>NC_060072.1:65282500-70282500 GCF_922984935.1 Meles meles
GAGATATCACCTCACACCCATCAGAATGGCTCAAATTAACAACACAAGAAACAGCTGATGCTGGCAAGACACAGTTGGTGGGAATGAGAACTGGTGCAGCGATTGTGGAAAACAGTGTGGAGGTTCCTCAAAAAGTTAAAAACAGAACTACCCTATGATTCAGCAACTGTACTACTAGGTATTTACTGAAAGGACACAAAGATACTGATTCGAAGAGATATATGCACCCTGATATTTATAGCAGCATTATCAACAATAGCCAAACTATGGAGAGAGTCCAAATATCCATCAACTGAGAAATCGGTAAGGAAGATACCATGTTTATGTATACACAGTGGAAAATTACTCAACCATCAGAAGGAATAGTATCTTGTCATTTTCAACAGCATGGATAGAGCTAGAGTATATTATGTTAGGGAAAATGAATCAGAAGACAAATACTATATGATTTCACTCATATGTAGAATTTGAGAAATGAAACAGATGAACACAGGGGGAATAAAAGAGAGATGCAAACCATAAAACAAGCTAAGAACAGACTGAGGGCTGCTGGAGGGGAGATGGGTTGGAGGATGTGTCAAATAGGTGATGTGTATTAAGGAGGCCACTTGTGATGAGCACTGAATTCTACTCCTGAATCACTGAATTCTACTCCTGAAACCAATATTACACTATGTGTTAACTAACTGGAATTTAAATAAAAACTTCAAACAAAACAACAACAAAAAAAAGCAAAAGCAAAAACAAAGTCAAATAGTCACCAATTTCCTACTATAAATTCTACTAATGGGAAAAAATGTCTTCCTAACAAAACAGAATATACAACACTGAAAACTGGAAATTCAGTTTAAGCAATTTAGTCATGTATTTTCATTGTCTAGCTTAGCAGGAGTCAGGAGGCTTCTCAACAGAATAAGATAAGATTGAGGGAGAATTGGCATCAGCTGGCACTTAATGAAATTGTGGGGCTCTGTAAATTGTAACCCTCATCTTTATCAGGACAATTAAAAATAATACAGGATTCTTTTTTTTTTAAGATTTTATTTATTTATTTGACAGACAGAGATCACAAGTAGGCAGAGAGGCAGGCAGAGAGAGAGGGGGAGGCAGGCTCCCTGCCGAGCAGAGAGCCCGATATGGGACTCGATCCCAGGACCCCGAGATCATGACCTGAGCCGGAGGCAGAGGCTTAACCCACTGAGCCACCGAGGCATCCCAATTCAGAATTCTTTTTGTGCAAAAAGTTCCTGAGAGCCATTTTTCACCAAAGAAATAGTAGAAAGCTGAACAATTTCCTTGTCCTAGAAATATGACCATGGTAATATATACAAAAATGAATGTTCTGCAAACAGAAACATTAGTAGCACTTGCTTGTTTTATATGACAATACTATTGTTCAGAGTCAAAGGATTTGCGTGTTTCCTCACATATAAAACTTTTTCCTTCTAGCAGGTAGGGGAGGTTGTGTCTGTTTTGTAAGCAGCACTCTTGTTGGGGAAGGGCATATAAATCAAATAGAAGTTTGTACCTCCTCTGCCTATTTCCACTGTCCTCTTCCTACTCATCAACATATCATAAATTATGCCATATCTACTATTACTTCCTGCTTTAATCCTACTTTTGGAAGAAAGATCCTATGTACTGACAGCACATCATGGATATGGAAATTTGTCTTCTGACCATCTCAACAACTATCCTATAGCTAAAATGGCAAAATTAAACTCCATCATTTTGGAGATGCCGGCAGGCTCATCTGGCCTTCTTCCTCAGACAGCAGACAAACTAACCAAAATGTTGAGTGAGTAGAGCCTGTGCTTTTGGAGAGGAAACTTATACCCAGTGCAGCTACATAACATGCAGTACAAATTAGAATGTGGGTATCAGTGTTCGAAATGCAGGGGAAAAGTGCAGTTCAAGATACTGAAATGTACAGGTTTTTTTCTTTACAAATATCTCATTACTTATAAAGTGTAATATGGTAATTGTGATACATATGTAACAAAATTAATGAAACTATTATTTTTGGTGTTAGAATGCTATACAATACAGAAAATTATATTCTGAATGTGATATCTTGATTGATCACGAGTTTTTTTTATGGTTTGATTTTCTGCAAATTCTTTTATTGGGTCATTATACCTTTAACTACTTCATTTTGAATTGGTCTAATTTAAAGTGATGTCGGCCACCTTTGGAAAATTCATGCTTACAGCTAATTTTTGATAATTTTTTAATTTTGAAAGGATCATTTTTCTGATGCATTTGTTAAAGTGTGCATTTTAGCTGTGACAACATTGGGATAATTTTCTGATAAATTATTTCTTTTTTAAGCTTTATTTATTTTAGAGAACAGAGTGAGTGAGAGAAGGGTTAGATTGTGGGGTTAGGGGGGAGAGGCAGACTTCTGCTGAGGAGGAAGCCCAACCCAGGGCTAGATTTCACGATCCTGACATCAAGACCTGAGCAGAAATCAGGAGTCCAAAGCTTAACCAACTGAGCCACTCAAGTGCCCCAGTAAATTATTTCAAAATATAAATTTTAGTATACTTTAAGCTGAGTCTGGCAAAGGAATTTTTCTAAAATTATACAGTTCTGTATAAGTCTAAATTTAATTTTTAATGTAAATTTATATAATTGCATTTTAATGTTTTTTTTTCTGACATTTTCAGGAACCTGTTCAAGAAACTGAAAATGGCTTCATTATTTGTGTCTAATTTAAAATGTCTGTTTATGCATTCCATTGCTGTATCTTCAGTTATAAGGAACAATTGATGGTCTTTTGGAATAATTGGTTCACCTGAAGCTTCCTTTGTAAATGAGGTTATTTCTGTAGAATGTGGTGATTTTTTAAATTTAATGTCTTTTTCAAAGTCTATGGATATTTACTCTTTAATGTCACAAGAGTGTTCAAAACCAAGAATTCTAAACTCTGAAAAATTCTAATAACTATCTGATATGCTTCACTGAAATATTCATGTGTAAACTTTTACTTTGTAACAATGTCCTAAAACAATTTATTATCTTAGCCTTGGTAGTTCCTGACCTAGCCCTCAGTCCAAGAATTAGTATTTGTGCAGAAGCTACAGGGAGACGTTCTGGGACGGATGGACAGGTGAGCTGGTCTCCCGTCGCTGACCTTGGCTCTGTCCCCCCATAGGTTCCTCTTCTTTCTAATGCTGGGGCTGCTGCTACTCTTTTGTTGCTGCCTTAGCCAAACTGGGTGCACATACTGCTGGGGCTGCCCCTTTGGGGGCCCGAGGCACCTGCGATTGTGCTGAGGCATGCCGGTGCACAGCAGGTGCTCCTCCTCTGCCGTGTTAGGTGGTAAGGAATATGCCCATCTTAGTTTTAGAACCATTCTGCAGGACTCCTCACCAGGCACTTCTCGCTCCACCCTGCTTCTGCTCTGGACAGCCCTCCTCCGGGCTCCCTAAAGGTCCCCGAGGGATGGATGCAGCTTGGCTGACAGCTATTCCAACTCCTCATAGTGGAGGGTTTGCCTAACCACCTTTGCGCAATTTCTTCTAGCCTCTTGTCTTTGCGCCCCACACAGGTGGGGCCCTCCTGTGCCCTCCAGCCACTGGGCATCTTATGTTAGAAGAACATGGTTCAGAGGGCTGCTGTTGATCCCAGAGCTGCTCTCGTTTCTTTTCAAAAATCCCTTCTCCACTATAAATCTTGACTCGGTGGCCCTGTCTTGTTCTAGAGCCGCCCCACATGCCTCTAGTCCTGGTGCTGGCTCTAGCCTTTCTTCCACGCGAAGCCCTCGTTGTATACATAGAATAAAGAGAGGCAGCACTGCAATGGGGAACAGGTCGCAGACTGTCGGCTGTCCTTACAGCGGTCTCTGCATCGCACGCAGCGTCTTCCTCAGCTTCCTTTTCCATCCGGCTCTTCCGCTGACCCCTACATGTGGTCTCCCCACAAAATCTTTACCAAGTCTGGTCTCCACGGAGTTTTCCTTTCCTGCTGCTCACTCTCCCTTCACCTTCACATTATCCCCACAGCACTTGTGTTTTCAGAAATGATCCTCCCTTTTTCTAGACTGAAGGTGGAGATCATGCTGTATTTCTCTTTCTATCCCCCTCCATCTAGAACCAAGCTGACATCTCAAGCCCACACTATGACTTGTTCATGACTACTATCGGGGTTGCCCGTTGTGGTGGGAAAGCACAGGACGCTATTGGACTGTGCGGGGAAGTGACCTGGTTGAGTCCGAGAGGACACCGCTCCGTTTGGTACAACATCTAGCACAGTAGGGAACCTTAAATAACTGAGGAAGAGTTAAGACTTACACTGCAGGAATATTTCATATACTTTATTTACTCAATAGATATATGTGAAATGTACAGAGAAAACAAGTAATGAATGAAAGTTATAGAAGCAAATAATTTTGTTGAAAGTGACATTAGAAGTCATCCACACTGGTGCATCTATAACCTTCCAGGAATTCTTTTGGTATTCTGGAAGACAGTTGTTGTAGACAATTGAACTGGGACATATTGAAGGCCATGAACCCCATATCAATGACCCTTGATCTAAAGGTACTTACCCACAATGCAGCTTAAGGTTAGAACTACAAGGGAATGTTACAAACAGACCTCAGTTTACCAAGTGTGGAAGTCCTCTGAAATACTTGGTTTTGATCAATAAATTCCAAACACAAGATACTTTCCATGTGAAAAAATTCAAAAGTCAAACAAAATCCAGAATATACTCTCTTGAGCCCTAGATGAGTATGTTTTCCAGGAGACAAAAAAATAAGAGAAATTGTCTTTAAAACCAGACAGATCCAAGATGTTTGGATATTTGTATTAGTAGTAAGAGCATTGGATCTCTGTAGTGAAAATCAGTAGTGGAAATTAGTATTGGAAATGAGTAGTAACATCTCAACAAAGTTTTATCTTGATTTTCCCAAGTCATTGAGCAAAGATTCTTTCTGCTGTAAACAGAAACACGGGAATAAGAAAAGTGGCTGTTTCTGCCAAAAGCATATTCTTGCAGTCCTAGTTTTCAGTCCTAGTTCTGTTATTGAGAAAGAAATTAATTAGAAAGCATACAGAACAAGGTCTGATCCTAGGGTCCTGGGATTGAGTTCTGCACTGGGCTCCTTACTCGGTGGGAGCCTGCTTCTCCATCTGCTTGTCCTCTCTCTCTCTCTGACAAATAAATAAAATCTTAAAAAAAAAAAGAAAGAAAAGAAAGCATAGAGAACAAATGCTGAAACACAGGAGGAAAAGATTTTAAAATTAGCATTTGCTTCTTTTTTTTTTTACTACATAAAGGAATAAAAATTTCTGTACCATTCATAACAAACAGAAACGGCATCTATGAAGGAAAAAAGTAAGTTTCAATAATTGTGGACAAGTTTCAGGTACTGGTATACTATTTTAGGAGTATGGATTTTGGAGTTAGGCTGTTTAGCTTCAAAGGATGACCGTACCCTGTGTGATCCTGTGCATTTGAAACTGGAATTCTTGGAGTCATGATTTTGTCTTCAGTAAAATGGGGACAATAAAACTGACCTGATAGGACCGTGCATAGATTAAATGAAGTAATCCATGCAAGGGGTTTTGCACTCTATCTGGCACATGAAGCAAGAATTGAGCAAGAGAATGTAAAGGAAAAAAAGAAGAAGTATTTTCTCATTAGAGTCAGATAAGAAAGAACAGGACAATATGCCCCCACATATAAGTAAATTAAATTACATTAGGACAAAAAGCTTTGAAGGAAAATCTTACAAATTTTCAAAAGAAAAAAAACAACTAGAAAAGGAAGAGAAATTTTCCACATGTCTGGGCCTGTTGATCTTTTCTCTGGGTTTTTTAAGAGAAATTAACAGGCTGGATGGTAACGGAACCAATGAAAGGCAGGTGACACTTTTGTAGCAGTTTGTCTGCTTTCCAAAGTGTGTTTAAGATTTAAAAATGTTTTTACATCTCCTTTTTAAATAGAAAGTTGAAATGTTAGCCATTTTTTAAATAGAAAGTTAAACTATTAGCCATTTTTAGTAACTGAATTTTAATTCTTTACTGGCACCTATCTATAAGATAGGTTTCTTAAAGTTGCTATGATAGTATAATGATATGATGTACATAAGTATAAAAAATTTCAAGGATAAAGTACTTCACCAGCAGTATGTATATGAAGCAATGACGTGAAGAAAGATAGGCCACAGCATAAAGGCAAGTTCCCCTGCACCGAAATGAAGATTAAGGGGCTAAAAGAAGGGTCAACATTAGGCGACCATGAGCCATTGGGACACTGGGCACATTTGCAGGCAATGGGAAAGACCTTTCCTGGTACAATGTTAAGTGATATTTTTTCCCCTTCTTTAGAGAAGCAAATAGAGTTTAGAGCCAATTTCCACTCTTCTCATTTGTTTCCTTCATTTCCACTGAACAATGCTTTTATCAAGCAGCTGCCAGGCTGCTCCCTGGCTAGCAGTCTGAGCTTCTCCAGAGGCAGCCGGCACCGCCTGGCTAGGGTCTGCGGAGCACCCCGAGGCCTGCTGGGACACAGCCGCGTCCTTGTGCGTCACCCGGCTGCTCCCCTCCCCACAGCCATGCCGATTAGCTTAAGGGCTGCTGTCCCTGGGCTGGAGCCACACTCCTATTCCAGGGACACCCGAGAAAGGACCTGCTGCAGATGCCCCACATGTGCGCCCTGCACCTGGACTTCGGCCCTCCTTGGCAAAACCTGCCAGAATCCTTAGATTATTTTCCAATTAAGAAATAGTAAATGATAATTGACTCTCTCTGCTTGACTTATTTCACTCAGCATAATCTCCAGAGTTGGTTATCATATAGTTTTACTTACTTGTGGAGCATAAGGAATAACACAGAGGACATTGGGAGATGGAGAGAGTTATGCCCAAGTTTTCACGTCCAAGAGACCACCAAGGAGCCAACATTGATGTAATCACACGAGCGTTTATTTGACAAGCTTAAGCTTGGGCCCAAGTATACCCAACACAGCAGAGTAGGGACTTGGACCCTGAACCAGATTACAGTCAGAGTTTTTGAAGGCAGAGTAGGGGTGGACTCGGCAGTAGGTGAGGACAAAGGGGATTAGGGATGATGTAAGTCTCTAAGGAATTTTGGAAGCAAGCTCTCCAGGACCTTGAGGGGCTAGCTATTGTTGGTAGAAAGGTTATTTATTACCAGTAATACAAAACTTCTCGGGAGACCCTTTAGATGTATATCAGTGGGTCATATGCTTGGGAATGATTGCTGACACTATCTTGGAGGTTTAGAGATAAAGTTTCCTAAAGGAATTATTAAAGTAGACTTACAGGATCCTGGTTGGACCTGTTGGAGTAGGCGGTCGGTCAGGCTAGGATTGTCCTTAGCAAAACCTCAAGGTGAGGGCAGTTGAGTCCCCAGGGAAGAGCCACTCTATCTGTTTTAAGGACTTGTCAGTAGGTAAGGAATTTTAATGATTTTCTTCTGCCTCTGCTTCCCACATCAGAGAGGAGAAGGGAGTTGGAAGAAATCAGAGGGGGAGAGGAAACATGGGAGACTGTGGACTCTGAGAAACAAACTGAGGGTTTTGGAGGGGGAGGAGGGTGGGAGGTTGGGTGAGCCTGATCGTGGGTATTATGGAGGGCACGCATTGCATGGAGCACTGGGTGTGGTGCATAAACAATGAATTTTGGAACACACAAAAAAATTAAATTAGAAAGAAAAAAAAAAGAAATTAGAAAATCTTTAGGTAACTATTCAAACACAGCCCCGAACATCTAAATTCAAGTTGGGGGCAGTGAGCTGGGATGGCAGCAAAGGTCCGTCCTTAGGTTGTTAAGTCAATCCTTCACTTAGTAGCTGGAGGATGCTGAATGGGGTAGTTAACATGGGTGTCAACCTTCTCTATCCTGGAGAAAATAATGGCACCCATTATGTGGCACTATTCTAAGAATTAAATGTGAGAATACCTGTCAGTGGCCGATCAGAAGCCCGGGATGTGGTGAGCACTCAATAAATATTGTTGTTGCTACTGTTGCTTTAAAAAAAAAAGAAAAGAAATAGTAAATATAAGTATTTTACCCATTAAGGAAGGTACTAGTTTTATGCCATGATGTAGAAGGGAGATGATAAAGGATTTATTGAGGAACAAGTTTCTGTGAGTCGCAAATGCTCTATTACACCATGTTCTTTTCTCTCAACCTTACCGAAACTGCTCTGCATAATTGTTCATGTTCCAATACCAAAAATTTATGCATTGCCCTAGACTCTTAGTGTCATTGTTTAACTCAAGCTGTAAACTGCGGATGGCCCTGTATTTCTAACATTGCTGTAAATGAAGTGAGGTGGATCAAAGAGCTGGGTCAACATGGGAGGTATCCAGACCCTTGGGACCGGAGGCAGGACTTCCCGGAGCTGCTGGAATGGTGCACGTGCTCTGGCAAAACGCTCCAGAGCCTCTTTACACAGCAGCCCTGTTTCAGCCCCCGCGGGTCTGGAAGGCGCTTCATGGGAGGTCACTCCTCTCCAACAGGACATGGACTGCTCCTCAGACAAACCTATGTAAAAGAGAAACCCCCACCCACCCACCCATTAACCAGCCCTTGGTTTCAGACTGTTGTTTCAGACTGTTCATCTTATATCAGATGGAACCAGTGCTATTGTGCGGGTGACAGCCGCTTTTATGGGAAGAATCTGGTTATAGCATTCAGGTATTCAGATAGAAGAAGAAGAAGACCTCAAGAAGAAGCCTGACTCCCAACATGTGCTCAGCTAGAAGGAGGGTTTTTCTTCTTACAACCTTATTTCCTCTTGTGAGCTAATGGATCCTCTCCAAACCCTGAAATCTCAGTAGAGACCAGAACAAAAAGCTATGCTGGCAGATGCTGCACAGGATAGAGTATATTCCAGATTCACACAGTCAGGGAGTGCAGAGAACCCCTGGAAATATTCCTCACCCTTGATTAGCTTCATGAAGGGTGCCATCCAGATAACATTCTTTTTCTCTTTCCACCCCACCTCCCTTTGACCACTTCTCCCTTCTCCATTTTTAAAGAAAGGAACAATTCTCATGTATCCTGAATTTAACAATGACCTCCTACCTGAGAGGGTAAAATCTTCCCAGAATGACAGACAAAAACACAATTCAGAATATTGGCACTCTCTAGTTAAATTGGCATAACGCGGACCAGATTCATCTTCCACTGGAAACAATCTCCCAGAAGAATAAATACACTGTTTTCAAGATGCTGGACTTCAGACCATGGAAGGTATTGATCTCTGAGAGGCGGGAAACAGACCAGGCTAGCCCTATAAGTACTCCAGCCAACTGCCAGAGAGTTTCTAGGCAGTGGAGCAAGGAGTGGAAACTGAGGCACACCCCCTGAGTTGAGGAGATGCAGCTGAGAGTCCAGGGAAACCAAGAGTTCACAGAGCAGAGTGCTGGAGAAGAGGGAGCTGTGCAGAGAAAGAATCCTGGAAATGAACAGACAGCTCTCTGGAGTATCCAGCAAGCCTGTGGGGAAACTTCCTGAGGTTTGGGAAAGAACCACCAGAAGAAGTAGAGGGGGATTGCCTGGGTGGCTCAGTGGGTTGAGCCTCTGCCTTCAGCTCAGGTCATAGTCTCAGGGTCCTGGGATCGAGGCCCATGTCAGGCTCACTGCTCACCAGGGAGCCTGCTTCCCCCTCTCTCTTTGCCTGCTGCTCTGCCTACTTGTGATCTCTCTCACTCTGTCAAATAAATAAATAAAATCTTTGAAAAGAAGGAGGAGCAGGATGAGGAGGAGAAGAGGAGGAGGAACATGACTGGCCCTCATGCAGGTCTGGGAACCATGTCTATTCCCACCAGCCAGACTGGAAAAACACATAATTCATGGGGCCTTGAGTAAAGTACTCAGAAAAATGTTATCTTGGTAGAGAGGAAGAATAAGCGTAGAGTAGACAATATTTCAGTTTTGTCTAACAAATCATAAATGTAAGGCCCAAAAGGAGAAAACTAGGTCAGGTAACTTAGCTATATAGCAGGAAAAGGCTTAAGAAAAGCAACAGAAATACAAAAATTTCCATCAACCAATAAGGTGACCTTCGCATCCAATCAAGATTACCAGATATACAAAGAGGCAAAAAAAAAAACAGCTCATCTGTCAATGACTAATTGAAGATGAGACTAATCCGTCAATGGAAACCAACCCAGAACTGACCCAGGTATTGGAATTAACAGAAGAGGATATTAAAACACTTGTATCTATCAAAAGTTGTACAAACATTTTCCTAGCAACTTGATTCATAATAGCTAATACTGGAAACAGTCCAGATGTCTATCAACAGGAATACAGATAAACAGACAACTCAGCAATGCAAAAGAATGATTCTCTAAGAGATGAAACAATTTTAATGAATCTCAAAAACATTTTGCTGAGTGAAAAAAGTCAAACACAAAAAACTACTCATCCTATGACGATTCCACTTATTTGAACTTCCCTAATAGGTAAAATTAATCTATGACGATGGGACTTAGATGAGGGGTTGCTTCTGGGTTGGAGGGAAGGTCCACTGACAAAGAAGACAAGGAACTTTTAGGGTTGAAATATTTTCTATATTGATAGTAATGTGAGTTATAGAAAGGTATGCATGGTAAAAATAGATCAAACTGTATAAATTGTGCATTTCATGCTATAAAAATTCTTGTTAAAATTTTAAGAGTCCAATAGAAAAATAGGCACTGCATATCTAACAGCCAGTCAAATGGTATCAAAAAAAATTTTTTTTAAATATTTTTACCATCATTAGAAGTCAGGAAAAAATAAATTAAAACTACAGTGGGACATCATTTTGCACTCACCAAACTGGTGATACTTTAAATTATGACAGTAGTTGACACCATTTGTTCATATCTCTGCTGACACAATATATATTGGTACATGTTGGTTGACCAAGTAATGTTGAAGAAATACATTCCTTGTGCCCTGAATGCCACTTCTAGGAATATTTCTGAAAAAAGTCTGGAGCATCAGATATTTTAAATCTTGTTACTGACAGCATTGTCTGTGATAGCAAAGGCTCAGGAAACCAAAGTGTTTAGTTCTAGGATTATAGATGAATAGTGGTATCACCATACATTGGTTGTATACATTCATATGGAAATGGAATTGAATTAATTTCAGCTAGAAGAATCACATAGATACACTGTATAGGGATAATGTTGATGAGAAAAGCAAGTCTCCAAAGAAAACTTACAGTATGGTTCCCTCTATAAGTATTTAAAAACATGCAAAAATAAACTAAAGTTGACCCTTGAACAATGTAAAGATGAGGGGCTTGGCCTTCTGCACAGTTGAAAAAGTTTGTATAACTTTTGACTCCTCCAATTAATAGCCTATTGTTGCTGGAAACCTTAGCAATAACATAAGCAGGTGATTAGCATGCATTTTATATATTATGTGTACTATACACTGTGTTTTTATAATAAAGTAAGCTAGAGAAAAGAAAATGTTATTAAGAAAATCACAAGGAAGGTAAAATACATTTATCATACTTTACTGTATTTGTTCAAAAATTCCTCATATGAGCAGATTCAAATATATGTTGTTCAAGGGTCAACTGTGTGTGTGTTTAGAAGTATAGACACATGGTAAAACCATAAAGACAAGAAAGAGAATAATTAACTTAATTCTAAACAATGGAGTTTGAGAAGGGGAATAAGCATGGGTAGAGGCACATAATAAAAAAATCTTCATCATATTGTTGTTCTACTAAGTTCTACTAAATATATATTTATATATGTTCTATTAAAATTCTCTCTTGTCCATTTAATATCTTACACAAAATTTAAAATATAGTTTACAAGAAGAATATAGAACAGTAAACCAAAGAATGTGAGAGAAAATTAAAGATGTCACTTTTTCATTATCAAATGACAACCTAAAAATCTTTATAAAACTCAATTGTAAATCTGCCAAGTTCTTAATGTGAACATTTCTCATTTAGAATTACAAGATCACCATGTAATAAAGGCAGAAAGAAAAGACTGAATAAATAACATTATTTATAAAACAATGCATTCAGATAAATGTCAAGATACTGTAAAAAGTATTATTTGCTCCCAACTCATAATTAATTGAATGCTCTGTGGAGGCAAGATGCTCTGGCATAAAGGTTTTTGTCATTTCTATAAAGATGTTCACTTGCTCTGCTGTTTCACAAGAGCTTATTATGTGCAAGTAGAATTCATCTCCTTTGTATGTTTCAGAGTCATCAGAAGTAGTGGGTAGTGGCAGTGGTGGAAACAACATAAAAGATCCCGTTTTTTTCTTAAGGTTTTTTTTTGTTTGTTTGTTTGTTTGTTTTCACCGTAACAGTGTTCATTGTTTTTGCACCACACCCAGTGCTCCATGTAGTACATGCCCTCCCTATTACCCACCACCTGGTTCCTCAACTTTCCACGCCCCTTCAAAACCCTCTGGTTGTTTTTCAGAGTCCATAGTTTCTCATGGTTCATCTCCCCTTCCAGTTTCCCTCAACTCCCTCTCCTCTCCATCTCCCCATGTCCTCCGTGTTCTTTGTTATACTCCACAAATAAGGGAGACCATATGATACTTGACTCTCTCTGCTTGACTTATTTCGCTCAGCATAATCTCTTCCAGTCCCATCCATGTTGCTATAAAAATTGGGCATTCGTCCTTTCTGATGGAGGCATAAAACTCCATTGTGTATATGTACCACATCTTCCTTATCCATTCATCCGTTGAAGGGCATCTTGTCTTTCCACAGTTTGGCGACTGTAGCCATTGCTGCAATAAACATTGGGGTACAGATGACCCTTCTTTTCACTACATCTGTATCTTTGGGGTAAATACCCAGCAGTGAAATTACAGGGTCATAGGGAAGCTCTATTCTTAATTTCTTGAGGAATCTCCACACTGTTCTCCAAAGTGGCTGCACTAACTTGCATTCCCACCAACAGTGTAAGAGGGTTCCCCTTTCTCCACATCCTCTCCAACACAAGTTGTTTCCTGTCTTGCTAATTTTGGCCATTCTAACTGGTGTAAGGTGATATATCTCAATGTGGTTTTAATTTGAATCTCCCTGATGGCTAGTGATGATGAGCATTTTTTCATGTGTCTGATAGCCATTTGTATGTCTTCATTGGAGAAGTGTCTGTTCATATCTTCTGCCCATTTTTTGATATGATTATCTGTTTTGTGTGTGTTGAGTTTGAGAAGTTCTTTATAGATCCTGGATATCAACCTTTTGTCTGTACTGTCATTTGCAAATATCTTCTCCCATTCCATGGGTTGCCTTTTTGTTTTGTTGACTGTTTCCTTTGCTGTGCAGAAGGTTTTGATCTTGAGGAAGTCCCAAAAGTTCATTTTCGCTTTTGTTTCCTTGGCCTTTGGAGACATATCTTGAAAGAAGTTGCCGTGGCTGATATCGAAGAGGTTACTGCCTATGTTCTCCTCTAGGATTCTGATGGATTCCTGTCTCACGTTGAGGTCTTTTATCCATTTTGAGTTTATCTTTGTGTACGGTGTAAGAGAATGGTTGAGTTTCATTCTTCTACATATCGCTGTCCAGTTTTCCCAGCACCATTTATTGAAGAGACTTTCTTTTTTCCATTGTATATTTTTTCCTGTTTTGCCGAAGATTATTTGACCATAGAGTTGAGGGTCCATATCTGGGCTCTCCACTCTGTTCTACTGGTCTATATGTCTGTTTTTATGCCAGTACCACTCTGTCTTGGTGATCACGGCTTTGTAGTAAAGCTTGAAATCGGGTAACGTGATGCCGCCAGTTTTGTTTTTGTTTTTCAACATTTCCTTAGCAATTTGGGGTCTCTTCTGATTCCATACAAATTTTAGGATTATTTGCTCCAGTTCTTTGAAAAATATCGGTGGAATTTTGATCGGAATGGCATTAAAAGTATAGATTGTTCTAGGCAGTATAGACATTTTAACAACGTTTATTCTTCCAATCCAAGAGCATGGAACGGTCTTCCATCTTTTTGTGTCTTCTTCAATTTCTTTCATGAGTGTTCTGTAGTTCCTCGAGTACAGGTCCTTTACCTCTTCGGTTAGGTTTATTCCCAGGTATCTTATGGTTCTTGGTGCTATAGTACATGGAATCGATTCTCTAATTTCCCTTTCTGTATTTTCATTGTTAGTGTGTAAGAAAGCCACTGATTTCTGTACATTGACTTTGTATCCTACCACGTTACTGAATTGCTGTATGAGTTCTAGGATGCATTCCTGGAAAACTATAAACTCCCAAAATTGAACCAGGAAGAAATTGACAACCTGAATAGACCGATATCTAATAACGAGATTGAAGCAGTGATCAAAAACCTTCCAAAAAACAAGAGCCCAGGACCTGAAGGATTCCCTGGGGAATTCTACCAAACTTTCAAAGAAGAAATAACACCTATTCTCCTGAAGCTGTTCCAAAAAATTGAAGCAGAAGGACAACTTCCAGACTCTTTTTATGAAGCCAGCATTACCCTGATCCCCAAACCAGGCAAAGACCCTACCAAAAAGGAGAATTTCAGACCAATATCACTGATGAATATGGATGCAAAGATTCTCAACAAGATCCTAGCAAACAGGATCCAGTAGCACATTAAAAAGATTATCCACCATGACCAGGTGGGATTCATCCCTGGGTTTCAAGGTTGGTTCAACATTCGCAAATCTTGATGCAGAAAACGCATTTGACAAAATCCAGCATCCGTTCCTGATGAAAATGCTTCAAAGTATAGGGATAGAGGGAACATTACTGAACTTCATAAAATCTATCTATGAAAGACCCACAGCAAATATCATCCTCAATGGGAAAAAGCTTGCAACATTCCTGTTGAGATCAGGAACACGACAAGGATGCCCACTCTCACCACTCTTGTTCAACATAGTATTAGAAGTCCTAACATCGGCAATCAGACAACAAAGAGAAATAAAAGGTATCCAAATTGGCAAGGAAGAAGTCAAACTCTCTCTCTTCGCAGATGACATGATTCTTTCTTAAGGTTTTTAAGTGCATTTTTAAGTTTTTAAGTTTACCGCAAAATTGAGTTGAAGGTACAGAGATTTCCAACAAAACCTCTACCACACGTGCATGGCCTCCCCCATTATCAACACCCCCCAACAGAAGGGTCCATTTGTTGCAACTGATGAACCTACATTGACACATACTTATCACTCAGCATTCATACTTTAAAAGGTCTCATTAAAGAAATGTAATAGTCATTTTTTTTCCTTTCCCCGGAAATATGAATGCATCCTTAGTGCATGCACCTTTATAAATATGCAAGTGATGTCTGGAGGGAGTGCATCTGAATCAGAACAACAGGATGACTAGAGAGGAGATGGATTCCATTCTGACTTCTTTAATTTTTGCAAGACCAAAGAAATTTTCATATATAGACCTATCTAGACCTAGGATTCCATGGCATGATTGAGTTACCAAGTATTAGCCCAAAAGGAAGAGAAAAACCATACATCCAGAAAACACAGTGCAGTCTCAGCCCCATAAACCTGGGAGAGCTGCTGCTTGCACTCTGGGGCTGCTAGGCTAGGGGTAGGAAGAATGTAGCAAGTGAGGCTTGGGAGGAAGATCAATCTGTCTTGTGAAATTGCATCCATTTTATGGGGGTAAGTCATCTACATAATCTATAAAGTAAATGAATCTGCGAGGTGTTTTTTAAGAGTCAGCAAGTTCTGGGGCTTCTGGGTGGCTCAGTTGGTTAAGAGTCCAACACTTGGTTTTGGCTTAGGTCATGATCTTAAGGTCATGATCTCAGGGTCATGAGATTGAGCTCCAAGTTGGGCTCTGCACTCAGGCTCCATACTCAGCAGGGAGTCTGCTGGAGATCATCTCCCTCTGCCTCTGCCCCCACTTGTGTGCCCTGCCTCTCTCTCTAAAATAATAAATCTAAAAAAAAAAAGTCAGCAATTTCTTATTTTACAAAAGCTCAGTCTTTTTTTTTCATTTTATTTATTTTTTCAGTGTAACAGTATTCATTCTTTTTGCACAACACCCAGTGCTCCATGCAAAACGTGCCCTCCCCATTACCCACCACCTGTTCCCCCAACCTCCCACCCCTGACCCTTCAAAACCCTCAGGTTGCCCCAACCTCCCACCCCTGACCCTTCAAAACCCTCAGGTTGTTTTTCAGAGTCCATAGTCTCTTATGGTTCGCCTCCCCTCCCCAATGTCCATAGCCCGCTCCCCCTCTCCCAATCCCACCTCCCCCCAGCAACCCCCAGTTTGACAAAAGCTCAGTCTTGTTACATCTATGGCATTTGAAGGCAAATTATGCAAAGTGCAGAATTTAGTCTGCTTTTTATTTCAAATTTTTGGTTAATACATTTGACTTAAGTTTCAAAGACATTTATAGACGGGAACTCAGACTGAAGAGGGAGAATAGAAAATAACAAAAAGCTCATTTGCAAAACACTTTCCTCAGTTGATTTAACCACCATGAGAGTTTCTGTCATTGTGGTATCTAATTTGGCTGAATTGGATATCAATGTAAGATAATTTCTATATTCTATATTCAACCCAAGAGCTCCAGTAATGTGTTGGCTCAGAGAAAGAAGACCTTCCCGACACTCAATTCTCCATTCAACCTTCAACTATGTACATGCCATGTACATGTCACAAAAGTTTCTTTTTTATTATTTCTTTATTTTTTTAAGGTTTTATTTATTTGACAGAGAGAGGAAACACAAGCAGAAGGTGTGAGAGAGGGAGAAGCAGGCTCCCTGCTGGGCAGGGATCCTGACGTGGGGCTCCATCCCAGGACTCTGGGGTCATGACCTGAGCTGAAGGCAGATGCTTAACAACTGAGCCACCTAGGGGCCCCAGTTTTTTTCTTTTTTTAAAAAAAGATTTTATTTATTTATTTGAGAGAAGAACATAAGTGCAGGGGAGGGGCCGAGGGAGAAGCAGACTCCCAGCTGAGCAGGGAACCTGATGCAGGGCTCAGTCCCAGGACGCTGAGATCATGACCTGAGCCGAAGGCAGCTGCTTCATTGATTGAGCCACCCAGGTGCCCCATGTCATGTACGTTTCTGATAGTCAGAAATTTGAATAGCTTAGCTGGGTAATTTTGCCTCAGAAGCTCTCCTGAGTTTGAATCAAGATGTCGGTTAAGGATGCAGTCCTTCTTTTTTTCTTTTCTTTTCTTTCTTTCTTTCTTTTTTTTTTTTTTTGACATTTGACTTGATTTCAATTTATTTTTTTACCTGCTTTATTTACTTATTTATATTTATTATATATTTATATATATTTAATTAACATAAAGCTATGGCATTCTAAGCCACTCAAAGCTCATGGCTCTTTATCAACCTCAACTTGTTACAACGAGTTGGGATGCAATAGAATGTTCAATTTTTTTTATATATTTTTTTTTATTTCTTTTCAGCATAACAGTATTCATTGTTTTTGCACCACACCCAGTGCTCCATGCTTACGGCCCTCCCTATGACCCACCACCTGGTTCCCCCAACCTCCCATCCCCCGCCCCTTCAAAACCCTCAGGTTCTTTTTCAGAGTCCATAGTCTCTCATGGTTCATCTCCCTTTCCAATTTCCCTCAACTCCCTTTTCCTCTCCATCTCCCCCATGTCCTCCATGTTATTTGTTATGCTCCACAAATAAGTGAAACCATATGATACTTGACTCTCTCTGCTTTACTTCTTTCACTCAACATAATCTCTTCCAGTCCCATCCATGTTGCTACAAAAGTTGGGTATTCATCCTTTCTGATGGAGGCATAATACTCCATTGTGTATATGGACCACATCTTCCTTATCCATTTGTCCGTTGAAAGGCATCTTGGTTCTTTCCACAGTTTGGCGACCATGGCCATTGCTGCTATAAACATTGGGGTACAAATGGCCCTTCTTTTCACTACATCTGGATCTTTGGGCTAAATGCCCAATAGTGCAATTGCAGGATCATAGGGAAGCTCTATTCTTAATTTCTTGAGGAATCTCCACACTGTTCTCCAAAGTGGCTGCACCAACTTGCATTCCCACCAAAGGTGGAAGAGGGTTCCCCTTTCTCCACATCCTCTTCAACACAAGTTGTTTCCTGTCTTGCTAATTTTGGCCATTCTAACTGGTGTAAGGTGATATATCTCAATGTGGTTTTAATTTGAATCTCCCTGATGGCTAGTGATGATGAGCATTTTTTCGTTTGTCTGATAGCCATTTGTATGTCTTCATTGGAGAAGTGTCTGTTCATATCTTCTGCCCATTTTTTGATATGATTATCTGTTTTGTGTGTGTTGAGTTTGAGGAGTTCTTTATAGATCCTGGATATCAACCTTTTGTCTGTACTGATATTTGCAAATATCTTCTCCCATTCCGTGGGTTGCCTCTTTGTTTTGTTGACTAGAATGTTCAATTTTGTGTAGACTGCTCTGAGTCAAAATTTCCTTTTATATACAGTAGCTATGATGATGATCATAATGGTGATTATGATGATAATTATGATCATGATATTTCTTACTGGATTATGAAGTAGTTTTAAAAATTATTTATGTTTGCCCAACCTTGTTTTCCTTCTGCTGGACAAAATTAACTTCTAAACACCTAATGATTTGTTTTTACTTCTCACGCATGTATATTTGATGGACTTGGTCACATCACTATGTAAGGAGTAGTACCAGACAATGTTCAATTCATGTGCCATTTAATTTTCAGAGCCACAAACTAGAGTTTTCATCAAATTATTTGAGATCACAAGGTGTATGGTTTAGTGTAGAATGATTTTCTCAGGAAAGAAATGTTTCCATATAGAATTATGGAAAGATCTAGAATATAGATCTAAAATAAAGACCTAGAGTACAGAATATAGAAAGATCTATTTCTATTATAATCTTCACAACGTCTCAAAGAGCTACATTTTTTTAAAAAAGGAGGGAAGGAATTAAAAGGAAAAATGGAAAGAGAAAATGGAAGAAGGGAGGGAAAAAGGAAAGAGAAAAAGAAACCTAGCCCTGGGCATCAGAAGCACCAACTACAAAACAAAATAACCACAAAGTAAATTTCCCTGATTTTCCCAAGAGCTCTATTTGTATTCTGCCAAAGAAAGGAGAGAGAAGTTTGGGGGTTTTGACATCACAACTACTCAGGCCAGAGGTTGAGAATTCCATATGGGGACTCTTTAGTGAATGGAAAAGCCCAAAAGATGAGGCCTGAAATACTTGGTCAAGGGCCATTTACGATAGTAACTGAAATGCATGCCTGGTGGGAAGTTTTTACATGTTGATAGTTTTTGCTTTCAACATATATGTCCCTGGGGATCCAGTTGAAAAGCAGATTGGTCTACACCAGCAGTTCTCAAACTTTCTGCTCTCAGTCTCCTGTAGGCTCTTAAAAATTATTGAGAATCTAAAGAGCATTGATTTTCATGTCTCATATGTCAATATTTGTCATATTAGAAATTTAAGCAGGGAAATTAAAGTATTTATTAATTCATTGAAAAGTAGTAGTAACACCAATTTTCCAACTAGATCCTCATACAGATATGTAGTTGGGAAAGGGAGGAGTATTTTATTGGCGCTTTAAAATAATTGTGGATATTCTTCTTTGAGACACTAAGACTGGAAAAGTCCTTTTTTTAAAAGATTTTATTTATTTATTTGACAACAGAGATCACAAGTAGGCAGAGAGGCAGGCAGAGAGAGAGGAAGGGAAGCAGGCTCCCCGCTGAGCAGAGAGCCTGATGCGGGGCTCGATCCCAGGACGCTGG
Organism: Meles meles; assembly: GCF_922984935.1. Classification (NCBI taxonomy): domain Eukaryota; kingdom Metazoa; phylum Chordata; class Mammalia; order Carnivora; family Mustelidae; genus Meles; species Meles meles. The sequence goes on from NC_060072.1 coordinate 65,302,212, forward strand.
GATCATGACCTGAGCCGAAGGCAGAGGCTTTAACCCACTGAGCCACCCAGGTGCCCCGAAAAGTCATTTCTTAAAAGTTAGTTGCAATTTGGACTCTGAAACTTTATCAAATGAACTATCAGTGTCCTGTTACATTAAACTAATTGATTTATCTTACACTTTCAATAGATCTCTCACCAATGCATGATTTTGTTACATCGTGTATTGTCCATTTGTAAATTATTGGTTTACTGAGTTATGCAGGTATTCCAAATGATTTATGATATCAAAACTCATATTCATTAATATGCAACCTATATCATCAGGAAAGAAGCTCACAGTGCACGTATAAATTTTCCAAAATTCTGATGTTCATTTGAAAGAAATTTTTACTGTGGGCAACAAATATCATCAGTTATTTCCCTTGAAGTGATAGCTCACTTCATTTTCAAGAAAATGTCTTGTAAATATTCAGATCTAAAAAAACATTTGTCTGTCAGTCATGCTCTGAAGTACAGAAGATATTCCCCCCAAAAGCAGCTAGTTTAGTTGTAACCCAAGAGATCACACCAAGTGCCTTTAAGACAACCATCTTACTTTGCTATGGAGCAGAAATGCTTCATGTGGACATCCCATTTCATCACACAAAATGTTAAGAAGAAATTACTCACAGGGCGAAGATTAAATAAAACCAGTAATTATTTGTTTCCTCAGAGGCTGCAAGTACCTGGCAGTGAAGAAATGTAATGACTAGCAGGTCAGTTTGGTGCCTCTGCCTCGATTTGGGCTCAAGTGCCAGCAGTTTTAAGCACCATTACCTTTGCACAATCAGTTGCAAATGTCAACACAGTAAAAATGCACATAGTATCTTAATATTACAATGACGATAGCTTTGACTGGGTGAACCCACAGAAAAGATCTTGCCCCCTCCACCCCACCCAGGGATCTGAGGAACCAGGTATTGAGACTCTCTGATATATTTTGAGAAAAGAAAGACATTATCATCCACCAACTGAAATTAACTTGATGGAATGAAGGCAGCCAAGCACCAATTCTCAACCAACATTAAGAAAAATGATCTAGGGACATTGGTAGCTAGGCACCCTACCCACTACTGACCGGGTATTAAAATTAAAATTTTGCTTTCTTAGCATGCGATTTATTTGGAAGAAAATTTTAGTGTTAAGTTCTGGAAGAAGCCAAGAAGCATTTTAGTGTTCAAGCACCAAAGCAGTTTTTAGTAAGCTTGCAGGTGAAGACATCAAGGTGATTTCTCTTTTACTATGTGCTCTGCAGTCTGGCTTAGAAAAAAATAACAACAATATCCACTAGAGGTTAAAAACACTAATAATGATTTTAAAAATAAAAATTTCTCTCAAGCTTTTTAGCCTCAAAAAAGAATACTCTTCTGATAATCTATATATGTCTATGAAGCCACCACAAAGGAAATTAAGATTTCCCACTTGGATAAATTAATTAACCTAAGGAACATTAAAGTCAGGAGAACTCCATAGGACAAAAACCTGTTCCCTGATGGCATTCTTTGAAGAAACAGAGATCATAATTAAGGAGCCTAGCATCACCAGACTAATACAAACAATTTTTTTAAAGTTTTATGGCAGTCCCCACCATTTCTGTCTCACCTATCACTAAATAAGGCCATCTGGCCACACTTCCCCATAAAATATTTCATTACTCACTTCCCTCTACCCACACCAAATATACATGAGCTCCAATGACACCAAAAGCTATGAAGTGGTAGCAGAACCTCCTTTCACTTCACTATATTTAAAACATATGTATTTTATAAATGATTTAAAAGCTTTGGGAACATATGGGACTGAAAATCAGAAAGGCATGAAGAAATTGGAAGTGTATTCAGATGATAAGATAAATAGTGTAATAATATATAAAACTGTTTTAATCATAAATGGCTTTGCAGTAATTATGATAGTCTGTTTAGTACCAAACAATGCTTGGAAGTTACTGTTCTCTTAGGTCACAGCATCTTCAGTTCCCTGACTCCAGGGAGTAAAGTTGCAATGATCTTATTGTAGCCATCATCATCATCAGAACAAAGTATTTCTACCACTTAAGAAGAGGAAGAATTCAGGGGCACTTGGGTGGCTCAGTGGGTTAAAGCCTCTGCCTTCGGCTCAGGTCATGATCCCAGGGTCCTGGGATCGAGCCCCACATCGGGCTCTCTGCTCCGCAGGGAGCCTGCTTCCCTTCCTCTCTCTCTGCCTGCCTCTCTGCCTCGTTGTGATTTCTCTCTGTCAAATAAATAAAATATTAAAAAAAAAAGAAGAGGAAGAATTCAGTAACAATGTGTGGCCCTGCACATTACCATACAAAGAAAAATTCATGAAGGACTTTAATAATAAAATATTAAGTGACATCAACTTTCGTGAGTGTGGCCTGAGTTTAAAGTACGAGCAAGCTGAGCAAGGAGCCTGACATGGGGCTCTATCCCACAACCCTGAAATTGTGACCTGAACCAAGATCAAGAGTAGGACAGTCAACTGACTGAGCCACCCAGGTGCCCCTTCATCAAGATATTTAAAATGATGAGGATCATAGGGGAAAGGAGGGAAAACAGAAGGGGAAGTCATCAGAGAGGGAGAAAAACCATGAGAGACTCAACTCCAAGAAACAAATTGAGAGTTGCTGGAGGGGAGGTGGGTGCGGGAAGGGGTAGTTGTGTGATGGGCATTCAGGAGGGCATGTGATGTGATGAGCACTGGGTGATAACTTAATGAACACTACACCTGAAACTAATGATGTACTATCAGTTGGCTAATTGAATTTAGATTAAAAAAATAAATAAAATAAAATAAAATGTTGGGGTTGTGGCAGTTTTAAAACATGGTTGCAAATTCTTTGGTGCACCTGCCATTGAGGGGTAGGAGTCTCTGTCTCTTTCCCTTGAAGTTCAGTGAGCTCGAAGCTGCTTCAGCCAATGCAATACAGCCAAGGTGATGTCACAGGATATCTGAGGCTGCAGTTTCCACTCTGTTCACTGGAACATTGGTTCTGGGAGTCTTAAGCCACCAAGAGAGAAGTCTAGCTATCCTGTAATGCAACTCCTGGGAGACCAGATGTAGGCATTCAGCTTGACAGTCCAGCTGACTATCCTTCAGCATTCTAGCCCCAGGGGTCAACATGGAAGTGAAATGCCTTGGTTTCCTGAAGGCTTCATGGGCAGCTTTGGAGCAGAAGAATGTAGAGAGCGGCCTCCTAATTCCAGCCCAAGAGGAGCCGAGAGCTTGGGGCCCCGCTCCTCAGTGTGCCCTCAGAGAAAAGCAGTCAATCCCTCCTATCTCCCTGGTCTCCAGCTGTGCTCTGAGTTCACCAGGCCTGTGACCGAGCATTTCTATCTCTGGTGCATGGCCCCATTTGGAGTCTCCAAACCCAGCAGATTCCTGCGCCAGTCATCCTGGGGAGAAAGAGGAATCTCCCTGGATCTGCGTCTTGTTGGTCCTTGCTCGAGGAGTAGTAGCCCAGCTGTGCCAGGGATCATGGTTTATGGCGAGCCCATTGTTCGGCTCAGTCTCTGTGGCTGGCTTCCCCGCTCCGATACCTGGGAGCTCTGCCGCACTCAGATACACCCGGCCTTTCTGTGACCCCACGGGTCCTGAGACCACACTGTCCCCATGAGGGCTCCACCCTGCGGCCCCCACCCCCCCCAAATTTTGCCACTGGAGTGACGTCCCTCAGTAGAGCACACTTCTGAAAGTTCTGATTTTGTGCTCCACTGCTCTCGCACTTGCTGGGAGCCGGGTAACAGAGTTTCCCTCCCCTCGCCGTCTCTCTTCCCGTATACCACCTCAGAATCGCTTCTCCGTGCCTCCTACCTCCAGAAAGTGGTCACTTTTCTGTTCATGGAGTTGCAGTTGCTCTTTTCTTCAATTTCCATTTGAGTCTGTAGTGCTCAGAATGGTTTGGTAGCTATCTAGCTGAATTCCTGGGACCAGACAAAATCTAGACCTCCTGCTCCTCCGCCACCTTGGACTCTCCTGAAGAACTGCCCTGGAAACGGATGGTCCAGCCCCAGCTCCTCAGGTGTCCCCTAGTCATACAAGTTGCACCAGCCCAGGCTCCAGCAAATAGTGGAGCTGAGAGGAACCTCCCCTCCTGTGCCTTTTCCCAATTCCTAAGCCATGAACATGATAAAAATGGTTGTTGCCTTACACCACTAATAAAGCATGGGATTCTGGGATGGCTCATTACTCAGCAATGTAGATGACTGAAAGTGGGGTGTGGTTATCTTTTAGATGAATATGAACCCATAAACTTCACTTGTAACTGGTGGTCCCGCATTCGCCACACTCGTCTCATCTGGTCACTTTACCAAAGGCAGCAGTGGAATGAGATTGAGAATGGCTTGAAATCAATCAACAGGAAAGGTGTGAGGAACCTCGGTGAGTTTCTCTCAGAACTGATCTGCTATTGGTTATAATGACTTCGTCTACTCACGATGCCAACCGTGTGCAACACAAAGCTCAGAAATCCATCGTAGGACTTCAAGCAAGATGGGAAATTTTGGCAGGGATTCTTGCTTTGTGAGATGAGAGTGTACTGCAAGGTCTTTGAAAATGAAACATTAAAATGACACTTAAAAGATTGGTTAATCATTCCAACAGTGAAGGTCATAATATTTATATGCCTCCTTAAATCCCCGGAATTTTAAATACTCCATGGTTCTAATTTAATGCCTAACATGACACACTGTTCTCTACTCCCAAACCTGTCTTAACTTCTTGATTTACTTGCCTACATGTAAAGGCAATTACAGAAAGACTTTTAAGATCCTTAAAGTGATCACTTAGAATGAAAATCTAAGCCATGCCTCATCCACAAAAGATAGAAACTTTGAGCAAAAGCATCACGATCAACAACAAAGTTCCATGAGGGCAAGGTTTTGTTTTGCTGTCTGACAGCAATAGTCAGTGTTTACAAAAGTGTTTAGCATGTATTAGGTGCTCAGTATATACCTACCGAATAAATGACTAAATACTACAGACATGCAAGGTGAGCTGCTACCGAAAAGGGAAGAAAGGAGATGTCCACAAATTCTGAGTCAAAACTGCCCTTAGTACATATTCTGGTCACTATTAAATATGAAAAAGAAATCAATCAAGACACTATATATATATATATGATATTGTTATTTATCATTAATATATTAGGTATACATTATATTATGTTTATTATATAAAGTGAATTTAATACATTCATATATTATATATGAGTTATAACATACATTATTATATAATGTGGAATACAATTCATTGTGTATTTTTATATTAATATATAATATTAATTATGTATATAAAATAAAGATAATATTTCATGTAGAATTCACTGAGCTTTGTAATATAAACGGAAGAAGCTGTGGGCATGAATTTAGCATTTGTGGTAGGATGAGGAAGGAGTGGAAAATGTGAAGTAATATAATGAGAAGGCAAAATCTGCTTACATTTTATCTGACTGAAGGATAGAGCTCTCTATCTTTGGTCCAAAGTTTCCATCATGTATTAGGAGGTTTTTTTTTCTTTAAGACAATCATTAAGTGCCAGGTAGATCCAGGCAACTAAAGAAATGCCATTTAGTAGACAAAACTTTTTTCCTTATGTTGGGTGATTTGTTTCAGATTTGTGGGCAATTTTGTCTCAGCCTTGTACCAATCTCCCCACACCAATTCGCATCACAGACAACTCTCAAAGTGAAACAGCAAAAAAGTCCCTCATCCCCAGTCTGTGAAAAGCAGATATAGTCCTGTTTCAAACCAGTGTGCCCTCAAGGATAGAAATCATGCCACTGGTGAGGGAGAAGATGGCTGCCGGTGTGCTAAGAGCTCATTCCATGTGCTAGGCCACATAGTCCTCACACCTACTCTATAGGGAAGGTATTGTGGGTATCGTTATCATCGTCCTCACTTTTGAAAACAGAAAACAAGAGACAAGGAAAAGCTAAATGACTTGCCCAATATCAAATATATTGTGGAGCAAGATTCAAAGTCCAGTCCCTCTGACTGCAGACTCAGAGGTCTTAAGTCCTAGTCTATATGACATGTTAGACATTTTATTAACCTTTTCTAACCCATGTCCTACTCCAAACTACAAACACAGTTTCCCTAATTAATTTCAGTACCAGGTACATATCTGCATTAAAAAAGAAATGGTAGCTTCGGAAATCTGCCCTCCTCACTCAAACATGTCAACTCGGTAAACATCTAGCCACCTGCAGCAGCGCTGTCGCATGCTGGCCGGTCAGGCACTCTCTCTAAATTGGCCCAGTGCTTAGAGATTGAAAACGAAAGAACAAAGAAAGACTGACCTATTAATGTCATTCATCTCAATGTATTAGCAAAAGTATTCCACCTAGAAGTCCATCAAGAATGATTTAGTGGTGCTTTTAGCGGACACAAATATGATCCCAAGAAGCTCCCCACTCTTGAGAGTGTAACTAGAGGCCAGTCATACATACAAGTGGGAAAAGGACTGCTTATTGAGCTAAGACCTACAATGGGTGAGACTGCAACCCCCTGGGGCCACCATGGGAAAAGCATAATTTCAGTAGTCAGTGTTTCAATTCCGACCACCATTTCGAATAACTTTGTGAATGTTGGCAATATTATTCAAGCTATAAGGCCCTCAGTTTCCTTCAGAAAAATGACAATGATATTATATACCCCAAAGTAGGACTGCCCCCATTTAATACATAAAAGCATCAGAGACCCAGTCAAATTTGAATTTTGGATCAACACTGAATATTTAAAGATAAGTGTCTCCCGAATATTGCATGAGTCATACTGATTTTTTGCTATCTCAAATTAAAATTTAATTAGATGTCCTGTATTTTATTTGGCAGCTCTACCCTAAACGACCATTGTGATGGTTGAGCGAGATAACAGATGTGAGGTACTGGCCCACTTCCTGGTACATAACGGATGAATCACAGATGTTACCCTCCTTCCCCTATGAAGACCCTTATGCCATTAATTATCCTTTCATGGACCAGCTTCCTCAACTCTCTTCTCTAGAATTATTTTTCCTGTGACTACAAACATTCAAGCCTCCCTTCTCCATTAAATTTAACATAAAAAATTAAATTTGCTATCTCTGCTAGTTAGCATGTTACTTCTCCACATTCCTTCATTGCCAAATTTACTGAAAGTCTTCAACACTCAGTTCCAATATTTCCTTACCTCCCACTCGGTCATTTATTCATTTCAAAAGTAAATGAAGAGCATCCACCATTTGCCAGGCTGTGTGCCTGGCACACAGGGGATTCAACTATGAGCAATTCAATCTGCACTGGGGATTCAACTATGAGCAAACACTGACATGGTCCCTGTTCCCACAGTGTTCATCATCTTCTTGACATCTGACATCTGTCCTGACATTCTCCTGAAATTACAACACTGACAGTCATGAATGCTCTTCTCATTCCTCATTCATCTCCTCCATCACCCTTTGAAACTATCAACTCCTTTTTTCTCTGCCTCAGGGATCTCGTGCCTTCTGTGACTCTTTCCCCCCCAAACTCTTACCCCCAGCAAATCCCTCCTCTAGTCTTTCTATCAGTAAAGAGCTTCCCCATACATCCTATTGTTCAAGCCAGAAACTTAGAAATCCTGGCTTCTCCCTCTCCCTCTTATCTCGTCATGAGCAGATTCTGTTGACTCTATATTTAAAATATATCCCTATGCTCACCATACTTGCTGAATTACTATATTGTACATCTGAAACTAATGTAACATTCTGTCAACTATAACTTAAGTATATTTATGTATTATATATATATTTTAATATATTATAAACATATAATAAAAATATGTATTTTTAAAACATAAAATTGTTTTAAAAACAATATATATTTTAATATATTATATACATATAATAAAAACAAAATTATATACATATAATAAAAACAAGATACACCCCTGTGCGTAGCCCTTCATTGCCATCATTGCCACTGCAGCTCAAGATTCTTTTGTCTCTCACTAGACAGTTTAACAGCCTGAAGTTGTTCCCCATTTCTCACAACAGCCACACTGAACATTTTGGAAGAGCAAACCTGCTTAGCTCCCTAGTATGAAAAACAGTAGGAAAAACAAAACAAAACTTCCATAGTATGAAAAACAAAACAAAACTAAACAACCAAAACCCTCCAAACTCTCCCTATTTCACTCAGAGTAAAATTCAAACTTGCTTTCACAGCCAACATGGTCCTCCATTTGTTGGCCCTGTTCACCCCATGACCTCATGCCTTATGATCCCCAGTTGCTTCTTACTCTCAAGCCTGAGACCCTCTGACAGGTCCTTGCAGAATGCCACTCCCCTCCTCGCTCAGGTCTCAGCTCAGACCTCATCTGCTCAGGGAGGCCTGCCCTGACCAAACATGCTGACCCATCACCCTCCATCCCATCTTGTTTCCCTCTCTCCATTGCACTGACATTGTTCCTTCATTGTTGGTTATTTAGTGTCTGTCTTCCTGTGCTGCAAGGAAAACTACACAGGGGTAAAAACCTTGTCTTGCTTATTCACCAGGACATTCTTGGTGCCTGGACCATGACAGCCACATAGTAGATGCATGGTCAATATTTACTGATGGATGAATGAAAGAAGAAAGGCAAGGACCAAAAACAGGCAAAGATGAGAATAACTGGAAACAAAACCATGGAAAAAGGGAGTTTCTGCACAGAAGTAACTTGAAGTGTTAAAGTACTAATATTATAAGTAGAATTTACATACTTAGTAAAGGTTTTATTTGTCCAGTGATTTGAACTGGTTTAGAGGCAACCTCATTTAGAAAGTGCCTATGTCGATAAATCCATGTTAATTCTCTGGTGGGTCAGGTCAAGGGGGGAAAATGGCCATAAAAGCCTCAGGAAATTCTAAGATAAAGCATTTCCTTTCCTTTTCCACACAACTCTGAGAGGCAGAGTCCCTGGGGCTCCCTCCAATACTTGGGCTGTAATAAATTCCTGTCACAACAATCAGGGAGAGACAGCAGGCAGAAGGAAGACCACTTTCCTTCTCCAGAAAGTCAAGAGGGCTTATGGACTGACGCACCAGGGAAGGTGCAAAATACTTGCTCTTCTTAAATGAGATTCCACATTGAGTTTAATTTCCACGCGACAAAAAGAGGGCTAGTAGCAAAGCTCTCCCCGGGTGAGGAACTGGTGAGATAGCTGCCCCAGGCCTGATACAAAGAAGAGGTCAGCTACCACAAGGAAAGGGTCAGGAACTTGTGCCCAGTCAAGAGTTCTCCTCAAAAGCCTCCCCTCAAACACAAAGGAGGATGGGGAAGAGGAATGGTATGTTATGGGGTGGGGGGGAGTCTGGAACACTAAGAAAGCCCCACTTCCAAAATTCAGGTGACCAAGTCTTTCTAACCTTATCTACACTCAGTAGAAGCCTCCACCGAATAATGAATAATTGCAATCTGCTCCTCATAGAGGAAGCCAACCATTCTCCCTGCAGGCATGTAAGCAGACAGGGCATGTTAATAGCTGAGAGCAGAATGGGAAAAAGAGAAAACACAATACAAAAACCAAAATGCCTCAGGCAATCCAGGCTTCACTCTAAGCACAGAGTAGGAGCAGCCTACCATTGGCCAAATTTGAAGACTGATGAGCTAAAGGTAACTGTAGTAACAATGACATAACAGTAACAACAACAACATCCAGTTCAAATACAAACAACTACTAAAGCCTGACAGAAAAAGTAATGTGCCCACTGTCAGGTGTGTGTAACTCTGTCTGTACTGGTCTTTTATATACAGCATCTATTGCTTCAATGAAAGTATGACATCAAAAAGAAAAAAAAAGACCCATTATCAAGTGAGAAGGCAGTTAACAGAATCAGATTCAGATCCCAAAATGACCCAGGTGTTGGAATTATCAAACAGAGACTTTAGGATGACTATGATTAATGTGTAATAGGCTTTAGTGGAAAAAGTAAACACCATACATTCACAAATGAAAAATTTCAGCAGAATGATGGAAATAATAAAAAGAATCAAGTAGAAATTCCTGAAACTAAAAATGTATATACTAGAGATGAAGAATTCTTTCCCTAGGCTTATCAGCAAACTAGACACAACACAGGAAAGAATCAGTGAACTTGAATATAGGTTGATAGAAATGATTCAGACTCAATTACAAAGGGAAATAAATAGAGGAGTAAAGAGAATACATCTGAGAGCGATAGGACAATAATGAATCATCTAACATGGGTGTAACTGGAGTCCAGAAGGACAAGAAATATAAAACAGGACAGAAGAATTATTTGAAGAAATGATTTTCAAAATCAACAAAAGATAACAAATCACACAGATCTAACAGGTTCAGAGAGCAGAAGTAGTAAAATATGAAGAAAAACTCACTGAGGCACATCATAGTCAAATGGCTGAAACCCAAAGATAAAGGGAATAAAGAAACATATTCTACAGAGGCACAAAGATAGAAAGTAGAACAGATGTCTTGTCAGAAATTGGGCAAGCAGAAGACAGTGAAGTCATATCTTAAAAGAACTGAAAGAAAAAAAGTAAGTCAAGTCAGAATTCTATATCTGGTAAAAATACCTTTCAAAAATGTTAATGAAATGAAATTCTTTCCAGACAATCAAAAGCTGAAAGCATTAATTGCCAGCAGACCTACACAAGAAAAATGTGAAGGAAGTTCTTCAGGCAGAAGGAATCTGATACAAGACAGAAATCTTTGTTTACACAAAGAAATAAAGAGCATGGGAACAGGAAAAAAATGTGGGTTGATAAGAAAAATATTTTTCTTGATTTTAACTTTTTTTTTTTAAAGAAAGGGAGAAAGCAGAGGGGGAGGGACAGAAGGAGAGGGAGTGAGAGTTGTTTTTTTTTCTACTGTAGATACTGAATTTAACGACAAAAATTTTCATGTAAATGAATCTGCACAACAACTTGTGTTATTCAAGTGTCCACTGTATTTCTAAACTCTTTTTTTATTCATTCATTCAGTTGTTTATTTTTTTGTCAATATGGACTTACACGTATTTATTCTTTCTTTATTTTTCTAAATTTCTTTTCAGTGTTTTAAAATTCATTGTTTATGTACCACATCCAGTGCTCCATGCAATATGTGCCCTCCTCAATACCCACCACCAGGCTCACCCAACCTCCTACACAAAACCTTCAGTTTGTTTCTGAGTCCACAGTCTCTCATGGTTCGTCTCCCCCTCCAATTTCCCCCAACTCACTTCTCCTCTCCATGGGATGAGAGAACTTTAAGCAGTCTCCACACCCAGTGCAGGAGTCAGATGAAGGGCTTGATCTCACGGCCCTGAGATCATGACCTAAACCAAAATCAAGAGGTGGACATTTAACCAACTGAGCCACCCAGGCGTCCCTAATTTTGACCTTTTTAAATGATGACGGTCTGAAGTAGAAATCCTTAAAAGGCATTATACATTTTATAAAATATACTGAAGTAAAATGAATGAGACTAGTAGCACAAAGAACAAGAGAGGAAGATGGAAGAATTCTATGGTAAAGTTCTTATGCTACACAGGAAGTACTGCAGTAATATTTGAAAGTGAACTGTGGTAAGCTAAAAATGTGTAATGTAAACCCTACGGAACCAAAAAAAAAAAAAAGTATAACTAATAAGCCTATTGGGGAGATAAAAAAAAATCTTAAAAAATAATTCAGTAGGGGCGCCTGAGTGGCTCAATGGGTTAAGCCTCTGCCTTTGGCTCAGGTCATGATCTCAGGGTCCTGGGATAGAGCCCCACATCGGATTCTCTGCTCGGCGGGGAGCCTGCTTCCTCCTCTCTCTCTGCCTGTCTCTCTGCCTACTTGTGATCTCTCTCTCTCTGTCAAATAAATAAAATCGTAAAAAAAAAAAAGTTTAAAATAATAATAAAAAAATAATAATAATTCAATAAATCCAAAAGAGGCCAGTAAGAGTGGGAGGGACAAAGGAAAAATAACATATGGGACAAGCAGAAAACAATTAGCAAGATGGCAGATTTAAATGCAGGAATATTCATAAATACATTAATGGTCTGAACACTTCAATGAAAAGACTAAGATTGTTAGATTAGGTGAAAAAAGCAAGATCAAATTACATGGGTCTTGCATATTAAAGGAAATCCATTTTCAATATAAAGATGTAGATTAAAGTATGGAAATAACACATGCAAATATTAATCCAAAATAGCTGTAGTGGCTATATTAATATCAGACTAATTAGGCTTCTGAACAAGGAATATTACTGTTGAGAAAGTGGGGCATGCCATCATGATATATGGTTAATTCATCAAGAAGACATAGTAATCATAAATATGTATGCGTTGGCTTACAAGAGTTCAAATTCACAAATAATAAATGATAGTATTATAATTCTGTTAGTTGGTTAGAGCCAGTAACAAATGGTGGGACAAAGTTACTGCTCCCATAGTACCCACCACCACCATCTTCCTGCTTTGCCAAGTTAAGTGATTGTTAATGGTCTTAAGGTAGCTGTTAGAAGGTCTACAAATAAAGACTGGAATATTTCTTTTTTTATTTTTTTAAAGGTTTTTTATTTATTTGACAGAGAACACAAGTAGGCCGAGAGGCAGGCAGAGAGAGAGAGAGGAAGGGAAGCAGGCTCCCTGCTGAGCAGAAAGCCTGATGTTTTCCCAGCACCCTGGGATCATGACCTGAACCGAAGGCAGAGGCTTTAACCCACTGAGCCACCCAGGCACCCCAAGACTGGAAAATTCTGCCTTCAATGAATGTATGTCCTAGTATGCGTTTTTTATTCTTTTTTGTTATTGTTTTTTAAGAGAGAATGGTGAGAAAGTGCAGAGAACGAGAGGAGAATCCCAAATAGGCTCCATGACAAACACAGAGCCCAACAAGGGACTTGATCCCACGACCCTGAGATCATGACCTGAGCTGAAATCAAGAGTCAATGGCCCAACCAACTGATTAACCCAGGCGCCCCCAGCACACTAAAAAGAAAAAATTCAGTGAGAATGAATGGAGAGAATTAAAGAAACTAGAAGTGTCATACAGAAATTGGGAAAAAAGAATGTTTTTTTAAAAATCTGAAGTTAGGGTGCCTGGGTGGCTCAGTGGGTTAAGCCGCTGCCTTCGGCTCAGGTCATGGTCTCGGGGTCCTGGGATGGAGTCCCGCGTCGGGCTCTCTGCTCAGCAGGGAGCCTGCTTCCCTCTTTCTCTCTCTGCCTGCCTCTCTATCTACTTGTGATCTCTCTCTGTCAAATAAATAAATAAAATCTTTAAAAAAAATCTGAAGTTAGATCCCATTTCATGACATTGTGCTCTGAGTCAAGAACATTCGCTTATTAATTAGACAAACTTTCACCAAGAGACTTTAAAGTGAAGAGATTAATCTGTTAAACAAACATGATTCTACAAACATCACTTTAACTGGTGGCTGTATTTTCTACGTAGACTCATTTTTCACACTTTGTTCATTCAGCTATTTCATTTTTGACAGGTAGCAGATGAATGAAGTCAAGAGCTACTCATCTGCATTCAGTCAATAAGGAAAAGTGTTTGAAATAGGAGAAGAGGGTGAAGGACAATAATTTCATTCTGAAAAGAACATTTTTATTTATTAACAACACATAATTTAATCACAGATTTTTTTTTCTGTCACCTGCAAATCTTACTTCACTAGCTCACTGAATTCCTCCCCAAACTGGTATGAGTCTTTTAATGGTGATCTGAAACACATTTGGCCCATCTAGCACCATATGTATGGAATAAAACTTTAATGTTCTACTTTAGAAGATGAAATAATATGAGGATAATTTATGCAGTGTTTTCTCCTTGGGAGAAAATAATGAAACACAAGGTCTAATAAAAGAATATGTAAATATAACATTTAGGAGTTTGGTTGTCTATTCCAACAGTGCTGGTCAGAATATTTATATGCCTTCTTAAATCCCTTGAATTTTAAATACCTTGTGATTTCACTTTTGTGCCAAATACAAAATATTCTCTGAACCCAACCCTGTCTGGGTAACTTGATTTACACGTCTTTGTGCAAGGTGCTTACGAGAAAGATTTTAAGCTTCATTGTTGAAAGTCTGACCAATATTTCATCCACAAAAGGGAGAAAGTGAGTCCATTTTAAGTAATAAGTCATGATCATTAACCAGCTGAGTTCCATGAGGGCAGAGTGTTGTTTTATTGTTTTATTGCCATAAAATAGTGTCCAATATTGTCCACAAAGTATTTCTCCCAAAGAGAAAACACTGCATAAATTATCTTCTTATTATTTAAACCTGGAATGATGCCTGACATGTAACCACTATTCAGCAAATACTGTTGAGCCGTGAACTGGAAGAGACCCAGCGGTAATGTTCTCCTCATCCTCTCCCTCGTCCTCCCCTTTTCTTGTCCCCTCCTGCTCTAGGACTTCCTTCTCTCAGTTTTCCTTCCCATCAGTACCCTCTAGAGATTTTCTACTCTATGACCAGAACCACTCTCAGGAATCCCTCGTCCATGACATTGAAAATAAATGTAAAAACCTGCCACTACTTCGGTGTATCCTCTTTCTCCCCATGTCTTCATTGCCAAATGTACGGAAAGTGGTTTATATTTAGTTCTAACACTGCCTTACCACCTGCTCATTTGTTCACTCATTGCACAAATATTGGAGTGCTACCATTTGCCAGACCCGGGGCCAGACACTGGGGACCCAGCTGTGAGCAAACACGGACACGGTCCCTGCCTCATGGTGTTCGCCAGTTCCTTCAGTCTAACTTTCCCCCACCATTCTGCAGAAATTACCACCCACACTCTCCTCCGTCCTCATTCCTCTCTCTGTCACCTTCTAAACAACCAATCCCTTTTCCCTCTGCCTCAGGGATCTCATGCTTTCTGCAACTGTATTCCCGTGCCCACCATGTCCAGCAAACCCCTCTCCTAGTCTTTCGTCTCAATAAAGAGTTCCCCCCATCCACTCTGTTGTTCAAGACAGAAGCTTAGGAATCCTGGTTTCTCCATCTCCCCCGCATCCCATCATTAGCAGGTCTTGTTGACTCTGTATTCAAAACAGCCCCGAACTGTCCATAACCTTTCATTGCCATCTTTGCCGCCTCAGTTCAAGACTCTTCCACCTCTCCCTTGATGGTTTAGCAGCCTCCTAACTGGGCTCCCTGCTTCACTCCACGGCCGTAAAGCCAATTTTTCACACGGCAGTCAGAGCGATCTTCAAAGCAAATCCAGTCCTGTCACCACCACCACCACCACCGCTACTTGTAAACTACAAACTCCAAAGTCTCCTCATTTGCCTGAGAATAAAACCCAAATTGCTTCCACAGCCCACATGGTCCTCCCTTTGCTGGGCCTTGCCCACCCCATGACCTCACGTCTTCTGCTCCTCACTTGCTTGTTGCTGTCAAGCCTGGGACCCACTGACGGGTCTCAGCTCAGACCTCACCTGCTCAGGGAGGCCTGCTCTGACCAGCCATGCTGACCCATCACCCTCCATCCCATCCCGTTTCCCTCTCTCTGTGGCACTGACATTGTTCCTTCCTTGACGGTTATATAGTGCCCATCTTCCTCTGCTGGGAAGAAAAGCTACACAAGGGTAAGGACCTTGTCTTGCTTATTCACCAGGACATTCCTGGTACCTGGACCACCACAGCCACATGGTAGATGACAAGAAATAGCAAATGAATCCTTGAAGAAATGGAGGAAAGTAAAGGAAGGAATGATTAGGAAAAAAGGTCTTGAAAAGAGGACTTTCAGAGACTGAACAAAAGATGGAAGTTGAACGGATCAAGCACTAATGCTGTATATAAAATTTCCTTCCTTATTAAAAACCTTACCTGCACATGATAGGCAGTCTAACTCAGTGAGCACCTATGCTTGTAAATCTGCCAGTCTTTAGAGCTGGGTCAAAGAAGACAACAAAATTTTAAAGGCTCTGGAAAACCCCATACTCTACAATCTAAAAGCATTGTCCTGCCTCTTTAAACCATTTCTGAGCGACAGAATCCCTTGGGCTTTCTTTCCTATTTGTGCTGTAATAGGTTCCTGTCACACACAAAGAACAGGGAGAGGGAGCAAGGGGAAGGGAAGGTAAAAGCGAAGGGTACCGCTCTCTGATGCCCCGGGCACTTCTTCTACCAGAGAAGCAGCAAAATGTTTGCTCTTCTTAATTGAAGCTTCACAGACTCACACCTCCTGCTTCCAAATGACAGCAGACAATGGGCTTCTGCTACTTCCTCAAGCTACATTTTAAAATCTGCTGTAACCTACGGCAGAAATGGAGGGAAAGATGGGAGGAGGGATAGTGGGGCAAGATGAGACTTGGAGAGGTCACAAAGAACCATCTCGGTGCTTTATTTTGCCAGTCATCACACCCAGCACTGGGGAACGCTGAACACTGGAAGCCAGCACGGTGGAGGAGCCCAGCTCAGTCCCTTCAGTCCAGCTTCTGGGGACACAAGTAACTGATGAGCAAGGTCTGGTGATGAGGGAGAGGGCAAGGTGTTTCAAATCTTTTTGTGAGGGAACCACTGCTTCTGATTCTCAAAGAGGGTGCATTGGCAGTGAGGACACCTGGGGGTTCCCAGGCTGGTGTGGGCATTGCTACAGAGGGCCCCATCAGCCACCATTACACGTGGAATTGGAGGAAAACAAAGACAAATGGAGAGACAAAGCTTGCAAGAAGGAATACCAATCCACCGCCTTACCGGCTAGTCCTGTCCCTGGAAGCAACAATTCTCATCCTTTAGCTATTTTTTTTAATAAAAAAATTTATTGAGATATAATTGAAATATAACATTATATTAGTTTTAGGTATACAACGTAATAATTTGATAATTGTGTATATTGTGAAATGACAACCACAAGTCTAGTTAATATCTGTCACCAAACATGGTTAAAAATGTTTTTCTTGTGATGAGAATTTTTAAGTTACTCTCTTAACAATTTTGAAATATACAAACAGTATTGTCATCTATAGTTAGCATACTGTATGTTACAACCTGTGGTTTATTTTATAGCTGGAAGTTTGTATGTTCCGATCCCCTTCTCGCATTTTACCCACCTTCCATCCCATCCCTGTGACAGTCATCAATCTGTTCTCTGTATCTATGAATTTGGATTTCATCCATTTATTTGTCTTTTACATTCCACGTATAAGTGAGATCACATGATATTTGTCATTCTCTGACATACTTCACTTAATATAATGACCTCAAACTCCATCCATGCTGTCAGAAATGGCTGAGTTTCCTTCTTTTTTATGGCTGAATACTATTCTATTATTTATTTCTCTATCAGTCTATCTATCACCTGTCTCACATTTTCTTTTTTTTTTAATGAAAGATTTTGTTTATTTATTTGACAGAGAGGTCACAAGTACGCAGGGGGGGCGGGGAAGCAGGCTCCCCGCTGAGTAGAGAGCTTGATGTGGGACTCGATCCCATGACCCTGAGACCACGACCTGAGCCTAAGGCAGAGGATTAACACACTGAGCCATCCAGGAGCCCCTCTCACATTTTCTTTGTGCAATTATCCATTGATGGACAGACACTTAAGTTGTTTCTGTGTCTTGGCTCTTCTAAATAATGCTGCAATGAATATTGGAGTGTATATATCTTTCCGAATTAGTGTTTTTACTTCCTTTGGAAAAATGCCCAAAAGTGGAATTGTGGATCCCACTTTTAGTGGAATAGTTTTTTAATGGAATAGTAGAATAAAAATAGTTTTATTTTCAATTTTTGAGAAACTTCCATATTACTTTTTTAAAGGTATTTGCACCCATGTTTCTAAGTAATATGATTATGTGATAATTTTCTGATTTTAAAATTCTATGTATTATCATATTTACTTCCTACTATTAAGCACAAGACTAAATCCCTCTTATATGGGCACTACTACCCACCACCACCACAACCACCATCACCACCACCATCACCACCATCACCATCAACCACCACCAACCACCACCAACATCACCACCACTACCAGCCACATGGTAGATCACCATAACCACCACCACCACCACTACTACCACAACTACCACTCTCAACCATATACACACACATACATGCATACATATACACATATTTCTTTCCATACTTAAAGTTATCTTACAATCATTGAGTAAATCTGTGTTTAGTGTTAAATTACTATGGCCATGTAAATATTGTTTACAGCAGAGCTGCACGCTGAACTACGAATACATTTCTTTCTTGAACTAATCCAAGAATCAACACCATGCTCATCAGACTAACGAAAGTTAATCTTTTGTTAAACTCTGATGCTACTGAGTATTAGTGAGGTTATGAACAAAGTGGCCTTACTTCTGGTGTGTCTGTGAATAGCCACATCCTTTCCAAAGAGAATTTTCTTTGACTATGGTACACAGGGCATGGGTTTTCCATGTAGCTCTACTTCTAAGTGCACACTGTAGAGAAACTCATCTGCATGCACATGGACATAGGCACTCTGATATCAGAGTAATAGTAATTGTAATAGCAATATAATTACGAAATTGTAAAATTGTAAGAATTTTTATATTGTAAGAATACAATAATAATTGTATTAGCAACAATGTAGATATAATAATAATTGTAATAGCAACAATGTAGAAAAAACCCATGTAACTCATAGGAGAATGGAAAACAAATTGCGGACAGGAAACATTGTACAACAGCTACAACTAATGAACTTTGGCTATGTGTATCAACATGGGTAAACCTCAAAAATCTACCATGGATTAGGAAAAAATAAGTTACACAATGATAAATATACTAATAATATTTATTCAAAGTTTGAAACTGAGTCAGACAATGCCATATGTTCCTTGTGGTTATATAATTAAAAAGCAAGAGTAAGGGGTGCCTGGGTGGCTCAGTGAGTTAAGCCTCTGCCTTCGGCTCAGGTCATGATCCCAGGGTCCTGGGATTGAGCACCACGTCAGGCTCTCTGCTCAGCAGGGAGCCTGCTTCCCCCTCTCTCTCTGTCTACCTCTCTACTTGTGATCTCTCTCTCTCTGTGTGTCAAATAAATAAATAAAATCTTTTTTTTAAAAGTAAGAGTAGGGGTGCCTGGGTGGCTCAGTGGGTTAAGCCTCTGCCTTCGGCTCAGGTCATGATCCCAGGGTCCTGGGATCGAGTCCCGCATCGGGCTCTCTGCTCAGCAGAGAGCTCTGCTTCCCTCTCTCTCTCTGCCTGCCTCTCTGTCTACTTGTGATCTCTGTCAAATAAATAAATAAAATGTTTAAAAAAAAAGTAAGAGTAATAAAATATGCACAGCAGTGATAAACAGCAAATTCAGAATCATGGTTATTACTAAAGAGGGAGGCAACTGATGCAGGAAGTAATACAAGAGATTTAAAGTGTATCTGTCATTTCTTTAAAAATGAGGTCAGTATGTTTCAGTGTCAAGACTTGATAAGGCTGGGTGGTGGGAACACAGGTGTTTGCTGTGTTTTTCTTCGAACTTTGTGTTAGGCATTATATCATAATTTTTAAAGATTTTATATTTTCTTATTGGGGTATAATTGACATATAAAATTATATTAGCTTCAGACATATAACCTAATGATTGAATGCTTATATATATGCAAAATGACTACCTCAATCAGTCCAATTAATATCCATCACCATACATAATTACAAAAAAAATTGTTCCTGTTATAGGAACTTTTAAGATCTATTCTCTCAGCAACTTTCAAATATATAATACAGTATTACTAACTAGAACCACCATGCTGCACATTACATCTTGTGGCTTATCTACTTTATAACTGGATGCTTGTACCTTTTGGCCCCCTTCATGAATGTTGTCCACTTCCTGCCTTTGACGACCACAAATTTGTTCTATCTATGAGCTTGGAAAGTTGGTTTTTTCCCTTACTTTGTATTAAGTATTATATTACAGTTTTTTAAAAAGAAAAGAAAAAGAGAATGAACTTTCATGAAAAATGTCTTCACTGAAAGATGTCTGGTAAAAAAAATCCCACTTCATTCCTGCAGCCTGAATTTAACTTAGGAATAGATTTTACTTGTTGAAGAGCATCTAGCATTTTTTTTTAACTTTTGTTTTATTTTCCTATGGGCTGAATCATAAATCTAAGGTCTCAGAAATTATCCAGGGATGGGGCACTTTGTCCAGAATCAGCAGATAAATTGGCAGGGAGGTGGTCGACACAAAGATTGGTGTAAGATTCCAAGGACATACGTGCATCATTCTGGAAGAGGGTCTATTGCTTATATTAGATTCTCAAAAGAGGTCCTCTGGAACAAACCACCCCCAAATCTAGTGGAATAAAACACCAACCATTTTATTAGATCCACAGTGCTGAGTCAGGAATTCAGGCCTGACACAGAAGGAATGACTTGTGTCTATCCCACGGTGATCAGAGCTTGAGCCAACTGTAGTGGCTCGAATATCTTGCATGCTGTTCGTGCTGTTCATGCCAAATAGGACCGTGGTTCTGGCTGTCAGCTTGTTTCCTCAACGTTTCTCCTTGTTGAATCTCTGGGCCTGGAATGACCAACATGGTTTCTTCACTCCTTCTGAGTGCCTGGGCTGTGATGGTCATAACAGCGAAGGCAGGCTGGGCGAATCTCTCTCTCTATCTCTCAACATAGCCCTTCCACAATATGGCAGTCTCGTGCTTGGACTTCATAGCTGGTGTTTGGCTTCCCTCAGAATGAGCATTCCAAGAGGCAAGAAGTAGAAGTTGCCAGTCTCCTATGGAATGGAAATGAACACAGTGAAACCTCTGTCATTTTCTGTTCATCTCAGCAGCCATAGAACCTGTCTAGATTCACTCTCTATGAAACGACTATCTCAAACGTTTGCCACCTTTCATCTGCCCATGCCCCAAGCCCATGACCCCCCAGACACTGAAAACCTGATGTAACATTACCGTTTCATGGTACAGCTGTGCTGGGAGATCTCCTGACTCTTGTCCTACGTCCCTTCCACGGCAGGCAGGGTTGCACACAGAGTAACGACATAGTACACGGGGTCACACAAACTTGGGTCCAAACCCAGACTGTGTCCCTCGTTAGCTGGTTCACTTTGGGCCAGTTATTCTTTAAGCCTCAGCTTCCCCTCTGTAAAATGAAAATAGGGACAGCCCTTGTCTTACAGGGCTGTCGTGAGACTTGGATGGTACGTAGTCGCCACTTAAGAAGCCTGAATTTTTAGTGGCCTGTCTCCTTGTTCGATACTTTCATGGCATTCTGAACTTTCCCTTCATAGTACTTAGCACAATTATAATCAACTGTGTTGTAATTACTGTGTGATGTCTTCCTCCTCCATCAGACTATAAGCTCTTTGAAAGCAGGAATCATATGTACCTTGTATTTGGCTCTATCCCTAATGTCTAGTAAAGTGCTAGACACACGGGGTACATATATTTTTTAAAATATTTTATTTATTTGACACAAAGAGAGAGTGAGAAAGCAGACACACAGGGAAGAGCAGGCGAAGAAGGAGAAGCAGGCTCCCCACCAAGCAGGGAGCCCGACATGGGGCTCAATCTCAGGACCCTGAGATCATGACCTGAGCCAAAGGCAGACACTTAACCAACTAAGCCACCCAGGCATTCCCCACACAGGGTACATACACAATGTACGATGAATGAATGAATGCTTCTACTCGTTCACAACACTGTCCGGAGCTTTCCTGGTGTAATCAGCACCCTGCTCACACGTGTACCAAGAAGAGACTGAAGAAAGAGGCACGCCACTCTAGGCTGGTAGTTGGCAGTTTTAATAATAGCAAAGGGAACTTACCTATGAGACTGCTTTAAGGATGGCAGCAAGACAAATGGATCCCCATGCCTACCCTCCAAATCTTAAAAGTTTATAAAGAGGTCCTAACTGGGCTCCGTCATGTTCACCATGCAGGTGTTTTACACCAGCATAAGGCGATGTCCTTGGAGCAGCCTCTGGGAGACAGAAAGGCAAGTGGAACCCACATTCCAAGGACCAGGATGGGAGTGAGAGCCTCTGCCTGGAGTCAGCTCATGGGTCAATCAGCGGTCACATCTTTTTAGTGACAGTCTCCAACATCCATATATGCAGAGTTGCTGGGTATAAGCAATAAATGTTTTGAAAGGCACAGAATTTGAAACTATGAGGTATAGGCTTTCTGAACCAGATACCTGCAGTACTATCCCTTCCATAAAATTTGTGCTGGTTCATTATGAAGAAGGTCAAGAAGGATTGATTAGTCAGAGAACAAAAGAGACAATCATCCTCTTTAGGAAAGGCCTGGCTCACAGTGATGGGATGAAGAGGAGAGAAAGGAGTGTAGGTATTAGTAGGGTCTGGGAAGTTCTGAGATGGGAGGAGATGAGACTTCATTGGGGACAATTTTAATGGGGACATTAAAATAGCTCTCACCCAAACAAATGAGAGAACACATCTGCAGTCACTTGTCTCATTCTTCTGCTATCAGTGAGGCAAAATGGAAGGACATTTAGGAAACAGAGACAATGTGGGTGCAAGAAAGGAGTGGAAACAAGAGGGTTTAGGGATGAAAAGTAAGGCGAAAGATGCAATTACTTGCATTGGTGGAGACTAAAGAGAGGAAAGGCATTCTCATGCAGGGTAAGGAGCGGTCCTCTGATTCATGGCTCTCGGGCACTATTGGGGATTTGCAGTCAAATAATGCATGGTTGGTGTCAGCTTGGGTCAAAGTGGTAACAGGCTCCTTGCCTCTGTCTCCCTCTCTGAAATTTACAGGGAAGAATGCCCGGCTGTTCACGGATCTCTAAGGATCACAGGTCCTGGCAGGAAGGTGATCAGCATGTAATGACTTGTCCCAGCTTGTTGCTGCTCAAAAGCATGTCTGTCTTCTTCATGATAAAGAGAATAAAGAGATGATTTTTTTAAATGCTATGTGCATCTTTTTTTTAATAATTTTTATTTTTTTATTAACATATAATGTATTATTAGCCCGAGGGGTACAAGTCTGTGAATCGCCAGGTTTACACACTTCACAGCACTCACCATAGCACATACCTTCCTCAACGTCCATAACCCCACCAACCTCTCCCTACCAGCCTCCCCCCGGCAACCCTCAGTTTATTTTGTGAGATTAAGAGTCTCTTATGGTTTGTCTCCCTTCCGATCCTATCTTGTTTCATTTATTCTTCTGAGAGGAATTTTTTTTAAGTTTTTTTTCCCCCAGGTAAAATTGTTCATCTAACAAGGCAGGAGAATAAATCAACTACAAAAAAGAAAAAGTTCAAAAGAGATAAAATCTTATAATTATTGCCATTAAAAACTTAAAAGTCTGCACGTCAAATAGCTGCTATTTATGGAGTTAATAGAGGAAGAAAATTGCAGTATGTGCTCAAACTTCTAATATGCCTTAGCCATTCTCATCGTTAATAACCTACAGGTAAAAATGCATATGCTTAATTTTTAAAAATGAAAATAGACTGCTAAAGAAAGTTCTTATTTGAATATAACATGTGACTTAAAAGTATCAACTGATCTTCCCTTGTGGTTTGTGGCACTCTAATAGGCTTAATTACTGATGTCATTAGTTCTAACAGGCTTAATGACTGGTGTCTTCGATAATTACTATTTGCCTCATTGCCTTCTTGTCGCACCAGGAGTACCTGCCCAGGGGCTCTCCATGGGGAAAGAGCAGGAAGGTCTAAGAAGGCTGTAAGGAAAGTATAGGTCAGGTGATGTACCGGGAGAGGGAGCAGCATCTGGGGACAAGGAAAATGAGCTCAGGACGAAGTGTGTGGCTTCTCATCGGTAGATCTTCAGCCACAAAACATATCCATGTGATTATGGCGCGTGACAAACACAAGAGCTTTCCTTCTGTGATTACTTGCCTGAAACCAAATCACACAGGACACAAAATAGAGCTTTAAAAGACATCATTACACCTAATTCTTATACTGAAGTAGGGCCATCCAGGCACCCAGTTTATTACTATATGTTTTTTAAAGATTTTATTTATGTATTTGAGAGAGAGAGGGATCACAGAGGGAGAGGGAGAGGGAAAAGCAGACTCCCCACTGAGCAGGGAGCCTGAGGTGGGGCTCGATTCCTGGACCCTGGGATCATGACATGAGCCAAAGGTAGACGCATAACTAACTGAGCCACCCAGGTTCCCCTTTACTAACTTTTTCTCTGTACATACACATTTTTACTAAAATAATTATAGTGATGATAATTACTTACAATTATTGAGCATTTAATATGTTCTAGTCATGTTAGATGCATTGGCTTAGTTAAACCCCCCAAAACCTTATTCGATAGTTTCTGCTGTTTAATCGATTTTACATATGGTAGAATTGAGGCACAGAGAGGTCAAGTAACTTGCTCAGCATACACAGCTAGTAAATGCCAGAACTCTGATTTGAACATCGGATCCTGACACTAAAGACCATGCTCTTGTGGTGTAAACACTGTTTAGAAGTAGGCTTATTCACTTAAAATTTTATTTTGAACATCTTCCCATATCACTAAAAATTATATACCTGCAATATTTTAAAACAACCATGTAGGGTTTATTGATAAACATGTACCCTTACTTATCTATCCAATTCCCTATTGCTGATATCCAACTGTTTCAACTTAGAGATTTTAAATAATTCATGATGTACCCTCTTGATGTTAAGTCTTTCTTTATCTACTTAATGATCAGGTCAGAATGGAGTTAAAATGCCAATAGACTTGTAATCCACATTTTTCTTAAATTAAAAGAATCTTCAATTTGATTTTTAGAAGTACAGACCAGTGTCGTATTGAGGAATGTTTCTAGCCCATGGCTTCTTACATCCTCTCATGCTCGGTTTATTTCTGGGGACCTATGCATTCTGGTGAAAGAGACAGACATCGTGGTGTTTAGGTGTGTTTGGTTTATGACTCTTTTCTTTATTCCAAAGTAAGAGAAATCCTTATTTTCCTGTTTTTTAAAAAGATTTTATTTATTTATTTGAGAGAGAGAGAGAAAGAGAGCATGCAAGCAGGAGGAGGGACAGAGGGAGAGTTTGTTTGAGACTCTCCCTCTCTATGTTAAATAAATAAAATCTTAAAAAGGGAAAGAAAGAAAGAAAAAGAAAGAAAGAATCCATAAAGACAAATAATAAAATATTAACAGCAACAGTTCTCTCTGGTTTTGAGGCTATAAATAATTTCATTTTCTATTTTTTTCAGTACCCATTTATTAGTTTGGTAAAATTTTCTATTTCTAAGGATATTTTTAAAAAGATATTTTAAAAAATTTCTTCAAGGCTGCAAAAACTTTCTTTTACCTTTAAAGTAGAATTGTTTCCATTTAATGGGGCTATTCCCTTCAGCAGGGGTCACACTCATCCGTTCCTTCTGTTTTGAGTGAAGGTCAATAGTTCTATAGTTAAGATATTATACCCTTGTTCTTTTTACTTGCTACAGTTTCATATATCCCTGAAGTTATATTCATAATGCTGGGTAGGTATGCATTTTTCTAGTTAAAAAGTTAAAGATCAGCTCATTTAGAAGTGATTTCACTTCTAAAAGTGAGAATGGTACACAGAATAGATACTTATAAGGACATGGTTTATTACTGAACAGATGTGGATACCTTGGGCTTTATGGCACACCTAGAACCAACTTCTGGAAAAATCTGAAAGGGTTATAGAATTCCTGATTACTTATGTAACTTACAATCTACAGAAATTTAAGCACCCTGAGCTATATTCTGCCAAACCAATCTAAATAGAATAGAACGGAGATCTTGTTGACCTCTGTATTTCCATCCCCACGGGAATATTCAGAACTAATTATGGTGGATTTGTAATTTGGTGGCAATACATGCTAATTCTAAACACTTGATGTATCACAACTTCTAACCTATAGATTTTGAACATTTCAGACTGTAGTATAGTATAACAAATCCGTTTAATTGGAATAGAAAAGAGGGCTTGTTGTCCACTCCATTTTTATTCCCACTGAAATAAATGGAGATAATCATGGACCTACCAAAGGCAACAAAAATGAAATGCTGGGTAAGATCTGCTCTGAAGTGAAACTTAACCCAGACGAGGCCATGGTGTGAATAACCCACTGCTGTACAGTCCACTGGAGAAGAAAGGGAAAGGGGAGTGGGCTGTGTGACTGGGGGGAGCAACTACAACCCCCCATGCCCCTATCAGGAAGGCACGCGTGTGATGGGATGGCTCCAGAGATCAGAAAAACCCTGAGAAGAAGGCACAATCCAAAGTCCCTGTCCTCAGAGAAGAGAATTTAGGCTCAGTTCCTTCATGGCGGCCAAATCAATGCTGTTTTACACTTCAGGCTAAGTCTCCCAGTCTAACTAAGCATTTCTCTTGCAATATGGTGATGAGGAGAGGAAACAAGCACTCTCCAAGGCTCCAAGTGTGTGGTAAGAAGCTCAGCATAGAGAAGATTAAAGATGGAAATAAGAGCAAATTCTTTGAGAGTAGGGTCTTTTTCATAGTTTTATCTATACTCAGTGCCTAGAACAATGCTTGGTTCATAGGAGACACTCAATAAACACTGGTATGAGGACATGGTAGAAAGAAAGAAGAATTAAGTAAATAAATACATACATACATACTGAGGGAATATATTTGCTCTAGGTCCCAAAGAGGAAGTTTTCTCTTTGGAGTTACTGAGATCGTTGTTTATTCAGATGTGGCAAATGGGCTGCCTTGGGGTCAAGTCTAGTCTGTGAACTTACTTTGATTAGCCATTATGTTTAATATGCCAGCATCTAAAAGTCAGATTTTACATTGAAAAAAGTCTTATTTCTGGCTTCTCTGGATATATCAGAAGAACTAGCCACACTGGGCCAGCTGCATAGATTATCGGATACTCATTTAGATTAGGCAAGTGTTCCTGATTTGCCATAGTCCCTGTAAATCCTTTTGTGTCTCTAATTGAGAGTGTCATTTATCATTGTTCATGTGTTACTGTTCTTCTTACAGTAAAGAGAAGAGTGGAATATTTAGGGGGTCTATATTACTATTAAACACAGTAAATCAAAACACAGGCCAAAATGACCGTCTCAAGAAGAAAAACAGAAGGAGGCATACTTCCTCTGAAAGAGGAAAGTATTTTCATGTGTTCAATATGCAAAGTATTGCTGAATATAGAACTCAATACTAAGCTCACTTCGCTCAATTAGTACACCCTGACCCTTGAGGTATTTATACTCTATATACTTGAAACCAAGAGGCAATTCAGCTCAGTCAAAGAAAGAATTGGTATTTTAAAATTGGGACAGGTGCTTAAATAACCAGAAACTCCAGGCAAAATCTCAGTGACTACCTACCTGAAATACCATCAAAAAGGACAAAATAAGGGCGCCTGGGTGGCTCAGTGAGTTAAAGCCTTGGCCTTCGACTGGGGTTGTAATCCCAGGGTCCTGGGATCGAGCCCCGCATTGGGCTCTCTGCTCAGCGGGGAGCCTGCTCCCCCCCATCCCCGTCTCTGCCTGCCTCTCTGCCTACTTGTGATCTCTGTCTGTCAAATAAATAAATAAAATCTTTTTTAATAAAACGGGGGGGACACAATATCTCGGGTCCTATATCACCCTGAATTCAGCCCCATTATAGTACCTAACCAATGTCTGAAACTTAATTGTCTCTTTTAATAGATCGTGAGTAATTTTTTTATATTTTGTCTTATCATTGTATCCTCCATACTCAGCACAGAGTAAGTTTATTGAATGAATGAATGAATAATTATTGTATTGAGCTAGACATTGGAAATGATTATTTCTCAACTCTATGGATCTCTAACTCTAGTTCAAAGACTCTAGTTTAGTCTTTGTTTCTCATTTAAAAATAGCCCAGGTAGTTGGACGAAAACATTCCCCTCACTGCGCAACAGTCTTGATAGCAATCCCTCACAGACTGAGAACCTTACAGATTGTGGCAAATATGAATGCAATAACCTTGGCTTCACGTAAAAGTCCACCACCTTCTTGGAAAACAGCCCAGAAAAGAGGGGCAGTAGTGAACTCACTGATGCCAGAGGGCCCCATTCCCAGGAGAGGGTGCCAATTCCCAGAGAAGGTCTCAGGGGCACAACAGTCTGGAGAGCAAGGGAAGTCATGGGAACAGAGGACAAAAGGAAAGGGGATAAGAGACAAGTATTGTCTTCACACTCTCAGAAACCTGGTAGATATTTTCTACCTTTGAGTAGATATTTCTCTTTCATTTCTCTTTGAAAAATAGCTCAAGTTAAAATAAAAAGAAGAGTGTAACCCTGGAAGAGAAATCTCTGCCAGTGAATATAGAAGCAGCCATGCCCCAGGGGATGAGAGAAGAGCAAGGTGATTTCTTACAGATCCCTTTGTGTGATGAAGGCTACGACCATTCTCCCCAGAGGAAGACATGTGTGCTCACATGAACAACATTTTGCTTATATTTTCAAGGAATTCAAAGACTACCTCTCTCCCAAGCCAAACCTGTCTCTGCACTTGAATTAATGTTCCACACCATCCTGATGTTGCCAAGGGTAACAGTCCCTTAATTTTAATTTCAGGCCATGGAGAGTTTGTAAAAGCCCCACCCCTATCCTCATCTGCTTTATGGACAATAACAAACCCCCAGTGACCAAGGAGATCCTCCTCTGCCCCTCCCTCCTCACCCTTCTGCAGTCTTCACCAAGCCTCCCAGAAAACTTGCTTCTTAGGAAGGGGGGAGTTCAACACAGAATCAAGCCAGCTTTCCCCAGGGAGCCTACCCAGAATAAATAACATGCTTCAGTAACACTGCAACTAACTCACTTCTATTTTTTTAAGATCACTTGGAGACCATTTCTGAAGGGCCAGTACACTGTAAACACTACAGAGAGTTGCCCTTTGAGAACAGGAACTATGCATATAAACATGGCTCCCCGGAGGCTTCCGGTAAATCCACTTTACACGCAGGAGGACATAATGTGTCCTTGTCTCCCTGAGGTATTTCTAATGATTCCAGTCAATAGGGAAGTCTCCTTTCCATCACAGAGAAGAGAGCATAAATAAACTGAATGCAGTTTTAATGCCTTTGTGGATAATTAGAGAATCTGTGTTCAGGCTAAGGGAGAGAAAATAGCTCAGGGTGGGAATCAAGCCCGTCTAAACCAGATGCAGGCAAGGGTGTTCCTGGGAAGCTGTGATACAAGCTCTGAGAAAAGAAGCGCTAGGGTGGACAGTCCCAAGGGAGAGTCAGCTCGTTCCCTGTTGTCCAGATGTTATGTTATGATATACCTGTTGTGTCATTCATTCACTCATTTCAAGAAATATGCTCTGTTTTTCATTTCTTTCAATGCCTTTCTAAGTTGGTGTTCATTCTCTCCATGGTCAGGAAGAA
This sequence comes from Meles meles, assembly GCF_922984935.1. Taxonomy (NCBI): domain Eukaryota; kingdom Metazoa; phylum Chordata; class Mammalia; order Carnivora; family Mustelidae; genus Meles; species Meles meles. The sequence goes on from NC_060072.1 coordinate 65,331,502, forward strand.
GTAGGCCAATAGATTCTTATTACCATTTATTTATACATTTTTTATTCTTTGCTTCTTCCTACTAGAATATAAGCTCCCCATGGGCAGAGTTTTCATTTGTATAAGGCAGAAAATAACTCAATCTTTTGGAGTGCCTCAGTTCATTATTATGAATTATTATTCCATGACCTACAGTATGAGTTGAAATATACGGCCATAATAGCTGATAAAAAAAATCCCAGTTAACAAAATGCCACCAAAACTAAAACCACAATCCCATCAAACAAACAAAAAAACCCAAAATGGCCTGGAATATTTACAGTAGGAGCTTCACCATTAAAGAATACCAACCTGGAAAAAGATCTTTATAAAATGCTTCTTTGATGTCCCATTTGTTAAGCCTGGAGCTGAAGTCTTTTGTAGGTAGGCAATCTCAGATCTCAACTTAATTTTTTGGAGAGCAATAAAAATTTTCATGAAAGCCTCTTGCTATTTTGAATGAAGAAGCTGCTTTTCAAAATTAAACCTCTTTCGGTTTTTTACTGTCAAAATAAAAAGATGAGCCCTGTGACTAAATTATCAGAGGATGAATCTAGGGTTTTCAACTCCTACTGTTCACACGCATTACACATACACACATAAGGACTTAAAACACTCGTTCAGCTCTGTTTAAAAACAAAAAGAAAAGATAATTTCACTTTTGATAAAAGTGCATTATAAACCATTTCCCCAGGCTGTTCCATCCCGTAAGGCCAATAGGATTTCAAAGTTAACGGTCCTCAGAGAGGTTGCCTGGCGTGGTGATTCAGAGCATGGAATCAGGAGGCAGCCTGCCAGGTGAGGGGCAATCCTGGCCTCTGAGGCCTCTTAGCTGCATCAGCTGAGCAAATAATTTAACCTCTCTGTGCCTCAGTTTCCTTAGCTGTAAAACTGTAGCTATAATAATACCTAATTTGGGGGGCTGTGAGGAGGGTTGAAATGATCAAATATTTAAAACAGTGAACGCCATACACAAGAAGTGCTACATAAATGTTATAACCAGTGGTTCTCAACTTTTGAGTACCTAAGAATCACCTAGTGCGCTTGTTACAAAGTAGATATTCTCTGAGCTACTCGACATAAATGTTAACTTAATAAAGCTGGAAGGAGTTCAGAGATATGAAGGTTTTAGGGCAGGACGCTGAGAGCTAACTGCCACACTTTCTAGGCAAACCCAACTCCAGTAACTCAACATACATCAGCTTGCAATTTAAGCTAAAATCTGGTGAAGAAAAACTGAAATATGCCCCTTTATTATCTGTTTCCAGGGTCTTAAATGAAGAGTTCTTCGATACTTTCTGAGTATTTCCACAGCCCAATACCTAAGACAGCACCTCTGTCATCCTCTAAAGCTGCTGGTCTTTCTTCTTCCCATCTCCAGCCATCCTCTCAGCTCCGTTTCTCAGAAGTGGGTTCCATAGTCTTAGATCATTCAACCAATACGTAACAACATCTGGTTCTTGTCTCTAGCCCTTCATCATTTTGGATGCCCTTCTTCCGCATTCCCTCCAGTACCAAAAACAAATCAGCAAATCATCATCACTTCATATATGTAAACTACCAAAGGATATGATTCGCAGCCACCAACGCAAACATAGAGTGCACGTGCAAGTGAAATCCAAGTTCACGGTTGGGCTTCAGGTTTAATGCACCACCTCCTCAAACAGAGGGAAGAAACATAGGGGAAGAGGATGGGGAGATGTTCAGGAGGAGCCCACACCCAGTACCAAGTTCAGGCGTCGTTCTTGTCACTGTTGTCTCCTTCAGAGTAACAACTGCACCAAAGAAAGGGTGTGGAAACAAAGATCCCTAACCACATATGGAAGGTGGCAAGTCCCAGAGGAAAAACTTCAGAAAGGGAAATTGGTGAATACTTAAAAAAATTAGATCGTATTATGGCCAAATGTCTTCTTTATAACTGGTTGCTAAGCTGTTAATTTTAACAATAAACTAATTGTCCTTTGAGGTGTGTTTGCTGGAGTCCTGATGGGGGAAAAGAGGCATGCTAATTCCTATGAGGACAGGGTATTTTCAGGTCTTTTATTCCATTTATTCTGACAGAAAACAGTATTTCATGACTTTTTTTAAAAAAAGATTTTATTTATTTATTTGACAGAGAGAGAGATCACAAGTAGACAGAGAGGCAGGCAGAGAGAGAGGAGGAAGCAGGCTCCCTGCGGAGCAGAGAGCCCGATGCGGGGCTCGATCCCAGGACCCTGAGATCATGACCTGAGCCGAAGGCAGTGGCTTAATTCACTGAGCCACCCAGGCGCCCATGACTTTTTTTTTTTTTTTTTTGCCTGCAATAAAAGTGACCACTTTTCAGAAAAAACAGTCCACCAGCACAAATGGAAGGCAGTTTGCTGACAGAGGGATGTGGAGAGAACCCTTGTGGTTGTGCATTTGGCCTTAGGAAGTATGATGACTAGAGCCTTATACATTTAGGAAGGTCCCCGCCCCACCCCCAGCTCCCCAGTTACTATGCTACAATGTGCTGTCCACGAGGATGAAGGGGTGAAAGTGCTGAAGAGCCTCATCTTCTTCAGGCGGTTAGAGGGAGAGACACAGATGCAGAGGTACTCTCAGAATCTGAGCCAGCCAAATCCTTGGTATGTGTCCAGGGAACTCCTAGGCTGCCTCCACTTTCTTTTTGCAGCAAGGGAGAGAAGGGCAAGAAGCCAGGGAATGAGACCAAGGAGACTTTGTTCTTACGTGGCGGGGGGTGGGGGGAGAGAAAGAAAGAAAATTTAAAAAACAGCCTTGTCTTAAAAATTATCTGGAAAGTGGCTAAACATCCCCCCCCCCATTATTCATTTATCAGTGATTAGTCTACTTAAAAATAAACAGTGTTTATTTTGGCAGAAATGATTGTAGATGCTAGGGATAACCCTCATAGAGATCCCATGGTAGTTGGGGGGTGGTGGTTGGATAGGAATAAACAAATAAATATCTAATGCCAGATGGTGATAAATGCCAATGAAGAAAAAGCAAGTTAAGAAGGTACAGATGAAGTCAGGGAGAAGTGCCTACTTTCTGAAATCAAATAATCAGAGAAGGGTTCTCTGATGGTGGGAGGTTAGGGCAAAGACTCAGCAAGACACAAAAATTATCTGCAGGAAGAGCAGCCAATCAAAGGCCCTGAGGTGGCAGCACATTTGGTGTGCGTGAGGAACAAGGGATCTCAGGTGTTGGTTTGGAATAAGTGAGCAAGGTAGAGAGGAATCTGGAAAGGTAACTAGGGCACAGATCATATGGGACATTTTGGAACAGAAAACATCTATTGCTGGTAGAAGAACATTCGCATTACTTTGGCATCATTGAGCATTTGTTCTTTAAAAGCAGACAGCTAGCTCCTCAAAGGTAGGAAAACCAGACAAGTAGGTCCAAAGGAAGATAACAAGAATTTATTGATTACGAAAGATTTTTTTCCTGAGAAGCTGCCCACGACTCTGATTCATCTACATCATAGACACAAAACCCCCCATGACCCAGAAATAGGACCCTTTCTTTAGATATCGCCATCTCTCCCACACACTCAGACTCGAAAAGCATGATTTATTAGGCTCCCTGCATTCCAAACTTCTCTGAGGAACTAAGATAAAATGTACTTTGCAGATGATTTACAACAGTCATTTTTCATATTCTCTCTCAAATGAAAAGTCTAAGATTAGGCCTCATTTAAATTGAAAATTCTACCCTAAAAACTTTTGGATTTCCCCTTAACCCTTTAAATCATTCACATCATTCACATTAGAAATGGACAGTAACTTCAAATTTATAAAGGAAAAACCAGCTTGTATGGAATGCCAGAAAGGTCTTGATTGCTGGTGGTTTTGTCAGGTTGGCGGAATGGAGGACAGCCAAGCTTAGAAGGTGGGTTGGGGTCCACTCCTACTCTCTGTTGGAGAGAATTCTCCCAGTCATTTCAGTACCTCTTGTTAAAGTTTTTGTCCCAGACTATCTTTTCAAGAATACTGAGATAATGTCTCCCTTTGGAACAGAGACCATATTTGTTTCCTGACCAGGACAATTAAAAGTAATCTCTCCTCTGGGAAAAAGCTGTCAGGGGGAGGAATTGCTAAGAGCTCCTTTAAAAGAGTGGGGTTCACTGGTAAGTGAAACGTCCACCTAGGCCACCTCTGCATCACCCTCATGGGACTCTGGGGCCAAGGGAAAGCAACTGAGCAACCTGACTGTTCTGTCCTGAGTAATAAACTGCTTTTTGTCTAATCTAGGCTGCTTCTGTCATCTGCCAGCATGTATGAAATATGGCAAGATAATTGCTTGTAAGAAGGGTAAAGTCTCAGACTTTACAGTTTTTGACACCTCTGCTTCTCCCCCAAACCCAGGAAGTTGTCAGATCCCAGCTACCTCCTGTGATAGAATTCGATTCCCAAAGAGGTTCACGCAGAGCCCCCATCTCCAAAGTTACCCACAAGTCTCTAAGAAATTACCCGTCCTGAGAGCAGTGTCCCCCATACCCTGGCCCCTTCCACACATTCCTCTGGAGGGGGCTGAACTAGGGCTAGTTCATTTGGTCATGGGGGCGAGGATTGGGAGGGGAGGGGAGGGACCAGGGTGACAACAAGTGACGATCAGTCTCCTTCAGCCAGCTCCCAGCTGTATCCAGAAAGAACAGTCCACGGAGAGCTCAGACATCTGGGGAAACTATCCCAACTCCCCAGCCCGCACGTCCCCAGCCACCCCACGAGCTCAGAGAAGCGGGTCAGGAGACCAGGGGGCACAACGGCGTGGGCAGCTGGGAGAGGAAGGAGGCCTGTGCAGGGGGCAAGGCAGCAAGAAACAGAAACTCTCCTCAAGGCAGTCTCGAAACTTCTCCACGCGCCCGCGCATTTGAGGTGACGACGCAGAGCGGCCAGGAGCACTTGTGGCTGGTGTTCTCGGCCATGCCCTTGCCCCAGAAGTCGTTGGTGAAGATGCCCCAGCGGAGGGGGTCAATAGGCCGCACGTCGGGGTTGTTCATGTCGTCGTGCACGAAGTCGGCCTGCGAGGGGTGTCCGTAGCACCCACCGCTCCGCCGCCGCCTCGAGAGCCACTCTGCCCTAGTCCCTCTCGGGCGTCTGGCATCCGTCCCGACCGGGGCCCCCGAACGCGCCGCGGCTGCCGGGAGGTGGGCTCGGGCATGATGCGGCGGCAGCCGGACCCTCCGCTGGCGCCCCGCGCGCCGCCTGCGCCGCCGAGTTGGCCCAGCTGCAAATAAACAGCAGTGCCCCCGCCTCCCCCGGCCATCGCCACCTCCTCCGCCCCACTGCGCATGCCCCGCTCGCTCTCGCCTCCACCCGCCCCCCCATCCCCGGACTAGGGCCGCCCCCCGAACCCCCAGCGCCCTCCTCCCCCGCCCCGCTCCCAGCCGCCCTCAGCCCCGAGCGCCCGCGACCCCAGCCGCCGGAGATCGCGCGCAGGTGGAGCGGGGTCGCGGCGCGGGGCTGCCCGAGAGGCGGAGAAGGGGCCCCGGGGTCCCGCCCGTACTCACCGCCGCCCCCGAGTCGCGCACCCCCACCCCCCCCACCCACGGGGCTAGGAGGGCCTCATCTGCCGGCACCTCCCGGCCCAGGACCAGGGCGGGCTTAGCAGGTGCGCACCCTGAAACCCCACACACCCCGCTCCGACCCAGAGAAAAGTGGCCGCGGCTTCCCGGGAAGTTCCCGGCTTTCAGCACCCCGGACAACAGCGGCGGCGGCGCCCGGCCCCCGGCTCTCCCGCCGGCGTCCGCGCTCGCGTCCCGTCGCCCTGTCCGCGTCCCCTCCCCGGGCCTTTCTGTCCCCCACTGGCCTGCGCCCCGCGCTCGCAGCCTCCGCGTGGGGGAGGCCGTGGGGGAAACGGAGCTGCCCGAAGCGCCTTCCCGAAACCGAGAGAAAGGGTCTGCGGGCCGAGGGCTTCCTGCCGGCCCTGCGCGGGCTGTTCAATATATGCAATGGGTTGGTGTGTTATGCTTTCCAGGAAACATGCTTATATATATATTTTTATAGGAACTTTCTAGAGACAGTTTTATCCCCAAAGGGTGATTCTAATAATACTTTTTTATGGAGAGCAGGCCGTCTCTTCTTCCTCAAATCACCTTCAAAGCCAGCCCTGCCCACTCTCTTCTCTGAGTTGCCTCCTTTTTCAGAGGGAACCAGGTGAGGTTGCTTGATGGAGAGCAGTGAAGAAGGCGCTCAAGTGCAGAGAGCTGGGACCCCAGAGGGACATTTGAAAGGGAGAGAAGAAAAAGAAATTTCGCAGCTTGGGCCCTGGTTTCTGAGTCCTCAGTGTTTCATTAAACTTCCCTCTTGATTCAGAGACATCCCTCTTCTATCTGGTTCAGATGACGTGTTTGGGATTATTTTTTATTTAAGATATTCAGGTATCTTACATCTTCTTAAACACAAAACAATATTTTGAAATATTAAGCTTTTTTGGGGAGGGGGGAATCTTCATTTTTCCTTGCTTCAGTACTGCTCTGTGTTAAAAGAAATAGTACAATTGATATCTGAGAGACACGTTTTATGTTAATATGCCAGTTGCAGACAAGAGACCATAGCCTGTTCAGCCACCATAACTGCATGAGCCAATTCCTATTACTCTCTCTCTTTCTCTCTTTGTGTATATGGGATATGTGTATCTAAATAGTTCTGTTGTTCTGGATGTCTCCAACTTATACAATTTTTTACCATAAACTCACAAAGAGAATGATCATTTACTCTTAGCAGCCCAAATTGCACCTTTTTTTAAAAAAATAATTTGCTAATTTATTTAAGAGAGAGAGAGTGCATGGGGGGGGGTTGCTGGGTAGAGGCAGAGGGAGAAGCAGGCTCCTCTCTGAGCAGGGAAGCCTATGTGGAGCTAAATTCCAGGACCCTGAGATCATGACTTTAGCCAAAGGCAGATGCTTATCCCACTGAGCCACCTAGGCAACCCCCGGCACTCCCCCCCCCCCCAAATTGCACTTTTCTTTTAGGTGCTATACTTTTGACAGTAAAATCTACTATTATATCTATCCCTCTCTTCTCAAACACAACAAACAACCCACTTGGTAGGCATCTCAACCCCCAAATGCTTCTTGTCACCCAGCTGGCAACTAGGCCACTTGGTCTTTTGACTCAGAAATATGCTTTCATTTTTGTAATACCACACCAGCCAAATTAATCAGGAGGGATTTGCTCCATAATGGAATTGTCAAATTAGAAGATCTTTGAAATCCCTGAAGCGCCCCTACACATAATCACATTTGGCTACTTTGGACACCGACTTACGTGTGTCTTATACTTAAATTAGATACAATTTGAAGAACTCTATGAAGCTTCAGATTCCTTACGGGAGAAAAATTCTGCCAATATTGTCAGGATTATTGGAGCTGAGACATACTCAATCTTGCAAAATACCCTTGATATCAGAAGACTAGGAAGGAATAGGCCTATAATAGAGTGATTAGTAGAAAAGGACAAATTTTACCTTACACTAGTCTTTGTAATGCTTCTTTTCTGCCTATTGAAAACTACTGGAAGGAGGTATGGATTTGTTCAACATCTTAAGCTGTCAGTAGGATAATTATAAATTACTTTTTGGTGATGCTGAATCCAAATAGGATCCTTTTTTTTTTTTTTTAAGATTTTATTTATTTATCTGACAGACAGAGATCACAAGGAGGCAGAGAAGCAGGCAGAGAGAGAGGAGGAAACAGGCTGCTTGCGGAGCAGAGAGCCCGATGTGGGGCTTGATCCCAGGACCCTGGGATTATGACCTGAGTGGAAGGCAGAGGTTTTAACCAACTGAGCCACCCAGGTGCCCCCAAATAGGATCCTTTTTAAACTGATAACCCTAACACTTAAATTATTACACCAAATTTAAATTTTAAATGAACAAGACTTTTCAAACTTAACCTCAATTTAGTAATGGTGAAAGGAGGAGAAATAGGTATGTGGAGTTGGGAATATTTTTGTTGTCATTAGTTTTTGTTGAGAAATAACCTATGGAGATGTTATTAAATCTTTTATTTTGGAATAAAAATTTTCAGGGGAAAAATGTGAAAGATTTTGAAATGAGAAAAGAATTACTGGGTGTCCTTTCACTGGAAGGTTGGGCATTGCCTACGTGTCCTGGCTAGGCTTATCTGATTCTTTTGTTGTTTTCTGCTGTTCTGCAACTCTGTAAATTGTAGAAAACTGGTAGTAATGCAAATGATTTTCATTCATAGAAACACAAATGAATTTTGTCAGGTAGAGATGCAAGTGAGTATTACTCTGTGGATATTGCCCAGGTTTATGTGTGTATTACATGTATTTGGAAGTACATAAATAAATTACATATATTTGTAAATTTTGGTCATTTGCTCTTAGAAGGAATATTTTGGAAATATTTTTGACCATGATGGGAAAGAAATATTTCTAATGTTTAAGCCTAAAGACTTTGTTATTTTATTATTATTATTTTTTTTAAGATTTATCCATTTGACAGAGAGAGATCACGAGTAAGCAGAGAGGCAGGCAGAGAGAGAGGAGGAAGCAGGCTCCCCGCTGAGCAGAGAGCCCAATGTGGGGCTCGATCCCAGGACCCTGAGATCATGACCCTGAGATCATGACCTGAGCCGAAGGCAGAGGCTTAACCCACTGAGCCACCCAGGTGCCCAAGACTTTGTTATTTTAGACATTTCAAGCCCTTCATCATACTTAGAACAAATATATTACAACTTTCCTTGTTGACCCAAAGAGAAATGAACTCCCTAATGAGTTGCTCATGCATTTTATTCAGTGGTTGCTTGTTTTTTCAAGATTTCTCGGCTAAACATCAAAAAGCCCTGTGTTATTGAGTCAATAAGTCAAAGGGATTAAAATGTAAGAACTATGAATGTTTTTTACTTTTTTAACTAAATATTTGTAGAGGTCAATGATTTAAGCACACTCAGAAACCTGCTGGTTTTACAGAATTTTTTATTAACACTAGGAAGCATTCTTTTAGGAACCCTAAATATATGAAACAAATACTAACAGAACTGAAGGGAGAAATAGATAGCAATACATTAATAGTAGGGGACTTCAATATTTCACTTTCAACAATGGATAGATCCTCTAGACAGAAAATCTTTAAAGAAGCATTGGCCTTAAACTACATGTTAGACCAGAAGAAAAGAACATTTAGAGAACATTCCATCCACCAGCAGCAGAATACACATTCCTTTCAAGCACAGAGTTGCCAAGAGAGTAAATCTTAAATGTTCTCATCACAAAAAGATGCTTGCACATGATGCAAGCATGATGCAAGCACATGATGCAAGGGTTAGCTGATGCTATGGTAGTAATCATTTTACAATACAGTGTATCAAATCAACACTTTGTTCACCTTCAAGTTACACAGTGTTACACAATGTTATATGCCAATATGTCTCAATAAAAGTGGCAGAAAAAAGAGAGAAACCATTCTTTTTAACCCACATTGAAATTGTAATGGGATGCAGGAATGTCTAAGAGAAGTAATCTATTTTTAAAAAATGGTCATTTTCTTTTACCGTCTTGCATTCCCAAGTTTGGTGTCCTAAATCAACAAATCTGGAAATTTGGTGTCAGTTTGTCCAGATTCTATTTTTTTTTAATACAATTTAAAAAAAAAAAGATTTTATTTATTTATTTGACAGCAGTCACAAGTAGGCAGAGAGGCAGGCAGAGAAAGAGGGGGAAGCAGGCTCCCTGTTGAGCCGAGAACCCAACTGGGAGTCTTGATCCCAGGACCTTGGGATCATGACCTGAGCTGAAGGCAGAGCCTTTAACCCACTGAGCCACCTGGGTGGCTTATCCAGATTCTTGAAGAACACCCCTATCCTGCCAAGCTTAACTGGCCTTATGCACATTACTTTATTTATTTTTAAGACTATTTGAGAGAGAGAGAAAGAGAAAGCAGGGACAGTGGGAGAGGGAAAAGGAGTAGCAGACTCCCACGCGAGCTGAGAGCCCAATTCAGGGCTCAGTCCCAGGATCCAAGATTATGACCTGAGCCCAAGTCAGATATTTAATTGACTGAGCCATCCAGGCACCCCACATTAGTTTAATATTTATCTGAAAATATTGGTAGTTCGCAATATAGAATAACTTTTAGGATGGTACCATGCTTTAGAAACCAAGTTAGGTTGGCCAGTACATGAAATCAGAGGATGTCCAAGGAAAAGTGTTTCTTAGAAGAAGTATTCCTTTTCTCATCCAACAGTGAAGATGAACTACTTCCAATTCTCTTCAAGATTTTTTCAACATTCCAATTGATACATTAATTTCAATCAAATCACTCATAAGAGCAAGATTTAGAAACTATATAACATCACATAAATATCAGGCATCAATGTTAGAAATCCCTTTAATATCAAAGCTTACCTGATACATTTCTTTTAATAGCTAGGAAAGGTTTGACTTATACATATCTATATATGTACATATGCATGTATCTTATACATTTCTATGTATTTCTAATGATAAAAGCTATGTAATTTTTGTTCCAGTTTTGTTTTCCTTTCTAGGAAATTCTGAGTTAAATTTTCTATTCAATTGTGATAGTTATCCTTAGGCTAAAGTTTCAAAACAATTATCCTTTCCATGTTATATAACCTTTGTAATTTTATCATTTGTGCTAATAGATTTATTTTAGTTTTTTAAAAAAGATTTTATTTATTTATTTGAAAGAGAGAAAGAGCATGAACACAGGGAGGGGCAGAGGCAGAGAGGGAGAAGCAGGCTCCCAGATGAGCAGGGAGCCCTGATGCAGGGCAATCCCAGCACCCTGGGATCATGACCTGGGCCAAAGGCAGCTGCTTAATCAACTGACCCACCCAGGCGCCCCATTGTATGCTTTTTATTTTAAACCAGTATCAAATACTGACATGTACAAAGGGTATACATAATGATAATGGAAAGAGGAAAATATTAAAGTTTCCTTTTTTAACTCATTTGACCTTTGAAAGATTTAGAAGGTTTAACCCAATAGTGAACAAATGAAGATGTTACCTAAATTACTTCAATTCATCTGGGGAAGTGATTATTTACCAACGTCTTGGTAAAATTTGCATATTAATGAGATGAACACTTTCCAACCACCGGTATATTCACTCCCTACAACACCACCTGCTTTCTTAAAAATTACTAATGGGTGATTGGAGCTGGAAAAAAAATCTTTGAATATCATCTCTATTTTTTTTTTTTCACGATTTATGTATCCATTTGACAGAGTTGGAGAGCATAGGCAGACGGAGTGGCAGGCAGAGGGAGAAAGAGAAGCAGGCTCCCTGCCAAGCAAAGAGCCCAGTTTGGGGCTAGATCCCAGGATCCTGGTATGACCTGAGCCAAAGGTCGACACTCAACTGACTGAGCCACGCAGGTGCCCAATAATCATCTCTATAGTAATTTTAGATTTTTATCACTTAGTAGCTCTTTACTCCTACATGTCTTATATTTCTACTCCTACACATGTCTTATATTTTCTGAGTAAAATATCCTCAGAAACCCCTTAGATCCTAATTTTAACAATAATTCTAGAATTTAAAAAAATATGTTTTTTTCCTTCTAAGTGGAAATAAAACATGCCAATTTCTTTAAATCTGTAGACAATCTGCTGAAAAGTTCCCAAGAGCAATGTGTCTACTTCAAAATCAAACTCAAGTTGCCCTTCTTAACAACATATGGAACTATAATATCACCTACGTAGTTCAGACAACTTATTTTAAACACCAGCTAATGTGTAGTCACACTTGCAATAGCTGGACTTAATTACAAATGCTGGCATGAAATTCTTGTTTCTGAGTTTTTCTGCTGTGTGCTTACTGTGAGTGCATTGGGGCAATTACGAAGTTCACCAGGCCTTCTGTCGACAGGGAATCTTTAGGAACAAAACATATCTAGGCACATCATTATAGAAATAGGATAAAGTTTGCATTTATTAGAATAAAAACAGCAGAAGTGACTATAAGAATCTGGAAGACCAATGCCATTCAGGCTGTCCCAATTTTTTCCTGCCATGTTCTTCAGTGGAATCCAAGGTATTGGATAATTTGCCAAGGAGCACTTTAAATGTCTCAATGGCAAGCCAAGGCATTTTATGGCTGCTTATATGCAACACACACCAGAAGCAATTTAGGTGAAGCTGGTCTTGTGACCTCGTGATGGTTGATTTTATGCAGAGAAGTAATCATTCATTATCTGTTAAATATTTGTAAAATTGCTCGACATATTCCAAAATTAGAAGAGGGTTTATCTTTTAGCTAAATTATCAATATTGTCTTCTGGGCAACTCATGTTACTCAGATGTGTAGAGAAAAACTAGTAACTGATTAAATTTATGACTTATTTATGTGGGGGGAAGATCTGACAACCCATGAATGTAGTCAAGATTTTAATAATTCTGGGCTGTATATAGTTCAATTTCCAGAGAGAAAAGAATGGTTTTCTGAGAAAGGTTCATTTCCTTTTGGAAATTCCCCATGGCTTTGGCTTGAGGGAGCATATGAACATGTGCACATTCACACACATATTCACACATGCTTTTAAAGCTTCCTTCACAAAAGTGTTCCATTTCAGCTGGGGGAAGGTACAGGAAGGAAATGTCCAAGATTTGGAGTTTACTTGGACCATGTCATTAACATTTCCAGTTTGTTGAGTGGTTTCCACATTTCCCAGAGGTCCTCATCCTGTGAAAGCTGATGGATGGGCTGACAGAACCTTCCAGGTTTGTGTTGGTGTAATATGAGCCACGTGCCTGGAAACAATAAAACAGCAATTTTCTGAGAGATTTACCTGCAGGAAAGGCCAGGAACATAAAAAAGCCTTTTCCGCTTCCCACTTCCTAAGCCTCTTCTTTTCTCTCAGTCCCAGGACAGGTTTGGGAGCTGCATCCTGTCAGGTTAATTGAGGGTGTCATTAAATGTCATCTCAGTGGCAGTGGCTATCATGGCTAGAAGGGAGAGACCCCTGGAGCAGGAATCAGAAGAGCGGGGCTCCCGTCTGGCCAGCATGGAGGCTTCAAGTCAGGAACAGCAGAAGCAAAGGCTACAGCGGTGAGAAAATGTCAGTTCTTTTCTCTTGAAAGCTGGATGAGGCTATCCAGTCACGATTGGACAAACAATGGTTCAGGCTCCAGTAATGGCTTCGAACTAGGAGAAGGCTTGTCCTCAGTTAAGCCTATCAGAACCGGGCCAGACTGTCTAACTTCATGCTGGGCAATGTCCACAGCACTGTGCTCTCAGAGGGCTGCACCTTGAACTTGGGTCTTTTTATGTTACAAGACAAGAAGGAATATGCATCCTGGACTAAAAGAGATTTAGGGTATGGAGTTCTAGACTAAATTGATGGGAGAAGCTACCAGTGGGGTCTTGTTCCCCAAGTTAGTCTTGTTTTAATACTTGGGAGGCTCGAACTCACGGCACTGATATCAAGACCCGAGCTGAGCTCGAGAGCCTGATGCTTAACTAATCAAGCCACCCAGGCGCCCCTCCCCAAATCAGTTTTATAGTAGTAATCACCCTAAAGCCTGAGGCACCGCATCTAAGTCCATAGCCTATGCAGTATTTTTTTATTTAAAACGCACAGAACTGTGGCAGTTCAACCTACCACTGTCATTTCTTCTTTGGCGAAGTAAATTTTGGCATGTAGTATTTACTATTCATTTTCACACATTAATCCTTACCCCTTTTGAATCTGAAATAGCCATAAACTTAAAATAAGCTATCTGGATGTTTTAGGAAAATAATGATAACATAATTTCCTTCAACAGAATTTTGGTTAAATAGTGACCATGAAACAATCTATTTCTTTCAGGGTTTAAAAATTATAACCTTTCAACTCAGAGTCAACATGTATGGCCATGTGGCAAGATAACACGATGAAGACATTCACTAAGCAATGGGATAAGAGAAACTTTTCCCTCTCCCTTTTCTAAAGGGTGAGCAGGCTGTTGGTTCCAGGAGGCATAAGTCCCCTTAGGGCAGGGTTATAAGCCTTCTTGAAATTCAGGCTCAAGAGCGTGAAGGAGAAAGGGCAAACTGTTTTTTCCCCCCTTTCCCCCCCTTTTTTCTAATCCTAGGTTTTGACTTGTGATCTATCTGCCCAATCCCAGGAGGTGCAGGATTCTAACAGCATGGTTGGTGGATGCCTGGGGCATGAACCCACAGTGCTGCCGTCTTGGAAGTCTCAGTAGAACCAAGGGCCAAGCCACATAGGCACAGAAGCAGTGGGTGCCATGCAGAGCAGGGCTGCGAAGAGCAATGATGCCCGCCTTTGAGGAAGGACATGAGTTCGTACATCATGAGATGCTCTAGGTGGCAATTGTAATGGAGCCAAGGTCAGAAACCCTCTTTCAATTTTTCTGATTAAATATGTCCCCCAAGTTTCCTGTCAATCACAATATTAAATATCTTTCCAATACATTCAGATATAGATCGATTTGGAAAATTTAGAAATGTAATGATTCTTGCACCTATGATTTAAGGAGAGAATTTATACATATTAATGAGGAGCTAGAGGTTTTATTCCCCACTTTCTCACCCTGTAGCTAGAATGGCCCACTTGTCCTTTCTTTCTCTCTTTCTTTCTTTCTCTCTTACTTTCCTCCTTTTTTTGGTTTTATTTATTTATTTGAGAGAGAGAGACAGAGGGAGAGTGTGAGCATGAGCATCAGGGAGTGAGGAGGAACACAGGGAGAGGAGCAAAGAGAAAGGGAGAAGCAGACTCCCCGTTGAGCAGGGAGCCTGAAGGCGGGACTCGATCCTAGGACACTAGGATCATGACTGAAGCCTTCTCGAAGGTAGATGCTTAACCAACTGTGTCAGTTTTAGGGTGCCCCTAAAATGGCTGTTTCTTAACTAATGAGCAGCAATCACTGAGGGAGCTCCACAGGAATGGCCACTAATAAGGGAATTAGTGGGAGTAAGGTCAGCATACAAGTTATACAGGCAAGTGTAATGCCCAATACAAATTTTATTCAGAATAATTTGGGTTTGATGGATGTGATACATAGTAGCAAATAGCAGATAGTCCACAATCTACTTCCTACAAAGGCTGGCATGCAACGTGGTTTGAGTATTGTCTGGTTCAAAATTTACCTCGGAAAACTTGTAATTAGCTATCAGCCAAGATTAAGTCATAATTCCCAGGTCTATCCAGAAATACTCCTAACTTTCAATCCTGAGTCCAGACCCACACTTCTAAGGTCCTTGGCTGAGAAACTGGCCCCAAAGTAGCTACGTGCTGGTCACTGTCAACTTCTCCTTGTATGGAGCAACAACAGGA
This sequence comes from Meles meles, assembly GCF_922984935.1. Lineage (NCBI taxonomy): Eukaryota > Metazoa > Chordata > Mammalia > Carnivora > Mustelidae > Meles > Meles meles. The sequence goes on from NC_060072.1 coordinate 65,346,774, forward strand.
AGGCCATCTGGGGCCATCTTTCCCAGCCGCAACCACAAGTCAGAGGACAGGCTGGCCACGAGGCAGAAGCAGACTGGACTTCAGAAGCTCTGGCTTGGTGTCAGGAGCCGTGGGAAGCACGTGAACACTGGCCAGCCATCATGAGATCTTTCCAGAGAATCAACCTGATTATGCTGGTTCAGCCTCCCATCTTCAGTCTAACCTTCTCCCCTGGCATTACCTCCAGGCTTCTGCTGCCAGTGGTGCCTGCTGGACTGATTGCTCTCATCAAATGAGTTTCAGAGGGTGATTTACTGTCTAAATAGATGAGGGATCATTTCCCTAAGTTGCATCTCATTTTACTAACATCACTAATTTCTCTGCTTTCTTGTGTTCAATCAATCATTCCACTCAGCTATGCATTTTGTTAATGAGCCATTCACTCCCTCTTCCAGATCATTAGCGAAGATATCAGATTCTGACCCGACCTAATACCAGTCCCATGGCTCAGAGCTGGCTTCCCTGAGAGCTCCCTGGGGAGGTATTCATCACTCCCATACGTGAGCCTTCATTATCCCAAGCCAGTTTTAACACAATTTTTGTTAACTCACTTTTTAAAATACTTTTGGAAACATAGATATTACTGTTGACCCCAGATGCTCCTACTTGGGGGATGAAGGGACAGATGATGACATGGTATATGACGTATGTAAACGTGAAATTCTGGTTTCCACTAAGTGCATAGTGCACTTCATTTATTTGTTCCCTTTTGTCTGAAGAACAGAGAGATAATCCCACGCACTGGCTATAATCCTCTCTGCTATTTGTACCTTCCAGCATCACACTTGTCTAATGATGCACCTTTTCTATTTGACAGGAGCTTCGGAATTTAGCATACCTTCTCAGCTAGCTCTCAGGACATTTTGCCTATGTTGGGTTTTTGGATAACTGTGAATCTTATACCAGTAGCTAACATCTAATTTTGGACAAGCCAAAGGTTTCATAACCAGAAGAGCAGGAATTATTTACTGGGCTCTCCCCACCTGTTTTCATTGACCCTCAGTATGAATAGTGTTCTAAGTGTGTGGCTTAAATCAAAGGAAATAATCTGTTAGATGAGGCTGATTTTTTTTTTTTTTTTTTAGGGTTGCTAGGTGTAGAAAGTATTCAAATTCCAGGCAAGTCTTTTCACCATCGTTTCATCTTTGACATGACCACTGGAGGAGGGTTTCTTCCTTCTACTAAAATACTTTTTTAAAAAAAGGTTGGTATAATGAAAGCTGGATACAAAATTATATCTGTGCTCTCATTTTAACATGTAAAGATATGCATTTGGCACAATCTGAAAGGAAAAAAAAAACCCTTGATTTTCCAAGATTGCACAATTCTGGGTAAATTAGTCTTTATTTTAGAAAAATTTCAATTAACATTATAGAAAGAGTTATTTATACAGTATACACATATATTTCAGGTTAGGATATGTTCTTCCAAAACTATGAAAATCAGAGGCGTTTAAAATTTGGGGAGGGGAGATTTTCTCTCCAAATCTTTCAATTTTGAGCCTAGAGTGGAAATGGATCGCCACTCAAAATGCTTTGGCATTTCCTGAGCCAAACTACTAAACATTTCTCAGCCAAAGATTCTCCAGTGCTAGGGTTTTGCCATTTCATTCTGTGTGTCATGTGAACTAGACTATGTGATCAGTAAACCATTCCACAATGTTATGTATCTCTTCCATGATGACCTTGTATGCATATTCCAGTTACAATGATCCTTATTTAAACTAAAGTGCTAAATTAGCTTATGCTAAATAGTATAGCATAATGTAGGGTAGTATAGTATAGTTTATATGGATAGTAGATTGTGGCATAGTGTACTGTATATTATCTTTTAGTGTGGTCGGTTATACTATAGTTTAACATAGTGTGATATAATATAATATAATATGGTATAGTATAGTATAGTTTAGCATAGGGTAATATAGTATAGTATAGAGGGATATGGTATAAAGTGGGATAATCTAGAGTAGTATATGATCTGGTACCAAGCTGCATAGCATCCATATAGCACAGCAGTTAGAACAATGACTTTGGAATGATGGTCCTAGTTTCAAATCGTCGTCCTACCACATATTAGATGTATGATCTTGAGCATGTTACTTAATGTCTTTGGGCTTCTGTTTCATCATCCGAAAAATGAGGGTTAGAAATAGCTTGTGGGGTGACTAAGTGGTTCAGTCAGTTAACCGTCCGACTCTCGATTTTGACTCAGGTCATGATTTCAGGGTCACGATCTCACAGTTGTGGGATCAAGCTTCACTTTGGGCTCTGCGCTGGGCATGGAGCCTGCCCAAGATTCTCTCTATCCCCCTCCCTTGGCTCCCAATCTCTGCACTCTCTCTCTCTAAAAAAAGAAAGAAAGAAAAGTAAAGAAACAGTTACCAAGCTTACCAGAGGGGAGGTGAATGGGGAGACAGGTGAAGTAGGTGATGGGGATTAAGGATCACGCCCTTGTCATGATGAACACCAGCTGACATATGGAAGTGTTGAGTCATTGTATTGTACACCTGAAACTCATTTACACTGCATGTCGACTAAATGGAACTTAAATAAAAACTTAAAGAGTAAATAGTTCACATGCCTTATGAGGCTTAAGCTGTTTTGAGGACCATGAAGGTAATGTATGTGAGGGGGAAGCACAGGCAGGTCACATGCTCTTAATAAACGCTCTCATTTTATGCATCTCCCTGACGATGGCTGAGTGGTACAAGAGTGCCTCACTAAAAGCATCTAACGATTGGCTAGGACATGACTTAGGGTGGGTGGATGGTTGTATATTTACTTCTCAAGTCTAGCATCCTAAGTGAACTTTACAATCACTTGCAGTATTTCACAGAATAGGAGATGATCTTGAAAGGATACGGAGCTATGCAATCTCGACACTATAGAGGAACACAGGAGAGAAGCGTTTTTAGAATGATTCCTAAATGATAAGCAGCTGCAGTCCTCTGTATCTTGGAAACAGCAGTGCAAACACCGTAAACAAGTGCATACGTTTTATTTCATGATTTTCTCTTCTGAAAGATCCAAAAGGAAAAGATCCAGATGTGCTAAGAGATTTGCTCTTCAGAATGTGAAAGTGGGGGATGAGGTGAGCCAGAATCAAAATGAAAGCCCACTAGAAAAGCCATGGGTATCAAACGTCCAAGACATTAAAGTGTGTAAAAATAAATGTGGCACAAATTTCTTTTAGACTTGATTACTTACAACAACTGTGCCCATAGCTGGCTTGTATGTTTCCGATTTAGAAGTGCTTGGCAAAGACATTTATATCCTTGTATGTAAGAACCTCTATGCCCCCTCTGGGAAACAACAACAACAACAACAAAAATCTCTAAAAGAACTCACGGGGCTCAAGAACCCACAGACTATGGGAGTAAAATAGAGATGTAGGTGTTATAAATTTAGGACAATTTAATTAACAAAAATGAGATGTAATAAAGGCACATTAAATTAGGCTTAGAAGACTAAATTCAATGTCTGACTGGACATTTTCTAGGGTGGTGAGCTTGGGAAAATTTCTACATTGCACTTTCCACACCTGTATGACAGAGAAAATATTATTGCCTCTTCCTATCACTCAGAGGCCTGTGGTTATCAAGCGAGACCATATATGTGAGACTACTTTGAAAGATAAAAATGCTGTATGATGACCCCATTGTCCTTACTGAACAGAAGAGGAGAGCATCAGGGGAGCAAGGAGGAAGAGTAAGGGTTTCGGAAACAGATAAGCCTGTGCTTTGTAGCAACTCTGCCCCTTCTCTTAGAAGCTTTGTGGGCCACAGAAAAGTCCCTTAACATTTCTTGGTCTCAGTTTCCTCAAATATATAAATAGATTTAATAAGCACTGCCTCAGAGTTGTTTTAAGGATTAAGGGAGATAATATAGGTAAAGTCAGATATTCTTGTTTACTGTCTTGAAGCCATGTCTCCTGCCCCCAAATGTGTCATCCCTATCTGTTAATCATAAAAATACTTAAATTGGGGAGGCTGAGCGACCGACACCAGCCTAACTAGTCATATGCCAGCAGATGTGGAATTCCTGCTGGAATTCTCTTGATCAGATTATTTAACAATTCATTTTGGAAATTTTAAGAACCCAAGACCTGGAAAAAATCTGATTTGACTCAAATTATGATGATTATAGCTCCCATGAAAACAATGAAATACATCTGGTAATTTAGCATTAAGACACAGAGTATTTTAGAGGCTTTTCTCTTACATTGAACAATTTTCTTGCAGCTACATTTCAACTAAGCTTCAAATGCACTCTTTCTCTGAGGATCAGGCTTTTTACTGTTTAAAAAAAGGGGGGAAGAGGTTAGTGAGATTCAAATTTCCTAAGCAAACCAGATGTATTTAAGAGCACTCTGAAGTTTGTGCCTGTTCCAGTGACTGGAACTAAGTCAGCAGAGTCTGCTTCCTACTGAGATAATAATAATAATAATAATAATAATAATATTGTTAACTATATTATTGATATATATTCTAGCAAATTATATATGATATAACATATATAATAATAGTTACTATTATCACTATCTGGTCTTCCAGTATGCACAAGGAACCTTTGAAGCAGGCTTAGAACGGAGCACTGGATGGGTGACATCCCTCTTTATATATCTCAGTTCCAGCAAAGCCAAACTTCTACGTAATGTGTATCTGTTCTAATCTCTCTCAGGCATGAATTTCAACGGAAACTCTACTTATGTGAATAGAAAAACATCATATCTGAATATCTGATTTTTACCATATTCAGCTAAGGAGAATTTCCCTCTCGCAACAGCTCTCTCGACAGAACTAGGGCACTCTTACTATTTTTTAAACAACTGTTGCCTCTCACTTAAGAGGTAAGACCCCGTGCTTGGAATCCATCATGCTTCCCCAACATATGGTGTGCCATGATCCCCATCTCTCTCGTTGAGCACATTAGAGGCAGACATGTTGGGACATTTGTAGTTTTGTGATGTCAAAGACGGTTTGCTGTAGGCTTTGGTTTGACAAGCCTTGAACCATTTCCCAGCTTTTTGGAGATATTACTCTATTTTCCATGCATAATGGATCTATCTTTGATGCTGCCAAAATGTGGTATATGGGAAAGATAACATGGAAACTTCCCCATGCCTCCAGGGTTCTAGTTCTTGTACAATTGTATGATCTACACATACGAGTTAGGGCTTGGGTTCTCTCAGGAGAGCAATTACCACTATTATATTACATTGCTGAGCAACTCATCTTTATGTCATATGGGGTGTCTAGGCATTCAGGCAACAAAAGCTGAGGTAATACAAAATAGTGGCTAATAGAGTGCCCTCATTGATAGAATTCATTTTTAATTTCTAAGGTGTAGGGGTTTTGCCGTTGAGGAATAACAATAAACTGAAACACACATACACACACCATCAGAAACACACACACACACACACACACACACACACACGAAACTTTCCACAGTAAACATTAAAAGATACGAGTTAGAATGGGAAAAAATCAGAGAAGGAGACAAACAATGAGAGACTTTTGACTCTAGGACACAAACTGAGGGTTGTGGAAAGGGAGGTGATTGGGGGATGGGGTAGCTGCCCGTTAAGGAGGGCATGTGATGTGATGAGCACAGGGTGTTATAGGCAACTAATGAATCATTGAACACTACATCAAAAGCGAAGGTACTGTATGTTGGCTAACTGAATGAAAATTAAAAATAAATAAATAACAGTTAAGAAATATAAAAAAATACAAGTTATTATTATACTATGATTGTATTTTTCTAATTCTTTCAACACCATAGACTCTTTCATAAATATAATTTTCAAGTTTTGGGTGTATAATTTACATATGATAAAATGTACGTCTTGAAGGGCATACAGTTCAGTGAGTTTTGTCAAATGTATACCTCCATGTAAACTCCACTCCAATCAAGATATAGAATATTTGCCTCCCCCCAGAATGTTCCCTCATGCTTGTGTACATCCTGTCCTATTCTCCTTGCCTCTTAAAATCACTACTCAACTTTCTTTCACCATAGATTTGTTTTGTCTCATCTAGAAATGTATGCGAATGGAACGAAGTATCATGTACTCTGTGTCTACTTTAAATTCTGTATGTTTTTGAAATTCATCCACACTGTTATCTGTGTTAGTGATTAGTTCCACCTCATTATTGTAAACAATCTCTGTCTTCCCATGGTGAAAACCCTCTTTCTCATCTATATCTTTCTCATCTCATCTATATCTCATCTAGATCTATATCTCATCTATGTATTTACTTACTTGTTTTATCCTATGAAACACACAAATTATTTCAGAATTACCTTGTAGTTCATTAAGTTTGTTTTGATCATATTTCTTAATATTCCCTAACAGAAAGGTAGAGACATACAGTATGTTAGGCTTTGTGAAGTGTTCTGAAAGGCCCACTAGGGCCTTCAAAATTTGGATCAATGAGACACGATGACAGTTGAGCTTGGCTCTGATGATATTCTGAGGATATGACTACTCTAGTTTTCCTAAAATGAGGTGCTTTGAGGTGGTCTTTGTTTGGCACAATGGCTTTACAGAATTGCTATCATATTATCATTTTGGCAACAAGCATATAAAATTATATAATAAAAATGGGTTCTATTTATTAAACCCTGAGCACCCCATACTTTATCTCATTTAATCCTTGTAATAACCCTGCATCTCAAGTCTTACTGAGAACCTGACAGCTATCGATTCTTAAGGAGCTTATCATCTAAAGGAGAAAGCAGATGTTAATGAGAGTATGATAGTTGTTATGCTAAAACTAGGAGCAGTGAGAACATTTTTCAGGTGGACCAAATCTAATCCAAGGGACAACTAAGATTTTGCTGAAGAAGTGACCTTTTCCTAGGACCTTGGAGGACAAGTAGAGTTAGCTCAGCCAGAAAAGGGACTAAGAGCCTTCCAACGTGAACGGCAGGTGTGGAGGCTTGGAGGTGAGAAAGGCCCAGACAGATTGGAGGAATTGATAAAAGTTTTTGTGTATTTAGAATCTAGAGTTGAAGGCAGAGGGGGCCAGCTGAACCACGCTGCACCTGACTACAGGTTTGGATAGTAAGAGTGGGTTTTGAATATTGTTCACTCTGGATTGGTGGTGATGTCTCAGAGTCACCTGCATACAAAGATCCAGAGCACTGAATTCCAGTGGATTGGCAAGAGAATTCAGAGGGGAAAAAAGTCCAGTGGGCTCGCAAGTCAATTGTTGGAATATCATGATGTCAACTTATTTACAACACTCACTTTGTAAGTTACTTTATTATTGAGATTCTAGTTTCTATTCCATCTCACCTCTGGAAAAATAATTCTTATCTTACAAGTGGTCTTTCTGAGGTAGAGTTCAGAGAACATACGTGGCGTGTAGTGTAAGGACTGGTTTCCACCATTATGCTGTCTTTAGCTAAACAAAAAATTTAATTTTTATGTTGTTAGTCTGATAATTTTCATAGATAATATTTCATTTTTAGTAGGTAATGGTTACCAACTAGAACACTTCTGTGTGCAAAATCCAAGGAATTGATTAAAAAACAGTCAGTGATAAATATCTGTATTTTAAAGGCAACATTTACATCATAAATTGCATCTCTGTTTTGCATTTATAGTAAATAAATAAATCTAGTTTTTTGAGTCCTCAAGGCAACTGTGGGGAGACCAAGACAAGTTTGGTCATTAATCACTTCATGAAAGGAGATGCAGCAGAACGAGATCTGAAATGAAGCTCACTGAACCAAAATAACACAGGTTGGGAAGTGTGTAGATTGCTTGGTCCACTATGAGATTCAAGTAATGTTGGTATTTCTGAACTCTGTCCTAACCTAAAATGGAGAACAATGATGAAGAAAACATTATACTTTCTTGGAATGAGCAGGTTGGCGACTGAGGAAATATGTTTTATGTTGAAATTATTTTAGAATTAGGATGAAGTTAGCATCCCCATTGGTATTACCTGTCAGGTAGGACCTGACATTATTGGACTAATAAAATATTAGAAAAGTGGATTATTTATGCTATCAGTTTGAAAATTTTTCTTTAAAGTTTTATTTATGTATTTTTGCTACAGAGTGTTTCTAGTTACAAACCCAGGCTGTTAGAAACATCATAAATGTAGAAAAGCTCAACAAAATCAGGGCTCTGTTGTCATGACTACAGTTCCTTTGAAATTCTTGATATTTGAAGTACTTAAGGAATAAACCCAACAACGTTTATTACCTTTAGGCTTCCATCCTTCATAAGGCCCATGAAACCATCTTTCATCTTTCTCTTTTCCCCTTTCTCTGCATAGGTTCTTGGGCAGTGTTTCCCAGTCTACCTCCCACTAGCATGTTGGGTTGCACAGGTCCAGCTATGTTGTGCCCCTAAGCCCTGGCCTGGAAGGCAGCCTTGGCACACTGACCAGTCTTGTCTCCTTTTGGTGATGAGTTCTGTACCCATTGGTGGTGATTACTGTACCCATTGTAATACTGTACCCACTGTACTGATCATGCCATTTCTGGGTTGAGAATCTGCAGAGGCTCCATTTGCTTTACAACAGGAATCTAAATTCTTCTTCCTGCCTTCAGAACTACCACTACTACCAGGGCACCTGGGTGACTCAGTGGGGTAAGTGTCTGCCTTTGGTTCCAGTCATGATCCCAGGGTCCTGGGCTCCCTGCTCAGTGGGGAGTCTGCCTCTCCCTCTCCCACTTGCCTCCCCTTGCTCGTATTCGCTCGCTCTCTCAAATAAATAAATAAATGAATAAAATCTTAAAAAAATAAAGGAACTACCTTTTTTACCACTTCACCAACAAGCAGTTCTTATTTTCTAACATGAATGATCTACATTCTTCATGGATTCATTCAGCATTCCTACTGAGGAAAAGCCAGTCATCAGATTCATATTTTGGAAAGATCGTTCTTTGACTGTGCCAAGAGAAGTGGTGGGTGCTCTGTTGGGGGGACGCACTGGAGTCCTGGTGGTTGATGAGGGTGGCTTGAAGCAGGGTCTGGAAGGTAGAGATGGCGTGACATAATCGGTTTTGCAACTGATCAAAAAACTTATCAAAAAACTCATTGTCCTTGGGCGCCTGGGTGGCTCAGTGGGTTAAGCCTCTGCCTTTGGCTCAGGTCATGATCTCAGGGTCCTGGGATTGAGTCCCGCATCTGGCTCTCTGCTTGGCAGGGAGCCTGCTTCCTCTCTCTCTCTCTGCCTGCCTCTCTGCCTACTTGTGATCTCTGTCTGTCAAATGAATAAATAAAATCTTTAAAAAAAAAAAAACTCATTGTCCTTAACTTGCTTATCAATACTTTAACCTTCGAATCCCACTTGAATGGCTGCTATAGCTATGGGACTCACCACTCCAGTCATGGGATCTTGGAAAGTTGTAGGTTTTGGTTTTTTTGTTTGTTTGTTTGTTTTTTAGTTTTTGTTTTTCCATTCCTGAAAGGAATATAATTATAGTACCTTTTGAGTACTCTTTTGAGGATTGAATGTCTCAAAGCTTGTAAAGGTTGTAGCTCAATGCCTAGACTGTAGTCAAAAGGCAGTATTGCAACTGCATCTTTCCTGATTACTCCACACCATTTGGTTTACGTATAGAACAGAACCATTTACTCTTAGAACTGTGAGAGTGTCTTACTGTATTCTCTCATTTACCCGTTTACAAATGTAGTCACAGGGGTGGGAAGAGGTGACAGGGCCTTAGTGCTAGTTCCACAGAGAGAGCTTTGGTCCTCCACCTCCAAAGGCAGTGCCTTTTTGCCTTTGACCATAGACCTTTTTCTGTATATCAGCATATGTTTTATCTCAAGTAAAATTTAAGCACCTCAAATGTGTGGCTCCTTCCCTGGCTTTTGGCCCAGTGCACAGCTGGAAGCCTTGCACAAAATGCCTGCGGTAATGTGGAGATGGAATCTGATGCTTTATTTTACCGATTAGATTAAGTGGCTTTATGAGCTAGACCATTTTCAGTTCCTACTTGCCACATAATGGAGAGATTAAAGCAACCTAAGTAAGTAATACTTTATTTAATAATCATCCTACTAGGTATGTTTTCTAGATTATTAGATCTAATACTACCTACGAATCTAATACTTGAACCACTCTCTGGGAGGAAGTGAGGTACTTCTGGCTGTGACAATATGGTTAGGGTACCTCAGAGTCTGCTCAGGCAAGAGCATTTGCAAATTGGCTCTTCCAATTTCCTGGGCCCTGAGGGAGAATCCTGTTCATTGTCAGTCTTCACACCGCCACCTCTCCCCCCAACCCCCGCCAACGAAACCAGAGCCAGCAATTAGAAAATATTCATGTAATTTTCCATTGCCCAGGTGGAGACGCATATGCAATCTCTTGCATTGGGTCTAGCTGTTTAGGTTCTTTCACGAAGTCAGTGATGCGACGGCAAAGAGAGATGGAGAGAGAGAGATACTGAGATGGCAGATAGGGAGAAATTTGTTCCTTTGGAGTCTTATATTGGGAAAAAAATTCTTTCTCTATAACATGGTACTTATTTTGTTTTGTTATTTTTTAGTAGGTTTTATTTATTTATTTGAGTGTGGTGGACACATAATGTCACATTAGTTTCAGGTGTCCAACACAGTGATTCAACAAGTTTATACATTATACTAAGTTTAACATGGTATTTGTTTTTTGTGATCATATAAAACTGAGTGTCCCTTGGAGGTGGCCTAATTGGGATCAGTAGAATGTTAACTGTCTTACTGAATAACGGGGAGATTAAGTTTGCTAGCTCAGCTACCTAGTATTCACTGAGGTGATGGCTTTGAGGCTTTCTATGGGGAAATACATTCATTCACAATTGCCACTGAGGATACTTTTAGTCCTCAGCTTATGGTGTCAACAATTTTTTAATATTACCTGTGTCTTCTTTTCTTACTCCCCTGATTCCATATTATCTTTCTCATTTTCAGGGTCTGCTTTTATTTCAGTCTTCCCTTATTTCTTTTCCTCATCTCAGTTTTTAACAATAAACTTTGTTGTTAAAACTTATTATTAAAACAAATTATTCCCTAAATAATAATAACTATAACAGCAAAAGACTGTCATTCTATCCTCATAATATCTAACTCCAAGAATACTGTTTCATGAGAGTGATAGCTTGCTTTTTCTTCCTTCCTTCCTTCCTTCCTCTTTCTTTTTTTTTTAAATTTTATTTATTTATGACACAGAGAGAGAGCGAGAGAGGGAACACAAGCAGGGGGAGCAGCAGGCAGAGGGAGAAGCAGGCTCCTCACTGAGCAGGGAGCCAGATATTGGTCTCCATGCCAGGACCCTGGGATTATGACCTGAGTCGAGGGCAGACGCTTAAAAACTGAGCCACCCAGGTGCCCCAGAATGATAGCTTTAGAATCGGAAGTGATGTTGGGCAGACTGATAGCTATTTGGATGGCCTTGTCACATGCCTTCCCAAACTCTATGCCGCCTGAAGGAGGTTGAATATATCCCTGAAAGGTCCCCCACTAATGGGTCTGTGATTAAAGGAGCGACTGAGACTGGTATAAAGCAAAGGTCAAGCAAAGCTTTATTCCACAACAAGCATCAAGAATCAAATCGACCGGCCAGGGCTGCGCCTCTTACAGAGAGGGCAACCTCTCTCTGCCTTACAAACTACCTTTTAAGGGCAAAGGCCATGTGGTTGGGCCTGGCCACGCACAGGTGGCCAATGAGATTGTAACACACAGAAAGCCTGCACAGTCATGCTAGGTCACACATAAGTGACCAATTGAATTACAATTTACCCTATAGTAGACATTTGACCTAGCCTATCACCTTGATCAGAATTGGCGCCCAAAAGGTGCCCAAAGGGCGGGGCCCATACTCCTTGGTAGCTAGGGAGACAGTATGAGCGCCCCCCCTCCCCCTCACTGATCGGATGTCTCTACCTGGCCTGACCCACCCTTGTATTTGGGCTTTGTTACCTGGGATTGGTTTCTGGGACTTGTTTTTAAGTAGGTCTCCTGGGGGCGGGGGGCAGGGTCAGTTTAAGTTTTACTGCATAAACAACAAAATAACTGTTTAATTCAAGATGGAATCACTCTGGCTAAAAAGGCCCTCACATTCCCCCCTTTTCTTTGGAGATTAGTCAAATCTTTGACTTTTCAGCCAGTTCTATGTCCTCTTTTGCCAGACTGTCTTTGATGACTCCAGTGTGATTTACCCAGAAACAGCATTTCTCTCCTAGGGCTACACAGAGCCCCCCCCTTTCTAGAAATACTATGTCAAGCTCTAATTGTCTATATTTCCCACATATACTTTAACAATAGGAGCAACAATGAATTCAATGAACTCATTGTTTTTTGAGTCTTAGCTTTAGTCCACGATCGGCGGGGTCCATCGGTGGTGGCATCCATCTCTGGGGGGCGTCCTCATCCTCAGCTCGTTTGACATGACCTGCATGAACCCAGGCCCTGATGCCTTTTACTTTTATTGCCATGGCAGTGGTCAGGTTGACAGTAAACGGTCCCTTCCAGCGAGGCTCCAAGTTTCCCACTTGGTGGCAGCGTATCCAAACCAAGTCCCCAGGTTGGTAAGGATGTGGTTCCACCTCGTCTCCATCTCAGTGTGGGCAGTTAGGATCCCTGCATGGGCTAGACAGACTGATCAGTCATTTCTGCTAGGGCAACCTCTTATAGCTGAGGGCAGAGCATGGGGGGGGGGTGTCTCCCGAACATTTCAAATAGGGTCACCTTGTTTAAGCAGGGTGTACATCGCACCCCGAGGAGGGCGAAAGGAAGGAGATCCACCCATCCATCGCCAGTCTCTAGAATTAGCCCTGCCAAGGTCTCTTTAAGAGTCCAGTTCATTTTCTCTACTTGCCTGGAGCTCTGGGACCAGTAGGGACAACATAGCCTCCAACTAATGTCCATGGCTTTGGCCAATACCTGTGAGACTGAACTCACAAATGTGGGGCCATTGTCTGACCTGATCGCGAGAGGCAGCCCAAACCTAGGAATTATTTCTTCTAGTAGCTTTTTGGCTACAATTCCTGCCGTCTCATGTTTGGCAGAAAAAGCCTCTACCCAGCCTGAAAATGTATCTACAAAAACTAACATATACACGTGTCCATGTTTTCCTGGTTCATCTCTGTAAAATCTATTTCCCAATAAATTCCTGGTTCCTTACCTCTTTCTCTTTTCCCTCTTCCCATTCTAGTTCCTCCTGCATTGACTGCCTGGCATTGAGCACATCTATCAACCACATCCTGAGCCATACGCCCTAATTTAGAAACCAGGAACTGCTTGCCCATAAGCTCCTTAAGCTTGTGTGTCCCCAGATGAGTGCCCTGATGTATTTAGCTTACTAATTTCTTTCCTAGTCTTCGAGGAAGAATTAACTTTCCTGTTCTAGTCTTAGCCCAATTCCCTCTATAGTCTAATTTAGTCCATTTCTGTAAATATTTTAAATCTTCCTCTGAATAGTCCAGTTTTTCTGGTAGGGCTGGAGCCGGGAGTGTAACCAGCTCTTGCGCTATTTCTTGGGCTGCTTGCTTCATGACCCAATCTGCTAATTGATTTCCTTTTGAAATCAGATCAGTCCCCTTTTGGTGTCCTGGGCAATGCATAACGGCCACCTCTTTTGGGTCCCAAATAGCCTGGAGGAGAGCCAATATCTCTCCTCTGTTTTTAATTCCTTTTCCTTCTGCTGTTAATAGGCCCCTTTCTTTATAAATAGCCCCATGTATATGGAGAGTAGCAAAGGTGTACCTGCTGTCTGTATAGATGTTGGCAGTTTTACCTTTGGCCATCTGCAGTGCCTTGGTGAATGCAATCAGCTCTGCTTTTTGCACCGAGGTTCCATGTGGCTGGGCTGCTGTCCAGAGTTCCTGCTCAGGGGAAACCTTCGCAGCCCCCGCATACCTCTTTCCACTGACCATGTAACTATTCCCATCTGTGAACAGAGTCATTTCTGCATCCGGGAGGGAGTGTCTCTGAGGTCTGGCCTTATTCCTGTGGCTTGGGTTAGGACCTCCCCGCAGTCATGTGGATGGTCAGCCAGTTCCTCTGGCAGCAGCGTGCTGGATTTAGCACCACTGGGGGCTGGAAAGTCACTTTCGGTTCATTGAGGAGGAGGGCCTGATACCCCGTCACTCAGCCGTTTATCATCCACCGGTCCGGTGGAGTCCAGAGAAGGCCCTCGATAGCGTGGGTGGTGGTCAAGATGAGATTTTGACACAAAGTAAATTTACTTGCATCCTTGACCAGGAGGGCCGTGGCAGCAATTATGCAGAGGCAAGGGGGGAACCCGGCCACTACTGGATCTAGTTTCTTGCTAAGATAGGCTGCTGGCCTTTTCCAAGGCCCTAGAGTCTGAGTCAAAACTCCTTTGGCCACCCCTGCCTTTTCATCCACATACATGTGGAAGGGCTTGGTAACATCTGGGATGGCTAGTGCTGGGGCACTCAGTAAGGCTGTTTATAATTCCTGAAATGCTCCTTCTGTCTCAGCTGTCCACTCTTGCATAGTGAGTCCTCCCTTAGTTCGTAGAGAGGTCGGGCCATCTCTGCGAACCGCGGTATCCATAGCTTACAGTAGCCCACCATCCCAAGAACCTCCCTCATTGTCAGGGTGTGGTGGAGCAGGGGTATTGGGTCCTGTTCCCTGGACTCAACGAACGCACTCTCTCATGGAGATCAAAGCCTAAATAAGTCGCGTGGCTCTGACAAAGCTGTGTTTTCTTTGTTGACACCCGATACCCTTTTTCCTGCAGAGTAGAGCTCTCGTCCCCCAAAAGCATGACTCATAGTCCTCAGTGGCTATTTCCACTATTCCCACTAACTCAGTCAGATTCTTCCTTTCAAATCCTTCAATTTTCTGAAGTTTCCTTCTTATATCTGGGGCTGACTGACTGGCAGAAGCAAGATCCTCTAAACGAGCTATTGTACAACTTCTCTGAAGTTTACCTCAAGTTGTCTAGCTTAGGTAAACAAACATTTAAAAACAATCAAGTCTAGAATTTAACATCCATAAAGGTGTGTTATTAAAACATAATTTTTCTCAGGGCACCTGGGTGGCTCAGGGGGTTAAAGCCTCTGCCTTCGGCTCAGGTCATGATCCCAGGGTCCTGGGATTGAGCCCCGCATCAGGCTCTCTGCTCAACAGGGAGCCTTCTTCCCTTCCTCTCTCTCTGCCTGCCTCTCTGCCTAATTGTGATCTCAGTCTGTCAAATAAATAAATAAAATCTTTTAAAAAAACCATAATTTTTCTCTCTAAAATAACCCTCATTTCCAGAGATAGCCAAATCAGGACTAATTTATTTGAAAAACAAGTCCAGTTTTAACAAACTTGGCCTAATTGTTTACATAAGCTTAGCAAGAACAGTGAGTGTGATCATATAGATCTTTTAGAATCTGCTTTGCTGGAAATTCTTATAAGAAATCTCTAGGTTGAACTTTTAGTAGCCTCTCTGGGCCAGAAGCCAAGCCACGTAGTTGCCATCAGACATACCTGTAATACCTGTCGATTTGGGCGAATTCCTCTTCCTGAGGTATCCAAAGTATCCTGAGGCTCCTGCACCTGCCAGGAAGTGACATCCTTTACTCACCTGGTGAGGCTGCTGGGAACTCTGTAAGCAAGGTATCAGGCCAACAGTTCCAAAGGGCTTTATGGCTCCAGGTTTTATAAAGTCAAACTTAGTTCCTTAAAGCTGTCTGGTCATATCTGAGTCTTTTTCAAATATGACATTCCAGTCAAAGCCTTGGTAAAATAACCAGTGTTTCCAATGGTGTCCATTTACAAGGAGAACAGATTCTTATTGAACTTATGCAAATGACTTATTGCCATGGAAGAAAGAATACTTACTGAGACCTTTTGGTTTCAGAGGGTTCAGATAGAGAGAAAAGTTGAATGCCTTGTTTTCTTTACAAATGAGTACTTTTACATCTCTGTAAATTACAGATAACTTAGGAAAAAGTTCCCTAATCTGGAGGAGCAAACATTACAGAACCAGTAATTGTTTAAAATAAGACAAAACATTAAGAGACACAACATTACAATCTTTCAGTTCATCTAGTCCCATGTTACTAATTCTGGTTTAGTCCGAATGCAGCTTTTACTTCTGTAAATTCTTACCCATTTCAGTTCCAGGATTTTAACATATCAAAGACCTGTATTTGTCCTGAAAGTCTCCCATATGAACTTCCTTTAAGGCGGAATTCATCTTATAAGAGAACTAAAACAATTACAAATGACAAAAACTCAGAATAGATATGGTTAAATATCAAGTGATGACCCTTATCCAAAACATTAAACTCTAGGAAATGTATAGCACCTCTAGAGTAGTTACAGCATTTACCCAAATGTAACCCAAGGTTTATCATTGGTTTAGCAGTACTCCCTGAGTAACTTAGTATACCAAGGAAAAGCCTTATGTGTCAAAGAGATCTCATTTGCAATTTAAATCTTTTCAACAATTGCTAAAACCTTAGAAAGTTTTAAAGCACATGCCTAAATATAATTAGGGATGTTAAGCACCTGATAAAACAAAACATAGAAACTGAATTTTCTGGGCAGGCAAAGAGAAAACCATTTACATTTTTTAACAGATCAATTAACCTAAGAAAACTTTGCCCTTTTAAACAGAGAGAAAACCAGCTTTTCTATACCAGTGTCTTTCCTTTTTATTCTTAAGCATGCAGTCTTAAGATAGTGGGTTTACTGGGTTTCCCTTCCATTGTGAATGATGTTGCAGACAAAAGGGAGGGAGATCTTTCAGATGCTGTCCTGCTTGCGTCCCTCAAAATTGTCAGGAAGCAGTCATAGGTCAATGGGTGCCTTGCTTTGTCCTCTGAAGAGGACAAAAACCTCTATGCATGCAGGACCCAGGGTGTGGGGGACAGGAAGCACTATATTCCGCAGGAGCATGGGAGTCATGATAAGTGGGGCCATTCCTGAGTCCAATCTTTGTTTCCAGAATCCAGGTGTTCTTCCTATTAGGAAACAGCACCCAACAGAGGTCTTGGAGGGGAGCACTTCGTACCTGAAGGGACTTGTCCGTGAACCACCCTTTCAGAGGCACTTTTAGCTGGACAGTACAATGCTTTATCAGACTGGCTGCTTCTGGGTGCTGTGCCATGTGACCCAGCCAATGCACATCATGATACTGGGCCCACAGCCACACCTCCCTCACCGTGAATGGGACCCTGATGAGATGCCATGTTGTCTGAAATCAGGCATTCTGTAAGCTCCTGGATAGTGATGCCAGCTGAGCTTCTGTGGGCAGCAGAAGCAAGCACATACCCAGAAGAGTTGCTTATTCCCATAAGAAGACCCTAACAGCCATTCCAGAATACAAGGGGCCTAGTAGACTAAATTTGCCATGAAATGGCCAGTTGGTATCCCAGGGAAACAGACCCATTTTGGGTCTTTTTTTTTTTTTTTGAAGATTTTATTTATTTATTTGACAGACTGAGATCACAAGTAGTCAGATAGGCAGGCAGAGAGAGAGAGGGAAGCAGGCCTCCTACTGAGCAGGGAGCCCGATGCGGGGCTCGATCCCAGGACCCTGAGATCATGACCTGAGCAGAAGGCAGAGGCTTTAACCCACTGAGCCACCCAGGCACCCCCATTTTGGGTCTTTGTTGCTGTCGGGTTGGATGTTCTGAGATGGCAGTAGCCAACCTAGGTCAGCCTTCATTATTGGAGCCCAGGCTGTTGGGCTCATTTGTACCTTTTCCCGTGTGGCACGGTAATGCTTATGGTTGTCTACTGAGCATATGCTGAATGAAACAAGCTCTAGGTTTTTACTTTTCTGTAGGATGATCAAAAGAAATCCCCCATATGGCCATAGGTGTGAAACAGAGGTGTAGTGCTCATATAAAATTGGTGAATGACATTGAGCTCTACTCTTCCTCTAGCCAGTTTCACCACTGGCTCTCAAAAGAACGTATGTGCATATACATCTTAGTCGATGCAGGTTGCTCTAACCATAGACTGAGTGGCTTAAAACCAACAGAGATGTATTTTTCATAGCTCCAGAGGCTGGGAAGTCCAAGACATCAAGGTGCTCACATATTCAGTGTTTGGTGAGGGTATACTTCCTGGTTCATAGACAACTGTCTCCCCCTGACCTGTGTCATCACATGGTGGAAGGGGTGAGGGAGTTCTCTGGGGTCTCTTAAATAAAGACATTAATCCCATTCATTAGCATGCCATCCTTAATAAACTAGTTACCTCCTAAGAGCTCCACCTCCAAATACCAACACACTGGGGATTAGGTTTCAATACATGAATTTTGGGGGGAAACATTCAGTAGATAGCAATATACATAAATAGATTTATTGTAATTTTTACTGCTATGAAGGATGTGTAGCACCCAATTTTAAAATAATAATAATAATAAAAATAAAATAAACAGTATCCTTTATACTAAAATCTGTATAGCCAAATGAATCTTATAGAATGCTTTTGTTGGTTTTTGCCAAATTCTTGTATCTCTAGCCAATTTATGGTTGTAATCGACAAATGACTATAGTTCTGATATGAATGTTGGCTGACATCTTTACTTACTTTAGGAGTAAGACAAAAGTGAAACAACAAAGATGTATATTGGAACTTGACTCCTTTGCTAATGATGTGACTTATTGGCTGAGTAGGATAACTTTTCTAATGTTGGAATATTTCCTCAATTTTTTTGTGCTATTCACAATGCAATGGTTATAGAAATAAACAGTCTTATATTTAATCTACATTATGACTTTTCCTATTACATTCTGTGTAAACAATCAGTAAAACAATAAATCAAGCCCTCATTTGTAGCACTTGTCAATTTACATGGTATCAATACTTCCAACATAGCTAATTGCAAATTACCAACATGATGTCACTAAATGTGTAGTTCTGAAAAGATGTGCCATAGCACACTATCAGAAATTATTTCCACTGTATAGACATAAAAGACAAAAGTAATACCAAGAACATAGGTAATAACGTAGTAAAATAATTAGGAAGTAATAACATTTGAGTATTTCTTGCCTTTGTTTTAAATATATGTAATTGTGTTTTATATAATATTTAATAATGGGTATATTTAATAACGGGCTTGCAAAATTTCTGAATATTTAACAACTCTACAAGCCAGTACAAGCCAGCTCTGCTGCCTCTGGCCCTACTTGTATTTGATTCCAGATGTACTACTTCTGTCATCTGTTGGAATGCTTTTATGTCTGTCTGGACTTAGGACTTGGTAGGTCTGATAGAATCCAGATCACTATGGTCCATGGTAATTTGGTGTCCCATGGGTTCAGCACCCCAGGAGTTGTTTTTGAGTGTGTATAATTCACTACTGAAGATGACTTGGCCTTGTCCTAGAACCCTATGGATATTCACTGCAATTCTCCCCCAGGGGCTTGCCAAACACTTTTTACAGTGTCTTATCCCACCACTGATCACTCTAACATAGGGTCTGTCCAGCTGCAGGGCCCAAGGTTGAGCAGGGCTTACTCCTCAGCCTGGACCTGTTGCATATTCCTTCTCTGCTTTGGGCCTCTCTAAGCTGGGTCCTTTGCGTCCCAGTATTTGGGCTGGACCACTATTCTTAGATATGGAGTGTGCTGCTTTCAGAACCAGTAGTAGAGGCCTGCCAAGCATTGTGTTTCCATTGTTGAGGGTGGGAAGTACAAGATGCAGTGATATTTTTTTTTCTTTGGGGGGGAATATCCTGACTACTTAATACCTATGTATTTTACTGATATGACAGCACTCTGAATTTTGGTAGGATTTTTCTCCTACCCTCAGAAGGGCAAGTGTCTTACCCAGGTCTTCAGCTTTAGTGGCCAGAGACAATGTGGGAACAAATCCTGAGGGGTGCACAAATGGTTTTAGGAGTGTTCTTGGGATAGAAATTGAAATTGGGCAAAGGGAGAAGCTAGGTCATAATGTGGTCTCTATGAAGGCTACTTGGGGAGACCCAACCCATCAGTGTTGTCCCTAGATAGGGCAAGAGGGTCAACTTGTCCTTCATAACCAAAAATCCATCAGTCATTAGATATATGGTACCCTTGGAAGTGGGTGATACTCTTGGTCAAGATAACTCTTCTCAGCAAGACAAGTCTGAAGAGAACGGACTCCTGAGGGTTCTCCACCTGCAGCTCTCCCAAGAACTTGGGAGAGTAAGTCCTTCAGTTGTTGCTTCGCTTTTCTTTCTTTCTTTCTTTTTTTTTTTTTTTAAGGGAGAGGTGGGGGCAGGGAAAAAAAAGACAGGAAGAGAGAGTCTTTTTTTTTTTTTTTAAGATTTTATTTATTTATTTGACACAGAGAGAGAGATCACAAGTAAGCAGAGACAGAGGGGGAAGCAGGATCCCCGCTGAGCAGAGAGCCCCATATCCGGCTCCATCCCAGAACCTGATCATGACCTGAGCTGAAGGCAGAGGCTTAACCCAATGAGCCACCCAGGCGCCCCAGGAAGAGAGACCCTTAAGCAGGCTCCATTCCCAGCTCAATCCTGGGGGGTCGGGGCAAGGGGGTGTGGATCTCATAATGCTGAGATCATGACCTGAGCCTCAATTAAGAGTTAGATGCTTAACCCACCGATCCACCCAGGCACCCCCGAGTCCTTCAGTTCTGGAAGGGGGCCGGGAAGGCTCATGAGAGGCCTACTACTATTAACATGGGACGATGGTCATTTATAAGGTACCTGAAAGAGGCTTAGGCTTTTCGTTTAAAAGGAAAACGACCTTTGAAGACAGGGAAGTTTAGGAGCGAAGGCAGAGCACTTACGCAGCTCTTTCAGTCCTGTTAGCAGAAACAGTCGAAGCATGTGCAGTGCCCAGAAAATCATCCTCAGACCCAAGTGATCCACTTGAAAGAGAAGAAAAAGGAATTTGCTCGGCATCTCCCGATCATCTAAAGAGTTTCAGTAGAAACTACAATGAGAAGGAATGTTTCGAAGGCAAGTCCATGCCCAGACCCAAACCCCAAAATCAAAGCTGGGACTTTTCCTAAGTGCGAGCAGAGCGATGGGCCCTGAAAGGCAAACAGCCCGCGGCGCCCCTGAACAAACCGCGCAGGGCGGGCAGGAAGCCCTCGGCCCGCAGACCCTTTCTCTTGGTTTCGGGAAGGCGCTTCGGGCAGCTCCGTTTCCCCCACGGCCTCCCCCCACGCGGAGGCTGCGAGCCTGTGAGGAACAGAAAGGCCCGGGGAGGGGACGCGGACAGGGCGACGGGACGCGAGCGCGGACACCGGCGGGAGAGCCGGGGGCCGGGCGCCGCCGCCGCTGTTGTCCGGGGTGCTGAAAGCCGGGAACTTCCCGGGAAGCCGCGGCCACTTTTCTCGGAGCCGGGTGTGTGGGGTTTCAGGGTGCGCACCTGCTAAGCCCGTCCTGGTCCTGGGCCGGGAGGTGCCGGCAGATGAGGCCCTCCTAGCCCCGTGGGTGGGGGGGTGGGAGTGCGTGACTGGGGAGCGGCGGTGAGTACGGGCGGGACCCCGGGGCCCCTTCTCCGCCTCTTGAACAGCCCCACGCCGCGGCCCCGCTCCGCCTGCGCGCGAACTCCGGCGCCTGAGGACGCGAGCGCCCACAGCTGAGCCTGAGTTTTCCAGATTTGGGGGGCGGGGTCGGAGGTGTAGCGGTGTTTTCGGGCAGGGGCGGGAAACGGGGCCCAGGCATGCGCAGTGGGGCGGAGCAGGCGTTGCGGCCCGGGGTGGGCAAGTGGCCTGGCGTTTGCTGCCGGGCGATATTCGACGAGCGGTGTTCGACGTGCGGCCGGGCGCCCCGCTCCGCTGGGGCATCTTCACCTACGACTTCTGCGGCAAGGGCATGGCCGAGAACACCAGCCACAAGTCCCACCGGCCGCTCTGCGTCGTCACCTTCAAGTGAGTCTCTCTGGTCGCGCAGCTGGCCCTCGGGTCGGAGAAATTGTGGGATCCGTTTTTGGGGTTTTTTTTGTTTGTTTGTCTTGTTTTGGCACCGCTCCCTCCACACTTCGCTCCACATCTGGCCACACCACTGTCCCACTTTTTCCACAAAAAAGAATTATAGAGAAGCTAGTGGTCTTCAGGTTGTTTACCTTAAGGGCACGTAGACTGCCTTCAGTTTTTAGGGAAACCTTCCCGGGCCCAGGGAATAAAGGTCAGTGAGTGTTAGAGAGGGCCAACGAAACCGTCCATTCACTCAACAGATGTTTATAACATAACCTTCATGTGCCGTTACTGTTCCAGCCTTTGGGGATAAGGGTCCTTTGTGGTACAGCTCAGGTAAGATATGACTGAAGGCAATTGGAGGCAACAGAGAGAAAGTACCGGCCACGTTAATATTAGCTGAGGTATCCAGAGTAGATGAATTAATGGATGGAGATTTAAATCTCACCCTTGTTGTGTGGGGGGAATAAGAGGGGAGTGTGACACTCTGAGATAATGAAGTTTTTCCTGCGTGTCACCTAGTGAGTCCCTGGATGAAGGCATCTTCTGAAGCCTTCTATTTTTTATCACCTAATTTACCTGACTTCCTTTGGAGCAATATTCATACTTTCCCTAACTTGGAAGACTGTTATTCCACTTAATACACACTAAAAAAAAAAAAAAGAAAAAAAAAAGAAAAAAGAGAGAAAGAAAGAAATCCTTAATTATGCCAAAGTAATGTTATCTCCACTCTCCAATACACATATATGATAATAGGTACTTCATATGCACAAGGCTCTGAATTCTGACTCCTCCTTACCTCTGGGATTTAATCTTTCATGTCTTCAGCTTGTTCATTACACACTGTTGTTTGCATTCTAGAACCGATGTCCTCTGTGCATTCCAAGCTCACGCAGGCACACTACCCCTTCAGGGCTTTTGCACTTTCTGCTTTCTCTTCCCCCACATATTCTCCAGGTTGGTCCTTAGTACAGTGTAAGCCCCAAGAGGTGTATCTCTAGCCCCTAGAACATTCCTTTGCATGCAAAATTGATGCTTAACAAATGTTAGTGAATATGAAGATTTTTGTGACTGTTTAGGAACTTTTCCAGATAATTAAGGTTAATAAGGTTTGTCTCTACCTCTTCTCTTTTCTTTCTTTCTTCCTTCCTTCTTTCCGGAGGTATGAAGTTTCCTTGGCCCTTTTGCCTAACTAGGATGTCCCTGGACACACTAGAGGTCCTGGTTACTGGGAAGTTAGAGTGCTCTGATTCCCAGTAGGACTCTTATGGCTTTCAGCTGGAGTCTGCTGTGACCGTGACTTTCCATGGAGAGTGAGGATCCTCAGCACTTCCTCCAGGCCAGTGTAGTGAAGGTTGATTGTTGGTGGATGGTGCTGTAGAGGTCAAGTCTGTAAATACCTGGAGTGGAACCTCAGAGCTACTGAAGTTCTCTTCCTACACTAACTTAGAACTAAATTCCTGCTATGTTGCTAACTTGCTTTCTTAAAGAGGATCGTTTTTTTTTTTTTTTTAATTTTTTTCTTCCCCCTTTTAGTCCACAAGCAGGAAGCTATGGAATCTTTTTTGCCCTCTTAAAGTATAGGACCTGAAAACAGCTTCAACTCCAAGCAATTAACATGAATCCCTGCTCCCTTCAGTACTCCACCAGTCACAGATCCTTAAAAGAAGGGCAAACCTTTGCTAAAAACCATCAACCTAGCAATCACTTTTGAAGAAAATAATGTTGGTTTGTTGTTGTTGTTGTTTTTAAATCTAATTTGCATTATTTGCTGATTTCCTTTTCTGAGGGTTTTCTTTTGGGACTTGCCACCTTCTACATGTGGTTAGTGACTTTCTTGGGTGCAATTTTCTCTGAATACTAAGGTGACAGTAGTGACAAAACTACCCCTGACCTTGTCATAGGCTCCCCTTGAGCAGCTCTCCTTTCCTTTAAAGTGTGAGGATGTCATGCACTAAACTTGAATCACAGCCATGAACTTTGCTCTCACCTCCAAGAGCAGTAAATGTTGGCAGTGGTGCCTGCGAATCGCATCCTCTGGTACTTTGGATGCATGAAGATGATGATTTGTTGATTTATTTTTGTTACTGGATGGAATGTGGAAGAAGAGCAACCAAAATGATGAAGGGCCAGAGAGACTTGCCTGAGAGGAAAACAAGAAGAATCAGATGATGTTTATTGGTTGAATGATTTAAGAAAACTGTGGAAACCAACCACTTTGAGCATTTAAGAGCTGAGATGATGATAAGAGATGGGAAGACCAGCAGCCTCAGGGGAAGACATGAGAATGTGCTGTTTGTGATTGGGCTGTGGAAACTCACCTATTGTTGTAGAACCCTTCACTCGAGACACTGGAAATGGATGATAAAAGAGTATATTTAAATTTTTTCTTGCTGTAATTTCAGCTTAAATGATAGTGAGTGCATATGTGTTACCAGAGAGAGCAGAGTTTGGTTGGAAAGTGTGTCAGTTGGTGCTTTATCTCTTGGTCTACGATTTGTAGACCTCTGTTTCTTATTGTCTCAGCTCTGTGCTTTTATTTACTGAAGGTGCTTAGTGAATAGGCAGATCTGTGGGCTTCCTGCCAGGTAGAGTGAATTAGAATCTATGGAATTAGGTTTAGGGAATTTGCAGTTGCAGGATGCAGGGATTCCTAGATACTTAGAAATTTAGAAGCTGGCATATCCAGCTCTTACAGTGTGAAGTATTTTCCTTGTATTAATTTGCTTTATCATGAAAGGGAACATATGAGGAAACTGAGGCACAGAGAGGTTGTTACTTGCTCAGCTGATGCAGCTAAGAGGCATCAGAGCCAGGATCGCCCCTCACCTGGCAGGCTGGCTCCTGATTCTGTGCTTTTTTTAAAGATTTTATTTATTTATTTGACAAACAGATCACAAGTAGGCAGAGAAGCAGGCAGAGAGAGAGGGAAGCAGACTCCCTGCTGAGTAGAGAGCCCCATGCGGGGCTCCATCCCAGGACACTGATGAGATCATAACCTGAGCCAAAGGCAGAGGCTTAACCCACTGAGCCACCCAGGTGCCCCTGATTCTGTGCTCTTAATCACCACACAACAGGCAGCCTCTCCAAGGACAGTTAACTTTGAAATCCTGTTGGCCTTACAGAATGGAACAGCCAGGGAAAGTGGTTTATACTCCCCTTTTATCAGTGGTGAATTTGTCTTTTCTAGGGACACCTGAGTGGCTAGTGAGTTGAATGTTTGACTCTTGATTTTGGTTCAGATCAAGATCTCAGGGTCTTGAGATTGGCCTGTGGGCTTCTTGCTCAGGGGGGACCGACTCTGCTTCTCTCTCCCTCTGCCTCCACCCCCACCCCCCTCATACACTGCTCTCTCACTCTTTCTCTCTAAAAATAATTTTTTTTAAAAGGTGAATTCATCTTTTCTTTTTACCCCAAGATGAATGAATGATTTAAAGTGCACTATGTCTGTGTGTGAAATGGGTTTAAATATGTGGTTAAAACCAACTTTGAATGAAAAACTCTGGGTTTGTCATTTATTCTGACAGCAAAAGGCTGAGAGAACTTTAATTTTGAAGAAAGTTGCTTTCTTTAGGGTTTTTATTGCTTTTTCAAAAATTAGGTTGAAATTGCCTGCCTGCAAAAGTAATTCAACTCTAGGCTTAATAGACTGGACCTCAAGGAAGCATATTACAGGTCTTTTCAGATTAGTATCCTGTAAACTGTGAATCTTACACTATCAACCTTGTTTTATTTGCCATTCTGTTAACCATCAATTCTATACTTCTTTTTATGTATTTTTTTGTTATTTATTTATTTTTTAAAGATTTTATTTATTTATTTGACGGCTAGAGATCACAAGTAGGCAGAGAGGCAGGCAGATAGAGCCGGGGTAGCAGCCTCCCCACTGAGTAGATAGCCTGATGCGGAGCTCAATTCCAGGACCCTGAGATCATGACCTGAGCCGAAGGCAGAGGCTTAACCCACTGAGCCACCTCTATACTTCTATTTTGTATACTATCATGGTATAGAACTTGATGAGGCAAGAGTTTGAAGTATTTTTTAGTTATCAAAGAAAGCTGAAATTATGTTCTTTGTGTTTTCATGTTGAACACTTCATCAGGAATTCAGTAATCTATGAATTCACATTTAATGCACTGATCTTCATGTTAGGTGTTTCATCTGTCAGCAAGACAGATGAAATTCCTACCCACAGGAAACGTAATCTATTAGGTTGAACCATAAGAAATTGCTATCTTTTAAGAGGTTTTAGAGTTTGAGAATTGGCAATTTCATATGATTCAATTTCATAGCAGGAAGAGGCAAACAACAAACAAATATTTTAATGTATAACTAAGAAAAATTAAAGTGATAAGTACTTTTTCCAGGTATCAAGCTGTTTTCCTTTGCCTCCAAACCCTTCCTGGCTCTTTACTTACCATGCTGTTGCTAGGGATGAGACTGTGCAAACCACTTTTTTGCTTTGCCAGTTGGATCCTTATTTAGGTCCGCCAACAAAGAGCAGTAGGGAGAGACTGTAAGCCTGGGGGTGCGCGTAGGAAAAGGGACTCACTCCTTCCTGTCCATTTGTGATTCCCTTAACATCACCCATCAGGCTTCTTCCAATCCCTGTGCCAGTGCCTCTCTTGCAGCAGGAGCTGAGTCTGGTGTGCAGTTGTCTCTTTATGTGCAGAATGCCCTTCATGGCCAGCCCTGCAGGAATAGCAGCACCAGCTGGTGTTAATTTCACTTAATTTCAGCTTTGCCAGGTCCTTATTCCAAACTTCTTTTGAATGATTCCAATCTCTTCAATTTCTTTCGTTTGTTTCTCCAGCCCTAGGGTTGGAACCTGTTTCTAGTGTTGCCTTCCACTTAGTGTTCTCTTTCTGTCTTTTCAGTTAGTCGGTTAACAACTTCATACCTGGTTATCATAATATTAAATTCTCTCTTAAAATACCTGGTATGGCTTTTGTCTCCTGCCTGGATCTTGACTGATGCAGGGCCATACAGAGAATTAAGGTAGGGCTATGTGAGGGATGGCTGCTTAAAATTGAGTGGTTGGAGTGGGGAGGGGATGAGAGCTCTGCAGAGGTGACATTTAAAATAAAATCTCAAAGGCAGGAGGGCAGGGAGCCAGGTGAAGGCATAGCTATTTCAAAGTATTCGGGTGGGAGGCTAGGATGCAAGGGGAAGGCAGAGAGTGTTAACAGTTGCCTGATTTTTGAGGAGAGAGGTAGGCATAAGTCAGAAAGGGAGCTCTGGCAGCAGGCTAGGGAGTTTTCATTTGGTTCTAGTAAGCTGGAGGTTATTCAGCAAATTAATGGGGTGGTCTAATTTCCATTTTAAAAGCTCACTCTGGCTTGATGTGGAAAATGGATTGTAGGAAGTGAGAATCAAAATAGATAACTGGCTCCAGGTATTTGCTGTGGTCCAAGTGAGAGGTGGTGGTGATTGAGAGAGAGATAGTGAGGTTCAGCCAGGTATCAGAAGAGATAGTGAGAGAAGTAGACAAATTGCATAAGAAGTCGACAGGTACTTTGGAGAAGTGAAAGGACCCAGTGCAGCATTGATGTGTAGGGTAAGGAAGAAAGAGGAATTGAGGAAAATTTGCAGTGTGTGTGTAGTGGCTCTCCATTAAGCCCACTTATATGGGGCTTCATATGAAGAGGCCCCCTTCATATGTAGGAACATATATGTCCCACATTCACACACTCAGTTCACACACACGTAAGCATATAGTCACAGGCTGGAGGCTTCTCATCAGGATAGCATGAATTCATCAATCACTGCTCTGTGACTCCTACCAGTGCACCTTACTGGGCTCTCATCTGGCTCACATTTCTCTATCCTGTAGGTAGAGATTTTATGAGAGATTTTGACAAATGCCTTTTCAAAACTAAATATGTGAGTGTATTTATAGCACTCCCAGCTTAATGATCCTATTTTAAAAATGAGGTTAATTAGTTCAATCTTTGTTTCTAAACCCGTATTGCTTTCAGTCTAATCAAAGATCCTTTTCTAAGTGTTTACAAACCACTTATTTAGTAATCTATTCCAGAATGTTTTATCATTTGGTATCGAGCTCATTCACCTAGTTTTAGAGCTCACTTGCCATATTTTAGAAATTAGGAAATATTTTCGACTCCAGATTTGTGTCTCCTTTCTATTTCTCAATCATTCTTACACAGGAAGGTATTTCACATAGTTCTCTCATTACTGCAGTTGCCCCATATTTGGTAATTCTTTTTGATGTTCTGAAATCTAATTGAACACACTTCAAACGTGAGACACTCTCTCCTAATCTCTCACAGGAGAGAAGAAAAAGATCCATGTAGATTATATATGCACATTTTTAGATAGGCATGTGGACCACAAAAGGTGAGGTACGCCTTCCACTTCACATCACTTAATGTATCTTGGAAGAGAGTAGTAACAGAATAATACCATCTTTCAAGATGTTTATTTTTTGGGAATATAATATGTTCTTTGTCTTTTTTAAACAGTGCTGTGTTGTATAATCTGAATGTTTGGTCTGAATTAATGTATCTGTGGGAATCAGTTATATGTATTAAGGATATGACCTAATTTAGTGTCTTACCTTGTTCCCTTCCTTCATACCTAGGCTTTCAACACAAAAAAGAAAATGTGGAATCACTAGTGTTTAGATGTCACGAAGTGGGAAGCTAAGACGGGCTCTTTGTGGCTTTTACTTGCAAGGGAATGAGCAGCAGTGTTGTAGATAAGAGTTAATCTGATTATGAAAAATAAGTATTGGTAGAATATTAGGAAAATTCAGAAATGTAAAAAATGAAAAACCCATGTGTAATCTTACCATTGTTAGCATTTTGGTGTGCATTCTGTCATTCTTCATACATAGATGATATTGTATATATGGTATACATTTAACAAACATTCGTGTATATTAAATGAACACACATACTACATATATGCATATTTATGATTATTTCATTTAACTGGCCATCATAATGTGATGCTGTTCTGCAATTTGCTTTTTTTTTTTAAGATTTTATTTATTTATTTGAGGGACAGAGATCACAAGTAGGCAGAGAGGCAGGCAGAGAGAGGAGGAAGCAGGCTCCCTGCTGCGCAGAAAACCCGATGTGGGACTTGATCCCAGGACCCTGGGATCATGACCTGAGCCGAAGGCAGAGGCTTTAACCCACTGAGCCACCCAGGCGCCCTTCTGCAATTTGCTTTTTAAGCTTAACAATAGATCATCAATATTTTCTTCTACAATTCAGTGTATAACTTATTTATTATACAGATAATAACTTTTTTATGCATTCATGTCTTTTAAAGACAAAATAGGAACCTACTGCATCATTTAATTTTCTTTTAAAAAATTCCTTTTCTTTTTTTTTTAAGATTTTATTTATTTATTTGACAGGCAGAGTTACAAGTAGGCAGAGAAGCAGGCAGAGAGGGAGGAGGAAGCAGGCTCCCTGCTGAGCAGAGAGCTGAATGCGGGGCTGGATCCCAGGATCCTGGGAACATGACCTGAGCAGAAGACAGAGGCTTTAACCCATTGAGCCAGCCAGGCACCCCTTAAAAATACTTTTATTATGAAAATATATCGTGGGGTCAGTATAGTTTCCATTATCATTTTTAATTACCCATAATAGTTCATAGTGTTAATTTGATTATTTACCAAAATCAGTTTGATCATTTCCTTATGGTTGGCCATTTAGTTTTGTTTTTTTTTAATTTTTCTAGTTTTTGCTCCTATAATAATATGATAAGGAGCATCTCTGTACACACACGTCTTTGTGCACTTCCTTGGTTATTTCCTCTCATGATAATTCTGGAGGTGGAATTGCTTGCTCAAACATGATGTGCTTTTTTAAAGCTTTTGATGCATATTGATACATATGCTTCTGTAACCTGGACATCCACCAATGGTATAAGATTGCCTTTTTCCTCTCACTGTGATCATAAGTATGAATGATTTTAAACAATGGCTTTGTCGTTCTAGAAAGTTCAGTCTGAGGAAACAGGAAATAGTGTAAAAGGAGCTACAGGGAGAGGAACTCCAAGGTAGCAAAGCCTGCCTTCTGGTGACTGGGAGCCTCCATATTGCCCTTGTCTCACAGTTTTGTTTTTCTGGTGCTTTCTGATGTCTAGCAGCACTCCCACTCTTCCATTTAAGAGTGTGATGCTCTGTCCAGGTCTCAGTGGATTCCTGTCTTGTCTACTGCTCTGTTTTCATTCCTATGAATGTTTTCATTCCTATGAGAGGGGCTTGTGAAGTGAGTGATTTCCCATCAGGCTCTAAGAAAGCTGAGTTACGCAGAAGCTGTGTCCAGACACACTGGATCAGGTCTCACTTAAGAGCACTAGCGTTAAATCTCACCCAATATTTAATTCTTCTGGTCTCTGGGGGACACATGATTACTTCAGTTTATTCCAGTGGGAGTGGAAATAGAATGGACAACAGGATCTCTTCTATTCTCATTCAGTTGATTGTGAAACTATAATTTGGGTTGCTCAAAGTGTTGTAGGATATAAGGGCTCCATGCTCTTTCCCCATATCTTGCCCTATGCAACTCTTGTAACTATTCCTGAGTTATATCCTTTTACAGTAAACTGGTCATCTAGCAAGTAAAATGGTTCTCTGAGTTCTGTGAGCCCCTGTAGCAAATTAATTGAACTTGAGGATGGGGTTTTGGGAACCTCTGACTTAATGACAGAAGCATAGATAGTAACCTGGGATTGTGACTGGCCTCTGAGGGATGAGGGGCAGTCTTGTGGGACTGGGTTCTTAACCCAGAGTCTGATGCTGTGTTTGGGTAGAAAATGTCAGAATTGTATTGCATTGTAGGAACCGAGTTTTTGTCAGAGAATCGTTCATTAGTTTGGAGAAATCCACATTTTCCCCTCAGTTGGGTCCAGCAGCCCAAAAAAGTGCTGTATGCTCTTTTCTAGCAACAATAGTGATCTCAGATACAAGAATTAACAAACTAAACCAAACCACATATGAACACTCAAAATAACCACCTCCATCTTTATTAAGAGATGCATGTTTTATATTTAATATTTGTAAAAGATTATAATAGAGTTATATTGATTCTATATTAATAATTGTAATAGCAACTTAAAATAACTTTAAACATTTGTAAGTTTTTATGGTCAAAAGGTACCATCTAAATTTATGTGCATATTTTGATGCAGAGAAATAAGACAATCAACAAAAGAATTTCAAGCATAAAAATATAGTAAGATGAAATGCTGAGAGTTAGGGCACCTGGGTGGCTCAGTGGGTTGAAGCCTCTGCCTTAGGCTCGGGTAATGATCTCGGGGTCCTGGGATCGAGCCCCACATCGGGCTCTCTTCTCCACAGGGAGCCTGCTTCCTCCTCTCTCTCTCTGCCTGCCTCTCTGCCTACTTGTGATCTCTGTCTGTCAAGTAAATAAAATCTTTAAAAAAGAAAAAAAGATGAAATGCTGAGAGGAAAATGGAATGGAAATATGACTTCCAGGAGAAAAAAAGAATATAAAATGTGTTCACATTTGTATAAGTAGATGAACATAGGGTTCAGTCATTATTGCATTTAGATACTTAGGGTATAAAGCAGTGATATCACTTTTATTTTATTGTGCCAGCACTTATGGTGCACTGGATATAATAGTCTTTCAACAAATTAAGTTTATGATGACAAAATTTAGGTATCAACTTAGAAAGGTAGAATTTAATACATAGTTTAAAGAAATTGTTTTAGCAAATACAGGAGGAAAAAATACAAAGAGCACTATTCTAAATTCTATAGAGTGTCTTATGACATTCTTTGTAGGCAGTGTCTTCCTCTTTTTATCTTTTTATTTTATTTTCTAAAAGATTTATTTATTTATTTATTTATAGAACATGAGGGGAGGTTAGGAGGAATCTCAGGAGAGAGTCTCAAGAATCTCTAGCAGACTCCATACTGAGGGCAGAACCTGATGCAGGGCTCCATCTCACAACACTAAGGCTATGATCTGAGCAGAAGTCAAGAGCCAGTTGTTCAATACTGAACCATGCAGGGGCCCCCAGCTTCCCCTTTTAAAAGTGAAGCTCACAGACAGCATTATACCTCTACCAAGCAATTTGATTTTAGTCCAGCTAAAAATCTGTGCTAATAGTAGTGTGGGGAAAACTATTAGAAGAAAAAACAAAGGAGTAGGGCAGGAAACTCTCCTAGTTTGAAGCTTGCAGAGAGAGAGAGAGTGGGTTAAACTGTAGGGAAGTTTGGTCAATATGATCATAAACTGATAGAATTTACTTGGAGACTAAGAAAAAGTAAATAGCCTATTAGCAAAATGACCTTTTAAAAAGGTTTTAACACACTTTGGGACTAATTGAAAAGATTCCATGGGAACAAGATAGAAGAGCAAAGTAGTTGAAGAGTAGGACATTTATTTAGGGAAAGATGTTCGAGAAGGCCATTTGCATTCACAAAAAGATCCAGGAAGTAGATGTAGGAAGGAGGTGAAAAAATTTGAGGAATCAAGTTATACTAGGAAATAAAAAAGAGAAGACTCATTTAGGTGGACTCCAAGTCAGGCTCCTAAGGAGGACATGGGAAATAGGGAAAAAAAGATGCATTTTGTGGATAACAAAGGGGTAAGAAAATATATAAGAAATATCTCTTTATTGTTAAGTGTTGAACAAAAAATAAAGACCCTAAATGATATCAGAAATGATGACAATTAATTTACTTCCAGTTTCATAGAGACATAATTGATATATAATATTGTCTTCCTTTCTTTTTTTTTTTTTTAAAGATTTGTTTGTTTTAGAGAGAGTGAGCCACTGACTGAGCCAACCAGGTACCCCAATAATGTCTTAATTTTAAGTGTACAACATAATGATTTAATATATGTATCGTTATTAAATGATTATCACAATTTAATTATCATTAAATGATTAGCTACCACCTGGGTAGCTCAGTCGGTTAAGCACCAGACTCTCCATTTCAGCTCAGATCATGATCTCAGGATCTTGAAATCAAGCCCCGTGTCAGGCTTTGTGCTCAGTGCAGAGTCTGCTTGAGATTCTCTCTCTCTTCCTCTGCCCCTTACCTTGCTCATGCATGTTCTCTCTCTGTAAAATAAATAAAATCTTCTAAAAACATGATTACCACAGTGACTTTAATTAACATCCATGAACTCACATATTTATAAATTTTTTCTTGTGATGAGAACTTTAGGTTATAATTTTTTTAGTTTAAACTAAATTGATTAATTAAAAAAAAAGATCTCTCTTAGCAACTTTCAGGTGTACAATGCAGTATTGTTAACTATAGTTACCATGCTATATGTTAAATCTCCAGAATTTATTTTTCTTATAACTGAAAGTTTGTACCTTTTAACTACCTTCATCTATTTTCCCCACCTCCCAACTCCCATCTCTGCAACCACCAAACCATTCTCTGTATTTGTGAGTTTGGTTGTTGGGTTTTTTTGTTTTTTGTTTTTTGCTTTTTTTTTTTGTAGATTTTATATACAAGTGAGATCACAGTTTGCTTTTCTTCTATCTTATCTCATGTAGCATTAATGCCCTCACGGTCCATCCATGTTGCAAATGGCAGGATTTCCTTCTTTTCTATGGCTGAATAGTATTGCATTGTATATATTATATTTTCTTTGTTCATTCATCTGTCAGTGGATACTTAGACCATATACATGTCATGACTAATTAAATAATGCTGCTGTGAATATAGGGATAAAGATACCTCTTTGAGGTAGTGATTTCATTTCTTTGATATACATTACCAGATGTGGAACAGCAAACTTGATTGTTTTCTTTCTGGCCTAGAATAACATGTTTTATTTTATTTTATTTTACTTTTTAAAGATTATTTATTTGACAGAGAGCATAAGCAGGGGGAGTGGCAGGGAGAGGGAGAAGCAGGCTCCCTGCAGAGCAGGGGGAGCCCAATGCAGGAGTCTAGCCCAGGTCCCCAGGATCATGACCTGAGCTAAAGGCAGACACCCAACCGACTGAGCCACCCAAGCACCCTAGAATAACATGTTGATGTGATGTAATGAGACTATTTTATCTTCCATATTATTTATACACTGAACAAATAATGGGTAACTAGTTTGCAAGGTTCTCTCCTAGGTTTCAGGGTTTTTTTTGAATAGATACAGCTTTGTCCCTGCCCATACATTACTTAAAATATCAAAGAAAAATACCAAAACACATAAATGTCTACAGAAGCAAGCCATAAACAAGAGATCTTCAACTTGGGTAGACAGGGAAGAATTAATTACTCCTTTTTACAGATATTCATGTCCACAGTGCATAACAGCCTTGAGAGGAGCTGGGATGCAGCAGTGACAGTGAGGGACCTAGTCCCCACCCTCCTGGTCATGCTGATTGTGCAAAGGGATATGATGTTACCCTGGTGCTACTGGCTTGCAATTTGAGGCAGAAATACTTTTTTGCTCATTTGCATGCATTTTTTCTATTGTTTTGAATTGGTCTTTTAGTAGTTCCTAGTACCTCACACTTTAACAATGCCTAATAATACACTTAATTCTTTTTTTTTAATACACTTAATTCTACTTGTCTTAGCATGGCATTCAAGGCCTTTCATAGTGTGGCCCCAACTCTCCTCCTGCTTTGTCTCCCAATAATCTCTCCCACACCTTCCATTTATTTCATTCACTTATCATTTTATGCTTTGCTTCCAGAAACATCCCGCATTATTTTAGACCTCTGTTCCTTTGTTCTTGTTGCTTATTTTACCTGAAATGCTCCTTTTCCTTTTGGATCTTGAATGCAGAGCTTCCTGAAATTTTCTTGATCTGTCCTTTCAGTCTCAGTTCACAGGTCAGTTCTTTTATGAAACCTTCCCAGATTCTCCAGTCAAAATTATTCCCTTCCTTCTGTGTTTTCCCATGGAACTTAGTTTTCTTTATGATGTACGTAATTTCCAGGTGTCTTGACTCCCCATTAGATCTTAAACTCCTTGAACAACACTTGACAAATAGGTACTTTAAAAAATATTTGTTTACTGGAATAAAACACTCAGTTATTGAATCTGATAGTGTTCACTAATTGAATCACAGTTTGTGCACTGTGTAGACATTTAGTGGTTGATTTCTAGTATGTTGTTTTTCAGAAATGATCCCACCCTCCAAGGACTCCAGAAGGACGTGGGATACAGGGTAAGTGCTCAATGCTTGCTTGGTGCTTATGTCTGAATGTACAGTTGTGGCTGAAGAGTCCAGATGAACAGCTTCTTCTCAGTGCATTTATTCACATGGTAGTTGGTTTTCAGTCTGGCATTAGTTCCAGCATCTGACACTATTTTACTCTCTGAGGCTCTGCTCCAAGGGATGCTACAGTTTTTATAGCAGTGTGCCTTGTGCAGGCACATTCTACTGCTATTGAGGCTTCCTAGTGGTGCCTAGTGGGACAGGGAGGTGACAAGTAGAGCTTCAGGGTACTGTGAAAGCATGAGCTATGCTTGCTTAGTCTCTGATTTCCTCATTCCGGGTTACCACCCAAGGAGCACTTGTAAGTCATGGTGTTATCTGTGTTTTATATACTCACAGGTGCAGGGCTGGGTGTTCATCCAGGCCCAGATACCTGGCTTTGCTCCAAGACCTTGCTGCTGATAAGCCTAGTTGTCTGTTTCACCTTCAGGAGGCCTTCAGGTGGTGCTGAGCTCAGCCCTGAAGGAGGCTATGTGTACATGGAACAGATCTCGGCCTCCCAGCTGCTCTGCTCATAATCATTGCTTTTCAGACTGTGAGTCAGAGCGAGTCAGAGTGAGTCAGATGTGAGTCTTGACACCATGGTGAAACCACACTTTGTTTGCCTGCCTCCTTTAACTCATGCTGGCCTTCTTGAGTTCTTAGTTCCTCTCTGATTCATAGATCAATGGCCAGTATGTGTTCTAGGAGCAGCAGCATGGCAGTGGCTGCAGCTCTCTGCTCCCAGCGACAATATTCAGCTATGTCCAGGGTTTCCTGGTTGTACCAAAAATCTATTGCTGCATTAGAAACTACTTAGAGGCTTAAAATATTTTATTATTATTACTGTATCTATGATTCTGTGGATCAGGAATTCAGGGCACAGGAAGGATGATACATCTCTGCTCCATGTTGCTTGGAGATTGGTCTGTGAAATTTCAAATAGCGGGAGGCTGAAACAGCTGAAGTTGGTGAGGCATAGTTGGTCTTCTTACATGGTGGTTCAGGGCTCTACATGTTAATGTTTCAAGATATAGGAGGTGGAAGCTGCCAGTCTTCTGTAGTCTGGGCCTGGAAACTGGGACTAGTTTCATTGTATTCAGTTGGTTGGAGGCACGGAGCTAGACCAGACTCAAGACTGAATGCTTGGGGGAGTTGGTTCACTGGGGTCTCTTTGAGGATAAGCTTTCCTGCCAGTATAGGTGGTATAAAATTTCTCTGTGTACTAGGGATCAATACATATGTATGCATAAAATTGACTTTATGTGGATTTATAATGAATAGATTTACTAGATAATCTAATAAAGTTAACTAAAACCAACATCCATTTAAGCCTTAAATTAATAAGACAATATCCATGGGGCGCCTGGGTGGCTCAGTGGGTTAAAGCCTCTGCCTTCGGCTCAGGTCATGATCTCAGGGTCCTGGGATCGAGCCCCACATCGGGCTCTCTGCTCAGCAGGGAGCCTGCTTCCCCTCTCTCTCTGCCTGCCTCTCTGCCTACCTGTGATCTCTGTCTGTCAAATAAATAAATAAAATCTTTAAAAAAAATTAATAAGACAATATCCATAAGCTATACAAGGAAACTTATCTTATTGTTTTGTGTCCCCCACTTAGTCTGAAAGGGAATAAAGGAAAGGTCCTGATATTTACTGAGCACTTTCAATCCAATTTATCCCATGATTTTTTAATATATTATCCCATTTAATACAAAATTATGTAAGGCTTCTTGTATTTATAGGCAAGAAAACCAGGCAGGTGGTTGCAAAAATGACCACAAACTCTTCCCTGACCACAAAGAGGGGGATTCTCTTTCTCTAGCCTTTGGATTTGTGCTTGCTGTGTGCCCTGCTTTGCCACACAGAATGCAGTGGAAGTGACAGTGGGGAAGTTCTGAGCTTGGGCTACAGAAGTTTAGCATACATCTGTTCTCACTCTCTGAACCTTGTCAACTCCATGGGAACAATCCAGGTCACCTGATAGAAGATGAGAGGAGGAGAGACTACCTGGTGCAAAGATGAACTGTCCTAGTAGAGGCCCCTGGCAGCTAAAATTAGCAGTAGACTGAAGATGCATGAGTGAGCCCAGGAGAGCCACCCAATTAGACTATACCCAAATTGCTGACCAACATGATCCTGTATTAAATTTAAAAAAAATGTAAGCTACTAGGTATTGGGGTAGTTTATTATTCAGTAAAGCCTTTCCGATCTATGAACTCAGAGGATTTAAATAAAATTGTATCCATGGGAGAGGGGATGATGGCAATGGCGTAGGAGGACCCTAGGTTTTCCTTGTCCCATGAATATGACTAGATAACTGTCAAGTCACCCTAAATACTCCAGAAATCAACCTGAAGACTGGCTGAACAGACTCCACAAATAAAGGTAGAGAACAGACCACATCAAAGAAGGTAGGAAATGTGGGGATGTGGTTTAGAAGAGAAATGGATCCTGGCTGCTGCAGAGGGGAGGGAGCTGCGATCACAGAGAGAGGTGAGAGAGAAAGGAGCACACAAGGAGAACAGTTCCCCATAAAAAAAGTGAGAAGGGCTAAATTTGTTGAGTTCTTGCAACCAGAGGGGTGTAAAGCCTGAAGTTTTAAGTGTCAGTGGGCTGGGTTCGTCCCCAGAGAAGTTAGAGATGGAGTCTGGAGGCATCAGGGCTGCTCTTGGATAGAAGGCAGGAAAACAACCCATGAATATATAGTGTGGAACAGCGATCTGAAGGGCATCTGGGGCACACAGTGAGGAGAGTTTGCTCATCTTGGAGTATGCCCCTGAGGGGCAGCATTCATGGAAAGACCTCTCCAGTATTAAAGGAACTGGAAAGCACCATTTCCCTCCTCTGCCCCTCAGCACAAACACAGAGGGACATGCAGGAATCAGCACAATATGGGCACTGCTGTTTAATCTGCTTACTAGGCTCCACCCTTTTGTCCTCCAGTGGGATTGCCCTTCTCAGTCATGCTTATCTCAGTCCCAGCTCACACCCCTAGCCCCAGTCCTGCAGAAGCCAGCACAAACACCTGCCCACACCATATCTCTTGACCCCAGAGAGTTTTGCAGAGCTTCAATTTTGGTGGAAGTAAAACAGATATAAGTAATATGCTTGATGGAGAATTTAAAGCAGTGATCATAAGGATACTCACTGGACTTGAGAAAAGAATTGAAGATATCAGTGATACCTTATTACAGAGATAAAAGAGTTAAAAAAGATTCAGAAGAGTGCAATAAATGAGATTAGAAACACCCTTGAAGCAATGAAAAGCAGGCTGAAAGAAGCAGAGGAATGAATTAATGACTTAGAAGAAAAAGTGATGGAAAGCAATGAAGCTAAACAAAAGAGAGGAGGAAGAATTATGCAAAATGAAGTAGGCTTAGGAAACTCACTGACTCCATCAAATGTAATAACATCATGTTATAGGCATCCCAGAAGAAGAGAGAGAAGGGGGACAGAAAATTTATTTGAAGAGACAGTAGCTGAAAACTTCCCTAATCTGGGGAAGGAAAGAGATCCAGATCCAGGAGGCACAGAGAATTCCCATCAAAATTAACAAAAATGGACCCACTCCAAGACATATTGTAGTTAAACTGACAAAATATAGTGATAAGGAAAAAATCCTAAAAGCAGCAAGACAAAAGAAGACAATTACTTATGAGGGAAAGCCTATAGAGCTATCAGCAGACTTTTCAGTAGAAACTCTCCAAACCAGAAGGGGCTGGCATAATATAGTCAAAGTGCTCAGTGGGGAAAAATCAGCAGCCAATATCCATCAAGACTAACATTCAAAATAGAAGGAGAAATAAAGAGTTTTACAGATAAAAAAATTAATGAAGTTCATGACCACTAAACCAGTCCTATAAGAAATACCAAAGGGGACACTTTGAGTGGCAAAGAAAGATTGAAAATGTCAATTTGGAGATAGGAAGCACAGAAGCAGTAAAAGTGAATATTTCTATAAAAAAATAAGTCAAGGAACTCACAAAAGGATGTAAAATATGACACTATATATCTATAATGTGGGGAGGACAGGAGTAAAGAATGGGTTCAAACTAAAGTCACCATCAACTTAATATAGATTGCTTTATGCAGATGATGTTCTATATAAACATAACAGTAACCACAAATAAAAAATGACTAATAAATATGCAAAGAATTAAGAGAAATCCAAATATATCACTAAAGAAGACCAACAAACCATGAAAGAGAAATATAAGAAAGCATCAGAGATGCTAGTCCCAGAAACAATCATAAAACAATAAAATGGCAGTAAATACATATCTATCAATTACTTTGAATGTAAATGGACTAAACATTCTAATCAAAAGATGTAGGGTGTCAGAATGGATTAAAAAAAAAAAAACAAGACCTATCTATATGCTCTCTAAGAGACTCGTTTTAGACCTAAAGACACTTGAAGTTTGAAAGTGAGGGGATGGAGGAACATTTATCATGAAAATGGATGTCAAAAGAAAGCCAGAGTAGCAATAGTCGTATTAGACAAAATGGACTTTAAAACAAAGACTATAACAAGAGAGAAGGGCACAATATGATAATAAAGGGGACAATCCAATAAGAAGATATGATTGTAAATATTTATGCATCCAACATGGGAGCACCCAAATATATAAAACAGTTAATAACAAACATAGAGAAACTAACTGATAATTCTATAGTAATAGTAGAAGATTTTAACACCCCACTTACATTGACGGACAGATCATCCAAACAAAATCTATAAGGAAACAGTGGCTTTGAATGACACACTGGGCCAGATGGATTTAACAGATATAGTCAGAGCATTTCATCCTAAAACAGCAAGTGCACATGGAACATTCTCCACAATAGATCACATATTAGGCCAGAAAGCAGGCCTCAACAAATTCAAGAAAACCGAAGTCATACCATGCACCTTTTCTGACCATAATACTATGAAACTGGAAGTCAACCACAAAAAAAAGTCTGAAGGCCCTAAATGCATGGAAGTTAAGTAACATGCTACTAAACAATGAATGAATCAACCAGGAAATAAAAGAAGAAATAAAAGGGTACATGGAAACAAATGAAAATGAAAACACATGATCCAGAACCTTAAGTACATAGCAATATAGGTCTACCTCAAGAAGCAAGTGTAAGGACCTATTTAGCCAGAGGTTTCCATCCAGGTTAAACAATAACCTTGTTGTTTAACCCTTAAACTGTCCCTGCCCTCCTTACCCCAAGGGACTTACTCAAAAATAAGTCCCGGATACCAGCCCCAGGTAACAAAGCCCAAATACAAGGGTGGGTCAGGCCAGGTGGAGACTTCTGATCAGTGGGGGGATGCATACTGTCTCCTAGTTACCAAGGAGTATGGGCCCTGCCCTTTGGGCACCTTTTGGGTGCCAATTCTGACCAAGGTGATAGGCTGGTTCAAATGTCTACTAGGGTAAGTTGTAATTCAGTTGGTTACTTATGTGTGACGTAGCATGACTGTGCAGCTTTCTCTTTTTTTGGCCACCTGTGTGTGTGGCCAGGCCCAACCACATGGCCTTTGCCCTTAAAAGCTAGTCTGTGAAACAGAGAGAGGTCGTCCTTTCTTGTAAGAGGTGCGGCCCTGAACGTTTTGTTTGATTCTTGATACCTGGCGTGAAATAAATTTAGCTTTGCGTGACCTTTGCTTTGTATCAGTCTCGCTCCTTTAATCACGGACCCATTATTGGGGGACCTAACAGCAAGAAAAATCTCCAAGTATCTAAACTTACAACTAAAGGAGTTAGAAAAAGAATAACAAAGCCAAGCCAGCAGAAGGAAAGAAAAAGAACAACAAACAAAGCCAAGTTAACAGCAGGAAGGAAATAATGAAGAATAGAGCAGGAAGTACATGAGTTAGAAACTAACAAAACAAAATAACATCCCCCCACCACCAAAAAAAAAAAAAAATGCAGTGGAACAGAACAATGAGACCAGTAGCTGATTCTTTGAAAAAATTAACAAAATTGATACACCTCTAGCTGACTTAATTAAAAGACAGAGAGAGAGAGAGACGGGAATCAAATAAATAAAATCATAAACGAGAGAGGAGAACTAACAACAAACACCAAATAAATACAAACAATTATAAGAAATTATTATAGAAAACTACATGCCAACAAATTGGACAACCTGGAAGAAAGGGATACATTTCTAGAAACATATAAATTACCAAAATGGAAACAGGAGGAAATAGAAAATTTGAAGAGACTGATAACCAACAATAAAATTGAATCAGGAATCAGAAAATTCCCAACAAATTTCCAGCACCAGATGGCTTCACAGGCAAATTCTACGAAACATTTAAAGAAGAATTAATATCCATTCTTCTCAAACTATTCTAAAAATAGAAAAGGAATGAAAACTTCTAAATTCATTCTATGAGGCCAGTATCATCCTGATAACAAAACCAGATAAAGATACCACAGAAAAAAGATAACTACAGGTCAATATCTCTGATGAATGTAGATGCAAAAATCCTCAGCAAAATTTTAGCAAACTGAATTCAACAATACATTAAAACAATTATTCACCACAACCAAGTGGGATTGATTCCTTTGTTGCAGGGATGGCTCAATATTTGCAAATCAGTCAGTGTGATGAATCACATTAACAAGAGAAAGATGAGAACAATATGATGATTTCAGTAGATGCAGAAAAAACACTCGACAAAGTATAACATTCATTCATGATAAAAACCTTTGCAAAGTAGGTCTAAAGGGAACATAGCTCAACATAATAAAGGCCTTATATGAAAAGCCCACAGCCAATATCATACTCAATGGTGAAAAACAGAACTTTTCCCCTAAGGTCAGGAAGGAAACAAGGATATCCACTCTTACCACTTTTATTCAACATAGTACTGGAAGTCCTAACTCTAGCAATTAGACAACATAGAGAAATAAAGGCATCCAGACTGGTAAGGAAGAAGAAAAACTTTCACTATTTGTGTATGGCATGATACTTTATACAGAAAACCTGGAAATCTCGAGGAAAAAACTACTATAACTGATAAATGAATTCAGTAATGTCACAGGGTACAAAATCAATGTACAGAAATCTGTTGCATTCATATACACTAATAATGAAATGCAGAAAGATTAAGAAAATAGTCTCG
Source organism: Meles meles (assembly GCF_922984935.1). Classification (NCBI taxonomy): domain Eukaryota; kingdom Metazoa; phylum Chordata; class Mammalia; order Carnivora; family Mustelidae; genus Meles; species Meles meles. Next base: position 65,388,977 of record NC_060072.1, read on the forward strand.
TTTAGGGGCACGTGGGTGGCTCAGTGGATTAAAGCCTCTGCCTTTGGCTCAGGTCATAATCCCAGGGTCCTGGGATCCAGCCCCATATCAGGCTCTCTGCTTAGCAGGGAGCCTGCTTCCCTTCCTCTCTCTCTGCCTGCCTCTCTGCCTACTTGTGATCTCTGTCAAATAAATAAATAAAATCTTAAAAAAAAAGAAAATAGTCTTGTTTATAATTGCACCAAAAACAATAAAGTATCTCTTCACTAAAGAGATGAAAGACCCGTATTCTGAAAATTATAAAACACTGATGAAAGAAATTGAAGACGATGCAAAGAAATGGAAGAACATTCTATGCTCATGGGTTGAAAGAACAAATATTGTTAAAACATCTGTACTACACAACCAATCCCTATCAAATGCCAGTTTAATGCAATCCCTAACAAAACACCAACAGCATTTTTCACAGAACTAGAACAAACAGTCCTAAAATGTGGAACCACAAAAGACCCTGAATAGCCAAAGGAGTCTTGAAACAGAAAAGCAAAGCTAGAGGCAGCACAATTCTGGAATTCAGTTATATTACAAAGCTGTAGTAACTAGAACAATATTTTTGGCACAAAAATAGGCACATAAATTAATGTAACAGAATAGAAAACCCCAAAACAAACCCACCATTATACTATCTTCAAGAAAGCTAGAAATCCAATGGGAAAAGGACAGTCTTTAAACAAATGGTGTTGGGAAAACTGGACAACAACATGCAGAAGAATTAAACTGGATCACTTTATTACACCATACACAAAAATAAACTAAAAATGGATGAAATACCTAAATGTGAGACAGGAAACCATAAAAATCCTAGTAAAAAAAAGGCAGTAAGCTCTTTGACATTGGCTGTAGCAACTTTTTTTTCTAAATATGTCTACCAAGGCAAGGAAAACAAAAGCAAAAATAAACTGTTGGGACTACATTAAAAATAAAAAGCTTCTGAACAGCAAAGGAAACAAGCAACAAAACAAAAGGTAAGCCTACAGAATGGGAGAAGATATTTGCAAATGACATATCCAATAAAGGGTGAGTATCCAAAATGTATGAAGAACATACAACTTAACACCCCCAAAACAAATAATCTAATTAAAAAATGAGCAGAAGACATGAACAGACATTTCTCCAACGAAGACATCCAGATGGCCAACAGACACATGAAAAGATGTTCATTATCACTTACTATCAGAGAAATGCAAATCAAATACACCTCATATGTCAGAATGACTAAAATTGACACACAAGAAGCAACAATTGTTGACAGGGATGTGGAGAAAAAGGAACCCTCTCACCCTGTTGATGGGAATGCAAACTGATGCAGCCCCTGTTGAAAACAGTATGGAGGCTCCTCAAAAAGTTAAAAATAGAACTACTTTATAATCTAATAATCGAACTACTACGTATTTACCCCAAAGTACAAAAACACTAATTCAAAGGGATGCAGGCACCTTGATGTTTATAGCAGCATTATTTGTAAGCCTTGTGTCATGATTTTGAGCTGGATAACTGTGTGTAGTTGTGCACTTGCTTGTACAATTTTCCACAACTTATTTGGGCAGCTCTGAATTTTAAAAAAGTCTAGGCAAAGTGTAGCTTCTAAATTAATGACACATTTATAGAAGTTCAGGTTTAGCAGCAGATGGGTAAATCATGTTTGAGTGTCTATTCTCAGCTTATGAGCTCCTTAAATTATGAAAAGTGTCTGCAACCTCAGGGTCTGGCATGAAGCAAATGACAGCTAAATCAAATGGGAAGGGTAAAGTGATTAGGCCACTGAATATTTTTTGAGTTGCTAGCTCATCCAGACAGTTCTTGTCTTATCATCCACCTAGAGCAACCACAACAGATTTAGGCAGCTGGACCTATTTGCAAACTGGTGGGCTACATTTTTAGACTACAAGACCACAGTGGTGAGATGCTAGCTTATTTGACACCCATTTCCTGCCCACTGGAGGAATTAATGTGATGTGTGGAAATGCTGAATTAATTAATAGAGTAGAGATGGACTGTTTGATCACCCCCAGGGAGAGAACAGGTGGTGACCACTCCTGCTTCATTGAGTTAGCACTCATGGCAAGGGACAACCTGATTGAGGCCAGTGGTTTTATTTTGGTTAATACTTGTTTTCTTTATTTTTAAAATCTGTGAAGGTAGTTAAAGGATTTTTTTCTTTCTGCTTCTTCTAACAATGCATAGGTAATGTGATTGAAGCCCATAATTAAAAAAGAAAGTGCTGATACTAGGTAGATCTTTAATTTGTGAAGGAGAAATAGGATTCATGTTTGTGTTCAAACCCCTCTTTGCTTTCTCAGTGTAGCAAATCCACCTTAGAGCTAGAACCACACAATGTTTTTCAACATTTAGTATTATCAAAAATTGGATCACACTAAAAATAGTTAGGGAGTGGAAGAATTGGGGATTGAGTATTTAGATAATAGCAGTAGTAATCACAGCACTGTAATTTTATAACTCTATGGTTTTAGAAGTGCTTATCTATAGATTATGCCATTTAGTTGTTTCCGTGAAATAAATAGGGTTGGTATTTCCTCCCATTTTGTGTTGAAGACACTGAAGTTATATGGCCTCTGCTAGGTTGGTTTCAAGGACACAGACTGAGGTAGAATTTAGTGTGCAGAATGGTTATGAAGGAGAGTCTTTGGGATTAATACCTCTGGAAGACACAGGAAGGAAGCAAGACTAGGCAGAGAGAAACTCTGATATGTGATGCAGGCCCAATGATAGCCTTGGTGCCCCCATGTAGATCTTTCTAGCTAAAATGGCCCTTCAGAGTTGTCATGAGCTGAGATGGCCAGGCCATCAGTTGGATATGGGCCATTCTGGGAAGGGACATGACCTTGGGCAAGGCAGCACTCTGCCACTAAGGCAAACCCTGAACAGTCTGACAGCTAAGGGCTCTCTGTCCACAGCACTCTTAGCACCAGGAGAGTTCTTCATTGGAGGGAGATTTGGGCAGTCCATTCCTCATTCTGCTTGAAGAGGTTTCCCTTTCATTCTGGAACTGGCTCTTCCAGAATTTCAACAGATCTCTTCCTGCGGGAAACTTGGAAGAGGAAGATTAGTGGGATGAAACTGTGAGTTTATTGTTGGTGCTGGGCTCAGGGCCATAGTTGCTACTCATGTCCTTCCCCAGTACTCATTCTAGATTCCTCCTGCATTCAGCTAGCACCTCTGCCAGTTTAGTGCTAACTTGGTGGAAGGATCCAGATCCTTACTCAGAAGCCAGCACCCTGCTCACCATGCTCTTCTAAGGTCTGGGTTATTACACTTGTCTAATTATAATAAAAATCGGCCAAGGAAGTGCCAAAAGGTACCCTTCTGGATTGCCTGGACATCAGACTTACTCCTTTCTATTTCTGTTGTGTAACAGCAACCATACATCTTCTTGGTGCCTGGGGGAAATTACTCCTGCTTAGAATGGTTACTCTTTTTCATGCCTGCTTGTCCCTTGGCATGAGAAGACTGAAGTGCCCAGGAGAAATCATTGTTTATAATTAAATGAGGTTCTTCATGTATCCTTTGTCAGAAGTGACCTCTCTTTAGGAACCAGAACCTCTAAACTTGTACAACCTGTGGGAGAAGAGCACAGATTTGTCAAGTAGGTCACTGAGAGTGATGGGAAGTGGGGTCACTCAGTCTTCCAACCCTTGGTGCCTGGGTTCATATATTTTTCCTTTTGGAGACACAGTGCCATATAAAGGTCTTTGATTCAACATATATACTGCATCCTGGAGGATGGTGTCCCATTCCTTAAAGTATTATTTCATCTACGCCTTCATTCCAGTACTGTATCAGGCTGGCAGCTTCTGGTTCTGTGTTATTTGCTATGTCTAATGGATCCCATGGTCATGGATCCATTTTCACATCTTCTTTATTATCAAGAGTGTCCCCTGGTCTGATACAATGAAATGTCAGATTCTGTGCCAGTAAAACAGATGTTTATATGTCATCAGTGTGGTGTTGGCTGAGGCTCTACAGGCAAGAAATTTCTTACCCTTCTAGGGTAGAGGGGACTCACTGTTGTCAACTTGCCATGCAATATTGGTCTCTATTGCTAGCAGGTTGGATATTTTCCAGTGACAGAAGTTAAAGGCTATTGGGTTCATGCTGTTGACCCAGACATACTCTCCATCCCTGCTGCTTAGTGTTTCTCCTGTGCCCATCATGTCAACACTGGGATAGCTGATTACAGAGGTTCACTGATGCCAACTGGTTGAGTTGGTTGTTTAGCGCTCTCTGAGGAAGCATTAATATGCAAATAAAGATCATATTTCACACCTCTTCCATAGGTCCATCCACATGCCCCTACACACGACATCCTTGTCCCTGATTTCTCCAGTATTTCTCCCTCAAGTCTCCTGACAACCCAAGCCAGTTTCCACTATCCATAATTCCACATATATTTTAATCTTGGGGGCTACTTTTATTCTGCACAATGTAGAAGACCAGGTATGCTACTCAGTTTCTGCCCATTGGGACAATTTTCTCTTGCTTCTATTCTTCAAGTATACTATGGAATGAGGCTGAAGTAGAGCCACTGTCTGTGGGCTTGGTGGCAATTTAAGAAGCTTAAATTTGGCATTTCCCCATTATGATAGTGTTTACCTCATTGGCCAAGGACTTAATATGGGTATTGTGCTACCTACTAAGTATGTTTATTCTAGTTGTATATTCAGGGATTTGGAAAATGATTACCAGGTGAGTATGTGGACCCTGCTGACATACTGTGAGCAGAATCTTGGCTAGGACTCCACATATTACCTGATTCACATATACTGCCAATCTGAGACAGGCTATGGTGGTGTTTCAGAACTCCAGGCATTAGTCAGTTGGACCTAGTTAGCTGGGAAGATGGTGGACTAGGAGGACTGGATAACAACAATATCAGTGTAGATAACCCAGGAAACAACCTGAAGCCTGGAAGAATAGATTCTACAACTAAAGACAAGAAAGAATCTACCTTGAAGGTATAAACGAGAAAGAGGTGGCCTGGGAGTGAAATGACCATGGCTGGCCACAGTGGAGAGGGAGCCAGTGGTGTGGAGAAAGGCAGAAAACAGACTTTCACATCAGGGAGCCTGTGAAGGGGAGGATGAATTTCAGTAATATTTGCCTTTGAAAGTGAGGCTAAATTTTGTGAGTTCTTAAAATGAGTGGAACTTAAAGCCTGGAATTTTAAAAATCAGCAAGCTTTGCTGGGGGAGCTCGGAGAACATTAGGAAGTGGAGTCCCTGCTTTTAGACAGCATGACAAATAGCACATGCAGAGCAGTTTGAAGTTGGCAGATGGAAGGGAGAGTGATTTGCTAACTCCGAGCATGGCCTGGAGAGATAGGGATCATAGGGAGAGCCCTCCCCCTCCAGGAACAAAGGAACTGGCAGGTACCATTTCCTTTCCTGTCCCCCTAGCATAAACAATGGGCACTTGTTGAAACTAGTAGGGCACCCATATTCCTTACCTAACTTGCTTGCACCAGCAACCCCTCCCAAATCCCCCTTCCCCCAGTGCTTGGGTAGATTTGCCCTTCCCAGTCATGCATCTGCCCTTCCCAGTCATACTAGCCTGAGTCCTGGCACTGTGGGCAAAGGAATGAAGATTATGCAAATTGAGAATAGTCTTAGGAAACTCAGTGACTTTATCAAGAGTAATAACATTTGCATTATAGGGATCTCAGAAAAAGAAGAAGAGAGAAGGGAGAAGAAAGTTTATTTGAAGAAATAATTGCTGAGAACTTCCCTAATCTGGAGAAGAAAACAGACATCCAGATCTAAGAGGCAGAGAGATACCCACCCCCCAAATTTGACATAAGTAGGTCCATAATAAGACATGTAGTAATTAAAATGGCAAAAAGTAATGATAAAGAAAATTTTTTTAAAGCATCAAGAGAAAAGACAGTTATGTACAAGGGAAACATATGGAAAAACCCATCATGTTATCAGGGGATTTTTTCAGCAGAAACTTTGCAGGCCAGAAAGGAGTGCTGTGATATATTCAAAGTACTGAAAAGGAAGAATTTGTAGCCAAGAATACTCTATCCAGCAAGGCTATCATCCAGAATACAAGGAGAGATAAAAAGTTTCTTATATAAACAAAACTAAAGGAGTTCATGATCACTAAACCAGCCCTACAAGAATATTAATGGGGACTCTTTGAGCAGAAAGGAAGACCATAAGTAAGAGTATGGAAAGTAAAAAAAAATAAAAATCAGTAAAAATAAATTTTTCTGTAAAAGTCAAGGGAGTCATAAAATAAAGGGAGGTAAAATATGGCACCATACCTAAAACATGGGAGGGTGAAGAGTAAAGAATAGGTTTAAACTTAAGCAACCATCAACATAATATAGACTGATATATGCAGAAGATGTTATATACAAACCTAATGGTAACCATAAATCAAAAACCTAGTAATAGATATGCAAAGAATAAAGAGAAAGGAATCCAAATATATCACTGAAGAGATCCAACAAACCATGACAGAGAGCAGGAGAGGAAGGATCAGAGAAAATCTGTAGAAATCACAAAACAAGTAACAAAATGGCAATAACTGCATATCTATTAATAACTACTTCAAATATAAATAGACTAATTGCTCTAATCACAAGACATAGGGTGACAGAGTGGATTAAAAAGATAAAACCCATCTACCTGCAGCCTATAAGAGGCTCATTTCAGACCAGACACCTGAATATTGAAAGTGAGAGGGTGGAGAAATACTTATGCAAGTGGATGCCAAAAGAAAGTAGGAGCAGTGATACTTGTATCAGACAAAGTGACTTTATTTTTTTTAAGATTTTATTTATTTATTTATTTATTTATATTAGAGAGAGAGGAAGAGAGAGCTCATGCATGTGTGTGCACTTGGAGAGGGAAGGGGAGAAGGAGATAGAGGTAATCTCAAGCAGACTCCCCACTGGGTTCAGAGCCTAACCGGGGCTTGATCCCACGACCTTGAGATCATGAGCAGAGCTGAAATCAAGAGTGGCACACTCATCCAACTAAGCCACCCAGGTGCCCTGGGCAAAAATAGACTTTAAAACAAAGACTGTAACAAGAGACAAAGGACACTATAGGTTAATTAAAGGCACAATCCAACAAGAGGATATAATGATTGTAAATATTTATGACCTCAACATAGGAGTACTCAAATACATAAAGCAGCTATTAACATACATAAACTAATTGATAATAATACAATAATAGTAGGAAACTTTAACACTCCACTTACATTGATGGACAGATTATCCAAACAGAAAATCAACAAGGAAGCAGTGGCTTTGAATAATGCACTGGACCAGATGGACTTAACAGATATATTCAGAACAATCCACACTAAAACAGCAGAATACACATTCTTTTCAAGTGCACATGGAACATTTTTCCAGAATAGATTACATATTAGGCCCCAAAACAAGTCTCAACAAATTCAAAAAAATTGAGCTCATTCCATGCATCTTTTCTGACTACAATGTTATGAAACTAGACATCAACCACAAGAAACAGTCTGGAAAGACCACAAATGCATGAAGGTTAAATACACATGCTATTGATATGGAGGTTAAAGAATATCCTATAGAATGCCTGGTTAACTGGGAAATTAAAGTGGAAATTTAAAAGTACGTGGAAGCAAATGAAAATAAAAACACAATAGTCCAAAGCTTTTGGGGTGCAGCAAAGGCAGAACTAACAGGAAAATATATTGCAGTACGGGCTACCTTAAGAAGGAAGAAAAGTCTCAAATACACAACCTAACCTTACACATAAATGAGCTAGAAAAGGAACAGCAAATAAAGCCTAAAGCTAGCAGAAGAAGGGAAATAATAAAGATTAGAACAGAGATAAGTGATATAGAAACAAACAAACAAAAAAACCCAGTAGAGCAGATCAATGAAATGAAGAGCTATTTCTTTGAAAGAATTAATAAAATTAATAAACCTCTAGCCAGACTTATCAAAAAGAAAAGAGAAAGGACCCAAATAAATAAAATCATGAATGAAAAAGGAGAGATCAATACCACAGAAATACAAACAATTAGAATATTAAGAAAAATTATATGCCAACTAACTGGGCCATCTGGAAGAAATGGACAAATTCCCAGAAACATACCAACTACCAAAACCGAAGCAGGAAGAAATGGAAAACTTGAACAAATCTGTAACCAGCAAAGAAACAAAATCAGTAACAGAAATCTCCCAGCAAACAAAAGTCCAGAGTCAGTTGGCTTTCCAGACATTTAAAAAGAGTTAATACCTATTCCTCTCAAACTGTTCCAAAAAAAAAAAAACTTCCAAAGTCCGTCTATGAGGCCAGCATTAGTTTGATTCTAAAACCTGATGATAACCCCACTAAAAAGGAGAACTATAGGACGATATCCCTCATGAACATTGATGCAAAGATTCTCAATAGGATACTCAACAGATTGAATCCAATAACACATTAAAAGAATTATTCACCATGATCAAGTGGGACTTATTCCTGGGCTTCAGAGGTGGTTCAATTTGCAAATCAATCAATGTGATATACCACATTAATAAAAGAAAGGATAAGAACCACATGATCCTCTCAATAGATGCAGAAAAAGTTTTTGACAAAATTTTGATAAAAAACTCTCAACAAAGTAGGGATAGATGGGCCATACCTCAACATCATAAAGGTCATATATGAAACACTGACAACTAGTATCATCCTCAATGGGGAAGAACTGAGAGCTTTCCCCCTACGGTCTGGAATAAAACAGGGATTCCACTCTCACCATTACTATTTAACATAGTATTAGAAGTCTTAGCCTCAGCAATCAGAATGCAGAAATAAACAAAAGACATCCAAACTGGGAAGGAAGAAGTCAAACTTTCAATATTTTTAGATGACATGATACTATATGTAGAAAACCCAAAAGTCTTCACCAAAAAATTGCTAGAACTCATACATAAGTTCAGCAAAGTGGCAGGATATAAAATCAATGTACTGAAATCTGTTGCATTTCTATACACCAATAATGAAGCAGCAGAAAAAGAAATCAAGGAATTGATCCCATTTGTAATTGCATCAAAACAAATAAGGTACTCATGAATAAACCTAACCAAAGAGGTAAAAGATCAGTACTCTGAAAACCATAAAACACTGAGGAAAGAAATTGAAGAGGACACAAAGAAAGGGAAAAGTATTCCATGCTCATTGATGGGAAGAACAAACATTGTTAAAATGTCTATATTACCCAAAGCAATCTACACATTTAATACAACCCTTATCAATGTACCACCAGCATTTTGCACAATCCTGAAAAATGTATAGAACCACAAAAAAACCTGAATAGCCAAAGCAATCCTGAAAAAGTAAAGCAAAGCTGGAGACATCACAATTCTGGACTTCAAGCTATATTTTAAAGCTGTAGTCTTCAGGACAGAATGTTACTGACACAATGAAACAGATACGTAGGTCAATGGACCAGAATAGGAAACTCAAACAAACCCACAGCTATATGGTCAACTAATCTTTGACAAAGTAGGAATGAATATTCAGTGGAAGAAAGAGAGTCTTTTAAACAAATGATGTTGGGGGCACCTGGGTGGCTCAGTGGGTTAAGCCTCTGCCTTCAGCTTAGGTCATGATCCCAGAGTCCTGGGATGGAGCCCCGCATCGGGCTCTCTGCTCAGTGGGGAGCCTGCTCCCCTGCCTGCCTATCTGCCTGCTTGTAATCTCTCTCTCTGTGTCAAATAAATAAATAAAATCTTTAAAAAAAATAAATGATGTTGGGAAAAATGGACATACAAAAAAATGAAACAGACCACTTTCTTATACCATATACAAAAATAAGTTTGAAATGGATGAAAGACCTAAATGTGAGACAGGAAACCATCAAAATCCTAGAGGAGAACACAGGCAGTAACCTCTTTAACATCAGCTATAGCAACTTCTTATTAGACACATCGCCAGAGGCAAGGGAGACAAAAGTAAAAATGAACTATTGGGACTTCATCAAGAGAAGCTTTTGTACAACAAAAGAAACAATCAACAAAACTAAAAGGCAGCTTATGGAATGGGAGAAGATATTTGGAAATAACATATCTAATAAAATATTAGTATCCAAAATCTATAAAGAACTTATTAAACTTAACACCAAAAAACCAAAAATAATCCAGTTGAAAAATGAGCAGAAGATAGGAATAGAGACTTTTCCAAAGAAGACCTCTAGATGGACAATAGGCACATGAAAAAATGCTCAGCCTCACTCTTCACAGGGAAATGCTAATCAAGACTATAATGTGATGCCACCTCATACCTGTCAGAATAGGTAAAATAAAAAATACAAGAAACACCAAATGTTGGTGAGGATGTGGAGAAAAAGAAACCCTCTTACACTATTGGTGGGAATGCAAATTGGTGTAGCCATTGTGGAAAACTCTATGGAGTTTTCTCAAAAAATTAAAAATAGAAGTATTCTACAATCCAGTAATTGCACTACTGGATGTTTACCCCCAAATACAAAACCACTAATTCAAAGGGAGTGCACCCATATGTTTATAGCAGCATTATTTATAATAGCCAAACTATGGAAATAGTCCTAGTGTCCATTGATAGATGAATGGTTAAAGAAGATGTGGTATATCTATACAATGGAATATTATTCAGCCTTTTAAAAAAAGAATAAAAGAATAATTTGCCATTTGCAGCTGCATGGATAGAGCTAGTGAGTATAATGCTAAGCAGAGTAAGTCAGAGAAAGACAGGTGTCATGGAATCTTACTCATGTGGCATTTAAGAAACAAAAAAAAGGAACAAAGGGAAAAAAGAGAGATGGGATAAGCCAAGAAATAGGCTTTTAAGTATACAGAACAAATTCTTGGTTACCAGAGGGGAGGTGGCTGGGGGGATGGGAGAGAGAGGGGATGGGGATTAAAGAGTGTGCTTATCATGATGAAAAAGTGATAAAAAAAAAAAAAGATACGTGCACCCCTATGTTCTTTATAGCATTTGTTACAATTGCCAAGATATGGAAGCAACCTAAGTGTCTATCAACAGATGAATGGATAAAGAGGTTGTGGTATATATACACAGTGTAATATTATTCAGCCAAAAAAGAATGAAATTTTGCTATTTTCAACAACATGGATGGACCTAGAGAGTCTTCTGTTGATTGAAATAAGACAGAAAAGAACAAATACCACAAAATTTCACTTATATGTAGAAGCTACAAAACTCAACAAACAAAACAGAACAGAAAGTGATTCATAAATAGAGCACAGACTGGTAGTTACCATAGGGAATGGGGCACGGGGATGGGTGAGATGGGTGAAGGAAAATAAGAGGTACAAACTTCCAGTTATAAAATAAATGAGTCATAGGGATGAAAAGTATAGCAGAGGGAATATAGTCAATAATATTGTAATAACACTCTATGATCACAGATGGTGACTATACTTACTGTGATAAGTGTTTCATAATGTATTCAAATGCCAAATCACTATGTTGTACACTTAAAACTAATAAAATACTATATGTCAACTATACTTTTATTAAAAATAATTAATAGATTAATTTAAAAAATGTCTGGACCTTTTCCCAGTGCACAGTAACCTGAGTAAATAGCCATGGGTTCCTTTGGGGAAGGATCTGGGTAATCATTTCTGTGTTTACTTGGTGGTGGTGTTACAGGGTGTTGGAGAGTTCCTTCTTCCTAGAGACTTTCCCTCTTCCTCAGCCAGTGGGTTCCATGTATGAAAACTTGTTCATGCCTGAAAACTTTGTAAGGGATTCTGACTTTTAATTGGATATATTGTTAATAATCCATGCTTGATTTATTTTCATGGTTCAGACTGAGGAGCATTCTTGTTGCTTGCTCATCTGTGTGATCCTTAGGGCCACTGCATTCTTTTAAACATGTTAGTAACTCTCTGTAGTTCAGGTTGCTTATTATGATAATTGCTCTCACTTGGATTTTGACAGTTCTATACTAAGTGGCCTCTACTGCTTGGAGATCCCATCTTCCATATTGTAATTAATGAATCTCCTGTGGAATGGCCTCTCCTACTGTCAGTCCTGGTCTATAGAAGAGAGATGTTGATGTCCCTCTTACCAGTTCCTTGTGGCCTTGGCAAATCTAATATCCTCCAGGCCTTTCAGGGAAATACAGTCATTGGTGGGTTTTCAGACCTTACATAGGATATCCACTTCAGCATGTCTCTTCTCAGTGTTTTAAGCCTTTTTTCACCACTGCAACCAGTTCTGGAATTTCAGTCTAATTTATCATAGGTCATGGCTTTCACCATGTTTCTTGGAGCCTTGCTAGTAGTAAGTTCATAACAACTCCTGGACTTTTTGCTAAAGGGTTAGATATTGTTTCCCAGAAGAATGTGCCCAAAATGATAATTTTTCTTGTATCTAACTTTATGCCTTGGCCCTCTTGACCAAGCACCCTCAGAATACAATTCCACATGGATTCTTGCTTGTCCAGGCTGGCTAGCTCTTGAAGTAGCTTTGGGGGAGAGTGTCTCATTGGGGAGATATGTGGTCTCTCCTGGAGGGAGAGGCCCCTGCATCATCTTTTGAGCCAGGCTGAGAGGAGTGTTGTTTTGATAGAAGAAGAGGGTCACTTTTATAGCCTTCAGAGTGTTCTGGGGATTCCAATGTGGGAATTAAAGACTTTTTTTGTGGGCATCAATCTAGATATTTCATCAATTCCGAGTCCCATTCTTTCCCCACCAGGGACCTGACCTTGGCATAGCAGACCTGACTTGGATGGGAGTGTAGCATTCTTTGGAGCTCAGCTACTAAGACAATAAATTCCTGAATCTTGTTCCTTAGCTTTCTCTGCCCTCTTTGCAGATGAGAAGCCTTTTCATAGGTTACCAAGGAGGCTGTCACACATAGCTTTTAACTGGCAAGTAATCCTTCAACTCCTCATTATTTACCTCTCTGTCCCTGCCACCTCCTCTGTAATATCTAACATAGCAATAACCAGTTAATGCCATTGTCCTATAGCTGCTCCTTCCCCTATATATTTCAGATACCAACTAATGCATTCCCTTGTATTTATATACCTTCTGTTAATATACAGTCCCGACTGACCAATGACAAAAGCTTTAAAAATGGAATTGCTATTCTGTGCCAGGGACATGTGTGCTTCCCTTACCATGGGGAAGAGGGTCCTTTCTGCTCTCTGGCAGATAGTGATCCATCATCCAGCTCCAGACCCCATCTTAGCACCTTTTCTGGACCTTTCATGGTACCAAGTGTTTAGATTGAGTCCTAAAGAGAAAATTCCCAAATGGAGTTTTACCTGCAGTCTGTTTATGGAAAAGTGCTCTTGAGATCGGCATCTTTATAGTTCTTCGTTGATCAGTTGTTGCTTACTGGCCTTCTGGGAAGGAATGCGACCATAGATGAGGCAGCTCTTCTACTGAAGCCATGACTGAAGAGCTGGGAAAACAAGGCTTCTTTTGAAAGGCAGTCAGGGTGTGTATCAGGGTGACCGCATCATGGCTTATCATCAGTGCCTGTACTGAATAGCTCTGCGATCCTCTTTCCAAGCTTTCTGAGGGCACAACTGCCCTTGCTAAACTGCTAGCTCTGAAATATAGTAAATTAACCGAGGCTGTGCCTGTAGGTGTTACCAATAGCTGACTGGCATGAGATACAAGTAGAGAGAGAGATTGAGTGTGGAAAAGAGAAAAACAGAGTTACCCCTATTGACTGGGGCAGCAATTTGGGACCATGTGGGATGGGTGAGGATGTCCATCCAGGACTAGACCTAGTGCCGGCTTCCAGTAAGTAGATGCCATCCTGGGATCTGTCTCTGTGACAGCCTGGTATGAAAGTCAATGTAATCAAGACTTTCAAAGATCCATCTTGTAGCCTGAATGATTTGCTTCATTGCAAATTACTTTCAGGCAGTTGATCACACAGAGAGAGCTACTGTGTTTGTTACAGTTATAATCACATTGATGTCATGTATAGATTAAGATCACTAATGAAAAGTTGCTACACACACCCTTTGCTTCTAGGTCTTTATGCCACATGTGCACATCCCTGCCCTTCTCCAGAGTCTGACCTGTATTATCTTTAGGACTTTCTTTGAGCTGCCTATATCCTCCCAGTGTGAAGCCATAGGGCAAGAACTTCCCCTGTTACTAAGCGGCCACATGGGTGCTGTCCAACAAGAGATGCGGCTGACCTTGGAGCCTGTTACTTTCTCCAGTGATGCTGCTGGAGAAAAATTGCCCAAAACAGTTTTGGGAGTTGTCTATTGCAGTTCTGCAGAGGGTCAGTTTGAAATACGTATGCACGTTGTTACCTTATTGTTGTACATAATATTGAAACTAAAGCATAACTTTATATAATGGTCCATTTAACTTAAGGAAAAAAGTGTAAAGCATTTTCATGTGTGGAATATTGATAAGAATGTCCTGACTAAGCATGTTAGAAGTTGAACCACATAATGAGAATTTCTTTCCCTATTAAATCCATAAATAGCAATCATTTGACATGCAGACTCTAAGTCAATAATTATAAGGCAAAATCACTTTTGATCTTCCTCTTCACATGGCTGATTTATTCTCCAATCTTGTCAGATTAAGAATTCTACCTTAAAATGTTCTCCCCGCCCCCCCAACATTTTCCTCTTCTTTATTCTCCTTGACAGGAAGATGACAGTAGCTCTATTGAATGGCAACAAGCTGGGCTATGTTATTAAATTTTAATCACTTTCCTGCCTGTGAAGTTGATAATTGGAGATCATTTAATAGAGCCTGCTGCTCTGTTGGCTCTCTGTAAATCCCAGCCATTTGTAAAAGGCAAAGAGCCCAGTTATCATTATAACTCAAGCTCATCTGGAACATGGCTTTTATGCCAAATGCCCCAGTACCCAAATGCCATGAGCCTGGGAACCTCCCTTGGGGTCATATTAATTTTTCTTTCTTTTCTTTCCCTTTAACCAATGGAATAGTGTAAAGTAATGTCATGTAGAAATTGGCAGACCAGCCTTGCTTATCAGAGACCAAGCGACTCCTCTCCTTTGCTTTCTTGCCTCTTTCTTCTCGAATGGACACAAAAGCTGCCTCTAACTTTCTTTCATTTTGCTTCTGACAGCACGTGGGTGTGACAACTAACTGCAAACACTCTGTCGTCTGGTCCAGTCCAGAGCTCCTTTCATTTTATCTGTGAATTGGTGTCTCCTGTGGTCCTAGGATTCTCCAGCCAACTGTCGTCTACGCGTCTTACTCCTTTTCATCCCATCTCAGTAGAACCAGGCTTCTTTTTTCAAAGAGGATAATTCTTCTTTCTATTCCATGAACCATCCTTGACCTTCTTCGTAAGAAATTTCCAAGTGTGTATAAGGAATTACATTGCTAACAAAATGTGGCTTAGAAACCTCCCACTCAGAGTTTCTGATTCTGTACTTGAAAGGAAACTTGCAGCCTTTACACTTAGTATCTCTGCATTAGCAGGGGCACTCATTCACTCATTCTTCCCTCATGTGTCCATGTAACATAAGTTTATTTTGTTCTTGGCACTCTTAGCATTAAGACAATAGCTGAGAATAAAATAGGTGCAGTTCTTATCCTAGAAGAGCTTATAATCTAGTGAGGAGACAGACATCACATAAATAATTACATGAATATTTGATTACAGGTATGACCATTGCTGTAAAGGATACATGCAGAATGAAAGCAGGGAACAGGGAGACCTTGCCAGGCACTGTGCCATGCCATTACAGGCAAGAAGTCATGTCATGCTCACCATCAGCCCATTATCCTTGTTTTACAGAGGGGGAGACAGAGGCATGGACGTACTATCCTGAGTCACACAGTCTGAAGGTAGTCATTTACACTCACAGGTAAGAGAATTCCCTGTGTGTCACATCCTCACCAATACTTTGTCATATCAGATTTTTAATTTTTGACAATTTTAATAGGTAGGAAATTATATCCTGGTGTGGTTCTAGAGAGAAAGTGTAATTATGGTAAACTGTAGATTAGTAACAAATGATACTTACCTGTCCATAATGAAATATGAAAACTGATTTAACTGATACGTGAAAGTATAGTCTTTGGAGGATGTAGGGAAGGGACATGTGTGTTCCTCTATGTGTATACTTGTGAGCACGTGTATGGGGGTAGCTGATGGTGATGACGTATGTAAGGCAGCCAATTCCTAGTTTTCCACAGAAAGAAGTGAATGTGATAATGCTAAAAAATTGAAATATCAGGTACTAGTAGTAAACTTGTATTATTTTAAAATATGGAAGAAAATACTAGAAAAAAAGATGTAAGAATGTTTGCTTCTAGGGAGCAGGACTTGAGAAAGGGATGGATGGATCAGGAGACTGCTGTTTCTAGTTGCAAGTCTTGTCATTCTGCTTGTTTCCTCTCAATTCCATGAGTACTCAGGGCACTGGGGCCCCCCATCAGTGCAGCCCA
Organism: Meles meles; assembly: GCF_922984935.1. Lineage (NCBI taxonomy): Eukaryota > Metazoa > Chordata > Mammalia > Carnivora > Mustelidae > Meles > Meles meles. The sequence goes on from NC_060072.1 coordinate 65,405,433, forward strand.
CAGCAGCCTGAGAGCCTCCAGCTCCCCTCACTACCAGTGCACCCTCACTGGGAAAATAGGAAGCAGCAGCAGTTTCCTCACTGAGGAGCTTGGGGTTGCTGCCACTCACCGTCACCACCAGAATCCAAAAGCAGTGGATTCCTCATGTCTCCTCAAGCTGGGTGGTCCATGATATGGTACTGGGCTAGGCTTCTCATCCACGTTGGTTTTATTTTATTTTATTTTATTTTATTTGAGATTTTATTTATTTATTTTGAGAGAAAGAAAGGAGGAGCAGAAGAGACCATACCAAACAGACTCCACGCTTGGAGCAGAGCTTGATCTTATGGCCCTGAGATGATGACCTGAGCCAAAATCAAGAGTCTGAGCCACCCAGACGTCCCTCTGTGGGTTTTAATGTTCAGCATCACGTAGTGCAGAATAAAGCTGCTGGTGATGAATGAAGCTGGTGGAGAATACAGCTGGCAGTCAATTCTTTGTGACTTCCACTTTTCTCTCTCTTTCCTTCCACCCTACCTACTACCCATTCTTCTTTTCCTATATTAAATTAGAGAAAGGAACAGTGGAAGGAAAGAAAGATGAGGAAGTAGAAACCCTGCTGTTTGCCATCAGTTGGAAACCTGAGATGTTCTGAAAAGTCTCAATTAAGAAGAGCAAACATTTTGCTGCTTTCCTAGTGGAGGTGCCCCAGGCATCAGAGAACATGCGTATTGGGTTCTGTGGGGGAGGAGAGTACTCTACTTGCCTCTTGCTGTCTCTTCATACTCTCTGTGTGTGTTAGGAATTTATTTCAGCACAAATATGGGAGGAAGCCCAGAAGAATTGTGGAAGTCCAGGGGATAGGATTTTGGATTGGCAGGAAAATGCTTTTAGAGTATGGGATTTTCTGAAACCTTCATAGTTTCATTGTTGTCTTCTTTGACCTAACTGGAGATTGATTTAGATTTACAAGCACAGGTGTTCACTCAGTGAACAGTTAGTCTGCTTCTAATGGACAAGAATTTCAATAAATATGAAAGTTCTACTTACAGTGTTGGTATTTAACCACTTCAAGTTTCATCTTCTGTGCAGTTCTGGAAAACACCTCCTTTTCAGGGTCTCATCTCCTAATTACTCTCTCCTTTACCTTCTATCCATTCATTCAACAAATACCTAGTGAGCATCTATGACAAATACCTAGTAAGCACTATGTGCCTGGCACGTTGCAAGCACCAGGGATGTCCTGGGCAATAAGGATGATAAAGTCTCTGCCCCTGTGTATCCTCCCGTTGAGTACAGGAGGACAAAACCTAAATAATGAACAATGAACAAATACTAATGAGCACCATGAGAGTGGGGTGTCAGTTTTTGCTCATAGTTGTATCCCCAGTTCGCAGCACAAGGCTTGGCAAATGGCAGCTGCTCCAATATTTGTGAAATGAATAAACAAACGGACAGGCGGTGAGGCAGTGTTGGAAGTGACAATGAGCATTTGGCAATGAAGACACGGAGAGAAAGGATATTAGCTGGGACAATGGCTGGTTTAATATTTATTTTCAATGTCATAGATAAGGGATTCCCAGGCATAGTTATACTCTCAGGGAAGGAGACCCCTAAGGAGGACCAATGAAGAGGTGAAACCAGAGAGTAACTGATAAAAGGAGGTCCTAGGGGAGGTGGTGGAGAGGAGGAGCAGGGTCTTGGGGACAAGAAGGGGAGAAGGGGCAGAACTAGCATGGGGTCCAGTCTCCTAAGTACCAAGGTGTGCTTGGTGTTTAGGAGTATGTTTACCTGTAGCCATCACATAACCATTTGGGATAGATATTATAATTCTCAGTTTAAATGTGAGGTGACTGAGGGCTAAGAGTTGAAATCACTACCTGAGGTTCCCAGGTGAGTAAGGGGTAGCGCAGGTGGATTTGTGTTGGAAGGTGACTCACAGCCTTAGGCTGTGTTGCAGGCAGATTGGAGTTCTGAGCCCTGGTGAGGAGATAGCATAGGTGAGGGGTCAGGTGGTGGACTTTCGAGACTCTTTTCATGTTTAGCCCCAAACATCAGCAATTTTAGAGAGAGGTAACTGGATTGCAATACTAGCTCTGTTAAAGTTGGGACAGGGGTTTATAGGTTGTCGTGTTTGTGAGCAAGGAGGGCAACTTCTTTCTTTTGAAAAGAAAGCTGTTATAATTCTGTGTATATTGTCAAAGTATTAGTAATTTGGAGAATTATTTTTGTTCTTTTGTATCAGGAGGTGGATTAGTTGAACTTAATAAAAAGTCTAAAGAGGTGATATGTATGGGACTTAAGAGCTCTGACCCTGTAGGCAGAGAGCCTTGGTTTAAATCACGATTCTGTTGCTTCCTGGGTGATTTGTTCCATCTCTCAGAGCCTCAGTTTCTTCATGTGTAAAATGACAGGTTGTGAGGTTAAATGTGACAGTGCAAATCTATACTCCTAACACAGAGAAAACTCTTTCACAGTGGGACTTTCTTATCCCTCCTATTATTTTCTAAGTATGTCTTAGTCGCCATAGGTTGCTACAACAGAATACCATAGATGGGGTGCTTGTAAACAATAGAAATTCATTTCTGGAGGTCAGAAAGTCTGAGATCAAGGTGCTGGCTGATTCACTTCCTTGGTGAGGGCTCTGTTCCTGGCTTGCAGATGACTGTCCCCCCATTGTGCCCTCACCTGACAGAGAAAATGAAAGAGAATGTGAGAGAGCTAGAGCGGAGAGAGCTCATGTAGGTGGATAGGCAAGCTTTTCTAGTGTTTCTTTTTATAAGGGCAGTAATCCTATCAAGGGTCTGCTGCTCATGATCTCATCTAAATCTAATTACCTCCCAAAGGTCCCACTACCAAATACCATCACATTGTGGGGTAGGGCTTCAACAACATGAGTTTTTGGGAACACAATTCAGTCCATAGCAAAACATAAATGCAACTGAGAGATAGTGAATCTGAGATTCTGAAACATATAGTTGGAGAAGGAAATATTGAAGTCTTGTAAGTTTTTTCGTTGCTGTTGTTTAGCTCATTTGTGAGACCTATTTCTGAGCAAAACCCTAGGGTGAAATTATATTGAGCTCATTACTCTGAGGCTGACACAATACTTTATCAGGCAAATAAAATATGGGTTACAGATGTCAGGAAGCATGGGGAAAATCCTTTCCTCCTCTTTTCATTTATTTAGTTGCCTGATGTGATCTTCTTTGTGGTGATTGGCTTAAAAGTAGAATTTATTGTATTAGAAGTCCTGGACTGTGGGTATATACCCAGCTCCAGATTAGAAGTTCATTTACTGTTCTCTTTTCCCTGAATTGCTACTTGTGAAATGAGAAATGCTTTGTATTTAGGTACATTCCCCCCCGCCCTGCCAATATATCAAAGTAATGCACACAACTTTTTAAAATTAGAAAGCTCGGAGATTTGTATATGAAGTCTTATCTTTATTTTTCTTATTCCTTACACATGTAGGAGTGTGTGTTTCATATTTTGATGGCAGTCACCACAATATGCACTGAGATGATTCCTGGCTCAGTGAATTCATGGGTAATTTATTTTTCTTCTCTGCAGTAGCTTATGCTGTAGGGTCTCTAATATTCCCTCATTAATTTAACAATATTTGTTGAGTGTCTGTTATCTGTCAGGCATTATTTCAGCTTTTGGAGGGATGTGGCAGTCAACAAAACAAAGTCCTGCCCTCATGGAATTCATCTGGTTGATGACTGTGGTGTTTTGCTTAAAAGGCACTCATTTTCTACGTTTTGTGGAAATCTGCCATTGGTTAGATTTCCACTCAGTGAATCTTAAAACTCTTTAATTACCTTGCACAAAGCATATATTAATCAAGGTACTGAGAGGGGATTAGATTTAGAGAACATTTTTACATTTGTCACTAAGATGAAATTGTAAGATATATAAAATTAGGAGACATAAGGAGCATATAACTATCTCTACTGGCATTGTTGGAATGAGTAACCCTGTTGGTCCGTTCAGGCTGCTGTAACAGCGTACCGTGGACTGGGTAGCTTGTAAACAATGGAACTTTATTTCTCACAGCTCTGGAGTCTGGAAATACAAGATTGGGGCGTCAGCAGAGTTGATATCTGGTGACAGCCTGCTTCCTGGTTCAAAGATGGCTGTCTTTTTGCTGTGTTTTCACATGGTAGAAGGAAGAAACTCTTACCTCTTTAGCCCTTTCTAAGGGCACTAATAAACATTTATGAGGGATCTGCCCTCATGTCCTACTTACCTCTCAAAGGTCCCATCTCCAAATACCATCCCATCGGGAATCTAAGCCTCAACATGTGAATGTTGGGGGGGGGCACAAGTATTCAGTTCATTGAGGTAACCAAACTTTTAGATATCATTTTAATATTTTCATAGACCTTTGTGCTTTGTTCTTTTTCTTCAAGTTAAGAAAACATTGTATAAATTATCCTTATTTAATCTCCTTAGGTGGAATGCTAAAGTTTTATTTCATGCATATGATGCTACAAGACGCCAAATGTATTTCAAATCATTATTAACAGCACTATACTGGTTTGAAAGAAACTTGGTAAGCTAGGGCAGTGAGATTTGTAAGTGATAGAAAAATAAATCTGTGACCACATCAAGTATTTTTAATAGATGGTAACATTTTCTTCTGAAGGTAGTTGGTCACCTATTATTACTCTTTACACCTTTCCTTATTGACTGAATTCAGATGAGTAGTTCTTCACTTTATTCAGCTGCTACCTGTCAAAAATGAAATAATGGAATGAACAAGGTGTGAAGTTGAATAATGAGTCTACACAGAATATATAGCCACCAGTTAAAGTCATGTTGTGAAGTCATGTTTGCTTAATAGATTAATCTCTTACTTTAAAAGTGTCTTAATAAATGTTTTAGCCTAATTAATAAATACATGTTCTTAATTCAGAGCACAAGCAGTGACATGCAGATTATGACATTTCAGATTATTTGAGGTTTTTTTTTTTGCTCTAGCTTCTGTACATGTCACTACTGTTTCTTTCTACTTCCTTTCATTCATTTTTATGTGAAATTTCTTTGTCTAAAGAAGTCTTAGGACATATGCTGCTATGAAAGTTTTTATTTTCTTGGGAGAAAGAAATATTCTAGTCTTTAGTTGTAGACCTTATGATGGCTACGTCAACACCATTATCACTTAACTTGGCAAAGCAGGAGGATGGGGGTGTTGGGCACTAAGGGAGGAGAAACTTTGCTGCAGCATTTGTTACTGGTACAAATCAAACAACTAACAAAATTATTATAATATCACTTATTATTTGTGTGTTTGAACTCTGTACTTAAGTGTATACACATTTGGGATTGTTATGTCTTCTTGACGACTATCACCATGAAATGCCCCCATTTATCAATAGTAATATTTCAAAAGTAATATTTCTTGTTAGATAGTCTGATATTAATATAGTCATATTAGCTTTCCTTTGATATGTATTTGAATGGTATATTTTCCCCATCCTTTTAATTCAGCTATACCTTTATATTTAAAGTTAATTTCCTTTAAAAATTATATAATTCGGTCTTGCTTTTCTTCATCCAATTAGTAATCTTCACCTTTAATTGAAATGTGCGTACCATTAATGTAATTATTGATGTTTGCATTTAAATCTGCCATCTTTTCTATGAGTTCTAGCTTTTTCTATCCATCCCACCTGTTCTTCATTCCTTTGTGTCTCTTTTACTCCTTTTGATTATTTTTCATGTTTCTATTTTATCCCTGCTGTTAGCTTATTAGTTATATGTTTTTAATTATTTTGGTTCAGTGGTTTTTAATTAATATCTTTAACTTATGACAGTTCAATTTCAAAGAATATAATAGGACTTCCTGTATTGTTAAGAATCTTACCATAGCATACACTTGACTCTTGAACAAGACAGTTTGAACTACATAGGTCCACTTACATGGGGATTTTTTTTTAATAAATACAGTACAGCAATGTAAATATATTTTCTCTTATGATTTCCTTCATAAGAATATAGTATGTAATAGTTATACAAAATATGTGTTAATGGGCTGTTTATGTTAATAAACAAATAAGTTAATCCATAGTAGGCTACTAGTAGTTATGTTTTTGGAGAGTCAAAATTATATGTGGATTTTTGGCTGCATGTTGGGGGTTAGTACCCTTTATCTCCACATTGTTCGAGATTCAACTTTCATTTACTCCTCCTTGTCCTTCATGCTACTGTTCTCATATGTTTTACTTCAACATATTTTATGAAATGTACAATGCTTCTTAAGTGTTTTTGCTTCAGTTGTCTTTTAAAGACATTAAAATTAAGAAAAATGTCTGTCATATTTATCCAGATTTTTCCTTCTCCTGGGTTCTTTATTTCTATTTTGTATCAGATTCCTTTGAACTGAGGAACTTCTTTCAAGAACATCCTTTAACATTCTTTGTTGTGCAGGTCTGCTTGTGATTAATTCTCTCAGCTTTTGTTTGTCTGGAAAAATCTTTATTGCATCTTCATTTTTGAAAGGTGTTTTCACTGGCTAGAGTTATGACTTGTCCAATTTTTTTTCTTTCTTTCAGTTCTTTAAAAGTATGACTTCATTGTCTTCTGCTTGCTTAATTTCTGATAAGAAATCTGTCTACTTCCCTATCTGTAGGAAATATTTCTACCTCTGTAGGAAATATTTCTTTTTCTCTGGCTACCATCAAGATTTTTCTTTTATCTTTAGTCCACATTCTGGACTATAATGTGGCCAGTGAATTTCTCTTGCTATTTATACTGCTTGGGCTCTCTGAACTTCTTACATGTATGATTTGTTGTTTTTTGCTAATTTTGAAAGTTGTCTCTTCAATTATCTCTTTCTATCCTGTTCTCTTTTATCCATCTAGTACTCCTAGTACATGTGTATATGACTAACTGATACCATCCCACATCTTTTAGATGATCTGGGTTTTTTTTTTCCTCGCCCGTTTTTTTCCCTTTGTTGTTAGTTTGGATAATTTCTGATGACCTATTTTTAAACTCATTGATTCCTTGTTCTGTGGTATCCTGTTGAAAAGCCTGTACAATGACTTCTACATCATTTATGTATATGTATATATATGTACATAAATGTGTGTGTGTATATATGTATTTATAGATTCTGGATTATCTGTTTTGTTCTTTTTTTATAGTTTCTATCTCTCTGTGGAAATTTCCTATTTGTGAATGCATGTTGTCTGCCTTTTTCACTAAATTTTTTAACAAATTAATCATAATTATTTTAAAGTCCCTTCCTATATGAGAGTTCCAACAGTCTGGTTCAGAGAGTTTTCAGTCTGGTTCTTTTGACTGCTTTTTTTACTTGATAATACGTCTTTTGTTTTTTTCTTTTCTTTTTGTTTTGTTTTGTTTTGTTTGTATCACAGTTTTTCATTGAATACTGGATTTTTTTTTTTTTTTTTAAAGAGCAGAAAAGCTGGAGGTCAATACTATTTACACCTGAAACTCGCATACCTCTTTTGTCAGGCCCTGAGTGGTTATCAGTAGTTGTGCTGGGCTTGTTGTTGATACAGTTGCTGTCAATGTGTCTGTCTTCAGTTTTCTCCAGTGGTGGGCTACTGCCACTTTGTGCTTAGCTTAAGGCCTGCATTACCACAGGGCTTTTCTCAGGGTTTCTGTTCTGCTGTCAGCAGGTCCTGCATACCTGAACTACCCATGGGTATTTTCCCTGGTCTGGCTCCTCTCAAGCAGCAGATTACTATTGCTTGTTATTCGGTGGAAAATTGTGTGGAGGGTAGATAGGATATTTGGTTCTCCTGTCTAGGAGACAGGAGCCTCTGTCTCAGGGAGACATTGTCTCCCTGATATTGTCTGCTTACATTTTGGGGGTGGAGCTTTCTTAATGGTTCAAACCTCTATTCTCACTACAGCCCTTCCCCACCTTACCCTACCACATAACCATAGTCTGCCTTCGATTTAGGAAGGGGTCTTGAAGGGACCACTTAAGTGGGCGCATGTGTCCTGCCCTCCCTCAGTGACAGTAGACGTCTACTTTATACCAATTTAGGGGTCTGGGCTCAAGCAGCTGTCCTGTCCCTTCCTCAGCTGCAGCTTGCTGCCTGTGTCTGAGAGTAGGCCAGCAGGCTTTCATACACCACCTCCTGTGTCTTTCAGATTTTGCTTCAGACTAGACAGTGCAGTGAGAGGGTGCTGTGCCAGGTACCATCTCTGTCCATTCTTGTGAGCACCCTGGAGAGGCCCTTGAATGAAAGCTGGTGAATGAGAATAGACTCTTTTTAAGTCTGGGGATCCCAGAGATCTAAAGTGACAGACTAGTCCATACCTAGCATTTAAGAATTTCTTAAAATTAAAAAAAAATTTTAAATTAAAAAAAAAATTTTACCTGTTTTTTTTTCTTACTTTTATAATGGTACTATGCCAAAGGTGAAATCTTCTTCTTCAGCAGAGCTTGTCATCTGTTGAATTTCAATATAACTTGTTGCTTTAAAATAATTTATTATGAAAAAATCTTTTATAACATGTATTATTTGAATTTAATAATTCAGATACCTCCATGACCTTTTAAAATCTTTACCCAATTGCATAAAAATGATTTAATATTGTTTACAAAATATTCTTTATTTTTAAAAATGATGAACTGTTCATAGATTCTGTTACCACTGAGTACCCTGAGATACAGAATTCTTACTGACTAGTAAGGCATTAGAGAGGAAGTTGGGTGATACTGATGCCCAGGCAAATGTTCCTAAGTAGGTAAGGAAATACTTAACTGAAAACATGCTCAGATAACCTCAGTTTTTGCATAGGAACAATAGAAATAATGGGAACCATTAAGAAATTTATTTTAAAATAAATTAAACATATTAGTATCGATCGCTTTCTAAATTATGAGCCATCTTCCACTGGGGATTCTCATTAGGGAAGAGGGTTTTGTTCTGAAAAGTTCTGTCTCTATTTTAGGTGGGATTAGCTGATATACCAAAGCTGGACTATCAAATTCCTTTATAATGAAATGAAGTGACTGTTTTATTTATATTATTATTCTTTCTAATTGAGTCCCCAGAATAAGTAGTAAAACAAGACTTACTTTGACATGTTCATTTGAAAGTTTATTGGAGACTCTGTTGGTTGGTACTTGAACTGAGCTCAACACTGAAATGGTTCATTTCAATAAAATGTTTCTTGGTTTCATTCAAAAATTAGCATTAAAAGTTTTTTCCAAATAAATTACTTGCTAAGAAATGACAACATTTCTTTGATTTATGGGTAGCATTTGGTAAAGATTCTAGCTACTGCTGTCCTTGGTTCATTTTGCTTAATGTTGATTAGGTACTGGTGCTTGGCAATCTTTGATGGCCTAGGTGAATTTCAGTTAATGGAAGATAAATTCTTTCCTTTTATCATTTGAAACTCATCAAGTTTAGATTCCTACTTTGTAATAAATGCCCAGGGTCCTATATTCAGAGAGATACTATCAGAATGTAGGTATTTCTGATCGACAGACAATTGAGTCACTGTCATACTGGCTTCTTGCTGGTGTATCCCCAGTCTCAAGCTTACCCATCAAATAGTGACCACACGGAATTTTCTAGCTTTCATTAAAAGCTGTGATATTAAGATCACCAAACATCTCTCCATCCTTTTGCAAAACACAAATTAGCACTTCTCTCTTTCTCTCCCTGTTTTCCTCCATTCCTCCCACTTTGCTTGTAATGTAGCCTGTGGAACAATGGTGATTATAATAAAAGCAGTCGCAGTTAATTTTTATAGCATAAAAATTGAGAAGCTATAGAGAGAGTTCTTTGATGAGAACATAATTCTAGAAGAGATAGCAAATCCTATGATCCCAAATTACTTGGTAAAAACTTCAGCAACTCCTTCCCCCGAAACCATATGTCACATTTTGAACACCGAGTGATACTGTGTTTTGTAGAATGCTTGTGACAGATGCCAGAAATTCACGTTTGAAATATTAAAAAAAACATGATGAGTTTAGAGGGTCAGTTATTTTTTTCAGCAGAAAAAAGTGGGATTGTGCATATAAAAATAATTTAGAATACAAAAGTAAAAAGCATCATGATTCATAATTATCATTATCAGCCCAATAGGCATGATGGTGACCACTACAGTTACATTTGGCTAGGTACTCATTAAAGGGTAGGAAATATGCTGCTTGTTTTACATATATTTTTTAATTTAACTATTACAAAAGCATAGGAAGTATGCAGTATACAGAGCCATTAAGAGCGCTGATTTCATGCCGGAGTGCCTGGGATCCTCTTCTTCTCCACAATTTGTCAGGTATGATCTTGGGCAAATGTCTTAAACTCTGTGCCTTAGGTTCCTCTTATGTACAGTGGCAAAAATAGTAGCACCTACCCCACAGGATTGTTATGAGGAATAAATGGCATAATACATGAAAAGACCTAAAACAAGCCAAGACATAGAGGCAGCTAATAAGTGCTAGGATTTCCCCATACTTATTTTATGCCAGATCAGTGTTGAAGAATTACTGTTGCAGCCGTTGTTCTTTCTAAAATGTCTCCTTGTTTTCTGTCATGTTCATTAGGAAAAATGAGATAGTCTTGATTTGACATATCTGTGATATAAATTATTGCCCTCTTTTTATAAGCTTATAGCAGTTGAAATGGAATAAAAAAGGGGGGCCTGAGTAGCTCAGTGGGTTAAAGCCTCTGCCTTTGGCTCAGGTCATGGTCCCAGGGTCCTGGGATCAAGCCCCCAATTAGGCTCTCTGCTTAGCTGGGAACCTGCTTCCCCCCTCCTCTCTCGGCTTGCTTCTCTGCCTACTTGTGAACTCTCTCTCTCTTTCTGTCAAATAAATAAATAAAATCTTAAAAAAAAAAAAAGAAATGGAATAAAAACAGACTATAAAAAAGTAGAAAATAAAAAGTATTCTGAGGTAATGTTGCGAAGTTCATTAGTGTTTAGAAAGCTCATAAATGCCTGAGTTAGCACTCATTCTTAACAGAAGGTTGTATTTTTTTAACTGATGAATTCATCCTCATTATAAATTGACTGAAAAGAATTGTTTATGTGTATTCTTTATTTTTCTATGACTAACAATTAGTGAAGAAAAAAAATACCCTTTTCACATTTTTAGTCTTTACTGACTAAAGCAGCATTCATTAAATAGACAAGTAATTAGGTTGAAATACAAGAAATAAACAGACATAGTTTACCAATTTTTAAATAAATAAACTTTATTTTCATTTGGGAAGCTATACTTTCTGTATGTAGAATTTACAAATAGTAGTATGGCTTGCATTGTACAAATCATGGTTATCATTATTATATATAAGCTAGAAAATACATATTGATTTTGAAATCATTCTAAGCAGCAGCCTCTATGAGGAGACTAATATTAAAGATTTGTCCTTAAAAATTTAACCTCCAGGGTGCCTGGGTGGCTCAGTGGTTAAGGCCTCTGCCTTCGGCTCAGGTCATGATCTCAGGGTCCTGGGATCGAGCCCCACATCGGGCTACCTGCTCATCAGGGAGCCTGCTTCCTCTTCTCTCTTTCTGCCTGCCTCTCTGCCTACTTGTGGTCTCCCTCTCTCTGTCAAATACATAAATAAAATCTTAAAAAAAAAATTTAACCTCCCAAAGTATTGATGGAGTGTTTAAAGAGAACATAAATCTGCATTTCTAGGGGATGGAGACAACTCATTTATGATAATTTGAAATAAAACACACTCAAATAGCCATCCAGAGGTGAATGAGTGAAAGGATAATGCTCGTGTTGAGCTTAAGGGCTGGCACCCATCTGGCACCCAGTGAATAATCAATGCATCTTAGTTATTGATTGATAAAGCTTTATGTAATTGAATAGCTAAGTCTTTATTATAGATCTTTTATATTTTGCATTTAGCTTTAAACTTTGTGAGTGTGAAAGCAATCATGATACATATGTCAAATATGAGGAACATATATTATCTGTAAAAATGACTGATTCCTTTGGTAACTGCAATTTTGATTTTTATGCAAAGAAAATAAGAGATCGTCTTTTCTATCTCTAGTGATTCTTTGCTAAATCAGCACATTGACAGCTAGGATTGAGGGCTGCCCTGTACCATCTTTAACACCTTAAGGTTGATTATGGTCAAAGACAAAAGGAACAGAATATCTTAAAGTTCTGAACTCTTATCATTGATCCTTATCCTACTTTTGAAAAATCTGTAGGCTATAAAACCACTGTGGTTCTGCTCTTCTGAAAGCTCATGTCACAGCCTAAATGTTTCCCTGGTTGTGCTTGAGTCAAAGGTATTTGAAAACATGTTGGGGGGAAGAGGAGAGATAGCTTGTCTCATAAGAAGCCTGGGCTCTGTTGTGATTCTGATTTGGTATATGACCCCAGGCAGGTTATTTCTCCTCTGGGTCTCCATTTCATCATCCTTTAAAATGGTAGCAGTTGGAGGAGGTTCAAGTTCTTGAATACTTTTTAAGGTCTTTCTGTATCCAGAATCATGTCAAACTGCACTGCCATTTTTCTTTCTTTCTTTTTAAATTGCTATTCTTCCAATGGTAGATGCCAACTTGGAGGTTCTCCTCATGATGGGGGCTGAGAGGGAATCCTTGTTCTGACTTAATTCATTAAGACAAAGTCACAGATTCATTTAACAGATGTATATTTTCCGCTTACAATACATAAGTGTCTTAGAGATCATTTGCTTGTTCAAAACAGAAATGCTTTCAAATTGCTTAAGTGAAAATGGAGACTGTCTTGGAAGGATATATGAAATTTCCCAGAACCCAAGGTTGCATTTGTGAACCTGGTTTCTAAACACAGGGAGCAGCATATCAAACTGATTTGTTTTTGCCTCGTCAGGATTTGTGGCTTCCCTTTTCATTTTTGTTCATATCTTCTTCCTTTTCCTCTAGTTTCAAAGAGTGGCTTTCCCAGTTTGGTGATTGCAGAGTTTCCTCCATTCTAGCTTTGCCTCTTCTCTCAGTTTGTCTTGAGAAGGGCATACTAGAATTACTGTGTTCTGAATCCAGGTTCTCATGAAAGAGACTGATTGACCCAGCCTGGGTTAGATGTCTGCTTATACTTTAGTAGATAATTCATAAAACTAAAAAGCACAATGATAGATGTATGCACAAGGTGCTACAGGACCCTGGACAGAGCATCTTACCCAGCTTGGAATGTTCAAAGGGAGCTGAGTCCCAAGACAGTGCGCAGAAGAAAGGTGGGAATGTCTCTAGGCAGAAGGAGCAGCACAAGCAGCATGTGAGGTTTGCAACCACAAAATGTGTGTGTGCGACAGCACCCAGCTCAGGACTTGTGTAACGAGAAGGGCAAGGCTGGGGAGGTGGGCACTGAGTCTGGCCATAGAGGGAGATGCCAAGGGGATTCTTATCTCTGGCAACAAGTGTAGTGGCCTGGCCATCTTTGATTTAGATTCCTATGTGACAAAACATGGTCAGAGCCAGAAAGAACATATTTCTTAAATGTGAAGGTTAAAAAAAAAAATCTCAAGCCACTTGATATTCTTTTTTTTTAACAGTTTACTGAGAGTGATAGCTAACTATTGAGAATGACAAAGCAAGCTTTGCTCAGTGGCAGTATCATAGCCAGTGAAGTTTATCTGAGGCACGATTATTGCTAATTGAGAATGACAGAGCAATGGTTCTGAGATTTTTCCCATAATTGAGTCCTGCATATCTGTGAAAGCTCAATATTGATTATCTCTAATATAAAATTTTCTCTATACATATTTGTAGCTTGAAAGAATTCCAATATTAAACAAATGGTATTAGGAGCCTTCAGGGTATGATTTTATCACATGGGATGGAGAAGCTATATCATTATTCATATACATTAATTGAGTTGAGCCTCTAAAAATTTCAATTCTCCAAAGAACATAAAATCATTGGGAACTTCCTTAATATTTATCCAGTGTGTTAATTTTATAAATTTACTTCTGGTTTTTAATTAATTTCATCATTTCTGAACATGTACAGTTGGATATAGTTGGATAAAATGAGAGTTGTCTACTGGCCAATGAGATTTGAGACCTTGTTTGGAAGAGGGGAAATTTGTTCCCACAAAATTGGTAATTGGAAATAAAATGAATACATTGGCAGTAAGTCTTGTTTTCTTGTTATTACAAACACTTTAAGCATTTTAGCCTCATTTGCAAGTTTGTTATATCCAGTTATGATGATGATGTTTTAATAATGAAATGGCAACTAGTTTATATTGATAAAGGAACATCTGAATTTCCTTGTGGAAAGAATGGAGAATGTTATTTCATTAGTGGTCTTCCAGTGAGAAGTAAAATAAAGTCTATTTATTAAACACGCCTCCATCTGATTATTCTGGGGTATCTTGTTGATATGAAAAGCTCAACTAATTACATGGTTAGGTTTAGAATATAACTCATGCTTGTTGCATCCAGGCAACTGATGAACTTTGTACCAGAGCAGCTGATTGCTTATTTACTTGGCAAAGAAAATAAACAGATGCACAATAAATGTATTTTTCTAGTTTGATAATTCAGAAGCTTTGTAACTTACTATTGATTGTGTTTTCATAAGTAATATGGCAAGTGCAGCTCAACATTGGACTGTAGCCATTAATTGTCAAGGATTCACTTTGATCAAGAATAGATGAGAAAGCCTGTAGTATCAAAGCTCTTACAGTTAAGACTCGAATAGTAAGAAACAGAGTTTGGTTTTCACATAAGGAAAATTGATTCAATTGGAGGGTTACACTGTACACTGGTACACTTTTTTTTTTTTCCTGAAAAATGGTCCTGGATTTTCCTTTCTTACTTAATAATGATGGAGTAGCATGGCTCTGTGATTTGGTACATAGATAGTTAAAAGTACTGGGTTCTTTGGAGTTAAAAGTACTGGGTTCAAGTCTCAGCTTTATCATTTAGTAGTAGTGTGAAGTTGGGTTATTCCTTTACTCCAAAAATGGGAATAATGATAATACAGCCTCATTAGGTAGTTGTAAGATTTAAACGGAATTAAGTATAGAGATAATTTAGCATAAGACCCAACACAACTTAAAGCGTTCAGTAGACAATTCCTTGATGTTGTTACTATTGTATGATAATCTCCTGCAGTAGGCCAGTTTTTCCAAAATTGGGACTGCAGGGATATAGTGTCAGATCAGAGAAGCTTCCTGATCATTCCTCATCAATCCTCAGCATTTGTGAGGCTGTTCTTCAATTTCTTGAGTTTTAGATTATTTTTTCATTACCTCTCTGCATTTGGGAAGGAAAAGGGAACTACCATGGAGTGCCTACCAGAAGCCAGCAAATTAATACATTTATCAGTCAGCATGTCCCTGTGAAGTTGTTCTTTTTGCCACACTTACATTTGTGAAAGGAAAGCTTGAGGAGGTTGTATAATTTGCACAACATTCCACAGCCAGGAGTTGAAGGTCCAGGGTGTGAAGCCAGAGTTTTCTGATTTTACTCTGTAGCTGCACCAAGTACTGGAGACTGAGCCCACGGTGTCTTCTTAGATAGCTGGAACATTCAGTGGACACGAAGGCATTGTTGCCCTTTTCCCTGTGGGTCTCAAGTGTCTTTAGCTTACACTTCACACATGTTGGGCTCTGACAATTTATTCTACTCTTCCATGTCATCATCACGCTGGATATTAGTGGGATTTCACTGTCCAGGGCCTTGGGCTTAGCACATTTCAGAAGGACCTTATTCACCTTGAAGTAAAATATGAAATGTGTCGCACTCCATCTCTGAGTAGCCCTTTAATACATTTTTGAACAGCTGTGCTGTGAAGTGACAGTCAGCAAGATGATAGAATGAAAACCAGAGCTCTAATGATGGGGTTTTTGTTGTTGTTGAATTGTTCTGCTCCTCAGTGAAATAACTTTATATGTAACATTTCTGCGGGATGGACTCTCTTTGCAAGGTCCTAATTACTTTTTTGAGCTTTTGTCCAAAACTCTTTAAAGTGAATGCATGTCGGTGTGGGAGTTCACTGTGGTCATGGCAAAACAGTGTTTCACCATAATTGGTCATGGTCATGTACTAGCGACTCATTAGTTTCTTGGGGAAAAAAGGTGAGGCAGTTAATTCAAGTAAGTAGTGGTCTAATATGTGTCCTTTCAGAAATGAAATGTCCTCGAATTTTGACTTTTATGTTTATACTTTTCAATTCGTTACCTAGAATAAACTATTCCTTACTCAAACCTACTTTCTGGTATTCTTTCATAGACTGTTTTTCCTGTTTTTTTTTTCCCTAAGAAGTTAAAAAAATTAGGAAAAAATATATAGGAAAAAATCACAGGTATCCATATTCTTCCTGCCCCAGAAGGAAAACTTTGAACATTTGAAATTCTTCCAGGTCCTTCAGGAAATGAAACATTGCAGATACATCAGTCTCCCTTAGATCCCAGTTTCAAGCACACTGATGTCTAAACACTGGGTCCTTCCCTTTCACCTCACTTTCTCTGAGACTTCCTCTCCACCATTTCTTCCATTCCACCACCATCTCCAAGATTTGGATCCTACTGCCTTTCACTCTCAGTCATTGTCCATGTGGCACTGTCTTCCCGTCCTTGGTAGAGTCTGTGGCTCCTCATTATAGTCCTTCTCATGCAACATCAACTTCTCTCTTCCTCTCTACCTTCCTTATACTCACCTGGCAGAACCACAGCTCTACTTTAATTACAGTTTTCTACCTATTTTGTAAGAATCCAAAGCAATTAAATGTTCATGAAGAAAACTATGTAACTTGCAGATTTATGAATATAAAGCTTAAATGGGGACTCAAGTTGTCTGTCTACTAAACTTTCTACTCTGTTCACTTCCCATACTCCAAAATGATTGTTTATACATTCTTTCTCTTCAAACCTATAATTCTTCTATTGCTTCAGTTTTCCTGACTGTCTTCCTAATACATTGGCTTTTCCCGCCTCTGGTCTCCTTTGCTTGTTCCTCATCAATACCTGTAATAATTTGCTTTACAAATTACCTCAAAACTTAGCGGGCTTAAAACAACAGTTTTTAATGATCTTCCTCAGTTTCTGTGGGTTGGGAATTTGGGAATGGCTTCAGGTCTCATGAGGTTGCAGTCAGATGTTAGCAGGGTCTGCAGTCATCTGAAGGTTTAATTTGGACTGACTCACTCATGTGGCCTGTCTGTGGTGCTGCTTGAGTGCCATCCCAGTATGGTTATTGGCTCTCCTTTGAGAAGACAAAGAGAGCTGGGCAGACACTGCAGTTCTTTTAATGGCCACACCTTGAAAGTCATACACCATTACTTCCACAGTATTCTATTGGTCACACATACTAGCCCAGATTCATTGTGCAGTGGCTGGGTTTAGGGGGAAGTACACAAGGCATGGATACCAGGAGATGAGGATCCTTGGAGTCCATCTTAGAGGCTGGTTGTCACTATATGTCAGTCTGATTGCTAAATGTTGGCATTCCCTAGGTCTCTGAAGAGAAGTTTCCTTTCTTCTGTGTCTATAGTCTCTCCCTCAGTTTTTTCATCCAGTCTTGTGGCTTTATATATCATGTATAATCTATTGGCACCCAAATTTGTCTCCACCCCTAAACACTAGATCCGTACAATCAAATGCCTACTTGGTGTTTTCAGTTAGATGTCTAATAGCTGTCTCAAACTTCCTTCTAAAATATTTTCCAAGCCTCCTTATCTCAATAAATGGCACCAGCATCAGTGCCATTGCCACGCCAGAAATCTGAGAGAGTTACCTTGAATTTCCCTTTTTTCCTGATGAGATTGTTAGTAATACCTTCAAACCATATCTCACATTTGTCTACTTTGCTTCACCTCTGCTGCTACCTTGATCCGAACTGTCATTATTTCTTACCTATTCTACATTGAAAGCTTCTAATTAGCTTCCCTGTTTCTAGCAATCCATTATTCATCAGAGTCATCCTTAAAAAAGGTTAATATTATGTCTTAATCATACTTAAATACCTCTGTTGGCTTCCCATTCTTCCCATTCACCCGCCTAAAAGGCCTTCCATCCATGGCATTTCTACTTCTTTACAACCCCATTTTCTACTACTTCTTCCCCGGTTGGCGACGTCCCATCCATACTTGTTTGTCTTTTGATATTGGCTCATGCTCAGTACATCCCAATGCAGGACCTTTTGTGCTGGCTTTCACTCTGAAGTGCCCCTCCCTTCGATCTTGGTGTAGTCATCTCTATCCGTTCATTCAGATCTCAGCTTATAAGTCCAACCTCCTCAGAGCAGCCAGACCTGATCATTCCATCTAGTACAGCTCCAGGTCATTCTTTATCACATCACCTTATTTTCTTTGGAACACTTAACACTGTCTGCTTTTTTTTTTTTTTTTTTTTTTTGCTTCTTTGTTTGTTGTTTGTACCCCTTAGTAGGAGATAAACTTCACAAATATTGAGGCCTCCAGTCTCATGTTGACCACTGTATTCCCAGCTCCTAGAACAGTGTCTGGCTCATATTAAAGGTGCAAAAAATGGACTTCTGAGTTAAAAACTAATAGTTCTTAACTAATCATTCACTAAGGTACCTTTCTTGGTGTCATTTAGATTGAATTACCTTGGAATATCTAGGTTATCACAAGAAAAAAAAATTACTTGGGAACTATTTAGCTTGCTGAGAATTCTTTGGGATATTCTAGTCCTGACAAAACAACCCAAAAGACATCTTCTTTTCCTCTGCAAGACAAATATTGACTTCTTCACATCCAACATCTGTCCTTCCTTTTATGTGTTTTGTTGGAAGAATTCTCTTTATTGCTTTTGGTACTTAGGCATATTTGCCTACATCTCAAGATTATTGCAATTTCAGTTATAGATAATTATACCTTTGGGGTGCTACAGGTTTAAGGTGTCTTTTGTTAACAAAAGTACATGTATCTTTATGCTTTTTGTCATGGATTTTTTGTTTGTAGAGTTATTCTCTATAGTTCTGGCTCTCAATTTTTATTGTGAAATTTGTTGTTAAAACTGGATTTATATTTCAGAGAAACCATTTAAATATTTCTTTTCCTGGCAAACCACCATAGCCTATTTATTATTATTGTTCTTATTTTCAGCATAATCATTCCTCTTTGTTGCAAGTCACTGTGCTTTTTCTTTAGAAGGACCCTGAAATCCCTCCCTTACTCCCTTTTGCTTAATATCTCCTTCCTTCCTGAAGTGTGATATATTCCCCTTAATTTTGTTATTTTTAGCTCACATGCATTGCTTTATTTTGCAGTAATATTACATTGATTAGTGATGTTCTGTGGTGTTGCTTCCCTCTCAGGTAGCTTGTTTTTCTTTTCTCCTATCTTATCCCTTAAGACAACACATTCTTCACAGTGGACATTCAGTCTGGATGGGTGGGTACTGCTTTCCAGTTCATGCTGACCCTAAACATGACCTGCCCCTGACCCCAACTGTGACTCTTTTTTTTTTTTTAAATTTTATTCATTTATTTGACAGAGAGAGAGAGATCACAGGTAGGCAGAGAGGCAGGCAGAGAGAGAGGGGGAAGCAGGCTCCCTGCTGAGCAGAGAGCCCAATGTGGGGCTTGATAGCAGGACCCCGAGATCATGACCTGAGCCGAAGGTAAAGGCTTAACCCACTGAGCCACCCAAGCACCCCTTCCCCAATTGTGACTCTTAACGACACATACCTCACCCTGTGAGGCAGGCATCAGAGTTACATGTAAGCTAACTTTCCTTCATTGCCATCACATTTTGTGCCAGAATGTTTTCTGAAACATAGTCATTTCTGTTAGTTTAATTATACAAATATTTATTCATGTTTATTCAACACCTACTAATCAGATGCAATTCTGAATTCAATAAAACACTGCAGGGATTTAGATGTATCTGGAATAATTAATAGTACTAGCTGTGACAGCCAGGGTTTTACCAGAATTACGAAAGCATCAGGATCTCTATCTCTATCATCTCAATGTATATCTGGTATATATAGTTGATATTCACTATTTTTAGATTTTGTGAATTCACCTATCTGGTAAAATTTTTGTAACCCCAACATCAACATTTGTGGTGCTTGCATGGTCATTCATGACACACACAGAATGGTGAAAACTTTGGCTTGCCTGAGGCACACGCTTTCTGCTGAGGCTGAATAAGGCGATGGCCTTCTTGCTTCAGCTACCTTACTGTAAACAAGTGTCCTTTCCTGGTCTACTTCATGCCAAATTTTTTCATATTTTTGTTCTTTCTGTTGGTGATCTCAGTGTTTGCAGTGGCCCCCCAAGTGCTGTCTAGTGTTCCTCAGTTCCAGAAGGCTGTGTTGTGCCTTCTGGAGAGAATATGTGTGCTAGACAAGCGTCGTTCAGGCAGGGTGCTGCTAGTTGTGAGTTCAGTGTTAATGAATCAACAACAGAACATATCCAGAAAAACAAAGAAAACGTTTGCTAGTCTGGACATGAGGCTGCTCTGCCAAGTGCTAAAGTAACAACTATAGTGTGAGGATGAACCTACAGAAAAGACAGAAAAACGGCTAAGTTTATGGATTCACGAGATGATAACTCATAGAAAAAAAAAACAGTGAACAGCAATGTTGTGAGGCTGAAAGTGAAAAAAGTTTAAGGCCGTATTTACCCATGGTCAGGAAAATGTTTAAGCCTTCTTGGCTAGTGCTGGCTTGCTCACAGGTTTCAAAAGGTGATACAGCTTGAAAAATATTAACTTGCAGATGAGGTAGGTGCTGCATATCAGGAGGCTGCATAAGAATTTTAAAAATACCTGATAAATGGTAGACAGGAAAAGGATTCTATGAAAGAACAGATTTTCACACTGAGACTGGCTTGTTTAATAAAAACACTGGGGAATAAACCTATATAATGCAAATAGCCTCTAAATCTCCTAGCTTTAAATCATTCAAAGACCATGCAATTAATTATTTGTAATAAATACATATTAAATAAGGTGTTTATAAGTGAAAACACATGAAACAAGATTATGTATTGATTGGTTGACAAAAATATTGTGGCCAGAGGCTTGTAGGAACCTAAGTTGTGTTTCTCCCAGAAACAACAGTTGCATATGCATGAATTCAGTGATCATGGCAACTCTGTAGAATATCACTGCTGGGAAAATGAGAATCAGCTTTTTGTCAAGGGATTGTGTTGGTTCATGTAATTGCAGGATCTGGCTAGGGAAGTTCACAATCTGTAGGGCAGGCCAGCCAGCCAGAAACTCTTGGGCAGGGGCTGGCAATTCAGGCCAGATGTGTAATTTCTTTTTCCTCAGGGAAAACTAAGTTTTGCTCTTTTTTTTTTTTTTAAGATTTTATTTATTTATTTGACAGACAGAGATGACAGGTAGGCAGAGAGGCAGGCAAAGAGGGAGAGAGAGGAGGAAGCAGGCTCCCTGCTGAGCAGAGAGCCCGATGTAGGGCTCGATCCCAGGACCCTGAGATCATGACTTGAGCCGAAGGCAGAGGCTTTAAACCACTGAGCCACCCAGGTGCCCCCTAAGTTTTGCTCTTAAGGCCTTTCAACTGAATCAGTGAGGCTCTCCCAGATAATAAAAGTGAATTTTTACTTAAAGTCAACTGACTATAGAGGTCAACCACATCTTCCAAATACCTTCACGGCACTCTAGCATACTGTTTGTTTGAATGACTGGGTACCATATCTGAGCTGAGTTGATACTTAAAATTAACCATCACACTAACATTTATTCAGCCTTTGCTGTGTTTATGCATGTTCTCAATGTGCTCATACTTATTAACCCTCAATAATTCTATGCACTTGGTACTATTATTATCTGCATTTTTACAAATTAAAAAAAAAATAAAGCGAAGTTACTCAGTATCACACAGCTAGTGGGTAGTGAAGCTGGAAATCAGACTTCTGCAGGCTGACACCTTGTCCCTGCTCTTAACTAATTCACTCACCTTATGTAGAGACAGAGTTAGCTATGGCAGGAAATCTCATAACTTCACAATTGGACAGAATTTTTACATTAAAGATGGTACTGCCGTGGCTGACATTGAGGGCCATATATACCATTTGGGGGATGGGGCAGTCTTCCAAGTAGGTGTTGCTTTCTCCTTTTATCATGAGCTTTACCCTGTCCACCTAACCCAGGTACAGCCTCGTTCTGCACTTGATGAGACCACAGTTGTGAGACAATTGGTTATTTTAGCTTTTACATAGCCTGGAATGGGCTAATTCTTGAGACAGGAGCCAAATGCTGTCAAGAAACAAAGTTCACACCAAGACATGCACCGAATTATGCTCTGAAATGTTTACCCAGAACTGAAAAAACCCCACAGGTCCCACATAATCCCCATAATCACACTATGGCTTAGCGTGGTTGTCAGCTAAACCACTAAACACCTTGGGCAGAGGGACCTGTGATTGCTGGAAGTATCTCTTATAACTGTTTCAGTTGTAAAAAGCAAAACAAGGCAAAGCAGAAATGCAAATTACCAGCTCCTGAATTGAAGTAAAATAAAGTTAAATAAAATTGAGCTTCACAAAGATTGATAATGGTGATCCCGCATGAATAGCATGGGGAATCTGGCACATTCATAATGATTGATTCTCTCACTATTTCCATAATGCAGTTCAAAATGATTCTGGTTTTTCTTCCTGTTTAGTTGGTAGACTTCTCAGTGTAATTTGTGACCTTCCGGCTTCTGGTGTGCTCACCCATCTGCTCACTGGGGCAACCCTGAGAAAGGCTTGGAAGCGGCGAGGGAGAGTTAAGAAGTATTGATGTCTGAGGTAAAGGTTAGGCGTTCACTCACATGAAAAATGTGCTGTATCTCCCACAACCGTGGGCAAAATCGGATCAAGCCACTTCTTCGTCAGGTCAGCAAAGATATGTGGCCTCATTAGACAGAGGCTGACCCCAAGGGGTGCTTGAGAGGAAATACACCATCCCCGTGGACATCACAAGAGGCATGTGGAGGAGCAAAAAGAATGTCAAGGTCTATCTGAGAGGAGTGAATCATAGTTTAAGCAGATAGCTTTTGGCTGCTTGGTGAGGTGGCAGATGTCTCAACATACATTTTAAGATGCGTTATATAGTTAGAGTAAAAGACGGTGGTAGATCATTATACTATAAAAAGGTAAAAAGACTTGAGCCCTATTCTTAGAAGTATGTTATATTTATTTCCCTCAGTAAAATGCTGAATGTAGGTCTTCAAAGAAATGGAAGTGAACAGTTTCAGGTTCATTACTCGTCTGTGGAAATTGATATTAAAGAAAATAGGTCTTGTTTTGACAAAGCAAAGACACAGGAAGCTCCTCAAGATAAACAATAGAGCAAACGATGCAATATTGAAACAGGTGAAGAAGAGTGGAGATGTTGAGTACAGAAAAGTTACCGTTGGCAAAGATTGAGGGGACAGCTGATGAGGAGTGAGGGATTGAAATGAGGAGTAGTGAGGAGCCGTTCAGGTGCACACTGAGGCATAAAATCAACCTGATTATGGATTTTGTCAGGTCACAGTTAGGAGAGGAGGAAGGCCAGCTGTGTTCAGAAGATGGTAATTTTAACCAAAACTCATTCCTCTGGAAGGAAAAAGGATTTGACAGTTGAACAGTTGAGACCTTAGCTGACTCTTGCCACCTCTCTGTACACTAGTAATGGCTGTCAGCATCTGACTTTAAGGATAAAATGCAGAGTAATATGTTACAATTTCCTAGAGAACACAAAGAATTCCCTTTGATATTGGCTTTTTGGTCAACCAAAGCCATTCTCATGGGGGAGTCGATGAGGCCAAGGAGGCCCTGGACCTGGGGAAGCTGATATTGGCCCCTTCAGTTACTCTCTTGGGGTTCTGAGGAAGTGGAAGGAGAGGACGATGGGGTGTCTCTGGGGCCAGATTGCTTGGTTCACACACAGCTCTGCCATCCTTGTTGCCTGTGACTTGAAAAGTTACTTGAGCTTTTTAAACCTCAGTTTCCTTATTTATAGTATGGGACCAGTCACAGCACCTCTGTCAGAGGATTGTTCGATGATCAGACGAGACAATGACCACTGCAGGGGATGAAGCGGGGCCCTGACAGGGTCCATGGTAGTGTGACCTTTATCGCATGCCCATTCGTTCGGTAAGATGCTGTAGTCATCTCACTTAAGCATCAAAACAACATTTACAAGTTGCTGTTATTTACATATTTTTACCTGTGAGAAAATTGAATTCAGGGAAAATAACTTGTCAAGGGTGACACTTAGAATCACTATTTGAGTCTAGGTCTTTCTTGATCCAAGTTCTTGTGAACTGTACTGTGAAGCTTAGCGAGTGCGAGGGCAGACGTGGAGCTTATCGTGAACTGACAGCTGAGTACAGAGGCCAGAGGCTTGGTTCTGGAGAGCCCCGGCTATAATGGAATGACTCATCACATCACTCAGTGGTGGCACAACAAGACTCATATGGTTAGTCCCTTGATATGTGCTACGCACCATGAAAAGTGTTTTCTTACTTAATACTGATGAGAATTCTCTGAGGTAGCTGCAGTTATCATTTCCATTTTGCAGATGAGGAAATGGGGCCAGTAGGTGGCAGAGCTAAAATTGGAAAGAACATGTCTTTCTCTGTAGCTGTAGGCTGAGGGGCCTCATGTCCATGCTTCTGGCCAGCCTCCCTGCCCTACCCCCCCCATCCCCACACTGAAATAGGTGGTACTTACCAAATCCCTCTCCTTTGTCGCTACAAAGTGTACCTTGTGCTTTCCGATTGCCTTGGCTTTCTGGTATTGTCATTTACCTCCATATCTTCTCCCCCATAATTTCTTTCACATAAAGCAATCCATTTGATACTGTTTCTTGAACATCTTGCTCAGTCTTGCTGCAACTTATCTGAGAACCCACAGAACTTCTTGGCTTATTCACCCAGTAATTGTCATTGCTAGTGCATATTCTTACTTACACTTTATCGGTCTGTGCCTTGTCTTTTCAAATACATGACCAAACCCTTGTGGCCCAGGTATTCTTTTTTATAGCCTCTAGAAATCCTTACTCTGCACATCGTCTATCATAATAAAAATTAATTAATTAGTTTTCAGAAGGTAGTATACTCATCAATGATGATAATTTGAAAACAAATTTATAAAATTATAGCACACATCCCAGCTTATGGATATTAGAATTAGGAGTCTTCATCCTCTTGATTATTTCAGTGAAAAGAAAGTAGTGAATGCAGAAAGTCACAGCCAAAGAAAAGCTATAATAAAAAGGCAAAAAAGGGATGGAACATAAAAGAATCACATTGGGGTTTGCTTACCATTTTGGAAGACCGATCAACCAAGTGCCTCAAATCCTTCAATGTATAACAAAATGCAGCAGCTAAAATAAAGGAAAAATGCATATCAGATGTAGCTACTAAGTAGCCTTTTATTTCTCTTATGTGTCTTTTTGTATAACTTTTTAAAAATATTATTTATTTATTTGAGAGAGAGATGGAGAGAGCAAGAGCTTGGGGAGAGGGACAGAGGCAGAGAGAGAAGAAACTTCCCCGAGAGCAGGGAGCCCTATGAAGGGATTGATCCCAGGACCTGAGCCAAAGGCAGCCACTTAACCAAATGAGCCATCCAGGTGCCCCTAAACAGAATTTGTTATATATGGTGATATTATTTAATTATCTGCTTCATCCATGTAAATGAGAAGAAGATGATGTAGAAGTAAAACTGGTATTGGATTTAGAAATTTTTTAAAAATTTATTTATTTATTTTTTCAGCATAACAGTATTCATTGTTTTTGTACAACACCCAGTGCTCCATGCAATACGTGCCCTCCCTATTACCCACCACCTGGTTCCCCCAAACCCCCCCCACCCCCGCCTCTTCAAAACCCTCAGGTTGTTTTTCAGAGTCCATAGTCTCTTATGGTTTGCCTCCCCTTCCAATTTCCCTCAACTTCCTTCTCCTCCATCTCCCAATGTCCTCCATGTCATTTGTTATGCTCCACAAATAAGTGAAACCGTATGATACTTGACTCTCTCTGCTTGACTTATTTTACTCAGCATAATCACTTCCAGTCCCGTCTATGTTGCTACGAAAGTTGGGTATTCATCCTTTCTTTTTTTTTTTTATAAACATATAATGTATTTTTATCCCCAGGGGTACAGGTCTGTGAATCACCAGGTTTACACACTTCACAGCACTCACCATAGCACATACCCTCCCCAATGTCCATAACCCCCTCCCCCTCTCCCAACCCCACTTCCCCCCAGCAACCCCCAGTTTGTTTTGTGAGATTAAGAGTCACTTATGGTTTGTCTCCCTCCCAATCCCATCTTGTTTCATTTATTCTTCTCCTATCCCCCTAACCCCCCATGTTGCATCTCCACTTCCTCATATCAGGGAGATCATATGATAGTTGTCTTTCTCCGATTGACTTATTTCACTAAGCATGATACCCTCTAGTTCCATCCACGTCATCGCAAATGGCAAGATTTCATTTCTTTTGGTGGCTCTGGAAAACAACATGGAGGTTCCTCAAAATGTTGAAAATAGAACTACCCTATGACCCAGCAATTGCACTACTGGGTATTTACCCTAAGGATACAAACATAGTGATCCGAAGGGGCATGTGTACCCGAATGTTTATAGCAGCAATGTCTACAATAGCCAAACTATGGAAACAACCTAGATGTCCATCAACAGATGAATGGATAAAGAAGATGTGGTATA
Organism: Meles meles; assembly: GCF_922984935.1. Lineage (NCBI taxonomy): Eukaryota > Metazoa > Chordata > Mammalia > Carnivora > Mustelidae > Meles > Meles meles. Next base: position 65,432,019 of record NC_060072.1, read on the forward strand.
TATACACAATGGATTTAGAAATTTTTATTGTGTCTTCTTCCAGTATTTGGTTGCACAAGGAGCAAGCAATTTCTGTAGTCATGTAGGTTTGAATATTGTTACCTAGTCTTAAAATTTTTTCTTTTAAGGACTTAATATTTATACTCTGGTGTTTTGTCACATTGTTTTGTGTTGTGTATGTGTGTGTATTTTAAATATATATTTGCTTTGCTAGGTATTTAGCCCATTATTTAATCCATTTTTATACTTGTTGAATTAAATCTTTTAGTAGGAACTATATAGTTCACTGATAGAATATTGCAAAAAAATCAGATTTTTATGATTAGTTTTACTTTACTTCTCACTCCTTTCTCCACACCTTCCTTAGAAATAGGGAGAACCCATTTCTGCTTCATATACTAATGGATGATATTTGTAAGAGAATCTGAGATCCAAAGTCCCATGACTTTCCTCTTTTTGAATACCTTCCCATCTTGCCTACGGCTATTTTTAGAGGACAGAATATAGCCGTTCTGCATAATTGTTAATATTACCTTGCATAAAATAGAGAATTAAAAATAGCATTCTCAAAGAGACTTTTCCCCCTTTTGGGTCAATATTAAGTAGAATTTCTCAATATGATTCCTACTTTATTTATACTCCAAATAATTCTGTACAAAGTTGACTATCAAGATGCGAGAGCATAGGAATCATTATTACCCTGTTTACTGGCTCTTTTAAATGTGTGTAATTTATTTTAATATGCAACAGCTGGAGAACAATCAGGTGGAACCTCTTTTGGCATCAAGAAATAATTATATCATCCTTTTGCTAATACCTCTGTTGCAGATGGCAATGCTGTCACCCTCCAAAGATCTTTCTCAGACGCGGCTCTAAATGTAGAATCTCTGCTTGTTTGCAGGAAGTCTGACTTTATTTTAAAGGATAAGTGGAAGAAAGGACATGATAACATCTTCTCGTCTTTAGGAATGGCTATTATTTTGTTGAAATTGTAGACAGATGTGGAAGATGGTTTTGCAAGGCACTCAAGCCCAGGAGTGTATGTTACTAATAATACATTTAGTGTAATCCATCTGCCTCTTATGTGAAGAAAGGTAGTTGTTTTCTACAAAATGCATTTTTTAAAAGCCACCTTGGAACTTTATGTGGGGGATGATTCTTGGGAAGATGGCAGGTTGAGCTGCATACGATCATTGAATCTGATAGGTAAGGTCCTAAAACCTCCATTCTGTATTCATTTTTAAATCTCATTCAGGTAAAATATTTTCAGAATCTTTGAATTAGTGAGGTAAGAATAAGTGAATTTAGATGGAAGTTATTATACCATTTTCCCAATTTATAGCACCCTTCATGGGACCCCTACCCCCAGCTCTCTTTAACTCTCAACCAGCCACTGATTCTGGGAATATTCCCTTTGTGTGGCTTATTCCCATCTTGTCCTGAGTCCTTTCAGGAGAATCTGCCACACACATAACCAACAGCCTGGGAAGCACTCTAAATACAGAAAAAAGAGAAAGTTTTTTTTTTTTTTCCAAAGATTTCATTTATTCATTTGACAGACAGAGATCACAAGTAGGCAGAGCAGCAGGCAGAGAGAGAGAGAAGCAGGCTCCCTGCTGAGCAGAGAGCCCAATGTGGGGCTTGATCCCAGGACACTGAGATCATGACCTGAGCTGAAGGCAGAGGCTTAACCCACTGAGCCACCCAGGCACCCCAAGGGAAAGGTTTAACATGAAGAGTAAACATATCCATTCATTCAAGAGTGACAGGCACTGGGCTGGGTCCAGAATATAAACCTGTGAAGTTGTGCTCTAATTCTCAGCAATAGAATCATATATGGCACAGAGGTAGACCCATAACCAGATAGAGACACTGTGTGTGGGCCACAATCACAACAGAACAGGAAGACACACTCAAGTTAGGATAATTGGAGGTGGGTTTGTTCACAAAGGCAGGTAGGGAGCCCTGCAAGGGGATGGTGTGGTACCCTAGGCCAAGAAGAGCAGAGTTGCTGTGATTGCATCTAGGCCTGAGGGGAAGGGGAAGACAGTTACTTAAACCCAGGAGAGAGAGTCTTGTAGAAATATTCCCTTGAGACTTACAAGGAGTGGTACATCCATCTTGAGGCAGCCTCGTGGGGACGGTGCCATAGGAATATGCCCCGACCTCCCTTTCTTCCCTTTTTCCCCTTTTTCCCTTCTCCTGCCAATCTCCCCTTCACCCCACTGAAATCAAACTGGAAGGCAGAGGGCATGGGAACAAGTTGCAGACCAGATGAGGCAAGATTCTGGATAGAATAGAGGAACAAGCCGAGAAAAGGGCTAGAAAAGAATTGGTGTGGGGGAGACAGAAGACACTCAGCAAATACAGATCAAATATTCTGCTAGTAACAGCACCCAATCTAGTGGGGAGAAAGAGGGGTGAGCAGACGTGGACAGCCTGGTGTGCCATGTGCTCTAACTGTGGTGCACACAGCATGCAATTGGGGAGCATCGAGGACAGGTCCCTAAATCAGAGCAAGGGGGGCTGGAGGGATTTACAGTAGGCATTCCTGGATTTTGAATGATGAAGAGTTTTCCTGGTGAGAAAGCTAGCCGCTGACAGCTAGGAGTTGGCCTGGCACTCACAGTTAGTCCTAGCTATTCTGTTGCACATAAACAATTTCACAGAACATCAACATCAGAAAATGTTGAAGATTCTGTACTCAGATGGATTAAATAAAAAACAACAGCACTCTGAAATCATGTCTGATCAAAGATGAAAGTTTAACTGTTCAAATCACAAAAATGGCCAATATTCCTCCATCCTGGATAATATGAGTGATTGCTCTTTTCTTCACAAATTACAGATTTAACTTCCCTTCGTTTCACCCACCTGATTGATAAGATTTATTGGAACTCAGTCACAGACATCAGCCGTCCTGATCAAAGCTTTTGATACCCAGATTCACCTAATACTCGCCATAGTCCTTTAATAGGTTCTTTCTAACCCCTCTTACTAAGGCCTCCCAGAGCTCCCCCAAGCTGTGCATAATCCCTCTCTGCAATGAGTAATACACTCAGTGTGTTCTACCACAGGTGTGTTCCTGGTGAGTTTTACCTGGAGCGTGTTAACACTGGTTAACATTGAGAAAAAGCATTTTAGATTAATGGTACAACACGTAAAAATGCATAGAATGGATGCATTGTTGCCTTGGAAAAATTAAAAGTAGTTCACAAGGGTTGGTACTATCTAAATTCATTAGAGGCTATAAATGTGCCCCCTTTGTGTATGCAGAAATAAATTTTGCTTTTTCCTAGCTTGTATCATTAGATGAGGAAAAGAAATAACATGTATAAAAGTTGGAGAAAAGGCGAACCATAAGAGACTATGGACTCTGAAAAACAACCTGAGGGTTTTGAAAGGTCAGGGGTGGGAGGTTGGGGGAACAGGTGGTGGGTAATGGGGAGGGTACGTTTTGCATGGAGCACTGGGTGTTGTGCAAAAACAATGAATACTGTTACGCTGAAAAAATAAATAAAATGGGGGAAAAATTTAAAAAAAAAAGTTGGAGAAAGATTTTACATTTTAAAATAACTCAAAACTTACCTGAATGCAGAAATTAATTTTTCTAGATTTTCTGATTGCAAAATTACAATATATCCCTAGAAATGCACTGTTCTAAGTTTTTTTGTGGGGGTAGGGTAGAAATGTGGCTTTTTGTCAGTGTCCTAAGTGCTTTGTAAGTCTCCTAAGCATGCTTAGTTGACCTGCTGAGTAATCCAGAACTCTGTGGGCATTATAACAAAAACGAGACTGGAGTACAAGCAGCGACAAGATACAAAGCAGCTTTTTTATTTTATTTATTTTAAAATTTATCTTAATTAACATATAATGTATTATTTGTTTCAGGGGTTCAGGTCTGTGATTCATCAGTCTGACACAGCTCACAGCTCTCACCGTGACAGATACCCTCCCCAATGTCCATCACCCAGCCACTCTGTCCCTCCCAACCCCCTTCACTCCAGCAACCCCCAGTTTGTTTCCTGAGATTAAGAGTCTCTTATGGCAAACCATGAGAGATTGTGGACTCTGAGAAACAAACGGAGGGTTTTGGAGGGGAAGTGGATGGGGGATTGGGTGAGCCTTGTGGTGGGTATGAAGGAGGGCATGTATTGCATGGAGCACTGGGTGTGGTGTGTAAACAATGAATTTTGGAACACTGAAAAAATATAAAATTAAGGAAAAAAAGAGTCTCTTATGGTTTGTCTCTGGTTTTGTCTTGTTTCATTTTTTACTTCTCTCCCGCTATGATCCTCTGCCTTGTTTCTCACATTACATACCATTGAGATAATATGATAATTATCTTCCTCTGATTGACTTATTTTATTTAGCATAATATGCTCTAGTCCCATCCATGTCTTTGCAAATGACAATATTTAATTTTTTTGATGGCTGAATAGCATTCTGTTGTATATATATACCACATCTTCTTTACCCATTCTTCTGTTGATGGACATCTAGGCTCTCTCCATAGCTTGACTATTGTGGACATTGGAAGCAGTTCTTTTATATTGAACCTGGAAGTTTCTCTGTTCTTTGATGACACTGGGGAATCACTATATGAATCCTTAAAAGCCTTGCAAAGTCCATATTTCTAAGCAGTCATATATAAATGCAGAAGATGATAATTTCTGATGTTTTCCTTGATAAAAATGATATTAAAATAATAATTGCTAAAACTTATCTCAGATTTATTTTATGCCAGGTCTCATGCTAAGCACTTCCTACATTTTCATCTTTGTATTGCTCACAAGAACCCGGTGAGTTAAGTATTGTAATGCTTCTCTAGAAGGAACAGAGAGTGAGTTGAAGGGTCACATAGCTAGTCAGTGAAGGAGACTGGATAGAAACCCAGGCAGTTTGTCTCTAGGCCTGCTTTGCTGGATTGTAAGAGTTAAACACTATGTAGAGCCCTGCTTTTCAAACCTTGAAGTGCATGGGAACCTTCTGGGGATCTTGTTTAAAAATAGTTCCTGATTTTGTTGGCCTGAGGTAGGGCCTGAGCATCTGCATTTCCACCAAAGCCTATTGAGCTGCTTTGTGTGGTGAGGGATCAGGGACGTGGAGAGAGAAAAGTGAAGTCTAGTCATAAGATTAAGACTCTGGTTAGCTCAATTCAGTTCATCTCCTTGCCATTCCTTTTCCCGATGGGTGCCATGAGCAGGTGGCATGTTTTAAAGTCCAGCCAAGCTTGCCAACCTTGCACTGCCCTCTTCTCCCCCACCCCGATTTCAGACTTAGGGGGCCCCTTGTTAAAGCCGCCATTGGTGCCACCCCCCCCCTCTCCCAGTCCTGACCAGCTGGGGGGTTCTAGATAGGGGAGCCTCCCTGTAGGCTGAGCTCTGATGACAGCGTGGGAGCTTCAGAATAGACAGAGGCTGCTCTGCAAGCGGCTGTCTCTTTCCATGTCTGAGAGACTCACTGGCATCTGGAGTGCCTCATGGATTCTCATTCCCTGTCGCAGCTGATTAGGGGGCTGGATCTAAACACGGAGCCTGGGACTCGAGGCACCACGTTGTATCTTTGGAGCGCGGGCTGTCATGGCAGCCCCAGACTGTCCTGTTCCTGTGAAGAGGACCCCCCGCCACGTCTTCACAAGGCTCTTTTCTCTTTTAAAAGGATTTCTACTATAAACCTAATGGGAGATACTTAACTCAGTGTGTCTAGCCACAGCCGTGCTTAAAACTCACCATTTTCCAACTAATTTTGCTTTTGTTAATAGGTGTGAGGACCTATGTAGAAAGTGATAAGCCCTCTTACAAGGAGGGCACGTACTGCATGGAGCACTGGGTGTGATGCCAAAACAATGAACACTGTTATGCTGTAAATAAACAAATAAAAATAAATAAATTAAAAAAAAAAAAACTTAAAAGAAAGTTTTACTGTTATGGTTCCCTAAATCTCCAAGTGATGTACCTGCAATTTAGGGCTCCATTTCCCTGTAATCCCCAGTTACGCATTCACTCTGCAAATCATGGATTTGTGTTTCATTTGATCAGTCTGGTCCACGATAGTGGACTTTTCTTTTCCTTCCTTTTGTTTTGATCATGCAGTACTATAGCACACACTCAATAAATTATGCAAAGAATTTCTCCAGATGCAGAGCTTCTGTGACATTGTGTATTATGGTTTCCTTGCTACATTTTGACATTTTGTGAAATGTAATTGCTTCTGATGATGCCATCAGGGGAATCAGTCCAGAGAAGCAGTGGTATTCCCCTGCTGTGCTCAGCATTGCCTTCTGGAAGGTTGTGAAGGGTGTTTCCTGTCCTGTTACCATGTTTATGTAATTCATTATCTCTTAACTACATCAGGGCTAATTACAAGTCATGAAGATATTAGGACAGGATAATCTTTTAAGCATACATTTAATTTCCAGGTAGATAAAGCAGAAACAAGTCTTTCCATCTTTTGAATGATCTTCATAGTGGAGGATTTGAATGTCTTGGCTTCCTTATTTTTCCTGATCTGTAGTTAGGGAAGTTTTTATTACGTGTCATTGATACTCAATTATTATTCCAACCATGGTTTAAGATTGGTATGCCCAATTTTTAAGCAGGGATGGGATTTTTAGAATTGTTAAAGGATAAAAGGTACAGAGTAAAAGAAATGTTGTAAAGCTTGTGATGGGTAAGAGAGGGATGATGGTTCCAAAAACCTTTGACGAGAAACACAGTTGGTCTGTGTCTCTATCCATATGTCTGGGTTGGCTGAATGCTCCATTCCCACTCGGATTGAAGATCTGGAATAGATGGAAGAGTGCTATAAAAATCTAGGAAACAATTCTTTGGGATTTTCCTAAGATTGGAAAGGTGGTAGAATCCTTGTTACTAACAGAGTAAATACTGTATTTAAATATCCCTATGTCTCTAAAAGCAGTTTCCATGTTAACTGCTTTTGAATTATAGTAAGAATATTAAAAACATCTATTGAATAGACACAAGTTAGGGCAAAAATCTGAGGTGATTTCACAAGACAGACTACTTTTCCTCCCAGGCCTTACCTCCTGTATTCTACCTACACCTAGCCTAGCAACCCCAGAGAACAGGCCTCAGCTCTCCCAGGCTTGTGGGATTCGTGGTATCATTTGAGACTGCACTGTGTTTCCTAAAGCAGTGGTAGATGAACCAGAACATAGTGTATGATTATTCTCTTCCTTTTGGGCCAATACTTGGCAACTCTGTCAGGACATGGATTCCTGGGTCTAGGTTATGGCTCTGTCTGTAAAGACTTGGGTCTGGCAAAGAATAAGTGGCCATAATGGAATTTGTCTGTCTCTGCCAGATAGTCTATTATTCGGATTCAGATTCTCTTTCTTGAAATATCACTTGCATGTTTATACACCTGCATGCATTTTGAGTTTGAATATTTGGTATAAAAAAATTGGGACATATGTGTATTGTTCCCGCTCCCCCAATTAATTCCAGTGTAGTTCTGATGACTCTGAAATGTTATATGTGGAAAGTGGAAAATATTTTCACATAAAATATTGTGAAATAGATAAAATGAATATATTTTAAAAAGGACAATACTGTAACATCTTACCTTTATAGAGTATTCAATTAATTAAGATTTATGAGGAAATAATCACTTTATTGGCATTTATCTGGTTGCAATGTTGCAGTGTTTGTGTTTTTTAAATGATTTTTTAAAATATTTTATTTATTTGACAGAAATCGCAACTAGGCAGAGAGGCAGGCAGAGAGAGAGGAGGAAGCATGCTCCCTGCGGAGCAGAGAGCCGGATGCAGGGCTTGATCCCAGGACCCTGGGATCATGACCTGAGCCGAAGGCAGAGGCTTTAACCCACTGAGCCACCCAGGCGCCCCTTAAATGATTTTTAAAATTATGTTATGTTAGTCACTATATAGGACATCATTAGTTTTTGATATAATGTTCCATGATTCATTGTTTGTGTATAACACCCAGTGTTTTATAAACAAGATTATTCTCTAATAGTCTTTCAGTTCTGCTTTTATTACACGGTGATCTTGTGATTTAAAATGAGAAATGACAATGCTTAGGATTTGGCAGAGATAGTTGAGTTATACATAGATTTTTTTTTTAGACTGCTCATTTCTAATAAATAGTCTGTAGCATTTTTATCTCATATTCTTTCATGCACTTTATTCTAAAATTTTAATTTTAAACTGTTTTCATTAACTGTTGCATTTGTCACAAAGGTTTTACTACAATGTTCGATAAACTTTAGAGTTTTGGATGAATTCAGTGAGTGCCTTTGTATTGTGTACCTCTTCTCCAGTGCATTCTGTTCCAATTGCCGCAGAAGTGCCATGATCCAGAATTCTGTTTGTATTTTTCCTTTTTTTAAATGGTTTTACCACATATATTTGTATCTCTAAAAATACACTTTGTAGCTTTCATGTTTTTGAAATCTGTATAAATCAAAGTGAAGAGGGAAGGATCCATGGTGCAATAATTCTGTAAGTATTATTTCTGAAATAAGTTTTTTTTCACTCGCTCACCTTATGTTCCTGAGATTCATCTACATTTTTATTTTTAGCTATAACTGATTAGTTTTAATGGCTATAGCAGACTTAAAACTTAAAACATTAAAAACTTAAAACATTAGTTTTGATGGCTATATGTTATTTCATTATAGGATTATACCACTATATATGCATCATGCTATTGATAGAACTTTGGTTTTCCACTATTTTGCTACCACAAACAGTGCTGGCATGTACAATTTTTACATGCTTATTGGTGTAAATGTATAAGACTTGTAGTTAATATTCCTAGGATTGATATTTGTGACTCTTAGACACCATCAACATTATTGAATGAGTGAGAATTTTTTCTAAGGTCATTAGACAAATCTCATCAACCAAGTATATGCAATCTTTTTGATCCATCTCTTTGCCAATATTTGATACTATCAGACTTTTAAATTCTCACCAATCTGGTGGGTGTGAAATGCTATGTCTCTGGATTGTAACTTGTGTTTTCTATGAACACTAATGAGATTCAGCATATTTTTATACTGTACTATTGGCCACTCTGATTTCCTTTCTGTGCAGTGCCCGTTTTAAGTCTTTGCCCACTTTTCTAATGGGTTGTTGTTATGGCCTGAATTGCTCTGAAAGAAAATCAGAAGAGGAAGTGGGGGAAGCAGACTCCCCATTGAGCAGGAAACCTGATGTGGGATTCCATCTCAGGATCCAGAGATCATGACATGAGCCAAAGGCAGCCTCTTAACTGACTGAGCCACCCAGGTGCCCCTTTACCCAGTCTTTTGATTTGGGTACCATGGAACAGATACATAGACACCATGGCAATGTGATTGCTTTGCCCTGAGAAGTATGTTATAAATTCTAAAATCTACCATCTTTTAATCTTATTAATGAACTCACATTTGTTAAGCCTGATCAAATACATAAAAACAGTAATAGAGCAGCAGAAGGTCTTTGGCACAGTGACAAATTCTTTCACTGGTTTTTAAGCCATGGGATTCATATCAACATTGTTGTTAACATGTAACAGTGATAATTGACATCTACAGACATGACATCTATGGATGGTTATTGTGTGCCTGGACTGTTTTGGGTGTTACCCATGCTGCCTCACTGATTCTTGCACCCGCCACATTAGATCATTACTGTCATTAGCCTACTTCCCTGGTATGAAAATGGAGGTGAGTAGGGGTAAATACTGGACCCAAGGTCACTGAATAATAAGTGGCAGAAACTTAATTTGAACCTTAGAGCCAACATTCTTAATCTCTACACCTGCATCTTTCATAAGATAATCATCTTGGAAAAATTGGTGCTACAGAGAATTATATTTTATCTTTTAGCTCTGAAATCATCAGATTTTTCCAGTCAGCTTGCCATTTACTCCCAAAGTAGAAAGTGATGTAAACAGTGAATAAAAACCCAGATTTCCCTCTGAATTCTACATTCTCCATTCTTTAATTCATATTGTATTTGGTGTCTCTAGCCTAAAACTTGTCCATTTTTCCCCACCATCTTTGTTTTTAATTTGGTTTTCCTGACTCTAATTACTTATCTCTACTTTTCTTTCATACTTGATTTACTAATGTGTATTCAAAGAACACTGGATAGTTTCATTAGAAACATAGTAGCTGAGTTAATAAGAAACATGTTTTATATAATAAGTTGAAGATTTTCTATCATTTTATATTTTTTAATTATTTATTTCTTGGAATTAGAAGTTAAATTCTAAATATCCAAAAGAGTAGTGAGAGGAAAATGAGTACCTCTTTTGCTCCTTGTCCTCCAGCTACACTTTCCTCCCTAGAGAGCACCAACTGAGACTGTGATATGGTTTGCACTGGGACACAGAAGGGAGAATTTACTACTTTGTAAAATACATTTGTCTCTCTTGGATCTTTAGTTTTTTGGGGCTGCTTTTGCTTTTTTTTTTTTATATTTTATTTATTTGACAGAGAGAAATCACAACTAGGCACAGAGGCAGGCAGAGAGAAAGGAGGAAGCAGGCTCCCTGCGGAGCAGAGAGCCTGATGCAGGGCTCGATCCCAGGACCCTGGGATCATGACCTGAGCAGAAGACAGAGGCTTTAACCTACTGAGCCACCCAGGCATTGGGGCTGCTTTTGAATTATTGCCTTCTACTTGCGTTAGTATTTTTACATATCTCATGCACAGTAACAAGTGCAATAATGTTTCTTTTCAGAGTTTTAATTCATTGTCCATGATCTGCAATGTATTTTTGCTGAATGCCTATCATTGCTTCACCATAAATCTTTTGAAAGGTGAGGAGACAACTTGCCTAACTGAAGTGCACTTATTGGTCTGTTATACTACTATAAAGTACATATTTTTTGGTAAAAATTTATAAAACCCTAACATCCTAAAATTTTGAGAATTCTAAGGTAATTAGTAAATATTACTGTATACTTTCTTATTAGTAGTGAGTGATGTAGAATATGTGTAAAAAGAGTCTTATGCCTAACATGAAGCATCAAAACTAAAGAATATAATTGCTAGTCTAATTTTTAAACCTTAGAAATTATTAAATATATGTAGTACTTATTTTGTATGTGGTGAAGCTTAAGCAAGGATACATTAGGATGTGGAACCGAGTCATTTTTTACTAAAGTTGAACCAATGTAGGCAAAAATCAGTGGGCTTGATTCCTTTCAGATCTGGTATATTTCAAATTAGCAAGATAGGAAACAACATGTGTTGGAGAGGATGTGGAGAAAGGGGAACCCTCTTACACTGTTGGTGGGAATGCAAGTTTGTGCAGCCACCTTGGAGAACAGTGTGGAGAGTCCTCAAGAAATTAAAAATAGAGCTTCCCTATGACCCTGCAATTGCACTACTGGGTATTTACCCCAAAGATACAGATATAGTGAAAAGAAGAGCCATCTGTACCCCAATGTTTATAGCAGCAATGGCCACGGTCGCCAAACTGTGGAAAGAACCAAGATGCCCTTCAACGGACAAATGGATAAGGATGATGTGGTCCATATACACTATAGAGTATTATTATGCCTCTATTAGAAAGGATGAATACCCACCTTTTGTATCAACATGGATGGGACTGGAAGAGATTATGCTGAGCGAAAGAAGTCAAGCAGAGAGAGTCAAGTATCATATGGTTTCACTTATTTGTGGAGCATAACAAATAACATGGAGGACATGGGGAGATGGAGAGGAGAAGGGAGTTGAGGGAAATTGGAAGGGGAGATGAACCATGAGAGACTATGGACTCTGAAAAACAACCTGAGGGTCTTGAAGGGGCAGGGGGTGGGATGTTGGGGGAACAAGGTGCTGGATATTAGGGAGGGCACGTATTGCATGGAGCACTGGGTGTGGTGCAAAAACAATGAATACTGTTACGCTGAAAAGAAATAAAAAAATAAAAACAAACAAACAAAAAACATATCTCTAGGCCCAAGAGCTGGATCATGAAATTTTCCTGTCTTCTAGGACTGGGAGATTAAACTTTTAAACTTTCGGTTTGTGTACCTACTAAATTTTTACAAACTGCACATTCCCTCACATTTTTAAGTTGGTATCTCAAATTTTTTTTTTTCCTATTGTTTTTTTTTTGTTTTTTTTTTTTTTGCATTTTGCCATTTTATTTATTTTTTCAGCGTAACAGTATTCATTCTTTTTGCACAACACCCAGTGCTCCATGCAAAACGTGCCCTCCCCATTACCCACCACCTGTTCCCCCAACCTCCCACCCCTGACCCTTCAAAACCCTCAGGTTGTTTTTCAGAGTCCATAGTCTCTTATGGTTCGCCTCCCCTCCCCAATGTCCATAGCCCGCTCCCCCTCTCCCAATCCCACCTCCCCCCAGCAACCCCCAGTTTGTTTTGTGAGATTAAGAGTCATTTATGGTTTGTCTCCCTCCCAATCCCATCTTGTTTCATTTATTCTTCTCCTATCCCCCTACCCCGCCATGTTGCTTCTCCATGTCCTCATATCAGGGAGATCATATGATAGTTGTCTTTCTCCGATTGACTTATTTCACTAAGCATGATACCCTCTAGTTCCATCCACGTCGTCGCAAATGGCAAGATTTCATTTCTTTTGATGGCTGCATAGTATTCCATTGTGTATATATACCACATCTTCTTTATCCATTCATCTGTTGATGGACATCTAGGTTCTTTCCATAGTCTGGCTATTGTAGACATTGCTGCTATAAACATTCGGGTACACGTGCCCCTTCGGATCACTATGTTTGTATCTTTAGGGTAAATACCCAGTAGTGCAATTGCTGGGTCATAGGGTAGTTCTATTTTCAACATTTTGAGGAACCTCCATGCTGTTTTCCAGAGTGGTTGGACCAGCTTGCATTCCCACCAACAGTGGAGGAGGGTTCCCCTTTCTCCACATCCTCTCCATTTCTGTACACCAACAACAAGACTGAAGAAAGAGAAATTAAGGAGTCAATCCCATTCACAATTGTACCCAAAACTATAAGATACCTAGGAATAAACCTAACCAAAGAGACTAAGAATCTATACACAGAAAATTATAAAGTACTCATGAAAGAAATTGAGGAAGACACAAAAAAATGGAAAAATGTTCCATGCTCCTGGATTGGAAGAATAAATATTGTGAAAATGTCTATGCTACCTAAAGCAATCTACACATTTAATGCAATCCCTATCAAATTTTTAAGCATGTTAAGAGCTTACAAGGTATGTTGTTTCCCATATACTGTAAATGTCAATGAATTAAAGCTATTTTTTCTTTTTAAAAGCATCCCAATAAAATCTAAATGCCAGAGCAGTTTGTTATCCATCAGTATCCATTTTTAAAAATACACAAATCGGAGGGATTTCTAGTTATGGCAAAGTGAAGAGTTTGGAGAAATCTCTCCACAGCAAGCAGGTACAAAACTGCATAAAACTGTCAAAAACAACCTCCTCTGGGCTGTGCAAATGGAATGAAGGCAGGCAAAATACTGAGAAGCATTTATTACTGAGCTTCAGGTAATATTAGCAGGATATGTGCAGTCTTCTTGCCTGGGAATACTCCCAGCCACTTTTCCATCTGTAGTTTTGCCAGCTTACCAGAATAAAGATGGATGCAAAACAAACTAGCCAACAGCTTTGCTGCTAGAGGGAGCAAACAGTTTCAGATGAGGAGCCACGTCACTGTCTAGTCAAATGTGCTTTTCAAACTCAGTGGAACCTTTTGAGAGTCCAGTGTCCTGTTCCTGTTTGAGGTGAGGTATGGACAGCCAGAAAATCAACAGCACGGTTCTGCAAATAAGAGTGCCAGAAAGGGCTCAGATAAGCTTTGCTCTCATGCCTGGTAGACTGAGAAACTACACACAAGCAAACAGGAAAAGGCAAGACAGACCTAAGAACTGGCTTCAGTTCTGAACATGCTCCCAAACCTCAAACAGATTGTCTCACAGAAGATGGAAGGTGTATAGTTCAAGGTGGTTAGTCAGTCTCTGCCCTAGTCATTAGCTAACTTCGAAGGTATGCAGCCCCAGAAGCAACCTCTAGGAAATGAAGCAAAAAATAAAAATAAGAACAAAAAAAGTGAGCAGAGACATCAGAGGTTATATCCTGCAGGGGAGACAGATTCCAAAGTTGAAGTCCAGGCAAGTTACAACAGCAGCAACAAAACTCTCAGAAAAAATAAAATAGAGCTCTTAATTTCTACAATATATCATCATCTGAGATGTCCAGATCTTTTCAACCACAATTTAAGAGCCATGCAATAAAACAGTGAAATGTGACTCATGTTCAGGAAAAAAAGGAAATAACAACAAAAGTGCCCAAATATTGGATTTGTCAGACAAAACCTTCAAAGCAGTGCTTACAAATATGTTCTTAAGAGTTGAAGGAAACTATGAGAGTAGCTCAACAAATAGGAAATATCATTAGAGAAGCAGAAGCTGGGAAAGGAATTAAAAGAAAATCTTAGAGTTAAAAAACCCCAATAAATGAAATGAAACAGTCCTGAGATAATCTCAATAGCAGATTCAAGATGATAGAAGGAAGAATCAGTAAATTTTAAGGTAGATCAGTGGGGATTATTCATTCCAATGATCATGTGAAAAAGGATGTTGATGAAAATGAGAGGAGACTTGGGGACTTAATAAACTGACCTGCCAATGTATGTTTCATGGAAATTTCAGAAGGAGAGGAGAAAGAGAAAGGGGCAAGAAAATAATTAAAAATAATGGTTGAATGATGCCCAGATTTGAGGAAAAGCATTAATCTACAGATCTTTGAACACTGAACTTAAAAAAAAGAGATTCATACCAGATACATATAGTCAAACTGTTGAAAATATATTTAAAACTTACAGTATAACACCATAGTAATCAAGGCAGTATAATATTGATATATGGACAGATGTATCAATTAAGGAAAAAAATAGAGAATGTAAGAAAATCCCCAAACTACATATTTATGGTGAATTGACTTGTGACAGAGGTGCCACGTAATTTCAACAACTCAATAACTGTTGAGACACAATTGGATAACCATATCTTTACCCTCCTTTCAAAAAATCTAGATCCTTTGCCTTTGGAGACATATCTTGAAAGAAGTTGCTGTGGCCAACGTTAAAGAGGTTACTGCCTATGTTCTTCTCTAGGATTCTGATGGATTCCTGCCTCACATTGAGGTCTTTTATCCATTTCTTTTTTTTTTTTTAAGATTTTATTTATTTATTTGGCAGACAGAGATCACAAGTAGGCAGAGAGCCAGACAGAGAGAGGAGGAAGCAGGCTCCCTGCTGAGCAGAGAGCCCGATGCGGGGCTCGATCCCAGGACCCTGAGATCATGACCTAAGCCGAAGGCAGAGGCTTAACCCACTGAGCCACCCAGGTGCCCCTCTTTTATCCATTTCGAGTTTATCTTTATGTATGGTGTAAGAGAATGCTCAAGTTTCATTCTTCTACACATAGCTGTCCAATTTTCCCAGCACCATTTATTGAAGAGACTGTCTTTTTTCCAATGTATATTTTTTCCTGCTTTGTTGAAGATTATTTGACCATAGAGTTGAGGGTCCATATCTGGGCTCTCTACTCTGTTCTACTGGTCTATGTGTCTGTTTTTATGCCAGTACCATGCTGTCTTGGTGATCACAGCTTTGTATTAAAGCTTGAAATCAGGCAACGTGATGCCTCCAGCTTTGTTTTTCTTTTTCAACATTTCCTTAGCAATTCGGGGTCTCTTCTGATTCCATACAAATTTTTGGATTATTTGCTCCAGCTCTTTGAAAAATGCCAGTGGAATTTTGATTGGAATGGCATTGAACGTATACATTGCTCTAGGCAGTATAGACATTTTAACAATGTTTATTTTTCCAATCCATGAGCATGGAATGTTCTTCCATCTTTTTTTGTCTTCCTCAGTTTCTTTCAGGAGTGTTCTGTAGTTCCTTGAGTACAGATCCTTTACCTCTTTGGTTAGGTTTATTCCGAGGTATCTTGTGGTTCTTGGTGCTATAGTAAATGGAATCGATTCTCTAATTTCCCTTTCTCTATTTTCATTGTTAGTGTATAAGAAAGCAACTTATTTCTGTACTTTGATTTCAAAAGCTTCTGCACAGCAAAGGAAAGAGTCAACAAAACAAAGAGGCAACCCACGGAATGAAGAATGAATGATATTTGCAAATGACACTACAGACAAGGGGCTAATATCCAGGATCTATAAAGAACTCATTGAACTCAACACACAAAAAACAGATAATCATGTCCAAAAATGGGCAGAAGACATGAACAGACACTTCTCCAAAGAAGACATACAAATGGCTAACAGACATGTGAAAAAATGTTCATCATCACTTCATCAGGGAGATTCAAATCAAAACCACATTGAGATACCACCTTACACCAGTTAGAATGGCCCAAATTAACAAGATAGTGAACAACAAGTGTTGGAGAGGATGTGGAAAAAGGGGAACCCTCTTACACTGTTGGTGGGAATGCAAGTTGGTGCAGCCACTTTGGAAAACAGTGTGGAGATTGCTTAAGAAATTGAAAATAGTGCTTCCCTATGACCCTGCAATTGCAGTACTGGGTATTTGTCCCAAAGATACAGATGTAGTGAAAAGAAGGGCCATATGTAGCCCTATGTTCATAGCAGCAATGGCCACAGTTGCCAAACTGTGGAAAGAACAAGATGCCCTTCAACGGACGAGTGGATAAGGAAGATGCGGTCCATATACACTATGGAGTGTTATGCCTCCATCAGAGAGGTTGAATACCCAACTTTTGTATCAACATGGACGGGACTGGAAGAGATTATGCTGAGTGAAATAAGTCAAGCAGAGAGAGCCAGTTATCACATGGTTTTGCTTATTTGTGGAGCATAAGAAATAACACGGAGAGGGGCACCTGGGTGACTCAGTGAGTTAAAGCCTCTGCCTTCAGCTTGGGTTGTGGTCTTGGGGTCCTGGGATCAAGCCCTGCATGGGGCTTTCTGCTTGGCGGGAGACCTGCTACCCCCTCTCTCTCTACCTGCCTCTCTGCCTACTTGTGATCTCTGTCAAATAAATAAAATCTTTTTAAAAAAAAAAAAAGAAATAACACTGAGGATATGGGGAGATGGAGAGGAGAAGGGAATTGGGAGAAAGTAGACCAGGAGATGAACCATGGAGACTATGGACTCTGAAAAACAATCTGAGGGTTTTGGAGGGGAGGGGGTTGGGAAGTTGGGTGAGCCTGGTGGTGGTTATTATGGAGGGCATGTATTGCATGGAGCACTGGGTATGGTGCATAAACAATGAGTTCTGGCACACTGAAAAGAAATTTTAAAAATAAATAAAAATTAAAAAAGAATCTAGATCCTTCTTTACTTTACTCCATATCTAAAATTAACTCAATGAATCATAGACCAAAATATAACAGGTGAAACTATAAATCTTGCACAAGAAATAGAAAATCTTTGCAATCTCAAGTTGGCAAAAGTTTCTTAGATATCAAAAGTATGACACATGAAAGAAAAATTTGATAAACTGGATTTCATCAGAATTAAAAACCTTGTTTTTTAAGTTTAAGAAAATGAAATCATTAATTATTAAGAAAATGAAAGACAAGCCAAAAACTGGGAAAAGATTTTGCAATCTGTCTGATAAAGGACTCCAGATTATATAAAGAATTCTTATAACTCTCTAAGAGTACAAAAAATAAGTCCAATCCCATCGGAGACAAACCATAAATGACTCTTAATCTCACAAAACAAACTGGGGGTTGCTGGGGGGAGGTGGGATTGGGAGAGGGGGTGCGGGCTATGGACATTGGGGAGGGGAGGCGAACCATAAGAGACTATGGACTCTGAAAAACAACCTGAGGGTTTTGAAGGGTCAGGGGTGGGAGGTTGGGGGAACAGGTGGTGGGTGATGGGGAGGGCACGTTTTGCATGGAGCACTGGGTGTTGTGCAAAAAGAATGAATACTGTTACGCTGAAAAAAAAATAAATAAATAAAAAGGGAAAAAAAAAATAATAATAAAAAAAAAACACATACAAAAAAAAAAAAAAAAAATAAGTCCAATAAAAATGGGCCAAAGACTGTAATAAACCAAGAAAAGAATATGATTGGCTAACAAGCATGTGAATAGATGCTTAGCATCATTAGTCATTAGGGAAGTGCAAATTAGAACCACAGTGAGATGCTACTGTACATTTTCAGAATGGCTAAAATTTAAAAGTCTATCAATACCAAATGTTGGTGAGAATGTGAAGAAAGTCTTTTGCCTCACTGGTAGGAATGTAAAGTACTGCAGCCACTTTGGAAAATAGGCACAGTTTCTTAAGAAAATAAATGTAAGATGGGGTGGCTTACTCTGTTAAACATCTGTCTTTGGCTCAGGTCCTGGGATCAGACCATGTATGGCTCCCTGCTCAGCAGGGAGTCTGCTTGTCCCTCTCCTTCTGCCTCTCTCCCCTGCTCATGCTGTCTCTCTCTCTCTTTCTCTCTCTCAAATAAATAGATAAAATCTTTAAAAAAATAAATGTACATTTTTTCATTCTACCCAGCAATTCCATTCCTAGGTATCTACTGAAGAGAGATGAAAACATGTGTCTACATAAGACTTGCACACAAGTGTTCATAACAACATTATCTGTTGTTCCCAGTAAAAAACTGTAAATGAACCAAATACCCATCAACCATTGAATGGATTCACAAAATATGGAATATCTATACCGTGGAGTACTAGTCAGCAATACCAAGGAATGCATCACTGAATGTGCAACAGCATGGATGAAACTCAAAAGTATTATGCTAAGTGAAAGAAACCAGCTATGAGAGACACCTAATAGATTATTCAAGCTCATATGAAATTACCAGAAAAGAAAAACTATAGAGATAGAAAAGTCAGTTGTTGCAGGAGCTGGGGGAAATGGGACTGGGTATTGACGGCATACCACACACAGGGACTTTTTGGGGGTGATGAAAGTATTTTAAAACTGGATTGTGAAAATGTTTGCAGAATTGTTATAAATTTGATAAAAGTCCTCATATTGTTCATTTAAAATGGGAAAATTTTATGATATGTAAATTATAACCCAATAAAGCTTTAAAGAAGAAATTGGGAGGATGTACAGATGAATAGATGGATGGCTTTATGATAAAACAAGTACAGTTCAATGTTAATGGAGAGTCTTTGTGGTGAGTTTATGGATATTAACTACAAAATTATTTTAAAACACACAGACTCTTTTCCTTCAACAATTCAAATTTTATGTTTTCCCTTTTTCTCCTCAAACTTGTATTTTCATTCCACTTCCACTATAATATTTTATGCTAACATAATACTTCTAAAAATCAAATGGCATTCATTGACTATTGTATTTCTCTACAATATGCATTATGTATACATTTCAAATTTTAAATTAACTATGACTGTAACCCATTAAATATTTAAAATGTTTCTGGATTTGGTTATGAATGCAAACAACCTAAATGTATTTATTATAAACACACTGAGACAATACACCTTCTTCCCCTAATGTTTTTTCCTTAGCTTATTGAAGTGTAACTGACAAATAAAAATTGTTTTTATATTTGATATATAAACATGATGTGTTATATGTATACATTGTGAAATGATTACCACAATCAAGCTAATTAACACAATATCACCTTACACAATTACCATTTTTCCTTTAGAAGTGAGAACATTTAAAATCTACTCTCTCAGCAAATTTCAAGTACACAATACAGTATTCCTAACTATAATCCCCACCCTGTATATTTAGATCTTCCAAATTTAATCGTCTTATAACTGGAGGTTTGTACCCTTTGACCCGCCCCCCCAGCCCCATTCTATTCTGCATTTCTGTGAGCTCGACTTTTTGAGATTTCACATATTAAGTGAGATCATACAGTGTTTGTCTTTCTGCACAATGTGATATGCTTAATATGTTTTCTGTCTGTAACAAAATGAATGGCCTGAAAATGTCATTCATTTTTCGGATTCTCTTCCACATACTTTTTTTTTTTTTTTAAAGATTTATTTATTTACTCATGAGAGAGAGAGCATGAGTGGGAGGGGCAGAGGGAGAGGGAGAGAGAGTCTTAGGCAGACTTCCTGCTGAGCGCAGAGCCCAACACAGGGCTCCACCTCACAATCCCTAGATCATGACCTGAGCCGAAACCAAGAATCCCGTGCTTAACCGACTACACCACCCTGGCTCCCCTCCTTTTTTGCTTTTTCTCCAGAGAGGGCTAGAATATATTTAAGAGTGGCAGAGCCTTGAGAAAAGAGCGTGAGATGAGCCAGCCCAGAGAGGGCAGCTTTGTTAGGTGGCTTTGAGAACATTTTGCCAATGTGTACAGCAGCTCACCGGTTTTCTTGAGTGCCCTGAGGATTCCTCTATATGCTCCATCTACTCCATTAACTTCTCTTATAGCCATCTTAGAAACACACTGCCATTGGCAGTATAGGGCGTGAGTTAGAAAAAAATCACCAAATCCTAACTCAATGCATTTAATTTTTTTTCCCCACTAGAACTTATGCGATAATACAGAACACTTCAGTAGGTTTGAGGGAATAGAAAAACAACATTTTGAACTTAAAGACAGAAATCTCTCTACCTCGAATGCTCCTTTATTTCCTCCTCTCCAAATCATCACATAAAACTAGTTCCTGTGTAAATACTTTCCTTTTTACCTAGTAGAATATTTAACTTAACATATTTCCTACTCTGAAAATGGTCTTCTAAGGGTTTAGGGATTGCCAAGGACATTTGAGGTCCAGGTTGATGGCAAACATTGGATGTCATCACCACTTGGTTTCTCATTTGTTCTCGAATAGGAGTATGGCTCCAGTGGCTGCACATCCCACAGGCTAATAGGCATGCCGCCGTGGCAGTGGAGTTGCTGGGTGACTCACAGGGGAGCCGCTGTGTCCCAACAGGCCTCCACATGTTCCACAGACCCTGGCCCGGCAGTGCCAGCTGCCTCTGGAGTAGCTCAGACTGGAAGCCAGGGAGCAGCCTGGCAGCTGCTTGATGAAAGAGCATTGTTCAGTGGAATCAAGGAGAACAGAAATCAACTATAAACTCTGCTTGCTTCCCTGAGGAGGGACAAAGAATGTTCGCACACAGCAGACCTGTGTGGGGCCCATCTTGCCTAGTTCACAGTTGTCAGGAAAACCTCCTTCGGGCTCTTTCTGTGCTAGTGTTGGTCCTTCCCTTAGCAAATTAATCATTTCATACTTCTTCAAGATAACTTTCCTTATGCTGTGAATGCCTGTCTTTCTGGGCATAGTTTTATTCACATATATTTTCATATGATGGTGAAGCATTTGGATAGTCTTTTTTGCTTTTCATTGTGGTTTATGTATGTTTACAGATGTTATAAACCTGTCTGGGTTGCCTGGGTGGTTTATTTGGTTAAGCATCTGACTCCTGGTTTCAGCTCAGGGCATGATCTCAGGTCAGGGGTTGCAAGACCCACATTGGGCTCTGCTCATGGGGGAGTCTGCTCGAAGATGCTCTCCCTCTGCTCCTCCCTACACCATTGTACATGCAAGCTACAGGGTGTGGCACAGAGAGAGGGAGAGAATCTTAAGCAGCCTCCATGCCCAGTGTGGAATAAAAGTGGGGCTCAATCTCCTGACCCTGGAATCATGACCTGAGCTGAAATCAAGGGTCCCACACTTAATTGACTGAGCCACTCAGGCTCCTCAAGGCATATTTTGGTTTTAAAACAAAGTTCTTAAAACAGATATAAAGCTAGAAGAATGTAATCTAGTCATGATTGGTTCCATTGTTATCTGGGAGTTGAATTCTGAAAGAACAGCAGAGAATGGGGAAACAGGCTCAGCTGAGGGGGGTTCTCTGTTTTCTTTTCCATATTTGCCTCTTTCTTAGGCCATTTCTTTGTGAAACCCCCACCCCCAATTTTTTCAGATAATGTATTTTAAAAGTATTTTAAAAGATGGTACTGGCACAAAAACAGACAGATGGATGATGGAACATAGATGGAACAGAGTAGAGAGCCCAGATATGGACTCTCAACTCCATGGTCAATTAATCTTTGACAAAGCAGGAAAAATAATCCAAAGGAAAAAAAAGACAGTCTCTTCAATAAATGGTGCTGGGGAAATTGGACAGCTGTATACAGAAGAGTGAAACTCGACCATTCTCTTACACCATACACAAAGATAAACTCAAAATGGATGAAAGACCTCAGTGTGACACAGGAATCCAACAAAATCCTAGAGGAGAACATAGGAAGTAACATCTTCGACATCGGCTGTGGCAACTTCTTTCAAGACATGTCTCCAAAGGCAAGGGAAACAAAGTGAAAATGAACTTTTGGGACTTCAGCAAGATCAAAAGCTTCTGCACAGCAAAGGAAACAGTCAACAAAAAAAGAGGCAACCCATGGAATGGGAGAAGATATTTGCAAATGACAGTACAGACAAAGGGCTGATATCCAAGATCTATAAAGAACTCCTCAAACTCAACACCCAAAAGACAAATAAGTCAAAAAAGCAGACACTTCTCCAAAGAAGACATACAAATGGCCAACAGACACATGAAAAAATGTTCATCATCATTAACCATTAGGGAAACTCAAAACCACATTGAGATACAACCTTATACCCATTAGAATGGTAAAATGGGCAACACAAGAAACAACAAATGTTGGGGAAGTTGTGGAGAAAGGGGAACCCTCTTACACTGTTGATGGGAATGCAAGTTGGTGCAGCCACTTTGGAAAACAGTGTGAATATTCCTCAAAAATATAAAAATAGAACTACCCTATGACTCAGCAATTACACTACTATTTACCAAAAAAAAAAAAAACAACCCAGGTGTTGTGAAAAGAAAGGCCATATGCACCCCAATGTTTATAGCAACAATGTCCAAAATAGCCAAACATTCTTCAACAGAAGAATGGATAAAGAAGATGTGGTCCATATACACTATGGAATATTGCTCAGCCATCAGAAGGGATGAATATTGTAGGAGATTATGCTAAGTGAAATAAGTCAAGCAGAGAAAGTCAGTTATCGCATGGTTTCACTTATTTGTGGAACATAAGGAATAGCATGGAGGACATTAGGGGAAAGAAGGGTGAAATGAAGGGGGGAGAAATTGGAGTGGAAGATGAACCATGAGAAACTATGGGCTTCAGGAAACAAACCGAGAGCTTTGGAAGGTGGTGGGTGGGAGAATGGGTGAGCCTGGTGATGGGAATTAAGAAGGGCATGGATTGCATGGAGCACTGGGTGTTATATCCAAACAATCATGGAACACTACATCAAAAACTAATGATGTACTGTATGGTGACTGACTTAACAACAACAAAAAAGATAGTCATTTGGGCGGTGCCTGGGCAGCTCAGTCAATTAAGCATCCGATTCTTTATCTCAGCTTAGGTCTTGATCTCAGGATTGTGAGTTCAAGCCCCACGCTGGGCTCCATGCTGGGTGTGGAACTCACTTAAAAAAAAAGAGATGATAGTTATACATAGAAACATGTTCTTATTTTTTACTTAACTCTGTAATGTGGAAATATTTTTCTTCCTTGCTTTTTTCTTTTCCACTTTCTTTCCTGCGTTTTGTTAGTATGCCAAGTATTATTCCAAATACGGATTATCTTGTTTAATGTTTATACTGCCCTGTGAAGCTATTATTATTAGTCTTACAATTATTATTATTTCCCCCATTTTATAAAAAAGGAAAACAGTCTCAGAAAGGTTAAATGGGTAGACCAAGGTCACTCAGTTCAAAGAGGACTCAGATTCATTTGTATCTAGGGGTTAGGCTCCATAGCCTATGTTTTAAAAACCACTCTGTAAGATGGCATCGGTAAACTCTGAAACTTTTCTGAATTTGAAACATTGTTTTTGTTATACTGTGTAAAAAGGTTCAGAAGCAGTGAACTCTTCCTGATTTTGCTATTCTGCATTTATTCAGTATCTTTTCTTATTGATTTTTCTCCTACTAGAAAGAACTGGATCATGTGCATTTGGCAGAAAAAGCACTTTCTTTTATTCCCATGTTTTCAAGAGAAATAAAATATCTCACTTTACTCAGAAGAAAACTAAGGTAATGTTTCATTTTGGCTTTGTGCCTATTTAAGATATGAATCTGATTCTCAGAGCTTTCAAACATCTTGGATGTGTCTTCTTTATAGACTATTTCTCCTTTTTTGCATCTCCCATAAAACAAGGTTTAAGAGAATATATTCTAGATTTGTGTTTTGACTCCTGGGTTTGTTTGTTGTTGTTGGTTTTTTTTTTGTTTTTTTTTTTTTTTTTTTCAAAAAAAGCATCTTTTCTTTGGAATTCATTGAACAAATCAAAGTTTTTAGGAGGACCTGCTGTTTTGGGTATGCTGTGGCTCTGATTGGGAAATTCTAATATACCCTGATTGTACATTATGTCATAAATCTGGAAATATTGTAAGAAAAATGGTTTTAGAGTAAGAGTCTTTACCATGACATTCACAAGCTTTACAGGGTCTTCTTGCAATTGTCTGCAAACATGGGTCTGGTTTCAGGGATCCAGGGGGTCCTGGAATTTTAATAGCTCAGCCTTGGTTGATCTTTAAAGTTACTTTTAGTGAAACTGCTTATCTTATGATTTTCATTGATTAAGATTAGCAGCTTCCTTTTTTTTTCTTTTTTTTTTGCATATACATATATATATATTTATTTTTTCCTTTTCACTGTAACAGTATTCATTGTTTTTGCACCACACCCAGTGCTCCATGCAATACGTGCCCTCCCTATTACCTACCACCTGGTTCCCCCAACCTCCCACCCCACCCCCCCGCCCCTTCAAAACCCTCAGGGTTGTATTTCAGAGTCCATAGTCTGTCATGGTTTATCTCCCCTTCCAATTTTCCTCAACTCCCTTCTCCTCTCCATCTTCCCATGTCCTCCATGTTATTTTAAAACTTTGATTTTTTTTCCTATTTAAATTTTTTTTTTTAAAGATTTTTATTTATTTATTTGACAGAGAGAGAGATCACAAGTAGGCAGAGAGGCAGGCAGAGAGAGAGAGGAGGAGGCAGGCTCCCTGTGGAGCAGAGAGCCCGATGCGGGGCTCGATCCCAGGACCCCGAGATCATGACCCGAGCCGAAGGCAGCGGCTTAATCCACTGAGCCACCCAGGCGCCCCCCTATTTAAATTTTTTATTTATTTCTTATTTTTTCTATAAACATATAATATATTTTTATCCCCAGGGGTACAGGTCTGTGAATCGCTAGGTTTACACACTTCACAGCACTCATCATAGCACATACCCTCCCCAATGTCCATCACCCCCCTCCCCCTCTCCCAACCCCAACTCCCCCCAGGAACCCCCAGTTTGTTTTGTGAGATTAAGAGTCACTTATGGTTTGTCTTCCTCCCAATCCCCTCTTGTTTCATTTATTCTTCTCCTACCCCCCTAACCCCCCATGTTGCATCTCCACGTCTTCATATCAGGGAGATCATATGATAGTTATCTTTATCCAATTGACTTATTTCACTAAGCATGATACCCTCTAGTTCCATCCACGTCATCGCAAATGGCAAGATTTCATTTCTTTTGATGGCTGCATAGTATTCCCTTGTGTATATATACCACATCTTCTTTATCCATTCATCTGTTGATGGACATCTAGGTTCTTTCCATAGTTTGGCTATTGTAGATATTGCTGCTATAAACATTCGGGTGCACGTGCCCCTTCGGATCACTACGTTTGTATCTTTAGGGTAAATACCTAGTAGTGCAATTGCTGGGTCATAGGGTAGTTCTATTTTCAACATTTTGAGGAACCTCCATGCTGTTTTCCAGAGTGGTTGCACCAGCTTGCATTCCCACCAACAGTGTAGGAGGGTTCCCCTTTCTCCGCATCCTCGCCAGCATCTGTCATTTCCTGACTTGTTAATTTTAGCCATTCTGACTGGTGTGAGGTGATATCTCATTGTGGTTTTTGTATTTCCCTGATGCCAAGTGATGTGGAGCACTTTTTCCTGTGTCTGTTGGCCATCTGGATGTCTTCTTTGCAGAAATGCCTGTTCATGTCCTCTGCCCATTTCTTGATTGGGTTGTTTGTTCTTTGGGTGTTGAGTTTGCTAAGTTCCTTATAGATTTTGGACACTAGCCCTTTATCTGATGTGTCGTTTGCAAATATCTTCTCCCATTCTGTCAGTTGTCTTTTGGCTTTGTTAACTGTTTCCTTTGCTGTGCAAAAGCTTTTGATCTTGAATGAAATCCCAATAGTTCATTTTTGCCCTTGCTTCCCTTGCCTTTGCCGATGTTCCTAGGAAGATGTTGCTGCGGCTGAGGTCGAAGAGGTTGCTGCCTGCGTTCTCCTCAAGGATTTTGATGGATTCCTTTTTCACATTGAGGTCCTTCATCCATTTGGAGTCTATTTTCGTGTGTGGTGTAAGGAAGTGGTCCAATTTCATTTTTCTGCATGTGGCTGTCCAATTTTCCCAGCACCATTTATTGAAGAGGCTGTCTTTTTTCCATTGGACATTCTTTCCTGCTTTGTTGAAGATTAGTTGACCATAGAGTTGAGGGTCAATTTCTGGGCTCTCTATTCTGTCCCATTGATCTATGTGTCTGTTTTTGTGCCAGTACCATGCTGTCTTGATGATGACAGCTTTGTAATAGGCAGCTTCCTTTTTTTTTTTTTTTTTGATTCCGCATGGATTTATTGAGGCAATAAAATGCATTAGGTTTGTTGGGCACTTCTTTATACATATTTCCTCCTCCACTAGCTGTATTCATTCCTTCATTCATTTGTTACATTTATACCATGTCATAGCAAAACCGTATCTCCTCAAACTAAGATAACTCCATTATAAATTCATTCTGTAGTTCTCCATGACAATTTTATCACTCTTTGCAAATTAAATGTTTGTATGAGTCTCCCTCACTGTGCTGGAAGCTACAGGAGGCCAGGGTCCCTCAGAATTGGGCACACTTCCTCCCGTAATAGAATCTCCAAAAAATTCACCATTGACTGAATAGATCTTTGTGTCCCTTTGATAGTGCCTAGCATCTGAGATTCATTTTATATCTGTTGTAAATAAGTGATCACAATAGAGTGCTAGAGGGATAGAAAGAGAAGAAACACAACAAAATCCCCATGTCAGGGGTCCCATGGAGTTCAGCAGAGAGCAAAAAATTATGAAACCCATAGCTCTCCTTGAGGTGCTGAAGCAAATGAAGAGAAGGACAAGGGAGAGTGGGAAGCAGGGAAAGAAGTCTTCTCAGCAGAGACCTGCCATGGGAAATGATCTGTGGGGAGAGAGAACATGTTAAGTCATCTGGCGAGAAGGATCGGGGAGAAGGATAAGGAAAACCCAGTGATGCAGAGGTCATTGCAAGAAGTCTGTAGAATTTCCTGAATTGTAGCAGTGTCTTTGCCTCTCTATTTGGGCATTAGAAACAAGTGATTTGCCTGATACCAGTGAGTAAAGAGCCATGGCCGGGTTAGGGGGCTATTGCAAATTTGTGATGGGAAAAGAGGTTTTCGAAAAGGAGAATGGGCAGCCCTGGGAGTTTGTAACAAGGCTCTGAAGTGTAGTCTTGAAGCACAGGATGCCCCAGGAGGGCGAGACTCGTGTGGGGCAGCAGGGTAAGATGCTAAAAGGAATGCATGATAGCAGCTAAGCAAGTTTTGTCCTAGAAGGAGACAGGATATCCATGAGGCAAGCACCATCTTTGTATCTCATGAACCTCATAAGGATGAAAATGAGGGTGGCTGAGGCAGTAGCCCTGTCAGAGGAGGAGCCAGAGAAGTCATGGTGGAGGGGCCCTTCAGGGTTGGGTCACCTGCATATGTGGTTGGTCTTGCACACTGGCTGTAAACGCAGGACTTCCCAGCATACCCACACCCCCCCACCCCAAACATTCACTTTGTGTCTATTTGGGGTCATTTAGCCTTCTGCCCAGTAATTGTTTTCCCTCTAATCTCCCAGCATAATCTGCTTCATGAGACTCCAGATGGCCCCAGATATAACTGTTCCATCCTCTCAAGGATGGGAATACTGATACTTCTTCCACTACAACTCCCAGTCACATGCTTTCTACAAATAATAAAGTCCGGTTTTCTGCTAGCAGTTTGTTATTTTCTCTCATCATTGCTGCCCACCCCACACCACATATTATAAATAAAGCCTGGTCTACAGGCTTCAGTTCTCCATAAAAAAAAAAACAACAACACAATTTTTTGTCACTATTTAAAAAACAAGAATAACAACAAAACCTCATCAACTTAAAATAAGAAGGGGATTTGTAGAGTAAGAAACTATAGCACAGAAACTAGAATTTACCAAAAATACCCTTAGAGAGTGTCATCAATAGTGTCAACAATAAAATCCTGGGAACTAGGAATCTGGTTCTAGTCATTCATTTTCAACAGAAATAATTATTTTTATGGATGACCGTTCAGAAGTGTTTGACGATTCCTGGAGTCAGTGTTCCAGATGAAAGCATCTGTTCTAAACCTTGCTAAAGTACTTCCAGAATCACTTCTTCACATTCCCACATTTCAGTGAAGAAGCCAAAATGCAGCTAGAAGTAATTACTTCAGACTAAACCCTGATGCTAATGGTGCTACCTCATTAGTGTTGTGGCTCAGTGAGGAGCCAGAGTGTATTTTTAATGAGTTTAGAATGGTAATAAAATTAAAGTGGAATTGTTGGGCAGAAGGAATATGTAATCCTATTATAGTAATGTCTCAACATAAAGGGAATAGTGATGAGAATTGTAGGGGATTGTATTACTTTTGCACTTGTCTCTGCTTTAATGTTCCTGGCTGCTTAAGTTCTTGCCCTTTGGGAAATGCAAACACATCCCTTCCCATCAAAACCTCCCCCTCCTTGCAGGTGTCAGATCAGATTTTAACTTCTCTGTGAGGTTTTCCTGACCACCAGATGGACCTTTCTCTAAAAGCTCCTGGTGGTGGTGTTTGGGCACCAAAAAAGTTGTGTTTCATGCCTCAGTTCTGTCTCCTTCTGTGGCAGTGCCACACATAACAACCTTGATAGGTTGATTTTTTTCTAAGAAACAGAGGGAAAGGATATGTAGAGATTATAGACAACATTAAATTTTGTTCAATAGTTTTTGAGGAATTATTGCATATATGGAACTCTGAGAAATAAAAAAAAATCAAAACCTTTGCTCTTTTCCAAAATGTTATTGAAAGTTAATAAATATGCAAATATATTAAACTTCCCAGGATCCCATCCAGAAGTATGTGAATATCTTTATTTTGTTTTTAAAGATTTTATTTATTTATTTGACAGACAGAGATCACAAGTAGGCAGAGAGGCAGGCAGAGAAAGAGAGCAGGAAGCAGGCTCCCTACTGAGCAGAGAGCCCGATGCGGGGCTCGATCCCAGGACCCTGAGATCATGACCTGAGCCGAAGGCAGAGGTTTAACCCACTGAGCCACTCAGGTGCCCCTGTGAATATCTTTATAAACACCATATGAACTCTTTCTAATGTGAGCACCATCAGTGAATGATGGCCTTGAAAGACATAAAATTATTCATTCATCCATCCACCCACCCACCCACCTACCAGTTTAGAAGCATTAAGTGTTAGTGCTAGGTGTTGGAACACAGAAGTAAAAAAACTGTTACAGTGAATTCCTGCCCTCATGGAGATACTGCCTCCCTAAATGTAGGATGACAGAAATGAAGTTAGAACCAAATCATGAAGGACTGTGTATGCCATGTTAAGGCATTTGAATTATTTTGAATTCTGTGGGAAAAATGATAAAGATGTTAAGCAAGAAAGTGAGAATATCTCATTTATGTTCTACAAAGATCTTTCTGGGAGTATTATAGAATAGCAGAGTGGATATGTGGCAAAGCAAGTTTGAATATAGAAAGATGAGAAAAAAGACCATCAAATATTTAAGATCGTCTCTCCAAACTCTCTTTAAGAATAGGTATCTCAGCTACCAATAGGAGAGCTGGAAATATTTCTGGCTGAAAACTGTACCAGTTTAAAGATTTTATTTATTTATTTGTTAGAGAGAGAGAGAGAGACAGAGACAGAGGAAGTGTGAGCAGGGGAAGGAGCAGGGGGGAAGGGAGATGGAGAAAGAAAGAATCTCAAGCAGACTCCTAGCTGAGCACCAAACCCAGTACGAGGCTCAGTCACAACCCTGAGATCCTGAGCTGAGCCAAAACCAAGAGTTGAATGCTTAATGGAACTGTACCAGTTTAAAACCTTTCTGAGCATGTACACCAAAGATGAATTAAAACAACTAGGGGCTTTTTGGGTTTTGAAAAGGAATTAATAGTCAAAGCAAAATGTGGTTATAATTATATACATTTTTATTAAACTTATGTATAACAAGAAGATATATTTACTTAATTTGTTGGGTTAAACATGAAGCTTTAAAAAATAAAGCAGCATTAAAAGAAGGGAGTTGAAAATATTTTATGGTTTAATAAAACTGTTTTGTTCTCTCATAGAGGATTTTGTTTTATTAATTAGACACACTAAAATTCTATTTGTTTCCCTCATCTTTGTTGTGTTCTCTCTAAAGAGCTGAATGACTTATTTTTATATAAAAGATTGTGTAAAAAAATTTGTAAAATTCCATGAAAGGAGTAAAATTTTGTCTAGACGTGTGAAGGGAAGAATTTCACACACAGACTCCTTAGTCGACAAACCAGAGAAATTCAGAGATCTTGTTCTGTACAGCTGTTACCAACCCTACTGTCAAATTTGGTTAAAAGAAAATAATCCATTGGTCTAGATCTGGTTCCTTCGTCTCCTCCCACTCCTACGTTGGAACAAATAGGACAGTTTTAGGTTGAGCATCTAGTGGGGTCCATAATTAAAGATTCTACTGTGCACATAAATTTAGCTTGTCCTTTCCAGTCTTGATGGCAGATTTATAACCCCTCCTATTAAAAAGCCAAAATTCTGTTGCCTATTTGTCCTAATAAAGCAGCAGGAGTTTCCTGAAGGGAATGCTGATGAGCCTAATTGTTCACAGCTGGAGGGTGAATGATTGGCTTCATCAATGAAATTTTAACCTTCTCCTTCCCCATTTCCCTCTTGACTTTACAGATAGGAGTTGGGTTTCAAGAATCCATGAAATGAAAGAGATGCCCAGATTTTCATTAGTAGTGATGATCTGTTCATATTTTGGCAAGACTGTGAGATATTGATTTGGATTTGATGGTATAGTGATGGTTAATACCAGAAGTCTGTACAAAAGTGTTGATGTCTGAAACAAAAAATTTCAGTGCTGAAGTGTGACTGGTTTTTGGGGTCGACCAAATGAGATACTGGAAAGGTCTGTTGTTGGCTTTCTTATGAAGTTCTGTATAAAACAGAATGAAGGGGCGCCTGGGTGGCTCAGTTGGTTAAGCCGCTGCCTTCGGCTCAGGTCATGATCCCAGGGTGCTGGGATTGAGTCCCGCATCGGGCTCTCTGCTCAGCAGGGAGCCTGCTTCCCTCTCTCCCTCTCTCTCTGTGCCTGCCTCTCTATCTACTTGTGATCTCTCTCTCTGTCAAATAAATAAATAAAATCTTAAAACAGAATGAAGAGACAGTTTATTTATAAATGTTTCTCTAATAAATATAATATGCAGATCATTGTAGAGAACATTCTTTGCAGACCAAATCCCTTACCAATATTAGGGAAGTCTTCACAATCCACTTTTGCTGTCATTCACAAATACTTCTGAATATCTGTTGGGAAAGGATCTCATAATAGACACTGGTTATACAAAGAGAGGCTTATAATAGAAAGCTAGGTAGGCAGGACAGAAGGTATTTCAAAGTGGATGCTATGCCAAGTGCTAAAAGACTAGAGAAAAAAGGGGAACCCATAGTAGAATCAAAGGAAATGATAGAGTAATGAGATATATAGTACAAGGTCAAGAAAGCAAAGAATGGGAATTTCAGGAAGGAGATGACCAGCACTATTTATTATTACTAGAAAGTTAATGAGACTAAGAACTAAAAATAAGTAAGGAAATTACACTTAGCTATTTGAAGGTCATCAGTGACAAGAACATGTAGTTTCAGTTG
Organism: Meles meles; assembly: GCF_922984935.1. Taxonomy (NCBI): domain Eukaryota; kingdom Metazoa; phylum Chordata; class Mammalia; order Carnivora; family Mustelidae; genus Meles; species Meles meles. Next base: position 65,464,024 of record NC_060072.1, read on the forward strand.
AATGGGAATGATGAATAGGAAAATGTAAGCATGACCTGACATGGGACAAATTCAACATTAGAATTATTGTGAGTAACAGGGTACTAGCAAATTGAACCCAAACACATTTACAAAGATAATACATTATCATGATTTAATGGGGTTCATCTCAACAGTGGAGGTCTTGGTAAGTAAATGATACATACATACACATGAGCACACGCACATACACTTCGTTGGTTTGCCTATTGATTACCATGTTAACATAAAGATAAAAAATAGAGAAAATACTCATAAGATCATCTTAAAGATTCAATATCACTCCAATTAAAAGTCCACCATGCATGTTTAAAAAAATTTCTTTTTAAATTTTATAATGTGGGGACGCCTGGGTGGCTCAGATGGTTAGGTGTCTGTCTTTGACTTGGGTCATGATCTCCAGGTCCTGGGATGGGACACCATGTCTGGCTCTTGGCTCAGTGGGGAATCTATTTCTCCCACTCCCTCTGCCTCTCCCCCTGCTTGTGCTCTCTCTCTCCATCTCTATCTCTGTATCTCTCTCAAATGAATAAATAAAAAATCTTTAAAAAAATTTATGATGCAAATTCTGGGAATTCAAAAAAACTTTGAAGAATTAGAATAATTTTAATGAGAAGAAAAGGTTGGACAAGTTATACTATGTGATCTCACAACTTAACTATATGGATCTGGTAATCATACAGTGTGATTTTGGCCTATGACAGACATGTAGACCAATACAAAAGAATGAAGTTCAAAAACAAGACACATACATGATTTGGCAATTGATATATCAGGGTAATTTAAGGAGGGAAAAGATAGATTTGTCAATAGTGTAGTGAGAATTGAGTAACCTTATCTAAGACCTTCAACCCTTCCCTCATACCATATTCAGAAATTAATTCTAAGTGGATCATAAACAAAAATACAAAAGCAAAATCTATAAAGATTTTAAAAGAAACAAAGAGTAACATCTTTGTGAATTTAGGGTAGGTAAATATTTCTTAAGTAGGAGAAATAAAGAACTAACCATAAAAAGAAAAACTGATAAATTGCTTTTCATCAAGGTGTAAAGTATCATTAAGTAAAGATGAAAGCAAGGCTCAGACTGGAAGAAAATACTGACATACATATATTTGAGGTAGGGCTTGTTTTCAAAATTTGTAAGAAAAGCTTATAGCACAGTAAGAAGCCAAACCACCAAACTGACCAAATGGGGATAAGATTTGAACAGACATTTCATAAAATGGGTCTGTAACAAATACATAGTAGATGTGTTTACAAATTAAAACCACAGTGAAAACACTATTCACCACTAGAGTTGTCAAAATTAAAGACCCAGTATCAAGTGTAAGGATGTGAGGCAACTGGAACTCATATATTTTTGTCAAAGTGCAAAATAGTATAACTATTGGAAAAATATTTGGTAGTTTTTTGTTTGTTTTTTTGTTATTAACATACAATGTATTATTTGCTTCAGGGGTACAGGTCTGTGAATCATCAGTCTTACACAATTCACAGCATTCACCATAGCACATACCTCCCCACTGTCTATAACCCAGCCACCCTATCCCTCACGCCTCATCCCCCAGCAACCCTTAGTTTATTTCCTGAGATTAAGAATCTCTTATGGTCTTTCTCCCTCCTAATCCCATCTTGTTTCATTTTTTCCTTCCCTGCCTCCCACGTCCTCTCACCCTGCCTCTCAAATTCCTCATATCAGAGAGATCATATGATAATTGTCTTTCTCTGATTGGCTTATTTTGCTCAGCATAATACCCTCTAGTTCCATCCACATCATTGCAAATGGCAAGATTTCATTTCTTTTTTTTTTTTAAGAAGGGATCATTTCCCTTTTTTTTTTTTTTAATTTGACAGAGAGAAATCACAACTAGACAGAGAGGCAGGCAGAGAGAGAGGAGGAAGCAGGCTCCCCACGGAGAAGAGAGCCCGATGTGGGGCTCTATCCCAGGACCCTGAGATCATGACCTGAGCCGAAGGCAGAGGCTTTAACCCACTGAGCCACCCAGGCGCCCCAAGATTTCATTTCTTTTAATGGCTGCATAGTATTCCACTGTATTATGTATACCATATCTTCTTTATCCATTCATCTGTTGTTGGACATCTAGGTTCTTTCCATAATTTGGCTATTGTGGACATTGTGGTGCACGTGCCCCTTCAGATCACTACATTTGTATCTTTAAGGTAAATACCCAGTAGTGTGATTGCTGGGTCATAGAATAGCTCTCTTTTCAACTTTTTGAGGAACCTCCATACTGTTTTCCAGAGTGGCTGCACCAGCTTGCATTCCCACCAACAGTGTAAGAGGGTTCCCTTTCTCCGCATCCTCGTCACATCCTGTTGTTTCCTCATTCTGTTGTTTCCTCACTTGTTCATTGTAACCATTCTGACTGGTGTAAGGTGGTATCTCACTGTGGTTTTGATTTGTATTTCCCTGATGCTGAGTGATGTTGAGCACTTTTTCATGTGTCTGCTGGCCATTTGGATGTCTTCTTTGCTGAAATGTTCATGTCTTCTGCCCATTTCTTGACCGGATTGTTTGTTCTTTGGATGTTGAGTTTGATAAGTTCTTTATAGATTTTAGATACTAGTCCTTTATCTGATATGTCATTTGTAAATATCTTCTCCCATTCTGTTGGTTGTCTTTTGGTTTTGATGACTGTTTCTTTTGCTGTGCAAAAGCTTTTTATCTTTGATGAAGTCCCAATAGTTCATTTTTGCCCTTGTTTCCCTTGCCTTTGGTGATATTTCTAGGAAGAAGTTGCCGCGACTGAGGTCAATTAGGTTGCTGCCTCTGTATTTGGTAGTTTTTAATAAAGTTAAACATGTGATCTTCCTGATAAGAGGAAGTGGAGATGCATCATGGGGAGTTTGGGGGGTAGGAAAAGAAGAAATGAAACAAGATGGGATCAGGAGGGAGACAAACCGTAAGATACTCTTAATGTCATAAAACAAACTGAGGATGGCCGGAGGGAGTGGGGTAGGAAGAGAGTGGTGGGGTTATGGACATTGGGGAGGGTATGTGATATGGTGAGTGCTGTGAAGTATGTAAACCTGGCGATTCACAGACCTGTACCCCTGGGGCTAATAATACATTATATGTTTATAAAAAAATTAAAAATTTTTTTTTAAAAAGTTAACATATTCTTAGTGTAAGACTCAGCAATGTCACCCTGTGGGTTTTTACCCAAGAGAAATGAAACCTCATGTTTACAAAAGATTTGTACATGAATATTTATGAAAGATTCATTCATAATACCCAAAATGGAGACAACTTAAATGTCCATCAATAAGTGAATGTATAGGGTCACCTGGGTGCTCAGTCAGTTAAGCACCCGACTCTTGATTTCTGCTCAGGTAATGATCGCAGGGTTGTGAGATCTAACCCTGCATTGGAGTCCCTGCTGAGCACGGAGCCTGCTTAAAATTCTCTCTCTCCTCCCCTGCCCCTCCCCTGCTTGCATTCTGTCTCTTTCTCAAAAAAAAAAAAAAAAAGTCATTTAACACATGAATGTATAAACAAATTGTGGCATATCCATGTCAAACAAAAAGCTATGAATTACTGATAGATATAACAAAAATAATTCATCTTTAAACATAGTGCTGAATGAAAGAAGTGAGTCCCAAAAGAGCATATGGTATCTGAATTTCTAGAATAGTCAAACTTAACCTGTTTGCCTGTGGAGCGCAGATCTGTGGTTGTCGTGTGCAAGGGAGGAAGGAGGGTTACTGCATAGAGGCACAAAAGAAATTTTAAGAGAGATGAAAATATATAAATCTGTCATATTTATCTAAGTGTATGCATAAAATGTGTGCATTTTATTTGATGTTATTATACCCAGTAAAGTTGATTCAGAAAGTAAAAAACATGATATATGTCCAAATTTTTGGGTTTGGTTTGCTTTTGTCTTTTAAAATGGGATTAATATTACAGGTAGCACAGTGTCCAATATAGCAGGATATGATATAATTTAAAACTAATGATAGAATTCTATTCATTGATGATGTATGTTGTATTTGAGTTTGGCGCTTTTTAAAAATTTTAATTTTTTAAAAAATATTTTATTTATTTGAGAGAGAGAGAATGAGAGAGAGAGAGCATGAGAGGAGAGAGGTCAGTGGGAGAAGCAGACTCCTCGCCGAGCAAGGAGTCCGATGTGGGACTTGATCCCGGGACTCCAGGATCATGACCTAAGCAGAAGGCAGTCACCCAACCAACTGAGCCACCCAGGCATTGAGTTCAGCTTTTAAAATATGAACCTCTCCTGTAGGTAACAAAGCAGCTTTTTGGTTCACTATATAAGATCTTAAAAACCCATTAGATTGTATGTACTAGTGTATTCCAAATAGTCTTAGAAGTCATTAAACTCTTGTTCCTTCAATCTCTTCGTTTTTTTCTTATTATTTTAAAAAAGGAAAGTGTGAAAAGTATGTTACATTGGCTGATTTCAATCTGATGAAAGAATTTGTCTGACAGTCATGAAGTATGGGTGAGAAAATTCGAGTTCTTCTATTTTCAGAAAAGGAAAATAGTATTTGTTTTCCACTAAAGAAACACTTGCATCTTGTACACCTTTTTTAAAATACAAAATGGATGAGTTATGGATCCCAGAGACATGTTCAAGGCAAGATGAAGGACGTGTTGCTGATTTTTATTTTGGATTTTGGTTAGTCTTTATTGCTTTATTCTTTTGCATTGTACCAACTTGCCAGAGAATGGCCATTTACTCTCCTATGTAAATGTCTAGGATCTATAACTTTATGCATGTGTTTAGGTTTTGGTCAAAAAATATATCTTTAAAAATTATAATTTAAAATATGATTATGATATTAGTCAGATTTTTAAAAGGGGTAGGAATGGAGTTTATCTTTCATAACTCAGTTGGGTGAGTTAAATGCTTCCTTCGCAGAGCCCTGTGTGGGAAACACAGGGCAGACACACATAAATCAGGCACTCACTGGTCCAACATACTTAGAGAAACTAAATGACTTTCTCATTTGAACATGAATTTACACATGGTTGGGTGACTGGAAATATGGCAATAACATGATAGTGTATCAGTGAGAAAATGAAATTGGCTGCAAATAAAATGGAAGCATTTGATTAAACAAGTCTTTGTAAAGGTCATTAGCAATATGAAGCTCTCTAGTCCATATGTGTGGAGCAGGAGTAGAGTCAGGGCACCTGCGTGTGCATGAGAATGAGGTGTGGGCGCAGAGCCCATGATTGGTTGTGTGGAGGACACTTTTGTGCATCAGTATGGAGGCTTCCCTTCCCTGAATGGATGCAGGCTCCAACCCAAGAGAATGTGTTCCTTCTGCCCCTAATTGTCACCTCAGCGTGGCATCCTTGTACTACTGCACTGGAGTGGTCTGACCTCAGTATCCAAACTGAATTAACAAGGGCAATGTTGAAAGTAAAATTAGACTTTTATCTTTTAGGATGATACTGTGTTACATTTTCCTTTTCCTTCCAGGAAGGAAGAGATTGACAGACTTTTTAGTTGTCCTATTTCTGTACTTATTCAAACTGAATCCCTTCATTCCTTGGTGGAGAGAGACAATTGTTTCCTATATATGTGTGGCCCCAGAAGGTATAGACCATGGTGTTTTAGTGTTTTCAATGGACTTCTGGTGGCTCTTTTAATGATGGCTACTTTGTGTATTTGCTGGGCATTGTGTTGAGCCACTTACATATTTGATCTCACTGAATGCCTTTCAATAACACTGTAACACCAAAATTATGATGACCACTTTGCTACTGTGGCCCCTGAGACCCAGGGACCTTAAAATGCTTGCCCCGTCTCCTGGTGGGTCAGTGGCTGAGCCAGGATGCACATGGGTCTGCTTCTCTCCCTGGGCTGTGCTGGACTGGCCACACTCAGATGTCCTGCCGAAAGAAGGAAGCGTAGTTTTGAGAGCTGAGAATGAATGGAATTATTAGAGATCACTCTAGAAACAGAGTCCAAAAGGTTTTTCAGAAGGTCCCAGAACTTGCCCAGAGTCACAGAGCTAAAAGTGAAGAATTTGCCCCAGGGAAAGGGGTCTTGATTATAGCGTTTTAAGAATCAGAACAACAGCCGCCATCAGCAAGGCCAACTAGTGAGTAGCTTGGACCACTCCGTAGTTACTATGTAGGGGCCACAAGGAGGCAGATCCGTGCCATGGATAAAGCCTTGGGTTTGTGGGGTCATCTGAGCCCCAGGAACACCCCATGGTCGGTCATTCACTTGCTGTGTGACTTGGGGCTGTGCGACTGCCTCCACATTCCATTCAGTCTGGGAAATGGAGATAATGATGCCAGTAATAGCTCCTACCTGGTTAGATAAAGATTTGTGGGGCCATCAATATATAATCACTACTATTATTTATAGTATGTGTAATACAGGAACCCAGAGGCAATGTCTGAATAATGATGAAAAAAATCCAAAAAGAACAAATGAAAACCTAGTTTTGATGAAGACAGAAAGAGGTTTGGGAGATAAATTTGGTTTCTGTTTAGTTATTTTTGCCTCTGTGTTTGTTTTTTTTCTGTCTCCCTGTTGGCTGTGTGACAATGTAGTTACCATTCCCTCCCCACCCAGACTTCCTAAGGACTGGGATGCTGTGGACAGATCTCAGGATTCATCATAAACGTGGGTCATTACAACTGAACAAATTGGAGTATTTTTAATTGATTTCTGTTTATACATTGGAAATATAATTTGATTTGATTAAAAATATTAAATTAGAAGCGAATAGGCACACAGATTGCATGGTAGAACACAGCAGAATTGCTCGTTTCTTTAGCAACTTGCCAATGTAAACTACTTCTCTAGGTCTTAAATATAGATTGTCGGGTCTATGGAGAAATTAGGAGATGGTTTCAAAAGTTATAAAACTGAAAGAAACAAATATTTCATTTTTATATAAACCATGGTTACGATGCATACATTACTTCTATTATATTGATAGACATATTAATCAAACTTTAAAATCCCGACATGAATAACGTTTGTATGTATATCTTGAATACTCTGTGCTAGGGTCAATGTGGTTCTCATTTCTACTCTAAAATCTTATTTATGACTTTCCCCTATGGAGCTAGCTTTCTGTGTGAGTGAAAATTCAAAATAAAAAATAAAATATAATACACATCAAATATTCCAGAAGTGAAGAGTTAAAAAAAAAAGAATCTACAAGCTGTTTTTAATATGACACAGACCTTTGTCTTCAAAGTAGAAATAATCAGAGTTCTGACTGCATATCTAAGAGCTCTTTGTCCAGGTCACTCTGCTCTGTGTTCCTTTTGCTCTCTGGCCACGGTGACCTGCTGGGACTCCCAGTCTGGGAGACCTTGATGCTCCACCTTGCACTGGTGCCTGGGAACTTTCTCCAGGGTAGTGCAATGGGGCAGTAATTTCCATCTTTCATGGATCACTGGCCTTCGTTGCCTAATGTTTTGTGTGAGGTTTTGGTTTGGCCTGCTTTGTTTTGTTTGTTTGGGAGGAAAAATGAATTTCAAAGGTGTCTGGCAAGATTGTACAGATCATCACTTATTCCCTACTTTCTAGCCCCATCTGCAAGGGTAGTTAAAATCCTCATACCTTAAATGCAAAGCCACATTGAACCTGGGAGGGGATTGTGACCTGTTCTTTGGATGAGTCTGCTTGGACTAAGAAAAAATTTATTATCTCTTATAGCAACAGTATTTGCACGCTTTCGATTGTGCTGTGTTTTATTAGGGCCACCTGCTCTGCTGCAAGGCTTTGACCACAAATGTAAGGTGATCTATTGAGAACGAGCTGTGGTGGTCTGTCAGAAGCTGAGGTTGCAGCATGTCTTTTTTGGCCCCCGTGTGAACTCAGCTCAAGAAACTCGTGTGCTTTAATTATTTTTAATTCTATTTTGAAATTAGTTTAGATTTAGAGATAAATTGCAGAAATCATATTAACTAGGAAACTAGTGTCAATACAATATTATTAAGTAATCTATAGATCTTATTCAAATCCTGCCAGTATTGCATTAATGTCCTTTTTCTTCTTTCTTCTTTTTTTTTTTTAAATGTCCTTTTTCTGGTTCAAGATCTACTTTAGAATCCCACATCAAAACACACTTATCCTATGTGTAAATTTTAATAAGTTTTGACAATTTTTTTTAAAAGATTTTATTTATTTGTCAGAAAGAAAGTAGGCAGAGAGGCAGGCAGAGAGAGAGGAGGAAGCAGGCTCCCTGCTGAGCAGATCCTGATGCGGGACTCGATCCCAGGACACTAGGATCATGACCTGAGCTGAAGGCAGAGGCTTTAACCCACTGAGCCACCCAGGCGCCCCATGTTTTGACAAATTTATGTGTCATGCAGCTACTATCTAAATAACATAGAGAGCATTTTTCCAATTCTCAAAAGAATCCCTTAAGTTCCCAATACCCCACAAAGTTCATTGTGTTCCTTCCTAGTCCATCTCCCTCACTTACTTGCATCCCTGGCAACTACTGATCTGTGTTCCATCACCATAGATGAGATTGTTCTATTCTGGTGTTTCAAGTAGATGGAATTATCTAGTATATACTCTTCTGCCTCCAGCTTTTTGAGTCCAGTGTAATTGCTAGAAAATTCATTTAGCTGTTGTATCTGTAGTTATTTTTTTATTGCTGAGTTTGAAAATTTATTTGTTCACCTGCTAATAAATGTTTGGGTTGCTCCTAGATTTGAGGTATCTAGAGGAGAAATCATAGTTAGATAGGCCCTCCCCTTCCGTACTGCTTGATCTTCCTCCAATGAGGATTCTTGGCTAACAAAGATAAACATCAAGAACAATAGCAGGCTAGTAATCAGAATGCCATTAAATATCCTGATGGCAGAGCATTCTCTTAAAAGCTACAGTGGTGAAATTGGTTTGGGCTTTAGGCTTAACTGAGGTTTCTTCCTCCCTCTGCCTTAAACCTGAGATGTCTGGGATCATAGATCTGGCTTCAGCCTAAATTCTTCACCCAAGTGCAGACCCAAAACTGGGATAAAGAGAAAGAGAACCTGTATTAAGAGTGTGGACTCAGAACCAGACTGCACATGTTCAAGCCTCAGCTCAGCTAATTACTGGACATGTGACCCTTGGCCAATTAACTCACTTCTCTGGGCCTCACTTTTCTCTTCTATAGAAGAAGGATAACAATAGCACCTCCCTCCTAAGGTTGCTATGAGGATTAAAAGGTTAATACTGTGTTCAGAACAGCACCTGGCCTCAGTACGCATTCAGTAAATTTTATATATTGTTATTAAAATATTCAACATGTGCATTTCATTCAGGTTTTCCTGGTTGTTCCTGGCAGTCAGATTCACAGATAGGTGTTCTATCTTTTCCATTACCTCTGAGTCCACCACAGGACTGGACAGATAGTAGCTGCTCCATATTTGTTTTTCACACAAATATCGATATCTGAATCGTTCATCATTTTTGTAGTGATAGAAGTTATAGATATCCTTTTGTTATAAAGGATATTGTTGAAGGATATAAAGGATATTGTTGAAGTTATAGATATCCTTCCCAAATTGAGCAGCAATATCCTGTTACCCTGAGTTATCATTCTAACATATATTGTTTGTTTATTGTATCTCTGGGAATAGTATTTGCAGTTTAAGTATCCTCCTGGAAAGGCTAAGACAGAGATTTTACTGAGGATAATAAGAGAGGTAGTAGAGCGTCAGTGATTAAGGCCATAGGCTCTTGTTGAGCATGGCCTAGGTTTAAGTCTGACTTTACTTACTAGCTGTGGGAACTTGGGCAAATCCCTGACTACTTAATGCCTCAATTTACCCTTTGTAAAATATAGCTAACAGTAGTACCCTTGTCACTGAGTTATGCTGAGGATTGATGCATTAATGCAAGTAAAGCACTTAGAAAAGTCCCTTGCACAAGGTACTTGTTATTATAAAGTAGTATATCCCCAATTTTTGAAGACAGTCCCAATGTCAAAATTCTACTTCACTAGCTTAACTGTGCTAAAATTTATTGGCCCCTGCGTCCCAATTAGGAATTCAGAAAATCTGATTATAGCCATATTGGCTCTTTTTAATCTTCTTAGTGCTAAGCTTACTTATGCACCTGCATGAGTTTATGTTGCCAGTAGAAGTGATTTTGTTTGCTTGGATTCCTTGGAGCTCTGCCGTGCAGTAAGTTTGGGCAGACGGAAATAGAAGAGAAAAAAAGACACTAAATTCCACATACTTAAAATCATGTAGCTAAGAGAACACTGAACTTCAGAAAACTGAAATTCTTGTTAATTGTTCACTGCCTCTGACCGCTTTACCTCTTTGGGCCTCATTTATAATGTGAGGACAGTGTTTGCTGTCTGCCAACCTTACAAGAGTGTTTCAGAGATTAAATAAGAAAATGGATGGAACAGCCCACTGTAACCTCTGCAATGATATATAAATACATAATGTGTATATTTATGTGAGCAGTTGATATTCTGGCAAATTAAATGTTTAAATAATAGAGAATTCTCATACATAACAAATTAATAACCAATTAGCAGAAGATTGAAATGCATTGAGAAAATACTTAGCATCTAAATCATTTCAACATATACATATAACATGCTTTTCTCACTCATCCTTATCCATGATTAGGAGAGTCTTTAGTTCTTACCACAATCACCTTCTCAGTATTTCTGAAAGTTCCTCTGATTATGTGCCAGATGTTCTCTCAAGGTACTGTTGTCTACGTTTTATCCTGGCTCCCATTGGTATTGCTGTCTGGTCCTGGGACCTTGCCTCTCTGCCCATTACCCTAGTCCATGGTGATGTGTGCTGCTAGGACCCCGGAGCGGCACCAAACAAACGTTGCACGCCTTGCTCCAAATCTGATCATGCCATCTGCTTAAAGCCCTTCCTTGGCTCTCTGCTGCTCTCAGAATAAAGTCAGATTCCTTAAGAGGCCTCCAAAGCTAGTTTCTTTCCTATCTCTCCCTTTCTCTCACTCACCACCGTGCCAGTGGTAGATACTCCTGCTGTGTTGAATTCCCTTTGTTTCCTTCCCACACCCCTTGTTCTCTTCCAGCCCTCAGCTTTTATTTATGCTCCTCCCTTTAAGTCATCGTCCATCATCTCATGAATTCATCATCCTTTATGTGATAGCTTCGGTGTCATTCTGTCACGCCTTTGGTCCACGACCCACCCTCAGCTTTTGCCTGCAGCTTCTCTCAGCTTGCCATGCAGTTCTGGGTTCTTGAGGCTGGTTGGCAGGTCAGTCAGAGAAGCTACAGTGTAGTGATCTGGTCTAGGGTCTCTCTCTCAACTGTGTGCCCCCTCTCTCTATGGTCAGCTGTTTTCTGTTTGGAGTTTCTAAATTAACCTGTTCTATATAGGCTTCTGTATAGGGTTCTGTTTTATCTCACGGCTTCCAGTATGTATGTATGTACGTATGTGCATATATATATATGTATGTGCATAGATATGCACATACATATATATATGTGGGTTTTTTTTAAAGATTTATTTATTTATTTATTTATTTATTTATTTATTTGACAGCGAGAGACAGGAGATCACAAGTAGGCAGAGAGGCAGGCAGAGAGAGAGAGAGGGAAGCAGGCTCCCCGCGGAGCAGAGAGCCCGATGTGGGACTCGATCCCAGGACCCTGAGATCATGACCCGAGCCGAAGGCAGCGGCTTAACCCACTGAGCCACCCAGGCGCCCCTGTATATTTATATTTTAAAATATTTTCAAGAAGTCTCTTTTGTACTGCACACTGTCCAAGTTCATTCCTTTTTTTTTTTTTTTGACAAATGTTTATTTTATACTGATGGTGTGCCAGGGATTATTCTAATTTATGGAGACACCAAATATTCATGAATGAGGTTTTTTAAATAAAAACCAGTACTCATTATATTACACCCAGAAATATTCACCCAGTGAATAAAAGATATGTCTAAAAACATGCTCGATTAACCAACTTTTATTTTATTTTGTTAGGGTCTAGATTAGTTGATGGCTTTGAATTTGTGTTGTGTCCTACCTCTGTTAGGCTCTGGGCTTCTGGATAAGAAATTCCCTAAGCCCCAAGATAAGGAAGAGTTCTGACTCAAGACTGTCTTGAGGATTAGTTAAGAGAAAGCTGCAGGGTGTCTGGGCAGTTCAGTTGGTTTAAGCATCTGCCTTCCGCTCAGGTCATGATCCCGGGGTCCCGGGATCTAGTCCCACAACCAGCTGCCTGGTCAGGGGGGAATCTGCTTCTCCCTCTGCTTCTGCTGTTCTCTCTCTCTCTACAAAAAAAAAAAAAAAGAAAAAATAAAAAAAGGATAAAGCATGCAGTGTGCTTTGCACAGAGACCAGCACATATTAAATGTACTAAGTGCCAAATTTGTTATTATATTGAAACTTCCCTGAGACCGTTAACCACAGAAGTAGCCAATAGAACCAAAACTGATTAAAGCTACTAATTGTAGAATGATGTCTCTGGAGACTCTGACTAAATTAATGGTATAATGTACTGAGAAGATCAATGGACTAAGCATAAACAATCTGAACCCCAGTTGATTTTTGACATTTTGATACTACATGGCATCTGATATTTCTGCCCTTATTTTTCTTATCTGTAAAATTACAGGAGTTCATATGGTCCCTTTTAATTATAATATACTAGAATTTTTGTCAACTTTTTAATGATTTTCAAACTGGCTTAGAGAATTAAAAAATTATATCCTCACATACCTCCCATATCTCCTATTTCTACATATTTTCTTGTACACAATTCTTTCTTTTTAAGTAACATGCCAGAGCAAGAGTTTAACATTTCAGGAAGAAGAATTTATTGTAGCTGTGGAGCAAGATATTGAAGGTTAATTGGAGTTTTGATACAGTGGAGACATTTGTGAGTGTCTTTTTTGACTGGTTGGATAGCTTCTTCCTCTCAGAATCTGCCTCTGAATATCAAAGGAGACATCAAAGGTTGTTCTGGCCTTCTGTAGAATGCCATTGGTTATTAAGGTTTAGGTGAGGCACTTAATTTGTTTAAGGTAGAAAATTTTAGAGAGAACCTGTAGACACTTAAATTCTCTTTGTTGTTTTTGTTAAACTATAATCTTTCCTAATGTGAGTTGCGTCTTTGCTACTTTGGTCAGCTGAGAAATCTTTTTCCTTACTGTTCAAAAGGAAATGGGATTTCTGAATTTTTATTCTTAAAAATTGTGAATTCCAGTTCTTTATTATTAGTAGATGTGAGTCTTTCTTCTTTCTTTTTATTGCTTAAGAGAACAAGGAAAATTCTATCAGTATGATTAGTGTTTTAGAAGACACTTTATATAAGGTTCTTTGTAATTTATCGGTTGTTACTACTTTACGTTAACAAAGCTTTGAAATGAGATAGAGGGTCACCAGAGTCAGTATTTAGGCAAAAATTATCAAGTGTTTATTATTCTGTGAAAGGCTTGTAACTCTACCAGGATATTTTCACTTGAAACACCAAAAATTAAGATGAGTGAACAATTTCCAAGTGGTTCTTGTCTTCCATTTTATTGTCCATATTCCAAACTATGAGCATTCTTTTTTTCCATTTTATTTTATTTTATTTCATTTCAGTGTTCCAGAATTTATTGTTTATGCACCACACCTGGTGCTCCATGCAATATGTACCCTCCATAATACCCACCACCAGGCTCACCCACCCCCCTCCCAAAACCCTCGGTTTGTTTTTCAGAGTCTACACAGTCTCTCATGGTTCATCTCCCCCTCCAATTACCCCCAACTCACTTCTCCTCTCCATCTCCTCATGTCCTCTGTGCTACTCCCTATGCTCCATAAGTAAGTGAAACCATATGATAATTGACTCTCTCTGCTTGACTTATTTCATTCAGCATAATCTCCTCCAGTCCCATCCATGTTGATACAAAAGTTGGGTATTCATCTTTTCTGATGGAGGCATAGTATTCCATAGTATATATGAACCATATCTTCTTTATCCATTAGTCTGTTGAAGGGCATCTTGGTTCTTCCCACAGTTTGGTGACTGTGAGCATTCTTATTTTTCACCCTGGTTAAGCACTAGATACTAAGAAAAGAAAAAAAGAGAGCAAGAGAATGAGAAAAAGTGAGAGAGATAGCAGGAGTGAGAAGTGAAAGTTCTAACTGGAGGAGCAATAAAGATTTCATAAGTTCATTTCAGCTCAGTAAATATTTATGGATCATCTTGCTGTAAGTTAAGTATATCATAGTTATCTGATAGTGAATAGGAGGAAAGTGAATAAGTGACGAAAGCTCCTTAAGTATTCAGGAGTGCACAAACTTGTGAGAGAGATGGGTAAATGCATTTTTAAACTGTTACCAGGCTAATTCTGGTAATGGCTATCAAAGACACCAAAGATGAGCATACACAGAGTTAAGGAGCAGAAACTCTGTAAGAAGACAGACCTGGGCAAGCCTAGCTCCACTCTTTATATTTTTGTAACCTTGGCTAAGGTGTTGCCTGTCTTAAAGAGCCAGTGTTCTCGTTTATATATGGAGATAAGGGTCACTTTGAGGATTACAGGCATAGAAGCTTATATGCATAGATACCTGCATAGATTATATGCATAGATACCTATATGCATTGACACAAAATGGTGACTGAGTGATAAGAAAGTCCAGAGAATGAAGGGATTAAATCCTACTGGGAAATTGTGGATACCCTCCTTGAGATGGTGAGATTTTATTTTGGTGCTGAAGAATGAACAGGTCTCTGATAGGAGCCATGGAAAGAAAAGGCATTCTGGGCAGAGGAAGGTATGTAGTCAGAGGTTGCAAAGGATGGAAAAGGAGGATCAAGAGAGCCCAGGAGGGATTTGGGTGTGTTTGTTGTGGGAGAGCCTCTGGATGCCACTCATGCTCAGAGTTTGGAGACTTTGAATGCCAAGTCAAGAAATTCAGACTTTCATTTTAGTAAGAGCTTTGTATTTTTGACATGAATCTCAGTTTTCAAAGAGTTTCCTCATAAGTTAAAAAGAACTTTTTATAGCCTATGAGGTAGGTCAGGAAAATATTACATAATCTCACTGTAACATGAAGAAATTTATTTTCAAGGAGGTTAAATAAGAAGTTCAAGGCTGCAGGCCCAGTAAGTAATAGACTTAGATCTGGGTCTCACATCCTTTGGCCTAGACAAAGTGTCTTGCCCAAGATACTACCTCTGCTTACAGTGAGTGCAGATGAAGGTATTGATTAGGGGTCTTAGTGAGATCTGTTTTTTAAGAAGAGAACTCCACTTGGGAGTGAATAGCATTGAGGAAAGACACTGGAGTTGGGAAGACCAGTTGGGGGCAGTGGGTCTTTAAGGTAGTCAAGAAGAGGGATAACAGGGACCTGAACTAAGGAACTTCCAGGGCAAATAGAGAAAGGATCACAGACAGAGCCTTCGTGAAGACAGAATCAAGAGGATGGGAAGACCAATTAGGAGGGTGAACTTTAAGTAAGGAGAAACAGTTTATGGTTTTGAACTTGACCAGCCGAGAAGGGCGATATTCATGCTTAGAGAATTTGAGGTGTTTTTATTGTTCCCTGTATTTTCAGCAACAAATCTTGGAGAAGTTGACCAAAATTGAAAAGTAACTAATGACATTTGAATTGTTGACATTTCGTTTTTGACCTTATGTTGACACAGCACATCTAGGTCTTTATCTCATGATTGAATTAAGTAGCTGAGACCATCTGATATAATGATTATTATTTCTAGTTCTTTGTTCTTCTCATCTATAAAATGGGGAATATACTGATTTGCCTCCTGGGCTTCTATTGCATGAATTAATACATTTAAATCATAACAGTGTGTGGCACATACAAATCATTTCCCGTTAATGTTTTTGGTTTTATTGTTAAGTTTCAGTTCTGTGGGCTGTATATAATGAATGGGCTGACAGGGAAAATCCTGCAGGCCAGTTTTACAGGGGTGAGGAGGAGAGGCAAAAGATTTAGAGAACTCAACCCCTGGAATAAATTTATGAATTCACCTCTGTATGAATTTGTGAATTTCAGCCTCTGATCTAGAGTGGGGAAGAGTCAAGATCCCTCTTGGCTTATTTTCTATTTTGTTATGAGTTGACAAAGAGAAATAGAAACCTTGAAATATCATTTCTTCAGTCACTGGCCATTCTAGTCTGTCCGTCATTGCCATGGGAAACTAACTCTTAATTAAGAGTAAATTATTTGGTCCCTTGGTTCATTTCATGAGGAAATGGAATTTTTCATGGGGTGAGGAAGAATTGCCAAATAAGAGAGAGCCTCATAAATAAAACTCTTCAAATCACTACCCCAACATACTTTCAGGGAACCAGAGTATACCTCATGTATACCTCAATGTATACCTCAATGTAACATTTTAATGAACATTTTAAATGAAATCCCCAAACACAAAGTTTGTCATTTCAGAAAAGAGGAACGACTTCTAATTTCATGAGCCTTCAGGAGTACTTTTCCAACCACTTCCAGCCCACCCAAGCACCTTTTTCCATACTGCCACTCTCTTTCCTTTTTTGCTACTCTTTATTTTGATCCGGTAAGGAAGTCACAGAAGTATATGGCCCAGAATTCCACTACTGGGTATTTAGTGGAATAATAAATACTGGGTATTTACCTGAAGAATATAAAAATACCAATTCTAATATAATAATGTAATATAATAGTAATATAAAAATACTAATTCTAAAAGATATTCTGAACCCCTATGTTTATTGTAGCATTGCTTACAATAGCCATGATATGGAAGAAACCAAAGATGAATGAATAAAGAAGATATGGTATATACATAATGGAATATTACTCAGACACAAAGAGGAATGAGATCTTACCATTTGCAAAAGCATGGGTGGAGCTAGAGAGTATAATGCTAAGTGAAATAAGTCAGTCAGAGAAAGACAAATACCGTATGATTTCACTCATTTGTGGAATTTAAGAAACAAAATAAAGAAAAAGAGACAAACAAGAAAACAGACTCTTAGCTATAGAGAACAAACTGATCATGGTCCTCAGAGGGGAAATGTGTGGGGGGAGATGCATGAAACGGGTGAAAGGGATTAAGAGGACACATTATAATGAGCACTGAGTAATGTATAGGATTGTTGAATCGCTATATTGTATACCTAAAACAAGTATAACACTGTATGGTAATACTGCAATTAAAAATAAAGAAGATGGAAAAAAGATAAAATCAGATTAAATGAGAGAGAAAGGGAGAGAGAAAAGAAGTTACAGGAATATCCAGAGTTTGGTCTTTGTAGTGTTAAGCTGAGAACAATACCCACCAGGGAACCAGAACTGAAAGGAGGAGGATGCTTAGTAGGGCTTCAGCAATTTGGGATCAGAGATCCCATTGAGACTGAAAATCAAAGGTAGACTTTTACCTCAAAGAATGTTTAAATACAAATATCTGCAAAATGTTTACTTATAATATCAAGGGCTGTGAACTCCCTTAAGCCCATCTTGGGGCAGGAACTGCACCTACTGTGGGAGAGCTGGCAGTAACTCTGGGCTTCCTCCTTGCTGAGCCCCCTGTTAGGCAGAGGAGGGAGGGAGGGAAATAACAGTGCTTGGGGGTGAATCCCTGCAGTGGGATTCAGTTTAGTTTTCCAGCTTCTTTTCATTTTCTGCATTCCATAAATACTAGGACAGTCAGCTTTCTAGGAACATCTGCCAGGATTGTTGGTAGGGTGCAGGAAACCTGATATTGGGAGAGAAAGAAAGAAGAATAGGGAAAGAACACGTGTGGTCTGAGTGAGCTGGTTGCTTCCTCTCTGTGCCATTTGGGTACATTTGACTGCTATGAAATACATGAGACCACATATATTAAAATAGAAGCTTCTTTTGGAGTTACTGATTCACTCTGGTAGTCAGGCCTTACAGAAGGATTTTCCCAGAGAGGGCTCATTCAAGTGCAGAATTTTGAGGGAAGTGGGGAAAAATACTCTAAGGAAAAATTGTATTTAAAAAAGAGTGAGGTGCTGGGGTGCCTGGGTGGCTCAGTCAGTTAAGCATTCACCTTCAGCTCATGTCATGTACCAGGGTCCGGGGATCAAGCTCCACATCGGGCTCCTTGCTCAGTGGGAGCCTGCGTCTCCCTCTCCCTGCTGCTCCCCCTGCTTGTACTCTCTCTCTCCCTGTCCAAAAAATATATAAAATCTTAAAAACTTTTTAAAAAATAAAAAAAGAGTGAAGTAGTGAAAAATTAAAAATGTGTGACAGTAATGGTAAGAGAAGTTTGTAGGATTTTATTATTAGATGCAACTTTTTTTGTCTCTCTGTCCTTTAATATGTAGTTAATTTGCATGTAGTTTGCACATAGTAATTACTTCTGATATACCCAAAGAGTTTATGCAAAATTTGACATTGAAAAGAAAGTAAATCATCACATAACTTAAAATCATGGTCCTGAAGATCATAGAGAAAATAATGACACAAAATGTGAAGTAGGTGTCCACTAAGTCCACCTTTGGTGCTTATTAACTTTGTGACTTTGGGGAAATCACATAACCTGTCCTAACCATAGTAACCCCTCTGTTTTTAGTATAAGGAATAGGTCTGTTTGGGAGATATTCAGTAACATTAAATAACTCCTTCATTCTTCAGAATAGAATTATAAAGTTGATACTATTATTGTCCCTATTTTATAATTGAGAAAAGTACAGAGGCGTAGAGAGGGTAAGTAACTTGCCCAAGATCTCCCAGATGGTAGGTAGCAGAGCTGGGGGATTGAACACAGCTGGTCTGGCCCCAAGACCATACTGTTAGCTTTGGTCCTTGTTGGTTTGCCAATAGGCCCCCATACATAGAGGGGAAGGATTGGTGGAAGAAAGAAGCAGGCTACTCCAGATTGCCAGGTGGACAAGTTTAATGAGCAACATGGTCTAATAATGTGATGTAATAACAATGGATATTTGCCCACCCATTTCAAGTTGTTCGGTCAGTAAATGGTCCTGCAAACCCAGTCATTCCCTTGTGGTGTTGTCTCATAGTCAGTCAGTTTAGGAGGCCAGCCTTGTGTGATGTTAAGCTTTCTCAGAAATTCCCTACCAACAGTTACATATAAAATGTGATTATTTACCAAACATTGAAACATATTTGTGGGGGAAGAGACTTATCCTAAAAATGAAATGAAATAGAGATCAGTTTTTAAGAAAGAGGGAGGACCATGTGTTTAGAAAATACCCTAAAGCATCTTGCATAGAATAAAGATGCTACTGCCTGCTCTGTAAGTCTTTGTGTTTGCGTATGTTACTATGATGAAAGTTGTCAACTTTCAATCCATCTGTTCTTTGAATAATTTACTTTCCAAAGCCCACTTTACTATCAGTTTTCCTACCAGTTTTATAGTTGGCATGGCTACTGAAATGTCTTTAAGAATTTAAGTTTAGTCTGAAAATTTGCCAATTACCTTGATCCACCCTAAACAAGGACATTGGGTAAGTGGGAAATGGAAATGATGTTAAATTCTTGCACATCTACTATCACACCAATATTAGACCTACGCCATACCTTTTATCCCAATTTTTGGATTTGGGCCATTTCTACTAATAAGCCTGTGATATTTATTTTTAAAAAGGAAGCCATGACTATGGCTAATTCCTCATCATTTGTTCAAGCAAAAAATGCCTAGTGCCTCCAAAGGGACAATGTAATTGGTCCTGACAGAAATGAGAAGAATGTCCAGATTCGAGTATGAACAATGCTCATCACAACAGCAGTGTCACCTCTGCCTCTGCAGTCTTCCTGCCCAAGACAGTCACAGTGTCCCACTGGTCAATGAGATGAAAAAAAGGAAGAAAACGCTTCCCTTTTACTTTATAAGGTAAGTTTATTTTATTAGCTATTTGTCTGAACTCATTCAAAAATTGGCCTTGTTCCAACTGTTCTCATTGCAAGAAACAACAACATACATCACATTGAATATAATTTTCAGAAGGCTGCATGAGTAGGATAGTTAAGAGCTTGAACTTTGGAGGCTCCTGGGTGGCTCGGCCAGTTAAGCGTCTGCTTTCGGCTCAGGGCATGATCCCAGAGTCCTGGGATCCAGGCCCACATCGGGCTCCCTGCTTAGCGGGGAGCCTGCTTCTCTCTCTCCCTCTGCCTGCTGCTCCCCCTGCTTGTGCTCTCTCTCCTTCTCTCTCTCTGTCAAATAAGTAAATAAAACCTAAAAAAACAAAAACAAAAACAAAACAAAACTCAGACTTTGGATTTGAAAGCTTGCCTCTTGCAATTTCCTAGTGCTGTGACCCTGTACATATGGATTAACTTCTCTAAGTCTGGACCTGCCTGTAAGGGGTGGGATCGCAGGCAATGATATCTACATCCTAGAGTGTTATGAGGCTATTGTAAAATGGAAAGCATTTAGCACAACCACGGGAAGGGCACATTAGCCAGAAGCTGCTACCTTTATCAGCTTTGCATTTGCCACATCACTGTCATTACTTGCTCTTCCTTTGGCCGGGTACTTCCAGCTTTCTTACTCAGTCCATCATAAAGATAGAAATGCTCACCCCAAGGGTTGTCTGTAAAGTGCCTTGAGGTGTCCAGAAAGGTGTATCACTCTCCCAAGTGGTTATTTAATCCTCAGTTTTTTTGTTCTATAGAGTAAGAGTTTGCTTTTGCTGCTGTATTTCTGCATGGAAGGGTCCATGGTACTCTTCAGAGCAAGAGAATCCAGTTTCACTGGTCCCTAACATTTTTTTTTTCTTTAAGTCAAGGAAATTGATTTCCTGAGGTCATGACATGGGAAGTAGAGTCAGCCACAGTTGTGGAACTCTCACAGCAGAGGCCCGAGCCTGCTGACATGCTGGACAAGCCAGGGCACTTAGAGGGAAATGTCCAATTACCTCCATTAGTGTTCACAACAGTGGAGAGCCATCCCAGAGCAAAGGTGTCAGGGAGCAGATCCTGAGTGCAGGTAGGATGCTGGCACCCCTGGCTTCACTTTGAGACCTCGGGGAGGGGGAAGTGTGAACAATGTATGGAGGGTCCAGACTGAGAAAAACCATGTGTGGTAGGGTTTGGATCAGTAGGCTGGAGAGGTTTCTGCTCTTTGGTCATTATCATTTGGGGCCCTCTAAGAGAGTCTTGGGTGCCACCCGAGCCCCAAAGCTGGAAAATTCTTCAGAGCTGCTCATATTAGGAGTTTTCTTGCTGCTGTTGGCAGTCCAGGGAGCATCCTGTACCACAAAGCCCTTGGAGGACTCCTTGGACTCCTCATGAGCTGGTGTCTTCACCTACACCTGCAGTGTCTCGCTCTCAACCCCATGGGCCAGACATTCCTCCACTAGGTTGAAGATGTGGTTGTTGGCTTCCTCCACATTCTCTGGGAGCCCCATCACAGTGATGCAGTCTTGTCTAACATTTTTGCAAGGTCAGTAGAAATGACATTTGCAACCTCATCTAGGTATTTGTTGGACAGTTTTAATAATCTTAACAATGTTATATTTTGGTTTTGTACTTCAAAGAAAGAGCAGTGACATTGTGTTCAAGGTGTAGAAAAGAGTAGAACATAGAAATTAATAGCTATTTTTGCAAAAGATACATTTTGTATGTCACCATTTGTCCATAAGAGTTCTAGAAGTATTAGGTCAGGGGTATGTTGATAAATGAATCTGATTCAATAATTGACTTTTATAGAAATTGATGGCATTGTTGGTTTGGTTATGGGCTATTTAAATATTCAGTTATGTGGTATATATGCCATAGGGTATTTATATTTATTTATTATTTTTGGCATATGAAATTGGCATTTAACTTTGTATAAGTTTCAGGTATACAACATTATAATTTGACAACTGTATGTACTACAAAGTAATCACCACCAAATGTCTAGTTACCATCCATATGGTGTTTATATGGGAAGTGGTATAAATAATGCTAAATTAGTTGACTTGGGGGATACATTTGTTCCTTTGCATTTAACCTCACCTTGAGGTCTACTTTTTAAAAATTGGAATTCAAGAGTTTCATTTATGGAATAAGTTTTGACGGATATTTATTGATTGTCACCATGCTATCAGTGATGATTGTAACAAAAATCATGAAAATTGTATATAGAGGCAGCCAATAACCTCTTTTATGTTCTTGTTCTTTCAAAATCTCTAAAAATATAAAATAAATAAAAATTTCAAAACTCTAAAATTGGGGCGCCTGGGTGGGTCAGTTGGTTAGGCTTCGTTGGTTTGGCTCAGGTCAAGATCTCAGGGTCCTGGGTTTGAGTCCCACATTGGGCTCCCCCTGCTGTGTGGAGAGCCTGCTTTTCCTTTTCCCTCTGCCTGCCATTCCCCCCTGCTTGTACTTTCTCTCTCTCTCTGTCAAATAAATAAATCTTTAAAAAATAAAAACCCAAAAAATCTCTAAAATAAATTCTGAACAGCACACAGAGAGCTAGAGGCAATTATTTGAGAGTGAGACTAGAGTAGGGTAGGGTTTCATTTGAGAAAGTGAAATATCAATGAATATCAACATCTTAATTTCTATGCCACTGAAACTGTTTATAGTGGTATCTAATACAAATAATATAATGTCATGTTTAATAAGATGTTCACATTTCAAATTATTTCCCTTTTGTCATAAAACTTCTTCTGATGCTTATTTTAGCTACTTTAGAGTGATTGAAATGATAGGTTTTCTATTATGTTATCCAAAGTTACTTACAAAGTCGACCTTAACAACAGTCTCTAGTAGTGTTATACCAGCCTTGTCTGATAGGCCAACTTCTATCGTGCATGACTTAGTGGAAGTTGAGAGGAATAGTAGAATAGACGGTGGAGAGTCACAGGTTAATGAGATAAAAATGGAAATTGCTGAGCACGGTAGCTGGTCCAGGGGAAGCTTGTCCATCTGTGAGAGTTTTTATTGTTACTTGTGGTGGTTATATTTATAATATTTTTTGTCTCGAAGGACATGATAAATCTTGTGAAACACATTCTCTCTCTCTCATACACACATACATGCTCACTCACAGGAAAGAAATTTGCCTTATCTGGATCTTGTTTTCTAGTTATTTTCTCTGATTTTTAAACAAGTTAAACATCTCTATAGGAATAAAAAAATGTAATGAGTGTTATATTCTATCTCTTTTAACATTTACTATCGTATGTGAGGATTATGTTCCATAATATTAAGATATTCCTGATGGTATGTTTATTATTCTATATATGAATTTTATATATATAAATATGTTTATGCACACACACTCACACACACACACACACACACATATATCCTTTAAAAACACTTAATTATCACCTGGAATTTTTCACATAGTTGAGCAATTTTAGAGATTGCTTTTGTTATTTATCACGTTAGGGAAGGTAAAAATATAAGATATATAGGTTTTCTGTCTTTCTAATATATTTTATTTTTCTTACCTAAGCAATTCTAAAAAGTAATTGATATGGATTTAGTTAAAAAAAAAAAAAAAGGGCTCCTCGTCTAGCTTGAAACCGGGGCGCCGTCAAGATGCCGGCTTACCACTCATCTCTCATGGATCTGGACACCAAACTCATCGGAAACATGGCACTGTTGCCTATCAGAAGTCAGTTCAAAGGACCTGCCCCTAGAGAGACAAAAGATACAGATATTGTGGATGAAGCCATCTATTAATTCAAGGCCAATGTCTTCTTCAAAAACTATGAGATTAAGAATGAAGCTGATAGAACCTTGATCTATTTAACTTTCTACATTTCCGAGTGTCTAAAGAAACTCCAAAAGTGCAATTCCAAAAGCCAAGGTGAAAAAGAAATGTATACACTGGGAATCACTAATTTTCCCATTCCTGGAGAGCCTGGTTTTCCACTTAATGCGATTTATGCCAAACTAGCAAACAAACAGGAAGATGAGGTGATGAGGGCCTACTTACAGCAGTTGAGACAAGAGACTGGACTGAGACTTTGTGAGAAAGTTTTTGACCCTCAGAATGATAAACCTAGCAAGTGGTGGACTTGCTTTGTGAAGAGACAGTTCATGAACAAGAGTCTTTCAGGACCTGGACAGTGAAAAGAGCCTGGGCAGACACTTTCCACAGCCGTGAGCAGCATTTTACAGCAAGATGTACACAGTTCTTTGCCTTTATTTGATAAAATTTTATACAGAAGAGAGAAGAGAGCGAAGTGAAGAGAAGTGTCTTCACTTGAAGAGCTCTTTATCAAGAATTTGGGTGGGGGAGGGAAGAATGGGTTGTTGAAGGGTGATTTGAACTTTCTGTAGTATTAAGCTGGTGCTTAATAAAAATTAAGTAAGAATAAAGAAATTTCTAACAAAAAAAAAAGGTGGTTCTTCTGTCTTGTCATTACATTTTTGCTATTACAAACTTATGTCATTTATTATTTAATACAGTTTTTCAAATTGTTTTATCTTTATTCTTTTTTTTAAAAAAAGATTTTATTTTTTTTTATAAACATATAATGTATTTTTATTTATTTATTTGACAGACAGATCACAAGTAGGCAAAGAGGCAGGCAGAGAGAGAGGGGAAGCGGGCTCCCTGCTGAGCAGAGAGCCCAATGCAGGGCTCAATCCCATGACCCTGAGATCATGACGTGAGTGGAAGGCAGAGGCTTAACCCACTGAGTCACCCAGCCGCCCTGTTTTATCTTTATTCTTAATTTGATATCTACAAAACTTGACATTATAAACTGATGAGGTTTTCAGATATAGTGATATTTCCCATTTTTAATCTATTTTTCTTCAGAATGTATTGTTACTATGTTATTTGGAACAGATGCATGCCATATTGTTAGATAGTTTATTATTTAATATGGCTTTATGTATAAATTTATTTGATTAATTGTTATCTTATTAATTTGTCCTTATTTTTTGCCATGGTAAAAAACACCAGATTTTTTTTTATTTGTTCAGATATAACAGACTTTAAATTACTGTGGCCTTTAGCCACTTATATTTTAAGTGTGTCTCATGTAGGCATCAGATTGTTGAATCTTGTTTTTATGCCAGTCAGTGACCCCTGCTTTATATTGGGATTTTGTTCATTTGCCTTATACATTTTAATTGATAACTTTCTACCACTTCCTTTGCCCTGTTTGTTTTTCCTGAATGCTGCCTTCTTCTATTCCATCTTACAATATTTTTGCAGCAGATTTTAAACTTTTTAAAAAGGTTTTATTTAAAATCCAGTTAGTTAACCTACAGTGTAATGTTAGTTTCAGGTGTACAATTTAGTGATTCAACACTGCCATATGTCACCTGGTGCTCATCACAACAAGTGCTTCAGCCCCATCACCTGTTGCACCCATCCCCTGACCCAGCTCCCCTCTGGTAACCCTCAGTTTGTTCTTTGTAATTGAGTCTGTTTTTTGATTTTCCTCTCTCTCTCCCCTATGCTCATTTGTTTTGTTTCTTAAATTCCACATATGAATGAAATCATGTAGTTTTGTCTTTTTCTGACTGACTTACTTTGCTTAGCATAATACTCTTTAGATTCCTCCATGTTGTTGCAAATGGCAAGATTTCATTCTTTTCCATGGCTGAGTAATATTCCACTGTGTGTGTGTGTGTGTGTGTGTGTGTGTGTGTATCTCACATCTTCTTTATCCATTCATCATTTGATGAACATTTGGGCTCTTTCTGTGATTTGGCTATTGTAGATAATGCTACTATAAACATCAGGGTGCATGTATCCCTTTGAATTAGTAATTTTGAATTCATTGGGTAAATACCTAGTCGTGTGATTGCTGGATGGTGAGGTAGTTCTATTTTTAACTTTTTGAGGAAACTCCATACTGTTTTCCAGAGTGGCTTTACTAGTTTGCATTCCCACCAGCAGTACAAGAGGATTCACTCTTCTTCATATCCTCACCAATACCTTTTGTTTCTTGTGTCACTGATTTTAGCCATTCTGATGGAGTGAGGTGGTATCTCATTGTAGTTTTGATCTGCATTTCCCTGATAATGAATGATGTCGAACACTTTGCATGTGTCTGTTGGA
This sequence comes from Meles meles, assembly GCF_922984935.1. Taxonomy (NCBI): domain Eukaryota; kingdom Metazoa; phylum Chordata; class Mammalia; order Carnivora; family Mustelidae; genus Meles; species Meles meles. The sequence goes on from NC_060072.1 coordinate 65,489,956, forward strand.
CATCTGCTGTCTTCTTTGGAAAATGTCTATCCATGTCTTCTACCCATTTTTTTAATTGGATTTTTTTTGGTGTTCAGTTCGATAAGTTCTTCGTAGATTTTGGATACTAACCCTTTATCAGCTATGTCATTTGCAAATACCTTCTTGCATTTAGTAGGTTGCCTTTTAGTTTTATTGATTGTTTCCTTTTTTGTGCAGAAGCTTTTTATTTTGATAAAGTTGCAATAGTTTATGTTTGCTTTTGTTTTCCTTGCCTCAGGAGACAAATGTACTAAAAGGTTGTTATAGCCAATGTCAAGGAGATTGCTGCCTGTGTTCTCTAGGATTTTAATGGTTTCCTGTCTCACATTTAGGTCTTTCATCCATTTTGAGTTTATTTTTGTGTGTGATGTAAGAAAGTGGGCCAGTTTCATTCTTTTGCATGTTGCCATCCAGTTTTCCCAACACCATTTGTTGAAGGGATCTTTTCCCCCCATTGGATGTTCTTTCCTGCTTTGTTGGAAATTAATTGACCATATAGTTGTGCATTCATTTCTGCATTTTCTATTCTGTTCTATTGAGCTGTGTCTATTTTTGAGTCTGTACCATGTTGTTTTGATCACTATAGCTTTACAGTATAACTTGAGGTCAAGAATTGTGATGCCTTCAGCTTTTCATGCTTTCCTTTTTCAAAGTTTCTCTGGCTATTTGAGGTCTTCTCTGGTTCCATACAGTTTTAGGACTGTTCATTCTAACTCTGTGAAAAATGCTGATATTTTGATCATGATTGCATTAATTGTGTAGATTGCTTTAGGTAGTATAAACATTTTAACAATATTTGTTCTTCCAATCCACAGGCATGGAATACCTTTCCATTTCTTCTTTAAGTCCTTGTAAAATTCACCTGAGAAGCCATCTGGCCCTGGACTTCTGTTTTTGGGAGATTTTTGATTACTAGTTCAATTTCTTTCAGGTTAATTGTTCAAGTTTTCTATTTCTTCCTGTTTCAGTTTTGGTAGTTTATATGTCTCTAGTAATTTATCCATTTCTTCTAGGTTGTCCAATTTGTTGGCATATCCTTTTTTTATAATATTCTCTTATAATTATTTGTATTTCTGTGGTGTTTGTTGTTATTTCTCCTTTCTTATTTGTGATTTCATTTATTTGGGTACTTTCTCTTTTCTTTTTTATAAGTCTGACCAGAGGTCTATCAGTTTTATTAATTTTTTCAAAGGACCAGCTCCTCGTTTCATTGATCTGTTCTATTGTTTTTTTAGTTTCTATATCATTTATTTCTGCTCTAATCTTTATTATTTCCTTCTTTCTGCTAGCTTTGTTTGTTGTTCTTTTTCTAACTCCTTTGGGTGTAAGGTTAGGTTATTTATTTGAGATTTCTCTTGCTTCTTATCACTCTATATAAGTGATTCTCTTGCTTGTATCACTCTATATTTCCCTTATTTGTTCCCAGGCATTTTAAAATTTCTTCTTTGATTTTCTAGTTGACCTCTTCATTGTTAAGTAGCAAGTTGTGTTATCTCCAAGTAGTTGTGATCTTTCCAAATTTTTTCTTGTTGTTGACTTCAAGTTTCATAGTGCTATGGTCAGAAAGTATGCCTGGTATGATCTCAGTCTTTCTGTATTTATCAAGGCCTGATTTGGACCTATTCTGGAGAATGTCCTATGTGCACTTGAAAAGAATGTATATTCTGCTGTTTTAGGATGAACTGTTCTAAATATATCTGTTAAATCCATCTGGTCTAGTGTGCCATACAAAATCATTGTTTCCTTGTTGATTTTCTGTTTATATGATCTGTCCATTGATGTAGGAGGGGTGTTAAAGTCCCCTGCTTCTTTTGTATTATTATCAATAAGTTACTTTACAGTTGTTATTAATTGTTTTATGTATTTGGGTGCTCCGATGTTGGGTGCTTAAATATTTGCAATTGTTAGAATTTATTGTTGGACTGTCCCCTTTATTATGATATAGTGCCCTTCTTCATCTCTTTTTACAATCTCTGTCTTAAAGTTTGTTTTGTCCAATATATGTTTTGCTATTCCAGCTTTGTTTTGACATCCATTTGCATGATAAATGTTTCTTGATCCCCTCACTTTCAAGCAGGAATCTTTAGGTCTAAAATGAGTCTCTTGAAGGCAGCATATAAATGGGCCTTATTTTTGTTCTTTTTTTAAAAAAAATCATTCTTATACCCTATGTCTTTTGATTACACCATTTAGTCCATTTACAATCAGAGTAATTATCGAAAGACATGTGTTTAGTGCTATTTTATTGCTTATTTTATTGTTGCTTCTGGACATTTTCTCTGTTCCTTTCTTGTTTTTGTCATTTTTGGTCTTTGCTTTCCACTCAAAGAGACCCCTTCAATAATTCTTGCAGGGCTGGTATAGTGGTAATGATCCTTTAGTTTTTGTTTGGAAATTCTTTATCTGTCTTTCTATTCTGAATGGTAGACTTTCTGGGTAGAGTATTCTTGGCTGCAGATTTTTCCCATTCAGCACATTGAAAATATCAATGCCACTCTCTTCTGGCTTGCCAGGTTTCTGTTGAGAAATCTGCAACTCGCCTCATAGGTCTTCTCTTGTAAGTTAAGGATTTCTTTTGTCTTGTTGCTTTCAAGATTTTTTCTTTATTCCTATATTTTGCAAACTTAATTACGGTATGTCTTCATGTTGGACTGTTTTTGTTGATTTTGATGGTAGTTCTCAGTACCTCCTGGATCTGGATGTCTGTTTCCTTCCCCATATTAGGGAATTTTTCAAGCACTATTTCCAAAAATAAATTTTCTGCCGCCTTTTCTCTCTCTTCTTCCTCTGAAACTTCTGTTATACCAATGTTACTACATTTGATGGAGTCACTGAGTTCCCTAAGTCTATGCTTATGTTCCATAATTATTCTTGTTCTCTTTTTTTCTGTTTCATTGTTTTCCATTATTTTGTTTTCTATATCACTTATTCATTCCTCTTCTTCTTTCAGCCTTGTGTTCATTGCATCAAGTCTGTTTTCAACAGGGATCATAAAAGAACAGAAGCCAGGAAAGGTCATTTTTCTCTTTGAAGACAAAAGATAGCTTTTGAAAATGACAGAAAACCTCAAAACCTGAAAATAATTATCAATGAAGTCTCACAGCTGGAAATATTCCAACAAAGAGAATGAAATGACAGATAACTGTTATGGACGAGAAGATTGCAGTTAACAAAAGGAATGGTTAGAAATACCACATAAAGAGTCAATTAGGCCACATGTTGAGACACATAAAATATAAATAATATTAACAAAGTGTCCCAGGCTATGTCAATGGAAATGCCAGCATATAATTTAGATTTCACTCATATGTGGAATTTAAGAAACAAAACAGATGAACATAGGAGAAGGGAAAGAAAAATAAAATAAGGTGAAATCAGAGAGAGAGACAAACTAAGAGCCTCTTAACTATAGGAAACAAACTGAGGGTTGCTGGAGGGGAGGTTGGTGGAGGATGGGGTAATTGGGTGATGGGCATTAAGGAGGGCATGTGATTTAATGAACACTGGGTGTTATATGCAACTGATAAATCATTAAACTCTACCTCTGAAACTAAAAAAAACAAACTGAAAACATTTGAACTATAATAAACATGTTTATTTAAAAAAATTCCACTTTGCATTTTGATGTCCTTTGGTACACCAATTATTCTCAAATTGGATATCCTGGTTTTATCCTTGGTTTGTAGATTTCTTTCTTTGTCAATGTCTGTGTACCTTTGGTGTGCTTTCACTTGTTCTGTTATTGTCTTTAATATCACAAGTTCTTCGTTCTTGATGTCAGTTTTGCTCCTAATGGTCTTCTCTGATGCTTGACTGCTTTTATAGAATTTATAGATTTCACACAGCTTTTTCTTTTAAGGTTGTATTTATTTATTTGAGAGAGAGGGAGAGAGAGAAAGAGCAGGGGAGGGGCAGGGAGGAGGGAGAAGCAGACTCCCTGCGTAACACATAGCCCAACATGGGTCTTGATCCCAGGGCCTCTGAGATCATGACCCGAGCTGAATGCAGTCACTTAACTGACTGAGCCACCCAGGTACCCCACACAGCTCTTAATAGTATCTTTGCTCTTGTTTTGGTAATGATTATGTCTTCCTTTAAAGTAGTGAGTGTCAATTGCTCTATAATAACATAAGCAGTTTCTAGATGATGGTTGTTTTGTCTAACTTCCTGTCTCTTTAGTATTTGCCCTAATAAAACTTGGCTTTTCAAAAATCTTATTTTTGTTCTATGTATAACTTGTTGATATCTCCTTTTATATTTTCCTTTTTTAAATAATATCTTCTGATGAGTTTTTCTCTGAGTTTCCTTCTCTTTTAGATTCTCTTTTTCTAAATTTAGCTAAGAAGCCATTTGTTTTTCAGTCTTTTCCAAAAGCTTCGTTCTTTTGCTTTAACCTGAGGAGAAAAAAAAAACAAACCAAGACATTGTGGTATGTAAAAAGGCAGAGAGTACTTGCCACCCCCAACTAATCTTTCCATCATCTTCATCTTAAACACATATATATAGTGGCTCTAGAATAATCCCTCCACCATATTGCTTAATCTAAAAGGTTGAAATAATGATAATGGCAATAGTACTTGTGACAATTTGTCAATGATTAAAAAATATGCAATGGTAGAGTAATTTCCCAATCATTACTTATTTTGTAATCTTACAAAATCCTTGCATGGGAGGTAATATTGGCAAATTGTCCAAACTAACGATGAGTAAACTTAGTTTCAAAGAGGTTCAGTGACTTGCTCTTGGTCTCTCAGCATGGCCAGACTATGAACTTATATATATATATATATATATATTTGTCTATAAAGTTTGAAATCTTTCTACTGTAGCATCTTAATTTTTAATTTTTTTAAAAGATTTTATTTATGTATTGTGAGAGAGAGAGAGAGAGCACAAGCAGGTGGAGTGGCAGGCAGAGGGAGAGGGAGAAGCAGGCTCCACACTGAGCAGAGGGCTGGATGTGGGGCTTCCTCCCAGGATTCGGGATCACAACCTGAGCCAAAGGCAGACCCCTAACCGACTGAGCCACCCAAGAGCCCCCTTAATTTTTAATTTAATGCTGAGTCTTTCAACTAAGCAGAATTTTTTAAAAATTTTTATTTAAATTCCAGTTATCATACTGGAATTAGTTTCATGTGTACAGTAGTGATTCAGCCCTTACATATAACACCCAGTCCTTATCACAAGTGCATTCCTTAATCCCCATCACTTATTTAACCCATGCCTCCATCCACCTTCCCTCTGGTAATCAGTTTGTTCTCTGTATTTAAAGTCTGTTTCATTGCTTGCTTCTCTCTTATTTTTTCCCTTTGTTCATTTGTTTTGTTTCTTAAATTTCATAGATGATGAAATCATATGGTATTTTTCTTCTTTGACTGACTTATCTCACTTAACATGACTTAACTCTCTAGCTCCATCCATATTGTTGCAAATGTCAAGATTTCATGTTTTTATGGATGAGTAATATTCCATTGTGTGTGTGTGTGTGTGTGTGTGTGTGTGTGTGTGTGTGTGTATCACAACTTCCTGGGTTTTTCTTCTCAGATCCAGGTTTAGGTTTTGGGTTACAGTTAGGGTTAGAATTAGCATTAGGTGGGGCACCTGGGTGGCTCAGTGGGTTAAAGCCTCTGCCTTCAGCTCAGGTCATGATCCCAGGATTCTGGGATCGAGCCCCAAATCGGGCTCTCTGCTCGGCAGGGAGCCTGCTTCCTCCTCTCTCTGCCTGCCTCTCTGCCTCCTTGTGATCTCTCTCTCTGTCTGTCAAATAAATAAATAAAATTAAAAAAAAAAAAGAATTAGCATTAGGTGTTAGGCATTTGGGGTTTCTGGTTTAGGGTTCAGATTAGTGTTAGGGTTAGGGTTGAGGTGTGTGTCTGGTCTCTTGTAGTTCAGAGACCTTTCCAGAGAATAAAACCCTAGACTTCTAAGCAGAAAAAGATTCTACTGTAGTTCAGTAAGAGATAATGTTAGTCCAGTGGTGTCTTTCTAATGCCCTGAGGTCATTCTGAGTTGTTAACTTATCACACCCTCTGTGAATAAGATACTCTGAAGATCAGCAACATAAGCCCTACCAAAAAAAAAGAGCTAACACCATGACTGAGAAACAGTTAATTGTTCCCAAAGTTTGGATACCTTCAGGAACTTGACTTCTTAATTTTGATCAGCTGGCCTGTCAGAGCACACAGGGGACCATTATTCAAGTATGCTAGTGACAGGAACCCTTTAATCTTTCACATTTCTGTTTCATCTCAAGTGGCCAATTGTAGGCTGTCAGCACTTCTGTGTGTTTGATCAATAACTTTTCCAACCTGTAGTGAATACAATGTGCTGATCAATTGAATGATATGACATTGAATCGTAAATATGTTTACTTTCAAGTTGTGTAGAAAAGTGTAATTAAAAGTTAGAGGATAAAGAGTCATTATATTTTGATTGGAAGGAAAGTGAAAGGCATCCCATGCATTAGCAGCTTATAAGGAGTGAGTGCAGTCCCTGAACAATTTCCTCTTTAGAAGGTTCCTTCTATAGCCTCTTTAGAAGCCTCTAGAGAAGCTCCCCAGCATTCAGTCATCTTACTAGCTGTCCATGTTACACCTGGAAATCATTTCATCTACTGCTTCCCCTTCACCTGTCACTGTCAAGCAGTCACTGAGACCTATAGTTTTGATCATTCAGTTTCTCCAGAATTTGACCATTTATCTCCATCCCCAGTTACACCACTTTGGTTAAAGCCCTCACTGTAGCTCACCTGGGTTGAGCAGATAATGTCCTAATTAGTCTTCTTGCCCCCATTTGTACCTCTTTCAGATCCATCGTCTACTGGTACTTGATATTTATAATTATCTTAAAATAGTAAGTGATTTCCTATAACCTTTAGGGTATGGCTAATACTCCTTGGTAAAGCATATGATTATGATCTAGATCTTCCTGACCTTTTTGGCCTCATCTCTCGATCCCTCCCCTTGCCTTTCTTCAACAATAAGACCCTCCATCCTAAATTGCTCTCAGTTCCCCCAAATATACCAAGTTCTCTTTGGCTCAAACTTTTTCACAAGCTTCTTCTCTTTTCTGGAATGCCCTTTCCCTCATCCTTGGCTGCTGCTGCTTCTATATTGCTTCTAAGACTTCTTCCCTGAATTTTCTGTTTGTTGTCTGATTTCCCAACACTTTGTATTTACTTCTATTTTATCACACTAGACTAGACATTATTGTTTCTTTGCTAATTGTTCTTATTCACTTTGATGTGAGGTTCTTGAAGGCAGGGACCATGGCTTCCTTTATATCTCCAGCAGAATATATGGTGTGGAATCCAGAATAGACCTACACTATGTGTTTTCCCCCCAGCTTCACTGAAGTATAATTGGCCAAAAAGTTATATGTATTTAAAGTGTACAATGTGATGATTTGATATACATTGTGAATGATTACCATAGTCAAGCTAATTAACACACCTATCAACTTACATAGTTATTTTTTTTTGTGGTGCAAACATTTAAGATCTACATTCTTAGCAAATTCAAGTATACAGTACAGTATTACTCACTACAATCACCATGTTGTACATTATTAGATTCCCAGAACTTGTTTATCTTTTTTTTTATTTTGGGGGGATTATGCTTTCTTTTTAATTTTTTTATTTATTTCTTATTTTTTATAAACTTATAATGTATTTTTATCCCCAGGGGTACAGGTCTGTGAAATGGGCAGAGGACATGAACAGACATTTCTGCAAAGAAGACATCCAGATGGCCAACAGGCATATGAAAAAGTGCTCCACATCACTCGGCATCAGGGAAATACAAATCAAAACCACAATGAGATATCACCTCACACCAGTCAGAATGGCTAAAATTAACAAGTCAGGAAATGACAGGTGTGGGCGAGGATGCAGAGAAAGGGGAACCCTCCTACACTGTTGGTGGGAATGCAAGCTGGTGCAACCACTCTGGAAAACAGCATGGAGGTTCCTCAAAATGTTGAAAATAGAACTACCCTATGACCCAGCAATTACACTACTGGATATTTACCCTAAAGATAACAAACGTAGTGATCCGAAGGGGCACGTGCACCCGAATATTTATAGCAGCAATGTCCACAATAGCCAAACTATGGAAAGAACCTAGATGTCCATCAACAGATGAATGGATAAAGAAGATGTGGTATATGTACACAACGGAATACTATGCAGCCATCAAAAGAAATGAAATCTTGCCATTTGTGATGACGTGGATGGAACTAGAGGGTATCATGCTTAGTGAAATAAGTCAATCGGAGAAAGACAACTATCATATGATTGCCCTGATATGAGGAAGTGGAGATGCAACATGGGGGGTTAGGGGGGTAGGAGAAGAATAAATGAAACAAGATGGAATTGGGAAGGAGGCAAACCATAAGTGACTCTTAATCTCACAAAACAAACTGAGGGTTGCTGGGGGGAGGGGGGTTCGGAGAGGGGGAGTGGGATTATGGACATTGGGGAGGGTGTTCACAGAACTTGTTTATCTTAAAACTGAAAGTTTGTACCCTTTGACAAACACCTCTTCATTTCACCCACTGTGCAGCCCCTGGTATCCTCTAGTAATCCCTATTCTACTCTGTTTCTATGAGTTTGACTTTTTTTTTTTTAATTCTACATATAAGTTAGATCATATAGGATTTGTCGTCTTTGTCAGGCTTATTTCCCTTAGTGTAATGTCCTTCAGGTTCATCCATGCACATGGCACAATTTCCTTCTCTTTTTAATGAATGAATATTCCATTATGTATATCTATACCTATCTATAAATATGCATCTTTTTTACCCATTTATCATTTTATGAACACTTAAGTTCTTTCCACATGTTGGCTATTATGAATAATGCTATAACGAGCATGGGAGTGTAGATCTCTCTTTGAGATACTGATTTCATTTCCCTCAGATATATATAACCAGAAGTGGGATTGCTGGAAGATATTAGGTGAGGGTTTGTCATATATGGCCTTTATTATGTTGAGTTAAATTCCTTCCATATCTAATTTGTTGACAGTTTTATCATAAAAGGATGCTGAGTTTTATCAAATACTTTTTCTCTATCTATTAAGATGATCATCTGAAATGTATCCTTCATTCTGTTTGTTAATGTCATATATCACTGTTGCTAATATTTGCATGTCAACTCATTCTTGCATCCTAGGGTCGTTTCAGTTAGATATTAAGTTCAGTTTGTTAGTATTCCATTGAGGACTTTTTCATCTATGTTCATGAGGGATGTTGGTAGTTTTCTCATAGTATCCGTTCTGATATCAGGCTAATGCTGGCTTTGTAAAATGAATTTAGAAGTGTTTTCTCCTCTTCAATTTTTTGGAAGAGCTTAACAAGGATTGGTATTAATTCTTTTCTAAATGTTTTGTAGACTTCATCATGAAGCCAATTGGTCCCAGGCTTTTCTTTGTTGGGAGGTTTGTTTTTTTTTTGGTGTATAATGAAACACTTTAATATTTGCATTGAACGTCACAAGTTACAAATCTTGTCACTGTAGTATTTACATTGAGTGTTATCAGTTACAAATCTTGGAAAAAATGTTATCCTTGTTTTTTTTTTTGGAGATTTTTGATTACTGACTGGCTCAATCCCCTTACTCATTACTTGATCTTTCCACATCTTCTACTCAATTTTGCTTCAGTTGTATCCTTATTCAGCCTGCCTACTCTTACTGGAATATTTTGAAAATGATGCCAGAAATTTCTTCTGTAAAAGTTTAAGTATGTATGTACCTTTAAAGATATGGATTCTTCCTTTTTAAAAAATTTTTTATCTTTTTACTTGAAAGAGAGGAAGCACAAGCATGGGGGGTAAAAGAAGAGGGAGAATCTCAAGCAGACTCTGAGCTGAGTGTGGAGCCCCATGTGGGGCTCAATCTCATGACCCTGAGATCACAATGTGAGCCAAAACCAAGCCTCAGATGTTTAACCAACTGCTCCATGGAGGCTCCCCAAAAGATATAGATTATTTCTAAGAGCACCATCACAACACCATTATCACACCTAAAAGATGATAGTTTCATTATATCATTAAATATTCAGTTAGCCCCACCAACCCTTAGATATTTTGGCCAGAAGGAGACACATTATATTACTGCTCACATGTATTGGCCAGAACTAGTCACATGGCTCCAACTAAATGCAAGGATGTTGGGAAATGCAGTCTTTTCGTGTTCCTAGGAAAAGTATTATGAAGCAGGACTTGGTGAACACAGCATTAGATAAATTCCTAAGCTCACCTTGTTTCTTCTTATTTTTTTTCCTTGTATTTATGTATCAATAAAAGTTCTCAGGCATATTGAGCAATGCCACTGTCATTAACTGTTTGAACAGGACATCTCAGAATTTTGGGACAGACACACAGACACACTTAGTTTATTGAGCACATAAATATTCCATTCTGATCACTGCACATACCTTTCATAAAGGCCCAACTAAAGCCTTAACCTCTTTTTGAGAAAGGTTTTCCTGATATAAAACTGGCATTGAGGGGCACCTGGGTAGCTCAGGTCATAATCCCAGGGTCTTGGGATCGAGCCCCGCATTGGGCTCTCTGCTTGGTGGGGAGCCTGCTTCCCCCTCTCTCCCTGCCTGCCTCTCTGCCAACTTGTGATCTCTCTCTCTGTGTCAAATAAATAAAAAAAATATATTTTTTAAAATACTGGCAGTGAACTTTCACTTCCTAATTGTTTAAATATACTAGTGATTTGTACTTGATTGTGAATTACTTCAATCAGAGTGGTTTTCTTTTTGAATCACAGACAGGATCTGGTCCCTGAGCGAGTGGGTGCTCTGCCTGATGATTCTGCAGCATGAACCATCTCTGGGAGAGTAGGTCGAGGCACAGGTGATATGGTGAGATATCTAGGGTGAGCACATGCTACAAGGGAATGCAGGTTTTGAGGTCAAGAGAAGCGCTACTCATTCTCAGGAATGGTGTCAGTAAGTTAGGTGAGAAGGTATGCTAATTGACAAACCTTTCTATTGCTCAGTTTTTTTATATTCTTGGGGGTGGCAGCCACACTGATGACATACTTTTTATGTCATCAGAATTTCTTAGTGTATTTATTGGCTTTGGCTGATTGAAATAATTGAGCTGATCTGGCTCCCAACTAAGTCCTCTGTCCCTAATGGGATGAAGGAATGCTGGGGCCTCTGATCCAGTGAGCAGCAAGACAGGAGTGAGACTTGCCGAGGTACCTTCTGAAGCAGTACCATCCCCCTGAGAATCCATACTGCATGACAGTTTTGTTTTTTTTTAAAGATTTTATTTTTATTTATTTGACAGACAGAAATCACAAGTAGGCAGAGAGGCAGGCAGAGAGAGGGGGGGAAGGCAGGCTCCCTGCTGAGCAGACAGCCCGATGCGGGGCTCGATCCCAGGACCCTGAGATCATGACCTGAGCTGAAGGCAGAGGCTTTAACCCACTGAGCCACCCAGGGGCCCTGCATGACAGTTTTGATAGGAACTTAAAATTTCATGTCCCATCTCTTATCCATTTTTTTGTCTTAAAATACAGTATTACAGAAATCTGTACACTGGTAAGTTTTGGTGAGCATTCCTGAACTTACACAGTGGAATGAGAAGTGTGACTTTCTAGTTAATTTAAGTGTAATGTTATATAAAACAAGATATGAATTCCCTAGGAAGCTGCCGAATCCCCTTTGGTTGACCCAATCTGTCTCACCTTCTTTTGTCAGCCTAGTTCTCTGATACTCCCCAAATGTGCCCTACCTGGTGCTCCAGCCTTGAAAGGCTGAAGAGCTGAGGATGTTTTTGTACAGCAGTATGCTCCTATTAATCTCAGAGATTTCTCTACATCTTGTCTTTCATCCTTCAGTAGTTATTTAGCCATGTCTTTCCTAATTAAGAAAGTTTAGCTCTCATATGTCCTAAATCCTGTATCTTGCCTACCCCGGCGGGAATTTCTATAGGAGCAAGGGCTAGAACAGAAGTTTTCACCAAAAGCAAAGGAAATTGAAACAAAAGCGATGCTGCAATACTGAGGGACAGAGAGCCAGGATGTTGATTTGGGACACTTGACCGCCAACTCCTAAGAGTGAGCATAGGGTCAGTAATCCTGAACTCAAAAGATGAGAGTGTGAATGGACAATGGTGAAAGATGGAGTTGAGGGCTGCAGTGATTTTCTAGAACAGGCTCTGGGGTTCCAACCTTGACTTTATGAGCTGGAAGGGTCTTGATTAGCGGGTAGGTTGGCCAGGTGTGAAGAAGGTAAAAGAGACATAGTAACGCTGCAGCCTTTGTTTCTAGTTTGCATGTTCTCTAATTTGCCAACTCATGTTCTGCTCAGCTTGCTCTGAATGGTGGGAAGTTTGGGGTTTTACTTCTACTTTTGCTGTGATAAATAACTTAGAATTTAAGTTCCATCTGAAAATGAAGATGTTTCTTCCGTGACCCAGCAAAATGGTGCTCTGACACTTCCTGAGTATTACCATCCAATAGCAAGTCCTGTCCAGATCCACTCAGGTCTGTCTGTTCCACTTTCTAGCCACTGTAGGGTAGGAGTGGTTCTCAAATCTGATTGGCATCAGGGACACTAGGAAGCATGTTAAAAGTCCCAGTTCTGCGTGTTATGCCCAGAGATTCTAATTCAATACACTGAGTGGGTTCAAATTTGGGAACTGATAACAGATTCACATGTAATTTGTTCTGTCAGCATAGTGACATTTATATTTCTGTGAGTATTAATCTTTAGAAACTAGATAATTAGCACTTATCTGTATAAATCTGAGATTTAAAACAAAGAAATAAAAAGCCCAAGTTAATTAGGGTTCTCCAAAAAATTGGAGCCTTCAGTAGACAACATAAGCTGGCAGTTTTCAATGCAGACTAAATGTTGTAGAAATGGTAGCCAATCTCCACCTCCTTGTACATGAACAAGAGAAAAAGTGATGCAATATATGTTTGAGCAAAGATGTTTTGTAAATTTATTGAAAGTCTTGGCTTCCATATCCATATAAACGGAGAAAATTGGACCGATAGGGAAAGGCAGAAAGACTCTCTGTTAGCATCATGTTATTTTCATGAAACATGGTATGGATGAGAAGATGAAGGGGATTTACTTAAATGGACAGATGTATTTCTGCTATAGAGAAATGTAAGAAAAGGCATGTGATACTTTTTAGGAAAACAGCAGGGTAAGAAAAGACAGAAAACACTATTTAAGACAGAATTCAACATTTTTCCTTCTAAAAACTCTTCTGGCTTTATAATTTCTGTTGACATCACAGAGAGTCCAACCATCAGCTGCTGTTTGTTACCACCTTACCGGCTTTACTGTAGAGAGAATCACCACCCACAGGATGATTCTGGCCCCACCTGTTTTTGTAAGGCCCCCAAATTATTTTTACATTTTTTAAGTGGTTGGGAAAAAAAACTCTAAAGATGAATGAGACTTTATGACATGCAAAAACTATATGAAATTCAAATATTAGTATCTGTAAATGAAATTTTACTTGAACGTAGCCAACCTCATTCATTCACATATTATCTCGGGCTGCGTTTACAGTAATAGAACCCCAGGTAGTTACACAGATGCCTGTGACCCACAATGCCTTAAACGTTTAATCTCTGGCCGTTGACAGAAAAAATATGCCAACCCCTGTGTTTGGTCCTTTACAGAAAAAGTTTGTCTCAGTAGATTATAAACTCCTTGAATCCAGGAATACCTTTACCTAATACCTTTATCCTAAGAAGCCTCTAACAGTGCTTACTTAGCACAGAGTAAATTCTCTGTAGATGTTTGAAGAAATATGTATTTAAAAAATATTAGTACAAAATAAGCTGCTCTTTTTCCCTGCAGCAAATAACCCAGGGACTTTACTCAGGAGGGTCTCAGTATATGGTTTTTTTTTTTTTAATTGAAATTTAACTCTTCTCTTATTTAAGTCAATGCTTTTCAAACTTAACCATGCATCAGAACCACCTGGAGGACTTCATAAACCAGATTTCATGAGCCCATCCTGAGAGTCTCTAATTTAGTAGGTCTGGAGCAATGCCTGAGAATCTTCATTTCTACAGTGTTCCCAGTGATCCAGGGACCACATTTTGAGAACCACTTGTTTAAATAATGCTTCTCAAACCAGGATGGACATCAGAATTATCCAAGGAAGTGTGTTAGAAATATAGATTTCCGGTATCACTTCCAGAAATTCTGATTTAGTATATCTGGGCTTGGGCCCAGGGATCTGTGTATTTAACAAGGTGTCCAAGTGTTTCTGGGATTTCTGGGGGTCACCTCTTTTTAAGATCAGTAAGTATAATGTCCTCTGAGGTGTGAGTATTGTTTGATATTCATATAGTTAGTGCTTTATTCACAGACTAATAGATTCATGGATTTAGAAGAGATCACTTCGTTTGCTAGTTTAGTTTTCAAAACTCAAATGGCACCATGGTTGTGTGAGGTATTTGATTTTTTTTTTTTTAATCTCCTACCTGGGAATGAAAAGAAATAATGTAAAGTAGGATAAGGAGAGCTGAACAACCTGTGCTTTCTCTGGGGATGGTGTCTGGGGAGGGAGCTGTTGAGGCTGGCAAAATTTGCTTCTGGATAATGGCCCAGCAGCTGGGAAAAACTGTTCCAGTCTAATATTGGCTTTTTATTTCATGGAGAAAACTCCATAATCCTATATGTTAATATTTCCCTTAAATTCTCAGTTGCTGAGAAACCGATGAAGTTAAGAGAAAATCCTTTTCTTCATAAATTAGAGCATAATGGCAAAAATAATTTTTATAATGACAAAATTGCTAGGCTCTAGTGAACATTATGTAAAGCTTTTAATTTACAATTTTATTTCTGGCTGTGTGATGCTCTAGCAGAAATTTTCAGTAGTGTAAATCATCTGTTGACTGTGTCGTTAAAAGAGATGGTACACTCACTGTAAGCTCTTATCAGCTCTGATTTAGTCCCATGGAAACTCAAGTTCACCTGGGCTGAACTCCTGAAAGTCTGGGTCACAGGCAAGTGCCTCCATGGAAGCAATAGTTGACACACATATCCCTCTCTCCATTCTGCACATTAATAAAGCAGTCAAAATGAGAAGCCACGTGTTTTAGCGGAAAGTTGGATTTGGAGCCAGACAACCTAGTGTCACTTGTTTACTGCATACTTGGAATGACTGCTCTATTCCTTCACTATAAAATTAAAGGGGTTTTGTTGGTATCAGATGATTCTTATACAAAAGTATTCATGAACCCCAAAGCATCATACCCACTTATGGCATTGTTAATGTGATTGCTAATTCAGTTCTTGTCTGGGAGTCTGGAAACATGTGCCTGGTACATAGTATGAAATCTATACATGTTTATTGAATGAAACTGAGAGGATGGAATGACAGCAAGAAAAGTTATTGTTTTAAAATAGAGGGTATGTGCTATGGTGAATGCTGTGAATTGTATAAGACTGATGACTCACAGACCTGTACCCCTGAAACAAATAATACATTATATCTTCATTAAAAATAGAATAAATGCTTTGTAGAGCAGGACTAGACTAGAGGTAAGTAATGAACCAAGTGTGTGTTTTGCAGAACAGCACATTTGCTTTCCTGCAGGCATGTGCTTTAGAATTTGTTGCTAGCAGTCTTAGATGTAGAAATGTGCTTTGTTAAATTTACTGTTAATAAGGTAACTGTATTAATACCATCTTAGAAAATTCAGAGAGTTTTAATGGTATTTCAGATCTACTTTAGATTTATTGAGGGTGAGAAAAAGCCCTCATTAAACTGTGTTGTTGTTCCATATGAAATAAAAAAGAATCTCACATAGCTTTATTTCTATATTGATATTTCTTTATTTTTACTTTTTAAATTTAAATACAGTTGATATACAATGTTACATTAGTTTCAGGTGCACAACCTAGTGATTCAAGAAGGTTGTATGTTATGCTCTGTTCCTGTGTATTAATACTTCTGTAGCCTGTAAAGGGGACTGCCTTCTCATTCACTTCTCACTGGTTGATTTCATTCTACTAAGCTTGTTTTCAGATACCTGAAACAAACCTCCTGCTGTACTGCCCTTTGACTCTTATGTAGTCACCAGGAGACTAAATCTGAGTACCACTGTTTTCCCAGTTTAACCTTTGGGTGTCGGTTGGTTGAGGTTATTGGAACAAAATCCTCAAGTGTATAAAGTGCTGCTTTTGCTTGTAAAATTGAGCAAAAGGTAGTGGTTATTGGTTACTGCGTGATGTGTGATAATGTCAGTAAGTGGGTTGGGTAGCCATAATGCCAGCTGCTCTGCGGACTCCCCTAGTGAAGCTAATGGGAACTCCCAGGGAGAAAAGGGTGGAAACAAAATCCCATGTTTTCCAGAAGGAGGACCCGCTGCCCAACTGAGACAGGGATTTCTTAATCTACATTAGACAGATTTTAGAGTCTGCAGGGGATGAAGAATTAGCACCACAACCCATGTCTTCTTGCTCTTGAAGTGACTCAGATTCCTGAGATAAAACAACTCCTGTAGCTGCACACACATCATCGACTTGGGTAGAAATAAAAGAGTGAGGGAGGACCCTGGAGCTCATCTAGTTGAGTCTGTCATACTGTGTGAAGCAAATGCTCTTGATGCAACCTCCTTGGGCAGCAAGCTTCTTTCCATAATATCCTAATTTTTAGGATTCCAGACTTGCCACTAAGCGAACATATTCTATTCCCCCAAGTCTCTATTCTATAAACTTGGATTTCCTTCCCATATGCTCTATTCTGGTAGCATACCCCACCACTATTCAGTCAGCTAAGCCAGAAACAGGAGTCATCTTTGACAACGCCCTTTCCTTTCTTGTATGTTAGTATCTGAATCCTGGTTTGGTTTTGGTTGGTTTTGTTTTGTTTCTTTGAAGCAGCTTTTCTCCTCTTCCTTTTTTTCTGTTATCACTGTTTGTCTCCATCAAGACCTTCATTATTTTGTGCTCTGTTAATAAGTTTCAAACAAGAGAAGTATTTCTATCTCATTGATTTTTGTCAGATCTCTCCTCTATTATTCAAATCTTCTCCAGAGAAAACTGTAAAATCAGGTTTTTTTGCCCACCTGGAATTTAAGGCTCTCCACAGCTTGCTACACATGGCATCCTCTTCCAACTAATTTCATAATTACTGCTACTATACAGTACACAGTCTGAACTGTGTTTTCCTGTCCTCAGAAAAATGTCCCATTTGTTCATAACATCAAGGCTTTTTTATTCTTTTTTTTTTCGGTGGCCCCTGCCAGACTGGTTCTTGTCCCATCATTCCAACTATCTAAATTCTGCCACACATTTCCCCACATTCTTCCATTCTCATTTCTTGAACTCTTTTGACACTCCATGTTGGTGGTGCATACACCATTCCACCATGCAGTGTGAGTGGCAATGTGTGTATGGTTATTATCTGCACCATAAGTATAAGCAGTTGGAGGACAGGTTCTGTAAATTTAATGCATTTAAGTGGGAGCTGAAGTTCTGCTGAGAAGAGAAGGGCTGGTAGTAACTTCCTTTGGATGATCCTGGAGAAGGTAAGTGACAAAAGAGTGAGACACTAGGGATCCTCAAGAGCAGAGAGCGGGTAATACCTGCTTAGACCTATTACAGCTGGTGCCGGTAGACCAAAGGCCTTTTGAAGAATCAGTGCTAACTCAGAAATGGTGAGGGCAAAAATAGGGGACAGCCTTGGCAAGGAGGTGAGGTCACCAACACCTGGCAAGTAGAACAGAAGGAGTTGGGGCAGGGTGACGTGTTACACGCAGGTCTTAAAGGTGCTTAAATTGAGGCTAGCCAGACAAGGTTCTTCCCCAAGAAGGACGTAAGTTCTATGGAGCAGACTAAGCCACTGTGTCTTTATATAAACAAGGGATTTTTTAAAGTAAAAGAATTAGAGTGATCCTTTGGCTTTGAAGACTAAGATTTCTGATATAAGACAGACACTTGATGCTTTTAAAAAAGTTTTCCTAAGTACTTCTCACAGGTATATTCCCATGTTGAGGAAGTGTTTGGGGCTCCTGTTGTTTCTCTGAAAAGTTTCCTCAAAGACAAAAGAACAGACCTCTGATTATCTTTTTGAACTTAATACATCCTGGGATTTAAAAAAAAATCTTGATTAAAATAGTTTGAATATAAAGGGCCATACAACTTAATTAAGTGCCTGTTGTTGGATGCCAGTTGCCCTACGGCCTTATCTCCCGTTTCTTGCTCATATATTTTTGTTATGAATTCCTTTACTCTTTCCTGATTAACCAACAAAAATGCATGACTAAATTGTTTAAGCTTAATTCTTGGCTTATTTGTGCTTTATGTTCTATTTTGTTGGCAAGGTCTTTCTTCCCGTTAGCAGAATTTATGGCAGAAAATTGCTTTAGCTTTAAAAAAGAGATCTGGCAGAGCAGGAATTTTAAGATGATCACTTGGTTTCTGAAATTTTAGCAGAAATAAACAAGATGATTAGTTTGAAATGTAATTCATAGTCAATGGATTTAAAAAAATACTCAAGTTGTTGATTACAGCTAGCTCAAATAGACCCCCTAAAATATAATTCACTTTTGGAATGATTCCAAATGGATTCTTTCTGCTTAAATTTGCAGAATTTCCCAGTGCTGTGTCAATATTTCAAATAGTATTGGAAAAGTTTATCAGTAGCATTGATCTAACTTTAAATGCACCAAATGTTGGTAGTATCTTGATCTGAGCACAATATACATGAATTAAAGGGAGACAGCAGCTTGGGTAAGTGCAGAGCACTGATTTTTCCTCATGCACTTGTAGCTCTATTGTCCTTTTTCTCCTAATGTTTTTTCTTTTTTTCTTTTGAAAATTCTTATTATGGATAATTTGAAATGTACACACAAAAAAAGAGAGAGCAGCACAGTAAAGCTTCAACTGTCCAGTACTTAGCTTCAAGCATCATGAACTTATGGCCAATCTTGTTTCATTCAGCTCCCACCTATTTTCTCCTTTTCCCTACGCTGAATTCTTTTGAAGCAAATTCCAGACATTCAAGTCATTTCATGTGTAAATATTGTAGCATGATCTCTAAATCATGATTCCTTAAAATTAACTTTGATATCACTACTGCATCTAAAATAATTGAGACTGCTTCCTTAATCAAATATCCAACTCAAATTCTCTGTTTTGTCTTATGTAGTTGTTATTGTATATTTATTCAAACCAGGATCTAAACAAGGTCCATATAGTATAATTGCTCAAATGTCACTTACATTCCTTTTGAGTATCCTTTTCTTCTTCCTTTTTCTTTGCCTTGCAATATGTTTGTTAGAGAAACTGGTCCTTTATTCCTCTAGATTGTCCCAAAATGTGGATTTTGTGGATTGTATTCCCATGTTTTTACTCATCATCTTGCTCAGTGTCTTGTGTCTTGTATTTGTTGGATAATCTGGTCACGACATGATCTGTCCCTGCCTGACTCTTCAATTTCATGTCACAACAGGGTTTTCTGTACTCTACCCATCCCAGAATCTGCTCACCTTTACTTAGAATGGTCTGACTGTTCAGCTCAAATGTTTCTTTCTTAGGAAAGCCTTATCTCATTAAGGCAGAACCTATCATAAGCTTTTATAGCACTTTCTGTTCCTTCATAGGAATTATTTTTATAACATATTTGTATGTATATTATTTAGTACATTTTTTTAAGACTGTCTTTTTTCAACACACCATTGAATAGTCAGCACCTAATGTAGCAACTAGTCCATGAAAATGTGCCAAAAAATGATGAATTTAATGATTAACTTAGATGAATCAATATAATGAATTATATCCTCCCTTACCTTATTAAACATTACTTAATACAAATCACAAGTTATTCTTTATCTTGGTCCTGCCTCCTGGCCTTACACCTGTGGCTACTTTTCACACCCACCATTCTGTGACACTACACACAAGTAGTCAGTATTTCTCTGGGGAGACCATAAAGGACATGTGAACTTTAGTCACCTTTCTTTTGGTCATCATGATAGTTTGGGGAGCCTGCATTGCATAGGAGTCTTCAGGGAAATTATCTCAAAGTGCAAATGAACTCTTTATTTATTTATTTATTTTTTCAGCATAACAGTATTCATTGTTTTTGCACAACACCCAGTGCTCCATGCAATACGTGCCCTCCCTATTACCCACCACCTGGTTCCCCCAACCTCCCACCCCCGCCATTTCAAAACCCTCAGGTTGTTTTTCAGAGTCCATAGTCTCTCATGGTTCGCCTCCCCTTCCAATTTCCCTCAACTCCCTTCTCCTCTCCATCTCCCAATGTCCTCCATGTCATTTGTTATGCTCCACAAATAAGTGAAACCATATGATACTTGACTCTCTCTGCTTCACTTATTTCACTCAGCACATGGGTTAGGGGGATAGGAGAAGAATAAATGAAACAAGATGGGATTGGGTGGGAGACAAACCATAAATGACTCCTAATCTCACAAAACAAACAGGGGGTTGCTGGGGGGAGGTGGAGTTGGGAGAGGGGGAGGGGGTTATGGACATTGGGGAGGGTATGTGCTATGGTGAGTGCTGTGAAGTGTGTAAACCTGGCGATTCACAGACCTGTACCCCTGGGGATAAAAATACATCATATGTTGATTAAAAAAAAAAAAATTGGAATGGGAGGCGAACCAGAAGAGACTATGGACTCTGAAAAACAACCTGAGGGTTTTGAAGGGGCGGGGGGGTGGGAGGTTGGGGGAACCAGGTGGTGTGTAATAGGGAGGGCACGTATTGCATGGAGCACTGGGTGTTGTGCAAAAACAATGAATACTGTTATGCTGAAAAAAATAAATTAAAAAAAAATACATTATATGTGAACTCTTTATTTAAAAGGAGATGTTTATATTTATGTATTAGTCTGCTTGGAGTGCCATGACAGGATTACACAGACTGGATGGTTTAAACCACAGAAATTCCAGCCTCCAAGACTGGAAGTCTAAGATCAAGGTGCTGGGAAAGTTGGCTTCTGGGGAGCTCTGTCTCACTGGCTTAAAAGAGCTTCCTTCTCACAGTGTCCTCACATGGCCTTTCCATTGTGCACTTGAAGGGAGAGAGAGAGAGAGAGTTCTGGTATCTCTTCCTTCTCCTATAAGGACACCAGTCCAGTTGCATTAGGTCCCCGCCCTTTTGACCTCATTTAACCTTATTACCTCCTGAAAGGCCACATCTCCAAATACAGTACAGTCACATTGGGGGTTAGGACTTCAATATATAAGGGGACACAATTTAGTCCATAACAACTCAGTAACACGTTTCCCAGGGGTCTGGGTCTAAATTGAATCAACTCTCTTAACTATCAGATTTCTTATTTCTATTTTTTAATGCTTACTAATCGATGACCCATATTTTAAAAAGCTAATCACAGGTTAAAAAATCATGACGACTTTAATTGTAGCATTATTTTATCTGTGTCTACCGATTCTAGGAGAACTGGATCAAAAGTCTAAAATTAGCATATATTAATTTTTCCATGATTATCTAATTTTTAAATTAAACATTTAATTTAATATATGGGTTAACTAACATGATCTTAAGTACCAAAAATAAAGTTTCAAGCATACAAATAGTAAAAGCAGGGATAAATTTAGAATTAAAATTTGAATACAAAATGTCACTTGCATTTCTAAAAATTTTTGTACAGTACTTCAAACATATTTACTTAAAAGGAAACCTGACATAAATATCTCTTTTTTTTTAAAGATTTTTTAAAATATTTATTTGACAGACAGATCACAAGGAGGCAGAGAGGCAGGCAGAGAGAGAGAGAGGAGGAAGCAGGCTCCCTGCTGAGCAGAGAGCCCGATGTGGGACTCGATCCCAGGACCCTGAGATCATGACCTGAGCTGAAGGCAGAGGCTTTAACCCACTGAGTCACCCAGGCGCCCCCATAAATATCTCTTAAATCAATTTATAAATAGATCTTAGAAAAATGATGTGAAAAACCATCCTCTAACAAACTCTGACATACCAATTAGTTATATGACCCAAATTCAAATTTTGCAGACTCTAACCATGTCATCTAAAATGCATTCAAGGGTGCCTGGGTAGCACAGTCAGTTAAGCAGCCAATTCTTGGTTTTAGCTCAGGTCATATCTCAGGGATGTGAGGTTGAGCCCCATGTTGAACTCTGTGCTCAGTGCCAAGTTGCTTGAGATTCTCTCTCCCTCTCCCTCTGCCCCTCCTGCTTATGTGCGCTCTTTCTCTCAAATAAATAAATCTTAAAAAAAAAATAAACTAAAATAAAATAATGTGTGTTCATGCCCCTCTCATCAGTGCTCCATCGTCCTTTCATTGTTTTATTTCTTCCACAACACTTATTTTCTAACATACCATATGATTTGCTCATTTTGTGTGTCTGCCTACTTCAACTAGAATGTAAGAGCCATGAGACAGGCTGTTTTGTTCACTGCAGAATCTTTGGCTTCCAGAGCAATGCTTTTGACATGATGAGCTTTTAATATACATTGGCTAGATATATAAATAAATTAGTAATGTCAATTATTCTGTCCAGTTGGATTTTAATGACCATTTTTTAAATGTACACTAACTATAACTTATAAAGCAATGCATCAGAATCACCAGGAGGGCTTGACATAGGGCTTATTGAACTCCATCTCCAAATTTTGGATTCTGTAGATCCAACATGAGGCCTGAGACTCTGTATTTCTAACATCTTCCCAAGTCATGCTGTTGCAGGTGGTAGAAGAAACATATTTTGAAGAAACACTGATTTACAGGAACCAAAAATCAATAGCATCATGAAATTTGGGAGATGGTTATGAATTATGGTAATTAACCTGCAGAAGCAAGTATAGTGGAGCACTTTATTGGTATGTTAGGAAGTGGTTTCCTTGGCTCTCTCCCAACAAATTAAAGAGCATGCTGACTCCCCACAGGCTGTCATCTCGTTTGAGTGTTTTAAATATGGACCTGCATGATGGCAATAGACTCACAGAAGGCATGTCTTGGCTCTCCCCAGAGTGTCTTTGTTAACATGATGGGTGAATGGAAATTTCCCCTTTGGAAGACTGTTAAGGCTTTTCTTTTGGTAGACTATTTTTAAAAGAATTTGTAATGCAGCATGAAAAGAAAGAATAGCAATCGAGTTATTGAGATAGTAGGATTTAGCCTTTCTCTGGTAGCTTTCATCTTAAAAATTCTTTGCAAATACTAACTAATGCCTCGGGCAATCCTTGGAGGCAATGTATACTCCCTACATTTTGTTCTTCTAGAGCTTGGAGACAGAGGTTTGGCATCTGTCTTGTATTTTTGTGGCCTCTCTCTTTTTTGGTCTGTTCATGCCCTGATAAAAATCAGCTCTTAAAAATCGGATTTTCCTGCTACTCAGCAACCTCTTGAGGTCAGATGTTTCCTGCCTCAATTGTTATTTCTGACAATCCTATTTTTCATGTGCAATGATTAGTTACTAAGGCAATGATCTTAAGGATTCTGACCCTGTTTGAAATCCAGTAGGGAGTGAACTTTCAGGGAAACAGAGATCTTGCTTCTGTGGACACTCTTTTGTGTTTAAAAAAAAAAAAATCCACAATGAAAAAAATGTATGCAGAATTGTCAGCAAAATAAGCACAACTTTGTTGGACTGGAAATTTTTCATTAATATGCTTACTGTATTGAATAAGTGCTGGGTTAAATTTATCTTCTAAATTTTCCTGTGTTCCTAAATTTTGGGAGGATGAGAGTATATCTTTTATTGGATGAGAAAGCTATACAAAGTCCAGAGGATCAAGCAAAATATTTCTTTCATTCTAGGTACAAAAAAATCCACCTTGACCAGTACAGGGAAGGCAGCTTCTCTTTCTAGTCATTCTTTTTCCTTCATATATTTACTATTTGTTGAGTGACTAGTACAGGCTAAGTTCTTGTCTAGTTTCTGGGATTAGAGCAGTGAATAAAACAAAAGTTCTGGTCTCATGGACTTAGATTATAGTAGAGGGGGATAGTTAATAAATAAAATTGTATATATTAGAATTAAGTGTACATAAATACTTGTAGACATTAAGACAGTACTTTCAAGTAAGATGACACATGGTACAAGTCCAGAAGAAACTGTAGGAATGAGCCATTTGGTTGTTGAGGGAAGAGCATTCTAGGCAGAGGAGAATTAGGATTTTCTTAATCCTGAGGATTAGGAATCCTGAGGAGGAGCATGGCTGACATATGCAGGAGCAATAGAGAAACAATGGGCTGTAGTAGAATGAGTCAGGGGTACGGTGGTACCAACTGAAACCAGAGAGATAGAGGAGTATACAGAGAGTTACAGATCAAGTCTCCTTATTTTTTTAATATTCTATTTTTTTCAAGATTTTACTTATTTATTTGAGAGAGAGAGTGCGAGAGAGCATATAAGCTGGGGGGAGAAGCAGAGGGAGAGGGAGAAGCAGACTCCCTGCTGGACAAAGCCAGAAGCGGGACTCTGTCCCAGGATGCTGGGATCATGACCTGAGCCAAAGGCAGACACTTAACTGACTGAGCCACCCAGGTGCCCCAAGTCTCCTCATTTTTAAAAAAATTTCCCACAAACTAGTTGGAGAGTTAGCATCGTAGGACCTAAAGAATCAATGTTTACATTTTTAAAGAAGATTTATTTATTTGAGAGAGAGAGAGAGAGTGTGTGGGGGGGGTGGGAGTTGGGGCAAAGGGAAAGGGAGAAACTGTAAGCAGACTCCACACTAAGTGTGAAGCTTGACATGTGGCTTGATCTCACAACCCTGAGATCATAACCTGAGCTGAAACCAAGAGTTGGACGATTAACTGAATTCAGAAAACTAGGCATGCCTTGATATTTAAATTTTTCAAGATATTGTGCAGAATTGGGTAAAAGACTAAGATATGTTAGCTTTTCTCTAGAAAAATTACAGATTGGATATATGGATTGTTTGAAATTTATGTTATTTCATAGCATTAGAAATTCAAGACCTCAAGCTTAGCTTCTTGTTTATCACAAAAGAACTCAGGTTGCATCTCTAAGGATTTTGTCCCTTAAAGGGAATCACAGTGAGAATCTGTGCATAGAACTTTGTTCATTCTGTGCCTTTCCATCATATCCTCTTACTATTCCTATTCTACCGGCACTAAGACTGAATTTGAACCTGTATTACATCAGGCAAACAATCATTTAAATGAAATAAGTCAATCAGAGGAAAACAATTATCATATATCTCTCTGGTATGAGGAATTTGAGAGGCAGGGCAGGGGGTCGTGGTGGGTAGGTAGGGAAAAAATGAAACAAGGTGGGATCCGGAGGGAGACAAACCATAAGACACTCTTAATCTCACAAAACAAACTGAGGGTTGCTGGCGGGTGAGGGGAAGGGATGGGGTAGCTGGATGATGGACATTGGGAGGGTATGTGCTATGGTGAGTGCTGTGAAATGTGTAAGCCTGATGATTCACAGACCTGTACCCCTGGGGCAAATAATGCACTATATGTTAATTTTAAAAAATGTTATTACATGCATTAGTTGATACACTAATTCAGTAATTTTCATGTCCAGTGATTTTACACAAAATTATATTAAGTAAAAATCATTCATTCAACAGCAAAAAAAAAAAGAATTTAGCATTGAATTCAGCCCTTAGCATTAAATTTTTAAGTGAACTAATTTGTTGACCATTTTGATTAGAATAATCACCCCATTAGAATGTGTGTACAGTAGAGATAAAGGGAATTAAAACTCTAAAGTCTGATTGTTCCATTTTCTTCTATGAATAGTTAATGTTATACCTCAGGAGGACCATAGTCAGAAAATGTGCTTGGATTTCCTTTATGACTCTCGCATATTTAAGCTGGATTAAGTATGTTGGTTTGCAATAAATAGCGATATAAATCAGGAAAATAACCAGTGTAATTTTGATTGGCAGAAATAATGTCATTGGATCTAATTTTTATAGTTCTTTATTTCCTGTATCTTCTAATGTGGTCTCCCTGCATAACAACAAGAAACATCACTGAATTTTATTTATGAGTAATTTATTTGGTATTGGCTTTTTACTACATTCTCACAAGGTATCTTGAAGTTTGGTATTATTTTTAATTATGTATTTTACAACCATATGGCCTACTTATAAGGGGAGAATGTTGAGTGGGGTTGGGGATATAGGAGGAGATCTGACTTGCCTAATAATGACTAAAACAATGATATACCTTTTCATCATGGTGTGAGGCAATGGAACCCCCATTGAAGGTGATTTGAAGGCTTTTCCAGTAGAGGTGGCCAGGTGTCCTTATCCATCCACCCATCTGTTCAAGCCCTTCCTTGATCTCACATTTCCCTCCAACTACCACCTTACTTCTAAATTTCCTTTTCATTGAAAAAACTCATAATCATTATATACACATATTGCCTTTATACCTCTCTTCTTTCTTGAATGCTTTCAGGTAGGCTTCTGTTTTTACCATACCATGAAAGTAACTCTTGCTAAGGTGATCAAGATACACATTTTCAAATGCAGTGGTCAGTTCTCAGCGTCATCTTGATCTTTCAGCTCATTCAAATGTGTTCATTTTTTCTTCCTCCTTGAAACACTTTCTTCATTGTCTGCAGCTCATTTAGAGTTTCCTTTTGCCCCACTGGACACTCTTTCTCAGTAACTTCCTCATTTCCATTACTTCTAAATGTTGTAATACTTCAAGGCTGATCCATGGACTTCTTCTAACCTGTGAACTATCTTCTTTATCTTTTTCTACAGTGATCTCATCCTAGTCTCTTGGCTTTCAATACCATCTGGATAGTGTCATCCTCAACATTTAGATCTTCTTCTTGGACTTCTCCAAACTTCCAAGCAATGTAAAATTGTCTAAATTATGTCTTCTACTGGTTATAAAAATATACATCTCAAGTTAAAATGTCCAGAACAGAACTTCTGATTCCTAGCACTCCAACCTGCACTTCCTGAAATCTTACCCGTCTATTAATCATCAAGCATACTGTTAGAGTTTTTCAGACCAAAAATCTTAGATTGAAAGAATCCTCTTTCTCTTACATAATACATTTAATCCATTCAAAGCGTGTTGGCTCTTTCCTTAAAATGCATTCAATCTTTTTTTTTTAAGATTTTATTTATTTATTTGACAGAGAGAGCACAAGCAGGGGGAGCGGTAGAGGGAGAGGGAGAAGCAGGCTCTCTGCTGAGCAGGGAGCCTGATGTGGAGCTGGATCCCAGGACCCTGAGATCATGACCTGAGCCAAAGGCAGAGGCTTATTGACTAAGCCACCTCCACCACTACGATTCTAGTTCCAGGTACTATCGTTACCTGAGAGAGTTTCTAAAGTCATTGTCCCTTTTACATTTCCATAGCAACATGAGAGTTCCCGTTTCCTAATCATTATTTGCTCTTATCAGTCATTTTTATTTTAGCCAATTTAGTAAGCATGAAGTAGTATCTCATGGTGACTTTAATTTTCATTTTCATTATTATTAATGATGTTGAGCAGGTTGACTCATCATATTTAATTGCAACACATCCTGGCCCATGATACCCTCCAGGTACTCTTTATCTGTTCAATCTCTATTTTTTTTTCATAGCACTTATTACCTTCTAACATGATGTATAATTTATTTATATTATTGCTTATTATCTGTTTCACTGATGATCTCCCTTTACAAGTAGAAATGTTAGCACGGAATCTTCTACTATTTTGCTTGTTGATAAAGCCCAGAGAGCCTAGAATAAAACCTGTATTTATTTGGTATTAGATGCATATTGCTGGGGTGAAGGAATGATCAATAGCCCTGTCTTACTAGGAGTACTAATGCCAAGAATGGGAAAGTTTCTGAGAAGATTCAAACGAAAGAAGTGTAGTGGAAGGTTCCTGTCCATTATTTCCCTTCATCATCTATGTGCCACTTGTCCTTTCTGTGTCTCTAACAGACAGGAGCCGGGTATCTGAGCAGCATGACTGTCGCGGATAGCAGCTACGTAGATAGCTGTATATACTGCACTATATGGGGATCCTCCTAGAGAACTTGATGGAAATGAAAAATTATTATGAAACTGGAGAAGTATTGGAGTAAAGCAGAATGGCTTCTATGGTAGTGATACACACACACACACACACACACACACACACACACCCATATATATATATATGCACGGCAATGCCTTTGCAAGAAAATCATGGTGGTAAAGTATAAGACAAAATACCAAATATTATGCTGAGTGGGGAAAATAAAAAGAGTAAGACCTACTAGCTGCCTTGAGGAGTTTGGCTTGCCCTACTTCCATTCCATTCACTTACCATGGGTTGATCTAAACATGACACTTTGTTCTCCATGAATTCATCATGGTCCCTTTGTTCTCCATTAAGTCCATATTCCTTAATGGAGCATTCAGAGTCCTTCCCAATCTGGCCCCAGCCATCTTTTCCACTTCAGTTCTTGTTGTTTCCCCTTATTTTTTAAATTTTTATTTGTTATTTTTTGTTGTTCCCCTTATTTATCCAACCTCCTAGCAATACAAGGAGCAAAGTTCCAGGTTATGGGCTCTTTCTGATACAGAATACTCACTTCATATCTACTTGTCTTTTGTTCCATTGGCAAAAAACTCCTCACTCCCCACTGTACATTTATACACACACGTGTCTTTCTATATTTTGTAAAATCCTGCTTGTTGTGCAAGAACTGATTCAAAGGGCACTTCTTGGTGCAACATTGTTCCGTGGTTTAAGCAGAATGAATTTCTTCCCTTCCCATATGATTATGATTCTTAATACAGTCTTATTTTGATTTTGGTTTTGGTTATCCTTATCTCCATCAAATATGAAGTCTGAGGCCAGAGATCGGGTCATAGTCATTTTTTTGCCCAATGATTCTATCTTTCTTTGCCTATAGTAATTGTTTATTGAATGTTCATTGAAACAAAATAAAACAAATAATAAAGACTCCTCTTTCCTTGTACCTAGGATATGCTGAATAGATTTTTTTTTTAAAACTTAACCGCAATGATAATCAAATGCATCTGGACATACAGCTATTTGCATCATAGGTACATTTACACAAATTCAACTATACTAGATCGATGTAAAAAAATCAAAAGCCAAAAAAATGAAAAGAGAGAAAATTACGACTTAAACAGTGGATAAAATTCTTACTGTTGCCTCTGCTGAGTGCAGTCACAGGAAAAAGCAGATGAGAGATATGGATTCGTTCTTCTTTTAGTTGGTTCCAGTTGTAATTCCTTTGAGCCCTCATGGTGTGAGCATCTTTGCTGTGGTGAATGGGATTCTAGTATTTAAGGACAGGCATTTTTCAAACCATGTGGCCTCTGAGAAGAAGCCAAGTACTTTATTTGGTATAGCCCACTGAATTTTTGACCCAATTCCCACACAAGGTATTACTCCACAGTAATCTAGAAACACCATGGTACCAAGTCCAGGTCGTATTTCTAATAAAATAACTACATATATGGTCTTTCTAATTTAAAAATGTAATGGCAAAAGTAGATGATTCCAAGTAGAGCCACATAGTTAACATTTGTAGAAGATGAGTATCTAAGAAAGATGTAATCATTGTACTTACTCTTGTGGCAAAGAAAGTAGATAGATGTCCAATAAAGTTCTCTAAATGAAAAATGATTTCTCACATGGAAAATGGTGACCAGCTTTTCTTCTCCACTGAGTACACAACAGGAGGGAATGTTTAAAATGTAGTATGAAGGATTTATCTCAGATACAGAAAGATTTTCTGTTTGTCAGACACTGAGATGACTTCTTGAGAGAAGTCAATAGAATCTCCTAATGTGGAAACTTTTCTTTTAACCCCATTCTGTCTGGAATAGTTTGTGTCCACATTTTTCAAAGTACATTCTAGTATTTTATGGACTCTTAGGGAAGTTATTCAAAGTAAAGATTCTGTTATCAAATGTATTTCAGAAGCACTAGGTTTAACAAAATTGAATAAAATTCTTTATTGAAGGGTTTCATGGCATTTACTCTGCTCTGTGCTTTGTGAATTTCTGGCAGGGGTAGGGATACATATTGTAAAAAACATTTATAAACTTTATTTAAGCAACATTACCCATTTTTTAGAGGATTTTTAAAATATTGATATTCTGTGTTACTTTCTTAAAGAGTCTAGACAAGCACTTCCAATATTGTTGTCAAAATTCTTATAAAAGCTTTGTTGTTCTTCAGCATGAGAATTTTTAGAAAATAATCTTATATCATTGAAATAACTGGTCAAACTAAGGGGTTTGCCAGAAGGAGTGTATGGACACTATTGGCCTTAAATGAAGAAGGTCCAGCACGAGCAGGGCCAGCAGCCTTATGGAGCTAAAACTGAGCTCTGTTTGGGTGTGTTTCCCACAGAAAAGGCTAGCAGGTAAACTGATGCTTCCATGTAGTACTGGACGTCCTCCTCAGAGTCCATCTGTCATGCAAGATTCTTCTGAAGGGGCTGAAGACAGAGGGGACTCTCTGAGCTTCCAAGAACAGGTGGTGTAGGACTCTATCTAGCTGCCCATAAATGTTTGCATTCCAGCAGAATCTTGTCAAAGACTTGCTTTCATTTTTGCGTTCCATCTGGCTTTTATCACCAGAGGCTTTTACAAAGGCTTTGGCTGTTGTTAGACAGCCAAACCGGCATAGCGTAGTTCACAACAGGAAGAATTTGGAATTCAATATCAAAAAGCAATCCACTGGGAGAAATGCTGTGGTTTCCTCTCCATTCCAGTTGATGACCATCCTTTCTTCATTTGAGTGACTTTGGTCAGTGAAGTCTAGTTTTCTGTCTCCCACAGATTTAGTCTTCATTATGATAATGTCTTCATGGAAGCATAATTGAAGCCAAGAGTTACTGAAAAAACCATTTTACTCATTTCTTGACACTTAAAATTCTTAAAGGAATTAATGTGTGGGGCTTCCCTCTTACCTTTAATATAATTTTGAGCTTCATATGAATCTTAAAAAGCTTCCTTTCTTGTATATACACTTAAGAGATGTAGGTTGATGCCATCTATGGAAAATAGTCTTTTTAAGAATGCATTTTCCATATCATGAAAGAGTGAAAATGGGTATATGAGATTCTGAATTCAGAAAAACACAGATATTTGAACAATTTAAATACATAGGACTTTTACTATATTTTATTAGCCCGTTAACATTTTCCCACTTAAATTATAGAAGGTAAGTGTTTGCACACTTAGTAGTGGAGAAAGAGGACTATTCCATTAAGTGAGTTTTCTCTTAAAAAAAAGCTTTTTAACTACTTCTTAAGAAGCTAAATAATCCATCGTGCTTTATCACGGTGAACTTGGAAGTAGGAAAGTGGATCTTATCCAAAGAGATACACTACCTTTTGATTTAGAAGATATTTTGCTTTTGGATGAATACATTGATTGATAACAGGAATCAACTACACTATTAATAGTAGCTCCCCCCAAAGCTCTGTTATACAAATAAATCTCTGACATCTTTGTTAGCTGCTAAAATAGATGCTTGCTAGATATATCTTTCCTTTCATATATTGTGGCCTTGAAGTAAGCCAAAGAATTTCTCTGCAAATTTGTTTGATAAAGCACAGTGAATTCTTACCAGTTTTTAGGAAATACTTCTCTAAACTATTCAGATCTTCACTCAGTGAGAGAAACTGGAATTTTTGGCCTTTCTTTTTGTTGATTTGAGATTAGGGAATGAAGGTACCATGTTTGGTGTGTCAGAATGTAGTGACAGATGAATGAGAAGTATTCCTTTGAGTGAGGATGACTCAGAAGATTTTGGTGGACCAGTGTTTTCCTAAAACAGTACTGGGCAATGTTAACAGGCTACTTATCCACAGAACAAAAGTGTTAGTGCTGGCTTCTAATTTCCGTAGATCTATGTCCTCATTTGCTCTACCTCTGTTTTCTCCACTTCATCAAAGCTTACTTCACTGTATGACTCCATCTAGGATTCCATAACCCAGAACTAGGGACCTAGGATGCCGTTATTTAGACCTTCCCTGAGCCATACATATCTACAAGCAGGACCAAGTTGTGGGGAATGAGATGCCAGGCCAGGGCCTCTAGGAGCCCTTCAGTGGTTGTCCACTGTCTTCTTCCCTCTCAGCTCTGAATGGCTCTGAGCATAGGAAAGCGGTTTTACTTAGGTTTTCTCTCTTTAGTTCTCATGAGCCTTCCAAGTGCCCTGTCTGGTACTCACCCCATGTCAGTCTTCGTGAAGCCCAGTGAGTCTGATGGGGGTCCTGGTTCTTTACGCAATCTTCTACTTGATCTTTAGTCAAGCTGACTTTTGTCCTGTCATATGAACACGTCTCAGAGCAATGCCGCTGCTTAGATTTTCCAAGTGTGCCCACTTAAGTCAATACCTAGTATTTAATGCTATGAAAGTGGGACTGAAAACCCAACCATATTCTCCTGGGTGAGTGTTTGTAGCTAAGTGGATATCCCTCTGCACATCTCCCTGGTGTCAGCTCAGCCTGCCCTCCCACAGCATTTTCCTGTTGCCTTAGTAACCGTACTGACTGTGATAGTTAATTTTATGTGTCAACTTGAAAAGTGTTTTGAGATGAAATTCACGTTTAATTAAGTGAATTGTGAGTAAAGCAGAGTGTTCTCTGTAATGCAGGTGGGCCTCATCTAAACACTTGATAGCTTGACTAGAACAGAAAGACTGGCCTCCCCAAGGAAGAGGGAAATCTTCAGCAGACTATCTCGGGGCTTCATCTGCTCCATTGACTTTTCTGGATCTCTACCTGCTTGCCCTCAGACCGGAGCTATGTCATCAGCTTTCCTGGGTCTCGGGCCCACCAGCCCACACTGCAGATTTAGACAGGCCAACCCTCATAACTGCATGAGCCAATTCCTTATAAAATCTCTTTCTGGATATATACACATCCTATTGGTTCTATTTCTTTGGAGAATCCTGACTAGTACAATGTCTTATTTTGTAGTCCCTCCAACTGTAACGCTATTATAAATGTATACATTTTTATATACCTCTGTATATATACATGTATTTACTGTGGCAAAAATAAGGCTTCTTGTTGACTTTGGATCACAACTCTAATAGGCGGTTTTAGTATCTGCAATCACAGGAGAACATCAGCCCAAAAACCTAACGAAAAACCTCAAGCCTTTGTAGTTGCAATTTTCCTGCCTGGAATGAAATGCTCTTCCTCCTGAGAGCTGCAGAGATTATTCCCATATTTTGATTCTTGCTTCTTGAGGAAGCCTTCCTCAATCACAGTCTAAAATAACCCCTTTTATCATTCTGCATAGCCTTATCTTAATGATATTTCTTCACAGCACTTACAACCACTTGGTATTTTCTTAGGCATGTGTTTATTTTATTGTCTAGCACCCTACTAGCATGTGAAATTCATGGACTTTGCTTTATTTGCCGCTATCTCCCTGGTATCGAGATAGAGACTTGCTCAGACTAGACTTTTGAATAGTATTTGTTGAGTGAATGAATAAATGAATGAATGTTCTGTATAATAATAGAATAATTAATACAAAACTTGTGAATTTATATACCATTCAATTTGAGAAAAGTCAGAATCCTATAGCACATGTTATATTACTTTAGTCGAAAATGTAATTTCCTATCGCAAATATGTTACCGGGTTGAGAGGTCATGATAAAATCACATTATTGGGAAATTAACAGAAAGTGTTATGGAGATAAAGAATTATGTATGAAAAAGAAAAAAAAACAGTGTGGTCATGATGAGAAGTAATAGAACATGTATGGACTTAATGGTTCAGCCCTTGTCCCAGCTGGCCGATTTCCAACTGTGCTGTTTGTTCACAGGCCCTCTGCCCTCTGTCCTTGGAATCTGAGTGTTCTCCAGCCTTCTCTAGCCTTTCTTACTGAGAAAAGCAGTTTCAACAGAGCATTTGAATGCTTACGTTAAACAGAAAGAAAAGGGTATTTGTGTATAATTTTTTATTCCCAAGGTAAAACACTGTGGCTAGGGCACATCATGTGTCTATTTTCCGGATATTAAGTGCTAACATGAGCAGGTGGTTCATATAAAATAATGGGACAGACTAATTTGGAGTTGTATCTCTCTAGGTTAAAGAACAGCCATAACTCGGTTCAGCTGGCAAATTGGAGCAGTGATACCCCATGCTAGAGACCCACAGAGCTGAGCTATTCCTAAAACACCATGGCAGTCTTTTTTTTTTTTTTAAAGGTTTTATTTTATTTATTTGACAGAGAGAGAGATCACAAGTAGGCAGAGAGGCAGGCAGAGAGAGAGGAGGAAGCAGGCTCCCTGCGAAGCAGAGAGCCCGACGCGGGGCTCGATCTCAGGACCCTGAGATCATGACCTGAGCCGAAGGCAGCGGCTTAATCCACTGAGCCACCCAGGCGCCCCAACACCATGGCAGTCTTACCTGGCAGCCTCAGTCCACAGCATCTCATCTGCTGGCGGAGTACATTTCGGCTACATAACAATTACACAGTGGACAGGCTGGAATTGCTTCCCATATCTGAGGACGGCTTTGAGGTTCAAAGCCAGATGGGCTGTGGGAAGAAGACAGGCTTTGGAGTCAGCCAAATGTCAGATTGAAACCCAGCCTTGCCTCTCACCGGATGAACTTGGCTAAGTTATTAAATCTCTTTAAATGGTAATTTCTTCATCTGTAACATAGGAATAATGGTACTTACCTGGTTAGGTTACCAGGAGGGTTTATCTGGCTCATAGTAAACACTGGAGAGATGATAATTTTTCTCCTACTCTCCACCATTTGCAGCCTATGTGTTTTCCTTTTATTTGTTTAGTTTTGGGGTGCTTTTTTTCTTTTGACATGTCTACCCCTCCTAGGACACACAGGGTTTATAATTTGGAAGGGATCATAGGTCATCTAAGCCAGTCCCTTCCTTCATCTCCTTTTTTTTTTTTTTTTTAAGAGTTTTATTTATTTATTGGACAGAGAGAGATCACAAGTAGGCAGAGAGGCAGGCAGAGAGAGTGAGAGGGAAGCAGGCTCCCCGCCGAGCAGAGAGCCCGATGCAGGACTCGATCCCAGGACCCCGAGATCACGACCCGAGCCGAAGGCAGCGGCCCAAACCACTGAGCCACACAGGCCTTCACTTTACTCTTAAAATACACACACACACACACACACACACACACACACACAGAGTTTTCTACTTCCTTTCCCATTTCTGGTCATAACCATACATGATGAAGAAAGTTCATGTTATTCGATACTCCTCAGATCTCCCTAAAAATCTATAATGGTTCTTTCCAATTGGAAAAGATTTATTCATGATTTTCACTCTCTTAAACCCTCCTTTCTAGCAATTCCTTAACACAAACCATGAATGAAATGTTAGTGCTAGATCCTTTCCCAACTTGCCCCTTTTAGAGAAGTGATTTTTAGAAGGGCTTTCCCTTGTTTGCCTTTGAACATTTGAAAACATTTAAGCAGAGTGTAGTTCACATTTCTAAATAGAGCTATGAATTTATTTATTCATGTTTATACTTAAATGAACAATCTTAAAGGTGCAGTACCTCACTCCACTTAACCTAGAAACATAATTTTCTGTTCTTGTTTGATAAGGAGTTTGGTTTTTAATTGAGGTATAATCTACATACAACAAAATACACTGATCATAATTTTTATGAGGAAATAAGGAGTTTTAAGTTAGTGACCTAGTTTGTGAGAAGTTTAAGACTACTGATTAAAAATAAAACCAAACCAAAAAAGTGACACAAAAGATCTAGTTCAGAACTCAAAAACAAGAAGTATAAAATATCAGTGTAGGAACACAGAGTTTTCCTCAGCCTTCTGCTCCCTGATCATTATTGCACATGGCAGTACCTCTCGCAGACAAAATTGACCTTTGACAAGACCAAATTGTAAATTTTTAAATTGTAAAATCTGCAAAATTATAAAGCTAATTATAATCTTAATTAGCTTCACCATTGCTGGTATTAACAAGTATAAGAATTTTCTTGGGTTAAAAGTTCCAGGATATTTTAAATAATACTGGCCCTCTGATTTACTTCATTAAAAACACCTGTTTCATTTTCTATGGTCAACAGCAAAGGCTTTACAGTGAAGATTTTTTTTTAAAGATTTTATTTAGAGAGAGAATCCCAAGTGAGTTCCACAGTTAGCACAGAGCCCAACGTGCGGCATGATCCCACTGCCCTGAGATCATGACCTGAGCTGAGATTAAGAGTCTGACGTTTAACTAACTGAGCCACTCAGGCACCCCTACACTGCAGAAAATTCTTAAAGCATTCAACAGCTCTTGAGTTTTGACATTTTTGGACCTATAGAGTTTCCATATTTGCTATCTTAGCATTTGTGATTAAAATTATTTGTCAGGGGCCCAAAGGTCTGAGATACATGCTAATTTTGAATGGGGATAATATTCACCTCCATCACATTGCTGTGAAGATCAAAGATAACTTAACCTGGCACAATTTTAAGATAGTCTTGGTGAGGGGCGCCTGGGTGGCTCAGTGGGTTAAAGCCTCTGCCTTCAGCTCAGGTCATGATCCCAGGGTCCTGGGATCGAGCCCCGCATTGGGCTCTCTGCCCTGCGGGGAGCCTGCTTCCTCCTCTCTCTCTCTGCCTGTCTCTCTGCCTACTTGTGATCTCTGTCTGTCAAATAAATAAATAAAATCTTTAAAAAAAAAAAAGATAGTCTTGGTGAAAGATTCATAATGGAAATCATTTTATGTGAATAACCTATCTGATGGCTCAGCTCCTACCCTACCCCCATGTAACTGAAGTTCTGAACATATTTCTCAGGAATGTCAAAGAAGAATTACACAATCAAATGCTGTATGATAGGCTTCAGTTGGTTAAAAATACTTAGCATTCTCTATTTTAAAATTTTTTAACAATGAAAGTAGCAGGTATCTCTGAAACATGTTGATTCCCCCAAGCAAGAAAGTTATTATGGTCATCAAAGAACAAATATTAACAAATAACAATGAATACAATTGAAGGGTTTCAAGTGGCAAACATTGTATCATGATGAAAAATATCTCCTCATGGGTCAATTCTGTCAGACCATTATGAGCCACTCTTGTGTGCTCAAGGCTGAGAACTTGCCATCTCAACTTCATATCACAATAACTTAGTGTTAGTGCTTTTTCAGAGATAGATTACCTTCATGGGAATTCCCATAAAGCCACACAAGCGCCTGATAATCCCAGTGATAAATGCAACCTTAATTGAGAATTTTTCCCAACACATTTTTATTGAGTTTCTATTTTGTATGTGCCTGGTCCTGAAATGACAAATTTGAATATATTGAGCATACCCCTGAGGAATTTGCAATGTGATGGAAAACATGGCCACGTAGAGAGATGCAAAATGATCAGTTAAGGGCAATGGCAGAAGTTCATGGAGGACGCCAGCAGTACCCAGGAGAGGACTTTCTAAGCCAGACAGTGAGGATGGGGGTTTGTGTGGAGTAATTAAGGAAGGTTTCTTGAAGAAAAGAAACTGAATCTTACAGGATACCTAGGAGTTCTGAAATGCTCATGCTCTATTTACTCAAAATCAACTATCTTTCTACTGCATAAACAAACACACTGATAGAAAACAACTGTATGTTTAGATATGTGTCTCCTTTCACTGTCCGTGGTTTCAGTTACCTGCGGTCAGTTGTGGCTCATCAGGTAGGAATGCCGTCATCTCTTCATCATCATCATCAGAAGAAGAGTGTGCACATTACAGTTAGAGACCTGTGAGACAGACTGCATTCACCTAACTTTTATTACAATATTACAATCACAATATTGTGATCATTGTTCTAGTTTATTCTTATTTATTACTGTTAATTTCTTCTGTGACTAATTTATAAATTAAACTTTATCCATAGGTGTGTATATATAGGAAGAAAATGTAGTATATGTAGGGTTTGGTACTATGTGAGGTTTCAGGCATCCACTGGTCATCCTGGAACATGTACCCCACAGATAAGGGGGAACCACTGTAATTGAAAGTGCAGAGGAAAGTAGTAGTATCTTTAGTCCAGGAGGAGAGGCAGAAAGGAGAGGACACTTGAGAGGGGGCTGCTGGGACCCCTTAACTGCAGCCTTGGTTGTTTATCGGGGTTTGTCTCCTATCTGCTAGACAGCCCTTTTCTGAACAGCTGTGTTGAATACTTGCCAGTGGGAAAGATTTTGAATTTTCAGATATGTGGCCTTTGACGTGAAGCCAGCAGGGAGTCTAGATGTAGAGAGGCAGCCGTGCCCGTTGTCGGCTTGGCAAGTGTCTTAATCCGGGGCAGAAGGGGAGAGCTTGACTGTCATTAGCTTCCCTGAAGATTGATAAATTGGATGCAGACAGCAAGAGCCAAGGGCTGCCAACTAGATCTTTAGGATTGAATATAACTGCTGCATGTAGAACTCTGAAAAACACCCACATGCTACAAACACATCAGGATCCTCTTTGGAGTTAGAGCACATTATATGAAAAATGATAATAGTAGATAATATCATGAGGCCTATTTTCTGCCTCCTGGGGAAGGAAATAGCCTGCAGTGGACGGATCCCATGTTGTATGGTGCCACTTCCTCTCATGCACACACACCCCGACACTGTCAGCCACAGTGCCAGTGCCTGGGAGAGTGTGTAGTGTGGGTGTTCATGCGGACTTGTGTGTGCCTGTGTCTTTAGGTAGGAGCATGTGGGCGTGTGCATCTGTCTGTACACACATGCACGTGTAGGTATATGTGTGTGTATCTGTCTGATGTGTCTGTCTTATCTGTGTGTGTGTGTCTGTATATGTGTGTATTTGTGTGTCTATCTTTGTGCACATGTGTGGGCATATGCATGTATCCATGTCTCTGTGTCCATTTGCATGTGTGGACAAGTGTGTGCATCTGTATGTGTTTGTATCTGTCCTGTCCATGTATGGATGTGAAGGATTGTGTGACTGTATCTGTGTCATTGTGTCCATGTATGGACATGTGTATACATCTGTGTGTCTGACTGCCTGGTACCTGGGTGTGCCTCTGTGTGTATGTTTCCCTGCTGTATCCTTGCTCTGGAAGCCGAGCTTCCAAGATACATGTAAGCCCTAGGCTGGATTTCCCCTGTGGTCACTGATAGCACTAAGAACAGCCACTGCTCTTGGGCTTGGCCATATGCATGGTCATAAGGGCATCTTAGAGACTCCTAACAGCAGTCTTGAGAATAGATATTTACTTTTTTTCCAGCTCAGGAAGACCTGCCCAAGCCAGAAAATTAATTTCAAGCTCAGTCGTGTCTGCTGCAAGGAATCTATTAATATCCCACCAATTGTTATCACAGGTTTGCTATGAGGTAGGATAGGTTGCAGTCATCACCTTTTGTTACTTATGTGTGTCAGCTTAAAGTATAGAAGAGTCTAGAGGCCCCTGGGTGGCTCAGTATATTGTATCTGACTCTTCATTTCAACTCAGGTCATGACCTCAGGGTCCTGAGATTGAGCCCCACGTCTGTCCATCTACCTGGCTCTGTGCTCAGCGGGGCATCTGCTTGAGATTCTCCCTCTCCTCTGCCCCACCCCTCATGCCCACTGTCTCTCTCTTTCCCTCACACAAAAAAATAAATAAATAAAATCTTTTTAACAAAAGTATAGAAACACCTGAAGTCATATCATTAATTATAGGCAGGAATACTGTGTGTGATCAGTGGCTGTATCATTAGCTATTTTAATTCCCATGTCTCTCTGTTCCTGTGTGATCAGGAATATGTATCTTCCCACTGGCCTCATTTCTCAGAAACAAATGCAGTATATTTACTTTGGAAAATGCCACAAATGCCTTCTTTCTGGTTCCCCGAGTTCTGTTTGAGTTTTATCCGAATTTATTTGACTGAAATAAGCTATAATTTTTAAAAACAATTTTTTAAAATAAACTACAAGAATGTTTAGCCAATTTTTGATCCCCAGTTTCAAAATTGGGCTCCTGTCCCAGTCTTCTCGTGCTTGGAAATTCAGACGTAGCTCAGTGACACATTTTTGCCTAATTTTCCAACTTACTACTTGGCAGATGCATTTGCAATTTAATGAAATATCATCTTAGATATTTTATTTTGTTTAAAAGATTTATTTATTTGGGAGGGGGAGCACTTAAGAGGTGGGAGAGGCAAAGGGTGAGGGAGAGAGTCTGAAGCAGACTCCCCGCTGAGTGTGGAGCCAGATGTGGGACTCGATCTCACATACCTGAGATCTCAATCTGGAAAGGAATCAGGAGTGAGATGTTCACTGACTGAGACACCCAGGTGCCCCTCACCTTAGATACTTTACACCCAGCCTGGCTGACTGGGGAGGAGGGAGAGAAAGTAGTGTCATGAACAGGCGTGTTTCAAGTCAAGGAAACATTGGTGAATATTACTGGTTTAAAAATTAACCCCATAGAGTGTGGGTGTTTTGTCTTTAGCTGAAAATTTTAACTGAAAAGTAAAAAGCCCAGATCCACTCCTTGCCTCTTCAAGCTAGTGCCTTGGAGGAAGTAGAGAATGATGCCTCCAGTGCTTACAAAAGCTCATGCTATGGGCTCTCCTCCTTTCTCCTGCCATGATGGCCTTGTGACTCCAAGTAACATAACTCAGACAATGTGCACTTCCGGAGTAGAGAATATTGGCAACTCCTCAGGCCCCACTGAGTCCTGAGTCTCAAGGGGTACCTAAAGGCAGGAAGAGTCACAACTTGACTCCAGGCCTGCTGACTGCTGATCTGGGCACTGTTGTCCTGCACACATGGGGCTCTCCAGTAGCTTCGCGGTGACTGGTAAGTGAGAGCTGACTCACCCAGGGCATGGGAGAGTCTCACTTCCCATCTCCTGCCCACTTGTCTAGGCCAACTTGCCGCCATTCCTCTGTGCCACTTCATGCTCAGGAAGAGCAAACGGCTCATAAACACACAATGGCATTTTACACCTTCCTGTCCTTGTACTTTCCATACCTTCTGACTAGAATGCTCTCAGCTACTAATGTAATTTGGGAAGTGCCAAGAAAATGCTCACATGGACACCCAGAACATCACCATTCATTCCCTTTATACCCAGCTTTGCTTCAGTGGGTGCTCCCAGCACCCCCACCACCACAACCCACCCCCATAATTTATCTCATTTCTGTGAAGACAATGACTTAAAGTTGCATTGGTAGCAAGATGTGATGGCGTTTTCCCTCTGTTTTGCTGCTGGGGAGGACAAGGTGCCTGTGCGGTGGGGATGCTGATGGGGCAGGAGGCAAGGATCAGCGGCTGCTGAAGGCAGTCTCATCTGATCCAAGTCTGGCTTAGGCCCAGCCCCCCTGATGACACCATACAACCCTCAGAAGTTTCTGGGGCCAGTGGTGTGTCAGAGGTACAACATGTGAGTGTTTCGGTGCGCTAGGTACTCACCTGTGGGCTTTCTCTATTAAATTCCTCACATGGATCAAAATACTCACACTGGTTTAATGATTCATTTCTTCAGTGAGAATCATGGTTAAAAATACAACACATAAATGAAATTTCATTTGTCCTTCATGACTGTGCCTTTCAAAAACCATGTGTTCTGGGGAAGAAGGCAAAAACACAACACCCTGTATGTTCTGATTATCTGTTGCTGAGCTGCAGACCACTGAGGCAGGGGCTTATGCTAACATTTATGGTGCTCATGAGTCTGCAGTTTGGGCTGGTCTCAGGCAGGCTCGCTCTTCTCTGCTCCACTTGGTGTCAGCTGGGGCAGCTTGAAGGTTCCTGTTGAATGACCTGACAGGCTCCCTCACTCACGTCAGGCAGATGATGCCTGACAGCCCAGCTGGAGCTGTCACCGGGATGACCCACAGGTGGCCTCTCCCTGTGACCTGTGCTTCCTCACAGCACTGTGGCTGGGTTCCAGGATGAGTTTCCTGAGAAGATGAGCCAGGAAAGAGCCCTGTCTCCTTTAGGACCCAGCCTAAGGAGTGATGCAGGATCACTTTGGCCACATTACATTCATCCCCACAGCCACAGACCCTGCTCAGATTCAAGAAGGGACATGTGGGACCAGAAATACTGCTTTGGCCATTTTTAGAAAATATTATCTGCTACACTAGAGCATAAAGAAATTTTAATTGACTTGTTATTGCTGGTTTTCCCATTCATTCTAGCCAACAAACTCTTCTTCAGGGTGGGTTGTGTGCACGCCAAGGAAGTCTTTTACATGACTAAGTAATTATTGTATTTAGTTTCTTTTTGAATGAGACCTTTCCTCCATCACCAACATCTATTTGTCCATAGAAAAAACTTTCTTGCATATAGCAATCAGGTCCATGTGGATCAAAGGTTTTTATTACGACAGCTTTGAAAACAATCTCACAAATGTTGTACAAGATAAAATTCCGGTCCATCCACTTTAGTATTTAATGCTTCATGTACAACTGAAAGATTTCCAGGAAACTTGAAGTACTGATTTGAGTACATACAGGTTCTTAGCAACAGCTGAGCACATTGACCAAATATCTATATTTTCTGGAATTAATTAAAATGGTTGTCTAGAAATGTTTTGATTTGCATAATATCCTTAATTAACTGTGTTCAGTTAAGTAGTTTAGTTGTACTTAAACTTGTCCTCTTTGAAAAATTAAAGATAAGGAAAATCACAGAAGAATTTGGCCTTGAGAAAGATGATAGGAGTTTTAAAAATTGTAACAATATTGCAATATTTGTGATTACATAGTGTCTCTTAGTTTTTGGGTATTTGAACTGTTCTGAAGCTTTTCTTTTGTCTCATTCAAACTGCATCATTCTGAGGCCACGTTTCTTTCTGGAGGCCTGGGAAAATCCCCGAGGAGATAGAGCCTTGGTTCTGCCCCTCTCAGTGGCAAGACACAAAATTTGGTGATACCTCATTGGTAGAATGAAGGCATTTTACTAAACGACCTCTAAAATGGTTTACTTTATGAATAATACATAAGAATGCTGTTTGCTAAAAGGGAATATAACAAAATAATATGAAGAGATAATTTTTTCCAATGTTGGGCTAGTAATTAGAAATAATCAAAACCATGTATTTTATTTCGCAACGCACTTCAAAATCTTCTATTTCCCAGCACCAATTATTCAAGCTCTCTTGAGACATTTCAGGGTCCTGTTTGGATTTGACGAAGGGAGTAGTCAACCCTTAGCTTGTTTTATATGACTTCATTACAATTTGAGAAGCAGATGGTTACTTAATAGATACTATTTGATAAGGGCAAAAATAGGACAGGGCTCTTTGCATCTTAAAATAACAGTCTTATGAAGCCTTGCCAATAATTCAGACTGTATCCATATTACAGACCGGCAAAAGGAGGCAGGGACCCTT
This sequence comes from Meles meles, assembly GCF_922984935.1. NCBI lineage: Eukaryota > Metazoa > Chordata > Mammalia > Carnivora > Mustelidae > Meles > Meles meles. Next base: position 65,533,231 of record NC_060072.1, read on the forward strand.
GTTGTAGGACAGTTGCTGATGCCAAAGTCTGTTCTTTGGGAGTTTTGATTATTGTGATTGATTAAGTATGAATCTCATTAAGTAGGTATAACCACATTGAACACTTTTTAATTCACCCAGTATTTATAGACTACCTACTTCAAGTGAGGCACTTAGGATCTCAGCAACAAATGTAAATGGCAGTCAGTGAGATCCTCAAGGAATGCAGTGCTTGTCAGAGTCTCAGTGCTTACCCTGAACACTCAGTAAGCTACACTGTCCCTTAAAATGAAATTATATTCATTTTATTTTGTATCAAAACATTCTTTTGATATGAACAAAAAACAATAGCACACTACTGTTGATCCCTTGTAACCTGTCAGGTATAATGCTGTGCACTTAGTATTCATTGCCTAATATGATACCCATTTGAAGGAGTCTTTTTCAGCATGACTTCTACAGTTGGAGGATTGGGATTCAAATTCCAGCTTACCTAATAGTTGTGATGACCTCAAGTCTCATTGCATTGGCCTTTGAAGATTACATGAGGATTTACAGAATCATGCAAAATACTTAATATAGTGTCTGGAACAGTAAATGTTCAATAAATATTAACTCTTTAGGTTTGTCATTGTCAACATCAGCTCTGTCAGGTAGGTAATATAGAAAATTTTTTTTTCTTTTTTTTTCCCCCATTTTATTTATTTTTTCAGTGTAACCGTATTCATTGTTTTTGCACAACACCCAGTGTTCCATGCAAAACGTGCCGTCCCCATTACCCACCACCTGTTCCCCCAACCTCCCACCCCTGACCCTTCAAAACCCTCAGGTCAACTAATCTTCGACAAAGCAGGAAAGAATGTCCAATGGAAAAAAGACAGCCTCTTCAATAAATGGTGCTGGGGAAATTGGACAGCCACATGCAGAAAAATGAAATTGGACCACTTCCTTACACCACACGCGAAAATAGACTCCAAATGGATGAAGGACCTCAATGTGAGAAAGGAATCCATCCAAATCCTTGAGGAGAATGCAGGCAGCAACCTCTTCGACCTCAGCCGTAGCAACATCTTCCTAGGAACAACAGCAAAGGCAAGGGAAGCAAGGGCAAAAATGAACTATTGGGATTTCATCAAGATCAAAAGCTTTTGCACAGCAAAGGAAACAGTTAACAAAACCAAAAGACAACTGACAGAATGGGAGAAGATATTTGCAAACGACATATCAGATAAAGGGCTAGTATCCAAAATCTATAAGGAACTTAGCAAACTCAACACCCAAAGAACAAACAATCCAATCAAGAAATGGGCAGAGGACATGAACAGACATTTCTGCAAAGAAGACATCCAGGTAGGTAATATAGAAAATTTTTGTGTGGCTTTGAATAGCAAAGTAACTTCCCTAGTGCACAGCTTTTAAGCAGCAGGGCTGGAAAGTTAATTGTTGTTTAGTGCCAAATTTCTTAACTTTTAAACTATAATTCTGCCTAATAGTTAAAAATGCTGAAATTTAGTAAAATATTTCAGTTTTTTTAGTTCTGTTAAGTGATCAGCACTTGATACTTGATACTTCCAAGAATCCTGTGATCAAATTCCCAAGTTGACTGTCTGGTTTTGTGTGGCAAAGATTTGCAAGTAAGCAAATTCAGTTTCTCATCTGGGGTTTCTGGACCTGGGAAAATAGTTTATGGTAGGGGGAAGCAGAAAAAGGATTGTGGGTGCTCCTTTTGAATGAGCAGGAGTCTTTGTGCCTTGAATTATTCTTTCTAAAACTTTTGATCTGCTAATCTTATCCTAAGAGAAACTATATATTTATGTTTCTTTTTTGTCTTTTATAAAACCCACATGAGAATGGGTCAAATGCCTAAAATTTTTTAAGATTAATGAAACAGATATAGTTGATGAGAGCTCTCAAAATAAAGTCGTAGAATGTGATCAGATGTTCATTCATATGCCAGATTAAGTGTGATTTATTCGCTTTAGTGCCAAAGAGCAAATTCCTAAGCTACTTTAGGAAAACATGAATGAGCTTGGAAAAATACCTCAGAATGAGAAAAGCTGAATTCTAAGCTTGTCCACAGGATGACTGGTGCCATCCAGAGTGTTGAGTTAGTGTAAGTTCCTCTGTGTAAGACCCCCTGTGGGGACTGGACAAATTAAGCCTGCTAATAGAACTCAAGTAGCTCCAGATGTAAAGGGAACCAGGCCACAGGGATGGTGGAGAGCCCAGATGCCTTAAGCTTGATGCTCCATTTGACATCTCACAGTGCCATTCATTAAAGGGACAGGAAAAGCAAGCTGGGCTTGTCATGAAGCCATGCCACTGAGAACACAAGTGAAATAACTCAACATGCATTTTTCCTAGTTCTCATGTCCTCTGAATCACTCTCTGTATCAGTGCATGCCTGTGTGTATATGTATGGCTAAATTATTACAACTAACCCAGTCATTATTTCTGGTTCTGACTCCATTGGCTATGCATTCCTTTCAGTTTAGTCTTCATGTCTGAAATTATTTTTAGTTTTATTTCTGTTTTCAAGTTCATCATATTCCTCAACACTTCCCTCTGCTTTTTTCTGCATAGATGCTGATGAGCCATAGCTCTCAAGGCTACATATATTTAGAACCAGATCAGACAGTCTTATAATTTTTGCTTCAACTGTTAAACATAATTTAGAAGGCTCAAGAGGAAAAGGAAAGTCTATTTATTCACCCATATTTTTGCTTACTATGTTCTTTCTTTCTTCTTGATGTGCCAGATTTCTTTCTTCTATCATTTCCTTTCTGCTTAGGGAACTTCTTTAGTCATTCTTGTAGGGTAGGTCTGCTGGTGACACATTCTCTTCATTCTTCACCTGAGAATGGCTTGATTTCCCCTTTCTTCCTGAAGGATATTTTCACTGGATGTAGACTTCTGGGTTGACAGCTCTTTCTTTAAGCATTTTTCAGTGGTAAAATATTTTTCCACTTCCCTCTGGCATCTGTGGATTCTGATGGGAAATCCACTGGCATTCGAATTGTTTTTCTCTGATAGGTAGTGCATGCTTTCTCTCTGACTGCTTTCAAGATTTTTTTCTTGGTCTTTAGTTTCCTGAAGTTTATGATGTGACTTGGTATGGATATTTTTTTAATTATTCTGTTTGGCATTTGCTTAGGATTTGAATCTGTAAGCTTATGTCTTTTGCCAAATTTGGAAAGTTTTTAGCCATAATTTCTTCTAGTACTTTTTTCATCCATGTTGTCTTGTTGTCTCTCTCTCCTCTCCTTTGGGGACTTCAATGACATGATTGTTTGATATTTCAGTATAGTCCAGTAGACTGAGGATCTATCTATTGATCTTTTTTTCCCACAGTCTGTTTTCTCTCTTTTATCAAATTGTCAAATTTGATAAAACATTATTCTATCTTCCAGCTAATTGACTCTTTCTTCCAACCCCTTTTTTCTGCTGTTGAGCCCATTCAATGCGTTTTTAGTTTCAGTTATTGTAGTTTTCAGTTCTAAGATTTCCACTTGGTTCTTCTTTATATCTTGTTATTTCCTTGCTGGAACTGTCTAGTTCTTTGCTGAGACTTCCTATTTTTTCATTAGTTTGATCATGTTCATAATTGCTTGTTAAAAGATTTTAACAATGGCTGCTTTAAAATCTTTGTCAGATATTTCTAACGTCTCTGTAATCTCAGTGTTGGCTTCTGTTGATTATCATTTATCCCTCATTTGGGGATCTTCCTGGTTCTTGGTATGATGTGTGATTTTTGACTGAAATATAGATATTTGGGGTACTTTGTTGTGATACTCTGGATCTTATTTAAGTCTTCAGATTTAGCTTTCTTTGACACCTTTCTGGCCAGGAAAGCAGGGTCCCACCTTGTCACTGCCAGGTAAGATTAGAATTCCAGTTTCACCTGTTGTCTCCTGTTGACTCCGAGGTGATGGTAGTGGGAGGGAGGGTCCCCTTGTTACTGCTGGGCAGGTGTGAGACTTCCTCCTAGGAAGGACCCTTCCTCTGATACTTTCCTGGCAGAGAGATAGGAGTGCCAGTATACTGCTCCCCTGTGACTTCCAAGTGGGTGGGGGCTGCCTCATTACCAGTGTGTGGTGGTGAAAGTCCTGACTCGCTGGGAGGCCTCACCTGACACCGCCCTCCCCAGAGATGAGAAGGAGGGACACCTCATAACTGTGGGGTAGGGCAGAAGTCCAGGCTCCCGTGTGGTTTCCACTGACATGGGAATATCAGAGAGGTGCAGGGTTTGTTACCACCCAATGGAGATGGAAGTCCCAGCTCCCTACTTGGCCTTACATGCTACTATCACAACAGGGGAAGGGGAGAATTGAGAATTGAGGCAGTTTGTTACAGCTCTGTGGTGGTAGGAGTCTGGCTCCCCTCTTGGCACTGGCTGGCATGGTGAAAATGGGGCTACTGTGTCTTCTGGGGTGTCTACCTAGAGTACAGAAGCTTTTGTCTTAAAGTTTCTGTCTTTCTAGACTGCCCCTTTCCTGAATTTGGCTAGAGAGAACAGGCTTCCTTGGGGCTTTTTGTCTGCATATGTTGGCATCCAAGTTTCTGGCTTCTCCAGTTCCAAATGTGGGCCACATAAGTCAAAGAGAAGAGCCATGGTGTCACTTGTTGGGTCCTGAAGTCCTTAGCCAGTCTGCCTTCTTTTCACTACCTTTCAGAATCTCACTAATTTGTTTTACTTATAGTATCCAAGGTTTTGAATTGTACTTAGCTGGCAGAATGGGGAAGAGTACAGATATTCCATTTTTCCAGAAGTGGAAGTCAACTGTCTACATTTTACATGAAATTACTTATAAGATCCATCACTGTCCCTACAGGTGTTCAGTTGTCTCCTCAATCCCCCATTCACGTAGGAGAGATGACTGAGAGCTGGCCACTTAGCACTTCTCAGTGCATGAAGGCCTAGTGTTGGAGGGCAGTGGCTCCAGGAAGAAGGGGAGGCCATGCCTGGCCTCTTTCTCACCACGGAAATCTTCTTGATACGTTCAGTTCTCTTGTCTGCTGCCATACCGATTCTTAGCCAGGTTTCCCCAGACTCAGCTGGAACCAATAGGCTTATAATAAGGCAAGGAAAGTAAATATTAAATATTTATTTATAGTTATATGACTAAGCTTATGAATAATGCATAAAAGAGTTTTCCAGGGAAAACCGTTCTAAGGGCACTTTGTTTGGTAACCATTTAAAAATATTTTTATTAGGAAATAATCTTCAACTTGCTAAAAGTTGCAAAAATAGAATAGTAAAAGGAAAACTCAAATACCCTTTACCCAGATTTACCTGTTTCTTACACTTAACACTTTACTGTGTTTTCCTTATCATTTGCACACTCCTCAACACACACACACACACACACACACACACACACAGTAATTTAACATGCCGTCTGCACTCCAGTTTTGTCAGTTGACTCAATGTCTTTTATAGAGTTTCCCCTCTAGGACAGAACTCAGTATAAGCATCAAGTATCACAAACATCTCTAGAACTTCCTTAGTCTCTTCTAATTGGGAACAGTTCCTAACTGATTTTTTTAAAACAATAAAATGGTAAAACTCTGTCTCATATCATTAATGTTATTTATAGGTACACTTAGCAGATTGTGAACTTATTAACATGGAAAAAGGAGAATTTCACTACTATGTAGTAGTAAAGAGGATCTTTCAGCAGCATGTAATTAAATAAAAAAATGAAGCCACAGCAAAACCATAAAATGCTTGACCCAAAATTAGAAAGTTGTTTATGTAAGTTAGAATGGAAAACATTGTTCTTTTGTCACCTAAAAGCTTCGAGGGGTGATTAATGAAAGTGCATCTGTACAATTTACACAGAAATTAAATGCTCACAAAGTTCCAAAATGACAGGTTTTAAAGCTCAGCTAAAAAATGTGCTTTATTCTAACTTGAATAGTCACATATTGCTAATGTGCCTGTCCCAATAAATCCTCTCTGGACATGCACCATAAAAGTATACATGAGAGAAGCACAGTATCTTGACTTACTTAAAATGCTTAATTCCTAACAGCCTGTCAATAAAATCATGTTCAAAATTGAAGACACCATTAGCCCTCAAATGAATGGTCACCTTTAGATGCTAGGGATAAACTGTATTCCCTGAGACTGCAGTCGTGTTTCTCAAAAGTGCTTTGGAAATGCTTCTGAAATGCATGTTGTTAGTATGCAGCAAAACCAAACATTTGGCAACTAGAGTTTACCTTTTAGTTCTGTATGTCGATGAGTTGGCCCAGCTCCTCCTCTGTGCCCGTGCTGAGATCTCTAGTCAGAGCAAAGAATTTTCCTCACAGCCAGGACCAGCTGAATTCTGGTTTCATTTCCTTGGATGCCAGAAAAAGATGGTTTCTTATTCATGTGAATTTCCGTTTTCAAGAAGAGGCCCTGCCCTGAGTCTGGAGATGGAGAGAGTACTTCTCTCAATACCTTGGACTGATGAGGTCTGGATTAGACCAGACATTGAAACATCTTTCCTATTGAAGAAGCATGTTAATCTCTGTACTATTCATATTAGAATTTTAAGCAATGTGACACCTGTCAAGATATTTTCAAACCCGAATAGAGATTATTTTAGATGAATTATGGGTTCTTTAAACCATATCTCATTTCAGTGGTTTTGAGAAAAATCATCTCAGTTTTAGTTTATATAGATATCTTGGGTTATTGAACCATTTTAGGGGCAGGCTTTGGAGGCCAGGCTGCCCTGATTGCATTCCTCACCAGTGAGCAGGGAACTGAACCCTGTAAGCCTCAGTTTCCTCATTTGTAAGAGGATAATAATAGTAGTGACTTCATGGGACTTTGAACAGTTAAATTTAAATTAGGTGATGTATTTAAAACCAATGTACTTTAGACCCAGGCACAAGGTTCCCTTCTCATGCCTTAGACTTCAGAGGATTCCACTCTGGTTCTTCTATAGCAGTATTCTTTCCTACAAAATGGAGAATCTGGGATGAGTGGAGGGGTGGCAAGAAAGTCCTCTCCCATCTCCCTGTCTCTCAGGGAATGCTACCCCTTCTGGAACAAGTTCTGGGCACTAGAATCTCCAGATCCCTGCCCTGTTGTCCCCAGGTACACTTGCAGGGTGTTTGCAGGCTTCTTTTCTGCTTCTGTCCTCCCAAAGGTTGACACTGCCCCTCTCTTCTCCAGTTGGTATGAGCATCTTTCCTCCTAAGGGATGGCCAGAGTGTGGCAGTTAGTAGGGCTGTGGGATGAATTTTACAGTCTGGCTGTCCACACATGCACACCTATGGCCCCTTACAGAGTCATCCGGATTGAGTGAGAAGAAAAGGAGGTGAGCTGGGTTTCCTTAGTCCTACATGGAATTCGAAGAGTCTGAGCATGCTAAATTCTCAGTCTCATGGCCTCCCAGGTTGTTAGGAAGGAATATTTGTCAAATAGGAGATCAGGTGTATTTTATGTGTTTAGCTCAATTTGTACTCTTGCCCCAGACTCCACCAGTGTTGGGAGTGAGAGTGTGTTTAGGCAATGACCGGCGCATGGTAAGAACTCACCAAATACTAGTCACCATTATTGTCATTATTGTTGTAATCATTACCTTCTGCCACTTGTGGCATGGGGCCATTTCTCTGAAATGGGTGGGAAACAGCTCTTTCTTTCACCCCTGCATGTCAGATACCAGCTCTGTTTCTTACAATAGGCAGTAAATAATTATAAAAATTTCATGGATGGTCTTTGGGAAGGCTGTGGGGAAACAGTGTGATATGGACTGGAATGGATGGGCCATCCAAGACAACTACCCTAGCCCTTTGCTGTGGGTTCTGTCCAGGATCTGCCGTTCTGCAAGCTTCCATTCTGCACAGGTCTCAGGCGCCCATGGCCTTGTTCCCTCAAGCTATCTGATAACCAAAGTCATTTGATAAACAGGAGTGCACTGATATTTGATACTTCAGCTTCCTCTTAGCTTCTCAGGGCTTAATTTTTTCTTTCATCTTTTAAATGTTGGTGCTTTTATAAGAAACTTTAGAATGGTTCTATCCTGTGGTAGGCTCTTGCCTCAGGGCAGGATCTTTGGCAGATGGCAGTTTATTTCAAGGAGTAAGGGTTGGGGTTCAAACCCTCCTCAGATGATGCCAGTGGCCCCAAATTATCTTGTTGATTTTGCATCTAGGGTGGTTCTGTAATAGGAGCAGTCTCACAGAAAGAATACCTTAACACAGACCTTTGTGTTAGAAAAAATACAAATTTTGGTCAAGTTCCAGTCTTTTCAAATAAGCCTCTTTGCACAAAAAAGATCCCACCATCTGGTGCATTTTCAGGAGAAATAGATAGAGTCCTCTTAGCTTTGTGAGTGAAGTACCTCCATTGGCAAGAACCACATGGACCATAGGAACACAGCACTTGGGTTTCATCAAGTTGAGTAGTGCTAATGAGAGTTCATTTGTGAGGGTGTTTACTGTATGCTTGCATTGTATTCAATGGTTTGTACATATTGCTTAATCAATGAGAAACTATTATGTCCAAACTGACAAAGCTAGCAAAACAAGAAGCCAAGATTTGAACCCACTTAATTTTTTAAAAAACTAAGAGATTTTAAATTTCACCACTTTTTTGTTTGGGAAGGAGGACTTCTTTCAACCTAATCTATGGCCAATGTAAATAAGATGAGGAGCTTATAATTATAGTTTTAAGGAACTTCAAATTTGATTAGCAAGAATGGTATTATCTTGGGGGATGGGCAAAATGGGTGAAGGGAAATGGGAGATAAATGTTTCCAGCTATGGAATGAGTAAGTCATGGGGATGAAAGTTACAGCTTGAGGAATATAGTCAATAGTATTGTAATACTGTTGTTTGGTGACAAATGGTAGCTACCCTGTGGTGAATTTAGTACAATGTATAGACTTGAGGAATGACTCATGTTGTACACCTGAGACTAATGTAACATTGTGTGTCAACTGTACTGCAATTTATTTTTTTAATTTTTTTTAAAGATTTTATTTATTTATTTGAGAGAGAAGATAGAGACAGAGAGCTGTGGAGGCGGGGCAGAGGGAGAAGCAGACTGCACCCTGAGGGCAGAGCCTGACGTGGGGCTCTATCTCACAACCCTGAGATAACGACCTGAGCTGAAATCAAGAGTCAGACCCTCACTCAACTGAGCCTTCCAGTTGCCCCATGTACGCAATTTTTAAAAAGGACAGTATTATCTCCTGGAAACAGTGATGACTGCTATCACCAGCCAGGGAGTATTATAATTTGTACTCCCTTATATTTGTTTGTGGTAAAATAACACCATAACTATACAATTTAATAAACTTTTCTCTAATCTTCACAATACCAGATAAACATGAAATAAAACGTTCTCAATTCTTACCTCTATTTTATCACCTATTCTTCCCACCTGTCTGCCCGTTTCACCATGTACCCCTCCCTCTCTCATCTAATCAAGAGCAGTTCCAAGCTGTGTCCTCCTAAGCAGCTCTCAAAATTATCTTTTTTTAAAAAAAAGAGATTTATTTATTTATTTATCTTAGAGAGAGAGTGTGTGCACTTGAGCAGGGGGAGAGGAGGAGATGGAGAGAATCCTGAAGCAGACACTCCACTGAATGCAGAGCCTGTAGCAGGACTCAACTCCAGGACCCTGAGATCATGCCCTGAGCTAAAATCAAAAGTTGGACACTTAACCAACAGGGCCACCCAGGTGCCCCCAAATTATCTACTTTATTGTTTCCCCATTACCACTATCTCAGTCCAGGGGAGGGAACAGGCTGCTGTTGGAAAACTCTTTGTGGTGGAATTCCAGCTCTGCTGTTTATAAGCTGTGTGACCTCAGTCAAATAACTCAACTTCTCTGTGTTCAGTTTTCAATCTGTAATTTGGGGGTGATAGGACATAGTTCACAAGGTTATAAAGATTAAAGAATATATATAATACACAAAAGTACTTAGAATAAGGGTGTAAGGTGTTACTGTCTTTGGACTATTATAAAAGATCCAAGAACTACAGTCCTGTTAAATTAACAATATACTAATAGTCATTTTCATTTTCAATTTATTTTGTCAGGAAAATTATACAGGATTTACAAATGGTTAGAAGATGGTTTGCTGGCTATCCTTTCAGTGGAACACTGATATCTTGTCCAGTGGAAACTCTAGGGATGATCTGATTTAGCAGCTGTGGACATTTTTCATAGTCTCTGCTTTGATTAGATTATTTTACAACAGTGCGGGGCTCCTGGGTGGCTCAGTGCGTTAAAGCCTCTGCCTTCAGCTCAGGTCATGATCCCAGGGTCCTGGGATCAAGCCCGACATCGGGCTCTCTGCTCAGCGGGGAGCCTGCTTCCTCCTCTCTCTCTGCCTGCCTCTCTGCCTACTTCGGATCTCTCTCTCTGTCAAATAAATAAAATCTTTAAAAAAAAAAAAGATTATTTTACAACAGTGCATGTGTAGAAGTTATAGAAAACTCAAAGGAAGTGATATTTGTCATAAAAAAAGGAAAGGAATTTTGTCTTATAGATACATAATTGGCTTCCACAGTGTGGAAAAGAGAACCTCAAATATGATGTTTTTCTGCCCTATGATAATAACCACTTTTGCATCTGTAATCCACTTAAGTGGATTTCTTAATTCCTGAGTGTGTGTGTGTGTGTGTTCATTGAATTCTACTTTGAAATAGTTTTTTTTTTTTAAGATTTTATTTATTTATTTGACAGAGAGAGATCACAGGCAGGCAGAGAGAGAGGAAGAAGCAGGCTCCCTGCTGAGCAGAGAGCCCGATGCGGGACTCGATCGCAGGACCCTGGGATCATGACCTGAGCCGAAGGCAGCAGCTTAATCCACTGAGCCACCCAGGCGCCCTACTTTGAAATAGTTTTAACGTCTTACTGGTACCTTCCTTAATTATTGACTCAAATAAAAACTTTGACATAGGCAAATCTCCCAAACAATATAACTAAGCCAAATCAGAGTCCCTGGTTAAAAATTTAAAAACGATCCTTCTCTCATCATTTTGAAAACCCAAGGAAGGACACCAAGATTGGCCTAATGCAACACTGAGAACTAATAAATCTGTTGCCATTATTTTCTTCTCCCTTTCTGTTTTCTACCTTTTTCCATACTCTTCACTATCACAGCAGGTGTCAGAATCCTGTGATGGTGGAGACACCCCATCTCCTACACTGACCAGCCTCAAATTTATCCCAGCCTCACCCAATGCCCCTCCTTGATCCTCACCTCAAAAGCAGTTTGTGTCCTGAATCTTCCCTCATCACCTTCCTCAACCTATCCCATGAAATAAGTCCTATCAGTTCTGATCCTCTGTTCCTCAGATCATTGATAAGCTGATAACAGGTAATATGAAAGAATCATTCATTCATTAAGCAAAGATTATTTGTTGAGCTCCTACTAAGTGCCAGGCTTAGTAGGCACTAAATAGCCTACTTAGTGGCTAGGTAAGCCACTAGAATAGCCAGCACTCTGCTAGGTTCTGGAGATAAAGGAGTGAAGACAAGACAGTTCATGTCTCCAAGGAGCTTTCAAGTCTATGGAGGGAGACAGACAAATCAGAGATTTGGATACAGGGTGTAGGGACTCCGACTGAGGTAAAGACAAGAAGCTATGATAGTGAAGGGAAGCAACATTGAAGACGTGAAGACAATGAAACTTATGTGGAGGAGGGTATCCAGGGAGGTACAACCGCTTGATCCCAGGAAAAGGTCAACAGGATCCATCACATTGAAGTAGCTTTAAATGGCCAACACAATTCCCTCATATTGCCTTCAGAAGATTAAGATCCTCAGGCAGATGCCCTCAGCATGGAGAAGCAAAGAAAAAAACCTTTTGCCTCCTATTTTTGTTCCTTCTCTTGGTGTCCTTTGTGATGAAAAATCCCACAGGAAACAAGACAAAAATGGAACACTTGGTTCTGTGTGACTTGAGAAAGGCCTGGAGAAGAGGGGTTCCTTCACTGGGGGAGAGCTCCATATCCTGCTTCTGCCAGTAGCAACATTGATGGCATTTGGATGTCTGCACCTCCCATACCTGATGAGAGACCATTATGTTCCTCCTAGTAGTTAAGTGGGTGGCCTCTGAAGTGCATCAGAGGGGAGTTCAAGTTCTGTCTCTCATTTGCTGGATGGTGACCTTGAATAAGACATTTAACCACTTTGAGAGAAACCTCCCTTTCCTCACCTGCCTTTATACAAGTGCTTGGCGCAGTGCCTGGCACATGGGAAGTAATAATAAAAGGAAACAATATTCAACCTTCCAAGCAAAATTTGTCAACAGTCGACAAACAAAACAATCTGCTGTCGCTTGCAAAATTTTGTCCAAACAAGTCTGCAGAACCATTTTTATACATTTTGTAGTTGGGAAATATGAGGGTGATAAGTTCAGAACCATCTATTTCTATATGGGTGACAGATTCTAATGCAGTGCAGAGTTTAGTAATACTGAAATATTCCTGTATTACACCATTTGGGGTATTTTAATATCCCTTAGAAAAGTAATCATCTCAGTGTCCTTTCCATGTGTGTGTCTCAGCCCAGTGCACTCCTGGTCTGAGATACTCTGCTGTAGCAGAGAGGAGCCAATTTACAACTCTGTCTGGCACTTTCCCCACAGGCCATTTCAGGACTGACTGGAAGGGATGGCAGTAGGGCTGTCGCATGACTTGTGTAGTTTCTTTGAGCAGGAGTGCGTGACGCCTCTGCCTTTCTCCATTCACAACTCCCCCCCCCCCCCGCGCCAGAATGCATTGCATTTTGGAATTATGCAGCACAACAGTCTCAAAGTCTATACTTGCTGTGTTTCCTAGGAATCACGCCTTTACAGCAATATGCCTATATTTGTGTATTCAGGAAATTTGGCTCAACCAAATAGGTCAACAGCAGTTTGGGGAGCAGAAAGTATAAGGATGAAGAAGATATCGTGTCTCTGTTCTCCCCCTCCCTTCCCCCACCCCCTGCCTGACCCGCTAGAGAGCACAGAGTTAAATAAGGGTCATCTGCCAATCCATGACTATTCATGCAAAGATATATTGGGAATATGAACACTGGGTCTGAGCCAGGATGAGCAATAGTCCCTGGTAGGACAAGTAGAAAAGAGAGGTCATTGTAGTATTCACAGAGGAAAGAATGCTTGTATGGGGCTTTGGAATATGAGCAGGATTTCATCAGATGGAGAAGGGGGAGGGTACTACCATCTAGTACAGGGCTGTTGAGACTACACTGTCCAGTAGGATGCAGAGGAGAAGATTGTTTGAGTGATGATTCCAGGGAAGATAACCACTTTTAGGGCTTAGGGAGAGCGAAGAATATAATGGAGATTCCCAAGCTAGGGGACTGTAAAAATATATGGTGCTTGAGCTCTTGCTTCTTGACACTGTCAATAAAAAGCTGTTGCCATCCTTTTATTACTTACTTAGCACAGCTAAGTTGTTTTCTAGATCATGCTCAGAAGTGTTTCTATGCATGTACAAGATTATAGGCCTCTAGGTCCACCCATCATAGTTTTCCATTATTGTGAGATGTCAGTGAGGGAGCTCACTTGGCTCTGTCAGTGTCCTTGTCCACACAAAGCCCTTCCTAATGTAGTTGGAGAAATCACTACAATATCCATATCTTTCTGAGGGTTGCAAGTCAGAAAATTCTGATTTAGCTGCCTCCTATCTCCACGTACCTTATTTCCATTTTTCTTCATGTTCTAATTAGCATAATATAATATGGAGGAAAAGCAATATTTTGATGAGGGGAAGAGGACACAAGTGAGTTCAGTGTTCCCTTGTTAAGTGCACAGTCCCAGCAGGATGTCTGGAGATTGGGCAAATAGACAACCATGGGAACTAAGCTTGACCTGAGAGCTTGGTGCAACTAAATCCAGGTGTAATCCATGGCAGAGTGAGAAAGGAGGATGGGTGGCAAAGTTGAGGACGTTCACATCTCAGTGATAGGATAAGCAAGATCTTCATGAGAATAGGAAGATGAAGTGGATTAGGGCCCAAGAGGAAAGCAGTACACATTTGGAATTATTGCATTGGAGAGTTCAAATGATAGGTGATAAGTCACAAATGAAGAAAGAGCTAAGCAATGCTGGTATTTAAAATGCAGTGAAAAAACATGGGGTTATGGAGTGTTGTGAGGCTGTTCAGTTATGTAGCTTTTACCAACAAGGTAATTTTGACAAACTAGGAGGAAGCAGAAAGTTGGGATGGTTTCAAGTTGGAGACTGGTTGGAAAATCAGGGAGATTTCTAGTCATGCTAATGTGTGATTTTTAGTGTTTGGTAGTTTTAGGTGGTGGTATGTACACCCCCACCCATAGCTCTTAGCTGTATCCATGTGAATACATGTGATTATAAGTGATAAACTCAAACTGACTCAAATAGTAGAAGGAATTTGTTGATTTATAAAACAAGATTCAAGATTGGTAACTGGTCTCACAGGATTGTTATGGATATGTTATGTCTCACAGGATTAAATAAATTCATTGTATAAAGTGCATAAAACAAATTTTAGTCAAAATAGATGCTCAATAAAGAATTTGGTATATCAACATCATCATCCAGAATCCATCATATCTTTGACTCTATTCTGCTTCCTCCTTGTTCATATCCAGTGAGAAAAGGCCTATCTTCTAACTTCTCACCTGGAAGGGTGAAGAGCTTCTTCCTCAAGCATCTCACAGCTCATTGGTCTGGTCAGAGTCTGTAAAAATGCCTGTGGTGAAGGTATTGTCATGTGCTTATTAACAGTTTGTCTTAGTAGGACAATCACTGTGGATGGAGAAAATGGGTTTTAACCTGGTTATATAAAGCAGAGCCCGCATCTAGAGTTGAGGGTGATCCGTATTCCTGTTCCACTACGTTAAATTATGGGTAGCAGCATGGGTTTTGCTAGAAAGACAACCAAGAAGTTCACTGTAATTACTGAAGCTGTCAGGAAAAAAAAAAGTACAGTTTGCTTCATGAAGACTGAAGATTGAACAAAGAGTTCTAGTATTTTCCTAGGCCCACATGGAATTGTTTTATTGGCATGAAATAGAGTTAGGAATCTCCTGAAGGAGCTGGCCTTGCTGATAAGTCCTGATAGAAAAACATGGTTGCTGTAACAAGTTACTGGAAACATGGTCACTGAAAACAACAGATATTTATTCCCTCATAATTCTATAGCCAGAAGTTCAGAATCATCGTGGTGTGGGCGGGGCCATACCTCCTCTGGAGGCTCAGGAAGAGAGAGTCTGTGAATGGCCCTGTCAGCTCTGGTGGCTGCTGGCATTCCTTGGCTCGGGGCTGCTTCCCTCCTGTCTTTAAGGTCAGTATCTTCAAATCTTCTCTGCTTTGTTGTCACATGACCTTCCCCTCTGTGTACATCAACTCTTCCCCTTCCAAAGAGATAGGTGTTCCTGGTTTTCAAACGTTCACATTACTCGACTTCACTTTTATGAAAGACCTACAATTGGTACCTCTTTTCACTAAGTGAAAGAAATCTGAAGAGAATTTTTGCTTTTATAAAAAAAGGCGAAAAGAGTAGATAGCGTTTGGTGTTTGTTTTGCCGCGGAGACTTTATACAAAGGTAGTGTGAACCCTGAGCCCCAAGAGTGGTCCTGCCAGGCTCCTCCCTGGGAGCATCTCTGAGTCAAGCTGTTGTAGCTTTAAACTGTGTCTGTGAGCATCTGGACTTTATCTTGACTTATTTTGTGCCTTTGTTTGCAAGATGTATCCTGTGATATCAGAAAAACCTAAAAGAGGTTATTTTTTGGGTCTGGGAATGCTAAAAAATATTTCCACATAAATCAATGGCAATTGTGTCATTTTGGTTTACAAAAAGTTTAATAGGAACCCTCTACTTTCAGATGGTGGGGGAAGCCTGTCCCTGGGATTGCATTTAGGGCCCACCCTGATAATCCAAGGTGATTGATATCCCTGTCTCAAGAACTTTACCTTAATGACATCTGCAAATATTTTGCCACATCAGGTAATATTCACAGGTCTTAAGGATGGAACTTGATATCTTTAGATTAGTTACTCTAAAATAATTACATTCAGTGTTGGCAGAAACTCTTATATAACCAATCACCCAGTGTAGAAGAACAAATTGTTATTTAGAAGGATATTATGCAATTACCACATACCCCCCAATTGTAAAGACTTCATCTGTTGAAAACAGCTTTTGAGAAGGGGAAAAAGAAGAAGAAACACTAAATTAAGTGTCCACATCCATCCTGATTTGAGAAACTTAATGTTTGGAAATGTGCCTTTTAGAATTGAAGAAATGTGGTAATTTATCTTGGAAATATCACCAGGAAGTTACATTGTTTAAAACTAGATGTTTTATGGGTAGTTACTGAGATTTTTCTTTTTTTTTAATTAATTAATTTATTTTTTCAGCAAAACAGTATTCATTGTTTTTGCACAACACCCAGTGCTCCATGCAATACGTGCCCTCCCTACTACCTACCACCTGGTTCCCCCAACCTCCCACCCCCGCCCCTTCAAAGCCCTCAGGTTGTTTTTCAGAGTCCATAGTCTCTTATGGTTCGCCTCCCCTTCCAATTTCCCTCAACTTCCTTCTCCTCTCCATCTCCCAATGTCCTCCATGGTATGCTCCACAAATAAGTGAAACCATATGATACTTGACTCTCTCTGCTTGACTTATTTCACTCAGCATAATCACTTCCAGTCCCGTCCATGTTGCTACAAAAGTTGGGTATTCATCCTTTTTTTTTTTTTATAAACATATAATGTATTTTTATCCCCAGGGGTACAGGTCTGTGAATCACTATGTTTACATACTTCACAGCACTCACGATAGCACATACCCTCCCGAATGTCCATAACCCCCCTCCCCCTCTCCCAACCCCACCTCCCCCCAGCAACCCCCAGTTTGTTTTGTGAGATTAAGAGTCATTTATGGTTTGTCTCCCTCCCAATCCCATCTTGTTTCATTTATTCTTCTCCTATCCCCCTAACCCCCCATGTTTCATCTCCACGTCTTCATATCAGGGAGATCATATGATAGTTGTCTTTCTCCGATTGACTTATTTCACTAAGCATGATACCCTCTAGTTCCATCCATGTTGTCGCAAATGGCAAGATTTCATTTCTTTTGATGGCTGCATAGTATTCCCTTGTGTATATATACCACATCTTCTTTATCCATTCATCTGTTGATGGACATCTAGGTTCTTTCCATAGTTTGGCTATTGTGGACATACATTGCTGCTATAAACATTCGGGTGCACGTGCCCCTTCGGATCACTACGTTTGTATCTTTAGTGTAAATACCCAGTAGTGCAATTGCTGGGTCATAGGGTAGTTCTATTTTCAACATTTTGAGGAACCTCCATGCTGTTTTCCAGAGTGGTTGCACCAGCTTGCATTCCCACCAACAGTGTAGGAGGGTTCCCCTTTCTCCGCATCCTCGCCAGCATTTACTGAGATTTTTCTAAAGAGCTATCAAAGGTGAGTGATAATGGTTCCCTCAGAATTTTCCAGAGTAAAATCATCATGGCTATGAGTAGAGCATAGAAATCCCTCCTTTGTTGGCGTGTTGCAGATCTCAGAACTATTTCTAGAGTTTAATCTTGGCCATTTACTCAGATTTTTCCTTGAGCCACTTCTGATCTCTTTTTCTCTATTTTCCATATTGTAATGATTTGGTTTTGTCAGCTGCCTATTTTCCCCTCTAGATGTTTTCCCCAAAATAATGCAAGCACTATAAATGGATAACGGAGAGAAGCACAAACTGAACTGATTGAGCACACAGCTGTTCTCCAGGGAATCACAAATAACCTATTGTTTTTGCTTCTGCTTCCCGAGTTTCTCCTGAATCCCTTCACTTCTTGCAGTAGCTGCTGCAAGAGAAGGGGAATGATGCCCAAGGATGCCAGCTCCCTTATCCCCAATCTTATGTTGGGGATGTTCCAAGGCAGAGAGCAATTAAGTCTAAAAGATGGGATTGAGGATTCTAATCGGCTGATCTTCAGGAGTCTGGCCTGGATTTTTCAGGTAGCCCAATGTCATGGCAGCATCCTTAAATGGGAAAGAGGGAGACAGAAGATTCAGAACCAGAGAGTTGACATTATGAGGGAGAATTAATTGACTGGCCATTGCTGTGTTTGAAGATGGTGAAAGGGGGCCGTGAGAAGAGGAATATGTCAGCTGCTAGACGCTGGGAAAAAATGAGGAAACCGTTTCTTCCCTTAAGCCTGCAGCAAGGCTCACGGCCCTTATGATTCCTGGATGGTAGTCCATTTTGAACTTCAGACGTCCAGAACTCTAAGATAATAAATTTGTTGTTTTAAGCTACTAAGGTTGTGGTAATTCTTTATAGCAGCACCGTTGTAGTTCTGCACATCCCATTCTCTAGGTCACTGAAATAAACCTTGGTATGACTTGCAGTCTTATCCCCGCCGCTGTTTCCACCCCTCAGTCAGAGCTGTCTTTCTAAAATGATGTGCAACTCATCTCACTCACCTGTCTCAGTGACCTTCCAGTGACCCTCTTCTGCTCTTAAGGCCCAAAGTCTCTCTGGATTCTCTGCTCAAAGGTTTCTCCCTCTGCAAGTGCTGCTCCTCCTCTAGACACTCATTTCTGTAGAGTTGCAACTTAGCTGTTGCTTCCTCCTGAAAGACCTTCCTGGACTCCACATCTAGGTTCGATGCCCTCCCTTCTATTCCCATGAGACCCTGGTCATGACTCTGACACATCATTTTGTGTTTGCCCATGTTTCCTGCCCTCCTGTAAGCTTGTTGGGGGTAGGGATGCTGACTGTCACAGCAGCTGACACCATGCTTGGAATCTTGCAGGCCCCGCTTCATGTGCAATGTCTATACCCATTACTCAGGTGACAGGAATGCTTGAAGTTAATTGGGTCAAGCCATTTCAGTTCAGGAATGTCCCCCTTTTAATGGTTCGATGAGGGCTCACACATACATTTACTTTTTCCTGTCGTTCCCTCATTACTTAGAACTGTACCCTTCCCGTGTTGTCCAGGCCAGGCATGTGACTATTACCTCACCCATGCCCAGATTTACTACCCAGCATGGTTATGTGCTTGAGGAGCTGTACAGATCTCCCTGCACAGCCTTTAGGTCTGGGATGTGTTTTTTTCCAAACATGGCACCCCTGCAATTTGTGCAAACAAAAGGAAAAACGTGGAGATGGAAGAGAGTCCTCATTCATAGTCACCAACTGAATTGATTCTAATACTAAAAGCAACTAGAATGGAGGAAATAATAAAGGTGAAGAAAAGCAAAGAGTAAAGATATACTGCACGTTATAGCTAATATTTTAGTTTGCAGAGGGAGGATGTAATTTTAGCCTATTTTGTGTTATAAAAACCATTTAATCCTTTGTTCTGTTGTGCTTGCATGGCTGAAGTGAGGCTATTTCCTCAAATCTCCATGATTAAAAAGCCTGCCCTCTTTAGATGGATAAACATGAAAAGAAGAAAGGGTTTGCCTCAAGCTAGGCACCTCCCAACAAGGCAAGTTATTAATTACTCTCTGTGGGGCCTCGCCTTGTTATAGTGTCAAGCCAATGTCCTCATATCTTCTGCTCACTGCACCCTGAGTTAGGAAGCCAGGCTGGCCTGGTTATTTCAAGGTCTGTGTTTCCCTGGTTGTTGGATGTGCACTCGGGTCTATAACTGGGCCCTGCTGTGCTCCTAGACATTCCTTATGTAAGAGGACAGAGCCCTGCCGAGGCTCTGGGTATGTCTTTGGTACATATAAACCCTATGTTTACATGCTAACAGCATTTTGTTCATATGCAAGTATAATGTTCAGATGTGTCCTCTTGTCCCCTCTATAGTTTTGAGTATAGTCATGTTTAATAATTTAAATAGTTCACTTATTTTAGAAGACTTGGCTTAGATAGAGATAATGCATGATTTCAAATATAAATTCATAAATCTGTGATAAAAACATGAGGTAAAATGACAAATTCCTAATTATCACTCTTTGTTTTTATTGTTTTTAGCTCAGAATTGAAGTGTATATACCACAGTGCCTAGGTACATTACTTCTGTGGTAATTTCCTGAAAGCTCGTTTGGAACAGTGAAACAGTCTTTGCTATCCTCAAATAAGTACATGATATGTGTTTATGCTTTTCAGAACACTGTTTATTTCACTTGTCTCCTCTAGTGTATGGAGTGGTTTTTGTTTGTTTGTTTCTCTTGACAATGAACATGCCCTTGGAGGAGGTAGAATTCCTGGATTACAAACCTCAACATTGTAGACGTTCTATGGGTGTTCCTAGCCAGTGCACTTAGGCAAGAAAAAATCGACAGGCTTATGTCTTAGAAAGGCAGAAAAGATGATTGTGTATTTACAAAATATTAAGAAATCTATGAACAAAGCTACTAGAACCAGTAAGTGAGTCTATCAAGGCAATGGAACACAAGATCAATATACAAAAATCAATATTTCTTTATTTGCAACCAATAATTGGGAATTACAATTAAAGAATTACATTACAATACAGTACCAAAAAAATCATGGCAACGTTAACAAATTATATTCAAGACTTGAACACTGAAAACTATAAAACATTGCAGAGAAAAATTAAATTAAACCTAAAGAAATGGAACAATATACCATGTTCAGTGATTAGAAGACTCTATTTAGATGTCAAAAACTCCCAAATTAAATTATACATTTAATGCAGTACAGTCAAAATCTCAGCAGGTTTTTCTGAAGAAATTTATAAGGTGAGTGTAAAATCTATACAGAAATGCAAAGAAACCAAAATTGTTGAAACCACTTGGAAAAACAAGAATTACACTACCTAATTTAAAGAATTCTTATGAATGCACATTAATCAAGATAGTGTGGTATTGATTTAATCATGGGCATATTGATTAGTGGAACAGAACATAAGAGTACATAAGTAGAACCAAATGTATAGGGCCAATCATTTTTGATGAAGTTCTAAAGTAATTGCATAGGGGAAAAGTTAATCTTTTTGACTGGTAGTACTGGTACAGTTAGATATCCATATGAAAACAATACATCTTAATCTTCACTTCACATAATTTTAAAAATTAACTGAAGAAAATATATTAATGGCCGATAAGTGCACAAAGGATTCTCAACATCATTAGTCATTAGGAAAATGCAAATTAAATCCTCAATGATATAACAGTATACACCTACCAGAATGGCTAAAACTTGAAGAAATAATCCTAACAAATACATTTTTTATTATGTTATGTTAGTCACCATGCAGTACCTCATTAGTTTTTGGTGAGAATGTAAATGGTATGCACCAGTTTGGAAAATACTTTGGCAGTTTTTTTTTTGTTTTTTTTTTTAAGATTTTATTTATTTATTTGGCAGACAGAGATTTCAAGTAGGCAGAGAGGCAGGCAGAGAGAGAGAGGAGGAAGCAGGCTCCCTGCCAAGCAGAGAGCCTGATGCGGGGCTCGATCCCAGGACCCTGGGATCATGACCTGAGCGGAAGGCAGAGGCTTTAACACACTGAGCTACCCAGGTGCCCCACTTTGGCAGTTTTTTATCAAGTCAAACATATATATAACCAATCTTTAGATCAGGAAATCCCACACTTAAGTATTTATTTACCCAAGAGAATGAAAACACATGCTCACCCAAATATTTTTATTCAAGTGTTCATAGTGGCTTTAAAACATAATGGCCCCAAACTGGTAATAACCTAAATGTCCATCAACTGGTGAATAAACAAATTATTGCATAACCATATAATGGACTACTACTTAGTAATATAAAATAACACTGTATTTTTGTATTGTTACATGCAACAATATAAAGGAATCTCAAAACCATTGCATTAAGTCAAAGAAGCCAGACACACAAAAGATCATATACTGTAGGGATTCCCTTTATATGAAACTCTAGAAAAGGCAAAACTATATAGTAAGAGAAGATCAATTGTTGTTTGTTGCCATGGATGAGCAGAGGTGATTGGCTACAAAATAAGAGTGATGAGAGCGTCCTACGTCTTCGTTGTGTCATGGTTTCATGAGTATATAAAGAATTATCCTTTTCTACCTTATTCTGCACCGCAGTATTGTTCATCACTTGATTAATATTCAGCCTGGCAAATAATTTAAACAGTGTTCATCAACAACTTTATCAAAGATCACAAGAAATGTAAATTTCAAAGGGAAAATCAGACCAACGTTTCGTGTTTTATTGAGGAGTAGAAGATATGTTTGTGATTTATTAAACATTCATATTCCTTCACTGGGAAATAATTTACCAAAATTTACAGTGATTATCTCTGGGTCATGTGATTGTTCTCAGCTTTTATCTTTTTTAAAGATTTTATTATTTGCCAAATATTCTGTGATGAACATCTTACTACTTTAGCTATTAGAGGATGTCATTTTAAGCTGACACAGATGAGGTAATGCTGACTTTAACAATTAATAAATTAACTTAGTAGTTTTAGTGGTATTCTCGAGTCAAATTAAAGGGCACAAAGTTTATAGGAAAACTACAGGATGAAAAAATATTTCAGTAATTTGTTCACCTTCTGAGAATTTATTTTTCTATCTGGTTCAAACAGAAAAATAAGGCAGTCGTTAAAGCAAAGCTCAGAATAAGGTATAAAATGAACAAAAATCACTAGCAGTTAATTTTATAGGATTATTTAAGCTGGTTAGGTACTTTCAACTTTTCTCTGGTGAAATTATAAAAATAAATCATGTTTTATCAACTGTGCTTCTGGAAGAAACCTGTCTCTTGAGAAATGAAAAAAAAATAAAGCTACAAGTATACCGTATAGTAATTTTTTATCTTCTTGTACCAGGTTGAAAACACTTTCTCCTTTAAAAATATTATCATATGTGTGTAGCCCCTGTTGCAAATATTCAAATGATGTTGGTCATTTTTGAAACAAATTATCATTTTTTAAATATGCACTGGAGAGAAAGAAGAAAGTGCAAGGACAATTCATCATTTTCATGGTTATTTACGCAAGTGATTGGAAGATTGTTTTTACTTTGATATTGCAGCATTTCCTGAGGGAGAGATTCCTCCTCTCCCGTTTGTCCTGTTCTAGCTCTACGTGCCGTTTTTCTAATGTTCTCCACCTTTGCACTCAGCAGGGAGGAGAATAATTGGGAAATGCAGGGATAAGGGGATGGAATTGGAAATCATTCTAACAACAGTCTGTTACTGCTGCACTGAACACACTGATTCCAAAGACCATGGTTACATTAGTCATCAGGGCTATATTCATCTATAATAATCAGTCTGTTTTGTCTGGCTTATATTTTTCAAATTAGTGCAGTATTAAATTGGTATTCATAGACTACCAGACTGTTCTGCTTCAACTTTTTATTTTATTTTTAAAACACCATAGAATTCCTATTGCCCTTTCTGTTTTTAGCATAGCATATTTTATTTCTGCACTATGAGCAAAATCGTCCCTGGAAAATGCTGCTTCTAAGGTTATAGATTTAATTTAAACCCTGAATCAAAGAAAAATGTCAGAACCCTTTTCTTAAAGCTTCAGCAAACATGAGTGCTAGCTTTTCTTTTTTCTTTTTCTTTTTTTTTCTTTTCTGTGTGTGTGTGTGTGTGTGTGTGTAGCAGCTTTCTTATTTTTATTATTACTGGTGCCTTAAATCTTGTTGAGTATTTATTTCCAGACACCAGAGAACCACTGGGACATCTGCCAGAGGCTTCCAAACTTTTGTGACCATTTGGTTTTGTGACAGTCACCTATTACTGTCTAACAGACTACCCTCCAAATTTAGTGGCCTAAAGTAACAACAATCATTTATTTGTCCAAAGTTCTGCAAACAGGCCGGGTTCAGCTGGGCAGCTGGTCTCTGCTCTGTGTGGTATCAGCCGGTCCGACTCCTGTGTTTGCAGGCAGCTGGTGTTACAGCTGGGTCTGGAGCATCCAAGATGGACTTACCATCATGATGGCTGGAACAAACAGGAGCAGGTTTGGCCTCTCCTTCACCAAAGTGGTCTTTATCTTCCAAAGTCTTTCTCTTTACATGGCCTGCAGTCCATGAGGAGGCTGGCTCAGGCTTCCTTGCATGGCATCTTGTAGCAGCAAGAGAACAAAACCAAAAAGTGCGAGGCTTCTCAAGGCCAAGGCCTGCTTCTTGCACAGCGTTGCTTTTGCCATATTTTTTCAGTGCAAGAAATTGATAATATTGGAGGGTGGTATCTGAGGGTATGAAATCAGGGGGCAATGACTCATGTGGAACTATTTTATAACAATAAATCCCAGTTATCCTGAGGAGTGCCTCTATC
Organism: Meles meles; assembly: GCF_922984935.1. NCBI lineage: Eukaryota > Metazoa > Chordata > Mammalia > Carnivora > Mustelidae > Meles > Meles meles. The sequence goes on from NC_060072.1 coordinate 65,557,447, forward strand.
ATTTCATTACAGTAGACGCAAATAATAAGTTATACACATTCCCCCCCCCTTTCGGTGACCATCTGAAATCAGCTCACTGTTCCCACACAGGAACTTGAAAGTAATCCTCTGATAAGACCACAGAAGAAATTCAGTGAACCAGCTGCCTGAATAAGGTACAGAAGGAATTCTCCAAGTGAATGGGTACTTGGTCAATAGTTGGTCAATAGTTGGCTGATTAATTTGAAAAGTCAGTTAAAGATGAATGATATCACTAATAAGATTATTTTATTATAATTCCAAATTAAAAGTATGGTCAATAAATTAACAATAATAAGAATTAGAATTCACTGAATATTACCAAAAAACCCTACTCTACTTTGCTTATTTAAAAGAACATATAAAATATTCTCTCATGGCTATAGGTGGCCTTGGATACCAGAAGTCATGTATTTCTGCAAGAATTAAAATACTAAGGCCATTTGCTACCCAAGCTTAAATGGAGAGAGCTTCCTCTTCTAAAGTGGTGTTGCTATTCTGGGACTTTCCTGTAGAGCCCCCAAATATCCTTTTGGTATCAAAATTAGACACTTGAAATTATTTGTCTCTTCCTATTAATAATGTAATATTCTCATTACATGTTCTGGTTAGTTAAGTCCCACAAAAAGTAACAAATGGATGTTCATTAAATCAAATACATATTATTTCGTTTTTAAAATGTACTACAGATTTAGTTCGTACTGGTCACACCTGTAAACTAAATTTCAAAATCAAAACACAGTATTTTTTTTTTATCCAAAAAAGGTTTTGTTCTGTGTTTAACCTCATACCTCTCTTGCATTTCTTTTTTTTTTCCATTTTATTTATTTTTTCAGCGTAACAGTATTCATTCTTTTTGCACAACACCCAGTGCTCCATGCAAAACGTGCCCTCCCCATTACCCACCACCTGTTCCCCCAACCTCCCACCCCTGACCCTTCAAAACCCTCAGGTTGTTTTTCAGAGTCCATAGTCTCTTATGGTTCGCCTCCCCTCCCCAATGTCCATAGCCCGCTCCCCCTCTCCCAATCCCACCTCCCCCCAGCAACCCCCAGTTTGTTTTGTGAGATTAAGAGTCATTTATGGTTTGTCTCCCTCCCAATCCCATCTTGTTTCATTTATTCTTCTCCTATCCCCCTACCCCCCCCATGTTGCTTCTCCATGTCCTCATATCAGGGAGATCATATGATAGTTGTCTTTCTCCGATTGACTTATTTCACTAAGCATGATACGCTCTAGTTCCATCCACGTCGTCGCAAATGGCAATCAATCCCATTCACAATTGTACCCAAAACTATAAGATACCTAGGAATAAACCTAACCAAAGAGACTAAGAATCTATACACAGAAAATTATAAAGTACTCATGAAAGAAATTGAGGAAGACACAAAAAAATGGAAAAATGTTCCATGCTCCTGGATTGGAAGAATAAATATTGTGAAAATGTCTATGCTACCTAAAGCAATCTACACATTTAATGCAATCCCTATCAAAATACCATCCATTTTTTTCAAAGAAATGGAACAAATAATCCTAAAATTTATATGGAACCAGAAAAGACCTCGAATAGCCAAAGGAATATTGAAGAACAAAGCCAAAGTTGGTGGCATCACAATTCCGGACTTCAAGCTCTATTACAAAGCTGTCATCATCAAGACAGCATGGTACTGGCACAAAAACAGACACATAGATCAGTGGAACAGAATAGAGAGCCCAGAAATCGACCCTCAACTCTATGGCCAACTCATCTTCGACAAAGCAGGAAAGAATGTCCAATGGAAAAAAGACAGCCTCTTCAATAAATGGTGCTGGGAAAATTGGACAGCCACATGCAGAAAAATGAAATTGGACCACTTCCTTACACCACACACGAAAATAGACTCCAAATGGATGAAGGACCTCAATGTGAGAAAGGAATCCATCAAAATCCTTGAGGAGAATGCAGGCAGCAACCTCTTCGACCTCAGCCGCAGCAACATCTTCCTAGGAACAACGGCAAAGGCAAGGGAAGCAAGGGCAAAAATGAACTATTGGGATTTCATCAAGATCAAAAGCTTTTGCACAGCAAAGGAAACAGTTAACAAAACCAAAAGACAGCTGACAGAATGGGAGAAGATATTTGCAAACGACATATCAGATAAAGGGCTAGTATCCAAAATCTATAAGGAACTTAGCAAACTCAACACCCAAAGAACAAACAATCCAATCAAGAAATGGGCAGAGGACATGAACAGACATTTCTGCAAAGAAGACATCCAGATGGCCAACAGACACATGAAAAAGTGCTCCACGTCACTCGGCATCAGGGAAATACAAATCAAAACCACAATGAGATATCACCTCACACCAGTCAGAATGGCTAAAATTAACAAGTCAGGAAATGACAGATGCTGGCGAGGATGTGGAGAAAGGGGAACCCTCCTCCACTGTTGGTGGGAATGCAAGCTGGTCCAACCACTCTGGAAAACAGCATGGAGGTTCCTCAAAATGTTGAAAATAGAACTACCCTATGACCCAGCAATTGCACTACTGGGTATTTACCCTAAAGATACAAACATAGTGATCCGAAGGGGCACGTGTACCCTCTCTTGCATTTCAAAAATAGTTTGATTGTCCACTATATGAGTCAGTGTGGCTACATGGACAGGGTGTCCTTTCAGTTGTTAAAATTTAGTTAGTAGTGGTATGTATCTCACAGAATTCTTGGGAGACTTAAAGCAGTTAATTCATGTTAAGCACCTAGAACAGTACCTTACTGCAAATGGAATCAGACCCTCGTGTGCCCTTCCGCTGCTCCTCCAACCTGTCCCTGGGACCTGGGACTGGGGATCCAGCCTAAGCCACTGTCATACCTTCCATAGGTCTTCCAGTTCCCGCCTTTGTCTCTTCCCCTTGGCCCTCAACTGAGTAGCCTCAGGGATTCATGGGACCTAGATTCAACTCATTGCTCTGCTCAGCCCAGCACCACGCCTGCCACCTCTCCCCACTGCAGAGGGTAGGTCAAAGACCTCACATGGGTGAGCACACTCCTTTCCATCTGGCCTGTCCCCCTCTGTCCCTACCACCTCCTGCTGGCTTCCTGCCCCTCAGCCTCAGCCACCTGAGGCTCCTTGCTGCTCCTGGATCTCCACAGGCTCTGGGCTTTTGCACATGTGGTTCCCACTGTCTGGAGAGCTTTTCCCTCACCCTCACAAGGTTCACCTTCTGGCTTGGTTTGCTTCATGTATCACCTTCTCCAAGAGGCCTTCCCTGACTGCACTGCATAAAATAAAATTGCATTCCTCCCACCCCCAGCACTAGCTCTCCTCCTCTGTCTTCCTTGATTTGTTCTCTCCCTTACCATTCCTTACCCTCTGAGAGATCACTTACTGTTTCGTTAATTGCCTATCTCCCTCCGTTGGAAGAGCAGTTATTTTGTAAATGTTCTCAGCACAAAAAATAGAAACAGGCACATACTAGGCCTACAAAAATATTTGTTGAATAATAAGTGCTGCAGGTCTATACATCTATACATGCACTGCTCATGCTGTTGATTTTTTTTAATGTGAATTGTCTGAAATTACAAATATGTGACGAGGGTAAGGAAACCAGTCATTGTAGGAGGAGATCCTCAGCTACCTTACAGCAAATCCATAAAGACAACTGCCTTCACTACTCTGCTGCCCTCCTCTCCTGTGCCTGGCATTCCAAGCTTCTAGGTTCTCAGGGAATTCACCTAATAGTTTTACTCCTTCCTTTAAAATCTAATGGCTCCTTCCCATTAGTATATAAATATCTCAAGTTTCTCTTATCTTTAAATGAGTAGATAAACACACCTCTTTATGCCTCTTTTCCTCTCCTCCCCTCCTTTCTTTCTTTTCCTAGGTCATGTCCACCTTTCAGGGGTGGCCACTCCTCCTTCAGAGAGTGGTCATGTCCCACTCTCTGGGTTCCTGGTGGCTCAGTCCAGTGGACTCTTCCTAGGCATTATCTTCAGCCTCTCAGCTGCATTTGACATTGTTGACCATGGGTTTCCTCTTCTCTCTTCTCTTGGCTTCTCCTCTCTCTTCTCTTGGCTTAAGATACATCACAGTCCCTTCAACTATCCTTCACAATCCCTTCAACTACTTTCTCTATTGCTTTGTCAACCTCTTCTTCCACTCTAAAACCCCTCTTCTCAAGTTTGCTTTTTCTTAAGAGCTCTTCAGTTTCAATAGTGTCAGTCTACATGGTGACTAACTCTCCCATCTGTATTTTCACCCCATATCTTTCCCCAAACGTCAGAGCCATCTACCCAATTATCTGAAGGGCACTTCCACAGTTCGCCCTCTGCTCCTCAAACCCCAGAATATCTAAAAAGAACCTCCTTGTCTTCTCTCTAAAGCCAGCTCCTGTCCTTTAATCTTCCCACACCTTCCTTGCACCTCATCAGAGTGAGATGTTTCCAGTTGCCTCAGTTTTGTTTGGGTGTTGCTTTCTTTCTTTGAAAAGCCTTTGCTCTTCCTCCTCCTATTATCACCCCCTCCCTGGCCCCTGGTTCCCAGTTTTTCTGCCTCTCTTGGTCCAGCATCACCTTGTCTGTTAAGACCTCAGCAAGTGCCTGATCCTCCTCTGTACTCCCATCATCCTCTGATCCTCTCTGTCTCAGCCCTCATCACACGTGTTGAAATAAATTGGTTTTCTTCCACCATGGGAGCTTATTGAGGGCAAGGACTACATTCTTTTTTCTTCTGTGTCCTATGCACTTAGCAGAGGTCCTGCCACTTTGTAAGTGCTTAATAATTGTTTGTTGAAAGAAAGACTGAATGGGTGTGAATGCATAAGGGCCACAGAGCTCTTGGGAGAGATAACAATTTGGTCAAGTGGTGGGTCTGGGGTGACATATTGGGTGACTTAATGGGAGACATATTGGCATCTTGGATGGAACTGCTCTATTTGGTGGGCCTGTTAAGTCACTCCCCTGCTCAGAGCCTAGCTCCTGTCCTAAGCGTTGAAGGATGGTTAGCACCACAATGGTATTCTCAATCACTAAAATCGGAAATATACCCCCCCCACACACACACATTTCTAGATGCTTCTTGTGGAGACAGCTTGCCTTGGGCTGGGAATCTCTGGGCTAATGTTGGTACTCTCTGTGGTGCAGTGGTTTCTACAATAGGAATACTTGGAGAAACAGAGAGAATTAGACCTCTCATTAGAACTATCTAATTGCATAGATTCCAGCTGCTAAACTGAAAATTAGAAGACCGATGCTTTAAGAAAAAATGTGAATCTTCACTAGAAACAGATGCAGGCATGAAACTGTTGCAAAGTTGGTTAATTTTTAGCACATACTGCTCTTACAAGGCCTGGCTTTGGAAAAACTATATTTTGCTGATCCTGAGTCATTCAAGTTTGATGTAGTCATTCAAGTTCATGCTCCCAACACTGAAGCTCACAGAATAGTAAAATCCAGACTGTGATGAGAGAACTTTCTAGAAATTCAGATACATGGGGTCACCCCAGACCCACCACTTGACAAGCTCTGAGAATGGGGCCCCTGGGCATTTCCACAAACTTTCTAGGAGACTCTTAAGTACCTTCCTTTAAGAACTGTTGACTCAGACTGTGTTCTCCTTTGGTGGATCTCTAGAAAGTTTCTAATTTCTGGTTGTTTGCTTCTTAAAAGGACAAAGATTTATTATGGTAAATTTGATCATATTAACTTGGAGGAGGAGGGTTTGGGCATTTCAAGTTCAGAGCATTGAAGAAAATGAGTGTGACTGTGACTACAAAAAATTCTGTGAATTTTCCAGAGAATTTATTTTTTAATAAAGTCTAACTTCTGATAGAACTAGTCCACTTTGGTAGGGTTTTTGCCAAAGTCTACCTGCAAGTGAATCAAGTTCTCCAGGATTTAAGAAAAATAAGGAGAGACTGCATATTCTTCTATGTTGTAACATTTTTGGGTCTCATGCAGGATAACATTTACACATTCAACATGTCCTAATCCCAGAATATTCAAAGATGATGTAATGTTCATGTTCTAATAGAGATATATGGATGCACAAAGATTTTTTTCTGGCTGGTTCTCTCACCTTTTTTTTTTTTTTCTTTTTCTGTGAAAGAAATTTCCAGAGCTCAAGGTTTCAGTGAGAATTACAAGTGGTAACCCTAACCTGTCCATTTAGAGTTCCTCATAGGAGGCCTACTGTGATCCATGTCCTGTCTGCATTCTTAGAAAGGGAATACAAGATTTGTGCCCTCCCCAGGCCTCCTCAGATGCCAGTTACCGACTAGGTAGACATTTCCTGCTATCACTGTCTTCCCTGAGTCTATCCACCAGCCAGAGTGCTATTCATGCTACAAAGTATCATCATAACAGGAATTCCAGGAGCATGTTGATCTGTCACATTCACTGAATTTTGAATGTATTATTACTTTAGATGTAGACTTTTAAATTAAGCATGTCTGGAATTCCACTTGATGTTGGCATTTCAGAGAAGCTTCAAGAAAAACCGCTCATGTGTCTGTAAGATCATCTGCTCTGGATAATGAAAGACTGACACCATTTGGAGTGAGTTCTTGACACACTCTTCCAGTCTTGATATAGAGATGATCACTCCTCTTTCACAACTCAAAGCAATCAATGTATAAGGGAAAGTTGTCTCAGGTGTCACGGGGTTAGTGATGGAGAAATAATGGATGTTCTCTTGACTGATGGGAGCAAGCTGAAGCCTGTTGACAGCTCTGATGAGAATGGTTTGGGAAATATGAAAAAGGAGAGGAGAGAAGCAGAGCCAGGTGTTGAGCACAGCATGGATTCCTTCTTGCTGTGGAGCCAGCTGAGCACGCACAGAGGTCCCACAGTTACACGAGTTCTAATGCATCTCTAGGTGACAGAGCCAACCGTCCTCCCTCCAAGGGGGAAATTCAGAGTGGTGACAACCACATTGAAATATGTAAATACAACATCATCTTGTAAATGTGTCGTGGTGGGTGACTTTACACAGTTCATTTCATTTGTTTACACAGCAGCCCAAGGAGATATGATTGGCCTGAATTTTCAGGGAAAGAAACTCAAACACAGACATAAGTCCAAAATCATGCAGCTAGAAAGTATCGTAATCAGAAAAGTCAGGTGGGGCTCTGAATCCGAATTCAGTTCTCTTTCCATTTTTCCAAAGCAGTTTCCCATCATTCTGTCACAAAAAAACTGAGGCTCAGTATCCTTATTCCAAGCCACCAAAAAAAGTTTAAGTTATGGTCACCATTGTTTAAAAGAGGAGAAGATAGACGGTGAGCAAAATGGGTGAAGGGGAGTGGGAGGTACAGGCTTCTAGTTATGGAATGAATAAGCGTAGGGAATATAGTCAGGGGTGTTGTAATAGGCTTGTATAGTGACAGATAATAGCTACAGTTGTGAGCACAGCATAATGTATAGAGCTGTCCAATCACTGTGTTGTACTCCTGAAACTAATGTAACATTGTGTGTCAACTCTACTTCAATAATAAACAAATAAATAAGCAGAAAAGTATAATAGTGCATTTAGAAAGAGTTTCATTCAATAAAATCCCTGCTTAAAGGATTAACTCCTTGGCTATCAACCAATTCGGTTATTTACCAAGGTTCATTTCCTGTGGAAAGAGACAGTAGTCTTACTGTAAATTGACTTGGAAAATAAACAGGGTAAAACCCCCTAGGTCATTCCTAGGAGTCATCTGTGCTCATTTTGTGAGGTCAGATTATTTAGTAAATCACTCACTTGAAAATATGTCACATTTTCCTAAATCACCTTAGAGATTTTTTTAGGTCTATCCATTATGGATCAGAAGTGGTACAATTAGAGCAGGAAGTAACTATCTGAATTGTTCATAGCAATTCCTAATAGTGAAGGAAACAGATAGTGGGATTGGCCATATTAATCAGTGGCAATTTATTGACAAGATAATTCAAATGTTGTAACAGGAGTTAAGTTCAGGTTAAGACTATGGAGCAAATGCTATTCAGGAATAAGGAAAGATCATGGCACTTAATGAGTAGCAGAGGCTAACATGGGTGAGATAAAGTTTCTTTGGGGATTTTTTAGTTCTGTGAAAGTCATGTTTATGAATTTCCAGTCATATTTTTCCTTTGATCTTTTGAAATGTGAAATAGAAAATAGATGTCTTAAGCATAGTTAACTTCAAATAAATTAATGTTTGAGAATGGCAATCAGACCAATAATAATGGTACATGCATTCAGAAAGGAGATTGCAAAGAAGTATATAAGCTACAGTGAGAAAATGACTAAAACAATAAAAAGTTGGTCCAAATCATTGAATTTTGGAAAATATTAAAAAATGTAAAAGAAATGATTAAAATCAAGTGTAAAATTAAGATATAATCGTATAAATTTCATCAGTGAATAATCTTTGGTTATTATCTGGAGTACAGTCCCATTTGGTTGCTTTCCAGACTTCAGTCTTTGGACCTCTGGTTGAAGTTAAGAACAACAGAGCTGAATGCATGTTATATTTTTTGGTTTACATTTTTCTATAAAACTTAGGAAACCAACTTTTATGTAATTTCTGAATATCATCTATTCTAAATTAGCTTTCCATAGTGCCATACTTTTCAGGAATACAATGTTCATTTTGTATAATAGGAAACACGTTTTTATTTAAAAAAAGAAATCTCAGTAGCCCACTATCCTGAAAATTTTTATTTGACTTCCATCTTTGAAAACTGGGCCCTAAAAGCTGACTAGATTGGTCAATGAAACAAAATTTAAAAAACTACCCCAAAAGAAGATTTAATTAATTTTTTTGAAAACTCACAGAATGGCGGGAGATGCTGACTTCCTTGCATTTCCTTTTAAGAATATCAGTTATTGGGGCACCTGGGTGGCTCAGTTGGCTGAATGTCTGCCTTCAGCTCAGGTCATGATCCTAGGGTGCTGGAGTTGAGCCCAGTGTTGGGCTCCTTGCTGAACAGGAAGCCTACTTCTCTCTCTCCCGCTGCTCCTCTCCCCTGCTCCTGCTCCGTCTTTCAAAAAAATAAATAAAAATCTTAAAAAAAAAGAAAAGAAAGAAAAAACATCATTTCTTAATAATATAATTGAAGTAATAACTATTTATATTTTTTATAATCCATCATTTATTTAATTTCTTCCAGCTGTGGTTTCCACAGTTGTAGAGACAATAATAATTTTACCTTAAGGCACTGTGACGATTGCATGATCTAATGAACGTAATACATGTATCAAGTATAAGCTTTACTAACATAGATTATTTGGACCTTTTGTTGTTGTTCCTGTCGTCCATTTTTGTCTTAGGCAAATCCTCCCTCCCAAAGACTATGTCTGATTTAAATGTCACAGATACACTGGCTGTTGTGGAAGGGAATAACAATGTTCTCACCTACTAATTTGACTAGCTATGTTTAAGGAAATGTTGTTAAATAAGTATTAACACAACATATTAACAATATGTTGTGTATTATTAATACCTATACACAATATAAACACATAGTTATGTTTATGAAGCATTCAAGTTTTCTAACATTTTCATTAAAAGGATTAAAATTCTCAGTGGATTAGAGATTATTTCCATGGCAACTAATTTCTTCCTTTTTTCTTCAGCACATTATATTTCTATAGTTAGTCTTAACTACTTAAAATACCAAACATGCTATCTTACAATGACTTTTTAAAAATTCAAGTGAGAAAGTGAAAAAAAGCAGTAGTAAGAGAGTCCCCCAGAACAACACAAATGTTGAGTTAAGACTATGAGAAGGAAAATCCAATGGCTATTCATACTGAGCTTTGAAACAGGGTGTGAAACACACCATTCTGCTCCAGTTCATTGAAGCTTTTGTTGAGTTATATCAAAGGAACTCTGTTCTTGAGATAGGGTAGGGAAGAATTACCAACAGGATTTTGACTTCCACACACTTGTAGAAGTCAAAATCAAGATGCACTTAAATTTATTCAGATAGACAGCTCTTGAATTATTCATCTTTCTAAAAGAAAATAACCCTACTTTATTCTTCTGGAGACTTCAAGCCCCAATCTAGTTCAAACACATGTTTCAAGGGGAAATACACAAAGTGTGTATTGTTTCTGCACTAGTCTATGGTAAATAAAAAAATACATGTATATGCTTTAAGAGAGCATTTGATTTAGAAAATCAAAATGAAACATGATACTTTTCCTGACCTGATTGTTGAAGCATCCTTTTAATGAAATTTAGCTTTGTTTCATAACTAATGTAATGATAATGATTACAGATTAGGTGAACCCCAGAGGAATTTTCACCTAATCAAATACCTGGTAAGAGACGAGATGCTTTCAGACATTTAGTGTTATCAGGAGCAAAAGGTATCTGCGTATTATCCATATGGAGGGCTATGCTGGGTAATAGAATCAGCAAGTTGCTTTAAATACTGATAGGTTCCCCCCCAAAATGGGTCCGTGATTAAAGGAGTGAAACTGATATAAAGCAAAGGTCAAGCAAAGTTTTATTCCACGCCAAGCATCAAGAATCAGACTGAATGTTGGGGGATGCACCTCTTACAAGAGAGGGCGACCTTTCTCTGTTTCACAGACTAGCTTTTAAGGGCAAAGGCCATGCGGTTGGGCCTGGCCATGCACAGGTGGCCAATGAAATTGTAACACACACAGGAAACTCCATAGTCATGTTAGGTCACATGTAAGTGACCAATTGAATTACAATTTACCCTATAGTAGACATTTGACCTAGCCTATCACCTTGATTAGAACTGGTGCCCAAAAGACTCCCAAAGGGCGGGTAGCCAGGGAGACAGTATGCAACCCCCCACTGATAGGATGTCTCCACCTGGCCTGACCCACCATTGTATCTGGGCTTTGTTACCTGGGGCTGGTTTCTGGGACTTGTTTTTAAGTAAGTCCCCTGGGGGAAGGGGAGTAGGGACAGTTTAAGGGTTAAATAACAAGGTTATTATTTTAACCTTGATGGAAGCCTCTGGCTAAATAGGTCCTTACAATAGCAGTGATTCCATTCTTTGACCATTTGGTCTATTTGCTAAAGCAAAGTCCCTGCTCTGATCATGGCATCTTCAGGTCCTCTCCCCCTAAACCTCATGATTCTGCAGTTGCAGACTGTGTTTGAGCACAGGATATAAGGGAGGTCTTCCCCGCTCACAGAGTTTAAATTTGTTTCTCTCTCCTAGGTAAAGGATCAGGCTTTTAAGAAATTACTTCTTCTGTGATAAAGATGGGGGAAAGATCCCAGGTAGGCCTTTTATTACTACATGTCATCAAGGAAACAACCAGCATGGGAATTGCCTCACTGTGTTTCCTGGAGACTCCTTAAATCTGTTAGTGGTCAGAGAGTTTAGCTTCATATATACCTAGATAGATGAGCGAGGAGAGAGAGACACACACAAATGTTTAAAATTATAGTCCTGGCTATGATATGCTCATGACCCCTTCTAAGAAATAGCAAGGTAATTCTTAGACACAGCTGTCCAGGAGAGTCGCTCAGGCAAGGCCTGAGTAGGTTAGCACAGGGTATTTTACGCTGTAATTGTAGCTATGATATCCACCAGCTGCCTCCCAGAGATGGCACTTGGGATTTGCTGTCCCCTCGCTGGGGGGATAAGAAGGTCCTTGAACTGTCTTTACCAATTAAAGGCATCCAGAGAAATGCAGTGGGGCATTCTCAGGATCACTGTTGTCTTTGTCCAGGTGGCTCTCATATGTCACTCATAATAGCTTCCTAAGCTCTTATGTGGGTCTCTTAAGCTAATGCAAGTGGTCTTCCTTAGCTTTTCAAGAAACTGCTTCTGCCCCATTTTAAATTGATTTTCTTAGACGGGACGGTGCAGGGGAGCAAGCTTAGCATTTACTTGTCCGGAGGCTTGACGAGCACAGATCCTGTTTTTATTACTTGGGCATTACCTTGGCTTTTCTTCATTAAAGTCCAGTCCCATAGCCTTATTTCTAGTACCTCTGGTGACAGAGGTGAAGGGAACCTATTAAATACCAAATATGTCTGTTATAAGTGCAGCAAAAACAGCTAAGTCGGGCAGGGGTGCTGATTTGGCTTCTTTATAGTTTTGAGTTAAAGAAGTGAACAAACTAAGTCTCTTGTTTCCTTAATTGGTATAGACTTGATACACAAACATCCAGTCCTCCTTTGCATCTGCTTCTGAATATTGGGAATGTTGGTCTGGCTCCTGTTTGGTTTTTGTTTTGTTTTGTTTCCACCTAATTGTGCATCATTGAATTCTTTTAACAGTATTTGCCAGAATTTCAATGCTTAAAGATATATAGCATCATAGGCAGAGTCTAGTGGCAGAAGAAGAGGGAAATGAAATTTTAAAAAATCAAGAGAAAGAACTATTTCAGGCAGAATTTTTAGACAATTTCCTTTCTCCGTAATGTAGATCCTTTACCCAAGGAATTTCTACCACCTTGTGCAAACAGAGCATGCATAAGCTGGTGGCCAGCAGCCCTCTGGGCCAGAAACTCAGCACCTGAGGTAAGGAGGATTTTCTAATGCAAAAACTTGGAAGTAGTTTTAGCCCCAAGCGAGCTAAAATTTATTTAATGCTTATAGCTTTTGCTTAGTAGCTTCAAATTGCTCATTATTGGGTGGTTATTTATCTCAATATGCTGTGTCAATGGTTTTCTTACTGAGGGACAATTTATCAGTGGTTGATTTTGACAGTGGAATATCTGCGGTCAGCAGAACAAATAAAGTCTTCCTCATTTAAAGCTTTTTGTACAAACAAATAGGTTAACAATTTCGCTCTTTCAGGTTGTGCCTCATCATTCAAGTGCCATGAGCAACAAAGGCACAGTAGAGAAAAAAATGTCCTATCTGAGGGCTCTCCAGATAGATCCCTTGTCACTCAACAATAACATTTCTCAAAGTTTCTTTCTGAAAATATTCATTCTGAGGAATAGCTGTTCTTTTTTTTTTTTTTTCCCGGGGTAACAGTATTTATTGTTTTTGCACCACACCCAGTGCTCCATGCAATATGTGCCCTCCCAATTACCCACCACCTGGTTCCCCCAACCTCCCACCCCCAGCCCCTTCAAAACCCTCAGGTTGTTTTTCAGAGTCCATAGTCTCTCATGGTTCATCTCCCCTTCCAATTTCCCTCAACTCCCTTCTCCTCTCCATCTCCCCATGTCCTCCACGTTATTTGTTATGCTCCACAAATAAGTGAAACCATATGATACTTGACTCTCTCTGCTTGACTTATTTCACGCAGCATAATCTCTTCCAGTCCCGTCCATGTTGCTACAAAAGTTGGGTATTCATCCTTTCTGATGGAGGCATAATACGCCATCGTGTATATGGACCACATCATCCTTATCCATTTGTCCGTTGAAGGGCATCTTGGTTCTTTCCACAGTTTGGCGACCATGGCCATTAATGCTATAAACATTGGGGTACAGATGGCCCTTCTTTTCACTACATCTGGATCTTTGGGGTAAATACCCAGTAGTGCAATTGCAGGGTCATATGGAAGCTCTAATTTTAATTTCCTGAGGAATCTCCACACTGTTCTCCAAAGTGACTGCACCAACTTGCATTCCCACCAATGGTTTAAGAGGGTTCCCCTTTCTCCACATCCTCTCCAACACATGTTGTTTCCGTCTTGCGTATTTTGGCCATTCTAACTGATGTCAGGTGGTATCTCAATGTGGTTTTCATTTGAATCTCCCTGATGGCTAGTGATGATGAACATTTTTTCATGTGTCTGATAGCCATTTGTATGTCTTCATTGGAAAAATGTCTGTTCACATCTTCTGCCCATTTATTGATATGATTATCTGTTTTGTGTGTGTTGAGTTTAAGGAGTTCTTTATAGATCCTGAATATCAACCTTTTGTCTGTACTGTCATTTGCAAATATCTTCTTCTATTCCGTGGGTTGTCTTTTTGTTTTGTTGACTGTTTCCTTTGCTGTGCAGAAGATTTTGATCTTGATGAAGTCCCAAAAGTTCATTTTCGCTTTTGTTTCCTTGGCCTTTGGAGACATATCTTGAAAGAAGTTGCTGTGGCTGATATCGAAGAGGCTACTGCCTATGTTCTCCTCTAGGATTTTGATAGATTCCTGTCTCACATTGAGGTCTTTTATCCATTTCGAGTTTATCTTTGCATACGGTGTAAGAAAATGGTTGAGTTTCATTCTTCTACATATAGCTGTCCAGTTTTCCCAGCACCATTTATTGAAGAGACTGTCTTTTTTCCACTGTATTTTTTTCCTGTTTTGTCAAAGATTATTTGACCATAGAGTTGAGGGTCCATATCGGGGCTCTCTACTCTGTTCCACTGGTCTATGTGTCTGTTTTTATGCCAGTACCATGCTGTCTTGATGATCACAGCTTTGTAGTAAAGCTTGAAGTCAGGTGACATGATGCTCCCAATTTTGTTTTTGTTTTTCAACATTTCCTTAGCAATTCGGGGTCTCTTCTGATTCCATACAAGTTTTAGGATTTGCTCCAGCTCTTTAAAAAATACCGGTGGAATTTTGATCGGAATGGCATTGAAAGTATAGATTGCTCTAGGCAGTATAGACATTTTAACAATGTTTATTCTTCCAATCCAAGAGCATGGAATGGTCTTCCATCTTTTTGTGTCTCCTTCAATATCTTTCATGAGTGTTCTGTAGCTCCTCGAGTCCAGATCCTTTACCTCTTTGGTTAGGTTTATTCCCAGGTATCTTATGGTTCTTGGTGCTATAGTAAATGGAATCGATTCTCTAATTTCCCTTTCTGTATTTTCATTGTTAGTGTATAAGAAAGCCACTGATTTCTGTACATTGACTTTGTATCCTGCCACGTTACTGAATTGCTGTATGAGTTCTGGTAGTTTGGGGGTGGAGTCTTTGGGGTTTTCCATATAAAGAATCATGTCATCAGAGAAGAGAGAGAGTTTGACTTCCTCATTGCCAATTTGGATACCTTTTATTTCTCTTTGTTGTATGATTGCTGTTGTTAGGACTTCTAATACTATGTTGAACAAGAGTGATGAGAGTGGGTATCCTTGTCGTGTTCCTGATCTCAACAGGAAGGCTGTGAGCTTTTTCCCGTTGAGGATGATATTTGCTGTGGGTCTTTCATAGATAAATTTTATGAAGTTCAGGAATGTTCCCTCTATCCCTATACTTTCAAGCATTTTAATCAGGAATGGATGCTGGATTTTGTCAAATGCTTTTTCTGCATCAATTGAGAGGACCATGTGGTTCTTCTCTCTTCTCTTATTGATTTGTTCTATCACATTGATTGATTTGCGAATGTTGAACCATCCTTGTAACCCAGGGATGAATCCCACCTGGTTATGGTGGATAATATTTTTAATGTGCTGTTGGATCCTGTTTGCTAGGATCTTGTTGAGAATCTTAGCATCCATATTCATCAGTGATATTGGTCTGAAATTCTCCTTTTTCGTGGGGTCTTTGCCTGGTTTGGGGATCAGGGTAATGCTGGCTTCATAAAAAGAGTCTGGAAGTTTTCCTTCTGCTTCAGTTTTTTGAAACAGCTTCAGGAGAATAGGTGTTATTTCTTCCTTGAAAGTTTGGTAGAATTCCCCAGGGAATCCTTCAGGTCCTGGGCTCTTGTTTTTTGGAAGGTTTTTGATCACTGCTTCAATCTCGTTGCTGGATATTGGTCTATTCAGGTTGTCAGTTTCTTTCTGGTTCCGTTTTGGGAGTTTATAGTTTTCCAGGAATGCATCCATTTCATGTAGGTTGCTTAACTTATTGGCATAGAACTGTTGATAATAACTTCTGATGATTGTTTCTACTTCCTTGGTGTTAGTTGTGATCTCTCCCTTTTCATTCATAACTTAATTAATTTGGGCTTCCTCTCTTTTCTTTTGGATTAGTGTGGCCAATGGTTTATTGATCTTATTGATTCTTTCAAAAAACCAGCTTCTAGTTTCATTGATACGTTCTACTGTATCTCTGGTTTCTACCTCATTGATCTCTGCTCTAATCTTGATTATTTCCCTTCTTATGTGTGGAGTTGGTTTGATTTGTTGTTGATTCTCCAGTTCTTTAAGGTGTAGAGAGAGCTGGTGTATTCTGGATTTTTCAATTTTTTTGAGGGAGGCCTGGGTGGCTATATATTTCCCCCTTACAACCACCTTTGCTGTATCCCATAGGTTTTGGACCTAAGTGTCTTCATTCTCATTGGTTTCCATGAATTGTTTAAGTTCTTCTTTGATCTCCTGGTTGATCCAAGCATTCTTAAGCAAGATGGCCTTTAGCTTCCAGGTGTTTGAATTCCTTCCAAACTTTTCCTTGTGATTGAGCTCCAGTTTCAAAGCATTGTGATCTGAGAATATGCAGGGAATAATGTCAGTCTTTTGGTATCAGTTGAGTCCTGATTTGTGACCTGGTATGTGGTCTATTCTGGAGAAGGTTCCATGTGCACTTGAGAAGAATGAGTATTCTGTTGTTTTAGGGTGGAATGTTCTGTATATATCTATGAGGTCCATCTGGTCCAATGTGTCATTCGATGTTCTTGTTTCTTTATTGATTTTCTGCTTGGATGATCTGTCTATTACTGAGAGAGGCATGTTAAGATCTCCTACTATTAGTGTATTCATATCAATATGACTCTTTATCTTGATTAATAGTTTTCTTATGTAATTGGCTGCTCCCATGTTGGGGGCGTAGATATTTACAATTGTTAGATCGTCTTGGTGGATAGTCCCTTTAAGAATTATGTAGTGTCCTTCTATATCTCTGACTCCAGTCTTTAGTTTAAAATCTAATTTATCTGATATGAGAATCACTACCCCGGCTTTCTTTTGAGGCCTATTGGCATGAAAGATGCTTCTCCATCCCTTCACTTTCAGTCTGGGTGTATCTTTAGGTTCAAAATGGGTCTCTTGTAGACAACATATGGATGGGTCCTGTCGTTTTATCCAATCTGCAACACTGTGTCATTTTATGGCCACATTTAGGCCATTCACATTGAGAGTGATTATTGATAGATACGTTTTTATTGACATTGTGTTACCTTTGAAGTCTTTCTTTCTGTAGATTGTCTCTATATTTCTGTTCAATGATATTCTTAGGATTTTTTTCTTTTTTATAGAACCCCCCTTAATATTTCCTGCAGTGTTGGCTTGGTGGTTGCATAGTCTTTTAAGCCTTGCCAGTCTTGGAAACTCTTTATCTCTCCATCTATTTTGAATGTCAGTCTTGCTGGATAAAATATTCTTGGCTGCATGTTCTTCTCATTTATTGCCCTGAATATATTTTGCCAGCCCTTTCTGGCTTGCCATGTCTCTGTGGACAGGTCTGACGTTATTCTAATGGGCTTTCCTCTGTATGTATGGAGCTTCTTTGTCCTAGCTGCTTTTAAGAGGGTCTGCCTAGAGTTATAATTCTACATTCCAACTATCAGGTGTCGCGAGGACTTTTGAGAATCTAAAATCTTGGGGGAAAACTGTTCTGCCTCTAGTACATGAATGCTGGTTCCATTCGTGAGATTGGAAAAATTTTCATAGACAACTTGTTCTACTATATCTTCTAGACTTTTTTCTTTCTCCTCCCCTTCAGGGATTCCAATAATTCTGACATTGGAACGTTTCATGGCATCATTTATTTCCCTGATTCTGTTTTTGTGGCTGTTTGTTCCAGGCTTCCTCCTGATCCTTTCTCTCTATCTGTTTGTCCTCCAGATCACTAATTCTATCTTCTCAGTTACCCTAGCTTTTAGAGAATTTAGATTAGATTGGAACTCATTGAGAGCATTGTGAACATCATCCCTGGTGGCTTTCAGTTTTGCCCTAATCAATTCTGTTTGGTCATCCGATGGCTTTCTCCAACCTAGCTATTGCATGGATAACTGTTAGTCTGAATTCCCTTTCCGACATATTGTCTATGTGGATAGCCATTAGCTCTGTTGTAGAAGGCCCATCCTCTGTATTTTTCTTCTGTTGGGCATTCCTCCTCCTAGTCATTTTGGTTAGAGATGGCTGAACGGATGCAGCTGGATGTATTGACCGTGGTGCAGTCAAGGTGCACCCTGGAACACTTCTGAGCAATCAGGATTCCCCACCCAAATGAGAGAAAAAAGAAAAGAAAAGAAGAAAAAAAAAGAGAGAGAGAGAGAGAGGGAGAGACTGGAACAAAAGGGAAGATAAAAGAGAAGGCTCAGCACAAATGGGCCCCAAGGTAAGATTTATGAGGTATACAGACAAAAAGAGACAAACAAAAAGACTGATAAAAGTATATGACAAGAGAAAAATATATATATACGTATATATATATCAAAGCAAAAAAAAAGGAAGAACCTCGTCAAAAAGACGAGGTATAAGATTTATATACTATCAGGACAAACACAAATACACAGAAACACTGGCGGAAGAAAAAGATGGGAGAGTGGTTATACATTCTCAGTGTGGGTGAGGAAGGTTATTTTGATTCTTCCTGGATGTATCTTGATATCTTTGTTAAAGAACTCAACTGTCCTAAGATAAAGGGGATCAAAAATTGGTTTACCTATAGGGGTAGCATTGATTGGGGAAAGGGGACTACCTTGAAGTTTAACTCTATATGAAATTTACAAAATAAAAATAAAAAAAGAATAAATTAGACTAAACTAAACTAAAATTTTAAAAAAAATTTAAAAAGTAGAAAGGCAAAAGAAAAACACGGGTGCTTGTATCAAAAAGTTCAGGTTAGAAGGTTATTATGGAATTTGATGTACTGGACCTCTCACTGTGATGGTAAATAGGTTAAAAAATTATCTATATAAAAAAAATGAACCAGAATAGTGGGAACGAGTTAAAAATAAAAGTTGTATCTATGAAGTAGTGGTGGTTGTTCTCTTGTTGTCTTTTTTTTTTTTTTTCTTCTTTCCTGGTTGGTTTTCTAGGGGAGGGGCCTGCCACATGGGTTTTCAGTCAATGATGTTCCCTGAGTTAAGTCCTCCTGCCCCCCTCAAGGGGGTGGGCTCTGAGGAAACCGGTTTTTCAGGCTTGTTCTCTGGAGGTTTTTATGTTTGTTTGTTCATTTTTGGTTTTTTTTTTTCTCTCGCGTTGACAGCTTTTGATGGTTTTTGGAGGTTTAGAGGAAAGCAAACCGCTCTCCGACCTCCCTCTCAGAGAGAAGCCCCAGAGCAGGTTCTGAGTCGAGGTCCCTGGGGACGCAGATCTTCTACTTGTATCCAAAACCAAGGCAGTGGCAGCTGTCTGGGCAGCTCCAGACCGCCAGAGAGGTTCCAAGCAGTGACTGAGATTTTCCCACTGGCCCAGGCTGGGAATTCCTGGTCTTTCCGGGTCCAAGAGCTCCTGGCTGGTGCCTGTGTGCACTCTCCCAGGGGTGGGTGTGTGCCACGCGCTTCTCAGGCTCTGATGGCGCGGCGCAGCACTGGTCTAAGAGCGAGCACTGGGCTGGTGCCTGCCTACACCTCTCTTAGGGGACGGTGTGGAGTGCATGCTTCTCAGGCTCTAATTTCGTGGGGGCACGGCGTGTCTAAGAGCGAGCGTCAGGCTAGTGCCTGCCCGCCCCTCTCTCAAGGGAGGGTGTGGGGTGCGCGGGTCTCAGGCTCTGCTGGCAGGGCCCAGCATTCTGCCATCTGGCGAGACTCCCAGCCCCTCACAAAAGCTGGACGCCACGCGTTCTCGGGCACGCTGGCGTCTCAGGGACCAAGACCTTGTCTCTCTGCCACACTCTCTCTGGCTCAGCGCCAGGGGAGGCTGTCCTGGGTCCTAAGCCCCTGTCCCTAACCGCCCCGATTCCCACAATTTCCCTCCACTATCCTTTGCTCTTTTTGAGTGCTTTCAACCAGACTCCAAGTTAATGCTGGTCCCCACACGCAGGGCACTCACGTATTGGGGTATTACTTTCCAATTGGTTGACTCTGGTGGCTCCCTCCCCCTTTTGTTTATCTTCTGCTATCAGTCTGCCGTTCCCACTCCACTTTACCTGCCCACTGGCATCTTCTGCTCCTGTAAAGAGCCAGACGTGTGTAATTCTGCTCTCAGGCTAATTTCATGGGTGATCGGAGTTCTTTGGTAGGTAATCAGCTCACTTTAGGGTACAGGTTGAAACCGCGCCTCCTCCTACTTCCCCGCCATCTTGTCTCCCCCTGGGAATAGCTGTTCTTAAATGGGCAAGGTGGGAACAGGCAGTTGCCAGGTCAAATAAATTCAGGAAACAAAAGTTAAGCAAAGATAAATGACTATTGCAGGAGCTTTTAATATGGTAAGAACCCCATGAAACTTAAAGAAAGAAAGAAAGAAAGAAAGATGGATACAGCATTGCCCAAAGAATGGTTTTTAGGAGATAAGCATTTCTCAAGACCAACTTTCCAAGGCATATAATTTGGGGAGAAAGAGGCAGGACTATAATTCAGTTATCTTGCCCAGTTTATGCCGTAAATAAGAAATAAAGTGAGTTGGGATTAGTGTTGGTGACCTTTACTTCTCTGAATAGTATTTTGTTCTTGTTTACTGCTATGCTATGAGATGATAATCAATCAGGTCACTGAAGTCTGAATTCAAATTGGGTGAATCTTGGGTATTTACTAATATAAACCTTAGGGGGTGATGGGTTAGTGCTGGTAGTGGTGATGATGGTGCTTTATTTCCAAACAAGTCAGAATGAAAAAACAAAACAAAACAATAAATAAATAAATAAAAACACTAAAAAAAAAAGTTGGAAAAAAAGCAGTGAAATACTTGTATATGTCTTTTGAGAATCTGAGAATTTACACAGATAATGAAATAGTTTCTGTATTTAAAAACTTCTGGAGGGCAAATAATACGTTTATCCATGCTTGTACATCCTTTGGTACTTGCCCTGGTCTCTCATATTTACCAGATTATTGATGATGCTTTTAACTGAATTAAAACAACTCATCAGAAATTCAGTCATCATACAACATGCTATTGGAATGTCCTGCTTCACCTACAAAGGTACAAAATTAAAGCTTTTCTCTAAAAATATTTTTAGCTTAAATATTCAGAAATAAAAATATCCTGAAGTGTTTTAAGAAATATACTAAACTAATTTTCATGAGGCAATAAGACTAGCTTTTGTTTTTTGTTTATATATGTTTTTGTCTCATCACAACGAATAACTATCCTAAAAATTCTGGTTATTCTAAGCAAACATAATCTTATCTCATTCCTTTTTGTTAAGTCATGGTTGCCCAGCGGAATATACATGTAACAATAGTTGACATGATGCCTTCAGTTCTGTCTTTCATTAATGCTTTGTCAGGACCTCCCTTTAGATGGCCCTTAAAGTTAGTAAGTTGCTTGCGTTCTTCTAGCCTTTCCATAACAGAACTGTTGCAATTGCCCTGGTAACTGCAAGTATGATGCACCTGCCTGTTTATCCCCTAAATCTTGGGATCATATTCATAGAGAGGCTTGTGCTTTTATCTGAATGTGAGTGTGCATGTGTGTGTGTTCATATTTTTCTTTAGTCCTGTTAAATGAAAACATTAGTGTTTGTCAATTATGGAATAATTTTAATATACTGTATGATGATAACATTCATTGAGGGTATGAAGTAATTTGTATATTCAAAAATGACCTTAGATCTCATGATGGGATACAAAATGAAGGGGACACAGAACATGAAAAATAACTGTCATTATTGTACTAGTAAAGAGGGTTTTAAAAAGTATTAATCAGTAAAAATTTTTTAAAGCTTAATTTGAAAACCAGGTACTATTTGACAGAAACCAAGAAGGATAAACATTGAGGATCATTGTAAAAGTACTTAAAAGGATTAAAAGTACTAAAAGGATTGTCCTTTTAGTACCAACTAGCTGTGAGAAAATGGAAGGAAATCAAAAGATGAAAGAAAAATGAGTGTAGTTATTACAGTATTTATTTAGAATACTGGACTGTACAAAGCTTATTATTTTATTCTACTGTGTTTAGATTTTATAGCCACTTATTTCTTCATGTGTAGTTCTAAAGGCTCACTTTTTCAAGTTATTGCTTCTCAATATGTTCTATGTAAAGTCCAAATAATGGAAGAGCTGGGAAAATTCCTTCTTTACATTTTTGGGTCCCTGGATGGTATAATACAATGGATGAAAATCATTTCAAGTATCACGTAGATGTGTATTATTTTTTCTTGGCTGATTCTTTTCAAGAAAGCTGCTTTAAAATGGCCGGGCTAGCTTTCATTCTCACGAAAGGTAACACTGCAGTTATCTTATAACATGGTGCTGAATGTGGCTCCACACAAGAAGGATAGCAGAAATTCTTTTAAATTTCATTTTGTCGGGGCGCCTGGGTGGCTCAGTGGGTTAAGCCTCTGCCTTCAGCTCAGGTCATGATCCAGGGATCCTAGGATCGAGTCCCGCATCGGGCTCTCTGCTCAGCAGGGGGCCTGCTTCCCCTCTCTCTCTGCTCTGCCTCTCTGTCTGCTTGTGATCTCTCTCTCTGTCAAATAAATAAATAAAATCTTTAAAAAAAAATAAATTTCATTTTGTCAAGACCTAAGGAAGAGATTGATGCCCTAATCTTCCCTTTTCCATTCACATAAGTTGCCAGTAACTGTTTTCATGAATTAGTACATATAACTTCAATTTAGAAAAAAATAAAATTTATTTCGAAGGATGAAAATGGCTCCTTTTTACAATAAAAGGGGTTTAAGAAACACCAACATAGAAACTCTTTTCTCTGATTCCCCTGCAGTAAAATCACCTCTGGCTGCCAATCCCAGCTAATGACTATGCTTCACATTTATAGAGTCCTTTGAAGTTTTCCAACATGTTCTTATCTGTACTTCCTGAGAACTCGTAAGTGTGCATAGTAGACCAGGATGAAGAGAAACCGAGGCCCCAAGAACTGAAGTGACTTGTAGAAGACAGGACCTAGATTGTAACCCTGGTTTGCACTCTCAGGTGTGTGTGTGTGTGTGTTTCACAAGCAGAATGGTTGTATTTCCATGTAGGTGATATATTCCAGCAGTTTAGTTAGCTAGTTAGTTAGTTTAGTTAGTTAACGCCTGTATAATACTTTTCACTTTACTGAATTATTTCATGTCCTTTATCTTATTTAATTTTTAGGGTAAATTTACCTGTAGCTATTTTTATCACGTGTATTCCTCATCCCTCATACAGATGAGGAAAGCAAGGCTCATAGATCTCATGTGACCTTGGCCTGGCCTCTGGCAGACCAGGACTGAATTCCTGCCCTTGTAATCCCAGGCCTGTTCAGGCCACTGGGTGGCTCAATGGATTAAGTGTCTGCCTTTGGCTCAGGGCAAGATCTCGAGGTCCTGAGATTGAGCCTAGCATTATGCTCCCTGCTCAGATGGGAGTCTGCTTCTCCATCTCCCTCTGTACTCTCTCTCTCTCTCACTCTTTGCTCTGACTCTCTCTCAAATAAATAAATAAATAAGTGAAACCGGAGGGACTCAGGACGAACATTTCCTCAGCTAGCCCATTTTCTGGTCCAGCTCCTGTGTGAGGTCTCATGTGAGCCGTGTCTCTATCTTGGCCGCTCTGTAACTAGCCAGCATCAGAACTTCCTCCCATTCTGCTCCTCAGTTTTCAGCTTGGGAGAGGGGTGTTAAAGGCAACCAGAGCTTGACCACCCACACTGCCCTGGGTGAGCACCCCAGCTGTCTCCCGTTGTGGCTGCAGTGACCTCACTCTGATGTAGGCACATTTGTATTGGGGAGGGTGTGATGTCTAGGTCATCTACTCTCTCTCTCTTTTTAAAAGATTTCTTTATTTATTTGAGAGTGAGAGAGAGTAAGGGCAGAGGGAGAGAGAATCCTCAAGCAGATTCCTGCTGAGCATGGAGCCTGATGCAGGACTTGATCCCAGGACCCCCAGATCATGACTGAGCCAAATCATGAGCTGGGTTGTCAACCGACTAAGCCACCCAGGTGCCTCTGATCTACCCTCTTATTGCTAATTAGAGTGGGCGTGACTTGGGGGCTGAAAAAATTAATTTTCCCCTACTACACAATATGAATATATCCTGCAGACGGTTCTGTGTGGCTTCTAGAGAGTCAAGCAGAAAAACTAGGGCAAACACCAATCAATGAGATATTGTATTTCCATTGCATTGCCTAGAAATGTGCTCAATAAATTTGAACCTGAAGGAAGCTACACAGAATATATTCCAATTTTTCTTTTTCTGTATGGGAGAACTTATTCAGACTGCATGGTAGAGTCACAGAAAAACAAATGCTTTAAACATATTTTTATCAATTATTTAAATTTTATTTCTCAAAATATGGTATTTTAGGAAAGTATTAATGTCTAGGGACTCCTGGGTGATTCAGTCAGTGAAGTGTCTTCCTTTGGCTCAGGTTGTGATCCCAGGGTCCTGGGATGGAGTCCTGCATCTAGCTCCCCATTCAGTGGGGAGTCCATTTCTCTCTCCCTTTGCTCCTCCCCCTACTTGTGCCCTCATGCTCTTTCTTTCTTTTTTCAAATAAATAAATAATATCTTTAAGGAAAAAAAAAGAAAAGTGGTAGTATCTAATTTTATGTATAATTTAGTCTGTCAGACAACCGAAAATAATAATCTTTTTCAATTGAGAGATGTTTTGAGATACAACCTAAAACCAACCCAAAACCCAAATCAACCAAGGCATAATAATTTTGGTGTTCCCATATGCTAGGTTTGCTGCTGCTAAGTGGATCACCAAAGCCCTTGATTTCTGCTACTGGCATTTCTTAAATTCTCCCCAAATGTCAATATTTTTACAAAACGAGCATTTGCTTTTACTTTAAATAAATGTGTCAAAAACTTCAGACAGCTAAAAAGTTGATCTAAATTGATAAACTAACAAGTCCTTAATTACTGAAAGAAAATGTGGTGAAGCTTTATTTGCTTTTGCTAAATTTCTCATCTTTAGGGTAGAGCCAGCAAACAGATGATGCAAATACATTTACTCAACACATAAGAGAAAAGTGTCACTACTGATAACCAGAGGGAGAATTCCATCTGAACCACCAATGTTTACTGGGAAAATTTACACCCTTTGAACATGAACTAGTGTCTAGTAAACGTTCCACTTTTAAATATGTGATAAAGTTGTTCCTGGTCCCAGTATCCCTCTTTCAGAGATGTGATCTTTTGGAGTTCCTGAGAGAAATGTAGAGAGAGGCACTGGGAATCTTTGTTTATATCATGATGGATATTTTGGATCTATGAGAGCTACGGTGTCAGTGTTTCTCACCTAACTCAAAGTGGACAATCAAAATAGAATTTTTATGGGAAAGAAAAATTTCTCTTGTCATTGCAGCATTTCTCAGTGCCATCCAACCTCCAGTCTCTCTATCTCTCCAATTAACTACAATTATCCACATCATGGAAAGTGAGCCACCTACTGTGACCTTAGCTCAAACTGTCCCAGGGAAGTCTTCTGTTTTTCTTTGTTAGCTGTTGCCATTGATACATTTAATCTGAAATTGAGCATCAAGTGATCAGGAAAATCCACATACTAGTATTTCTCAAAATGTAGCCTACACCACTCTATCAGCATCACCTATGGTGTTCATTGTCAATGCTGATGGTCCCTCCCCAGGCCCTAAGGCTATGCATTGCAACATACACAATAATATTTATGACACTAAAATCTGAAACTGCTGATCCAGAGGAAAAGTGGAGGATTATTGATCCTTCCTTACTTACATCATTTGATAAGGATGTGCACGTTCCTAAAGGGAACTTTATCCTAGAGCAATTTTTACTTTGCTCATTTCATTTAACCAGTGTCTTCTGTCCAGGCTGCTATAACAAATGCCAGCGTCTGGGTGGCTTTATGAACAGAAATCTATTTCTCACAGTTCTGAAGGTTGAAAGTCTGAAATCAGGGAGTCAGTGTGGTTTGGTGAAGGCCCTTGTCTGGATGGCAGACTTCTCACGTGGTGGAAGGGGCAGGGGAGCTCCCTTGGGCTACTTTTATAAGAGCATTAATCTCATTCATGAAGTCTCTGCCTAATTAGATGACTTAATCACTTCCCAAAAGACCTGCCTACTGAATACTTATCATATTGGGGATTAGGATTTCAAAATATGAATTGGTGGGGGAAGGGACCAGTGGGAGACGGACACAAACATACACACCACAGCAATCAGAATTCCTATCCAGGACCAACTGCACACCCTTAACAGAACTTCTGAGAGTGATTATATTGCATTATTTTCAGAAAGGATTCAAGCGTTCTTTTCTCTGACTTCAGACTAAAGTAGATCTTTGGCTGCTTGGGCAGAGTATGTAATGAAGTGTTATCTACTTGTACAGCTGATTCAACCATTTTTATTTTATTCGTTCAACACATATAACAGGGATTTTAGGTTCTGTTGATATATTATAGAAAAACAACCTACAGACTGTGTTACATATGACATTTGCCTAGTGAATTCAGAAGAAATTTTATTTAACTTATTATTCTAGTCTCTAAATATACCTGTCAATCTGGTTCAGATGTTTATCATGATATTCCTTTATAAATGGGGCCTAAGTTAATACTTGGCTTCTGCTTTCCCTAAATTATTTACTACATAGTCAAAATACATGCATTAGGAAGTTTTAATATTCTTTGATGCCATCTCAGGGGTGATCTCTGTTGTCAGAGTAAGTAGGTCATTCATATTAAGAAACTGCATAACAACTATCTGAAATTTCTTGTATGTCTTTTTAGTATCCCCTCTTGGTTTTACATTTAAGTAACTCCCCCCAAAAATTAACTCACTAGAAAGCTTGCATGTCTCTCTAAAATGGCAGTTTCAAATGGCTCCTATTTTTTTCATTTGCTTTTTTTCTTTTAAACTGTGTGTTGAGAACATTTAAGCTCTACTTTCAGAAAATTTCAAGTATCTGTTACAGTTTTGTTAGCTATAGTCGCCTCACTGTTGTACATCAACTTCCCAAAATGTATTCATATTGTGATTGAATGTTTGTACCTCTTGACCAGTCGGTGTCTCCCCAGTTTCCCCACACCCAGCCCCTGGTAACTAACCATGATTCTACTCGCTTCTATAAGTTGACTTTTTAGATTCCACATGTAAGTGAGATTATACAGTATTTCTATTTTTTCTGTCTGATTTATTTCACTTAGCATAGTGCTCTCCAGATTCATTCATATTGTCTCAAATGGCAGGATTTTCTTCTATTTATGGCTGAATAATATTCCAATGTACATGCTCATAGATATTTGGGGTATTCCCACGTCTTGGCTATATAAACAACACTGCAATAATCAGGGGGTGTCAAGTTAGGTTGCTTATTTGAGATCTTTCCTTTTTTTAATGTAGAAATTTATTACTATAAACTTCCTTCTTACAACTGCTTTTGCTGGATCCTGTCTAGTCTCTGGGTAGATGGGACTGCCTTTGGTGCCTTGTTCAGTCGCATGGTGCTGGGACAAAAGTCTACCTCAGGGTCCACAATTAGGTCCCTATTCCTTGAACCTGATACCCAGGTGTGCAGCAGATGTGGTTCCCACCAGGTCCCTGGAAAGCTCCTGCTGGGTCACTGGGTAGGTCCCTGGGTGGAAAGGACTAACCCTGAACTGTGGCTGAGAGGTGGTAGAATTGAGTCCTACTGCTGTTTCAAGGTCCAGAGCCAAGATCATGTCTGCAGACCTTGCTCAGGAGACATGAGTCTCCCATGTGGTCCCCAGGTAGGTTGCACGGCTCCCTTACCATAACTGGAGCCAAGCATATGGTTGTTTTAAGATCTCCTGAGACACAGACAGGAATGTCTCCTGACATGTCCCTGGGCCAGCAGGATTGTTTGTGGACTGCAGCTGGGAGGGGCTGGAGCTAAGTAGAAGGCCCTTTCAGCATCTCTGGATGTGCAGATAGGAGTAGCTCTTGCTGAGTCCCTGGATTCACAAGACTGCTTGCAGACTAGCTGGGAGGGGGCTGGATGTGAGTGTGGGGCTCTTTCAGGATTTGTGAGGGAGCAGCTAGGCACGTCTACTTTTGGACCCCTTTCCAGCAGAATTGCTTACCGACTGCAGCTGAGAAGGGCCTGGAGTCATGAGCAGGCGCAGACTTCTTCTTGCCTAGTTCCTGTCCTAGTGGGTCCACCCACAAACTATGGCTGTGAGGGGCCTGGAGGATGCGGCCCCTTCAGGTCTCTGAGGGTACATGGAAATGTTTCTTGCTGAGGCCCTGTGCCAGCAGTGTTGTTGATGGACTGTAGTTGGGAGAGTCTGAAACCCAGTTACTGGGCCATTTTAGAATCTATAGTCAGGCCAAGTTGGGTGGGCTTATCCCAAGGATCTCCCAGAGGGTAGCCAAGAAGGTCTGGAGTGGATTCATTCACAGGACACTTCAGGGTGCACAGCCAGGACTGAGGTCTGTGGCTATGACTCCTTTGGGTCCCTTGGTGTATGGTGCTGGTGAGAGGATCAAGCCAAATGAGGCTATAGCAGAGTCATCTGGGCACAGGGCTGTTTCCATCTCTGTGGCAGGGGCCACAGTCAATGACCCAGCCACCTAGGTGCAGTCCTACCTTCTCAAACCAGCTCTCTTCAGCCTCGGACTATGCAAGAGTTTCGTAGTCTCCTACCTGGATCCAAAAACTCCCACAAAGGCACTTTTGTCTGTGAGTGCCAGCCAAATTATTATTGCTAAAGAGGAATACAAGTAGAGGACCTCTTATTCGGCCATCTTGCTGACCTTTTTTTTTTTTTTAATAGCTTTATTGAGATATAATGCACATACCATACATTCAAATTTAATGTGTGTAATTCAGTGGTTATCAGTATACTAATAGTATTGTGCAACTATAACCACAATAAATTTTAGAATATATTTTTTTAAGATTTTCTATTTATTGATTTGAAAGAGGGGGGAAGAGAGAGAGTGAGCATGAGCTGGGGAAGGAGCAGAAGGAGCAGATTCTCTGCTGAGCTATCTTGGGAATCCCAGGGGCTTGATCCCAGCACCCCAAGATCATGACCTGAGCTGAAGGTAGCCACTTCATGGACTGAGCCACCCAGGTGCCCTAGAATATTTTATTCCCCCGCCCAAAACTCCCACATCTCTTAAATATCACATCCCAATTCTCTATCCCCCACAGCTCTAGGCAAGCACTAATCTACTCTTTGTCTCTTCTAGACATGCCTATAATGCTTATTCTAGACATTGCCTATAAATAAATTCTTCAAATATGTTGTCGTTTGTGTCTGGCTTCTTCACTTAGCATCATGTTTTCAGGATTCATCCATGTGGTAGCATGTACAGTAATAGTCTCTTTCTTTTTATTGCTCAATCATATCCTATTGTATGTATATACCCCATATTAGTTATCCCTACATCAGCAAATGGACATTTGGGTCTTTTCCACCTTTTAGCTATCATGAATATTGCTTTTATGGTCATTTAATAATTATATGGGGTCATAGGCAAGCCTTCTCATTATAGATAATTCAGGTTTAGAGAGAAATCTGATTATGAGTGAAAAAGAATTCAAAGACCCCAGAAAAATGCACTGTAACCAAATGAGAAGAGACCCCAAATTGTGGGGGGGAGAAAGGGGATAAAACCTGAGGGTTTTGAAGGGTCAGGGGTGGGAGGTTGTGGGAACAGGTGGTGGGTAATAGGGAGGGCACATATTGCATAGAGCACTGGGTGTTGTGCAAAAACAATGAATACTGTTACGCTGAAAAAATAAAATGGAAAAAAAAGAATTCAAATGGAAACACATTTTAAGTGAACAGGAAAAGTTCTCATATTAAGGAAACCCTGAGGTGATTTCTTTAGTAACATTCCCTCAAGTTGAATTTTGGTAGATTTTTGTTTCTCATTTACTGCCAAGTGTTTAGTTTGGTTAGAGGGCTGGGTCTATGTGGTATAGGAGAGCAGTGAAAAAATAGCCACAGAAAATAGTTGTAGTACTGAAAATCCTGGATGCTAAGGCCTTTTATGTATGCAAACAATGGGCAATCCTGGATTATCTCCGATGGTCCTAAATTTAGAGTGGTTAAAACAAGAACAGCCACCAGATATGGAAGTTCCAAAAAATACCACAAAAGCAAAGAAAGAGAGAACTTCAAAAAGAAGGGAATTCAACAGTGAAAAATTCTTCATTCTAGAAAAATCAAGGATGCTACGGTTGAGAGAAGAACTTAGGAATTCACAGCTAATGCTCAAGAGATCAGCTTGAACTGATCTTGAATATTAAGTTTCAAATTAAAAAAAAATGGTGGGAGGAAGGAGAAGTAACAGTGCAAGCCCCTGTTTATGTTAAGGTGGCAGTTTAAGAGTGCTTAATTTCTAAAGAAAGCCAGTGGTAATTAATATAAATCAAGAATTTCAATATAAAAGTATTTTTCATGAATCTGTCATATTGGAACTATGCTACACAGAATCTTGGCTGATTTCCTTCTAGATTCATGGAAGAACACAAATGTTTGTGGAAGAAGTCAGAGTATTCAGATGGCATTCAGAGAATTTTTTTTTTTAACTGCGAGAAGATTTAGTAAATTGTCATGTGATTGCAAGGATCCAAATATATCCCAGCACTATAGCACTTTTTCCACAGGAATAGAATGTTCTGACAGGCCCTCATTTTTAGACCTTCTAGGCTAGTTAAAACTTAACATTTATTTCAGTAAGAGTCATTAATAAAAAGTTCTGCAGGAATATCCCAGCTCTGAGGTGGTTCTAGGGAAGCAGTGGAATGTGGTGGTGAAAGATATGCAGAGGAAACAGATCTAGTTTCTATTCCCAGATCTTCTCCCTGGGAACTCAGTGCAGAGGTGCCTCATTTATAAAATAGGAATAATGACCATGTCTACCTTTTTACGGGTGTCCAAATTGAGTCGAAGCTGCTCGGATCACAAGAGCTAACTTTCTTTGATAGTTGGAATAAATACTAAGTTTCACATTTTAAAACACAATAATTTTAAAGGATGTAATTTAAAGAAAAATTTAATATGCTGTTGTGAGGCAGAGAGACAAAGCAAATCTAAAACAAATCAAGTCAAAATCAAATTTAAAATATTATTCTCACTTCCAGACTTTCACCCACTGCTGCTTAGAAGGACAAATATCTTAAGCAAAGTGGAAATAAATCTCAGTTATATAAATGTGCATTAATCCTGCTGTTTTCTGAGTCACTTCTTTCTGCACTCAGAAAAATACTGGCTCAGGGGAATGTAAACTAAATGATACAAAAAGACAATTTAGGAGAATGCTTTTCTCTGATGAGGAAAACAAAAATCATTCAATTTGAACATAAAGAGTGCCACTGTTTCATTCCTTTAGAAGGCTCTTGATGTCTTCATCAACTCAGTGAGATCACTGCCCCAAACCCTGGCAGCAGGACGCTTGCCCCCTGCGGCCTCGCTCCTGCACATCGGAAGCCAGCTCTGTGCCACGAGTGCAGGGAGGTGAGTGGGGAGCAAAGGGGAATAATCCCGAGCCAGCATCATGTCAAAGCTCGCACGAACAGTTACACTAAGCCTTTCCGTGATGTGAAGGAAAGCACAGAAACAGTGCTCCCAGTTTGGCACTGGAGGAGAAGGCAGTGAGAAGAGCCTTGTTCAGCCAGCATTCATTCACCCCGTAGATACAGGATCACTGTGATGATGCAACGGGATGGGAACAGGCCTGGTTTTAGATTCAGGCTGATTGCTGTCTGAATCCCAGCTTTCCCTCCTTAGCTGTATGAATTGAATTAGCTGTTCCTGCTCCATGTGCATCAGTGGCCAAATCTGCTGAATGTGTACATTAATCTCTACCCTCCAGGTTCCTGTAAGGGTGGGAAAAAATGCATGTAGTCAATATGCAACCAGCAGATCATCTGGTGCATGGGACGAGTTAATAAATGTTACCTCTACTCACTCTTTTGCCGCTCTCCAGCAAGATACCATGGGGAATTTCTACCAGAAGTTTCACTAGCTGATTTCTCCTCAAAAGGAGGAGGTTATTCCAATGAAGATGTTGCCCGTGAAGAACAATGGATGTCTTCCAGTTCCTGTACCTGTGCAACAATAAAAATAAATAATGATTATTGCGGGTTAATTATATTTCTGGCACTGAGCCAAACATTTTACACTTATTCTTAATACTTATGACATTTTTAAGATGCAATTTCTTGGGGTGCCTGGGTGATTCAGTGGGTTAAAGCCTCTGCCTTTGGCTTGGGTCATGATCCCCGGGTCCTGTGGATCCCCACATCGGGCTCTCTGCTCAGCAGGGAGCCTGCTTCCTCCTCTCTGCCTGCCTCTCTGCCTACTTATGATCTCTGTCTGTCAAATAAATAAATAAAATCTTTAAAAAAAAACTTTTTTTTTAAAAAAGATGCAATTTCTCTCTGTCAACTTTCTTTGGGCTTGATTTGCTCTACTTTGTTCACTTTCTTGAAATGAAAATTAAAAACACCAAACCTCAGTCTTTCTTCTTTTTTAATATGTATTGAAAGCTAAAATTCTCTCTAAACACTTCCTTTGCTGCAACTTAATAATTTTGATGTCACATCTTCGTTGCACTTACTTCAAAATATTTCCTAATTCCCAATGTGATTCTTATTTGAGCCATAAGTGAAAGTTAAATGTGTATGCTTAATTTCCAATAAGCTAGAGATTTCCAGTTATGATTCTGTGACCAACATCTGTCTTAATATTGTGGTCAGAGAGAATACTAGAAGTAATGTCAGTTTTTGAAATTTGTTGATGCTTGCATTATGGTCTGGCATGGAGACAGCTTTGGTAAGCATTCTATTGTGTACTTGAAAAGAATATTGTCTTCCATTGTTGGTTACAGTGTTCTATAATGTCAGTTCAGTAAATTTGTTAATGTGCTATTCTAATCATTTATATTCTTCCTGATGGTGTATGTAAGCTTGTTCTGCTAGCTATTGAGAGAAGTGTGTTAAAGTCTCATTTTGATGTGGAGTGTCTATTTTGCCTTCCACTTTTATCAGTGTTTCTTTTATATACTTTGAAGCTGCATTACTGGTTGTATACACATTAGAGTTGTGATATCAAATAGGCTGATTATTTTATCACAGTTAATAACTTCCTTTTTTATCTCTAGTTACACATCTTGGTTTAAAATCTACTTTGCCTGATTGTAGTATAACTATGTACCTTTCCTTTGCTTTGTGTTTATGTATTTTTTTATTCCTTTACATTCAGATTTTTTAATGCCTTATATTTCTGGGGTTTTTGATAGCAGTTTTATTGAGATATAATTGACATACCATACCCTTCACCTATTTCAAATATAATAGTCAATGATTTTAGTATATTCATAGTTGCACAACTATAACCATAATCTATTTTAGAATATTTTCATTACCCCAGAATGGAACCCCATACCCTTTAGGTATCACCAACATCGGCCCTCATTCTTCCTAGCCTTAAGCCATCACTACTCTACTCTCTGTCTCTATAAATTTGTCTATTCTGGATGTTTGACATATAGGGAATTAAAAACAATATTTAGTCCATTGTTATTGACTACTTTTTTTTTAGCATGATGTTTTCAGAGTTCATCCATGTTGTGATGTGTATACTGATATTCCATTTATTGTCACAATATGTTCCATTGTATGGCTATACCAGATATTTTCCCTGTTTCTACCTTTGGGCAATTATGAATAACACTTGTATGAGCATTTGGGGACAAATTTTTTGTGGATGTATGTTCTCTTCAGTATACACCTGGAGTAGAATTCCTGAGTCAAATGATAACTGTGTTTCATTTTTTTAGAAACTGCCAAACTATTTTCCAAAGTGGCTTTTTCATTTTACATTCCCAGCAACAGTGTGTGATGCTTTGATTTCTTCATATCCTCAACAACACTTCTCATTATCTCGCTTCTTTATAACCATCCTTGTGGGTATGAAGTGGTTTCTCAATATGATTTTGATTAGCATTTCTCTCGTGACTAATGATCCTGGTCATCCTTTCATGCGTTTGTTAGCCATTTACGTATCTTCTTTGGAAAAATATTTGTTCAGATCTCTTGCCCATTTTTAATTGGGTTCTTTGTCTTTATTTTATTAAGTTCTGAGAGGTCTTTATATAGGCTAGAGACAAATCCCTTTTGAGATAGATGTTTTATAAAAATTTTCTCGCATTCTGTGAGTTGCCTTTTTAGTATCTTCATAGTATTCTTTGAAGCACAAAAGTTTGAATTTTGATGAAGTCTAATTTGTCCATGTTTCCTTTGGTGCTTATGCTGTTGGTTTCATATCTAAAAAATCATTGCCAAATCCAAGATCACAAAGATGTATGTCTATGTTTTTCTAACAGGTTTGTAGTTTTAGTTTTTACATTTAGGTCTTTGATACATTTTAAGTTAATTTTGTTTATGGTATGAGGTAAAGGTCCAACTTTATTCTTTTGCCTATGGCTATCCAGATTTCTCAGCACATTTGTTGAAAAGATGATTCTTTCTCCATTTACTTGTCTTGGCACCCTTGCCAAAAATCAATTAACCATAAATGTGAGGGTTTATTTTCAGATTCACTGTTCTGTTCCAGTGATCTATATGTCTGTTCTTATGTTAGTACCATATTGTCTTGATTACTGTTGCTTTAAAGTAAGTTTTGAAATTGGGAAGTGCAAGTCCTCTAGCTTTGTTCTTCCTGTTCAGAATTGTTTGGCTACAGTGGGCCTCTTGAATTTCCATATAAATTTTAGATTCCGTTTATCTAACTATACAAAGAATTCAGCTGAAATTTTGATAGGGTCTATGCTATGTAGATCAGTTTGCCATCTTAACAAAATTGAGTCTTCTGCTCCATGAACATGGGATAGCTTTTCATTTATTTAGGTCTTCTTTACTTTATGTCAACGATGTTTTGAAAATTTTAGAGTATACATTTTATTGACTTTATTCTAAAATATTTTATTTTTTATGCCATTTTAAATGGTACTGTTTTCTTGATTTTATTTTCACATTGCTCAGTGGTATTGTATAGGAATACAACTGATATCTGTGTATATATTTTGGTATCCTACAAAATTGCTGAACTTATTTATTAGTTTTTATAGTTTTTTAGTGGATTCCTTAGCCTTTTGTTGGTACAAGATCATGTTAACTTAAAATAAAGACACTTTTGCTTCTTTCTTTGCTACTGGTTATAGGGGGAAAAATTTTAGTCTTTTACCATATTGGATTTTTCTTAGCTGAATATTCACCTTTAGTAATAACCTCACAAAATGCAGATCTACTCCCTTGTTCATCCTAACATGAACCAGGAGAATTCTGAATTATTGTTCTGCAATTTAGGCTTTCTCACCTCAGTGTTTGCTTTAAAATAAAGTTTCCAGAGTTAATGATTTTGTTTGTCATTGGTGTTATTATACATCTAGTGCAGTTCTTCAGTTCAAATATATGTTTTATACATGAATATGATGTGGTGATTCTATCAAAAATCTGCAGGGAAAAATCATTCTGAAATCTTACTTAAAATTTTTTGCGGGGGTAGTATGAACCAAAATATTCTTGATTTTATAAATTAATTAAGAAAGATAACATGATAATTGATCATTTAAAAAAAAATTTAACAAGATGGACACCTGGGTGGCTCAGTTGGTTAAGCATCAGTCTTCCACTCAGGTCATGATTCCAGAGTCCCAGGATGGAGTCCCCCATTGGAGTCCATGCTCAATTCTGCTTAATTCCCCATGCTGCTTCTCCCTCTGCCCCTGCCCCCTCCTGTGCTTGCATGTACTCTGTCTCACTCACTCTCAAAAATAAAATATTTTATAAATAAACAATTTAAAGATTAATGCAAATAACAAAAAAAATTGCTTTTTATGTGTCAGACACTTTTTAAAGCATTTTTAATTGTTTAAGTCTCATGAATTATGTAGGTATGTAGTAATTATTATCTCATATCAAAGATGAGGAAACTGAAGCACATGGATATAAAATAATTTACATAAGAAACATAGCTAAGAAGAAGTAGAGGTAGGATTTTAGCTCAAGAAGTCTAATTTTAGAGACTATGTTTTTGATTGCTAAATGAGGATAAGCAAATAAATTACTTAGCAGAGCATGTTAGGTAATAAATGCTCAATAATTGGAGGTTCTAATTATTATTTGCCTATTGTTATAAATGAAGCTTAGTATTATTCTTCAGAATTATAATCCTTTTTTTTAGGATTATTTCTTTAGAAATATGTCTCTATGATCCACAGTACAGCACCAATCCAGCACCATGAAAAGAGTAATTAAAATGTTCCTCATTAGTGAGCATTCAAAAACAGGAAATCTTACATAAATATTCAAAATTATAACACTGTGTTTTATTTATTTAGTAAACATTTGTTGGATTGCCATTATGTTCAGATCACTGGAGTAGTCTCTGGGATTAAAGAAGTAGAAGAAACTATACTGGGGCGCCTGGGTGGCTCAGTTATTAAACATCTGCCTTCTGCTCAGGTCATGATCCCAGGGTCCTGGGACTGAGCCCCACATTGGGCTTCTTCCCCAGCAGGAAGTCTGCTTCTCCCTCTTCCACTCTTTCTGCTTGTAGTCCCTCTCTCGCTGTGTCTATCTCTGTCAAATATAAATAAAATCTTTAAAAAAAAAAAGAAGTAGAAGAAATTATAGTTGAGCAACACAGGTTTGAACTGTGTAGGCCCACTTATACCCAGATTTTTTCCATAAATGCAGTATAGTACTATAGATGTATTTTCTCTTCATTATGATTTTCTTTCTTTCTTTCTTTTTTAAGATTTCACTTATTTATTTGAGAGAAAGTATGAGTTGGGAGGAGGGGCATAGGGAGAAGAAATAGAGACTCCCTGCTGAATAGGGAGCCCTTCGCAGGGCTTGATTCCAGGACCCTGGAATCATGACCTGAGCCAAAAGCAGATGCTTAACTGACTGAGCCACTCAGCTACCCCATCTTCCTTATGATTTTCTTAATAATGTTTTCCTTTCTTTGGCTTACTTTATTGTAAGAGTACAATGTATAATACTTATATAAAATATGTGTTGGTCAACTGTTTATATTATTGGTAAAGTTTCTGGTCAGCAGTAGGCTATTAGTAGTTAAGTTTTGGGGGAATCAAAAGTTATACATGGATTTTCAACCGCACAGGGGTTGAGCACCCCTAACCCCAACACTGTTCAAGGGTCAACTATAATATTATAAGGATTACAGAGGAGTGCACAACTACCTAAGAGAGTAAATGGGAGAAGGGAAATGCTGAGTGTGACTTGTCCATGGAACTGGCTTGATTTGATGTTGTAAATGAGAAGTGTGGTACTGAAGTATTTGGGGAGTTAGTGCCCTGCAATGATTAAGGAATTGGAGAAATTGTCATGCCTAGGTTCAAATCCCAACATTATCACTGAGTAAGTAGCTGGTTGATTGGACA
This sequence comes from Meles meles, assembly GCF_922984935.1. Lineage (NCBI taxonomy): Eukaryota > Metazoa > Chordata > Mammalia > Carnivora > Mustelidae > Meles > Meles meles. Next base: position 65,594,718 of record NC_060072.1, read on the forward strand.
AATGCTGTGACTTCTACAAATTTCCTTTTAAATTTTAGAACGGGAATAATATTGCCTACTTCAAATTTTTTAATAAGAATTAAAATATATTATGTATTACTAAACATGATATGTGGCATAAATAGAGAACTTTGTGGAGTGATGGAAATTATTTAGGTGATGGTTACAGGAAAACATACATTTATCAAAACACATTGAACTGAGCACTTAGTTGTACTGAATTATATGGAAATTACCTAAATAGTTTTGAAAAATCACCAGTTACCTCTTACAAACTTGTTGGGCCTGATGACTTTCTTTTTGAAAAAGTTTTTTAGGGGTGCCTGGGTGGCTCAGAGGGTTAAGCGTCTGCCTTCAGCTCAGGTCATGATCCCAGGATCCTGGGATCAAGCCCCATATTGGGCTCCCTGCTCGGCAAGGAACCTGCTGCTCCCCTTGCTTATGCTCTCTCACTCTCTCTGTCAAATAAATAAAATCTTTTAAAAAATTTAAAAAATACTCTTTTTAACATCTTTCAAAGTGGCATGAATCAGACTTGTTAGCCAGTCTTTGGTATCTAATGACTCTCCAAAAGTCCCCAGAGATAGTCATCCTATAGTTCAGAGCTGGGAGGAAATATTCTCTGTGTCTAAGAAGGCTTTGTGTCTCATAATATTCCTGTACTGTAATGATTAATTTTATGTTTTGACTGGTGGGGTGTTTTTGACTAAGACTATCATTTAAATAGGTAAACCCTGAGTAAAGCAGATTGTCTTCCATTATGTGAATGGCTCTAATGCAATCATTTGAAGGCCTGGGTAGAACAGAAAGATCAGTCTCTCCCAAGCAAGAGAGAATTCTCCAGCGTACCACCTTTGGACTTGAACTGGAACATGAACTGTCTTGGGCCTTCAGCCTGCTGGCCAACACTTTAGATTTGCTAGCCTCATAATCGCATGAACCAAATCTTTAAAACTAATCTCTACCTTTTTATTTACACATTTTATTTTTTTGCCTTTGGAAAATATTAACACAAATGCTGAATTAAATTATGCAATGAGATGCTTTTCTTTATAGTGGGTCAGTACCTTGTGGGATTTTTAGAGTATAGCTTTTTGTAAAGAAGCACTTTCTAGTGAATGAGTTTGATGACACTTGCTTATTTGGCACATGAATGTGAAAGAGGGAAATGAAATATTTAAATTATCATGTGTGTTTTGTGCCAGATACTCTAATAGAGTCATTATATAAAAGGTCAGTCCCAGAATAAAATCAAATAAATTAAGCACTGTTAAATCTATACTATTAAATTGTGTCTTTTCTTTTTTTCCGGCTGATTTTGAAAAGCATAGAAGTTAAATTATTATGGAGACAATAAATCCTGGGTAATTTTGTCCTGGTTTCTTAAGTTGACTCCTCCTTGGGACAGCTCTCCAAGGAATAAATTAGTAAAAAGTTTTAAAATTCTTAAGGTAAAGAACTCTATTAGCCATAAAGTCCATAATAAATTTACTACTGCTTTAAAAACAACAATAAAACTTCATTTGAAAAACATATGCCCATTGGGACACCTGGGGGGCTTAATCAGTTAATTGTCCAACTTTTGATTTCGGCCCAGGTCATGTTCTCAGGGTGGTGGGATGGAGCCCGGTGTCAGGCTCTGTGCTGGGTGTGGAGTCTGCTTAAGATTCTTTCTCCCTCTGCCACAACTCTTTAAAAAAAAAAAAATATATATATATATATATATATAAGTGTGTGTGTATATACACACACACATATATATACACACATGTGTATATATATATGGATTAAGATATATATGGAATATGGATTACATATATATATATGCCCATTGGAAAATTATTTCAGCAAACACTTTAATGTAAAAGCGGAGTACATATAAACATAATGGACTTCTGCAGTGCTTTGCACAGACTCCTCAAATATTTGTTGTCTAAATGAATGGATCAATAAGAAAGCAACATGTAGAGAGCTGCAGATGCAATTTATTATAAATATGCAATTTTAAAACAGGATTGGTGATATGCAGGGAGTAACCTCCCATGGGAAACCACTGAGACCTGCACCACACACAGGGCTTGGCAAAAACACAGTGTTAAATGTTTGCAAACTGAATCATTAAATATAAGATCTGTGTGGGAAATAGAATTTTTTTTCAATGTTTGTGATAGAAAACTGCCTTCTAGTTGAAATCGCCTTGCAATAAGCCTCTCTGGCACTTACCGACCAAAATGTATGAAGTCCAGTTAGTGTTGGCTCTACAGAGCTGCGCCCTGCAGAGAGAGGAGCCAGAGGGCTCGTGTAGCAGGAACTCCTTCCTTCGGTGGTTCACCAGCCCAGTTTCCCTCCTGCAGACAGGCGGGGTGGGACGGGGGTTGTGGGGCTTGTTAAATACAGGTCAGGTTCAGTAGGTCTGGGTGGGGCCGAGACTGTAGGTCCAGCAAGCTCCCGGGTGATGCCCAGATGGGGTATATAGAACACACTTGTATTCCCGGATAAACGGGCAGACGGAGCAGATAGGGGTGATGGGAAACACTGGAGAAGACCGGTTATTGTGACCACACAAGAGTCACTTAACTTTCCCGACTCCAGATGGTCTCATGGGAAAATGGATGTGGTGGTGATGATGATGATGATGACGACGACGACGATGACGATGATGATGATAACGATGATGATAGGAGGATAACAACACGTCATGGGGTCCTTAGGAGAATTAATGCATAACTTAATGTAAAAATCGAGACACATGCTCCGTCGTGGCCTTTGCTCCGCAGATGTTCACTGACCCAAGGTCACGTGCTCCCTGTAGGTCTGAAGAGTCCACTCCTGGTCCCTCTTCGTACCAAAGACAGCACTTCCGACTGGACAGGGGTTCGGGCCGTGTTTGCTCAGTATAGTGAGAGCAGAGCAATTGATGCCTGTAGAGACAGGGACACATGGAGGATGGCTCCAGAGGCCCCAACAGGAGAGAATCCTCTTGAAAAAGCAGTAAATCTGAGGCCTTGGGGAGCTTCCAGGCCCCTCTGAGCCAGCAGTGGGAGACAGAACCAGCGCCTCCCAGGAAAGGACGGTGTTGGGATAGCTGACCTATGATTTTCATACATTGTTCCAAAATCACCTACCTTCGATACAAGGCCAGCCCCGTCCACGTGCGCAGCTCAGGCTTTCAGCCCACCGGGGTGTGATTAGTTCCCCGGAGACCCATAGCATCCTCCTGGTTCTCTGACTCCGGCCCCGGTCACCTGTGCTGTCCTGGACAGTGCTCTGCTGAAGGTGAGGTGAGGGTCTCCTGAACAACTTGGAGAGTCCCCAACAAAACTCCCAAGCAGCATAGCAGGAATGCGGGTAGAGGACCCTGAGAATGACGGGCTTCTTCTCTTAAATCAACGTCTCTTTCCAGTGAGCATCAGACATGGACTCTGTCAGCCTGGTTTCATCAACTTTCAGCGAAAATCTAGAGTAAATCACTTAATTTTTGCTAAAAGAAATTAGATACTATTGAAATCTGATCAAAGTATTTAGACTCAGTACTTTTAAAAGGTTCTTTCTCTACCTCTCATAATCTATTGATCCCAGGAGAAAAAAGAAGCTGGTGTCATCTTACTGAAGGATTCCATTAAATGTAGTCCAGAGTCAGATGGGTAGCCAAGCTTTTCTTCCTTATTGACTGAGCGAGTAATTGCTTCCATTTAATTTCACACCATATTTTTTTTAAAAATTCATTGTCACATTTCTAAATTAAGATTGCACAAATTTTCATGGAATGAAAAGCATGGAATTGTTTTAATTCGTAAGGTATTACACATATTTGCCATGCCAGTTAGGTAAGTTTTAGGTCAGAATAATCTATTACATTGATGTATTTTTTATAGCCTTGGGGGAAAATATTTCATGAACAGTATAAGATATTTTGCAACTTTTTAAAAAGATTTTAATTCCAGTAAGTTAGCATACAGTGTTATATTAGCTTTGGGTGTATGATGTAATAGCTCAATAATTCCATACATCACTCCATGTTCCCCATGACTTGTGCCCTCCTTATTCCCCATCACCTATTGCACGAACTCCCTGCCCCCCTCCCATCTGCTACCCACCATCTGCTCTCTGTAGTTAAGAGTGTGTGTCTTGAACTATCATATGATCTCTCTGATATGAGGACGTGGAGATGCAACATGGGGGGTTAGGGGATAGGAGAAGAATAAATGAAACGAGATGGGATTGGGAGGGAGACAAACCATAAGTGACTCTTAATCTTACAAAACAAACTGAGGGTTGCTGGGGGTAGGGGTGGTTGGGAGAGGGGGAGTGGGGTTATGGACATTGGGGAGGGTATGTGCTATGGTGAGTGCTGTGAAGTGTGTAAACCTGGCGATTCACAGACCCCTGGGGATAAAAATACATTATATGTTTATAAAAAAATAAGAAATAAATAAATTTTTTTTTTTTAAAAAGAGTGTGTGTCTTGGTTTTCTCTCTCTCTCTCCCTCTGTCTCTCTCTCTCTCTCTCTCTCTTTATTTTTTTTTTAACTTTTCCGGTTTTGTTTTGTTTTTCAAATTCCACATATGAGTGAAATCATATGGTACTTGTCTTTCTCTGACCAACTTATTTCACTTAGCATTATACACACTAGTTCCATCTATGTCATTGCAAATGGCAAGAGTTCATTCTTTTTTATGGCTGAATAATACGGTAATATATATGCCACTTCTTCTTCATCCACACATCTACTGAAGGACACTTGGGCCGGCTCCATATCTTGGCTATTATAAATAATGCTGCCCAAAACATAGGGCTGCATGCATTCCTTTGAAGTAGTGTTTTTTTTGTATTCTTTGGGTAAATACCCAGTAGTTCAATTTCTCACTGGGTAGTTCTGTTTTTAACTTTCTAAGAAAACTCCGTAATGTTTTCCACAGTGGCTGCACCAGTTTGCATTCCTACCAACGGTGCATAAGGGTTCCTTTTTCCTCCATATCCTTGCCAACACTTGTTTCTTGTGTTGCTGATTTTAGCCATTCTGACAGGAGTGAGGTGGTATCTCATGGTAGTTTTGATTTTCATTTCCCTGTGTCTGTTGGCCATCTGGATGTGTTCTTTGAAGAAATATCTGTTCATGTCTTCTGCCCATTTTTTAATTGGATTGTTTTTTGAGTGTTGAGTTGTATCACTTCTTTATGTATTTTGGATGCTAATGCTTTATCAGCTATGCCACTTGCAAATATCTTCTTGCATTTAAAGGTTGCCTTTTAGTTTTGTAGGTTGTTTCTTTTCCTATGCAGAAGCCTTTTATTTTGATGTAGTCCCAATAGTTAATTTTTTATTTTGTTTCTGTTGCCTTGGGGGACCTCTCTAGAAGAAAATTGCTACAGCCAATGTCAGAAAAGTTATTGCCTCTGTTGGCTCTTAGGATTTTTATGGTTTCAGATCTCACATTTAGGTCTTTAATCCATTTTGAATTTATTTTTGTGTGTAGTATAAGACAGTGATCCACTTTCATTCTTTTGCATGTTACTGTTTGCAACTTCTATTAATTTTTCTTCAGGCTTTGCTTAGGAATTGGTTATGTCACAACTCAGTTGGATCCAATTACTGATAATCTTACAGAATCTGAATCTTAATACCTCTTAGAAGATCAAGACAGTTGTGATGATGGCATCTTTAGGGAGAATATTTTTTTAAAGGAGAATATTTATTTATTTTAATGACAGAGCGTGCATGAGCGGGGACAGGTGGAGAGTCAGAGGGAGAGAAACTCAAGCAGACTTCCCACTTCCCAGGTGGACCGCTGAGGTGGTGTGGGGTGGAGCTGAGGGGGCTCAATCCCACAACACTGAGATCATCACCTGAGCCAAAAAAAAGAACCAGATGTTTAACCAAATGAGCCACCCAGGAACCCTGAGAAAATATTTTTAATGGCATCAAACACAGATGTGGTTGGCCTCTCCTTTTTCATTTTTAATTTTATCTAAATGATTTGAAGCATTATGGTTTGAGAATATGCAGGGAATAATCTGTCTTTTGGTATCGGTTGAGACCTGATTTGTGACCCAGTATGTGGTCTGTTCTGGAGAAAGTTCCATGTGTGTTCGAGAAGAATGAGTATTCTGTTGTTTTGGGTGGAATGTTCTATGTATATCTATGAGTCCGTCTGGTCCAGTGTGTCATTAAAAGCTCTTGTTTCTTGTTGATTTTTTGCTTAGATGATCTGTCTGTTGCTGAGAGTGGAGCGTTGAGGTCTCCTACTATTAGGGTATTATTATCACTTGTCTCTTTATTTTGGTTAACAGTTGACTTATGTAGTTTGCTGCTCCCATGTTGGGGGCATAAATATTTACAATTGTTAGATTCTCTTGTTGGATAAACCCTTTAAACATGATATAGTGTCCTTCTGTATCTCTAATTACAGTCTTTAGCTTAAAATCTAATTTGTCTAATATGAGAATTGCTATCCCAGCTTTCTTTCTTTCTTTTTTTTTAAGATTTTATTTATTTATTTGACAGATAGAGATCACAAGTAGGCAGAGAATCAGGCAGAGAGAGAGAGAGGAGGAAGCAGGTTCCCCGCCGAGCAGAGAGCCTGATGTGGGGCTCAGTCCCAGGACCCTGGGATCATGACCTGAGCCGAAGGCAGAGGCTTTAACCCACTGAGCCACCCAGGCGCCCCAGCTATCCCAGCTTTCTTCTGAGGTCCATTGGCATGAAAAGTGTTTCTCCATCCCTTCACTTTCAGTCTAGATGTATCTTTTGGTTCAAAATGAGTCTCTTGTAGGCAGCATATGGATGGGTCCTCTCTTTTTATCCAGTTTGCAACCCTATGCCATTTCATGGGAGCATTTATGCCATTCACATTGAGAGTGATTATTGAAAGATATGTTTTTATTGTCATCATGTTGCCTGTGAAGTCTTTGTTTCTATAGATTGTCTCTGTATTTCTGTTCTATATCACTGTTGGGGTCTTTCTTCTTTTATAGAACCCCCCTTAATATTTCTTGCAGGGCCAGCTTGGTGGTCACATTTCAGTTTCTGCCAGTCTTGGAAGCTCTTTATCTCTCCATCCATTCTGAATGACAGCCTTGCTGGATAAAGTATTCTTGGCTGCATGTTCTTCTCATTTAGTATCCTGAATATGTCTTGCCAGCCCTTTCTGGCTTGCCATGTCTCTGTGGACAGGTATGACATTATTCTGATGTTCCTCCCTCTGTACATGAGAAATCCCTTTCCTCTTGTCGGTTTCAAGATTGTTTCCTTGGATCTAAGATTTGCAAATTGTCCTATTATATGTTGTGGCATCAGTCTGTTCTCGTTGATCTCGGGAGCAGTTCTCTCTGTCTCTTGGACATGAATTCTTGCTTCCCTCCCCAGAGTACGGAAGTTCTCAGCTATGATTTGATACTGTTTTTCAGTATACTGGATGTCCTAGGTACATACTACCTGCTATCGAAATTAAAAATATAAATTGTCTTCTGTAATATGATGACATACTTCTGTTAACACCTATAAACATCCTAAACAAACAACAGGTCCCAAGTTATTTTATTTTATTTTATTTTTGCTAAAGAGAATATCTTTAAAATCAAGCTCAACATTTTGACAAAGGTTCTCAATATTCAGTTGACTTATAGTCAGTAAATTGTTCTATCCTACAGATCAGTTACCAAGGACTGTAATTTGTGGTTATTTAATTCTTGGAAGATCCATCAGGATGCAAAACTAGGATAGTCTTTAGATATTTTAGGGGATTTATCTATAGCTCTGTATATGATTTTAAAGCATGAAGGATTTTTGTTTTTAATATTTTAAATAATGTTGGACATGCTCTATGGAATATGTCAGGCATCCCTAGCCCATTGATTTATGTATTGAAGCAGACACAGAACTTCTTCCTTAAGAAGACACTGGCTCTGTCCATCAGTGTTTTCTAGGTCCACCTAACCTTCACTTCTTCATATTCAAAAGAGGATTCTCACTTTGCATCCACCTGGTTGGTTATAAAGAATAGGGAGTATCCTCCAAGGTGGAACATGTCTGTTGCAAGTTCTCACCAGAGACAGTAACCTCAGAACTCTCTGCCATCAAATGCTCAGTTCTGAGAAATAATGTTTATTGTTATTATTCTGTAGCCTTCATGAACATAGCATTTATCTTATCTGTTCATTTGGTATCTGTGTTTCCCCAATACCATGTTCATCATTGCCATCTGCCTAGGGGCTGTCACATTGTAGGGGTTCAATAAAATTCATGCAACACTTGAATGAATATAAACTAAAGAATACGTAATCCATCCATTCCTGTATATATTAGAAATTTTACTCTTGTATCAAGATGTTCAGATCATCCTAGACCACACAACACTTGAGGCCCCTCATAGAATTGCCTTTAACAGATTGTGCCTCAGCACTGTCCCTGTCCTCACTAAGTGACATTGTAAAAAACAGCCATGTGGGGGGGGGCAGCCATGTGAAATTATTCTTCTTAACTCTAGGTTTAGGGATAGAATTACAGTCATCACCTGTACCTCATCAGGTGACTTCTTTATGCAAACGCAAAGGCAAAACCCTCTCCTGAATTACAGATTTGTTTATAAATGACAGATAAGTTTCTTTGCTAGTCAGTTTTGTGCCCTTGATGAACAGCTCTTTGGTCTTATATGCTATGCTTCGCTGTTGGCTAATCTTCCTTTTACTCTTAGCTTATTATTTTCCCTCAGTAGATTAATTTATGTGATTTTTATATATTTTTTCGCATGCTGCCTCAGTTACCTTGTGGAAAGAAAGGGCAAAAAATAAATAAGTAAAGCACTGATTTAATAGTTGTTTGTTCCCTCTGAACGCAACCAGGATAGGAAATATACATGTCATTGCTATCCTTAAATGATAATCACTCTTAGGGACAGCATCTCTCATCTAATACAAATGTTAACATATTCATCATTTGACGGGACAGTACTTTACAGATGTGAATGTGATTTCTGCTTCCTTATCTTCCTTCAATAGCATCTTCCCCCATTTTCTTTCTGTAGGGCCCACCCATTCTCCAAGATCCAATTCAACTTCCACTTCCTCCCTTAGTGTTTTCGTAAAACATACTGTACATACATCATTGAGCAAACTAGTCATGTGCTTTTATTTCCTGTATTAGTATCTTGACCCATAAGCTTGGTGTTGATTTTCGGGTCTTCAGACATGGCCTCTGAACTCAGACTGTCCATTTCTTTAAGAAAAGTGCTAAGCTTTATAGAATACCCACTTTTTCTTCTAGGGTTTAGTGTAGTTCATTGTATAAACCAGGCAGTCATTACAATATCTCTTTTTTTTTCCAAAGATTTTATTTATTTATTTGACAGACAGAGATCACAAGTAGGCAGAGAGGCAGGCAGAGAGAGAGGAGGAAGCAGGCTCCCTGCCAAGCAGAGAGCCCGATGCGGGGCTCGATCCCAGCACCCTGGGATCATGACCTGAGCCGAAGACAGCGGCTTTAACCCACTGAGCCACCCAGATGCCCCCATTACAATATCTCTTAAGTTAATTCTCTTTGGGCATCATTTATCCTTCCATGTGTTATAAAGAGTGTTTGACTGTAAAGAGAGAATCCTGGGTTCTGGACCTCGCACCAAAGTAACCAGCTACATGGGCTGTGATAGGGGCTGGACCTCTCTGGGTCTTAGTTTCTAAATTTAACTAAAATTTTTCAGTGATTTTTAAATTTTCTCTTCTGGTTCCAAAATTTCATGAGTATCTAGTACTGTTGCCTTTGATTTCAGTAAACTACTAACCATTATTGTAATGAATAATGTAAGTCTGCTTTGCAACCAGTACTATTACCCCAGTGCAAATATGTTAACATATTAAAACAGAGTTTATATTAAAAAAAACAGAGTTTATATTTTAATAACACTCTGAACTTCTCATTGAACACTTAGTTTGGAATATTTACATGTAGATTCTAAATGGGCCAACTCCAAATGCATGAAAAGTTACTTTTTAAAATGTTTGAGTTGTTTAGTGACCTCAAAATTGACTTTAATGTCTTTCTGCTGATCTTAGCATTCATCTTTATTATTGACAATTTTTATAAAAGATAGAAGTTTAAGAAAGATTATATATATATGGTCTTCACGTGTGCTTAAGAAATGACAGATGCTGTATTTTAAAATCAGTAATATGACAGGTTTAATCTGAGCAAACCTCAAGGGTACACTGATGTTAAAGTTATTGCATTTCACATATTTGAGGCTGTGAGCCATTCTAAAGAAAAACAGAGTATTGGTAAGACCGTGATCTTGTCTTATATCCAAAGGTCACATCCTTTACTAGTCTTTCTCACACTAAATATAATTCTGAAATGCTATGAGATTTGAGAAATAAATTGAAAGTTTGAAAGGCTCTTTCTTCAGCTTTTTGGGTCATTGATTTTAGCATCAAAAAGACAGAGTAGCTTCTGGGCATTACTCAGAATTGTTCGCCCTTCTCTGACTTCCATGATCTCACCATGTTTTGTATTTTGTACTAACAAGAGCATGCTTCTAATCCATGCAAAGCACAGAGACTCTGTTAACAGAAATCCCACTTGACTCCACATTCTTTAGCAGCAAACAAATTCCTTTCGTGATAATAGCACTTTATTTATTGTCCCAGCAATTCAGCACCCACACCAGATGAAAGCATTGTCTCTAAACCTTTCTCAATCCGCCACTACTTCTGAAACCCTGTCAAACCACCTGTCATTTTTCCGTGACACCATCTGTCTGCATGCGCAGCCCATTATTATTGTAGATATGCATACACGGTTATGGGGGGAAGAGGGCTGTGTGAGCAGCAGCGCACATTAGTTATTCTCTCCCATTTCTCAACTCAGTGTCCTACACAATGCAGGAATCCCTCTATATAATACACACCCCAAGGGGAATTATTTGGCATCTGCCTGAAAACTTCCAGGAAGAGGCATCTTCTCACTCTTATGAAAGAAGACACATTTTATTCTAACAATTGAATTGTCAGAAAGGTTTCCTTACACTGAGCTGGAGTGAGCCTCACTATAATGTGTACCTTGTGGGCCCTGTGATTCCCCCTGAAAGCCTGTTAGGTGTCTGACAGTGGCCACCATCCTTCTTCTCTAACCATGTCTTTTATAAGCCAGACACCTCATTTTTCCAATTTGTCTCTCCTTTGCCAGGTTTCTCATGCAGTTATCTTTCTGATGACATTGCTGGGCTAGTCTTCAGATTATCTGCTTTCCCCATTTAAATACAGCACCCCAAATCTAAAATGGCTTTTTTAAAAATTATGTTCAATTAGCCAGCATATAGTACATCATTAGTTTTTGATGTAGTGTTCAACGATTCATCAGTTACATGTAACACCTAGTGCTCATCACCACATGTGCCCTCCTTAATAATCCTCACCCCGTTACCCCATCCCCCCATCCCATCCCCTCTGTAACTTTTGGTTTGGTTCCTGGAGTCCAGAGTCTCTCATGGTTTGTTTCTCTCTCTGATTTCTTCTCTTCCCCTAGTGTTCCTTTCCTTCCCCCATGATCCTCTGTGCTATTGCTTTTGTTCCAGATATGAGTGAAACCATATGATAATTGTCTTTCTCCTCTTGACTTCCTGAAATGGCTTCAGTAAATTCAGGCTAGGGAGAGATTATTTACTTGCCAGGCCCTGGATTGACCCCATGTATCTATAACCCACCTGGAAATAATATATATTTTTTATATTAACAAGGCTTTATGGCTCAGATGGGAGATGCAATCAACATAAACCTTTGTTTTCATTTTTGTTACTGTAAGCATCTGTTAAGTCTCACCTATAATGAGATAAAACTGTGTTTGTGTTTAGTTTCATTTCTTGGTATCAGCCTGAAATTTCAGATTTCTTGGAACTTTTTGGGGTTTTGTTTTGTTTTGTTTTGTTTTTGCTACTCATTGTCTTAATAAATTTTTTTTCTGGCTATCTTAATTGACAAATTTGGTATGAATGCCTCTGAATATTTATTTAAATCACTGATACATACGTTAAGTGAGAGTAGAACTGATGTAAGCTTTGTGGCATGTCTGGAGGTCCTCTCTTCAAGTTGACCTCTATCTTATTCGAATTCTTGGATGTAGTTATTCCACTAGCTGTGAATTTACCTACCTTATTATCATCCAGCTCACAGTTCTCAGTCTCATCTACAATGATACCATGACACTCTTTACCTTGCTGAAAGCATTCCCCTGATGGAGGCTAAGGAAATCTATCAAAACTATGGTTAGTCCTGTCGATCATATCTCAATAAAGCTGAAAAAAAAATATGGTTAGCTAACATTCTTATTGTGTCATTTGATCATATTTCCTATCCTTAGTGACAACCACCCCCTGTAATCCCTTCTAGTATTTTGCCTATGACCGATATTATGTTCACTCATCTCTTATTTTTAGGACACACCTTCCTAATGTTAAAAAATTGGAAAAAATATTAGTTTTAAGAGTTCTGGGACCTTTTCTATCAACCATAATTTTTTTCTAGTGATTATGCTATCCTATAACAATATCTTACACAATAACTGCATACTTAGAAATATCTTTTCCCGTATTTAGAAATTCCATGGAAATAAGTACCAAGAAGACCTGGAATTAGGTGTCATCAAATTGATAGGTTTGAACAAGAGAGGAAAATGACAGATGGTTGGGTACAGAGCATGGAGACGAGTCCAGCAAAGCTTGTTTGACCAAAGTAGAGGATTCAAAATAGGGAAATGTTTAAAATAAGGCAAGGAGTTGAATGAAGTTTGTATAAAGGGAATAGTAAGACACACATTGGAATCCAACTTTGAATTGGTAAAAAACAAAAGGCAAAGTTTTGTTTTGAGGAGGGAATTTTGAGACAACACGTGGGAAAGACTCTATGGAAATATGTACAGTATGTGGAATCTGTTAAAAACATTCTGTTGAGATTGGCTGAAGGCCGGGAGGTAGGCAGAGAGTGTTTGGAATGGATAAAATCCATCATGGAAGGAAATTTGGTTGTATTTGGGGACAGCTTAAATAAGAAGAGAGAAGCCATAAAAGAAATAGAAAATTAAGGAACTTAGGACAAATCATATAGAGGACTAAGAAAAACAACCATTGAGGCCACTGATGGGGACACTAGGGAGAGGCAAAGTTTTAGGAAGGTAAGAAACAAAATCAGATTAGTTTTTCACTTACACAAGTAATATAATGGAATGGAAATGTAATATAATGGAATATTTGAAAAAAGGAAAAGTAAAAATAAATAAATAACTCTCCCATCAATCATAATACACATGCCTATATTTTATTATTTTAGTGTCTTTCCTATAAAATATATGCATGTGTGGCATCTTTAGCCCTACTATCTGAATCAAATTTTATATAGGGAGTCTTTCCTCCCTTTGTGGAGTGATAGGCAGATAGATAGAGTATTAGTCAAGGTTCTCCAGAGGATATATAGATAGATTTATTGCAAGATATTGGCTCACATTATGATGGAGGCTGAGAAGTTCCACAGTCTGCCCTGTGCAACCTGGAAACACAAGTCCATTGTATAGCTGGAAGGTCTGAGAGCCAGAAAACCAATGGTATAAATTTCAGTCTAAATCTGAAGGCCTGAGAACCAGGAAAACTGACGGCAGGAGGAGATGGATGTCCTGACTCAAGCAGTCAAGGATAGGGAGAGCAAATCCAACCTTCTCCCACCTCTTTGTTCTGTTCAGGCCCTCAGAGTATTGGATGTTACCAACCCACATTGGAAGAGCCATCTGCTTTACTCAGTTCTCCATTTCAAATGCTAATCTTTTCCAGAAACATCCTCACAGACACATCTGAAATAATGCTTAACCCGCTATCTAGATATCCCTTGACCAGTCAAGATGATGCATAAAATTAACCATCAAAGATGATAGATGGATAGGCAGACAGACAGAATTCTCAAGATCACCCTGCTAAGATTCCCATCCCCTGGTTATTCAGTCAAACACTAATCTAGGTATAACTGCCATGAAGGAAATTTGCAGATTTAATTAAAATCCTAAGTCAGTGTAACTTAATATACAGAGATTATCTGGATGAGCCTGATCTAATCAGTTGAGACCTTCAAAAGGCAGAAGAGCAAAACAAAAGGTGAAGTCAGGGAGAGCTGAAAAATGGGAAGGACTCCATGCACCATTGCTGGTTTGAAGATGAAAGGAATCACATGAGAAGGAATGTGGATGGCCTGCAGAGAACAAGGAAATGGGTACATTAGTTCTACAAAAGCAAGGAACTGAATTCTGGCAACAACCTGAATAAGCTTGTAAGCAAATTCCTCCCCAAATCCTCTAAATAAGAGCCCACACAGTCAACACATTGACTTTGACCTCATGAGACCTTAAGCAGAAAACCCGTTGAGCCCCAGACTTGTGACCTACAGAACTGTGAGATAATAAATGATTGTTGTTTTCAACTGCTGAATTCGTGCCAATTAGTCACAGTGCAATATAAAACTAATATTCTCTCTATATATATGCCTATACACATACTAAGCTGTTTATAAATTTATATCCTGTCTTATTTGCTTGTCATTATATTATATAAAATATTGCCCATATCTTTTATGTTACTACAGAGCCCTCATAAATACTATCTTTCCGGCTGCTTATTAGTTATCAAATTCATGTATTAGAGATTGTTGAATATTTTCCCTGTTGTGCATTTAGATTCCTTTCTATTTTTGTGTGTGTATGTGTGTGGATTGAGTATCTTCATCCATATAACTTCTAAAATAGGATTTGGGGTAATCGTCTTAAGAACTAGTAGAATTCCTGGGTCAAAAGGTGAGAGGTGTTTTGTAGCCACTCATACCGTTTTATTAATGGCCAAGTCAATCTACACTGATTTCTCAGCTGACGGCATCCAGGTGTCAATACAGTTTGCTGTGCCTGGAAATAGAATGAGAGTGAAAGTGCCAGGAGACGAGTCTGGAGAAGTGGGAAGCTGCAACTGTCTGCAACATACAGAGAGTTGTTTCTGTCTTTCCATGCTCTCCTGCTAGTGCTGTAGTCCTGCTCTGCTGGCTCATGCCACACTTATACTTCAGTTTTTATTTGATAATGTTTGGCATTTCCCCCTTTAAAGTGATATTTCTCTCTTGCCTAAATTGTCACAGTTTGATATTGATCACACCCGCTCGCTGCTAAGAAAACCCAGATTAGGAAAGAACCAACATTTGCTGAGTAGGGGGGTGAAGAGAATGCCAGAGTAAATGATTCATTGCAGCCTTATGTGAAAGATGAACTCGGAAGCAGACACGGAAAGTGAGCTGCTCACAAAATGACCATATTGATGACAGATTGAGTGGGAGCGCTGTTTTGAAGAGGAAATGTAGGGGATGGAAAATGGAAGTGAAGAGGTAGAGGGTGAAGAGGATGCCTGTCTATTATATCTTTGCATGAGTGGGTCTGGATAGTATGTGTCTTAGAAAAATCATTAGAATAAATTTTAATTCCCGTTGGTCCTGGTCCTAGTTTCCTGTGGCTCCCATAACAAATCACTACAAACAAGTGGTTCAGAACAGCTGAAATATTCCCACAGATTTCTGGAGGCCAGAGTCTGAAATAGTCAACAGGGCAGTACTTCCAACCGGAGACTCTAGAAGAGAATCTTTGCTTAACTCTTTTAGATTCTGGCTCCGTATGTTGCTTGGCTTCCTGGCTTGTGGCCACATTGCTCCAGTCTCTGCCTCCATCTAAATATGAACTTCCCCTCTGTGTCTTTTTCTCTTCTCTTTCTTATAAGGCCACTGGTCATTGATTTACCCAGGTAATCCAGGATGATCTCATCCCAAATTCCTTAGCCAATTACCTCCACAAAGATCTTTTTTCCAACAAAAGGACATATTCAAAGATTCTAGGGATTTGGGTGTGGACATATCTTTTGGGAGGCCATAATTAAATCACTACAGTCTTTAATTTACCAGAGGTACACTATTTTAGGGGGAAAAAAGTTTCTGGGAGATAACTTACAACTCATTATTAACCAGAGTGAAAAGTACTTCCAGAAAGTGGTTCAGCACTAGTCCAGCTTTCCAGTGGTGGTACCCCATGTCCATCTCTCTCTGTAGCTCCTTCCTGACTCTGAATTACTTGCCCCCTACCCTTCTAGGCAGGAAGTACATTATTAGAAGTCAGCGATTAAGCAATGTATATGTTAACATTCCTGGGTGTTGCATTTGCTCTTTTCCAAGGTGTAAGTAAACCCAGTTGGCTAATTTCAAGCTGCCTGTGTGACACGAAATGGAAAGAGATACGCCCAGTTGGATCCAGCACACCACTATCAATAGACAGGCAGTATTACTGTCACATGCATTTTTACCTAAAGGTGATTTATAAATATTTTCTTTTTTTCCTCCAGAACTCACAATGTCTATAGAGACCAAGAATGGATGGGCTTAGCTTAGGAACTTCTAACTTGGTAGATTAATAGAAGACACACTACCTGAAATATATAGATAGTACTTTTATTTAGGATAAATGTACTGCCTCTACAGAGAACAAAACAATAAATTGGTTTTAAATATATTCCATGTCATGTATTTTCCTTCTGCAGTGATTTCCCTTCGTATTTTAAAACGTAGAGTCTGAGTTCCTTTTTGAAATTCAGAGTCATGAGTGAAAGAAAAAGAAAGACAAATATCGAGGACATTTTTCACTGAACCAGAATCATAAGACCATTCCCTGGGGCTAAGGAAGTTAGAGGTATAATTATATGATCTAGAATGTGTGCTAATTTGAATTCCCTTGTTAAAACTTCAGACTTCAAAATTTGCATTTCTAGTTGAAACCTAGCTAAGTAACCCAGTAGAGGAAGGAGAAATTTTAGATGAGAACCTGTGCTCTCTTTGACTATTTTAGAACAGAAAAAAAAAAAAATCGGAGAAGTAAAATTAATTCAGATAAGATAGTAATTGCACTACTCTTTACTGCTGCGTTCTGTTTCGAGAAGTTACCTCGTGAGGAAATTGATTTTAATCCTTTCAGGAAAATACTATCACCGGGTTTGTTTTTTAAGGGTGTTTTTGAGCTCTAAAGTGTCCCTGGATTTTTTTAAGCACGTTTTTATTACATGTGATGCTGGGTCAGCAGGTGGGAGGAAGCGGAGAAGAGTGTTAGAAGAATGCAGTTGGCTGCCTGCACTCCCTTGTCCTAGTGGGTCTGGGCGATGTTGGCAGTGGATATTCATCCCCCGCCCCAGGCAGCAGCACACGGAAGCTTTCTCTTGGGTTTCTCCACCATCTTTCCTGTGAAATCGTAGTAGGGTCACTACCTTGTCCTGCTTGTAAAACTGAAAATCCCACATCCTGGGGTCCCCTTCAATCCCAGGTAAATGAAACAGACATTTGGTCATTCTAGAACCTAGTGGGGGTTCCTAGAGGGAAATCCAGCATAGATCATCACGTGCCCCCATGTCTGTGGTGCCCACAGGCCTCACCCTCTCACAACTAGCCTGCACTCTGCCTTTAACAGTTTGTTCACATTTCTGGTTTAATCTTCCTACTGGTTTAATTTGGTAAGCAAATGCTCAGGTCCTGTTGCTTCCTGCAAGAATCTGCCTCTTGCATTGGTTGGTTGCTCTGCAACTTCATTTATGTAATAGGTTCAAGAAAGGTCATTAATTTGCAGCGTGTCCAACTTTTTCCCATTCTAAAGTTGGGAGTGATGTTCTTTCCTGCTCTTTATGTCTTCCAGCTGAAACCAAAGTCACCTAAGGGTTGCTAATTAAATCTGAAGTAAATAAGCGTGGGTATAAATTGTAGATACTTTTACATGGTTAATATTGACATCAATGTACCTTAATATTTAAAGAGTAAACCATCATGCCTGGCATACAAGAAATGTTCAGTAAATGTTGATTCTTTTCTCATTTTACGTCCCCCTCCACTTCCCCTCAGTGGAGAGTACAGTATTAATTTTTTAAAATCGCTCAAGTATTTTCTTTGTCTTTTTTTAAAAGAAGTAACTGAAGGAAGATGAAGAAATGAATTAGGCTGGAGTTAAGAATTGTGTAGAGAGGTCAGTTTTACACAACCATGGGATTTCTTACTTGACACTGGCAAGGGAGATTAAGGAGAACCTGTTCTGTTGAGATTCAATAATGCTAATCAGGTAAATCTATCAAACAAATGGCAGTAACCCAATTAATGCCCAAGAAATAAAATGCAGTGAGCTTGGCAGTAAGCACAAAATGTTGACAGGGATGGTGATTTCTCCAGCTCTCCAAGATCAGCTCAGTAAAATCTGCCCAGTTCTTATAATCATATCTCTAAAGAAAATTCCCCAGGCTGCAGGAAGTAGTATTAATGATTTATTGAACAGCAGACTTCTTTTTACATCATTTATACAAGCTTTTATAAATCCACAATGAGGAAACGTTCCTCTACAGTGAGGCAGAAGCGTCATCTAAAAGTAGACATAGGCTCAGGGAAGACACGGGCTTTCTATGCATGACACAAGCCCCCAGGATTATTGTTTCTTTCCTTATTAAAACACATTAAAGAACCCCATTTACTATACCTTATAATAATTGATAGAATGTTCTTGTATAGCAGGTGCTCTATAAAATGCTCTTCCTGCAGTTTATCTAAAGCAACACTATATGGGAAGGGATTCTGGTTTTTTATTTTAATGATCTGGGCAGAACCATATATAGTCTTGCCATATAATGAACACATAAATAATAAAAAGTTCAGGCTTAATGCAAAAACTAACATCGTTCCCATTGCCCAGTAGACTGCCTGCCCTGCAGTAAAATTCTATTTTAATTATTTTTCTAACCTGAAATATACACAAGGGTATTCTTTTCCTGCAAATTTGAAGCTCTCATTTTCAAGAATATAAATTGATATTTTGGATTTATTTAATATGACTTGCCTAAGAAATTTGTTTAATTTACACTTAAGTTTGTTTTATATTCCTACTCGCTGACCTCTTAGCAACATGATACAGATTAGGAGTCACAACCATAAGGAAATTAACAAAATCAACACATTAACAAAAAACAGAAGAGAATTCAAGAAAATGACTGGCTTAGCCCTCTCCTACTTCTGACAAACGCTGGAACAGTCCACTGTCTGCTCTATTTATCTTGCCAACAATATCCTTCTTCTTTGTCTTTGTTCTTCCAAGCTTGCGACATTCCCACAGTCCTTCCCCTACCACCTGCTGTATATCTGTGTATGGATTTATCTCTTATCACCTGCCAAACTTGCATTCTAAAATGGCATGCCCAAAAAGATTACCACATAGAAAATAAACATTCCACTAGGGAAAATGCACAGCAAATTCAGTTATCTACATATAATCTCACTCGGATGCTACTTTGGAAAAAGTTACGTGGACTAAAGAGACTTAATTCTACTTATCTATGAGAACCTCACTTGCCCTGAGACCTTTGTCCAGGCTTTTAGCCTCTAAAGAGTGCTTTGGCTTCTGTATTTGTAAAATGGTAATTTCATCTACTTTTTTATACCTCTTACATTCCAAGAGGGATTTTAGGCAATTAGGTGATTAAAAAAAAAAAAATTAAGGTCAGAGGCCCCTGGGTGGCTCAGTCAGTTGAGCTTCGGACTCTTGGTTTCAGCTCAGGTCATAATCTCAGGGTCGTGGGATGGAGCCCCTCCTGGGGTTCTGTGATCAGTGGGCAGCCCACCTGATGATTCTCTCCCTCTGCCCCTCTCCCCACCGTCTCTCTCAAATACATAAATAAAGCTTAATAAAATAAAAATAAAAAATTAAGGTCATTTGAGGTCATGCAAATGAAAGTTTTTTGATCCATTATTTCACTATACAAATGCAAGATGGCCTGTTACATGTTACGTAGCTAAAAGTCCCATCAAAGTAAACAGCAGCAAAACAAAAATGTCTCATTGGAAAAGAAATTTTCAAACTGATACCAGTTATTTAGAGCAATGCATCTGTTACTATGTTCCAGCTTAGTAATTAAACAGACTCTTAGAATTTGTGACAGGATGATTTTTTCTATAACCATCTACTATTTATCTTTGTGTAAAATAAGAATGATTTGGATAAATAACAGCCACTGGCAATTTTAAAATATCACATTTGCTAAGATGTTGGTGAGCAGACTTTTTTTTTTTAACTTCCACAAATAAAAAAGGTATGGGGTTTGGTTTTTGTTTTGTTTTATATTTTTGGTATTATATTCTTTGATGATTGGAGGAAACAATGAATCTTCAGAGTTAGGCACTGGCAAGAAGAAACTGATGGCGTGACCCTCTAATAATAAGGAAGAGAGATCGAAGACTTGTGTTTTATAATTAAGAAAGCTCTGGTATTACAAAACCTTCACTGGTACAGAATTTGCCCAGAAGGCAATGGCCCGATATCAATGGGTCATCAAACTCAGCTCATGTCATCATGTGGCTGTGGTGAATCAGAAGAGATTATAAACTAATGGGAGGGAACCACATAACCAAAAAATGGTGTAGATCCTTTACTTCACTTTGTAAATTGTTCAGAAACCTAACCTTGCCCATTAACTTTTTAGCTAGTTGGAAGAGACCAGTTTTTTAGGCATTAGCAAATGTCAAGTGTTTAGGTGGCATTGACTCTCTTTCTCAAGAAGAATAATGAAACACTGTAAATACTATCCTAATGAATAATGAGTGAACAGCTTGCTGATTACAACACGGTGTTAATGAAACTCAAATTGGAATCCATTTTTCTATATTTCATATAAGCCCATTATTTTCTACATCCCCGAGAAAAACTAGCAATTTTTAGTTTTGAAACTGGGCGTAGATAAAAGACTATGCATTAGCAGACCAGTCTAGCACTGTTGATGGAATGACCCTGAGTACCATCTTAGTGACTGTGGAGGGAGGCATCCTTAAATGCGCAGTATAGTAATTTAATAATTTTATTTTATTTTTTTAACTCTTTTCTTGGTACAAATTCAAGCATGGTATCAAACATAGCTTTGGTCCCAGGATAGTCCTCTCCACAGTATTGTACAGCATTCAGAAACTGACTTTTTGCAAGGAAAGTATTGGTTCTTAAAACTGAGCACTGTGATAGGGGCACATAAAGGAGAGAGATTTTCTCTGGGAGAGCTATATTACAATACTGGTAGTAGGAAGAAGCTTTGCAGATTTGCTGGAAGTTACAGCACAGAGGGTCTCTGGCATTGGTGAGTAGAAGACTACAGAAAATAAAGCTGGAGGTGTGTACGTGAGCAGTATGTGGAGGGTTTTTTTTTTAATTTATTTATTTTTTCAGATTAACAGTATTCATTGTTTTTGCACAACACCCAGTGCTCCATGCAAAACGTGCCCTTCCTATTACCCACCACCTGTTCCCCCAACCTCCCACCCCTGACCCTTCAAAACCTTCAGGTTGTTTTTCAGAGTCCATAGTCTCTTATGGTTCACCTCCCCTTCCAATTTTTCTTTTTTATAAACATATAATGTATTTTTATCCCCAGGGGTACAGGTCTGTGAATCGCCAGGTTTACACACTTCACAGCACTCACAATAGCACATACCCTATGTCCATAACCCCCTCCCCCTCTCCCAACCCCACCTCCCCCCAGCAACCCCCAGTTTGTTTTGTGAGATTAAGAGTCATTTATGGTTTGTCTCCCTCCCAATCCCATCTTGTTTCATTTATTCTTCTCCTATCCCCCTAACCCCCCATGTCGCTTCTCCATGTCCTCATATCAGGGAGATCATATGATAGTTGTCTTTCTCCGATTGACGTATTTCACTAAGCATGATACCCTCTAGTTCCATCCATGTCATCGCAAATGGCAAGATTTCATTTCTTTTGATGGCTGCATAGTATTCCATTGTGTATATATACCACATCTTCTTTATCCATTCATCTGTTGATGGACATCTAGGTTCTTTCCATAGTTTGACTATTGTAGACATTGCTGCTATAAACATTCGGGTACACGTGCCCCTTCAGATCACTATGTTTGTATCTTTAGAGTAAATACCCAGTAGTGCAATTGCTGGGTCCTAGGGTAGTTCTATTTTCAGCATTTTGAGGAACCTCCATGCTGTTTTCCAGAGTGGTTGCACCAGCTTGCATTCCCACCAACAGTGGAGGAGGGTTCCCCTTTCTCCACATCCTCGCCAGCATCTGTCATTTCCTGACTTGTTAATTTTAGCCATTCTGACTGGTGTGAGGTGATATCTCATTGTGGTTTTGATTTGTATTTCCCTGATGCCGAGTGACGTGGAGCACTTTTTCATGTGTCTGTTGGCCATCTGGATGTCTTCTTTGCAGAAATGTCTGTTCATGTCCTCTGCCCATTTCTTGATTGGATTGTTTGTTCTTTGGGTGTTGAGTTTGCTAAGTTCCTTATAGATTTTGGATACTAGCCCTTTATCTGATATGTCGTTTGCAAATATCTTCTCCCATTCTGTCAGCTGTCTTTTGGTTTTGTTAACTGTTTCCTTTGCTGTGCAAAAGCTTTTGATCTTGATGAAATCCCAATAGTTCATTTTTGCCCTTGCTTCCCTTGCCTTTGCCGTTGTTCCTAGGAAGATGTTGCTGTGGCTGAGGTCGAAGAGGTTGCTGCCTGCATTCTCCTCAAGGATTTTGATGGATTCCTTTCTCACATTGAGGTCCTTCATCCATTTGGAGTCTATTTTCGTGTGTGGTGTAAGGAAGTGGTCCAATTTCATTTTTCTGCATGTGGCTGTCCAATTTTCCCAGCACCATTTATTGAAGAGGCTGTCTTTTTTCCATTGGACATTCTTTCCTGCTTTGTCAAAGATTAGTTGACCATAGAGTTGAGGGTCTATTTCTGGGCTCTCTATTCTGTTCCACTGATCTATGTGTCTGTTTTTGTGCCAGTACCATGCTGTCTTGATGATGACAGCTTTGTAATAGAGCTTGAAGTCCGGAATTGTAGATGCCACCAACTTTGGCTTTCTTTTTCAATATTCCTTTGGCTATTCGAGGTCTTTTCTGGTTCCATATAAATTTGAGGATTATTTGTTCCATTTCTTTGAAAAAAATGGATGGTATTTTGATAGGGATTGCATTAAATGTGTAGATTGCTTTAGGTAGCATAGACATTTTCACAATATTTATTCTTCCAATCCAGGAGCATGGAACATTTTTCCATTTCTTTGTGTCTTCCTCAATTTCTTTCATGAGTACTTTATAATTTTCTGCGTATAGATTCTTAGCCTCTTTGGTTAGGTTTATTCCTAAGTATCTTATAGGTTTGGGTGCAATTGTAAATGGGATTGACTCCTTAATTTCTCTTTCTTCTGTCTTGTTG
Source organism: Meles meles (assembly GCF_922984935.1). NCBI lineage: Eukaryota > Metazoa > Chordata > Mammalia > Carnivora > Mustelidae > Meles > Meles meles. Next base: position 65,618,012 of record NC_060072.1, read on the forward strand.
TTGGTGTACAGAAATGCAACTGATTTCTGTGCATTGATTTTATATCCTGACACTTTACTGAATTCCTGTACAAGTTCTAGCAGTTTTGGAGTGGAGTCTTTTGGGTTTTCCACATATAGTATCATATCATCTGCGAAGAGTGATAGTTTGACTTCTTCTTTGCCAATTTGGATGCCTTTAATTTCTTTTTGTTGTCTGATTGCTGAGGCTAGGACTTCTAGTACTATGTTGAATAGCAGTGGTGATAATGGACATCCCTGCCGTGTTCCTGATCTTAGTGGAAAAGCTTTCAGTTTTTCTCCATTGAGAATGATATTTGCAGTGGGTTTTTCATAGATGGCTTTGATAATATTGAGGTATGTGCCCTCTATCCCTACACTTTGAAGAGTTTTGATCAGGAAGGGATGCTGTACTTTGTCAAATGCTTTTTCAGCATCTATTGAGAGTATCATATGGTTCTTGTTCTTTCTTTTATTAATGTGTTCTATCACATTGATTGATTTGCGGATGTTGAACCAACCCTGCAGCCCTGGAATAAATCCCACTTGATCGTGGTGAATAATCCTTTTAATGTACTGTTGAATCCTATTGGCTAGTATTTTGGCGAGAATTTTTGCGTCTGTGTTCATCAAGGATATTGGTCTGTAGTTCTCTTTTTTGGTGGGATCCTTGTCTGGTTTTGGGATCAAGGTGATGCTGGCCTCATAAAATGAGTTTGGAAGTTTTCCTTCCATTTCTATTTTTTGGAACAGTTTCAGGAGAATAGGAATGAGTTCTTCTTTAAATGTTTGGTAGAATTCCCCTGGGAAGCCGTCTGGCCCTGGGCTTTTGTTTGTTTGGAGATTTTTGATGACTGTTTCAATCTCCTTACTGGTGATGGGCCTGTTCAGGTTTTCTATTTCTTCCTGGTTCAGTTGTGGTAGTTTATATGTCTCTAGGAATGCATCCATTTCTTCCAGATTGTTCAATTTGTTGGCGTAGAGTTGCTCATAGTATGTTCTTATAACTGTCTGTATTTCTTTGGTGTTAGTTGTGATCTCTCCTCTTTCATTCATGATTTTATTGATTTGGGTCCTTTCTCTTTTCTTTTTGATGAGTCTGGCCAGGGGTTTATCAATCTTACTGATTCTTTCAAAGAACCAGCTCCTAGTTTCATTGATTTTTTTCTGTTGTTTTTTTGGTTTCTATTTCATTGATTTCTGCTCTGATCTTTATGATTTCTCTTCTCCTGCTGGGTTTAGGGTTTCTTTCTTGTTCTTTCTCCAGCTCCTTTACGTGTAGGGTTAGGTTGTGTACTTGAGACCTTTCTTGTTTCTTGAGAAAGGCTTGTACTGCTATATATTTTCCTCTCAGGACTGCCTTTGCTATGTCCCACAGATTTTGAACCGTTGTGTTTTCATTTTCATTTGTTTCCATGAATTTTTTTAATTCTTCTTTAATTTCCTGGTTGACCCATTCATTCTTTAGAAGGATGCTGTTTAGTCTCCATGTATTTGGGTTCTTTCCAGCTTTCCTCTTGTGATTGAGTTCTAGCTTCAGAGCATTGTGGTCTGAAAATATGCAGGGAATGATCCTAATCTTTTGATACCGGTTGAGACCTGATTTGTGACCCAGGATGTGATCTATTCTGGAGAAGGTTCCATGTGCACTAGAGAAGAATGTGTATTCTGTTGCTTTGGGATGAAATGTTCTGAATATATCTGTGATGTCCATCTGGTCCAGTGTGTCATTTAAGGCCTTTATTTCCTTGTTGATCTTTTGCTTGGATGATCTGTCCATTTCCGTGAGGGGAGTATTAAATTCCCCTACTATTATTGTATTATTATTGATGTGTTTCTTTGATTTTGTTATTAATTGGTTGATATAGTTGGCTGCTCCCACGTTAGGGGCATAGATATTTAAAATTGTTAGATCTTCTTGTTGGACAGACCCTTTGAATAGGATATAGTGTCCTTCCTCATCTCTTATGATAGTCTTTGGCTTAAAATCTAATTGATCTGATATAAGGATTGCCACCCCAGCTTTCTTCTGATGCCCATTAGCATGGTAAATTGTTTTCCACCCCCTCACTTTAAATCTGGAGGTGTCTTCGCATCTAAAATGAGTTTCTTGTAGGCAACATACTGATTGGTTTTGTTTTTTTATCCATTCTGATACCCTGTGTCTTTTGATTGGGGCATTTAGCCCATTAACATTCGGGGTAACTATTGAGAGACATGAATTTAGTGCCATTATTAGCCTGTAAGATGACTGTTACTGTATATTGTCTCTGTTCCTTTCTGATCTACTACTTTTAGGCTCTCTCTTTGCTTAGAGGACCCCTTTCAATATTTCCTGTAGAGCTGGTTTGGTGTTTGCAAATTCTTTCAGTTTTTGTTTGTCCTGGAAGCTTTTGATCTCTCCTTCTATTTACAATGATAGCCTAGCTGGATAGAGTATTCTTGGTTGCATGTTTTTCTCATTGAGTGCTCTGAATATATCATGCCAGCTCTTTCTGGCCTGCCAGGTTCTGTGGATAAGTCTGCTGCCAATCTAATATTTTTACCATTGTATGTTATAGACTTCTTTTCCCGGGCTGCTTTCAGGATTTTCTCTTTGTCACTAAGACTTGTAAATTTTACTATTAGGTGACGGGGTGTGGACCTATTCTTGTTGACTTTGAGGGGGGTTCTGTGCATCTCCTGGATTTTGATGCTTGTTCCCTTTGCCATATTAGGGAAATTCTCTCCAATAATTCTCTCCAATAGACCTTCTGCTCCCCTCTCTGTTTCTTCTTCTTCTGGAATCCCAATTATTCTAATGTTGTTTCATCTTATGGTGTCACTTATCTCTCGAATTCTCCCCTCGTGGTCCAATAGCTGTTTGTCCCTCTTTTGCTCGGCTTCTTTATTCTCTATCATTTGGTCTTCTATATCACTAATTCTTTCTTCTGCTTCATTGATCCTAGCAGTGAGAGCCTCCATTTTTGATTGCACCTCATTAATAGCTTTTTTGATTTCTACTTGGTTAGATTTTAGTTCTTTAATTTCTCCAGAAAGGGCTTTTATATCTCCAGAGAGGGTTTCTCTAATATCTTCCATGCCTTTTTCGAGCACGGCTAGAATGTTCAGAATCATCATTCTGAACTCTTGATCTGACATATTACCAATGTCATTGTTGATTAGGTCCCTAGCCTTCGGTACTGTCTCTTGTTCTTTTGTTTGTGGTGATTTTTTTCCGCCTTATCATTTTGTCCAGATAAGAGGATATGAAGGATCCAATAAAATACTAAAAGGGTGGCAAAGACCCCAGAAAAATGCGCTGTAACCAAATCAGAAGAGACCCCAAATTGTGGGGGGGGAGAAAGGGGATAAAAAGAGGTTCAGAAAAAAAAAGGAAAAAATTTAAAAAAATATAAAGAAAAAATATAAAAAAGAAAGACAAAATATATATATTTAGATAAACTAGTCAAAAAACGTTAAAAAAGAAAAGGGTAAAAGTTTTTAAAAATTTAGCAGAAGAAGGAAAAAGAAAGAAAAAAAATTGAATTAGCCGCAAGACTAAAGAATCATGGGGAGAAAGCTATGAGTTCCGTGTTTTGCTTTCTCCTCCTCTGGAATTGCACTGCTGTCTTAGGAATTGAATCCCTTTCCTTGATAGATGAACTTCGTCCTGGCTGGATATTTTGTTGATCTTCTAGGGGAGGGGCCTGTTGTAGTAACTCTCAGTGTCTTTGCCCGAGGCGGGATTGCACCGCCCTTACCGGGGGCCGGACTAAGTAATCGGCTCGGGTTCGCTTTTGGGAGCTTCTGTTCCCTGAATGCTTTCCGTAGAGTTCCGGAGGACGGGAATGAAAATGGCAGCCTCCTAGTCTCCGGCCCGGAGGAGCCAAGAGCCTGGGGCCCCACTCCTCAGTGCGCCCCCAGAGGACAGCACCCAATCACTCCCGTATCCCCAGCCTCTAGCCGCGCTCCGAACTCACCCAGCCCGTGACCAGTTCAAGGTAACCCGGAGCTGAGAGTTCAGTCCTCGGCTCTGTCTCTGTAGCCGGCTTCTCCGTTCTAATACCTGCGAGCTCTGCCACACTCTGACACCCCCGATCCTTCTGTGACCCTGCGGGCCCTGGGGCCACGCTGACCCCGCGTGGGCTTCACCCTGGTTTAGCCTCTGGAGCAATGTCCCTCAGTGGAACAGACTTTTAAAAGTCCTGATTTTGTGCTCCGTTCCTCTGCTGCTTGCCGGGAGCCGGCCCCTCCCCCCGCGGTCTATCTTCCCATCATTTTAGATTCACTTCTCTGCCAGTCCTACCTTTCAGAAAGTGGTTGATTTTCTGTTTCTAGAATTGCTGTTCTTCTTCTCTTCGATCTCCCTTTGGATTTGTAGGTGTTTGCAATGTTTAGATAAACTATCTAGCTGATCTCCAGCTACCTGATGTAGCCTCAGCCTGCTACTTCTCCGCCATCTTGACTCCTCCCCTAGTATGTGGAGGTTTGACAAGACTCAAAGCTGGAGCCAAGATATCTGTAGTGTATCTGTTTTATAAATATTGATGTGGCACCAGTATTAGAATCAGTCACCAAAGTTGTAGATACCCAAGTTCTTTTTTTATCGCAATTTTCAATTTCATGCACTTTCTTCTCATTAAATATTCAGTCAGTGAATTTTTTTTTCTTATGAAGTGTGCTCTTCTCCTTAAAACATGTGAAATCATTCAATACTGTGGCTCTGAGTCACGATTTGACATACTTAGTTAATTTTTTATTAAAAAGCGCAAATTATTTCTCTGAGTTTCCTTTGGGCATCCTTGCTAGTCACACGCACATGCACGCGCGTGCACACACACACACACAGAACCCCAAACGGTCGGCATTCAGCCCTCTCTGAGAGTCACAGTCAGTCAGGAGTGTTTCCCAAATGCCTCTATTCAGGGATGCTTTATTTGAGGAGGTGATAACGAAGTGTCTCCTAAGCCAAGGTCAGCACAGTTTTGCTTGCTCAGGTTTTGGCTCTGATGGGTCAGACAAAGATCACCAACCACATTGTGTCAGAGGAGACAGGATGCCTTGAATGCTACCGCCTGTTGTCAGCAATCTACAGCAAGCAGGAGCTCCACGACAAGGTCGAGAGCACACTGTTTGGAGTCATTTCGATTCAAAGGTGGAAAATGGGGTGTGCATGAATGATTCCCCAGTCTGCACATTTACAAGGCTGAGCAGTCTTGAATGTCATCTGTTGGTGTAGCCTAACTTTTCACAGATACCCACTGAATTCCTTAGATTCAGGTTTGGTATAAAATTTTAAGGGTTATAATTTCAGTTTGTTTTTAGCCTATTATGAGAAATTCTCATATTTGTGTGCTCTACTGTTTGCCATGTTTCTCCTAATATATTGTCTCTGTTTTCCTGCAATTATCAGTGTCTCTATTTTAAAGGTCACACCACCATTAAATTCATGAATTAATTCAGCCAATGTTCATTGAATGCCAGTGATGTGCTAGATATTGTGGGAGATACTAATCAAACAATTGTATCATGACCTGCATAAAATTATCATTGTACTCCATCATGACATGAAGAATGATGTGGTCTAGAAAGAGCAGAGGCAGGAGTAAAATGTTCCACATGACAAAGAGTATACACAAGGGTCCCCTGAAGGAGAGAATATGGCCTACTTGGGGAAGAGAATGAGGGAGCAGGAGCAGGAGTTGAGATGCAAATTTAGGGCCTGCTCAAGTAGTTTATTTGTTATCCTGGAATCCTGAGGAGTTTTGGAATTCAAAGGAGAAGAGAAATGTGATCAGATGTGTGCTGCAGGGGATAGGGCAGGGGGTGCTAGGGGCAGACTGGACACTGAAACCCAAGAGGGGCTAGTGACATGGCCCAGGTGGACACGTGGTCAGGGCAAGATATCCACCCCCAGGACACCTGGTCAGGGCAAGATGTTTTCTTTCAATGGTATCACGACTTCCCTGTACAGTGATCAGGGACATTTCACTGTCACTGATTTATAGATGGGAAATGTGTGAATTTGTCAGGACCACATTATTTCTCAATAAGAAAGTCAGGAATAATGTGAGTGTTTTGTTTCTGATTCCACTGCATTTATTTCACACACCATACCAAGTAATATGTAGGAACAAGAGTATTTTTCTTATTTAAGCAGGATTTTCTCTATCCAGTCTGTACTCATAGTCTTAATTTCCAGTCTCTTATATTCATGAGTTAATTCAACCTGACAATATAGAAAAGGTGCTTCAGCTGAAACCAAACCCTAAAGTTATATATAGAATTTTTTCACAAAGGAAAAACAACTGAGAGAGCAGAACAATTTTGACAAAATTTTAAATATATAAAATCAAGATGTTAAATTATGTTTGTGGATTAAAATTGTACTTCCTTATTCTTTACACACTTACACAGTAAAGTCTAAGATCATTGACCATTGTAGAATTTATCTTCTGATTAATCAGCATGATTTAATTTTGTAAATAAGCCTCTGTTTTTATTTTTCAGGATCCCAGAACCCTCCACTCCAGCTTAACTATCACCTAAATAGTTCTGGACATTTCCAGATCTACAGGCACTTGTGTCTTTGGAATAGTTGCTGTCACCTCTATCTGAGTCCCATTCATCTACCAAGACTGTGTCCCCATTCCTTGGGAAAGCTTTTCTGACCCTCCCTGCTCCCAGTGACCTTGCTTGCTCTATATTCTCAAACCACTTACTGTTCATATGGTTACTTGAAAATCTCCATATGTTGCACTGTATTATTAGGTCTTTCTCTCTCTCTATATATATGTATATACACACACACACATATATATATGAAACTTAATGCATCATCAGTCTTTAGATGGAAATGTGGAAATTTCCAAAACTAATACTTTTTTTATACTGACAATATATAACATATATTTAATTTCTATACAGTTATATATATATTCACATAAGCACCAAATAATTGCTTTACCAGAAAAAAAAAGAAAAGGAATGGTGTTTATCTACTATTTATATTTATTTGCAAATATTATAGTAATGTGCAAACTTTGTATAAATTTTATTTTAGTGCTATATCTATTGAATACGAAGCTGGAAGATGTAAGACACAATGACACAAACATAGAAACTTCCTCAAGGAGCTTCCAGTCCTGTTTAGAGAGTGATTTAAATTATATCCATGATATGCATTATATTTTACATTATATATGTAAAATCTAACATAATATATAGAATTTTCATATATGATATCTTCTCATTTAATATGTAATCTTATAATATATATAATCTCCTAATACATAAAATCTCCTAATGTAATATATATAACCTCCCAAACAGGACTGAAAGTTCCTCAAGAAAAGAGACCCCTTCTTTCTACATTGGCATCATTACTTGGTACATCTGTTCAGTTCTATTTTTAATAATTCATAAAGTATATTTTAGTATAAAGTAATAATATTTGAATATATAATCTATATTTCAATTGACAGCAACTATTAGCCTTTGTCTTTGAGTCAACAAGTTTTATGAGGATCATGCTATTGAAATTGAAAATCATTGGGCAGAAATTCTTTACTGCACATCAAGCAAAAATACTTAAAGAAAATCCTCACAGATATTGCATTCAATACAATATTTGTTATCTAGATAAAAAAAATTTTAAGAGAAAGCATTTCAAACATTTAAAGACCTTTCATATGGCAGGAGAAACTCATTGTGTGTTGCTCTATACTAAGCAGCAATTTCAACTTGAAAAGAAGAAAGATATTCTGGTAATTAAAACTTCCACCAATGAAACAAGCTCCCTAAGGAGTAATGAACTCCCAGACATTTCCATCTCTATTTGAGTGCAGACTGGGTAACCATGTCAGTAACACAGTAAAAGGCATGACTGCCCTGAGCACTGAGCTGGCTTAGGCAACTGCTCTAAGATCCTATGATAATAAGAAAGTTTTATTACAAACTTCATTTATAATGAAAACAGTGAAAACCGTAGTTTCATACCGGTCAAAGCCAGTGGGAAATGATGTACTGTCGTAGAAATCGCCTGGATTTCCTGCAGGCATCTTCATCCTCTTTTCATCCACAAGGTTAGCTCTGCAGGGAAATTACACATTTCAGTTTCTTCCGCTTTGGAGTCAGCAACTTAGACTGTGCATGCGACTTTAGAAAATAACAGGAAGAAAATGGTTCATTTTGTGAGCTCTTGGCGACTGGTTCCATGTCGATGATTATTGCATTCATTGTTTAAGTTCTTGTGCGTGAAAACAGTGCTCTCCATAAACCTCTAGGGATCTAGTTTTGTGACATGATGATATTTATGTTTTTAGAAAATTTATTTAGAGCTATAGAATAGTCACGGGAATAAATCAAGATCAAGCACAGACCTGGATGAACATGGGTGGACTCCAGCACATCAGGGTATAAGAAAGAAATCATCTTTTCTTTTTTCCCATTTTATTTATTTTTTCAGCGTAACAGTATTCATTCTTTTTGCACAACACCCAGTGCTCCATGCAAAACGTGCCCTCCCCATTACCCACCACCTGTTCCCCCAACCTCCCACCCCTGACCCTTCAAAACCCTCAGGTTGCCCCAACCTCCCACTCCTGACCCTTCAAAACCCTCGGGTTGTTTTTCAGAGTCCATAGTCTCTTATGGTTCGCCTCCCCTCCCCAATGTCCATAGCCCGCTCCCCCTCTCCCAATCCCACCTCCCCCCAGCAACCCCCAGTTTGTTTTGTGAGATTAAGAAGGAGGAGAAGAAATCATCTTTAAATGGAGTGAGTCTTTCGGGGTTTTTGCCTTATATCTTTCTTCTCTCAAATAATTGAAAACACTAGGTTATTTTCTCTTTGGATTATTTTAAAACAAAAAAGAGTGATTTCTTAAAAAGTGAAGTTAGTACAGTTTATGTTTTGCCATGTTAACCAGATATGGAATATGATGACTATCTTCTTTTGTTTTGTTTTGAATTTGTCTGTGTAAATTGGGTACCATGACTTCACTGATCATAAAGAGAATCATATGAACTTATGGGTAGTATCATTTAACATCAGTTACGATCTGTTTTGTTGAACTAAAGTCCTGTTAAAGCAGTGATGCTCAATTAAGAGGGTTTTATCTTTCGACTATTTGGCAATGTTTGGAGACATTTTGGTTGTCACAACCTGAGAGTGCTATTGGAAGGTAGGTGTAGAAGTCAGAGATGCTGCTAAACATCCTAAATCACCCAAGGCAGCCCCTACAGCAAAGACCTATCCAGCTCCAAATATCAATATGGCCAAGGTTGAGAAACCACATGTTAGAGCTGTGTGTGACTCCTTTTCTCCATAGCCTCTGACTTCAGTGTCAAAACTAAAGTGTTGCTACAAATATTATTTTCCTCTTTCTCATGTAAAAAAGACTTGTTCTTACTGACAAACAAGTTTGTTTTGGTCTATAGTAAAAGCTACCCTTGACGAAAATCCCTGTCTGGGAGAACTGAAAGTAAGGGAACCATGTATGTAATAAAAGCCAAGATTCACCATAATTCATTTATTCATCCATTTATTCCATTAATATTCATTAAGGGTATCCTAAACTTCAGGTACCTTTCAAGATACTGAGAATAGAGCAGTGAAATCCTGACTTTATCCTGACTTTTGTTTAATAGAAAAGGACCCATTGACCAATATATGTGCATATACACACAGACAGACAGACAGAGATAAGTAAGTGAGTGCTTATGTATAAAGCAGGGAAGGGGGATAGGGCATACTGAAAGTAGAAACTGCTATTATAAATTAGGGTGGTCAAAGAAGGCCTTAAAATGAAAAGAACAACTAAGAATAATAGTTTCATGGGAAAAGCCATGTCTCAATTCGGAAGAAGAGCATTGCAGACATAGCAAACAGTCAGACACAACCGTTCTGAGATACCGTAAAGTGCCAATATGGCTGAGGTGGAGCAAGTGGATGGTGAGTCAGAGATTGCAGGGGTCAGATCATAATGGCAGGGACCAGAGCGTGTAGGGCCTGGAGGTAACTGTAGGGACTTGGGTTTTCATGGCTGATAAGTTGGAGACCTTTGGAGGACTTTGAGCAGGACCACTGTGGTTCAAGAGAGCTTTTCTCAGGCTTCATCCCTACTGGCCTCTGGATCTTCAACCCATATGCAAAAAATGTAAATGGGTTAAATGTCAGGATAGAGATGAGAGTGTCAGCCTTGTCCTGTAGCTGTAGCTATGATGAACATAGCTTGTTGGCCTGACCAACAAGGCTTATTGTTGTACAGAAACTGGACCACTCTAAAGAACACAACAACACAACAAAACACTCAGACCAGGAAGGGAATCTATGGGGCTGGCCATGGGGAGCAGTGAGGATGTGAGTGTGAGCTTGAGACTGTCAGGCCTGGATTGAGTAGAGAACAAAATGGTGCATGTGAGCAGACCTTCCTCAGACTCAAAAGCTGGACTTACTGGCAGCCCAGGTGCCTTGTATCTCATGTGGCCTTGATGCCACCAGGGGATGAAAATTATTCTTACTTGACCTGTAGTTTCACTTCTGGATACATTGAATCTTGCCCAGGCTTCAGCCTCACTCCTTCCCTGAGACTGGGTGCAGCTTAGGATCAACTGAGTGTGTGTGGAGAGGAAGGGTGCAAGACGAGATGCCACTCTGGGAGAAAGTGAAGCCAAGGGATGAGGTGAGGGGAGTGAGGAACATGGATGTCTCTGGTTCAAAACACTTGCTAACAAAAAGAAGCATGTTTGCAGTTTAGGGTGCTGTTAAATACTGGATCAAAAAAGCAACAGATATTCTCCATGAACAAAGAGAAACATTGGTCTGGCCATGTCATAAACTGTATATTCTTTGCAAAAACATTCCAGAATGTATTATTTGCAAAAAATTGCAAGATTCCTTCAGATATAGGAATAAAGATTTTAAACCAAAGGAAAAGAATGTATTTTTAATGGTTTCCCTTACAGCATTTGTGGGGAGGAAAAAAAAAAGGGAAATTGGGGAAACCAAGTGTTACTGCACTCAGCCTGGCTTTTGAGTGAAAGGTCAGAGAGAGAATCCTGAGGGACCAGGAAAGGAGGTTCCAAGGCCTCAGGCTAGAGCCTTCAATTCAGGAAAACCTCTTGTAAAAAATAGGTTGATAACCAGCTACAGTAAAAACATGTCTTGAAAATTCTCAGTTGAATACACATGTGTGTGAACTTTAATAAATACCAGAAGATACTTGTAAGACAAATGTTTGGGTTGAGAAAAATAATAAACGGCAGCAGTCCCAAGTTCTCACTTTCTCTGGATTTTTGTGAATCGTCCTCAGTGGAGTCAATAATAAAACAATTGTTAAATGTGGTTGGGGACGTAGAAAGCTTGAGGATTCCAGTCACCCAGGGGGGCTGTTCTTCATTCCTTCCCACTCTCCTTTTTGCCTTGTTGACAAGGGATGCATCAGGGACAGACACTTTTAGACAATGTCTGAGTGGTCATACTAGTACCAATAATAACAGCAAAATGTTGAGTGCTCACTGTGTGTCTGGCTCTGTTCCGGGGCTTCACATGTGTGTGCTCCCTCAACATTTAGAATACAACCACCATCAGAAAATGTCACTCTTTGGTGACACAAAGTACTTTCACTCCAAGAGATACTCTTTCAGTCTGAGACTGATATCTAGGGACTAAACATTTCTCATCTGTATGTGAGCTTTGACAGAGAATAAAGTGGAAAGAAGTCATAATTTTTTTTTTAAGATTTTATTTATTTATTTGACAGAGAGAGATCACAAGTAGTCAGAGAGGCAGGCAGAGAGAGAGAGAGAGGAGGAAGCAGGCTCCCTGTGGAGCAGAGAGCCTGACGCGGGGCTCGATCCCAGGACCCTGAGATCATGACCTGAGCCGAAGGCAGCGGCTTAATCCACTGAGCCACCCAGGCGCCCCAGAAGTCATAATTTTTTAAGTAGGGAAAACTGAAGGACATTAACTCTCAGACTTTGCAGGAAATGGATGTAAAGAGAGGGTGAACCAGATAAAAGAGAAAACAGGTTTATGCACGAGGACCTAGGACCAGGCAGACCTAAGTATGCTAGTTAGGGGGCATTAAACAAAACAGGGGGACAACAGAGTGTGGGGACGGGGTGTTTGGGAGGTCAGGAGATGAGCTAGAGCACTGTACCTTTCCCCTTGCATTAAGTGTCCAATAAGGAGGTACCGCCATACATCTTGGGCACTGGGCAAATTTGATACTGTGATTCTTATTTTTTTCTTTTAAAAATGAACACTTGCATTTTTAAACTATACTATGTAAGAGTTACTTATGTGTACATATTTTTTTAAAATATTTTATTTATTTGACAGAGAGAAATCACAACTAGGCAGAGAGGCACGCAGAGAGAGGAGGAAGCAGGCTCCCTGTGGGGCAGAGAGCCCAATGCAGGGCTCGATCCCAGGACTCTGAGATCATGACCTGAGCCGAAGGCAGAGGCTTTAACCCACTGAGCCACCCAGGCGCCCCTTATGTGTACATATTTTTAAGCTGAAGATTAGAATAACTCTACTCAGTAGATATGATATATTTAGGGGTTTTTTTCATCATCACTCTTGAAGAAAACTCTTTCTCCTTCTTCCCTTCCCCTCTCCTTCCCTCACTCCTGTCTCCCTCTGTCTCTCTCTCTCTCCTTCCTTCTTTCCTTCTTCCCAATAATATGAATCTCTAGCCAACACTCTATCTGATGAGAACACTATGAAATGTTAGCCCAGCTGTTACTTCCCGAAGGTCCAACTGATGTCCTCATACTTTTCATAAGCAGAAATGAAAAATACGCTCTTCTGTTGTTTAACCTTGTGGTACAGCTCTTCTTCACATTCTCCAGCTGGGCAAATACTTGACACTAACAATGAGTTCTTCAAGACATGGACTGGCAAGGGTAATGTAATTCATCCAGGCAGCACTTTCTCTGTTTTCTCCATTCCATTATGAGAGCAGTCTGATGGATCAGAATCAAACCATTCTCTTCCTGGGTGTCTGCAAAGGATGATTATGAGGAAATCTTACCACTGGTTTCATATAGCAAATTACTAAGGGAAACTCTTGCTAAACTGGAATACATAGGGGTGCCTGGGTGGCTCAGTGGGTTAAGCATCAGGTCATGATCCCGGGGTCCTGGGATCGAACCCCATGTCTGGCTCCCTGCTCAATGGGGAGTCTGCTTCTTCCTCTGCCCCTCCCCTGCTGTATTCTCTCTCTCTCTCTCAAATAAACAAATAAAATCTTTAAAAATAAATACATAAACTGGAATATATAGGGGGAAAAAAACAACTGAAGGATATTCAAGGAAAGGATCAGACATAGCAGCACCTGAACCCAGTCCTATGAGACAAAACTGATGCCTCTAAGAGAGAGCAGAGGGATGAATGTCCTAATTCTGCCATTGGTAGGGGCAAAACCAATGAAGATTTCTTCTCACTCTGAGTTTGGGGTGGTGTGTTCTAGCAACTGTGCCCTTAACCCTGCACAGAGAGATTTACATTTCCATGGCAGAATATATAAAATGCAAGAAAAGATGAAAGAGGGATAGGAAAAAAAAAAACAAAAATCTTTTAGCCTGATTTATGCTTGATTTAGCTCCTGGTTTACCATCATATGTTGCTCTGCACTTGCAAATGGGAGATGTAATTCCATTTCTGAGTTATTTATGTCCCCAAATGCAAGAGCTTAGAGGGCTATGGAGGCAGAGTCTACTCTTTATGGAGTAAGATATTTCAAAAGTGGCAGACCCTCCAGGAGTAAGTTATCTGGAGAATGCTAGCAAGAGGAGGAGTGTACAACTCTCTAGAGCCAGTGGTAGAGTGTCTGTAATCTTTGTAGAAACTTTGGGATGATGCGGAGGGGAAAAGGATGATATTAATTGAGCCAACTCTTATTAGATCCCTGCTAAGGGATCTAATATTAGATCCTATTAGTATACTATTAGATCCCTGTTAAGAAGTAAACTAAATTCCACTCTAATACAGGTTTTCTCATTATCCCAATATATCGAAAGGAAATACCAAAGTCATAGATAGATGTCTTTGCTCCTAGGGGATATCAAAGAGCTTGGTACCACTAATTCTTTGTGGAAATATTTACCTACTTTAGGTTTATTACAATAATTAGTAGAATGTAAAAAAAATGATTAGTAGAATATTGGTTATCCTCTAACATTTTTAAAAAAGATTTATTTATTTGACAGACAGAGATCACAGGTAGGCAGAGCGGGGAAACCAGGCTCCCCGCTGAGCAGAGAGCCCAATGTGGCGCTCAATCCCAGGACCCTGAGACCATGACCTGAGCCTAAAGCAGAGGCTTAACCCACTGAGCCACCCAGGCACCTGGTTATCCTCTAACATTTAAAGAGTACTTTTAAAATCACAAACCTACATCCTCCCATATATGGTTATTTTGGAGGAGAAAACTGGTATAATTCTATAACAAAAACATTATACTATAAACTATACCTATAGTTATGTCTCTGATTTCATTCCTGACACTGTTTCTTTGAGTTTTCTTTGCATTTTAAAAATTATTTTGGCATAATACATGAGTCTTCATTTATCTTGATTCAAAAGAACTAGTTTCGTGCTTGATGTAATTTACTCTATTAATTTCTGTTCTCAGCCTATTTCTTTGAGCTTATTCTGTTCTTCTAACTTCTTGAATTGGACTTGTAGCTAATTAACTTTGTTGCCTTTCTTAATTTCTAATACAATCAAGCTCTAATGTATTAATCTCTATTCTAGGAGCTTTGGTATGAGGTGATAATTTTTTCCCAAATTTTATATGTTAAAATGTCCATTGCAAAGTGTAGCTGTGAAAAGACCTAACAGTAAGGAAATTGTCTATAGAGTATTTGGCATTCACCTACTACAATATCATATAGTTTCTTTTTTTTTTTAATTTTGGGGGGGATTTAATTTTTATTTTTTTATTTTTTATTGTGTTATGTCAGTCACCATAAAATACATCATTAGTTTTTGATGCAGTGTTCCCAGATTCATTGTTTATACACCACACCCAGTGCTCCATGCCCTCCTTAATACCCACCACCAGGCTCTCCCTTCCCTCCCACCCTTTCCCCTCTAAAACCCTCAGATTGTTTCTCAGAGGCCACAGTCTCTCATGGTTGGTCTCCCCCTCCGATTTCCCCCAATTCACTTTTCCTTTCCTTCTTCTAATGTCCTCCGTCTTATTCCTTATGTTCCACAAGTAAGTGAAACCATATGATAATTGACTTTCTCTGCTTGACTTATTTCGCTCAGTATAATCTCGTCCAGTCCCATATAGTTAGTTTCAAATGGTTGTAAAACCCAGGTGGTCAAGTGGGGAAAGTGTTTTTAACTGAAAAGTAGAAAATATTTTTTGTTTTGTTTTTTGTTTTTGTTTTGTTGCTGTATGAAAAGTAGAGAATATTAAATTATATTTACCTTCACAGGAAAAAAACATGTACCTATGTACAGGAGTTAAAGGAACCAGAAAAATTAAGTTGTTGTCTTATGGTTTTATCCTTTTTTTTGTTATAAACTTTAGATGAATAATTTTCAAAAATATGTGGGGAATTTTTGCTTTAAGAGGAAATGTTACTTATTTGAGCAATAAGTTGATGTAGTCTATTTCACTAGAAGTGAATTCTCATTTCGCAGAGCAGGGAATTATTATTGCTCATCTATTTGGGATTAGAGTAGATAGAGAGGGTAGGTGGACCTTGTTTATTTTGACCATTGGCAAGGTAAACTTGCAAAGTAAGCAAAGCTATGATTCCTTTAGCAAAGAATGAAGGAGATCAATGCTTCAAGTGAAGGTAGTTAAGCTGCATGGAATACCACTCATTACTGGGCTGGCTGTAGTAACCATTGCAAATAGTGGTGAGAGATGCAGGAGGAGATGCAGAATACATGCACTAATAATAGACTTGAAAACCTCATTGGTCAAGTAGACAAAAAATAAGTATAGATATAAAAGATCTTAAAATATTTGATTAAGAGGACAGACGTTTTGGATTTGCATCAAACACTTGACCATGGAGAATATACCTTCTTCATTGTCGGGCAGTGAGTTAAAAATACGAGAATGAGGAAAGCTGGAATGAACCCTTATGAAGCTGGCAACAGCAACACCCACAGCAGTCTGTCTACACTGCCTTAAGAGACGCAGGTCTACGTCCTTCCGATTCTGTAGGCATAATTTAAGTTCCTTCTCCATAAGCTTCTTGGAGAAGACCTTCCCAGTAGATTTTTCTATTTAGAACTAAGATCTCTTATTGCCTTTATCAGTCACTTGGGAAAAGCCACCTGTTCATTATTTGCTCTTGTGAAATTTGACTCTCATTCTAACCCTCTATTAGAACTATTACCCTAGAAGTTTTGTAATCACTGTGTTCAACAGTGTTTTCCCCAGATTTTAATTTCTAACATCATTCCTTTTAGGTCTCTTTGTAAAAGTGGTTGATTCCAGACTGGGGAAGAGTTAAGTTCAAGATAAGCCTGGAACATTTTTTTGTATTAGGAAGTAAAGAGATACTCAAAAAATTGGTGGGAAATGTCATAAGTATAGAGGGTTCATCTTGAAGGGGCTCATGCTGGCCAGTTATGGAACAAATTGAACACCAAAATATTCAGGTATGGAAATGAATTATAAAATCCTTTAAAAATAAGAATTCATAAATGATGAAAGAGAGAGAAAAAAGAAAAAGAGGGAGAGAGGGAGAAAGAGGAGGAGAAGGGACTCTTGCTCATAGTAGAATGCCATGTGTCAATAGTAAATGTGCAGAAAGTGTGAGAGTTCAAAACTCATTTTTCAACCATCACAGTAAAGCCTGGATCAAGAAGCAAGGATCATCAGTGGATTCTAAACCTAGGGGAAATTTTTGATAATGAGTATAATATTTGTATAGTCTTAAAATGTTTCTCCATAGACTTCATATTAGCTACAAGAGACAAAAAAAAAAAATACATCATAGGGGCATCCAGCAAAACTTCAAGGGATGATCAAATTATATCACCAGTAAAGGAAACAGACACCATGTGCCCATCCTCAGGCATGATACCCTGTGAAGGACATGACATAAAGTCATCTATATAGCTTCCTCGGTGAGAGAATATAAACTGTATGTTCTTGGATATTATATATGGAGTATATATAAATATATATAAATAATAATTAATATAAATAAATAAATAAAAATAAATCTTATATATATATAGAAGATTTATTTATTTTAGAGAGAGAGAGCAGGGGGAGGTGCAGAGGGAAATCCTCAAGCAGACTCCTCACTGAGCACAGAGCCCAATATGGGACTCAACTCCAGGACCCTAGGTTCATGACCCAAGCCAAAATCCAGAGCCAACCACCCACTAAGCCACCTAAGTGCTCCTATGTATTATACACACACACACACACACACACACACACACACACATATATGTATGTATGTACATATATATATGGACTGTTCTATGGAATATACATATTCCATGTATTTTTTTTTTTTTCCCCCTTTTATTAATTTTTTCAGCGTAACAGTATTCATTCTTTTTGCACAACACCCAGTGCTCCATGCAAAACGTGCCCTCCCCATCACCCACCACCTGTTCCCCCAACCTCCCACCCCTGACCCTTCAAAACCCTCAGGTTGTTTTTCAGAGTCCATAGTCTCTTATGGTTCGCCTCCCCTCCCCAATGTCCATAGCCCGCTCCCCCTCTCCCAATCCCACCTCCCCCCAGCAACCCCCAGTTTGTTTTGTGAGATTAAGAGTCATTTATGGTTTGTCTCCCTCCCAATCCCATCTTGTTTCATTTATTCTTCTCCTATCCCCCTCCCCCCCCCCATGTTGCTTCTCCATGTCCTCATATCAGGGAGATCATATGATAGTTGTCTTTCTCCGATTGACTTATTTCACTAAGCATGATACGCTCTAGTTCCATCCACGTCGTCGCAAATGGCAAGATTTCATTTCTTTTGATGGCTGCATAGTATTCCATTGTGTATATATACCACATCTTCTTGATCCATTCATCTGTTGATGGACATCTAGGTTCTTTCCATAGTCTGGCTATTGTAGACATTGCTGCTATAAACATTCGGGTACACGTGCCCCTTCGGATCACTATGTTTGTATCTTTAGGGTAAATACCCAGTAGTGCAATTGCTGGGTCATAGGGTAGTTCTATTTTCAACATTTTGAGGAACCTCCATGCTGTTTTCCAGAGTGGTTGGACCAGCTTGCATTCCCACCAACAGTGGAGGAGGGTTCCCCTTTCTCCACATCCTCTCCAGCATCTGTCATTTCCTGACTTGTTAATTTTAGCCATTCTGACTGGTGTGAGGTGATATCTCATTGTGGTTTTGATTTGTATTTCCCTGATGCCGAGTGACGTGGAGCACTTTTTCATGTGTCTGTTGGCCATCTGGATGTCTTCTTTGCAGAAATGTCTGTTCATGTCCTCTGCCCATTTCTTGATTGGATTGTTTGTTCTTTGGATGTTGAGTTTGCTAAGTTCCTTATAGATTTTGGATACTAGCCCTTTATCTGATATGTCGTTTGCAAATATCTTCTCCCATTCTGTCAGCTGTCTTTTGGTTTTGTTAACTGTTTCCTTTGCTGTGCAAAAGCTTTTGATCTTGATGAAATCCCAATAGTTCATTTTTGCCCTTGCTTCCCTTGCCTTTGCCGTTGTTCCTAGGAAGATGTTGCTGCGGCTGAGGTCGAAGAGGTTGCTGCCTGCGTTCTCCTCAAGGATTTTGATGGATTCCTTTCTCACATTGAGGTCCTTCATCCATTTGGAGTCTATTTTCGTGTGTGGTGTAAGGAAGTGGTCCAATTTCATTTTTCTGCATGTGGCTGTCCAATTTTCCCAGCACCATTTATTGAAGAGGCTGTCTTTTTTCCATTGGACATTCTTTCCTGCTTTGTCGAAGATTAGTTGACCATAGAGTTGAGGGTCGATTTCTGGGCTCTCTATTCTGTTCCACTGGTCTATGTGTCTGTTTTTGTGCCAGTACCATGCTGTCTTGATGATGACAGCTTTGTAATAGAGCTTGAAGTCCGGAATTGTGATGCCACCAACTTTGGCTTTGTTCTTCAATATTCCTTTGGCTATTCGAGGTCTTTTCTGGTTCCATATAAATTTGAGGATTATTTGTTCCATTTCTTTGAAAAAAATGGATGGTATTTTGATAGGGATTGCATTAAATGTGTAGATTGCTTTAGGTAGCATAGACATTTTCACAATATTTATTCTTCCAATCCAGGAGCATGGAACATTTTTCCATTTTTTTGTGTCTTCCTCAATTTCTTTCATGAGTACTTTATAATTTTCTGTGTATAGATTCTTAGTCTCTTTGGTTAGGTTTATTCCTAGGTATCTTATAGTTTTGGGTACAATTGTGAATGGGATTGACTCCTTAATTTCTCTTTCTTCAGTCTTGTTGTTGGTGTACAGAAATGCAACTGATTTCTGTGCATTGATTTTATATCCTGACACGTTACTGAATTCCTGTACAAGTTCTAGCAGTTTTGGAGTGGAGTCTTTTGGGTTTTCCACATATAGTAT
Source organism: Meles meles (assembly GCF_922984935.1). Taxonomy (NCBI): domain Eukaryota; kingdom Metazoa; phylum Chordata; class Mammalia; order Carnivora; family Mustelidae; genus Meles; species Meles meles. The sequence continues at coordinate 65,637,567 of NC_060072.1, forward strand.
CATATCATCTGCGAAGAGTGATAGTTTGACTTCTTCTTTACCAATTTGGATGCCTTTAATTTCTTTTTGTTGTCTGATTGCTGAGGCTAGGACTTCTAATACTATGTTGAATAGCAGTGGTGATAATGGACATCCCTGCCGTGTTCCTGACCTTAATGGAAAAGCTTTCAGTTTTTCTCCATTGAGAATGATATTTGCAGTGGGTTTTTCATAGATGGCTTTGATAATATTGAGGTATGTGCCCTCTATCCCTACACTTTGAAGAGTTTTGATCAGGAAGGGATGCTGTACTTTGTCAAATGCTTTTTCAGCATCTATTGAGAGTATCATATGGTTCTTGTTCTTTCTTTTATTAATGTGTTCTATCACATTGATTGATTTGCGGATGTTGAACCAACCCTGCAGCCCTGGAATAAATCCCACTTGATCGTGGTGAATAATCCTTTTAATGTACTGTTGAATCCTATTGGCTAGTATTTTGGCGAGAATTTTTGCGTCTGTGTTCATCAAGGATATTGGTCTGTAGTTCTCTTTTTTGGTGGGATCCTTGTCTGGTTTTGGGATCAAGGTGATGCTGGCCTCATAGAATGAGTTTGGAAGTTTTCCTTCCATTTCTATTTTTTGGAACAGTTTCAGGAGAATAGGAATGAGTTCTTCTTTAAATGTTTGGTAGAATTCCCCTGGGAAGCCATCTGGCCCTGGGCTTTTGTTTGTTTGGAGGTTTTTGATGACTGTTTCAATCTCCTTACTGGTTATGGGCCTGTTCAGGTTTTCTATTTCTTCCTGGTTCAGTTGTGGTAGTTTATATGTCTCTAGGAATGCATCCATTTCTTCCAGATTGGCCAATTTGTTGGCGTAGAGTTGCTCATAGTATGTTCTTATAATTGTCTGTATTTCTTTGGTGTTAGTTGTGATCTCTCCTCTTTCATTCATGATTTTATTGATTTGGGTCCTTTCTCTTTTCTTTTTGATGAGTCTGGCCAGGGGTTTATCAATCCTATTGATTCTTTCAAAGAACCAGCTCCTAGTTTCATTGATTTTTTCTATTGTTTTTTTGGTTTCTATTTCATTGATTTCTGCTCTGATCTTTATGATTTCTCTTCTCCTGCTGGGTTTAGGGTTTCTTTCTTGTTCTTTCTCCAGCTCCTTTACGCGTAGGGTTAGGTTGTGTACTTGAGACCTTTCTTGTTTCTTGAGAAAGGCTTGTACCGCTATATATTTTCCTCTCAGGACTGCCTTTGCTGTGTCCCACAGATTTTGAACTGTTGTGTTTTCATTATCATTTGTTTCCATGAATTTTTTCAATTCTTCTTTAATTTCCTGGTTGACCCATTCATTCTTTAGAAGGATGCTGTTTAGTCTCCATGTATTTGGGTTCTTTCCAGCTTTCGTCTTGTGATTGAGTTCTAGCTTCAGAGCATTGTGGTCTGAAAATATGCAGGGAATAATCCTAATCTTTTGATACCGGTTGAGACCTGATTTGTGACCCAGGATGTGATCTATTCTGGAGAAGGTTCCATGTGCACTAGAGAAGAATGTGTATTCTGTTGCTTTGGGATGAAATGTTCTGAATATATCTGTGATGTCCATCTGGTCCAGTGTGTCATTTAAGGCCTTTATTTCCTTGTTGATCTTTTGCTTGGATGATCTGTCCATTTCAGTGAGGGGAGTGTTCAAGTCCCCTACTATTATTGTATTATTATTGATGTGTTTCTTTGATTTTGTTATTAATTGGTTGATATAGTTGGCTGCTCCCACGTTAGGGGCATAGATATTTAAAATTGTTAGATCTTCTTGTTGGACAGACCCTTTGAGTAGGATATAGTGTCCTTCCTCATCTCTTATTATAGTCTTTGGCTTAAAATCTAATTGATCTGATATAAGGATTGCCACCCCAGCTTTCTTCTGATGCCCATTAGCATGGTAAATTGTTTTCCACCCCCTCACTTTAAATCTGGAGGTGTCTTCGCGTCTAAAATGAGTTTCTTGTAGGCAACATACTGATGGGTTTTGTTTTTTTATCCATTCTGATACCCTGTGTCTTTTGATTGGGGCATTTAGCCCATTAACATTCAGGGTAACTATTGAGAGATATGAATTTAGTGCCATTAGTAGCCTGTAAGGTGACTGTTACTGTATATTGTCTCTGTACCTTTCTGATCTACTACTTTTAGGCTCTCTCTTTGCTTAGAGGACCCCTTTCAATATTTCCTGGAGACCTGGTTTGGTGTTTGCAAATTCTTTCAGTTTTTGTTTGTCCTGGAAGATTTTGATCTCTCCTTCTATTTTCAATGATAGCCTAGCTGGATAGAGTATTCTTGGCTGCATGTTTTTCTCGTTGAGTGCTCTGAATATATCATGCCAGCTCTTCCTGGCCTGCCAGGTCTCTGTGGATAAGTCTGCCGCCAATCTAATATTTTTACCATTGTATGTTACTGATTTCTTTTCTCGGGCTGCTTTCAGGATTTTCTCTTTGTCACTAAGACTTGTAAATTTTACTATTAGGTGACGGGGTGTGGACCTATTCTTGTTGACTTTGAGGGGGGTTCTCTGCATCTCCTGGATTTTAATGCTTGTTCCCTTTGCCATATTAGGGAAATTCTCTCCAATGATTCTCTCCAATAGACCCTCTGCTCCCCTCTCTGTTTCTTCTTCTTCTGGAATCCCAATTATTCTAATGTTGTTTCGTCTTATGGTGTCACTTATCTCTCGAATTCTCCCCTCATGGTCCAGTAGCTGTTTGTCCCTCTTTTGCTCGGCTTCCTTATTCTCTGTCATTTGGTCTTCTATATCACTAATTCTTTCTTCTGCCTCATTTATCCTAGCAGTGAGAGCCTCCATTTTTGATTGCACCTCATTAATAGCTTTTTTGATTTCAACTTGGTTAGACTTTAGTTCTTTAATTTCTCCAGAAAGGGCTTTAATATCTCCAGAGAGGGTTTCTCTAATATCTTCCATGCCTTTTTCGAGCCCGGCTAGAATGTTCAGAATCGTCATTCTGAACTCTTGATCTGACATAGTACCAATGTCTGTGTTGATTAGGTCCCTAGCCTTCGGTACTGTCTCTTGTTCTTTTGTTTGTGGTGATTTTTTCCGCCTTGTCATTTTGTCCAGATAAGAGGATATGAAGGAGCAAATAAACTACTAATAGGGTGGCAAAGACCCCAGAAAAATGCGCTGTAACCAAATCAGAAGAGACCCCAAATTGGGGGGGGGGGAAGGGGATAAAAAACAGGTTCTGAAAAAAAAAAGAAAAAAAAAAAAAAAGAAAAAAAATTTAAAAAATAAAACAAATAAAAAAATATAAAAAAGAAAGAAAAAATATATTTATTTAGATGAACTAGTCAAAAAACGTTAAAAAAGAAAAGGGTAAAAGTTTTTAAAAAAATTTAGCAGAAGAAGAAAAAAGAAAAAAGAAAAAAAAATTGAAAAAAGAAAAAAAAAAAATTGAAAAAAGAAAAAAAAATTGAAGTAGCCGCAAGACTAAAGAATCATGGGGAGAAAGCCATGAGTTCCATGCTTTGCTTTCTCCTCCTCTGGAATTGCTCTGCTGTCTTAGGAATTGAATCTGCTTTCTCCTTGATAGATGAACTTCGTCCTGGCTGGATATTTTGTTGATCTTCTGGGGGAGGGGCCTGTTGTAGTGACTCTCAAGTGTCTTTGCCCGAGGCGGGATTGCACCGCCCTTACCGGCGGCCGGACTAAGTAATCGGCTCGGGTTCGCTTTTGGGAGCTTCTGTTCCCTGAACGCTTTCCGTAGAGTTCCGGAGGACGGGAATGAAAATGGCGGCCTCCCAGTCTCCGGCCCGGAGGAGCCGAGAGCCTGGGGCCCCACTCCTCAGTGCGCCCCCAGAGGACAGCACCCAATCACTCCCGTATCCCCAGCCTCTAGCCGCGCTCCGAGCTCACCCAGCCCGCGACCAGTTCAAGGTAACCCCGAGCTGAGAGTTCAGTCCTCGGCTCTGTCTTGGCAGCCGGCTTCTCCGTTCTAATAGCTGCGAGCTCTCCGACACTCCGACACCCCCGATCCTTCTGTGACCCTGCGGGGCCTGGGGCCACGCTGGCCCCGCGTGGGCTTCACCCCGGTTTAGCCCCTGGAGCAATGTCCCTCAGTGGAACAGACTTTTAAAAGTCCTGATTTTGTGCTCCGTTCCTCCGCCGCTTGCCGGGAGCCGGCCCCTCCCCCCGCGGTCTATCTTCCCGTCGTTTTAGATTCACTTCTCCGCCAGTCCTACCTTTCAGAAAGTGGTTGATTTTCTGTTTCTAGAGTTGCTGTTCTTCTTCTCTTCGCTCTCCCGTTGGATTTGTAGGTGTTTGCTATGTTTAGATAAGCTATCGAGCTGATCTCCTGTTACCTGATGTAGTCTCAGCCTGCTACTTCTCCGCCATCTTGACTCCTCCCCTCTATTCCATGTATTTTTCCAGCATTATTGAGATATAATTGAAATTAGCATTGTATAAACTAAATTGTGTGAAGTAATGATTTGATACATACATATATGGTGAAATGATTACCACAATAAGGGTAGTTACCTCATTTACCTCACATAATTACCTTTTTTGTTGTTGTTTTTGAGGTGAAAACATTTAAGATCTATTTTCTCAGCAACTTTCAAGTATATGATATAGTATTGTTAACTGTAGTTACCATGCTGTACATCAGATCCCCAGAACTTACTCACCTTAAAACTGGAGGTTTGTATCCTTTGACCAACATTTCATTTCCTCCCACCCTACCTCTGGCAACCACCATTCTATTTCTATCAGTTTGGGTTTTTTAGATTCCACGTATTAGTGACATCATACAATATTTGTCTTTGTCTGACTTATTTCAGTTAGTATAAGCTCTCAGGTTTCATTCATGTTGTTGAAAATGTCAGGATTTTCTTCTTTTCTGGCTGAACAGTATTCCAGCGTGTGTGTGTGTGTGTGTGTGTGTATGTGCGTACACATGTGGGTGTGCACTTTTGCGTGCCAAATTTTCACTCATTCATCTATCAGTGAACATTTAAGTTGCTTCCATGTCTTGGCTACTGTAAATAATGCTGCCATGAACATGGGGGTACAGCTTTTTTTTTGAGATAATTATTTCATTTCCTTTGGATATTCCCCAGAAATGGAATTGCTGTATCCCCAGAAATGGAATTGCATTATAATTTTTTGAGGAACTTCCATACTGTTGACTAGAGTGTCTGTCTATACCAATTTACATTTTCGCCAACAGTGCCCAAAGGTTTCCCTTTCTCGTCCCCTAACACACTTATCTCTTGTCTTTTTGATGATAGCCATGCTAATAAGTGTCAAGTGATGTCTCATTCTAGTTTCGATTTGTGTTTCCTGATGATTAGTGATGTTGAACACTTTTTCATGTACCTGTAGGCCATTTTTTGTATGTCTTCTTTGGAAAAACATCTGTTCAGGTCCTTTGCCAATTTTTTAATAAAATTATTTGGGCTTTTTTTTTCTGTTACTTTGTATGCATTTCTCATATATTTTGAATGTTAACCCCTTATCAGATATATTGTTGGCAAATATTTTCTCCCATTCTCCAGGTTAGATTTTCATTTTGTTAATTTTTTTTTCTTTTACTGTATGGAAGCTTTTAAAAATAAATGCACTAAAAAAATGCATTCATTTATTTTTGCTTTTGCTTCTTGTGCTTGTCATAAGCAAAAACCATAGCCAACTCCAATGACAAGGAGTATTTTCCCTATGTTTGCTTCTAGGAATTTTGCATTTTAGTTCATTTTTGTGAGTGGTGTAAGACAGAGGTCTAGTTTCGTTCTTTTGCGTGTGGGTACTCAGTTTTCCCAAACACTTATTGAAGAGATTACCATTTCCCCTTTGAGTATTTTTTGACTCCCCTTGCCAAATATTAGTTGACTGTATGTGTATGGGTTTCTTTCTGGGTTTTTTATTCTGACCCATTCGTCTGTGTGTCGGCTTTTATGCTAATACTATTGATTACTACGGCTTTGAGGTATAGTTTGAAGTCAGGAAGTGTGATGCCTCCAGCTTTGTTTTTCTTTCTCAGGATTGCTTTGGCTCATTAGAATATTTTGTGGTTCCGTATGAATTTTAGAATAGCTTTTTCTATTTCTGTGAAAAATGCCATTGCATTGAATTTATAGATGGCTTTGTGTAATATGGACATTTTAACAATACTAACTCTTTTGTTTCATGAACATGGGATATCTTCTTCCCTTTTATTTGTGTTTTCTTTGATTTTTTTCATTAATGTCTTCTTGTTTTCAGAATATAGAGCTTTCATTTCCATGGTTCAATTTATCCCTAAGTATTTTATTGTTTTTGATGGTATTGTTCATGGGATTGTTTTCTTTATTTCTTTTTCAGATAGTTCATTGTTAGTGTATAGAAATGCAACCAATTCTTGTATATTGATTTGTATCCTATAACTTTGCCAAATTGGTTTATTCTAACAAGCTTTTGGTTGGAGTCTTTGTGGTTTTCTATATATAACATCATGTCTGCAAATAGAGATAATTTTACTTCTTTTACTTGAATACCATTTCTTTTTCTTACCTTTTTGCTCAATTTCCATATTTTTCTATATTGTGCCCATCAATTATTGTAACTATAGCTATTTTCAATACTTCTGTCTTCTGTCTTAGCTTATACACTAGGGTGAAATAGTGACTATATCACCATGTTATGGTATTAGAGTTAGATGTTCTCATTTCTGAACCCAGTTCATGTTGTGCAACTTAAAGTTTAAAGTGATTTACTATTACTTAAGAGTGACCAGGATAATCAATGAGACTGGCAAAGATTTTATCCAGTGGAAAGGGAAAAAACTCTTCGGGTAAATAAACGCTAAACGGACATTGGTAGATAAAATTAAAATTGCATTTTGAAAAGCTCCCATGAGTTGTTCTTGTTAACTTTTGCAATATCATGGGATCATATCTAATGCAAAATATCCAATTTACTTCAAGGTAACATATCAGTCCACAAATATTGATTGAGTCTCAGCTCTTTGCTAAGCACTATTCGGACACTGAAGGAACCATTTTGAGCTAAACAGACATTGCATCTACCCTGAAGCATTTGTTCAGAGCTGACATCAAAGTTCTCTGCCACCTAACCAAATTTGAGAACCACTGTACTCAGGTAAACGGGGGATTCTTCACAAGCTTCTATCTGGACTTGGAATCGTGCCTGGGAATAGAAGCGGTTGTTCTCCTTAGAGCAATCTGACAGAGCTGGTTATTTAAATAGGTGACTTTCCTCTTGAGAGGATTGGGCGATGACTGCAGTTTTCTCCGTCTCCAAGATCTCCTTAAAACTGGTATTTCACAACTCACTGCCGTGAAAAGCACTCAGGGAATGGAGCTGGTATGTGCCATTTTGACAATCAGGAAACCTGAGTCTCCAGGGAATGTATAAAAAATTCAAGACTCACTAGAAATTATTCATGGCTGCAGTATCAGGAATCTAACAGCCTGATCTAGAGTAGGCAGTACTGAGTGCCGTGTGGCATCAAGTGCCCTGCGGCCATGATGTTCCGTGATGGCGGGAGAGGGGGTGCCACTAGGGGCGGGGGTGTGCCCAATTTCACGCTGTTTCCTGCTGCCCAGCTCTCTTCCTTTTTGACATTTCCCAAGCCTGGTTTCCCACCTTCCTTCTGGTTCTATGAGCAATCTCAAGTCTGTCTGATAAATTCCTTTTCCACTTACATTAGCCAGAGTTGGTTTCTATTGCCTGCAATCAAGAATGTTAACTGATACAGAAAGCCAACTGATACTTTGCTCCTAGGTGGTGACTCCAGATGAATTATTACTCTCTGTTTCTAAACTCAATTTGACATGAGATAAGGCAGAAACATTTTCTCCTTTTCATGGCTCTTAGGAACACTTCATTATGTATGCTGAACTTAAAGAACAGGGTCCCACCATTCTCTTTGGGTGCAGGCAGACTACTTTGCAGAGACTAGACTGTCTATTTAAGAAGGGCACCTGGAATTTATTGAAAACCTACCATAAAATAAGCACTTTGTTAGATGTTGCCTCGTAGCTCCTTAATTCCTTACGTCCACTGTATACACTAAGCATTATTATTCCTGTTTTATAGAAGCTCAGAGGAATTTAGAAATTAAGGCACTTCCATAAAATTCCACAACTAGTGGTGAGGAATGACTCCGAAGTTCATTCTGTTTCCGTGCATCTCAATGTATATATAGGAAATCAGGTTTGCATCATTCAGAATTTATTTAGTCTGGTGTATCAGGACTAGTGCTCTGAAGTCAGTGTCCCAGCTGTCACTGAGCTGTGATCTTGGGCAAGGGGGAGTGAGTCTGGGGACTAGGGAGACAGTTCTCACAGTCTGCAAACATCCCAGTCCCCGAGGTGCAGGAATCATACTGGGGCTGGTGTTTCAGTCAGCCTATGAGACTCTGCTTCCTAGAACCCAGTTTTAGGGAAACCACATTCTTCTGTTTCCCCCATTTCCTGAGACATCAGTCTGTGGTAAAAAAAAAAATAATAATAATAAGTCCAAATGCATTCTGGTATTTTTCTGCCTCTATTATTCCCGTTCATTTTCCTTTAGAATTGACTCATTTTAAGACCTCCTATTTGATATTAATGAGCTGTGACATTGTTTAAAATAGCTTATGAAATTCTGAAAATTTCAACATTTTCAAAAAAAATTTCAACATTTTCTTCTGTAATTTGTGCAAATGTAGAAATCTGTGAGAAATGTGGAGATTTCAGTCTTAGAAACATAATGGGTCAGATTATTTTCATTGGAAAGAGGAAAGTGTGACAAAGATCATTAGAAACAGAACTTGAGGGACACCTGGGTGGCTCAGTTGGTTAAGCAGCTGCCTTCGACTCGGGTCATGATCCCAGCATCCTGGGATCGAGTCCCACATCGGGCTCCTTGCTCCGCAGGGAGCCTGCTTCTCCCTCTGCCTCTGCCTGCCACTCTGTCTGCTTGTGCTCACTCTCTCCTCTCTCTCTCTGACAAATAAATAAAATCTTAAAAAAAAAAAAAAAAAGGAAACAGAACTTGAGAGGCACCTGGCTGGCTGAGTCAGCAGAGCCTGACTCTTGATCTTAGGGTTGTGTTTTCAAGCCCCACACAGAGTGTAGACTACTTAAAATAAAATAAACAGAAATTGAACAAAAATGATGAGTCCCATATTCTATGTAAGGCTAGAGGTACTTTTCGTTTTGATAAGTGACATAGGAGTGTTAACTTCAATTCTACTTGCTTGAAAACTACAGAATGGATAGCTTGCCTTGCTTGAAATTGTGTCCTTCTTCTTAATTAGGATCACATAACCTGCCCTATACTTTGAAACATTCAGACATACAGACTTTGAGCCATTAATAAAAGGATAGGTGATACCCACACAAGAACACAAGAGAGGAAAAGTCAGCTTCAGATGTGAGACAAAAAATAATCACTTCCATGATTCCTCCTCTTTCTAGGATTCTGTGAGAGTTTAAATACAAAGTTTTTAACAACTGAATTTTTTCACAATGATATAGCTTGTATATTCCCAAATTATCATGCTTAAAAATAGCTATGGCATGAACTCAGTGGCTTAGACAGGTTTCCATCTATTAGGCGTTTGATCTCAGGGACTAGCCTTCTCCCCCATCCCTGCCACTTTTTGAAAAATTATTACTGAGTCCCTTAAACTTTTAACATAAAAAACTTTCTACAAGTGAAAAGGCATCATCAAATTTATAGGTTACATTTATTTGGCCATAAAGCCTATTTGGAACAATGAATAATTCTTTTTTAAAGGTTTTCAGGCATTATCTCGAGTTAATGCTTGTTAATGTGCTCATTTGTAATAATAGACGTGTTTATTCTTTACTCAGTGGGTCAGCTCTGCTACCACAGGTGACTGAATTTGATAACTGCGAACATTTATAAATGCAGAGCAAAGACAACTCCTCTATAGATCAGTTTAACGTGCACGAAGGATTTACATTTCTGCAAAACTGTTCCTTAGAATCACTTGAGAGTATTTGTAAGTCTGGACATGCCTTTCTGCCCTTGGGTTCTGCTTTCAACCTCTCATGTTTATATTCAACTTGAAATCTAATTTTCATAAATGCCTGGGTTTAAAATAGGCTATGGGTTTAAATACAGGAAAAGGATTGTTTGTGTAAAATACTAACCAGGCTTTTGACTTCCCAGGTCTTTTATTGAGCTGCTGTTTTGTGATTGTTATTTGGTGACACGGTTCATTTTATCCTGCCTTGCAGAGAACCACTAAATTAGAATAATGGATTGTGCTTTCAATTAGACTCCATACAACCTTGTATACCTTAATAACCGAATAGATGAGAAAATGCCATAAAATGCAGTTCTTTATAATGGCTCTATTTCCCCACTACCTGCTGGTGTAAGATTGTAAATGTGATCCCAAGGGAAGGTATTAGCGCCATGACCTCTCCCAGAAAAATTTAACTGTTGGATTTTAAAATACTTGCTTACTAAACAAAACAAAACAGGGAAGATGTTGGGATGAATGTGCTTTTGCTTAACTTACTCCCTTTTCAAATGTGTAAAAACTGAACAAACATCACCCGACCTATTCATTTACTAAGGGAGAATGTGCAAGTCTAAAAAAAAAAAAAAAAAGAAAGAAAGAAAAAACAATAAGAAATACAGTACTGAAAACCTATTTGAAACCACAGCCCTGTGGCCCATCTTGATGGATATAAAGTAACATTATTGTTTCTGTGAGATAAGATTAAGGAGAAAAATGGAAAAGAAAGTCAGAAAGGACTGACTAAATACTTAGAATGTATGCCTGGTATATGTATCAATCCCAAATATACATATCTCCAAGTCGCTTTGCCCTTCAACTCCCATTTTTGCAGTCCCTGCATATCCAGCATGAAAAGTAGTTACATAACACAGCATGCCTGATCTTAGAGCCAAAAACAAGTAGAACTTTAAAAGGTATTTCTGATGATGTTGAAGATTTTGACATTTTTCCTGGTCTCCTAATGATGTGTTCATAATTTTCATCGTATCATCAGTGGGTGGCCTTTTTGTTCTGTGGATGGTTTCCTCTGTTCTGGGAAGGTTTTTTTTTAGTTTGATGTAGACCCAATAGTTTATTTTTGCTTTTCTTGCTATTTGTTTTTGGTGTCGGATTTAAAAAAATCATCGCCAAGATGGATGTCAAGGGGCTTGCCAACTTTGTCTTCTGGGAGTTTGACGGTTTCAGGTCTTACATAAGTCTTTAGGCCACTTTGATTTCATTTTTGTGTATGGCATGAGGTGGGGGTCCACTTTCATTCTTTTGCATACAGCGGCCCAATTTTGCATGCAGCAGCCCTATTTTCCTCAAGGACTTGTGATTGTCCTTTCCCTATTGTATATTCTTGACTCCTTTGTCATAAATTACCTATGCAAGGTTTCTTTCTGGGTTTTCTATTCTGTTCCATTGATCTGTGTGTCTGTTTTTATACCAAGACCATGCTGCTTAAATTGGTTTAGCTTTGTAATATAGTTTGAAATCAGGGAGTGTGATGCCTCCAGCTTTGTTCTTCTTTCCCGAGATTGTTTTGGCTCTTCAAGATCTTTTATGGATCCATACAAATACTAGGACTGTTCATTCTATTTCTGTGTAGGAATTGCATTAAATCTGTTTATTGCTTTGGGTAGTATGGCCATTTTAACAATACTAATTCTTCCAATCCATGAGCACAGAATATCTTTTCATTTATTTGTATCTTTTTTTTATAAATTTATTTATTTTTTTCAGTGTAACAGTATTCATTGTTTTTGCACAACACCCAGTGCTCCATGCAATACGTGCCCTCCCTTATTTGTGTCTTTTTTTAAAAAATATTGACATTGGGGAGGGGAGGCGAACCATAAGAGACTATGGACTCTGAAAAACAACCTGAGGGTTTTGAAGGGTCAGGGGTGGGAGGTTGGGGCAACCTGAGGGTTTTGAAGGGTCAGGGTGGGAGGTTGGGGGAACAGGTGGTGGGTAATGGGGAGGGCACGTTTTGCATGGAGCACTGGGTGTTGTGCAAAAAGAATGAATACTGTTACACTGAAAAAATAAATAAAATGAAAAAAAAATATTTTATTTATTTATTTGAGAGAGAGAGAGCATAAGCAGGGCAAGGAGCAGAGGGGGAGGGAGAAGGAGAGAGAGAACCTCTCAAGCAGACTGCACTAATCATAGAGCCCAATGAGGGGCTCAGTCCCAAAACCCTGAGATTATAACCTGAGCCAAAATCAAGAGTTGGATGCTCAACTGACTGAGCCACCCAGGTGCCTCAGATTTTGTTTTCTTTAGTTTCTTTCATTAATGTCTCATAGTTTTCAATATACAGGCCTTTCACCTTCTAGGTTAAATTTATAAATTGATAGGCTTTTATTTTTTCAATGCAGTAGTAAATGGGCTTGTTCTCTTAATATCTCTGATAGTTCATTATTAGTGTATAGAAATGCAACAGATTTTTGTGTCATGATTTTCTATCTCCAACTTTACTGAATTCATTTTTTTCCAACAGGTTTTTGATGGAGTATTTAGGGTTTTATATATATAATATTATGCTATCTGCAAATAGTGGCAGTTTTACTTCTTTTCAATTTGGATGTTCACTCTTCCTTCCATCTGTCCTTCCTTCCTTCCTTCTTCTCTTCTTTCCTCTCTTTCCTCCTTTATCTCTTTTTCCCTCTTTCTTTCTCTCTCTCTCTCTTTCTTACTTTTTCCTAATTGCTCTGGCTATGGGCTTCCAATACTGTGTTGAATAAGAGTGGTAAAATGGGCATTTTTCTCTTGTTCCTGATCTTAGAGAAAATGCTTTCAGCTTTTCACTGTTGAGTATGATGTTAATGAGCTTGTCATATAGGACCTTTATCTTGTTGAGGCTTGCACCCTCTATACCCTCTTTGTTGAGTTTTTTAAAAATCATAAATGGATATTGAATTTTGTCAGATGTTTTTTCTGTACCTATTGAGGTGATCCTCTGACTTTTATCCTTCGTTTTCTTAATGTGATGTGTCACATTAACTGATTTATGGATGTTGAACTATCCTTGCATCCCTCAAATAAATCTCACTTGATCATGGTGTATGATCCTTTTAACGTATTTTTGAATTCAGTTTGCAAATATTTTGTTGAGGATTTTTGCACCTATATTCATCAGGGATATAGGTCTACTAATTCCTATCCTGTGGTGTCTTTGTGTGGTTTTGGTATCAGATAACACTGGAATCATAAAATGAATTTGGGATAATTTCCTCCTCTTCTGTTTTTTGAAAGAGTTTGAGAGAGATGGTATGAATTCTTGGGATGGTAGAATTCCCAGCAAACCTGTCTGGTCCTGGACTTTGGGTTGGGTTTTGATTATGGATTCAAATTTCTTACTAGTGATTAGTCTTCAGATTTTCTATTTTGTTTTGATTCAGTCTTAGTAAGGTTATATTTTTCTAGGAATATTTCCGTTTCTTGTAGGTTGTCCAGTTTGTTGACATATAATTGTTTGTAGTCATCTTGTTATCCTTTGTATTTCTGTGGTATCAGTTGTTACATCTCTTTCATTTCTGATTTTATTTATAATAATCCTCTCTTTTTTTCTTGATGAGTCAAGCTAAAGATCTGTTAATTTTGTTTATCTTTTCAAAGAACCAGCTCTTAGTTTTATTGATATTCTCTATTGTCTTTTTAGTATCCATTTCATTTATTTTTGGTTTAATCTTTGTTGTTTCCTTCCTTCTACTAACTTTGCACTTTGTTTGTTCTTCTTTTCCTAGTTCTTTGTGGTGTAAAGTTAGGTTATTTATTTGAGGCTTTTCTTGTTTCTTAAGGTAGGAATTTATCACTATGACTTTCCCTTTTAGAACTGCTTTTGCTTCATCCCACCAATTTTGGTATGTTATATTTCCATTTTCATTTGTTGCAAAGTATTTTTTTATTTCTCTTTTGATTTTCTCTTTGACCTATTTGTTGTTCAGTAGCATGTTGTCTAATTGCTACACATTTGTGAATTGCCCAGTGTTTTTCATGTAATTAATTTCTAGTTTCATGGCATTGTTATCAAGAAAGATGCTTGATATGATTTCACTTCTCTTAAATTTATTAAGATTTGTCTTTTTTGCCCAACATAGGATATATCCTAGAAAATTTTCACTTGAGAAGAATGTATATTCTGTTGCTTTCAGATGGAATGATCTGTATATATCTCAAGTCCATCTGGTGTAATGTTTCACGTAAGGCCTATGTTTCTCTATTCATTATCAGTCTGGGTGATCTATCTATTGGTGTTAAGTGGGGTATTAAAATCCCCTACTATTATTGTATTGCTTCTATTTCTCCCTTTAGGTCAGTTAATATTTGCTGTATATATTTATGTGTTCCTCTGTTAAGTGCATACATATTTACAAATGTTATGTCATCTTGTTGGATTGACCTCTTTATCATAATGTAATGCCTATCTTTATCTCTTATTGCAGTCTTTGTTTTAAAGGCTATTTTATCTGATATAAGTATAGCTACTCTAGCTTTCTTTTGGTTTCCATTTGCATGGAATATCTTTTTCCATCCCTTCACTTTCAGTCTGTGTGTCCTTATATCTAAAGTTAAATTCTTGTAGGCACCATATAGATGAGTCTTATTTGTTTCTTCTTTTTATCCACTCAGCCACTCTATATCTTTTGATTATAGAATTTCAGCCATTTATATTTAAAATAACTACTATTAGCTATGAACTTACTGATATTTTGGTCATTGTTTACTGGCTGTTCTGTAGTTCCTCTCTTTCCTTACTTTGTCTCTTGCTTTCCTCATTTGTGATTTTATGACTTTCTTTCACAATATGCTTACATTCCTTTCTTTTTATCTTTTGTGTATTTACCATAGGTTTCTGGTTTAGGGTTACCATGAGGCTTACATATAATAACTTACATCTATAACAGTCTATTTAAGGTTGATAACAATTTAAGTTTGATCCCATTCTAAAGCTCAACCTTTTTATTCTCTATCCCTCATGTTTTCTTTTTGATGTTACATTTTATATCTTTTTATCTTGTATATTTCATAAGTAATTATAGTATCATAGTCACATAGTTACTTTTCTCTTATAACCCCATAATATCTTTGAAAACCATTAATCTCTTACCTTTACAAAAATTTACCTTTCCAGGAAGATTTATTCTTTCATATGTCTTCTTGTTATTAATTAGTGCTCCTTCTTTTTGATGGGCACACACTCTATGTATTTAGTCTTCCTTGCTGATTGTCGAGTCATTGAATCTTGTTTACTTTTCTCAATAGTGGCAGAACACAGCCAAGAAATTGATAATTTCTATTTACCTGAAGGGCATGAAAATGCAATTGATTTCATCATCCATTCCTTATGTACCTCACTCTTTCCAAAGATGAAAAGAACTGGAGGTTAAACATATGGAAGAATTTTATACATGATGAGCATACTAGCACTGCCACAGGCTTTCTTTTTTATTATTATTAATTTAACTCAGACAACAAGAAGGGTTGAGGGTACCATCTTAAAGAATAGTAAGTCAAGCAACTTTTATTCCTTTAGAAGTTTACTCTCCTTTTATCTCATTTCTGCTCACTAATACAACAAAAATCAACAGAATATGCACAGTTCCAAATTTCAGGTGAACTCTACAAATCACATTAAAAGCAATTATATATTTGCCCCAAATTGAAACTTTTAAAAACTTAATTTAGTTAAAAAATAAAAGTGAAGTTACCATAATTTTTGCATAATTACACTAGAAAATGAAAGTTTTTGCATATTACATTCAGAATTAAGCTTTCTTATGTACTAGGCTAGGTCCCATGTACCATTTCAGATGGAGCTAGTCTCAATATATGGAGATTTAAATAATGAGTTTGGGACAGTCTTCCTTCTAAGCATGCTGGATTTATCTGTGCTCTGTCTCCTTTACTCCATAATTGCTTATGTATGAGGCATCCATGAATTCTCAATAAATGTTAATTGAATGAATTATGATGTTGAAGACACCAAGTAAAGGAATCAGGCTAGATATTTTCTATTTATCTTCTTCTTAGAATAGGTTTCCATTTGACCATAAAATAAAATCAGGGGACCTCACACCAGGTCAGTTTGGTTTGGTTCATTCTGACATAAGAATATTTCTAGTGATTCCTCAGAGCAATGTTCTTCCTTTTTCACAGCTCTGATGGACAAGTTTCTACTTATAAATGTTTTTGATCCCCTTGTTTAAGCAGTATCCTCAGATGTATTCTCAGAATGTTCTCAAAGATGTACAATTTCAGAGTATAGTACATTTATCCATCCATTAGCTTTATTGCAGCTTTCCCTACTCTTGTTACAAATTCTAAAATGTGTAAGTGGAATGTGTCTAATTTAGTATCAGAATCCTGTAGAGGTCTAAAGAAAGAGTCCTAGATTGTTGCCAATTTTTAAAAGAAAGAGTAACTTAGAGCAGGGAAGATTCATTCATTCAAAATAATCTCACAGAGGTTATGTGGAGCCTAGAAAGTATGATTCATTATTCTAATTTAATGGTTCTTAGTACAGCAGAATAAAGTAACAGCTACATACCGGGGATTATACTGGGCCCTGAGGCTACAGCAAGAAACAGAATGGAAGAAAATTCTTATCTTTTCAAGCTTACCTTCTCATACAGGGAAATAGTCAGTAAACAAGTGACTAAAATACCATAATTAATTTATATTAAGATACACATTTTTGCACATTTTTGTACCTCAGAAACTTGTTTGTGTCTTATAGTTATTGTTGGCCTAGTGTCAATCAAGATGTAGCTGTTATTGCTTATTCATAATGTAGCAAAACTTATAGAGTGAAGTCAGAAGTTTGGGGCAAAATCCTGGAGACACCAGCAGAAGATTGGGAAATGCTGTGTCTTCAAAGTGGCTGATAGGACAAAATACAGTATTGAGTGGAAAAATAACTGTGTCGATGAGTCTGGGTTATATGGTCCAGGGAAGTTAAACTCTGAATAGGACACAGTTTTAGGAACATTTCAATTTATGTTGCTGATATTTTCCCCTTGAGTTGCGTAATAGTGATATATAATAAAAACAAATGTCTAAGTAAGGCCAAAATAGCTGCTGTAGTGAGTGTAAAAGAATTCAAAAACAATTTTTTTCTTTAAAGATTTTATTTATTTATTTGACAGAGATAGATCACAAGTAGGCAAAGAGGCAGGCAGAGAGAGACGGGGAAGCAGGCTCCCCGCTGAGCAGAGAGCCTGATGCGGGGATCGATATCAGGACCCTGGGATCATGACCTGAGCCGAAGGCAGAGGCTTAACCCTCTGAACCACCCAGGTGCCCCTAAAAACAATTTTTAATTTAATAAATTCTTCACAGAATTATAGTGTTTCTTATCATTTATGGTCTCTTAGATGTGAGGAAATATAATATGTATATATTTGATGGTAATAAATGCTTCAGAGAGGACTAAAAGAAAAGTGAATAGGGAATGTCATGGAGTGGGATGGTTTGCAATTTTAGTCAAGGTAGGCAGGAAAACCCTTGAGAAAGTACATTTAAAAGACTTTTCTTTTCTTTTTTTTTAAAGACTTGAAGACTTTTGCAGGTAAATTGAGCAACCAATGCAAAGGCCCTAAGCAACAGCATACCAAGCTTATTTGAGAAACAGAAAGGAGTTCGTGTGGCTAGAGAGCCATGAGAAAGGATAAAGTAGTAGGAGATGAAGTTGAAAGTTAAAGGAGACCAGCTCACACAGAGCCCCCATAGGAGATTGTGAAGATGTACTTTGAGATTGAAATAATTTTCACATTTATTCTAAGTTAAGTTAAGATCCATTAGAGGATGTTGTGCAAGAGTGACATGATCCAACTTACATATTTAAAGAATCAGTAAAGCTTCTAGATGGAGAAAAAGCTGAAGGAAGACAAAGACAGAATTGAGAGAACTGTTAGGAGGTATCAACATAAACCAGGTGGAAAATGATGGTGGCTTGGACCAGTGTGGTAGTGTTGTGGGGACAATAATGTGATGGAATTCACGACTCGTTTTGAAGACAGATCCCAAAGGTTTTGCTGATAATTTGGATAATGAATATGAGAAAAAGAAAGGGAGATTCAAGGTGACTCCAAGGTTTCTCATCTTAGCAACTACAGAGATGGAGTTGATATTAACAGAGATGGGGAGGACAATCAGAAGATCCAGGGGCACCTGGGTGGCTCAGTCAGTTAAACATCTGCCTTTGGCTCAGATCACGATCTCCTGGTCCTGGGATCAAGTTCTCTTTCATATAAATAAAATCTTAAAAAAAGAAGAAGAAGAAGGGGCGAGGAGGAGGAGATGATCCAGTAGGACTAACAGGAGTTCATTTTTTTTTCTTTTTTTTCTTTTGTTTATTTTTCAGCGTAACAGTATTCATTGTTTTTGCACAACACCCAGTGCTCCATGCAATACATGCCCTCACTATTACCCACCACCTGGTTCTCCCAACCTTCCACCCCCGCCCCTTCAAAACCCTCAGGTTGTTTTTCAGAGTCCATAGTCTCTTATGGTTTGCCTCCCCTTCCAATTTCCCTCAACTTCCTTCTCCTCTCCATCTCCCAATGTCCTCCATGTCATTTGTTATGCTCCACAGTTCATTTTTAAACATGTTAAATTTGATATGTCTATTAGACATCCAAAAGAGGATGTCATGTAGACAATCAGATATTTTTTCAGTGTAACAGTATTCATTCTTTTTGCACAACACCCAGTGCTCCATGCAAAACGTGCCCTCCCCATTACCCACCACCTGTTCCCCCAACCTCCCACCCCTGACCCTTCAAAACCCTCAGGTAGATAAGTGAAACTGGAGTTCTCATCACCATTCTTCCCCCAAATCTCCCATCATCTACTCATTGGCCAGAGTGTGTCCTGTAGTTTCCCTGGAAAGAGTAATTTTTCCATGGGGTCCTATGTTCATATGAACAATGTTGCCTGAGTTCTTAAATGTTTAAAACTATTTGATAATACCAAGTCCTGAAGAGAATGTCTAACAACAGAATCTATAAATCATAGTTTACAATGTAAATTGGTATAACTACTGTGGAAAATGGTAACATTCAATTTTAAGGTCGAACATTTACAGACTTTAAGAGCCAACAATTTCACACCAACACTTATATCTGAGAGGAAAATCTTGACAAATATATTAGAAGCTGTGCACAAAATGTCAAAATAGTATTATTGCCTAACAAGACCAGGAAATAACCCAAAGCATTTCAACAAAATAATAGAAAAATTGTGGTATATCCCCACAGTAGAATATTATATAGCAGTCAAAGTGAATGACCTACAGCTAAATCCAAAATAACCGGTGAGCAATGTGCTGTATTTCATCTATTCACGCCTGTGTAATTTTTCTTATGACATCTCAAAAATCTTAGCTTACTTGGCAGAGGTTTTTTGTTTTGTTTGTTTATTTGTTTTTTATAGATTTATTTATTTGAGAGAGACAGAGTGCACACATGGGGGTTGGGGGAGAGACAGAGGGAAAGATTCTCAAGCAGACTTGGCACTGAGCACAGATCCAGACCTAGGGCTCAGTCACATGACCCATGAGATAATGACCTGAGGCGAGGTCAGAGCCTAACTGACTGAGCCACCCAGACTCCCTGTGATGTTGTTTTATTGATGGTTGTGCCAACTATTAAAATATTGTCCTTTATAAGGAGGGCACTTACATTGAGCACTGGATGTTATATGCAAATGATGAATCACTAAATTCGACTCCTGAAACCAGCATTACACTATATGTTAACTAACTAGAATTAAATAAAAATTTGAAACAAACAAACAAACAAACAAAAAAGCCACCTTGGTGCAAATCAACCAAACTGAATATTAGATAACAATAAGAAATGTTATAACACCAGGGACACCTGGGTGGCTCAGTCAGTTAAGCATCTGCCTTCGGCTCATATCATGATCTTGGGGTCCTGGGATTGAGCCCCGAGTCAGGCTCCCTGCTCAGCAGGGGGGCCTGCTTCTCCTTCTGTACCCTTCACCTCCCTGACTCTCTCTCCCTCTCATGCATATGTATGTATGTATAAATACATAAAATCTCTTAAAAAAACGCATGTTATAACACAAATATATAAAAAATGTTGTCCTTTAGCTCCAAATCCACTCGTCTGTACTCTGCTTTGTGACATAGGAACTGAGAGCCTACAACTCACTTCTGTACTTTGCCAGCTGGCTCTGTTCAAAGCTTTTCCATGGGGGGCACTAGAGGAGGCTTCTGTGCTGGAAGAGGGAGAAGAGTACTTGCTCCTCCTGTTGTTTTCCGGTTTCCTGTCCCTGGGATCTCCCCCCAGCAACCCTTCTTCACAGCAGCAAAGGTAATTCCTTCTTATAGTGGCAGCTACACTCAGCCCATAGCTACCCCATCCCCTGTAGAATCAGTCTGGTAACACCGCCTCAGCAGAGGCAGCTGCTGCCCTCCTTGGAGGCCAAGGTCTGCGTCCCAGGGAACCCTGTTCTCTGGGCTGAGACTCATGCATCAACTGAGCAGTGCTTCCTCCTCAGTTATCTGCCACAGTTTCAGCCCCTATGGACCTTATTCTAAGTTCATCCCTTAGTTTCCTCCGTTTTCTTAGCCATAGGGAATGGTAGTTTCTTCCTGTGGTTTCTACCCCAAGATATCTTAGAATCCTCTTTCTGCCCTTTCAGTGAAAACAACTTTATTCCTGGTATAGGTGCTTTATGTCAAATACCTCTGGTCAAATGACTGGTGTGGTTTCTGTGTAATACAATGGTACATAAAATAATTGTACCTTATATAATTCATAGGATATTAGATTTGAAGTCTCAGAAGATCATACACAGCAAAATACCTTTTACATAAAGTTAAAAACAAATAAAACTCTATTTTAGGAACACACAGGCATGACTTAGAATAGTTCTTACCTCTGGTATAGGGAGGTAAGTCATGTTAGAGGAGGCCATAGGTAGACATTAATTTACTATAATGTCCTAGTTTTTGTACTTTTTTAAAGATTTTACTTATTTATTTGAGAGAGAGAGAGAGAGAGCACGAACAGAGAAGAGAGGCAGAGGGAGAAGGAGAAATAGACTCCCCTGCTGAGCAGGGAGCCCGATGTGGGGCTCAATCCCAGGACCCTGGGATTATGACCTGAGCCGAAGGCAGATGCTACACCAACTGCCACCCAGGCACCCCTAGTTTTTTTATTTGGATCCATTGACTTTATTATGTTGTTACATAAATAATAACTACCTACATAGAAACCTGCTTGCTGCATTCATAATACATACATACATAATACATACATACATAATACATTCATAATACATAGATATATGCATGCATGCATGTAAACATACAGAAAATAAGACAATGGTTAAACTTTGATGACACTATAAAAACAACTTTGATCAATCCAATTCTCTAAAGATGACATCATAATGAAATCATTTCCCTTTTTACATAAAGCAAGATTTGACTGACTATAAAATTCTTGACTCACTGTGCTTGCTTGAGCATACTGTGGATGTTTCTTCACTGTCTTTTGGTCCTGAGGGTTTTTGTGCAGAAGTCAGAAGCCACCCTGCTTTTATTTCCCTGAAAGGAGAGTTCATCTATTGCCTGGTTCTCCAAAGGCAAGGATTCTTTCTACATCTTTAAAGGATTCCAAAAGGGATTTGTTCTATATCTTTAAAGACAACTTCACCAAAGTGTGACTCGGTGTTGATGGTTCTGGGCCATCACAGTGGCTCAGTGTGCCATGAATTTTCTCTAATTATATGTTAAAATATTCATTCTGTTGCTTTCTTTTGGGTTTCTTCTTTGGAATTCCAATTAAGCAGAAAAGGGCTATGCTTTTCTTCACTTCTTTACTTCTATAGCTGTGATCTGTTGCTAACACTAGCTGTGTATTTTTCTTTTATTTTGTTTCTTTTTTGCACTTTGTCCTCCACATCCTTTCCTGTGGCCTCCCTGTTGTCAGATCTCCCTTATGCCCTTCCTACTTTATCTTTTATTTCTGTAACTTTTAGTCTTGCTTTCTTCCCTGAGTTCTGCCATTACCTTCTATTGTGGGCTCTGCTCTTCCCTGATGTCTCCATCTTGGCTATGATGTTTAGGATTCATTTAATTTTTTCTTTGAAATAACGATAGATTGTTTGATTATAATTATCATCTGCTCTATTGCAACTTTCCCTGAATTCCCTGAAAACTTTTCTTTGTCTTACAGAAATATCTTGCTGTTCTTTCTCACATATTTTCATAGAGCATTTTTGGATGACTACTCTGTTTCCTTTAACTTTTCTTTTCTTTTTTTTTTTTTAATTGCCATATTGTCCTGAACCAGTTTTTGCTTTTTTTTTAGGGAGAGATTTTATTTATCTATTTGAGGGCGAGAAAGAGACAGAGACAGAGCACAAGCAGGGAGAGGGGGAGAGGGAGAAGCAGGCTCCCCACTGAGCTGGGAACCTGATTCCGGGCTCAATCCCAGGACCCTGAGATCATGACCTGAGTCAAAGGCAGAAACTTAACTGACTGAGACACCCAGGCACCACAAAGGTTAGAGCTAGAGGGATAAATTAGGAGGAGTAAGGGGCGAGGTAGCTTTCCTGGCTTAGCAACTCAAGAGCTATACTTCTTCATTACTGCAGTGAGAAATGTTTCCTTTAACCACAACACTGTTGTGTAGCTACATCTTCTGTGTCTCCCTGAGCTTATCCTGGTTCCAGGTGACTTCTCCAGCCAGCCCTATGCTCTCCTAGTTCCTTCACCACTTACTGCCACCCAAAGACTGCCTTCAGCATGATCCCCACACTTCTTAAGGGTATATTGTGTTGATGCTTTCTGAAATATGCCAATTCTTCCATACGTTTCTTCTCATCCTTCCTTGATTCCTCTAACTTCTCTGTTCTAACCCCTACCTGTAGCAGTTTCTCTCCTAGGGTGGAACATTCCTCTCCAGAGGGAGCAATTCTCTGGAGCTATCTGAGCCATCCCTCCCTTAACCCCTCTGGACTTCCCATTCCCCACCTGGCTTTCTGTCACATTTTGCGGGCCTCAGCTGTTCTTGGCAGGTCTGAAATGTATATGGAGTTTGCAGGTTTTCTCTCTCTCTCGCCTTCACTATAAACAAATTTTGCGACTTCTGGAAGGATTCTCTGTGTGGTTTCCAAGAAGAGTTGAAGTAAGATCCAGAATTCAGTTGGCACCAGGTCCCTACCAGTTCTACAACTGTTTGAAAAAGAGAAAAGAGAAACTGCCATTGTATTTTCTTCAGAATCTGTTTTCAGTCTTTTAAAGAAAGATGTGAAAATGAAATTGGCCTGAGGTTTGAGCAGATATTGTGACTGACTTGTGTTCATCTCAGTCAACTGTTTTCTTGAAGGTTTGGGAGCACACTTGGTACAGCAGGAATGGAGCAGGCAAAGCTAAATTAATATTGAGAATGAATGGACACACATTTTCACAGACCCAAATTTGGTACACAATTGTCATGATTTCTTGGTTATTTTCTTCCCTTAATCATGGTGAGAGAAGTCGAAAGAGCAGAGGGAGAAAGAACACACTGAAACTTTGCCGTTCATCCTATGGAAAGTAATAGAAGGTGCCAAAGGAGACTAAGTTCTGAGCTTCAGTGCAGACACACACACACACACACACACACACACACACACACACAATACTCCTCAGACAAAAAGCAATTACATAAAAGTTGGTCCAGAGATAAACTCTCAGAGCTGTGCAATCTTAGGAAAAACTTTACCTTAAGTTTGGAAGCCAAGAGTAAGTCAGTCAAATTGCAACTGGTAAGAAATTTTATTATAAAAAGGTATCATGTTATTCATTTAAATCTTGCTGAGTGAAATAGCTCTTGCATTTAGCTAGTATCTTCATTCTCTTAGCATTGTACAATTGTGGGAAAGGCATTACTCCCTGGATTGTTAACCCCATCACACCTCTGGGTTATCCACCGAAACCACTCCATTACCACGCTTTGCTGAACCACCATTATCAACCATGCTGATAACCACCATTATCTCATGATAATGGGCAGAACTGCAAGTCTCTGCCTTTAAGAAAGAGGCCCTGGCTCACTTTAGCAACACAAATGTCAGGAAGTCTGTAGAAACCTTAAGACCCAAAGGATCATATTCCCAGTGGCTGGGTTTCAGACATCCTGACAGAGGGTGGAGGATATTATTTTGGGCAAGAGTCTCTCCTCATAATCCCTCACATCATAGTTAGGCTGTTGCTTACTCACACCCTGCCTCTAAGTCTGGCCCCCAGTGACTCTGACATCCCTGGCTAGATACACTGTTAACATATTCCACCGACCGCTGGGAATGGGTGTCAGTGGGACAGCAGGGAAGTGAGGCCGAAATGGATCTCCCCAGTCCCAGGACCTCGTTCTGCTTTGCAAACACTGTGGTGCTTGACTTTATTATAGGGATTAAGACCTATGATTTCAGTGATATAACATCAACAGTCCTCTGTTAATCCAATAATGATTCAACAACTGCTCTTTAGATCCTTTGATTTACTGAGATGTAATGGGGTAGTTTTTAGGTTCCCGAATTCCAGCTACATTAATTGCTATACTTAGAGTACAGCTGTCGAGCCTTTAATCCCTCTTTACTGCAATGATGTTTAATTGAATTGAGTTATATTAAATTACCCTGAATGTACTAGTGACTGTTCATTTGTTTGTACTGTATTAATTAAATATTTTTTTATTTTGAAAGGAATCAAACTTTGAGGTACAGACCAGACTGCTTCATGTTTTCTCATACAAACCTAAAATATAGGAGATAAAATAATGTTCTGGTGAGACAAGTAGGGCTAGTTTCTAAAATTTTTTTTTCAGGGACATCTGTCACTATTTAATGATAAGTGATCCATTTCTATACAGGCATTTCAAATGCATCTATCATCACTTAAAGTTAAATAGCATAAATATCTCTCTTCCCTTATTAAACAGAATTTGCATCAACACTTTTGTTTTTGTTTTGTGAGTCACAAAAAAAAAGAGACAGAGAAATGGAAATAAAGACACATGCCGCTTAGAAGCCAAAAATATAAGAGAACGTGAAGTTGTGAGTTTCTCTTGTGCTCAGGTAAGCACTAACTATAACAACTATACCTTCCTATTTCATAAAGTACAGCACTCTGGCAGGGCTCCTGGGTTCCCCTGAGCCTCTGAGTCAGTTTTTCATTTCCTTCCCCACACCCCACTGGTATGGCCCCTAAAGAAAGGTCCATGTGGCCATCACAAGGGCTACTCTCTAGCCAAGCACTGATGTCTGTGACCACAGAGTGACCCTACCACCAAGAGGGAGGTGACGACTGTGCCACCTGACATGCCCCAGAATCACTTGTCACAAGGGTAACCTGAGTACCTCCCTTTCTCGTAATCTTCACAAAGCCACCTTATCCCTCTGAATCAGGGTCTCCATCTACTGTTTCATTTTCCCCAATGACCAGAGAGAGTAGGAGGACAAGCTGGGGTGCTCCCCAGACATGAGCTTTATTTCTAACTCAGCTGATTACTAGATGACAGTCACTGCCAAGTCTTCTCTGAGCTTCAGATTTTTTATCTCTAAAATGGGAATAGTCTGCATGAGACCAGTGCTCACATAGTCCCATTACATCATTTAAAATAAGGGAACGATTTTGTAAGGTATAAACTGAGGTACAGATACTATCCATCTCAATCCTTAGCTAAACTCTAAGAGTCTCTAATAGTGTCATTTATTTTTATCTCCTGTCCTGTGTAATAATGTTTGAGATCACTGGGCAAGTTTAATAAATGCTTGTTGCACACGTCACCGAATCCTAACCTTGAGCCGCAGGGGTTATTCAAGAGGACACACATTCAAAGAAAAAAAGTCCAAGAGGAATTCAAAGCTTCACACATATTTCTTGAGGAAGGTAAAACTCCAAGGCAACTCTTGCTAAAATTCCACTCCTCTCATATAATTTACCACCCCTCATCTTCCAAGGGCCTGTCACTTGCCTTCTTTCCTTCATCCTCCACGACCCCTCCCTGGTCATGATCATGACCCTTTCTGTTGCCTTTCCCAGCCTCTCCCTGAGCCCCTCGTCACCAGCACAGCCCTCCAGATTCCCAGAGTGTCAACTCCCCACACTCAATGGCTTCTGTGAAATGAAGTTCCCCTTCCCCTTCATTACTGTTTCATAAGAATAGAGCAGTTCTCCTTCAGCCCATTTTCCTGATTTGGGCTCACAGCAAGCAGAGGGGCAGGTGGAGGGGGTGGGAATGAACAATGGTGAAAACAAAGCCTAATTTATTTGGCAGAGAGAAAAGCTGGGAACATTCATCTACATTGTCATTTTTATCCCATCCCCTAAAGAACAGTTAGATGAAGAATTGGCAAGTTATGAGTATTGATTACATTCCTACTGGGAATCAGGCTCTAGGAATGACATGATAAAATTGAGCCACCTTGTCCTCGTCCTTGAAAGCTTTGTGCCTCAGTGATTTGGGCAGTGTCTTATGCATGGCCTGGAAGGTGCTATAAATGCATGAGGGAGAGATGGTACTGAGGTGCTTTCACAGGATCCATCTGGAAAGGGTGATCAGGGGACAAGAGTTGTTAAGATCACAGTGATTTTAGGGATCTATAGGGAGTTGGCTGTTGCATGTAACAATGAAGTTTTCACTGGGGGTAAAGAGAGTCTGCCTTGTGTTTGGCAAGCAGAGAGAAAAGAAACTAATTTGGTTGAACTAAAAATCTATAAAACTTTGGCATCTGTATCTCTATAATTTGCTGGGTAGAGATCTGTAAAGTTTTGGACTAGAAGCTGCTGAACCATCATTTTTGGGTGGTTGTTCTATTTGAATCAATTTCACAGCTTCTTTATAAGTAGTGCTCAAGTAGTAGTATTTAGAATTAAAGGAGAAAGTACTAAGGGAATAGAGGTATTTGTGCTGGTAGCATCTTTAAGTTCAACCAGTTTTGTTGTAAACATGTTGAAGTCAAGTAAACTCAGCTGGCATTGATGAAAGATTCACTTTATGCTTAGCACTGTGGGAGATATTGAAATAGTGCTTTCTTTAAAAATTGGGGAAAGTAATACTTCTCAACAATGCCCCAATAAGGTGATTATGAGGCTTAAACACATAAGGAATGTAAAATGATAAGTACAACATTTGATACAGACCAGAAGCTCCATAAATATTTGGGAATGATTGAATGAATGAACAAACAATGGGAGTGGGTTAGCCTTGTTATTCTTTAAGTTATACAATTTTTTGAGTCTTCTGAAATAAACCTGGGACTGAGGAGTTAAGAGTCATGTGGTTTGAACTGAGGTCAGTTGTTGAGGCTGAGTTAGATGGTAGTTACAAAAGTTGGTTCTGGAGTCAGATTGTGTGACCTGAATCCAGGACCCACCATTTGTCAGCTCCATGACCTGAGCGAAGCTACCTTACCCCTTCAACCTTCACATTCCTCACCTATCAATAGGGATAATAACAAGTCTACTTTGTAGGACTATTGTTAAAAGCATTTGGAATGTCTACCATCATGAAAAGTCCCCTGCCCATTTGGTGCAACTGCATTGCCCCCAACCACTCTTCTTTTCTTCTTTCCCGATCATTCAGGTCTAGAACCTCCTAAATTGGCTCTTGCCTTTAGTATCACTTTCTCAAATCCAGTCCCAATAATCAACTGATCTAAGATGAAAATCTGGCCTATAACCATACCACCCTGAACACACTTCATCTCGTCCAAAAAGGAAAATGAGATGGGGCACCTGGGTGGCTCAGTCAGTTAAGCCTCTGGCTCTTCGTTTTGGCTCAGGTCATGATATCAGAGTCTGGCATTGAGCCCCTAGTTGGGCTCCAAGCTGAGTGGGAATGTTGCTTAGGATTCTCTTCATCTCCCACTCTCTCCCTGCGCTTCCCTACTCACATGTGCATGTGTGTGTGCACTCTTTCTCTCTCAAATAAATAATCTTAAAAAAATTTTTTTTCCTTAAAATAAAATGAAAATCTGGGAACACCTAGCTGACTCAGTCAGTAAAACATGCCACTCTTGGTCTCAGGGTTGTGAGTTCAAGCCCCATGTTGGGCTTGGAGCTTACTTAAATTAAAAAAAAAAAACAACTAAACTATAATTAGAAAATAAATAAAGTGAAAATCTGATCCTGTTATTTTCTATTATCTGCAGGATATAAAGTCCTACTTTCTTCTCATAACAGAAAGCTCTTCATAATCTAGCAGTACAGTGTAATGGTTAAAATTATGGGTTTTAGAATCAAATGGACTAGAATTCCGCCATATTCTTTATTTGTGAAGCCTTAGACAAACCATTTAACATCCCCCAATTTTTTTTTCTGATAAAGATATAACAATAGTACGGTAGTGAATAAACTCTAAGACTGTTCCCAGTGTTCACATCTCTGGGTACACCTTGTATAACCCAGTCCTCTTGAATGTGGGTGGGACCTATAATGCTTGTAACCAAAAGAGGATGTTCAGTTGGCAAGTTGTCACTTCCAGGATTTACATTACATAAGACTGCAACATCAGTCTTTCTGGTACACTTTATACTTTGTTCACTTTGAGGAGGAAAGTCGCCATGTTGGGAAAGCCCATGGACTAGGGAACTAAGGGTGACCCTTGGTGGACAGCCAGCAAGTAACTGAGGACCTTAGTCCAATAGCATAAGGAACTGAATGCTGCCAGTAACTCTGAACGCTTGGAAATAGATCCTCCCCTATTCAAGCCTCAGATGAGACTCCAGCCTCACCAAACACTTTGACTGCAGCCTTTTGAAGACTCTGAAACATAGTATCCAGTGCCTGGACTTCTGACCTACAGCAAGTGAGATAATAAATGGGTGTTTTTTTAAGCCCCTAGATATATGATAATTATTGTGCAAGGATAAATAATTCAAGTAGGTGCTTTCCTACAGCAGTGACAGTTGGTCTCTCCAAGTATCCAAGTGCTTCTCTGCATTTCCCAGTTTCACTTGCAGTGAAGTTGGGGATATGTGACTATTTCTGGCCCACAGACTGAGCAGAAATGACTGTAAGAAGCACAGAGTATCTTCTTGATTCTTTTTCCTCTGTGCTGGTGGCATTAGAGACCACATGCTCCAAATGTCAT
The DNA here is from genome assembly GCF_922984935.1 of Meles meles. Lineage (NCBI taxonomy): Eukaryota > Metazoa > Chordata > Mammalia > Carnivora > Mustelidae > Meles > Meles meles. The sequence continues at coordinate 65,666,703 of NC_060072.1, forward strand.
GGCTACTAGATATGAGTTGACTGCCTGGCCTACACTGCACTTTATGAGATGGAAAATAGTCTTTTATTGTGCTAGGTCACTAAGAATTCAAGGTTTGAATATTAACCTGATTAATAAAACAACCCCACAAGGGATATTATAGGATTAACCAAGATAATGTACAAAAACAAATAGCATGGATTATACAAATCAACAGTCAGTAAATTATACCACTTAAGCTTCATCCAGTCTTGTAGTCTATAAACCCATACTTTGAGCTATTTTTTAGTTCTACAATCACACCATGTCATCTCAAGCTTCCTGCTGTTCCCTCTGCCTAGAATGTCCTTCCCTAGCTCACACATCATTTAAAATTTGACTAGGATGGAACCTTTCCTGGGTTAGGTATGTTCCCCTTTTCTTTGCACAGCTGAATGTTTAGTCCATCTGCCACACTGTATCAACCACCTCCTAGGACAGATGGCCAGCACCTTCATGGGAAGTGTCAGGGGCCCTGTGACATTGAAGGCACTTGATAAATGTTTGTCATTTATTATGTCAGATTTACCGCCTTCCTTATTACATACCTGGTTGAACTGGTTTTTTTAAAAATTTTAAACCATTCCCTTTCAAGATTTTTCCATGAAAATAACCCCAGGTGCCATTCATAGGGTAAGAGATCTTTATATTCACATGAAGAGTGTTAATCTCCTACTATCTCCCATCATTCTATTTTAGACTGAGCCCTAGTACTCCTTTTATCTTTCTGTACTAATTTAGATTCTCAACACTTTAATCATCTCTCCAAACTCTGTTCTTATTTGTGAAGTAAAGCGTCACACAGAGTGCTCTAGAGTTCAGTCATGACCAGGGGCAATGGAAGACTCTGTAGTCTACTCTGATTTTTGGTTCTTGAACTTGATAATAGTCTCTTAGCTTCTTGTCTCTGGGTCCTGAGCATTTAGCGACCTTACATGTGTGTACTCTTTTGTATTTTCTTCTTCCAACTTCCCATATTCAAGATCAAATTGTTGAGAAGGAAACTAACTCTACATTTTCCCTGAGATATGTAATTTGAAACTCTAACTCTAAATTTTAGTGAGGTCCTTCCATACCTTAATGGCCCTTGGTAATAATGAGCAGAACCCCTCTTCTGGACCTTTGGTAGAAAATGATTTAGCTATACTGACCTCAGCCTCTCTCTGTCTCAGCTCTGCACCTCAAGGTTGGCAGATAGTAATTGTGTTAACCCCCACATAGAACTCACCGAGTTCTCAAGAGCTTGAAAAACAAGACTTGCGAATGAACATACAATCTTATTAATGTGCTTGCAATAGTTCACTGGTAGAAGTTGAGGGAGCTATTCTTATTTTTTGCTGCATTTCAATTTGGACTTAGATGTGACAGAATTTGCCTCTTCAAGATGCATTCATTTTCTTAGGCACTATTATATCAGCTGTTCATTTGAAATAGAGTTCTCTGTAGACATGCCATGGCCAGTGACCAAGGAAAAGAGAAAGTATTGCTCATTTAGAAAATTGCTCTCTAGATATGAATCAGTGGATGTGTCTGAAAGCACCTACACTGTGCCCCAAGAGCTTAGTAGTGGTAAGATGCTATCTTTAATAATATTAATGAGAATGATACCTTTAAATAGCATTCTCCAATTTTCCAAGCATTTTCACATGTATTATTCCATTAGATCATTGCAGAAATTCTGTGCTTCGGAGTATAGCATAAATCCTATTTTAAGATGTGGACTCAGAGGACTTCCTCATATTCACAGCCAAAGCAAGTAGCAGAGTTGGAAAGATCACCTAGTATTTTTCACCCTGAAGCCACTTCTGTTTTTACACAGTATAGTATTTTTTCACCATATTCTCTTTAGTTGCTAATAAACTTCTCTCATATAAGTCTTAAAAATAAAATTTTTTCCAAGTTGTGTTTGATTTTTATTGCCCTGCGTTTTAGCCACACATGTAAGCAGGGGTCTCTCATTGGAGGTTTTACTGTTTTCCATGGGCCAATTGCTCATATGTCCTTGGGGCTGAAAATCTGGGGCCACCCTCAGCCTCAGGAGACTTTTATCTGGTCCTCCCATGTGGTCCCTGCATTTCAGAGCCAGCACATTGAAGCTGTCTCATGCTTCCCACTCTCTCTGCCTTCCCTTTCTGCCTCATACTTTTTTAGTTCCTCTCCTTCCAGCACAAGACTGTTCTCTGCTCTTAAGGGCAGAAGATTTTTGTTGCATGGGCAGGTCCAAGGTTTCAAAAAGAGAGCAAAGAGTAATAGCAGGTTCATTTGACTAGCAGATCCAAGCCATGTTCTCCAACATCTACTTTATAAGTAATATGTTACAGGAATATTTTCATCTCCTTCTATTTTTAGCTCCCATCTGCCTGATTTTTATGTCTAATGTGCAGTTGGTTCCAAATTCCAGTGAGGAAAGTGTTGTTATTTATTGGTTTTCCTCAAATCTCAACACAAATACAACGTGGACAAGACCAGTAGCTTCTTCTGAATTTTGGGGGGTGATTTCTCTATGTCTTATGTATTAGTTCTCTGCTGCTGCCAGAACAATTTACTTCAACCATAACAGCTTGAAGTAACAAAAACTTTGTGGCCTACGTAAGAGTTTCTTGTCTACTCTGAGGTTGTAAATATATTCACATATGCTTGCTTCGAGAAGGGTTATAGCTTTTGTTTTTATATGGGATCCATGATCCATTTTAAGCTGATGTGTTTGGAACGAGGTAGTGGTGTGGTATGGTAAACATCAGGGTTAATTTTTCTTTTCCTCGAGGGTATCTAGTTCTAGCACCATTTGTTGAAAAGACCATTCCTTTCCTGTTGAATTGCCCTGGCAACTTGTCAAAAATCAAGTGACCCAAGTATAAAAAAATATGTGTGCTAGGCTATACTTTATGTAAGGAAAAGGGGGCTATAAGAACTTATACATGTAATTGTTCACTTACGCAGCAGATAAACAGGAAGGAGAAACAGAAGACCAATGAGAGTACTCCAGGGAGCAGGAAAGAATGGAATGGGGACAGTGGGAGTGTGGGGATTGGGCTGTAGGGCTTAGAGGGAGACACACCTTTCTGATAATAACTTTCTACATAGCTCTGACTCTTAGAACCATGACCATATTTCACACACTCAAAGAATACATAAGTAATTAAAAATCAACAGAGATCTGGGGGAACTCAAAATGGTATACAAACAGTAAAAATCAAACTGAACTATATTACAAATGCATAACGTAACTACAGTAAAGAGGATGGGGGGAAATACCAACCTAAGCAACCTGGAAAACAGTATTTTGACTTTTTATTATAAAACCCCCCAAAATAAAAAGAACTGGAACTATATAAGATATTGTCCTTGAGTTGGTGAATTGGTTTCTCAAAAGAGTGTGGGTTAGCAATTCAGAAATTACATATGTGTATATGAGGACTGAAAAAATAGGTAAACATATTGTGGGTCATAAGGGCCAGGTTGCTCCCTATCAGGGAAAGAAGTGACCAAAAATGTGAGACCCTGTGGTGTAGGATTAGAATTATGGATATAAGAATGAGCTCATGATCTTTAATATACATACATATAGATGGGTGTGGAAAGAAATATATGTAGGTAGGTGTCAGTGTGTGTGTGTGTGTGTGTGTGTGTGTGTGTGCGTGTGTGTAGGGGTCAGGATCTGGACTGCAACTTGTACTGGAGCCTCTCGGTCTAGAGACTCTCTGCTCACCCCATTACCTTGCTCCGCCCTATGAGCCCACTCCTTACCCTGCTTTGTGTTTCCTCCCATATCCTTGGTGATGTGAACAATTTCCCACCACCCCCCCAAACCCCCCATCTCTAATGCTGAAGAAACAGAGAGTGGGAGAAAGGTTCGTTTGCCATGTGATTGGAGCAAACTCAGTTTTTCCTTAGATTGATTAGCTGCAAGTTTAAAATTTCCAAATGTAATTGCCTTTAAAAATTGGTTAAATCTGGAAAGGGGCGGGAGTCTTCAGCAGGCTGACAGTTATGTGCAGATTGTTTGACTTTAATATATTTATAGAAGCGCTGTCTGTCACCAGGCCTCTGGGAACACTTGTACTATTTAAAATATAAATTAGAAAAATATGCTGACGGAATTGTCTGCCCTAAGGAATTTTCCCCTAATCACAGCCTTCATGCCAATGTAAGAATTTCTACTTGGCTATCCCTTTCTAGGCAGAAGTTGGGAGTATGCAGCTGAGACCTAGAACTTTGCTAATGCTTAAAAGTTAGCCAGAAATGCTTTGTCCCAATACATGTTCCTTTCAGACTGGAGATCCCTCCAGACAGCCTTTCCATTCTTCCTTTCTCTTCTGCTTTCCCCAACCAGGAGCCCCCTCCCAGCACCCCCGCTCCTGGCATTCTTCCCAACTCTTTCAGGTGTCTTTGGCTTTGCTGTGTTGTCCCCTTCTCGGATGGCCTCAGTGGTTCCTTGTGCCCACCCCTAAGGTCACCAGACTCTGTCAGGATCTGGACCCAGCCAACTCCACTGACCTCCTACTGTCCCCTTCTCCTCCTAAGTCCTTGTGCCCCACATTTGCATCCACTCTGTTCCCTACCAGTTACTCCCTGCTGCTGACTGGGACCCAGCGTGTTCCCACTCCCGTCTTGGCCATTTGGTGAAGACTTGATGGAGCTCCTGTCAGAAGTGACCCACTCTGCCCCATGAAGCTAGTGGTACATCCTCTGTTTGCTCAGGGTCCTTTCATGTAGTCTTTGCTGTTACTGATGCACATTGTGAATATTCCTTGTGAACCCAAAGCTCCAGGAGAGCGCAAGAGTCTGAGATAACAGAGGTAAAGTCCCTGACACCCTGTCTGGCAAGCACACAGAAGGCCCTTGGTAAATAGAGGTTTTCACTTCTCTCTCCTTCTACATTAAAAAAACAGTTAACCACAATGCCTGGCTTTTAGTAGATGATTCATAAATGTTTTTAAGTAATGTATTGTGGCAGAACTCATCAAAGAGAAATTTGAACAAGTAAGTGTTTAAAAAAAACATTTCTAGACTCAGATTTTCCATCTGGGGAGTCTAGAGTCTGGGTGTGACTTAGGTACTCTTTTCAGTGCAGCAGCAGTGCGATGTTGTTACAGTCACAATTTCAGGCAGATCATAAGTGAGGGTTTTGTGTTTTTTTTTTTTTGACAGAGAAAGAGAGAGAGAGAGAGAGAGATCACAAGTAGGCAGAGAGGCAGGCAGAGAGAGAAGGGGAAGTAGGCTCCCTGCTGAGCAGAGAGCCCGATGCGGGACTCGATCCCAGGACCCTGAGATCATGACCTGAGCTGAAGGCAGAGGCTTAACCCGCTGAGCCACCAGGTGCCCCATAAGTGAGTTTTAACCCCAGAACCCACCAGTGGTGATATATCCCCCACAATGCCTATCTGATTTGCACTCCACTCTCTCCAACCTCATCTACTTGTCCCCCTCATTCCCAGTCCTCCTAAGCCATTCTGGCCTCTTTGAGGTTTCCTCAACATGCTAAGCATGCTTCTGCCTCAGGGCCTTTGCACATTCACTCTCTACCCATAATGCTCTTCTCTAAGATATCGATAAAGTTCTTTCCCTTCCCTCAGTCAAGCTTTCTCTCCATGTTACCTTCTCAGTGAGGCCTTTCATCACTATCCTATTTAAAATTGCACAGAGATACATACAGCTGTTATCTGTCCTTCCATACTTTCCCCCCAAAAAAGCCTTTATTACCTTCTAATATACTTCATAATATATTTATATTGTACATATATTTTTCTCTGTCCTCCTTCCACTGCAATGAAAGTTCTCTGAGGGCACTGATTTCTTTTTCCATTTTATTATCTTTTATATTCCTAGCCTAGAATAGTATTTGGCATGTAGCAAGTCTTCCATAAATAGTTATTTATTGCAAAAATGAATAAAAGCAATCAATTTCCCTTGGTTCTGTAAGGAGATACCCCCTCTCATTTATGACTTTTTCTGTTTCACTACTGTAGTCTCCCAATCGCTTGGCTAATGAACAGCATTTGCATTGTATTAAGATAAATTACTTTTAATTAATTGATTGATTACTTTAAATCAATTTATTTTAACTTATTTTAACTTGTTTAAAATAAATCCTTTTTCACTTCTATTGCATCTAAACATTGTTACCCAACTTCATTTTTACAATCATAGCTGCTGAAAGAGAAGTCTGGAAAATACCAAAATTATAGAAAAAGTTATCATTTCAAGGAAGGCTATAAACATATAAAGCAGAATGGAATTTGTATTGCACAAACCACTTTTATTCATTAATTCAAAAGATGTTTACTGAGAGTGTATCATGTTCCAGACCTGTTCTAGGAGCTGGAGTCACAGTGGTGAGTGACAAGTCCTGTCCTCATGGAGGTACATCCACAGACAGTGAACGAGGCACATGTTTCCAGTTGAGGGCAATGCTGGAAATAAAGGAATATGGTGTGAGAGCAGATAGCACGTCGCACCTCTCTGCTCTTCTCTGCCGTTGTGGTGTGTGTGGTTGACTATTCCCCACTGCGTCTTTCACAAGACTTTCAGGATCAAGCGATTCTGGCCAAGAAACAAAACCAGAATCATCCTATTCCCCAGTGGATTGGATGAAAATTGGTAATAAAATCAAGTACAGTTCTGGGGGAGACACTGGAGAAGAACCAAAGCTAGGTCTGCAGGAATCACCCACAAGATGGCACACATCATTACGCTGCCTCACAGTCTCTTGCTTGGACCATATCCCTCTGTAAACATCGTGACTACTCGAACAATTAGATGTGTTTTGCTGGGAAATGGTTTTTTCTCTATATCTATGCTTCTGCCCTACTAGGTTTGTGCAGTAATAAATATGTGAGATCTTTTGTTTGAGGAGAAAAAAAAAAGAGAGTGATGGGATCTATTTTATATGCACTGGTCAAGAGAGAGTGGAAAGAATTTGAGCAGAAATCTGAATGAAGGAAGGCGGAAAGTCACAGGATGACTTTAGCCAAGAAAATGCCCCAGGAAGAGCAAGAACATGTTTCCGAGGCAGGAGTGAGCTGGCTGTGTTTCTGATGCCAGTGTGTTTCACCACGCACTGATGCTAATAGTTTTGTGAGGTGGACACGAAAGGTTACATGAACCTCTGTGTCTTTGGGAAGAAAAGAAGAAAGGCAGCAGAAATGTGAACAGGTCTCTATCTCTCATCTTTACAAGAGATGGAATCAGTGTCTTGCTGATGTAGCCCAAGGACCAGCAGCACTCGCGCCACCTGGGAGCTTGTTAGAAATGCGGATTCTTGGGCCACACCCCCTACTTAAGCAATCAGAAATTGTGAGACAGCTTTAGAATCTGCATCTAAGCAAGACTTTGTGTGATTCTGCTACACAAACATTTGAGAAGTTTCAAAACAGATGATCTTAAATAGCTAAACTTCCTTTTTTTCCCCCCCTTAGTGAATGAGAGAGCACAAGCTGGGGGAGCCAGAGAGGGAGAAGCAGGCTCCTTGCTGAGCAGGGAACCCAATGTGGGGCTTGATCCCAGGACCCTGGGATCATGACCTGAGCCAAAGGCAGACCCTTAACCAACTGAGCCACCCGGGTGCCCCTAATATTTTTGATAAAGTGAAACAAAGAGGACAACTTGGGTGAAAGCAGCCTCCATGCTAGGATGGCAAAGAGAAAAGTGTGGAAAGCACTATTAACTCAATGCCCATCTAGCATTTCTCTGCCCGCCTCCCAAGAAGCATTCTACAAATCATTTATAGGTGGGTACTTCCAGTGTTATCCTTTTAGAGAGTCTCTGAAAACTGCATGCATTGTGTGAAGATCCATAAATGCTTATGAGCAGCTTTAGGGGATAAAAAAGAAGTAAAGGGTCAGAGAAAGTAGTATCTGTAGATTCAGCTGACCTGTTGAATAACCCATGGCATCCACCTCAACCTTTTATATCCTAAAGCTTGGTTTTGTTTTGTTAATTTGGGTCTATGGCAGTTCAAGAACAGGATAAGCTCCTTGAAATTTTATGCAAACTTGTATGTGTATGTTCATTTTTCAAAGGATAGGGTCAGTAGTTTTTAATAAAATATTCAAAAGGGTTCATGCCTCAAAAAAGATTGAGAACCACTGCATAAAAAAGGGTAGTTATTGAACTCTGGCCAGATATTAAATGCGGCTTGAAAATCAAAGAGATTGGCTTTCTTACTCCAGAGCTTCTTAGCCTACATTCAAACATGGAAAAGAATTAGCTCTGTGGGTGGCATTTTTCTTTGTATACACAATATATCCTTTTAGGACTTACAAACTCATAAATACCAATTCTATGCCTGTCCCTATTGTTTTGGCTTAAGAGGGTGGGGTTACAAATTCTGCTGGCCTCTTTCCAGATCCACCATCTTGCTTCCATGGCCTCTGTGGATGACAACAGACTTTAGAGTCTACTTTTTAAAAAACCTAAATAAGGACACATAGGCACACATAAGTTCAACTTACTTTTGTACTAAATGCTTCTTTCTCTTTTTTTTTCTTCACATACAAAACCCCCACCTTCTTTTATTTCATTGGCTTCCTGTCTATTTTAATTCTGCTCACAATGTAGCAGAGTTTTCACCCTAAAGACAAAGCATCATAATGAAGATTGGTGCTACTGTGTGGTCATACAAGAATTCTTTTTTAGGTCATAGAGTCAGGCCACCAGAGAGGGAGTTTACTGGGAAAGTCATGGTAAACTTTCAAGGGGCTGATCTCTGCTCTGGGTGGGATTCTAGGTATCTCTCATTTAATATCATAACTGGACAGACTTCATGCCATAGTCTTATGTCAGATTCTTCCCACTGCTTGGAAGAGAGACATGGTCAGTTTATTAATTATGGGGATAGATGGAATGACAAGTTACAAAAAAATCTAAGCTGCTGAATACATAGGAAACAGAACCTCATTTGTAATTGCTTATGTGTTTATTTGCAATGGTAAATCTAATGGTCCAACAACCACTTTGGCACAGGGAATAGAAAGGTGCAGAAGTCTGCTGTATCTCTGACTGAGTTCTTCGGTCTCCGATCTTTCCTCTCCAGCCTTGCCTTTCTTCTGGACTACCCAAACCTGGTTTTCCACTCTTCTCGCAAGATCATGGCTGCTATTTATTGTCATCACTCTTTGTGTCTCTACATCTTCTTTACTCTACCAACAGGCCACACTCTTTGTCTATCTGCACTTCAAGCACAACAAAGGACAAGATCCAATCAGCTTGATCTCTCTCTCTCCCTTGGATACAGTGTTTGCATTTGAAAGAACTCTAGAAGCAGTCCTTCCGATGATCAACCATTGTATCAGGAGGCCCATTCCCTGGTGAGAGAGTGTGGATACATTTACAATGGTAAAAACCCCTTGGGAAGATTTTTACAACAAAAAGTTGTGAATATGGCAACTTCTTCAGAATGAGGCTAAGTGTATGGCAGGCTGTGGTAGGCAGAATAATATCCTCCAAAGAAGTCCACATTCTAATCCCCAGAGCTTATGAATATATTATCATAACATGAATATGTTATCATAACATATGAATATGTTATGAATATGTTATCTTCCATAGCAGAGGGACCTTGCGGATTTGCTTGGTTAAAGATCTTGAGATGGGAAGATTATACTGAATTATCTGAGCATGCCCAATGAGAGGGGCACAGAGAGGGATTTAACAATGCTATCCTGCTGACTTTGAGGATGGAGGAAGGGGCCATGAGCCAAGGAATGCAGGCCATTTCTAGAAGCTGAAAAAGACAAGGGAATAGATTCTCCCTCTAGAATCTCCAGGTTTGATTCTAACACCTTGTTTTTTATTTCCAACACCTTGATTTTAACCCAGTGAGGCTGTGTCAGACTTCTCATCTCCAAAACAGTAGATAATACATGTGTTATTGTAAACTATTAAGTTTTGGGTAATTTTTTACAGCAGCAATAAGAAACTGAAAGAGAGGCTCTCAAAACATTCTCTCTGAAAACATCTCCTACTGATAAAAAAAAAATGGCTCAGGGGGAATTATAGATTAATTCATCTTCACTCCATTCTGGGCATAAGTTATCTGCTGATCTACCTGTCCACACAGACTTTTCCATAATCTATTCTCATTGATTGGCTTGGCTCTTTTGACTTTGATGTCACTTGAAGTTTGGTTGAGCAGACCCTCCAGGGAGAGGGCGTATAACCCAAACTTGGCCGTAGTTGTTGACCTAGGGATAAACACAGAACATAAATGTAAGGTTCTCTGGCGAATCATGGGCAAAGACTTCTCTTTAAGCTGGTGGTAACATGTGAACATAGGGCTTTAGGGGAGCACCATACTACCTGTGTATAGTGAACCAACTGAAGAATGGAGAGATAGAGGCCTAACTTTATTGTTTTAGCACCCGGATTGAGCTATGCCTGATGTTGGGCTTATTCTTGGCCTTTCTAATTAAGCAGGTGCCATATTTAATCCATCCACACATCCTGTTAGTTTATTTTCAAAATATATCCAGAAACCAAGCTCTTGTCATCACTGCACAGCTGCTCCCTGCTCCAGCCCAGTCATCTGCCTGGGTCCCTTTGGCAGCCTACTGCCTGGGCTTCCTGCTCCTGCCATGGCTCTCTTCACCCTGTTCTTAGCCTGGGAGCCAGAACAACATTCTCAAAATGTCATTCAGATCACATAATTTCTCCACTCTCTCCCCTCTTTTCTCGGAATCAAAGTCAGAGGTTTGGCAGTGGTCCACAGGACCCTTCCATCGTGGCTCTGCCCTGCCTCTTACCTTTCTGACCTCACATCCTTCTGGTCCTTACTCAGATGCCATCTATGTTGCCTCATGCTTTAGCTTTCTTCATAGCACTCTTAAGATCCATATTTTATTAATTTTTGTTAAAAGACACATTTGGTACCTTGCTACAAAGTACACATTTTTCTGTCAGCACATTTGGTGCCTTGCTACAAATTGCGAAACACTGACCTTTCCTCCAGGCTAATGTTGCAGCCCACTGAGATTCAAGGCTTGATTCTAGAGTTCAGATCTGCTTTCAGACCGTCTTGTCCTCTCCTCCAGGTTCTATGGGGCTTTACACAAACTGTATAATGTGTGTGTGTGTGTGTGTGTGTGTGTGTATCAGCCTATATCTTTTATCATCTGCCCTGCACCATGTATACTCCATGAAAAGAAAGATATTTGATTTTTTAAAAAAATATTTTGTTAACTACTGGATCCCAGTATTTAGAATAATGCCTGGTCTGTGATATGAGCTCAAGAAATGATTGTTAAAATAATTAATATGTTTATATGTTTTCTTTTTTGCTTGAGCTAGCCTGAATTGGTTTTCTGTCACAAGCAAAAGAGTTCTAATATATCCATGCAATGCTCAAGTATTTATGTTTGAACAGCACCAATGACATAAATGGCTGTCCTCCCAAACAACTCATCTCATGTTTAGATATTTATGCTTCTTTGAAAATTCTTTCTGATATTGAACTGAAATCTACCTCCCTGAAAATTTGATGCATTTCTTACCTATTAATTAGGCGACACAGAAGAGATTGAATTTTTCTACCATATGACAACCCCGCAAATATTTGAAGGCAAGTTTATTGCCTTTGTATATTTTGGGTTTTTTTTAAAGATTTTATTTTTTTATTTGAGAGAGGGAGAGAGAGAGAGAGAGATCATGAAAAGAGGAGAGAGGTCAGAGGGAGAAGCAGACTCCCCACCGAGCAGGGAGCCCGATGCAGGAGATTCCATCCCGGGACTCCAGGATCATGACCTCAGCCAAAGGCAGTCGCTTAACCAACTAAGCCACCCAGGTACCCAAATATCTTTCTCTTTTCTTGATTAAAAGCCCCCAGTTTCAACTGTTTTCCCATAAAATTCTGTTTGAAGAAATCTTTTCCTTGTTAACCCTCTTTGAATGTCTCGGGGTTTGTTGTCATTGTTGTCATTTGTTTTTTTGTGTTCCTCCAAATCAGGACTGAATGTAACACTCTGGCGATGCCACCCACTATAGGGTAAAGCAGATTTATTATCTCTGATTTTTAAGATACTCTACTTTCCTTTTTTTTTTTTTTTAAAGATGTTCTACTTTCATTAATACAGTATATGATCAAATGAACATTTTGGGAAGCCAAAACATGATAATGACTTATATTGAACTTACCATGAATGAAATCCCCACAGTCTTTGTCACACAGCTGTCATGAAGCCATACTACATAGCATAATTGGACAGTTGACACTTCGGACCAAAATTGCCAACACGTAGGTGCTTGAGCCTCATTATCAGTCTTTGTCCTTTGAAGCTTTGTGTCATATTATATAAAATCCTGTCATTTTCACCCAAATCCCTCCCTCCACTCTCTTCTGACCCTTTCTTTCACCCGAGGGTTCTGAGGCTGAGGGTAGGTAAGTTAGCCCAGTCTTACATTCTGGGGCTAAAGCAAGTCAGGCTTATTCATTCTGGGCCCGCACTTCATGTCCAAGACCCAGTGTCCTCCATGCCCAGAAGATACTCATTTCCCTGCCCTGGTTCTATTTCCCATTCGCAGAATATGCCTAGAGCCTCAGTCTTCTCCTGCATCTTCTTGCTATTACCCTTTTGGGGCATTAGAACCTTTCTTCTGATCCTTCTTCTGGTGAAACGCCTGGAACCCAATGATAAACTGTAAGATATCAGCACCTGCTTGCCAAGACTTCTGAACATTAGCCAACCCCAAGCCCCACAACAATATTCTGCCTTCCTATTGGGATACTCACTATTTCTACTGAGAACCATATTCAAACTATAATTAGAAATTATTCTTCTCTTATATTTAGAACATGCTAAATGCATGAATGAGTGGAGGAGACAGAGGAGACTCAATCAGAAAGGTAGAAGGATAGATTAAGCCCAAGAGAGAAAAGAGTTTCAAAGACAAAATTGCCAGCAATGCCAGATGTTGCAGAGAGATCAGATAATTTGATCACCAGGAAAACACGACTACATTGGATAGAATGTCTCTGATATCTGCAGTTTTAATCTCTGTCTTCAGTTCATTTGGGCACAAACACTGCACATCTTGAAAATCAATTTAAAGCTGTCATTTTAATTGGATCGAATGAATCTATCTGGGGTACGCAGCTGTATTGACCGTCACGTGCCGGTCTCCTCTAGCAGAGAAGGGGATAGAAAACCAGAAATTACCTTTTGTACCAACAACCTGTAACTGACAGAATGGGAAGATTCCATTGTTTGCAGGTGACAGAAAAAATTCGGAGCTGCTTACCCTTACTCCACAGAACCAGGACAGCCATGGGATTGTGGGAGATACACAGGGTGCTTGGGACATCTCAGATCTGTGCACAGAGAGAAAGGCAGAGCAGGACCTACCAATGGCAGGTTCAGCACCAGCTCTGGTCTCTGGGGAGTTGGCCACTCTGAGCTGGGGCATAAGGAAACCTGGGTTGGAGAGGGGATGTATGGGTACTTATCACTTCCCTGCTATGCAGCATCTGTTCTTTTCTTTTGATAACATTATAGTCTTTGAAATAAAAGTGCCCTGCCCTGACCTTGCTGGGGGTATAAGAGTGACTCATATAGAACACTTTGATTTTTTTCGTGGGACTTTGAATCTTGTATGTCATGTTGCAAAAACGGGGAAAGGGCTGGTGTTCAGTCATTGTTGTGCTAGACTCCTGGTGTTGTCCTGGATCCTGAGGTTTCTCCTCTCCTCTCTCTGATTACCCCAAGAGCCACCCATAGTCCTACCAATATATTTCCTCTTGCTTGATAGAGTTGGCTCTCTTGCTCACAACCAAAGAACCCTGATTGATGCAAATACCATGCCAAGAAGTGGACCAGCTCCTTTTTTATTCCCCCAACCCCAACCTGAATTTTCCTTAAGGAAGCCTGGGGAACAGAGACCCCTGTGCACTTGCTCCCCTTTTCTTCGACGTTAGTATTAAAACAATTGTTTCTTCTCTGACACTGATTCTCTTCAAGCCACTGTTCACCCTTGTTTCCCACATGTTGTGACTTAAGTCACAGCGGAAAGGGAAAGCCTGAAAATCATTTGAATGTAAATTGAACTGAATTTGTAAATGAGACACAATTAGACATACACACATGCTATCTACAAAGGTTGGGAATGAAATAAGAATAGACCACATGAGACAAAACCACTATAATGTGTTCCAGGGAGAAAGGCAGTGACAGTTTTACCAGAAACCCCAGCTATAATGAACACCTCTTTATTATCACTTTTCTGGCCATCCTAGAAACAGTCAAACTCGGAATGAGTGCTGGGATATATTACATTACTTTCTCATTGTATTACAGTCAGACATTGTTTCTGTTTACAATTACATCTTTGGCAGGCCTTATTAATTAGCACTGCCAAAACCAATCATCTAACCCCAAACCTGATCAAGTTACAGCTTCAATTGTGGTAGGTCCAGAGACATGCTGACTTTCCAGCCAAACTTTACCCTAACCCTAAATGGCATCTGTTTAATCAGTAAACATCTGGAGGGCATACCCAACCCTCAAGTTAATTAAAGTTTATGTGTTTCATCTTCCCAACAAATTTGTAAGCTCTGAGAAGATAGGAACCACAGCATAGTGGAGAAAGCGTAGACTTGGGACTAGACAGAACTGTGACCCTGCTCCATGCTATGCTCTGCCACTTACCACCTGGGTTAAACTCAGGCAAGTTACTCAACCATCTCAGCCTCTGTTTCCTCATCAGAAAATGGAGAAAAGTGGAGCCTCTGGGTGGCTCCATCAGTTGAGCTTCTGACTCTTGATTTCAGCTCAGGTCATGATCTCAGGGTCATGGGATCAGCCCCAATTCAGGCTCTGCACTGGGCATAGAATCTGCTTGGTATTCTCTCTTTCCCTCTCCCTTTGCCCTTCCTCCCCAAATTAATTAATTAAAATTTTAAAATAAAGGGAAAAAGTGGAGAAAAGACTCACTACATGATTATGAAAACTGTTAGTGTATGTTCATCTTCATCCTGTTTTTTCTGTTTCTTTCTCATAATGCCTGATGTAGAATTCTGCATAAAATGGAAATTAAGTAAATATCAGGCACTACCTACTCACTATTTAGTGAGTGCTGTATACCAGGAACTGCAGCTGGTCCTGAGGACACACCCATGAAAATTCAGCCTTCAGTCAGCCTAGATTTTCTGTCATCAGGAGACATGGCTGCTGATGGCTCTTGGCACATGGCTTCACATCCCACAACATCAGCATCAATATGGCCTGAAACTTGGTCTCTATGGTCAGACTCAGAATGTCCAAGAAGGACTCCTTTTGGTCAAACTTGCGTAAGGTTTCTACCCAATTTCAGTTAACTGGCTAGAAATGTAAGCTTCTTTACTGTGACTGTCTCAAGGGATACATAGCCCAGAGACAGCACCGACTATAGGAGGGTAGATTCCATTAGACAATAGTCCCACTCTTTAATTTGTTGGGTAGATAAAGGGCTATTTCCCAGGAGGGCTGTGCACGAAAGAAGATGCTATTTCTGGCAGATGATACAGCATCTGTCCGTGTCAGGGTATCTCAAGAGCAGGGTCTTTGTCTTGTTGGTCTCATTCATCTGCCCCCATCTAGTGCCCCACCCAGGGACACACATACCTGTGCATTTGTAAGTGTTCATGGAAAGGAAGAATATAGAAAAACTAGAAAATGTTGAATCACTAATTCTGTGACAGTGGTTGTCCCTACAATGTAAGTTCAGAAAAAGGAAGAGCAGTGTGGTATTTAGAGAGCTCATGGAAGAGATAGGGCTTCAATTAGGTCTCTAGGAATGATTTAAGATTTGATTGAGGAAGAGGGGAGAAGGCATTTCAGAAATTAACCTGGCTTATGTGTTTATGTGAGGGGTAGGGGAAAGCAATCAGGGTTCAAACTGGCCTTACTGGAACAGTGAGGAAATAATGAACGAAGAAGATAAAGTTAATTACTGGAGGCAGACTATTTAAACTCCAAGAAACAGTCTGTTCCTAATGTGTTAGTGAGTAAGCAGCCGTACAAGTTCTTGAGCAAATGAGGGACATGAAAATTAATTTAGGGAGATTAACAGTTGCAATGGTGAGGACATTAGTCATGAAGATATTTATCTGGAAAGTTAGCAATGGAACCCTGAAATGACACCCTGAAACAATAAATAGAAATTACTGATTTTGTGACAGATTGGAGACAGAAGCTCAATTTCAGCAAAGGGAAATGAAGAAAATAACTTCAAGGTTTGCAATAATAATAATAATGATACCACTGGAATTTATTAGATGATAGGGAAGGGAGCCAGTTTGGTTTGGTTTGCTGGAAATAACAAACTTAATTTTGAAATTCTAGGAAGTTAATTTTGAATTCTAGAACATGGCAAAGCATTTGAATGGAGGCAGTCAGTAGACTTCTGCAAATATCAACCTGAATTTCAGGTAAAATCTGAAGGTTTCTTTTAGGAAGCCAAAATTACTTTAATGCCTTTATTTAACAAAAATGTGGAAAGGTGTGGGCCAAGTATTCTGTAAAAACAAGAAAGATACAATCCCCCCTTGTAGCCACGTCCCTTCAGTGGGGGACATGATAAGAAAATGCATTATTACAATATTGATAATCCTATGGCCTTAGACTTGGGTTTGTGTTTCTTACTGTGTTTTAACTGAAAAGTGGAATTCTACTCTAAAGACAACAACATCAAGAAATATCCTTAAACAATGGGACAGTGGCATTTGCTTTCGTCCGTTGCTATGGCAGTTGAGCTTGGCATTTCCTGGAGAATGTGCACTCAAGACGCTGAGCAGGGGCACTCCGAAACGGCCTCTGTTGGGCTCCAACAGCTTCTCCAACTTGCTGTTATCTTTCATATCATGGCCCCAAGTGCATAAACTACACTTCTATTTAATAAGCTCCTAATTTTTGGAGTTATATATTATAGGTACATTATCTCTTAATTCTTGAAAGTGTCCATGCAGAGTTTTACAGCAATGAGTAATTGGGTTTGGATTACACAGATAGCCTTTCATTCATCCATTCCTACCCAGGCGCTATACTAAGCACGAAGATTAGGTGGTCCCTACCCTTATGGGGCTTATAATCTCCAGCAGAAGGAAGACATGACATTATTAATGAAATGACTTACAGTATGATATGATGCTTGCTTTCATTATAAGACAGGAAGTTATGGGAATATATATCAGAGGGAGTCTAATCTGGTGGGTAGAGAAGGCCTTACTGAAGTGACTTTAAAATGGAGACTTGAAGGTCAAGTGTTGTTAGTGTAACTGAAAGGGGACAGAGAGTGTAGTCCAGGAAAATATATTGAAAAACATACTGCAAGTTTGGAAGTGAGAGAGGACCTAGCTGATTAAAATAAATGAGAAAGGGTCTGAGTATTTGGATGATAGAACTGGAGGGAAAGCGTGAGGCCAGTTTAGCTAACAAGTTCCTGGGTCAAACTTGAATGCAGGCCTGTTGGCCTCCACTGCCTGCTCCTGACATTCTCCACCAAAGCCTGTGGACACATGTAAAAAATCCAGATTAAGCTGCCATTTTCAGGTGTCCCAAAAGCCAGAAAGAAATGGATTTTTCATCTCAGGATGACAATGTTGTCCCATTGCACAGATCTGTAGTTTTAACTAGAAAGAATGAGTTTTTGAACACACTAAATCCCCGAGTCAGGACTTTCCACAAGCAACTGTGCTTTAAGACTCAGAGAAAATTCCACTGGGTCATGAGGGAATTCAGAGGAGAAATGTCTGGTGGTTTCTCAGATTGATCATTGGAAACAATTTGCTGTCAGTAGTCACTGTATAAATGACTTTTTAAGATTGAAAGTTCTAGTTAATTGTTTTTTCTTTCTCTGGGAATTACTCTTATTTTTATAGTGGCTCTTCTGAGAACTGAAATTGCATATCAAAAAAAGGCTCATATTCAGCCATTCTGCTGTCTTTATTTTTTTTTTTAAGATTTTATTTATTTATTTGTCAGAGAGAGAGAGAGAGAGTGTGAGTGCACAAGCAGGCAGAGTGACAGGCAGAGGCAGAGGGAGTAGTAGGCTCCTTGCTGAGCAAGAAGCCTGTTGTGGGACTCGATCCCAGGACCGTGGGATCATGATCTGAGCCGAAGGCAGATACTTAACCAACTGAGCCACCGAGGTATCGCCATTCTGCTTTCTTTAATCTAGAGAGTGAGTATAATTTGTAATGTTCATCTGATACTTTTCACAAGCAATATTTTTTTACCTCAAAAGTATAGGTAAAAAGTATGTGTACCACATAAAGCTGTTTTGTGCATTATCATCAAAAATGATTAAAACACAGCGACAAATATCAGCACATTTTGAATAGCAACATTTACATGAAAGAGCACGTCTCTGTTTGCCCTTATCATACATGAATAAATCTAATGCTGCAAATTCTCAAGGCGACTGTGGGGAAGACAAGGAAAGTTCAGTCATTAATCACATTGTGAAACTAGACATAGCAGAAAAAGAATTGAAACAAACTCACTGGACCAAAAATAATCCATATTGGAAAGTGTAGATTTGCC
Source organism: Meles meles (assembly GCF_922984935.1). Classification (NCBI taxonomy): domain Eukaryota; kingdom Metazoa; phylum Chordata; class Mammalia; order Carnivora; family Mustelidae; genus Meles; species Meles meles. The sequence goes on from NC_060072.1 coordinate 65,685,230, forward strand.
TAATCAGATGTGAGATTCAAGTGATATTTGTTTTTCTGAGCTGTCTCCTGACCTAAAATAGAGAGTAGTACTGAACCAAACATTAGACATTTCCTTTCGGGGCCCAGTAAATTGGGAATTAAAAGAATGTGTTTTATATATTTGAAGTGCTTTTCCAAAAATTCTTCTCTAATGCAGCAGTTAAAGTTAAGGTGAAAGAAGGGATCATTCGTACTGGCACAGTCAAATACTGTATTACGGGGATTAAAGAAAGGGAAAGATTTATACTGTGAAGGCACATGTAATATAAATGTAAAACGGTGGGTCTAACCTGAAGCTACTCAGATAACTAAGCATATGATGAATACATTCTGGGAAGATTTTCATCATCAATGAGCTCTTAAAACTTTACCTTTAAAGTTTCTTTTGTTTGTTACAAAGGATTTCTAGATAGATGTTTTGATTATGTTAGAAACAGAAATGTAGAAGAGCTTGATAAAGTTGGGGCTCATCACAAGGAGGTTTTCTTTGAAATTCCCGATTGTTAACATGCTCTACACTTCAACCTGTTTGCTTTGTTTTTCCATCAGTGATGTCCCTACGGCTCATGAAATCGTGCCTAATCTTTCTATTTCCCTTTTCCTTTCACTTAGCCCTACCCCAAACCCCAGGATTGCTTCCTGAGAATATTTCCTGGCATGGGTCCCTCTGTCCAGCTGCCAGCTCCCACCCTAGCCACTGTCATCATCCCTACCCTGGAAGGCAGCCACTAACACTCTGTGCTCTGTCTTTGTTAGTGTGTTCTACACACAACTTCTGGAAGTACTTTTTCTCAGTCATGTCATTTCCTGGCTCAGCTTCTGCTTCTCACCTCTTCTTTTTACCAACCATCAGTTCTCTGGCATGGATGGACCTCACTGTACCTTACACAGATTCCCTCAGCAAATATTTGTTAAGGGATTGACAACATTAGACTCGTCTTATGGAAAGCCCACTCTAGTGTAGTGTAGAAATTGTCTTGTGGTGGGTGTGACAAGATAAGACAAACCCGTGGGGTTGTCTGTTGGGAATTTAGTGCAGGAACGCCAGCAGGAGATGCTGATGTCTTGAGGCAGGGTCTTGGCTGTGGACATGGGGTGAAATAATTGGTTTTGCAACCTGTTTAGGGAGTGTGTATCCCCTGTTCCCACTGACGGTGACTTCGCAGGTGTTCAATAATTATTTCCTAAAACTTTTATCTCCGAGTTCCACTTTAAAAAAAATGCTACTAGAGGAGCACCTGGGTGGCTCAGTGGGTTAGGGCCTCTGCCTTTGGCTTGGGTCATGATCCCAGGGTCCTGGCATCAAGCCCCGAATTGAGCCCCACATCGGGCTCTCTGCTTAGCAGGGAGCCTGCTTCCTCCTCTCCCTCTCCGCCTGCCTCTCTGCCTACTTGTCTTCTCTGTCTGTTGGATGGATAAATAAAATCTTAAAAGAAAAAAAATGCTATTAGAAGTGCACCTGGGTGGCTCAGTCAGGTAAGCGTCTGCCTTCAGCTCAGGTCATGATCCCAGGCTTCCTGCTCAGTGGGGAGTCTGCTTCTCTTTCCCTCTCAACCCCTCTCCCCATCTCGTGCTCTCTCTCTCATTCTGCTCTCTCTATCTCAAATAGATAAATAAAATCTTTAAAAATTTGCTACTAGATATATGACCCACTACTCAAGCTGTGTGATCTAAGAAGAGGACTTTAATCCTCTGTGCCTCAGTTTCTTTACTGTAAAGTGAGCTTCATGACCTGCTTCATAGAACTGTTTTAAAGGTTTTCAAGAGATATGCTTTAAAATGGTAAGCCCAGTGCTTGGCCTGTTGTAAGATCGCAATCAATGTTAGTCACTGTACTACTACTATGACTAAATCTACATCTGACTCTTTCCAGATTAATACACAATTCTGAACACTGTTTATTTTTTTTCTTTTTTTTTTTAGAGAGAGAGAGAGAGAGCAGCAGGGGCAGAGCAGAGGGAGAGAGAGAATCTTAGGCAGCCTCCATGCCCAGCATGGAGGCCAACACAGGGCTTGATCTCACAACCTTGAGATCATGACCTGAGCCAAATCAAAAGTCAGATACTTAAACGACTGAGTCATGCAGGCACCTCTGAACACTTTGTTTTTTATGCTTTTGGCTATATTTACTCTATATGAATTCATATTTATAGAAAGAATTAAGTGAAGTTGGCCCTTGAACAACATAGGGGTCAGGGTGCCAACCCCCACACAGTTGAAAATGCAGGTATAGCTTTGACTTAAAATTAACTACTAATAGCCTACTGTTGACTGGAAACCTTACTGATAACATAAAGTTGATTAACATGTATTTGGTATGTTGTATGTATTATGTATTGTGTCCTTACAATAAAGTAAGCTAGAGTAAAGATGTTATTAAGAAAATCCTAAGGAAGGGAAAATACACTTATAGTACTGTACTGTGTTTATTGAAAAAAAAAATCCATGTGTAAGTGGACCGGCCCAATTAGAGCCTGTGTTGTTCAAGCATCAACTATAATTAGAGAGCTAGAAGAGATCTCAGGAATAGTTTTGTCTAATCTTTTTACTTACAGATTGACTAATATGGCTGCTGGGGAGGTGACCTGTTTGGGCTCAAACAGTTCCTCAGTGCTAGATCTAAACCTAGAACCCAGATCCCTGACTGCCCAAGTTACAGCCTGTTTCTGTATGTGCTTGTTGTGTTGCTAAACTAAAATGGAAGCAGCTTGAGGGTGTGGTTCCTCTTCCGGTGATTAGCCCAGCGCTGAAGCTTTGCATGAACACGTCTACTGCCACCGCAGTAATCTGGAAGTTAATTCTGATGCTTTCTGTGACAAATTAGATCAAATGAATTTGTGACCTAACCAGTTCAATTCCTGCTCACCATATAATGAAATAGATTAAGGCACCCTAAAGGAGTAATACTTTATCTAAAGGCCGTCTTACCAGGAGTTCAGTCTTCCCATAACAATCTAACGCTCTCAGTATTGAACTATTCTTGGGTGATTCATGGGCTGCAACCACACAGAATACTTAGGGGAGCACTTCCAAAGGGGTTCTTCCTCCTTCCTGGGGCTCCAAGGCAGAATCAGTTTCATTGTCTCCTCAGTTCACACAGCCTCCTATGAAACTGGCTTCATCACAAAACACAGATGCGTGTCCCACAGCACACGCGGAGAGGCTGCTTTCTATCACTTTTAACTATTCAGCATCTCCTACAGTCTCATGGCCGTCCTTTCAGAAGGAACCCAGTGACAGTATTCTTCCTTCTGGAACTTTTTTTTTTTTTTTAATATTGTGCTTTGTGTTCTTTGCCTTTTTGTAATCACACAAAACTAAGCCTTCCTTTTAAGTATCCCAGTTGGAATCTTAGAACATTTATTTTCCCACCGACCCCAGACCAGGGGAACTTTACTGGGTTTGGTACTTAGGACTCAGCAGCATTGGGTCAATGGTTCTGAGACTCTTGGTGAGGAAATAAATATAATCAGAGTGTCTGCTTAGAATACCTGTAGACCACAGTCCGCTACATGACTTAAAAAAAAAATCCGTATATTTATTCTTATGTCTTTTCCTTATTCTCAGTTTCTCAGTTTTTAACTTAGTTCCTCTTGTATTTCTTTCCTCACCTGTTTTTAACAATTTCCCCTGATAAAATTTTTTTGTTAAAAAGTTCCCCTTGGTGGGAGACAAGATGGCGGGGAAGTAGGAGGAGGCACCGTTTCAACCTGTACTCTAAAGTGAGCTGATTACCTACCAAAGAACTCCGACCACCCATGAAATCAGCCTGAGATCAGAATTATACATGTCCGGATCTCTATGGGGGCAGAAGACGCCAGTCGGCAGGTAAAGCAGAGTGGGAATGTTGACTGATATCGGAAGATAAACCAAAGGGGGAGGGAGCCACCAGAGGTAACCAATTGGAAAATAATGCCCCAATACGAGAGTGCCCTGCGTGTGGGGACCAGCATTAACTTGGCATCTGGTTGAAAGCACTCAAAAAGAGCAAAGGATCACGGAGGGAAATTGTGGGAATCGGGGCGATTAGGGACAGGGGCTTAAGTCCCCGGACCCAGGACAGCCACCCCTGGCGCTGAGCCAGAGAGAGTGTGGCGGAGAAACCAGGTCTTGGTCCCTGAACCATCAGCGTGCCTGAGAACGCGTGGGGTCCGGCTCCCGTGAGGGGCTGGCAGCCTCGCCAGCCAGCAGAACGCCATGCCACACTATCAGAGCCCGAGACACACGTGCCCCACACCCTCCCCTGAGAGAGGTGCGGACAGGCGCAAGCCCGAGCTCCTGGACCCAGAAAGACCAGGCACTCCCAGCCCGGGCCAGCAGGAAAATCTCAGTGTGCGATCACTGCTTCGAACCTCTCTGGCGGTCTGGAGCTGCCCAGACAGCCACCACTGTCATGGTTTTGGGTACAAGCAAGAGTTCCTCTGTCCCCAGGGACCGCGACTCAGAACCTGCTCTGCCAGCGGCCCAGGGGGAACTTAAGTGCTCTGGAACACCCAGAGGGGAACAGACTGAGGCTTCTCTCTGAGAGGAAGGTCGGAGTGCAGTTTGCTTTCCTCTAAACCTCCAAAAACCATCAAAAGCTGTCAAGGCGAGAGAAAACAAATGAACAAACATAAAAACCTCCAGAGAACAAAAGCCTGAAAAACTGGTTACCTCAGAGCCCACCCCCTCGAGGGGGGCAGGAGGACTTAACTCAGGGAACATTATTGCCTGAAAACCCACGTGGCAGGTCCCTCCCCCAGAAAACCAACCAGGAAAAAAAAAAAAAAAAGACCAGAGAACAAGCACCACTTCTTCATAGATACAACTTTTATTTTTAATTCGTTCCCACTATTCTGGTTCATTTTTTTTATATAGATAATTTTTTAACCTATTTACCATCACAGTGAGATATCCAGTACATCAAATTCCATAATAACCTTCTAACCTGAACTTTTTGATACAAGCACCTGTGTTTTTCTTTTGCTTTTCTATTTTTTAATTTTAGTTTAGTTTATTCATTTTTATTTTTATTTTTTAATATTTATACAGAGTTAAACTTCAAGGTAATCCCCTTTCCCCAATCAATGCTACCCCTATAGGTAAACCAATTTTTAGTCCCCCTGTATCTTAGGAAAGTTGAGTCCTTTAACAAAGATATCAAGATACATCCAGGAAGAATCAAAATAACCTTCCTTGCCCACACTGAGAATGTATAACCACTCTCCCATCTTTTTCTTCCGCCATTGTTTCTGTGTATTTGTCTTTGTCCTCATAGTATATAAATCTTATACTTGGGGTTCTTTTTGACGAGGTTCTTCTTTTTTTTTTGCTCATATATATATTTTTTTTTCTCTTGTCATATATTTTTATCAGTCTTTTTGTTTGTCTGTTTTTGTTTGTATGCTTCATAAATCTTACCTTGGGGCCCATTTGGACTGAGCCTTCTCTTTTATCTTCCCTTTTTTTCCTGTCTCTCTCTCTCTCTCTCTTTTTTCTTTTTCTTTTTCTTTTCTTTCTTCTCTCATTTGGGTGGGGAATCCTGATTGCTCAGAAGCATTCCAGGGTGTACCTTAACTGCACCACGGTCAATACATCCAGCTACATCCATTCAGCCATCTCTCACCAAAATGACTAGGAGGAGGAATGCCCAACAGAAGAAAAATACAGAGGATGGGCCTTCTACAACAGAGCTAATGGCTATCGACATAGACAGTATGTCGGAAAGGGAATTCAGGCTAACAATTATCCAGGCAATAGGTAGGTTGGAGAAAGCCATGGATGACCAAACGGAATTGATTAGGGCAGAACTGAAAGCCACCAGGGATGATGTGCACAATGTTAGGGCAGAACTGAAAGCCACCGGGGATGATGTTCACAATGCTCTCAATGAGTTCCAATCTAATCTAAATTCTCTAAAATCTAGGGTAACTGAGACAGAAGATAGAATTAGTGATCTGGAGGACAAATAGAGAGAAAGGATCAGGAGGAAGCCTGGAACAAACAGCTTAGAAGCCACGAAAACAGAGTCAGGGAAATAAATGATGCCATGAAACGTTACAACGTCGGAATTATTGGAATCCCCGAAGGGGAAGAGAAAGAAAGAAGTCTAGAAGATGTAGTGGAACAAGTTCTCCATGAAAATTTTCCCAATCTCGCAAATGGAACCAGCATTCATGTACTAGAGGCAGAACGGTTCCCCCCCAAGATTATAGATTCTTGAAAGTCCTCGAGACACCTAATAGTAAGAATGAAGAATTATAATTGTAGGCAGGCCCTCTTGAAGGCAGCTAGGACAAAGAAGTTCCTTACGTACAGAGGAGAGCCCATCAGAATAACGTCAGACCTGTCCACAAAACCTGGCAAGCCAGAAAGGGCTGGCAAGACATATTCAGGGCACTAAATGAGAAGAACATTCAGCCAAGAATATTTTATCCAGCAAGACTGACATTCAAAATAGATGGAGAGATAAAGAGTTTCCAAGACCAGCAAGGCTTAAGAGTATGCGACCACCAAGCCTACACTGCAGGAAATATTAAGGGGGATCCTATAAAAGAGAAAAAATCCTAAGAATATCATTGAACAGAAATATAGAGACAATCTACAGACAGAAAGACTTCAAAGGTAACACGATGTCAATCACAACCTATCTATCAATAATCACTCTCAATGTGAACGGCCTAAATGCGCCCATAAAATGACACAGGGTTGCAGATTGGATAAAAAGACAGGACCCATCCATATGTTGTCTACAAGAGACCCATTTTGAACCTAAGGATACACACAGACTGAAAGTGAAGGGATGGAGAAGCATCTTTCATGCCAGTGGGCCTCAAAAGAAGGCCGGGGTAGCGATTCTCATATCAGATAAATTAGATTTTAAACTAAAGACTGGAGTCAGAGATACAGAAGGACACTACATAATTCTTAAAGGGACTATCCACCAAGATGATCTAACAATTGTAAATATCTATGCCCCCAATATGGGAGCAGCCAATTACATAAGAAAACTATTAATCAAGATAAAGAGTCACATTGATATGAATACATTGATAGTAGGAGATCTTAATATGCCTCTCTCAGAAATAGACAGATGATCCAAGCAGAAAATTAATAAATAAACAAGAACATTGAATGACACATTGGACCAGATGGACCTCATAGATATATACAGAACATTCCACCCTAAAACAACAGAATACTCATTCTTCTCAAGTGCACATGGAACCTTCTCCAGAATAGACCACATACCAGGTCACAAATTGGGACTCAACCGATACCAAAAGACTGACATTATTCCCTTCATATTCTCAGATCACAATGCTTTGAAACTGGAGCTCAATCACAAGGAAAAGTTCGGAAGGAACTCAAACACCTGGAAGCTAAAGACCATCTTGCTTAAGAATGCTTGGACCAACCAGGAAATCAAAGAAGAACTTAAACAATTTATGGAAACCAATGAGAATGAAGACACGTAGGTCCAAAACCTATGGGATACAGCAAAGGCGGTCCTAAGGGGGAAATATATAGCAAGCCAAACCTCCCTAAAAACAATTGAAAAATCCAGAATACACCAGCTGTCTCTACACCTTAAAGAACTGGAGAATCGACAACAAATCAAACCAACTCCACACATAAGAAGGGAAATAATCAAGATTAGAGCAGAGATCAATGAGGTAGAAACCAGAGATACAGTAGAACGTATCAATGAAACTAGAAGCTGGTTTTTTGAAAGAATCAATAAGAACAATAAACCATTGGCCACACTAATCCAAAAGAAAAGAGAGGAAGCCCAAATTAATAAAATTATGAATGAAAAGGGAGAGATCACAACTAACATCAAGGAAGTAGAAACAATCATCAGAACTATTATCAACAGTTATATGTCAATAAGCTAAGCAACTTGGATGAAATGGATGCATTCCTGGAAAACTATAAACTCCCAAAATTGAACCAGGAAGAAATGGACAACCTGAATAGACCAATATCTAGTAACAAGATTGAAGCAGTGATCAAAAATCTTCCAAAAAACAAGAGCCCAGGACCTGAAGGATTCCCTGGGGAATTCTACCAAACTTTCAAGGAAGAAATAACACCTATTCTCCTGAAGCTGTTTCAAAAAACTGAAGCAGAAGGAAAACTTCCAGACCCTTTTTATGAAGCCAGCATTACCCTGATCCCCAAACCAGGCAGAGACCCCACCAAAAAGGAGAATTTCAGACCAATATCACTGATGAATATGGATGCTAAGATTCTCAACAAGATCCTAGCAAACAGGATCCAACAGCACATTAAAAAGATTATCCACCATGACCAGGTGGGATTCATCCCTGGGTTACAAGGATGGTTCAACATTCACAAATCATTCAATGTGATAGAACAAATCAATAAGAGAAGAGAGAAGAACCACATGGTCCTCTCAACTGATGCAGAAAAAAGCACTTGACAAAATCCAGCAATCCGTTCCTGATTAAAATGCTTCAAAGTATAGGGATCGAGGGAACATTCCCAAACTTCATAAAATCTATCTATGAAATACCCACAGCAAATATCATCCTCAATGGGAAAAAGCTTGCAGCCTTCCCGTTGAGATCAGGAACACGACAAGGATGCCCACTCTCACCACTCTTGTTCAACATAGTATTAGAAGTCCTAGCAACAGCAATTAGACAACAAAGAGAAATAAAAAGTATCCAAACTGGCAATGAAGAAGTCAAACTCTCTCTCTTCCCAGATGACATGATACTTTATATGGAAAACCCAAAAGACTCCACCCCCAAACTACTAAAACCCATACAGCAATTCAGTAATGTGGCAGGATACAAAGTCAATGTACAGAAATCAGTGGCTTTCTTATACACTAACAGTGAAAATACAGAAAGGGAAATTAGAGAATCGATTCCATTTACTATAGCACCAAGAACCATAAGATACCTGGGAATAAACCTAACCAAAGAGTTAAAGGATCTGGACTTGAGGAGCTACAGAACACTCATGAAAGAAATTAAAGGAGACACAAAAAGATGGAAGACCATTCCATGCTCTTGGATCAGAAGAATAAACATTGTTAAAATGTCTATACTGCCTAGAGCAATCTATACTTTTAATGCCATTCTGATCAAAATTCCATCTATATTTTTCAAAGAACTGGAGCAAATAATCCTAAAATTTGTATGGAATCAGAAGAGACCCTGAATTGCTAAGGAAATGTTGAAAAACAAAAACAAAACTGGTGGCATCACCTTACCTGATTTCAAGCTTTACTACAAAGCTGTGATCACCAAGACAGCATGGTACTGGCATAAAAACAGACACATAGACCAGTGGAACAGAGTGGAGAGCCCAGATATGGACCCTCAACTCTATGGTCAAATAATCTTCGACAAAACAGGAAAAAAGATACAGTGGAAAAAAGACAGTCTCTTCAATAAATGGTGCTGGGAAAATTAGACAGCTATATGTAGAAGAATGAAACTCGACCATTCTCTTACACCGTACACAAAGATAAACTCGAAATGGATAAAAGACCTCAATGTGAGACAGGAATCCATCAGAATCCTAGAGAGAACATAGGCAGTAACCTCTTCGATATCAGCCACAGCAACTTCTTTCAAGATATGTCTCCAAAGGCCAAGGAAACAAAAGCGAAAATGAACTTTTGGGACTTCATCAAGATCAAAAGCTTCTGCACAGCAAAGGAAACAGTCAACAAAACAAAGAGGCAACCCACGGAATGGGAGAAGATATTTGCAAATGACAGTACAGACAAAGGGCTGATATCCAGGATCTATAAAGAACTCCTTAAACTCAACACACACAAAACAGATAATCATATCAAAAAATGGGCAGAAGACATGAACAGACACTTCTCCAATGAAGACATAAAAATGGCTATCAGACACATGAAAAAATATTCATCATCACTAGTCATTAGGGAGATTCAAATTAAAACCACATTGAGATACCACCTTACACCAGTTAGAATGACCAAAATTAGCAAGACAGGAAACAACATGTGTTGGAGAGGATATGGAGAAAGGGGAACCCTCTTACACTGTTGGTGGGAATGGAAGTTGGTGCAGCCACTTTGGAGAACAGTGTGGAGATTCCTCAATAAATTAAAAATAGAGCTTCCATATGACCCTGCAATTGCACTACTTGGTATTTACCCCAAAGATCCAGATGTAGTGAAAAGAAGGGCCATCTGTACCCCAATGTTTATTGCAGCAATGGCTACGGTCGCCAAACTGTGGAAAGAACCAAGATGCCCTTCAATGGACGAATGGATAAGGAAGATGTGGTCCATATACACTATAGACTATTATGCCTCCATCGGAAAGGATGAATACCCAACTTTTGTAGCAACATGGATGGGACTGGAAGAGATTATGCTGAGTGAAATAAGTCAAGCAGAGAGAGTCAAGTATCATATGGTTTCACTTATTTGTGGAGCATAACAAATAACATGGAGGACATGGGGAGATGGAGGGGAGAAGGGAGTTGAGGGAAATTGGAAGGGGAGATGAACCATGAGAGACTATGGACTCTGAAAAACAACCTGAGGGTTTTGAAGGGGCTGGGGGTGTGAGGTTAGGGGAACCAGGTGGTGGGTATTAGGGAGGGCACGTACTGCATGGAGCACTGAGTGTGGTGCAAAAACAGTGAATACCGTTATGCTGAAAAGAAATTAAAAAAATAAAAATAATTTTAAAAAAGTTCCCCTGGGGCACCTGGGTGGCTCAGTGGGTTAAAGCCTCTGCCTTCAGCTCAGGTCATGATCCCAGGGTCCTGGAATCGAGCCCTGCATCGGGCTCTCTGCTTAGTGAGGAGCCCGCTTCCTCCTCTCTCTCTGCCTGCCTCTCTGCCTACTTGTAATCTCTATCTGTCAAATAAATAAATAAATAAATCTTTTTAAAAAAAAAAGTTCCCCTTACTCCCCAAATCATAACACCAACTGAAATAGGAAAATAAAATTGCTGTCATCTAATTCTTATACTGTCTCATCAGGAAATACCCATTTTCTTAGAATCATAGAATTTCAGAATAGAAAACATCCTTAGAAAATATGTCAGTTAAAATACAATTTGAAGTAACTAGAATATTTTATGATGGCTCAATTTAATTCAGTAAAGAAGTTTTATTTCAGTTGTCAGGAAAAGTTGTTAAAGCCTTGGGAACAGGCAGGAAAAACTACTAAAGTGTCCATTAAGTGAATGTGGGACTATCTAGTAGACTCTCCAGGGATTATCTGACTCTATGGGGTACCCACCTTTGATTATCTTTGACAAGGCTATTCACAAATCTATAGTGATAGAGTTTTACTTATATAGGGAACTGATGACAAAGCAAATATCTCTTGTTCACAGCAAAGGAAAAGATTTCCATTCATAGTGATGTAAATGAATTTTGTCTACTAGAGAATAAAAATATTTCTAAGTCATTTACTCATTTAAATCAATTTTAATATCTTACTGGTTTCCTCATTAATCAATGAATTAATCAAAATAGTTAACAGGTGTTCATTTAGTATTTGTATGAGAATTAGGATTTGGCCATTTCAAAACTTGTACTTTCACATGACTTAGTTCTGGAGAAATCTAGTACCTGTTTTTCTATCTTTAGTAAATAGAATATGGTATCCTTCATTAGATTTTTAAACATTTTGCAGTGTTTCAGGGTTTTCACAGCAGACACGAGTTTGTAGGTACATAGCTCTCTAAGAGAAGGAAGTCCAGCATGATGATGAAGCACATAGGATTGGAACTGGAGGGCTCAGGCTGAAATCTGGACTCCATCCCTGATCATCTGTGTGCTCGCTAGCTGGTTGCTTAACCCGTTTGTGTTTCAGTTTCATCTTTTTTTTTTTAAGATTTTATTTATTTATTTGACAGACAGTGATCACAAGTAGACAGAGAGGCAGGCAGAGAGAGAGGAGGAAGCAGGCTCACTGCCGAGCAGAGAGCCCGATGTGGGGCTCGATCCCAGGACCCTGGGAACGTGACCTGAGCAAAAAGCAAATGCCTTAACCCACTGAGCCACCCAGGCACCCCTCATCTTTAATACAGATTTTATGTAAGAACTGAATGAATAAATATAAGTAAAACCCTTGGGACAAGCACAGACTCTCTTGTTGTGGTTTGTATTAAGTCATTTTCAAAAACAGTGGAGTCTTGGATGTGCGGGCAATCTGTTGTGATGTCTGTCACTGTGTTGACCACTGCATTGATCACCAGGGTTGACTTGGCCCATCTGGCTAGCTGGGTAGGTGTCCCCTTCCTCCCCCAGCGCTCCAGCTCCATGTGCATCTCTCCTAAAGCTGTGTGCTTGGTAGAAGTGGATGACCTTCCCTGAAAAGGAGGATATTCTTGGGTCAAGGGTATTTGAGTAGCTGCATTCTCCTGCTAGAACCTCTAAACGAGCTCTCAAGGTCCATTTGTAGGAGAATGTAGGGTGGTCAATCTTTCAAGGATCCAGACACATCCAAGTGAGTTGCTTCATATGGTAGTCTGCCTTTCTTAAAAAGAAAACAGGGAAGTCTTGTCTTTTTAATTTAATGCTAAATTCTGCCACTTAAGTTATGAGAGCAATTCTTGCCTACCCAGGGCTGGGTGAACAAGGGTGCCTGAATCTGGGGTTCAGTGAGCGGGCAGCCCTTGGGTTTTCACTTTGAACCACATTCCAACTTGGCCTTAGTGAAGGCTTTTCAGTATGTCAACTCGGCTAGTCTGAACTACATCTGCTAGAATTATTCTTGACTGTTTCTCAATAGGGTAGTCACAAAGGAGATTCCTGCAAGATTTGTCACAGGCAGAAGGGAGGCAGCAGCCATTTTGTGGTTGATACACATTGTTGCTGTCCTGCCTTACATGATTGCCATCAGGCAATAGCGGAGCCTCAGCTGTTCTACCTTCCCCTGACTCCTCCCTTAGTTTTTTTCAAGGACACCCTCCTCACTAAGGACAGAGGCAACAAGAAGGACACATGTTTCATTTAATCCTCATAAAGTTCCAGCCGACTTGTGACTGACTCTCTGTCCTGTGAGCTTCAGGCTCTGGTGCAAGATGCAGACACACAGCCTTACAAATATTGCTTAGCCAGCCCCTGGAATTGTGTGGGCCAGTTCCTGGAACTAATGCCTTTATTGATAGGTGGGTAGGTAGGCAGAAAGGTAGACAGACAGACAGATAGAAAGATAAATATAGATATAGACATAGATACAGATATACCCTACTGACTCTATTTCTCTTGTTGAATTGTGACTCACGCAGAATTTGGTACCAGGAGTGGGGAAGCCAAGAAAAGCTCATTCAATTATCGTTCTACTCACCCCAAAATACTTATATTTTGACTCCTCTTATACATATAATCAACCTTTACCACCTAAAAATGCATTATGAACATCTTGTTCCATGAGTATCACAACCATTTTTTTTTTACTTTTTAAAATTTATTTACTTGACAGATGGAGATCACAAGCAGGCAGAGAGGCAGGCAGAGAGAAAGGGGGAGAAGCAGCCTCCCTGATGAGCGAGAGCCCGATGCGGGGCTCGATCCCAGGACCCTAAGATCATGACCTGAGCCGAAGGCAGAGGCTTTAACCCACTGAGCCACCCAGGCGCACCATTCACAACCATTTTTAATGGTTAGATAATCCCTTATAAATAGGTACTATAATTTATTCAGTATAGTACCCAATATGAGCATTCAGATAGTTTCCAATAATAATACCACAATAAACACTTCTATACATATATTGCTGTATATGTGTTTGATTGTACTCTTAGGATAAATTCCCAAAAAAAGGTATTATTTAGTGAAACGATATAGACAATTTAATTTTTGCTACTTTTTTTTTTCAGAATAGTTGTTCCAATAAACTGTCTCTCCAACTGTGTATGAAAGGACCTAATTTTTCAGAACTTCCTTGGTATTTACAACAGGACACCCCCCCCCCCCCACTGGATATCAGGGCTTTGTTTGGTGGACTGCACTGGGTTTTTTTGTAGTTAGAGATCTTTCATCAAAAAAGCTCTCTATGGGACGCCTGGGTGGCTCAGTTGGTTAAGCGGCTGCCTTCGGCTCAGGTCATGATCCCAGCGTCCTGGGATCGAGTCCCACATCCGGCTCCTTGCTCAGCAGGGAGCCTGCTTCTCCCTCTGCCTCTGCCTGCCACTCTGTCTGCCAGTGCTTGCTCGCTCTCTCTCCCTCTCTCTGACAAATAAATAAATAAAATCTTAAAAAAAAAATAATAAAGCTCTCTATAAGCCAATTGGTTGCTTTCCCATTCAGGGGACATCTCCATAACCAGTCTTTGAGCTCTTTGGGTCAGGAAACCAGGGCCATTCAGTCCAGTTCTTCTGTCCTCTTCCTTGAGGACCTCAATACCATCAGCCACCAGGACGCTTGAAGACTATGCTGATAGTAAGGAAGTAACCGCATGTTAGCTAAGGAAGCTTTCTGAAAGCAGCTTGCTTGTGGGTAGCGCTGATGTGCTTTCATTCACAGTGTTTGCAAAGTACTGAAGTAATTGGAGATCTTTAGCAGAAAATTCTTGCTGACTGAGAGAGGAAGAACTGCTGAAATCCTTTAAACTCCCATAGCACTTACTCAGAACCATCTGAATGCATTTCCAGTCTCTTTTAGAGACCACTAAGAGGAGTTTGAAAGTTATCACCAGAGCCTATCCAGATGGCAATGCTCACATAACTGTTTATTTTACATCCTGTTTAAAAGAACATTCTTCACACTGCAGGTTGAGAGGTGGTGAGGGGTCTCCCTATGACATAATCCATTTTAACCATAGAACATAAATAGCCATTAAAATCTTATTCCACCCATGCTGTTTTTCTTTTCAAACATAAATGAAAACAACCCTCCTCTTAAAAACAAAAACAAAAACAAAACAACTCTGTGAAAGGCTCCTCAGGTCTAAGTGCAGCAGTGAAATGGCTTCGCACTATAATCTATGGTCTTTTCTCCTCAATCTCTCTTCCCTAGTTCTTGGTCCAGGTAAAGAAACTCCAAATCCTTTCTAGTGATACTCACATACAAAAGAACTTCCGGTGCAGTGTTCAGTGGGTAAGGGCTGAAGGAGATACCGTTGACCTGTAGGTACAGGCCACTGATTAGTCACCAGTGTCTGTGTGAATACTAGATGACTAGATTTGAGAAGTTTTGTACCCGGCTTGGAGATCAGGAGAAATACTGACACCAGTGGACTAGGAGACTGAACACAATGAAAATAACGGACATATGACAAAGACATAGTAGCATTCAAATGACTTTATTTCAGAAATGTGAAACAGAAGGAGTGCTTGCAAGTGAGATTTATTTAAAAGACTTGGGGAGAGTCCCACTTCTGAGCAGCTTCTTGGATGAGAGATTGCTGTCTAATTAGTGAGATAAATGTTAAGGCATATAACTGTGTGGACGGGCTTGTGTGCTGGTAGTCGTTGTGATGCCTGTGCCTCTTCTTATCAACAAGGAAAACTTCTCTATCAGTTGGGGTCACCTGAAACCTTTTCTTGGTTTCCCTAAAAAATTCTGGTCTTTTATCCAAACAATCCAGAAATGAAGTGCTTTTCCCCCTAAGAGCTTTCCTACTAAGCAGAGCCTGTACGATTCAGTCTGTCAACAATATCAATTATTTTTTTAATTTAATTTTTTTATTTTCTTATAAACATATAATGTATTTTTATCCCCAGGGTTACAGGTCTGTGAATCGCCAGGTTTACACACTTCACAGCACGTACCCTCCCCAATGTCCATAACCGCACCTCCCTCTCCAGACACCACCCCCAGCAACCCTCAGTTTAGTTTTGTGAGATTAAGAGTCACTTATGGTTTGTCTCCCTCCCAGATATCAATTATTTTTTTTAAGATTTTATAATTTTATTTATTTGACAGAGAGAGAGATCACAAGTAGGCAGAGAGGCAGGCAGAGAGAGAGGAGGAAGCAGGCTCCCTGCGGAGCAGAGAGCCCGATGCGGGGCTCGATCCCAGGACCAGGCTCGATCCCAGGACCCTGAGATCATGACCTGAGCCGAAGGCAGCGGCTCAATCCACTGAGCCACCCAGGCGCCCTCGGATATCAATTATTTTAAGAGAAAAACATTTTGTCTATAGAAATAAAGGGGGTCCTTCAGGGGCGCCTGGGTGTCACAGTCAGTTAAAGCATCCGACTCTTGGTTTCAGCTCAGGTCTGATCTCAGGGTGGTGAGATCAAGTCCCATGTCAGGCTCTGAGCTCAGCATGGATCTGCTGAGATTCTCTGCCCCTCTGTCTCTGCCTTTTCCCCTGTTCTTTTTCTCTTTCTCTCTCAAATAAATAAATAAATCTTTTTTAAAAAAGAAGAAGATGAAAGAAAAGGGTCCTTCATCCTCAGACATCCTGTGCCAGGCAGCTGGTGGGCAGTCCTAGAGACAAAGTAGCTTCTTTGTCCTGGTGATCGGGTAGCTAACAGGTAATGATTAGAATATTTCAGGATCCTGATCCAGTAACATTTTAAATAGGAGACTTGGGCAGGAAGGAAACAGGGGAGAGAAAGGGTTCTTGAGATTCTTTTGGGGAGGGAGTTTAGCTAACTTGATCAATCAGAAAGCAACTTAGAATGCCCACTTGGTGGGAGGTCTCTAACTCTTTAGAGAATTTTAAGGTCACTTGAGCTCAATTCCTGATTTTATGCATCAGGAGAGTGAGGATTTTGATCTTCTCTTCATCTGTAAGTTTTGCCTATTCACTCAGCAAGTGTCTAGTAAATACAGGTGCGGTGAGTGAGAACATGGATTGAGAAATCACATGGGTAATAGAACAAAAGAAAGACAGGACAAATTGGTTGTCAGGCTTCGCTAGTGGAAGTATTCAAGTTAATGCAATATTTTTTTGGTAACAGGGCATTACGTTGCTCTAAGAATACCCCTAACTGAGCATGACTTTACAGTCTTCTGGTTTGATTGTGGAGGCAGAGTAGGATTGTGGAGTTCTTCAGGACCTTTGTGAACATCAGTTATCACTCTCCTGGTGGAGCTCTGAAGTGTCATTTGCAGATAGTTCTGGTAGGTAATCTGAAAAGTGGGAGTTAATTATTATCAACAAACTAGGTTACTGCTCTCTGAGAGCTTACCAACTTAGGTGACCACAGTAGACCCATTCGTTCAGGATGTGTAAGCACTGGGCTTCAGGTGCGACACCAATGGTATGGACTCATTGTTTAAGAAGGGAAGATGTATTCTCTTAAGGTGCCTTCAATTTCTGACCTGGTACCATAGGTGAGATGGCACAAAATGGATGAGTAAGCATGGCCTGTAACTTTGGAATAGAGTGGCCTATTTGCAGAGCGAAGTAGCCCACACAGAGGTAGCAGAGCTATATTCCTGATCTCTGAACCACTGTGCTCTACCCTTGTGATCTCTAAACTTTTTTTTTTTAAGATTTTATTTATTTATTTGACAGATAGAGATCACAAGTAGGCAGAGAGGCAGGCAGAGAGAGAGGGAGAGGAGAAAGCAGACTCCTTGCTGAGCAGAGAGCCCGATGCAGGGCTCGATCCCAGCACCCTGGGATCATGACCCGAGCTGAAGGCAGAGGCCTTAACCCACTGAGCCACCCAGGCGCCCCTCTAAACTTTTTTTGATCACATACCCTATCACGCTTTTTTTTTAGCACGCACATCTGATGTATGTGTGTTTGTATTTATTAATTATATGTGTATTTTCTAATAAAACATAATATGCTTACAAAACAATTAAATTTTTTTTCTTTTTTACTTTCTTTCTTTCTTTCTTTAAGATTTTATTTATTCATTAGGGAGAGAGAGACAGAGAGAGAGAGAGAGACAGACAGAACATGAACATGGGGGAGAGGCAAAGGGAGAAACTGACTCCTGGCTGAGCTCAGAGCCCAATGTGGGACTCTATCCCATGACCTGGAGATCATAACCTGAGCCGAAGGTAGACGCTTAACCATCTGAGCCACCCAGGCACCCCAAAACAAAAATTTTAAAAGATAAGGTAAAAATAAATATAAATAGGTATTTAATGGCTTCTTTTTTAAAGATTTTTATCTACTAGAGAGAAAGAGCACACACATGCATAAGCACATGGCAGGGTAGAAAGAAAGACTCCCCACTGAGCACAGGGTCCAATGTGGGGATCGATCCTAGGACCCTGAGACCATATGAGCCAAAGTCAGATGCTTAACAGACTGAATCAACCAGATGCCCCTGATGGTTTCTTCCTGTACAGAGCAGGGTGGGAAAACCCATACTGTAAATAATTTCAAGTTATCTCTGAAGTATGTTAATTATTCCTCACTTTCAATCCCAATCCCATCTATCTACCTATTCTGTTCCCTAAATATTAAATCATAGATTTAACCTTCAATAAAACACATTCAGAAATATGGAAAAGAGGGGCGCCTGGGTGGCTCAGTGAGTTAAAGCCTCTGCCTTCGGCTCAGGTCATGATCCCGGGGTTCTGGGATCGAGCCCCGCATCGGGCTCTCTGCTCAGGAGGGAGCCTGCTTCCTCCTCTCTCTCTCTGCCTGCCTCTCTGCCTACATGTAATCTCTGTCTGTCAAATAAATAAATAAATCTTTAAAAAAAAAAGAAATATGGAAAAGAAAGAGAAGAATAAAATAGTTAATATACAGAAACACATAAAACAGCAAGCAAGAAACCATGTGAAACTGCCACATTTTCATTCCTAGAACTCATCACAAGGCTGTGGCTAGTTGGTATCAATAACTTCCTTCTTCCATTACTCATTCCATGCTTCTGTTTCCATCAGCCAGGATCTCTGCTGGGTTCATTACCTGAAGGTCTTCAGGGGCTCTTTCTTTTATTGCATGATGTAGTTTTCAGTTTACTTTTACTATTTGAAATGATGTCATTAAGAGCAATCAGAGAGAATTCCCTGGGTTTTAGAAATTGTCCTCCCTGTTCACATTTGCAGGCACCAGTCCAATTTCTCTTGATAATCCAGATCAGCTATACAGCAGAGCAACTCCCTTCTTTGCCTGTTGATTTACTGGTAAGAGGAACTCACTGTGATCTGAGAAGAGTCTCAAACTCCAGTGCCATGGGACCACTGCTGTAAGGACTTCTCTCTTAGAAACCAAGACCTCCAAACAGCAGAACTTAAAGTTGTAGGGATGAATGCAAAAACACTGCAAGTGGGTATTTGGTATAATAATGAGGGAGCCGTTCCCACTTCTACCTGCTGATGCCTACACAATCCATGTTTTCTAGCTATAGGAGAGACAGCACCATTTATTGTTACCTGATCAAAAGTTTATACTAAATCTTGTGATAAAAATTAATATTCATGTTGTTTGCTGTAGTATATAAAAACTCAACTGATTCGAGTATAGTCATTGATCCCGTGACTTCGACAAGTTCATTAGTTCTAGTAGTTGTTTTATAGACTGTTAGGAATTTCTATTGAAGCAATTACAAATCTGCAAAGAGAGTGTTTACTTCTTCTTTCCTGATCATTATTCTTTTGTATTTCTTCTTTCTTTGTCAGTATCCAGTGACCTAGACCTCTAGCCCAATGTCGGGGGATGTGGTAAGAGTGAGCAGCCTCTGGGGGAGTGCACTGCTTACCCGGCTCTGGTGTCTCAGCTCAGAGAAGGGGGCCGGGACCCAGACCTGAGAGGAGGGTGGGTGCTGACTGGCTGGTGCAGGTGTCTGCAAGGGGGGGTATAATGAATGTGGATCTGCAAGTGTTAAAGAAATTACAAATTGTGGGTGCCTCAACCTTCCAGTCTTTCTCTGGTGCCCCCTATTGGCAAAAAGAGCCTAACATGGAATCGGTTGGCAAAACAGATGTGGTTTACAGGGTCCCAGACCCAGCATCACAAGGCTGACCATAGGAAGGTGGGTTTGGAACCAAGAGGCAATAGCTTAATAACAGGTACCCAAGAAGTAGACCTTGAGTTTAGACCCAGAGTAAGTCCCAAGAGTCATTTGAGCTTTCCTTCCGTTTCGCTTTCCTAATTTGAGAGTTGAGAAACACTGCCCTGCTTCTGACTGATGTGGTTTCACTCTGCCCTGAGATCTGTCTGCTACTGAGATGCTAGAAGCTCAACCTTGTAGGTTCCAGCCGACTGCCTGAAACCTCTTTCCTGTCAGCCCATCCAGCTTTCCTCCTGTATTCTTTCCCCACTTGCCCTGGCTCATTGTAAATTCCTTTTACAAAAGCATTTTATTCTTAGCCCTGCAAAATGGAAACTTTCTTTCCAGCATTTCCTGCGTGAAACAGTTGGCTTGCGTCCAATGCACTATTAACACAGCGCTTTCACCTGTCCTGTCCTCCGTAGTCAGGCATACACCAAGTGGCCACACACCTGGAAACTTCCGTTTATGAAGCCTGACATTTTCCAAGAAGTAGAGAATTTCTCACAAGTAGAGAGAGGCACAGTTGGTATTCAGCCTCCAGACTGGCTGATTCTAAAGCTGTTACCTTTCCCATTTTCTACTCTGTCTCTCTTCTCTTCTTTTTAATACTAAAAGTAGTAACTCCACTTACATCATTTCATTTTCAAAGTGCTTTCACATGTCTTGCAGTATCTGACAATCACAAGTCCTCTGAAAAGTAGGACAGGTCATATTATTTTCTTAATGCTATGAGAGAAGTAACGTGGCTTAGGACATTTCTCAATAGAAAAAGGAAAACATTTCTAAAAGAAAATGTTGATTCTCTATTTCAATGCACTCTTCATTAAAGCTCATTTAAACAGTTTTAAAAATTAATCTGGCATTTTTAACACCTGCAGTCTCCTTGACATCCACTGCTGTGTACTACTGACCATCCTATATTCTAATAGTTTTATTTTCCGGGGGGTGGGGATATGCGTGGGATATAAATGTCTTTGCTGAGCTCTTCTAAATCTGAAACATATCAGATTCAGGCAAGATCCTTATCAGCAGTCAAGTCAGAATGAAATTTGTGTTGAATTGATTTGTAGGAAACCTTATATCTTAAAAGTGTGTTCCCCACAGTATTAATCAGTACATTTACATTTTTATTCTAGTACTCTCTATTCTCTACTTGCACAGTTTTGAGGGCCTTTTAGATGATCTGGTTCTTCACCCTGTGTATGGTTCTTCACTTTGTGTATGGTTGGAGGAGAAAAATACAAAATGAAATGTATACACTTATTTCATACTACAGTATTGACCTTGTATTTCCTTGGAGTTAGGAGAGTACAGCTGATTATCATGGAAGAGTCATCCTAAAAATCTTCTTTTCCTGTACATTAGTGGTGTGATATTTGTCCTTTCAGCCTTCTTGTTTCTTTGTGAAAAAGAGTAGCTAGTTTGCAGGGTCGCAAATACCTCTAGTCTCAGCAGTGAATGGCACTCACTCTATCCTTCCTTAGCCATAGATAATTTTCAGCAAAGAACTTCTCTTAAAATCAGCAACTTTATCCTTATCCCCCAAGCCACTGGGATATATAAAATACTGAGAAGTTTCTATTGAATATTGTCTGCACTATCTGCTTCTTTTTCTTTACAAACCTCACCTCACTGTGACCATTCCTTTTAACATGTCAACTTGGCTGGGCCACGTGGACAGTCTTCTGGATGTTTTTGTGAAGTTATTTTTTGGGATGCCACTAACATTTGAATCTGTAGACTTTGAGTATAGGAGATTATTCTCCATAATGTGGGTGGGTCTCATCCAATCAGGTGGAGGCCTTAGTGAGACAGAGATTGCCCTCTCCTATGACAGAAGGAATTCTACTGGGAGACTGACTGCTTGTGGGTTCAAACTGCAATTCCTTCCTGAGTATCCAGCCTGCCGACCTGCCCTATCATATATTGGGCTCCTCAAGCCTCCATAATCATGAGCCAATATTTTTTATATGTCCCTGTTTCTTTGGAGGATCCTAATATACTCACAATCCGTAGGTTTATTATCACCTTCTCCTATAGTAAAACTAAGGCTCAAAGAGACTGTATAATTTTCCCAAGATCATATAGCTAATATATGGCAGGCCAGGATTTGAACCTGTGCTGCTTCCAAAGTCAATACTCTTTAACTATTATGCTATATGTTTGTTCTACAATGCTATGCTAAGCTATGCTATCCTATGTATTACAATACAAAATCAAATCATCCTCACCAGAATCTGGAAATGCATCCAAAGTTCCAGTGGCACCTTACCTTCTAGAATAGTTTTTGAGTTACATGGTATAACCCACATGCTTTCTGGTGGGAAGTAATTAAATAGTAATATCAGAGCTCCTGTTGCCTGGAAAATGTTTAGTAGTGTTGCTCAGGAAATGCCACAACACTTGACTAATGGGAGATCCATTTTCAGTTTGGACTCCAAGCGGAGAGAAGCTATCTCCCCGTTTCCTCTTATAGTTCCCTTTTTAAGTGTCTTCCACGTGCATTATTCACAAGTTATAGTGACGGGAGAGCTATAATTTTGTATGTTCCTTTCATCAAAAACAGTATTTTAGTAGAGGGAAGAAAAGTACTCCTCTTTTTCTAAATGTTGGAAGGAAATTACAAGGCAAAGAAGAAAAAGTTAGTATTAAAATCGAATACTCCGTATAACCAGGCATCTAGGGATTAAAAAGAAAAAGAAATTGACCAGATCTACTGGGTCATTTTCTTTGATTCAGTTCTTATCACTAGAACCTGATTTCCACTGGCAGCGGGTAAAGAAAGGGCAAGAAACCCCAGAAACAATACCTGCTCTCCTAACCATGGAGAATGTCGTCTTCCCTCAGCTTTAATCTCAGATGTCTGTGTCATCTCCACTGCCAATCCAGGAACCTGCTGATTTCCATAAAGCGCCCTAACAGGAACCAGGAAGATGGACTGAAATCAAAAGCTTCTGTCAA
The DNA here is from genome assembly GCF_922984935.1 of Meles meles. Taxonomy (NCBI): domain Eukaryota; kingdom Metazoa; phylum Chordata; class Mammalia; order Carnivora; family Mustelidae; genus Meles; species Meles meles. The sequence goes on from NC_060072.1 coordinate 65,708,087, forward strand.
ATAGAAAAGACAAATCAACAGAAAAGTGTGAGGTTGGAAAGGCATAAAAAGCATAGAGGATTATCACAGAAGGGTGTAATCCTTTTGTTCTTTCAGAGACAAAAAATGAATGGATCAACGAGCCTGCTCTATCAGGCGAGTGGGAGCCAGGATTTCAGGGCGGTGCATGTTCTACAGTGTCATGTGGCCATCTATTCTCAGCCTCTGAAAATTGGGACCTCCTTGAGAAAACATTAACTTTTACAACATCCTAAGAAGTGTTTCTTGCAAAATAGGTTAAAATTGGTTTGGGATAAAGAAGGCACACTTACGGGAGTGATGAATGCCTCCCCAGAGAGCTCTCAGGGAAGCCGGCTCTGAGCCATGGGAACTGGTATTAGGTCAGGTCAGAATCTGATATCTTCACTAAAGATCTGAAAGAGGGAGTGAATCGCTCATTAATGAAATCCACAGATGAAGTGGAATGACTGACCGGATGCGAGAAAGCGAAGAAATTTGTGATGTTAGTAACATGAAATGCATCTTACAGAAATGCTCACTCATCCTTTCAACAGAAAATCACCATCACAACCAGTCCCAAACTGCTGCACCGCTGGCAGCAGAAGCCTAGAGGTGATGCCAGGAAGGAGGTTAGACAGGAGATGGGAGGTTGAACCAACACAATCAGAGTATCCTTCTGGAAAGACCTCATGACGGCTGGCCAGTGTTCACGTGCTTCCCACGGCTCCTGCGACCAAGCCAGGCCTCTGAAGTCCAGTCTGCTTCTGCCTGGTGGCCAGTCTGTCTTCCGACTTCTAGCTGTGGCTGGAAAAGATGACTCCAGATGGCCTTCCCATTGTCACTCTATGCAAGAAGTTGACAGTGACCAACACGTAGCAGGTTGGGGGCCAGTATCTAGGCCAAGGCCAGAGATGTGGGTCCAGCATCAGTGTGGAAGGTTGTTCCAGTTTGGATCAGAAGTGTTGTCTTCAACTCTGGCTCATACCTCCATTCTAAGGTGGGTGTGTGTTCTATTTAGAGTCCTGCTGCCCGTGGCATCTGCTGCCTGTGTCACCTCCTGGCTTGGCCACTGGACCTGCCAAGGCTTTCAAGGCTGTAGCAATTGGAGTTCATTTTCCTGGCATCTGTGTGCAACCCTTCATTGTCCTGTCACCATCTGAGGCACTGTGTGGGACTGAAGAATAGAGTGTCCACCTGTGGAAACCGACGATTGTGAAAGGCCTGGTTTCAATTCTGTTTCCTCCATCTCAGAAGAATCCAACTCTCTCCTCAGGGTCTGGCGGCATTCCTCCCAGCCCCTCTCGCCTTTGCCATCTTGAGTGTGAGCTTAACACAGGCTTCTAGCTTTGTCCTGAGGTAAAAGGAGCTCAGGCACCCGGGACTAATAAGACTTTTTCCATCTTTACTGATAGGCCTGTCCCTTGTAGGACAATAAGACACAGCAAGATTCTCTATCATATCACAACATCATGTAAGTTAATCTCAATTAGGATTTTAAAACCTGAAAATATAGGTGGTTTCCTCATTAGATCCAAAAAGTTCATTAAAAGAGATTTTTCCAACACTATATTTTAGGACATCCAGAGACTTTAAGTTTATAGTTATTTATTATATGGAATAGTTACAGATTACTGGGTGAATCTGGAAGTAAACTATTATATGATTGTTAGATTACCAAAGAAGCAGCAGCAAAGGTGGACAGAATTGTCACAATTCCATGCATTTCAAATCAGAAAGTGTCCACTGGGCAGTGGTACTGGATGGGGGAATCCTGAATTTAGACTTCTCCAGAGTTCAGCTTAATTGCTTACTGTTCTGTTACAAAACTGCCATGGGGAACCAAAATCCCACTGGTAGCCCCTCACATCACACTAGTCTAGATCTCCTTACCTGAATCAGTCTTTAGGACACATAGTTGAAGATATGTATCCCTTCTTGTCTTGTAACCTAAAGAGACCCAGGTTCAAGGCACAGCCCTCTGAGAGCACAGTGTTGTGGACATTGCCCCGCATGAAGTTAGACAGTCTGGCCCAGTTCTGATGGACTTAACTGGGGACGAACCTTCTCCTAGTTTGAAGCCACTACTGGAGCCTGAACTGTTGTTTGTCCAGCTGTGACTGGATAGCCTCATCCAGCTTTCAAGAGAAAAGAGCTGACATTTTCTTACCCCTGCAGTCTTTGCTTCTGCTGTTCCTGACTTGAAGCCTCCACGCTGGCCAAACTGGAGCCCCGCTCTTCTGATTCCCGCTCCAGGGGTCTCTCCCTTCTAGCCATGATAGCTGCTGCCACTGAGACGACATTTAACGTCACCCTCAATTAACCTGACAGGATGCAGTCTCCCAAACCCGTCCTGGGACTGAGAGAAAAGAAGAGGCTTAGGGTGGGAAACGGAAAAGGCTCTTATGTTCCTGGCTCTTTTGCAGGCAAATCTCTTAGAAAATTGCTGTTTTATTGTTTCCAGGCACTGAGCTCACATTATACCAACTGAAGCCTAGAAGGCTCGTCAGCCCATCCATCAGCCTTTACGGGGTGAAGACCTCTGAGAAACATGGAAACCACTCAACAAGTTGGAAATGTTAATGACATGGTCCAAGTAAACACCTTCTAACTTCTTTCAGATAAAACGAACTCTATTGCAACAGAAACAAACAGAAAGCTGTGTGTGTACACAGGATAGTGTCATAGCCAAATGCATGGGGAATTTCCCAAAGGAAATTAAGATGTAGTTCCTGTCAACCTTTCTCAGAAAGGTTTTTTCCTCTCTGGAGGTTGGACTCTAAGCAATCCAGAATCATTATAGTCTTTACTGAAGCAATGGGGTATTGAATATTTCCCCCGTACAAATGGGTTTTATTACTTACTTACTTTTTATTCATACAGTTGAGTAACATTTGTTATCCAAAAAATATTGACAATGTGCCTGAAGGATAAGGAAGAAATCCTGCCAGCGTGTTCAGTCCTGTTTTAAGAATTTATTAAGTAGGGGCACCTGGGTGGCTCAGTGGGTTAAGCCTCTACCTTCGGCTGTGGTCATGATCTCAGGGTCCTGGGATCCAGCCCCACAGCAGGGAGTCTGCTTCGCCCTCTCTCTCTGCCTGCCTCTCTGCCTACTTGTGGTGTCTCTCTCTGTGTGTCAAATAAATAAATAAATAAAATCTTTAAAAGAAAAAAAAGAATATATTAGGTATATTTTATAAAATCCCTAATGGATTATGAACTGTTATTTTACTGAATTATATTAATCACTGTAAGAGATAGGGTTGACAGATAAAACAAATAAAAATACAGGACACCCAGTTAATTTTGACTTTCAGATAAAAAAAGAAATACTTTTTAGTATAGTAAATACTGCATGGGGCATATCTATAGTAAAACATTTTATCTGAAATATGAATTTAAATGGCCACACTGTATTTTATCTGGCAATCCTACCAAGGGACCAATTTCACCTGAAATGCTTCTAGTGTATGTTTTACATCAGTTTGCCTCAAATACCTTGGCTTGCCCTTTAGAAACTAACCACTCCTTGACAATTGATCTAACAACTTGGATGTCAGCAAGGAAAATATTTAAGAAGGAGCTGAAAAAGAGAGATAGTTGACTATTTTGTCACTGCTTTTTCCAGGTTGTCACAGACTCTTTGGTGCTCTCTATTCTTTATTCTATTTTTGAAATAATGCACCTCATAGGTTTCTTTTTTTTTCCTAGAAGGACTTTTTGACCATGGTAAATTTCTTAATCATCCTAAAATAGAAACATAGACACATATGGGACAAAACAATATGAAAAACAAAAATTTCATGCTTTTTGAAGTTGTCTACACTGTTGTAATTGTGTCTGAAAAGTTGTTGCTTTGTTTTAAACTAAGATTTCTAAATTAGGCAAATGACAGTATTTCATTTAATGTTAAGGAGGGTATCTTGAATTTTATCTTTTTTTAAAAGATTTTATTTATTTATTTGAGCAAGAAATATAGATAGTAAGGGAGAGCATATGTGGAGAGAAGAAGGAAAAGCAGGCTCCCTGCTATAAATATATATATGTGTGTGTGTATATATATATATATGCTTTTATAACTCTTATTTTAATTTTAGTATAGTTAACATACAGTATTATATTATTTTCAGGTATATTATAATATAGTGGTTCAACAATTCCAGAATGTTTTATTTTTATTTTATTTTCTGAGGCAGGGAGAGGAACAGAGGGAGAGAGAGAATCCCGATGGGGAGCCTAACACAGTGCTCAATCCTAGGACCCTGAGATCATGACCTGAGCTGAAATCAAGAATCAGGAGCTTAACCAACTAAGACATCCAAGCACCCTGAGAATGCTTTTATAATTCTTATTAAGAAGGTTTTAAAATATTGTCTTTATCCTTAGAAATTGGTATTTCTAGTTTTCTACTGAGAAGAAAATAACATTTTTGACTCATAAAATTAATATTTTTAAGACCATCTTCCAATATCTTTTTAAGAGTGTTATGTTTGTTGAGTTAAATTTGTGGTAGATGGGGCTGTATCACTCTTGATTAAAGTTGATCAAGAATAACTAGGTATAAGAGATCCTAAAACTTAAAAATAGCATTCGATGACTTTTTTTTTTTTTACTAGTTCCAATTATCCACCAAAAAAATGGCCCTCTAACAGTGATTCTTAAGGGAAAGATGTATGTATTTGTCATTTTTAAAAGTCTCCCCATTATCACGCAAATATTACTTATGGTAAAAACTCCTTCAAAAATTCAGTTTGACCATAAGAGACTCTTAATCTCACAAAACAAACTGAGGGTTGCTGGGAGGAGGGGGGTATGGAGAGGGAGGTGCGGTTATGGACATTGGGGAGGGTATGTGCTATGGTGAGTGCTGTGAAGTGTGTAAACCTGGCAATTCACAGACCCGTACCCCTGGGGCTAATAATACATTATATGTTAATTTAAAAATTAAAAAATTTAAAAAAAAATTTCAGCTTGAGTTAATTCTCAATAACATATTTCATTTACTCATAAATTAGATTGAGCTTTCTGCAAAAATGACATTTTTAGGGGCACCTAAGTGGCTCAGTTGGTTAAGTGTCTGCTTTCGGCTTGGGTCATGATCCCAGGATCCTGGGATCCAGCCCCACATCGGGATCCTTGCTCAGCAGGAAGCCTGCTTCTCCTTCTCCCTTTTCCTGACACTCCCTGTTTTTGTCCTCTCTCTTGGCCAAATAAATAAATAAAATCTTTTTAAAAATGACATTTTTATAAATCATAATTGGTTGAATATAATTTTTCATATGGCACAGCTAAATAATTATTTTTAAAACTAACTTTATTGAGATATTTTATACACTACAACATGCACCTCTTTTAAGAATATAGTCTCTTCAATAAATGATGTTGGGAAAACAGGACAGCCACATGCAAAAGAATGAACTTGGCTCAATGTCTTATACCTTATGTAAAAATTAATCCAAAATGTATTAAATGTAAGAACTTGAAACCATAAAACTCCTAGAAGAAAACATAGAGGGTCCCTGGGTGGCTCAGTGGATTAAGCCGCTGCCTTCGGCTCAGGTCATGATCTCAGGGTCCTGAGGTCGAGCCCCGCGTCGGGCTCTCTGCTCCACAGGGAGCCTGCTTCCTCCTCTCTCTCTGCCTGCCTCTCTGCCTACTTGTGATCTCTCTCTGTCAAATAAATAAAATAAAATCTTTAAAAAAAAAAAAAAAAAGAAAACATAGAGGTGAGCTCTTTGACATCAGTCGTGGCAATGATTTTTTGAATTTGACACCATAGCAAAAATAAGCAAATGGAACTACATCTAACTAAAAAGCTTCTGCACAAAGGTAGGAAACCATTAATAAAATGAAAAGACAAACCTACCAAATGGGAAAGGATATTTGTCTATGGTATATCTGATAAGGGGCTAATATTAAAAATATATAAAGAAGTCATATGACTCAGTAGCAAAAAAACAGTCTGACTGAAAAATGAGCTGAGGTTCTGAATATATGTATTTTTCAAAGAAGGCATAGAGATGGCCAACAGTATATGAAAAATATGAAAACAGTATATGAAAAAATACTCAACACCACTACTCATCAGAGAAATGGAAATCAAAACCACAATGAGATACCACCTCACACCTGTTAGAATGGCAGTTGTGCACACACACACAAAATAACCAATGTTGGGGAAGATGTGGAGAAAAGGAAATTCTCATATACTGTTGTAGGAATGTAATTTGGTGCAGACACTATAGTAAACGGTGTGGAGGTTCCTCAAAAAATTAAAATTAGAACTGCCTTATGACCCAACAATTCCACTTCTGGATATTTATCTGAAGTAAACAGACACACTAATTCAAAAAGATATATGTACCCCTATGTTTATTGCAGCTAACCAAATACAGAACAAACCAAGGGGTTTGTTCAAATATGTATTTGTTCAAATATATGTACAAATATACAGTGGAATATTATTCCGCCATAAAAAAGGATGAGAGCTTGCCATTTGCAGCAACATGATGAGCCTTGAGGGCATTATGCTACGTGAAATAAGTCAGAGAAAGACAAATGCCTTAGGAAATCACTTTTATGGAGAATTAAAAAAATAAACAAGCTCATAAGTACAGAGAAAAGATTGGTGGCTGCCATTGGTGGGGGTGGGAGGAGTGGGTGAAATGGGTGAATGCAGTCAAAAGAAACCGACTTCCAGTTATAAATGAGTCATGGGGATGTCATGTACAGTATGGTGATGATATTTAATACTGTATTGCATATTTGAAAGTTGCTAAGAGAGTATATCTTAAAAGTTTGCATTACAAGAAAAAAATTCCGTATTTATGTATGATTATGGTTGTTAACCAGATTTATTGTTGTAATATTTCACAATATATACAAATTTCAAGTCATTATGTTGTATGTCTGAAACTGATGTAATGTTGTATGTCCATCATCCTTCATTAAAAAGAAAGAGTACAGAGTAAAGACAAATGTACACAACAATGTAACTACCACTACAGTCAAGATACAAAACCTTTTCTTTAAGTTAAAAATTCCCTTTGGCCCCTTTCCTGTGAATCCCTACTTCCCACTTCCCTGCCTAGGCAACCATTGATTTACTTCCAGTCATCTATAGGTGAGGTTTTTTATTTCTAACATTTTATATAAATTGAATAATAAAATATGTACTTTTTGTGTCTAGCTTCTTTTACCCAGAGTAATATGTTTGATATTTACCCACACTGCTCCTTTTTATTACTGGATGTATTATATGAACACACCACAATTTTGTTTACGCACTAACCTAAGACCTTTAGATTGCTTCCAGTTTGGGTTTCTATGGAGCCACTATAAATACCTGTGTACAGATACTGCTGTGACTATAATTTTCATTTCAGTTAGGTAAATACCTAGGAGTGGAATTGCTCAGTCATATTATTCATAAGAAACTGTCAAATTCGTGGCACCTGTGTGGCTCAGTGGTTAAGCATCTGCCTTCAGCTCAGGTCATGATCCCAGGGTCCTGGGATCCAGACCTACATCGGGCTCCTTGCTCAGTGGGAAGCCTACTTCTCCCTCTTCCACTCCCCCTGCTTGTATTCCCTCTCTCACTGTCTCTCCCTCTCTCTGTCAAATAAATAAATAAAATCTTTAAAAAAAAGAAAAGAAAAACTGTCAAACTACTTTCCAAAATGTATACCATTTTACATTCCCATAAGCGATACTTGAATTTCGTGTGCCCTCTATCCTTGCCACACCTGAAAGAAAATGCTTTAATTTCAGCCCTTGTAGTGAGTGGATTGTGGTACCTTTATCATCATTTTAATTTGTGTTTTCTAATGACCCTGTGATTTTAAGTACTTCTCCATGTGATTACTGTCCATTCTTAAACTTTCTTTTTTGAAGTGTGTGTAAATTGTTTTTTCGATTTTAATTGGATTGACTGTCTTATTTTTATCACTTCCTTACATATTTTATTATTAGTTATGTGCTGCCGAAGCGAGCACGACTTCCTTACATATTTTATAAAGGAGTACTTAATCATATATGTTTAAAATGTTTTCTGTACTTTTAATTTTTAAACATCTTCCAAAGATCAGATGTTCTTAATTTTTAGGAAGTCTAATTTATAAATTTCTTTTCTTTTATGATTCATGTTTTTGTGTTCTAAGAGATTGCTGCATAACCCAAGGTCACAAAGATTTTTCCCTTCTGTTTTCCTCTAGACTTTATAATTTAAGCTTTATGTTTAGGCCTATGACCCTCTTGAAATTAATTTTAGCATACGATCTAAAGTAAGGGTTGAGGTTCATTTTCCTTCCCAATGGACCTTCCAGCATTGTTTGCTGAACAACTATCTTTTCCCATTGAATTACCTTAGCACCTTTGTCAAAGATCAGTTGACCTTGTATGTGGATCTGTTTCTGTACTCTATTTTGTTCCATGAGCTATGTATTTATCTATAGGCCAATACAACACTACATCTTTGTAACTGTTGGTTTATGATGTTTTGAATTCAGAATTCCTACAACTTGATTTATCTTTTTCAAAACTATTTGATTTTTCTAAGTCCTTTATATTTCCATGTAAATTTTAGAATCAATTTGTCAAATCCTACTTTCTAGCCACCCCCACCACAACCCACAAAAAAGTCTTCTTCTGGTAGTTTGATTGGAATTATATTGAATCTATTGATCAGTTTATGGAAAATTAGTATCTTAGCTATCTTGAATCTACCAATCCATGAACATGACATACATCTCCATTTTATTTAAGTTTTAATTTTTCTTAGCAATGTTTTCTGGGTTTTTTGTTTGTTTGTTTGTTTTGGGGGTTTTTTGGGTTTGTTTGTTTCTAGCTTTTTTTGTTTTACAGATCTGGAGTATATTGTATTGAATTTAACCTGAGTATTTTATTGTTTTTGATATAATTGAAACATATTTTTCTTCTTAATTTACTTTCTTGGTTTTTTATTGCTAGTATTTAGAAATAATTTCTTTAATGTGGCTATAAATAAATTTGCATCTGTGTACATGTGGGATTTTGATCACTGTTTTTTTTCCCATGTCCTATCTTTGTCTGATTTTGGTAATAGCATAATTCTAGACTTAGAGAAGAGTTGACAAGTGTTCCTTACTCCTCTGTTTGCTGGAAGATTTTTTACAAAGTTACTATTATGTCTTCCATAAGTATTTGATAGAGTGCACTTGTAAAGTTCTCGGGGCCTAGAATTTTCTTTATGGAAATGTTTTTAATAATAAATTCAATTCAATTAATTGTAGTCATTTTAATCTACTTTGTTGATTTCTGCTATTGTCTTTATTATTTCTTTCTATCTACTAACTTAGGGATTAATTTGCTTATGGATTTGGATAAGAAATTCTTAGGGCAGGAGAACAGGAACAAGCTGAGTCTTCACTTGGGGCGATTTCTAAAGGCAAGGATTACTGCAGGCAAGATGAGGTTCGGCGTGAAGGAAATGTTATGTGAATCACAAGACATCCAGAGATTGCAACTGCATAACTAATAAAGTGGTAGTAGTTCTAAGAACCACCCTTTAGCTATCCTCTGACTAGTCCAGATGTTGGCCACAAAAAACCATTTTGTATGCACATCTATCACTGCTGTCATCATCTAGAGATGATTTTATAATCTCAAAATAAAACTATGGTGATAGAACAAAATCCGGCCTTGTTGTTCCTTTTGCCAAATGATGGGGCCTGCATGGCAGCACTTAAAACTCTGGAAATCCACACTACACAATTGTTACACCCATGAAGAATAAGAGCAGGGGGGTGATGGGGTGATTAGCCTTTGGAGAATGCTTTGAAGATATCATCTCAAACTAGTGAACCCAAGCCACAAACACTTCTCCCAGTGTCTGTTTGGGCTCACCTTGGAGATCTGGACACATCTCCTTTAGTTTAGAGGTGGATTGTCCTACCTGATCACACATTGTTAGCAATGGCACAGATACTGCCTGGATTAGCTAACAGGAGGTCAAAAGCTATTAGATTGCCCAATACTATCTTTTAGCACAGAAGTATTATTACAACTCTGGCCAAGGTTAAATAATATATTTATGACAACTTTTCCAATTGTGTCATCCCCCACTGTAGGATGATGTGCCTCAAAGTCAGTGTATCTTGAGTATAGTTTCTTTATTTTGTAAATTACTTCTTCATTTTATAAATTACTTGATACACTCTTCAGTGAGATATGGTTCCTAGAAGGTGAAGGAATCTGGGACATAGCAAAGTCTCCCAGAATTTCCCCACAGTCATAAATCAGATTGGTGTGCAGTAAACAAGTAAAGGCTTAGTATCCACATAAGAAATAACACTCTAGAAGAGTATGGGGACTATCGGGGTTATAGGTTCTGTTTCCAAAGATAGAAATTTGTCAGTTGCAATCTATTGATAAGGAAAGTTCTTAGTAAAGTTGAAAAACTCCCTGAGGATAACAAGTGAAGAAAAGACAGTCCCAATATTTATTCCAGATGAATTACTTCTGTGTTGTCCCTCGGCCCAGAGATAGTACTGTAATTATTTTTGTAGTATTTTGCTTTTTGGTGTCAGGGTCCAATATTTATATGATTGGAAGGTAGGGTTAATAATAGGAGAGTCAGCAGTGTATGAGGGCAGTTAGAGATGCCTATCACTGGGGTATTTGATTGATTTTGAGGGACATGAATGAACATAGTAGTAGGGTTTATTATCAATAGTATTAGCACTTATAGCTACAAGGAAACTGTGAGTTTGCCCTTAATAGTTAATGATAATTCTAGTAAGTTTAGGAGAGAGAGAGAAAAAAAAAAAGTCAAGTGCTACTTTACTTGATTTGCAAAGCCTTGTTTCATTTTGTTCTAAGAACATCTCAAAACGTTTGGCCAAATCTGCCAGGTATATTAGGGAAACAATTTCCAACTCAACGAAATCCACTAGCTAAGTTCTAGTTCTAGCTTAAGGAAGGCCATGCACAAAAATGAGGGGAATGCAGCAGAAGCAATTGCCTGTGGATCTATCTAGAACTTTGTCAGAAGGAACTGAAAAGATACTTTTCAGAATCTCCTATAAAAAAAAAAAATCTCCTATAGATTTACCCTTTCTTTGTTTAGAAACTAGATCAATTCAATTCAGACTTTGTTGGAAATGCAACAGGTATGGCCCCAGGAAATAAGCCTTGTCTCACATCTTATGCTTTCTCTTCTGTTCAGAGGAATCAGGAATAGCTGGATCCTTTTCTGAGCCTTTCTACTCAACATTTTAGAGCCAGACTTTAGCATCTGAAGAACTTACTGTTCTAGCTAGTTTAGTTCAGGTAGGCTGGGATTCTTAATTCCTAGTAGTATTATAAGTTCTTGGTAAATGTTTGTCCTTTTTCTCAGGACTTGGAAAAATCTGTTTGCTTACAATCTACCTGTTTCTCATTCTATTTTGGTGGACTTATATATATTTTTTAAAGATTTTATTTATTTATTTGACAGACAAAAATCACAAGTAGGCAGAGAGGCAGGCAGAGAGAGAGGAGGAAGCAGGCTCCCTGCCAAGCAGAGAGCCCAATGTGGGGCTCGATCCCAAGACCCCGGGACCATGAACCGAGCCGAAGGCAGAGGCTTTAACCCACTGAGCCACCCAGGCACCCCTGTGGACTTATTTTTTGAAGAACTTGTCCTTTGGGAATGGGAGCAGAGCAGAAGGATGTGTCAGGATGGGGCTTTGGGGGAAAGAGAAGAGGATCCTGAAGAGAGTGGGAAAGAGGAGTTGGTGTCTAGAGCAATATTCAAAGGAAGTAGAGTTCAAGTGGGGTGTAGGAAATGACAAGATTTAGTGGAACAACAACAACAAAAATCCTTTCATGAAGTCAGAATTTTGGTTAGAAGTTTCTTACCATGAAAAAAATGGCCAAGCATTGAATGTTAGGAATTTTGCCTTTTTGCCCTAAGTTATCTCTAAGATAGATACTTTTCATCATATTAAAAGTTCACCAATGAGGCCACTTCACATTCCAAATTATTTTTAGTGAAATCACACCGTTTTGTAAGATATGCACAAGAATTTGAGTCAGAATGAGAATACATAGCAGATGAAGACATTTGGCGTGGGAGGTGTGACGATGGTATGAATTGCCCCCACAAGTGTGGTGAAGAGAAGCACAGGTGTTGCTTTAACACCGCTTATCTTGGCCCCTACCAGAATCTCTGACTTCGGATCTGACAATGGTCAGCCTCCAGTAGACGGAGTTTTTGGAAATTCCATCTCCAAACTCTGGAGCCCAAAGATGGGACAGAGGGAAAGACAGAACTTGTAAGGTTTCCAGATAGTAACCCAAAGCACAGTTTGTTTTTTGGAAAAGCCACTGCCTGACAAGACCTTAAAAATGTCGGTCTTCATGGTCATTATTGGAAAAGAGTAAGTGATGTGCCCATCACTGATTTTATGTTGGGACTTGAGCCAAAGGGCTTCTAAGGGTCCTCCCTTCGAGTACCATGTCTGTGCTGCTGCTGCTGCTAACATGTAATGTGGTCAGCTTAGGTTTTAGGGCTGGACTAGAGTAGAGCTGGCAAGCCTCTGGCACTTATTATTGCCACAGTCCTTTCCCTGGCCAGGCCAGTGGAATGCATTACCGATCAATCACAATAATTTGTTTTCTTCTCTGTACAGTGTTCCAGATTACCACTATCAGTAGATATAGTATCGGCTAAACTGAGCATCTATTATGTGCCAGAAACTCTTAGAGCACTTCAGAAATTAAGTCCTATAATCCTCACCTGAGTGCTTTTTAGAGATTCTATAAGCCTGCCCAAGGTCATACAGCTAGGAAATGCCAGGTCTAGGACTCAGTCCCCAGCAGTCTGGCTGGAGAATTGCATGTTTCATACTGTGCTGTCAGACCCCTGGTCCGAGGCAGCACACACACTGTAACTAGAGCTGATATTATGAGTGTGCACTGTAACACAGCTTGTGAAAATATTGAAATGCTTTCATAAGTATTGGCAGATATTGTCCCTCTGCTGCCTTCGCCTGGCCCTTCCCTTGGGACCTCCTCTCCTAACTCCTAACAAAAGACTTAATGTCCAGCCCAGAGAAGAGCTTCCAGAAGCCATCTGAAGGATGAAGGCTGGTTCTGGTAGGTCTGTGTTGGCCAGTGCCCATGCTTCATGAGTCACTAAATATGGAGTTTAAAATATCATCTCTAGATGTGACACTTCTAGATCTTGGCTCTAGCAATAAACAGTATCAATATTATGTACATACAATCTTATTTAATGTAACATTCTTCACACTTCATACTGTAATAAAACCATGTCAAAATATAGAAACAAATACTTTAAAAAGTAAACACGTCAACACTTTTTAAATGAACTCTTTTACTATGTTTTTCTAAGCTCCTTCTCTCATCACTAGCCAAAGTTCATTTTCCACTGATGATAATCATGCTAATGTTGCTTTCCCAGTCACTTTTCAAGATGATAAAATTAGACTTTCTGCTTAATTTTTTTTGTACCAACCATCTGATTCCAAATTTCTCAGTGGAATGAAATTTCACTTTTATGACCATTATCTCCCAGGTAGAACGATTCTCCCATCCATCTCTGAGCTGTGTCTTACTGCTTCTGAGAAGCTGCCAGTCATCTCTGAGATGCCCCAGGACCAGAGCGGAACAGAGCTGGCAGGTCAGTGGAGGTATGTGAGGTCTGGAGCCCATTCCGCTGTCGCCTGTCTGCACAGATCCCCTTCTGCTCCAAGATTCCATTTCATTCCAGGACTCTGGTTCTCTGGCTCCTGTCTGTGAATAACCACTGGCATTTCCTCCCGTGAACTCTGGCTGCTGACCCATTCTCTGTCTCCATTCCTCTATTCCTGTCTCTGCTGCAGGCTCCCCCTTGTGGCAGCTCTTGTCACCGACCCACCCAAGCCTGGACTTCATTTTGGCTAAGCGCCGTGGGACAGAACTGGCTTTCTCTGAGCGAGTTTCTTCTGAGATGTAATTTAGATACTAGATGCCTTCCACCGAGTTCAAACTGTTCAGGTCATAGCTGGGCCCACAGCTTGGTAAATTGAATTTGAAAAGGACCAAGTTCATTCTGACTTTCAAGCAACATTGTTATGTAAGAAGAGAACCACTTAACAATAGAAAAACAACACAAAATGTTTATTAGGAATTGCTCTTCATTCACACTTGAATAGTAAAAAGAAATAATGTTAAATAAAAGAAAAATTAAGGGAAGAGAAACTTAAGAGAGTAAGAGACCCAAGACTTTCCTTCTTTGGAGATTTTGGAATAGTTGCAGTAATTTTAGGCAAGGCAGTCTGGAGGAAGAGCACTGACCTTGGAAGTTTCCTTCCAAAAGGAAAGCAGGTAAAGTGGTTCTAAGTCAGAAATCAGAATTAACATCACTCAGGAGAAGTGACAATGTAGAAAGTGAATCCTATAACTAGAGGAAACAGGTGTATACCTCCAGAGTGTGAATTTCTTCACTTTCACTCAGAAATTTATAAAATTCTACAAATGTGTTGCTTTCTATTTTTTAAACATTGGAGATACTTATAATGTATATTGTAATAGAAAAAGAAAACAGTGAATTTCCCTCCTGCCACAAGGAACTCCTAAACATCCAGCTTCTGGAAGTCCTATCTTCTATCCATTTATGAATGCATTCAAATATTTACGTATTCCGTCAAGTAACAAATATTTGATTTGTTATTGTGTGCAGGCAATCTGCTAAGCTCCAGGGGCAGACAGAACAGTGCTGCTCCTGATTTTGGTAATTTAAAGCCAGTGAAAAAGGTTTCCAATAGTAAAGCATTTATAAAGCAGAAAAATATTTGTGAAGTCCTAGCCTTTCTACTATAAGTCAGTTGTATTATTTAAACCTCCGTAGTTCATTGTTTGAGGTGACCTGTACCTACTATGTTTACCAAGTTTATTCATATCACTTACTCTTTACACTTCTCTTACATACACCATTTTAGGAAGAAAACACAAGAGAAAGGTTTTCTTTTCCCATTCTCTGTTTACTTGCAAACCAAATTGCTGTTTTGTTAGGATTCTTTAAGGAGGAACTGACTGGAAAAGCAGAGTATATGTTAGTACTAACCCCTTTGTTGCCTCTCATTCTTTTTAAAACATGTGTGTATGTGTGTGTGTTGTATGCAATATGACACAACACACCTACAATATGTGCATAAAGCATCATTGTAAAGCCTAATGACTAATTCCTCATTTGTCCTCTTCCCAGACGATTCAATGATTTCTGAACACTTCAAGTCCATGGAGCCCCCCTTAATTGACATGCTGTTGATGTCATGTATGTTTCTGTCCTTTTTAAAAAAAGTTTCTCTGAGAGATAATTTATATACCATCAAATTCACCTTTATAAGTATAGTGTACAATTCAATAGATTGTAGTATACTCCCAAGATTGTGCAACCATCACCACAATATAATTTGAGAACGTTTTCACTTCTCTAAAGAGAAATCCTGTTGCCACTAACAGTCCTCCCCATTACCCCTCTCCCCAGCCCCTGGCAACCAGTGATCTACTTTCTGCCTCTATAGATCTGTAAGCATGCAGTTTCAACCAGATTTAATCACATATCACCATATTTACCATTTAAATTGCATTCTTCTCCCTCTATACTTTCATCTGGAATCATTTTCATTCTGTTGGGAAATTACTGTTAGCATTTCCTTTTGTACTGGTTTTCCAGTGGTACACTCTTTCTGTTTTTGCTAGTCAAAGTCTTACTTTTCACCTTTGCTGAGATGATCCAGATCCCCAGAAGTTGGCCTGGAGTTAGAAGTGGTGGCCGACTTCCAGTTCCTCTTTATTTCTAGGATGGCTTCCTCAGGGTCCCAGCTCAATGTAAAAGTTGGGTTACCAGAACACCTATCCTTGGCAGAACTTTGAACTTCAAGAGTGTTTTATTCTTCCTGGTGCTTCCAGGATCAATGCTCTGTTTAGTCTCTCACTCATCCTTGAGGCCCAAAGGGCCCCAAATGTTGGGCTCACCCTTTGTCTTCTTCTCTTGGCCTGGCTCTTCCCTACTGTTAAGAATCTGATGTAAATATTGTTTATTTTTTTATTTTTAAAGATTTTAGTTATTTATTTGACAGACAGATCATAAGGAGGCAGAGAGACAGGCAGAGAGAGAGAGGAAGGGAAGCAGGCTCCCTGCTGAGCAGAGAGCTCAATGTGGGGCTCAATCCCAGGACCCTGGGATCATGACCTGAGCCGAAGGCAGAGGCTTTAACCCACTGAGCCACCCAGGCGCCCCTGGTAAATGTTGCTTAATCTGATTTCTCTTTATCTTCCAAAGGAGGATTGATTAGAATTGTCTAATTCCCTATTATAGGGAGGGAAAGTCTCTCACTTTCCTTTCCCTTATTTCTAATACCCATGATGTTCTTGTTCTCTCCAGAATACCAGTTCACTATCTCCTACCCTAGAGTTACAACAAACAGAGTAGAGGAGCTTACGAGGAGGACCTCCTGCAGCTTTAAAGGAAAGAAACCCAAAATATCCTTGAAGATCCTAGGAAAGGACTATCCTTGGAAAAGTAGAGTCTTTTCATCATCTTATTTTATTTATTTTTTTGTTTTGTTTTTTTGTTTTTGTTTTTGCTAGTCTGTTTTCACCATAAACTCACCATAAACTTCAGAAGGAAATTCTTTTTAAGAAGTTTTTTTAAAAGCAGATTGAAGAAAGAATAAGCGTTCATGATTAAACAGCCAAATAACTTTGCTAATAATTCTTTTGTAACCATAGGAAAATATGAAAAACTTCATATATGAAGCAATTGTTAAAAATTTATGTCATGTGAAGCTAAAATTCTAGAAAGAAATATTATTAAAGTTTTTTGATTTGTTTTGTTTTTTGAGAAGCAATCTGATCCTGCCAGTCCAAGTAGAAATATCAGAACAGCTGGATAACTCATTGGCAACTGAGGCATTCTCTGACATCAGGAACCAAGAAGGTTTGTAGTCTCCATCCCATAACTGCAGGGAGACAGTGATGAGCAAAAAAAACTACAGTTGTCCAACCTAAATCTAGGTTAGGCTGATAGCCAGATTCTCAGAATGAATGACTAAATAAGTGAATGAATGAATGAATGGCCAGGAATTGGGAAGCAGATATCTAAGAATTGTTTAAGAGTGGATTTTCCATAATGGAGAGAAACAGAAGTAGCTAGAAAATTACTGAGAAGAAAGAGACAGAAAAATCATCACCACTGTCACCATCTTTCATTAAGGCTCTACTTTTACTGAGCAGATCTACTATGTATCAGGTACTCTTCAAAGCTCTTTACTCAGCTCAGATACTCTTCATACTTGCCCTCTGAGGTACTTTCAGAGTACCTCTTTGGAAACTGGAACTATGCACCGTGGTGATCTGGCAGAGAAGGGCCCAGTTCTCTGTGCGCACCCTGACTATAAACCATAGGAAGCAAAATGGAGAATTACTTTAGAACAAGTATGGAGTACTTTGGTATTGGAGTACCAAAATTTTGCTACTTCCAGGGAACATAGATTAAATGGAACCCTCCTTCATTCATGAGCAAGTGATTTTCAATTTGAGGGCAGACAACAACACTCAGGACTAGTTTTAGTGATAATAAATTATAGCTGAAACTATAGTAGCCATCCGGGTACTTATTTGTGCCCAAATTATTGACTTTCTTTTTAAATGGTTCTTCCTAGTATTTTTCCTGAATTTTTCACATTTCATAGGCATCTTATTCATAGCAAAACTCGAATATGGCAATTTAATCCTTGTGTGGTAATTTTCACTCACCTGATAATATATTGGCAGAATAATAAAATTCTTATGGACATCTCCTAAAAAGTACCCCCAAATACAAAAGGTGTAATCTTCTTAGCCCTGCTTAAAAATTTATCAGAAATACATTTGTTCCAGTAGAAGTGATAACATCTAAAATTTAAAATTTACGTGTATTTGAGTATAAGACTTTATATATATGACATGTATATATTCATATATATGAAAACACTTTCTAATGATAAACTTTTATTTTTATGGAAAGCATTACTGTTTTAGTACCCATGCCTCCTAGCAGCTATATTCCACTGGCTCAGGGATGGTGAGGGTTTCAATTCACAGGCCAATCAACTTATCCACAGAGAGTGGCAGCCTGGACGGCCATGTTGAGAAGGATTCCAAAATGGCCTATGGAGTGAATGTGCAAGACTATTACAACTGACTGTGAAGATTTTTATAAGCATGGGAAAGGAGAGGATTTCTGACCTGTTTCGTGGGTTTGGCACCCCTGTTTCTCATGCTACCACCTCTTAGTAGCTGTTATCTGAATTTTGGGCCAAGTATGAAGGGGAGAAAAATTGGAGCGCTTCCATAAATACAAATCAGTTAGCAATGACAGCATTTCCAGGATGCTCTGATACTTCGAGAATAAGCATAATGGTCATTCTCTTTAAAAAGGCTAAGATGCTCTCCTAATCCCTCAGACTACTTTAGAGGGAAGGAATGAAATCACTGAATAAATGAGAAGAGAGAGAGTATGTGAAACAGACTGTAAAACAAGAATCTGTTTCTACTTTGTCTTCTGTCTAACCGGAAAGGCCGTAAGATTCAGCCTGAATCCAAGATGTGCAAAGAAGACATAAAATTATTTAAAAACAACCACCACCACCACAGCAACAACAAAATCCCCTGGCTGTCTCCTTCATAGAACCATGGCCAAAAATAAAATCTGAAAGACATTTTCTTTTCTTTTCTTTTCTTTTTTTCCTGTAAGCTGCAGCGGGACCTGAAAAGATTCACTTGTATCCCTCTCAATGATCTCACATATGGAAAAATAGGCCAAGAAAGAAGACTTAGCAGCACAGTGAGAAAAGATGGGAGACTGTTATTTCTCAAGGGAAATTATTTATCTCCAGATATAATCTTATTTTTTGACAAAGAAAAACTGGCATGGTAGGTTCTCCAACTACTTTAATAATGTAGGAAATAGGCAATGTCCTTGGCTTTTGGCAGGTATTTTATTAGCTTTTTAATGCCCCGAGCCTGCTTATTTTGTCTGTCCCCAGAGCTTCTGAGGAAAGGTGGGGAATGGACCTCAGGATCATCTGTGAGGTGGGGAATTTCTTAGGAAAATGATTTTTATATTTCAATAGAACATAGATAAATGTGACATATCAAATTAAATATATGAAAGCCAAGTGTTACTGTACAACATAGGACATAAAACAATATTGGTGACTCATAAATATTTTACATAGACCAACCATGCTTGCAGATTTTTCTCATAATTTGTTCTTTCTTTTCTAAAATAGTCATTGGTTTTGAGCTGCACCATCTACAAACTGACAATCACACATGAGTTCCCGAAGTTAACTCCCCACCAGCATTTATGCAGGGGCTCTAGGTTTTTACGGTTTTCTTTATTCCTTCTTCCCTCTCTCCCATCTCCCTTCCTTCCTTCTTTCTTTTAGCTTAGTTTTGTTTTATTTTCAAAGCCTTTCCAGAATATTTTAAATAGGGGAAAAGAAGGGAGTTTAATATAACAGCTTTGACAATGCCTGTTGTTTCTTCCATTCTTCTTCCGGGGTATCCAGTTTCTTAAACGAAAAACTTTTGTATTACAGAAGAATTTAAAAGTAGAAAAATAGTATTAAGGAGTACTTGGGCACAGTCTCCACAAGAGTACCCCTGCATCTGACACCAACTGCACGTGTAGGGCGTTCCCCAAACCACCCTGTTTTGATAATTTGCTGGAGGGATTCACAGAGTTCACTGAAAACTGTTACACTCACAGTTAAGGATTATTAAAGAGAGGGATACAGATGAAAATCAGCCCAGTAAAGAAGTGCCCAGAGTAGAGTCTGGGAGAAGTACCAAACACAGAATGCCCGTTGTCTTCTCTCCATGAAGTCAAGGGTATGTCTCTATCCTGGCATTAATGTGTGATAATGTGACCAGAATATTGCAATTGGCAAAGCTCACCGGGGCCTTCGGTGTCCCGCGTTTTTACTGGGACTCAGCACATAGTGCCTGCATGGCTGACCTCAGTCATCAGCCCCTCCCAGAGGTCAGGCTAAGATCTTCAGTCGCTAGATCCCTCAGAAGTCCGAGCTGATACTGTGTGACCCAAAGTTCCCGTCATAAACTGCACTGTTAGACTGTCCGGTGGCCAAAGCCCTAGGCAAACAAAGACACGTCTGTGAGGCAGGAAATTCCAGGGGCCTAAAGATTATCTCCCAGTGGCTAAGGCAAAGGCCAGGCCTCTCTTCAGGTGAGGCTAATTCTTCACTACACAAGTATAGTTATTCCTTTGCCTCTGAGTGCCATACTTACACTCAAATTCAAACTTACGATACCAATAATGACGAAACTTATTTCATCTGATAGTGTGCCAGAGTCAACTCATACTAATTCACAAAGATGGACTGTTCAATATTTAGGAGTTTTGTAAGCTGGTTGTTAAACCCAGGTGTTATAAAACAGTTATATAAACATATGGATTAGATTAAAAACAAAGATAATAAATGTTTAAAACTCATCATGTGGTAATTATTTTACTACTAATATGCTCTTGGTCTTATCTAGTTCTACTGTGTCTGGTGAGAGTAATGTAGAATGTTATGCTACTAGGCCTTTCTTCCTATCTCTGTGTTCAGTGACATCATGTTGGTAGCATGAAATTGACCACAGTAAGAATATTTACACCATGAAATTCAGCAAATGCTCTGAATCAGGACTTTTTGGATGCATTTTAATTTTGAGAAGCATCTTTTTGTTGATCCAACTGTTACTAGAACTGTTTAGAGTATTTTATAGGTTATGACAACATTAAGATAAATTTCTGAGACGTTATTTCAAAATATAAATTGTAGTACTTCTAGAGCTAATGATTCTGATGGGGTAATTTTTCTAAAAATTTTAACTCTTCTTACAAGTCAGTTTGTTGTAAGCCTGAATTTAATGTTAAATGTAAATTGATAGCATTTGAGTGTTTTTTCCTTTCTTTCTTTTTTTTTTAAGATTTTATTTATTTATTTGACAGAGAGAGAGCGAGAGAGAGACAGTAAAAGAGGGAACACAAGCAGAGGGGAGTGGGAGAGGGTGAAGCAGGTTTCCTGCAGAGCAGAGAACCAGATATGGGCCTGGATTCCAGGACTCTGGGATCATGACCCGAGGTGAAGGCAGATGCTCAAAAACAGAGCTACCCAGGCACCCATTGAGTATTTTTTTCTGACATTTCCTGTAAGTTCTGTAGGTTGTACAAGAAAAGTGTATGATTAAAGTCTAAAAATAAAAATATAGGTAATTAAAATTTCATTCATATGAAAATATTTTTTTCTCTCATATACAGTAATCTTAAAAGGAAATGTCTGTTTCCAAGACTGTGGATATTTGCTTTGCAGTGTTGCAGCAGCTTTCAAAATCAGAGATTCTGAACTCTAGTAAGTACTTGCTATGCTTTATTTTAATGTACATGTGTATGCTTTTATCTTCTAGTGATTTGCTGACAAAGTTTATTGCCTGAGAGACAGCAAGTACAAGATCACAGATATTGTTTAATTTTAATTCTGGGCAGAATTCACAGAGATACATCCCGGGGATGGGAGTGGAAGCCAGTTTATGTCCATGAGGAGCCCCTCCTCTCTCTGGGGGCGGCTGCTGCCATGGCTGCCACCAGTCTGGGCCAAGCCTGGATGCAGCCAGTTCTCACACCACACCTCAGACTGTCCCACGCTTGTCCTGCCTATTGCTGACCAGCTTCTTCAAGTGCATATTGCCTGTCCTATCACTGGCACAGGGGGTGATGGGGTGAGAATATTTTAATTTTCTTGTTCTTTTTTTTTTCTTTCTATTTTTCTGTATTCTCCTCAAGAGCGGGTAATAGATAAATAACTAGATCACGAACATTTATTTTTAACACCAATTATATTATCAGCTCTTTTTCTGAATTTATGACTTTTTAACATTGCATTTGTCCCTCTATACAGGGTGTATCTCAACGGGGTGTTTATTAGGCTGAAAAAGCAGAGTGGGCAGTAATTTGAAATTTGTTTTAGTAAAATACCTACTTATCCTTGATTTATTTTTAGTTGTGTCCTAATTCCTCTAAGGACCATGGTACATTTTAATTTACATGAGCGACTTAATCTGTATGACTGTCAGGCACTTCTGTAATAATTTATGTATTAAATTGCTCTGAGTGGACAAAAGATGTCTTAGAAGGTAGTATTGCTCTAATTTTAAATCCTTTAAAAATAATCAGAGACTAAGTAACAAGAATGAAATCTCATTTCCTTGTGGACCCCTTTATTAGCCAAGATGAGTGCTTTACACCTTGAGAGAAGCAGAGGGCATGATGGACTGGCATATCAGTGTAAACCCACCTCTGATGTCACTGCTTGTACACTGTTTTCCCGGAACACAGAACAAGACTGAGATAGGAGGGGATGGGGCTGCAAAGAACGGCTCCATTTCTAAAAAGTATTTATTTACTGCTTCGTGCTTGAGAGGACTTTAGAGGAATCTCAAACTCATCATCCAAACCAAACAGAAGAGAGATGCCACGGAACGTAGAGGAAAACTTAATGAAACTGAGCTCAGAAACATGGAATCCCACTTAGAGGTTTCCTTTATCTTTTCCCTTTTATCTCCTCCATTATCTTTTTGCTGTTTGGAGTCAGTTCTCCTCCTTCTACCCTTGTCTCCATGGTCTTGGAGAACTCTGATAACTCACTGCACCAAAAAAGGAAAACAATTCAGGTAAGAAGGGGGTGGGCTGGGCTGTTTAAGGGTAATTGGAGGGAGAAAAGGTCTCGGTAAAAATCCATTATTAGTCACTCTTTGGGATTAAGACCTTGTCGCAAGGTAAGGATTTTAGGTAAAGAATTGATATATTGGCTTATTAAACCTACAATCATTTCAGAAAAGAGAATTTCATTATCCTAGCCAGCTGTTAACTTAGGAAGTTAGACTTTTAGGGGTGCCTGGGTGGCTCAGTCGGTTAAGCCCCTGCCTTTGGCTCAGGTCATGATCTCAGGGTCCTGGGATTGAGCCCCAGCCCCACATTGGGCTCTCTGCTCAGCAGGGAGCCTGTTTACTTGTAATCTCTCTCTCTGTCAAATAAATAAATAAAAATCTTTAAAAGAAATAGAAAGACTTTTATACTGTTAACCTTATACACACAACCACATAGGCACACAATTTAGCACATTGTAGCATAGGGTGTTCTCTTAATATATTTCTTTTAAATTGATGGGCAGGAAAAGGAAAGGCTGTACTGTGTTCTGTGGGGAAGATGGTAGATTCAGGTGTCTGTGGGGTCTGGGTATTAAACCTATCAAGGGTCAACAAGTTTTAACCTAAGGATAAAGACATCCATGCTTGGGTTTCTCAATTTCATTTTACATTCACTAAGTTTCAAGTCCCCAAAGTAAATCACCAAAGTAAAATGGACGAAATCTTGACTTTGGAATGTTTGCCTTCATTCACTGGGTTTTCAACTGCTCCATACATCCTTAAAAACAAAACAAAACAAAACAAAAAAACTAGTGTGGTAAAGAGTCATGCAAATGCTCAGTTATTATAAGAACAATTTCTGCCTTTTATTTTACCTTTTTTTTTTAAGATCAATGAAACTTTTAAGAATTTTTGAAGGATGGGAAGGAATTAATTTTGTATTTTAAGTTTTTCTCTTTGGATATATTAAATTCCGGGTAACAAGTAACATAGCAATGGATATTTGCGATGGGATTCAAAGAGTTAACGGACTTGAAATCTGGAGAAATTCTAGTAATCATTATTCTGGGATACCTACTTTATTTACATACATAACTAGTATTTTTAGAAAAAGAAAATAATTTTTCAGAAGCATGGGGAGATTGGGAGTCAAAGCTGGAGGCTTTAACGTTTTAAATTTTTTTTTTCTTTTCTTTTTTTCTCAAGTGGTATTGACTGAGCAGGAAGAGTTCAAACACGCCCGCGGTCCAGGAAATAATCATCAGACCAAGTGATCCACTTAGATGGGAAGAAAAAGTAATTTGCTCAGCATCATCAGGATCGTCTTAAAGAGTTTCAGTAAGAAATAAATTGAGAAGGAATGTTTCAGAAAACAATTCCATGCCCAGACCCAAACCCCAAATCGAAGCTGGGACTTTTCCTAAGTGCGAGCAGAGCGATGGGCCCTGAAAGGCAAACAGCCCGCGACCGCGCAGGGCCGGCAGGAAGCCCTCGGCCCGCAGACCCTTTCTCTCGGTTTCGGGAAGGCGCTTCGGGCAGCTCCGTTTCCCCCACGGCCTCCCCCACGCGGAGGCTGCGAGCGCGGGGCGCAGGCCAGTGGGGGACAGAAAGGCCCGGGGAGGGGACGCGGACAGGGCGACGGGACGCGAGCGCGGACGCCGGCGGGAGAGCCGGGGGCCGGGCGCCGCCGCCGCTGTTGTCCGGGGTGCTGAAAGCCGGGAACTTCCCGGGAAGCCGCGGCCACTTTTCTCTGGGTCGGAGCGAGGTGTGTGGGGTTTCAGGGTGCGCACCTGCTAAGCCCGCCCTGGTCCTGGGCCGGGAGGTGCCGGCAGATGAGGCCCTCCTAGCCCCGTGGGTGGGGGGGGTGGGGGTGCGCGACTCGGGGGCGGCGGTGAGTACGGGCGGGACCCCGGGGCCCCTTCTCCGCCTCTCGGGCAGCCCCGCGCCGCGACCCCGCTCCACCTGCGCGCGATCTCCGGCGGCTGGGGTCGCGGGCGCTCGGGGCTGAGGGCGGCTGGGAGCGGGGCGGGGGAGGAGGGCGCTGGGGGTTCGGGGGGCGGCCCTAGTCCGGGGAGGGGGGGGGGGCGGGTGGAGGCGAGAGCGAGCGGGGCATGCGCAGTGGGGCGGAGGAGGTGGCGATGGCCGGGGGAGGCGGGGGCACTGCTGTTTATTTGCAGCTGGGCCAACTCGGCGGCGCAGGCGGCAGAGCGCGGGGCGCCAGCGGCGGGTCCGGCTGCCGCCGCATCATGCCCGAGCCCACCTCCCGGCAGCCGCGGCGCGCCGCCGGGGCCCCGGCCGAGGAGAATGCCAGACGCCCGGGAGCGGCTAGGGCAGCGGCGGCGGCGGCGGCACGATGGTGGTGACAGGCTCTGCCCGAGGCGGCGGCGGCAGCGGGGACCGCGCGCCCTCCCGGCGGCGGGGCTGCGGACTCGCGCCGGCCGGGGCCGCGGCGCTGCTGGCCGGGGCGAGCTGCCTGTGCTACGGCCGCTCCCTGCAGGGCGAGTTCGTGCACGACGACGTGTGGGCGATCGTGAACAACCCCGACGTACGGCCGGGCGCCCCGCTTCGCTGGGGCATCTTCACCAACGACTTCTGGGGCAAGGGCATGGCCGAGAACACCAGCCACAAGTCCTACCGGCCGCTCTGCGTCCTCACCTTCAAGTGAGTCCCTCAGCTCGCAGCCGCAGCCGTTTCTCTTCGCCTCTCGTCCGAGCTGGGAGAAGTTGCGGGACCAGCTCGGGTTGGGGGGTCGTTTCTTTTCTTGGGGCCCCTTCCTCTCCACGCCTCCCTCCTCTGCTGCTGTCCACGCCACTCCGCGCCGCGGTCCCCGGCCCCGCTTCTCTGGGCTCCCGGGGCGGTTCGGGAGGCGCGAGCTGGGAGTTGGGATCGAGTTTCTCTGGAGTCTGCGGTCTCGGCGGGCTGGTCTCTCGGGCAAGGACTGGGAGCGGGGCTGCTAGAGCTGCTCCCGCACCCCCACCCCTGCGGGACGGTGGTCAAGTGCGACCGCGCGAGCCCGGCGAGTTCCGGACGGGAGGCTGTGGTGGGGATGCTTCCAAGTTGGGAATTTTTCGGAGGCTGTTGGGCAGCCTTGCTGATGGCGAGAGAATCAGTCCCTTTGGGGTTGCGTTCGGAGGAGAGGCGAGAGCGGTGCCAGGGCTGCAAGGGTTTTGGGGAGGCGCAGCAGAGGGAGCGGAGGCTCTCCCCCGACCTGCAGCCTTTGGCTGCTCCCGGAGCCTTTCCAGTCCGCAGGTCTGCGGAAGGGCTCGGGATTTAGATAAGATGCAAAGCAAAGGAAGGCAGAGCGTGGGATCCTCTGGAGATCCTGGTGTCCCAACCGAAATAGTTTTTATTTTACAACCTCAGAGTCATGATTCAGCATTTCTGGTGTGAATAAAGTGTAAAAGAAACCGAGAGAACGCCAGGGTTTTGTAGGGTGGAGTATTTTCTTGAATTTAAAAGAGGGCTTGGTTCAGAAAGAAGAGGAGGAGGGCTTTGTATGAGTGTTACCTGGTACACCGTGAGCTTGACTCAACCCTTTTTAATTTGGCTCAGCCTTTAAGCTTATAATGTGCTGGACAAAAACTTGAAATATCGGTTCAGTATCATCAGTGTTTTAAGCCTTTTCCAGTGGGTGTAATATGAACTCGTCTTTACGGTAATAGTTATTCGAGACGGGATAGGCAGCTTGAAAAGCTTGCCTGGGGCCAGGAGGCCAAGGTTTCTTGACAGGTGGTTGTGATGACTTAGAAAAGGAAATCATAGCAGTTGTCAGTAATTCATGGGCTTTTGACTTAATTCTTGCATTGAAAATTCAGTGTTTTAAACGAGAGTGAGGAAATTCAACATTTGACTCTGAAGAGAGTATTTTGTAAACATTAGTCCTCTTGGAAAGTGGTTTTGCTTTTTTGGCTGAAAGATAACCTCAGCTACTGAGTGAGTTGCTCAGTACTCTCAGTTTTCCAAATGTTTCTTAAAATCTTAGATGACACAAATATATATGTTTATCTTCTAGATCGGCCTGCCTTTTCATTTATTACAGTGAGGACTGATGGTTCATTTAAGGTGTGGAAGCTCACAGCCTGAGATGTGCTGGGCTAGTAACAGCCATGGAGACTGTCTTGACCTGAGCATTTTACATTTTAAAAGGTTAGGGCCAAATGCCAGTGCCCACTTGGTGGAGGATGGGAAGGATGTTTTCACTTCTTGACTTTCTAAAGTGCTTTTTCATGCATGCAGGAGATGGCAGGGACAGAAAAGAGGAGTGGGGAGGGAAGTAGACAATGAGGCAAGGCCACTGATGAGGAACGTTAGCAAGGGTTTTGGGGAAACGGGTAAGGAAGGAGAGTTACAGGGCGGGGCAAACTCCTCACTGTGTTCTCATTGGTTACAAAATGCAGATTTGCGTCTAAGACCATTGCTCTTTGTATAATCTCATTTTACTGGCTGTGTAAGATATACTTTTTTTTTTTTTTTTTTTTTTGAGAAGATTGAGTTGCAGATCTAGAGAGCAGAACAGCACTAATCAGAAAGGGGTAGATGTTTCCTTAGAAAGAGAACGTTAGCTCGTCTTTCCATGTTCACAGGTGTGAATTAAAATAAGACGTGGAAGCTTTTTCCACACTGGATCTTCTTGTGCAACAGCATAAGGAGAAGCCTGTGGGGGCGGGGGGGGGGAGTCCTGTTGATGGTGCTAGACTCATACAACTCTAAAGGTTGTTGCAAAGAAGGACAGAAAATCAAATTTATTAACAACTCAGTGTGAAACAAGCATTGGCCTGAAACTCTTTACATAGATTAAGTCTTTATGATTTTTGTTTTAGATAGTTGGTGAAAATAAAGTGGCCCTTTAAATATATATACACACTATTTTAATTATATCTTAAGCTAGGTTTTCTTTTTTTAATAAAAATCTTTGAGAATTCGAGATCATTTTTATTTATTTTTATTCTGGTAAGAACACTTAACCTGAAATTGCCATTTAGAATTCTCAGGAGCACAGTAAAATATCATTAACTCTAGGCACAGTGTGGTAGAGCAGATCTCTGGTGCTTACTCCTTTTCCATAACTGGAACTATATACCTGCTGAACAGCAGCTCTCCGGGCTCCACCGCCCACCCTTGGCAGCCATCATTCTACTCTCCGTATGAATTTGACTATTTTAAATATGTTATGTAAGTACAGTCATGCAGTATTTGCCCTGTAATTGGCTTATTTCACTTACTATAATGTCCTCCCTGGCCAGCCATGTTGTTGTATATGACAGGATTTCCTTTGTTAAGGCTGAATAATATTTCATTGTATGTATAGACCAGTTATTTAAAAATTTTTTTTAAAAGATCTTATTTATTAGAGAGAGAGAGAGAGAGACAGCAAGCACACAAGCAGGAGAAGGGGCAAAGGGAGAAGTGGGCTTCCTCCTGAGCAAGGAGCCTGACACGAGGCTCTAACCCAGGACCCTGGGATCATGACCCTGAGCTGAAGGCAGACACTTAATTGACTGAGCCACCCAGGTACCCCCCACTTTTTTTTTTTAATCTATTCATCTGATCACGGACAGTTAGGTTGTGTCCATGTCTTATTTATTGTGATTATTGCTGCAGTGAACTTGGCAGTGCATATATCTCTTAAAGATCCTGATTTCAATTCTTTTGGATTTTTAACCAGAAATAGGATTGCTGGATTATGAGCTGATTGTATTTTTAACTTACTGAGGAATCTCTATACTGTTCTCCATAGGAGCGGCACCTTTTAAGTTCCCACCAGTAGTGTACAGTGGTTCTAGTTTTCTACATCCTTGCCAACACTTATCTTTTTTTTTTCATAAAAGCCGCCCAATGGGTGTGACAGAGGTGATAACTCATTATGATTTTGATTTGCATTTCTGTGATGATTAGTGATGTTAAAGTATCTCTTCATGTACATACTGTTGGCCATGTCTTTTTTTTTTTTAAACTATAATTGACATATGATACCCTATTAGTTTCAGATGTATACCATAGTGACTTGATGTTTTTATATATTATAAAATGGTCCCCACTATAGGTCTGGTTACCATCTGTCACTATACAAATTTATTACAATATGATTGACTGTGTTCCCTAGGCTGTACATTACATCTCCATGATTTATTTATTTTATAAATGGAAGTTTGTATTTCTTTTCTTTTTTTTTTATTAAGATTTTATTTATTTATTTGACAGAGAGAGAGATCACAAGTAGGCAGAGAGGCAGGCAGAGAGAGGAGGAAGCAGGCTCCCCGCGGAGCAGAGAGCCCGATGCGGGGCTCGATCCCAGGACCCTGAGATGACCTGAGCCGAAGGCAGCGGCTTAATCCACTGAGCCACCCAGGAAGTTTGTATTTCTTAATGCCCTTCACCTATTTTGCCTGCCCCCCCCCCCCCCCCCCCCGGTAACCAGTTATTTGTTTCCTGTATCTGAGTCTGTTCTGTTTTGTTCTGTTTGGTTGTTTTGTTTTCTAATTCCACATGTAAATGAAGTCATGTGGTATTTATCTTTCTCTGACTTATTTCACTTAGCATAATACCCTCTAGGTCCATTCATGTTGTCACAAATGGCAAGCTTTCATTCTTTTTTTATGGCTGAGCCTTTATTGGAGAAATATCTGTTCAGGCCCTTTGCCCATTTTTTCATCCTTTTTTTTTTTTTTTTTTTAACCTTGAGTTGGAGTTTCTTACGTATTTAACATATCAGATACATCCTTGGCTATTCCATTGGTTGCCTTTTAACCCTGTTAGTTACTTCCTTTGCCGTACAGTGGTTTTTTAGTTTGATGTAGTCCCAGTTACCTAATTTTTTTAAATTGTTTGTACTTTTGGTGTCATATTTTAAAAAATCATTGCTAAGTCTAACATCATGAAGTTTTCCCCATTTTTTTTTTTTAAGATTTTATTTATTTGACAGAGAGGGGGAGAGCGAGAGTGAGAGAGAGAGAGAGAGAGAGAGCGAGAGAGTGCGAGATCCCGAGAGTGCTCAAGCTGTGGGGGGGTGGGGTGCAGCAGGCAGAGGGAGAAGGAGAAGCAGGCTCCGCACTGAGCAAGGAGCATGATGTGGGGCTCTATCCTGGGACACTGGGATCGTGACCCCTGTTTTTCTTCTGGAAGTTTTACAGTTTCAGGTCTATTTAAGTTGTCAGTACATTTTAAGTTGATTTTTGTGTACAGTGTAAGATAAGCATCCAGGTTTATTCTTTCGCATGTGGGTACCATTTTTCATTTTTCCCAACACTGTTGAAGAGACTATCCTTTCCCTGCTGTGTATACTTGGCCTTTATATTGAAGATCATTTGACCATATATGTGTAGGTCACTTTCTGGCCTCTTTATTCTTTTCCATAGGTAAGTGTGTTTGTTTTTATTCCACTACCATACTGTTTTAATTATTGTAACTTTGTAATATGGTTTGAAATCAGGAAGTGTGATGCTTCCAGCTTTGTTCTTTCTCAGAATTGCTTTGTATATTCAGGATTTTTTTGTAGTTCCAAATGAATTTTGTGATTTTTTTTTTATTTCAGTAAAAAAAAAAGAATCCATTGGAATATTAATATAGGATACATTGACTATAATTGGCTTTGAGTATTATGGACATTTTAACAATAGTAAGTCTTCTATCTATGAACTTGGGATGTCTATTTATTTGTATTTTCTTTAGTTTCTTTCATCAGTGATTTATAGTTTTAATTATATAAGTTTTTTACCTCTTCAGTTAACTCCTCCGTATTTTATTCTTTTTGATGCTGTTGTAGATGGGATTGTTTTTCTTAATCTTGGATCATTCATTATTGGTGTACAGAAATGCAGCTGACTTTTTAAAATTGAAATGCAGATGCAGCTAATTTTTGTCTATTGATTTGTATCTTGCAACTTTACTGATTTTGAATATTCTAGCAGATTTTTTTTATCTAACATAAATCAGTGCCATATACAAACAGATAATTTTACTTCTTTTTTTCCCCAGTGTAAATGCCTTTTCTTTTTCTTGCATAATTGCTCTGGGTAGGACTTTCAGTACTGTGCTGAATAGAAGTGCAAGAGTGGGCATCCTTGTCTTGTTTTTTTTTTTTTTTTTTTTTTCTCTTGTTCTGGATCTTAGAGAAAAAGCTTTCAGTTTTTCACCATTGAGTATGATGTTAATTGTGGGCTTTTCATGTACGTTCTTTATTTTGTTGAGGTATTCTATCTGAACCTAATTTTTGAGACTTTTTACCATGAAAGGTGTTGAATTCTGTCAGATCCTTTCATTGCGTCTCTGGACATGATTATGTAATTTGTACCCTCCATTCTTTTAATGTTGTATGTAACATTAAGTGAGTTGTGTATGTTGAGCCATTCTTGCATCCCAGGGATAAAACCCAGTTGGTTATGGCTTATGTTCCTTTAAATGTGCTGTTGAATTCAGTTTGCTAGGATTTTGTTGAGGACTTTTGCATCTGTGTTTATCATAAATGTTGGCCTATGGTTTTCTTTTCTTTTTTAAGATTTTATTTATTTATTTGACCGAGACACAGCAAGAGAGAGAACACAAGCAGGAGTTGTGGGAGAGGGACAGCAGGCTTTCTGCTGAGCAGGGACCCTGAAGCAGGACTCGATCGCAAGTCCCTGGGATCATGACCAGAGCTGAAGGCAGATGCTTAACAGACTGAGCCACCCAGGTGCCCCTAGTTTTCTTTTCTTATATTGTCTTTGGCATTTAAAAAAAAAAGAAAAGCCTTTCTCATTGTGAGATAATTGTACATTTCCATACAGTTGAAAATAATAATGTAGAGCTTTTTATCCATTTTCCTCCAGGGTTAAAGCCTTGCATAACTATTGTATAATATCACAACCAAGAAATTGACATTGATATAATCCATAGCTTTTATTTAGATTTTACCAGTTTTACATGTACTTTTTTTTTTTTTTTTAAGATTTTCTTTATTTGACAGAGAGAGAGAGATCACAAGTAGGCAGAGAGGTAGGCAGAGAGAGAGGGAGAAGCAGGCTCCCCACTGAACAGAGAGCCCAATGCAGGGCTTGAGCCCAGAACCCTGAGATCATGACCTGAGCTGCAGGCAGAGGCTTAACTCACTGAGCCACCCAGGCGCCCCATACTCTTTTATTTCTGTTAAATGTGCATTTTGTCCTATGCAGTTTCATCGTCACATGTAGATTTCCAAGATTATGACACAGTCAAGATACAGAATGGTTTCATCATAAGGATCCTTCCTGCTTCTTTATCATAGTTATAAACACCTCATTCATAACAACCCCCCAGTTTGTAACACCCCACCCTGCTCCACAGTCAACACTAATCTCCATGTCCATAATTTTGTCATTTTGAGAGTGCTATATATGGAATCATGTAGTATCTAATCCTATTGAGACTGGCTTTTTCTGCATGTAGCATAATTCTCTGGAGTTTATTCAGATTTGTTGCATATCAGTAGTTCATTCTTTCTGTTGCTAAGTAGTACTCTGTTGCGTGGCTGTCCCACGGTTTCGTCCTTCACCTGTTGAAGGACGTCTGTGTTGTTTGCAGTTTGAGGCTGTTACAAACAAAACTGCTATAAACATTCATTTACAGGATTTTTTGTAGACACTGCTTTTATTTCTTTGGGATAAATGTCTAGGATTGCAACTGCTGTGTCACATGGTGGTTGCATATTTAGTTTTTTAAGAAACTGATTAACTATTTTCCAGACCCTCCCATACCTGTATGAGTAATCCAGTTACTGTGCTTCCTCACCAGCATTTGGTATTGTCACTTTTATTGTAGCCATTCTAATAGTCATGTAGTGATACCTCATTGTGATTTTAATTTGTATTTCCCTTATAGCTGATGGTGTTGAATATACTTTCATGTACTTATTTGCCCTCTGTATATCCTCTTCCTTAAAATGTATCTTCAAAGCTTTTGTCCTAAGTGGATTTTATTTTTTATGTTGAGTTCTGAGATTTCTTTTTATACTGTAGGTAAAGGTCCTTTGTCATCTATGGGGTTGGCACATACTTTTCTCTCATTCTGTATCTTGTCTTTCCCAGTGCAAAACTCAGACTTAGGTTTGTTGTTGGGTTTTTTTTTTAAGTTTTATTTATTTATTTATTAGAGCAAGAGAGCATACCTGCACGCACATGCAAGTGGGGGGAGGGTCATAGGGACTCTGCAAGCAGACTCCCCCTGAGCTCCGTGCAGCACATGGGGTGTGAGGGGGAAGGGGGGAATTGATCCCAGGACCCATGAGATCATGACCCAAGCCAAAACCAAGAATTGGACATTTAACCAACTAAGCCACCCAGGCATCCCTCAAGCTTAGTTTTTATTAAAATAATTTATTATCTTTGATTCACTGAATGAATGTCTCACATAACTGAGAGCTAGAAATTACCTTAAGAATAAACAATAAATAAATAAGTTAATAAAAGAGAGGTGTAATGCTTGTTATATAAAGGTACTTGCATGCATAGAAACATTTTAATCAGTTTTTCTTACATAAGAAATCGGCTGAAATTGGAGTAAGGAAGTGGATTTTTAGTGTCTACCAGTTTGTGGGGCAGGGTGCAAAGGAAAATGAAGTCAGTTTACCAAGATATGATGACTTTGTATTACATCAAATTATTGGAATTGGAACTCTGTTTCTTGGAAATTCTTTCCCTTTATTGCACAAGGTTATAGTTGTACTAGAGACATTTCTCTGAGATTTGGAAAGTGAAAGTGAAGTGGCCAGGTACCTGGTCAGAGGGCTGGTGTAGGTGTTGGTGCTGTCACAGCTCCTGTGGGTTGTCACCGACATGCCAGCTAACCCGCTGCTGGCTAGGTCCACGGCTTTTCCAGAGTTCTCCAGATCATGGTGCTCTAGCTACGTGGAATCATGGTGCAGGTGTGTGTGCAGCCCTGCGGAAGTGCGCCAGCCTGTTTGAGCCGCTCGCATCATTAAAGTTGGAGCCTTACAGGCTGTGAGCAGCAGAGGTACCCTTGGGTTCATGTTCATTGCTTCTGGCTCTTCTCAAGTCCACCCATCCTTCCTCCCTCCTAATCGCCTGCCGTGTGGGGTTCCATGAAGACAGAAGCAGCAGGCTTGCATAGGCTGTGCAGCGGGCTTCTGCAGTTGGGAAAGGTCAGATCTCTACAGCAGATCCCTCTGCTCTATCATTTCTGGTGGTTCTGCTTCTCTAGTCAAACTTTAACTGATACAAATGTTCATCTCTGTATTCCTTGAAGTGAGTTTAGAATTCTAATGAATTTGTGTTCACAGTCAAATCTTATATTTGGTCTTTTCCTAAGATTATTTCCAAAGGCACACAGGAATATTTTTGGACCATTGTAGAGCAGAATCAAAACATCTATGAAAGCTTAATCTGCAGCAGTCACCTTTTTTATTTTGCTGCTTTATCCTCCACTGGCCATGACCTGTTTTTAACTCTGGAATCAGGACATTAAGCCCACGAAGTCACTCTGTAGTCACTTAATTGACACAGAACCAAAACCCATGATGCCCATAACCCCCACCTTGAAGAATGGCCCTGATTGATTTAAAAGGTGCTTAGCTTTTTAATTTTATTTCCTCTCTGCCCTTTTCCTCTTGAGAAAAAGCTCCTGGTGGATTGTGAGCAGAGCCATCCAGATCAGGAAGCAAAGAGAAGCTTCCTTCAATAAAAAAGAAGCAGGGGTTTTCCATGTTAAAGATGGGGAAACTAAGGCAAATGAAAGGATTTTAAACTCTTGAGTCTCTCTGCTTTTAGGCTGCTGGATCATAGTATTCTACCAGTTCGCTATAAAGGTTTATCTTATTGAAGGATTCTGATGGTGATATACACCATAGGAGTGAAAGTGGGTGGTTTGAAATGTCAGAGTTAAAAAATAGAATATCTTAATACGTGCAGCTGTAAGGATTTGCAACATTTTAATGCTTGGATCTGGAGAGGTTTTTTGGTTTTTGTTTTTTTTTTTTTTTTTTTTTTTTTTTTTTTTTTTTTGCAGCAGTTTGCATCTTTTAGTCACAGATGATATGCCAACCATGAAAATCAGCTCTAGCCTCTATGCCCAAAATCTAAAAGAAATGGTGGCATGTTCATTTTGGTTCTGTTCCTTTTGCTTTGTCCTCTTTGGAATTCATTTAGAGATGGTCTGTTGCAGCAAAGCTGATAAGTTTGTGTTCGCAGTCTATGACGGTAGACACCTGCCATCATAGATTGTTTGACTAGATTGTCTTGGATGTTCAATGATGGATAGAGTCAAGGAAAAATATGATTGAAGGTAATAAAGATTTTATAGAGAAGAATGAAAAAAAAAATGTCCTCTGAAAATTGCATGCCTAACTAATGTTAATCTTAGAAACCCCAAGAGGCAGAGGTTAAGATTGTTGCCTGCCAGCATGAGCCTTAGGTGTAAAATGGGCTTTGAACTATAGTCTGGCAGTGTAGGAAGGATGGAAAATCAGAGGAGTATATTTTTGAATTATGAGGGGTTTTATAGGTGAGTCTCTGAATGAAGCTTGGAAAACACCATTGGAAGCAATCTTTTTTTATTTTTTAATTTTAAATCAACATATGTCTTTTCTGTCTTCCTTTGGAGTTACAGTTCATGTTTTTCCTAACTTTGAATACTTTGAATATGTAGTCATTCCACTTAAAAAGGCAGGGAGGGACGGGAGAGGAGTGGTTGGACATGCTAGAGTTAATGGCTGTTCTTTTCCAAATGATGAGAAATGGTTTTTGTTCTGCAATACCCTGTTGATCTGACCCCTGGCCACTTCCCTGACTTCTAGTCTATCAGTCTGCACCTCATTCTACCTCTGCCAGCATTCTAGAGTCCTTGTGCCCTTTACAGCCTACACCCACTGCTGCCTGGGACCTTTATACTTTCTGAAATGCTCTTTGCCCAGACCCATGCACTCTTGCTCTCTTACCACCTTCAATCTCTGCTCAGATATCATTTCCTCCTTGACACCCTCCCTGGCACCCTGATCCAAAATGGTGGACTGTCCTCCATGTTTCATCCTTACTCCCTCACTCTACCCTCTTTGCCTTAGCAGCCCACATTGCTGTCTGGCAACATGGATTTTTTTTTTTTTTTTTTTTTTTTTTAAATTTGACAGAGAGAGATCACAAGTAGGCAGAGAGGCAGACAGAGAGAGAGGAGGAAGCAGGTTCCCTGCTGAGCAGAGAGCCCGATGCAGGGCTCGATCCCAGGACCCTGGG
Source organism: Meles meles (assembly GCF_922984935.1). NCBI lineage: Eukaryota > Metazoa > Chordata > Mammalia > Carnivora > Mustelidae > Meles > Meles meles. The sequence goes on from NC_060072.1 coordinate 65,744,002, forward strand.
ATTATGACCTGAGCCAAAGGCAGAGGCTTAATCCACTGAGCCACCCAGGTGCCCTGGCAACATGGATTTATTTGTGGTTCTTTTCTTCCCTCACTACTGTGTAAGTTCCATGAGGTATATCCTTAGCACCTGGAACAATGCCTGCCATGCAAAGTGGGGGCTTCCTAAATTACTGTTGAAAGGGTGAATAAATTAATCACTCAACGTGAACGCTTGACTTTTTCAGGTAAATATTTAGGCAGGGCTACACTTTTATAACATAGACAAAAAAGTCTGCTTAACTTATTTCTTGGTTTATTTCCTTTTTTTCTCCCCTCTGTCAAAGAGAGAAATGGAGGCAGATAAAGAATTTCTATGATACAAGAGATGGATTCCAGTGGGTCCTGCTTCCTGGGAGGCTGAGGGACAGACAGTTCTGATTCTGAAAGGGGCAGTGGTGGCTCCCCGTTGCCTCCTGCTGAGACTGTGACTCTCTGTAAAGAATGACGATCCACAGCACTTTGGGACCATTCTCCTCTTGCGTGGCATATTGAAGTGTGATGCTAGCTGTAAATTTTAAGACTGGACATAGCAGCTGTGCCTTCTGAGGCAAACCGCAGAATTACAGAGTTTTCTCCAGACCTTGCTGTCAGGGGACCAAAGTTCATCCATCCTCATTTCCTATAGTCTCTAAAGAAAGTCTCATTGGCCTCAAGCCAATGAGGTAGACATGACATGTTTCCATTTGGATCAAATAAAGTATAAGGCTCTGAAAATACTTTCTCAAAGGAACTATGATGACTGTGACTTTCTGTCCCCAAGTACTGTAGAATAAAGAATTTGGCCTTTATCCCAGGTTCCTGGGAGGGAGCTTCTTAAACCCTTGGAAATTCCTGAGTGATGGGAGTGTCTCTGCTGCTCACAGTGGGCCCCAAGATCACACGAGTTTGTGCTAAAGAAGAGGTAACTCACGATGGACCATCTGATAGTTTCAGAACGTGGTCTGGCTATTCTGGAAAGATCAGTTGTAGGATTAGAACGATGGGATTTTGAGCCACATGACAGCCCTACCTTCCAACCTCCAGGAAGGGAAAGTGGTGCTGGAGATTGAGTTCAGTCACATGCCCAGTGATTGATTCAGTCAATCAACCTAAGTAATGAAACCCCAGTTAAAAACTTGACATTGAAGCTTGGTTGAGTTTGCCTGATTGGTATTCATACATCATGGTGCTGAGGGGGTGATGAGACCCTCTCAGACCTGTCTCCATGAATCTTGTCTTTGGACGGGTTTTGGGTTTTATCCTTTATAATAAAATTGAAATCACAAGTGTAATGCTTTCTCGAATTCTGTGAGTCATTCCTGCAAATTATCAAATCTGAGGGAGTTGTGGGAACCCCCAGATTTGTGGCCAGTTGGTCAGCAGGGCAGGTAGCCTGGGGACCGTTGAACTTGCAGCTAGTGTCTAAAGGGAGTGCAGCTCTGGGCAGGAGTTTGTCCCCACATAAACTCTGGCTAGTCACTGTCAGAATTGTAGCACATCCAGGAACTTTACCAAACACGTACCTTTAAAGGAAAATGAATTGGCTAAAAATTGACAACTCAATTATGCTTCTAACTAAACTATATTTATATTATATCTGTTTATTTTTAAAATTATTTTCATTTTTGTTTTAAATTTTTATTATTTTTATTTTTAATTTTTATTATTTGCTGACTCTCTTTTTGAAGATTTTCTTTTGAGACTTGCTGCCTTGTTACAGATCTTCTTGCCCTTAGTTTCCTCAGCGTTTCTTTGATGCACTTGTTACTCTGAGCACTTACAGGACCCTCATGATAATAACTATCCCTTGCATGGGTGTGGGCTCCTCCTGACAAGCCCCTCTTGCCCTGTTCCCTCCCCATAGCTTCCTCATAGCCAGGGGAGGATGGGATGCCTTGAGCACAAACCCAGATCATAAATCTTATTTGTGCCTTGGAGCACCCGTCTCCCCCTTTGCACTGTGTTACTTGCCTTGGTGCCTGCAAATCATATCCTTTGGTTCTTTGATGCTTTAAGTGATGATTTGCTGATTTATTCTTGATACTAGAGGGAATGCAGAAGAAGAGCAACCAAAACGATTAAGGGCCAAAGGGATTCGCCTTAGAGGAAAACGAGAAAAACCAGATGTTGTTATTTATTCGTTGAATGATCTAAGAAGACTATGGAAACCACTTATAAGTGTTTGACAGCTGAGAGGGAAAAAGAAAAATGAATGGCAGTTGAGGAAGACCAGAGAATGTTCTGTGTGTTCAGTTTTGGGTGGTGGAAACTCACCAGGAAAGTGTTGGAGGACTCGTTACTTGAGATAGCAGAAACAGTTAGTTAAGGTTAGGATGGTTAAAGTACATTTAATTTTTTCTTTTCCCTGGTTTGTAGTTTGTATTGGGAAAGAATGTATGTTATGTTATTGCTGCGAAAACTGCATTTCCCAGGTAACCGTGGCAGATAGGTAGTCTTCCTTTAAGCATTGAGATGCGTGTCTCTCATTGTTCTGAGTAGCACCTGGTTTGAATCACTGGATTTCTTGGGACAGATCTCCGGGTCCCATTTCACATTTACATTATCTTGGGAGTGGAATGAGGGAATTGGCAATTGTAGCGTGCACATCAGGGGATTCAGAATCTGGGAACCACTGGAACCCAGTGGGAGCATATGTTACATGAAGCTGAGATGCCAAGTATCTCTGGTGTGATAGAGAAAAAAGAATCCAAAAGCTCATTGAGATAGGAATGTTGCGGTGCGTTTACCACATGCCGCCAGCCCACACCTTCCTCCCACCCCTCTACTACAGTCCTCGAGGGCCAGAGATCTTCCCTCCACTGAGGCATTAAGAACTACGTTAGTGAGGGAGCACCTGCAGCTGGGAGAAGCTCTGCTTTGGCTCTTGTCTGTGGGCAGGTGTGATGTGGGACATGCGACTGAGGTGGGCTTTCTGCTGGGGTCTGGGAGGGCCGGATGCCAGTGGCAGAGCTTAGCTGCCAAAGACAAGGGGAGTGCATTTACCACGACAGGCAGACAGGCAGCAGGGACTTAGGGGTGCTCAGGATGTCATGACCCCCTGGGAGGGATCGCTGGTGGTGGCCAGTTAATCACATTGTCCCTAGGAATGAGGAAGATGTGCAGCCCTCTTAAATGTTGCTTAGTCTCTGTACCTGGGAAACTCCAGGCTTGGTGGAAGGCCAGGCTTGAGTCACCACAGGGTAGAATCATGACCTGTTAGGTGGGAGTATGGAGGTAAAGCTGTTTGACTGACTGAGCTGGGGTCCCCTGGAGGAAGGGTCCTAGTCTGTTCTGTAGTAGAAGTCTCTTCCAGGGACACAGCCCGGTTTTGTTTTTTTAGCCCACCCAGGCGCCCCGGTTTTGTTTTTTTAAACCAGAACTATTTTCCACAGAAGAAAATTAAAAAGAGTAAGGGGCTTTATCTAGAGCTCCAGGCTCTGTGAGTGGGTGGAAAAGGAGGGGCAGCCAATGGCTTTCCTCTTCCTTCCCCACTCCTCCTCCTGTGACTTCTTGGTGGACACTGTGACCCTGTGACCTGTTCTGGCAACAAGTGCCCTATGACTGCTGTGAGTTCATTATAACCCCACCTTTCTGGGCAGCTTTACAGGGAGGCAGACAAGCTCAGATGGAGGAAGGGCATTTGTGGTCCTATTTGCCAAAAAGTCTGGAAGGCTTTCAGCCAGTCAGATGTGACTATTCAGATTTTTTCTTTTCCTCCTCCTTCTCCTCCTCCCCGCTGCTCCCCGCTCTCTCTCTTTCCCCTTCTCCTCTCCATCCTCCTCCTCCTCCTTCTTCAAAGATTTATTTGAGGGAGATAGAGAGAGAGAGAACTAGTGGTGGCAGGGCGGACTTGGGGGGAGGGGAGCATGATGTGGGGCTCAATCCCAGGACCCTCAGATCATGATCTGAGCTAAAGGCAGATGCTTAACTGACTGAGGTACCCTGTTCAGAGTTTTTCTGGAAAAAAAAAAAAAAAAAATATATATATATATATATATATATATATATATATATATATATATACTTCCTATTGCTCGGTTTAAGCTTAAGTTAGAGATGAAGGCTCGGGGCACCTGGGTGGCTCGGTCAGCCAAATGTCTGCCTTCTGCTCAGGGCATGATCCCAGTGTCCTGGGACAGACCCCACCAATGGCCTCCTTGCTCAGCGGGGAGCCTGCTTCTCCCTCTTCCTCTGCCCCTCCCTTGCTTGTGCATGTGCTGCTCTCTTTCTCTCTCTCTGTCAAATAAATAAATAAATCTTTTTTTTTAAGATTTTATTTATTTATTTGACAGAGAGAGAGATCACAAGTAGGCAGAGAGGCAGGCAGAGAGAGAGAAGGGAGGAAACAGGCTCCCCGCCGAGCAGAGAGCCCGATGTGGGGCTCGATCCCAGGACCCTGAGATCATGACCTGAGCCGAAGGCAGAGGCTTTAACCACTGAGCCACCCAGGCGCCCCTAAATAAATAAATCTTTAAAAAAAATAAATTAGAGGGGTGCCTGGGTGGCTCAATGGGTTAAAGCCTCTGCCTTCGGCCCAGGTCATGATCCCAGGGTCCTGGGATCGAGCCCCACATCCGAGTCTCTGCTTGGCAGGGAGCCTGCTTCCTCCTCTCTCTCTGCCTGCCTCTCTGCCTAGTTGTGATTTCTCTGTGTCAAATAAATAAAATATTAAAAAAAAAAAAGGTTTAAAAAAATAAATTAGAGATGAAGGCTGAACCAAATTCGAGATTCTTACTGTTGAAAGGGAAAGATGATCTTTTCAACTTACAACTTAATGCAAGTTTATTTGCTTATTCAGTAAACTTTCATTTAGAGTCTACTGTGTGCTAGGAGAGATGGATATGATGAGGAAAAAATGAATTTTTTACAATGCATGAAAAAGCTTATAATATTTGAGGAATATGGTTAAAGAGTTTAAAAAAAACTGAGTAAATGCTATAGTGGAGTGCACTTAGGGTGATGTGGGACGTGAGAGACTATTCTTCTTAGTTGGTATTTAGGGTGGGTTCCTTTTCATGCTTCTGTATGGACGTTTCTGGCTATCCAAATACCAGTTCTGGTCTGAAATACTGCTTCTTCCTTAGAGCTAAAGTCTGTCTCTGAGTAGTTGGCTTGTATTGTGTTAAATTGTGACTACTTGTGCCATCTCAGTGGGCACACAGATATTTCCATGCTGCCATGTAGGCCCAGAATTACCAGTTCTAATATTTCAAGAGAAACTGGAGATCTTTATAAGAAATCACCTGTTTTATCATGGAGGTTCCTCAAAAAGTTGAAAATAGAGCTACCCTATGACCCAGCAATTACACTACTAGGTATTTACCCTAAAGATACAAATGTAGTGATCCGAAGGGGCATGTGCACCTGAATGTTTATAGCAGCAATGTCCACAATAGCCAAACATGGAAAGCACCTAGATGACCATCAACAGATGAATGGATAAAGAAAATGTGGTGTGTGTATATATATGTGTGTGTGTGTGTGTATACATATATATATGTATATATATATATACATATATATATGTATACACACACACAGTGGAATACTATGCAGCCATCAAAAGAAAATGAAGTCTTGCTGTTTGCGACAACGTGGGTGGAACTAGAGGGTATTATGCTGAGCAAAATAAGTCAGTCAGAGAAAGACAAGTATCATATGATCTCCCTGATATGAGGAAGTGGAGATGCAACGTGGGGGGTTTGGGGGCTAGGAAAAGAATAAATAAAACAAGATGGGATCGGGAGGGAGACAAACCATAAGAGACTCTTAATCTCACAAAACAAACTGAGGGTTGCCGGGTGGAGGGGGGTAGGGAGAGGGGGAGTGGGGTTATGGACATTGGGAAGGGTATGTGCTATGGTGAGTGCTGTGAAGTGTGTAAACCTGGCGATCACAGACCTGTACGCCGGGGCTAATAATACATTATATGTTAATTAAAAAAAAAGAAATCACCTGTTTTAAATATGTTGGTAAATTAAAAGAAGGAAAGGTGTACTGTTGAAACAAAACAGTTTGCAGGCCATACTTGGCCCTTGGGGAGTCTCTTTGCAGCATTGTTATTGCATTTTCCTTTCCAGTCTGAGAGCTCCTTGAGTCCATGCATTGCTTCATTCACTCATTCATTTGTCAGTACATCCATCCATTTATCCACTTAATTTTTTTTTTATCCACTTAATTTTGACAGCTGGGAACCAGGCATTGTGTTGGGCACTAGGGTTATAGCCATAATGTGGCTAAAATATGGCAAAAATCCTTTCCCTTGGAGAATTTGGGATAATTTCTATCATCTTTCTCGAGGCTGAGCTTTCCCCATTTCCTCAAGTCTTTCCTGAGACATCATTTTTTTTTTAAGATTTTTTATTTATTTATTTGACAGACAGAGATCACAGGTAGGCAGAGAGGCAGGCAGAGAGAGAGAGAGAGAGAGGGAGAAGCAGTCTCCCCACAGAGCAGAGAGCCCGATGCAGAGCTATATCCCAGGACCCTGAGATCATGACCTGAGCCGAAGGCAGAGGCTTTCACCCACTGAGCCACCCAGGCGCCCCTGAGACATCATTTTTGAGACTCCCCACTCTTCCAGCATCCTGGGGCTTTCCTAGGAAGGTGCTCCAGCATTAAAGTAGCACCTGGAAGGGCTGCTGCCCCATGTTGGATACTACACACCAGAATACCTCCCTCTTTCCTGTCTCTGCCTGGGTAGATTCTCCCATTGCTAGCTTTCTTTCGCTATTATCTGTCAGTGTCTCTCTTTTCTCCTACAATGCTGTTAGCTCTTTGGTAGCAGATGCCATGTCTTATCTTTGTATCTCTGGGCCCTACATCATACCTGACATGAAGTAGGTACTCAATAAATATCTGTTAGAGTGAATTGAAATGAAAATTAGTTTGACTTAACGCAGTTTGGTGTGTTTGATAGCCAAGACGCAATAACTCTGTGAGTTTAGCATAAACTGACAGCGCTTGGACAATACTATGTGTATAGCTTTAGCCTGGATTGCAAGTATTTTGTTCTCTTTTATGTCCAGATGCGGGGCTTTTCTCTTACCCATATTCTACCTAATCCTGTAAGAATTAATTAACAATAGCAAGCATTTAAACTTTTTGTGAATCTTAGTCTGCCAGTCCAGTGTTCCCTCTTTCACAGATGTAGGCTTTCTGCAAGCTTGGTTAGCATATGCTACAGATCTTGCTGAGTTTCTGATAGAAATATGGGACAGACCAGAGATAATGTCAGAATCTTGTGAATTACACTGAAGGTCTCCATCTAAGGAGACCCTGGTTATTATTCACCACTCTTTGTATTTGCCACAAATCCATATTCTTGTATCTTGTACATAAGGAGATTCTGAAAGATTTTGATTAATGTCTTTGTTAAAATGAAGATGTGTCTGTCACGCTCCCTGTTCAATTAAAATGTGAGGTTAATCCGTTAAGCCCCCTTTTTGTGAACCCATAAAAGAATCAGAGATTCTTTTCCCACTGCTCACAAATAATGTTTTGTTATTATTTCCTCTCAAGCTCAGTTGTCCACAGTTTGGAGAGCTCACTCTCTATCTCTTTAGATATTTGGGAAACTCTAGTAATTTTCGATTCTCAGTCATTTCTCAGGGCTTAGATCAGCCAGTATCTAGTACTGTGCGAGGGCCTTTCAGTTACCTTAATTAGTACTGCAGTCGTTCCCCATTCAGTAATTTATTTTTGTATTTTGACATCCAGTTGAATTCACTTAAAACACCAGGCATTTTATCCTAACTGGTTGTGAATATAGCAGAATGGATAACCTTGTCAAATCACTAAATTGTACACTTGGAACTAATGTAACATTGTGTGTCAACTCTATTCAAATACCCCCCCCCCCCCCGCAGTAATCTATATAGATAACTCCTGCACATTTTCAGATAGGATACATATGGACCACAAATGGGACTCATTTTGTATCATTTTTAGAAGGGGAAAGTACCTCAAAAAGTGTGGTAATAGACTAGCAACAGTTTTAATGATGCTTTTTTACTTTTCAAATGGTTGAATAACAAATGTTTTGGAAAAAATAACAAGTCTTCTCTTTTTAAAGGCAGTGCTGTTAATTTGTAATCCAAAATGATGATCTAAAGTGTAATATCTGTGAAATCAGTCAAATACATTAGGGATTTGGCTTATTTGATGTCTTGCCTTCTCTTCATTGTCATTTTTATGATTATCACAGTAAGACGCATCTTGTTGTTAAAAAGGCAAGTCCTGTTTCTTCTCCTACTTTCGCTCAGTGCTTCTGACACCAGATGTGTAGGGTTTTTATTTTTTAGTGACCAGTTCTCAGTGTCCTACATTATCTGGGTGTCCTGTTTAACTCTATCTGAAGTTAGCATCAGATCTCCCAGGTCAAAGGCCCATTTCTACAAGACAGACCCTACTTCAATTTTTTTAAGATTTTATTTATTTATTTATTTGAGAGAGCAAGAGAGAGAGGAGTGGGAGAGAGAGCACAAGCCGCGGGAACAGCAGAGGCAGAGGGAGAAGCAGGCTCCCCATTGAGCAGGGAGCCCCAGGTGGGACTTGATTCCAGGATACTGGGATCATGAGCCAAAGGCAGCCGCTTCACCGACTGAGCCACCCAGGTGCCCTGACTGACCCACTTCAGATGCCGGTTGCAAGTAGCGGGTCCCTAGCTTACTGCACTTCTGTCCAGCTTAGTTGCAAATCGGGAGTTCTCATGATGCCCTCCTCAGATTCAGTAATTTGCTCTAATGGCTCACAGAAGTCGAGGAAGCACTTATTTAATGTTTACTGATTTATTATAGAATGAAGGGTATGACGCAACATATAGATGAACAGCCAGTTGAAGAGATCCTTAAGGTGAGGTCTGGAGGGCGCCGAGCTCGGGAGCTTTTGTCCCATGGTACTGCAGTGTGCCGTCTGCCCATCTTGGGTGTATTCACCAACTTGGAAGTTTTCCAGACCCTATAGTTCAGGGAGTTTTTAATGGAGGCTTCATCAAGTAGGCATCACTGATAATGACCTCCATCTCTGGCCCCCCTCCAATACCTGGAAGATAGAGGAGGGAAGGGGCTAAAAGTTCCAAGCTTCTAATCATAACTTGATCTTTCGGGAGACCAGCCCGCATCCAGAAGCCATCCAGGAGCCCACCAAGAGTCACCTTATTAGAAAAAAAATAATCCAACCACTTGGGGAGTTCCAAGGGATTTAAGAGTTCTGTGTCAGGAACCAGCGCCAAAGACCAAGTATTAGAACAAAAGATTGTCCTAGTACCTTTATGACTGAAGAAATTACAGAGGTTTTAGAGTCTCTACCAGGAGTTGGGATAAAGACCAAAATATGTATTTCTTATTATATCACAATGTTACATTTGTCTATCTATGTCTGCATACCTGTATCTGTACCTATATCTATCTGTATTGTATATATCTTTGAACACTTTTCTGGTTATTTCCTTATGGAAAATTCCTAGAAGTGAAATTTTTGGTCAAAGTTTTATGTACTTCTTAAAGCCTTTTGGCACATATTGATAAGCTTGAGACCTTCCCACTTGGACACTCACCAGCTGTTTGTAAGATTGCCTGTTTTGTCTCATTGTCATGGGTGTGAATAAACTTGGAATGAATGGCTTAGTTGGTCTGGAAAGCTTCACCTGATAGTGTAGACACTGATGTAAAATCAGCTCAGGTGGGTGGGCTCTCTGGGAATTGTGCCTACGTTCTTCAAGGATAGGGACCTGGTCTTGCCCTTCTCACAGCTCCCCCATCCTGATCTTGGTGATTTCCAGCAGCTCGCTCACTGCAGGTAGGTCCTCTTGTACTGGAATGGGATGCTCTTTATTTTTTAGCCAGACCTGCCCGCCCCTGTTCTAGATAGACTGTTTCACACCATGCTTCCATCTTCAGGACTCTGGGGGGGTGCACAGACTCATGGGTTGGCCATCATACGGCTCGCTGGAATCCTGCTTCGGAGCCCTGAAGTCAGGTTCCACAAAGCAATTCATTTTTCTAGGCTTGATTACTTCAGTGGGAATGAAAATGGAGTCAGTAACTATGACATTTATATTCATGTGTCCAAATAAAACTTGAGATGTTTAAAATTCTGTAGGTTAAATTCGTGCACGACTCAAGTCAAGTATTTAGAATATGCTTATGGCATCGCTAAAGTTGACTTTTACATTTTCAATTGTTTTGGCCAAGAGAAGGTGTTTCTTTAAGAGAAGCAGATCGAGGGATTACTGTTCCAGTGAAATGAGCTGGAGTATAGACAACTACAGGCAGTCCCATTTAGGGTGCTCCCTATACAACACCCTATACAGCTATATTTTTGCTAACCCCACAGAATCAATTGGGGATATTATGTCCTGTTATTAAATTTAAGGCAATCTTAAGTCTCTCTGTTCTGCATTTCTATATCAGGAAAGTATTTTTTTTAAGATGTTGAACAATAAATTTGTGCCTTTCTCTCTCTCTCTCTCTTTTTTCTTTTTAGAGGGAGGGGGAGAGAGGGTGCGAGCATGCAAATGGGGTTGGGGGTGCAGAGAGAGAGGGATAGAGAGAGAGAGAATCTTAAGCATAGAGACCCTGTAGGGGCAGGATCTCACCACCCTGAGATTATGACCTAAGCTAAAACGAAGAGTTGAGCACTTTAACGGACGGAGCCATCCCGGTGCCCCGTGAGTTTCCCTTCTTTCTGTGATTGACTTTAGTTTCTTCGTCATAATCTTAGAATTCAGATTTTGACGTCTGTGAGAATTTAAGTTAGAAAACATTTAATACAGATTCTGAAACGATGTGCTTTTGCTCATCCTTTTAATTTCAGCTGCAGCTGGTAATAGCATCTTCAGATGCCGCGAAGATCCTTTGTGGGGTGGTAATTAACGATCATTCCAGGTGCATAATCTGGAAATTTGGTTCTTGGGGGGCACTGCGAGTGAGAGAACATGTTCATGCTTGGTTTGTCCCAACTGTGACTGCAGTCACAATCTTGTGGCTTTTTTCTCCTCTCCAGTGGTTGCGGCTCTGACCCATAGCACTGTGGACTAGTCTTTGATGCTCAGCTCCTAGGGAAGAGCTGGCAGTGATAGCAAGAGTATCATGGGGTCACTCGCATGAGCCACGGACTGAAGGGAAAACAGGTTCATCACCTCTTTGCCTGCCTTGTCAGTGAGGCCAACAGAGTTCTCTGAAATAAAATGACAGTGCATTTGCAATGGTTTCTGCAGATAAGAACATCCTGAGATGGGGAAAAATGATACTCCCACATCTAGAGTAACCTGATGTTGGGAGTCATTTAAAAAGAATCGATTGAATAGCTTATCTTTCAAAATGATCGATGCCCTCCTCTCTCCTTGTGCTTCTGTTCTGTATGTAGCTGATTCGGCTTCTGTTTCTGTCTTTTTGTACAGGCTGAACGTATTTTTGACTGGCATGAACCCATTCTACTTTCATGCGGTGAATGTGGTTTTACACTGTCTCGTGACCCTCGTCCTGATGTACACCTGTGACAAAGCTGTCTTCAGGAACCGGGGACTGGCTTTTGCTACAGCGTTGCTTTTTGCTGTGCACCCTGTCCACACAGAGGCGGTGAGTATCACTGCAGCTCCCTGAAACAAGGAACTAAAAAAAAAAGCTAAACTGATCTTTTTTCCCCTTTCAAAACCATGTGAATTCAAAGCTCCACTGAAGTGTTTATCTTTATATATAAATCATTCTGCTTGACAACTTGTCTTTTTGAATGTTCACATGGCCTTCACACTTTAACTGGCTTTTCCAAATAACCTGTTATTATTATGTGTCGTAATAAATGGCCACAGTTCTTTATTTGAAGAAAATTTAAGTTCTAATGTGTTTTAAACAGCACAGGGCATTTTGAGGTACTTACTGTGCTGAGGCATTGTTCCTGCTCTACATTTGAATTTTACCTTTTCTCTCTCTGCTTTCTATTTATAATATTTATGATGCTGAACAGTGAATGCGAGAGGAGGGCCAAAGAGTTAGCCTGAAATTCTTCAGATCAGAAAGACAGAGTTACAATAGGGACTTAAAAGTAGGTTTTCGTGTTATTTCGTGTGAAGTGTAGTTACTTGGTAGGTGATGCAAAATTTATTTAAAAAGTATAGATAGTTCAGATCTGTTTGGTCCTCTTTGAAATATGGACTTGATCATACACTGAGAAGGCATTATCAAGTTACCTTGTTTCATGGCTTAGGAACCACAGTTGTTTTATTGTGTCCATATTGCTAGGGGTAGACAAAGTCTTTCCAAGGGGTTCCTGAGCCCCATGGCTTTAAAGGAATCATTTACAGAGCCTTAGCTTGCATCTGGACACTTGCCTATAGTTTGTCTGAGAACACACCAGGGGTCAAGGTGTCAAGTTGGTTCTCCTCTCCCTCCTCCCCTTTCAGTTGTCATCGCATTGAAAAATAAAAATGATGTCTCACCTACATCAGAATTTTACTCTGCCCCAGGTGTCCACATCTCTGAGGTACTGTATAAAGAAACAATTTAATATATTGGTGTCAGCAAAGCCTCCTTCAATTGAGGCATCACAGATCTGGAGTGGGGCTTCCTATCACTGTCTGTCTTCCACAGATTTCTGTGAGGAACAGAACGTGGCATTAAAAGTGGGGTATGGTGGCCTGTTTTGATCTTCTGAATTCAGAAGTGAGATGGTTGTCATGGGGATGCGTCATAATATGTTCATTTGAGCCGACACAAGAAGCCTGATTTGGCCAACTGGTGTTGTAATGACTGGTTTTGCCACTTAGGCTACATGATGGACATTTTCCACAAACAGTATTGTATATCTGTAAGGCCAAGGTTTTGACACAAATATATTTGGAATGAGAGACCAAAAAAAAATCAATTTTTTAAAAAAATTACATTACTTAAGGTAAATTTTCCAGCCCTTTCTTGAGTATTTTAAATAGAAAAGGTCCCTTTAAATGGAAGGCTATAAATAATAGTCCTTTAGAAAGTCTCGGTGAAGCCATTTTTGCTGTAGTGCTGAGAAACCATGAAAGCGAATGACTCTAATGACCAATAACTCTCATGATGGCTATGCTGAAATTATTTGCTTCCAACCAAATTAAAGGAGAATCTGATTGAGTGTTGGCTGGTAGATCATTAAGCATTATGTAATATGATAGATCACTATGATTTTGTCAATGACCTTAGTGTTCAAAGAATTAAGTCACTGCTATAACATAGCTACTTCTGTCTCATTTATGCGAACATTTCTTTAAAGATGAAAGCTAGGAATGGAACTGATACTATGTGCATTCTTATTCTAACCTAAAGTAATATTCAGTCAATAATTGCACTTATAGAAAAGAAACGTGGGACATCTGAGTGGCTCAGTCCTTTAAGTGGTCAGCTCTTGATTTCAGCTCAGGGCATGATCCCAGGGTCATGGGATTGAGCCCCACATCCGCCTCTGTGCTTGGTGGGGAGTCTGTTTGAGAGTCTTTCTCTCCCTCTGCCTGTCCTGCTCATGTTCTCTTTCTTGGATAAATAAATCTTAAAAAGAAAAAAGAAAAACCTGCTATACCTGTTACTAAGAAGTGTGTTTTTAGATCTAAGTGTAGTTATAATTTTTTCTAATTTATAATGCATTGAGCAATTGTGTATTGATACTAAGTGGTGACTTAATGAGGTAACTTTATATATGTATTTTTATTACAGAGAGAGAAGATGATAAGTAGAATATTTTTAAGCATAACTATACAATACATTAAGAAACAATGCTCAGAGGGAAATAACATAGAAATAGGAGTTCAAGGGGAATGGGTGTGAAATGTCTGTCGTTTAAAGAAGAGCCTGTTCATGTTTGTGTAAATGGAAAATAATGAGCTTCAAATTGCAGTGGCACATTTCAGATTCCGTTTGGTACATTTAAAACAGTAATATTACGACCTTATTTTTAAAATGTCAGTATTTACAATGCATGGGAAGTTAGATCCCTTCAAGTATGTAAAATTATGATGAAAAAATTTTAGATACAAATACAAATACAAAGATAAAAATGAGATATCCAAGTTTTTAATATTCTTCTTGGATGTCACTTGAAGAGAAATAATCAAGGACTACTACTCCTAGCCATATGGAATGTATGATACTGGGTCAAAGTACAGTGGAAAATATATGGTTGGAGTGTCTTGGGGAAAATTTTTGCAGGAAAGAATAAAGGATAGAACAATAACAGTCTTAATTCTATGCTTGCAGAGAGGGAGTCCAGGTAACCTTGAGAAGTAGGATCATGAGCTGTTAGTTTGGTCAAATTCTAAGAAAAAGGAAAAACATCCTGTTAGCAAAGTGACCTTTAAGAAAAGATTTCAACAAGCTAATAAAAAAAAAATCCATGATAGCACAATTATAGGGACAAAAGAGGCTGAGAGCTGGACGTTTAGGGAAAAATTTTACAGAAACTATTTGCATTCATGAGGAAATGAGATATGCAAGAAGGAGGTGAAGAAATTTGACTTAACATAACAATATATACTAGGAAGTAAAATTAGGAGGCTGTTATTCAATTATAGGTATTAGTTTAGGTTTCTAAGGAAGAAGACAGAGAAATAGGAAAAAAAAACACTGTGTTATAGAAGACTTAGTGTGATAAATTAATAAAAAAAAAAGAAAAATAGATCATAGTGTGGCTGGAGAGGGAGTCAGAGGGATTTATCTTCCCTTTGCTAATAAATAAGAACAAAATCAGGACCATAAGTAATCCCAGGAAGGATGGAGGATTAACATTTTTTGAGGGAGGGGTTTTGTTTAAACATGTTGGTGTGATTAAGGATTTGTTTCCTTAATTATGTAATCAACATAGAGTAAATGAATTCTTGCTTGGTGTAGGCACTGCTAGGTGCCCGGAGGGTATGTGGGTGGGTAGTGGGTCCCTACCCATAATTTGTTCACAAATTCCTAAAAAAGCCAAAGAACATACACATAAATACATACAAGACAAAGCAGTATGTTGTAATAAAAAACTATCTCCAATTTAAGTATAAGGAACAAATTCATTTATTTACTCAATCTTTCAACAAATATTTAAGTGCAGGAGGTATTAGCAATGACTAGGATAGACCCATACCTTTCCTCAATGAAGGCCTTATGATTTTTCAAAGGGTTTTCTGACAGTATATTTTTTGGGAGATCTGAATCATCAGAAAAATAAGTAGAGAAATTGGGAAAACGTGGAATATCATTGTAATTCCCTGGGGGTGATTGAAACTTGGCAGTCATCATAGAAACATTATTGGTTGGAAGGAAGGCACTTATGTCAAGTCAAAAGCGAGAGCAGGAAATGCCGACACATGGTGTTGAAGTCTAAGGTCAGCTTTTTAAGAACACATGTAAGATGAAGAGTACATGTAAGAGACAATCAGTCATGATCTAATCAGTCAGCCTGGATTTGTTTGTTTTTAAAGATACTAATTATTTATTTGACACAGAGAGAGCTCACAAGTAGGCAGAGAGGCAGGCAGAGAGAGGGGGGAAGCAGGCTCCCTCCTTAGCAGAGAGCCCGATGCGGGGCTCGATCCCAGGACCCTGAGATCATGACCTGAGCCGAAGGCAGAGGCTTAACCCACTGAGCCACCCAGTGTCCCCAGCTGTTGCATGTTAAGTGTGTGTTTCCTGGCCCTATCTGGCAGTAATGGGACTCCTTTGTGCAGCTAGAACAAACAATAACTTGATACATATGGTATACTTTATATAAATCCTATGAATGGGATGCTAAGAAATAATAAGTTTGGGGGGCAAATTAAATTAATTGGTATTTCTGTTACGCTTGCTCGGACTTAGATCTGATTGTTTGAATTCTACCCAATGATGTTCACTCATTTTTTTCCCATCATTTGGGTATGTGTTACAGGATTCAGTTCCCAGGTAAAAACTGCCTTCTAGGTGAGGAAAACCTGCAGCTTGAGGCAGAGTCCATGCTATCCATCTGTATGTACTTTTGGCTAAGTCCTTTGTACTTCTCAGCATCCTACAGTTCAGCCCCCTTTGTCAGTAGAATCAAGCCCAGGACCTCCAACTAAACATCCCATATTTGTTCACTCCTGTCCTTTCTAATGTGCTTACTCCATGCTCTCATACTTAATGCCCTCCCTTCTAGAAACACCTCATGTGTTTTTAGACTGTGCTTTCCTCTGCCTAAAATGCTTCTGTGGTCCTTCTCCGGCCCTGGATTTTCATCCCCTGACTTGAGCTTGCTGAGTCCTTCTTGCTTGTCCCTTAGGTTTTAGTGTATAAAGAAGCTTCCAGCTTCTGCAGTCAAAATCAGTCCCTCCATTCTTCTCATGGCAATGATTTCTCCTCTTTATGATACACACAGTTTGCTTGTATCATATTAATACCCTGCTTTGACTCCCCACCAAGTGTTAAACTCCTTGAGGCTTAGGTCATATCCCTCCAGCTGGCATAGTACCTGGCAAATAGGAGGCCCTTGGAAAATGTTTGTGGAGTGGAATAAATCATGCAGTTACTGAACGTGATGATACTGACTAACTGAATCACAATGAAAGTAAATGGTTGGTCTAGACATTTAGTAGTTGATGGCAAGCACCTTGTTTTTAAGACATCTAACCTCCTTGCCCCAGAGACCCCAGCTCAACAGGGATATTCAGTGAGTGTGTGGTGGTTTGGAACTGGCCACAGAGTCTGTCAGTGTCTGTACTAACATTTCAACACACCCTCTGAGCTTCTGCTCCAGGGGACACTACATTCTTTGGATCTGGGCATATCCAGCCGGCTTCCCAGCAGCACAGACTGGCTGCAATCTGAGAAGTAGGCTTCAGGCGCCTTGAGCACATTCGTTACGCTTGCCTGGCTGGTGATCGCCTCATTCCAACTTGCTACACCCAGTATCCGCTTGCAGGTCTTGCTCTTGTGTGCCTTGGCCGCATCGGTTGTGCTGTGATGAGTGTCCCTCTGGGCCCAGATGTGTGGCCTTATCCCTAGACTTTGTTGCTAGTGAGCTGAGCTCTCTGTTTAACCTCCCAGGGGCCTTGCGGGTGATGCTGAGCTCCATGCTCAGAGATGCGGTGGTGTAGACAGAGCAGATCTGGGCTCCCGCGTGAACTGTGTGCATTTGTTGCTTTACAGATTGTGAGTCTGAGCTGGTTCTCGACACTGAGGTGACACCGTATTGTCACAGCCTAGCTCCCCTGAGTCGGGCAGTCTTCCTGATTTGGCCCTCAAACGCCTTATAGATTAACGGATCAATGAACAGTGTGTGGTCCAGGCATCCACATCAGTTAATACCTTTTAACTCTGTACTGCTCATGAAATTCCTTAGCCAGCCAAGAGAACCTTCAGGTTTCTCTTGTTGTGGACTGGACTAGGATTTTGCTCAGTATGTGACTTGCTATCAATCTCTGTGCAAGTATATAATTACATTATCTTCTATTTATACTTTTTAACTAATATATTTCATCTAATAAACTTAAATTAAAATATCATACATATAAGCCTTGAATATAAAAAGATGATTTCTATAAGCCCCACAAGAAAACTTGTCTCAGCGCTGAGTCCCACCTACCTTCTCTGCAGGGAAAAGGAAGAAAGGACACCCACACTGAATGGGCACTTCAGACCTATCATCTCATTAACCATGACAGTAACACCGGGTAGGGGTGTTAGGCTCATTTTAAAGATAACAAAAGAGGGGTGCCTGGGTGGCTCAGTCCGTTAAGCGTCTGTCTTTGGTCCAGGTCATGATCTCAGGGTCTTGGGATCAAGCCCCACATGGGGCTCCCTGCTCAGTGGGGGGCCTGCTTCTTCCTCTTCCTCTGCCCCTCCCCCCCATTCGCTCTCTGTCTCTCTCTCAAATAAACAAATAAAATCTGAAAAAAATAATAAAGATAACAAAAGCAAGCCCCAGAAATTAAAGATAACAAATTTGAATCTCACCTAAACGGCAAGAGAAAGAGTCTGTATGTATTCCAGCCTTGGATGGTCGAGCTGTAGGTGCCTGTCATCGCCCCATCTTTTGACTGCAAGGTGTGCTCATTGTATGAGAGTGTTTATAGGTATATTTCCCAGAACACTGTTTTCTGCTGTTAATTATGATTGATTCTCTAACCCACTGTGGACCTCAGGTCCTGGATGGTTTGGGTGGTGCAACTTTGTGTGCCTGAAATGTCAACCCTGTCCCTTTGCCTTGTGAGCTCGTACTCATCTTAAAGAGCCAGCTCGTATGTGGCCTTCGTTGGAAGCATTTTTTTAACCATATTTTTTCCCTTTACAGTTTTATTTCTTGAATTTCAAAAAGACAAGAGATATCCTTACACATTTTAAGTAGTAGTGGACTAACACAAAAATTTATAAATAGCTGTCTACCCCCCACCTTCCTCCACTTCAGTCCCAAATAAAATGACTCATCACCCAGATTCATCAACTTTTAACATTTTGCCACATTTGTTTTGTCATTCTTCCTCTCTTTTCCCCTTAATATATAAAAATATTATTTGTATTCTGAAGCATTTGAGAGTAGGTTGCATAATTCATGCCTCTTTACACCTGAATAATTTAGTTGTATATTTTCTAAAACCAAGGCCATTAGTCATTGTTTCTCTTTAGTCTCAAGTTTGGAGCAGTTACCAGTCTTCATTATCTTTCTATAATATAATTCAAAGCTTTAAATATAATTAAAACATTTAACATGTATATTACAAAATGTTTATATACTTACTATAACATTGCAGTTGGTGTGTAATGTCATCTCAAATGTTGTTACATATAATACATATGTGTTAAAGAATCTGTAGCCCATGATTTATAAAATTTATGTTTTCTAAACTTATTTATTTATATTTTATATTAAAATTTTATAATGTACAAGTACAAATACTATAACTGTTGTATGTAAATACATGATATCAAAATGTGTAAACATAAAAAATACAGTATATAAAATAAAAATAATATGCATATGTGGTATATTATGTAAGTATAATAAGCATGTAATACATAATACATGCAGTATTATAATACATTAGATTATAGGAGTTATACCTACTAAATCATGATACAATATAAATTAGGAGATATTAAAATATTGGCATTTTAATGATATAAAATAATGTAGAATTGTATTTTATGCTTTAATAATATGAAATAGAAGTATTTGTGTATTTGATAGAGTGTTCCTCACCTTGGGTTTGTCTGATGTCTTCTCATGATTATATCCCAGCCAGGTTATGTATCCCTGGCTGGGATTTGACGAAAGTGGTATTGTGTCCCTCTCAGGGTACGACATGCAGAGACATGCCCCATCTATTTGCCCTTTATTGGTGAGGTTGACTTTGATTTCCCAGTTAAGGTGTAATGCGTTTTTCCCATAGTGTAATTATTCTTTTAACTTTTTTATTTAATAAGTAATTGTTTTGAAGGAAGTGTGTGGAAGCCCTACTAATACTCCGTGCTTTTTAAACCTTTACACTCTAGATTTCGTATCCACTGGTATTTTGTGATGTCTCTCTGCTCATTCAAATCTTGCATCTTTTGGATGCAAAATGGCTATTTGCCAACTGCGCTGTTCCCTCTACATTCATTAACTGGCTTTTCTATGTAAGGAAGAGCTTTCTGTTCTTTCCCATTCACTTGCTTACTGTATTTATGTGTGTACTTATATGTGCTTTCTTTATTCCATTCACCAATATCAGAATACACTCATGGATGTCTGGTTTTTTTCCAGGGGTTTGCTTTATTATTGTCCTTATTTATTTTGATGTTCAAATGGCCAGATACTCAGTCAGTAGGAGCCCCTTGTCATGTACCTGTCACTTTCTCACACTTTCTTACCTTCTAACATGATAAAATGATCTAAGTTCCTCTCGTATCTCCTTCGCCTCAGCCCTGGAACCAGCCATTTCTCCAGGAAGCCCAAGTACTCGTTAGTGGAGGAATGGTTTGTGGTCTGTGCCAGGATGGCTCTTTGCTACTGGGCCATCTTGCTTTTAGGTTCTTTCAGTGACTGACAGAACTAAGACACACAGACACACACACACACAGACATGCAAGCACATGTGCTCACATGGCAGTCATGAGTTCATACTCATTCCTCTTTTACCAGGATTATTGTTTCCTAAACTTATTTTTTCCTGGTCCTCTATAAATATCCTCTGCTCCATTAGCACCCTGATGCCAAAGACTAGCGCAGTGTCTGGCCCTCAGTCCTTGCTCAAAAAGTATTTTTTAATAAATCAGCAAATGAATAAACCTTGATGATATAAATTGACCTTCTATAGGAGGAAGGTGAAAAAGGAAATTAAGCATGAAAATTCTTTTCCTTTCTTTCCTCTTTTTCTCCTTCTATAAACTTATTGTTATATATATGATAACCAGAGGTGATTACTCTTATGTCGTCAGATTTGTTTGTGTGTTTCCTTATTTTATCGTATACTTTTCATTCATCTAAAACCGAATGCATTTCTCTAAGTTTTCTGAAAGCAATTTTCTGAGGTCTTTATTTTTTCAAACTTTCTAGGTGGCTGGAATTGTTGGCAGAGCTGATGTGTTAGCATGCCTGCTGTTTCTGTTGGCCTTTCTCTCCTACAATAGGTATGTATGGCTAAGAATGCCCTTCTCTGTGGTGACAATCACGCTCTCCCCTCGGGAATTTCTGTCTCGTGTGTGTGTGTGTGTGTGTGTGCACGCGCGCGTGTGTGGACTTTGAGCATCTATCTGAGAAAGGAGGGAAGCTTCTTAGCAGCAAAATGCCAAGAGAGCTTATAATAGAAACCGCCCCCCCGTCCCCCCTAGGAAATGTGGCGCTGCTGTCTCTTCCAGCCACATTCTGAACCTTGCCGTAGCCTTTGAAAGAAACTGCTCTCCCAGTGCCGGGAAGCTCTTGCTTCTTGATTATTCTTACTTGTCATTTCTTACTGAGAATGGAATTTGAAAGCTCCCGGCCAATAAATATTGGGTGTAGTCCTCTCTTTTATTTGGCCGTGATTTGTTTAATTCCTCCGTTTCATTTTGGTCCTAATTCTGTTTCCTCTTTATTATCCTCACTAAAGTAGCTCAAAGCTTAAAATAACAAGGCTGAATTGGAGGTAGTGTTTTTCATCTGTAGTTTTCAAATTCACACATCCTTTCATCACAATACATTAAGTTCCTTGCTTTGGAATGTGGAAAAGCAATAAAATAATTTACCATTATATTACCCTTATTCCGCACAGTGCTCACATTCTCTCTTGAGTTGTGACGTATCCACACAGGGAAAGGGGTGAGTCAAAAAGAAAATGGAAATGGGGCTGATGGCACAGGGGTTGGCCCAGAAACAGGGGGCCAGTGAGTCATGTCACCATATTTCATGGAGGGATGGCTGGTTAGGGATTTGTGAATGTTGATCTTTGAATGAGTTCATTGGCCTGCCATCTTTGAGAGCCCAGTGGCCCTGAGCAGCACAATTCTGAACAAGTGCTTCTCCTTGTGGGGCAGTTATGCTCTTCCCCTGTGGACATCTGGCAGAGTCTGGAGACACTTTGGCTTGTCATTAAGTAAAAAGGTGCTACCAGTGCTCAGTAAGTAGAGGCCAAGTGTCCTACAATGTGTAGGACAACCCTTACAACAAAGGATCATTTTCCCCAAGATGCCAGTAGTCCTCAGACTGAGAAACCCTGTTATAAACCAGTTTAGACCTTGGATGACCAAGAATGAAATAATTCTTCCGAAACTTCGGTTTAACGGGTAGAGCGTTTTCTTGGTACAGGTTTCCCCACTACCCGAGAGTAGAGCGTTTCTGTGAACACCTCCTGTAAGCTAAAATGGCCTCAAGTTGAAGAACAATCAATAGCTATTAATTGATATGGAAAAATTGGGGGCATTCCCAGATCACAAAAAACAACTTCTCTTGGGCGTTTTCTGACCCCTTAGGACACATCCCGCTAATGGATGCACAGAGTAAATGCAGATAAAGCATAGGTGCTCACAGACACAGCCCAACGCAGCGGCCCTGAGTGTGGCCCTGGACGGAGCTGATGGGCTGGGCCGCTCTGCTGTTCGCCCAGCGCCTCGCCTCTCTAACGCTCCCGAACCGAACACTGTTTTTGCTTTTCACCTTCTTTTGTAAAAGCAAAAATCCTCTTCGGATTTCTTCCTATTAGAGAAAATAGGTACTCATGTAGGTCTTTCATTAAAGTGAAGTGGGCCGTAACATGCACTTGTGAAAAGTGGGGGGTGCCTGTCTAGTGCTAGTCTCCGGGGCCCAGCTTTGTGACTTAACGCTGCATTGCCAGTCCTCTGAAATGGTGGTGTGGAAAATCTTAAAATTGAGAAACCCAGATGCACCAATTACTTCTTTCCTGTGTACTCTGATATTAGAACAAGATTAACAATTGCCTTTTAGTTTAAGCTTAGTCTCTGGGGCTTTCTCTGTGTGGATGGTACATTCGGGAACATGGGAGGCCAGTGTCACGTCCATCTATCTCTGTGTGGTGATGAGCCTCGGGATTACAGTTTCTGCTGTGCCTGCCATTCAGTCTTAGCACCTGAAGCTATAGACCAGCTTCAGAGAAAAATGCATGTCCACCACACATTTGGCATGTAATTTTAGGTCATTGTTCCAAGACATAAAAATACAGCTAAGGTGTCCTAACTACAGAAATATTGGCCTTTACTTTGGAGGAGTAGGGGTGATGGGTGTGGCACCTCCTGAAGGAACAGTGATGTTTTTTGGTGTTGGCTGATTCTGTGTTGTAAGGTGAAAAAAGGCTCTTTGGAAATCCCCACTGGAAATTATACTGAGGGAAAAAAAAATTACCTAATACATCCCCTTGGAAAATAAATTTTAAAATACCAATTAACCAGAAGAAAAGAGAAAGCCCAAAACATCTGTATTTTCATCGCAGAGAAAAATGAGGATTGTATTTTGGTATACGTACCTGTGTCCACTGACTGATTTATGTACAGAAGCATATAAAACACCTTCACCAAAGTAGTAATAATGAGGTTAACCACTTCACGTGTACTAAGTCATTTATTTAATTCTGCCTACAACACTGGGATCCTGTTTAATACAGGAGGGAACTGAGGCACAGAGAGGCAGAGTAACCTGTCCCATAATACCCAGTTAATTAGCTGCAAAGCTGTAATTGGAACCCAGGGAACCTGGACCAGAGTTGATGCATATGGCTTAGTAACCTGTATTGTTCACTTAAAATATATTCACTTAAACATCCTTCATGCCACTAACTGTATCTCTATGGTAGCATTTTAAGTGGTTTTTTAGTGTCCATTTATTATATGCCATATTTTACCATAATTTATATGCACCTTAATTTAAGTAACCAAGTTCAGTGTTGTTGGGCATTCACTCTTTTTCATGTTTGTGACTTTAAATAATTCTGTGAGGAATATTTGTGAAGAAATCTTTGTTCACCTGCTTACTTAGAATACAGTGAAATTGATTGTTAAATCTTATTTTTAAGAGTTGGTATTTCTCGGGACGCCTGGGTGGCTCAGTGGGTTGAGCCGCTGCCTTTGGCTCAAGTCATGATCCCAGCATCCTGGGATTGAGTCCCACATCGGGCTTCTCGCTCAGTGGGAAGCCTGCTTCTCTCTCTGCCTCTCCCTGCCACTCTGCCTGCTTTTACACTCTCTCTCTGACAAATAAGTAAATAATATCTTAAAAAAAAAAAAAAGTTAATCTATAAAAGAGTTGGTATTTCTCAGTCTTGATCTTGTTTTCCAGGAGTGTGGACCAGCATCATGTTGGGGAATGTTTCCCTCCCACCACTTCTCCCTTCTTCTTGCTGCTCAGTTTGTTTCTGGGGACCTGCGCGATGCTGGTCAAAGAGACAGGCATCACGGTGTTTGGAGTGTGCTTGGTTTATGATCTCTTTTCCCTGTCTCACAAGCAAGAGAAATCGTAAGTCATTTTAAAGTTTCGATACCAAGCAGTGCATGTGCAGAGAAGAATTACTTGAATCAATAGCTTTCAAACTTTCAGTTAAAAAAAAAAAAAGTATAACATTTTGTTAAACATAACCTCATCTTACACTGTAAATTAATAAGGTTTGTTTTATTAAGATAAATGCATTAGGTATGTTCAAACTCCTCATACTTTATAAAAATCAATGAGGGCTATAAGGATTTTGTGAGCCTCAAATTTGGAATTGGAAAGTATCTATGTTATGTTTATGTTTATGTTGGTAGATTGTTTTGGTTGCATACTATTGAGAAATCCTATTCATAGAGAGAAGTGGTTGCAAATGGTAACTGTTTCTTAACAGCTTGCCTTGAATCTGTGCATTCAGATGAGCACATCCCAAAAAACACTGCTAAGTTGGGTCTGGTTACTTGTTCTAGGGGTGATGCTGTTACCTAAGAGTTTTTGATGTCTTGTTTTGGAATTCCCACAAAAGGCCAGTCTGTCTACACCATACAGGAGTACTCACATGTTACATTCAAATTAAAGGTCAAGTTTATTTAGTAGCCTATTTTCACTTAAAGAGTTTAAGCATATTCATTATATCCTGTGGACTATAGATGGCAAGAATTCTATGTCATATTAAAAGTTGAAGCACATACTATATTTTTCTCCCTCTGTCAACTCTATAATTACTAATAACAATTTGCCATGCAGACCCCATTTTTCGGTAATTATAAGGCCCTTACTTTTGAACTTTTAAAAAACATGGTTGATTTACTCTTCTGCTTCATCCCATGAAGAATTTTAGCTTTAAAAAAAAAAAATCCTGCCTTTCTATTCCATTCCCTAGCTCTTTATACTCCTTGACATAAAGATAAGAGCAGTGTTATTGAGTGGCAACAAGCTGAGATGAGTCATTAAATTCTGATCACCTTCCTGCCTGGGCGTGCTTAGAGATAATTTAAATAGACTTTAGTGCTCTGTTGGCTCTCTGTAAATCTCAGAGGCGTGTAAAAGGAAGGAGCTCGGTTATCATTTTGACCTAAGTTCATGCCGAGAAAGCTGTGAGCCGGAGGACTTCCCCTTGGCTTCTGTGAGAATGCCTTGCCTCTCTATCCTCTCAACTAATAGGAGGGATGGCGATGCTGGCGTTACTTTTTGCAGAATGACCTAGCAACCCTTCCTGTTCACACTTCCTTCTCGCCTCCTCTGTAGCTGAGTCCTGAGCCCTTTCTGCTTTACCTTGCTGATGGCAGGAGGATGCGATGACTGACTGGAGAGCCTCCCCTGTGGTCCAGTCCAGAGCCATGTGAACCTCATCCTTGAAGTCGTGTCTGCTCTGGTCTTGGGACTCTGCAGCGCACCGTTGCCTCTGTACTGCTCTCTGCTTCATCTGGTCACTGTTGAGCCAAGCTTTTTTCAGAAGGGATAATTGTCCCTATTATTTCTTTAAGAATTGTTCCTGACCTTCAGAATACTAAACCACTGGAAGTTCTGGGGTGGGGGGTGGCAATCATACCGCTGATATGTTGCTTAGAAGTTGCACAGCTTGTAGTCCCTGCTTCGTTTTTTGGTCACTTTTGGCTCTCATAAGCAGCAGCTCTTCCTAAGGGGAGACATTCGTTCTTTCCTTCATCCTTTTGTCCACCCATTCAACACATATTCATTCTGTGCCTGGCCAAGAACGAGAGAGATTTCCACCCTCCAGGGGCATACAAATAGTGGGGGGAGATAGACATTGTATGAGTCATCACACGAGAAACTGATTATAGTTGTGCACAGGGGTCAGAACGGAGAGCATGTACCAGAGACCTGGCCAATAACGGTTAAGATCTCCTGAGTCCTGGCCACATGCCAGGCACTGTGCCACACCATTTATAGGCAGGAAGTCACTTAATGCTCAGAATAACTGTTAGCCTCGTTTAGTAGAGGAGAAAACAGAATCACAGGAAGTGACCTCTCCAGAATCATCGAATCCCAGGGGGAGCCAGGATTTGGATCCCTGTCTGTGTGACTCTGGGAGCCACAGACTTGCCCCTGAGTACCTTTGCCTCTGTGGACAGAACACAGAGCAGGGACCTAGAGACCTCCTCTAGGACATCTGCTGCCCAAGGCCTGGGCTCACATTTGTACCATGAGATCAGCTCAGGCGTCCTGAGTGTAATGGGGGTCATGACCCTTTTGAAAATCTCATGGAATCGTGTCTCCTTTTCCCAGTATAATATATACACATGCAGTTTTGCACAAACTCTTAGGGCTGTCTTCCCACTTTATCTGTTCATTTAGAATAAACATCTTGGCGTTAGGTTGTTCTCAAGGTCTTCTATCATACGATTCAGGCGGCAGGAAAGAAATAGTAACAAAAACGAATGTTGGAAGCCCTTCTACGTGAAGGACAATTTATTCCTAAATTTTAAGGAATGGAGTGGGATTTCTTTGATTTGACATCACTGTTAGGACGAAATATTTTCAGTGAAAGATCAGCTCCTAAGAGTTAAGTTTCTTTGTACTTTTATTTCTTTTCTAAGAATTTGGATATCATTTCCAACATGCAGAGAATAACATTCCCTGACTCCAGTCCCTAACCTCTTTCTCTGAGAGTAACCACCATCCTGCATTCGTCACCTTTCATTTCTATGATTATTTTTATGCCATTACTTAATAGGTATATACCAATGAGTATCAAATAGTGTATTTTTAACATATTTTCAAACTTTTAAGTCAGTAGTATCATTTGCTTTTCATTTAACATTAGGACTGTGAGGTACATCATGGGTATGTGTAGCTCTAGTACATTCAGTTTAATTGTTGTACAGTATTTAAATAGCACAATTTATTTATCTGCTTTTCTGGATTGGGATTTTAGGTTATTTGCACCATTTTTGCTATTGTAAACTATGCTGCAATGGATTTTGTGTGTGTGTGTGTGTGTGTGTGTGTGTGCAAATACATGTGGGTTTCTCTCAGGCATAGAAGGGGAGTTGCTGGAACCACGGATAGACGCATGTTCATCGCGTCCTCTACTGAAGCATTGCTCTTGAAACAATTGCAGTAATGTCTGAGAATCCCCTTGGCTTTGCTCCACATTTTGGACCTCACTTGGTAGTGTCAGACGCTTTAATTTTTGCCCATTTGATGGTTATGAATTCTATTTCAGAGGATTCATGAAAGAAAATGTAACCAAGGTACATTGGACGGATCAGCTATGAATGATATTTCATAAGATCATAATTATGTAAATCCCGAATACCACTTCGACCAAATATTTTGAAAGAAATCTATCTGGAGGATGAGGGGTGAAGAAGAGGCTGTGTGAGTGTGTATGTGTGTGTGTGTATGCATGTGTGTGTGTGTGTTGGCGACCATGTAAGAGAGACTGAAACCTAGTATTCTATAGTAGTAAGTAAACCTAAGTCCTAAAATTTAAAAAAAAAACAATGTTATAATTGTGTTCTTTTTAAAACCTGGTGATATATACCAGAAACAAAAAGCCTAAAAGTCTTGAGGATTTTCAAAAGGGTCATGACCCCTGTTACACTCAAGTCCCCGGACTAAAAGTCTGGGAACTTGAGTCCCCAGAGAACGGGACTTGGGGGTGGGCCAGGGAACTGTTACTTCTTGTTGCAAGCCTTGTCATTCTGTTTGACTTTCTCTCCCCTCACTGCCACATACACAATTAGGAGCAATGGGGTCATCCATCAGCGCAGCCCACAGCAGCCTGCGAGCCCTCAGCCCTCCTCGCTGCCTGCGCACCCTCACCGGGAGAATGGAAAGCAACAGCGATTTCCTCACCGAGGAGCTTGGGGTGGCTGCCACTCCCCATCGCCACCAGAACCCAAGAGCAGTGGATTCCTAGTGTCTCCTCGAGCCGTGTGGTCCATGATGAGGTACTGATGGGGCTCCCCAGGGCCATTTCACACTCCAGCACCACCTGGTGTAGCAGGATTGGGCAGGAGAAGTAAAGTACCCAGTGAGTGTTTCGTTAGCCCCCCCCTTTCCCTCCCTCCTATTCCTCTTCATTCTTCCATTTCCCTGTATTAGATGAGGTAAGACAGGAGTCGCTGGAAGCAGCAAGTAGCTGCCCCACTCTGGGCCTTGATTTGGAAGCACTGGGTGGGGTGTGGGTCTGAGAAGCCGAAGTTGGGCAGGACAGACACTTGACTGTGTCCCTGAGGAAAAGCCTTGCATGGAAGAGCAGGCGCCCTGAGAGTATGTGGGAGGAGCGCACGCTAAGTTCCCCTGCTCCCTGCTCCCTCTTCCGCCCTACTCTCTGGGTATGACAGGAATTTATTACAGCACAACTGTGGGAGGAAACCTAGGGACTCTGCTTCTCAGAAATGTTTTTGGGGGTACAGCATAAGCTTTTCTAAAGCATGTAGTTTTCTTTTAAAAAATGTTTTGACCCAGCAATGAAAATTAACAGAGATCAGAACAGATCCCTTCACTAAATTAGGTTGTGTCTAAAATAGTTTGAACCACGGGCAAGTCAGAATTTAATGAAGATGGAAATGAGATTTATCCTGTTAACATTTTACCACTTCAGATTCCAGTTCTTAGTCCTCTGTGCGGTCCCAGAAAACTGATTTCAGAGTCTTGGTTTTCAGTTATTCCCACTTTCATCTGTGTTTTTGGATCTTGCTTCATTCATTCATTCATTCATTCACTCAGCAACATTGCTACTGAACATCTGTCAAGTGTCAGGCACTGTTCTAGGCACCAGGGATGTCCTGGTAAATAAGGAGGACAAGGTCCGAACTCTTGTGTAGCTTCCTTTCCAATAGAAGAAGACAGACTCTAAATTACCAGCAAGGAATGAACGGTGTGATAGAGAGTGATGGGCGGGCCTGGCCTGGCCTAATTGGGGTTGGTTGGTCACGGAAGGCCTCCAGAATCCTTGTAATGACAGGAGGAGCTAGTCCTGCAAAGACCTGGAAAGATCTGGGCAGAAGGTTCCAGACTTGGGCTAATGAGCAAGTGGGAGCTGGAAGAGGTGAGGTCAGGGAGTGGCCAGGCCCAGATAATGGAAGGCCCTGTTGGCCATAAAATTAAGTTTGGATTTTATTCTGGGTGGAGAATGAAGACTTTAGAGGTTTCTTGTTTGTTTTAAGTGTGGAGAGAAATGATCACATTTCTTTTTTAAAATGTTCACTAGCTTCTTTGTAGTGCTTGATGTAAGGGGGCAAGAATAAAGCAGGAGGAGGGTTTGGAGACTTTTATACAGACTGAGTGAACAAACAAGGTCTTGGCCAAGGATTACAAGGACTGTGTTAGATTTGGGACATCTTTTGGATATAGGTCCTGCAGGACTTGCTGATACTTGGGATGAAGGGGAGAGGTAAGAAGAATAAGGGAAAGGCAGGAAATGAGGATTTGGGGGTTTCTGGCTTCAACAGTTGCGTGGGTGGTGGTACCAGTTACTGAGATGGAAAGGCTAGGGGAGAGTAGGTTTTCTGAGAGTTGGGGGAGGATGAAATCACAGAAATGTATGAAATTCCTGTGGAAGGAAAAAGAGATAAGAGAGAGTCCTATATCATTGGGGAAATCTTGACTTTTTTATGGAGGAAAAGAAGACAGAGAATTTAGGGAAATTGTAAATTGTTAAAGAAAGGCCAAGGAGGAAGGGCACCTGGGTGGCTCAGTTGGTTAAGGGACTGCCTTCGACTCAGGTCATGATCCTGGAGTCTCAGGATCGAGTCCTGTATTGGGCTCCCTGTTCAGCGGGGAGTCTGCTTCTCCCTCTGAATGTCCCTCTCTCATTCTCTCTCTTTCAAATAAGTGAAATCTTAAAAAACAAAACAAAACAGAGCAAAAACAAAAATAGAAAGAAAGAAAAAAAGGTCAAGGAGGAGAAAGAAGAGCAATTAATAGAATATTGGAGACTTTCAAGGTGGCTTCAACATGTGACTCTCATGAAGAAAGGACCACATTAGACTTTACTCACATTCATATCCCCAGTTACTTTCATAGTGTCTGGCTAATTGTTGCTCAGATATTTGTGAAATGGCTAAATTAATGACTCGATGGGAAGAAAGTGTTGGAATTAAACGCAGAAAGAACATTTTCAGTAAATTTGATAATGAAGGAATGATGGAGGGGTGCCTGGGTGGTTCAGTCGGTTAAGTGTCTGACTCCTGGTTTCAGTTTCAGGGTCATGATCTCAGGGCCAAGAAATCAAGCCCTGTGTTGGGCTCCACACTCGGTGGGCAGTCTGCTTCAGGATTCTCCCTCTCCCTCGCTTGCTCACTCTCGAATGAATAAATCAGTCTTTTAAATGGGCTTGCCCACTCACTCTCAAATAAATAAATCTTTGAAATAAATGAAGGAATGGTGGAAAAGGATGCTATCTGGAGGTGTGTTAGGTTTTTGTTTTCATTCTTATTTTAAGTTTGATGGATGTGTGTGCATGTGGGTAAGTTCTTGTTACAAGCCTTGTCATTCTGTTTGACAAATTGTAGGGAGGAGGGATGGAAGACATGGCAGCAGAAAGGGATGGGATGAATTAGGAATACCAGGGGAATGCTGTGTTTGCCGATTTCCTATAAATACTCCTGCCCTGGCTCATTTCAGGCTACAGATGTGACACCCTTGACCATGGCGTTGTCGGGGAGATGTGTTAGAGCCCAACACTGTGCAGTATTTCCACTGCCTCATAGCCCACAGAGTTAGTAGTAAAACGAAGTAAACTAAATTAGGAAGTGATGAGCTTTGAGTGATTATCACCTTTGCTTTTAATATGATTTTTAACATTTTCAGTTTCATTTTCAGTAATGGCTGTACTTAATAACTGGTCTGCAGAATTCCAAAAAATTTAAAATCGTCATCTTCTGCAAGTCCAGGGTCCCAGGCGAGGACTTGGCTTAGGGGAGGAGGCAGGACACCTGTGTCATTTGATGTGGAGCTAACTTCTCTGTTGAACTCTCAGGTGGTGGAAGGATTCTTGCAGTCGTTCTTAGACTGTCGATGAAGCACCTTTTGACTTGCTCTGATGGGGTTTGGGGCTAACACATTCAATCAGATGACATTCCCTTGTAGGTTACATTTTTTTTTTTAAAAACCCTGAACACCAGGGTATTTATTTTAGAAACAATGGTGTCTGAAGAGCAGTATACAGCACAGCTGAAACTGGGTCAGAGTGTTACTAAGTTACCATGTTAATGGGCAAGATGGACCATTTATTTTCCTTCCTTTGGAAAGTTGTCATAAGTTTTCCCTCTTTTGAAAGGAAAGGTATTATATTTTTGAGTATACATTTGATTAGTGTTAAAATTATTTTTGGAAAATGGTGCATGAATTTTTGTCAGAAGCTGGTCAGGTAAAGCAAATAAAAGTCCAACAAGTTGTGCTGTCCTAGTTCCTAAGGTCTCGAGACCATGTTTAAGTCACGGCTTCTACAAAGACATGATCTATGATCTCCTTCAACCTATGTTTCCCCATCTGCAAATGGGGAAAGCAGTAGGAATAACCCTTTCCTCTCCACTTGTTTGTCAGGACCAAGAGCAATAGCACAGGTAAGATGCAGATAGGTAGGAGCCAGGCACACAGGTGGCCGGTGAGCGCATGGCAGCCGGCCTTGTCTGGATTGCTAGTTTCATGTTATTCTCATTCCTGTGTGGGTTTCTGGACAGCAGGCTGCATCATGAAAATAGTGAACCTACAGGGTGCAGGCAGGGCATGAGGCGTTTGTGTGGGATGGGTTTTCTTTTATGTTCTTTGATTGAACTTCGAGCCTGTTTGCTAGTACACATTTGTACTGCATGGATGGCATTAGTCTGACAAAAAATTAGGCTGAACACTATAATGTAAACTGTTTTCAGAAGTTACTACACATAGGGAAAAATCCCAACCCAGGAAAAAAAAAGACCCTACTGCATTTATTCAGTTGCCCGTTTTTCTGCATGAGTTGGTGATTGACTCATGGGTAGAAAAGTGCAATAAGAAACCTCACACTTTGGGTACATGCTTTGGATCAGATAAGATTTCAGCTGATACTGTGTTTTACTGAATTACTCCATGTGAATTGAGGAATGTTTTGTATGTAAATATTTCTTCCCTTATCTTCTTTATTATGTTAAATTCATTCACACGTAGGTACATTTTCTTTTTCACATTGGAATGGTCAGTGAATTCTTACCTTCAGAACTCATAGCAACATTTATATATAACTATGTATAGTCAACTTTTCATGTGTATACTTGATTGATTTCATTTTTAAATGACAATGATCACAATAGGCATTGAAGAACAGTTCTTGACTCAATAAGTTCTTGGTCATTTCCTCGTTTTTTTCAGCTGGATCTGTCAGGGGTCCTTCATTTAAGAGTATTTACTGAGCACCTACTATGTGCCCAATACCATTTTTGGTGTGAGGAATATGGTGGTGAAGCAAATTCAGCCGTGCCATCATGGAACTTGTCTGGATGATGATCATGGTATTTTTATTTAAAATGAGCTCATTTTCTACCTTTGTGGGCAATGTAGTGGTTAGAATTTTTTTCACTTCATTGGGTCTTAAAAGTTTTTCTTGTAAATACCTTACCCATAGGTATGCAAATCAAGAAACTAAGAGGTTTAGGACTGGAGAACATTTTGGCACTAAAGTGAATTTGTGAGGTAATTAAATTCAGGGGACTTAGGGAGGCATATAAATATTTTGACCTTCACTTGCGGAATGGGTAACTGATCTTTTAAGTGTCGTTTTAATGCTGGATTTCTTAGACCTTGCATTACACTCTTTTCCCCCAAAGTAAGAAATGCTGTGCAGATTAAACTCCTGAGGTGGGATTTTGTACTTTCATCCACACATATGATCCTGTGAATAGGGCAAGTGTGTTGCAGATCATTATTAATAGTCTCAGCTTTGAGAGGAACTTTGTGAGCTAGCGAAGTGTGATTTGCAAGTGATAGAAAAAGAATCTGTTGGAAGCTTTTATTACTGGCTAGTAACTGGGCTGTCTTTTGTATCCCCTCTTACCCCAGTTTTACACACCTTTTCTGTTGACTGGTTTCAGATGAGCCATTTCTAGTCTCATTCAGCTGCTGCTTTCCAAAATGAAATGCCCAGGGGTGCCTGGCTGCCTTAGTCAGGAAGACATGTGGCTCTTGATCTTGGGGCTGTAAGTTCGAGCCCCACATTGGGTGTGGAGATTACTTAAAAATAAAATCTTTAAAAAAAAATTAAATGACTGTGTGAAAGAGATGTGGCGTTAACTAATAGGTCTACATGGAAAATCATCCAGCAGTTCCAGGCGAAGTTTGGGGGCTCGTAATAATAAATCCCCTCCCCTACTTTTTTATCTCATAATGCAAGTGTGAACCTCAAATGAATCCATGTTAAGAATACAGATCACCTCATGAAAGTAGATATTAAGTAAGATTTTATTATAAAGAGATTGCAGATTCTCTTTAGTTGCTATTTATCATTTTTTTCCACTTTGCTTTGTTTAAAGATGAACTGGGCCACATTTTGCTAGAGAATTTTTCTCTCTTCCTCAGTGGTGTAAATTCTTTGGTCTTTTAGTTGTTCTTGGATGGCTGCTTCCAGATCATTATGACTTACTTCAGGGAGGCACATGATGGGTTGGAGGGATCCAGGAAAGCAATGACTCTTAGGCTGCATTTTATAAAGACACTAACCAAACCAGCCAGCATAATTATTGTTAAAATTATATATTATGCAACAACTGTGTAATTGTCCACTACCAACCTATCCTATGGGCACAATATCCCAATGATACTTCTTCTGACTTTTGTCCCATATACCCTGAGCTTTTTCATAGTTTGTCAATTTCCTTTTAACATAGCAATCTGACCATAGCTTTTGCTAAGACTGTGTGCTCCTTTTGGATGTTGGTGAACTGCAGACATGCTTAGTGAATGTTAGGCACTGGAGAAAGGAGGTGAGTGATTGCTCTAGGCATTTGTCTTCCTGTACAGAAAGAAATATTTTACTGGGAAGGTGAACAAATGGTGGTATTTTGCTAGAGGAATGATGGAAAGGGTGAGAAATTTCTTTTAAAAACATTGAAATGGGGCGCCTGGGTGGCTCAGTGGGTTAAAGTCTCTGCCTTCGGCTCAGGTAGTAATCCCAGGATCTTGGGATCGAGCCCCGCATTGGGCTCTCTGCTCAGCTGCTTACTCTTCTCTTTCTCTCTGCCTACCTCACTGCCTACTTGTGATCTCTGTCTATCAAATAAATAAATTTTTAAAAAGAGGTTAAATTATTAAAAAATATTAAAACATAAATTAAGTTATTTTTAAGTCTGTGTTGTCAGATTTCTTAATTAGGAAGTGTGTTTATTGCGATACTATCATTAATGTACCTTTAATTTCATTAGTAGGATCGATTTACCCAAGCTGGGCTTTCAGATTCTTTTAGAGTAAGCAGCTTTTCCGAAATATGGAACTTACCAGGAAAGTATTCTCTTGTGTGGGTAGAGAACTAGAAAAGAATTGTTTTTTTCTTCTTGCTGTTTCCTAACCATTAGTTTTGAGCGAGATCATTCTTTTTGAACCAGATCTAGAGTATGTGGTGAGGCAGGAATTATCTTGATGAGTTTGTCTGAAAGCTTATTGTAATCTGCTTTGGTTCTTGAACTGAGCTCTGCACTAAAATGGATCATTTCAGTAAAGTGTTCCTTGGATTCATTCAGAACATAGCACTAAAAGCTTCTTCCAAATAAATCACATGCTAAGGAGGCAAAATTCCTTTTAATTTATGGATGGCAGTTGGTAGAGCTCCTAACTGCTGACAGCCCCTGGTTCATTCTGTTGAATCTTGATTGGGTACTGATTCTTGGCAATCTTCGATCCCCTGGGAATTTCAGTCAGTGGATGATAAGTTCTTTCCTTTCTCAGTGTAGAGCAATCAAGCTTAGGCATCTGCTTTCCAACTGGATGCACAGGGACATATGTTGAAAGAGAAAACTATCAGAACGTAGGCATTTCTGGTTGGCATGCAGTTTTGTCATTGCCACAATAAGCTCTTCATAGAAGAGGATCCCAGGCCTCCTGCTTTTCCAACCCCTCACCAGCCCCTGTATGGAGCTCTTCACCTCTGTCCTGTGTGCTTAAGAGGCTGGGTGGCCTCCAGGCCACCAAACAGCTCTCCTTTCTTACTCCGCACACAGCAAGGGCTCTTAGGATGTTTAGGGAGTTTGCTGCTTTCTTTGCTCTTTTTGTTAATGCTACTGACATCCAGCTTAATAATTTTTTTCTCTTTATCTTTCTAAGTGTTAGCCTGCCGAGAGGTTATAGAGTGTTTCTAATAGCAGTATCAGTGCATCTTAACATTGTAAACACTCGAGGTGTATGTAAATAACTCACAGGAACCTCGTGCGATGCCCGGCGATCCGTTCGTGGTGGCTGCAGGTAATTGGGTGGGATTTTCAGCTTGTCCTGAAAATCATCTGCCACATGTTTTGATCTGGTCATATGTTTTGTAGTGTGAATGTAAGAGAATCTTAAAAATGTACATACTTGAGAAAAACTTTTTTTTTAATTCAAGAAGAGTTTGGAGGGACTTAAAAATTTTTTTTTATTAACATATAATGTATTTGGAGGGACCTTGTGAGTGGAAATTGTGGAAATACAAATGATTTGAAAATTCCCTTGTTAGAGGCAAGCACAGTGTTTTTCAAAATCAGTGTCAACCACAGTCACTCCCATGGAGTGTGCACTTAACCATCTGCCAGAGATCAGGTCACAGGTTTTATGAGCAGCTTACAATTTTCATTCCTAGGAAAACCTATGAGGGAGACAATGTACAAGGACCAGGGCTCAGACCAGAGTGCCCAGGTTTGAATTCTGTTCCACTTCTTACCATGTATATAGTCTTTGGCCAATTACTTCATCTGTCTGTGTCTGCCGTTCCCTTGTGGGTAGGTGGCAGTCCTGCCGATACCTACCCCATGAGGTTATTGTGAGGAATGAATGAGTTCATGTAGGAAAAGAGCTTAAAATAGCTTTTCATTAAAATAGCTTTTCATTAATGATAGTGCTAGGATTTTGCTTCTCCTCCCCCTCTTGCTTGTTTTATGCGAAAGCCAATGTGGAAGAATTATTGTTTAGAAATCTTTTTAGCACATTCACATTTATGAAAGAAAATGGGATAGTCTTGATGTTTCCTTGTGATATTTAGTTGTCTTCTCTTTTTTCATGAGTTTACAATAGTTTAAAGGGAAATGATTATTCAAGAAAAACATTCCTGTACCTCTCATGGAAAGTTCACTGAAGTTTAGCAGGATGATAGAATTCTCGTGTTAACACCAATTCTTGACTGATGAATACCATGCTCATTATGAATTGTCTCAGAGATGTGTTTAGAGCTATTCTTAGTTTTTGAGACTAACAGTTGACTTTTTAAAATTGAGTTTTTATTTTTTTAGAATTACTACAGGATAAAACATTGCTCTAGTAAATAAATCATTAGGTTGAAAAAAATAACAAAGACTTAATTTATCAGTTTTTTAGGTAGGTGATCAGGTAGCCATATAGGAATACGTGTTTCATGTTGTAGATTTGTGAATTTCTAATGCCGTTCATGTTTTTCAAACTATGATCTTTATTACTTTATATATAATGTAGAAAATACGTATTGATTTTGAAATCACCCAAAGCAGCAGTCTCCATGAGAAGGCTGGCTTTAAAGATTTGCTTGTAATGATTTAACCTCTAAAAGTATTGGTAAAGTGTTTAAATGGAACATAAGTATGGATTTTTAGGGAATGAAGGCAATTAATATATCATAATTTGGAAAAACAAACAAACAAACAAACCCAAACAACCAGCCAGAGCTGGACGGAGGGGAGGAGGAAGTATGTTTGTCTCATGTTAAGAGCGAGACATACCCTCAGTCCCTAATTAAATAAATAATATATTTCAGCTTTTGAGTGGTAGAGCTTTGGGTTCCTGACATTTAAGTCTTTATCATAGATTGTTTTTCATACTTTGCATTTAGCTCTTTAAGTAATTTTTCTTTGTCAGTGTAAAAGGAATATGACTTTGTGAAAAGAATTATGATCTGTACTGTAATTACAGTGAATGTTTTTGATTTTAAAAAGTTGCCTGGGGGCACCTGGCTGGCTCAGTCAGTGGAGGGTGAAATTCATGATCTCAGGGTTGTGGGTTCGTGTCCCACATTGGATGTGGAGATTACTTAAAAAAATTAAAAATGAAAAATAAATTAAACATAAATAAGTCATCTGTTTAATTACAGTTTGGGTTTTCATGCAGTCAGTGAAAGGCTGTGTGTTTATCCTCATTACAACTTGTTTCTCTCTTCTTTATGGTGTGTAATTTACAGCTGCAAAGGTTAGGTAAACCTTTCAGATAAATTGAGATCGAGTGCCAATCTCCAGTTATTTTTAAGCAGAAAATACAGGTATAATAATAGTTGAGAACTATTGGTTCAAGAGAACATGATGTCCTGAACACTGAAACTGTCATCATTGTCCCTCTTTGCTGTTTGTGAAAAGTCTCAACAATGTAGGGTTGCTAATAGGTTTTTTTGCTTATTTGTTTGGAAAAGGAAGAGTTATTTCCCAGGATGGACTGTGTATGTAAAGAAATGAGAGGCACCTCTGGGTAGTGTAAGGAGCCTTGGCCTGGTTTGTGGGAAAACTGGGTTCACTCTGATTCTGATTTATTGGGGTCCTTGGGCCAGTTACTTTACTCCCATGGATTTTTGTTTTTCTTACCTGTGACACAACACAAGGGAGACAGGGTGGACTGGTTTCCAGTCATGTGATACTCTCTGTGAGGCCTGTTTTGACCAGACCCTTATGAGACTATGCTGTCGTTGTTCCTCTCTGTGTCTTCCATGGACATGTGTGCAGTTGGAAGGGGGTTGACTGTGACAGGAGACGACACGGAGAAATGACCCTCATGTGGGGCTCTTGGGAGTATATAAATGGACAGTGGAGGACATTTTGCTAATGTGCATTTTGTCATTTCCTTTTCCGTCTTGAATTCTTGATGACCCGAAGTCTTTAGAACTTAAGTCGGATGTCTTGATGAAAACTCTCAATATGGGAAAAGACCAGATTTTGCCTTCAGTTGTCCTAGTTGTAATCAGTGCCATGCCTTTGGAAGCTGACTCCTGCTGCTAACTATGCAGAGGCAGTTTGTTGACTCATTTCATTAATAAACATTTATTAAACACTTGGTACAAAAATGTCTTCGGGATCATTTGCTTGCAAAGAACATTGAAAACTTGCTTCAGCAATTTGAGGCATTTGTTAGGAGGACACACTGGAATATACCAGTACCTCAGCATGGAAATTGAGCCTGGGCTTGTTAGGGACACGAATACTGGCAAAGTCAGCAGATTTATTTTCTGCCTCTTTGGGGCTTTGTGATCTCTTGTTTTTTAAAAAACAAAATCCATGTTGTTTTCCTTTTCACCTCTTTTTAAAGACTAGCTTTTCTTATTTTGTTCAGTGCAGAACTGCCTCAGTCCTAGCTTCACACAGCCTCCCAGCTCAGTTCCGCAGAAGAGGGGCCAGATTCACTGGGTCCTGACTGCAGAGTCCCAAAAGGGGGACTGATTGGCCCAGCGTCGATGTGCTTACAGCCCAGAAGAGAGATCGTACAGATAGATAAGGTCATCTGTGGTGGTAAGTGCAGTTAGATAACCTGCACACCGAAGGAGGGATACGCAGGGCCGCATAGCATGTTGGCTTGGGAAATCTGATGTGAGCCGCGTCGTCACAGGTGAGCCAGTGAACTGAAGAAGGCAGGACGGCTCTCCAGGCAGAAGGTACAGCGTGAGGGAGAACGTGGCAGCACGCACCTGCGGAGCGTATGTGTGTGTGTGCACGTGTGTCTGCGTGTTCGTGTGTGTGTGTAACAAGCAGCTCAGGACTCGAGTAGCGGGAGATGAGACTGAGAAGGTTGGCAGGAGCCTGTCACAGAGGAGTTTGGGAGAGATGCCAGGGGACTTTGACTCCCGCCTAAGGAAGGGCAACAACAGGTGCGGGGCAAGCTTGTCTTGTTTTTGGATCACGCATACGAGAAGTCTCAGCATAAAGCTGGATGGAGCATAATTTTTGAGTGAAGATTAAAAAACTCAAGCCATGTGACATTATTTGTATACTTTTGAGAATGACAAAGCAGTAATTCTGGGATTTTTAACATATTTGAATCCTGCATATCTGGGAAAGCTCCATATTTTCTCTTTATCTGTAAAGATTGTACCTTATAAAATTTTTTCTACACGTTTTTGTAATTTTGGAAGAATTCTTATATTTAAGATCAGTTAGCAGGAGCCTTAAGAGTGCATTTGCCCGTGGTAGGGAGAGGCTCTGCCATTTATCCACACCTGTTAATTGATTTATGCCTTTTGATTTATGATTTGCTTCTAAAGAATAGAAATTAATGGAAACGTCACAGAGGTGATAATCCCTTCCTATTATGCATTCAGTATGCTAAGTTTGATATAATTTTGATTTCTGGTTTCTGATTAAAATAATCATTTCTTCTTATGTGTATTGTGTCCAAGCAGCTGTTGTGTTTTGTATTGGCACAGATAATTGCTTTTCTACTTGGCAAAGAAAATGAGCAGATGCAAAACAAATATCTTTTCCTGGCATGGTCGATTGGAAGCTCTGTAGCCCAGTGTTGACGACATTTTCATAAGTGATACAGCAAGTGCAGTTCAATGTCAGACTGTAGCTATTAACTGCCAAGTATTCACTGTGGCCAAGATAAATTCTAACCAAATTTGTGTATTCAACTTAGATTTCGAGCTTGAAAATAAGAAACAGTTTAGTTTTCCCATGAGGAAAATAGTATGTTGACATGAAGGCCTCTATTGATGCAATTGCCCCCAAAAGTGATTCTAGAATTTCCATCTTTGTTTACCTTTAATATCAGTGGAGCCATGGTGTGCTCAGTGGTTAGGTGCATGGCTCCTGGAGTCACACAAAATGGATTTAGGTCCCAGATTTCTCATTTAGTAGCAGTATAAACTTTGGATTAAGTGATTTCCACATCCATAAAATAGGAATAATCCGTTCGTAGAAATGGCATGAAATATTTAAAGCAAGAGGCCCAGTACAACACGGGTCCAGTTAGCACTTGTGCACAAATCTGAAAATGTCCAGTCTCTGCATTTGGGCATGGGGGAGATAAGCTGTCTGCCTAATATATCTGTGGTGCTATTTTTCAATGTCTTGAGAGTTCTGGCTTAAGTAGTCATTGTCCATTCCATTGGGAGGTGAAAGAGAGCCAACATGGATTGCCTATTTCAGGCCAGGAAAGAAACTTTTAATTGTCACCAAGTCCTTGGGAAGTAGATCTTCCCACCACATTTACATGTATGTGAAAGGTCAGGCTCACAGAGGTTGCATAATTTTCACATTGTTACATAGCTAGAATGCGAAAGATTCAGGATTTGAACCCATATCCATTTGATGTTGACACTGTGGTTGGCTCTTGGCCATGTCCTCATCATGCTGGAACTACGGGGGATGTCGCTCTTTGTAGCACCCAGCTTAGCACTTTTGAGAAAACTATTCTTCATTTTAAAGTGAAATGCTAGGTGGGATGTGTCACATTTCATCAGGAAGCAGTCATCGAATACCATTTTTCTGTAAAGCAAAGCAAAGTTCTGTAAAGCAACAGTGAGCTAGCTGTTTAGTTATATATGCAGTCCTGGATCTCTGATTATTGTATCTGCTGAGTTTTCTGCTGGATAGGGTGTTGCTCTTGGGGGAAACTTCTCTATGTGTGACATTTTTGAAAGATAGATTGTGTGTGTATAAGAGAGAGAGAGAAAGGTAGAAATAGTATTGCTTTGTGGACTTTTAAAAAAGGTTTTGTTTGTTTGAGATTTTATATTTTGAGAGAGAGCATAAGTGGGGAGGGGCAGAGGAGGATGGAGAAAGAATCTGAAGCAGACTCTGCACTGAGCACAGAGTCCAGCATGGGTCTTGATCCCATGACCACGAGACCATAGGTTGCGCCAAAACCAAGAGTCGGACGCTTAACCCACTGAGCCACCTAGGGGCTCCTGCTTTGTGGACTTTCGATTGGGACTTAATAAAGTTAATGTATATTAGAATATTACTCAGCTATGAACAAGAATGAAGTCTTGCCATTTACAATAACATGGGTGGGTCTAGAGGGTATTATGCTAAGTGAAAGACAAAGAAAGAAAAATACCATAGGCTGGTTGATGGGTATTAAGGAGGACATGTACTGTGATGAGCACTGGGTATTATATGCAACT
The DNA here is from genome assembly GCF_922984935.1 of Meles meles. Taxonomy (NCBI): domain Eukaryota; kingdom Metazoa; phylum Chordata; class Mammalia; order Carnivora; family Mustelidae; genus Meles; species Meles meles. The sequence goes on from NC_060072.1 coordinate 65,785,126, forward strand.
AATGAATCATTGAACTCTACATCAAAAACTAATGATGGATTGTGCAGTGGCTAACTGAACATAATATAAAAGAAAAGAAAAAAGAAGAATACCATAGGATTTCACTTACATGTAGAATCTGATAAACAAAAGCAGAGACAGACCCATAAATACAGAGAACCCATAATACAGAGAACAAACTGATGGTTGCGGGGAATTGGGATGGGGTGGGAGTGGGAGACAGGCAAAATGGGTGAAGGAGAGTGGGAGGTTCAGGCTTCCTGTTCTGGAATGAATAAGTCATGAGGATAAAAAGTACAGCATAGGGAATACAGTCCATGGTATCATCATTGTGTTGTATGGTGTCAGTGGCTACACTTGCGGAGAGCATAGCATACAGTACGAAGTTGTAGTTGTTGAATCGCTCTGCGGTGCACCTGAAACTAATGGAACATTGTGTTGACTACAATTCATTGAGTCGACTAAAAAAAAAAAAGGAATTAAATAATGTAAAGAAACTCAACTAAAGCCCTGTAATGAATATGAGAAAAAGAGTTCTGTCCCTGAAGAATCTGCTGTTTAAGAATCTGCTGTTAACGGAAATCCAAAACAGTAATGAATACTTCAGGAAACAGACCATTTACTATCCTGGATTAGAAACACGGAAACACAGGCAGTCTAGATATCTTATTATGAGCTCTGAGTGCTGAACAATCACGAGGGTCCCCACTGAGCATGTGTAGGCAATAGTCGAACTAGCCACCACCAAGAGAACCTCAGAAAAGAAATAACTTGCTGACCCTCAGAAAACACAAACGTGAACTAGAGATTTTAAAACAGAAATCATGAACCCTACTATGGCACTCTTAAGATAAAGGAGAAAATGAATTGGAAGGTTTCACTGATAACGATGGCCCAGTATTATTTTCTCAACTCATCATTCATCATTCAATTGATGACTCACTCATTCGTTCAGTAATTATTTATTGTCTACCTGTTTTGTGCCTCGTAGGGAAATAATGATGAATGAAACAACACATACATGAGAAAAAAAAAACTCAGCAGAGTTCATGCATATCTGTGAAACCATTCATTGCGGGCATGCCGAAGCAATTCATTGTGGTCACAGTGGTACACTAGTCAGTCCCTGTTGTTTCTAACTTAATTTTTTAGAGCAGTTTTAGGGGCACAGCTAGGTTGAGAGGAAGATACAGAGATTTCCCATCAGCCCGCCCCCACACATGCATAGCGTCCCCATTATTAACATCACTCACCAGACTGGTACATTTGTCACTAAGGATGAGCCTGCACTGACATGTCATAGCACCCATTGTTCATAGTTTACATAGGGTTCTTTCTTGGAGTTGTACATTCTGGGGGTTTGGACAAAGGTACAATGACACGGATTCATCAGAAAATCTTAAAGAGTAATTTTACTGTCCTAAGAGTCCTCTGTGTTCCCCTATTCGTCTCTTCCCAGCTCCCCACCCCTGGTAACCACTGCTCTTTTTACTGTCTCCATAGTTTTGCCTTTTCCAGAATGTTAGATAGTTGGAATCATACAGTATGCAGCCTTTTTAGATTAGTGTCTTCCTCTTAATATACATTTAAGTTTTCCCCATGCTTTCTTATGGCATGATAGTTCATTTCTCTTAGTGCTGACTAATCCATTGTCTGGATGCCCCACAGTTATTCCATTCACCTACTGATGGACATCTTGGTTACTTCCAAGTTTGGTCTGTTATGAATAAAGCTGTTATAAATATCTGTGTGCAGGTTTTTGTATGGGCATACGTTTTTAACCCTTTTGGATAAATATTAAGGAGTGCAATTGCTGGATCCCATGGTGTGTGTGTGTGTTTAGTTTTGTAGAAAATTGCCAAACTTGTCTTCCAGAGTAGTTGTACCATTTTGTATTATCACTAGCAGTGAACCAGAGTTGTTCTTGCTCCTCATCTTCATCAACATTTAGTGTTGTCAGCTTTTGAATTTTGGCCATTGTAATATGTGTAGTGGTATCTTGTTTTTATTTTCAGTTCTCTGATACCATATAATGTGGAACATCTTTTCATAATATGCTTATTTGTCATCTGCATATTTTCTTTAATGAAGTGTCTGTTAAGGCCTTCGACCCATTTTTAAATCAAATTATTTGTTATTGTTGAGGTCTAAGAGTTCTTTATATATTTTGGGTAATAGTCCTTTATCAGATTTGTCTTTTGAAAACATTTCCTCCCAGTCTGTGGCTTGTTATCCCATTCTCTTAACATTTTTCATAGGGAAAAACTTTTTAATTTTAATGATGTCCAGCTTATCAGTTATTTCTTCGTGGATCATGCCTTTGGTGTTTTATCTAAAAATCATCTCCATACTCAAGCTCATCTACGCTTTTTCCTATGTTATCCTTGAGGGATTTTATACTTCTGTGTTTTATATTTAATTCTGTGATCCATTCTGAGTTAATTTATATGAAGTCTATAAGATCTGTGTCTAAATTTATTTTTTTCCATGTGGATACCCAGTTGTTCCAATACCATTTGTTGAAAAGAATATCTTTCCTTCATTGTATTGAATTTCCCTTTTGTCAGAGATCAGTTGATCATGTTTATGTGGGTCTATTTCTGAAATCTTTTTTTTTTTTTTTTAAGGATTTTATTTTCTTACCTGTCAGAGAGAGAGAGAGCACAAGCAGGGGGAGCAACAGGCAGAGGGAAAAGCAGGCTCCATGTTGAGCAAGGAGCCCAGTGTAGGATTCGATCCCAGGACCCTGGGATCATGACCTGAGCCAAAGGCAGATGCTTAACCAGCTTAGCCATCCAGGCGTCCTTATTTCTGAAATCTTTATTTTGTTCTATTGATCTGTTGCCTGTTCTTTTCACTAATACAATACTGTCTTGATTATTGTAACTTTATAGTAAGTCTTGAAGTTGGGTAGTGTTAGTCCTCCAACTTTATTCTTCTCCTTCAGTATTCTGTTGGCTAAACTTTTTGCACCATTATATAACCTTTAGAATCAGTTTGTACATTTCCACAAGATAATTTGCTGGGATTTAGATTGGGATTGCATTTGAATCTATAGATGAATTTGGGAAGAACTGAATTCTTGTCAAAAGTGAATCTTTCTGTCCATGAACTTAGAACAACTTTCCATATATTTAGTTCTTTAATTTCATTTATCAAAATCTTGTAGTTTTCCTCATATAGATCTTGTACTTATTTTGTTAGATTTATACCAAAGTATTTCATTTTTGGGGTTGCTAATGTAAATGGTATTTTGTATTTAATTTAAAATTCTGTGTTCATTTCTTATATACAGGAAAGCAATTGATTTTTGTATTTTAACCTGGTGTTCTGCAACCTTACTATAATCGCTTATTAGTTCCAAGAGGTTCTGTTTTGTGTTTGTGTTTTTGTTTTTGTTTTTGTTTTGGCCTATTCCATTGGATTTTCTACATAGATGATGCATGTAGTCTGTTATTCATATCATTAGTTTTTATTTTTATTTTTTAGAGGAGAAATTTTAAGTAAGGAAAGGCTGATTTTGTTTTTTCCTTTTTTTGGGTCTAGAAATTTAAAATATTCAGGTGAGTATGAAAAGATAATATAACAAGCACCCATATTACATTCGGTCATGTTTATTTCCAGGATTTTTTTTCTTTTTTCCCCTAAGGAATAGAATTGTATTGGTATAGCTGAATTCTACTTTAATAGTGCCTTTGGTTCCAGTTCCTTTGCTGTCCCCTCAGAGGCAGTAGCTGTGCTGGGTTTTATGTATACAGGCTGTTTTCTAAGACCACATCTTTCCTACCAAAATTATGCTTCAACCTCTGGTTAATCTGGTTAGATAGTCGATTTCCACATAGAAAATGGATTGAAAGGTCTTATGTGGCTGGGGAGAAAATGTACCTATGGGAATCTCCAGGCTTTACCTTATTTTGATCTCCTTTTTTTTTTTTTTTTTAAGAGTCTATTTATTTATTTGTCAGAGAGAGCTCATGTGCACAAGTAGGGGGGGGGAGGGACAGAGGGAGAAGCCCGCTCTGTGCTGAGCAGGGAATCCAATGTGGGACTCTGGGATCATGATCTGAGCTGAAGGCAGATGCTTAACCAACTGAGCCACCTAGGCTTCCCTATTTATATTTCCTTAACCTGAGGAGTCTCTTTGGATCTGGAATAATCCAGGGAGATCTAATCTGGGAAAGCCCCAAGTTATGTGAGGCTGATTGAGAGATTTCTTGTTTCCTCCTGCTTTCTTGTCACCTGTTAAAACATCCGCTGTACAGTTGATTCTCAGCTGGGCCTAGGTGGATATGGCTCTTTTGGCCTCCTGATCCCAAGACCCTCTTGATCCCTTAGCCCATCTGAGCCAACAGGGACCCTAGCACTCATCCAGCTTTTGTGGTCTTGCATTGGACTTACAAGTGCAGTCAACATTCTTCCTTGTCCATCAGCCTTTGTGCTAGAGTGTTTTATGAAATGCCATCACCTCAGTGACTGTAACTTCACAAGTATTTACTAAACACATGCTAAATGATGAGGTGACAGTTCTCTTACCAGATGTAATACTGAATTCCAATAACTAATTCCCCAGAGTATATTGAGTATAGTTAGTAACAATAACTGACATTCATTGAGTATTTGCTGTATTCATCCACTGTTTTAAGAGATTTACGTATATTAACTCACTTAATTGTCATGACAACTCTATGGTTTGATGCCATTATTGTCTGCATTTCACTGGTGTGATAATGGGGACCCAGGGAGGGTTGTAATTTGCCTTGAATAACAGAGCTAATACACGAGCCTGCAAGTCACATTCCTACAGCCTGGCTCCTACATCTTTACTCTTTAAATCAATTCACTGTATTTTTCCTCTGAAAAGAGAAAGCTGGTTTTCGTGAGAAATTTCATAACCTCAGAAAGCGTTCAGGTTGCCAGTTGAAAGATGCTCCTTTTTGCAGAATGCAGAGGTTATATGCAGTCATGCCTTTAGGAAGGTCCAGCCTTCCTAAGGGGACGTTGGTGTTGCCTTCCATCATGGGCTTTACCTCTGCTCACCTAATTCAGCTTATCCTGGGCTTTAACGAGAACACTGGGTATATGATTGGTTGTTTCACTATGAGATATTTTTAACTAGTCTGGAATAGCCTGGTTATTATGATAGAAGTGAAGTACTGTGGAGAAGGAGAACTCACACAAACAGATCTACCAAATTATGTTCGGACTGTGTTTACAACCAGTTGGAAGAGTCCTGGAGGTTCCAGATAATCCCCTGAATGGTAGTACAGTTTGAAGTGGCAATGGATGTCTTGAGGCAGAAGGATTCATGCCTCCTAGAAGTATTGACCATAATCGCAACTGTTATCAAAAACAAAAGGAGAAAATAAAAAACTCCAATTGATCAATATTGAAATTAAAGTAAAATTAAGTAGGGGCGCCTGGGTGGCTCAGTGGGTTAAAAGCCTCTGCCTTCGGCTCAGGTCATGGTCCCGGGGTCCTGGGACTGAGCCCCGCATTGGGCTCTCTGCTTAGCGGGGAGCCTGCTTCCTCTCTCTGTCTCTCTCTCTCTGCCTGCCTCTCTGCCTACTTGTGATCTCTGTCAAATGGATAAATAAAATCTTTTAAAAAAAAAAAAGGTAAAATTAAGTAATTTTTAAAAATGAGCTTTTTGAAAAATTGCTAGTGGCAGTCCAGTATGAAAAGCATGGCAAATTTGTGTATTCTTGTAAAGTCTTTTGCTCAGATATTTCCATAATGTGATATATATATCACATGCATATATATATATAATAAATATATAAAATGCATATATATATTTTCCATTTGGTTTGTGGAACTGTCAAAGTAACTTACTATCTTCTAGCTTACTTCCACAGCCCAAAGGAAGAGTGTGCCAAACATGAGGAAGTGAAAGGAGAAAGACTGATATTCTGGGAAGGGGTCAGGGATTCATCCACTTGAAATGTTCTTGCATTTCCTAGAGCCCACTTGAAAAAAATCAGAGCATGTCAGCTATTCTTCAAAAGGCATGTGGCCCAATGAGATACCGCCTCACACCAGTCAAAATAACTAAAATTAACAGATCAGGAAACGATAGATGTTGGCGAGGATGCAGAGAAAGGGGAACTCTCCTATACCGTTGGTGGGAATGCAAACTGGTGCAGCCACTCTGGAAAATAGTATGGAGGTTCCTCAAAAGTTGAAAATAGAGCAAGCAATCACACTACTGGATGTTTACTCTAAAGATACAAATGTAGTGATCTGAAGGGGCACCTGCTCCCCAATGTCTATAGCAGCAATATCCCCAATAGCCAAACTGTGGAAAGAACCTAGATGTCCATCAGCAGATGAATGGATAAAGAAGATGTGGTATATATATACAATGGAATACTATGCAGCCATCAAAAGAAATGAAATCTTGCCTGTTGCAACAATGTGGATGGAACTAGAGGATATGCTGAGCAAAATAAGTCAATCGGAGAAAAACAATAATCATATGATCTCTCTGATACGAGGAATTTGAGAGGCAGGGCGGGGGGATTGTGGGGAGTAGGGAAGGGAAAAATGAAACAAGATGAAACCAGAGAGGGAGACAAACCACAAAAGACTCAATCTTAGGAAACAAACCGAAGGTTGCTGGAGGGTGGTGGGGAGGAGTAGGGTGGCTGGATTATGGACATTGGGGAGGATATGTAGTATGGTGAGTGCTATGAAATGTGTAAACCTGATAATTCACAGACCTGTACCCCTAGGGCAAATAATACATTATATGTTAGTAAAAAAAATAAATAAACAATTATAATCACCAAAAAAAAGGCATGTAGCCTTATTAGAGGCAGTCAGGGGATGCCTGAGTGGCTCAGTCAGTTGAACATCTGCCTTCAACTCATGCCATGATCCCAGGGTCATGGGATCGAGCCCTGCATTGGGCTCCCTGCTGAGCAGGGAGCCTGCTTCTCCCTCTCCCTCTACTGCTCCCCCTGCTTGTGCTCGCTTCCTGGCTCACTCTCTCAAACAAAGAAATAAAATCTTTTAAGAAAATAATAAAAGGAATTAGAGAGAAGCAAACTTTGTTCAGCAGAAATAAATAAGCCCTGTGGATATCGCACTCATACCTCCCTGAAGTTTAAGAGACACATGAAAATAAATGTAAGAAGGCAAAGGCAGTACTGGATTAGGAAAGAATGAATCACAGTTTAAATAAATCCCTTTTGTCTGCTTGGTGAAAAAGCAGATGTACCAACATATATTTTAGGGCACATTAAGTTCCTGGGTTGAGTGAGAGAGAACAGGGATCATTGCATTATGTAAATGTCCAAAGACTCCAGCATTAATAGCAGAAGGAAGTTATTTTCTTTAGTGAAATGTTGAATATATATCTTTAAAGAAAAATAAGTAAACATCTTCACGTGCATTGATGTTCTGTGGAAACTGCAATACAAAAATGGCCTTAGGTTGTCAAAACAAAGAAATGGGAAGCTTTCCAAGAAAAACAGTCGAGTGACTGCAGAGCAATATTGAAACAGGTGAAGAAAAGAACATGATGTACTGTGTACAGAAAAATTATTGATGGCGCAGAAACTGAGTGGAAGACTGATAAGGAGTGAATAGAAAAGTACCTCATAAGAAGTTCAAGCTCACACCGAGGCATAGTGCCAACCTGATTGCAAATTCTGTCAGGTTGCGACCAGGAGAGGGAGAAGGCAGAGTGTGTTCAGAAGATGGAAATGTTTATCAAAATGTGTTAATTCAGGAAGAAGAAGAAACGTGAGTGTGGTAGCAGCTGGGACCTTCATCGACCTCTTCAGACCTCTGCGGGCCATCATAATGGCTGTTGATCTTTGACCTTAGGGATAAAAAAATGTGATTAATAAATAAACTTCCTACAAGATATTAAGGGTTCTCCTTTTATTATGGCTTTTATGTCAACAAGGGACATTCTCGTAAGTGATGCCGTGCAGACAGTGTGGCCCTGGGTCTGGGGAGGCTGACTCTGGTGAATGTGGCGACTCTCTCGGGGCTGTGGGAAGGCAGGAAGGAGAGCGGGAGGCAGTGCTGGGGTCAGCCTGCCCATTTCTGACACACCTCTGCCACCCGGGCTGTCTGCGACAAGGCAAGTCAGCTCATCTCTTTCCACCTCCGTTTTGCTTATAAAGTATACCGGATGGAGTTGTTTTCAGGGTTAACTGGATAATCATCCAAGCCTAGCATTTTGCGTTTCATGATATGCTAGTTGCTTTTTCTTTCCTCATCTCGCTTAAGCCTCATACTAACATACCCGGCCTGGCTGGATTATTTCCATGTTTTACGTTTGAGCTGAGTTCAGGGAAGATGGCTTATCAGGGGTAACATATACCATTAGCATTTGAATCCAGTTCTTCCTACACACACGTCCTTATTCACTGTACCCTGGAGTTTAGCATATGTAAGAGCAGACATGGGCACACTGTGGGGAACTGACAGCAGAGGACAGAGGTGGGGTTTGTTCTGGAAGCCCTTGGGTATTAGGGAATGATGTGGGTGGGTAAGAAGTCAGTTCAAATCCGTACTGTTGCATTGAGAAGGTGGCAAAAAGAGGGTGTGGTGGATAGGGCTGGATGGGGCTAGGGATGTTGCTTGACAGATGAGATCATCACGTCACTTCGCACCACAGTGCCTGTAATGGCAACACAAGCTCTAGACCCCTCAATGTGGCTAATAATGGGGACAAATGTACAATACCTCTCTTTATCCCAGGGTACACACTAAGCACTGTGGTAAGAGTTTTATTATTTATTGCTTAGAGAACTTTTTTGAGACAAGTACTGTTATTATCAACATTTTATGGATGTGGAAACACAGGGTGATAGGTAGCGGAAGTAGGTTTAGAACAGGATTTGTCTGGCTTCGGAGGCAATCTCTGAATCTCCCCTAGTGCCTTTCTCTTGGCATTTGGAGATGGATTGGCTGTGAGCCCATTGCTTTATCTTCATCTTCCAATGCTTTCCTCCTGGAAGGGTTTACTCAGCCAAATGGCTTTCCTCGCTTCCACTGAACTACCTACCTTGTTTCTGGTTGTCATTCTTGTCATTCATGCCTGTATCTTCTTTTCCACTCAGTAATTTCTTCCTGCCTTTGAACCCTCTTGAGCATGCTGCCCTGTATGGTTGTCTTATCCTAAGGCCCATTGCACTTGGTAATGCTTTACTGATTTTGCAATTATCACTTGCTACTATGTATTTGTAACCTTTACTATGTGTGCCCTTTTCCAAAAAGATTTTAAACCTTTGTGGTGTGAGTCTTTTTTTAAGAAGAAATCCCAACAGTGTTTAAACCCTATCTCACACACAGTTTGTCTTGAACATTGTTCAATTGACTAATTCCAGGAAAAGAATATTCTGCTGAAGTGAAGTAATCATAATACATTTCCTAGCTTCTGGGAATTAGACTAACATTGCTTGAACGTTGTAGCAGACAACAAGGAATGAGCAAAAGAAATTAGGAGCCAAGAAAAACTGTATAGTAATGGAAGGAATATACTGGAGCCACATGGGAATTGATATTCTGGTTAGAAGAATAAGGTCAGCTGTGCCAAAAATCTTTAAATGTGTAACAAAAAGTGGCAATTAAAGTGACTGGAAAAAAAAATCTGTGTATATTTGTATAGCTGTATAGCAGTGTTCCATTGCCTTTTTTGTATCTTACCAACCCCAAGCATGAGCGTTTTTTCTATATTGGTATTATTTGGTTATTGGGCTTCTTTCAAAAAAAAAAAAAAAAAAAGTAAATGAGAGGAGACAATAAAATTAATGTTAGATTTAGAGACCACTACCTTTTCTTAATAGTACTTGCTTAAAAGGAGCAGTTTGTAAAGTTTTTTTCTGTTTTTTCTTTTCTTCTTTTTCTAATTCCAAGAACATAAACCGTACTCTTGGCTGCTTTGCATTATGTTGTTAGAAATCCACTTGCTAGACTTTTAGACTGTTATTCAGCTCATTTCTTTTTTGAATTAAATTCCCTTTTAGTAAGAGCTAGAGTTCCCTGACAGAAAACTGCAGAAAATAGATTTTCATTAATTTGACTTTACTACTCACTAGTTACTTTACTCTTCCAAATTTGAATTCATGACCTCCCTGAAGAATATGTAGAGTCCACTCCTGTTACGTTTAGTGTTAATAAATTTCCTTGCAGGAGGACCTATTGTACTTTACTTTGCCTAGAGCAAAGATTTTAAAACTCATGCTGAATGTTTAAAAATTCTAACAAAAATAATGAACGCAATGAGGACATTTCCCCCCTTTTGAGCAAATACGAAGTGGAATTTTTCATTGTGATCATTCCCGCTTTTATATCCTAAATGAATCAGTACTAAGTTGACCTTTAAGATTTTGGAACCTAAGATTTTTACATTATTAGTACAGATTTCCTAGCCTTTATTCAAATTGGGAGCAAGTGAAGGAAGAGCAGGTGAAAGCATCTGTTAATATCAGGAAGTAATGGTTCATCTTAGGGCTAATACCCACCATCCTCTGTCCTCTATTGTGTGTGGCAATACTGTCATCCCTTGCTGATGATCCATCACAGAGATGGCTCGAAATGTGGAGTCTCTTCTTGCCTGCAGTAAATCTGACTTTTTGGGAAGGAAGAGTGGGAGAAGAGAATTGATAAACATCTCCGGGTCTCTAGGCATCGGTATTATTTTGATGAAACTTTCAAGCAGATGTGAAAAGATGATTTTGCAAAGCCTCAAGCTTAGAATTTTAAGTGACACATATTACTGATAAGACATAGCTTAATCCATCTGCCTCCTACGAAATGGGGTTGTTTTCCACAAAATGCTTTTTTTTAAAAGATTTTATTAATTTATTTGACAGACAGAGATCACAAGTAGGCAGAGAGGCAGGCGGAGAGAGAGGGGGAAGCAGACTCCCTGCTGAGCAGAGAGCCAGATTCGGGGCTCCACCCCAGGACCCTGAAATCATGACCTGAGTGGAAGGCAGAGACTTTAACCCACTGAGCCTCCCAGCCACCCCCACAAAATGCTTTTTAAAAGAAAGCGCCAGCCAGGCTATCTGTGGGGGGTCGTTCTTCTGTAGAGGAGAGGACTAACACTGCTTGCCATGGTTTGATCTGATAGGAATGCTGCAGAACTCCCCTCCCGTGTTTATTTTTTAAATCTTACTTTCTCAGTTGAGATGTTTTCAAAGCATTTTACTTTATTCAATGACAATGAGTAGATTTGGATTCAAATCCATAAAGCACTTGTTTCTGCTGTGCCCTCTCACGAGGTTCCGGTTCACTGGTGTGCCTTATCCGTCACCCTGCTTCCTTACTGCGTGTTTGCTGCTTGTAACCAGCAGGCTCTTGGTGCAGCCCGTGGCCAGTGCTTTGGAATTCAGGACTGAGGAAAAGTTTTAATGAAAAGAGGATATTATATTTATCCATTTAGAAGGGTGTCTGCTCTGTGCCAGACACAGCGTCGGGTTTAGAATATAAATGCCCCGAGTGCAGGGACTTTGTCATTTTTATTTTCCCTCTGCATCTTCCATAACGGGCACAATGTCTAGGATTGTTGACATGCAGGAATATTTATTGAAGGGATGGAAGGAGACATGGTGTATTGCTCAGAGTCACATCAGCAAAGAGATGGCACATTCAGAGTAGGATAGTGGGACAAAGCCTCTATGCAGAGGACCTCTTACAGATGAGGGCAATCACAGCAGAAGAGCTGTTCCCTCCCAGAACCTAGGAAGAAAGGCGAGATTGAGACAAGTTTGTTGGAGTCATCAGCCCGTCTAGGGTGACCGAGCAAGCAGGACATAGGGCAATAAATACCTTCATCTCTCTCTCCTCTTATTCCAGGGCTCCCCATCGTGAACTAGAGGGTAGGGTGGCCTGTCAGGCAGCCTTTTGGTGCTGGGAGAGTTCTCAGATTTGCAGATGGAATTCTGTGCCAGGAAGGACTCCCAGCCTATCAGGGAGAACGGAGGAGTAAGCAAACATTTTATCACAGAATAATAAGGGAAAATTATTGAATGCGCTCACAAGAACACTATGCGATAGATATTGTGATGATTTTACAGATGGAAGCCGAGAGACAGCAAGGGTCAAATAGTTAGAAAGTGAAGGAGTCAGGGGTGCCTGGGTGGCTCAGTGGTTTAAGCCTCTGCCTTCAGCTCGGGTCATGATCTCGGGGTCCTGGGATCGAGCCCCGCATCGGGCTCTCTGCTCAGTAGGGAGCCTGTTTCTCCCTTTCTCTCTGCCTGCCTCTCTCTCTCTGTCAAATAAATAAATAAAATATTAAAAAAAAAAAAGAAAGTGAAGGAGTCAAAGTGAGACCTGGGCAGTTTGTCTTTAGGTCTGCTTTTCTGGATTTTAAGAATTAAACAGTATGGTGTAGAGCCGTGATTTTCAAAAGAATATACAGGGAACATTCTGGGGATCTTGTTTAAAAACAGCTCCTGACTTTGTTGGCCTGAGGTGGGGCCTGAGCATCTGCATTTCCACCAAAGCCTGTTGAGCTGCTTTGTGTGGTGAGGGATCAAGGACGTGGAGAGAGAAAAGCGAAGTCCAGTCATAAGGATAAGACTCTGGTTAGCTCAATTCAGTTCATCTCCTTGCCATTCCTTTTCCCAGTGGATGCCATGAGCAGGTGGCATGACTTTGAAGTCCCAGGCAGGCTTGCCAACCTCACACTGCCCTCTGCTACTCCACCCCGATTTCAGACGTGGTGGTGGGGTGCCTTGCTAAAGCCGCTTTTGGTGCCGCCCTCCAGGTCCTAACCAGCTGGGAGCCTCTAGACAGAGGAGCCTCCCCACGGGCTGAGCTCTGATGACAGCGCAGGAGCTTTGGGACAGACAGAGGCTGCTCTGCGAGTGGCTGTCTCCTTCCACATCTGACAGGCTCACCGGCATCTGGCGCGGCTCGGTTGTGTTGTGCCTCATGGATTCTCATTCCCTGTCGCAGCTGATTAGGGGGCTGGATCTAAACACGGAGCCTGGGACTCGAGGCACCAGGTTGTATCTTTGGAGCGCGGGCTGTCATGGCATCCCCAGACTGTCCTGTTTCTGTGAAGAGACTTCCCATGTCTTCACAAGGCTTCTCTTTTAAAAGGGTCTTCACTACTGGCCTGGGAGAAGCAACTTCCCTGCTTGGCTTCAGTCTGAAGCAGAGTCAGTTCTCTGCCTAAAACTCGTAATTTGAACATTATTTTTCCTCTCATGCTGACTGGAGAAAGCCCTCGCTGCCAGGGGCACCTGCTAGTGGGAAGTGATAAACCCTCAGTACTAAACCCTGAGAACAGATGTCTGTGTTTTGATGGCTTGGGTCCCCAGGTTTTCCGCTTGTGATCTGGGGCTCCCATCTCACTGTAATCCCCAGCAGTATATATAATATGCAAAATATCCGACTGTGTGTTTCAGAAAAATCAGTCTGGAACCACAGCACAGAGCCCTTCTTTCTCTTTTCCTTCCTCATGCTTTGATCACACAGCGCTCTAGCACATGCTCAGTACACCCCACATCGAATTACTCCAGATGCAGCCTCCTGCAGCACCATGTATATGGGTTCCTTGCTGCATTTTGACGTTGGAGGTGATTTAATTGCTTTCGATGATGCTGTCAGCCAGATCAGGCTGGAGGAGCGTGTTATCCCCCTGCTCTGCTCAGCAGTGCCTTCTGGAAGGTTGTGGAGAAGGATGTTTGCTGTCCTGTTACCATGTGTACAGGATCCATTATCTCTTAACTGCATCTAGAGCTACTTAGAAGCCATGTAGATATTTGGAAGGGATAATGTTTTACATGTCCATTTAGTTTCTCAATATAAACAAGTGTTTATAACTGTAGAATAATCTTTATGTTGAGAGCATTGCCTTACTGGGCTTTCGGATTTTTTTCTGGTCTGTTGTCGGGAGTATTTTTATCATGTGCTGTTGCTGCCTAGGCATCATCCCTCTCATGGTTTGAGGTCATCCTGTTGGTCCGGCCAGCGCAAAACAAGGGATGGGATTTTGGATTGTTACAGGGTGAGAGGTGCAGGAGTGTCAGACACTGTTCTAAAGCTTGGTGAGTGTGAAGAGAAGACAAGAAGTGTTCTGAAAACAATTGAAGAGAAGCTTGTGCTGCGGAGGGGGGCGGACTCGGTCTGTACCTCTGTTTCTGTGCTTGTTGGCCCTGTGCCTCATTTCCTCTGGAGCTGGCACAATCAGAGCAGGTGGGAGAGGGCTTTATTAATAATCTAGGGAGAACTTCTCTCAGGTTATGTTGGGATTGGGAGGTGTCATGGAATCTCTGTGACTGAGAGTAAATACCGTGTTGCTGTGTCCATGGCATCTATAAAGAGCAGCCTTTGTGTGACTTATTTATGGTCTCACAGTAAAGGTATGAGATGCAGCTGGTGAGCTGGTTTGAGACATTGAACAGGAGATGAGGATGGAAATCTGGGATATTTTCATGAGACAGGCTGCTTCCTTTCCCCTCCTCCCTAACTCTCTGTGTCTCTGTCCGATAGCCCACAGTGCGGGCTGCGGCTCTCCGGGGCTTGTGGGGACGAGGCTGGGCCGAGGGGTGTGGTGTCCCCTGGGACTGCATTGTTTTCCAGAGCAGTGTTGTATGAACTAGAACACGGTGTATGGTCTGTAATTCCGCTCAGGCCAGATACTTGGCAACCAATTCAGTTGTGTTGTCGAATCCGGGGCCTAGGTGGGTCTGTGTATAATGCTTACTTAGGTTTTAAAGAAGTTGAGAAGCCAGAAAGGAATTCTCCTTCCAGCAGGCCTCCTGTTCTTTGCATTTGGCTGCACTTCTTTGACATATCATTGGTAGAAAAAAAAAATGACGTTTTGAATTTGTGGATTTGATTTCAGCAATTGGGGGTCTTAAATGTCATTGTTTCCCCCAGGGTGTCAGCTCCTGTGAGGACTTTGAAAAGCTACTTGTGGAAGATGGAGTGCTGTAGCAAATGATGGATTATGGTGAAATAACAAATCAAATGTCTTTCCCGAAACAACAAAGACTTTATTACTGGAGCATCTTGTCTCTATAGGGTGTATAATTAATTATGAACCAAGCATAAATAATATATTTTATAGTACTTTTGTCATTTACTTGGCTGTAGTGTTTTATGTTTTAACATGATTATTCACTGGTAGTCCTTCAATTCTGCCTTTATTACATGATGATTCGATAACTCAAAATGAGAAATTACTACATTAAGAACTTGGCAGAGATATGACCAAATTTTATAATGAATGTTAGATTGTCGTTTGTAATAAAAAATGTGAACTCTATGGCCCTTCAGCTCATGTTTGTTGGTTCACCTTTGTGTCATCTTCTTGTTTGCTTTACTCTAAAAGTTAGGTTTTGATTAAAGAATTTTATTAAAATTTATGTGGGCTTTGAAGGATTAATAATAAGCGATTGCTGTGAATTGAGTGTCCCTCCTCTAATCTATTCTTATCCCAACCTTCTCAGAGGTAACACTATCCGAAATTTGTGTTTATTTGTTTTCTTTATGGTTTTACCATAGATGTTTATATCCCTACATGATAAATTTGTATAAATTGGGTCACGTGACGTATATTATTTGGCAGCTAGCTCTTTTACTCAACATTTTGTTTCTGAGATTCATCTTTGTTATTGCTGGTAACTGTAGTCCGCCACCTCCCCAGCTGTGTGATAGTTTCTGTATTATGCTGTATAAACTCCATAATGGTTCTATCACTATTTATCTAGGACATCATGGAAAGAAATTTGGGTTACCTGTTTTTTCTCTCACAAGTATAGTGCTTTTGTGTACATTCTTTACATGCCTGATGCATATGTACGTGGATTTCCCCACACTGTGTTCCTACAAGTGACATTCATCGAGTCATAGGATGTGTATAACTTCATCATTATTAATTAGGCCAATTTCCTCCCCAAACTAATTGTAACGGTATACTATATTCAGCAGAGCATCTGTAATCATGATGCTCCATATTCTTGTCAACACTTGATATTGTCAGACTTCAATATTTTGTCAAATTGCTGTGTGTGTGACATGTTGTAACACTGTGTTTTAATTTTTTCCCCCTAAATACTAATGAGATGATCCATATTTTTATATTATCATTGACCACTTGGGTTTTTGTTTTTCTTTCTGTGAAGTGCCTTTTTAAGTCTTGCCAATCCCCCCCCCCATGGGGTAGTTAATTTTGATGTAGTAGAATTAATTGATCTTTCTTTTATTGTTTGCACCTTTTATGCAAAACCTTTATTCTGAAGGAATAGAGAAGAAATCCCTCTCCGTTCTGAGGTCATGAAGAGGTTCTCTTACATTGTTTCCTAAATATTTTAAAAACATAGATCTGACTTTTATATTTAGTCTTTACCCAAGCATTCTTTATTTCCTTTCTTGTTTTTCATTTAAATGATTAAGAATCTCAGTATGATATGTTGAAAAGTCTAGGGCTTTAGCATTAATCTCCAGGGCCTGAACTGTCATCATAAATGAAATTGGTACAAATGTTATTTCTGGTTGTTCTGGTGTTCCTTTGTCTTCCAGTGCTCCATACTGCCTAGTCTTAAATATTGTAGACCTAAAAGATCTTAACAAAAACCACTGCTCTGTAGTTTTTTATATTTGTCTTCCTTAATTTTATGAACCTTTTCTGTTCCCTTAAAATTTTAGAAGTTTTTGACTAGAATTATATCCAGACTAAAGATATCATGTTGGGAAAACTGACATCTTAATGATGTTGAGTTTTCCCATCCATTAACTGGCATATCTATCCAATTTTTGAGGTCTTCCTAGTGTCTTTACATAATGTTTCATAATTTTGTATGTAAAGCTCTTATCTTCCTAGGCTCCTTATTTTTTTTTTTAAAGATTTATTTATTGACAGAGAGAGATCACGAGTAAGCAGAGAGGCAGGCAGAGAGAGAGGAGGAAGCAGGCTCCCCGCTGAGCAGAGAGCCTGATGTGGGGCTCGATCCCAGGACCCTGAGATCATGACCTGAGCTGAAGGCAGAGGCTTAACCCACTGAGCCACCCAGGTGCCCTTAAAGATTTTATATATTTGAGAGAGAGTGAGAGCAAGAGAGAGAGCGTGCACGGAAGGGCGAAGGGAGAGGGAGAAGCAGACTCCCCACTGGACGGGGAGCCCATTGAGGCAGGGCTCAATCCCAACCCGCTGGGATCATGACCTGAGCCAAAGTCAGGTGCTTACCTGGCTGAGCTATCCAGGCCCACCGTCTTTTGATACACTTATAAAAGGTATTATTTAAAAATAACATTTAGCAAACTTTTGATGCTAGTATATAGGAATAAAACTGATTTTTGTGCTTAGATTTTTTTATTTAGCAACATTGCTCAACTATCTAGTTCTAATAGTTTGTATGTAGAATCTTTTGGGTCTTCTATGTATACAGTCCTATCATCTCCAAATTACTTCTTCCTTTCTAATCTTTATAATTTTTACTTATTTTCCCGGTCTCATGGCTCTTCTCAGAGGTGAAAGGGCACCTTCGTCATTTCCTGTTCTTTAAGAGATTGTGTTATTGACTACAAGCTTAATTGTATTGTGATGATAGAGTATTGTCTGTAATACACTAGTCTTCTAAGATTTATTTAGACTTATTTTATGGCACTTTTGCAATTAGCATTTATGGAAGCCTTATGTATTTTATTCATTTGTGTATGGTGCAAATTACTGTGGATTTCGTTCAACCAGTTGTTAAAGTATTGTCTGGGGACCCTGGGGTTCCCCCAAAACCCTTTTAAGGGGACTATGAAGTCAAAACTATTCTAGTGATAATACTAGACATTATTTACCTTTTTCTCTTTCATTCTCTCATGAGTTTACCATGGGGTTTTCAAGAGGCTACATGATATATGTTGTTGCAACAAAATAAATGGCAGAAGCAAATAGGAGAATACAAGTCATCTATTAAACCAGATATTAAAGAGATTTGCAAAAATACAAAAATGCAAAAAATGAAAAAAACAAAGCCTCTTTATCACCAGTTTTTTTTTGGTTTTAGAAAATGTATTTATGCTAACATGTAATGGGCTTATTGTTATTTTAAGTTTTCTTTAACGTTCAGTTTCAATTTCTTATACAGTGGATATCAACTAAAATAATCTACATAAACAAAAGCTTTTTAGGATTCTCAATTCTTCAGAGTGTAAAGGAGGCCTGAGACCAAAATTTTTGAGAGCCTCTGGTTAGTGAGATCAAGCTTGTTACTGTGTCATTCAAATTTTTTATATTATTATTGATTTTTTTCTGGTCATTTTGATTTATCAGTTACCGAGAGAAGTATGTTATAGTTTGTCTCATTAATGTGAATTTGTTTATGTCTCCTTAGCATTCTGTCAGGTTTGCTCTATATGTTTTTAAGCTATGGTATTGGGAATAAGCAAGTTTAGAAATGTAGTATCTTCTTAATGATATGAATCCTTCATTGTCAGGTAGAAATGATTTTTCTCTTAAAGTATATTATGTCTAAAATTATTATAGGAATGCTGGCTTTCTTTGGGTTAGTGTTACCTGATGTAATTTTATTTTTTCCAAAATTCAGTCTTTAATATTTCAGGTGTGATTCTTGTAAACAAATTAAAAAATTATTCAACATGTCAGGAAGTATAGCTACTCTCTCGTGACATATATCCTATTCTTTTCATGTATTTTATTTTCAACTTTCTTGTTTTTACAAAACACACACTGTGTGTGGCACACACACAGACACACATAGTCAGTTTTTCCTTTCTAATTGACCTCAGTCGTCCCATCTATAATCACTTTTCTGCCTGAATAGTATTTCTTAGGATTTCTTGAAGTAAATGTCTGTTGGTGGCATACCCCTTTACTTTTGTATGTTGAAACTGTATTTCACTTTAATTTTTTAAAAGGTATTTTTAATCTGTTTCATATGTGCATATATATAAATTTCTGGGTTGACAGTTATTTTTTTCTCAGTACATGGAAGATAATGTTCTGACTTCTAGCTTCCACTGTTTGTTTCAAGAGGTCACCAGCCTACTTTGTCACTCCTTTGTGATATAATCTGTGTGTTCTTTTGACTGCTTTCAATATTTTTTTCTTTGTCTTTGATTATTCACATTTTCATCTTGGTTGTTGAGAGGTGGATTACTTTTTATTTATTCTGCTTGAGATGTGTTAGGAGTCCAGAACCTGTGGATTGGCTTCTTCCCAATCTGGAAAACGTATTGTCATTATCTGCTTAAATATTGCCTCTGCATCATCTTATCACATCTTTTCTTCTATATCTCCTCTTTTCTTCTATATCTCCTCTTGAAGTGTTAAATTTTCTGACTCTTCCCCCATTCCTGAGAACCCTGCTTTTATATTCCTTTTGCCTCTTTATATTGTATTCTGGATAATTTAACCTGCTTTAATTCCACTTTACCAGTTTTTTTCATCATTTTGATTTGTTGTGCTTATAAACCTGCTATAGAGTTTAACATTCCAGTTACACTTAAAAATAACAACCACCACCACAGGGGCACTGGGGTGGCTCAGTGGCTGAGTCAGTTTAACGTCTGACTTTTGATTTCGGCTTAGGTCAGGATCTTAGGATTGTGAGATCAAGTCCCACAGCAGGCTCTGCGCTGAGCGTGGAGTCTTCTTGAAATTCTCTCTCCCTCTTGCTCTGCACCCACCCTCTTCCCTTTCTAAAACAAACAAAAACAGTTTATTGAAGTTGACATGTAGAAAGAGTTATATATTCAATGTTTACAACTCAGTGAAATTGGGGATAAATGTATACCTATGAAACCAGTACCACCATCAAAGCTATAAATATAGCCAACGCCTCCCAAAGTTTCCTCTTGCCCTCTTTATTATAATCATTATCATCATCATCATTTTTATGGGAAAAACTCAACATAGGGTCTACCTTCTTTGTAGATTTTTAGTATATAATGCAGTATTCAGTTATATTTTTATTTCTAGAAATTTGCTTTTTATTTAGATCTTTTTAGTCTTTTATATTCTCTTTCTTCTCTGTATATTTACAGATTCTTTACACATTACAGAGCAAGAAAATGTGAAACATGTAAGAACACACACAGTGGGCTCTCCAGCACCATATTTAATTGTGGGAGACACAGAAACAGGAGTCTCTGCAGATGTGCTCATCCCCTGGTGTGCCCACTGGGATTATGGGATATGTTCAGGGATTTAGCATGGAGGTTTTTAAGACACCAGGAAAGAGTATGGGTGTAGGATGATGGAATGTTTAAGCTGCAACACTGCAGTAATACCAGTACTACTTCTCTCCTCACATCCTAAATGGAGTTCAAACCTGTGGGTAGAAGCGTTATGACTTAAGAAGTCTCTGTTCTGCCACCTCGGTATTCATGATCAGGGGAGCACCGGCCCCTCTTCTAGCTTTAGCCAGATTCTGTTGTTCAAGTGTTGTGGTCGTTCGGTGTCAGACCATTGGCCCGGTGTATTGCCTCAGTATGCTACCAGAATTGATTCTGAAAAGCCCTCAACTCTAGAAGGATTTCATGGGGCTTTCTTTGCAGGAAGCCAGCCTCCAGGGAATCAGTTTTAGACAAGATAGTTCTTATTACTTAGTTATTTTTACATACTAACTGCATATCATTCTTCCCAAGATAAACATCCCCCCCCCCCCATTTTGGGATCACTGATGTTTGGGATACAGCTGACATTTTCTTTTTTATTTTTGTTAGATAAAATAACAGTACATTTTAAAATTGATGTCGTTTTAGATTTGATAAAATACGGGAGTTTATATTCTCTTTCAGATAATTTCAATTTATGAAGTCTTTGTGAATCTGCTTTGACATCTGTCTCTCATTTTTTCTGTAGACTCTCTCATTGTCTTTTGTTCACATATAGATCTTTTGAAGATTACCTCTGAGCTCATATTTCTTGGAACTATTTCTGTGTGAAATGGGTTGCAGAATCTGTATTTGCTTCATGTTCTTGGGGGATGGTGCAAAGCCCAGGAGTACTTTAAATTTGCACTTGAAGTTTTTTTGGAGAATACAGTGGTATGAATTCAAGCTGTAAAACCTCATGCTGGTGAGTTTGTGATTAGAAATTCTGAAGGGAGGATTTTTTGTCTATGTAAGGCCAGTGTTTAGGTCAGTAAAATGTCCTTGTGCCCTTAGAATGAGAACTTAAGGGTTTAGAATCCCAGCTTGATGTAGGGGAGAGTCTCTCCCTGACTCCCCATCTGGGGCATTCCCAGAACTTCTCTCTTTTGTTCTCTGGTATCTAGAAGGCCACCCTTCCCTAGCAAATGCTTCTGTGGTCCTCGGGCCTATTGGGTTTCTTGCTTTCACCTGCTATTTAGTCTCTGAGAAGTTCTTTCTCAGTTCGTCAACCTGTTTGCAAACTGGGGAAAAACATTTTATTTGGCAGTTTTGTTTTTGTGTGGGAGGCTCTGGTTGCAGCACTTTTTGAACAAGAAATTCACCTCTCTCTGTTTCTAACTGCAGATACGGTGGGGACCAAGTCCTGTGCCACTTTTTGTGTCCTTTGAACCATAATTACTTCTTTAAAGAAACCATCTAAGCTTGGAGGTCTCATCTACAATCTAAAAATGAATCTGCAGCACATGCTCTGGTCGTTCATGGGAATTTCAGGTTCACATCTGTCCCGTTGCCATTGAGCACATCGATTCTTCCTGTCCTCACCTTTGTGCAGGTTGCTGAGTGGTCACGGTCATGTGACAGTACGTGGGCCACACAGAGTCTCTGTGAGGGAAACATTTTCAGTTTTGAAGCAAGATAAATTGTCCAATCAAGTTATCATCTACTTCTCCCCAGGAAATCTGCTTTTTTTAAAAAATTAATTTCAGGGTGCATGTGTATTTTCGTTGAAGATAAGAATGACAACTCTACCAATAAAGCAGACAATGTCAAGATACAGTTCTGTGGTAAAAATGGAATGAAAATATGAGTTTAAGAAGAAAAATGAATTGCAAAATTTCCAGCTGTTAACAAGAAGAGCTTGCTTGGGTTTTTTGTTTGTTTGTTTGTTTGCTTGTTTTTGTTTTTAATAGCTTTTTGGGAGTTTAGTTCACAAACAGTTCCACTTTTAATTTTCAATTTTCCTTTCTGTAAGCACTGTGTTTATTTCTGTTTCAGAAAGTCCTGATGGAGCATATACATGGCTTTCTGTGGGGGGCAGTTCCCTTTCTTCCACAGTAGCAAATCATAGCAAAATTGCCAGTGACCATTATGCTAAGCTTTTCTTGTAGAACAGTATATGGAATCAAAGTGTGGTTTTAAATGTAAAATCATCATTTTTTTTTCCTGAGTCTCTCTGTCATCTGCTGTATAAATGGAAGTTATTATAAAGATTAAATGCAAATTGAGTTTTTCTCCCAGTTTCTAGACTCTCGCTATCATGAAGTTTAACCTTGGTTTTTACTCATATTTTTCTCCTTAGTTTTGCTGGCTTTGCATATCTATGGGGTGCTTCTTTTCAGTATCTTCTAGATTTATTTCTTTATTTTTATTGCTTCTAGATTTATTAAGCACATTTTAATTTTAGACCATTTTGTTATGAATGAAAAAAATTATAAGGAACATAGTTGGGTTTTTTAATTTTTTAAATTAAATTCAACTAATTAACATATAATGTATTATTGGTTTCAGGGGTACAGGTTTGTGATTCATCAGTCTTACATAATACCCAGTGCTTATTACAACACATACCCTCCCCAATGTCCATCACTCAGTTACCCCATCCCTCCACCCCCGTCCCCTCTAGCAACCTTCAGTTTGTTAAGGAACATAGTTTTTATAGCAGATGGAAGCACGTTTCTTCCTATTCTAAAGCTCAAGCTTATATTTTACTGATAGTACCTTTTTTTCTCCTCAGTTTCACTGACTTCATTTTCTTCTCTCTTAGGTGCTCATTTTCATTTCTTCTAGATTTATGAATGTATGTTTTTGACCATATGGGTAGGAGTGAAATAGCAAATTAATAAGGCACATAGTTCTTATAAGAGAAGATACAAATTTTCTTCCCCATTATTTAGGCCTTAAAAATATTTTGACCAGCTAAATGTATTCAGAAGTCAATATGAGAGACCCAGAAGGACATTCAGTCAAATTTAGTCATACTCAGTTTGTTAGACTTTGTTCCTTTTAAATGATTGCCTCTACTTCTTTTGTTTCAGCATTTTAATGGTAACGAACTGCTGCCCTGTATTTTCCTTTGTTTTCAATAACAGGTCATTAGATACTGCATTGTTGTTCCCCTGTATGTAATGTGTTTTTCTCTTCTAGATGTGGTTTTCTTTGCATTTATTTTATATCAGGTTTACTCAGTTTTTTGAATCGTAAATTTATGGCTTTCGCAAATTTGGGACTATTTTGATCATTTCTTTAAACATTTTTTCCTGCTCTTTTCTCTCTCTTCTCTCTTTGGGACTCCAGTGATATGTATGTTAGAACATTTGATGTTGTTCCATATGGTCATTCAGAGAGTGTTCTTTTTTTATTCTTGTTTCTTTACAGTAGATCAGTTCTTTTGATCTGTCTTCCAAGTTTACTGACTCTCTCCAACATGCTGGAACGCTATCAGTGAACTCTTACCTTAGACATATGTTTTTATTTGTAGAATTTCTGTTTAGTGCTTGTATTTTTATTTTGTTTTATTTTTTATTAAGATTTATTTTTTAAGTAATCTCTAGATTTTTAAGTAATCTCAGGGTTGTGGATTTGAACATGGCGCTCAAATCCACAACCCTGAGATCAAGAGTCGCTCCATTGACTTTAAGGATATTATAATGATTTCCGAATGATTATGTTGCTATCAAGTTGTATGTGAATATTACAAGATAGTACTGCACCCTATCTAATAGCATTTAAACCAAAGAACATCATTGTTAACTGTCTTTAAACTATTAGGAATTGTTAAATTTATTTCATTTTTATTAAGGAATACAAATGTGGTAAGCTTTGTACATAAATAGATCTGTTCTGGAGAAAAGATACATTTCAGCGGAATGTTCTTTGGTAAACAGAGTGATAGGGTGTTAAACTAAGGCAGAGCCAGTCTAGGTGAGTTCCACGGGCCCTGTTCATTTCAGACTTGGTGAATGTCAAGCCATTCTAAGAAAATTCTTCAGACCAAGGAGGTGGTTCTTGAAACTTTTCTCTTATCTAGGATAGTACTCTTTAAACATTTTGCTCCACATACCCTCTAAATTAACTTTTAAAAACCATGGATTCCCTCTACAGTTAGGTTAGCATCTAAAATTGTTCATCGTAAGTTTTTAGTACTTGTAAAGACCATAATTTCTCATGTATTATATATGTTGAAAACTTAAAATTGTTATATTCCTGTTTTAAATATGTCCAATGGAATATAAATACTAAGAGTGCTTTTTTACCTACCATAATACATTTTTAAAGTACATCATAACACTTCTCTTTTATTACTTGGAATTTTACATTATTCTTTTCCACTTTGAATACCTATTTCCATTACATTTGGCTTATGGAATCTCATTCTAATGTAATACAGTTTTATGGTTTTTACTAATCTTGGTATCGTATTTCTTTGCAATAAAAATCTGCTAATAAATTAATATGATTTTTAAATTTCCATGTCCTTAGGGTCTAAGTATTAAATTTTCTTCTCAATTAGTTATGAATATAATGACTTAATTCACAAATATCAAAATAGTATCTGTTTTAAATAATGTAATAAATAAATGCAGGAAATGCAAAGTATTGTCATTAATGCACAGACTGGAGTCTTAAAGTCTTGGGTTCAAATCCTAGCTCTAACTTTTATTGCTGTATAGTTCCATCTGCCTTGTCTGTCAAATTGGCATTAAGAATAGTATTAACCTAACATGAATGTTATGAAGGTTAAGTGAGTTAGTAGATGTAAAGTGCCTAGGATCATTTCTGGCATATAAGAAATACATGTTTGCTTGATTATTCTGACCATACTTATTAACAATGAAAAGTAAAATTCTATTAGAAATGCATCTTGGGGTGGCTGGGGGCTCAGTTGGTTAAGCATCCAACTCTTGGTTTCAGCTCAGGTCATGATCTCAGGGTTGTGAGATCAAGCCCCATGCTGGGCTCTGTGCTCATCATGGAGTCTGCTAGAGATTCTTTCTCTCCTCTCCCTCTGCCCCCCATCTCCCACTTTTGCATGCACTCTCAAATAAATAAATAAAATCTTTTAAAAAAAGAAATGCATCTTAATGAGATGAAGGTATCTTTTAATTATTTGATAGTTAATTTTCTCATTAAATGATGAATATTTTTTATCGATGCATAAATCTGGGTTCATCACAGCTATCTCAGTTTTTCATTTATATGCTTAGAATGAGAAAACTTTTTATATAGGTGAGTAGATGAAAATAAAAGGGGTCTTTTTATAATAAAACTTCTCAATTCTTTGACTCTTTTTGGATTATGTGCCAAAAATCACTTACTGGTCTTTTATCAAATACCATTTTAAATGATCTTTTGGTAAATAATGCCATTAGCTCCGCTTCAATTTTGTTGAAAGCATGCAGTTGGAAGCCACCTCCCTTGAAAGTGATTTTTCTCCAGTCTGTGTAGTCATTTCTTTTGTAACAGCAGTACCAATATTTTTAATTACATTTTTGTTGGGTGCCCTGAGAGGATTTACCATCCATACAGTGCATTACTATAAAACAGGATGAGGGCATCAAGACTAGTGTGAGAGGAAAGGTGGACACTGAGAACCACAAGTGGCAATCTAGATTGTACTCCTTCTGAAGCAAATCCATTGTGGGAAGTCTCTGCGTGCCTGGCACAGGTACCCCAGCTCAAAGGTCTTGGCTCTTGGGACCATCCCTTTCCTCAGGGCACTCAGAACCAGGAACACAGCATGCCCAGTGTCTGTCGGCCCGAGTTTTCTCTTTTGGATTTTGTTGGTTCGTGAGTGTGGGAGAGAGCAGGTCAGCTCTATGGTTTTTAAATTGCTTGACAGATCCACAGGAAGCTCCAGACCCTTTTAGGCTCTCGGAGGCCCAAACTATTCTCATAATAACACAAAGACCTTATTTGTCTTTTTTATTCTGTTGATGTGTACCCTGACAGTGCAGACAATGGTGGGTAAGATCATTGGCCCCTTATCACAAATCCAGACAGTAGCACCAAATTGTGCCACTAGTCTTTATATGGACGGCTCCACGCTTGGAGTTTAAAAAAAAAAAAAAAATCCATCCTTAGGTAAGAATGTACTTGATGAAGAGTCGCCTGGGTGGCTCAGTTATTAAGCGTCAGCCTTAAGCTCAGGTCATGATCCCAAGGTTCATCCCTGCATCCGGCTCCCTGCTCAGCGGGAAGCCTGCTTCTCCCTCTCCCACTCCCCCTGCTTGTAGTCCCTCTCTCAATGTCTCTGTTTCTCTGTCAAATAAATAAAATCTTAAAAAAAAAAAAAGTCCTTGATGAAGCAGTAAAAACTACTTACTAGTTAAGCCCCAGCAGTTGAGTATATCTCTTTTTCACGTATGCTTACCTGCTCTGTATTCACATGATGAAATTGGCAGTAGGCACAAAGTGATTCTACTGCACACCAGAGAACAATGTCTCGAAAAGTACTTGTATGATTGTTGGATTGGCAAGCTGTACTAGCCAGTTTGTTTTGTTTTTAATAAAACATCATGTTTAGTAGAAACATTTATTGAAAAACTATGGTTATTCAGACTTAGGGTTTTAATAGGCATTTTTTCCAAATGAGCAATGAGCCCGGCATTACAAGGAAAACAACTGATGGTATTCATTACTAATGCTCAAATTCAAGGTTTCCAGCAGAAATTAGAATTTTGGAAAACTTTTAACTGCCACTGTGAGCTTGACAAAGTTTTTATACCAAAAGACTTTTGATGAGATTGGTAGTGATTTTAGCAAAAAGAATTTTCAAAATATTATATAATGAAATTTGTAAACATTTTGGAAAATTTGTATAGTTCAGAGGCCTAATATTTTCTAAATGACTAATGCATGATGTTACAAAGTCACGCATGGATGTAATAGGGTCCAGAGACCTGAACAAATAAGAATTATATATGATATATATATGTATATATAATATATATATGTGTGTGTGTATATATGTAAAGAGAGAATAATTTTAAGGAAGTGGCTCATGCAGTTGAGGGCTGAGCTGATGAGTCTGAAACCTGTACAGTTGGATGAGCTGGAAATCCAGGCAAGGTTGATGTTTTAGTCCCTAGTACAAAGACTGGAAACTCAGGAAGAATTTCCATGTTGCAGTTCTGAAGAGCCCCACTCAGGACTCCATCCCAGGACACTGGGATCCTAACCTGAGCCGAAGGTAGACCCTTACTGCCTGAGCCACCCCCAGATGCCCTGAAATACAGGAATTTCATTTCTGTTCTCTTTTACTGAGTCAATTTGCAAAATTCTTTTTTCTTTTTTTTAAATTTACATTTAGTGTATTATTAGCCCCGGGGGTACAGGTCTGTGAGTCACCAGGTTTACACTTCACAGCACTCACCATAGTGCAAAATTATTTTTCTACTCTTTTCACTTTTTTGTTTTTGAAAATGTAGATTTCTTTTTTTTTTTTTTAAGATTTTATTTATTTATTTGATGGAGAGAGATCACAAGTAGATAGAGAGGCAGGCAGAGAGAGAGAGGGAAGCAGTCTCCCTGCTGAGCAGAGAGCCCGATGCGGGACTCAATCCCAGGACCCCGAGATCATGACCTGAGCTGAAGGCAGCAGCTTAACCCACTGAGTCACCCAGGTGCCCTGAAAATGTAGATTTCTAAAGATAATATATGTTAATAGGAAATGGGCTTATTGTTATTTCCAGTGAATTAAAAATTATTATTTTTTCTTTCCTTTTAGATCTAACACACAAAATACTTTGGTTTGTTTAGTAATTCATTTTTTTAAGATTTTATTTATTTATTTGACACACAAAGAGAACACAAGCAGAGGGAGCAGAGAGTAGAGGTAGAGGGAGAAGCTGGTTGCCTGTAGAGCAGGGAGCCAGATGCAGGACTAGATCCCAAGACCCTGGAATCAGGACCTGAGCTCAAGGCAGCCGCTTAACCGACTGAGCCACCCAGGCATCCCTTATTTAGTAATTTTTTAATGAAAGGAGTCTTTATACAAGAAAATTGAGAGTTGTTACTTTAATAAAAAAGAGGTGATAGCTTGGGAAAATAATAATTCTTACTAAGGCAGCATATGTTGGGAATTAAACAACTTCTTCAGGCATTAACCTGAGCACCTGAATGTGGTAATGAGGTTCTTCACATGAAAGTCGCTTCCATGACCTTCAGTGGGTGCTGGCGGTGGTTCCATATGATGTCTGAAATGAACAAGCTGGTTCATTAGGGGTTCTCTTCCAGTTGGGGTTTGTTTTGAGGGCAGTCCATGACCTGCTGGAGAGGATTGACCTCCTACAGAAAGCCTTCCAGACACACGCTGGCTGAAATAGGGCTGTTGTCTAAAGAGCACATGCACCACGTCCAGCAGCTCTGGAAAGTCCTGCCTCTGGGTCCCCAGTCCGTCCTTCTCACTTCATTATGGCAGTGTTAGGAATACCATGCCACGTGCAGTTTACAGCTTCAGTTCAACCAGGGACACCCGTGTCCTAGTTCAGTGTCCTCCACTTTTGACAGTAGAACACAGCAGGCTGATGTAGACAGCAGCAGTGTGTTAAGGCTGAATGCACGTGCTTTCCTTGTAGAAACCCGTTTCATGTTCATCATTCATTATATTCTTCCATTCCACATCATAGAAAACGAGTCCCTGTGTCAACGCTTTCCCTTCTTACCATGAAAAATATTTGACTTTTATACTTCCTTCTCTAAAAATAATCTTCTAAGGTTTCCAGCTGGTGTTGCCAAGGACGTCCGAGGTCCGGGTGCGGGGGGCACACGGGGCATCCGCAGCATCTGCAGCAGGTCCTTTCTCGAGTGTCCCTGGAATAGGAGTGTGGCTCCAGCCCAGGGACAGCAGCCCTTAGGCTAATCAGCACGCTGCGAGGAGGGGAGCGGCAGGGTGACGCACAAGGACGCCGCTGTGTCCGAGCAGGCCTCGGGGTGTTCCGCAGACCCCGGCCAGGCGGCGCCGGCTGCCTCTGGAGTAGCTCGGACTGTAAGCCAGGGAGCAGCGTGCAGCTGCATGATGAAAGAGCATTGTTCGGACGACATAGAAATCGCCTCCAACCACTGTATGTGTGAGAAGAGCTCAGGGACACCCCCTGCTCTTCGCTTCTGGGGGTGGGGTTGCGTCATGATGCTACATGTGTTTCCGGTGTCTGACGTTGGGACTGGGCACGTGGATGCCTTACGCACCGCTTCGCGTCCGCTCTTCTCTTGACGGCCAGCATTTCTGGGGACTTTACCCTTATGCTGGAGCTGGTCTCTCGGCACCATTTTCTTCCCTGTCAGGCCATGGAGCCCTGGTGGCGGCCGTGCTAGAGACCCCCGGGTTCGGCGGTGTTTTCTCTCTCCGCTCTCATTCCAGCGCGGCGGCAGGCCCGGGAAGCCTCGCGCCGCGCAGTTGTGGTGCAGGACTTCAGGTACCGCAGGCGTTTTAAGACCTGTCGACACAACGGCGCTGTAAACATTGTGAACACGTTTTGGAAGGCAGAGGTGTATCTGGAGAAGTGTCCCGTTGTGATTGGCTCCGTTGCTGTCTGACGCTTAATTTCTGCAAAGGAAAGGTTAGCAAGGCTCAGGGAAATGTGGAGATGTTGTTTTATGAGTTCTTTTACAGTTTTTTCTCTCTTTCTTTTGAAAATCTGTGGCAGGTTTCAGTCCCAGTTTTTCATTTGAATTTATTCGTATTTTTAGAAAGTGCAAAATGGAAATGTATCGTTCCTTTTTTATCTGTGTCTAATGGGGAAGTATTTTTTCCTTCTTTTGTTTCCTTTTGACTCTCTTTCCTATTTTCTTTCGTAAGATGCCAGGCATTGCACTAATGCTCTTTTAAAGGGATTCTAGGTTGAAGTTTGGACTTGTGTTGTATGTGCTTCTAACACAGAAAATATCTCGTCTTTAGAATGTATCGCAAACCCAAGTTTTGACAAGTTCCTACCACATGGGTATCTGGAGCTCCGTTTGGAAATGTGCAATATACTCTCTGTCTTAAGTGGGTATTAATGAGTAAAATACAAGGGATTCCTTATCTTGGGGTCCATGGGCTATAGAGATCCCCATTGCAACTGTATGTAACCTTGGTTTGTTTTCACATTTTCAGAGGTGTTCAGTCATTAAGAACTACGTTTGGTGGCGTGAGTGATCTCTGAAGTGGCTTCCAACCACTGTTGGAACCAGTTCCAACCACTGTTTGTTTCCGTGATTTTCAGTATCTTAATTATAACTGGGTTTTCTCTGTGTCTTTCATATGCATTTATTTAGTAAACAAAGTGCATTGAGTTTTCGGTAGCTTTCTCACTTTAATTTTTCATTTTTTAGCTATACGCATTTATTCACTCATTTATTTATTTATTTATAAAAATATTTTATTTATTTATTTATTTATTTGACAGACAGAGATCACAAGTAGGCAGAAAGGCAGGTAGAGAGAGAGGAGGAAGCAGGCTCCCTGCTGAGCATAGAGCCCATCTTGGGACCATGACCTGAGCTGAAGGCAGAGGCTTTAATCCATTGAGCCACCCAGGTGTCCCTATTCACTCATTTATCTTTTAAGTCTTTAATGTGTAGACACTGTGGTAGGTCATGTCACATCATTACAGTCATTGTGGAGTCCTGTGCCTTTCCATTTTAACCACGATCACATTTTATGATTGTGTACTTGTGTGATGTCTCTTTCAGGAGACTGAAAGCTACAGGAGCCCAGGGTCTGCGTGTTTTCCTCTCTCGTGTATCCCACAGTGCTGGACACACTGCCTGGCAGATAAAAGGATCTGGGACAGTATTTGCTGAATTAAGACATTTTTATGTCTCTTCAGAGTGCCTAGTATCTTAAGAGTTAATTTCCTATCTGTTGTGAATAACTAATGTCCAGGAAGTTGAGTGCTTGACTTGGTTTTGTGTGCCATGGAGGGAGAAACAAAAAATACCATGTGATACCCAGTCTCAGAGCATGTACATAATGGAGTAGAGGAGGAGAGACAACCCTATCTGAAACCTTTGTTTCCTTTTTTTTTTTTTTTTAAGATTTTATTTATTCGAGGGAGAGAGAGCACAAGCAGGGGGAGCAGTAGAGGCAGAAGGACAAGCTGGCTCCCTGCTGAACAGGGAGCCTGATGCTGTGCTCCATCCCGGGACCCTGGGATCATGACCTGAGCCAAAGGCAGACGTTTAACTGACTGAGCCACCCAGGTGCCCCTGAAACCTCTGTTTCTAAGTGCTATGGGAAGTTAATAGAGAAAGGGAGTGAGAGCAGACCAGGAAGGTTTGTCAGTGGGGATGAGACTAGGGGAAGATCTGGGGAATGGGAGAATTGCAGAGAGAACACTTGAAGTCCCGCTGAAGAATAGGATTGGCAAGAAAGGTGGGGACAGCTACATAGTGTAGAGGCCAGCCCAAGGGTCACATTAGAGTCTGCAGAGTTTCCTAGTTGGAGAGCTCTCTTCCATCACCTCCCTTAAAATCAGGGCTTGAATGAAGAAGTACTAGTGGCTCCTGACAATTTGTGTTAGGGAAAGGGTATTCAAAAAGGAGAAAGGGAAATGCTGGGAGTAATTTGAGTGCTTAGCCCTCTGAACCCTGGCCTTATATAGCACAGGATGCCTGGAAGCTGGAGAGCAGAAGAGTGTGAGATGCTGCACACACACACACACACACACACACACACACATACGGCAAGATTCTGAAAGAAACTGCACACAGTAGCTAAGCAAGCCCTTTTCTTAAAGGAAATGCATAATATATGTCAGCTAAGCTACACTCATGCTTCAGGGAGGTTTTGAGATCCAAAATGGTAGAAGGGGTCCAAGGAGGGGACATTACCAGCCTTCCACAGGGGTTTGGGTGCTCTGCACCTGAGGAGTATCCTGAAGCATGGTTCCAAAACCAAGACCATCTCCAACATATTCCCAAGTTATCTCTCAGTACCCAGAAAACAAAGAACGATGATTTTGTGGAGAGTTAATATTCTGCAGAGTTATTGTTGGTTACTGGGCCTGTGTCCCCATAGGATCCAAGGCCTCCAGGCCAAACCACTTCTCTTCTTTACGGTTTGAATACTGTTGCCTTTTCCTGATATCACTCTAATTCCCCTGTTTCACATACAAAGTAATATATTTTTTCACTGGCTGTGTTTAATCCTCTCCACTATTCTCCTCTTTTTTGCCAGCTGATTTTTGGGACACAAACATACACTCATGAGTCATCATGAACAAAATGGTGCTGTAGAAAGAGAAATCTCAGCACAAAAAGTAAAGTTTACCAGAAATACCTACAGAATGTCCTTGACAAAATTCACAGCAAACTCCAGGGAACAGATTCTAGCCATACAGTATGAGATGAATTATTTTTATGGCTGTCTGTTCCCAGTGGTTTAAGATTCTTGGAGCAAGTGTTCCAGGTAAAAGCATCTGCTCCCAACTCTATTAAAAGTACTTCTAGAATCACGTCTTCACATCCACATTTCAATGAGGAAGCCAGAATGTAGCTAGAAGTAATTACTTCAGACTACATCTTGTGCTCATGGTGCTACCTCATTAGCACTGTGGCTCATTCACAAGCCAAGATCTACTTCTCATTACTTCAGAGCAGAGATCAAATAACTGTGCAGTGGTTGGGCATGGTTCTGAAATGCAATTCCTTTATGTTTCAGCATATAAGAAATAGAAGTATCACTTTTGCTCTTGTCTGTGCCTTTAACATTTCTGGCTGTTCAAGTTCTTGCTCTTGGGGAAATGCACGCCTTTCTCCCCTTCTAAACTTTTCTCTTTCTGCGGGGCCCAGGTCAGAGTTTACCCTTCCCAGGAAGCTGTCCCTCTGTTGCCCACTACATCTTTCTTTGAATGCCAGTGGTGGTGGTGTTTGGCCACCTCTGCTGACAGTGTGTGTTATGATAAAATTCTTTTCTTCCCTTTGAGCTAACATCTCTAGTAAATTGATTTTATTTCTGGGAAATATAGAGAGACCTGTAGGAAATACATCCTGTGGCCCTAGTAGATAGAATCAGTGATGAGCTAAGAGATGAATTATAATAAGAATAAGAATATATATAAGAATTTATATAGCTTTTTATAGCTTCTGTGGTGCATCCTTTTTTGGGGGGTAGGTCTAGAGCAGACATTTACTGGGAATGAGGAAGCTTCAGTAAGCTAAGACATAGAACGTGTGATTCTCTGGGATCAATCTGTATATACATCCTGACATTTATCTAGAATAGATTGGACCTAGCAACCAGTGACCAGAAGAGGAATCTTTTGAGCTTGACCAGTGGATCAACTGTAGACTCAGGATTTGAGGAGACCTTGGTGGGAATAGAGTTTGACCGCTCCTCTCCCGCAGCGCCCCCTCCAGTTCAGCGCTCCCATCTGTGTTTGGCCTCTATTCTGAACTCTGTGCTCATTACTTCTTCTTTTTGTGTGCCATAGTTTATTTCTTATTATTGTGGTTGCTCTTTCTCAGATATGCCATAATTAATTAACATCTCTAAGAAAGTGGGATGCCCAGAATTATATTCTACTCCAAGAGAAGAACTTGCACTTCGGTTTCTTATGGACTAGAGTTTTGTTCATGTGGTGGTAGGGGAGGAAAAATAATTTTTCCTCTACACTTTGAGTTCTTGGCCGAGACCCCTATAATAAAAGCTGGATAAACAAGAGAAAAACATACAGAAGTTTATTAACATGTATACCTCAGGTATTTGGGGGAATATCTAGGAAAATATGAATAACTCCAAACTTTGAAAGTTTAGATGAAAGAGTGTAGAAATGTATTATAATATTCGTTAGGTTTCTAATTCAAAGATGGAGAAATCAGGGGTTTTGAGTTCTAGTCACATCCAGAAGTGGGGTTTAAAAAGCTGATGGCCATCTCCATTTATTCTCATTTTGAAAACATTTGTCCCTCCCTGCTTCCCTGTGAAAACAGTAGAAATTCATACTTACAGAAACTACAGTGACTCAGATCTAGAGATGTGTGACTGGTCATATCCTTTCCCCCCAAAATTAATACATATACAAAAGATTGAGATGATAGTGCTTATGATACTGAAGGCTATGGTAAAATGTCAAGATAAAGAGGAAAATTTGTTTTTGTATTGCTTTGTAGTTAATTAAAATACATTATTCTCATCCAAGATATATTCAGGTATGCCTCCTCCGAAAAAAACACCATTGGAAAGTTAGAGACCATAGAAAATATCTGTTTTTAATCAAAAGAAAAATTATGAAAAAATCTAAAAGCATGGGAGGGAATATACAGCTGACTCATGTTTTAGTGAATTATATTTATTTTGGTCATGGAAAAGGTTGCTTCCTATTTTTCCATTAGTCTGTAGTCAACCCCATCCACAAAATCTATTTCTAGAATTTAAGTTGAAGGCATAAGTTTAAAAAAAAAAAAGTAACTATCTTTCAGTCAAAAAGTAAATCAGTAAAAGTCGCAAAACTGCTTTATTTTAATGTGGATATTGTCAAGATCTTTAAAATACTTTAAAATTACTCTTTAGATTGTATAGGGTAGTGAGTTTAGTGGTGGCTCCCCAAAAGATATGTCCTTGTTCCAATCCCTGGAACCTGTGAATGTGACGTTGTTTGGAAAAGGGTCCTTGCAGGTGTAATGAAATTAAGGGTCTTGGAATGAAAGTATCCTGAGTTTCCTATGTGGACCCCAAACCAAATGATGAGTGCCATTATAGAAGACAGAGAGGGAAAGGTGATGTGACATTGGAGTGGGAGAGCTTAGAGTGATATGGTCACAAGCCAAGGAAAAGGAATGCTGACAGCCCCCAGAAGTTGGAAGAGGCAAGAAAAGATTCACCCCAAGAGTCTCCAGGGGGAGTGTAGCCCTGCCAACACCTTGATTTTAGTCTTGTGACCTCTAGATATGTGGTTTCTGTGGTATTGAACCAGCAACTTTGTGGTAATTTATTATAGCAGCCATAGGACACTAATACATGTAGGGTTCAACCAATTCTTTGAGCAGCATATTATATGTTAGTTGTGCTACAAGTCACTGAGGAAATCGTTTCTGTCTATAAGAGTCTTATACAAGTGTAGTGAGTCAGGTATGGGTGGACCTTTACAGTGCTGTGTGAAAAGATTTATTACAGAGTTATATAGACATATATGAATAAGGGGAACTTGAAAGAATACCAGTGTTTTTCTGAAAAAATGCCAAAGTTAGGTCAGCTGCAGGCAATGCTTGGCTTGTAAACGAAAGCATTTTTTAAAAATAAGCTATTTTTAATACTTCTATTAACAATATTAAAAGGATGTAATCAATAACCTAAAGGCTTGAATGTGATGAATTTTTAAGCTAGAGTATACTTCATGAAGGGAACGTTTCAGTCTGTTCTTTAAATACTAAGAGAAACAAAGTATAACATCCAACATGCTATGAATCTTCCTGGGCTTTTTAACACCTCTGTCAATGTCAGCTGTCAGATTTTCTTTCATGAAAATATATCTCTAATTTTACAATGGAATCCACTGAATAGATACTTGTCATTCTGATATTTATCACTACTATAAAAAATGACAGAGTATTTTAAAGCTTTATGGAGGCATAATTTACATGCTGTAAAATTTGGTTATTTTAAGTGTACAACATAATGTTTTTGTTTTTTTTTTTTTTTTTTTTCTCATTTTATTTATTTTTTCAGCGTAACAGTATTCATTCTTTTTGCACAACACCCAGTGCTCCATGCAAAACGTGCCCTCCCCATTACCCACCACCTGTTCCCCCAACCTCCCACCCCTGACCCTTCAAAACCCTCAGGTTGCCCCAACCTCCCACCCCTGACCCTTCAAAACCCTCAGGTTGTTTTTCAGAGTCCATAGTCTCTTATGGTTCGCTTCCCCTCCCCAATGTCCATAGCCCGCTCCCCCTCCCCCAATCCCACCTCCCCGCAGCAACCCCCAGTTTGTTTTGTGAGATTAAGAGTCATTTATGGTTTGTCTCCCTCCCAATCCCATCTTGTTTCATTTAATAAATTTGCCGAGTTGTGCAAACATTACTACGATCCAGTTTTAGAACACTTCCACCACCCCAAAGACCCCTCGTGATTATTTGCAATCAATTCTTACCCCCAGTCACAATTTCAGACAACTCGTCTGTTTTCTGTCTCCATCATCTAGCCGTTTCTACACATTTCATGTAAATCTGATAATTAAATATTCTTTTGTATCATATTGCTTTAACTTAGCAGAATGCTTTTGAGGTTTATCCATGTTATAACATATATCATTATTTCACTTGTGTTCTTGCCAAATAGTATTTATAAATGTTTTCATTTTGTTTATAAGTGTTTTGTTGATCCATTCACCAATCGCTGGGCATTTGGATGCTTTTATTCAGGGCCATTATGAATAATCCTGCTATATACATTTGCCTACAAATATTTGTGTGGACATATGTTTTTAGTTTTTGGAAGAGTGGATATATAAGAGGGAAATTGCTTGGTTATATAGTAAGCTTCATGTTGTCATTTTAAAAACACTTTTCCAAACTGACTGTGCCAGTACTCATTTCCCACCAATAATGTGTGACGTTTCCAGTTATTCTATATCTTCATGAATATTTCTTATTGTGTACCTTTTTGATGATAGCCATCCTGGTGGATGCAAAGTGGTATCTCATTTTGACTAATGACTAATGGTGTGGGCTTTGAAACCATTTAGGTGAACTTTGGCTCTTCAGTCCTGTCTTTGGTCTTCCAAGACTCATGTATTTTTCTTCTTCTTCTTCTTTTTTTTTAATCAAGAAGCACATAGAACACACAATAGGAAAAGCAAAAGGTTATAAGGAGAGTTGAGGACAAAAATTAAATAAAGAAGATGGTGAGGGAAAGTTACGAGAATAAAGTAGATGCATGATTATGGGAAAGAGGAGAAGGAAGAGCTTATTAAAAAATGCATTTCTGGGAAAGTCAAATCATATCATAATAATATCAGTGAAGACAAAAAAAGACATGAGTACATTAAGAACATTGGTAACAATTTGAACATTTTCTGTCCAGAGTAATGGCAATGTATACTGAGGTCATTAATTTAGGTCAAAATGTGCTAGGAACTGAAAGTACTTTTGAGTTATTATCCATTACACTTGTCTAATCTCTGCAGAAAGGGTACATTTTCATTTACTCATAGCTTCTTTCTGCGATTTATTATGTTCTTCTGTTAGGGCTTTTCCTTTAGTGATCAGCTATCTTCTGGACACAGCATTAGGCCCTCTGTGGTCACTCGTGTCCATCTGAGCTTCATAGTGTTGACTTTGGATGATTCCAAATTTCATGTCCTTTCTTCCTATTTACATACTTTTTGTATGTGCAGCACACACTCTTTTTGTTCTTTCTCCGCCTCTACCTTCTTCATCACAGACCTAAGTAGACCATTTTGAGAGAGTTGAGTTTTTTTGGTTGTTTTTTTATTTTTGGGTTCATGTGTTGTTAACATAATTTAACACGTAATCATAGTATGTCATGAAGCCTTCTGAGACATTTCCCCTGTGAATGCTAGTACCTGAATCATTGAGAATTACTTGTCTCCTCAGTTTTGACTTCAGGTGATGGTCAGTAGAACAATCATGGTGGTAAAGAATCCAAAACAGTTTTTTAAAAAATATTGGTTTATTTTTAATTAATCTCTATACCCAGTGTGGGGCTTGAACTCACAGCTCCAAGATCAAGAGCCTCATGCTCCACTGACTGAGCCAGCTAGGCTCCCCCACAACAGTTTTTATGTTACGCCAGTTATTTTAATCCTGGTCTCTAGGGTTAGCATAAAGATTTTTCTAAATGTAGTAAAATAAAATGTATATTCAAATTTGAAAGACTTTAAAAAAAAACCTCAAATAGGAAAACGCACATACTCTTTAGAGTTTAATTCTGTTTATCACCAAATTCACATATGTGTATACATGAGCTGTGAAGATCAAGTACTATGACCAGAGTTTTAATAAATGGACCAGAGCTTACATATTTAAATGAGCATTATATACTTCGAAATGAATGATCTCTAGCTATAAACTTCTTCCATCCATTTTACAGTTTCTCAGTCTTATTTTGGGATTTCCATCAGTGCCAGTTTATGAACCAAATTAAAAAAAAAAAACGGATCTCATTACTTTATTGTCACACTTCATATATAAGATGCAAAAGCAATATGCTTTAGTAATTGAGATTTAAATAAATTGAGTTTCCTATCTCATATATTGCCTGGTGCTGGCTTAGCCTGTTTTGAGATGCGAACACATTTCCTTCATCTCATCTCATCAGAAAGCAGTATGTTTAAAACAAAGGATGTGCTGATTGCAGCACTTGTTTCCTCTGAACCCATTACTCTGTACCAAGCCCTTTTACCACCTATTACTTTAAAAAAAAAAAAATTCTCTAAGAGGCTGTGAGATGAATTGCATTTGCATTATGATGATAGTCACTCAGGCACATTGTCTTATGGGAGGGATTTCCAGAGATACCCATTAGGCTAGGAGACAGTGACAAAATAGGAAAAGTAGGACAAGTGAGAGAGCAGCTGTCTGCACCCAAGAAGAGAGGTCTCGCCCGGCATTAACCCTGCCAGACCTCCATCGAGGACTTTTTGCCTCTGGTACTGTAAGCAAATCACTCTGTGGTGTTTAAACCTCCTGGTCTATGTGTACTATTTGTCATGGCAACTCTAGCTAAGATATAAAGGCATTCTTTTCCATAACTATAGTGTAGTGATCAAAATCAGCAAATTGATATTGAAACAATACTGTTTTGACCTACAAACCTAATTCGGTTTGTATCATTTGTCCTAATCATATGTTTTACAGTAAAAGAAATGTCCGATCATGTGTTGCTTTAGTGAGTATCTTTCTTGAATGCCGTGCATGTCTCCTCTCCTCTCATCTGGAGCAGGTGATCAGTCTTTCCTTCTCTTGGTGAAGTTGAGAATTTTTATAAGTATAGAACTGCTTACTCTGTAAAGTGTTCCTCAATTTGGAGCTGCTATTTTCTCATAATTAGATTCAGATTATGTATTTTTGTCGGGAATACAACAGAAAAGCTGTTATATTCTCAGTGTGTTATATCAAGAGACACATGGTGTCAGTTTGTTCCATGACCCATCATGTAAACTTTGAACATTTAATTAAGGTGGTACCTGTCAGGGTTCTCTACTGTGAAACCACTCTTCCCCCGTTTTGTAATTAATAGATTGTGGGGATATACTCTGAGACTTCAAATCTCCTTCCACCCACTGGTTTTAGAATTGACTAATGTTTTCTTGCTTGATTCACTTACTACTGTTATGGTTGCTAAACGGCAATTTCCTTATTCTATTATTGCTCGTGTATGTATTTTGGTTTTCTGTTGTTGGGAAGAGATTTCTTTTGTCCCTTGTTTGTGTATTTATATATTAACAAAATAGACTCATATATATTAAAATATGCTGTGACTCATTTTAATTCTGGTCATACCACATAAATTCTCCAAATTTAATGAAAATATATCCATTTATTTCATGTGTAAGACATAAAAAAGAAAACTTCAGTAAGTTTATATGGAGATAAGATTGTCATAGCTGGTTTGGATTTTGTGGATGATTAAAGGGAGGAATTGAAGACAATTGTCTGACCTCCCTCTAAGTTGGGTATAAGAGAGAATGAGAAAAGGAGATTTGGAGAAGAAAGGGAAAGGTTAAATTGCGAAAATTCAGGGGGCAGTGTTTCCATGTGGGAAACTGATGCTTGGGGATGGTGTCTGGTGGAGATGTGCATTAGAGCACCTGTGCCGGAGTGGGCTCCTCCTGGTTCAGAGAGTCCATTTTGGGTGTCTTTTCCCCCCTTCATCTTCAGGGCCATCACATGGGTAGCTTGAAATCAGCCATGGAGGGAGTATTTCTACCACAGAAATCAGCAAATGATAATGAATCAATCTTTCCCTCCACATTGCTTTGTCTCCCTACAGAGCCAGTTTACCAGCATTCCACTATTTGGGTAGCATTGGCATGTGTGTGCCAGTTTAAATCCTAAAAGTGAATGAGATGAGGGGCGCCTGGGTGGCTCAGTGGTTTAAGCTGCTGCCTTCAGCTCAGGTTATGATCTCAGGGTCCTGGGATTGAGTCCCACATCGGGCTCTCTGCTTGGCAGGGAGCCTGCTTCCTCCTCTCTCTCTCTCTCTGCCTGCCTCTCTCCCTACTTGTGATCTCTATCTGTCAAATAAATAAATAAAATCTTTAAAAAAAAAAAAAAAAGTGAATGAGATGATTAAATGATTAGTGTTTAACATGAGAACAAAATATGATAATTAAAAATGGCATATTCAGGGTGGTTAGAAGAAGAAAAGCCACAGAAGAGCTTCAGAAAGTATGTAGAAATGTTTATTTAAGAGGAACTAGAGGCGAAGGTTTTTCCAAGACTCCCAGATAGCAGATATTTCCAAGACAGGTTTAATGAGCAATGCCACGGGTGGCCAAGATATCCAGTAAAATAAAGACTAAATGTGGTTTACGGTATCAGATTGTTTGGTAGCCTTAGTAAAAGTTCTAATTTAGTGACTTGAGCAGATGCCGGATTGAGTTTAGTTAAAATTCAACAACTGTTGAGTGTTGAATGGGTAGGAATGGACCTTTCAGAGCAGAGCAAAGTGAACGTCTTAGGCTCACCTTATTTTAATAATCTTACTGTATAACATAGGCTACTATCTTAGACCATGAAGAACATGAGGTACAAGAGTGGTTTGTGTACCTTATGTGGGTATCCTAGCCTACTTGGCTTATAAAGGAGGGAACCCATTTTGAAAGTTTGAGTTTGTTTGATTTTAATTTTGGTATTGTGATTCCCATTAATTTTGTCAGAGAATATAGCATAACACTTAAAAAGAATTTTCCGTTAAAAATTGTATTCATTTACTTAGCTTCTCGGTAAAATTTCTGGCTGGAGTGCATACTAGACCTTTTTATCTTTTCTAGTTGACAGGTTTTCAATAGACAATGTTTCTTAACTAATTTATTCTTTTAAAATCAGTGGTCAGTTTTGTGAAATTTTTTTTAGAACCATAGGTATTACACAATGGGATTTTGTTCCTTTGATTTCTTTTTAAAAAGCTGATGTTAATTTAGGCAGCAAAGCAAAAATGAGTCTTTAAGCACAGAAATTCTCATGTATTGCATTTACTGTTAGTTTATTGGATATTATATACTTCATATAGTTTTCTCTCTTTATAGTAAATTTGGAAACAAGGGATACTATACCCTTGCATATGAACAAAGAATCGTGAAAAATTACATAACAGTAAAGAGAGCAATTTTAAATTCTGGGAGGTAGATTGTTTATACTATGCCTGGAATTTGTTTTACACACCTCTGTGCCAGCAATAGTTGCTAGTTCATTTATTTTGCTGCTGCTGAATAATGTATTTGATACCTAGTTAGGAAAATCTTTTCTTAGAGTTGAACCGCATTTCATTTACAATGTCCATGAATGCAGTTTAGGTGTAGAAGTAAAAATGTGTTTTGGAAAGATAGAATCTTATCATCCTATGCCCAATTACTCTTTTGGCAATAGAACCTCTTTGTAACAGAAGTTTCTGTTTGTAACAGAAAGGAAAAAAAATTCTTAGAGTTTTATTTAAATATAGCATGGCATATCTGAACAACAAGGGACATGTTAGCCTGTTTTCTTTATAACTATTAAGTTGGAAGAATTCTTTGTGTTCACTAGAGCCAGTCATTTGCAATAACAGTGTTAGGAAATAATGACAATACCCCACTGTGTGTGTGTGTGTGTGTGTGTGTGTGTGTGTGTGTGTGTGTGTCCCATTCTGCGTGCTAATTGTTCTCATTGTATTTTCTCACTTAATCCTCACTACAACCAATAGCTCATAGGGTGGAAGTAGTAGAGTCAATATTCAAATCCAGGTCTACCTGACTCTAGAACCAGAGATACTATATCAAGTTGTGATTGGCGTAGCTTCAAAAGGGTGAGAAATGAGGTAAAAATAAACATTTCCCAGTGACCTTACTTGGTATTTCTTAACATTGGGTAATGAATCAGATGTGACTTAGTGCAAAGCAGTTTAATACTGATTTAGGATTGAAAAGAAAGAGAAGGCAATCTTTTTGTTGTTATAATTGTCATCTTTGGGTGTGATGTGTTTAGTTAAAGAGATAAACTATGTATATTTCCTCTGCTATGAGAGTATCTGTCTGCAATTATTTACTCTTTGTTTTACTCAAGCTGTTAGGAGTTCACAAACATTTGGGGTTCAAGTTTTCTTTTTAGCCTCCTTTTTCTCTAACTGGTCATTAAGAGCTGCTCTGGAAATCCCATGTTTTACCCAGGGAAAGAGTAAAAATGGAAAATTGACTGGGTGTTTATTTTTTGACCTCTCTTTTCCACCAACACTGTTTTTGTTTTCCCATTCTAAGTGATAAGAACGAAGTTATTTTCAATTTATCTATAGACTGTCCTGTTAGGAAAAACTTCTCAACTGTTTAATAATTAGGAGAGGCTGCTTCCAAGCTTAGCTTCTTTCAGGTATGTTTTTATTTCCCTTCTTGTGTTGGACTTGCTGCTTTCTTTGAACTTTTGAATTGTCTAAAAGAGAAAATTATACAGTTACATTTAGCAGTATTTTCAGAAACACTCTGGCAAGAGAGACTGTGATTTAGTGTTTATTTATGTTTCACATGATTGACTGTGTACTATATATATATATATATAATATATATATATAACTATATATAACTATAACTAAAAATTTATATATATAAATAAATTTTTAGCCATTGAGGTCTAATGGAGGGTTTGGGTGAGTATAATTTAGGGTCACATGTTTGAGGGTTTTCTTTTAAATTACTTCTTTCTGGTTTAGAAGGGCAGTTTTTATCCCCATTTTTTTTTAAGATTTTTTATTTATTTATTTGACAGACAGAGATCACAAGTAGGCAGAGAGGCAGGCAGAGAGAGAGAGGAGGAAGCAGGCTCCCTGCTGAGCAGAGAGCCCGGTTCGGGGCTCCATCCCAGGACCCTGAGATCATGACCTGAGCCAAAGGCAGAGGCTTAACCCACTGAGCCACCCAGGCGCCCCTGTTTATCCCCATTTTACACATCTTCTCTCTTCTAGTTTTTGGGATCTTATATTAAGTTTCTGGATGCTTTTTGGGAAAAGTTACGTAAATAAGTTTTACTTAGTTTCTTAATGGTCAAAGTTTCTGTTGATTTCAGTTGTAAAACCGCTGAACTTTGAAGCCCTCTAAGCAATTGAATCCCAAACCTGGTATATTAAAGGAAGGAAGCCAGAAGTTTTGGTAATTCAGATGCCGACATGACAGCAGTAACCAAATCCAGCCAATGTGGTGTATAGTCCTTTTCAAAATAAGGTAACTTCAAATGCTGAATCTATGAGTTGTTGGAGATGTGTGTGTGTGTGCGTGCACGAGTGTGCGCGCACGTGTGTGTGTATTCAGTCATCTTTTATTGGTGTTAATTCTCAGGATACAGAAAGATTCTGGGGTTCCAGGTAAAGGTCATGGTCAGAAATGCGGGCTCCTTCACTGGTACTT
Source organism: Meles meles (assembly GCF_922984935.1). NCBI lineage: Eukaryota > Metazoa > Chordata > Mammalia > Carnivora > Mustelidae > Meles > Meles meles. The sequence continues at coordinate 65,828,745 of NC_060072.1, forward strand.
GTGTAGCCACTCAGTTGAGTTCCTTGCAAGAACAGCAGTAGTTCAAAAGCATGTGTGCTGCTAGTGCTATAGAAATCCCAGCAATGCTCCCTTTTCTCACATTGGCGTTCTTGTTGTAACAGTGGCAGTGACCTCAGGAATGTTCAAGCAATGCCTTTATTGGGGGTATATGCCCTATTAGTATCCAACTTGGCAGCTCTCCTATTTTGACTCCATGAGCTCCTTTTCTTTCATGGGGTATAACCAACACCATCGTGGAATCCTGGGTGTCCGCTGGGCCAGTTATATGAGCATCTATGAGTTTTTAATACCTGTTCATACTTTGAGCTTAATGTTCTTAAGTGATAAGGCAGCATTCCACAGGCAGCAAGACATGGGCTTTAGGATTAGATTAGCTTGACTTTTAAAAACCTTTCAAATATATTTTAAATACTTTGCAATTCACAGGAAGATGCACCTATAGCACAGAGAGGTCCCCTTCTCCTTCCTCTAACTTCTCTGGAAAGATTACTTTGTGTGTAACTCTGCTACAGCATCACACCCAGGAAACTGATACTGGTAGGATGTGGTATATAGTTCTAAGTTGTCTTCATCATACCTGTAGCTTCATACAAGTATCATCATGATCAAGATGCCAAATTATTCAGTCAAGAAAGATATCTCTTATGCTGCCTCTTTGTAGTTAATACCTGCTCTTTACTCTGCCACCAGCCCTAAATGCTGGCAACCATTAATCTGTTTTCCGTGTCTAATTTTTTTATTTCAGGAATGGTGTATTAATGAAATCATGCAGTATGTAGACTTTTTGAGATTGACTTTTTTTTTTCTTGAGCATAATGTCTTTGAAACCCATGTTAAGTTGTATATATCAGTAGTGGTTTGTTTTTTTTTAAGATTTTATTTATTTATTTGACAGAGATCACAAGTTATCTTAAGTTATCTTAAGATGGTGGCTAGAACAAATACTCAGTCCTTTGAGAACTCTGAACTTCTAGATGGGGAAGCTCAAAAGGGGGTTGGGTCATTCCAGGAACTAGGTGATAGGCTGCTAGAAACCAAGTTAGTTGGGTCGGGTATCAGTGCAAGGTTGGAAATCAGTGTGGTGCTGAGAATTTTTTGCAGTTCTTAACTTTTGCCTTTTTTTGTTTGTTTTAATTTTTTTTTCTTTTCATCCTGCCTTTTGCTGATTGCATCTCCATGATGTCAAGTGATGCATTCTTCTATCCACTGTATTTACTGTAACTTGATAGTTGGATTTAAAAGTTTGATCACATTTACGTTTTTATTTTGGGTAAGAATACTTCATAGATGGTAGAAAGTAAAGAATTCTGGATGTTTTTCTTTTTGTGATGTGAGTTGCTGTATGTCTTGACCCATTATTTTGGTAGGGATTGAGAATTTGTGCTACTCTAATTCTGTCAGTCTCTCTTCATTTATTTGCTAGAGTATCTATCAAGAGAAGCATTTCTCCAAGAAATAGTCAGGTTGCCCTGAGGATATAGTTTATAGAGGCAATGCAGGACAATCACTTGATTCTTTCACTTTATTTGCCAGTTTTATTGTTGTTGATGTTCAGATGTCCATTTTGGCCAATAGAAGCTTTCTTCAAGTTGGCCCTAAGGCCTTTTGATGTAACTTCAGTTGTCTTCCTTATTATTCTGGATATTCCATGTTCATCTTATTCATTTTCTATACCACACCTGGAAACAGCCATTTCACCAAGAGCTTTTGGTTCCTTTTATTGGGGAATGATTTTCAGGACCAAAATTAGGGCATTTGTGGGGCTCACTACTACTGGAAAACTCACTGTGTCACCAGGCCTTTTCAGTGGTGAGTCCTAGGAAAATCAGTTATCTTTAAAATATGAAAATAGGTAATGAGTTTATTCTGATACTTTGAACTGAACTCAAATGATTCGCCATTTGGGGTGCATCAAATTAAACACAACTCAAGGAAATGTTAAAAGCAAAGAACTTTTTATTATTGTTACAAGTAAGAAGATAGGGAAATAGCTCTCAAAGTAATGCAGACTGGCTGGGTCCAGGGAGAAGATGATCTTTGGTTCTGGGCACAAGAGAAATCAAACGAGAACCAAGAAGTGGGGGCAGAGTTTATTGAAGACATAGAGAGCAATAGAGAAAGAACATCTGGGAAAGGAAAGGAGAAGAGAGTTAGTCTCAACTTTGCTTGGGGTCTGGAATTTTACTGAGGATTGTGGTCCAGTGCACATATCTTCTCAGGCATCCAAGAAAAAAGGCAAGTTCAAGTGACCTCTATGAATCACTTATGCCCTGGAGCCCGAGACTTTGGTGAGTCATTGGTCTTGGAAAACATTCATGATCCTGCCTGGTCACTCCTTAGGTGTTAAATATTGTGCTGGAAGACTCCAAAGAAATCATTAATTCCTTGACCTTTCCAAGGAGGACCTACATTATTTGGTACTGTAGGATGTGTGTGAGGCAGGGGTGTAGGTCCTAGCAAGAACAGAAGCAACAAAAGGAGCAAAAAAAAAAGGCAGTTTTTTTGTGGGGTGCCTTTCAGTTTCCCTGCCTTAAAAACACTGTCTCCCTATGGGGTTAGTACAGGAAACTTTTATTCAGTGTATTAGGGGATGGGAGCGTGGAGCTTGCATAAACAATTTCATTCAATGTCAGCATGCTAGTGCATACATGTGTGTTCAGAAAAAATGGCAGACGACTCCACCCATAGGAGGAGGATCTTTGTTTTATAATGAGCTAAAGGTAACTTTAGGACAACTCAGGAGGGCTCCTGCCCAGGTACTCAGCTCAAGCCCTGCTCAAGATGGGTTCCTGTAAGTCATGCTCAGGTGAAAACTCTACAGGGGTCTCTCAGGTGAAACACCTAGCTGGGCAACTCTGGCTGGAACTATTGGTTTTGCAAAACAACATTCTTCCCCTGCTTTTTTTCTTTTCCCCTCCTCTTTTCTGCAGAGAGCTTCCAGCCCTCTTATTTGAGGAACTTCGAATTGCATCCTAGCTAACACTTCTAGTTAAAATTTGGAACTACAAGCGTTTTTACCTAATCTCCTTCAGGGTACGCCTCTCTCTTTCTGCCTACTGAAAATTCTGGTTCCTAACAACACCCGTATAATTATGTATTTGTTTTATTCTGCATTACTCATGAAATAGTCTCAAAATAACAATACCAAGATTACCAGAAACAATTTGATTGTTAAAAGTATTTTGTGAATTTTTTATCATTCTTTTTGCTTTTAAAATGTATAGTACTAGGTTATATGCAGTAAAATTACTGTGTTTTTTGTTTTTTTTTTTTTAAAGATTTTATTTATTTATTTGACACAGAGAGAGAGATCACAAGTAGGCAGAGAGGCAGACAGAGAGAGAGAGGAGGAAGCAGGCTTCCTGATGAGCAGAGAGCCCGATGTGGGGCTCGATCCCAGGACCCTGAGATCATGACCTGAGCCGAAGGCAGCGGCTTAACCCACTGAGCCACCCAGGCGCCCCCAAAATTGCTGTGTTTTAAACTTACTTGATATAGTTCCTTTCTGTGTAGTTTTGACTTGTTTCATGTTGTGTTTTATTTTTAAGGATTGGTTTTTTTTCTTTGGATTTAATTTGTTTTATAACTATATAAACACCGCTTCTAAATCTGCACTATAAAGTCCACTCATACAGGTCTGTCCCTGTCCTCCCTGTCCTGTTGCGTCCCTCCACCTATAGGTAATCCTTTCTTCTTTTCTCTTCTTCCTCCTTTTCCTTCTCATCTTCAGTATGCACATACACACACACACACACACACACACACACACACATTTTAGAGAGAAAGAGTGCATGGGATGGGGGATGAAGGGGGAGAGGCAGAGGGAGAGGGAGAGGGAGAAGCAGAATCCCTTTTGAGCAGGGACCCCTGACCTGGGGCTTGATCCCAGGTCCCCAGAATCATGACCTGAGCCGAAGGCAGATGCTTAAAAGGACTGAGCCACCCAGGTACGACTATAAATGTTCTTTTAAACATAATCTAAAATGATTAGATGAGTTATTCCACTGTATGGTGATACTAAAATTTGTTTAACTATTCCCCTAATTTAGGTAGTTAGGTTGTTTTCAGTTTTTCACTAATGTGAAGAACATAATTCTTCCTGTGGCATCTCTGATTTGAGTGTGATTACCAAAGGTTGGTGAAGTATTTTAGGTTTTGTTGTGTGATACCAAGTTGATATTCAGAAAAAAATAACATGACATTACACAAATTTTCAGTCCCATAAGTCCATGATTTTGTCTGTCTTGTGGAGCCCATGCCAACATTGTATCCTCTTACAGTTTTCAAAACTTTACTATCTATAAATGAGACACTAATGTTCCTTACATAAATTCTTCAGAGTATCTCAGACTTTTTTCCAAAGGTGAATTTGTAGACCCCTCCTTGCTTTTATTTATTTATTTATTTATTTTTTAAGATTTTATTTATTTATTTGACAGACAGAGATCACAAGCAGGCAGAGAGAGAGAGAGGAGAAAGCAGGCTTCCCGCGGAGCAGAGAGCCCGACGTGGGGCTCGATCCCAGGACCCTGGGATCATGACCTGAGCTGAAGTCAGAGGCTTTAACCCAGTGAGCCACCCAGGTGCCCCCCCTCCTTGCTTTTAGATGCCATTGCTTGCTACTCTTGGCATCTGTCTTAGGTCATATGACACCAGCTATGAGCATGGCTTACATTTGATAGAAGTTTCTTACATTAAATCTGAACTAGGTGTTCTTGACAGATGGGCAGCTCATCTTCACAGTGTGATTCAGGGACCCAGGCTCCATCCATCTTGTGACTCTGTAACTTCCAGCTGTGCTTGCCTTCATCAAGCAGGAAGAGGAAAATGTTTCTGGGCTCAAATGCAGGAAGATTTTATGGGCCAGACTTGAAATTGGTACGTGTTACTTCTGTTCACCTTCCTCTGGCTAGAACTCAGTTATGAGGTCGTTTTTAACCACAAATAAAGCAGAGAGGTTGTATGCTCAGGAAAAAGAAGAAATGGGATCTAGGAAAAGCAAGCCAGGCGCCGTTACAGTGCAAGCGTTTGTGGCAGCACATCTCCCTGCTTTGATTTTGCTTTAGGGAGGAAAACTGGACAATTGTGAGTTGGAAGCATTAGTTTTGGTTGCTTAGAAGCAATTCTTATTCGTCCTTGACTTTTGTACATATAACTGGAAGAAGAGGTTGTTTAGTAGATGAGGTTCTGATTATTGCAGAAATATTGGTTTATTAAATTTGTAGAATAGTATAGTCATAGAAGTAGTTGTCTTTGGCAAATGAAGAAATTAAATCATGTGGTTGTGTAGAAATGATTTCTACACAACCACATGATTTAATTTCATCCATATGGATTAATTCACATACCTTCTTTGGATTGCTTATGGTCCTGCATATTTTATGGCACATTTTATGTATAGAAAACAGGAGGGGCGCCTGGGTGGCTCAGTGGGTTAAAGCCTCTGCCTTCAGCTCAGGTCATGATCCCAGGGTCCTGGGATCGAGCCCCGCGTCGGGCTCTCTGCTCAGCGGGGAGCCTGCTTCCTCCTCTCTCTCTGTCTGCCTCTCTGCCTACTTGTGATCTCTGTCTGTCAAATAAATAAATAAAATTAAAAAAAAAAAAAAGAAAGAACTGCAGGATAAGAGTCTGTCAGTGAACAGGCACATTGGTGCTGCACGGATATGCTAAATACAAAGAAACAAAAACAGCATCATAATGTGCAAAACAGCCATGCAGGAAAAGGGTTATTCATGCTGCAAATTTGGTTTTACTTTTATTTGCAATAACCTTAATCCTGAAATCCATTAGATTGAACTAGCTAAGAAAGAAGAACATAGCAAAATTAGATGCCAGTTAACATATTGATGCTGTTTTCTTGAAGGTAGACCTGAAAAATCCCAAGGGTTTGGAATGTAAATGATTTTGGGCAGATGAGTATGTACCTGTACTTCCACAGAAGGACTAGAAGGGCCTCATGTCTTATTTTGGTCCTTAACCAAATCATGTTACAGGAGGACAAGATGTTTTTCTTTTTTGCACACTGTAGCATACTTGCCAGCTCTGTCAGGAGTTAAGGATTCCCCAGATGTCCACAGTAGTGAGACCTCGCTTTAAGGTATCCATCCAGCATGAATGGGACCCATTTCAATTGGCCACCTGGGGGTACCCACCTCCTATTGGTTTCTCATAAAGTGCTTTGTTAGAGAAATTGTGATCAAGCATGATTTTTGATCACCTGCCTAATAGAACTCCACTGGTTGCCATGTCCTCACATCTTGAAGAGAAGCCGTGCCTCATCTGTTATTCCTGGAGTTGGCCTGTCTTTGATTTCAAGGTACAGTGCAAATGGGACCTGTAGAAACTGCTCACTGACTGACCATGACAGGGATCAGTTTTCCTATTTGGGCAAGGGATGTGTCAAAACAGATTCTTCTGGAGTTTTTTTTTTTTTCCTTTTGACGAACATCTGTTGTTTTTGTCAGTCTAAAGTAGTCACTTAATATTCATAATATGGCTCTTTTACTTAAGTAGGAGATCACTGAACAGTGGAAAAATCTACTCTTAGTGTTTACTATGCTGTTTTTAGTAATAGGGCCCAGGAAATTGGAACTTAATGTTTAAAGAGAGTGGAAATGATTTTAAATAATCCTGTAGCCGGTAAACCTTGTGTACCAGGAAGAAACAAACAAACAAACAAAAAGAGTAGCATAGAAGATAGAAAACTTTCATAAACTTTTCAGTCAAGTATCGCTGGCATATAAAAGGAAAAATGAATATGTGTTATTTCCATATGGCAGAACATAAACAGACAAATGTATTGAAATTACAGGTTGTGAGATTTTGGAACTTTTAGTTTTCTTTGAATGTTTGGTTCTGTTTGTTTATAGCTAAGATTTATCATTTTAGGTACCGTTCTGTCTATGATCACTGTATTTTATAATCAAGACAGTCAGATTCCTTTTAATTACTGATTATTTATAATCAAGACAGTCGAATTCCTTTGAATTTAGCATTTAAAATATTAACCTCTACTTTAATCAACCAGGCAACTTTATAATCTAGTAAATAGTCATTACAGCTCCATTGATTGCATCTATAAGGAACTCTGTACAGTCTTAGTAGTTATTAAACCCTTGTTTCTCCCTGCACTCCTTTCCTTTTGTTACTTGAATATAAATGCCACTTACATTGGCTTATCCAAGTAGAGAAGAGTTGTCTGATGGTTCGAAAGTGGGGGTGAGAAAATTCTAGTTCTCAGGTTTTCAGAATTAACAAGCTCAACCAATCAGTAAATATCTGCCACCAGAGAAACACTTGTTTTTTGTTTTTTTTTTTAAGATTTTATTTATTTATTTGATAGGCAGAGATCACAAGTAGGCAGAGAGGCAGGCAGAGAGAGAGGAGGAAGCAGGCTCCCCACTGAGCAGAGAGCCCGATGTGGGGCTCGATCCCAGGACCCTGGGATCATGACCTTGAGCCAAAGGCAGAGGCTTTAACCCACTGAGCCACCCAGGCGCCCCAGAAACACTTGTTTTTGATTAAATTCTTTTTCATAAAGAATAGCAGATGATGGATAGGAGGATATATGTGGTGGTATGGTGTGTGTGTGTGTGTGTCTGTCTGTCTCCATACAGGTGTGTTTGTCCAGAGCAAGAAGAAGATAGCACTTATTTTGTTTGGATTTTGCAAAACATATGGTTTGGTTGATAACAATTAAGTCTGTATTCTGCCAACCTGCTGGATAGAGAATGACCAGCTCATTCTGGTTTTCCCAGGACTTTTAGCACTGAAAGTCCCATGTCCCAGCAAGCTCCTTAGGGGTAGGCATGCTGGACTGGGTGATCACCCTTGCTGACAATCCAGTCTTGTGTATAAAGCCTCTAGGATATGGAAACTTCATCCTGGAAGATTTCAGATTGGGTCCTGATATTCGTGGGGTTTCTAAAGGTAGCGTTAAGACTTGTAGGATTAAGAATTTTTAAAATTTGGGGGGCGTCTGGGTGGCTCAGTGGATTAAGCTGCTGCCTTCGGCTCAGGTCATGATCTCAGGGTCCTGGGATCAAGTCCCGCATCTGGCTCTCTGCTCAGCAGGGAGCCTGCTTCCTCCTCTCTCTCTGCCTGCCTCTCTGCCTAATTGTGATTTCTCTCTGTCAAATAAATAAATAAAATCTTTTAAAAAAAAAGAATTTTTAAAATTTGGTATAATGAATTAAATTCCTACTGTATCAAACACGATGGTGAGTTGGCAAGGGAAACTCAGCTGAGTTAATACAGAAACAAATATTGTTCATTGACATGAAGTTACTTTACACTTGGTTTGGTGACTGGAAATAGTGTGGCAGTATGTCAGTGAGAAAATAAAATTGGCTGCAAAGAAAATGGAAACACTATGTTTAGCAAGTTGCTGTGAAAGTCATTAGGACAATGAAGCTGTTTAATGGGTATTGGATCATAATGGTGCAGGCTGCTGCTGGCCAGTAGGGATACTTATTTGAAGTAGAAAAAAACTGGGGGTGTGTGGAGTATCAAGTGCCTGACGTTTGAGTCAAGGGCACCTTTTGCTCTTTTGGGAGAATTAAGAAAAGGCTGCTCTTCCTCAAGGTGGATGGAGCGGGCACCAGGGTTCATGGGTTGTTGAAGGGACCATGGGCTGGATTTCAGCCCTTCCAGGTCACTTCCTGTCTGCCTCCTCAGCCAGCCACTGTGGGCAGGCGCATCTTGCCTGATACATTGGAGTAGCTGGCTTCAGTATCCAAGCCGAATGAAAGGAAACCAGTGAATGAGAAGAATGTTGAAAGCTAAATTCTAGCTTCATCTTCTAGAAAATATTTAGTTCTCTTCCCTTCTCTTTTCACGAAGAAGGGAGCCGATAGAACTTGAGGGAGAGGAGTCCTTTTTCTATACTTAATCCTAGCTGAATTCACTGTTTGTTTTTTTTTGTTTTGTTTTTGTTTTTATTTTTGCATATGGCCATGCAAGACAGGCCATAGGGTTATAGAATTTTCATTTAAGTTGTGGTCACTTCTCCAATAATGGTTACTTTGGGTGCCTTTATGTTCTGGGCATTGCGTTGAGCCACTTACATACCTTGTCTCATTGAAATCCTTTCAATGAATGAGGTAGAAATTAGGATGACTGCTTTGTGACTGAGGCATCTGAGACCCCAAGGCAGTTATGAGGGTTGGCTAGTCTCTCAATGGGTCATTGAATGAGCTGAGATTCTTTGTGGCTTCTGTGGTTGCTTTACCACCCCTGGGCTGCCCCTATGTCACAGACACCATCTTTTGTGAGTTTAGTATGAGAGACCTTCAGAGGTCCCTCTGACAACCCACTTAACAAACTGATGTTGTAACATTATTTTCTGAATGGTTCCTTTGAAAAATATAAATAAATATAATTAGATATGAGTATATGTGAAAAAATAGGACTGGGACTGGAATTTCTAGTTCCTTTGGCAACTTCCCTGCTTTAGTTTTTACGTTATGTTTTAAAATGAGAGTCTGGTCTAGAAGTAAATTAGGAGACAGTTTTAAAAATGGTATAACCAAAAGAAGCATGCATTTGAAAAAAAAACATAGACTTAATTATGTATTCTAACTTCCGCAGAACTAGTAGACATTTTACACAAACATTAAAAACCATGACAATTATCTGAATAATGATTGTTTCTATTGCTAAGAGCCACTGTGGTTCTTATTTCTACTCTGAAATCATAATTATGGCTTTCTCCTTAGGAGTTTTCAACATGTGTGAATACTGGAATTTAAAAATAAAACCAAATTGGGGCGCCTGGGTGGCTCAGTGGGTTAAGCCGCTGCCTTCGGCTCAGGTCATGATCTCAGGGTCCTGGGATCGAGTCCCGCATTGGGCTCTCTGCTCAGCAGGGAGCCTGCTTCCCTCTCTCTCTCTGTCTCTGCCTGCCTCTCTATCTACTTGTGATCTCTCTCTGTCAAATAAATAAATAAAATCTTTAAAAAAAATAAAATAAAACCAAATTGCCTAGAGTTGAACCTTAAAAAGTTCACCTTTTAAAGAAAAACATATAGCATATTTGTCCTGAGTGTAAAAAAGAGTTCCAAGTGAAATAAAACTTGAATCCCCGTAAAATTAGATTCTTGTAGGAAACGTGAACTTTAAAGGTATTTGCCAGGATTGTGGTGGAAGGACCAGTTCCCCCTTTCCAGCCTTTGCAGCTCTGATGGTCGGCCCTCTGACCTTCATTAGAAAGGGGGTTAGGGGTTGGGGCCAGAGACATGGGCTATTCTCTGGATAAGTTCATCTGGACCAAGGAAAGGTTTCTCTTCTCCCCCATTGACATGGCACCTCCCTGTGAGTGGTGCTGTGTTTTCTTAAGCCACCTATCTTGGCCACAGCGTGGCCTTGGCTGCAGGAAAGTGATCTGTTTTAGGAGGAGCCATGGTCTCCAGGAAGCCCAGGCAGCCAGATGTCCTCCTTGGCCTCTGTGTGAACTCTGTGTACGAACCCGTGTGTACTGCAGAGTTTCTGGGCTTACTGTCCCTTCTTACAAGTTGCTTCCAGCCTGTGCATGAAGGGCCTCTATGGAAAGCTGGATTGGAGAAAGTGGCTTAAGCGAGGCTTCCTCCCCTACGTGTCTCCAATGTAAGCTCTTCGCAGCTGTAGCACATCTCCTGACCTAAGTTTCTCACCCTGTGATGAGCATAAAAGTGGGATAGAGCCCCTGCAGGGCCAGCCTGGCCTGCATTTTGCATGGATGCCACGAGTGGAGGAGAGACAAAGAGAAGGTGTAGAGCTGCAGCACATGATGCCCCCCCTCCAATGGCGTGGGGGCCCAGTCTCTATCCTGGGTGTTGGCTGTAAGGTTTGAAACACATAGGGAGTAAGTCAGGGATGGGACCGTGGAGAAATACAGTCCTACTCCAGGTCCCCAAAGAACCCTAGTGACAGGGATGATACCTGGGGAAGGCTGAGAGGAGAGGCAGCTAGCTGCCTGGGTGAGACCCCTTGCCTTTCTGTGGCTGAGCAAAAGGGAGACAGAAACAATATCCGTTATATTTAGGGATATTCTCCTGCTGTTCAGGCTGACATGGTTTCAGAGTTCCAGTTTCACACTTCCTTATTCAGATTTCACACCCTTGACTCTGCAATGCTGAGGAGGGGCTGCCCGTGCTGTGTTTGCTGGGAGCTCTCGCCGTCCTGGGCAGCCACGCTCCCTCCATTTCCTCCCCGGCCGCCTGGGCACCTCTCCCCCAGCCCCTCTTGTCCCTCTCCTCCATCTTCTCTGACCCTCCTCCGCCCCCCCAGGCCCAGGTCAGGTCTCCCGTGTTTCCTGTAGCTGCTTCTCTTTTTCCAGCTCATGCTGACTTCTTCCTTCCCTGAAGTCTTTTCGTCCTTCCTCCTGTGCACAGCTCCTTGGGGGCAGTGCAGCAAGCACAGAAGGGCCATGTGGGGCAGCTCTGGGAAACAGGCTCCAGCATCCGAACACACAGGCACAGTTCCCAGCTCTGTTCACTACCGGCTTCGTGGTCCCAGGCAAGTTCAAGTCACTCCGTTAGCCTTCTAGGCTTCTGTTTCCCCTTCTATAAAATGAAGATAGAAATAATTCCTGCTTCATACTTTTGTTGTTTGTGTGTGTCTTTAAAGAGCTGATATATGTGCTTAGGAGAGGTTCTGGCCCATGGCAAACACTCAGTAAACGTTAGCTGTTATTTAAGTGTTAAATGTATGCTTTTATTTCTTTCATGTATTGTTTAATAGGACCTAACTCCGTGCCCAGTATTTTGCCAATTGAATATTGCTGTTAGAACGGCTTGTTATATTTCATAGCAATGATGTTGTAGCAGCCTTTCTGTTAATTTCCTTAATTGATCAGTATATATGTATCCTGATCATCCTTTATTTTTTATTTTTTTATAGTTTGATTTTTAAAATTTAAATTCAGTTAATTAACATATCATATTACTAGTTTCAGAGGTAGAATTCAGTGATTTCATCAGTTCCATATAATACCCAGTGCTTATTACATCATGTGCCGTTCTTCTTCTTCTTCTTTTTTTTTTTTAACAGATTTTATTTATTTGAGACGTGTAGAGAGCCCAAGGCAGACACTAACCACTGAACCACCCAGGTGTCCCACATCATGTGTCCTTCTTAATGCCCATCACCCACTTACCTTATCACTCCATCCCCTTCCCCTCCAGTCACCCTCTGTTTCTTGTGGTTAAGATTCTTTACGGTTTATCACCCTCTCTGATTTCATCTGTTTTATTTTTTCCTCTCTTCCCCTATGATCATCTGTTTTGTTTCTTAAATTCCACATAGTGAGGTCATATGATAATTGTCTTTCTCTGATGGACTTATTTTGCTTAGTATAATTTCTCTAGTTTCATCCACATCATTGTAAATGGCAGGATTTCATTTTTTTTTAGGATTTCATTTTTTGGATGGCTGAGTAGTATTCCATTGTGTGTGTGTGTGTGTGTGTGTGTGTGTATCTCACATCTTCTTTATCCATTTATCTGTTGATGGACATCTGGGCTCTTTCCATAGTTTGGCTATTGTGGACAAACATTGGGGTACATGTGCCCCTTCTTTTCACTACATCTGTATCTTTGGGATAAATACGTGGTAGTGCAATTGCTGGATCATAGGGTAGCTCTATTTTCAACTTTTTGAGGAACATCCATACTGTTTTCCAGAGTGCCTGTACCAGCTTGCATTCCCACCAACAGCGTAGGAGGGTTCCCTTTTCTTGGCATCCTTGCCAACATCTGTCATTTCCTGACTTGTTAATTTTAGTCATTCCCTTGACTGGTGTAAGGTGGTTCTCATTATGGTTTTGATTTGTATTTCCCTGATTCTGAGTGATGTTGAGCATTTTTTTCATGGAATCATCAGTCTTTTAAATATATGTTAATGCCGTGTTTGTACTTGAGGGTAGTGTTTGAAATTCAGGCAAAGGGAAGTTGAAGACAGATTTAGTTGGCAATGTCAGAGAGGCAGAAGAGCATTGGTGATTAAAGGTACAAGCTAGATTGACCTTCTGACTCCTGTTGGTCCTCGGTGCAAGTTTCTTGACTCTTAATATTTTGGTTTCCGCATTTGTAAAATGAAGATTTTATTAGTGCACATACTGTAGGAAGATGCTAAGTATTTATACATAGGAGCTGCCTGGGGCACTGTAGGCATTTACTCCATGTCAGCTGTTATTTTATTGTTGTCGTTGTTAACAGAAAGTGTTTCCCCAGTTTACCCGGACAGCTTCAATACCAAATACTCCTTTTCACTAGCTGAATAATATTTGGATTTATCACTCTGTATATTCCAATAAGAGGTTCAGAAAATATGATTATGGTATCACTGGCTGTTTTTAATCTTCTGAGTGCAAAAGTTTATTTGGGTACCCACGCAGATGTGTCCTGCAAGTAGTAGTGATTTCATTTTCATGGGTTCTTAAGAGTCTGTGGTGTGCAGGAAGTTTGGACTGATAGAAATAAGGGGAAACCTGCAGCAAATGTGTTTGACAGTGTGATTGGAGAGGAGATCATGTGATGCAGCTAAAAGGCATGGAATCAGCCATAAAATGTCTGAATTCTGGTTCAGAAGGTCTAGGTCTAGGTCAATAATGTGGGGCTGGTGCTTTCTCTTCTGCCAAGCACATATGGCTCTTTCAAGGACTAAATATTAGACTGGACTGAAAAGCCCTTTGACATAGAAAAGGCCACCTAAGTGCATAATATGTATATTCTTATAATGGGTTTTTACTTTGGCAATTTAATATTGAATTTAATATTATAGAAAGTTTTGAATGACATCAAATTAATGACCTAATCACACAAAATTGGAATGCATTAAGAAAAGACTTAATACTAAATAAGATTGGTAAATAAATGTAACAACACATGCCTTTCCACTTATCCCTGCCATCAGGTCTATCTATTTGGGCTAGAACCTCCTCTATTTCTGAATCTGACATCTCAGAAACTTCCATAATCACTGCTGCCTACCATTTCCTCATTGGGACTGCTGGGCCCTTTGCTCTGTTATGGACCTCACACTAGTCACATTAGCAACATCACAGAGAGCCAGTTCGTGCTGGAAATCACATTGGGTCCTCATTGCCTGAAGCCCTTCACCAACTGTTCATTGCTGTCCAAATAAAGTTCAAACTCCACAGTGGGACATGAGGGTCACTGAGGCCCCTGCCTGCCTCTCAAGCCTCCTTGTCACCATTCTGCCATATTAGATCCTGCAGCTAGAATGAACTTTTATTTTCTTCCCCTTGCTTGCCTTGTCTCAGTCCTGGGCCTCTGTATATGTGTCTTATTCCTTCTCCCCTCACCTAATTCACTTCTTCTCTTCCTCAGGTGTCAGCTTCATTGTCACTCTCAGGACACGCTTATCTGTCTCACTCTGTGTTCCTGCTTGCCACTTCTGTCTGTGGAGCTGGCCGGCTGATGGGGATGGGTTCACAGTACAGTTACACCCTCTCAGCCATGCACACACACTCTCCTTTTGGCCATCTGTTCTCACTTAGGACTTCTGAATCAGCCCGCAGTACATGGAACTTGCATTTCAACCTTCACCAACCACTATACACCTTAACCTTTAAAAGGATACTTCATAAAAGACCCTTCAAGAATTGTGCACTGCCTCAGTTCATTCATTTGTAGGAAAAACCTATACTAAGGGTTTTATTGTAGACCCATGCAAATGGAGGAAAATACTGAAGATGAACTTTATCATTTAATTCAGTAGAAACCACTGTGTTTCTACACACGCAGAAATGCATACAAAAATAATCTATGTTGAAAGTGTGCTAAATAAACCAGCTCTGTTTTATTTGTATGCTACATAGAGTAGTGAATGCTTTGGATTTGGATTCATATCTCAACTCTGCCACTTGCCAGCTGCAAGATCCTAAGTAAATTCTTCCTTCAGCCTCATTCACAAGATGGGGACAAGCATGGCTCACAATACGGAATGTTGTGGAAAAAAAAGTATATGGAAAAAAAAGTAAAGTGCAGGGGCACCTGGGTGGCTCAGTGGGTTAAAGCCTCTGCCTTTGGCTCAGGTCATGATCTAGGGTCCTGGGATCAAGCCCCTCATCTGGCTCTCTGCTCAGCAGGGAGCCTGCTTCCTCTTCTCTCTTTGCCTGCCTCTCTGCCTACTTGTGATCTCTGTCTGTCAAATAAATAAATAATCTTAAAAAAAAAAAAAAAGTAAAGTGTATAGCACAGCCAATGATGCCCATAGAGTACATTAAGTACCCCCTATTGTGAATGAATTGAGACTTTTCTGGGACTGTTAATGACAGAAAAGGATGATATCACCAGAATTGAATTTTTGCTGTTACATGTAGGAGGAATTGGAGTCTCTGACTAAATTCATTTAGGAATATAAATTAGGCTGCAGATTTAATGAATAATAAAGCCTGAACTCATTGACCTTTGATATCAAAGGACCCCGATCTTTTACAAATCAGTTAACACTTCTGGACTTTCATTTTTTTTTTTTTCCTCACCTGTAAAACTGCCTGAGCTATTCTGACCCCTTCCGGTTCTAACTTTGAGTTTCAAAATGGTTAGAGAACTGAAATTATATTTCTCTCTGCCTTCTTTGTCTTTATTTCCACATATTTCTTTGTAAATAACATACTGAGCTAAGTTTGGAATTTCTGAAAGAAAAATTTACCATAGCCTCAGAATGGGGTATTGAAGGTGAGTTGGGGTTTTTGAATAGATAAAAGTGAGAAATGCATTATTGTCTTAGAACTGGCTCCTTTGCTTCAGACTCTGTATTTGAATATCAAAGGAGACATCAAAGGTTGTCTCACTCCTCTTTATAATGCCTATGGTTACTAAGATTTAGATGAGTACTTCATGAGTTCAAGGAGAGAAAGTGCATTAAAGAAGAACCCAAAGACACATTTCTTTTTGTTGTTTTTGTTAAGCTTATAATCTTTTCTAATGTGAGCTGTGTCTTTGTTACTTTGGTCAACTGGGGGGGGGGGGGAGCACAAAAAACCTACCTTTTTTCTTGTGTTTCAAAGAGAAGCAGACTTCTAAACTCCTATCCTAAAAAGCTCCGAATTTAATCTTTTAAGAAAATTTTTGGTCATGGTATATGACTCTGTATTAATCTCTGTTATTACTTTGAAAGAACAGGAGAAATTAGTATGACTGGTGTTCTAGAAGGGATTTTGTATATAGCTAATAGAAGAGGTAAAATCTTCCTTCTACCCTTTTAGCTTCTTTGGCTAGTCTAATAATTAAATTGACATAGGATAGATTAACAGAAGGAAAACAAATTTAATTTCATACATACAGGAGTCCCATAAAAATAGAGACCCAAAGGCAAGTCACACTGATGAAGTTCTAGAATAAAAGTGAGGTTCGGTGGGGTGAGGCCCGGAGCCGATTCTTGAGCCATCTTTGGTGCAAAGTGGTAGTTTATTAAAGCACAGGGACCGAACTGTGGGCAGAAAGAGCTGCTATCTGGGGCTTGTGAGCGGTGGCAGTTTGTGTATGAAGGGGGTGGGGAGCGGTAAGGAAAAGGGAGGTTTCAATAGAACTTTCATATGCTAAACAGGACTTATAAGAAACCGGATACCAGAGGCCTTGCCATTTTCAAGGTTTTTTTTTCCTCTAGCAAGGTATTAACATTAAGATAGTTGGGAGATTCCCAAAGAATGTCACTTCTGTCCCACCCAGGAGTTGGGGTGGGGGAAGATTGCAGGGTGTAAGCTTTTGCTTTGTCCTCAGCCAGCTTTCTGTTCCCTCATCAAGACTTCTGTGCCTTCCTGAGCTAAGTGCTTCCAAGCAGGGGAGCGTAATTCGTAATTCGCAGGACAGTGGGAAGAGCCGACGTTTGGTAATTACAGATTTGCTCTGTCCTACAGATAAGTCAGTCATTCAGGTAAAAGTTACCTCTGGGGGGCGCCTGGGTGGCTCAGTGGGTTAAGCCGCTGCCTTCGGCTCAGGTCATGGTCTCGGGGTCCTGGGATGGGGCCCCGCATCGGGTTCTCTGCTCAGCGGGGAGCCTGCTTCCCTCTCTCTCTGCCTGCTTCTCTGCCTACTTGTGATCTCTGTCTGTCAAATAAATAAATAAAATCTTTAAAAAAAAAAAAAGTTACCTCTGGTACAGCTTCCTCTCTGAGGCAGGCCCCCTCTCTAAATTCTTTTAGGTAGTAAAGGGCGAGATCAAGGTTTTTCTTGACTCTGCTGGGTCTTGATTGCCTTCAGTTTAAAATAATCCACATGTTAAAGTGGTAGATTTTCTGGTCATGTATTCTGTGCCCCTTCAAGCTTTTTATAATTTATTGGTATAATGTTAAAAAGTAACAACTCTTTTTATCTGAGATATGTGCCACAGGAGCTGGTGTTAAGGCAAAAATTAACAGGTGTTTATAGATCCCGAGAAGGGCTGGAAGGTATAATATAACATCTTCATTTAAACCAGCAGGATTTAAGGTTAAGATAGTACCATCTTGTAGTTTCCCCTCTTCCAGCTTGCTGTCTACCTCCCAAATCTAGCATTTTTCTTTCGTACCCTGGTCTAGCACTGGAGGATAAGGAACACACGCACAAAAAAAGTGGGATGGTGTTGAGTGGAGGCAGAAAAATATTTTTAAAACTCTGGGTCTTTAAGCATTTATTGATCATTGTGATATATATATGTATATATATACATATATATATATAGCAATCAGTTATCCACTGACATAATAATTCTGTGTCAACAAAGCCAGTGGCTTAAAATAATGAGCGTTTACTTAACACTCAGGAGTTTGGTGGTCAGTTCAGTGTGGCTGGTTGTCCTCGTCTCAGCGGGGACCTTATGTAGGATTTGATGACTGAGAAGCCATGGAGGTGAACTTGAGGGAGGGAGTCACGTTTAGCTCTGACAATCAACTGAGAAGGCGAACATTAATAGATTTGGTGTTAGAAAAAATAGTATTAGGTGTGAGGGAGCACAGGTTAGGGAATCTACTCTGGATAATCTTGATCTGTTGTTTGCCTAAAATCAGAAATTGTTAAAAATGCAGAGTTCAATAATGCAACACCCCAAACTAATGTTAAAATATTATTTTCCTGTGCAACTGCAAATTATGAAGGGTCTACTCAAGTTGGGGGTGGGGATTGATCAACTAACATTTGCTTCCTCTTAATCCCAAGCATTTCTTTTTAAAATTTTCAGGTTTCTCTCTGTTTTTCTTCACTTTCATTTGTGATGCCATCTGTTGGTGAGAACATCCAAGGATCACAGTATTTTAGACCTGAAACCACTGAGTTTAATTCTCGTCGATAAAATAAGAAAACAAAGCTCCTTATAGACTTGTTACAAGCCATAAAACCAATGACTTGGAAGCCTGGGAATAGAACCCATGGTTCCTATTCTAGTGCGTTCCTCAGTGCTTTGGTTTGGTTGTTGAAGTGTTCTCTGGCTTCACAGGGAAAACAGTGGAGACTTTACCTGAAATTGAAAATTATCAGTGATGGCATTTACATAGTGCCTTCTTTAAAAGGCACTTACAGATACTTTAGCTTGTGATTGAAATGAATAGCTGAGAGAATCTGATAGAATAGCTGAATATTCTAGTTTTTTGGTCTCTTCCTCTGTAAAAAAGGGAATTCTATTTTTCCTCATAGAATTGTTAAAAGTGGCAAATAACTACAGTTTGATCACTTAAATTTATATCTGGCACATATCAATTTTCTGGTATTTTTATTCTGTTAATGTTTTTGTTGTTCAGTTACAGACCATACGTATATCATGGACTAAAGGGGAAAATTCCACTATCTAATTTTATTGTGAGTTGAGGAGGAGGAAGGAATACAGAGAATTCAGCTCTTGGAGTTCTTCCTGTATGACCTTAAGACTCTCAGCCTCTGACCTAGTGTTTACCAAGAAAGGGGCCATATCCTTTTGACTTATTTTCTCTTTTAATATTGATCAACAACTAGAAGTTGAAATCTTGAAAGAGGTCATTTTTCAGCCACTCCTCTCTGTATCATCTTGGGCTTTCATGGCTTTGGGATGTTACATTTTAAGAGAAAATTATTTGGGGTCTGAAGGAGCTTAACTTCTTGAGGAAATGGAATTTGTTGTGGGGGAAGAATTTCTAAGCAAAGAGACACTTTATAAATATCACTCCCTGAAATAAACATCATTGTAAGCTTTCAGTGAAACAAAATGTGGACTTTCGGAATTTATCTAAGTTTAACATTGAACAAAATCCTAAACCCTCTGGCTTGTTGTTCTTTAGAGAGGAGACCACTTCTAATGTTTTCCACTGTGTTAAAATGAACCAGCAATGGGGGAACCTGAGAAATGGAGCTTCCAAAAGCAGACTAACACAAGAAGCGCTCTTTCATTACAAGTATTACAATTTCAGGCCTCCCCAACACTTTCTCCTTCCCACACTGCTGTTCCCTTCCTGCTGCCACTCACTTACCTTGCATCCTGGACAGGAATAGCAGAAATATCCAGGGTTGATCTTTGTTGAGTCATCCTGGAAATGATAGAAATAGTGGAGGCAGAGCAGAGAGAAGCCACTTAGCAAGGTTGTAACCTTTTGGAAATCATATAGATCCAGTTCACACTGAAGGTCAGAGCCAAGAATTTCACTTCAGAGATATACACCACCGCAAACATACACAAAATCTTGTGTATTAATTCAGGAAGTGGTGGACTCCTGGAAGCCTCTTTGGCTTTAGGTTTTTGCTTGGGAGTTGTTAATGGCTTTCTCTTGCTTTTCTTTCATTGTCTTTGTTTTTCTAATTAAGATTATTATTTGAGAGTCAGAGAGAGTGAGAGAGAGAGCATGAGTGGGGTGAAGGGCAGTGGGAGAAGCAGACTTCCTGCTGAGCGGGTAGCCGGAGGATCCTGGGACTCCAGGATCATGACCTGAGCCGAAATGAAACACTTAACCATCTAAGCCACCCAGGCACCCCATTGTCTTTATCAAAGCCATGTGCCTCTTATGCAGAAATACGGGGCTTCCATTTTGTACAAGTCAGTGAGCTATGGCAGACACACCATCCAAGTAAGTTCCTGCCCCTCTAGAAGTTGACATTCTTATAACCTATTTTGGTTCCAGAGGCCATAGGCTGGTGAGAAAATTGCCCATTACATATTGGCGAGCTCTGATCCCACAGTGATGTTGACTAACTTTGTTAGCTTGGGTAAGTTTCTTAACCTTGGGTAACTAGAATACTTTATTTTTTCAGGGGTAAGATATTTGTGAGATAGGGCACCTGGGTGGCCTGACTCTTGATTTCAGCTCAGGTCATGATCTCAGGGTCATGGGGTCAAGCCCCATTTTGAGTTCTGTGCTCAACGGGGAGTCTGTTTGGGATTTTCTTCCTCTGCCCCCATCCTCTCTAAAATAAATAAATCTTTTTTTAAAAGATATTTGTGTTGGGGCGCCTGGGTGGCTCAGTGGGTTAAAGCCTCTGCCTTCGGCTCAGGTCATGATCCCAGGGTCCTGGGATTGAGCTCTGCACCGGGCTCTCCGCTCAGCAGGGAGCCTGCTTCCTCCTCTCTCTCTGCCTGCCTCTCTGCCTACTTGAGATCTCTGTCTGTCAAATAAATAAATCTTTAAAAAAAAAAAAAGATATTTGTGTATTTTGTAGATTGAAGACATAGTATCTCAAATTAAATGCAGTAGGTAAACTCTTTTGTTTCTGATCATTCCTTGGACCAATGTAACCATATAGTTACCAGAATTGCTGGGTTATTTGGCATAGATGGGGTAGTAATATTCACAGCTAACAGTGCCAGATCCTACTCCATATATTATTTCATTTTACCCCACAGTGTTTCTGTGGAGTAGGTACTACTATTATCCCCTTATTTTTGGTAAGTGAGAAACATAGACAGGCAAAGATTTTAAGAAACTTGCCCCAGGTCTTTCAGACAGTAAGCAGCTGGGGGACTGAAACCTGAGTGGTCTAGATCCAGGAGCCATGCTCTTAGCTCTGATCCTTTCTGACCTTTTTTCGAGCTACAGCTTATTCACAGTGAATGGAGAACATTATGTGTGGTGGACTCTAACACTTACTTAAGATTTTTTTTTTCTCTTCTGTTCCAGATTTCTGACAGCAAGGAGCAATAGGCATTTCCTGCTTACCATGAGGCCATTCTTAAAAAGGGCCACTTTGGTCATAAGTTACGTAAGTATATGTATGCTTCTGAAATATCTGATAAGGAATATTTTACTTTCACTTGGCTCAGAGACATGATCCAGATTATTTAATAGAATCAGCAATAGATGCTAACAGCACGATCTTAGGATCAAAGAGTTTACATGCTGTGAATGTTACAAAGCTTTGGAAGGTATGCATGAAAACCTTCTCAGAGTATGTGAACTCAGTGACACGGACAGTCAACTGTAATATTTTATGAGTCCCTTTCAAGATGTTGATTCTGAGTTGTCTCGGTAGCACAAACTGAGCTGTATCAGTTATGTATTGCTGCACAACAAATCACCCCCAAATGTAGTGGCTTAAAACCACCACCGCAAGTATTTGCCCTGAATGCTTTAGTTGGGCAGCATCGAGCTAGATGGTTCTAATGCTCCTTTTGATTTTTGTCTGGGATTAGACAAGCAGCTTCCTGTAGCTGTCCTCTGGGCTCGACTGTCTTTCTGTGCTTTCTCACTCCCTAGGGTCTCTCCCTGTGGCCTCACTCTAGTAGGGTAGCCAGGACTTCCTTACATCATGGCAGCTGGTTCTAAAAGTATGAACCCAATGTTGCAGGACTCTCAGAGGGTAGGTCCAGAACTGACACAGTGTACCTGTTACCACATTGTGTTGGTCAGTGCAAGTCACAAGACTAGCTCAGACTCAAGAAGAAGGGCAGTTGGCTTCCTTCTTGTTGGGAAGAGCAGAATGCACATGCAAAGGGGGACAGGAATTCTTGGCTGCCATCTTTGGTGACTGTCATATTAATCACTTTCTTACAGTGTTGGATTCAGGAGACCATTCTCTTATACTGTTGCTGTTCCCCATAAACTTGAATGGGGACAGAATTCCAGTGGATGACACAAAATATGTTCCTAGGATTTGTTGAAATAACCCTTCGTGAGTGCTGCTTCAGGGCATTCAAGGGTTGGAACACTTCAAATGTGTTTATTCAGAACACGGCAGTATTATTTATTGTACTTCAAATTAACTTTCACAGGGCTGTGTAAATGGAATGGTTATAAGAACGTAGTTGGATAGTGACATGGATTCACCTCCTGGATCTTGCAGTTTATTAGCTATGGGATTCTGGGTAAATTACCTCTAAGCTTCAGCTTTCTCATTCTACCTCTGGGGTTGCTGTGAGGCCGCAGGTGAGATGGAAAGTCTTTAGCACAGTAGATAACAGCTGGTAAATGCTTGCTACTGACAGCTGTAATTAAGAATTTGCTTGCCTCTCCCTCAACACCTTCATTGTTTATACTCTTCTCCCTTCCCAGCTGTTTCCATCTTGCCTCCTCATCTTGAATCTTAGAACTTTATAGAAATGTTCATAGTGAAACAAAAAATATTCATAAATCATCACAGGTGTCTTCCAGAAAGGCGCGGCTTGACGCCCAACAAGCAATGATTTTCTTACCAAATCTTCTTTTCTTTGAAGGTGATTGTTGTTTTGTACTTCCGTCTGTGGATCATGGGAGGATCTATGCCCCTCTTTTCAGAGCAGGATAATCCAGCTTCATTTTCGCCTTACATTCTTACGAGGTCAGTAAACATAATTTTTCTTTTTTTTTTTTAGCTTAACATGGCATTTAGTAGATTGTCTTTAATGATCATAAATGACAGTTCGCCTTCACATTTTAAGGAAAGAAGGGTTGTATTCTGTCTAGGGCATGGGGAGAAAAGAAACTGCTATTTATACATTTGGAATTCTGTTCAACTTGTGGTGCTGTATTGCCAGGCTTATTGCTGTTGTTCTCCTATTGGTATTATTAGCTTATCCAACAAGTACTTTATTGAGCACTTATTATCAATAGTAAATATCTCCTGAGTGGCAAGTGTTACAGAATAATGCACAGAGAAGCATTTAGAGGTTGATTGAGCATTTAAACTGTTTGTAAAATACGTGGAGAGGTTCAAAGTGGAAAACAGAAATGAATAATAATTTTTGCTAAGATATAGCTGTTACTATTAGAGATACATACTATTTGTCCTTAAGAGATTTAGAGATACTGGGTCTGGTTCATTGAGAGGTTTTTAATTCCTTATCTGTTCAGTCTGTTGTGGGGTCCTGCTAAGGCTTTTAGATATAATTATATTTTATAATTTTTATAACTTTTCTTCAGGATATACTGTTGTGGGGCATCTGGGTGGCTCAGTCAGTTGAGTGTATGCCTTCGGCTGTGGTCATGATCCCGGGGTCCCAGGATCAAGCCCCACATCGGGTGTCCTGCTCAGTGGGCAATCTGATTCTCCCTTTCCCTCTGTCCCTTTCCCCCTGCTCACACTCTGTCTCTCTCTCAAATAAATAAAAAAAATGTTTTTAAAGGATATATGTTGGACTTGTGTTTACGTATTAAGATGCACTGTGTTAAGTTTTTATATTTTTATATATACTTTTTCACACTTAAGATCATTTTTATAATAGTAACCTTCACTTTTTTGTTTTTGCAAAGATATAGTAAACCTTAAACCTTGACCTACTGCCCATTTTTATTTGGGCTTACTTGTATCTCTTAGGGACAACACATTGTTGGATTTTGTTTCTATGCCAGGCAGTGATCTTTGCTTTATTTGACTCATGTATTTTATATGTTTTAACTGCTACATTTCTGTTTTCTTTGCCCTGTATGTTTTTCTTTCTTGTTCCTAGTCTCCCCCCGCCTTTTTTAAAGGCAATTTCCCTTTCAAAAAAGATAACTTCTAATTTGGTTAACCCATTTTTACAGAAATTTCATGGCACAATTGTTTCCATTACTGCTGATGTATATTTCTGTTAAAGAATCTTGGGGAACCTGCCTGGCTCAGTGCGTTAAGCCTCTGCCTTCCGCCCAGGTCATGATCTCAGGATCCTGGGATAGAGCCTGCATCGGGCTCTCTGCTCGGCAGGGAGCCTGCTTCCCCCTCTCTCTCTGCCTGCCTCTCTGCCTACTTGTAATAAAAAAAAAAAAAGAATCTTGGCTATGCCTTCAGAAATCATACGATATCCAGCCTTTTCAGGGTAGTCTAGACACTTATAAATTGTTTATACTTTATATTTTTCAAAATGTTGTTGTTTGATTAATCTTGACATCTCTAACCCAGCTTTTTGTTGATGTTGCAGTCTACTTGTCCTTTTTGGGTAACTCTCAATGGATCCTTGTCTGGATATTTTTAGCTCATTGATAAGTTGTTTCAGGTTCTGTAGCTCCTTAAATAGCTACATTCACCTCCAGAAAAGACTGTTCTGAACTCACCAACCAGTGATTTAATTCGTGTCTTTGTCATCAGTAATCAAGTGCCTGCCTGGTGGTGGTCCTTAGCATCTGGACAAGGTGCCTTTGGTCTCTAACTCACTGTCCTCTTATCTGCTAGGAGTTTCAGTTGCATTTTTATCTCTGCGGTGGCAGAAAAAATTTCTTTTGTGTAACCTCTGGCAAATCAGTACCTTAAACCAGTCCTTTGCCAGGTTCTGCCTTTTACTTTCAAAGTATATAGATCATTTTTCAGAGGGGTCTGAAACACATTTCATGTAGGACTTTCTGTCTGTGAATCCATCTACGTAAATATTCTCAGGTAATTTAATCAGTATAAAGTGATAGAATACAATATCCTAGCATGTTTATATTCCCCACCCCCACCCCTTTTTTTAAGCATAGCTTTCTGGGGCACCTGGGTAGCTCAGTTGGTTAGGTGTCTGCCTTCGGCTCAGGTCATCAGCCCAGCCCTGCATCTGTCTCCTTGCTCGGCAGGGGAGCCTTCTACTCCTGCTCCCTCTGCTTGCTGTTCCCCCTGCTTATGTTCTCTCCCTCTTTCTCTGTGAAATAAATAAATAAATTTATTTTATTTTATTAACTTATTTTTTAAGATTTTATTTATTCATGGGGGTGGGTAGGGGAAGAGAGAGAGAGCAGGAGGAGGAGCAGAGGGTGAGAGGCAAGCAGACTCCAGGCTGAGCGCGGAGCCTGGTGTGGGGCTTGATCTCAGGATCCCGAGATCATGACCTGAGTGGAAAGCAGGAGTCGAACGCTTAATCGACTGAGCCACCCAGGGACCCCAATTAATTAATTTTAAAAAAACATAGCTTTTTTCCTGGGGTGCCTGGGTGATGCAGTCAGTTAACTGTCTAACTCTTGTTTCTGGCTCAGGTCATGACCTCAAGATCATGAGATTGAGGCCCACATTGGGCTCCTTGCTCATCTCCACATCCCCCAAAACCGTATCTTTCTGTTTCTGTGTTTCATACTTAAAATACGAGGATACCCAGGGACATTTCAATGACAGTTGCTATAAATGGCTTTTCATATACCTCTAAGATAGCTGCATTATAATTGACTCTATTGAGCATACAGAAAATTGTCTTTAATTTCTTTCTGAAGTCAGATTTCTACTTTGCTTGCATAATTATTTGACCTCCAGTAGGCTGATGATTCTTAAATTGGATTACCTTGGTCTGTTTCCTAGTTTTATTGGTTTTTCTTTCCTTCTCATCAGCAATGCAATTTAGCTATGATTTGGCTGGCTCCGTGAGCCCGTCATTACTAATCACAGGTTTGTATTCCAGTTTATGTCAGTCTGCCTCATTGATGCTCTACCTCTTTTATTGGGTTTATGAATCCCAACAACTTTTACAGCATCTTTGCTTCTGTCTTGCAAGTATTTAAAGTTGATGTAATAAATTCCTCTATTATCAGGTGAGAATTTTCAAACTAGCTCTCTCTTTCTTTAATAACTGCTATAGTTATTACTATATTGCAATAGTTATTATAGTTGTTAATATAAAATATTGCTATAGTTAGTACAGCTATTAATATGTAGTTTAAAAAAATCCTGGGGTGCCTGGGTGGCTCAGCGGGTTAAAGCCTCTGCCTTTGGCTTAGGTCATGGTCCCAGGGTCCTCTAATCTGGCTCTCTGCTCAGCAGGGAGCCTGCTTCCCCCCCTCTCTCTGCCTGCCTCTCTGCCTACTTGTGATCTCTGTCTGTCAAATAAATAAATAAAATCTTTAAAAAATAAAAAATAAAAATAAAAAAATCTTAACAGTTTTAAGAGTTACTTGGGCATGTTTTCCTTTGTTTCATTCAGGGGATTTCTTGGGGCTTTAGTTCTGAGATTCCTTCACTTTTAGATTGTTTCCATGTGGTTAGCTAGGAAGAAATACCCTGTCATTTTCTATTTACCAACACTGGGCTGCAAAATCATTGCGGTTTGCTCATGAGAATCCTTTGTTAAGAAAAATTATCAAAGACATGGGAATAAGACAACAAATGACTGTGTGACATTTACTCTAATGTAACAAACCTAGAAAAATACAACTTTGACTTATTTGTATCCATATTATTATATTTTACAACTCTGTCACCTAGAACTTAACATATAGAATAGGATAGGTGTGATTATTTCTTATTCTCTGTAGTATGAAATAAGACTTCAAATATTACAGTTTTATTGCCTTATAGGCAATAAATTGAACAAATTTGTGTCTAAGTTACCAGTCTCATTCCTTTTTATTTTTTCACGAACTATGTAACCCCAGTTTTTCAAATTTAATTTGAGTATATTGACATATGTATACATTTATATATATATTTATTCTATTTATATATATCTAAATAATAGTTTTTATAGACATGTAATTTTACTATTGTACAATTTGCCTGCTTAAAAGTATACAATCCAGTGGTTTTCTCTATACTTACAGAATTGTGCAACCACCATCACAATCAATTTTAGAACATTTTTATCTCCCCAAAAAGAAATCTTATATCTGTTAGCAGTTATTCCCCATTTTACCTCAGTCCCCCGCTCCTAGATAACCATTGATCTACTTTTTGTCCCTGTTGAGTTCCCGATTCTGGACATGTCAGATCAGTGAACTCAAATACTGTATGGTCTTTTATGACGGGCTTCTTTCACTTAGCATAATGTGCTCAGGATTCATCCAGGTTGCAGCCTGTATTCATACTCCATTCTTTTCTCATTCCCCAGTAATATGCCAAAAGTGGCTGTACCACTTTCTACTTTTCCTGTCCTCTGTTGATGTCTGCTCCAAGTAATGCTGCTATGAATATTCATAGTTTTTGTGTGAGTGTAGGTTTTCATTTCTCTCGCTCATGTACCTAGGGGTGGGATGGCCAGTCTCAAATGTTGACTGTGTTTCACTTTGTGAGGAACTGCCTGACTACTTCCCAGGGCAACTGCACCATTTCACATGGCCAGCAGCAGTATTTGACGGCCCAGTTTTTCCGCATCCTCACCAATACTCGTCTTTTTGGACAGTCTTTCTGGTATTTGACTTACAGCCATACGAGTGGCTATGAAATGGTATTTCACTGGTTTTGATTTGCATTTCTCTAAATGCTAATGATGTTGAACATCTTTTCATCCGCATATTGGCCACTTCTTTACCTTCTTCAGAAAAATGTCAAGATTCCTTGACCAGTTTTTAATTATTTTTATTATTGAGGGGTTTTATTGTTTTATTATTGAGTCTTTTTATTATTGAGTTGTAATAGTTCTCTATATTCTAGATACAAGTTGTTTATCAGAGAACATTATTTAGGGGCACCTGGGTGGCTTAGTCATTAAATGTTGCCTTGGGCTCAGGTCATTATCCCAGGGTCCTAGGATCAAGTCTAATGTGGGCTCCCTGCTGGGTGGGAAGCCTGCTTCTTCCTACCTGCCCTCCCCACCCCTGCTCTCTCTGTGTCTCTCTCTGTCAAATAAATAAATAAAATCTTAAAAAAAAAAAAAAAAAACACGATTTATAAACATTTCCTACCTTTCTGTGGGTTGTTGTTTCCCTTTCTTGATGGTGTCCTTTTGAGCACAGGTGTTTTTAAATTTGATGAAATTCCATTTATTTTATTGTTGTTGCTTGAGCTTATATCTAAGAAGGCTTTGCCTAACTCAGATTTTCTTTTAAACTGGCTTTGTCAAGTGTCTGGTTGCCTTATTAAATGGTTATAAAACCTTTATTTTCACTGTGTATTTATGTAAGGATTAAATTTTTAATATTTTTAAAATTGTACTTTGGTACAGTTTATATTAACCATTTAGAAGCCACTTGGAATTTGATTTCTTATACTTGATCGTTGAGCACGTCAGATTACAAGGCAAATCAATAAAGTATTAGAGAATCATCATCATCAGAAAACACTGGTAATAAAGGCTCTTAATTTTTCACCTTTCCATTTTAACCTAAACATTTAGATTGTAATAGCAGCCAGGAATTTGATGTGACTGATCAATAAGTTTTTCAGTCCATAATTAACTGAGATTATGTGGATCAGTTGAATGGCATAACATTGAATTATAAACTTTTCTGTTTAAGACCTGAGAAGAAAAGCGTAAGAGTTTAAAGAATGGAGGAGGTACTGTAGTTTGCACAACTTTCTCTTGACAAGCAAGTTCCCACCGGCCCAGTAGTCCCAGCCAGATAACCTAGTAATCATGATTGGCTACTTCCTTCCTTTCATCCCTCACCTTTAAGCAGTCACGTTCACGTTGTTCTATACCTTTGATCTGAATGTTGCTAGAATTTTGTCACAATACCCATCCCTGCTGCTACCATTTTCATTAAGGTCCTCATGGTCTCTCATGCGCGTTACTGAAATCCTCCTAACTTGTCTCTCTCCGCACATTTTGCTCTCCTCAGATCCATCTTCCACACTATTTCCAGATAATATTCCTCACTGGCTAAATATTTAAAAGGTCAATAGTTTCCTGTGCCCTTTAGGATAAGGACTGAGGAATTTGGCCATGGTAGTTCTCTTTAGGCTCATCTCTTGATACCCCTATGCCCTTCCTCCCTAAGCTTAGACATTAACTGTCCTAACCTGCTTTAATTCCTTAAATGCACCACTATCTTTTACCTCCGAGTTTTTCTTACATGTTGCTTTCTAGTCCTATAATGCCCTTCCTTTCATTCTTTATCCATTGTTGGTTCTGGAAGATCTTGTCAGAACCTTCTCAAGCTTGTTTCCTGAACCACCACCACATACCACCTCAGAATCCTGGGACCCTCACAGACCCCCATGCATTCTACTTACCTATGCTGTCTCTTTCTCAGTGTCAACACAGCCCATTCATGAAGACTCAGGTAAGGGCTAGCTCTTGCAGAAAGGTTTCCCTGGTATACAACTCATAGTGACTGCTCCCCACTCACAGGCTATATACTTTGTTATTTCCACCATGAACTGTTTCAATTAAGATTGCTCTTTTCTTGACATGTAGGGTCTGGTGTTTTGACCTGGGAGGGAGAGGGAGCCTGCAGCCTGGTGGCTTTGCAATGAGTGTTCATCAGAGGAGAAGGTAGGGGGTTGGGGGACATCAGGACAAAAGAGGGGACTACTTCACAGAAGTAGGTCTCAGAGAGTTGTCCAGAAGTGTGTTCTAAAAGCAGACTTAGGCTACTGAATAGTTTTGTTCATAGTTCTGTGAGCGGCAGCTGCCCTGGTGGCTCCTAACATTATTTCATTCTCCTACTAGGCTTCGACTCAGAGCCTGGTGCAAAATAGATCTCGAGAAAATTGTCGAATGAGTGAATGGTGGTCCTGGCTATTTCCCCCACCCCTGGAGGAAAGGAGTGAGCCTTATTGAGGTGCCCTTCTGAGGGGATTGTCCACATCTGATATCCCCCTCTAGGAGCACAAGAAATGTGATGGTCGTTGTCACTTGCAGCTTCCTCCCAACCCAGTGACTTGTTTACTTTTCTGTCTTCAAAATATCTGTAAGGCTTTGCTTACTTGTAACTTCCTAAAGGCAACAAAATGTTTCCTTGAGAATGATGGGATTTATGCTGTGGGGTATCTGGTTAACTTGCATGCTTAAATATACAAGAAAATACAAATAGAGCACTGTGGTTCTGGCATTGATTTTCAGTCCCTCTCTAGTGAAGTAGTGAAGCACTTAGCCAGGAGCATCAATTTTAGTATATGTGCTGCCGAAGCGAGCACTTAGCCAGGAGCATCAAAGGGAACTCTGTCTGTGGGGCTGTCTGCCTGCCTCCTCTGTTTTTTTTGTTAGCTTGGCTCTCCTGCTTCCCTCTTGGGTCTTTCACAATTCTTGCAATTTTGAATGTGGCCACAGCTGTGGCCATAGAGTTGTTTATATAACTCACAAGAGGTTCTCTATTTTCTTCTTTGTAACTGATCTAAATTTAGATTTTATTAAATTACTTTTTAAAAAATATTTTATAGTTTAAGAAAATTTTGTTCTCTTTATGTCCAAATCCCTCCAATCCCTCTCATCCCAGGTGGAATTTCTGTAGGAACAAGAGCCAGGACAGAAGTTTTTACCAGAGATGAAAGAGAGACATGTACTGAAACAGGGACAAAAAATAAAAGTAAAAGTAAAAAGATACCAGGGAAGTGATTTCAGCAACTTGGGGATTGAAAATTTTACATTTGGGAAATTTGGGGATTGGATTTGAGAGTGGAAAGTGGAAAGCTAGAGCCTGGTTTTGAGGCATGATTTTGTAGCAGGAATCCTGAAAATCAAGGACAAGTTGAGTATAGGAGAGGCGGAAGATGGGGCTAAGGGCCAGCGTGATTGTCTAGATCTGTGATGCCCACTACGGAAGCCACGAGTCACGAGACCACTACTGAGCACTTTGAATGTGGCTAGTCTGAATTGAGGTGTGCTGTGAAGATAAATAGTCTGCCTGGGATGTTGGAGATGAAATCCTGTAAGAAAAGAAGAAATTTACAATATACCACTGATAAATTTTATACTGATTATATGTCGAGATGATATTTTGAGCATGTCCATTGAAACAAAATATATTACTAAAATTAATTTATCGTGTTTCATTCTTTTTTAATGTAGTCATAGAAAATTTGAAATGATGCACGTTTTTATTGTATTTCCATTGGACAGCACTGGCCTAGACCAAGCACTGGGCTCTTGGCCGAGGAGGGCCAAGGATGAGCAGGCTGGCGAGGAATAAATGGTGTGTGGAGCCCACCCGACTGCCCTCCACTGCCTTCTTCTGCCTCTGGTTTGGGTAGTTTCTTCTAAGCCGCGAACTCGTTCAGCTGATTCTGAGTGGTGGGAGGACTTGTACTGCCTTCTGCCTTTGGGTATGAAGACTAACTTCGAATTTGAGTCCCATCTAAACAAACATCCTTTAGAGCCCAAGACCATAGATGCTCATAACACCCCAAATTGTGCCTTGACTACAGCCCTCTGGGGCTTGATGATTTGATTTTTTTTTTTTTAAAGATTTTATTTATTTATTTGACAGAGAGAGAGATCACAAGTAGGCAGAGAGGCAGGCAGAGAGAGAGGAGGAAGCAGGCTCCCCGTGGAGCAGAGAGCCTGATGCGGGGCTCGATCCCAGGACCCTGAGATCATGACCTGAGCCGAAGGCAGCGGCTTAATCCACTGAGCCACCCAGGCGCCCCGGGCTTGATGATTTTACTCCAGCTGAGTTGCCAGACCTGCTTGCATCTCTAAAGCACTTGGGAATCACCCTGAATATCAGTTCTGGGGTCCAGTGCACAGAGATTCTGCTTCCGCAGTTTTGGTGCACTGCCCTTGAGAAGTGATAGGAGAGGTTTCTGTGTGCCTTCTATCTAGGCATCATTCTTTAGCCCAGGAGGTACTCACCTTTATTTATTTATTTATTTATTTTTTTATTTATTTTTTTTTTAAAGATTTTATTTATTTGACAGACAGAAATCACAAGTAGGCAGAGAGGCAGGCACAGAGAGAGGGGGAGGCAGGCTCCCCGCTGAGCAGAGAGCCGGATGTGGGGCTCCATCCCAGGACCCTGGGATCATGACCCAAGCCAAAAGGCAGAGGCCTTAACCCACTGAGCCACCCAGGCACCCCTATTTATTTTTTTTAAGAAAGATTTTATTTATTTGACAGAGAAAGAGATCACAAGCAGGCAGAGAGGTGGGGGTGGGGTGGGGGTGGGAGCAGGGAGCAGGCTCCCTGTTGAGCAGAGAGCCCAATGTGGGGCTCAATCCCAGGACCCTGAGATCATGACCTGAGCCGAAGGCAGTGGCTTAACCCACTGAGCCACCCAGGTGCCCCTGTCTAACCCCTGTCTAAGTCTCTTTAGAAATGTGATCCTTCAACATTCAGTCTGCTAAATTTGGATTCAACATAAGAACAAAAACCCAAGTTAACTATGGCTTCTGCATAGGGCAGAAGCCCGCAGAAGGGAATACATAATGATCCACTATTAAGGCCCCTCTCTGTGGCTGCTCCCAAGTAATTGGGTTTCCATCTGACTGATTGAAAGGGGACAGGATGTAAAGCTGTGTATACTTGATGGAAGAAGTATTGTCTTTATAATATTGTAAATGGTTGTCTTTCAAGTCCAGGAAATAAATAGAATGGGATTTTCAGTGAACAAATATAAAGGCCCCCTACCAGCATCATCTATTTTCATGAGATGTGGTCCTGGATAAGCAAGTGACATGTATCTGCTTAAGTGGGTAGATCTGTTTCTGCTGTTTGGAAATCTAGCTAAGACTTGTATTATTTTGTAGGAAAATATCAAGATAAGAAATACTAAGGTGAATCTAGAACTCAGCATCTTCCTTCTAAGGAAGCTTTTGTTCTCTTTCCATTTTCAGTTGGTAGTTTCAAACAGGCACAAACAGAACCTTAGATTTTGATTGTGACAGCCTCAGGGCAGTATGTCTTCCTAATATTTATAGCTCTTGGAGCCCCGAGCATAAGAACTATTTCATAATAAACTCTGAACAAATTGAATTCAAATTTAAATTATTATTTTTAAATGCATCATGTGTTTCAAATGAGCTATGCAAAATGAGCTGTTCCTTGCATGCTTTAGCAACCAACAGGCCCTTGTGTTAGGAGGTCCTAACACTAAGGAGGTCCTTAGCGAGGTGACACTTGTTATCTTTGGCCCTGGGCTCAGTTGTTGGAAATTGCCAGTCTGGGTCACTTATTGATACTTTACTTCTTGAAGAAAACTATATAAGCCTTTAAGCCTACATTTGTGTTTCTGTTATAATCTTAAATCCCTGAGAATGTGGTAAAAAATTAAAGAAACAATTTTCTTTTTTTTGCCTAACACTGGAACATCAAGAAAAAGTTTGCTTTTCATAACGAATACAATGCCAAGCCCAGGGTTTTTATTTAAGGATTCTATTTCTTTCTGTGCAGTGCTCTAACAAGCATGTGTATCAGTGTAAGTCATCTGTTGAGTATTCTGTGGAGGGGATCACACACAGGCTTTAAGTTTTTGTCAGCCCTGCTTTAACTGAAAGCTAGCGTTTTGTTTGTTTGTTTATTTGTTTCGGTTTAATAGAAAAGCTGAAATTCATCTGGGCTTTCCTGTTCAAGAAATAAGTCAGGGTCTCAGACAGGGGCTTTTCCATGAAGAACCAATATTCAATCCATTGTCTTCCCTCTCTACATCAATAAAGATGTGAGAATGGGAGACTGTGTGATTGGGTGGCAAATTCCACGTGGAGCCCGCAAACGGTGTCTTGTTTGCTGTGGGACACTGAGCGAGTCACAGCCTCCATAAGGCTGTTCCCCAACTGCAACAATGAAGCTGAAACCCACTTTGTAGAGATTGTGTGAGGATCAGCTAATCCTTCTGTGCTGATACTTTGTGTACTAGAAAATGCTGTACGTGTTTAAGGGATTTTTAATGTTATTGGATGTGGTTCATTAGTATACCAATAGGATTCTTCTGTGGAAATCTGGAATTCTTTGATAATGCATAGTAAGGAGTTAGTACTTGTTTGCTCAGTGGAAGCCAAACTTGTGCTCCGTGAGAGAAATAAAGACATTGTTAAATGCTTTATGGAAAGAAACAGACCTAGGTAAGAAATGAACCAAGCATTTCTTTTACAGAACGTGTTATTTACTTTTTTTTTTAAGAGATTATATGGGTGAGAAGCTGTTGCTGACAGTCTTGCATGTTGAAATTCTTTTTTTCTACTCTAGTGAGGTTGTCTCTGCTAATAGAATAACTGTATTAATGGCACATTAAAAAGGTCAGAGAGACCAAATAATGTTTCAGATTCACTTTTTTATTTATCCATGCTAACAAGAGTTCTCATTTACACTGTATTCATTGTAGTTTAATATAAAATAAAATGTAAGGCTGGCATAGCTTTTTTTGATGCTTCTGTGACATTGAGGGGAGGCGTCTTTCCTCAGATACTCTTCACTCTTTGATGGTGTGCATGAGCTAGCCCATGCTAAGTGCTGAGGGGGCCACCCAAAAGCAGAATCTTCAGTCTGCACCCTTCAGCTACCTGGCTGGACAGCTGGAAAGCCAGCAGGTATCTCTTGTAGGCCCATATAAAGCTATGTGTTTGCCTCAGGCCAAAAATGAAAGTATAAAATGGGAATATTTTCAGATTTTTAGGTATTATTTTAATACCAGGTTAATTTTTCTTTTTTTTTTTTTAAGATTTTATTTACTTATTTTATTTGACAGAGAGAGAGAGATCACAAGCAGGCAGACAGGCAAGCAGAGAGAGAGAGGGAAGCAGGCTCCCCGCTGAGCAGAGAGCCCAATGTGGGGCTTGATCCCAGGACCCTGAGATCATGATCTGAGCCGAAGGCAGAGGCTTAACCCTCTGAGCCAGCCAGGCACCCTGATACCAGGTTAATTTCTTAAAACCCACCAAATCCATCCATTTAAAGAGCGAGGTGCTGGGGAAATAACTATCCGCAAGACACAGCCCTGCCTCTAGGAGCTTCCGCAATCAGGGGGCAGCAGACACACGAACACGCAGGGACAGGGCTATGTGTATGCCTGGGTGAGCCTGTGGGAGCACAGAGAGGGACCCAGCCTGGCCTAGCAGCAGGCTGTGATAGGCAGGGTTTGTCAGAGGATGGGACTGGAAGGGTCAGCCGGGGCTGGAGTTCAGCAGCCTGTGAGAGTTGGTTCCAGAAGGTGAGGCGAGCTGACAGGTGCTGCTCTGAGGGACTGGATACCTGAGAGAAAGCCGGGAAGACTGTAGTGACAAGTGTGTATGGACAAGAGAAAAGGAGAGGTGGGGGCCATGCTCCAGTCTCAGTCTCAAACAGATGCCCAAGAAGCCCATGAAATGGAGGGAATACAGAAAGGAACAAGGCAGCTGTGATGAAGGCCTGTGGCCTAAAGGAAGGGTGCTACCTTGCGTAATGGTAGCCACTTGTTTTGGGTTCATGAGAAGCCTGGTTTTACTCTTGTTTTCCATCTTAATGGAAAGAATTAATAAGAATATAGAATTCTTTATATGTATATAAATTTTTATATAAATTTTATATGTATATAAAAAATGTATATGTATATAAAAAATTTTATATACATATAAAGAATTCTTATATATATATGCATGCGGTGAGAAGCTGGCAGGAGTCATTTAGATGTCTTTTCCAGTTTCACTAAGTGTTCAGAAATGGTCTTGCCGTCTCTGTTTCAAGGTGCTGAGGCAGCAGGTGTTCAGTGGTACTTCTGGACTTCAGTCCTGGAAAGCCTGGAAGGTCCTGACCTTCTACTCTGTTATGGAGGAGCAAGGGGATGAAGGTTACAGACTGCCATCTATACAGTCCATTTGGCTGGGGTTGCCTTGTGACTTTCTGCCCCAGCGCTATGTCCTGGGGGTCAGGTCCTGCTTCCAATCACCCTATCCTTGTCTGTAGATGGTTTTCCATGATTTTCTTTTCTTGTGTGTCTTCTGTTTCTGTTCTCTATTACCGTGATGATGTTCACCCATGTTGTTGCGTTCATTCTTTTTTTTTTTTTTTTGAAGATTTTATTTTTATTTATTTATTTGACAGAGAGGGAACACAAGCAGGGGGAGTGGGAGAGAGAGAAGCAGGCTTCCCACTAAGTGGTGAGCCCAATGTGGTCTTGATCCCAGGACTCTGGGATCATGACCTGAGCCGAAGGCAGACACTTAACAGACTGAGTCCCCCAGGCACCCCAGTTGCATTCATTCTTATTGCCAAATAGACTTCCTTTGAATGAGTATATTAACAATGTATGTGTCCATTTTATTGTAGATGGACATCTGGTTGTCTCCAGTTTCGGACTATTAAGAGTTGTGAACAGTGTTGTGAATGTCTTTTGGGAAACATCTCTGTGCAGTGCTGTTGGGTATAAACTCTGGAGTAGACTTGCTAGATCAGCGTGCATTTAACGTGCTGTCATGAAGCTGCCCACCATTCTCCAAAGGGACTTCATCAGTTTACATAGTGTTTCATAGTTGCCGTTTCTCCACATCCTTGCCCAACACTGTCATGATATTTTTCCTTTTGGACATTTTAGCAGGAGTCATTTTAAAATTTTTATATTACACATTTTTAATTGTGTACTCTAATATGACCCATATTGTTAAATGTCCTCAAAAAGGGTCCTGGGGTGCCTGAGTGGTGCTCAGTGTGTTGGGCCTCTGCCTTCAGCTTGGGTCATGATCTCAGGGTCCTGGGATCGAGGGCTGCATCACGTTTTCTGCTCAGTGGGGGGAGCCTGCTTACCCTCTCTCTCTCTCTCTGCCTGCCTCTCTGCATACTTGTGACCCCTCTCTCTGTCAAATAAATAAATAAAATCTTAAAAAAGAAAAAGTATCCTGTTGTGTACAGTTTGAAGCCATTTGGGGGCTCTGCCTGGACTGTCCATCTTCCATCTCCGTCATTTAAATTCTGCAGATTCTAGGACGTCATCCCCGAATCCTCCATTTTTCACTCATCTCTCATTTCTTAGAACTCCATTGAAATTTGATCTTTAGATTTCACAGTTACTCAATCATGTCATGTGTGTATGCGTTCTTACCATCAAAGCTGTGAAAATGCCCTTCTGAAGAACAGGGGATCAGATACTACCCTGCTCACCTAGAAAAGTACATAGAGTAATCACTCAACATCTGTTGAATTCCAGAGAGGATGTTCTGTCTATGGAGAAGGGTAGTGCAAGAGGCAGCTTTCTGTAGCTGGTTCTGGAGAAGATGATAGGAGGTAGGAGAAGATACTAACGATGATAATAAGCAGGTTATGCCTGAAAAAGTCCTGCCATTATTGCCGGGGCACAGTGAGACTGCAGAGACCTTTTTGAAGCATCAGTGGTAATTCAAGAGCAGAAAGTAGGGGACAGTGTAGGGATGGGTAAGACAGATCACCAAAACCCAGAAGCTAGAGGAAGAGTCAGGGCAGTGGGGGTGCTCCACAGTGGTGGTAAAGGTGGTTTGTACCGTGGCCAGTCTATTGACGGTGTTAGCCAATGCTGCTCCCAAGAGGACTATGCGTATATAATAGGTGTCCTGTATTTACGAAACAATGAAGGACTTTTTGGGGAATGAGAAAGAAGGATCCTTTGAGTAGTAACATTTTTATATAAAACAAGGAAGAGCTGTATATTTCTGCTTGCAATGCATGATTTTTTCCTATGTACCTCTCCTAGGCATCTTCCTAGGATAAGGAAATAGGTTAGGCTCATGTTATTTCTTAGCCGAAACCGTTTTTTTCAAAAGCAAGGAACAGAATCTATGTATATGTTTGCCCTTACAACACTCATTTTTTTCTTGATAAAAATGAAGATTTAGATTTTAAGAGGTACCCAGTTTGCGCAGGTGCCATTAGAGCCCACCAGCCCCCTGAAAGCCGCCCCTTCCATCTCCCATAGTCACTGGCCTGTCAACGCAACTTCATAACTGAATTGTTCAAGCTAATTCCTGTGTTTTCCCTTTTCATTTTGTGGGCAAGAGATTCTAGTGGCTTTTGTCCTGTTAGCAGAAATTCATGGTAGAAAATTGGTAAATAATTCATTTTGGTTTTCCTCCTGCTTTGAAAAAGAGAACTCAGCAGGGCACAGATAGGCAACAGATTATTCCATTTTTGAAATTTTAGCAGAAATAAACAAGGTGATTAGTTTAAAATGTAATTCATAGTCAGTGAGTTAATAGCCTTGAGTTGCTGATTATAGCTAGCTCAACTAGTCCTGTAAAATGTAATTAGCTTTTGGTGTGATTCCAAGTGGCTTCTTTATGCTTAAATTCTCAGAAATTTTCCAGTGCTGTTTCATATTTCAAATAGTTTTTAGAGAGTTTAGTAGCAACATTGATCTGAATTCATATGCACGACAAGGTAGGTGATGTCTCTTGAGTTTCTGGAGACAATACATATGTCTTAAAAGGGGTAATTTAGGGGTGCCTGGGTGGTCAGTGGGTTAAGCCTCTGCCTTCAGCTCAGGTCATGACCCCAGGGTCCTGGGATCAAGCCCCGTATCGGGCTCTCTGCTCAGCAGGGAGCCTGCTTCCTTCTCTCTCTCTCTCTGCCTGCCTCACTGCCTACTTGTGATCTCTGTCTGTCAAATAAATAAATAAAATCTTCAAAAAAAAGCAGGGGGGTAAGTTAATGTTGTTGACTTTTCTAGTGTTATAGGAAGGTAAGTTGCTTTTAGGGTTTACTTTAGTGTTTTAATATATTTGAGTTATAGCCTGTTTTGTTTTGTTTTGTTTTTAAAGATTTTATTTATCCATTTGACAGACAGAGATAACAAGTACGCAGAGAGAGAGAAGGAAGCAGGCTCTCCACCAAGCAGAGAGCCCGATGAGGGGCTCGATCCCAGGACCCTGAGATCACGACCTCAGCTGAAGGCAGAGGCTTTAACCCACTGAGCCACCCAGGCGCCCTGAGTTATAGTCTGTTTAAAACGTCACAATGAACATTTTTAAAAAAAATCTAAATAACTACACTGAGATGTAACTGAAAAAATATTCTTTATTTTTTTCTTTTTGCCAATGCAGTATTGCAAGTCTAGAGAATATAAGAAACTATGGGGTGGCTGGGTGGCCCAGTTGGTTAAGTGGCTGCCTTCAGCGCAGGTCATGATCCCAGCGTCCTGGGATTGAGTCCCACATTGGGCTCTCTGCTTGGCGAGGAGCCTGCTTCTTCTTCTGCCTGTTGCTCCCCCTGCTTATGTGCGTTCTCTCTCTCTCTCTGTCAAATAAATAAACAAAATCTTAAAAAAAAGAAAATATAAGAAACTAGGGTGCTGGCTGACTCGGTTGGAAGAGCAAGCAACTCTTGATCTCTGGGTCGTGAGTTTGAGCCCCATGTTGGGTATGAAA
This sequence comes from Meles meles, assembly GCF_922984935.1. Classification (NCBI taxonomy): domain Eukaryota; kingdom Metazoa; phylum Chordata; class Mammalia; order Carnivora; family Mustelidae; genus Meles; species Meles meles. Next base: position 65,867,945 of record NC_060072.1, read on the forward strand.
ATCACTTACATAAATTTAAAAAAAAAAATACAAGAAATGGAGGACAACTTGCAGGGCAAGGCCCAAATGTGAACCTAGCAATTAAAATTTCCACATTAGTGGGGTGCCTGGGTGGCCAAGTTGGTTAAGTGTCCTAATCTTGATCTCAGCTCAGACCTTCATCTCAGGGACTTGAGTTTTAACCCTGCATTAAAAAAAAAAAAAAAAAAAAAAAGAATCCGCATTAGCACTTGCAGCTATTCCATGCTCAAGCTGCCGTTAGACATAAGGAGGTATTCCTGTTGCATTTCTGTTGCCTAGTTAAGAAAAAATAGTTTTTATTATGGATAATAAATACATACATAAGTAGAGCAGATGGCATAAAGAACCTCTACAGACCCATTTACCCAGTTTCAACAATCGTAGCTCATGGCTGATCTTGTTGCATTCATACCCCCACCCACTTGTGCACCCTTACTCCCAGTCCATCATTCTAAAACAAATCTCAGATTAGCATTTCATATGCATATATTTTAGTATGTTTCTGAAAGATACGGTTCCTTAAAAAGTATAACCATTATCGCACTTTAAAAATTAGCAGTAATTCTCCAGTATCCTATATCCAATCAATGTTTCCACTTTTCCTGCTCATAAGTTGTTATTTTTCATAATGGATTGTTTGAATTAGCACCTAAATTTGTCACATTGCATACCTGTGGTGTCTTGTACCATGTTCTGGATTTTTCTGTATTTGATGTAAACTGGTGATAAAGGGCTTGATCAGATTCAAGTTTGATTTTCTTTCTTTTCTTTTTTTTTCGGGGAACAAGACTACTTCATAGGTGGTGACATTTCTCTCCATCAGGAGGACATCTGGCTATTAGTCTCCCTTTCTGTGATGTTAAAATTGGTTAGTCAGGTCTAGGCACATGATTTAGCCTGATCCATCCATTGTGAATTACCCTATTGGCTTTCACTTAATAATTTTAGCAGCCATTTATAATCATTTCTGGTAAATAGTATATCAAGAAGGAGAGATACCATTTTTAAAAAGTAATTTTTAAGACCTGGAGAGCAACTGAATGACATTGTTGTGATTTTCCTGTTTAATGATTCTACCTTCCATAAAGCAAAGTCACAGAATCTTCCCTGAGCTAACAAGTAGATTGCGTCAGCTGAGAAGCTCTGTGAAAGAACAAAGCCTACAGTGTCCCAGTTGTCTTCCCGTGGAGTTGGCATTCTCTTATGAGACAATTTCTCAGCCCCAAGGCTAAAAGGAATGAGGCAGTGTTTTGGTTTTGATTTTTGTTAAATAATAAATCTTGGACTTCATTAAGCTTTCAGTGTGTACCCCGCAATTTGTACATTAACATTGTATTAAGGGGAAAAGAGTTGGGAAACACCACTGAAGTATTCCTGCTCCTGGGGTGCCTTGGTGGCTCAGTCAGTTAAGTGTCCAACTCTTGGTTTCGGCTCAGGTCATATTCTCAGGGTCATGACATCAAGCCCCACATCAGGCTCCATGCTCAATAAATAAATAATAAATAATAAATAAATCTTTTGAAAAAAGAAGAAGAAGAAAATCCCTATTCCTTCAACCCATTTCTCTGTTGGGGTTTAAGAGTCAAGATACTAAGTAATCCCCATGCTTAAGTCTCACCTGGCTGTCACTGATGATTTGTGACTGCCAATCTTGGAGAGAAAGGAGAAAAGGAAAGATCAGTTGGGAAGGCCTAGGAAGGGTGTCCCCAACCAATAGCTACTTGTTGAGAGGAATTCAAGGTAAAATATTAGAAGCTAACTTAGAAATGATTTAATCTAATCCCTTTACCAATCTAAGAATCCCTCCCTAAGAATCTGCCAACTGTTAAACTTTCCTTCCTACTCAGTTCTACTATGGCGCTCATCTCATTCTGCTTCTTTAATTTTGTATATCTTGTTTTCAATATGGGGTTATGCATTTTTTTGAGGACAAGGAATTTATTTATCTAATTATTCTATTTAATCCCATACAGGGTGTCAAACAGAAACACAGCTGGACATCCGTTAAAACAGTGAAAATAGATTTCATTCAGTAACTGCTGGCAGCAGGGGAGAGAGCTGAGCACCATTCTGATTTGCGCAGAAATGATTGGGCATTTTAAAGGGAGAGTGGGGGTAGCACTGGGAGAGAGGCCCTATCCTTCCTGATGAGTGCATTTTAAAGAAATGGCTCTCAGGTCCTTGAGAAAGATTTGTGAGTCATGGGAGATACCTACCTGTTCACAGTTGTCTGCCCTTTATAGAAAATACTGTAGGATAGGGAAGTCAGAGGCCCTTTGTTGGGCACTGGCTAGAACCGACAGTCAGTTCTCCTGGCAGCATTGCACTTTCCCAGGCAAGGATTCTTTTTTTTTTTTTTTTTTTTTTTTAAGATTTTATGTATTTATTTGACAGACAGAGATCACAAGTAGGCAGAGAGCGAGCGGGAAGCAGGCACCCTACTAAGCAGAGAGCCCGATGCGGGACTCGATCACAGGACCCTGCGATCATGACCTGAGCTGAAGGCAGGGGCTTTAACCCACTGAGCCACCCAGACACCCCCCAGGCAAGGATTCTAATAGGGACTGGGGTCATCCTAGGGTTGCGCCTCATACTGCTAGAAGCCATGCTAGAGCTTGGTGTCTCCTAGTGCACAGGTTTGGGTGAAGTTTGTTATGTGCTGAGAGTTCTGCAATTCTCAAGGGTCTAGACTACTACTTAATGATTTTGTCTGAACTGAACACATTTAGATAAATTCGGTTTCCTCTGCCCTGAAGGAAACAGGGTCTGTTGGAATGCCTTTCACCTTCCCCTGGTGGCTAAACACAGCCAGGAAATAGGAGCATCACCTGCGTTCATTATCTCCCTTCCCTAGGTCTCTGTTCTCCTTATAGGATGATAGCTGTCCTTCTTCTCTTGAAGGCTAGCCCATTTACTTGTGACTAAGAGACTTCATTTCCCTACCACAGATGCTCTAATTTTTTTTTAAATAATTCAGTATGACCAATCTGCTATAAACATGTTGAAATATTCTACTGTGTGTGGCAGTTTTCTGGACACTATGAATAAAGCACAGTTTAAAGATCTGTCTCTTACCTGGGGAACTGTACCTAGCAAAACAGCATTTCTGTCTATTTTCATCAAGCTTTTCCTTCTTGGCATTTATCTCAGGATGTAATGTATTTATCTGTATGATAATTTTTGAATATATGTCATAGAAACTCTGTCTTTCTTTGTTCACCATTGAAAGGCAAGCACCTGCCACAGTGCGTATAACTGTTAAATATATTCCAGAATGAGCTATTTAACAACAAAATAAATGGGTGGCTTTCCATCTTACCTTGTCTTTTCCAATAACACTGACAGTGTACAATGCTATTTAATTAAACCATGGTAATAAACAAATGTTTGCAAGGTATCCTGGACCTTGAGTTGTGTTTCAGTGATTCTTCTTCTCTTCATAGGTTCCTTACCTATTCCTACCTCTTGGCCTTCAACGTGTGGCTTCTGCTTGCACCCGTTACCCTGTGCTATGACTGGCAGGTCGGCAGTATTCCTCTGGTAGAGACCATATGGGACGTGCGGAACTTAGCCACCATCCTTCTGGCAGTTGTTATGACCTTACTGAGCCTTCATTGTTTAGCAGCCTTCAAGGTAATTTTCTTAAAATCCAACCGAACTCTTTGCATTTGAAGACAGATGCTCTGTACTTAATGATGCCTTCTCCACCCATCACCCCTAGGTGGTCTGAGTCTAAATTGAATCTACTCTTTTGTCTGAAAAACAAAAAAATTAAAATTTTCCAGGTAAGTAATACATATTTTAAAGACCTTAGTGGAGTTAGCAGATCATGGCCACCTTAATTATCTTTTACTATTCTACCAACCCCGTAGAAATTGGATCTGAAATTGAATGTTTGCAAACAAGAATTTTTTTTCCTGCTCTAGTTGACTAATTTTTGCAGCAACTTGTTTGATTTCATGTAATGATAAATGAGATAATGATAATATATTCATAAGTACTTAAAATATGGTTAAGATGCTACTTCCACTAATGACTATCTGCCTGACTGGGTTGGTTGGATGAGTCTCACTTCAAAAAAAAAAAAAAGGAATGGTATAAAACTGGAAAAAAATTATTACATGCCCAAAGACAGCAAAGAACTTAAATGTTTACTTAGGAAAAACTGCTCCTGCATTGGAGAAGATGCTCCTTGCTTGAGGGGATTCCTATCTCCCCACACACATACCCCTCCCCCTCTCTGCCCAGCCCCGCTGGTGTGAAAAAAAACCCACAGGTTTACCAGTTAGAAACTGATTTGGTTTGGGAGCATAGTAGAGCAGCAAGAAACTTAAGGGGGAACTTTTGGAAACACGAGAGCTATGGAAAGGCTGAGATAATATGCTCCACATGCATTCATGACTGGCTGCGAACAACATGGCGCTCCCCAGGGAGCATAAGCAAAATTGAAAGCCTGGGGAGATTTACTGATTTCCTGCAAATTTGAAAGAATTTTTTTAACCCATACACAGGTTGGGCAATAGAGAGGAGAAGCTTCATTGTCTTGAGTTGTTAGTGTATAACCACTGTTGAAATCATTGGCTGATCAGAATGCTGTGCAGACACAAGGGAGATTCCCCCAGAGATTAAGGCAAAGGGGGTGAAAAAAACCTGAGCAAAATCTCAGCTCTCTACAGAGAAACAGATTTTTCATTTTGAGTCTAGGCAAGTTCATTATATATTAAAACAGTAAAAACAGCAAGTTTCAGAAGGACAGAATAAGATACAAGGTCACTACAATGTGTGATACACAATGCTTAGTTTTTAATCAGATTACTGGACATGTAAAGAAACAGGAGAGTGACCGAAACTTGTGAGAGGATAATAAGTAGAAAACAGAACAGAATTAAGAATCCAAAGGTAAGCTCTATTACATGCTCTATTGATTTTTGACAAAGTTACCAAGATAATTCAATGGGAAAGGGATAGTCTTTTAAATAAAAGGTACTGAAATAATGGAATATATATAAAGAAAAAAATGTGACATTTAACCCCTATGTCATACTGTACACTCAGAAATTAATTCTAAGTGGATCATAATCTTAAATAGAAGAATTAAATAATATCAAAAATTCTAAAAGGAAACAGGAGAAAAACTTGGGTTAACCAAAGATTTCTTAGAACACATAAAAGTTCAGTCTATAAAAGAAAAAGATGACAGATTGAACATCATTAGAATTAAAAATTTTGCTCATCAGGGGCACCTGGGTGGCTCAGTTGGTTAAACATCGGGCTGTTGATCTCAGCTCAGGTCTTGATCTCAGGGTTATGAATTCAAGCCACCCATAGGCTTCACTTAAAAAGAGGTGTTTGGGCTCAGTTGGTTAAGTGTCTGCCTTTGGCTCAGGTCACACTCTCAGGGTCGTAGGATCAAGCCCTGCATCTGGCTTCCTACTCAATGGGGAGCCTGCTGCTCCCCCTGCTTGTGCTCTCTCTCTCTGTCAAATAAATAAAATCTTTTAAAAATACATAATGTTAAATCACTCAAAAGGCAAATAACAGATTGGGAGAAAGTATTTGCGAAACATGTATCTACAAAGGACTTGTATCTGGTACATTTAAAGAGCTCTTAAAACTCAGTAATGAAACAAATACCCATTAAAAATGGGCAAAAAGTTCAAACAGACACTTCACAGAAGATATACAAAGGCTAATAAACATGTAAGAAGATGCTCAGCATCATTAGTTGTTCAGGGAATGCTAATTAAAGCCACAAAAAGTTACCACTGCATACCCACCAGAATGACTATAATTAAAAAGATTCACAATACTAAGTGTTGGCCAGAATGTAGAGCAGCTGGGCCCCTCATATTGGTGAAGGTTGAAAAATAGCTCGGCCACTTTGGAAAAATTTGGCAGTTTCTTAAAAAGTTAAGTATGAAAATAAGCAAATCTCAATACCTACCAAAGGGTGATGGAAACTTACATCTATACAGCACATAAGAGTCCTGTTAAGTGTTCATAATAACTGAAAAATGGAAATAGTCCAGTAACCTCAAAATGTAAATGGATACACTTAATATTCTAAATTATTCAGAAATGTAAAGGAACAAATAATTTACTTATACATAAAAAAGTATACATGAACCTCAGACACATCTTACAAAGTAAAAGAAGCCAGTTGGGGCGCCTGACTTGCTCAGTAGGTAGACCAGATGACTATTGGTCTTGAAGTTCTAAGTTTGAGCCCAAGTTGAATACTTGAAAATGAAACCTTAAAAAACACACACACACACACAAAAAACCTCAGACATATAAAACTATATAATCTATGATTCCGTTTATACATAATGTCTGTTATTATAATTCTGCCTTTTCTAGAATTGCCCAGAAATGCCTAGAGAAGGCAGAATTATGACAGAAAATATGTGGGGATGGGGAGTAGGTATAAACAGACTTAAGGGAAATTTTTGGGATGTTGAATGCTTTTAAAATTTAATTATGGTGGTGGTTGCTAAATGACATCTGTTTACCAAAACTCACCAAAATATATACACAAAATGTTTGAATTCTATTACATGTGGGCTATATCTCAATAAAGCTATATTTTAAAAAAAAGATTAAAATGTTACAAAGAGATTAAAGGCTGGAATGAATGCAGAACTGGCATTTGAATATAAAATACTAGCATGTGATCCTGAAAATTTGATGAAAAAAATTTTTGAATTACTAAAACCTTTTTTGTTAAGGAAAAATTCATATAACATGCAATTAACCATTTTGAAGTATACAGTTTAGTGGTACTTAATGTATTCATAATATTGTGTAACTACCAGCTCTCTCTAATTTTAAAACCTTTTCATCACCTCGTTAGAAATACCCCATACCAGTCACTCCCCTCCACATCACCTGGTAACTTTTAATCTGCTCTCTGTCTCAATGGATTGGCCTATTCTGGATATATCCTATAAAAAGAACTATACAGTATGTGACCTTTTGTGTTTGATTTCTTTCACTTTGCATAGTATTTTTGAAATTCATCCAAGCTGTAGCATGCATCAATACTTAGTTCTTTTTAATGACTGAATAATAATCCACTGGATGTATACACTGTAATTTGTTTATCCATTCTTCTGTTTGTGGACATTGATGTTGTTTCCACCTTTTGGCTATTATAAGCATTGCTGTATTACCACATTTATGGACATATGTTTTCATTTCTCTTAGATATCTACCTAAGACTGAAATTGCTAGGTCTTATGGTAATTATGTACTTAACTTTTCAAGGAACTCCTTTTCATACTGGCTGCACCATTTAACATTCTCAGAGTATACAGTTGTTCTTATATATCCAGTCTTTGCTAGTACTTGTTATTTTCCATTATTTTGTTTAAAACCATCCTAGTAGGTATGAAGAGCTCTATCTTTGTAGTTTTGATTTGAATATCTTTAATGAACAGTGATGAACAGCTTTTTATGTGCTTATTGGCCATCTGTATATCTTTTTTGGAGAAATGTATATTCTAGTCCTTTGCTCATTTTTCAGTTGGGTTGTCTTTTTTTGTTGTTGTTGGGTCGTAAGAGTTCATTGTATATTTAGGATTTTAAATCCCCAACAGATATTTTCTCCCATTCTTTAAATTGCCTTTTCACATTGTTGATAATGTCTTTTAATGCATACACGTTTTTAATTCAATAAAGTGCAGTCTCTTTTCTTTTCTTTCTTTTTTGTTATTCTTCATTGCTTTTGTTGTCAAACCTAAGAATCCATTGCCAAAGCTGAGGTCACGAAGATTTATGATTCTGTTTTTTTCTAATAGTTTTATAGTTTAAGCTCTTAAATTTGGATCACTGATCCATTTTGAGTTATTTTTTGTCTATGTAGTGGTATGAGGGTCCAGGTTCATTTTTTGGCTGGTGGATATCCACTTGTGTCTGCACCATACTTCGAAGAAACTGTTTTTCCTCCAAATACCTTATTTAAAGTAATCTACTTCTTAGTCATTTTGTAAATCAAGTTGATAAGACAAGTATGATAATGAATAACCATCTACATAAACTTGAGTTCAAATTTCACCTTTGTAGTACAGTCTACCATATGTACCCTTCGTTTATTTATTTGTTTATTTGATAGAGCAAGAGGGCGAAAAGGGGGAGAGGGTGAATGGAAGGGAAAGGGATAAGCAGACTCTGGGCTGAGCTCCAACTCAGGACCCCGAGATCACGACCTGAACCAAAACCAAGGGTTGGACACGAACCGACTTAGCCACCCAGGCACTCCCATATGTACCCTATTTAAAATGCAATCATTTGCCCTCCACTCTTCTCCCTTTTAACTTTTTAACTTTCCTTCACTCTACTTCCAATTTCTAAAATGCTGTAAACTTTGTTATTTTATGTAATATCTCTTTCCTCCAACTAGAATGTATGCCCCATGAGGACAGAGATTTTTTTCTGTTTTGTTCACTGCCATATTTCTAGTATCAAGGGGTTGCTGCATACAGTATTTATCATCTAAATTTTATTGTTTGTTGCTGAGTGTATATCATCTAAATGAGTAAAGGCATAAAAAGTTAGCAACTCTGTTCAATTAGTTATCGGTATGCAGAACCTTTTTTCTTTATTTTTTTTAAGGTTATAATAGGACTGTACACAATACGAGTATGAAGTGTTTGGGGGTCGATTTGTTTTATGAGAATCTGGCCTTAGCTCATAGTTTGGCCTGCCTGCTCTATTGTTATTAATCTATAGGACAAAATGTAGTAGAGCACTGGATTGGTATGTCAGTAAGAGTTTTCTTGGACTCCCTCCCAACTGACTAAAGGGAGAGTTGAATACTCACAGGCTGCCATCTTGGTGAAGTATACTAAATATGGACCTTTGTGATGGCAGTGCACCCCCAACACAGGCACACCAGTGGCCCTCTCCAGAGTGTCTTTGATAACAAGATTAATGAACGGAAACTTCTTCTTTTCTTTCTTTCATGGAATTTGTTCCAAAATCCCTTTAATGCATCAGGAAAAATACTGGCAAAGTGTTCCTGCTTTGGCAATAGTAAGATTTAGCTCTTTGGTGATAGCTTTCATCTGGAAAATTCTTTACAAACGTTGACTGATAAGGTGACATTTGAGGAGAGACATGAAGGAATTGAAGGAGGGAACTGTGTAGCTATTTAGAGAAGAGCATTTCAAGTAGAGGGAAAGCAAGTGGGAAGGCCCTGTGGCAGGAAAAGTACCGGGGTGTTCACAAAACAGCAAGTAAGCTGATGTGGCTGGAACAAAGTGGGCCAGAGGTAGAGAGCCAAATGAAATGAGGCCAAAGAGATGGTAGAGTGTGTGTGTGTCTGTGTGCATACACAGGATTCAGCCTCCATCTTTTTTTTTTTTTTTTTTTTTTAATAATTTATAATTTTTTTTTTTTTTTAAAGATTTTATTTATTTATTTGACAGAGAGAAATCACAAGAGAGGCAGGCAGAGAGAGAGGAAGGGAAGCAGGCTCTCCGCTGAGCAGAGAGCCCGATGTGGGACTCGATCCCAGGACCCCGAGACCATGACCCGAGCTGAAGGCAGCGGCTCAACCCACTGAGCCACCCAGGCGCCCCCAGCCTCCATCTTTTAAGTCTCTGCCTATTTGCCCCTCTCCTGCTGTGCTGCTTCTGCATGGCCTCTGGCTGTGTTGACAGTCTGGGTTGTGTCTGGTTTTCTTTATCTGTCGTCCTATCTTGTTATTAACCAGGGCTCTGGAGGGGAGGAATGTCATCTAACCTGTAGCAGTTGTATTGACACTTCTCTGACTTTTTCATTAATATTGTTTTAAAAAGATTTTATTTATTTATTTGGCACAGAGAGAGATCACAAGCAGGCAGAGAGCCAGGCAGAGAGAGAGGGGGAAACAGGCCCCCTGCTGAGCAGAGAGCTTGATGGGGGGCTTGATCCTAGGACCCTGAGATCATGACCTGAGCTGAAGGCAGAGGCTTAACCCACCGATCCTCCCAGGCGCCCCTCATTAATATTTTAATAATTGACTTTACAAAGCTAAAAATTAACACATGTAATGAATAAAACAGCAGATATGTCATTTCCAATCCCTACCCTGCCCCTCAGCCCCCACCCTCTGTAGGCCTCCTTTGAACATTTTGTTCTTGTACATTTTTACACTTAAAACAAAAACACATTCTTTCTTTATACAAGTAAGTTAAGTGAGATGCCATTACAGATTTCAGACTCCTGGCCACTTCCATGTCAACATGGGAGTATTCCTGCTGGGAAGCAGTTGGAAGAGTAGATGTTTGACTTTTTTTTTTTTTTTTTTTTAATTTATTTGACAGAGAGGGAGAGATCACAAGTAGGCAGAGAGGCAGACAGAGAGGGAGAAGCAGGCTCTCTGCTAAGCAGAGAGCCCGATGTGGGACTCAATCCCAGGACCCTGAGATTATGACCTGAGCCGGAGACAGAGGCTTAACCCACTGAGCCACCCAGGCACCAGATGTTTGACTTTTGGCAAGCTCTTGTCTTGGATTGAGTAGGAGGGCTAAGACTCAGAATCTAAGCTTTCTTTTCCTTAGAAAAAAACAGCAGGATGAATTTAGAGGTTGTTTCTGATTGGTCCTATTTTCATAATATAAGAAATGTAAGACCTCAAGGAGTAGTTTATTATGTATCATAAAAGAATATGCTTGGGATCCTTGAGAATTTAAATGTAGGATATGTCTTATTCTGTGCTTCTCCTTCAGCTCCTCCTCCTAGTCATACTCTTATTCACTAGGAATGTATTTGAGCTTATATTACATGATGTAGAGAGCAATCTATAAATTCTTTGTGGTGTTGAATTCTTTTCAACAGTGAACTTTAAAGTGAACTAACTTGCTCTTACTCTTTGTGTTGAAGATAATCAATCTGTTAGAATGTATGTATAGTAGAGAGGAAGAGTATTTAAACCACGAAGGCTTATTGTTCCATTCTTTTTATCAATAGTGACTGTTTATGCACTGGGAGAACCATATGCTGAGAATGCTCTTGGGGTTCTCATTATGACTCCTACGGACTATATGTCAAATTGTTGACTTGTAGTAGGGATATGGATCAGGAAAGCAGCCAGTGTAACTTGGATTGTTGAGAGGAATTAATGCCAAAGACTTTGCCTTTTCCCACTGTCCTCTAATGTGATTTCCCTGCATTACAGAGGAAATGCCATTGAATCTTATTTAAGAGTAATTTATTTGTTATTGATTCTTTATTACATTCTCACAGGGTATCTCAACATTCTAAGCAATTTTTTAAATATCTTTTATAATTTTGTGACATTCTTGTAAAAGTAAAACCTGACAGAAAAAGAGGGGGCTTAGTGACACCTGACTTTGCCATGCAGACCTCCACAAAGAGATGTCTTTGAGAATGGACATTAGGCAGTGGAGGGTCCCCTCCTCCCAGTATGCGGCTTTCAGGGCTATTTTTTGTTTATTTGTTGGGGTTGTTTCATTTTTTTAGTAGAGGTCACCGTTTTTTCCCAATCTATCTGTTCATTCCCAGTCTTTGGCATCATTCCCTTGAAGCCAGCACAAATCATAGGCCATCTCTTTGAGCCATGGAGACCAAGTCAAATTCCCAAGTCTGCATGGGGACGAATCTGAAGCATGGCCAATGGAGGTGACCTCCAGTAACAGCTTGGTGGAAGTGGAGGGGTGGCATGGAATGAAACTAATGCATCTCCTCACTTAGGGAGGGGCTTGTGTTTATCTCAGGGACCTCCCTTCTTGCCTGTTCCCAGCCTTGCCCTTGCTTAGCCTCCATGCTAGTCTGGATCACAGCCCCGACCAACATTTTCTTTTCTTCTTTTTTTTTTTAAGAGTTTATGTATTTCTTTGGCAGAGAGAGATCACAAGTAGGCAAAGAGGCAGGCAGAGAGAGACAGGGAAGCAGGCTCCCTGCTGAGCAGAGAGCCAGATGTGGGGCTCGATCCCAGGGCCCTGGGACCATGACCTGAGCCTAAGGCAGAGGCTTAACCCACTGAGCCACCCAGGTGCCCCTCCCCATCAACATTTTCAATAAAAGAACAGACAGATATCTGATGGACAAACAGAAATTGTGAGCCTTAGCGCTCTCATTTAAAAAACCTCATACAGCACAACAAGGAGGTAAGATTAGAATGGAAACCACTGTTGAAAAGTGATTATTTACTCATTGACATTCTTACCTTTTTTTTTTTTTTTTTTAGAAAGAACTTAAGCAACTTATGGGAATAAATACAGTATAGTGGACTTGACCAGGAGATGGAAAAGTGTGTGTGTGTGTGTGTGTGTGTGTGTGTGTGTGTAAATACCTGAATTGTAAATACTTGGGGCTTTTCTGGACATATAGTCTGTCATAACTATTCACGTCTGCCACTGTGGCATACATTAGAGCATTGTACTACCACAGACCCATGCAGTTGAACTGAACAAGCTTTCAGATTTCTGGAAATGATTTTGCATTTAGTTCAGCCAGATAATAGGTTAGGGTATTATCACGGCACATGGGTCACTGTGGAACAACTCTTTTAAATTCCAGAATAGCCATTATGAAACCTGGTAAAATAAGCATCTTGTTTTAATATACCAAGTGGTAAAATAAAATTGAACTTGAGGAATGAAGATTGCATTTAATGGTGAATGGCTCTGTGCCAAAGTTGATTTTTTTTTTCCTTCTGGCCTACATTTCTCACTTCAGTTCCCGTTTTCTGCAGACTGTATGCGCTCCATCCTTTTCTGTCCTCTGTTCATGAAAATCCTCTCCATGCTATTATAAATCCAGTCTTTTTAGCCCATTTGTAACCCATCCAGTCTGTCTCACATTGGGACCGTTGCAGTCACTGACAGAGGTCCTAATGATATGTTGACATGGTCCATCTGTCCCTGACCACCAGTACCATGGGAGTAGCCCTTTTCTGGGGTGTCTGTCTCACATTTGGCTTCTCCGCCTGCCGCTATTTTACCTATGGTGATAACATCCTGCTACTTAGGGGCAGTTTTTCAGGTCAGTAGCTGTAGTCAGCTTTAGCCCTTAGGCCATACACCAGAGCTAAAATTTTTGTTGATACCATTTTTCTGATGAGAGTGTGAAAATAAGCTGACTGCTTCATCAGATGCAGTGTTGGAAATTAGAGACGCTGGATTTGTACCTCATTGGAAAATGGAATATTTTGAACAATACACTTCAACTGCCTTTTCCCACATACTTTTTTCCTCTCTCAGATTTGTATTTAAATTCTACTTAGTTAATATATAGTATAATATTGGTTTCCGGAGTAGAATTTAGGGATTCATCACTCACTTATAATACCCTCAACACAACATGTGCCCTCCTTAATGTATGGGACCCAAATTGTGACTTATGTTCTGTCATCTAATTTCATTTGGTAGTCTCCTCCTTTCATGTTGGAGGCCAGCCAGTTAATGCACGTGGAGGAAATCCGCTAGTTCTAGATCAGTAGCTTCTGAGGCTGGGAGGAGGGAGGCCATGGAGTAGAGTGATTAGCACTGACCTTAGTCCAAGGCCAGGCTCTGCCACTGACCAGGCTTGTGGACACAAGCTTGCCTTGTTCAGTCATTTTCCTGCACCATCCTGTAGGGCATTGTGAAGTTAACCAGGGCAAGCCACATAAGACATTGAGCACAGTGGCTGGCACCTGGGAGGGTCTGAGTACCTATCAGAGGTCCTAGTGGTCCCTGTTGTCATCATTGTCATTGCCACCATTATGAAATTGTCACAGATTAAAGTCAGGAGCATAGTTAGGATTCTGTTTTTATTTTATAAGAATAGCCATAAAAACTAAAACCAAAAACCAAATAAACATTATCCAGCAGGACTGACTTTTTGATTCTTTGTATTTCAGTATACAGTTGTGCTTTACATGATAAAAAAATAATTACTTGTAATGCTATCAAAGATTAATCCCCACCCGCCTCCTCCAAACCTTGTTTTACCCCCATCCTGTATAAAAGAGGTTAAATTCTTGACTTAAGAGCTAATGGTAGTTACACACTTTAAAGTTTCTAATGCTTCGGCATATTTTGGAATTTGGAAGTAGGTATGTTCAACCATAATGGAAGCCAGAAACATAAAACTATTAGTTTTAGAAAAAAAATGTTTGTCAAGGGAAAGAAAATTGTGGCAAATATCATCTGCCTATTTATAAATGAGCATTGGAGTTATCACTTAAACCTCCAAACTATAGAAATAGTATAGAGGATTCTAAAAGTATTTGAAAGTTTAGCAAAGGAGGCAGGGTATAAGAAATCATTTTCTTTTGGGGCGCCTGGGTGGCTCAGTGGGTTAAAGCCTCTGCCTTCGGCTCAGGTCATGATCCTAGTGTCCTGGGATCGAGCCCCGCATCAGGGTCTCTGCTCAGCAGGGAGCCTGCTTCCCTCTCTCTCTCTGCCTGCCTCTCTGCCTACTTGTGATTTCTGTCTGTCAAATAAATAAAATCTAAAAAAAAAAAAAAATCATTTTCTTTTATAATTGCTGTTCTTCATACCTTTTTGTCATTGCTGGATTTCTCCATTCCACTCAGTGGTGACCGCTGGAGCAAAAGAGACACTAGAAATGCACCTTTTTAATTCAGTGGCTACTTAAAAATCAGAGGCCCTTGAGCAAAGTCTTCCCCAGGCATTGCTTTCTGTCCATTATTAATATGTCATGTGTGAAGTCATTCTCCTTGTACCAGATCTGAACCTCACATAAATCCTTCTCTCTCCTGTTCTGTGTCATGTACAACTCAGTGGTACCTGCGGTGTTCTGCTTGGCTTTTGATCTAGGCCTGGCAGGAGTTTTTCTGCATCATTAAATAATTTGTTTTATTCTTTGCTTTCACAGGGCAATTACATTTTCACAAGCCACATTCTTTAATAAGAAAATGACTTACCTACCCCTTTGATGTTTATACCTTAGTTGGAAGACTCTGAGTTTATTAATGGAAGAATTAGATAGTTGCATAATGGGAAAAGGAATTTTCAACCATCAGTAACAGCTTTATTTCTTTTTCTTGATTGTATACTTTGTGAGTCTTGGCAAGATTTCATAGTTGACGTTATTATTGGCTTTTACTCAGAGTAATTGCCACCTTTTGAGTGATGATCGTAACACTTAAAAAAATTTATTATTATTTTTAGTTTTTTAAGTAGGCTCTACACTCAACGTGGGTCTCAAATTCATGACCCCAGATTAAGAGTCACATGCTCTACTGACTGAGCCAGCCAGGCACCCCTGTAATCTTAACATTTTTTTAACACTTTATTTCTCTTAATGATTCATACTCATAAAAGCAACTCATTTCTGCTTAGCCTTACCATGCTTCTGATTGTTTTTAAACTCTTAACAAGGTCAAGACATTTTTGAAACTCCTAGAGCCATCCTGTCCTTTGTTTCCATTCAGAACATGAAATTTCTATTTAAATAAGCATACCTTTTTTTCTTTTGTTCTAAGAAGACCATGAAATATGTAATTAGGACTCTCAGAGATTAAAGCAACTACAAATACTTCTCCACAGAAGGCCCATTGGAAATTGCTATTGTATTGGAAAATACAAAAGAGACCAAAGTGATTGATTGCCAAATTCTTTAGATGATTTGCTATAAGAACAATGCCCAAGAAAGCCTATAAAGGGGTAACAAGCACAACTTGGGGGAGAATAACATACAAAAACATTGGAATACTTATTTTTACACCTGTTTTGCCTAAAGAGAGGCAGCACAGAATATTAGAAAGCAAGCAAATTTGTAATATGAACTTTAGTGTTTATATGTTTATGTTACTCTAGACATCAAAATGTCGGTGGTAATGTCCTCAAACTTCTTTCTGAATCTAACAAAAATAAATGAAACAATGTACATGGTATCTGGCATTGTTCAGGAGGGAAGTGCTATATAAATCATTTCCATGTGGATGTCTTAAAGTCAGCATTCCAAAGTCTCACTCCTGAATGTACCCATTCACTGTGTCCCCCACAATGTTTGCGAATTCACTGCATTCTGCTAGCTGCCCAAGCCAAAATTCCTGGAGTTTCATTGTTTCCTTTCCACGTCTCTCTGTCTCTAATATCATATCCAGTTCATCAATAAATATGGGCAAGTATATTTTTGTAATATATCTGGAATTTGACCATTTCTCTCCACCTTTACTGCTGCAATCCTGGTCCAAACCATCACCGTCCCTTACCTGGATTATTGCCAGAGCTGCTCAACTAGTCTCCCTGCTTCTACCCTCTACCACCGGTCCAGACTGTTCGCAACACAGCGACCAGATGATTTTTTAAACATGTATGCCGGAGTCTGTCCCTCCTGTTCTTACCATCTTCCAGTGGCTCCTTATTGCTTTCAAAGGAAAAATCATCACCTTTATAAAGGCCCTAAAGGTTCTGCAGGCCAGTTAATCTCTCTTGTTCCTTCCTGAGCTCTTTGCCTACTATGAAATAAATTTTATGGACTCCTTCATCTCCTACAAGTCTTCACTTAGTTGCCAGCTCCTCAAGGCCTACCCTGACCACCATGTTTAGGATTGCAACCCACTTCTTGCCCACCATATATCACAGGGACCCTTTGTCAGGCTCTCTTGCTTTTTCTCCCTTTCTTTTTTTCCCCCTCTCTGGAAGGTCAGGGATTCTTTGTGTCTGTTTTGCTAACTGGTGTACTCCAAAGAACTTACAATAGTGCCTGGAAAATACAAAGGACATAGAAGTAGTTGATTGCTAAATTCTCTAAGTGATTACCTGTAAGCACAATGCTCAAGGAAATGATACAGAGGAGGCTGCAATATTATGCATTTTTTTGTCTGACTGAAGGATCAGAGACTGTGTTTTCCAAAAGCACCATTGCTGAGGATGGGAAGGTTTTCAGTTGGACAAGACAAATGAACTGGGGGAAGTGCCAATGGTACCCCCAATGCTCCTGCACTTGCCATGTCTCTCATAGGAAGAGGGCAGGGTATGAGTGGATGACCAGTCTCACTTAGCGGACGTATACAGTGGTGAGATGGAAATGGAAACTGGTCTAAGGGCTAACAAACTATTTAGAGACAAGCAGGATAAATTTGTATAGATGCAGGGTGGTGCATTCAGAGAGGAAGGCCCAGAGGAAGGCAATAAGATAAAATATTAAATATTTAACTTACTGACCACTCATTGGTTCCAAGTGATATGCTGAATATAGAGAATAAAGATAGGGTAAAACCCAGTAGCTGTCTGAACAATGTGTTTTTCTTTGCTCCCATTTCCATCGTCCCCCACCTCTGAGAGAATTATCCTTCTAAATATAGGTATGATCTAAACATGTCTCTGACCTGCCAAGAAACCTTCCTGATCTCAAGACTGACTTAGCCTGACTGGAGTCAAGACTGTGCAGCCATGTGACTTGATTAAGTTCTTTAATGTGTATCATGATTTTCTGCACGGAAAATGGCAGTCAGCTACTCTACATCTACCAAGAATGAATAGGGGAAAAAAAGCATTTCAACTGTAGCATAAAAGCTATCTATAGCTGAGTTCAGGGGAAAATTTCCTGTTTTCAGAGAGGGAGGTAATTTTTTGGTACTGCTTATAGAAACTCCTAAGGCAGAAACTTTTCCTTTTAACTCCATTTTGCTTGAGTAGTTTATGCCATCATTTTTCAAAATATGTTCCAGCATCATACAGGTCATTAAGTAAGGTTACCTCTCTAAATAAAGATGCTGCATATCAGAAGCACTAGGTGTTTTTTTTTTTAAAGATTTTATTTATTTATTTGACAGAGAGGGATCACAAGTAGGCAGAGAGAGTGAGAGGGAAGCAGGCTCCCCACCGAGCAGAGAGCCCGATGCGGGACTCGATCCCAGGACCCTGAGATCATGACCTGAGCCGAAGGCAGCGGCTTAAACCACTGAGCCACCCAGGCGCCCCCAGAAGCACTAGGTTTTTAAAGATCAACGTATTTCCGTACTGGAGGACTTCAGAAAGCCTCAACTGTGCTCTAAGCAGCCTTTTGAGTTTCCAAGTGAGGTGTACAGTGAATGGCATTTCTCAGATTTATTTGAGTTTGGAAGCCCCTTTTCAGGGCTTCTTGCACTATCTGTGTTCTTGTAATAAACTCTGGGAAGCGTTGACTTAAATTTTTGAGGTTTGGTGGAGAAGTGAACTTTAGAGAGTCCATTTTCTGGTCAGTGTTTATTTTATTTATTTATTTTTTTGCCTTATTTGTATTTTCAAAAACAATACCCCCACCACCACAGCTTCATCAGAAGAATTTTCATGTTTATTACCCCTTTAGCAGTCAATACCACCTGAAAAGGCATTCCTTTGAAACCATTTCTTTTAGAGTTTGAGTTTACAACCTGTCAACAGCGAGTGAAAGCTGAGATCCATGGAATCTTGGTTTTCATTGTATGGGGAGGCCAGCATTTGATACAACAGTGACTGTGACTGCTCACATTGATGAGGCCTGAGAGACACACAAGGCTGCCCATAGAATGTTACAGTTTGGGGAAGCAAGTGTCACTTCAACCCATTGGTATGTTAAGTGGCAGTTTCAAAGGTAAGACCAAAGTGACACAACATACATCTCTCCACATGTGGTTTTTCTTGTCTCTGGAGAAAGTTTAAAAATTCTATTTTTGCCTGCAGGGGTTTGATTTACAAGAAGCCACTTGACAGAGTAGACTTTGTCTTCCCTGAGTAGAAAGTGAATGGTTCTTGCCTCAGCATATAGGTCCTTTCACGGGTGGTTCTTGTGGGAAAGCTGGTGGACAAAGGACTTCCTTGAGCTCCATGATAAGCCATTGTGTCCCTGTTTGCTAATAAATGGTTGCGCTTTTGGCAGAATATTCTCTGCAACTGTGCTTTCATTTTTTTAATCCCTTCTGGCTGGGTCTAATTGCCAGAGGCCACCATTATTTACAAAGGGACCTGGTAACTTTAAATGGCCAAATGGACTTGTCAGTTTGTGACTCAGGACTGTGGCATTTGGTATTAAAAAGTGATTAATTAGGAAGAGCATTTATTAATGTCAACCTCTCTGGTATAGCCTTAAATTTTCTTCATTACAGTATACCACAAGTTCTTTTGGTTTGGGTGACTTTGGCAGTAAACGCTAGTTTTTTTTGCCTAGTATAGATTTAGGTCCTCACTCTGACAGTGATTTCACTTGGGAATAATTCAGTGTCAGGGCTTGTTGGAGGAAAATTTTTACTCTTTGTTTTTCTGTCTGAAACATTTATTCTCTTACTTTGTAAGAATTTCCCAAGGGGGGGGGGTTGACTCCTAATTAGTGATTATGTAGTTAAGTTGTTTTATTTTTTTGTCAAGCCTCATATAGATATACTGAACTTCTCTTTTATATACACGTTGGAGATTTCTGTTGTTGGTATGTGGTAGAAAGCCGTCCCTATGGACAGCGATCATAGGGGTTTGAATTTCTGAACTTGGAATTACAAGCACAGATCTTCCGATGGGATTGCATCCTGATTAACCTAAAAAAATGGAAAATATAGGTTGAAAATGCATTTAATCCACCTAGCCTATAGTAAGGCAAAATCCCCCACCACAAAGCCTGTTTTATAACGAAGTGTTGAATATCTCCTGGAAGGTACTGAGTGCTGTACCGAAAGTGACAGACAGGCCGGTTGTATGGGTGCAGAATGGTCATCAGTGGATCAGTTGCTTGTCCTCACGGCTGATCAGGAGGGGCCGTGGCTTGGTGCCCAGTATCACAGAGAGGACAGCAGTGTGTATCGCTAGCCCAGGAAAACATCCAGATTCAAAATTCAAGGTACAGATTCTACTGAATGCCTATCACTTTCCCATCATCATAAAGTCTCGAATAACTGGAACCATCCTAAGTCAGGGTCCATCTCTATTTAATAACTATTTTAAACAGGGCCTTTGTTTCTATCCTTTGTTGCATTTATAAGTCTATTGAATTTGTCCTTTTAAAATGGAAGGTAGCCTGTAAAGTGGTTGGCAGGCTGTTTGAATGCCCAGTTAAGGGTTGGAGAAGAGCATGATTTAGTCATGCCGGTTATTTGGAAAAAACTTTTCAGTGATTTCTGATGAAACAAAATGATCCATCCAGCTTTTATCACCAAAATGTTTCAGAACCAAGTAGTGGGTCTTAGCAATGAGATGCAACATATTTTGATTATAGAAGATATTTGGATTTTGGATGAGCACATTGATGGATAACAGGATTCGGATCCACTTATTAATAGTAATTCCTCTAGGAGCTCAGCTGTCCAAGTAAACCTCACTTTTTTGTTGTTTTTAACCTGTTAAAAAAGAAGCTGTCTGGGGGTGCCTCAATGATTCAGTCAGTTAGGCATCTGCCTTCAGCTCAAGTCATGATCCCAGGATCCTGGGATTGAGCCTCACATCAGGCTCCCTACCCAGTGGGAAGTCTGCTTCTCTCTCTCCCTCTCCACATTCCCTGCTCGTCCTCTTTCCCAGTGTCTCTCTGCATAAATAAAATCTTTAAGAAAAAGAAGCTTTCTAAATTTCTGTTACTTCATATTTCACAAACTTAAAGTAAGCCAAATATTTCTCTGAGGTTTGTTTGATAAAGCATGGTGAATTATCTTATTTAAGAAATGCTGCTCTAAAATATCTAGATCTTTATTGTGTGAAACTAAGTGGGATTTTTGTTGTTCCTTCTTATTTATTTTAGATTACAGAGGGAAGGTACTGTCTCCTCTGTGACAATCCCAAGTAGATGAATCATATTTTTTGGTGAGTGTGACTCACTGTGTGAAAAAGTTAAACACCTTGTCTTTTTCTAAACAACAACAAAAAAAGTCTGTGCCATCCTGCTTTGGAAGATTTTGGCAGAGGAACTTCTCCTTAATGGAAGCATTTGAACAGTAACTTTAGGTAGAACCGAATTCTGCCCTGATTGTACACTCTCATAGGAACGAAACAATTTATGCATCTAATTTATCCTCTGCTTCTGTTTGCTCAAATTAATTCTTCAGAGTGAACTGTGAATTCATCAAAGTGAATTGAAACAAGTGAATTCTTTGAAGCTAAATTCACTCATGACTTGGCTTCTGTGGCTAAGTCCATCCTGGTCCCTAACTGAACCCTCACAGAGGGGAGAAATTGGTTAATTGTTCCTGCCTCCCTCCCATACTGGGTCACCTTATTGAGTTACAGTTCTTGATCCGGGATTCTGGGGCATTACCTGTGTCATATTCATTCTGCCAGCCAGAGCTGGATATGGAGAGGAGAGTGTGACTTTTCTCTCCTTGCTTCTCACAGGTATCTTATCTAGTGTATCACTGACCCTCCTCTAGATAGGTTCCGGGGTGTCTGATGGAGATCCTGGTTCTTTTCTCCCTCCCCCTTCCTCCTCAGCAAGCTTTGATCTCAACATACGTAAACACACATCTCTTAGAGCCACACCACTGTTGATTTTCCAAATCTTCCATCTTCCTGAGTGAATACTGTCTTTCTTTATATATATTTTATTATTGTTTTATATATTTGTATATAGTATTATATAAATTTATATTACGTATAAAATAGATATAAAGAATAAGTGGTTGTCACATTGATGCATTACTGGAAGATTTCCTGCATAAACAGTTCATAGAAAAACAGTTGAATATTAAAAAATGGAAGCTTAGAGCAATAACAAGTTATAGAGCATGTGTAGATTTAAAATTTAGAAGGTCTTTGTTTCACATAGTTTATTCATTGTGTTTCTGTGGTCATTAGAATACAAATGTAGTCTTATTTTCCATACTGAGGAGGGCATTTCCATCACATTATTTGATTTCTTATGTCAAAAATATCATTATTCCTCCCTTGAGACTTCTCAGATATAATTTTGACTTAGATTCAGTAAGATCATTCAGCTACATGATGTCTTACTCTGTTGTATGTGGTAGATAGGGATATGTCCCTTCTTCCAGAGGCTGGCTGTTAGAACGAGATTTGCACACATTCTCTGCCGCACATCCACTAGCATCTGCATCGATCTGGTGGAGTGAATCCATGCAGCTTTCTGTCACAGGCCCTCGGGTGTGATTTTCTGGACTACCTTCTTGGTACCTTACTTGGTCACCTCCAAGTTGCTGGGTCTCATCTGCAGTCAGTGTATTTCTGCTGCAAAACCAGAAAGCAGCGAAAGGCTGAAATCCCCCCAATGTGTGTTTGTGCATGCGTACACACACAAACACATACTCACACACGGGCTTTGCGGTGAGCTAGACCTCAGTTTGAAACCATTGTTTCTCGCTAATTGTATCAACTTGGATCTGTGTCTTAAGTCCTCTGCACCTCAATTTCTTATCTGTACAAGAGGAGATAATTACTGATCTTATAATATTATCATGAAGTTTCAGTGGAAAGATTTCAGCCCAAGGTCTGGCATGTGGTTTGTGCTTGAGAGATACTTGTTTTCCCTATATATCCTCCACCATTTACAACTTACCAGGTGGTTTTTCCTGCGCCCTCCACATTTCTCCCATGTATGATAGTGCACATACCATAATTGTTCAGACGTGACCTTCCATCTTTCTAGTCTTCCTCACGTTTTTGTTTTGTTTTGTTTTTAAGATTTTTATTTATTTATTTGACAGAGAGAGACACAGCGAGAGAGAGAACACAAGCAGAGGAAGTGAGAGAGGGAAAAGCAGGCTTCCCAGTAAGCAGAGAGCCCGATGCGGGGCTGGATGGTAGGACCCTGGGATCATGACCAGAGCTGAAGGCAGGCACTTAATGACTGAGCCACCCAGGCACCCCTAGTCTTCCTCACTTTAAAAAAATTACACAGCTTTCAAGTTCCAAAAATTCCTGTAAATAGTTTCATTCTACTCAGGGAAAGGTTTCTTGAACAACATTTTAACTCCTTACTAGTGCTTTCTTAACTAGGCGAATGGCATTCTTTTGCATTAGACTGATATTTACCAATCATGGCTCTTCTAAAGTGTCTTTTAAAAGATTTTTGCTTTTATTTTTCTTTAAACACTTAAAACACACATGCAGAATGTAACACATATTTGCAAATAATGCTCCAAATGCATTTATCCTCAATTAGAGGAAGATGATCGGAGAGCTTCACTCTTCCACCTGATTTAACTGTGAGACGTACTTGTGTGCTCTTGTGAGATAAGGAATTTCAATCTCAGGAACTCGTGTTGGCATGAAGATTCAGACTGTTGATTAAAACCAAATCAAACAAAGCACAGGGCAGAAAAATGAAGTCCAGCACCAAAGACCAGAAATCGAAAATGTCAGTTTACGAATGCTCTAATTTTAATCTGCCTTCAGCTTTCTGTTCATTAGCGCATCTGGCTATGCTTCTTAGTGAAGAAAAGCTTGGCAGAGGGAGAAAGCCGTGTTTAAATTGGCTCAGAGAAGACACAGAGTGTACAAATCTACTTTTGTCTCTGAGGGGGTATAATTTCCTCATTCATTTCCCCTTTTAACATTTAGAAAATTTAACATTTTCTAAAATTTATGAGTAAATTTTAGAGCACATGGAAGTGAGGAAACGATCACACCAGTTCGAGCCAAGGAGAGTGTGGGTTGGCAGCTCTGCTGTCGAGATCCTGAGCCTGTGCCATTTTTGTCCCACCTAGCTCAGCTTATCCCATCCATTTCAGCTAGGGAAGAAAAACCCTTCCATAGTACATCCCATGCCTACCTGTGAGACATGAAGAGTGTTCATGTTATTGGAGGACTGTCCTTAGACCTCTCCCGGTGCAGCATTGTTGCCATTGGGCCTAACTGAGGCTCCCAGTTGGATACATAGTCACAAACGAATCTGGCCCCTGTGACCATGACCGTGACCGAGGATCTTAGAATCAGCTTTCGGGTTTTCTTCTTCTCTCTACCTTTAAGACTGCCCAAGATTCCTTCTGCCTCCTGTGTTGTTCTTACTGAGTTTAGATTCTGGGTCTTGTCTGAGGCATAACAAGTGGTCTCTTGTGTTGGGTAGGTATAAGAGCAGTAAAAATTCCAAACTTCCCCTTCAGCTAGAGAGATCGGTCTCAACCTCATTGGCCAGAATAAAAGCTCTATCAGATTGATGTCTGTCTTTACTGTTTTTATTTATTTATTTTTAAGATTTTATTTATTTGACAGAGAGAGACAGCGAGAGAGGGAACACAAGCAGCAGGAGTGGGAAAGGGAGAAGCAGGCTTCCCACTGAGCAGTGAGCCTGGTGCAGGGCTCGATCCTGGGACCTTGGGATCATGACCTGAGCCGAAGACAGACATACGCTTAATGACTGTGTAAAAACAGTATTTAAATTTTTCTATAACCTTAGTGGCCTTAAAAAAGGGTGGTTTAGCCAAAAACTGACACCTAATGGAAATATAAAAATGTAAGGATGGGACTGAGGCAAGGGTGGACTAGAGCCACCTCTCCTGTCAGCTCATAAAAACCAGGGTTCTGATCCTTCCTTGGCATCCACAGCTTGGCTTCCATCCCTATCTACCTTTCCACTCTGAGCTGATCTGCCAGACAGGGTCCCGGCAGGAAACACACGACAAGGCTGATGGGGTGATTGAAGAGTTTGCGAAGGGTATGTTTGCAGTGATACCATCAGGGTTCGTGGAGCCAACATGCACAGTGACACCTGCCAGATGACCTAAAAAGAGGACAGGGCTGTCACCAGGGGGCAAAGATATGAGAGCTGTGATCATGGAAAGGAATCCCAGACAGGAGTTATGCCTGCAGATGGGTGAACTGAGCAACTGCCAGGCGGAGGTGGAGGAGGAAGGGGCTGTAAGATGCAGAGGAGAACACAGCCAACAGTGAAGATCAGGTAGACAGGAGGGCAGCTCAGGGGGCATAAGTTCGAGGTATGATTGTGCAGAGCTCAGACAGTACCCTCTTGTCCCAAATGGCCAAGCTCTTTCTGTCCTCACTTGGCACTTCCCATTCTGGTCTTGAAATCATCCTTTGTGGCTCCTGAGTTAGCATTTGGGGCCCAGTTCTCAATTCATTTAATGCTGTTGGTATTATCCCCATCCTTGAGAGTGTCTAAGGGCTTTTGTAGATTGGAAGTTCATGATGTTTTAAATCAACTGAAGCCTCTGTTTTGCTCAAGTGGAGACTTGATGCATTTCCTGTGGACAGTCGGAGGGGTATTGGGCCACAAAAGAATTCTTAAAATGTACATAAGGAGAGCCCAGTTTCCCCAGTTTTGCAGGAAGGAGAGCTGAGGTTGTATGCAACCTTGAGAACTCTTTCTCCCAGAAATATTGACGTAACTCCCTGGCATTTGTACTGATGATGGTTATAGTTATTCATGAAGGACCCAAAGGTCTGAGACATACAGCAGTTTACCACAGGAATAGTTACACCTCCGCAGAGTCGTTGTGAGGTTCAATCATTATTTAAACTTGCACAAATTTGGGTTGGCTGCTGTAGGGTCGCTGTTTGGGAGTCAGTTAGCCAGAGAAGGAGCCTCATTCACTGCCCGGCTCTGTGACTGGAATTCAGAGCAGACCCCTCACAAGAGGTGAGGAAGTACTTGTAGTCACAAGGGATTCCAGATGATCAAATAACTTGACTTCAATTAAAAAGAACTTTCACAATGACAATAGTAGTAATGTGATTAGAAATCTGAATAAATTATTTTAAAAATTAAAATTGAATCCCAATAAAGTAAGAGATGTTACTTTTCCTGAGCATACAAACCAAAGGATGGGGCAAGACGGGAGAGTCAAGTAGCAGTGAATGGAATCAGAGTAGTGCAGAAGGTGTGTGTATGTCTTGATTAAAATACCTCAGTACTGGGGCACCTGGGTGGCTCAGTTAAGCATTTGCCTTTGGCTCAGGTCATGATCCAGGAGTCCCGGGATTGAGCCCTGTTTCAGGCTCTTTGTTCAGTGGGGAGCCTGCCTCTCCCTCTCCCTCTGACTGCTGCTCCCCATGCTTGTGCTCTTTCTCTTTCTCACTCTAATAAATACATAAATAAAATCTTTAAAAAAAAAAAAAGCCTTAGTGCTGTCGGTCAGTCTGCCAGACCCTTATGGGATGCTCTTAGATGCTCAGAGACTGAGGACTTTTTACCCCCAAATTAATGCTGCAAATACCGTGTTTCAAAGTGTTACCAAAAGTAAAAGATTGTCTTGACAGGAAGTCCCTGAAAAGGCTCTTCTAGAGAACCCTGGTAGTGTGTATGCAGCTTCATCACTGAGCTTTACTGTTGCAGCTCATACGAGTTGAATGCCAATTCTGTGTGTGCCACGTATCTAGGTAACAAGTTTAAATGAGATGGTGACCGTCATCAAGAAATTCGTAGTGTAATGGAAGGAATAGACCCCTAAACAGAAAGGAAAAGGGGGGCCTAGTACATACTGGCAGCCATGCCTGTTGTCACCTTGGCAAACACCTGTCTCCTGGGGCTGAAGAGGGGAGCTCAGCTCAACTGTCATCAGCTTCTCGGAAGATTGATAAATTAGATGCAGACAGTGAGAGCCCAGCGCTGCCAAATAAATCTTTAGAATTGAAATACAGCTGTGTTATATCTAGAACTCTGAGAACATACTCATACCCTACATGCACTGTACCATTTTCCTGAAAACTGTAGAGGTGGGAGAAAATATATTAACAGTGATAATAATTACTATAATGAGGGGTCACCTGGCTCGCTTAGTTGGTAGAGCATGGAACTCTTGATCTCAGGGTTGTAAGTTCGAGCTCCACATTGGGTATAGAAATGATTTAGAAATTAAGAAGAAAATCTTTGAAAAAAATTACCATAATGAGGTCCATTCTCTGCCTTTCTGGAAGGGAACGGTGAGCAGTGGAGAGCAGTGGATTGTTGTCTGTTTTGAATGGGGCCGGGAGGGGTCCTCTTCTGAACATACACCCATACCCTGCTGGACACAGCATGCACGCACGTGTCTGTGTGTGTGTCCTCTTATCTGTGACCTGTGTTTTGAAAAGTCATCTGAGAATAGGGAGAAGGGAGAGAAAAAAACCAGAAGCTGCCAGGCTAGACTTGGATTCTGGAATGATGTTTCCTCTGAGGTCCCTCACGGTCCTGAGAAAACTACTGCTCTTCCCTTACTTAGCTGCTTGATGGGAGAGGTGTTGTGGTGACAGCAGCTGAACAAAACCTCCAGCAGGTGTGGAGAGCTCTTATCTCCTTGCAGCTGAGGGTCATGCTTCTGTGCTTCATCCCAAGCCAGGAAAGAATCAGACCTACCATCTGTCATCCTGAATCTGTCACACATTTTCCTACAGACAGAATAGGTATCAATATCCTTTCTTTTGTTTTACTGATCATCAGGTTAAAGCTCAAAGAAATAAATTAACTCTGAAGTTGCACAGTTAATCAAATAATGCACATTATTAATAGCCATATGATTAGCTCTTTTAAGACTCCTTTTTACCTCCTACTGTAATTTGAATAAGTAAATTTCCATTTGCCTCTATTCCTAGAAATTGAATGCACTCTGTGTACTTTGGAAAGTCACAAATTTCCTCTCCCTCCCTCCACTCATATTTTGTTTGAGTTTCTGTTAGGCTGAAATAAGCTTTAAATTATTTAACCAGTTTTGTCACATCTGTGATCCACAACATGCGAAACTGGATTCCCTCCCACTCTTTCTCATTCTAGGAAATTCAGCCATGTCTATGACATTTTCCCCTAACTTTACAACTTTCTGTTTGATTGATTGACTTACCGTTTAGAGAAATACATTTCTGATTATTTTCTCTCTCTCTTGACTGAAGAGGGAGGAGGGAAGACAAAGGGTATGATCATCAATTTAATTTAAGAATAAAGAATTTGTCGTGAATATTATTTTTCTCAAGACAAAACAGAATAGTAAAACTTCATTGAGTTTGGGTGCTGTGCCACTGTCTTTGACTGAGTTGAACAAAAAGCTCCCCTTAGGACCAGCTCCTCCTCTGCCAGTTCTCAACCACAACCAAATTTGTCTGCCTCCTACGCATTCATTAATTTTTTTCAAACTCAGATCATTACCTCCACCAGGATGTCCTCCGTAACTTCTCCCCTTCTTACATCCAGTTTTCTCCATTGCTGGGTACATTTATTCACTTACTGATTTATTCTACAAGTATTTCCGAGCACCCATTAAATGTCAGGCACTGAGCTAAGCACAGATCATGTACCAGTGAACACAGCTGACCAGCTTCCTGCCCTCCTGGCTCCCAGTCTCCTGGGGAAGACAGACATTTTATAAAGATGGAAACACACAGATAAATGTGTAATTACAATTGGGATGATGGCCATGAAGGAAATAAAGATGCTCTTGGAGCCTGAAGAACCCGGTGGAGGAACAAGGAACACATGGTGTAGTGAGTTTTCAGTTTGCAGGTCAGTCTTCTGGGGGAGGCTGGGGGCTCCTTGACTGTCATTCCCTGTCCCCAGCAGTGGGGAGATCCGTGGGGGTCCTGCCCCCTGCAGGGTTGGGTGGGAGAGGGGGCAGGCATGGAGTTGTGTGCCTACATGTCAGGACACCTGCCTCCTCCCAACCTAGGGGCTCCTGAAAGCACTGGGGATTTTGCTGAGTAAAGGACATAAATCCCTGGCCACCGGAGTGAGGAAGGCAGCCTTTGCTCAGGAAAGAAGGTGTGAGATTGGAGGTATGGAAGTGATGTCTCCTTCAGCTCCTCCGTGAGGACTGTTCTTTCCTAACCTTGAGGACAGCCAGAGAGGTGGCTCACTGGATGTGACACTATCCAGGGACGTGGCTAATGGCCTGGTTTGGGTTCTGTTTATATTCTTCTTAATTCTATAGATTAATAAGTAGAACATATTAAGTTCTCTTCAGAAATTTCTGTGGGACAATATGCGAATTCTTGTAAAAAATATTTCATGTTTTGATAGGCTTCAAAGAAGGAGTCAACTATAGCTAAAAATAAAAGTGCATTGACAGAAATAGGACATCAACCCCCTACTTAGTAATAGGCCAAGAGTTCATGAGGAACACTGGGCAAGACACTCATTCTCTGGGATTCATTTTCAGTTTTAGCAAAGAAATACTTGTTCTTGATTGTTATGAGGGTGTTATTCTTCTTTAAATTATGTAAACTTTAAGTTCTTGAGATGAAATGTACCTAAACTTTAAGTTCTTGAGATGAAATGTACTTTGTAAATTCAAAGTATAATCTAAATTAAAAAAAATAGGTTGCGGCTTTTAAATATAATGAACTTGCTACTTTTCTCACCTATTTTTTTTCTCAATTTTAGTGGGTCAGAGAAAATATAACATCATCCAGTTGCATCCATTTCAGTTGAAGGCTTGTTATGAAAGCCTTTTTTTCCCTTTCATCTTTTAATTCTAAAGAATATGTTTCCTTAAGGTAAAAAAAAATGAGATCATAACTTATAGAACCATTAATTATTTAAGGGAAATTGTCCAAATCACATTTATTCTTGTGGAACTGCTCTCTGGAATTTTATTACTCTATATATTATAGTCAGCAAAACAAATATTTTAATAAAATCCAGGTGACAAATTTCTCAAGATGTTAAAAATCTTTCACTTTGTCCACTTAAAGCATTAGTAGTTGGTATTAGGAAGTTTTATTTTTTAAACTTTTATTTAGTCTTATACAATTATTAAAAGTAATACACTTTTAAATGTTTGTAAGAAATATTTATAACTGTAATATGCAAAGCTCTATTTGGTTTTCTTAAACTGTTTTAAAAAGAAAAAATAATGTCATCCTATATATTAAGGTGTGTTTTAAATAAGCCTGTCTTCAAATGTGTCCGTATCATAGACAGTCATGGAAATACAAACTAACTTTACGGTGTCCATTATAGCGAATTATTAGTAATAAATAATTTTTTCTGTTAAAGAGAAGTGACAGAAAAATCTTGACAAATTTAGATCTACAGTAAATATATAATATTAGAGAAAGGTGCTTTGTCAATTTAATGAATTATTGTAATGACTTTGATGCCAAAAAATTTCATGGAGAAAATACTGGCATAATTTGAGCTAAAATTTTCTCAGCTTTAATGATCTCTCTCATTGGTTCTCTGAATTTTACTATTTGCATTTAATTTCTTTTATGCCAAGCCTTATGCTAAGCTCCTGGTAAGCTTTGTGTGGGTTTATTGTGGGTTTTTTTTTTTTTTATGCATTCTATTTCTGAGAGGACAATAATTCTCTGTGATGCCTTAGTGAGCTTGATTCTATTAAGCTGCTTTGCTCTCGGACAGAGATTCTGAAAGGGACCAGAAGCAAGAAGTAGGGTTGCTGTAGGACTGGCCCAAAACAAGGAGCAATGGTCACTGCTCATATGCAATTATCAGAAGTTTCTGGGTGGGGAACGTGTGACTTGCCAGGGGTTTCAGCCCGAGGGCTTTCTCTGATGAATTCAACTCACTGATCAAAGCGTTTGCATCGGTCTGATTTATTCATTCCATCAATGAGAACTTGAGAATGAAAGAATTGGTTAAATGCCGACTGAAGTGAAAGTTTTTAAAAATTAATTTGTCCTTCACTGTTGTGTGTTTCAGAGACTGGAGCACAAGGAAGTTTTAGTGGGCTTGTTGTTCCTGGTTTTCCCGTTCATTCCAGCCAGCAATCTCTTCTTCAGGGTGGGTTTTGTGGTGGCCGAGAGAGTCCTTTACATGCCTAGGTAATTATCGTTCGTGATTTCCACTTTACGAGACCTGCCTTCCATCACCAATACGGATAGTTCCAGAGGGACAGTCCTTTGCATGTGTCACAATTAGGTCCTTGTGGAGCTGAGGCATTTATTACCTCAGCTTTCACAATAGCCGCAGAGAGGTGTGGGTGAGCTCAAGCTGGCGCGTTTTCACTCTGGTGTAGAGCGGCTTACCTGCAGCTGGAAGCTTGACCGTTAGATGTGAAGCATTGACTGGAATATATTCAGGATTTCAGCGGCAGTCATTTACCCCAATATCTATGTTTCATTGCAAGTAATTGTAGTAATTTTCTAGAAGTATGTGGATTGCGTAAAATTACTATGTTAAGTAGCAAGAGTGTAATTAATTTCTATCTTCTTCTTTCTGTTTCTCTTCCTTTCTTCTTTAATTTAAAAAATAGGTAAAATCTCAAGAAAATATGTCCTTGAGAAAGAAAATGGTTAAAAATTATAAAGAGTATTCAGCCATATGTGATTACACAGTGCCACTTATCTCTGAATATTTGAACTGGGCTGAAGCTTGTCTGTTCTCTTGTCTTATTCAGATGTCAGTGTTCAAGGCTACATTTCTTTTCAGATATCTGGAAATGTCCCCTGAGAGGTTCTGCCATTCATTCATTGTATAACCTTGAGCAAGATATGAAGCTTTTTTGTACCGAGGCTTAACATTTTTTAAATAGGGATATTAGTAAACTTCCTAAAGTTCAGTAGTGTCATGAATGTCATGTAAGAATGAAATTGTGTAGAAGGCAATATCCTAAACCAAAATATTATAATGAAATCATTATTTTTATTTATTAGTATTGAGTTAGGAATTTTATTTTATTTTTTGAATTTTATTTTTGTTTCATATTTTTATTTAAATTCTAGTTAGTTAACATATCCTGTAATATTGCTTTTTAAGAGTAGAATTCAGTGATTCATCACTTATGTATAACACCCAATGCTTATCACAAGAAGTGGCCTCTTTAATGCCCATCACCCATTTAGCCCATCCCTTCGCCCACTTCCCCTCCAGCAACCCTGAGTTTGTTCTCTCTTGTTAACAGTCTCTTACCGTTTGCTTCCCACCCTCTTCCCTATGTTCATCTCTTTTGTTTCCTAAATTCCACATACGAGTGAAATCATATGGTATTTCTCTTTCTTTGACTGACCTGTTTCACTTTGCATAGTATACTGTACCTCCATGCATGTCATTGCAACTGGCAAGATTTCATTCTTGATGCTGGCCTAGTAATGTGTGTGTGTGTGTGTGTGTGTACCATATCTCCTTTATCCATTTATCAGTCAGTGGACATTTGGGCTCTTTCCATAATTTGGCTCTTGGCTCTTTTTGACAGTGCTGCTGTAAACGTCAGAATGCATGTGCCCCTTTGAGTCGGCATTTTTTTATCCTTTGGATAGGAATTTTAATTAACTTTAAATTTTATTTTAAAATTAATATAAATATTAACTTTAAATTTTATTTTAAAATTAATATAAATATCAATAGATTTTAATTTCATTAATTGATATTGAGTAAGAAATTTAAAGATACAAACAATTAGGACTTAACTTCATTAACCTTTGATTGCCCTCAAACCAAATACCTAACAGTTTTTCTAAGTTTTTACAGCTTCTTGTTTTGACTTGGTTAAAGAGAGAGGGCAGTCCTTCATTTTCTTTGTGTCTTCCGCACCATTTGTGAAGGAGGTTATTTCTTGATAAATACTGTTTGTTATAGACAAATACAACACAGATTCTTTGTATTCTGTATGGCTGTGAGATAACAGGCTTGTGAGGCCTTGCTAATAGGAAATATGAGGACGAAGGGGACTCAGTGTCTGTTCTAGATAGGGTTTTGCTTAGACCAGCTGAAAGTGGCTTCAGGCAGTACTGCTCGTTAGTGCAGATGATTCCAAGTGGAATCCGTGTTCGTTCATAACCTAACAAGTCTCCACAGAGCACATCTGCATTCCGTACTAGAATCTGAAGCTACAAAAAAAAGTGAGTCTCGGGGCACCTGGGTGGCTCAGTGGGTTAAAGCCTCTGCCTTCAGCTCAGGTCATGACCTCAGGGTCCTGGGATCGAGCCCCGCATCGGGCTCTCTGCTTGTCAGGGAGCCTGCTTCCTCCTCCTCTCTCTCTGCCTGCCTCTCTGCCTACTTGTGATCTTTGTCTGTCAAATAAATAAATAAAATCTTTAAAAAAAAAAAAAAAAAAGTGAGTCTCGGTGTCTGGCCTCAAAGAGTTTCACTGCTGATAAACACTAGTTAATGTTAATTGTACCAAAACTTCAAGTGAACCTCAGTTATATGTCACTAGCTATGCTAAACATATTATATTTATGTTATCAGTTCACTCGCATTGTTGATGTAGTAATCCATAGCTACCCTCTGAAGTCAGGGGGCCCATGTTTGAATTCTGGCTTAAGGATGAGTGTGATATTTCAAAGCCTCACTTCCCTCATAAAATGAACATAATAGCACCTAACTCAATGAGACATTGTGAGCATTAAATGAGAAGATCATTTTAAAAAACTCAGAAAGCGTTTTGCATTATATGTGGTCAGTAAAAAATATATAAGTGTTATTGATTGATATCAGCTCCCTAAGTAGCTGATGGCATTACCTTGTTTTACAAAAATATAACACCTGGATGCTAAGAAGTTAGTGAAGTTGCCCAAGAGGGGTAGAGCTGGAATGCACTCTTTATCTACTGAAGGACCTCTCACCTTCCAAACTACATTGCTTTTCTCTCTTTTTTTTTTTTTTTTTCAGATTTTTTGTTTATTTATTTGACAGACAGGGATCAAAAGTAGGCAGGGAGGCAGGCAGAGAGAGAGGAGGGAAGCAGGCTCCCCATTGAGCAGAGAGCCCGATGTGGGGCTCGATCCCAGGACCCTGGGATCATGATCTGGGCTGAAGGCAGAGGCTTTAACCCACTGAGCCACCCAGGTACCCCCTACATTGCTTTTCTTATAATAACATCTTAATATTCTTCATAAGTGAAAAGAAGGAACATTTCAGGACACAGTAACGTACTTTTAGCTTAGCTCCATTTCATGATCAGGACGTGTACTTCTGAGAGTCCTGCGATATAAATCCTCAGGAATCTAGGATTCTAGGGGACAAGGAGTTGCATGTGCAGCAAACTTTCCTAATATAGAGACAAGAGAACAATTTCTGAGGAAAAAAGGGCTGGAATTTTAAACAAGAGGTTAAAATGTCATTTTTCTGGAAGAGACCCTTGTGTAAACATTATTAAGCCCTTAATACTGTCATCATCTGTTTATGGGATGTCTTAGTTAAAATAAGGGGTTCCTTTCGCCAGGGTAGGTGTATTTTCCTAAACTACAGAATCATGCCTGCTCTGGCTCTCCATGGGTTGTAATATCTTAAATAGACCTTTCTTTGACTTTTTTAAAAGATTTATTTATTTATTTTAGAACAAGAGAGAAAGCGAGAAAGCACATGCGCAAGCCGGGAGAGGAGGAATGAGAGGGAGAGAGAGAATCCCAAGCAGACTCTGCACCAAGCACAGAGCCCAAAATGGGGCTCCATCTCACAACCCTTAAGCTCATGACTTAGCTAAAACCAAGAGGATGCTCAACCAACTGAGCCACTCAGGCACCCCGACCTTTCTCTGCCTTTCTTTTCTCTAAAATAGAAAATGTAGTGTTCCTGCCCCTTTTCCGATAGGAATAAGCTCATTTGGATTAAAATGAATGTTCTGAATATGAAAAAATCCTCAGTATTTCCAAGAACAGGTGCCTGCCTCTTAGAACCACTCGGATTTTGCTCCATTTTGCAGACTTGGTGCAGAGTCATCCAAAATCAGTGTCAGTAAGCTGGTCTTCGTTAAAGAGATGACTAGGTGCTATGAAGTGTATAAACCTGGTGATTCACAGACCTGTACCCCTGGGGATGAAAATACATTATATGTTTATTAAAAAAATAAAATAAATAAATAAATAAAAAGATAGAAAAAAGAGAGATGACTAGGGGTGCCTGGGTGGCTCAGTGGGTTAAAGCCTCTGCCTTCAGCTCAGGTCATGATCCTAGGGTCCTGGGATCCAGCCCTGCATCAGGCTCTCTGCTCAGCGGGGAGCCCGCTTCCCGCTCTCTCTCTGCCTGCCTCTCTGCCTACTTGTGATCTCTGTCTGTCAAATGAATAAACAAAATCTTAAAAAAAAAAAAAAAAAAGGTGACTAGCTTTCTTTTCTCCCCAAATACCTGCATGTATGCATTTGAGTGTTTACATTCAGTAATCATTTTCTGAGGGTTTCAGCAGCTCTCTGCTCAACTATCCACTATTTTCCACTGAGATGGGGCAGCTGGTCACTGCTGGGTAAAATCTTTTCCAGAGAATGTCCCCCATTTTCATAGAAAACTTGTCAATATTTATAAACTGTGCTGAAGTCCTTAGAGATGCTGGAAGCTTCCTGGGACCATAGAGAAGTTTGCATGTGCTATAGGCATCCCTAGGAAAGTGTGAGGACACTGGATGTTGCCTGTTGCATTTATTAAGATTAGACATTGGCTTTGGGGATGGGGAAGAATATTTCCCAAGCCTTTTATATACACAGGAATCTTTTCTGCATGACTCCCCTTAAATTTTGACCTTGACAAGAAGGAGCTGTTTTCCACAGCATTAAGTGCCCAGGTACTTTGAGGGAAACATATACATAGTGTCCTCAGTGGAAGTTTGATAATACCCCATTGTCCTTTTTATGCAGACATCTGTGTTGTCTCAGGACATTTAGCAAACGATAGGACAAAGAAGTAAAAAGCTGAATGGGTAATTCTTCTGAGGATGTTGAGCTTTCTACTCATTAAATGTTTGTTTCAAGTGATATGGAGCCAAATCCTGGCCTTAGATTCCATCCATGAACACCACAGAAGTCACGTCCGCCCTCACTGCATCCTGGGTGACTCCCATCAGGCCCAGGGGCTAATTTGGCTATTTTACAAGAAAAGCCCAGAATAAGTCAGACCAAGTGCTCTTTTATCTCTGCCTTTATTTCTAACAACTACCAAGCCACTGAAATCTTCTGGCTTCTGTTCTCCCTCCATCCTAACTTAGATAAGACCCAAAATATCACCTTCCTCTCACTTGCACTTTGAAATCTATAGATAAAAGGGGTGGAAATAGGCTATTTATCATTGCATGGCTTTAGGGTCAGAGTTTCACCACCAAAAGAAACTGGAATAATCTTCTCTTCTGGTGATAAATGTCTATTTTGTAGATTTCCTTTTTGAACAGGCTGGAGAGTTTGGGGCTTAAATCACTTTTTTTTTTTTTTTAACAGAAATTTTGATCTCTTATTCTCTCCAGAGAGGCATATAATTTGATGGCTACTTTTTTGGTATTTTATAAAAACCACATTAGAATGCTTCAAAGGACTAAAATTTCTTTGAATCAGTGAAGCAGAAATAGTTGTTGAGAGCTCTCAAATGAAGTCACAGGATGTGATCAGATAGCCATTTACATGCCAGATTAAAGGTGATTTATTCACTTCAGCACCAAAGAGCAAATTCCTAAGCTACTTTTAAGAAAACATGAATGAGTAGAAAGAGGAAGCAGATAAGGATAAATGAAGGCAGAACCAGTATTATGGATAGCATTGATCAAGAATAGTTGGAACCACAGAAAAAGAAGTTAGATACCACATGTTGGAGGGAAGAAAGAAATATAAAAAATTACTCTACTTGTAGAAAGATGCCATTTGTATTGCAAAATCCCTAAGCTTATGGACACAGCAGATGTGGAAAATTGGAAAAATGATGACTACCCCAATCCATTCGTTTTTTATTTTGAGGATTACCTTCAGGTCATACCTATCAATTTGAAATGAAATTTTTAATCTTACATGGGTCACTATGGGGGCAATACTGCAGTATTTCTCATGCAAAATGAGAAAGTACCTCAGAAGTAATACTACTCCGTTTTCCGATATTGGGAACCCCTTCTGAGGAGCCGTCTATGCATAGGCTTCTTCAGACTTGCTAGAGGAGAGTGATGATTATTTGAGAGTAAATCAAAGTTTGGCCAAATATGAAAATCAGCAAAGCAGTCGCTCAATATCAGCACAAGCTTAGCTTAGCAAATCCAGTAGGAAGAAGACTGAACTGGAAATAAGCACAGCCCTATCCCCTACTGCTTGGCAGCCTTGGAGGAATTATTTTCCTACCAGTAAAACCAGAGTGTTAGCCTTGCTCAGTGGTCTCCAAGTGTTGCTTAGATCTCCCTGACAGACTTTTCCCTGGTCTGTGGCAAAATTGGGAGGGTGAGGGGAGAGAGAAAGACAGTGTAGTGGGTTTTGCATAACGTTTTATCTGTGCTTTTTTAAATTATGAAATTATGCCTTTCTTATATTTTTGGTATTAAAATATCCTTTCTCCTGTGACAAGGTGGTAAGAGGAGCAGAGGGTGCACAACACTCCTCCCCCACCCAAGTCTGCTTTCTTGGAAATTTTACAGGTTTGAGAAATCTCAACCCCTGTAATCATTGTGCTACATATCTCTAAGGTCTCTTTCAGCTCCAAAGTTCAGTGTTTTGTGATTCAGAATAACCTTGAGGAAAACATGAATTTTTTTTTCTTCTTCAGATTTTAAACAAGGATTTTTGTCATGCATTGGAATGTGACCACCTATGTCTGCTCTTTTTCAGTAGGATGGTCCTCATAGGAAAGGGAGAGGGGTCCCATTGGGGGAAGGGAAAGGAAGGCAGTATATTTGCCATGGGGACAGGCTCTCTTCAGGGGCCTGGTGGTGACACCAGGAAGTGCTTCAGGAAGCATCTGTGAGGGCTCTGCTGTGAGAAAAGGGGGTGTCCTCATAAGCAGCAGGAACAGCTGATGCTTAGAAGTTCACGGGGAAAGCAGCAAGAAGGAAAGTATGCTATATGTCAGGAGTAAACAGGCCCCAGCAGCAAGAGCAAGGCCAGACCTCCCTCTTCAAGGAGCCGTTGTATAGGCAGCTTAGTAAGAGAGGTTGCAGTCCATGAGAACAGGTCAGAAGTTGGCCTGTTCCCATGAAGTCACGGAGGGAGACTCATTAATTCAGCTGAAGACCATGATCTAAACAGGGGCTCAAAGCACAGGTAAGATTGCGCCAACGTGGTTGGTACCAAATAGAGAAGATTGGGTCCCTCTAAGGCTGTGACTGGCATGGATGGGACAAGATTGAACGTAAGAGGACACAAGTAACTCTATTTTGAGAGGGCCAAGTCACAAAAATCGTGGAAAACCCAGGAACAAGCAAAGCCAGGTACTTGTTTTTTAGTTTGAGGTTTTTTGTTTTGTTTTGTTTTGTTTTTGTGTGTTGGGGTGGGGTTTTTTTGTGTTGTTTTTTTTTTTCTTTTTGTTTTTGCCTCAAATTCCTATTGTATAATACATTAGAGAGGTGGGAAAAGCACCTTGGGCTTGGCAAAGAGCCACTTAACTAAAAACCCAAGAAATAGATTGAAAGGCAGTTTTCAGTTAAGTTACAAGGTCAAGTGTACCAGGTCTCTGAGAATATATATGTGTAAGTGTGCATATGTGTTGGCTAATTTACCTAGAGCCACTCTATTAGTGCTTAGTTTTAGCTCTGAATCCATTTTTTATGCATTTCTATCATGCCATCTTAAAAGAAGGTTCTGTTTTATCACAATGAGCCCAATGAAAGGAAAAGGAGTGGGCTATTACACGAGTGGACCATAAAGTCCTATCCCCAGATGATCTGGAGAGAAAGAGTGAATGAAGGACAGGGATACCACTGGAGAAGAAATAGTGGGAAGATCAAAGATTTGAGTAAGGAAATAAGTCTTTTTACTTTAGAGAGGTACACCTGTGCTTTGAAACATGGCATCTTCCATGTTATGCGCCATATTTTAAAAGAAAGCTGAGTCTGTCAAACTCTGCTGCTCCTCCCCACGTCTCCAGGCTTCAATGGGACCAATCTCCACTGTCATGCAGTTGGAGGCTTCCTGCTGGTGTAATAACCTACTCCGGGGTTTCAGAATTTGATTAAGGTTGTTCAGAATATGATGGAGTAAGGACGGAAATATTTGATACCAGCTTGTTTGTCTCTTTGCTCTTGCTGTGCCGGCATGAACTGTTCCAATCTAGCCCTGCGAGATCTGAATTCAGAAGAGGTGTGAGATCTAGAAGCTACGCCTTGTCCAGTGAGGGCTGCTCTTAAGAGAAGTGCCCAGGTAGGGAGGGGCCTGGGGTTGCCCCAGGCCTGGGGTCAGTGCTTGTGTTTGGGAATGAGTGTGTTGTGTGAAGAACATGACCAGGAAGGAAAGCAGTAGGACTTTATTGGGGGATTCAAGCGAATGTGTTCTAAAATTAGAGATTGTAGATCGTAGACAAATACAACAGAAAAGAGCCGTAGTGAAAATGAAGTAAGCTGAGGGGGAGGTTGGGTGCTGGTGGGCTAAAGATCAGTTGGCCAATCTGTGGGGTGGCCTGGGGCGTGAGATGAGGATAATCTCGGGCAGTCACTCACTGAACTATAATCATGGCCTTAATGTCATAGAAGTCTATTAGTTAATAAAAAATGAATGTTCATGCCTATTAAGTCCTAAATGATGAACAGTGAATGTCTTGGAAACCACAATTTGAAAGTAAAATTTGGAGAGTATAATTTGGATTCAGATGAGCCTAAATGGAAAAATATATGTGAAAAATACCATAAGCTATGATAGGTAGCTGCAAGTCATTATTTCAGTCCACCCTGTGCAAATGAGGAGATTGGAGGAATCCAAGCTGAAGGAAAGCAAAACAGCATAGGTACAGGCCTCTCCTTTCCCGGCCCATCTCTTCCTCCATTGGTTCTGCAACCCTATTCTAGTGGGTCAGTGTTCTGGAACACCACACTGAAGGAGGTTAGGAAATGCACCTCTGCTAACAGAGGAGAGCAATTAAAGCATAGATGTTGACAGCCCAGGTCTTGTGCAGCTGGCTGTGGCTCTGCCTGGAGGGTGGGAGTGGACTGAAATGTGGTCATCTCAGCCTCCCTTCTATCAAGAACCCTCACACTTATAAGTGAATCCATTTCTTTCCTTTTCTCTTAGATTCCATGCAGGGAGATGTATCTCAAACCATTGGCTTTTTTTTTTCTTTCATCTTTATTGAAATATAATTGACATATAATATTGTGTAAATTGAAGGTGTACACCTGTTGATTTGATACATTTATATATATTGCCAAATGGTTACCACTAAACCAGTGACTTATTAATACAAATTTTAGTAATCTTCGAATATCCTCCATACTCTTAGAGACCCGGATTTTCCTGCTCTTGTGAGGTTTGGGACCTCCATTTTTGTATGTGTTCTCTTATAGTACCCCACACAGCAGATACTTCATAAAAGAGTATTGTGGAGTCTTCAGGAACACTGGACACATGACAGAGCATATGCCTGTTAACACACAGAATAGAGGAAGGGGCAACAACTAGTGGATTGTCCATTATGCCTTTGCTTCACAAGTGCAGATGCTTTACCATAGTCCATAGTGGTTTATAGAGGAAGTGACAGGGGGCGCCTGGGTGGCTCAGTGGGTTAAAGCCTCTGCCTTCGGCTCAGGTCATGATCCCAGAGTCCTGGGATGGAGCCCCGCATCGGGCTCTCTGCTCTGCAGGGAGCCTGCTTCCTCCTCTCTCTCTGCCTACTTGTGATCTCTGTCTGTCAAATAAATAAATAAAAAATCTTAAAAAAAAAAAAAAAGGGAAGTGACAGAATTCAGGTCCTAGAGATAGGCATGCTTGTAGGAGGCTAGGGAGAGAGGGGTTTTCTAACTTTTTAGGAGTTGCTTTAGAGTTCCTTGTGGGAGTCTTTGGCTTTGGCTGAAAGACCTCTTAGGCCCAGATGGGAAATCTGGCTTTGACTACCTGTACCAGGCTGGGAGGGAAGGAAGCCAGGCCAGGAGTGAAGGCTCCTGCAAGGGGAAATACCCACACCCCACGACTGGGTAGTTCTCCTGGTGGTGAAAGTGGGTCTTATCATCTCCACCACTGACTTGGATTAATTCATTTTTAAGTTTACCCTTGTTTCCATGTTAGCTTCTGATACTTTTAACGTCATTGTTAAACCATACTTATGAAACAGCCCCTGTCATAGTCTGATGCTCAGGGTGCAAATGAATAAAACTTTACTCCATCCTTAAATAACCAGCCTGAACTTCCAAACAGTTAATACTGTATTTCATATGAAAGTTAAGTACAAAAGCTTCTTATTGTGCATTAGTTTACCAAAAAGATGATAGTTTGCATTTTCTTCCCTTTCTTCTTTCTTCTTGTATTCACAAAGACAGAGTGGAGAAAGATTTGAAATGGGAATAAGGGAAGATTTGCTTAAGTGCTTTTTGAATTCTAGAATTGTGAACGCACATTAGCATACATACATGGCTACCTGTATTTCGCATAATACAAGTGTATTTTACTTCCTACAATAGATTGTGCTATAAAAGTGGTGTGTGACTCAGACCTTTCTGAAGTGAACAATATTGTACAAGGAAGTTTGTAGTTTTAAGGGAGTTTTCTGTGAATGCTTTTGGTAGACTTACATTATCCTATAAATTACATAGTTTGGGTCAATCTGGATTTTTAACAAACTGGATTTCTTGAAGTGTATTTACAGATCTAATCACATAGTTGAATGATATGCATAGTACATTGTATGGATGTTATAGAATATGGCATACTATACACACACATGAACACATAAACACTTCACTTGAAAACACAGATACCTTGTATTCAGTTCACAGACTATGTCCACATATATGATTTCATTTACTCCAAACAACAGTGCTTAAAGTAGCTGTATTTTCAGCTATTAAGGCAGGCAGTCTTAAACTCTTACAGAATAAACAACTAAGGCTTCATGAGATTGAGCAAAACTCCTGTGGCTGGCGGAACTCCCAAGTGTTAGGAAAGAACCCAGCTTCTTTGACCCAGTTCCAACATCCCTTTTCCTCACTGTGAACTCCCAAGCTTCAAGTTTGCACCAGGGCACTTTCGTTCCACTGTGGCTCATAGTGTTTTAGGGACCTCAAGAAATTGCCACATTTACAGAAGGCTGGTAGAGAGAGACATCTGTTCTAACCTGGTATGTGCAGACTATACACACATCCTGTCTCATACTCTATTCAGCAGAAAATAATTCCCTAATAATAATATTATTATTATAACAACGTTACCCATTTATGGTTGTCTATCAAACATGATGCACAGTGTAAAATTATTTCCTTTTACAAATAAGAAAATTAATAAGTAGAGAATTTAAATAATCAAAGATCAAACAACAGGCATTGTCAGAACTGAAATGCAGATTCCAGAGCTCTGTCTGGAGGTCTTATAAATTTGGAGCTAGTAGATGAACTACAAGGTTGAGAGGGAGCCTCTTATCTTCAAAGACGTAGAGGAGAATCAGGTTCTCAGAAGGTGAAAGCAATGGTATTATTATCCCAATTATTCATAGATATGCTGAGGAAAGAACAAAGAAATCTATTTCTTGGAGAAGTGATAGAAGTTCTTCATCACTCCCGTGAGAGCCCAGCCACTAGGATGAGGAGCGCACAAGAGAGAAATGTATAAGAAATGCCTTTGGAGTCATTTTCTTAGAATTTGAATAAACTCACATCCAGATAGAGTCAGCCTTCTGAGAAATTTTCCTGCCCATCAAATATTGGAGATTTAAAAAAAAAAACAAAAAACAAGTCTTGGAGAATTGTCTCACCAGAAGCTGGCAGCTTCCAGGTTAAATCTGATCCGTGGCCTCACCATTGGCCCCCTGCTGCCTCTAGGCCACAGCATCAAACACCTATTCTGGGCTCTGCATTCCAGGACTTTATTGTTTAACCATCCATGAGACCAGAATCAGATCTTGCTGTCATAATTTGCCAAGTGGGGATTCACCAGACCAGAATGAAGTTAACTAGGGCTGTGTTTCATTGCAAATATCTAAAGTTGGGATTTTTTTTTTAAGCAATAAAATCATAAGACTGTGTCTGACTTGTACCACTAATGTTATTTGTAGATCCTTTCAGTGGGTTGTTTGAGTTTAAGTTAAAGGGTAGAATTTCAGTTCTAATTAATCATGAAAAGATTCTCTTTGCTCCATGTAATTAAACAAAAAGTGAAGCCACAGTAAACATCATAACATGCTTGGCCCAGGGATCGAAAATTGTCCTGTTTTCAGGCTGATATAAATAGGAAGGAGAAGTGTTCTTTTATCACTGAGGAGCTTCTGGGCAAGGTTCATGAAAGTACATTTGCACTATTTACACAATGATTTACTTCTCACAAAGTTCTCGAATAACAGGTTTAAATATTTTTCATTCTAATATGGAAGGACAAACATGGTTGACCTGCATTTCCTCTTCAGTTCCCTTTGGATGTGCATCAAGAAAGTATCAGGGAGAGACACCCGAGTCTCTAGTTGTTACATGCACTGAAATGGGGATAATACCTGCAGCCAATGAGTGAGAGATCAAACAGTGATTCCACGCAAAGAAGCAGTGAGTGGTGTTTCTCAAGCTTCTTTGAAACTGCTTCTCAATGCTGAGTCAAACCAATCAGTAGCCAGAGTTTGGTTCTTCAGGTACTGGTTTTCACTGTCAGCGGTTTGCATGACTCCTTTGTGCTCTGTGTAGAGGTCTCTATTCAGAGCCCAGATTTTCCTTAACCAGATTCACCAAAGCACTCTGCAGCCTGGTTTCATCTCCCTGGAGGCCAGAAAGGCATGTAGATTCTCATTTGTTTGATTTTCTACTTTCAAAATGAGGACTTGGCCTGCCCCTATAAAGGGAGAGAGGAGTTCCCCCCCTCCCCCACCCCGCTGCTGAGATCTTTATTAAAGCAGATGTTGAAGGATGAAATGTCATAATAGAGAAGCATCTTAATCTTGGTGATATTGTGTTCAAGTTTGTAAGAATGTGATACTCTCTGAGAAATTTGCAAGCCTAAGTAGAGATTATTTTATATGGCTTACCATTTCTTTAAGCCATATGTCAATACAAGGACTTTCCCAAAAAAATGATCATGTTACTTGATACTGATGCCCATGCTGAATGGAAAGGAATGACCTTCTCCTTCCTTGGTTATAGCAAGGGTCAACACACTGTGGCTCCTGATTGAAGGCTGGCCTGTTTTATAAATAAATTTTATCGGAACATAGCCATGCCCATTAATTTACATTGTGTTGTTGGCTGCTTTCCTGCCCCAAAGAGAGAGTGGGCAGGACAGAAAAGCCTGAAAAGCCCAAAATATTTATGCTTTGGCCCCTTCCAGAAAAGGTTTACCAACTTCTGGAGAGTAGCATTGTGGTAGAGCCATGGGTCTTCTCTATTACTAGCTGTGGGTGTTGGGGACAAGTTATTTGACTCCTATAAGCTTTAATTCCCTCATTTATGGAATGGGAGATCCTGAGGATTATATAGTCAGATCAGATAATATATTTAAAACCAGAACAGTCCTTATCCTAGGTCCTACAAATATTGTGGACAGGTCCACACAAAGCCCTTAGTGCAGTGCCTGGCCAATAGAAGAAGAACTCAGTAAACAACGGATGTGTAAAATAGTTCATTACTTTTATTGTTGTTATCTTCGTTATTCTTGTCTTCTCCCATTTTGTGGCCATAGCTTGGGGACCCCATGTGGAGATGCCAGTGTTCTCCTCTACCACTGCTCTGCCATATGGCAGCTCTGTTTCCTACAAGGAGACAGAAAATGAGTATTGAAATTTTACGAATGGAGTTATTAGGAGGGAAGCTGTGTGATAAGGTGCGAGGAACGCAAGGATCAGCCAGTTAAGTCAAAACCCAGACAAGCAGGATAGCATATGGAGTGTGAGTTTGGAATCTGAAATGCATGGGTTTATATCTTTGCCCTACTATACAGGCTGTGTGACCGAATTCAGGAAATCAGTTCATCTTCCTCCTCGTCATCATCTTTATGAGTAAACACCTCTAG
Organism: Meles meles; assembly: GCF_922984935.1. Classification (NCBI taxonomy): domain Eukaryota; kingdom Metazoa; phylum Chordata; class Mammalia; order Carnivora; family Mustelidae; genus Meles; species Meles meles. The sequence goes on from NC_060072.1 coordinate 65,912,497, forward strand.
CATCGAGTGACCCACAGGGATGCGAGGATGAGCTGAACTCCTACATGGAACATGCTTGGCCCATGAGATGCACTCAGCAAACATGTGTTCTTCATGGAGCTGCTTTATGAAGGCAGGAGCAAGGAGACAGCTGGTGCTATAGCTGTGGGTGCCTGTATGGGGGTACATGCCTTTCAGGACTTTAATCCCATGTCACCTTTCCCATGGTGCCATTCCTGACCATATTAAAATCTTGACTTCCTCCCCTCCCTGAGCTTCCTATTCCTTTTTGCTGATATTATTACGCATGTAACATACCCTGCTGTGGGGCACACTCTGTGTTTTATTTGCTTATTGGCTGTTCCTTTCCACCCACGTGGGTTCCACAAGGACAGGAATTCTTGTCTCTTTTGTCCACTGCTATGGTCTTGGTGCCTATAATGATGGCAGGACACAGTTGGGGGTTTATTAAATATCTGTCAAATGGAGGAATGGAGCCCAGAAAACTTTCTTGTGGCCAGAGATGTGCCCTGCCCATTAGAGCTGGGATCTGGAGGAGGCTAGTGGAGCAAACGGCAAGCACCCTCAGGAGCTTGAGCAGCCATGTTGGCCTTTAATGTGTCAGCATGGCCAGTTGTATCAAATGAGAGACATTTAGAAAATCTTGAAACCTTTAAGTCCAAACATAACTTGTTGTGGCAGTGGGAAGAGGTTTTGGGGTTTTATTATTTTGTGTTAGTGACTCTGTGTTTTAGCATGTTCAAGGCTTCTGCACGGTGCTTATGGCCATTGAATCCATCCTCCTTAGCTTGAAATGAGTAAGTGGGCTGCTGACTCCCTTTGTTTGACCTGATAGTGAACCCTCAGAGTTTGGGGAGCTGGACCAACCGACTTATGGGATTTGAAGTATGGAATTGGAGCTCGAACTTGAACTGATTCCCAGCATCTCCATATCAGAAACCTCAAATGCTTCTCTTGTTTTTCTACCCTTGATACCATAGACATTTAGAAAAGTGAACAGAAGTGGAGAGATTTTTTTAGGAGGTATGTTTAGAAATGAGACTATTTAAGTGTTTTCCTTGACAAAACCAACCTGTCCCCAGTAGGCTGGAGTTCTTTGAGGGCAGGACCTGTGTTTTATGCATACTTGCATTCTTAGTGCCCAGGATATTGCCAGTCACCTATAGAGAGAGTGAATAAATAATTGAACAAGTGAATAGGCTATCTTAATTTTGGGCTTCTAATGGCATTAATATTTAACTGATGTAGGATTTCTTCACACAAGCTTGCTTCATCCTTAAAATATTCCATAATAATTTGTAGTCTATTTTCTTTGGAAAGAAGTGGGTCTTAAAACTGAAATGCACATGGCAATGATAGATACAAATTAAATGTTTGTGATTTTCTGAGGCCAGTCGACTGCATAGATTATGTGAGGGACCACATTCCAGCCAAAGGTTTTTAGAGACGTGCTATCAACGTGCCACTCAGATAACAGGACAGATTCTTCATGTCTACATAGAAAGCTGAGCCAGAGTCAGCAAGAAAGTCCTATCAGTACAGTTTATCTGTGAGGGGCTCCAAGCTACAGTGCTCTGGAGTTGGCCTGTGGATAGATGATTTTCAGCAGAAGGACTTGGACCAGAGTGGGAACTTACCAGGCAGCGCACCTCCCTAGGGACAGACTGCCAGGGCTCCTTGGTGACCAGCATCCCTCCCAGGACCTGATAGGGAGCTCTTGGGGACTGTTTCTCACAAAGCCATGACATCACCTGTGGCAACACAGTCTAGATCTAAGCTTGTGGTGCCAGTATGGTTATACAATGTCAGTGACATAAGGATCTAGTCATGACCCAAGAACATACAAAAGGGACGTCTCATGATGCTGCTGAAATCCCGGGCAGTTGAAGCCCAAACGATGAACCTGTTACTCTCCACACTAATGCCAGAGAGTTGGCAATGCGCTGGAAGAGCGGTTAGAGAACCAAACTGTAAATACTGTGTGAGCCGGGGGAGTTTATATTTGTTTCTCTGTTACGGGACAAGTTTTATTTGAAAGTTAGTTCTACGGGATCAAATTCTCGGGGGACTCCACAGCACCCACAAAGTAATCCAGCCTCTCCTGCTCTGTTTCCCAGCATGGGCTACTGCATCCTTTTTGTGCACGGATTGAGGAAGCTCTGCGCAGGGCTGAACCGTTGGGGGGCCACCACCCTGACCGTGTGCACTGCGCTGCTGCTGCTGCTTTTCTCCTGGAAAACTGTGAAGCAGAATGAAATTTGGCTGTCAAGAGAATCCCTCTTCAGGTATGATTCAATGGAGAAAAGCAAATCTCTTTCCATGTGTTTCTTTGCTTATGTATTTGTTTCTAAACAAATGAGTTCACATGGGCCTGGCAATAATCATTAACCTGCAGGGTTTTTTTAGTAAAGTTTTAACTGGAAGATGTAATTTTATTTTGGGTTTTAGCTTTAGTTTTTTAAATGGTATTCTATAAAGTTTAATGTGAGCTCATTCTAAGTGAATTTATGAAAATAAGACTCATGGGAAGGTTTCTGGGTCTGTGAAACCGTTGTAATGATGAGCTGGGCTGTAAAATCAGCTATAAACAAAATGAAATGATAAACCTAATTTCCTGATGCAGACAAGTCAATGAGAAAGGTGAACACACAGCAGGAAAGAAGAGAAACACAGGACATTTTCTTTAGACTCTTCCAGGACATTAAGTTGTGATCTGTTATCCAGTTGCTTTATTCTGAGCATTAATTGTGAACAAAGAAATGGAAGACTTTTTTCATCTCCTGGTAGGTTTTGATGTGCTACAGAAGCTGTTTCTGAATATAACAAGGTCACCTGGAAGCCCTAAACTTGTCGGAAAGTATAAACATTCTTTGGAACTCTTGCTCATTGTGCTGTGTTTTCTGGACCTCAGGCCGCCTTGCTAATGCCGTAGCCCTGGTGATGCCCTTCACCTGGGCTCCCTGGCACTGCCCCACCAGGATCCCAACAGTATTTTTCCGGGTTTCCAAGGATTCCCAGTCTTTGCCCACTTCCAGCTTCTGTCCTCACTTAATGACCCAGTTCCCCAGTTTAGTCAGTGTGGTTTTTACTTGGTTCTCTGCTCAGCTGATACCCAACACTTACACTCTGGGGGCAAACAACAGAGACAGAGTTGGGATTGCTTGAAAACAAAGGAAATATTGGAAAACTAGAGGAAGGTGCACAGAATTAAAGGGCCAGTAAAGAAGTTGTCACGGAGCAGACAGGAAATAGGCATCGGGATAGTCTGTCTTGAGAGCACTTAAGTACCTGCCCAGGAAAAAAATAGGTAAACTTATACCAGGTTTATTTATTTTTTTTTTTAAGATTTTATTTTTTATTTATTTGACAGAGAGAGAGAGATCACAAGTAGGCAGAGAGGCAGGCAGAGAGAGAGGAGGAAGCAGGCTCCCCACTGAGCAGAGAGCCCAACACGGGGCTCGATCTCAGAACCCTGAGATCATGACCTGAGCTGAAGGCAGCGGCTTAATCCACTGAGCCACCCAGGCGCCCCGTACCAGGTTTATTTTATCTTCACAACAAAGTGCTGGGGAAATTAAGTCCTCTGGCGGAGCTTTGAGCTGTAGGTCATATGCCTGTCCTTTGTCTCCACCAGGGCCCTGAAAGGAATGATTGGCCAAAGAAGCCCCTCTGACTTCCAGGGAGTTAGGGCAGACCAAGCACCTTGGGGTTCCACTGAGACTTAAAAGAGTGAGGCAAGACGAATTCCCCACAGGAAATCCAAGTACTGCAGGTGGGGCCCAGACTCTGGCTGCCAAGAATGAACGAACGAATGAACAAGCGAAGGAATGAATAAATAAGACAGATGTTCACTGCATTCTTCTATCTTAAAAAAATATATTTGATTTTGCTACTTGGCAATTTAACTTTTTTAAAAATATTTTAATTAATAAATTGATTAATTAATTTTAAGGATTTTATTTATTTATTTGACAGCAAGAGACAGCCAGAGAGGGAGCACAAACATGGGGGAGCTGGAGAAGGAGAAGCAGGCTGAGCAAGGAGCCCGACACGGGGCTCGATCATGACCTGAGGATCATGACCTAGGATCATGACCTGAGCCGAGGGCAGATGCTTCACAACTGAGCTACCTAAGTGCCCCTTTTTTCTTTTAGAAGAAAATTAACTTGGTGTGCATGTCCTTTTTAAAAAAATCTCCAATATTTTGTTTATTTATTTGAGAGAGAATGTCCGCATCCAAGAGCAGGGGGAGAGGGAGAAGCAGACTCCCCACTGAGTAGGGAGCCTGGTGTGGGGCTCCATCCCAGGACCCTGGAATCATGACCTGAGTGGAAAGCAGCTGCTTAACCCACTGAGCCACCCAGATGCCCCTGGCATACATGTCTTCTTAGCTTATTTATTATTACTATATCATTGTCATGGTCATCATCATTAGCATAGTGGGTACTGTAGAGACCTATTGATTTTTTATGAATATTCTTCACTTTAAGGTCCCAGATTCTGTTCAGTCTCTGTCACATCCTTTTACCTTCAAGGCAGTTCTCCCAGACCACAATGGCCTTGTTCCTTTTTGCTCCCCATGCTGAAGGCATTCTGTAAACACAGGGGCATGGAAGTTCAGTAATACAACTTCTCCTTAGTCTCTGTAGGCTTGATTTTTTTTCTTTTGCTTTCATCAGTCAGTGCTTTTATGGGAGACCTTAAAATGGTTCTACCCTGTGTTAAACCCTTTGTTTGAATCAAGGTACTAACAGAGGTTGTGTCTTCTAATGATGTTTACTGCTTAATCAGAGCAACTTTGGGGGTGGATTTTGGCAGGCAGCGGTTTATTTCAAGGATAAGTTCGTGTTCAAACCCTCGAAGGCTGATGCCAGCAGTTTAAAAACAGAAAAACAAAAAGCTCATTGACCTTGCATCCAGAGGCTTCTGTTTTTTTAGACGGAAGTATATAGTAAGTGACAGCTGATTACTAAAACACAACCATTCCACACATGTGCTTGAAGAGGTTTTGTGCCCCAGGAGGCTTTTGTGATCAAACGGAATTTTGTATAACGTGCAAATCAAAGCTTTTGATAGTTTTTAGAAAACTTTGCCTATTACAATTTATGTATGTCCCAAGAAAAGTTTTAAGAGTGTGAGACTTTAAGAATATTCTTTCTTTTCTAAGACCAGATGTTTGTATGGATTCATCTGTGCTGAGTCATGCTCAAATCAGTTGAAATGAACATTTACCAAGAATCTTGGAAGGAAGATAGAGTTACTGGTCAAGTGTGGGGGCTGGAGTTAGACTTTCTGGCTCCTCTCCAACTACCACCATTTCAAAGCTGTGTGACCTTGGGCAAGTTACTTAGCCATTCCATGCCTTAGTTTATTTTAAGCTTAGAAGAAGAAGAATCAAGTTTATATTTTGGTTGTAGTGTAAGAATAAATTAATATGTGAAAAATGCCTAAGGCAGTACCATAAACAATATGTTAGGTTTTTAGATGATTGCTGTGCACTGTGTTCTAGGGTATGAGAGAGAGATGGTGGGGGCATGGGGGGTGCAGAGAGATTATCTGTAGAGGAGCTAAAAGTCCTCATGGAGGTCAGACACATAAACACACTTTAACATAATGTAGCAGGTGGTGGACAAGGCAACAGGACACTATAAGTACAAGCAGGCTGCTAAGAACAGCCCAACCCTTCAAGAATTGTTCTCTTGTAGACCTGAGCTGAATACAGAAAGATGAAAACAATCGAAATTCGGCACAGTGATCAAAACCAAGAACTGGCTGATTTGAGTACAAAAAAATGTGTTAAAGTTCTAGAGGAGGTGATACCCCTGGCAGAGGGCTGGCCTTCGACTTCTCCTCTGTTGTAAACAATGAGCTCATTGACCGTTCCTTGGACATAGCATCTCAGTTAGGCCTCTCTTATTACACAGGGTGGTTTTGCTTGGCAATACTGTGAACAGTCTTACAGAATATCTTAGGACAGACCTTTGTGTTGGAGAAAGTCCAAATTTCAGTCAAGTTCCAGCCTTTCCAGCTGAGACATCCTTTTACAAAAACGATTCCACCGTGTGATGTATTTTTAGGAGGTACAGATGCAAGGCCCCCTTACAGCCTTGAGGTTCCAAAGGCAAGAGCCTTCTACACAACAGCATAAGAAGCCAGTGCAGAAGAGAGTAACTGGTCCAAGCTGAGGTAGCTGTGATGAGGAGGAGCCCGGCTTTGAACCCAAATTTGATATAAAAGAATACATAAACTTTGCTATGCTTACTTTTAACTTTATGTTTTCTAACTAAAACTAAGCCAGGTATAAGAAAGAGAGAGGGGGAGAGAGCGAGAGGGAGGAGTTGGTTCATAATCATAGCTGCCAGCTGTATTTTCTTTAGTTCTTTTTAACAAGGAACTGTTCTGATACCCTAACCTAGGAAGAGGGTCACTGCGCAGCTTTAGCTGGGCCTGGTAATGAATTTTGCCTTTGTTTAGAGTAAGTAATACTGTAATAACACATTTTGGTAAAATCCCCTCCACGTCCCAGATCTTTGAAATACCTGAAAAGGCAGAGGCCACATTTTTCTTTTATTTGCATCTAGTTCAGGGTCTCTCTGAATCCCATTCATGAACTATTTAAGCAATCCATGGACCATCAGTTAAGAATTTCTGGCCTAGGGCGCCTGGGTGGCTCAGTGGGTTAAGCCACTGCCTTCGGCTCAGGTCATGATCTCAGGGTCCTGGGATCGAGTCCCGCATCGGGCTCTCTGCTCAGCAGGGAGCCTGCTTCCCTCTCTCTCTCTCTCTCTGCCTGCCTCTCTGCCTTGTTGTGATTTCTCTCTGTCAAATAAATAAATAAATAAAAATCTTTAAAAAAAAAAAAAAAAAAGAATTTCTGGCCTAGATTATTCTCCATCTCTGTAGGGATCACATTTCTGTTTCTTCCTTTCTGAATTGCCAAGCCGGAGAGATCAGCCAGCCTCCCAGGGCAGAGAATATATATTGAGGATTGACAAATTCTTTTGTAGAGGAGTGGGTGGTAAATATTTTAGTCTTTGTGGGCCATATAGTGTCTTTTGCAACGACTCAACCCTGCTGTTGTCTCAGGAACGACGCCAAAGATAATAGGTTAACACATTGGCGTGTCTGTGGCCCACAAGGCCATAGTTCGCTTACCAATGAAATAAACATTGTGATAATAAAATTGTAGTGTTTCTGTGCCCTGTGGTACCTTTCTGGCTTAGCTTCACATGTTGATCAGCTTCAGGAATGGTCCTGACCACATATTGGCCTTGGTTGAAATCCTCTGCTCCACTACTTTCTCGGTCTGTAACTTTAGAGAAAGGTCTTCATCTCTCTGAACCTCAGTGTTCTCATCTGTAGTGTGGGAGGTACGATAATTCTAGCCATCCTGTAGGTTATTGAAGGGATGCAGGGATATGATCCAGGGAAATGAGTGCATAGCCCAGAACCGGATTCCAACTGAGCATCCCGTCCCATGAGTACTAGGCTTTTGGAGTGTGGTGCTGTGCAACCTCAGGTCACAGCAGGGTCAGCACCGAAGAGAATCACAAGTCCTTCTTACTTTCCTTTCCTGTTAACCTCTGGCTGAATACTGCTCATTATTATTATTTTTTTTAATGTTTGTTTTCTCATCGGGAATTTGGAGGTAGTTCTCGTGACCTATTGTCCAGGATGTCAACAAAACAAATTGGTGTTCTATAAACTTGGAGATATACCTAAGAGAAGTGGCTTTTTATTTCTGTTTGTTTCAGTCATTTCTGTTTTTTTCCACGTGTTGTACAAATGAGAGGTCCGAGGGAGAAATGTGAGGTATATGAATGAATAATATCCTGAGTTGAAAGGAGATTTTTCTTTGAAATCATCATTGGGATTATGAATAGGGATCGAACTCCAACCGCATACTTAATGAATATTACGTGTCTTTGTAAAGTAAATACTGAAGCTGCTTGTTTCCACTGAAACAATTGGGGCTACGGAATCATAGCATCCAAAGAGCAAATGAAGGAGACTGGCTCTGGAAGCAGGAGCAGCCTGGCCAGTTATAGCTACGTGGAAAGTTTTGCCTTTGGCCAGTTGTTTATTTCCCCTTTTCCACAAACTACTCATTGTAAAATGAGAGACTGGAAAAACATAGCAGAAAAATATCACAGAGAGAACATAAAGGTCAAAAACAACAATGGAAAAAGCAGTGTGTTCTTCGGATTCCAGTTACTCCACCCACATCTGCTTGCCTGTTATGAATATCATTACTTCCTCTGGCCATCACTGAACAATGCCCCGATCTTCGCAAGGACCATGTTTCCACAGGCCTAATTGTCTATTCCTCTGGCAGTACATAAATTAGAGTCGCCATGCTAATCACACAGGGGGAGGGATCAATTCCAATATGCCAGTTATGCCCACACCAAAATCAAAGTTACCTTTAAAATCTGCCCATTGCCATACACTACTTATTTCTGCCTAGAAAAATTAAGAAATTTTCCTTGATAGAAACTGGAATGTTTTTAAAGCCAGTTAGCACTCTGCCCCTGTGACTAAATTCACTTCGCATAATATCTGTTTTAAATATTCTACTAAAATCCTGGCTCACTGTTGCACCTGAAGGTCTCACCATAGAGTGATTGAAGGATACCAATGTTTCACTGGAGCACCCGAATGTCAGCATTTGTCAGTCTTTTGTCTTGGGTGGAGCAGTTTCTACTTAGACAATTCCTCCAGTCTCCTTCTTGGGGCGCCAGTCCTGACTGCCAATATTCAGAGAGCTTAATAAGAGGGGAAACTGAGATTCCCAATGTTCAGAATACAGATCTTCACATAATACACCTTTGAGGTACCACCCCTTCCCTTGGCAGTTGACCTGTTGTTCCTGGGTGCAGGGTTCCTCTAGCTGAGCTCTTCCAGAGAGTAAAACTCCTGCCTTCTGCTGGCATGGGGAAAGAATAATGAAAAAAGCCACTTGAGTATACAGGGTAAGAATGGTGATCTGGGCTTTAACTGCTCCCGATACAGATTTAGTCCTTGTTCAGCCACACCCCTGCCCCCAAGATTTCCTAGCCACCTGCCCTGCGGGCACTGAAGCAGCCTGCGTAAGTCTGGAGTTTGTTGCCTTCAGATGATGATGTCTTCTGGTCGGTCTTTAGCCTCTTGCACTCTCTGTAAGTTCTGTCCTTTGGAGAGTTCCTCAGGAACCCAGCCAGGGGGTTTTAAGTTGGGACTGTCTTTGCTGGTCATGAGGAACCTGTTATTTTAGGGAAAGTTCAACAAAGATCACAAAGCCCTTACATATTTCCCCAACAGATCTTTGACACTTTGTATGAAACCCTTCTCTTAATCTTACCTTTAAATTAAAAACTAAATGAAAGTATGTTACCTGGGAGAAGGAATGTAGAGCATTAGAGTTGCCCCAAAACTAGGTCATCCTGCTTTTCTCCTTGCTCTCTCTCATCAGCTGTCCCCCTCCCACATTTTATCCATGCACAGTCTGGCAGTTTTCTTTCCAGGTGGGCCTCTAATCATTCTCCTGCCACCACCTCCCTGCATGTTGAGGGAACGAGGGGCTCTGGGACCAATCTAGAATCCTCTAGAATTCCACCTCTCCATTGACCAGCTGTATAATCTTGTGCAGGTTAAATGTGTGGTTGCTAGTTACAAACGAGAAATGGATCCCCTCCTGCCCCCACCTGCCCCTGGAATCATCTTCAAAGCTTCACTGTTACCTTGTAGGGTTTCTCTCTTTTTGAACAAAATCTCATTCCCTTACCTGCAACTTGTAAAATAATTATATCTGCATTTATTTATTTATTTATTTATTTATTTATTTATTTATTTATTTTAATTAGCCCAGGTTTGGGTACATGGGGAATATTAATTTCCAATAGAAGTTAATAGGCCAGTCTGCAGTCATCCCTCTTATCATGATTTATTTTTGCAGACACTCTTAATTTTTGTTTTAAGGAAGGTTGTAAGTGAACAAAAGAAGCAAGGAAGGAAAACACTGAATGAACCTGAGCATGCAGGTTTGTTCTGCAGAGAATTATCCATCACCTTGTGCTGCTGTCTCTGCTTCCTATCCAGTTAGCATGTTAGTTTATTTATTTATTTATTTTTAATTTAATTTATTTATTTCTTTCAGCGTAACAGTATTCATTGTTTTTTTTTTTTAATTTAGCTTTATTGTTTGTTTGTTTATTTACAGCATAACAGTGTTCATTGTTTTGGCATCACACCCAGTGCTCCATGCAGTACGTGCCCTCCCTATTACCCACCACCTGGTTCCTCAACCTCCCACCCCCCCCCCCCCGCCCCTTCAAAACCCTCTGGTTGTTTTTCAGAGTCCATAGTCTCTCATGGTTCATCTCCCCTTCCAGTTTCCCTCAACTCCCTCTCCTCTCCATCTCCCCATGTCCTCCATGTTATTTGTTATGCTCCACAAATAAGTGAGACCATATGATACTTGACTCTCTCTGCTTGACTTATTTCGCTCAGCATAATTTCTTCCAGTCCCGTCCATGTTGCTACAAAGCTTGGGTATTCATCCTTTCCGATGGAGGCATAATACTCCATTGTGTATATGTACCACATCTTCCTTATCCATTCATCCGTTGAAGGGCATCTTGGTTCTTTCCACAGTTTGGCGACCATAGCCATTGCTGCAATAAACATTGGGGTATAGATGGCCCTTCTTTTCACTACATCTGTATCTTTGGGGTAAATACCCAGCAGTGCAATTGCAGGGTCATAGGGAAGCTCTATTCTTAATTTCTTCAGGAATCTCCACACTGTTCTCCAAAGTGGCTGCGCTAACTTGCATTCCCACCAACAGTGTAAGAGGGTTCCCCTTTCTCCACATCCTCTCCAACACACGTTGTTTCCTGTCTTGCTAATTTTGGCCATTCTAACTGGTGTAAGGTGGTATCTCAATGTGGTTTTAATTTGAATCTCCCTGATGGCTAGTGATGATGAACATTTTTTCATGTGTCTGATAGCCATTTGTATGTCTTCGTTGGAGAAGTGTCTGTTCATATCTTCTGCCCATTTTTTGATATGATTATCTGTTTCGTGTGTGTTGAGTTTGAGAAGTTCTTTATAGATCCTGGATATCAACCTTTTGTCTGTACTGTCATTTGCAAATATCTTCTCCCATTCCGTGGGTTGCCTTTTTGTTTTGTTGACTGTTTCCTTTGCTGTGCAGAAGGTTTTGATCTTGATGAAGTCCCAAAAGTTCATTTTTGCTTTTGTTTCCTTGGCCTTTGGAGATATATCTTAAAAGAAGTTGTTGTGGCTGATATCGAAGAGGTTACTGCCTATGTTCTCCTCTAGGATTCTGATGGATTCCTGTCTCACGTTGAGGTCTTTTATCCATTTCGAGTTTATCTTTGCGTACGGTGTAAGAGAATGGTCGAGTTTCATTCTTCTACATATCGCTGTCCAGTTTTCCCAGCACCATTTATTGAAGAGACTGTCTTTTTTCCATTGAATATTTTTTCCTGTTTTGTCGAAGATTATTTCACCATAGAGTTGAGGGTCCATATCTGGGCTCTCCACTCTGTTCCACTGGTCTATGTGTCTGTTTTTATGCCAGTACCACGCTGTCTTGGTGATTACAGCTTTGTAGTAAAGCTTGATATCGGGTAACGTGATGCCGCCAGTTTTGTTTTTGTTTTTCAACATTTCCTTAGCAATTCGGGGTCTCTTCTGATTCCATACACATTTTAGGATTATTTGCTCCAGCTCTTTGAAAAATATCGGTGGAATTTTGATCGGAATGGCATTAAAAGTATAGATTGTTCTAGGCAGTATAGTATTCATTGTTTTTGCACAACACCCAGTGCTCCATGCAATACGTGCCCTCCCTATTACCCACCACCTGTTCCCCCAACCTCCCACCCCGACCCTTCAAAACCCTCAGGTTGTTTTTCAGTGTCCATAGTCTCTTATGGTTCGCCTCCCCTTCCAATTTTAGCATGTTAGTTTAGTTGTGCACACCACCCATTGCCTTCGTTGTTTTCCATAGAAGTGTGTTTAGTAAGTCATATATTTCATGAATTCTGAAAAACCCGATTTAGATGGTTATAACAGACATTGCAAATACAGTTTCATGAAACTGAGTAAAATATGAAAGAAACCAGTGATGTTCCTAAACACAGTTCTTTGGTCTTTGTTCTTTTCTTTAAATATATTAATTGTAGGTCTGGAGTTCAGACTCTGCCTCACAATGCCAAGGTTCACTACAACTATGCCAATTTCCTGAAGGACCAGGGTCGGAACCGGGAAGCCATCTACCACTACAGAACAGCCCTCAGGTAAGCCCCACACAATTGTCTACCGCTCTGCTTCTCAGGCCTTTGTTCATTCACTTGCCCACCCAGTGTACACTGTGGGGGTGGGGGTGGACAATGGACCTCACCTTCGGGGTGGTAAGGATTCCGGACTCTCCATTTTGGCTCAGTGTTCAATTCTGTTGTGAATATGGTAATTCTGCCTCGCTTCTAATTCTTGGTGTTCCTGCAGAAGTTTCCATTAGTACTCACTACTTATTGAAGTGACACTCCGTCACATACACACGGAGGCAAACAAGAGTTGGTTGTCAAAAATACACTCCTAGAGTCTCTGAGCATATATTCCAATGAATTCTCATCAGAAAGAATTTATCTGAAGGCATCTGAGTATAGAAAAAATACCCTGATAATTATATTAAATAGAAAGAAAACTACAAGATACTTGATTACCATATTGGGAATATATTAATAAGGGGTGTGTGTGTGTGTGTGTGTGTGTGTGTACACAAATATATAAGTGTATGTGCATATATATATGAACAGCCCTGACACTCTCCTTGTACTCCTCTACTTGTATTCATTTGGAAGAGACTGTATAAAACATAGCTTTAAGTTGTCACTTTAAGAGAAACCACAAATTCAAGCCTGCATTACCAGTGGCGGACCGCTCTTAAGTACTCAAAATGGCAACTCTTACTTTCAAGATGGTCTTATCTAAAACATCCCACATGATGAATGTCTTTAGCCTGCACCATGAGGGCACATGGGAACTATACATAGCCTTGGAGTCTCCAAATATGGGAAAAACAAAGAAACATGAGTCTTCTCTTTTATTGTATGATGAGGCTCACCGAAGCCTTTGAAAGAGTTTTCCATGCCCCTACGGACTGGCCTACATTTGGCTGAATTTTCTGATACAGTTCTGCTTTGAAACATGCTTCAAGTATGTATACCGAACTCATCTATATTTCCCTGAAGCACGTTCGAGGATTATCTCAAATCTTAGTTTGAAATCATCATTCTTAAAGTAACCAGCCAGGTTTTAAAAATTATCCTTTTGGACAGTGTTCTTACATAAATATATTGTTCATAAGTCAAATTCTTTTAGACTTTAGACTCTTATTTAATACGCAGTATGGCAAAAATTTTAAGCTGTGCTCATCAAGTTCACTATCAAATACTTTTCCAAAGATACAAAAAAATGCAAGCTCCAGAGGAAAAGTGTAACAAAACTTTCTATTGAGGAAAAGAAGTTTTTATTAAGGAATAGAAGATCATTTTTAAGGTTTAATAAGAAATTATGTTCGGGGTGCCTGAGTGGCTCAGTGGATTAAGCCGCTGCCTTCGGCTCAGGTCATGATCTCAGGGTCCTGGGATCGAGCCCCGCATTGGGCTCTCTGCTCCGCAGGGAGCCTGCTTCCTCCTCTCTCTCTGCCTGCCTCTCTGCCTACTTGTGATCTCTCTCTCTGTAAAATAAATAAAATAAAATCTTTAAAAAAAAAAAGAAAAGAAAAAAATCTGTTTCTTGCTTTAAAAAAAAAAATGTTCTTTCCCTGGAAGCCAGTTTACCCACCTCTTTACAGTACTTAACTCTAGTTGGTGAGATTAAGATTTGCTCTTTTTCTGTATATTTTATTTTGTGCTCCAAATGTTCTACAAGTGAACATGCATTATTTTTGCAATGAGAGGATATAATTTTTAAAGAGGCATATATGCCTTCAAAGGTACAAATAACGTATGTTTTGGCATAATAATTAATGTTTCAGGGTTTTAGATGGCATTCTTGAAGAGAAGAGAGCAGTAAATTTGCCTGAGAAATAGTAGTTGAAAGGAAGTATTATCAGTGTCCTTTAAAATTTGTTGCATTCTAAAAAACTGTTTTCTGTCAAGTTCAAACAGAAAAAATAAGGCAGACCCTAAGGCACAGCCTGGGGCAAAGATATAAATTATATAAAATTCTCGAGTAGCTGATTTTACAGAATTATAGTAGCTGGTTGGGTACTACTGCATTTTTCCCATGAAACAATAAAAATAAATGTTTGCTTCAGCAACTGTGCTTCTGGAAGAAACATGTCCCTTGAGAAGTGGGGAAAAAACAATTAAAGCTATAAATACCCTGCATAGTAATTAGTAAAATATTTCATCCTCTCAGACCAGGATCAAAATACTTCTGATTTAAATAGCATCATTTCTTTGTGGATACCTCAGTGGTGAATTTTCAATGAGTATGGGTGTTTTGTTTTGCTTTTTTAATTTAAATAAATTGTCACTCCTTATGTTAGAGAGAAAGGGAAAGTACCAGGACTATTCATCATTTTGATGATTATTCATCTTAGGTGATGAGAAAATTGCCCTTTTTTAAAAATTAAATTAATTTTTTTAGAGAAAGAGCATGCACATAAGCAATGGATGGGGAGGGGCAGAGAAAGAGTGAGAGAGAATCTTAGGCAGGTTCCATGCTCAGTGCAAAGCCCAACATGGGGCTCGATCTCACACCATGACCTGAGCTGAAATCGAGAGTCGGATGCTAAACCGACTGAGCCACCCAGGCATTGCCCTTATTTTGATATTGCTCTTTCTTTGCTCAAGTTGATGAAACAGGGGCTCTCCCCACTCCCAACTACCTCATCCCTGTTTCCACTTCAGTATATTTGATATTTTCCATATTTGCACACAGCCAGAAAGAGAATGATTAGGGAAATGCAGAGCTAGCGGTGTTATTATTTGAAATCAGTCCCCACAATTATCCATTTCTGTGGTAATGACTGTGTAGATCCCAAAGGCAATGATGGAATTAGTCATTAGGGTTGTGTCTATACCAATATCATTTTAGCTGACTTATAATTCTAGAAATAATGCTACGTTAAATTGGTAATTATATATGACATGAATATTCTGCTTCTTTTAAACCTTATTCCATTTTTTTTAAAAGATTTATTTATTTATTTCAGAGAGAGAGTGTGAGAGTGGGTTGGGGGAGGAGCAGAGGCACAGGGAGAGAGAGAATGCTGGAGCAGACTCCCTACCGAGAAGGGAGCCCAATGTGGGGCTCAATCCCAAGACCCTGAGATCACTACCTGAGCTGAAATCAAGAGCTGGCCACTTAACTAACTGAGCCACACAGGCAAGGCAACCTTACTCTATTTTTATATATATACACATATGTGTGTGTATATATCCCCCCATGTTTATTTCAGCATTATTTACAATAGCCAAGATACAGAATGTGTTAATTTTTTTTACTCTTTTTATTTATTTATTTAAAGTTTTTCCTTTTAGATCTTTTCCATTTTTTTTATTATTATGTTATGTTAGTCACCATACAGTACACTAACAGAACACTAATGATGTAGTGTTCCAAGATTCATTGTTTGCATATAACACCCAGTGATCCAAGCAATCCGTGCCCTCCTTAATACCCATCACCAGGCTTACTCATTCCCTCCCCCACCTCCCCTCTAAAACCCTCAATCTGTTCCCTGGAGTCCACAGTCTCTCATGGTTCCTCTCCCCCTTCGATTTCCCCCACTTCATTTTTCCCTTCCCTCTTTTACTGTCCTCCATGCTATTTCTTATGTTCCACAAATAAGGGAAACCATATGATAATTGATTTTCTCTGCTTGACTTTTTTCACTTATCATAATCTCCTCCAGTCCCAACCATGTTGATGCAAAAGTTGAGTATTCATCCTTTCTGATGGTTGAGCAATAGTCCATTGTGTATATATGGACCATATCTTCTTTATGCATTAGTCTACAACCTTATTCTGTTTTTTAAACAAAGTGGAAGTACTACCAAGTTCTCCTCCCTTTCAGTGAAGCTCATTTATTCTATTTCTGTAGTGCAAGGGAAATCTTCCCTGGAAAATGCTGCAGCTGAGGTTACAAATTCAGATTAAGTCCCAAATCAGCAAAGGAAAATGACAGAACTCTTTTTTTAAATCCTTAATGAACACAGGTGTTACCTTTGCTTTGCTCAGAGGGGAACTGTGATGTTTATACCTGTTCCAGATTCTATAAAGTTTGGGATTCCGTATGGTTCAGAATCAGACCACCACTGGTGGTTCTGCCATATGCCTCCAAAGCTTTCTGGCCATTGTTTAGAACCTGGAAAATTTTCTAACATTCCACTTCATATGAGTGGAGTAGAAAGTTCAGAGATGACCAAATATCTCAGCTCTTCCTGCACAAAAATGCCCATGAAATAACTCATCCAATAAGCCCAAAGAGAGAGAGAGAGATCATGGCTCAGACTGAATATGCAGCAGATACTGAATGTGTACTTGGCCAGTGGTTTGTTGATCAGCTTAAAAAGTCACTTAAAAGGATAGAATCATAAAACAAAGCATGCATACTCTTGAATGATTTTTATACCCTAAAATTTCCCATGTACATCCACTCACTAATCTTCAAATGTCAAACCAAGCTTTTTTCTTTGGGCAAGAGTCTAATGATTATAATCTGCAAAAATCACATCCATAAGTCATTTCTCTGATGACCAGGTTTTGATACTTTCAAGTGGAATAAAAACTATAATGACTGTGAGATTTTTCTGATTTTTCTCCTATAGCTTTTTTTATAAATACTCCACATCTAATCAACAGCAATTTCTTGAGCAAATTCCCTTCTTTGAGTATTTCCAGAGTGTTTACATAGTTCATAGAAATTACAACACTGTTTTTCACATTTATATTTTATCAGTTTGCAAGATATTTCATTACATGGTACAATTGCAATAAAAACTTACTGCAACAAATTTGTTAACAAACACAACTGTCTTTTAGACATACAACTCAACTTACAGGATCAAAAAGGCCCAGGCTTATAGAGAAAGTTTATTAAGTTGTGGGTATCCACCAATATGTTTTACAGAGAATAGAGAACATCTGGAAATCTGACAACATAGTGAAGAGACTGTTTTAAAAGAGATTTCACTAGAGGTGATTGAGTCATGGACATTGTTTCTCATCTTATATTTGAATCCCCTGCATGACTCAGTTACTGGTTGGTTAAAATGGGCTGGTGGTCAAGAACCCTGCACCTGGGAATGAATTCAGTTCACTTTGTCCAGGTGGGTCAGGAAGGTCTCCCTATTGTCAGCAGCAAATTATCTCATATTCCACAGAGCATTTGTTCACTTAGATGCCTTCTTCTTCCCAACCCATTATAATAAGGACCCCATACCCAAATCTACTATTGTGTCCTGGTTGATTGGATATCAGCCCTGTGCAAGATTCTGTCCTGATACGAGGGCTGTAATCTTCAGTCACCAGAGACTGCTGTTTTCTTTTCACAAGTATGGTTTCAACGTGAAATACACAGTAAATCATCTAAGATTTCCACCCTCCCATACTCCTATCAAGCAGGAGATGCATTTCCCTTCCCTGATAGCACTCAAGTGTACTTGGGCAGCCATGAGACCCTTAGAGCAGCTTTGTCCACTCCCAGTGTATCTGCTGTTGATGTTCTAAACAGATAATCTGAAGGGAAAGAAACTTGTTCAGAAAGGGTAGAAGTCCTTGACCAGACTCTTTTATTGGCATAATTAAAGGGGAAGAAATGTGCCTTTTAATGCTCCTGTCCCAAAGAAATCTGTTAGCTGTTTAATTGCCTACCACTTGGGAAAGGATAGAACTAAAATCTTTCTGATTGGAATTTTTTAATGGGTAAAATAGACTTGTCATGATAAAAGTAACCATTGATAGCATTCTTT
The DNA here is from genome assembly GCF_922984935.1 of Meles meles. NCBI lineage: Eukaryota > Metazoa > Chordata > Mammalia > Carnivora > Mustelidae > Meles > Meles meles. Next base: position 65,930,490 of record NC_060072.1, read on the forward strand.
GTATTCCTTCCTGTGTGGATAACTGGAACTCTGGAAGGACACTCTTATTAACTGGGTAAGTCTATGTGGAAAAAAAGGAAATAATAAAGGAATCGAGGAAACATCATATTGTTAGAGTCTAAAGAATCTAACCATGTGTAATTAACCCCCTGTTCACGGATGTCCTGAGTAGATCAATAAAATTATTACAATTCCTTTGAAAAATGTTGTCTATAAAGCTGGTGGAATTTGAACATTTTTTTGAAATCAGGATTTAATGGTTATTTTAAAAGTCCTCATTACACAGGCTATTTTAAGTGGACATTTAAAATAACTCTTACAAGTAAAAATGACCTTGGATACCAGCTGCCATGTATTTCTGGAAAGAATTAAAATTCCAGAACCATTTGTTAACCAGGTTTAATAAGTGGAGATAGGCTCTTCTGCCCGTATGGTATTTTCATTTATAAAGTCTAAATACACTTTCCAGTATCACAAATAGACATTTGAAATTATTTTTATTTCTTTTTGTTGATGAAATTAGAGCCTCCCTCTATTTATTTTGTCTTAATTAAGTCTGGCAGTTTTAGTCATTAAATCCAAGAAGTTAAACACTATTTTATTTAGAAAACTATAATTTCATGACCATACTTATGAACTAAATTTCCAAATGAAAGTTTTATAATTTCTATTGAAGAATATTTTGCTGTCTGGTTTTCTTTTGTTGTTGTCTTTTTCCTCCTGCCTTCCACCACTCTTTCACTTCAAGAGCTTGCCTTGCTTCCCCAGGAAACGGAATCCAAGGCAGGGATCTGTAAGCAGGAAGTCCACTGAGAAGCACAATCTGGAACACTAGGGAAGGAAGCCAGGGGAGCAGAATGGGCAGAGGGAGAGTTGGGACAGGCAGTGCAGTTCCAGGGCCTTGGGTGACCGCTGAGAAAGCTCTGGAGCTGCAAGGGCCCCTCAGGATGGCCATGAGTGGAGGCAATAGATGGAACCTTTACATCCCCTTACAAACCCATCACTGCCTCGGGTGAGGGAGTTCCCTGAGGCTGAGTGCAGTGCCCAGAGGCTGTGCGGTGTCAGCCACTGGGGAAACAAGTGTCTCAGACGTGAGTGGTGTCTGGGTGCTGAGAGACAGCATCCAAGGCCCTGGCTTAATTTACAATTTCTTATATAAGCAGATAATGACTGTTTTAACAATATCATTTAGATTTTCTGGTAAAGTGAACAACATGTGAAGTAACACCATACTTCACTTTGTAGGGTTGGAATATTACAAGATAACTCCTATAAAAAGCTTAAAGCAGGGGCGCCTGGGTGGCTCAGTGGGTTAAGCCACTGCCTTCGGCTCAGGTCATGATCTCGGGGTCCTGAGATCGAGTCCCGCATCGGGCTCTCTGCTCGGCAGGGAGCCTGCTTCCCTCTCTGCCTCTCTGTCTGCTTGTGATCTCTCTCTGTCAAATAAATAAATAAAATCTTTTAAAAAAAAAAAAAAAAAAAAAAAAAAGCTTAAAGCAGGGCCTAATCCCTGGCAGTGATTAAACTCATTAAGTGTTATCTATGTCCCAAATCTGACCACTTCTCTCCGCCTCCACCCCCCACCTTGTCTCACTTAGATTCCTGTTCCTCAGAGGCTCTGCAGTGGCCTCCAGGCACTGCACTGTCTTTCTCAAACCTCACCTCCTGCTACTTTTCTTGCCGGCTCGACTCCAGCCATGTGGGGTTCCGGGGATTCTGAATTTGTGGTTTCCTCTTTCCAAAACACCCCCTCCCTGTCTAAAAGCTGCCTCCTTCCCTTCCTTTGGGGCTCTCCACTTGGGTCATCTTGTCAACAAGGCCTTCCCTGGCCACCCCACTGAAGAGTGCAGTCACCACCAACATGGTCTGTTCCTCTTTGCTTCATTTTCCCCACTGCATTTATCACCTGCTAATCTGCTTCTCATCTCTAGAAGGGAACCCCAGCAGAATAGAGATTTGTGTCCTTGTCCCCAGCCTGGAGAGCCATGCCGGGAATGTGGCACTTTGTCAACATGTGTTGGATGGCCGGACGCTACACGTAAACATTTTTCTACAGTCTGTTTTTAAGGAATGTGAATTACCTGAAATTTTAAAAAATAGCAACTGAGGTATAGTGTAAAAACTGAAGACTATCAAAAGCCGATCCTTAGTCGCTTCTATGGAGCCTAAATTTAATCTGCCCCCAAACCCATCTTGCTCTTCTGCTCTTCCAAGGAGTTTGTTTAAAATTCTTCCTTTAAACCCTTCACTTTATTCACTTCTCTGGGCACTTTTCGATTAATATTTAAATATTCTCAGGGCACCTGGGTGGCTCAGTCAGTTGAGTGTCTACCTCTTGAAATTAGCTCAGGTCATGATCTCCGTTGGTGAGATCGAGCCCTGTATTGGTCTCCATGCTCATCAGGATGTCTGCTTACGATTCTCTCTCCCCGGAGCGCCTGGGTGGCTCAGTGGGTTAAGCCCCTGCCTTCCGCTCACGTCATGATCTCAGGGTCCTGGGACTGAGCCCTGCATCAGGCTCTCTGCTCAGCAGGGAGCCTGCTCCCCCCCCCCCACCGCCTGCCTCTCTGCCTAGTCATGATCTTTCTCTCTCTGTCAAGTAAATAGTAAAATCTTAAAAGATTCTCCCTCTTCCTCTGCCTTCACCTTCCCTACTCACATGCTCATTCTCTCTCTCTCTCTTTCCAAAGATTTATTTATTTTTTAGAGAGGTGGGGAGAGACCATGCTCACGAGCAAGGGAAGAGGAAGGGAGAGAAAAAGAATCTCAAGCAGACTCCCTGCTGAATGCAGAGCCCAGCATGGGGCTCGATATCACCACCTGAGATCATGACCTGAGCTGAAATCAAGAGGTGGATGTTCAACTCACTGAGCCACCCAGGCGCCCCTCTATCTATTTATTTAAAAATAGAAATTAGGGGCGCCTGGGTGGCTCAGTGGGTTAAGCTGCTGCCTTCAGCTCAGGTCATGATCTCAGGATCCTGGGATCGAGTCCCACATCGGGCTCTCTGCTCAGCGGAGAGCCTGCTTCCCTTCCTCTCTCTCTGCCTGCCTCTCTTGTGATTTCTGTCTGTCAGATAAATAGATAAAATCTTTAAAAAAAATAAAATAAAAATAGAAATTAAAATATGAAAATAAAATAAATAAAATACTTTAAATAATTAGTCTCAAGTTTCTGCCATCTTGAAACAAATGTGCAAACCAGCCTCTGCATCTCCTGTTTCCCCTTTCCTGCCATTGAGTCTGTTGGTTCCTACCTTTTAAAAGTGTTGAAATTTCCGGCGGTCTCAGTGTCTTTTCCTTTATTTCCGTCTCATTACCCCCTCAGCCGTGAGTGGTTCCCATTCTACCACCAAAACTGTTTTCCCCAAGAGCCCCTGCTACCTCCATGCAGGGAACTCCAGAGGAGGACACTGCTTGGGAATTAAATTCCTTGACTCTCAACAGCATTAATTTTTTGACCGCTCCCTCCTCCTTAGGGCGAATTCTTTATCATCTTCCATGCTGACTTGGTTTTTCTTCTGTTTCTCTAGACTCTCCTCCAAACCCTTGATGGAGGAATTCTCAGGCACCTCCTCTAGGCTTTCTTCTTTTCTCAAGCTTTTCTTTCCTCCCAAGGGATTTCTTCAGTTCCAAAGGCTTTAGTTAGTGTCTGTATGCTGATTAATTCTCCAAGCTGTAATTTCACCACGTAACTTTCCCATATCAGAGCTAGCTGATTACTGGATGTTTCCACAAATTTCCCTCTGCACCTGAAACTCACCTTACCACCTTCTTCAAAACCTGCTCCGTGGCCTTTATTGCCCTCCTTTCCAGTTTGTGCTTAAGCCAGAGTAAAATGTTTTTTTTCCTTTGTTCTGTTTGGTTTTGCTTTTTCTCTTTGAAACACCTTTCTTCCTCTTCCTGCTTCCCCTCCTCCCCTTCCCCTAACCCTCAACTATTACTGCCCCGCTGGCAAAGCATCATCTCCCCTGGAAACACCTTGGTGAACACCATGTGTAGATCCTGCCATGGGCTCCTGCTTCTCGTACTACGCATCCCCACCCCTCCACGCCTCCTCTACCCCGTTTCTGCTTTGTGTCTTTCTGCTGTGTGTGCTCTGATCACAGTGCATTAAAGTCCTCTGCCACAGGACCTCCTTGAGGGCAAGGACTCCTTTCTCTTTATTGTGTGGGCCCTTCGCAGAGGGCCTGGCACATTGTAGGTGCTCAGTAAATGTTAAAACGTTTGTTGCAAGAAAGACTGAATGAATATAATGCACAAAATATCAAGACCCCTTTAGAGTCCAAGGACAACTTTATTATAAGTAGTGTTTCTCAGTGGGAGAGCTGCCAACAATTTAGATGGACCAACTCTTCCTTATGCAGTATTGCCCTTCCCATCACAGGATATTAAACGCCCCTACTTCCTGCTGATGGTGACCACAAATTCCTGAGGTGGATGTTCAGGATATGTGCCCTCTTCTCTCCCCATCCCTCATGATCTTCATGGGCAGGTATGATTGGGAATATGGACATACGTTTCCCGTCCTCTTATGTCTTTTTCTAAGTTAATGCAACAATCCAAGTACTATTCGTGCTACGAAGTGTTATTACAATAAAGGTTCTGTGCACACCTTGATCTGTCACACAGGACTTTGAATCTTCTTACAGCTTTGATTGTACCTTTTAAAATTGCACATGTCTGGAATTCCATTTGGTGTTGAGCATATCAGAAAGGCTTGGAGAAAATTGCTCTGCTACAGAGGGGATCGTTTGCTTTAGATGTTGAAGGACTGACAGCCTTCGGAATGAGAGTTTCACAGAAAAACTCCTACATTCTTAAACTGGAGAGAGTCACATGTCCTTCACATCCAAGAACCCACGGCAGAGGAGAGACAGATGGATACAAGATGACTTGAGTGTTCGCTGGGTTAGTGATGAAGAAATAATGGATGTTATTTTGACTGATGGGAGCAAGTTGAAGGCCATTGACAGCAGTGAAGAGAATGATTTTTGGGGGCGGAGGGGATGAGAAGTCCATATGAGAGAAGGAGACCTGGCAGCTTCAGCCTGGTATGGGTTCATTAGGGCTGTAGAGGGAGCCAAAAAATAACACCCAGAGGTCCTTCAGCTCACCCCAGAACAGTTTGTAGTAGAACAAGTAGGATGACGGGTATCTTTATTCCCATCATCTCATTTGTTCACACAGAAGGTCAATATGTTATTGACCTTATTGTTACAGAGAAAGCAGCTAAAGGGCAGACATAAATTCAGAATCACATAGCTAGAACGTTACCTCAGGCCTCTGAGAATTAATTATGTTCACCATTTTTTATTACAGAGAGCAGAGAAGTATTCAATTCAACTCATTTCCCAAGCTTTAGTGTTAAATTGTCAGGAATCAGGAAAATTCAGCTACTTAAAATGACTCATTTCCTGAGGGTATCAGAGGTTTTACTCTAAATTCTCTTGGAAAATCAATTGGGTGGAGTCCTTCTGGATCCCTGGGAGAGGTCAGGCATTGTGGGAGGTCAGATAATTGAGTTTGGCCCTCTTTGGAGAGAGCATGTCCCATTTCCCTAAATGGCATGTAAAGTTTTTCCCAAAGCTATCTGAAATGGGTGGGAAGGAGTATAATGCAAAAAGAAAAGTGACAAGACTTATTTGCTGGTTGTTAATGGCAATTTCAAGCAAGTAAAGAAGCAGACCAATCAGTGTCACCTGGTACATTTTAGTGACACAATGGCTCAAATCTTATAACAGGAAGAAATCAGGCACTTGAAAAATGCCAGAGACTAATCTGGTTGAAAATACGCTGCTGACTCCTGAAATAAAGTTCACTTTGGGTGTGTGGTTTTTTGTTTTTTTTTTTTTAGTCCAGTGAAACTCGGGTTTTATGGTTGAATTTTTTTCCCAGCCATGTTTTTTCTTTGGGATTTTTTTTTCCTCAACAGGAAATAGAAAATAAACATCTGACCTTAGCATAGTTAACCTCAAATAAATTAATCTGTGGAATGAAATCAGACAAATAAATCAGGGTGTGTATATTCTGAAAGGAAATTACAAACTGGAGTCCATGATACAGTATTACTTGCACAAGGAAATGCCTTATAAGGGACTCAAATGTTGAAAAATTAAGAGCACCCTTAACTTTTGAACAAACTGTACAAAGTTCAAAGTAAATGACTGAAAAAATATATAAAACCACACTTTAGTCACATCCATCTCATGTCTCTGAGTCTTCAGGTTGATCTTGAGGTTAAAGCTTAAGAACAGTAGAGCGTGCATACATCCGGTACACTTACTAAGTGTTGCTGGTTCTAAAAAGCTTTTCCAAATACTGTGGTTTTCAGAGATACCATGGTTATTTTGTATGGCAGGTAACATTTTTCCAGTGCATAAGAATCTCAGTAGCCAAGTGTCCTGAGAATTGAGTTCATTCTACTTCTGTCCCTGAGAGCTGGTTCTTGTAAGATCATAGTCAAATGGATTGGCCCAAGTAAAAAAAGAGAAATTATTCTAAATAGAAGCTCTAATTTGTAGCAGTTTATTTATTTGCTAAAGGTGGAATGACTCGTGATTTTTTTGGAAAATAAATAGATTTACAGGAGCCAACCATCTTAAATGTCTTTACAGGAACTACTCCTTCTGAGATTTAAAAAAAAAAAAAATCTGTTATCTACTCAATTTCTTTCCTTAGCTATAACACAGTACAATAATTCTATTTAGAGGATTAGGAGGGTTAAGGATGCCTGGGTGGCTCAGTCAGTCAGACGTCTGTCTTCAGTTCAGGTCATGATCCCAGGGCCCTGGAATAGAGTCCTAGATCAGTCTCCTTTCTCGGCAGGGAGCCTGCTGCTCCCACTGGCTGCTCTGCCTGCTGTTTCCCTTCCCCTCCCTCCCACTTGTGCACTCTCTCTCTCTCTCTCTCTGACAAATAAAATCTTTTAAGAAAGTATTAAGAGTGTTAAATGAAATAATGGAAGAAAAAGTGTGAAGTATCATTAATATATCCTTTGGACCCATTTTCTTTTGTTCCTGCCCCCAGTGATGATCTATTAATATGTTGTTTATGTTGATTATCAGAGCTAAGGTAACTGGGAATGGAGGGGAATACCAATAATATCCTTAACTACATACTTTATCAATTCTGCATAAGGAAATGTTACTAAATAAAAATTAAGAACCCCTTAAATGCTCAAATGGACACGTACTTATCAAGAATACAAATTATCTAACCCTTGAAAATAATCTTCAGTCCATAGAACTGTATCTCTGTATTTAGATTTCATTTTTATTTTATTCTATTTTGGGGTGGGGGGAGGGACAGAGAGAGGGAGAGAGAGAATCTTAAGCAGGCTCCACACCCAGTGGGGAGCCTAGTGCAGGGCTTGATCTCATGACCCTGAGATCACATGAGCAGAAATCAGTAATCTATACTTATATGACTGAGCCATCCAGACACCCCAAAATTTCATTTTTAAAGAGAAAAAATGAACTTCCTTATACCCTGGAGCTACTTAACAATACAACACATTTTTGTATAGCAAATTTTAAAAATTTAAGGCACCAAAATAATAATAATAAAGAAATAGCAAGAGAATCCCCATCAACAACACAAATGTTGAGTAAGAGTGGAAGAAAGAAAATCACATGGCTCTTCACACTCGTTCTAAGAAAAAACAGGTCTGAAAATCACCATTCCATTCTAGTTGAGAGAGGCTTTTGTTGAGATTTTTTTTAGGCAGGGAAAGGAATAATCACTAACAGAACTTTTGTAAAATATACCTTTAGAAGTCAAAGTCAAGAAGGGCTTAATTTATTCTGACAAGGGAAGTAGCAACATAAACATCTCTTAAATTGTTCATTTTTCCCGTAGAAAAATCCCCTTCTGGAGACCTCAGTATTGACTTGGACCCAAACTAATTCAAACACAAGTTCATTTAAAAAGTAAACACACAAAATAACCTTGTCCTTACCTAGGTCTTTAGTAAACAAGAGAAGTGTGTGTGTTTTAAGAGAACATCTATGTCTTTCTAAAACTGAAAATGAAATGTAGTATTTTTTTTCCTGACCTAGTTATTAAAGAATCCTGTTGATGAAATTCAGCTTTGTTTTATAAATAATGCAATGCCTGCTTGTGAGTAGCTAAACCGAATCAGATCCCCAGGGAGAGAGGATATGCCAGCAGACCCTTACTCTTACTGGGAATACACGATGCCACACAGTTTTCAGGTGGAGGGCCCTGAGTGGCAGCAGATTCAGTAAACCACACCAGAGGCCAGCAGTCCCCTTCCTTCCTGGGTCCGGACTCTGTGAACATACAGCCTCTTCTCTGACTGTGGCTGGCAGACAAGTTTTTGGAGCACAAGTCGTGCTCGGGGCCCTTTTCCTCATAGTGCTATGTCTGTTTCTCGTTGCTTCCTTTCTCACTGCTTATTTCTGGGTTTAAGGGTTTGGTGTGGACTTATACTCAGTTTCTTTCTGATTGGAAAAAACAGAGAGAGAAAGAAACATTTTTGGACTCCGTGAAATGTGAAAGCCCATGACTGTTTATTTAAGTGACAGTGAGATCATGAGTGAGTATCCAGTTTGACAAGGTGGGCGGAGAGCCAGTGCCGAGGGCAGTTGCTTGACAGTGTGGATGGGAGCTGCAAGAGGGGAGTGAGTCCGTGGTGGAAGATCTTACTGAATTTAGACTGCCCTTTCCCATTCCCATAGGTAGTGCTTTCACCTCAGACATTGATTTCAAGTGCTCCCAAGCCTAAAGAAGTAAGGAAAAGATCAAGTTTTAAGAAGGCAGATGTCCCAGGGAAGCTTCCTATTATAGCTGGTCAACAGGGCAAGACTTGCTCTCACTATGTTCATTGGACATCACTTAAATCTTTAGGGGTCAGAGAGTGTTGCTCAACATCTCCCCCTGCAAAAAAAAAAAAAGTTTCTTTAGAAAATTTGAGTCCTGACTGTGATATGTTTTCTGTAACCACTTCCAAAATCATTCTTAGATGCAAACTTCTAGGAGACTTTTTTTTTTTTTTTTTAAGATTTTACTTATTTGACAGGCAGAGATCACAAGTAGGCAGAGAGGCAGGAAGAGAGAGAGAGGAGGAGGAAGCAGGCTCCTTGCTGAGCAGAGAACCTGACTCAGGGCTTGATCCCAGGACCCTGGGATCATGACCTGAACCAAAGGCAGAGGCTTTAAACCACTGAGCCACCCAGGCGCCCCTTTAGGAGACTTTTGTAGCTAAGGAGTGACTGAGTGGGTCCAACAGCATTTTTGTCTCTCATCATAGCTCTGACATCCCTTAGTGACATCTCAGAGAGCTAATGACTTGCTTCCCTCAGGACTGTGAGGCTGGGGGTGATGGGACTAGACCAGGGACCGCAGGTTGTCTTTGCCTGAGTGAAGGGGACCTGAGAGAAGCAAACAGCAGTGCCATGTGTTGGCCCAGTGTGTTTCCCTTTTCCCAGCTTCCTGTCGTAATCTCTCTCTCCGCAAGAGTCTCTACAGCCATTGAGAGTAATTAGGGCTTTCAAGTTTTGGAAGGACATAACATGCCTCCAAATACATTCTATCCCTTGTCAGTCATGAGGAGCGTCACCGAGCATTTCTTCCTGAAAATGCTAGCTCTGAGGGATGTTCGTGGGGTTCATTGCTGCTCTAAAAGGGAGTAGGGAAGGGAGGATTACACGGTCAAATAAATTTAGGAAACTTTGGATTAAGTAACGATTTAAAAAAAAAAAACAGCCATAAGACTTGTCAGTTTTTTTTAATAGGACCCCCTTCTGTCCGCAAATATAATTGATCCTAGAAGGTGTGGAACAGAGTGGGAGGAGGCAAGCATGTCGTTTGGTTGTCAAGAGACTTGACAAGTACACATCCTATTTTTATTTCTTGGGCATTATCTTCACTTTTCTACATTAAGAGCAGTTCCATGGGCTTATTCACAGTACTCTGGGTGACAGGGATGGAGTGAACCTCTTAGTCTGCTAAATATTCTGCTCTAAATATAGCAGAAACAACTAAACTGTGTAGCTGTACAGATTTGGCTTCTTGATGGTTTTGAGTTAAGGAAGTAAATTGATTCTCTTCCTTCCTTAATCAGCATACATTTGGTTTTCTGATGTATCCCTGATCCTCTTTTACATTTGCTTTTGAGCACTGGCAATGAGATTTTCACTTCGTTGTGCATTATTTAATTTTTTTAAAAAGTGTGTGTCAGGATTTTCTTTCTGAGAACTGTATCTGGCCAGTTGGTACCAAATTACAGTAGGAGGAGGGAAAGGAGATAAAATGGAAAAAGAGAACCAAGATGGAAAGCCATTTTAGGGATAAAGTTTATTTGTATGGGAAGACATTGTATATTATCCTTTCTCAATAATGGTGGTCTTATGGATCTTCCAGCCCAAATATGTTCATGAAGATTCCCTCATTCAAGGAGCTCCCCTGCATCTTGTATACATAGTGGGCACTGTACAAGCAGCTGCTCGGTGGTCCCACCAGCCCAGAAACTCAGAAGCAATGAGGCAATGAGAATTTTCTGTCAAAGCAAATTAAAAGTAATTATAGGCTCAAAAGGATTAAAATTTATTTAACCCTGATACATTTGCATACTGTTTATTTTTGTACCATTTGGAGTTATTTACTTAGACCACGAAGAGTCAGATATCTGTTTCCATATTTATATGCCTGCAGCTGCACACATAGTTGACCATTAAGATTTCACATGGACAGGGGCGCCTGGGTGGCTCAGTGGTTTAGGCTGCTGCCTTCGGCTCAGGTCATGATCTCAGGGTCCTGGGATCGAGTCCCACATCGGGCTCTCTGCTCAGCGGGGAGCCTGCTTCCCTCTCACTCTCTCTGTCTGTCTCTCTGTCTACTTGTGATCTCTGTCAAATAAATAAATAAAATCTAAAAAAAAAAAAAAAAAGATTTCACATGGACAAACCATTAAAATAAGGGAAGAATCCAGTATTCATTTTGGTTATGGCATTCTTGAGGTGGGGAAGAGGGAGAACAAGCACATCATGCCCAGCTTAGAAGTTTCGAACAATGATGGCTGAATATTTCTAATTTTTCAGGTTGTATCCTCGCCACGCAAGTGCCCTGAACAACCTTGGAACACTGACGAGAGACACGGCAGAGGCAAAGATGTACTATCAGAGGGCTCTCCAGCTAAATCCGCAGCACAACCGGGCTCTTTTCAATCTCGGGAATCTCCTTAAGTAAGTAGAACATGTACTTTTCATCTGGTGGCTCGTAATTTCATTAAATTCTTTCCTTCTTAACACTCATTTGGTTGCACTCCTGTCCCCTCTTCCCAGAGTGGAATAATTAGGGGTTTCAAGCTTTGAGAGGAGGTCATGTTCATCTGAAATAATTCTATCCCTCCTCAGTCCAGAAGAGCTAACACTTGCAGGGAGATACTCTGGGAGATGTCCATAGGTTGTCTGTAGAGGGGTAGAAATAGGGAAGGCTTACATGGTTAGGTAAACTTAGGAAGCACTGAGTTAGACTAAGAGGACCCCCCCCCCCCCTTGCAAGAACCGTTAATATGCTGAATGCCCTGTGAATCATCAAGAAGGCAATATGGAATACGACATTTCCCAAAGTCATTTTGGGGGGGGGGGGTGGTAAGGCATTTCCCAAGTGTTCCATGAATGTACTTTGGGCAAAGCACTCGTCTAGGAAAGGCAGTGTGCTCTAAAGCTGCAGCCAGGTGACAGAAGCACGACCATGTTCAGCGTGAACTAGCGGTCAGGAGTGGAACAAGGCCTGCCTCCACTTAGTAATGGCAACTCTCGCTCTTACGGAGACCTGCAAGGTGCAGTCACTGATGTTTGCTTTTCACCCACTGCCCTGTGAAAGGTTGATAGTGCAGTTAGTATCACTTGAGGACTAAAACGGCTGCTTTTGCATCTTGTATTTTCATTAATACAAAGTCTAGGCATCTTGGTGATGGTGTAGTTTTGACAATAATGAAATGGTGGCAGTTTTGAAATTTAACTTCTCAACTTAAGAAAACAGGTTGAGAATATCAGAAGTGAAAATTGGGTGAAAGATGTTTGGAATGAGAGTGTAGTGATATATTTATCTCTGCTTGTTGGGATGCTGACATTCTCCACACTTACTGGGAGCATCTGGGAGGCTCAGTTGGTTGAGGGTCTGACTCATGGTTTCCGCTAAGGTCATGATCTCAGGGTAGTGAGATCGGGCCCTGAGGTCAGGCTTTGTGCTCAGCGTGGAGTCGGCTTGCGATTTCTCCTCTCTCTCCCCCTCTGCCCCTTCTCCCTCATTCTCTATTTCTCTCTCTCCCCCTAAAATAAATAAGTAAATCTTTAAAAAAAAAAAAAAAGTCTCCACACTTATTGAATTGGTTTCTGAGTCTCTGAAGTTCTAGAGCTCTAGTCTGGTACTTTTTTTTTTTTTTTTTTTTTTTTTTTTAGTCTGGTACTTTTAAAGTGAATGGTTTGCTTTGTTCTCTTTTCCTCTCCTTAAAGGGATTGTCTTCCTTGCCTCAGTAACTCCATATGATGCAACTTCTACACCTTCCTGTTTACTCCTTGAATTTGACATATACAGATAGATTCTGGTTCTTCTTTCTAATGTGTGTGTCAATGTGTGTTTTTATGTAATCCCGTTTGGACAGAAGCACTGGATTGGGTTAATCACAGAACAGTCTAATATGGTATGATGTGATAGGTGCCATCCTATAGTTTTCTGTTCAGGAATGGCTTTGTCCAGGTACCGGAGCACAGAATCAAGGAATACTATACAATAATAAGTAAATGCAGGGAAAGTATAATTCAAATGAAATGAATAAAAGTAGAAATCAGCAAAAACCAAATAAATGTATTTTTTCAAATTAGATAATTTTTTTTTTACAATTTGATACACATTGAGAATGCTGAAAAACAACTAAGAATGAAGTGGGACACACTGTGACAGAAAAGCCATTTCAGTACTAGTCAGCTGCTATTAAAAATAATAACCAGTCAAGCGATGTGGGGAAAATGAGTTCTAGTTATTGCAGGTAATAGTTGCAGGTTAATAGGGTGCTTTTATTTTACTCAACTGTTTTTATGAGCTCTTACTACTTTATGTGAAGTTCCAAGGACTCATTTCTTAAAGTCATTGTTGGCATCTGTTTATGTCCTACCATTTTATTTTATTTTTTTAAGATTTTATTTATTTATTTGACAGAGAGAGACACAGTGAGAGAGGGAACACAAAGAGGGAGAGTGGGAGAGGGAGAAGCAGGCCTCCTGCAGAGCAGGAAACCTGCTCTGAGGCTCAGTCCCAGGACCCCAGGATCAGGTCCTGAGCCTAAGGCAGACTCCCAGCAACTGAGCCACCCAGGTGCCGCCTCTATGTCCTACCTTACAGCCCAAATAATTTCATGGCTGGATAAAGTCCTGCCAGTGTTTTGGGGATACCTGGATGACACAGTACTGATTTTAAAGACCACATCCCCAAAGACAAGCTGTAATGGCAGTTCTTGTTAAGGATGATGTCCTGCAGTGATGATGATCGTATTGTGCTGAATCCAGCTCTACTTAACAGTGGCAGTCGACAGTCTTAAAATTTCATCTTGCGAAGACCTGAACAGGAGACACACGCTCTAACCTTCCTTTTTCAATCACATATTATCGCCATTAACTATTATCATGAATAAATACATGTGAGTTACAAGGATGAGGAATTATTTTTTGGACCATGGTAACTATTTTTCACAGTAGGAGGGACTCTGAATACCGAACATAAGTTCTTTTGTCTCTTTGTCAAAATCAACTCTTGATGATTATCCAGACCAACAACAATGCTTTACATTTGCATAAGACTCTACTTTTCTGAGTGCCTTTTGTTGTTGTTGTTGTTGTTGTTGTTAATGAGGCCCTCCTAGTAACTCTTTAAGGTAGACAGGGAAGAGGGAAGGAGGGTCCTGAAAAGTAGGAATACCTTGTACAAAGCCACTGTGGTTTGCCTTTTGCTTTTTTGATTCACATCAGAGAACAGAGTGGCCATATTCGTGGAGATTGTTCTTAGAATCCAGTGGAATAAAATCCTGATAATAGCTAACATTTACATAATACTTTATAATTTACGGATAACTGTTTTCATATGCATTATTTAATTTAATCTTTAATCTATCATGAAGGGTCTGATCATCCACATCCCCACTTTACAGAACCAAGTTGGCCTAGGCTCTGGCAGACCCAGGACTGAACCCTTGCCTTCAGACTCCTGTTCTATTCATTTTCTTTACCCATGCTGCCCAAATAGCTCTCCAACCCCCAAATTACTTAATATTTAGCTCTTCAATGCCTTTTGGGAGAAAGGCCCATTTTGTTTTGTTTTGTTTTTAAGGAAACAGTAATGTTTGTTTATATTATGACCCTCGGTAGCAGAGAGAAGTGACCCAGAAAATAGAGCTAATCCACATTTAGTTAACTCTGAGTTTCATTTCCCATTTCCTTAATATATGTCTGCTCTTAAGTACCAATGGGTCAAAGACAAAAAAAAAAAAAAAAAAAACGGATACTTTAAATTGTGCTTAATCTGATCCATTTTACTGTTTAAGATTTTTTTACCCTGTTTCTCATTAGGCCTGCTAAGTTTTTACAATTGTGCCCCTTTTTTGTAATCTAGAAGTTAAGAACCTGAGCATCTTTTTAGACACAAGTGTTAGATTTGATCGTCCTTGACAGCAGGGTGCTATCATTATTCCTATTTTATAAATGATGGAATGAAGGCTTGGGGAAGTAATGTGCCAAGATCCCTTAGCGAAGAAAGAGAAGGCCAGGGAATTGAACCTAGACCTGTCTGACCACACTTGACTGCCTCCTTGTGGCTCACCTCAAAACTGGGATACAGTCTGGAGCAGCACCACCCCACAGAAATGTCCTGAGAGCCAGGATCTGTGACTTAAAATTTTCAGGTAGCCCTATCTCGGGACATAAAAATGGTGGAATTAATTTTAATAGTGGATTTTATTTAACCCCAGTATATTTAAAATATTAGCATTTTAGCATATGATTAATATTAAAAATTAATTTTAAAATCGAATGTAAAAATACTACTAAGCTAGTGTGCACTTTTTTTTATAAGTAATCCTTCCTTAAAATCCAGTGTATGTTTTATACTTACAGCCTCTCTCAGACTAGTCATATTTCAAGTGTTCAATAGCCACATGTGGTTAGTGGCTGCTGTATTGGACAGCACAGACCTTTATTAATGACCCTGACTTTGAAAGAAATGTAAGACTTTGTCCAGACCAGAAGCTCTAAATAAAATGTGATTCTGTCAGAACATCCCAGAAATCTCATAGCACTGAAGACAAATTTCATTTGAATTCTTGGAATTATATGACATACAGCTTTAGACCTGTTCATAGCAATAGATTTCAGTGAATGTTATCCAAATATATTTGGCCTCTTCCATGACCATTTCACTGGACTTTGACACTAATCTATTATGATTCTGTGTGGCATATTTACCATGTGACAGATTGATAAGGAACAGCTTTCCATGCCAGCATTCTTAATTTATATTAATTATTGTCAGCTTTGCTTGGAACCTAAAATGTAAAAGAAAATAGGCAAGATTGGCATAAACTTTTTATGGATGCAAAGAGCAGAAGTCCCTGATGACTCACGGGAATATAATCAAATATGTAAATTCAGGGCATGGGAAAATATTTTTGTGACTGCTTAGGTAAAATAGTTGCTAGTGTTTGCTACTGAAACAATATGGAAAGAACCTCTTACAGAATTACATCATGCCTCCTTCATTGCCAAAATTCCCTTCTATTCACATGACAGGATATGGGCATTATATGGTTGTTACAATAAATATTATAATCAAAATACAGGAGAAAATGAAGTGGGATGTCCAATAATTGAACTATATAGAAGTTGAATTTCAAAAACAAAATACATTCTTTAGTCTGATCCTTTAGAAAATTAAATCCTAAAAAAGAAAAGGATATGGAAAGAAGGGTGACCATTATCTTTGAAATAAATGTTTGGGATGTGGCTCTGGCACTAGCTGTCCTACCTTTTAGTTTCTAAAACGGACGTCATTCAAAACATTCGAGATAGTTGTTCTCCTCTTCTCTTCTTTTCAACTGAAACCTCAGAGAATCCCAAATGCCAGCTTTTTGAGCTCTTTTCCATCACATGAGGATGTCAGCTTTGGGTGGGCAAGTTCTGCACTTTTCTCTTGGAGGGAAATCTCACTCCTTGCCCCCACCCTCTTGGTGACCTGTTGGAATTCAGGATACCTCCAACCTGATTTATCTGTAGTCTCAATCCCATTACAGCCCTTCCCCAACTTGAATCAGTCACCCAGTTGCTCTGCCAGCTTCACCCCGGGACCCCCCAGGACCCTCTGGTTCTGCTCTGCTTCAGGTACCCACCAACATGGCCAGGCCACAGGCTTTTTATGCAGACCTTTTTTTTCTCTCTACCTTTTTCTTCTCTACCACCTGAATTCTGATGTTCCTCTTTGACCTTAACCTCTTACCTCTGCCCACCCTTCCCTCTTCTGTCCTTCCTACTGACACTTTGATGGGGTTGTGATGATGACCTGTCACCTCCTAGCTCCTCTCCATGCTCAGTTGTCTTTTTCTAAGACCTTAGCATTGGCATGCCTTCCATAATCAGTGTGATTCCTCTCTGACTCCCTCTTTCCTGCCCACCCTGTTCTTCACCACTGTTACAATCTCTGTGCTAATTTTATATTCATAATTTATAATCCCGTCTCTAACTTACCCCTTTCACTAATGAATGTGACGTCAGCTTAGACTCTTGCACACCTTGACCATCATTTACTTGCCTGACCAGGCCCCCAGCTCAAGGTACCCCACTGCCTGCATTTTGCTTTCCCTAGACCAGTACTTCTCAACTCTTTTCATTATCAGCCCCCCACTTACGCCCTAGGAGCCTTTTTAAGCGCTTTTTCCTAAACACCCCCCCCAATAAATACTCAAGAATAAAATTTGTTAAATAGCATTGAGCTTTGGGAGCCCACAAAGTATTGTCATGTCTAGTTTTACTTCTTTTTTTTTTGTTTGTTTTAAGATTTTATTTGTTTATTTGACAGAGATCACAGGTAGGCAGAGAAGCAGGTGGAGAGAGAGGAGGAAGCAGGCTCCCCACTGAGCAGAGAGCCCTATGCGGGGCTCGATCCCAGGACCTAGGATCATGACCTGAGCTGAAGGCAGAGTCTTTAACCCACTGAGCCACCCAGGTGCCCCTAGTTTTACTTCTTATATGTGATCTAATCTCATTTTCACTGCACACCTCCAAGCCAAGAAGTGGTTTTTCACCTCTGTTAGGAATGGATCCTCTAGATCTTCATCCATTCTGTCAGGTGTTGGGGATGAAAACCAGAAATCTGAGTTGAGGGGGACACTAACCAAACTCTGAAGAGAGCATTGTGAAACAAAACAGGATCGGGGTTAAAGCTGGTCGAGAGTCATCCCTTATGGTCTTAGAATGCCCTATCTCCCAAATATTTTGTTCTTTTCCTTCTTCCCCTCCTTAGTGTCCATACACACACCCAGAAGATAACATCACTCCTACTTTTAATAAGAATATCCAAGTCAGTCAAGGTCAATTTTTGCAGCTTCCCTTCTTCCTTCCTCAAAATTTTCTGCATGTTCGAAGACTCCCCCATCTTTTGCTCTTCCACAGAAGAATTTCTTACCTCCTTAACACTGCCAGAACTTACGTGTTTATGCATTGTTTGTTGGTTTTTTGAAATTGAGTCATAATGGAATAAAGTGGAAAAAGTGCACAAATGTGGGTTTTGACAATTCTCTATACTCTTGTAATTACCCCCAAAATAACATAGGACATTTCCATCACACCAGAAAGACCCTTCATGCCTCTTTCCAGTAATTTCCCGTTGCTTTGAGGCAACCATTGTTCTGATTCTTTCCACCATAAATTAGTTTAGCCTGTATTAGAACTTCACAAAAGTGAACTTCATTCAAAGGTGATCATTTACTATGCACTTTTTTGTCATCTGGATATTTTTGCTTAGCATACTGCTTTGAGTCTTACTCCTGTGATTACATGCTACTTTTATTCTTTTATTTATTTATTCTTTTATTTTATTGTTCTTTTATTACTGAGTAGTATTCTGTCATGTAAATATACTGTAATTTGTTTATCCATTTTCCTGTGGGTGAATACTTGGTTTCTTTACAGGTTTATTATGAATATTAGTGTTGTGGCTATTCATGTCCCAGACTTTGTATGTTTATTTTTCTTAGGTAAATATCTAGGAGTAGAATTGTGGGTAAATGTATCTTCAGTGTTTTGAGAAACAGTCAAACTGTCCTTCAGAGTAATTGTACCACTTTCCCTCCCATCAACAATGGTAAGAGATCCATGTGCTTCACACCCTAACATTTGGTATTGTCAGTCTTTTATATTTTAGCCATGAGGAGGCATTAGTATAAAACCCATATGTGTTCTTGATTCTGTTTCTGTCTCCTTCCACCATCCATTATTGTGGGCTCCCTCTTAGGCCTTCAGGTTTTTCCCATTCCACAAATTACTATATACCCTAGATTCCCCCAGATTATCTTTCTCATTTCAGCCATTCCCTCAAGTTGTTCTCCTAGCTCCTTTTCAAGTGTCTCCCATCAAATCGGCAAGAATGGTTAGCATATGGTGCTGCTCCTTCCTCCTCACCTGTTCATTCGGCGCTCTCATTCCGCTGAAGTCTCTGAAGTAAAGAATACACCAGTCTTGACCTCCACCTGCTTTTGAAGCTCTCTATTTCATTGCCTGTCTTAGATCATGTCGTGTTTTCTTTTATTTCCAACATCTATTCTTCTTCTCCCCTCCTATAAATTGAGGGGCACCTGAGGATTTCACTGATTGTCCATTCCATATGTACATAGAGTCCAAACATCTTAGCATTTAGGACTTTCCTCTGTGTTTTCCCCCACTCTCCCATGCTGTGTACACCCTGACCCACAGCCACATTGAGAACTTGCCAGCCACCTATGCAGAACACAAGCCTGCAAGCTTCATTGGGGAGAATATTACAAAGGGTTTAAACTAAGAACTCTTCTAGTTCATCTAAAATATGATTTCATTTGCGTCTTTTTTTTTTTTTTTTTTTTTGGAGAGGAGTTGGGTAGGGGCACAGGGAAAGGGAGAAGGAATCTTAAGCAGCCTCCACGGTGCAGAGCTGAACACAGGGCTCAATCTCACAACCCTGGGATCATGACCCGCGCCAAAATCAAGAGTCAGATACTTAACTGACTGAGAAACTCATGCGCTCTTCGTTTGCATTTTTATCTTCTGTTCAGTGTTTCTACCAAACTGGATTCTCTGTGAAGGGATGAGACTGTTTACCTCTTTGCTGAAGGTTTGAGAGTTACGTGTGTGTACACAGATTGCTAATTGTTAAAATATTTTTGTGAAGTATCTCTCCCCTACCAAAACTCTGTTCATTCATGCTGTGATTGCTAATGAATTGAGCATGAGTGCATTGTTTTAAATCAATAGTATGGTTTTCAGGGACTGGTCCCTTTTCTCAATCCCTTTTTTAGCTGTGATGGCTGCAGTAAACTCTGGTGAGGCCAGAAGACAGCCTGCATGGGAAGCACTGTGAGGGAGAGCAAGCTTGAAAGGACCCCTGGTTTTATTTATTCTCTGGAAGGAATTGGAATGTTTTTTCTCTCCCTGCATAAATATTTCTGACAGAGGGCAATTAAACAGGCCCGACTGCTTTGTCAAATACAAGAATGTTCAGTGGTCTCCCTGTCCTGAATATTAACCCCCTTCTACCTTCAGCCCCCAACCTTAAACTCCATAAGGTTCCCTGGCTCCATTTGCAGTCCAGTCTCCTTAAGATCCTGTGCTGGGCTCTGACGTGGAACAACTCTTAACTGGAAACAGAGCTTAAAGAAAGTACGAGCCGGGCGCCTGGGTGGCTCAGTGGGTTAAGCCGCTGCCTTCAGCTCAGGTCATGATCTCAGGGTCCTGGGATCGAGTCCCGCATCGGGCTCTCTGCTCAGCAGGGAGCCTGCTTCCCTCTCTCTCTCTCTGCCTGCCTTTCTATCTACTTGTGATCTCTCTCTGTCAAATAAATAAATAATAAAAATCTTAAAAAAAAAAGAAAGTACGAGTCAATTATGAGAAAAAAAGAAATGAACAAGGAAGTGTTGAATCACTACATTGTACTCCTGAAACTAATATGACACTCATTGTTCACTAACCAGAATTAAAATAAAAACTTAAAAAAAGAGAGTAATGAGGGCTACTATTGGGAATTTCTTCTTGGGTGCATTAGCTTTCTTTAGGGGACCAAGCATCTCAACTTTTTATCTTAAGTCCATAGATCAGTGTTGCCCTGACACAGAGGCTAAATTTGGAATCTAAGTTGTTAAAGATCATCAGGCTTTCAGATCTATTTTTAGCTCTGCCTACACCAGGAGGAGAAACACGAAGGGCAGAAAGAGGAATATGCGTGTTCTCCATGTTGCCTCTGGCCCACGCTTGCCTGTGGTCTGCAGGAAGTGTGCTGGGAAGCCCTGTGGAGACATGTTGCTTGCCTTGAAGTCTTCCTCCCACATCCCCTTCCCCGAGGACCCAGCCTGGTGTTTTCACATTGTACCACCTGTCTGCCGGGCAGCATTTCTGGGCTCTCAGCCCTCAACCTTTCTGCCACCTCTCCAACAAAGAGTGACTAACATGCTAATAGCTGACACCTGCATGATGAATTACAAAGCCCTTGCTCATGCCTCCTATGCCTGCCCACTTCGAGTAGTCAGAGGATAGGCACCATCCCCCTCCTATCACAGACAGGGAACCGGGCAGGGAGGGGAGGATTGTGAGCACTAAACTTTATGGAGTGGGACCTCCATAGCCAGCACTTTCTGGTACTTCTTGCTGTCACACTGTCTCTGTGTCTCTCCTCAGGACCAGGAGAACTTCCTGAGTTTGGATCTCAGTTCTACCATGTTGTAGTACGTGACCATGGGAAAACAATTTTTTTACAGTGCCTCCTATTACACACTTATAAAGTAGAAATAATACTAGTAACTTGTTTTCATGAGTACTACACGTGAGAATGCCTGTAAGTACTTAACATAGGACCTAGCCCCCAGTAAAGATGAAATGAGTTTTAGCTATGATTAATTATTAGCCCAGGGACATAATTTCCCACTTCAATTTGAAGCTCAACTTCTTGGTATAAAATTAATAATGAGTCAGAAGTAGATAATGCATTTTCTAGCCCCGCAGTTGAACAGCTTTCAGGCAATATTCAGCCTCCTTGGGACTCCGTTTCCTCCTTTTTGAAATAAGGGATGGGACAAGGCGATCAGGTAAATTAACTGCAAGAGTCTGTGGTTTTAACTGTGACTCGCAAGGTTCTCATCCCTTAACTGAAGTGGAAGATCAGAAAGGAACTTAAAAGTCCCTTCTCTCTTCAGATGTAATAGTTGCACTGAGACAGCATTCTGTTTTTGCTGCAAAATTAGTTGGCTCTGGTGGAAATTCCACATGGAAATCTGACTGAAAAGTAGAGAAGGAGCAAGCAGAGCTAACATTGACTGCATTGTCCCATGCACCAGACTCTCCTCTAAGCGTCCTGCCTTCGTGCATTTATTGCACCTGTACAGGCACCTGGAGGGTAGAGATTAATGTACACATTCAGCAGATTTGGCCACTGAGGCACACGGAGCAAGAATGGCTAATCCAAGTCATATGGCTAAGAAGGGCAGAGCTGGGATTCAGACAGCAATCAGCCCGAACCTAAAACCAGGCCTGTGCCCATCCCATTGCATCATCACGGTGATCCTATATCTACGGGGTGAATGAATGCTGACTGAACAAAGCTCTTCTCACTGCCTTCTCCTCTAGGTGCCAAACTGGGAGCACTGATTCTATGCTTTCCTTCACATCACGGAAAGGCTTAGTGTAACTGTTCGTGCGAGCTTTGACGTGATGCTGGCTCGGGACTATTCCCCTTTGCTCCCCACTCACCTCCCTGCACTCGTGGCACAGAGCTGGCTTCCGATGTGCAGGAGTGAGGCCGCGGGGGGCAAGCGTCCTGCTGCCAGGGTTTGGAACAGTGATCTCACTGAGTTGATGAAGACATCAAGAGCCTTCTAAAGGAGTGAAACAGTGGCGCTTGGGCGGCACAGTGGGTTAAGTGTTTGCCTTCGGATCAGGGCATGATCTCAAGGTCCTGAGATTGAGCCCGACTTTGCACTCCCTGCTCAGAAGGAAGTCTGCTTCTCCCTCTCCCTCTCTGCTCTCTCTTTCTCACTCTCGCTCTGGCTCTCTCTCAGATAGATAAATAAATAAGTGAAACAGGAGGGACTCAGGATGAACATTTCCTCAGCCAGCCTATTTCCTGGGCCAGCTCCTGTGTGAGGTCTCATGTGACTCGTGTCTCTATCTCGGCCGCTCTGTAACTAGCCAGCGTCAGAACTTCCTCCCATTCTGCTCTTCAGTTTTCAGCTGGGGAGAGGGGTGTTAAAGGCAACCAGAACTTGACCACCTGTACCACCCAAGGTGAGCACCCCAGCTGCTTCCCATTGTGACTGCAGTGACCTCACTCTGATGCAGGCGCATCTGTATTGGGGGAGGTTGTGAGGTCTAGGTCATCTACTCTCTCAGTGCTAACTATAGTGATTATAGTCTTGAATTGAAGAAAAAAAAAAGCTTTCTTCATCACCCCATAATATGAACCTGCCCTCCAGACACTTCCTGTATGACTTATGTAAAGAAAAAATAAATAAATAAGCACAGCTAGCATGGACATCTGTAAACCCGATGCTGTATTTCCATAGCATTGCCCAGAGATGTGCTCAGTAAACTTGAATGAACATAAAGGAGGCTACACAAAGTCTGATCCAATTCTCTTCTTTTTCTATATAGGAGAGATAGTAGAACCATTGAAAACGTGTGTGTTCTGAAAAGCTCATCTGTCAGATACTTACAATTTGACTTTCACTATTCCATTTTTCAGAAGACCTGGTCAAGTCTGTGGGTCCCCTGTCTACCTTCCACCTCCCCCCAAAAATCATAATCTTTTTCCTTTGTGAGACACATCATTTTGGGACCCAACAACAACAAAACACTCCCAACCATGGAATCGTAGCTAGGGGAGCTCCCCAGCACTCCCAAGTTCACACTGTGGTTTACGGGAAATTTTACTGTTGCCAAGTGGGTTGCCAAATCCATTTATTTCTGTTGCTGGCATTTCCTAAATTCTCCCAAAATGTCAATACTTTTTCAAAGCAAGCATCTGCTTTTCATTTAAATGAATGTGTCGTGAGATTTTAGACAGGAATCCAAAAAGTTTTCTAAATTGACAAACTTAAAGGGTCCTTAATTACTAAAAGAAAATATGGTGAAGCCTTATTTGCTTTCGCTAAATATCTGTCATTGAGACTGAGCCAGGAAAGTGAGATGATGCAAGCGTTTTTACTTACCACAGAAGAAAAACAGCCCCACTACTGTATAACCAAAGGGAAAATTCCCTGGGAAGCTACAAAGGTTTAATGGCAAAATTTGCACATTATGAGCAAGATCTAATTTCTACTTAATGTTTCTCTCATGAAATCCATGATGAAGATGTTATTGGTCCCAGGAAGCCCTTCTCAAGTCTTTTAGCCTTTTGGAAGTTCCTGGGGGAAACTTGAGAGAGTAGAGTTTTGCTTGCAGAATATTAGGAGATTTTTATTTATGTTATGATGCCTGCATGGATGACACAGGCTCTGAATGCAAAGTGGAGGCAAAGAAAGAAAACTGCCTCTTCCAACGGCAGTCTTTCTCAGAGTCCCCTGCACCCCACCACACTCCCTCTCCCCTCTTCAGCCTGCCCATCATCCAGCCAAGTCATCTGGTCACTGTGGTTGTTCTTTTGACTCTGATTGTCCCAGGGAGCCTTCTTTCATTTTCTGGCTTTCATTATCCTCTTCCGTTTAGCCTTATACCCAGGATCAGTTGAACAGGCAAATCCCACACAGAACCAGGGCAGAGTTTCCTTAAGCATATGCTCAGGACCACCCCGAGGGAATCACCTGAGGGGCCTATTGAGAATAATGATTTCTGGGCTCGACCCCAAACCTGCTGCATCTTAGGAGGCCTGGGATTCTGTATTTTATCCAATACCCAGTGATTCTTAAGCACTAAAATCTGAGGGCAGTTAATCTTGGGGGAAAGTGAAGACCTAAGTATTTTAGGCCAGGAAGGATCATTGGTCCTCAGCTGCTCCAATCACTTGATGTTTCCTTATTTGGTGAATAAAGAAAAACAGGGTGCCAAGAGGCGATAAATATTATCACGCTGGGACAGTTTTACCCTTACCTGCTCATGTCGCCTACCCAGGGATTCCCTAATGGTTCCACCAGTGCTGGTTGAACTCCCAGCAGAAGCTCTAATGGTTCTTAGTGTGACATAAGTTCCAAAGGGATTCAGAATGTTCCTTTCTGTAACTTCTTACCGGAGGTGTCTGTCCATGGGAGATGTGCTGAGGTTTGATTTTTATCAATTTATTCACTAGTTATGGGCTACTTATTGCAAACTTTTTCTGTATTCAGAGAACCTGTGGAGTTAGAGCAATCACATGCTTGGTCAATTCAGACACAAATGTTATTTTCTTATTTTTCTCCTTTTGAATTGACCTGTCAATTTAGTCTAAATGGACTAACAGAGTAGTCCTCTATATATGGGGCTTACCCTGAAAATTTCCCCAAATTGCTTCTGATAGATCCAAAATGAATGTATTAGGAAGTTTTAATGCTGTCTAATGCTGGCCCAGGGGTGATCTGTACTGTCAGAGCATAGTAATTCCCATTATTAAGAAATTTTACAATGTCTATTTGAAATTTTCTGCCTCCTTTTTTTTTTTTTTTTAATATCTTTTCACATGGAGTTAAGTGCCTAAACCTTCCTTTTCTAAGAAGCTTTCCTGGATTTACTAAAGGAGAGGCTCAAAATGGCTCCTGATTCTTTCTGGCCCAAATATTCACCTTTAGCAATCACCCGTAAAAATGCAGACCCTCTCCTTTATTCATTTTGGCCTTGTCAGCTGGGTGGTTGCCTTAGTATGAGGTTTTCAGGGGTAATGACTTGTTTGTTAGGGGTGTGATTTTACATTTAGTGCAAAGTATTCATTTGTGTATTTAATGATGATTTAAATTGTATTAAAAATCTGGGGTACCTGCGTGTCTCAGTCAGTTAAGCATCTGCCTTCAGCACAGGTAATGATCCCAGAGTTTGGGATCGAGTTCCACATCAGGCTCCCTGCTCAATGCTCTCTGCTTTCTCCTCTCCCTCTGCCCCTCCCCCCATTCGTGCGTGCTCTCTCTCTTTGTCAAATAAATAAAATTTTTTAAAAAGATTATTGTGGTATCAGAAAAAGATCACTCTGATGTCTAGCTTTAATTTCTTTTTTATAAAAGATTTTTTTTTTAATTAATTTGACAGAGATCACAAGTAGGCAGAGAGGCAGACAGGGTTGTGGGTGGGAAGCAGGCTCCCTGCTGAGCAGAGAGCCCGATGTGGGGCTTGGTACCAGGACCCTGAGACCATGACCCGAGCCGAAGGCAGCGGCTCAACTCACTGAGCCACCCATGCGCCCCTAGCTTTAATTTTTTGTGAATAGTTTGAAATATGGAAGTATATTACTTTTTTAAAAAAAGATTTTGTTTATGTATTTGAGAAAGAGAGTGTGAGCAGGGGAGGGCGGAGGGAGAGAGAGAGAAAGAATCCCAAGCAGACTCCATGCTGATTGTAGAGCCTGACTTGGGGTTCGATCCCACAACCTTAAGACCTGAGCCAAAATTGAGTCAGACGCTTAACCGACTGAGCCACCCACATACCCTGAAAGTATATTACTTTTGTAATAAAGTAAGAGGATATAACATTCTTCTTGTTTTAAAAAATAATTTAAAAAAAGGGAGATAGGTTGTAATGAGTGATTTTGGAAACATTAAATAAGCTAATAAAAGCCAAAGCATACACAGTACTTACTGTGTACCTGAGACAGAGGGAGGTCTGATAATTTGCCTAAAGAAATACAACAGTAAATGGTAGAAGTAGAATTCAAAGCCAGTCCTTCTGGATTTTGAATTTGTGCATTTAACCACTGCTAACAAACAAACCACTGCTACCTAAACAAAGTTAAGGTAGAGAAGCTGCTTAAATTGTACCTAGTAAGGAGGAAATGCTCAATAAATAAAAACTATATTTGTCATTTTCATATGATTCTAAAGCTTGGGATGCTTCTGTCTTCCTTAGAATTACTTCCATAATATTGAAAGAACTGTAAAATGGAGATATAAAATGGATGATAATATTATCCACCTCTAATTTGATTGGGATACTGAAATGTTTATTTAAGATTTAAAAAGATTAAGAATAAGAGAATAGTAAAACCATGTTTTTTTTTTTTAAGTTAACTTAACAATTACTGAATTTCTACTATGTACAGATCACTGGGATAAAAGAAGTAAGATTAATAAGACATGGGTCTTGTCTATGAAGAAGCTTAAAACCTAGTAATAGGCTCAGAGCACCTAACATTTAAGAGAGTGAACGCAGAGGTGCTGAGTGTGGCCAGCCGGTGGAACAGGACATATTCGAAGTCCTAGATGAGAATCCTGGTGTCACAGTAGCTGTGTGTTGGACACATGTCACTTAGCTCTCCAAAACTGTTTATTTTATTCAGGTGTTAGTTGCTGGTATTGTTTTCAGAATCTTAAAAATGGCAGTAATTATGCCTAATTCATTATACTTGAGAATTAAAATAAAGAATGCAGAAGATTCACTTACTGTGTCCTTAGCAGAGAGTAAATATTCAGCAAACAGCTACTGGGAAACGGGAACTATTGACAACTTGCTTGCATAGCCCACTCACAGGTGAACAGATACACCCTCCTCCACAAGGCAGGGGCAGGGGTCCCTCTGTGCTGCGCTGGGGCTTTGGAGAAGAAAAGTGAACTGGAGACCGGATACTCTGGAATGTTGAGCTGAAAAACAAAGAGCAACTGTTCCTCTGGGAGGCCGGCCTTCTTGCGTGGACCAGGGCAAATCACCGACGCCGTCGGAATCTCACCCTCTTCCCCGCTGTAAATTAAGGAGGATGAATTATACCCATAATTCTCAAATCTGAATTTCTCATTGAGTGTTTCCTATTAGGAGGCCCACTACTAGGATCACCAATGTCTTTTTGAAAGCACTTGAAATGATTTTAAGGTACAGAGGGTAGAAAAGCAGTGGAGTCGGTAATCTCTCAGGTTCTGTAGGATAAATGCCAATGTAGACTGGCTGGACCAGTGGGTACCTGGTTATGTTTGGAATGTTGCTCAGAACCACATTTTAGAAGGTTTTAAAGAGTCTATCTGTATGCAGCAGGGCCTCAATGAAGATTTTTATATAAAGGAATTTATTTTATATAAAGGAATTTATAAAATTCCTTTATTTATATAAAGGAATGTGTTGAAGGCAGTGCTCTAGAAAAAAATGTGTCTGTCAGTTGTCTGCATGTAGTAGAAGGAGAAGAAAGAGGGAACTAGAAACAGGTTGGGAACGAAGATGTGAGCAAGCAAAACTAAGTTGAGTCTAGTTGAGAGAACTGCAGGAGTATTGCTGCCATGTTTTAATTAGTATGAGACAGTTAGAGAAACATGGGCTGTAATGTGGATAGGAAAGGGATGCCTCTGAAACCAAAATCAGACTGAAATGAAATTCAGTTCTCATGTGGTAATTATGGTACTATATGACCAAAAAAGGTTCTGTGGAGATGAATTATCTCCTCTAAGTTACTATGTCAAAACCACACCTATTTCATAAGCTCCCACCAAAGGCTAAGCAAAAGAGACACTACAGAGGAACCGTCTCTCCCCACTATTTCTCTCCCTTTCAGAAACAAAAACAGGAAAATTCCTGCTTATGAGTTTCTCAGGGTTTTGTTAAAAGAAAACGTTTTAAGTATGTGTTAAAAGTGGCATGGGCCTGACACCTCTTGGTGTCTAATGTTTCTTGAAGTCTCCCAGGGAAAAGCAGAATCATCCAGGAGTGCAGAGACAAGAGGAAAAGTCTTATCTTTGCATCTTGCAATCCTCCTGTACTAACCCAAATTACATGGTGAGCTATTTTTCTGAAAATGTGTCCATCCTTCAAGAGATCAATAGAGATGGAGTTTTTCATAAAGAATTAAGTTTCCTGTGAGAAACTTGATTGCTAACTTTTCCACTGTGTCCTATGAATGTTAATGGACAGCCTCAAGTGTTTAGATTCCTAGGCTGCATTAAGTGGTAATTAATCTCACCAAGTTCATATATAAAAGGTTTAAGCTGCCGTTCTAACTGAGGTGAGCCATGACAAATGAAAATCACTGAATTTTTACTATCAAATTGTTGTAGGTTTTTTTTCCTGCTGATTCTGAAGAATATCCTAGCCCATTTATATCCTCCGGGGCTTAATCTTCAGCCTTAATTTCCTAAGTCTGAATCTTCTTCTGGATTTTGGGAGGATTTCCAAATTAATGAAGTTTTTGAGGGGCGCTTAGGGGGTGCCATTGGGTAAGCATCCAACTGTTTGTTTTATTTTTTTTTTTAAGATTTTATTTATTTGACAGAGATCACAAGTAGGCAGAGAGAGAGTGGGGAAGCAGGCTCCCTGCTGAGCAGAGATCCTGATGTGGGGCTCAATCCCAGGACCCTGGGATCATGACCTGAGCCAAAGGCAGAGGATTTAACCCACTGAGCCACCCAGGCGCCCCTTATTTATTTATTTATTTTTAAAGATTTTATTTATTTGACAGACAGAGATCACAAGTAGGCAGAGAGGCAGGCAGAGAGAGAGTGGGGAACCAACTCTTGGTTTTGGCTCAGGTTGTGGTCTCTGGGTCGTGAGGTTGAGCCCCCCATATCAGGAGACTCTCTTGTCCCCTGCTTCAACCCCTCCCCTCTAAAATAAATAAATCTTTTTAAAAATTTATGAAATCCTTGAAGGAAGAGTTCTGCTAACCATGAAATCAGTAGTCAAATGACCAGGATTAAAAAAGAAACTCATTTACATGTGCCTGTGGAAGAAGTGCTTCAGGATATATTTTGGATTAGAAACCCAGGAGTACATAAACCTAGTGGACTTCCATAGAGTCTCACAGACACTGTTTAAATGTTTGTTGACTAAGTGAATGAATCCATTAAAAAAAAAAAAAATCACTAAGAGAGCTGTGGTGCACATTTCTTAAAACCCTGCAACTTTCGGGCCACATCCCTAAAATAATCCAGTGAAGCACACAGGTGTTACACCTTGTTCTCAAGAGCAGGACTGTGCACCAAGAGGAGCCCAGTAGGAGTTAGTAAGAAGAGGATAGCATGGACTCCCTTAGGAAATAGCTAACATGTAAGAAGAGACCGATGATAGATGTTGGCTAAATTGAATGCAAGGCCTCTGCTGGAAACATGACTTCTGTGTTTTCAAGGTCTATGATAGAAGACTCTTTTCCAGGTAAACTTGCCTTGTAGCATGCTGCTTCTAGCACTTGGAACTCAGACTCATGGAGTCAGTATTGGTTTTCCCTCTCCAGATATTCATCATACAGAGACCAAAACTGTGGGGGTTTTGCAGCAGGAGCTACACTGAGCTGCCTTGGCTAATTTATGGAGCAATTCTGCCGAAATCTCAGTGTGCGAAGAAATTACTGGAGAATCCTTTTAGAATGTAGGGTTCGATTCAGGAGGTCCAGATGGGGCTGAGGCTCTGCATTTCTAATGAGCTCCTGGTGAGGTGGATGATACTGGTGCATGAATCATACATTGAGCAGCAAGGTCATTAAGAGGTGGGTTTCTAAGTAGTTAGAAGAAGCACATAGGGTGTGATGGACGAGCACTGGCTCTCCATCCAGAAGACTGGTTATATCAACTGGATGAGTCACTCAGCTTTTCTGAATCCAAGTTTTCTTATTAGAAAAATTAATATGATAGGGCAGTGAACACTGCTGCATGGGATTGTTGTGAAAATTAATACCTGTTTGTGAAAATTTACCAGAGCATAAGGTACATTGCCGAGTAAATGATCATTGACCCTAAATAGTGAAAATAGAAGCACACAATTCTATATTGGTACTCAGTAAAGATGCGGGGGAGTACCCTTAGGTTGTGCTCTCTACAGTTCAGGGATTCTTGTTTTTCTGGTTTTTCATTCCACTTCTTTTACTAGTTACAATGCCTAGCACTTGGCAAGTGGTCAGTGTTTGTGAAATTGTATTAGTAGCAAAGTTGATCACTGCCAGTGTGTGTGTTTTTGGCTTTAAAAATACTGATATATCAGGGGGCGCCTGGGTGGCTCAGTGGGTTAAAGCCTCTGCCTTCAGCTCAGGTCATGATCCCAGGGTCCTGAGATCAAGCCCCGAATCGGGCTCTCTTGCTCAGCGAGGAGCCTGCTTACCTTCCTCTCTCTCTGCCTGCCTCTCTGCCTGCTTGTGATCTCTGTCAAATAAATAAAATCTTTTAAAAAAAATAAATAAAAATACTGATATGTCAGGATAATGGCCATGTGCCTCCCCTGTGGCACTAGCAGGAAAGAGAACTTCCACCCAAAATATTGGTAATAATTCTGGGGCCTTGAGTCCTCTCTGAACCAGAAATAATCACTTTCAGGAGAAGACTAAAATGAAGAATATAGACCCAGCCCAGATTTTCAGTAAAACTTTGATGATAAAATAGCCAGTCATTCTTTGCCAGCCAATAGTTACAGTGTTTCCTAACTTGACATATTATGTATAAATCATTGCCTCTTAGATATAAAAGTGCAAGTTAACGTGAACAGTTTGGCTGGCTTGTCCCTGAGAGATGGCTTAGCCACTGTGGGGGTGCAGCTAGTCGTCCAGACGCTCAATGCACCTTCCACATTATTGTGAGCTGGCTCCCACAAATGCCTCCACAATTGCTCCTCTGAGGGTTGAGGTTTCTGGTTAACAAACTTTTAAAATACTAAATCTCTCAAGAAAGTGCAGAGCAGGAAAGAGAAGGTAGAAATATCAGTGAATAAACTGCAGCATTATTTACATCTCTTTCCACTGAGAATTCAGAAGCAGAAACTATTGGCACCTTGAGACAATCTAGTTTAATTCATTTGCAGTGAAATCCAGAGGGAATCAGGTTATCTTTGCTAAAGAAATGAGATCTCAGCATCTAATCAGAGGATTTAAACAAAGTGTTATTAAAAGATGTTTTTTTCCCTCTCTATAATCTCTAGGTCCCAGGAGAAAAAAGAAGAGGCTATCACCTTACTGAAGGACTCCATTAAATATGGTCCCGAGTTTGCAGATGCGTATTCTAGCTTAGCTTCATTGTTGGCCGAGCAGGTAACTGTGTCCTTTGAACTTCACATATTTTTAAAAATTTTTCCTGTTGAACGTATACACTAATATTATCTAGATTTTGATACTAATGGTTCAATTTGTAAACTCATATTGGACAACCAGTTTTCTTCTTGACAGAAATGACAAATGTAGCTTTCTTACTCCAATACTCCTGGTCTAGTGAAGGTAGCCTTTAGACACCGATGGTCCATCAGAGGTCATTGATGTATTCTGTATCACTTTGAGACAGAATCTGTCAAGAGCAATACACAAGAGACACCTAGATGGCTCAGTTGATTAAGTGTCTGCCTTCCAGTCAGGTCATGATCCCAGTGTTCTGGGATTGAGCACCATATCAGGCTCTCAGGGAACCTGCTTCTCAACCTCTGCGGGCCACTCCTCCTGCTTGTGTGCGTGCTCTCTCTCTCTGACAAATAAATAAATAATTTTAAGAAAAAAAGGAGGGGTGCCTGGGTAGCTCCATCAGTTAAGCATCTCCCTTTGGCTCAGGTCATAATTTCAGGGTCCTGGGATTGAGCCCCACATTGGTTTCTCTGCCCAGTGGGGAGTCTGCTTCTCCTTCTCACACACCCTCTATGCTCTCCCTCTCATAAATAAATAAAATCTTTTTTAAAAACCTCTAAAAATTTAAAATAAAATGAATGAATGAATGAACAATGCACAATATTTGCTTATTTTATTGCTATTTACTTAGTTTTTCTGAGGAATTGCTGATGGACTCAGATCTCCAAACTCAAGATGCAACCAGTTATTGATAATCTTAATAGATCTTGTGTCTCAGTACCTGTTAAAGGATCACATGAGGCTTATAGAACAGGCTCCAAAGAGACAACATTTCTGGTGGCATAAAGGGATATTTTTCTTCCCCTCCTTCTCTTTACTTGTGTCTAAATGATTGGATACTGTTTTTCAGTGTTCTGGATGCATGTCCCCTGCTAAGGGGAAACAAACATAAATTATCTTCTCTAAATTGATGATACTGTTCTGTTGGCACACGTATGTGCCTTTAGTAGACAGTGGATTCTGCTCTCAAACAATGCCAGACTGTCTTTAAAGATTTTATTTATTTATTCAACAGAGAGAGAGATCACAAGTAGGCAGAGAGGGAGAGGGAAGCAGGCTCCCCACCGAGCAGAGAGCCTGATGTGGGCCTCAATCTCAGGACCCTGAGATTACGACCCGAGCCAAAAGCTGAGGCTTAACCCACTGAGCCACCCAGGCGCCCCCAGACTTTAAAATCAAAGTCAGCACCTTTCAAAGATGCCCTGTAGCATTCTGTTGGCTTAAATGTGATGAACATTGGTTACACAGAGGTGCAATTTGTATTAAAAAAACTTTGGCAGTTTCACCAGGATACCAATTTAGAACTTTCTGTGGATATTTAAGTGACAGAAATGATAAGCTTAGTTTTCATGCTCTACTATTGACCATGTAGTGTAGTTGGGCTTTAGATAAAAGCCCATGCCTGTGGTGGGTGATTTCAGTGCTATTTTAGCACAGTGGTTAAGCAGACAGGAGGATGGTCGTGTTCTGTGTATGGTATACACTGGCTGTCCTCAACTACCTTTGGCTTGTGTTGAAGCAGACACAGTAGGAGATTTCTGAAGCAAAGATTGATTCTGCCATTGCTCCTTATTCTCAACCCATCCTGTTTCGTTCATTTTCATAGGACCTTTCCCCTGCCTTTGCCTGGCTGGGTGTCTTGCCATTACTCAGACATGCCAAGCATGCTTCTCTCTTAGGGACTTTGCACTAACTGTTCCCTTTGCCTGTAGCACTTCTCTCCCAGACATCTTAGAGTATCCTTCCTCCTATCACACTGGTTTCTGTGCAAACATTGCCCGATCAGAGGGGTTGTCTGTGATAACCCTTTTTAACTGCCAGCCTCACATTGCCCATCATGTTCTCTGTCACTTTGTCCTGCCTTATTTTTCCCAAATAGTATTTATCATCATCCAACACACATATATTTTTAAGATTTCATTTATTTGAGAGAGAGCAGGAGCTGGGGGCGGGGGAGTGGTGCATAGAGGGAGAGCAGGGAGCTGGATGTGGGGCTCCATTTCAGGATCTTGGGATCATGACTTGAGCCAAAGGCAGATGCTTAAATGACTGAGCCACCCAGGCTCCCCTAACATATGTTTGTCTATGATCCTTCTCCCACCACTAGACTATTTAACTCATGAGAGTGACCATCCCTTCTATTCATGGCTATATTCCCATGTCCTTCACATTGTATGCAATCAATAAATTTTGAGTGAATAAATGAATCTATACAAACTGAAGGATATATAGTCCCTCCAATCCAGTACATATTCTGAATTTTCCTCTTATATTATGGGAGGACTAAGCATGTAGGCCACACTGTTTTGTAATTGATCATACCCAAATGTGATGTGTTTGCTCTGCACTAAGTGGTAGTATGAGGACCACCATGTGCAATTACTCTTCATAACCATAGAATCAGGGATGGGCTTGGGAACAGCACTTACTACCTCATGCAGTGTCTTCTTTATGAGGACTCAGGAGAATTTCTCTCATCTCAGTATTGGGAAAGTTCTGCTTCTGAATTGAAAGGTTTTTTGCTTTATTTTTAATCTAACACAGGAAAAATCTTGTGAACACTAAAAAGGATCAACTTTATTTCCATCTCCCTTGCCCCCAACCTTTGACTAACAGCCATCCAGAGTGTATCTGCTTTTTTGTAGGTGCTGCTTTTATTCCGGGCTTATCATTTTCCTTAAATTATTTTATTCAAGTTTTATTTCCAATTCTTAAAGCTACCTCAGTTTCTTTGTGGAATAATGAGGTATAAGTAAGCAAATACAGTTCACTCTTGAACAGTGCGGGGAGTAGGGGTGCTGACCACCTGTGCAGTCAAAAATCCACTTGCCATTTGCGACGACGTGGATGGAACTAGAGCGTATCATGCTTAGTGAAATAAGTCAATCAGAGAAAGACAATTATCATATGATCTCCCTGATATGAGGACATGGAGAAGCAACATGGGGGGTTAGGGGGATAGGAGAAGAATAAATGAAACAAGATGGGATTGGGAGGGAGACAAACCATAAATGACTCTTAATCTCACAAAACAAACTGGGGGTTGCTGGGGGGAGGTGGGATTGGGAGAGGGGGAGGGGGCTATGGACATTGGGGAGGGTATGTGCTATCGTGAGTGCTGTGAAATGTGTAAACCTGGCGATTCACAGACCTGTACCCCTGGGGATAAAAATACATTATATGTTTATTAAAAAAAAAAAAATTTTGGAAGGGGAGGCGAACCATAAGAGACTATGAACTCTGGAAAACAACCTGAGGGTTTTGAAGGGTCAGGGGTGGGAGGTTGGGGGAACAGGTGGTGGGTAATGGGGAGGGCACGTTTTGCATGGAGCACTGGGTGTTGTGCAAAAACAATGAATACTGTTACACTGAAAAAAATAAATAAAATGGGGAAAAAAAAATCCACATATTGACTCCCCCAAAATGGAACTACTAACAGCTTACTGTTGACTGGGTGCCTTACTGATAACATAAACAGTTATTAGCATATATTCTGTGTATTATATGTGTAATACACTGTAGTCTCACAGTCAAGGAAGCTAGAGAAAGAAAATGTTATTAAGAAAATAATAAGCCAGATGGGGTGCCTGGGTGGCTCAGTGGGTTAAGCCACTGCCTTCGGCTCAGGTCATGATCTCGGGGTCCTGGGATGGAGTCCCACATTGGGCTCTCTGCTCAGCAGGGAGCCTGCTTCCCTCTCTCTCTCTGCCTGCCTCTCTATCTACTTATGATCTCTCTCTGTCAAATAAATAAATAAAATCTTTAAAAAAAAAAGATTATAAAAGAAAATAATAAGCCAGAGAACATATATTTACAGTGCTGTCCTGTGTTTATTGAAAAAAACCTGTGTGTAAGTGGACCCACGCAGTTCAAACCCACATTGTTCAAGGGCCAGCTGTAAATAAAATATTGCATTCATTGTTCCCAGTTCCTTTTTTCCCAGCTCACCAGGACAGATGATAAGCATTTAATTGCTCTTCTTGATGAAAACTGCCCTTATGCTAAGTGACATTATCACTTACCTAATACAAGTGTTAACGTAATATGTTTCATGGAGCTCTTTACAGATACGAGAATATGTATCTAGTCACACAGTTCCATCTTCCTAAAATGCCATCTTATCTTTCTCCCCTTAAAAATCCTCCCCAGTTTTCAAGATCCAATTCAACTCCCACTTCCTCCCCCAACATTTCTCCACCTCCCCTTCTCATGGGAGTAGAGCTCCTATAATATTTATGGAAGCACACATCAACGTGCAAAATAGTCACATATTTTTATTTCTTGAATTTAGATGTGGAACTACAATTTTTTTTCATTTTATTTATTTTTTCAGCGTAACAGTATTCATTCTTTTTGCACAACACCCAGTGCTCCATGCAAAACGTGCCCTCCCCATTACCCACCACCTGTTCCCCCAACCTCCCACCCTTGACCCTTCAAAACCCTCAGGTTGCCCCAACCTCCCACCCCTGACCCTTCAAAACCCTCAGGTTGTTTTTCAGAGTCCATAGTCTCTTATGGTTCGCCTCCCCTCCCCAATGTCCATAGCCCGCTCCCCCTCTCCCAATCCCACCTCCCCCCAGCAACCCCCAGTTTGTTTTGTGAGATTAAGAGTCATTTATGGTTTGTCGCCCCTAAAGATACAAACATAGTGATCCGAAGGGGCACGTGTACCCGAATGTTTATAGCAGCAATGTCTATAATAGCCAGACTATGGAAAGAACCTAGATGTCCATCAACAGATGAATGGATAAAGAAGATGTGGTATATATACACAATGGAATACTATGCAGCCATCAAAAGAAATGAAATCTTGCCATTTGCGACGACGTGGATGGAACTAGAGCGTATCATGCTTAGTGGAACTACAATTTAAACAATTTTTCAGGTTTGTTTTCTTCACAAGACCGTAGTTTCTTTAAGAAAAGCAGCGTTGTCTTTGTATGCCCATTTCTTTTCCAGGACTTAGGACAGTTCACTGTATGATGCAGGCATTCAGACAGCATGTCTGGATTTGATTTGCTTTGAGATTCAGGTACTCCGTAGTGTGATATTAAGAGCATTTGACAGGGAGCTAGGAGACCTGGTTCTAGACCTTTCCCCAAAGTTAACCAACTGCACAGAGTTGGGTAAGAGTACTTTACCTCTCTGGGCCTCAGTTTCCAAATCTGAAAATAGATAAATATTCTAAATTATCTTTACTGCATCTATAGTGCTAATGTTTTAAGAGTGTGTCAAATTATCTTTTTTCATGTCAGTTAAGTGCTATTGAACTGGTTTTTACCATTTTTTTAATCCAAGTGTAATTAACATACACTGTTATATGAGCTTTGGTTGTACAACAGAGCAATTGAATAATTCTGTACATTACTCAGTGCTCATCAGTATACATGCCCTTAGTGCTCATGAATATTTCAATGAATGCTGTAAGGTTCCACCATAATTAGTGCTATTGTTTCTGTACAAATAAAGGATTAACATGTTAATATTGTGAAAGTGAATTGCCTTCTTCAGTTGTGTTTTCTTTCTAAATTAATGAGCTCCAAGTTGATGAAAAGTTACTGCTCTAAAGATGATTAAGATGTTCTGTGATCTCAAAATGTACTGCAGTCCATTCTGCAGTATCTTGCTATTAACACATCTTATAGGAAGTGGAAGTTTAAAAAGGACAACATATATATGTTTTCCTGTCATGTTTAAGGTATGTTAGATGCCTTATTTAAAATCAGCTGTGTGATCAATTTAATTTTCATGAACCACAGTGGTAAATTGGAGTAGAGTTACTATGTGTCACATGGTTGAAGTTATGAACAATTTTCAGGAAGAACAAAGAATGACTACAATCATGATCTTTCCTCCCATATAAGGGTCACTTTTTTTTTCTTTTTCTTTTTTAACCAGGCTTTCCTGCTCTAGGTTCGAATGTAAAATGCTATGAGATCTAAGAATGTAATTGAAAGATTGAAAAGTTTTCTCTTTTGCTCCTTTGGGCAATTGATTTTTAACATCAAAGAGACAGAACAGCTGTTGGGCATAACTCAGGGTTGCCTTTCCTCTCTGACTTTCAACAGCTTGTCTTCATGTTTTGAATTCTTCAGGAATAAAAGAGTGCTTCAGAGGCACAAGCAAGGCACAGAAAAACTGGTAGAGAGAATCCACCCAGCTTAACATTCTTTGGTTGTAAATGGATTCATTTCTTGGTGGCACAACCTTATTTAACAGCATTCCAGAATCTCAGACTCCCAGAGTGTATGAAAGCAAGAACTGCAAACCTTGGCCACTCTGTAACATACTTGTGAGCCCATCCCTTCACGGAGCAGGCCGTCTTCCAGTGTCACCAGACACATGCATGGCCCATCCGCACTGTAGTTGTGGGCCAATCTAATGACAATAAACTGTCCTATACTGAGCTAAAGTGGGTCATCCTGTAATTGGCTCCCTTTGAGCTCCGTCTGATGGAGAGCTTGTTGGGCGCAGTTGTGTTATCACTTCCCTAATCACCCCTTTCCTAAGCTAACCTCTTTTCTTTCACCTTGTTTCTTTCTTACCCTGATTTCCAGATTCTTGGCTTCTGGTCATGTCGCTTTGCATAGCCTCTGGACGATCCACTTTCTCTATGACAGGATGGCTCCACATATTAAACTGTAGTTCAGCAAGTTCAGGGTGAATAGAAATACTTCCCTGGCTTGACATCCTGGATGTCTGCTAAATGTCGCCGTGAAATAAGTTCTGCTGGTTGTTTGGCAACCGCATGGCACTCTGGCTCACATTGGAGACAGTCAACTCAAGTCCCTATAACCTGTGAATCTTTGTTAATGCAAGCCTCACCCATGCTGAAGGCATGTTTTTATAATCTGGCTGAAAGGACTCATCTTTATCTGTATTTAATTTCAACTTCTTTGTGATCAGTCTAAGATTTCAGGTGTTCTAGGACTTTTTGTCCTTTTTCTGCCATCTTTATATTAACTACCCTTCCCAGATATTTCACTTGGTAAATTAAATAAAAATAGCTTCCAGTTACTTATTTATGTTTTTGATTTTAAAATGTTGCAGACACCTGCATTGTGTCTGTAGGATCTTCTTGCCAGGTTGACCTCTCTTCTACCTGAGACTCTTTAGGTACATTATTTAATTGTTGGTTCATTTAACCAATCATGTTACCATCTAGCTCACTTCATCTTATCTATGAGGATATTGTGAGGTGCTTTGTCAGAAACCTGCTGAAATCCTTCCCCTGATTGGAGGCTGTGATTCTATTAGAAAACAACAATTAGAAACCTACTGGGTGGCTCAGTAGGTTAAACGGCTACCTAAGGCTCAGGTCATGATCCTGGGGTCTTGGGATCGAGTCACACATTGGGGACTGCCTCTGTGCCTCCCCTCTGCTTGCACTCTCTCTCTCAGACAAATAAATAAATACAATCTAAGTGGGGGGACCCCCCAACAGGTTTCATTTACCATACCTTGCTCTTACGGTAAGCATACTGCTGTCTGTTGACCCCATCTCCCATCCTCACTGCCAGTAGAACCTGGAGTGTAGTAATCTCTTGTAGGATTCGCCTGGGACTAATATTTTGTTCATCATTCTGTTGGAATCCAAAAGTAAAAAGTAATTCTTTTTTGAGGAAAAAATTTGAATAATGAGTTAAACTGAAAAGCCATTACACGTGAGCCTTTTAAGGCCCACAGTAGAGCCCCGATTTGAAATTGATAGATAATAAGAAGCAAAGGCAAGTGTCAAAGGAAAAGGTTTTAAAACCTGGGAGGGAGAAAACCATGTGGAGTATTTTGAAGAGGCTTTTTTTTTAAATTTTTTTATAAAAATATAATGTATTTTTATCCCCAGGGGTACAGGTCTGTGAATTGCCAGGTTTACACATTTTACAGCACTCACCATAGCACATACCCTCCCCAATGTCCATAACCCCACCACCCTCTCCAACCCCCCTCCCCCCACCAACCCTCAGCCTGTTTGTTTGTTTTTTTAAGATTTTATCTATTTATTTGACAGAGATCACAAGTAGGCAGAGAGGCAGGCAGAGAGAGGAGGGGAAGCAGGCTCCCCACCGAGCAGAGAGCCTGATGTGGGGCTCGATCCCAGTACCCTGGGATCATGACCTGAGCTGAAGGCAGAGGCTTTAACCCACTGAGCCACCCAGGTGCCCCTCCTCAGCCTGTTTTGTGAGATTCACTCTTTTATGGTTTGTCTCTCTCCCGATACCATCTTCTTTCATTTTTTCTTTTTCTACCCCCCAAACCCCCACATTGCGTCTCCACTTCTTCATATCAGGGAGATCATATGATAGTTATCTTTCTCCAATTGACTTATTTCGCTAAGCATAATACCCTCTAGTTCCACCCATGTCGTCGCAAATGGCAAGATTTCATTTCTTTTGATGGCTGCATAGTATTCCGAGGAGGCTTTTAAATGCATTCTGGCATGAGTAGTGGAGAGCCTCCTTTCTGGAACGAAGTGTGGGCATGGACAGACGTTATTGTGGAAAAAGAATCCCTTTGTACTTAGGAACTCTTTGTATGTGAAGGCTGAAAGGAAAAGAAAATAGAAAATTAAAAATTCCAGGGTCAAGCACCTAACATGAGAAGACACATGGCAACTGAGAACCATGGGGAAGCCAAGGAGGAGGGAGATTTTAGAAAGGGTGGAAATGAGATTCACTTCCACATTCCTTTTCAATTATGCAAGTAATATGAAAATGTAAATGAAACGTATGAAAAAGTCAGAGAAGATAAAATATACCTTTTATTAATAATGTAATATCTGGAAATAATGAATATTATTTTTTTAATATCCTGCAGGTCTTTCAGTATACTTACTTTGTTTTCAATTCACATGTAATTTGTATCCTGTTCTTTTTCACTTGCTATTAAACATATTATACCTGTTTTCATGGTGCTAGACGGCCTTGATAATACCATTTTAATGGCTACTTACTAGTTATCAAAATTATACATTGTGATTTACATAATAATGCCCCAAATTTTGGTCACTTGGTTTCATGTGTGCATGCACACGTGTGTGTTGGGAGGACAGTGAACTTTTCCTTTCTTACGGCTTTTTTAAAACAATATCTTGAATCATTTCTAATGATAGATTCCTAGAAGTAGAGTTCCCATATCAAATGAGTGTCATCATATTTCACTGAGAAACCTTACTAAATTGCTCTTGAGGTATGTTATTAAATTGCTTTTCTAAAGAGTGGTACCCATATCCTCTGCTCCCAGCAGTGTACAGCCTTTAAATGTTGAATGTTAGTGGAACATTTAAGTGAAAATAATGGGTGGACAGATGGCAGCGAAGGAGATTAGGGCTGGGAAGGTGGATTTAGGACGTCAAATAAATGAAACCACATTATGAGTAGGTTATTTCTCTGAGGGGAAAATGAAGAATAGCATGTGAAGAAAAAAAAACTTGAAGAATTTTTTAACCTTCTCATTTTACAGAGAAAAATTTGATGTGTACTGAATTAGGTGCTGCTCAAGGTCATACAAAAAACTAGTGTCAGGACCAGGACTGGAGCCTGCTTTCTTGACTCCTTGGCACTGCTCTTTGGCTGTATGACCCTGATGTCCTATGACTAGACTACAGTAATGGGCCATAGTCAATGAGGTTGGATGTGGAAGGAGTGGGAAAGAAGAAGAGAAGTGATAGAGGAAACCACAAAGGGTGAGTTGTCATAGAAGTGAGATACGTAAAAGAATCTGCAAAAAAATTGATGCCTGTGTATGTCTGCTGTAGCAAAGAAGTCAAGAAAACTGAGAACAGAAAATAAACTCTTAGATTTAAAGTCAAGGTGGTCTTGGGCTACTGTTCTCTTCTGGTTCTCCATACCACTCAGAACTGGCTATACTCCAGTTTCACAGATAGGATTGTAAACTTTTATAAGCCAACCATCATTTTTAAACAGCCTACTCTCATGAGAGATGATATAGGTTGCATTACACTAACAGTAAAGGGGAAAAAAAATTAACACTGCTTATGACTCTTACCCATTGTAAATTATTGCTAGCCCCAGGTTTATTATAGCCTATTGAGAAACTCAGTTAATTTCATAACACTTAAGATATTTTTATTTAATGTATTTTGAGATAAGACTTCACTGGATACAAGAATGAAAAGAAAATTGGAATAATAAAATATAAATTAGGAGAACAGACCAAGAGTGGATGGTCCAGAATCAGCTTTTTCCCTTCTGCCTTCTTTTGGGTCAGTTCAGCCACATGTACTGTTGCATTGTGGCCAGGGCAACTGAACCAGACCCTACTTTAAGAATTATTGATTTGATTATTCAGCACATATTTATTATATATCTAGGTACCACTAAACACTAGAGATTGTTGAACTAATAAAGTACAGGCCTTATCCTCATGGAACTTAGAGTCTGGAAGGGAAGGCTACCCCTGAACAAAGAACTATAGCTCCCTCCCCAACATCTAACACAATTGTGACAATGTGTAAAGAGAAAGTACCCATGAGAATGTGGGAAGGGGCACGTGGGAGGCAGGGGCAGTGGCCAAAGAGCAGCATTTAATCAGCTACCTGAAGAACTTTTAGATATCAACAAGATAAAGAATGGGAAAAGCTTTCTGGCTAGAGGAAATGGACCACATGAAGGCTCTGGGGTGAAGAAGAGTAGGATCTCTTCCTCTAATAGAAAATCGTATGCCTGGAAGTGCAGAGAATGAGGACAAATGGTGTGAGAAGAGTTTAGAGATGGGGGAAGGGGGAACTGCAGTTCTCTGCAAATGTGAATTCCCCCCCTTTTTTTTGTGGTCTCCTGACAGTGTTATACACCTGTAATTGCTTACTCTCATCACACTTTTAGCTTTTCTTTAATGATTCTTGGCATTTCCTCTTTAAAGTGATTATCCTTTGCATAAATTATCACAGAGTAGTGTTGATCACACTCTGCTGGGTGATAAAAAAAAAAATTCAAGATTAAGAAAGACCTACCATTTCCTTGGTGAGGAGAAATTCCAAGTTACTTGGTTCATTTTAGTTGGATAAGAAAGAGAATTAGACATCAAATTTTGGCAGCTTGTTTCTTATGAATGTCCCTGCTGAGGACTGATAGGTGGAAGAACTGTTTTGTAAAGAAAATAAAAACAAAGGAGAGGATGAGAAAGCAGTCATCTCTACTCTCTGTGTTTTGTTTTGTTTTTAAGATTTTATTTATTTATTTGACATAGTGAGAGAGAGAGTGCAAGTAGGCAGAGTAACAGAGTGAGAGGGAGAAGCAGGCTCCTGATGTGGGGCTTGATCCTAGGACCCTGGGATCATGACCTGAACCAAACACAGTCGCTTAACCAACTGAGCCACCCAGGCAACCCTGCTCTGTATTTCAAATTGCCATATTTTAAAGTTTCTTAGAGAAATCATTGACATGATTTTAAACATCCATTGCTCCTAAACTTCCCAAAACTTCCCTAAACTTCATCATTGCAAATAAAGACATGGGGCTAATGGGAAATACCTTATAGCTATATGTGCTCATATCATTGACCATAATGAAAATACTTCTGGAAAACAATTCAGGTGCATGACCATGGTGTCAGGGCACTAGGGGAACTTTCCATACCAATCTCTGTAGGTCCTTCACGACTTTGGAGTATCACATCTTATACCTTCTGTACATTAAGTACCTGTTATGGGCCACTTATTAAACCAGCTGTTCACAAAGTGTTGACTGGGGACCCCTGAGATCCAAGAAGGTCAATGCAGTTTTCATAATACTATTAACAAGTAATTTGCCTTTTTTTACTCTCATGCTCTCATGAGCATACGGTATTTTTTTAGAGGCTCCATGATGTATTTACAATTACGAAAAGACATTAAAATGTTCTCCCACTGGGGCGCCTGGGTGGCTCAGTGGGTTAAAGCCTCTGTATTAGGCTCGGGTCATCATCTCAGGATCCTGGGATGGAGCCCCACATCAGGCTCTCTGCTCAGCAGGGAGCCTGATCACCCCCAACCCGCCCCCCCCCGCCGCCCTCTGTGCCTGCCTCTCTGCCTACTTGTGATCTCTGTCTGTCAGATAAGTAAATAAAACTTTAAAAAAAAGTTATCCCACTTTCCAATTAAATGTCTGTATTTCTTCATATCCTTCAACTAAAATCATAAAAATAGATTAGCACAGGAACACCTAGGTGGCTCAGTTGGGTGTCCAACTCTTAGTTTTAACTCAGATCATGATCTCATGGGTCCTGAGATTGAACCCTGAGTCAGACTCTATGCTCAGCAGGGAGTCTGCTTGGGATTGTTTCCCTCTGCCCCTCCCCCCCACTCTGAAATAAATAAATTAAATCTTAAAAAAATAGACTAGCATTAAAGTAGATATAGGATCCATCTGTCTTCTATTATTAAGCCAGGCATTAAAGAGATTTGTAAAAATATGGAATAATGCCAGTATTCTCACTAATTTGGTGGGTTGTTTTTTTTTGCTATGGAAAAGTATTTTTTAATTTTTTATATAAATATATTATGGTTCAGTTTATTATGTTTTAAGTAAACTATAAATATTTTTTATATTTCTCAGCTTTATGTCCATTGTGAATAGTGATAGATATAGCCCACATAAACAAAGTTCTTTGGTGGTCCTCAGTAATTTTTAGAGTACAAAAGCATCTCAAAACCATGAAGTCTGAGGATGGCTGCATTAAGCCCGTGTCCATTTGTCCTTCTGGTTGCTGCAACTTGAACTTCAAGAAGTTTTCCGAACATATCAGTTAGCCCACATAATCAAAGTTCTTTGGTGGTCCTCAGTAATTTTTAGAGTACAAAAGCATCTCAAAACCATGAAGTCTGAGGATGGCTGCATTAAGCCCGTGTCCATTTGTCCTTCTGCTTGCTGCAACTTGAACTACAAGAAGTTTTCTGAACATATCAGTTAGCCCACAAGAGTAAATTACAGTTGAGTTGCTTTTTCCAAAGATCTGCTCTTCACTTTCCCTTCCCTGAAGTAAAAGCATGTCATGTTGGGTAATTACAGCATGTA
The DNA here is from genome assembly GCF_922984935.1 of Meles meles. Classification (NCBI taxonomy): domain Eukaryota; kingdom Metazoa; phylum Chordata; class Mammalia; order Carnivora; family Mustelidae; genus Meles; species Meles meles. The sequence goes on from NC_060072.1 coordinate 65,974,924, forward strand.
AAAAGTGGAGATGTTGACTGTGTTTTATCTCTCCCCCAAGGCCCATTTTCTTTCCACCGTACTGAAAATGCTTGAGCCTTGGAGAGGAAGGAGCCCATGGTTGCAGGCTGCCCATTTAAACCATCGCCCTCAAAAGTGATTTCATGCCGAGACAGGGGTTTTGGGGGACTCTGGTGTACGGCAGACAGTATTATTTGTCAGAGCCATTCTCTGGTCACAACCATTTTTAATTAAAGTCGTCCTATAAATAGCTTATATTCATTTCCTCTGGATCTCACAAGTCAGTAGAGACCAGGAATGATGAGCTTAGGTCAGGACATCTAGCCGGATGAGGTAAATAGAGAGTGAGTGCTTGAAATAGAGCTTCGGGGATTCAGGACTACTACTTGTTAAGATAAATGCATTTCCCTTCCAGAGAAGGTGGAATTTATTTTAAATAAACACCTAGAAGGTATTTTTCTTCTGTGGTGGTGGTTCCTGTTCATTTTTTAATAAGTAGAGCTAATCATTCCTTGAAATTTACAGTCCAGCGAAAGGAAAAGACAGATATTGAAGACATTTTTCATATAGCCCAAGTCTTGAGACTGCCCTTGGATGACCAAGGGCACATGGATGCCATCACTTGCTCTTGACACACATGCTCTTTTAAATCCCATTACTTTTTTGGACCTTGAAAATGGCATTTCTAGTGGAAACCCAGCTCATAAACCCCCAGTAAGAGAAGTTTTAGATGAAAAAGATGATCTCTTCGGCTCTCTGAGAGCGTCCAGAAGGTGGGGGAAAAGTAAAATGAAATCAGGTGAAGGAGGAATTGCCCTTGAAAACTCTTGTTGACTGTTGTATTTGAATTTGCCAAGTCAGAATGTGAAGACACTGGTGTTATTCTTTTCAGGAAAAGCACCTTTCAGTTCTCCCACAGTTTTCCCACATTATTTATAAAGTGATGTTTCTTAGATCTGAAGTAGCCATGGATTTTTTCCAAGACATCTTTATGTTCTACAGCTGCTGGAGGTAATGCATCCAGCATTCTCAGGCATTTGGATCATGACAGGTGTTATCTCACCCCAGGTCTAAGTGTCACTCCTGGCTGCCCTTGTGGTTCTCCCCATATGACACTGTCACTGTACACTCCGATGTCTTCCTCTCTGCGTCCCACTCGACTGTCATGGCAGGATTGTGTTGGTCTTGTTCACTGTTCTGTCTCCCCTATGTACTTGGCACATGTATGGTGCTCACAAAATATCTGTGGACAGGACAGATGGATATCCAAAAGTATAATTGTTTCTTTTGATGCCAGAGACACCATTATTGCCAGAAATACTACTTTTATACAGGGCTTATTCAGTTCCCTGTCCACCAAAAACCTAAATTCTGTTCCCTCTTCCCATGTAGCTGTAAGATACGGGTCACATCTCTTAGCCACTTTGTGCCCAAGTTTCTTCATTAGTTAAAAATGGTGGCAAATTAGTGTCTCTTTATATTTGTTATTTGTATATTTTTATTTATTTATAAATATAAAGTATTACTCTTTCCAGCTCTAGTATTCTTTTATTTCCTTGGCTGAAAATCTCATCCATTGTATTTTTAACAGTTGGGTGGAGTTTTTTTTTTTTTTTTTTTAAGTTTTGATTTTACCATGACTATGTTAGTGCATTTTAAAAGTACCATATAGCATAGAGAATTTGATTCTTTTAAGACAAAGGTGACATTAAAGTCGAACAGTAACACTTGTGGAATGGTAACACAGGAAACTTGAGATCTCTAGGAGCTGACAACCCCGCTTTGGATTAGCCAGGGTGTTCTTTTTCTGGTTGCCTCTAGGATATGAGGTGTTTATTGACCTCTGTTTCAGAAGATGATTAAGAAAAGTTAAAAGGAAAAACACCTGGGTTAGTTAATTATTTCTCATTTAAAGCTAACTGAAGAGCTCTTGTAGGAAATGAACTTGAGACTCCTGGCTACTCAGACAGGGCCACGACTCCTCATGGGGCCGCAGGAGCCACTTTGGGACTCCTGAGCTCAAGAGAAGCTGTACTTCCTTTTTAAAACACCGCTCTCATTGGGTTGTATTTATTAGTTCACTCGTTTTTGAGCTCCTGATAGAAGTATTTTGTTCTCTTCATCTCCCTGTTTTTGGTGTCTGTCTCCTAGGATACAGTAATAATGCTAACACTAACTAGTGATAATAACAAGGATATGGCTAACGTGACAAAGGGCTGTGTGCTAAGCATTGTTCTACATGCTTCACGTTTTGATCCCTTTAATACAACAATCCTATGCAATAGGTACTACTATTATCCTATTTTACAACTGGGCACGTAGAAAAGTGAGGTCACATAGATAGTAAATGGTGGGACTGGCATGCCCATGCACTGGCAGCTCATTGCTTCATCGCTGTGCCACACTTTCTGTAGGCCTTGCAGTAAACATGTCCTGAGTGAATGAGTAAATGAGTAAGTATGCAGTGGTACTTGGTAGCTATTAATATGATTAGAGTCTTAATAATTTGTGTCCTGCCTATCTCTAAACACAATACACAAATTTGTTGGTCCTACAGTGAATGATAGCTTCATAAAGTTTTTCTTCCCTTTAATAGATTGAAAGATTATTTTGAGATTTGAGATTTTCATTCATCTTTAATTTTTCTAAATTAAACTGTTTGGCAGTTGAAAATACATACACTTTTTAGAAACATGGATCTCCATTTTCGCTGGACTGTGGCTTTGTAATTCAAATAGGTGAAATTTGCCAAATTCAAACCACACCTTGTTTCCTAAATGGTACTTAAATGTGTGGATTCGAAGCGATGGCCTTAGGGGCACCTGAGCGGCTTAATTCATTAAGTGTCCAACTCTTGATTTCAGCTCAGGTCATAATCTTGGAGATGTAGGATCGAGCCCTGCGTCATCAGGCTCTGGAATGCAGAGTCTACTTGAAGATTCTCTCCCCCCGCCCCACCAACTCATGTTTGCACGCTTGTGCGCATGTGCGCTCTCTCTCTCTCTCTCAAATAAACAAATCAGTAAATAAAGTTTCAAAGAAAGGACAGTGATCATTCCACAGAGAGTCAGGTGTTTTTACTTTTCTGGGTCAAATCAAATGGAGGCTTTTTGGCTTATTGCACAAGGCTCGGTGCATTTTTATTCACAAGCCAAAGGGGTCACATCTGAGAAAATTGATGCTGTACGTTCCCTTTGTGTGTGTCTGGTTGAATGCTTAATAGTAGTAAATGTTGATAAAATTATGGAAAATGCCTACGCTCAGAGCATACTAAAGGAAGAGTTGCCATGTGCTTTATGCCTGATCATTTCCTTTTACCTGACCTTCCCAACAGTACCAGGAAACTGTGAAATTGTTTACCCGTGAGTAATTGTTAGGATCTGGGTAGCTTTGATTCATTAAGTAGGTTTTACCTTCTATATTGTGAAAGAATGTATAACCTTGTGAAAAATGTACCTAATAACTAGTTCAGATTTACTAGTGTGCTAAAGCAAATCTTTAGAAGAAGAGCAGGACAATTAGGAAATGACCTTTTGAAGATGTGGCAGTTGATCTGGGCCTTGCCACAGTAATAAGAGTTGGAGGTCTGCCTTTGGAAAGATGTATATTCCTATTGGAGGATATGGCTCTGAGATGAAAACACAGGTTGACTAAAAGAAGCAGCACACAGTTGGGTGGACTCTAGAACTATTTTGATTAAAGAAAGGTCAAGGCCAATCCCTCCTGTAATCAGCATCACTCTTCTCCTTTCCTCAAAAACCTCCCCAAATAAACCATGCAGTGTGAGTAAAGAGTGTTAGCTCTGCCGAGTGCAGCTGTTAGATGGATGTCCCAGGCCTCCCTGGCTTCCAGTCAGATTGTCACCTCTCAAGATATTCCTCTGTGGATGTGTCTATCACTCATTTTCACACAGAGTTACTGGGGTGGAGAGCATCCCAGTCAAACGACTATTTGAGGCTTTTTCCAATTGCAGGGCAAATCCTTCTAGATGTTCCTTCTTAGTAAACATCTGCTTGTTTGCCCTAAAGGAACTAAATAGGAATGGATATGAACTATAGGAATTTGTGCCATTGGCACTGACTTTAATTCAAAATACAAAGTGTTTGATCTTGGTTACATAATAGATGCTCAGTAAATTGGTTTTTTACTTTTCCTGTTCTATTGTTCAGTTTATTGTTGTTGTTGTTTTGAACTTTCTCATTTATTCTCCTTTATTCTCTTTTAAAGGAGAGATTTAAGGAGGCTGAGGAGATATACTTGGCTGGAATAAAGAACTGTCCAGACAGCTCAGACTTACACAACAACTATGGGGTTTTCTTAGTTGATACTGGTGAGTAAAATTAAAGAGAACCTGTTCCGTTGAGATGAGATAATACTATCTATCAAGCAAGATGGCAACCACCCAAATGATGTCTCTTAAGTAACATTCACTGGGCTTGGCAGGAAACTCACACCGTTGACTATCATATTGTACTGTGGGGCTATCATTTCTCTAAGTCTTCAAGTTCAGTTCAGTAAAATCCACCCAGTTTGTATAGCACTCAGAAAAACTCCACACATATCGGAATACTTGCTGATTTAATGAGTAGCAGGCCTTTGAGTATCATTTAGACAAGTCCATAAATCTATGATGATGAAACGGTCCTCAGCAATGATACACGGCTTGCCTCTGAATCTACTTACCAGCAGATGGAAAATACTTCTCTATGTCTGATTTTAAAAAGGCTCCAGAATTGTTCCATCATTCTTTACTTGATGTAGATTACAGAAACTATATTACTATAATTGATAGAGTGCTCTTATATGACAGGTGCTATATAAAATATACTTACTCCATCTTATTTAATGCAAAACTTTACTGGGCAGGGATTCTGTTTTCTTTATGATTTGTGTCCCATCTACTGTTGGCATGCTATGAATACTTATAAAGAATCAAAAGGTGGTTGAATTTAATACAAAAGCACCATTCTATTCTCGTTGACTATTAGGCTATCTGCCTTGTGATAAAATTATTTTAATTATTTTGTCAATATGAATGCTCAGAGGGGTTTTTATTTTCAGTATATCTGAAACTTTTCTGTTTAATAGAATGTAAATTTACATTCCAAAACTCCTAGGAAATGCCCCTTATATTTTCACGTAAAATTGTTTTGTAGTGCCACCTGCTGGTTTCTTAGCAACACACTAATACATTAGGTGTCCTGAAGATATAAAAACTGGAAGATACCCCCTGTTGATCTGGTCTTCCCTCTTCCTTCTACTTCAATAACAAACAATGCTACTCCCCTAAAAATCCCACTGGCTACCCTCTATATCTTCCTGCCACTCCCTTCATAGTCATTTGTTTTGTACTGGTGGGAATTCTCCCTATTACCAGTGACCTGCACATAGATCTACACAGACATAAAATCTTTAGGGTGCAGACATCCATTCAAAGGAGGTGCACTTGAGAACGTGTCTGCAGGTCATAAACATTCCATTTCATCTAGAACTTCAGACCGTTCTACAGTTCAGTCACTTAGATGTAATTTCACGAGGAAGATTCTTTGGGGAATCTCATCAGAGGCTTGATTCTAGTTCTGGTCTTCATCCTCAGTTGCCCTGGGATTTTTGTCAGGTCTCTTAAGTGCCCTTTACACTTTAGTGTCTATAGCTTTAAAGCGATACCTTGATTTATTTTTTTTATTTTTTTTAAATTTGTTTATTTGACAGACAGAGATCACAGATAGGCAGAGAGGCAGCCAGAGAGAGAGGAAGGGAAGCAGGGTCCCTGCTGAGCAGAGAGCCTGATGCGGGGCTCGATCCCAAGGTCTTGGGATCATGACCTGAGCCGAAGGCAGAGGCTTTAACCCACTGAGCCACCCAGGCGCCCCTTGATTTATTTTTTAATAGCTCTTAAGTACCAAGACACAGCTAAAGGGTAGCAAAAGGCATCTAATTAGGGGCACCTGGGTGGCCCAGGAAGTTAAATGGCCAACTCCTGATTTCAACTCAGGTCATGATCTCAGCATCCTGAGATCAAGCCCCACACGGGACTCCATGCTCAGCGCAGAGTCTGCTTCTCCCTCTCCCTCTGCTCTTCCCCCAGCTCACATGCTCATGCACACACACGCTCACTCGCTCTCTCTCAAATAAATTAATTAATCTTTTTTTTTTTTTAAGGCAGCTAAATTGTGTCAAAAATACCTGTAAAGATGGGACACCTGGGTGGCTCAGTGGGTTAAAGCCTCTGCCTTCGGCTCAGGTCATGATCCCTGCGTCCTGGGATCGAGCCCCGCATCAGGCTCTCTGCTCAGCGGGGAGCCTGCTTCCTCCTCTCTCTCTGTCTGCCTCTCTGCCTGCTTGTGATCTCTGTCTGTCAAATAAATAAATAATCTTAAAAAAAATACCAGTAAAGATCATTTAATTAAAATATTTTAAGCTGTATAATGCATTAAACAAATGCAAGGTGGTGGGGCACCTGGGTGGCTCAGTGGGTTAAAGCCACTGCCTTTGGCTCAGGTCATGATCCCAGGGTCCTGGGATCAAGCCCTGCATCTGGCTCTCTGCTCAGCGGGGAGCCTGCTTCCCCCTCTCTCTCTGCCTGCCTCTCTGCCTACTTGTAATCTCTGTCTGTCAAATAAATAAATAAATAATCTTTAAAACGAATGCAAGGTGGCATTATTACTATTTTTTAAAGTCCCATTACATAAATACCATTTAACAAAAATGCCTGATTTTAAAAAAGATAAAGCAGTGCCCTGATTACTATGTTGTGATAGAGTAATTGAGACCAACGCTTAGAAATAGTTTCAGGACAGTTTTTCTTCTATAATAGCCTATCTATTTTTTCATATAATGAGAAGTAACAGTATCTTGTATAAACAACAATCACTGATAATCTCAAAACATCATATTAGCTAGGAAAAAGGCTAGAAAACACTTGGGCGAAAATGCTAGACATTAAGAAAACAGATTTTTAGGTTTTATTGCTTTTTTATTATTATTAATTTCCTTGGAACTGGGAATAAATAGTAAAATGGTCCAAAGTTACACAGTGGCAAGGAGACGAAGCCAAAATCAAGCTCATTTACAAACTGAATAATTGATGGTATGACTCAGTAATATGAAGAAGAATGATATACATCAGAAGAGAAATTGAAGATCCTCATGTGTTGTATAATTAAGACGTGCTCTGCTCTCACCAACCACCCCTGGCTACAGGCTCTCCAGAGAAGGCAGTGGCCCATTACCAGCAGGCCATCACACTCAGCCCAAGTCATCACGTGGCCATGGTGAATCTGGGAAGGCTCTACAGGTCCTTGGGAGACAACAGTGCCGCTGAAGAATGGTACAAACGGTAAAGTTCATTTTCTTCACTTTGTAAGTTGCCCAAAGACCTTAGTAGTTACCCTTCAATTTTATGTCATCGCAACAGACATGCTCTTAGAATAGTAACCGATTTTGCTAATTCGGGCAATCCAGATTCTCCTCTCCAAAGAGACTAATACCAAACACTAAATGGTATCTTAAGGGATGGCTTTAAAAAAGTCCTGCTGTTTAGAACAGCAGGTTAGAACCTTGGTTAGAACCAAGGCTAGAATTGTTTTCTGAGGCTGCAGACTGCAGCCCCACCACAAATAGCAGTTTCGAAAATGGATACGGGGTCAAACCGTGCGTGCGTGGGAACCAGCCCATCACCATCAGTGGGAAAGATCCTTGGAGCTCAGTCTCCATATGGAGAGGTTACTAGAAACATTCTTATAGTCAGAGGGTTGGCAAGACTGTTTTAAAAACAGTCTTCTTGATTATAAAAACAGAGACCACATTGGAGAGTCTCAAACCATGGACTGTCCTCCTTAAACCTGCGTTTCAAGCTTTCAGAATGTACCTATGAGAATTTCAATTCACCTTTCTTAAAACTCAGGGCCCTGCAGGTGGCACGCAAAGCAGAGCTATTATCACCTTTGGGAGCGCTGTATTATAACACAGGTCGGTATGACGAGGCTCTGCAGATTTACCAGGAAGCCGCGGCACTAGAACCTTCTCAAAGGGAGCTCCGCCTGGCCCTGGTGAGTGCATTGGCGGAAGAAAATGAGCCAGACACGCAGTGTGCCTTGCAGGGAGCTGGGTCAGAAGCCCCAGAATTGTAACTAGAGCACTCCTATAGATCCATTTTCTGAATACCCATATAGCCAGTGTGGGAGCCATTCACCAAAGACGTAGACACCAAAAAAGTTTTTTAAGTTTTTGGTTTACTGAATAACTCATGTATCCCCTTTCACCCAGATCCATCCATTCTTTAGCGTTCTGATGAATTTGTTTATCATGTATGTATGTGTGTGTGCATCCATATGTGTACATATGTGCATATTTATGTGTGCAGATGCTTAGTATTAATACATTTAATTTTTAATTTTTTTAATTTAATTTTTTAAATTTTAATTTAATTTTTTGTGAGCCATACAAAAGTTACAGATCTCATACCCATCTTTCTTTTTTTTTAAGATTTTGTTTATTTGACAGAGAGAGGGAGAGGGAGATGCGGGGCTCAATCCCGGTACCCTGAGGTCATGACCTGTGCCGAAGGCATGTGCTTAACCAACTGAGCCACCCAGGCGCCCTGCCCTTTATTTCAAATACTTCAGCATATAGTCCTAAGAACAAGGGCATTCTCTAACATAGCTAGAGTATGGTTCTCAAATTTAAGAAAGTAATAATCAGCAATATTTTTAATTTCAATTTTTGGAAATGTGCATTTTTGCTACTCTTCTTTAGATCTGCAATAAATCAAACTTGTTATCTTTTTATAAACATGACATCCTGTTGAAACCATATGAAATCATTTCTTTTGAGATAGTTGAATTTTAAAAAACGTCAATTCATTTCGTTGATGTCTTTGGTGTCCCTGCTATTCACACACAGTGCATGCATATGCCTAAATAAATAAACAAACAAACAAAATTTTACACCTGTACACTGTGGGAATTCAGCTCTCTGAGTTGCAAATAGATGCTAAGCATTTTTTTTCTGGAGTGTCTCTGGAATGCCTGTCTTCAGAAATGCTTTGTTTGATGAGGTGATAACAGTGTCTCCTAAGCCAGTTCAATGTGGTTTTGCAGGCTCAGGTTTTGGCTGTGATGGGTCAGACAAAAGAAGCTGAGAAGATGACCAACCACATTGTGTCAGAAGAGACTGGATGCCTTGAATGCTACCGCTTGTTGTCAGCAATCTACAGCAAGCAGGAGCTCCATGACAAGGTAGGGAGCACACTGGAATTGTTGGATTCACAGGTAGAAAATGAGGAGTGCCTGAATGATTCTCCAGTCTGCACATTTATGAGGCTGAGCAATCTTGATTGTCATCCATTGGCATATCCTATCTTACGGATGCTTTTCACAGATACACCTTAACTCTAATATGTCCCCTTGAAACAATACTTTCTTGGCTCATCCTTGGTCTAAAGATTTTTATGTGATAGTATCTCAATTTGTTTTCACCTAACTAGATATAGACTAACATTTGTATGTTTCATCATTTTCTATGTTCCTTCAAATATGTTATTTATAGAATCCTTATAGCAGTCTTTATACAGGTCAGTGACCCTATATTTCAACTATTATTGTTTATCTCCATTTGAAAAGTTATGTGACTTGAATTTATGGAGCGATTCAATAAGTACTTATGGAATGCCTGCTATATGCCAGCCTCTGTGGTAGGTACCAGGAATAAAGTAGTGTAAGAAAAACAAAACAAAAAAAAAATCACCTTTGTCCCAGTGGAGTTTATAGAAGAGGAAACCAAGATTAAACAAGCAATCAAAAACAAATGTAGAATTATAGCTGTGCTCAGTGATGTCATGAAGAGTGTCATGGTCCTAACAAGCATGTTACCAGGACCTGAGTGATCTGAAAGGTTAGGTTCCGAACCTGTGGAGTGATAAGAAGGTGAATGCTAAATGATAAATAGGAGTTACTAGATGAAGGGGGGGCAGTGAAAAGCATTCCAGGCTGGTTAAAGTATATGCAAAGGCCCTGTGGCAGTAGCAAGTGGCAAGTCTGAGGGATGCACATAAAAGGAGCAGGGCACTGTATGAGATAATGGCCACAGAGGTTGCTGGAGACAACACCCCACAGGGCTCAGGACCAGGGCAAAGGTTTTATTTTTTTATCCTTGGAGAAGCCTTGGGCTTTTAAGGAGAAGAGCAACATGGTGGAATTTGTGCTTTGAAGGATCCGTAACTGCAGAGAGTGGGGCAGTGGGTGCTGGGGGCATAGTGGGTACCAGGGATCTAAGAGGAGGCTGTGTTTGGAGTGGTCCAGATGGACACAGTCAGAGCAAAACACCTGACCCCAGGTCTTGTTTTCTTTCATCTTTATCACTGACCTCCCTGTGGGCTGGTCAGGGACATGTCATTTTCTCAGTGAGAACATCAGAGAGAAAGAAGAATGTGTTTTGATTGTCATTTACCACACCAGCTAATACTTAAGAACAAAAAGTATAAATGTTATCATTTAAGTTAGTTTTTTTTCATCTCATCTACATTCTGCCTTCCTTTCAAACCTGTTGGCAGGCACTCGATGCTATCGACAAGGCTCTCCAGCTGAAACCAAAGGACCCAAAAGTCATATCTGAACTTTTTTTCACAAAAGGAAACCAACTAAGAGAGCAGAATCTTCTGGATAAAGCTTTTGAGGTATAAATACTTAATCAAATTATGTTACTAAATTAAGGGATTAAAATTAGTACTCAATCTTTACTGAAGCATATATAATAAAATTTAAGATCAGTGGCATGTTTATGGGGTGAATTTTTTGATTAATGGCCGTGATGTTACATGTTTAGTTTTTATAATTGACTATTTTTTTTAACTATTCAGAGATCTGCAGTACCTCTGCATTATTTTCTGAATTATCACCTTTAACTTGATGTTTGAAGCAATTCCACATTATTCCCTCAGCTAGTTTCTCACTGTGCCTCTCTCACTCTCTCTTTTGGCCAGCATTAACCCTCTAGTCCATCTAGATGAGTATCTAAATAGCTTTGGCATCTCCACACATCCCCCCAATTCCTCACAAGATTCCCTCTCATCGACTAACACATAGCCCATGTCTTCCTCCCTCTGGAAGCCATCTGGATCTTGCTTTCTCCCAATGTCCTTGCTTCCTGTGAACTTTTATATATACTATCTCTACAAGTCATTTGAAAATATCATCTATTACATTGTATTGTTAGGCATCTTTTTATTCTCCCTATTCTCTCCTCCTTCCCTGACCCCCCTCCCCAATCCTCTGTGCACAGTGCCTGCTCCCCAGTTAGATTGGACTTCTTGTATAAAGGGACTGCTTCCTTCTGTGCTCTAAAACATAATGCCTTGCGTCTCAGAGGCATTCAATATCTATAGCTCTCAAATAAAATTTGTACTTAGTTTGCAATCAAAAAGATACTCCTGAAGAAATTAAGAATAGAGCTTCCCTATGACCCTGCAATTGCACTGCTGGGTATTTACCCCAAAGATCCAGATGTAGTGAAAAGAAGGGCCATCTGTACCCCAATGTTTATTGCAGCAATGGCTACGGTCACCAAACTGTGGAAAGAACCAAGATGCCCTTCAACGGATGAATGGATAAGAAAGATGTGGTACATATACACGATGGAGTATTATGCCTCCATCAGAAAGGATGAATACCCAACTTTTGTAGCAACATGGACGGGGCTGGAAGAAATTATGCTGAGCGAAATAAGTCAAGCAGAGAGAGTCAAGTATCATATGGTCTCACTTATTTGTGGAGCATAACAAATAACATGGAGGACATGGGGAGATGGAGAGGAGAGGGAGTTGAGGGAAACTGGAAGGGGAGATGAACCATGAGAGACTATGGACTCTGAAAAACAACCAGAGGGTTTTGAAGGGGCGGGGGTGGGGTGGGGTGGGAAGTTGAGGAACCAGGTGATGGGTAATAGGGAGGGCATGTACTGCATGGAGCACTGGATGTGATGCCAAAACAATGAACACTGTTATGCTGTAAATAAACAAATAAACGAATAATTTAAAAAAAAAAGATATTCCAAACAAATAAAAATGTTATCGAAATACATTTCTATAAGCATTTATAGAATATCTATACAAAGCATTTCTATATCTATAAAAAGCATTTCTGGTAAAGCCACAATGTGGAATTAATGAAGTCATAAAATTACACTAAATGTAACATGAGAAAAGTAAAATTTTAAATGATATTATTGTTTCTGAAAACAAACAGTGAGTGACTTTCAAAATATTCAGAAACAGGTAAAGATATTTGGGAAAACTAACTTGAACATAAACTCTTAAAACAGTGGCATATTTGAAGGGGAAATTGTGTATTTTCCTGTGCCCTGTGAACATTTTTTAAAAAGCTTTATATGTATTTTAGAGAGAGAGTGTGCTCAAGTAGGGGGAGGGGCAGAGAGAGAGGGAGAGGGGAAACAAACACCCACCCTGAGCACAGAAGCTCAATCTCAAGACCCTGAGATCATGACTTGAGCTGAAATCAGGAGTCGGACACCTAATGTGTGAACATTTTTAATACCGTAACATGTGAGCATTTTAAAATGACAATTTAATGAATATATAATTTAATTATGAAGTGATCTGGTATCTGTATCTTATACATTGTATTAAAAACAAAAGTATTTTCTAGTTGCTTTAACTATAAATCAGATAATCATTTTAAAGAGACTAGATTTGGGTGCTTGGGTGGCTCAGTCAGTTAAACGTCCAACTCTTGATCTCAGCTCAATTCTTGATCTCAGGGTTGTAAGTTCAGGCCCTGCATTGGACTCCACACTGGGTGTGACGTCTACTTAAAATCAATCAACCAATCAATAAATAAAGTGGCTCCATCTGTGACAGATAGGAGTTAGGGCTATGATTAGCATTTTTATTTATGATTTACACATATTAAGTAATTTGATCTTCTCAATAGTCATATAAGAAAGCTATGGTCATTGTCTCCATTTTATAGTTGAATAAACTGGGACTGAGAGGTTGTGTAACTTGTTCAAGATCACAGAGGGTAAGAGATGGAGCTGGGATTTGAATCCAGGTTCTTAATTTCTACCCTACACTCTCATCTCTGTTGATATAAATTGACCTAAGAGACACATTCTTCAGGTTTATTTTACCAGCTCTTTAGAAGTATAGTTTCTTGTTGTTTGCTTATTTCTCTTAAAACAGGAGGAGGGATGGACCAGATTCTGTTTACTTTATGAAGCTATTCATCAGTGAAAATACCAAAGAGCGTTAAAATAGACACACAGATACTTAGCTTTGTAATTGAAAGCACCCCTCATAGCCATTAGCTTTATTTAAGGTGACCACTCTTAAATTAAGACCCAGTTGTGATGTAAAACAACATGCAAAATATTACCAGTATGCCTCACAGATGCTACATTTAATGGGATACACATTTGCAGACCAAAAGAGGTAGTTGAGAGAGAAGTAATTCTCTTCAGACATATGAAGACCTGTGGCAGAAGATAAAGGAAGGCTTTTTAATGATTGAAACTATCCCCTAGGAAGATAGATGTCCTCAAGGAAGGAATGAGCATCCTGTCACTGTAAGGATTTTGGTATAGGCTGAATAACCAGGCCAGTGATACTGTGAAAGGGCTGAGCTACATAGGAAAAGATTCTAAAAGATTCTGTGATCATTGAAAAAGTATATTCTTACAAATTCCATTTTTTTTAAATATTTTATTTATTTGACAGAGAGAAATCACAACTAGGCAGAGGCAGGCAAAGAGAGAGGAGGAAGCAGGCTCCCCACGGAGCAGAGAGCCCGATGCGGGGCTCCATCCCAGAACCCTGGGATCATGACCTGAGCCGAAGGCAGAGGCTTTAACCCACTGAGCCACCCAGGTGCCCCTTACAAACTCCATTTATAGAAAAAATCCAAAAGAGTTTTCTTGGCAGGTCAAGGCCAGTGAGAAATGATGCACTATTAATAAAATCATCTGGATTCCCTGGATCATCCTCAGTCTCTGCTAGCAAATTACACATTTTAGTTTCCTCCACTTCCCAGTCATCAGTTTTGAAACATAATTGAAATAAACGGGAACACCTGTGAGCTAGTAGTGTCGGGTTTCATTGTGTTAACCATTTACATTCTCACAAAGGAAGAAAGTGGTTTCCACAGTCCTGTAGCATTAAACGTGGGTTCTCCTTTCTCAACCTGAAAAAGTTTCTTGTATATTTAGAGCTATGAAGCCGCCGTGGAGCTAAATCCAGATCAAGCACAGGCCTGGATGAACATGGGTGGAATTCAACACATCAAGGTAGGAAAATAATTCACTTCCAAGGGATCTGGGTTTCCATTTTCTCTTTCTGTCTTCTCTCAAAAGATTGAGAAAATATTGTTAATTCCCCCTTTGAATTATTTAAAGACCAAAAAAGCCTCATGTGTTTAAAAGGGAAATCAGCACAGTTTATGTTCTTTGTTTTATCCAGATATTGAATATCATGAAGTCATTTGAAAACTAAGTCTATACAAATTATATTCCATGATTTTATTGAACATAAAGAAAACCATGTGTACCTAAGAGAAGTATCATCATACAGCAAATAAAATCTGCCCCTTGTTGGGGCTTCCTGGATCTCATTGTCCTACAGCTTAACTCATGGTCAAGAGTACAGTGTTACTTTATTTATTTATTTTTTAAATATTTTATTTATTTGACAGAGAGAAATCACAACTAGGCAGAGAGGCAGGCAGAGAGAGAGGAGGAAGCAGGCTCCCTGTGGAGCAGGGAGCCCAATGCGGGGCTCAATCCCAGGACTCTGGGATCATGACCTGAGCTGAAGGCAGAGGCTTTAACCCACTGAGCCACCCAGGCGCCCCTACAGTGTTACTTTAAATATTACTTTATTATTTCTTGTACCTATCTTTTACTCCCTAATCATTTACTGAAATGCAAGTTTGTTTATTTGTGGGTTTGTTTTTGTTTTTCCAAAAGGAAAAGCTATCTTTGAGTGAATCATCAAAAATGACCCTTGGGAAGGCTGCTACCTATAAGTAATAGACTCAATATCATTCATTCATTCATCCATTCATCTGACAAACATTCATACAGAGCATGTGATGGGCCAGGTACTCTTTCTTCAGGCACTGGGAATAGAACACTAAACAAGTAAGACAGAACTTCCTGTCTTCATGGAGCTAACATTTAGTAAAAGAGACAGGCAATAAATAAATAAACACATACATACATACATCTATATGTAAAATATAGTGCTATGGAGAAAAAAGAGAACAGATAAGAAGTGCTGTGGAGTAAGGGCTGAAATTTAAAATTAAGGTGGTTAGGGAAGGTCTCACATTATTTTTTATTTATTTTTTTAAATAATTTTTTAATTTTTTTATAAACATATAATGTATTATTAGCCCCAGGGGTACAGGTCCGTGCATCGCCAAGCTTACACACGTCACAGCACTCACCATAGCACATACCCTCCCCAATGTCCATATCCTCACCACCCTCTCCCTATCCCCCTCCTCCCAGCAACCCTCAGTTTATTTTGTGAGATTGAGAGTCTCTTATGGTTTGTCTCCCTCCCGATCCCATCTTGTTTCATTTATTCTTTTCCTACCCCCCCCAGATCCCCCACGTTGCATCTCCACTTCCTTATATCAGGGAGATCATATGATAGTTGTCTTTCTCCGATTGACTTATTTCGCTAAGCATAATATCCTCTAGTTCCATCCACGTTGTCGTAAATAGGGAAGGCCTCACTTTAAAAAGTGATTTTGAGTAGAGACCTGAAGGAAAAAAGCCATGTGGCAAAACAGGGAAAGAACACATGCAAAGGTCCTAAGATATGAGAGTACCTGCTGTGTTTGAAGAACAGGGCAGAGGCAAGTAAGATGAAATGGTAGAAGCCAGAGTCAAAGTTAAGTCACAGGGCAGGATCATGCAGAACCTTGAAGGGGAATACAGGGTTTTTGGCTTTTATGCCATGCTGAATGAGTTGGGGTCCTTAGAGGACTCTGAGCAGAGACATGCCCTGGTCTGACATGTTTTTAAAGGATCGCTCGTATTTAGCTAACCTATTTTCAGGCTTCTATCAGTCTTTATATTAATAAAACAGTAATATAGTGATTAGCATTTAAACAAAAGCCCAATAGGATTTACTATTAAGTGGAAACTGGTCACTCTCAGAAACACAACAAAACAGAAAGGTGACTCGTGATTATATAGCTGTAAGGAGATAATATGACTGAGAGTTGTGCTCTAATAGAGGAATAAACAGGACATTTATCAGAGCAGAATAACCTGAGCTCTGATCCTAATGATCTTCTAGGGTGTCTAGCACTGTGAACTTACTTAAGCTTGATCATAAATCACATGGAATAAATTTTGGAAAAAAATACCAGAAAGAAGGTGGTGCCTGGGTGGCTCAGGTGGTTGAGTGTCTGCCTTCGGCTCGGGTCGTGATTCCAGGGTCCTGGGATCGAGCCCTGCATTGGGCTCCCTGCTTATGTGGGAAGTCTGCTTCTACCTCTCCCGATCTCTCTCTCTCTCTCTGTCAAATAAATAAATAAAATTAAAAATATTTTTTAAAAAATACCAGAGAGAAAGAAAAAAAGAAAGAAAGAGGGAGGGAGGAAGGAAGGAAGAGGGAGAGATAGAGAAAAGTAACGTAATTTTAAATATTTAAATAATATATTAAATAGTTATATTTTAAAATAATATGTCAATATTTTTTTAAAAGATTTTATTTATTTATTTGACAGGGAGAGAGCACAAGTAGGTAGAGAGGCAGGCAGAGAGAGAGAGAGAGGGAAGCAGGCTCCCTGCTGAGCAGAGAGCCCGATGCAGGACTCGATCCTAGGACCCTGAGATCATGACCCGAGCCGAAGGCAGCAGCTTAACATATTGAGCCACCCAGGTGCCCTTGTTCAATATGTTTTTAGATGACATGGGCCTGCATTTAAAGCAGTGGGTTCAGTTGTTAATTTAAAAAGTACAATAAGTAGGAACACCTGGGTGGTGAAGTTGGTTAACGACTGACTCGTTTCAACTCAGGGTTATGGGATCCAGCCCCATGTTGGGCTCAGAGCTCAGCATGGAGTCTGCTTGGGATTCTCTTTCCTTCTCCCTCTGCTCTTCCTGCTCATTCTCTCTGTCTCTCTCTCTCTCACACACACACACAAATAAATAAATCTTTTTTTAAAAAGTACAGTAAGTACACTCAATACTTTTCCAAAAAGTCTGGAAATACAAGGAGAATAGTATGTTCATTGAATTCTCAGATTAACGAGTGAATCCATTGCTTTAAATTAGAGGTACTTCCCCTGAAAAGGTATCTGGAGATTGAAGAAGGATCTATTGAGTGTGTTATTTTGAAATGTAATGAACACACTGATTAAAAATTAGTTTATGCAGTTTTTCATCTTTGCAAACATCATGAATTAGGCTGAACAGTATAAAATTGCTATGTTTGTCATTGAAAAATCATCTAATATCAGTAAATTCATTATGATACCATCCAGTATAAGTATATAGACTGGGCACATGCCTTGGATATGGTCATTTAGATGGTACCATTAGGATGCAAGATTATTATGAGGTCCTGAAGAGAGAGCAGTCATTATCTTTCTCTTTGCACTGCCAGGTAGTGTGTGCATCAGGTCGTGTTAGCTCTTTCCAGGCTACACTCCTTCCCTGAGCCCAGGTGAAACTTAGAGTACCGAGGGCTATGGTAAGGTTGCAAGTTGGAATAAGGCTTTGCCAGGTCGTGGCATGAAGAAATGAGAAGGGAGTTGTCTCTTGCTTATACTGCGTGGTAATAAAAGATAATTATAATGAAGCTTCATAAAGGAAAAATGGGTGGACCAAAAAGGCTAAAATACATTCTTTATAATCAAAGAGTTCTATCAACTGGACCACACCACAAAGTACTATTTTCAGTACTGCGCTATGTGCATTTTCTTTTTTTTAAGATTTTATTTATTTACTTGACAGACAGAGATCAGAAGTAGGCAGAGAAGCAGGCAGAGAGAGAGGAGGAAGCAGGCTCCCTGCTGAGCAGAGAGCCTGATGTGGGGCTCGATCCCAGGACCCTGGGATCATGACCTGAGCTGAAGGCAGAGGCTTTAACCCACTGAGCCACCCAGGCGCCCTATGTGCGTTTTCTTGAGTGGCATCGTACGGAACTCTCCATGGTGTCAGAAGTGTTCGATAGCTACACTGTCAAAGGCAGCAGCCACTAGCCCATGTGCCTGTTGAACCCTTGAAATGTGGTTAGTACAACTGAGCAACTGAATTCTTAATTTAATTGATGGAAACTTAAACAGCCATGTAGAGTTAGATAGCACATTTCTAGAAATTAGGTAATTCTGATTCCTATCTTAGCATCTCAGAACTGGGGACATTGAATCAAGGGATATAACTTTAAAAAAAAAAAAAAAAAAGCAAGTCTTCCAGTTTAATCAAGTAAAGAGCAATTTGAGGGAGAGAAGATAACTCTAGCAGTGGATTTTACGTGAAAGGACAAAGAAAGCTGGTAATCAGAGAAGGAAATGCCAAGGCACCGGGCTGAGGCCTACATTCAGAGAAGACTCAGCAGAAAAATTTCAAAGTCGGCTGTAGTATAAACATATTTTGAGAGCACTCTAAATCTAAAACTCATTTTGAGAGTACTCAGTTGTCTGCACATGTGTGCTAAGCCTAATAAACATCACAAGATACTTGGAAGATAAAGGCTGGAGTTGATGAAAAATAATAACAATTGAATAAAGCAAATCCAGGGTCTCACCTCTTCAGAATTTTGTTTAGCCTCTTACGAGAATCAGGGCTAATGATCAGAAATGTTTTCTGATTTGTGCATGTGTCAGAGCCTGGATTCCCAAAGTTACAATATCCTTTTCTGTCATTTCCACTCTCCTCTTTACTAATATGACGAGTGAGTACTGTAATAAAGGGATGGTGTTTACTCAACCCTGGATGGTTGTTTAATAATGACAACAATGGTAGCATTGGACTGAGGACTCACTGTGCGTCAGCCTGTCTGAGCTCTTAACATGCATTAGCTCTTTTGGAGGATAGTTAAGCATTCAGTGAATATTAGTTGCTAGTTGCTACATAGAACTCTCACTTAGAGATGCTATTTTAAATTGTGATGGGAATTCAGAGAGTACTGGTTTTTGTCCACATGGAGCTGTAATGGAGAATAAAATAGAGCAAATTGAAATGTGGGGAAATGAAGAGAACTCTTAACACTCAGAGTTCTGAGACATAGCAGGACACAGATCTGAAAGAGGGTGAACCAAATAAGGAAGGCAAAATTTAGTAGCAGAAAAGGGCCTGGAAAACAATAATTATGACTGATTTATCTAGAACCATCTGGAACAGGCACACATCATTTCCAGTTAGAAAGCCATGGAACAAAGCAGATGGGGGCCAACAGAGGGTGGTGACAGGTATCTTTAGCAGGTCGGGGTGCTATGCCTTCTTTCCTGCTTTAAAGGGATCCAGCAGGTTCATATTGTCACACACCTTAGGTAAATTTGACTCCATATTCTTACCAGGTCTTTTCACTTTATAAAAACTTATGTTTACATTAAAGCCCATATTAGGCAAATGTTGCTTCTGTGTTAGTTGGATATTAAAATAACTTCCACCACTAAATAGGTCTAGCAGATTCCAAACTATTTAATCATCACTACTTTCGCATTTTCCCACAAACTTCCCTCCCTTTCCTCCCTCCCTCCTTCTCCCCCAGCCCCCATCTCTAGCCATGGCTCCATTTGATTACTAAGGAATAGTACCAACCCCACGAGAGCCCTATGAAATGATAGCCTCATACCATACATTAGTAGAATTGAAAATCTGTTTTTCTGCCATTTCACCTTACGGTGTAACTCTTATCCTTCACATTCTCCAGTTGGCCTGGTACTTAAAACAAATGGATTCTCCAAAAGCACCAAAAGATAAGGATAAAATTACCCATGCAGACAGGGTTTCCTTCTGAGGACATTCCTGTTACACTGGGCCAGAAGGTCTTCTTAGTCTCCCCATTCTCCAAGAGTGTTCTGATGGGTCAGACTATAATTGTCGTCTCTCTTTTTCCCCACAGGGAAACTATGTGTCCGCAAGAGCTTATTACGAGAGAGCCTTACAGCTGGTTCCAGACAGCAAACTGCTGCAGGAAAATCTCGCCAAGTTGGATCGCCTAGAGAAACGATTACAAGAAGTTCGAGAAAAGGATCAGACGTAGCCGTGTTTGGCCCAGTCTTGAGGGACAGTGCTGGTGCTTCTGGAAGAGGAAGAAGTGTTGGAGGTCTTCACCTCAGCAGGGGCACAACAGAGAAGCTTTCCACTCGCTCTGAGTTCAGGGAGGCACATTTTGGGATGCCAGCTGGTAACCCTGTGCTGAGGGACTTGCATTTCCACGGAAGAAGATAGCAAGCAAGGGCTCCATCTGAGAGGAAGTAAAACAACTACTACACGTTTTGCAGATTTTTGTTGGCTTTAATTCCAGATTTCCCTTCATCTGTTTCTCTGCTTTTCCAACCTAAGAATCTAATTCCATCTCAGTGTAGACTTTTACGTCCCAGAAATACAGAGGCTTAGATGCTCTGACGGCAGAGCAGCTCTTCTTTGTGAGATGAGATATGTCAAAGGGGAAAAATCTCTGGGATAAACCATTTGGGTAATTCCACCAAGAGGTAGCTCATTTAGTTCTCCAGAACTAGAAATGAGTATCTAATAGTTTTTGTAGAATCTTCTGGAATATATGGGGGAAAGGGTGTTGTTAAGTGAGCTTTGTCTAATATCCCCCCTAGGATATTGCTAGAGCCCAATTGAAGAGTGAATTAAATTCCACTCTGATGCAAGCTTTTCCCATTGCCTGATATAATAAAAAGGAGGCTTCTGGGATTGTGTATGGGTATTCTCATCCCTGGGAGAAAATCAAGGATCTTTGTTCCTCTAATTTCTTTATGGAAATGTTTAAGATTATTTTAATTTTATTACAAGTATTACTAGAGTAGTGATTCTGCTCTAAGATTTCAGAAGTGCTTTTAGAATCATAAATGTTTCTGACTCCACATACATTGTTATTTTGGTGGAGAAAAAAATAGTATATTCTACATGAGAAATATTAAAGATATTAACTAAGAGAAATGTTCTAGTTTATTATCTTAACATTCAGTCATCCAGAGATTTATTATTTTTTTGAAAACTATATTTAATCACTGATAACGCTGTATAATATATCACAAAAATCTTCATAGACTATGAAGAGGATGGAAGAGAAGCTCTATTGATTTGTCTACTGAAATTTAATGAGAATTCTGTGCTTTAGAATATGAGTGATGAAAATCCAGAGTTCTTGGTTCTGTATTTATAATTTTGGAGAGTTCTTGGCAAATGCTCAAAAAATCTAGGGGAGAAAAAAGTCTAAATTCTAATTATAAAAATACATATTTATATTTAAAAGACAGAGGCCAGCAAAGTGGAACTTAACAATTTGACATTTGTTTTTTAGTGTTATTTATTTTGTAACTTATAAAATATTTAATATATATGTATATACACACAAATTTTTTTCTCTGTACATAGTGGTTTTAATAGCAGCTTTCAGAACTGATCGTACAGAAATCACAAATCTAAATTACAATGTAAAGTTTTAATAGCCCCTCAAAAAATTTGTATTGATGATTCACTTGCCAAAGCTGAAGAAATTAGGAAGTGGAGTTCAGTGTTTGGGTGGTAATATATTTTGAAAGTGAAGAAATCAGAACACCTGATTCTAATTGGGTCATCATAAATTTAAAAAAAAGAAGAAGAAGAAGAGGAGGAGGAGGAGGAACCACTCTGGGGAGTGCTGTTTGCAGGCTAAGCCAGGTGGCCTACAGATGTCATAGCCCAAAGGTGTGCGGATTTCACTTGCTCAGGCCAGGATAGGGTAAAAAGCCTGCTTCTTTTCAACACTGCCCCGGTGTGTTTTTTTTTTGTCAAGGCAAATCTAGTTAAAAGAACTTCGCTGTAAAGAGATGATGCAAGGCATATTTTAAATGCAAAGGATTCCAGAATTTGAATTAGCATACATGTGTTTGTATGCATCAATAATCCAACAATGTCCATATATTGCCACTATGATCTTCTGTTTCTAGTAGTCTTTTAACCTTATATGTCATAAATTTATCCAAGATTTTACCTAAAATATTTTCATTCTCCTCAAAATTACACTTTTATAGTCCTAAGGCCAGGAAATGTACCACCAGTGTTCATTTTAAATTATCAATCCACCCCCAAATTGGGAGGGAAAAAATGAAGCCCTAGCTAAAAAACAGTATCTGAGACTTAAATCACATTTTAGAATAATCTGTAACCAAGACTCACACCTAGGAAGTCAACGGAAAAGACTAAGTCCCAAATTCTGAAAAGCAATTATGCCTTACTTGAAATGCTGCTAAAGGTATGAGGGTACATTAGTGAGAATGGTTGAAATGGCGGCTATAGCCTAAAAGTTTCTGAGGGCAGGGGTCACATGGCCTTCAGGAGACTTGTTCTACCTTCTTTTGGGTGCTTTTCTCTCTCCCCATGTCTGTCTGTCTCTTTGTCTCTCTCTCCCTCCCTCCCTTCTTCTCCCCATGCCCCTCAGCCTCCCTTCATTCTGCCCCCCCACACACACTGTCGCTCTGGCTCATTCTGTGTACACACACTGGCATCTCCTTGAACCTGAAAAGTAAGCACCATTTGTTGGGTCAGATATTTTTATCTGGATTTAATAATGCCACTGAGATGTAGCCAATGAAATAGTTTTCATAGTTAAATGGTGCCTATAAGAAAATAAATCACATGTTATTTTTCAAAGATATTAAGTGTATTTTATAACTATTTTTATTTCGTTCTTGTAACATGAAATACTATGTGGAATTCATTCTTATCAATAAAGTCAGAGTGCCCTGGCTAGTTGTGGAGATACATCCAGAGTCCCCTACTAAAAGCGTCCTTGGCAGGAGAGTTGCTGTCCCCTTTCTGAGATGGAATGGCAGAGCTGGCTTCATGGGCCTGAGGTTCATGTGGTCCCTGGGGGCCCTGCTCTCAGAAGGCCCCTGTGCTTGGTTGAAGGCCCTGCTTGAAATTCTTAATAATTTTGAACAAGGGTTCCTGCAATTCCATCTTGCACTGGATCCTTAAATACGTAAGGTGTCCTTGGTGGGAGGGAAGTTGGCCGAGGACAAGACAGGAGATGCTTTAGTCTGGCTGAACACTTGATCCAGTGATCAGAGTTTCATTTGTGGCTGTGTTCTCTGAGCAACACTCACTTTTTTTTCTCAGCTACATTTTGAGTCACTTGTGTGCATATATCCCCCACGTACTGCCAGTCTAACCTGTCCTTCTGTCCTACCTAGAACCAGTCCTTCTGGCCTTTAAGATTCCCATTAAGTGCAGTCCTTTGATATAGGAGCCATGAGAATGGCTTTACAAGTTTATTTCAACCTTAAGAATTCTTCAGGATTTTTTAAGTGATCCAGATGTTTTCCAGCTGTTAACGGTATTTGTAAAACAGTTTAGTGATGTAACATAAGTAAACCAAAGATTCAAATACCTTGGAGGAAAAGAAATTTTATTTTAGGGAATCCTGAGATGTATATATTCTTTTGGGTCTGTTTGTTTTGAAGTTCATCACAAAACAAAGACAAAAGCCAGCACTTTAATGACAACCTCCTATAGTACATCACAGCCCCTAGCATGAAACTGACACTTGTCACAGGTCATACCTCACTTGATGGAGGGGCTTGTAGTGGTTGTACCGTACTTCTCAACAAAACTAAATGAGAAAATCCAAACTGTTCTTTACCAATCGACCCACAGAAACTATAATTTGAAGGGGATTAAAAATGAATGTGTGGTTTCTTATTGTCTCTACTAAACATTCCAGGCCCCTCAGATCGAAGAACTACTTTCAGTGATAGTTAAGAACTGTTCCTTCACACACAGGGGCTCTCAAGCCAGGTGGGACTGCAGGATCACCTGGGGCCCCTGGGCAGTCTCTGAGATGCTGGCTGCCTACTCCAGATGCTAAAATGCAGTGAGGCTAGAGAAGTAGGCTAACAACTTTAATGGAACTTTTATGACTTTTACCATGTTTCTCCATTTTTACTTTTAAATCTAGACTAAAATGAGCCAAAGAATTCTAAAAAATAATCCAAGGCACAGTTGATTGGTTGAGACTATTGTTTCAAGATTGACAGGTGGGGTGGGTGGGGCAGTTTGCATTGGTGGCAATTGGACTGTAATTTGACCTCACATTTTCAGAATTCTTCACTCTCAGATGAAGAATTACCATGTGTATACACCAGAAAAGGCACCCAGTATGTAAAACTCATTGGCAGTGTTCATGGCATAGAGTGTATGCCTAGACTTATCTGTTTTGATTACACATGTCAGCTTTTGTTAATTATTTCTTCTTGTACTCATTAGAATCTGTTTTTGAGGGGAAAATAAAATGTTTGATCTGATGTGTGAAGGATGTGCATCTTAGATTAATAAATCTATAGGGTATTCGTAACAATAATCAGAGCAAATGTAGTTATGGGTAGTTGGTTTGTTTTTAATTTTTCACCTAGTTTCCAAATCACATTTACTTTGATTAAATTGCATGTTGGTATCTCCCAATAATAGCAAAAGGTAACTATCTGACACCTTTTGGTATTTTAAAAGAAAAAATACCTGTCAAATCTTGCATTTAGGCTGCAATTGAGTAAGATAAAAGCTTACAATGCCAAATATATAACATAACTTTTTATGATTATTCTTGAAGTTTTGTTGTAAAAGAAAAATATGTTGAACAGTTCTTCAAAAAATCGTACTTTCTTCCTTCTTTTTGGCTGTGGTAGCCATTAACTTCAAGAGAAGAAATAACTATAATCAAAGGAGTTCTTTAATATCAGCAAAATAAGACAACAAAATTGATCATTTTCATGCCTATCAAATGGCTCATATAAAATGTGTTATTTCTATCACCAAAGATCCTTTCAGCTAAAACCTTTTAGGGCATGTAGCTCATAAACTCAGCATCCATCACATTAGTCATTATTAGATCACCATTTACCCCAAGATGGAAAGATGAATCTATGTCCAGAAACCCATGAGTTTCTTCCCGTTCTCGGTGGTGCAAATGGTATATATTTATGTCATGTTTGGAAGTTTCCAGTGTGCATAACATCCTTTTGGGCCAAAGGAGGGGTGCCCCGGTCCCAGAATCAGGAAATCTGGGTGGCAGGCCTGTTCGGCGACAGAGGAGATGCCCCACCCTGGACGGGTCACCAAACCTCTCAGCCATGTCTGTCACCCAGGGAGTGACTGGTTAGTTCTGTGAAAATAGCAAGCTCTGTGTGTCTCCTGAAACCAGACTGAAAGCCCTCTACCTCTGAAGAAATTGATAACTGATTAGTGTTGCCCTTCATTTGAGAAATTAAGATAATCACCACCACAAAGCACACACACAACCATAAGAGTGAGTGCACTGTCCAAGTGCTTTCATATGACAGAGATCTTATTTTGCAGTCTATACACATAAAAATTGGTCATTTTGTTATGTGTCAGGGGGAAATATTTTTTTAAAGATTTCCTCCAAAGGAATTAAAATTATCTGTAGAAGCCATGGCTTGCTTTTATAATGTGATAAGCATCTGACTTGGTGACTCAAGCGGATCCCTCCTTTTATCAAGGAGAAAATGACTTGCATTGTGTTCTTTGTTCATGTTTTTTATTTCCTACTTTGATCAGTTATATATAAATGTACATTTTGTTACTTTTCTTGTGCCAGCTAGAAATATATTTCCCATTAAGTATTTCTCCCATTTAAGTCTGATTGTGTATGCTCTGCTTAGGTCTTTCCAAAATGTGTATTTTATATAAAATATAATGAAAATAATTATGTCTGTTTCAATCTCTCAAGTGCTCAGCAATTAGTACCCATTGAAACCCATGTCACTAGCTGGTGTCTGCTTTAAAAGAAAGAAATCTTCCTTCTCATATTCATTCATTGCATTGCATTGTTTTGTGTGTTTCTTGTCTGCTCTCTTTCCCATACCTGCAGTCACCGTTTCAGTCCTTATGTGCTCCTGAACTCTTCCTCTCATCTTGCTGAGTAGATGCCTTCAACCTCTCTGTAGAGAGTAAGTAAAAGGTAGAAAACATATTCTCTCAATACCCTGCACTCTTGTCTACAAATTTCCCTGTACCCAATTCTTCCCTCCCCTGTTACTACAGTGGAAAAGGGACCTAGGCTCTGGATTTTGCCTCTTGTGAAGTTTCATTCCATCCCTTTACCTCCCTTTTTCATCTTTAACTTCTTCCTTTTACCAGCTCATGTGAATTCTACTCTACTTTAAAAACATGTATACAGGTAACCACCATCAAAATCATTTGGGAAAGAAAAATGTAAGCCCTTCCTGTATTTCTTTTGATCTCTAACTGCTACCACATCTCTTTGTTCCTTCTCAGCTGAGCTATTTGAGTGAATTGTCTTCACCGTTCTTTCTACCTCCACCTTTCACATTCCCTCTGCTTCATAGTGTTCTGTCCCTGCAACAAATAAGCAAATGAAACTTCGGTTTCCAAGGTCACCAAGAATCCCCTTAGTGCTGAATCTTGGGCCTTGTGGGACTTTGGAGAGGGTTCTAGAGTTCAAACCAGTAGTTTAAGCAAGGATGGAAAAATTTGTTTACACAAAACATTGTGTAGAAGAAGAAGTAGATATTTGGGTCTATCTGGAGGATCTGAGCTTTTATTGGAGAGTAGTTTGCCCCTGGGGCAAGGGAAGGTTATGGTATTCCTGGTAAAATCACCAGGGTGAAAACAAAATTTAAAGGTGAGGTGGTAAGTGCCCCAGGTCAGCCAGCCACCACAGCTGGGAATTCCCTTTGCAGTGCTCAAGCCTGGAGGTACAGAAAGGCTGCTTACCTTACCAAGCCCCCTCCCAGTGTCCCCTAGACATCCTAGCTAGAGGAGGCCTCTACTTAAACTTTTGCAAGATGTCCTTACTTAAATAAAGTGGTGCCTGCTATTCTTAAGAAAAGTTCAGTCCAATAGAACTATTTGTGATGATGGTAGTGTCCTCTGTATGCTCTCCACTAGGCACTGGTGGCTATCGTCTCTTGAAATGGAGCTGGTGTGACTGAGGAACTAATGCTTTTACTGTAAGTTAATACTAATTTAAATAACCACGTAGGGCTAGTGTCCACTATAGTTGGAGCTTTTTGATGTTAGATGGGATATAAAAATCAGAGAAACACCTTTCATATTCATGTAAGATTTGAGACTGTTTCTGGTTTCAGTGCCAACTGGATTCTTCAAGCTTTTCACTGAAAGGGGCCCCTTGATCTCTCTCCTGTTCCCTTTTGCAGTTTTAGGGTCATTTCCCCCAGCTGATTCTCACCTACCTGTTTCTGTACCTGCATTCCCTCCACCTTGACTGTCTTCTGCTTTCCTGTCCATCTGTCCACCACCTGCCTGTCTCCCTAATTTGTATACTTCCCACCTTAGTTAAGGAGCTTTTATTTCTTTCTCACACAGAAGTAAGACAACTGGGTCTGGGAGATTGGTGTCTACCTTTGTTATATATAGAATGTCCACTGAGCTTTGTCCTAATTTTTTGATACAACACAAACCCATTATAAATTCTGGCTTCCTTCCTCTCTCAACCTCAAGTTATCTTACGACAAAATAATGCTTCTAGAAAAAATATGCTGACATATCAATCTTACCAATGAATTCATTTGTATAATCTTACATGATGGATCCTACCGCTTTGGCCCATTCCACTGAAGCTAGGAACACAACCACCCAGGAAGGGGATAGCAGCTGTAGACCTGATCTTTTCACAGCCACTCTGAATATTCTTGAATGCCAAGGGCTTCAACAAGCTTCTTACAAGGTGGGGCAGTCCCATTACTTCCTCAATAAACTTCCACGAGTCTTCCTCTTTTCAGAAGGGGGCTTGCCTGTGTCTTGGATGGGTGACCAGCTTCCTCACTCAGGCTCAAGCCACCCTCCCGGGGCTGAGACAGAATTCTCCTGTGCTGAGCGTTCCAGGCCACTGATCCCCTTGCTCCTGGGATCCGGCGGAGCCCTCTGCACACCTGTGGAGGCGCAGCGCGGTGGGACGAGGGGCGGCTACGGCCCGGGGACGACCAGGAGGATCGGGAGGGTAGGGGTGCTGGAGGTCAGCCATAGCTGTGAACCCAGCCGCGCGAGGCAAGTGCACCCCCTCGGCGCGGGCGCAGGAGTGAAGAGCGCGGCGGGCGCTTCCGGGCGGGAGGGTCTGCACGGCGGGGATCGCTGTCCCCGCGCGGCGTCTGCAGCTGCGGCGGAGGAGGTGGTGTAGTCCCCGCGCTCGCGACCATGCGGGCGCCCGTGGGCCAGGTCTGGGCTCTTGCTCGCCGCAGGCCTCCCGCAAAGCCTCGGTGAGCTCGGACCCCGGCGTCGAGGCTGCGGGCGGGGGCTGAAGACTGGCGACGGAGGCGTCTTTACTCCTTCAGCCCTGAAGAAGGAAGGGTGAGGGGCTGGTCCAGGCGCGGAAATTCTCAAACACGGGCCCGCGCCAGGGTTTCTTCTGGAGAGTCTTTAAATTCTGGAGTTCAAGGTTTTAGGCACTTGGGCTAAGGAGCCTTCTCCACGGAAGAATAGCCAATTAGAAGTAATTTTAAGGTCAACTATCTCTCTCTTTTCTGGAGTAGCATATGTTCTCCAGTATCTTTAATACACCCTAAATACAACGCTCCCCTCCCCCGCCCGCCCCGGAGTACGCCGGGAACGGATGGGGGGTGGGGCGGCTGGCTCCTCCCGCCCCCCACGTCCTTCTGGGCGCGTCCTGAAGCCAGTTCCAGTCAGCAAGGGGTAATTGTGGAATGGTCTCAGGAGTGTCTTGAGACAAGAAGGGGGTTGCCTGCTGCTGAGTGAGATCAGAACATTCATGCCAGGCCAGGAGAATCTGAAGGTGGAATCTTGATCAAGTGAATCCTTCCATAAAGTGCTCTGGGTGTGTGTACCCACACACGCGCGCACACACACGCTGTCTCTGCCACACAGGACTGAAGTGTGGGATCCGTGCGGTTGATGTGAAAAGTACAGAAACTGTCTTGGCAACTGGGATCTTCCGTAGAGTTACTGGTTGGAGAAATTCAACAGTCCGCGGACATCCGTGGTGGGTCAGCATAACCAAAGCAGCGATTTCTTAATGAGAAATCTTACGGTTTTTTTCTTGTTTCAAATATCACAACTCCAGGCTGTTAACATGTAATTTTTTTCTTGACCCTGCTCAACCTCTCTGTCAGAAGGTTTACTTCATAGGAAATTTCTTCCTAACCAACTATATCGGTAACTTAGCAATGTTATATAGGAGAGTTGATTTCAAGTGTTTCTAAGGGAGATGACACCTATGGGGACACCTATATGAGTTATGTTTGTGCATTTCTTCTTGGGCAGGTCTCCCTAAAATCAGGTGAGCATCACTTCTGTGGAGGAAGCTTGATCCAGAAGGATCTGGTTGTTACCGCAGCACACTGCCTGGTTGGCCTCAATGAGTAAGCTGTGGATTTCCATTATCATTACTCACTTATCAAACCTCGATTACTAGCTGTACGACTGGGAGATTTGAAGCTCTAAATACTATGGGAAGTTCAGTCTCAGTCCCTTTCTGAATTTTTCCACCTGGTCCAGCCACTCATGGACCTTCCTGATCCCCAGAAACTTGTATCAGGATTATCTTACGATTTCCTGTACCTCTTACTCTACTAATCAGAGTCCCCAAAGATCCCAGATTAGTCTCGATAATTTTTGAAGTTGGTAGTGAGGTGGAGGTGATGATTACTTGTTCTAATGAAGTACTGACATCAAATGTTTAATGGATGTTCCAAAATTTTAATAATCTGAGTTTCAGTCATTAGGAGGGAAAAAATACTGTGGAAATAACTGATACTTAGCTAGGTTGAGAGTACTAATAATAATGAGAGTTCTAGGAACAATTTTTATATCTTTTTAAAAATGATAGAGCATATGTATACAAGTATAAAAGAAAAAGAGGCCAGTCTTAAATACTTTATGCAGAAAGACGTTTGATGGTGGGGGAAGGGGGTTCACGGAACGCAAACACTCTGATGGAAATTCATGACTTTTCGCAGATCCCTATGATTTATAGGCAATTACGATGGTAGTAATCATTAATAGAGGTGCATCTCCTTTTAAGACTTAGAAATGCTTAAAGGTACACTAATCACTTCTCATTTACTTATGTGAAACCAAGGCAGTCGTTCCTGGGGAAACAGCTATATTTATTGAAACATTTTTCTTTGGTTTTAGGAAGCAAATTAAGAATCTGACTGTGATTGCTAGGCAACACAGCCTCTCCCAGAAGGGTGTACATGAACAGAAGAGTCCTGTCTCAAAAATTATTATCCATCCTGAGTACTGCAGACTTGGACATATGAGTTCTGATATTGCACTGCTCTACCTAAAACACAAAGTTGAGTTTGGTATGTAGGGGAGTTAGCACATGAAAAAGTGTAGGAGAAAACGGTGCTTTATTAATCCTGTACCAGTTAATTTTAATTTCTGTGCATACATCTACTAATATTAGAATAGCTAAGTTTTATTCCTTTTTATTCTGTTTTTTTTTTAAGGATTTTATTTATTTGGCAGAGAGAGAGATCATAAGTAGGCAGAGAGAGAGGAAAGCAGACTCCCTGCAGAGCGGAGAGCCTGAAGCGGGGCTCGATCCAGGACCCTGAGATCATGACCTAAGCCGAAGGCAGAGGCTTAACCCACTGAGCCACCCAGGTGCCTTTTTTCCCCAAAGGTTTTATTCTTTTTTAAAATTTTGTTTATAAGTTATAAAAAATACTGGTCCCAGACACAAATTACATATGCTTAATCTGTATTTTAAGTACTCTTTTGTCTTGGCTGGGCTACATTCTAGACTTATACTCAGCTCTAGCCAGGGAGTTTGGGACATTTGAAAGTGTTCTCAGAGAGTTCTTCTTTTTGTCATTATTGTGGACCAGATAGCTGACACTCAGCACAGGTAATCTAAGCATTTTGGATAAGAATATTAAAAATCTGTTTTTAAAAATGCAAAAAAGAAAAGTTTTCAGTGACCCGAAACAATGAGCACAAATCTAGAGGCGTTGGCCAGGTAATGAAGCAAGCCATTGCCTTTGAGTCATCGAATTGATTTTTAAGAACCTAGAGCTTTAATTGCTCAAGCAAGGAGACTGCATAGGAGGAGGGGTAGGGAATGGGAGAGTCTGGTTGGAGTCTCCCATGTAACTCCTGACTTCCTGGCAGGTAATGCTTGAAAGGTTGGGGGAAAAAAGAGGGGAAAATATGTCACATAAAGTGAGGGAATAAGGAAACTTACCTGTTTGATTATTGGCTCCATAATCATGAGCAAGCTTTCATTCAAGTTTAATGCTAGAATTCTCATTACCTGTGACCAAAAGAAACTATTGCCCCATTTTTCTGTTCCCCTTTATAGAAAAGCTATGAAGCTCCATTTATGATAGGGAGGTTAATTTCCTCTCCTCAGTTCTCATAATTACATGTATTAAGTTTGAGCTATCTGTTAGACATCTGAGTCAGTCAGACTCTCACACCCCTTACTCCCCCCAGTTTGCTCTTGTCTTAGTCACTGACCTCCATGTTGTTAAATTCAAAGGTAAATTCTCAACCCTCAGCTTACTTGAAGGAGTTCTGACAGAGTTGCTCATACCATCCTGGAAACACTTCTTCATTTGAGTTCCAGGAGTCCCTTGGTTTGCCTTCTACCTCTTTTTTCACCCTTTACTGGTTTTCTATGATGACACCTCCTGTGCCCTCTTATTGTTGGCATGCTTTTCTCTATCTGTCCTCACTCCTTTAGTGTCCTCATCCAGGATCAAGACCTAAAACACCATCTGTTTGAAGACTATCCCAAATATTGTCTGTCTAGCCCAGGTTCCTTTAGATTACACACGCTGCTGGGATTACTAGTAGTTGTATAGCTAACTGCCTACTGGTCATCCACCTGGATGGCTAATGGGCATCTCAAACTTAATATGGTTAAAACAGAATCTTGATTATCGCCTACATCCTAAATCTCCTTTACCCATAGCCTTCCATTTTGATTAACGACAATTCTATCTTTCCTGGTACTCAAACTAAACACTTTGCATTGGGTCTTGATTCCTCTTTCTCTCACATTGATTCTTCTTTCTCCCAGAAAAGTCCTGTTGCTTCTGTCTCACCCTCTCTACTCTTAGCATCCTGTTCCAGGCTACCGTCCTTTCTTGCCTGGCTTAATTTTAGTAGTCTCTTAAATTGTCTTTAACTTCCTCTTTTGCATGCCTAATGTTTATTACTAACCCAACAATCAGACAAATACCTTTTGAAATATGAGTTACGTCACTCTGTTCAAAACCCTTCAGTGGTTCTTTGTTCTACTCAGATGGAAATCAATGTCTTCACCAGTTGACATCTCTGCCCTCCTGGCTCTACATCTGATCTGTTGTGTATGTGTGTGAGTGTGTGTTTGCTAAACTTTTTTTTGCTTAATGTGTTCTAGCCATCTGGCCAACTGTTCTTCAAACATATATGACATGACCCCTCTGTAGGGACTTTCCATTCTCTTTCTTCTTCTTCAAATGCTTTCTGCTCAGATAACTGCATGGTTCCTTCCCTTGGCTTTTCAAGGCTTTACTCAAATGTCATCTGCTCAATGAAACTTGCCATGACTATAAATTTCAAATAACATTTCCCAGGCCATCCCCCCTAATCTCCAGATTTCAGAACTTCTTTACCCTACCCTGATTTTTCCAGAGTGATAGTACCTAACCACCAAATAAGTTATTTTATTTATTGTTTGCATGCCCACTTCTCCAATACACACTCTTGTATGTAAGGGATTTATCTTTCTGCTCATTCACTGAGGTCTAGAAGAGGGCTTACCACATAGTAAGACTCAATTACTCTGAGGGAAAACTATCTTTTAAGAACAAGGGTCTACACTAAAATGTTAATAGTTTTGGAAGATCATGGTAGTGCATATGACATTGGATTATGGTCTTCCTTGTTTCACTTTTTCTGCATTTTTTCTAAATTTCTATAAATATGAGAGTTTTGTTTGTTTGTTTTTGAAAAATATATGTCAGGGGTGCCTGGGTGACTCAGTTAAGCCTCTGCCTTCAGCTCAGGTCATGATCCCAGGGTCCTGGGATCGAGTCCCTCATTAGGCTCCCTGCTCAGTGGAAAGCCTACTTCTCCCTCTCACTCTGTCTGCCATTCTGCCTACTTGTGCTCTCTATTGCTCTGTCAAATAAACAAATAAATAAAATCTTTAAAAAAATAAAATATGTCAATGTTACTTTTAGGGAGAGAATATAGAAGCTATGAAATTAACTGGATGTCCCTTTTCCAAATATATTCAAGACTTGTCTATCTATGAGTCTTATAATTTTCTGTTATTGTTGTTTTTCCAGGAACTGCTGTTCAGCCAATCTGTCTTCCCCATAGAGATGAGAAATCTGAAGCAGGGATTCTTTGCATGACCACTGGATGGTGCAAGATCTCAGAGAGTAAGTGGCATCAAAAGGAAACAGGGGGCGCCTGGGTGGCTCATTGGGTTAAAGCCTCTGCCTTAGGCTCAGGTCATGATCCCGGGGTCCTGGAATCAAGACCTGCATCAGGCTCTCTGGTTGGCGGGGAGCCTGCTTCCCTCCCACTCTCTCTGCCTGCCTCTCTGCCTGCTTGTGATCTCTGTCTGTCAAATAAATAAATAAAATCTTAAAAAAAAAGGAAACAACAGTAGTTCTTCTAGGTTTCTTTGTCCATGAGAAGCAGGAATTTTATTGGCCATGAGTAATCCATTTATCCTGTTTTGCTTTTGTTTTCCCCAAGTTATGATCCAGTGAGATTTCTGGTTGTCTTCTCCATAAAAATGACTACACTTAAGGCTCTACACAAAACTTCTCCTGCTGCCCATTTTGGTTAAGTGTGTCAGAAAAAGAAAACCAGCAGTAATTATGACAAATGAAGAAGAATACAGTAAAAGGATAATCAGGAAATAGTAACAATGGTTAAACTTACTTGTCTTTAATGTTGTGATTTTTTTTCTTTTTTTCTTTTTTTACGGTGAAGTATTTCACAAAATACAAAAAAGTTTCCCTCTTGGGGAAACTTCAGTGAGGACAATGGTTGTCTAACTTACCAGACTGTCTCCACAGCATCAGAATATTCAAACATCCTCTGAGAAGTAGAACTTCCCCTCATGGATGACAGAATGTGTAATAGTGTGCTCAAGCGTATGAACTTTCCTCTTCTGGGAAGGACAATGATGTGTGCCAGGTGTCCAGATGGGAAAAAGGATGCCTGCCAGGTAAAATATATCAGTCAGCCTGGTTATGCAGTATCATGTAGGCAATAGTGGATTCTGCCTTTCTCCATGAGTTGCTTTTGCAGAATTACTGCTTCAGAATTCTTTTTTTGTTCATCTTTCTGCCATGTTTCTACTGAAAAAGTTTACTTGACCCGGCCTGAGAGCATTCTTTCCTGTTCCGTGCCCTTTCTTATCCCCACCCTTCTTTTTGGAGAAAGGGAGGGAAGGAATGCAGGGGAGTTGGTTTCAGCATTTCCAACCTAATGGAAGGAAACAAGAGCACTTTGGCAAAATTAGGTCTATCTGTGAATTATTTTTCATTCCACCTTTTGATAAACATTGTGATATTTTTTAAGCCTTTAAGGCAGAATGCAATGCTTGCACAAAATTTGACCAAAGATGGCATAACTATTGTAACGGTTGGATAAAATATATGAATGACCTCCCAAGGCTGACACAGCAACTTACCAAGAAGACTGATCTTCACAAGACAGAGAGGGAAAGGGAGACTAACTGGTGAAAGACAGGCATTTTAAGTTTTAGATGGAGATGACAATTTACTTGGAAAGACATGAAAACAAAACAAAACTGGAGGAGCAAGCAACTTGGAATTACTATGGGAAGCTCCCTAAAATTATCTTTTGGAAAAATTTTGACTTTTGTTCTGGGAAAGGGGGGGTGCAGGTGGGAGGCTATAACAGGACAGGGACCAGGAAGAGTTTGGAAGGGAGGAGACAGCAATTTAGAATTATGCCACTTTCTGAATTGGAACCCAAGTAGTTTAATGGTGCTCAATCCTATCTGCTTCCCTGAGAGACCCTCTTTTTTTGGATTAAGCATTCAAACAATCCTGTGCCTTTTGAAGAGGGTTTAATGCATACAGAATTGACACATGTTCTCAAAGCAACACATGATTCTGAAGGATTATTAACGGATCCTAAAATCATGGGTTCTTCATCCTCTAGTCCAAGAGCCAGCAGTCCTTTACAGGTAGCCCCTGGGACAAAGTTAGGCTTCTGTTCTGTTCTCAGAGCCTTCCGCTGTTGCATGAACTTGGAGATTCTATTCACTGGTGCTGTAGACTTGGATATGACCCAGTCTTTCCCAGCAATTCCAGATGACAAACTAGAGTGAAAGACTGTTCTGTAAACTCCCCCTGCTCCTTCTAGGGTTTGGAATGTACATGGTTGTTCCCAAAACAAGTAGGGACAAGAGAGAAGTTAAATGGTAGCTTGACAAGATTGCAGACACTGATTAGAAGGAAGTTACATCTAGGTAAAAAGACAGTACCTTAAAACCAATAGTGAAGAGACAGAAAGGTGGACTAAAAAAAACATTGATGGACAGTAACCAGTGGCTATCTATGCCTCTACTACTTCTCTCTTTGAGATGAGTGCTATTGTTTGTGGGGCTACTAAAATATTTTTAACTTGTGAATATTTTCAAGTTTTTTCTTTTTCTGTGCTATGAAAGAGAGCCTCTGGAAGTCCATTTGTTTGTAGAAGAGACAGTGGAATCTAGGTCCTTGTTGGGATAAGTTCTTGGAAAGCTGGTTGGACTAGAGATTGGACTTCTCTAAGAAAAAAACCATAGAAGGGCATCGCTGGGCATTTTCTCCAAGGTGTTTGAGTTGATGGTCAGAACATACTCACAGGTAGGTGTAATTTCTGTGAATTCATCCTTCCATTCTAAATCAAATGCTTATATCAAGGGTAGTTACTCTGGTATGTTGCAGGTATAATAGAACTAGGCTCTGAAAGCACAAGTATGTCTGATTTTCAATTCCTAATCCAATATATATTAACTTAAATCTCTAAATTCATGAGAACTGATAACTTTCAATATAACTTAAACTCAACTTGGACATAACCTAGATCTTCAAGTTTATGTTCATGTAGATTTTCATGAGATATGGGTCTTTTTTTTTTTTATTCATAAGATTTAAAAAGTAACCATTGAGGAAGTGTTCTTTCTTCATTTATCCAGCTGACATATCTTTTCCTCTAAATTAGTTTATCTTTTTAAATTTTTTTTCTCACCATAGCACATAGCCTTCCCAATGTCCATCACCCAGCCACTCCATTCCTCCCACCCCTCTTCGCTTCAGCAACCCTCAGTTTGTTTCCTGAGATTAAGAGTCTCTTATGGTTGGTCTCTCTCTCTCTGGTTTCATCTTGCTTCATTTTTCCTCTCTTCCCCTATGATCCTCTGTCTTGTTTCTCAAATTCCTCATATCAGTGAGATCATATGATAATTCTTTCTCTGATGAACTTATTTCACTCAGCGTAATACCCTCTAGTTCCATCCATGTTGTTGCAAATGGCAAGAGTTTGGGTTTTTT
Source organism: Meles meles (assembly GCF_922984935.1). Classification (NCBI taxonomy): domain Eukaryota; kingdom Metazoa; phylum Chordata; class Mammalia; order Carnivora; family Mustelidae; genus Meles; species Meles meles. Next base: position 66,011,652 of record NC_060072.1, read on the forward strand.
GATGGCAGCATAATCCATTGTGTGTGTATATATATATATACCACATCTTCTTTATCCATTCAGCTGTTGATGAACATCTAGGCTTTTTCCATAGTTTGGCTATTGTGGACATTGCTGCTATAAGCATTCTGGTGCACGTGCCCCTTCGGATCACTACATTTGTGTCTAGTTTAGGACACTAAAAATAAAGGACTCTTTTCCCTTTTCTCCCATTCACCTTTGTTAATTTTACTTGACAAGAGTGGAGAAAATAAGGGAGGCTTTGGAAAGTTGTTTTTGTTTTGCAACACTAAAATCTAGATTAGAAAAACAAATGTGGCTCAAGAGATGCCAAACCTATCCTCAAGGAACTTCCCTGCTATTTGGGAAGACAAAGGAGTAAATTGACCAATGTGACAAAGGTAACGCCTGAGCATCGAGGAGAGCTCTGAGGAGCTCAATCCTGAGGGACCAGAAGGTGTGCCATACAAAGGGGTGACACCCACGCAAGGAATGCCCAGGGGCAGCCTCCGTAGAATAGAGACGTAAGGATACATGACTAACAAGAACAAGCAGCTGAGTACGAGAACAAGATTTTTTTCAAGGCCAGAACCCAGAGCGTCAGAACCCAATGTTCTCTCCATCCCACCAGTGTTCCCTCACTGTCATCCACAATCAGCTACCTTGCTGATGATTCGAGAAGCACCACTGTGACTGGTCCAGCTGAACACCACTAGAGCAGGCTCACCACTGGCTCTCATTTGGGCATCAGAGTGAAAGTGCTCTGTTCGTTGTTATAGCTGCACAGGGAAATATTCTCCTGGTAGCAATTCTGTTCAGTTTTCATCACCTGGAAGAAAAGGTTAAAAAGACTAACAAGCCCTGAACTAAGGTTAATGATAACAATATTTTAAAAGGGCAATGGAATCAGCCAATAACAGTTAATTCCACAATCAAATGAATAGCAGAATGTGACGATTTATTTAAATAACACTTCCTTGACATCTTCTTTCTAAGCTTCTCATCCCATAGTTGCTTATTTTTTCTAGCTTTCAGTAATTAGAATGTGACCCTGGAAGCTGAAATTTCTGAGTGCATGATAGAGGCTTGCCATGTCATTGCTAAAATTTGTGTACTTTTACTTTAGTATTTTTCTACATAGGTATTTTATTATAACCCAGAATATCCTAGTGAGAGATGGAGGAAAAAAACCATATTAGTTCCATATATAATGAATTTGAAGCCTCAATATGACTCATGATTTTGAAAACTGGATAAAGATATGTTAAATCTGAAGAACTTAGAGAAATTTTCTCAGTGAAGTCTGAGGTCATAATGTCTAAAAACATGTGTTCCCATAAATATAAATTATATAAATTACACAGCTTCAATCTGACTGTGTACCATATGTCTTGAAATTCTGTTCATAGCTGAGGTAAGTGATCAACTTTTCTACACTTTGAAAGCTTGTAGATCTCAAGGAACCGTGTTATTTGGAGAAAATGGCAAGATTCGTTACCCGCATTCCAAAGAGGGAAGCTTTTCTCGTTATTGGTATGTATCCAAGGTAGGAATGATTCTTGGGTTTCCCCCAAAATCAGGTCTTTAAGGGGCTATGTTTTGACATTTGTACCTAGTATCTCAGTTTCTCAACCTGATTAGCATAAAAGTCTGTATATTTCATCTGATATTTTCTATTTGGGAAGTATTTGCTGACGGATATTTCTGATATCCACTAATACGAACGAACCATCAGCACAAGTAGTATTAAGACTGGAGCTTACCTGAATTGATGTATTCAAATATACAACATTTCCTACTTACTGCTGTAATAATGGTAATACTTTGTTAAGTGTTGCCTAGAAGATGGAAAATAGCTCATGATCTATAAGCTTCAGTGTCTTTAAACTTTTTCTACATAATTTGTTCCCTCTATGGCTGAAGAAATCTTTAAGCTTTAGAAATAAGTTTTGCAAGTACTTCATTTTCTCACGTGTTGTGAATTAACTTCAGATCTTGTATGAACATTGAAAGGTGTGCGAAGGTAGATCACTGATCCGTGAGTTTATAATCTGGAAAGAAGGAAGAGCTGGGTAAGAAGAACTATACTATAAAACACGATCAGATAAGCTTTATAATTTATACTACCCATGTGTCGGGTGGTATTATTGAGAATGGAGAGGCTAAGACCCATTGCAATGGTTTGTCTGGTGTGTGTGTTTATACTATGGTCGGGGGGGTGGTAGGAATGTGTTAGTGAAGGGGGTAGTATTGAAACTAGTCATTGAAGGGTAGTTACAGTTTTGTAGCTCATGAAGTCTTTTGTAGCTCTGGTTTCTAGATTTCAACAGATCATGCCTGGCAGAGGGAGTTATGTGTGAGTAATGTCAGGGAGATGGAGAAAATTACGGTTGTTTGGACAATGTGTATCACAGGCAGCTGGATAGCAGTCCCAGCATAAATAAGAACTAGTGTGGACAATGAAGATTAAAAAGGCTGGTTAGGACTTAATTATAGAGCACCTTAAATCCCATGAGAAGAAGTTTGGACTTTTTGCCATAGGCAATGGGAGCTAAAATGGTGGCATGATTATAATTTATAAAATAAATGTATAAAGACTGGACTGCAAATACTTGCTATAAGTATACAAAGGAAATGATATGGCTTAATTGAAGCCCATATTTAAATGTCTTAAAAGTGTAAGTTGACTTTCTGTGCATCAACCTACTAATAATATAATACCATTAAAGCCTTTGCCATCTTTTCTTAAAACTTTTAGAAAAATCGCATCTAGAATAAGAGTGAGAGTCTTGTTTTATTAGAGCCTGGATGGGGAGAGTTGGGAGGGGTCTCCAGGTACAATCTTTAGAGAGGGGCATTGATAAGCTGGAAATTGTCTGAAGGACAATGGCCAAGATGGAAAGGAATTTGAAACAATATCTTGGTGATTTTGATCCAAAGAAGACTTGAGATAAGGAAGGAACTTAATCCGAGGAAGCGGATTTCAATCCAAATACAGTAATCTCTAACTTGAGAGATCTCCGAGACTTAATGGCCTTCCTCAGGAGTAATGAATTTCGTTTATAAGTAGATATTTGAGAAGAGCATGGATGGCTGTGGGTGAAGTTCTAGAAAGCACTGATACATTACGTTAAGAGATTGCAGATGGCAGCCAGTTTACCCTCAAACACAGAGAACCTGCAGTTCAACTTAGACAATGAAGTATTGAAGAGATTTCTGCAAGAAAGACTTTCAAGGTGAAAGTGGTATATTAGTGTTAGATATTGCAGAAGTCAAAGTGAGGTCAGATAGGGGCACCTGGGTGGCTCAGCTGGTTAAGCATCTGCTTTTGGCTCAGGTCATGATCCCGGGATCCTAGGATTGAGTCCCATATCGGGCTCCCTGCTCAGTGGGAAGCCTACTTCTCCCTCTCCCTCTGCTGCTCCCCCTGCTTGTGCTCTCTGTCAAATACATAAATAAAATCTTTTTTTAAAAATGAGGTCAGATAAATTGCCATTGGATATGGCAGTTCAAAATTTAGCAGCTAATTCAGTGGATTTATAGGATTAAGAGCTATATTCATAATTGACTAAGCGATTTTTGAAGACTTGGTATCTTTCCTTCACCAAGTAGGTGATAAATATTTTTATCAAAGCTTTATGATGTGTCAGACACTGTTTCAGGTGCTAGAAATAGAGCACCTGAAATTATATGTGAATGAAACACAAATACTTCCTTTGTGGGGCAAGTTGGAAAGTGGAGAATGGGGGTAGTACAAATCATTAATTAAGTAATAGTAAGTAACTCTAGTAACTAAAATTAAATAATAGTAAGAAGTGGTAAGTGCTATGCAGAAAAACACAGAAAGAAAGAGGGTTGGTAGTGCAATATTAGAGAAGGTGGTCGGGGAAAACCTCACTAGAAAGATGATATTTGGACAAAGACTTGAATAAGATGAGGAAGGGAGTCATACAGGTCATCTTGGGAAGGAACATTCTTTGTAGAAGGAACAGCATGTGTGAGGGAGGAAAACTTTTAGTATATTTGGGGAAGATTTGGATCAGAGTGCTAGAGCTAAGTGAGAGAGTAAAGTGGTCATGGTTGGCATGATCAAACTTACAGGACACATGAAGGACATGGGATTTCACTGTAAGATGTATGGCCATTGGAGGATGTTGAGCAGGTAAGCAACAGGACCTGATGCATTTAAAAAGGATCACTTTGGCTGCTGTATTAAAAATACACATTAGATGGGAAAGGCTAAGAGCCTGAAAGACTAATTACTGCAATAGTCCAAGGAAGCATGGTGGCTTGGGACCGCTTGGACCAGGTTTGTAACAGTAGAGGTGGTGAAAAGCGGTGGGTCCACAGGATTTGATAGTGAGTTGAAAATATAGGTTGTAAGAGAGAGAGCCTTATGATTAACATGAGGGTTTTTGACCTGTTGGAGGGATGACGCTGCCACTGTTTTTGATGAAAAAGACAGTTAACAGTGAAGAGAAAGAGGAAGATGGAACTGTGGCTTTTGGGTAGTAGGACAGGTTTCAAGAGAAGCAGGTTTGGTTTGGTTTGGTTTTGTTGTTTTGTTTTGTTTTGTTTTGGGGAGGAATGGGTTAGGCCTAACTACACGTACAAGGAGAAGAGAGAGTAAGGGAGAGGAGTCAAGAGAAATGTATAAATACATGAAGGAAGTTTCATGAGAACACAACAAATAAGGAAGTTTTAACTTTGAAAAAAAGGTGAATAATTACCTTCCTGGGAAAGCAAAAAAAAATTTCAGGTTACCTATAGGAAAGTTAAATAAATGTATACTAGATGTCTTCTTAGATGTTACAAGCTTTTAGTTGCTTCAAGTTTAGAGGATATAGTTGAGATTAAATAGTTAAGATTTGTAATAGCATATAGGACTCAAATAAGAGTCAAGAAGAGATGAATAAGACTTTCAATAATTTTACAACTCAGTATTAGCATGAATTTATGCTGTATTTCAGCACATCTAAAACAAACTGGTTGTAAAATTCATTGTTATTTTATGTATCAATAAAGAAATAAAAAATACCCAAGATTAGGAGATTTCCATATAAAAACAGAACACCAAAGACTATACCTTCAGTGTAAGGCTAAACAAGGCACAGTCCTGCCCACATGGAAAGTTATATGCCTCAAACCTTGACACTGGATGTAGGGGGTGGTAAAAATCTTCTCTGAGAATTCAAATCACAAACTAATACTTATGCAGGTCTATTGTCTATAATGTCCACCGCCAGTATAGTCTGAAACACCTCAAGCAGAAAAATTCAGTAGGATGAAGTTGACAGTGCTCCAAAGTGACTGATCAAAGATAATTTCTTTCTGGAAGAACCATTTCCATCTAAATCTAACAGAACTGTAAGACTCCTCTTTAAGATCCTTCTGATTTTAGAATGTTCAAATGTGTGTGGGGGGGGTGGGGAATGTGCTTTAGAAATGTAATAAGATAGGGAATCATTTTGTATACTTAGTGATTCCTGCATTATGCTAAACAGCCTGGAGAATGGTAGGTTTAATTCCAGATGGAGTTAATTAATGGTAAAGTTAGAAACAGATAATGCAAAGAAGGAGCAAGGAGTTATAGCTTCTCCAAGCCTATCTTTATTCTTTTAGGTGGTAGCTAAATTCTCAGACATGGCAGATACACGAACCTCAGGTGGTCTCCCTCATTCCAGGCCCATGGGACACATTGCATTTCTTAGAGCCTAGAACAGTGCCTGGTATATAATAATGCTCAATAAATATTTGAATAGGTAAATCAATGCTTACTGTTGGTCCCCCTCTCTCACTTAGCTTGACTAGATCTCAGAATCCTTTTTAACACAGCAGTCGCTAACAATAAATCAAGTGATTTGAAATCTGTTTTCTATCTTTGAGGTAGAGGTTTGGAATGGGAGAAAGTACTTGGCTTTGAAGCCATAAAGCCCAAACTGTATTTCCTATTTCATGTGAGGTGTGATGAGTCTTTTAAGATCTGACAGTTTTCTTATTTTGAGGAAGGGGAGTACTTTCTCCCTGCCCACTTCAGGGGGGTATAATGAATCTCAACAATGATGATAGATGTGGACTGCTTTCTCAATTGAAGTAACAAAAAAAAAAATTGAGCTTTATAATATTCTAGACTGCTTATTGCCTTCTAAATTGAAGTGCTTAAAGAGTGATTTTAAAAAAAATAATATTTTAGGCAGCCTCTTTTTACATTGACGTTCAAAATGATGGACTAGAAAAAGCAAAGCAGGGGGTTTCTGGTTAGGGAGGAGATATTTAGTAAGAATTATTGCGTTTGATCTTTAGAAACTGGGCATTAAAAAGTTGGATAACTGCTGAGATCCTGAACATTATTACTTAGAGGGCAGTGAGACTGTTAACAGGTCTGAAGTGGTTGAAGTGGAAAAAGAATGTCAGGTTTTAGAAGTTTGTTCTGATGTGTTTGATTCCAGACATGATCGCTTTGCACTGAGATGAATGTGAGGCGTGGAAGACACCCAGGATTTATGGTCTGCTGGGCTTTCTTTTCTTTAATAATGTGAATTCATGAAGGAGAATAGAGGATTATGCATTAAATCATGTAAAACTACTTTCAGAATGTTTAGACATGTTTCTAAAGATGTTAGTAAAAGGTCACAGCTGACCTTACCAGGAGTTAGAGAGATGACATGGCAACCACAGAGACCGTGACCCAGGCTGACCTTGGAGGATATGACTGGTTAGAGTTAACATATGCTGCTTGGTCAATCCATAATTCATGATCCATAATTCAACTTCTGGGTGAACATTATGAATTTTCAATTAGACTACTAACTTAGAACAAAGAGATGAATCTTGGGTTCCTCAATGTATACATGTCAGGCCCTGAAGGATGAGTAGAATTTAGACATGGGAGATTGAGTTTTAGAAAGCGAATGGAATATAAAATCATTGACACAGAGAGTGTGGGGAAAATTAAAGTAAACACTAAATAGTTTGGTGTGCTGAGAACAGAGAATTCACATATAAGCTGCTGCCATCTTAATGCTATTTCAATCCCTTTTCCTTTTAAGGTAAGGTCTGTGGAGGTCTGTTGCCTCCACCCTTGCTGACAGAGACCAATGAGCCACAGTTGTATTTGTTTTTAGGACAGCAAACAATGGCAGCAGGTTTGAGCTGACTTTTACTGCCATACAGAAGAACTCAGGAGCAGGCATCTCAAATCTAATTCCCTGACGTTTTTATTGGAGATGGAGGTAAGGAAGAGGGAATGCCTCTGGCCCTTCACTTTGGAGTTCCCGCAGGCTCAGGCTGGGGGAGTGTGGCTGCACTGGTGGAATGAAGGACAGTTCACTCTGCCGATTATCCTGACTTGTATCCCACACGTGTAAGGTGTCATTGCTTCATTCATGTGCCAGAGAAACACATGATGACAGTAAGCGACTAAGGAAGCTCTGTACAGTTCTTCCAGAGCTTAGCTGTGTTGGTTAGACAGAACTTGCTTCATCTGGGCTAGCAAACGGCCACTAGGTCTAGGAACTTCCATGGGCCACATCTGTGGTTCTCTATATGGATCTATATATGTTGTTTGAAACGTTTCAGCGGTTGAAGAGAGACTGCAACAAGAAGTATGACCCCTTCTCCTCTACCTCCCATCCTGCCTCTTGGTGGCGAACACTGGTTAAGTATCCCAAGTATCCCTAGAGAGAGATGCTGAGTCCTTACATACATGCATGTATTTATATTGCTTAACAGTGCTTTTTCTCCTTAAAAATATCCCAAAGATCTTCCCAGATGAATCCACAGAGCTCTTCTGACCAACTGCTTAAAGTTCTGTTATGTGATACCCCATCATTTCTGAAGCCAGTTCCCTACTATCACTTAGCGGGTTTCTAGTCTTTGTCCATACCAACAATGCTAGTATATCCCTGTGTCAGTGTTTTGGGGCACATGTGCGTGTATGTAATTCCCAGAGGTGGACTTCCTGTGTCAAAGGGTTTGTACATTTTAACCTCAGAGTCCTTGCCAAATTGCTTTCCAAAGAGACTGCAATGACTTATTCTATCAGTGGAATAGGAGAGGGTAACTGGGGAAATCAGAGGAGGCTCTGTAGAGACAGAGTGTTTGAGTTAAGTCCAGCAATATTACAGACAAGAGAAAGGCATTTGGATGTCTCAGTGCATTTGTCATGTTTGAAGATCTGGTAAATGGTTTCATACCATGAGAGAGAGGAAACAAAGACATATAATGAAGAACTTGCATGCTCTGTTAAGTAACAAAAATTTCTTACTAGAATATAAGTTCCATGCGGGCCAAGATTTTGTCTGTTCTGTTCACTGATAGATCACCGATACCTAGAACACCAATATCTAGAACAGTGCCTGGCAGTACCAAGCACTAAAATACTTATTAAATGAATGACTATTATTCTGTGTACCAATAACTAAAAACCCAATTGCTTAGCAGAGTTACCTAGGCAAGCATTTAAGATCTGATTCCTCAGAGGTGGGGTCTTAGGAGTCAATATCTTTACAAAGCTCATCTGGTATGGCCAAATTACTTCTGTTGGCTTTGCAAGCCATTGGAAGAGGTGTGTGTGCTTCATTATTTCAGTTGGATCAGTCATTCGTTTCCTCTTCTTTGCTGTAGGCATCTGTGGCATCCCTCCATTTAGTCTCCAGTGGCTTTTGAGAAGAATTGTAGAGGGAGACGAAACCTCCCCCACTGCTGGCCATGGCAGGTGGTCGTGAGGTTCCTAGGAAGTCACCAGTGTGGAGGGGCCTTCCTTAACCCCTCTTGGATTCTGACTGTAGCTCATTGTGTGCAGTTGTGAGTGAAACTGATGATATGTTAATACTGTATTTAGCTCATGTCTTTATAGACCGTGCCTAGGACATAAGTATAATTGTCTAACTACTGAAGTCATCCAGACTAATTTTAAAGCATGAATCTTTTGGTGATTTCCTACATAGCCATCCAGCCTCTATTTAAACAATGTCAGTGTGGAAAATGGTAACCAAACCTCAAAATTGCTCATCCCATTACAGCAATCTCTGATTATTATGTTGAGCATAAGTCTGCTTCTCTGTAACAGAAATCTCTTGTTCTAAATTTACAGGGGTTCCAGAACACAAGAACTAAGTCCGGTTCTTCTTTCACAGACAATGCTCCCTTAACCTGAAGACCTTTCTCAAATTGCCCTTTTAAGTTGCAGTGCCACTTCTCCTGGGTTGATTTAATGTTGTCTTTCTTAAAATATGGCTCACAACAGTGGAGGACACAGTAGGGTATCTGCCATCATGGTCACTGGACCACTAGTAGACCAAAATCCTGGTTAACTTCTTCAATGTTTTCAAATTTTGAATTATGTTATGATATGAAAAAATGTACATAATAGGTCATGTAAAGAATAGTAAATGTTCGTATGTGTTCTTGCCATTCAGTTTGGGAAGAATCTTTGCACTTCTTAAGACCCTCCAATGCCCCAGCCAAAAGGTAGACACTATGCCAAGGTTTGTATTTATGATACCTTACCTTTTTTTTTATTTAACATTTGTGACCCCTGAAATAAGCCTATTTTTCGATATTTCTTGGTCATAATGTAAAAGAATTGTAGTTTGTATTTTTTTCTGTGTCTTGCTCCTATCCTCATGTTATACAGATAAGCCACATGACTGTGTAACTGTAATTAGTTCATTTTCAGTTCAGGCTACCTAAGTCAGTCGTCTCTTGGTGAGTTCTGGTTGCCGGTATTTTATTTTATTTTTTTAACTCCACAGATGATTCCAAAATATGGCCTCAATCAAGAACCACTGTTGTGCTTGCTCACAGTAGCCAGCCCCATTCCTTAAACACACCATCCTTGCTCCCGTCTCCAGGTGTCTGTGGTTGCTGTCCCCTTTGCCAGTCAGGACACCATAATACATTTAGTTGGCATGTCACATAAGGCTCCTCTTGTCTCTAAGTATCACAGACTTGCCTTGTTTTAGATGATCTTCCCAGTTTTGAGGAATACTTTTCTGTTATTTTGTAGATTGCCCCTCTGTTGGAGTTTGTCTAGTATTTCCTCATGATTTTACTGGGATTATGGTTTTAGAGGAGGAAAACCACAGCGGTAATATGCCATTCTTATTATATTATTTGAAGGTTACATGTTATTCATGACTTGTCACTGATGATGACTGTGGCTAAGGCAGGGTTTGCCAATCTCCATCATAAAGTTACATTTTCCTCCTTTCCACACTTACTCTTTGGAAGCAAGTCACTTAGTATAGATGACAGCTGAGACTCTGGGTATTAAGCTCCACCTCCCTGAGTGGAGAGTATTTATATAAATTGTTGGAAATTTTCCTGTATGGCAGCTATGTCTCTTCTCTATTTATTTGTTAAATAATTTGTTTATATCAGTATGGACTTGGGGATATTTAGTTTAAAATACAACATAATACTATATAAAATACTAACATTCTGTTGCTCAGATGGTTCCAGCTTTGACCAGTGTCAGCTCTTTCAGTGTCTTTCGTGTGTGTCCGTTTGTGACATGTTCCCTGCTCAGTCCTGGAATCAGTCATTTCTCCAATGAGCCCTGGTTTATTTTATTGGAGAATGGTATGAGAAATTAAGATCCCAGTGGCCAGTGTACTAGTTGCTACTAGGGTATTATGGTGCTAGGTTCTCTCATCAGACAGAGCTAGAAAATATAGCCATGCACACGAATCCATTTTATAAACCTAGCTTTCTTTCTGTATCTACATTAAGCTAAACATGAGGTCATGTGGATGTTTCCAACTCTGTCTAATACCACATCATTCACTCTAGCCTTCCCTCCCTTGGAGATGCCCATTTTATAATAATTCTATCAGAATTCATTTTTGTGTATCATGGAAAAGAAGCCTCAATAGTAGGTGATTAATTAGTAAGAATTATTGTATTGGAAAAAACAAATATTAGTATAGAAGCTTGAGACACAGAAGTTTTGGCAGGTTCCCTTGTCAAATAGAATAATCTATTCTTGAATTTGTGTGATGGACCAGACCCCTTGTAGCAAGATACAGACCAAAGCAAGACTGTTCTTCATAAGGGAGGTGTTCAACTGGGTGAGTCAGTTGAGATTCATAAGTACAATCAGCCGTAAATGTTTGTGAACCATTTAAGTTTACCACAAAAGGATTATTTGTGTAATTTTCATCAGTGATTTCTTTTAAAAAAAGATTTTTATGGGGCACCTGGGTGGCTCAGTTAGTTAAACGTCTGCCTTCAGGTCAGGTTATGATCTCAGGGTCCCGGGATTGAGGTCTGCATGGGGCTCCTCAGTGGGGAGCCTGTTTCTCCCTCTCCTTCTGCTGTTCCCCCTGCTTGTGCTCTTGTTCTCTCTGTCAAATAAATAAATAAATAAAAATCTTTGGAGAAAAAAATACTTTTATAATAGTAATACTTATGGGAAAAGGCTGTTAAAGTTATCTAGAAAAATCTAAGCTATCTCCATTTCATGATCCATTCCTCCCCTTTAGAGGTGATCAATATTAAGGATGTTTTAATTACCTGATTTTCCACTAACATTTAACTACACAGGCATATCATTTATAGTATTTGTATTTGTATATACCACATATATTGTTTTATGACTTTTTGCACAAGAAATTGTGCTTTCTATTGATAGTGATATGGAAAAATGTCTGTGGGACTCATTTTTTACCTTTTCATAGTTGCCTACTTCTTTCACCAAAGAAATGTTTTTTGAAGCCATTCCTTGCAGTGTATGGCTCTTAACACCGGAAATATTTGATAGGCCAGAGTAACAAAGGCGGTGTGTTCCACTCGTACCCTGGTTTTGTGGGAACTCTGCATTGCTTCCCTTCATGGCTTTGTTTCTCCCGGCCTCTTCATTGACACCGAGGGCTCCATCCTCCATTGAAAATGGCTTCTGCGTATCCAAATCCATTGATAATGGAAGTTTGCAGTGCAGGATAAGCCAGCTGGGGAGACATGCAAAGTCTGGGAGCTGAGGTAGACATCATTTTTGCTGAAGGTCACTAGGTGCCAGACCAGCCGACCTTTTTGGGTAGCACCCCAAGGACATTCAGGATAACCGGCAGTGATATCGTACCACCTCCAATGGCTTGCCTGGCACTGGTTGCTCTTAATATTAGTTCTCAAACTGTAGCATGCACCAGACTCACCCAGGGGGTTCCTGAATCTGTAAGTCTGACGCGGGGCCTGAGGATTTGTGTTTGTAATCTGTTTCCAGGTAATGTCCCAAACTTAAGGAAAACTGGTGTTCTTCTTTTGCTGTTCCACACTAGTCTTGTGCTCATTTGGGATTTTTAAACTCACTTGTGGGGACTGTATTCACTTTGCAGTTATACATTGGAATCTTTCTGTCTCAAACCTTTTTTTTTTTCCAGTTTCAGCTACATTTTTTTCTGTAATTCAGCAGTGATCCTTTCTTCTCCCAAAGCAGAAGTGTCCTATGAGACCCAATGGGACATCCGATGTTAGATGGGGGATAAGACCCTAAGGATATAAGAAATGAAACTTGTTTATGAGCAAGGGGCCAGAAAGGATGGAGAAACCCATCACTTGCTACTTGGAGTATCCTCCAAGTGGAAAAACTCGGGCTTTGTTGCCTCATAACATGTATGTTGTTCTGTCACGATGCTTTTTATGCTGTGCTTTCCACCAAATTAAAGGATATTTGATGATTGTGCACCTATAGCATCACTAGAAATTGTGATCTACGTTATCAGCTATACCTGATTTTTATTATTTCATTTTATTGTGCACACTGTCCTCTATATATAGTAGAATGGCTTTAAGAAATAAGTTTCTTTACTACCAAGGAATAATGATGAGAGGGTGACTTTGAAAACAAAGTTTAATCCTTCTGTCAGAGTGTGTGGCGGATAATAATAGCACTAATGGCTGCCATTATGGAGTCATTACCATCTGCAAGGTACTTGCCAAGCACTTCACCTGAGTAGGCACTCCCTTCATAAACGCACACTGAAACACAGGAGTAAGTCAGGCCCCTCACGCAAGGAATTGAAATGAGCGTGGTTGTGACTAGAGAGAAAAAGCCTACATGAAGAAACTTCGATGAATAAAGTACACTGAAAAAGTAAGTGCGGTAACTTAACTTTTCCAAAGGAAACAAGTTGGAAAAGTTGAAGAATCTCAAAGCTGACGTGACAGAATATCTGTGACAACTGAGGGACTCTTTCCTCAGCTATTCTTCAGCTGGAAGTCTTAATGTGGCAGATTAAGGGATGTGGATTTCAGTTTGTTTTTTTCAAACATCCATTTGAAGTATACTGAAAGTGCACAGATCTCAAGTTTATAGTTAGAAGAATTTGCACACAGGGAGCACCCCTGGGACCAGTGCCCACATCATGACATGAAATACTCCCAACACCCAGCAGCCCCCTTATGCCTCTTGCAACCACCATCGGCCCCTCCCCCAAAGCAACACCGTGAGTGAGTTTTACCTGTTTTATGAACTGATATATATATTTTTTAACCTCCATTCCATTAATTCTGGTGATTTCATCAAAGATAACAATTTGAGATATATTCCTGTAAGATAATGTTTGGATACTTTTAACAGTAAAACATAGGCTAGAAGCTAATTTATTATGAATATAGGGGTTTTCATGTATTTTTTTTTTAAAGATTTTATTTGAGAGAACGGGAGAGGGAGAGGGAAAGAGGTGGGGGCAAGAGAGAGAGAGGGCATGAGTTGGGTGTGGGGAGAGGGAGAAGCAGTCTCCCCAGGGGCACCTGGGTGGCTCAGTGAGTTAAAGGCTTTGGCTTTGGCTCAGGTCATGATCCCAGGGTCCTGGGATTGAGCCCCACATCGGGCTCTCTGCTCAGCAGGGAGCCTGCTCCCCCTCTCTCTGCCTGCCTCTCTGCCTACTTGTGATCTCGGTCAAATAAATGGATAAAATCTTAAAAAAAAAAAAAAAAAAGGCAGTCTCCCCACTGAGCGGGAAGCCTGATGCGGGGCTTGATCCCAGGGCTCTGAGATCATGACTTGAGCCAAAGTCAGATGCTTAACTGACTGAGCCACCCACGTGCACCCTGTTTTTTTCATGTATTCTTAACCTCACTGTGAAATTAAAGTAAGCTGTACTTTCTCTTTTTTCTTTCTCAACTACATGCCCCCTGTTTTTTTCATGTATTCTTAACCTCACTGTGAAATTAAAGTAAGCTGTACTTTCTCTTTTTTCTTTCTCAACTTAAAACTAGCCTTTGGTGATATTTGGTGGGGTCTCCAAAGTCATTTTATGGCCAAAAGAAGGGGGCAGGATATATAACTAAGCACTCTTCAGGTAGCTCAGGAGGTATATACCTTCCCAGCAAGGGGACCACACAAAGGCACCAGACAGGAGAGTGGGTAGGACATCTGGCTGAACTAGACTCATTGGCTGTCAGTAGAGCCACATGGGGTTAGACCAAATGGTGAAAAATGTCTCTTCATGTCAGACTTTTGTCCTGGTTTTTTCTCCAGGAAAAAATAATCCTCTCTTCTGGACCATTGTCACTGGGGACCGTGACAGAACCCTGAAGGAACCAACTGAGCAGGTGAGAAATATTTCTAAGGACAATTCTGCTGGTATTCTAAGTGTTACTACATGCCGGGGAATGCCTTTAGCTAAAATGTGTCATTAAGTATTCATCTCCTAGTGCCCCTTTACACTTACCATTTATACCAACATTTAAAGATACAATCTGAGATCACAGTTTAATCAGAGAATTGAGGGCAGAAGGTCAGGAAGTGCAAATTGAGGTCTGTGTACACAGGTGCACATGGCCTGGTTTCTCTAGAGCGGCCAGTTCTCAGAGAGTGGTTCATGGCCTCCTGCAAATTATAAACAGAGATTGCCCTTTTAAATTCAGTACAGAGTCACCTTTGTTGCTGATGTATGGAAATGTGGAGATTTAGGGTTTATTTTGGACTATTATGCGGGGAAATAGTTGGACTCATTGACTTGATCTTGTAATTCGCTTACTCACCACTAATACAGGTGAGAAGGGCAAAACGCATCCTGGCGCGAGAAGCCTTTGCTAGACAGAATCATGACTCTGACGTCGCCCTGATAGAGCTGAGCAACTCCATCATGAGGCCTGTGTGTCTCCCACAAAGCTTGGAGCCGCTCTTTCCCTCGAAGACCTGTGCTGAGACTGGATGGGGAAGCCTTAGTGAAGGTAAATGTTTTACTCTTGCCTACACAAGACTGCCAGTTGTTAATTTTGCAAATTTGGCATGGAGATGATAAAAAGCAGTATCTGCTTTAGCCTTTCTTCCTTCTGAAAGATAGAACCCATGTTCAATTTGGTTTTAAGTGATCAGAGAATGAGCTATTTTCTATTTTTCCTTTAGGGTGACTAAGTATAGTTAAGTTAGATCTGTGAAGGGCCAAATCACAAACTTTTTCATCTCCGCAAGCCATATGTTCTCTGTCACAACTCTTTAACTCTGCCATTGTAGTGCAAAGCAGCCATAGACATACGTATGTAACAGAATGGATTGTGTTCCAGTAGAAGTTTGTTCGTGAAATCTTAATTTCATGTACCGTTCATGACTCTAAAATGTTCTTTTGGATTTTAAAAAACATTTAAAAGTGTACAAACCAGGGGCACCTGGGTGGCTCAGTCGCTTAAGTGTCTGCCTTTGGCTCAGGTCATGATCCTAGGGTCCTGGGATCAAGTCCTGCTTCAGGCTCTCTGCTCAGTGAGGAGTCTGCTTCCCCCCTCTCCCTCTGCTCTTCTGCTTGTGCTCTCTGTCTGTCAAATAAAATTTTTTTTTGTAATTAAAATAGTGTACAAGCCAAACTAGTTCCCAGATTGTGCTCTATAAGCCCAGGGCTGGCACAGAATTGGCCCACTGACTGTGGTTTTGCTGACCCCTGGGCTAGAGGCTAGAGTTCTTAGAGCCACAGCAAAATACTGACAGATCTTATTGGGTTCACATTTGCATTTTGCCTCTTTTTGCTGTATAAGGTCATTTTCTTTTATGTTTTCCTTCTATTTATGTATCCTTTATTTGGAATCTGTGAGCTTGGGGAGAGAGGAATTCATCTTTGACCATGCACAGTGTACACGATCATAGCTTTCTGTACTACCTGCGGCCAAATTGTATTTTCCTAAAATCTGCACAACAACCATATAAGGAGATTTTATCCTCCCCAGGTTGTAAAGGAGGATGTTATGGCTCAGAGATTTAAGTACCTTGCCAAATCCCATAATTAATAAATATCAAAGCTAGGATTTAAAATCAGCCTGGTTCTGCTAATTTTTGAATTTTTTTTTTAACACTTAGAATAAAATCTGAACTGCTAGTCTGGCTTGGAAAACTCTGTATGACTTGTCCTCCATTTACCTCTCCAACTTCTTTTCCTCCCTTTGTCCCCTTCAGGCATTGTGGTCTTCTTTCTTTCTCTTTAACACAAGACCTGTTCTACTTTCTGAAGCTTGGAGAGCCCTTGCTCTTCTCTCAGCTGCCTCTTCCTCATTCTTCTCACAGCTCCAACAGCACTCCCTCCTCCGATCACTTTGCTGCTTCAGGACTGCCCTTCTGTCACTCTCGGCACGACCCAGTTTTATCATCTCCTGGCCCAGAAATGTACTTGACATTAGCATGTGTGATCATTCTCCAGGGTGTCTGGATGGAGCAGCCCAGCTCTTGGTTTCAGCTCAGATCATGATCTCAGGGTCCTGGGATTGAGCCCTATGTTGGGCTTCTTGCTCAGTGGGGAGTCTGCTTGAGGATTCTCTCTCTCTCCCCCTCTCTGCCCTGTCCCCCACTCACATGCTCTTGCTCACACACTCTCTGAAATAAATAAATTTTTAAAATCCTTAAAATTAAAAAAAAATACTCATTCTCCAGGCAGGTCTCATGCATTAGGGCTGAAACCTTGTGGCAGCAGTTCCCTAATTCACCACTGTGCCTCAGAACTACAGGTTTACCCGGCATAGAATAAACACTCAGCAAATATTTTTTGACTGGCTTCTAAGCCCTTGAATAAATGTACCCATTCTCTGATACCTTCAACCCTCACCACTTCCATGACCACCAGACAACCGAGAGATGGTTAGAATCTTGTGAAAGAATTCATTCTTCCAATCTGAGAGAAAATGAGTTCTTAATTTTCAGACATGGTAAAGAACAGTGGTGGGGATGGTTCCTGAAAAGAGGGTTTTTAAATACCTTAAGTGTTTTTATGTATTAGATGGGGACATTAAATGAGCAGAAACTTTAGAGGCCAACCTTGGCTTAATGGCTAATTCTGTCCCACGGTGCTGTGAGATCTGATTTTCAGAACTCTGGCTTTTTTGTCTGTGAGTTCTGTGTGATCATGTGTGTGAACAACCCACCTCACAATGTTGTATTGCTGGGCAGGAGTCCTGTGAACGTACTATATAAATGTAAGGTAATTTCTAATACTAAACTTAGCTTTTTAATTTTTTTAAAATTAGGAATCCAAAATGATAGAATAAGTTGTATATAAATACATGTTAACACAGGCCTGCCCGAGGGTTAGTTATGAGTGTTTTAGTGTTCATTGTCAGCCTTACAGGCTTTATCGTTAGTCCTTTTAAATTGGAGTTGAGATTAGTCTCAGTGACAGTTGAGGAACACGGAATGTGATTTTGGTTTATATTAGGAAATCATATAAACCTGCCACATTGATAATATATTTTATGTATAAATATACTGTGTAAAAACATATCATCACATAAATTCTATACAATACCAGTTCATGTCTTGCTGAATTTTCCTTTCTGAATTCTTTTTTTTTTTAATTTTATTTATTTATTTGACAGACACAGATCACAAGTAGGCAGAGAGGCAGGCAGAGAGAGAGGGGGGAAGCAGGCTCCCTGCTGAGCAGAGAGCCACATGTGGGGCTTGATCCCAGGACCCTGGGATCATGACCTGAGCTGAAGGCAGAGGCTTTAACCCACTGAGCCACCCAGGCGCCCCTCCTTCCTGAATTCTTATGTGGCAATATGTGAAACACTAAACTTTGAATCAAAAGTAAGTGAGGAAAAAAATGTTTCTGGTGTTGTTCTCCTGACAATATATTCCTTGGCAAAGATGCCACACCTGAAAACAGACATCCTGCATGAGACACATTTGGTTTAGTAGTCCCCGTCAGCTCAGGTGAACCTGAGGGATGGCAACTACAGTAGTACAGACCAGTCTGAACTTAAATATGTTTGTTCACAGAATTGGGTGTTTGCTTCATTACGAAGCTGCCTATGAATCTGTTCCTTCAGCAGATGGTGTCCTAGCAAGGTGCTTTCAACAGATCCAGGTGCTCGTGTTGGAAAGAGAGGTCTGGGAACGTGCTCACTCCTCTCACCCAGGAGGGCTCACGGAGAAGATGACGTGTGCTGGCCTAGCAGCCTCTGGAGGGAAAGACTTCTGTCAGGTGAGAAGACTGATTTTTCGGGGCACCTGGGTGGCTCAGTGGGTTAAAGCCTCTGCCTTCAGCTCAGGTCATGATCCCAGAGTCCTGGGATCGAGCCCCACATCGGGCTCTCTGCTTCACAGGGAGTCTGCTTCCTCCTCCCTCTCTGCCTGCCTCTCTGCCTACTTGTGATCTCTCTTGCTTGCTGTCAAATAAATAAATAAATAAATAAACTCTTAAAAAAAAAAAAAAAAGAATAGGAGGAGATGCTTAGAGGCGCGGGCCCCCTGGCAGCCTGACAGCGTGCCCTTCCTGGAAGGCCAGTAGGACAACAGGAAGAGTGAGCACCTCATTCTGAATTTGCTGAGAGACCAGAGAAGCCTACAGGCAGGAGAGCAGGTGGGGACAAGGAGCCCATGGGCACGTAGGGCCTCAGAGAGATGCTAGGCGTTGGGAAAAGAGGAACAAGCAAAGGAGGAGTCTAAGTCAGTGTATCCTAATTGCTTTTAAGTTAATATTAATCTCCTTTGTGTTCCCATTTAATTTTCTACCACAGATTAAAATGATCATGAAGAAAATGAGAAACTTTGAAAAACTGGTTGGCATATACAGTGGAAAACAAATCCCAAAATAGTAGTTTAATTTCACATATTTAGAGGCAACAGTGGTATAGTCATATCCACATGTCAGTTGGACAAATGTGCTATTGGCATTTCAGGTCCACTAAGAGGAAGACAGAATGTGGACGAATGGATCATAAAACACCAGCTTTCATAACCACGAAGCCAAGCAAGGAATGTGACCTTAGAGATACAACCAAAAAAGGATTTCCGATGCTCTGTAACCCTCCTTCCTCCTTCAGCAGTCTGGATTTGAGGCAGCCTACTGATGGAAACCGTTGGGTCTTCAAGGCCAATACACTTCTCTGGGCTTATCATTTCATACCAATCTAGAATACAAAGGGAAGAAAGGATGAATATCGAGTCTGTCTTGCTTTTTGATCCTTTTCACCTTAATCAAGAAAAAAGAACCAGTGGGAAAAAACTGGGTGTTAATCTAGGAAGAAGTCCTTCCATGTAAAAATGTGAAGAGAGAAAGAGGGAGGTCTCCTCTTAACACTAAGTATCAATTTATGGCAGTTAACCCGTTTTGTGGTGTCAAGCACTATTCAGACTCTGCTTTCTGCCTTTGAATTTGCATTCCCCAGAAGCTGACCTTGAGACAAAGATTCAAGTACGATGGTCTGCTTAGGAAGTGCAGACGTGACTGGTAGGAAAGTCAAGCTTCCACAGTAAAGGGACTGAGCTTAATTCTTCAATGCAAAATGCACTCAACACATTTGTCCCATCTGAGGAGTGAGGGAGCTGGGATATTTACATATTGCTTCCCCAAATTTGTGGTTCCAGGGCTGCTGGGGGAGGGGTCTCGTGGTCCCTCTGCACTTTCCACACTGCTGGTCTCCCTTGTGGATGGGACTGACAGGTGAAGTGCCCTCAGGCACAGAGCCAGGATGTGGCCTGGAAGACTTGAAGACTCTCGGAAGGGCACTCACACCATCTGCTAAAGGACATAAATACTGTACTGTAAATACCAAAGAAAACAGTGCTCTGAATTAATGTGGTCATTCTTCCCCTTTTGAGGGATGGCTTTTCTCTCTGCTTCAAATCAAAGAAATCACAGATGGCTCTGTTGTCTCTGTCAGGTTTGACAGCATCTGACATTAAGGGAACACTTTACTGTGTACCAAGAGGGCAGAGGAGAACTAGGGAAGGAATTAGGTCCCCGACAGAGGTGTGATCTTGGTGGGCCTTTATTTCAGCTATATCCAACTGTCCCTTTGCAGCACGACCAAATCTGCTGCCAATACAAGGGGAGGAAAACAGGAGCTGAGATTCTGGCTAATAAATGTGGCAAGCTAAAGAACACCAAGTTACTAGCAAGGTGACTTCAGAAACTTCGGTAAAGTGGACCCTAGTATTTCTATCAGGTAGTTGATTTTTACTCTCCTGTGTATGCTTAGAAGTAATGGACTTGCTAATGTAATTTCTCCTCCAGGAAGGTGAAGTAGAATGTTGGAATGCAGAGATGTGGAGTTTCTGACGCAGTGCAGAATTCTGTGCTACTTTGCTTAGGACGCATTCTAGATTGTCTTTGAAAATGTCAAGTTCTTTGACCTACAGGATGATCTCGGTCTTCCCAGAGTAGCCTATGTCCTGTTCCTGCTGACTTTTCCAATCTGTTTCATACTTCTCTTGCTTATATATTTCAGCCACACCAATTACGTTCTGACCTTACAAGTCCCTGATCCTGCCTGTCTTGGGGCTGTAAGCCCAGATATCGGTTCTGCATAAAATGCTATTCCTCCCAGCTTTTGAAGACCCAGCTCTTTCTCATCTCTCATATATCAGCTCAGATGTTATTGAAACACTGTGTAAGTGTGTAAGCACACACAGCTACCTGCCTTTATTCTCTACTTTTTGCTCTATTTCCTTTGTAGCTATTATCAACATCGAATTTGTTTATATTGTCTCTTGCCCAGAATGCCCAGCTCACAGTAGGCACTAAATAATTCTTTAAAAATAAACAGATACCTTTTGCTTATTGAATATTTACCATATGGTAAGCCCTGGGATAGACCCTGGCAATAATAAATGAGTTAGGCCCTTTCTGGATCATGGGAGGTTTGTAACTGCAAGAAAAAAAATCTTTATTTAGTATGTGTTGGTACTGAATGAATCAGTAATTTAAAGAAAAAACAAACCTGACTTGACACATGGGACCACTTACAAACTGGAAAGAGGTCTCAAGTATAACCTTACTTCATAAAGAAAAAAAATTAGGCCCAGAGAACAAGTTAATTGTTCTACATTACAGACAAGGGAATCTATCTCCCTATTCCCACCTTAGGATTTCTTCCATAAGATTCTTCATATAAAATAAAAGCCATGTCAAATATGTCATAAGCTCAGTTTATTTTATCAGAAGACAAAAAGACATTTCTGTCAAAGAAAAAAGGGGCTGATTAAAAATCATAAAGGCTTGGGTGCCTGGGTGACTCAGTGGATTAAAGCCTCCGCCTTTGGCTCAGGTCATGATCCCAGGGTCCTGGGATTGAGCCCCACATCGGGGTCTCTGCTAAGCGGGGAGCCTGCTTCCCCCTCTCTCTCTGCCTGCCTCTCTGCCTACTTGTGATCTCTCTGTCAAATAAATAAATTAAATCTTTAAAAAAAATCATAAAGTCTACTTTAAAAGGTATCCTATGCTTTAAGGCTTTTTTGTTTGTTTGTTTACAGCTTTATTAAGCTGTAATTGACATATAACATTGTGTCAGTTGCAGATGTACAGTGTAACTATTTGATACCCTTGTATATTGTGAAATGCTTACCATAGTGGAGTTAATTAACACCTCTGTCATCTCATATAATTAGCATGTCTTTCTTGTGGTAGGAGCACTTAAGATCTACTTTCTTAGCAACTTTTAAGTATCTAATATAGTGTTGTTAACCATAATAACCATGCTGTACACTAGAATCCCAGAATTGTTATAACTAGAAGTTTGTACCCTTTGACCAAGATCTCCCCCATTCCCCACCAACACTCCCCACCCCAGCTTCTGGTAACTATCCTTCTACTCTTTGCTTCTTTGAGTTCAACTTTTTTAGATTCCATGAATAAGTAATATCATACAATATTTGTCTTTTGCTGTCATATATATATGTCATATATATATGTATATATACCATATTTTTTATTCATTCATCCGGTGACAGAAAAATAGATTGTTTTTATGTCTCAGCTGTAGTGAATAAAGCTGCGATATATATGGGAGTGTAGATAACCTCTTTGATAACCTGTTTTTATATCCTTTGGGTATATACCCAGAAGTGGATCATATGGTAGTCAATTTTTAATTTTTTAAGGAATGTTTATATTATTTTCCATAGTGATGTACCAATTTACATTCCTACCAGCAGTGCAAGATGTTTCCCTTTATCCTTGCCAATATCTTTTATGTCTTTTTGATACCTGTTCTAACAAGCGTGAGTTGATATCTCATTGTACTTTTGATTTGTGTTTCCCTGATGACTGGTGAAGTTGAGCATCTTTTCACATACCTGTTACCCATCTGTATGTCTTCTTTGGAAAAATGTCTATTCAGATCCTTTGTCCTTTTGAGGTTGTATCATTTTTGTTATCAGTTTGCATAAGTTGTTTATGTGTTTTGTATATTAACCCTTTATCAGATATGCGATTTGCAAATATTTTCTCCCATTCCATAAGTTGCCTTCTCATTTTGTTGATTGTTTCTTCCGAGGTGTAAAAGCATTTTAGTTTCATGTAGTTTCACTTCATTGATTTTTTTTGAGTGAATAACTTATGAAGTTTTATTCCAGTCTTTTTCTTTTAAAAACAATTTGTTCAAGTACTACATAGAGGGTGTTTATTTTAATTGACAAGACAGTGGTACATAGCAGAAAATTAGTGTGTTTGCTTAAACAACAAAAAGACAAAATTTCCCTTTCTAAATAAAATGGGCAACTTGTCTAAACTTAAACATTCTACAGAATTCAAAATAATCCCTTTAGACCCTGTGCTACACAGGGAATGATTTCTATAATGGGTAAAAATAAAATACAATACAATACTGGTCTAAGCCAGCACTTCATATGTCACAGACAAGTCTTCTTATATAATGACCAGTCTAAGACCTAGAACCATGTGGAGTGTTAAATGAGGGCCTTCTTTCTTTGCAACATACTCTAGTCTAAATGATTGGTTCTCAAATGTGGTCTCTGGCCAAGAGCATCAGCACCACCTGGGAACTTGTCAGACACGCAAATTCTTGGGCTCCTATTGAATCAGAGACTTTGGGGGTGAGACCTGGGAATCTGATTAACAGTCTGATTCACCTCTCCAGGTGATTCTGATGCACCTTAAGATAGAGAACCACTGCTGGAAACATTACAATGGCAAGATCTCGGGCTATGATCCTGAGGCCCTTTTATTGCTTGTGTTTTTGGTTTCATATCACCGCCCCCCAAAATTGTTGCCAAGACCTATGTCAAGCAGCTTTTTCCCTGTGTTTTCTAACCGCCCCCCACCAGCCCGTGTTTTCTTCTAGGAGTTCTACAGTTTGTAACCTTATATTTAAGTCTATCATTCATTTCAAGTATAAAGTAGGGTTCAATTCCATTCTGCTTATCGTCCAGTTTTCCCAACATCATTTTTGAAGAGACTATCCTTTCTTCATTGAGTATTTTTTGCTCCTTTGTCAAGTATTAGTTGACTGTATATGCGAGGGTTTTTCTGGGCTCATGATTCTAGCCTATTTGTCTATGTGTCTATTTTTCTGCCAGTACCATATTGTGTTGATTACTATAGATTTGTAACGTATTTTGAAATCAGAAAATGTGATGACTCCAACTTTGTTATTTCTCAGGATTGCTTTTTAGGCTATTTAGGGTCTTTTGGGGGCCCATGTGAATTTTTGTTTTTTTTTTTTTTTTTTTTTGTCTCTCTATGAAAAATGCTATTGGAATTTTTAAATGCACTTCATTGAATCTGTAGGTGACTTTGTGTATTATGGACATAATATTGATTCTTCCGATCTGTGAACATGGGATTATGTTTTCCATTTGTTTCCATCTTCATCAATTTCTTTCATCAAAGTCTTATCGTTTTTAGGGTAGAGATCTTTCACCTTCTTGGGTAACTTTATTCCTAAGTACCATATTTTTTGAAGCTTTTGTATATAAGATTGTTTTCATTATTTTTTTATTTCCTTTTTTTTCAAGTTTTAATCTAAATTCCAGTTAACATAACAGTGTGATATTAGTATCAGATGTAAAACTTAGTGATTCAACACTTACATACAACACCTGGTGCCCATCACAAGTGTCCTCCTTAATCCCCTGTTTATCTTTTGTGCATTTTGTTGTTAGTGTATAGAGACACAAGGGTTTTTTTGTATGCTTGCTTTGTACCCTGAAACGTTACTCATCATTTAGTTCTAAAAGGTATTTGTTGTTGTTGTTTATAGTTCTAACAGTTTTTTGATGGAATCTTTAGGATTTTCTCAGACCATATCACCTGCAAATAAAGACAGCTTTGCTTCTTCCTTCTTGACTTACTCCTTCCTTCCCTTTATTTATTTTTCTTGCCTGGTTGTCCTGGCTAAAACTTCCAATACTATATTGAATCGAAATGATGACAGTGGGCACCCTGGGTTTGTTTCTGATCTTACAGGAAAAGCTTTCAACTTTTCACTATTGAGTATGATGTTAATTATGGGTTTGTTATGTATGACTTTTATTATCTTGGGATACATTCTGTTCATATCCAGTTTGTTGAGAGTTTTTTCTTGAAGGGATGCTGCATTTTGTTAAATACATTTTCTATACTATTCAGATGATAAGATTTTTAAATTTTCATTCCATTAATGTGGTATATCATATTCATTGATTTGGGTATGTTGAACTATCCTTGTATCACTGGAATAACTCCCCCCTGATCATTGTGTATGATCCTTTTAATGTGTTGATGAATTTTGGTAGTATTTGCTAGTATTTTGGTAGTATTTTGTTGAGTATTTTTGCACCTATGTTCATCAGGGATGTTGGCCTCTCGATTTTTGTTTGTTTCCTTCTTATGGTGTCCTTATCTTGCTTTGGTGTCAGGGTAGTTCTGACCTTACCTAATGAGTTTTAGAGTGTTCCCTCCTCTTCAGTTTATGGAAGAGTTTGAAGAATGTCATTAATTCTTCTTTAAATGTTTAGTAGAATTCACCAGTGAAGCCGCTTGGTCCTGAGCTTTTCTTCATTGAGATGTTTTTGATTAGTGACTCAGTCTCCTTGCTCAAATTGGCCTATTCTGATTTTCTGTTTCCTCATGACTTGGTCTTGGCAGTTTGTCTGTTTCTAGAAATTTATTTCTTCCAGGTTATCTAATTTTTTGGTGTATAGTTATTCATAGTCTCATGATTCTTTATATTTCTGTGGTATCAGTTGTAACATCTTGTGATTTTATTTATTTAAGTACTCTAAGGTATACAAATTGACAAAGTATTAGTATTTTTTAATTAAAGAAATGTGTTATGAATAAATTATTGATTATTCCTCTTCCAAAATTGAAAGCAGGAGCTCTGATTAAAGCAAATTTTTTTTTTAAGGAAATTTTTAGAACACATTTTTTTGGTGTTTCAGGGAGACTCTGGTGGCCCATTAGTATGTAGACATGAAAAAGGTCTCTGTCCTATATGGCGTTGCCAGCTGGGGGGCTGGCTGTGCCCAGCCAGGGAAGTCAGGTGTATTTGCCAGGGTGTCATCTTGGACTGGATCCAATCCAAAATCAAAGGTAAATATTTTTCAGATATTATGAAAACAATTCCTCTTTCTTTAGAGTAGACTTGTGAGAAGTGAGTATGGTAGAAATCAGCATTATGAAAGAAAAAAAAACATGAAGTAGTATTTCATTTATTTTAGTTTCTAAAACATTAAAATGCACATTAAAATTCTGTAAGAATATGTTCTCCCTTGGGCAGAGTGAGAGTAAAACTGACTTTTCCTGAGGCTGCTGTAATCCTAGATTTGCATTTTCTTTTGACAAAAGCTGTTTTGGTATAGACTACATTTTGTTTCGAGGCTTTTATCTTTATTTATTTTTAACATGCTCTCTCCAGGTACAGGTCCTGTTTCACTTCAGATAAGTAAGGTAAGCAAAACATTACCAAGACGACAGTTGCCACCACCCACACCTTCAACAGACGATGCATCTGGACCAGGTAATAGATGTTCATGTTATCCGCGTAATGCAGCTGGGAAGAATTTGGCAAAAAGCATGGTATGCCCTGGTTCAGTAATTTTCTGTGGAATGGGATAAGCCCTGTGTTTTCATTCTGGCTGGTAATTTAAACTGAATTAAAAAAAAAAAAAAGGAGTGTTGTTACTGTGACCATTTAGTTTCTTTTCTACCCCCAGAGATATAGCTGTTGCAGGTTAAAAATATATGTATTGTGGTTATGAACAAATGCTTGAATTCTGAAGGAGTGCATAGAATTATTCTGACCTCTGGTGTATTTTTTCCTACATAAACAAAGGTCCTTAGATTTTCAGGTATCTTACTGGCTGAGGACTCTGGATATGAGAGAGAACCACAGTCAGCATCCGTGTTAGTCACTCATAATCCCCCACAGTTGTCAGTGCTTGTTTGCTAATAGAATTTTTATTTTTAGTTACAATCAAACTGCAACTGGAGAATTAGAAGTCCGTAATTGCCCTGTAGGGAGATGAAAGTTCTATGATGCCATCATTCTTGGTTTCCAGGTGGTCACCGTCTCTTCCTTCTCACCTATCTCTGTCCCCATCCATCCCACATACAGTCAAGGCCAGTAGACAACCAGGAAGGAGGTGGGTGGGGGGGAGATCGAAGAGGAAATAAGAGATGGGGGAATTTCTAGAGTGATGACCTTTAGTAGGAGAAAGGGGATGCGATCTTGTGCTTGGCAGGAGGGGTTAGTCTCAGAAAGGAGCAAAGTGCAGTTCATCCATAGTTGTTGGATGGGAGGCAGAATACTTATGCTGGGGTATGGGTACATGTAGGGGTGGGAGCTTCTGGCAATTTTTAAATTGCTTCTGTGCATTTAGTGGATGCAACAAGTTTGTGGAAGAGGATTTAAGGGTTTTAAGAGAAAAAAGAGGAAGTATAAAATAGTTCTCTAAAAAAGTGACAAAGTTCATGGACCAGGAAAATGTAGTAGGATTACTGGGCAACATAAAAGCTATGAGATTAATGAACACAAATTAAGAGGGAGTTAGCTTAGTTAGCTTAGTTGTATGTTTTCTTCTGGAGACACTGAGGGGTAGCACATAGAAGAACAGATGGAGGGTAGATTCATCAGACTGGGTTTCCCCAAGTATGCAAGGGTATAAGGGTATTGAAAGCATGTAGGAGGAAGGGATGAAAATGATGTGTTATTAGAATTTAAGCTAGGAAAAGAGTAAATGAGGGTGAGAGATGAGTTAGGGACAAAGAAGATGTG
Organism: Meles meles; assembly: GCF_922984935.1. Taxonomy (NCBI): domain Eukaryota; kingdom Metazoa; phylum Chordata; class Mammalia; order Carnivora; family Mustelidae; genus Meles; species Meles meles. The sequence continues at coordinate 66,039,078 of NC_060072.1, forward strand.
GCTGAATAGGTGAGTATCAAGTCTCAAAAGGTGGAAGGAGCATTGGAGGGAGCTGAGAAGATAGAAGGTTGTGGATGGAGACAGCAGTGCTTGAAACAGAGCGATGGAAGGCTTGGTGTTATTGCTGGGGACAGGGTCCTGAGGGGCTCACCACTGGGGTGGGTGGCTGAGGTCGGCTGGAGAACAAGATCATCAGAAGGAAGTTGAGAAATTGAGAGGCTGCAGTGGTAAGCTCATCGTCTATAGCAAGATTCGTGGCAGAAATAGTGTTGGAGAAAATGACTGCTAAAATCTTCTGGGAATAAGAATGGGTAATATGGGGACCATTTGTGGGTGGCATGGTCTGAGAATACCAGAATCAAAGGGTCCCATTTAGATTGACAGTGAATCTGGAATTGGGGTTGAGATGGAGAGCAGACTTAGGTCCAAGATCCTAAAACCTAATGATTTTGATGGCTTGAGTTAAATGAACAATTTTAATTAGTGCATAAGTAAATGAATGCATATCAGGCTCTTAAAATAGAGATGGCACGATGAATGACAACAATCAACAAGTGGTGTCCAGTAGTGACCAACCAATACATTCATTAAACTGTCTCATTCGGGTAAATGAACGTTAAAATGTAGAGATGTTTTTCATTTGTCTGTGTTCAGAAATACATGTGCATGCCAGAAAAATTTGCAAGTTTCACATGAGAAAGGGTACTGTTTTGTTTTAATTCTGTGGATATTCTATGAGAGAAAATGTTGGGACTATCCTTTATTTAACATCCATCCACTCCCACCACTGACTTTTTACACAAGAGGATTGTTAGTCCATTTATAAAACGCAGTGGCTAGTAGGGAATTCATGACTTTACATGATTTGGTTCCTTTTCCAGGCAGATTTGTCATAGAGGATTCATGCGGACAGGAAAAAAAATGACTGAAAGGACTTGTTGGGGTCAAAGTCACAATTTCAGTTTCTTGGAGCAAGGAGAGAACTTAATTCTCTTGTTTCATACCCTATCCCAGATTGGAGGGCTTGGGGTGGGGGAAGATTAGAGACTGGGAAATCTGTTAGGTTACTGTTAAATCAAAGTAGGTCTATAAATGTCTAAATTAGATTATAGTAGCCATCTAAATGAAAGGGGAGAATTTGCAAAGAGATAAGAGGACTAGGCGATTGAATAGAGTCCTGAAGTCTTACAAATTTCATTTCCCTTCTTCACCTTCTGCCACTCTTCATTTCTACTCTTCATGAAAGAATATTTATTTATGTGTCACCTGAGATCATTAATTTCTCTATGGCAAGGCATCTGTGATAATGCATGTATTAATTCATACTCAGACATTAAAAAGTCTTCATTTGAATATAGACTATTTCAATTTGTAATTGCTCAGCAGATTTTTGGTGAGGGAATACACAGAAGGGAAGGAAGAGGAGTCGAGGCTATAAGCTGAAGGAGTAGTGGATGGCAGGGTCCACGGGCCAGAGAGCCCCACACCAGAAGCTCTGCAGGGAGCCTGCAGGTCTAGAGGTGCCCTTGGACTTAAGAGCAAGTGGAAGAAGTGAGAGACCTTCAAATGTATGCAGCACGTCCTCCTTTTTGTGATCTCAGTCACGAATTCTATGAATGTAATCATTTGTCCCAGCAAGATAAATGCTCAGTGAAATTAGTGAAGCTTTTAGGAACAGACCTTCAGTTGCATCTCAAAGAAGGAAGGAAATGAAAACATGCAGGACGGAAGGAGTGCATACTCACTGTGCTTCTTCTAAGGCATTTAAAAGATTCGGTGAAAAAAAATTTTTTAAATAATGATAATTTAAATTCTACTTCTACAACTTCATTTCAAGGAAATAGGACATGTTAAATGGGATGATCATTTTTACCCAAGGCCATGTAACACTAATGAAGTTTTCATTCTCTTCTTGCAAGCCTAAATTTTTCAAGTTCATGATAGAACCTCACTCTGCTTTGTTCATGTTGGTCCCTGCTGTCTGTGTGCTCTGAACTGTAGGTTGTTACTCTGAAGTGGAACTGGAAGAGCCCAGAGGCTTTTTTTTTTTTTTTTTTTTTGCAACTCCAGGATATCCACTGGATTATAGAGGAGAACTGGAATGTTTTTGGGTGCTCAGTGTGTCCCTGAGCGGTATGGCAAAATTGACGGTAAAGTACCTGTCAATGCCTTGGTCTCCTGTGTGTCCAGATTCAGTTATGACTGTTTATGAAGAAAACCACGATGAGAGAAGGGTGTCAGGTAATCCTTGCTGGCATTTCAACTTGGAGCTGGGAGGCTTTTCTGTATAGGCAGTTTACAATCACAAGAGAACTTGCCTTGGGTACCACTACCACCAAAGTGTTGATTCCTGTAATAGGCATGCCTTTCTTTCTTTCTTTTCTTTTCTTTCCTTCCTCCCTTTTCCCTTCCCTTTCTTTTCCTTTTCTTTCTTTTATTTTTCTTTATTTTTTTAAAGATTTATTTATTTATTTATTTGACAGAGAGAGAGAGAACAAGTAGGCAGAGAGACAGGAAGAGAGAGAGGGGGAAGTAGGCTCCCCGCCAAGCAGAGAGCCAGATGCGGGGCTCGATCCCAGGACCCTGAGATCATCCCAGGACCCCAAGCCAAAGGCAGTGGCTTAACCCACTGAGCCACCCATGCCCCCCTCTTTCTTTCTTGTAAGCATACTTAATATTTCCAAAACCTGAATTTACAAAACAGGTACACTAGAGTGTGTGTGTATTCGGGTAGAAAAAAGACAAGAGAGCTCAAGTTCCTCAAGCATACGAGAATCAGGCCAGGATACCAGAAAGGTATCTGATAGAGGATTTAGGACAGTTAAAAATTGGAAGGGGGGGGAGTGTTGGATTTTAAAGTAAAGCAAAATATATTAAAGGTTTTTACAATGGCAGAATTAAAAATATTTGCTAATAGTACGGCAGCTGTCATTTCATCTCCTGCCCAGGCAAACATGTTTTGTTTGACAAAACGAAGTTGCTACCTCTTGTTTGTGTAAGCGGGGTACAGCTTTTAGTCAAGAGGGGGGTGGAAAGATTTTGGAGATAATTTACTTGATGGGGACACCTGGGAAGAAAATAAGTGTATGTCTACTATTGGGTGTATGTGTGGTACACACACACATGCGTGTGCTGGATTCGGGGGTGTATGGAGCCAGGGAGATGCTCTGAGGGGGAGTTCGTGCTCTTGGAATAAATCCTGAGATTAAATCATTGAGTTAGAAGGTACAGGCATTTATTTAAAGAATCTTTATAAATACTGTCTCATTTAGGGGCACCTGGGTGGGTTCAGTCAGTTAAGCGTCTGCCTTCAGCTCAGGTCATGATCCCAGGGTCCCGGGATCAGGTCCTGCATCAGGCTCCCTGCTCAGCGAGGTGTCTCCTTCTCCCTCTGCTCCTCCACCTCTTTGTGCTCTCTCTCTCTCTTGCTCGCTGTCTCTCTCTCAAATAAATAAAACCTTTAAGAAAAAATACTGTCTCCCTTAGACTATGGAACAAAGCTCTTAAGTGGTCTATCCACTTAGTGCATTTTTCCCCTGTGATCAGATGGCCTTCCCCCATCTGCCTTGAATAAAACAGCTCCAGGTCTTGTAGCTGGGGTAAAACCCAGATCCCTAGCACGACCTTCTGTCTCCCTCCCTGACTCACATGATCAGGTGCTTGCATTCTCACCTCAGGGCCCTTGTCCTGCTCCTTCTCCTAGCCCTGCAGAGAGCTCCTTCTCCACCTGTTCCTCATCTCCCTCAAGGCTTGACTAGATTGTCACTTTCTTAAGAGAACTGTCTTAATTGCTATCAGTTACATCACCTCTTGCCTGGATACTTCTTTGTGCCTCTCCCTTTTCTTTAGCATTTACTGTCTTCCAACATTATGATTTGTTTTTCATGTTTGTGGTTTGTGTTTTCTCTATTGAATGTGAGCTTTCAGAGGGCTAAAACTTTCATCTCCTCATCTGAAGACTCTCCAGTGTCTGGAACAGTATGTGAGACCTAGAAGGCACTGAATGAGTGAATCAAAGAACCATAGGTCACCTTCTCAAAGAGGACTTCTCAGTCTCCCAAAGTCCTTTTCATTATATTCTGATTATTTTACTTATAGCCTTGATCAATTTTTGAAATCATCTTCTTTATTTATCTGACTAAAATAAAAGATTCATGAAAGCAGGGATCTTGATAATTTGTTCCTTATTGTGTCTTCCCAAATTAGAATCATCCCTAGAGACACAGTACAATTTTTTCCAGGAGTGTATACTGATAAATTACTCTTCAGAAAAGCTATGTCCATTTTCACTGCTATTGGCAATTATGGGAGCCTCTTACACTATGAGTATAACGGAATATATCAGTTTGATAAGCACTTTTACTTTTTAATCATTAGCGGATTTTTTTTCATATGTTGGTTGGCTGTTTTTTTTAATTTCTTGTCATTACCATACATTTTTGAGTATTTTTATTGTCTTACAAAAGCTGTCATACATATATTTTTCCTTTGTCATAAGTTGCAAGTATTTATTGGTAAGGTTGCTATTTGCCTTTCATTTTTCTTAAGATTTTATTAATTTATTAGAGAGTGGGCACACACGCATGAGTGAAGGAAAGGGCAGAGGGGAAGGGAAAGGGAGAGAGAAAGGAGACTCCCTGCTGAGCATGGAGTCTGATACAGGGCTTGACTTCATGACCCTGAGATCATGACTTGAGCTGAACCCAAGAGTCGAATGTTTAACTGACTGAGCCACCCAGGCAGCCCTTTAATTTTTATTATATGTTGATGTAAACATTTAAAAATGTATTTAAATCTTTCTATAAACACCTTTACTTTGATTTATCTCATTGCTTTTTAAGTATTTATTGTTCATTCTGAGTTGAGAAAAAAAATTAATCGAAACTTCTTTAATCCTGCTGAAATGTTTTTTCTCATATGGTAAAGGATGCTATATCTGTATCTTTAAGAGAAAACTATTTTCTTTCCATCTTGTAGCATTATATTGTATACTAGATTCCCATATAAAAAGAAACATTTTCTGGGAAAACGTACCTTTATCTTTATAACCTGTTGAGAGCCATGCTTGGCTTTGTTGTGGATTAACTTGGGGGAATCCTATAATTTTCTAACCTAGCATTTCTTTGATCTGAAATTGTCAGCTTGAACCTTGTAGAATGGTTCTTTCTCTTCAGATGATAGCTAATAGAACTGCAAGACAATAATGGAGGTATTGTCCCTTATTCAAGCCAGATAGTATTCTTCTATACTATAAAATGCTATCTTTTTCCTTGTGGGAGCCAGCAACTCACTCATCCAACAGCTGCATTGATCTGTACTTGCTGCGAATAAGTATTTGATCATTTTTCAAATATTATTTTAACAGCATTTACCCTAATGTGTTATGCAATCTAATATGTTTTGTTCTTTTCTTCTTCTCAGATATAATCTCTTCCTTCTCTTGCTCCACAAATACTTGTAAGGAGGATCAACTAGGGGCTAGAGACCCACTCTTCTTGGTTGTGGGGATTCAGGAGTGAACAAAATGGACAAAAGAAATCCCTGCCCTTATCAATCTTATATTCCAGTGGAAAGTGGACACATAATAAGAAAATAAAATATGCAATACATTAGGTAGATGAGCTGGGGGGGGGGGATGAAGTGGGAAGAAAGAGAAGATGCTGGGATGTAGGTCCTCTATGGTCATATGTAGTATAACCAGCAAATGTCTTTCTGAGCAGGTGATATTTAAATAAATGTGGGATGATACTGACTCATTACTAATAGAGGAGTTTGATCCTAAGATGCTCACAGGTGCTTTTCACACCTTCTTAATCAGCCCTCTGAATTGTTTTAGAATTATGGTTACAATTTTCCCTTTCAGCTTTGACTCAGGTTCTCAACCTAAAGCAATAAAAAAAAGAAAGAAAGAAAGATTGACTATAGATAAAGAATAAATTTTCGTGAGATTAAGAGTCATTTATGGTTTGTCTCCCTCCCAATCCCATCTTGTTTCATTGATTCTTCTCCTATCCCCCTACCCCCCCATGTTGCTTCTCCATGTCCTCATATCAGGGAGATCATATGATAGTTGTCTTTCTCCGATTGACTTATTTCACTAAGCATGATACGCTCTAGTTCCATCCACGTCGTCACAAATGGCAAGATTTCATTTCTTTTGATGGCTGCATAGTATTCCATTGTGTATATATACCACATCTTCTTGATCCATTCATCTGTTGATGGACATCTAGGTTCTTTCCATAGTCTGGCTATTGTAGACATTGCTGCTATAAACATTCGGGTACACGTGCCCCTTCGGATCACTATGTTTGTATCTTTAGGGTAAATACCTAGTAGTGCAATTGCTGGGTCATAGGGTAGTTCTATTTTCAACATTTTGAGGAACCTCCATGCTGTTTTCCAGAGTGGTTGGACCAGCTTGCATTCCCACCAACAGTGGAGGAGGGTTCCCCTTTCTCCACATCCTCTCCAGCATCTGTCATTTCCTGACTTGTTAATTTTAGCCATTCTGACTGGTGTGAGGTGATATCTCATTGTGGTTTTGATTTGTATTTCCCTGATGCCGAGTGACGTGGAGCACTTTTTCATGTGTCTGTTGGCCATCTGGATGTCTTCTTTGCAGAAATGTCTGGGGGTTGCTGGGGGGAGGTGGGATTGGGAGAGGGGGAGCGGGCTATGGACATTGGGGAGGGGAGGCGAACCATAAGAGACTATGGACTCTGAAAAACAACCTGAGGGTTTTGAAGGGTCAGGGGTGGGAGGTTGGGGGAACAGGTGGTGGGTGATGGGGAGGGCACGTTTTGCATGGAGCACTGGGTGTTGTGCAAAAAGAATGAATACTGTTACGCTGAAAAAATAAAAAAAAAAAAAAAGAATAAATTTTCAGGTAGAAGTTTTTCCATCATGGATTTTTCATGGTGAGATATTTTTAATAAGTGGGTTACTTTACTAGAAGAAAAATGGCATAGCAGCATCATTTTAAAGATGAAGTAATTTATTTCCTGCTGTCCTTCAAGGGAGCAATATGGCATAGCAGCCTGTGATGAGGACTGGGTTCATAGGCCTGGATTTAGATCCTGAGTCCCCACCCTACCAGTGTAACTTTGGGTGAGTTACTTGAGTTCTGGACCCCTGTTTCCCTCATTTTGCAGAGTGAAATAAATTCCTCCCTCATAGGTACAAACTGGTAACTAGTAGACAAGTCCTAGAGATCGAGTGCACACTCTAGTGAATATAGTCAACATTTATATTATAATCTTCAAACTTACTGAGGGACTAGATCTTAATTATTTTTACTACAAAAAAGAAATGTTAACTAGGAGAGGTGGTAGAAGCTAACTATCACTAGAATGGCAGTTCCATTATAGTACATAAATGTATCAAATAAACATGGTGTACATTCTAAATTTATACAATGTTACATGTCAAATATATCTCACTAAAAATAAAAATAATGGTTCTACCTAAAGTAGAGAAACTGCTTAAAACATTTTTAGTTCTTGTGTTTTACTAGATTTCATTTTTTTTCACCTAGGTGAATTATGTGGAAGAGGGCTTACCCAGTGATTTTCATGAGCTCTGGACCCCTAGTGAGAGTGATATTTTATTCGTTTGTGCAAGGTGCTTTTGGCATAAGTTACATTGTCTTTAGAGTCCAAGGTATGCTTCATCATTTTATAAAGTTAAAAATCAGCGTTTTTCTTTTTAGAGTTATTTCAAAGCATATACATTATTTTGTAAGAAATGGTGTTTCTGTCAGAAGTTCTTGTTTGAAAGGAAAGTGTATTTAAGGGATCTGAGATTGGTCAGATTCAAAAGAGAAACTGGATAAGAAAAAGTGCATAACTTGATTGACTTGTAAATAATATAGAATTGTGATTTCTGGATGTGGCTCTGATACATTGATAGCAAGACATTTTCTATTGTGATGTGGTTTTATGCCACGGACGGCCTTTGCTGTGGATCAGAATGTAAGGGTTCTACCTGTTAGCTGGTTGACTAGCTATGGATCATTTATTATCTCTGTATCAGAATTTTCTGATATTATAATAAAAGTTTAGAATGAGTTTTTAAGATAGAACTACACAAATATTAGGTGCTAGCATCGTAAATGTAAATGCTATGCAATTCAGATTTATCAGATTGCATTTTAGGACAAGTAATTAATACGTCTTTTTAAAAAAGATTTGATTTATTTGTCAGAATGCACAGCAGGGGGGAATGGCAGGCAGAGGGTGAAGCAGACTCCCTGCTGAGCAAGGAGCCCAAAGCGGGACTTGATCCCAGGAGGATCATGACCTGAGCTGAAGGCAGACACTTAACAGACTGGGCCATCCAGGCATCCCTTAATAAGGCTTTTGACTTTGGGTAAGTATAGGTAACTGAAAGCTAATTTCTTTCCTTGGCACCAAAAAGCCATGCAGAGATATTTGGGGGAAAAAGTTCAGTGAATAATAAAGAGAAGAGTGCATATCACATGCTTTCCTAAAAAACTATATTAAGAATGTTGCTTTTAGATTAAATTGTGCAGAGAAGTGGCATTATCTGTAGTTTTTCCACATTATCTTCCATTGACTTGAGGTTGTGCCAAAGACAATTCTAAGAGAAGTGCTGTTCTCTGTATCTTCGAATGATTCAGATAGAGGCTTTTCAGTGAAAATAACCACTTCTGTTAAGGTTTTGTTCTAAAACAGGGAGGAAAAGTGACTTCTCTATCTGATAAGGCATATAATAAGCCTCTCAAAACTTAATTTTATTTTCATTGCTTTTTTTTTCTTTATTTTTAGGTCCAAAGGGCAGTAAAGCTACCAAACTTCTCCAGAGTTCAAAGCAAGAATGTACAGCCACTTGGGAGTATGTTATTCTGACTAAACCGGGAAGAATCATACAGATCCCAGGATACTCTTCACAGAACCACTGTGAGGTGAGGAAGGAATATTTATTATAATGAAAGGAGTTTGTGAATGATCCCTTGACAAGCAGCAAACCTTGCTTAAGGCATTATTTTCTACCTACTCTCCTTGAAGAATAGACTTTGAGGTAATCCCTGGTTTGAGGCCTTCAGAATAAAAAAACTGAATGTAAGATTGTCCCTATTGATAAATTGTGTACTTTCTCCACAAAAGAGATCATTTATTAGGTAAAGTAGAAAGTCAGACCTCTACCAAACAGTTTTGGAGTTAGAAATAATGTATGTAGGGGCGCCTGGGTGGCTCAGTGGGTTAAGCCCCTGCCTTTGGCTCAGGTCAGGATCTCAGGGTCCTGAGATCGAGTCCTGCATTGGGCTCTCTGCTCAGCAGGAAGCCTGCTTCCCCACCTCTCTCTGCCTGCCTCTCTGCCTACTTGTGATCTCTCTGTGTCAAATAAATTTTTAAAAAATCTTTAAAAAAAGAAATAATGTATGTAGAGTCTTCTGGCACATACTAGATACTCAGTGAATGGTTCCTAAATTGCCAAAATAGAGAACTTTCCTTGAATTAAACAATAGAATAAGTCTAAAGTGTGAAGTTGAAAAGTGAAGATTTGTTTAATATCTCAATCCTGAGTTAATTTATGTGATTTGGGGGAGTTTGGGGCAAATTCAGACAAATTGCCAATCAGAATTTAGAGGACTGTGTGGGATTGACCAACCATTCACCATGACAGGTGAACTTAATTAAAACTCTTAACAAATTATTAGAAATATGTTTAATGGTTACAATTTAAAGTAAAAAATCCTTCTTTCACTGAAACACAAAGAAGCAGATGGCATCAATAACAGCAATGCATAGAACTCTGAAAAAAGTCAATAACAATATGTGCTATTTGGAGATCATTCCTGACTTTCTTTTATCTGGGCCATAGTTGCCACCAGACGTTATTAGCCCCTTAACATCATGTCGTTTGCCATGATATTATCAACTTCCAGATGAAGCCGACACCCTTGGCCTATCAGGGTCACATGTGGGTTTATGAAGGATTTGGATTGGGCAAAAATTTATAGGTAACTAATATCCCATGAAGAACTATGCTCTTGGTTTTTTAATGAAATAATCCTAGATTGTTTTGCATTCATTGTGACTTATAGATGATATAAATTTTGTGATACTGAAATAGCCCATTTTTTAGATTTGTAATTGAGATTAAGCTAACACTCTTTCAGATTGAGTTAAAAACAAAACCCAATTTATGCTGCTTACTTGGGTCATACCTAGAGTAAACTTGCCCAGAAACACTAAACATAAAGGATGGATAAAGCAGTTTTAGACAAATGTAGCACAAAAATAATTGAGACTCTAATATTAATCAGGCCAAATGATATCCAGCAAAGAGGCATTAAATGGGCTGATTAAATAGTAGCTACAAACCTCATTAAACTGATTTTTATGAAAGAAAGAAAAATCCAGAGTTTTCCAGATGTGCCACTAACTCAGTAGTTCAATTCTGTCAAGGCTAAGTTTATGGCAGTTCTCTTGGCTTTTCCCTAATGGTTCCATAATGGTGATTTTAGTTCTCGCTAGGAAAAAGGAAAAAGGTACAGAGAAGGAGTACACTGTCAAGAAAACAAACACATTCCCAAGAATCCCATAGCAGATTTAGATCTCTCAACTGGGAGATGGCTGAGGACAAAGGGAATGAAATGGGGCCTGAGCTGGCTGACCACCGTTACCTGATGTGTATGATAACAGCCGTCCGGATGGAAATCTGATGGCACTGGGTCCAGATCTCAGTTCTACCACATAGTAGTTAAATAATTGGGGAATGCTCCCAAAGCTTTCTCAGACACTGTCTCCTGAATTGCGATAAGAGAGTAATAAGAACTATCTTAGCTTTTTATGTAATTTACTATCACTACCATACTCAGTCAAGGATACCTATGCCTGATGAAACCAGGTGGCTGCTCAGACAGAGAGGGTATGTGGCATTATGTTGACCTTTGACTCCCTAAGAAAGACCCAGATGCCAATGTCCCTCCTCCCTCTGGCAGCTAGGATCCTGCCAGAGTTGATCAAACAGCCAATTGCTAAACCACTGTCCTTTTATTCTTTGGACTTAAATTACCACCCCCAAAATAGATGCACTAAAAATCTCCATGTTTCTACTTAAGGAAATGTTAATAAACACTGGTAGTTCCTGGTTCCTAAGCCCATTCACTATCAACGAGGCCAGAGCTTCTTGTGGAGAGAATGCAGAATCTGCCCCCAGTATCCTTGGAAATTATCTACACTTCTTCCTTTCTTGACTTATAGGATGTCTGTTACTTGTACTGCCAATGAGATTGTGTTGAGAATTAAATGAGAATGCATGGTAATATAAAAGAAAGCAAGCTTCTGCCATGTTTCATTAGAAATATATGTTTTCATTCCTATTCTTAAAATTGTGTTGCTTAGAAAAAAAGATTAGACTATTGTTTCCCTAGTGCCTTTTCATCAGTAGGGTATCAGTACACAAAGTTTGGAAGAACAAAGAAATAAAGAAAAAAGGAAAAAGAGTACATTAGCTATATTAGTTATACTTTCTAATTTTTTTTAAAAGATTTTATTTATTTATTTGAGAGAGAGAGAGAGAGCATGAGAGGGGAGGTCAGAGGAAGAAGCAGACTCCCTGCAGAGCTGGGAGCCTGATGTGGGACTTGATCCTGAGACTCCAGGATCATGACCTGAGCCGAAGGCAGAGGCTTTAACCCACTGAGCCACCCAGGTGCCCCAATAACTATCTTTAAAATAAATAAGACTAACTGAAAATGTTTTGGGAGACTCAGCCCTGATTAAATTTCAAGTTAAAACCAGAGTCCCCCAAGGTTTTGATTTTTTTTTTCTTTTGTGATGAAGCAAATTTGTCAGGGATTTTTAACAGCTCTGAGAAAGGTAAATAACACAGGGAACTTTACAAATCGGTATTAGAAAAGTTCAAATCTATAAAAATAATTTAATAGGCCCCAATATCTAAGACATTGCACAGGCCCCAATATCAAAGACATCTGCAGCTGTGATTACATTTCACATTAAAACCGGAGTCTCCAAAGCTCCCAACTGTTGACCCATGTGATTTTGAGAATCTAAAGCCCTGGATTAACCATTAGCTTCTTTTCACAGAGAAGAACCCATCAGTTCCTGTACAATCTAAATTAAATCTCCTACTTCGTTTCTTGTCACAATGAAGTTGGTCCTCTGGACGCCTGTTTACTAAAGAAAGCAGAGCTGTTCTGTAAGAGAGAAAAGCTTAGTTCTTAGGATCATTGACTTGAAACCTTGATCCTATTGAATGTTAGAGCAAACTGCCTTTGTTAGAATGTTTCAGGAAAATACTAGGTATGATTACTTAGAGTGAGAAATCGTTTTTCATTGAAAGCATGTCGATTGCTGCTCCGTGCCTCTTACTCGTCCAGCTAGGCTGTGGCTAAATGAAGACTGGATGTAGCCAAGGCTCCAGTACACTCCCCGCATATGATTATTTTATTTCAGTCTGGTGACAATAATTGTTTAGTTCCCTGAGGACTTAGCTAGATCATGTCATCTTCTTTTATAATATATCACTTTAAGGAGATCTACCCAGGTTATTCTAGACACTGTAGGAACTGGGTCCTGGGCTCTAGTTGGTTTAGAGCCCCGTCCTTAGATGTCTTTGGATTTGGGAATCTGGAATATCTTTCTCTCGATTCTAATTGGGTTTTCTTCTGATGAATTTCTCATCTTTATATCCTTGGGAGTGGGTATGGTATAAGTTTGTAACTTCAGAAACAGGATTTTTTTTTTCTCTTACTTTGCTCAATAACCTTTGCTTTGATGTGCGGTAAGTTTTTGTATGCTTCTTTGCTTTTTCTTTATTTGGGGCTAGGAAAATTATGTGGAGAAAATTCACCTTCATTAAAATCTCTTGGTCCTCTAGTGATGCTGATTTTCACATACAATGTCAGTTTGCCATGGAAGAATTTTCTTTGAGATATTGTTTTCATATTACTGGTAAGTCTATTGCTTTCTTATATGTTTATGTGTATGCTTTTATTTGGTACTTTGTTAGGAAAAATCTATGATTAAACAGATGGAATGTTCTATTTTGTTTGTCTGCTTTAGAGGAGAAGGACCATGTTTAAGGTATGACTTCTGTAGTCTGTGGAGGCCTCAAGCTAAACCTCTATAAAGTACAAGATTGATCAGATCTGTCATTGTTTTTTAAAGCATCAAAGAATTTTGTCTATTTTTCTGGGCACTTGGATGATTATAATATAGGAAGAAACTTTTATCCCTAGCATAAAAGTTTCAAGTAGTTTTTCTCTTTTGAAATTAATTTCCTTAATGTACTAATATATTATTTTTCACCTGTTTGATAGATAGTTCATTTATATTGGTTGCAACTAGATTATTGAAAAACATACTTTGCCTATTATTTGCCTGTGATTTGGGTGAAAAACATGCTTTGCCTGTGATTTGGGCACAGACACTGATAGCATTATGAAAAAATTGAGAACTATAAATTTGCAGTTTAGGTTTAATTCTGAACAGTTATTAGAATTGCTTTCATCCTTAAGATTAATCAATTTATATTCATTAAAAATGTTAACTGGAATATAATTGAAGAGGGATTTCTACTAAAAGTATCTAATTTAGTCTGGTAACAGCTCTGCCCTACTAGAGTTTATAGTCTAGTGGAGATAGTCAATAATCAAATCATATAGAAAAATATAGAGTAAAAAAACCTACTGTTTTGAAGGAAAAATATGGTGTACAGGAAAAATAAACAGTGGAGGGATCTTATTTAGTTTGGTAAAGGATGGCAATGGAATTGTAGGAAAACTTTAGTTTCTTTGTTCTCTTATCACAGAACCCTGTGAGATTTATTTTTACTCCTCTTTTGCTCTAATTTTTTTTCTTAGATCTTTTCCCGTAGACCTTTGTTACCATTCCATAGGTACTGGTCTTACCAAAGTTACCAGTGACTTCCCCAAGTCTAGATCCAAGAGATCCTTCTCAGCCCTAACAACATTTGGCACTGATGAGCCTTCCTTCCTTTTAGAATCTACTTGTCTTGGCCTCCAGGAAACCATCTCCTTAGCTGTCCTCTTACTTCACTGATCTCCTTCAGAATCTCTGGGCTGGCTGCTCTTTGGTTTCTTTACCACTAAAGGTAGAAGTGTCCCTGGACCAATGCCTTGACTCTCATTTCTTCTTTACCTGTACTCACTCCTTAGTGACCTTACCAGTCCCTAGCTTTCACTACCGTCAATATGCAAATAACTTCCAACTTCTTTTTTATTTTTAACCCCCAGCTTTGTATCACCAATTGCACCCCCTCCCCTTGATATCTGATAGGCATCTCAAACTTAACGCTGTTATCTCCAAAACCTGCAGCCGTGCCTAGTAAATAGCTGGTGCACAATAATTCTTTGAATAAAGGAAATGACATTTCAGCTGGGGCAGACTGGGGAGAAGAGGGTAAGGTGATAGCTCCATATCCAGTGATCGGGTAATAAATGCATCCATTTGCTTATGGGAATCCCACTGGCTGAGAGCCGATGTATGAACAGGACTCATCTCAGGAGACTGTTATTATATGTATTCAACTTCTGTGTTCATATAAACACAGGAAACCATTAGTGCAGACATTTTTACAATGACAACAAAATTTGTAGCCCCTGTCTGTAGTTTATAAAAATCTGACTCATCATTCATATTTTTGAAATTACAAATAAAAATATATCAATACAAATTGTATCTTTGTGAATCAAAAATATAAAATAGGGGGCGCCTGGGTGGCTCAGTGGGTTAAGGCCTCTGCCTTCGGCTCGGGTCATGATCCCAGGGTCCTGGGATCGAGCCCCACATGGGGATCTCTCCTCCACGGGGAGCCTGCTTCCTCCTCTCTCTCTGCCTGCCTAGTTGTGATTTCTCTCTGTCAGATAAATAAAATATTTTTAAAAATATATAAAATAATTTATATAAAACATCTGGTAGTATGGAAAAATAGTCACAATAAATTAAATGGGGGAAAAGGCTTTAGTAGTGTAAAGTGGTGTACAATTTTTTAAAAAATGTATACTTAGCATAACAGAAGACCTAGACAGATTTATGTTAAAACATGAATATTGGTTATTTATAGGCTGGGACTATAGGAGACTTTATCTTCTTTGAACTCTCTGTATCTTGAAATTTTTTATAAGGTGAATGTATCACTTTTATAATCAGAAAAATAAAGAAATATAAAATATTTAGTTGGATGTATTGACACTGAATATTCTCTTATTCTAGATTCCATAAGAGGAAAAAATAAAGTTAATGATAAAGGTAAGACCTGTCTTGCTAATTTTGGCCATTCTAACTGGTATAAGGTGATATCTCAATGTGGTTTTAATTTGAATCTCCCGGATGGCTAGTGATGATGAACATTTTTTCATGTGTCTGATAGCCATTTGTATGTCTTCATTGGAGAAGTGTCTGTTCATATCTTCTGCCCATTTTTTGATATGATATCTGTTTCGTGTGTGTTGAGTTTGAGAAGTTCTTTATAGATCCTGGATATCAACCTTTTGTCTCTACTGTCATTTTCAAATATCTTCTCCCATTCCGTGGGTTGCCTCTTTGTTTTGTCGACTGTTTCCTTTGCTGTGCAGAAGCTTTTGATCTTGATGAAGTCTCAAAAGTTCATTTTTGCTTTTGTTTCCTTTGCCTTTGGAGACATATCTTGAAAGAAGTTGCTGTGGCTGATATCGAAGAGATTACTGCCTATGTTCTCCTCTAGGATTCTGATGGAATCCTGTCTCATGTTGAGGTCTTTTATCCATTTAGAGTTTATCTTTGTGTACAGTGTAAGAGAATGGTCAGGTTTCATTCTTCTACACATAGCTGTCTAATTTTCCCAGCACCATTTATTGAAGAGACTGTCTTTTTTCCACTGTGTATTTTTTCCTGCTTTGTTGAAGATTATTTGACCATAGAGTTGATGGTCCATATCTGGGCTCTGTACTCTGTTCCACTGGTCTATGTGTCTGTTTTTATGCCAGTACCATGCTGTTTTGGTGATCACAGCTTTGTAGTAAAGCTTGAAATCAGGTAACATGATGCCACCAGTTTTATTTTTGTTTTTCAACATTTCCTTAGCAATTCAGGGTCTCTTCTGATTCCATACAAATTTTAGGATTATTTGCTCCAGCTCTTTGAAAAATATCAGTGGAATTTTGATCGGAATAGCATTAAAAGTATAGATTGCTATGGACAGTATAGACATTTTAACAATGTTTATTCTTCCGATCCAAGAGCATGGAATGGTCTTTCCATAATGGAGGCAAGGAATCCAACTGGCTTGACTTTGGTTATATAATATTATTAAAATAGAGTGGAAAATGCCCTTGCTGCTAAGCACTATGTAGTAAGAAGTGCGATCTGACTTCTGTCAAAAATGTTCAGGTGTTTGTGACCTGATTCTAGTCACTTTATATTAAAGTGAGTATTTGTATTAATTTCCTTAATGTCAAACTTTGGAGGTAGTGGAGACCTGGGACTCATTAGGGAGTAGAAAGTGAGGAGGTAGCACCTTACTCAATTAATGGGTGAGAAACACATCTGTTTTGTTAATGGGATCCCTGTAGCTACTTGATTCTATTCATTGCCATTCTTTCCATATATGTTGTATCTTTTGGAATATATATATATATATATATATATGTATATATATATATATATGTATATATATATATATATATTTGTTCTTCTCTAGACCATTGCATAGTGAAACTAAGGTGACAGAATTATTGATGAAGTAAATCAATTTTTGGATGGCATTGCTTTTAGGTTGGATGAACCTAGGACTTTTGGAGAAGGCTGAAAATGTCACTGAATTCTTCAATTCTCTTTCTTGGTTTAGCCTCTTAGCCCATGAATCTTAATGTCTATCTTTCAACTATCTGAGAGCTATCCAAATTTCCCTGATAAATGTTTGCAATTTAAATTGTACTTTCCATGAGGCTGAACATGAGAAGCACTTAATTTATTCACGAATCCAGTCTAATGAGGACCTAGGTCTGCTTCTTAACCTGTTTGCCTTGTTCTCTGCTCTCATTCTGTGGTGTCAAAGTTCTTTCTTTCATCACTGTATGGGAAATGAAATATTACTGTGGCATTTTCAAATTAGGGGAAGTCCTAAAAGTCTTAGGACATATGTGTTGAATATCAAAGTGATACGTCACTATCATCTATGGACTGAAGATGATAAAACCTATTTCTCATGATCATGAACATTAAGATTGTATATTAATTTAAATATAAGCAAAAAACTAAACTGGAATGTGGACGTGGGTGATTTAGTAGTTCAGTTTGTGAAATGAAGTCAAAGAACTTCAGTCTGTCTTCTTCAGGAGGGGTCAGTTTTTCAAAACAAAAGTCATTTAAATCCTGTGTCAGTATACATAAAGAACTATGGATACAAAGAAAGAGTGACAGATTAATAGAAGTACACTTACCACTTAAGTTGTAATGACCTAGTTGCAGACACTAAAACTAGATACAGAAAGTAACGCAGCTCCTTGATCATCGTATTAAAATTTTTTTCTCTTTTTTGCCTCAGGGATGTCCAGTATTGGATTTGATTCAAATTAGTTCTATTGAGATCACAGCTCCCAGTTATCTTAACATATATCCAATATGCTGAACTGCACTGGGAGTTTTTATTCCCAGTCAGGAAATAAAATGAAGGTGGTGATTAAAGACTTTACAACAAAAGAATCTTGGAATGGTGAATGGGATTATTTCAGTATTTATGATGGACCAGATCAGCAATCAAGATTACTTGATAAACTGATCTTTCTTAGATGGCCTACATTAAGTGGCATTTATGTAAGCATTTATACAGTGCATATATGTGGAAAATATGACCTACCTGAGCTTTAGAAGAGGTATGATTTGTTGTCAGTGATTTTTCATGACCTTCTTTCTCAGAATCCCAGAGCAGTATTGAGCACAATGGGACAAACCTGAGCCCACGCTCACTGGATCCTCACCTGTGAGATTCTTGCTCTTCTTGATTTTAGCCACTTTGCCTATCTCATTTTACCATTAGGGGGCACCCAAATTTTGTTTTTCTCAGGAGGTCCTGTATTTTAAAAGGTTTCAATTTCTGAACTGCGTTTCTGTTAACTCTTTGAAAACCTGTTCACTCAGGTTTCATCTTCACCGTAAAAGTAGCCCTTTTTAGGCACAGGGTAAGTTTAAAGGGAGATAAAAGCCAATTAGTTTAAATAATTTTTAGGGACTTATTGGCCACATGGGTCTGTCACACAGTCATCAGACAACATCCTGTTCTGAGACTGACTCATAGGGGAAGATTTTTCCAACGATTTTGAAATCCCGTACTGCATCTCCTTCTTCATCTCCAACAAGTTCTGCTCTGAGGATGCCCTTACAATCCACCTATCCCAAAGAGCAAGAGGAGAGTTTTGATATGATCTTTTTCTAGGACCTTGACCTCTCCTGTGATATTACAGGATATATAACACCAATAAGCTCAGCAATTTGCTTTGAAATTCTAAAGGTACCTAACTTTTTCTTACCAGGGAATTTGGTTCCTGTGAAGGAACTCAAGCAATTAGAGTGTTGTGGGGAGGAGGGCAGATTCAACATTTCAAGCTATTAGTTCTTAAGATTAATATGCGCACCAGATCCTGTAATCCTGCCTCTAGTACCCTTCAGCCAAAGACACTGGGATCAGTGAGAGGAAGTTAGAGCCTATTACAGGATTTGGGCTTTGGTTAGGTAATTTTGGAGAGAGTCTAAGGAAGTGGGCTTGGCTCTGGATTGGTTGCTATTAGGAAATGGAGCAGTTTTATGATTGGGATCTCAATCACAGGGAGGCCTGGCTCAAATAAGGATAAAACTGCTTTTGGTAAAGAAGTGGCAAGCCTTCATCTGAGCTAAGAGAGGTGGATGTTTGCTGTTTTGGTGGTTGCACATGACCTTGTTTATGTCTCACATTACCATAGTTTCAGAGTCCTGTCTGATGTTGCTGTTCTGGGAGCTTGTTTATGTCCAGCAGAACAACATGATCTAGCTGTGAGTGCCAAACCCATTTCTGAATGTCAGGGACTGCTTTTCTCTTTCTTACTCTTTAGTATTCTTCCATCTAGCAACATTATTCCTCTTCAAAAGTTCTGATAAATTGGAGCACCTGGGTGGCTCAGTGGGTTGGGCTTCTGCCTTCGGCTCAGGTCATGATCTCAGGGTCCTGGGATTGAGCCCTACATCGGGCTCCCTGCTCAGTGGTGAGCCTGATGCTTCTCCTTCTCCCTCTTCCTGCCACTCTGCCTACTTGTGCTATCTCTCTGTCAAATAAATAAATAAAGTTTTTTAAAAGTTCTGATAAATTAATTCAGAAGTGTCAAATGATTATTAATAAGACTGCTCATTTTTATAATCACCTTATATAAATCTCTATAAAGGAAGCTACCATTAGTTCTATAGTTTATACGATTTTATTTCATACAATTTCATGTATTTTTATATGCATTTATAATACATTTCAATGAAATTTATATGCATTTCAATGAAACATGCAATTTATATAAGTATTTTTAAACCACAGAACTTGGATTCCCATTGCTAATCTTCCAGCTGGTGAAATGGGCTATCCCATACATGGAACCACATTATCTTTTCTTAATAGATCTTTTTATTCATGTAAGTAGAATTCATCAGTTTTTAACTAGCTTTTAATTATTTGTGTATGTGTAAATGAAGTAGTCCATAACACCCAAATGGTTTCCATTACAATGCTTTTGCAATATTTTAATGAAAATAAAATACCAAAATTAAGGTTCATCTGGTCTTCTTTCATTTACTCCATGAATATAAGACATCAGTAACCAGTAAGCACTATATTAAATATACAGGTCGAATTCATTCATTACCAAACATTATCTAACCAATAGTGGGTTAGGCACACTGGAAACACAATGGTGAACAAGTTAGAAATGATCTCTGCCATCTTCTCTTGCAAAGACAGACAATAAATAAGAAAAATGATAATATTATGTAACAATAAGTAATCAATTGCTGCTTGTCCAAAGTAATCTGAAGGAAGCAAGTTGCAGACGAAGGGTACATTTCCTCAGTTCATTCATGTGTCTGTTCAAATGTTGCATCTAGGGCCTGTATCGCATGACATAAACAGGTCTTTTCCATCTTTTCTTCTCGGCATTTATCAAGACCTAACTTAGTATATATTTGTCTAGAATCTCTGTCCCTCCATCAGAATGAAAATTTCCTGAGAGCAGGGCTTGGCCTCGTGTTTGTTGCTGTATGCCCAATGTGTTGGTGGAGCACTACCCAACACTCATATTTGATGAAAACGTAGGTGAGAGATGGCCTTGAATGTGGAAAACGCTGGGTGAGTTTGGATCAGAGTGATTGGAGACTGAGCGAGGACACACTGGAATGAGGTGAGAAGGAGGCTCTGCCCCTGTGCAGCTCAAGCTGTGGTAATGAGTTTGAATTTTGTTCCAATCCTATGGGAGGCCATAAAAGGTCTTTGGCAAGGGAGTAATTTGAAGGATGCTGTAGCTGCTGTGTCTGGAGTGAGTTTTTGGTGACAGGCTGAATTATGTCTGAAGTCAGGAGGCTCTTGCATTATTCTAGGCCTGCACTGTCCAGTCCAGGTTGTTATTTAAATTTAAATTAGTTAAAATGAAATAAAAGGTGGTATTGGCCATATTTAGGTGCTTGATTGCTGCCTGTGGTGACTGACTCCCAGAGTGGACAGCTCTCATACCGAATGTTCCATCCTTGCAGAATGTTCTGTTCGTACTGTTTTCAACAACAGATATTGCCTTATAAGAGGATGGCACCAGTGGAATGCAAGTGAAGTTGACAGATCTGGAGAGAGAACTAATAGGGTTTCCGGGTGGATTGCATATGGGATGACTCTGGTGTGAGAAGTTAGCATCTACAGAGATGGGAAATACTGAAGGGAGAAATAGATTTGTGGGGAGAGATCCGTTTGGGCCACTTTAAGTTCTTCTTTTTTTTTTTTTTTAAAGATTTTATTTATTTATTTGACCACAAGTAGGCAGAGAGGCAGGCAGAGAGAGAGGGGGGAAGCAGGCTCCCTGCTGAGCAAAGAGCTCGACGCGGGGCTCTATCCCAGGACCCTGGGATCATGACCTGAGCTGAAGGCAGAGGCTTTAACCCACTGAGCCACCCAGGCGCCCCGGGCCACTTTAAATTCTTAATGTTATGATACATCCAGGTTGAGTTGGCGGTAGGTAGCTATGGTTTAAACTCTTGAGCTAGAGGAAAAGTTTGGGCTAGAGATTAAAAATTGAGGATTATCAGCTTCTCACAAATTTCCTCTAGTTATCCTCTTTCAGACATCCTTGATCTCTACCATCACTCTCATCAATTTCAAACATGTTCTAGTATTACCCATTATTTAAAAAAAAAAAAACACAAAAAATGTAGCTATTGCCCCATTTCTCTGCTTCCCTTTGCAGCACGATCTCTCATTTTCTTAGAAGCTGCTGGATTTAGAAAGTTTTTATGGGATTGACAACTAGCAGGTCATGGGAAGACCAAATAATTATAGTAGAGGAACACTAATAAGTTGGAGAGATAGGAGATGGTGATTTAGAAAGCAGGATGTTTGCAACTGAAATTTCAGAAGTATCAAATGACACTATTTTAGGGCACTGTTTGTAAAGAATTACAGGGAAAGGGGGGACGCCTGGGTGGCTCAGTGGGTTAAGCCACTTCGGCTCGGGTCATGATCTCAGGGTCCTGGAATCAAGCCCCGCATCGGGCCCTTTGCTCAGCAGGGAGCCTGCTTTCCCTTCTCTCTCTGCCTGCCTCTCTGCCTACTTGTGATCTCTGTCTGTCTGTCAAATAAATAAATAAAATCTTGGGGCACCTGGGTGGCTCAGTGGGTTAAGCCGCTGCCTTCGGCTCGGGTCATGATCTCAGGGTCCTGGGATCAAGTCCCACATCGGGCTCTCTGCTCGGCGAGCCTGCTTCCCTCTCTCTCTCTCTGCCTGCCTCTCTGTCTACTTGTGGCCTCTCTCTGTCAAATAAGTAAATAAATAAATCTTTCAAATAAATAAATAAATAAAATCTTAAAAATAAATAAATAAAAACATTTTAATTATTTATTAGAGAGATACAAGCAGAGGGAATAGCAGGCGGTGGGGGTAAGGGGAGCAAACCAGGCCCCCCACTGAGCAGGGAGCCAGATGCAGGGCTTGATCCCAGGACCCTGAGATCATGTCCTGAGCCAAAAGCTGATGCTTAACCGACTGAACCACCCAGGTGCCCCTCTCATTTTAAATGTAAAGAAGCCAAGTCACAAAAAGATTGAGTAACTTGTTCCCAGGGACATAACTGATAAGTAGAGAAAGTGGCCTTCATACCCATGCACTGTGATTCAAACACTTACATTCTTGGGTACTACACGAACCATGTGACAGCTGTTCCACTGATATTTTTTGACTCAACATGAAGAACAGTCTACAGTTAGAACTGTTCAAAAACAAAAAATACTCTTAAGTTCCATGACATATTTTCAAGGTGAGTAATCCCTTGCCCAGGGTTATTTCAGAACAAACTCAGTGTTAGGTGAAAGATTGATGTAAATGATCTCTAAGATTCTATATTGGCATGATTCCCTTCTCAACCAGTCACCCATTTTAAGTCTACACATTTTGTAAATGTGTTGTCTGTATTTCTAAGTTCTTAATAGAAATACTGCATTTGACAGAACCCAGGATAGAAACATTTCCATACCATTAAGACCTTCCCTCCAGCTTAAAACTGTATGATTATTTAATCAGCTGTGAAACTTCCTCACCACTTAGTTATCCACTTACATTTTAAATCTGTTCACAGGATATTCTAATATACTTTATTAAGTGCTGCACTGCAAATAAAATTCATTAAGTTTATCTCCTTCCCCCTAGCCACCATCTAATTAGCTCTTCAAAAAAAAAAATTAGGTTACTTGAATGTGACATGTTAAGGATCCCATGCCGGCTTCTGTGACCACTCATTCCTTCTCCAAGTGTTTAAAAACTGTCTAGTAATTTGCTGAAGTTTTTTTTTTTTTTTAGTTTAACACTTATAATAATTTACAAATGCCAATTTATAAAATACCATTTGAATATAATTTATATCCATTATACAGATGAGAAAATTGAGGCAGAGAGTGAGACAGATGAAATGAATTGCCCAGAACCACATAGTAAATGGCAATACTAGTGGAACCCAGCAGTTTGGCTATAGAATCTGTGCCTGTAAACATTAAGCTACACTCTTTCACTGATGTAGGACTTTGGAAACCCTCTATTTTGTTTTCTCTGACTTCTATTCATCTTCCCTCACTCCCACATCTTTAAAAAAAATTTTTTTAACAGTAATCTATTCCCATTTACATTATTTTAAAACTTCTGGCATGTTTGCTGACTCTACCCAGAGTCCTTTTCCTTGACATGGTGCATCCCAGAAGTTCCCCATCATACTGAGTTCACCAGACAGATTCTGCAACGGTAAGGAGGATGTAGAGGTTCACTCTTCCCCTATTCTCTATCGTTCTTCGTCTGATTGTTGAGATAACATTACCTTTAAAACAAATCAATAAGGGGGCGCCTGGGTGGCTTAGTGGGTTGAAGCCTCTGCCTTCGGCTCAGGTCATGATCCTGGGGTCCTGGGATCAAGCCCCACATCGGGCTCTCTCTGCTCAGCAGGGGGCCTGCTTCCTTGTCTCTCTCTGCCTGCCTCTCTGCCTACTTGTGATCTCTCTCTCTCAAATAAATAAATAAATTCTTAAGAAAAATCAATAATGTATCACTGTTTGAGAGAATTGAAATTACAACGTGTACAGGTGAATTACAGCAGATGTCCTATTACTGTCAGGACTACCTTTGAACAACTTCTATTTCTGAGTTAAGAAAGGATCCTCATTAGTCTGCATTTGGGCAGCCTGCATGTCTTAGCCAGTTTTGGCTGCTATAACAAAAATACTACAAACAGGTTGGCTTAAACAGCCAGCATTTCTTTCTCACAGTTCTGGAGGCTGGGAAGTCCAAGATTTGGTGTCTGGTAAGAGCTCACTTCTGGATTCATAGTCTTTTCTTCTCTGCCCTCACAGGGCCAAAAAGGAGTGAGAGAGTTCTCTGGGTCTCCTTTATAAGGACTCTAGATCCATTCCTGAGGGCTCCCCCCTTGTGACTTAATCACTTCCCGGTGGCCCCACCTCCTAATGCCATCACATTTGGGATTCGGATTTCAACCTAGGAAATTGTGGGCAGGGTGGGAGTATGGCCCAAACTTCAAAACACTGTCCCGTTACAGTTTTGTTTCTCTGTACATTTGCCTTGACCAGCATGCCTCTTTTCTCTTCCTTCTGATCACAGATTGCTGTAGAGTTGTATAGCATTTCATAACAAATGCTAGCCCGCTCTTTTCCCTTCAAAATCATTTAAAATCTGTACCCTTCCATCGCTGCAGTCAAATCATGGATTCCATTCCACAAATCTTGAGTTTACATTATTGATAATCATTCCTTTGCCAATATTAACAGTCTGGAATTTGATGTTCCTCTCTTCCCCTCTTTTACTTATGTTACTATACAGGAGAAATATTTTAATTACTACATATATCTCACATTGCAGCGCATTTATGTGGCTCTAAGGAAGAATTTGTCTTGCTAGCGAGTGGTGCTTACATGACTATGAATTTTAAGACTTATAAGTCTGTGGGAGAAAGAGGTTTTAAACTTATTTTGGAAGATATAATTCAGAAGCATTCACGAAAAAGTAATATGGGGACACAACTGCCTACCAATGGTAAGTATTTTAAAATATTTATTAAAGCAGATACCATATATGTCAAAGTAGAACCTGTGGAACACTGGTTTGAAGGTCCCTGAGTCACCCTGCTTTAAAACTCAGAACAGAATAACTTCATTTCAAATCATTCCTTAAGGTGTAAGACCTTGGTAGTTTAGATGGACCATTTGAGGTAATCGTTAATTAGTGTGTGTCTGTGTGTGTGTTATTTTACTTAAGAAATAATGGTAAACATAAAAATCAGGCAGTTGCTATTTAAAAAAAAATCCAATGGGGACATTGAGGCTGAAGCAAAGGTAGAGTCCAGTGTGTTTCCATGTCTCTGTTACCATCTCTCTTTTACTAAATAACAACTCCCAAATCCCCCAAAAGACAATCCCCCCGAAAAAGAATATTGTAGCTGAACATATACTAACTACTCTGCATAAAATAGAAATGCATGTAATAACTCTTCTACTTATCCAATCTGCTTAAGCCAGAATTTCATTAGTTGTGTTTAAGATTAAAAAACCAAATCAAGGGGCGCCTGGGTGGCTCAGTGGATTAGGCCGCTGCCTTCCGCTCAGGTCATGATCTCAGGGTCCTGAGATCGAGCCCCGCGTCGGGCTCTCTGCTCCGCGGGGAGCCTGCTTCCTCCTCTCTCTCTGCCTACCTCTCTGCCTACTTGTGATCTCTCTCTCTGTCAAATAAATAAAATAAAATCTTTAAAAAAAAACAAATCAATGTGTTATTAGGAGATTCTCTTGATTGGAGTGTAATTCTAGAAAGAATTCTAATAACATCCAGTACAAAGTTCTTTTTGATGTCACTTTGTCTTTTGTAAGATGGGGGAAGGAATGAGTTCTAGAAGAGTCCTTGGTTTTAGCAATAGACTAATGAAGCACATCATCATTTAGGTGTGATTTTTACTTGTGTAAGGAGTGCTCAACTACTAACCCTTCTTCTGTCTCCATAGCTCCTTTAAAAAAAAAAAAGTAGTATTTATTTATTTTTAGAGAGTTCAAGCAGTGGGGAGGGAGAAAGGGAAAGAGAGAATCCGCAAGTAGACTCCCACTGGGCACGGAGCCTGATATAGGGCTCGATCCCAGGACCCCGAGATCATGACCTGAGGTGAAATCAAGAGTCAGATGCCTAACCGACTGAGCCACCCAGGCACCCCGTCCATTGCTCTTATCTTTCCATCTCTGCATCTCCAAACTGACCCTACATTCACATGGTTAAAAATATTTAGGATGCTTCATCTCTTCTTTTAAGTGTTTGGTTTTTTTAGAAGTAAGTTGAAAAAAAAAATGAATACTAGTAAAATGTTGCTGTCATGCACATGTATGAACAGCCCACAGGTCTAAGAGTTACCATATACATGGACTAAAATGCAGTAAAAACACACAGTGAGGCAGTAAACTTTAATGCAGAAAACATGTTGGATAAATACCTTTGTGGGGTTTTTTATTTCTATGATCTAGAATAGTTTTAATTTTGAAGAGTTTGGGGTTTTTTTACATATATATCCAAAAAAAAGAGGAAATCCATGTTTTATAGATATTTGAAGAGAAAGTAGAAGTGAATTTTGATATAAGTATTGAATAAACAAACAAATCCACTCTGCTAGAAACTTTGTTTAAATAGATTTCTTGCATAAAAATTCTCAAGGAAAGCATTTAAAAAATGAACATATCTTTAATTCCCAAATTGTAGGCTATGAGGAAGCTTATTTAATTTTCTTCATATTTCAAGATATACTTGAATAAGTCTCTCATTTTTAATTCCCTGGTGGAGTTCTTTTTATATCTGAGATTGAAGTAAACATATTATTAGAAATTTTCATTAAAATTTTCCTTTCTATATAAGT
Source organism: Meles meles (assembly GCF_922984935.1). Taxonomy (NCBI): domain Eukaryota; kingdom Metazoa; phylum Chordata; class Mammalia; order Carnivora; family Mustelidae; genus Meles; species Meles meles. The sequence goes on from NC_060072.1 coordinate 66,065,723, forward strand.
TGTATTTGGAATACATGTAGTATGAAGTCTTTTGATATGTCTAGATGTGTTATATACTTCTATACAGATGTGTCACACAGATAATGCCAAAGAAGGAACAATGCCTAGTAATTTCATGATTAAGTCAAAAATTTTTATATTAATTTCTGTTCTGATTTGTCTAAAGAAGTATATATTAATGCTCAGGTACCTTTATTGATTTTTGTTCTTTTTAAAGGCAGTGGAAGAAAAGAGAAATCTCTCTGGGCGAGAATCCTAGTCTTGAACGTATAAAAGAAATAAACCTCTCCATTCTGAGATTTTAACAGACTTTGATAAGTATTTCTAATGTTTTGTTGTTACTTTCCTCAGAGATAACCATAGAAAGCAATACTGGCAAACAGCCAACCCAAGAACCATGTGAAATTTCTGTTGTGGATCCATTTCTAATGCAAGGGACTGAGAGAAACACACAGGTGCTGTCTGCTGAGCTCGGGAAGCCCTGGATGGTGGGTGGCCGGGCGGCACCTGCAGGATAATGGCCCTGGCTGGTCAGCCTGCAGCACCAAGGACATTTCTGGGGAGGTGCTCTGATTGCCAGGCAGTGGGTCCTGACTGCGGTGTGCTGTAACTTTAGGTATGTGCCCGTGTGGTGAGGGGGGTGCCCGAGCTGGGCGGTGGGTGTACTCCTGCTCTCCCCGCAGCACGCGCAGCAGCAAGCTCCCACCCATGCAGTCTCCACTTTGCAAGGAATGAACGTGGTTAGACCAAGACATGTCGTGCTTCTCTAACACATTCACTACTGACAGAGCTTTTAGTATTAAAAGGTGCCTCCTGCTTCTCTGTGTAATTTACTTAATGAGTAACAACAGTCCCCTCTTCTTTAAATTTTAAAATTTTAAAGAATGCCCTTTAAAAGAAACATTTTAAAAAACTATGTCTGGGGCTCCTGGGTGGCTCAGTGGTTTAAGCCGCTGCCGTAGGCTCAGGTCATGATCTCAGGGTCCTGGGATTGAGTCCCTCATCGGGCTCTCTGCTCGGCAGGGAGTCTGCTTCCCTCTCACTCTCTCTGCTTGCCTCTCTGCCTACTTGTGATCTCTCTCTCTGTCAAATAAATAAATAAGAAATCTTAAAAAAAATTTTTTTTTTAAAAAATTTAAAGAACTGTGTCTGAATCTTGGTCTCGGTGTGGTATGGCAATATCTGAAAATCCCTTCCTCAGAGAAGTCTCAGGTTGGTGTTTTTCATACTGGCCTCCCAGAAGTATAGCAATGGCCCATATTTAAATGAGTAGATACAGTGTTTCAGGACTTCTAAACTTGGCTTTCTAATAAAAGCCTCTGCTCCCATAACGTAGTGGGCAGGAACATTCAACGAATCAAAAACTCTTTTTCTCTACCATTCCCCAACTCCTTTGATATACAGTAATCTCAAGAAATTCTCCTTATTAAGGCAGTTTTCAGACTTTGGTGTGCTGAATATTACCTGGAGACTTTGCCAAGAAATCTTAGAAGCTTAATTCTGAATTTTGAGTTAATGAGTTACATCTGGGATTCTGCATTTTTTAAATTTTTTTAAAGATTTTTATTTATTTGACAGACAGAGATCACAAGTACACAGAGAGGCATGCAGGGAGAGGGGGAAGCAAGCTCCCTGCTCAGCAAAGAGCCCAATGCAGGCCTCAATCCCAGGACCCTGGGACGATGACCTGAGCTAAAGGCAGAAGCTTTAACACACTGAGCCACCCGGGCGCCCTGGGATTCTGCATTTTTAAGGCACTGCCAGATTTAATGCATGTGGTTCCGAGACTTTTCTTTGAGAAACATTGTGTTAGGGAGTAGAGTATCTATAACTTCCAGAATACATTTCAGTGACCATTATATGTTGTATAATGTGTAATATTATGATTGTAATAATACATAGAATCATTACCCTGAGGCATCATGAATCTTGTTAAGAAATACTAAATCATTTTTTTGTTTGATGTTATGAAGGCAAGAGAGTAGATATCTTATTTTTTCTCAAGGATCCAATTAATAAGAAACCCCCATTTTCTAAGAATTCCAGATAACAAAGATTGTAACATAGATGGGAAATGTTAGAGAATGTATTTTTAGTAATTTTGAAAAAGTATGACCTCATTAAAAGTAGTATTTATGTCCCCCATTCCTTTTTCTTATGACAAGTACTGTCACAGGTGGCCTGGTAATAGGAAGAAGTTCCCTCTCAAGCACCAGAGATGGAGGATCTGGTAGCAGTGAAAGCTGTCTACACTCACCCTGGCTTTGCGCCCTTCCCTCCCACTGATGATCTTGATGATCTCTCCTTGCTGCAGCTGGGCAAACCTGTCGAACTCGGTCTGTAGGGATAACTCGGCTCCGTATTTGAAGCTTTGCCATGTGGTTTTTCTCTTCCATCTTCCTTAGAAGTGCCGTATGTACTTCTAAAAGTCACAATTTCCAAATTTTCTGGTATTCTAAGCCCCTTTCCCTCAAAGCTGAAGCACCTGCCCAAACATTTGGCTTTTATATGTCTTTAATTGATGGAGGTCTATAGAAGATTTCAAAGAAATATGTTTTTCACCTTGTCCTAATTTATTCTCAGACCCACATTTAGATGAGGTTTACCCAATGCTTAAAACAGCAGTCTGACCCATCTGATGTTCTGTACCTTTATGGCTTAGTAAAATCTTATTCCTTTTTAACGTTATTTAAACCACAGCTGATGTGAACAGGTAGTAAGGAATTGTTCATCTTAGCTCGGTCACATAGTGGCCATGTGATGATCATCTTGGGCTAGTTATGTAACTTCTCTGCGCCTCAGCTGGTCATCGGTAGAAAGGGAGTAACAGTAGCCCTCCTACCTACTTAGCAGGGTGCACTTTCAATGAGAAAGTAAATTGGGGGATGGGGAGTAGAACTAAGGCCTGTGGTCAGTCCCCACTTTCACACTTGTGCCTTTCTGAGGATTCCTGGGGCTCTGGGACACTGTTCCTGCTTTCTTCCAACTCTCTCCTCTGTTTCTGATTTCTTCAGCTCTTCCCCTGCCAATAGCCTCACTTCCCTTCAGTGGATCCATCCTGCAGACTCCAGTCCGGTCTCAGCTTGCCCTTTGCTTTCTGTGCTTTTATAAGTGAGTCAGTGAGAGCATCTAGAACAGTGCTGCTTCACCTCAGCTTGGCATTACAATCCCCTGGGTTGCTTAAAAAAACAAAACAAAACCATAGACCAGGTTGCAATTTGGACCAATTTATCAGTCTCAGAAGTAGAAACCTGGCTTCAGTATTGTTTTTTCCTTATTTTGCTTATTAAATTATCTTTAACATTTTTTATATTGAGATAATCATAGATTCCCATTCTGAAATACCAATGTACTTTTTACCCTTTTTTCACCAATGGAAACATCTTGCAAGGGTATTGACATGAGACAGTTGAAGTAAGGACACTCCTATAACCACAGGTGATACGTTGCCCTTTTATAGCAATATGCATTTCCTCCTGCCCACCAGACCTCTGGCATCCAGGAAGCTGTTCTGTTTCTGTAATTTTGTCATTTCAAGAATGTTATATACATGGAATTACACAGTCTTGTAAACATCAGGGATTAACTTTTTTTCACTCAGCCTAATACCCTGGAGATTTATTCATATTGTTCCATATATCGGTAGTTCATTCTTTTTTACTGCTGAGTAGGAGTCCACAATACGGATGTTTAACCATTCATAAAAGTTTAACCATTCATCTGTTGAAGAAATCTGGGTTGTTTCCAGTTTTGGGGTATTCTAGATAAAGCTCCCATGAACATTTGTGTATAGGTTTTTTGTTTTTTGTTTGTTTGTTGTTTTATAGGATTTTATATATTTATTCATGAGAGACCAAGAAAGAGAGGCAGAAGGAGAGGAAGAAGTAGGCTCCCCACTGAACAGGGAGTCCCATGTGGGACTCAGTCCCAGGACCCTGGGATCATGACCTGAGCTGAAGGCAGACACTTATCCGACTGAGCCACCCAGGCGCCCAGTGTATAGGTTTTCTGTGAAAAATTGAACAGATGTTTTCATTTCTGTGGGATAAATGCCTAAGAGTGTAATTGCTGGGTCCTAGGTGCGTTTCAGTTTTATAGAAACTGCTGAACTATTTTTCCAGGCCTAGTACCATTGTATATCCCACCAGAGATGTAGGAGTGATCTGATTTCTCTGCATCTTCATGAGCATTTGCTCTTGTCACTATTTTTTTAAGGCATCTGATAGGAATGATATGTTATTGTAACTTTAATTTGTATCTCCTGAATGGCTAATAATGCTGAACATCTGTTCATGTGCCTATTTGCCATTTTTAAAACCCTCTTTAGTGAAATGTCTCTTCATAGCTTTTGCCAAATTTCTAATTGGTTTTTCATATTGTGGGATTGAAGAATTCTTTATATATTCTGTATACTACTGCTTTGTCAAATACATTATTAGGAAATATTTTCTTCTAGTCTGTAGCTCATCTCCCAGTCTGTAGATCCTCCTGCAGGGTCTTTCACAAAGCAAAGATTTTGCTTTTGATGAAGCCCAATTCCTCCATTTTCCTTTTATGGATTTAGCTTCAGGTGTCAACTCTAGGAACTCTTTGCCTAGCCTTAGATGCTGAAAATTCTTCCTATTCCTCTAAAATTTGTATATTTTACATTAAACTTCATGATCCCTTTTTAGTTAATTTTTGTGTAAGGTTTAAGGTTTTGGTCAAGGTTTTTCCTTCCCTAGGATGTCCAGTTGTGCCAGTAACATCTGTTGAAAACACTGTCTTTCTTCCATTGAGTTGCTTTTTTGTGTCTTTGTGAAAAATCAGCTAAGCATATTTGTATGGGTCTATTTCTGGGATCTCTATTCTGTCGATCTGTGTCTTTTACCCTTCTCTGGTACCACACAGTCTTGATTACCGTAGCTATATCATAGTGTTTATATTAAAAAGTGATTCCTCTCAACTTATTCTTTTTCAAGATTGTTTTAGCAGTTCTAAGACTTGTACCTTTAAATGTAAATTTTAAAATAATATGTCTACAACACTTCCTGTGATTTTGATAGGAATTATATTAAACCTGTAGATTACTTGAGGGACAACTGACATCTTTACTATGTTGAGTCTTTCGACTCATGAACACAATGTATTTCTGTATTTATTTAGGTCTTATTTGATTTCTTTCACCAGAATATTGCCATTTTTAGTGCACAGATCCTGTATATATTTTGCTAAGTGTATACATATCTAAGCATTGCACTTTCTTCACAGTGATTATAAATAGTATTGTTTTTAATTTTAAATTCTACATGAAATGTGATTGACTTCTGTATGTTAATCTTGTATCCTGGATTTTGCTGAATCTAGACCAGTATTTTATAAACTACCCCTGGAAATTTCAATGAGCAGCCAAAGTTGAGAACCACTGTTCTAGAAAAAGACCATTGGTGAGGTCTGGGTTAAAAACTTGCAGTTTCCAGTTTCAGTACCATCCGCAATGCTTGTGTGCCTGTTTCTTTTTTCCAATATCCACAGTAGTCACTACAGACGGTCCCTTTTTTCAGCCATTCTGATTTTACCCTTTATTCTGCCCTGCCTCCCTTTTTTCTGGTCTCCAAGGACCTTGCTTTCCACTCAGCACCGCTTGATGTCAACACCAATATGAACCTTTCTGTTCCTCTTCCCCCTAAATATTTAGTTAGCTTACCCAATATGTACCCATTCCTTTCTATTCAGTGGTGAGAGTGAGAAATAGCCTTTTTCCCATTGGAAACAATACAATTTCTACCTATGATTTTCATCCTCACCACCTCACCCTGGCCATCGTGTGAACATTTGGCCTTTTTCTTTCCTGTTTTTTTTACACTACTTACTCTATCTGTACTTAAATAATTGTAATATACCTATAATGAGTTTTATCCTGATTTTTCACTTATTAGCATTGCTTCATATTATTAAAAATTTATTTTAAAATGTAATTCTTTTAAAATTTATTATTTATTTTTTATTTTTTTATAAACATACAATGTATTTTTACCCCCCAGGGGTACAGGTCTGTGAATCACCAGGTTTACACACTTCACAGCACTCACCATAGCACATGCCCTCCCCAATGTCCATAACACCCCTCCCCCAGCAACCCTCAGTTTGTTTTTTGAGATTAAGAGTCAATTATGGTTTGTGTCCCTCCCAATCCCATCTTGTTTCATTTATTCTTCTCCTACCCCCCTAGTCCCCCATGTTGCATCTCCATGTCCTCATATCAGGGAGATCATATGATAGTTGCTTTTCTCCGATTGACTTATTTGACTAAGCATGGTACCCTCTAGTTCCATCCACATCGTCGCAAATGGCAAGATTTCATTTCTTTTGATGGCTGCATAGTATTCCATTGTGTATATATACCACATCTTCTTTATCCATTCATCTGTTGAAGGACATCTAGGTTCTTTCCATTCTTTGGCTATTGTACACATTGCTGCTATAAACATTCGGGTGCACGTGCACCTTCGGATCACTATGTTTGTATCTTTAGGGTAAGTACCCAATAGTGCAATTGCTGGGTCATAGGATAGTTCTATTTTCAACATTTTGAGGAACCTCCATGCTGTTTTCCAGAGTAGGTGCACCAGCTTGCATTCCCACCAACAGTGTAGGAGGGTTTCCCTTTCTCCGCATCCTCGCCAGCGTCTGTCATTTCCTGACTTGTTAATTTTAGCCATTCTGACTGGTGTGAGGTGATATCTCATTGTGGTTTTGATTTGTATTTCCCTGATGCCGAGTGATGTGGAGCACTTCTTCATATGTCTGTTGGCCATCTGGATGTCTTCTTTGCAGAAATGTCTGTTCGTGTCTTCTGCCCATTTCTTGATTGGATTATTTGTTCTTTGGGTGTTGAGTTTGCTAAGTTCCTTATAGATTTTGGACACTAGCCCTTTATCTGATATGTCATTTGCAAATATCTTCTCCCATTCTGTCAGTTGTCTTTTGGTTTTGTTAACTGTTTCCTTTGCTGTGCAAAAGCTTTTGATCTTGATGAAATCCCAATAGTTCATTTTTGCTCTTGCTTCCCTTGCCTCTGGCGATGTTCCTAGGAAGAAGTTGCTGCGGCTGAGGTTGAAGAGGTTGCTGCCTGCGTTCTCCTCAAGGATTTTGATGGATTCCTTTCTCACATTGAGGTCCTTTGTCCATTTTGAGTCTATTTTCATGTGTGGTGTAAGGAAGTAGTCCAATTTCATTTTTCTGCATGTGGCTGTCCAATTTTCCCAGCACCATTTATTGAAGAGGCTGTCTTTTTTCCATTGGACATTCTTTCCTGCTTTTTCGAAGATTAGTTGACCATAGAGTTGAGGGTCTATTTCTGGGCTCTCTATTCTGTTCCATTGATCTATGTTTCTGTTTTTGTGCCAGTACTATGCTGTCTTGATGATGACAGCTTTGTAATAGAGCTTGAAGTCCAGAATTGTGATGCCACCAACTTTGGCTTTCTTTTTCAATATTCCTTTGGCTATTCAAGGTTTTTTCTGGTTCCATATAAATTTTAGGATTATTTGTGCCATTTCTTTGAAAAAAAAAGGATGGTATTGGATAGGGATTGCATTAAATATGTAGATTGCTTTAGGTAGCATAGACATTTTCACAATATTTGTTCTTCCAATCCAGGAGCATGGAACATTTTTCCATTTCCTTGTGTCTTCCTCAATTTCTTTCATGAGTACTTTATAGTTTTCTGAGTATAGATTCTTAGCCTCTTTGGTTAGGTTTATTCCTAGGTATCTTATAGTTTTGGGTGCAATTGTAAATGGGATTGACTCCTTAATTTCTCTTTCTTCTGTCTTGTTGTTGGTGTAGAGAAATGCAACTGATTTCTTTTTTTTTTTAAAGATTTTATTTATTTATTTGACAGAGAGAGAGATCACAGGTAGGCAGAGAGGCAGACAGAGAGAGAGGAGGAAGCAGGCTCCCCACCGAGCAGAGAGCCCGAAGCGGGGCTCGATCCCAGGACCCTGAGCATGACCTAGCCGAAGGCAGAAGCTTAACCCACTGAGCCACTCAGGTGCCCCATGCAACTGATTTCCATGCATTAATTTTATATCCTGACACTTTACTGAATTTCTGTACAAGTTCTTGCAGTTTTGGAGTGGAGTTTTTTGGGTTTTTCACTTATATTATCATATCATCTGCAAAGAGTGATAGTTTGACTTCTTCTTTGCTGATTTGGATGCCTTTAATTTCCTTTTGTTGTCTGATTGCTGAGGCTAGGACTTCTAGTACTATGTTGAATAGCAATGGTGATAATGGACATCCCTGCCGTGTTCCTGACCTTAGCGGAAAAGCTTTCAGTTTTTCTCCATTGAGAATGATATTTGCGGTGGGTTTTTCATAGATGGCTTTGATAATATTGAGGTATGTGCCCTCTATCCCTACACTTTGAAGAGTTTTGATCAGGAAGGGATGCTGTACTCTGTCAAATGCTTTTTCAGCATCTATTGAGAGTATCATATGGTTCTTGTTCTTTCTTTTATTAATGTGTTGTATCACATTGATTGATTTGCAGATGTTGAACCAACTTTGCAGCCCTGGAATAAATCCCACTTGGTCGTGGTGAATAATCCTTTTAATGTACTGTTGAATCCTATTGGCTAGTATTTTGGTGAGAATTTTTGCATCTGTGTTCATCAAGGATATTGGTCTGTAGTTCTCTTTTTTGGTGGGATCCTTGTCTGGTTTTGGGATCAAGGTGATGCTGGCCTCATAAAATGAGTTTGGAAGTTTTCCTTCCATTTCTATTTTTTAGAACAGTTTCAGGAGAATAGGAATTAGTTCTTCTTTAAATGTGTGGTAGATTCCCCTGGGAAGCTGTCTGGCCCTGGACTTTTGTTTGTTTGGAGATTTTTGATGACTGTTTCAATCTCCTTACTGGTTATGGGTCTGTTCAGGTTTTCTATTTCTTCCTGGTTCAGTTGTGGTAGTTTATATGTCTCTAGGAATGTATCCATTTCTTCCAGATTGTCAAATTTGTTGGCATAGAGTTGCTCATAGTATGTTCTTATAATTGTCTGTATTTCTTTGGTGTTAGTTGTGATCTCTTTCATTCATGATTTTATTATTTTGGGTCCTTTCTCTTTTCTTTTTGATAAGTCTGGCCATGGCTTTATCAATCTTATTAATTCTTTCAAAGAACCAGCTCCTACTTTCATTGATTTGTTCTATTGTTCTTTTGGTTTCTATTTCATTGATTTCTGCTCTGATCTTTATGATTTCTCTTCTCCTGCTGGGTTTAGGGTTTGTTTCTTGTTCTTTCTCCAGCTCCTTTACGTGTAGGGTTAGGTTGTGTACTTGAGACCTTTCTTGTTTCTTGAGAAAGGCTTGGACCACTATCTATTTTCCTCTCAGAACTGCCTTTGCTGTGTCCCACAGATTTTGAACCGTTGTGTTTTCATTATCATTTGTTTCCATGAATTTTTTCAATTCTTAATTTCCTGGTTGACCCATTCATTCTTTAGAAGGATGCTGTTTAGGGACGCCTGGGTGGCTCAGTTGGTTAAGCGGCTGCCTTTGGCTCAGGTCATGATCCCAGCGTCCTGGGATCGATTCCCACATCGGGCTCTGTGCTCAGCGGGGAGCCTGCTTCTCTCTCTGTCTCTGCCTGCCACTCTGTCTGCCTGTGCTCGCTCTCTCTCTCTCTCTGACAAATAAATAAATAAATAAATAAATAAATAAATAAATAAAAAGAAGGATGCTGTTTAGTCTCCATGTATTTGGGTTCTTTCCAAATTTCCTCTTGTGATTGAGTTCTAGCTTCAGAGCATTGTGTTCTGAAAATATGCAGGGAATGATCCCAATCTTTTGATACCGGTTGAGACCTGATTTGTGACCCAGGATGTGATCTATTCTGGAGAATGTTCCATGTGCACTAGAGAAGAATGTGTATTCTGTTGCTTTGGGATGAAATGTTCTGAATATATCTGTGATGTCCATCTGGTCCAGTGTGTCATTTAAGGCCTTTATTTCCTTGTTGATCTTTTGCTTGGATGATCTGTCCATTTTAGTGAGGGGAGTGTTAAAGTTCCCTACTATTATTGTGTTATTGTTGATGTGTTTCTTTGATTTTGATATTAATTGGTTTATATAGTTGGCCCACGTTAGGGGCATAGATATTTAAAATTGTTAGATCTTCTTGTTGGACAGACCCTTTGAGTATGATATAGTGTCCTTCCTCATCTCTTATTATAGTCTTTGGCTTAAAATCTAATTTATCTGATATAAGGATTGCCACCCCAGCTTTCTTCTGATGCCCATTAGCATGGTAAATTGTTTTCCACCCCCTCACTTGAAATCTGGAGGTGTCTTCGGGTCTAAAATGAGTTTCTTGTAGGCAACATATAGATGGGTTTTGTTTTTTTACCCATTCTGATACCCTGTGTCTTTGATTGGGGCATTTAGCCCATTTACATTAAGGGTAACTATTGAGAGATATGAATTTAGTGCCATTGTATTGCCTGTAAGGTGACTGTTACTGTATATTGTCTCTGTTCCTTTCTGATCTACTACTTTTAGGCTCTCTCTTTGCTTAGAGGACCCCTTCCAAGATTTCCTCTAGAGCTGGTTTGGTGTTTGCAAATTCTTTCAGTTTTTTTTTGTCCTGGAAGCTTTTTATCTCTCCTTCTATTTTCAATTATAGCCTAGCTGGATATAGTATTCTTGGCTGCATGTTTTTCTCGTTTAGTGCTCTGAATATATCATGCCAGCTCTTTCTGGCTTGCCAGGTCTCTGTGGATAAGTCTGCTGCCAATCTAATATTTTTACCATTGTATGTTACAGACTTCTTTTCCCGGGCTGCTTTCAGGATTTTCTCTTTGTCACTAAGACTTGTAAATTTTACTATTAGGTGATGGGGTGTGGGCCTATTCTTGTTGATTTTGAGGGGGGTTCTCTGCACCTCCTGGATTTTGATGCTTGTTCCCTTTGCCATATTAGCAAAATTCTCTCCAATAATTTTCTCCAATAGACCTTCTGCTCCCCTCTCTGTTTCTTCTTCTTCTGGAATCCCAATTATTCTAATGTTGTTTTGTCTTATGGTGTCACTTATCTCTCGAATTCTGCCCTCATGGTCCAGTAGCTGTTTGTCCCTCTTTTGCCCAGCTTCTTTATTCTCTGTCATTTGGTCTTCTATATCACTAATTTTTTCTTCTGCCTCATTTATCCTAGCAGTGAGAGCCTTCATTTTTGATTGCACCTCATTAATAGCTTTTTTGATTTCAACTTGGTTAGATTTTAGTTCTTTAATTTCTCCAGAAAGGGCTTTTATATCTCCAGAGAGGGTTTCTCTAACATCTCCCATGCCTTTTTCGAGCCCAGCTAGAACCTTCAGAATTGTCATTCTGAACTCTAGATCTAACCTATTACCAATGTCTGTATTGATTAGGTCCCTAGCCTTCAGGACTGCCTTTTGTTCTTTTTTTTTTTTGTGCTGAATTTTTCTGCCTTGTCATTTTGTCCAGATAAGAGAATATGAAGGAGCAAGTAAAATACTAAAAGGGTGTCAAAGACCCCAGGAAAATGCTCTTTAATCAGAAGAGACCCCAAATCGTGGGGGGGAGATAGGCAATAAACAGAGGTTCAGAAAAAAAAAAAGAAAAAATTAAAAAAAGAAAAAAGAGAAAAAAGAAAAAAGAAATGTATATTAGATAAATTAGTTTAAAAAGGTTAAAAAAGAAAAAGGTAAAAGTTAAAAAATTTAGCAGAAGAAGAAAAAAATTGGAAAAAAAATTAAATTAACTGGAAGAGTAAAGAATCATGGGGAGAAAGCCATGAGTTCCGTGCTTTGCTTTCTCCTCCCCTGGAATTCTGCTGCTCTCCTTGGTATTGAACCTGCTCTCCTTGGTAGGTGAACTTGGTCCTGGCTAGATTTCTTGTTGATCTTCTGAGTGAGGGGCCTGTTGTAGTGATTCTCAAGTGTCTTTGCCCGAGGCGGAATTGCACCACCCTTTCCAGGGGCCGAGCTAAGTAATCCGCTCGGGTTCGCTTTTGGGAGCTTTTGTTCCCTGAATGATTTCCATAGAGTTCCGGAGGACGGGAATGAAAATGGCAGCCTCCCAGTGTCAATCCCAGAGGTGCCGAGAGCTCGGGGCACCACTCCTCAGTGCGCCCTCAGAGAATAGCGCCCAATCACTCCCATCTCCATGCTCCAAGCTCACCCAGCCTGCGACCGGTTCAAGGTAACCCTGAGCTGAGAGCTCACTCCTCAGCTCTGTCTCTGTAGCCGTCTTCCCCATTCTAATACCTGCAAGCTCTGCTACACTCAGACACCCCCGATCCTTCTGTGACCCTGCGGGTCCTGGGGTCACGCTGACCCCGCGTGGGCTTCACCCCGGTTTATCCTCTGGAGCGATGTCCCTCAGTGGAGCAGACTTTTAAAAGTCCTGATTTTGTGCCCCATTGCTCCGCCGCTTGCTGGGAGCTGGCCCCTCCCCCTGTGGTCTATCTTCCCTTCACTTTGGATTCACTTCTCCACCAGTCCTACCTTTCAGAAAGTGGTTGATTTTCTGTTTCTAGAGTTGCTGTTCTTCTTCTCCTTGATCTCGCATTGGATTTGTAGGTGTTTGCAATGTTCAGATAAGCTATCTAGCTGATCTCCTGCTACCTGATGTAGTCTCAGCCTGCTACTTCTCCACCATCTTGACTCCTCCTCCTAAAATATAATTTTTAATGGCTATGTAGTAGCCTTTCCACAATTCTTATAAGTAGGCTGTTTCTTTTTTTATTTAAATAATGCTGGATTGACTATCCTTACGTATATATTTTTCCAGGTCTAGGCTTGCCTTAAAATAAATATCCCAGAAGTAGCATTGTTAGATTTAGGGCATAACTATTTTCAAGATTCCTGACTTCTAGATTTCTAGATTATAAACATAGCTGGGTAGAGTGCAAGTTGATACACCCTTTTTTTTTTTCTTGGTCCAAAATGAGGCAATTTGGCAATATCTGTTAATTTTTAAAGTGTATCCTTCCTGCTCCAGCAATTCTATTTTCCACAAGTAGTGGCACTAATGCTCGGATTGATGATCTAGGATGCCTGATGCTGCTTTTAAGGGGAAACAAAATTAAATACTCTAAATGTTTGCCAGGGGGATTTAACAAATTGTAGTACATTCATTGTCTAAATACTATGTGCTATTAAAAAAATGATCCGGGAGGTCTGTATGCAAGGGCAGAAATGATACGACCATAATCTAGTAAATGAAAAAAAACGGAATAAGAAAAATGGCTGATTAAAAATAAATTTTGATAGAGGGAAAATATTTTAGCTCAAGGAAACTTGGCAGGAAGTGATATAGCAATGATTATCTGTGAAGGTGGCATAACAAGATTTGGATTCAGTTGGCATGTGTGTAGAGAGGAGAGAAGGAAAATGATAAGTTAGAGTTTTATGTGATTTTATTAAGAGATAGCAGTAAAAAATAAAGGACAAATCATTGACGTAAACGGTCTAGGATAGCAGTTCTGTTGAAACATTTAAGTGTGTAAAAGTCTGGATAAAACTGAAGTCAAACAGCATGGGAAAGCAAACACAGGCACACTGCCTTCAGTGTGTGTGTGTGTGTGTGTGTGTGTGTGTGTGTGTGTGTGTGTAGTGTATATACACAGAGACAGACACATAAACCCACAATATTTATATATATAGGGGTGCCTGGGTGGCTGAGTGGGTTAAAGCCTCTGCCTTCAGCTCAGGTCATGATCTCAGGGTCCTGGGATCGAGCCCCATATCAGACTCTCTGCTCAGCAGGAAGCCTGCTTCCCCCCCCCCCCCCTTGCCTGCCTCTCTGCCTACTTGTGACCTCTGTCTATAAATAAATAAATAAAATCTTTAAAAAAATTTATATATATACAAATTTTAGTGACTAAAAATGTGAATGTTTAAATATATATTAGTATATTTTATAATGAACCTGCAAACATAGATATAAAAACACTAGCTACAAAAATATTTAAAAAGTTTACATTGCCACAAATGTGGTTTTTCTCCATTCCTTATGTAACACAGTTGAAGAGAAAAGATTATTCTATTCTTTTGCACTGTCATCTCAGATTTAACAAGGTGATGTCCTAAAAGCACATGGACAAAAAGGCAGATGCATTTTAAAAATGGTTAGTGGCTAAGAAACCATCTCTATGCAGGGCATGTGTTTCCATTGTCCTTGGAAGATATGATAATACTTCCTGTGGAACAAAGAGGTTACATGTGAATTGAAATGATCCCTTCTTAGCAATTAATAGGTGGTACCTTCTGTATTTATTAAACTATAGGGTTAAAACGGTGCTATCATGTTAAAATTGTTATTTTTAGAGCCATAACAGAAGAGAAACAATATAGATTATATCAATCCAGTGGACTAAAGGATATTTGCCTTTTTCTCATTCTAGGAGAGTTTGTATCTCTAATCTGTTTGCCAGGGAAAGACAATAAAGTAAACTTATTTTCCAAACGTATGACTGCTGGATGGGGAATAACTGAACCGCATCATGAGTACATGCACTGCCTCTTCCAAGATTAGAATCCAAACAAATTCTTGTGAAATCTGAGTTTACTGTTTGCTCATGTTCAGTTTTTCTATGTTTTTAATAGGAACGATAGTAGAAAAAGTCTTTTTCATAATGGATCTAAAGGTGACTACTAGGGCTTTAGGACATAATATTCAGTAATACTAGTTCATTGAAATGAGTTCATGGATACTTGTAAAAACTCGCATTGGAGGATATCTATCAAATTTTTTACCTAATATTTGTATATGATTTTTACTGAATACTTAAATGTAATTACTCCCCAGTTGTGCTGTGAACACACTTGCTTTCACAACAGTATAGGTGCTGCTACAGTGAAGACCTCCTCCTCAAGTTACGAGACTATTTCAAAGATGCGAGGCATTTTTCTGAAATGAGAGGCTGGTATAAATGGTAAAGTTTATCTGAAAATAGTCTACGTAAAGGTCAGACCCATGGCTCTGGTCTTACTTCCACCGCATTCTACAACTGAGTTAATCAATTGCAAACATCCAATATCCAATACACTAAAGAATAAGTCAGAAGGCAATTTCAGTTGTCACCTCCGGTGTCCACACTTAACCGTGAATTCAAGTCAAAAGAATAAGAGCTCCATGAAACCAAAGAACTCTAGAATTGACACGCAAAACAAGAAATGTATTATTTGCTTTAACAACAACTGATTTGGGTGTGAAATTCCTTCCTCCTTCTATATAGTGGTGTCCTTTTTCTGTTCTTAGAGCTGTACTCAAGACAGAAGAACCCACATAGAGTGTCATTCGATGTTGCTGTTGTATTAGCCACCATGGAGTAATGCTGGCTTTTTACAAACCACCTAACGACATCATTACCGTGCTGAGAGGAGAGAGTGGTGGGTTGACCCTCAGAATCAGTATATAGGACGATTTTTGTTGTACCCTTTACAAGCATTTGCCTCAGTTATATGTTTTATTCCTTTTCTACTAGAAGACGAATTTTCTGAAACTGTGCAGGAGGCAGTGGTACCACTGATCAGCAGCACATCTTGTCGAAGCTACTGGGGCCTGGATATTAAAAACAGCGACATCTGTGGAGGGACTGCGGGCTCATCCTCATGCATGGTAATTTGAGGACACATTGACAAGTGTGGTTTTCTGCTCAGTGTTTCATAAATCGGTGTTTGCTGGCCATAAAGAGTTAGAAAATAGATGGTAGTTTTAAAAGCGAGAAGAGTAAGTGTGTTGCTAAGGTGATGTACTGTCATAGCTAATTTGACACCTGAAGTGAAGACAGTTCTCAAAAGGAATTGCTCATTCATTTGCTCGGTTGACTATGTGAAATTGAGGATATTCAGCTGTTTTTGACCTATAAAAATAATTTATTATGGCTCAGCTTCACAGCTGAAAGAATTTACTTCTCGTAGCATTGAAAATATAAAGATACTTTCTTGTAACTCAAAACCATCACTAGGTCACTGATATTCAGTAGATGCTTGAAACTTTCTGCAAGGCACAGTCTACTGTCAGCATTAAATGACTGTGCTAAATGTACCCTTTTAGCCACCCTTTGAAAATACAGAGTTTGATCTGATTCAGAGATCTGTAACATCCACCAACTGCCCAGTTCTCTCTGCTGTTGTGAGCAGAAATCAGAGATGAGGGAATGACTTAGGCACTGTCTGATCACCTCTGCAGTGGAGGTTAGCATCGACCATGAATCAAGCAACCAGGAGAACTTCTCTTTTTTTGCGGGTTGCAAGGAGATTCTGGAGGACTGCTGCAATGTGTCCACAACGGACAGTACAAGCTCATTGGTATTGTGAGTTGGGGCAGCAGGAACGCCAGCCCATGGCACCTACAGTCTTTGCAAGAATTTCTGCCTACAGGGACTGGATTGCATCTGTCACTGGAGGAGAAGTGTGATCACTGAAAGAGGAGACTGTTGGTATTGTGTTCAAAAATGGGAAACGAAGTCCCTCACAGTATACCTGAAAAATAAGCCTCTCGTTAGTGCGAAAGACTCCATGTCACTTCTTCCAACCCTTGTCATTGAGAGCTTGGGTTTGGTGTGCACGCACATCTAGTATTAAACACTGAACACGGAAAGCCAATGTTGAGTCATACCTCCCGGGAATGTATAATCTGAAATGTCACTAAATTCATATTTAGTGTACGATATATATGTCATTATGAATACCATCATATAAACTGTTACTCTCTTTTCTAGTTTGGTAAACATTAGAAGATATAAAGTATAATATTATTCAGTCCACAGAGCACAAGCAGGTGGAGCAGCAGGCAGAGGGAGAGGGAGAAGCAGCCTCCCTCCTGAGCAAGGAGCCTGATGGGGGAACTCGATCCCAGGACCCTGAGATCATGACCTGAGCCAAAGCCAGACACTTAATTAACTGAGCCATCCAGGCACTCCCAGTCCATTTAATTTTTAATTTCACTCACATGGAAGAGTACCCTGAGCACAGATACGAAAGGTTCCTCTACATTTCAGAACTTCAATGAACAATGAACCTTTAAGAAATTATTTATCAATCTGATCACTTGATTTTTAAATTTTCAGATAAAATTTTATGATATCTCAATTGTTTATAAAACAGTTAATTTAGGGGTGCCTGGGTAGCTCCGTTGGTTAAGTGGCTGCCTTCAATTCAGGTCATGATTCCAGGGTCATGGGGTGAAGCCCCAACTCGGGCTCCTTGCTCAGCGGGGAGTCTGCTTCTCCCTCTTCCTCTTTCTGCCACTCTGCCTACTTGTGCAGTCTCTATCCAATAAATAATCATCCTAAGAAAAAAAGTTAACTTATTTGAAACTCAGCTAATGATTACCCTCATCTTTCTAAGCGATAGCCAAGAATAAGAGGGAAGGAACTAAAGAAGGCCCCAAAGGCAGAAGATTAAATGCCAAAGTCCACCACAGAAATGAAGACTATATAATGAGGACCTGTGACAACTATTTTTTTTCTTATTTTACACACTTCCACCAAGATTTATCATTTGGTTTCCAAGATTATAGCATTCAGAGAGAGAAGGAGAGAAAGATATACAGGTAAGCACCTATATAATCTAACGAAAGAGCGCCGCATAAGGAAGTAAGCAATGTAAATATACATTCTCTTCCTCTCTGATTTTTCTTTCTCTTTCTGTCATTCCTTTGTCCTCACCGCACACACCCTCTTTCAACCTCTGTCCTCTTTTGCCAGTGCTGCAGAGAAGAAGAATTATAAATGTCCTAGGATTTAGTAAAAACTTCCTCCATGAATATTGGTCCCAACCACCTGCACTGATTTAAATTTTGCCTTTTTTTTTACAGGGACTCTGAGTAAAATGGAAGAGGAGATTTGCAATAGGGATTCTCTAATTCTTTTTTTTTTTTTAAGTTTTTATTTATTTATTTAACACAGAGAGAGAGAGAGAGAGAGAGAGAGAGAGAGAGTGAGAGAGGGAACACAAGCAAGGGGAGTGGGAGAGGGAGAAGCAGGCTTCCGGCTGAGCAGGGAGCCCGATGTAGGACCCTGGGATCATGACCTGAGCTGAAGGCAGACACTTAACAACTGAGCCACCCAGGTGCCCGGGATTCTCTAATTCTTATGTTAAACCATTTTGTACTATTTTTACTTTGTCTCCCTGAGTTCTTCTCATCTATTTTCTTAATCAGGTGACATGAAAAGGGATGGGCTGTATTGAAGAGTCAAACCTGTCTAAAGCCTTTTTGCTTCTCCGTATGATTTGCTGGTGATTAATTCTGGCGCAGCCACGATCTCCATTGTGATCTTGTAGGGCAGCACCGTGGTGGTGATACTGTAGGGCCCTGTCAGGAGAGGGTGCGGGTTAGCGGTCTGTGTACCACTAGGGAAGCTGCCCGATTTTCCCAAGGGTCAGAAACTAGTGCTTGGTTTTCGGCTTCAGTTGACAGTAATTTTTAAATTTTTTTATTAATTTTTTATTTTTTTATAAACATATACTGTATTTTTATCCCCAGGGGTACAGGTCTGTGAATTGCCAGGTTTACACACTTCACAGCACTCACCATAACACATACCCTCCCCAATGTCCATAACCCCACCCCTTTCCCCACCCCCCCTCCCCCTGGCAGTAATTTTTAAATACTTCTCTATTGAATCTTTTCTCTGTGGGACTAGGACTGTTAGACTACTTTACTTGCCCTGCCTCTACAATTCAGTCGAGGAGGGACATTCACTTTCTTACTCTGACCTTTCCAAAAGCTCTCCTGTTGGCGTTTAGGTTGCAAGATCAAGCTGTACATGGACCAGATTGTGATCCACTGTGTAAATGGGTCTATTAGGTAAGAGTCACAGAGCCAAATTTAAAGGAATTAGAGATCTCATCACCTAATTCTTTATGTATGTATCAAAAAATATCCACCTACTATTTGAGCACCTACTATGTGGCAGATGGCACCAGAAAGAAAGACGTTTCCCTCATCTTAAGAATCTCACTGTAGTGGAGAAAAACGACATACAAAGATAATTACTAGCTGTGCGAGCTGGCAGCCCAGGAGAGCACAACCAACACTTTCTGCAGGAATGGGTGAAGGTTATGCAGAAGTAAGATTTGAGCTCAAGTGTTAGTTGATTTTTGTTTTAAAGTTCTAGACACTAATCTCTTATGTTAAAGAAATCTGTGTCAAACTAGTTTCCTATCAACAACTCCACATACTCTGAATTTCTCCTGTCAGATTATTGGGAAATGTGTTTGTTCATTCTTAAGCCATAAATTGGATTACTTCATTTCTTCTAACTCCCCCACCTTGTTTCTTTCATATAATTTTCAGTAATATAGTTACAGCATTTCATGCATGTTGTCAATTCAAGAAAGCATGAACAACTTAAGCCTAACAAGTATCTGATTCTCTCCAAAGATTAATAGTGTTTGGCCCTTATCCTGATTTCATCTTGCTCTCAACTGTATTGTCAGATTATCACATTCATTTTTCTATTCCCCATAGATATTTATAAACTAAGAGTAAATTGTCAAATAATAGCAACACGAACAACTGCTGGGACCAAAACACCTGCAAAAAATTCTTTAAAAGATGCAGAATAAAGTGAGAGAACTGTAATAGGCAAGGAAGCTATAGTAATTAAGACAGCAAGTTTAGTATTGCTGCAGAGATGAACTGACCAATAGAAGAGAATAGAAAAGCAAGAAGGAATGCCATTTTGCTTTCTCTAAGTTGGCAAACACCTGCAACAGTGTGACAATACAAACATGAGAGTGGGGGGTTGTGTGGGGGGAGACTCTTCTCACCACTGGTGGGGCTGGGGTATGATGAGGTGCTCCAGCTTTGGAAAACCTAGACAAAATCAGTAAAATTGAAGATGCCAGTATCCTCTTGATTCTGCAATTCTACCTCTAGGTATATGCCCTAGGGCACTGTCTTCACCCATAGCTGCCATTAAATGTAAAATCTGGAGTGTGGGGAATGATTTTTTTTTAAAGCTCCTGGCATGATTCTAATGTGCAGTCGGATTTGAGAGCAGTGTCTTAGGGGAAACGAGGCAACCGCGACCACTTGAACATGTACAAAATTGTTTATAGAAATGTTAATATCAGCACAAGGGGAATTCCACATCTCCCCGCCCCGCCCTAAGAAGCATGGATAATCAAAATGTAGTATACTCACAAAGCAATAAAAAATAGGAAACAGTCCATAGGCTCTTTACATGAATCTTAGAAGTGATGTTGGGCTTAAAAAGCAAATTTCAGAAGATTAGGTACCATTGTGAAACTCAGAAAACAAGCAAACTTAAACATGATTTTGCTAGGCTTACATCATATATGGTTAAAAAGATGTAAGGGATGTAGCTTAGCATTTGGAGTAGTGGGAAGGCAGTGGAATATGGTGGAGGGACCACACACAAGTCATTTCAATGCTATTAATAATTTTCTAGTTAAGTTGGGTGATGGCTTCTCAGATATTTATGTGACTCCATAACTTACATATGCTTCTGTGTACATGAAATACTACACCATATAAATATACTTAAAGGCCTTTTAAAATTTTTATTGCTCTATTGTATATCCTTCCAGTGTTTTTCTGCAAATAAATGCAAACATGAATGCATATTCTTATTTTACCCCCTTACACAAAAATAGCATGTAAATTGTTCTAAACGTTTTTTACCACTTGATCCCATATACTGGAGATCTTTCCATATCACCCCTTTTTTGAAAAAATATTTTTATTGTAGTATAATTAGCATAAGTGTTTGTTCAAGTGTATAATATAATGCTTCAACACTTTTTAAAAAATGCTTCAACAATTCTATACATTATTGAGTATACTCTGAATCTGTTTTATCCAGCCTCCACACACCCTCACCCCCACCCCACTTAATAAAGGCTTTTTTAATTACCCTAGTTCCTCAGAGTAGAACCTGTCCTTCTATTCCAGGTAATTAGAATGTTCCACACATATCTAGAGCATTAAGTCCTCCCATTTTCCAGGGATTCCCTTTGCCTAGAAAACAAATTATCCTTGTGACTTGCATTTGCTGTTGCTGATGTCACATGTCACAATCAGCCTATTTGTTAATTTTGGCTTGGTTAACACTGGCAGTTACACTTTCTACCATCCATGATCTTCTAGGAAAAAAGGGCTTCAAATGTGTCTGAATACCTTATAAATGCCAGACATTGCCCAATATTTCCATTTAGTTCCTCTACTCATTAAAGCTAATCCTTATGAAAACATTTTGAACGTAACAGTAATAACCCCTGGGCATAGGGATTAAAAGTGTTGGTCCTGAAGCCAGACTTCTTGGGTTCAAATCCCAGCTCCATCATTAATTAGCATTATGACTTTAGGCAAATTAGCCTTTGTTATACTTCTAATTCCTCATCTATAAAATGGAGGTAATAAGAGAAACCTATTTATAGAGACATCCTATAGTTAAAGGAGTTCATAAATTTAAAACATTTAAAAGACTGGCTGGCTACTACTATTCAATTCATGTTATTATTATCTTGTGCATTTTTCTAAAATACAGCTTTCAAAGAGGATCCCCCCACCCCTGAATCCTTTAAAAATGTTTTTTATAAGACTTGCTGTTCAAGAATATAAGCACCTATATACCTTTCCTATTACTCATTTATGTCTTCACTTCTTTTTCAATAATTCTCTTCTTATGTCCCAAAAGGATTTAATTGGGGAATGACAATCTCATCAGGCTATCTTAATATCTTTCTATGTGCCAATTACTTTACATATGTTAATTTAATTCTAAACACAATTGTTTAGAAAGGCATAATCTTTCCCATTTTACCAATGAAGAGATTGAAATGAGAGGTTAAGTGTCTTGTTTCATATTAAACAGCTGGTTTCAGAGCAGAATTAGCACATAGGTTTTTATGATTACAGACCTTAATCACCATACCACACTGAAAAGTGTTTTCAGAAGATAATACTAGTACAAGTGTGGAGTTTGGACTGAGGAAATGAGACTGGAAGTGGAAAATATTGGGATTGGGCCAGCTTCATGCACATACTTGAACATGTGAATGAAAATAAAATGAACAGAAATAAAAATAAAGCTTACATGTAATAAGGGAGGTTTTGTTTTCAGAGATGTTAAAAATAGTATAAATTTCTTTGAATCCATTAGGAATTACTTGCCAGCTACTGGTTAAAAAGCCTTGACTACAGTAGCTTGAAGGAATTAGGATACTTAAATGAAGTCAGGCAGCTAGTAGGCAGTTATGAGATCTAGGCTTTTTCTGGCTTCCTCTTCCACCATCTTCAGGGTATGGATTCAATCCTTCAGTCATAAAATTGCTGCTGGGCTCAGGTTATCACATCAATCAGGGGAAAGAAGGAGAGTAAGGAGAAAGAGACCAAATGGCTTTCATAAAAGTCCTACTCAGTGACTTTTACTTACATATCTGCCACCCCACATACGAAGCCTGGGAATGTAGTTCTTCATTTGGGTTTATTGTCCAGGATTCTGCTACTAAAGGAGAGAAAAGTATTTAGGCAACGACAAGTTTCTCCCACTCCCTTATTATTATATACTGTTTTTAATTTTTGTCACTTTTAAAAGAAATGCAGGAGAAATGGTGCTAATTAACAACACCATGGTTGTATAAAGCAAAAAGTATAATTCTGTATTTCACTGCTGTTCTTGTCCCATTTCCTCTAGTTAACATTTATAAAGCCCAGAACATATCCTATAACAATAGGAATTAAGAAAGAGAAAACAGGGAAAATGGAGGAAAGAAATTAAGAAAACCAATCAATAAAACTTCCTAGAACCAAAGGGCATCAGTTGCCAGACTGAAAGGAGTGACTGGATACAGAGAACACCAACGAAGATGCAGATCTGTACAGAGACATCATGGAGAAACTTAAGAGTAGCAGGACAAGAAGATGATGTAAGATTTCAGATAAAAACAGGTCTCATACAGTGGATCAGAGATCTGAGTGGTTTAGACTCCTCATCAGGAATATGTAAAGCAATTTTTCCATGTGGACCTTTTCCACTGGACTTCTTCACTATGTTCATCACAGAACAGCTGCATTTCTGAAAAGACTGATCCAAGGGAGCAAAGACGAAGCCACACTATCCATTAAGGGCTTTGCTAGCACATTTTAAACTTTACCACAATTAAGTCCTTTCAGTTTTCCCCTGATCTCATAGTTTAACTGAATCAAGCCTATTTGTTCTGTGTATGAACAAAATTTTATATATATATATGTAATTTTGTTTATATATATATATAAAATTTTGTTTATATATTTATAAAAAATATATATGAATAGTATCTCCCAGGCTCATATTTTTCTACCTTCTGCCTCCCAATCAAAGACTCTAATGGGTTCCTCTGTGTTCTTTCAACATGGACTTGACTTCCGATAGATATGATGTTAATGGCTTCTCCTAACTCAGGTTCAGCGATCCCCATCGCTACTATTATGGGAGCACCAAAGGGGATCAATGTGTTACAGAACTTCACCTTTAAAGGATGCAAGTGGTATCAAAGCAGCAGCCCCAATCTGTGTAAAAGACTCAGATCTTTAATGGAGTTCCCCCAACCTAACTACCTTCCATTAGGGGAAAATAAACTTCTGACCAAGTTTACTCCTTCAAAGCCTAGTTCAGGAGAAAGTGTGTTTAAGAGCAAGGGGGATGCTGATGTCCCACTGGCTTCTTTCCTTCTAAGACCAGAGGGGAGGGGACCTTACTGTTTTGGCTCAACTATCCTTTACTTAGAAAAACAAGTTTGGGGCATCTGGGTGGCTCAGTTGTAAAGCATCTGCCTTCAGCTCGGGTGATCCCAGAGTCCTGGGATCGAGTCCCATATTTGGCTCCCTGCTCAGCCTGGAGCCTGCTTCTCGCTTTCCAGCTCCCCCGTGCTTGTGTTGCCCCTCACTCTCTCTCTCTCTCTGTTATAAATTAATAAAAATTCTTAAAAAAAAACCAAACATTTAATTGGGGCACATGGGTGGCTTGGTAGTTAAGCGTCTGCCTTTGGCTCAGGCCATAATCTCAGGGTCCTGGAATGGAGCCCCGCATGAGGCTCCCTGCTCAGAGGGGAGTCTGATTCTCCCTCTCCCTCTGCCTCTCTTCCCGGTTTGTGCTATCTCTCTCTCTCGGATAAATAAATAAAACCTTTTAAAAATAAAAAAGGAAAAGAAAATCAAGTTTAATAAAAGTATTGTCAAGTGAGGCCCTTTTGAATAATAATACTAAGGTATATATTCAGAATTTTAAGTCAAAGCATCTGAATCCTGACCATATATTATTTATATATTTAGTTGTTTATGTATTTTTTTACATGATACAAAAATTAGCTGTAGGGACATATCTCATATGTGGGATGGAAATTATTTCATCTTTTTAGCTCAACATCAATGTTAGATAACCATATTAGAAAAAGGAAAATACCTTCTGCTCTACTCAGTTGAAAGTTGACGTTTTCTCTCATAGCATCCTGTTTTTTTTTCTAATTGTGAGTTTGCCATGTACATAAAAATTATACAAACATAAAAATACACACACACACATACATGTGCTTGTTCTTAGATATTATCTTCCGAGCTTCACCTAGGTTTATGAATTTATAAACATTAATAGATGAAAATGAGGTAATGACTGTTTCACATGTTATCAGCCATTTGGTCTAGGGGGCTACATTTGTGTCTTTAGAGGCCAGCAAAGTGTTTGGTTTTTTTTTTAAGATTTTATTTATTTGACAGAGATCAAAAGTAGGCAGACAGGTAGGCAGAGACAGAGGGGGGAAGAAGGCTCCCTGCTGAGCAGAGAGCCTGATGGGATAGGAGACTTGATTCCAGGACCCTGAGATCATGACCTGAGCCAAAGGCAGAGGTTTAACCCACTGAGCCACCCAGGCACCCTACAGAGGCCAGCACAGTGTTTTAAAGAAGTTTGATTTTCAAAGCTGTTGGATGAAATACACATGTTATCTGCCTGAAGGCATTTGAGCTTGATAGGTGATAAAGCTGGCAGACATTTCTATTTATGTCATATTATTGAAATCAGAACTTGACTATCTACAGTATGTGAGTTAAGTATGCTGCCTCTTTTTAATACAGTGCATGAAAGTATTAATAATGCTATGTCCTAGGCACTTAAAGAATTTCATCCATTGTTAACATGAAATTATTAATATGTTTAGAAGTCTTAAGAAATATAAAAGCTACAATTTATTTTAAAATATTGGAAGTTCACAAAAATAGCTAATCAAACAGATGAGACAATGTATCTATGATACAAAGATAAAAATATTAGTAAAGAATATTTGGAAATGAAAACTAAATGCCAGATTCAGATGTTGTAATCAATGTAGAGAATGATATTGTGTAAAATACAAATTTCAGCTAGATATTTTTATGTTGAGATTTATGGGAGCCTGTAATAAAACATGTTGTATACATATAATACATTATTAGTAACTAATAAAATAGTTTACTAATAACTATTAAGATAATGTGTTAATAGCAGTTAATAACTTCTAAAAACTGTTAAGCCACAACCACATATTTGTTTTGGGGTTTAATATTTGGTACCTGTGTGCAGGTACCAATGTAGTACAAATTCCAAGAGGGCCAGGCTGTCTGCTTTGTCACTAGGTCATATTCTGTACTTAACACACCTATTGTCACATAGAAGGTCCTCAGTGAACGTTTGTTCCATGAATGGCTAGGTCACAGGTTCAGTTGAGTGATCTGTGGTCCCTTTGTTATTAGTCATACTGAAATATTGCACAATACTTTGCAGAGCTTGATGGTAACTACTGAAATAGGGATATTAAGTACAAATGCTGCTACTATAAAGAGACTTATGGTGTTTATCCATGAGCTGATATATAAAATTGAAACTTGGCACATGAAAAGTGATTTCAGGTTTTTAAGTCCCAACTTGGCAGATGAAAAATTATTTAAGAGTGTAAAGCACAGAACACCTGGGTGGCTCAGTCGGGTAAGCAATCGACTCTTGATTTCAGCTCAGGTCATGATTCTCAAGATTGTGAGACTGAGCCTTATGAAGGGCTCTGTGCTGGGCAAGGAGCCTGCTTGGGATCCTCTCTCTCCCTCTCCCTCTGCTGCTCCTCCCCCACTCATGTGCGTGCTCTCTTTCTTTAAAAAAAAAAAAGTGTAAAGCACAATGTTTAAAAATGTAAATACAACATTTGAATTAACATTGATAATGACCTAAAATCGAAGCAAGTAAAAATGAAGGTTTGGGTATACCATGAAACAGAATAGTCTTATAAAAGGAACTGTCTGGTCATGAGGATTAGTAGCTAGCAAGAAGTAGGAGGAGACAGAGGAATCTAATCTGATTGAACTGGAGGTTAGTGGTGCCTTTGACTTTCCTAGACACAGAAGAGAAGAAATAGATTTGCAGATAAATAACAAGATTTGCTTGGGAATATACTGAATTTAAGGTGTATGTGGGGCATTCATATAGAAATATATATATATATCTTAATTTTGCTGCTAACTTGCTAAAACTTTCACTCAAACTATAAAGAAAAAAACGGCATGAAAATACCTTTTTAACATCTTTATAAAAATATAGGTTGTTTAGCACCAGTTTAAATTCCAATTTAAAACCTATCTCGTGTTTTTAAACCTATCCTCAGGTAATATATAATAGAATGGATTTTTTTCTTTTGGAAGCAAATTATTTTCCAGATATAAACCCACCACCAACAACATGGGATTAAGTATTCACCCCTCTTTAAAGTTAAGCCGAGGTTCAATCTTCAGGGGAAATTAATTTTGTCTTCATTTAGTAGCTTGGCAGATGGTGAGTTGTTTTTTAAATAAGCAGGATCAAATTCGTCAGTTTTGCAGTACAGGGAAATCCAACTCTTAACGGGAGAGTTATTACCCTGAAAGTAGATAACTCTGGAGACCAGCAATCAGGTGTAACTAAGTGAACAACAGTCAGCTTCCATCTAAGCAAGAACGCACAAAGAAGAAAGGGCTGCTGGTACCCTTGGGCTAAGGTAAAGAAGCACTTTAGATACTTATTAACTCACTTGGTACTCATAACAATTATATGAGATATTATCATGCCATTTTGCAGGAGAGGAAGCAGGATGAAATAATGTGCCCAGGGTCACATGCTACTAAATGGTTCAACTGGAATTTTAACGCAGGATATTCCAGCCCTAGTGTCTACCCTCTTACCCACTACAATAAACTTCTTAAATATGGGAAGTCCTAACGCTGACATGAAAAATCTGGAAATGGAACTGCATCAGTGGAAACGCTTGATCTACTTATATTTTCCGGGATAGTTTCAATTTAGTGAAATTTTGTATTTCAATAAATGTTAATTCACTAAATAAAATGGTGTGACTTGCTCCTTCCAAGGGCAGTTTAGTAATGTCAAGATTTCTCTGCCTCTCCCAGCTTTCTCACGATGGGTAAATCATTTAATTGCCACTTGACTCAATTTCTGTATTATTGGTAAATAATGTTTTACCAACAATCTTTATACACTTTTAAGGATTAAATAAGGCAAGTAAAGCTTTAAAACAGTGCTTACTGGGGGGAAAAAGCAGTACTTGTTGTATAAACATTAGTTATGCCTTTTAAGACTTTTTTGGTCAATAAATCACAAAACTGAAATTTCAATGTTTTATTGGAAAATCTGATTACAGCTGGGCTTACTTACTCTCTTGCAGTTTCCATTTATCCTTTCTTTCCATCTTCCCCTTTATTACCTCTTATACTACAAAGGGTTAGGAAAAGATGAAGTATTAATTTTTTTTTTAAGATTTTATTTATTTGACACAGAGAGAGACAGAGAAGGAACACAATCAGGGGGAGTGGGAGAGGGAGAAGCAGGCTTCTCGCTGAGTAGGGAGCCCTATGCGGGGCTCGATCCCAGGACCCCAGGATCATTACCTGACCCCAGGCCAGACCCTTAACGACTCAGCCACCCAGGTGCCCCTTAAGTATTAATTTTCTTAACAAATATTTGAGTGCATAGGAGGTACTGGCGATATAAAGGTGATGAAGACAGATGTGGTTTCTTAGGGAACTTACTATCTGGAAGTCAAGAGAAACACTGAATAATTAAAAGCACTACCTAGGTCTGGAAAAGTAACTCTAAACGTTCTAGACGGGAAGAAAATGAGAAGGCTAAAACAGAAAGCACAAAACGTGGTGCAGATTGGAGACGTGATACTCATGAGGGTTGCAAATGACACATCCTGCTCCCACGTTTCACATTAGCAACGAACTAACGTGTGAAGAGTTGAGATTCCTTCCGTGGCCGGTAGCGCGCTCCGAAGGTAACCCAGCCCTTGCTGGAAAAGCTGATTGCTTATTGGATACGTGGTTACACCTAAACTACGTTTCAACCTGCGTTCTGTTTAGCCACACCCTTTCATCTTAACCACACCTCTTGATTCACGAAGCTCTTCGTCAGCAAAGGAAATATCGCGAGAAGTCTACATTGTCTCCCATTTGACGTTTTCAGCGGTGGTTGTCGCTTTTATTCTCGCGATATTTTCGGGTAAACGGGAGCCCGGGCGACCCGGGCTTCTGTGAAACATGGCGGTCGGCTGATTCCGTAACACAAGGTAAAATACTGAAACCCCGTTGGGTGTTGTTTTCCCCATTGTTCCAAGGCTGTTCAGGGCATGAATGTGGTTAAGGGGGCTGAGAATCTGTCACGGGGTTGGCTCCCTGTCTTCATCACTCTCCTTTGGGAAGAGGGCCGGACTGGGGAGCCGCTCCACCTCCCCCGGGGGCGTTGCTGGCAGGACCCTGGGTAGCGCTGCGCCTGGGAGCCCCTATCTCCCCAGTCCTGTGTTTCTGCTCTGTCTTGCAACTTGAAGGAGTTTAAGTGCTTCCCCGATAGCTGCTGACCCATTGCTTCTCGCGGTGTCCGGTGTCCCAGTGGGTCCTCTGGTCCTCAGGGAGAAGGGTCCCGTGTTGTGAAAACCAGCCAGATAGTGGACCCATTCTCCCGGGTGTCTGGCTCCCCACCCCCATTCAGGCAAATACCAAATTCTTGGCAGCAGGTTGCTCACTTAAGAAAGACCTAGGTCTTGGTCTCTCCTCAAAAGAGTTTCCCACGCCGCTTGGGGAAATGAGAAAGAGGCAGGGCCGGCGAGATGCTATAGGAGAGAGGTTTGAGTGTTACTACTTTGCTTATAGCCTTCTAGGGTTAAAACTTAGGAAGGTGACTTGTCAATTCAAGGTAGAAAATAGCCTTAGGTATAGTAGTATATAGAGTTGATAGGTCATTGAGAAAACTTGTTTAAGTAACTTTTATATTTAGAATTTAGTGCCCTCAACACAACGCAAAGTTACATAATACCTGTTAAAATGTTTCAAGACTGGCTTTCAGAAGTAGTTAAAGATACATTTAAAAACAAGATTTGTTCATTTGTTTGAAGTTGTATTTAAGTTATTGCCTAGCCTGATACCTTAAACTCTGGTGTATAGCCTTTAAAAGAAATGAGTCAGACTGTTCACTGAAGAATTCAGGAGATGCTTGTTTTGTTTATCGATATCTTTAAATTGATGCAGTTATTCCAGTTATCCTAGAGGAAAAACATGAAAAAAAAAATTTCATAGGTTGGGGGGAATGGGGAAGAGAGGAGTTTTGTTTTGTTTTTGATAATAAACTTTAGTACACAACTGAGTTGAAGTGGCTGAGGGTACAGATCATAAAAAAAATGTATCAAGCTTGAAAAATCTCTCAAAAGAAATCAGGCCTAGTCTGGAACATCAAAAGAAAAAAAATTAGAAAAAATATATAAATTTATTTTCTTTAGGGATTAATGGTTTAATTAGAAGAAATAGTGAAACTTATTTTTAATGACAGTTACATTTAGGCAGTCTGCAAGCTAATAAATACTGTTTAACAAGTTTTTTGGTATTTATTCTGATTCTACCTCTTAATGTCATGATGGGCAAATTAACCTCTTTGTGTTTTAGTTTACTTGTCTGCAAAATTGGAGTAATAACATCTAACTCATAGGGTTGTTGGTGAGGATTAAATGAGTGAACACATGCACTTAGAACAATGCCTGTCATACAGTTAACATTCATTCAGTATTCGCTCTTGTTTAAAGATTTTTGTTTGCTCACTTTGTAGTTACAAGATATTTCCTTGGTACTTAGTCAACATATAGATTGAAGAAGGTGCTTTCTAATGTAATTTCTTTCTGATCCTAAAAGTAATTAAACACTTGTCTTCTATATAGTTAGTATGTCTGTAAACTCCATCTTCCAGTGGCTTGCATTCTTAAGCTGTTCTCCTTTTAGTTACTAAGGTACAAATTCTTTCTTTCTACAACTCCATACAGTCTTATTATAGTCTAGGTCAGTTCTGCTCTTGGTGCCTTGTAAACCCATTCTTGTGTTTGGAGACATTCATTCTATTATAAATGTATTTTATGTGTCCCTGACCTTTTCCACTTCACTTTTGTACAGTTTTATTGAGCAGTTAGTACAGTCAAGCCATTATTTGAGGAGGATTATGTTTATCCTTGCTTCACATTGCTGCCAGCCACTTCCAAATTGTTGTGTTGCCATCACTCTATAGCCTCTTCTCTTAGCTTTTCTATCAATTTATATCAACCTCAGTCTATTCATGGTACTATTAAATAATCTCAGATACTACCACTTTCCCCAAGGACTATTTAAGATAAATTTCAAATACCCTACAAATGTTTGCATTTCTTTTGAGAATTGGAAACATTTACCAAATGACTCACTTGTATCTTTGGTAGAAACTGTGAGTCATTAGGCCTCCCTCCCTCCTTTAAAAGTAAAATATAATAGATAGTGGGATGTTGAGGATCTTTCCAAATTTGTGACATGGCTAGTAAGTGACTAGATATTAACCGGAGGTTTTTTTGGGTCACAAGAGTTGTATTTATACCATTTACTCAGCTTCTAAGTATACCTTTTTTTTTTAATCACTTAGAATGTTACTATATTTATTTGAATTATGTTGGGATAAATAATTTTAAAGACAACATGAACGCTATTGTAAAAAAGTCTATGTTTTAAAGTGAAAAGAATAAGTACTTTTGGAGGGATAGCTAGTATTTGTCAAGTGAAACTAAGTTATCTTTCATAATAAAATTTTAGTGTAAAGTATTTTAATGCAATATAAACAAGTAATTTAAAGTTACAGGTAAGTTGTTTTGCTTTTGGTTTCTGAAGTTCACTGATGACCTGAATAATATCTGTTCTGTGTCCTTTCTCATTCTTACTAATGGCTTGTGTGAGTTTCATAGGGCTGCTGTAACGAAGTACCATAAACTGTATGGCTTAAAAACCTCAACATGTATTCTTTCAGAGTTCTGGAGCCTACCTGACTGAAATCAAGGTCTCGGCAGGGCCATGTTCCCTCTGATGGCTCTGGGAAATAATACTTTCTTGCCTCTTGTAGCATCTGGATAATCCTTGGCTCTTCTTGGTTTTGGGGTGCATCCCTCTAATCTCTGCCTCTGTCCTCACATGGCATTCTCTCATGGTTACGTGTCTTCACCTGGCCTTCTTATAAGAACACCAGTCACTAGATTTTGGGCCACCCTAATCCAGTGTGATCTCATCTTAACTAATTACATCTTCAAAGACCCAAATATTTCCAAATAAGGCCCATTCACAAATACCAGGATTAGGACTTCATTGTATCCTTTTAGGGAACACACTTCAGCCTACAACATGGTCATATGTGTTAACCAATTAAATATTTCTCATATTGCCCAATATGCATTAAAAATAGAAGTTAGCTCATAAAATGTGGGTAACAGAAGTAAAATTGTTTCTCCATTTTTGTTTGGAGAAGTAGTTAAACTTAAGCAGGCTAAAAGGTATCATGAATTCTGTGTTTTAATTTTGGCAAAGCATCTGATAGTCTTATTATATTCAGATGGATGCAATGATTAAATATGGGCTGTATGACATTACTTAGATTGAGTAATGATTGTATGTGTCTGTGTTCCAGCATGAAAGGTGGTTTCGTATTTTTTAGGCAGTTTTTCAAAGCATTGTCTTAGTCTCCGCTGTTATCAGTGACTCCCTGGACTTCGTTTGTTTTGCTTCTTAATACACATGGCGGTTTAGGGGAGAAATTGAAGAAAACGGGTGTGTTACTGGAGAATGGGAAAGTATGAAGAGCAGCACCAACCAGTGGGCAAATGAATCAAATGCAGTGGCTTGTAAATTATTATTTTTGTGGACCAGTACACAAAACAGGGAAAGGGGCTGCATTTGAGGACTGATGTAGAATTGCAGTTTTTAATCCAAAAATCAAAACAAACCAAAACTTCTGTTATCTACCTTTATCATTTCATAAAAGAAAGGACAGTTTGACACATTTTAAAAAAAAAAGGAAGGAAATAATCTCGGATATAAGATTTTAAAATTGACTATATTTAGCTTTAAAAGTTTTCCTGTATTGTCCTTGGTTTTTTCATTAAGGTTCAAAAAAGAAAATTTTATAACAGAATGGCAGTGACTTCTGGAAACCAGTGATCTAGGAAATTTTCCTTCTTTCTTTCTTCCTTCCTTCCTTTCTTTCTTTTTAAAATTTGTTTATTTGAGAGAGAAAGAGCACAGGCAGGATTGAGGGGTGTGGGCAAAGGGAGAGGGAAGGAATCTTAAGCCTACTCTTCCCTGAGCACAGAACCCAGTGCGGGGTTTGATCTCATGACCCTGAAATCATGAGCTGAGGTAAAACCAAGAGTTGGATGCTTAACTATCTGAGCCACCCAGGTGGCCTAATCTAGGGTATTTCTAAATGCATTTCTTAAAATGGCTGACCAAGCTAGATGGAGAAGCATATAAATTGGGAATGGGAGCAGTGGAACTGGATAACTGAGTGAAGTCCAAGGGGTTGAAAACACAGGGATAATGAACAAATTCTGTCCTAATTAGGAAATTAAAGAGCCTGAAGGATAATTGATTCTGCTCAGAGAGGAAAATTAGTGTTTTAGATTTTAGAGATCAAGCAGTTCTAGAAGTTAAGAGGCGCCAAAACATGGTCTTATTGTATGGGTTTTCATAGATCTAAGTCACTGGCATTGAAGATCTGTCACACTTACATGGTAAAAGCATTGTCTTTGTGAATGAGTGCCATAGGATGAGTGTCATAGGGTCATGACTTGCAAAGGATTGTGATGGAATGGGGAAGAAGAGAAGCATATTGAATGATCCAGGTGCTAGAGTCATTAAGGAGATTTTAAATATATCCAGATGTTAGTAGAAGATGATCATAAGTACTCAAGTGTCAGTGTACACTGTAGTTTGGAGCATGGACTCTGGAGCCAAGCTGCTCGGGATCGAATCCAGGTTCTATCACTTGCTGTGTAGCCCTGCAAAAATTACTTGACTGTTCTGTACCTCAGTTTCTTTATAAATGAGCAAAAATAGTATCTACTTCATAGAGTCGTTTAGAGGGGTAAATGAATAAATATATACAATCCTTCAAATAATACCTAACACATAGTATGAGGGCTATAATTCTGTATAGTATCTGTGTTTATTATTAGAAGTAGAAGGGAAGAGGTGATTGAGAAGTCATAATATGATATATAAAACATGTGCTGCATATATAAAACCCTCTGAGTCTCAGAAGTGAAGTGAGGAGTTGAAGGGAATTACCACCAGGAAAATGTCAAGTTTCATGAAGAAAGCTTTTAGAAAAACTAGAAGTTATTGGATAATTGGTTCATTAATCAGAACAGTGCCTCTGTGGAGTAGAGTGGCAAGTATTGGGGATAGAATGAGTTTCTTAGATGTAGGTTAGTGCTGATCTAACGGGAATGGGACAGGAGTGGCAGAGTGGCAAGGTGCTCCAGTCTAGAAGAGTGATCGTGGAAAATAAGAATGGAGGCTACTAGATAGAGGCTGGGAAGTAGCCAGGTGGGAGGAATGCTGAATAAGCTATATGAATTGTTAGGTTTGTAAAACCAGTTGCTGTCCTATCTTTATATATAATTTAAAAGAAAGCATTCATAAAGCTTATAAAAATAAAATTTAGGAGTAAAATTCAGTTTTATTCATTTGCTTAACAATGCTATCTATACCTGTTATGTGCCAACCACTGTTCTAAGTACTAGGACTACTAGAGTGAAAAAAACAAAACTTGCTCGCCTTGTGGATCTTGTATTTTTATATATTTACTTATATAACTGTTTTAATTCAAAGCTGTGCTGTCATAGGTATTTCTGGGAAAATTTCCTTCCTTCCTTTTTTGGGGGAATGTCCCTTCTTCCCTCCCTCCTTCCCTTCCTTCCTTCCTTTTTTCCCCTTTGTATTTATTAAATATCACTGCGCCAGGCATTGGAGATACACAGATCAAGGGAGACAGGTTCGTGCTCAAACATCACAGTGGAGAAAACAGAAAATCAAAAAAGCAGTTGAATCTGAATTGTCTTTGGAAATGACCCAATGAAATGTCATAGAAAGAAAAGTGCATACATGTCTGCCGAGAGATTTGTACTGGGAATAAAGATTTGAGAGGAATCAGCATGTGGATGAAAATTGTAGGGATGGGAGACCCCTGGGGGAAAGTGTTGGGGTTGGGAGGAACACCAACTGCAGAATCCAGAAGGAGGAAGAATCTGTACAGTACGCCAAAGAAGGTCTTTGAGGTAGAATGAAAATCAGGAGTATAGTATCACTTAAGCCAAGGTAAGATGCTGTTTTGAGAAGAAAAAGAAGTGATAAACTATTTTTTCAGAGACAAAATTAGATAAGGACTAAAAAGTATCCATAGTATTTCATACTAAAGAAGTTGTTGATGACCTAGCTCAGATCAAATTTAGGTAAGGGGTAAGCATGTAGTGAGGAAGTAGTCACAGTGTACAAATGGGGACAGTTCTTTTTTTTTTTTTTAAAGTAAAGTCTGCCCCCAGAAACTTTGACCACTCTGAGATCAAGAGTCACATGCTCTATTGACTGAGCCAGCCAGGTCCCCGGACTATTCATTCTTTTAAGTTTGGCTTATAGATAAACAGCCAGAGATCTATAGTTGGAGTTGGACTTGATTTAATGTAGCGTTTTGTTCTAAAGATGAGAAGTTTGAACATGTTTAATATTTAATTCCAGTAGGAATGAGTAGAAATTGAAAGATTGAAGAAGGATCAGTCTTGGTATAGTTACCACTAAACAGGTACAGAAAACAAATTTGATTACCCTGAGTTGAACAAACTTAGGGAGGACAACTTACGCCTACAAACACTCAGAAGCTTAATTTACAAATGAGAATACCAGTTTTATAATTGTCATGGGAATCAGAAACTCCTCTGTCATGTCTAGATGTCTCCCTTTTTCCTTAAGAAAAACTTGCACATGAAAAACAAAATTATAATCTAAAGGCAACATTGTGCATATGGAATAGAAAAGAGAAGTTTGTTGGGTCTTTTTAATAGCAATGAAATCAACATATTAATACATCCGGTTTCACTTTAAAGCAATAGGCCCCTCGTGGACTGATTAGTAGTGTCCCCAGTTAGGGACTGGTCTCATGGACAGTATTCACGGATCACTGCCGGTTTTTACTTCTCTGACTTTTTGTTCACAGATGCACTTTCTTTGGCCTTTTCTTTCCATATTAATCCTACCCAGTGGATTTCAGATGAGCCTTTCTGCTTTCTTCTCAGACACTGTTTTTCTTTCAGTGGCTCCTGCAGCCATTTGATTTATTCTATTAGGTGTTGATTTTATTAATACAATTTTGATTTCTAGTAATGCTTTGTACTATCAACTGTGGTATTATTTATATAAATCAGTCTTATAAAAATTATATGAATATTTGAGAATTCAGTTATTTTTATGGCGTTGTAACATATTTTAGGTATAGTTGGCATACTGGTCAAAAAAGGAATACCAAACAGTCAATTTTTAAACATTTTTATTATAAAAATAGATAATTTAGAAAGTCCAAAATTCTGTTAAAAAGACAACTAAAATCCTCCCATGATCTACTTTTAATATTTTTGCATATAGACTTCAAATCATTTTCTTGTATATCTTTCCTGTTTCCCATAAAACTGGACTTATACAACCTTCTAGTCTTTTCCTAATGTATTATGAGTATTTTCCTATGTCATTAACTTTTCTTTTATAAGATTTTCAGTGTTTACATTCATTCAGAGCTTTTAATTCACCATAGTTTGTATTGGCTACCCAGTGTTTGTTTCTTTCTTTGATATTTAAAAATAACTGTGAGAATTATCCTCATAATGAGAATTAGCCTCATAATCAAAAAGTTTTGGTGACAACGAGATAATTACCTTGGGATAACTTTCCTAAAAAGGGAATTTACTTAGTCAAAAAGAGAATGGTGATTATTTATATTCTGGCTAGCAGTAGATTAGCATGCCTGTTTAATTTATTTCATTGTCATCTGTTGGTGGGAATGTATTTTATTATTTATTTAATAGAAGAAAGATTCTCTTTTTTTTTTAAGATTTTATTTATGAGAGAGAGCAAGCGAGCATGTGGCATGAGAAGAGGGAGGGTCAGAGGGAAAAGCAGACTCCTTGTTGAGCGGGAGCCTGATGCAGGACTCCATTCTCAATCCTGGGACTCAAGGATCATGACCTGAGCGGAAGGCAGTGGCTCAACCAACTGAGCCACTCAGACACCCTAGAAAAATTATTTCTTATTTTCTTTTGTATATATAAATACTTTGAATGTGAATTGCTTTTCACTTTTTTGCTGTTTAATGTATTTGTGTGTGTAAATTGCCTTTCATTAGTATTTTTTGCTGGGATGGGGTGGAGAAAGGAGAGGTGCGGATAAGTATTAAGCTTTTTTCCTCAAGGAGGTATGAAAATGTTAAGTCGTTCCAAGAACATTTGTCAGTTATCTAAAATTAAAAGAAACCTTTGTATCTTTTTTAGAGTATTAATGTATTCATTATTTATTCCTTAGCATGACTATATGAAAGAAGAAGAAGGTTTTCCTGAAGATGAGGCGACTGAATCGGAAAAAAACCTTAAGTTTGGTGAAAGAGTTGGATGCCTTTCCAAAGGTTCCTGACAGCTATGTAGAGACTTCAGCCAGTGGGGGTACAGGTGAATATGGTTCCAATTAAAACAGCTTCCCTGAGTGCAGCTTTTTAGGGAGCCAGTCAACAACACACAGA
Organism: Meles meles; assembly: GCF_922984935.1. Classification (NCBI taxonomy): domain Eukaryota; kingdom Metazoa; phylum Chordata; class Mammalia; order Carnivora; family Mustelidae; genus Meles; species Meles meles. The sequence goes on from NC_060072.1 coordinate 66,102,860, forward strand.
AATGTAGTCATGAAAAAGAACTCATCAATGAATTGCACAATAACTTTGTGACTCATCTGTCCTCTGTTTGCCCTAATTTTATTGTCATGTTATTTTCTTTGGCATCTAACCCAGTGCAGTCTGTGCATTTAGCAGCATTTATTAGAACATCACTGAACAAATTAATCCAATTTTACTGCTTTGGTGCTCTTGAGTTATATATAATTATATATAAATAAAATTGAACTTGGAAGAAGTTATTTAACAAACTTGAACTGCTTCAGTCCTGTTTTGGTTAAGAATAAATCAAGTTAGACATTATAATAGAAATTCTTAGATTTCACATTACTGGAGAGAGACAGCCTGAGGTAATTGTTAAAAGGCTTAGACTCTGGAACTAGACTGTCTGGATTTAAATCCCACCTCTCCTCAACCCCTTCCTAACTACTTGATCTTAAGGAAGTTACTCCTTCTAACTTAAGGAAGTTAATCCTATGTTTTAGTTTCTTCTTTCATGAAATGGGGATAATATCAGCATTTACCTGGTAATGTTACTCTAGTGATTAAGTAATATTTATAAAATGCTTAACTCAGTACCTGGTACAGATAGAAGTGTTCATTAAATAAAATAAATAGGAAATATGTAAGAAAAATATGCAACAATGATAGTATTTAGTATTTTCTTTCCCAGTGAAGAGCTAATAAAATATTTCACATAAGATTGACATTTCAGGGGCTCCTGGATGGCTCAGTGGGTTAAAGCCTCTGCCTTCAGCTCAGGTCATGATCCCAGGGTCCTGGGATCGAGCCTCGAGTTGGGCTCTCTGCTCAGCAGGGAGCCTGCTTCCCTGCCTCTCTGCCTACTTGTGATTTCTCTCTGTCAAATAAATGAATAAAATCTTTAAAAGAAAAAAAAGGTTGACATTTCGTTTGGTAAAATATATAGTTAAGTTGCTTGCCATTTCTAATCTGTGATTAAGTTTTTTAATGAAAATAGTAGAAGTTCTTGTTGCACAATACATTTTAAATATATTTTGTCACAGTATAAGATTTTTTTTTTTTTTTTTTTTGTCAGATCTTTTACTTGCTTTTGTAAATGAGGTAGTATATTTAGGAGATTCCAAAGTAGATGAGAATTTTATTAGAGATTTGGAGATGTTATTTGAGTTTCTGGTACACAGATTATCATGACTTCTCTGGAGCTACGAATTTGTTTAGTTTTGTTTTTATAGATTGGGCTACAGGCATGGATGAGTTTTTAATTATGAGGGGACTGCTTTGTAAGACTTATGCTTACTTTCATCATTTATCATATCTATGGCATTGCTGTATATAAGAAAGGAAAAATTTTGTGTCTTGTAAAATTTGGCAGATCTATTACTGAGATACCCTTAATATTGATGAGATAAAATGTTTCTCAATAGTAGAAATGTTTGTGTTCATGTTTGTGCTCATTAAATCTTCAATTTTGAGCTGTTTTAGAAAGGAATCTGTAGTGAACACTTTAAGAAAAACCTTATAGTAGTATCCATTCACATGGCAATCATATAAGGGCCTTCCTTGCTAATTTTAATCTCACTTAAAATAGTTTCCTGTTGTTTACTTTTAAAAAATTGTTTTAATTCTGGTTTTCTGTTTGTTTGATTTCTCAGTTTCTCTAATAGCATTTACCACGATGGCTTTATTAACCATAATGGAATTTTCAGTATATCAAGATACATGGATGAAGTATGAATATGAAGTAGATAAGGATTTTTCTAGGTAACTTCTTTTTTTTTGTTCTTGAAATATCTCTGTATTCAAATTGTTTTAATGTCAGCATATCTTTTTAAAAATTTTTTCTAGCCTTTTATACTTGGTTTATTTTAGTTCTGAAGTAGTCATCCTAAAAAATTTCTCCTTAATTACATGCATTAGGTGAAACATTTTAGAATCATTTCAGTACTGGTTAAATTTTAAAAGAGAGATCTTCTTGATTTAATATGCACTTGTATAAAAAAGAGAATATAATTTATTTTTTTTAAAATGTTGAAATGGTAGAAATTGTTTAATGTTTTGAAACTGTTTACTCTTTAGATTTTGAAATATCTACTGACTTGTGTATGTTGGAAAATAAATTGTCTAAAGCTACCTTGTATATTCTTATAACTAGATTTTTATAAATTATATCTAAATACAATTTTACTATAAATAACATCACTAACCCTTTGAAAATATATACTTTATTTGTATTTGTATTTTTTTTTTAAAGATTTTATTTATTTATTTGACAGAGAGAGATCACAAGTAGGCAGAGAGGCAGGCAGAGAGAGTGAGAGGGAAGCAGGCTCCCTGCCGAGCAGAGAGCCCGATGCGGGACTTGATCCCAGGACCCTGAGATCATGACCCGAGCCGAAGTGGCTTAAACCACTGAGCCACCCAGGTGCCCCTGTATTTGGATTTTTTTTAATGATTGGAGATAACAGGCTTATAATGTTAAAATTGCACTAGATGGAGGGGGGTGTACTTTATTTCTCAACTTTAATTCTAGCCCTGCCATTTACTAGCTATGTGACTTTAGGGAAGTTAGTAAGTCTATGTTTGCATGTGCTTCATTCTTCTTTTTCATAAGATGGGGGTAATAGTTATAGTCTCTTTCTCATTGGGTTAATGAGAATTAAATAAGTCTGTATTGGTAAATTGCTGTGTAATTTTTGGCAAATCTCACAACTGACTTTTGGACCTCAGTTTCTTCACCTGTAATATGAATATTATTCTAGATACGAGTAGTTTCCAAAGAATTTGTTGTATTTTTTAAATTTTGTCGTTTTTAATTTTTGCTTTTTTCCAAATGAAGTATTACATAGGTTACCTCATAAGCATAGTGGAGATGCCCAGAAGCCTGGCCACTTGGCCTCATTCTGTGGTTCTGCAGCATCTCCTAAGCCTGGAGTACAGTTTGAATTCTAGACAATTTTAAGACCATATGAAGCTCCAAAAATCTGTAGTTCCTAATGAAACCAGAGAAAAATTATTAAAGGGACAAAGTTTTGATTGGAAGCACAGGATGGGACTGATATTGCTTGTAATCATTCTGATATTATGGTGCTTAATTCATTCTGTTATTTGAAAATTAACTTGATTTGAACTGATCCTTTGAAAATAGAACATTGGCTGAACTTTTTAAAATGGCTACGCAAAACTTCAAGCATCAAAACGGTTTTTTCCTGGCACTTTGGTGCGTTTACTCTGAGACACTCAGACTTAGTTTCCAATATGCCGCTTCAGTGGTTATGGGATCTTCAGCCAGGCATGTACTCTGCTCTGAACACGACTGGCTTATCTGAAAAACTGGAGAGCTATCTACTTTATAGGTCCATGATAAAGAATAAAAATGATAGGGGCACCTAGGTGGCTCAGTTGGTTAAGCGTCTGCCTTTGGCTTGGGTCATGATCTCAGGGTCCTGAGATAGAGCCCCTCATCTGGCTCCCTACTCAGCGGGGAGTCTGTTTCTCCTTCTGCCCCTCTCTCCTGCTTGTGGCACTCTCTCTGTCCTCTCTCTCTCTCTGTGTTTCAAATAAATAAAATTTAAAAAAAAAAAGAATAAAAAAGATAATAATTGTAAGGCATCAGGCATAATGCCTGATAATATATTTATCTGATAAATAGAAGAGAAAGACTTGTAATTCCTAACTCTTGATTTTGAAAATTTTAAGTTCTTCAAAGAATATTCCATTTAGGGTTTATGTAAACAGGTAGACTTTTCTGATTTGCTTGGAGTTATTGTTGAGTTAACATGATTAAAGGATACTGTGTCAAAAACCTGTTAAATTAGAAAGGCTTTTAGAATAATTGCAAAGTACAGAATTTTTACTTTTAAAGTGCCTTTGTTTTGGCCATAAGAAATGCTATCCGAGTTCTAATCAATATTTTATTCTTTTTGAAATCCAAGTTTTCATAGATCAGTTGATTTATTTCTCATGTTTTCTTGATTACTTGATAGGTACTAATATTTCCTTTTTGTCTTTTAGCAAATTGAGAATCAATATAGATATTACTGTTGCTATGAAGTGTCAATGTAAGTATACCTTTAACTTGTTGGTACATGTAGCATTTATGGTTTAAATAATTGTTAGTGAAAAGTAAAATCTGATGGTGTTTTAACTTTATTTTTTCCTTTATGATAACTTAAAATGCTATGGTAATGTTATTTCATAATGCAAGTTGCTTTGCTCCCCAGCTTATATTCTTCAGATTGCTTTTCCACGAAGAGAAGAGATTTAATTTTCACATTAGTATAATTAAAAGAAAATTGGAGGAAATTTTCATGAGTCAGAGTTCTGATTTAGATGTATCATTTCTTTCTTTCTTGTTTGGTGTTACCTGTTTTATCCTTACAACATACCCTATTTCACTGTTTTAGTTTGTTGCTCTTAACTTGTACTCTCGCGTATTAAAATATGGATCCAAGTCTTTTAACTAAATAATGTATTACCCTTTTCTGTTTTCCGCCCTGGCTTCACTTGATTATACTGGTAGAAGTGAAAAATGTTACTCTGCTAGATAGATAATGTTTGAATCAGTATTGCTCTCAAAAATGAGGATGTTTTTGCATGAAAGATCTTTTAAGTTACTGAATTTATCTTTTAAATTACTGAATTTGTGGAGACCACAAATTGGTCTTGGGGCAAAATTGAGACAAAATTTTTTAAAGAGTAAGATAGTTTAATTAAGGAGATAATTTCTGGGAGATTTAATCTCAGAAATTAATCTCAGATTTAATCTCTTTCCCTTTTCATTTATTTTTTCCTTATGGTAGTGGTTTTAAGAGTAAAGAAGCACTCTGTATTTAAACTATGAGTTTGTTACTGCTAAATATACCATGTTTTTGCCTTATTTTAGATATTTGAGTACCATTAAAATTTTCACCTTTTCCAAATAAACTTTTCCTATTTGTTGATTTTTTTTTAAAAGTCATCAGTGGTTTTCTCTTAAATTTCTATAAGTAATTTTTGTATTTAATATTTTACTTGGTAGCCATTTAATTTGGTACATGTGATTAGGTTGTTGACAGTTTTTGCAAAGCTCTGCAGTTGACTGAAGTTTATGCTTTTTACCATGAGATTTTGAGTCATCTTTTTTACTGAACAAGAATTAGAAAAAGTATTGATTTTTTTTGAATACTTAAAAAATGTGACTCCTTTAACTTTTGAACAAATAATTGGTGTAGGAAAGTGATTTTATGTATTTGAATTTATTTTATTATATTCATATATTTGAACTTTCTGTTCGTCATTTCAGTTTGTTAGTTTATGTAAGATATAGTTTGGATCTGAACATAGAATGTCACCTTCTAATTTTTTTTATGCAGATGTTGGAGCAGATGTATTGGATTTAGCAGAAACAATGGTTGCATCTGCAGATGGTCTAGTTTATGAACCAGTAAGTTTAATGGACATGTATTTTTAAATAATTTGCTATGACATGTTTTCTTGGAGACAGTTTTGATACTTGCTTTTAGTTTTGTCTGAGCTAGCTTTTAAAATATATATATGGGTTTTATAGATGTATAAACCTATATATATTTTTTAATTTAAAAGTAACCCATATTCTTTGTGAAGATTTATTTTTTTTTTTTTAAGATTTTATTTATTTGACAGAGGGAGACATAGCAAGAGAGGGAACACAAGCAGGGGAAGTGGGAGAGGGAAAAGTAGGCTTCTCGTGGAGCAGGGAGCCTGATGCAGGACTTGATTCCAGGACCCTGGGATCATGACCTGAGCCGAAGACAGATGCTTAACAACTGAGCCACCCAGGCGCCCTGTGAAGATTTCTAATACCAAAGTCTTGAGATAACTATTGTTAGCATTTTCAATACGCCTCTAAAGTCTGTTTTATATTTTTTGTTAATGCTTCCTGATAGTTTCCTTTTCTCTTTTCTTATAGTTGCTATAATGATTTTTTCTTCTTTTCCTCCAATGATTTGGAAATTCTGTGCCCCATTTGTATTCTACTTTTAGCAAAGTTAAGTCTTTAAAAATATTTGAACTGTATTCCTCTTAACATAGGGAAGAATGATGAAGCAGTATCTAAGAGGAGACATCTTCTATCCATTTACTTTTTTTTTTTTTCCCACTCCTTCAAACCTTCATTTCCCAGAGCTAGTGAAATTCTGACATTTTCCTGTTTCCATAATACAGGTTGTATATAATCTATCCAGTTTGTCAGATAACACCATCACATTGCAGGAGCAGGTGATGACAAGTCATGGTAACTAGCTCTAAAGAAGCTTTAGAGAATAAGGAAGGAACTCCCAGCTACTCTGAGTTGCTCTCTGTTCAGTTGGCATTGTGGTACTTATATTAACCCATGCATTTTTGAGTTCTTTGGTTTATCATTGACAGTTGAGAACCCTTCTTTAAGCAAATTGCAAAGTGAAGACTAAAGGTGATGGAGGAGCATTAGAGATAGTTGAATGTGTCTGTCATAGGAAAAAAGGAAGCCTTTAGGTCTGTTTTGATTACGAAATTATTTTTAGCTTATAGCAATAAAATATATCTATGCCTTTTGATACACACTTTTTAAGTATAAATTTCTAAAGAAAAGGTAACTTTGTTATTGCCATTCCAAATATCTCTGCTCCCTAACTCCTGTATTCCCACTCAAAAAAATTGATTTCCCTGTAATTTCTTATGAGGCTAGGTACCTTACAGATTCAGGTACCATGTTATCGCATTTTAAACTGTTGTCTAGAAATTTAGATCTAGATAATTATTAGGTATGTTAACATATGCATTACATTTCAGACTATTTTAAGAATAATTATTGAGTTTTAACTCTGTTTTATTGCCTTTATTTTCTACCATTCTTTATCATTTTGTGGAAGGACTTTTTGAGACTTCTTTGTCAGTAGAATATGTGGGTATGTGGGTTATATTTTATAGATGCTAGCATGACTGTCTATGTTCTGTTCTTCATACATGTAAGTTTGGCTCAGGATATAATTCTTGCTTTATGATGTTTTGCATTCACAACTTTATAGACATTCCTTCATTGTCTTCTGATGCAATTATTTTTTCTTTCGTAGGTAACATATTTATTTACTTGAATGCTTTTTTTCCTTTTATAACTCAAATATTTATCCCATATATCCAGGTATGGATCACCTTTGGGTTTAGAGTTTTTTGCTTTTTGGGTTTTTTTGTATTTGCATTTTGATCTTGGTGATCTGAATTTTAGTATATGTGCTGCCGAAGCGAGCACTTCATTATCTGAATTTTAAAGTGGTTTTTGTTTTGGCTTATTTGGTTTACTTTGTTTAAAGCAACGTTTTTACCTTTATTTATTTATTCATTTATTTTCAGAGAGAGAAAGCAGACAGGGGAAGGGGCAGAGGGAGAGGGAGAGAGAGAATCTTATGCAGGCTCCCCAATTCGGGGTTCAGTTTCACAACCCTGAGATTATGACCTGAGCTGAAATCAAGAGTTGATGCTTAACCAACTGAGCCACCCTGGTGTCCTTACTTCTGCTTTTTAAAATAGTTACCATGTGATGTTGAGTTTTATGGAGTGATTCTCAATATCCTTATCAATTCTTTTTTTTTTTTTTTAAAGGTTTTTATTTATTTGACAGACAGAGATCACAAGTAGGCAGAGAGGCAGGCAGAGAGAGAGGAGGAAGCAGTCTCCCTGCTTGAGTAGAGAGCCCGTAGCGGGGCTCGATCCCAGGACCCTGAGATCATGACCTGAGCCGAAGGCAGAGGCTTTAACCCACTGAGCCACCCAGGCGCCCCTCAATTCTTATTTTAGATGCATATTTCAAACTTCACCTTTGAGTTCTGAGAGATTACCTTGTTCCAGCAGGACCAGTCTTTTCAGTGCCTTCATGACATTTTATTTATTTTTATTTTTTTTAAAGATTTAATTTATTCATTTGACAGAGATCACAAGCAGGCAGGCAGAGAGAGAGGGGGAAGTAGGTTCCCCACTGAGCAGAGAGCCGGATGTGGGACTCAATTCCAGGACCCTGAGATCATGACCCAAGCCAAAGGCAGAGAGGCCCAACCCACTGAGCCACCCAGGCACCCCGCCTTCATGACATTTTAAAATTAAATGATTATATTTTATATCTTTAATATATTACAGATCATTCCATTTTTTCTCTTTATGATGCTACATTTTATTGAGAAATAATGAGAATAACTTAGCATCTTTATTTCTAGGAATGGTATCATAGAGGAAAATTAGCCCTCATATCTGAGATTGATCACTTTTTCCAAATTAATGAATCTTTCTATACATTCATTTATTTATTGTTCTTCATTAGGATGAGGATATAAGTGCCCTCTTGAGTGTTGACATAGACTATTGAGTTAGGTCAGTTTTTATCTTAACCCCTTTCTCTAACAAGCACGCACGTGCGCATTTTTTTTTTTTTTTTCCAGGTCTAGATGAAAGGAGAAAAGGCTGTAAGTTTAGATATACTGTGCTTCTTTTAAGTCCTGTTAGAGCTTCAGGTGCTTTTTGAAAAGGAAGGGAGAAGTCAGTATTGGGTCCCAGATGGCACAGTGATTAACCAAGGCACTCCAGAATTTTTTTTTCTGTGCTTGTTTTGACAGGCTACTTTTCACTAGGCTAACCCCTCCTTTCTTTAGCTGGCGTGACTGTCCTCATTAGCAGCCACTGTGGTAGTAGTCTTGCTTAATTTAGAACACTGTCTGGGCCACATGTAATAGGAATAACACTGCTATGCAGTGTGCTCACCATGTGGTCTCTGGCACTTGACTGAACTCCTGAAAGTGCTCCTAGGGTGGGGACTGCCTCTTTCTCAGGTGTTTTATTGTCTTAGCACCTGTTTTTCTTTTTCTCTGAGTTATGGACTTCTCCTTGTTTCCTACATAGAGATCTCTGTGCCATGAAATGAATTATGTGTTGGGCTCTTTTCTCAATTTAGTCTCCCTTGTATGAAGTCTTGCATAAGTTCTTGAAGATGTCCAGCATGTGCATGCTAATTTAAAATGGTAATATAAAGTGTGTCTTCAATTTTTGTTTCTTTGAATACTGTGAAAATGTGGTTATGAACAGACTTAATCATTATCTTGAACGTATCCTCTAAAATTTACTCGTGTTTTTTCTTTAGCATTCTCTCCATATTCTGAGTGTTTCCAATTCCTACTCTTTTTTTTTTTTTCTTCATATTTGTTAAGTCTTTTGTTTATATCTATTTTTCTGGAGAGCTTGTCTCTCTAGCTAGATTTTAAGCCTCTGAGAAGTATTAACTTCATTCTTCTGTGTTTCACAGAATGTGAAGCATAGTGCCTTCTTAGGGATTAGGCACTAAGGAATATGTTAGAATTATGTAATTGTAACAAGATTGTTGATTATTCCATTGTAAAGAATTTTTGCCATCTCTTCCAGGCACTTTGGAATAGGAACATTTTATTTAAATTAACTGTCATATAATTAGAAGTTATATCTTGACCAGTTAGGAACTTAAAGATATTCAATTGTATACTTTTTATTAGTATTTCTTAGTAATTTATTAATAATTTCTAAAATGTCCAACAATATTTCTCTGTTCTTTGTCCTAATAAGTTAAGTTCCTTTGTCCTATTAAGTAAGAATTATTAATATAAAATTATTTGAGATTTTTTGTTTTTGTTTTCAAACTTACTGTCCTAATATGCACTCTGAATATTAAAAACTTAGCCCTAATAACTTTACTAGTTTCCAACTCATGATTATACAATATGCTGTGAGAGTTACTACTTTGCTGTTTACTACTATATTTCATTACTATTTCTTTACTTAGAAGAATTTTAAAACTGTGTAAAAGTGAGGAATCTGACAGACCTGGGTTTGTATACTCTACTCTTAAGATTTGTGATGTTGGAAAAAGTTTTGAACCTGTTGAGCTGCTTCTTCATATAAAAAAGGCAAGAATGGGGGTCCCTGGGTGGCTCAGTGTGTTAAAGTCTCTGCCTTTGGCTCGGGTCCTGATCTCAGGGTCCTGGGATTGAGCCCCGCGTCGAGCTCTCTGCTCAGTGGGGAGCCTGCTTCCTCCTCTCTCTCTGCCTGCCTCTCTGCCTACTTGTGAACTTTGTCTGTCAAATAAATAAATAAAATCTTTTAAAAAGAAGGCAAGAATGGTAATAAACTCACACGTTGTTCTGAAGGCTAAATGAGAGAAGAAAATAAGTAGCAGAGTACCTAGCATGAAGTCGGCTGCTCAGTAGTTCCTTTACCCAGTTTCAGGAAGTCAAAAGAAGAATCCTATCCCCCACTGTCAAAAGTTTTATTTACAAGGTAACTGGGAAGCGGTTGCATGCAGCGTCCTCCATTCGCCATGGTGTGTTTCACAGATGTTAGCATTTTCCTTGTGCGCTATGGTGGAAAAAAAGTTGGGCAGCATGCTGTTGATAAGGTTAGCAGGAGGAGTAATCAGAAATAATTTCACTGTAATTAGAAAGATGGGGGCAATTTAATCTGGAGGATATGGTTTATAGGATTTAGATAGACATGAGGATCACAATTACAGGAGAGGAAGTTTCCAGGGTGGTTTAATAAAATTACCAAAGGCGGAGAGGTAGAACTGTTTGACAAAATGAGGGATTCTTCCACTTTGATTAAAGAACTGAGGATTTTATAGAGAGAGAGTAGTAGGTTAGGAAGGATATAGAGTAGTAGGAAGGATAATTAATATTGCTAAATTTAAAAATAGAATCGATATGCTTTGTTATGAATTGCCTTTATAAAAATCAAAAGTGGTCTTTGTTATTGCAAACTTAAATTGTGGATATTGCCACAAACCCTGAAAAGCTTGCATATTTCCTCTGATTCTACAAGTCCCCTCGTCTGACTGAATTGAAGATAGTGCTTAAATATCTTGAATTATTCTTTGTTGATTAGTACATTTGGGAATTACAGTGCCAATGTTTGGCTTGTTCCAAAAATTGTTGATTCTGGGGCACCTGACTGGCTCAGTCGGAAGACCATGTGACTCTTGATCTTGGGGTCATAAGTTTGAGCCCCACATTGGGTGTAGAGATTACTTAAGTAAATAAAACTTAAAAAAAAAATTGATTTCATCTGGTATTTTTCCTGGCAAGACTATGTGTTTTGGATGCTTAGAGATTATAGTTGAGCTTTATGTTTTGTTTTGTTTTTTTAAACACTCATGCATGTATCATTTAAATGATTTCAAGTCCTAAAATACCATTTTGTACATATGCAGATTACCAACTTGCAGTCATTTTTATGGATAACTGTAAAAGGAATATATTTGTGATTAGTAAAATTTCTTTACATTGGTTTTGGGTAAGCATATTATATATTACATTTTTTAAGTTTACAGAAGATTAAATATAAATCATGAATATTTGTTTCTGCCAACACTATAAATTTTTCTTGCTCAAAGAAAAATTTTTTAAATTATGATATAAAAGCTGAGAGAAATTGACAGTACTAGTAATTATGTTTTCCTTTATTTTAGGCAATATTTGATCTTTCACCACAGCAAAAAGAGTGGCAGAGGTAATAAGTTAACAAAGTATTGTGGTCCATTGAAATCTAGATCATGTTTTCTCTATTTTGTCTATTGTGAATTATTCATAGATTAACATATTTATCTGGGTTGTTTTTGGATGAAATATTAGGATATAGTAATTAATATAATCTTTGCCATTTCAAAAATTTTATCGGATTGTAAAGTCATGTATAACCTTTTCTCTAATGCACTCATAAATATATTTTAGTTTTCATTTAAAATCTTAACTATTTAAAAGCTTATACAATAATATATGATCATTTAAAATTCAGTTTGAATAGAAAGGATATGAAATAAAGATATAAATTAAAAGTAAAAGCCTCTTATCATTACTGTTAGTGCCACTGACTAGCAGTAATAACCAGAGCTAAATTTCTTGTTTCATCTTCTAGAAATTTTCTTTTCATTTATGATTTTCTATATGTTTACATATTTCCTTATGTTATCTTTTTCCTAATACAAATAGGATCATTTTGTTCTAGAATTTGCTTTTTTCCACTTAACCTGATATTTCGGTTACCTTCCCATTTCACTACAGAGAGTATTCATTTTATGGATAACTATAGTTATTAAATAGGATCCTTATCAGTGGGCATTTAGATTGTTGGCAGGATTCTAATATTAAAAACAATGCTTCATGAAAATTCTTGAACCTAATTTCTTATATACTGATGTGAGTGTGTGTGTGTATAGTTTCTAGAAATGAAACTTCTCTTTCAGAGGATATTTAATATTTTGACACATGAAGCAGACACAAAGAAAAAATTTGTAACTGAAGTGATGGTTGTTAACTTGCTATGGTAATCATTTAGCAGTATATACAGATTTCAAATCATTTGTTATACACTTTAAACTTCTATAATGTGATATGTCAGTTATATCTCAATAAAGCCAAGAAGAGACATTTTGATAGATGATGCCAAAATATCTTCACTTGTACTTGAAAACTGTATGAGAGTACCTGTTTCTATATAACCTCACCAACAGTGGGTATAACCAGACTTTTTTATTGTTGACAATTCTGAGGGTGAAAAATGGTATTACACTTGTTTAATTAGCATTTCTTTATGAATTAGTTGTATATCTTTGTAGACTTTTTTTCCTTGTTTGCATTTCTTTTGAAACTGCTTATTCATGCTATATGCCCATTTTGCTTGGTTGTTGGGTTTTTTAAAAAAATAATTTTAAATAATCCTTTGATTATTATAGAGAGTATTCCTTTCTTATAAGTGGTTCCCCCATCCCTGCTCCCATATACTTTTTTTTCTCTTTGATTTCCAGCCTATGTCTTTGTGCTTACAAAGGCTTTACCTAATTTAAGATTATTGCAAAAAAAATTTTTTTTAACCATCTTTCTCCCCCTCCCCTTTCTTGTCCCCAAGTACATTTCAAAGGCCTTCCTCTTTTAATTTCCAGTTTCACCATTTGGGAAGATTTTTAAATTAAGGTAGAAATCAAATGTAGTTGAACAAAAGAACTGAATATTAGGTATCTCTGGGCTTCTAGAACTTAGAGTAGAAATCCATCCAGAGAGGAAATAATTATTTTAATCCAGAGATATTAAAGTGAGAAGCCCCCTTTCATCTGGGATTTCATTCAGTGTTAAGACTAGTAAGAAGTGGGAGCAGAGATTGTGTTTTTACTATTAAAATAATGGGTGTTTTCCATCATAGAGTTTTTTTTTTAACATATCTTCATATATGGAAAATAATCTTGGATATTGGTATATTTGAGGCAGAAGTTACACACACACACACACTCACACACGCACATGCACACACATAGAGTTTGCTGTCATTTAGCCTCATTTTCCACTGCCCAGCACTGAAATTGGATTCTGGAGATACAAGACACACAACAAATAGAAACTTAAAATGTCTGCTAACATTAGATCCAAAGAGTTTGTCTTTAGATGTGTCAATCTGAAGATGCTGATCGTCTTTTGAAAAAGTATAGGTAAAGTATAATATTTTGTTTAGAATGGTCTTGTCATAGAATAACATTTAGATTTCTTTGGAAAAGGAGACACCAGGTGATATTAAATGGCACTATGGTCTGTTTTGTAATGAGGATCAAATGTTGTGGTATGAGTTTATAAACCCCAGTAATCTCCCACTTAAGTCCACCAGATCTGTTGTACTTTTCTTATTCTTTGTATCAGTCACACTTTATTCAATACCTGGGAAAAAGTAAGAATTTTGTCATAACTGCTTGCAGGCATGAAAAATGAGTTTAGATACTCAGGTGAGCAGAATCTCCTTCTTAGTGACCCTGACTGCACATCCATCTTCAATTTGGTCAGACATGCTAATGGACCTCAGCTGTTAAACCTTTAGCCATCCTACCTCCCTTTTCCTTTTTTTAAGGAAATGGCAATAGAAAAGTTGGTACTTTATTTTAGAATCAGAGCCTATAATAATAAATGTAAGGGTTAAGTAAGTCATTTAACCATTGTTAGTTTTAAAAAAGTGTTGGCTTTCTTGTGTACCTTACTGTATTTCTAACTATTGCTTATTTATGTTGTATTTAGAATGCTGCAGCTGATTCAGAGTAGACTGCAAGAAGAACATTCACTTCAAGACGTGATATTTAAAAGTGCTTTTAAGAGTGCATCAACAGCACTTCCACCAAGGTGAGCTGTAATTTTTAAATGAGCAACTATTTATTATGAATTTACTATGACATAGTTTTAGTATTGGTTTATTCCCTGAATCTTACATTTCTTAGAGAAAATGTAATCATTCTGTATGATGAAGATTTCTTGTTACTCTTTATTTTATAGCCTGTGATATTGATCAGGATTATCACAAATAATATTCATTAAATTTCCTCTTAGGTGTATATGGTAAATTCTGTATAAAATTAGGCTTTAAGAACAAATTGATTACATTTGTCATTATTTTATAAGGATGGATGAATTTTGGTTAGGAATTTTGTGTTTTTATTTCCTTTTTTTCCGTTTTATAGTATGTATGTGTGTGTGTGTGTGTGTGTGTGTATATATGTGTGTGTGTGTATATATGTGTGTGTGTGTATATGTGTGTGTGTATATATGTGTGTGTGTGTGTATATATATATATATGTGTGTGTGTGTGTGTGTGTGTGTGTGTATATATATATATAAAATACTTCTAGTAATGTTTTTTCTTCCCCTCTATAAAATTTTCCCACCATAGAATGGTGACTGTGTTGAGTGTGCTGTCAGTAATCCTTCCTCCCATGTTGTAACAGGGAAGACGATTCATCACAGCCTCCTGATGCTTGCAGAATTCGTGGTCATCTCTATGTCAATAAAGTAGCAGGGAATTTTCACATAACTGTGGGCAAGTATGTTCTTTTTACTTACTGAAAATACTTTAGACAAGTTGGCAGCTTGGTTTAAAAGTAAATTCTTTCCTAATCAGATAATATGTAATTACTAAAGGGCTGATTAAAGTGTTGTGTAACTATATTTTTGATGTTTTGAGATTTGTATTTAGGGCTTTGATCTCAGGATAGAGAAGACTATTAACTTTAATAGCTGTTTCAAAACAAAAGGAAAACTTATGTCCTAGTTTATAAGTAAAGTAAATGAGCTGTAGGTAGATATGAATGAAAACCTACTTGCCAAGTTTTGATAGCCAGGAAGCTCTTACCTAGACATTTCATTAATTTGTTCATGTTGTGGATGGTGTTAGGATTTTGTTTTGTTTTTCTCTTTTGATAAAGTCGCTAAAAGTTAAGGAAAAATGTCAGATCACCTACTTTCAAGAGCAGCATGTAGGATAGCAGCTGTCATAGGATATAAACACTTGGTAAATTTCTGAATAAATAAATAGATTCTTTGACCTCTCCCTTTCTCTCTGCTTCCCTTATTCCCTTCTTTCCTTCCATCCATCTTGAGTCACAGCGCTAAACAATTCTTCATTGTAAAAGACATTTTTTGAGAACTTGGCTATGACATGTGCCATGCCAGATACTAAGGATGAAACCATGCCACACCTACATAAGGGATGTAAGGGGAAGGAACTGGGGAAAAAAAAAAAAAAAAGATTTTTAAGGGAACCCACTGTTTTACTTTCTTGTGTATAATGTCTATCTTAATTATGTATTAAAATATATGTAGTTCAAATTGTAAAACGAAACAAAACTGTGAAACAAAGGAAAGGGTTTTTGCCTTATGGTGCTGACATTCTGTGAGACAATCCAAACTTTGAACTGTGAATTACACTAATAATTATTTAATTATAGTTGTATTGAAGCTGTATAGGAGAAGTATGGCCGATAAGAAACTGTAATAGGGTACCTGACTTACCCTGTACATCAGCAGAGGCTTTATTGAGGAAACCTTTGAAAACTAGTGAATGATTAGGAATTTTATATATAAAGGAGACAGAGCATTCATGCTGAGGGAAAGGCCATTAAGCTGGAAAAAGCAGTGCTGGAGATTTTTTTTCTTCATATATATATAGAGAGAGATAAATAGCTTAAGTCTTTTATGCAAAATTATTTCAGTGTTTACAGTGATCAGATCAAACATTTGTCTCTGTTGTCTCATTCTTCTTAACCTTCACGTTTTCTTGTTTCCTTGCTGTTGCCAGGATTGGTCCTATAGCTTAGAATTTCTTGGTATCATGCAACAATAGGTAATAGTTGGCTCAACAAAATTTAGACAGTTTTATTGCACTTGTGGATACAAATGATATCCTCCTCCCAAACTAACTGAGAGAAGGAAACTTTGACTAATATTTCATGAGCGTCTATGTTAAGGCCTTTATTCCCAATTTCAGTTCTCTCTCTGTGTGATAACTCCTGCCATGAATAAGAGAGGCCAGATAGAAAAGTTTTCAGTTCGCATCTTATCCTTATCTCTGGAATATCTTAACCCACTCCTGTTTTTCAGTATTATGTTTACCAAGTTCAGTATTGATCTTTTTGAAGATCTCCTGTTACCTCTAAGATACAATATCATCCTCAACTGTAATGTAAAGAAGAAATAAAAAGAACACGATTTACAACAATAATACATATTTCAAAAATCAAATGTTTGAGCAGGAGTAACTTAGGTAAGGTAATGGAGTAGGCAGACACTTGCACACACACGTATAATGAGTAGGTATACATCGATTGCACATGCAGAATGAAACAGATGTAATGGCCATTCAAATATCATGATGGTATTTCTGTTGATTCTGAAATCTTAGTAATACTGCAAACCAAAAAAAGTGTAATATTCCCTCCATTTCCTAGGGCATTTAATATATATTGAAACTACAACAAAGTACTTCGTGTAGCTAAATGGAGTTAAGTTCTAGACTCAGGTCATTATTCATAGGTTTTTCACCTACTTGAATGCCACTTAGAGTGTTTGGAAGCCATGCAAGATGTCATACAGTATTTTTGTGTGTGAGAGCATCACTGCATTGCGGGATGCCTTCCCTAGCTGCTGTTCACTAAATGCTGATTATTCTCCCCAGTAATTGTGACAACCCAAAATGCCTCCTCCCAACCCTCCAGTTTTCAAAACAGTCTTTCCTTTACTGACAATCATGTAGAACAATGTATCACAACCCATGAAAACTATATGAAATTCAAATTTCAGTGTCTAAAAAATAAAGTTTACTGGAACACAGTCATGGGTATTTATTTACATATGGCTCCTTGTGCACTACAGAACCAGGATTTGAGTAATGGTGACAGTGAAAGAGGCTGTATATGTCTCATTGTGCTGCTACTTTGTGCACTACAAATTAGAACAGGTTGTAACAGTTACAGCTTGACAGCAATACAAATGCCTTGCGTATTGCTGTACTGCAACATCTGATTTCTTTATTGTATTACTCAGTCAGAAAAGAAAAAGAAATACGGGTTTCAGATGTACTTTAAGGCAGGGTGGAGTGTGGATTATTTTATCAAATTTGACTTCAGAACATCATGTTTATTATGCAGGGATTCCATAGCTGTGCTAAAAGGATGTAGGATATGTAAATATTACTGGACTAAGTACTCATCAAAACATTACTAACTCTCAGGAAAATTAAAAAATTTAAAAGGGAATAAGCACAAGCAGAATTTCTTTGTAAAAATAAAAATGAAAGAGACTGCAACCCAAGTAGGTTGACATGTGACTCATTGGTTAGCTGAGGAAGGAAAGCCCCTTCCCAGCAGCTTGATGAGATTGTGTGTGTTTGCACCAACCAAAGAAATACATCCAGGGAAAGAAAGTAAGTTTGCTTTGGAGGATTAGCTTTTTGGTGGAAAAAGTGCTCTAGCAGCTGAGGACACTGAGAGCAGTGTCCCAGTAGTTCAAAAGCAAGGCAGGTGATAGTGAGTGGATTTCCTTAGCTTTTGCTGAATGAACAGAGGTTACCAATACTGCTTGTTTAGCTTTGAGGAGTCAGTGTGAGTTTGAATTGATCAAATTCAATTGTAATTGGAACAACTACTGGCAAAAATATTTTTTAACGAAATTGAGAGAACATCAGTGTGTTGCTGGTGGTAAATAGGTATGAAGCAAAAAGAGAAAAAAGGCTTACGTGGATAAATTTTCAAGACTTGTGAAAACGTAAGTTGTTTATAGCCTATGGCTATCCATTAGTGTCATTGGCAGTACTTTGCAGAAAATATTTGAATCTATCATATTATTGAACTGATAATATTGATGGTAAACCTCATTTACTCTCATGGACTTAAGCATTGTCATTTCCATGAACATTTGTCAGAAAGAAAAGCTGAATATTCCAACTTGCCCTACTGCATGACAGCTTAACAGCTTAGTAGTGGTCTAGGATTTTTTCCGTGTGATTGGGGTGGGGGGCTTAGGGCTGAGATTGAAATTTTTCTGAATAAAAAAACTATTGTCGGGACGCCTGGGTGGCTCAGTTGGTTGGACAACTGCCTTCGGCTCCGGTCATGATCCCGGAGTCCCAGGATCAAGTCCTGCATGGGGTTCCCAGCTCCACGGGGAGTCTGCTTCTCCCTCTGAGCTTCTCCTCGCTCATGCTCTGTCTCGCTGTCTCTCTCTCAAATAAATAAATAAAATCTTTAAAAAAAAAAACAAAAAAACTATTGTCAGCTGTTTTTATTGAACAAACTTTGAAAGTTAAGTTTTGTGCAAACTGGATCATGTTTCTTAATGAACTTAACCTAAAATTATAAGAAAAACAGGTTAATATATGAAACTTACATTGTGGTAAGGTTATTTCTATGAAAAGTAGTGTCAACTGATGCTTTCCATGCCTGACTTCAAAAGTTAAAACAAGAAGCAGGATCTCCATTCTTATACTTGTTTTTATTTTCCAACCTCAAACTATAGTTCCTGAAGTGTTTTCCTACCTTGATGCAAAGGAAATTTCCACGTTTCAAAATGTATTTAACTGTGCCCTTGAGGAAATTCTGCCTTAAATTGCAAGCAGTCAATCAGTGTATTATGTTAATGATGCTCCAAAAGGAAATACCGAGAAGAACCTCATAGGGTTCTACCCACGCAATGCATATACTCAGTTAAAAGATACCTGGCTTAATACTTTCAAAGACAAAATATGTAAAATTTTATTCTAGATTTTCATAACAGATAAATCTCTGTGATCAGTTTTGAAAGTAGGGAACATTAAACTCTAGTTAAGGAAAATGTTATCTCCCAGCAAAAAATACCTGAATTACAAAAAAGTACTCTGTTATTACAATTATATTTTGAACGTCATTAAGAGAAGTTTGTGAAAAATTTTCTCTCTTCTTATGTAACTATATAATATCTTCAGTTTTGCATCTTGGCCCACAAAGCCTAAAATACTCACTCTTTGGCACTTCATGGAAACACTTTGGCAGCCCCCAGTTTATTGCAGGACTGAGATGAGTAGACTTAACCTATGCAAATCATAGGACAACTATGTTTTTACTTTATATTAAGACAATTATATAACTTAGGAAAGAT
Source organism: Meles meles (assembly GCF_922984935.1). Lineage (NCBI taxonomy): Eukaryota > Metazoa > Chordata > Mammalia > Carnivora > Mustelidae > Meles > Meles meles. The sequence goes on from NC_060072.1 coordinate 66,122,275, forward strand.
TTCCTTTCTGGTTTTAATTAGTTATATATTTAAGTGTTAGTACTTTAATCTTTTTTTCCTCTTTTCAGGGCAATTCCACATCCCCGAGGTCATGCACATTTGGCAGCACTTGTCAACCATGACTGTAAGCAGTTTCTGAAATTTTTTCCATGAAGATGTCATTGAAATAAGTGTTAAGTGTGGGGTTTTTGTTTTGTTTTGAGTGCAGATGCAAGGTGGGGTTTTCAAAGTGGGCTGCTGTCAAAACGGATATCCAGAGGAGAAAATAAATGATTAAATATGTTGACTCTAATCCATTTTCTCTTATCCTTGAACTACCTGTGTTTCTACTGATTCATAGCTCAGAAGCTGCTCTGCTAGGGTTAGGGAATAGAGCCTTGGTGAGCTTTATATCATTTGTATACATTTCTGCTAATTTTTATGGATAATGAAAAGCATATATTCGAAGTTTATTTCAATTTGTAAGTGGACATCTGGACACATGCGTACATATAAAGTATACAAGTTGGTTTTAGGTAATGATTGTCATAAAATTTAGTTTTTAACGTCTTCTTTAGAGGGGGCCTGTGTGGCTTTTTCGATTAAGCATCTGTCTTTGGCTCAGGTCGTGATCCGGGGTCCTGGGATGAAGCCCCATGTCTGGGTCCCTGCTCAGCAGGGATCCTCCTCCTCCCTCTGCCTCTCCCCTACTTGTGCTCTCTTGTACTCTCTCTCAAATAAATAAATAAATCTTAAAAAAAAAAAAGTCTTCTTTAGAAAACAAAAACAAGTAATAGAGCCCATTAAAAAAATCAGTTTGTCACATTTAGCAATGGTTTGCATTAAAAATATATCTGATCAGTTTCATTATTTGGCTGCATGGACATCATTCTAGTGCTGACAGTTCTGTTACTATATAATGATTTGGACAAGGAAAGACTACTGTTTTTAGTTATCAGGATTAGATGTACTATTTTAAAAGATAATTTGTAATTATAAAATTTGAGATACAGCATTTTATTTGTATGTACTTGTTATACACTTAATTCCACATATTTATATGCATTGCTCTCAAAATAATGTACTTTTAAATACTATATTATATCTACATATTTGACATAGTTTCATTTGAGATTGGATAAGAATGTGAACCAATAAATAACCTATAGTTTGAATAATTTAATTTCTGTACTTAATTTGTTTTATTTTATTCCTCTTAGCTTACAACTTTTCTCACAGAATAGATCATTTGTCTTTTGGAGAGCTTGTTCCAGGAATTATTAATCCTTTGGATGGAACTGAAAAAATTGCTATAGATCGTAAGTATTTAGTAATTACTATTGGAATTTGCATGCAGGCAATTACCTTTATAACTTTAATACTTAGACTTTTTTTTTTAATACTTAGACATTTTTAATAATCCTCTTGTGACAAATACATAGATAAATCTTTAAGTAGATTAATTGGGTTGATAATTTTATGTGGGAATGTAGAGAGAATTTCCTACCCATGGATAAAATTTGTCTTAAAAAATGAACCATAAGAACAAAAGAAATTAAAGTAAGAAGTAAGCAGGAAAACAAAGAAAAATAAGTAAGCCGGAAACAGAATAGAATTTAAAAGCTCTCTAAATGAAAGGTTAATGTGTTATTAGGCCTTAACTGCTTTTCCATATGCAGCAAAGAAAGAATAAGAACTAAAGAAAGTTTCAACATTAAAGAAGAATTGTTTTTTTTGTATAGATTTAAAGTTGTTGGGTTTTTTGTTTTTTTTTTTTTTTAGGTTTAAAGTTCTAAAATGCATATTTAGCATTTTAGAAACTTCTTCGGGGAGTTTACAAATATCAGAAACCTAGAGTTATTCTAGAATAGCTTGGTTATTAACTCAGAAGTAGTACATTATAGCATAGGTAGATACCTTCTATTACTGTTTTAACCTTCTGTTCCATTTAAAATTCCAGTTTATCCAAATATGGATGGATTATTTTCTTAATTTTATAACAAGGCATGTATCTTGTGTTTCTTGAAGGTTTTTGGTTGCCTTTCCTCTACTGAAATAGTCCTACTGTGTGACATGCCCCACCTATTGGACCTTTTAAGGACATGTCCACCTTCGTGTGCTACTAGGAATTCTAGTCTTTGCAAAACTGTAATTAAGGATTTCATTTTTTATTAACTAAAACAGATTTATTAATATTCTTTTCAGTATTATTATTTTTTAAAATATTTTATTTATCTGACAGAACAAGCAGGGGGAGCAGCAGAGGGAGAGGGAGAAGTAGGCTCCCCACTGAGCAGAGAGCCTGATGTGGGACTTGATCCCAGGACTCTGGACATGACCTGAGCCAAAAACAGACACTTAATCTGTCTGTCAATCAGGCACCCCAGTATTTTACTCTTTTATCATAGTATTGTAATCAGATATATCAAAGATGTTTTCCTTAGAATCCTGAGTTACATTCCTAACTATTTTATGTTTGTATGGGAATGCTTCACTTAAGGAAACTTGAGTGTACTACATTTGGAAATTCTAGAACCATAAGCTTTATTCAGTATGTAATCTCATCTTTATGTGTATGTTCATGTTCATTGTATACAGATATACACTAGATGTTACTTATGAGATGATCATTGAAAACATGTTAATACTTTATTTCAAGATGCTAAGATGACCTTAAATTTTTGTACAGAAACAGTTCTAAATATAAACAGATTAATTTTCAAACGGCTTTTTTTTTTTAAAAAGATTTTATTTATTTATTTGGCAGACAGAGATCACAAGTAGGCAGAGAGGCAGGCAGAGAGAGAGAGGAGGAAGCAGGCTCCCTGCCAAGCAGAGAGCCTGATGCGGGGCTCGATCCCAGAACCCTGGGATCACGACCTGAGCCGAGGGTAGAGGCCTTAACCCACTGAGCCACCCAGGCGCCCCAAAAGTCTCTTTTTGAGTTTACTTTTTCCGAAATTCACAAAGACTAAGAGGTATTTAGAGTTATGTTATAAAATGCCACCAGATGAGTGTCAGTAGGTTATTCAAAGTTTTAAAGCAGGAGTACTCTTATCCTTACTACTAGATGTTTTATTGGGCTTTTTTTTTTTTTTTCTTTTTCCCAAAAAGAAAAAGGAGGGCGCCTGGGTGGCTCAGTGGATTAAGCCGCTGCCTTCGGCTCAGGTCGTGATCTCAGGGTCCTGGGATCGAACCCCACATCGGGCTCTCTGCTCCGCAGGGAGCCTGCTTCCTCCTCTCTCTCTGCCTGCCTCTCTGCCTACTTGTGATCTCTCTCTCTGTCAAATAAATAAATAAAATCTTTAAAAAAAATAAAAAAAATTAAAAAAAAGAAAAAGGAAAATCAGCATTACAAATCTGTTGTGTCCGGTAACCACTCCCTCCTTGATGTTCCCCCAGAAGTTTTGAGGGGATTACTTAGTGTTTACATCTTGAATGCTGTACCAGTTTGGACAAACTAGCGCCTTTGGAACAATTTGTGCCTTGCAACAAAATTTCATTCAACAGCATCTGCGGCCCCTCCCTCCCCCAACCCCCAACCCCCCGCCCCCAGCTTTCCCCAACTTGGCCATTAAATTATCTGACAGCTTTATAGCCTTTCTTTGAATTAACATTGACATGAAGGTCTTTAGTAGTTCTCTGGCCACAGCCTAAATGTTTTTCAGTTTTTCCTGTCATGTGTCTTTGACCCTTTGGGTTACTCATTGCACTTCACTCCTCACATGTGGCGAGATTCTCTTTGTCCTTCATGTTTTGCCCAAGTGATTATCCCACCTATGCGTACAGCGTAGGTTATTGCCTTGCCACTCTTAATTTCATCTGCTTTTCATTAATATTTAAGACTTAAACACCTTTTTCTCCTAGCACTTCCAGCTCACTCCTTGTTTATGACACAGTAGAGTTTATTGTAAAACACCTCAGAACTAAGCATAGATAGAGCAATTCACCTGAGGAAAGAATGACTCAAAAGGATGAAACTGAAGACCATCTATAATTAAAAACCATCTATTTTGGGGGGACAAAGTTGACACTTTTCTGCCCCAATATCTGAGATAGTATTTATGCTATTCAGTTAAACCTAGTAATAGAAGAACTAGTCAAATACTGTTCATGTTTTTGAAAGTTATGTTAGTACAAGTGGTAGGTGAAGTAAGTGGTGAAGTTGAAACAGGTTTTGTTTTATTGTGTTAGAAACTTGTTTAATGTTAGTATTTGAAGACATCGTTGCTCTTAACCTCTCCCTCCTATCTTGTTTACCTTTCCCTCCTCTATTCTGAATTACACAAAGATAAGAGACGGAGACATTGGATTGATTGAAATAAAAATTCACTAAGGTTGAGTAAAAGAACACAGACACACAAAAGTACCTTCTATGTACTTTCTATATAAAATTTTAGAATAGGCAAAACTAATCTGTGCTGATAGAAGGTTAGTGGTTAACCTAGGGTCGGAGCTAAAGGGGAATGACTATAAAGCAATATGGAGGAACTTTTTGAGGTGGTGAAAATATTTTATATTTTGATTGTGGTGGTGATGACGTGGGTGAATACAATTGTTAAAATTTATCAGACCATACATTTAAAGTTGATATATTTTATTTCTGTACACAGTTTCCATAGACAGTTATGTGGTGTGAATCACATGGTTTCATGTTAAATGTAATGAGGCCTATTACTTAATTCTCACTACACATAGATATATCTAGTTCTAAATTTTCTAGAATATAGACCTCGAAAATTAACATGTTTTGTATTACGTGAACTGTTATCTACTATTAATTAACAATTGGTAATAAACTGGTATTTATGACTTGTATTAAACCTAGAAATGCCTAAAGACTATAAATAGTATCCTTTGGATTATGCAGTAACCTCAGACCATCAATGAGTAGGTTTGTTAGTTAGCTTCCTCCTGCCTTATCAAGTCTTTGTGTATATCCAAAGGCTGGCTAATTCAATTTTGCTTTATCTGTATATCTTAAGATATTGGTAAAAACTGAAAATGTCCTGTGGTGATTATACTATCATAACTTTATTCTTGCTAATTTCTGTACTATAATGAAATGCTTCTTTTATTTTTCACATTTGATAAAAGGACAATAATGTTATAAAGGATATCTAATGACTACATTTTTTAACTTCTTCTAATGTGTATATGTGACTATTTTATGCTTATTGAAAGGTTGTATATTGCTTTCATTGGTACTTTTAAATGTTTTATTGTTGTTAAACACTAAGACATAAGTAGTATTATGTATCAAGTTAAATGTATTTAATAGAAGGAGGGTGGATTTGGCAGTAGAATTGGTGCTATTTGATTGATGAAAAGAAAACATGTTTTGTTTTTATTCTAGACAACCAGATGTTCCAATATTTTATTACAGTTGTGCCAACAAAATTACATACATACAAAATTTCAGCAGACACCCATCAGTTTTCTGTGACAGAAAGGGTAAGTTGAATTCAACTGATAAAGTGATTTTTTTTTTCTTTAGCATTTAATAGTCTAGCTACAAAATAAGGTTAGAGTTGGTATCCTCCCCCATTTAAAATTTGTGGAAGTTTTGAAATGCATTAATATTTTAAGCCAATAAAAATGGATATTAGTATGCTTTAGAGCAAGAAAAGAGGTAGATTTTAAAAATCTGGAACATCTTCTATATGGTTTAAACAAAATATTAAACTATGATGGTATTAATGACTTTATTCTTTATATCTTAATTTTGTAATGTTTTCTCTTGTATTGGTATATTTAGTTCTTATCTGCCAGTGGACTCTGATTTCTATGTTATTTAGTTTTTAATTATTGTTCCTATCCTGGGGTATGCATGATTCTTGTGTCTCAGATAGCAGACTTAGAGGGTTTGCCTTCCTAAGTTAGTGCTTTGTATTCATCTAAGAGGACAAACATTTTGCAATCTCAGGGTGGAGTGGCCTTTTAAATAGGAGCAGAGTTTTGGAATTGGACAGTTTAACAGACTTCTCATATATTCTGGGGTCATGTTTTCTTATGATTGTTTAAGAATGGTAAATATCCAAATATTAATATCCAGAAGAGTTCCAAGGTATGCAAACTTGATTTTTGAAGTGTAAACAGGATGGAATGAAATAGAGTTATTTTCTTGCTGGTGAACACACTATGGTAGGTTTATGATTTTAGTTGCATTCCTTTCAAGAGAAAACTCCTTTTTTTTTTTTTTAAGATTTTTATTTATTTGACATACATAGATCACAAGTAGACAGGCAGGCAGAGAGAGAGAGGAGGAAGCAGGCTCCCTGCTGAGCAGAGAGCCTGATGCAGGGCTTGATCCCAGGACCCTGAGATCATGACCCAAGTCGAAGGCAGAGGCTTTAACCCACTGAGCCACCCAGGTGCCCTGAGAAGACTTCTTTTAAAAACTAAGCCAGTAGCTTAAATTTTGATATCTTTCAAATGAGGGCATTCTCTTTTCTTCTTGTATTGTATTTCATACAGTTTAAATAAAATGAGCAACAGAAAGTGAAATTGTTTCCAAATCTGATAATTGAAATGACAAGAAATTATTTTGTAAATTCTTTGCAAAGAATTGTAACAAAAAGTATGTCGTTTTTTTTTCTGAACAACAGAAAATGGAATTGTTTCCAAATCTGATAATTGAAATGACAAGAAATATAATTATTTTGTAAATTCTTCCAAAGAATTGTAACAAAAAGTATGTCAGTTTTTTTTAAAAAGATGATTATAGTTTTGTGATCGTTGTTTTGTTTTTGTTTTTGTTTTTTGTTTTTTGTTTTTTTTTTTAATTTGACAGAGAGATCACAAGTAGGCAGAGAAGTAGGCAGAGAGAGAGAGAGAGGAGGAAGCAGGCTCCCTGCCGAGCAGAGAGCCCGATGCGGGGCTTGATCCCAGAACTCTGGGCCCATGACCTGAGCTGAAGGCAGAGGCTTTAATGGCTCTTACGGATTTGGTCAGTGAAGATGCCATATAGTTGTAAGCTCTTGAGCTCAGTAAGTAGAACACTTGAATGACATTTTTGAGAAAATAGGAAAAAATGACTCTGTTCTTTCGATTTCTGTAGAAACTGGTAACACAAAGAATACAGAATAACTTGATTATCTCTGAAGAGCTTAGTCTAGTAGGACAATTCGTAAAGAGATTTGGAGATGCCTCTTTGTACATTTGGGCTGCAGGGCTTCATATTAACTGTGCAAGTAACCAGATGATGTGAATCCCATTTTTCTCCTTCTCTTGTCTCTCCCCTTCTTTTAGGAACGTGTCATTAACCATGCTGCAGGCAGCCATGGAGTCTCTGGAATATTTATGAAATATGATCTCAGTTCTCTTATGGTAACAGTTACTGAGGAGCATATGCCCTTCTGGCAGTTTTTTGTAAGACTCTGTGGTATTGTTGGAGGAATCTTTTCAACAACAGGTTAAAATTCATTCCTTTTTTGTCTAATTTCTAAAAGTGTTACTGAAATTAAGATACTTTCCCTTAGAAGGAGCAAGAAATATATTCATTCCATGTTTTGATATTTAAAGAATTTTTCTAAGATTTAATTCCAAACTTCCAAAATTATATTGATTACACATTAAACATAACTAAGTTCACTGCATTCAGTGATTTTAGGGAGATTACTTAGTGAGCTAGAAAGATCCTAAAATTGAATCCAGGTTCTGCCATTTACATGGTATTAGCCTTGTAATACAGGACACCTACCTTTCTGAAATTGTTTTTTCATCTATAAAAATGGGAATAATCATAAGTGTCTAACTTAGAAGTGTGTTGTAGGATTAGATGAGAAAATGCCTAGAAATAGTAGACACTTGAATGTAAATTTTCTTTTTCATGTAAGGTATTTTTAACTGTAGAATATGTAAAATCACATCTTATTTACTTTGAACCATGTAATATGTGCAACCAGAATGTTCAGTCCATACTGTTTTTATGATTTGGGGCTTTTTTGTCCTGAGCTTATGAGATTCCAAAGATAACTTGAAGAATTGTAATCATGAAAATTTGAGCATTAAGTACGATAGATAAAGAAAGGAAACTGTTCCTTCTTTATTCCCAACCCCTATTCAGTATTACATGGAGCTGTATAACTTACATACTTTGAATTTTATTTTTTAAATGAATGAATAGGTTTTCTTATGAAAGACTTTGTTGCTACTTTGTTTAAATTTGGGGTGCTGATATGGTATGAATATAAGACATGTAAAGCACCCTTGATAAGATTGCTTTGTCAAGTTCATGAATTATGTGGCCTTGTGATTTTGAAAAGAAATCTATTTGTTTTAAAATTCAGCTGTCTGTTTTTAACCATAGAGAGAGAGAGAGCGCACCGAATCCTAACCACTAGACCACCAGGGAGGTTGTTTTTAACCATGGAAATGAATAAAACAAACTGCCTTGTTTCCTTTCTTAATCTATTCCATTATAATTAGTGGAGTTTTTTATTCTTATGTAACCATTTAGGAAATAAGTTAGGAAGTAATTTCATTAAAAGCATCATTTAATTAAAAACATGAACTTATTTTTTATTGCAGGCATGTTACATGGATTTGGGAAATTTATAGTTGAAATAATTTACTGTCGTTTCAGACTTGGATCCTACAAACCTGTCAGTTCTGTAAGTGCTATAGTAGAAATGGTGCTGACCTCTAACTCATAGTACCATTGTTAAACCTAAACAGTAGCTTTTGGTGCTCAGAAAGAAATTGCCCAAAATAAAACATTGTGTTTAGAGGGCATGTGTAAGGAATAAAACTAATGCTTTGGTCTTTTCTTCTCCCTAGGTCCCCTTTGAGGATGGCCACACAGACAACCACTTACCTCTTTTAGAGAATAATACACATTAGCACCTCCTGAGTGAAGGAGAAAAACTTTTTGCCTGAGACATAAAACCTTTTTTAATAATAAAATATTGTGCAATATATTCAAAGAAAAGAAAATATGAATGAGAAGTGGGAGTCATACCTAGGGAAAAAAAAAAGAAAAACCCAAACTGAAATCCTATATATGTTGTGTCTGTTACAAATGTCCTAGAAGAAATTATGCAGCTAATCAGTGAATAAGCCTAACTGAAGTATTGCTTTGAAGATGACCCCTTCTGATATTTTCATAGAAATGGGCAGTATCGAAATCAGAGCTTGCTTCTTGGTGAAAGAGCCTGAAGTAAAGAAGTCAAACCACATCTAAGGAAAAAGGGATTATAAGTGCAAATGTTTGCATCCTTCTGTTTTTAAAAGATATGTCAGAATAAAATATGTAAAACATATGGAAAACTAGTCTAGACTTTAAAAAGTTGTGGTCAGGTAATAAAGGAAAACAGGGATGGGTCCCTATGTTATAGCCATATCAATGTTAAGCCATAATGACAAGGCCATTTATCCATTAATTTGGTCTGAGGAAGGTAACTGCTTTTCTTTAAACTCTGGCTATTGGCTTTTTCTGACTGTTCAAGGCAGGGTCATGGAAGACTAAGGTGAATTCTTATGGAGGCAGGTACATAGGTGCTATTATATGTAACAGATATCATTCACGTACTGTATAGTGGGCACTTATACAGGCAGAAGAAAGCACATTTTTTAAAAAGTTGCTCAGTTTTCTAATCTGATCCTTGTATTATTGGTATACTTTGGGAGCAGGAGGTGAGTAATACAAAGGTCCATTGCTGGTGAGGAAACTTCTCAGCTTGTAAAGTATTAAATGGAAAAATAGACTATTTTATACGTGTTTGGGTGAGAGGCAACAGGGTAACTTTAAATAAACTAGAATAAAGTAGAAACATGAGGCAAATAAATAAGGCAAGATCGTGTCAGATCTGAGGTATTATCATTAAACAGTGTCTGGTAAGCTGTAAACCTGGATTATGAGTGTCTGCATTCAGAGTGTCCTGAATGTGATTGATTTTGTTATTAGATTGTGTTGTTCTAGCTTCCTTATTATTTAAGGATTGCTTTTAAAATTTCCAGATTATGAAAGACTAGAAATAATGAGGGAGATTTCACTCAGGTGCCATTAAAAACTGTATTTGGAATATGTGTGCCAACATCAGTTTTCCTTTTTTAATACTTAATGATAGAGTCAGCTACCAATCCCAAACAGTTGAAGTCCTTCAGAGAAATGGGGAAATAAAATTCCAGGTAAGTAGCAAGGACAAGACTAAAAGACTAGTTTTAAAATGGTGGTTTTGGGACATAGGATGTCACAGATGAGAGTTTTACAAATGGATTTTTTTATTTTTTTTTTTTTAATTGGACAGACAGAGATCACAAGTAGGCAGAGAGGCAGTCAGAGAGGGGGTGGGGGGGAAGGGAAGCAGCCTCCCTGCCGAGCCCGATGTAGGGCTCGATCCCAGTCCTGGGATCATGACCCGAGCCAAAGGCAGAGGCTTAACTCACTGAGCCACCCAGGCGCCCCAGGATTTTTTTTTTTTTTAAGATAAATGTTTTCTTGAAAGTAGTTGGTACAGATGATGTCAGTGAAGAGGAGAGATAATGTTGGAACTGCTCTGAAGTAAAGCTTAGGTTAAATGGCACTGCAGGAAGTAAAAGCATTATTGTTTAAAATACACACTTTACTACTAAGAGCCATTAAGTTGACTGATTAACACAGGTGATATAACATGCTCTGAAAGATTTTTTTGTTCCAGAAAATTCTAAATAACAAATGCGCCTTCTCTTTTTTTTTTTAGATAGTATTTCCAGTGAAGTTAGACAAGGAACTAATAAAACATCTCCCAAAAGAAATTTTATTTAGAATTCTAGCAATTTTAGACTGAGTCTTGGTTCTGTGAATCTGCTTTCCAGAAAGTTCATTCAAGTTTCAGAGTCTTGTATTTTTTTTTTTAAGGGAGGTAAAACAATATTGATTTAAAATTATTTTCCTTCAGTTAGGATTTTAGCAGTTAAGTGTCTTTAAAAAGGATTTTAAAATTGTTTTGGTGCTTACATATGATTTTAATTGTTCCCATGTTTTCCAAATACCTTATTAAAATTTTAATGTAACTAACCTGTCCCATTAAAGCTGACTATAAAAGCAATTTCTTTAAAGCAAAATCTTGCTTTGCCATTATTTGCCATTATTGATTTGCCACCTTAATAGTTAAGAAAACTTGCTACTTGACTCTCCTCAAATAGCAAAAGTCAGGTTTTTGGCCTTGATCAAAGTAGTAAGATTCTGATCAGCCTTCTGGATGGTGAATGATGAAGTATGCCTGCATATTGGGATTTGTTAGGAGTTTTTGACCTCACAAGTGTTTCTTTTCCATTGCGGAGAACACTGTGCTGACCTACTTCTTATGGAGCTTTGGCTTGTGCCTGGGGGAGGGTGTCCTTAGTAGGGTACCCAACTTTATTACTCAGTCCTTTTTCTTTATTCATAATATTTGTATATTCCAGCCTAAATACTTTAAAAGTTGAGATTTCCGCTTATATGAAATAGGTTTTTAAAAAACTGTGTTTTGTATACTTTGGCCTAGAAAAAGAGATGAGATACTTAGGTGAATAATTCTCTGTTGTGGTATTTGTACAGTACAGACGACCTCTTGGGAAAAGCTTAACGCAGTATTAGAATTACAAAATTACTTTTAATTCTCAATTTAGATGATTAATATCACATTTTTCTCACATATATTTTATGATAGCACTGAATTTTCATAGAAAAATTACTAATGCAAACAAAGTTTGCAATCTTTAATATAAACCTAACTTTGGAATTCGTAAAGGAATGACTTAAGGTCTAATTTTTTAATGGTATCTGTAGGGATATTTTCTGCATCCTTTCTATGTTCTGGGTTAGTAATTCAGGTACCAGAAAGGAAATTTTATATGCATCTTGTCTGCTTCAAAATTTAAAACTTTGAATCTTGAACTCAAGTTCAAGATGCGTATTTTCATTGTTTAAAAATACTTAAACCTGAGCCCTTTAAATTTCATCATGCCCTTTAACCTAGTGCTTAAGTCCCTCCACTTCTGTTTGGAGCTCTGTTGCAAACCTTCTGCAAGCCAAAGTGAGCCACCCTTTGTCAGCACTATCCAAAGTGGATCACCATGTATTCACTACATTATGTATGATGCCTGGATTAATGTCCCAGTATTTCCTTATTGTAGTTTCCCCCACTTTTGAAATATTTGCAAGGTGATAAAAATCACCTTGCATTGTTGTAACAGTAGGAAACAAACTGCCTTGGATTTTTTTGTTTTTTTTTTTTTTCTTAAAGAGAAAAGAGGATACACAATTTTAGAGTCTCAATCCTTAACAATTGGACTCTAAGTAAAATGACAAATATAAATTTCTTCGTCCTCTTACTATCATGTACCCCCAAATAAGAGTCCCTCATATATAAGCTTTTTTCCTCATAGGAAAACTGTGGCAGCCTTTAAATATCACTCTGTTAGATTTGCTTTTGCTCCAGATAGAGCCAAATTACTGTATGAGATTGGATTTTTTTTTTTGTATTTTCATATTAAAAAGTGAATGAGTGATTCTAAATCAGCTGTTTGAATGAGATGTTAACTGGAGGTGATGGTGTTGGATTAGTATAAAGTTAGTAAGTTATCTTAAATGGTTTTTCTGAGTTGTATGCCCATCTGCTTCAACTTTTTCTAGTATTAATTGCTTTAGGTGGTGACTGTTTTTAACTCTGAAATAGTCATTACTGTATGTTGTGGGTAAAGAATATAGGGATTACCAAAACTTCTTTATTTCTTTTTTTTTTTTTTTAAAGATATTATTTGTTTATTTGACAGAGAGAGATCACAAGTAGGCAGAGAGAGAGAGAGGGAAGCAGGCTCGCCGCTGAGCAGAGAGCCCGATGTGGGGCTCGATCCCAGGACCCTGAGATCATGACCTGAGGCAGCGGCTTAACCCACTGAGGCACCCAGGCGCCCCCAAAACTTCTTTTTAAACATAGATACCTTTTCTTTGCACTTACCGTCCATCTTCTTTTCCCCAAAAGTAGAAGGTTCTTCTCATTACATTGTAATTGTATGTATTAGGCATCCAAATAATTGGAGTTGATGGAAAATAATTAGGGATTTTCTTTCATACCGATACCTATTTTTACTGCTTAATCATCACAGAACTTCATTTGTGTCATTTAATGCCGCAGATAAAACATGCTTCAGTGTGTAAATGTAACACTATTAATGGTATCTGAAAATGTTTAAGCATTAGTATCTGTGTGTTAAAATTTATACTCCTCTGGTAGTTTCTTTGGAAAATTCTATCTTTTTTCCTCAGGGGAGGGAGGAAATCTGTAGTAGTCAGCAGTTAAAGATACAACACTAGAAGAGGAAAACATTTTTTTAATTCAAACTTTCATTTAATCAAAAGTCAAATGAATACTTGATCAGTGGAATTTATGGAATTGGTGAAATAATCAAAAGATAGTAAATTCTTAAAATAATTATGTTTTATCCCATCTCATTGAATTATAACTTGGTTTCTTTTTATCATATCTGTAGTTTGTATCTCAATCAGTGTAGCTCAGAAATGTCATCTAGCCCTCTCAAACTAAAGATCACCAAGTGTTTTGTATCAGAGCTGGGTTGTGTGCCCTGGAAAGAAGTTCCCAGACCTTTAGGTGAGATTTGAAAAGATACTGCCCAGAAGAGATCCCCCCCAAATGCCCTTTATGGTGTTCAGAAAAATCTCAGGTAATACTGGACTAGAAGCTCCCCTTCAAGCCTTATGCACTATAACTATGTGCACATGCTTTCTGAGTATTACCAATTAATCTGGAAACTGGCCTTCCTTGCCAGTTTATGCTCGTGTAATTTTCTAGTAGTTGTGTTTTTTTTAGTTGCTGAGGCCCCAAATACTATATTTGAATAATATTCCATATTTTTAACATGAAATGCTGTAATCCAACATACACTGATTTCTCAAGTTCAAGAAAGTCAGGATAACAGTTATATTATTAATATAGGGATTTGAGAATAAATAGTTTTTACTAATTCATTGGTATTATACATAAAATATTTTTAAATAAAACAACACTTACTCTCTCAAGTGACAGTCTGTTAGTGAGGTCTCTCCTGCTGTACGTTGCACAGTTAGCATTGTGTAACTGGAATGATCAAGATACTAGCAAGTCCTGGTGGTCACAGAAGGGTAATCTTCCCCACTTCCCAGAAAAAGACTTTAACATTTACATTTATATTTAAAATTTTGCCTTCCTCACTGGCAAAGATCAGGGGACTGAATTTATTTATTTATTTTAGATTTCTAGCCTAGGACCTTCCATCAGTCACTCTCACTCTGAGGGCTGAGCAAAATAAACAAATATAAGGGGTTTGGTGACTTCAGTGAACAAAAAGGAAACTCCTGAGAGAAGGTTATCAGGAAAATGGGTGACTCAAAAGATTTAGAAATAAAAGTTGTCAGATTCAAATTATGAGAACTAATCTTACAAGCATAATCGGTACCAATGCAACTATGCTTGAGCTCTCCTTCTATACATAATTATTTACACCTAATTTTTTGTTTTGTTTTTTTAGATTTCAGAAATAGTTGAGGGAAGTGCTAGATGTGAATCCACTTTTCCAATTCTCCCAGCCTTCAACAGGTCTCCATGGTATAACAGAAAAGGACACTGAGATTTCAGTAGAGAACTATCTCTTTTACAGTATTTCTGAGGATGCAAAGATCATTCTTCCTCAACTTAATCTTGATTTTAAACCTTATACTGGATACCCCAGAATGATTCCAAGGTTAGAACTGCCTTTCTTTAGCATATTTCAACTTGTATCTTGTGTTCTTCCATGTTCATTGAGTCAAAATTAGTCCTCTGAAGAGAAAAAAAAAACCTAAATATGGACAGATAAATGTACTTTGGTGTTTTATATTCAAGGGCACAGAATGAGTATTAGGAAGCAATCTGGAAATTTTTCCTAAGATGTATGATTATAGGCTAGGATATGACTTCTCTCACTGAAATAAAATATATAGGTAAGAAACAGAGATGAAGACATGACACTTTGAGAGGTAATGAGCTTGGGTATATTCTTTGTTACTTCCTAATCTTGAGAACCACAGTTTGCTGTTTTAGAGGTATCCAAAAGGTTCCAGATAAAAGGAGTTTGCCGAATGTTCTTACACCTTAAGCGTGCTGGGTGCCCTAAAGTAGGAGAGGAATTTATAACAGAAGCTCACAATGAAGAACCAGACATTCCGAGCCATCTGAGATCTTGCAATGAGAAGGCGCCACGCGATGAGGAAGAGGGCAGTGTTAAAGAGGTAGTGAATATTTCGGAGCCTGGGGGACAGACATATAGAACCAAAGTTAAAACAGCACCGAAGACCTAAATGTGTTATCTGAAGCCTAAGTGTATTGTTTCTGGTTGTGACCAGCAAATTGTTAAGTGCCCACAGGTATGTGGCATGACCTTATGACCTTTTGATTTTTATAGCTCTTATTCCACAACATGCCTTCTGAATAATCAGATTTCCACAGTATTCCCTGACTAGTTTCTCTTTCCCGTACCTCTCCCTCCTTGAACTAATCTTACAAACATGACTAACATAATCTTTCTTAAATATACTTTGATCATATCACAAATCTTCGCTGGTTTTTGTTCAGTAGAAGGTAAGTTCTAAAGTTCTCAGCTTACTTCAAGGTTCCTCTCTGTTTGCAATTTACTTTTCCAAGCTTATAATCTCTGCATTAAAAGCCCTTTGCTTCTACAAGAATTATATCAGACTGTTCTGGTTCTTTGTCCCTTGTGGAATAAGGACTGAAAGGAATTTAAAGCAGTTTAAGGACTTCAAGACTGGTTGAGTGATTTGCTCATGTTAAAGAGCACAGTCAAGTTACGTGCTTGTTGGTATTCTTTATATCGCATTATGACAGGATGTGGTAGAAGAAACAGAGAAACTTGGATTCAAATCTGGTTCCTCTACTTCCCATGTCTTACCATGGACAAATTACTTAACCTTCTTTGAGTCTAAATAGTTGAATAAAAAAAAAATGGGTAACAAAATAACATCTCCCTCATACAGGTGTGGCGATAGCTAGGTGAAACAGTGTATTACAAGGGGAGAATATACAAGGAAGGACCTGTAATGTAGTAAATGCTCGGGAAATGTTAATTCCCTGGCTCAAATTTCATGTCTGGTGTAAAATCAGGTATTTGTGGTAAGTGCTTAATAAATATTAACTGACTAATTATGCTTACCTTTTCAAATGTTGTTTTGCTTCTGGGATCCCAGCCATATCCTCTTTCAGTAAGTACTTCTTAACTCCCAAAACATAATTTTCAATGTATTCCAACCAGTTCAACTGGCGCACATCAAAGTTGAATACCTGAAAGGCAAGATGAGATTATGGGTTGCCAGATTTTCACTGCTGGAGACAATCACCCTGTCTTTTTTGATGACGTTTCTTTTACATAAATGAGTGACGTTCGGTTTGAAAGACTTAGGTTGGACCCCTCCAAAGGAGATTATTAGAGCTGTTATTTCAAAGGCACTGACTATATGGGTTACCATTTACACAAATATTTAAGTATAGATCAAGCACAAATATTTAACTTTTGGGAAGTCTTGTGAGGCAAATTTAAAGGAACTGGCATTAATCTGGTGAAAGCTAATTTCATTTCAAGTAAATGGAGGTTAATTATTTCTAAAAGTGTTGGAATAATTTTGGTTAGGGAACAAAGCAAATAGTGCTTTTCTTTCCCATTCTCGAATTTTGGTGGTGTTCCCTTGGTCGACCATCATTTCCTACTTCATTTTGCAGATTAAGGTAAACTGTGGATAAGCAAAGCCTTAAGGAAAAGTTTAGCAGAATTTATATTCTGTATTTGTTTTAGAGGTGTTATCCACTATGTGTGCTGTTAAATGAAGCCCTTCAAACACATTTAGAGCTAAGTGGTATGAGTGAGGTGCTTGCTTCTCTTGGAACACTAGTGCATTTCCTCCTCTTGGACACAGAATGCCATGGAACTATATATGTATATTTTTAAAATTTTATTTATTTGACAGAAAGATCACAAGTAGGCAGAGAGGCAGGCAGAGGGAGAGAGGTGGAAGCAGGCTTCCCGCTGAGCAGAGAGCCCGATGTGGGGCTCGATCCCAGGACCCTGAGATCATGACCTGAGCTGAAGGTAGAGGTAAATATCTTACCTCTGCTAAGATATTTTGTAAGCATATGTTAAATCCGTAGCATGTTTGGTTTTTTCCACAAAATTTTTGGTTATTTTAGGTTAAAATAGTACTGTCTAAAAATGGAACTCTAAGCTTATTACCTTTTGAATTATTTAAAGATTTTATTTATTTGACAGATCACAAGTAGGCAGAGAGGCAGGCAGAGAGAGAGGGGGAAGCAGGCTCCCTGCCTATCAGAGAGCCCGATGCGGAGCTCGATCCCAGGACCCTGGGATCATGACCTGAGCCGAAGGCAGAGGCTTTAACCCACTGAGCTACCCAGGCGCCCCTACCTTTTGAATTATTTAGAGGGATGTATTCCATGGAGAGAATGCAATAAAAATAAGCCTACCTAAAACTTGAAGCTAATTTTAAGCATAATTTATGGTAGCTTTTTTTTTAAATAAGCTAATTTGATCATTAGCTCTACATTTCAAACACGTGCTTAGAATAATCTTTGTCGGGGGTGCCTGGGTGGCTCAGTGGGTTAAAGCCTCTGCCTTTCGCTCAGGTCATGATCCCAGGGTCCTGGGATCGAGCCCCGCGTCGGGCTCTCTGCTTGGCGAGAAGCCTGCTTCCTCCTCTCTCTCTCTCTCTGCCTGCCTCTCTGCCAACTTGTGATCTCTATCTGTCAAATAAATAAAATCTTTAAAAAAAAAAAAGAATAATCTTTGTCTAGACAAGGTATGTAAACGTTTCTGAAAATAGCTCTATTTCATGTCACGTTTAGAGAGGGTCAGCAATTTCAGTTAAAACATCCCTCTAAATCTCACCTGGTGTATTTACTGTAACATAGTGTTTGATTTACAAGTAACTCTTAGGTTCCATGACCCAAAATAATTCTAGAGCTTGGATTTGAATCATGTTATATGAGGCTGGAATGTAGGAGTAAATCCCTTAGCTGGCAAGTGAGGCAAGCTACTGCCTTCTAATGTTTCCCTCTCAATGTGACTTGGTCTCTTCTACATGCTGCCCAGTACTAGGTAACTCAAGAAATGCTTTTTTCAGGGCACCTGGTGGTGGTGGGCTCAGTCAATTAAATGACTGCTTTTGGCTCAGGTCATGATCTCAGGGTCCTGGGATTGATCCCATGTTGGGCTCCCTGCTCATTAGGGACTCTGCTTCTTCGCCCTCTGCCATTCCTCCTGCTTGTGCTTTCTCAAATGAATAAATACAATTTTTAAAAATGCTTTTTTCTTAATCAAGAGTGAAAACTTTAAAGTTTAATTGAAACCTAAGGCTTTGCTCTGGGAACACATGACTTCTTGAGAAGAAAAATGCTAGGAACATGTACAAAGTATGGAAGATTTCTGTTTGTGAATTTCAGAATATGGAAAGATCTCAGGACTTAATGTCTGCAACTGCCAAGAAGCTAATGTAAAGAAAGAAATGGCACTGATGCTAACCAATTAGAGTGAAGGCATGTTTTGAGAGACGCATTGTTGAAGACAGGTCATTAGAGGGAGAGAGAGGCTGTCTGGGTGTCAGTGTGCTAGAGGGAGGGAGAGAGGTCTTAGTGGGATGCACATGTGAGGAGGGTTTAGCTTTAAAAAGAAGGAAAGAACTAGCTTTGGAGATGCAGAATGATTTTGATTGAACAAGAAGAATGGATGCATTTATGAGTATTAAATTACGATTTTTTTTTTCATTGAAGTCCTATGTTGTGAGATTAGGGAAAATATAGAGGTTTGTTGAAAACAGCCTCCAAAGGCAAACAGAGATTGAAGCAAAGTATGTGAAATGTGACTGCAGAATAGCAGTGAGGATCTAACCAGTCAAGAAGCCAGGTCTCTTATCTACATTAATTTATATCCTGCAGTAATATCAATAGCACAGATTGGTTTTCTTAGCCCCCCCCCCCAAAAAAAAAAAGATTCCGTGTATATAACTAAAACTTCGTCAGATTTCCAGTTCAAAAAAGTTGCAAATGAGCAAGATTTTCCTGTTGGTTGTCAGCACTCTACTTACTCTCTGGTCTTCAGGACTCAGCTCAGACATCAGCATTTCCGTATTGTATGTGCTCCATTCCCAACTCCGGTTGATAAAATACTCCAGCATGGAAACTGTTCTTAAAAGCCGATTCATGACCTTTGTCATCCTGGGGTAAAGAGGTATCAGCAAATACCAGCACACCACTGCTGACTGCTTTCCTGTTACTGCTTTATAGGATGTGTGACAAATTACTTTTCAGAAAATAATTTCCCTCTTTCCCCCACTTCCTCATTAAAACACGTATTCTTTTTTCTCTGTCCACATTAACTGTTGAATGAAGGAATGTTGGCTCTAACGGAGTTTGTTTGATTAGTCATTTTACTACCATCGAACTCCTCTTCCTCTTTACTACCTTCTCTTTCTCAAGAGTAGCAAAAATTTTGGGGCACCAGGGTGGCTCAGTTGGTTAAGTGACTGCCTTCAGCTCAGGTCATGATCCTGGAATCCGGGGATCGAGTCCCACATCGGGCTCTTGGCTCAGCAGGGAGTCTGCTTCTCCCTCTGACCCTCTCCCCTCTCGTGCTCACTCTCAAGTAAATAAATAAAATTTTTTTTTTTTTTTTTTTTTTAGGAAACTAGCAAACATTTTAAAAGTGCAGCCTGATACCAGAAAAGAACTTACTAGGTGATAACCCCACTGTCTGGCACCATGCTGATGCTTCAAAAAATTATTGTCTCACCTAGTTCTCATAGCATCTCTGCTAGGTAGCTATGTATCTACATTTTATGAATGGGCAAAGTGAGCTTAAGATAGATTAAGTGGCCATGATAATATAAGCATCAAAAGGAAAATTCCAACCCAGTTTTGACCGACCTAAAAAAGCCTCTGCTTTTGTAATCTCACCACTCTTGTGTCCCCTTTCTTCGGATGCTGGCATCTTCCTGCCCTGTGGTCAGGACAGGGACCAGTTCACTGTGAACTTGAAAAATTTACAACAATTTATGGAAAACTTTCATATTTGATGCTCTTATTTGATCCTCACAGGTAGTAAAGATCTGTACTCTTCATCTTATAGAAGGATTAACAGGTTCAAGGTCACACAGCAAATGCAGCAACCTAGATCTTCTGGCTACAAATCACTTTAGCCTGTAGAACATTTACCTTAGGCCAGGTTAGCAGTGATTACTGTAGTTGACCCAATAATGACTTGTGATGCTATTTTGGGAATTTGGTCTTATTTCTGGTCAAATCCTAATACCCATTTACCTAATGTCTTCTGTGGGACTTCTCTCATTGTATCATGGGAAATTCTTAGGCGGAAGGTATACTCATTATTCCCTGATACAAGCATCATAAAAGGGTTCCATTTGGCTATTAGCATCTTACATTTTTACTATTGACAATATATCTCCCTCCCTCCTCTCCATATTCACATAGACCTATTCTCACCAATGTGACAGTATATGGAGAAGACTTTGGGAGGTGATTAGTGCCCTTTATAAAAGAAACCCCAGGGGTTTCTGGTTCAATGGGCTAAAGCCTCTGCCTTCTGCTCAGGTCACAATCCCAGGGTTCTGGAATCGAGCCCCACATTGGGCTCTCTGCTCAGCAGGGAGCCTGCTTCTCTGCCTGCTTGTGATCTCCATCTGTCAAATAAATAAAATCTTAAAAAAAAAAACAAAAAAAACCCAGAAATCTCTCAGCCTTTCCAGCATGTGAGGACACAGAGAGATGGCTGTTTAGGAACCAGGAAGCAGGTCTTCAGCAGATGCCAAATGGATAATGGCAATCTTTTTCCCTTCTACAGCTCTGTTGTCATTGATGTGATTTCAATAAATTAATTTTTGGGGCGCCTGGGTGGCTCAGTGGGTTAAGCCTCTGCCTTCGGCTCAGGTCATGATCTCAGGGTCCTGGGATCGAGCCCCGCATCGGGCTCTCTGCTCAGCAGGGAGCCTGCTTCCCCCTCTCTCTCTGCCTGCCTCTCTGCCTACTTGTGATCTCTCTCTCTGTCAAATAAATAAAATCTTTAAAAAAAAAATTAAAAAATTTTTTTTAATTTTTAAAAATAAGGATTGTAGAATGATATCCTATGTATAGGAATATGTCAGCATAATAGTATTTTTTCTTAGCATATATTTATGACTCTCAGGTACAGAAGGTATTTTTTTTTTTAAAGATTTTTTATTTACTTATTTGACAGAGAGAGATCACAAGTAGGCAGAGAGGCAGGCAGAGAGAGAGGGAAGCAGGC
Organism: Meles meles; assembly: GCF_922984935.1. Classification (NCBI taxonomy): domain Eukaryota; kingdom Metazoa; phylum Chordata; class Mammalia; order Carnivora; family Mustelidae; genus Meles; species Meles meles. The sequence goes on from NC_060072.1 coordinate 66,143,575, forward strand.
TTGCCGCTGAGCAGAGAGCCCGATGCGGGACTCGATCCCAGGACCCCGAGATCATGACCTGAGCCGAAGGCAGCGGCCCTAACCACTGAGCCACCCAGGCGCCCCCAGAAGGTATTCTTAACACAAAATGTAAAAGCCATAAAGGACTCTTCCTTTATTCATTTTATCATATAAAAACCTAAAGCTACTTTATTTTCTAAGATTTTTTTTTCTTTTTTTTTATAATGAGGGAGAGCATGCATAAGCAGGGAAAATGGCAGGCAGAGAGAGAAGTAGGCCCTGCTGAGCAAGGAGCCTGACACAGAACTTGATCCCAGGACTCTGGGATCATGGCCCGAGATGAAGACAGATGCTTAACCTATTGTGCCACCCAGTCATCCCAAAAACTTTAGTAATAACAGTGATTACTATATTCTATGTCCTGTTATATAAAACCTCATAAAATAGGTATGATTACTATCCCTTTTTATAGGTGAGGCAGTTAGGTATTAGAGACAGTAATTTAGGGCTCACATGGCCCTTGACTTGGTGAAGCCAGGATTTAAATGTGTAAGTCGGACTCTAAACTCCATGCTCTTAAGACTTACATTGTATGTGGCCTTCATGTATTAGAAAAAGACTCATTCATAAAGCTATGAGATAAATTGAGTTGGAGAAAATGCATTAAATATATATTTATGCACATAAATGAGTTTCTATGAATTAATAGTCGTCAATCCAATGGAAAAATAGGTGAGAAGCAGAGGCAGACAACTCATAAAGGAGAAACCTTGAATGTCCAATGAAAAAATGAAAGCCGAGCCCCTCCAGCAATTGGGAAGGCAAATCAAAGTAACAGAGAGATGCCATTAGTCTGACAATTCAAAAGACTTTTTTTTTTTTTTTTTTTTTGGTCAACTGCTGATGAGGGTAATTAAAAACATATTTTTACCCTTCTGTGCTGATGTGCAAATTGACAGAGGCTTCCTTTAGGGCAACCTAGGTAGTGACAAAATCCAGATAGCCTCCACCCCAGACCCAGTGGTACATTCTAAAAAAATGCAGGTGCACTGATATTCATTACCCCACCATAATAGGTAAAAACAACACTAGGCAGAAGGACTTAGATTTTCAAGGAACATTAGTGGAAAAAAAGTTGGAAAATATGTAGGCTTGATTTACATACACACATACACACACACCTCTCAAAGCAAAACTATATATATGTCTATATGTGATTGTAAATGCATAGAAGATTACACACAAACGTACCTGGGAAGGGAAAGAGTCTAAAAGCATTCTAGCATTTTTTGCTATAAAAATTTTTATTGGCTCCCTTTCGTCTTTTATCTTTTCTACTTGCAGAACTTTGCTCTTTATCCAGGTCTTCTTCCAACCCTGATAAATGTTAAAGTCTTCCACGTTTCTGCCTATAATATTTGATATTCCTCCTTTTCCCACCTTTATTTAATAAGCCCCATACAAATATTTACAGTGTCTCCTTTTCACCTTGCTCAAGAAGAACCTGATGATTACTGAGTTATGAGCTCTAAATAAGGTCTCTGGAAATTTGGATAGATGTAACACTGCCTAAGCTTTAGCCATTTGCACTACTAATAAGGATGGAAATTAAATATGCCGAGAGACTGCCTCCTATAAAGAGACTAGCATGGAAAGCTATTCATGCTTCCCACGCTTGCTCGCAGGGATTATGTTTGGTAATTACAATAATGATGTCTCTTCAGACAATACAAAATTCAAGGGAGACAGAAAGAAAGGGCTAGGTCCTGTCTTACAGCTAGATGGCGACAGAGCGGCCTCAGCGACAGCACATTTCATTCTACCTTGTTCCCTTTAATTTCTTTACTTGCCTCTAGATGGCAGTAACTCTAGTTCAGGTTTCTCCACTCTCCTCTTTTCCACTTCTACACTACTTTAAATTCTTCCTTAGCTTCTATTTCCTATTTGTAAAATTGGTGTTATGAGTACATCCTCTCTGGATTGTGCGAATGAAAACGAGATCATCCCACGTTATCGTGTGTGTGTGTGTTACCATCATTGCACAATTTTAAGATTACCTAACAGTTTAGAAAACCCCAGACTTATAGTCTCATTTGCTTTGCTTTTTGGATGAATACTTGCTGAATTGACCAAACAAGTTTCTCAACATTTACCTTCATTATGATAGAGGATTTTTAAGGTAGGGGTTCCTTTGGGACTTCTCATTAGTCCCATTACTACTGCTTCAGTTGGCCCTAAATTTATACAAGATTCAGTTGTCACCTTCAACCCCCAGATGAAAGGAGGGCTGTACTCTGGGGCCTCAGTCTTCCATGCAACAACACTCTTAAAGTCACTGGCTTGGCTTCTCACCTGGGCTTCCTTCCTGTGAGCCGCAGATAGAAGTCATAGATGATGGCAGGGGCCCGGTGGCTGACAGCATTCCAGTACTGGGTTGTGATGAGGTTGGTTGTGAAGTCTGCATTTGGCCTCCTAAAAGCTCTCTCAAACGGGGCTTTTTCAAAGGTTGCCAAGACTTGGAATCCTGGGGAAGAAAATAGAGTACTAAGTCTAGAAGCATATAAACCCACTGTAGTGGAGGGCATTTGCAATGGATCAAAATACCCATACCATATACTTTAATAAACAGAAAATAAGAGGTTTCAGCACGGAAGAAGACTTGAACTCCATCAGAAATGGAGTTTACATGTAGCATCTTTTTATTGACAAGCTTAACATAACTTGTTTGCTTCAATTAATGCCTCTTTTTATGAGTGATACCTTAATCCTGTTACTGAGGTAGAGGAGATGTATTTTTAATTCCAAATGTTTTCAGAATTACTCAGATATATGATCTAAGTAACTGGATATATGATCTAATGAGCTTTGATAGCAGTAGATAATTTCATTTTTTCTGAAATAACAACTTTACGAACAGAATAGCATAGGAGAGTGCTCTGAAATGAAAATCAGATTCTAACAAATTAAGTACATGTGGTTTTCGTCTATATCTAGTATCTAAGACTAGGTGATCTAAAATTTTCAGATATTTCAGAAAATCAACTAAATTGACAGTACAACACTGATTAGCTAATTTTCTATTACATGCAGGGTTAATTACTTCTATTCAATAAGATACTTTCAAGGTGACACTTATGGCTCACTGTATAAATCAGTGAAGAGTATTACTGACTCAGTAACCTATATCTACTTGTTATTTTTTTTTTTAAGATTTTATTTAGTCATTTGACAGAGATCACAAGTAGGCAGAGAGGAAGGCAGAGGGAGAGGAGGAAGCAGGCTCCCCATAGAGCAGAGAGCCCGATGTGGGGCTCAATCCCAGGACCCCGGGATCATGACCCTAGCCGAAAGCAGAGGCTTTAACCCACTGAGCCCCATCTACTTGTTATTGATGATCCCACAGTCTTGATGGTGTAGCTAGGGGACAAGGGATGTGGGTGTGGGAGCAGACCCCGCCTCAGCAGGAGGGGCATTTCCTCACTGATGTTACTTACAAGAACTGACTTTCACTCGGTTTTATGTATTTTAAAAAATCTTTATAGCCAATGAACCCCTTATTGCTTGCAATCATGTACATTATTCCCGTTGACCCCCCTTCTTTGATATTCCACAGCACATTCTAGTTAACTCTTACACATTGATAATTACTAATTCTTTTATCTTGTACTTATTTTTTGTCTTTTTCTCCCATTAGACTCAAAGCTCCAAGACACATTTTGCCACATTTTTCCCCTCTGGTAGACACTACTACTGTGTGGGCAGATGCTAATAGTTGTGTAGTTATATCTCTACAGGCACTTACCCATTTTGCCCCAATTACAAGGATTGAGGTTACCAGATGTACAGTGGTAGATTAATGTTGACTTAGGTCTGGAAAATGAAATAAAAATTAAATAAATACAACAAAATGGAGGACAAATGAAAGAAAGATAAGGAAAAACAACATGTGGGCAAGGATGTTTCAATAATTCCCATAACCAGGACAACACTTCCATTTTTTGTTCCTTCTTTGGGTAAAAATGCAAAATGGAAGAAGACGAGGAAGGTGTGTTTGTGCGTGTACATGTGAAAGAGATCTCAAATAAGCTGATGTATTTAGGGAGCAGATGGAGGTACCATGACAATGAGAAAGCAGATAATATCACTAACTTCTGGACATGTTTATTGGGCAAAATATAGGCTATGTTTTCTTCTAAGTCCAGTTAAGCCCTGTTGTATTGGAAAACATCTAAATGGCTGACTTCAAATAAAAATTTAATTCTGCTTGCCATTTACTATTAGAGTCAAATATACAAACAACCTTTTTTTTCCCCCCCTGTACTAGGAAACAGCCCCTTCCATGGTGATCTGAACTTTTGGCATATTGCAGGAAATGAGCAGTTGTATAAAATATAAAAGATGCCCTTATTTCACCCACTTTTATCTCCTTTGCCTTAAAAAGGGGAGCTGTATTTTAGACTATTGAATAGAAAGAAAAGCCTTTTTGGGTTATAAGAATTTTATGGTTAAATGATTTAGAGTTTGCTACTTTATACAAAATATGAAGCAGTATTTATAAAATATTTCCATGCATATGTGATAGCATATTTGGAACTACGTAAAATATTGAGACTGATCCTTTCTGACATTTGGGGTCTACTACAATCAAACGCACGTATTTTGAAACTAAGCCTAACATATTCACCCTCCTCCTCATCAAATATTTGAAAGCTGGCTTCCACATGCGCACCTGTGAACGGCTGTGTACCATCCCACAGCCAAAGTGAGATTGACGACTGTATCAACGGGAATTAAATCTGCCACAGCCATCGGAGTAGCTCTTATGGACCGAAGAAACCCTTTCCCGGCCTGCATAGGAAAAAAGAACAGTAAGTACTGAACCAAGTTTTAAGTAACAGCTGGGACAAATACTAAACTAATGCTGTTAGTTAACAACAGTTAACACTGACTCAGGGCTTACAGGTTATCATGCTAAGGCTCACTTCTCTCAGCCTATCCAACCCACCCTCACAACCAACCCCCCGCCAAGTCCATCTCAAATGCCGATTTCCATAGAGTCCCTCAGGTTCCTTTAGGGGTGGAGTTCCTCCAATTTGTGAGAGGTTAGTATGTTCAGTTAGTGAACAAACACCAAGAACAGTTCTTCTCATTTAAAAATTCATAAGATATCTTAAGAACTAAGGTTTCCCAAATTTTCCATTAATATTAGTTTACCATTTTATTTATTTTTTTATTTAACCTAAAGAGAGAGAGAGAAAGAGAACAAATGGGGCGCAAAGGCAGAGAGAGAATCAGGCTTTCTGCTGAACAGGGAACCCAGACACTAGAGCCAAAGGCACACACTTAACTGAGACACCCAGGCGCCTTCAATTTACCATTTCTTAAGTGATGTCATTTTCTGCTAGTTCTCACTACCTTACAAACAACAGTAGACCCTAAAAGTCTAAGAAACATTTTAAAGAATTAATAGAATTCTACCGTTCCATAAATACTCTTTATTACTTGGGGAAAGGCCACCACTTTTCGTTAAGTATCTTTGTTCACTTCAAAGATGTTATGTAAATGTAAGAATGGGAACTATTCACATTAATAAATAAGTCATACCAACAAATATATAGGTTAATAGTCATGTTCACTGACTTTATGAAGTTATTGATACCCTGCATATTTCCAGCATTGATTTGCAATGGTTAGCACTTTCCTACATTCCTAATCTCTATTTTCTTGTGACTGATTCCCCTTCCTTTTTATGTAAGAAATCAGTCTGAAAGATTTTAGAAAATCTGCATCCATGTGCAGCTTTGTAAATAACAAACCTCACTCTAGGGTCATGTAAAAATAATTATGTTCTAAGTTAACAAATGTTCACCCCAACTAACCTTTAAAGATGAAAGAGTTGGGGTGCCTGGGTGGCTCAGTCAGTTAAGCATCTGCCTTCAGCTCAGGTCATGATCCCAGAGTCTTGGAATCAAGTCCCACATAGGGCTCTCTGCTCAGCGGGGAGCCTGCTTCTCCTTCTCTCTCTGTCTGCTGCTCCCCCTGCTTGTGCTCTCTCTTCTCCCCCCTCCCACCATCAAATAAATAAATAAAATATTTTTTAAAATAAAAAAAATGAAAGAGTTGAGGACAGGTGGAGAAACAAAAAGAGAGGGGCTGCTAGAAAGAAATCAGAAGTTCTCTGCCGCTGTCTTTGACAAATAGTCATAATTCACTCTTATGTTTGTATGTTAGTTCACGTGGGACCTCGCTCTGAAGCACGGCATTTCTAATAAGATTTACACTCAGGGAGAGAAGTGAATTCCTATTCATCATCCTAAAGGGCAGAGAGGCGGTTCGGGTCCTATAGTGCTTCCTCCTGAACTGTGAGCTGGGGCATGCCTCCCATCACCTAGATCAGCCTTCACCACAGGGACCTAGAGGCTCCGCTGATGTTTCTCCTTGGTTGGGAGAGGAGTATTGGTGAAAAGCGTTTTCTCGATTCATTCATTTTTATAGGAGAAAAATTTTCTCTAATTGGTGGTTCTCTTTCTTGTATCTGTTGAGGACTATTTTTTTTATAATTTTTTATTTTTTTATAAACATATAATGTATTTTTATCCCCAAGGGTACAGGTCTGTGAATCGCCAGGTTTACACACTTCACAGCACTCACCATAGCACATACCCTCCCCAATGTCCATAACCCCAACCCCCTCTCCCGACCCCCTCCCCCCAGCAACCCTCAGTTTGTTTTGTGAGATTAAGAGTCACTTATGGTTTGTCTCCCTCCCAATCCCATCTTGTTTCATTTATTCTTTTCCTAATCCCCAAACCCCCCATGTTGCATCTCCACTTTGTTGAGGACTATTATTGATGTATTTTTATTATACATAAAATTTCTATCCATACACATTAACTCTTGAATGTGTTTTATAACGAAGAATAATCTTTGAGAATGTGATTTTTGTTGCCTCCCCAATTTACTGTATTAATTCAAGTTATTAATAAATAGTGAAAAGGAGGAAACACTCCCCTCTTGTGGTAATTAAAGAGAAATGCAGACATGGTCCTTGATGCTCAGACTTTCCAAAAATAAAACTCCTCAAGAGTAACTGATGATATCACAGTACTTCTGCTTTCCTGATAATAAAATCTACAAATAATAAAAGTAATTTCATCCTGCCTCTATTTCCCAACTAGCAGAATTGAGATTAAGTGGCTTCAATTGTAGTTACTAAAGTAACACTTACGGATTTGGATCAATGAAGCTAAACCAACACTAGGCATTTTATTACCATTCCTCCACTACCTTCCAAGGAGTTATTTCTACATTATTATACGTACCGCAATAATGAGCCCACTAGGTCCATTTAAGTTATCAACCCAGCCCTAAAAGAAAAAGATCTCTATTAATTACACATGTCAGAAAATCATTACACGTCTATGCAATGTGTGCAGTCTGATTTCAGTAGGTTTCAAACAAGAGCGCTGAGATCCCAGCTGATAGAATGGTCTCATCCAATATACCTAAGATCACAAACAAAGATCGCTGGCAAAGCACTGGATATTTCTGCACTTGTGCAAGAATGAAAATTCTGCCAGCATCTTTATTATAGGAGGGAGGAGTCATGGGGAGTTTCAGTTTGTTTTATAACATCTTAGAGGTTAAACTGAACCTTGACTTAATATCATAACTTGCTAACCGAGTCACTAGCCATCACTTTTCTTTACCTCAGGCCTGATTTTAACTCTCCAGGGGAACACTACATATCAAACATGATTTGTAGGAATGATCCATTTCTCGAAAATCTGAAAAGTCGAGTACCCATACTCTATTTGCATTAGCTTGCTCAGAGATGTTTGCGGGAAGAATATGTTATGGAGCTGTTGGAAAAGCGTCTGCTTGAGCTTGTCTCCTAAGCCCTAAGCAAGTCAGTTGACCTTCTTATGTCTGTTTCTTCATGTAAAAGTTAAAATGTGTGTTTAAATAGGAGAGGAGGGAGAATAGAGAAGAGGGAGGACTTAATATTCATTCGACTAGGGACCAGGCACTACACTAAACACTCCTTGTACATGGTCTCATTTGATTGGCTCTCCACCTGTGGGTCCAGTAGTGGGCTAAAGTAGCATGAGCCCAGGTTTATAGATGAGGCTGCTCAAAAGCCTGCATTTTCAGTAAGTCATAGAGCTCAATTTTTTTTGGCCCTAAAGCTTCACAGAATTGCTTCAAAAAAGATAGTATAATTCGATATACTTTCAAAAGGATACAGCAGTACACAGATGCAAAAATTAATTATTCCTAAACTGAGAACCTTCTGTGAACTTTGTGGTTCTTATTTACCCTGACAGTTATAAAACTACCAAAATGGCCACCAAGAACATTCTGGTATATTTAAACTATAGTGGGGAAGCCAAGAACTGAAACTATCTCCTACAGCAATTTTCAGACGCCAGTGAATGAGAGGCTAATGTAAGACCTCCATCCAACTCTGGGACAGACAGTATAACCTCCAGAGGAACCTCATGCTGGATAAATCCTGAACCAAATGTAGAATTTTGTCCTAATATAATGGGTTCGTATTTGATTTGCTGCATTCAGCTATATGTTCTGAGAAGACAGAGAGAGAGAAAAGGACCTCTTCGGAAAGTAATTGGGTGAAAAGGATGATGGTTTGGAAGCAAAGCAAGGAATCCAGGCAAGTGGACTTACTGGGAAAGGCTCCTGCCAGGTTGCTCCCACGATGGAGGGCCTTATGATGGCAATGTTTAGGTTCCCGCTCTCCTGCTGCACCACCATCTCACCCAAGGCCTTGGTGTACGTGTAAGTATTGGGCCGATCACCAATCAGCTTGGGGGTGATCTCATCAATAATAGCATCATCTAACCACCTGTGGGTAGTCAGAATCAAAAAGAATTCTAGTAACATGTTAGACAATAGACAGGAAGAAAGAAAGGAAGGAAGGGAGGGAGGGAGGAAAGAAGGGAGGAAGGAAAGTAAGAGGGAGGGAGGAAGGAACCCCCAAACAAAACACAATCAAACAAGACTTCCCCTTTCTCGCTTGAGTTCTGGAATTCAGAACAGTCACAGGATACCAAGGCTGAGTGGGCACCCGTCCAAACCCTGAGTGCTGAATGAGCTCTTGGCTCTGCACCATGAGGCCCGCTCTTACCAGTTGAGTCCAGCTTCCTCCCAACTAGACTGAGAAATTCAATAGCCATGCGATCTAACTACTTTATTACTCATGATCTCTAATTATCCTCAATTATTTCCTCTCCAACTGGCTCAGGAGTACACCCATGAGGACACCTGTGGGTGCCAGCCGTGCCCTGTAGCATGCCATGTGCTGTGTTCGTGGAGCTTGGAGGCTCCCACCCCAGCCTTCTGGGGTGTCCCTGTTCCTCCGGAGTTGTCCTGTTCACACCTAGTGCACCAGTCCTGCAACCTTTCGCTTTTTACTTTTAAAATTCCATTCAGTTTCTCAACAAATAAAAGCAATGACATTTGGCAGAGCTACAATCTGTTTTAGCAAATCTATGGAATGCATTTTGAAGCTATATTTACAGTCTATAGTAATAGCTCGGTAATTTTTTCCAGAGATTTCCCATGAATTCTGAGATTTTCTAGTAGCTATTAATAGTCTATCAGGAGGCACGATTATACTACTCTGAAGCAGCTCTGATAGTGACTGGAGAACACCTCTACTTACAAAAGGACTTGTATCATGAGAAACTGAGTTACCATGACAGCCGCCTAATCTCCTTTTTAAAGATGTCAGCACCCTTTTGATAATCCCAAAGTCGATCTGCCCTTCTCAAAGAAAGCGGTAAAATCACCGATTAAATATTTAATGTTTCTCTTAGTTGACAGATCTATTTGGTTAACCATTTGTTACGACATAAGTTTTCAAAAACCAGGCTACCTAATATGTTAGTGTGATTTTTATAATCGATGGGCTTGGTACATTTATTCCTACCTTAAAGGACTGAGCTCCGTCATACTCTTCTGATTATAGAAAAATCCTAGCTGTTACTGCTTTGCTCCCATGACAAATTATTGGACATTTACAATGTGCTTATGCCAGTACTTCTTCAGAGACACAACCCTCAGTTTTAAGAACACTCATTTGATGTTGGAGTGGGACAAGAGCACTGTCTATAACGTTTTGGTTTTCCTTGCTTTGCTGCTATTAGTGCTGAGTGTTTTCTAGATACTCAAATACCATTTGATTTAAATTGAATAGGGAAAGGTCAAGAAGTTCCTAGAACAAAAGCAACTCCACATACTTAGAAAAATGGAAGATTTTCTAATTGTACGGCCCCCCCGAGGCTAGGGAAAAAGCAAGTGGGATAATGTAGGCACCTCTCCATTTCATGATGATGTTACCATTACCTCATTTTATCTGATGGTCCACAGTGGATTAACTGACCTGAGACCATTTTCTTTCATGTGCAAACACACACAGATTGCAAAAACCAGGTCAGGAGAAATACAGCCTGATCAGGCTGTAAAGAAACAAATTCTAAGAATACATGAGAACATAACCAGGCACTAAGATGATACCTCACAGGGCTGGGACCAGCTGTTGTCATTGATGTTGGTGTGCATGGAAAGGGAGTTCACCTATCTTAGAAAATGCTGGTTTCAGGGCACCTGGGTGGCTCAGTTGTTTGAGCATCTGACTTTTGGTTTCAGCTCAGGTCATGATCTCAGGGTCAGAAGATGAGTCCCAGGTGGGGATCTACAGTCAGCAAAGAGTCTGCTTAAGGCTCTCTCTCTCCCCCCAGCTTATGCTCACATCTCTCTCTCTAAAATAAATTTTTTTAAAGAAAATCCTGGTTTCATAGATTACTAAGAACACAACTGTAAAAGAAGTTACTGTGCTCTGTGAATGACTTGCCTCTTCTATTTGTGGCTCTGTCTGTATCGCACTGAATTAGCTTCTTGATTCCTCAGTTTTTACTGGTGAAAAATGGCAATCATTATAGCTGTTCTAATTTTCAAGTTATCATGAGAACAAACAGGAATTTTCACAACTGCGCTTAAAGCTCTTTGATAAAGCCAAATGAGCCAATAAACTGAAAGAATTTTTGATGTTTGGTAAAAGAACCAAGGGGCATGTATCTACAAATGTAACAGTTAGTTTTAAAGATTATTTATTTATTTATTTATTTGACAGAGAGAGAGATCACAACTAGGCAGAGAGGCAGACAGAGAGAGAGAGAGAGGGAAGCAGGCTCCCTGCTGAGCAGAAAGCCCGATGTGGGCCTCGATCCCAGGACCCTGAGATCATGACCTGAGCCGAAGGCAGCGGCTTAACCCACTGAGCCACCCAGGCGCCCCCAAATGTAACAGTTTTAAATTATCTTTTCTGATGCAGGCAAACAGCCCTTGGCCCATCTCATCTAGCCACTTCCTGGGTTCAGAGAGGACGTTGGTATAAGAAGCACACACACCGGGCGCCTGGGTGTGGCTCACCCAGGGGTGAGCTCAGTGGGTTAAGCCGCTGCCTTCGGCTCAGGTCATGATCTCAGGGTCCTGGGATCGAGTCCCACATCAGGCTCTCTGCTTGGCGGGGGGCCTGCTTCCCTCTCTCTCTCAATCTGCCTGCCTCTCTATCTACTTGTGATCTCTCTCTGTCAAATAAATTAAAAAAAAAAAAAAAAAAGAAGCACACACACCCACTGGTTAAGTGGTGATACCCTTTACGAGACCTATACTCGGTTCATGCTCTTCTTTACCAAAGTATAATTTGCTCTTTGTTCTCAATTTTTTTGATGAACACTTTTAAAAAATGTATTTATTTGAGGAAGAGAGAGAGAGAGCATGTGTGTATATGAGCAGGGGGAGAGGCAGAGGGTGAGAAGCAGGCTCGCGGCTGAGCAGGAAGCCCGATGCCGGGTTCAATCCCAGGACCCTGGGATCATGCCCTGAACTGAAGGCTGATGCTTACCTGGCAGCCACCCAGGTGCCCATTCTCAGTTTGTTTTTAAAACAGTGAAGTTGGCATGGAAAAAGACACTCTATAAATAAAAGTACATTTCTAAAATTAACCAAATGCTCTTCAGGGTACCTGAGATGCTTTGAACCCATAGGTTCCAGATTCTAAACTTCTACTTACATTGCTTCAAAAGAAGGAAAAAGTTAGTGAAGATTTCAGAAAGCAATGTACATACCATATCCTGTAAATATTACTATCTTTTTCAGGGGGGCGGGGCTTGAAACTTACTGAATCAACCTAATATCATTAATGATTTCATAATTTAGGTACTTCCTAAACGAAATAGTAAGAGGAATATGTATTTTTCCTCCTAGTTTCATTAGACAACAGGGAGGCCAAGACTAGTGGTATTTCAGGTGAAGTTTTCTGCGGAGTAAGTACTGGACACACGGTCATGGTCATGTTTGCTCGCTCCTTCTCTCATCTGAATTAGGTTCTTCCCTTAATTCTTGCAGTGATCCTGCCATAGGTTCATATGTCAGTTGCCCCATTTTATAATGAGTCCCAGAGAGTAGGGATTAGGTTTCTTCTCTCTGGGTCCAATCACTTTATCCGCCCAGGCACCTACTCCCTGATTCCGTCCTGAAGGGCTCTCCCCCACCACAGTCTTGACTGGCCAGTTTGTGTTCTGAGTAACACTTTGGGAAGCTGAGATGGACATTGACAGGAGAGCCCGGGGGAACTCAGGAGGGGGTGGGGCTAGAAGGAGACTGTGAGGAAGGAAGGAAGGAAGAAGGAAGGCAGGAAGGAAGGAAAGAGGAAGGAAAGAAGGAAGAAGGCAGGAGGAAGAAAGGAGGAAGGAAGGGAGGGGATGTGTTTTTAGAGAATGAAGCAAAACTGGAAGTTAAAATATCAAGCTGGTAGTGATGTCAAGTGTTGAGAAGCTGAAAGACTACTTGTTGACTAATTTCAACGTGGCAGAATTGAATTTACAGAGCAAATTTACACTTTTTACAGGGGTCAGGGGTATTCTTGTGCCTAGTGCTGGTGGTGAGCTGGTCTCTGCATTTCCCCCTTGACTTCTACTGAACACCTATTCTGGCCTCCAGTGGCCTGATAATATGAAAATTATTCAATCTGTCTAGGAAGCAGTCTAACCCAGCTCTGATTTGTATTTAAAGCCGGATAACACTAAAAGTACACAGAATTTTCTGGGTTTTTTTTTTTTTTTTTTTTTTTTTTTTGTCTGCTGCTTAGATGCCATCTTAAACCTATACAATTCTGACAGTAAATGGACAAAATCAAAATGAGTATTTTCCTTTCCCCTGGAGTAGATACACTGTCTTAGTGTTAACATCGTGTTCTTCAGCACCCAGACAAGACTACTTTCCAACATCTGACTTCCTTTCATATTTCTGCCATAGCTGACTGCTGCCCACGTTTGATCAAAAACATCTTTTTTCACATGGGAGATTAACTGTGCTTCTGGAGGCCAGGTAGCTTCAAGAGCATGATTTTTAGTAGGTACAAATCTATCAGGAACTTTTCATCAAGGAAAGCCTCTAGGAATGGGGTTGGGGGATGGCAAGCGAGGAGGGGGGGAGGCTGGGGTGCATGGGTGACTGGAATATGAATGAACCTCGTGTCAAATGAGAGACATTACATGAAAAAGCACTTTGAGGCAGTTTTCCCCAAACTTGCCTGCTCGTCAGTAAGACTTATATGGGGCCTATGACAAAAGTTCAGCTCCCTGGGCATCATCTTAGAACCTCCAAACCAGTCTTCAGGGGTGACAGCTTGAGCACCTTGATTTGTAACCAGTGGAGTGGTGCTTGTTATGGTCAGGCAAGCTGAGGAATCACCAGTTTCAAAAGATGCCACTCCACAAATGTTAGCCTTGAACAAACTCTGAGAGAGGCATCACTTCTTGGAGTAAAACTTTCAGTAGACTTGAACTTTAAAGGATTTCAATCCTGGACACTAGAGATGGGATCTGAGGGTTGATTAGAAGGTATGTGCAAGCCGACGTGCAAAGCAGTAGCCACATCCCATTCAGTCTCCTGTCCCCGAACACAGAGGTGTTTTTGGTATCTGTTCTCACTCCCCAGTTCTCGGTCTCACCCTACAACATGGCAGGTCACAGCTGCCCCTGCCTCTGACGACTGCCCAGGCAGATCTACCCCCTTCCCTCGTGACCGTACTAACATTCCTAAAGCCTGCTTTCATCTGAGTCTTTTTTTGATGAAAACAAAATGGAAGCACCAACCAATCAAAACCACCCCCTCTACACACACATGCGTGACCTTCCTGCCATGGATCCCAATTTTCTCTAGAATTAAATACAGTCCTCCCCCACGGCATTCAAAACTCTCAGGACAGCCCCAGCCCTGCTTCCCTACAAATAACAACTGTGCTGCCCGGTGGATGGACGGCCTTACCCCCAGCACGCCTCCAGCCTTCCTGCTCCCCTGGCTGTGCCTAGTCTGTGCCCCCACCTCACCCCGCCACACTGCGCCTCCTCTCCCAAGTCCGTGTGCTGTGCCTGTCTCCACAGGGCCTTTCCACTGCTACCACAAACTCCATCTAACTTCTGCTACCACGCTCCATGTATAAAGCTACCCTGCCCTGTTTTGTGTTTTACTGGGAGCTCCTTGAGAACACAGTCTCTATTTTAAGAAAGCACCTTTTAATCTCTCATACAGTCAAGTGTGTGGGAGGATCGAAAAGGGCCGCGTGACCGAATCATGGGGCCATGGAGAAAAATGGTGTCCCTGTAACTTACTAGCTGGGAGAATTCCGAAGCCTTCCTCAACCTTTTGGAGCTTCTGTTCCTTTATTAGCCCAGTAGCAGCGACACATACCGGCAGCCCTACAATATTACGGTAAAGAACCGATGTCTGTGAAAGTGTCTTTACTCACAATAATTGCTCAGTGATGAATCAGAGCTGCCCTTCCCTTCTTAATGTGTACTTACTAGATTGATTTAAGGATGCTAACTAAAGCAGTAAATATTTACAGATCCATTTTTCTAGTTTCAGGCTCTAGTTATTTCCAGTTTTTATATAGGCACAAAAATTTTTTCCCTCTGTCTCTCCTAAGAGGAGTAAACATGAAACATGATCTGAAAAAGAGGGAAAGCAGCAATTTTTCCTGGTTGGTTAGGTGCACTTTAAAAAATAAACATTCTACTTGAGCCGTTATTCCAGAAAACTGGAATTTCATTGGTAGTCCCTCATTCATTTATGCACAGGAGTTTCTAAAGGTAAAAACCCCCAACTGCAGAAGCTAGAAATATGAAGACAGCGAGATGGGGAAGAATGGTGACATAATTCCATGATAAAATGCCTGCAATAGTTGGGACGAGGGCAGTGGACATGTGCAGGTGTGAGAGCTGGAGAGGTCCGTTTTTTAATGCTGATTCATGGCCACGATTATCATACCAATAAGAAGCATTAACTCCTAATTGGGCCTGGCCTCAGTTCAAAGGCTTCCAGAGGAGAGCTCTGATGTCAGAGTAGGAATTAACCAGGGAAGCAGAGGTGGGGGTAGTATCTAGAAACCGAACTGTCATAAGCCAAGGCAGAGCGGCAGGAGGGAGAGGAGTGATGACTTCAGTGTGACCGTAGCACAAACGTACACTGGGGGTTGGCGGAGATGAGGCTGGACAGGTGGTCCTGAATATAAAATTCTGAATTAATAAATTGTGGTTATGACTTTTCCTTGTTTTTAAAAAAGAAGAAAACCTTGGTTTCTTAATTATATGTAAAACGTGTTCTGTTGAAACAAAATTTATTTCATTTTTACTTCTGTTTGGCTGTATATTTTTCGGAATAATTATATTCCTTGGGGAGCAGTAAATGAGAGACATGAATTTTGTACAAATGCCAATTCCGGTTTGATCATCAATCATGTAGCTATCCCTGGCTTTCCCCAGGGGACACGGAGTGGGCAAGGATGGCAAGCGCAGGGCACCTGAAGAGAAACCAGCTCTTCTGGGAGGTGAGTTTATTCTTCTTGGAGACCTGGGGATCCTGAGGGGACGCAGTTTGGGAGGGAGGAAGTACTTCGGAGGACGGAGAGAGGCCGCTCACTGGGGCTGAACTGAAGCTTCAACTCCTGTTTCCTTTCTTTGGCAGTTTCTGCAAGACTTCCGTCCTGCCTCACATCGTGCTGTCATCTGTCAGCTGCTAGACGGGTCAACAGTGGAGGAAGACTCTGGGATCTCAGCACAGAGTCTGCAGTCAAACAGCTCTGCCCCTTTCCTAGGCATAGCAAATATGTACACACCACACGGACCAAGAGACAGCACTGTGAGAGGTCAGCTAACCAAAAACAAATCGATTCCACCCAAAAACATGCTGAGGCCTTCCACGTCCACTCTCCTGTACCGACTTGGGGCATCAGAGCCTCTTTTCTCCAGCTCTCCTGACAAGCTCTGTGCTCGGAAGGTCCCTTTGCACGACTTAAGCAAGTCACCGCTTATGAGCAACGTGAGGTAACCTCCAGGTCCTTTAGATGACTTTCATTCTTCTTTGTCCCGGATATTTTAAAATGACAGGTAAAAATATCTATTCTCAGGACTGTAGGAGATAAAAATGTTTGCCCTGAAGGGAATGAACTCTTGATTTAGCTAACTTCATTTTAAAGAGTCTATCTTAGAGATACAGTATTACTGAAATTAAAATCTGACAAATTTGATGGTGAAGTAGTCTATTTTCTCAGCTGGAATACCTTTTTGCAGTTGTTTTGTTTTTCTAAACAAGATAAACTTGTTAAACTGAACAGAAGAATGAAGACCCAGAAAATGAAAACACTTATTCTGAGACCAGGGCCAGTCCTAAGAACACAGTGGTTCCTGTTAGTAGGTGGGAAGAGAAAGATGCTACAGTTATTTTTCCTCCACAACAAGACAATAAGGAAGGCATATCTCAGCCTCCTAGACCAAGAGACGCACTTTCTGCCAGACCTGGGAGGATTTCCGCTTACCTATGAGGTCTTCTTCTTATTATTATTATTTACTCTTTAAAGATTTTATTCATTTATTTGACAGAGAGATAGGAGAACTCAAGTAGGCAGAGCGGCAGGGAGAAGGGGAAGCAGGCTCTCTGCTGAGCCGGGAGCCCAACCGGGGGCTCCATCCCAGGACCCCGGGGATCATGACCTGAGCCGAAGGCAGACACTCAACGGACTGAGCCACCCAGACGTCCCACCTCTGAGTTCTTCCTTATTAACCTTTGGATCAGCTGCCATTAAACACTCCCAAGCACAACAACTGCTTTCTGTCCCTCAACTTATCATCACTACAAGATGAGCACTGTTATCACCCCCATCTCACAAATGAAGGAACTGAGGTGCAGAGAGGCCAAGGAACTCACTCAGGGTCACACAGACCAGAAGCTGCAGAAGCCAGGTTGGACTGGCGCTGAAGGCTTGCTTCTTCACTTTTACACCGTACACTCTCCTTCCTTCAGGGACCATGCTGAGTTCAGTACAGAGTGACAGAAGCATTCCCATGTGCCCATTACAATCCTAAACTATTTCACAAAACTCTTCTGTGGCATTTTTTTTTTTTTATCATGTTCAGTTAGCCACCATATAGTACCCCATCAGTTTCTGACGTTGCGTTCAACCATTCACCATTTACTCATAACACCCAGTGCTCATCACCACTCGTACCCTCCTTGATACCCACCACCCTGTGGCATTTATCCATGCCCGTCCTTCCCCATCACCAAGCACCGTACTCTCCACGCTGGGATGAAGGGAACAGCAGGGATCAGACAGCGAAAGCTAGCACCTTTGCAAAGCACTCTGCTTCAAGAGTGTCTTGCTTTGTTACCTCATTAATGAATGACTACAAAGAATCAAAGAGAACCATGATCTGCCCACCTCCTGACCCCCTCATGTGACCCAACTTACTCCATGGAGTCGATGATTTTTTTTGGCTCCACAGGGCACGGGTAGATGACCTCATCGATGTGCTTCAGGTTACAATTTGAAAAGGCCGTGGAGATATGTATGAAGGCTTCAAGCTTTGGCATCTGACTGGCCATGAGCAAGAGCTGCTGGGTGGCAGTGACGTTTAGTTGCACGGCATGTCTGCAGGAGGTAAAGCAGAAGAAGTACAATGAGGCAACTCGGCGTCCTGCTTTGCTAGAACATCACCTACTCCAATAACGGGCACGTGCGTCTCATTTCTGTGGCTGCACCAAAGGCCCAGGAAGAAGAGCACAGATCATGGCTACACAGTTGCGATGCCTGGAATGCGTTATAGTTGATGCCATGTTCTGTGCACATAAATCCTAGTCGCTGAAGCACTGTTCGTATTGCATTTAGAGATGGCTTGGTTGTAAATCAACTGGAAGGAAAAAAAAATCACAATCTTCTGGATGTATAAAGGGGTTTCTTAAGCAGCCACTAAAAATATAAAGATACATAAATTGAGCGTCTAACTCAAGAAGCTGCAAAAATTCAAATGAATTGTAGGAGAGTAGCAGTAGAGAGAGAATGAGAAATAGAAATTTCTACTGCAGGGGTGCCTGCGTGGCTCAGTGGGTTAAGCCTCTGCCTTCAACTCAAGTCATGAGCTCAAGGTCCTGGGATCAAGCCCTGCGTTGGGCTCCCTGCTAGGCAGAGAGCCTGCTTTTCCCTCTCCCTCTGCTTGCTGATCTGCCTACTTGTGCATGCTCCTGCTCTCTCTCTCTCTCTGTCAAATGAATAAATAAAATCTTAAAAAAAAAAAAAAAAAAAGCCAGGGCCAAGAAGAATGGCTGCAATCACTACTACTACTTAATATTGCTCTGAACTTCCACCGGGTAATTAGAGAGGAAAACATAAGGAATTAGCAGATGTAACAGTTGTAAAGGCAGTCACAAAAATCCCTATCAGATTACATAATTGTGTATCTGGGGAACAAACAAAAGAGCTAAAAAAACCCAAAAAACAAAAAACCTACCCTGGGACATGCAATGATTCATTCAGTGAAGTGTCCATTTATAAAAGTTATGTTAATGGGAAAAAATGGAGAATATGGTAGAAGAAAGGCACATACTCAAAACAGAACATTTAAAAAATATATCCAGTTAAGAAAAAAGGAACAGACTATATACAAAAATAAAACTTCATTAAGGGTTATAGAAAAATTGAATAAACAATATATTGTTCTTAGATAAGAAGAGCCAATGTTTTAAATATGTTGTTTTTCTAAAGCAGTTGACATGTTCATATTCAGTAATCCTAATCAAATTCCCAACTTTTTAAGAAGCTGGAAAAACTATCTTAAGCAGATGAGAATAGTCAGGAAAATTCTATAAAAAGAGAATGATGTGTGTATACTTGCCTAATAAAGTAAAAAATTACTGTAATAAAATACTGTGGTGTTGGGAGAGAAAGCCTAAGTAATGGAACAAAATAAAGAGTCCAACATTGGAAATGCAGTATATTATAAGAGCTTCATTAAATAAAGGGTAAAAACAAATCATTTAATAAATGTTGCTTAAGAAGTAGCCATCTGTTAGAAATTTTTCAAAATCTACTCTATATTTACACCCACATCACTTTCCTTTTTATAGAATTTTCCTATGTCTCTTTATAGGCAAAAAAAACCCTCTAAATGGGTCAAAGATGTAAAGGAGAAAATTAAGCAATAAGAATTGTAGAAGAAATTATGAATAACTGAGTAAATAATAAAAATAATTGAGGACAAATGATAAAGTATTTTGAGCTTTGTAAAAGACCAAAAATCAATATGCTAACTATTCCAACAAGTCTTAAAATTGACAAGAAAAAAATGTTTCAGTAGAAAAACAGGCAAAGAGGATGAATAGGCATTTCACAGAAGAATAAGATGGCAATCAGCATTTCCACGCCCTCAACTGTTCTCATTAACAACAAAATCAAAATCAAAATACGGAATGGCATTTCCATTATATTGCCAACATTAAAAGTAAAGAATGATAATACAGTATGCCTGTGGGTGTCAGAAATGAGCATTCATGTGCCCTGGAACAACGGAAATCAATACTGCCCATGTGGAAAGCAATGTAGCATTATATGTCAAAATGTAAACCATTTCTAACCTGGGCACATCTGGTACATCTCTAACAATTTGACTTCTGGACATTTACCCAAAGTAAAGCACATGATGGTATAAAAAAAAATGCAAGCACAGAGATGTTCACTGAAGCATTGTTTATAATACTGAAAAATTAGAAAAATCCAAAAATATCCACCGATATAGAACTGGTGGAGTATACTACAGACACGTAAAATGGAATGTCATACAGTCATTAGAAATTATAAAGAATATCTATTCACAATGAAAGAGATCCAAAGATATAAGTGAGCAAGCTGCTAAAAAATTATCAGTATGATCCATTTTTTGATGAAGTTGAACATGAGTCTATTTTATTATGGATGTGTAAAGAAAAGCTGGAATGGATGCTCTCTATGATATTAAGTGATAGTCTCTGGGTGGCAAGATTTTTGGAGTTTGACTCCTTTGAATTTTTTTTTCATGGAGAATATACCTTTAAAAATTTTTTTTAATTTAAGTTCAATTTAGTTAACATGGAGCACCTTATTAGTTTCACGGGTAGAATTTAATGATTCATCGCTTGCGTACATCTTTTTTCTTTTTTAACAGAAACCGCAAGGAAACTGACATGCATGTGTACACGCACACACGTGCACCTGTGTGCGCCATGAGCAGGAAGTGGGCACGTACCTCAGATGATCGTCGAAGCGCACGGTGGCTGCACAGTGGAAGATAATGTTTGTACAGGAGAGAAGCTCTTCCATGTCCTCCTTGCTGATAGCAAAGTCATTATGATTGAGGTCCGCATAGATAGGTCTGATCTTCTCGTGCACGTTTGGACAAACTTCTTTGACTTTTTGAAACAGCTAAAACATAAATAGAAATCAATATGCACACAACGTCATCACCATCACATTGCTCTTATTTTTGTTGATGTGTCACGTTGCAATTCTCAAAAACTGGTTTTATCCGTAATACCACTCAAAGAAGGCATTTACTCAGGAGCCATTTGTTTTACCTCCTGCAATGTGGTCAGCTTGGTATAATTTCCACTCCTCTTAATTTGATAAACATTTTAAAAAGTCAGTTCTAATAACCAGTAAGGAGTGTATTTTGAGCCTTTCCTGCAGAGTTGAAAGAGTGACAGTGAGTCGTCCATATCCTGCCCCATCCTCTTTTCCCCATGTTTATACATGGTGATTGTTTCCATTTTTGGCTGGGAAATATGGCTTTCAGTGCAAAATTACCAGCCTTTGCAAATTACCAGCAAAATCACCAGCCTTTACAAGGGAGGTCTCATGGATACAAGTTCGAAACAACTTAGTTAACTGGCCCAGAGGAATAGTAGTAGGTCTTAGCAGCACAAACATAATTGGAAAATAACAAATTTGGTGAATCTGTAATGGGTAAAACAAATACAACTTTTATATAATCTCATTCCAATATCGATGGCAGTTATTGTCTAGTAAGAGAATTACATGAGCTCATGTACATTTTATGGGATATTAATTGATTTCTTAATATTCTAATTTCTTTATAAAGGAAAAGGAAAGAGCCCTGGCAGTTTTAGCTTTTATTACCCTTGTTCAGATGGAACAGTCTCTACTTTCCCCTCCACACACAAGTTCTTAGATTCAACTGGTATTTTCCATTTTCTCAAAGAATGTAATTTTTTAAAAAAAATGTTCTTGGTTTCAACATGTTTTGACAAAAGGAAATTCTACTGTAGTGTTGGCATGGGCTACTAGCAGTGAGGAAAAGTAAAGCTAAATGTTTAGGAAGGTTAGGAGTGGAGAAAATTAGTCTGTGGTTTTAATCATAGTAGAGTAGCAGAGCCTATTCCCTTCACCCTTTCTGCCCCCGAAGACAGTTTGCATGTCTTCCTTGATCCTGAGTAGCAGGCCTCTTCCCTCCACTGGAGATCTACCCTAGGCTCTTTTATTGGCTAATAAGAAATCGATCTAAGGTAGTAAGAGAAATCATGTCTCATCTGAATCAGGCAAGACCATGTTCAGAGGCCCTTGTGGGAATCCAGTGAAGATGATCAGAGAAGGAGGTCAAGTCCACATATTGGCCTGGTAAGCTAATACATTTCTGCTTTTGAGCTACCATTTTTTTTTCTCTGCAGGAGCAGCCTTGCATGGGACTAGAGTTCTGAAAAGCGTTTGGAGGTTAGATCAACCCTCAAAGGTTTTGTGACATTTGGGACTGATGCGGTGGATCCAGTGTCTGAGGGACATTTCTTCCAGAAAGATATTTAGCAGCTTTTGTAATCTGGATGAATCATGAGCAAGCTAAATATTGGTTTTCACCATCAAAGCTTTTCCTTCTCATAGTCCATGTTAGTCATAGGACAAATTGGATCTTTTTGGATAAATTTGTCTAAAATTTGCACAATTTCCCCTGTTTTTAATAATTTGATTTGTAGAAGGTTCTGTTTTGAGTCTGCATGACAGATTTTTTTTTTTAAAGATTTTATTTATTCATTTGACAGAGAAAGAGAGATCACAAGTAGGCAGAGAGGCAGGCAGAGAGGGAGAAGCAGGCTTCCCGCTGAGCGGAGAGTCCAATGTGGGGCTCGATCCCAGGACCCTGAGATCATGACCTGAGCTGAAGGCAGAGGCTTAACCCACTGAGCCACCCAGGCGCCCCTCTGCATGACAGATTTTATTCACAAGAAATTTATTTCAGGTTCTGTGGCGTCTTTGACTTTGACCTGTGATGATTTCTGGCTACCTTAGAGCAGTACGTGGAAAATGACTTCAGTGTCCATCCTTCCAGCAATGGAGTTCCTCCCACATGATGTAAGCTACCATACAGATTTTCTTTTGCCTTTGGTTTTTACGACTTTAAAAGGCAGAGAATCCCATTACACCATATTATACTTCCAGCCCACCTATGCAAATGTCATCAATGGAGATAATTACCATTTCAGGAAATAGTGTTCTGAGCTATATTCTATTTATTGATTATATTTTCCAATGACAGGGCATAGCTGAGTGCACATGGTGTAATTCTTTTTAAAAAGTCTAAGTTTTCTAATCCAGATGGGATTTATTATGGTCAATTGAAATAAATCGGAGAATTGGCTGCAGCAATTCAAACCACAGGGCTAAGTGAGGGTCACATTTTACTATGCTATCCATGCCCACTAATATGACTTGCCCCATCTGGCATCTCACCATTTTGCTCCAGCCTCTAACAAAATAATACCTCTTAAATGTTGCCACATCCTAAATAGACCGCTGAGATTACAGCCAACCATCATCCAATTGGTCAGTGCTTTTCAAAGTGTTACCCACCAAGCGAACTGGATCGGAATTACTAAGATGCACACTAAAAGTGTGTATTTCCGATCCCTGGCCCCACCCACTAAAGAAGAAATGACTGGGGAACACCCAGGAGTTTGCATTTCACATCAGGTTCCCTGGTCGTTTTTAACTGGTCCCAAGATGAGAACTTCTCCAGCTGGAATGTGAACATGGATTAATTGTTCATGAACAATGGTGTTTGGCTCATTTCTCTTTACAGGACATCAGTGGTTTTCAAACTGTGTAGGCGTAAGAAAGATCTAGGAACCAATTAAAAATGACTTCCTTGGGGCGCCTGGGTGGCTCAGTGGGTTAAGCCGCTGCCTTCAGCTCAGGTCATGGTCTCGGGGTCCTGGGATCAAGTCCCACATCGGGTTCTCTGCTCAGCGGAGAGCCTGCTTTCCTTCCTCTCTCTCTTCCTGCCTCTCTTGTGATTTCTCTCTGTCAAATAAATAAATCTTTAAAAAAAAAAAAAAAATGACTTCCTTACTCTACCCTCCGAGACCTTGACTCAGTAGGTTTGGCAAGTAACCCCAGCTCAAAGGATAGGTCTGCCAGTCCGGGTACCATACTTGGTGAAAGAAATATAATTTCAAAAAACTTGGTGAAACATTAACAGTGTTCATTTTTAAAGTCAGGGCTTGAATGTCCCCCTCTGGTTGGTAAACTCCTTGGTTCTTGTTTACCATTTTATGCTGGACAGCACCCAGTTCATTGAAAAGACTCAAATGTTGCTTGTTACATTGAAATTAATTACTGTAAGAACAGTGACAGAACCAGGAGTGGGAGCTTGATTCCTGAAATTGTTTCCTGGCTCTTTTGTGTTGGTGGGATAAAAGACAGCAGATAACTACCACAGGTAGAAGAAACAAAGTATTCCCTTGGGTCTCTGCATGATTGCAGATGGAAGCCGAAAAGGCTCAGAGCAGAACCTTTGCTTTTGTAATAATGACACAACCAAAGGACAGAAGAAATGCTGCAAATGAGTCCTCCTTGGACACCAGCTCTCAGAAAAGTCCCTGGGCTGATGTGAGACATTCATTAAGGGTAAGAAGAAAACAGATGGAACAGACATGAGTGAAGAAAAAATATATAATTTCAAAAATGTCATTGAAGGTCCACCAATAAAGAACTTGATATAGTTATTTTAGATTCTAAGAGTTCATCATATTCCTTTTCATATAGTCTTTATGGAATAGCACTGGACTGAGAAGGTGAAGAGTACAGTAGCTACCTGCCATTGACGAAGACTCAAGGAGGGACTACTCTGTTCCCATTTCCTGAAATCCTGTTCTTGACAGAGGCACGATGCTTATCTCTGGTCACTGAAAGATCACAGCTAAGAGGCTCTCTAGACATTTCAAACTTGGGGTGCCTGGATAAGCATCCGACTCTTGATTTCAGCTCAGGTCATGATGTTAGGGTGGTGAGATTGAGCCCGTGGTGAGATTGAGCCCGTGAGCCCTGCTTAAGATTCTCTCTCTCCCTCTCCCTGTGCCCCTCCTCCTCACTTTCTCTGTCTCCCTCAAGTAAGTAAATAAATTTAAAAATATATATATTTCAAACTGGTAACAAAACTATACATTTCTCTTGGGAAGTCTAGGACTATTCTATTGATTTGACATTACACAGCAAGGATTTCTCTCTCTTAATTTGTTTTAAACACAAGAGACCATTCCATATATGGTAATAGTTACTGATAGCCCAGACACAGGAGAGAAATTTTACATATCCCAAGTGAGAATTCAGCAGAAAGAAGACGAGGAAGAGAAATTTTCTGGATTCGATAAACTCCTTGGGTATGACTTTTGTAGCCAGACACTATGATTGCATTTTTATTAGAAGCGGGAACTGGGCAAGGGGTTGGGGGTGTAACAGTTATATCATGCTTTTGAAACAACGTAGAGGTCCTGAGCTAATGGATTTCTACCATTAGCTTGTTATCCACATGACCTCACTTTGTTTTTTCTCTTTTTAAAAAAGATTTTGTTTTTATTTATTTGAGAGAGAGAGCATGCCCACGTGAGCATGAGCGGGGCGGGGGGCAGAGAGAGAGGGAGAAGCTGACTCTGCCAAGTAGGGAGCCTGGCACAGGACCTTGGGTTCATGACCTGAGCTGGAGGCAGACACTTAGCGGACCGAGCCACCCACATGACCTCACTTTGGAGATACCTATAGAGGGTTCAGCCCCCACAGACAGACCGGTGAAAGTCAATTTTGTTTGTTTGTTTGTTTGTTTTAATTTACTTGAGAGAGAGCAAAACCAGGATCCTGGGATCATGACCTGAGCCAAAGGCAGACACTTAACAGACTGAGCCACCCAGGCACTCCAAAAGTCATTTTATATTTAATAATCTTGAGAGTCTGTGATCTTCACTATATTGAGTTCCTCTCTTTGAATATAACTACATTCTCTAGTTCCAGTAGCCCATCAAATTTTGCCTCATATTTTTAATTGGGAAACAGAAGGTAAGTTCTTTTAAGCCAAAGGGTGATCTCTGTGGAGTACCATGTGTCCTACAGCAGAAGAGAAGCTGTAACATTTGTCAGAGAAATTTGGGAGTGCCAAGTGAAAGCAAATGAACAGATTCTGCAAGGCATTAGCAAGGTAGATGCATAATCTAAGTTGAGAACCATTATATATCAAATCAGTGCAAGTAAATTAAGGCAGAAACTATCATACCCAATATAAAGATTCATGAAAACTTACAAAATGTTAAGGTTTTGCTCATTCCCTAATAACTCTCATAAGCTAGAAAGGATTAACCTAAAAGTTTTTATTATTTCAGTGAGGACCATTTCTATAGGACCATAAAGCAGTAGGGGTAGCAGTGTGATTATCGAACTTTGGCACGTAGAAGGGTAAACTAGAAAGTTATTAAAAACAAGCAAACAAACAAAAACCCAGATGTCCTGACTCTGGAGATTCTAATTCAGTTCTGAGTGGAAGCTTGGGCATCTGTACCTTGAACAAGCTCTCCTGTGAGCCTGATACACACTGTGAGAGCCACTGAGAAAGATCTCAGGCTCTTTGGAGTCAGGGAGGCCCAGGTTTGAATCCCAGTTCTGCTGTTTATTAGCTATGGGACTGGGGCAAGTTACTCACCTCTACGGGCTTTGGTGTTTTCATTTGCATATTTATCTAAAACGCTAATCGCTAAACTATCTCATTCTGTGTTCTCTGAGAACTCCTGTTTCAGCACATAATCTGCTATTCCTAAAAACAATTTTGCATTAAAAAGTCTTAGAACACTTTGCATAAAAATCTGTAACAAACACTACAGGGTGCTCAGCTCACTGTCTTGTTTTGTGCCCCCAAAGTCATTTTCACGGAGTTCTTTGAAACTAAGCTCCTAGGGCCCAAAAGGAGTAAGGGTAGCCAGGAAGAGGGAAAACAATCTGAAGATTACTCCCAACTCTCTAGCAGAATTGATGGCATCTCTGCATTATCCATGGGAAAGGATGGGAAAGGCCATGGTCCTAGTCCAGAAGCGGCCATCATTTTCCCCTCCTAAGGAAGTGGTCCTTGTCACTGGCAAACGTACCACCTGGCGACCAGGGCACGAGAATCAGAGCTTACAGGACGTGGTTTCTCAGGGGAGGCCATGCAAGGTGGTGGGGACAGCGTGAGCTTTAGAGGTAAGAGAATTGCGTGTAAATTCCTTGTCGCTTCCTTGGCATTTCCTTGGAGAGGCATCAACTTTCCTGGATGAGTTTCTCCTCTATGAGGTAGCAAGCATGCATGGCACAGAGGTTTGTGAGGGTGAATAGACTAATGAAAGTCAGATGCCTAGCAGAGTGCCTGCTGCTTAGTACATTCTAGAGCACAGGAAAACTCCATATATACAGCAGTGCTCAGTTTGCAAAAGCTGCTCATCAGACAGCTGTGTGTTCGTGTGTGCGCGCACGCGCGCGCATTTGTTGGGTCATCACAAGGTTTCTGATGTACCACGTGATGCAGCTATCTCTGCAAATTGTCAGATTCAGGCTAAATCCTGTGGTGTGGTGACTTTTTGAGTGAAAGGAGTGTAGGCAATTTGAAGCTTTGAAGAAAAAGACTTGAGGTGACTGTAAGAAATTGAAAAGGAAGGCAAGTGATCATGCCAGTGATCAAATTACCTAGTAAATTGTATTGAAAAAGAAAATAAGAGATTGAGAAAATAAATTGCTTCTGTTTCTGGGATTGTTATTATATCCCCAGGACTAAATCAATTTCTGTCTTTCTTCTTCTTTTTTTTTTTTTCCTTTTAAGAGAAAGAAAATGGCCCACAGTGGGGAGGCTTAACAGGCCTCAACTAATCTGAGTTGAAAACCTGTCAAACTGAAGGCCAGCTACATTCGCTTAAAAGTGTGTTTGTTAATCATCGGGAAATGTAAATTCCTGGCAAGATGATATCTCCTAGTTGTCCCGAGTTCATAGGAGCCTCTTGCTTTTTGTGGCCTAGTTTCTTAGGAAAAATAAAAAAACAGTAATGGAGCAAAACTGGCTTTGGGAATTTAAAATACAAACTTCTGCTTCTAATTGCCTTTGCCTTCTGTACAGACTTAACAGAATCATCAACATCAATCAGAATTTCATTTTGGAAGTGGCTGGCAACAAGCAGCTCTTTTAGACTGTAGCCTTGAACCAAACAGGGAAATGCTTTTCTCCTTATGAAAAAGTCTTTGAAAATTAACCAGGAACTTGTACGGAAAATGAAATGAACATTTCTGTTGGATGCTTCTTAGTACTCAACAACGTCAGATGCTGACCCTCCCTTTGCAGGTGTTACTTGGTTCAAAGTTGATCTAAGTGCCTTGTTTTTCTTCTCAGGGATTAATTTATCTAATGCATTCTAGAAATTACTACACAGAGACAGCCTTGTGAAAGGAGTCAATAAAGTATTTCATAAAATGTTCACTATCTTCTGTTGTCTTAAACCTGATTAGTTCTGTGAACTGAGAGCCCAGTGTGTGACCTGGCATGATTCATTAACCACCGCTCTCCAGGGTATTTCAAAGTTGATTTATCTCATGGACAAATGAGAGCTTATTGACTAATTCGCATTTTTCCAGAAAAGTTAACTTGAAATATCCAGCACAACCTGCCAAGCTCTGTCTTTGTTTATAAATCCATTTCCTGGTGACATCATACAAGATACTCCCACACTGGAAACCTTGAATTTTGCCTGGTCTTCTCAGATGATTAATTCTAAATCCAGCTTCATCTCATTGCAACCCCTCCCTTATTTGATTACTACAGATCAGTAGAAGAAGCCCAACCTTTTTCAGGATTCTCTCAATAAAAAATTTTTAGATACTGATTTCTCAAATACTCTTATTAACAACCTCACTCTTCATATAATTTCAAGGACCTGGTGTTTTCTTTTTCAAATATGGATACTGTCTCCTTGATATTTTCTTAAACAGTTGTTAAGAGTAGATTATGACCAATTTAACATACTAAATGGGTATAAATGGGACATGGTTGTTGGAAAAAGAAACACAGCTTTAAGGCACTAAAGAACCTCTCAACATTTCTTTGAACTTGGCAGCTGAATGATTTATTGGCAACTCATTATCTGTTGTCATGGGGAATAGCCATATCTTGTTAAGCAAGGCCATAAGCAATACAGCAAAATAAAGCATCGATCTCTTTCTCTAAAATTTTTTTGCTACAATGAAAAGCTGGTTGATGCATAATGAAATGAACACATTCTTCATAAGTAAGAGATTATGCAGCCAGCTCAGGGGCCCGGGACCCACAAGTTGAATAGCATGGACCTGGAATGAGCATGTTGACATTTTGGCACATGAAATCTTATTTTCCTTAGAAGTTTCTCAGATTTTAGGAAAGATACTAAAAGATTAAGAAAAGAATCATGTTGAATACCTGGAATCATATTTCTAATAAAAATAGAGCTAAATTATTTAATTTTGATAATCAGTTTCAAAACTCAAAATCAACTGGACTTATATCTGAGGACATAGTTATGGAAATTCATGATTGCTTTGCTGCCTTATTTCTTTATTTTAGAAAAAGTGGGTTTTTCTTCCCCCACTTGACTCGTGAAACGTTGTCACTGTATTTTCAAAACTTTGGAAAAGATTAAGATTACTGCTCTTATTTTTTCACTACAAAAGAGGGCACCTTTTTTCTCACCATAAAAATAAACATCCTTGTTATGATTGTAGTTTGAAAACTTGGAAGTGCCAAAAAAAAAAAAAGCAATAAAATTAATTCAAGATCCTAGCAGCATTTAAAGACATTAGTTGAGATTATACTGAATATGGTTTTGTATTTTTTTTGCACTGAATATAAGTATTTTCTCATGTCATTTAATAGTTTATAAAATATGAGGTTTAACGTCTTTATACTAGTTTAACACATGTATTATTGCTTATTTTATCTCTCCTTTATTATACAATATTCAGATTGGTTCCAGTTTTTGCTACCATAAATAATACTACAATAAGGTATCTGTATAATATTTGTGTGTCTCTGGTTGTTTTCTTAGAGTGCTTGCTTAATTATCTTTGTGAGGAAGTCCTCGAGAATCTGTCATTAATTCAGAAATCTTTCCCTCTATTGATAAGTTCCTTTAAGGGCCCTGAAAATACTTAGGAAACTTACTTATATGTGAGAAAACTGATCTGTTCTGATTCTCAAGCCCCAGTTCCCTGTGGCCCAATGATTTTAAAGAACCTTTTTTTCCAAATCATGTCCCACTTAATTGTCTCCCTCTGAAAGCAAGGAAACAGGAAGCCAGGAAGTGAGGGACTAGCTGTCCATACCGTGAAAGGAAAGGAATGAATCAGATGCTTAAGTTTTGATAGATACAACAGATGTTCTCTTGACTGTATTTCCTGGGCACTTAGTAGGAATCAAGGCAAACTGATAACATTTTAATTTATCATGTTTTAAAGAAATACTTCTAAGCTTCACACACCTGCTATGATTAAGCTACCTTTAAGAACACTGAATTAGGGCACCTGGGTGGCTCAGTGGGTTAAGCCGCTGCCTTCGGCTCAGGTCATGATCTCAGGGTCCTGGGGTCGAGTCCCACGTCGGGCTCTCTGCTCAGCAAGGAGCCTGCTTCCCTCTCTTTCTCTCTCTCTCTGCCTGCCTCTCTGCCTAGTTGTGATTTCTCTCTGTCAAATAAATAAATAAAATATTAAAAAAAAAAAAAAGAACACTGAATTACTTTAAAATGGGTTAGAGGTCACACATTACTATGTGCGACTGAAGAGAAATATTGCTTAAAGGTGACACCGGGCCCTACTTAGGAATAAGGAATGACTGCATGTCAGTCACTTTGCCTACATCAAAATAAAGTTAAATGACAGAATCTAAACTGGGTCCTGATTCATGGATATTTAATAAATATCTGCAGAATTAGAGACTTACCGGAAGTAATCCTAACCCAGACAGAAAGTAACACTAACCCAGACAGAAAGTAATACTAACCCTGACAGTAACACTAACCCAGACAGGAAACCAGAAGTGAGAGTGGCCAGATAATGGAACTAAGGCTTGGCCTGGGCCCAGGTAAGGCCACTGGAAAACTGGAAGGCACTAAACTTCTTCATTCAACAAATTTGGTTCATGACCTGTGGTTCGGTTGAGTGAACAGTAGTAACACATGTCCAAATTTGGTTGAGTGGACAGCGGTAACACAGAGAGTAACGACAATGGAAAGGTCTTAGACTTAAAAGTGAAAGGGAAAACACTGGGGTACTAAATGTATTATTGGTTTGGGCCAACTAATACACTTGGGAAAATGGTGTATTATCTGCCAAACCTAAGACTCTCTTACTCTCACTGGATCTGACATTAGGGGAGCATAAACGCAGACAGAATTACTAGGAAATCAAAGTTTTATGGGTGTATTCCCTGAAGTAGAATGCTGTCTTGGAAAGTCAATTGTGGCAGCCCACATATTTGGAATAATCGACTTGTAACATTCTCCCCAAATTCTAAGTGAATAGAGGAACATTAGAATCCATATGGAATAGTCTCACCTTTAAAAAAAGAGGATGCAAAAATGTTAAACTACATTATTTTGCTTTTAGGTAGAAGCCCAAGATCTGTCCATTCTGTGTGCCTCTATCCAATGACGTAAGTCAAACATTTATGAAAGAATAATGAATGCCTTTGCTACAAAATCAGAAATAGCTAGAAATATAAGACATTTCCATATTTTAATCTCTTGAGCATTTTGATGCTCTAGTAATTATTTCCTATTAAAACTATGAATCTCCAATAGTTTCACTATAAACAGTAAAATCAGTGTGGCTGCTGGGTGTCCATAGTGTGCTGGGCTAGCGGACACAGCTCCCTTAGATAGATGGGAGCCTTCCCACACACGGGAAAGGAGACTTTGTAAAAAAACAAAACAACCAACAACAACAAAAAAACCCCTTATTTACATTTTCCTTTTGTCAACCCTAAATGCCCAAGTATATTCCATACAGAACTCTAAACCAGACATGTGCCTTTTTTATTCAGCTCCCGTGGCAATCCTGGGAGGTCTCTGTGGTTGTTCCTATGTCGAACACTACAAACTGGAATGTATAAGGTAAAGTGGAATGAATTGAGAAGCCAGAATTTGAGCTCAGACATGCTTGAGACCAAAGCCAATACTACCTTCAAATTTGTAAAACATGGGAGGATATGCATAATCCTTTTTTGAAGGAGGGAGAGGGTTGGATACCCAAATGGTCATTTATACATATCATATTTCATTTTACATGTCTTCCCCTTAGAGGAACCTACAGCATCACAGAAATACCAAGCTATCCAGATCAAGTGTAGAACACCTAGACCTTGTGGAGTCTGGGCAACTGGAAGTATTATCACATGGCTACTTACTAACTGTATCTTTTTTTTTTTTTTTTTTTTTTTTTTTAAAGATTTTATTTATTTATTTGACAGAGAGAGAGATCACAAGTAGGCAGAGAGGCAGGCAGAGAGAGAGGAGGAAGCAGTCTCCCTGCAGAGCAGAGAGCCCGATGCGGGGCTCGATCCCAGGACCCTGAGATCATGACCTGAGCCGAAGGCAGCGGCCTAATCCACTGAGCCACCCAGGCGCCCCTTACTAACTGTATCTTATATACTAATTGTATCAGGATAGAAAAGAACAGATTATCCAAAAATGGGGGTGGTGCTGGAACTACCTTGAATTTAGAAGAAAGGTCGGGGCACCTGTGTGGCTCAGCCTTCTGCCTTTGGCTCAAGTCATTGTCCCTGTGTCCTGGGACCAAGCCCTGCATTGTGCTCTTTGCTTAGCGGGGAGTCTGCCTCTCCCTCTCCCTCTGCCCCCTGCTTGGGAGAGCACCCTCTCACAAAGAAAGAAGTAAATATTTTAAAAGAGAAGAAGAAGGAGAAGGAGAAGGAGAAGAAGAAGGAAGAGGAGGAGGAGGAGGAGAAAGGTTGGAAGGGGTTCCATTGAACGGTGATAGATCTCGAGCCTGAAGAGTCCACTCTGGGGGTTTTAGCATTTTGATTCTTTCTCAGTAATTTCCGGAACACAGAGTGTCTGCTCACCTGCCCTGGACAGGGCCTAGGCACTCCTCCTTCTTTTAAGGACAAAATCACAGATTTCTATGAGCTGTGGGTTGCCATCTTGTCCTGTCTCCTCTCCTCTATCTGCCCAGGCATCCTGGCCCCCACCTGCAGGTCTGTGGCAGTCAGGAAACATTATAGTGAGTCACCTTGTCCCAAGGCTCTTCCCCTATGGCATACCTGACTATTTAGGATCTGGAAAACCCTCTGCTGCGTTGTCTGGCCAGCCTTGGGTCGCACAAGGATGTAAACGACTTTCAGGTCGGGACTGGTGCGAAATAGCTTCTCCATCAACACTTTGCCCAGGAAGCCTGTGGCCCCAGTAATGAGAATGGACTTGCCACTATAGAAAGGTGCAATCATGGACATGATTCTTCCCTTGGTCTTTTACAGCTCCGGAAAGAGGTTCCTGAAAAGGAAGAGGAATAACAAAACTTTACATTCTCAGAAGTTCTAAAATGCAGTCAATCTAAAATGTTTCTGGCGCTTCCAGGAGTTCTGGATGCAGAAAAAGGTCACAGTGAGAGCATCATACTTTACTGACAACACGATTCATTTCAATCAGTATTTACTGAGCCCGTTTTGCATGCCAGATTTTATGTCAGGAATTGCAGGCCAAAAAAAAAAAAAAAAAAGAAGAAAGAAAAAGAAAAAAAACAAAGTAAGACATGGTTCCTGCTCTCAAGAGATTGCTCATAGACTAACAGAGGAGACAGACATCTAAATGGATGACTGAATACAATACGTGAGTGCTAAAACAAAGGGATTGCAGACACAGGGGGGACAGCAGGATTTAGAAATTTCAGAAAGGCCCACGGGTCTGCCGGGATGGGTGAAGGTGAGGTATACTGTGAAGGGAGGGCAGGAGCGGTGGGGGAAGGTGTTTCCAGCCCAGAGAGCAAGAGCAAAGGTGCAAGGTGTGGCAGGTCCTGCGGCCTGGAGGAAACAAAAGGACGTCAGTGAGACACCAGGAACATCAGTGATAAGGCTAGGAGTGGCCCCGTAACCCATGAAAACAAAGTTTAGAACAGCCATCACATTCTTTTTCAATTATGATATAATTAGTATTTCAGTTGCAGTTTTCTTTAGAAAAAATATTGGAGCAAATAACTTCTGGTTTTACTTGAATTCACAGGCCCTGGCCTACCCAGCCATTTCCAAGTAAATACATTTTTCTCTTCCTTGGGCTGAAAAGGGGTCTAGGGCCACCCTTTCCCCATGCGTTCCTCTCAGGGCTGAAACGCTGCAAAAGACAAAGGAAAGAGAAGGTTGAACAAGCGAGGCCAGGACGGGAGGCTTTGTTAAGCTCTGAAATATCACCGGATGACTGTAGGAGCTCCGTCCATTTAAGTCTGCTACTAGGAGCAGAGAGAAAGCAGATCTGGGAGTGGGAAGCCAGGTGCGGCCCTTAGGTCCTGGGCCTCCCAGAAAAGTGACCACATGCTATTGACATGCCACGTGAAGTGTCTGTCTCTTAGCTTGGGTTCAAAATGGTCCGTGGGAAGCAGCGGTGGAGAGCTTTGAATGAAACAGTGCAGTGGGCTGGGTGCAGACTTCCTCTCTGTCATAATAGGTCCCCTGAAACCTGCTGGATGACGGCGGGTGGATTGCACAGAACACAACTCCAGGGACCAGCCCTGCTGGTCTAGACCCCAGAGCTCACGAAGAAGAAGAAGAAGAAAAAAAAATTTTTTTTGAGAGTTAGCGCCCTGCCTTATTACCTCCAGTGAAGGTTCCCCTGCCAGTAACTCCTTAAAACTCCTTATCTCCTCAACAGTCATAATTTACAGATCATAATAATAGTCATAATTTAGACTGTAAGGATTTTGAGGCTGTTCTTGGGCAGCACTTTTTGCCTTTGAAGGATTCGTTCACCCATGAATTTACTCAACAAATAATTGTGAGTACCTGCCCTGACAGACTGTGCTGAATTCTGAAGATAAGCAGACGAATGAGGCAAACAGATCTCTGTGCTCCCTCTGGCAGAAGAGGCCAGCAATACAAAGATTGGTAAATACGTAAACAAGATGACAGACTGTACAGATGCAAATAAAATAAGGATCAATGACAGAAATCACATCCAATCATCGACCTTACCATTCAGTTTAGGAAATCTGGATTTCAAATCATGTTAGTTATATCCACTGAGTTACTATTTAAACTCTTTTACTGGGGCGGCTGGGTGGCTTAGTCGATTTAGCATCTGACACTTGTTTCAGCTCAGGTCATGATCATGGTTGTGAGAAGGAGCCCCATGTCGGGCTCCGTGCTCAGTGGAGAGACTGCTTGAAGATTCTCTCCCTCCACCCCTCCCCCCACTTATGTGCTCTCTCTCTCTAAAGGAAATAAATCTTAAAAAAAAAAAAAAGCCTTTATTGAAGGTTGAGGTGAAAAATATTACTTTGGAGAACACATTTGGATCTTGTGCAAAACAGCAACTAATCATAGTTTTTTTTCACCATGTTGCAAAATGTTACTCATATTGCAATCTACCCAATCACTTTCTAAAGATTTTATCCCTTGGGAAAAGTATTGAAGAGTCTTGCCTTGCTTGCCTGGAGGCTCAGAAAAGTGTGGAAGGCAGTACAACATCCTAGTTGAGCATGCAGGTTCTAAGCACGACTATCTGAAATACAATCCAAGTTCTGCCACTTATTAGCACTGTGACCTCAGGCACGTTCTTCCTCTCTCTGTGCTGTAGCTTGCTCATTAGTAAATGCGGATAACAAAAGTATCCACATAATAATGCTGTGGTAAGAATTATATGACTCAATATATTACTAAAACTCTTAGTAATCAACACAGTATTTGACTGACACAAAAAATACACACATAGGTCAAGAGAGTAGATCAGAGAGCCCAGAAATAAACCACGCTTACTTGACCAATTAATCTACAATAAAGGAGGCAAGAGCATAAAATGAGGAAAAGATGGTCTACTGATTAAGTGGTGTTGGGGAAACTGGACAGCTACATGCAAAAGAATGAAACTGGACCACTTCCTTATACCATACACAAAAATAAACCCAAAATGGATTAAAGACCTAAATCTGAGACCTGAAACCATTAACTCCTAGAAGAAAACACAGGTGATAATGTCTTTGCCATCAGCCACTGAAACATTTTTCTAGATGTATCTCCTCAGACAAGGGAAACAAATGCAAAAATAAACTATTGGAACCACACCAAAATAAAAAGCTTTTGCACAGCAAAGGAAGCCATCAAAACAAAACAACAAAGCAGCCTACTGAATGGGAGAAGATATTTGCAAATGATATATCCAATAAGAGATTAATATCCAAAATATATAGAGAACTCATACTAGTAAACACTAAAAAAACCCCAAATAATCGGAATAAAAATGCGCCGAGGATCTGAATAGACATTTTTCCAAAGAGGTCATATAAATGTCTAACAGACACATGAAAAAGATGCTCAACATCACTCATCATCAAGGAAAGTGCAAATCAAAACCACAGTGAGTTTTCACCTTAACACTTGTCAGAATGGGTAGAATCAAAAAGACAAAAAATAACAAGTGTTGGTGAGGATGTGGAGAAAATGGAACTCTTGTACACTTCTGGTGGGAATGCAATTTGGTGCCACTCCTGTGGAAAACAGTATAACGATTTCTCAGAAAATAAAAAATGGAATTACCATATGATCCAGTAATTCCACTACTAGGTACTTACCCATAGAAAACAAAAACACTCATTTGTAAAGATATATGTACCCCTATGATTATCGAAACATTATTTATAATAGCCAAGATATAGAAGTAATCTCAGTGTCCATCAACAGGTGGATGGATAAAGAAGATGTGCCATATGGAATATTACTCAGCTATAAAAAAATGAAATCTTGCATTTGCAACAATACGGATGGACCTAGAAGGTATAATGCTAAGTGAAATAAGTCAGATAAAGACAAATACTATATGATTCCACTCATATATGGAATTTAAGAAACAAAGCAAACAAAGACAAAAGAGACAATCAAAAAAACCAGACTCTTAAGTACAGAAAACAAACCGATGGTTGCAGGAGGGCAGGTGGGTGGGGAGATGGGCAAAGTAGATAAAGGGGATTGAGGGTACACTTATCATGATAAGCACTGAGCAATGTAAGAATTGTATCTGAAACTGATAGAACACTGTATGTTAATCATTTATCAATTAAAAAAAAACTCTTAGAAATATTCGTTACCCATACTATATACTCAATAAGTATTAGCTGTTAATATAGTCACTAGTTATACATTTTTCCTCTTAATAGTTCCTGGTTTTTCCTTTTGACATTTATTTTAAGTGCTCTGTCTTATGCATTTTATACACCCTCTTTTGGAAATAGGAGGTGATTTACAAGTCAGTCAGTCATCAAGCCAAGTAAACTGCTTTCCCCAAATGCAACTCTACTTGATGATGAACCTTGCCAGTTCCTTTTCCCACACCATACTCCTTTAGTATATTAGGTATAAATAAGCATGGTTGGCAGGAAAATACAGAAGAGAAACTGAGTTTGGATAGGGTTATTTCAAAACCTCACTTGTTCTGAAGATGTCAGATGCTTGTTTTGCACTCTTTTTTTATTTTCTTCAAAGATTTTACCCATTTGACAGAGACAGACAGTAAGAGAGGGAACACAAGCAGGGGGAGTGGGAGAGGGACAAGCAGGCCTCCACCGAGCGGGGAGCCAGACGCTGGTGATTCCAGGACCCTGGGATCATGACCCAAGCTAAAGGCAGAAGCTTAACTGACTGAGCCACCCAGGCGCCCTTTGTTTTGCACTCTTACATGCTTTGGTGGAGTCACATTTTCTAGAAATGCGAACATACTGTTCAGATATTTTGATCCCAGATACAGTTTTGTAACCTGTGATAAAAAATTTTAGGAAGCAGAAATGTATTTCTTTTTTTTTTTTAAGATTTTTATTTATTTATTTGTCAGAGAGAGAGAGCAAGAGCAAGCACAGGCAGACAGAGTGGCAGGCAGAGACAGAGAGAGAAGCAGGCTCCATGGGGAGCACGGACCCCGATGTGGGACTCGATCCCAGGACGCCGGGATCATGACCGGAGCTGAAGGCAGCCGCTTAACCAACTGAGCCACCCAGGCGTCCCCAGAAATGTATTTCTAATGAGCCCATTTCTCATGGGACAAAGAAGACTTAATATGTCCTCAAAGAATTGAATTTGCCTGCTCAGTAGGGAGTCCAAATACTTCTCAAGCAAAACCAAGCCATGGCAGAGTACGCTGAGTTCTTGGACAGGGAAACAAAACAAACCAGCATTCCACGGCCCTCATTCTCTGACTGTCAGAAGCAGGTGGCAGGAGAGTGTGGCCAAGGCTCTACGCAAGGCAAGTGATTCTGAAAAACATCTGAGAATTCCTCATCCTCAGATCAAAGCTGTATCAGAGATGTTTCTTCTACTTCTTGCCTCCACTCTCCACAAATGGCTTAGTTCCTGGCCGCAGAAACTCTTTTTAAAAATTTGGCTCCCAGGGTCCCTGGGTGACTCAGTTGTTTAAGGGTCTGCCTTCAGCTCAGGTCATGATCCCAGGGTCCTGGGATTGAGTCCCTCATTGGGTTCTCTGCTCAGCAGGGGGTCTCTCTCTCTCTTTCTCACTCTCTGTCAAATAAATAAATAAAATCTTTTAAAAAATGGCTCTCTGAATTCTGTTCCCTATATTAAACTTGCAAGTTCCAGGAATTATTAACCCTGAACATAATTCATTAAAATAATTCAGCTAATTATTTTAAAAATTACAGTAAACTCACATTCAGTAATGGATGATACAAACTCTAGAAGGAGGAATATGTTTAGGACCAGCTGACTGGTCATAGTTTGCCTTTCATATCTTGGGATTGCCAGTGCAGAGAGCAAAGGACAATTTGCTGTTCCTCATGC
This sequence comes from Meles meles, assembly GCF_922984935.1. NCBI lineage: Eukaryota > Metazoa > Chordata > Mammalia > Carnivora > Mustelidae > Meles > Meles meles. The sequence goes on from NC_060072.1 coordinate 66,182,286, forward strand.
TCATGATATGGCTTGTGAGAAGCCTAAGCCACTTTTTTTTTTTTTATATTTTATTTATTTGACAGAGAGAAATCACAACTAGGCAGAGAGGCAGGCAGAGAGAGAGGAGGAAGCAGGCTCCCTGCGGAGCAGAGAGCCCGATGTGGGGCTCGATCCCAGGACCCTGGGATCATGACCTGAGCCGAAGGCAGAGGCTTTAACCCACTGAGCCACCCAGGTGCCCCAAGCCTAAGCCACTTTGACAATTTCCAGAATCATCCTGTATGAGGTAGGATATATGATGCTTGAATGAAAAAGGAGGGGGCCTATGAAAATCAGCCAGTGCATTTTTTTTTATAAAGGTTTTTTTTTTTTTTAATTTTATTTATTTGACAGAGAGATTACAAGTAGGCAGAGAGGCTAGTAGAGAGAGAGGAGGAAGCAGCCTCCCTGCCAAGCAGAGAGCCTGATGCGGAACTGGATTCCAGGACCCTGAGATCATGACCTGAGCCGAAGGCAGAGGCTTAACCCACTGAGCCACCCAGGCACCCCTAGCCAGTGCATTTTTATTGAATGTCTACTATGCGCCAGATACTGTCTAGACACTGGGAATAGTAGTGTCTAGGGTGTAGGCAGCAACTTAGATTCTTCCTTTCTTTTCTGGAGCATTTTTTTCCTCTTAAGATCATTCCTCATGGTCATGAGTAGAAATAGCTGGTTTTTACTCTTCTTTTGGTAGTAAAATGAAGCTGTTCTCGTTTCTAGAGAACAGATGTTAAAATACTGAATCATGATTGTTGTGCCAAGTTATACATTTTTTGCAGTTTTCAGCATATGGAAATTTTTCTTTGAGTAGTTCTTCCGAAAAACAAAAAATTGAGATTCAAATACTTAAGGGAGACAGGTTTACTGGTATTTCTTGATAGCCTTTTAGAGAAAAACATTTTAAAAAAAAGAAACAAGGTACTCTGTGCCTCGGGAAACTTACTTAACCAGGGTTTCTTGGTCTTGGTTCTATCAATATTTTGGGAGGGATAAATCTTGGTGGAGAGGTGTCGGGGTTGGGGCACTGTCCAGTACAATGTAAAGTGTTAAGCTGCATCCCTGGCCTCAACTCACTAGACGGTAATAATATCCCTCTTCCCCAGTCAGGTGTGACAATCCAAAATGTCTAGAATTTGCTAAATGTGCTCTTGGGAAAAATTGCCTCTTCTTCAGAGAAACATTGTTCTTGGACCTTCTTCAGTGCTCATTTTATAATATTCAGCACACACATTAAAATGTCAATATTCAAGGCTTAAATGTCTGCTTGTGAAACTAGGTACTAGATATGATCCCCCTGCCCCCCTATTTTCCCTACGCTAAATCCTTCATAGGTACGTACATTTATCAAGGAAATACATGCGTGGCATATCCTGATTGTGCTCAATGTGGAGATGAAGGAAGAATTCTTCAGAGAAAGATGTCCCACTTTTTATTTAACCAAATTTCTTTTGGTCTCTGTGCTTTAAGTTAGACTATGAACCCCACTTTCCACACAGACTGAGCCTCTCAATTTTATCCATCAAAACCAATTACAGGCAAATTTAGGAAAGAATGGCAATTGGACCAGCATGAGAGATCAGCTGAGGAAAAACCATTAGTATTGGTTGCTGTATATTAATAATTCTATGGATAATTGAGCCAATATCATCTATATGTAATTCTGTGCCTTTTTTCTGAAGATTCAAAGATGCTGTGTGTTAAGAGATAAGTTATGTTGGCAAATGGAGTGTTGGTTGGCAATGGACACAGTAATATGGGCTGATCTATTGAAGAAAACTGATGCTATTTTGGAAAATTCAGCAAATGAAAGTTGTTCTGCTTCATCAAAATTGAACACTTGAAATTCTTTCAATAAGTGTGCTGAATTAATTGCATAAATGCATTTATAAAATATTATTCAATGCATAAAAGGAGACCACAAACTTGTGAAAACATAATGTCCATTAAAAATCCCTATGGGAAAGACTGGGGTGGGGGGGCGTATGAAATAAATGACGGTAGCTGTATAACTGAGTGACAGGATTCAAGAGAAAGAATCTCATTTCATGTCTATAATTTCTTTCCATGATTTAAAAGGTAATTTAATAATACATTAAAAAAGAAGTTCTCAGAAAGTAATGGCTGCCAATATTTTTATAGTCTCTTCTTTTGCTGTGGGTACTGAAAGTACAAAGACATTATAAAACAAACCTTAGTTTAAAATGTATTTAGGGGCGCCTGGGTGGCTCAGTGGGTTAAAGCCTCTGCCTTTGGCTCAGGTCATGATCTCAGGGTCCTGGGATGGAGCCCCACATCGGGCTCTCTGCTCAGCGGGGAGCCTGCTTCCCCCCTCTCTCTGCCTGCCTCTCTGCCTACTTGTGACCTCTGTCTGTCAAATAAATAAATAAAATCTTTAAAAAAAAATAAAATGTATTTAAATTGTATATAAAAGTGTGGCTCAACTGACATTACACAATGTTGTAGACTGAATTATGTCCCTTCCAAATGCATATGTTGAAACCCTACCCCCTCAGTTAATGGTATTTGGATATGAGGCCTTTGGGTTACACAATGTCATCAGGGTAGGGTGCAAATTTGACAGGACTAGTGTCCTAATAAGGAGAGACACCAGAGAAAAGTCTCTCCTCAAACAGACACAGAGGAGAGGCTATGTGAGTACGGAGAGAGAAGGCTGTTGTCTACTATGCCAAGAAGAGAGCTCCCACCAGAAACTGAATTTGCTGGCACCTTAGTCATGGACTTGGATCCTCCCAAACTGTAAGAAATAAATGGAAGTTAAAGAGACCCAGTCTGTAGTATTTTATTGTAGCAGCTTGAGTAGACTAATGCACACACAAATACACATGAACAGAGACATCAACATTTCTGGGTGAGTAAAATAACTTGACAATATTTCTTTAAAGATTTTATTTTATTTATTTGACAGAGAGAGAGATCACAAGTATTCAGAGAGGCAGGCAGAGAGAGAGGAGGAAGCAGGCTCCCTGCAGAGCAGAGAGCCCGACGTGGGGCTCGATCCCAGGACCCTGAGATCATGACCTGAGCCGAAGGCAGCGGCTTAATCCACTGAGCCACCCAGGTGCCCCGACAATATTTCTTAATTTGGGAGTAAACCTGTGTCATTTTCCCATCATTGCAGATAAGGGTAGGATATTGATTCTTGCTATTCACATGTTTGTGAAAATATGGACAGGCCTTTGACAATAAGCTACAGAGACCTCATTAATCCAAGCTTTAAAAATCTGTATATAAGTCACATACCTCTTTGTCAGGTACTTAGCGAAAAAAAGTTTTCATCAGAGAGTTCTTTCTTTTTTATTTAGCGTTAGTTTCCAAATTATACAATTCAGCAATAAACTTAGATAACTTTCTGTGTGGGTTTGTTACACAAAGTCTTTCTGTGAGAACTTTCAAGTTCTTGATAGGGGAATACTGACCCTCAGGGGTATTGTAGGCAACTCTCCTTTGCGGGGGTGGGGGGGGGGAAGTAGTGCACAGCTCTCACTAATCAGATTAGCAATGGCCATAATCAAGAAAAACCAATTTGGAAAGAGTTCTGGGCAGGGATAAGGACAGCCCAGGGGAGCTTTAGTAACACAAAATTTACTAATTACTTCAACACACCTAATAACAGTCTTCCTAGTTTCCTTTTGCTTAGCTCTTTAGTAAGTCTTCAAAAAAACCCTCCAAATCTAACAAAAATTAAAAAGGAGGGGCCCCTGGGTGGCTCAGTTGGTTGAGTGTCCAACTCTTGCTTTCGGCTCAGGTCATGATCTCAGGGTAGTAAGATCCAGCTCCCTGTCTGGCTCTGTGCTTGGTGGGGAGTCTGCTTGAGATTCTCTCTCCCTCTGCCCTTTCCCCTACTTGCACACACTCTCTCTCTCAAATAAATAAACAAATCTTTTAAAAAATATAAAAGGAAAAGATACGAGCTAAACTCATCATTTCATCATAATTGATTAAATAGGTGTGCAGCCTGCCTACTATGAGCAACACTTGATGTCAGATGTGGATCATTAATATGTAAATATTCTCGCTAAATAGTAAGGCATTATGAAAATACATGGTATCATTGTTATCAATTACAGGTTAAGTCAAACAACAGGCAGCATGTGAAGATTCTAAAATGGTATCAAGAGAATCACAATCAAATGAAAATATTGATGTTTCCTATTTTGTCTTGATGAATTATAAATTGGGTCATGGTATAAATAAAAGAATGGTTGATTTATTAACACAATGACCAAAGGACCCCAACTGAATGGATAGTCAGCTAACCTACATTTTCCATGCTCTGCTTAGAACTAAAGATGTTTTGTTTTTAAGATGACATGACCTAGAATATCTATCATCTATTCTACCTACCTACCTATGAGACAGAAGGAGAGAAAGAGAGATAGAAAGGGAGGAGAGAAAAAGAGGGGGAGAGAAGGAAAGAGAGAGAGATGGGGCAGAGAGAAGGAGTGGGGGAGAGAGGAAGATGGGGAGAGAAATAGGGGGGTAGATTTAAGAAATTGGCTTGTGAGATTATGGAGGCTTGGTAAATCCAAAATCTGCAGGCTGGAGGCTCAAGGAAGAGCTGTAGTTTAAGATCAAATGCAGATTTTTTGGGGGGGGGGGGTGGGAGGGAGGTAGTGTTAGTTCCCTTAAGGCCTTCAATTAATTGGATAAGTCCCACTCACATTATGGAGAATAATCTGCTTTACCCAAAGTCTACTGATTTACATGCTAATCTCATTCAAATAACACTTTCACAGAAACATCCAGAATAATGTTTGACTGACATCTAGGCACTGTAGCCTAGCCACGTTGACATATAAAAATAAACATCATTAGTTCACTCTTGTCAACTTGGTGCCCATGCACAACTTTTTAAAACCATAATTTCCAAATAAAGATAATAAACTCATATTTCTGCCCAACATTATACAACTATCCTGAATACAAGTAAAACATACTAACCCTTTCCCCAGAAAAGGATGCAAAGTTTTGGGGTAATGTTTACTCTTCTTCTATTACTTAATAGATTACTTAAATACTGTATTTTGTATCCTCTTTGCCCTCCGCAAGCACATCAGCTGACCATGATTCTTTACCTGGTTGGGTAAAGGGTCTGGTCATCAGGAGCCTTCCCTGAACTGGGTTATTTTAGTTTTCCATTGACCTTAATCACAGGACATGGTAATACTCAGAGATACTTCTGTATTTCAGACATACTCTTCCTTATCTCCATTGTGAAGTAGCAGTCCAATTTCCCCTTGGTCATCCAGATCAGTCACCCCAGCCCACACCAAGACTCCCCCCCCACCCCTTTGCCTGTTGATTCAGAAACATGAGGAGTGCAAAGTGGCCAGGCCACCATCTTAACTTCCAGTTAGTTGCAATCAGTGCTGTGTTTCTGGGTGGAACCATTCTTCTCTTTGGAACTGAGATCTCTAGGCCAGCAGAACATAGGGTCATGGGGAGAGGGAGAACTTTTTTGCTAGTGGGCCACCTGGGTAATAATGAGTGGTGACACTCTCCTTTCCACCCCTGAACTCCTAGACTCATGAATCTGGGGTATGGGAGAAAATAGCACCATCTACTGGATACTGATTCACAGCATATACAGCCTTCTGGACATGCTTGCCTAAATCCTTCAAGGTTGTGCCACCCAGCTGGCACTATACACGAGGCTCCTACAAGTCATTTCAACCTTCTATTAAACCAGCTGCTTTGGGATAGTAGGGAACATGGTAAGGCCAGCGAATTCTATGAGCATGAGCCCATTGCCACATTTCATATGCTTTGAAGTGAGTTCCTTGATCAAAAGCAATGCTGTGCAGAATACCATGATGGTAAAGAGGCATTCTAGAAATCCACTCATGGTAGTTCTGGTAAAAGCACTATTTGCAGGCAAGGCAAATCCACATCCTCTATTTCAGTAAGAACAAAACACTGACCCACGACAGAAGTACAATTTGCCTCTAGGTAGCTGGCTTATACCCTGAGGACTCTGTGTTGGTCTCTGATGCTGGGAAATTGGGCATTCACCAGTGTATTTGTAGACAAGTTGGCCTTGGTGAGCCAAAGTCTATGTTGCTGAGCTCAACCTTTATCCCTGCCTCTATGACCACCTGGTTAATGAGCTATCAGCGCATAATAGGGGTAGTTGGGTATTCATAGACTAGGTCATCCTTTCCTATCCACTTGATTATTAAAATATTCCTTTGGTGAGGTCACTCTTTGGTAAACATTATGTGGTACACAAGTATCTTCATGTCTTCGCCCATTCCATATACCCCTTCCGTAGACTCGCTTGTCATCAATTTTCCAATCATGCTCTTTCAAAGTCCCTAACCACCCAGTCAAACCACTGGCCACAGGCCATAAATCAGTATACAGTTGCACATCGGGCCGTTTCTCCTTGCAAAGTGAATAACCAGGTGCACTGCTTGACATTCTGTTCACTGAAAGGTTCTCTCTTCTACTACTGTCCTTCAGAGGATGTCCCAGAGAGAAGCAGTTGTTCATCCCTCATATCATCTCTTCCATCAACAGACTATGGGGGCTTCCTCATGAGGCCATAGATGCAGGCTAAGGGAGAAAAGGTAGCGCAGCACCAGTGGGCACCATAGGCATTTGGGCCACTTCTTTGTGTAAATTACTGGTGTCTTGAGGTCTTTCTTGGGTCTGATCAGACATAAACAACACATCATGCCAGCAATGTAATGGGTCAAAATGATATCTTATGGAAGGACAAGGTGATCAAGATTCCTGCAAATTAAATTCTGGCAGAGAGCTGCAGAGCTGATAGACCCCTGAGGTAGAACAGTGAAGGTGTCTTGCTGGCCCCTGCCCCCTGAAAGCAAACTGCTTCTAGTAGTCTTTATCAATAGGGATGGAGAAAAAAGCATTTGCCAGATCAAAAGCCACATACCAGGCACCAGGCACCATTTTTCTCAAGCAATGAAATCACATCTCTCAGAGCAGCTGCAATCAGAGTCCCCACTGCACTAAGCTTATGACAATTCACTGTTACTCTACAAAATCCATTTGTCTTCTGCACAAGCCAAATAGGCAAGCTGAATGGGAATATGGTGAGAATCACCACCTCTGCATCTTTCAAGAGAATCAGAATGTGAGCAGGGTGGAGGGAAGGGGCAGAGGGAGACAGAAATAGAGAATCTAAAGCAGGCTCCACATCCAGCACAGAGAGCAATGTAGAGCTCTACCTCACCACCCTGAGATCATGATCAAAGCTAAAATCAAGAGCCAGACACTTACCTGACTGAGCCACTGAGGTGCCCCTCAATTACGCCTTTTTGAACTGAGGAAATGACAACAGAATGGGTTCAGACACCTACTGTGCCCACTGTGAGATGGTTCTAACCTAAAACTCCACTGATCACCTGACCTCCATAAACTCCTATTTTGACCAATGGACCACAGAGACATTTTGGGTTTCCTAGAATTACTGTCAGTTCAGAGCCAGGGTTAGTAATCCCTGAAAGCTGTCATTATTTTCTTTTTCCCCAAGGTACAGTTATCCTGGTTAAAGAATGCACGTCCCTTTGGGGATGGCTGGGAAAAAGATTAATGGAGTAAATTTTTAGCAATATTCAGGAGTTTCAAGGGGACTTGGCTTCCCCTTCATTCGGTCTATAAACTGGCTCATATCTGGGGATTGATGAAGGGGGTCGTAGCTCTGTTTTTATGATTCAAGTTAAATTTTGTTCAGTTGACCTAGAACTTTTCTGCTTCTACAAAGTAAGCAAAAATTTGGTGGGCTTCCCAAATATTTCACTTTGAGGAACACCATGATCAACCAGTCAATGACCTAGCCCTCTACAAGTCAGAATATTCTGATTTCAACTTTATCCTGCTGTCCATTATGGAACCATGATCACCTTGACTTTGGCATTTGAGGATCATCAGTTAGCTCCTGCCACACCAGGTTCTTCACTGCATTTAAGTTTCTCAATTTAATGACAGCAGTTCCCACTGTAAGTTCTGGCATACAGAGAAGAACGATCACTGAGCTCTTCAGGGATGCTGGGGCTCCCCTCACAAATTTACTTCTGTGGCCCAGCCAAATTAACACATAAAATGAACCATCACAACCATGACATTTTCTCCTAACACATTCACCATATGCAGGACTTCTGTCGCAAATTTTAATGAACAGAATCCTTGCTTGATGGCTTGGTGGTTGAACATTTAAAATACATATTGACAGGAAGGAAGTTTTCATTATTTGGAATTATTTCTTTTCTCTGTTTTTCAACCAAATTATTCATTACTGGTAAATTTTTTTTACCTCTAAACCGACTCAGCTTAAGTAACAACAATGAAAAAGTATGCGAGGTACGATACAGGCACAGTGAGAAGAACACTGGCTTAGGAATTAGCAGCAGAGCAGATTTTATTTCTAGATATTCTAATTGGTCATGTGACTCAGAATTTTGAATCTTGGCAGTTCTAGGACTCAACTTTCTCTTCTGGCAAATAATATTTTATCTAGTTCAGAGCCCTCTTAATAATCAAATAAAGTAAGAAACAAGTGAGATTATTACTCCAAGTGTCTTCTGACCAGAACAGAATGATGTTGCTTTTGCTCTGTATGTTGCATGCTATACTCTTTTTTTTTTTTAAGATTTTATTTATTTATTTGACAGAGAGAGATCACAAGTAGGCAGAGGCAGGCACAGAGAGAGGAGGAAGCAGGTTCCCTGCTAAGCAGAGAGCCTGATGTGGGGCTCGATCCCAGGACCCTGGGATCATGACCTGAGCCGAAGGCAGAGGCTTTAACCCACTGAGCCACCCAGGCGCCCCTACATGCTATACTCTTAATGCCACATTGACCCTGAGTCCAAATACCTCATGCTTCTTTAGTAATAGATGTTGAGGATACATCTTGTCACCTTAATTAGATAGTAAAACACTTGACACAGCTGTATGTATACATAGTACTGTGCCATGAAAAATCAATGAATGAATGACTCAGAACTGAAGGCCTGATTCATTTAATCAATGAATAAAAAATCAGGGGGTGGTTCACAAAGCCTTGTGGGTATTTGAATCATCTGGAAAGCTTACTAAAATGGCCCTTTAACCAGATCCCATTTTTTGAGATTCTGATTGAGAAAGTCAGAGGTATGGCCCAAGGATTTTTTTTAATTAATTAATTAATTAATTAATTAATTTTTTCAGTGTAACAATATTCATTGTTTTTGCACAACACCCAGTGCTCCATGCAATACGTGCCCTCCCTATTATCCACCACCAAGTAGAAGGATTTTAATGACTAGGCCACAGTTTCAGATGTCAGGGGGAAGAGAGATGCGGGTGTAGGGAATTTAACTAAGTGTGTTCTGGGATTCCCGATCATATTTTGTACCTCAGCCTTTATCTTTAATGTAAGCCTATGTTGTCCCTCTGACTCATTTTTTTCCTTAAAACAGTACATAAAATAACCTGCTTACTTGAGAATTCTTATTTCTAATAAGAGTGGGAGGGGGCAAACACAGTTAGAATGCTGTGGAGTGTGGCTACTGTCCAGCCAGGGCCTTTGTCTGAACTTAGTCTGCCCTCCTGCTGGCACTAAGGTAATTTTGATGAGAGACTTTCTACACGTTTACTACCAGATCTAAGTTCACAGGTGTGACCCACAATGACACATGTATCATAAGAGGTGGGATGGGGACACATCTTTTCAAATAAATAAACAAACCTTTATTTATTTATTTGACAGAGAGAGAGCGAGAGTGAGAGCGAGAGAGAGAGAGAGAGAGGGAAGCAGGCTCCCCGCTGAGCAGAGAGCCCGATGTGGGGCTCGATCCCAGGACCCTGAGATCATGACCCGAGCTGAAGGCAGAGGTTTAACCCACTGAGCCACCCAGGTGCCCCATTAACCAAACCTTTAAAATATTATTCTTTTCTCTGTGTTCTGGCTTCAACTAAAAGTTGAAACAAATAACTGTTTAAAGGAATTTTAAAATTATAGTTCAAATATATGCACAGATAGTAGAATAGCATACCAATGATAAATAAACATATTGCATTACCCCAGCGGGAGAAAGATTATATATCAAGGGGTCCTAACTTCCTAATAAGATATAGTCTGCCCCGTGTATGGGTTGAAAGACTTATTCAGACTCATTCAAGTAGAGTTTTGAAATGAGGCTGGAAATTCCTATCTCTCAGTCCAGACAACCATATCTCAACCTGTTTATTGAACCAGAAAAACAACATGCAAACAAAATGGTTGGAATATATAAAAACCTTTGACAGCAAGACCTGAGTAAATGGAGATCTACTGAACGTCATGAGCTCAATCCATCAAAAAGACAACTGATTCATAGAATAACATTGAGAAATGGCTGCAAAACCATAACACAAATTATTGTTTGCTCCCAAATATCATAATAGTAAACGTGACTGTTTTACAAACACGTGAGTTAGTGATATTTGCTACTGTCAAAGGTTAGAGGCAGTACTTATTAACTGTATCCATCCAAAGAAAAGACACAGCACTAGTCACTTCATACAGTGAGATTCCAGGAGTTTTGTCATTGCCACATACCAACTAATTATTCTTGAATCACATGGGAAATTATATTTTTGAAAAGGTTAATACGAAGGTCAGTTAATTATATATGAATCCATATGGTGAACTGGAAATCCTTATTTTCTGATGGAATTTACGGATCATAAACTATGCCAATAAATTGACAGTCTCTCTGCGAATATCTGAATAAATATAAATATACTATTTGGAAATGTGCAGTTAGGCCTTTGTAGGAGATTAATTCTGAATTAAGGCTGATGCTTTCCCTTTCCAGTTCTCTCCATAGGCTCTTACTGTGCACTGGAAATGCAGCAAGGCACAAACAGCACCCACTCTTCTCTGATAAGGTACAATGACTACAACTAAACCTCATCAAAAATTTTAGACATTAGTCTGTAAAATAAAGGTCCTTAGAGGTCTGAAAAAGTTACTTCATGTCCATATGAAACTGTGGGTAGTGGCTACACAAGACTAGAAGAAAAAGAACAGGTTTGGTACACCAAAGTGCAAGCCATCAGAAAGTCGCCGTCCGTCAGAGCTGCATGGGGTCAAGGTCCTTGGCCTAACTGTTTAATATCACTTTCACAGGTGAGAGAAGCACTCCGTTCTCTCCTCCAGTTACTATGCTATTTAAATGGATACGGACTGCATTGTACACTCTCTTTGACAATGTTCATGACTGTGTGCTCGCCAATCCAATCACCTACGTTTCACATGCTTTTTACAGTCTTATTGGAATATTAAACCCACTCTCTGTTCATTTTACTGTGGGCAGGGCTAGAATATCTTTCACGTTATTAAAGCTGCTGTTTCACAATTTGGACTCTGCTATCTAGTTCTAAATCTGAGCCATTATTTCAAAACGTATAAGCCAATGTAATTTATTGCTTCGTATCTACAGCAAACACCTACATCTCTTGCTCAGTCAAAAACAAATTTTGTTTCCCTGGTTTTTGTCTCTATGTCCCCCACCCCAAGTTCTACAAAAGATGTGGGGTGAATGAGAGGGAAGGTCTGAGACTCCCCGAGTCTGAATTCCTGCCTACCTTTTAAGGGCCTGCCTCTACGTAACACGTTCTATCTTGAATATCCGTGTACACGAGTTCTTTGCTGTACAAGAGTTGAAGTCCTTTAAGGACAGAGACCGTAATCGTTGTTTTGTGCCTCAGACATTATCACTGAATGCAAAAGTTCTGCTGGACCCTGTCTCCAGCTGCATGCGTGTTCATCACTGAGCTCACCTCGTAACCCTGAGCTCTTCCAGGGCAGGAATGGTAGGCTCACTTTTTATCCCGGTGGCTGAGAAACTCTACAAGGCCAATCAGTGTCACGTAAGGGACTGAATGGATGAATGGATATGTGAGGATGAAGGGCACACTAGATGCTAAGCCATATCTCTGGTCTTTGAACTCCTTGTCCCTGGGGACTCAGCCGTACAAAAGGCAAAAAGCTCTGCCTGTCAGGTTGACGTGTATGGTCTCTAAAAGCCTGTGTGAACCGACTGGCTTGGGATTAGTTTTGTGAAGTCATTTACATAACTAACATTTTTAAAGTTCAAATTTGGTACCACTTCACATGGGTGCTAATAAGAAGTTACTTTGAATCATCTTTCCTGTTCATTGAATAGTGCTTTAAAATTCCATTTAATGTGTTCATTTGCCATTCCTTTCCAGAATTCAGCATTTGGAGGAGGGGAAGGGGGAGGTGGCCAAAATACTCACTCATGACTAGGCCTATCATTATAAATTCTGTGAGTGATCATTCATTATATTTAGTTCAATCCTATTTTAGGAGTTCTGGTGAAAAAAAGAATGTACAGAAATATCTAAATTACATAGAAAGTAGTGGGCAAGGTGACACCTCTTATTTTCACAGTAGCTACTTGATGTAAGTTGGGAAATTCATCCATTCATTCACTGATTCATTCAACTGCTAGTTGAAAGTACATACTATGTTGCAGGCATTATACTAGGTGTTATAGAACTTCTAACACCTGCAATGGTTTTAAGCTTATTTGTATCCCCAGAATACATCCTAAAACTCAGATGAATTTAGAGACCCATAGGACCCTAGAGTTTCTTTAGGGCTTGGGCAGTTCCCAGAAGTGAAATGAATGAGATGGACAATTTCAGATTCTGCTAATGAATTCACAGGCGATTCACCTTCAACTGATATGCCATTTCAACCCTGACATAATTCCCCAGGGAAGGACCTACTTACACCAGCACAAGCTGGCTTCCCCCACATCCACCCCGTTCTGATCCGAACTCCGGCACTGATACCATGAAAAATGCACCGAAGAGTAATGGTTTCAAACATCTGTGGAGACTATACTTCTATTTATTGAGCAAGTGCTGTGTGATCACGCCATGATGATGCTTTTCGTGGGTGCAGCTGCAAGACTGACGAAACCAACGGGCAATGGCCAGAGCATGTATCAGAATAGAGCTTTGACCTACAACCTGCTGCACCCGCCCACGAACCCAAACCCTTACTGACAATAAACACCCTAGAAAGCCAACCTGATATACATCAGATTTGCCAGAAGTCAAATTGCTTATCTCTAGGAACCATCCACCCAGCTAAACTCTAACCTCTGGGATGGCTGGTCCAAAACAGCCAAGACATAATGAATAACTGGCCACTTCTCTAATGTTTGTCCCCGTTTCCAACTTAGCATCAACCAGCAAAAGCCAAATACATGTCACTAGCCAATCCCACAGGATGCCCTACTTCTTAGATGCCCACCTACAGCTTCTCTGTGTCAACAGCTCCCAATCAGGGGGCACCTAAAGCCTTCCCTCCTTCCACCACGAAGCTTTCCAGCTCCTTCGCCTGTTTCTGAGCCTGTGCCAAAATGCAAGGGCTGGTGCCTTCCAGACTCCTTTGCTCCAGCAAGCTCAGAATAAATAGCCTGTGAGTGTTTTCATTTGGTTAGTCTTCCTTTATTTCCACACAACCATTGTACTCATTTCACAGATAAGGGAAGTTAGAGATTCCCTTTGGAATGGAGCTGTCCAAGTGGCAGAGCAAAGTACTGAACCTGATCTCACTAATCCCAAAGTGATTCTATTCACCGTTACTCAAATGTAGAAAAGATGAGAGAAGCTTCTCCTCCACTGTCCTCTGCTAAACTTAATTTGTACTTTTGGAGTCCTTTTATTTTTTCTTCAAAGAAAGTGATCCAAATTTAATGAGTTATCAGTCTACCGGCCTGGTAGTTAAGCAGGGAAGTTCAATTCAGATGCAGAGTTTAAGGAGGTATCTGGGGTTGTAATGGTGACCCTAAGCCTGAATTTCATTACCATGATTTGACTACATGAACAGGTCTAGAGCCCAGTGGGTGGAGAGAGAGGAGTTGTTTGTGGGGGAAAAAGTCCTCTGACTGTCCTGTCACCGATCCTTGGGACCACAGAGCGGCCACCTCGGTGCATCTGACTGACTGAGGGCAATTACCAAATGTGAACTACTGTGTAACTTTAAAAGTGTTTAAAAATAAGAGGCTAGCTCTAGAATGCATCATTTTAGCGCATGTGTAATTATCAGTTTAGAGTACTGGCAAACATCCTAGTAAAATGGTGTTCGAGAGCAAGAGAGACAGTTGATTAATGATAATACAGTTCTAGGGAAAAGAAGTTTCCCTTTCAGTCACTACCTTTTGTCATTTTAAGCCACCTAGTTCTAATGGAGTAAAGGTTCCAAGGTTAAATAAGGTCTCAAATTCACACAGACTTTCCTCTCCAGTGCACAGAAATCCCTCAAGTTCTGTGTCCGAATCTGTGTGAATCCTTTTGTGCAACATGAAATGTTCTGCATTGCCACCGAGGCACAAAGATATCCCGAGGCAAGTCCATGCTGGGCCTTCAGATCCAGCCGCCAAGAACAGAAACAGAGGCCCCGCCCCAGCCGCATTCGCCATGATTCTCTGTTACTGAGTACACTGACTTCAGTGATTTCTCTGTGGGCTGGAGAGGGAGGGGAGTTTTCTCAGGACTCAGAGCAAGAGCACACGCCCTAGGGCACTTGGCCACATCCAGTGACTTTGCCCTCAGGGAAATCAACCCACTCCCTGGGACTAAGGTAATCCTCAGGGATGAAAGGCAGGAAGGACAGATAGCTGCCACTGGCCTGCTGCTGGAATTTGCAACAAGAAAGAAGAGACGACTTGCTTTTCATTTCAAATGTTGACCCAGGAAGGAAAGAAATAATTTTACAATTCATACTTTTTTTCTTTAAGAAGTAATTCGGAATATAACGTTAAAGGAAATGTTGGGAATATTATCTCGTTGTGATGAAGTCTGCAGAAACATGAAAAGTGAAAATAAAAAAAATAAAAGGATTGAGCTGGAGAGACAAGGGGTTGGGGGGCAACAATCTTTTTTTCCCTGAAGAGGACAGAACTGAGGAGTATATAAACACAAATAAGAACCACAGTTTTGCAGATTATCTAGGTAAGACAAATCTAAAATTTGCAGAAATTTCTCCTTCGTGTCCTTGAGAATGTATTTTTGGATTTCTGTCAAATATACAGTAAAAAAAAAATCACAGTACTACTAGAGGAAGAAAAAAGAAATGGGGAAATGCATTTTAGCATGTTTACATACGTACATAAACATAAACATACGTACATATACATAAACAGTATATCTGTACACATGTACATAAGCTTTATAAATGTAGTACATACATAACATCATCCTTCTTTAGTACAAATTCAAAATGGCATTTTCAAAACTAGCCTTTAAAAATTCAATGAGATTCCTAGCACTTCAGAGAAAGTACACGCTTGTCTATGAATAATGACATAGTTCAGTTACCCTTTCCAACGACATAGGATCTCCCTCCTGTCATCAAAAAACCATGTCTGGAATTGGTGTTGGCCTAGATGTTCTCAGAAGCTTTTTTTTTTTCCCAAAGATTTTATTTATTTATTTCAGAGAGCGAGAGGGAGAGCGAGAGCACAAGCAGGAGGAAGGGCAGAAGAAGCAGGCTTCTCAATGAGCAAGGAGCCCAACGCAGGGCTCCACCCTAGGACCCTGAGATCATGACCTGAGATCATGACTTGAGCTGAAGGCAGATGCTTACCCCACTGAGTCACCCAGGCAACCCTCTCAGAAACATTTTTAAAAAATAATAGTCTTTTCTCAATAAAAGCTTATAAAGAGAAGAAAAAAATAATGCTAATAAATTACACATAGAGAATTCTAATTCAGAGGAAAGAGGAAGGCAGGAAACTTCTAGGGAGATCCATTTTTTTCAAGAAAAGTATAGGCAAGTTTAGTCATAAGAACCATCGCCTCTCACCCAGTCTATGAAAGAGACAGAGAGAGAAGAGGAGGAGGAGGAAGTGCGGAGGAGGGGGAGAAGGGAGCAAAAGCAAGAAGAATTCCAGACTGGAGAGAAGGGGCCTGAGTATGATGGTGGGAGAAGGAACATGAACTGAAAAAAAATCTGTCCTTCTGTCCCGTACACAAGGAGGCATGAACAGTTAAGTGAAAAAACAAAAGAAACCAAACAAAAATAAACAAACCATTTTGTGCTATAATCTCTCTCTGTTACCCTATAACCTTAGGAAGAGTCTGCTATTCCTTTAGTGGAACTCTGTGGGGAAAGTGTCTGGAAGGAGCATGGAGCACTTGTGGTGAGGAAGTAGCAGAGACGTGAAGCATCCTGTGGGAGCAGGAAGTCAGAATGAGAAGCGAGCAGGAGCATGTCAGCCGGCCTGCCAGCAGTCCTTGGAAATTTGGGTGCAAATTCTGATTTTACAGAACATGAAAAGGGGCTCTAATCTATGTTATTTACATAGTAACGGGAAGGTGGACTCCAACCAGACACCTGGAATAAAAATCCCTGAAAAGGTACTTTGTGTAAGCAATGGTAAATCCAGTGATTCCCTGTTGGAGGATGGAGTTAGAAGAATATGAACATTTGTCTTCTTGATCTTGGAAGGACAATTTTGGAAGTTCTTGGAATAATGGAAGAGATAAGGCTAGAAAACTAGGGCAGGAGACACCATCTCAAATATAGGATAAAAGTAACACTGGGATTAATACCAAGATGACTGAATAATCATTGAGAAGAACTAACATACTGAACAAATAATTCTTTTTTTTTTAAAGATTTTATTTATTTATTTGACAGACGAAGATCACAAGTAGGCAGAGAGGCAGGCAGAGAGAGAGGAGGAAGCAGGCTCCCTGCTAAGCAGAGAGCCCGATGTGGGGCTCGATCCCAAGACCCTGAAATCATGACCTGAGCTGAAGGCAGAGGCTTTAACCCACTGAGCCACCCAGGCGCCCCCTGAACAAATAATTCTTAAATTATCTTTTTGTTTAACACAAAAGGCTAACTGTCCCTCTTTCATAGAAATAATAAATGAAATATTCAAAATGCAATGGCAAAACTTTGTGTCATCCAAAAGCAAGTCAAGGGAGATATATTATAATTATCTATTTGAAAGAATTTTCATGACCTCAGCTCACAAGTATAAAAGATTTGCCAAATTTTACATTGTAAGTGTATATTGTTGAAGGAGAATATTTCTCTGACTTTGCTTTTTGAAAAGTTATGATATCTTTGGTGATGATGACTTTGGTAGACAACTTTGTATTGGTCTGCCAGCATCTCTTTCTGCTTCAACTAGTCAAAACCTCCTTTTGGGGTAGCACCTCTCTCCCCACTCTGAGCAGTCCTTATGAGGCTGTACTCAAGATATTCTGTCCCACTTAGCCAAAGGGTAAGTTTTTAACTTTGCATAAAGGAACACAACATTAAAAAAATACATATGTACTGATATCCAAAAATTGATACCTAGAATAAATATAAAATATATAAACATAAAAATATATGGAGTTGATTCATCTAGTGGTGGCATGTTGACTAGTCAGTTAGTCGTTGTCTTCTTGATACCAAAGGCAAGTCTCTGATAGCTCTTAGGAAATGGAAAAGGCCTTCTTGCCCATTCTAAGGCTGGGTTTTCAGCCATTCCTTTCATTGTGTGACTACTTCATTTACTTTCAGTAACTTTCTTATTTGTTGACATCGCTATGGTAGGCAGAATTCTAAAATGACACCACTTCCCCCCACCCCATGACCACACCCTATATACTGTATAATCCCCTCCCCTTGGGAACGGGCAGGACTTGTAATTTGCTTCTAACCAACAGAATATGGCAAAGGTGATGGGCTCTCACTCCCATGATTACGTTACCTCATATGGCAAAGGCAAAGGGATTTTAGAGATGTAGTTGAGGTCCTTAACCAACTGACCTAATCATATGAGTGACTGTCTTCATAAGAGAGAGATCATTCTCCTGGGTTTGAAGAAAAAGCTTTCTTAGAAGAAAGAATTAGAAGAAAAAGAATTCTAAAACTGCATGGAAACTGTGAGATAATAATTACGTGTTGTTTTAAACTGGTAAATTATGGGTAATTTGTTGCATAATGGAAGACTAATCCAGTTGCCCTTGCTCATTTCTATTTTTTTTTTTTTCAAGATTTTACCTGTTTATGCTCTTGCATGCAGGATGGGGGCAGAGGGAGAAGCTGACTTCCCACTGAACAGGGAGCCTGAGGAGGGGCTCCATTTTGGGGCCCAGGATCATGACCCAAGCCGGAGGCAGAAACCTACCAACTTGTTGCTTTCAACCAAAGAATTCAGACTGATAAAGTGCTGGCTCACTTTAAAAATTCCTTGGTTGAAATCTGTGAAGCATATTTTAATCAAAAAACAACAAAACTGGGGCGCCTGGGTGGCTCAGCGGGTTAAGCCTCTGCCTTCAGCTCAGGTCATGATCTCAGGGTCCTGGGATCGAGCCCCTGCATGGGGCTCTCTGCTAAGCAGGGAGCCTACTTCCTCCTGTCTCTCTACCTGCCTCTCTGCCTACTTGTGATCTCTCTCTCTGTCAAAAAACAAAAACAAAAACAAAAACAAACAAACAACAAAACTGTTTCTATTTCTCTTGGGATTAAATGTCACAAAACACGCTGTCTTCTATGTACCTGCAGTTTTAGCATGAGTAAAGCAGTCCTTCTCTCATTACGACCAGCTAAACCAGCTTTGTTATCAAACTTTTTTTTGTTGTCTCCAAATCTCCTCATACTCCTAAACATTCTTGATTATCCCAAAGAGCTTGCATGTTGTTATATCCACCAATATTCAGCATATTTGAAAATAAAACTGAGACATATAAAAAATATTTACTTATCATATAAAACAATGGTAACAACCTATTAAATGCTAACAGAAATAATATATTTTTTTGAAAAGTGACTATATTTTCCATAATGAAAAAAATCTACATTGAGAGGATTGGCACTGTTTTACATTTTTGCAAAACTCTTTCATATATGCCTTAGCAACTAGCTTTTCATATCTCTTTCTGTATCCAATCTGTTGCTATTGTTTTGGTTGGATATATGAAGAAAATCTGGCCTCACACAGATACATAGTTGGAAAAGGGAAGAGTACTTTAAAATCCTTTCCAAATAATTGTGGATTTTTTTTATATTATACTAGAAACTTGGCGAATTGTAGTTTCTTAAAGTTTAGTACAATGGGGAGTCTAAAACCCTGTGAACATTTCATATTGTTACTTTAAGATCTATTAGTCTACCTCAATATTTAGATGGATCTTTTACTCATATGCATAATTTTACAACATTATGCATTGGTCACTTGGAAAATAATTCAGAGTTATGCAGATGTTCCAAATGTTGACACATTTCATTATATAATACCAAAAAATCATATTGGTTAATATTATCACCAATCACATCAGAGAAGTTTTTAAGTACTGGGAAGTTGTCAGACTCATAGTGACTGACACAAATCTTCCAAAACTCTAATCTTTATTTGAAGGCTCAAAGTTTGTCATTGTGAAAAAACAGCCAATTATTTACCCAAGTGACAGGTTCACTTAGTTTATTTTGAGGAAATGTCTGCCAAATACCCAAATCTGAATAACCATAGTTTGCCTGTGAGTCATTCTTGCAGCTAAATGGTGTTCTGTGAAATAGTCATTTGGTTCAGTTCTCAACCCCATCACACAGGTGCTTTTCTTTTCTTTTAAGATTCTTATTTATTTGGGGCGCCTGGGTGGCTCAGTGGGTTGAAGCCTCTGCCTTCGGCTCAGGTCATGATCCCAGGATCCTGGGATCGAGCCCCACATCTGGCTCTCTGCTTGGCAGGGAGCCTGCTTCCTCCTCTCTCTGTCTGCCTCTCTGCCGGCTTGTGATCTCTGTCTGTCAAATAAATAAATAAGAATCTTAAAAAAAAAAAAAAAAGATTCTTATTTATTTATTTGACAGACAGAGATCACAAGTAGGCAGAGAGGCAGGCAGAGAGAGAGGAAGGGAAGCAGGCTTCCCGCTGAGCGGAGAGCCCAACATGGGGCTTGATCCCAGGACCCTGAGATCATGACCTGAGCCAAAGGCAGAGGCTTTAACCCACTGAGCCACCCAGCACCCTCAAGTGCTTTTCTTTGGGACAACCAGCTTTTGGGATGAAGCAGAAGTTCTTTATATGTACTTTTCATGTCATCACATGAAATATTAATGACATGTAAGCAAGGGTTGAAATACAACTATTTTAACTGCTTCTTCAAGGACATTCTTAAATGAAACTGGTGATTTTTTTTAAGCTGTGAGAGCCTGACAATCAAGAATACAATGACTAGGGGGTGCCTGGGTGGCTCCGTTGTTAAGCATCTGCCTTGGGCTCAGGTCATGGTCCCAGGGTTCTGAGATCAAGCCCCGAATCGGGCTCCCTGCTCCCCGGGGAACCTGCTTCTCCCTCTTCCACTCTTCCTGCTTGTGTTCCTTCTCTCACTGTGTCTCTCTGTCAAATAAATAAATAAAATAAAATAAAATAAGAAAAAAAAGAATACAGTGACTATTAGTACAAGTTGGGGGTCACTGCCTTGATTTGTGCTTGTTTTACCCCTCATCACTTTGCACCTTCAGTGCAAATGTCAACACAGTAAAAAGGGCAGATAACATCTTAATATTTTTATGAAAGTAGGTTTGATCCTGTGGATTCCTGAAAGCATCCTGGAGACACAGAGATCTGCAGACCACACTTTTTTTTTTTTAAAGTAGGCTCTATGGTCAGCATGAAGCCCAGTGTGGGGATTGAACTCTTGACCCTGAGACCACGACCTGAGCCAAGATCAAGGGTCAGATATTTAACTGACCGAGCCACCCAGGTGTCTCATTGTAGACTACACTTTGAGAACCACTGATCTAAATTATTATGTGAGGCCCTACTCCAACCATTTTTGCACTTAGCTCAAGGTGGGTTTAATAATACTTTTCAGTTTGGGTTTAGAACATTTTAGGTATTTTCAAGTGGAAAAGAATTACTGGTAATATTCATGAGCACAGAAGTCCTTAACTTTATTACACAAATGTATTAAAACAAGGCAGGATAAAGAGCTTCTTTATATTTCAGATTGGGCTAGTAATTAGGAAGGGTCAGAAATACATTCTTATCATGATCAAGCTAACTAGCTTTAACTAAAATGTATCAGCAGTTTAACGTGGTTGATACTCTGTTGCTCTGGTTCTCCTGTTTCAGAGGTGTGGACATTTTGAATTGGTTGTTCCCCAAACCAGAAACGAAGGCACAAAGTTACCAAAGGATCCAGCTGTTCCTTTTTTCTTAGCTGTGTTCTGAGTCCCTCTCTGGTTCAGAGTATAATTCGGCATATCAAAAGGTTACAGAAAATTCTTTCTGAACGTTAAAGTTTTAACAAAAAAGCACCTCTGGTCCACCAGCCATGTGTCTCAATAGACTGACTCAATCCAAAAAAAGAATTCCTGTTTTGTAGTTCAACCTAGAATTCACTGGAATTATTAGAAATGCAACATGGTATTGACTAGCAGCCCTTTATTTCTTGACAAAAATATAACTCTTGTCTCATTTGCTCCCATCACCTACCACATATTTTTTCCCCTAGAGCGGGGTATAGTACCTTCTACCAGTGATGCTTTGTGCATTGTGGATGCCCAGGAATACCTGGTACAAGGGCCAGGGTGCATTCAGAAAAGATAATGTGTGATGACAGATTCTGGTATGGCTTCCAGGTTTATTCTAAGAGAAGAAAAGCCCAACCACTAGTAAATGTATATTGACTACAGATTTACCAGACCCGGACTCCACAGCTTACCTCTTATTTGACCACATGCTTCAAGACTTCTTACAGGAAGTGGCTCAGCAACAGTCAACTTTCCTATGAATGACTTGTGGAAAAGTACTGAGAGATGCACAAAGGTACATTTCCACAACACACAAACCTGCTAAACTTGCATTCCCAGCATGTACTACAGGGAAAATATGATGAGAGTTTTGAACTTGCACTGAAAAAATTCCAACCACTGCTTATTCTGTCATCCTGACTCAGAATCTTTATTTTCATCCTAGTCTATTAATCTTACCCAGCTTCTTCATGATCATCTTTCCTACTGCCTAAATACTATAAAGCATGGATGGAGAGAGGCCCCCAAAAGAGAAGAGAGAAATGCACATGCAATGCAAACCGAGTTCACAAATTAACTTTTGACAGGAGGAGAGACATCGATTAATTCGGTGCAAATAGTGATAAACACATGCAGGTACATGGCTGGCAAGGGGCGAAAAGAAGGAAGATGATGAACTGTGCAGTTTCTCCTTGAGAAGAGAAACTGACAGAGTTCCTATCTTGAGGCTTCTATTTTCCTTGGAAAGGGGAAAAGAAGTCAGGTGCTGAGAACAGCGTGGGAAATTACAGGGTGGAGGGCTTGAGGGGGACAGTGAAGGAGCGAAGGAACCATTGTAAACGCTGTAGGAGGAAGATGACCAGGGCAGGCAGAAGAATTGCTGAGCAAGATTGAGGGCCTAGTCAAAATTGGAGACAGTTCATAACATCAGGCCACATGCACGTGCAATTTTTTGCAGCTGAGCTTGGTGGTACATGAATTGGTACAATGAGGCTGGATGTGGGGGTCTTTCCAGGATTTGGATTCTGGAGGAGAAGTATGGAAGGTAGCTAGAAAACTGAGTGTATGATTAAGAAAATAGTTTAGGAGAATGATTAAACATTATACAGTCTATGCCAGTTAGGAGTGAAAATAAAGCCATGGTGGTTCTAGGCCTGATCAACTGGGAGAAAATGGAAGGCGGCCAGTCAAGGGACTAGAACACTCCTGGAGGTCAAGGATAGGTATAGTGAAGATAACACTGAAGGCTTCAACTTTTCAGGCACAGATTGTTTTTGGAGAGAGTTGCCAGAATTCAGGATTCCAGAGCTGAAGCAGCTGTGGGTGACAAGGTCCAGGTTGTGGCCATGGGAATAAATGTCCCTGAGGAGTTAACCTGAAGAATGTTGGAAATGAATAGGTCAAGGACATTGGAGGGGATGGGTATAATTTTTGGGTCATCCACATTGACGTTCAGAATCTGGAGTGAGGAGGGAGATGGGGACTCAGATGCCAAAGCTATGAAAGAGTATGGAGGAATAACTGTGATGTTGACAGATGGCAGAGGTACTAGGCAGAACACTAATCAGATGGTATGGCCTACAGAAAAGATGTCTGAAGAGACAGTGCTTAGGCCATAAGAGGATGCTGAACACTCTCCTGATCTTAGGAAGGAGAGAATGAACTACTTGAGATTGTCCCTAAAGAGATATTCAAATTACTTAAAGTAAGGAAGTAAAAGATGTAGAGATGATGAAAAGAGTACAAGGGAAGGATGTAGTTGGAAGAAGAAAACCAAGAGAAGGGAAGAAAGCACAAAGGAATGTGGCTATGAGAATGTGGAGGAGGACAGATGACTAGGGAGGTTTGGAATTTGGCCAAGGTAGAAAGAATGAGACCAGCCTGAAACTGGTTCAGGGTCAGTGCAGGGAGTGCTGGAAGCTTGAGGACATGCACGGGCTGAGTCCTTTGCTCTAGTTTTGGAGGAGAAAGTTCAGGAGATGCTGTCTTTAAAGAAATCTTACCCTAGAACTGCAAATGATTAGTTCATTCCTGGGGCTTTTCCTTTGTACTGGAAACAAAGACACTCTTTTACAAGTTTCACACTAAGTGGTTACATGCCAATCAGGATATCCACACTTTGGGGAAGATTCGGATTTTTTATGAGAATATGATGGAGAAAAAATTGGACTGAATCACTCAAAAAATAATCAATTGTGTAGCAAGTTTCTCAAATAGGGTTTTTGGGAGTACCTGACTTAAAAATAATAACTTGTTTAACATTTAAACCTTTAAAGTAAATGAAGCCCTAAATGAGGAGGTACCATTTTTCAGAAGAGAAAATGGAGACATTGCTTGAATATTTTACAGTAAAAAACTTGGTGGGGTGTTTTTTTTTTTTTTTTTTTTTGATGTTGTTTCATTTGAAAACAAAACAATCTATATCAAAGG
The DNA here is from genome assembly GCF_922984935.1 of Meles meles. Lineage (NCBI taxonomy): Eukaryota > Metazoa > Chordata > Mammalia > Carnivora > Mustelidae > Meles > Meles meles. The sequence goes on from NC_060072.1 coordinate 66,206,266, forward strand.
TTGGACTATTAGGATATTTTGCTGAGGAAAAGGTAGATTAGGTTAGTAAAAGTAATAAGGCTTAAAAAAACCCACTCTTTACCTTTACCAACCTAATCTACCTTATGACCCTGCAATTGCACTGCTGGGTATTTACCCCAGAGATACAGATGTAGTGAAAAGAAGGGCCATCTGTACCCCAATGTCTATAGCAGCAATGGCCACAGTCACCAATCTGTAGAAAGAGCCAAGATGCCCTTCAACAGATGAATGGATAAAGAAGATATGGTCCATATATACAATGGAGAATAATGCCTCCATCAGGATGAATACCCAACTTTTGTATCAACATGGGACATGGATGGGACTAGAGGAGATTATGCTGAGTGAACTAAGTCAAGCCGAGAGAGTCAATTATCATATGGTTTCACTTATTTGTGGAGCATAAGAAAACATGGAGGACATTGGGAGATGGAGAGGAGAAGTGAGTTGGGGGCAATCAGAGGGGGAGACAAACCATGAGAGACTGTGGACTCTGAGAAACACACTGAGGGTTTTGGAGGGGAAGGAAGTGGGGGTACGGGTGAACCTTGTGGTGGGTATTAAGGAGGGCACGGATTGCATGGAGCACTAGGTGTGGTGCATAAACAGTGAATCTTGGAACACTGAAATAAAATATATAAATTAAAAAAAAAAACCCACTCTTTAAAAGAAAACAAAATGGAAGTCAATTATATTGGCCTTAGCAAAGTACCAGTGCAATATACATGGTTTGTGGCTATTATTCTGTCCTCCTGTTAAGTCTGGAATGGGGCAGGTATTAGTTGTCCTGGAAAACAAAATGCAACGTAAAAATTCCTAGGTAAAACATGCTTTTTCCCTGCAGTCAAAAGAATGTTGCTTTTTAGATATTTCCTTGGCTTACACTATTTTTTCTTATTTCATAGCATTCTTGAAAAATTGATGGCTTAAAAAAGTAATCTGCCCCAACGTTATCACTTAGAGACAGTCAATCGTAATATCCCCGTATAAAAGGCAAATGGCGAGAAGGATGATGTGGAAAGCCTTGGGTCAAATTCTGTAAATACACAGAGTATCTACTCAATAGAGAGGCAAACTGTGCAAGAAAAGGAACCTGCCTCTTATGCGTAATTTAAAATTGTCCATTCATTGTTCATTAACCCTAAGAAAGATAAAGGGAAAATTCATGTCAGCTGTCAGAAGTTAAATAAATAGGAAACCACTTTATCAGGGATAATGGATGAGCCACATCTGATTGTATTGACAGTTGTTTTATATAGCTTCATTGAGATGTTTCTATTTTCTTTAAATTCCCTTCTCAAAGTTTCCTAATCGGTTCTTTTAAATATTGCCAATCAAAATGCCTTGAACAACAGGTGTCCATAGCTCTTAGCCACCAAGGAGCCAGACCTGTTGACAAACACCGGAAGTCAGAAATCTAACAATTGCAGCACAAAGGGTGCCCTGCAGAGATCAAGGCACCTCGGTACTCTAAGGGAATCTCCCATTCTTTACCAGGACAGATAAAGTTACTTCCTTTTAAAGAAAAAAAGTGGCATTTGCTTTGAATTTTATGTTTGAATCATATTTTTTCAAGCTCTAAGTAAGACAAAAACATTAATTGTGTTCTATGCAGTAGTCTCCAACATCTTTACTCAAAATATCTGGTCAGTGGGATTCAGAGGCTCCACACACTAACTCCAGGCCAGGATGAGACTAGAACTAAAATGATTTCAAGGTGGAATGAAAAACAGTGTGAAAACTGGATATATATCCAAACCCTTGAGAAGAGGGGCAGAAGATACAGGCCTACTCTACAATACTACATCGTAATGATTTGGGATGTGTAAGGACCTATTTAGAAACTGTCCCTGCTCTCCTTCCCCCAGGAGATTTACTTGGAGACAAGTCCCAGAAACCAGCTCCACGTAACAGCCCAGATACAAGGGTGGGTCAGGCCAGGTGGAGACATCCAATCAGTGGGGGGTTGCATACTGTCTCCCTGGTTACCAAGGAGTAGGGACCCCCCCCCCCCCCACCGTCCTCTGGGTGCCTTTTTGGCACTAATTCTAAACAAGGTGTAATAGGCTGGTTCTAATGTCTACTAGGGTAAATTGTAATTCAATTGGTCACCTAGCATCACTGTGGAGTTTCCTGTGTGTGTGACAATTTCACTGGTCACCTGTGCGTGGCAAGGCCCGACCGCATGGCCTTTGCCCTTAAAAGCTAGACTGTGAAACAGAGAAGGGTCGTCCTCTGTATAGGGCCTCCCTGACCGGTCTATTTGACGGTCGGTCTGATTCTTGATGCTTGGCGCGAAATAAAGCTTTGCTTGACCTTCACTTTGATCAGTCTCGCTCCTTTAATCATGGACCCATTATTGGGATACCCATTATTTGGGCATAACAGGATGCAATAGAATTTTTTTAAAAAGATTATTTATTTATTTATTTATTTATTTATTTAACAGACAGATCACAAGTAGGCAGAGAGGCAGGCAGAGAGAGAGGAGGAAGCAGGTTCCCTGCCGAGCAGAGAGCTGATGTCGGGCTCGATCCCAGGATCCTGAGATCATGACCTGAGTGGAAGGCAGAGGCGTAACCCACTGAGCCACCCAGGCGCCCCTCGAATTTTATTTTAAAAGAAACTCACCATCATAAATAGGTTTGTGTTTCCAAAATAGTTTGGAAAAGGGACTTAGGGCTCAAGCTTATCCAGAGAAGGATTTACATATGAACTTTTCCTAATTAACTCCTTACAGTTACTTTAGTGACAAAGATCTTGCTCCGCTATTTCGTGAGCCTTCACTATTAGAAGTGAAAAGAGCAAGTGTTTAAAAGTCAAGGCAATTTTCAGATCGTGCGCTATTAAAATGGTGGAGGGAGCAAGTATAGAGACTTGACTATGGGTTTGGGGAACAAGACCTCTAATTTTCCTTTCTCTCAATTTCTTTGCTCTGAGTCAGCTTAATTCATGGATGAAACGAAATAGTAAAATAGAATGATATCTGACTTCTGTTAAAATAATTAAACAAGAGGCCATTAGACTGAGATGGCTTTTGCTTTCCTATCCTACACAAGCACACAAAACCTAAGCCTATAATGCCTCAAAGTTAAGAAATTGAAACCTAAGGACAACTAATCACAAAAGACCAACTCGGCTTTTCCATTAATGCAACCATATAAGCTAGAGCTAATCAAATGATTTCCTGGCTTTGGTTCTGGTTTAGCACTGCCCAATTCTAACTGATTTTTGCTCAGATAAGCTCTTAACATATTTAATATGCTTCTGTTCATCTCTTAACACTTCACAGGGCAAACAGCGTCCAACAAAATAAATAAAATGATCTCTAATATTTATGCAGCACTTACCATGGTACGGACAAATATCCCATGGGTCATATAATTATTTTCTCATACAATCCTTGCAATAAGTCCAGGAGGTAACAAATGGCAATTCTCAGCCCAGAAGCTTAAGGAACTTGTGCAAGTTGACACAGTTGTGTCTGACTGTTGAAGGAGGAGGAGTGGTAATCTGAACCTGGGAACCCTGTCTCCAGAGCCTGTTTCCTTCTACAGGAAGCCGGTAAGGTGATCTTGGCTCAGTCTTATCTAGGGTAGAGAGCATGCAGCTTCTCCTCCACGTGGTATTTAGTTTGGAAATCAGGCAAGTTGCAATCATTTTTGGTGCCGAGATAAGGGGAGGCCTAAGGTGCTCAAAGGTGTACTAATTGACAATGTTGAGCAAAACTGGTCCAGGGAGAATATCATTGCCATCATTGGCTGCTTAATTCCAAATTTCCACATCAACATTTGTCCAACATTCCACATCAACAATGGTCTTACTGGTCTTTAATCCACTGAGCCACCCAGGAGCCTCAACAATGGTCTTACTGGGTAGCCAGAAAGGCCTGTGACCTACATCAGCTCTGATCCTTCCATGAGACATCCTCCCCTCCCCACTAACATTATTATTCTAGAGCATTCCAAAAGCCCCTTCATCTAATTTTCCCACCAGGAAAATTAGATGCTAATGTTTAGAGCATGATGTATCTAGAGGTATCCTATAACTGTAAACTTTGATCCATAATAACAATAACATCAGTAGCTAAGATGCTTCCTATCAAGCTTTCTGCTAAGGGCCTCACAAGTAGTATCTCATTTAACCCCATGATAATTCTGTGAGGCAGACATGATTATTACAGATGAGAGAGCTGAGGCTCAAAAAAGGTAAGTAACTTGCCTGAGAGATTTTATTTATAAAGTTAACTAATTGTAAATTCACATTATTTTTATATCCCTTTGCTCAAAAAAGAATACAAAGCAATTAACCCTTGTGTTAATTTATATAACCACATGTCTTTCATACAAGGGCATTAATTCCACTTTGCAATTTCAATATACTATTAATAACTTTTAAAAACACTGTTTCGGTCTAATAAATCACTACTTTGGGATGCATATGATTTGACTATGTTCTATGGAGAAGCCAGCTGAAACAAAAAAGGAGGTGAAGTGTTTATAGAATGAAGGTCCCATTCAATTCAATCCAATTCCAATCTCATACCCAATGAGAATAGAACAGGCAGCCTTCTGCACTTTGGGGTTGATTATTTAAGCCCCCCCCCCACCCCACATCTATTGTTAGGCATGAGCTGGAATGAATAACCTCTGCTCTGAGTATAAAAATTAAATTCTGTTTTTTAATTGACTTTTCCAGGCAAATTTAATAAAATGATCAAATACAATTGAAATACCAAATTCTTTCCCAGAGCTCTCAAGTTCCTTTCTGCTATAATCCATGTTTGAATCCCATATGAAAACCCTTAGCCTTTAAATTGGCACCAGATGTGCCAAAGTGACACTTGGTCATGCACATACTCAGGGCAGAACTGAGTTTTGGAGACTGGGAACAACCGTCTCCATCCCTTCCCCCACGCGCCCACCCCCATCCCCACATTCATGTCATGGAGTTGCAGTAAAAAAACACTTTTTCTTCATCCAAACATCTAAGTAACTTGCAACAATCATTTGGCTTGTACCTCACGGCCAAAGTAAACCAGGAAATCATTTTTAACTAACATAGAACATTGCAGACTCATTGATTCTACTTCACAGGAAATTAGTCATCGATTTCTTAGGATAAATGAGTTCTGGTGAGCTACAGGGGAAACCAAGCCAAAGTGAAAATGAGGTCTCTCACTCCAACACTCACTTAGCTTGTCACTCCTACTATTAGCTTTAGCAACATCTGGGACTTCATTCATTGCTTATTTTTCTCTTACCTTCTCGTCCTATTTCTCTCACTTCTGATTTCCCCAGGACCAGAAGATATGAATAAGAGCCGAGCAGGAAATATGGCTGAAAATTTTAAACCAGGTCTGAAGAGCTATGGAAGGGGCTCCCAGAGCATCTCACGACCAGCAGCCCTTCAGGCAAGGAGCTCTAGGAACTCAGGAAGAAAGGCTCACTGCACTATTATACCCTTGTGCCTGAGGCCCAGCTCACGGCAAGCCGGTATTGGAAGGTTCTGTGGGCTGGGCTTCCACGCACACCTGCAACTGCCTGTGTGTTGTGAAATGCAGACGATGCCTTCTGTCCTAAAATGTTGCCATTGCAGGCCTTGTGAGCCAGAGTTTGAGAAACCTAACCTGGTAATCTCTTTGACAATCAGAAACGGAACATCATCTTGTAATTCATTTAATCACCTATTCATCTGAAAAAAAAAAAAAAAAAAGACTATTATGACTTCTTACGTATTAGGCACTGTGATAGGTGGTAGAAGCAGAGGGCACTGATATGAAGAAGGCTACAAAAGATATGGACTTCTATAAATACATGTCCATTCACTTCCCCCTCGCCCGTCTCCCAGTTTTACGAGTTTGCTTGGGGATATGGAGAGAAAGGAGTTTTACAGAGGCAGGAATGCACAGTGGTTCAGAGCAGCATCTAAAGGTCATGAAGTTTAAGTTCCAATCACAACCCTCACATATCTCAATTAAGTAACTTTGGACCAGTTTTATAACTGCTATGTGCTTCAGTTTCCCTGTCTGTAATCCTGGGATGATAAGAATAACAGTACTTCCCTCAGAAGGTTATAGCAAGGTTTAAAGAATTAATTTACAGAGATGATTCAGGAGAGAGCCTGGCAAATAGCACAACGTAATTATTACAAATACTCCCATCGTCCTCCCCGGCTGATCAGATTTCCTACATTTCATTTGGAACAAATTGTCAGTGTGTGTACAGTTCTTTTTCTTTCTTTCTTTTTTTTTTTTTAAAGATTTTATTTATTTATTTGACAGACAGAGATCACAAGTAGGCAGAGAAGCAGGCAGAGAGAGAGAGAGAGGAAGACTTTATTTGAGAGAGAGAGAAGGGTTAGGGGGAGAAGGAGAAGTAGATTTCTCACTGAGCAGGGAGCCCAATGCAGGACTCAATCCCAGGACCCTGAAACTATGACCTGAGCTGAAGGCAGATGCTTAACTGACTGAGCCACCCAGGCACCCCACAGTGCATACAGTTCTACTAAAAGATTTTGTTCTGATGAGGACAGTTGGTGTCACTCTATACTAGCATTATGAAGGACGATGGTGCTTATTTTCAAGAGCTACTTTGATACCTCTAGCATTCTAAATTAGGCCTTATTAGTGGGTAAATCTAAACTCAGATATGTTATGGTGACAAAGAATCCCTACTTAACCAAACTTTAGTCAGGCTACTCTGAGCCTTCTTCTCGACCAGGTCTTGATCTTGATGCGCTGAACCCAGTTTTAGTAGAAAATCCTGCCAGGCCAGTTTATTGAGATCCTCCCCACTGTTGATCCAATCAAACTCTTCTTCCTCTGCCTCTGATTTCCAACCAAGTTTGATTTCTAATCCACCCCCACTTACTATCTAAATAAGTTCCTTGTTAAGTTGCCATCCTCTCCCTCCTGCTGTCTACCAGCTAGAAATCCCCACTCACTCCTATTTATGTGTGGAGTTGAGTTCAATATCCCTCCTCAACGGCAACAGTCTTGGGTCCTATCCCAATAGTCACATAAAGTCTTCCTTACCATTTTCAAGAAGTGCCAGGATAATTTCTCTTTAACAATGGAAATAAGGAAATATGACTATTACTGAAATATGATTAAATCCCTATATACACCAGTGGGAAAAATATTAAATAGACTGGAAGAGTTTGTGATGTTTGGAGACAGACTGCCTTATGACAGTAGCATGATGAAGGTGAAGAGGGGCAGATTATGAAAACAAGCATAGATAACTTAGATTACTTCCTAGGAATCAACTGTAGATGTTTTTCCCATGTAAAATAAAAGATAATTACTTGTGTTAACCCTCAAACTGATTTTCTGATACTGCTAGTAATAAGTTATAACATTTTTAGGCACACAGCAGCATGCTTGATGGCAGGATTAAATAGGGGAAAAAACTGGCTACAAGTTAGATCATTTATCAAGAAATGTCAAAAATAATTTGATACTTTAGAAAGAAAAAAATAAATTTAACATATGGAATATTTAAAATGATTAAATTTGAGCTCAAGTTGAATATATTCTGAAGAGAGGAAGGAACTGAAAAGTAGTTAGGATAGTTGTATTTTTCTATGTGAAAATAGTTTTCAAAATATATTAGTCTTCAGAAATCTTAAATTGGAGATGAGAAAGAGGTGAGAGGAAATATTGATGAGCAGAGAAAATAATGCATACTTACAGTAGTCATCATAAATGATTTTTTACTTTCCTAGAGGTAAATCACAATTTTCCTGAAGTACTTATAAATAGTAAAAAGTTTGATTTTAAGTTCAAATTTTAGATTTCTCCATCTTATCAAAGCCATCTATTAGATGAATAAAGAAACACAGCAACTCATTTATGAGACTAAATTCTACCTTCCTTTAGAATTACTGCAAATTAAAAATTTTCCCTAATACTCAAAAAAATCAACCCATAGGATTCCTATCACTGTCGCTTCATGGGAAGAAACCAGTCTGAACCTCCCCCTGTATTCCCAGAAAAAGGTTTGATACTGTAATTTATCTATTTTTCATTAGCAAGAAAAAGCTAATAGAGAAGGGGCTGCATGGAGAAAGTGAGTGAGGCCTTTAAGGAAAAACTGCCAAGGCCACAGTCCATTAAGAATTCACCTTGATGTGGTCCATATATACAAAGGAATATTCCTCAGACAACACAAAGGATGAGTACCCACCATTTGCATCAACATGGATGGAACTGGAGGGAATTAGGCTAAGTGAAATAAGTTAATCAGAGAAAGACGATCATCATACAGTTTCACTCATATGTGGAACATAAGGAATAGTGTGTAGGCCAATAGGGGAAGGGAGGGAAAGCTGAATGGGGAGAAATCAGAGACAGAGATGAACCATGAGAGACTATGGACTCCAGAATACAAACTGAGGGTTTCAGAAGGGGGGAGGGGGGGTGCAGTAGCCAGGTGATGGGTATTGGGGAGGGCACATGTTGTGATGAGCACTGGGTGTTATACGCAACTAATGAATCATAGAACACTACACCAAAAACTAATAATGTACCATACAGTGGCTAACTGAACATAATAATAATAATAAAAGCAAAGAATTCACCTTGAATGTCAATGAAAAGCTCAGGTTCTAGCCCTGCTCTGTTACTAATTAGCACTATAACTTACTGAGCTCAGTGTGCTCACATGTAAGGTGTATGGATGGTGATTTCTAAGTACCCCACTAGCTCTAAAACTCTTGATTTATAATGAGTAAGCACCATAGTAAGAGATTTGGTCCTAAACATTTCAGACTTATAGGTTTCTAAATCTAGCTTGAATACTTCTTTTATTCATTCAATTTTTCAATCCCCCCAAAAGAAAAAAAAAAAGTTGTCTACATCTAAATTACAAAAAAAACGCTAAGGCTTTTCAGGAAAGGGAAACAAATGATGCCATTGCATTCATCCCCAAAGTACTTTGAAAATGAGAGAGATGATATATGCACTGTAAATATAATCATTTGCAAAATTACGTATATTATACAAATCATTTTTAAGGACGTAAATTGATCTAAATTTTAATTGTTCTTCCTTTTTTTGTTCTTTCTACTCAGTTGCAATGTAACACTATAAATTATTTTCAAGAAAAGATTTTCTCATCTCCATGGTGTGAGGTAATTTATTGAATATGTAGGTACTGTTCTAGGTGCTGAAGCATGCTGCAAACTACAAAGACCCTGTTCTCATGAAGCATACCTTTCACCAGAATTGTCCTGTTTAATAGTATTAGTTCATGATTGGAGAAAAGTACGAAGAAGAAAATAAATACCACCTATGTTAGAATGTTTGAGGTCCCATTTTTTCGAGCATTTTTTTTTTCCAAGAAAGACTGCAGCAATTTGCAGTCCCAATTACCATGTAGTTTTTATGTCACAAACACTTATTTAGAGTTTATTATGGGCCAGGTCCTGATCCAAGTGATTTTATAATATTAAGCCATGTAATTCTCATATAAGCCCTGGGTAATAATAGTACCTACCTCAGATACAGGATTTTAAGTTAATAGATTTTTATTTTCAACATTTTAAAGATATCATTATCTGCTGAATTCTATTGTTGCAGAAAAGTCAGTCCTTGTTCTTACTGTGGTTTTCCTGAATGTAACTCCCCCTCTCCACCCTTCCAGCTACTTTTAAGATTTTTCTCTTTATTTTTGTTTTATAGCATTTTCTAGGTGTCTAATTTTTTTTTAATTGAGTTCCTTCTTGGTGATCTGGCAACAAGTGAGGGCTGGACACAAATTTGGGGTCATGTGCATATGGAAGAAAGTACAAATAGATAACTTTATCAAGTGACAGCAAAAGACAAAACAAGAGAAGATACAGCATCCTGAGTAACCCTAAGTATAAAGATGAAAAATGGGTCAGAGAAAGAGCAGCGACAGAAGTAAAATAGAAACCAAGAGTAGAGGTCACAATCATGAAGAGGACCTAACAAGGATAGTAGTGAGCAGTGGTAAATGGAATAGGCAGGTCAGCAAGAATAAAGACTGGAAATGGGTCACCAGATATAGCAATTTTTTTTTTCTCAAGAGAACACATTTGTTTTGTTTTTAGGGCAGAGGTAGAAGTAGAAGCCAGATTTTTAAGTATTTGCCTTATATTGTTTCAGGTTCAGATTCATATATTTTTATTGTATCTTGAATGTATATTTAAGAAAGAATAAAATTTTTCTAAACATACTTTGGGAATTTCTAGCTACCATTTTAAAAAAGTGGTTAGCCAAATATTACTACCACAAACAGAGGACATGTCAACCACAGATATGGATATATTTTCTATTCAGGTTAAGTGAAGTCTTGTTGATAGGTCCTCAGAGTTCTGGTAGAGCCAGGGCACCCACCCAACAAATAGAAGGATGATTCGGGAAGGCCTGTATTGGCCAGTAAATTATATCCTTGACATTTTCTCTCCCTTCCTGGTGCCCACTTGTTTTCATTATCATACCTCCAAGGCTTCCCCCAATATCACTTAGGTTTTTTTATCCTTTACTATTTCCCAAGACCTGACAAGGCTGGTCCCATGCTCTCTAATTTTCTATTTTCTCTAATAGACTTTTGTCCTCGTTCATCATCGCATTGCTTCTAGTAGGAGAAAATACTGAAAACAAATATCTGGCAATAGGAAAATCAAGAAGTCAGCTTAGCCATGTAATGAAATACTATGAGGTTATTTTTAGACACACTTAATAATATGGAAAAAAGTCAATACACTAAGTGAAAAATATGTCTGTTCTGAATTCTGGTTCATAAAATAAGGATATTCTTGCAGAAATAATAGAATATTTGTAGCTGGATTTACCTGAAAATAACAAATGGCCATGAGCAAATGTTAAGTAGTTTGGGCTAGGGAGTCCCACATTATTTCAAAATAGACAATTATTTAAACAATATGCTGTAGTACTGGGCTACCCAAAGAGCTGTATATGAGTAATTCTTCACTTCTATGTTCTTCAAGTGATTTATAGAGAATGTCATATCCCACTGCAAAATTTAATTTCTCCATTAGATTAAAAAAAATCACACTGGCATTTTTCCCTTAGTTTAGTAGTAACTCTTCCGACAAAGACAAAATGGGAGCCCATTGAGTTGGTGTTCCTTACCATTTATGGGCTGTACTCTTAGTTGATTAACGTGGTTTCATTTTATGCCACTAAAATAAAACCCCTGGAACATCTGTTTTTATGTTGTTTTAGAATTTCTGATTGATATTTAGATGGAAAACTGAAGATTTATTCATGTTTCATTTAAAAAAGAAAAAGCTAACACAAAACATTTCCTTATTAAGAGGACTATAATTAAATTAATTTGATAACAAGGCGACTAAGACAGCCAAAGCATTTCAAGTAGAGAATTCAAGCTAGTCACAATATTTCTTGTGAAAAACTACTTAATTAAAAAAGAATCTGAAACGTCGATTTTTCCTGTACATAGAGGGTTCATGTCTCTATCAAGACGCTGTCAGACTTCGTTTTCCTCTAATTCATATAGTGCTTTATGAATATATCCCATCGGCCCTTTAATATCCCTGAGGGTCAAGGAGAAGAATTTTCTTCATTTAACACATAGAAAATCTAGCACAAGGGATCGACTCAATTATTTTAGAAGATTGAATAATTCATTGGGAAAATGGAAATAGAATGTAACTCACACTCTTTTCTCCTTTACATAAAAGTTATAGTTTTGGCTTGTTATATACATATAGGCACAAAACTGATCTCGTAAGTCACCACGTTATAATTATAACTACTAACAAAGGACTCAACACAGCCTTTTTTTATTAGTGTCAAAATCCTGATATGTAGTCATCTATAAATATGCATATGCATATGCATACATAATCTACTAAATTCATACACATACACTCCGTATTATATTAGCACCATTTTATAGATGGAGAGAACAGAGGGCTTAAATACTGTTCTGGAATATAAAGCAAGTCTTAGTTGAAGAACAAATATAAGTCAAGTATTTGAATGGCTATCTTTCTCAATGCTATTGTGTGTGTGCAGTGTGCAGAAGAAACAATTTGTAAACAGAAGATCTTTGCTGTCTAGATGATATGTGATGAATGGTAGGATTCTTGATTGGCTAGACGGTATTTATTCTCTGCCTGAATTTAACAAAACAAAGTACAATCAGTAAGTTTCTCTCCTTTGAATTAAAAACAAAACAAAACAAAACTGGGCAAGTTCAGGGGAATGCATGGTTTTGTATTAGTCTGTCTATCTATCAATCATTCATTCATTCATTCATTCATTCGATGACATGTCAACTCCTATTTTCTGCCAGGCCACTTATGGTACTTGATGATCAGGCCAGAGCTTATCATTATGCAGCTTATGTAGTGGGAAAGATAATTAAGGAATTTTAGTTAATTTCAGTGCAATATTACTGAACACTGTGATGATCCAAACCCAATGAATGTAATCTTAGGTGGCATTTATTTAAGAACAGCATCTAGGGGGCGCCTGTCAGTCAGTTACAAATTAGAGAGTCTTGATTTCGGCTCAGGTCACGATCTCAGAATTGTGAGATGGAGTCCTGCAACAGGCTCTGGGCTGGCCGTGCCTGCCTCAGATTCTTCCTCCCCTCTGTCCCACCCCCCCCTCTAAAATGAAACAAAACAGCATCTAGAATAATAGTGTATTTAATTCTAATCTGCACTATTTTGATTATAACCAGAGTTTGGATGTTCCATTCTAAAAACCATATGAAAAACTGGAACACATTTCATGAAGCTGAACATAAAGGTTAAAACACTAAAAACTATGTCATATGTGCAATAGTTGAAATATTTGAAAATAGTTGAAACTTAAGGGCAAGTTTGGGGAACAAATTACTTACAGAGGACATGATAGCTGTCAAACATCGAAAAGACTGACACATAAAAAGAATTAAATCTGGGGTGCCTGCGTGGCTCAGTGGGTTAAAGCCTCTGCCTTCAGCTCAGGTCATGATCCCGGGGTCCTGGAATCGAGCCCCGCGTCAGACTCTCTGCTCAGCGGGGAGCCTGCTTTCCTCTCTCTCTTTCTGCCTGCCTCTGCCTCCTTGTGATCTCTGTCTGTCGAATAAATAAATAAAATCTTTTTAAAAAAAGAATTAAATCTGTTTTTTCTTGTTTTAAGAAACTAAATGATCATAAATGGTTGAAAGCTGTGGATAGGTATAGTTCAGTTTAATAAAAGAAATCATATTTTTAAAAAATATTTTATTTATTTGACAGAGAGAAATCACAACTAGGCAGAGAGGCAGGCAGAGAGAGAGAGGAGGAAGCAGGCTCCCTGCAGAGCAGAGAGCCCGATGCGGGGCTCGATCCCAGGACCCTAGGATCATGACCTGAGCCGAAGGCAGAGGCTTTAACCCACTGAGCCACCCAGACACCCCAAAAGAAATCATATTTTAATCATCAGACATGCTAAAGATAGAGTGGTTTGCCTCAGGAGTTAGCAGATGTATCCAAGCAGAGGCTGAAAAACTATGCTGGTACATTGCTGAAGATCCATAATTATCCGATGGATGGCTAACGTAGGTGACCTTATTATTCCTTCCAGACATGAAAGTCTATTAATCTATGAAGCAAATTAGGGTGTATCAGGACAACAATTTCTTTAGTGCTTCAAACTGTTGGATTCTATCCAAAGATTTACTTTCTGAATGATCTCAATCAATGTTGCTGTTCAGAGGAAGACCTTAAATTTATTCTATGCTCTGGTTTATGCTATCTTGTTGCATTCTTTGCAACTCACTGAATTAGTTAAGTAGGGCTGTTATTAACAAAGTACTGTGGACTGGTTGGCTTAGCACAACAGAAATTGATTGTCTAACAGTTCTGGAGGCCACAAGTCCAAAATCAAGGTATTGGCAAGGCCATGCTCCCTCTCAAGATGCTGGGGAGCGTCTGTTCCAGGCTTCTCTCCTAGCTTCTGTAGAGCCTTGGCTGGGACAGCATAGCTCCAATCTTCACGTGGATATGTTTGTCTCTGTTTCCAAATTTCCCTTTTTTTTAATTATAAGATTTTATTTATTTATTTGAGAGAGCCTGAGTGTGGGGGGGGGGGGAGGAGGGAGAGAGAAGAGGAGGGAGAGAATCTCAAGCAGACTCCACACTGAGCATGAGTCCCATGTAGGGCTCAGTCCCATGACCCTGAGACCAGGACCAGAGGCAAGACCGAGAGTCAGACACTTTAACCAACTGAGCCACCCAGGCGCCCCCAGATTTCCCTCTCTTTTTAAGGACAGCAGTCAGTTGGATTATGGGCCCACCCCTCTTCAATATGACCTCCTCTTAACTAATTACATCTGCAATAACCTTATTTCCAAATATAGTCATATTCCGAGGTGCCGGGTTATGACTTTGACATGTGAATTTTGGAGGCACAAAATTCAGCTCAAAATGCTCATACAACACCATCTTTCTCAAACTAACTTCCTCAAGCTATGATTAGGGAAGCTCCAAAGGAGTTGACCATCAGGTAAGTCACCATTACAGCTAGGAGTCCCTTGACTGTGATGGCCCAGCCAGGGCAATAGCCATGGAACCAGGGGCAGCTGCCTATTAGACATGTCACTTACCTCCTCTGTATACAGTTTTCTCTACAAGTTGCTATTATACACTTACATGACGGAATTGTTGTCAGTGAAACACAATGATGTGCATGAACTTTGTAAATGTAAAGCACTTTGTAAAAGTCTGAGAAAGAGGCTAGGAGGAGCTTATCTAACTTTGCCTGGGTTGTTTAAAAATATCAGTAAGAAGAATGTGACTCAACAGAACCCAGATGAAAGATTAGCCCCATGAAGGGCAGTTTGGTAAATGAAAACTTACATATGCCTATACACACATACACACACACACACACACACACACACACACACACACATATCTCTCAGACTTAAAAGTAGTAAATCACTTTCCCTCCCCATATAAATGACACCCCTTTTATAAGAGTAAAATTCAAAAAATCAAATCTGGGCTAGCCAGCACACTCCTCTGACAATTTAGGATCAAAAACAAACATTTTAGTAAAAAGTCCAAGTTGCTGTGGAAGACTCAACCATTCCTATTGCCATCGCTAAAGCATCCAGACTCGAACATTTTTCATGTGTATAACTACTAAAGCCCAACTACTGCCAAATGGAGAGCTGGCCAATCATGACCGTAAGCTCTACCTGACCACAGGCGCCCCTGGCATGAGGTGGCCAGGTGTCTAGGCTCGGAAATCAGTCCTGGGCTCCACTTACAAGTGCCTGACTTTGGACAACTTTTTGAGGTTCTGTCTCCGTGTCTGTCTTATAGAAACACTTATCAGCTGTCTCACCTACAATAACAACTGCTATGACACTGGTGAGCTGAAGCAAGGGAAGTATATGAGAAATAAGAAGAAATTAAGTGGCTTATCAAGGTCACACAATGAGTGTCTATGAGTGAGTGTGGAGGGGACAGGGCTGAGTTTGAAACCAGCTCATTTGATTTTGAGCACATTGTACTTTTGCTTATGTGTGTGTGTGTGTGTGTGTCTATCTGTCCCTTCTTAGAGCAGAAAAGTCTTAATACAGTTTTTAACTAGTGGCAAGGAGGCTATTTCAATGCAAGACTGAATTCACTATTCACTTCCACCCACCCTGTCTAGCGCCTAACTTCCGGTTTTCTACCAGTAGGACTGACTGGAATTCAGCAGCAGTGAGGACTTCTTTCCAGAGTCTGAGGTGGCGAAATCACCACTCCCACAGCTGATCCAAATGGCCTTCAGGAACCATTAAGACATATTTGTTCTAAAGGAAGGCCTCACTGTCTGAGCTGCCCAAGTTCAGCTCCACATGACCTGGAGCCCCGCAAGTCATCTGACCATAAAGTCAATACACTGATGACTGACCTAATCCACCCCATCTATCAAACAAATGAACAAACAAACAAACAAACAAAAAGAAAAAGGTAGTGAGAGAAGACTTTAGAGGCACACACGTGTAAAGACAAAAGCAGTTCTAAAGGCAAAAATCTTTGCAGAAAGCACTGGTTCCAGAGGAAAACATCTTGTCATTCATTAAACTATATGGTCTCCAATGTTCCTTTTTAATTAGAAACATGATCATTGGACTCTTCCAGTGGAATTACTCTTGGATTGTCTCCTTTTCTGTCTGTGCAGGGCTCTGACCTTAGCTCAGGCCCAAATTACCTGCTGGTTGGATTTTTACAACAGCCGCCTAACTGGTCTGCCAGCTCACCTTGCTTTCCCTTGCAGAGTACTCTGTTCATCTTCTCTAGATTAATCCACCTAGTGCTCCTAGTGCAGATTTCTTTTCCCACATTAGGTCCTATTAGTTTCTTGCATTTGCCACTGGAACATCCTCCTGTGATTTCGTTTCTTTTCCTCCCACTACTCGGAAATTAAATTCCCCTCATTAGTCCAATCTCATGTTTAAGATAAACACGGCAGTGCACACGATCATTTCCTTTTCAAAATGTGGACTGCAGCTGTTGTAAGTATCTCTCATTTCGGTTGTATTTATTCTCTAATTGGCTCATGTTTTATAATTTTGTTTCCAGAGCGATACTGGCCAAAAAAAAAACCCTTTTGTCTTTCTCTCTTGCGCAATCAGCTCCAGACCTGAGTTCTCAATAACGACCTCCTAAGACCTGAAGATCAGACAACTGCATTTCTTCCTATGCAAGTAACCATAATAAACCTTTTGGTAAAATCTGATCGTAGAAGTGTAAATGAAGAATGAACAAGAAAATGAGTTTGAAACTTGTCTAGCCACATGTCACATCCTGTCAAGAAACGCTACACAGAAAAATTAAAAGAACATGCTTTGACTCCTGGCCTCTGATAAGGCCTATTTGTCCTGTTTCAATGGACTGAGTGGCAGGCTCAAGTCCCTGTGCTACTGACATTTGGGCTAAAAACTGCCTTGTCTGGTCTGCAGCTGCTCAGTAATGAGTAGATGAGTGTGAACAGATGGCAGAAACCAAAGCATTCCGTAGAGTTCACCAGAAGTGTCCAGAGTCTTCAAACTTCAATTTAGAGGAAGAAGCACAGGAAGAGGACTTCAGTTGCTTTCAAACTGTGGTGGGTTATTTGACTCCACCACTCCCCGAACCCGCCCCCCAGGTTGGGTTACTGTTCAAAGCTCTTGCTCAGCCAGGAAACGCTAAGCTTCTAGCTCAGTAGGGAGGAAACACATCTGATGATAAAGCACAGACTTACTTGAAACGGTCTTTGTAAGTTATTATATGAATAAGCAGAGTCTGATGGGTAATGTGCTGCGTTCCAGTTCTAAATTCAATGCAGTGGTGTGGAATCTACCTCCTTGGAGATCTGACAGACTTTTATCTGCAAAGGATCTTAAGAAAGGCCCGCTGCAAGCTCCATTTCCTTCTAGTCGGGTGGACGTCAGAAAAATTACCCATCTGTCCATCCTTCCCTCCATCCATGCAACCTCTCTCAGCCCAGTATCTGCAGTAATAGGATAGGAATTTTGCTCAGGCCTACCCTTCAAACAAGGAAAAAGAGAAAGAGACAGAGAGACAGCAAAACTAAGGGATTTTGCTAGGTGCAAGCATCTGTGAGATTCAGGAAGTACCAGCGCTGAGTCCCCTCATCCCGGGCGAAGGGAGGAGAGATTTATCCATGATACTTACCCTACAGGAGACACCAGCTTTGCTGTCTCAGTGGTCCCCCCTTCCGGCTATCACTCAAGAGTTCTTCTACACAAGTGGCTGTACTTTGGCATGAATCGCTACAGCCCCTAGTTACAGTGGGAATCCTGTATCTGAGAGAATGAGGTGAAGCATTAGCACATGTCTACACTTAATTTCTGTCAGACATAGCCTTTCAAGCAGGGGTGGAAGTGGGAAGTGAGGAGTTATGAGCTAGAGAGGAATTCTGATATCCTTCTCCAGCTGTAAAAATCAGGTGTTATGGCTAAATATACCCCATGATCCTGACCCAAATATGTTTCCAAAATTCCTTGGCCTGGCACACGAGGCTATTCAAAAATCAGATGAAATCTGACTTTTCTGCCTTCTTGCTTTTTCTCCTCCTACACTAACTTTTTATTGTGACCAAACAAGCTTTGTTTCTTTAAACTTCTTTTCCTTCTCATGGCACCCCCACTCCTCTTTTCTGCCTGTGCAGGCATTTTTGGCATTCCTTAAGCCTCCCCAGATGGCCCTCCTGTCCAGGGAGGGTTGAGAACCGCTGGCCTATCCAAGGCCCAAATCAGATCCTGCTTTATCCATGATACCTGCCTGGGTTCTTCCGGGATCCAGTCCTGTCTGCCAATTCCACCTCAGCCACAATTTAGGTCAATCCTCTGGCCTCTGCTGAGGGATCGCCTGTCATTTCACGTCATGGTTGTTAGCGCTTTCACTGTTCTTTCCCTTCCTTAAATGTCCGTGTATCTTAATCCCCCAATTAGAGGTGGAAACAGAGTTGAATCCCACTGTGACTTCCATTTAGTGAGGGGTCAGTAAATATTTTTGATTGCCTGAAAGGGGTCAAAGGGACTGAAGCAGAGTCAAACACGATTTTATCCATGACATCCCAAGCTTAGTGGGCAAGACGCACACCCCACAGGTTTGTGGGTACAGCTGTCAGGGTCTGCGTCCTTGTGTCAAGTTGAATACAAACCAAGGTCTAGGAAATTTGGCACAGTTTCTCAATCAGTCTCAAATTGGATGAGGCAAGAATCTGTGGTAGGTAAATCTGGGTGTCACTTCTAGTATACACCTTAGTTGTTCTGAGTCCTGAACTTTGTAGGAACCTTGCAACAATCTGAGAGACTTCAAATGGGGTATGAATGTCACTGTCATCCAAGACTCAAAACCTGATGAAAGATAAGTGCTAGGTCCCACTGTAAACAAAGGTGAGAATTGCCAGACCTTTTGGTGATTCATTTGCACTCCGTTCTCCAGAAAAAAAGGCAGACAACCCAGTGGTGCAAGACCATTCTAACTGGATGAGGATGTGTTCTCATGGAACACACTTGGAGTGGAGCCAAGTATTAGAGAGTATATCTGAGGGAAGTACCATTTAAGAAAGGGCATCTTTGTTACACTTCTACTTCTGGGGAATGTAATCATTAAAGACATGGTCTCTAGGCTCTCATCAGGGCAGAAGAAATTGATTTAAAAAAAAATCTTTTCATAATGTGCAGCTGGTAGCCACAAGTCAGAAAAAATAAAATACAGTCTTCTTTAAAGACAAGTGAAAGTAAAAATCAATAATCTCTAGACCACGAACTCCCTGCTTATACCTTCCTTTGCCGCTCAGCTACAGGACATAGTCGCTATTTCCTAGAGAATGAGACTTCTGAGAATGCCACTGGTCTCAGAGCCTTTCAAGCGCTAAGGAGGGCTTTGTTCTTCCCTTTATGTGATATTCTCTGAGTTTGGCCAGGACCATGATTTCATTCATATTTAAAGGACCATCTGTAGCTTTTTCTCCATTTCACTGGTCTCTGTTTCTTCAGAGCCTGCCCTGCACTGACTGTTCTTTTGCTACATACTTACCAAAACAGCAAGAGCTCAAATATCACATAGGTTGTTTCTTTCTTTTCTCCTTCCTTCCTCCCTCCCTCCCTTCCTTCCTTTTTCTTTCTATCTTTCCCTTTCCCCCTTCCTCCTTTCCCTCCCTCCCTTTTCCCATTTAATCATTCAACAAACAATGTGAAATGGAAATTTTGTCCTTTGAGATTAGCAGATTAGAGTCGGAGAGCAAAGGTTTGTATAACACATTGGTACACTGAAAATTTCCAGGTCTATTCTTTGCTGAGATCAGAGAAAATAAACATTTTATTCCTGTTTGACAGATCTTTCTCTCTACAACCCCCGAAAATCTCTGTAATGATTCATGTGAGGTAGGGGCCTGATGAACATTTTTGGAACACAGTAAAATGCATGAACTTCTGCTACATGCCCACTCACAGGTACATGGGGTGATGTTTGTAGACTGAAAGGAACGAATGAATACTTCCAAGTGAGAGGTTTCACTACATAACAATAATTTGATGGAAAGCCTCAAAGGTCTCCATGAAAGCAACAATGTAATACTTACAATATTACAAAGAATCATCAGGTGATTCTGCCTAGAAAAAAAGACCTTGTCCAAGCCTGTGGCAGCTGTGTAGGTACATGATGTCAGGGCCTTTGTATAGGCTGCTCCCTCTGTGGGGAACACATTTCACAAAGTTAGTTCCTGCTCTATCTATCAGGATTCAGATTAAATGCCACAAACCCAGAGAAGCCCTCCTGAATGCCCTATGCATAGTAAATGAGTCTTTGTCCTTGCTTCTCTCAGATTCATGTTAATTTCCTTCATAAAAGGAATGTATGGCATTTTTTATTGTGTTATCTTGTATGTACTTTTGGCAGCCATTCCATGAGAACATCGGGTCAACAAAGACAGGGTCCATGTCTCCATAGTCTTTCCCATGCCAGCCTAGTGCTGACTTAGTACAGACCCTCAAGAAAAAAGCTTATGATTTGTACTCATATGAAGAACAAATTTAGTTCTTCTTACGACACAGATCTGTTTCTCATTTGCTGCTATGCCCAAGAAACAAGGTGCTGTAGGTTGACTGTGGTATTTGTCCAGTTACGGATTATGAAATCAGGTTGGGTCTTAGCCCTCTGGATCCTACTGAAAGATTACATTTTACCTCTGACATATTGTCTGTCTAACTCAAAGTCTTCTGCTGATTGTAAAGTGTCGGTGGTCATCAAGGCCTCACCCATTTATAGCCTTCATTCCTGCACTAACACACACACACACACACAGTTTTCATGCAGACCAAACAAGATTGTGGGAAATAGTCTTTAGTAACCTTCAGAGATGGATGGCCATACAACTGCCGTGACTGTCAAGATTTTCTTGAGGCCCAAGTAGAAGTATGTAGATCCCTCCCACTAATTTATACTGGGAGCTTCACTCTTGGGGGTTCTCCAGTGGGAACCTAAGGACCAAGGAAACCTCTCTATTAATTCTCTGCAAAGAAGGGTAGATGTGCAGCATGAATTGCTTTCCGGCAGAAATGATAATGGAAAAATAATTACATGATGGTGGGAGAGTTACTATATTTCATTTATTTTTCTGTGGGTTAAGGAGGAGAGTCCTTGCTTGTTACAATGTCACACAAAACAAAGACCACAGCTTTAAGTCAAAACTTTAGCAAAATTAAATTTTAGAAAGTGCTTCTCTTCTCTGTAGAATACATCAAGTATCTGTTTTTTCTTCAGAAGTCATCTGTAAAATGAATTACAAAGTCACTTGTACTACCTTGTCTCCATGAATTTTCAGGTTTGAATAGACAATTTAACCAGAAGAGCCTCATCTTCTGGAAAAATATTACTGAGATTTCTTTCTTGTTTCTAAGACTTTCCATGAGGATATAGGTAGAATGGATTTGGGACTATTGTTATACTAGAATGTTACTTGAATGCCAGAACCTGTTTTTTGTTGGTAAGGAAATGAATGAATCTCTCAGTGAGTTCTTAAAAGAGTATAAGTATCTGGGTGCCTGGGTGGATCAGTGGGTTAAGCCGCTGCCTTCGGCTCAGGTCATGATCTCGGGGTCCCAGGATCGAGTCCCGCATCGGGCTCTCTGCTCGGCAGGGAGCCTACTTCTCTCTCTCTCTTTCTCTCAGCCTGCCTCTCTGTCTACTTGTGATCTCTTTGTCAAATAAAATAAGTAAAATCTTTAAAAAAAAAAAAGAGTATAAGTACCTAACTACCAACATGTTCATCAGTTAAATAAATATTCATTTGATAATACAAATAGTTCCTTGACAGGCCTAGAAGGTTTTGCCATTATCTTTTAAGTATACCCCAGGACACATCTGTATTTTACTTGGAGAAATAAAAATGTAATCATTGTATGGGGATTTCTGGGAGCCATTAAATCGTAGACTTTGGATCAGATAGGTGTGACTTTGGATTTTGATTCTACCACTTGTCCTCTCTTAACCTTATTTTCCTCATTTGTAAAATGGCAATGATAACATAGGATTAGTGGAGATTAGTTAAGATAGTGAGCATAAAATATTTAGAACACTTATAGATGCTGATTGGAAATATGTTATTATTATATCAAATAAAAAACAAGCAAAAATGGGCATGTGGGTGGCTCAGTCAGTCAAGCATCTGCCTTCAGATCAGATCATGATCCTGGAGTCCTAGGACTGAACCCCACATTGGGGTCCCTGCTTGGCTGGGAGCCTGCTTCTTTCTCTCTGCTTATGCTCTCTCTCTAATAAATAACATATTTAAAAAGAGCAAAAAAAAAAAAAAATCCTCTGTGTAGTATAACATAATTTGTGAATTCTTGCTGACAGACTTATTTCCTCAAAGTAATCATCAACAATGGAGAACCAACAGGAATAATCAACACTATTTTGAAGTTCTGCTGTCCCAACAGAACTTTCTATAATAGGGAAATGTTCTATAACTGTGCTGTCCAATATGATAGCCACTATAGCTATATGTGGCTACTGTACCCCTGAAATGTGGCTGGTGTGGCTCAAGAATGGAATTTTAGGGGCGCCTGGGTGGCTCAGTGTTTTAAGCCACTGCCTTCGGCTCATTATCTCAGGGTCCTGGGATCGAGTCCCACATCGGGCTCTCTGCTCGGCAGGGAACCTGCTTCCCTCTCACTCTCTCTGCCTGGCTCTCTGCCTACTTGTGATCTCTCTCTCTGTCAAATAAATAAATAAAATCTTTTAAAAAACAAACAAACAAAAGAACCCCGAACTGAGCTCTGCTCAGTACGAGACTGCTCCCTTAAGACCAACTGGCAATTTGTGGACAACTTTCAGACTCCATTTCTCTGACTCCTGAGTCACTATGGGCGGGTTGGTATTGACTGTTCTTCTGCCTTGAGGAACTCTGTTCCTATAGTTTCTAGTACCACTTGATGTCTTCTTATCTGCTTAGTGGTGGCTTCATGATCCTCACAACTGATATTTTACTGCTCGGCTCCACAGGGCACCATACACACTGTAGACCTCATACATGTGTCAACAGATGACAACTCCTCTGGGTGAAGGCGGTAAAGCTGTTCTCTAATTCACACAAAGGCATCCTATGGTCTAGAAGTTCCCTAATTTGGCCCCAAGGAAGACAATAATACTTCCCTTAGTTGCTGCCTTGGGCTTTTTGTTGTTTTCTTTTCTTTTCTTTCTTCCTTTCATAGATTTTATTTATTTAAGAGAGAGCAAGAGTGAGAGCACAAGCAGGGGGACAGGCAGAGGGAGAGCAGACTCCCCACTGAGCGGGGAGCCCAGGGGGGGGACTCAATCCGAGGACCCTGGGATCATGACCTGAGCTGAAAGCAGGCACTTAACCAACTGAGCAACCCAGGTGCCCCTCTTTGTTGTTTTCATTTTTAATTAGCTACTGATAACCTCCTTCATACTCATTGTTTCAACCACCACTTACATGCCATCTATATGGCTCTTGCATCATTCTATTACCCAAAGCCCAGATTTCTCTCCTGAGCCCTAGATTCATATCTAATTGGGTTTTAAACAGTTCTATTCCGATGTTTCAGTGGCACCAAAAACACAACATATTAAAAGAATTGATCCCCAATCCCCATTAACACCACCACCATCCACCTGGTAACTCAAGCCAACATGTGAGAAGTATCTCTATCTCACTCACTCCCCACATAACTTCAATCTATGAATCCTGGAGACAGACTCTGCCACAATTAACCCCTTCTGTGTACAAGCCTATTACCTCCTTACTGCAGCTGCTTGGGACCTCTTCACACTCCCCTCTAGTAGCCACCATCTTTCCTTCAATGTGGTCCATTCCACCCCCCACATAGCTTCCAGTGGGATCTTTCTAAGTTGCATACATGATTATGTCATCTCTTCCTAAAGCTACTTCAGTTTTCATGCCTTGTTAATATGAGTCATGATAAAGTCTGAATTTCCAATTGTGGCATACAATAATAAGGTATACATGAACTGGTCCCTGCGTGTTTTTCCATTTTCAACCTCTACCTCTCTAAATACATGCCTGTGTTTGAGCCATGTGCACTACATTTGGCTTTCCTACTAGACCCAGGGTAATCCCTCAGACTGGTCAGCGGCTCTTCCTAGAACTCTAGTGGTATTTACCAGGGCACATTGCAAGAGTTTCCAAATCTGCCTTTCTCTTTAGACTTTAAGTACCTTGAGAACAGGAATATGGTTTTATCTTTACATCTCTAGCACCTGCCTACCATCTTCTACTTTAGGATAAATGTTGGGCAAGTAGATGGATGAATGCATAGGTCAAGGAAAAAGAAAAGAGACGAAATTAATGAACTTGAAACACTTCTGGAATTTCAGGAAAAGTGAGGAGTGCGAAGAGCTGGGGTAGGAAAGAAAATAGTGACTGTGATGCAGAAAGTATCTTTAGATTAAAAAAATCACGCTGCTTTTTCTACCTTCATAGGTGAAAGTGCAGTCTTGAGAGCATCATTGTTTCATGGAGACACCTAACATTTTTATGCTTCAGTTTTTTAAAATTTTAACTTACAAAAGGGAAAACATTCAAAGGATTAATACTGTAAAGTCTTTGTCCCTTATGACAAAGTTGTGGATATTAGTGATAAACCTTAAAAGCCTTAAAATATTTCAATGTAAAAGAATAATGGGAGAGGATATAAATTGCCTTTATATAAAATTATTTCAAAACAGTAAGCATAAAAAGAAACTCTCCAGGGATATTTTCCTTTCCTTCTATTCTTTTGTTGTCGTTAAAAAAACTTTGTTATTCTGAAAGTACACAGCTGTTCACAGCTTTAAATGAGTTGGCAATGTCACATCTATTTGAAGTACACTTAATGTCACCATTAAGCTATATCAATTATTTCATATGTACAGACAAGGGTGATGAATTTTGGTTCAAAAAATTGTCTTGCATTAAGTCCGAGATTTTGTTTTGTTTTGAATTGAGATATCTGGGGTATGTCTGTTTGGTGGGCTGCCACTATTAACAGAGCCTGTGACAGATGACAATACTTCCTAAACGAACACCTGTAGAGTGTTCCAAGACATCAACTCTCCATTTCATTAGTTTGGGTATCATTAAACTACAAGACTGGAAGCTGCATTTCATAGTTTCAAACGTAGACATTTTGAAAATACAGTTATAAAAAAACAACTCAGCTCTTTATGCCAGAGGGGAGGTGGGTGGGGGATGGGTGAAACAGGTGAAGAGCATCAAGAGTGCCCTTGGCGATGAGCACCGGGTGACGTACAGAACTGCCGAATCACTGGATTACACACCTGAGACCAACAACACTATAGGTGAAACTAGAATCTAAAAAATTAAAAAGAAAGTTTTTGTTTTAAAAGCTTACGGAGTCCATGTTTTCTTTCATTTGCATCTTCCTCTACCGCGTCAGACAGTCGGGAAGTGCTCAGTGAATACTTAAGCAAATCCTTGACTCTAGGCCTCGGTTCACTCATCAGTGAATGAGACTAATAACCATCATAGCGTTGTTGGAGAACTGAGTAAGATAGTGCTTTGTACTCTGGCTGGTACACGGTAAGCATTCACTCCAAGACTGTTAGTATTGCTTGCATATCTGATCCTTGTAAGCCCGGTTACGGGGTCTTTGGATCTTCAACATGTTCACAGAAACACAAAACTACACATTTTATATTTCAGTTTCAAAAATGGGTTAAGAGTTCAGTAACAAAATACAAAGACAGGTTTAGAGACACACTGGAAACTGTAAATGAACACAGTCAGACAACTAAGAGAAATGGCTCCAGCAAGGGACAAATAGCTTATGAAATAAGTTCTTGCTCTTTGGAATGATTTTTATTTGTCACAAAGCATTAAGTTATTACTGAATAACATGATGTATGTTATAGGTCAAATGCAAATCTTGCTTCATCTGAATTTTCTCTCCACCAAGGACTTTCAGCAATTCTCCCTGAGGCCTAAGACTCCAAACAGATCAAGAACCATTGCTCTAAAAATAACAAGACAGGAAACAATGAATGCTGGCGAGGAAGCAGAGAAAGGGGAACTCTCTTACACTGTTGATGGGAATACGAGCTTGTACAGCCACTCTGGAAATAGTGTGGAGGTTCCTCAAGGAGTTAAAAATAGAGCTACCCTACAACCCAAAAATTGCACTACTAAGTATTTATCCCAAAGATGCAGATGTAGCGAAACAAATGCACCCCAATGTTCATGCAGCAATGTCCACAATTTAAAATATGGAAAGAGCTCAGATGTCCATCAACAGATGAGTGGATACAGAAGATGTGACTCATATGTACAATAGAATATTACTCAGCCATCAGAAAGGATAAACAGCTACTGCTTACATCAGCATGGATAGAACTGGAGGGGATTACGCTGAGTGAAAATAGTCAATCGGAGAAAGACAATTATCATATGGTTTCACTCATATGTGGAATATAAGAAATAGGGCAGAGAATCATTAGGGAAGGGAAGGAAAACTGAATGGGAAGAAATCAGAAAGGGAGACAAACCACGAGAGACTTTTAAACGTAGGAAACAAACTGAGGGTCCCTGAAGGGGAGGGGGCCTGGGGGATGGGGGTAACTGGGTGACGGGCATTATGGAGGGCACATGATGTGATGAGTACTGGGTGTTATATGCAACCAATGAATTATTGAACACTGCATCTGAAACTAATGATGTACTCTATATTGGCTAGTTGAATTTAAATAAAAAAAAAAGATTTAAAAAAAGGAACACTGCTCTAGACTATTATAGTCACATGACCTATTTTATTTCTTATACACAGATTTTAAAATACATTTTTAAAAGAAAACTCTTTAGAAGAGGGTTTTCTCTGAATCTGCCTTGTTTCTGCAGATATAAGTGTACTCTGCATCTTCCCTAGTTTTGGGTATATCCTTTTGTTTTCTTCTCAGTGGAGGTACAGAACAGTTGGTGACTATCATTTAGAATTGATCTCAATGTTGTTGCTTTACCCTGCATGCATTAAATAGTTGCAGGAATTTTCTCTGCTGTTATTAAGATTCCACAATATACATATTCTTTTCATTTCAAATGATGATATGGGGGAATAAGGTCAGCATTCCTGAAATAACAGGCAAGGTGAGCCTTCATAAACAATAAAAGGAAAATTCACTATCACCCAGTTTAGGAAAAAAAGAAAAAGTTGTTGTAGGTGGTGACAGTACAATTTCTTAGAATATTGTGAATTAAAATAATGCAATTATGCCCACAACACATGAGCTTTGCCAATCTGAAGAAATCACCAAAAAAGATATGTTAATTCACTGGCTAAAAAGCAGGAAAGACTGGGTCAGAAAATTTACTGAATTCTTTAATAACAAAGAATGTGTTCATGAAAATCTCATGAATAGAAGTAAGGAACAAGAAATTAGATTTTTTCTGCCAACAGTGGTAAAAAGATAGAGACATAAAAACCCGATGTACTGGAAGCCCGAGGGGCTTCAGCTTAGACTTCTCACCGCCCTCTGTATGAACCATTTAAAGCATATTCACTGCATATTGCACTAATTATGGTTTTGTTGTTGGTGGTGGTGGTGGTGGTTTTAGATTTTATTTATTTGAGAGAGAGAATGAGTACAGAGAGAAAGTGAGAGGGAGAAGCAGACACCCCACTGGGCAGGGAACCCAACGTGGGGCTTGATCCCAGGGCCCCAAGATCACGATCTGAGCCGAAGGCAGCCATTTAATCCACTGAGCCACTCAGGTGCCCTGCACTAATTCTAGGTTAACTAAATAATCTTTTTCTTAAAGTCTGAGGATACAATGTAATCAAGAGTCTTTCTCCATTATTTGATGTTTGACTACAGGTACTTTTCAAGACTTTCCCCACCCTCTACCCATTCTGCCTCAGATCTGGGCAAGCTGGTAAGAAAGCTCAAGTGCTTTGCCACCAGCAGTAAGTTCAAACCATGCACTAAAACCCTAACTCCAGTTCCAGTCCCTAACTACCATGAAAACTCAGAGCCAGTGTCTTTCCTTTAACAGCTCTTTCAAGCTATTTTCTGATCACCTTGAGAAGCCTGTCCTGCTCTCCCCAGAAAGCTTCATTCTGGGAATAAAAAACCTTTTCATAGTTCTTGGGTGTGTGTGTGTGTGTGTGTGTGTGTGTGTAGCATCATGGGTTTGGAAATCCAAACCACATTTGGGGTTGTGATCCATCCCAACTCTATGGAATGGTCACAACACCCAGTTACCATTATACCAGACAGAGAGTCCCTTTCAATGAGGACATAATCATTTTAGTACTAATCTGAGGAAGAAATCTGCCTCCAAGAAAAACCTAAAAACATCAGTTTCTTGTGAGTCCATATACTGGGAATCCATTCCATTAAACCTAATCAATGCTAACATGATGCCAAGACTAAATGTCAAAAACTGAGAAGTTGCAGACTCGTCTCGGGAATGGTAACACCTCCAATGGACCATTCAAAACATCTTCTCTTTTTGCTTTCATCTATCACATGGAAGCACAACTGTAAGAAACATGATGTGGAAGAACTAATAAACACTCCTTATGAAGGAACAATTCTACTTTATGGGAGGGAGACTAGAATGCCTGCAGGGGGCAGTAGTTAACTTAACCCGAGCAGGCAAGAGAAAATAGATATGCTAAGCTTTCCTATTACAACCCAAGAGAGCCTGGCTCTGTAACACTATTAAAAAATCCTTTACTGTGCTTTAAAAGGTAACACATGGCAAGCCTCTGAGCTGCTGCTGTAAATGCTAAGGTTCAAATGCTGCATAACTAGAAATACCAGTATTTTATTCCCATTGTTATCAAATTAAAAAAAAAATTCTTGATATCTGCAATGTAGATACTAATTTACAGGTTTATACATATAAATGAGAAGAGAGTGCCACTGAAGGAACCAAGGACTTCTTTCAACTCTCCCTTGCTTTATGTTCCATTTTCATTTTTATTTCATGTCGACCAGACTCTTACATGGCTTTAATTGTTATAAAAGCTGGCGTTCAATAAATGGGCCTCTCTCTTTAGATTTAGATATATTAGTTGACTTTGGTATTTCATGCACAAGGGCCATATTTTATGGAACCTTTGAGCTATCTGAAAAACGCATAACAAATATTCTTTGCTGAACTAGAAATTTGCAAAAACAAGGGTGGTTTTTTAAAGAACTCTAGTTCTTGGGAGTTCTCCAGAACTCCCAAGTTTCAAGTGTTGGCTCCACCACTGTGTGACTGTGGAAAGTTCGTTCACCTCAGCTATTCACGAAGAATGTTGTAAGGGTTAAATGAGATTTCATATGTAAGTATACATCACAGTACCGGGCACATGGGAAGTGCTTAATAAATGCTAACTGCTTTTATCTCTGAGTTAGTCTGGTCCTTTGGGTGTTGGTACTTCTGAAATGCTGTAGGTCTCTGGGAGCCTGATCATTCATAGTTACTCAGAACACTCAAACTGGCATACCCAGAAAGGACAGTTTCTTCGGTTTAATTTATGGAAATACAATAGCAAAACAACCAGGAAGAATTACTACCTGGTAGCTGGTGTGTTGACTCACCCATTTTTTAATTTGAGGTAAAGAACAAGCAGAAAGAATTATTGATTGTTATATATTTCTCATTCATGAATCCTCATGGGGGCCTCTGCTTTTCTGCTCATGCTTTCTGACAAGCCACAGGAAAACTACATGCTTATAGGACAGAAGCAATGTTCTCATCAACCAACACAAAAGACCAGGCAACTGCCTTTCTGATAAATAAAGAGTCCACTATTTACTTTGAAGGAGTAGTCTCTCTAGGGGAATTCATTACCTAGCCTCAGAAAGCACTGTCGCAAACTGATTCTACAGAAGGAAACTCTGATGCTAGCAGTGGGTAAGATTCCGAAAATAAATAAATAAATAAATAAATAAATAAATAAATAAAATAAAAATCAAGCTTTCTGCTTTCTTCCTCCCAACAATTTTTTTCTAGTTAATTTCCGTGAGCCTGAAACAAAGTCACTTATAAACACAAGGAAATGCAAGAGCCTGTTGATACAATGTATCAATCAACATACATGGTTGAACATGTAAATATATCAAAGGTCAAGTTTCAGTTACAGTTCCTATAGTAATTGTAACTTGGCCACTCACCACTTCAACAGTAACGACCGGAGTATCCATAGCCAGAGAAAACATTTCTGCAGCAGCTCTGGGACTTTCTGTCACTGAAAAGTTTGGGTTATTATGTTGCATTTGTTTTTGCTGGGTTTACTCACATCTGTATTTCGTAAGCATCACATTTGGTTCTACTACTGAAAGCTCTTCATTTTCTTTTAAAAATTATGTTATGTTAGTGACCATACAGTACATCATTAGTTTTTGATGTAGTGGCCCATGGTTGATTGTTTGTATATAACACCCCGTGCTCCAAGCAATCCCGGCCCTCCTTAATACCCATCAGCCAGCTCACCCATCCTCCCAACACCCACCCTCCAAAACTCTCAGCTTGTTTCCTGGAGTCCATAGTCTCTCATGGTTCGTCTCCAGCTCTGATTCCCCCCACCCCACCTTCACATTTTTCTCTCTCTTCTCCTACTGTCCTCTATGCTATCCCTTACATTCCACAAATAGGTGAAACCATGATTACTGACTTTCTGAAAGCTCTTCAAATTGGTCCTGCTCTTTAAGTGGCGATGGGTTCAGCCACATGTATCTTGCAATTGCCCCTTTTAGCCAATAGCATTTTAATGTGTCCTTAACTTTAATGGAGAAACACTTATAATAAATCCTCTTTGGTAAACTGGAAGGCTTTTGTACACTAAGATGTAAGTCAGAAAATTTAGGAATATTCACCATGCAGCAAATGGACTCAAAGTGGAAAATATATAAAAATTAAGGATCGAAAGACAGGAAGTGATGGATACAAAGCTGAGCATGCGGTTTTATGGGAACTACGGAAAAAACCCAATAACATAAACATTGGATAGATTTCACTTTAAAAGCAGAGGTACAAATGATTTTTAAATACATGTAGCAGGAAAACTAGAAAGACAATAAATATATTTTCGTATTCAGACAAGAATTAGTGACCTCTGAACTTTGTATTCAAAGCTCAGTAAAACAACTCAGCATGATCCCAGAATCATAATATGGGACCAAAATGGCCAGTCTATACAGTCAAAGTGAAGTGGATGATTCTAGAACTAGAACAAGGGCTAACAGACCATAGTCCATGGGCCAAATATAGTCTGAAATCTGTTTTTTTAGTAAATAAAACCCCAATACCTTGAAATATTGTCTAGGGTTGCTTTCATGCTAGAGTGACAGGCAGATGGAAGACAGAAACCACTGGGTTGGCAAAGCCTAAAATATTCACGATCTGAACCTTTATAGAAAATCAGCCAAAAAGCTTAAATAAAAGCAGACATAGATCCATCGCCTGGAATATAAACTCTCTATGTTCACTGAGAAATGGACAATTTAAAAAAATACACACAAAAAAAACCTGGACTAGAAACGATCACTTGTTTTTGTTTGTTTTTAGGCCATAGAGTTTCCAATTTCCAACTACAATGTGGATAAGTTATTCCCTTAAAATTTTTCAGAAAAAAATTTTCAAAAAAGTTGATATGATTTTCCTCTATCTAGTAATCTAAGCCACATTTTAATGCATTTTAAAATCTATATCTTACTGGATTTAAAGTTCAAATGTCCTATACTTGAAATCCAAATATTAAAAAGCATATTTGTGCTTTTTACTTTAGGAATATTCTTACTTAAAGTCAAGGAGAAATAAAACATTCACAAAAAATAATTATATGCTACCCAAGCAAAATGTTTATCATTTAATAACCAAGCTTTAGAGAAATGAGGAAGAAGGGATAAAATGGCTATTTCCAATATAGCATGGAAGAATGCCAGAAGGAACTTAGTGATACATTAAATTCATTTTGTTGAAAAAAATGAGTAAGAAATAGTTGCACTAGCTGAAGGAAATATGGTAATACTTTTGGAAGTTTCAGCAAGAGAAATTCAGGCAAAATACTTTAAAAAACAAAGCCATAAGGACAACTAAGCTGTGTAAAATTATGACAAGAAATCTGGAAACTTATGTTCAGGTAATATCCTGAATAATGAAAGCAATTATGGCAAATGGCAAAGGATTGAATATTTTTCAGAAAAAAAAGTCAAGCCTGGAATTATAAAATGGTCAATTTAGCTTCATACCTTAAAAAAAAAAAAAAAAAACCCAAGTGACTCCTCAAGAAATCAATTTTCAACTGCATATAAGATTCAGAAGATACAAAATACAAAATAATAACCAACACGCTTGTGGCTTTCTGAAAAACACTTTAGTCAGACCAATCTCATTTCTTTCTATGTTACAGTGACAGGGATAGTTGACGGGAGTCAACTGAGGTCTTCCACTCAGCTGCTTATGATATGCATCTTGTACGAAAGACAAAGATGGTTTAGAAAAAGACACAGACTCTCCTAGAACTGCAAGGCGGGAGCTACCAGATACAGGTGAGTTCAAATTGAGAGGTGCTATTTTTTTTTTCTTTGAAGATTTAGGCAAAAAACAAAACAAAAAAAAACACAAGGAAATAAACCCCCATATATATATATATATATATATATATATATATAGTTATAGTTATGATTTTACAGTGTGATATTATAAAACTCCTTTTTTTGTCTTAGTTTTATAAAAATTACTTTTTATTAATATATGAATGCAGTGTCTAATGACAGGGCTGCTGTATAAAACCATTCTTAGTGTTTATCCCATATTATTTTCTAAGTTCATAGTTTATGGTTTTTTTTTAAGATTTTATTTATTTATTGGACAAAGATCACAAGTAGGCAGAGAGGCAGGCAGAGACAGAGAAAGAAGCAGGCTCCCTGCTGAGCAGAGAGCCCGATGTGAGGCTCAATCCCAGGACCCTGGGATCATGACCTGAGCCGAAGGCAGAGGCCCCAACCCACTGAGCCACCCAGGCAGGCGCCCCTCATAGTTTATGTTTATTCACCTAGTGTTCTAGCACTTAGCACTTGCTGTGTTTTATTTCTTCATTTGTATACATGTCCAGGGCTTCAAGCAGGATCATAAGCTAGGGCAGGAACTGTTTCTTTTTTTTTTTTTTTTTTTAATTTATTTATTTGACAGAGAGAGATCACAAGTAGGCGGCGAGGCAGGCAGAGAGAGAGGAGGAAGCAGGCTCCCTGCTGAGCAGAGAGCCCGATGCGGGGCTCGATCCCAGGACCCTGAGACCATGACCTGAGCCGAAGGCAGAGGCTTAATCCACTGAGCCACCCAGGCGCCCCGCAGGAACTGTTTCTTACACAAACTTTCTCTCCCATAACATATGAATAATAGATAGCAGTGAAGTAAAGGGATCCAGGAGTCAGGATAACTTTCTGGATTGAGTTAGAATCTGGTGTTATTTAATATTTTCAGCAGTGACAATGGTGTTGGAATATATCATCCATTTGAAACTTAACCATATGCTACTTTGTGCAGTAAAAAAATTTCATAGAGTCAAACTTGATTATCCAATGTAAGCAGAATTATTTGAGGACAGAGAATTTTGTCTTAATGTGGTAATAATAATATTCAGATAGCATTTGAAAATAACTTTTGATACCACATACACTTTACAATTTAAGACCTGAAAGGATCCTACAAAGGAGAAATTATCATCTGAGGATAAGGAGATTGACAACGTGGTGACAGAAGTGTCAGAATTTGAATCTAGAACTTGAATTCAGGGCATCTGACACTGGACTGATGGTTTCTGCGTCACTTTATAGCACTGTAATGTCCCTTCCTTTGTATCTGTCCCACTTTGGGTTCCCACAGAAGTTGACCCCAAGGGAAGGATTTGGGTGGAAACTTGAGGAGGTGCAGAGAACATCTGAAGGGGAATAGAGATGTGATCTAGGGACAGAAAAGCATCCACTAAGGGATGACAGCAAGCCAGTTACTATATGCAAACAGGCCTTAATTTCTCAAGAGAACACTGGAAATGGCATAAAACCCAACTGTTATGTGCTGATGTGTATCTTCTCAAAATTCCTATGTTGAAACTTTAACCCCCAGTACCTCAGAATATGATTATATTTGAGATAGGATCTTGAAAGAGGTGATGAAGCTAAAATGAGGGCATTAGGGTGGGTTCTAACCCAATGTGACTCATGTCTCTATAAGAAGAGAAAATGTGGACAAAGATACACCAGCAATGTGCACACACAAAGGAAAGACCACATGAGTAACAATGAGAAGATGACCATCTTCAAGCCAAGGAGGGAGGCCTCATAGAAATCAGACCTGCCAAAACCTTGATCTTCAACTTTTAGCCCCCAAAAACTGTGAGAAAATAGATGTCTGTTGTTTAGGCTAAGGCTATGCAAGCTGTGGTATTTTGTTATGACAACAACAGCAAACTAACATACCATGACTCGGAATTTTCCCTCTCAAACAGTGAAGGAGCTGGTGTAGCTGTACTTGAGTTTACCCTCTGTATTCGTGGCTCTTCTGGACACGTGGTCTCCTTGTCAAGCTTAAGCCTCTGGTTGGGACCCTGACCTGGATCGTCCTCACTCGTCTTCCTGTCCCGCCCCCACCCTTGTTCTGTTCTGTTCCAGTACTGCTCCTAGCTATGCACAGTCAGCAACACATCTACATCCAACTGAATAAGACATTTAAGGATAGCCCTTCCCAGCAAGGACTCAGGTGGACGGATGTTTTGGTAACCGCATCAGCATTCAAAAGAGTCAGCAGAGCTGGAATGAAGGGAATAGAATGGATTTTAATAGCAAACACACAGGGAATTAAAAGCATTTCAGAGAGATAAGAGCCATCAGTTACAGCCAAAGATTTAGAATTCAGACTGAATCCTAAAGCAGAGTATAACACAATAACGCAATGCTAGTGTCATTATTGCAAGTAAAGAGCACAGGGCTGACACAGAACAAATGAGGGATGGGTGTGAATACACATTTTAATTCATTGCACCAACAGTGCTTGATGATATGAAGTTACTATCCATCTAGAGAACAAGAGGACAGCATGCTAGAAGAAATTAATTTTTCCATTACGCATCTGGGTAACAATTATATCTAGTTTGGAATCCTATGAAATGATGTGTGAAATGGAAGTACTGAAAAGAGGCAAGAAATGAATAATCAAGATGGTTTTAAAAAACCTTTGAGGAAAAGCTTATGAACGTTGGAGAATGAAGACCAGCAACACTCCTGGGAGTTTTTGAAGTGGTGCCTGCTGCATTTTCAGGTCAGCTGTTAACTATCCCTACTGAGAATTTAAAAGAGAAGAAATGAGTTTAAAAAGTTAAGGGAGGGGGCGCCTGGGTGGCTCAGAGGATTAAAGCCTCTGCCTTCGGCTCGGGTCGTGATCCCAGGGTCCTGGGATCGAGCCCCATGTCGGGCTCTCTGCTCAGCGGGGAGCCTGCTTCCTCCTCTCTCTCTGCCTGCCTCTCTGCCTAGTTGTGATCTCTCTCTGTTGAATGGGTAAATGAAATCTTTAAAAAAAAAAAAAAAAGTTAAGGGAGAGATTTAACTGAGCCTCACAAACTTTGAGGGTCAGAGTAAAATTCTAAAAAAGCCACAAAAGTTAAAAAAAAAACCACAAAACAAAATGAAAACCTCTCTCTAGGGGCTTTTTTTTTTTTAAGCTTAAGATTTTATTTATTTATTTGACAGACAGACCAGACAGAGATCACAGGTAGGCAGAGAGGTAGGCGAGAGAGAGAGAGAGAGAGAGAGAGCCACCCAGGCGCCCCCTCTCTAGGGGCTTTTAAGAACAAAGGTGAAGATCAAGCTTTACAACGGATCTTGGGAACAAATAATTCCAAAGAAGAACAGTTCTTGGACTCTGAGTAGTATTTAAGAATTCAGTGACAATTTAACTTGCCTACAACTTCTTTATTTAAAGCCTGACCTAATCTCTCCCAGAACTGCAGATTCAAATTTATTTCTGTGGCCTGGATAGACAATTATCCTGGTAGAGTTATGTAAGGTCCTTTTATGGAGGAGGGAGATAAACCTCTCAGAGATTTTCTACCTTTGTGTCAAAAAGTTGTTTTTTTTTTAATTGGGGTACAATTCATATAACGTAAAGTAAGCCATTTTAATGTGTACAATTCAGTAGCATTCAATACATCACAATGGAACAAAACCATCACATTTACCAAGTTCCAAATCTGTGTTGATATTTGCAATTAGGACAATCTTTAGTACACTTTCCTGTGAGGTTTGCTAGTAAAATAATGATGTGGTACAGAGACTGGAAATCTGAAGGGTTCCATTAAATTTTCATTTGGCATTAAAACAGCCACTTAGTACATGAGTGATACATGTTTATGCTTGCTAAATGAATGATAATAAAATAAGTTAGGGTGCTATTCACCACCAATGTAAAATTCCAACTAGAGAGTGCCCTAGGGAACAAATCCTCTCTCTTCAATTTAGCTTCTAAAAAAACATAAACATACTATATTCCAAAAGGTACCTTTCAAATAAATTTTGATTACTGTTAATTAGAGAAAATTCAATCTTTAATGGGTAATTTTGTGCATAAGCTTCAAGAAAACTAATCTAAAAGTCTATCCTTCAATGTTTATCAGTTATGTATTTGAGAAATGGTAAGCATAATGACAAGATAAACATTAGTCATTAAGTCAATAAAAAATGCAATTATATATTTTATGGAAAAGTACATAAGAATTAATGAACATGTAATGGTAATGAAACTAAATATAATGGGCCTTGACTATGCAAAAATATGTATGTTTGAAAAAGATAGTGAAAGGAGCTGTCTTCTGACCCCCCACCAAAAATGTAGGAAGAGGATATATCACAAGCTGCTATTCTTTCCGCACGTGTAAGGATTAATGAATAAGAAAGCCAATGGTCTCTCAGTAAATCCAAGATTTTCTAGTCTTTCATATTTTGTGTGATTTTTATAGGCAGATGATCGCTAACTAGCTAACTTTTAATAAACCCATTGAATAATACATATGACCTTAAGAAAAGACACATGATTTAATGAGAGGAAATATTCCCCAAACCAAGTATTTCTCCCCGGGAAGTCATCCGAGGCGTCTGAAAATACTATTTGAAGATAATGAAGTCTCTGATTAAATTGTATATATGCATTCTGGTTACAACAATTTTGCAATTAGTTTAATAAGAGTCCATTTAGTAGGGTCATGAGTGAATGGATAAATTTAAACGGAGGAACTCCCTGAAGGGCAAGAATGTAGAGTGAAGGACTTCCTGAAGACACAATAGTTTGAGGGGCTGGGTCCTTTGCAGCATAAGGGCACTGAAAAGCCATCTTGAAAGAAGCAAAGAAGAGCTCAGAGGCACTCTGAACCCCCTCGAATGTCTTTATGAGCTAGGGTACAACTGGTGGTACTAGGCTCTCACAGAGAAGCCTACTCAACCTTTATTTAGCCCTTATTACTTGGTAAAACATTTAGGATATTATGAATAACATTTCCTGTATTCCTTTTTTTGGATCAAGAAAACTGATACCTATAGTGTCACATAAGGTTCTCTTATTGGTTCAGCAACAGTGAATTTGCCTTGAGGTGAGCTATACCCATCACACCTTCTGCTGCTAATACTGAATCTTTGAAGGAAGTTTTCTTGTTTGGTTCCTCTGAAGCTGGATGATTTTAGTTTTTCTTTACTGATCTTGTAAACTACTTGACTATTTCAAAGTACCTCTTAAGGAGAATTTTCCATTGCAAATAAGAGATAATCTCTTTAATATTTAATATTATTACAAATAATATTAATAATATTTACTATTATTACTCTTCAGGGGGTGCCTGGGTGGCCCAGTCTGTTAAGTACCAGCTCTTGATTTTGGCTCTGGTCTTGATCTTAGGGTCCTGGGATCGAGCCCCGTGTAGGGCTCCACACTCAGTGAAGAGTCTGCTTCAGGATTCTCTCCCTCGGCCCCTCCCACCTCAAATAAATAAATAATCCTTTTAAAAAATATTATTACTCTTTAGCCCACCTACGTTGAAAAGCATGATATTTTCCATTAGCCCTTTTTTTCTTCTCGGCAGTAGACATAGCAGAGTGTTAAATTTTATGTGGACAATGGCCTGTTTCATTCCCATCAACAAGCTCCCACTGCAAACCTTCATAATTGACCAATATAACTATAGTCTATAACTGATTAATGGACTCAGATGACAGATCACCCAAATAGAGGAGACAGAAGGGCCAGGCTGGGTTTGGTTCTCTCTGAGTCTGTTTTCCCCTTGTAACAGGCAAATATATGGGCTGAACTGTAGCCTTACCCCAAAATCAAATGTTGAATTCCTAATCCCCAGTACCTCAGAATGTGGCCACACTTGGAAACAGGGTCATTACAAAAGTAATTAAGTTAAAATAAGGTCATTAGGGTGGGCTCTAATATGACTGGTGTTCTTAAAAAAGAGGGAGTTTAGGTACAAATGCATTCAGAGGGAAGACAATGTGAAGACA
This sequence comes from Meles meles, assembly GCF_922984935.1. Lineage (NCBI taxonomy): Eukaryota > Metazoa > Chordata > Mammalia > Carnivora > Mustelidae > Meles > Meles meles. Next base: position 66,244,801 of record NC_060072.1, read on the forward strand.
CAGAGAGAAGGCAATCTACGAGACTCTACAAGCCGCAGAGAAAGTCCTGAGGCAGATCCTTCCCTCCCAGCCCTTGAACAGAAGCGATTCTGCCAGCATCTTGATCCTAGACATGTAGACTATGGAACCATGAGAAAGTACGTTTCTGTTGTTTATGCCACCCGGTCTGTGCTACCTTCTATGACAACCCTAGCAAATTCATATAGTTGAAATGATGCCTGCAAATTCAGTAAGCATATAAAGCAAGGAATACATTGTCTGCAAGGAAAGATAAGCTTTCAGAAGTCCAATGTGCTATCCATCTGCAACAGAGCCAAGACAATCTTTCAATAAGTTGTCCAGCATAGGGTTTCTCTAGCTTTTTTATCTTATATTCCAAGAAGCAATATGAAAGAACCTGGGCCTCACCATGCTGGGAAAACAAAGCTGTCCTCCCTTTTTATTCTTAGAGAAATATTTATTTTTTCCTTTATATAAGTTTTAAGAGAGAGTGGCAGTATTGGGAATCTATTTTATTGAGAATTTTTTCCGTAGTTGTTTTTACTGTTGTCATTGTTATACTAGACCTGCATCCACTTAGACCACTAGTTCTGAGGGTCGTTAATTTTACACTGACCACCAGATGAAAATTATTGGTTTAGACTCCATGTAGCAGACCATGAGCAACTATCTTATTGGAGATGTTACTGATTGCATTTTGAGACTTTGGAAGCAAGGTGTAGATTATCCACTCTTTTTAAGTCACCACTGTTTTTACATCATAGTAGCAGCATAGATAAATTCAATTTTTCTTCCTTCTTTTTTCATGCTTCTTGCTCATAAAGACAATCCACCTTCTGGACAGAAATATAACTACTGAATATTTTAGGCTTACATTACAATTGTTATGTAGTTGTAAGGTGGATGATTACCTGTCGTCTTGGGAAAATCTTGGGACGTATCAGTAAAATGAAGATAGTGATATCTTCTAGATCCCAGAGCCAATGCCCAATTGAGGTTCTGTCTGGCTGTGAGGGCTATGAATGTGTGAAGTTGTTGACAGTTCAGCTACCGTGTCACAGTAATGCCATTTCCATGCTTTTTCAACCCAATGCATTTTAATTATTTGCAAATACCTCCTTACTCATCCAATTGTAGGAAAAAAACCCAAGGACAGCCCTTTCTATGCTAATCACAGAAAATGTGGTCATATCGCAATTCTTGTCTGGAGAAATGTCCCTGTGATGGTGAACAGAGTTTCTGGCATCGTTCTCAATGGCCTCTTTATTCTATCCACATTTTTCCATTGAAACATTTGTATAATGATATGTTCTAGTAAAAGCATAATTAGAAGAAAAAAGAGTCTCCCTTAAAAATTTCTAATCAAGACAGCTGCCAAGAGTTGTCTGCTTTGCCAATGAGGGGAAATATATGCCACAGATTCTCCACCAATATTGCTACCCTGGATTCAGTGCAGTCAGAAAAGACTGGAATAAGACTGATGAAGTTTGCTCCAATGTCTGAATGTCCGGATGCCCTCTGAGGGCACGCAATGTCATCTCTAAGTGATTTGGCTCTGGTTCATTGTTGCATCACCATAAACATCTTCAGGCTCTCACCCAGGATTATTTAAAATTAAATACACTTCAGAAAGGTCTAGATAAGGTTGGCCATTGCTTCATGTTATGATGTAAGCACTGTGTGAAGGTCTATTTTGCTTAACTATGATCACAAAGGGTGGGATATCAACACAGCTACATGAAATTCACCGATAGTTGGTTAAAGAGTAATTTCACTGATGGTCTCTGTCTTCCCTACCACCAAATCTACCACTTTTTCTCTGAAAAAGGATTTAGGTGATTAATGTACCATTCCCTTTTTATCACTGGCTATGACACCATTGTGGGGAAAAGTCCATGCGAACATAGAGGCTATGAGAAAATCAAAACAGCCTAGATGATTCCATGCTGGATTAGAGATCTGGGGTAAATGTAACACACCTACATTGGGTGCATATCATATCGTTTCTTCAGTCTTCGTCATACACAGTTACACAGTTCGGAGTTTCTGTTCAGTTACCACAATTGCTACTACAAGAGTGACAGTTTGAGCCGTACTTACTATTTAGTTCTTCTCTAGGTTTTCATCTGCTTCATCTAAACTTCATTTTCTTCAAATAGAAATGAGGTGGGTTCTTTTTCCTGTTTAAAGAGCTCATTCTCTTCTAAGTTGAAGAAAATAATGCAAACCAAATAAAAATGTTCAAAATATTGTGTCTGCCACTGGTAAATCACTTGTCTGCTTTTGCTGTTTTCATCTAAACTCAGCTGGCGTTGCGAGGACTCTATGTCACAGAGCTTGGTGGCAGACCAGTGGCCATGATGACACAATGCACACCCCAGTGGTAAAATGTCTGAAAAAACAAACATCCGCCTTGCTTTAGTAGCGATGATTACCTTTGGCAATTACTAAAGAACGAAGAGTGTTTACCTATTAGGAATTTTCTCTTTCAACAAAGTTGCTAAACATTTCCCCGAAATTTTTCATGAGAGGAAAGGGCAGTTTAGGGAGTTTGAAATTAGAATTTGATAATGAAGGTCCTACAGAGTGGCCTCCTATGTTTAATGCTTTTGCACACTTATTAGGCACATAGTCTTCTAAAAGTGAAGGGGTGCAATATTAAACTTTTGGTTCTTTCAAGGTTCATAAATGAGGTCACCTAGTTTTTGCCCTTGATATTCAATTCTCATATTTTGTTTTATATTTCAGTTTTTACTCTAACATTTTTATGAGATGAATTTAAATTATTATTACTTATAGTTTGCATTACATTCTCTTCATTTCTTTCTGAGACTGTTCTCTAGAAATGAGCTCCGGCAGCATCTGGGCATGCCCCAGGGGCCGACTCCAGCAGCAAATATGCCACTCTCTACCCTCCACAGTGAAGTGACTAGGAATACTTTCAGGGTAACCTGACACTTGCTAATAGTAAAAGATCCTACCATCCCCTCCTAGAATCATAAATCTCACTAATTTCTGTCAATCGAGGTGAGAGTTCATCCCATTGCATGCTCTCCTTTTATGAAACAAGAACCAAAGTTCAATAACTCCCAATTGGCTTAGCAGGGAGCCTGCTTCCTCCTCTCTCTCTCTCTCTGCCTGCCTCTCTGCCTACTTGTGATCTCTGTCAAATTTAAAAAAAAAAATCTTAAAAAAAATAAAAGTTTGGGGTTTAGTGCTTGATATGAAAGCTGATGAAGACGTGAGGTCAAGGCGCTAGAGTGCTGCATGGGCTCCACATGGGTATTGAACTTGAGGAGACTCTTAGAAGTTGGAAAGGAATAGACACAAGTGAGTTACAGATTTGACAAATACCAGATAAGGATCTGAAGGTGAAAGGTACTAGAACAGGGACTGACAAAAGTTGCAAAAGAGGAGAGGCTTTCCTTTGGTGAGAATGTAGAGTTCCATATGAGCAACACGGAAATGCGGGACAACACTTGGGCCACCTCGCAGGGGTTCTGAGGGTCACCTGAAGTAATTGATGTAGAAGCCTTCCAAGGAGTGTAAAATAGAATTCAAATGGAAAGAGTTACAATTGTTATTATTTACTGTCATTATTTGTGTACAAAATTATACGTAGATACAGACATCAGAACCTACACACACACAGTGCCACAAAATTACTAGTCTTACATGCTATCAATCCTACTTTAACAGTTGCAATTTTTGTCAAATCTTACACTTTTATCTTAACTGTTTTTGAAGCATTTCATGTGCACATTTTAGTATTTTTTTCACAACCATCTGGGAGGTAAATAGTGTAGATGTTATTACCCAGAGAGGTAGGAACTGAGGAACTGAGATATGGAATGATTTGGCTAAGGCCAATTCCAGTGTCAGAGCTAAGACTTAAATTTTGATCAAATAAACAGTAGTCTCTTAACATCTGTAGTGAGTGGAAAAAAAAAAACAAAAAAACAACAACACAAAACTTTTCACCAGGTGTTCATTTGGTTCCTGCTTTTCCTATATAACAACATCTAGAACACAGAAACGCCTAATAACTCTCAGTTCTATTTTTTTTTCCTCAACTACTGTATATTAGAATATTAGAACTTCAGGAGCTCAAAGATACTGAATTTGTAAGGAGACAATCCTCAACAGCCAATTTCCACTCCAAGGCTTCAAATATTTACCTATTGGCATCATTATTTTATAAATGGTCTCCAGGGGCTAAAGACAAATCCATAATTCTGTTCCTGAGAAACTGCCGGTCAAAAATGAATAATCATTTCACGTTGATTTTCAGGAAAATCGGATGATACGCAATACAAGTGTGTCCACTACATCCAACCAATGGAAGTGTTTCAACACCAAAAACATTCCTCAGACTCGCTCTCAAAATAGATTTTTTTCTTTTTTAAGTAAGCTCGATGGCCAATGTGGGACCTGAACTCATGACCCTGAGATGAAGAGCTGTGTGTTCTCCCGACTGAACCAGCCAAGCACCCTTCAAAATAGATTTTTGAGTAAGAAGTGTCTCTCTTGACTAGAGTTATGCTTCAGTGATGACTGTATTTTTACTTTAATGCTTGCCTAATGACTATATTTTAAACAGGGTACGCCTTATTTGCTTCATCTGTAAGCTGCAATCCCCAGGACTGATATGAGATAGTGTTGTAAAGTGTCTACCTAGCACAGTAGCTTGACTCGTCAAAGATTCAGTAAACAATAGAAGTGATTTTAATCAGCCATTATTTCTTTTTTTTTTTTTAGATTTTATTTATTTATTTGACAGACAGAGATCACAAGTAGGCAGAGAGGCAGGCAGAGAGAGAGGAGGAAGCAGGCTCTCCACAGAGCAGAGAGCCCGATGCGGGGCTCGATCCCAGGACTCTGGGATCATGACCTGAGCTGAAGGCAGAGGCTTTAACCCACTGAGCCACCCAGGCGCTCCTAATCATTCATTATTTCTTAACCTGCATTTCATCATTTGAGTATTTCCCTCCTTTGTGTGAATACACCATTCATCACGCTGACACCAACAAAAGGAAATAGATCATGACAACCCTGAGTCCGAGAGCACAGTCTAATTGAGGAGGTGTTCACAAGCTAATTGCTTCACAAATGAAGTGGATAGGGAAGGATCTATTTAAAGACACAAAAATCTCAACACAAAAGAGAAGACATTTGGTAAATTCCCCAACAATAATAGTAAGAGAACATCTGTCCTTCAAAAAACACCAAAAAGAATGTAAAAAAAAGACAGTCATAAACCAGGACATAGATCAACCCAATAATGTGAATCATGTTTAATATATGGGTGACACTGGGCAATAACCAGTAAATGATTTTGTAAGGTTCTGTACTAGTACCACTTTTACTCAGGAAAGACATGTTTCTAGTTTTCTTTTTGATACTTCTCTAACATCTCTCTGCATCTCCGTTCACGTTCTGTTGGATCCTCTTCATAGAGACCCACTAATACCCATCAAAAGTCATGCAGTCAGAATGTGGCTCCCCAGCAGGCTCTGCCTCATGCCTGCTCCCCAGTTCATGGCTTAGGGTTGGCTGGGCTCCTTTTACCACCCTCTCAGGTCTTCCCTCTTCCGGCTCTCCTACCCAGATTGCTCCTGGGTGTCCCCCCTCCACTCACCCTCCATGCAGGACCAGTATGGTGTGTGGAATGCAGAGGGCCCTCTGATGGTGCAGGGCCGGTACCTACGCTACCAGAGGGAGATGGACCCTGGCCCATGGATGCCAAGGACTGGGCTGGGGAGGGTCAGTGGGGTTTGGAAGAGAAAAGAAGAGGGAAAGGAAGCTAGCTTCAACCTGGGAACGTTGGTGTTAAATTTCCCTTTGGAGTAGAAACCACGAAAAGTGCTGGAAACAAGACAAATGGCAGTGGGTTCCCTCAAGGAAGGTGCACACAATCGTATCCTATGGACGAGTGGCCTAACCAAGGCCTCATGACTGCCTGAACATACACTCGGGAAAGAGACATACGCAGTCATACCATGCACTGCCTAATTGTCCCGGCCCAATGAAACTTGGTGTAGGAGATTATGAACCAGACAAAGAGTGCTAATAATAAAGAAAATACTTTTATGTTACCTTATTGTGTTAAACACGGTCTTTTGCAGGTGACACACACAAACTCATTTATGTCTCAGTACAGCTCCTTACAAAGTATCTACTATAGGTTGAACTTGCCAAAACTCAACCATTTTGACCTACAAATGGCAAAAGTGCTTGGCACAGCCTGCATTTTGTCTGCATTTTATAGATGAAGGAACTTAGATGTAGAGCACTTAAGTAACTTGCTAGAAAGTGTCGAACTTTTAGGCCAGGCAACCAGGCTCCTGTTTCTGTGGTTATTAACTCCCAAAATACACTGTCTCTCCACCACACTGAATTAAAATTTCTCCTAAAAATTCTCTCCACGAATTGGTGCCCAATCATTCCCAGTCTCCACACACCAATCAGTTCATGACATGCCTACTTCTTTTGAAATGCTATCATTGCTCACCCAGTCACTTAGCTGGAAATCTCAGAATCAAATTTTTTTTTTCATTTCTTTTCCACAAGAATAAAAAATATGTACTGAGTCTCTGTCAGCAGGAGCTGCAAAATCATAGGCCACGAGAGCTGAAAGGGACTGTAGAGATAATCTAGTCATGTTCTAAGGCAGACGTAGTCACTGAGTGCTCAGGCTAGGATCAGATGAGAGTCTATATTCCACAGTTCTGGTCTTTTTTCTGCCTCAGCTTTCACATTGGATTCATGCTATAGATAATACCTCTTTGTTTCTCCAGAGATTCACGACCCATTTTAACTTTCTAACTGTTGCACAGGACAATAACTGGGCTCACCAAACACTCCCTCTGTACCAACACAGTCTTCCAGATGGTTCACATGCATTAATTCAGGCATCAGTGCAAGAACTCAATGGTATGTTCTATTATAAACTGTTTTACAAATTGGAGACTAAAGCACCAGATCAAGCCATTTGTCTCAGATCACTAAGCTCGTGGACTAGCTCCAGAGGCCATGCCACATACATTTGTAGACAAGACGCTGTGGCCATACAGCTTCATCCTGCCCTACCCTTCACTGGGCAAAGCTTAGTCTTAAATCCTTTGGGAAGCAGTTCCCAATTCTCCCCTGACTCTGGGCTGAGTTGAAAGTCTCATCTGCCCAAACCTCAGAGCCCCCATTCTATATTACATCGTATGTAATTGATGACTTATTGGTCTTTCTCCACTGTATTGCAAACATCCTGAGGACAGTGACTGTGTTTTACTGTTCATAATATTCACAGGACTTGATAGAGTACCTAATAGTAATCACCACATAAATATTTGTTGAATGAACACATAGAAGAATGGATGACCACCTAATTAATCTTCTTTCCTTCAATTTTTCATTATTCCAGCTCTCTTGTATCTTGAGGTGAGTTGGGGTAACTAGTAAGACATTTAACCTGTAAGTTAAATGAAGACAGGTGAACCCTTTGTTGTCTGCCTTATAACTAAAGATAAGCCTTTTTATTTTTTGTTCCTTAAACTCTTGTTTATAAACTTGTCATTCTATTAATATAGTAGTTTTTTCCATCCATATCTCAGATATAAATTTGTTTTAAATTTTATACTTTGAATTTTGAGTGTGAAATGAACAAATTTATGTTATTTAACCTAGCTCATTACACCAGAAATTAGGTCCAAATAAGCAGGTCAAATAAATACTTTGACCTTAACACTGCGGGTTCTCGAATATTCATAGTCACATGGGCTTCAGTTGTCATTACAGTGAGATTTTTTTTTACAAGATTTTTATTTATTTATTTGACAGACAGAGATCACAAGTAGGCAGAGAGACAGGCAAAGAGAGAAGAGGAAGCAGGCTCCCTGCTGAGCAGAGAGCCCGATGTGGGGCTCGATCCCAGGACTCTGGGATCATGACCTGAGCTGAAGGCAGAGGCTTTAACCCACTGAGCCACCTAGGTGCCCCGAGTGAGATGTGTTTTAAATGATTTTATATTTAAATGTGTTCATTCTAACTGAGGTGTCCTAACTGCTATTGTGTCCTCTGATTTGCAACGGTACTCAGAATTCTAACAAATAGTGCTGAGTCAATTGGACATCCAATTGGAAAATGCATTATTTCTCTATGTCATATAAAAATTAATCCCAGATGGATAGCAGATCTTAGTACAAAAGGTAAAACAATAAAGCCTCTAGAAGAGAGCATCTTTCTGATCTGTAGGTAGACAAAAAGCACTAACTATATAAGAATAATACTAGTATATTGGACTCTATTAAGAATCAGTGTTCATCAAAAGAAAAAAAATTAAGAGACTGAGAAAGAAAACCTCAGTCAGAAGAAGATATTCATAATACATGTATCCAACAAAGGAATTATACCTAAAATATATAAAGTATATGCACACCTAGTTAAGAAAAAGACAGACAGGGGAGCCTGGGTGACTCAGTGGTTTGGGTCTCTGTCTTCGGCTCAGGTCGTGATCTCGGGGTCCTGGGATCGAGCCCCCGCATCGGGCTCTCTGCTCAGTGATGAGCCTGTTTCTCCCTCTCTCTCTGCCTGCCTCTCTGCCTGTTTGTGACCTCTCTGTCAAATAAATAAATAAAATATTTAAAAAAAAAAAGAAAAGAAAAAGACAGACAAATGAGTGGGCAAGGACTTAGGTACATCTCAAGAGAAGAAATCCAAATGGCCAATAAGTATACAAAAAAGATTCTCAGTCTTGTCAGTCACCAAAGAAAGATAAACAAATCCACAATGCCAGACAATTACTCTCCCACCAAAATGGCTAAAATGAAAAGGATAGAAAACAAGAAGTGTTGGGGGTGCCTGGATGATGTGGTCAGTTAAGTGTCTGACTCTTGGTTTTAGCTCAGATCATGATTCAGGGATGATCTCAGGGTCCCGAGATGAAGCCCCACATCGGGCTCCACACTCAGCATGGAATCTTCTTGAGATTCTCTCTCCCTCTCCCTTTGCCACTCCTTCTCATGCTCTCTCTCTTAAATAAGTAAATAAATAAATCTTAAACACACACACACACACACACACACACACACACACACACCAAGAAGTGTTGATAAGGATCTGGAATAATGGGGTCTCTTGACTATTGCCCCTGGGAGTATAAAGTGCACACCATTTTGGAGAATTCTTTGGCAGATTCCATTGACGTGCTCTATGCAGTTCCATGCCTAGTTATACCCAGTGGAAATGCACATACATATTCAACAAAAGACATTCATGAGAGTATTCTTGGCAGCATTATTGCTAAGAACCCTGTAGTGGAAACTACATGTGTGTTCATCAATTGTGGAGCAAAAAAATCAAATGTGGATAGCCACAGTATGGAGCACCACACAAAAACGAGAATGAAAAATCTACAAATTCATACAATTTGGGTGAAACTCAGAGATCCAATGTTGAGTGAAGAAGCCAGACACAGAAGAATGTGTACTATAGGACTTCCTTTATGTAACTCCAAAAACTGGCAAAGCTAATCTATAACTTAGAAGTCAGGAGAGTGGTTAGTTTGGGGGGGGGGGGGGTGCGTGGCAGGGTAGAAGGACTGGATAGGAGCATCAAGAGGGTGTATGGAGTGCCCATGATGTTTTGTTCTTCTGAGCTGGAAGCTGGAATCTGAGAGATGCTTGAGCATGTTCATCTTATTATATTGATGACATATTTACTTCTCCACATGTAAGTTATAAAAATAATAAAATTACATGGAGAAGAAACTCTTGGTGAAGGGCAATAACCAATACATTATCACTTCATACATAAAAATGCATAATTTTTTAAGTAACATACAATGCATTAGTAAATTGTTTCATTACCATATTCCATTGTGTTAGTAAGAGTCAAGTGTCAGTTTTCTGGTATTAGGGACTGAATTGGGTCCTCTCCAGACTCATGAATTGAAGTCCTAAATCGCTAATGTGATCTTACTTGGAAATAGGGTTGTTGTAGATGTAACTAAGTCAAAGTGAAGTCTTACAGGAGTAGGGTAGGCCCCTACTCCAGTATGCTGCGTGTCCTTGTAAAAGAGGAAATTTGGACACAGCTAAGCATGTACAGAGGGAAGATGAGGACCCAGGGAGAAAATAGCTATATACAAGCCAACAGAAGAGACCTGGAACAGCTCCCTCCCTCACAGCCTTCAGAGGGAACCAACCCTGCTGACATCTTGATCTTGGATCTTGAATTTCGAGACTCCAGATTTGTGAGACAATACATTTCTGTTATTTAAACCATTCAGTTTGTGGTAATTAGTTACAGCAACCCAAGTGAACTGATTCACTGGGAAAACCAAAAGGGGAAGCAACGTCCAGCCAGATAACGGGAAGTCATGGTGGTGTTAAAGGATCTTCTGCAATAGGACACCTGCTGCCCACTCCACCACTACTTCAACTTGCACCTCACCCACTTGGTAAGGCTGCTCTAGGGAAGGAAGAATAATGGAAGGGGTTATGCAAGGGAATGATCCTTTTCCTGTTTTGAAGCAATGTAAAGCTTGGAGTCATGTGACACACTGAAGATGGAACATGAGAACCCAAGCCTCCGCAACAGTTCTAGAGACCCTGGCAAGAATCCTCAGAGAGGATTTTTCTGACCTGGCAGTGGCCTGGATCTGAAGTACTTTCTCGAGGTAAAATGGTCCCCTGGATTATTCCTAAAGCCACTAGTGGTTCCAATCACGCTTTAGTCAGGACCTCTTAGAGAATCTGTTGAAAGCCAAAAGTCCTTTCATCAGATAAACGCCCATATTCATCCAGATTTAAGAGTATAGGTAAGGATTTTTAAGGCAGAGGACTGGTTTTCGATCTCTCTTCTAGAAATAAAGATGGGTGGCTACAGATAATGGCTAAAGACAATTTCACCTGTCATCTCAGAGGAAGTTAGCAATTACTTGTCCTCTGCCAAGACTCAAAGGTATCATTCTGGAAACTTTGTAACTTTTCCCCCATGGGTTGGTTTTCTCTTCCCTTATCTTTTCTTCTGCAGTGACTAGCAGTTAATTACTTAAAATGCAAAGAGAACTATGTCTCTTTTCAGAGGCACAAAGGAAAGGGGAGGCCTGAGGATGCAACTCAGTCCACAGCCAGGTTTGGGGAAAGAGGGAATAACAGTGAGGAAAGCAGCACAGACTAATCAGTGCTCACCTGTGGTGAACAATGAAGAACATCATTTCCTTGGGGAAAATTCTCATTCTCTTCCCTGTGGAATTTCTAGTATTTCATTTCAACTCCATTTGCCAGCATACTTACGTTGACATTACCTGTGCAGGACTATGAGAAGTGAAGTCATTGACTGGGGCTGGTTTGGAGGGTGAAGAGGGGGAAATAAAAACATGCAAGTATTTTGTATTTTACACTGAAGATCTTTGCTGCGAAGATCACAAACCCCAAAGCTACAACTGGTTAAACATTGCTCAAAGAGTAGGAGGCACTCAGGTTTAAAGGCGGGTCCTATAATTTGCTCATCATCATATTTGCAGAGCTAACCACCCCGCCTGGCACATGGCAGACACCCCCAAAATCATGTGACTGTATGAATGAATGAATGAATGAATGAAGGCATAAATGAGTGAAATGGTCATGGGATTTGCAGTTCATAAGATTTGGATACTAGTGTACATTCATTCATCCATTAAATACATGTGTGACAGGTCACTCTGTCTTTGGGACTGGCTTTTCGTTTCTACAAAATGCGGGTCCTGGACTCCATATAGAGAAGGTGCTTGGACAATCTACACTTAGAATATGAGTATTAGTTAATTAGTTAATTATTATTAGTAATTATTAATTAGTTAATAAGTTAACTAATGAGTATGAGTTAATAGTTAAGGCAAAGCTATCTGCACTGCCCACTCTGTATAGTAGATAAGATGGTGTGGTATGTGCCGGACAGATAGTCTAAGAGTTTGCAGAAATCTAATTTGGGAAAGCTTCACTCTGTCCTTTGGAAAGTGAGACCTACATTTACCTAACGTGAGGTCCTGTGATCTGTAATGCACTCAGCGGCACTTGCGTAGCTATTGCTGCAGGGAGGACTGGACCAAAATAGGAGGAGGAAAAGAAGAGAGAGGCAATGTCAGAATTTTGCTAGGGAGAGGGTTTTGACAAGCACAACTGCTCATTTGGATGAGAGAAGTTAACTCTTTCAGACCATCAGAGATTCCCACGGCCTTGGTTCTCCGAGTCCTTCGGTAAGGGAATGAGTCCCATCGTTTACATCATCTGCTCATCTTCAGGGCATATACGTCCTGAAGGTCTTGCATAAACACAACATAACTGAAACATGATTCAATTCGGAATGAGACAACAGCTACAGTGTAAAAGAAATAAAAAATATACAGACTGACCGGAAATTGATTTCATTAATATTTATCTGATTTACACTTAGGTTTTGTGTGAAATTAAGGAGACAATTTCTCTTATGTTTTTGATAAATGGTTCTAGTTTTATTCAATGACTATTGTCCATCTTAAAGATGATTTTCTTATTGGGGCAAAAAAACTATGCTGTTACTATCCACACATCTTTTAATATTAAATGTCCTTTCTTGAAAATAATTAGCAAAACCTCCAATACATACACACATACTGAATTGTTACACACAACTTCTTTTGGTCAGTTTATCAAATCCTCCCCGCAGATTCCTCCAGGTTCTGGGCAGTGTTGTACTTTGGCAGATCTAACTCCACTAGAAGGACTTAAATGGTTTCAAAGGTGTTGGGACCAGACACAGAATTTAACGGGCTTCCTAATTTCCAACTATCCTGACCTCGTGGATACCAAGGCTTGTGAAATGTTTATGGGATATATCCTCTCACTGACCTGTGATAAATAAAGCATTGTTTTCTTTCTTTTTTTTTTAATGATCTAAAATGTGCAGTGTTTCCACAATGACTTTTTCTCATTTCTTGGCTCAGGAAATATGATTCTTGCCTCCTGTGGTCATCCTGTTATTCACCAGCAAAAATTACTGACCCCACAACTCCTCAGCTGAGGTAGAAGAACACAGAGAGTGTGGGAGAGGCCACAGTCTTGTTTTCTCCACACAGATTCATAGGGAAGTCTTTGCTTTCCCTTCCTTGCCTCAAATGGGTGCCTCAATGGTTTGAGGCCATGTCTGGAGGAGCCTAAGATGTTAAAATACCTCAAAAACAACAACAAAAAATAGTATGTCCAAAAGCCACAGGGACCACATGTTGTGAATGACAGCTTGGAAATGCTTTTGCTGGACTACAGACATTAAGGATACAAACTTATCTAGGACTTTTAAAATAAACCATGATGAAAACAATAGACATGTGCTATTCTTAGTGTTTGATAATTATACAGAGAACAATTTTTTCACTGCCTATTTAATCACATTGTTGACTACACAAAGAAATATATAATATTCTTTGCATTGGTATAGGTGTGAAAGTTAAAAAAAAAAAGCCTACTGAATTGAGATGTTATCTGAAATCAATTTTTTTTTAAAGGTAATCCTCTGAGTTAGCCATTAAAAAAAAAATCTCTTGCTCAGTGTGCCTGGCAAGGAGCCCATATTTCATACTGTTTGATGCCCACTGAATACACTGACCTGGAAGGATTTCATGATAACAGTAATAAACCCAAGTACCAGCCTTCAAGTATCCTATCTTCTGGTTCTTTTTTTTTTTTCTTTAAATATTTATTTATTTATTTGACAGACAGAGATCACAAGTAGGCAGAGAGTCAGGCAGAGAGGGAGGAAGGGAAGCAGGCTCCTTGCTAAGCAGAGAGCCCAATGTAGGGCTCGATCCCAGAACCCTGAGATCATGACCTGAGCCCAAGGCAGAGGCTTTAACCCCCTGAACCACCCAGGTGCCCCCTCTCTTCTGGTTCTAAGTCCCATGGAAAATACCTGGATCAGGTGTTCTCACATTCTGTATCTGAACTGTGCTGGTTATGTATGAAGCCCCAGGGGATTGTCGTGCCAAAAAATCCTGATTCAGTAAGTATAGGGTGGGGATAATAAAATGTGTATTTCTGTTACCCCTAAACTATCACCCCGAAACCATCAATATCGATAAAAACAGCCCATAAATAATAGATTTGCCTCATTGTTGAAATAAAAATTGAAGGTGATACTCTATAGTAAATTCGTGCTCAGATGTAGTAGAGTTCAACAACTAAGTAATACTAGAGGTAATTACCCTCCCTACTTCTTGGGGGTGTCACTATGTGTATCTGAGTGTCCATCCTTTATACAGGAGTTCAAATGTTTGAGTAACTCTCAAAAGTGACTACCTTCCACACTATCTTCTGCTCCTCATACTGGCATGTAACATTAGTTACCATAGTCAGACAACAAATAGTATTGCCAATAATAATGGAGGAGCTTCTAGGAAGTCAATTTACAATTTATAGACTGAACGTATGAGTCTCCCCAAAAGGTGTATGTTGAAATCTACTCCCCAGTTTGATGGTTTGGAGATAGGACCTCTAGAAGATAATGATATTGTGAGGGTGGAACGCTTATGAATTGATTAGTACCCACATATAAGGGACTCCAGAGAACTCCCTTGTTTGGAATATGGAGTATGGAGATTTCTCATAAAATTAAAAATAGAAATACCATATGATCCATTAATTCCACTCTTGAGTACATACCCAAAGAAAATGAAAACACTAATTCAAAAAGATACATATACCTCCTATGTTTATTGCAGCATTATTTACAATAACCAAGATATAGAAGCAACCCAAGCACCCATTGATAGATGAATGGCTAAATAAGGTGTGTAGGAGTGTAGGGGTGTGTGTGTGTGTGTGTGTGTGTGTGTGTGTGTGTGTGTCCACAATGGAATATTACTCAACCACAAAAAAGAATGAGATCTTGCCACTTGCAACATGCATAGACCTAGAGGACATCATGCCAAGTGAAATAAGTCAGGCAAAGAAAGACAAATACCGCATGATTTCACTTATATGTGGAATCTAAGAAACAAAATGAAAAACAAAAATCAGAAACACGCTCATAAATACAGAGAACAAACTGGTGGTTGTCAAAGGGGAGGAAGGTGGTGGAAGGGCAAAGTAGAGGGAAGGGATTTAGAGGTACAAACTTCCAGTTATACAATAAATAAGTGATAGGCCTGAAAAGTACAGCACAGGAATATAGTCATTACTGTAATAATGTATGGTGACAGACAGGAACTACATTTATTATGGTGAACACTGCGTAATGTACAGAACTACAGAATCACTATGTCGTACACCTGAAACTAATACAACATCGCATGTCAACTATACTTCAATAATATTTTTTTTAAAGAGAGAGAGAGAGACTCCAGAGAACTCCTTCACCCCTTCAGCCATGTGAGGTTACAATGAAAAGATGGACACTTACAAAAATGGAATAGGACAGGGAGCCCCAAAATAAACCCGTGTTTGTATGGTCAATTGATCTATGACAAGAGAGGCAAGAACATACAATGGGGAAAAGATTTGATAAATGATATTGGGAAAACTAACCAGCTACATGCGTAAGAATAGAACTGAAGCACTTTCTTACATCACACACAAAAATAATCTCAAAATGGATTAAACATCTCTTATCCTGAAACCATAAAACTCCTAAAAGAAAAATGTGCCTCAACCTCAGCAACATCTATGAGCCCAGGAATTGGGCTCTCCCAGCCACCCTAACTGTTAGAAATAAATTTCTATTTTTATAAAGCACCCAGTCTATGGTACTTTGTTATGGTAGCCTGAATGAACTGACTACCCCTTAATATGGAAAACAAATGAAAAACAAATCTATTAAAATTATGGCCAGTGAGTTTAATAGTCTAGAGCAAGGGTCGGCATTTTCTGTAAAGCGCCAGATGCATTAGGCTTTGTTGGTTACAACGACTCATTGGGTACAACACTCAAGTTCATAGATAATGTGATGAATAGATAGATACATGATCCTGGCTGTTTTCCAATAAAGCTTTTTTTTTTAAGATTTAATTAATTTATTTATTTGACAGAAGGATCACAAGCAGGCAGAAAGGCAGGCAGAGAGAGAGGAGGAAGCAGGCTCCCTGCTGAGCAGAGCCAGATGCGGGGCTCCATCCCAGGATCCTGGGATCATGAGCTGAGCCAAAGGCAGAGGCTTTAACCCACTGAGCCACCCAGGCGCCCCTCCAATAAAGCTTTATTAAGGGACACTGAAATTTGTTTTTCATATAATTTGCTTGTGCCACAGAACATAATTCTTCTCTTGATTTTTTTTCAACCATTGAAAGATATAAAAACCATTCTTAGTTCAAGGGATATATAAAAAAAATAGGCAGGAGCCAGATTTGGCCCTTAGGCCATAGTTTGCCCACCCCTGGGCTAGAGCACAAGGTCAGAGTCCATAGCTGTATGCACTTTCTTCTTCTCTACTGTTCTTTTCTTTGGCCATAGATTGCATTCCTGCCTCCAACCCACCCCTATGCAAATGCACTAGGGTCCTGGAGAGAAGATATATGAAATTCATTGCAAAATCATTGCTCCTACAGACATCCTGTGCATTCACATTGTGTTGCCCTGTAAGAGATACATTACGAACATCAAATAAGGCCCAGACCTACCATGGAACAAGATTGGCTCTGTGAAGTCTCCACTGCCTATGCTTATGGCTCCTCATGTGTAAATCTAGACTTGACAGAATGGGCCTCAGGGAGGTCCTGCCTGTAGCCTTGCCATGAACACAGAAATCAAACAACAACAACAAAACACAAATAAAAACTTATTTTTCACCAGACTGTGGGTCTTGCTTATGAATATCTTTTTATCTCTTATCCATATAGCAAAATAGGTTCATCATGAACTTAAAGCCCATTAACAGAGTTAGCTCTGATCTCCTGTTTCCTTCCAGCTAAGTAGCATGAAAGGGATGAAGAAGCTGATGGATAATAGAGAGCTGTCAATGTTAAAAGGTTTACTCTATTAATATAGGGCAACATTTCCCAAAGCGTGGTATGCTGAACGCTGACTGTTAGATGTTCTGCCAAAAAAAGCATTTCAAGGTCAAATAAGTTTAGGAAGTGTGTCATAAAATATCCCTTCTTTCTTGATTCTCAGCATGCATTTGTAAATTAAAGGCTCTGAGGATTCTTGCAATAAAACTGCTTACCTAGGTTAAGTCAAGTGTTTCTCAAACTTTCTCAGGAAACCTTTTTTTTCTTTCCTTCACTTAACTGTTATTAGTATGCCAAAACACTAATGATCCAGACTACCTTTTGGGAAACACTGATATAAACAAGAGGAAAGAATGGAAAGGTTTTAAGTAGGGAAGTGAATTATGTTTCAGAACAGACCACTTCGGTAAGGAGCAGACATTTCTCTCCTAATTTTTGTCATTTTAGGAAATGACCCTATATTCTAGTCATGTGCTCAAGCCAGCAAATACAGACACATTTGTTATGGTAACTTTTTAAGAAGTGATAAAATACACGATGGTTTAAAAATAATCCTAACAGTACACATGATGGTGTGAAAAGCAAATGATGGTGTGTGGCCACTCTCTCACCTCTACCCCAATAGTCTGGTATATTCTCCAGACGTACTAGGCAGGGTTACCAGCTTCCATTTCATTTTTCGGTTTTTGTAGCAACTCTAAATCATAGGCATGAGTCCATTGCTTTGGATTATAAACTTTCCGCAGCATCTACCAAAAGAATTCATTCTTACACTTCTTTTTGCCTCATATACCTCTTATATCAAATCTATCAACAAGTTCTAGCAATTCTACCTTCAAAATACATGTCAAGTCTGTCCACCTCTCTCCACCCTCCCTGTCTGAACGGTCACTGGCACTCTGTCCTAACTGGTCTTCCTTCTTCCAATCCTTTATCCTTCTTGTCTTTTGCTCTTATTACATCCATAAAGAGTTCCTCAAAACATAAATTAATGGTCCTAGGCTTCAAAGTTCTCAATGGCTTCCCATCAAAATAAAATTCAGAATCTTTTTCAAGATCTGTGAGGTTTTGCATGATCAGGGTCCTGCCTACTTCCCCACACTCATGTCCAGCCTCTCAGCCATCTCCTCACCAAACTCTAGCCACACGTGCTTCCTTTCTGACCGCTGAATATTTCCAGCCTTCTCCTCTCCTTACAGCCTTCCCATCTGCTACTTCCTCTGCCCAGATTGCTTTTTCTTACTTTTTTCCCAAGCTAAGCCCTATTCTTACTTCAAATATCAATTTAAATCTTTCGTTGTCCAAGAGACCTTCCCAAAACACCAAATCGGAATCAGTTCCTATTGTTTTGTTTTGAAGATTTATTTATTTGAGAGAAATATAGCATGCACACAAGCAGGGAGAAGGTGCAGAGAGAGAGAGAGAGTCTCAAGCAGACTCGCCGCTGAGCTGGGAGCCAGATGAGGGACTCAATCCCACAACCCTGCAATCATGACCTGAACGGAAATCAAGAGTTGGATGATAACAAACGGAGCACCCCTCCTGCTTTGCCCCCCTTTTTTTTTCAAATAGCACCCTGTTCTTCATTCTACTTCCAACAATTTGTTATTATGTGTTTATTTTTTTAAACGTCCGTAAGTTCCACAAGATGGGGAACGCATCTGCTTTATTCAACACTAACTGTGGAAAAATTGGCACTGTGTCTGGTCACAGAAGAGGCTTAATAATTATTTTTATATGAATGAAGCTCGCCATTGGAAAGTTCTCTGATAGTTTTATCTGCTGCCTTTTCCTTACATGAAAGTTTAGCGCCACCCAGATTTTCATTTTTTGCACACTAATCACCCAGAAGACGCATGCGTTCACCTCTGTGGGGAATGGAGCTCTAAGGGACATCTCCTGTAGCTGTCCTCTTAAGCTTCACTAGCCATTTCAGTTTATTCTCTTCTTGGGAACTCACTGTACTTATATTCTGTACCATTCATTTGGTGTGTACTCTTATATTGCCTTGTAACAACTCATCTACTATTGTTAATGAACACCTTATCTTTACAGCTTGTCTGGCCAATGATGTCATAAGTCTGTCGAGTACAGGGCCTGGTAGCTCATAATCTAAAGTACACAGCATGCCTCCACAGAGTAGTTGTACGAAAGGAGTCTCTATCCGGCACCTGCAGTGCCCCCATTTTAACACTTTTGTCTGGAGATTTGACTCATTTTCTTTCACTGCTTTCTTCTTCAACATTTTGGAGTGTGTTGCCATCATACTGGGAATGAAAGCTGGGATAAAGAGTAGTTAAGGGAGGAGAGTGGGGACAAAGAACTTGCCAGAAGTTTCTCATCTCCTCCCCTAGTGTTGAAAGAGGTAAAGACAACTGGGTAAAGGACTGGGTATCCTTTATACTGCTAGGGATCTCCTAGAATATTTAGAAGAATGACTTGCTCAAGACTTGGAAATATGGATTTTTAGAACTTACGTGAAACAAAAAATTTTCAGTCATTAACTCAGTCTCTTATCACTTGATTTTTGGATGAATTAGACCCAAACATCCATCTAATTAAGGAAGTATCTCTGGGACCAAGAAGTTAGTCTCGTTTACTTGCCAATTCCAATGTTGTCCAAACAACGGTTGTTAAGGAATATTTAAAATGCTGAATACCTTAGCTACTTTTTGCTTTATTTTCTTCCTCACCAAAATACAAGGGTTATTATGAAAGTTCTGCCACCAACCTTCCTCAAGCTACTTCCGAAACATGGAACAGGAAAGTTAAGCCTCTAACAGTATTATGTTTGTTAGCATAGAACTGTTCAAGGCAAGTAGACGGTTTCACAATGATCTGTTTACCTAGTGTATCTTCACAACAACCTTTTAAGGTGAACAGAGTAGTAGACATTGTTATCTTGAATCGGTCAATAAGGAAAAAGCATGAGAAAGAGGAGCTTAATGATATAGGTACCAAGTGGCTAACTTCCAAGTTTGTGTTGGAGAATTCACCTAAAATGTAGGATCACTATTATCACAACCCCTGTTATTCAGTAAGTTCTAGAACAAGATTGTTAACCTGGGGTCAGGCCTGGCGATGGAATTTGCAGGATCTAGTATAAAATGAACACTTGGAGCTCCTTCTTTGAACATTGAGCTGGCAGTGACAGCAGAACATTAAACCAAGTGCGGGGGCCTTCTAAGTTCAGAGTCCCGTGTAACTGCACAGTTTGCGTTTCTGTGAAGCTGGCCCTGCCCAAGGCCTCTGTACATCTAACATTTGGTTTGGTATCAGGGAGGCTGTGAACTCTGAAAATGTAGGCAGAATTTTTTCTTAATGTGCATGTGTTTGTGTTTCATATTCCATAGTTGTTTTTTTCCCCCAGATTCTTAAAGTGGTCTGTTAACAAAATAAAGCATAAAGAATGCCTCTTCAAGAGTAAAAAATGTTCTCACGGAGCCCACAATGCCAGGAACAAGCATGCTGGCTCCGGTGCATGATCCTTCTGGAGACTGCGCTTGTGAATGAGTGGGTTTTCATGACTGCATGGGAGTAAATGCAAAAACCAAAGAATTCTTAAGGCTGCCCAGATGTTGCCAGAAATACACTCAAAATGCATCTTCAGATGACAGGGAAGCAAATGGTGAGATGTTCAAGATGACCATATATTCGTTATAAACCCCAACGGGATACCCAAATACGAACTCTTTTGTTGAATTTTACCCCCTTAAAGAAAGCCTCTCCCTCTTCTGTAATTAGATACCAAATTCCCTCCTTCAGATAAAGGAGAAATACATCACTGCAAGATTTACCAACTTGTAGTGTAGGAGTCAGGTAGGAATTCATTAAGAAAACAGGTTCAGAAAATGCCCTCAGAAATAGAAAGGGTCCTCTGAAGACCAGCATCCTGAGAAACACTACAGGTGAAATACTTCAATACCCAAGTCGGCTGGTAAAACCTCACAGCCATCTCCTGGAAGTCTCACACACAACTATCCCTAAATGTGCGAGGTGCCAAAAGCCTGCTCTTTGCCAATTAGAGTGGTTGCCTTAAAATTTTACTTAGACCCTTTGCCCTTTCAGACTAAATAGGCTTGCTTCTCAGCCAGATCTCCAGCTCACATAAATGGGGGTCGGGAGATGAGTAACTGAAACCAGAGGGTAATTCTCAAATCTCCTTTCTCCCAGTGTCAAACTTTCATGATGCACTTCGAACAAGTAGAAAAGTACGATTAACCCGAGCTTCTTGGTCACCCTGCTGTCCCTGCTCTGTCCTTGCTCATGGTACACTGGGGCACTCCACATGATTCACCAGCCGCCAAAGCTCCTGCAGACCCATCCCTCGAGGACCTGGTTGCTCACACTAGGTACCTAATCCATCCAAGAGTAAGCGTTCATTAATTCTACCCATCCCGCAAGGTGAAACGGGAGGTTGGCAGGTGAATAGTAGGTGCGAGTAGCTTTCCTCTGATTTCTAGGATTAAGTTGGCTATTAATCCTTTTAATTGAATGTAATTGCCCCCGTGGGCAATCCTCCTCTCCCCGGGTGCGCGCAGCCTTCCTGCAAGCCATCTACTCGAATTGGAGTCGGCTGGTACCTGCTCCCCGGCTCTTCCCAGCACGCCCAGGCCACAGGGAGAGGTGGCAAACTTCCGACAGCCGCAGATCCCACCCGGGCGGCCCCTGCGCCCTTCAAGCAGGGGATGGGGCCTGCGCGAGGCCGGGCTGGGAGAGGGAGTGGGAGGGTCCCGGCGCGTGGCCGGGCGCGGGGCTCAGGGCGAGCGAGCACGCGCCGCGGGGCCGGGAAGCGCGCCGGCTCTCTCCCGCGCAGGGAGGGCCGCGGACCCGGCGCAGCTCCACACGTGGCCCGGAGTCGCCGCGCTCACTTCAGGAATAGCCCCAGGGCCTCAGCAGCAGCCGCCAGACCCGGCCGGGCGCCTACCTCCCTCCATCCTGGCTGCCCCGAGCGACTCTCACCTTAACCCTCTCGCGCCCGGCGCGGCCCGCCGCCGCGGCCACCCCCGGCGCGCGCCACCTCGGCGGGCAGTGCAGGCGCCCAGAGCGCCGGCCGACGGCTGGGGGTGGGGGTCGGCCGCAGGGGGGCAGAGCCTCCCAAACCGCTTTCTGGCCTCCTGCCTCCTGGCCGCGAGCCCACCCTCCCTCGGGGTCCGCGGGGACCCGCCCCTCCCGCGCACCGGCCGAGCCTGCCTCCCCGGCCGCCCCCGCCGCCCCCGCCCCGCGTGGCCTCCGGGGCGTGGGCTCGCTGAGCTCTGGGCTGTGGCCCCCAGAATACCTGCTCCTCCGGCGCGGGTGGGGTTCAACTGGTGGTCCTGTGAACCCCGCTCCTTCCCCGAGGCTCCGGCAAGTATTCCAGCCGAAGGGAAAAGCGCTCGCGGCTTTCGGCTCCCAAACGTGACACTCTATATATCCGGCTCCGAGACTGGGTGTGGGGCGGGAGGAAACCACCCTCCCTCCGACCTTCCCCGTCGCCGCCGCGGCCTCGGCGTGGGGCGCAGTGGCGGCGGCAGCCTCAGCCCGCGGCGGGAGGAGGGCGCAGGGCTGGCGAGGGCCCTTAGAGGCCGCGGGGCGACGGCACGGTGCGCGCAGGCCCGCCCGGCGGCTTCCATTCATTGAGCACCCAGCACAGATGCTCGCGCTATTACTCCCGGGCTTTTTTTTTTTTTTTTTTTTTTTTTTTTTTTTTCATTTTTTCCCCCCCTTTTTTTTAAAAGCTGGGCAAGGGGAAAGGGAACTGGAAAGACGCCCCTCTCTGGTCTGAGAAAGAAAAGCTCCCACACCTTGAGAGAGAAAGAGAGGAGGAAGTGGGGGGGGGGGCGGTGCGGGAAGAGAGAGGCAGAAAGTCTAAGGTTCAGGTCTGAATGCTTGGAGGACACACTTTCCCCCACCCACCGTAACAGAAAATACAGCCTCAGAATCCGAGTTCGCTGAGCTTGTGGGTACCACACACGCGTGGGAGGGATGCTCTTGTATCTGCTCCACTATGCGGAGGCGCCCTGCAATGACCAGCGCAACGTCCTTTTTAAAATCCGGGGGGTGTGGGGGGGGGTGGAGGCACGCTCTACTCAGACCCAGGGTTTGGAGGGCAGACCAGAGACGCTGTGTGGTGGGAGTGGGCAGGCGGAGAGAAGACTAGAAAGGACCAGAGATGCGCGCTGCAGAAACAGCAGCACTTCGACAGATTAAAAAGAAAAGGAAAAAAAAAATAATAAAAACGTTTGCTTCTTAGCCTGGTAGCTCTTTTGCAGATTTGGGTTGGTCATTGTTAATATTTAAACGGAAAAAACTGGATCCGTCGTGAGGGAAGACTTGTAGAGGGGCGGACAGGCAGGGGGGTGCTGCCGTCCTAGTCCTCAGCTCGGGAAGTGCTGAATGAGGGCCAACGCCCAACCTATTTCCTAGAACAAGGTGGAAAATAAATTCCCAAATAAATACGGTGTGTTAAGATAAAGCAAAATGAATATTGCCCTAGAAGCTGCCTTCACGGTCATTACAACAATCGACATACAAATAAAATTTAATTCATGAAGGGTGGAGATAATGAAATTAGCTTTTTTCTTTTTTTCTTTTGCACTAAGAAGAATTCATACCCATCTTGAATTCTCTTCTGTGGGGCTCTCTTTGGTTAAACGTAGCAAGTAAAGTGTAGCCTAAAGGCACTGTGGCTAATTTCTTCTGGTGACTGTCCAAAAGCAAGAGAAGGAGAGAAAAAGTTAGGACCAAGTAAATATACTTTTTTTGTTACCCCATCCCCCACTGAAGAATAAATTGGAATGTATTCTCAAAACGTGTGTGACAGTACTTGGAATGATAGTGTCAAATGTTGGTGAGACTATGTTGTAATCCCTCATTTCACTGGATAGAAGGTAAATTGTTACAACTCTTCGGAAAGCAATTTAGCAACACATTTCCAAGGCATAAAATGTTCAGTCACTCAAAAATGTTTATTGTTCTAAGCCTTTTGATGAAGAATTCCCATTTCTTAGAGTATATCCAAAGGAAATAACCCAAAAAAGGGAAATGCCTTATGGACAAAGTTACAGGTTTATTATAACATTGTTTATAAGGTAGAAAATAAACAGGCTTTCTGTGGAATGTTGGCAACTAAAATGCAGCATTATTGTAGATTACAAAATTGTAATTGGATTATCGCCATTTAAAATGACATTTATGTATAGATAATGTATTGGTCTGCTAGTGCTGTCATATTGAATGAAGTACACAGACCGAGTGGCTGAAACAACAGAACTCTATTGTCTTATAGTTCTGGAGGCTAGAAGTCTAAGAACAAGTGTCTGCAGGATTCTTCCTTCTGCGGGCTGTAAGAAGAATGTTTTAGGCCTCCCACCTAGCTTCTGGCGGTATGCTGGTAATTTTTGGCTTTTCTTGGCTTGTAGAAATATAATCTTTGCCTTCATGTTCACACGGTGTTCTCCCTGTTGCCCAAATTTCCCCTTTTCATGGACAGCAGTCATACTGGATTAGGGCTCATTCTAATGACCCCATCTGAGCTTAATTTATTACATCTGCAGCAACCTAGTCCCGAATAAGTTCACTCTGAGGTAACAAGGGTCAGGACTTCAACATATAATAGGGGAGGTGGGTGGAGAAGGGCCGGATTCAACCCAAAAGAGGTAAAAATAAAAAGGGGCAGTATAATAGGTTGAATGGTGACTCCTGAAAGGTATGTCCCTGGAGCCCATGAATGTTACCTTATTTGGAAGAAGGGGTCTCTGCATATGTAATAAAGTTAAAGATCTTGAGAGTAATTCATCCTGATTATCCAGGTGGGCCCTAAACCCAATGTTAAGTGCCTTTATAAAAGAGAGACAAAGGAGGATTTCAGACCCGTACATACTGGAAAAGAGATGTGGAGACAAGGCAGAGATTGGAGTGATGAGACAAACAAACACCAATAGCAACAGCAACAACAACAACAAAACAAGGAAATGAAGGAATGCTGACAGCCACCAGAAGATAAAAGATAGATGGAAGGATTCCTCTCTAGGACCTCCACAGGGAGCATGGTCTGCATCTTGATTTTGGATTTCTAGCTCCAGACCTGTGAGGTAGTTAATTCTTGTAGTTTAAGTCACCCAGTAATTTATTACAGCATCACAAGGAAATGAGTAGGAGAAAATCGTCTGTGGTGGAATTTCACATACTTGCTTTTTTGTTTGTTTCTCAAAAGAGTGATAATACAGACCAGGACCTTTCTGAGAGGATATTTTAATAAGGTTATCTTAAAATTCTCATTCATTTTTGAAGGGATAGGCAGGGGACATGCTAAAGATTTCACTGTCTTGCCAAAGCAACTCTCCAAGACGCTCAAGTACAGTAAAAATGACAAAGTGTTCTGATTATGTGAAATGTGTCCTGTTGTTCTGGATCCCCATACACGGTACATGGTCAGCTCCTGCTAATACAGAGTCAGCTCTATGTTGGTCTGATTAGAGGGCAGGCTTCAGGGTTTTATCTCAAAACCATCGTTGTTCGTGGTTGATGTTGAGAAATAGGCTATTACGACTGACCTCTCCTTTCAAAAAGTCTTTTCTCCCTCTCTATTGCTCAGGGACTTACCATTTCATTCACCCCCATGAAGTAAATGTTTATAAATCTGCCTGGAAGTCTCTATTTAATATGCAAAATACTTCCAGCCTGTGCCAGACCCAAAGTAATACGTGGGATCATTCTAATGACACTGTAAAGTGGGAAGTTGTGAGTAAAGCCAGTCTTACAAAAGAATGCTCTTTCTTTAAACACAAACTGTTTCTGTTGACTGATAGCATCAAGGAAACAGAGGTTTGATTTTCATCTTCAGTAGAATCATAGAAATATAGTATTCTGGAAATAGAAAGCTAGTCCTTGAGGCCCACTATCTTACTTTAGCATGGTAAAGCCTGGATTTCATGTTTTGTCTTTGGACACTGCATTAGTTTTCTGTTGCTGTATAGCCAATTATCATAAACTCAGTGCTTTAAAACAATACCCATTAACTATGCGGAAGTTTTGTAGGTCGGTCATCCAGACCTGAAGTCACTGGGTTCTTTGCTCAAGGTTTCACAATGCTGAGAGCTTCGTGTCAGCCTGGGCTTTGATCTCTCCTCTGTGGCTTGGGGTCTTCTTCTAAGCTTCTCATTGTTTGTTGGCAGGATTTAGTTCCTTGTAGCTACAGGTCTCGATGCCCCATGTTTTTACTGGCTGTTGGCCAGGGTTTGCTTCCAGCTCTTAGAGGCCATCTTCTAGTACTAACCATGTACACTCTCAAAGTACTTTTGTTTGCTTCTTTAAGGCCAGAAGAAGAAAATATTTCTCTCTTCACATATCTGACCCTTTTAAAAGCTGCAACTATGTGAGGCCCACCTGGGATAGCCTCCCTTTGGATTCAGCTGACTTGGGGCCTTCACTTTGCAGTCCCAGGAGTGAAACCCATCATAGACACAGTCCCACCTGTTTAAGGGGGTGGGGCTATACAGAGCATGTAAGCTAGACTGTGTGATTCTGGAGGTCTCTCAAAATCCTGCTACTCTCACTCACTCACTTAGATGGTAGGTGGCAGGGTCAGCACTAACAGAGTATTGTTTCTTACTCTACTGAGGAGTTTCTCTGGCATAAGGAAAATGGTTTTTCATTATCTGTCCCTTTTATGAAGCAGCTAGATATGGAACTTACCAATTTTTTCTTATCTTCTCTTTCCTATGCAGATATATGTCTTTAAAAACTATATAATACCTTTATCTATAACTAAAAACATAACAGGTGTGGGCTAGTATTTGCTGATTCCAACTATAGTATACTCTGAGTTGATGGTTTCTTAAACCTTGGGTCCTAAACATCAAGAGTCTTTCAAGAATGCTCTTGAGAATCCTATTATGAGAACACAAAAGGATTATAGCTGAAAAATTAAAGCCATGTTCTCTCTATGGACTATTACACAGACATTAAAAAGAATAAATTAGAGCTATGTCAGTTGAATTGTACTAATTTCCAAGACGTTTGGTTTGTGAAGAAAGTAACATGCTGAAAAACATGTGTGATATGATCACATTCCCGTTAAACCAATATCAAATAACTTTGACTATGTACTTGTGTACGTAGACATATAGGTCTCTGAAAGCATGGAGAAAAACATGGAAGGATACATGTGAGGTTGTTACCATGTTACTGTGGTTTTTAAAAGGCACTAATGCTTGTGGAGGAGGTTAGAAAGGAGCATATGACAAAGATGGACAAAGAAAAAGACTAAAATGTAAATTAAGGTATCATATGATCACACTATGTATTTATTTAAATACATTTTTCAACTTTTTTAATTCAAGAAGAATCCTCTGAGTTGTCATTCCATCCTAACAAGTCAAAAGCTGAATAAACTGAAAAGTAAACAACCCTTCTTAGATTTGTCAGAGAAGCAAAATCACAGGGCAGACATTTACCACGGAAACTGGAGAAACAGACAAGAGGACATAAAAAGTAACTGACAGGAGTAGAAATGAATGAGAGGAAACCTCCAAGTAACCAGTGCCCAGTAAGAAAACCTGAACTATAATTGATGAATTGCTGGAGACTCGGTGTGGACAACTCTAAATTAAAAACTCCAGGGGGCCCACTAATGAAATGGAAGGGTGACACACTTTTTTGTGTTTTACTTCCTCCACCAGTTCCTCACAGTGACTACTGGACAAAAATTTCCTGGTGCTTCCAGGAAAGAAGTAGGAGGGGAAAAGGAACCACCTGAAATACACCAGAACATTCTGTTCTTAACAAGGCTTACCCTCCCCAGAAACTACTATTTTACAGCCTCACCTGTTGGGGTTTTATTGAACCTAACTTAACTGTTGTAAGGGAATTACCCAACTCCAGCCCCTCCAGCTCTCTTACCCCCTTTAAGGGGAGAGGGGAAGGGACTGAGAAGCACTTGTTAAATTCACAGCCTAGGGGCACAGTTTCACGGAAAGACTGAGATATAACCATAGGAATATAGAAGGCTTCTCTTCTCCACACTTTTATCATTACATTACTAAATGTCTATATACTGCAGTTGCTTTTATCCAGTGCTCATGTCCAACTTTCAACAAAAAGTTTCAAGATATATGAAAGGCAAAAAAAAAAAAAAAACACAGTTTGAAGACACTGAAAAAGCATCAGAAACAGAGTCAAATATAGCAAGAATGTTGGGATTATCAGACCAGGAATTTAAAAACAAAAATAAAAACAAAACTTATGATTAAAATGCCAAGGGCTTTATTAATTTTTTCTAAGTGCTTATTTTAAGAAATCTCTACACCCAACATGGGGCTTAAACTCCACGAGTTTAACTCCAAGAGTTGCATGCTCTTCCAACTGAGCCAGCCAGGTGCCCCAAAATGCTAAGGGCTTTAATGGAAAAAGCAGATGACTTGCAAGAACAGATGGATAATATAAACAAAGAGACAATTTAAGAAAGAAACAAAAACAAATGCTAGGGAGCAAAAACATTGAAACAGAAATGAAGTCCTTTGATGGGCTCATAAACAGATGAGACATGGCTGAGGAAAGAATCTCTGAGGATTTGACAATAGAAACTTCCAAAGCTGAAGAGCAAGAAAAAAAAGGAACAGAATATCAAAGGACTGTGGGACAACTACTTAAAGGTGTAACATATGTATAATGGAAATACCAGAAGAAGAGAAAAAGGAACAAAGCAATCTTTGAAGCATTCATGATAGAGAATTTCCTCCAAATTAGTGTTAGAACCTAAGCCACAGATCCAAAAGCCTCAAAAAATACTAAGTAGGATAAAGGTTTGATAATAAACAAAAAAACCAACCAACCAACAACAAAACACACACACAACTACAATTGGGCATTTCATATTTAAATTTCAGAAAATCACAGGTAAAGAAAGAAATCTTGAAAGAAGTCAGAGGAAAGGTTGAGAGGAGTCAAGATGGCGGAGAAGTAGCAGCCTGAGACTACATCAGGTAGCAGGAGATCAGCTCGATAGCTTATCTAAACATTGCAAACACCTACAAATCCAACGGGAGAGCGAAGAGAAGAAGAACAGCAACTCTAGAAACAGAAAATCAACCACTTTCTGAAAGGTAGGACTGGTGGAGAAGTGAATCTAAAACGACGGGAGGATAGACCGTGGGGGGAGGGGCCGGCTCCCGGCAAGCGGCGGAGCAACGGAGCACAAAATCAGGACTTTTAAAAGTCTGTTCCACTGAGGGACATTGCTCCAGGGGCTAAACCAGGGTGAAGCCCACGCGGGGCCAGCGTGGCCCCAGGCCCCGCAGGGTCACAGAAGGATCGGGGGTGTCAGAGTGTCGGAGAGCTCGCAGGTATTAGAACGGAGAAGCCGGCTGCAGAGACAGAGCCGAGGACTGAACTCTCAGCTCGGGGTTACCTTGAACTGGTCGCGGGCTGGGTGAGCTCGGAGCGCGGCTAGAGGCTGGGGATACGGGAGTGATTGGGTGCTGTCCTCTGGGGGCGCACTGAGGAGTGGGGCCCCAGGCTCTCGGCTCCTCCGGGCCGGAGACTGGGAGGCCGCCATTTTCATTCCCGTCCTCCGGAACTCTACGGAAAGCGTTCAGGGAACAGAAGCTCCCAAAAGCGAACCCGAGCTGATTACTTAGTCCGGCCGCCGGTAAGGGCGGTGCAATCCCGCCTCGGGCAAAGACACTTGAGAGTCACTACAACAGGCCCCTCCCCCAGAAGATCAACAAAATATCCAGCCAGGACGAAGTTCATCTATCAAGGAGAAAGCAGATTCAATTCCTAAGACAGCAGAGCAATTCCAGAGGAGGAGAAAGCAAAGCACGGAACTCATGGCTTTCTCCCCATGATTCTTTAGTCTTGCGGCTACTTCAATTTTTTTTTCTTTTTTCAATTTTTTTTTCTTTTTTCAATTTTTTTTTCTTTTTTCTTTTTTCTTCTTCTGCTAAATTTTTAAAAACTTTTACCCTTTCTTTTTTAACGTTTTTTGACTAGTTCATCTAAATATATATATTTTTTCTTTCTTTTTAATATTTTTTTATTTGTTTTATTTTTTAAATTTTTTTCTTTTTTTTTTTTTCCTTTTTTTTTCAGAACCTGTTTTTTATCCCCTTTCTCCCCCCCACAATTTGGGGTCTCTTCTGATTTGGTTACAGCGCATATTTCCGGGGTCTTTGCCACCCTTTTAGTAGTTTACTTGCTCCTTCATACCCTCTTATCTGGACAAAATGACAAGGCGGAAAAAATCACCACAAACAAAAGAACAAGACACAGTACCGAAGGCTAGGGACCTAATCAACACAGACATTGGTAATATGTCAGATCAAGAGTTCAGAATGACGATTCTGGACATTCTAGCCGGGCTCGAAAAAGGCATGGAAGATATTAGAGAAACCCTCTCTGGAGATATTAAAGCCCTTTCTGGAGAAATTAAAGAACTAAAATCTAACCAAGTTGAAATCAAAAAAGCTATTAATGAGGTGCAATCAAAAATGGAGGCTCTCACTGCTAGGATAAATGAGGCAGAAGAAAGAATTAGTGATATAGAAGACCAAATGACAGAGAATAAAGAAGCCGAGCAAAAGAGGGACAAACAGCTACTGGACCATGAGGGGAGAATTCGAGAGATAAGTGACACCATAAGACGAAACAACATTAGAATAATTGGGATTCCAGAAGAAGAAGAAACAGAGAGGGGAGCAGAAGGTCTATTGGAGAGAATCATTGGAGAGAATTTCCCTAATATGGCAAAGGGAACAAGCATCAAAATCCAGGAGATGCAGAGAACCCCCCTCAAAGTCAACAAGAATAGGTCCACACCCCGTCACCTAATAGTAAAATTTACAAGTCTTAGTGACAAAGAGAAAATCCTGAAAGCAGCCCGAGAAAAGAAGTCTGTAACATACAATGGTAAAAATATTAGATTGGCGGCAGACTTATCCACAGAGACCTGGCAGGCCAGAAAGAGCTGGCATGATATATTCAGAGCACTCAACGAGAAAAACATGCAGCCAAGAATACTCTATCCAGCTAGGCTATCATTGAAAATAGAAGGAGAGATCAAAAGCTTCCAGGACAAACAAAAACTGAAAGAATTTGCAAACACCAAACCAGCTCTACAGGAAATCTTGAAAGGGGTCCTCTAAGCAAAGAGAGAGCCTAAAAGTAGTAGCTCAGAAAGGTACAGAGACAATATACAGTAACAGTCACCTTACAGGCTAATAATGGCACTAAATTCATATCTCTCAATAGTTACCCTGAATGTTAATGGGCTAAATGCCCCAATCAAAAGACACAGGGTATCAGAATGGATAAAAAAACAAAACCCATCAGTATGTTGCCTACAAGAAACTCATTTTAGACGCGAAGACACCTCCAGATTTAAAGTGAGAGGGTGGAAAACAATTTACCATGCTAATGGGCATCAGAAGAAAGCTGGGGTGGCAATCCTTATATCAGATCAATTAGATTTTAAGCCAAAGACTATAATAAGAGATGAGGAAGGACACTATATCCTACTCAAAGGGTCTGTCCAACAAGAAGATCTAACCATTTTAAATATCTATGCCCCTAACGTGGGAGCAGCCAACTATATCAACCAATTAATAACAAAATCAAAGAAGCACATCAATAATAATACAATAATAGTAGGGGACTTGAACACTCCCCTCACTGAAATGGACAGATCATCCAAGCAAAAGATCAACAAGGAAATAAAGGCCTTAAATGACACACTGGACCAGATGGACATCACAGATATATTCAGAACATTTCATCCCAAAGCAACAGAATACACATTCTTCTCTAGTGCACATGGAACCTTCTCCAGAATAGATCACATCCTGGGTCACAAATCAGGTCTCAACCGGTATCAAAAGATTAGGATCATTCCCTGCATATTTTCAGACCACAATGCTCTGAAGCTAGAACTCAATCACAAGAGGAAAGCTGGAAAGAACCCAAATACATGGAGACTAAACAGCATCCTTCTAAAGAATGAATGGGTTAACCAGGAAATGAAAGAAGAATTGAAAAAATTCATGGAAACAAATGATAATGAAAACACAACAGTTCAAAATCTGTGGGACAAAGCAAAGGCAGTCCTGAGAGGAAAATATATAGCGGTACAAGCCTTTCTCAAGAAACAAGAAAGGTCTCAAGTACACAACCTAACCCTACGCGTAAAGGAGCTGGAGAAAGAACAAGAAAGAAACCCTAAACCCAGCAGGAGAAGAGAAATCATAAAGATCAGAGCAGAAATCAATGAAATAGAAACCAAAAAAAACAATAGAAAAAATCAATGAAACTAGGAGCTGGTTCTTTGAAAGAATCAATAGGATTGATAAACCCCTGGCCAGACTCATCAAAAAGAAAAGAGAAAGGACCCAAATCAATAAAATCATGAATGAAAGAGGAGAGATCACAACTAACACCAAAGAAATACAGACAATTATAAGAACATACTATGAGCAACTCTACGCCAACAAATTGGACAATCTGGAAGAAATGGATGCATTCCTAGAGACATATAAACTACCACAACTGAACCAGGAAGAAATAGAAAACCTGAACAGGCCCATAACCAGTAAGGAGATTGAAACAGTCATCAAAAATCTCCAAACAAACAAAAGCCCAGGGCCAGACGGCTTCCCAGGGGAATTCTACCAAACATTTAAAGAAGAACTAATTCCTATTCTCCTGAAACTGTTTCAAAAAATAGAAATGGAAGGAAAACTTCCAAACTCATTTTATGAGGCCAGCATCACCTTGATCCCAAAACCAGACAAGGATCCCACCAAAAAAGAGAACTACAGACCAATATCCTTGATGAACACAGACGCAAAAATTCTCGCCAAAATACTAGCCAATAGGATTCAACAGTACATTAAAAGGATTATTCACCACGATCAAGTGGGATTTATTCCAGGGCTGCAGGGTTGGTTCAACATCCGCAAATCAATCAATGTGATACAACACCTTAATAAAAGAAAGAACAAGAACCATATGATACTCTCCATAGATGCTGAAAAAGCATTTGACAGAGTACAGCATCCCTTCCTGATCAAAACTCTTCAAAGTGTAGGGATAGAGGGCACATACCTCAATATTATCAAAGCCATCTATGAAAAACCCACCGCAAATATCATTCTCAATGGAGAAAAACTGAAAGCTTTTCCGTTAAGGTCAGGAACACGGCAGGGATGTCCATTATCACCACTGCTATTCAACATAGTACTAGAAGTCCTAGCCTCAGCAATCAGACAACAAAAAGAAATTAAAGGCATCCAAATTGGTAAAGAAGAAGTCAAACTATCACTCTTCGCAGATGATATGATACTATATGTGGAAAACCCAAAAGACTCCACTCCAAAACTGCTAGAACTTGTACAGGAATTCAGTAAAGTGTCAGGATATAAAATCAATGCACTTCTGTACACCAACAACAAGACTGAAGAAAGAGAAATTAAGGAGTCAATCCCATTTACAATTGTACCCAAAACTATAAGATACCTAGGAATAAACCTAACCAAAGAGCCTAAGAATCTATACACAGAAAATTATAAAGTACTCATGAAAGAAATTGAGGAAGACACAAAAAAATGGAAAAATGTTCCATGCTCCTGGATTGGAAGAATAAATATTGTGAAAATGTCTATGCTACCTAAAGCAATCTACACATTTAATGCAATCCCTATCAAAATACCATCCATTTTTTTCAAAGAAATGGAACAAATAATCCTAAAATTTATATGGAACCAGAAAAGACCTCGAATAGCCAAAGGAATATTGAAGAACAAAGCCAAAGTTGGTGGCATCACAATTCCGAACTTCAAGCTCTATTACAAAGCTGTCATCATCAAGACAGCATGGTACTGGCACAAAAACAGACACATAGATCAGTGGAACAGAATAGAGAGCCCAGAAATCGACCCTCAACTCTATGGTCAACTAATCTTCGACAAAGCAGGAAAGAATGTCCAATGGAAAAAAGACAGCCTCTTCAATAAATGGTGCTGGGAAAATTGGACAGCCACATGCAGAAAAATGAAATTGGACCACTTCCTTACACCACACACGAAAATAGACTCCAAATGGATGAAGGACCTCAATGTGAGAAAGGAATCCATCAAAATCCTTGAGGAGAATGCAGGCAGCAACCTCTTCGACCTCAGCCGCAGCAACATCTTCCTAGGAACAACGGCAAAGGCAAGGGAAGCAAGGGCAAAAATGAACTATTGGGATTTCATTCAAGATCAAAAGCTTTTGCACAGCAAAGGAAACAGTTAACAAAACCAAAAGACAACTGACAGAATGGGAGAAGATATTTGCAAACGACATATCAGATAAAGGGCTAGTATCCAAAATCTATAAGGAACTTAGCAAACTCAACACCCAAAGAACAAACAATCCAATCAAGAAATGGGCAGAGGACATGAACAGACATTTCTGCAAAGAAGACATCCAGATGGCCAACAGACACATGAAAAAGTGCTCCACGTCACTCGGCATCAGGGAAATACAAATCAAAACCACAATGAGATATCACCTCACACCAGTCAGAATGGCTAAAATTAACAAGTCAGGAAATGACAGATGCTGGCGAGGATGTGGAGAAAGGGGAACCCTCCTCCACTGTTGGTGGGAATGCAAGCTGGTGCAACCACTCTGGAAAACAGCATGGAGGTTCCTCAAAATGTTGAAAATAGAACTACCCTATGACCCAGCAATTGCACTACTGGGTATTTACCCTAAAGATACAAACATAGTGATCCGAAGGGGCACGTGTACCCGAATGTTTATAGCAGCAATGTCTACAATAGCCAGACTATGGAAAGAACCTAGATGTCCATCAACAGATGAATGGATAAAGAAGAGGTGGTATATATACACAATGGAATACTATGCAGCCATCAAAAGAAATGAAATCTTGCCATTTGCGACGACGTGGATGGAACTAGAGCGTATCATGCTTAGTGAAATAAGTCAATCGGAGAAAGACAACTATCATATGATCTCCCTGATATGAGGACATGGAGAAGCAACATGGGGGGGGGGGTAGGGGGATAGGAGAAGAATAAATGAAACAAGATGGGATTGGGAGGGAGACAAACCATAAATGACTCTTAATCTCACAAAACAAACTGGGGGTTGCTGGGGGGAGGTGGGATTGGGAGAGGGGGAGCGGGCTATGGACATTGGGGAGGGGAGGCGAACCATAAGAGACTATGGACTCTGAAAAACAACCTGAGGGTTTTGAAGGGTCAGGGGTGGGAGGTTGGGGCAACCTGAGGGTTTTGAAGGGTCAAGGGTGGGAGGTGGGGGGAACAGGTGGTGGGTAATGGGGAGGGCACATTTTGCATGGAGCACTGGGTGTTGTGCAAAAAGAATGAATACTGTTACGCTGAAAAAAAATAAATAAAATGGAAAAAAAAAAAAAAGAAGTCAGAGGGAAAAAATGCCTTAGCAGTAGAGGAACAGCAATAAGAATTACATCCTACTTCTAAGAAAACATGCGAGCAAGAAGAAAGTGGAGTGAAATAATTAAAATGTTGAGAAAACAAAACAACAACACAAAAAAAAACCCACCAATCTACAGTTCTGTGCTATGTAAAATTATCTTTTAAAAGCAAAAGAGAAATACAGACTTCCTCAGACAAATAAAAATTGACGCAACTTTCCACCAGTAGGACTGCCTTGGAAGAAATGTTAAAAGAAGTACTTTAGAGGGAAGGAAAAAGATTTAGGTCAGAAATTCAGATCTATATAGAGAAAGGAAGAGTGTTGGTAAATGAATACGTGAGAATAAAATAAAATCTTTTATTTTTCTTACTCATCATTGATCCAACAACTAACGGTTTTTCAAAATAATAATAGCCACATTGTATTTGATTATATGTGTTTATTCATATATATGTTTGTGGATATGTGAAATGAATGACAGCAATGATAGAGCAAAGAGATAGGAAGGAGGAACTGGAATGCTATGTTATTATAGGGTACTCACACTACCCATAAAGCTAGACAGTGTTATTTGAAAGTGGACTTGATTAGCTATAAATGTTTATTGCAAACTCTTGGGTAATCACTTAAAAAAATTAAAAAAGAAAGTCTAATTATTATGCTAAAAAGTCAAAGAAAATGGAATCATTTTCCAATAAATACTCAATTAAAACTACAAAATCCTCAATTAAAACCACAAAAGGTGAAACAAATGCAGAAGATAGAAACAGGAACAAAGAACAAGAGCAGCAAATAGAAAACAGGCACAAGTATGGGAGATACTAGCCCAACTATACTAATAATCGCCTTGAAAATCAAATTGCTCTAAATACCCAATTAAAAATTGTCAGAACAGATCAAAACACCAGGCCCAACTATATGTTAGTCTATAGGAAATCCACTTTAAATATAAAGATGCATAGAGATTAAAACTAAAGGGATGAAGAAAGATAGTCCATGCTAACTCTAAATAAAAGAAAGCAGGAGTGGCTATATTTATTTCGAAACAACAGACCTCAGGGAAACAAAAGTTACTAGAGATAAAGAAGGGTAGTAGTTAAAGATAATGCTGTGAGTCCTCCAAGAAGACATAATAATCTAAAAATATGGTGTTAAAATACATGAGCTTAAACCTGATAGTACTGGTAGGAGAAATTGATCAATGCTCTTACAGTTGGAGACCTTCACACTCCTTTATCAGAAATGGGCAGAATCAGCAGTCAGAAAATCAGTAAAGACATAATGTAACTCAATAACACCATCAATCAACTGGATATAGTCGACATCTATAGACTACTTTATCCAACAGCCACAGAATTTACATTCTTCTCAAGCTCACATGGAACATTCTCCATAAGAGGCTACATTCTGAGCCACAAAACACACTTTAACAGATTTAAAAGTATAGAAACCATACAATGTCTGCTCTCATACCGCATTATAGTTAAACTAGAAATCAATAACAAAAAGATAGCTGGGAAATTCTAAAATACTTTGAAATTGAAAAACATTTCTAAATAACACACAGGTCAAAGATGAAATCTCAAGACATTTAAAACTCATTTTGAACTAAATGAAAATGAAAATGAAGCTTATCAAAATTTGTGGGATGTCGTGAAAACAGTGCTTAGAAGGAAATTTATAGCATTGAATTCATTGTTTTAGAATATAAGAAAGATCTAACATCAACGATGTAAGCTTCCACTTTAGGAAATTTTTTTTTAAAAAGCAAATTATACCTAAATTAAACACAAGAAAAGAAATGATAAAACTTAGGGCATAAAGCAATAAAATTGCAAAAAATAAATCAATAGAGAACATCAAAAAGTTCTTTTTCTACTAAGTAAGAAAAGAAGAGAGTAGACATGAATTACTAACATTAGAAATGAAAGAAGGTAAGTTGCTATAGATCCCATGGATATAAAAAGGATAATAAAGGAGTATTATGAACAACTCTATGCCCACAAATTTGATAACCTAGCTGAAATGGATGAATTCCTTGAAAGACACAATCGGTCAAAACTTACATAAGAAGACACAGACAACAGAATAGGCCTGTATATATTAAAGAAACTGAATCAATAATTAATGACCTTCCAAAACAGAAATCACCAGATCCAGATGGGTTCACAAGTGAATTCTACCAAATATTAAGGAAGAAACTATATCAGTTCTCTAGAATCTCTTCCAGAAGTGGAGGGAATTCATCTTTAGTCATTCTCTGAAACCAGCATTACCCTAATACCAAAATCAGATAACGAATGACAAAAACAGAACAAAATTACTCCCAAAACTACTACCAATTGATTATCTCTCTTGAAACATAAGTGGAAAAACCCTCAACAAAATCTTAACAATTTGAATCCACATGTACAAAAAGAATTACACCCCACAACCAAGTGGGATTTATCTAGGTATGAAGGGCTGGTTCAACACATGAAAATCAGTTATTATGGTTCATCTCACCAACAGGCTAAGGAAGAAAAATCACATGATCATATCAATAGATGCAGAAAAAAATCATTTGACAAAATGCAATACCCATTCATGACCAAAAAACCAAAACCAAAAACAAAAACCAAAAAGCACCTTACAACAAATCATGAATTTAAGGGAATTTTCTCACCTTGAGAAAAGAACATCTACAATCAATAATTGCCATCATAGGGGCACCTGGGTGGCTCAGAGGGTTAAGCCTCTGCCTTTGGCTCAGGTCATGATCCCAGGGTCCTGGGATCGAGCCCTGCATCGAGCTCTCTGCTCAGCCAGGAGCCTGCTTCCCCCCTCTCTCTGCCTGCCTCTCTGCCTACTTGTGATCTCTCTCTCTGTGTGTTAAATAAATAAATAAAATCGTTTTAAAAAAATAATTGCCGTCATACTTAATGATGAGAAAATTGAAGCTTTCCCTTTAAGGTCAGGAACAAGGCAAGGATATTCCCTCTCAGCACTGCTTTTTTTTTTTTTTTTTTTTAAAGACTTTATTTACTTATTTGACAGACAAGTAGGAAGAGAGGCAGGCAGAGACAGAAGAGGAAGCAGGCTCCCCTCTCAGCACTGCTTTTTAACACAGTACTGGAAATCCTAGCTAATTCAATAAGACAAGGGAAAAAGGGTGCACAGATCGGGAAGGAAGGGGTAAAACTGTTTTGTAGATGAACTTTGGGTGAAATTCATGTGTCAATGTAAATTTATCGATTATAACAAAATTTTCCCTCCAGTGTGTGGTGGTGTACATGTGGGGAGCTGTTGTGGGGGGGGAGGGGCAGAGGGTATATGAGAACTCTCTGTTCTTCACACTCAATTTTCTGTGAACCTAAAACTGATCTAAAAAAAGTTTATTAATTAAAGTGCATTAATTAATTGAACATGATTATGTTTATTTGTCAAGTGTGGAATGAAATGGAAGATAGTTGTGGAAAGGCATGGGCTTTAAGGAAGAACAAAAAGGGTAACTGCAGAATCCTGAAGCAAGATCTGTGGTTTTCCACTTATTTTATCATCCCCCGAATAAAGGAATTCTAAAAATAAAGGATTCTAATAGAAGGACTTTGTGATAGTAGCTCAAATGGTTATGGTCTCAAATGGTTATTCGAGGATAACTAAATGGATAGTCTCAAATGGTTATGGGCCACAGAAGGAATCTCCCTTATGTGTCATGGGACAGAGGAGTGTGAGACTTAGTGCACTCCAAGGAATGAGTACTTACGATACTGATACTTTGTATCTCTGTACAAGCTTCAATCAACAGTATTTGCTTTCTTTCTTTCTTTTTTTTAAAAGATTTATTTATTTGACAGAAGGAGATCACAAGTAGGCAGAGAGGCAGGCAGAGAGAGAGAGGAAGGGAAGCAGGCTCCCTGCTGAGCAGAGAGCCCGATTCGGGGCTCGATCCCAGGACCCTGGGATCATGACCTGAGCCGAAGGCAGAGGCTTTAACCCACTGGGCCACCCAGGCACCCCTAATCAACAGTATTTTCCTGGGGCCACATTGTGCATGGGTATAGCTCGCACCAGTAGGGCAAGTCTCTCCAAACACTGAATCATGATTCTGTGCATTTTTACTTTGCTCCCAGGGTTTGTCTAGATTTGATAGTAATGCTTATGGCTATTGCTGCAATTAAGATTCAGCCAGTAGCACAGGAAAGAAGGTAGTAAGAAGAGAGGGGCTGTCGGGGCACCTGGGTGGCTCAGTGGTTTGAGTGTCTGATTCTTGATTTTGGCTCAGATCATGATCTCAGGGTCATGAGTCAGTGCTCCTGCTCAGGGAGTCTGCTTGAGATTCTTTCTCTCTGCCCCTCCCCACCTCAAATAAATAAATCTTAAAGAGAGAGAGAGAAGAGAAGGGCTCTAAAAAGGAAACCATAAGGCCACATCTACCTCTAATATTAAGAGGTCTATTGCAAAAGTCAAATGGAGTTTAAGTAAATATTGACTAACTTCAATAATCCAGATATGTGAAACCTAACTCAAGTTAACAAACTGTTATATAAGTTCTATTCTCCCATCTTGACAAATATATTTTCAAATGACAAAGCAATAATATAATGTGTAAAGCGAGGACTTTTCTATGACTTCATGTTGCCAAAGTGTCGAGATAACTAATTATAATTACTGGGCCTATCTGGATGTCCATTTGATGGGTTGACAGCATTAGGGTGAATAATAAAATAAAGGTGTGGTGTACATAATTCACAAGTTATTTCTTATTTATTCCCACAAATGGATTTTTCTTGCCCGCATTTAAATAAATCACTAATTCTGTTAAGATCAAGACAATAGCATTATCTGTATACTAATTTAGATTAGGATTAAAGAATAAAGTGAAATTATATTTAAAAGAGATGAAGTTTGCATTTTTCAAAAATGTGGATTAAATTAAATGGAAAATTTGAAAAAATAAAAGTATTTTTAATGTCTTTTTAGCCAAAACTTTTAAGTTATTTATTAAAACAAAGTCAAACTATGGGGCACCTGGGTGGGTCAGTCTGTTAAGCGTCTGACGTTGGCTCAGGTCATGACATCAGGGTCCTGGGATGGAGTCCTGCGTCAGACTCGGCACTCAGCTGGGGGTCTTCTTCTCCCTCTCCCTCTGCTTCTGCCCCTCCCACTACTCGTACACTCTCTCTGAAATAAATAAAATCTTTACACTTCAGATTACATTATTGAATATCAAAGGTTTTTTTTTAAGATTTTATTTATTTATTAGAGAGAGAGAGAGCGAGCACAGGCAGAGAGAGTTGCAGGCAGAGGCAGAGGGCGAAGCAGGCTCCCTGCTGAGCAAGGAGCCCGATGTGGGACTCGATCCCAGGACGCTGGGATCATGACCCGAGCCGAAGGCAGCCGCTTAACCAACTGAGCCACCCAGGGGTCCCATGAATATCAAAGTTTTAAATGAAAATTATTCAAATAAGGTAGATTGTTTTGAAAAAGCTAATATATATTATTAAGAATTTTTATGCCAATGGGATTATTATCAATTCTAGCATTCAGTGTTTCTGCGGTTGTCAATGTGAGAAAGAAAATATCAAGCCAGTAACATGCTTCATGCTATTCCTTTCAGATCTCCATATATACAATTTGGTTTTCAACTTTATATTTACTTCATCGCAATACAAGAGCCCTTTCCTCCATCTGGAGGAAACCACCCTTTTGGAGGGGGAGGAGGAGGTTGCCCACATTTTCCTGGACTTGCCCCAGTCAGTTCAGTCTTTCAAAGCTCATGCTGCACAGGGGTGGACCCCTGAGATGATATATAGGGACCTCAAAACCTCACTCAGGTGGCAGTGGGGATCCCTCAGAGCTGGCCCCCTCAAGCCCCAGGAGACCATGCACCCCACTGAGCCCTTACATGCTTTAGAGTAGTATGAGTTCCTTACTAGGAGGCAGAATGTTCCTCAGAGGTGAGAAGCAACTGTTGCCAAATTAGAACACAAAGAGAAACAGGGCATGTCAATTTCAGCACTACTAGGAAAAAGATACTTCATTATGCAGGAGTTTATTATACTCCTGGGATCTGAGAAACAGGATTTGGTGTGAATTATTTTGTCTTTTCTGTGTCTAAGTGCTTCTGCCGTTCAAATCTTCCTCACGTTCCAAAGCAGCATTCTTCACTGATACCAGCAATGGCACAACCCCAAACCTTCATGACATTCAGAAGCAGGCACATTGTGTTTTGAGGATAAATAGCAGGAGAGATGGCATTTTCTGAGCCCTGAATGACGTTATTCATGAGAGTTGATGTTTGGGATTGTGCCTCATCCTGTGCCACCCATAATGACTGCTGGATCCCCAATGACAAAAACACTCATGCA
The DNA here is from genome assembly GCF_922984935.1 of Meles meles. Classification (NCBI taxonomy): domain Eukaryota; kingdom Metazoa; phylum Chordata; class Mammalia; order Carnivora; family Mustelidae; genus Meles; species Meles meles. Next base: position 66,286,540 of record NC_060072.1, read on the forward strand.
TTTAATACGTTGGTGTGTGTGTGTGTGTGTGATATGTGGAACTCTCTGGAAGGCAGATCCTGGGGAAGGAGACCCTCTTGCTTGGCTGCAAAACCACTTTTAGATAGCACAAGGAAAAGAGCCATGGTGAGGGGAGGTACTAAGCATTGAGACATAAATTTTAAATCATTATCCTGGATAATGGGAACCTGAGAAGTGGTAGATGGGATAAGGAGAGGTAGAGACGAGTGGTGTTTACCAGGCTTTGAATCCTGCTCAAAGAAAAGCCTTAGTCAGATAGAATCTAGACAAAAATTTGGACCCAGCTTATTGTACAGTAGCTGATAACATCAAAAGAATAGTTACAATATTAATACAAGTTTTGCTTTGCTCGTTGCTGTGGTCATAGGCAGTGTAGTTTTCTTCCATGATGGTTTAATGTAGGTTTGGGTGGAAGAAGACCGCTGGGTTCATTCTCGTACATATTGGAAGGTACATGTTGTGGTTCCTTCCATAGCACCAACTCTGCTTACGCCCACTCTTGATACCCTCCTAGAATATGTTAGCCTTTGAAAATAGGAATGAGGAGGAAGGATAAACAGGCTGGTCCCCCACTAATGTGTCTTATTAAAGGTCGGGACAGGCTATGGAGAATATATTCTGATCTGGGCCTGAATTTCTCAGGCCTAGAATTCCAGTTGATAAGAAGACATCAATATAAATCATCACCTTTTGTCCTCTTATCTTTGGACCAGATGGGCTATTAAAGGTGTGGCCACACAAATTTTCTACTATCTCCCCTTCACTTTCTTTTTTGAGCAGGAAAACGGAAGCCAAGTTTTCAGTTGTTTGCTTAATGATTACTGTTTCATGCTCTTATGAATTTCAAATACTTAAAGACACATTTTATTTTGAGAATTTTCTTCACCTTCACCCTTTTACGCATTATTCCAGCCACCTAACTGTAGCGTTCGGCACGTCTAAGTCAAAAGGAATCCTGTCCCTCTCCACATCCCCCCACAAATAAGTATGGCCAAATATTGCTTTTCTTTAGAAGAAAAAAATGGCTCTACAAAGTAAAAAAATTACTTGGATTTCATAAAATATTCCATATGAGTCATTTTTGGGTAACATGCTGCCCTGATTCACCTTCAAAGTTGCAGTTAATCAGTCAGTTGTCTTTATGTTCAGGTGCTAGATAGTGTGCAAGGCAATGCCCAGTTTCTCTTTTTGAAAACTGCCCCTGAAACAAAAGGTGATCCTTCATCAATATTCATTCATTCACAACTATTCATGGATCATTTGCTAGGGATCAGATACTGTCTCAGTTTCAAAACTGGGACAAAAGAATTAAAATCTCTGCCCTCTTGTAAGTTAGAGATGGTAGAAGACAAATTTAACAAACTCTGAAACAAATCTCCATTTACAAATTTTGTTATGTACTGTGAAAGAATAGAGGAGAACTCTATGAGAGAGAATAACAGAGGAGACCTGGTTTAAATATGGAGGTTCAAACAACTCTGTCAAGTGACATTTAGGTTGATACTTAAGGAAAGAGAAAGAGTAATAGGGAAAGTTCTAGGCAAGAGAACACATAAAGATTTCAGGGGGGAGGTGTATTGAGCCCGTGGGTCTGTGGTTTGAGATGAATCTGGAGAATGGATAGGCATCAGAAGACAGAAGGCCCTGGAGGTCCTTGTAGGATATTTATACTTGATGGGAAGTACAACAGTGCCATGTAAGGGTTTTATTTATTTTTTTTAAAGATTTTATTTATTTATTTGACAGAGAGAGAGATCACAAGTAGGCAGAGAGGCAGGCAGAGAGAGAGGAGGAAGCAGGCTCCCTGTGGAGTAGAGAGCCCGATGCGGGGCTTGATCCCAGGACCCTGAGATCATGACCTGAGCCGAAGGCAGCGGCTTATTCCACTGAGCCACCCAGGCTCCCCCATGTAAGGGTTTTAAGCAGGATTTTAAGACCCTGACTTTGTGGTTGGAACTGACTTACCCAAGGGTGATCCCCTGACCTTAGCTAGATCAATCAGATTTTTCTTTCCAGGAATTTGGAATCTTTGACCCAAAAGACATAGATTTTGCAAGTTTCTGGAAGCTTACTAATTCCAGACAGCATTCTAGAGATTCCACAAATTTCTGCTATTGGAGTTTCCTAAGTTCCTGTCCTTCTTAAGGACTTTCCTGGAATGTAAATGTCACAGTACTCCCATAAAGTTATTTATTATTATTATTATTATTTTGCTCAAGTTAGGTAGATTTCATTTACTTTAATTTTAAAAAGCCCCTTAACTAATATAATTTATCAGTAGATAACTTTCTGCAGTAGATATATTTTGTTGTTTCTAGATGGCTTAACCAAAGAACAAATATCAAAGAAAGATGAGTTAAGAGGACCATAATTTTGGGGTGCCTGGGTGGCTCAGTAGGTTAAAGCCTCTCTGCCTTCGGCTCAGGTTATGATCCTGGGGTCCTGGGATCGAGCCCCACGTCGGGCTCTCTGCTCTGCGGGGAACCTGTTTCCTCCTCTCTCTGCCTGCCTCTCTGTCTACTTGTGATCTCTGTCTGTCAAATGAATAAATAAAATCTTAAAAAAAAAGAGGACCATAATTTTGATATTTACAGTCACCATTTTTACTTTGTGAGAACAAAGAAGTTTGAATCTGTTTATTGAGTATACTAGATAAAGGCCAAGTTTTTTCGATAAATATTAGATCCTTAAAAAGCGAGGATACCTCTCAACTAAATCTGCAAAGTTAAATAAAAAGGTTAAAAATTAGATAACTCTTCCTTTTCCTCCTTTCATGGCTTCAGTTAAGTATTTGGTTATAATGGAACAGTGGCATTAGCAAAGCCCTGAGTGTTTCTAAACTAGAAGGTACATGTCCCACACGATTCTCCGTTAAACCTTAAATCAACAGGTTCCAAATTGGTTCGAACTGAATCACGTTCAAAAGCAACATTAAATCCTTGCTCTGGAGCAATTCTGTGCCCTCATTCTTGGAAGACTCTAAGAGTCCAGCAGGAAGCAAAAAATGTCACAAATCGAACATTTACCAGGATTAAGCAGAGTAAACACTCCCTGGAAGGTTCTTAGAAGACAAAGGTCTACAATCAAAAGATACATGTGAAATTCAAAACAAAACACCGCGCTATTTCAATTATTTCATTGTTAACATAGAATTTATCATTTATAAAAATGTGGGCCAAAACAGTTTTAAAAATATAATACAATCTTTTGGATGCAATATTACAAGAGAAGTCAATAGTTCCAACTTGTCTCTTTCTCTTTCTCTCTGGCCTGTTTTTTTTGTTTGTTTTGTTTTTGTTTTTTTTTTTAAATTTTATTTATTTATTTGACAGGGAGAGCAAAAGGGCACAAGCAGGGGGAGGCAGTAGAGGGAGAAGGAGAAGCAGGCTCCCCCACAAACAGGGAGTCCTGGCTCAGTCCTAGGACCCTGGGATCATGAACTGATCCAAAGACAGACACTCAGATACCATCTGAGACACCCAAGCCCTTCATTGCTCGCTTGCTTTTGTTTTCACCCTTGCTCTCACTTTCTTTTCTCACCTGTAAAAATGGGGATGACAATATTAACTCAATAAGCTCCCCATGAAAAGAAAATAGGGAAACTATGTATATAATAACAAACAGCATAGTACATAAACTGTAGTAGCTTCTCAATGGAAATGCCTCTTTTTCCTCTGGCCACGTAAAAACTCTATCAAATTAGGGGTACCTGTGTGACACAGTTGGTTAAATGTGCAACTCTTGGTTGCAGCTCAGGTCCTGATCTCATGGTGGTGAGATCGAGCCCTGCATCAGATGCCAAGCTCAGCACGAAGCCTGAGAGACTCTCTCTCCTTCTCCCTTTACCCCTCCCCCATCCCAAGCACACCCTCTCTCTCTCCCTCCCTAAAATAAATAAAGAAATCTTTAAAAACAATGTACCAGATGAATTGCATATATATTAATTAGAAGAATAAATCTGGAACCAGAAATTGCATAGCATATAGAAAAATATCAAAGCAGATGCTTATTCTCCAATATAAAACTAGACTATGGAACTAAAAGACATGACAAATACATAGCAATTAATATTATTAATAGTTGTTTCTTTGCTTCGGAATATATTCTTTCACTGCTGATCGTTGTCTTTTTTAGGGACAATACCAGACCAGAACAATAGTTTTCTCCTTGAGAACAAAATGTCCAGTGTCGGCACAACTTGCTATTTTCTCAGGTTCTCCAAACCAAGAGTGTGCCTGAGTACCGTTGTCCAATAAACCAAATTGAGAAAGCTTAACCACAAGTTCCATAGAGAAATTTCTTAATCTTGGTGTGCATTTGGCAATTGGTTAACCTTGCTGGATGTGTGTCAGAAACAACACAGAGTCTAAAACCCCTCTAAAGGGAGAAATGGGCTGATTCAAGTCATTTTCTTTCTTTCTTTGTTTTTTTTTTTTCTTTTTAAAAATTTTATTTATTTATTTGACAGAGAGAGATAGAGTGAGAGAGAGAACACAAGCAGGGGCAGAGGGAGAAGCAGACTTCCCCAGTGAGCAGGGAGCCCGATGCAGGACTTGATCCCAGGACCTTGGGATCATGGCCTGAGCTGAAAGCAGACGCTTAATGACCGAGCCATCCAGGTGCCCCAAAGTCATTTTCTTTTAAAGTGAACAGTTAATTTTTTACAGCCAGTTACATAATGTTTACTGTGTTCCTAGCTCTAAGGACATCATACATTTAACATGTTTAGTCCTCATAACAACCTATGCAGGGCACCTGGCTGGCTCAATGTGTTGGGGCCTCTGCCTTCGGCTCAGGTCATGATCCCAGGGTCCTAGGATCCAGCCCCGCATTGGGCTCTCTGCTCAGCGGGGAGCCTGCTTCCTCCTCTCTGTGCCTGCCTCTCTGCCTACTTGTGATCTTTGTCTGTCAAATAAATAAATAAAATCTTTAAAAAAAAATACGAACAACAACAAAAAAAACCCACTAACCTATGCAGATGGTACTACAGTTGTCCCCAATTTCCAGATTAGAAAAATGAGGCACAGAGAAGCAACTTGCCCAAGTCACTGTTGAATGAATTTTGTTGGTGCTTCTCCTTACGTTCCCCATTATCAGTCTTCATGGTCTGATTCGTTGTGACTCATGACTCAGGTTTTTCCCTGTCATTTTGCTGTGTGCTAACATTCTTGGCTGTGGGCTTCTGGTTTCTGACACGAGCTTTCCCTCAGAATTTGGTCCTCTGGCTTCCCCATTGCATTCATCCTTAGGTTACCTATAGTAATGTAAGGTGCATGGAATGAACTGCCCATGTTCTATAAAATGCTGGGGGCTTCTGAGGTTCACCAAAAAGTGAGAAGCATCAACTTTAGCTGCTACGGATTTCCGCTGAATCCTAGGGCTTCTGGGGCCAGATGGCGCATATAGCAGATAGCAAGGAGAACACAACAAACAGCTCATTGCTGAACAAGATACAACAGCTCCCCAACTACTCCAGTCACTTTACTGCTCCCTCAGAACAGGCACCTTTTAACCTTGCTGCTTTTTCTGAATACAGTTTACTTCTAGTAATGGGACTGAGGACATTTTGTCAAGTTCTTATATAAAAGGACCTCAAGAGTGCAATTTGGTACCAAAACACCTCTCTGGTTGTTGACCCCCTGTACCAGTATCCGCTGCTGCTTTTGGCTGGGGCACCAACTCCTGGTGACCTTGACTATGGTTATGACTAAGGCTGCAGTATCACCTTAGCAAAGGCTTTGCGACAGCCCCAACAAAAGATTCACCTACTGCAACTTTTCTCCCAAGGGAGCTCTGGGCATGGAAGTCAGTCAGAGGGGGACAGCCTCGCCCACAATGCAGATTTCCAGAGCTTCATGTTGATCTCATTACCTGCCTGGCGCCTTAGGCAAGGGTCTAAGTTTGGTGCTGGTCCTATGGTCTCTACTGTTCTAATGGATTTTTGGATTCTCTCCATAGGATTGTAACAATCCTCTGATGATACTCCTAGTCATACTTCTTGTTTGAGGTATTAAAGTATTTTCTGTTCACACCAAACTCACCATGATCTTTCCCCAGACCTACTCTTTCTTCTGTATGACCTATAGTGGTGAACAGGGTCACCATCCTTCTAGTAGAGAAGGGAGAGACATTTTTAGATGAATTATTTTCCATATTCATTCAGCTTCCCCCATCTTATAAATGACATCAATTCAGCCCCTACTTCTCTATTTCCATTGTGTTCTCCTTAATCTGCCCTGAGCACACGGCTGAGCTCTGTTTCTGCCAGCTTCCATTAAATAAGATCCAACAATGCTTCTGATGCACAATTACACTTTACTCTTATGTGTGAATATTGTGGTACAAAATAGGTACTAGTAAGAGAATCTAACATGTTAAAGTTTCAAACAGGTCAGGCAATTTCACCATGTTGAGAAGCAATCCATGATCCTATTGTGGGGGCCATGATTACTCAGATATTTTGATTTAAACCATCCCTCCTGCTCTCCCCTTTCTTTTGCTTCTAAGGTAGGACCTGCTGTCATCCTGTTCTTAGCTTGTGTAAGTTCAGATCCCCATTTCCCACTTTCCATGTCTTCGTTCTATCTGCTGTCCACATGTTCTGTCCTCTCTCCTACCCTCAGTTTTCTGTTTCCTACCTCTTTTTCTCCTGTTTGGTAATTTGCTTTTCCTCTCCTATGGCTCCTTCTCTATACATCTCTGCCCAGCTAACCGGGTCCAGTTCCTTTCTCTCTCTCTCTCTCCTCATCCCCCCCTTTTTAAAAAAAATTCTGTACCTCATCTGTTCTTTGTCTATTCCCCAACCTCCAATTTCTTTGTGGGCCTCCAATTGGCCTAATTGAATCTAAGCCACTTAGGGCTTTAGAATACCTTCTTCATAGTATACGTCTTTATTTTTGGAGTAACACAAATGGGTTTTTGTCACTTTCAAAAAAAAAATGAAGACTATCCCTCACACATTTAAGATTCAACCTAGACATACATCCCTAGCTTCCTTGTATAATCATCTTTTTATGAAAATGAGCTTTTTAGTTGCATATAAACTCCTATTCGTTATTGACAGGGTTGGTTTGGTTTCCTACAGTCCATGCTTTTATGCCATTTGAGTTGTGGACATAAATCTCTGGGGAAATGTTCAGCTTCAAAAAATAGTAAAGCTCCTGGATCAAAAATAATTGTTAACTCTTAAATAACACCTAGCGTGTGTTGCATTATTGTACGTGTTTTTCATGTATTTGTTCATTTAATTCACGCAACAACCCTAGGAAGTAAGTACTATCATTATCCCCACTTTGCAGTTGAAATAACTGAAAAAATTAATTGGGGTGAATTATAGTTAGGATAGAAAACCCAAAACTGATGGTGGTGGGGGATGGTAGTAGTGTCTTCAATAGCCTGAAATGTTGCATGTGTGCGTGTGTGTGTGTGTGTTAGTTTGTGTAAACGTGAGGAAAACTGCATTTCTACATCCATGGTTTTGTCATAGTTATCGTCTTTGAAAATGACATAATAACTCTTATTTCACAAACAAGAGAAGAGAGGGATGTGTAATCTAATGGAGTGATTGATAAAAAAAATCTGTTGAAAAGTTGGGCTCTTAAATACCTTTTCCATTGGTGCTTGAACATGACATTTCTCATTTGAGACTTTATTGTGAAAGGAAAAAAAAAAAACGAAAATGCTGACTCAGCAGCCCGGCCTTCTGTTCCTGTGGGGTCGTCGCCATGAGGTCAGGGAGTACCTGGGTTCCAGACTATATCCTGAGGGCAGCGGACTTACTGTGGTCTTTATTTCTCCTTCTAGCTCTATTGTTTCCGTTCTGTGACTTATTTTCCCGTCTCTAGAGGGTTAATTTTTTCCCTCCTGACTGATAAAAAGGAAGAGTAAACATTCCAGTTCTACAAATTCTCTTTATTCAGTACAAATCAGGAGCTATTCATGCCTACAAGTTGAGGAGATTATTTTGCAAGTTCCTTGACAACAAGCCTTTCAATCTGTTTTAGAGCAACATTATAAACGTAGGGACTCAATTCTTCGTATTGAAGGAATGAATTGAAATTAAAGTCATCTGGGTTAATGTCAATACCATGATGTGACATCAACAGCTCCAAAGAACTTAAAATAGCAGGATTTTGCCTTGAAAGATGGTTTTCTTGGCCTTTATTTTTAAGTTATCAAGACAGTTCTATTATGGGCTGTTCCTCTCTTCGGGAAAATCGACACACTGAAGCAAGTGACTTATTAAGACCAAGAAGTAAATGAGCAGTATGAGGTTTGCACAAAAGGAGAAAGCATCATTAGATCACACTTCATTCTAAACAGAACTGAAGAGAAAAGTAACTCCGTAGCTCACAAAATGTAGCTGGTTTTTGTGTGTGTGTGGTTGTTGTTGTTTTTTGTTTTTGTTTTTTTTTTTACCAGACAGCTTTGGACTGAAACAGGAAGCCCGTTGCCTTAAGATTAAAGACTTGGCAGTTATGTGCAAGGCCGTGATGTAAAATAAAACGTGGGTATTTTCAGTTAAAAATTTTCTGAAGAAGGCATGGTGCAATTGAGGAGTTTCATTAACGCTGACTCCGTGCCAGGGTCCCTGTGTTTCCCAGCCCTTGTTCTATCTTGAAACCGAACGCTCCGCCTTAATACAAATCAAGCACCTCTTTTTAAGGATCGGTCCCACCTACAGCAAACAGCTCCGGTCCCGGAAACACAAAGGAGGCTCGGTGAGCTCCTAGGAGGTTGCAGACCTCAGTCTCGGCTCAGGGCAGTTGTGGTGCCCCCAACCTTCCCTCTTAAAGCAATGACTCAGGTTGAATGCCCCAGAACCTGGTTCAAGGACCAGGCAGATCACTGGGTCGCTTTCCCACCTGCCAGCTTCAGTCTCTTTCCCTCACTATCCAAGGTTTCGATGGGATTCAAAGTGAGTGCGACCTAGTCTGCCCTCAAAGAACCTGTAGGCTAGTGGGAGAGGCTGACCCTTGTAGGAAGGCTATACCACGCCCAGCGACATCAACACAATTCTAGGGGACCATCTGCTAGCGCAGAAGAGGGCGCACCGCCCAGTGGAGTGTGGAGTTCAGAGGAGTGTGTGGTAGGGAAAGAGTTCTTGGTGATAATGAAATTTGGAACTTTTGGGGTGTGTCAGCGAATGGCTAAGAGAATTCTTGAGACTTTTTGGTGATTTTCTTAGAGCATGAGGACAGGACCTGTAGGCAGAGAGAGCTGTATGTACTAGGGGCTGTGATGAGTGGCTGATTATACTTCTTCATTCGTGGGAGTTGGGGATGGCATTTAAGTCTCTAAGGGATTTGGAAGCAAGGCTTTCAGGACCTTGAGGGGTTAACTGATGTTAAGATAAAGTTACTTTTAGTCTTTAATAAAACATAAAGTCACTAAGGGGGCCATAGATTCCTTGAGGAAGGTCACGCTCTGCATGTCTCAGACATCTATCACTCGGCCGCTGGCTGTGAGGAGATTTAATTTAAGCTGCATCTCTCTTTCCTTTGTTTCCCTCATGAGCCAGAAGCAGGCAGTGTATCTCTGATGGAAGGACGCCTCGCATGGGAGAACTCCCCATGCAGGAAAAATAGCCTGTGTGTCTCAGAAACGGTATAAGAGACTGGGGAACATGTGTGTGAGAAACAAAACATTCCATGCAGTCATGTGTCACTGTGGGAAGGGAACGCTGAGGGATGGGAAGCCTGGATCAGCTCACATGGAGGCTCGCCTGCTGAGACACTAGATCTCATTCTACAAGGGATGCCGAAGCTTTGAAGGGTTTATGGGATAGATTTGAGAGGAGCAAGCCTGAAAGCAAGAGACCAGTTAGAGATCTGGAGTCATCTGGAGGTACTGGGAAGAATCCCTCAGTTTTAGTTTTGTGCCACTCAGGAGGAGATATTGCACTGAGGTGGTAGAGAGCACCGGCTCTGGAACCAGAGGGTCTGGGCCACCACTGTGGGACCCCGGGGAAGTTATTAATCCCCAACCTTCATTTCTTCATGTGTAACATGGGGATGAGAATAAAGATCTTTTAGCAGCTCCTATGAAAATTAAGCAAGAAAATCAATGCACGTGGCATAGCACAATGCCTGGTAAAATACAGTCGTCTATAAGTCTTAGCAAGGATCATCACATAGTAAGGAGAAAAATGAAAAACAGGTGACATAGTGAGGAATAGTAATGATGTTTGCAGATAATCTAACCACTCTTCCAACTAAAACCATAGACATTGGCTTTATTCCAGCAAAGATACAGAAAGCAAAGCAAAGCAAAACAAAACAGCAAACCCTCCATCAGAATGGAAAAAGTAAAGGGAAGTTAGTGTTTTCTACAAAGGACATGATTCTGGCCTTATTGCCATGCATCCTAGTTTTCAAGAGGCAAAGCTGTAGAGTTGGCATGAGCTTGCGTTAAGTTAGATAGAGAAAAAGTCAAAGAATGGCATCAGTATTTCTGCCATGTGTTCATTGATGATGAGAAACTTTTGATATCTTTAGTAACCTCTGATTCTATCAACATTTGAAAGGCTTCACTGCCCAGAGATGTTGAATAAAATCTCTGTTATTTCTGGCTGGCTTTGTCACATCCCACAGTATCCTTCCTTGTCTGTCTGATGACAATGAAGAGAAGTACAGATGCGAGTAGTTCATTTCATTCCACCTATTTTTTACATATTTAATATTTCTGATTTTTAGTCTTTTTATGTATTTATATTTTGCAATTTTATTTATTTTTCTGCATTTAAAAATAGAACTACTTCCAAATGTTTCAAAATATAAAAAGCATTACTGAGAGTTTAAAATAGCATCAATAGAAAATAATGACACAACTTTCCACAAAGCCTAACTACACACTCTTCTATGTCTGTCCTGGGTACAGCACTATCAAACGATCCTGTCCTCGGAAACCTCCTCTTGGTGGGTCTCCCTCCACTCGCTCTGCTTTCATGTGCTTTTGCCCCAACCTGGTCTGTCCTAGCCTTGAAAATGGTACCTGGACAAACACAGACTCCTTGGTAGAGTCAATCGTTCAGTTGTGCTAAAGATGACTAGAGTATAGGTCAAGTTTTGCCAGGAAGCATATCATCATTATTATAAAGATAATAGTTCTCTCTAATTCTGCCCCTCCACTGCACTCTATTTTTAACTAACACAATTAACAGAAGGGAACTAGAAAACCATTGCGAGAAAAAATACTAATTTTTCACAGATTTATAGACTGAAACAATCTAAATCCATAAAAGAAAGTAGAAAATAATTAACCGGAAAAGCCAGGCCAGAACACTTTTTTTCCCCCCTGGGAGTTTTCAGCTATTAGGACAAATGTAGTAGGAAACAGTACTTTAAAAACTGAAGTGTTAAACGCAAACCTATAAAACTCTTGGAAGGTAATATAGAAAGTCTAGGTGACTTTTGGTTTGGTCATGATTTTCTAGATTCAACACCGAAAACAATCTCAAAAAGAAAAAAGTTGATAAACTGGACTTCATTAAAATGAAGAGATTCTGCTGTGCAAAAGGCACTATTGAAAGGATGAAAAGACACACCATAGTCTTGGGAAAACACTTCTGCAAAAGACCTAATAATGGACTATTATGCAAATATATATTAAGTACTCTTAAAAGTCAACAATACAGAAATAAACAACTTAATCAAAAAATGAGCCAAAGAGCTGCACCTCACCAAAGACGAAATACAGATGTCAAATAGCATGTGAAAAGATGCTCAACACCCCATGTTATCAGGGAATTTCAGAGTAAAATAATGAGACACCACTCCACACCTATTGGAATGGCCAAAATCCAAAACACTGATAACAACAAATGCTGGCGAGGATGTTCCTGAATTGATGACGGTGAGTCAGAAGCACTAGGTTTTTCTCTTTGATCACTTCTGTCTCTGGATAAAAGATTTGTGAGTATAAATATACTCCACTTCTCCACCAGAAAAGATAAATTAAGGGGAGCAAAGCAGGATACAAGAGAATTTAGGCATCAGATTGAACTAATGCTGCGCAAGAAAAGGGAAACATAAAGCTAAGAACTAGAGGAAACCACACATCGTTCATTTGTTCATTATTATGTCTTTTAATTTTAAAACAAAAATATGTGTGGAAGGTGTTATACCATGTTGTGACATGTACCACAACAGATATATTTGCAAATCTTGCAATGATTCAGTATGAGCTTTAAAGTAAGATCCTGATTCATTTCTTCACTCTGTTATTTACTACATACTGATCCCAAGCAAATTGCTTAACATCCTTTAAGCTCCAATTTCTTTGCCTGGAAAAAGTCCACAGTGATATTTCCTAAGAGGATTATTGTAAGGAGCAAATGTGCTATTTCTGTTTTCCTCTAGCTTTATTGAGATATAATCCACAAATACAATTGTTATATATTTAAAGCATATAATGTGGTGATTTAATACACATATGCACTGTGAAAGGACTTCCACCGAGTTAACATACATCATCACCTCACATATTTACCGTTTTTTGAGAATATTTAAGATTTATTTGTTCAGTAAATTTCAATTACACAATGCAGTACTTAAACTATAGTCGCCATGTTTTACATTAGATCCTCACACCATTTTCATCTGTAACTGGACATCTGTACCCTTTAACAGCCTCTCTCTGTTTCCCCATGCCCACAAACCCCTGACAACCACTATTATCCTCTGTTTCTCTAGTTTGACTATTTTTTAGATTCCACATAAATGTGATACCATTCAATACTTGTCTTTCTGTGTGATTTATTTCACTTAGCAAAATGCCCTCCAGGTTTTTCTATGTTGTTCTCAAAAGCAGGATTTCCTTCTGTTTTAAGGCTAAGTAATATTTCATTACGTACCTACACCATATTTTCTTTATCTTTTTCTCTGTCAACAGACACAGGTTGTTTCCAGATTCAGCTACTGTAAATAATGCTGTGATGAACATGGGACTGCAAATATATCTTTGAGCTAATGACTTTGTGTCTTTCAGATAGACAGCCAGAAGTGATATTGTCATATGGAAGTTCTATTTTTAACTTCTTTGTATGTGGATTTCACTTTTCCCAGCACTATTGAGAAGGTTATTATTTTCCCCATTATATATTCTTGGTTTTTATGCAGAAAATTTAGTGTCCATGTATGCATGAGTTTATTTCTGGGCTCTCAATTCTATTCCATTGATCTGTGTGTCATTGTGCTAATACCATACTGTTTTGATTACTATGGCTTTATGATGTAGTTAATCAGGATGTGTGATACCTTTGTTCTTCTTAAGATTGTTTTGGCACTCCAGTGTCTTTGTGGCTTCATACAAATTTTTTGTTTCTCTTTTCAGTTCTTCTTTGACCCCTTGGTTGTTCAGGAGCATTTCACTTAATCTCCACATATTTGTGATTTTCCAGTTTTCTTCTTGTAATTTATGTCGAGTTTCATACCACTGTGCCCAGAAAACAATGCTTGGTATAATGTCAAACTTCTTCAATTTATCAAGAATTGTTTTGTGTCTTAACATATGATCTGTTGTGGCAAATGTTCCATGTGTACTTGAGAATATGCGTGCTGCTTCTGTTGGATGGAAGCATTTTTTTAAAACCAAAGATACAGCAAAGTTTCTATACCATTTTACTAATGATTTAACACCTTAGAAATTCAAGATAATGGGGGCTAACTAATATATTTGAATATTCCAATAAGTTGTACTGTTTGAGGATGTATGAATATTTTGTTCATGTGTCAGAAAGGGAGAAGCTCTAGTTTGAAGAAAATTAGATCACAGATATTGGCTATAATTTACCATAATTTTATCCCTACTCTTATAAATATTACTGTGGATTCAATTCTCCCAAGACCAACTTGTAGTCTGTCATACAGGATGTTCTCTTTTGAAGTTTCCAGTTTTAATGGAAGCATATCAGGAAAGTTATGGGTTGACCAGTGACAGAAAACATTTCACATTGAATTTTAGGCCTTTGAACAAAAAGACTGAGAAAAAGAGAAAGTTCACTTATTTGTCAAATCTTATGCCAGATCCAACCACAATCCTTGGGCGCGAGGATTATTCATATAATTGTTCAACTTGATCATACTTATCGTCACTGGAAACACAGATAAATCAAAATAACACAAAGGCAAGTTTTTCCTCTTTTTGCTTTTCTTATTGTGATAAAATGCACAAATCATAAACTTTACCATTTTAACAGTTTTTAGGTGAATAACTCAGTAGTATTAAGTGCTTTCACACTGTTGTGCAATTATCCCCACTATCTATTTCCAGAACTTCTACATCATCTACATCGATGAAACTACACATCATCATCCATTACTATTATTGTCACTACATTAGGGCTCACCCTTGGTGTTGTGCATTCTATGGGTTTTGTAAAGTATAGAGATACTGTGAGAGAGGGAACGCAAGCTGAGCAGGGAGCCTGATGCAGGCTCAATCCCAGGACCCTGGGATCATGACCTGAGCCGAAGGCAGAGACCCAACAACTGAGCCACCCGATGTCCCTCAGGCAATATTCTTGAAAAAGAACTAGCCAACAAAGTTTTGCTTACTTTTCTCACAATTAATCTTTCTTTATTTTCATAAATTTTAAAAAATCGTAAGACAAACAACAAATTTCTGGTAAATTACTATTTTAAGCCAAAATGCAATTTCAATTCTGTAAAGATGGCTTTGGTAGACTTCATTAAATAGTTTTTTTTAGAAGGCTTTATTTATTTATTTGAGAGAAATAGAGGAAGAGGAGGGGCAGAGTGGGAGGGAGAGGCAGAAAGAATCTGAAGCAGACTCTGCACTGGGCATGGAGCCCTACTTAGTGATTAATCTTACGACCCTGAGATCATGACCTGAGCTGAAACCATAAGTTGGATGCTTAACCAACGATACCCCCCCATTTAATTTGTTTTAAATTGATCTTAATACAATTTACAACATGAAAATTTCTTGACAATGTTGAACAGTAAAATGACCAAGCCATAAACTGAAGCTATAGGAATGAAAATAAAATCCAAGACAATACACAATACTTTGAAAAACAGTGTCTTACAAGTAAGCATGATAAGGCTCATAGATGTAGGTGTTTAAAAATTCTTATATAAGCATTCTTGATTTTTATAGAATATTTATGTATAAAAGGTATTATTTTTCACACTAAAAAGTGAAGAATGAAATTTATCTCTTTTTTGGTGAACCTTTGATCTTTGTTGCACAGAAACTCATTTCTGTGTTAAACTTAAGATAGGCACATACATATCCTTTTTAACTGACATGAGATTTCTGTTCTTGCTCTTAATGCTTGTTTAAACAAGACAGACCTGATTACACATGTTAAGAGTTCAAACCTACAGCAGAGTGTTCACTATTTTCCCACGATTTGCACGATAGTCTTCTTACCCTGAAATCCAGGACTTATCTAGGGCAGATTAGTAAGTCTTTTCTTTTGTCAAAGTCATGTTCTCGGGCTGAACAGAAGATTCAGAGAGAAGAGACTGAAAATATCATACAATTCCAATCTTTGGTTCTCCAGACTGGTTTTGATACTTCAAACTTGACCATATCTTCTCTCACTCTCAAGTCCAAGCAATGGTAGGACATTTTAAAGATTCTATTTTGCAACATGATTTTCCCAAAGATGGAGTATTCTTTAAAGTTCACGAATCAGGTCATGTGAAGCAAAAACATTTTCTCCAGGCTTTGTAGAGACTTGTTCAGCTGGGTTCTTTTTAAGTTTTCACTTAAATTCCAGATAGTTAACACAGAGTATAATATTAGAAACTAGCCTTCCCAGCAGCCATTTTCATCGCATGTATCAGCTGAACAGTAAGGAGGCTACTTTCTGGGGCCTTCTTTATCTTCAAAGCATTCAGCATCTAGTCTACTAGCTTCTTGAAATTGCTTTTGGACTTTATCTTCCAACGCAAATGACTCGTTAAGAACGCTTCATCAGTGAAGCCATCAGATTTCTGTATGTAGCAGGAAATTTATGTCTACATTTTCACAGTGGTCTGTTCTTGAGCAAACTGGTGTTTGTTCAGTAGAGCTAAGCATGTAACATCATCCAGGTGGTTTTTTGTTCTCACTCCAAAAAGTATTTGACCCCAGAAGCCCTCTGTGAAGAAAGAAATGTGTTGTGATGAAGTTGAAATTTTCGTATTTTTTACAAGACAGATGAAACCAGCACAGACTTTTTGTTTGATGTGTGCCTATGATGACAAAACATTCACTATATCCTGGGCTTTGCTTGTTTTGGGGAGCTCTTGCAGCAACCATCATTTCCTGAATTTTGCCAACCTATCCAAGTTTTACAAAATTTTATCTTACGAATTTTCCTTCCTGTGGCAACAATCTGCTATGCAATAACCTGGTCCCTGAGCTTTTTGTTGGTTTGATTTTGCCATTCAGCTTGACTGAAGCATGCTTGACAAATAAAAATTGCATATATTTAAGGTACACAAGGTGATATTTTCATATGTGTATACACTGTGAAATAATCGAATTGTGAAAATAATTACCGTAATCAAACCCATTAGCATATTCATCACCTCACACGATCAACTTTTATTTTGTGGTGAGAACTTTTGAGATCTATTCTCTTAGCAAATTTTGAGTATGTAATACATTATTATTAACTATAGTCACCATCATGTACCTTAGGTCTTAGGACTTATTCATCTTATAACTGAAAGTTTGAATACTTTGATTAATACCTTGCCTATTTCTTCACTTCTCAGCTTCTGGTAACCACCATTTTATTCTGTGTTACTGCTCTAAGTTTCACTGATTTTTTTTTGTTGTTGTTGTTTTTAGATTCCACATATAAGTGAGATCATGGGATATTTTTCTGTGTCTGGCTTATTTCACTTAGCATAACATCCTCCAGGTTCATCCATGTTGTTGCAAATGGCAGGATAGTCCCCTTTTTAAAATGTGAATAATACTCCATTTGAATATATGTTTATATGTATATGTATCAGTCACATTTTCTTTATCCATTCATCTGTTGACAGACACTTAGGTTGTTTCTATATTTGACAATTATGAATAATGCTGCAGTGAACATGGGAGTAGAGATACTTCCTTGAGATATTAATTTTATTTCCTTTAGGTAAATACACAGAAGTGGCATTGCTGGATCATATAGTATTTCTATTTTTAATTTCTGAGTAACTGCCATACTATGTTCCATAATGAGCATACCAATTTGCATTCCTACCAATAGTACAGGGTTCCCTGTTCTCCATATCCTCACCAACCCCTGTTATCTTTGACTTTTTGATACCAGCCCTCCCTAATAGGTGGGAAGGGATATCTCACTGTGGTTTAGGCTTACTTTCCCTGGAGATTAGTGATGTTGAATACCCATTTATATACCTTTTGGCCATTTGTGTGATTTTTTTGTTTGTTTGTTTGTTTGGAGATTTTAACAGCCATTTAAAATATTCACCATCTTTACATGTCTAATGGGTATGATAGGTGGATAAGAGTCTTTTCAATTTTTAAAATGAATCTTATTAAGGATAATTTACATCAAAAAATCCTGTGGTTTTTAATATAAAATTCTATGAGTCTTAACAAAAACATAGAGCTATGTGTTAACAGCTGTAACTAATCATGACATATAGAACATTTCTATTACCACCCAAAACTTTTCTTATGCTTTGTAGTGAGTCCTCATTTCTCATTCTAGAGCCTGGCCATCACTGTTTTCTGTCACTCTAGGTTGCCTTTGCAATATTTCACATAAATGAAATTACACAGTATATAGTCTTTTATGTCTGGCTTCTTTGATGTGACATGATGCTTTTAAGATTCCTCCATGTTGTTGTGTATATCGTTGTACATTCTTTTTCTTTTTTTAAAGATTTTATCTATTTATTTAGAGAGCACGAGAGTGGGGAGGAGGGGCTGAGGGAGAGGGAGAGAGAGAAAATCTTAAGCAGGTTCCTTGCTGAGTGGGGAGCCTGACATGGGGCTCGTTCTCAGGACCCAGAGGTCATGACCTGAGCCGAAATCAGGAGTCAGGCATTTAATCGACCATTTCACCCAGGCACCCCTGTACATTTCTGTTTTATTTTGGAGTGGTGTTTCATTTTATGACCATACCACATTTTTCTTATGTATTTACTATTTGATTGACATTTGGGTTGCTTCCAGTTTTTATCCTTCACATTTCTATATAAATTTGTGGGCAGGTGCATTTTTTTCCCTCCTGGGAAATACTCAGGTGTGAATTTCTGTGCTTTATTGGCATTGCATGTGTACAGTTTCAGGAGCTTTCTGTTTCCCAAAGTGTCTATCATTTTTCATTTCTATTGATGTTGTATAAGTAGATTCAGTTGCTCCACATCTTTGCCGATGCTTGGTGTTATCAATCTGTTTAATTTGAGATTTTAGTGAATATAGATTAATATCTCACTGTGGTTTTACTTTGAATTTCCCTGAAAAAGTTAGGTTGTTTGTCTTTTTATGATTGAGTTGTAAACATTGTTTTGGCGGTAGGTGGGGGGTTGGATTCTAGTCCATTTTCAGATAAATGCTTTGCAATATTTTTTTCCCCCTAATCTGGGGCTGTCTCTTCACTTCTGTAACATTGTTTTTTGAAGGATACACATTTTAATTCAAATGAAGTGTAATTTATTAACCTTTTCCTTTATGATTTATTTTGTATATGTGCACCTGGTTTAAGATATTTATATGCAGGGTGCCTGGGTGGCTCAGTTGGCTAAGTGACTGACTCTTTATTTCAGCTCAGGTCATGATCCCCCCTCTCATGGAGGGTGAGGGGGAGATCAACCTTCCATATTGGGTTCTGCACTGGGCATGGAGCCTGCTTAAGGTTCTCTCTCTTTCTCTCCCTTTGCCTCTTCCCTTTGCTCATGTGCTCTCTCTCTCAAAAAGAAAAATTTGTGCCAAGATTGGTGATCTTGACTATACGAGGTTCACAAAGACTTTTTCCCTGTGTTTTCTTTTAGAAGTTGTATAGTCCTAGCTCTTACATATAGTTAAGCAATCTAATTCACCTTCATTTTTGTATGTGGTGTAAGGTTAGAGTTGAGATTCATTTGATTGTATATGTATATGTAATTATTCTTTTTAAAAAATGTTTTATTTATTTATTTGACAGATAGAGATCACAAGTAGACAGAGAGGCAGGCAGAGAGAGAGAGGAGGAAGCAGGCTCCCTGCTGAGCAGAGAGACGATATGGGGCTCAATCCCAGGACCCTGGGATCATGACCTGAGCTGAAGGCAGAGGCTTTAAACCACTGAGCCACCCAGGCATCCCATGTAATTATTCTCTTTTTTAAAAAAGATTTTCTTTATTTATTTGAGATAGAGAGAGAGTATGAGAGAGGAGAATGTCAGAGGGAGAAGCAGACTCCCCATGGAGCTGGGAGTCTGACCCCGGACTCAATTCTGGGACTCTGGGATCATGACTGAGCCAAAGGGAGTTGCTTAACTAACTAAGCCACCCAGGCACCCTATATGTAATTATTCTTAATGATTTGCTATAAAGATTGTCACTTTATTCATTGAATTTATTGGTACTTTTGTTGAAAATCAATTCATTATACATTTGTGGTTTTACTTCTGTACTCTATTTTGTTGCATGATTTATATCTACATGTCAAGACCCCATTGTGCTATTTATTGTAGTGTTATAGTAAGTGTTGAAGTTAGTTACTATTAGTCTCCCAATTTTTTTGAACAATTTCTGTACAAAAGCCTTTGGGAATTTTTATTGGAATTCTGTTAAATATACACATTAATTTAGGGAGAACTGATCTCTTTACACGATCGAATCTTCTTATCCATGAACATAACGTTTCTTTATATTTATTCAAGACCTTAATTTCTCTCAGCAATGTTTTATAGTTTTGAATATACAAGTTTTACACATATTTTGTTTAATTTATCTCTATTTTATATTGTTTGATGCTGTTGCAAACGATATTGCCTTTCAAATTTCAATCTCCAAATGCTGATTGTTAGTATATAGAAATACAATTGACATCAACCTTGTATCCATCGACTTTAGTAAACTTACTTACTAATTCTAGTAGTTTTCTCACAGATTTTATAGCATTTTGTACACGGGCGATCATGACATCTGTGAATGAAGATGAGATGAAAATCCAGAACAGGAAGATAAACAGAAAACATTGCAGAACAGCCAAAATTTCAATAAACCCAATAAACATCACCAAGATACTTTAAAGAATCTTAAAAAGGTCTCACAAAATTAATTGGAAAAGAACAAGGACATGAACATTTTTGTAGAAAAGATATGTGTGGAAGATGATTAGGAGATCTAACTTTCATGTAAGTATTCAAGAAGCAAACTAAAAGCAGATGAAATTGAAAAAAGACATATAGTTTACAATGTTCCATTTTAGGTATATCTACTTAATTTTGTAAGCTGCCTAAATGATCTTTTGCTTCTGTGTTAGTATATCTTTGGAGTTAGATTCACTTGGTTCAAATTATTGCTCAATTTGTTACTAGCTCGGTGACTATGGAAACATTATTTATCTCATCCGGTCACTTGGTTTTCTCATTTATGAAGTGAAGGTAGTAATAGTACCTACTATAGAGGCTGGTCTTGATGTTTACATCAAGTGCTTACTACTATGCCTGGTAGCAAGCATTCAATGAATATTATCTATTACTACTAAATTTCTTTCTTGATCTCTGTGTTTCAATAAATGTAAGCCACTCAAATGAATAAATAATAAAAGAAAGTTGATTGGATCTTGAAGAGAGCAGGGAATGAATTTATCCAGTGTTAAAACTACATGTTCACATTTATCCTCTCTCTCTCTCTCTCTCTCTCTCCCCGCTCAAATTAGCTCCTTTTGTGGTGGCTCAGTTCTTAGACAAGAGCTCCCCTTATGGTAGTAAAATGGTTAGCAGCAGCTTCTAGAACTTCATTTTTCATTTACATGGAAATAGAAGAGTGAAAGGTTTTTCTAACCCAAACGTTGCACAGAAATAATGGCTTCATTATGAGGGGACCAATTTAGATCACAGGTCCATTCTTGTACCAACCACTTTGGCTGAAAAATTACCCCTAGCCAGGAGGGTGGGGTCATTTCCGTTCAAAGCACTTTGGTTACATGAGGGCAGGGTTGGTACTGTTACTAAGAGAAAAGGAAGTGGCTGCCAGGCAACAGACCAGCAAATATTTATGACAAATCCTAGCTCATTCATGTCTCTTCTAAACAGAGATCACAACATTTTTATATCATACGGAGAGCTACTCTTTATCTACTTTTTTGGGTAATTCCTCTATTTCCTTGGGTAAAATATGCTCCTTATCTGCCTTTTACATATGTGTGTGTTCTCTCTCTCTCTTTCTCTCTGGCAAAGCTTTTATGTATTGGCCCATGCTGGTTTCTACTTAATTATTACTCATTTTCCAATGGCAGCCAGGTACCAGCTAAAAATACATACTTGCATACATACATACATACATACATACACACTGTGGTTAAGAGTGGTTGAGGATAACAGCAAAGTCTTTTAAGTCACAAGCTCTGTTGTAGTCTGGCTATAAGTGCTTTTCCTCTTTCACCCACTTCACCTCCAGAGGTCATCCTTGGCTAGAATAGTATATTGTGAATCTTTTCCCTTTCCCTCCCTACCCCTCCCTTTCCCTTTCCTTCCGTTCCCTTCCCTTCTATGCTTTTCTCTTCTCTCTCTCTCTCTCTCTCTCTCTCTCACACACACACACACACACACACAGAGAGAGAAACACAGCTACCTTTCCCCCACCCTTCATGGCATATACATGCTGGGTCAACGTTTGTTCTTCTACTGCACCTTCCCTGCCTTCTGAGATGTCATCCTGGTCTCTGTAAAGACATTCCTCCTTTTTGTGGACTCCTTATACACACAGAGCTCAATACACTAATCAAAGGAATTTTTATGGTGATGACATGAACTTTGAGGAAGTTAGTTATCTTGGTCTAGATCCTAGGAGGCAAAGGTTGGCTCTCTGGGCTCTCTTTGCTCATCTTAGTCTAGACTTCAGGTACTTGGCAAATATGTTTCCTAGTTTGTGGGCTGTGGGTATGTCCTTTTCCATGTTTCATTGAAGATAGACCATTTTCACTCTTTTTTGTTTGTTTGTTTTTGGCGGAGTTTAAGGGAGTGGAGAGGAGTAAAAATTTTGCTACACCCTTTTCTTTAACCAAAAATCTTTTTTGGAATGATTTCAGTCTATCTGATATTTTCACTTGGATGTCCCCTAGACACATCAAAATCAACACATTAAAAAGTGAAAACATATTCCTTCTTTTCTTGTACCGCTGTTTTTTCCCTCCTTTAGTTTTTTCCTACCTCAGGAAGAGGTACCATTATTTCCAGTTGCCTTGACTCTGGAACTCATGGACATTTTATAGACATCTCCTTCTCTTTCACCTCAAACACTTAATGGAGGCTAAATCTTGGGGATTTTTTCTCTTAAATACCTCTCAAATGTATTTCCTTTTCTCAGTGATTGCTGCCACTGCCTGCATTCTAGATAACATTGGTTCTTATCTATTATACCTCAACAGCCTTTGATCTCCTTCTCTTCATTTTTATTCTCTTCTTTTTTTTTTTTAAAGGAAGACAGAAAGGCACTCTGGTTGTATTTCTTACTGCATGTCACATAATTTCATGTCGTTCCAAACTCACATCATGTTTGGAACCGTGTTCTTCGCTGTGTTGAAGACCTCAGAGGTTTTTAGCCCTTCATTAATGAAAATGATTTGTTTCCTTTTCTTTGGCTGTCCTTAGATGTCTCCAGTTCTGGGAAGACATTATCCAAATACCACTGAAATGGTGTGCAACCCAACCGTTTCCTCAGTTTCAACACGCTCACTGATGTTTCCGTAGGCAACAGATTTCAGACCAGGTTGTTGTAAAAAAAAACTGCTCCTTGTATTGGTCCAGCCAAACGTGCACCAATCTGAGATTGTTATAGGTCACGGATTTCATAAAACAAGGTCGATTTGGAAAGCACGGCTTATTGATGTGTCCCACTCGTGAGCAGGGAAGTACGAAGAGTTGGCCTCCACACATCCAGATCCTTAGTGAAAGTTCCAAATTTTCTGCTCCCGAGAGTTCCATGTCCCTGTCGTACTGTCCAATCTCATTAAAGTAATGCCTATTTATAGCAAAAATTCTTCCAGCCATTGTGGGTGACCAGATGGGTCTAGTGGGTCCTTCTGGTCCATCCATCTCATAAGAGAAAACATTATCCCATTTAAATTCTAGATGCCAGTTGAAAGCACCCCTTATGGCCGGAGAGGGCCTGTACTCTAGGGTCTCGTAGTCAATGGGATCTTTCAGAGGACACACCACCATCCTGGGGTCCTTGGCGATGGCATGCAGCAAGGGCTGCAGCCACACATGATTCACCTTGCAGTGGCTCTCCAGGAACACCAGCACATCCCCTGAAGCACAAGCGACTCCATTCAGCCTCCATCGGATCAGTCCCTCTCTCTGCTTGTGTCTTATGAATTTAATCTTTCCCCCCAAAATTTCCAGGCGATGGTCTAGTTTCTCTTTCAAATCATCAAAGTCGCTCATGTCATCGACCAAAACGATTTCTTCAAGGAGGTACTGTGGAGTGAGGTTTATGACACTGGACATGGTCCGAAACAAGGCGTTAAATTCCTCATTGTAGAAGCAAATAACCATGCTGGCAATAGGTAGGTTGGCTGGGTAATGTTTTTGAAGACACCTCGGGTGGGGCAGGCTGCTTAGCGCCAGGTCCCTCTCCCGGAGGAACTCGTGTTTCAAGACAGGCTGATGGGCCCAACTGCCGTTGGGACTTGGAATGATGCTGAAGACCCATCCAGCCCGGAGCTGCCTGTGGGGCTGACAGAGCTCCTTCCTGCGAGCACATCACGGTCTAGGCTCCTTCCCTTGTGAAACTAAAAGAAGGGCGTCCGAAGGGTGCAGCGGGAGTGCGCAGGCCCAGCGCTCTTTGCCCACTGCAGAGCCAAAGGGAAAGGCGGCACCTTGCACGGGACATTTTTATTCTCTTCTTAAATAGGAATATTGAAGTCGGTAGGAAATGAGGTGGCTTAGCCAAGAGGCCTGTAAGATGATTTTCAACCAATTCCAATGCCTTCCTCCAAGCAAATACATAAAGTCAAGAGGTATGAATTCAATGACTCCTTTCCAAGATGCACCCACTCTGTAATTGCTTCTTCTTTCAAGGCTAATCTTGTTGGAACCATTTTCTTGTTGCATTATGGTGCTAGAAAAAAAAAAGGGCAGGAGATGAAGAAGGTGTACAGTATAAATTGTCTTTTCCAAATTTGTTCTTCAGCAACTGTAAGATAAATCACCAACCAGTCTCCTGTACTGGTTTAATCTTTATAATGTAATAAAGGCCATACTTTTATTCCTGAGAAGAATGAGCTATTCAACAATATTTTTAAAAATAAAGAATAGTTTCCATTTTTCTAATGATTTTGTCTGTGTTTTAGCAGTGATGGCAAGAGGGTGACGTTCTTGTAAAATTTTATTTTTTATTCTTTTATAAGATTTTATGTATTTATTTATTTGACAGAGAGAGAGAGAGAGGCAATACAAACAGGGGAAGTGGGAGAGGGAGAAACAGGCTTCCCTCTGAGCAGGGAGCCTGATGCAGGGCTTGATCCCAGCACCTTGGGATCATGACCTGAGCCAAGGTAGATGCTTAATGACTGAACCACCTTGGTGCTCCCTGGTCCAACTTTTAACAAATTCAGCCAACACAGCTAAAGGGATGCATGAATAGGGAAAAATAGTTTCAGTCTATCCTTCATCAGCTCAGTGAAAATTATTAGTAGAGGACACCTAGTGGTGCTTCCTAGAAATTCATTTATGCTGAGAAATAGTAACTTAAATATTAATAGCACTCAATATACTAGAATCTTATAGTCAAATATAAGACAGAAAAGTATAAAACAAACCTGGTACATTAAGTCTAACTGTATTGGTCAGCATAGGCTGACTGCTATAACAAACACCTCCAAATTCTTAGTGGCTTAACATAATAGAAGTTTATTTTGCTCTCTCAAAACAAATGCTCAGTTAGTGACCTTCCATATGATGACACAAAAACATATTTGAGCACATGCAAAAACATACTTTATGCTTGGATAGGAAGATTCAACAACATAAAGATACCACTTCTGAAAACAAAATAAAAGAAACAAATCAAAACACAACTTTGTATATTGAAATTAGTATGGCTGCAAACATTTTTCAAGATCACCAAACTTATATTTAAGATCTATACATTTCACTATGTATGAAATATATCTCAATTTTAAAAATAATTTACAAAAGAATACCCTGTAGAAAGTTGATAGAAAAGTGGAGGGGGGGGAAGCCTTATATTAAAATTCACAAAAATCTCAATAATTAAAAAAGAGTGGTACTACAATTAAAAAAATAAACAGTTTTTATAAAGAGAGTGGTATGGACATATGAGTGAATAAACTCATGAAATGGAACAGAAAACCCAGAAATAGACCTACATGCATACAGAGATTTAATAAAAGATAAAATGGTCATCAGAAATCCAATCAACTATTCAGTGACTATTTTGGGGTAACTGTAAATACCTTATTCTTTGGTGGAAGGAAAGGAGGGAAGGAGGGAAGGAGGGAAGGAGAAAGTTAACTCATGCTTGAGAAAAATACCCTTGGGCATTGCATTAGTCAGGGTTCAAAGAGAACCAGAATCAATAGGAGGTATACATATGTCCGTGTGTTTATTTATGAATGTATGCATTTATGTATTCACTTATTCACTTATTTATTATAAGGAGCAGTGCCCACGATTATGGTGGTTAACAAGGCTCAAGAACTGCAGGATGATCTATTGGATGGATGATCCATTGGCTGGAAGTGTGGAGATCTATGGGAGCATACAGTGCAGCTCTAGTCCTTGTTCAAAGGCCCAAGAAACAGGAGACTCATGGAGTAGTTCCAGTCTGAACACCAGCAAGCTTGAGACCCAGGAGAATGGATGTTCCAGTTCAAGTCAGAAGGGAGGAAAAGTCGACGTGCCAGTTCAAAGACAGCAGGAAGGAACAATTCTTTTTTTTTTTTCTTTAGGAAGGAGCAATTCTCTTTTACTCAAGGAAGTGTCAGCCTTTTTATTCTATTCAGATGTTCAACTGATTGAACAAGGCCCACTCACACTGGGAAGAGAAATCTGCTTTACTCAGTCGACCAATTTAAATGTTAATCTCACCCAAAAACACTTTCACATTCACATCCAGAGTGGCGTTTGACCAAATATCTGGACCCCCCTTGATCCACTTAATCAAACACCATGGGTGTCATGGAAGAGTGACATACCCTGACTGTTTATTCTCTTTCCTCAAATCTTGATGTCACAAAGGATCATCGGATCTTGTCTGAAATGGACAACAGAAATGATACTTGTTGAAGAATTCTTCATCTGTGTTTCTAGTGTGTGCACAGTATTTCTCCCTCTTGGCATTCCTACTTCTTACTGAATATGGGTAAGCCTCAAATCTACAAGACATTTGTTTAGTGAACATAGAGGAACATGTGCTTTTTTTATATGGTGGAAGGGCATCAGATGATGTCATCTCTGATTGCCCACTAAATTAAAATGGTCACTTGCCATTGATATTTATGTTTAAGGGCTATTACTGT
This sequence comes from Meles meles, assembly GCF_922984935.1. NCBI lineage: Eukaryota > Metazoa > Chordata > Mammalia > Carnivora > Mustelidae > Meles > Meles meles. The sequence goes on from NC_060072.1 coordinate 66,313,237, forward strand.
CTCTTGAGGCATTAGAATGCCCTGACAAATAGGGGTACACATTCCTCCTGACTCTCTTTTTTAAACATTGTCTTATAAGTAGGTTCCATACCCAGCATAGAGCCCAGTGAGGGGCTTGAACTCATGACCCTGAGTTCAAGACCTGGGCTGAGATCATGAGCTGGAGGCTTAACCTCTGAGCCACCTAGGCACCCTTCTCTTTTTTTTCTATACTAGGTTTGAATTTGATCTGTGCTTTGTGTAATCATTGGGGTTACATTACTCTGATATTTAACTTGCATGGATTTCGCAAGGGCAACTTAAATCATTCGAAGGCAGAAGAAAGAGTGAAATGGCAAAAATATTGTTGAGTGTAACATAGCACACATGTTTGGATTCTGCGTGGTCCAGAATCATCCAAGTTATGTCAGAATTTGGGAGGCTCTTAATGAGGCAGAATCTGGAGAAACCTTTCTAATGGTCCCAACCATTGTCACTTTTAATCACAAGGGCACCTTTCTGTAGTGCAGTTCAGTCCTAGAAAAACGAAGGACTGAATGGCCAACAGAGCTCACCTTTGCACAGTCTAGCTAACTGGTGTCAGGAGCTTACTTACATGGTTTTCTTATTTTGCATCTGTTTTTTCCTTTGGAGAAATTCAAAATTGCGTTCTTTGGTGTCTCAATTGAATCAAACTAAGAGAAATTCTGGCTTTGGAGGGAAAAGTCAGTAACCAACCTTCAATTCTCTGCAACATTCCATTCTCTGAAGTCATAAAATGATCAAGAATGAACCTTTGAAGTGACAAAAGGTCTTGCAATGTTAAGTTTCAATGACCATGACTGGGATATGTGTCTATTATACCAGAAACATTCTTTTGTTTTTCTTTTCCCTCAGTGCAAACATGTGTATCTATATGAAACAATGGAAGAAATCACCACTGGCTTTCTTCACTTGCAACTGCTTTCTTTGTTTCCTCCCCTATGCCTCCACCCCATGGAAGATGGAAGAAAATAAAATAATCTGTGTCTATATTAGAACTGCAAAACTGAAGTCCTTTTTGGGTTTACCAAGGTAGCAGCTGTTGAGAGATAATATGGTTCCTATCTCTTTCTGACAGGCCCTCAGGTGGAAGAGAACAGAATTGAACACTGTTCTCCTTGGTAATGGTAATGGATCTCGATGTTTCCGGGGAAGAGGACATTAAAGAGTTATTAGTCAATAAAGGAAAACATTTCCTTCCTTGTATAGGTTTACACGGTTCTGTCACTGGAAATTCGTATCTCTGCTGGATAAGAGTGCGTGTGTTTGGTTTAACAGGTTCTGTAGTTAAAGAAGTAGGGCCTGTGTGCATTTCATACTTCTCTGTATCACTACTGCTGTAGTTTGAAGCCTCCAAAATAGAAGAGTGCTCAGCCCGTGTAGGTGTTTCAACATTTTTCACAAGGGAATGATCACCTGTTTTTGTAGACTGATTCCTCCCTGATACAAATTACAATTACTCTATGTATATATATTCAGGCTTGAATGCTCCCATGTAGTGTTTCAGTAAGGGAAACAAAGTTAACTTTCCACTGTGAATTTTGTCCTCCTGGCCTTTTTGTCTTTTCTGGAGCTTTAGTTTGCTTTTAGTAAAGCGAATTGGAGTCTGCCCCTGCTCCCCTTCCCCCCACCCCCTCCTCCCTCCATGAAGTGCAGGGATTCATGGGTGGGAGACAGATGCTATGATTGAATAGAATTTCCCATCTGCTTGTGTTGAGGTTGACACAGGATGCTGAAGTTATACTATATTTACAGATAGTCTAAAAGCCTCTGTCCTAGGAGTGGTCAGATAGATGGGTTGTAGAATTAAAAAAAATTTTTTGGGGGGTGGGCAAAGCTATTGTATCATTGACTTTGTTTAGAATTTACCAGCATATGGCAATAATAAAAAGCAGTCCAACATTTAATCAGTTATATGACTGTTTTAAAATGAACTACAGACTGTGTGCACCTGTTTCTTGCCAGCACCTCGGCTAGACCACCTCTGCTCTGCAAGCTCCTGTTTCTAGGCTTTCTAATGGGTGCCTGTGATTCAACCACTCCGAGGAGCTCCCGTCTATCCTGAACTCCCTCTCCACCCAAGATGGCGTTCTCATCTAGAGTCTTCAAGGAACATGGAATAGGACCACTGAAATAGAGGCAGAGATAATATGGCAGGAATAAAGATTAGAATGGAATTAGACTTCATCAGCTCTTTCAACCATGTTTCTCTGACTGCTCTGCTCTCAGATCTCTTGAGATGTTTTCAGAAAAATATCCTGTGGATCTCTGTATTTCTTGCATGTCCACTGGAAATCCAAGTCGACTTTGGGTATGGCTTGTATCTAACGTTGTATTAAATAAAGTAAGAAGGACGTGGGCAGGGTGCCAGGTGGCCAAGATTATTCTGATGGTTCTGTGAGGGTGTTTTGGGATGAGATTAACATTTGTTTTATTTTTAACGTTAATTTTAAATTTTTTCAGGGTGATAAAATTTTAATGGATTTTTAGGCAGAAATGTTTCTATTTGAAGCAACTTTAAAAAAGCAGAAGGAATGCTATAAATAACTATTTCAGGACAATTTTTAGAAGATTCTGGTATTGATTTATATTTCAAAGATGTGGTAAAGTGTATTGAGTTGTTTAATTTTTCTCTTCACGTTTGCAACACAACTACAGACAGGAAACACGCAGGTACCTTCTTGGAGAAGTGTGTCACTGAGTCAATAATGAACATTGTGAGCGGCTTCTTTAATTCCTCCTTTTCAGACAACAGCACCAGCCTCCAGGTAACGTAAACAAACACAGGAGCATTCTGTCACACAGAATTTCCGTTACTTTAGTAGGAAAAAATGTTAATCTGATCAGGAAGTAATTTCCTACACTTGTAAAGGTCACTTTTCTCTCATATTATTTACTGTTATGCCCCTTTCTGAGTTTACCTAGCTTTATTTTATTTTATTTTAAGATTTTATTTATTTATTTGAGAGACAGATCACAAGCAGGCAGAGAGGCAGGCAGAGAGAGAGAGGAGGAAGCAGGCTCCCTGCTGAGCGGAGAGCCGGATGCGGGGCTCGATGCGGGGCTCGATCCCAGGACCCCAGGATCATGACCTGAGCCGAAGGCAGAGGCTTTAACCCACTGAGCTACCCAGGCGCCTCCGAGCTTTATTTTAAATAAAGAGGCCCATACATAAACAATGACTCTTGGGACACTGAAAAAATAAAATTAAATTAAAAATAAAGTAAAATAAACAAAGAGGTCCTGTCTATCCATTTAAAACACTATGTTATTTATTTCAACACCTGGCAAATGGTCAGAATACAGATCTGAAAATTCCTATCATGCTTAGAGGGAGAATGGGAATGATTCAATTTGAAGATAGGCCCTCTTTATTTAAAATGAAGTTCAATAAACTTAGATACCACATTATGTTAAATACCATAATCATATGTGCTCTAGCATTTGGGGTGAAAAATGGCATATTAAGGTCTGGTTATTTCCCTCTCTCTATGACATGTCACGAAATAAGCATCTCTAAATTATTTATAAATCAATCTCTCAATCTTGTCCTAAGAGCTGTTGTGTTCTTGTGTCCTACCGTGTATGTGAATTATGTGGCCTGGGGTGCAGGATCTGAATGTAAAGGGAGGGAAAGTGCATTACGGACATCAGCGGGCAGGACAGATGGTGTAAGAAGAGAGAGCCCTACAAAGATTTACACGAGAGAGAGGGAGCTAAGGGGAAAGAATTGGATGTAGGAGTGATTGCTTTTCAGTCTATTTGAATTTTCCAGGGGCTTATTGTCCTTACTTGCAATACTTTGTACTTTCGATCACATTATGACGACCATGCAATCTTTATTCCCTCTCCAAAGGAGGCCCAGAGAAGAGAAAGAGGTGACGATTCAAAATAATGTGCTTGAAATCACTATAAAAATGTTGTTAATGGAGCAGACAACACAACTGAAAATGCTTAGCAGTTTTTACTTAAATAGTCTCGGTGCCTCATTATCTTCTCCTTTTTTATTCTCATAAAGTATTTGATTACCATTCTTCATAGATGAGTCATTTACATGTAAATGAAAATGTTCTGTGTCTTGGCATCTGTGTATGTATGTGCACGAGCTTGTGTGTGGAAGCAAGTGTGTATTCATCAGCCAGGGGCCTGGCAAAAAACCAGAATTCATTCAGATGGTTCAAATCAGAGACTTCAATAGGCAAGGGCTGGCACACTTAAGAAGACAAACAAGGCATGGTTTGGCATTCAGACTAGCAACAACAAGAACCTATTATTCTTTTGAGACATGAGGAGGACATAGTGTGACCAGGGCCTGGGGGGAAGCTGTGCTTGAGAGGGAAGCAGCAGCCACTAGAAATAATGTGCCAGGCAGAGAAAAAGCAGGGAAGAAACCCCACATATCTCTTCTTCTATCTTCCAGTCATTTGCCAGTTCCTCCTGTTGGCCAAATCCTACTAGAAACCAGTCACCGGGGGAGCTCTACTGATACAATTCATAGAGGTCCGCCTTCTTGGCACAGAAAAGGCAAGAAAGGCAAGAGAATGCTTCTGAGTAAGAAAATGGACAGGCACTGATGTGTTCCCTAGTTTTGCCACATAGCATCCATTTTTGCCCTTTATTTAGAGAAGAAATCATCATCCCTGACATTGAGGAGACACAAAGTTCCATCTGCTACCATATAGTGATGGCATGATGTCATTCAGTCAGGATTTCAATGGGAACTTTAATCATAATATTTACCATCATCACAATCTTTCATTTAAGGTAACAGGGAAAGGGGAGAAAAATAATCAATCAACATGACATATACAAAATTTGTACAGTCCATGGCTTTGTATCTTGTTGCTAGGACAAAGATTACTGTCACAAATTTTTCTTCTACTATCGGGTTCACATTTCCCTTACCCTCCACTAGATTTTAGCTGAACAGGTGCAGTGTCTCAAACCTTCATTCCTGTAATGTCTGAGACCATAGTTCAGTCTTTATTGAGTTGCTGTAATTTTCTATTGCAAAAAATGGCTTGCATGTAGGTAGTTATATTGGGAAATGAACACAGGAAACAATAGTGGGAAATAAAGGGAGTAAAACAGGGAAGGGATGAGGATAGTACAAGGCGGGTGTTGCATTATCAAGTTGACTATGCAAGGAGTAACTGTGCTCAATCCTGCAGGCCTGTCTGAAGAGCCTTTAGAAGTTCATCTGATGGACATTAAGGAGGGCATGTCATGTAATGAGAACTGAGCATTAGATAAGACTGATGAGTCACTGAAAAATTATATTTTATAAAATTAAAAAAATATGTAGTTGTTAAAAAATAAAAGTTAAAAGAAATGCATTTAAGAACTGGCTTCCCGGGGCACCTGGGTGGCTCAGTGGATTAAGCCACTGCCTTCAGCTCAGGTCATGATCTCAGGGTCCTGGGATCGAGCCCCGCATCAGGCTCTCCGCTCTGCAGGGAGCCTGCTTCCTCCTCTCTCTCTGCCTGCCTCTCTGCCTACTTGTGATCTCTTTCTCTGTCAAATAAATAAATAAAATCTTTAAAAAAAAAAAAAAAAAAAAGAACTGGCTTCCCAAGGCATGAAGTGGTAAGAATGTATTCTTTGGTGCTTGTCCCCAAGTGGTCAAAGAATAGTCACATACAGGTTAACTTCTCTGAGTTGATGTGTGTGAGTACTGAGTGGATACCCACAGGTGACCCATGCATTGTGTCAAAGAAACCCCAGGACAAGAAGTGACAGGTACATAGCAAAGGCATGAAGTGAGGCACTACCAGTTTGCACTTGCACAAAGCTAGTCCATGACTCGTGACAGTGGTCCCAACAGCAGTGGCTGGAGTAAGAGGGGACTCCATGGAAAATAAGTGACAAGAGATATCTGATGAATCATATGATATAATGCAAATACCAAGTATAGAAATAATCAAGTAATGGCTAAATGTGTTGGGGGGTGGGGTCCAGGAAAATATCAGAAAGGCATTTAACCTGAATAGGGTTTTGGAAGATGATTACCAGACTTGGAAAGTTTTTCAGAGGGATCAAGATATGCGGTGGCCCACTGAAATGAAGCCACATAGTATATGAGAACATAAATTGAAGTGCTAATTTTCTCAACACACCATACCTGACTGCTCTTTGCATTAGATGATCTTTTAGCTGTATTTTAAGATTTTGAAAAATAATCATATCTTCAAACTATGTGACATTGGGTGAGCCTCTAACTATCATTTAGCTTCCATTTCCTCATCTACGCAACAAGCACCCTGGACCACGTAACCTCTATGATCTTTTCTGGCTCCCAGTTGTGTGCTTCTATACATCATTTTGGACATATTGACAGATTATTTATCAGCAGGGAAAATGAGTAGCTGTTATAAATCAGTTCATGTACATGTGTAAACAATTTGTTTACACAGTAGCAGTGACATGTGGGCTGTCTAGAAATGGATTCTGGAGGAATAAATGTGGAAAACAATATGGGGGCTTAATTATTAATTATTCCTTTTGCTTATCCACTTATCACTGACTGTAGAAAACTCCCCACTTGTAATATGTAAATACTATTGATTGCTCATGCAACACTATAAATATAACATATATTACAATTTTTTAAAAGATTTTATTTATTTATTTGTCAAAGAGAGAGAGCACAAGCAGGGGGAGCAGCAGGCAGAGGCAGAGGGAGAAGCAGGCTGCCCGTCAAGTAAGGAGCCCAATATGGGGCTGGATACCAGAACCCTGGGATCATGACCTGAGCTGAAGGCAGAAGCTTAACCAACTGAGCCACCCAGTCATCCCTACAATTTCTTGTTTTAAATTTCCTCACTTTAAAATTCTGTTTGCTTGGTCAGGTAGAGAGTAGATTGGTAGGAATCATTTTAATCCGGAATGTATGATAGTTTTGTCAAGATTCTATGATTCTCTGCTGTAACCTCTTGCCATGGAGAGAGCAGTAGGAGGAATAACCTGGCTTGCTTATGGGGATTGAATATTCTGTACATTGAAAAATTGAACATTTGTGTTTGGAAGCTTTTAAAATTGTTTTGGATAAGTGTAAAGATTGTTAAAAGGCATTCCTTTTCTTTTTTTAAAAAAAGATTTTATTTATTTATTTGACAGATAGGGATCACGAGTAGGCAGAGAAGCAGGCAGAGAGAGAGAGAGAGGAGGAGGAAGCAGGCTCCCTGCTGAGCAGAGAGCCCGATTTGAGGCTCGATCCCAGGACCCTGGGACCATGACCCTAGCTGAAGGCAGAGGCTCTAACCCACTAAGCCATCCAGGCGCCCCTAAAAGGCGTTTCTATATATAAACTAACATATATGTGATATACAGGTACAATAGGTTAAGATCCCACTTGCTCTGTATTCTATAAACTTTGTGGTCTCCTTCAGTCTTTCTCAGGTCCACTATATTTATAGTAAAAATGAATTGTAATTTCATTGTAACTTCTTAATCATTTCCAAAATTATTAATCAGTAATCAATACAACTCTTTCACTCATGGTGATCTGAACATTAACAGCTATCATAATTCATGTTAAAATATCTGAAAAATTCATCTTGTGAGCTTTGAAACCTCAGTCTCTGAAGAATAAGTATAGAATAGACAATATTCATAAAACATAATTGCACCTGAAGTGAAAGCAGGTAGGCTTTTTTGCTGCTACAAAGTCTAAATATCAGTAGCTTTGTTAACTGGCATTGACAAAATGTTTAAAAATATTATGGTGCTAGCAATTCAGAAGTAGAATTTGAAATTAAAAACACATTAGCATGCACATTGGCACCAAGAAAAGAGAAAGAAATACTTAGGCACAAATTTAACAAAATATATAAGATCTATAGGAGGAAGACTATAAAACTCTGATGAAAGGCATTGAAGAAGAACTAAAAAATGGAGAGATGTTTCAAGTTCATGATAAATTACTACTTTTCAATATTAGGATTTCAGTTCTTCACAATTTATTTGATCTATCGATACAATGCAATTTCAATAAAAGTCTCAGCAATTTTTTTTTTTTTTGGTATATTGACAAACCGATTCCGAAGAGTATATGGAGAAGCAGAAGACCCAGATGAACAACTCAGTATTGGAAAAGAACAAACTTGGAGGGCTGACACTACCAACTTCAAGGCTTACTGCAGTAATGAAGACAGTGTGATATTGCTAAAAGAATAGACAAATAGATCAATGGAACAGAATAGCAAGCCCAGAAATAGACCTGCATACAAACCATCGACGGATTTTTGACAAAGGAGCAAAGGCAATATGATGGAATAAATAAGTCATTTCAACAAATGGGTATTGGACATGTTAAAAACAGATCTATTCTAGGCACACAAATCTTATCACCACTAGACTTGCCTTATGAAAAAGGATGAAGGGAGATCTTCGACTTAAAATGAAAGGATTCTAAGTAACAACACGAAAACTTATAAAAGTATAAAATTCCCAACTAAAAGTAAATATATAGTCAAAATTGTAATACTCTAATACTATAATGGTGGTTTAGAAATCACTTATCTCTAGTATAAAAGTTGTAAGACAGAACTATTAAAAATAACTAATTTGTTGATGAATACACAATATAAAACGATGTAAAGTGTGACATTCGTAGCATTACATGTGGGAGAGGGAAAGAGGTAGAAGTGCAGTTGAAGTTGCTATGAGCTGAAAATAGACTTTCAATTATAAAATGTTTCATGTAAACTTAATGATAACTGTAAAGAAGAGAACTCTTTAGTAGATATACAAAAGATAAAGGAAGAGGAATCAAAATACACCACTGCAAAAAAAATCAACAAATTACACAGGAAGGCAGCAAGAGGGGAAGAAAGGAACAAAGGGACTACAGAACAGCCAGAAGACAATGAAAAAGATGGTAACTCTTTACCTACCCATAATTACTTTAAATGTAATGAATTCAATTCTCTACTCAAGAACACAGAGTGGCTGAATGGGTAAAGAAACAAGATCCAACTATCTTTTACCTACAACAATCTTTTACCTTTTCGTTTTAAGGACTCATATAGGCTGAAAATGAAGTGATGGAGAAAGGTATTTCACGTAAATCATGATCAAAAGAGAGCAGGGTTGGCTATACTTCTATCAGACAAATAGACTTTCGGTTAAAATCCATCACAAGAGATAAAGAAGGTCACTGTATTATGATGCAGGGGTCAACGTACTAAGAGGATATAACAGTTGCAAATACACACACGCACACGCGCGCGCACACACAGACACACACACACACACACCTCCAACACTGGAGCAACAAAATAAAGAAAGTGTTAACAGAAATGAGGAGAGAAACAGACAGCAATACCACAACAGGATAAAATATCCAGGCAGAAAATCAATAAGGAAAGAGCAGACTTGAATAATACTATAGACCTGATTGACCTAACAGATATATACAGAACGTTCCACTCAACAGCAGCAGAATACACATTACTCTCAAGTCTACATGCAATTTCTTTAGAGTATATTATATTTTGGGTCACAGAGCTTGTGTTAACAAATTTAAGAAGGTTAAAGTCATATCAAGTATCTTTTCTGGGCAAAATGATACGTGGAACTAGAAATCAATTATAAGAGGGAAATGGGACTAGTAACAAATATGTGAAATTAAACAATACACTTCTAAACACCAATGGGTTGTAGAGGAAATCAAAAGAAAAATCAAAAGTGTCTTGAGACAAATGAATATGGAAACACAACACATCAAAACTTATACGGCGTAGCAAAAATTGTTCTTAGAGAGAGTTTTAGAGTGGTAAATGTCTACATTAAGAAAAAAGTTTCAGATGAACAACCTAACTTTATGCCATTTTAACCTAACTTTATTTTTTTTCCTAGAAAAAGAACGAACTAAGCCTAAAGTTAGCAGAAGGAAAAAAAAAAGATTAGAACAAAAATGAATGAAATAGAGACTAGAAAGACAATAGACAAGATCAACTAAAAGTTGACTTAAAAAAAAAAAGATTTTATTTATTCATTTGACAGAGATCACAGTAGGCAGAGAGAGAGAGAAGGGGAAGCAGACTTCCCGCTGCGCAGAGAACCCAGAGGACCCTGGGATCATGACCTGAGCTGAAGGCAGAGGCTTTAACCCACTGAGCCACCCAAGCACCCCTAAAAATTGACTTTTTGAAAAGATAAACAAAATTAACAAACTTTTTGGTAGGCTAACAATACAATAGGACACAAATATATTAAATTATAAATAGAGGAAACATATAATAAAAGGGGAGACATCTGATACTACAGAAAGATGAAATACGAACAATGATATGCCAACATATTGGACAGCCTAAAGGAAATGGATACATTCTTGGAAGCATAAAGCCAACCAAGACTAAATTATGATGAGATAGAAACAGACCAATAGCAAATATGGAGATTAAAGCAGTAAGCAAAACCTTTCAACAAAGAAGACCACATGGCTTCACAGGCTAATTCTGTTAAACACTTAAAAAGTTAACACCAATCCTTTTCAAACTCTTCCAAAAAACTGAAGAGGAGGGAACACTTCCAAAATCATTTGGACAGCATGACCCTCATACCAAAGACAGATAAAGACACCTCAAGGATAGAAAATTACAAGTCAATAACTCTGATGAACATAGATACAAAAGTCCTCAAGAAAATATTAGCAAACTTAATTTGAGAGCACATTAAAATGATCATACACAAGTGGGATTTATTCCTGGGATACAAGGATGTTTCAACACAGGCAAGTAAAACAGTGTGATACACCACATTAACAGAATAAAGGATAAAAATGAGATTACATTTGTTCTTGTGAGAATTTTAAGGAGGGTCGTGTTAGTTGAAATTGTCTGGGTTGAATAATTGAGCTGGTAAATGATAAAAAGTCAGGACTAAGCTGGCCACATTTTGGTTAAGTGAAAGTAAAGCAGAAAAAGCTTGTGGGCAGAGAAAGAGGAGAATAAATCAGTCATAGGAGGAGAGGATGAGACAAGAGATCACGCAGGGACAAAGAAAGGGAAAAAATGCAGACTGTTTTGGCTCCTGCAGGTCTTTGGCTTAATGGTTTCTGTTTGGAATGAAAATGCTGTCTTATATCGGAGTTCTGTGATATATCTGTATATCCTTCCAAAAAACTCCTCCTGTTGCAAATCTTGAATAAGATCTACTTTTTGCGGCAAAATGATCTACAAGCCAAGAATAAATGTCTGAGCAACTACATTCCCACCCCCCTTCCAAATACAGAGTACACGGAGAGAAAGGGGACAAGAGGGAATAAGACGGGATAAGTAAAAGATTCAGAGAACAAGGTGGCATGACATACCAAGCCGATATAACTTATCATCCAGCCTGGAACACCACTGGAAGTGAAACAGAGTGCTTTTAGTAGTTATGTCGGGACACCAGCCAAACCAGGACTGTCCTCTGTCACCCAGGATGTATGGTCATTTAAGTCATGAGGGAATCTTGGATAGCTTCAGCTACAATGACAAGCAACATGACAAGAGGGAGACTAATGTCTGGAGAGAGGAAGGGCACTGAAGCAAGGGAGGTCCATTATCATGGGGAATCATTAAAGACAGGCAATCAAAAAACAAAACCACCTCATTGTCAATTAGCTGTTAACGTCTTAAGTTCTGTTAGACCTATTTTTACACTTAAGATCTCATGCTCTTGGTTTCCTGCTTAAAGAATACAACAAATAAGATTGATTTGTCACCATATAAAAATCCGTTGAAGAATACTGGGGTATTCCAGTACAACAGAAGCTTCTAAAATTAAATATATTAGAACTGCAGTTGATTATTAGGTAAAGTGGGTTAAACGGAATAATTCACACCTAATATGCATTTTACATAAACTTAAAACGTATAAATGGCTCTCCACATACAGTTTTTTCTTTTTGTAAATCTAAAATCTTTTCTTTGAGTATGGGTCCACTTGTTTGAAGTTCAGTGTTGTCTCCTGTCCATTAACCACGTCCATTGTGTATCGCTTTCAATGTTCAGGTTTTGTTTCTTTGCTGTGAAGTAAGGACTTGAAAAAGGGAAAAATATTCTAGGTGCAGAATCCTAGATTTTTATTACTTTTCTCCCTAATTTGTTTATATTTTCCTACCTCCACCTGAGTTTTTTATTGTCATTTATATTTATTGGGTCTTCCCAAAGCATTCTATTTAACTTTCATAGAAACAGCAACTTTATTTTTTTCACTCATGGTTCATAAGTTCTTGTAATAGTCAATTAAGTTGTGAAATAATAATAAATTTAACTGGCACAAACAAGTTTGGGATCACACAAATGTGTGTTGGTGCATATACAGTATGTAAGCGCCGGAATGAGCAGAGCTATTAAGCAAGCATTTGGTAAGACTCAGTTATTAGGAATCATGTATTTATACTGGGAATACAGAGCTCTGATTAACCTCATGAGCAGGTTAAGGGGAAGTCCAAGTCTGAGTTTTTAACCACATTATGTCAGAAAACACATCTTTATGTGAAGAAGATAGAAGGTTTTGGAAACCTATAATCCCATGTCTCTGATTTTAAATATTAAATATTTAAATATTATTTAAATATTAAATATTTAATATTATTAAAATTATTAATATCATATTAATATATTAGATAAATATTAATAATTATTAATATTATTAAAAATTTAATATTTGATATTATTTAAATATTTAAATATTTAAATGATGTAAAATATTACATCAGTGAGAAAAAGGAAGAAATAAAGCTAGCTGTCTTTGGTGGTGTAATAAACGACACTATGCAGATGTCAATAACATTGCATCATTCTCAAGTCTTCTGCAAAGATTATGAAAAGATAATATTATGAAGAAGTTCCTTTCACCAGCATTATTTTCATAGGCTTTTTTTTTTCTCCTTCGTGCTGAAAGTGAAAGACGTATCTAAATTTTATGTAAAACACAACATCCAACCATTGGGCAAGGTGTTTGTGCTTCATTGTCTAGTGGAGTGAATACTGTATTTCAAGTGGTGAGATGAAGTGTCAATATATCAGCCCTTTTCCCATTGGCTGAGGGCTGAGGGATCGTCTGTAAAGGTAGACCTAGGCGCATCTGTAACCCTCGAAATAGATCCTTGAGTAAGTTACTAATTCAGAGACTTAAGCATTGATGATCACCAACCTCAGAAAATAGTTTCCCAGGAATGCTTGCCTGTGTGGGTTCTCTGCAGCTGCTTTATACACTTGATATCCCCCAATCCTCCCAACACACATATGGCATAGGCACTTGGATCTCTACTGTGGGTTGAACAAAAAAAATGGAGGCTCAGAAAAGTTGGGTCAGTTGCCAAAGATCAAACAGCTAGTGAGGGCCTAATGCCGAGCCCAAGCTTTTTCCTTTCTCTACACCTGCACCCTTCCAGGCTTGAACTGTTCACGTGTGCAGGTCAGGAAGGTACAAATAGATTGAAACTACGTAGGCACTATCTTTTATAGGTTGGATGACCATTCCCTTTGTAGACGTCCTACATGCGATGGCTGTGATTTACTCAAGTCTTCAGAACTGGGAATGATAACAACAATGATAATTATCCTCTCAAAAATGATTCCTCGATATTCTGGTGTTAGTGCAGAGGGCAAAGCCTTTGAATCCTTGTCATGCAAATTGAAAATCCCTATCTAAATAATTAGAATAATGAGCTCCATCAATTTCCTATTTATTATGTTAAGACAGGATTATTCAGAGTTGTTATTTGTTCATAAGGCTATAATTAATTATGACTCGTATTACTGGTTTTGCTTATGAAATGAAATAAGTATTCAGAGTTGTTATTTGTTCATAAGGCTGTAATTAATTATGACTCGTATTACTGGTTTTGTTTATGAAATGAAATAAGTACATTAATGCCTAAGAACAGAAGTGTTGATTGGGAGCGCCTGGGTAGTTCAGTGGGTTAAGCCTCTGCGTTCGGCTCGGGTCATGATCTCAGGGTCCTGGGATGGAGCCCCATATCGGGCTCTCTGCTCAGCAGGTAGCCTGCTTCCCTTCCTCTCTCTCTGCCGCCTCTCTGCCTACTTGTGATCTCTCTCTCTGTCAAATAAATAAATAAAATCTTTAAAAAAAAAAGGAAAAAATGTCGATTGGATAATCTCTGGGGATCATCTTGAGGCTTCAGTTAAGCATAATGCTTTTCTCTTTATTAAAGAAATAAAACAAAGGGTTGGTAACTTCAGAGGGAATGTATAGAACTTATTTAATTTCAGCAAAAAGAAGGAAAACAACACAAAGCAAAAGGAGGCTTTCAAAGGACTGCTTTGCCTCAAGTGTATTTGCTATTTTAAAATATAACATGGCATATATAAATTAGATCTTGGCTCCCAATAAATTTTGAGTCTCATATGAAAAGTAATAGAATGAAGAACAATACAGGGACATTTAGCCCATGATAGTGTTGCCAATTCAGAGAATAGAAAATAGTCCATAGCAGTTTCCTTGATCTGTAAAGCCTGGTGTGAGCCGACACCCTTGGATGAACACTCACCTAAGAATTATTGATGCTCATTTTCAGATCCGCCTTTCTTCCATACCGTTGCTTACTCTCCCCAGGCAGACTGTCTTCCTTATTCTCAGCTCTATGAGTTGAACCCTTCATGGATAACTCATTATGAACCTCTTCCCTGAAGCCCTCTGTGAACACCTTACTTAGAAGTTCTCTCTCCATTCCTTGAATTTCTGGAGAATACATGACATTTAATAATCACATAATCTATATCAGGCATCGATCAAATATTTATCTAGGTACTGAACTCCTCTATTTGTAAACTCTCGGAGGGAAGGAAATTTTATTTCTAGTTCACTGTATTTCTCATCCTAACTTACAAAAATCTGTTCAAAGAGGGGATGTTAATACCTAGCTTATGAATAAATGACTGTGTATTGAATACTTTTTGCCTCTAATATTTTTCCGACTTGTCACTGATGCCCACAATCTAATCATTAGCGATACATTTTACTGTCTTAAGCACTGTAGACTTTTTCACAAAGACAAATAGTCCAACATTAGTCAGTTAGCTGTCACTTAGTGTGAATAGACATACATATATTATATAATATGTATTTTCTGTGACTTTGTGAGAAGATGAAGCTTTTGGGTAATGGGAAGGGGAGGGCTACTGAGAGATAGGGAGAGGTAGGAAAAGGGAGGCAGAAGTCTTCCAGACAAGCTGGGGCGGATCGATGGCTATGCTCTCTTTTAGCCCTGCTAGATACGGATTTTCTCATTAAGGAACTCTTCTAAGAAAACACTTTTTTTAAAAAAATAGTTTTTTTTTTGTTGTTGTTCTCAAGCCTAATTCTAACATGGAATTACACTAATCTAAGGCTTTCCTGGAACTTGGTAAGTATTGGCAAGCTTGATTCCTTCAAACCTTTTCAAACTGACCGGATTGTTTATTCAGAAGCAGCTAGACCCAGGATTTGTCTTTACCACATTAAAACATTTGTCATCCTTCCGTCAATCTGTGGCAGGACACAGTTGTTATGGCTGTCTTGCCAATTAAACGCATTTAGGGCTCTCTAATTGAAGCTTCAAATAGTGGCATCTGTTCTTCATCATTTTAATCTGTGGTCATTTTCTGGAAAGGCCAAAGATGGCCAATTCATCCTTAGACTGGAAATCAATATGCCTCTAACCTCATGTGGCCCAGATTTTATGAATAACATCCATGGTTTCATTCAGAAATGTTCCACCTTGCTTTGATGCTTGGAAAAATAGAGATCATTCTACACTCTGCTTTCCAGATGGTTCTGTCTTTAGCTGGCATTTAGCAATGAGCCAGAAGCTTGCTTATTAGAATAGACTAGTCCTGGGCGGTATACTAGTGCTAGATCTGGGATCATATCTTGCTCTTGGATGCCACCGGGAATGACTCTGTGCTTAAATGGAGATTCTGACAGGTTGAGCAATGACAGGCATCTCCAGGTTGTGAAGCCTGAAAAGATGTGCCATTAAAAGAGAGGTTTCAGGGACAAGTTAATCAGAGCTTTCTGATGCTGGCTTATATCCAGGTTAGATACATGAGATGCTGTTGCCCATCATCTAGATTCTATGCTCAGCCTCCTAGCCCTTATTGCCTATTCATCCATCTATCCATTCTACTCTTCATCCATCAGTTCATCTGGTTTGGGGATACATTTCCAGGTAAAAAGTCTACATCAGTACACTTCTCCCTAACTACTTCCACATGCTTAGATTTCAAAATCTGTTTAACAGTATTTTGTCCTTCCATGACATCCTTTATAAACAAACAAATTTGCAAATATTAAGGGAATATTTAAGGTTGTACCAAGGAATATATCCATGTAACTCAAACATCTGTCATGACTCAGAATACTACCCTCCTTCCAGAAACTTCTCTTACATCTCCTACCAGCTAATTCCTACCTGTGTTCCATGTTCAACCTCTGCTTTTTTTTTTAAAAGATTTTATTTATTTATTTGACATAGAGAGATCACAAGTAGACAGAGAGGCAGGCAGAGAGAGAGAGAGGGAAGCAGGCTTGCTGCTGAGCAGAGAGCCCGATGCGGGACTCAATCCCAGGACCCTGAGATCATGACCTGAGCCGAAGGCAGCAGCTTAACCCACTGAGCCACCCAGGCGTCCTCAACCTCTGCTTTGATTTTGTTCTATAATAGGTTCATTTTGGCTATTTTAGGATTTCATAAGGATGGGATTATACAATATGTATTCTTGTGTTTATTCAGAATGATGTTTTTGAGATTCATCTTGTATCAATAGTTCATTCCTTGGGGCACCTGGGTGACTCAGTGGGTTAAAGCCTCTGCCTTCGGCTTGGGTCGTGATCCCTGGGTTCTGGGGGGTCGTGATCCCTGGGTTCTGGAATCAAGCCCCACATCCGGCTCTCTGCTCAGCAGGGAGATTGCTTCCCCCTCTCTCTCTGCCTGCCTCTCTGCCTACTTGTGATCTCTGTCTGTCAAATGAATAAATTAAAAGAAATAAAAAAATAGTTCATTCCTTTTTTAAATTTTTGAGTAGCATTCCATTGTTTAAATAAATCACATTTTGTTGATTTAACCTTCTGTTGATGAACACCCAAACTATTCCTGATTTCTGGCCACTGCGAGTAGAGTTGTTGCGAACAGTCTTACCCAAGTCTTTCTACAGATTTGTCTTTGATATCTCTGGTAAAACCTAAGGGTAGAATCACAGGGTCACAGCTGTGTCTTTAATTCTGTAATAAACTTCCAGACCTCCTTTTCCCTCTATAGTTATTGTGTAACAATGAAAGAATG
Organism: Meles meles; assembly: GCF_922984935.1. NCBI lineage: Eukaryota > Metazoa > Chordata > Mammalia > Carnivora > Mustelidae > Meles > Meles meles. The sequence continues at coordinate 66,330,536 of NC_060072.1, forward strand.
TGAGAAAATTCTAGTTTCATTATGGCTTCACCAACACTTGGTATCCTTTTTTATTTTTATTTTTTAATGTTGTCTTTGCTGGTGGCTCTACTTCATTGTAACTTTAATTTACATTTCTTTCCTGGCTAATAATGTCAAGTGTGTTTAAAATTTACTTACTGGTTATTCATATACATTACTTTGTTAAGTATTCAAATTTTTTGTTGATTAAAAAATTTTTGTTTGTTCTTTCATTATAAAGTTGTGCAGTTTCTTTATATACTTTAAACGTCAGGCTTGTGAATAGTTTTTCTAGACTAGCCTACTCATTTTTGTAATGACATCTTTTGTTATGCATACGTTCTTGGTAAAATCTAAATTGTCTTGCACTATTGGTTCTCTGCTTTTGGTGTTTTCCCTGAGAAACTGTTGCTTACACCAAACTAATAACTAATATGTTCTCTTATGTTTTCCTTTAAACTCTAATTAATCTGTGAGTGTGGTGTAAAAAAGCAGTCAAGATTCTTTTTCCACATGGATGTTCAGTTGTTCCAGAACTATGTTTTAAAAAGCCATTCTTTCCCCCTTTGGATTGTTTTGGCACCTTTGTAAAAAATCAAATGTCTATGTAAGTGTGGATTTATTTTGGAGCATTCTATTTTATCCCATTGATCTATTTCTCTCTGGTTTGGCCAATACCATACTCTTTTTATTACTGCACATTTGCAGTAAGTCTTGAAATCAGATAATGTAAATCCTACAAATGTGTTCTTTTTCAGGCTTTGAGTAGTCTAGGTTCTTTGCAGTTCTGTGCATGTTTTACAACCAGTGTTTGAATTTCTATAAAAAAATCCTGCTAGATTTGTGACCTGGATTGTGTTGAATTTATAGATAATTTGATGAGAATTATTATCCTTATAATAATGAGTATTCTAGGGGCACCTGGGTGACTCAGTGGGTTAAAGCCTCTGCCTTCAGCTCGGTTCGTGATCCCAGGGTCCTGAGATTGAGCCCCACATCAGGTTCTCTGCTCAGCAGGGGGCCTGCTTCCTCCTCTCTCTCTGCCTGCCTCTCTGCCTACTTGTGATCTGTCTGTCAAATAAATAAATAAAATCTAAAAAAAAAAAAAGAGTATTCTAATCTATGAACATGGTATGTATCTCATTTATTTGGTTCTTCTTTGTATTTTCTCAGCAATATCGTGTTCTTTTCAGTGACAACATTCTACATATCTTTTGTTTAATTTATTCCTAAATGCTTTATGTTACTTGATACTATTGTAAATGGAATATTAATTTAATCCTCAATCATTTCTCTTGGTATCTAAAAATGAAATTGATTTTTTATATTTTAACCTTGTATCCTATGACCTTTTAAATTTAGTTATTAGTTTTATATGTCATTTCATAGGTTCCTTAGGATTTTCTATATACCCAATGACATTCATCTGAAAATAGCATCAGTTTTGCCTCTTCTTTTCCAATCTATATGCCTGCCTTCTTTTCCTTCTGTTATTACAATCTTAGAATCACATTATAATACTCAATGAGTAGTGATAAGATTGGAATCCTGATCTTAGGGAGAAAATTAATCTTACCATTATGTGTAATATTGTACATATATATGCTATATATACCTATGCACACACATATACATATATAAATGGGATAGTTCTCTAAGCTTGATTTAGATTGTTAAGGATACATTCCTGAGAGTGGGGCTGTTACTAAAGCTGTGTGGAAGAAATTGAAATCAAAGGTTTATTTTGGAGAGAGAAAAGGAAGAGCTCTCACAATATATACCACAAAAAACATTATTACAATCATCCCCTTTGAGAGAAGGGGAAAAAGGAAGTTTAAGAGGTTAAGTAGCTTGCCAAAAGTACACAGTAGAAGATCCAGAATTATGGCACAATAAAAACAGTATTCATCTAGATGTCGAGAAACTTGTTATAACTTAGTTATATCATGAATATCTCTGGGCCCTATAACTATTCACTGAAACTCGCTGGAGCTCAGTTTTCCCCTTTCAAAATTAAGCTCTAAAATGAGCTCTATAAGTCACAAATTTTACAGTCAAAGACAGATTGCCATATCATGTTCCCCCAATTTTTATTGAATTGATTAATTTGCCATTTGTGACCTGAAGTATCAGAAAGTGAATGGCATTATCGATTGTATTGAAACATAAAGCTACTAGAATATTGATTTTAAGAAACTTGGAGCAATAACATCACTCGTCATCAGGGGAATACAAATCTAAACCACAGTGAGATACCACCTCACACCAGTCAGAATGGCTAAAATTAACAAGTCAGGAAATGACAGATGCCGGCGAGGATGCGGAGAAAGGGGAAACCCTCCTACACTGTTGGTGAGAATGCAAGCTGGTGCAACCACTCTGGAAAACAGTATGGAGGTTCCTCAGAAAGTTGAAAATAGAGCTACCCTATGACCCAGCAATTGCACTACTGGGTATTTACCCTAAAGATACAAATGATCTGAAGGGGCATGTGCACCCGAATGTTTATAGCAGCAATGTACACAGTAATAGCCAAACTATGGAAAGGACCAAGATGTCCATCAACAGACGAATAGATAAAGAAGATGTGGTATATTTATACAATGGAATACTATGCAGCCATCAAAAGAAATGAAATCTTGTCATTTGCAACGACATGATTGGAACTAGAGGATATTATGCTGAGTGAAATAAGTCAATCAGAGAAAGACAATTATCATATGCTCTCTCTAATATGAGGAATTTGAGAGGCAAGTTGGAGGGTTGTGGGGGTAGGGAAGGAAAAAATGAAACAAGATGGGATCAGGAGGGAGACAAACTATAAGACTCTTAAGCTCACAAAACAAACTGAGGGTTGCTGGGGGTGGGGAGTAAGGATAGGGTGGCTGGGTTATGGGCATTGGGGAGGGTATGTGGTATGGTGAATGCTGTGAAATGTTAAGCCTGATGATTCACAGACCTGTACCCCTGGGGCAAATAGTACATTATATGTTAATTTAAAAAATACTCAAAAAAAAAAAAAAAAAGAAAGAAAGAAAGAAACTTGGAGCAAAAAGAGCTAGTTTGGAAGCTGAGTTTATCTAGCATTCTGTTTTCATTTTCTTTTTGAAAGATCTTATGATTTGCATAGTTTTATATTTTCCACTATTTAATAACTCAAAGGCTATAAATAATTAAAGCATCAAGATTTAAAATTATGGAGGAGTGGGGTGACTGGAGGAGTGGGGTGCTCAGTCAGTTAAGCCTCCAACTCTTGGTTTCGGCTCCGGTCACAGTCTCAAGGTCCTGACATAGAACCCCATGGTTCTATGTGCTCTGTGGGCTCTGTGCCCAGCACGGTGTATGCTTGAGATTCTCTCTCTTTCCCTCTGCTCCTCCCCCTGCTTGCTCTCTCTCTCTCTCTCTCTTTCAAATAAACAAATAAATAAAATCTTAAAATTATGGAGGAGACATTATGGTAAGGGAAAGAGTATAAGCATATCTGAATTCTGCCTCTGATCGGAGAAATAAGGACAAATCATTTAACTTCTTGGCTCTCAGAATCTTCATCAGGAGAGAAGCAGGAGAGAGTGGTGAAGATAAAGACTTATCTCACAAAGCTCTATGAAACCAATGGGATAGTATAAGTAAAACTAATAGCAAAATATCTGTACCTAGGAGGTATTCAATAATTATTTTTCTCTCTCCCAATTGTGCTTATGAATGATGTTTATAAATGTGCTTCATAATACAGTGGGATATTTCTGGACTGGTCTGGACAACGTAGAATGGGAAACTTTGGTTGCTAAAGATTTTGGTAAAAACTGGGACACTCCTCTCTGTGCCAAAAATTAATCTATAGATAGAATGATTAAATGAGGGGCTGTATAAGTTGGAATTGTATGTTCATGCTTTTGTGTAATATGCCTCACTCCGAATGCCTTCTGATCCCAACCCCGAGATAAATATATTTAAAGACAAATTCTCAGTAAAAATTTCACAGTGGATTCCGCTGATGGCCTTTCATTATTAGGAGTACTTCTGGCTGTGAGTAACAAAAAATCCAGCTAGCAATGGTTCGAATAAAAAGAGTATGTTTTGGGGAGCACCTGGGTGGCTCAGTGAGTTAAAGCCTCTGCCTTCAGCTCAGGTCATGATCCCAGGGTCCAGGGATCGAGCCCTGCATCAGGGTCTCTGCCCAGCAGGGAGCCTGCTTCCTCCTCTCTCTCTGCCTGCCTCTCTGCCTACTTGTGATCTCTGTCAAATAAGTAAATAAAATCTTAAAAAAAATAAAAAGAGTAAGTTTTTCTCACATAACAAGACATTTGTGGCAACTAGTGTTGCTTCAGCAATTCAAAGCTCTCTTGACTTTATCTTCATTTTTAACAGGACTACTGCCACTGCTCTAGGCATTGGGTTCACGCTTAAGCCTTGAAGAGGCCTTGCGGGCTATCCTTGTCCCATCAATGAGGCCCAAGTTTCCCACTTGTTCCCTAGCAGACTTCCATTTCAGTTTCTTTGGCCAGAAGGATGTGACACAGTCATCTATAGCTATAACGGAGTCTAGATAAATCAGTTTATGAGCTTTAGCTTCTGTGGAAGGGACAAAGTTAGTTCATAATGGATATGAGCTAACCCAACAGCAGTAAATGCTCCAGTCTTCCCTACCACGTGTTTAAGAATTTCTTCCTTAATTGGATTTTTTCATCTTCTGCACAGTCTGAAATTTTCTCCCAGGAGGATTTACATAGCTGTGGGAGAAAAATGAATTCTACCTGAAAGGTTAAGATCCCAGGTGATAGAGCAGATTTCAACCTTACATGTACTAACTGATTTTAAGAATCTGAGAAGATTAATGAATATCTTCCCAAATTCTTCTTCGTCTACTAATTTATGCTCGAATTTCCCGTTTCATCCTTAATAGCCCTTTTATTCTAGTTAACATATACAGCGCATCTCTGAGGTAAGAGTGGAAGATAACCAGCGTTTTGCAATTACCTATGAAGTTCAGAGCTGCGGGGAGATCTCTCAGAGGATTAAGGAAAGCATTAAGGACTGAAGGTGGAAGAGTGTGGGAACCAAAGATGAATTTCATCCCCTCGACAGTTTGGTCCAGAGCTAAACTTTTTACGTAACTCATCATCATGTTTCACATATTATCTATTCATCCAGTAGGCAATAGTTGAATTCGATTCTTTGCTTTTTTTTCCCCCCCCCAAAGTGTAAATACCAACCGATACACATTCCATCTTGTCTCCTATTACTTCCCTATGGAAACCAATGTGACATTCTTGGCTAGTCTTACAATGTACTGTGCACTTGCCCGCTTCTACACCGTTGCCCAGTGTGTGTCCCCCTCCACAATGCCCTCACTGAAATTTTGCTCATCGGTCATTGCCATTGAAAATTACTCCCTGTGTTCATCCCTCTTAGCACACATCATTTGGAGTTTCTCTTTGTGGCACTAACCATATGCTAGCTTGTATGGTGCATGGTAGATACAGTGTTCCAGCCATATTAAATCCTAAAATCCTTTTTCTCAGAGACTGACAGTTAGTCATCTCTACAGTACCTCCCAGGACAACCCTCACGTTATAGGCACTTCTTTTTTAATGTATTTCATTTTTACTCTTTTTCACTCTACTTGTGGATAAATCCAGAGTAAATTGTGGAATAAATGAACACATGGAGTAATGCTGTGCCTTGAGAAATCACTGACCTGAACAATTGGAAAATTTCCCAAATCCCCTGAAGCACCATCACCAAGTGATATGTGATGAACAGCTTACTTCTGACATTTTATGTTTGAGTCATTGCTGCTGTTACATTTTGAGATATCACTGAAAATAATAAATGAAGGACTGTATTCTCTGGAATAGAGCATAAACAAGAATTCTGAGCATTTGGCACTAAAATATGACAGCCACTCATTTCTTTAGTTCTCAGGGAAATAAGTTGTGAATTTGATAACTTGTTATGACTGGTGCTTTTTGGTTCCATTGTAGCAGTTCTTCCATTTGGTGATGGCTGGTAGTTAAACTGGATTCTTCGTTCTTCACCAAGAAAGCGGATGACTTCATAAGACTGTAGTGTTTCTATATAATATTAATAACATGTCACTTTTTCCCCCTTGTAGCTCATTTGCTCCGAGCAAGAAGACTCATAATGTTGCCTTTCCTTCCCTGAAAATTAACTCAAAACAGAGTCACACTGAATGAAGAGCGACTCTGTCGAAAGATGAGAGCTAGCCATTGACCAGAGAACTACTGGTGGTTCAATGGTTCTAAGGACAGCTCAAGGACATATCACTCCCGGGTCCTACTGTCTAAAGATGTTGCTCATACAAAAATTGAAGCGGTCTTTTCAAATCATTATGAACATGAACAAAACATTAATATTTTAATTTAATATTAATTTTTAAAAAATGTAATACAAATACATGGTCATTTCAATATTCCTTCACTTAGAACATGTGTATCCTGACACTTCAACGATTTCAAGAGACAGACTTTGTATTTTAAAAAATAGATTTCTTTTTACTGTCTCCGATGCAGTTTTTTTTTTTTTTTTCACCCACAGAACCTAGAAATTCCATGATTCTAGGCCAGGAATAATATAATTGTTAAACATTCTACCAAAGCCTCAAATTTTTCTTGAATTAAAAGGATGCCAGATCTAACTAAAGGAGAATTTCCATCAGAGGCCTGAGGCCTGCTGTTTGCCCCTCTGGTACTATCAGTACTCCTGAGACTGTGTGGAAACCCCAAGGAAGATGCTGGAAAAAGTCAAATTAAGAGGGAGACCGTTTAGATCACTCCAAGAATTCAAAATGAAACTGAATCCTGCCCGTCCCCCTTCCCCCCAACAAATGAGGATCTTCTGATTACAAAATTTCCATCCAGTCATTTTTCCAAAATCCTAGCCTGCAGATTTTGTCTTCCCTTTCTCCTTGTTCAGGCTTAAATTCCCTTCAGATCTGTGATGCTGTCTTTATTTCAAGAAATCGAGATTCCTTACCTTCGGAAGACCGCTTTACTGATTTGAGAATGATCCTTCTTTTGCCAGGGTGTCAACAAATTGTCCAAGACTGTGTCTTGAAATAGCTGAAATCATTTTCAGGCCAAACTCCATAGACATTACATTTTATTATCCTAGAAAGAACCACAAGACATTAGTCACTGCTAGCTGCATTCCTATGCTATGAAAGACTTTTATAACATCTGTTACTATATTTATGAAAGTGTCCCAGTTTTCTCAGCATTATTTAGGACAACAAGTCATCATGCTCCTGTACTATCATCCATTCTGTGCCACAAGAAGTTGGATAAACTTAGTGGACATTTCTGAAGTGCCTTGTTCCGAGTCATCTGTGGCTTTGTGCCTTCTTTACCTCCCTCTGTTTTGTGGCCAGTGGCCAGGACAAAATGTTTCAGTTCTTCAGTTTCAGAGACATATGAGTCCAGGAATCCACCAGTAAGGTCCCTTGGCTCCACCTTCTTTAGGTGATTGTTCCTGTCAACAATCTCCTTCTGCTTCATCATGGTGTTCTTGGAAGGCCCTCAGTAAGAAGCCTACATAAAAAGAGACTACATCACCTTCTTCACCGAAAATGAAGTCACTATACACGTATAGACACTTTCACACTCTCTCTTTTCACACTTGTGTTTATACTGAGCATCTTTAATATCCTTGTTTTTATAAAGATGAGTTGGATAGTGTGTAAGATTTTAAAACATGACCGATGACACAACAATGTGTGTGCCAATTTATTTAAATTTTGATATTTAGATTTGTTACAGTTTTTTTTTTCAGTTTTAAACATAAAGTTATACTAAGTATCTTATTCTTAATGAGTGTTGGCGTTTGTTTATTTTTGGCCTTATCTTGGGTTTGTATATCTAAGTGGGTTCTTATTGGTTCCAGGAGAGAGGCTGCAAGGTGTTGACTCTCAGGGCTGCCTCATTTGGGAAAGGCAAGCAGCCCTCTGGGCAGTAAGACAGGTCTGAGAATCTTTGGTTTCATGAAGACAGTTGAGAAGAAAATAGGCACTCCTCGTTGTGAACCCTGAGGTAGAAACTGCCCTGAATCTGGTCTGTTTTGAAGTAGCATGGGAGGCTGGGGTGGCTCAGTCGGTTAAGCATCTGCCTTTGGCTCAGGTCATGAGCCCAGGGTCCTGGGATCGAGTCCCGCATTGGCTCCCTGCTCGGTGGGGCGCCTGCTTCTCCCTCTGCCTGCTGCTCCCCTTGCTTGTGCTTGCTCTCTCTCTCTCCATCTCTGACAAATAAATAGAATCTTTAAAAAAAAAAAAAAGTGGCTTAAGACCTTGGGTCAGACCATTGGGCGTAATTGTGCCCTGGTAGGTGAAAGCCAGTTTAGACAGTTGGTCTGAGTTTTGGCTGCTGCCCTGGGGGAAGTGGCTTTTCCATCCCTTCCATGGGCGATTCTATCCTTCTTCTTTACCCAGGACTTCAGTCCTCTGAAGCTTCTGCGTCCTTAGATGGTTTTTGCTTAGTACTACAAATGAATTCTCCTTTATGGGCCATATCACTACTTTATATAGCTGGCAACCTGGGTCACTGGCCCTGGCCTGCCTCTGATTTCAGGCCTCATTGTGGTGGAAGTTCAGTACAACCTTCAAGTTCCCTTGCACTGACAGCATCCGATTTCCAAGTACACCACATGTCCCTTTCCTTTCTGTTCCAGGGCTTTCTCCCTCTCTGCAGGGGCCTGTAAGATCCTGCTTGGCTTGGGCACAAGCTCAGTCCAGAAATTCAGGGTAGATAGTATTTGTCAATACAGGTGGGCGGAGAGCTAGTATATAAGGACCACACCCAACTATTCTTCATACCAGTGAGTGACAATTCTAGGAAATACCTTGCAGGCTTCTCTTGATGCCCTCATTACTCACTGCAGAGACTTTGGTAATGATCCAACTTCCTTGTCTCATCCTCCTCCTACCTCACTCCTATGTCTTAGGTTTGTATCCCAAAAAACTATCCTCATCCACGTCCCTTTCTCAGCCAATGCTTTGAGGAAGCCCAAACCAAGACAATTGGCACAGACTTGATCCTTAAAAGCCAATGATCAGAACTGGATGATAGAGCTGGCTCCCTCACCAGTCAGGAACAGTAAAGATGGTGTTGTCAGTGGTAAGTGCACTGGGAATCTCTAGGATGGCCGTAACTGCTGGCCAGTGAGAGCATTACAGTTCCTAAGATGCTCGCCTGTGTTAAATTCAGAGGAGGTGATGGTGTAAGGCAGGGCTTGGCTGACTGTCAACTGTGGGCTAAATCTGATCCATTGCCTAGTTTGGTATATAAAGTTTTATTGAAACACAGCCATGCACACTCATTTATGTATTGTTTATGGCTGTTTTTATGCTATGACAGCTGCGTTTAGTAGTTGCAACAGAGAACATATGGCCCACAAATCCTAAAATATTCACTATCTTGTCCCTTACAGAGGAAGTTGGTCAGCTCCTAGTATATAGCATGGGGTAATCTCAGCCAGACTGCGTACTTATTCCCAGAGTTGCCTGGAGAATAGTACTCTGTCCCTTGACTAAAGCTTCAGAGTTTACTAACTGAGATGAATTATATTTTATAACCATGAATCTGTAAGTTGTTTGGGGATGGAATGCAATTACTCCTTAACATTGTTTAGTAATAGTAATTGGATTTACCAATTATGACGTTGCAGCTGGTTTCAGTAGGACCCGGGGGTTTCAGTGTTTGAGGCTGGTGACGTGGCTGGAACATGTTTACATAAATAATTTGCTGAAAAAGGTGCCATGAACATAAATTAGTGCTGTTGGTGTCAGAAGCAGAAAGCCTAAAAAGATTCCTGACTCACTTTATATGGAGAAGTAGCTAAGACTGTTTCGGGGGAGAAAGAATAAAGATGATGTCATGGATTGAATGCTTGTGTCCCTCAAAATTCATATATTGAAACCTTGACTCCTAATGTCATTGTATTTGGAGGTGAGAACTTTAGGGGGTAATTAGGTTTAAAGGAGGTCTTGAGAGTAGGGCCCTCATAATGGGATTGATGTCCTTATAAGACGACGAGGAGAGACCAGAGCTTGCTCACACACACTCTCTCTCTCCATGTGCACACACTGAGGAAAGGTTAGGTGAATACACAGGAAGAAGGCGGCCACCTACAAGCCAGGAGAGCATGCTTTCAGTGGACCCTAGCTCTGCTGCACCTTGCTCTTGGAATTTCCTGTCTTCTAAACTGTGAGAAATAAACTTCTGTTGTCTAAGCGGCCCAGAATGCTGTTCTGTTCTAGCACCATGAGCAGACTGATACAGATGAGAAGAGATGAAAATGAGCTTTTTGTGCCTGAAATGGTTACTAAGTCGTCCTTGGTTTGAAATGGGAGGAACTTTGTGCTTTGTGTTGGGGAAAACTTAATGGTACTTAGAGATAATACATTTGGAGCCTAGGGAAATAAAAAAAAATGAACAAGAAGGATATGTAGATTGACGGCCAAGTGTGAATTTTGTTAGTCACTTCCTTGCTGCCAGATGAGAGATTACCTAGATTAACTTTTATCGTGCTTGGCCAGCAAATGAAGCTCCAGTCAAGGGAATTTGAGCAGATAAAATTTTAGAAAAAAGCTACTCTTGTTTGACCTGTAATTATCAAAGTCAGGATAAATATGGGAATGCTGTAGAACAAGAGAACATAGAAACTAGAGAATATACAGTTAAGCAATTGAACTACTTCATTGATGGGTGTAAGTGGTTCCCTGGGGAGCCATTGTTAAGAATGTTACTTAGAATTAGTTATCCATGTATGGATCCCTGGCTCTGGAAATAGCTGAACACGCTGAAAGAAAAATATATTTGGGTTAATACAGGAACTAAAATTAACAGCCATTTTTGAAGAGATGAAAACCTCACAGGAGGGATAAACAGACAATCTGTTGTGTTGGATTAAAGGAGGAGCACATCATCATATCCACAAGGAAGACTGGAGCTACCCACCCCACCTGGCTAAATTTGGCCACATTGTAGCAAATGTCTTACTACATGATTTACTTACTCCACAGTGAATGAGACAGCCCTGGGTCTTTACCTCTCAATTCCCATTCCATGTAAATGAGAATGGGTGAGGGAGAAGGCACTGAGACTATATTGGTTCCAGCAATATGGGTATGCTATGGACTTACTGGGAGGTAGGGACATTTGATTTAAAATAAATGGTAGTTGGAAGATAAAATAATTGCAGCCACGAAATTTTGGAGTATTTAGTCATGTAGCAATATGGGGCAATTAGGTAACTAATACAGTATCCCATGGTGGATTACAGTGTGGGGTCTTTAGCAAGTTCTGGTAAGAAACTCGGAGTTCATACCCTTAGGCATGAGAAGGAAGGCTATCTTTTCTCCGGTAGGGAATTCCTCTCATTTGAACAGCAGGTCCTTGTGTCATACCAGATCCTAGGAAATAGTGAATGTCAGGTCATGGGGCACCATATGCTTATCATGAGCTGGATACCCATGAAGTAACAAAATCAGATGGGCATAGAAACAATGCATTGTGCATATCTAAGATTGGATCTAGGCAGGTCCCGAATGCATAAATAAGTTCCTTGAATTGGTATCCCAGATTCCCATACACTTACATCTATGGAATAAATGTTTCTTCCTCAACTCACAATATACCTCATGGAAGGCTTCCTAATGCCAATTGAAGAAAGAGAGAGAAATTAGGGACTAGTTCCCAGATAGGTTTATGCAAATGTTCCGGTTGAAATTTGAATGCTGTATAACTGAAGCCCTACTCAGTAATGTCCTAAGACAGTGGTGGGGACATCCATCATGTGGGTAAATCTTTGAGAGGTGCACTTGGCATTTTCTTTGTGTGGTTATAGAAGCAGCTCATGGTAAAGATGGAAGAAGAATGCTGGCCAGTGGAAAGTAGATTAGAAGGAGCAAGATACAAGACCATGAAATCTGGGAAAGTAGCATGAAGGTAGATTTTTTTTTTTTTTTTTTTTTGCGAATGGGCACAAAGTCTGAGAAATTTGTATTAACATTAATGCCCATAGAGAGCATCTACCACTAAGAAAACAATTAAAAGTCAGGTAGACTAATATAGTGCATGTCAGCCAGTATCTATCCTCAGGCATTCCATCTTTTGCACAGAGGACCCATTAAGGTAGTTATGGTGGCAGTAATGGAGGTTATGCATGGTTCTGAAGCATGAGATCCCACTAATCAAGATGAATTTAGCTATTGCCATGGCTGCATTTCCAATCTGCCAGCAAAGAGGCCAATACTAGGCTTTTAATACGGTACGATCAACTTTCTATTTGAAACGAGTTGATTATGATTATATCAGATCCCTTCTACCCTAAAAAAAGGCAGTGATTCATCCTCAACAAAATGATATATTCTGGATTTGGGTTTTCCTTCTCTATTCATAGTGGCTTGGCCAGCACCACCATATGAGAGCTTATAGAATAAGTTATCTATTGAGATGATATCCCACACATGTTGTTTTAGACCCAGTGGCCTCTGTTATGGTAGGAGAGGTATAACACTGAGTACATGGCAATGGACTACTTATCTAGCCATATATCTCATCATCCTGAACCAAACCGCATATCAGGATTGCGGAATGTCCAATTCGAAGCTCAACTTTGGTGCCAGCTTGGTGCTAACACTGGCCAAATGTTGGGTATTGGGTTGGGGTGCTGTCTTCTAGGATACAGTATGTTTGTTGAATCAACAGTAAGTGTATGGGGGCTATATCTTCAGTAGGTTGACCAAACAGGTCAAATCACCAAGAAATGGGAGAAGATTGGTCTCTCTCACTTTTGGATACCACTTGTGGAACATGTATTATCTTTAAAACCTTAACTTCTGCTTGATCAGAAGCCCTAGTTTCCAAGGGATAGAGATTTTTACCAGAAGACAGAATGAGAATTCCATTGGTTCTACATGCCATCAGACCAGCAGGCAAAGAACAAAATGACTAGAAAGATGGCAGTGGTGAGCCTGATTTCTAGAGAGAGTTAGGGTTAGTTGTTTCTACAAAACGTAGACAAAGAAGAGGATGTCTGTCATCAGGTGCCCCTTGTGCTCTTTCTCTGCCCAGCATTAGAAATGAATGAGCCCTATGACCCAGCAATTGCACTACTGGGTATTTACCCTAAAGATACAAACATAGTGATCCGAAGGGGCACGTGTACCCGAATGTTTATAGCAGCAATGTCTATAATAGCCAAACTATGGAAAGAACCTAGATGTCTATCAACAGATGAATGGATAAAGAAGATGTGGTATATATACACAATGGAATACTATGCAGCCATCAAAAGAAATGAAATCATGCCATTTGCGACGACGTGGATGGAACTAGAGCATATCATGCTTAGTGAAATAAGTCAATCGGAGAAAGACAACTATCATATGATCTCCCTGATATGAGGACATGGAGAAGCAACATGGGGGGGTAGGGGGATAGGAGAAGAGTAAATGAAACAAGATGGGATTGGGAGGGAGACAAACCATAAATGACTCTTTTTTTTTTTTTAAAGATTTTATTTATTAATTTTGACAGAGAGAGATCACAAGTAGGCAGAGAGGCAGGCAGAGAGAGTGAGAGGGAAGCAGGCTCCCTTCAGTGCAGAGAGCCCGACGTGGGACTCGATCCCAGGACCCTGAGATCATGACCTGAGCTGAAGGCAGCGGCTTAAACCACTGAGCCACCCAGGCGCCCACCATAAATGACTCTTAATCTCACAAAACAAACGGGGGTTGCTGGGGGGAGGTGGGGTTGGGAGAGGGGGAGGGGGTTATGGACATTGGGGAGGGTATGTGCTATCGTGAGTGCTGTGAAGTGTGTAAACCTGGCGATTCACAGACCTGTACCCCTGGGGATAAAAATACATTATATGTTTATAAAAAAAAAAATTGGAAGGGGAGGCGAACCATAAGAGACTATGGACTCTGAAAAACAACCTGAGGGTTTTGAAGGGTCAGGGGTGGGAGGTTGGGGGAACAGGTGGTGGGTAATGGGGAGGGCACGTTTTGCATGGAGCACTGGGTGTTGTGCAAAAAGAATGAATACTGTTACGCTGAAAAAAATAAATAAAATGGAAAAAAATAAAAAAAATATATAAAAATGAAAAAAAAAAGAAAAAAAAAGAAATGAATGAGCAATGATAGCATTCACTTACTAACAAGAGAAAGACAAGGGTTTAGGTGTCTCAAGGATGCTATTCTAGACCACTTCTCCAGGACATATACATAAGCTGGGGGAGATGACAAAGGCAAGAAAAATATAAAACAAATAGTGGAGGAGGGAGATAGTGAATTGCCTTGGGTCAGTTGCAATAACTAGGACTTCAGTTTTTTTCCCACCTAATTCCCTTGTATTAAGTCTTTGCAGCTATTGTGGCTGGCATCCCCTTGAAGCAGACCTTGTGACACACTGGATTAAATGTAGAGCTTGAGCAGATTGGAAGGATGCAAGAGGTGGATTGTATCACACAACCCTCGTGCACAGTTTCATACATTCTAAGCCTCACATTGTACAACAGCCATTGTAGTGGCAAGCAGATTTGCATAAATTTTGGCAAGCTCCATGGAGTTGAAATTTGACAGTGACTCATTTTGGACTTCATGATATGTACTTCCTGCGTTTGGCTCCATGGTTCCTCTGATACAAGAGTATGGAGTATCTGTGGATATTTGCTCCACACCCACAGTGTACAATTAGAAACTGCAGGACACTCAGGTTGTTGGGGATACTCTTGACCAATGTAATATAGGAGCTAATGGACAAAAATGCATCTTCCTTTAGATTCCTGAGCAGATAGCTCTGAGACATTATTTCATAAAATTTTTTGGACCATTCCAAAATCAAGCAAAATGTGCATGAAGCAATGGCCAACTTTCTAATACATGCTTCATTTTTTCCCCCCTCTTCCCCTGTTCTGTCCCCCTGTCCTTCACCCTACTTCCTTGTTCATATTCACAAACCACTTGCATGCAAGGCTTTATCACAAAGTCAGTTTTAAGAGGGAGATACGTGTTAGAATTATTTATTGATATGCTTTGCTCTCAGTTGGACTATTAATTTCTTCAGGGAAGGGACCATCAGGTGCTCAATTGTTGTTTACTGAATGAACTCAATCAAGAAAAATTCAGCATGCATAAATATTTTCCAAGTATGGCCTTGGCATGATCTATTCTCATAACAGAGTAAAGCGAAAACATCTAAAGAAATTGAATTTGTTTTAAAAAGGAAGATTACTTATTAAAACAAAGTCGACTGACTTTACTATTGTCAATTGTCTAAAGTCTATAAGCAGGGGTAGTTATATGGATAGGTCGATAGAAGACGGAATATCTGAGGACTGGCTGCCATTATGTGGCTTTACTTGGGAAATAATTAAATATGACAAAAATAATTAAAATTAAAAGAAAACTTCCAGTTACTAGAGTTCTGTGGCTTTGTCACATATGAAGGTAATAGCTACTTTAATATAAATGCAACATTTACAATATTAACTGCCATTTATTGAGAATCAAGTATATGATAGGCACTTACCTAAGCATCTTCCATATATTCTATCGGTTAATCCTTGCAATCTCACACAGCAGAGACTTACAATTTTTTTACATGTGGAAACTTAAGTTTGGAAATATTAAGTCACTTGTCCAAGTTCACAGAGGAAAAATGAGTCAGGAAATGAACTCAAGACTCTCTTCTCTAGGAATTCTCTATCACTGCAGCTTAGCTCGAAGATATGTGTGAGTTGTCCCTCCATTCGTCACATGAGTTCAAGTTCATATCTAAAAAGTTGAATTAATATCATTCTAAAATCTCTGACCCCAAATTCCTGACTCTATATCCCAGGTCAAGAAGAAAGTAATATTTAACACAAATCAAAAGGTAATAAGGCTGATCTTAGATACAGAATACAGAAAATCACCAGGGTTTTAATTTTTTAAAAAATTTTCTCTGCTTTGTTTTTTACTAGAATATCGAATAGTAAAGGTACAAATAAATCAGTACGCAAAAAGGACTGTACCTAGATCTGCCCATGTTCTGAGCCTGTGCTTTTATTGACTCTACCCCATGAATATAATTTAATAGAAAAGATACAGTCTGGAAGTTCACAGACTTGGCTTTTAATTCCAGTATAGCTATCAATACTTAAAACAATTTACTGAGATTTCTGTGCTTTAGTTTTCTCCAGTTGTCACATGGCTACCTGCTCTCTCTTTAGCCACAGGGTTCTTACAAGGTTAAAAGGAATGTGGTTTGAGGAAGCCGAAAGTCTTATTTAAGTGTTTAGCACTATTAATCATGACTTTCCATCACTGAATTTATTATGCATCTGCTATATGACCCCACACTGTTCACTGTATAATATCATCTTTCTTATAATCAAAATAGTCCTCAAACCAAAAAATGTTATTATGACCCTTGGGTTAATGCAATATTTTCAGAGATGGCATAGTGAAAAAAAAATGCTTAAACCTTTGAGAATGCATAAATGTTTTCTTTTCCTCTATTTTCATATTAAAGGAGCCATTTAGTGTTCCAGACAAAATGCTCCTTTTGGGTGAGGTTCATATCATCATTGGTTCAGTTTCTCTTCCCTTGGAAACTTTCTGATGGTCTGTGTAACTAGAATCCTTAGAACACTCATTCATGATGTAGGAACAACGTCAAGTGTAGCTGCTGATCAAATTCCTATTTGTCTTCCAACCCAATTTATCTGCCACAAGAATGGTTAGGCTTCTCACAGACTGAAACGTGGGCAATTTCCACACACATGCTACACAAGGATACTGTGCCTTTGTTGTTTTCTTCCACCAGGGAAGAATGGGGAAAGGAAGAAATCTCCTCAGTGGGGAGAGAAATAGAGGCTTATGAGGCATCAAATTGAAGCTAAAGCAAATTATTAATAAATAAACTGATTTATTTGTACCTTTACTATTCAATATTCTAGTAAAAAACAAAGCAGAGAAAATTTTTTAAAAAATTAAAACCCTGGTGATTTTCTGTATTCTGTGTCTAAGTTCAGCCTTATTACCTTTTGATTTGTGTTAAATATTACTTTAGCTTTACTTTACTTTACTGTCCCATCTCTGAAGGGACAGGATTTTCTTTATTTCTTTATTCCCAGGATATAGAAAAGTGTATTGTAAGCATTTTAGCAAATGACTTTAGAGGAAAGAATAAACAGACATTTAGCCAAAAAAAACCCTCCATTCTTTTCACTTATTAAAAGAAATCATAGTGAGGTTGTAGTTAGAAAATTGGGATTCAAGTCTGACTTCTTCCCCTTAAAATCTATATATTTATTGAAATTCTTTTTAAAAAGATTTTATTTATTTATTTAAGAGAGAGAGCGAGAGAGAGAGCGAGCGAGCACATGAGCAGGATAAATGGCAGGAAGAGGGGGAGGGACAGCCTGCTTGATGTGGGGCTCAATCCCAGGACCCTGGGATCATGACCAGAGTCAAAGAAAGATGCTTAACTGACTGAGCCACCCAGGGGCCCCTATTTATTGAACTTTTGAGCATAAAACTTCTCATTTGCAAAATGGAGAAAAAACTAGCCTCCATTTGAGTGACAGAGAAATCTAAAATGCAAATCTAACCAAGGCACTCTTATTTTAACCTGATAGTCTCCAGGATCAAGTCCAAGTTCTTTAGCGAATCACACAACCTCTCCATGCTCTGGCCTTTCCTTTTTCTTAGACAAATAAACTCTTAAAGCGGCAAAGTGAAGTGACTGGGGAATCTAAAAGCCATAAGAGCCCGTTGAAAGAACAGTCATGAATACATAAGACAGGATAGTTCTTAGAATGTCAGGTCAGTGATGGAGCTCCAGACAGCCAGGTATTATTTGCATCATTACAGATAATAGAAACCCTACTGAAGTAGATGGGAAGTGACACGAAGTAGAAAAGCCCCAAGGAAGGAAGCAGGTTGGCATGCTCTAGGAAGGAAGAGCAACCAGAGAGGGATGCAAAACAATGGTAGAGAATAAGACAAAGATCAGACCGAATCACGTACAGTTCTCAATGCTCATATTGATCAGTTTGAATTTTGTGATACATAGCACGCGTTAAAAGTTTTTAAGCAGGTCAGACTAAATATGAGGCAAGAGAGAGGAAGGAATCAAGGTTTTGGCTTCACAACCATTTGAAAGGTAGGAACACTGACAACGTGGAGATGGTGGAGAGAAATGGATTTTGCTGATTGTGGGGGCAAAGGGAAGGAAATCAAGAATTTTATTTAGAAATGTTAGAGATGGCTATTAAACATTGCTGACCACAGCTTTAGTCAATACTAAATCTTGGAGTCTGAATTTCAAGAGTGACATGTAAGCTGAAGAAAGCCTTTCCTTCCCTATCAATTAGGCCATCTTTTTAATGTTTACCGCAGAGGACTTCAAACCCTTCTCCTGAAGAATTCCCAGGAAATATCACTGGGGCAACTCAATAAATTGAGGGAAAATGCAAGGGCATGGAGCTCCTTTGACAAAGCACCTCTTGTTTCTTTTCTTATTCTTTGAATTTGTTCTCTACATTTGGAGTCTGTGTAAGATTTCATTTTAAGAAGTGTCTGAAAGTTACATCATAATCATAGGTAGCAGGTACATAGTGCTTACTATCTGTCAAACACTGTTCTAGTATATATACATACATACATATATATGCATATATATACACATACACCTATTTCATAAAGGTTTTTCAAGGATTAAACAAGACATGTGTATATCTATCTATTTACATACACACATATACCAATTATATATGTATTAGATATATACACTAATTTAAATATCACAACAACCTTGTGTGCTGGACACCATCTTCAACCTTATTTTATGATGAGGAACCTGATACCTAAAGTATCATATCTAGGAAGTGGTGGAGTTGGAGTTCGGTCAGACTCCTCACCACTACCACCACAAAATAATATTGAAACTTTCTAACAGGGCACATAAAACTTTAACCTACTTTGCCGCCCCACAGCTTATAAAAATATCCAAGCCGCCCATGCTCCAACTACCCTGATTATGACCATTTCTCCATTTCTCATTCATACTCTTACATTTAATTCACCTTAGTGGGGAGAGAAATAGAGGCTTATGAGGCATCAAAACCCAGCTAAATAGACATGTTTTCATAGAGGCTTGCTTGGATCCTCACCTCTTAAGGGCAGAGAGAATCACAAGCTCCTTTGAACTTTGAGAATGCTCTGTTCACAGTCCAATTACATCAGTCGTGATTTGTGTGTGTGTGTGTGCCCTACTGCCCTCTACTTTTCCCACACAGAGAATGTCTCACCCACACAGAGATTGTGAAAGCTTTAAGGACAACCTCTTTTGTTTAACTGAGCTTCATAAGGTATCCTCACTTCTGAAACTAATGGTCTAGAAAGAAATATAGACACAGAAGCAACTCTAACCCAGTAAAAACTGGCATTTCACAGATTCTTAAATTGGGGTACTTAGGTTCAAATTTTGGCCATGCCACTTGCTTCCCAAACGTAGAGAAGTTATTTAGCCTCCATTTGTCTCAGTTCACGTGTTGGTAACATGCAGGTAGTATTACTTATTTCATAATGCTGTTTCAAGGATTAAACAAGATGTATTACTCACTTGGAACAATGACTGGCACGTAGTATATATTTGATAAAGGTTTCTTATTATTTTTACATTACCTTTATTATAGAAATATATCCCAACGTATCCCAGACTGTTATATTTTGTATTTCTAGCACTAACCAGGAATGTCATTTGCATATTTTTTGAATGAATGACTCAGTTGATGGATAGACCATATCCACTGAATTATTGATTAACACAACACATAGTGATTGTGTATCTACAATGTTCAATCGCTATGCTAGTTTCTGGGGTTGAACCACATAGGTAAGGTTTCTGCCCTCTCAGGAATTCTAGTCTGACTAGGATGGGGCATGTGTGGCACAAACAAATAAAGAGGCAATTATAAGATGAATTCAGGGATCGATCCCTCCAGAATGATGACATCATTCAAAATGATGGCAGACCTTGGGATGGAGAGAAAGACTTTAAAATGGCAACAAAAGTCCTTGGTTGATATGATAAAGCACATGGAATATTAGTAGAGGACACCAAAGGAGGAGTATTGAAAGCAGGTATAATACACAGTTCTCTGGGTTTTAAACATTCGGGGAGTCTATGCAGGATCCCAGACACAACCAAAATTTTAAGTATCCCTTTCGGAAGGAATGTGGGCAGGGTAGATAATGAAGCTGCACAATTAAATTCACCAGTGGGCCATATTCCCAGAAACGGAGTCCAAGCACACTCTTCATTCTCAGTACCCACAGGATGGGTCCACCAGGGAGCCTCAGATATCTCCTGTAGTTAATTCCTTCCCTGGCTTTGAAAAATTGGCACCTAAGGTAGGGAACACTGAATGTAAGAGAACAGGAAACGCCTAACGAGAATTTATTCTTTCTGAAAAGCATTTTTAAGACTAGGATTTTTTATTTTTTAGGAAGAAAATGATTCAAACTCATGCCCACTGCTCTGCTCCCCTTCCCTCCACTTTCAGAATCAAGGTGGAAGGAAATGCAAAAACAAATCAGTAAAAAACGCTGGAAACTCTCCAGTCCCTTGATGTGTTCCAACACAAACATCATGGGGGCTGTGGAAAACTCCCCAAGGAAACATTTCATAGGACCATAGCATTTTTGAGCTGGAAGGGACCCAGATCAAATGGACCAGTTCTTTGTTTTAAATAAGGATGCTCTGAAGAGGCCAACAGAATGGAAGGCAGTTAGGCTGGCATGTTGTGGATTAGGAAAGTAAATGCATATTTCTCATCAAATGACTTTTTCCAACTTTATTTTTAAAAGTGATAATTCTAATAGTTTTAAAAAGAAAAACATGGCTAAATTTCAGTATGGAACTGTAACCCTACTCAGAATTTTAACAACAATTCTATTGCTAATAAAATCTTATTCACTTAGTTCATACACATTTGTGATATAATCTTGACTCTGAAACTTTGAAACAGCGTTATAACTTTATGGGATGATGGATACTTTCAAATACAAAGCCATTTTCCTGTTAATGCAACGGTAAATCAGAAATAATATTAAATGGGAAGCCAAAAATGACTTATTTCATTCATGTTATAATGTTTTTCTATAACGTACTTCTATATTTAATGTGTAACTATCTTTCTCACAGTAATTGCACAATGGTTTAGATTTTTTTTCTTTCACGTAAATGTTTCATCCTCATATACCTAAAATGTATCTAACACAATAACTTAGAAAGAAGGGGAAACTCCCTTGTCAGTGACAAGGAATTCAGGAAGGTCTAATACCCTCTTCTACTCACCATCTGATACTAAGACATACATAATTTGTTTAATTATATCTACAATCCTATCTTGCTTTGGCTTTGTTCCGGTATCCTAAGACATTTTCATGTTTTTTTAAATTAGCAGGACTGTTTATTCAAATGAAGTCTTATGAACTATGTAAATAGATAAGAGCTGAAGTTCCAATTAAAATGGTGATGGCACATGGCCCCATCTCTGTCCACACACATTTTCACTCCCCACATCTTCTTCCATAGAGCTCTGAAGGAATTTGTGGAGCTGGAGTTGAAAACTAGTGCAGCAACGGGATCTATAAAAAGCTGAGGCAAATAAATATTCATAGACTAGTATATTTATTCACACACACGCGTGCACACACAAACACATCCCACATGTATTCACACACATATGCATATATGCTATATATATGCATGTAAAACTTTATGCATAAAGTGAGACCTGACTATTTAGAAAAAGTTAGCAACATAGAAACCAAATAGAAAATATTATTCTAATACAGTTGGAAATGTCAATGGAGAATGGATTTCAATAGTTTACAAGGGTTTGTCTTCCATCGAATGGTCTGGTTTACACCAATTGACACTGGCTTCTTTTGACCAAAGGCTGGATTTATTTATATTCTGGTTGGAACCTTTGACTCATATATCATACACCCACACAACCCACTTAGCTTAAAAAAAAAAAAAAAAAACCACCAGAGTGAAGAAGGTAGCTTGTTGTAGCCTCCTTTGTGGATTGTGGTTAGCGTAACAGGATCATGAACAAAAGGGTCACAAAACCACATGGTTTGGACAGAGAACACTTCAGAGCAGCAGCTGCCTTCAAACCAAAAGGGTTTATAAAGGCAAATTGAGCATATGGTTACTTAGTGTCCTAAGATGACTTGAGTGAAGACTGGACCCACAGTGAAGGGCGTTAAAAGAAAGCCATCATCTTTAGCCAGACAAGTACTGTGTGTCAGAGGTTTTCTACGTGTAGTCCCCTTTATCTGTAGGATGAAGTAGGTTATCTCCTGTTTATAGAAGAGGACACTACAGACAGGAGAGGTTGATTAATTTGTCCAAGAGTATATAAACTGTGTTTGTTTTATCCTATCACACTATCCTTCCTCTTCCACCAACGAGCTGAGCAGGCCTCTAGCCCAAGGCCTTTGCTATTTGCTCCTCTGCCCACAATTCCCTTCTCATGGATATTCTCTTGTCTACTCTCTTATTTCACACAGGTTGCTGCTCAACTGCACCTTCTTGGTGGGGCCTTCTCTATCTTTCATAAGATAACACTTCTTGTCCCTCCCTATCCACTTCCTTTTCCTTATTTTTTTTCCACAGCATTTCTTGCTCCCTGACATGATATTAGACATGCACTTATTCACTGGTTTGTCATTTGTCTTTCATAGTAGAATGTAAATCCCCTTAGGATAGGGGCCCTGTTTGTATAGTTTCCTACCCTAGCTTCAATACCTGATATAGCACGTGTCTGGTACATAGTAAAATGATCAATAAATACTTGTCGTTGAATGAATGAATTAAATAAAATAATTAAATTAAATAATAAATAGCAGGCAGAGAAGTTAAGGAATTTGTTCAAGTTTTAGCCCTTTGGGAATGCAGTGTTAGAATGCTCTTAGTAAATTGATTTGAGAGGATTCTTTCTACCCTCAGCAATGTGGATGGCTTTTTCTTGGTTTAAGTCAATCAGTGAAGACCCTGATTCTGGCTGATGTAGCCAGCTCAGAAGTGGTCACACATCCTGATTCAGGCCAATGAGATCAAAGGAATTTTTTCTTTTTAAGTGATTTCTTGGAAGAGAGCAATCTTATACTTCTGAGAGAATTATTAACTCTCAAAGACCTCTTTTCTTCTCTTTGGGCATGAACAGGTGGATGGGAAAAGTATAAACAGGAAAATCCTGAAGTGTGGCTAGGGTTTATTTAACTAATACTGAGTCTTTAACCAGTGTCATATACCACTGTAGTCACTGAGAATATAGTGGTTAATGAGAGTGACAAGGTCTTTGTTCCTTGGAGATTAATTTTATAGAGGAGACAAAATAAGTAATCAAATAAGCAGATAACTTCTATTAGTGATACATTGTATGAAGAAAATTAAACAGTATAACATAATGGAGAATATCGTTTATCTTGAGGTAAGAGGTAAGTCCTCTCTGGAAAGGGTTTTTAGTTGTCTATACAAATGCCTTATTTGTTTTAAATAAATAAGTACGACATTTTTGTAATGAATCAGTTATATTACTTTGACTTTTAGACAAAATCAAGCAAAATTTAATGTAAAATCATCAAACAAAAACAGTAGTATGTATTATAGTCAATAACACTGCCATACTACCATTTTATATCTTCCAAAATTTGGCAACTTTTATCATGTATGTCAGAAAATATCTTCTCTCATCTCATTGACATGTACTGAGTGAATGTTACTATCTCTAAGTCAGTCAGCTTGTTCAGGGTTATGGACTTTATTAATTGATTTAAGCCTACCCATGGACTTGAGGGTAGAGTAAATCCTACCAAAGTGTCTATCCAATTGACTGCAGTCAGAGAGGTTAAATGGTGTTATAGAGAAGGCATCATGAGAACAGCCAGAAAAATGGGGATTGAAATAAAATAGACCATGGAGCCTGCAACATCTTCTTCCCATCACACTCTATTAATACACGAATAAGCATAAGTCTAAGAAAAAGGTGAGATATTCTCAGATGTCAGAACTCAGAGGAAATTCAAGGTGGAGGCACAATCAGGAGCGGATAACGCAGCATTATAAAGAACACAAGTCCCAGATATGAGAAATGGCACAGAAGATAATATGGTCTTCAGTCCTCACAAGGAAGAATTTGAAACCAAGCTTCTGCATAGAGCTGGAAGCCTTTCAGTCTCACACATTGATGGGAAAGAAGACTGGAACAATTCCACCTACAGACCCAGGAACAGGAAACTACAGAATGCTTGTTATCCACCTGGAAATGTGCATAGGAAAAAAAGTTACCTCTAGTCATCAGCAATCCAGTTTGGAAAATTATTCAGAAGAAGTTAAAATCTTGAGGGTATTTTGAAGAATAAAACTCAAAACCACACCGAAGGGAATAGTTTCACAACCTGGGGCATATAGGACTTCCATAGGAGGAGAAAAAACAGTGACGATGAGTCAACAATCCAAGTTTAAATAACACACAAGGAAATGTACCACTTTGAAGGAGCATCACTAAGGCCAGTAATCACTTAAAAAAAAAGTAACAAAGACAAGCCTGCATTTTATAGGGAACAGGGCCTAGATATATATGGCCATGAGCTGAGGTGGGAATGCTTGGAAGCCAGACCAGTGTGGAACAAAGTCAATGTTCCAGAGGGCTGGAGCAATGGCTGGAGCCACTGAAGGAGAACTACCAATGCATAGCGGCAGAGACTTTATCTGGGCCAGTAGGCAGTGAGAATTTCCTTAAAGGTGGAAATTGACAGGTTATCAGTTTTCAAAAAAGCAAAGAAAGGAGAGAGAAGCTGAGTCTGGTACACTTGCTCTTAGCCCAAATAATTGAAAATTGTGAGATTGTTCCTGCATGGGAGTGTCATATGCCTGACAATAATTTGGAGAGTTTCTTGGAATTGGCTCAGAATAGGACTCTCACAGATGGAAGTAAGCATAGCTCAGAAACAAGATTGCCCAAAAAAAAAAAAAAAAAAAAAAGAGAGAGAGAGAGATGTCAAGCCATCATAACGAATGCTTGTCAACAAAAACAGGATACAAAACATGTAAATACTAAAGATTGACATTAGAATTGGCAGATACAGGATGCAGAAAAACAATGTAAGAAAATATTTCCCATACTACAATAAATTATGCACTTAAAATGATGAGTATCAAAAATACCAAGAATGAATTGAGACACTTCTCAAAATCAAGTAAGAACTCTAGGAGTAAAATTTATTGTGTATGGGTGTCAAGTGATTGTATACGAAGTTTAGGAAAAAAAAAAAACAAGCCCAAACCTACAGAATATACTGTATATGGTTAAACCCATTAGAGAAACATACTTTTTTCAGGGGAGGAGAAAGTGGGAGGAAAGCTTGGGAAAGCCTAGGTTCTCCAACAGCTCTGTCTCCAGTAAATCACTTCGGAAAGGATGTGTATTTTTGTCCTTTACTCTTCATGTTCTCCACTCCAGTTTTACCAGTAATAAGGCTGAATCTTGAGTCTGTTTTTTAGATTTACATTTTTGATACCCTTTGAATTTATTTTTTAATATTTTATTTTGAAAAATTTTAACCTATAAAAAGTGACAAGAAAAAGGCAATAAATACCTATAATACTTTTTATCTAGATTCAGCAATTGTTAATACTTTCACATATACTTCATCTCTCTATAAATATGTATATATTAATATAATTACTCCTTTTAGAACCATTAGCATGTTGATGATATCACAAATCATCATTCTTAAGTACTTCAGTATATGTATGCTGAGAACAAAGACATTGTCCTTCATAATTGCAAAACTATTATGGGGTTCAATTATTATTATTTTAAAAATTATGCCATGTTATTGTAGACATTGCTGCTATAAACATTCGGGTACACGTGCCCCTTCGGATCACTATGTTTGTATCTTTAGGGTAAATACCCAGTAGTGCAATTGCTGGGTCATAGGGTAGTTCTATTTTCAACATTTTGAGGAACCTCCATGCTGTTTTCCAGAGTGGTTGCACCAGCTTGCATTCCCACCAACAGTGGAGGAGGGTTCCCCTTTCTCCGCATCCTCACCAGCATCTGTCATTTCCTGACTTGTTAATTTTAGCCATTCTGACTGGTGTGAGGTGATATCTCATTGTGGTTTTGATTTGTATTTCCCTGATACAAAGTGATGTGGAACACTTTTTCATGTGTCTGTTGGCCATCTGGATGTCTTCTTTGCAGAAATGTCTGTTCATGTCCTCTGCCCATTTCTTGATTGGATTGTTTGGTCTTTGGGTGTTGAGTTTGCTGAGTTCCTTATAGATTTTGGATACTAGCCCTTTATCTGATATGTCGTTTGCAAATATCTTCTCCCATTCTGTCAGTTGTCTTTTGGTTTTGTTAACTGTTTCCTTTGCTGTGCAAAAGCTTTTGATCTTGATGAAATCCCAATAGTTCATTTTTGCCCTTGCTTCCCTTGCCTTTGCCGTTGTTCCTAGGAAGATGTTGCTACGGCTGAGGTCGAAGAGGTTGCTGCCTGCATTCTCCTCAAGGATTTTGATGGATTCCTTTCTCACATTGAGGTCCTTCATCCATTTGGAGTCTATTTTCGTGTGTGGTGTAAGGAAGTGGTCCAATTTCATTTTTCTGCATGTGGCTGTCCAATTTTCCCAGCACCATTTATTGAAGAGGCTGTCTTTTTTCCACTGGACATTCTTTCCTGCTTTGTCGAAGATTAGTTGACCATAGAGTTGAGGGTCAATTTCTGGGCTCTCTATTCTGTTCCGCTGATCTATGTGTCTGTTTTTGTGCCAGTACCATGTTGTCTTGATGATGACAGCTTTGTAATAGAGCTTGAAGTCCGGAATTGTGATGCCACCAACTTTGGCTTTGTTTTTCAATATTCCTTTGGCTATTCGAGGTCTTTTCTGGTTCCATATAAATTTGAGGATTATTTGTTCCATTTCTTTGAAAAAAATGGATGGTATTTTGATAGGGATTGCATTAAATGTGTAGATTGCTTTAGGTAGCATGGACATTTTCACAATATTTATTCTTCCAATCCAGGAGCATGGAACATTTTTCCATTTCTTTGTGTCTTCCTCAATTTCTTTCATGAGTACTTTATAATTTTCTGTGTATAGATTCTAGATGTCCATCAACAGATGAATGGATAAAGAAGATGTGGTATATATACACAATGGAATACTATGCAGCCATCAAAAGAAATGAAATCTTGCCATTTGCGACGACATGGATGGAACTAGAGCGTATCATGCTTAGTGAAATAAGTCAATCGGAGAAAGACAACTATCATATCATCTCCCTGATGTGAGGACATGGAGAAGCAACATGGGGGGTTAGGGGGATAGGAGAAGAATAAATGAAACAAGATGGGGTTGGGAGGGAGACAAACCATAAATGACTCTTAATCTCACAAAACAAACTGGGGGTTGCTGGGGGGAGGTGGGATTGGGAGAGGGGGAGGGGGCTATGGACATTGGGGAGGGGAGGCGAACCATAAGAGACTATGGACTCTGAAAAACAACCTGAGGGTTTTGAAGGGTCAGGGATGGGAGGTTGGGGGAACAGGTGGTGGGTAATATGGAGGGCACGTTTTGCATGGAGCACTGGGTGTTGTGCAAAAACAATGAATACTGTTATGCTGAAAAAAATAAATAAAATGGGAAAATAAATAAATAAATAAATGATTTCATTTGGAGAGAGAAAAAAAAATTATGCTATGTTAGTCACCATACAGTGCTTCATTAGTTTTTGATATAGTGTTCCATGATTCATTGTTTGCATATAAAACCCAATGCTCATTGCAATACATGTCCTCCTTAATATCCATCACCAGGCTAACCCTCGCCCCCTCTGCTCTGAAACTCTCAGTGTGTTTCCCATAGCCCGTGGTCTCTCATGTTTTGTTTTCCCCTCTGATATCCCCCCTTTCATTTTTCTCTTCCTTCTCCTAATGTCCTCCACACATAAGTGAAACCATATGATAATTGTCTTTCTCTGCTTGACTTATTTCAGTTAGCATAATCCCCTCCAGTTCCATCCATGTTGATGCAAATGGTGGGTATTCATCCTTCCTGATGGAGGCATAATATTCCATTGTATATATGGACCACATCTTCTTTATCCATTCGTCTGTTGAAGGGCATCTCATCTCCTTTGACAGTTTGGCTGTTGTGGACATTGTTGCTTTGAACTTTGGGTTGCATGTAGCCATCTTTTCACTACATCTCTATCTTTGGGGTAAATACTCAGTAGTGCAATTGCTGGGTCATAGGTTAGCTCTATTTTTATCTTTTTGAGGAATTGCCATACTCTTTTCCAAAGTGGCTATACCAACTTGTGTTCCCGCCAACAGTGTTAAGAGAGTTCCTTTTCTCCACATCCTCTCCAACATCTGTTGTTTCATGGCTTGTTAATTTTTGCCATTTGTAACTGTGTAAGGTGGTATTCTCATTGTGGTTTCGATTTGAATTTCCCTAATGGCTAGTGATGTTGAACATTTTTTCATGCTTCTGTTAGCTATTTGTATGTCTTCTTTGGAGAAGTGTCTGTTCATGTCTTCTGCCCATTTTTTGACTTGATTATTTGTCTTTTGGGTGCTGAGTTTGAGAGAAGTTCTTTATAGATCTTGGGTACAAGCCCTTTATCTTTAGTGTCATTTGCAAATATCTTTTCCCGTTCGTGTGTTGCCTCTTTTATTTTGTTGACCATTTCCTTTGCTATGCAGAAGATTTTGATCTTGATGAAGTCCAAATTTTTCACTTTTGTTTCCTCTGCCTTTGGAGATGTGTCTTGAAAGAAGTTGCTGTGGCCTATGTCAAAGAGATTACTGCCTATGTTCTCCTCTGGGATTTTGATGGATTCGTGTCTCATATTGAGGTCTTTCATTCATTTTGAGTTTATCTTTGCTTATGGTGTAAGAGAATGGCCGAGTTTCATTTTTCTTTATGTAGTTGTCCAATTTCCCCAGCACCATTTATTAAAGGGACTGTGTTTTTTTCATTGGATATTTTTTCCTGCGTTGTCAAAGGGTAGCTGACCACAGAGTTGAGGGTCCATTTCTGGGTTCTCTATTCTATTCTACTGATCTATGTGTCTGTTTTTGTGCTAGCACCTTGAATCAGGCAACATGATGCCCCTAGCTTTGTTTTTCTTTTTCACCATTTCCAGGTTCAATTATTGATACAACACTGTTACCTAATAGTTAACCCATCTTCCAATCTTACCAATTACTCCAGAAATGTCTTTACCACAACTTTTTTCCCCCTGATTTGTGTTCCAATACAGGACTGACCTTGCATTTGTGTCTTTACTACCCTTTAATCTGGAAGAGTTCCTCAGCCTTTGTCTTTCACAATGCTGACATTGTTGAAAAATAGAACTCAGTTTTTTAATGAATGCCCCCTTAATTTGTTATCCGGTTGTTTTCTCATGATTAGATTTAGATTTTGTATTTTTCTCTTTTCAGGAATACTATATAGGTGATCAGTCTTTCTCAGTGGACCACATTTGTTCCATTCAAGATGTTAACTTTGATCATTTATTGTGTGATGTTGCCACAATAAAGGAACCATTTTTCTTTGGCAATTAATATGCAGTCTTTGCCTGGATAGTTTGATCCCATTCAACAACAAACTGTGATGTATTGGTGTAGTTTCTACTGATGATTCTTGATTAAATCAATTATTTCCATATTGGTGGCTAAATGTTTTGTGTTCATCATCTTCACTGGATCAGAATCTGGAAGCACAAGTCATCTAATTTTCTGAAACTGGGTGCATGGTACATTAGCCTGGAAACCCCGAGAGATCAACATAATGTGTAAAACAGCAAGAAAATGTGTCTTGGAGTGGCATGGTGGGGAGGGGTTTGGTTTTGAACATAGGCCTTGCCAGTCTTGAAATTTGTGGGCTCTAGCCATTTATGGCTGGTGTTTGCAGGCATGTGACTGATTTTTAAAAGCATGGCCAGATTTGGAGGATTAACCCATTTTTGGTCTGATCTTTTCAAGGATGGGTCTCTGTCTAGATTTAACAAATAAAGTGATTCAGTTTAGGGATTAAAGTAATTAGGGCCTTTAATTGGTTGAGTAGATTCTGAACTCAGGAATAGACGGCAATTTCTTCTCATGAGTCAGAAAAGATTTTCTTGATTCTGGAGAACGAGCTTATTTTTTGACAATTTTGAAATCGTTTGGGGAGAAGAAACAGACACCTTTGCAGAGCTAGAAACTTCTCATCTCAAAAGAGGTGGTGGTTTCTGTATAGCATTGCTGTCAGGCCTGCGAGGGCACCGAGCTACAGAGGAACTTTGCCTCTTCATTTCTTTTGGAGTACTGAGCAGGAAGATATGAAAATGAAACTGATTGTTTTCTTTTAATCTCCCACCTGATTTACCTTGTTTTTCAGCTTGTGCTGAGAGACAGACCATAGAAGCTTTGGTTCTGCTGCAAAGGGTCATAGGTGGGAGACAGAGAGTTTCAGAGAGCCACAGGGAACATTTATTTTTTGTCTAAGGACTAAATGCGGAAAAAGCAAGATTTGGGGACAAGTATATGGCCTGGGTTTCTGCTTCTCGCTGGAATTCTTAGGAAACTCCAGGAGCAGCACTGGGGGAGCATACATGCGCTCTGCAGAACTGGAACATGTTGATTGGTGGCCATGGCTGAAAATGGTGACATAATTCCACTGTCATATTGTTTGTCTGTGTCCCTTCTCCAATGCATTACAAAGTCATGAGTTACTTCTCATAATCCTCCCCTGTTCTCCCAGAGTTACTGACAGTGGTTATCGCAGTGAAAATAGTCCAAAGAGGAATTCTAGAAGAATCAACATAGCAAGTTGTGTTCCCTTTAGCTTACACACACACACACACACACACACACACACACACAGACAGACAGACACACACACACACAGCTGGAGACAATGGAGTTGCTATTACCTTCTTAAGAAGAGCAGAGTTTGGGAAATAATAACTACCCTGTGGGGTAGAGTGCCAAGGACCTCCCAAGAATCTTCCTTGTGAAATTCATAGGTGTCTGTAGGAAACAAAGGTTGTCTTTATGTTTCCTAGCAGGATGACTGCTGAGCAGAAGGACATAGTGACCTGTGCAAGTACCACAGCAAAAGAGAAGAATCATAAGGAGAGAGGATGGAGGTCCCTTTTATCCTTCCCAAACCTCCACAGGAAAGTAGCTCCATCCTGTATCCATAGGCCCCAATTTAGGGTTATAGAAGATAGGTATTAACACTCTGCAGGCTTGACAGGAACTGCCACAGTATAGGGGAAAAGGCACACAAAACAGAGGAATAGAGACATGATGCCTCCATCTGGTGGCCAGATAGAACTTCTAACTACATCTTTCAAGAGGATTACTCAAAACAAGAAACGTTTGAGGGATTGGATCCCTCAGCCACCTGTACGTATAGAATCCACAGGAGGTAGATGAGCGGGGATCCATTCACTCAGCAAAGTCTTTACCGAGTACCTACTATTTGTAAAGAACTGTTCTTTCCAAAGGGACATAGTAGTCAATCAGACAGAGATTGCTTTTTATTCATTAAGAGAGATGGATAATAGACAAATGTATACATAAGTATGCAATACGAGACAAAAAGTAATTTTTAAAAAAATCAAAGGAGAGTAAACTTAACTCAACAGGCAGTTATATACAACAATGGCCACCCCCTAGATGACCCATCCTTCACAAGAGTAAGAAAAGAGGAGAAGAAAGACAAAGAGGATGAAAGAGAAAATTATACTCCAAAACAAAAGTTCTGTGGCTCAGGACAGCCTGGAATGAAGGGTGAGGGAAAGCTTTATAGGTAGAGAAGGAGATTTTGACCCAAAATGAGACTGAGATCTTAATAACAAGATTAAAAAAAAAAGTCATTGGATTACAGTTTATTTGCCAATTATAGTGCCATAAAGCTGGGGAAAAAAAGGTTATTGCATTGGATCAATGTGAAACATAAGAAACAATTGCAAAGTTTAAGCGGCCTCATTACCCATTAGGGTGAGATCTGGACAAAGCAAAGATGGTAATGATCATTGAAAATATGCAGAACTACTTCATGTTGATAGGCTGATGAATTGAGACAGATTGATCAGGGCCATATCCTCAAGAGTCCAATAAGTAGCTGCTCCAGTGTTTGACTGCATTCTTCATGTGATTAAAGGTTGTACTATGTGTGGTTTGGAAAATACTGTTTTGCTACAATAAGCATTTATTAAGCTTTTTAGATTTTCTTAGCATAAGGCTGGTCCTCTGATACTCTCATTTTTCAGATTTGTTCTTTAAATTTTTTTTTAAAGATTTTATTTATTTATTTGACAGAGAGAGATCACAAGTAGGCAGAGAGGCAGGCAGAGAGAGAGAGAGGGAAGCAGGCTCCCTCCTGAGCAGAGAGCCCGATGTGGGACTCGATCCCAGGACCCCGAGATCATGACCCGAGCTGAAGGCAGCGGCTTAACCCACTGAGCCACCCAGGCGCCCCTGTTCTTTAAATTTTTTTAAAAAAAAGTTGAAGATTTGATTAATTCAACTTTAAGATTCTTATTTATTTATTTGAGAGAGAGCGAGCACGAACATGCCCGCGCAAGGTGGGGAGGGGCAGAGGGAGAGGGAGAAACAGACTCCCCGCTGAGCAGGGAGCCTAACGTCAGGCTCAATCCCAGGACTCTGGGATCATGACCTGAGCCAAAGGCAGACATTTAACCCAGTGAGCCACCCAGGTGCCCTAGATTAATTCAACTTTAGAGATGCTGAACAAATCACCCCCTCTGGTGAAATACCTCAGTTGTCAGCTAGGTGAAGAACCCCAATTCTACCCAGATATTTAAGTAAAATCATTCTGGCTGGGACTGAATAGAGTAAGAAATGGGGAAATGAGGAAACAAAGTTTTTTTTTTTTTTTTTTTACTTTTAAAGATTTTGTGCTTTAACATATAAGAGGAGGAAGGATACCAAATTTTTGGCTTTCATTTCTTTCTAGGAATTTATTACTAGAAGGGTGCTTGTATTCAAATTTTAGGACATCTTAATATTGCTGGCATTATATTATTGTAATTTATAATAGTAAATGGGGGCAATTTATGTAGTCATTTAGGCTCATAACATAACTTCTCCTGAGATACTGGAGTATGTTGCTGGCTATTATTTGCAACAGGAGAAAAATAGGGATTTTTGGTCTCTGATGCAGAGTGGCTTTGTGGATGCCTTAATATATGCTCTGGTCTGATTCCTTTCAGAGCAGAGTCAATACATATGTCTCAGGTCTCAGGACAGTCCACAGAGTAGCAGTCTTTGGAACTGGAAGAAGGCCACATTGGAAGAAGGATGGAAGCAGTCCTGCTTGACAGACTGTGGGAACTCTCCTCTACAGAATCAGCCATAAACAGCAGGCTTGAATGCTTAAGCATATTAGGTTACAGAACAAAAATGATAGGAGCCCTGGGAGAAACATAGAAATTATAATAAATATAAGAAATAGGAATTTCTGCCCTCATGGAAATTGTGGGAGGGAAGCTGTTGTGTTTTCCTTGTCACACTGACTCTTCCTGAAGATCTCCATAGCTCCCTCCTCAGACCCACAGGCAGTCTGCATCCTCCTCTTTTCCACATGGGAAGCCCTCTGGGGCAGGCATGGGGAGGAGAAGCTGAGGTTGGCACTGACTCCGTCCAAGAAGGGCTAGGTTAACCCAATTCAGGCCAGAGAAGTGAGAAGCCCATTGTAGTCTTGGGTGCAAGCTTTGTCCTGCAATTCAGCTGATACCAATACTTTGAATCCCCTTGGATTCAGAATCCAGAGGGGAAAGGGAATAAGGATCCTTTGTAAACTATACCAATGACCTCTGAGAGAGAGAGAGAGAGAGAGAGAGAGAGAGAGAGATGGCACACAGGATGGAGGCACAGGGCATAGGGGCTGGAGCCCCGAGTAGGCATCCAGATAGACAGAAGGCTCTCCACACAATGATACACACCAAAGCCTGACAGATTACAAATGGCAGGCACTGTATTGGGGTTTTACCCATACTGTCATATTTAAACCTCTCAGAAATCCAGTGCAGTGGATATTATTATCCCCAAGGAGAATAGTCAGGTTTTTGTAAGGGTGAGTTGTATGGAAGAAACCCTTTGAAACTAGTGGTGCTGAAAAGTTTTGACTGTTCCCATAATACGAAATATATTAGATACTGAAGTGTCCAAAAAACAGTTGTTGCCATTACTATCTGCAATGGAATCTAATCTTCTCTTTTTTGTTTTATTTCAAAACATCTGGTTGCGGCGCTTGGGTAGCTCAGTGGGTTAAGCCTCTGCCTTCAGCTCAGGTCATGATCCCAGGGTCCAGGGATCAAGCCCCGCATCCTGCTCTCTGCTCAGTGGGGAGCCTGCTTCCCCCTCTCTCTCTGCCCGCCTCTCTGCCTACTTGTGATCTCTCTCTCTCTGTCAAATAAATAAATAAAATCTTAAAAAAAACACACACACCAAAAAACATCCGGTTGAAACAATTAAAATATTTTTAAGAGCCACTAATTATTCACGACACGTAATTTGAAAACCAACAAAAAACTGTTCTAAGTAAAGGCATGGCACATAGATCTGGGTTAAAATCCTGATTTTTTAAAAAAAAATTTTATTTATTTTTATTTTATTAACATACAATATATTATTTGCTTCAGGGGTATAGGTCTGTGAATCATCAATCTTACACAATTCACAACACTCACCATAGCACAAATGTCCATCCCAAATGTCCATCACCCAGCCACACTATTCTTCCCTCCCATCCCCCAGCAACCCTCCGTTTGTTTCCTGAGATTAAGAGTCTCTTACGGTTTGTCTCCCTCTCCATTCCCATCTTGTTTCATTTTTTCCCTCTCTTCCCCCATGACCTCCCGCCCTGCCTCTCAAACTCTCAAATTCCTCTTTTCAGAAAAATCATATGATAATTTTCTTTCTCTGATTGACTTATTTCGCTCAGCAAAATACCCTCTAGTTCCATCCACGTCATTGCAAATGGCAAGATTGCATTTTTTGATGGCTGCAGAGTATCCCATTGCATATATAAATAGATATCTATATCTATATCTATATCTATATATGTACCACATCTTCTTTATCCATTCATCTGTTGATGGTCATCTAGGTTCTTTCCATAGTTTGGCTATTGTGGACATTGCTGCTATAAACATTTGGGTGCATATGCTGCTTTGGATCACTACATTTGTATCTTTAGGGTAAATATCCAGTAGTGCAATTGCTGGGTTGTAGGGTAGCTCTATTTTCAACTTTCTGAGGAATCTTCATACTGTTTTCTAGAGAGGCTGCACCAGCTTGCATTCCCACCAACAGTGTAGGAGGGTTCCTCTTTCTCTGCATTCTCGCCAACACCTGTCATTTCCTGATGTGCTAATTTTAGCCATTCTTATTGGTGTGAGGTGGTATCTCACTGTGGTTTTGATTTGTATCTCCTTGATGCTGAGTGATTTGTCTGTTGACCATTTGGATGTCTTCTTTCCAGAAATGTCTGTTCATGTCTTCTGCTCATTTCTAGATTGGATTATTTGTTCTTAGGGTGTTGAGTTTGATAAGTTCTTTATAGATTTTGGGTACTAACCTTTTATCTAATATGCCATTTGCAAATATATTCTCCCATTCTGTTAGTTGTCTTTTGGTTGTGTTGACTGTTTCCTTTGCTGTGCAAAAGCTTTTTATCTTGATGAAGTCCCAATAGTTCATTTTGCCCTTGCTTCCCTTGCATTCAGGCAAGTTTCTAGGAAGAAATTGCTGTGGTTGAGGTTGAAGATGTTGCTGCCTGGGTTCTCCTCAAGGATGCTGATGGATTCCTGTCTCACATTAAGGTCTTCCATCCATTTTGAGTCTATTTTTGTGTGTGGAGTAAGGAAATGGTCCAGTTTCATTCTTTGGCATGTGACTGTGCAATTTTCCCAGCACCATTTGTTGAAGAGACTGTCTTTTTTCCATTGGACATTCTTTCCTTCTTTGTCAAAGATGAGTTAACCATAGAGTTGAGGGTCCATTTCTGGGCTCTCTATTCTGTTCTGTTGATCTGTGTGTCTGTTTTTGTGCCAGTACCATGCTGTCTTGATGATTACAGCTTTGTAACAGAGCTTGAAGTCTGGAATTGTGATGTTTCCAACTTTGGTTTTCTTTTTCAACATTCCTCTGGCTATTTGGGGTCTTTTCTGGTTCTATAGAAATTTTAGGATTATTTGTTCCATTTATTAAAAAAAATGGATGGCATTTTGATAAGGATTTCATTAAATGTGCAGATGCTTCAGGTAGCATAGACATTTTCACAATATTTGTTCTTCCAGTCCATGATCATGGGAAGTTTTTCCATTTCTTTGTGTCTTCCTCCATTTCTTTCATGAGTGCTTTATAGTTTTCTGATTATAGATTCTTTGCCTCTTTGGTTAGATTTATTCCTAGGTATCTTATGGTTCCATTTTTTATTGTACCTCATTAATAGCATTTTTTATTTTAAGTTGGTTAGATTTTAGTTTTTATTTCTCCAGAAAGGGATTCTCTAGTATCTTGTATGGTTTTTTCAAGCTCAGCTAGCACCTTGATAATCGTCATTCTGAACTCTATTTCTCATATATTACTAATGTCCATATTGATTAGTTCCCTACCCATTGGTACTGCTCTTGTTCTCTTTTTTGAGGTGAGTTTTTCTGCCTTATCATTTCATCCAGAGAAGAATAGATGAATGAGAGAACAAAATACTGAAAGGATAACAATGACCCAGGAAAATGTACACTAACCAAATCAGAAGAGACCTGAAACCAGGGAGAGGAAAAAAAAAAAGATATATACATATATTAAAATTGTATATATTAATATATATTATAATGTATGTTAGCATATTATATAACATATATTAGAATGGTGAATAGAACGAAGCTGCACACTTGATTTTGGGTTTATTTTGGCCTGTTAGAAGAAACTGCCTCCCAAAATTTTAAAGAAAGAAAAACTTATATATATATATATATAATATATATATGTTTATATATATATATAATATATATATGTTTATATATATAATATATATGTTTATATATAATATATATATGTTTATATATAATATATATATGTTTATATATAATATATATATGTTTATATATAATATATATGTTTATATATATGTTTATATATATGCTTATATATATTATATATATAAGTTTTTCTTTCTTATGATGAAGGTAAACACGATGAAGGTAAACACGATGAAGGGATGGAATATGACTGTGAAGATGAAAATTAAAAAAGATTCTGAAAAAGAAATTGAGAAGATAAGAAGTTGGTTGGAAAAAAAACGAATGTGATCAGGCTGAGACTAGAACAAAGCAATACGATTTAGTGTATATTTTGTGTATATAGATTTAGTGTATATTTTGATCTGCTTGAAGAAACTGTGTCTCAAAATTTTAAAGAAACAAAAACCTATATGTATACAAAAAATAAGGTTAAATACAATGAAGGGATAGAATATGACTATAATAATGAACATTTAAAAAGATTTTCTAAAAAGTATTGATAGATAAAATAGGTTAAAAAGATTAAAATAGGAAAGAGGAAAATTTTTAAAAAATAGAATAAGAGGGCGCCTGTGTGGCTCAGTGGGTTAAGCCACTGCCTTCGGCTCAGGTCATGAACTCAGGGTCCTGGGATCGAATCCCGCATCGGGCTGTCTGCTCAGCAGGGAGCCTGCTTCCCTCTCTCTCTCTGCCTGCCTCTCTGCCTACTTGTGATCTCTGTCTGTCAAATAAATAAATAAAATCTTAAAAAAAATAGAATAAGAAAAAAATAAAATTTAAAAAATTTAACTTTTAAATACGAAAGGATCATGGGAAAAAAGCCACGAGTTCTATGTGTTGCTTTTGCCTATGTCTGGATCTCTGCAGTTTTCATTGATCTGTGAACTTCTTCTTGGCTGGATGTTCTTGCTGGTATTCTGGAGGAGGCACTTCTTGCAGTGATTCTTAAATGTCTTTGCCCAAGTTGGAATTGCACCGCCTTTGCCAGGGGCCAGGCTAAGCAATCTGCTCGGACTTGCTCTCCAGAGCTTTTGTTCCCTGAACGCTTTCCGTACCACTATGGAGGATGGATATAAAGACGGCGGCCTCCCAATCTCCAACCCCGAGGAACCGAGAGCTGGGGGCCCGACTCCTCAGTGCACCCTCAGAGAAAAGCAGTCAATCCTTCCTGTCTCCCTGGTATCTGGCTGTGCTCCGTGCTCACCCGGCCTGTGACCGAGCATTTCTATCTCTGGCGCACGGCTGCATTTGGAGTCTCCAAACCTAGCAGATTCCTGCTGTGTGCTCCCAAGCTCCCAGAGAAGGAAGGTGAGTCTCCTTGGATCTGCCTCTTGTGGGGTCCCTGCTGGAAGAGCAGTGGACTGACTGTGCATTGGATCACAGTTTAAGGTAACCCGGACCTGAGAGCCCCTTCCTCGGCTCCATCTCTATAAGCCGGCTTCCCCCATTCCTATACCTGGCATCTCTGCCACACTCAGACACCCCTGGTCATTTTGTGTCCTCACGGGTCCTGAGAAAATACTGTCCCTGCGAGGATTCCAGCCCCCACTTAGCCTCTAGAGCAACATCCCTCAGTGGAGCAGACTTCCTAAAGTTCCGATTTTGTGCTCCACTGCTCTACTACTCGCTGGGAGCCAGCTCCTCCCCCCATGGTCTCTTTTCCCATATATCACCTCACCTTCACATCTCCCCACGTCCTACCTTCCAGAAAATGGTCGCTTTTCTATTCCTGGAATTGCTGCTCTTCTTCTCTTCGATCTCTTGTTTAGTTTGTAGGTGTTCAGATGCTTTGATAACATCTAGCTGAACTCCTGGGACCTGACACAACTTAGGTCTCCTGCTCCTCCACCATCTTGCTCCTCCCTCCCCTCAAATCCTGCTTTGATCACTATTAGCTGAATGACCTTGAAGAACTAACCCCTCAGAGCTTCTAATTCTTTTTTTTTTTCCTTTTTTTTTTGAGATTTTATTTATTTGTCAGAGAGAGAGAGAGAGAGAGCACAAGCAGGGGGAGCAACAGGCAGAGGGAGAGGAAGAAGAAGACTTCCTGCTAAGCAGGGAGCCCGACACAGGACTCCATCCCAGGACCCTGGGACCATGCCCTGAGCTGAAGGCAGAGGCTTAACTGACTGAGACACCCAGGTGCCCCAGAACTTCCAATTCTCATCTCTAAAATGGGATCCATCCCTCTGAGTTTGGTCAGTTAAAAAGTAATGCACCAGGGGCGCTTGGGTGGCTCAGTGGGTTAAAGCCTCTGCCTTCAGCTCAGGACACGATCCCAGGATCCTGGGATCGAGCTCTGCATCGGGCTCTCTGCTCTGCTGGGAGCCTGCTTCCCCCTCTCTCTGCCTGCCTCTCTGCCTACTTGTAATCTCTATCTGTCACATAAAAAAAAAAAAAAAAGTAATGCACCGGGAGTTCAGCTGAGCTATAGGAAGCTGAGGGAGACATCAGCTGTCAGAGCAGCTGAATAAAAACAAACCAAAGTGAAAGTCATGGTCAAGCCTTTAATTACTTACTGCAGTGGTGTAAGCAAGTGTCTAAAACAGGAAAAATCGTCGACCATTCCCTCTTCCATTTCCCTCCATGGAACAGTGCACCAGTCCAAGGTAAGTTGAATCTACACAGACGTGGGGGTGTGTCACTGAGGAGGTATCTGACCAGAAAGCTCCTGCAGTTTTTGGACCCAGGGCCAAGGGTTGAGGAGGACAACTAGGGGAAAACTAGGAGAGGAAAATTTGTTTTTGGGGTGATAGCCATTTTCACAGGTATGAGGTAATATTTTGTTGTGAATTTGGTTTACATTTCCCTGATGTTTAGTGACACCAACCCATTTTTAACATCGGATTGTTTGTTTGTTTGTTTGTTTCTTATTGGATTGCATGAATTCTTTTTATATTTTGGATATTAACACTTTATTGGATATATGCTTGGCCAATATTTTCTCCCATCCCTGAAACTGCCTTTCCAGTTTTCGATTGTTTCTTTTGCTATGCAGCAGCTTTTTAGTTAGATGGAGATGCATTTGTGGATTTTTGCTCCATGTGTTTTTGGGGTCACAAATAAAGAAACCATTGCCAAGACCAATGTCAAGTAATTCCTTTTCCATGTTTCTTCTAGGAGTTTTATGATATCAGGTCTTGTGTTTAAGTCTTCATTCTGTTTTGAGTTAATTTTTATGAGTGGTGTAAGATAAGGGTTCAGTTTCATTTTTCTGCATTGGGTTATCCAGTTTTCCTAGCACCATTCATTGGAAAGATTATCCTTTCCCCATGGAGTGAGCTTGGCTCCCCTGTCAACTATTAATTGACCATAAATGTGGGGGTCTATTTTTGGGCTCTCTATTCTGTTCCACTGGTCTGTTTTTTTTTTTTTTTTAATGACAATACCATACTGTTATAATTACTATACTTTGTAGTACAGCTTGAGTTCAAGAAGTGTGATGTTTGTGGCTTTGCTCATTCTCATCATGGCTTTGGTTGTTTGAAGTCTTTTGTGGTTCTATAAAATTTTAGTTTTTTTTTTATTTCTACAAAAACATCATTGAAATTTTTGTAGTAATTCTTTTTAGTCTATAGATGGCTTGGATAGTATGGACATTTTAACAATA
Source organism: Meles meles (assembly GCF_922984935.1). NCBI lineage: Eukaryota > Metazoa > Chordata > Mammalia > Carnivora > Mustelidae > Meles > Meles meles. The sequence goes on from NC_060072.1 coordinate 66,371,292, forward strand.
TGAATACTTTCAACCCATGAACATGAAATATCTCTCCATTTGTTTATGTGTTCTTCAATATCTTTCATCAAAGTTTTATAGTTTTTAGTATACAGATATTTCATTTCCTTGGTTCAATTTATTCCAAAGTATCTTATTGTCTTTGATGCCATTGTGAATTAAATAATTTTCTTTATTTTTCAAGTAAATTTTTTCCCATCGTTTCATTGTTAGTGTATAGAAATGCAAATAATTTCTGTATGTTGATTTTATATTCTGTAACTTTTCTGAATCTTTTTATGGTTCCAACAGTTTTTTGGTGCGTCTTTAGAGTTTTTATATATAAGATTATGTCATCTATAAATAATGACAATGTTACTTCTTTTTCCAATTTGGATAACTTTTATTTCTTTGTCTTGCTTAATTGCTGTAGCTAGGACTTCTAGCTGTTGGAAGCTGGAATGTTGAATAAAAGCAGGAGTAGGCACCCGTGTCTTGTCCCTGATCTTAGAGGAAATGTTTTCAATTTTTCACCTTGAGTGTATGGTTAGCTGTAGGTATGTAGCATATGGTATTTATTATGTCAAGTTATGTTCCTTCTATACCAAATTTGTTAAGGGTTTTTATCATGAAAGGATATTACATTTTGTCAATGTTTTTTCTGCATCCATTGAGATGATATGACTTTTATCTTTTATTCTATTAGTATGATGTATCACATTGATTGATTTGCATATGTTGAACCATACTTGCATCCCATGGGTAAATCCCAATCGGCCATAGTGTATAATCTTTAGTGTGTCCTTGAATTTTGTGTTAACATTTGTTGAGAATTTATTGCATCAAAATTCATTAGAGGGGCCCCTGGGTGGCTCAGTCATTAAGCAGCTGCCTTCAGCTCAGGTCATGATCTCAGGGTCCTGGGATCAAGCCCCATATCAGGCTCCGGGCTAGATTGAGAGCCTGCTTCTTCCTCTTCCTCTGCCTGCTGCTCTGCCTACTTGTGTGCTCTCTCTCTCTATCTCTCTGTCAAACAAATAAATAAAATCTTTAAAAAAAAGTCATTAGAGATAGTTATTCTACACTTTTCCTGTAATGTCTTTATTTGGCTTTGGTATCAGGGTAAAAATGGCCTGATAAAATGAGTTTGAAAGTGTTCCTTGTGCCTCAGTTTTTTGGAGGAGTTTGAGAAGGACTGGCTTTAGCTCTTCCTTAAATGTTTGGTAGAATTTGCTAGTACAGCCATCTGTTCTTGGACTTCTGTTTGTTGGGAGTTTTTGAAGCTGTTTCAATATCCTCCCTTGTAATCCATGTGTTTAGATTTTCTATTTCTTCCTTATTCAGTCTTCACGGTTTGTGTATTTCTAGGAATTTATTTCCTTTCTTTTAGGTTTTCTAATGTTGACATATAATTTTTCTTATAGTAGACCTTTATGATCCTTTGTGTTTTTTTAGTATCAAGTATAATGTTTCCTCATTTATTTCTAATTTTGTGTCTTCTCTCTTATATTCCTAGTCTAATTAAAGTTTGGTCAATTTCTTTTTTGAAGATTTTATTTATTTTTTGAGATAGAGAGCGAGAGTGAGAGAACAGGAGTGCAGGAGCAGAGGGAAAGGGAGAAGCAGGATCTCTGCTGAGCAAGGAGCTCAATGTGGGACTTGATCCCAGGACCATGGGATCATGACCTGAGCTGAAGGCAGACACTTAACCTACTGAGTCATCCAGGTGGCCATTTTATTTTTTTAAAACAGCTCTTAGTTTTGTTAATTAAAAAAAATGTAAAAAAGAAAATTAATCTCTGCACCCAATGTGGGGCTCAAACTCACAACCCCAAGATCAAGAGTTGCATGCTCCACTGACTAAGCCAGGCAGGCACTCTAGTTTTGCTGACTTATAAAATTCCTTTTCTGGTTTCTATTTCATTTATTACTTCCCTGATCTTGTTATTTCCTTTCTTCTGCTAATTTTGGGCTTAGATTCTTCTTCTTTTTCTATTTCTTTGAGGTACAAAGCTAGGTTGTTTATTTGAGATCTTTTCTATGTTCTTAAGGTATACATTTATCACTATAAACTTCCTTCACTGAACTGCTTTTGGAACATCCCATTGGTATTAGTATACTGTGTTTCCATTTTCATTTGTTTCAAGATATTTTAAAAAATTTATTTATTTATTTTAGAGAGTGAGAAAGAGCATGAGAGTGGCAAGGGTAGAGGGAGAGAGAGAGAGACTCTCAAGCCGACTCTGCACTAAGTGCATGCAGAGCCCAGCACTGGGCTCAGTCACATGACCTGAGCATGAACTAAAAAGAAGCTTAACCTTGGTGCTAACTGACTCTGCCACCTAGGGGCCTCATTGTTTTGAGATATTTTTTGAACTCCCTTTTGCTTTCTTCTATAACTCATTGGTTTTTCAGAAGTGTGTTTTCCTATTCCCACATATGTATATATTTTTTCTAGCTTTTCTTTCATTGATTTTTAGTTTCAAACCACTGTGGTGAGTAAAGATAATTGGTATGATTTCAATCTTCTTAAATTTGCTAGGACTCATTTTGTGTCCCATCATATGGTCTATCCTGGAGAATAATCTCTATGCACTTGTGGAGAATGTGTATTCTACTACTGTTGGATAGAATGTTCCATATATGTCTGTTAGGTCCATTTGGTCTAATATATGGTTCAAGTCCAAAGTTTCCTTATTGATTTCCTGTCTAGATAATCAATTCATTATTGAAAGTGGGGTATTGACATCTCTTACTATTATTGTATATTGTCCTATTTCTCCCATTAGATTTGTTAGTATTTGTTTAATATATTTAGGTGCTCCAATGTCGGGTGCCTTATATATTTATGGCTGTTACATCTACTTGATGAATTGACACTTTTATTATCATAAAATGGCTTTCTTTGTCCCTTGTTATCATTTTTGGCTTATAGTTTATTTTGCCTGTCTATATAGAAGTATAGCTACCCCTGCTTTTGTTTGATTTCTACCTGTATAAATATCTTTTTCCACCCTTTCACTTTGAGTTTATGTATATCCTTAAAGCTGTAGTGAGTCTCTTGTAGTTAATATATACCTGGGCTTGTTTTTTTACTCATCCAGTCACTCCATTCCTGCTCCATGCCCAGTGTGGACCTCAACGTGTAACTTGAACTCTTGATCTTGAGATCAAGACCTGAGCTGAGATCGAGAGTCAGACATTTAACTGACTGAAACATGCAGGCATCCCCCCTCTAGGCTTTCTGATTGGTGAACTCCAACTAATTACATTTAGAGTTGTTATTGATATGTAATGACTTACTATGCCACCTTATTAATTGTTTTCTGTTTTTTTTTTTTTAAATATTTCTATTGCTTTCACCTAACTTCATAAGTTGGTGATTTTCCTTGATGGTATGCTCTGTTTCTCTTCTTTAGTTTTTGTGCATCTACTCTAGCTTTTTACTTTAGGGTTACCATGAGGCTTACAAAATATATTTTATAAATAAAATGGTCCATTTTAAGCTTATAGCAACTTCAATTGCCTACAAAAGCTTCATGCTTTTACTCCCCCATTTTGAAAATAATTTTGATGTCATTCTTCATCTCTTTTTATATTGCATTCATTAACCACTTAGAGAAATTACTTTAATAATTATTTTTAATACTCCTTTCCTATGACTTTTGTACTACTTAAATGGTTAATATACCATCCCACTACAAATCAGAGCTTTCGAAGTTTAATTATATATTTACCTTTACCAGTGTGCTGTATACTTTCTTATGTTTTCATGTCATTGACTAGTATCTTTTTATTTCAGCCCACAGAATTCCTTTCAGCATTTCTTGAAAGGCTTAGTGGTGAAACTCTCTAAGTTTTTGTTTGTCTGGGAAATTTATTTCTTTTCAATAGCTGAAGGATAACTTTGCTGGGTTAAGTATTCTTTTTTTTTTAAGATTTTATTTTTTATTTGTCAGAGAGAGAGAGAGAGGGAGAGAGAGGGATCACAGGCAGACAGAGTGGCAGGCAGAGTCAGAGGGAGAAGCAGGCTCCCCATTGAGCAAGGAGCCCGATGTGGGACTCGATCTGAGGACGCTGGGATCATGAACTGAGCCAAAGGCAGCTGCTTAACCAACTGAGCCACCCAGGCGTCCCTGGATTAAGTATTCTTGATTGGCATTTTTTTTTTCCCTTTCAAAACTTTGAATATATCATTCCACTCCCTCTTGGCTTAGAATTTCTGCTGAGAAATCTGTTGTTAGCCTAATGTTTTTTTTTTTGTTTTTGTTTTTGTTTTTTGTAGGTTTTAATCTTTTTTTCCCCTGACTGCTTTTAGAATTCTCTCATTATCTTTGATTTTTGACATTTTCATCATAATGTGTCTTGGAGAAGGTCTTTTTGCATTGAAAGATAGGGTAATTTACTAAGTCATAAGCTGGGGTGTTCAGTTCTCTCCCCAGGTTTGGGATGTTCTCAGCTATTATTTCTTAAAATTCATTTTTTGTCCCCTTCTTCCTCTATTCTGGAATCCTTGTTATTCTAGAATTTATTCTTTGACAGTATTTAATGATCATGTCAGCTCACTCTTTCTTTCCTCCTTCCTTCCTTCCTTTCCTCCTCCAATTGGATTTTTTAAAAAGTCTATTCTCTAAGTCACTTACTGTGTCTTACATTTGTTCTGCTTTACTGAAAATGTTCTCTATTACATATTTCATCTCACCCACTGAGTTGTTCAGTTCCAGAATTTCTGCTTGGTTATTTTTCTCCTCCTCCTCTTCCTCCTTCTTCTATATGATTTTTATCTTTTTGCTAAATATCTCATTTTGAATCTATTTTTGGGGGGATCTTATTACACTGTATTTCTGAGTCTTCTTGCAGCTTAAGTTTCTTCATGTAGAAGGAAATTTATAGCATTAAATGCTTATATTAGAAAATAGGAAAAACCTTAACACAATCATTGCAGTTCTTTGTTAAGAACCTTGCAGATGTTGGATGATACTTAGCTAAAGAAATGAAGTAGAACCTCTGTCAGTTTCCAGAGCTTCCCATCAGTCAGGCTTCTCCTCTCTGGTACCTGCCTTACAAACTTTAGTCTCTACAGCCTTCCTGGACTCCCAGCTCTATGTCTTCTACTCAGGGAGACTACTAGGCTCTTCCTACATTCTCTTTTCCTTGTGCAGTAGCCTGGAAACTCTTGCTAGGGTAATCCTAGAGATCAGCTTATTTATTTTCCCTCTCTCAGTGGCCCTGCTGGATATCCAGTATCTGAAAACTACTCTTTGTTACGCTTTATCTATTTTTCAAAAGTGGTTTTAAGTTGGAGGGTAGATATGACCCTGTTTTTTCCACCTTTGCAAAGTAAAAATCCTGTCAATATTTAATGGAGAAGATGTTCTTCACTTTTGTTAAGAATTATTTGGGGGACTTTAAAAAATACTGATTTCTGGCCTCTACCTTATAGAGATCTCCTTAACCTGACTGGCAAAATTTGGGTATTTGCATTTTTACATACTTTCTTAAAGATTCTGCAGCAAATTGTCAGAGGATTAAAATTGAAGAAATACCTGGATAAGAAATTTGAAAGGAAATCAGTAAGAAAAGTCAGAATTCCCTTGTGGAAGATTTTACATCAATAATGAACAGTCATTTTAGGCTTTTGTAGTATTCAAGAGAAGCTTTATAAGACTATTCTGACAGCTTTCCAAATTAAAGCCATATTACCCAAACGTATTATCTTTAAGTATGATGACAAGAAATCCACATAGTTCAGATGAAACAACTACTCACGTAAATGAAGAATGAAGAAGGTTCTTTTTTTTTTTTTTTTGGATTCTTAGTGACATTTTAAAGTTACATATATTACTCAATTAAGATAAGATATCATTTTTGTGGTGTTTTATTTTTAAAAATAGCAGGATGGATGCCTTTAATTAAACCTCCTTTTGATGGATTTTATGTATTCAATTTTTCTTCTCTGTTACCAGTGCTTCTAAGAAGAAAAAAATAATAAAACTTTCTTTCTGATAAATACATCAAAGACCAAATATTCTTGGTATTAATTAGTAATTGTAAGAATTATTAACATAAGCCCAAACACTTATGAAGTAATTAAAATGCACAGATCACACTTTTTTTCAAGGCTTATACCATTGAATGAAACTCACTCCAGGTGAATATACTGCACAAACAGGGATGGGATATTAAGAAACTTTAACAGAGACTCTGATAATACTCATTTACCAAATGGAAAGTCTCTGCTTCAGTTTGATTGCTTAACATTTTCCTCTCCTCTGTCAGTGTGTTTGCTTCAAAATAACTTAAAAATTTCATAGATTCTGACAAAACTCAGAACATTCCAAAATTTACCCGTATTTTAAGTATGATTTCTGGTTCAGTCTGCCACCTTGAAAGAAAATAACTTTATACTTAATTTTTCAAATGGGGATAGCCATTATCATTTTGAAAGAGATTTCAGTAAAGTTCAATAGTTATGTAGGAGACAGAGAGATATGCATACTGTGCAATGTCTAATCAATAATTTTTTAAAAATAGTTTTTTAAGATTTTATTTATTTATTTGACAGACAGATCACAAGTAGGCAGAGAGGCAGGCAGAGAGAGAGGAAGCAGGTTCCCTGCTGAGCAGAGAGCCCAATGTGGGGCTCAATCCCAGGACCCTGGGATCACGACCTAAGCCAAAGGCAGAGGCTTTAACCCACTGAGCCACCCAGGTGCCCATCAAGTCAATAATTTTTGACATTGTCAGTATTTCAGGTATGTTTCTTCTGCCCACATTGGACATGGTCTTTCATCTTGCTTTACCAAGTTTTACCTACTTTAACTAATCACTTTGTTAGTCACTTGACAACTTTAACAAGATTGACCAACTGTGGTAAACTTCCCAGTGTTCTCAATTTTTATGTGAGTTGAATCTTGGACTCATTCCATTTTCTTGATTTAGAATTGCAATTGATATAATTTGTTGAATGCTTATCATTTTTATTTTTGAAGATTTTTTATTGAATTTGATATGTGAATACAATAAGTAGATTATAAAAGTGAATATCATCAATAAAATAGCTCATTACACAAATATTACCTATTTTGCCCTAGGCTAAAGCCATTAGGAATGAACATCATAAGCATCTTATTATTATTCAAAAGTCTTCTGTGATGCAGATTAGTCTTGGCATCACAGATGTTCAGAATTCAAGAAGATCTCAAAGAAGGCCTTGTAAACTCACACATGTGATCTTCAGATTCCTTGCACTACATCCCCAACAAACCCGGCTTGAACTTGAATGTCATCAGTGACTTTTAACTCACTTCTTTTAAAACAGTCTCTTCTATTCTTAGCTGGTTTTGAACTAGCACTGATTCCAAATCAATTCTCTGTAGCTTTCTTTATTTTATTTTATTTTTTCAGTGTTCCAAGATTGATTGTTTATGTACCACACCCAGTGCTCCATGCAATCATTGCCCTCCTTAATACCCACCACCAGGCTCACCCATCCCTCTACCCCCCTCCCCTCTAAAACCTTCAGTTTGTTTCTCAAAGTCCACAGTCTCTCATGGTTCATCTCCCTCTCTGATTTCTGCCAATTCACTTTTAGTTTCCATCTCCTAATGTCCTCCATGTTATTCCTTATCTCCACAAGAAAGTGAAACCACATGATAATTGACTTTCTCTGCGTGACTTATTTCACTCAGCATAATCTCCTCTAGTCCCATCCATGTTGATACAAAAGTTGGGTATTCATCCTTTCTGATGGTTGAGTAATATTCCATTGTGTTTATGGACTGCATCTTCTTTATCCGTTTGTATGTTGAAGGGCATATTGGTTCTGTAGCTTTCTTACACTGATTTCACTTCTCCACTGGGATTACAAAGAACTAGTCTCAAAGCTTTCCCACATGAAAGTCCTTCTCTGTTCTAAGAAAGCAGTACACCTGAGAATTCTTTTTTTTTAAATATTTTATTTATTTATTTGACAGAGAGAGGTCACAAGTAGGCAGAGAAGCAGACAGAGAGAGAAGGAGAAACAGGCTCCCCACTGAGCAGAGAGCCCGATGCGGGGTTCGATCCCAGGACCCTGAGATCATGACCTGAGCCGAAGGCAGAGGTTTAAACCACTGAGCCACCCAGGCGCCCCAGAGAATTCTTTTTGCAAGATAAAACATTCCTGGTTCTTTTAGCTGTTCCCACTTGTCATAGTTTCCTCATTCTGGTTGCTGTCTTTTGAATGAGCTGAAGTCTTTTGAGAAGAGAACACTTATTCTATAAGCCTTGTAGATAATGGTCAAACATTTGTTGATGAATAAATGAGTAAATGAAATTTATTGGTGAGGAAAGGTGAAATAGATAATAAAGCATATAACTTGGTCTACATATTGAATATTATTGCTAATTTCATTTTTAAGTTGGTGTCTTTTTAAGTTGGTGTCTGGGCAAATTTATGGGAAGCTGAACAAATATGCATCCTACTTAATCATCTATGCTAAAAAATTACAGTTTTTAAATGCCCTTGAAATTCAAAGTGGCTTCTTGACTTAGCACCTATTTGGGTACTTATAAGCCAAAAATTGGTGAATATTTTAAAAATGAATAAATGTCTATAGCCATATTTCAAACTTATCAACCCCTCTTCGAAAGTTAATACACAATAAGTTTTTGTTGTGGCATTAATGTATTCCTCCAAAAGAAGTGCAATGCTTTGTGTTTCAAGAATTATTGAATCTTTTCCATTTCAAATCCTTTCCACACTGTTCTCTGAATATTGATGAAAGGACATAGTAACTCTTTAGAGCAGGTCTGTTTAATAGAACTTTCCATGATGATGAAATGTTTGATATCGGCCCATTCTAACATGGTAGCCACTAGCCACATGGGGCTATTGAGCACTTGAAGTCAGGCTAATGTAACAGAGGAACTGAATTGTTTATTTTATTTACCTTTAATTAATTGAAATTTAAATAACTATATGTGGCTAGTGGTTACCAAACTGAAGCAGCCCTAGTTAATGGACACCCCCCCCGCCAAACCCTTGCTTCTTAGGCACTGTGTTCTGAGACATATTAACTGTGTTTAGATTTTTTCCTCCCCAGTTAAATGTGGTTTTTTCCCCAAATTTCTGTCATTGTGTGAAAGAACAATTTTAGTTTCAATGTTTAGGCATTAAAAACCATGGTATTTAAATCGTCTTTTTTTTTTAACTAATGACCTTTGCTTATTTTTCATGCATTGTCCAATTTTGTTTTATAATGTTTCTTTTAGTACTTAAAAAAAATCCTTGCTAGTATTTTAGATCCAGAATATAGCTATAAATTCAAAAGTGGCAAAATGGGCATTTTTTTCTTTTTTTTTTTTTTTCAAAATGGGCATTTTTAAGGAGGAGGAGTAAAAAGGGAAGAGAAGGAATCACTTATTTTTCCAAATTAAAAGGTCACATAAGTAATAAAGATTGCCTTGAATTTTAAAACCATTGTCTTAAAACAACAACAAACAGTTGGAATATGTCAGATATCATGTCTTGGGATATAAGGAATGTTTGCCATTGATTAAAGGTTGACTTAGACTGCTTTGTAAGTTTATATGCTGAAGCATATAAACATGAACATATGAAGAGAATAGAGGACTGGGAACTCTTTAGGTCTCTTTTGAGTGTTCCAAGGACATCTGCAAAGACTTTTTCAAAGATTTCACATGACCAGTTGTTTTAAAACCCCAGAAATCTCAGCCTTAGAGAGGTTGTAAGGAGTGTCTTTTAGTAATTCCGGGCATTTTCAAAGGCTTGTTGCTCCTTCTGGTGGAACTGGTCAGTTGGTTTCCTGATAGGTAGTTTAACTTTAGGTATCAGGAAGCAATAATCAGAACGGAGTGGGAAGGCAGAGGGCTAATGTTCAGTTGCTTGAAGACGTCACTACTACAAAAACATTTCCTACTCCAGTGATATTTCTTCTTCAAAAAAGATCTATGCTATTGTTCAAGGTCAAGCTCAAATGTCACCACCTATAAGAGGCTTTCTCTGATCATGTGCATTAAAGCCATCTCATTCCCCTCATTTCTATAGTGCTTTGATGATATTCATGGCTCTATCTACATACCGTCTTCTCCACAAATCATCTCTCATAGTCTTGGATGCCATTTAGGCAGGGCTTACATCTTAAGGATCTTTGTGCCAGTTCCCAGCAGGTAGCACCTGTTAATGATGTGAAGCAATCCTCATCCTTAAAATGGGAATGACACGCCACCAACTTCACATACTGTGCTGAACACTGTTGCTGCCTAACAAATTACCTCAAAACTTAGCAGCTTAAAATAATGATTTTATGGTAATAATAACTTGTGGGTGAGGCATTTATTTATTTTTAAAAGATTTAGTTACATCTTTAAAAAAGATTTAGTTACATCACAGCCCTGAGATCATGATCTGAACTGAAACCAGGAGCTGGATGCTTAACTGACTGAGCCACCCTGGTGCTTCTTGGGTTAGGAATTTAGACGGGGTTCATCTGGGTAGCTATTTCTTGGAGTCATTCATGTAAATATAGTTGGATGTTGGTTGGGGCTGGATGTCCAAGTTGTCTCACTCAGGACTGGCAGACAACCAGAGCACCAATCTGTGGCCTCTTCAGAGTGGGAATGGAAGGGTAGTCAGTTTTCTTACATGAGAGTTTAGGGTTCCAAGTGCAAGGTTCAAGCAAACAAAATGGAAGCTGCAGTGTCTTGCATGACCTGGTCTTGAAAGCTCATCGCATTACTTCTAATATAGTCTATCACTATAAGTGTTCACAAGTCACCCATTTTCAAGGGAAGAGAATTAGATTCTGCCTCTTGATGGGGATGTCAAAATCACATTGTAAAAGAACAAATGACGTGAGAGATATTGCTGCGACAATCTTTAGAAAATATAAGCTGCCACATACAAATAATATATATGAAAACACTTGGACCCCAAAGAATTATGGCCATATTCACTCCTATTTTTACCTTCTTTTAAATTTTTTATTTATCATACCACCTTTTGAACTTTGACCTATTGAGTTCTATGCCAGGTCTGCTACTTACCTAATGAGTCACACTCAAGGTCTGTGGCAAAAATGCTAATATGCAGAGATTGGGCAATAGTGCTCAGAACTTTGGGTTTGTCTGCCCTGCTGCTCCACTCTACTTTCTTTTACGACGCTTACTTGTTTTGTCAGCCTTTTATAAGACTGGCTCTATATGCTGCATTTCTCTTCATTGGTTTCTTGGAGGATCTTTATCTTCTCATATTGGAAGCAAGAGATTTTTGATAAATAGAAACATTTCTTTTTTATGAGAGATTTAATTTTTATCCCTCATTGTCCACAGTTAGAAAGAATTATTATCTTAGCCTAAATCTCCTTAGTTGAGATTTTGTTCATTTGTTTGTTTTTGTCTTTAGGCAAGTGAAAAAGAGAGCAAGGAAAAAGAGAGTGCCTCTTTTTGCTGGGGTTGTGGGTTAATCCCAATAAAAGTGCCCAGGAGAGTATCTGATATAATAGACCCTGAGGAAATATTTGTTATAGATAGAGTTAAACAAATCAACATTCACCTGGTGCTGACTACAGATTAGATAGACACTAGTTAGTAGAAGCAGAGAAGTATGAAGAGCCAGCTAGCTGGAAAGACAGCTCTTCATCAAAGAAGCAGACAACTAACAAAACAGCTCTGTTCTATAAGGTCCACAGCTAATGGTATAACCATAAGTTATAATCTTGGGAAAAGTGGACAGAACTAGCATTCTTAGGACACCTTCCATGTTCTAGTTGGTCGACTCCCTCATTTCACTGAATTCTTACAACAGGGCTGCAGGAGGGAAACAGAGAAGGGAACTGACGGAGCAGAGAAGGGCATAAAGTACCCAAAATCTTGCACTTTGCAAGGGAAAGAACCAGAACAAACTTCAGCAGCCAACATCAATGTCAACTGACTTTCCCTGGCTGTGACCCCTATCCTTAGAATAGCGAGTCTCCCTTTCCTCTTCTGAGAACTTTTCCAGCTTGATCTTAGAGGCTGTTGCATGACTGGAGCTAAGTCAGAGGCAATTCTGTGCTGTTGACTGTATCTTTCTAAGAGACTATCTGATGCCCAAACTGATCAGGGTTCAATTTTTCCAATGGCCACTGGAGGGCTCCCCACTGTAAGCTTTCTAGACAATCACCAGGTGTTACTGTAACATGCTTTTTGTCGTTATTGTTTTTATGTTGTTGTTGTTCTCTCTGAAGCTTGATTAATTCCAGGCCTTTGGGAGTTGGTAAGTGAGTGCGTCACTCTTAAAAATGAGGGATGAAGAACATTTGGCTGGAACCAGATTGAGTCAACTTTGGGCAGAGGTCATGTAAGGATCTTGCCACATAGTTCTTCATGCAACCCTGAGGCTAAGCTGCCCACACTTTGTTTCTCAAGTCCCAAGCCCACACAGAGTTCAAGCAATACACCTGCACTTCTGACCTACAACACTGCATCTACGTTTGGCCTTCTTTGCTGACCAACAGCTTTTCACTGCCCTCCAGGTTGGACTCTGCCCTAGGGCCTAAGACCTATAATTTATTTGCTGCTGGAGACTTGGGATATTTTTCCAAGTGAGCCTCTAGGCTCTTTGCCCCATGTTGTCTTAAAACAAGGAGAGGCCGGTAAGAGAGGATCAAGGACATTCCAGATTGCTGTCAAACAAAATGCATTTGGGGCACCTGGGTGACTTAGTGGGTTAAGCCTCTGCCTTTAGCTCAGGTCATGATCTCAGGGTCCTGGGATCAAGCCCTGCATTGGGCTCTCTGCTCAGCAGGAAACCTGCTTCCTCCTTTCTCTCTGCCTGCCTCTCTGCCTACTTGTGATCTCTCTCTGTCAAATAAATAAAATCTTAAAAAAAATTAAAACAAAAACAAACCAAAATGCATTTTCCACTCCTACAAGTTTTCCCTCCTGGTTGATATATCACCTTGCCTGGTGCATTTACAGTTTAAAGCACAGAGAGAGAAGGAAATGGTGAACTCAGTGAAATATGTTGTGAGGGCAGAATTTCATATCACAACAAGATGACATTTTTCAGCAAAGACGTTGGAGCCCTCCAAAATATACCAGAAAGAATGACACACTGTGGTTGCTCAGCTGTTCATGGACACTTGAACTTTTGAATAATGATTTCAGAGGACTTAGCCCACTACAAAGTTGTTTGGAAACTAAAGAGTGGAACTTTAAATAGGGTCTTCTCAATGAAAAACACTGCCAAAGTTTAAGCAAGAATGATTTTGTTTGAAAGAAAATCACTCCAACTCTGGAATGATTTTCAATGGAAGAAACCAGTAGAGGGTAATGTGCTTCATGACAGACTTGGATAGACACAAGAACTAGTTCTGTGCATCCCCATTGTGTCAAATCTGATACCTCTGACAAAAATTGAGAAAGCTGGAATGCTGAATGTCATGTTCATTGTTGTGTTTCAAGACCAAAAACTCATGAAAGGCATATCTCCACTGACCAAAAAAATGCAAATTGTCATTTGGAGGTAATTGGTCTCCTTAACCCTCCGGGACCTCTAAGAGTTGAAATCATTGTTTTCCTCTTAGGGATGGAAGGGCAAAAGCATACAGCAGGCACACAGTTGGCTCCGGTCTGCCAGATTGTGGTTATGGTGATGAAAGTGGCTTGGTTCATGTCTTGGTTCATGCACACTCATGTTGAGTAACTATGTCCCACCTGACACTGTAGTTTCCATCTTCACCTCCTCCAGCAATGTCATTGGATGTGTGAAGCCTTTCGGCAAGATTAGGTGGTAGGCTTTCTATAGAAGTCTTCCGACCCAAGCTGTTTAATGTTCTAAATCACAGGAGTCAGAGACGAGACCGCTAATCAAAACTGGAGATTAGAGCAGACACTCCCATTGGCTCAGATTTGACAAGTCCAATCAGAAGTCAAGTGAATACCCACCAACCCATAAGCCTGACGGCAATTTTCCACCCTGGTGGGAGTAAGCAGCAGCGTCTATGTGGTTTGGTTCTAATGACATTAAATTGCCAACACCAAGCTCTGCAGCTTTTATCTCAGAAAACTCCACCTTCCCAAGTCCATGGTCGGCAATTCCACCCAGGGCCTGAATTCTGGGATTCTGCTTGGGTGGTATGTAGAGTAAGTCCTACCCTGGCTAGATCCCATCCCCTGCCTGAGCCTTGATCATGCCGAAATAACTGGAGGGGGGAATGTCCTTTAAGATGTGGGCTGCTATGTGCGAGGCAACTGCCTCTGTACCACTTAGTATTAATTAATTGACCAACAGAGGAAGTAGATATGTAATACCCAGAGAGCCTTAGCCTTATCTTAGTTTCAATTTAAGATCATCATCCGTCTTTCTGGAAATGCCTATGTGGGTTTTCTCAGTAAGTGCAGTCAGCCAGTCTGAACAAAGCCCTCCTTTGCCGTCTGACACGGCTGTGTTTGGGCTCCTATCCTATAACACTGCATGACCAAGATGGCTTTGCTGGTGCTCCGGGCCAAGTGAAATTGTCTCAATGGCAAACATATGCCTTTATGAAGGAAAATAGAAATTTCTCGGATGGAAAAGAGTCTGAGAGAATTGGGTCCTCCCTCTTGACCTGGAAAGAAACTAGACACGGAGAACATACACTCCTCAATGATCAGGGATGAGGAATAAGGGAAACACTCCCAAGTGGAGATACAATGGAAATTGATAAGAGGAAAGACCTCTATAACACAACCCACACATACTTAGACAAGGTGAAGAATAATTTTTGTTGATTCTTGGCACTGCTTTATCATAGCATGGCTGGAGACTTTGCTGGATACGGAGTCTGGAGTGGCATCGAAGACCAGAATCATGCCGAAGAGCCTCTCGAAACAGTTTAAAGATCCTGGGGTTTAGAGATAGAAATTGTGATCATTCGCAAAATTCATTCTGCCAGAATCATGTGCAAAGTGAATGTGAACTCAGAGCCTAAGATCTAAAATCTGGAGCAGTACTGGCTGTTGCCAGTGAGGTCGAAATAAGGCACCAGGTAGGATAAATAAGTTTGTGAATTATATGGTGTCCTTTTCATTTCCATTAGAGGGCATTCTTGCTTCACAAATTCCTGGGTTTTCTGGTCATCAGAGAGCCTTTTCTTCCAAGGCAGGTCTGCATGATAGGTGGTCTGACCTGGCAAATGGCATGCCAAGCAAGGTAAGAGAAGTTGAGAGGAAACAATATGGCATTTCTTTTTTCCTGCTTTCAAATCAAAAGTGCATACCCAAGGTTAACAGAAAGCGCTTGGGTCAAAACTGTTTTCCTGGGAATTTTTTTTTCATTTCATAGACCTTGTACACAGTACTTCCATGGACTGCCAGAGCCTTTCCCGGGGGAGGCTGAAAGGGGAGACAGTTGATTTTTTAGAGAGATTGTGCAAATGCAGCCAAGCAAACAGGAAGGTGCCTGGAGTCCTAGACGGGGGCCTTTCCTCCTGATGTGCAGTCACTGGGGCTCTGTGTGTGGGGGATGAAACCAAGGCTGAAGCAAACTGAGTACCTTCCCCAGCATCTCCAGCCTCTCCAGCTGGCTCACTGCTTCCCCTGTCCTGATCTGGTCATCGTTGCATGTACAGTGATTGTGTGTAACTAGGCATGGCAAGGGTGTGTGTGTGTGTGTGTGTGTGTGTGTGTGTGTGTGTGTGTATGTGTGTAGTTTAGGGCATGCACACATCCCTAAATGAGAGCTCAGCGCATGCACATGGTGCCGGAGCCATTACTAGGGTGTTCCAGTTTTGGAGAAGGAGCCACATGGAATGGTGTTGACAGAGTGGTTGATACTTCCCCAGGCCATGCTCTGAATGAGGGAGACACATGTAGAAAGTTAGGGTTTTTGATGGATGGCAAAGCACCTGGGGACAATACAGGTATTTCTGAAGGCACATGTCGGGTGGGCATAAGACACAACAAAGAAGACATTGCTGCCTGCCAGAAGGGGCTGGCAACTGTCTCCTAAAGACAGAGGAGAGCACTCTGCTGCCTGGGGAAAAGCTGCCTCTCAAGACGTTTCGATTCAAGCTGCTATAACAAAGTCCTGGTCTCTATAAACAGGAAGAATTTACTTCTCCCAGTTCTGCTGGCTGGAAGCCTGCGATCACAGTGTGGTCAGGTGCTGGTGGGAGCCTTCCTTCTGGCTGGAGACTGCTGAGTTCTGGATACATCCTCCTGCGGAATGGGAGCGAGAGCTCTCTCTGGGTCCCTTTTGTAAGGGCACCAAACCCATTTGTGAAACCTCTGCCTTCACAACCCAGTTAATTCCCAAAGGTCCCACCTCCAAATACCATCACACTGGGATTACAGTTTCAACCTATGGATTTTTGGGAGACACAAACATTCAGTCCATTCAACGATGGGAGAGCTCAGGCGGGTGAGATCATAGGAACTTTTGAACCCTTCCTGGTTACCCTCATGTGGCTCAGGATTAAGGCAGAGAGTGATGAGGATTCTTTATCAAGGCATTGGGCTGGGAAGCCAGTTTGCAAAAACAGGGGTGCAGACGTGGGATATAAAACTCTCTACCTTGGGCCTTAGGGGACAATAGGTAGAGTTGTCCCAGAGCTGAGCAAAAAAGAAAGAAAAAAAGGTAGCTGTCTTTTACCATGATGAAAAGGGTTCCATGTGCAGTGGTTGTAGAGAATCATGTCGGGACGGTAATAGATTTTACGAGATTCTTAAAGTACAAAGTTGGCAGAGGACTGACGGACTGATGAATTTTGGGAGAAACCAGATGACTAAACTTGTATTAATGGGCTTCGGTTCGAGACCCTGGGTAGGAAAATGAAACCTGTAGCAGGACGGCGAGAGGGCAGGTCCTGCAAGCAGTCCCCTTGGCAAGGCCTTGATGCAAAGTCATAGTAATTACCGCCCCGGGAGGAGAAAGCCTTGTTCTGTCCTGCCGCCTGCAGCTCCTGGTTTTACAACTGAAGCTCCTGGCCCTGGTTTTCATTTGGGCTCTGCAGCAACAAAGCACCTTTGGCCCAAATCTCTCACTTTCTATTTTTTTTTTAAAAAAGCAAGGATTAAGGCATCCAGAGGAACCTATAATTTACCCAGCACTTGAAACAATCAAACCCGCTCCAAGGCATGGATAAAGCTCAGGTCCTCCCGCACGGATTCGGATGGTTCTCCACAAACACCGAAGGATGTCTTTTCTGTGAGGTGCAGGACCCCTCATTCCCTTGTTCCGTGTATTTTCTGTCTCACATGATGGAGCAGAGGAGTGGGCGTGCTCACAGGTAGAAAGTGGAACCTAAAGCAAGTTCTGTTTATAGGCCTTCGGCTTGCAAAAGAGGAGATGGTTTGCCAAGTTTAGAACCCCCTGGAAACCTGTGGATTTGGAACTCCAGATAGAATTCCAAGGTTTTTTTTTTTTGAGTTTCGAGCTCTTTCAACTTTTGGCATCAATGTGACTTCCTGTTTCTAAGAAAAAAAAGCTTTAAAAAGTTCCATTGAAAGAACTTCTCAAGTGCCCTGGACATCCAGTGGTTTTCACAAAACAATATTTTGATGAGTTAAGTGTAAATGTATCAGAAACATATGGATTAAATTTCCCTTGAAACACACAGGGGTTTGAAAAAAGGAGGGGAGCAAGCAGGCCAGACACACTTTAGGGTTTTACAGAACCCAAAACATCTGAGAAGTACTTGGAGGTGTTTGAGTGAGTCCCAGCCTCTAGCACCGGCCCACCCCGGCTGGTGACGGCCAACTCACAGCCAGGCAGACACCCGTTTCCCAAATTGTGGTGGTGTTTGTACAGTTGGAGAAACGTGACACTCATGGAACCCAAGCAGGGTTCCCAACCCCCACCAGGGCACATGCCTCACCTCTCTGCCCCAGTATTCCAGCCCCGAGAAGAGCAGTGGGCAGTGCCTTTGGGAGGGGGACCCAAGCACAATGGCTTGGGCACGAGATTGCCATAAGCTGGAGTCCGATGAAATGAGAACCAACTGAGGCCTCCACTCCAAACTTTAATGGGATCCGTTGCTAGGAATGGTGGTGTTTCCCTGGCTCTATGTTCCTCTCTTTCCCTCTCCAGTTCAGCTCCTGTTTTGTCTCTCTGGTCTCTGCAGACACTAGAAGCAAGAGATCTCAAACTCACCTCCAGGAAACATGTTCTCACACGATATCCACCTCCAATCACTGGAGGCAGAAGTTTGAATGCAGTTCACAGAAACACCACTATCTGGAGGGTTTGTGGGGGGTGGGAAGGGGAGCAAAAACGATTCCTGGGAAACATCGACTTGTTAAGGTTGACTCGGGCATGTGGATCATGCTGCCCAGAACAACGGCCTTGGAAAGGGAACAAGGGACCCAGACCAGTGAGGCAGCTGAGCAATTCAGTTTTTCCAGTAAACCAAGAATTCCCAGAGAGGGTAAAGACAGTTCTCCTTTTTTCCCCCCCTCATCTTGTTTGCTTTCTTAGAAGATGATGTAGGTCTTCTCCTTCTGTTTCTCAAAGATCCCTGTTTATGGCCATATACCCTGCACCCAGTTATCTAAGAGCTGGTCCCCTTTTTGTGGGTAAGTAGGGAAATAAAAGACTGAGAATGTTTCCGATTTCTGTCATGCAGGGACTGTCTCAGAGTTCAGGTCCTCTGAGTCACATGTGGACTTCCGTCATCTCGTTTTCAGCCTTTTAGGGGATTTCCAGCAGTGGGACTATTTATTGGTAGGCAAGTTCAAGTAACAGGAAAGCTGGAAACCTGAAGTTCTTGGCCCTTCCGAGGTCAAAACAGATTTGAACTAGCTTTAAAGAAAGCATCTTTTAATTGGAAGACTATTTGGCTGGGCATCAAAAGGGATGGGCAGAGGCTGGCCTTTGTATTTTTTCTATAATTAAGCCTGTATTTTTAGTTCCTCAGTTTCCCCATATTCCAGGAAGGAAGCATGTGTATATTACCTTGATAATTGGTGGGAGGATAATACGAAATGCTTCAAACTTCTTGAGGGCAATGTTGTCAGATGAGAAAAAAAAAACTACATTATACAAAGCCTAGAATTCAAGTATAGCACTGAATGTATTAGGAAAATTGCTTCATTCTTCTCCCCCCCACCCGCCGTAGTCTACAACTAATAATAGTAATTATTTATGTGGCACTTGCTATATGCCAAGTATTTTAGGTGTTCTCTGCATATTAACTCGTTCAGTCTTCTCGATGACACTAATAAGTAGGTTCTCTTATGATCCTGATGGGGAGACCAAGATAAGGATAAGTAATTTGCCCAACTGGCCAGCATAGTTTTGGCAAAGTCAGGCTTTGAACCATGGCAGTCAACTGTGGGACACATATTCTTAAGCTCTGTAAGAGAAGGAATTTTATCTTCAGGTCAGGTGATCCCAATCCCAGTGCTAAGTTCTCTGATCTTGAAAAGACCCTCATGAAACATTTCTCCCTCTCAAGTACTTTTACAAGCAAATAATTATGTTGAAGTAAAGCAACACACACACACACACACACACACACACACACACACACACACAATTTCCCTGTAATTTGGCATCTCAAGACACAGTGCCAATGGAGAGTCCTTCAAACAAACATGCTTTGTAACATCATGTGGAGAAACCACCCTCTAGGTTGATAGACCTATTTCAAAAAGCTTCAGGAGGGGAAAAACAGTCCTTTAATTAAAAGCAAATTTCTGAAGTCTCTGGGAAAGCAAGGAAAGTGTATAGATACCTATTGAAGCTGGGGTAGAAATCAATGCTGAGGAAACTCTCAAGATGAGCTTGGGTTCTTGGAGGAAAAACAAGAAAGCTGGAAAGTTGGGTTTTATCAGGAGAAACTTGTTGCCTGCTGCCTAGGTGACTGTCGAGAGGGGTGACTGGGGCTGGTTGCCAAAAGCTTGTTCTCCAACCAGCAAAGCCCCAACTGAGCAGGGTAGGGGTGCTCTTATGATATCCGGGGCACAGAAAGCGCAAATGGAAGGCTTGGCATGTAGGTCTCCCTAGGAAAGACAAGAAAGGGTCTGCCCAATGGAGTCTAAGCTTCAGGGTACTGCTAAAGCCTTGGAGCCCTGGAAGGCTATTCTGACTTTAAGGAAAGGCTTGTGGTAAGTTTTGTTTCTATGGAAACAAAGCAATTAGCTTAAACAGCAATTGAAAACTATTTAGTGAAAAAGATTCCCAATGGCATTTCATTTCACTTGACACTAAATCCTGTATGATTGTCTCAGTTAGCAACTAGAGAGCAACACACATTGATGCTCCTTCTTATTTTTAATTAAAGGTTTCATTTATTTTTAGAAAAACAACACAGATTGGACTGGGTACCCGAAGGTGAGACCCAGTGATATAGCCCGAGGAAAGCCTTTCTGGGTGATTTTTGCAACTGTGTGTGAAACATCATTGTTCTGTTGAAGGTACCTTCTGGAATTTCAGATTGAGAGTGACATATTCGGACTTGCCTTAAAAACAACAAAGTGCAATGTGTTGATTACTTTTTACTTTTTACTTTACTTTGCTTTACTCTTGACACAGGCTGTAAGTAAGGTTGAGAAAATGTCCTCCAATTCACAAGAGTTTCACCAATGACACGCCTCCCTTCTGTGTCATTATACGGTGCCCCTCTTTCCCCCTTTTATGGGATGGCTATAGGATAGTGTTTCTCAGACAGTTGACCTGGGCTTCATGTGAAAATGCAGCTTCTGAACCTATAGGTCTCAGATGGAGCTCAAGGTTCTGCATTTCTTTTCTTTCTTCTTCTTCTTTTTTTTTTTTTTAAGATTTTATTTACCTTGGGATCATGACCTAAGTTGAAGGCAGACACTTAACAGACTGAGCCACCCAGGCACCCCAAGATTCTGCATTTTTAACAGGTGCCCAGTGAGGCTTATGCTTCTGGTCCAGGGATGGACCCTTTGGATATCAAGTAGATTGTGACCAAGTTCTCTCTCTCTGTGCGTGTGCATGCGTGTATGTATGTGTGTGTGTGTGTGTGTGTGTGTGTGAATGGCTAATGCTTATAATGCTTAACTGATTTTTCCTCCTCTTTTCAAGTATTCAAATCTGAAAGTTGAAATTTAAAAAAAATCTCATTTTCCCAGTCCCGGTGCCCAAACACAGTGGATTAAAGCAATCAAACTGAGCAGCCAGGAAGGAAGAGGCTCTTAAGAGAATCAAGCTGAGGGGCACCTGGGTGGCTCAGTGGGTTGAGCCTCTGCCTTCTGCTCAGGTCATGATCCCGGGGTCCTGGGATCAGCCCCCACATCAGGCTCTTGGCTCAGCAGGGAGCCTGCTTCCCCCTCTCTCTCTGCCTGCCTCTCTGCCTACTTGTGATCTCTGTCTCTGTCAAATAAATAAATAAAATCTTAAAAGAGAGAGAGAGAGAGAGAGAGAATCAAGCTGAATTCTCACCACTGAGCAATGTGTAATTGGGCTCTCACACTTGCTTAAGAAATGGTGCTGAGAAAATTAACAGGCCCATCAAAGGTACTGAAGAGTTTGAGAGGCTTTTCTGATATATTTCCTCCTACAGCATCATTAACAATGTTACCTCCCACCTCCTCAAGTCTTCCAAATTCTTTTCAGTACCTGCTTGGGATAAATGATGCTCCTGTACCTAGAGCTGTCTGTCATTCCTCAACTCTGGCCTCTCATCATACAAAACTTTATCGCCTAATTTTTCCCTGATTTGAACATTTACCAGTTCACTCTGATACAATTATGTCAGTTCTTTTTATCCCTGAGCAAATTCAGAGGTTCAAATAAAGGGCAAGTTATACTTTGATTCAGCTTTTCTTAATTTGCTCAAAGATGAACTGAAAAAATATTTACTCAGTTTTTCCATTTTCACTTTCTTTCTCTCATTCTCAATACTCTATCCTCTTTTTCCTATTAACAAAAACAAGTGAGAGCATACAAAATAATCTGTGCAAGAGGAATATATTATTTTATCTGCTGTTGGCCAGTGAAGAGACAGACAGACTATTCTGCACCTGATGATTCAGGAAAAGAGCAATTGGGGCCTGAAGGGGGTGAGGTGAATCTTTCCTGAAATTCTTAAGCCCTGAGGTATACTGATTGCTTATTTAACATTCCACCTGCTGACAAATGGTCAAAGGACAGTAACCCCATGGGGGAGGGGCAGAGAGAAAGGGAATAGAGGGATGTAGAGGGGTGGAGGCTGGTCCTCAGGGAGGACTAAGCAATTCAGAGAGGGAAACAAAGAGGGTTTGTAACATGAAAACAATGACCTAAAAGTGGCAAAAGAAGGGAAGAGGGACAAGTAAGAAGGAACTTTTATAACTTGGCCCTTAAATGAAGCTGAATTTGTGTGTGTGTGTGTGTGTGTGTGTGTGTGTGTGTGTGTGTGTGTGTGTTAGAGCATTTATTTATTTATTTGAGAGAGAGAGAGAGCACAAACAGGGGGAGGGACAGACTGAGAGGGAGAATAAGACTCCCCACTGAGCAAGGAGGCCCATGTGGGACTCGATCCCAGGACCCTGAGATCATGACCTGAGCTGAAGGTAAACACTCAATGGACTGAGCCACTAAGATACTCCCAGGTAATTGGATTTAAGCACACAATTTTGGCTAAAAATGGATTATTGAAAGAGATAAGTTTTTATCGCTACTGGGGCCACAATGGAACACTTTTCTAATGAGCCAGGAATTTAGACTAGAAGTTCTTTAAGAATGCCTGAGGTATAAAAGAAAGAAATGTTTCCCAAAGTTGGCACAGACCTGCTGGTTCTGGGAAGGGATAGTGAAGAAGGGGGATGGAGAGAGGGTGCTGCCTTTGGAGCTCATTCCTGCCCAAAGCTTCCATAGGAATTCAAACCCATACTGGGTGCCATGTTTTTCTAAACTGTTTTATTTATTTATTTATTTATTTATTTATTTGACAGACAGAGATCACAAGTAGGCAGAGAGGCAGGCAGAGAGAGAGAGAGAGAGGGAAGCAGGCTACCTGCTGAGCAGAGAGCCCAATGTGGGGCTCGATCCCAGGACCCTGGGACCATGACCCGAGCCAAAGGCAGAGGCTTTAACCCACTGAGCCACCCAGGTGCCCCTTACTGCCTGTTTTTTAAGATCTCTCTTCCTAGAAGGCACTAATGTGATCAAACTCTGAAAAGCAAAGCATAAAAAGGAGCTCCATTCTCTTGATGTTCCAAGTTCTCCTCCTAGGTCAGGCTGAGAGCATCTTGATAAATCAGAGAAAAAGGGGAGTCATTTTTCCAAAGCCTTTAAAAAATAAATAGTTATTTGGGGACTCTTCTGTCAGGTTTAGATGTTGCAAATATCTTAGAGGCAATGTGGTTTGCTGCACTTATTTTATAAGGGAAAGAGGGATGTACCTTGCTGCTGGTCACATGGCTGGTGATTAGATTTGAACTCGGTTATTGTCCTTTTGTGTGTGTGTGTGTGTTTATTATATTATTCCTTTTCATAAAGCTCTCAGCACAGTATTTTCCCTATGCCTTCAGAACATGTGTATGCTTCCTTTCAGTAATATTTAATGATGCGTTCTCTCAAATAAGAAGGGTCAAAGTGAGAAGGTCCACATAAAGGGTGCTTCTAGATGTTAATGTTGCTCTTCAAACAGTGATGCTTTTAGGGGACATTTAAGAGTCTCTCACAATGTTCAGCACTCCAGCTGCCTGACCAATCTTCCTCAGTGATTAATTAGGAAATGACAGAGGAAACAAAAAACCAAGGCGCTGGTTTTGGGAGGTTTCCTAGTGATTCAAACGATCTGTGTGCAGTAGGACATTCCCATTGGTCAATTCTGACCAGGAAGGATTTGAGCTTGTGAGCCTTTTTTTAGTTCAGACTTGTATCCTCAGCCAGTTACCTGTGAAAACTTCTGCAGGAATCATTGATGATCAGGACCACATCCATTAGGGGAGGATGGATAGATTCAAAGAGCACCGTTCTCTGCACGGAGCAGTAAGGCCCTTGGGACCTCAGCTATGCTCCAACTTGGAGATCACTTTGCTGTTTGCCTTCCAGCAGATTCCAACAGCAGATACAATCTAGAGCCTGAAAGACAGGGTTGGAAACAAAAGGACAAGTTGGCTCTCAGGATTCTGGGCTTGAACCTGCTTTGGCATGGGGGCGGATAAGATGACCTCATAGGTCTTTTCCATCTCCAATTTCTGTGAACCATTGTTCTTGGGAATAGATGATTTAATAGGCTAATACATATTTGTGTTTGCCCACTCTGCTGTTCCTTGTATTTGTTGTATTTTACTTGGTTACCCTGGGAAGAACAAATCCATTATGTAAGTCCAGAGACACTCAGAGGTCAAAATCTGCAAAGGGCAGAGTTTGAAGGGATGTGGTCAAGAGAGACATGGCGGTGAATAGGAAACCTGAGCTCACAAGTGCTTTCTAGATGTTCCCAGAGCAAAGTCTGAGGAAAAGTACCAGGATGTGATGTCTTCTGGTGCAGTGGAAAGAGTATAAATATGGAGACAGAAGACCTAGTTTAAACTCTGACTTACTGGCTTCTAATGATTTCAGCTTCCACAGAGATAATGGATTCAACAATAGCTACCCTGTTTATTTAAAGAGGGTTGGTTTGAGAGTCATATGAGAGAATATGTGTCTGTGTATTACAAGTGTAAAGTGATATATAAATTAAGGATATTATTATTATTATTTAATGAAGTGATTCTTATGCTCAGAGTTGAATAGAAAAGTTCCGTGTACAAAGAGCCATGCCAAAAACAACTATGTTTTCTGAAAGCAATTTTGGAAGAAAGGACGAGAAACTGACAATAGGAAATTAAGTTTAATCAGTGCACAGGAAGAAAGAGAAGTAAAACCTCAAATGTTCTTGTCTTCTAGTTTGTTTGGCATGTAAGCAAAAGCAGATTTCAAAGTCTGAGAAATATTGAAAATCACCATTGATCTTTTTCTTATGATGAATGACTCCTAGATATTCTTCAAGTAATACTCTAACTGGTCTAATATTCAAAAAGTTGATTGAAATAATGTAATTCAATATAGATTTTTCTGAGCAGCTTCTATGTGCAAGACCACAACCCAGGCTTAGAAAGAAAAAACATTCCCTGCCTCCAAGAATTGCAATTTAAAAGGGAAAAAGGAGTTCATAAATACATTCAGTGTTTTTCAGAGGTTAGAAGAGGATCGAAATGATTCTCACAAAAGAGTGTTTCATTGGCTCTCTATTTTCTCTCAGATAATTCAGTGGTATCCGGGAGTGACACACTCACTAAGCCACTGACCCCCATGTTGTGAGCACCATTTTGGTTCTCTCCCATACCTGTTCATTGTGGTCATGCCTCCTGGCTTCATCAAAATCCACCGAGGTCCCTGTTACTGCTGGCCCTCAGAGATGCCTCCTCTACTGGCCCCAACTTGATCTGCTGTTGCTGCCCCTAAAGATATTAGTACTGCACAAGGCACACTAAATGAAGTCAGATAAGTCTATAAACAATGTGTAGTAGGCAAAATGGGTGAAGGGGAGGGAGAGGCAGGGGCTTCCAGTTATGGAAAGAGTGAGTCCTGGGAATGAAAGTTACAGCATATGGAATATAGTCAACGATGTTGTAATAGAAATACCTGTAATAGGTATTGGCGACAGACGGTAGCCACCCTTGTGGTGAACACAGTGTATGTATAGAGATGGTGGATCACTATGTTGTACACTTGAGACTAATGTAACTAGTGTGCTAATCACACATCCATTTAAAAAAGTGTAGTAGAAATACCCAGTAGGACTCTCTTGATTCTGCTCAGCTTGGAATGCTTTCTCTTAAAGAATACATTTATTTTTTTTAATTTTTACTTTAATTTATTTATTTGAGTCGGGGGAGAGAGAGAACTGGGAAAGGAGCAGAGGGAGAGGAGGAGGGAGGGAAAAGAATCTCCAGCTGACTCCGCACTGAGTGCAGAGCCTGACGTGCAGCTCAGTCTCTCGACCCAGAGATCATGATCTGAGCCAAAATCAAGAGTTCGTTGCTTACCTAACTGAGCCACCCAGGAACCCCAAGAATGCATTTATTTTTTTAATATGAAGCATAAATAGATGTCAGAAAGCAGGAGAGAAGGACATCCCAGGATTATGGACTATATAGACAAAAACATAGAGATGTAAGAGTATATAACATCTAGTCTAGGAAAATAAAGTAGGGCTTTCTCTCAAAAGCAGCATAATAGGGTATTAAGAATAACAAAAAGAAGTTAAAACAAGGGCCAATCATATCTATAAAACATGGGATGCACATTTTTGCTTTCCCACTATTCTACTTCCTACAGTAGAATAAGAGATAAAGTTGATACTATTTCCCTTCTCATTAAATAATAAAAAAGGATTCAAAATAAAATCCCTCTGAGTGAAGTCTTGAGGTGAAGAAGGCACATAGTGAGTTCCAAGAATAAAGGAACACATTATCAAAATGCCTAGACACCTAATCACTAAGGGCTCAGAAAACATAACTATAACCAGCAAGTCTCTGGGTAATAGTGAGTATAAACTAAGTGCAGTGTTTGAGACTTTCTTTCTTTTATTTTTTATTAGTATATAATGTATTTGTTTTGGGAGTACAAGTCTATGATTCATCAGTCTTACACAATTCACAACATTCACCATAGCACATACCCTCCTCAATGTCCATCACCCAGCCACCCATCCCTTCCACCCCACCCTCCAGCAACCCTCAGTTTGTTTCTTGAGATTAAGAGTCTCTTATGGGGGCGCCTGGGTGGCTCAGTGGGTTAAGCCTCTGCTTTCAGCTCAGGTCATGATTCCAGGTTCCTGGGATCGAGCCCCACATCGGGCTCTCTGCTCAGTGGGGAGCCTGCTTCCTCCTCTCTCTCTGCCTGCTGCTCTGCCTCCTTGTGATCTCTCTCTCTCTCTCTGTCAAATAAAAAAAAAATACACACGTTTGAAAAAAAAAAAGAGTCTCTTATGTTTTGTCTCCTTCCCTGGTCCCATCTTGTTTCATTTTTCCTTCCCTTCCCCCCTACAGCTCCCCACCCCACCTTTCAAACTCCTTATAGCAGAGAGATCATATGATAATTCTCTTTCTCTGATTGACTTATTTCACTTAGCATAAAACCGTCTAGTTCCAGCCACATCATTGTAAATGACACGATTTCTTCTTTTTGATGGCTGCATAGTATTCCACTACATATATACCACATCTTCTTTTTTTTTTTTTAAGATTATTTATTTATTTATATGACAGAGAGAGAAAGAGAGAGAGAGGGAGAAAGGGAGCACAAGCAGGGGGAGTAGGAGAGGGAGAAGCCAGATTTCCGACAGAGCAGAGAGCTCAATGTGGGATTCAATCCCTGGATCCTGGGATCATGATCTGAGCCAAAGGCAGACGCTTAATGACTCAGCCACCCAGGCTTCCCCCCCTTCCACATCTTCTTTATCCATTTATCTGTTGGTGGACATCTAGGCTCTTTCCATAGTTTGGCTATTGTGGACATTGCTGCTATAAACATTTGGGTGCACATGACCCTTGGATCACTACATTTGTATCTTTAGGGTAAATACCCGGTAGTGCAATTGCTGGGTCGTAGGGTAGCTCTATTTTCAACTTTTTGAGGAACCTCCATGCTGTTTTCCAGAGTGACTGCACCAGCTTGCATTCCTACCAAAAGTGTAGGAGGGCTCCTCTTTCTCCTAATCCTTGCCAACACCTGACTTGTTAATTTTAGCCATTCTGATTGGTGTGAGGTGGTATCTCACTGTGGTTTTGATTTGTATTTCCTTGATGCCGAGGGATGTGTCTGTTGGCCACTTGAATATTTTCTTTGCAGAAATGTCTGTTCATGTCTTCTGCTCATTTCTAGATTGGATTATTTGTTCTTAGGGTGTTGAGTTTGATAAGTTCTTTATAGATTTTGGATACTAGTCTTTTATCTGATATGCCATTTGCAAATATCTTCTCCCATTCTGTTGGTTGTCTTTTGGTAGTATTGACTGTTTCTTTTGCTGTGCAAAAGCTTTTTATCTTGATGAAGTCCCAATAGTTCATTTTGCCCTTGCTTCCCTTGCCTTTGGTGATGTTCTTAAGAAGAAGTTGCTGCGGTTGAGGCTGTCTGGGTTCTCCTCAAAGATGTTGGTGGCTTCCTGTCTCACATTGAGGTCTTCCATCCATTTTGAGTCTATTTTTGTGTGTGGTGTTAGGAAATGGTCCAGTTTCATTCTTTGGCATGTGGGTGTTCAATTTTCCTAGCACCATTTGTTGAAGAGACTGTCTTTTTTCCATTGGAGATTCTTTCCTTCTTTGTCAAAGATGAGTTAACCATAGAGTTGAGGGTCCATTTCTGGGCTCTCTATTCTGTTCTGTTGATCTATGTGTCTGTTTTTGTGCCAGTACCATACTGTCTTGATGATTACAGCTTTGTAACAGAGCTTGAAGTCTGGAATTGTGATGTTTCCAACTTTGGTTTTCTTTTTCAACATTCCTCTGGCTATTTGGGGTCTTTTCTGGTTCTATAGAAATTTTAGGATTATTTGTTCTATTTCTTTGAAAAAATTGATGGTATTTTGATAGGGATTTCATTAAATGTGCAGATGCTTCAGGTAGCATAGAAATTTTCATAATATTTGTTCTTCCAATCCATGATCATGGGAAGTTTTTCCATTTCTTTGTGTCTTCCTCCATTTCTTTCATGAGTACTTAATAGTTTTCTGATTATAGATTCTATACCACTTTGGTTAGATTTATTCCTAGGTATCTTGTGATTTTGGGTGCAATTGTAAATAGGATCGACTCCTTAATTTCTCTTTTTTTCTGTCTTGCTATTGGTATATAGAAAGGCAACTGATTTCTGTGCATTGATTTTATACCCTGATACTTTACTGAATTCCTGTATGAGTTCTAGCAGTTTTGGAGTGGATTCTTTTGGGTTTTCCTCATAAAGTATCATATCATCTGCAAAGAGTGAGAGTTTGATTTCTTTGCCTATTCAGATGCCTTTTATTTCTTTTTGTTGTCTGATTGCTGAGTCTAGGACTTCTAGTACTATGTTGAATAGCAGTGGTGATAGTGGACATCCCTGCTGTGTTCCTTACCTTAGGGGAAACTCTCTCAGTTTTTCCCCATTGAGAATGATATTCACTGTGGGTTTTTCATAGATGGCTTTGATGACATTGAAGTAGGTACCCTCTATCCCTACACCAAGAAGAGTTTTAATCCAGAAAGGATGCTGTATTTTGTCAAATGTTTTTTCAGCATCTGTTGAGAGAATTATATCGTTCTTTTCTTTCTTTTATTAATGTATTGTATCACATTGATTGCTTTGGGGGTATTGAATCAATCTTGCGGCCCAGGAATAAATCCCACTTGGTCATGGTGAATAATCCTTTTAATATATTGTTGCATCATATTAGCTAGTTTTGGTGAGAATTTTTGCATCCATGTCCATCAGGGATATAGGTTTATAATTTTCCTTTTTGATAGGGTCTTTGTCTGGTTTTGGGATCAAGGTGATGCTGACCTCATTAAATAAGTTTAGAAGTTTTCCTTTGATTTGTATTTTTTGGAACAGTTATATATATATATTTGGAATATATATATATATATATATATATATATATATTTATTTTTTTTTTTTTCACTACTCTATTCACCAGTCTCTGAGACTGGTGAATAGAGCAGAGCCACACACTTGATTACTTGATTTTGGGTGTATTTTGGTCTGTCAAAAGAAACTGCCTCCTAAAATTTTAAAGAAAGAATAACATATATATACAAAAAAAAGGGTAAACATGATGGAGGGATAGAATATGACTGTAAAGGTGAAAATTAAGGAATTTTAAAAAAGGAATTGCTAAGACAAGAAGTCGGTTGAAAAAAGAAAAAAAAAAGGAAAGGATGTGATCGGGCTGGAGAATAGAACAAAGCCATATGCTAGATTTAGGGTATATTTTGATCTGTTTGAAGAAACTATATCCCAAAATTTTAAAGAAAGAAAACTTATATGTATATAAAAAATAAGGCTAAATACAATGAAGGGATAAAATATGACTATAACAGTGAAAATTTAAAAAGATTAAAAAAAGTATTGATAAGATAAAATAGTTGAAAAAGGTTAAAATAGGAAAGAGGAAAATTTAAAAAATTGAATAAGAAAAAATAAAATTAAAAAAATTTAACCTTGAAAGATTAAAGAATTATGGGAAAAAACCAATGAATTCTGTGTTGCCTTCCCCTAGCTCTGCAGTTCCGCAGTTCTCATTGATCAGTGAACTGGTCTTGGCTGGATGTTCTTGCTGATCTTCTGGGGGAGGGGCCTGTTGCTGTGATTCTCAAAAGTCTTTGCCCAAGGCAGAATTGCACTGCCTTTGCCAGGGGCCAGGTTAAGTAATCTGCTCAGGTTTGTTCTCAGTAGCTTTTGTTCCCTGAATGCTTTCCGTACAGCTTTGGAGGATGGGAATGAAAATGGCAGCCTCCCAATATCTGGCCCATAGGAGCCGAGAGCTCAGGGCCCCACTCCTCATTGCACCCTCAGAGAAAAGCAGTCAATCACACCCATCTCCCTGGTCTCCCGCTGCACTCTGTCCTCACCTGGCCTGTGACCAAGCATTTCTATCTCTGGTGCATGGCCCCATTTGGAGTCTCCAAACCCAGCAGATTCCTGCTGTGTGCTCCTGTGCTGCTCCTCCTGGAGGACGAAGGTAAATCTCCCCAGATATGCCACATTTAGGAGCCTTGCTCAAACTGTAGTGGCCCCACTGTGCCTCAGATCATGATTTAATGTAACCTGAGCTGAGAGCCCACTCTTTGGCTCTGTCTCTGCAGCTGGCTTTCCTGCTCTGATACTTGGGAGCTCTGCCACACTCAGATACCCCTTGTCTTTTTGTGACTCCCTGGGTCTTTTTGTGTCTGTCTCATGAGGGCTCCACTCCCCACTTAGCCTCTGGAGCAACGTCTTCAGTGGATTAGACTTCTAAAAGTTCCGATTTTGTGCTCTGCTGCTCTACCGCTTGCCTCCCCTCCATGTTCTATCTTCCTGTATATCGCTTCGGATTCCCTTCTCCACACATCCTTCCTTCCATAAAGTCGTTGCTTTTCTGCTCATAGAATTGCCATTCTTCTCTTTTAACTCCTGTTGTGTTTGCTGGTGTTCAGAATGGTTTGATAACTATCTAGCTCAATTCCTGGGGCCCACTGAAATTTAGGTCTCTTTCTCCTCCACCATCTTGCTTCTCCCCCTTGTCCAAGACTTTCAGTTGAAGTCTCTTTACCACAACTCATGAATGTTTAGCATAGTAATTAGTAAATTTGTTAAATGGGATTCTAAATACTGCTACATTTCCCCCCAAATTAAGTAGGTTCAATTGAAGGTTCTGGTTAAATACACAGAAAACAGGTTTTATTCCAAAGTGTTACAGTTGGTGTTGGGACCCATAGTTCTATATACACATAGTCTTTATTCAATGTAAAGCAGTCTGATTTTGTGGAACCATAACCATCACACTAAGAAATCTTGAAGACAGTCTTTTCATATAAAGAAGATGACTGTTTCTTCTTTTGACCTACTTCCCGTGATCCCAGGGTCCTGGGATCGGGTCCCGCATTGGGCTGCCTCCTCAGTGGGGAGCCTGCTTCTCCCTCTCCCTCTGGCTGCCTCTCTGCCTACTTGTGCTCTCTCTCTCTCTCTCTGTCAAATAAATAAATAAAATAAAAATCCTTGACCTACTTCCCAAACTGCTCCGTAGAACATTGGTATTGATTTATACTCTCCTATGGCTACTCCTGCATTGCTGCCCTGGTTGGTTGTTTTCTTTTGCTTGCCAGTGTGTCTGATATCGGTTGTGCTCTGAGAGGGTAGGCACTAGCATGGCATTTTTTTTTCAAAATGACTGTGAATTAATGCCTTTAAAAAATGACAAGCATAATGATGCTCTCTTACACTCGACATCAACCACCTTGGGAAGTCAGTGTCAACAAATGCATCTTGTGGGGAAGTAGAGGATCTGAGAATCTCCCAGAAATTTCAAAGACAGTCAGACTTCTCCGCTCATGTATCCCCAGAGAATCTCTCATTGTCTTCTCTACCAGACTTATATATTCTCACAACACTTTGCCATGGGGCAAAAAGAAAAAGATGGTAAAATTAATGAAAATAGTGTTGGGGATATACTATGTATTAGCAGTTTCTATAGAGATGACATTTATGTCATTTATTCATTCTAGTACTTCAACAATCCCCTCAAAGAGGCAAAAATTGAGGCTTTAGACTGGTTAAGTCAATATCCCAAGGTCATATGGTGACAATGTAGCACAGCTGGGACCCAAACCCAGGTCTGCTTGTCCCAAAATCCATGCTGCTCAGCAGGAACACTCTCAGTCTCTTCCATTCAAACAACATGGTTGATCTGTGACCGGGGAGGATAGGGCAGGGGTTATCACTGCTGATCTTAGGCTGCTGTTATCCCATCTTCTTTCCAATGACATGAAGGATAAATGTAGAAATTAGCTCAAAAGGCTTCTAGATGATGCTCTGTTAAGACATTGATCATAAAATCTTGGAAGATTATTTTTTAAAAGGAGATATACACAATATTCATAATGGAATGATGGTTCAAGGATTTAATCCAAACAGTGAAATATAAAATAGGGAATGACTAATTAGCACAAGCTAATCTGAAAATGATCTAGAAATAAAGCATATATTTGAGTTATCTTTCTTTAATAAAGATTTTATTTGTTTATTTGAGAGACAGTAAGGCTGAGAGAGAAAGCAGAAGAGCACTAGGAGGGGGAGGGGGTAGAAAAAGGGAGAAGCAAGCTCCCCACTGAGTAGGGGCCCAATCTGGGACTCAATCCCAGGACCCTGAGACCAAAACTTGAACCTAAGGCAGACGCTTAACTAATTGAGCCAACAAGGCACCCCTGAATTACCTTTTTTTTTTAAAGGCAGAAAAATAAAAGTGTTAAGATAGTCTATGTTATAGAACTGAACAGAGAGAGACTAGCAAAATGAGATTTTTTCATATACCCAGAATTTTGCAACTAACATATTAATTACAAATTTGATTTACACTTAAACAAAAGATAGAGAGGTAAAGATGATTTAGAAAAAACTACCAAAAGATGGAAGAAATTGAAGACAGGAATCATGGGTAAATGTTAATGGCATTTGAATTGTTCAGTTTAGAGGAAAAGATCGAGTACCACTCATGGATACCTAATATCATTATAAAAATTACAGTTTTTCGTTGGCTCCTACTTTTACAGAGGGTAGAAGGATTAGTTTGTGTTCCAGATTTACTTCAGTTTAGGCAAAGAAGTTTTCTCTTCTGAAAAGTTATATGTAAATTAAGAGTGTTTACCAAAATCAAAGTATGAGCTAAAGAGCAGGAGGAATTCCATTAATAGATTCAAGTCTGAAAGAAATTAAAACTCCAAATTATTCTTTTCTGTGGCATTGTGAACAAACCACAGGTCCCCCCAATCTCAACCCTACTCTCCCCCAAAAGCCTCTGTGAGTCAGTTTGAGCTATGACTGACATTATAAATTTTTCTAAGCAATTGAAATGGAACAAAACCAGAACACTGAAATACTCTCCAAGCCCAACTTGACCGACCTGATATTTCACTTGGTTTGAGTCCCTGGTGTTTAAAAAAAAAAAAAAAAAGTTTTTTGAATCATACTTTAAATGTACCAGACAGCTCTCCTATTTAAAAAAGAAATCCTATGGTGGATACTTTAGAAAAATAGACTTTTGTGAAATGAATGATCACCCACTGATCTATTTGTTTTGAAAATGTTGATTTTGGGGTTGGGGGTCTGATATGCTTAAACTACCTGACTAACTACAGGTTTTGATTATCATCATGTGGCCAAACTGGTTATAGTGGAAACGAGTTCAGTTACTACACTTAACAACTATATGGACAGGACATCCTTACACCTGAAAGGAATGTAACACTGTGTATCAATGATACTTCAATAAAAATAAGTAAAATTGGAACCAAACAAACCAAAAAATAATACAACCTTGATGATTATTTGACATTAAAAATTAATTATATGATTTAGGTAACCAGTAGGCATGTTTTAATCTCTTTTACACAGAGAAAGGTCTAGAAAATTGACACCTTAGATGCTAGGAACTTCAAGAAGTCAGAATTGGCCCATTCCTTTTTAGAGCCCTACATCAATGTCCATTATGGTTATGCTTGTAAGATATGTGTGTTAGCCCCTTCCCCTTCCCCAGGAAACCTGGGCATCCCTTCTGGAGACAGCCTCAGCCAAGGTAGTGGAGATGCCATGATTGGTTTTCCTTTATCTCACCACTGGGATGATCCTTAATACTTCATAGACTTCATTCCCTCAAGCTTGTGTCCCTTACTTCACGTGGAAGCAGAATATTGCACTTATTTTTCTTAATAGAAATGGGAAGGACTCTTCAGGTCTTGGTTCCTGTTTCTTTGAATTTGATTCCCTCGTAGGGTCCTGGAGATATTAGAACCCCATTATTCTTTAAGTTTTGAGTTATACTTAGAGGCTAATTTAAATCAATCCCCCAGTAACAGCTAACTGGTGTGTGTTAGGTGAGAGGGAAGAGTGGTGGTGGTGGTGGTAAACCAGGGATGGATAAGTGTAACTTCTCTTCTAAGGAGTGAATCCATTTATCTTTACCCCTTAGAAGGGTGCATGTAAAAGCCACTAATAGCATGTCCCTTTCTATCCATGTTATCCTTTCTGCCTATAAGTCTAATTGTAGGTCTGGATCCACAAGGAAATGATTGGGAGTTGGGGATGGATCTGCTACTTAGATATGCAGTAGGCAGGAAATGTGAAACCAACTGAAAAAAAAAATGGAGTCTGAGAGTTTCCCTGACCCTGAAAAAAAAGGGGGTGGCGCTATTTTATAAAACAGAAGGACAGATATACATGGAGAATGTCTCAAATTTACTGCCAGACAAATGACCTTCAAAATATCTATGAAAAAGAGGTCTTTATCCTAAAGCAAACTGTTGGATCTTGGGCAAGTTATTTAACCTCTCCTATGGTGTTTCCCTAATATGATCAGTTAGGAATTATCTTTACTCAATAGCATTATTTTGTGGATTAACTAATGTATAGAATAGGCTGATGTGGTACCTGAAGCATAATAGAGTGAGGGAATATAATTTCTCTTCCTTTTCATGAACGTAACTGTTAAAGCACCCAAGTGTACAATAACAATTTTATTACCCACTTACTGAGTGTCATGAAGTGACTGTTAAATACTAGGAGCTTTACATATTTTGCCCATATTGTATGATTTAACTTTTCCAACAATCCTGTCAGGTAAATACTACTAGTCGTTTTATGGTTGCAACTGTTGTTTACAGATGAAATACTTGAGACACAGAGAAGATAAGTAACTTGCCTAAAATCTCACAGCTGGCGAATGGTAGATTCAAGATTTGGACCCACACACTATGACACAAAAAGAGTATTACACTCTTTTTTTTTTTTTTTCCTCCAAGTCTGCTAAGCAAGCATGCACAGTTCCCTCTAGGGAAAAGATCTATGCTCTACTTTAGACATATCAAATAGAAACAGTGTTTTTCACTCAATGACCAAGAAGACTGATCCCCCCCCCCCCAAGTTACTTTAAGAAACCTTGAGCGATCTGCATAATCTAGAAAACTTCTGGTCACTTACTCTGTGAGTGTCCTGTTAAGATAACACTACAGTAATATAGTGTATATTTTTTTGTATCTGACTTTTTTTCATTCAACAACATATTCGTGAAGTTCATTTAAGTTGTGCAAGCAACTGTAGGTCACTTGTTTTCAATGAGGAATGGATTTCCCAGGAAGGATTGTATCAGAACTGGGTCTTTGGAAAGTTTTCAGCTAGAGCTATGATGAATAATGTTATGAATATTCTTGTTCCAATCTTTTGGGGCATATGTGCTTGTGTTTCTGTGGAGTAGAGCTGTTGGATTATAGGATATGTTTATGTTCAACTTTAATAGATACTAGCAGTTTTCCAAAGGGGTTATATGCCTTACACTTCACCAGCACTGAGTCCCTGTTGTCTCCATCCCCATCAACAACTGTTATTGTAAGTCGTTTTCATTTTAGCCATCCTGGCAAGTGGGTAGTGGTATTGCATTATGGTTTTAATTTGAGCTTCCCTAACGATAATGAAATCAAGCTTTTTTATATGTTTATTGGCTGCTTGTGAAGTATTGTTTCAATCATTTTTTTATCAAGTGGATCATCTTTTTATTGATTTGTAGAACTTCTCTCTATATCCTGGATATGAACCCTTTGTTAAAGATTGTAAATATCGTCCTTCTTTCTGTGGCTTGTTTTTCCCATTCTCTTGCTGTCTTTTGAAAAATTGAAGTTTTTACTTTTAATAGAGTCCAATTTAATATTTTATTTCCATCAAGGATAATGCTTTTTATGCTCTAGTTAAGAAATCTTTCCTTCCCTTGGGTTATGCATATATTTCCCAGTATTTTACTTTAGAACATTCTTGTTTTGCCTTTTCATGTTTAGATCTACAATCCACCTTAAATGGATATCTGCATGTAATTTGAGGTAAATGATGTTTCAGTTTGTTTGTAAGTAGGTCCAATTGTCCCAGCACTATGTATAAAAAAGATAATTATTTTTCCACGGTCGTATAACAGTAACACCATTGTCTTCAATGTAGTATCTACATAAGGGAGGGTCTGTACAGACTCTACTTTTTTCCAGAGATCTATTTGTTAATCCTTGAGCCTATATCACACTGTTGTTAACTACTGCCACTTTATAATATGTCTTGTTATATAGTATCCAGGAGAACAAATTCTGTTACTGGGGTTTCCCTCAAATGGCTCTTGAATAACTTTGACTTTGTTAACCTTTTAATGTGTTTTAGATTCAGCCTTTCAAAATCCACCAAAATTATTGAAATGCTTCAGGATTTTTCGGGGGGGGGTTGCATTAAACCATTACAATCAATTGGGGAAAACTGACATTTTAACATAATTCTTCCATTTCATAAGCATGATATATCCAATCTACTTATTTATTTAGGTTTTCTTTGATTTTTGTGCTATATACTTTATACATTTCTGTGTAGACATCTTACACACCTTCCTTTAGATTTATTCCTAGAAACCTGGTTACTTGATACTACTGAAAATTACATCTTTTTAAAACTTCAACTTCCCATTTTGTTAGTTGCAATTCAACACAATGCAATTGATTTTTTGTATATCGATCTTCACCAAGCAATTCTGCTTATTACTTTGAATTTTCTGTATATTCTCAGAATTTGGTTTTTTTCTCTTTCAATCTTTACACCTCTTATTTATTTTTCTTATAACACTTGCCTTTCTAGCACTTCCATGATGATTTTGAGAAGTCGTGATAGTGAGCATCTTATTCTTATTCCTGATCTCAAAGGGAAATTTCAAAATTTATTACCACAAAGTAAGGTTTGCTAAAGGTTTTTTGTAGACACTGTTAATCAGATTAAGAAAGTTTACTTAAGGGGCACCTGGGTGGCTCAGTGGGTTAAAGCCTCTGCCTTCGGCTCAGGTCATGATCCTAGGGTCCTGGGATCGAGTCCCGCATCGGGCTCTCTGCTCAGCAGGGAGCCTGTTTCCTCCTCTCTCTCTGCCTACTTCTCTGCCTACGTGTGATCTCTGTCTGTCAGGTAAATAAATAAAATCTTTAAAAAAAAAAAAGAAAGTTTATTTAAGTTCACTGGGAATTTTTAAAAATCACAAATATGTATATTGAATAATTTCAAATGTTTTTTGCAAATATTGAGATAACCATATTTTATTTCCTTCTTAATTCTCTTAATGTGGTGAAGCACACTGATTTATTTTTTAATATTAAACCAACTTTGTCTCTTTGGTCTAAAAGCAAATTAGTCATGATTTGTATTAACTTTGGCAGGACTTGCTCATACAGTGTTTAAGAATTTTGTTTCAATGTTCATGAGTTAGATTTGTCTGTAATCCCCTGCCCCCCACAATATCTTTGTCAAGTTCTGTTATAAAGGTTATGCTGGTCTTATAAAATAAAAATAAGAAGTTCTTCCACAATCTTTTTTTCTCTGTTCGTGTAAAAATGGCATTATTCCTTCCTGAATGTTGGCTAAAATTCACTGGTAACTTTTCTTGGTCTGGAGTTTACTTCCAGTGAAAGCATTTATTTACTGAGTTTATTTATTTAATAGTTATTATAGTGTTATTTGTTTTTGATTTCTTCTTTCATCTTTGGTAATTATGTATATATTAAGATTTTGTTTATTTATTTGAGAAAAAGAGAGAGACAGCATGAGCAGGGGGAGGGGCAGAGGGAGAGGGAGAAGCATGAGCAGAGATATTCCCCACTGAGCAGGAACACTTGATGTGGGGCTTGATCCCAAGACCCTGGGATCATAAGGGAGCAAGAGGCAGACACTCAACTGACTGAGTCACCCAGGAGTCCCAGTAGTTATATATTTTTAAGTAAGTTGAATTCTTTTGAAATTTACTAATGTCAATTTTCAAGTTCATTTTCTTTTAAGTTGTTTATGATTATAGTGACCATGTAATTTATAATCATACTGGAAGACTTTTGGGAGTGAGGAAGGAAGTGCAAATAA
Source organism: Meles meles (assembly GCF_922984935.1). Taxonomy (NCBI): domain Eukaryota; kingdom Metazoa; phylum Chordata; class Mammalia; order Carnivora; family Mustelidae; genus Meles; species Meles meles. The sequence continues at coordinate 66,409,828 of NC_060072.1, forward strand.
TTAAAATTGTGTAATTTTTGAACTATTTCTTTCTTTTTAAAAAATTTTTATTTATTTATTTGACAGACAGAGATCACAAGCAGGCACAGAGGCAGGCAGAGAGAGAGGAGAAAGCAGGCTCCCTGCTAAGCAGAGAGCCAGATGCGGGGCTTGATTCCAGGATCCTGGGATCATGATCTGAGTTGAAGGCAGAGGCTTTAACCCACTGAGCCACCCAGGCACCCTGAACTATTTATTTCTTTAGTTAAAATTGATTTTGTTAGTTTGGTGTATTATAAAATTTTTTTTTAATAAAATGGTTTTATTGAAAATTTATTTTCAAAGGTAAAAGACTTTCTATAAAACATAAATAGCATATCTATTTTATTAATACAAAAGAAGTCTTAGTACTGAATACCTAACAATTATAAAATGGTATAAAAATATTTGTTTTTAGTAAATATTCATGTCACTTAATTGGTTTCTTGGCTGTATTTATCATTGATATTATATCACTAACATTTCTGAAGAATATATTTTTCACAACATTGTCTTATTATTTTTAATTTTTTCATAGAATTTCCTGCAGTGTTTTCAAAATTGAATTTCATCTTTCTAAATTTGCAATTGTTGACAATTTCAATTAATTTTTTAAAAAGATTTTATTTATTTGACAGAAAGCAAAAGAGGGGGAGGGAGAGAAAGAGAGGGAAGAGAGCACAGGCAGAGAGAGAGAGGGAGAAGCAGACTCCCACTGAGCAGGGAGCCTATGTGGGACTTGATCCCAGGACTCTGGGATCATGACCTGAGCTGAAGGCAGATGCTTAACCAACTGATCCACCCAGGAGCCCGAATTGATGTTTCTTTGTAGATGAAGATATTTTTAATTGAGAGTATTCTTTTTCTGCAGGTGTTGGGGTACCTCAAAGCTCATAGTAGTTTACTAAAATAAATTTTATTTTTTTCATAATGAAATGTATAAATATTTCAGTCCAATATTTTCACAGGTTATGTCTCTTTGCTTCAATTCAAAGTACATTTCACTGGAAAATATTTTTGCTTGGCAAAATTCATCCAACCAGTTGTCTATTATTATGATTCTTTGAGTATTCACTACCTTTATATGGTGCAAAATTGTGGGCCTCTTCAATTTCATTCTACCCTAGTTCAGAATATAAGTTTATCCAATTAAAAATAGGAGGTCCATCAAAAGGCTCTTATGACAAGTTAACATCACAAATCTCAATTATGTTTTAATGTTAAATCTTGCATACCATTTGAGTTCTTATAGTTAATTTCTCCAGTTCCTTCTTATTTATGAAAGGATATATTTCTATTTCTTTCTCTCTTAAAGTTTTGTTACTTACTTGCAATTAGTAACTCTAAGAGCTAAAGCTTTCTGTTGTTCTATTTGTTGAACATTTTCATTAAAGATTTACAACTGATTTTGAGAAAAATAAAACCAAATTTCAGAAGTCTTGTGTTTGAAGAATTTCAAAAGCTTTGCAGGTCATTGAGGTTGAATTATTAAGGAGCTTTTCTTCAAAGGCTTGAACAGTCCTAAAATCTGATGGTGAGTGGCAAAGGCAGCACGTGTGCCTGGCCGTGACAGTATGTGTATTTGTTTTTATTTATTTATTTTTAAAAAAGATTTTATTTATTTATTTATTTGACAGAGAGAGAGATCACAAGTGGGCAGAGAGGCAGGCAGAGAGAGAGGAGGAAGCAGGCTCCCCACTGAGCAGAGAGCCTAATGCAGGGCTCGATCCGAGGACCCTGAGATCATGATCTGAGCCGAAGGCAGAGGTCCAACCCACTGAGCCACCCAGGCACCACCCCAGTATGTATATTTAAACTTAATAACAAATTTATCACAAAATTTTTGTCATTCATTGTTAAAATTTACATATATCTATGTAAGTATTGCCAATTAGGACTTTTATTTCAGTTAGAAGATTATAGTAGCTTCTTTGTGTATAATTATAAATCATGTGTGTACCACAACTAATAATGAGATACAATTTGAAATTTAGTAAGAATTTTATCTTTTTTTATAATTTTTAAAAATTTTTAAATCAACATATAGTGTATTATTAGCCCCAGGTGTACAGGTCTGTGAATAGCCAGGTTTACACACTTCACAGCACTTGCCATAGCACATACCCTCCCCAATGTCCATAACCCCACCACCCTCTCCTGACCCCCCTCCCCCCAGCAACCCTCAGTTTGTTTTGTGAAATTAAGAGTCTCTTATGGTTTGTCTTCCTCCTGATCCCATCTTGTTTCATTTATTCTTTTCCTACCCGGCAAACCCCCCATGTTGCATCTCCACTTCCTCATATCAGGGAGATCATATGATAGTTTTCTTTCTCCGATTGACTTATTTTGCTAAGCATAATACCCTCTAGTTCCATCCACGTTGTCACAAACGGAAATATTTCATTTCTTTTGATGGCTGTATAGTATTCCATTGTGTATATATACCACCTCTTCTTTATCCATTCATCTGTTGATGGACATCTAGGTTCTTTCCATAGTTTGGCTATTGTGGACATTGCTGTTATAAACATTCAGGTGCATGCGCTCCTTCAGATCACTACGTTTGTGTCTTTAGGGTAAATACCAAGTAGTGCAATTGCAATAGGGTAGCTCTATTTTCAACTTTTTGAGGAACATTCGTGCTGTTTTCCAGAGTGGCTGCACAAGCTTGCATTCCCACCAACAGTGTAGGAGGGTTCCCCTTTCTCCACATCCTAGCCAACCTCTGTCATTTCCTGACTTGTTAATTTTAGCCATTCTGACTGGTGTGAGGTGGTATCTCACTGTGGTTTTGATTTGTATTTCCCCGATGCCGAGTGATGTGGAGCACTTTTTCAAGTGTCTTTTGGCCATCTGGACGTCTTCTTTGCGGAAATGTCTGTTCATGTCCTCTGCCCATTTCTTGATTGGATTATTTGTTCTTTGGGTGTTGAGTTTGGTAAGTTCTTTATAGACTTTGGGTACTAGCCCTTTGTCTGATACGTCGTTTACAAATATCTTCTCCTATCCTGTCAGTTGTCTTTTGGTTTTGCTGTTTCCTTTGCTGTGCAAAAGCTTTTGATCTTGATGAAGTCCCAATAGTTCATTTTTACCCTTGCTTTCCTTGCCTTTGGCGATGTTCCTAGGAAGAAGTTGCTGCGGTTAAGGTCAAAGAGGTTGCTGCTTCTGTTCTCCTCAAGGATTTTGATGGATTCCTTTCTCACATTGAGGTCCTTCATCCATTTTGAGTCTATTTTCATGTGTGGTGTAAGGAGATGGTCCAATTTCATTTTTCTGCATGTGGCTTTCCAATTTTCCCAACACCATTTGTTGAAGAGGCTGTCTTTTTTCCATTGGACATTGTCGAAGATTAGTTGACCATAGATTTGAGCATCTATTGCTGGGCTCTCTATTCTGTTCCACTGATCTATGTGTCTGTTTTTGTGCCAGTAACATACTGTGTTGATGACGACAGCTTTGTAACAGTGCTTGAAGTCTGGAATTGTGATGCCACCAATTTTGGCTTTCATTTTCAACATTCCTCTGGCTATTTGAGGTCTTCTCTGGTTCCATATAAATTTTAGGATTATTGGTTCCATTTCTTTGAAAAAAATGGATGGGATTTTGATAAGGATTGCATTAAACATGTAGATTGCTTTGGATAGCATAGACTTTTTCACAATATTTGTTCTTCCAATCCAGGAGCATGGAACATTTTTCCATTTCTTTGTGTCTTCCTCAATTTCTTTCACAAGTTCTTTATAGTTTTCTGAGTATGGATTCTTTGCTTTTTGGTTAGGTTTATTCCTATGTATCTTATGGTTTGGGTGCAGTTGTAAATGGGATTGACTCCTTAATTTCTCCTCCTTCTGTCTTGTTGTTGGTAAAGAAATGCAACTGATTTCTGTGCACTGATTTTATATCCTGACACTTTACAGAATTCCTGTACAAGTTCTAGCAGATTCGGAGTGGAGTCTTTTGGGTTTTCCACATATAGAATCATATCATCTTCAAAGAGTGATAGTTTGACTTCTTCTTTGCTGATTTGGATTCCTTTAGTTTCTTTTTGTTGTCCGATTGCTGAGGGCAGGACTTCCAGTACTATGTTGAATAGCAGTGGTGATAATGGACATCTCTGCCGTGTTCCTGACCTTAGCGGAAAAGCTTTCAGTTTTTCTCCATTGAGAATGATATTTGCAGTCAGTTTTTCATAGATGGCTTTGATGATATTAAGGTATGTGCCCTCTATCCCTACACTTTGAAGAGTTTTGATCAGGAAGGGATGCTGTACTCTGTCAAATGCTTTTTCAGCATCTATTGAGAGTATCATATGGTTCTTGTTCTTTCTTTCATTAAGGTGTTGTATCACATTGATTGATTTGCGGATGTTGAACCAACTTTGTAGCCCTGGAATAAATCCCACTTGGTCGTGGTGAATAATCCTTTTAATGTACTGTTGAATCCTATTGGCTAGTATTTTGGTGAGAATTTTCACATCTGTGTTCATCAAGGATATTGGTCTGTAGTTCTCTTTTTTGATGGGATCCTTGTCTGGTTTTGGGATCAAGGTGATGCTGGCCTCATAAAATCAGTTTGGAAGTTTTCCTTCCATTTCTATTTTTTAGAACAGTTTCAAGAGACTAGGAATTAATTCTTCTTTAAATGTTTGGTAGAAATCCCCTGGGAAGCCTTCTGGCCCTGGGTTCTTGTTTGTTGGAGATTTTTGATGACTGTTTCAATCTCCTTACTGGTTACGGGTCTGTTCAGGTTTTCTATTTCTTCCTGGTTCCTGGTGGTAGTTTATGTCTCTAGGAATGCATCCATTTCTTTCAGATTGTCAAATTTGCTGGTGTAGTGTTGCTCATAATATGTTCTTATAGTTGTTTGTATTTCTTTGGTGTTGGTTGTGATCTCTCCTCTTTCATTCATGATTTTATTTATTTGGGTCCTTTCTCTTTTCTTTTTGATAAGTCTGGCCAAGGTTTATCAATCTTACTAATTCTTTCAAAGAACCAGCTCCTTGTTCTGTTGATTTGTTCTATAGTTGTTGTTTTTTTGTTTTTTTTTTTTTTTTTTTTTTTGGTTTCTATGTCATTGATTTCTGCTCTGAATTTTAGTATTTCCCTTCTCCTGCTGGGTTTAGGCTTTCTTTGTTGTTCTGTCTCCAGGTCCTTTAGGTGTAGGGTTAGGATGTGTTTTTGAGACCTTCCTTGTTTTTTTTGTTGTTGTTGTTGTTGTTGTTTATTTACAGAACAACAGTGTTCATTGTTTTGGCATCACACCCAGTGCTCCGTGCAGTACCTGCCCTCCCTATTTATCCACCACCTGGTTCCTCAACCTCCCACCCCCCCACCCCTTCAAAACCCTCTGGTTGTTTTTCAGAGTCCATAGTCTCTCATGGTTCATCTCCCCTTCCAGTTTCCCTCAACTCCCTCTCCTCTCCATCTCCCCATGTCCTCCATGTTATTTGTTATGCTCCACAAATAAGTGAGACCATATGATACTTGACTCTCTCTGCTTGACTTATTTCGCTCAGCATAATCTCTTCCACTCCCATCCATGTTGCTACAAAATTTGGGTATTCATCCTTTCTGATGGAGGCATAATACTCCATTGTGTATATGGACCACATTTTCCTTATCCATTCATCTGTTGAAGAGCATCTTGGTTCTTTCCACAGTTTGGCGACCGTAGCCATTGCTGCCATAAACATTGGGGTACAGATGGCCCTTCTTTTCACTACATCTGTATCTTTGGGGTAAATACCCAGCAGTGCAATTGCAGGGTCATAGGGAAGCTCTATTCTTAATTTCTTCAGGAATCTCCACATTGTTCTCCAAAGTGACTGCACTAACTTGTATTCCCACCAACAGTGTAAGAGGGTTCCCCTTTCTCCACATCCTCTCCAACACACGTTGTTTCCTGTCTTGCTAATTTTGGCCATTCTAACTGGTGTCACGTGGTATCTCAATGTGGTTTTAATTTGAATCTCCCTGATGGCTAGTGATGATGAACATTTTTTCATATGTCTGATAGCCATTTGTATGTCTTCGTTGGAGAAGTGTCTGTTCATATCTTCTGCCCATTTTTTGATATGATTATCTGTTTCGTGTGTGTTGAGTTTGAGAAGTTCTTTATAGATCCTGGATATCAACCTTTTTTCTGTACTGTCATTTGCAAATATCTTCTCCCATTCCGTGGGTTGCCTTTTTGTTTTGTTGACTGTTTCCTTTGCTGGGCAGAAGCTTTTGATCTTGATGAAGTCCCAAAAGTTCATTTTTGCTTTTGTTTCCTTGGCCTTTGGAGACATATCTTGAAAGAAGTTGCTGTGGCTGATATCGAAGAGGTTACTGCCTATGTTCTCCTCTAGGATTCTGATAGATTCCTGTCTCACGTTGAGGTCTTTTATCGATTTCGAGTTTATCTTTGTGTACGGTGTAAGAGAATGGTCGAGTTTCATTCTTCTACATATCGCTGTCCTGTTTTCCCAGCACCATTTATTGAAGAGACTGTCTTTTTTCCATTGAATATTTTTTCCTGTTTTGTCGAGATTATTTCACCATAGAGTTGAGGGTCCATATCTGGGCTCTCCACTCTATTCCACTGGTCTATGTGTCTATTTTTATGCCAGTACCACGCTGTCTTGGTGATCACAGCTTTGTAGTAAAGCTTAAAATCGGGTAACGTGATGCCGCCAGTTTTGTTTTTGTTTTTCAACATTTCCTTAGCAATTCGGGGTCTCTTCTGATTCCATACAAATTTTAGGATTATTTGCTCCAGCTCTTTGAAAAATATTGGTGGAATTTTGATCGGAATGGCATTAAAAGTATAGAATGCTCTAGGCAGTATAGACTGCATATTCTCAGATCACAATGCTTTGAAACTGGAACTTAATCACAAGGAAAAGTTCAGAAGGAACTCAAACACCTGGAAGCTAAAGACCACCTTGCTTAAGAATGCTTGGATCAACCAGGAGATCAAAGATGAACTTAAACAATTCATGGAAACCAATGAGAATGAAGACACTTCGGTCCAAAACCTATGGGATACAGCAAAGGTGGTTCTAAGGGGGAAATACATAGCAATCCAAGCCTCCCTCAAAAAAATTGAAAAATCCAGAATACACCAGCTGTCTCTACACCTTAAAGAACTGGAGAATCAACAACAAATCAAACCAACTCCACACGCAAGAAGGGAAATAATCAAGATTAGAGCAGAGATCAATGAGGTAGAAATGAGAGATACAGTAGAACGTATCAATGAAACTAGAAGCTGGTTTTTTGAAAGAATCAATAAGATCGATAAGCCATTGGCCACACTAATCCAAAAGAAAAGAGAGAAAGCCCAAATTAATAAAATTATGAATGAAAAGGGAGAGATCACAACTAACACCAAATAAATAGAAACAATCATCAGAAATTAATACCAACAGTTATATGCCAATAAGCTAAGCAACCTAGATGAAATGGATGCATTCCTGGAAAACTACAAACTCCCAAAATTGAACCAGGAAGAAATTGACAACCTGAATAGACCGATATCTAGTAACGAGATTGAAGCAGTGATCAAAAACCTCCCAAAAAACAAGAGCCCAGGACCTGACGGATTCCCTGGGGAATTCTACCAAACTTTCAAAGAAGAAATAACACCAATTCTCCTGAAGCTGTTCCAAAAAATTGAAGCAGAAGGAAAACTTCCAGACTCTTTTTATGAAGCCAGCATTACCCTGATCCCCAAACCAGGCAAAGACCCTACCAAAAAGGAGAATTTCAGACCAATATCACTGATGAATATGGATGCAAAGATTCTCAACAAGATCCTAGCAAACAGGATCCAGCAGCACATTAAAAAGATTATCCACCATGACCAGGTGGGATTCATCCCTGGGTTGCAAGGTTGGTTCAACATTCACAAATCAATCAATGTGATAGAACAAATCAATAAGAGAAGAGAGAAGAACCACATGGTCCTCTCAATTGATGCAGAAAAAAGCATTTGACAAAATCCAGCATCCGTTCCTGATGAAAACGCTTCAAAGTATAGGGATAGAGGGAACATTCCTGAACTTCATAAAATCTATCTATGAAAGACCCACAGCAAATATCATCCTCAATGGGAAAAAGCTTGCAGCCTTCCCGTTGAGATCAGGAACACGACAAGGATGCCCACTCTCACCACTGTTGTTCAACATAGTATTAGAAGTTCTAGCAACGGCAATCAGACAACAAAGAGGAATAAAAGGTATCCAAATTGGCAAGGAAGAAGTCAAACTCTCTCTCTTCGCAGATGACATGATTCTTTATATGGAAAACCCCAAAGACTCCACCCCCAAACTACTAGAACTCATACAGCAATTCAGTAACGTGGCAGGATACAAAAAGTCAATGTACATATATCAGTGGCTTTCTTATACACTAACAATGAAAATACAGAAAGGGAAATTAGAGAATTGATTCCATTTACTATAGCACCAAGAACCATAAGATACCTGGGAATAAACCTAACCAAAGAGGTAAAGGACCTGTACTCGAGGAACTACAGAACACTCATGAAAGAAATTGAAGAAGACACAAAAAGATGGAAGACTGTTCCATGCTCTTGGATTGGAAGAATAAACATTGTTAAAATGTCTATACTGCCTTTCTTGTTTTTTGAGAAAGGCTTGTATCGCTATATATTTTCCTCTCAGGATTGCCTTTGCTGTGTCCCACAGATTTTGAACTGTTGTGTTGTCATTATCATTTGTTTCCATGAATTTTTTCAATTCTTCTTTAATTTCCTGGTTGACCCATTCATTCTTTAGAAGGATGCTGTTTAGTCTCCATGTGTTTGGGTTCTTTCCAAATTTCTTCTTGTGATTGAGTTCTAGCTTCAGAGCATTGTGGTCTGAAAATATGCAGGGTATGATCGCAATCTTTTGATACTGGTTGAGACCTGCTTTATGACCCAGGATGTGATCTATTCTGGAGAATGTTCCATGTGCATTAGAGAAGAATGTGTATTCTGTTGCTTTGGGATGGAATGTTCTGAATATATCTGTGATGTCCATCTGGTCCAGTGTGTCATTTAAGGCCTTTATTTCCTCGTTGATCTTTTGCTTGGATGATCTGTCCATTTCAGTGAGGGGAGTGTTAAAGTCCCCTGCTATTGTTGTGTTATTGTTGATGTGTTTCTTTGATTTTGTTATTAATTGGTTTATATAGTTGGCGGCTCCCACATTAGGGGCATAGATATTTAAAATTTTAGATCTTCTTGTTGGACAGACCCTTTGAGTATGCTATAGTGTTCTTCCTCATCTCTTATTATAGTCTTTGGCTTAAAATCTAATTGATCTGATATAAGGATTGCCACACCAGCTTTCTTCTGATGTCCATTAGCATGGTAAATTGTTTTCCACCCCCTCACTTTAAATCTGGAGGTGTCTTTGGGTCTAAAATGGGTTTCTTGTAGATAGCATATTGATGGTTTTTTTTTTTTAAATCCATTCTGATACCCTGTGTCTTTTGATTGGGGCATTTAGCCCATTTACATTTAGGGTAACTATTGAGAGATATGAATTTAGTGCTATTGTATTGCTTGTAAGATGACTACTACTGTATATTGTCTCTGTTCCTTTCTGGTCTACTACTTTTAGGGTCTCTCTTTGCTTAGAGGACCCCTTTCAATATTTTCTGTATAGCTGGTTTGGTGTTTACAAATTCTTTTAGTTTTTTTTTTTTAAGATTTATTCATTTGACAGATAGAGATTACAAGTAGGCAAGTAGGCAGAAAGTCAGGCAGAGAGAGAGAGAGGAGGAAGCAGGCTCCCAGCCAAGCAGAGAGCCCGATGCGGGGCTCGATCCCAGGACCCTGGGATCATGACCTGAGCCGAAGGCAGAGGCCTTAACCTGCTGAGCCACCCAGGCGCCCCTCTTTTAGTTTTTGTTTGTCCTGGAAGCCTTTTATCTCTCCTTGTATTTTCATTGATAGCCTAGCTGGATATAATATTCTTGACTTCATGTTTTTCTCATTTAGTGCTCTGAATATATCATGCCAGTTCTTTCTGGCCTGAGTAAGAATTTTATCTTATATTGGTGTCATATTTCACCAAAATTTGTGTTTTTATCACAAAACAAATAATCTTGTCTTTACTGTTAAACTTTTTAAATAAAATTTAGAAAAATGTCTCATTCTTTCAACAGAAGGAACTCCCAAGCATTTCTGTATAAACAACAGAAGCATTATTGAATTAACTGATTTTCTGTTTGAAGTGTCTGATGACAGTGGTATAAAGCCAGTGTTTACATGTTTGGGAAGTTGTTGAAGTAATGGAGCCAATAAATTCATAGCTGTCACTTTACTTTTCATATGAGTGCAAGAAATCTTTTATTAACAAAATGAGTGGAATTAATTTAGAGCAGTTATTTGATCTAAATGAAAAGTCATGCTTCACAGAACAAGATATAAACATACCTTCTGCAGCTGCTTTTGCTCATTTTTGTTTTCAGAAATAATCTCCTCAAAATAAATATTAATTTAGAAATAAGAAACTGATATATTAGCAAATTTGTGTCTTCTGTTCTTTTTGTGTGTGTGGTCAGGAATAACACCTTGATTCCCATGATGACTGGGTAAATGTAAACTAATATTTTGTGTAGTTCACATGTTTATAAGCAACATCCTTGAGAAACTGAAATCTAGTACTGAATTTTTACCAAATAATTCTTTTTTAAAGTTCAAAAATAGTTTTTTTGGAAGATTTTATTTATTTATTTGACAGAGAGAGAGAGTGAGTGAGCACAAGCACGGGGAGTGGGAGAGGGAGAAGCAGGCCTCCCACTGAGCAGGGAGCCCAATGTGGGGCTTGATCCCAGGACCCTGGGATCATGACCTGAGCAGAAGGCAGAAGCTTAACTGACTGAGCTACCCAGGTGTCCCAAAAAATTTTTTTTAGGAAATAACAAAGCATCACCTAAGAGTAAAAGAAGCATATAGTTACACGTGTTACTCCATCCAATGAATGACAAAACCATTATAGGAAGAGAGTTTGGATTTTTCTAATCCATACCATTCCTGGCAGGACTGCACAGCTGTTTTCCCACAGAAATTCCTCACGTAAGCTGCAATTTTTCACTTTTCTCACACACTCCACCGCTGGAGGCCTGGCGGTTTCGTGCATCTCATAGTCTCAGCATGAATCACGGCATAACTCACTAGAATGATGAGTAGCTCACAGGGGCTGTCCGATGACCAGTCTCCTATGTCCCCTGGGGAGCCCAGCATCAGTGGGTGCCGCTCTCCTGCAAAACGCACTAATTCCATCAGCGAGTTCTTCCTTGCTGCCTGTGAAGGGAGGTGTTTGCTAAGCGGAGTCTGTTTAGGTTCTCAGGAATGGCAGTTTATAATCTATCTTCTTCAGTTTTATAGTGGGAACTGTGTTCACTGAAATCACATTCTTCTCTCTCTCTTATTAAATATTTTTTTTATTGAGAGAGAGAGCACACAAATGGCAGTGGGGGGAGGCAGAAGGAGAGGGAGCAGATTCCCCACTGAGCAGGCAGTCTCATGCTTGTGTGATGATGCAGGAGTTGGATGCCGGACCCTGGAGCAGAAGGCAGACGTTTAACTGACTGAGCCACCTGGGCACCCTGAACATACTTTTCCTATACCACTAGATAAAGCCACAGCAGAATGTGAAAGTACAAAGAAAAGGTCTACAGGATCCATCCAGGACTATTTCATTAGAAGTATTAAAATTAATACTTTGTTACAAAAGGCAACTCAGGTGAGCTAGGAAGCAGTTGAAATATAGGGCCAAAAAGCATAAACTAGACACATAGTCATTTTATAAATAATACTCTGCTAAATTCCTTCTTTGTTTCCTCTCTCCCTTCCTTTCTTTTCCCACCCTGGAAAATGTTAGGCATATACCAAATTAGGGAGCATAGTTTTCTCTCACAGCTTTAACAGTTTTAAACACATGCCAATTTATCTCATCTATATTCTTCCCCTACCCCCTTCCCCTGGATTATTTTAAAGCAAATCTCCACACCATTGCGTTGCCTTTGATGATTTTTTCAGAGGCTTGAAGGCTCTTCAGTAGTGCTGTTCTCCTCTCCACTTTTTAAAAAATTTTTTTTATTATTTTAATTATTTTTTAAAGATTTTATTTATTTATTTGACAGACAGAGATCACAAGTAGGCAGAGAGGCAGCCAGAGAGACAGGAGGAGGCAGGCTCCCTACTGAGCAGAGAGCCCAATGTGGGGCTCTAATCCCAGAACACTGGGATCACGAGCCGAACAGAAGGCAGAGGCTTTAACCCACTGAGCCATCCAGGAGCCCCTATTTTTAATTTTTTTTATTAACATATAATGTACAGGTCTGTGAATCACCAGGTTTACACACTTCACAGCACTCGCCATAGCACATACCATCCCCAATGTCCATAACCCCAACCCCCTCTCCCGATCCCACCCCTCACCCCACCCTGGGCAACCCTGTCTGCTTCTCCCTGTCCCTCCTGCCTGCACCCCCGTCACCCACCATATGTGTGCTTGTGTGCACTCTCTCTAAAATAAATAAATAAATCTCAAAAAAAGAGTGAAGTGATGGATGTCACAATTATCTTTCACTATAATTCTTAAAAGTATTCATGACCCCTAGAAAAACAGGAGAAATAGAAATTTCTGGGCTCTATTTATGCCATTCTAATTTATACTAGACCTGGTTTGTAAATGAACTCAGGTAGTGTGTCCTGGGGAGTTACAGAAATGATGGAATAGAACCCCTTGGTAATCACTTTGCAATGACAATGTGCTTAGTACTTTATGATGACTAATGTTGCCTTGCCATCAACCAGCTAGTGACAACCATAGGGAGAAAACCTTACTCAAGACTGCTTCACATCCAGTAAAGTACCAGACATCCCAAAGCCAGGGTCTATAATCAAATTAATTCAGCTAAAACTCAAATCAAGACACTCTGTCCATGAAAAACAATTACCTCTGTGTTTACCTTGTAGAAATTGTGCTTTTTTCTTACGCTGTTTAAGTTAAAGTGACTTACATAAGGTGGCAGTTTGGATATGCTTTTCACCACCAGCGAAAAATATTTGCCATCACATTAAAGCTCAATTAGGCACACACTGTGTGACATACTATGTAACATTACTACTACACATGCCATTTCTTATTGATCTTCACCACAGTATCGTAGAGTAGGCGTTATAAGGAAACAGAGCAGAGAGTCAGTAACTCAATCATGATTACACAAGTAGTGAGTAGCAGAGCCAATGTCTGAAGCCGAAAGCAAAAGCTATGATTGTTCTGACCTACAACACCACCTCCCCTAAGCATGAGACTTTGTGAACATGTTGGAAAGGAAATGTGGTGTGGGATTTCTTTGCAGGCTGAATTAGGTACATTCATCCCTATTTTTTTCATTGTTGGTATTATCTTTCAGGGCTGGACCATGGCTGTTACCTAAGATACCTAGATTTGGGATGGCTAGTGTTTCACCATAAACGCTTTGGAAAGATTTGAGAGGAATTATAACAAGTTTTCTGAATGCTATGCACATTTCTTCAAAACGATAAGATACATAAATCAAACATAGGTCTGGTCTGTAACAATGCATTCATTTTAAGATGACAAAGAAAGGTGTGAGTTTCAAGAATATAATGTTACGAGAAGACAAGAGAAGCGCTGGTATGTAGGGCGAAAGAAATGATAAGCAAACAAAATGATGTCCTAGAGCCAAAAGGTGTGAAGTTATGGGTAGAGAAAGAGAGAAGGGGGTGATGGGAATAAAGGATGGAGAAAAAGTGAGGAAAAAGAAAAAAATAAGAAGAGCAAGGGAATCTAATTCAGCATGTATCTATGGACAAAGTCCAGGGATTTAAATATTGACTCTCTTTGTAGGAAGTTAGTAACATTAAATATAGGTTTCCCCACTTTTTGTTTTGAGAACATGACCCTGTGTAATTACTGCTGTATAAGTATTAACCTGTATTTTGTATATTCCTTTAAGCATAATCATACTTTTCAGTTCTTAGCAGACTTACAATATTTTGTAGGTATAACTAGAGCTTGACTTCACACACTGCAGAATAACTGGTGTCTTCCTCCTTATGTCAAAATTTAAGTTAAAAAAAAAAAAGACAAAAAATGTGAGAAACCCAGGGGCGCCTGGATGTCTTAGTCAGTTAAGTGTCCGACTCTTGATTTCAGCTCAGGTCATGATCTCAGGGTCGTAAGATTGAGCCTTTGGGCTCCGTGCTTGGCATGGAATCTGCTTGAAGTTTCTCTCCCTTCTTCTCTCTCTCCTCCTCCCCCTGCTGGTGCTTTCTCTCTCTCTTTTCTCTCCCTGAAATAAATAAATAAATCCTTAAAAAATATGTGAAAAGCCCAGAGTTAAACATTAACTTGGGTCACCAGCTAATGAGCCTGTTTGAGAAATGAGATATTTCTTCACTTTGTCTAACCTGATTGTGCATTCATTAAAATGACCAAAGTCTCCAAGTTTCTTGACTGTTCCTTTTATATGGAGGAGGTGTGTCTTGATGATGCTGTAGTGATACACAGTAAGTCAGCTATGGCGTTAAATCCGGTATTGCTGAAAACCATAGTGGTAGGGAAGTCAAGCTAGGAGGGTGGCCTGTTTCCAGAAGGTATTCAATAAAGTAAATGAAAGAATCAGGCAAAACCCAGAGAAGCCGTAATTCTTAGGTTGACAGGAGGCTGCAGGTCAAGCTGACACTGACATGGCCTAACCTTGTTTCACCTTCGCTCAAGTGTTCAAGAAGCGCCACTTGCTGTTGTTTTCTTCATTGACTCCAAGCTGCTGGCCCCACTGAACCTGGATTAAGTTACAACTGTTGGGTTTCTCTTGGAGACCTCCGAAAACTATGCCCCACAGCTTTTCACCGGTGTCTCAAATGGGACTGCCAATAGTGAAGATCTCTCGGGGAGAAATGTGTCATCAAAAACTGCAAGTTCTCAGTCACACCTTTTAATGAAAAAAAAAAAAAAAAAGTTCTCCCACCCCACCCCACCCCAGCTTCTGCTCTTAGCAGGGAACTCTTTAAACAAAACAAACAACTTCAAAAACCTCGCCAGGGTCCCTCTTACCCTTGTCAGACTGTGTTGCCCACTTTTGGCTACAAGATCTGGTTTTCTTCCCAGTCCCTGGTGGTCTTGGCAAAAGCTCACGTAGGTTCTCATGCCACACACCCATGGAGGAGATGGTGGGGCTTGGTGGTTACAGGGAATGAGCCAGAGTCTTGCATTTTCATCTCTGCCGAGCAGCTCAACTCTCTGACCCGGCAGATGAGTCACTTGGATACCATTGACTGAAAGGGAGAATTTGGGGGCAAATATAGGAACCTTCTCTGAAATCCAGATGCTGTTTATGAGCTGTGTTTTCCCAGATCAAATAAACAAGCACCAAGAGCAGTCATCCAGGCCCCACGGAAAAAATATTATGTGCCCCAGATGCTTTCATGGCTAGTGGGTGGTGGGTGGCTAAATTAGGCTCTTGTTTTGTCTAAAGGCATTTAAGTATATGAAAAAAATTACATAGCAAATATCTGGTGTCCTGACTCTCTCAAATTATGAAAACTACTAGTCTTATAATATGTTAGCGGCAAAGAATAAACATAAATTAAAATCCACTTTACCAATAAAATATGTTGCTTGCATATTATAGAAAAGAAAAAAGACATCAAGTCAAAACACTGTGATGTCCTAGACCATTACTCACAGTCATGTTATTCTGGGGTTACACTGCAATCATCATCAGCTATTGCAATGGGAATCTGAAGACCTTCAGGTTTCTCAGAAGAAAAGCTGCACATGATTTGAGATGTCTTGTATGACATTCAATCTTGATGAAAAGAAAAAAAAAATCCCATTAAATTCCAATTTCTGTTACAAGGGTAGCAGACATTTAAACTCTTTATCAAGATTTGCTTTCTTATATTTACTTTTTAAAATGGATTTATTTATTTATTTAAGAGAGAAATAGAGAAAGTGGAGTTAGGGGGTTGTGGAGGGAACACAAGGAGAGAGAGGAAGAATCTCCAGCAGATTCCTATTGAGCATGGAGCCCATCGCGGGGCTGGATCTCAAGACCCTGAGGTCATGACTTGAGCCAAAACCAAGAGCTGGTTGCTTAACTGACTGAGCCGTCCAGGCACCCCCTTGAGGGTTGCTTTCTTTTAGACCATTCAGTGGGTTGGGCCTTTACTTGCATCCAACTGTGAAGTTCCTGAATAGATGCTCTGGAAATCTCCAAAGAAAACCAGACTCAGTCATCCCAGTCTTTCTTACTTCCCATTTCTGCCTCTTCATCCTCTCAACCAAACACCTGGGGAATGCTGGGATCACCTCTATCTGACACTTCTTACCTTTTCACATCTTAGAGGAAACCTTCTGTGTTAAGCAAATGTTTCCTCCTCTTCACTGATGTTTTCTTTCCTCCTCTTTATTATCTGGGGGGTGCTCCTTGGTTGATAATCTTTGGGTTGTCTCTTGCCTACAAGGTAGGGTATTCTCTACTTTCACTTCAGCTTTCAAGGGTATTCTCTGAAGGCCTTCAAACATCAGCCAGTGTGCTATCATCTTGGCAATTATATTGATGGAAGAAGACTTGACATAGATATGAAATAAATAAAGATGTGAATTAAGAGGTGGACACATAGAATGATAATCTTGGGTGCATCAATAAGTTTTGAGAGGTAACTTTTCCCTCTTGAGGGTCTATTTTTCTCATCAGAAAATTATATATATTATTATATTATATATAATTATATAATATTATATTTATTTTATTATTAATATTATATTATATATAATATATCTATTATATATGATATATATGATATATCATATAATATTATATATATATGTATAAAGAGAGAGAGAGCATGCACGCCAGATAGAGACAGAGACAGAGAAAGAGGGAGAGGGAGAGAGGGAGAGAGAGGGAGAGAGAAAGAGAGAGAGATGGAAGAGAGAGAGAAAGAGAGAAGCAGAGAGAGGGAGGGAGATAGAGAGAGGGGGAGAGAGAGAGAGATTTATCATGAGGAATTGGCTTACTGGATTGTGGAGGCTGAGAAGTTCCACAGGTTGCCATCTGCAAGATGGTAACCCAGGAAATCGTGTTGTATATTTCACTCCAGGTCCGAGGGCCTGAGAACCAGGATAACTAATATCATAAATCTTAGTCTCAGGGCCAGGGAAGATGAGATGAGCTATCTTGGGTCAAGCAGTGAAGTAGGGTCAAAAAAGAAGATAATACCTCCTTCTTCCACCATTTATTCCATTCAAACCCTTCAGTGGGTTGGTTAATACCAACACACATTGGGGAGAGCAATGTACCTGAGTCCACCAATTCAAATACTAATCCCATCCAGAAACACCCTCCAAGACATCCAGAAATAATGTTTAATCAGGACCCATTGACAAGTTAAGTCGATACATAAAACTTACCATCACACCCACCATATAATGATTTTATGATTTTTTTTCACATTTTTCAAGTACTTTATGCACAATTTAAAAAATGGTTCTCTGGAAACATTTCTCCTTCTCTACACTTAAATTCTCCATGGTGAGAATTTTAAGCCAGGTAGGAGCTAAGAGTAAACAACGGCAGAGATTTCTGGGCTGGTAGGACCATTTGATCCTCTGTAACCCGTGTAATAAAGTAATAAGTAAACATTTATTAAGCACTTCATATGTGCAGCAACTATCCTTTGATTTTGAAGTATGTTAACTCATTTTTACCTTTACAACAACACTTCGAGATAAATGTGTTTATCACCACTGACTGATCAGAAGCCTGAGGAATAGAGGTTGTGTAAGTTACCCCAAGGTACACAGCTGGCAAATGGCAGAGCTGAGATGTGAATCCAGGGACTCTGGCCAGGAAGCCATAGTCTTCAAAAACACTATGCTAACGAGGTCCTTGCACAGAGTTCATACATTCCACTGGCTTCTCTGATGTAATATAACAAATCTCATCGTAAAACCAACTCTTCAGCTATATGTTACCATTGGTCCTAAAATTCTACTACAAGCTACAGTCTCCTTGATTACTTTAATGTAAGCAAACAAATCACCTTCCAGTTTTCACCCATTCTCTGTGCATGATTGATAGCTTAGCCATGAAAATTTACTCATAAATCAAGGTCAAAACTCCAGGCCCTACCTTTAGTCTTTCCCTTCCTGTTTCCCGTATTTGTAACAACTGCCAGGCTGAAAGCCTTCCTTTTTCATACAGTCTTTTCTGATTAAAGTAGGGAGCTCTCAAATATACTCACTTAACAAACAGTTGTCAAGAACTTATATTAAACCACACTATGCTAGCACATAGGAAAACCAAGTTAATAGGATATACAGTCTTGAACTTACTGAGTTTAAAGTCAAGACAGGGAAACTGCCCAAGAAGCAATTAATGACACTTGGTAACTAACTCTCCATTTGTCAGAGATATAATAAAATTAACTTGCATAAACTCTTCAGATCAAAATATTTTTCAAAAAAACACAAATCAAATGTAAAAATTATATGTCTCATTCCAGTCTTCTCTATTTCACAAATTTGGGAGGCTTTTTTCCCCAAAATTTTATTTAGTTATTTGAGAGAGTGAGAGAGAGAGCATGAGCAGGGAAAAGGGCAGAGGAAGAAGCAGACTCCCTGCTGAGCAAGGAGCCTGATGTGGGACTTGCTCCCTGGGCCCTGAGATCATGATCTCAGCTGAAGGCAGACACTTAACCAACCGTCCAGGTGCTCCATAAAATTTCAGGTTCCTTTATACAGGAATTCTAAAGATAGGACATAAAATACATACCCATGTATGCACATTCGTCGGCACATGGACCATTATTATGTAAGGAGACATAACTGTTCTTTCCTCATGTCCTGATCAATAGAAAAATGGCACGTCTACTCTTCCCCTGTCTCGAATGTTCTTCTGCACCACCTCCACTAAAATCTCTGGCACACCGCATTGTACTACAGGCTAGGGATGCACTGTGTAATTTGTTCTGAGACTTCTGTAAACTTAGTTCAGGGATCTTTTATGTTGAAAGTGATATCAAAGAATTTTATAAATTTTCCTTTAATTGCAAGATATTAGGAGTAAAAGAGGAGTATTATATGAACTATAGAAAAATCTTTTTATTTTTCTGAAATTGGCCTTTAATTTCACAGATTCAGACAGCAATGGCCCTCTAAGTCTTACCAAATAATTGATTCATGCAAAGCCTATTTTTAATTTTATGTATTTATTCATTCTAATTATTGATTTAAAAAAATGATGTGAGATTTACATAACATAAAATTAACCATGTTAGCTAGAGTGTACAATCATATGGCCTTTAGTACATTCTCAGTGTTTTACAACCACCATCACTGAGTTCCAAAATATTTTCATCACATCAAACGGAAACCCTGTACCCATTAAAGCCCCTCCCCCCAGACCTTGTTGACCATTCATCCATTTTCTGTCTTTACGAATTTGCCTGTTCTGGACATTTCGTATAAATGGAATCATATCATATCGTATAAAAGGTCATATCATGACCTTTCATGATAGGCTTCTGTCACTCGGCATGATGTTTCAAGGCTCATTCACATTGTGGCATGTATCAGGACTTCATTCCTATTTACTGCTGAGTAATAAATACTCCATTGTACAGATGTGCCACATTTTGTTTCTGCATTCATCCATTGGTGGACGTTGGATTATTCCACTCTTTGGCTATTGTGAATAAGACTGCTGTGGACATTTGTGTTCCTGTGTTTTTGTTTCAACATATGTTTTCTTTTTTCCAAGTATACAGTATATTACTACTAACTATAGTCACTATGCTGTACCCTAGGCCTCTCTTATAACTGAAAGTTTGTGCCCTTTGATCAATCTTCCCTTTTCCCCTACCACCATCATTCTCCTGTTAATATAAGCACAACATTTTTTTTGAGTCCATGTATAATGAGGCAATATTTGTCTTTCTGTGTGTGAAAGCCTGTTTTTTAAATTCTCTAAGCATGTTTTGTAACTAAAGGCTATTCGCACTGTTTCTGGTACTTTCTCTCTGCACACTGCCATCCAGCTAATTCAAATTCCTTTTTTGAGTCTTGGCTTAGGTGCAGTTTCCTCCTGATGCCTTTTCTCACTCTTAGCCTGCCTGAGGGGCTTCTCCTCTGTGTCTCCAAAGCACCCCACAATAGCACCCTTCTACTCACAGGTCCCTCCCAATGGACTCTGAGTCCCTCTGACTGTCAGTGCCACCAGGGATGAATATGATCGCAATCCTTAACACAGGGCTGGCTAAGAGCAAGTGTACATATTTAAGTGTAAATGAGTGAATCAAGTACATGTTCCTTTTGAGTTTTTGAGGAAAAGGAGAGAAGATTCTTAGAAAGGATCTAAATGGAAGACCGCATATTCCAAACCACTACTTCTTAAAGGTAGTGTAGGTTCATTTAACTAAATGATTCAGGGAAATCAGACAAAACTTTAGCAACATCCTTGATTTTTTTGCTAAGTGACCCCCATGTCTGTATACCCACTATCTAGTACAAAATCTGCTAGTGGTAGGTTCTCAGATAATAAGGCCATAATGCAGGTGTCTACTATAGGAAAAGAAGGGTCAGCTGGAAAAATGACTGTGAAAATAAACCCCAAGGAAGACTAAGGAGGGCTATATGTTCATCAAAAATATGCGTTGAGGTCTGGAAAACAGCATGGAGGTTCCTCAAAATGTTGAAAATAGAACTACCCTATGACCCAGCAATTGCACTACTGGGTATTTACCCTAAAGATACAAACATAGTGATCCGAAGGGGCACGTGTACCCGAATGTTTATAGCAGCAATGTCTACAATAGCCAGACTATGGAAAGAACCTAGATGTCCATCAACAGATGAATGGATAAAGAAGATGTGGTATATATACACAATGGAATACTATGCAGCCATCAAAAGAAATGAAATCATGCCATTTGCGACGACGTGGATGGAACTAGAGGGCATCATGCTTAGTGAAATAAGTCAATCGGAGAAAGACAACTATCATATGATCTCCCTGATATGAGGACATGGAGAAGCAACATGGGGGTTAGGGGGATAGGAGAAGAGTAAATGAAACAAGATGGGATTGGGAGGGAGACAAACCATAAATGACTCTTAATCTCACAAAACAAACTGGGGGTTGCTGGGGGGAGGTGGGATTGGGAGAGGGGGAGCGGGCTACGGACATTGGGGAGGGGAGGCGAACCATAAGAGACTATGTACTCTGAAAAACAACCTGAGGGTTTTGAAGGGTCAGGGGTGGGAGGTTGGGGCAACCTGAGGGTTTTGAAGGGTCAGGGGTGGGAGGTTGGGGGAACAGGTGGTGGGTAATGGGGAGGGCACATTTTGCATGGAGCACTGGGTGTTGTGCAAAAAGAATGAATACTGTTACACTGAAAAAATAAATAAAATGAAAAAAAAATATGCGTTGAGTAGGAGAAGGGAACTGAGACATCTGAAGAAGAACATTGACATGATGTCATCAAGGGCAGAGCCATAACAATGATACCTTGAATTGGGGTAATAGTTTGAAAAATATCTTTGTGCTTACCCAAAGGATAACCAAACGTTTTTGTCCTTTTTCAATTTCAGGCACCCAAGTTATTTTCTCTATCTTAGATTAAAGTAGTTCTGGGGCCTGGGAGCTGGGTTAGATGTCTCTCTTCTCTACTTTCTCATTGCACTTGTCCACCTTTGCAAATCTGCCTCATCTCATGGTATGTGAGCTGCTAAGAGCACCTCAGCCCAGTGCCTGGTAAATGGTGGTGGTGGAGGGTGGATGGATGCCTCAAGAAGTGTGTGAAATAAATAAATGGTGGAAGGACTATTGGATAAATGGCTTTTCACATTAAAAACAAGGAATCTTGTTGTTCTTTCCCTACCAGTTTTTCAGTTAAAGATCCTGACTCCCTGGAGGAAGGAAATAGATAATTTGAGTGTCAGCCATCCCTATTCATTTATCTTTCATCCTTCAAACATTTGTCAGTCAATTACTCTCTGGACAGTTCTCAAATGGGCACTGAGAATATACAGATTGATAAGAAAAAAAATCCTGTCTGTAAGGAGTTTCTGATATAGCAGACAGATGATGTACACAGAGATCAAGTATCATTTACCATCAGCAAATAATGGTGGATCATCTTACTTTCTAAATTCAGGAAAATGGCTTTGTTTACTAAGTTGAGAATGACTTGAACATGAGAGTTTTGGCACAAGACCACCTACTAAAGGAAAACTCTGAGTTTATGTGCTTATTTAGCCATAATGAAGTTTAATTAAAAAGCAAGTATAGAAGATTGCTCTTTACTGATTATTTAGATGTCATGAAACTTAAGAAAAAAACAAGTATGGAAGGTTTTTCTTTCTGTTTGAAGATTTACCAAAGGTAATTTTCATCCTTTAAATCATCATCTAAATCATCTTCCATTTCTGGTAGCTCTTATGCTCTATCTTGGGGCAAAATGAAAAACTCACAAGCAGAAGTAGAAATACTAGTCATGTACCAGGACTAAGAACATTTCAGTTCACCTGGCAGCATTAGAAAGTCTCTATTGCACAATTAAAGGGGGGAATTGCATTTATTCCCTTCCTACCGATTTTGTTTCACTATCAAATGACTGTAGGAGAAATAAAATAAAATAAAAATCTTGTATTTGAGTGTTGGCTCCACAGTTCACAATGTATCCTCAGGAACCTCACTTCTGTGGGACCTCAGGTTCTGCCTTTGAGCAGAGCCTGATGCAAGAACCTTACGCAAAGCAAAACCGGGTGGCTGTGATTTCGAGCATAGACTCCTCGAAGTTCTGCTCAAGCATTATTAGGCTCTGGTTCTGAGGGAGACACATGCAGTGTGGCCGGGTTAAGAACTCATTTTCTGGGACACAGAATTTTGGGGCTTTATTAAGTCAGGTGGCCCAGCATCATGTACCTGGGTGCTGAGGTCACACAGACCTGGATTTGAATCCACAAGCCAGAACTTACTGGAATTTAGTAAGCTAGTTGTCCTCAGGGAAGTCATGTACCTAGAATCTGTAACTTATCTACAAAATGCAAATGAACCTCACGAAGTTGTCATGAGGATTACAAGACAAAGAAAATATCAAGTGTCCTAGTTCTCACTAAATGGTTATATACCGTGCCTCCTCTCTGCAACTACATCCCTCAGCTAGGACATGGGCAATGGAGATGGCGTTTGGCAGGGCCAGAGAATCTCACAGGAAACTCATAGTTCTCCTGTGCTCTAGATCACCTGAAGGTACCTGCCACCAGGGAAATTTATTTTCATGGATTCCAACAAATCAAAAGTAGGCTTCCCCAAAGTAGGACTAGATGAAAGAAAAAAGTCTCAGACAAAAGGACCATAGTTGGCTATGCTAATACCCATTTCTAGGCATTTGTGAGGCCAGCCATAGCTGGCAAGACTTCCTTTTCCAAGAGGGGAACTCCCTCTACCATGGCTTAGGGAAAAAGTCCAGACTTCACCCTCTCTCTTTCCAGAAAACAAGAAATCTCTCAGTTGGTATTTATGAGAAGATTGTCAGCTTCACTCCAGCTGAAAGTCAAAAGAATGTCATCCTCTTCGCAGCTGAGTGGAGCCCACAGAATTTGCTGAAGGCGTGGAGAGGTTGTTTCTCCTCCATGAGCCTGTTTGTGTGTGGGGGCACAGACAGGAGTCGTATTGGAATAACAGTCTCAGAGCTGGGATTCGCCTTGTGCTCTCGTACACTGTGTATGTTGTGCATCAAGGATTGGAAGTGGAGCCAGAAATAACTCCCTCTTGAGACAGAGCAGGGCAATTCCCGCAGGCTTGGTCCAGGGGGTGGCCCCCCTTCATCTGTCCTGGAGGAGCCACTCCTGACAGATTGCTGGGGTCCTTTTAGTTTAGACCTCCGTGTGGAGAACGTATAAAGAGCCCTGGGGAAGGGAAAAGAAAACCTGCTGGAATGTGAGGAGGGGTGCCCTCCCTCTGTGGGTAGGATACCTGCTGCTACTTGGAGCCTTCGCTAGAAGCCCAGGACTGTCATGAGGGTGTTGGAGGAGGTCCACAGGTATACGTCAGATTCTGACTGGATCTGGCCACAATGGCAAATCTCGTGTGTGGCCCAAATGTATTCATTCTGACTGATCCCTTGTACTTTTCTCCCAGTAGGATTATGGCTGAATAACCCAATTATCTGGAGTGGAGCTGAGGAGACATACTTGGGCCTGTCCTGATAAAACTGTTGACAGCTTCCACTCCTAACTCTTGGGAAGGTGGCTTGAGGAAGACATCATGGAGAGAATAAGCCAAGGTGGAGACTTGTGGAGTCTCTAGACAAAACAGTTATAACCTCCTGGACCTGATTCTAACATGCGGTTCTGAGGTAAGTAAGGTAGGTTCCATGTTCTATGTTCAGTTCTCCCTACTCTCTCCCAGCGGTTGTGGGGCTGGAGGGCCATCTGTGTCCCTCTTCTTCCACCTCCCGACCTGCTGGATCTCTTTGCAAGGCCAAAATTAGCCTAAATACAAATGAACTTCCCTGTTGTCATCTTTAGTAATTCTATATTCTCACTAAACGTGAAAGTAGGGAGAATATTATTTGGGGGAAAGAGGTGATGAAAATCTATTTTATAAACAACAACAGCAACGCTAATAATGATAACACTCCTCGGATGAGCCAGACTCTCACTTCTCATCTCTATGCTACTGTAGCCCTGGTTTGGCTGGCCTCCTTGGCTTGGCGAGCTTGATCCACTTCATCTCCTGCTTCTCCTGTTGGCTGAGCTCCCACCCTCCACTTGGCTCCTGTAGCTTGATTCCTGGCTGGCTATGCTAATCCCACATAATATTTTACGCAAATTTATATGAACCCCATTACAAAGCTTAGCAAAGAGGCACTGTTTCTTTTCCTTGATAAAATTAATCATTTATAACTTGGCTCTAAGAAACCAGTCCAATTTGTGGGTGCTCAGTTTTTGCTCAAAAGAAACATTCCCAGCCCGACTCCAAAAGAAAAAGATTTCGCAGTCCCTGTCCTGCCCTGGCCCCCCAAAGTGCCGTCTACATTGGAAATTCCCACCAGTCTCATTTAGAACCATGCTCACAAGTTGCCTGGGAATTTCTCCCAGAAAGCTTCTATCTGCCCGCCCCTTGGGGTTTGATTTCCCACAGACCCCTGGGTGGTTTAGATTGTTGTCTGTATCAACAACATGATAAACTTATTGTGGCTGCCCAACCTTCTCCAAAGAGTTGTGGGAATCATTTGTGAATTACTTCTTTGATTTTACTTAAATGAAATTCTGTCTTTACTCATGTTAAGTGACTGTTCCCAGAGTGCAGTTTCTGCAGTGACACTGTGACATTAAGGAGGAATATAGGTTCCCTGGTTTTAACAGGAACCCGTGAAGGCACCAAACTCTGGATTTGCAATTAAGATGATGAAAGTTCAGCCAAAAATCACCCCAGGCATCCTCCGATGCCTCATTAATAAAGAAGGTAGCTGCTAATTTTTCACCACTGCAGAGAAAATCTAAGAACTGGGCCCATCCATACAGCCTCCACACATATTCAAGGAACACAGAATAGAATTTCTCTGCTCTTGTTTTCTTTAAGCAAAGAGAAATAGTAGATTGTAGCATCTAGCACCTCAAACTTTTCAACAAGTAGGGAGGAATGGAAAGAGCATCTGTGGATCCAGTCACTTCTCTCAAGCAGTGTGGGTGGTGGTGGGCTTGTGTGTGTGTGTGTGTGTGTGTGTGTGTGTGTGTGTGTGTGTGTGTTTCCTGTCGGGTACTGGTGAAGGGTTAGTTGACTGTGCTTATTGCTCCAGCTGTGGGAATATAATTTCTGCCCTCCAGCTAAAGAACCAGTTCCCCTTTTTGCAAAAGGCATCATGATAAACATAGACTCAGGGAACTTTCCCAAGTGGCATTAAATTGGGGTGAGCACCAATGAGCACCACTTCCTGGGTGAATGACCAGAACCCCAATATATTACTTTAAAATAAAACATCTAATGCTCAGATGTGTGGTCAGATTTGTCTAAGTCACACAGCGACTTAGTAACTGAGATAGGACTAAGGTTTCATTCTTTAAATTCCTTTTTAAAAAGATTTTATTTATTTATTTGACATAGAAAGAGAGATAGCAGAGCAGGAACACAAGCAGGGGGAGTGGAAGAGGGAGAAGCAGGCTTCCCGCTGATCAAGGAGCCCGATGTGGGGCTCGATACCAGAACCCCAAGATCATGACCCGAGTGGAAGGCAAACGCTTAAGGACTGAGCCACCCAGGCACCCTAATTCTTTAAATTCCTAATCAGTGTTTTGCTCTTAATTTCACTTACTATCATTCTTTGTCTAAAATATTTCAGGCAACATTCTGGATACTCGAGCCATATATTATAATCCTTCCTAGAAGAGTTTTATACCATAGGAAGCACAATATATTCATGTTATTTACTAAATAGGAAGGGAATAAATATGGCTAAATTGGCATCTGCCAAACAGCCTGGTTTTAATTATGTATATGAAACAGTATCTACTTTACATGAGACAAGGTAAACACATGCACTCGAATCCCGATCGGAACTCAGGAGTCAGAATCTCAAAAAAGGGCAGGGCCCCGTGGCCATGTTCTACACAAAGGAGGCAGAGCAAAGGTAGACTTCCCTTAAAATAAACTTGAGAAGATCATGACTTTGATCTTATTAAATAAGGTTTTTATTTTAAAGCGCTTAGATTTAGGGAAAGGTGGCCAAGAGAGTAGAGTTCCCGGGCGCCTGGGTGGCTCAGTGGGTTAAGCTGCTGCCTTCGGCTCAGGTCATGATCTCAGGGTCCTGGGATCGAGTCCCACATCAGGCTCTCTGCTCAGCGGGGAGCCTGCTTCCTCCTCTCTCCCTCTCTCTGCCTGCCTCTCTATCTACTTGTGATCTCTCTTTGTCAAATAAATAAATAAAATCTTAAAAAAAAAAAAGAGAGTAGAGTTCCCATATACTTGGTATCCAGGGTGTCCTGTGGTTAATTAATGTGCTATGTTTGTCACAACTAATGAACCATGTTGATCTATTATTAAGCTAAATTATTTTTAACTAAAGTCCAGACGTTATTCAGATTTCTTTTTTTTTTTAAGATTTTATTTATTTATTTGACAGAGAGAGATCACAAGCAGACAGAGAGGCAGGCAGAGAGAGAGAGAGGGAAGCAGGCTCCCCGCTGAGCGGAGAGCCTGATGCGGGACTCGATCCCAGGACCCTGAGATCATGACCCGAGCCGAAGGCAGCGGCTTAACCCACTGAGCCATCCAGGCACCCCCGTTATTCAGATTTCTTTTGTTTTTACTTATGGTTCTTTTCTCTACTCCACATTCCCATCTTGATAACATATTACATTTACTGGTCCTATCACCTTAGGATCCCCTACACTGTGACAACTTCTCACACTTGCCTAATTTTCCATGATTTGGACAGTTTTGAGGTATACTGGTAAGGTGTCTGGTAGAATTTGGGGGGTCTGATGTTTATCTCATGATTAGAGTGGGTTGTAAGTTTGGGGGAGGAAGGTGACAGTGTGAGGGCCGTTCCCATCACTATTCCACTATTCCCATCACTATCAAGTGTACATATTATCAGCATGACTTAGTACTGTTGATGTTGACCTTGATCATCTGGCTGGGGTAGTGTCTGTCCAATTTCTTCTACTGTAAAGTTACTCTTTTAAGCCCCTTTTTTGGTGTACTCTTAGGAAGATGTCACTATGCATAGACCACACTTAAGAGTTGGAGTGTGGGGGCGCCTGGGTGGCTCAGCGGGTTAAAGCCTCTGCCTTCAGCTCAGGTCATGATCCCAGGGTCCTGGGATCGAGCCCCGCATCGGGCTCTCTGCTTGGCTGGGAGCCTGCTTCCTCCTCTCTCTCTCTCTCTGCCTGCCTCTCTGCCTACTTGTAATCTCTATCTGTCAAATAAATAAATCTTTAAAAAAAAAAAAAAAAAAAAAAAAAAGAGTTGGAGTGTGATACCCTAACTCCCTGAAGGGGTAATAAGTGTACAGATTATCTAAATTTCCCTTTCCTTTAAAAAATTATACTAGATAGGTAATCACAAGAAATAATAACAGCAACAGTAGAACATAAAAAAAGGTGAAAGGTGAAGAGGTCTTAGAAAATACCTCGTTCTCTTTTCTTGATTTAATGAGGACTATATTGAAAATTTTGAGCTGTAAAGAATAGCCAGGTTTCTTAACAACAAGAGCAATGCTTGACTATACCCAACAGTGTGGTCTACCTCCTAACACCACTAAGCAGAACAGAACAGGGTGTTTTTATTAAATATTTCCAAGGGTAATCCTTATTTGCTGAGCCATACCTGCCACTGAGAACTCAAGGATTCAGCTTAAAGTTTTATTTGGCTCATCCTAGGATTCCATCTCCTCCAGCCACAACCTCCTCCTCATCCTTGCCCCCACCTCTGCAAACTATTACGCTGGCTATGTCTAGGTTCCTGCTACTGAAATAAGTACTGTGTGGACTACTTGAGTGGCTGCTGTTTAAACATGTTATCAATGTGTTTGCCTGGACTCTGTTGTTATAGGACTTTGGTGCTCTTATAAAAGTTCAATTTATTCTGGCACTTTACAAAGTGGTCGAGTAGTCTTTTAGGAATAAATGAATATCGACTAGGCACATAGATAACATTGTATTAGACATCCCAGAAAATGCCTTCAAACCCAAAGGAAGAGATTACAACACAATGGTGGTACTGGAAGTTTAGGATCTAAAAATTGCCAGAGAGTCAGAAAATTCCATGACTTGGAAATGTAGTTCTCACAACAAAGAGAAAGAGCTGTTGAACAGGCATGAGGATTGAAGGTAATATTGAAGTGAACTGAAGAGGTTGGGCTGAAATCAGCCGGAAAGGGTTAAACCGGGAAAGAATGAATCCTTGAAGATTAAATCTAACCTTTTTACCCATAGGTATGATATTTATTATCGCCCTCAATTTTTTCCCCTTCTCTTTCCTGAAGCTTCACTGGAATTTTCCTTTATAGTAAACTACTATAAGGTATTTGACACCAAGAATACTAGTGGTCTCATGCTCCTCTTAGGAACGGATTAAGGCAAACTGGAAATCTATATTCTTTCTTTAGAGTTTTAGAAGCAGAAACTACTATTACCCAAATCAGATTTAACATACATTTATTTCTGATATAGCACATGTTCAGATTTTAGACAGCAGTCTTCAAGAATCTCGTTATTTTCTTTGGCCCTCCCAATCTTCTTGTTGTTTTGGCAGCTTCTGTCACAGTGGACCCCCTAAGCTAGTTCACTGAGTATGCAATTATCCACTGTGAAAACATTTCCATTATTCTGTAACATTCTTTTTTTTTTTTCCTTTTCTTTCTAGATGTTGCACTCATTGACCTCAAAAATGACTAGTTTCAGATTGAGAAAGAGAAATCTTTATCAAGTTTTTGGGATTTTTGTCCCATGTTCTATATAACAGGAGGGGAAGGGAGCAACACAAGCACACTTCAGAGTAGGAAACACTGCGGAACCTGCCCCCCACCACATGGCATTTGCATGGTATGAATGGGATCATTTATAGGATTTGGCAGTCAAACTGGAAGTCCTAATGTCACTATGACTGGGAGAGAGAAAAGAGGTTTCTGCAAAAAAAAAAAAAAAAAAAAAAAAGACAATGAAACCAAACAGTATCTGTCCTCTCTCTTTTCACCACAAATCAGTTTTCCCCTTTGGTACCATGTAGTCATTGTCTAGCCAATGCATGTTAATATCAGACTCACATTTTGGCAAAATAACCAAGGGTATTTTCCTTTTGTTTTCAGAGTAAGAATATGTTAGAAAAGCCAAGAAATTTTAAAAGAAATACTGGTCTCTTTCCTTATGACTGTCAACAAAGAGAAGCTCAAGTCACAGCTTAGGGCTTTCTGATCTACCAGCCACGCAATTTTAGAGAGAGGCGGTATGATTCTCAGGGACGTTCAAACCTCAATCTCTCAACATTATAGGGAGTTCTTTCAATATCAACCCTTTTTATCATCTGGACTCTATATTTATTCTAAGAAAATTGTCTTTACTTTAAGAGAACTTTAAAAATCAAAAAGATAAAAATCTATATTTCAAACATAGACAATATGTACATAATGAACTTATAAATATGGTCTGCCCAAATGACAAAGATCATCATGATATAAAGGTTTTCAAGCTATTAAATATTATAATGTTTTTTCACAAGATAGATTTATATAATTTCTCCCATCTTCCCTGCTCTTCTCTAGAGGAGATGTATAGGGCATATATAGAGGCATATATAGATGAGGAAAGGACTCATTACTAATGTAATATAAATGTTAAAAGATTGTGTTTATTTAAATCTTGTATTTATTTATCTGAGAGAGAGAGTGAGAGCATGAGTAGGGGAAATAGGGGGAAGAGCAGAGGGAAGGAGAGGGAGAAACAGACATCCTGCTAAGACTTCCAGGACCCTCAGATCATGACCTGAGCTGAAGGTGGACACCTAACCAACTGAGCCACCCAGGTACCCCAAGATTGTGTGTATGTTTTTCTTTTTAAATTACTTCAAAAGATATCATCATTTACTATAATTCTTAGAAAGGTTGATTGAAAAGGTTTTACCTCTGCTAGGTCTACACTTGAGGGAAATGCATTTCTGGTTCTAGGAGGGAGAAAAAAAGTAGAAATGGTAACAAATGCAAGATGCTTTTGTATAATTACTAAGTGCTGAGAGAATGATAAACTATATTTATCATCTGTCTATCCTTTAGATTATTGTACTGCCCAAGTACACATAATAGTTTACTCTTGGCAACAGCATAAAAATCTCAGTAACAGTTCCTGGTTCTTCTTAATTTGGCCCCACAATACCAAAACCATTTCATTTGTTTTCTGGTTGGTACATATATTTACTCTTCTAGATTGATATTTCCACTGTCTTTGCATGAACTACCCCATTCCTTTACCCCTGGGCTTCATTCATGTTATTCACACTCTTGCTGGAACACCCCTCCTTCAGCCTTCTAAAGTTTCAGATATTTTAATATTCAGCCCAAGGGCTTTCTTGAAAACCTCTTCACTTCTTAGACTACTTGGATTGCTTGTTTTTACTAAACTTTAAAAAAATCCACAGGGCACCTGAGTGGCTCAGTTGGTTAAGCATCTGACTTTGGCTCAGATCATGATCCCAGGGTCTTGGGATCTAGCCCTGGGTCAGACTCCCTCCTGGGTGGAGAGCCTGCTTCTCCCTTTCCCTCTGCCCCTCTCCCCAAGTCCTGCACGTGCACTCTCTATCTCAAATAAATAGAATCTTACAAAAAAATCTAGACTGTATAATTTATCTCTTAATTGTTTTCTAACAATTTCCAAGTGAGTTTGTTAGTTTGATTTCTAGGATATACTATTACATTCTGCAAAGAAGGAAATATATCTTAAATTTATACTATACTTAACATGAATCTTGGCACTTCTGGGCTTAAATTTGATGTTGCATAAAATACTGGAAGGTGACTGATTTGGTTTTGCCTATTTGATAAATATTCACACAAAATCTTTCAATTATTTCAAACATCTGCGTGAAATGATTTTGTTGCATCACAACAGAAGGAATAAAATAAAGTGTTTGGAATGGGGTGGGCATTAGTGAATGTGAGTGAGGAAGGGAGATAGAGCATGGGGTACAATTCATCTTACTTATTCTTCCTCTGAATATGATATTATAGCCACCACTTTAAAAGTGAAGAGACTAATGCTCAGAGAGATTGTATAACTTGCTCAAGTTTGTAAGGCAAATATGTAACAGAAGCAAGATTTGGATCTTTGTCTTTTGACTCAATGCTAAGGTGCTTTCTACTATATTGATGATCAACTTTCTCAACAAGGTGTCATAAAATTGAACATTAAGTGAATATGAGTTAATTATTTCATTTAAAAATGAAATAAATCAGAATAAAATCCATGGTATTGATTTCAGTGCATATTAAACTTGAGGACATGCTTAGACATCATAGAAGGAGAGTCAGAGAAAGCCTTATCTATGAATGGGAGCTGGATCTGGCTTTTACAAATGTAAAGGAGGGAGACGATGCAAGAATAATAACAGAGGCAGGGATAAGTCGGGTATATTCAAAGACCAGAAAGCTTATTTAGAGCAGGAGATGTATTTCAAGATGAAGAGTACAGTTTGAGGTTAGTGTATCAGTCAGTTTGCTGCAATGTTGCCGTGTAGCAAACAAGCCCCATATCTTAGTGGCCTATACCAACAAACACTTATTTCTTGCTCATGAGTCCACAGGTTAGGTATGCCTCTGCTGGGTTTGGCCAAGATTTCCTGGGCTCATCTGAATTTAGCTCTAGTCTACAAGCCATACTTTTTCATCCTAGGACTCAGGCGCAGGATCTCTGACAATTTGGCACATGCCACAAGCTCAACAGGGCTCAAAGAATCTTGCCACGCCTTTTGAATCTTTGGCTTAGAACTAACAACTTGTCTCTTCCATTCACTCCATTTGGCAAAACCAACATATTCACGCCCAGTATCAATAGGATGAGGAAGTACACCCTATTCAGAGGGAAGTGATGGCAAGAATGGAGAGGAAAGGAGGAGCTGTGAACAAATCAAACTGTCAAATCAGACTGGATGAATCACAAACAGAGGAATAGGCAGGTGATGGATAGCCATAAAATTAGAAAGGGGGTCACAGGTAGGGATCCATGCATTCTTTTTTGCTAGAAAATGGCAGAAAGAAATCTGTGTTTCAGGAAGTTCAGAATTACAGTAGACTATAAGGTGGAATAGAGATAGAAAAGAATTATTTACCATAGAGAATAGTACATGCTATGGTAACAGAGGTGAAAGCCTCCAAACCATGAGAATTATATAAGTAATATATTTTCTGTATTTCCATCCATCTTTACGGTGAAAAACAAGGGAGACTTGCTAATGCCAGTTAGATTTCAAAGTTAGATTGCCATTTTTCTTTTGTGCACTCACAAGTACATCAGGCAAAATAAGATATTTTCTTGGAGCCTTAAGAGGATTCTTGTGTGAAAATTCTGACATATGCTATGGCACAGATGAAACTTGAGGACATTAGACTAAGTGAAATAAGCCAGTCACAAAAAGACAAATACTATGTGATTCATGTATATAAGGCATTTAAAGTAGTCCAGATCATAGAAGGGGGATTGCCAACAGCTTGGGGGGGTTATTTTTTAAGGTTATAGATTTTCAAATTTACAAGATTGAAAGACTTAATGAGCATGGATGGTGATGATAGTTGTATAACATTATGGTTTTATTTAATATCACTGAACTGTGCCCTTAAGATGGTGAAGAGGTAGGAGCGCCTGGGTAGCTTAGTCCATTGAGTGTTGGACTCTTAATTTTGACTCAGATTATGATCTCAGGATCATGAGATCAATCCTTACTTAAGATTATCTCTCTCTTTCTGCCCCTCCCCCACCATTTTTTTTTAAATGTGAAGAGGTAAACTTTCTGTTATATGCATTTTACTGCAATAAAACTTTTTTTTTTTTTTTTTAAGGAATCTAGTGTGCTTGGATGCAAAGTTTCTAGAGCCATGTTCGTTTTGGTATCCATAGGGAACACGTAATTACTATGACCACTGGGTCAGATTGGGCTGAAGAAAGATCTTTAAGAACACCAGACTCTTCAAAGTCCTGACAGTCACCACTACCAAGACCCAGGATCATGGGATGAAAATCTCCCTGGATGAGGATTCAGGGGTCAGGAGGTTTTTCTGACTTTATTGACCATGAAAACTTAAGGAATTGTTCAGGAGCTTACCCAAATCAGGAGTCACTTTAAGCAATGAGATAGAACATGCAGGGTACCAAGAAACCTGTGAAAGGTTTTTCTTTGACCTCAGTTCTCTACTCTAAGCATTACTAAACCCTATTCAGATATTATCCACACAGGTTTTATCCCTCTGCTGAAAGATTTCTCTCATCTCAAGTCTGACTGGTTCTAGACTTTTCACTATGCCTTTATTTATTTTTTTTTTTCAGTTAGGGGTTTTATTTTATTTTTTTTTCAGCATAACAGTATTCATTGTTTTTGCACAACACCCAGTGCTCCATGCAAAACGTGCCCTCCCTATTACCCACCACCTGTTCCCCCAACCTCCCACCCCTGACCCTTCAAAACCCTCAGGTTGTTTTTCAGAGTCCATAGTCTCTTATGGTTCGCCTCCCCTTCCAATTTTTTTTTTTATAAACATATAATGTATTTTTATCCCCAGGGGTACAGGTCTGTGAATCGCCAGGTTTACACACTTCACAGCACTCACGATAGCACATACCCTCCCCAATGTCCATAACCCCCTCCCCCTCTCCCAACCCCACCTCCCCCCAGCAACCCCCAGTTTGTTTTGTGAGATTAAGAGTCATTTATGGTTTGTCTCCCTCCCAATCCCATCTTGTTTCATTTATTCTTCTCCTATCGCACTAACCCCCCATGTTGCTTCTCCATGTCCTCATATCAGGGAGATCATATGATAGTTGTCTTTCTCCGATTGACTTATTTCACTAAGCATGATGCCCTCTAGTTCCATCCATGTCGTTGCAAATGGCAAGATTTCATTTCTTTTGATGGCTGCATAGTATTCCATTGTGTATATATTCCACATCTTCTTTATCCATTCATCTGTTGATGGACATCTAGGTTCTTTCCATAGATTGGCTATTGTAGACATTGCTGCTATAAACATTCGGGTACACGTGCCCCTTCGGATCACTATGTTTGTATCTTTAGGGTAAATACCCAGTAGTGCAATTGCTGGGTCATAGGGTAGTTCTATTTTCAACATTTTGAGGAACCTCCATGCTGTTTTCCAGAGTGGTTGCACCAGCTTGCATTCCCACCAACAGTGTAGGAGGGTTCCCCTTTCTCCGCATCCTCGCCAGCATCTGTCATTTCCTGACTTGTTAATTTTAGCCTTTATTCTTATAGATAGAGAACAGAGACAGCTGATGACTTCTTCAAAGCAGTGGTAGGAGTTTAGTATGTTCTGAGCTCCTGATTATGTCTCCTTTGAAGGTAATGAAGGGTCATGGTAATAGTGACTCATGATTCTATTACTTACTTGAGACAGGTTTCATGGGACCTATACCCTCTCTTCTTTAATAACAACATCAAAAGAATGGGAGAAGTATTACAGCTTTTTATTTGTTACAATATCTGGAATTTTCTTTCTGGAAAAACAGCACACAGATATTACTGTATCATGCTTGCTGCGTGACAAGGAGTGGATCCACACAAGAGAATTCATTTGAAAATTCCCTAGATCAATGAACCAAATCAATAATACCAATATTCTCCATAGGCCAATGCCACCCGCTGCCCAGTTTTGGTTGTTACATAATAAATATTTTAAAAGAAGCACAATGTAGTGTATATAAACATATATTCTTATACATATAAATATATATTAAGTAAATAAAAATATAAATGTACATATATGCCTTTGTATAATTTCTAATTATCTTTCCTTAGGAGAGCTGTTCTTTACCCTAATGCTATGTCCTACTTAACTTTTGGGGTAAAAATATCTCCTTTGTAATACAAAATTGAAAGCCTAATACTCGGTGTTGCATGACCATAAAGTTTTTGCCTTCTGGACTTAACATTTTCTGGGTAAGAGCATTGCCTTTGCCATCTGTTATCCGTGTGGCCTCAAGTAACTTGGTTAACCTTGCTATGCGTCTCTTCGGGCTGTTGTGGGAATTAAATGAAATTATTTCTCTTTTCTTTTTTTAATTTTTAAAAAAGATTTTATTTATTTATTTGACAGAGAGAGACAGACACAATGAGAGAGGGAACACAAGCAGCGGGGAGTGGGAGAGGGAGAAGCAGGCTTCCTACGGAGCAGGGAGCCTGATGTGGGGCTCCATCCCAGGACCCCAGGATCATGACCTGAGCCAAAGGCAGAAACTTAACAACTGATCCATCCAGGCACCCCCAAATTACTTCTTTAACAAATAGCAGTAGTGCTGACTCTAAGCCAGACATTGATCTGAGCACTTCACAAATATTAACTTGGTGCTCACAACAAATTTATGAAACAGGTGCTTTTACTTTGATCTTGTAGGTGAGGAATTAGATGCACCAAGAGGTTGACCGACTTGTGGAGGTCAGGTGGAGGCTAAGTGGTGGAACAGGAATTCTCACCAGGGAAATCCAGCTTCACAGCTCGAGGTGAGTATGTGCTATGGTGTGTGGGGTTGGCCATTATCATAAATATCGATGAGCATTTTAAAAAATATCCTCACTTGGGCCAAATACTAATTTCTACTCTAAATGGCTTCCTAATTTTTTTTTTAAATCATGATAGTCTGTGAAATTGAAAATTCAGGAATTACTCAACTGTATATCTTTTCTGAATCTCTAAGTTTCCTCCTCCCTGAAGTGAAACTAGTACTTTCTGGCTTCTGTACTGCACTGGATTTCTGTGAAGATTAAATGAGATAACTAAGAGAACATATCTGGAGAAGTCATGACTGTATGGTTCGACCCCGAGAAAGACTTTCCTTTCTGTATGATGTAGGGAGCTACTATGAAGGGCAGTGTGGTGAAGAGAGGCACGTTCCCCTCCCCGCCCCCTCCATGCCCACTTGCACACCTCCACACTCGCAGAATGACCAAAACCCTTTCAGTGTGCTGGTTTCATGACAGTCGGGTTTCGGGCTATTTCATAAAATAAAACACAGGTCTGAAAATCTTTGGGCATCAGAAGGTGCATGACTGCTGCCTTCTTCATTGGGGGTTAATAAGTGGCATGAGAACTAAGGAATCTCAAGTCACTGTGTGCGGGACCGTCAAACTGTGGTGAGCAGAGTATCCAGGCTGCAGATATTTGCACAATGTTACTAGTACAAACACCCAAGGTACCAATGCTTTCATGGAAATTCTGGCTGTGCAACTGTATTAGCATTGGCTCAGGCTTGAAGCTATTTTCAGAAGCCTTCACAAACTTACAGGAAGTACCTTCCCTTTTTATTTACATTTGGCATTGTTATTTTTAAACATGGCACATGCAGGAACACTCATTTCCTTTGCCTCTACAAATGCTCATGTTTTTAAAAATCACACACGTATGAACAATCGTGAAAACATATAACATTTTAGTTGAGCTCATCTTAAAAACAAAAACAAAACCCCTGGAATACCCAGCTCTCACCTGATGGAGAGGCTAGAACTGACGGCTCTTTCTAGCAAAGCTTCCCAGCTCTCCTGTCTTGGTAGAGTAGACAGATCCTCCCTGGGCTCCAGTGTGACCTGTGGCAAAATCAATAAACAAATAAGTAAAGTAAAGTAAAGGCCAGAGGCTCCGTGGAGAGTTGGGACTCCCTGTCTCTTTTCTGAGTAATGAATGTGGCAACCACAGAAACCGGGAAAGGACTAGGATTCTCAGATCTGCAGCCAACTTCCAAGTAGGTCAGTGCGCTATTACAGGGACTTGGTGGCAGTGGGGGTGGGGCCACCAAGGAATAACTAAGAAGAGGGGATTGAGGCAGAACAGTAAGGAGCTTGGAAAGGGGGACGTGTTAGGGGTTGCCGTGAGTCGGTCTTCCCTCCCTCCTGAAATGCGTGTGTGTTAAATGTTGAAGCCCCAGGGTCTGTTGTACAACATGCCTGGATTTCTCAGCCCATCTCTTGGAAAGTAAGATGACTTGTGTCCAAAAAGGCCCACCTGATGAGGCCATCTGTCTCAAGACTGCTTCACTGTCCTGGGTGGTCCCAGGCTCTTGAAAGGGAACATCTTTCTCTTGAAAAATACCTATGAAGTAAATAGAACATAAGCTGGCTCTCCAACACCAGCCTCCCCGTTCCATCCCAGATCCTTCATGTTTTCTTAAATATGGGGGGGCTTTCGTGTGTCAGTCCCTTGTGTGCCTCTTCTTGAATGCCAGCAAAGAAAGATGGCAAGAAGGAAATAAGAGAGACTAGAGGGGCCCAGAGAGTATTTGCAGATCTAGACATGAGCAAAACAACTGAGATCATCTTAGCAACTGGGACCAGTCCCCTCACAAACTAATAGTCAATCTTTAAAGTCATGGGAGGTCAGAAAGGTAGAAATGTGGCCCCTTGTTCCATGCAACATGAGTGCTATTCCACAATACCATTTTTTCTTTCTGTGTGTACAGTGAAAACTCTCTTTGGAACACTAATATGGACCTTAATGTGTATGGGAATGACCTTTCCACTAATGTATTCTTAAGGGTCAAGAAGAACAAAAAAAGAGGATTTATTTTTTCTCACATTTGTTAAAAAGGGCTCTTGTTCATTTCTATTCAGAATGCATGATTGTCTACTCAATGGGTCACTCAACCCACTCTCTGTATGTGCAAAACACTTCACGAGTCAAAGAAGCTTCCAGTAATTCTCCAAAGATAAAACAATGTATTTAAGCTATAATGTAGTTCTCTTTACCTATTTGGGAGTAACCAGGACTGGCCAGACCTATGCTCTGCTCTGCAGGCTTGTGGGGGAGCCTGGAGAAAGAAAGAACCTCTGCTTTGCTGCACGAGTCATGAAAAGATTTATCACTTACTCATCTAATTAGAGGAGGCCTGGGAGCTCAAGGCATAAAGAAAAGAGATGGAAAAGAAAAGATACTTTTGACAACTTCCAAGTTATGAGATTAGAGGAGACAGATGAATATTGGAAACTAAAGAGGAAGAAATGAAATGAAAACCAATCACAATACAGTGACTCATCTGGCTTTGATTTTTTTTTTCCATTTAAAAATATCAGAGAATATAAAAAAAAATAAAAAATAAAAATATCAGAGGGTACAAGTGAATTTCAATCCTTGTCCCAGTAAAAAACATGACTTTGTTTTGGCAACTGGTCCCATTTTCTAAGACACTGATTTTCTCACTACAGAAAAAGTGAAATCCACTTTTTAAAAAATAAAGGTATTTTTATGCTATATTAAGGTCAGTGTTCTCCTCTACTCTTGAAAGGGTGGCTGAAAAGGGAGCCCGTACTTTTTTTTAAGGAAGCAACCATAAGTTCACATCAAAGAGCTTCCCAACTTCAGGGCTAATAGTGAAGTAAGTTATTTTACAGAGGAGAGAAGTGTCTGCACCATCGTAAAGAAGAAATGTTCTTAAAGGAAGCCCAGTGTGCTGCGTTGGGAAGGATAGTAAGATTTTATTGTGTGAAAGATGAATGATGTCTGCTTAGGGCCCGAGAGTGACGGGGGAGAACAAACACTGTCTCTTTGCTATCTTAGCACTAAATAGACACCTGCGAAAGGTGTTACTCGCATAAGCATTCCATCTGCTGATTGCTGAGAATGGAAAATCACTTTAGGAAGTAAGGGACTGAATGGGGGTGCCTGGGTGGCTCAGTCAGTTGAGCATTCAACTCTTGATTCTGCCTCAGGTTGTAATCTCAGGGTCGTGAGATTAAGCTCTGTAATGGGCTCCACGCTCAACACCAAGTCTGCTTGTCCCTCTCCCTCTGCTCTTCCTCTCTTGTCTTCTCTCTCTGCAAAATAAATCAGTAAAATCTTTAAAAAAAAATAAAGTGACTGAATTGATCCTTTTATCTCACAAATACCGAAGTTGCAAGGAAACAACATGACTTAGTTGATGAGCTGGAGATCCTTTCTCTGATGGTGGAAGTGTGTCTGTGGAGGGAACAAGAGGAATAGAGGGAGGTAAAGGCAATTGATGCTCAATTACAGGGGACAAAGATGCAAAAATACCATGCTTTAAGCCTCACCCCTTTGTCCTCATCATTTCTCAGGTCTGAAATGACCCAGAAATCTGCTTTGCAGAATACAGCAGCAGAGAAAGAAGTTACTTTCTTTCTAAAGAAGTAGTTTATAGAGAAATCCACTGGGGGTACAAGGTAAAAATTAAAATATTGGGATGTGTCTTGGTTTGGAAGCCCAACTCTTCATCAGGAGCAAAGGCAAAGTTTTTCTTAGCCCGGCCAAGTTTAGGAGACAAGTGGGATAAGGTGAAATATTCTGAATATTACTTAATGAGAAGAAGTAGATCGTAATGGTTAGGATTACATGTTCTGCTTTTTTAAAAGCAATAATGTACATCTACAAAAGTCCTATAAGCAAACATTTTACTTAAAGGAAAAATACTGAACTGTTATTAACAATATTGGAAATAAGACAAGGTACTACTTCTTTTCGATATTGTACTAAAAGTTTCAACCAGTACAATAAGACTATTAGGATAGAAGTGGATAAACAAGAAATAATAAGAAAATTCTGTGTTTTTACAAATTAAGAAACATATGCTTATAAATAATCCACAAGTCAAAGAAGAATTTACAACAGAAATTTGAAAATATTTTATGCCAAATGATAATAAAAATATAACATTCAAATCTTGTAGGTTAGGCAGTGATTACAAGGGAATTTATAGCCATAAAGTTTCAAGAAGGAAGACTGAAAAGCAAAAAGCACCTCAAAAAGAAGGAACTAAATATAATGATATAGAAGGAAGAAAATCTTAAAGACAACAGCAAAAACTAATGAAGAAATAAAATGATAAATAAATGTAAAATGTAAAAATGTAAATATAAAAAATGTAAGAAAAATCAGAGGCTGATTCTTTAAAAAAAACACACAATACAATTGACAAATCTGAATGGGGACTAAGAGGACAAAGAGTAAGGAGAGCGGAGAGAGAGAAACAGAGAGAAAATTACTAATATCAGGAATGAAAGAATAGTCACTAAAGTAGATCCTGTAGACATTACAAAGACAGTAATAAGATTTTACTATGAACTTTATGCCAATGAATTTTGAAAAGGTAGATAAAATGGACAAATTCTTAGCAAAACTGTTTATTTATTTTTATTTATTTTTGCTTTTTAAAAATTATGTTATGTTATTCACCATACAGTACATCATTAGTTTTTGATGTAGTGTTCCATGATTCATTATTTGCATATAACATGCAGTACTCATTACAACATGTGCCCTCTTTAATACCCATCACTGGGCTACCCCATCTGCCAACCCACCTCCCCTCTGAAACCCTCAGATTGTTTCCTGGAGTCCATAGTCTCTCATGGTTCATCTCCCCCTCTGATTTTCCCCCACTTCAGTCTCAATTTTAAAAAAGAAGGGAAAAAAATAAAAAACCCAAATGGCCATATAACTATTAAGCTGAAAGCATATTAGAAACCTTCCTAAAAAGGAATTATCAGGATCACTCAGATGGCCTCACTAATGAATTCTACCAAATATTTAAGAAGAAACAAAGTCCAAAAAACCCCACAAAAACTGTGAGTTGTAAAATATAGAAAGGATAATTCATCATAACCTGGTTGGGTTTATTCAGGAATGTAAGATTATTTGACATTGATAATCAACCAATACATTTTAACTCATTAAGAGAACAAAAGAGAGAAACCATACAGTCTTCTTGAAGTACAGAAAATACGCTTAGCATAGTTTAACAGCAAGTTAAAATTTTCTCAGGAAATAGAAGAATAGATGAGAAAAGTTTAATCTGATAAAGGGAAGCTATAGAAATGATATAGCTAGCACATACTTAAAGGTGAAAGATTGAAAGCTTGGCCTCAAGATTGGGAATGAAACATGGATATCCATTAGTATACCTCTATTCAGCATTATACTGAATAAGCTCCCAGATAGTTCAGTAAGCAAGGGCAGAATATGAAAAATGTATACAAATAGGAAAATAAGAAATAGAATTATTCAGAGATGACCATAATTGTATACATAGAAAATCCATCACCATCCATAGAGAAACCATATGTGAGTCAATTTAGCAAAGTTGCTGGATACAAGATCAATTTGCAAAAATCAGTTGGACTTCAACGTACAAACAACAAATCGAAAACAAACATGGGAAATTTGCACTGAAACATTATTGAGAGAAATCAGAGAAGAGCAAGATAAATGGGGGGATATACGATGTTAATGAATTGCAAGATTCAATGTTTTAGAGATGTTAGCATTCCTATATTAATCCACAGATCTAACACAATTTGAATTGGACAGCTTATTTTGCTATGAAAATTGATAAAATTATTTTAAAGATTTATTTATTTATTTTAAGTGAGGGAAAGGGCAGAGGGAGAAAATCTTCAAGCAAGCCTCAAGTGAGCTTGCTGAGTGCAGAGTCTGACTCAGGTCTTGACCTCATGACCCACAAGATCATGATCTGACCCAAAACAAGAGTCAGATGCTTAACCAACTGAGCTACCCAGGTGCTCCAATAAAATTATTTTAAAATGACTATAGAAATTCAAAGGACCAAGAATAGTAACTGTCATCTTGAAGAAGGAAAAGAACAAGTGTGGATGGCTAAACTTGATACGTAATAATAAGTAATACAGCATGGAATTAGCGTAAGGATAAATATACCCACCAGTGGAATAGATTAGAGACCAGAAAATAGACCCGTACATAAGATCAGTGGCAAAGATGACAATGCAGCACGATTGGGAAAGGATTTTTTTTTTAAAGATTTTATTTATTTATTTGACAGAGAGAGAGAGAGAGAGATCACAAGCAGGCATAGAGGCAGGTGGAGGCGGTGGAGGGGGAGCAGGCTCATTGCTGAGCAGAGAGCCTGATGTGGGGCTTGATCCCAGGACCCTGAGACCATGACCTGAGCCAAAGGCAGAGGCTTAACCCACTGAGCCACCCAGGCGTCCCATGGGAAAGGAATTTTTAAAAATGAATGATACTATGCAAAATGGACACACATACACATGTGTATTTTAATCTCTACCTAATATCAAAACAAAAGTCTGTTCCACATGGATTCCAGACCTAAATATAAAAAGTGGAGCAAAAAAGCTCTTAGTAGAAAAATGTTAAAGGGACTCCAAAAGTGCTAACCATCAAGAAAAAAGTGATAAATATATTATTATTTTTAAATTAAAAACTTATTCAGCAAAAGATATCCTCAAGAGAGTAAAAAGGCAACCTATGATGTGGGCAAAGTTCAGAAATAGGCAAAATTAACCAATGTGGTTTAAAGTAAAAAACTTGGTTACCTTTGGGGATGGGGCAGATAGTAATGGGGAGGGAGCAAGTCAGGGCCTTGTAGAATGCTAATAATGTTTACTTCCTGGATTTGGACGGCAGGTACATGTATGTGTTCACCTGTAAATTGTCACTGAGCTGTATACTTACAGCTTCTGCACTTTTCTGTATGTGTAGTATACCTCATAAAATTAGTGCGTTATTTATATTTCATTCTAAACCCAATGATCTTTTTTTCTCCTAGTGTTTTTGGCTAAGCTAATTCAAGTACAAGTTGACTGATTTATGCATTAATTTACAAAACCTTTTTGCCACACCTTTAACGATGAAACCTGTTTTTTTTTTTTTTTCTGCCAAAGCAGGATTTTCCATTACTGCCTGCTGCTATTGCATTAGAGAGTTGCCATTTCAAACACTCCTGGAAGGTTCCATTTCTTCTTGGAGTCTATTTAAATTACACGTTCAGAACCTTTTAATTACCAAAAAGTCCCACGTGCCCTTTATAGGCATTTGTCAGTTCTCACTTACCATCTTTAAATGGAGGAAAAGTTGTGTCTTAAAGTTTATTTTGGTAGGAAAGTGGGCATCGGGTATTAGGATAAGGAGCTTTTGCACTCACTCGTATGTGTGGTATTCCCTAAAAGAACTGTTTCATGGAATCAAGCATTCTAAGTGAAATCAGGAGAGATGAGAGAATAGGCAGGGGAAAATGGAGATCAGTTCTCTGAGCCACCTCTGCATGTGTAACCAAAGCTACATAATGAAAAATTGATACCCTCTAGAGGTTGAATCTTATGAAACAAGCAGAGTTTACTGAACACACTGGGAAACTTCTCTTTCTGACCTTCCAAATGCTGTGACATTGTGTCCAAATGCTGTGACATCAAGGCCATTCCCATCCAAGAGGCAGTCTTGGCCGAGAAAGGTCAAGTGTAGCTAGCTGAAAACCACAACCTTGGTGAAGCATTTCCTGATTTCTCTGTGCATAATTAATGTCTTCCTCTACTCTAATTCAATAGACTTTGTTCATATTCAATTTCATCTTTATATTCAACCAAATGATATTGACTCCCCCCTAAACAAAATGACCTCATTTTCCCTTTTCATAAAAACTGAGGTGGGGGCGCCTGGGTGACTCAGTGGGTTAAAGCCTCTGCCTTCGGCTCAGGTCATGATCTCAGGGTCCTGGGATGGAGCCCCGCATCGGGCTCTCTGCTCAGTGGGGAGCCTGCTTCCCTTCCTCTCTCTCTGCCTGCCTCTCGGCCTACTTATAACCTCTATCTGTCAAATAAATAAATAAAATCTTTAAAAAAAAATTAAAAAGGGGCGCCTGGGTGGCTCAGTGGGTTAAAGCCTCTGCCTTCGGCTCAGGTCATGATCCCCAGGTCCTGGGATCGAGCCCCACGTCCGGCTCTCTGCTCCGCAGGGAGTCTGCTTCCTCCTCTCTCTCTGCCTGCCTCTCTGCCTAGTTGTGATTTCTCTCTGTCAAATAAATAAAATATTAAAAAAAAACTTAAAAAAAAATTTAAAAAACTGGGGTGTGTCAAAGATTGTAATAACATCATACTATTATATTTTGTCTAGTGTTGCCCAAATTTTCCTTCACCAGCATGTTGCTTCAATTTCCTCCTTGCATTGCTAATAAAGAATTTCCTGGCTCAGATATCTATAAAGTTATGTTCACAGCAGCATTATTCACAATATCTGCAAGATAGAAGAAAACTGAGTGTCTATTGTAAGATGAATAGAAGAACAAAATGTGGTTAACACATATAATGGGATCTCATT
Source organism: Meles meles (assembly GCF_922984935.1). Taxonomy (NCBI): domain Eukaryota; kingdom Metazoa; phylum Chordata; class Mammalia; order Carnivora; family Mustelidae; genus Meles; species Meles meles. The sequence continues at coordinate 66,454,696 of NC_060072.1, forward strand.
CAGCCCTAAAGAGAAGGAAATTCTGACAAATGCTACAAGACTGATGAACCTTGAAGACATCATGCTAAGTGAAATAAGCCAGTCACAGAAGAATAAATATGGTATGACTCCATTTATATGAGGTTTCTAGAGTAATCACATTCATAGAAATAGAAAGAAGAATGATGGTTGCCAGGGGGTAAGGGGAAGAAGGAATGGGTAATTCTTGTTTATTGGGCACAGGGTTGCAGCTGGAGAAGATACAAAAGTTCTAGAGACAGATAGTGCTGTTGGTTACACAAGTGAATGTCCTTTATGCCATGGAATTGTATACCCCCAAATAGTTGAAAGGCTACATTTTACACAATATTTTTAATATGCAGAAATTTTAAGAAAAGAATCCTTGGTCCTTTTCCCCCAGCAACTCCTGGTTTGTTGGTTGGTTTGTTTTTGTCAATTTTGTGCCTGATTTTCCATTCTGCCTGTCCCATGTTCTGTTCCATGTACTAACACACATGCCCTGTATTTGACTTCAGACAACATTTAGTATTTTCTCCCACAGAATGAGAAGCACATTACCTTGGAATCTGGAAAGGCATTTTCTTTTGTTTAGATGCAATGCCTCAGAACAGAGAAGTTTAATTTTGATTTAGCCCCACGAAGAAACTATTTTGCCCTGATGAGTCTTTTGGACAATAGAACAGAATGTACCAGAACAAAGAAATGGTGACACTAATATTATAGTTGGGGGTCCTAGATAGCCACCCAGCTCCCTGCTTTGAAGTCCAGAGCAAATCTTTAGAAATTAAAGGATGCCTCATTTTCTGAATATATTTGAACATGTAAAGATAAGGTTGCCTCATGGAAAAGCTTCTCGATTAAAAAAAAGTAAATTCCAGTTGAAAGGAAAGAAGACAATTTGTATGGTATTTTCTAAATTGTCTTCTGTTTCCTACTAAAAATAAGCACCATCCAGCTGCTTATTTTCTCTCCTCCTCTCACTTTCTCCTTTTTACTTACTTACTTACTCCTTTCCTTAGAACGTACAGAATAAAATCCAAATTCTTTGTCACAAAATACAGGGTTCATCCCGATCCAGCCTCGGACTGTTGTTCTTATTCTTTCTCTCTCTCCAGCCTGGCCCTTCACACCCTAGATTCTCTCCTGTCATAGCACACCATCCGTCTCTCAGAATGGGCCATGATGCATATATCGTGTTGTCCTTCCTTTACTGCTGTATCCTCTGCTCAGGGGACGTTCCCACCCTTCTCCACGTGACAGCTTCTTATTCACCTTTGGAACAGCTCAATCATCACCTTCTCTGTAAAGCCCGATGTACTTTCTTTTCTCCTCTGCCTAGCCCGCTATTTGTCCCTCTTCAGGGATCCGCCATGATTCAGGGCCCTTCTTCATGGTTTGAGTAGAGCATGGAATAATGTTGTCTAATGTATGTTTCAGCTTTTATTTAATTTTTAAGATTTTATTTATTTATTTGAGAGAGAGAGAGAAGGAGAGCACAAGCAGGGTGAGGGACAGAGGGAGAAGCAGGTTCTCTGCTGAGCCGGTTGCCCAATGCTGGGCTCAGTCCCGGGACTCCGGGATCATGACCTGAGCCAGAGGCACACGTTTACCTAACTGAGCCACCCAGGTGCCCCTGTTTCAGCTTTCAGACTAGAGGATTCTCCAGAGTGGGGTCATCATTGTGTCACAGCACCTGACACAGTCCCTTGGAATCAACTCTCAGATACTTGTTTGGATAAATGAAAGAATAATGAGTGGAGGAATGAGTGAAAATCAAGACATAACCATTCATTGTTATGGATTTCACAGAGAGAACACAGAGGCTTGTATGTCCAGCGGCAGGCATGAAGGTAAAGTCTCTTTCTAACAGAGAAGACAGAGTTTTACAGTTACTGGTTGAATGTCAACTTCACCCACAACTAAAAACCACTTGCTCTGCTTTGTATCTGCAGAGTAGGGCATACTAACATTACACTCAGGAGTACTGTGAAAATCAATTTTCATCAGTTAACTGTTTCAAAGTTCAGAGGTAATAAATTGTCTTTATGCTATAAATTTAAAATAATGTTATCCTCTAGCATTTTTCTTGAAATAGAAAAAAACCCCTTTCTACATTGAAAATGTGTGGTAGAAAAGTAAGTAGAATTGTTTCCACTTACAATGCTTTCAAGTTATACCCCTGGAGCCATTTGGCCTGAGCTATAAAGGTGGAAAGAAACTGAGTTTTATGCACATGCATGCTCACACACAGTACACTCTCTTATGTAAACCAGGCAGTGACAAGTTACTTGGATGGCTAAATCGAAACTGGTCCACCAAACAAAATTGTGCACTGTGTTGGAGAGCATTAGTGCTGCCGGGTTTTAAGGTTTGCCTTGGCTGGGATTCATTGTAACACCACCCACCTCTCTCCAGTTGCAATATTCTAACCAGGTCACCTAGATGCTGTGAAACAGATGTTCATTGAAGGGAAAGGGAAGTAGGTGGTGTCCATTGAAAAGTGATAGCCATGGCAGAGGGGAAAATATAGTTTTACCTACAACATAGGCTGAATATTGTGGAAAATCATTGGTGGGGGAGACATTCCTAGCTCTCCAGGAATCTGCAGCATTTAGTAAGTGCTTGAGGGTACTGAGAGGCAGGAAAGCAGGGGAGGGAGGCTCTCAAGCTCTGGGGTCAGACTGGTTTTGACTCCCAGCCTTGCACCTCCTAGCCATGTGCCCTTGGACAAATTACTTAATCTTCATCTTCAGCTTATCATCTATAAAACTGAATAAGAATACCTACTTCCTATGGATCTTGAGAGGATTACACGTATTGATCATGTAAAGCACTTCAGATGGTGCACAGTGCTGTTGACTATTACGACAAAGATTGTCTTTATGCCAAGGGAACGCCACCGTTGATTTGGGTTGGCAACCCACTCAACCTAAAGTTCTAAAAGGGGAGGAACAGTGATCAGAGCTTCACCAAAGGGCTAGGAAACGGTCTGTTCTCAGTGCTAAGAAGATTTGCACTTACAAAAGTCAGAAGGGAAGATGGCAAAGCTACCAGATGCAGAGCCTTGAACTTCTCTTGACATTCCAGCAGCCCCACTTTGCAGAAGTTCATGCAGGCTGCTGATGGTTGCAGCCCTCTGCCCAGGAGCTTAGAGGGCATCTTCTTAGCCGTTTGGTAGACCTATGACTTGGTAACACTTCACGTCAGCCTTGAAGCCCCAGAGTCCTTTGTCAAACCTTCCTCCCCTGCACCTTCATGACCTTTCCAAGCTTTCACTCATCTCTTTCCTTCTGAAGGAATTTCTATCAGTGAGGGTCTTCTTTCCTGATCGAGTCGTCAGTCCGTTTTGTGATCCAGGTTGTGTGGGTATCACACGTACACCTTCTGATGTCAGGGTGCCATAGTTAGTAAATTGAGGCACTGGTTGGGAGATGTAGGAATTAGGAATATAGATTCCAAAGCTTCTCTGTTTACAAACGTATTTACTTATTTTTTTATGAATTTTCATTAATTTGAACAAAGCTACATGACAGAACATAGCTTCAGTATTGTCCACCAACAACAGGTAGCAAAAGAAGTTGTTGAGTGTTTCAGTCTTCGTCTCTGACCTGTTGTTTTGCATTTATGCATACTCTTGCATATTTTAGGAACAATATCACTCTGCTGTAGCCAATAAAAACAAAAGCAATGAGAGTTTCAAAGTGCTAGGTAGAAGAGGAATTTGAGTTTGATATAAAAAGAAGTGGTCTCTCTGCTTCTGGCTACAATGGGGTAATTGGTGCCAGACTAATTACCCTCGGCAAACAGCCACAGAATAGGCACCACATCAGAATGAGGCAGCTGTGTCCAGCCCTTGGACAGCAAGCAGTGCTAGACAGCAGTCCTTAAGAGAAGGGAAATCCATGGGGTAAGAGCCCTGATCGCCCTAGCCTTGTGCCTGTGCACAATTTCCAGAGGGCAACGTAGAGATCCGGAACCCAAGTAGACATAGCGGTTCCTCTGGGCTGAGGAGGCAGAGATCAGAGTCCGGAGGATGTCATGGAATCTGAGGGGTAAGGCGCCAACAAGGGAGACCTCTCAGGGGTCATGTGAGCTTCCCAGTGGGTCTTTGGTGGAGGGAGAGCCTGAACAACTATTGAGTAAACATCTTGGTATCTTGTGTCCTTTCCAATTCATTGTCTTACTAATTTCTTTGCAAATCTAGGAAATCGTTTGTCTGAAATATTCTCATATATGGCAGGTCATTCTTCTCAAGTGCACTAATCTGATGATTGCTTATAACAGCATGTTGTGTTCTCGTTTTGTTGAATATGTACCTAGGTCTCATGCAGCACCCTTTCTGTTGATTGCTTATTTTTTAATACCTAATGTTCTATCCAGATCTGCTCTTTGCTCAAGAAGAACATGGGAAGGGGCAGGAAGGGTGATTTGAATCTGCAGTAGAGTCTCATCTCAACACTTTCTCAGCATATTTGCTGTCTTTTCATGGGGAGACTGCGTTCATCTTCCAGGAATTCCTTCCACATGTCCCTTTTCATGCTGTGGAGTGGGCAGATCTCTCAGCAGGAGGCCTGAAAGCTTAGTTCTGCCCAGTTCTTCTGTTTCTGTTTGGTGACTTAGTGTTTATTTTTGCTATGGTAGCAGATACAGCTCTAGCTGGTTATAACTTTCTTTCTCTCTTCTACTTGGTTTGGGGTGAGAAGTCTAATCAAGAAAAATCAAAGATGGTGCAACTCTGTCATACCTCGTTCAGGTCCATCTTTTAACACTCTGTGTTTGGGAGTCAAACCTCCATAGAGCGCTTTCAGACTTTTTCTCTGGCCCACTCCAAATCCTGGTTTCTGTCACAAAAGACAAAGAACTGTTTGTTGAATTTGACACAAAGTGACATGTAGGATTTCATGTAGGATCTCACTTGTCCTTCCTCCGTTTGGTCCTAATTTTCACAGATTTTACAAATTTTGGAAAATCCATGGTTTGTGGTTGTGGTCAAATCCCACTTGTACTGAAGGAATAAACTTTTTAATTTGTTTCTCATTCTTCTAATGATATGTACTGTTTAGAATTGAAGAATTGGGAAAGTTTTTAGTATGCTGCTTAAAATTATAAAGTTAAATGGTAATAGAACTGCTTATCAGGAGAATCAAAGAAATACAAATAAAAATAAAAATTGGTAAGTGTCTGAAATATATATATATATATATATAAAAGATTTTATTTATTTATTTGACAGACAGAGATCACAGCTAGGCAGAGAGGCAGGCAGAGAGAGTGAGAGGAAGGAAGCAGTCTCCCTGCCAAGCAGAGAGTCCGACCCGGGCCTCAATCCCAGGACTCTGAGATTATGACCTGAGCCGAAGGCAGAGGCTTTAACCCACTGAGTCACCCAGGTGCCCCAAGTGTCTTAAATTTAAATAGGGAGAAGGAGAAGTGGTAAGATGGAAACTCTAATGTAAAATAATAATATAGAATATAAAATAAAATCACATATAGTGAAGTTGCCAAATATATCCACTATAGTAAATATAAACCGGATAAGCTTTAAAAACAAAGATTCTTAGCTTTATTAAAAACCAAACCCCAAATATAGACAATTGAAATAGTAAAAAATTAGAAAATATTTGAACAGTGTAATTTATGACAAGTAAATAATATCATGTCTTTACTATCGAATATATAGATGTTCATAAGAATTCATATATATGTGTGCACACACATGACTTACAGTCTACAAATAGGTTGCAAAACAGTATGAAATGACCTTTACTTAAGTAAAAGACTGGAGTATATGTATTCTAAATATACAAAAACAGTCTGAAAAGATTTATAATACCTTTTGAGGAGTAAAATTTGTTAGGCTATAAAAGGAAAAGGGGATTTTATTTCTCACTTTTTATGATTCTCAACTGTTCGTCACAAACATATTTTGCTTTTATAGTAAAAACTTTTTAAATAGCTGTCACATATATTCAAAAAATGAATTGTCAAATATTTTGCGTATAAAACCGAATCCTTAGTCTATGCCCCAAATCGTTTCCTTTCTCTTGGATTACTTAAAAGGGCACTGTTAAAATTTTCTATGGCTCAAGAGTCACAACATGCCACAACTGTAAAAGTGGAGAATTTGAAAGAAAGTAGATTCTGTTAGAACATTTATGACTGAGGTATACAGCCTAACTGGAAAAATGACAAATGAGGCTACAAAGGACAGCAGGTGCCAAATACTGGTGTATTAAGGCATTAGACATTGTGAATAAAGCAACTGAAATTTTGTTTTTGTTTTTGTTTTGTTTGTAGAGAGAGAAAGAGTGCATGCAGGGGTGGTTTGGGGAGGGACAGAGGAAGAGGGAAAGAGAGAACCTCAAGCAGGCTCCATACTCAGCGCAGAGCCCCACAGTCGGCTCAGTCTCACAATACTGAGATCACGACCTGAGCTGAAATCAAGAATCAGATGCTTAACTGACTGTGCCACCTGCATCCCCTGGCACTGACGTGCTTTAAGCAAGTAGCATAACATCATTAAAGTTGCGTTTTCAAGAAATTGCTGGTTGAAGGTTGGAGAAAGAAGTTGGAGGAGGGCAAGAATGGAAACAGGATTCGTGATTTAAGGCTGATAATCTTAAATCTTCTGCCTAGCTCAAATACTAGGTTGTGAAACTTGACTTAGAGTCTCACAACTAGAGGACAAAATACCAGCTTTTTTTTTTTTTTAACTGATGAAATTTAATTACATGTTTGCAGCCCTCTCTGGACTACCTCATTTTTTCTTCCTCCAACTGGCAGTTAAGACCTTGGATTCAACCCACCCATGTGACAGTTTTAGTCAGCGGCTATATTTGCATCTTGTAAATCCCAGCAACTAAAAGGAAAAGACAGGAAGAGGTCTTCAGACATAATCTTTTGAAGTCAGCCTGGATCCAGACTGAGGTCAGTTACCTTGTTCTGAAGAGCAGAACAGAATATCCTTGCAATGGGCAGACAGGTACTAAAGGAAAGAATCCCAAAAAGTTGAACCATGAATGCTTACTCCTTTTCTCTAGGGGTGGGGCCATAAAGGAAAGGCCAGAGGGGACAGAATTGTTCCTTGCATACTTTTCTTCGTTCCCTGAGAATGTGATGAGTAGGGGAAGTGTGAGCCTGGAACCAAGGGGCCAGGCACAGTGAGCTTCAATCACGTTTGAGACTGCAATGTCCGGCAGACTCCTGGGAGCAGAATGGAGCCTCTCAGTGTCAGCTGAGTACCGAGGGCTGTTTCTTCAGCATGCTGTAAGAGCTCCCATGAGGGAGTGAGAGGGCAGTTTACTGGAATGGGAATGGGGGCTCACATATATATGAAGCCAAGACTTGACTTTTTGAAAAGAAGTTAAAAATGTTTAGTTATTTCACACTTAGAAGAATAAGTTAATGACTTAAGGAATGCATTTACAAGGTTCCTGGTTAGAGTTTGAGGTTTGCATTTAGAAAAGGCTTTCAGCCATGTTCTGTGGATTTCTCTTTCCTTATTTCCTCCTCTTCCTTTCCTTTCTTCCCTTCTTCGCTGTCTACACGTTTATAAAGAATACTTCCATCCAAGCGTTGGGCTATATATTATTCCACTGACAGGTTCAAAGGAAGTACACACAGTAACTATGGAAAATCCTACATCAGAGCCACTATTCAGCGACATCAAGGAGAAACTAGTGGGCATTTTATGAAGGAAGATAACCAGAACATTGATAGTTTTCATCTTACAAACTACTTTGTAGTGTTTCTTCCAATTTCTAACTGTCTATCCCTTCTCTTTCCTTTCTTTTAGCACTCTGAACTACGATGGTACAATTGGAGAATTTCTGGTTCTGCTAATATTGTGGATTGGATAATTTGAATATTAACTTGCTACAAACACCCCCAAAATACTGGGATCGGGTAGAGTACTCATTGTTTTAAACACATAGTTATATTAGTAAGAAAGAAAAGAAAATCCATATATTAAAAAAAGCAATCTGAAAATCAGGATAGTGAGCTCATTACCTGACATAGAGTTTTCTAAGGTGAAGAGGGGAGTATATGTGGGGTGTTCTTAATCTTATTAATCCAAAAGCATGGGTTTCACTCCCTGCACGAGAACAGAAGTTGATGGCCTTGAGGCTGCATGAGGCAGAGAAATGGAACTGGAAAGTAACACAAATCATGGTTCTGGAAGCAGAAATTAGAAAAAAATATTCTTCCACTGGCAGAAGTTGTTGACAGGGAAATTTTAGTTCCCTTCAGGATTCTTGGGTAAAAATAAACACATAATAAAAAGATTTGAGAAACTGGGAATAAAGTGATCATTGCTAACCTGATAAAGGGAATCTAAAAACAAACTTAGAACGAACACCAAACTTAATGCTGAACATTTTTTTAAAAAGATTTCATTTATTTATTTATTTATTTTAGAGAGGGACAGAGAGAGCGTGCACGAGAGTGGGGAGGGGCAGAAGGAGCCGAAGAGAGTGAATCACAGGCAGACTCCCTGCTGAGCACAGAGCCCAACGTGGGGCTTGATTTTATAATCCTGAGATCATGACCTGAGCCAAAATCAAGAGTCAGATGTCTAACCTACTGAACCACTCAGGCACCCCAATGGCAAAATTTTTTAAAACTTCACTTTAGGAGAAGAATATGAGCTCTCACCACTTCTTGTCATTATGCATCATCACAGTGAGGGGGGAAATAGGTATGGGAATTGGAAATGAGGAAGCAACATATTGTTTTTACATTCTGTCATCTCCTTTGTAGAAAACATCAAAGAACCTACAGACAAATCACTAGAGAGACTAGGGGAGTTTTGTAAGGTAGAAGAAACAATAAATAAGACAAAAAGTCAAAAGAAAAATGGGCAGAGGATTTGACCAGACCCTTTACTGGAAGAGGAAAAACAAGTGGCCAATAAATGTACTGAAGAATGCTCAGCTCTATTCGGAATCAGAATTCAGATTAAGACCATGATGAATTATGATTTCACACCCACTGGGCTGGCCAGAAGCAGAAATTCTGGTAAACTAAAAGAGTCTCCCAAGTAGATTTCTGAAGCTCTTTCTTTTCTCACGGTTCCTTCTTCCCTACAACTCTGCCCCAGAATGCCAACCAACTCTCTTTCTCTGAGTTACCATCTGTGCTTCCTTAGTTCAGTGAGATAATCAAACATTGCTCTCAATGATCCTCCCCGCTGTATCATAAGGAACGTGCTTCCAAGCAGAGAATAGGTCCTCTTGGTCTTTTTCTTTCTCGCAGGCAGCACAATCTGGGCCACCTGCCGTCCAATGCCTGAACACAGTTGTTTCACATATTTTCTTCAGTTTTCCATTTGCTTGTAGTGGGAGAGCAAAGGTGGTCCTTCTTACTCTTGTCATGACTGGAAACAGAATTTCCCTGTATCTATGCATAACAGAGTTCAGAGAGAAGGGAGCAACGCAGAAAAAGGACTCTAGCAATCTGCACAGAGGTAACCTTGTGTCTTTCCTGACATGAGAATATGCATGCATAGGGTAAAACTCTATGTGGTTGGGGAAAAAAAATGACCAGGGATCTGTGGACTTCATGGTTCCAAGAACTCGTACAGAGCACGAAGTTCCAGGCAGTTAGAGTTGCAAGTCCACACTGATCACCTAGAGCATTTATTAGAGACCCTGTATGGGTCAAACCTCATGAATAAGACTAACTCATCCCTTGAGATTGTGCCATTTGAGACAACATGGCTGCACCTAGAGGGTATTATGCTAAGTAAAGTAAGTCAGGCTAAGAGAGAAAAAATATCATACAATTTCACTTATAAGTGGAATCTAAAAACAACAACAACAACAACAAAAGTGAGTAAACAAAAAGCGGAATTAGATCTATAAATACAGAGAACTAACTGCTGGTTGCCAGAAGGGGAGTGGGATGACTTACGGAATAAGTAAGTCACAAGAATAAGAGACACAACATAAGAAATACAGTCAATGATATTTTAATAGTGATGTGTCAGGACAGAAGCCAGCTACACTTGTGATGAGCATAGGATAATGTATAAATGGTCAAGTCACTATGTACATCTGAAACTAATGTAATATTGTGTGTCAACTATATTAAAAAGAAAGAAAGAGAAAGAAAGAAGATGAAAGAGCTAAATCATACCTCCAATAAATGTTACTCTGGACCTTCCCTGACAAAGCTTAAATAAAACTCGGAAAGATCAATGTAACTTGCAATAATCTTACTACCTTTAAAAAAACAAAGCCCAACAGTCTGTAGAGGAAGTCAACAAAATCCAGACTTAAAAAAAGTATCATTTACAATGTCCAGAATCAAGTGAAAAATTATTAGACCTTTAAAGCAGGAAAACGCAACCTATAATTAGGAGAAACATCACTCAATAGAGAAAGACCAAAATGATGGAAAAAGATGGAAATGATGGGATTAGCAGACAAGGATGTTAAAACTACCTTACAGTATATAAAGGAAAATGTGAACTCAATGAGAGCAACAGAGATATAAAAAAGAACCAAATGAAACCGCAGACAGGAAAAAAATATCTAAAATGAGAAGCTCACTGAATTAGACTAATGGCAGATTACACTGTGCAGGAGACGAAATAATAGAAAGCAACCTCAATTAAGTGTACAGTGAATAATTTTAGTATATCTCATCTATGTGTACATTAATGATATATTTTTATAGTAATAATTTTAAGACAAAATTCAGCAATATAAGTACCTATACATATATACATGTATATATGTATAGTAGTAGTGTTTGTCCTGAGACTACAAAGTTGATTTAACATTTGATAGCCAACCAATGAACTTTACCAAATTAATAAAAGAAATAATGCAAGTTCTAATGCCATTTAAATAGATATAAAAAACGAATTAAAAAATTAACCCTCAATCTTGATAAAGCTTTCAGCAAAATAACAGATCCCTTTCTCAACTTGTTGAGTGGAATCTATGATGATCATAAACTGATTTCATACTTAATGATAAGTAACTGAAATATTTCTCCCCAAGTTCAGAAACAAGCCAAGCATATTCACTCCCAACACTACCATTCAATGTTGCGTTGGAGGTTCTAGCCAATGTAATAAGGGGGAAAGGGAAAGAACTGAAAGTTATATTGATTAGAAAGGAAGTAAATAAATAAACTTGTTTTTATTTGCAGATGGCATAATCTCCTGTGGGAAAAAAAAAGTAAGGGTCTTAAAAAAAACTACTCAAACTAAAAATGACTTCAGTTGAGTTAAAAGTAACAAGGTTAAAATACAAAGTTTGATTGCGTTTCATTGTGTTAACAATGAACAACTGGAGCTTGAAACTGAAAAGTCAATATAATTTATGTTGTTAAAATATGAACTAGGAAAGCTAACAAGCATATGCAAGAAAATTAATGAAGTATATGTGATTCTAAAGGAAAACAGGAGAAAAATCTTGGTGAAATTGGGGCAGGCAAATTTTTAAAGTAGAACACAAAAAGCATAAAGTGTAAAGAAAAAAATTGTAACATGGACTTCATCAAAATTCCAAAATTTTGTGCTTTGAAAACACCCTTAAAAATAAAAAAGCAAGTTGAAGAACTAAACATTTGCTTTTTTCCACTATAGATTAAAGGAATCATATCTAGAGTTTGTAAAGAATCTTACAATTCCTTTATAAGAAGACAAACAACCCATTAAAAAAAAATAATTTAAACAGACACATCATAGAATAACTACATGAACACTCAATAAGCTCATGAAATAATACTCAATGTAAATATTCATCAAGAAAGTATAAATTAAATCCACCATGAGATACTACTGCATACCTGTTAGAATGGTAAGATTGAAAAGACAGACCATACCAAATTTTGGCAAGAATTTGGAGAAACTGAACTCCTTATTAATTTCTGGTGGAAATATAAAATGGTACAACCACTGTGGAAACAGTTTGGCAGTGTCTTATAAAGTTAAATAACATTTTCCATATGACCCAGTCATTAAAATAATTTTTTTTCTAATATTTTATTTATTTGTCAGAGTGAGAGAGCATAGAAGAGAGAGCACAAGCAAAGGGAGAGGCAGGCAGAGTGAGAAGCAGGCTCCCTGCTGAGCGAGGAGCCGGATGCCCATACCAAACTCCACTCCATGACCCTGAAATCATGATCTGAGTCACAGGCAGATGATTAATTGACTGAGCCACCCAGGTGTCCCTGATCCAGCCTTTTAAATCCATATTCACTCAAGAAACATGAAAAGATGTCCACAGAAAGTCTGTTTGTAAATATTCAAACAGTGGTTTTAGTCATAATTGCCCAAACTGGAAATAATCTAAATATCCTTCAACAGGTAAGTGGCTAAACAAATTGTAGTAAAATTACACAGTAGAATACAACACAGCAATAGGAAGGAATGAAATATTCATACACACAACACAATGAGCCATAAAAACATTATAATGAATAAAAGAAGACAACAGAATAAATACTATAGGTTTCCATTTATAGGAAACTCTAGGAAAGCTAAACCTAATGTATTTTGATAGAAAGATCATTGGTTGCCTGGAGTCAGGGATGGGCTGGCACTTTACTGGGAAGGAGTCACTGGGGAACCTTTTGAAGGGGATGATAATATTTTATAAATGCTTTTGCTGGTGGTTATAAGTACATATGCTTTTATCTCACTGGACTGTAGACTTAATAGGAGTACAACTTATTGTTTATAAATTATGCCTCAATAAAACTTGACTTTAAAAGTCTTGATAGGGGCGCCTGGGTGGCTCAGTGGGTTAAAGTCTCTGCCTTCGGCTCAGGTCATGATCCCAGGGTCCTGGGATCGGGCCCCACATCGGGCTCTCTGCTAGGTGGGGAGCCTGCTCCCCCACCCCCGCCTGCCTCTCTGCCTACTTGTGATCTCTCTGTCAAATAAGTAAATAAAATCTTAAAAAAAAATAAAAGTCTTGATAAAAGCAAGTACAAGGGCAATCTTATACTTTTGATTTTCACTTCCCTGATAATTCGTGATGTTGAACACATTTTATATTCATGGTGGCCATTTGTATGTCTTCCTGGAGAAATGTCTAGTCCATTCCTGTGCTCATTTTTAAAATCAGGTTATGAGATAACATCCCCCAACTGTAGAATGGCTATTATCCAAAAAGAAACAAAAGATAACAAGTGTTGGCAAGAATGTGGAGAAATTGGAGCCCTTTTATACTGTGGGTGAGAATGTAAAATGGCTCGGCCCCTGTGGAGAATAGTATGCAGGTTCCTCAGAAAAATTAAAATAAAACTACGTATAATCAGCAATTCCACTGCTGTGTATGCATCCCAGAAAACTGGAATTGGGATCTCAAAGAGATATCTGCACTCCCATGTTCATTGCAGCATTATTTACAACAGCCGAGATATGGAAACAACCAAAATGTCCATCAACAGACGAATGGCTAAAGAAAATGTAGTCAGTATATACAATGGAATATCGGTCTTAAAAAAGAAGAAAATCCTACCATTTGTGACAACATGAATGAAACTGGAAGACTTCATGCTGACTGAAATAAGCCAGCCTCAGAGGCCAAATATTTTATGACTCGACTTAGATGAGGGGTCTAAAATAATCAAAAGTAGAAAATAGAATCATAGTTGCCAGGGATTGCCAGAGGGAGAGGAAATGGGGAGTTGTGAAAATGAAAGGATCTATTTTAAGCAATTACAATATTGCCTGGCACATAGCAAATACTACATAGATGTTAGCTTTTAGCAATAATATTGTCTTGGCTCTCCAACAAAGAACGTTGATAAGGGATTACTTTACGATGTGAATATCATCTATTCATTATTCAGGTGAAACTCAACTTCATTGTGCGCGCACACACACACACACACACACTCAGAGACACACACGTGCAAGCCAGGAAGAGGTGGCAATTATGACAGTGCTGTTGTGAAACTCTAGTAAAGGTCTTGTTCATAGAAATGAAGAGATAGGTTCCAATTTGGGAGGGATTATTAGCCAAGGAAAGTGTCAGGACTTGTCAATGAACCAGAATTACTTTAAGTTACAGGCATTTGGAAGAGAATGTTATGTGTATTGTTTAAATGTGTAACAGTTCCTGAATTATAATTCCAGTGAGTCACCGTGCACTGACCGCACCAGGGAGGGGAGGGTGTGACGGCCATTCACATTCTTGTACATACCGGCCTGTTCACTCCCAGGGAATGGAGTGTTTATGGACATAACCTCACTCGAGCCTGTGTTCCTTCTTGCAGAATTGCAAACATTACTCAAATGGCCTTCATCTTGCCTCAGACTTGCCTCTAACCTACGTGTGGTTTCAAACCCTTCATCATAATCTCCTATTGACCTTGTAGTCAAATGAAGATACTAAGTATTTCCTTTACATAGTCACATCTTCTTCACCCCATACTTATGATTTGGGGGCTTTAGGAAAGGACTCTAAGTTCCTCTTAGGAACTTAGAACTCTAAGTTCTGATTCTATTTTACTTTGCTGGATTTGGTCCATCACCAGTCCAACAGATTGGTCTGTTTGTTGAAAGCATGCTCTGTCATCTAACAAATCTGTTATCCATTTCAGTTTTGGGTCCTCAGGATATCTGGTAAGCATGCATTCTATGACTTCATCCAAGCTTTTGATAAAAATATTGAAAAGAATAAGATCAAGGACAGAGCCTTAAAGCAAGTCATCTCAGAGATCCTTCCAAGTTACCATTAACAGCAAGCTTGACACTGGTATATACTCTGATCAGCTACAAACATAGGGGCTTCACAGTCAAATATATTCTGGAGGTGTTACCTATTGTGCAACTCTTAGAATTTTGCATTACAAGTCAGCATCCTAAAGATGTAGGGAATTCCCCAGTGAAAAGAGTCTTATCTCACTGTGATGTACTTGTTCATGAGACACACTTAACATTCCAGAGACCTACAACTATGGAGATTTAGGATCCTGTGAAACAAGGTCTGACACCGAAAGGAGAGGACCTCAACATCATGTGAGTGGACTGTCATTGTGCAGAGCCTAGATCATGTGGGAGGAAAACGAGAGGTCCGGGCTCTGTGTGTTTTATTGGTTTTAGTCCACCACACTCGGAGTCTATGGCAGTTCAGTGCTCTTCCTCACGGGCTCTGCTCATCTCTGCAGAAGTATGTGGAAGACAAGGGATGGTAACCACGATTCTAGAGAGAGAGTAAAAGAGCTCTCATCATTCCTGCTGAAACTGGAATCTCCCTGAGTAGAGGCGTCTGGGTGGTTCTCCATGGACAACACTTAGCTGGGAAATATAATGCCTCAAAAAGCTGTGATGAGTGTAACTTGCTTCTCATTTCTGTGGCTAAGAGTCAATCGTTCTGTAAGGTGTAGCCACAGTGGCACAATCTCTTCTCTGGAATGTAGTGGAAGAAAGATAGCCTTCTTGTATTGTGCATGTTTCCCTCCTCTCTGAAGGTCCTGTTTCTATCAATGTCAGGGATAAGAGGAAAAGAAGAGACGGGGTTTTGTTTGTTAGCTTTGTGGGAGGAGGAACCCCTGTGGAGAAGCACAGTGCGCACAGAGAAGCAGGGAAGGCCTCTGCTTTACGTAAGCATGGACGGGTGACTGTATCTCCGTTCCCCTCTCCCCGCATGTGCTGGGGATGGGGAATGATGAAAACATCAAGGCATGATTTCGGTTTGCTAATTATCCAGGGGCTACGTCAGCCGGCCAAACACATGCTTTTGCTCCTGCCTTCTTGCCCAAAAGCTGACCCTGTCTTAGCAGGACCACCCTCCTTCCAGCCTCAAATCAAATCCTCCTATTCATTCATCCGTGACTTCTCCCACACACTGAAGAGGCCAAATATGTTTAATTACAGAGATTATTTTGTAATCCAGTGGACTACCACCCTACAGAGACTCCCGCTGAGATCACAATGTTCATTTCCCTGTCAGTAGTCTGTTGTGATTTTAATTCATGTTGTCTCGGAAGTGAAGAGTTCAAGGTTTTTCTCTTAGCTAAGATATTAGACCAGATGTCACTGACGGGATGCTTCTGGCAACAGCGGGAATCGTGTTCCCAGACCCCTGAACAATAACTTTTTAAAGGTTCTTCCAATCTCAAAACACATGCGTACTCCTACCCGTTCTGCCTTCTTTGCCTCCTGTTTTTCTTTCTGTTTTTCTTGGCAGATGTTGGTGTTGGGTAAACAGTCCTTTCACGGAGGTGCTTGTCTGTCAGGTCCCACAGAGAGTAAAAAAAATGGCAAGTTAATGAATTCAGGATTGTGTCTGGCAGGAGGTGTGTTCCAGTCCCACATGGCACATTGCACAGCAGGTTAAAGCAAAACAAACATAACAATGGAGTGAAACTACAGCACCCAGAAACCCAAGGTTAAAACAGAACTCAATAAATGACCTAAATGTAAAGGTCCCCGAAGTCAAGAGCATATGAAGAAGCAGAAGAAGGAAGACCAGAAAGGCATGACTTTGCAGCCGTCACCATTGGGCAATTTATAAACTACTTATAAAGCAGCAAGAGGAGCTTTTCAAAATGAAATTATTCCAAAAATGTAGTGTTTTTAGGATCTTGCCTTACAAGAGTTGTCTGATGAAGGTGGCAGAAGTGTTGGTTCTTCTCCATGCTGCCAAAGGCGTTCCAGGAGAGTGCCCCCCTCGGTGTCTCGTTCTCTGCCATGAGGCAGCCTCAGCTTTAAAGAAAATGCAGGACTGGGGGTGCCTGGGTGGCTCAGTGGGTTAAGTGTCTGCATTCTGCTCAGGTTGCAATCCCAGGGTCCTGGAATTGAACCCCACATTGGCTCCTTACTCAGCAGGGAGTCCACTTCTGCCTCTCCCTCTGACTCTCGCTCCTGCTTAGGCTCTCTCATAGAGAGATAGATAGATAGATAGATAGATAGATAGCAAAAAAGAAAAGAAAATGCAGGACTGTTGGTTGTTACTGTTTCAAGTAGATTTGCAGAATTAATCTTTTCTAAGGACTCCATGTGTTTTAAACCACTGAGCCACCCAGGCACTCCAGGACTCCATGTGTTTTAAAATGATTCCTGTATCCTTGGTCATGATATCTGTTCACTTAATGCAGGGGGTAGGGAGACAAGTATCTTACTGGTGCAAAAGCAGAACTTGATGTGCACGATAGCAGAGGACAGCCTTATGGAGAGGAAAATGAAGACGTCTTTGGATATGATACTTAAGCTTTTAAACAACAGTAAAAGAGTGAGACTTTGAAATGACATGGAAACTGAAGAAGGAACCAACTTCTTTAACAAAGGGCTGTTGAGAGTGGGACAGGCGCATCTGAGCTTTGTATTAAATGATAAACGCCACCAAGGTGGTCCCAGCAGATTGTAACATTTAAAACTCTAATAAGGGACTATGCCAGGGCTCCATTTAGCAGAGAAGCTTTCCATGGAAAATAGAAAACATTCATTCTAAGCATCTGAGGGTCTTATGTGTACAGCTCCATGAGCTCCTCAACTGAAGTAAAAGCATTGCTTTCTTGTGAACTCTTCAGGCCAACAGATCAGTCATGTCCAAAGATGTTGCTGGTTGAACAAGAGAAGGATTTCAATCTCTGTACCTCTACAGAGTGCTGGAAGCTTTTGTTTGCCTAGGCCACTAATGAGTCTTTCTTCTCCAAAAGCAAAATAGCAATAACAAAAGCTACAGATGAACAAACAGCTCTTTAGTGGGGCAATGAAACCTGAGAGATCAGAGCATTCTTTGGGCACTTTATCCTCCCTGACTTTTCAGTCTGCACTTGGACCTCATTCCTCACCTGACGTCAAATACAGAGTCACTTTAACCAAAAAGTATTTGCTTAGTGAGCAAACAGTAACAGGGGAGAAAGGCACATTAAAGGAAAGGACTCATCTTCCTTGAAGACTCGAAGGTGACATGAACTGAAGGCAAAAATTTCCAGGGAAAGAAAAATGGATGTCTTGTTCTTGAGAGTTCAAGGTCAAGAGGTCTTAGAACATCACTTGGTGGAAAGTTAGAGGAAGTCCCTCTGTAGAGGTTCCAGAAGACTCCCTTTGCACTATAATGGACTGATGTTATGAGTTACTGATCCAGAGACCGAGACTCCTCTAAAGCACTATTAGGTAGGGTTCCTGCTAGACATGTATTATGGAGGGATGACAGAGGGTGAGCGTAAGTTCCTGTTTCTGGAGGGCGAGAAGGAAGGACCTGTCAAGGTCTGTGTGCAAGGATGCCAAGGAACTATTAGAAGAGAAGCCTGACCCCAAGAACAGAAGAGGACTCACTGGGAAACATTATCCCAGGCACGATGAACTACTGGTGAGACTAAAAGGAGAATGTTGCAAATAGCAGAATAGCTGTTACTCTATTTTTCCAAGACCTTGCAAAGTCTGACACAGGGACTTGGACCAGATACTTGGGGAGAGCGGCTTGTAACAGGTAGGACTGTATGGATAAAACTGCTGTAAAACATTTGAGTCCAAGGTGATGTTCTTCATGTTCCCTACTAGTTACATGTCTATACACATATATACTAGTACAGGTGTACCATGTTAGTTACATACAAAGGGTTTTTCCCTCCTTTACTAAAGGGGTTCTAGGAGTACGCGGGAAGGCATAATGGAAGAATGATGTCACCACACAAAATGACAGAGGACTTAAAGCCACAGTTCCCTGCGTCACCGTCACATTATTCCGTTCTTCAAAATCCTCTAGTAGGGGGCGCCTGGTTGGCTCAGTGGGTTAAAGCCTCTGCCTTCAGCTCAGGTCATGATCCCAGGGTCCTGGGATCGAGCCCCGCATCGGGCTCTCTGCTTGGCTGGGAGCCTGCTTCCTCCCCTCTCTCTCTCTGCCTGCCTCTCTGCCTACTTGTAATCTCTATCTGTCAAATAAATAAATCTTAAAAAAAAAAAATCCTCTAGTAGATTCTTACCAGACTCCAAATAATGCTGCGATTCCTTGCCAAGGTCAACAAAATTCTCTGTGTTGACCCCTCCCTGACTTGCTCACTCTATCCCCTCACGCAGTCTCTCCCTTTCTGCTTCAGCCATTATGAATCTTTGTTCTTTGTCAGGAAACCAAATCTGTTTGTTTCCCTTCTGTCCAGCCTGCTGTCTCCCAAGATCTTCACCTCACTTCCCCTCTCATCACATGCAGGTCTCTGCTTAAAGGTCACCCTCTTAGAGAGGCCTTTCCTGAAATCCAGAACTTGTGAAGATGAATTTGAGTTGGAACTGGCTTCCCCTATTCTGAGCTAGAGGTCGCATGGGGTCTTGCTCTTTGGTTAACAGGAACCCATCATGCGCCAAGACTAGTGTGGCTGGGAAACATGGTCATCACAGATCCATCTCAGTTACAGAATGTGATACTTTTTTTTTTTTTAAACAACCCTATTCAGCACCGTTTTGAAGTTTCTTTGAACTACTGGGGAGTCTATGTAGAGTTGAATGCTGGAAGGTAATCGGCCTAAACTCTCAGCATTCAGAAGTCATACATCAAAACATGGTCATCGGATCATTCTGAAAATTAAGTTTTTGAGAAATGAGGACCTCTGTTAAGCCATATAAGAATATCTAATAGTTTGTGGAGTCACCTTTGCAGACAGAGCAGAGATGAAGCCCATGTTATCTATGAAAGTGTCACCAATACTGAAGACTGCTTGGAGTAAAACAAAATGAGCCTAACGTGAAAATAAATCATCTGATTTATCTGAAAATAAATCATTTGACAAATAAACAACCATATTTAAATCCCTTTTCTCTGGGATACAACATAATAATAAAACTAACAGAAAAAAGAAAGAAATGAGAATGAGGATTTCAAACCCCTTTATTCTCAGAATGAGTGAATATTGACTGCGAAAAGATCGAATAAAAACGAGAGCATCTTCTGATCAAATTTTAGTTTTAAAAACATGCTCTTAACTTTGGAATGTTTATAGGTTAAGTGTGTTTATCTAAAATAAATCACGCCCCAGTGAAGTTCCTAAAGTTACTACAATGCTAACTCATTTAGTACCAAGCATGACTAACTCGTATTAGCTTAATAAGTCTTGGCAGCACCCAGGTGGAAGAGATGGAAAGAGATACTATCACAGTTTATAAACAAAATAGGAGAACAACTAATGTTATATGAATCTGTTCACACTTGAGAATGCCAAGATTTTTTAAGTTACAATGCAGATCTTTGTGATAATTAAAAAATAGACACAAGCTTCCTTAGTTTTCATTCATCGGTACAAATGAGGGGCGGTTTCTGCAAGTGCAGGTGTGCATGGCAGGAATACACACATGCCCCACATGTCAGAAGCTTGCTCGGCTCATGCAGGTGAGCTGTGTAAGAGGAAAATATTCTGGGCGCTCTCTTCAAAATTTATGGAGCACAGACTCCGGAAAAGGCCTCCATCACCATGAAGTCAGCAGTCCAAATATAGGCCATGTGATGGGGTGGACCCCACAATCAGATTCAAAGTAAATTTTAGTGGTTCACCCAGAACTATAGTTTATAATTTAGGAGGAACTGGAGTGTCTTGGTTTGTCTCAGATCTTTCTTCAGTAACCTCCACCTAAGCAGTGCTGATTCATTGTAATGGTATTGGTCCTGACATATTTTCCTTGAAATATACGTGGCTTGGAGAAATGGGGGATTCTGAAAATTAGGACAGGGAAAATCCAAGATGAGCACAGAGTCTCTTTTAAACGCAAGTAAGGAAGGAAGAGAAAAGAAAGCAAAATGAAAAACAGATGGAAAGTTTGGTATTGAGTAAACTATATTCTTTTTTTTTTAATTAACATATAATGTAATATTTCTTTCAGGGGAACAGGTCTTACACAATTCACAGTGCTCACCATAGCACCTACTCTCCCCAGTGTCCATCACCCAGCCAACCTATATTCTTAATAAATAGCCCAGGCAAGGCTAAGGTCATTCTGAGCCATATTTTGAAACAACTGCCCCAGGGGTATGAAATGGTGTTTTTTCCAAATTAAAGGTAGATTGATTGGACTACTAACAGCTTCTATAGTAAGCATTAGTAAGCATGTCTTTACGTTGAGCTGAATTGTATTATTTCCAGACTATTTATATGTAAGTGATGCTTCTTGCAGCTTATCAGACTACTTAATTTTCCTTTAGGTAAAGAACGAGCTACTAAGATAAACAAGAGACTAATGTATGGCAGTGTTTGTGTTCCGGGGACATATGGCTATGATTGCGTTCCAGGGATTTCTACAGGAGCATGGTCCTATTACCCCAGGAGCTATAACACTCCCCTAATAGAGTGAAAGGAGTGAGTGAATTTATTAGGCTTTGTTCCATTGTCGAATTTCTCCTTTTGCTGGTTCTTGAATTTTTCTATTTCATGATTTATTCCTTCATTCTAGTGAAGCATGTCCCCTTCAAGTCTCAAGTCTCTTGAGAAAGAAGGAGTCAGAGGCAAATTATTTTTAAACTCGACTGTCTGAAAATAAATTTTCTTATGTCCACATATTTAATGGATAGCTGAAAATCAATTATTTTAACTTATAATTACTTAATGATAAGGTTGAAACACACCTCAGAATTTTTAAGGCATGACCTTGCTGTCTTTGAGTTTTACTAGTCTATAAGCCATGCTTATTCCCTCTCTTTTCCTCCATGACATGATTATTTCTCTGGACGTCTTGAGGATCTTCTCTTTGTCCTAAGTATTATATAATTCATGTGGTTGGTGTGCCCGAGTGTTGGTCTTTTTTACTCACTTAGCTAGAATGTCATGCCTTTTTGTTCTGGTAAGTTTTCTTCTATTATTTCTTCTATTTCTTTAATAATGTACTCTATCTTCTCTACTATCTTCCAGAATATCTAGTCATTAACTATTGGGCCTCTAGAAGTGACCCTCTAATTTTCTTACATTTTATCTCCAATTTTCCATCTCTTTCTCTTTTTGCCTTCCGTTTTTTTTAATTTCAAAAGTTTTTTTTTCTCTTTTTCTCTGTTTGTTCCCTTTTTATAATACTTTTTGTAATTCTTTTTGTTAAATGCAATATTATCTTTTATTTGTCCAAATATATTTAACATAGTTGCAGTCTTAAAGTTGTGTTTCCTGGTTTGTCATATTTCTTTCAAGTTTATTATTTTCTTTTATTTATTTCAATCTCCTTTTTTCATTTTTACTTTCCATAATTAGCTCAAACCGTGAGCTAATCAATTAGGGGACCTCCAAAAACCAGTATCTATAAGTCTTTTCTTTAGAGCTATTCCTTTTCTCCAAAGAAAAAAAATTCACCAATATTTTGCAGGTAGTGAGGTTGGCAATGATGTATTGTTGGCTGCTAGCATCCCCGAAGAGCAAAGATGAGACACTATTTGATAAACAACCTTCCACCTCGTCTTATTTTCATTTGCACGTGATCCTCTTTCTACTCTTCCTGCTTCTCTCTTTCTCTTTGTGTTCTCTGCTTTATACCTTCTTAAAAACTTCTTTACTTTCATGACTTGAGCTTGTGGCCATCCACCATGTTTAAGCAGTCTTAGCTTCCCCTTGTTCCATAGTGCCTAGACTACAAGAGATTTTCAGTAAATGTCAGCTGAATGGATGACTTAGAGTCACATACATATAAACGTGAAACAACAGGAGGGAACATTCTATTCTTTAAAACTTTTTTTGCTGAGAAACATCAATTTTTCCTCAAAGATGGTAGGACTTTCCTATTAAAAGGGATGAGTTGTGTTCCTGTCACTTTCTGCACAGCAACTCAAAATCAATTCAAACTTCAAATTTCAGTCATATCCCCTGGTCCCAACCATAGTTAGACTGAGAGCTCCTCCAAGGCAGACTCACGCTTGACTCCTCTTTTTGTTTGGTGCATAGTCAGTTCCTAAAAAAATATGAATGAAACTTTTCTTTAGATACACGTGAACCTGGTCTAAATTGTTCTTAATCAACATCTACTTCAGTAGCTTGGCAACAAGATAGGAAAATCAACAACAGAATCAGACTGACCAATGGCTTAAGCAGACCAATGGCTGGTTGGTCCGGGCAGGCATTTTCAAACTGGTATTTTAGCTCACATTTATTTGGAAGAGAGGTGAGATTGTATAGCAAAGGGTGGGATGAACAGACCAGGTGGTAGTGCTTCTTTTGGCCCCAAACTTGCAAAAAGAGAATTTGGTAAAAGAGAGAAGCTTTACCAAGTTCCCACTTTGTAAAAAGAGAAGCTCTGCATACAGAAAGATTTGCAGTGAACTAGAACCCTTTGCAAATTATTTCAGACACTCTTTATTGCATAAACATGCTCTTATAAGCGGAGTAGTGCAGCTGGTGATGGTGGTGGTGGGAGTTCTTCTGGCTTATCCGTGTGAGTCATATGGTTCTCTGCCTAAAAAGAGTTCACATATGTTCGATTTTCTCTATCTCATTATGTTTCCAGTCTCTTTTAGATATTCATATCCTGGGTAATTGCTCAACAAGTATTACCCTTAATTCAACTTTAGTCAATGTATATCTGCACTGAGGTGTGTGTGTGTGTGTGTGTGTGTGTGTGTGTGTGTGTGTTTAAGCTGGGAAACTGTTGTTGGAAAGAAAGAAAGAAAGAAAGAAAGAAAGAAAGAAAGAAAGAAAGGGATGTTTGCCTTCATAATCTTGGTGGGGTCATTCACGTAGCAATTCTATTGTTATAGCCTGTCTGGGTATAGACTCAGTCTTAACTCAGCTTTCTGGTGACTTGACAAATACCAATTCAGTATTGCAGTCCAGCTTAGACTGACCTTAGTGGTGTTATCACAAATATTCACGTCTTTGACTTGGTAACCCTTTGCAAAGGCAACTGTTGGCTTATCAAATGAAGTTTTTTAGGCCTAGAATGGTGGTCAAAAATGAGACCACATTGAAGTTAATTAAGCAGCAGCTCTAAAAGTGTTGCATCCAAAGCAGATTTCAGATTTGCCCTTTGAATATTGACAACTTTGGAAGCAGGGATTTGAAATGTGGAATTTGAAATACATGTGGTGGTAATGTTGTCTTCCCAACATGATGCTAAACATGGTTTCACTTCATTTTCTTCATATTTTCATCTTCTCTATAGATTTCACATTCCTCATACATGGTGCTTAACCTCACCTACAGTTTGTCTTAAGCCCTCCTTACTTCATTGTCTGTTTGAGCAACTTGTGCATGTTTAACAACCTTAGATGAATGTGGCTATATTTCCTTGCACATCAGAATGTGTTATTACTTATTCCCTATAAATCTTTTTTCCCTTTCTTTCTTTCTTTGTTTCTTTTAGAGAGAAGGCAAGTGAGGAGTCAGGGCAGGGAAGGGCAGAGGTAGAGGGAGAGAAAGAATCCCAAGCAGGCTCACGCCCAGCATGGCGACCAACATGGGGCTCAATCTTATGACCCTGAGATCACAACCAGAGCCAAAATCAGGAGTCGGATGCTTGAACGACTAAGCCACCCAGGTACCCCTCTTTTATTTTACTTTTTTAAACCTCATCAGTCTTCATTACTACCATGCCTAAAACCATCTTCTCTGGATGTCTTATTTGTTCCTTTCTTCCTAGAACAGGAATCAGTTTGGGTCTTTCAGGGCCTAAATTGCAATAAAACACTCTAGAAACAAAAATACTATATTGGCTATTACTACAATGTCAAAGATTGATAACTACTTTTCACTTATTTAAAAATTTAATTTAATTAGTTTCATTATTTTACCTTTATTTTTATTCTTTGTAATATAGCTTAGTGGAACTGCTACAGAATTGAGAGTGAGACAGAATTGGATTCAATTTATGAATCTACTGCTTGTCCTAGCTTTGCGACCTTGATTGAGCTAACTGGTCTTTCTAAGGTCAAATCTAAGGTATGACTGAGCATACTGATTTCACAGGATTGTGATAAAAATTATGTAATAAAGTGAAACTCATCTTATTAATCTGTAATTAGATTTTGATTATGTTCTTTTAATTAGGTCAAGTATTTCTCAGACCCCATTGTACACCAAAATCACCTGGAGCACTTTAAAAAAATACAGATCCTTCAGACTCAGAGATTCTGATGCAACCAGTCTTAGGTAGGAACTGGACAGTGGTATTTTTAAAAGCTCCCTAGGGGTCCTAATGTTCAGCCAGTGTTAAAAATTGTTGGATGAGAGCTCAGTGAATGTTAGTGATCATCATTCTAGAGGGATGATGACTAACTTCTTGGGAAACTTAGAATGATAACAATGCTTCAGCCACCATGAAGATGAGAGTCTCTGAACTACAAAAATTATCAGTTCATTCTCATTTATCCTTATGGTTAGTGGTGCTGGAGAAAAGAGAGTCTTATATGGCTTTCTTTCGTTCCTCTGTACCTACTAAAGCACTTGTGGTTTTGTAGGTTCTGTAGAGAGAGTAGAGATCAGTGTTTTTAATATCAACAAAAATACTTTTGAAACAAAAAATTTTTAGTACTTATTACAGATCTTCTACTATAGTGGTTTAAAAAATCTGATGTAAAAGTAAAGGGAAATCCATTTAAATTAGTCATATAAAGTTATAGATACATCATACAGAAATTTTTAAACACCCGATTTAAAAAAAATAAAATAAAACGTCGAATGAGAAATAAGTTAGAAAAAGTTTGGCATAGGTACCAAAGACAGTTTAAAGCTATTTTATGTGTAAGTCAAAAGTTCTCTATTATCTTTTTTGGATGAATCTGCACAATGATGGGTTTTGCTTTTATTTTTTTAAAAAAGCAAACCTGTAACTCTCATAGCATATTACTAGTATTGGGAGATCCATAATTAAGTTATTCCATACTTAAAGGTAACTCTAGAAAGTCAGTCAGAGCAAACATTTTCACATGCTAACAAAACCGGAATAGAGCTAAGGCCACCAGGGATGAATAAAGGTCTGATTTCTTTTGTAGCTTTTCCAGAGGTTTGACTATAAGAACTACTACACAGGACTAAGTAGAAGGTAAATACATTATTATTTTCATTATTCAATAATAATAAATTTATTCATTGCACTGAAGAGACTACATAAACAACCAAAAATAACTATTCAAAGGAATTTCTACAATGTTTGGAAATGGAAAAGAGAAAGTTGGCAAAGAGATATTCTAAAACACACAAATTCACATCAAAGACATATGGTATATTTTTGTGGGTTTTCTGTAAAGTACAACTAACATACAGCCCTAAAATATCTGGTCCTATAACCAAGCACCTAACACTTGCCAGATGCTATGCTAAGTGCATCATCTTATTCAATCCTCACAACAACCTAACCGTTACCATCCTCATATTACAGATGAGGAAACCGAGGATCAAAGAGTAGTCCTCACTACTCCCAGTGTGGTTTAGGAGGAGCAGCCACACTGCCTGGTCCCCTGCAAGGCATGCACGATGACAGGCTCTTCCCCACAAACACTGGACCACCATCAGCCTTCTAACAGGATCTCCAGGTAATTCCTCTGTAACAGTAGCACTGGTTTAAATAGGTTGCCCTGGGTATGCATTCAGATACTAGCCAAGCTGGGACTCAGTTTAGTCAGTGTTAGTATAAAACAGACACTAAAATGTGCATCCTAGGAAAGTCAATGATAATACCATTTTACAAATTAGAAAAGCTAAGATTGATGCACAGGCATCGTGCAGGGCACAGATAGGTCAGCCAGAGGGAAGGCGGCTAACCAGGGTTGCGGGATCTACAGGTATGAGCAGGAGTGGACTCTGTCCACCTTCACCTCCACCCTGACTCTGAGGAGCAAGCTGTGTCAGTTTTCCAACAACGCCAAGGGCACCCACCTCTCTCTCCATACTCTCTCTCTCCATACCTCTCTCTACTCCATATAGTTGAGGAGACACTTATCTTTGATGGGCTCAAAGGAGGAATTGTTCACTTCTCTGCCTGTGGCTGCCACTGCCGCCACTGAGACTGTGCGAGGAGCCTGGTGCTAACTCACGCTCCCGTGGTAGGAGAGCACTCCTTGTGGCTTTCCCTGGTTCTTGAACACACCTCTTGCTGAAGCTCTCCAAACCCTCATAGAACCAAAGTCAAAGCACCCCCTTATTTATTTCTGGGAATCCCCACAGGTATCTCCTGTGTTCAGAGGTGAGTCCTGCCAGCTACCACTTAGTGCTCTCTGTTCTCTTGTTTCTCCCCCAACTTTCCCCAATCCCCAACCCCTACACTATGTCCAGAGTCTGTTCATCCTGTCATAACTGTAGCTTCCCCTGAAAACTTCTCTGTCCACTAGGCGGCCGCCAATTACTGCATTTAATTTAACCACAACCCTTTTGTGAGGTAAAACATTTGCAGATGAAGAAACTGAGGCTGAGCCAAGCCCATTAATAAGTTAGGAAGCTAAGAAGTAACACAGTTAACACGTGGTAGAGAATGGATTAAAATTAATATCTGGCTGCCTTTTACCAAGTGTAGCCATTTGCCTGAGAGAGTGAGGGGCTCTGTCTCCCAAGAGGGCACCTTTGTGAGGACAACTGCAGTCCACCTAAGCCAAGAGCAGGTGACTCCGAGCTCAACTCAGGGAAATAAAGTTTGCACTGTTATTTAGGTTTGTGCCCCATTACACCTACGAAGGCTGTTCAAAAGGTCCCTTTACAGATGGGTGAAGAGTAACTCCCACTGAAACGCATGGCGGGTCCCTGCTGCAGGCAGCAGTGGGAAGTGGCCTCTAAGAGACTCGACACAAGAGTGGGCCCTCTGACTGGTGCTGACAGAGAATGTGCTGCCGCTGCCAAAGGGAGGCCCTGCCAGCGAGAGCCACCATCACGGTGACTTGGTGATGAGGCCTGCCCGGGGATCTCCCACCAACTATAGCTGCCCATGCCAAGAACCAATTTCTCTCCAGCGGCCACAGGGAAGCCATGTGTGGGCATCACACCTGGGAGACGGTCCAAGGCCACCTTTGGGAGTTCAGATAGCATGTAGCCTGGGGAGACCTGGCTCCCTTCACCGTTTCCAGCGTGAGTCACATTGGTGAGGATAGAGTTTGTTGATCTTTCAGGAAACTCCTGACCAAGAATGAGAAAGAAATTCCCAAATGAAAAATGGGCAGGATTAGAGGCACCGACACTGAAATTTGGGGAGCCTTCTGCCGAGAATTTCAGTTCTAACTGGGTTCCTCAGCCGGGGAGCGCCTGGGAAAAGGGGTTACGTACATGGTATCATTTGCCATTCGCTTTGGGACATCTGGTCAGCAGCTGTTTCCAGAAAGCTCTCATTTAAACTTTGGGGGTCGTCATCATCATGGTGCAATTTTTCCCCCCTTCTAACTGCTCTTAGTCTCTGGCACCATCATATTTCTAATATCTATTTTTGAGGTGTATCCGAATTCCCTCCAGAAATTTCTACATGTTTCTCTGAGACTCTTGCCTTGTCCTTTGTTTTCAGATACTTTTCCAGGAGTTCTGTTTACATAACTTTGCGTCAGGGTCCCCAGACTCCTCTCGGTCAACTGTGTCTGTTGGCCAGTGCGGGTCATCCTGTCATCCCTGCTTGGGTCTGGTCTTGTGGTTCCCTCCACGTTCCCTTCATGTTCCCGCCACGCAAACACTTCACTCTTCACTCTCACACAGAAACACCCTCAACGATGTTGACATATAATAAGTGACCTTCTTCCAGGGCTTGAGAAATTCTCTAGGAAAAACTTAGTCATTTGTGGAGGCTTCTTAAACTCTACCGTTCTGCTGAGTTTACAGGTAATTACTGCTAACTGTACTGCCTGTGGCCCAAGAGCAGCCTCAGATTCCCTTTGCCAAGCAGGCCGAGAACATTCCCATGGCACTAGGCAGAGTTTCCGAGGGTGGGAGGTCACTGTCAATCCCGTCCTCCATGAATGTGCCACAAAATGCTGGTCGACCCATGGGCTTAGTGTGGACCCTGAATGACATAATGTGCCGATGCTTTAATGTAAATTAACAAATACAGCACAATGCCTTCCATCTGCATTATGTGCCTTTTGATGCTAAGTCTGTTTGAATTCCTCTCAAGTCGTCATTTACATGCTCAAGTGCTTCAACCCCCCTGTGGTCAGGTGGCCCTATAGAAATGATTCTTGGGAATTGGATAAATCTTTGCAAAGATTTTTGCCTTATGGAGAGAGACTGTTTTTCCTAACAAGGGGCATTTTTAGAGTTGACGAGTACCAGAGTATTCAAGTTTCTGAAGTTTTCTTTTCCTAATTTGTTTTTCTTTTTTTTTTTTTACACAAAAGTATTACTGGAAATATGTACTGAGTTCTCAGTAAGGGCAACATTCCCCTATATTCTCAGATGAATATGCTACAAATTTAATTACTTTTTTCCAGTAAAATTATTTCACTGATTTTTTAAAATGAAATTACTTTTTAAAAAATTTTATTTATTTATTTGAGAGAAAGAGAACAGAGGGAGAGTGAGAGGGAGAAACAGACTCCCCTTGAGCAGAGAACCCAAACCAGGGCTCAGTCTCAGGACCCCGAGATCATGACCTGAGCCCAAGGCAGACATTTAACCAACTGAGCCACCCAGACACCCTCTCTTCCCCCACCACCACCTTATTTATTTACTTATTTGACCTGAAAATCTTTTCTCATTATTTTCATGAAATGCTGTACATGCCCTTTCTTTCCTTGTTCAGATTGACCATTTTGGTTGAGAGTAAAAGACTATATAGTCATGCTTAATGCTGAAATATTCTATTGCAGAAATTCCAGACTCAACAGTTTTCATTATTCTATTTTTAATTCACTTTAAATTTGAAAATAGAAAACATGTTCTCAACTGAAACAGCAACTGAATATATGTCATAGAAGAATGTCTGAGAATGCCAAAAATAGCAGAAGAACGAAGAAGAGGCCTTTATTATTTAATTATTTTAATCATTTATTCATTTACAGCAGGTATGTATAAGACAGCAGGTTAGTAGGGTTAGAAATTAGTTCTTTTCCCTTAAATTGAGACTATTAATTTTTGTCCAGCTTTACTGAGTTATAACTGACACATAGAAATTGGATATATTTAAGGTGTACAACATGGTGATTTGATATACATGCACATTGTGAAATGATTACCACAAGCAAGTTAATTGGCACACCCATCATGTCACGTGGCTAACATTTTTATGTGTGTACTGAGAACACAAGATTTACTCTCAGGAAATTTCAAGTGTGCAATACTCTATTTTTCACCATAGTCACCATACTGTACATTAGAGCCCCAGAACTTATTCATCTTATAACTGGAAGTTTGTACCCTTTGGCCAACATTTACCTACTTGCTCCATCCCCAACTCCTGGCAACTACCATTCCACCTTCTGCTTCTAAGCGATTTGGTTTTTTGGAATTTCCAAATAAGTATGAGACTATACAATTTCTGTCTTTCTCTGTCTGGCATATTTCACTTAGCATAATGTCCTACAGTTTCATCCACGTTGTTGCCTATGGCAGGATTTACTTTTTTTTTTTAAGGATTTTCTTATTTTTATAAATAAATTATATTCCTGTGTGTGTGTGTGTGTGTGTGTGTGTGTGTAATCACATCTTCATCTATTCATCGATCAATAGACAATTAGATCTTGACTATTGTGATAATTTTATAATGAACACGGAATTGCAAATATCTCTTCGAGACTCTTACATTATTTCCTTTGGATATAAACCTGGAATGGGATTGCTGGATCATATGGCCATTTTATTTTTATTTTTAAGGAACTTCTATATTGCCATATTTCCAGACTTCCTAATAAGATGTATCAATTTATAATCTTACCAACAATCTGCATGGGTTCTCTTTTCTCCATCCCCTTGCCAACATTTATTATCTCTTGTCTTTTTGGCAAAGACTATCTTGTAAAGATAAAGGATATCTTGGTAAAGGTAAAGGTGTGAGGTAATATCTCATTGTGGTTTTGATTTGCTTTCCTTGTTGATTAGTAATACTGAGCATCTTTTCATGTCCCCGTTGGCTCTTTTGTTGGCCAAGTACCTGCGTGTCTTCTTTGGAAAAATACCTATTTTGTTCCTCTGTCCATTTTTTTTTTAATTTTATTTTTTCAGTGTTTCAAGATTCATTGTTTATGCACCACACCCAGTGCTCCATGCAATACATGTCCTCCTTAATACCCACCACCAGGCTCGCTCATCTCCCCCACCCCCTTCCCCTCCAAAACCCTCAGTTTGTTTCTCAGAGTCCATAGTCTCTCATGTTTATCCCCCCTGCAATTTACCCCAATTCACTTTTCCTTTCCTTCTCCTAATGTCCTCCATGTTATTCCGTATGCTCCATAAGTAAGTGAAACCATTTTAAAATTGAATTTATATACATATATAAAATTCTAAATCTAATTAAATAATTATATAAATATAATTAAATATATATGTAATTACATATTACATATGTTATATATTACATACATATATATATTTGTATATACAAATATATATATGTTTGCTATTGAAATGTGTGTGTTCCTTATGTCATCAGGATAACCTCTGAGAGAACTGCAAATGTTTTCTCCCATTCCATAGATGGCTTTTTCATTTTGTTGATGGTTTTCTTTGCTGTGCAGAAACTTTTTACTTTGAGGCAGTCCAACTTGCTTCTCATTGTTTCTGTTTCCTGTGTTTTTGGTGTCATATAAAAAAAAATCATTGCCAAAACCAATGTCAAGAAAACTTTTCCCTATGTTTTCTTCTAAGAGTTTTGTGGTGTCAGGTCTCATATGTAAGTCCGTAATTCATTTCAAATTAAATTTTTTGCATAATGTAAGATGAGTATCTAATTTCATTCTTTTGCATGCGGATATCCGTTTTTTCCAATATCATTTATTGATGAGACTTTTCTTTCCTTATTTTGTATTCTTGGTGTCCTTGTCAAAGATTAGTTGACTATTTAGCAGAGTTGCAGGATATGAGATCAATAATCAATATACAAAATTCAATTGTATTCTTATATATTAGCAATGAGCAATCCAACAATGAAATTAAGAAAATGGCTCCAAAAAAAAAAAAAAAAGAAAATGGCTCCATTTATAAAGAATATTCTGGTGAGGAGGAGGAAGGGGAGAAGGGAGTGAAGGAGAGAGAGAATGAGAATATTCCTCTAAGAACAGAAAGTTGGGAGAGTGGTTTGAAATAAAGTTATTCAGGGCACAGGGGAGTAGGTCACAAATTCCTTGCAAACTCTATCAGGACCTTAGCCTGCTAATAGAAAATACTGGAGGGTTTTATGTTTTTAAAGAAGGAAAACAATGGCATTTCTGTTTTAGAAAGACATCCTGGCTGCAGTGTGAACTGGAGAAAGACAAAACTGGAGTTAGGGAGATGGTTTGGATGCTACTGCAGTAATCCAGGCAGAGGCAGAGTTAGAAAAACTAGAAAGGAGTGGTCAGACTTGAAGCCTATTTTGAAAGATAAGT
Organism: Meles meles; assembly: GCF_922984935.1. Taxonomy (NCBI): domain Eukaryota; kingdom Metazoa; phylum Chordata; class Mammalia; order Carnivora; family Mustelidae; genus Meles; species Meles meles. The sequence continues at coordinate 66,487,047 of NC_060072.1, forward strand.
AACCTGAAAATGATTACATATAAAAGCAAAAGTATGACTCAATAACAAATATTCTCGGTGTTTGCTCATGAACACATAGTTTCCTGAAAAAGCTACCTAGATAGGCTATGAAAGTTCCAGGCAAGGTCTTATCATGGAAATGTCCCCAATCTAACTTTCCTGGCAGCTTGCTACTACTGTAACTACTGTAACTGTAACAGTAACTACTACTGTACAGATACTACTATGGGTATGAAACTCTTCTATCAAGAGGCAGAAACTCCAAGAGCAAGAAGAAATTATGAAACTGGGACACATTTTTTAAAATTCTTGCTTATTTGCTCATTTATTCATTCAGTAAATACTTACTGTGTACTTACTATGCATCAGGAATTATTTTAGGCATTTAGGACACAAGAATGGGCAAGACAATAAAGTCTTCTTTAAAGATTTATTTATTTACTAAAGAGAGAGTGTGAGCAGGAAATGGGGCAGAGAGAGAGGGAGAGAAAAATCTCAAGCAGACTCCCTGCTGGGCATGGAGTCTGAGATGGGGCTCAATCCCAGGACTCTGAGATCATGACCTAAGTGGAAACCAAGAGTCAGTCACTTGACCTACTAAGCCACCCACGCGCCCTAATAATAGGACCTTCTTACTATAATGAAGCATATTCTGGTGGGGACAGAAGCACAGTAAACAGGTAAATAAATGAGTAAAGTGATCTTACAGATTCTGAAGTACTTCAAAGGATACGGAGTTGGAGATATAGTTGAAAGAGTGGCTAGGAAGGAGTTCCATGATCCACAGAGGCTTTTCTGAGAAAATGGCATCTCAGCTATGATAAAGGGGCTCAAAAGGCATTATTATATTTTCTAGTTGTAACAAATAAAATATGAAGATGGGTTCATTTTCTACTTAAGTCTAAAAGAACAGCATGGTGGGGCACCTGGGTAGTTCAGTTGGTTGGGTGTCCGACTCTTGATTTCAGCTCAGATCACGATCTTGGGGTCCTGGAATTGAGCCCCGTGTCAAGCTCCATGCTCTGCAGGGAGTCTGCTTGAGATTCTCTCCCTCTTCCTCCATCCCTCCCCCTGCTCACGTGTGCGCTCTCTATCTCTCTCTCTAAATTAAATAAATAAATCTTTTAAAAAATAATAAAATAATAGCATGGATAGGACCAGTGAATTATTTGATAAGTTCAAGCAAGCTAGCTGGGATGTTTTTTCTTAGATTGATTTTTTTTTCTAAAAATCCCCAAACTGAGAATAGTAGGAAGTAAGTACAGCTGACCATAACCAACTTATGATCAACCTCTGTCACTCATGTCTAGCCTATAAAAGAGAAGATCAGATGCTTGAAAGGACGATTGAGAGTGCCATTAACATAATGAGTTGTAGGTCAAGGGGACAGAACCCCTCCCCTTCTGTGGAGTTCATGGCTTTTATCAGCAAAGGGTAATTAAAGGTTCCTACAGGTTATTTTTCAGAAGTGACTTTCCAATCTTCTATGTCTCTAAATTTTGGAATCAATAATGTTGGGGTAACTGAGGAGCTATTTTCCTGTTCTGATAAGTGGAAAAACTAAATAGGAGATACAGAGCCTGTTTGGAGCTTTGTAGTCCTGGAATTCTTCTGTGTAAAGGGAATGTCCAGGCAGAGAGTCTTTTGCCCACAAACATCCCATCTCTCACCTTATTCATGTTCATGTTATTTTCCTCAATTCTATTGGCTCTTCCCAGCTCTGGAGTGATGCCCTGTTTTCTGTCATCCTTGTGACTTATTTCTAGAACCCCTTTGACTTCCCTCATCTGCTTGAGGCCTAGGGTGAGTGACCGTTTTCCAAAACAGCTCAGTCATTTCACAGGTCTGCCATTAGTGTATGCCATTAGTCTGATTTCTCTTCTTACTTGTTACTCTCTGTTCTTTTAAATATAGCAATGCTAATGGTTGTGAAGTATCTCTTTGTGGTTTGATTTGTATTTCTTTAATCACTAATGAAGTCATGATCTTTTCTTTCTTTTTTTTTTTTTTAAAAGATTTTATTTATTTATTAGAGAGAGAGAGAGAGCAAGCACAGGCAGAGGCAGAGGGCAAAGCAGGCTCCCTGCCAAACAAGGAGCCCGATGTGGGACTCGATCCCAGGACGCCGGGATCATGACCTGAGCCGAAGGCAGTCGCTTAACCAACTGAGCCACCCAGGCGTCCATTTGTATTTTTTCTTTTGAGGAATATCTATCCAGATCCTTCACCAACTTTTAAAGTGAATTATCTGGGGTTTGTTCTTGTTATTATTGAGTTATACTTGTTTCCTGTGCATTTGCAAGGAATATATGTCCTACTCTTGTTTGGTGGAGTGTTGTATCAATATCTGTTAAGTCTAGTTTTTTATAGTGTTTTTCAAGTCTTTTATTTCCTTATTGATTGTTGTCCCATTGTTCTACACATTATAGAAAATGGTATATTGAAGTCTTCAACTATTATTACTGAATTGTCAGTTTCTCTCTTCAATTCTTTCAGTCTTTGGTTCATGTAATTTAAAGGCTCTCTGGTGAGGTATATATGTGTTTATAATTGTTATATCTTCTTAATATATTGATCTTAATATATTGATCTTACTATATTGATCCTCTTATCATTATAAAACGTCCTTCATCATCTCCAGTAACAATTTGTCTTAAAGTCTATTTTTTGTAACATTCACATAGCCACTCCAACTTTCTTGAGGTTACTAACTGCACAGTATATCTTTTTACATCATTTTGCCTTCAACCTATTTTTGTCTTTGAATTATAAAATGTATCTCTTGCAGAGCATATGGTTGAAGCACGGGATTGGGGAAGGGGAAATTGGAAAAGTTAAAATGCCACCAATACTGTTCTTAATGAGATTCAAACATTTTTCTTAGATAAATGTTCACTTAATTTCTGTAAGCCTTTGTGGTTCATTTCTGGTGTTCTGAAAATGTTGATCCTGAATATTTTTTTCTAGTGTGTTCCTTTCCTTTATGGATGAAAAATTAGGGAAGTTTTATTCCATCATTCTCAGAAATGTAACTATATAATCTGATATTTTTAAGTGACGTAGCAGCAAAAGAGGAGATATTCATAAATGTCTATAAACTATAAAAGAGAAACATCGGTATAACACTGAAAAGGCAAAAACAATAATCACAAATCCTGCAGGCATGCCTTTTGATGACTACATTATAGAATGGCTGGTTAGTGGTTCAAAATGGAAGTATTTTTAGAAAAAGAGAAAAAGAATGTCTGCTTGATATATGAGAATATGTGGAATTGTTTCTATACTTTTATTCTTCAGACATACTTTACTTCCTCTGAATGGGAAATTTTTTTTTTTCTCATTTTATTTATTTTTTCAGCGTAACAGTATTCATTCTTTTTTGCACAACACCCAGTGCTCCATGCAAAACGTGCCCTCTCCATTACCCACCACCTGTTCCCCCAACCTCCCACCCCTGACCCTTCAAAACCCTCAGGTTGCCCCAACCTCCCACCCCTGACCCTTCAAAACCCTCAGGTTGTTTTTCAGAGTGGGAAATCCTCTTGTTTCTGAGTATACATTTCTCTTTGCTTAGAATAGAATCATTACTTAATATGCTTGACTATCTCCTCTTTGTTTCAAGAGATCCTACTATATGGTTCTGTGGCATCCTGATTTTATACAGTCACATCAATCACATTGCAATTGTTCCTTAAATGTCTGTCTTTACCAGTAAAAGTTGAGTTTTGGTGAGACACAGAGCAGATTTCACTATTATTTCTAACACTTAGGAGACAATTCAATACATATTAACTAAATCAAAATGATATAAGTTGGATCATATTAGAGCAAGAAAGATTCAAAAACCCCTTTTAAAATTCTGCTTCCCTACCATCTTCTGCATCTTTTTCTTCTTTCTCACTTATTTAACCTGGGAAAATCTTAAACGTTAAAATTAACACTCGACCCTTTGCTAGAAAACAATATTGCATTATTTTATTCTGAATAATTAACATCACTGGAAGAGTTTGGAAAAAAAAACTGTTATCTGCATAGGATATTGTAGAAGTACTTTAAACAGGAAATTATTTGGAGAATTATTCCCAAAGAGATCCTTATTATAATACACAATTATAGTGTATTGCAGAAAAGACCACATGCTCTTAGGCACTTGAGGCCTCTGAAAAGCATGTACACTAGAAAGTTTCATTTGCTGAAGATCACCGAAAAAAATGACACATCGAAAGTAGTTATTTTTACTATTTAGAAAGTGAATTTCTAAATTCATCATCTCTGTGAAGAATCATAAAATTAAGAGATCTCCCAAAGCTTCCTAGAGGCAAACTCTAATCCTGGAGTATAATCATTTCCATTACATTTTATTTATTCGAACAATGAGTTTTTGCATTGATTCATAGATTCATTTATTAAATAACAGTCCAGGTACTGCCTTACACACTTGGAATTATAAAGATGAATGAAGTTGGTTACTTTCCTTGAGAAATGTATATTCTAGGGGTAAGAGAGATATGGAAAAATATAATTATTGTATGATAAGATAATTGCTCTGAAGAATTTATATACCAGAGGCTATGGAATGGAGAAAGCATGTAACTCCAGTTGGGATGAAGCGTGAGAAGAAATCTCATGAGAAATGTAATTAAATCATCTTGAAATAAAAGTATGTGTTAATCAGATGGATGAAGGAAAAAAATATATTGCAAGGGAAGGTGATAGGATGGAAGCTAACAGATTAATAAATGTTAACTAATGTTAATGTTAAAATGGGGTCTTTTCTAATCTGGAGTTTTGGATGATGCTTCCAAGCTGATGATAATAGATGTCAAAAGCCTACATATTCTAAGATGGGTGTTAGATCATCTCTTAGTGCCCACAAAAATCCATTTGTGTAGCCATTATCAGTATTTCTGGTAGAGGTTATTAGCAGTCTTCTCCTCCCTAGATAATGGAAAGATAAAATCTTCATATAGATTGGTTGAGAATATTTCGTATCTGAAACTAGAGAATATTTGTTTATTTAGGAATGATAAGGAATCAGCTCAAGATTTTACCTAAGTACATTCAAGAACAAGTCAATTGAATAGTTTTTAAAGGGAAGTGGTGGCAAAGAATAATTGCCTTACTAAGTTACTTCCTTTAATCAATTAGTTACTGTAATCTGAGACAGTCTGTTATGCACAGGGATTGCCGGTAATGTGTCAGATTGAAAGCCATAGGCCAGATCATAGAAAGCTCCATATATATTGCTAAGGTGTATGGAGGTGGTGGTGGAGTACCTGATCAAATTTGCCTTTTAGGAAGTCACTTCTCTAGACATACGGAATCACAGTGGAATGACTTAAATATTGAAGTGGGATGACCACTCAGTAGGTAATTACAATCTTCCTGGCAAGAGCTATAAGGACCAAAACTAAAGTAAGAGAAAGAAAGAAAGAAAGAAAGAAAGAAAGAAAGAAAGAAAGAAAGAAAAGGAAAGGAAGAGAAAGGAAAGGAAAGAAAAGAAAAGAAAAAGGAGAGAAAAGAAAAGAAAAGAGGGGTGCCTGGGTGGCTCAATCATTAAGCATCTGCCTTCCACTCAGGTCATGATAGCAGAGTCTTGGGATTAAGCCCTTTATCTGGCTCCCTGCTCAGCAGGAAGCCTGCGTCTCCCTCTCCCACTCCCCCTGCTTGTGTTTCCTCTCTTACTGTCTCTCTCTCTGACAAATAAATAAAATCTTAAAAATAAAAAAAAGAAGAAAGAAAGAAATAGGCTCAAGAGATATTTGGGAGACAGAATACATGATTTGGTTATCAATTATACATAATATAGAGAAAAAGAATTTGAACATTGTCAAGAATTCTGTCTTAAGATGTCTACTAAACTGGAGACCATCTATGGAGGAGCAATGTGACTAGAAGGAGAATTTATTTTTGGACTGGGTAAGTGGTGCATAAGTTGCCTCTGGGACATCCAGGTGGAGCTAGATGTACAGATCTAGCCTTGAGAGGCCAGAGTTGAAAATACAGTTGCACTTGTTTTTATCTATTATGAAGCCACAAATGTCGTATGACACAGTCTGAATGAGATGCAATTAGAAATTTGCTACATGGAGGAGTTTTTACATCCAGGAAGGTTTTTTATCCTTGATTGCAAAAGATGTACTTGTCTGGCATGTCCTCTGTCCTCTTTTCTTCTGTCATTTCCCCTTTCCTCTTCCTACTGCAATGAGATCCTGATGCCTCAAGGTACAAAAGCCATTTGAATTCATTAGCAGCAGCATAAGGACAATACCTGCAAGCTAGGGATTAGGGAGCAGAAAGTTAGAGTCAGGATTCCTCTTAGCATCACTAAAATACCCTAGACTCCTGTATTTCTTCTTACATGAGATGAATAAACCCATAAATATTTAATCCATTATTAATAAAAGTGTATATTAAGAGTTAAATACTGTCAAAACTGATACAGGAGTCATTCACTCTTACAAGATAGTTGAATAAGAGACTATTAATGCCCAAGGTACTCAAGTGCTCAGGAAATAATCTGTTGTTTTTTTTTTTTTAATCATGTGCATATGCTGAGTTGCCACACAAGCCAAAAAAAAAAAAAAAAAGAAGAAGAAAAATAAGAAAAGCTGTGTAGAAGAGTAAGGGAACAAACTGAAGCAAACAAGCCTAAGAAAAGTCAAATAAAACTGACCTAGTATTTCAGTTGTTTACTAACTTAATTCTATAGCTATGTGTCAGGCACTCACATATCAGTGAGTGGCCTCCCTGAGGGCAGCTAAAATTGGTAGAGATTTTCCTACATGGTTTCTTAATGATTGCAGTTGCCGTCTTGATGGTTTTACTGCAATCTATTCTTACTCTTTACCTTTGTTTCTATTTCTGTCCCTTAACTCCCTGATTTCCGGGTATCTCTAGGCTTGCACTGAATCTCCATTGCCCTGTGTGCTTGAGAATCACACAAACATTGTGAACTCCCTTTGTTTGTGTGATAAAAGAGGGCTGTTGTGGATTAAATTGTGTCCCTTCCCCACAAATTCGTATGTGGAAATCTTAGGATCATTGCCAATGTAATTAGATGAGATCATAATGCAGCACAGGGGAGTCCCTAATCTAATGGGACTGGTGTCCTTGTCAAAAAGGGTAAATTTGGACATACACACACACACACACAAGGAGAACACCACACAAAGATAAAGGCAGAGATCAGGAGAATGTTTCCATACACCAAGGTACACTGAAGATTACCAGAAAAACCACCAGAAGCTGGAGAGAGGCAAGGAACTGAGTCTTCCTCATACCCTCAGATGGAACAAACCTGCTGGTACCTTTTCCTCAGACTTCTAGCTTCCAGAACTGTGAAACAATAAATTTCTATTGTTTGAGACAATCAGTTTGTGATCTTTGTCATATAGCCTTAGCGAAGTAATGCATAGGCTTTAGTTTTTTTCCCCTTGGTATTCCAACAAAAAGAATTCTTCTTGTTATTATCCTTTTTTATCCCTTTTCTTTTTCTCCTCAGAGAGTACATCCAGGACCTCTTAGGCCCTGTCTTTCAAATCACCCATAAAGGAATATCCTTTATGATATATTCTTGAGGAAGTGCTCGTTGCACTTACATTTCAAAACCGAACAGTTATTAATGGTCTTCCTCTTGATGATTGTGTTGGAAAGGTTGATTAATTCTATTCCTTAAGGTGTGATTTACATTCCTTTATCTTCCTATTTATCCCACTGGAATGGCAAAAAGATGAGAAGATGAACTGTCATGGAGATTGTAAGGTTTGGATGAAACATGTACATTCAGAATTAAAACAATGCTTACTGCCAGTGCCATCTCTTTCCAGCTTAGAGTGAGTGACAGTTTAGTCACCCTCAACTTAAACTGAACAGGGCTATGTTCTCAAAGAGGCCTAGGAGAAGGATGTGGGAGAGGAAATCTGTGCTATATTTCAGAGTTTAGGATGAAAACTGTTTCAGATCATAGAGAGCTAGATCAAATTTGGAAGGGATGAGAAAAAAAAAGGGTAAAAGGTAGAATATTACTGTACTTTATTCCAAGAAAAGATATTCTGTCCCCTTTGGAGAGCAGCATGATTCAAAGAGAGGTTCAGCCAATGGCCATCTGCATTAGACCAATACCCCAAGCACCCTGGACTTCCATACCCTGTGCCAGGCCACAGAGTCATTTTGGCCTATTTTCATATGGATGCTTCAATAATACACACAGAATTGCATTAGAGAACAGTAAAGGACAAGCCCTTTTTGCTGTAATTCAACTTAATTCAAGCCACATTTATCAAATATTTCAGTGTGGCATGTACTGTGCTAAAAGGATTTGGGCTATGTCTTATTCCATTCTCATTCTGGTGAGGGAGATCAAAAAGTTTTCTTGTCTTCATGCACTATGTCAGACTTGTAATATATCAAGAGCAGAGATCAAGTCACACTCTTCTTTGTATCTCTACAGTGCTTCACATATAATAGATCCTTGGTAGAAATGAAATAATACAGATACTTATAAGGAAGCTTCAGAGACCCAGAAGAAAGGGCAATTAATTCTACCAGGAGACAATAAAGAGAGGCTCATAAAGGAAGCTATAATTAGATTGGGACTCAAGAGATACTTAGAACTTCACTTGGATAGAAAAACATAGGAAAAAACCATTTCTGGCTGAGAGACTAAAATTAATAAAGGCAGGAAGGCAAGGAAGCATGACTTGATGAAAACAAAAGTAATAAAGTCAACTAAACACATAATTCATTATATCCTTCATTTTTTCAAGGACTTTATTAATAAGGACCTTAATAAGGTCTTTATTAAACTTGTCTACTGAACCTGAGGTTTGAGGGCTCAGCACCTCTGGGTGACTGGTCAGGCCCTTTGACTCCACAGGCCTCCTGCATGGAAGGGTAGTTTTAAAGAACAAGATAATGTGCAAAAGAAGGAGAATACACCCATGTGAGGAGCCAACTTTCCATGTTGATGGTAAAGGAAGAGCCTTTGGATTCAAGTGCCATTTTTTTTTTTTTTTAAATGGAGGGTCTAATAAGAGGTAGAATTTTCAAAGTCCATATTCTCAACCATAGCATTTTACCTTCCAAAGAAATCTAGGCTTTAATATACTAAATGCCCCTTTGAAGTAATTACTCTCCTCTGATCTTTTTTAAATTTATTTATTTATTTTCAGTGTAACAGTACTCATTGTTTTTGCACCACACCCAGTGCTCCATGCAATATGTGCCCTCTCTATTACCCTCCACCTGGTTCCCCAACCTCCCACCCCCCACCCCTTCAAAACCCTCAGGTTGTTTTTCAGAGTCCATAGTCTCTCATGGTTTATCTCCCCTTCCAATTTCCCTCAACTCCCTTCTCCTCTCCATCTCCCCATGTCCTCTATGTTCTTTGTTATGCTCCACAAATAAGTGAAACCATATGATACTTGACTCTCTCTGCTTGACTTATTTCGCTCAGCATAATCTCTTCCAGTCCCGTCCATGTTGCTACAAAAGTTGGGTATTCATCCTTTCTGATGGAGGCATAATACTCCATTGTGTATATGTACCACATCTTCCTTATCCATTCGTCCATTGAAAGGCATCTTGGTTCTTTCCACAGTTTGGCAACTGTGGCCATTGCTGCAATAAAGATTGGGGTACAGATGGCTCTTCTTTTCACTACATCTGTATCTTTGGGGTAAATACCCAGCAGTGCAATTGCAGGATCATAGGGAAGCTCTGTTTTTAATTTCTTGAGGAATCTTCACACTGTTCTCCAAAGTGGCTGCACCAACTTGCATTCCCACCAACAGTGTAAGAGGGTTCCCCTTTCTCCATAACCTCTCCAACACACGTTGTTTCCTGTCTTGCTAATTTTGGCCATTCTAACTGGTGTAAGGTGATCCAAATGCTTGGATTTTTAAGCAGCAGTTCCAGAGGAAGTTGGCTCCTTGATGTTAAGAGGTTCAGAAGGAACATATAGTGGTGTGCTTTCAGAATTTTAGTAATGAAATCACTATTATTACTTCCCTCTCTGCCTGCTACCTTCAGCTCACCATGAAGTCAATTTTATTATTTCTGCTGAACAGCTTCCTCCAAGCCATTATGGCTCACTCAGACCCTCAACGATCGTAAGGACACAAGAAGAATTAGAAACAATTAGAGGTGAAGAAAATGAGAAGTCGGTTTAAATACACCAGTAGTCACACAATAACCAAAGTGGTGACTAGCCTTTCCAAAGAAGCAAACTTTATTGTTTTACTTTACTTTACTTCTTAAAGTGTCTTCTTTCAGGTATTATTTTGATATTCTGGCTATTTTTCTTTCGAGGGAGAAGAAAAGAATACTATATGGAAACTTGTAACACATAATGTCCATTCACCATTAAGACAATTGAATTTAAAGCTGTGTTATTACTTTTCATTTTGTTGCTGTTACTCTTGTGATTGATGATTGGATATCCTTAAAATCACACCTGATAGGCAGACCCATATGGGAAGAAAAGATGGCTCAAAAGTTCTAAGTCTGAGTGGTAAACACTAGGAATTCCAAATCAGGGGATTGGTGAGGGAATGGAGGGACTTCGAATGAGCTCTAAGTTATCTGTCCCCCCCACCCCCTTAGGAGAAAGAGGCAATCTAAATCATGAAAAGAATGGCAGTTACATGTTATTATTTTGTGCCAGTAATGGAATAGAATTTGGCCAAGTAAGGAAAATTGTGGCCACTTATGTTTCATTTCCGCAAAAGGAAAGACAACGTTCTCTGGGTCATGGATTGCAGAAAAATAGTTCTTTGTAACAATAATAGGTGTTATAAGAAAAAAAGAAAAAGGTAAGATCATTTTTATAAAGGTTTAAACAAAGTTAAATGAGCCTTTTTGGAAGAGGACTTCTTGGAGTTTTTAATACACTAATGTGCATTCTGATAATGAAAATTTATCTTACTTTTTTGTGGAAAAAGTTTTAGGACCTCCAAACACTTTAGAATTCATAGCAAAAGATACTTCACTTTTGTATCAGAAATGGTTTCACCCTATCTCATGAAATAAAGGTGTTATGCCTTTGGTATTATTTAGAAAAATTACTTCAGCTATTAGCATACAACTTTTTCTTTTTTTTTTTTTCAAGTTTCCCTCAGTATCTTGAGGAACTATATCTCATTCAAATTTGGAGGGCAGAAGATAGGGCAGCTGGTTGGTGCTTTATTTAGCTGATCTCACCAAAAACTTTACTGTATCTACAAACAGAGTTTATAAATATCTAAAAGGTTGCTATGGTCTTTTGCTAACAATGGGCCCTGAGGGAAGGATAAGAAATAATTAAGGCAGGAGGTTTAGGAAAAATCATTTTAAAAGACAGATAGGTTTACTGAAGAACCATGTGTACTCTGAGTATGAGAGGTTTGTCCTTCAATTTAACTTACTTTTATTGAGATCTCACAAGTGACCATATACTATATTTTTATTTTTTACTTTTTTCATACTCTGTACTTTTTGGTGTGAGTTTTCTGTTGGGTGGTATGCTTAAACAGAAATACAGGATGAGTGGCAACGGTTTCAAATCTGTGAATAGGAAGGCTGACATTCTCATATACGTTCCTACCAATAAGTTGGAACACCAGTCATGCCAAACACAGAAATCATCCTGGCAAAATAAATGAGAAGACTTGTTTTTGAGGACCATTTCTCTTAGAACTTCATGAAAAATATATCTCATTTTTTTATCTTTCAAGGAGATGATATGAATATTATCAAAGTCATTATGATTTCAGAAGTTGATCCATTCCCAAGTAGTAACCAAATTTCCCAAAGAAATTGTCTCAGAGCAAATGTCTCTTCTTGCTCAATATAATACACAAAGCATCTTCAGAGGCTCTTAAAATTTGATACCAAGACCCTTGATGGAATAGCCATGCATAGTGTTCAAATCAGTTTGGTAGAGTGAAAGCCTAAGGAATAATCATATCTTATGATCCAGAACTCCTGGGCATGAGCATTTGGATAATATAGTCTTTTTTCTTCCAGGGTAGTTTATTGTTTTTAATGTATTTTGGAAAGCACGTGAAGTAAACCATTTCTAAAATTTACTAAACTTCTCTCATACTACATTCATTTGAGAAGAAAGACATTCAACATTCTTCTCTGTTTTTCTTGTGCTTGAGGTTGATTTCAGAGGTCCTTTCAGAGTCTTAACTGTCAACAGACCTGCTCAACATCTTATACTCATAAAATATACATATCATCCTCAGTATCTACCTAGCAACTTTATATGGTCAATGGCTTCTAATTTGTCACTGGCTTTCCAATACTAGTCATATTATTACTCCATCTCAACCAGACTTATTAGGCACCTGTTTTTATGTCTGCCCAGTTTTGTCCATGGCTATTCTTTGATGGTCTAGAGAGATCATGACCTGAGCCAAAGCATCTGACTGAGCAACCCAGGTGCCCCCAGGCTAATCCCTTTAAGAATGGAATAGAATTTGGCCAAGTAAGGAAAATTGTGGCCACTTAGGTTTCATTTCCACAAAAGGAAAGACAGCTTTCCCTGGGGGTTGGATTGTAGAAAAATAGTTCTGAATAAAAACCATTTTAGCTCAACAATTTATGGTCATCATACATGTGAGAAACAATTCAGGCCTGTGGATGATTCTGTAGAAAACCATTCTTCCCAAGCATAAATGTAAGAGAATTACAAAACTCTATCATGGACTTACTAAATGAAATAATGGTAAAACACAACTACCAAAAATCAGGCTCAGAGCTTTAGAATGTTAGAGCTACAAGGCAAGTTAGATATTATGTAGATCAACTATCATTTTGCAGCAAGAAAACTGAGTCTTCCTGAGATTGAATGACTCTAGCAAAAGTTATATATTTAGTTGCAGAGGTCTCTTATTTCTCAATCTCATGAATTTTCTGTATATCATTTGACTTGCTATAGTTTATTTGCAATAAAATTATGCTACCGGGGCACCTGGTTGGCTCTCTTGGTTAAGCTTCTGACTCTTGATTTTGGGTCAGGTCATGATCTCAGGATGGTGGGAATGAGCCCATCATCAAGCTCCCCACTCAGCAGGGTGTCTTCTTGAGAATTTCTCCCTCATTCTCCCTCTGCCCCTTACCCCACTTGAGTGGGTGCTCTCTCTCTCTCTCTCAAGTAAATAAATAAATCTTTAAGGGTGGTGCAGTTATGGACATTGGGGAGGGTATGTGCTATGGTGAGTGCTGTGAAGTGTGTAAACCTGGTGATTCACAGACCTGTACCCATGGGGCTAATAATACATTCTATGTTTATAAAAAATTTTAAAAATTATTAAAAAAATAGAAATAAAACTACTCTATCTATTGTTCTTTACCCCACTCTAAAATTCCTAGAAATACTCAATAACTCAAGATTATTCCATTTTTTAATCAGTATCATACCGTAGGCCCTCTTAGAGAAGTGTAAAGGGATTAGCCTGGGGACACCTGGGTTGCTCAGTCAGATGTCTTTGGCTCAGGTCATGATCTCCGCTGGGGTCCTGAGATTGAGCCCTGCCTCATGCTCCCTGCTTGGCAGGGAGTCTGCTTCTCTCTCTCTGCTACTTCTCCTTGCTTGTGCACTTTCTCTCTCTCTCTTCAGGTAAATAAATAAAATCTCAAAAAAAAAAAAAAAAAAAAGAGGATCAGCCTGTACAAAATTATGCCACACAAGAGTTTTGTTATGAATTATCCTAAGAGTTCTTCTTATTCTCCCTTCATATTTTGGCCAATAGAATTCTGAAAAAATTGTGGACTCACTTAAGTTCAGTGTAGTTAGGTTTTCAAGACTTAGGTGAATTGAAAAATGACTTAAAGTAGGGACACCTGCGTGGCTCAGTCAGTTAATCGTCCAACTCTTGATTTCGGCTCCGGTCATGATCTCAGGGTAGTTATTTGGAGCCCCTCACCCCCTACCCTCCTTTTTTTTCTCTAAAAAAAAAAAAAAAAAGAAAAAGGATGAAAGTAATATTGTGGACTATTCTATCGTTAACTTAAACATATATATAAAATATATAAAATAGTTATAGATAATGTATGAAAAAATATGTATCTATAATGTATATACATAATATATCACTGGCATGATATATCACCATCAATCCCGCCTCATTAGAGAAGATGAAATACTGCACTAGGAATAAGGGAATGTATCTCCAAGTTTGAGTCAAAGTCTTCTCTTTATCTCTCATGCTGATTCTCTAATACCCACTGATTCCCTTCTAACACCATATATTTTGAGTCTCACTGAGTCACAGCATTAGATACCAGCTCCACCATCATTCCCATGCTTAATAAAGATTTAATGGGTGCCCATATATGCTGAAATTGGACCAGGCAAAGGACATAATATGGTGAAGGCATCAGACATGTTCCTTACTCTCATAGCACACACTTTCTAGTGACTATCCTTTTCTGATATATAGACTGTAGAGAAGTACTGAGTTTTATACTGATAATTGCTCAAGGTTTGGTTATCACCAATTCTTTTTTGTTGTTGTTGTTTCAACTATTTTTATTCTTATTTCATACCGTACAAGCACATTTAATATTGAAATACTGGAGGTTTACTCTTTCCTTGAGGAAATGTGTTCATATAATTTTTATTACCAAATCATTAATTTACTAGATTACTGAAATGAATAGGGCTTTATAGATCTTCCTGAATTTCAGCAGGAAGAGAATAACTCAAGCTCTATGCACATTGACCCATGTTCTTCCCTACTCCATGTAAGTCTTTTATATATGGTTATCTTCTGTTTCCTAATATTATGTGTCTTCTTGATTGCAGATGAATATAAGAGTCAAGTACTTATTAAATTTTTTATTTAAAAATATTAGTCTATGTATCACTGGTATCTACACATAGTCAATACCCAGTCTAACCCATCACTCACAAAAAAAAAAAAAAATTAAAGAACTCATTCAATAAAGACATCTTTGAGAGTCTGTGGTTTGAGAATAACATTGAACCAAACTGAAGGTTTGTCTCTAAATGTGGAATGGAATCAGTTTTCTTATAGAGACTGCTATGAATGATGTTTTTTTGGTTTCTTAGGGTGTCTCATTAATGTTATCTATTAAGCATGTTCCACGTTAAACAGGGCAATAGGAATAGCACAAACAGACCCTAAAATACCACCAGTATGTTTACTTTAAAACAAAGTCTGTAAAAGCCCAGAGGTACAATTTTTGTATAATGGTGGTCTGGGGACAAACCTCCTCCATCTTGGAGCTTTCATAACTAATACAAGCAAACAAGACATTTCCATTTATCATGCAAATGAGTGCTAAACTTGTTCATGCATGTTCATAATTTAAAATTTTATATAAATTTATGTGCAAATTAAGTGTGGCCCTTAGGCCTCTGGCAAGTTGCCATTGTAGCCATTGGACGTATAGAACTTGCACAGCTCAAAATTTATAGGTTTTTCCTTGAGGTCTGCTTCATTGACTTCTGCTTTTTTGTGGTCTGCTGGGGATTTGATGCCTGCTTCTAAAATGTATGTTTATGATCTTATCTCTCCACTTGGGACACTCAGTGAATGAGTTGACAAAAACAAGTGAATTAAATGTATATTTTGGAAGAAATATTGTTAGCTCATTTTTCCAATTTCAAGACTTTCTGTTAAGTTCATTAAAAACCTTCACTTGCTATTAATTATGTAAACAGAATAGTAAAGTGTTGGACAAGCTCTCTTGTTTTTAGCTGCCTCCTATTAAAAGTTACCTTTCAAAGTGGTTGATCTTGTGAATGTAAAATTGGCCCTCACTTATTCAAAGGTCATTTACCCGGTAAACTGCTAGCTGGTTTCCAAGTATCTGAAAGAAGGCCTACAAAAACATTCCAAATTGACTTTGCAGTCTGTGTGCCAAAGGTCATGTACTACAACCATAAAAGAGATTCTCTGACAATTAATGAAAGTACAACCATTGTACTCATGCTTTGTCCTTAATTCTAATGTATTTAATTAGTTTGTTTCCCAGTCTGCCCCAGTTTGCATACAGCAAGTCCAAAGAAGCAATTGTAGGTCTCCTGACTCTAGGAAGCAGTAACATTTGACAATCCAATAATACAATGGGAGAGGGAGAATGAAAACCAAAACCAAACCAAACCAAAATAAAACAAAACAAAAACCTGGCTTAACAGTGTCAAACTGAGAGCATTTGTTTTGTGGTTAAAAGCTCAATTCACTTTAAGAGCCAATGAGGTTATCATGGCCTTAATGCATAGCAAAGAGGTGGATTAATTCATTCAATACACCTTTGTTAAGAACTTAATACATAGCTGGGGTTGGGAAAGCAAAGACAAGTAGAGGGTAGTTCATGTCCTTGAAAATACCACAGTTCAGCTGGGAAAGCAGAAACATAAGCCATTACGATAGGAAAAGACAGTGCAATAGAAAGACAGAGAAGGGAAAAATTATTTGTCTTGAAGGAATGGATAAGTAATATTCAAAGCTGGACTTAAAAACCAATCGGGGGCTTTCCAAACTAATAATGGAGGAATGGCTATAATAGAACGAAATTACAGTATATCCACAGGCATAGAGTAGTGAAAAAGCTTGTGTATGGCAGGCAGAATTCTAATTTGGCCCCCAAGATTCCCACCCCTGCTGAACATGCCCTCTATAATCTCTTCTCCTTGAGTGTGAGCAGAACATGCCAGTGAGTATAACGGGATATCACTCACAGGATTATGTTGTATCTACTGTCCAAAGAGATTATATACATGGAATTAAGGTTTCTAATCAGTTGACTTTGGGTTAATGAAAAATGGAGAGTCTCTTGTGTAGATCTAACTTAATCCAATGAGCCCTTAAAAGAAGTGAAGGGATTCAAAGAGAGAGAAATTCTCCTGCTGGCCTTGAAGGAGCAAACCTCCCTGTTGTGGATAGGGCCTATGTAGGGAATCTGAGAGTTATCTCTAGATGCTGAGGGTAGCCCTTATTTAGAGTGGGCCCTGCAACAACTAGTAATAAAACAGCTACCTCAGTCATATGGCTACAAGTAAATAAATTCTACACACAGCCTGAAAAAGTTAGGAAATGGATCCCTCCCCGGTAAATGTAAAACTTCCATATGAGGACACAGGTGTTTGACACCCTGATTTCACCTTAACGGGACACTGGGTGGAGAACCCAACTAAAATGTGCCAGAATTCTGATTTACAGAAACTGTGAGATAATAAACTTAAGTCTTTTAAACTGCTACATTTCTGGTAATTCGTTCCACACACACCAATAAAAAGAAGTAATGAATACAGCATTTGGGGGGAATAGAAGTTTAAGATTTCTAGATTGTGAGGTTGGTAAACTAGACAGCAGGAAAAATGTAGACAAGGGAAAAACTAATTAGGCATCTGATACATAATGAAAGTAAGTTTGAATTTATCCTGCGGGTCATGGAGAGTCTTTAAAAGTAAATAGTGTAAAGGGTGCCAAGACCAGATTTGTGTTTTAGAAAGTTAATGCTGGCCCAAACAGTAAGGATTGAACAGAAGAGATGACAGAAGAATGGACTCAGACTGTACTGAAATAATCTTAATAAGTGGTTATGTAAGTTTATTAAAAGGCAATGACAGTAGTGAATAAGTAAAAGAAGATTAGAAAAATAGTTAAAAGGTAAGACTGACATGATGACCAGCATGAGATCAACATGAAAGAGAAAAATTAAAGGAGAATGATTCCAGACTTCCTGTCCCAATGACATGAGAATAAGGAAAGATAAACAATTAGAGAGAAAGGTTATTTTGGATTTTGAAAATGTCATGGTTTAGTTGTCTAGAGGATTTCCAAGTGATTAAGAGGAAGTACTCCCAGTTGGTTAAAAATATAGTTCTGGACCCTAGAACAAGGTAGAGCCTGGTGATTTATGTGGGAAGTTATCAGTATAGTTGAAAGCATGGGAATACATGAGATCATTCAAGAAGAATATGAACTCTGGAAAGATGATGGCAGATTAAACTAGGGAGCATCAACATTTGAGTGGAGGTAGAGTAAGAGGAGCAGAAGAGGAAAATAAGGAATTATTATATTAGGAATAACATCTGAAGAAAATAGTATCCTAGAAGTTAAGGAGGAGAATTTTTCAAAGAAATGAAGATTCAACATTGCCAAACGTCAAAGACTAATACAGGATTAAGGATAAGACTCTGGGTTTAACAATAGGGAAGACCTTGTTGGCTCTAATCAGAGCAACTTGTCCTTAATAAGAGGGTTTCAAAGGAATGGAGGGTGTTGGAACCATACTGTGGTAGATTTTAGTAATAAATAGGAAGCAAGACATTGGACTATAGGGAACATCTTTAAAGTAGCTGGACAACAACAGAAGGAAATTAATGGAAAATGACCCCATCAAAAAAGTACAAGGACAACTCATAGAGCTGGAGAAAATCTTTGCAAACTATATGTCCAATAAGGGACTTGCCAGGTTTATATATAAAATATATAAAGAACCCCTACAACTCAATAGTAAAAAGACAAGCCAGTTTAAAGTGGGCAAAGGATCTGCATAGGCACTTCTCCAAAGAAGATACACAAATGGCCAATAAGCACAGGAAAAGAGGCTTGACATCATTAGTAATCAGAGAAATGTAAATAAAAATCATAATGACATACCACTTTACACCCATTAGAATGGCTGGATCAAAAAGTCAGATAACAAGATTTAACAAGGATGTGGAGAAATTAGAACTCTCATATACCGCTGGAAGGGAGACAAAATGATGCAGCCACTTTGGAAAACAGTCTGGTAGTTCCTTAAATGGTAAAATATAGAATTTCCATGTGACCCAATAATTTCCTTCCTAGATATATACTCCAGAGAAATAAAAACATATGTCCACACAAAAACTTGTGCACAGATGTTTATGACAGCCTTCTTCAATAAAAGCCAAAGGTAGAGACAACCCAAAATGTCTATCAACAGGCAAGTAAACTAAAGTCTTTGGAATATCCATTCATACATTGGAGCATTACTTGGCCATAAAAAAGAACAAAGTACTGATATATACACAACAATGTAGATATACCTTGAAAATGTTATGTTAAGTGAGAGAAGCCAGTCACAAAAGACTTTGTACTATATGATTCTACCCATATGAAATTCTGAAAGAGGGAAGTCTAGAGATGGAAAGTAGAGTAGTATTGCTTTGGGCTGGGGGGAGGTGGGAGTGGCAGCAAAGGATGGGAAGGATGATAGCTAAAGGGTACTAGTCTTCTAAAGTTGATGATGGCAATGGTTGCATATACCTGTGAATATGCTACAGCCGTTAATTGTACACTTTAAGTGGGTGACTTATACGGTATCTGGGTTATATCTCAATAAAGCTGTTTAAAAAAAAGAAAGTGAAAGGAGTGATTCAAGGTAGATAGGGTCAAAAAGAATGTTTCTTTTAGCTCATGAGAAATTCCAGTGTATTTGCACTCTGGAGGAAGGAGTTGGTGGCTATTCATAGTGATTGATGTTCATGATGATAACTCTGAATCATCAGAAAAGGTCAAATCCTGTTCAATATGTAATATCTTTTACAAAGAGTTCCAGCAAAAATATCGAAAAGAAATTTCCTCCTTTGAACACTAAACTTACTTTCTCTTACTGGAAAATTAATTTGTGAAGAACATGCATTCCCTCATTGACGATGGACAAATGAGGTGTTACTCTAACCAGAGGAATCATGGTTACCAAAAAAGTGTCTTTTAAAAGATTATTTTTTGTTTCTGAAGTTTCGAACCCATTTGGGGGCTATGACAAAAGAAAAGGAAAAATATACCACATCTCATGATTCCCATACGACTGTTAATAAGACCTGTATTGACCTTTAACTGTCTGGCTCATACGCAATGAAGGAGATACAATCAGGAGTCAGGCTTCGTACCTGTCACACTGCTCTGGAGTAAGAACGGAAGTGCCATCGTAACTCAGCTATCCAGCAGACAGTCAAAAAAAAAAAAAAAAAACCAGAATAACTTCTAGTACTCCCCGTGTTTTGGCCAAAGTGGTGTGTTTCTCTTTCGAAATTGTGTTCCGCAATATTATTGCTCTTACTTTTTTTTTTTTTTTTTTCACGGAGTACTTAATTACTCTTCGACGTCTGCTGTTGTAGGATATTGCCTAGCCTTGAAAAACAGATTGTTAAAGACTTGCTGGCAAAACCCCAGAGGACCTGTGTGGATTTATTTGTTTTAAAATGTATTAAAATTCTCTGGATACAGATGAATTTTGCTTGATCGATATTTTTTTTATTGTTTCACCTGCTATTGAGTAGAAATTGCAAGTGGGAAGGTTTTTGTTTTGTTTTGTTTAAGTTACCAAGTTCTATCAGGATTGTTTGAACCTAAATATTTTTTACTGGAATGATCCACTTTCAAACAACCCACCACCTTTAGGAGGGGGTTACTCATAAACACAAGGTGTCCAGATGTCTTGAACAGGGAGCAAGTATTCAGCATCTTTAAGAAAGGGTGAGAGCACTTTGGAACTTGGCAGGAGCTCAGCCCCATTAAGAGAAGAGACTCCCCATTTCTCCGTTGATGACCAAGGAAAATGGTCTGCTGGATTCTGAGTGTGAGAAAAGGCGGCCGAGAGCTACTATTGATGGAATAAGCCAGGCAAAACAATTTGCCCGCTGCTGGGAGAGTGAGCCAGATCAGAGCGTCCTGTGAAAGCAAGTCTGAGAGGGACGGAGATTCATTTCTGGGAAGGACATAATGAGAACGAACTGCATAATAAATAATAGCTTTTTTTTCTTTTGACTTGGATTTGAGCTTTGATATAGAGATCAAGTGGTTTAAATAAAAGTGATGAGTTTCCATTTTGTATCTATTTAGTAAAGAAGGCATCAGAGAGAAAAAAAGATTCTTAGGGCTTTTCTGTAATTTTATGTCAAGTATGAAAATGAGATGTCTGAAACCATACATAGTACCGAACCATATACATATATATACCATGTCCCATACTCACGTACTTATGATAAAGTGTAATTTATCAATTAGGGAGGTAAGAGATGAACAACAACAATAATAAGATAGAACAATTATAAAAATAGACTATAATTAAAATTCCGTGAATGTCTCTCTCTCTTTCTCGAAATATCTTCTTGCATGGTATTCGCCCTTCCTCCTGCGATGATGATTGATGAGAAAAAGTCTACATGATGAGATGAAGTCAGGTGAAAGACGTGGGTGCTGTGATGTAGTGTTAGGTTACTTTTGACCTTCTGACAACATATCAGAAGGAGGATCATTAGCTTCCAAGGTCACAGCTGAGCAAGGATAAAGGAACCTGTGGAAAACAGAACCACAGATCAGGGGGACTACTCCTACCTTTCTATCCTGAGACCAGAAACTCCAAATAAGCTCCTTCTTGTGTCTTCAGGGGTCAGAACAGTGAGTAAGGACTAAAAGAGGCCTGATTTAGAGACAATATTGTTTTCCAAAGGCACAGATCCACTGGCATCTATATGCTGTCAGTATATTCACGAGAATGGAAAAGACATAGACTTTGGCCTCCAAAAACCTTGGTTTAAATTTCTGTGGCTCCATTTAGTAGCTGAATGACCATTAGCCTCTTTAAGCCTGAATTGTCTTATTTTTACCTCTCTGTTTCCTCATCCATAAATTGGGGATAATAATACTATCTAACATTGTTTGGCTATCAACTGAGATTATATAAAAGCCCTTTCATATGTTATAAAACATAATGCTTATGTTAATTGGAAAATATCCTTGAACATTTTTCATCTGACCTTACAAAGCCAGGATTTGAACATAGAGCTATGTGACTCCAAAGTTTTTTCCCTAAAATTGCCTTGTTAGTCAACTATAAATTACGAAATATTTATAAATAATATTTAACAATAATCTTTATAAATATTTTCAACATGTAAAGTGTTTTTCTTTAAGAGATACCCTTCAACGGATGAATGGATAAGGAAGATGTGGTACATATACACAATGGAGTATTATGCCTCCATCAGAAAGGATGAATACCCAACTTTTGTAGCAACATGGACGGGACTGGAAGAGACTATGCTGAGCGAAATAAGTCAAGCAGAGAGAGTCAAGTATCATATGGTTTCACTTATTTGTGGAGCATAACAAATAACGTGGAGGACATGGGGAGATGGAGAGGAGAGGGAGTTGAGGGAAACTGGAAGGGGAGATGAACCATGAGAGACTATGGACTCTGAAAAACAACCAGAGGGTTTTGAAGGGGCGGGAGGTGGGAGGTTGAGGAACCAGGTGGTGGGTAATAGGGAGGGCACATACTGCATGGAGCACTGGGTGTGATGCCAAAACAATGAACACTGTTATGCTGTAAATAAAGAAATAAAAAAAAATTAAATAAAAAAAATCAGTAGAATAGAATAGAAAAAAAAAAAAAAAAGAGAGAGATACCCAGAAGGCACCAGACATAGATACTGTTTTCAAGGAGCAAATAGTTTATTATGAAAAACAAAACATGGATACAAATATTTACCCTCATGAGTTAGAAAATGAGTCTTAAGGGATTTCATTCAACTAATTCATATTCACCTATTGAGCATCTATAATATGATAGGTATTGTGCTAGACCTGGGGACCAGAATGATAAGCAAAAATAGACATGATTCCTGCCCTTTTGGTGCTTATTGTCTAGAATGAGAAATAAGGTTGAATAAATGAAAATCAAAGCATTTATAAAGGCTTCAAAGTAGAGATTCTTATAAAGTGCAAGATGATTTAGAGAGAAAGACTACTTCCAATGGCATAGAGGAGTGCTTGAAAAAAGAGTTCATTGGAACTCAGTTTTTGAAGACAGAGAGGATTTGGATGTACTAAATAAGAGGGAAAGTTGTCTCAGAGAGAGGAACAGACAGGGTGAACAGAGGAACAAGGTTAATGAAGGTGTGAGTATTCCAAAGTGTTCAGAGGAACTGAAAATAAATCAATTTTCTTAATATAAGGGAAGATGGTTAAAAAAATAAAAATTGCCAGGGGTATTGAAGCCACACCGTAAGAGTTCTGAATGCCAGGTTAAAGAGTTCAGATGTTGTTCTGTGATCCACAAAGAATCTCTGAAGGTTTATGAACAGTAGGGATGTGAATGGGTTTGTATTCAATAAAATAATCTCAGAACAGAAGAACAGATGCCATTTAAGAGACTCCTTCAGCAATGAGCTACTTGAGGACGTAGACAAAGAAGGCCCATATTAGACAGTTAGCCATGAGAATCCCAAGGGTCCTGCTGTCAAAATATTGACACAAGTTGATTGGGAAAGACAAGGACAATAAAAAATTATTAATAAATATGTGGAAAATTTAAAAAAAATCAGCTGCAAATTGGCATAACATTTTTTTCCTCAGTGGAACTCTTGTACTGGTGTTGCATATATGTTAATGTAAAACTTTCGGATTTGAATTTATCTATAAAGGAAGGTGGATAATAATCACTGAGATGGAACAGTCATAATAAATGCTTTATTCAATAAAGCCAATCAATAGATTGGTGCCCTTTGTAGGAATTACATGACCTAGGTTCACCTTTTCAAGTAGAAAACGTCAGGGCCGAAGGAAGCTTAGTGACCAGAACGAACACTGGGTTTTACAAGTGAGGAAGCTGAAGTCCACAGAGATTAAAGGACTCAAGTGAGGCCAAACAACTAATAAGAGGCAGAGTCCAGATGTCCTCTTCCCAGGCCAGGGCTTTTTTCACCACTTCATGGAGCTCTTACTTTTTAACATTGATGTTTATTTAGGAAAACGATATTCTCCTTGCAGCTGGGCTTGTCCAACCCGTAATGGTTGCACAGTGTTTCAGAGAGTCAGTGAAGGAGAGATCCCTTCTTACTTTGGATGAGAACAGTTGGGTGTAGGCTAATACAGCCGGGCTTGTGCCAGATTCTCTGTTGTGTCCATCCTAGGATTCTGTCCCATGTCTGAGAAAATTAAGTGGGATGGGATGGGAAATCCCACATGGGAAAACCACAGAGAACTGAGAAGCTGCTCAGGAAAGACTTCATTCCAAGGCAAAGAGAAGCCAACAGGCACTGACTTGGATAGAGTTGCATAAACCAGGTCTGGGAGAGAGCATTGCCAGGGGCATTGTCACTGTTGACTTCCATTTGAGTCGTCGGGTAAAGGGACCATATCAAAAGGCCAAGAAAATGTAAAAAGTGATTTCTTCCCCGTCTCTGTGAGATATTGAGAATGCAAGGTGAAAATGGCAGGGATGTAAGCAAAAGAGGCATGGGCAGCCTCCATGACAGTGGATTGCCAGCTGTGGCAGCCGAAGTACGTGTTGTGTTGACCAGATCACCAACGTTTACTTGCAGACAACAGCTGTCTTGATTTTAGGCATTGATGTCATCAACACAGGTAGCAGCACCAGCAAATATGCCTTTACTTGGCATTTAGTGGCTCACTTGTCACTTTTACGTTGGGGACATGCTGGGAAAGAAGTGGATATGAATTTGGAAGTACCAAAGGTATTTGTGGGAATCATCTAGGGAACTCCTAGAATTCCTAACGTGGAAATTCAGAGGGTTGAAATTCCTATAGTACAAAGTGGAATGAACAGGAAAATTCTCGGATTTACCTAACATTTCTTCTAAAGGTAAAAAAAAAACCAAAATTTAATCTATTTTTATTAATATTATGGTTGTTATTTTGAAATAGTCTTAAGATCTGAGACATTGTTGGGGGCTTGGTGGGTTTATATTTCTGAGTAATCATGGGTTCTGTAGAAATCGACCTCTGAAGAGTTGACCCTTTGGGTCATGCAATCTACTGGTGAGTTTTGTGGAAAAAGTAAAAGGATTTGAATTGCCTATTTTTCTTTTGCTTAGATCTCAAACAAGCTTTTGTTCCATGTGTTGACCCATAGAAAGAGCACAAGAGTTAGAGACCTGACTTTAAGACTTATTGTGCAATAGGAACTTAAGAAAGTTATTTCCTTTTTCTGTCTGACAGTTTTAGCTTTAAAAATATAGATCTTTCTGGAATTTGGGGGAAATTCTGTTCAGTAAAATAGGATTTGTTTTAAATTGTACTCAACTACAGGAAATCTATCTTTCTATGGGATTATTTCATAGCCTTTGCAGTAGTGTTTTCCAAACTGTGTTTTTTTTTTAAAGATTTTATTTATTTATTTGACAGACAGAGATCACAAGTAGGCAGGGAGGCAGACAGAGAGAGAAAGGGAGAAGGAGGTACCTGCTGAGCAGAGAGCCCAATGTGGGGCTTGATCCCAGGACCCTGAGATCATGACCTGAGCCAAAGGCAGAGTCTTACCTCACTGAGCCACCCAGGTGCCCCAAACTGTGTTCTTGATAATACTAATAAAAGATTCCTTCATTAAATCAATGGGCAAAAGCTTGATTAAACAAAATTAAATAAATCTCATTACTGAGGTACTTCTCTGAAACTTTAAAATACCCTTTGTCAGTATCCAAAAAGGGGATGTATTAAATAGAATTTCTCATCTAAGTAAAGTGTTTCAGAGGATGCAAATGTGGGAAAAATCCGTGCATGGTGTTATTTGGATTTTTGAAACATGCTAATAGACAATTTGATTAGGCTCCTTTTTCCTTCCTTTTAAAGAAATATTTTATTTATTTATTTGTCAGAGAGTGAATGAATACAAGCAGGGGGAGTGGCAGGCAGAGGGGGAAGGAGACTCCCTTCTGAGCAAGGAGCCTGATGTGGGACTTTATTTGGACTCTGGAATCATGACCTGGGCTGAAGGTAGACACTTAACTGACTGAGCCACCCGGGCATTCCCTCCTTTTTCTTTTGTCAAAGAAAAAAAAATTATTATTCTGAATCATGCCTAATGATGAATATATTTGAATGATGAGAATTTTCAATGCCTTTTCTTATAATAGTGAATTGGAATATATTGGTATTTTTAAATTGTCATTAATTTTTCAAGAATTGACTCAAGAATTCATGGGCAAGTGAAGGAAGAGAAGTGGTTTCTCTATCCGTTTTGGCTGAACTGGGGTTGAGACTTAAGGCAAGGCAACAAATAAATAAGGTACTCCTATCCACATTCCTGAGTTTCGAACTTTTGCATTACAGAGCCAAAGCATTTTGAGCTTCTTAGATACTGGTAATTCATTACCATCTGTGGATGTGGAGACCTAAAACATGCCTACCATATATTGGGTAGATATCTTAGTGGAGACCTAAACTCTTAGTGGGGACCTAAAACATGCCTACCATATATTGGGTAGATATCCTTACAGCCTCCTATAAAAGCGCATGTAATGCAGTGAGCTATGCTCTGGAAGCATCAATTTGTACAACATGACACTAGCCCCTCAGACACAGTTGATTGGTCCAGAATATGAATCCACGACCTAAGCTAAGCCAATGAGAATCCCTTCTCTAAAAATTTTGAAATAGAATGATAGGTTTCTGGGCTTAGGTTTGGCTTGTCTTAATTACTATAGTGAGCAGACACCTGTTCATGACCAATTGCACTGGAATGCAAGGAAAAGTTGTCTGCAGAGCATGCGAAGGATGAAGCTGACATCCAAGAGGGAGCTGAGAGGTAGGGAGACATCCCAGCTCCCCAGTCCTTGGTTCTCTCTCCTCCTGAGAGCTGTGCATATATATATATTTTAATCTTGGGCACTACAAACCATATCTATATTCTATCATTATTCCTCTCAAAATAACCTGAGTTTGTTTTTATTTTTCCAAAGTATGAGCAAATGATATTGTTCAGTACAAAACAATACAAAGGGTATGATACCATGCCAAATACTGACTGTATAGTTGATAAAACAGAAGGACCAGGGTGAGACAAAGTATAACGTAGTAGGAAATGTATAGTCTTGGGAGACACACACTCGAGTTTGAATACTGGCTCTTCCAATTGTAGGAACCCACTGATAGAGGGCAACATTATACTTTCGGAGCCTCATGTCATTTATAAAATGGGTATAGTAAAAATACTTCAAAGAGTTTGGATAAAGATCCAACAGATGACTGAAAAAGCATACATAATGAGAATTCAACGAAGTTTATAACCATTATTAACCATTTGCTCATGGAAATAACTTCAATCAACTTGTCACCCTCATAATTGTCAAAGATTGGAGGAAAGGAATGGGAAAGGTGGGAAAGGAAAACAGAAAAAAAGGGAGGAAAATCATCCAGACCAGGCCTGGGAAAGATGTCCTGCTGTGCCAAATGCCCCTGAAAATCACTGCAGTGCCCTTCTCTCTCAGAGCACTTTGCACACATTTACACCAAGGGGTCAAATCAGCCCTTTCCGTTCATTCTGTATGCTAAACAAGCTGTCTTTAAGATTATTTGCATGACCACTCCTTCCTTCTTCGCAAGGACAATTACCCTGGAGTAAAAGTGGCCTCATGAACAAATTGCCCTTCTGCAGACCAGGATCTCTGGAGCTAATGAAGAATGCAGAAAAAGTCATAGGTGGTTCTCTTCCACATGTTCACTGTCGTAGGGAAGAAAAGTGCATGGGTCCCACCCTCCTGTGCCCAGGCTTCCATGCTGCTCCTTGAAAAGATTCAGTAACCTTCCCCTTGTCTTGGTCTACCCAGTGTTTGAAAAGCAAAGGCAACACTCTTAACATGAGTGTAAAAAATACCATTTTATTTTTGGCTTTTTCCTAACAGGAAAATGGACTATTGTCAGTATATGTCTTTCTTTCTTTTTGGTCATTTTCAATGATTTTTCATATTGCCTCCTTGCTCCCTATAGGATTAGATGTTCTGTTGGCAAAGGTAATTATGTAAATGAAAATATTTCTATTTCTGCAGGGGGAAAAAAAAGACTTAAGTGAACCTGTTTGAGGGTAGTGCTTAACCTGGCGAATATTCTCTAGGTTAAAACAAGGAGGGGGAGGAAAGGAAAACCAGTCAGGGCTCATAATTGGATAACGCAGAGAGGGGCTTGGCTCAGGGTGTGAGAGAAAGGATAACTGTAGACTGACCTGAGTGGGCCCACTTCTGTCGCTGATGGTAGCTGGCAAAGACGGCAGCCTAGAACATTCCTTTATTGAATTCTGCTGTTTTTCTGGGTTGGTAAAGAAATATGTCTTCTGCCTGCTGTGACATGACTCTTATTCTGAGTAAGACATGCAGAGACTTTTTTTTTTTTTTTAGAAATGCCACAGGTTATATCCCCTGGCTGGATATTATTTCCTATCATAAAAATAAAAATATGCCCCCAATCTTGGTTAAAATCATGAATTATTTTTTGATAACATATTTTAATGCAATCTCTCATCTTTCTTGACTCATTCCCTATAAATCTAGGGAAGTCAGTCTCAGGTGGGTTTCCTTGCTATGACTCTCATGTTAGCCTCCCTTTCCTAGTTAATTAGATCTGTCTGGATTTTTTTTTTTTTTAATTCCCAAGGTCCTTTAAAGATGCTAATGAAGACTGGTCAGTTATTCTGCTCTGGGTCTTTAAATTACTTTCTCAGTCCTGTAATTTTGAGCCGAATGGAATCCATTAGCACCTGTTAGCTATGTAGCAGTTTTATCAGTAACATGGGATTTAGTTCATAAGGTTTTGGGGGAAAAACAATAAAATAACGGAATAAAGGAAATTCTCCTATCCCCAAAACTTATTTTTTGTATTAAAAGGTAACTCTATGCTTCCCAACAGGCAGGAAAAAAACAAAACAAAAAAAACCCCACATCATATGTAAAAGCAGGCTTTGGAAATGTTAATGTAATGATTGATTAACAAGTGACCTTGTTAACCAAGTTAATAAATTTGGGAATGAGTTCAAGAAGGTGAGGAAAAGGAATGTGGTCTGGAGAAATCGGGTTCAGGAGAAGGATGGAGATGGGTAGAAAAGTTCTGGGCCTGCAGAGCAGCTGCTGGGGGATATCTCTCTCAGACAGCAAGGGCTGAAATTTCTTAATTTCATCTTCCTGTGGAGATTTCTTAAGTAATTGTCTCTTTCACTTATTTAAAATTATTTCCCTTTATGTTCTACTGGAACCATAGAAGGCAGAGCTCCCTCCCATTATCCAAATAAAGCAAGATAAAGAGGTTAAATACAAGTACCACAAGGCAGTCATTTGCATCCTTAAAGAAAGACAAAGCCACTGGAGAAGACCATTCCAACAGGGAAAGAAAAAAGACCTATTATTTAGAACAACTACAAGTCTCAAATTGGCTTGTTGTTGTTGTTGTTGTTGTTCCAGTTTTTTATAAGTCTAGCCAAAGATTGTAGTGTTTCACTTTTATAGCATGTACTCATTCATTCATTCCGCAAACTCACCAACTCCCAAATGGCTGGGATTGTGGTAGATGCTGGAGGTATAAAATAAATCAGACACATTTGCACATTTCCAGGATTTAGCAAACTTCGGTGGGAGATTTACATGTAAGCAATTTAAAACCGTAATCATATGGCAAAAATTCATAATAGTAGTATAGAAAATTAAAAAGAAATTCTAAGGAAGTCACTACCAGTTCAGTTCAGAGACGTCAGTATCATTTTTCAGAGATGCCAACAGTTGAATTATAATTCGAGAGATAAACAGGAGTTCACCAGGTGGAAAGGGGAGGGTGCCTTCTCTGGTGAAGCGAAGGGCATGAAAGAAAGACAAGCACGTGAATGAGTTTCATGTGATGGGGCAAAGTTGTAGCTGAAGTATGGAGGGAATGGGGTTGTGAATGGAGTATGGTAAAGGGAGTTGAAGCATTGGTCAACAACAGATTGTGAATGGATTTTTTGACTGTCTTCTGTAAGTTAAAAATTTTGGAAGCTGTGTCTTATGCAACAGGATCTACTGTCTGATTTCATTTGCACATTTTGTAGCAGAGAAACATAAAAAAGTGTGTCTTAAAGGGTTAACCCTTGTACGACATATAGAATGGATTACAGACAGAATAGGAAGTGATAGAAGAAGACTAACTTATTCTAATAATCTTAGATGAGAAATAGAGCTTGAACTAAGGTGGCAAAAATAGAGAAAGAAAAGGAGTGAAGATATATTGATGAAATATAATTAAAAAGAATTGTTATCTGGTTGGATCAGGATGATAGGGGTCAAAACATTCAGAAATGACCCAGAGATTTCTAGCTTAAGCAACTGGATGACATCCCCCATTGCTCTGGAGTATAGGAAGGCAACAAGTCATGAGAGGATGCAATAAGCTCAGTTTTGAATGTGTTGAACATAGGGTAGTCAGGATGTCCTGTTCTCTAGGCAACTAGTAATATGGGATTAGGATTTAGGAAAGCTAAAAGGACTAGGAATATTGTTTTGGTGGTCACTAGAATTTAGGAGAAAATAGAAGTTACAGATGTGGATAAGATCACCCCAGCAAGAGCACAGAAAGGGAGCAAATGTAGTCTATGCATGTGGGAGGGAAGCCAGGAAAGGAGGAAGACGAAGAGAAGTCATAGCGCTCGAAGAACCAGAGAAGAGCCGTGGAAAAAAGTAGGTCCGAGAAGACAGGAGCAAGCAAAAGTATTTCTTTAGTGAGGTATCCTATAAAAATACAGTCTCTTTTGAGACACCTGCGTGGCATAGCTGGTTAAGTGTCTGCCTCTTGGTTTGGGCTCAGGTTGTGTTCTCAGGGTTGTAGGATTGAGTCCAAGGTCAGGTCTGGCTCTGTGCTCAGTGGGGAGTCTGCTTGAGATTCTCTCTCTCCCTCTCCCTCTGCTCCTCCTGCTCATGCTCAGTCTCTCTCTCTCTCTCTCAAATAAATAAACAAATCTTAAAAAAAAAAAAAACCAGTCTCTTGAACTTGGTAATTACTAGTGATCTCAGTAAATTCAGTATCATGGTAGTGACGGGGCAAAAACCAGATTATAGTGGGTTGAAGAGTACATGGAATGTGGTGGGGAAAGAAAGAATCAGTGATTTGGAGATTAATGGAAAGAGAGCAGAATCAAGGGAAGACTATATTTAAAAGGAGAGACAGACAGGCTTATAGATTTAGGATGAAGCCTGGGGGAGGAGAACTGTTGAAGATTCTGGACAGAGCATCAACGCCAAGGGAGCAGAGCCCCTTCTGGATCCTCACAGGCTTTAAAATGATATCTCCCAACCTACACTGCAGCTGTTTGGGGATGTGGATAGTAGCCAATTAAATGTGAAATGAATCTATAGCAAGATCTACCTGGGTGGGGATAGTATATTTTGTTTTTAGAGCCAAAACAAAAATAATTGCGAACTTATGAACCATTTATAGTCCTTTTTTTTTCTTCCACAAACTATTCAAGTTAACAGGGGAAAAATAAAGTTTCTAAATAAAGTCTTCTTCTAGGATTGCATTTTTGACTTGCCAAGCCAAACGAACCAAATCTTTTGTTTCTCTAGCAATCTCGCTTCCCAAGAAAAATACACCTGCAAGTATCTAGGGCCAGGTTTTCCCCACCCACAGCCAATTTTTTTTTTCCCCCCTCAAGCAACTTTAGAGGGCACTTCTACATTGTGCTATGCTATCCTTCAGCCAAAAGGTTAAGCAAGTGTAAGTTAGGGCAATCCAATCGCTCTCTTTATTTTGGAGGTGAAGTAATTGCCCCCTCATTTGCTCCCGCAGATGCTTAGGCTCCGAAGTGATCCCTTCAGTGTATTCCAGGAATAGATAGTTTGAAGATTCTTGACAGTTCTGGCACGGTAGCAGGCAAGTTACCATGTGTTAGTGCTTGTGATAATAGCCATTGTCTGTACCATCTAATTATCTCGTCTGGCATTCGACAATCAGTCATTCTTCCGCGGCTTGAGGAGAAGCAAACTCCATATTTTATGTGCATCGTGGAGACACTGATTCCCTAAGTGCAAAACCCAGACACTTTATGTGAAGTTTTGGCGTGTAGGCAGTCTTTGTAAAACTCCAAACTATGGAAACTTTTCCCAGTGTATTTTATTTTGGAAGTTTGGGGTTTTGAAAAAATGAAACCAAAAGACAGTCGTTTCTGAGATTATTCTGGTGGCTCGAAATTCTCATACACCTAGACGGTGGTTTGCTTCTTCACTTATTAAGGGAAGTGAGGGGAGGTGGACAAGTTTTGAATGCTTGCTATTTGCTAGACTCTGTGAGAAGACCATCCTTTGCCTTATTTATTTCTCACGACAATCCTGAGAGAAAGAGAGAGAGCAAGAGCAGGAGCGAGCGAGAGAGGAGATCTCCTCATGGTGTACATCTAGAAATTAAGACCTAAGTAAAATAGTCTGTTTCTGATACCACATCTAGTGGAGGGTAGAGGGGACAGCTAATTCCATGTCTGCCTAACAATTCCTAATGCCCTCTTTTAAGTATCCTTTTAAGGCATTTTTTGATTTTTACAAGGAATAAAAACATTGGCTCTGTACAGAAGTAGGAAGTAGTAGCCAAAAGGAACCACCAATAGATCTTATTATGGACCACCTTCTGCGTCAGCATGGTTGATCTCAGGGGTCTGGGGGGCTCAGTCATTAAGCATCTGCCTTCTGCTCAGATCATGATCCCAGGGTCCTGGGCTGGAGCCCCAACATTGGGCTCCCTGCTCAACAGGAAGTCTGCTTCTCCCACTGCCCCTCCCCCTCTCCCTGCTTGTGTTCCCTCTCTCGCTGTCTCTCTCTCTGTCAAATAAATGAATAAAATCCTAAAAAAAAAATAAAATAAATGATAGATCTCTTCACTGACCCTGACATAAGCCATGCACTGAGGCACATTTGGAATGCCTTCTCTTCTCTCCCTCCATCCAAATCCTTCCTTATGAACCCAGCTCATCTCTCTCTTTTTCCATAAAGCCAGCTGTGAGTACATAAGCCTCCAATGGGCCTTTCTTTTTTGATCTCTTGTCTTACTCTAGAGAGCTCCAGACAGTTTACTTAAGTTTGTACGGCTATATATTTTTACCCAGCATCTTCTTATTTGCCTCGTCTCCTTACTAACCTCTCTTTCTCTCTTTCTTTTTTTCTTTAAACTGTCCAGTACTTGACATGAATTGAGGTCTAGAGCAAGGAAAAAGTGACGGATAATACTTGGATGAGTAGAAGTCCTTTTGATTTAATGAGTAAAAGTCTATCATTGAAATGCGTGGGATGGAGGAAGGGAGACAGAAAACTATGAAGGAAAAAATGTAACCTTTTTGAATTGTGAGGTTAAGTCAAGCTCCATGGGCGTGCCATTTAATGTGGACAGAAACATACATTTTTGACAAGCTAGGACTTCCTTTCTTTGGACTACAGGAAACAATTGCTTCTCATCTGCTCCATCAGCTTGTGTGGAAGCCCAGCACAGGTCACCGTGTCAACACCGTGTCAACAGAAGAATGCAATGGCAAGCAGACATCCCAGAGAAGAGTTTGCTGGAAATTGTCCACTGCCCTTCCGCACCCACTGGCACCCGTTGGCACCCACTGGTACTCTCTTTGCTCTGATACTCAGGAACCATGTCCCTAGACCCTTTCAACAAAAGACTTCTGTGACCCTTTAGTGCTAATCAACTTTGAAAGAGACGTGGGGGCTATTTTGACAGCAGTGTGATTTCCTGAAATCTCGTGACCTTTGGCTGCAGAGGCATATTTTCTAGGTACTTTGCACCAGAGAGGAAGGTTAGTTGGTCCTCTCCCAATACCTTCCAACAGTCTTCTAAACACATGTTGTCCTTTATGACAACAATTTTCAGTTTCAAATACCTAGAATGATTTCCGTTTTCTTGATGATACAGAAAGGGACTTGAAGTCAGACCAGAATCCTAACTCCACCCTCAGGGACAAAGGTTAAGAACAAGAAGCAGCCACAACTAACGGTATCTGGCTTTTCCTTTCTAGTTTTGTGCTGAGCCCTTTTCGTTGTTATGCAACTGCTATGGACTGAATTGTGCTCCCTGCCCTCCCCCCAACCCCCCACATTCACATGTTGAAGTCCCCTAGGCGCCAGTGTGATATTTGGAGATGAGGCCCTTGGGGAAGTAACTAAAGTTAGATGAGGCCCTCATGAGGGGATCAGTCAGTGGCTTTTTAAAAAAATTTTTTTAAAGATATTTATTTATTTATTTATTTGACAGACAGAGAGAGAGCACAAGTAGGCAGAGGTAGGCAGAGAAAGAGGGGGAAGCAGGCTCCCCGCTGAGCAGAGAGCCCGATGTGGGGCTCAATCCCGGGACCCTGAGATCATGACCTGAGCCGAAGGCAGAGGCCTAACCCACTGAGCCACCCAGGCACCCTGTCAGTGGCTTTATAATAAAAGGAAGAGAGAGAGATCTCTCTCCACCACGTGAGGACGCCGCAAGAAGCCTGCTGTCTACAAGCCAGGAAGAAAGCTCTCACTAACAACCAAATTGACGTGCATCTTGATCTTGGATGTTCAGCCTCCAGAACTGTAAAATAAATGTGTGTTGTTTAAGCCACCCAGACTATGGTAATTTGTTATAGCTGCCTGAGAAGATTAATACAACAAGGATTACAATTTGTAATGTACTAAACCTATTTCCCTGCTCTCGTTCCATTTCTTCCTATTACCATGGAGCTGCTGACACCTGCATTTTATCACTCACCAGCTAGACCAGGAGGGCCCCGGGGCACATGGATTCAGGCTATGTTCTGAAATTCTTGAGTGAACTCAGAGTCTGACCCAGGCTGGTCCACTACCTCATTCACGGACAGTTCGGAAGATTGCTGGAGGAGGCTTGCCCTGACACTGAGAAGAGCCAAACACCCACCCTCAAGTGATTACTCTGCTCTATGCTCTGTTTCTTTTTAAGCTTGGGCTAAGAGTGGCCATCGTTCTTGAAGATACCATAAAGAGCAATAACTTCTGTAAACACTGCCTTTGCTTTTGCAGGAGAAGTATATCTCCAAAGCTAGAGAAGTATTTCCTGAGCCCTGGAAATGAAAGAACCTGGGACTCCCAACCGTCCTAGAAAATAAACATCCTACCTTCCATAATCCTCTCCTGGGTACCTAATGCTGAAAGAATGGGCCAAATCCCTAAAGAATCTGATATGTTTCAACTCAGGCCCTTTTGACATTCCACTTAAGCCCCAGGGAAAACACCACCTAGATTTACTTCTTGTAGGATGAGAAAAGGGTTCTTCACCTGAATGATCCGAAATATCTCTGTCAGAGAAAAGTAGACTTTTCCTTTGGAAATATTGGCAGCTCTGGAAGTAGAAATCCTCTCTCCTGATGGGGTTAGGTTTTTGGTCATGCGTGACACATTACTGGCATTAAACATTGAGTGAATCGATCATTGAGACAGAGACAAGCTAAAGAGAAAAGGGGGTCACCTTCTACTATGGTCTTTCTTGAAGTGAAAACCACAGAAAACATAAACAGTTGAATGAGAATGACACAGATTCTGCTCTGGGAGTCTCTATTCTACATTTGTTTGAAAACTAGTTGTTGGATATGATGGGATGTAGAATTGCTTGGGCAGAATCCAAAATTGTCGAGCAGCCCCAACCACTTCCTCCAGGATCCCAAGTCCAACTCTATGTAAGGTACACTCTGCCTTGCTGTGTATGGCTGTGGTCATCCATCCCTAGCTGGTGAACTGTATTAGATCCCAGATGGAAGCATTAGACCTCACATTCTCTTTTAATGGACTAGCTTGTGGAGAAGGGCGAGACTTGGGAGCTGGGTAGTAATACACAGGGCATACTTTCAGATACATGGTTCCAGATAAAAGAGAGGGAAGACCCTTTTCAAAACTCTCCATACCAACCGTGCCTCGCCAGTAGGGGTAGCTGCTGAGCTGCCAAAAGATGACATTTAGTAGCACAGTTCTTTCAGGCCTGGTAGAGCTTCAAGACCTGGTCCAAATTTTCCAGTTTATTTCTGACACCCCCCCCCCCAAATATCGTATCTTCCGGCCATGCAGAACTATTCATTATTGCCTTATCACACCCAAATTTGCTTTCCTTCATGTTTTTCTCTGTCAGAAATGTTATCTCCTTCCCATTCTTGGAAGCTAGATCAGATACCACCGTCTCTGACCAACCATCGCAGAACCCCGAGGTGGACAAATTCTCCCTTAGATGATGTGTTCTACCTACCTATCTGCCTGCCTACAAATTGTTCATACTATTTTGCAATTATTTCTTTACCTATCTATTCTCCATTTGGAATGTGAGGTGTCTGAGGGCAAATTCATTTGATGCTCACTTTTTATCTGAGTACCTGGCATAGCTCAACTATGCAGATGGTTCCCTGGGCAAGAAAGAAAATACCACCGAGAAATCATATTAGGATTGCTCAAAGAGTCCATGTTCCCAAAGATACCATGATTACTTATGGCTGAAAGGATTTTTATGTTTAACTCTCCATCTAAGACATTAGAAACTCACTTCCCACTAAACTCCATAGGCAAGTGTGTTGGTAAGTGTGAGGTGAATGATTCCTGTGTGAGTCAGTGTCCTCACTTTGAGGGATGTACTTACCGTTCCTAGCATAAGACTGGCAGGGGAAAATGAACAGTTAACATTACTAGAAACACATAGAAGAGAGGTACTTGAGGTGCCCAGGGTATGTCCTGGACAGACCGCACACACATGTCTGGAGCACATGAGAGTCATTAGCCCTGGTGAGGGAAGCCTGGGCCCTCTTCTCAGTCATTACCCCCAACAACAGAGCCGATTTCGCTTGCAGGCTAATCTGAAGGCTGCTTAAGGGATTGTTTCCCACTGACATCTTTCACCACCAGGTAGTTTTAGGAGATGAGGGAGAGAGGGTGAGAGGGAAAGGGAGAGTCAAGAATCAGAATTCTCATAACAAGGAAGAATTTCCACATCAAAACCGAGATCTGTTTGTGCCAAGTGTGAAAAGGCATGAAATAGCTAGGCATGAGCTATTCCCCAAAGACTTGTCTTTTACTAGAAAGAACTTTGTAAATGGTAATAGGTATTAGACTGACTGGAAGCAGATTTGCTCTGGGCCCAGAGACATAAAATAATCATCACTTTGTTTGTCTGATTCTAAATGGGCTTAGTATTGATTTGCATTATAAGAATTCCAAATTCCCACTACTCAGGGAAAGTAATCCAAACCCACTACTTTTCATTCCTGGTTGTTTCCTACACATGAAACTTCTTTGAAATTCTGCACCAAATATGGAGGAGAATACATATGAGAAGAAGCCTGACCAAATATTGTATCTGCTCCCCTTGCATGTTTCCATCCAAACTCATGAGGTTGGGTTCCATTTGAGCTGGTTCTCTAGGCTGTGGCTCGAGTTCAGTCCATACACAAGAGGAGGAGTTCCAGTTAATATAGTTCTAAGAAGCTTGAGAGAACAGCTGTGGTGTGTACCAGAGGACTCACCTCTAGTCCATGGGCCTTAGGAACACACATGAGTACTACATTACATGTCATTAAAAACATGGAAGTCAGAGTTTTCTAGTGAAAGGGACTTTAGTGGTTATTTCCTTCCTACTTTACAGTGAAGGATCAGTACAGTGAATTGCCAGCACTGAGACTAGAAACCTGTCTGCTGACTTCCACAGCCACGCTTCTCCCACTCTGCCACAAACTGTCTCTGGTAGAGAACATTTTAGCTTTTAAATCCGTCATGGGCATCATGTGAACTTAATGCATATAGATTCGCTCACGAATTTAACAAATAGTAATTGTCCCTTACGTGCCAGGACCCTCCCAGCTGCGTGGGATATTTCAGCGAACAAAATGGACTCCAGTCAGTACACTTGCAGGGTTCGTGTATTCTAATGGGATATGGAAGGCATGCACACTCATGCTCATCTGACAGATCAGGAAATAGAGCCTCAAAAAAAAAAAAAGAAAATGGCTAGGAAACAAGCTAACTAATGACAGATTTAGCACCATGATTTAGACTTCTTGCCCAGGACTCCCCTAGCATGGATATAAATCCATGGTTCCACCTCAAAATGTGTTCAGAGCCTGAGGATGTGAAAAATTATGTTCACACAATCCTTATTTAAGTCAGGCAAAAATCTATCTGATGATGGAAGCCATGTGAGGAGGGAGAGCTGGAAGGGTTTTATTTAGAGAACACAAATGTATTAGGGTTATTTGTAAGTCTCTATGACATTTGGTTTTCTCGGTGCTTGTTATGGGTTGAGTTGTCTCCCCCCAAAAAGGTACATCGAAATCCCAGTTACCTCCTGTAAACTTTTTTGGAAGTTGGGTCTTTACAGATATGATCAGGTTAAAATGAGA
Source organism: Meles meles (assembly GCF_922984935.1). Classification (NCBI taxonomy): domain Eukaryota; kingdom Metazoa; phylum Chordata; class Mammalia; order Carnivora; family Mustelidae; genus Meles; species Meles meles. Next base: position 66,525,162 of record NC_060072.1, read on the forward strand.
TCAGCAGAGTGGACCCTAATCCAGTAAGACTGGTGTCCTTATAAAAAGGGGAAATTTGGACACAGAGACAGACAGTCCTAGAGGAAGATGGTGTGAAGTCACAGGGAGAAGACCACTTCTCAGCCAGGGAATGTCTAATGCTCTCAGAAGCGAGGAGAGAGGCACGATGCAGATTCTTCTTCACACCTCAGAAGGAATCAGTCCAGCTGATGTCTTGATTTGGGCCTTCTAGCCTCCAGAACTACGCAACAATACCTTTCCGTTGTTTGAGCCATCCAGTTTGGGGTACTCTGTTACCACAGCTCTCGGAAGCTCACGCAGGAATCCCAGCACATCACTTTACTTCATGTTCTCATAAAATAAAGCACCTTTTTTTTTTTTCCCCATGAGAAAAACCTCTCCATACCCACTGAAATCTCCCACATTTCTCAGGTCAGGGACACAAATTTGCTGAGGTTAAAAGTGGAAGATAAACAGATCTCAGACAAGTGTTATACTGATACAGACTGAGTCTGCCCCGCCCACCTCCCCCAGTCAGCCACTCATACATTTCATAGCTCTGGGCAACTGTCTGCAAATGACGGGAGACCCAGCCCCAAAGATAAAGGAGGTCTGTTCTCTTACTGTTTATTGTTAAGTCAGAAATTTTCAAAAGTTTTAACCATATGAATCATGCAATGAACAAACCCACACAATGTGAGAAGATATAAGGGAAGGAAATATTCTGATATCATTTGTACTAAAAAAAAAAAAAAAAGAAACCCCTCCTAATTGATGATGAATCATGGAAGAAAACAAATACATGAATTTTCCCTTCTAGTGCACATCTTTGAACTCACAGAGAAAGAGTTTTGCTTACGTGTTCTCAGATCTCACCAGTCAAACCGAAGTACTTTATTTATTTATAGTTGTAAATCAGTGTCAAATTTAGGGATGGCTAAGTTTGAGCACTCAATGGATGAAAACTATATCAAGTGGACCAAGGAACTTCCTGATGGCAGGAAATCTCTGGGACACAGTAGGTGCACATCATAATGTTTGTTGAGTTGGCATACATGAAAAGCTAATGAGCAAGGAGACAGAGACCTCTTCATTATCCATCAGAAAGGTATGGAGAGCTGAGGGGAAACAGGGGAGGTGAGGTATGCTATACTTACTGCACCTGTTCTAGAACGATTCCAGTCGACGTTATATTGTGTTTCCCTGCACAGGGTTGTTTATCATCATCTCTATACATGGGATTGTTTGCCTATATAGATGTTCTCAGGAGAGCACTTGAAAATGTCTAGTTACATAATGATACTTGGCAGAGGTTCAGTTTTAATCTGTTCAAGTGACTGTATTTGAACTAGCACATTCCATTCCCCTTGCCCATCCCGTTATTGCCACAAAATGGGCTTTGATACCTCTACTCCTAGTCTCTTCTCTTAGTGATCTCACTATAACATAGTGAACTTAAGGGTCCAAACCACCTGCTCAGTGCATAGCAGTTTTGTACACACTGTAAGAACCCAGCACCCACAAAGTGAGGAAATCAGTGGTTTTTATGATTGTTGTGCCCAATGTACTCTCCGAGGAACAGGTGACCTAGCAGTCTATTCAAAAAGTTTCTGTATCTTGGTGTCATCGCTATGGCACCATCTTTTGTCTTCATTTCCACTTTTGCCCTTCTCAGAACATGATGCTCTTAAGAGCACAGTCTTTGGAGCCAGAATGTCCAAGTTCAAATCCATGCTCCACCACTCATTAGCTCTGCTACTTGGGAAAAGCCATTCAATCTCTCCACACTCAATTTCCTTGTGTGTCAAGTACAGATAATAACACCTGTACCGTGAGGTTGATTTTAGCATTGAGTGTGTTAGTATACATAAAGTGCAGAATGGTTTCTGCTACACAGTATACACTGCGTAGGCATCTACATTAGTTATTACTGTACTGGCTCACTAGGTAATATATGGGAGGTGGAAGAAGGAGATCAGCCAGGCAGAACAACATTAGTAGAGGTTTAGAAGTCTTCCCATTGCCAATTAAAAGGAAAAGAAAAATGGACAGATATTGGAGATTCAGAAGAGAGGATAATTTTGTGGCAAAACACACCGGTCTTTACCAAGGAAAAGGGGGTAAAGTATTTGTATTATTTTAAATAGCAGGCTCTTGCTGAACAGGGTTCTACAGTTCAGCACTTGAGACAGATGGTAAAAGCCACATGCTTGTGGATTTTCCCACTTTTTCCACACTCACAGACTCACAACCACTTTGGTGCCCGTGGTTTAACCTCTGTTTCTCTAACTCCTGTTTATGAGTCAAGCGGTTTCATGTCATCAGATTGATGGGGAAAGTGTGAACAGGGGATAAGGATGTGGAAGCAGTTTCCACACTAAGCAGGACCACAATGTGCCAACGCTAGAAAGGAAAAAAGAATTCAAGGTCTTCAGGCTTTGAGAGATTGGGTTTAGTCAACTGTGAGAGCTCGCTGCAATCAAAGAAGCTATCTAAGCCCACAAAAGGCGTTTTTCATTGGAGCATAAATAGAGGTCTCAGTGTTGGAGGAGGCGTGGCCGAGGCGATGGTGGCAGCCAAGCAGGGTGGGACTGGGGTCAGAGACAGGCAACCAGATTCTTGATTATCTCCCTCCCTTTCTGCTTGGAAAGGGCACAGGTCAAAGTCGACCAATGATGGCAGCATCCTGTGTGGTCACGGCAAAGTTCAGTAACGAGGCCAGCGGGGCACTGTGATGTGAGCCCCACTAAGCTATTTGTTTCAGCTGGCATGCTTAAGCAACAATTTGCTGATGAAAGCTGCTGAAGAAAAAGCCTATTCCTTATTCTTCGCTCCTGCGTGACCCTAGGAATTGTCTCAGAATCCCACGGAGTCATGGCTGATTTGAACTTCCTAAGCCCTCAGAAATTCCCCAAGTCCCCATCCCCACCTAATGTCAGGAAAGAAGAAATAAAGCTTAAAGAGATTAAGTGACTAACCACCAACTACTGAAAGAGCTGGGACTGGAATTGTCTGTCTCCTGAAGAGGAGGGAGGTCTTTCTCCCTCTCCACTGTCCCATCCATACCTCTCTGGATTGTGGTGGTCATCTGCTGCAGAATTCTTGAAAGAGCAGAATATTTTTGGTCTCTAAATTATCCACAAAAATGGTTGGCAGCAGTTCCAGGGTCAAAGACATAGTTCCTTTACAGGCATGTGGGTAGGTCCTTTCGCATTGAGCTCATTACTGGTGTTATATCTAAAGACAATTAAGCAAACGTTCTTTGTCCGGAAGACTGAAGAGCAAAGCAGTATTGGGAAGAGTGGTTTATGAGAAACCTCCATTTAGAAAATTTTTCTTAACCTAACCTTAACCCTAAGTATTTCCCACACTTAACTAAAATAATTAATGGATCTTTCAAAAAATCTACCCTTGCTGTAGTTAAAAATGACTTCCCTCTAGTTTACCTCATTTCATCTTCTTCTTAACCTAGCACTATTTCCCCTTTTGCTGAATAAGTCTCATTTTTCTTTCCATTTTCCTTTACAGACCATGGTTTCTAGAATTCCCATCATTTTAAGTAGTTTCCATTGTAACCTCTCCAGTATATCCACATCCTTCTTAACCAGACATAAAATTCCATTTGAAGAGTTCCCAGGAAGGAAGTGAGACAGTGAGAATATAGTAGTTATTCATGCGCATTATATAACATACAAATACAAGTAAAATACATTTGGCAATCTCCTGCTTCTGAGGTGGGGGCATATGGGGACTTTGGCTGAACTCAGTATGACAGCTTCTGTCAGTTTTCCCTTCACAGCTCAAACGCTATTAATTCATTTTGTCCATCCACTCATTAATATCTTAATTCCAGAAATAATTTAAAAGATTTCCATAATGGAGATAACCTTTGGAAAAAAAATAAAAATTCAATAGATGGAAGGTTGGGATAATTATTTTCAAATCTTAGATACTAATACAAATAAGCATAAATTTAGCTCAGAATTTCCTGGAAGCAAGGCAAAAAGAGAAAATGTTCTACTTTAAGTCATTTTAAAGATTACTTCAGAGGGAACAACAAGATAAAATCTTCCCTGCTCATAGCTCTTTGCTGGCATTTCTCAGCTAGTGATTCGGCACTTAAATACTCCTCGAAGGCTGTGGGCTTCTTCAACATGGGTTTTATTTCTTATAATACAGTTTGTACTTGAGTAATGCTTGTTGAATGAATGACTATTACTTTTCCGATTTCCCAGGAACCCTTTATCAGGACCTCAAATTCCCCTAAAATATCAACTAACTACATTAATGTTTTTTACTGTCTAGACTTCTTATGACTGAGCGCGGGACACTCTTGGTTAACCAAGTGGGCTTTGATATATTTGTGTATTTTTAAATTTCATTTTGTAAAGGGGTTTGTAAGGACACTTGCTTTGAGTGGTTTATCAGCAGATTATGCATAACCCTACACTGACCTATACCACATCTTCCACAGTAGGTTAGGATCAGGGTGACATGAAACAAGATTCCTGGTGAGCTCTAGCTTGGAGGCAATGCAAATGGTCTTGCATATTAATTGGTCATTAAAAAATATCTTGATGCTTAACTGCTTTGGGTTTTTAAGCAAACTCAATGTACCCTTTCTCAAAGAATTTGTTGTCAAGGGAGCTTCTTCAGACACCTGTAATAGTCCTAACATGAAGAGGCACTTAAACATCAGCATGCCAATTTACATAATCTCTTAAAAATCTCATTTTATTTTCATGATTACTTGATCCCAAGTCTACTACTCAATCTAGTTTTTTGCCCCTCTTATCCATAAAGCAATAATAACCTTTGGGAAAAAAAATCAAAATTCAATAGATGGAAGTATAGCAATAATAAATAGAGTGATAACAAATAAAATGAGCAATAACTCATAGATTATCCATAGAGCAATAATATCCATATCCATAGAGCAATATCCATAGAGCAATAATAAATAAAATGTTTTCAAAGAGACAGCTAAAGAGACACAGCATACTCAAAAGCAAAATGCACTTTTTAGTAAACTAAAAACAGAATTGAAAGGCAAAGCAGCAAGCATGATGGAAGTCACTACCTTGCTGGTCTCCATGTCCCACAGGAGGCAAGGCAACCAAGTCTTGGCATCTCAAGGAAAACGATACTAAAAGTCCTCTGTGCAAGATGGAGGACCGGATCTGGACTTACTGCTTGAAATCAGTGCCAAGAGAGAGGCTCCCCTATACATCAGGATATGTTTTTTTTGTTGTTGTTTTTTTTAATTGTTTTTTTTAAATTTATTTATTTTTTCAGCGTAACAGTATTCATTGTTTTTGCACAACACCCAGTGCTCCATGCAAAACGTGCCCTCCCTATTACCCACCACCTATTCCCCCAACCTCCCACCCCTGACCCTTCAAAACCCTCAGGTTGTTTTTCAGAGTCCATAGTCTCTTATGGTTTGCCTCCCCTTCCAATTTTTTTTTAAATAAACATATAATGTATTTTTATCCCCAGGGGTACAGGTCTGTGAATCGCCAGGTTTACACACTTCACAGCACTCACAATAGCACATACCCTCCCCAATGTCCATAACCCCCTCCCCCCAGCAACCCCCAGTTTGTTTTGTGAGATTAAGAGTCATTTATGGTTTGTCTCCCTCCCAATCCCATCTTGTTTCATTTATTCTTCTCCTATCCCCCTAACCCCCCATGTTGCTTCTCCATGTCCTCATATCAGGGAGATCATATGATAGTTGTCTTTCTCCGATTGACTTATTTCACTAAGCATGATACCCTCTAGTTCCATCCACGTCGTCGCAAATGGCAAGATTTCATTTCTTTTGATGGCTGCATAGTATTCCATTGTGTAGATCCGAAGGGGCACGTGTACCCGAATGTTTATAGCAGCAATGTCTACAATAGCCAAACAATGGAAAGAACCTAGATGTCCATCAACAGATGAATGGATACGTCAGGATATGTTTTAAAAATAGCTGTCAACCTGTTGTTTGGGCTGTGGCTTTGGAAAGTGTTGTAGGTCTAGAAGACAGAAATACTAAGACAGTTCTGTGACCAGAAACCAAATGGCTAACTAGCCTGATGACTGTATCTAGAATAATCTAATGTAACTGCAGGACAGGAGCCCCCAAACTCCATTAGAGGACCTCATCCTAAATAAGGACCCCAAAGGAATTGGCACACATACATACAACACGGGAAAACTGCTAAGGTGTGAGGAGAGAGAGGAACCTTAACAAAGAGGAAAATAAATGACAAAAAAACCGCACAATATTTCTCATTGAAAATGATTCTGCCAATCCCAAAACCATAATTGAACACTAATAAAATTTGTGAAAAGATGGAGGGAGGCAGTGAAGAGATAATGACTGAGAATTAGTCTGCACTGAAGAAAAACACAGGAGTCTTTAAACAGGAAGAGCTTCCAAGGACTGGGAGGAAATATTTAAAACAAACTCAGACCAACACATACTTTTGTGAAACTAAAGAATACAGAGAATGAAGACAAAATTATAAAAGCTACAGAGAGGAGACATTGACAAAAGAAGAAAAACTGAAGATATCTTCTTAAAAGAAGAGAGAGAGACTGAAATTAAATAAATAAGTGCTCAATTAAGAAATAAAGAAAGGGGTGCCTGGGTGGCTCAATTGGTTGAACATCTTGGTTTCTGCTCAGGTCATGATCTCAGGGTCCTGGGATGAAGGCATATATGTCCATCTGTCAGGGTTCTGTGCTCAGCAGGGATTCTGCTTGTGGATCCTCCCTTCCTCTGTCTCTGCCCCTCCTCCCTGCTCCTGCTCATTTTCTTTCTTAAATAAATAAATAAATAAATCTTTCAAAAAAAAAACAAAAAACAAAAAAAGAAATAAGAAGTAAACACAACACACCTAAAAGAACTAGATGGAAGGAAACCATAAAGATAAGGGCAGACATCAGATCAATTAGAAAATAAAGACACAGCAGATAAGATCAATAAAAATCAACAGGTAGTTATTTGCAAACTGCTCTATGAAGCAAAACTTAGTGAGACCAAAAAATATACTTTTCTTCAATAAATATAGAAGAAAAGTCATGAATCAACAATACTAGGGTCATAAAGGAATAATAACTAAATATAAGTTGAGATTCTAAAAATATGTTATCAACAGCTCTGTCAATAAATTTGCCAACCAGAATACCACTAAATTAAATCAATCATTAAATAAGCTGAATTGATGATCAAAATTTCTTCCCACAAAAGATAATAGGCTCAGAAAGTTTTACAGATGAATGTTCCCAAGCGATCATGAGAAAAATAATTTCTGTCTTATACAAACTCTTCCAAATAGAGAAAGAGGAGGAACCCATAGAATGTGATATGGCTAATGTAATTTTGGCGCCAAAATGAGAAAGGGAAAGTACAAGGAAACAAAATTATAGACTTCTTTTACTTACACTGTTCCTGCAAAAATCCCAAATAAAATATCAGCAGGTAAAATTCATCAGTGAATATAAAAACATCACATCATATTCAAATAGCATTATTATTAGAAATCTAAGGATGGTTCAACATCAACAAATCTAATAATGTAATAAATCATAATTATAAATTAAAAGGAAAATTTGATTCTCACAATAAATGCAAACATTTGAAAGTTCTACATACCTGTGATATAAGCACTTTGCCTACTTAGTACAGAAAGGAATTCTCTTCATCTGATGAAGGTATCCATTACAAAGACTTGTAATATGAATCATATTTAATGGTGAAATTTGGGGAGCATTTACCACAAAATTAGGAACAAAGTAGGATGCTCCCCATTGCCACGTGTATGCAGCACTCATTGAAGTTTCTATCTAATGCAGGAAGACAAGAGGCGGCATAAAATGAAAAAAATTTAAAAGGAAATATCAAAGTGTCTTTATTTGCAGTTAGTATGATAGTCTATATGGAATATACAAAAGAATCCACTGACAAATTTTTAAGAATTAAGACCATTCCACACTACTACTCATTAAAAAACAACATAAAAATATCATTATTCAAAAATGTAATGGGAAAATGAAATCATTCACAATTTCAACAAAAACTTAAGGTATCTAAAATAACAAGAGACATACAAAATCTTTTTAGAGAAAATCAAGAAACATTACTGAAGACAGTGAAAAGAAGTGAAGAGATGGACAGATGCAATAGTTTCACGAGTTGGACAATGAGGATTGTTAAGGTATAATTTTTACTATTTCAATAAAAAACCAAATAAAAGGATTTTCCTTATCTAAAATCAACACTGTGTGAAATAACAGTGCGATAACCTGCAACCAGACCAGGTATAGACAAATAGACAACTAGATCAGAATTACAATCTTAAATGAGACTCACACATAAAAAAATAATTTTGGATAAAAGAAAAAAAAAATAGAGTTCCAACTACTCAAATCCCAGAGTCTCCATAACATGATTAAAATGCCAAGATTCACAGTTTTACATACAGGAAAAATTTATCTTCTTTATTCTTTTTGGAATCTCAGCGGAATAATGGCATCGATCCTCCTAAGCTTGCCTTCCTTGAATTATTTTGACCCTGCTAAGTACATCTCCTCCTTGAAATTGTCTCTTCTCCTTTGACTACCATGTCATTGTACTTCTTGGCTCCTAGTTCTTGATTTGTTTTACTGGATATTTTTCATCATCTACCTCCTAAAATGGGTGTTTCTCAGGATCCTAGCTTTAGGAACCTTCTTTCCTTAGACTAAGTTCTTCACCACTAGAGCTTCAGCACCTAGTGTTAACGACTATCAAGATTCTTTGCTTTCCATAAAATTGAACAACTAATCACGTTATTAGCAGATGACTATTCAAAAGTATTTCTATGATACATCACCATGTGATATTTGGCATCAAACTCAGAAGTTCAAAAGGAGTGATGGTGCTGTAGCAAAAGCCCTTCATTTGCTTTTTTATGGGAACAAGTTTTCTCAGCACTTACAGCTATTACAGTAAGAAAATAAGGTTAGTAATGCCGAACACTGCTCGTTTTTACAATAAACCATAGCTGGACACATGAACCCACTGAAAAAATAAAAGCCCCAACAATCTTAAATAGAAATAATTTCCTAGGGCCTCTGGATGTCTCAGTATGTTAAGTGTCTGACTCCTGATTTCAGGTGGCTCAGGTCATGATCTTAGACAGAGTCATATGATTGAACCCCTTATCAACTCTGTCCTGAGCATGGAGTCTGCTTTAGATTCTCTGTCTCCCTCTCTCTCCGCCCCTCCCCATACCCGTGCTTGCTCACTCTCTCTCTCTCTCGAATTAATAAATAAAATCTTTTAAAAAAAAGAAGAGCTTTCCAATGAAATTTTAACATTTAATATTTTTTCTAAATATATAAAATATAGTTTTATCAATTTTGTAATAATAATGATTATAGACTCAATCCAAAAATAAATATTTTGAATTTAGACTCTTATGTTAAAGTAATTTTTAAAAAATAGATTTATAGGGACACCTGGGTGGCTCAGTGGATTAAAGCCTCTGCCTTTGGCTCCGGTCATGATCTCAGGGTCCTGGGATCGAGCCTCACATCAGGCTCTCTGCTCTGCGGGGAACCTGCTTCCCTTCCTCTCTCTGCCTGCCTCTCTTCCTCCTTGTGATCTCTCTCTCTGTGTCAAATAAATAAGTAAAATCTTTTTAAAAATAGATTTATATACTTTTTTAGTTGTGAGAAATATGATTACATGAACAATAAAATAGTTTTGAGCGTAAAGACATCGCATTAGGAAACAATGTGAGTAAAGTGGAATAGAACTACAAGTTCAAGGAGAAAAAAAGTTCTCTATTGAAAATCAACTTATTCATTAAAAAAACAGAAAAACTTTAATAGATGAGTGTTTATCAACCTACTACACTATTTAGATGCCATTTAATCAACTTAAAAGACATCTAAAACATCAGTGTTATAAATTACCATAAATTACATTTTTTAAAGATTTACTTATTTTGGAGAGAGAGCGCGCACACACATGCCTGAGTGGCAGGGAGGGGCAGAGGGACAGAGAAACTTTAGCAGACTCTCCGCTGAGTGTGAAGCCCCGCACGTGTCTCAACCACAGGACCCTGAGATCAGGATCCGAGCCCAAAACCACGAGTTGGTGCTTAACCAACTGCGCCACCCAGGTGCCCCATAAATTACATCTTTTTCAACTATTTAAGCTTATTTTCAAATTTTTTGGATGTCAACTTGAAAATATGTCAAAAAGTACATGGTTTTCCAAATATTTTTAGGGTGCCTATGAGGAAAATGGCTTGAAGTGTACTGCTCTACTTCTTAGGCCCAATGACTGCTGGTGTGCCTAATTTTCACTGTAACCTTACTAGTTTTAAATCTATTTTAGGAAAGCTTTTTACATTAAAAAATTTTAATTCTTGGGGGCGCCTGGTGGCTCAGTGGGTTGGGCCGCTGCCTTCGGCTCGGGTCATGGTCCCGGGGTTCTGGGATCGAGTCCCACATCGGGCTCTCTGCTCAGCGGGGAGCCTGCTTCCCTCTCTCTCTCTCTCTCTCTGCCTGCCTCTCTATCTACTTGTGATCTCTCTCTCTGTCGAATAAATAAATAAAATCTTTAAAAAAAAATTTTTAATTCTTTTCAATATAGATTTAAACTATTTTTTCAAGCCAAGAAAAATATCCACATCATGCAGTTCCTGCAATGAATTCTAGCTTTCCAGCTTTATTCCACTTTTATGTGAATATTCGTATTTAAAATTGTAAGACCGTAAGTTCGCAGAGAATAGTTATCACCAACAAAGCACACACACCCTTTCAAGCTCGTCTATATGATGACTCATAAGAAGCGTATGCTTGTCCTTCAATATGCTCTCCTAGTTTCTCATTTCTGCAGCCTCATCTAGCTCTGCAAACACCAGTGCCCTGTTGTTCTTCCATGAAAAACCTTTTCCTGTGCCATCAGGCAGAGCGGATCAAGGTGCTTCCAAAATACCTGAAACCCTCATCCACTGTGCTCAGGTCTAGAGGAGTGAACACAGAGCTGATGAAAATCACTTCAGCTGTGAGTTCAAAGTCAGTTGGAACCATAAACTGGAGGTAAGAGCCTGAGAAGCAAAGACCACAATCCTGGACATGACACGACAAAGAGTGGCCATTGATTGACATAGGCTCAGGAGGTCCTGGAATGATCACATCAGATGACTTCCCATTGTGATCATATTTAGACAGGAGCTTGAGCTTTCAGAGAGAAGGGGGATAAAGTAAAAGGAATAGGAGCAGAACAAAGGAAAGGGTCAGTTATTTTCCATCCAAGGCAAACCCACAGATGTTGGAGCGACCATTAGTCTACTTCATCTTGTAAATCTGTGTTTGTTTGCTCAGAGCAGGTAGCTTTGAACCCTTGGCGAAGTCTGGTTTAGAAATGCAAACCCATAGAAGAACTTTCCATCTTGTTACACATCCCATCATAAGACTGACATTTTTTGTTCTGTTTGCTATGGGCTGGTGGGTGGCTTTAATTTGGTTTTCCCTCCAGTCCCCGAGTCCCAATCTTTGCCAAATCAAGAAGCAGACAGGGAGGGGAAGAGAGGCAAAATACATATGCATTTGCATTCACCAAGTGATCTCAGAAGTAATTTAATACTGGCTCAGGTTGTCCGTGTCATACAAATCAGTTTCATTCTGTGGATTGTTTATATACCACTTCTAGTATGTCTCTAATAAATTAAAATCTTGCTGAAATGGTAAAATATACTGAAGATATAGTGAATGGTCTACAGGCTACACAGAGGGGCCATTATTCTAAGAGGAAATAGGAAAAGCAATCATAAAATTTTGAAAAATTATGCAATAACTTTGTACTTATTGCCCATTTGTATTCATTACAATGATCTACTTCATAGACATATAAATAGAATGGGAAAGTAACAGATCTACAGTGTGCTCTAGACATGGCTTTCAACTTCAGTCAATGAAATTCAATTAGGGTCTTCAATAAAGAAAACCCCAAAAACGCCAAGCATTTGTCTGCATATTTCTCTGTGCCGTCCTGAAGTTACTTGCTTAACTTCCTTCCAGTTCCTTCCCTTACTCTTCTCAGAAAGTCTCTTTTGTGGAGAGATGAGAAGGCACATTTGCTCGGGTTTGCTCGGGGTTGTGGGTACAGTGGTATCGTTCTCCATGGGCACTGAGCTCTCTATGCCCCATCTTCCATAAGCAATTAGCAAAAGGAAAGGACCACACAGATAAGACCGTGATTGCCAGGGACTCGGAACAGGTTTTACGACAGGCAGGCCGATCAAAGGGGCTTAACCAAGATGGTTTTTAATCATGTTTGGGCATTGGAGAGTTCTCAGGTTCAAAGAAATGGGTCTGTGTTTTGTTTAGTTTTGGCAAACCTCTCTTTTCTTCAATAACCTCGGAAAAACAAAGCCCACAGAGTGAGGCCATGCATGATCTTGTTTCCCCGTTCAAGCAAAATATACCACCTTGAGGAGGTCTTTTTCTTATAATCAGTTCTGTATATTTTTAAGACTATTTTGAATAGTCTTTTGACTATTTGAAACTAAACCACTTTTAAATTGTGCTGGGAACCATACGAATTAACTGTTATGGGAAAAAAAATGTTCTTGGGATGTCTTTTATTGTTTTGCAAAGTTCAATATCAAAAGATTCAGCATCACTGTGTTGTTGTTGTTTTTTATCCCCAATACAAAAGAAGTAGATATAATGGGAAGCAATAATGTGGTCCAGAGCAAGACGGAAATTGACCCTCTTTGTAACCCAGGGCCAACAAGTGAAGGAAGATCTTAGACTCACTCAGGTTCACTGAACATGCAACTGCTTCCTTATCTTCTCCCTCTTGCTTCTTTTTCTCTCCCTTCTTCTTTTCCTCATTCTCCATTTCCTCCTCCCTTCCCTCCCTCTCCTTTCTCCCCCTGTTTGCCAGTCAGCAAGCACATGCAAACTTTAGAAACTGCTTAATTCCCTGGTAGAGTGGGCAGAGGGTGACTTCACTGAAGAAAGAGCTTTCCTTTGTTTACTTACAAAAGTACTGATCTTTGAAAACAATATCCATTGTGCACTTCTTTTTTTTTTTTCTAATTTTATATATTTATTTGACAGACAGAGATCACAAGTAGGCAGAGAGGCCGGCAGAGAGAAAGGGGGAAGCAGGCTCCCCGCCGAGCAGAGAGCCCGATGTGAGGCTCGATCCCAAGACCCTGAGACCATGACCTGAGCTGAAGGCAGAGGCTTTAATCCACTGAGCCACCCAGGTGCCATTGCGCACTTCTAAAGATTTTGTCAAATCTCTAAAAAGGAAAGAACAAATCTCAATCTAATTTTCAAACACCTCTTTTTATTTCTTTTTTGTAGAAAAAAAATGAATATGCAGAAATAGTAAAAATATGTCAGGCAGCTAAAGTTGCAAGAACATTATGTAGTACATCACTTAATCACAGAAACCACGATACAGGGGAAAAAAAAACCCTAACCCAAATGTGCTGTTTAATAATCACCAAGGGTCAGAAAGAACCCACAAGCATCCCAGAATCTGTGTCCTTAACTTCCCTCAGATTTGGAAGGGGTTGGGGAGATAATGGAGAAGGAAGCATGGTACATGTTCCGGATTTCTGTTTACAGGTCCCTGCGCAGCTTTTAGTCATGAAGCCAGTTAAGAAGGGAGTTGGAGTCTGGGACCCCTTTCCCAGTTTGGTAGATCTGTAGTAGGTCCCTGAATGGCTGGGTTTTGTTTAGGTTTTTTTTTGCTTCCCTTTACCCAGAACTCTGAGAGTTAGTCTTGGAAAGAGGTAAGTACTGAGGGAATGTTTTAATGAGGGGGAGAAGAGGAAAATTTCAAAATATGTGTTTGTAGAACATCATCGTGGAGATTCTGTGGTGGACCGGGACTGGGGCGGGGTGAGCGTGAGGCCGGCGGGAGGTGAGGAAGCTGCAAGGCTCTGGGTGCCTAAAGCCAAGACACTAATTTCATCCAGCCCCAGAGAAAACTTTTTAAAAAGAGTCAAGGGGAAGCAATCCCAAACACAAAGACTTGGAGGACATTTGGAAATCAGAGATGGGGGAGCGGTCCAATCTGGCAGATGGAAACCCAAGAACACAAGTTGTCCGGGTGTGGATGGGCTTAGAGATGTGACGTTTGGGGGCAAAGAGATGTCCACAGGGAGATGTTTATTGCCTTCTTGCCATAGTAAATGTTCAATGCTCTCAAGACAAAATTCAGAATGTCTAGGGTTTATCATGTAAAAACAGCTTGAGGCAAACACGATGACATTCTGTATATTTATTCACCAAAATGTCCCCCTCTGTTGAGATCATTTTAACTGGGATGGGTCGGTAGTGGGCCCTGTTCTGCTCCTGTAAGCGTCCTGCAGAGTGACTCTGATGGCCTCACTCAAACTAATAAGCATCACTTTCTTCTCTTAAATCCACATCCCTTGCCTCTTAAACATCATGGAAAGGGAAGGTGACATTTTAGAAGGTGTTGTGCTGACAGCCCACAAACCGGGGCTCCATCTAACCGAAAAGGAAAGCTTGTGCTATAGCCATTAAATGAAAATGTTCTCTCTCCAGTGTCTTCTGTAGGTTACTGAACCCAGCCAGGCTGGCATCGTGAAATACTTTAAATGCATGCAGTGTTAGTAAAATACAGAATACATTGTAGGTATTATTCCCCTCTTTAAGTCCATGAATTGCTCGAGGGCAAAGGCATTGTCTTACTCAGGAAGATAACTGTATTTACTGAGGAAAAGACAGACTCTAATGCAGAGCTTTAGAGCATAATAGATTCTCATTAATTGCTTACTGATGGATGGAAATTATTTAGCTCCTGGAACTAAATTTCAGGAGACAAAAGTCTATCAGTAGAAAACTTCAGACTAGAAATATTTTATTAGGCTTGATAACTGTTTTTCTTTCTTTGAGGAGTATTATTGGGTACCTCCGGCTCTGAGTTTCTAGAGTTGTTTGGTACAAAGCTGTTACCATTATTTGGGTACTCAGTTAACACTCTCATAATAGGAATTAAAGCCTCATGGTTCTCTCTCTCTCTTTTTACCTGCTTTTGGTTTTTATCCATATTCTAGGGACTTGGCACAACAGCCTGAGGGAAATAACCTATCCCAAACCCTGGCGAGGGAGAGGGACCACTGGCATGTCGCATCTCAAGTCAGTCTCAGAACAGAGGAGGGACAAAAGCCTCACTCCATGGTCACAAGAACACCTTCCACATCTAAAAATATGAATGTGTCACAATTTTGCATGTCAACCTTACACAGAGGTCATGCTATTCTTGTCTGTGTCATTTCAATTTTAGTATATGAGTTGCCGAAGTGAGCCCAGAGTTCTCTTTTATATATGTCTTTAATCAGACAGATCCTCGAGCTTTTCTCCTGACAGCCTTCAGAACAAGCGAAATCAAAAGCAAGTGTATGATAGTGTAACAGAAGTTTCCATATCATACTAAATCTTTAGTCAAATGCATTGCTCTTCATTGTGCAGTTTATGTCTTTGGTGCTCTGTTTAGGAAGGTTTAAATGCCGTATATTTATATACATGTTAAACTATGGTTATTTTATTGTTTTTATTATTTCACATATTGCATTCAATTTATTTGGAACTGGATTTGATGGGAAAATAAAATTTTATATCTGTTTTCCCCAAACAGCCAATTGTCCTAAAACTATATATTAAAGAATTCAATCTTTACCATTTGCTAAACTCTTACATATATTTGAGGCTACCTCTGACGGACCTTGTATTTTGCTGTAATAAGTTTCTATAAGAGTGGGAACAATTTCTTATCATTTCTTTGTACCTCTAGAACCTGCAACAATACTTAGTCCTCAATAATGAATGAATCAATGGGTAAATTCTCCAATTCACTTAAATGATCCATCAGACTTGCCAATTTCACTGTATAAATACTTCTGGAATCATTCCTCATCCTTTTTTTACCCACACTACCTGCTCTCCGTCAAGCCCTAATAATTACGGAATTTTTCCAATGCATCTTACACACAAACAGAATAAGGTTCTAAAATGCAAATCTGATCAAGTAATCCCTGATTAAAATCTGTGAATTTCATTGCATGTTCCATACCTTTGAGGGTCACCAAGGCCTTGAGCTCAACCAGGTGAAACTACTTTTAGTTTTCCAAACATGCCTGGTTGGTTTTTATGTTATTTTATTTTTAAAAAATCTTTGCATTTGTAAAAGCTATACAGCTTGGTAAGTGCTATGATAGAGGTTTGGATAAAGTGGATTAGGATAAAGATAAAGAACTCTTGAGAATAGAAAGGTAAGTGAGTTTTGACCAGAATGAACAAACAGGCAGGGGTGAGAAAGAGCCTCCACACTGTCCCAGCACCAAAGTCACTGAGAATGATTAGGGGTGGGTGAGGGTGAAGACACAGCTGGGGCCAGATCACGAATGCTCTTGCATGTCATAACCATGGACTTTGAATTTTTCCTACAGGAATGGGGAGTCAAAATTAAATGGGGAATTAGCTTGATAACCATTTTTTGGGGGGAGGAGATGGAAATTTGATAGCAGCCTGAAAGGTGTATTGACAGAGAATGAGTCTAAAAGTCAAAAGTGAGGTTAATAATGATTTTTCAGTAACACAGGTGACATGGGATAAAGCCAACAGTTTTGAGAATCAGAAGAAGGGAGCCACATGATGTTAATAAAGAAAATTCTATAAGATTTTGTGACTGATTTGGCAGGAGGATACATAAAATGAATAACTAGCGAGTAATCTCCTCTCCCCCCAAATCTTGTACCTACCGCCATTTCTGGCTTGACTAATTGGGTAGATGGTGATGTTCTTTACCAAGATGGGAACATTCAGGAAGAAGACTGGTGTAGGAGAACGTGGGAGCAGTGGGGGAGAAAGAAGAGACAATAGACAATATACTTAATATTGGACATGCAAAGAGTTTCCAGCAGGAAGAAGCTGTTAAGAATGTCAAATGCTGCTGAGAGGGCAAGTCAGATGTGGACAGAAAGTGCTCATTTGTACTTAACACAGAAGGTTTGAGTGTTCCGCCTAGAAGCTGAGAAGTAAGAAAGCAGAGACTGCCAGTACAAACTTCTCTGGAAATGAGCTTAGCTGCAAAGGGAAATAAACAAACAGGTAGATCTGTGCCTATAGGAGGCACCTGCCCCACGCCTTTTATTTTCCCATGGAGTTCATGAGAGCTAACATTGTCTTCGCGCTGGATTGTAACCTCTTTGAGGCCAGATTCTGTGTCGTGGTTTCCTGGATGACCACTTGGTTCTCAAAGCCCCAACATCTTACAAGCTTCTAATCCTCCGTGGTGTCTATAATTATCCTGGTGCTCGGGCAGTAGCATTCAATTACATAGTTGCTGAACTGAATACTGTGGATGGGTGACTCATAGCTCTGAACTGGATTATTCAAAATGTCAGTGCCTCAATTTCCTCCTCATCAACAGCAATTACTATTGGAGTTCTTTTAATAGTAAATTGAACATGGAAACATTGTCCTTGCTGTCAAGAAATGTTCACATTCATCTAGTTAATGAGAAGGCCAGTCTTCTTTCCTTCCTAGAAATATGATGAGACGTAGTGGATATATGAGGGCAAATGCATGCATAGTGTGCTAGTACATGGCTAATCCATAAAATCTCCTTTCATATGTTATGCGCTCTGGGTAGGTACAACCACGAGTCAGCTAACCACACGAGATGCTTTTAGGTCTGGCAAGTGGGATGGAAAGCTCGCTGCATCAGTCTCCTCTGTGAGTGCCTGCACGCTTTCTGGTTTCAGGCTGGAAACGTCCTGTGGTGTGTCTGGCCTGGCCAAACCCAGGAAGTACTGAACTTATTAAAATTTAAAAACAAACCAAAGATGTTTGGAACCTCCCAAAACACTCACGTTGTGTCTGAGGGTGAGGGCTTGGATTCAGTTCTGATTCGACAAGAGTACCATACATCAGGAAAACACAAACAGTGCAGGGCAATTTTATGACAGGGCTACACCCTTGCATTCAGTCTCATGACCATCTCAGAAAGCAGCTCCTGTCCAGGGCCTAGGGGAATTTGGTGAAGCTCTCCATCTTCTTTTGATTCCTTTTTGTTAGTCTGCCATAGGAATTTGTGCTTGTGAACACACTCTGAAGCAGCTGGACATGAACATTCTGAAGCAGAGCTGGAGGTACCTTGCCTTGGGCTCCACCAACTTGCTGAGACTGGCATGGTTCTGGCTCTGTATTTGGATGAATATGGCTTATGGTGGGCCCTGGAGCAGGCCCCTGTCTAATCTATTGCTTATGAAGAGCCAGACCACCCATGGGTAATCCACAAGCATCTGTGAATGGGTAATCAGGAGTTGGCTAAATCAAGCTGATGACCAAGAATGAACCTGATGGTCAGAACAAAGCTTCCGGAACAACACGCAAGGGTGTGTTTGCCTACAAATTATGTTTAGGTCATCAAAAAGAATTATAGAATTATCTAGAGTTGGAAGTAACCAGAACAACTACGTAGCTCCACCCCTCCATTTTTTTTATATGAAGGAAGTGAGGCACAGAGATTTTTATGTGAATCATCCAAAGTCAACAGCAGTTAGTGATGCAGCCAGAACTAAGAACCCTGAGATGACCTCCTCTCTCCTTTCAGTGCTAAAACACACACACACACACACACACACTCCACACAAGTTATTTTTAAAATAATTTGTACTTCATTAATATTTACAGAAATCAGCTCTTTTATAAAAAGACATTTAGTGTATGGATGGCCTCTTGAACTTAATTCTGACACGCCCACTTGTACAAAAGCTCTTGGAAGATGTAAGAGGCAAAATAAATCATTTCATATAAGATTATAGAGGTATCCTAAGGAGGAAAAGGAACAAGATCCTTTTAAATTAAAAAGAATTAAATCATACTGGTTCAACTGAGGTAGCCCTGTTTAAGGGAAGTAGAAAAGGAGATGAAGAGGCTCCTGGCTGACTGAGTCGTTTAAGCATGGTGTGCTAGTAGATAAGCCTGGCACCCAAGGACAGGAAAGAAAACAGCTGCCCATACCAACATACGTGACCAAGACATTCTGGAATCAACTTGTGTTGCAGACATGGCCGTCCTGATGTCTTCACAGAACCTAGAAAAATTTTGATTCAGAATGCCCTTAGCTTAGCATACCACAGAGAAAATAAGCCACCTTCCAAACTATAAGGAAGTGACATGTTCTGAGCAGAGATGTATTTCAGCAGCAGTGACTTGAGCACAGGACTGCTATCAAGCCACATTTCTGAGGGCAGCCAAGGTTAGAGCAGGCACAACCGTAAGCTGTGGCTTTTGTATTCACAACTGTAGCACGTGAGTGCCAGGGACATTCTGAGTTCATATCTGCAGGCCAAAGACTGCTAGGCTTTTAGGAGGTGGCAACAACAAACTTTGGCTTCTTGTGCCAGTGATGATGTCATGGTTCTTTAGACTATGGGGTTTAGTAGTGTCCTCTGGCCTCTGGCTTTAGTGTCAGCAAGTACAGTAGGGCAAGACATATGATTCCCTAGTCTGGGCAGTGAATATGGATTCCTCCAACCTTCCCATCTTCTTTGCATCTCATCTGGTTAGGGGTCAGCAGTCAAAGCTGGCTCTTTGGATGTGAGTAATCTTCCTTACTTTCATCAATTTTCTAAACCTGTGGTAAGCCATGATTTTATGGCTCTGAGTCTTGGCACCCTCTTAGATTTGAATGTCCTCCTTCCAACCCCTTTTATATCCTACTACAGTGCTTCCTAATCTAACAAGGCTGAGATATAGCAATATTGCATTCACCTGTCCACTCATTCACTCAATAAATGTATTTCAAGTATCTATCATTCCCAGAAGAGAATGCAGAGGTGAATTAGGTCCTCTGCTCTTGAGCATCTTATGTTAGAGGAAAGAGATAAAGACATGCAAATCAATATATTCCGTATGGTCTTAGAGGGACTGAAATGAAGTCAGGATCAAACGTGAGCTGAAAAGAGGGAACAATTAATATGTCTGGAGGATTGGAAAGAGAAAAGATGAAAAAATGAGGCATTGTGTCTGAAAATGAATGATTTATCAGACTTTGGGAAAATTAAGAGGAGAAAATTCAGGCAGAGAAGACATTAGGTGCAATAAGAGAAAAGTAAGCAATTAAGTACTATAAGTATTAAGTAATATGTCTTTTTTAAAAAAATATTTTATTTCTTTATTTGACAGAGAGAGACACAGCAAGAGAGGGAACATAAGCAGGGGGAGTGGGAGAGAGAGAAGCAGGCTTCTTGCTGAGCTGGGACCACAATGTGGGGCTTGATCCCAGGATGCTGGGATCATGACCTGAGCGGAAGGCAGATGCTTAACAACCAAGCCACTGAGGTGCCCCTTAAGTAATGTAAGTCTCAAGGAGAGATAAAATAATATCTTTAGGTCTTGGTGATTGGAAGATATGAGAAGTCATGTGAAACTTAGGTCTGGGTCTTAGGCACTTGAATCAATGGTCATGCCATTCACTGAACTAGGGGACACAGAACAAATTTAGTATGAGGAGAAATAGGCAATTTTAGTTTGGGGCATGTTGGGGTGACATTAGCACATCAAACTGAAGATTCCGGCTATAGATACTTTCCAAAGCTCCGAAGGGAGATTTCTTCGAGAAATAAAATATTGAGAGTCATCAATATATAAGTAGCATTTTATGCCATGGCAGTAGATGATACATCAATATATAAGTAGCATTTTATGCCATGGCAGTAGAGGAAACAGTTTATCAAAGTCCTAGGGCCGCTGTTATCTAAGAAGCAGACAAGAAAGAGAGGGCAACAAAAAACACTTAAAATAAATACAGAGAAATAGGAGAACCAAGTGGAAGAGTATCTCATAAGCCACAGGAGGAAAACCACTTAGAAAAACAATATTACTAAAATCACAAATGAAAGAAGAAACATTACCATTGATCTTACAGAAATATGGAATATGATAATTATATATCTAGAAATTGGACATCTTTGATGAAATAGATAAAGTTATAGAAAGACAAAACTATCAAAAATGACTCAACAAGAAATAGAAGTTTGATTAGGCCTATAACAAGTAGCCATATTGTGTTAGTAATCACAAATCCTCCCAGAAAAAAAAAGCTGAGGAATAGATGACATCACTGGTGAGTTCTATCAAATGCTTATAGAAGAATTAATGTCAGTTCTTCACAAACTCTTCCAAAGAGAAGAGACAGGTTAACACTTCCTAACTTTATCATTAGTATTATTCTGATGTCAAAAACAGACAGATACCACATGAAAAGAAAACTATGGACCAATATCCTAAATGAATATAGATGCAAAAATCCTCAACAAGATACAAGCAAAGTTAACCTAGCAGCATAGAAAAAGGATTATATACCCTGACCAAGTGAGCTTTAGCCCAAGAATGCAAGGTTGGTTCAACATATGAAAATCAATCAATGCAACTACTCCATATGAAGATAACATCAAACACCATACGATATCTCAATAGATACAGAAGGAGTATTTGACAAAATCTAGCACCCTTTCATAACAAAAATATGCAATAATGAATCACTAAATTCTACCCCTGAGACAAATAATATGGCATATGTTAATTACACTGAATTTAAATAAAGAGTTTTTTAAAAAGAAAGAAAGTTAAGAAAATATATAACAAACTGGGAATAGATGGGAATTTACTCACCCTGAGAAAGGACATGTATGAAAAACTCACAACTAATGTCATACTTAGTAGTGGGAACTGAAAGCTTTCCCCCTGAAACAAGAATGAGACAAAGTTGTCTGTTACCAATTTTTTTCAACCTTGTACCGGAGGTTCTAGCCGAGGAAGTTAGGCAATAGAAAGAAATAAAAGGCATCAGGATCAAAGGAAGGAGTAAAACTATCTCTATTTGAGAATGACATGATAATATACATCCTAAAGAAATCACAGAAAAATTATTATACCTAGCAAGTCCAGCATGTATAGGTTAAGAGCTCAACACACAAAATAAATTTATATTTCTATTTACTAGCTATTAATTATCTGAAATGATATTAAGAAAAGAATTCACTTACAATAATATAAAAATAATATAATACTTGGAGTAAATTTAACTAAGAAGTGCAAGACTTATACATTGAAAACTACGAAATATCATTGAAGGAAATTAAATAAGACCTTAATCAGTGGAAAGACATTTAAGCGTGTGAATTGGAAAACATTGTTAAGATGTCAATACTCCCAACTTTATCTGCAGATTCAACACAATCCCTACCAAAATTTCAACTGCTGTTTGTTTTACACAGATGAACAAATTCATCCTAAAATTGATATTAAATTATAAGGGGTCCAGAATAGCCAAACATGTCCCAGTTTCAAAACCTACTAAAAATCTACTGTAATCAAAAGAGTGTTGTGCTAGTGTAATAATAGATAAATAGCTCAATGAAAGAGAATTGAGAGTCCAAAGATAAACCTATGGTCACCTGATTTTTACAAGTATACCAAGAGTACTCAATGGTGAATGTTGGGTGGGGGAGGGGCAACTGGTTATTTACATGAGGACTCCTACTTCACACTTTATACAAAAATTAACAAAGTGGTCAATGGCCCAAATGTAGAGATTAAACTTTCATAATAAAACATGAGTGTAAATCTTCATGACTTTGGATTAGGCAATAGTTTGTTATACACAAAATCAAAAGCATAAGGGATCAGAGGAAAAAAATGGGTAAATTTTTTTCACTTTTTTAAAATTTCTTTTCAGCGTAACAGTATTCATTGTTTTTGTGCCACACCCAGTGCTCCATGCAATACATGCCCTCCCTATTACCCACCACCTGGTTCCCCAACCTCCCACCCCCCGCCCCTTCAAAAGCCTCTGGTTGTTTTTCAGAGTCCATAGTCTCTCATGGTTCATCTTCCCTTCCAATTTCCCACAACTCCCTTCTCCTCTCCATCTCCCCATGCCCTTCATGTTATTTGTTATGCTCCACAAATAAGTGAAACCATATGATACTTGACTCTCTCTGCTTGACTTATTTTGCTCAGCATAATCTCTTCCAGTCCTGTCCATGTTGCTACAAAATTTGGGTATTCATCCTTTCTGATGGAGGCATAATACTCCATTGTGTATATGGACCACATTTTCCTTATCCATTCATCTGTTGAAGAGCATCTTGGTTCTTTCCACAGTTTGGCGACCGTGGCCATTGCTGCTATAAACATTGGGGTACAGATGGCCCTTCTTTTCACTACATCTGTATCTTTGGGGTAAATACCCAGTAGTGCAATTGCAAGGTCATAGGGAAGCTCTTTTTTTAATTAAAGATGGGTAAATTTAACTTCATCAATTTAAAAACTTTTGTTTTCAAGTAATGCTCTCAAGAAAGTGATGTGACAATCCACATTTTGGGAAAAATATTTGCAAATAAATGTATATATTTAGTATATATATATTTGCAAATCATATATATATTCAGTAGTAGTTTTATATTTGCAAATTATATATATTTAGTAGTATATACAAATATTTACAAATATATATGTTTAAAAATATTTGCAAATCATATATATAGTATATATCACATATATTTAGTAGTATCTGTATATATATAGTGTGTGTATATATAGTGTGTGTGTATATATGTATACGTGTGTGTGTATATATATATACATATGTATATATATACTCTTACCAAATATAAAGGTACTCTTACAACTCAACAATAACAGGACAAATAACCCAATTTAAAATGGGCAGAGGATTAAATAGACATTTGTCCAAAGAAGTTCCAATGACCAATAAACACTTGAAAAGATTACCAACATTATAAGCTATTGGTGAAACGCAAAGCAAAATCACAACGCTATGCTACTTCACACTCATTAAAATGCCTACATTTTTAAACAAAAGAAACAAACAAAAAAGTAAAATTTGTTGGCAAGCATGCAGAAAAGTTGGTACCTTAATATATTTTCAATGAAAATGAAAATGATCCAGCTGCTGTGGAAAACAGTTTAGCAGTTCCTAAAAAAGATAAACTGAGAGTTACCAAATGATCAAAAAATTTTACTTCTAGGTATATATGCAGAAGAATTGGAAACATATATTCATACAAAAACTTGTACATGAATATTTTCAGCAGCATTATTCATAACAACCCCAAAGTGGAAACAACCTACATGCCCATCAATTGATGAATGGATTAACAAATGTTATATTTCCATAAATTATTCAGTCATAAAGAGGAATAAAGCACCACATCCTACAAATGGATAAAGCTTGAAGACATGCTCAGTGGAAAAAAGCCAGTAACAAAAGGCCATATAATTCCATTTATATAAAAGATCCATAATATGTAAATCCATAGAGAAAGAAAGATCAGTTGTTGCCAGGGGAATGGGTGGAGGAGAGAATGGGGAATGACTGCTAATTGGTATGGGATTTCTTTTGGGAATGAGGACAATATTCTGGGGTTAGATACTAGTAATGTTACTGAACCTTGGGAAGATACTAAAAAACTACTGAACTGTACAATTTAGAACTATGAGTTTTGTATTATGCAAATTATGTCTCAATAAAAATTGCTTTTCTCTAATGATTAATGATGTTGAACATCTTTTCATTGTGTTTGTTTGCCTTAAGTATACCTTCTTCGATGAAGTGCTTGTTCAAATCTTTTAACCAGCTTTTATTGGGTTGCTGGTCCTCTTACTGAGTTGTGTTATGTGTTTGGAATTTTGAAGTTCTTAACAGATGCATGTTTAGAATTATTGCTTCCCAGTTTCTGTCTCCTACTATTAATCATCATGTACTTGTTTATTCCCTTAAAAGAGACTGCTTATCTCTTTTGTTAACTCCATTTTTCTCACAAGTGTATTCCATACAAAAGAGGTTGTGAGTGAGTGCTATGCTCCATTATGCTTGAAACTCCCAGATATTACAAACAAATATGCTGGCCCACTCTGTCTTTACAACTGTGTTAAAATTTTAGCTGAGTACTTATTACCAGTTTGGATTATATTCCTTGCCAAAGGGAGTTTGGTTATTCTATTTCTCCTTGGTAGGTCTTGTCACTCTAGAATTCAGATCAGTTGAGTGCCATTAAAACATAGGCCTCTGATGGACTCAAGAAAATACATTATTCAAGTATTTATTTTTATTTATCTCGTAGATTATCCCAGATTTTCCAAGTGTAACAGTAGGAGCAATGTTCACCTGAGACTTTCTATACCTTATACAGAAAGATAACCTTCCATTTCTTCTTATGTTAATTTCAGTAATTTATGTCTTTCAAAGAGTTTGTTCATTTCAGCTTTTTTTCAGATTTATTGGCACAAACCTCTTCATAATATTTTTTAATGCCTTCTGTCTGTAGGGTATGCAATGATAATCCCTCTTTCATTTCTGCTTCAAGTAATTTTTGCTTCCCTATATTTTTAATCCTCCTGCTTACCAATTTTGGTGATATTGCATAAGAGGAACCTTTTTAAAAATTGTTTTTAATGTATTGTGTCCTTTTTATTAATTGATATTATGTTTATATATTCATCTACTGAAATTATATTTATTATGGCATTCCTGTTACTTTGCAGTTAACTTGATTTTTTTCTAGTTTCTTAGATTACTGATACAGAATTTTCCTCTTTTTTAAAATGAATATTTAAAATTATAAATTTCCTTCTAAATATTTTGATATGTAATGTGAAATTTTCATTCAGTCAAGATATTTTCTTATTTTTTGTGCTTTCTTCTTTGACTCATGGGTGACTAATAGAGTGGTGCTTTTATATTTCAAAATATTTGAGGTTAGTTCAGATATTTTTATGTTATTTATTTCTAATGTAATTCCATAGAGATGAGAGGAAAAACTATCTGATTTCAATTCTTTTAAATTTACTAATATTTGCTTTGAAGTCCAGTGTATGAATTATCTTGGTGAAAAATCCATGTGTGCTTCAAAAGGATGTGTATTTTGCAGCTGCTGGATATAGTTTCCAGAAATATCATTTGGGAAAAGATGTTGATAACATTGTTCAATATTTCTAAATTCTGATTTTATGCCTAGTTTCTCTAGCAGTACCTATGAGGAGAGTATTTGTATCCCTTTTCAGTTCTCAGTTCTTGCTTCATCTAGTTGAAAGATTTATAACTAGATATGTATACAGTTAACACTAATTATGTCTTCTGAATTAACTGACTTATTTATAATGATAAAGGATTCCTCTTGATCCTCAGTAATATTGCTTGTTCTCAATGCTAATTTTTCTGATGTTAATATGGCCATTCCAGCTTTCTTATAATTAATGTTTTCATGGTTTGTAATTTTCCACGTTCCTTCTAAGTTATCTATGTCTTTATATTTAAAGTGGGTTTCTTATAGGCAGCACAAAAGTAGGTCTTGCTTTTCTATTCAATCTCATGATATCTGGCATCTAATTAGAGTTTTTATGGTTTATATTTAATGTAATCATCGATATGATCAGTTTTAAATCTATCATCTTGCTAGTTTATTTCCACTTGTTCCATTTGTTCTTTGTCTTTTTCTCTCTTCTTCCTTCTTTTGAATTTATTAACTAATCTTTAGTCTTCTACTTTATGTTCATTATCAGTATATCATCTATACATCTTTTTGCTGTTATTGATTGCTGCATGGTTTGAAAAATTAACCTTTAAAACATCTCAGTCTGCCATCAGCTAATACTGTTCTACTTCATCTACAATGTAACTATATTTCTACTTATTTCCTTTCCATCCTTCATGCTATTTTTTGACATGTTACTATTTCCTGAAAAATAACACAATTTATTGTTAATATTTTTGTTTTAGTCAATTATATTTTAAAGAAATCTTTTAAACAAATAAAAATATTTTTTACATTTATCCACATATTTACTATTTCCAGTATATGAATTTCTTTTTTGTATATAAATTTCCATAAGTACCATTTTCCTCCTACCTGAAATATTTCGTTGAATATTTCTTATAGTGTTAGTTTACTGGGGATGATATTCCAAACTTGTTAAAATCAGCCAAATTTTGATTTTACCTTTATTAAAATATATTGTTACTGGCTATAGAATTCTAGGTTAACTTTAATTTTTTGTAATTTTAAAGATGTCATTCTACTGTCTTCTGTCTTGCATACCTTCATGCAAGAAATGTGCTATAATTCTTATCCTTACTCTCTGCCTATAATCCTCTGATAACTTTTAACTTTTTTCTTTAATTAGTAGTTTTCAAAATTCTGTATTTATTGTGCTTGGGTTTGTTGAGAACCTTAGATCTGTAAGTTTATAGTTTTCATTAAATTTAGAAAATTTTTACCTATTGCATCTTCAAATGCTTTTTCTTTCTCCTCTCTTTTGGGTTTCTAATTACATGTGTTGTCTCCAACAGGTCACAGAGGCTGTATTACAAGTTTTAGCTTTTTCCCCCCTCTTTGTTTTGTCCTGGATAATTTCTACTTCTCTATTTTCAAATTCAGTGACCATTTCTTTCACAATTTCTAACTTGCTTTTAATTTCTTAAAGTGAACTTTTAATTTGAGATATTGTATTTTTCATCTCCAGAAGAAGATCCATTTGGAACTTCTTTTTTTAGAGAGAGAGAGAGCGAGAGCGAGCATGGGTGAGTATGGGGAGTGGTGAGGGGAAACTTAAGCAGACTCCACTCTTAGCACAGAGCCAAGACAGTGCCCAAGACCCTGAGATCATGACCTGAACCAAAATCAAGCATTGGTTGCTTAACTGACTGAGTCACCCAGGTGCCTCTCCATTTGGAACTTTGAAAAATACCTTCCATTTTTCCATTCATTTGCTTATGCTTTTTAAAAAACTCTTGAACATTTTTACTATTTTGATTTTTTAAAAAAGATTTTATTTATTTATTTGAGAGAGAGAGAGAGTGAGACTGAGAGAGAGAGCATGAGAGGGAGGGAGGGAGAAGGACAAGCAGACTCCATGATGAGCAGGGAGCCTGGCACAGGGCTGTGTCCCCGGACCCTGCACCATGACCTGAGCTGAAGGCAAATGCTCAACCAACTGAGCCACCCAGGCACCCCAATTCTTGAACATTTTAAAAACATATTTATAAAGTGTTTTAAACTTCTTTTCTGTTAATCCCATCATCTCTGTCATTTCTGGGTATGTCTCTATTGACTGGTAATGTGTTACATTATTTCCAATTTTTCCTAAAATTGGTAAAATTCCTAAAACTCCTAAAATTTCCCAATTTTTCTAATTCTAATGTGACACATTTTCTGCTTCTTTTTATGTATAGAAATTTTCTATTAGATTGTGATTTCTATGTTTTCAAGTGCTAGATTTTATTATACTCCTCAAAGACAGTTGGATTTTGTTCTAATAGACGGTGAATTACTGTGCTCAGTTTATCCTTTTGAGGCTTGTTTTCAAACTTTTTAAAAAGAGAATCTAGAATAGCTTTAATCCAACAGAAACTTAGCTCTGCTACTAAAGCATGATTTTTCTGGGATCTCTACTGATAGTTCTGGGGTTTTAACAAGGACTCTCTACTCTGGGTAGTTAGAACTTGAATATTTCCCAGATCGGTGTGAACTCTAGAAACTATTTATCTATGGCTCCACAATTTTTTTTTTTTTTTGGCCTAGCCGCATAGCATTCTATCCTGTGCATATGAATTCTATTCAGCTGCCCTCTAAAAGAGAATTTTATGCAGCTCTTTGGAGCTTTCTCTCTATATAGCTCCCTTTTTTTGGATAGTCTTCCCTAAAAATGCCAAGTGTTTCAGCTTCTCTGAACTCTATCTTGTTAATTCAACAAGTCTGTGTTCTTCATTTGGAATAGTCCCTTCTGGTCCATGCCCCCACAGAGGTCCAGAAAAGCCTGTAAACAGAGAACGAGAGCAATAGCAGGGCTCCACTCTCATTTGTCTTCTGGGGATCAGAGTCCTCTGTTTCCTGTTATCCAATGTCTGAAAATTATTGCTAAATATCTTTTTCAGTTTTCTTGTTCTTTATGATGGAACGATAATCTCAATCCCAATTGAGATTGGAAAACTGAAACTCAGTAATTAAATTTTAAAGTTGTCTTTTGATTATAAACCATAAAGTGTATTGTTGGAAGACAATATGCCATGAGTCCCTGATATTTCTATATGTCTTGTGAGCAAGGCATGGATTGCCTTTTGTTCCCCACTGTATTTTCTAAGGGTGTTTATATAGCAGTCTTGAAAGATGGAGTTGAGGTCTTTCGGAATTCAGGGTAGGTTTCTTATAGCTTTGGAAAAAGCCTCCCTATGGAACAAACGGCAGACACACTTACTTGTTTTAAAAAGAACTGTTTCCTTAAGCTCAGGGATCCCACCCTGTAAAGAAACTTACTGTATTTACAGACATCTTTCAGACTTCTTCACTGTGGGAGTTGCGGCTTGAAGAACTGATATCAAAATGTTGATATTCTGGGACGCCTGGGTGGCTCAGTTGGTTAAGCAGCTGCCTTCGGCTCAGGTCATGATCCTAGCATCCTGGGATCGAGTCCCACATCGGGCTCCTTGCTTGGCAGGGAGCCTGCTTCTCCCTCTGCCTCTGCCTGTCAGTCTGTCTGCCTGTGCTCGCTTGCTCGCTCTCTCTCTCTCTCTGACAAATAAAAAAAAAAAATGTTGATATTCTGTCTACTGCCATTGCTATCAGTAATAAATTGTCTTTTGTTTCTGATCCAGGGGTATCATGTCCACTATTAACATCCATGAAACTGTGGCAGGCTAAATTGTTAGCTTGCACGTAGGATAAATTTCAGACTCTTCACAATTTTTAACACATACTTTCAGAATATACTATTTATATTAATGGAGATTAAAAATGAGATATATGACAACTTATAATAGCTAATATTTGTTCCAGGAATACTTGCAAATGTTGCTTTTATATAAAATCACTCAAAACCCAACCAATGTTGAATTTTTATACCCCTTTTTCACATGAGAAACAGAAGTTCGGAGAGGATATGATTTGGACAGAACCAAATGGATAGTTAATAGTAAGCCAGCATTCAACATTATGCTTTCCTGTTCCCCTTCCACTGTTATGCAAGCTCCTGGCACTACCCAATTATAACAATATTAACATTAAAAAGCATATAATTGAGGTTTAAATTATGTAGTAGACTAAAATAACTATAGAAATTCAGCAGAAATGAAGCATTCTGCCTGTTAAATTTCTGAGAAAAGGCTGACTGGAGGAAGAGGGACGAAGTGCCTGAAGCTGGTGCTCAAAGCTGAACACTGCTAGTCTTTCTTGTGAAGGTTTCTGTAAACCTTGCAGTCTACACTGGAGCTGTGCTATTTCCTGCCTTGCAAGTGAGATATAAACAAGGGCATGTACATGAAACATGGTGATGCTAATTCCTCCTCCTTCCCCCCATCCCACTTACACAACTCTCGCTTACCTACCCAGGTGCTCATGCTTGGATCACAAGCTGACAGAGGGGGTTTCAGGGGTTATGGGCACAGTAAGATGTACCTCAGTCTCCAAATGTACTGTAGGGATGTGGGCTGTGTCTTGGCAAATGATTTGACAAAATTTTATTTTTAATTCTTACCCTGAAAAGTACATAAATAAAAATACTCATTACCAATTAAGTACTTAATTGTACTTTAATAACCCACTTATAAAATATTAATAAGGTACTTAAAAGTCATTGGGTATACCAGAACATTGAAAATAAAGCCTTGCCTCTTAAATTCACTGTCCTCCAAAATCCTAAATCTAAAATGAGAGGACCCGAGAAGGAACACAGGAGCCAATAGGTCCTATCATTACTGTGTCACAGGGGTAAAGAAATTGACCCAAGGCAACTGTACTTTGAACATGTTCAAAAATCAGTCTTAACAAATTTGTTTTTTTAAGATTTATGTATTTATTAGAGAGGAAAGAGAGAGTGAGCAGGGAGAGGGACAGAGGTAAAGGAAGGTGGGAGAGAGAGAGAATCTCAAGCAGACTCCTCACTGAGTCCAGCACCCTACAAGGGGCTCCATGCCAGGACTCTGAGGCGATGACCTGAGCCAAAATCAAGGGTCGAATGCTTAACTGACTGAGCCACCCAGGTGCTCCCAAGAATGGGAGCTTAAAATGCTATTCTAAATCTGACTTTTTCCTCCAGTGGGGCAAGTGAAAAAGAGGAGGACAATATGATCAATCTTCAAGTTCCAATAAGAACATTAACAACTTACATGAACACCAAATTTGACTAGAAGAGAAAAATGGGTATTATCTTAAACAAGATTCTGTATCCAGATGCTTTTTATATTTGGAAACCTCTGGAAATCTGCTAGGGAGAAACAAATTGGATTATTTTTCAAGTTAAAATATGACTTTAAATACTTTTTACCGATTGGAAGAAATATTTCTTACATTCTTTCTAATACAACAAATATTTATTGAGGGACATTTTGCAGCTACAGAGGACATGAAGGCAATAGACAAAATACGTCTCCAAAATGCCTAAAGGAGCAGGGAATTTTACAATGGTAATAAAGGCATTTGAATAAGTGTGTAGAGTCAGGGCTTAATAAGGGGTAAGTGAAGTGGACGTAAAAGAATGAAAAAGGAGACCTTAGTGAGAGATGAGGTACAAAGAGCCATTCCTGATGATGTGAGAGTTATAGGAAATCTGAGGCTGGAGTTACAGTAGAGCACTTGAGGTCAAGGTCTTAGAGACCTATCACCCTCATGGAAATGATCCTTCAGAGAGTACAGATAGCAGAAGAAGGTAAGATAAGCAAGATTGCACTTGGAAGAAAAGCGACAATATTGAGACACTGCCATGGCAGTGTGAGATTTCAGTATCTTAAATTGGATTCGATTCTAATTTTTTTAAAAAGCTAGCACATCATAAAATGTTCCTAAAATTTAAACAATGAAGTCATAAACCAAAAAAGTAAACTATCTAACCGCAAAATGAGATATATTGAATTTCATTTCACCCTTGAGAATAGTTGATGGGACTAAATGTAGTCAGGAGGCACTAGACTAAGGCCATTTTTAGGAAAATATTGTGACAAAATATTTAGAAAAGGAAAGTGTGGGCCTGAGGACATGGATTAGATATTCCTGACAATGGGAAAACAAACCACTCTGTCCAAGAAGTCAACTAGACCTTGTGGAGGAAAACAGAAAAGAGAATAAAACAGAGTTGGGGGAAGCTGGCACCTGCGTTGGTGGAGAGGGCCAAGGGGGTTTCTGAAGAACAGGACAGTCTAATATACAGTTTGAAATGGACTGTGGGATCATTTCCTATCCTTTTGCCATTGCCACCAGATCTCTAGTGAAGGCACACAGCTGTGGCATGAGAGTGGTTTTCGGGAGGGCGGGAATGGAGGGAAAGGGGATCTATGGGGAGACAGAACTGCCCAGCGGCCAGATGCAGATCCTGACAGCAGGGGTGCAGGACAGAAACCAGTTGGATGAGTCAGAGGTAGCTGAAAAGAAACCAAACACCTACAAAATAAAGGAATTTGGGGCAGGCACTGGAATTCTTAAGGGCAAGGTGACCCAAGCTGACATCTGGGTTACATGGATCAGGAAAGACTTTTTAAGCAATGCCTAATCTGTATCCTAAAATGGCAAGACAGAGATTGCCCTGTGGAAGAAGTTTGGATATATTCAGGTTGGCAAACTTTAAAACAAAGTGCACCATTTAGCTGTTCATGTGGACTTGAAGAAGTTTACTGGATGAAGATTTGTAGGAATATCAAATAGCTGTATATATTTTCAAACCAAAAAATCATTTCAGGGGCACCTGGGTGCCTCAGTTCGTTAAACGTCAACTCTTGATTTTGGCTCAGGTCATGATCTCAGTCCTGGGATCGAGTCCTGTGTCTGTCTGGCTCTTGCTTAGTGGGCAATCTGTGTGAGGGCTTCCTCCCTCTCTTTCTTCCCCTCCTCTCTGGCTTTCTTTTCACTCCCTTTCTGCAACATCCAAATGGCTCACCACCAGAAAAATGACAAGCACTGATTGCTTCCCCTACCAGGGTAAATGCCCTCCAGGGGATTCTTAGGGCTACTTCTCCCTTCAGCCCCTTTCCAGAGGCTGCCATGTAATAAGGTGTCCGTATCTCCTCTCTTAATAATCCTCTTCTGTCCCTTAGTCTAGATCCCTAATCTCTTGACTAATACCAGCTTCTCCTGCTGGGAAAAATATCAGTTGGTGTTTTAATAATCTCAGTAGTGATGCACTCAGCTCCCATTGAAAGCAGTTTTTCCTGTTACTCAGTAAAAGACTACTATCCTCAAGCATCGGTGTTGTGCTAGTTATCCCGATCAGAACTTCCAACCAAGAATACGTGGGTCTTTGCTTTATAGCTGTATGATTATAAAGCTTTCTGATAGAAGTCTTTTTAAACCTCAGGTACTTGCCACCCACCCCACCCCCACAGGGACTGATTTTGCTTCCATCCTAGAGTTTAAAAACTCCTACGGGTTTTGTCTTTAATGGAAGCTTCTTTGTTGTAGACATCCACCATTCTTGCGGAGATCCAGATTATTAGCCCTACGTACTGCACTGACTAATAAATATTGAACCATCCCACAGGTGTGTGTTGTCATTAATTGTGAGCATGACTTACTTCTTTTTTTAGCTAGTAAGCTTACAGTCTCTTCAAGGTAGGAATATTTATCTTTGTGACCCCACTGAATATAACACGATACTTTGTGCACACAAGGAGATGAATGAGTATTTTACAGGATAAAGTTAAGCAAAAGAACTATGCAGATTCCAGTATAGAGAATACAACCTAAACACCACAGTCAATAGAACTTTCTGTGAGGATGGAAATGTTCTGTATCTGCCCTAATTTGCTAGTCACTAAGGTCCAAGCCATTGAGCACTTGACTTTTGGCTAACATGACTGAGGAATTAGTGTCTAATTTTAGTTAGTTTTCATTGATTTTAATTTAAACATAACTAGCTGCAGGTGGCTAGTGACTGCTTTATTAGATCAGGCAAATAGAATATCCAGCAAAAATCTCGACCTCCTTCATTTCTTGAATCATGTTTTTCTCTCTACTTAAAAATAAGTAGTGTTCTCAGGAACAGCTTTGTTCTGGATGCCAGGCTTGGCTTTGGGAGTCAGGCTCTGTGCTAACTCTTCTTTTATAGATGATTCATACCTCACAACAACCCTGTGTGGCAGATTATGTCGTTTTCCACATTTGACCAAAGCATGGAGATGTGAAGTCATTGCTCCTGGTCATCACTTAGCTGGAGCTGCTTTCCAAAAAAAAAAAAAAAAGAATGAATCAGTGAGTGGGTGAATGAATGAGTTAAGATTCATGTCTCAGACATGGTGTCAGGTCTAAGTGAACCCACTTTCCTGTAGTCAGGATCCTTGGTTGGTTCTGGGTGAGAAGATGAATTTTAGAGCTCCCATGTGCCCCAGCACAGAATGTGAGTTACAGCACAGCCCCAACTTTTTCCACGCAGCAGACTTCAGTGTGGCTTCACTTGGGGGGACAACTCGTAAGCACTCAGGGAGGGCAAAGCTAGAGTAGGAATTTTTCCTACATTCAGATCCTGAAGAACAGCAATTAGAAAACAGCTTTCCTTTTTTTTTTTTTCCTTCTTTTTCTTCTTATGGAACTAAACTGACTGGTAAAAAACTGCTCAGTGAAACTTCTTCTATAGACAAAAAAGATTGTATGGTTTTTTTGTTGTTGTTGTTGGTGGTGGTGGTTTTGGGGGTTTTTTTGGTTTTTGTTTTGTTTTGTTTTGTTTGTTTTTGTTTTTTTGTAGAAAAAAAAGGATCTGGGACAGGGAGAAGGGTGCTCCAAGGGACCTCTTTTTAGCACATAGACTGTTCCTAGGATTTCTGTTTGGGCCTTTTGTGTGTGTTTATTTGCTTTTTGTCTCTGAAAGTCAGAACCCAGTGTCTAAGGTCTCACAGACTTTAATTTCAGTGAATGCCAGAAAGGGGCATTCCTTCCTCTTGCACACAGTAAGTGTGGCTAAGGTTAGTGCCTCAGGAAGACGTGAAATCATGCTGGGTGGGAAGATGGGATGAGAAATTCATACGACGAACGGCTCGTTATGTAGGATGTACAATGGAACAAAAATACCCACCCTCCAACTGGATCACACATGATCTTTTAAGGTCAAGAAAAAGCATGCCATGGTGGACATGATGGAAATCTGCAAGAATGAAGTCCTTGGAGCCAATCCTGGCATTCTGCGTGCTTTCCTTTCCCCTAAAATTGGCTCATCACACCACTAGAAAAAAAATACACCACAGAATGAAGTTATGTTCCAAAAAAACAAAGAAAAAAGTATTGCCTTGAGCATTCTCTGTACAGGGATATTATTTTCCTTTATGATATTGAACATGTATGTAGTTAAGTCAGCCTAGCAATTAGTTGGATTGATGCAAATGTTTGCCCCATTCTTGTTAAAAGATTACTGTGATTTGGTTTAAATGTGTCTGTACAAAAAGATGTTTTCATTTCTAACTGCTGGTATCTATTGGGATAGGCTGCTGTAAGCATCCCCCACCCTCTGACTTCCATTCTGATGGCATTTATTATTATATATTGCGCAACAAAGCAGGTGGGCATGATAATAATATTCTTGAAAGAAGACCTATATTCTCATGGCAACAGTTTGCAATAGTGCTGTAGGGGTAAACAGGGAAGCCAAGATGGGAGTTGCTGTTAACACTTGGGTTTGCACACCTGTATTAATGACACCCACCTACAGAGAAAAAAAAAGGTGACAGTCCTCTAGGCTCTTGGCAACTTCTAAACATAAGTAAAACAGCTGCTTGCTGAGACCCTACTGTGTGCATGTGTGCAAGTCAATGAATGCATCAGGCTCTATCAGAGGGATGAAGATACAACCTGATTGATATCTGCTAGAGAAACATCTGCTATTTTTGCCCAGCATCTGGAATTGGTTTGATTGGATGAAACATTCTGATTTCACTTTCGGAGGATCCCCCACAGTCAGGATACATGTTAATGTGCTAGAACCCGAGGCTCCCGGTTTGGTTTCTTGACCCAAGGCTGGCTAAGGAGGCAGAGTGCTTATTTCACGGTGGGCACAGGACCACACCCTACACCAATGAAGAGCCAAACTGCCGCCGAGCCAGTGAAGAAGAGGCATTTAATTTCACAAGAGGTTGCAAAGCTGGGATTTACATCGGGATGTCTCGCCACAGCATGGAAGGCAGCTGCCTGAGAATAAAACCAATAGAAAGAGACATAGCTGGTAGCTGGGGGAGAGAAAGAGACCTGTATTCTTTGAAGGTCTAGATCTGTTTCCAAGGGAAGTTCAGCTCCTTGAACTTCCCAGTTCCATGAGTCAGTGGATGTTCTTATTTTACTTAAGCCTCTTAAGTGTGAGTGGTGGTGTCTGGGGCTTGCAAGGAGAAGAGTCCATCCTGATAAATACATCTCTCTAGGAAAGTATGTATTTTAAAAAAGAAAAACTGATACTTATTAACACTTATCATCTTCCAGGTAATTTAAGAACATGTTCTCATGTCAGCTTACAATTGTAGGGCATTGAATTTCCACTTTATATATGGTAGTACCCTCCTGTCCGTGGGGGATACGTTCCAAGACTCCCAGTGGGTGCCAGAAACCACAGACACTACTGGACCCTTATGTGCACTATGTTTTTTTTTTTCTTCTATGTTCCTATGAT
The DNA here is from genome assembly GCF_922984935.1 of Meles meles. Classification (NCBI taxonomy): domain Eukaryota; kingdom Metazoa; phylum Chordata; class Mammalia; order Carnivora; family Mustelidae; genus Meles; species Meles meles. The sequence continues at coordinate 66,561,858 of NC_060072.1, forward strand.
AAAGTTTAATTTATAAATCTGACACAGTAAGAAATTAACAAGAATAACTGATAATAGAACAATTCTAACAATATACTGTAATAAAAGTTATGTGAATGTGGTCTCTCTCTCTCTGAAAATAGCTATTTACTGTGCTCACCCTTCTTGTGAGGAGATGAAAGGAGGTGAAGGATGTAGGCACAATGGTATAGCATTAGACTACTCTTCCCCTTCTGAAGCTACGTCAGTGGGAGGATCATCTGCTTCGGGACCATGACTGACCGTAGGGAACTGAAATCGTGGAAAGCAAAACCTCAGAAAAGGGGAAATCACCATCTTAAGTGGTGTTCTGTCGGGTGGCTGCATTGTAAATTGGTTACTATATTCACACAGTTTCAGATATTTAGATGGCTATAGGTGCTCTCATCACCAAAAAATAGGGTAACTATGTTAGGAGATAATATGTTAATTAGTTTGAGTGTATATGTATATCAAGTCTGTGTATATCAACTCATCCTGTTGCACACTTTAAATATATACAAATGTTATATTAAAAATAAAATTAAAGGAGGCAAACAATATCTAATCAAAAAATCTATTTTAATTTATGTAATACACACAATTGTTTGCTTTAAAAAATAAATAAATGCTTACGCAATTATAAGAAGGCAAACTGAGGCACAACTGGGTGGCTCAGTCAGTTAAGCATCTGTCCCAGGGTCCTGGGACCCTGAGATCATGAGACCGCATTGGGCTCCCTGTTCAGCACGGAGTCTGCTTCTCCCTCTCCCACTCCCCCTGCTTGTATTCCCTCTCTCGCTGTCTCTCTCTGTCAAATAAATAAATAAAATATTTAAAAAAAAAAAAAAAACAGGCGGCAAACTGAGCAGGATGACCAAAATGATGGAGGTGTGTTTCTAGGCATTAACCTTGCCTGTGGTTCATAGTGGTTTGAGGTATGTTTTGAAATTAATGATAAACTTCTATTTTAGTGGCAAAATAAGTGCAAAGGGGGAATTTAAGTCTACTTTAAGTGAGGCTATGAAAAAGAAACATGCTTTTAAAAAGAAATGTGATAGCCCTCAGGTAACATGAGCATCCAAACTCCTAAGTGAACTGCTCCCCATTGACAAATATAATGGCTTTCCACGTGATATCCAACAAATACTCATACATTTACAGCTCTTTTGATCACCCAGATTCAATAAAGAAATTTCCTTTAAAATATAAAAGGTTAAAATAGATGTGGCAAAGAAAGCCAAACTTGCATATCTCGCCATTAAGCCCAGTTACCATGTCAAATCTACAGATTGCTCCACAAGCAAAATTTCCACTTTGAGAATTTTATTTTGCTCAGAGACAAAGTGAAATAATTTTGTATGTTATAAAGTGGTCAAACAACTTGGCAAGGATTGGGAAAATTCCATGTTTTACTTTTCTATCAGATTCATTTAGCCAAATATAAAAGAACCATTTTTCTTATTTGGGCATGATATTTCCATAAAAGTCGTGGAATTAATGTGATGGCCTGCCAGGTGAAAGATTTTGTTTTCCTCCATTCTGAGAATCAGCAGACCTGTTGATAAGATCATTATCACAACCACTAAAAGTGCTGAGTCCAAAACAGCAAAAAGCTCTGTTTTTAAGACCTGGTAAGTTACTTGTGATTGTACATTAGTGGAAACTAGATAGTATGTATTTCTAAAATTGTGTTATTCTAATTGTACTTGGTATTTTACTATATGAGAAAAGTATTCAAACATAATTGTATGAAAAGAGATCTAAAAATTATTTTAATGATTTTATTCAAGCAAAATACAGGTAATGTTTTTTCCTAAGCATATAATTTCTGAGAAACTTGACCACTGTTAATTGTCATCATCATCAAGTCCTTATAAGCTTATTATTATTATTTTTTGCAGTTGAAAACTCTTTCAATTTTAAGAGTTTTTGAAGATACTATTTCAGAATTTTCCTCCTAATTCTTACGATGTTACTGATCTCTTCCATGGAGCTATTTTCAAAGTATAACATAATATCAAAATGGAAAGTCTATGTAAAATAACAATTCTCACCTAAATTTAGAAGAAAGGGAAAAAAAAACCTCTAATGGCAACTCAGAGTAAAAGAATTAAGGGTAAATATGGCAAATAATGTATGAGCAGCTCTTTGAACCTTTTATAACTTGTTAAGACTATTACCCTGTGAAAGTCTACTTTAGTCCACTGAAATCTTTGGAAGAATGATCTTAATTGTCCCTATCATTCATGCTAGGATTCACAAGAGAATAAAGAAAGATTAAAATGGGATACTCTTGGGGGAAAAAAGAGGAAATTTTTTAAGTGAGCTTCCCAATTTTTTTCTGCAGTTATCCTGGAGATGAGTCTGCATTTACAGTTTTCTCTTAACAATCACTTGCTAAAAAGCAATCAGTGAGAAAGTGTTTATATGTCAGAGGGCTTAAGTGTATTTTAGTACACTTAAGTAGTTTAGTACAGAACAGCCCTTTTATTTCTTCTGCTGCCTAAATTCTTACAACACGAATCCTTCTAATTTGACCTAATACAGAGTGAGCATAGATTACATTATGTGGGACATTCTATTAATCTTAATAAGGATCTAGGACTTGCAACTGACACCTAGGAAGAAAGGCAAAAATAAAAAAAAAAAAAACACCATACAAACAGGAACATCAACAAAAAACAGTTATACAATTTACTTGCCTTGTTTGTGACTCTGGGTTTTATTTACCATAACAAAGGAGACTTCTAGAGGGTGAAGTGGGAAGCACTGGTTAGGGGCACTGATTAGTGCTGCTGGTTAAGTGGAAAAGACATCAGTTTTGTAGGAAGGGAGGATGTAATCAGAGCTAGATTTTACTCAGTAATTGTAGCTTTTATAGCTATAACCTTGTGGTTTTAAAAAAACTCTATTAAAATTTTTGCATGAAAAACCACCTTTTTCACTGTGACTCTGAAACTCTCTAGCTTCCATCCATTTGTACTTCACTGAAACAATGAGTTTGTTGGGCTTTTTGGTTGTTCACTTTTTTCCGTAAAACAAAATTTACTAGGATGTCAAATATTGGGCTAGGATAGGACAGACTGTATTTAAAACAAAGGAAAAAAGATTAAAGCAATCGCTTGCCAGTGTTACGATCATGCCCAATAACTCACAATTGTGAGGATGAGAAAAGTCATTTGATAACTGTTGACACTCTAAAACATCTCTTATGAATCCAAACGAATTAGAAGGCTGCCTTGAGATATTTGAAAAAAATTAACAATAACTACTTTTGAGTTTGTTAAGCTCTTCAAACAAGTCTAGAGGGAACAATATCCTATCAACATGAGCGGTGGATGAGTGAAGAAATTAAATGACTGTTAAGTATTGTGTGAGCCATTGAGATGGGACTCATGTGGTGGCAGGGCTCCCACTCTGGCTGTCACCCCCCCCCCCCAACAAATTCCAGCCCCGTCGTCCCCACCATGTGATCCCGGGAGGCTTCTTTACCTTTCTGAGCCTCAGTTTCCTAGTTCGTCTGCAATGACAACACGGTTAGGAGAATGAACGGAAAGATGTCAACAGTGGGACCCCTGAGACTCTGAGTGCAGTCCGGACATTGAAACTGTTTCATAATAATGTTAAAACGTCATTTGCTGTTCCCTCTCGTTCTCTCTTGAGGGTCCGGTGGAGTTTCTGAGTCTACATCATGTGAGATATCACAACAGATTGAATGAAGGCAGAGCAGAGAATCCAGCTGCCTCCTATTAAGCCAGACAGGAAAGAGATTTACAGAAATGGGAAAGAGTGCCTCTCTTCTCACTGAATCATTTTTGTTTTCAAAAACATCATTATTGTTCATGAGACTGTATTCTTGGTGTGAGCATGTGTTGGATTTCTTAATGTCATTTTTAAATGAATTAATATAAAATACATTTACAGTTTCTTGGTCTTAATTTCTAAAATAGTAATACTGCAAATATCCATGGATACAACCCACATAATAGACAAAAGCTCTTTGAACCCTTAATAATATTTAAGAGCATAATGCTCTTAAATTAAAATAGCTGAGAACTATTCATTTAAATCATATGCCTGACAAAGTTTTCCCCGTAACTAAATTCACAAATCAGAAAATAATTCTCTGTTAAGCTCCATAGCCAAAATTTGCTTACAGAATATGTACTGAATATCACTGCATGATTTCTCTACTTTTTAATAAATTGTTGAAAACAGAGGTTCTCAACTCTAGCTGCACATTTGACTCCTCTGTGAATTTTTTTTTAAATAAAATACTTATTGTTTAGTGGGGCTCACAGCCTGTCAGTGATGTTTTATAAAAGCTCTTTGTGTCTATGGATTAATTTCATCATTTGGGTCACAGCTTTAAGAATTACCTTATCTAAGTAGAGATCTCATCCTCCAAACCCAAATGAACCAGATTCTATTACAGCTGTTTATGTTCACACCTACCTTCCCAGGAGACCCTGAGCAATCCCAGGTCAGCTTCGATATGTGAAGTGTTTTTCCCTCTGGCCCCCTTGGAATGTAGCAGAATGTGTAGATGTTACACTAACAATAAATGATTGAATAGGAGAAGGCCTACATGTAGACTTCTACTCACTTTGTAGAGCAAAGAAAATGTCCCAAGTGGCCTCAGGGTGCATTATTCAATGTCACTCACGTCACTAGGAAAAGCAAAGATAAACTTGGCCTAACCCCCTTCACATCCCCATCCAGCCAGGGAGCCCCGTTGTCTATGAGTGCCCCATGGTGAGGACCTCCAGCTTTCATCCATTGTGCTAACCCTTCAAAGTCCCGAGGCACCCGTTGCCCTGCAGAAACCAACGTTGATGAGTCTTGTTGAAATATGATATGGGGACCAAATAAGGGCCACAATGTTGAGAGGACCTTGCCTTTGCAGCAGACTTTCTTCAAAGACAGGGGACCCACTTCTACTGAGCTTGATGACAAGGTTTGGAAATAGAACCTCTCAAGAACACTATAGCAGAGGCAACATGGTGGGAGAGGACACAGCTCAACTGGGTGAAGCCCAGCTGTGTCAGCAGTTGGCCGCAGAATCGGCACCCAGAGGACTGCTCTAACTACTGACATACTGCCCCACTGCTTCTGCATGGGGCCAGAGCAGAACCTCTCTCTACAGGTAACTCCTCAGCCACAATTGACATTCTCCGATGAACTTGAGCCTTACAGTTTATAACTCTTGGTCAAAGTTTCATGAATTCGCATGTGTTGCAAGCTCATGCAAACATACCTTAGGAGGCCACTCCTGAGGTCCCACTACATAGACCCCCAGACACCAACACTTTCCTCCCAGTAGCCAAGTCTTTATTGAGGGGCTAGAGTTTTTTTTCCCCTCAAATAATAGTTTTATTGAGATATAATTTATACAGCATAAATTCACTCATTTAAATGATATAATTCAATGGGAAAGTGTAAATGGCTTGCTCGTAATTGCATACCTCTCTTGACTTCAAATGCTGATGGGTTAAAATGTTATGCTGTCAAGTTAAAAAAAATTAATAATGCTCAAAAGCCTCACCAAGAGGAAGAAATAAAAAAAGTATTTATTTTAGATTTTAAAATGAAACACTTGAAAGCTATTTATTGCCTTCCTTGCCAGTTTGAGGAGACACACCCTGGTGGTGATAAAAGAGGTTACATAATCCTGGTCCCGGTGAGAGTTTGAATTTTCCCCTCCCAGGCTGTGGCTCACCCCACTGTGAGGGAAAGAGGAGCCGAGTGCTCCCTTGTGATAGGCTAGTGAGCTAATACCATAGCTCTGAGGTCCAAACTGGAAAGCAGATGCACCCGCAGTCCCTCCCATCCCCGAGACCCACCAGCCAATGAATGCGGGGATGACTTCACCTGCCCCACCCATCCCCGCCAGGCGTTTAGGGACCAGTGCAGACCAGAAAACATCAGCATTCTGAAAGCCCAGAACTTGGTTGTCCTCAGATAGTGGTGTGAAGACCCAGAAGCATATTTTGGAGTACAATTCAGTTCTTGGGGAGCAGTGACAGTGTTGCTACACATAGCTGCATGTGCCATCTGTGTTTAAAGTACATACCATCCTTCTTTGTGCTCCCCTGACTTCTACTATTAGACCACTTCTGCTGGGTGCATTTTTTAAAGTGCTCTTGGCCACCAAGCCCCAGTTCTCCCATCCTCCTCCTTTCCTTTTCTTCCTGAGTCAGTCGAGGTGATTTCTGTTGCTTACAATTAAGAATCCTGACTGACACTCAAAGAACAAAAAATACAATCAAGAAATGGGCAGAAGACATGAACAGACATTTCTCCAAAGAAGGCATGCACATGGCCAACAGACATGTAAGAAAATGCTCGACATCACTCAGCATCAGCAAATACAAATCAAAACCACAATGTGATACTACCTCACATCAATCAGAATGGTTAAATTAACCAGTCAGGAAATAACAGATGTTGGTGAGGATGTGGAGAAAGGGGAACCCCCCTACACTGTTGGTGGGAATGTAAGCTGGTGCAGCCAATCTGGAAAACAGTATGGAGATTCCTCAAAAAGTTGAAAATAGAGTTACTCTACAACCTAGCATTTGCACTACAGGGTATTTACCTCAAAGATACAAATGTACTGATCTAAAGGGGCACGTGTACCCCAGTGTTTATAGCAGCAATGTCTACAACAGCCAAACTATTGCAAACTGTGGAAAGAGCCTGTCAACAGATGAATGGATAAAGAACATGTGATATGGGGGCGCCTGGGTGGCTCAGTGGGTTAAAGTCTCTGCCTTCGGCTCAGGTCATGATCTCAGGGTCTTGGGATCAAGTCCCATATCAGGCTCTCTGCTCAGCGGGAAACCTGCTTCCTCCTCTCTCTCTGCCTGCTTCTTTGCCTACTTGTGATCTTTGTCTGTAAATAAGTAAAATCTTAAAAAAAAAAAACACAAAAACCCCTCTTATTAAAAAAAAGAACATGTGATATGTATATGTATATATGTATAACAACCATAACTATAGAATAAAAAAGAAATATTTTTATTTTAGAAGAAGGAAGGAGAATATGAAGCAATTATTGGAGTACTGGTGTCTTCATTTCGCAAAATGGGAAGTCAAGGCACTCTCCATGCTTAATAAACGCAGTGAACTCTTAAACACATGGCTTAAAGTTGCAAGTAACCAGTGGAGGATTAGAGGGCAACAGTGTTACTGTATCTGGATTAGCTAGACTGTCTGTCAGTTTTCTTTTTTTTAAATTTATTTTTATTTAAAAATATTTTGTTATAATATTTGTTTTTTTATCCTCAGTTCCTGAAATCTCTTCAGAGCAATTAAAGTGAAATGCGTGTCTTGTTATTCATAACAAACTCCTTTCTACCACAACTGGGTTTATGTTAAAAAGGTGACTTCTGGAAAGCACCTAAGGATGGGGACTGGTTGACAAGGGAATTAACTATAGAGGATTGGAACATTCACCTCCTGATTTCCAGGGAAAGGAGAAGGGTTAAAGGTTGAATCAGTCACCAATGGCCAATGTGAGGAAGCCTTCACAAAAACCCCAAAGGAAGGTGTTTGGAGAACTTCCAGGTTGGGGAAATAGAAGGTTTCCATGTGCTTCCATGTTGGGACCCAACTTCACTAGGACAGAAGCTCCTTTGTTTAAGACTTCCCCCTACGTGTGCATTCATTTGACTCTTGATTCTTGACCTTCAATATCCTTTGTAATAAACTGGAAATCTAGTAAGCAAATGGATTTCCTGGGTTCTGTGAGCTGGGTGCTCCAGCAAATTAATGAAACCCAAGGAGGGAGTCGTGGGAACCTCTGATTTACAGCCTATTGGTCAGAGGTACATGGAACAACCTAGGCTTGAAATAGATACCTGAAATGGGGGAGGGAGAGAACAGTATTGTAGGACTGACCTTTAACCTATGGAATTTGATGTCATCTCCTGGTAGATAGTGCCAGAATTAAGTTGGATTGCAGGACACTGAGGTGGTATCCCGGAATTGTTTGGTGGCATGGGAAACCACCGCCCAGCCCCACCCCTGCCACCATCAGAATTGAGAATTGGGTGCAGAATTGCTTTAATAGGCATATACATCCAGTACATTTCTAAGAAATGGTCTGTGGAAACTAAACTTTTGGGGCCCTTGCCTTGCTTTTCTGAAAAAAATCTTTCATTATGCCCTTCTGTTTGATTGATCGTTTGGCTAAATATGAAATTCTGAGCTAAAAATAAGTTTCATACAGCAGCCTGAAGAACTTTATGATGAGATATCTGGTCCTGAACGAAATCCTGTTTCTTTCTTTTTGGTCACTGTTTCTGAAGGAATAAATGATACAGTTTGACAGGGAGTGGAGGAGAAGGTAGACCGTAAGAAAGGTCCAGAGCCAGAGGTAGTGTCCAAAAATCCTGATTGAAGATATGGTTCTGGTGCAGAAGTTAGTGTGTTACCTTTAGTAGCTCAGGAAGGAGGGGAGAAATTTCTAAAGGAAAGAAGATTGAGTGGGAACCATCTCCTTGACAGTTGCTTACTCTAATTTCTCTTGTATAGCAAACTCCATAAAAATGGCTATTCTTTTAGAAATGATTCTTTTAGAGAAATTGCTGACTAAAAATCAATAAGGCAAGGGTCTTTTTCCCCTCCAAAACACCCATGTATATGACATACGATATTACTGAGCTTTTTTGCCTCTTCTGAAGAAAGGAGGTAGCAAATCAGAATATAATATGGATATCTTGTATCTTGAACGGCACAGTGAAGAGAAAACTTCCTGAATAACCGATGCAGTATATTGTCATTGGAACATTTTCTTCTCCTGAAAATACATACTCACATACCAAGTATAACTCACCTTATTGGTTGTTCAGAATTTATTTTGCTTTATGAACCATGTAGAATGAGAAGCATTCATATTGTGATATGATACCTTGTGACATGATAACGCCTACTACCATTACAATTTCAACAGACTTGAACTGGGACTCAAATGAGTTGCATTGACTCCAAAGGAAATTGCAAGGACTCCAAAGGGTTCATAATGGCATCCAATGTTCTCAATTAATACATGAAAGATTAATGGCTTCCCCCCTGACCCTTTGGTGGTCTCTGTCAAGGAGGAAAAAACATTAGCTGCCGTCTGATTTTCCACTCAATTGCATTTACCAACTGGCCGACGGACCAGCTGGGAAAGTTCCTCCATCTAGTAGCTGGCTTCACCATGGGCGTGGCCCAGGAATGTTACTATAGCTGATTCTCCATAATTTGAATAGTCCACAGACAGTAACTCTCACCAAGGGAAGACTCAAAAACTGAACTAGTGGGAAATACCTCACCTGTAGATAATTCTTAAGGACATTCCCCCTTCTATTTGTCTTAATTCTCTAATTAGGCATCTCTTCACCGTTGAGGACATCCCAAATCTACAGGTAGCCACCTCCCAGAAGGGAGCGAACTACACATCAAAATGGATTTAATGCTTCTCAGTAAACTGACAACTCAGCTGAGAAGTGAGTAAAATGAAAATGTTAAGACTATCATCCTGGAAAAAAAAAAAAAAGGCAATGACTGCTATAGACTGGAAGAGTTACGATCTGTGAGAATCTTCTGTTGCAAGGAAAAACTTAACCATACACCAGTGCTCCATGGCTCCTGCAGTCAAGAATCTGAACATGGCCTGGAATTCTCTGAGGATGTTATTCATAAAGGCACAGTTAATCAAACTCAGACCTCTCTTCAAAATCTCACTGTACAAGCCAAACTTATTGCCAGCAGAAGGAAGGTGCCAGACCAGTGAAGGTAAGCTAAAATCTGTGTGCCCTGGCTTTGGAACCATGAGGTCTCAACCCATTTTAAAAAGTAAGAAAAGTTTTGTGTGTGTATGTGTGTGTTTACATTGATCAAATAGCTAGCTTTCTACCCATACAATCAGAGCTTTGTACTTATCCAAGGATTTTCAACCTACATAAGTAGATATTTTTGTTTATTTTAATTTAATTTACCAAAAAGGAAAAAATCACTCCTTCTCTCTCTCCCTCACTCTTTAGAGGAATTTAGAAAGGACAAGTGGGAGCCAAAATCACTTCTGGCTAGAGTCCATAGTTACCAAGCTGAAAGAGCAGGCAGTTTTCTGGGTAAATGGTCTTACCTCAAATGCCAGATGCCTGCTAAAAGTATCACAGGCTCTCAGAAGTTTTCTGTGCCTACCCTGCCATCACAAACACAAATGGTGGATCTTTCAACACAGATGCTGGCGTCTTCGCTGATTACACCCTTGGGCTCTGCGAAGAACGGTTTTCTTTATTCTTGGCATAAGGAAATCTCTATACCAACGGTAGAGGCACTTGATTTTGGTTGTTTAGAACTAACTCAGAATGACTGCAGACTCTAAAACATGGTCATGCCCTTGTCATTGAAGGGAGAGAATGAACATAAGGAGATTTGGGTTCTCTGCACAAGTCCTCTTCAGGTTCACACTCTGACTCTTGGCTGAACATTGTTTTTGTTTATTGATTGGTCGGTTTGTTTGCTTTTTCCTTCCTAACTCAGGGACAACTTTGTCCAAGCTCCTTGGACATCAATGTGAAGAGAAAGGGTAAATAAATGTGTGGGGGTTTCTTCCACAGACACGGGGTGGGTCATGAGCTCCATCGTTGAGTCACAGATCTGGGTTTGCCCTTAGCTCTGCTCTACATTTCTTGATTCCTCAACTGGAATATGGAGATGAAACAAATCCTACCTAATATTGTTGTTGAGCTTTTTTTTTCATGAGTAGACTTTATTTTTAGGGCACTTTTAGGTTTACAGAAGCATTGAACAGGGAGTACAGAGTGCCATATACTCCCTCTCCCTCTGCCCTCAGTTTCACCTATTATTAATATCTTGCATTGGTGTGGTATGTTTGTTGAACTTTAATTACATATCACATAAAAAATACAACCTTTCCAATGCTAAGAGGTACTTACAGGTGTGATCTATTATTATCATAGTTGCAGACTCTCTCATTCACTAATGCACAAAGGTTTCATTTCTTTGACGATATTTTGTGGGCCACCCTTATCAAAAATCTCTGCCAAATCCCTACCAGACAACCATACAGTTTGTCAAGTATCATCTGTGGAAATCTGTTTCTTTAAATTTAAGATCTGTTTCTCTAATAATATTTCCTTGAATTGCAAATCTTCCAGAAAAGAAAGATTATAATTATCATAGATAACTTTATTGTTGAGGAACAAAAGATACGACCCTAATTCAGACTCTAAAAAGATATCGACCATTAGTTGTTTTAATATGAAGGATAAAGAAAAGCATCCAGGTCCTTAAGTATGACTTATCTTGACAGGAACACTGGAGGACATATCTAGACAGGAGGACTAGAATAAGACAGGAGGTCTTATATGGTTCCCTGACCTCAGAAAAGGAAATTACGGCATAGGAAAGGAGAAGAAAGGCAAGTCAATTCTGAAAGAAGGAAGTCTTGATTCAGAGCCTTTCTCAACCAACCTCTGAGCAGGGTAACAAGCCATCTCCCATTCTGCCTCAAGGGAGTTCACACTGGAATGTTGTTCATTGCCTTGACATTGGATGAACATCAATAGGATCAGCTGGAAGTGTGTCAAGAGCATGGTTATAGGAAAAGTGAAGGTTGAAATGAAGGTTGGAGGTTAGGAGTGACAGAGAAGCAAGCTTAACATGAATGATACACCAAAGTCATTTGGGAACTGAATCCCTGAGGAATACAATTGTAGCTGGTTGTAACTGAGGAGAAAAGATAAGAGAAGTAGGCCTATTGCTTAGACTTCGAAAACAGGTCTGAGGCTCTCAAGGGGTTCTCAGCCATGGTTGACCATTAAAACCCCTGCAAAGGCCTTATAAATACAGATAGGTGGGCTCTACTCTGAGCAGATTCTGATGGTTGTGGAGGGGCGGGTAAGTATCTTTGTTTAAGCCACGTCCCTGCATCTTAACTAATCACCCTCCTTATTAGAAGTGTTATTCAGTCACTGGAGTCTGGTATGTTGCTCAGGTGACCCAGATACTTCTAGGCACTGCCAACTAGAACATAGACTGCACCTAGTAATTCCCTTCCTAGAAATCTACCACAAGAAAATAATAAAAAAATAGGCCAAAGTTTACATTCAAAGATGTTCATCAAACCTTTTTTTTTTTGATGTTCATCAAACCTTTATGTATGCTAGTAAAAACTAAAAATAACCTCAAGTCAAATAATAGAGAAATGGCATATTTATATTACAAAATATTAAACAGTATTTAAAATTGTTTTCTGATAACTGTATGACAAAGAAAAAAAACACAGTGTAATGCTATGTATAAAGAAAGAAAAAACCCATGAAGACAACTCTGTATGATATGACCTCTATCTAAAATCCTGAGCACCACCCCTTACGCACTAGATACAGTACTCCAAGAAATAGCAAAATGTCGACCATGGTGTGTTGCATTAGTCAGAGCTCTCCAGAGAAACAGAGCCAATAGGATATTGTAGGAAGAGATTCATTATAAAAAAATTGGCTTATGAGATGACAGTGGCTAAGAAGTCCAAAATCTGTAGAGCTAATGTTCAAGTTTGAATCAGCAGGACAGAAGTTGCTGTAGAACCAGGAAGAGCTATAACACCCCAGTTCACTGAAAAAGAATTTCCTTTTATTTGGGGGAAGTTCAGTCTTTTGTTCCACTCAGGTCTTCAACTGATTAGGTGAGGCCCACTCATATCATGGAGGGCAATATACTTTGCTCAGGCTATCATTTTACAAGTTAATCTCATCCAGAAACACCCTCATAGAAACACTGAGATCAGTGTTTGCCTGAATATCTGTGTATCTCATGGTCCAGTCGAGTTGATACTTAAAATTAAGTCACATGTACTGTCCCTGGTCTGCAAATTTAATTACAGTAGGGACCATATTTATTAGCATAAATTATTATATTAAGGATTTATAATGTATTAGCTAAGTTGAAGTCACTCCTAATATTCAAGAAAACTAAATCGGATTTTTCCACTGAAATTTGTTTACTTTTGTTAGAATGTGAAGAGCAGTTAGATTAGTGAAATCTCAGAGGTCATTTAGTGTGCCTGAAAATACATCTAAGCTGAAACAATTGCAAAATGATTTACATGAGCATTAAATATCCCCAAATATTTATGTGGCACAATCAGTTATAAAGAGTGTCTTCTTATTGCTTATATTTGAATATATTGCACAAAAATCATGTGCATCTCTTTTACCCTGTAAAGAATATTATAATTTGATACTGTGTAGTAACTTTTCCATCCACTCAGAATTATAGAAAATTTTTCATTCCTCTCAAGGTGAAAATGTTAAAAATTTATCTCTAGGGGCACCTGGGTGGCTCAATTGATTAAGTGGCTGCCTTCAGCTCAGGTCATGATCCCACAGTCCTGAAATCGAGCCCCATGTCAGGCTCCTTGCTTAATGGGGAGTCTGTTCTCTCCTCCCTGCTTGTGCTCACTCTTGTTATCTCTGTCACTATCTCTGTCTGTCTGTCTCTCTCTCTCTCAAATAAATAAATAAAATCTTAAAAAAATATATCTCTATGGGGCTAACTTCTAGGTGTGTGCTGCTGATTGTATGGGTAGGTAGGTCAGAAGGACTAGGGAGAGAAGCGGAGAAAAATATTAACTTTCCCAATGAATTTTTAATCCAAAGGATAAATTTTAAGAAGAAAGGTAATTTCTCTATCTTAAACAAACAAACAAGGAAACACAAAAACTGATAAAAATAGCTTATTAGAGTAACAAGAAAAACATTGAAGCAGAAATTAGCACTTCTATTCCATTTTCCTCCCCAGTGGTATTCATTCCATTCTCCACACTGGGGACCTAAGACAGAAACTTTCCCATAAGTGATTTGCACCAAGGTCAAGAAACCCACAATCTGGGCTTCCTCATACTATCCTCTGCTTAGTTACCCAGTCGGTATGCAGCTCACAAGGAGACAAGGTTTCTTTCTTGGGATTGTCCATTTGCCTGGAGCATCCTTTGACAGCCCCAATCAAAATCTATTCTTGCGTAATGCAATTAAATTTAAGAGGGTGTAAGAGGAACTATCTAATTAGATTAGGAATTTAGTGATGTCCAAACCATAGCTAATACTTAGGAATGAACCTCTGAATGGTCTTGATCCAGTGAAAAAGTTGGAGATGAACTCAGTTCTTTAAAACCCTGGTTTCTTCTGCAGTCGGTGATGCTAAGCTAAGAACCTCCCCTAAATCTAGCTTCCAGAAGGCTCACTCCAAGAGAGACCTCTCTCCTAAGCTGTCTAGGTAGCACCCACCCATCCTAGCATGGGTCACCAGCTCAGGTCGTTTCAAACTACCTCACCTTGAAATGACTCTGTTTTCTTCCATCAAACCCAGATCCAAACCTAGAAGACAGAAGTGGGTGTAAGAACATAGTCCACCTGGGCAGCCATCCTGGGACACAAGATGAGGCACCTTGAACAGAGTGGTGTGTGAAAAACCTTCCCATCTGAACCTAGGTCCACAGGAAAATCACTAAAGCTGACCTGTAATTCACTTTCAGACTCACAGATCATCTAGTTACATTCGATGTTGATAAACAAATGTGTTTTGGGCTTTTGGGTTTACAAACAGCTTTCCCTGTATTCACTCTGTTGATGGCCCGGATGATGAGAGCACTGTGTGAACCATGTAAGCAGGAGCCGGAAGGGCCACTTTGTGCCTCCTTGTCCCGTTTTTTCAGTCTTAAGTCAAATGCCACATTGATAGGACATTTTCATGCCAAATTTCTTTTTTTCACTATAAAGACAAACCCTTTTCTCTTAGAAACTTTAGTTTGGATGTCTCACCTCTTCCACCACCTGTGCCCCTCATATGTTCCTTCTGGCAGTATTTCTTTCTCTTTGTCCATGGCCACTCTTCAGTAGTCTTCCAATGCCTTCCACTGCGCTGGTTATTTGAGGTGTGAGGGGAGGCTATTATCAAATAAGAGAAGATACTCTTCCCTTCATGGGTTGCTCCCAAGCAAATTAGGAAGAAATGGTAATGCCAGAAGCTGGCATTTACAGAGCTTTGAAGCTGTTTTTATAAATTTGCTAAACTAATGTCCACAACCATACCGCATGGTACCCTTCTTTCCGTTCTCAGGTCAGAAAACTGAAGAACAAAGAAATGCTTAACTGGTTGGCCAAAAATGCAGCTATGAAAGCAACAGCCACCATTTGAATGAGACTCTAACTTCTTAATTGCTTTGTTAGACAGTGTACACTGTACAAATGAGACAATTGGAATTTATCATGACATACCATATTTAATATAATGATCAAGAGAGTCATGGAAACGACTACATAATTACTGTGTTGTGGCAGAACCATCAAGAATAAAATGAAGTTGAGAAGTAGCTGGGGTGCCCAGAGAAGGCTTGTCGTCTTCTGCTCTTCCTGAATGGTTAAGACCACAGGGGTTGGAAGCTCTCCTTTTTCTCCACCACCTTGGCTCTGCCCTCCCTCTGTGTTGCTACGCCCCTTGCTCTGTTGATACAGTTCAGAACAGGGGCTACCTACTCACTGCACCCAAAGATTTTGCTTTTCAACCTCAGCCATCCTGACAAAGTGAGTCACTCCTCCTGTGTGAGGATCAGGCTCCCTGAGGTTGCTTTGTGGGTTCTCTTCTCCAGCATTCCTCATAGACATTTGCATTAATCTTGTGTTTTAAGTATCGTGTTAAATATTAACATATTATTTATGTTGATTTCCCTCTAAATTATGCACCCAAGGGGAGCGCTTCATTCTTTCACCCAGATTGGGCTACAATCTGTAGCCCTGTTCAACATCAACTGCTCAGCCCCCGCTGACTGAGCTTGCCATGACCATCTGACTCAGGGAAGTCCATATGTGAGATCGGTATTTGTTGACTCTATTTCACCATTAAGGAAACTGCTACGGAAAATACATTCCAGAAGGTCCTTCAGCCGTCATACAAACCTTCACACATAGGGTGACATCATCCCTTCCCCTCACTTCTCTTCTATTCATACTGTGTGACCGAGGCGTCTCCTGTGGGAGCAAGGGGAGAGGAAGAGGGTGGGAGGCAGTCTGGAAGGGAGCAGGACCTGGGAACCTGATACAGAAGTGGACTTGGTTAAGATAATGAGGAAACCTAGACCTTTTGATGTGGGGGTTTATGCAACTTACTTTTCCTGTCCGGTTTTCTTCTGTTTCACTTTAATTTTATGCTAAATGCTCTTTGCTGCAAAACACAGTGGGCCACGCTCCAAGGCTCCGATCCTTTGATGAATATTGCCTAACCACTGTGATGCTCTTTGATCTCTTCCTCTTGCACTCCCTGTTGCACCAGTAGCCTGTCTCTCCAGATACATTGGGATCCCACATATTTTGGTCACCTTGGCGAGATCCTGAGCTACCTCTACAACTCCTTAGGATGGATTTCTGCGGTTGGTCTCAGGAATCAGAAATGTGAAACTATTCAGTGACCTTCTGTGACCACCAAAGAACATAACCACACTAGCCACCTCACAAATTACCTACAAGGAAAATCCATATATTTTAATGTTATAAGTTTTAATGAGTTATACATTTTAATAAATGACCATTGACATTATCAACTTAAGATCACTTACCATAGGCAATTTGTTGGACATTATTAAAAGAATATCTTTTTTTCCTCACCCTTCTTCCTCTGGTGCCAGGAAGCGTAGCTATATTCACTCCCTTCCTCACAATCATAAACTCAGCTTATCTCCTGGGAACCAGACCTTCTCCTGGGGTGGGCCCAAATCTCCCATGGTCATAAACACATAAAGAAGTTTTAACGCTGTTGGATGGAAATATTCACTCTTAGCAAGCTGGTGGAAGTTTCATGTAGGCCAGTTTTTGGAACCTTTCCCCCAACAGCTAAGGAATCCAGAAACCTATCTTTACTATTGCAACACACATTTCAGTTGTATCTTTGACCTCCCCAAATAAATTGTAAGCTCTTTCTTGGAAGGGCCATGTGTTAAATGACTTCTGCCCCCCAGAGTGGCCAACACAAATTACTACATAAAGAACTCTGTAAAGACTAAGAAATACAATTTTGAGCATTGCCACTTCAATTAACATTTGCCACACCCTTCAGGCGAGGCAAAGGGTGATGTGTTACCAAGGTGAAGTTCCCGCTAGTCCTTAGGGCCTTGGAAGACAAAAGGAAAGATCCGCTTTGAGGGCTGATCTCTTCAGGGTCAGGACTACACAGCAGCCACAGTGCAAGGAGTGGGGAGGCACCTGAGCCATGCACAACAGGACTGGTTCAGTAGGACATCCATTCCAGATAGCCTGTTAGGTGCACCTTTGGAAAGACCACCTTCATTAGGAGGGCAAACCGGTGCGGTCCAGGAGGAAAAATAAAAGCTGGAGGTCTCAGACTCTGTAGGGCAGTCCTACTCTAGACACATAACACAGATGATCCCGATCTGCCAGAAGGAGCAGCTGCTGGGATGCCTGGGTGGCTCAGTGGATTAAGCGTCTGCCTTTGGCTCAGGTCATAATCCCAGGGTCCTGGGATCGAGTCCCGCAGTGGACTCCCTACTGAGTGGGGAGCCTGCTTCCCCCTCTGCCACCTGTTACCCCTGCTTGTGTGTGCTCTCTGCCTCTGACAAACAAATAAAATCTTAAAAAACAGAAGAAGGAGCAGTTGCTTTGCACATGGCACTCTGGATGGTTGGAGTAGAGACAGGAAAATGGGGCAGGAGTTGAAAACTAGAGGACACTCTGGTAAACAGAAAATGGATCTGGGATGATTTCACAAATTCAGCCCATCTACAACGGCATCCTCCTTCTAAGGGCTTTTCTAGACTTGCCTCAGGGAGCATAATTAAATTCCCCAAAGTCACACAGTTAGAAAATTGTAGAACTGGGTTTTGGAATCTATCTCAGCAGTAGGATGGACTTTGGAGTCTTCCCTCTTAATCACTATGCATAGTGCCGCCAAAGATGACAAATTTCTTTTTTCACTCGAAGGTGAAAGTGAAAAGCGATGAATTTTTATTAAATTGTCTGCAGATATGTTTCCAATAAAGTGCAGCACCTAATTTCTCCTCTTTAGCAATCTGACCGAATGGAAATGTGTGTGTGTGTTTGAGAAAGAAATATTGGTATGGAAAAGAAAAGCATGAAAACCCGAACTCCTGCCCCCAAGAATTAACCTCACATGCAGGTGGGGTTAAGATTATGACACCAAGTCATGATATGATGCACTAAACAGAGTGTCTGTGTCCCTGCATGCGTATGTTGAAACCTAAGACCCCCTAATGCGATGGCATGAGGTGGGCCCTGTGGAAGGTGGTTGGGTGGTAGGGTGGAAACCTGGCCAATGGGATTTGTGCCCTCATAAAAGATATGCTGGAGAAGCCCCTCACCGCTCTGCTTTGTGAGGACACCAGGGGATGAGGACCATCTGTGAACTGGGAAGATGTCTCTTACCAGGCACAGAACTTGTCTACATCTTGATCTTGGACTTCCCAGCTCCAGACCTATAAGAAAGACATTTCTCTAACCTATAAGCCAGCCTGTCGATAGTGTTAGAGCAGTTCTAACAAAGACACAGGACTTCTTCAGGGAGGAGTTTTTCAGCCCACCCATGACTTTGAAAAAGGTTCCCAGCCATCTCCAAAGCCAGAGAATGGAAAAATGCCACACTTCATATCCGGATGGGAGAGCAGCGCCACTCAGTAGAAATTTCTGTGACGGGGAAGTATCCTATATCCCGGCCTATTCAGTCTAGTTGCCACTAGCCACACATGGTTATTGAGCATTGGAAACGTGGCTAGGGCAACTGAAGACTGATTTTTAAATTTTTATTGTATTTTAATATGTATTTATTTATTTTGGAGAGAGAAAGAGAGATTGGGAGCAGAGGGAGAGAGGCAGAGTCCCTCCTGGGCCCAGAGCCTAGCCCGAGGCTCCACCCCAGGACCCCAAGAGCACAACCTGAGCCAAAATCAAGAGTCAGAAGCTTAACCGGCTCCTAGCCACCCAGGTGCCCCCAATTTTTATTTTATTTAAATTAAATAGCCACATTTGGCTGGTACTGTTAGATAGTACAGCTGAGAATGTAGCAAAGGTGTTCCTATTTTCTTCCTTGCCCATGTTTGAGGAAAGGGCAAAAAATCAGCTCTTTGAAGGGAATGGCTTGAGTGAAGAATGGAGGGGAGGGGACCGCATTCAGGATCTCAGCTGTGGCCTTTGTATGCTTCTCAGTTTCAGACCAGTAAATCCCAGTACAAACCACACCACGGTTTTCTGTGAGAAGCAGCTCGCGTGTGAACAGAGCATTTGACAGGTGGCGGCTGCTCTGGAACTTGGTGGGCGTGTCCTGTTACCTGAACAGGCCCTTGTCTCTTGGAACTACTCTCTTGGAGTTTTCTTCGCTGCAAAATGAAACGGTTGAACTCAACAAACGCTAGGGCCTCACCTTACCTTCCTGTGCAACTGACAAGACATTATGGAAGCATTTTTTTAAAAAAATCAGTATTATTGGGGCGCCTGAGTGGCTCAGTGGGTTAAACCTCTGCCTTCGGCTCAGGTCATGATCTCAGGGTCCTGGAATCGAGCCCCGCATCAGGCTCTCTGCTTGGCGGGGAGCCTGCTTCTCCCTCTCTCTCTGCCTGCCCCTCTGCCTACATGTGATCCCTCTCTCTCTGTCAAATAAATAAATAAAATCTTGAAAAAAATCAGTATTATTGCTTGACAGAGATAGAAATAAAAATCTTAGAAACCAATTTAAAATAAAGCTTCAAGAAAGTACCAGAAAGGCTTTGAATTTCCTGCAGGAAAGATTTTGTGACAGATTAGAAATACAATATTGGCCCAGATGCGTGCTTTCCTACGAGAATAGAAGCGGGCAATAAAGGTTATTTGTATGCTTACAGCTGCCCCACACTTATTCCCACAAGTCCCATTTCTTCCTGCGTGGGACAACTGTAACAGATCTGCAAAACTGTCTCAGTGCTGGGCTCTGCACAGCAGGGACAATGTTTATGCAACGTGGTTAGCTATCGTGTTGGGAGAGGCCTCTAAATTAAATTTGCACATACAACTGAGGGTTTGCGAGGACTAATCAGATAATTATACCCCAGGCAACCAATTTGCATGGCAAGTGGGGCAGAGTTTTATTTTATTTGCTTTACATTTCAGCCTCGGTAAAATGAGGGAGCATGTAAAATTTCATCTTGCGTGGTGTTTTGTTTGTAATTACTCACGTTTGCTAAAACAGATTATGAGTTTATTAGGATCACGTTGTGCCCTGTGACTTGAAACACGGAATGACCTCCCACGGTAGCCACCACTGGGGTCCTCTGCGGCCCGGGATGTTTCTCTCCATGCTCCTCCTCCAACATAAAGTTAAATTTCCTACATTGCTTTGAAAAATAGACAAGAAAACTCCATCTCTGGCCTCTGAGGCTTATTATTCAGACGTGTGGTTTGTAACATAAAAAAGTGTGTAAGCCAGTCCACACCTAATATTTTAATGGCGAGATGAAAAGTTGAAACTTTAAATGTCTAACACTCTTCTCCCTGCCTTTTAGCAAACTCTCTATATAGTTCTAATGGGCTCTTAAAATATGAGGTAACCACCACAAATAGCTGCTTTATTTAAAAAAGCTTGCTGTTAAGGTGCTTTTGCTAATCTGACATCAGGGAAAACGCAAGTTCAAATTTCATGCCTTGGAAAGCAATAAAAATCACCACCTGGAAATCCAGAGGCACAGGCAAGTTGATATTCAAAGCAGGTGTGTCAGCCTCATAGAAACGTGGCAGAAGACATTCGGTGGTTCTGGAAGGAAGGTTAGGGTCCCAGCAGGGCCGCAACTTCCCGGAGGGCCTTTGCTATGGGAGTTCTCGCTGCAATGGTCGTGGGTGTCCACTGTCTAGCGAGGAAAAGTCCTTTAGTTGTGCCTGGGAGGGGCATGGGTGAGTTAAACAAAACAGCTCAAACCATTGCGTTCAAATGAAAGAACTGAAAACAACAGACCCCACATGTTTATGAGGTCACCTACTAGAGGGCATTTCTATAAATCGTTTCCATTTTTGTTTCTTCTTTTTCTTCCTGGCCCAGGGCTGGATCATGAAAAAGAAACACTCTATGCTGCCAGAGAGAATATTTGCCCAGCTTTCAGCTCCATCTTGCTGAGTCCTCTGGTTCAAGTCACCTGGAATAATGGGTGGAGTTCCAATTGTTTAATATTTACTGCCCATTAACACTATGCTGGAAAAAACAAAAACAAAACCGAGAGCATTTGAGGTAGTCATTAGTTGGGCACACTCAAAAAAGGTAAGAGGCGACAGGGCAAGGAATGTGAACTCTAATTCTCTAAGCTTCTGTTGAGTATCTATTGTGGTAGGCTGCATTAGCATTTCTAGTTTCTGATGCTATTTTGTGGCCAGGCCTTTTGTCACGTGCCCTTGAATTTCTTCTGCTCGATGTGGAATTTCCCCACTCCATTAGTGTTGAGCTTGATCATGTGACTTACTCTGACCACTAAAGTACTAGCAGACATGACATAATGAAACATTTGCAAATGTGTGTGTGGTTAGGTTTGCACCGCCCACCCGTGCCCGCCCCCCCTCCCCCCCACCTCCTCTACCATGGGAACATTTCTGTCTGATTAGCTCTTGTCCTTTCAGCCTGGATCCCAGGGACAGAGCAGAGCACAGCCTTCAGCAAGGAGCCAAGCCAACTGGACACACAGCTTGGAAAGAGTCTCCAAGCTAAGCTTACCCTGGGTATTCTGATCCACAGTTAACCTTGGAACCATGCTCTAAAGTATAAATGCTAAATTTGTGTGATGCGGACTTTTAGTGGGTAGTTAGTTCTAGGGCACTTTTACAGTAATTGTTGACAAAGATACTTTTTATGTGCTAGGCATTATGCTAGACCCTGGGGACATCAAGATGAACTGGAGACAGCTCCTGCCTTTAAGAACTTCTGGGTCTAATAGCGGAGAAGCTTACGTAAACTGTGTAATATTGGTCCTGCTGTGAGAGGTCTGCACCAGGTATTCTAGAAAAAAGAAACAAATTGAAGAAAATGGTGGATAGGCACCCAAATAGAGTTCCACTGTACTGAGTTCACACTAGTTCTTTCTTTAGCCTTAGTGTTGTTTTCTGAGAAAACGGACCTTTTACATAACTGATCAAATCCCAGTTCCTGCTGGTTAATAATTTGTTTGTTTATAACTTCTGTGTTTAAAATTTTCTCCCCTATACATATATCCATACATATGTTTACATTTACTCCAAAATTATAGCTGACTCACAATTAAACTTAAGCTATATCTCTAACATGAATTAAGTTCTATTCTGTTTATTGGTAATATGAAAAGTGTATCTTTCTACCCACAAAGAAAATATCTGAACCATCTGAGAATGAGCAACAAGATATGTTCTTTCTCTATATGTAAATTCAAGTCAGATGGAAATGCAAGGTGTCAAGTTTGGTCTGCCTAAGAGACATTTTCACGCTTACAAATTCTTCCCTATCATTTGGGACATCCAGCCCAAATTCCAGCATTTTTTTATTAAAGAAAGAGTCCCATCCTTTTTCTGCAGAGGGATTACTTAAGATTGTTTCCAAAGACATAAAATTCTGGAGACAGCAAACAAGGAAGTGAGGAGTGGGAGAATGAATATTAAAGTTGTTCAATTCAGTTGGGGAAGAGCTTATGTGATTGGTCTTTTCAATGAGAGGATGGTTGCATCTGTCCCTTGTCTGTCCTACTCTGCTAGACATCTTGAGTAAGATATCAAGGTATTATATTAAAAAATGTAAATATCTCTCTAGGTTCCATGACTCAGGAATGCTGGAGGATTCATGCTATCGAGATCAGCAGACAGTCAGCGCGAATGCTTGTACTTCAGATTTCCAGGCTCTTAGCAATCATTAATAATCAATCATGGGACTCTTTCCTATTGAGATTTTCAAAGTTTTCTAAAAATGACGTTGCAGAAAGCCACTATAGTTTCAAGCGGAAGCACATGAACTTTGGAGCCAAGCAACCTAGGTTCAAAGGTTGCATCTACCACTTCCTAGAGGTGTCATTTGGGAAAATCACTCTTTCTCTATACCTTGACTTCATTTGCAGTAAATTGTGTAAAACAATTCTACCCACTTCATAGGATTGTTGTGAGGAGAAAATCAGTCAATGTGTGCAAGTGGCTTAGAAAAGATTCTTGCACATAGAAAGAGCTAAATGATTGGTAGCCGTTTCTATTACTCCCTGTCTATGAGACTAAGCATGTTCTAGATGTTCCATTTCCCCATCCTTGCATGAGGTTCTCATCATGAGGGATGTCTGAACTGAAAAGAAATGTAGACATTTGATCTAGCACTGCACCCAGGTCCCCCTGTCCCATCACCTCTTGTAAGGGAGGAAACATGGGCAGAGCGGTTAAGTGATTTGTTCCGAGTTAGTAGCAGAGTCAGAAGAACTGGATCGTCTCAGTTAATTTAGCTCTTCTGGGGGCATCGGGTGCCTTTACAAGTCCACTACATCCATGCTACTTTGTACAATGCAAAAGCTCCCTTCCACCCCTAATGCATGTGTGCATGCACACACGTGTGCACCATCACACACTCACACATCCTAGCAAGGACTAGCATGACTTTTCTTTGCAACATACCTAGTAGGTCAACAAAGATTAAGTTCCCTTTGTCGGTGAGAAAACTGAAACATAGACAAGTTTTGAGGATTGCTGAGGCTTAGAGCAGAACGGGGACTCCTACCCTACCTTCGATGTGCGAATGCTCTGTTTTTGAGGAGTGATGAGCTTGTGAGCCATTCTGGTATGGGTGCCCTGTGTCAGTGTTCTTGGCTGCTACTCAGCCCCAAGGCAAGGCAGTGGATGCCAAAGACCCTTGTATAATTTTTTTTCTCCCCCAAGAAGAGAGCTCAAGAAAAACTCATTTTTGACAAGTGATTTAAAACAGATAACATATACTTTCCTTTCTGAACTCCGGGTTGGTGTGGTGTTACCCTCGGCCTCCATGCTCAGATCTGAGTGCTCTCAGGAGAGGCCAAGTGTTGACATTCGGTTCTGTGTTTCTAAGTATTAACACACATGGTGGGGAGGCTTTACAATTACTCACTCACACAGAGGCCATGGGCGGCCCATTCGATTCATTCTGTTCTCTCCCTGATGCCCCATCAAGCTGCCATGAGCCAGCGTGGATATTGTTGTTGAGTTGGCAGGAAACCTGCCCCACTGGAACCCTCATGGCTGTGAAGAATGTAAAGATGAGCAAATAAAGTGGGAATGTAAGTTACCATTTAGAAAAGTTCTTAATTACATAAGGAGAGACCCAAAAACCTAAACACTCGAGCCCCCCAACTCTGAGTTGGTGGCTTTGGGACAAAAGCATCACCGAGTGACCACAAGCTCCCCTCGTCCATCTCTTCATTCTCCTCTCACACAGGAGGGAAACCTCCCGCAATTTCTGTGCCACCCAAAGGAATGAATCCTGTCAAGTTCCATTTTCCTAATACAGAGTTGTTATAATAAGTTTAAGAGGCCACCAGAGCCCTTGGAGTTAGGAACAAATCGCAAATCATCATAACACTACACCTATTCCTGTTTTATGACAGCAATAAATCAAAAGCAGCCTCACAGTGTGAAAACTAGCTGCAGCCGTGACACAAGTGCCAGGTTCTCGGAGATGCCAATGCCCAAACGGCTTTAGCTTTGCCGTGTATGTTTTGGCTCCTGGAGGCTCAATTTTTCAATTAAGGATTTAAAAAAAAAAACAAAAAAACAAAAAAAACCTGTGTGTGTGTGTGTGTGTGTGTGTGTGTGAGAGAGAGAGAGAGAGAGAGAGAGAGAGAAGGAGACAGAACAGCAGCTTTGGGTAAATTTGCCAGGCCCGACAATGAGGCTCTTGTTCTTTATGAATTTTATTTATTTGTGTTAGCTTTACTTTTCTGTTCATATGACTTTTGAAAGAGTATAGGATATGGCGTCGAGCCAGAGAGTTGACACAAAATTGGACGTGACCTAGATCGTAAAGGAAACGCACATCTCCTGAAGATACTACGTGGTTTGGTACCACCAAAGGCTTTTTAAAAGCCCACTCACATTTCACCTACAAGTCCTGCTTCCCAGGTATTAGTTAGAACTCCCGGTGGCTTTGCAAAATATTTCCTGCATGATTCCAGGCAGTTAGAATAACTTCAAAAGAGACATGGTGTGTACCCATCACTTTGGGTTGCTCTTTGCTGGTAGCAAGTGCATTTTTTCAGATGCCACTACAGTTACCTATGAAGCTGGGTATCCTACTTCAGAGACCATTTTTTAGCTTCATACTTGCTTCCCGAAATAATGTTATCAGCTAGTACTAACTAATAAAAAAGCAACAGAGCTAAGATTTTGAAACAGTGAAATTGCTCTTAGAGTCAAAAGCATATGAGGTGCTTGCCTTTTCTTTGAGTTCGTGCCAACAACTGTTTTGAAAAAAAATGACCTTTCTTTTTTTTTAAAAGAAAATTATACTACGATTATTTCACAACTTTAATTTAGGGATCACTGAAAAATTGTTTTAAACATATAACTCAGGGTGCCTGGGTGGTTTAGTCGGTTAAGTGTCTGTCTTTGGCTCAGGTTGTCATCTTGGGGTCCTGGGATCAAACCCACGTCAGGCTCCCTGCTCAGCGAGGAGCCCCCTTCTCCTTCTTCCTTGCCCTCCCCACTGCTCATGCTTGCTCTCTGTCAAATAAATAAAGAACATCTTTAAAATTTAAAAAAAAAATATATATATATATATATATATACATACACATACTTGAATATAGATCCTATCGGATTAGCCTCACTCTGGTGTCCATAACCAAAATCAAAGATTCGTCTTCGGTTGCTGCTTCCTCTACAAACCTGTATCCATGGTAGCAGTCAGTTTCTTCCTTCACCTTGTCTTACCACTACCCCCTTTCTGTGCGTGGAAGTCCAGGCCCTGAGCCATTCAGGGCAATATTGTCACAGCCACATGGCTGACTCCCTTTTGTCTTTCAAAACTCATCAGCCCTGCAGGCATGGCAATGTCAGGTTAATCTCTCTCAGCCTCCATTTTTACCCTCTTATTTCTCTAATGATTTAAGAGGCTCCAGTGACTGTCTACTGTTTGCCAGGTGGAAGCCTCCCGTCGCTGATGAGGCACAGTTGGATGAGTCAAAAATTAGCTATCCGGGAGGCACTCACAGACTGGGACACCAACATGGACACGCCTCAGAGAGGTTATATCCGCCTGGGCTCATTGTGATGAAAGGCCGGTCTTTGACGTGTTTTTAGATACATTATATTTCTTAGACTTCCCACTTGGTTCTGGAAAATTGATTCATTCTAATAACCACACAAAGACAGTTATAAACCAGGGCACAGTTTATTCATCTGCAGTGGGCCAACCACCAGCCGGCCTGGGAACAGGACTGGTCAGATGTGAACCAGGCACTCCCTTCCTGGTGAGTTGCTCCCCTCGGAGACAAGACTGTTTATCAGCGGGTGTGTGGGAGCGCAGATTGGAAAAAGGAAATTGATTGTTGCCTGAAGGAAATGTGCGTCACACTCATACAACCCAACACTGACCTACTCCACCCAAGGGATAGCTCAAGCTAAGAAGGAAATAGAACTATCCTTATCACATAAATCAAAACATTAATCTCCTGGAAAGTGATGGATAAAATGGATTTTTTTTTCATTGTTATTATTTATTTGTATTAGCTTCTTACACAAAGAGAGAGAGAGAGCACTTGGTTTCTGGATTTTGTGTCATGATAGTGTCTCTTTATGATGTGTTATTGCATATAGCCTTCCTTTCATTTTGGGTTCTCTTCGTAATGAAGTGAGAGCTCATAAACGAGCTATTCCTAAATTGTGATGCAGTATAAGATAAAATTACATGAATTCCAGCCATTGCTGAACTATAGTTTGTTCATTGTGCCCATTTCATGGCACCTGACTTCTCAACCTTGACTCTAAATACAGGTATTTACCTGACTTTCATTCATTTTCCCTATTATATCATAAGATGGCCCTCAAATTCACTTCCCCATCGTAAACCCTTCATGCTGCTAATAAAGCCCTACCAAAATCCTTTTCTACCTCTTCTGCATTTGTTAATTCAATAATTTTTCATTCAGAGCTTTCTTTTTGCCAAACACAAAGACCTTGTTCCCCCGGAAAGAAGGTGTCAGATTATTATACAAATAACACGGAACAATTTGCTAAGAGCTGTAATAGGAGGTCATCATTATGTGTGGAAGAAACCCTGAAAAGGACATGATTCCCTTTATTCTCTGGAGTCACCATATGCTCACAGAAGAGGAGATGCCTACATGTGATCTGTGAGGGTATGGTATGTAAAATAATGCCTTCCAAAGAGAACTACATCCTAGTCCCCAGAAGCTGTGAATAGGTTATACTATGTAGAAAAGAAGAATTAAGAGTGAAGATGAAGTTAAGATTGGTAATTCAGCTGGCCATGAGATGGGGAGAAAATCTTGGAATATGAGTGGGCCCAGTGCCATCACAAGGATCCTTAAGAGTGGGAGCAGAAAAAGACTCCATGTCAGAGTGATGAGATAAAAGGCTTATATTGCTGAATTAAAAAATGGAGGGGGATTAGGAGACGACCAGTGTGGGAAGCCTCTACAAGCTTTTAGAAGGCAAAGAAACAGATTCTCTCCTCCAGAAAAGGATACTACTCTGATCTTAGCAGACACCTTGATATTAGCTCAGAGAAACCCATTTGGGACTTCTGATCTCTAGAACAATAAGAAAATAAATTTATATTGTGTTAAGTGGCTGCATGTATGGTCATTGTTCTACAGCAGCAATAGCCAACAGATATAAAAAGTAAGCAGGATTTCACAGGGGGAAGCAGCTAAGGTTGGACTTGCGGTCAGGGAACATTACAATTAGTTGTATTTGTTGTGGTGAGGCACTCTATCAAGTGCTTTCATGCATCATGCCACAAGACAAGAGGGACTTTTGTACAGTAAATGATGATTCAATAAACTGTCAATAAAGGTTTTTAGTGATTGAGACTAGAAAGGTTGCTTTGAGATCCACTGAGCAACGGTACAAAGAAGGTCATTGCAGATGTGTTGAAGAGACCATGTTTGTCAAATTCTGGGAAATCAAGCACTGGGATATAGTGAACTGATCTGTAAAGTCACCCCCCCAACCTACAATTTCAACTGCTGTCCTGACAGTCACACCAAGGAGAGTCCACAGGCACCTCATGGTTACTGGCTTTTGGATTAAACTCATTCCAAGCCTATTGCACAATCCAGTCGTTCTTCGTAGTTCCCTGTTCCTGGCACCGTGTATGGCTCATCACTCAGGCTTAAAATTTCCAAATCCTTCCTCTCTCCACCTCTCTGCACTTGAAATCCTTCATCACCATGATTTTCTAACACCTTTCTCCTCTTTCACCTTCCTGATGTCACCCTTATCTGTGCCATTTTAACCTTGAACTATTATCCACGTTCTTTTCCCGATGAGTCATAAATTTCCCTTCCCCTCATCATACGTCCTTTATAAAGTTTCCTTGCTCTTTCCCTTCTCTGAACTCTTGCAACACGAATTGTTCTTCAAAACATGCAAAACTTGCTACGAGAATGTCTCCACTCATGTTCCCCATGCCCTTTCTTACTCACTCCTTAACTCACCACTGCTGACCTCACTACTGTTGGCCATTCTATTGAAATGGTTCTCCCTGAAGTCACAAGTGACCTTCTATTTATCAAATTTCAAGATCTATTTTGAGCTGCCCTCAATTTGACCTCTCTGTGACCTTGACATCATTGACTACTTTTATTTCTGATACTCTTTTCTTCCTTGGATTCTGAACTAACCTATTTCTGGTCTCCCCTTTTATTGTTTTACTGGTTACTTTACAATTCCTCCAATGAGAATTCAGCCTCTTCTGTCCCACTAATGCTGTTGTTTCCTACAGTCCTAACCTAAGTCCTCATCACTTTTCACCATATACTATACATCTCTTCTCTACGTATTGAATATAGGTGTCATTTGGAAAATGTAAAAGAACACTAGGATTT
Source organism: Meles meles (assembly GCF_922984935.1). NCBI lineage: Eukaryota > Metazoa > Chordata > Mammalia > Carnivora > Mustelidae > Meles > Meles meles. The sequence continues at coordinate 66,590,947 of NC_060072.1, forward strand.
CTTAACTGTGATCATTCGAATTCTCTTTCTAAATACTTTTTGCGTATCTGCTTTATGCTCAGTCACATGCTGAACATAGAAGAGAATTCTGAAGTGATGAAGATATAGTTTCTATCTTCTGAAAATTGGTAGTCAATATAGAGAGAGGAAGCATATACACATAAACATTTTGAGAAGCAATCCAAGGCGGCATTCTTTCATTCACCAACAGACAATAACCGTTATACAACACCAGCTGAGTGTGGGTACTAGATAAATGGCAATAAAGGAATGTCTCTTCTCTTATGGGTAAAGAGGACAAACACTAAGCTCCCAGATAAATAGCTTTTCCTTCTCTGTCCTTGAATTGAGGCACAAAGAGGAAATTATATGAAGAGAATGCCATTTCCCAAGTTATGTCCTGCCTAGCATACTGCCTCCCTTTGGCGGTTTTCACAGTTCTTCACCTGCAATAGATGTAACTTACCTTAAATCTATTTTTCTGGGTGTGCCTGGGTGGCTCAGTCATTAAGTGTCTGCTTCCAGCTCAGGGCAAGATCCCAGGGTCCTGGGATTGAGCCCCGCATCAGGCTTCCTGCTTGGCAGGAAGCCTGCTTCTCCCTCTCCCACTCCCCCTGCTTGTCTTCCTGCTCTCACTCTCTCTCTGTCAAATAAATAAATAAAATCTTTTTAAAAAATCTACTTTTATGGTTTGTTAAAATATTTGAAAACTTATCATCCTTATTTTTTTTTAAAGTGAATTGGTGTAAATCGAAGGGGGAGATGAACCATGAGAGACTGTGGACTCTGAGAAACAAACTGAGGGTTTTGGAGGGGAGGGGGTGGGAGAAGCAGTGAGCCTCGTGGTGGGTATTAAGGAGGGCACGGATTGCATGGAGCACTGGGTGTGGTGCATAAACAATGAATCTTGGAACACTGAAAAAATAAAATTAAATGTAAAAAAAAAAAGAAGAAGAAACCCATCTGAGGAATTATATATAGCAAGGAAAATATTTCCCAGGTAAATTAGAACAGGACTTTCAAACTCGTCCAATCTCTACTTAGTGAATTATTTATTTACTCATTTACAACTACAGATCAGACACCTGCATTTTCAGCCATTTCTTTCTCTAGTAAAATAGCCTCAAGTATCTTATCAGATAACAAATTTTAAACATTGGTATTTACACTAGATATAGACTGTACTATCCCTGGTATAGGGCCACTCCTGGCAGACAGTATACAGGAACAAAACATTCTGGGTTCTTGCCTGAATGAGAATCAGATTAACTCGGGCATATCATGATGAAAATTTCCCTTTCTGGTCCATTAGGCTACAATTTCAAATGGTCTGGAAAATCTGGAGTGACATTCTTAAACCTGATTCTCCATCTGGAAATTTAGAGCCCACATTTCTTACTATTCTTACCAATAAGAAAGTTTTTGTTTTTACACAAAACAATAATTATTCTATTATATAAGTCTTGGGCACAGGGAAAGGAAGCAAATCTTCTATACACTGGTGCCTACCTGAATCCTGGTATAAAAACTATCAAAAGCTAGAATACTCATCAGATATCATCGTAGTAATAGATGTAATCACTGAAGCTTTGTGGATTAAACTGAAAGAGAAATTTTGAGCTGCAAAAGCTTTAAAAATAGTTGCTCAATACACTAAACCAGAAAAAATAGTTTTTCTCATGCAACATTTATTTTGATCCTTAGTCAGCCAAAAAATAGTATGAAGTAAACTTCTGCCCTGTTTCAAAACCATGTTCTCTGCTAAAAATTCACTTCGCGTGAGAATCTGCAGGTTCATCCAAATTAATCCTTACCACGTTTCTCTAGGCACACAAACGGGACTAGATGTTAACTCTCAAAGTGAAGACAAAACTAGGCTATACTTCCAAGATTTTATCAAAAATAGTATAGAAACAGACTGCTACATACATGACAGTCTGATTTATGACAAAAATGAGACAATACCACAGTAAGAAAAGGATGATTTTTTTCAAGAAATGCTACTTGGTTAATTGGATAGCTAAAGGGGGACAATGCAGTTTGATTCCTAGCTCAATCTTTTCACAAATAGAGCATCCGAATGAATTATGATTTACATAGGAGAGATGTAATAATAAAGATATTAGAAAAAGACATAACTAAATATCTATATGCTCTTGGGGTAAGCAAGACTATTTTAATAGACGCAGCAAACATTAAACATAAAGAAAAATTGATAAACTCACTATATTAAAATTAAAGTTTTGTTTTTCAGGAGACATCATTGAAGGATAAATAGGCCACAGAAGAAAAGAAGCTATTCACAAGGCATGTATTCAACAAGACTCACATTTAGAAACACAAAAACCTATACATCAATATGAAGACTGACAACCCAAAAGAGAAATGGGAAGGACTCGAGCAGCCATGTCATAGAAGAAGATGCCCAAATGGCCAATAAGAATCTGAAAAGTATCGAACTTCATTTAGTGTAATACGTTGCAAGCATGGCTCACTTCTTCCATCCTGTCTCTGCTCCCTTTGCCATGTGACTTTGTAGTACTGACTGACTCTGAATCTGAGCTAGACTGTGTGACTCACTTTGACCAATGGAATATTAGCAAATGTCATGCAAACAAAGTTTTGAAAAGCACTTGCACAATTGGGCTTGTTTGCTTTTGCACCTGTGCCATATCCATGAGAATCCTGGGGCTAGCCTGCTGGATGGAGATTGAGAGATGAGTAACCCCAGTCACACCAGCTGCAGCCAGCCTAAATCAGATGATAGTCAGCTGATACCCACAGGTATGTGAACAATCCCAGCCAAGAACAGCAGACCCGCCAAACCAGCCCCCCAGCTGACTCTATTCTTGGGATCAGCACATGGTTACTGCGAAATGCCACTGACATTTTGTGGTTGCCTGTTACATAGCACTATTGTGGCACTAGATAAATAATACAATCAGTCATGAGAAAGATGCAAATAAAAACTCAATGTAGTACTTCTATATACAAGGAAGATTTCTGAAATGGAAAAGAAGGAAAATCTCAAGTGTTCACAAGAATTTAAAGCAATCAAAACTTTCACACGTTGTTGGTGGGAGTGCAACTTGGTTCAGTTGCTTTGGAAAACTCTTCGCAGTATCTTTTATAGTTGAACCTATGTGTACCCTGTGATTCCATTTCTAGGTATATACCAGGAGATGTGTATGCTCATTCATTAAGAGACATGTACGAAAATGTTTGTAATGGAACTGTTTGTAATAATCAAAAAATTAGAAACTACTCAAATGCCCATCAAATGTGGAATGGACAAATAAGTTATGGTATAGTCACAAAAAGAAATACTATGTAGCAGTGGGAATGAATTATCACATCTATATTCTACCCTATGAATGAAAGCCACAAACATAATATTGAACACAAGAAGCCAGATATAGGAGACTACTTATTGTGTGAATCCATCTATCTAATAAATTAAAACAAGAAAAGGTAATCAATGCAATTAGAAATCAGGAAAGTACTTATTTGTAAGTGAGGATAGCTATTGGAAGGAGGAGCAAGGGCATTTTGAGGTGGTGGAAATATTCTATTTCTTATTTAGCTACTGGTTATGCTTCTGTGTTCAGTTTGAAAAAATTTATTGAACCATAAACATGATGGACACACCTCTATATGTACAGTACACCTCATTAAAAAGGTTAAAAAAAATCACAGGTTTACACCAAAGAGCGGGAATAGAAACAGGGTATCAGATATATTAGACAGAAATTCTTTTAGAGTTTAGTTGCATTTGACAGAAAAGTCAAAATAGCATTAGCATAACTATAGTAGTTTATTTCTCCTTCACATAAATTTCACAAAAATGAAATTCAACGGGAGGTAGTCCAAAATTGGCATGATTGGCTCCATAAATCAGAGCCTTTTCTCCTGCTGTGTCACTATTTCTGGGTTTCATGGTCCCAGATTGCTGTTCAAGTACAAGCCACCAAAATTGCACTATAACCAGCAGGGTCCATAAAGGATCCATAAAGGATCCATCCTCTCCTTTATGGAAACTTTCAAAAAGTGCACATAATACTTCTGTTTACAACCCTTAGGCCAGATCTGAAATGCAAGTTCATCTCTATCTGCAAAGAAGACTGGGGAATGCAGTCTATGTTCCAGGTGATGATTGCCCAACTGAAAATGGGGTGTATTTTTCAAAGAAAAAAGAGTACGAAGTGAATATTGAGGATCAACTGGGAAGATTTGATATACCCTTCCACAGAAATCCTTTAATGACTATCTCTTTCTTACATCTATGTATAATAGGAACTAGTTTTTCTTCCTGAGCAACAGTTGACAACATTTTTTGTAAAGGACCCAGTGGTAACTATTCTAGGTTTTGCCAACCCAGTGGATAAGTTGCAGCTATTCAATTTGGCTATGGTAGCACAAAAGCAGCCATATACATTTTGTAACTGAATGAGCATGCTCTGTTCCAGTAAAACTTTATTTCCAAAAAATGGCAATGGGCCAGATCTGTCCCATGAGGTGTACTTTGCTGACTTTCACTCTACATGCTCCAGAAAGCCAGTAAGCCCCATCGGGACAGAGACAACATTTGATTTATTCTCCACTGTGTCCCCAGGTCCTGACATAGAGTCCTTGATCAAAAAATATTGAGAGGTGCCTGCGTAGCTCAGTGGGTTAAGCCTCTGCCTTTGGCTTAGGTCATGATCTCAGGGTCCTGGGATCGAGCCCCACATCGGGCTCTCTGCTCAGCAGGAAGCCTGCTTCCCTTCCTATCTCTCTGCCTGCCTCTCTGCCTACTTGTGATCTCTCTCTCTCTCTCTCTGTCAAATAAATAAATAAAATCTTAAAAAAATATATTGATTAGGGGTGCCTGGGTGGCTCAGTCAGTTAAGCATCTGTCTTCGGCTCAGGTCATGATCCCAGGATCCTGGGATGGAGCCCCACATTGGGCTCCCTGCTCAGTGGGGAGTCTGCTTCTCCCTCTCACCCTCCACCCTCTCGTGTTTTCTCTCTCTCTTTCTCTGACAAATAAGTAAATAAAATCTTAAACGAGAAAGAGAGAGAGAGAGAGAGAAGGAGTTAAGTTGAATTTCACCAAGAGATGGTACAACGTTCAAGGCAAATGGAGAAGACAGGAAATGTGTGTTTGGAGGGGAAATGAAAAAAATAATCCTAAAAGAATAATTTATAAGCCTGCTAGGGTTATGAGGACTTTATAGTTACTAAGTAAACAAACAAACAAAATCTTCTCCACTTGCCAGGTTCTTTTGGATACTTTTTATTTAAGAGGAATGGTACCAAAGGTCAAGGAAGGGTGCTTTTTTTTTTTTTTTTTTTTTTTTTTTTTTCAGTATTAGAGGATCTAAATGTGCTGTAAGCCTGGGGAAGCATTATTTCTTCAAGCTGAGTGACTCTTTTCTTCCGGGGTCTACTCCCTTACCCCATTCATCCTTCTTTTTCTGAAAATGATCCAGGGAAACTCTGTGTGCTCCTTCTCTTGGCATTCCACAAATAGAACACAGCAAGACATTAATGAAGAGAGAAAACAGTTTTCCATTTATTTTGCTTTCAGAAATATACTTGGAATAGCCTGTGCCAAAGTTGTACTATATCAAAGAAACCATAATCCAAAAGACTAACCTTTTTAAAATGATAACCAACTGTATTTTGTATTTTCATAGAATTACTTTATTTCCATAAAAAACAGAATTTCCATTTTTCCAATCAAGGAGCTGAGTTTCTAAAGCTTCCTGTGGTCTATTTACATTTCCTACAGTAACCTTCTTAAGCAACAGACCAAGGAAAATATGAAACTTATTTTTTTATTTCATTTTCCCTTTTTAAAGGAGCTTCTATATTTTCCTGACCTCATTAAAGACCTCAGAGACAACATAAATTTCCAAATATAAATTAGCAGCAAATTAGGAGATGCCTCTTTATTATAAAAATTATCAACTATTTGCAGTTATACCATCACCTCTGGTTATGTCTCACGCATCAGATACTGTTCCTTTCCCACTTTTTTTTCCCCCCAAGAGCAATGAGTTAGAAAAGAAAGATAGTAATATGAATCTAAGTTTCTATGAGCTGAAGAGGAGGGTTTTTTAAGAGAATGGGCAGATACTTTTAAAGAGAGGCTTATTGCTAACTATTTAAACAAGACAATGAGGATAGGAAATCAAGACTTTAGAAGGTTGTATTTATTCATTTGTTTAAACAATATTTATTGAGGACTTCTATTTGACCATCATGCTTCTGATGGAAGGAAAAAGAAGAAGTTGCCAGTCATGATGTTGCAGACCTGTAAGCCGGTCTCGGTAAGCTGTTCTGGCTTTTGGGTTATTACAGAAGAAATTATTATAGTGATAAGAGACCTGGAACTTCATCAAACAAATTAGTTTGAGAATGTTCTTGATTTTCCCACATCCTTTGGGGAGCAGCAGAGCAGGACCACTATTTAAAGCATGAAGATTTTAAATAGTTGTGTGAATGTCATTGAACCTAAGAATCCTGCTGCTTTCTTCATCTGTTACTGTATTCTCTGTTGCCTATTCAAGTCAACACAAAACAGTCCTTTCAAACTCACAGATGGGGTTAACATTATTTGTTGGGGAATACTTCTTTCCCCTTTGGAGAAAACCTCGATTGGCACAGCACTTCTAGACCTTTTTGTCTTCTTCCCTCAGTCCTGCCTAAGCTAGATGGAATGACTTACCTGATAGGGAAATGTGGAAAGAAAAAAGTAACAGAGCCCTTCCTTCTTAGTTTCTCTTGAATGCAAGCTGTCCACAGGGAGCAATGGTTCTAGGTGATAAGAATGCCTAAGTTTGGGACTCTGTACTAGGAAACGCACAGCCTCCAAACTGGTCTTTCAGAGCAACAGAAAAAAGAAAAAACATTTGTCCCACATGTCAACTTCCTTGCTTTACTTCTCAAATGGTTCGGAATTTGGATAGGGAGAAAGGGTATTATTACTTGTCTCTCCCACCATGATCCCAATATCTGGTACAATGGACCATGGATTTTGAAAAAAGAAGACAGGAAATTAGAATTATAGATGAAGAAAAAAAATTTAAAATAATAACAACAAAAGACATACTTAGAGGCATTTGACAGAGCATGATTGGAAGGGAAGGGAAGGGAAATGTACATCTTTGACCTTGACTGCTTTCTTTTTAGTTCTTTTTAAAGTTCACTTCAGAATAGCGTCTGTGTCTAGTTGTCCAGGCATTAGAACAGGGGGTAGCAAACAATGCCCTCAGGTCAAATATGGCCTGCCTCCTGTATTTGTGTTAAAAAAAAATTTTTTTTAATTGGGGCACAGCTATGCCTATTCATTTACATATAATCTATCACCACTTTCATACTACAGTGGCAAAATTGAGTAGTTGTGATAAAGACCATAAAGTCCACAAACCTAAAATATTTACTATCTGGCCTTTTATAGAGAAGTTTACAAACCCGTGTGTTAGTGAGCTTAACAGTCTGCTACCCTCTGCTGTGCTCCTCAGCCAGTTCTGTAAACCAATAGGGGAATATAGGAGTATTCAGACCATATATATAAATTGATATAAAAATGGAATATAAAGATAATATATGTAGTCTTGGAATATTAAATATTGACCTTCATCTTGGGCCAAAGCAGGATTGATCCCAAAATGGGATGGCTAGACTGCTTTTGATCCACATGTGTTAATTACACATGTGAATCTTGGAGATATATATTTCAATTTTACCCACAGAAAAGAAGAGGACTTTATTATGGAACAAACAACAAGAAATGAAGGCCTCACCCATATTGTAGGTACAACCTGCATTTGGACAAGGGTCGAAGAAAGATAACTGAAATTCTCATTAAAACAAAGGCCAAAAGTCTGTTAAAGACAGCTTATACAAGTGATGCCTACCCCTTGTGAATTGTGCTGACACAGAAATAGTACAAATACTTGGGGCATCAGATAGAGCCATTGTGGAAAGCTTTAGATTAACAGACTTTGCTATTTTTTTAAAATGGTTTTCCCCCTAGAAATGGAAGAAAACATATAGCTAGGATGTGGTTTGATTTAAATATTTCTGGAAATATGGCTGGAAAAAGACATGAAGAGTGGTTACCCAGATAGGAAAGTAAGCCAGACGCAAAGAACCCCAAGAGAAGAAAAGTAGAACCATAAGAGAGTACTTGCTGAAAAAGAAGAACAAGAAAATCCAGACAGACTCCGAATTTGAGCCTCAAATGATAAAGTAACTGTGCCTGAGGGGGAGTGAGAGGTCATGTGGAAACAAGAATGGGACATGCTACAAAGGGAGAAGGCAGAGAAGGTTAGAAATACATTGCCACCTGACCAAGTCAACTATGCTCCAGAATCTGGGTTGGTCAAAATATATCAGCACCAAGAAAGATAACGTGGCCAGCAACCTTATTGTGTCCAAAAGAAGGAAGGACTACTGGCAGGTACCTAGGTTACATGGAGCTCGTCTGAGTAAGCCAAATGTAGTTCAGCAGCCCTGTCCAGTTAATTCCATTTATATAATCCCATTTCAAAGACCCAGGATACTCATAGAACCCACCATATAGAAGGCAAGATGGTACCCACGACTGATAAGTGTGAGAGCAGATAAATTAATTCAAGTTTGCCCACATAACAGGGACGATGAATTTCTTGACTACAACACCTGAAGTCAAACGACTTTGGTTTAAATTGTATTTTCAACATATGCATTTATGAAAAATGTTTTACATTTTGTAAGACTTAGTTTCCTCATTTAAAAAGAAAACATTACTCACAGGGTTTTTGTCAAGATTAAATGCAAAATCGTATGTGACAATGCCTTGCGCCATATCTGCCATATATGACATACTCAATATCAGGAAATGCTCTTTCCTTTATACCTTTTTAAAATAAAAGAAGATTTAAAAAGTGATAAAATGCAAGCCTAGATTCAATACAAAAGTCATCTAAAGGCTTAATGTCCTCTCCCAAGCCCACAGTCTTTCATTAAAACCAAAAAAGAGGCTAAGGTTTGTAAGTTAAGAAAGTAGCAGACTCTATATCTAATAAAGCCTTTTTTAATTTCCCATTAAATTAAAATATCCACAACTTTAAACAAAAAGATAAAGTAATGACAGTTCTGTAAATAAAAAATAAGAGAAGACCATAGCCCAAAGTGCAGGGAGAATTTCCACTGAATGAATTACCCATGAGAATGAAATGAAATGCATGTTCTTGGATTACACAACATATACTCCACCCTCTGAATCAGAACTGGAGAACTGGACAGAAGGCCCCAAAGAAGGTAACAAAAACTTTCCCCAATCCAGAAGGTGAAAGTGTGTCCTACTCAGGCAGACAGAAACCCATTCAACAAATGCTTAGGAACTGTGGGTCAGGCAAAATCATGGTCAATTTCTGCTCTCCCATCCCATTCAGCCTTTCTCCCACGCTGGCAGCCTTTTTTTTTTTTTTTTCCCTTGGTTATCTCCATTTAGAGACTAACATTCCTGGATATCACTGCAGGAAGTTGAGTAGCATGTGCAGGTATAGAAAGTTTATATCCTGGGACAATTTAGTCACCTAAGGGAAAGTATTGTAAGCAGCGGCATAACAAAAAAGCATACTGGGCATAGCAGGTGCTGGGGATGACTTTTTCATGTACTATATTGTACAAAGGAACCCTGTAAACTACATTGAAATCTCTGGCTGTGATAAGACCAAAGAATCTGGACAAGAAAAGATCCCTACCTAGGATCTGCAGAGTCACAATACACAAACAGTTATGGGGCATCACATTCAACAGGTTGTGAAGACCGACATTAAAGTCACAAAATGGACTGGAGTGGGAATAGATGGAGCTTCTAACATTTATGGGAACCGAGAACTGATTTAGAGCATTTGTCCACTCTGAGAGTAAATCCAAGGGCCTGGGGGGACCCCTTCCCAAGAAAGAGTTGGCAAACAAAATTATGAAAATAAACAAAGCCTGTAAAAAGCCAACACAAAGTAGATGGAATGAGGTCCTTAAAAGTAAAAAAAAGAAATGTTTTTAACTTATTTATTATAAATATTTCAAAATACATAAAAATAATAAGCATAGTGTATTAGTTATTTATTGCTGTAAAACAATATTGCCACAAATGTAGTGGCTTAAATCAACATGCATTTGCTAGCTTTTAGTTTTTATGGGTCAGGAATTCAGACATGATTTTGGTAGGTCATCTGCTCTGTGTCTCACAAGACCAGCATCAACATATCATCCAGAGTTGTGCTTCCATTTCTAAGCTCACTCAAGTTGTTGACAAGATTCAGTTCCTTTTGGTTGTAGGACTGAGAGCTTCAGCTTCTTGCTGTCCCTTGAACAGAGGCCACTGTTCACTTTTCATGGCTATCTGCTGTTTCTGCCATGTCAGGTTCTCCAAAATGGCTTCTCATTTCACAAAGCCAGCAAGGGAGAGAAAGGTCCCAACAAGATGAGAGCTATCATCTTGTTTAATGTAATCACATAATCATGTACGTGCAGTCACATGCATCCCTCACCTTTGCCATATCCTATTGGTTAGAAGCAAGTTACAGTTCTTGTCCACTTTCAAAGGGGGGATCCCACAAAGCCATGAACATTAGTAAGTGGGGATATGTAAAGCCATCTCACAAGGCAGCCTGCTACAGTCTGCCCTCTGGTCCCTAGTGACTCCTTTTCCTGTCACCAGAAAAATAGATTCATTCTTTTCCAAGGATGCCACCCCTCCCTGCCCCTAGATATTGTCTCATTATAATATCTATTCAGAAGCCATAATCTAAGTTTAGGGTATGGGTGACACTCTTTGGTCTCCTGAAATTCTATAATGCCTCTTGATCTGCAGATCTGTAAAACTAAACAGACAAATTATCTGTCCCATACAATATTTAATGGTTAGGCAGGAATAGGATAGTGGCTATAAACAGTCCTATTTCATAAGGTAAAATAGAAGATACAAAGAAGTCACTGCTCCATAGCAATTCTGAAATCTAGCAAAGCAAATACTTAGTTTCTTTTTTTTTTTTTTTTTTTTTTTTTTTTTTTTTAAAGATTTTATTTGTTTATTTGACAGAGAGAGATCACAAGCAGGCAGAGAGGCAGGCAGAGAGAGAGAGAGAGGGAAGCAGGCTCCCTGCCGAGCAGAGAGCCCGATGCGGGACTCGATCCCAGGAACCTGAGATCATGACCTGAGCCGAAGGCAGCAGCCTAACCCACTGAGCCACCCAGGCGCCCCAATACTTAGTTTCTTAATTAAATTTTGGTGCCTGGGAATAATTCCTCTGTGGCTCTTGATTCCTTCCTCTGGGCCTTTGGCTCTCTTTTCAGAGTCACCTGTCCTTTTCCATGAAAGGTAGCATGGGTTTACAGCTGAGTAGTTTTGTTATCCTACTTCCTGCCAGTAGAATTTGGTGTGCCCCGTAGCCTCCTTTCATTTTGCACTCTCTCTCCTTTGTGGGCTTTGCAGAAGCAAGAGCACATCCTGGGTAACCTGACATGATTGGAATTGTGAGTGGTAACTAGTAGTTGAGCATGGCTCCTGGCCAATAGCTAATAAGAAACTGAAGCCCTCAATCCTAAAACCATAAGGAACAGAATTCTGTCAACAATTTGAGTAAGCTTAGAGGCAGACTCTTCCTTCTCTGAATCTCAGATGAGAGTGCAAGCTTGATTGACATTTTGATTGTAGCCCATGAGACACAAAGCGGGGGGACCCATCTAACCTGACCTCCTAGAGCACAGAAAATGTGAGATAATAGTTGTGTGTGCTTTTAATCCACTGAGTTTGTAACTAAAACTAATACAGATAGAATTAATAAATCAGATTTAACAGTTATTAATGCATGACCAATTCTTTTCTTTTTATCTGTGCCCTCTACCCATTTTCTTCAACCCCACTAGATTATTTTTGAAGCAGATCTTAGATATCATATCATTTCATCTGTAAATAGTTTGGTACATATCTCTAAAATGTGAGGTCTTTTGTAAAATATAATTAAATCTTTTATACCTAAATTAGTACACCTAAATATTTTATTATCATGAAATATCCAATGTTCCAGTTTCCCCAAGTGTCTCCCAAGTTGTTTTATTTTTTACAATTTGTTTCTTTCAAATCACTTTCAAAATAAAGTGTATTCATTGAAGCTGGTTGACATATCTCTTGTTTCTTTTCATCATAAGTATAATCTCTCTCTCTCTTTCCTTCCATATCTCCCTTCTTCCCTTCTTATTTTTCTTTTTCCCTTGCAATCTCCTTGCATCCCATGTTGAATTTCCTATTTTCTAGATTTTGCTGACTGCCTTCCTGTAGCATCATTTAACACATTACTTTCTCCCCTATATTACCTAGAGCATAATTTCTCAACCTGGGCACTACTGACATTTTAGAATTTAGAATTCACAAAATTCTTTGTTGTGAGGAACTGTCCTGTGCACTTTGTTATGTTGAGACACAACCCTGGTCCCTATCCACCAGGTGCCAGCAGCATCCCATCCCAAGTGTGACAACCAAAAATGTCTCCAGATAATGCCAAATGCCCCAGGGGGAGAGGAGAGCTCACCACTGGGGGAGAACAATGACCTAGAAAAGCAGACTTCTGGCACTAACTTGGTAAGACAAATTTTTAAAAAATGACAAGGCATTTTCTTTGTGACCTAAAAATATACATTAAGAAACTGGGTCAAGATCCATAAAGAGCGAATATATTGAAATAACAGCACATACAGAAGCACTTTAACTTTCTAACTTAAAAAAAAAACCCAGAATGTAAAAAAACCCCAATTTCAATAGCAAAATTAAAATCGGCCTTGGATCAACAAGCTAGAGCATATATTTGAGAAACTTCCAGAATTCAGAGTTAACAACCAAAGGGGTTAATTTTTTTTTTTACAACAAACATTTATTTCATGAGCATTTACTATATGTTAGACACTGGAAATATAAGAATAAATAAGACAGATTTGGTTCCAACTCATGGTGCTTATATTCTAATGAGAGAGTAGACAAGTATAAGAAAACAAATAATAGACAAAAAATTGCAGGTTTTTAGAAGTGTCATGGGGGAAATAAATTGGAGTTGTAGTAGAGAATATTTGGCAGGAAAGAAGCTAAGATAGATAAGATAGGCAGGGAAAGCCTCTCTAACAATAACCTCTATGATGGGAATAAGATAAAAGATCCACATAAAGAATAAGAAAGGATTATGTAAGGCACAGATAATAGCAACTGTGAAGTCTGTCTGACACATATTCCCTCCTTCATAAATTTTGATCTAGGAGTTATTGTGAAGCCATTTAGGTGCTTCACAGAGCATTATGTGAGAGAAAGAAAGACATTGACAAAATAAAGTTGAAAATGCATACAGGAGTCAAATCCTATGAAGGATAGGTTCCTATGAAGGAACCTTCATAGGCCATCATAAAATATAAAGTTCATTATCATAAGTGCAACAGGGAGTTTTTGAAAGAATAAACCATCCCAACATACATGTAATAGGAGTCCCAGAAAGAAAGATGAGAGAGAAAGGGGCAGAAAAGTTATTTGAGAAAATAATGACTGAAAACATCTCAATGCAATGCCAAATACTAATCTAAACATTAAAAGGCATGATGAACTCAAAGTAGGAGAAATACAAAAAGATCCACTCCTAGATACATCAGAGTCCAACTGTTAAAAGCCAAAGACTAAAAGGAAATCATGAAAGAAACAAGACTAAAAAAATAAAAATAAAAAACTAAAACTAAAACAAAAAACCCATCTCATAAATGTGGCTGGAAAATCTAAATCTAGACTCAATCTCTTCACTCAATAAGGGGGAATAATAGTCAGTAGATTACACAACAAACAGGAACAGAGAATGGTGTAGGAAGACAGCCTAAGTTTCAAAGAAGAGATTTGGGTTAGCCTTGTTTTTGTTTTAGTCTTTGTTTCCGTGGAAAGGGGATGGATTGATTGGAAGTAATGGCAAGCAGAGAGACCCCTCACCTTCTGGTATTGATGTGTGCACACTGCAGAAGACACACAGGAGAACTTGATCTCAGGGGACAGCATGGTTTACTCAATAAAAAGATGAAAACATTCAGAGAAAACGTTGAATTTATAAAGGATATTTCAGTTCTCAGATTAAAAATGGTAAGATGTTTTATGTGAAAGATAGAAAAGCAAGAGATCATTTGAGAATTATAGATATTCCAGAAGAGGCAGGAGCAGAAAATAGAAAGAAAATGGTAAAATATAGCAATTAAGGAAAATGGCCTTGGTTAAATAAATATTTGAATGTATATAGATCAAAAGGATTCCTGAGTTTCATGTAAAATAATGGACAATGTTGAAGATAGGGGAGGAGATGGATTCTGTAGTTAAATTAAATTTTTTTTTTATTTAAAGGAAAAGAAAAAATAAACATTTCAAGATTCCAAAAAGAAAAAAAAAGTACAATTATTGTGATTAAATTATAGTTAATGTGAAATCAATCAAAAGATATTTTCATATTCAAACATTTAAACATACAGTCCTTTTCCTGAGAAAATTATTTGGTTGTTCAACTCAGCTGACTAGGAAATGAACAGAATCAAGAACAGCAACATCAAGAGACGGCATGAAGCTTCTAAAAAGAAGCAGATGTATAGCAAAGTAAGAGTGTTTTGTTGGGTTTAGTTTCCATGCACACTCGGTGCTAAAGCTCTACCGAACTAGATTTATGACCAGAAGTGTTTTGTGAATTTAAAATGTGCTCCACACTCAGTATCATACGGAAAAACTCAATGTAGAAAAGAATTTATATAAAAGGAATGGAGGTGATCATAGAAACCACATAAAACATTGAGTTAAGAATAAATCATGGCTGTAACTATTATGTTTCCTGAGTACTTACTGTGTGCTGGTGTCCATCCATGGCCTAGGTTCCTTGCCTGTGTCACTCCATCCATAGAACAACACTCTGAGGTTTATGTCCCCATTTCATAGATGATAAAAAGTCACAGAGCTAGGAAGAGATGGACACCATATTCAAACACAAGGAGTCTGATTCCAGAGACCGTCTCCCCTAATTATTAGATATACTCTTTCTAAACAGAATTGGATGCCTTGGTAATTTAAAAAAAAGTAGGATTAAATATATGTATTTGTAAAACTCAAATGCAACCACAGGCATAGTTTAGAATGATACTTTTACTTTGTACGTCATGCCAAAAGATTAGAGGAAGTAAATCACTGCTTATGTAACAAAAGAAAATAAAAGAAAATGGGCAAATGAGCTACACTCCCTATTAAAATAGTAATCACGTTAAGAAGTAGTCTGTTGTTCCTGCTTTCATTTTCCAACTCTGATCCTCTTCTTTAGTGGGACAGCAGCCCCAAAAGATGGCCAGAACCCGGGCATATGGGCTGAGCCATAATCTTTACTGAGGTACAGGGCTTTGTTCCCTTCAGGACCAGATAGGAGTCAGAGAACCCATAGCAAGAATAAGGAACAGAGGCATCTACACTCAAGAGAGATCCATGGGTCCCCAAACATGTGCTCCTGGAAAGACCTGCTAGATCTCCCAGGCCTCTGCTGAGCTGTCCGTATCCTTGGGACTGGGAATTATAACCCAAGAGTCACAAGAGTACTGGGGTAGAGAGCTAGCCCCTGGTGACTCAGCTAAGGGTTGCCTGTCTATTAGCTGGTACCTCAACAGTTCACCAGAGGACAGATTGCTGTGCTTTGCATACGTGTCTGTCAGTCACTGTTTAATAGACCCTGATGGCTTGCTGTGAACCCTGAGATATACCAAATCATAGATAGATATTAAAGACACACATAAAAGGATCTAAAAATCAAAAGGAGGATCATGGCAAGAACATCGGGGCTAGGAAGCCTCTCATGAAATAGACTTGCTGGATGAGACAGATGATAATATTAACAAAAATAATCATGGCAATAATATGCACACTTGAGGAGATCCTAATGCAAAATGGAATTGCTGATTTTCGCATTAAAAATTTTAATGAGGGGTGCCAGGGGAGCTCAGTCAGCTAAGCTACTGACTCTTGATTTCAGTTCAGGTCATGACTTCAGGATCACGAATGGAGTCCCAAGCTAGGCTCGGTGCTGAGCGTGGAGCCTGCTTAAGATTCTCCGTCTCCCTCTGTCCCTCCCACACTGTGGGCATGCATGTGCTCTCTCTCAATCAATTTTTTTAAATGAATAAACCGAAAATGGGAGGATCACAGAGCAGATATACATGAGGATAGATCCTGTTAACCAATCATGCAAATACTAAAATCTCCAGAAAGAATAAAAGGAACAGAAATGGGAAGACACTAATAAAAGAAATAGAGAAAAATCACTCTGATTTTGAGCTCTTTCAGTCAGCACACTGACATCTTTCTGCAAATCAGCATATCATGATTTCATACTTATTTAATATTAGAGAATATGTTTGAATTTCAGGAGTAGGGTGACTATTAGTGAAACTGAAAATCACAATACCAGTTCTAAATTAATAATGGGAAAATATAAATGAATAATATATTTTAACGATAAAATAAGAAGAAAAGAAGGAACATCTAAGTGATAGAAGAACATAATAAAGTCATAAAATAGTAGAGTGGGCATGTACTAAGTGTTCCAGTTTTCTGAGTTATGCTACTGAAAGCCAGAAATCGGGGCACCTGGGTGGCATAGTCAGTTAAATGGCTAACTCTTGGTTTCAGCAGCTCAGGTCTTCATCTCAGGGTGGTGAGATGGAGCCACTGTTGGGCTTTGTGCTCAACAGGGAGCCTACTTAAGATTCTCACTCTGCTCCTGCCCCTCCCCCAGCTTGTTCACATGCTCCCCCACAAAGAAATAAATCTTTAAAAAATATAAAATAAGTAAAAGTTATTTTTATTTTTTTTAAATATTTTATTTATTTATTTGTCAAAAAGAGAGAGGGAACAAGAGAGCAAGCACAAGCAAGGAGAACAGCAGGCAGAGGCAGAAGCAGGCTTCCTGCTGAGCAAAGAGCCAGATGTGGGACTCCATCCCAGGACTCTGGGATCATGAGCTGAGCCAAAGGCAGACACTTAACTAACTGAGCCACACAGGCAGCCCAAAGTTCTTATTTTTAGAACTACATATTGCAATATTTCTGGATGAAATGATATGATTTCTAAGTTTAGTTTCAAAATAATTACAAGGTTTAATGAGTAGCAACTCTTCAGAATTATCAGAAGGCTGAGCAGATAGAAACCTTTGCTAGTATTTGCCCCTGTCTATCTATCTGTAATTCTTGGCTTAGGCAGATCCTCCCTTATCTACTATGCAAATTCCTATTTACTCTTGAAGATTCACCTCACAAAATGCTTCTTCTCCAGAATATTCCCTAGTATTATCTGATGGGGTATAGCAGACACCTTTGGTGCTCAGCTGAGAACCACTGAATCTCTTTTTCCATTTCTACACACCATCTCCCCAGGGTACTGGGGCACCATTCCCGAACTCTTTGTTTTCCTGCTAACTCAAGGCTAATTTAGAATTAGCCAAGATGAGAGCTTCTTTAGGCAGTCTTACCCAACCTGCAAGTGCATCAGAAGTCATTATCAAGAAACTGAAAAGACAACCTACAGAGTAAAAAAAAATTGAAAATCATATAGCTTATGATAAAGGTCCAGAATATGCTAGGAACCTGTGAAACCTCATGAGAAAAAGACAAATAACCCAATTAAAAAATGGGCAAAGTGCTTGCTGTGGTCTGAATGTTTGTGTCCTCCACCCCGCAATCCATATGTTGAAATCTTAACCCCCAGTGTGACAACATTACAAGAGGCCATTGGGAAATACTAGGTCATGAGAGAAGAGCCTTCATGAATGGAATTAGTGTCCTTATATTAGAGGTTCCAGAGAATTTCCTCACCCATTCTATCATGTGAGGTTACAGTAAAAAGATAGCCATCTAGAAAGTGGGCTTTCCCTAGACACTGACTGTTTTGGTTTCATAAACTTGAATTTTCTAGCCTCTAGAATCATGAAAAATAAATATTTATTGTTTATAAGCTCCTGGTTTGTGGTATTTTTGTTATAGCAGCCCAAATAGGCTAAGCCAGTATTCAAATAGATATTTTTCCATAGAAGATACCCAAATGGCCAACAATCACATGAAAAATTACTCAACATTATTAGTCATTGGGGAAATGCTAATCAAAACCATAAAAAGATACTACTTCATACCCACTGACATGGCCATAATGAAAAATAAAAAGTGTTGCCAAAGTTGTGGAGAAATTGAAATGCTTGTGTATTGCCGAAAGGAATATGAAATGATTTGGCCACTGTGGACAACAGTTTGGCTGTTTTTAAAAAAGTTAAAGACAGAATTGCCATATGAGCTAGAAATTCCACCCCAACGAATTGAAAGATTGAATTACCGTGTGAACTAGAAATTCTACCCCAAAGAATTGTTTTTTGTTTTTGTTTTGTTTTCAAACAAAAATATACACACACATATTCATATCATCACTATTCGCAATAGCCCAAACAGTTGGAAACAGCCCAAATGTCCATCAATGGATAAATGGATAAATAATCATAGCATATACATACGATGGGATATTAACCATGAAAAAGAATGAAGAACTGATAACAAAATGTAACATGGATGAACCTCAGAAACATTAAGTTAAGTGAAAGAAGCCAACACAAAAAAAGTCACATATTGTATGACCCAATTTATATAAAATATTCTGAGAATTCTGCATATTTAGAATTAAAGAATGTAAGGAGCAGAAGTCTCTATGGGAAACACTCAGGGTACCTGGGCAGGCCTATCCATCCTGAATTTCACAAGATTCATCAATAGAATGTTTGTTTCCTGAATAGAGCAATGTAGGCACTCTTAGCAAAGAGACCACACTGTTCGTTATATCTGTATCGAATAAGGTACCTCACTCCAGAAGATGGACACTTTTGCCAGGAATGTCCAGAATATTTATTGAATATTCTTGAATATTTATTCAAGAGATGTCCTTATTTTCTCCCACAATCATGGAAGTAGTTTACACTAAACAGAAACAGTATTCTTTAACAAGTAAACAGGGACAATAAGTACAAAGAAAAACACAAGAAAACAAGAAAAAGTAAGCCCATGAAAAAGCAGCATAAAACTCAACACATATAAGAGTGTTCCTCAATCTTAAGTGCAAATAAAAATAACCTGAAGAATTTTTTTTTTAATTTGATGCCCAGACTGCACTACAAACAAAAGTCTAGAGTATGCCCAAAGCATCAACATTTTTTATGGATTCCCAGTTGGTTCCATTGTACAACTAAGATGGATTATCATTACAAGAACAAGTGACATGGCAAATATAGTTAATGAAGCTAGGTTTCTAAAAAAAAGAATGATAATTCAGAATGGCATTATTAGCCATGAGGAGCTCTGTGGATCCCACTCTAGCAAAACATCTGGAACTGGTGATAATTATAAAAAAATAATGACTTAAAGTACCTGAACACTGTTCTAGGGGTATATAGCAAATGGAGAAATATTTATTCAAGAAAATACATCAACTCTTGGTAAGAACAGGGAGAATCAAAGCATTTGAGCCACAATCTGCCCTTTCCCTGACCCTCAGCTCAGCATCATAGTACTCTACTCCAGTTGGCTGTAGGCAAGAACAAGGGCTTCCTTTCCCCACAGATTCCAGTCTAGGGCTATAGTTTCTCTCCAGAAGAAGCAGACTGCCAATATTTCTTATTATTCCTGGAGAAGAAGACTGCCAGTATTTCTTATTATTCTTAGCTCTGTGTGGCAGAAGCTTTATATCAGGCAGGTGCAGCTGAGAGTCCTGGGGTCTCTTCTACCCAGACCCAATTTGCTGGACAGAATCTCTGCCCCGAATGCACTCTAGTCACCCTTGTCCTGGTCACTTGTAGAGCAGGGGCTGCATATAGAGAAGCAAGTAATCCAAAGATTATTATCTTACATATCCTTCTGCTTTTAGAGCAAGGTTGTCACTCCAAAAGTGAGCCTTTGTCCCCATCACCAGCTCCACAGAAAAGGTAAGTTTCTTCCCAATAAGAAGAGGCAGATCATAAAAACAGAAAATTCTGTAGCCCTCCTTTATTGAAATAATGTTATCTCGGATAGAACACAGAAAAATGCAATCTTATGGGGCTATTGAAAAAAAATGGAGATTTTGGTAGCAAGTAATTAAGAAGAGACCTTTAGCTCCATGATAGCCACAAGCAAAACAGTAGACAAACTAGAGTTAAATCAAGAAAATCAGGGGAGAAAAAAAACAGCTAACAAGAACTGTATTCTGGTCAGAGCAAGTCTCAAAGACTGCCCTCAAAAAGTACTCCTGGAAAGGGGCCTGAATTTGGCTGGATCAAAATGAGTAAAAACATATGCCACAAGCTATTGTCAGAAACAATTGGCCTATTACTGAGAAATTAGTCTGGGCTGAAAGCTGAGTATGATGCCACTAGAAACAGAACATCCAGAAACCTAACAGTAAGTTTGGGAAAGATACAGTAAATAAAAGCCGGGTGAAAACAACTGTTATCTCCTGGGGGAGAAGGGTCAGGGTAAATGTGCACCTGCCCGTCCATGTCCTCTGAAGAGTAAGAGCAAGATGTTATTCCAAAGAGTAACATCAAGCACACTGAGCATCTCCAAAGAGTGCTTGATGTTACATCAAGCTCGCTGTTGTGGAAATAAATTGTTCAAGATAAGAAAACAACTAAAACAAGGCCAGGGAAGATAGAGGTTATATAAATCACCATCTAGAGTTGCTACAATATATTACTGAAATTGTCCAGTTTCTACAAAAAATTGAGACATATACAGAAACAAGAAAATGTGACCACTACATAGGAAAATAAAGCAGGCAAGAGAAATTGCTTTTGAGAGGACCCAGATTTTGTGGATAAAAACTTAAAAGTAGCTTTTGTAAATATGTTCAAGGAACTAAAGGAAAATATTCTAAAAGAAGTAAGAGATGATATGATGACAATGTCTCAACAAACAGAGAACAGCAATAAAGAGAACTTATTTTTTAAAAAGAAACAAAAAGGATATTTTGACTGGAAGAATACAATAACTGAAATGAGAAATTTATTAAAGAGGTTCAGCAGTAGATTTGAGTTGGTAGAGCAAAGATCAGTGAATTGAAGATAGATTGATAGAGATGACACTATCCAAGGAACAGAAAGGGAAAAAAATGAAAAAAAAAAAACATGAAAAAATTTCAGAGAAACATGGGACAGTATTAAACAATATTTTTATAATGGAAGTACCAGAAAGTAAGGAAAAGAAAAAGAAAAATATTCAAAGAAATAATGGCTAAAAATGTTCCACATTTAATGAAAAACATTAATCGAAATGTCTAAGCTCAATGAACTCCAAGTATGATCAATATGAAGAGATCCATATTCAAATACATCTGGTCAAATGCTGAAAGACAAAAACAAAAAGAAAATCTTGAAGCGGGAAGAGAAAAATGACTCATGAAATACGAAGGAACATCAGTAGTATTTATAGCTAACTTCTCATCAGAAGTAACGGCTACCAGAAGGCAATGGGATGGTAGATTCCAAGTGATGAAAGAAAACTAAGAATCTGATATCCAGCAAAACAACCTTTCAAAAACTAAGGTGAAATAAAGATATTCCCAGATAAACAGAAACTATGATAACTGGTTGATGGCAGACCTGACTCAAGAAATCCTAAAGGAAGAGTTTTAGGCTGAAAACACATGACATTAGATGATCATCTCAGTCTATACTGGTAAATGTAATTATCTAGGAAATTAGAAGAGGCGGTATAGCTGCATGTTTCTTCTTCTCTTACAGTTTTAAAGAGCAATTGTATAAAACAATATGTAAAAAAATTGAATTGCTAGGGCTATAACATATAGAAATGTAACATATTTGACAATAATAACACAAAAATGATGGTTGAGAGCAAAGTTACATTAGAGTCAGGCAATGACACCGGGTGGAAATATGAAAAATTGAAGGGAACCAGAAATAATAAGTAATAAGCTTAATATAATAAACTACAAATAGGCACTTATATACCTTCCTTCTTTCAGCATCCTTAAAAGACATAAAATAATATAAAATGATAATTATAATAATGTAGTGTGGGTTTAAAGCATATACAAATTTAATTAGTATAACAGTAATAGCACAAAAGTTGGGAAAGGAATTATATAATAGTAACATTGTCATCTCACTGGAAGTAAATTATCATAAATTTTAGGAAGATTATGAGAAGTTAAGCTTATTATGAGCCCTTAAACAACCACTAATAAAATAATCAAATAAAATACTGTGAAAAAAAATCAGTAAATGAATGAAATATTATCCTAGAAAATTTCATTTACTGCAGAAGAAAACAGTAAGAGTAACAAAGGAAATAAAAACACATATGACATAGAAAAGAAGCTGCAAGACTGCAAACATAAAGCAACCAGATCAATCTTAACACTAAATGTAAATGAATAAAGCAATCTAATCAAAAGGTAGAATTTACCAGACTGAATTAAAGAAAACATGATCTAACTATATGCTGTCTAAGTAAGAATAATCTAGATTCAAAGATGGAAGTAGGTTGAAAATTAATGGGTGAAATAAGATCGTTCATCTAAAAAGTATCAATAAGAGAGCTAGAGTGACTACAGCAATATCAAATGAAACATACCTGAAAACAAAAATTGCTACTAGGGACAGAAAAAGACATTTTATAATGATAAAATGGTTGATCCATCAGGAAGATAAACATACATACACAAAAAGACAGAGTCCCAGAATACGTAAAGCAAAACCAGACAAAACTGCAGGGAGACATACACAGTGGGAATAGCTGAAACCTTTAATACTCCACTTTCAGTAATGGATAGACTGAGTGGGCAGAAGATCAACAAGGACATAGAAAATTTGAGTAACACTTTAAACCAACTCTATCTAGCAGATACCAATAGAATATGTCCCCCCAACAACCACAGAATAATTATGATAGTTGCATGACTCTGTGAACATACTAAAACCCATCAAATTGCACACTTTCCATACATTAATTTTATGACATTTGAATGCTATGTCAATAAAGTCATTAAAAATGTTTAAAGAATAAGTGGGATCTGGGTGGCATAGTTAGTCAAGTATCTGACTTGATTTCAGCGAGGTTGTGATCTCAGAGTTGGGAGACTGAACTCCGACAAGTCGGCTTGGGTTCTCTCTTCCTCTCCCTCTGCCCCTCCCACTTGTGCTCTCTCTTTCTCACTACACTAAGTAAATAAAATCTTTTAAAAAAAATGTAAAGAATAATACATCTTCCAAAGAATAAGAGAAAATTCCACTTTATGATATAACAATGAGATGTAATAAAAAGAATAAACAAGAGCTCTCAGAAATGAAAAGAGTGATTATAGAAGGACTAAGTATCAGAATGGGTACTGTTAAAGGGAAACGATAGAGTTGAGGGATTAACCCCGGTAATTCTCTGAGGATCCAACGCAGAAGTAAAACAAAGAATGAGTGAACGAGGAGTTAGGACACATAAAGGATGAGCCAGCATTTCTCACAGCCACCTAATAGTAGTTCCAGAATAAGAGCACAGAAAGAATTGAGGCAAGGATAAAATCAAAGAAACAATAGAAAAACCTTCCAGATCTCAAGAAAACCCAAATCTTCCGATTCAGAGAGTCCACCAAGTACTGAGCAGGATGAGTCAATCAGTATTTACCTCTGTAGGTATTGAGCATATAAAGCATATCCTAAAAGTCTTATAAAGAAAATATATGTGGGCGCCTGGGTGGCTCAGTGGGTTAAGCCGCTGCCTTCGGCTCAGGTCGTGATCTCGGGGTCCTGGGATCGAGTCCCGCATCGGGCTCTCTGCTCGGTGGGGAGCCTGCTTCCCTCTCTCTCTCTCTGCCTGCCTCTCTATCTACTTGTGATCTCTCTCTGTCAAATAAATAAATAAAATCTTAAAAAAAAAAAAAAGAAAATATATGTGATCTACCAAGAGTTAAAAAATCAGATTGACAACCAGAATTTCATTAGTAGCACTGAACATAAGAGACCACAGAGCAATAATGTCATAGTTTGATGAAAATGTAATTTTAAATCTATAGCCTTGGACCCATGTTGTATGCTCAGAATTTTATCCACCTTCCATAAAAGAATTATAGAGCAAAAGGTAAATCCAAAAGGAAATACAGTTTAAAAAGCAAGAGATTCAGCAAATCTTTTCTTTTCCAGATATAAAAGATGTATTCTTAATCTTTACTTAAGGCCAATTTATAAAATCAAAATTCAACAAGGGGATTGCAAGAAAGGGAAAAATGCTGATCAGTGTCATTCATAAACATACCTGCAAAAGTTCCAAACAAAATATTAGCAAACTAAATCCAGCAAAAAAAAAAAATATATATATATATATAATTTAATATATATAACAACACAGTACTTTTTTGTTTTTTATTGTAGTAAATATACATAACATAAAACCTTACTCCTAACCACTTTTAAGTGTACAGTTCAATGGTATAAAGTGCATTAATATTGTTGTGCACCATTCCCACCTTGCATCTCCAGAACTCTTCTCATTTTGCAAAAATGAAACTCTGTACCATTAAACAATAGTTTCCCGTGACATCCTTCCTCCAGTCCTAGGCAACCACTATCCTACTTTCTTTCTCTTTTTTATCTCCTCTTTTTCTGTGCACCCCAACTTCCGGTAACCACCATTCTAGAGTCTGTTACTATGAGTTTTGCTTTTTTTTTCTCTTTTAATAGTCTACATATAAGTGAGATTTTACAATATTTATCTTTATGTGTCTAGTTTATTTTACTTAGCATAATGTTCTCCGGTTTTGTCCATATGGTCAGAAATGGCAGAATTTCCTTCTTTCTTAAGCTGAATACTATTGTGTGTGTGTGTGTGTGTGTGCGTGCGTGCGTGCGTGCGTGCAAGCATGCATGTGTGTGGGTGCACATTTTCTTTATCCACTCATTGGTCAGTATATCTTATCATTAAATCTAAATAATTGGGGATGCATAACATAAAAATAAAAATAACATTTTATTTAAAAATCAAAAGGGATTTCAACATGAGAGTTCTCAAGACAAAGTAAAAGCACAATATATAATGCTTTTGTTTTATGTGTGGAAGAATATAGATACTGACTAAATCAAGACATAATAGAAAAACATAATGTTATTGTAAGTTCTCTACCTCTTCAAGTAACCCATCCTCACTCCCTAAAATAGAATTTTTTTTCCTTTCAGAGAAGGTCTAAGGTAATTGTTGTAGAAATGTTCTAGGAAGTTCTAGAAAATATTCCATCATGCAAATTCTCCCCATAGAACTATGTATCACGCTCTGTTATATATTAGGAATCATAGGTCCAGTATCTAGGACCTATAAATACATTGGAACTAGGGGGAAAAAGCAGGTTTTTTTCCAAAAAAGAAAACTGATATGTTGAAATTTTAACAAATGTGTAATCATATTCTTAACAAAATGCTGTATATTAACTTTATTAATTGCTAAATATGGTATTCAAAAAGTACTATTGGAAATAATTTATAGATTTTTTTTTCACTTAATCAGAATATCTGATGCTTCATAATGATTGCCAAGACATCATAGCTGAACATAAATTAAGATTTATTCAGAGCTGGGGCACCTGGGTGGCTCAGTCAGTTAAGCATCTGCCTCCAGCTCAGATCATGATTCCAGGTCGGGCTCCCTGCTCAGTGCAGAATCTGCTTCTTCCTCTGCCTCTGCCTCTCTTCACTGCTCCTTTATTGTCTCTCTCATTCTCAAATAAATAAAATCTTTGAAAAAATATTTATTCAGAATTAAATACTTTGAAAACCAAATCACAAAAAAACTTTCAAAAATTATAAAGGAAAAACACATTAATAGTAATGTGAGTGTGCTTAAATCCATTTGGTTTGATATACGGAAGGTCTCTTAAATAAAAGTTGGCAGGGCCTACAGAGACCTTAAAACAGCCCAGAAGAATCTGATTCGTGAGGCTGAGTGGAGGTCACTGCTGGTTCTGTCCGCTCACAGCTAGTCTTTTGGGGTTCCTACTCTATCTCTCGCTCTTGCTGCCTCTCTCCTCTGAGTTTGACCTGGCAGAAGTCGCTCCTGCTTCTCTGATTTGTCCTGCCATGAGGTTAGCACACCGAGGCAAGCCTCTTGCTCCCTGCTCTTCCTCTGTCAGGTGCGTATATTCCGTTGGTGGGAAAGGAATAGGAATATTATTTTCAGCCTCAGACCAGCTCCTTCTCTGAACCAATTTTGCCAACATTGAGGTAAATATTATGTTTTAATTCCTAGCAGGATGCTGCTGGGTCTGTATCTCAGTGAGTCCAAAATATGGAAGAAAAGGGATAAAAGATTAGGCTCCTTCGGTATTCTCTATAGGTATTTTTATTAAATGCTGAGTGTATCTATAAAATAGTAGGACTATGGTATATCATTTCCCATCCACTGGAAGGAAAAGAAAAATAGAACAAAAATCAAATGTTCCAACAGAGAATGGAGAACTACAAAATGGAAAGCATAGGAAACAAGAGACATAAAACAAAATCTTGAGAATAAAGCCAAAAAGGTCATTAATTACAATAAACGCCACTTATTTTAGCCATATATATAATACACACACACACACACAACACACAAATTCCTTACATTTACTATTTTAGATTAAGTAAATGCAAGTATTATTAGATCTACAAAGAGAAGTTTACTGTATTTCAGTAAAAGAAAAATTAATACATGAAATCACACAAAAGATGGCAAACAAATTCAAATCAACCGAATTTTTATATCCACTATCTCAATACAGCTGCAAATCAGAAATTCGAAAGGGCTAATCAACAATTATGTGCTATGAAACTATGAAAAGAGGAAGATAGCAATTATATTCCATGTAAAGAAGTTTGGCAAAACAACAACAACAAATCTTAGAACTAGAAAACTTTTTACTATAGTTCCCTTGATCATTTCAAAACTGTGCTGGTAAATATCAGCAAGGAAATAAATTTGGGAAACTATCACAGGCTTTCAATTCAAAGGAATTGTGGTTACAAGAACTGTCCTCACAATTTAAAACCAAATTTCACAATATGCAACTGATTTGATATGTAAGGGTCATTTTGATACAATCTAGAGTTAATATTTTTGCCCTTGTGAAGTGCATGGCATAGTGGAAATCACACGAATTTCAGAAACATTTAAGATGGCATCCTGGTTCTACCACTTCCGGTTTGTGACCTTGGGTAAATTACTTAGTTTTTCTGAGCCTCAGTTTCTTCACCTATAAATGGGGTTAGTAGCCACTAACTTAATAGGTTTTTATAGAATTAGATTAGTTCATGCATTCATTTGTTAGGGTTGCCATAACAAAGTACCATAAATCAGTTGGCTTAAACAGTAGAAATTTATTGTCTCACAGTTCTGGAGGCTGAAAATCCAAGATCAAGGTATAGCAGAATCGGCTCCTTCTAAAGCCTGTGAGGAAAAACGTTCCTCACATGCAGATGGCCATTTTTTCCTTTGTCTTCACATTGTCTTCTCTCTAGAAACTTTTATGTCCAATTTTCTCCTTTTTTTTTAAAGATTTTATTTATTTATTTGACAGAGATCTCAAGTAGGCAGAGAGGCAGGCAGAGAGAGGAGGAAGCAGGCTCCCTGCTGAGCAGAGAGCCCGATGCCGAGCTCAATCCCAGGACCCTGGGATCATGACCTGAGCCAAAGGCAGAGGATTTAACCCACTAAGCCACCCAGGTGCCCCCAATTTTCTCCTTTTTATAAGGATACCAGCCATACTGGATTAGGGCCTACCTTAATGAACTCACTTCAACATAATTCTTTCTGTAAAGACCTTTTCTCCAAATAAGGTCACATTCTGAAGTCCTAAGGCTTAAAACTTTAGTGTATGAACTTTGAAGAGACACAATTCAACTTGTAATCAGTACCTTTCATTATTATTGTCTTTAATGTTCCCACAAAATTGAAGAAATCATTGTTTGAAGTCAGGACAGAACAGGCCAACATGGTGTGAGAAAAGAGAGAGTACAGAACTCTGAGACTCCTGCATACGAAGATCAATCCCCCCCTCTCCCCCAACTCTGTCACCATCTCCCCTCTACCCACAAAACACTCTGCTTGGGACACCACAAAAACCAAGGAAAGCCACTGTAGATGAGAGTCCCTGCCTACTGCAGAACTCAGACTATTTCTCTTGAGTCATCTTGGTAAAGGCTGGCCCTAATTCTATTTGTATATGGCTCAACCTCAAACACCAGCTATAGATGAGTACTTTAATTTAAACTGGTGAGTGGTATTTGTGGTCATCCTACCCTGGAGAAACCTGACACTGAAGTTTCTGGCAAAGAGACAACTGTGTGTGTGTCTTTACTTAAAAATTTTCACAGAAGTTCTCATGGAAGAAAGTTCATTTAAGGAATCAAGGCAATGGTAATATAAAGATATATGTCATACAATCTGTTTAGAAATATGCCTGTTGTGGCAAACTCTCAGCCACAAAATCATAGAGAATTAGAAGGTTTTCCCTTGGACAAAGTACCCATCCACTATGAGAAAAAAATGGCTAGCGTTCATGTTATCGATGATACACTCTCTCCCTCTTTATAAATAAGCTGAGAAATCCAGGGCAAAATTGCAAATTCACGCAATGAATTCAGACCGACTTAAATTTCATATCTTCCCTGGTGGCCAACTTATGAGCTGTCTATATTCAGGGTGAAGCCTTTTTTCCCTTCTTTTCTTTGGCAAGAATATGGACTGTTGGATTATTTGCCTTGCATATTTTTGATACCTGAACCAGCTTATATAGAATATCTTTAAACAGATATGCATTTATCTTCAAAGAATGAAGTACTCGCTTGCTTGGATAAATGAGAAAGGGATAGCTTAGCTCTCAACCCCTCCCAGTTTTTAGTAAAAATTATGAAGATTTTCTTTATCCTGTTTCCACTTCATCAACAGAATAAGGAAATGTATGGAGACCTCTCCCAAAATGGGACTTGTCAATGTGAGTGTTGCTGAAGTCTGGTTTGCTGTCCAAACGCCAAACTACAAAATCGATTTCCTAGTATGTGGACCTCTTATGTGTTACACAGACACGGGAGAGAATGACTGGAAAGAACACAGACGCTGGATTCACAAAGGCTCAGGTCTAAAGCTAACACTGTAATTTATCAGCTGCGCCCTTGGGCAAATAGCTTCACCTGTCTGAGCCTGTTTCCTCCTTTCTAAAATGGTGTTTGGGGGAATAGAACCAACTGTGAGGCTCCAAGAATAAACTGCAGTGAGAAGGGAGAGAAAATGCTGTTTCGAAGGAGAGAAAACTAGAGAGTGGGTAAGTTGGACAGGCTGCTCCTCAGAGAGAGATTTTGTCAGGGGCAAAATGGGTGGGACCTGAAGTGAGAGAAAGAAGGACATGATCATTTACTGGCAGGGCTGAGTCCTGGAGAGCACGGCAGGTCCACCCACAAAACAGGTCCCATTTGGTTCCTGCATTAACCCAAGGACAGGAGATCATCATTCCCATCTCACAGAGGCTAAGTGAAGTTATGTAAATTATCCAAAGCCACAGAATGTATGAGATGTGGAACCAGGAATTAAAATTGTGTCTGTTTGACTCCAAAACTTGTGGTTTTCCATCACATCAAAGTGCATTAAATAATAATATCAATAATTGTAATAACAATCTTATTCCTACGGAATCCAAAGGGAAACTGTACCTCTGTCCCTAGGTTAATCTTCCTTAGCTCAGGCCTTGTTCATCTTCCCAGCATCTGCCCTCCTGAATGTTGCAGCTCTCTGTTACTAGATGTTCCTAACGTTGTGTTTCTCCATCTTCCCAGCCTATCTTTGCCCTTCCCAAACTCTTGACCAGAATTCAAGTTTCTATTTTACCTTCACAATTACCTTCTCTATTTTACCTTCATTCTTATTTGACCCCTAGTGCTGCCAGCCAAGTCCTGATTCTGACAAATTTTCTCTGGAAAAGTAGAAACCGTCTTTTATCTCGTTCACTACGGCTTCCTTGAGACCTTAATTCCTTCAAGACATTCTACAAGAGCTCCCAGGCTGGGTTAGGGACCTCTTTATGAGTTCCCTAAATCCTCCCTTCCTATCCCTATCAGAGCCCTTAACAAACTCTACTAGATCCCATTAGTTCATGTGTCCTCTTCCCCCTCCCCCGAAGTATTAGTGCTTGAGGGAAAATCTATATCTTACCCATCATCAACTTCTCAGCACTTTATATGGAATCTCACACAGAGTTAGTATTCAATAAATGCTTGTTGAATATAAGAGTGGATATCGAGCAGAATTGAATGAACCAGTGGACAGTTGACTCAAGTAAGCTCCACAAACATTATAATTATACATTACGATTTATTCCCACAGATCCCTTGATGTGGTAAAAAATGAATTTATTTTAAAATGATTTTGGTGATTTAAATAGTTTAAAGATAATCTAAATTTGAAGAGTATTTTGTGAATGGCAAGACTTAAGAAGTTAGAAATCTGAGTTCAACATTTTCATCCAACATTTATAATATTTTGACTTTTTTGCCATGAAGCAAACAAAAGCCTGGTTTGCTCATGATAGTGTCCTTAGTTTAATTTGAAGAAAGTTCTAGTTTATTGTCATCTTATTTCCTTCACTGTTTCTACCATCTTAAAGCTTTTTATCACTGCCTGTTTTAGATATTCTCCAAATAATAGAGGCAACATTATCCAAAGTTTATTCAAACTTATCTGAACCTTTTGGGGCTAGAAATTAGGTGGGAACTGTTTTCTTCATGAGATTTCCAGTGCTTTTTGGCTTTGGAAGGCTGGAAATGCAACAAGAATAGCTTTTCTTGCGGTATTTTGGTTTCTACTCCCAACCAAAATCAGGAAGTGCAGAGATGCACAAAAATTAAAATAAAGGGGAAAAAGTTAACTCAACTTTTTGAACCTTAAACAAGATTCAGGTTCAATTTCAGTTTAAGGCAAAGGTTCAACTAAGATCTTGTTTTATCCAAACCACTTGGCCCTTCCATTGAAATAACTGGTAGGCTCACATATGGGATTCTTTTCTAATGTAAGGATAAAGGGAATTACTGGTATATAGAATCATTATGTCAACAGACTGCTCCATGATACTATCATTGTGATGCTACAGTTCTACTGGACCATAGTTTCACTGAAAGCCCAGGCCTTATAACTGCAATTTTTACCTCTCAGAACTCATCTTCTTTTAATATAATATTTTATAGAATAGGACTCCAACAAGATAAGCTTTGTCCAGCCTGAGTTTGCCATTTGTCTTTGGGCACACAAAGAAAAAAGGAAGATTACTTTGTTATGACTCCTGTTTAGAACCAAAAGTTGGCTTCTGTGTGCATCTGATTCATTAGTGAGTTGACCAGGAAGACAGAATTCTTGCCTACACATCAAGAATTAGGGTGAAGCAGAGTTAAAAAACAACTGATTAAATCATTAGGACAGTGAATACTTAACTCCTTGAAATTACCTTTTATTTCTTAAGACTCTAAAGTTTTGGAGAGCCCCAAATTCTATCCACATACAGCCAGGAACAGGAGGGATTCATGAATGGGAGAAAAACCAGGTTTGCTATAAACTATGAGTGGATAAAAACAAGATTCAAGCACTCAGGGATAATTGGTATCCCAAGAAGAGTCTTCAGGTTAGATTTATTAGCTGTTCTATTACTGGAGAACAACTTGACTACAGGAACCTATTTGCCTGATAAGTGCCAAAGGAAATAAGTAGAACTATTTTTCTCTTAGACTGTGTCTACATGAGAAAGAAGTTGGCCAAACAACAAGCCAAAGCGTTCAATTCACTTAAGGAACGTCCATCAAACCAGTTGCCTGGCACTGAAAGCTCGCTTTTCAACTAGTTGCCCTGGTGTCACTTAGATGCTACCACACTCAAATGTCTCCACGGATTGACATTTTAATAAGAACCAATTTGAAATTTAAACCTTCGCTAGGTTTCGATGCCCCTGCAAAAGGACACTAATAAAAATCTTTGCCTCATTAATACAACAAACATGCATAGCCTCTCAGGATAAATGTCTACCAAGTTTATTTTGTTAAAAATTTTCTGATATTTTGACCTTTATCCTAGTCCCCAAACATTTAAGTAATAGACACTTAAGGTATGTTTTGATAGTATTATCTTTTATGGCTTTGAATAAGGGATCTCTGCATACACTATTTTGTACAACATGCTGATAAACTGTCTGAAATTTGTTTCCCAGGCCAAGATACAAAGATGTCTGATTGGGTATATAGAGGGGTTGCTTTATCAAATATCCCCAACATTGTCAGGGTAGTTGCAGATAAAATTTGTAATGATATTTTGAGAAATTTCTTATGATTTAAATGTTGAGAGTATTTCAATAATCTTTAAAGTGCTACAAAAATGTAATGTAGATCATTAACATCTACCTTCTCTTATTTGAAAATATCTTAATAATCTACCAAGTCAAGTTTGAGAAAACTCCATAGCAGCTCCATGTTGAAAAATAAGAAGCAGTATCACTTTCTGGGGGTGGGGGGAGAATGTTGCTATTGGTAGACAAGAAGGATCAGCCAATTGTCTCAAGTTATTACACAAAAATAAAGACCAATAGTTTGTCTCAGATATATATAGTATCTTTGTACCAGATCTAATGCGGAGGGAGTACCAGGTAAGCAGAGGAAGTTCCTAAGGACATCTAAACAGTGGACAGATTGGGTGAACACTCTTCATTTTCTTGATGACGTCAGGTCCATTCTATGCAGCTATGTCTTTAGACATGCTTTAAATGTCTCTGACACTGTGTGGAAATGGAAAGTAGACCTTTTGTAGAACTGCTGTAAGTGCCAGGTTAAAAAGATGCCAGACTTTTCAAGGAAAGTGGATTTCCCTTGTGTGTTCTGGCTTACAAAGTCTGTCTCTTTCATTTTAGGAAGAAAATTGTCGCACCTTCTAAATTGCAGAATAAGCCAAACTCAACAAAGTCTTGTTTTTCTGTGAATGATCTTGACTGGTCCTCTGAGAAAGGGAGTTGGGTGGGGAATGTAAATGTATGAAGAAGGAGAAAAAAGATTAGCTCATATTATTGCAGTAAACATTTCATCTGTCCACTATCTGCCTCTGTTATAAAAGGTTTTTTGATGCAAGATACAAAGTGCTGGCTGGTGTAACAGAATCTCAGATGTCTCTGTATTCAGAATGGAAAGTGAAAAGAAACCACCAAGGAAATGTCCCCACCCATGTATATCTTGTATATCTCAAACTAACCAGGGACAATCCTTTTGAAGTAAAGAACATCTGAATTTCTTTAAATAATCAACCTTTGAGGGGGATCCTGGAAGCAACATTGCCCAGTTATATTAATGACTTCATGACATAGATATCGCCCTACTTAGAATAAGCTAAATCTAAAATACCTATCCACAAAGCATCAACTTTTATGGTTCACATTCTCAATCATCTTGTTATTCAAGTATATCTGAATACTCACACATATATATACACTCTTGTATACGTATTTGTTATATGTACATATTTTTGTACATGTATTTGTTATCATAATTGATCTATAGTTTTCTCTAAACAATTACCTGCCTTTACCAGGAAGGTGATAAAATACAAGAAATTAATAAAGACAGAAGCCATAGAATTATACAAAAACTAATAAATCAGCACAACTTGAAATGAATCGTCTTACAATATGTAGTTAATTTTCTGCCATGTGTAATCAATATATCCTTTTTTTTTAGAGATTTTATTTATTTACTTGAGAGAGAGAGAGCATAAGAGCATGACAGAGGGTGAGGGAGAAGCAGACTCCCGTGAGCAGGGAGCCTGATATAGGGCTCCATGAGGAGCTCCACGCAGGCCTCAATCCCAGAATCCCAGGATCATGACCTGAGCCGAAGGCAGACGCCTAACTGACTGAGCCACCCAAGTTCCCCTGAAATCAATATGTCTTAATTTTTAAAACATTGTAATGAAAAGAATCAAATGATGACCTTTCTTTTGTTATTGTTGCTAATCACCACATCCCACTGCCCCACAGCTATTTAGTGGTATTAAAAGAATACAGAGAAGGAAATATTTTCTAAGATGACTGTGTTGAAAGGTTGTAATGGAGTTTAATATAGTTTTGGAAATTCAATTCCACTTATTTTGTCTGGTGCGTGTATGTGCATAAGATCAGGTTACTGAGAAAGAAAACATACACTGTTCTTTTCATGCCTGAAACAAAGAGTGAATGACAGCTAAAACATGAGGTGAGGATAAGGGGGCTGATGAGGGCAATTGGTGTAGTCAGGAGAGATAACTTAAGATATCCTGGGATAGGGATTTGGCAAACTGTTGATTTGCTGAGGCAGCCCTTCTCACCTTTGGGAAGATTCATTTTCAAATGTTCTGTTGATCCAGATTCCACTGATGATTTTTCTCCCAATGGCCCATGTATCTTGTACTGGCCTTTCTTTCAACAATTTTCCCCTGTGTTACCTATATTTATTTGGGTTGTCTTTCTCATCACCACAACCATGAACATCTCAAAAACCACATCAACTAAATATTTGTGTTCACCTCATTGTTTTTCACTTGCATAAATCCATTAAATTTGGAAATATTTTTAAGGAGAGTTATGACACTTTTAAGGTACTGTGGCTTTAAAGTATAGCTCAACAGAACTGCTTCTCAAGTGGCAAGTCATTAAAAAAAAAGACTGTATCACATATTTCTCTTTGACAGACCACTGTCTGTCTCTATAGAATATATACTGAAAACTTATTTGGTGAATAAAACTGAGTCCCATTTTGATATTTAATTATTGTAGAACAACTATTCTCACAGTGTTGTCTGGGTCCTCTGAGAGTCCCAAGATCTTTTCAGGTGTTTAAAGGTTAAAAACTAATCTTGTGATCATACTAAACCACAGCATGCTTTTTCACTAGATTGACATTTGCACTAACGGTGCAAAGGCAATAATGGATAAGCTGTTTGTGCTATAGCACAAATTAAACCAATGACATCAAACTGTATAAGTAATTGTGTTGTTCACTTTCACATATTGGTCCAAAAAAAAAAAAAAAGAGCCAGTTTCACTTAAGAATGTTATCCATGAAGCAGTAAACATTGTAAACTTCATTCAATCATCTGCTTAGACTTAACGAGATTTGATGAAATGGGATGTATTCACAAAGGCATGTTTGCTGCATATCAAAGTACAAAGGATGTCTCAAAGATACGCTCTTCTGTGATTTTTAAATTATGAACAGCATCAACTCTTCTTTACAGAACACTGTTTTTACTTAAAAGACCAGTTTATAGACAAGCTATGACTATTCAGATTTGGGCATTTTGTTGATAATGTCTCCAAAAATTGAAGAAGAAGAAGAACAACAACAACACAAACCCAAGTAAGGCTGTCACAACAAGGAAAACGATGGATAGTTTTATTGCCAGTGAAATTTTCCCCACCACTGGTAGCTTTCCAGCTTCCTTATACTTGAAACTTCTTACATGAAATAGGTCAAGTTATTAATGAATATTATTTTTTTACATCATGTAATAAAATGGGTCAATATTTGGAAGATCTGCATACTCAAAAAACTAACTTTTTGTAAATGACCAATAAGGGATACAAGATCATGAATGTGTAAAAAAGCACGAGATTGGCCAGTTGATTTTAATATAATAAAAAAGGAGGATGTTTTCATTGATAATGGTTCCAGATTCTAAATAACATTAACCTTTAAGAAACTAATTTCTTGTCAAGTTTTGGTATAATATCAAAGAATATCCATAATTATCTGAAAAGTTAAAAATGCTTTTTACTTTTCTAGCTTTTAAAAGTTATAAAGTATTTTTCCCTTTTCTCCCTTCATATAACTCAATGAAACAGTTACAACAGATTGAATACAAAAGCAAATATAAGAAAACTGCTATCTTCTATTAAACCAAAAATTAAACAAATTTGCATATAAAATAATATCAATTTTCTCTCCAAGTTTCTTGTTTTAAAAAATTATTTTTTATTAAAAATGTTATTTATACTACTATGTAAATGGGTTTCTTACTGTTATTTTAAATAAAATAATAAAGAAATATTTTTAACTTTCTTGGTTTTAGTTTCCAGGATGTTAAAAAGTGATATAACCTACATAAAGCAAAACACTCTATGATTCTCACTAATTTTAGAGTATAAAAGTTTCCTGAAACCGAAAAGTTTGAGAACTGCTGCTAGGGAGAAATGAGGGGACAGTTTTGGTCTCTAAAAGAACCAACAAATTAAGAATTACTTGCCTATAATTTATTGGTCAAAAATAATAAACACCTCGAAAAGTTGAAAAGTTATAAGAATGAAATTACATGTTAAATTCTGACTAGCACAAAGTTTTTAACATAAAACTTCCAATAAACGTTTTAAAACATCTAATACAAGAAACCTTTCTTTAAATAAAAGTAACCAGGTATTCCATAGAAGTTCAAGAAATCCTCCTTAATTCTTTACTGTCATAAAATGTGTTTAGAAATTACTTCCTCTCTTTTCTGTCATCTCATAAATTTTACAAGTCAGCTTTTAGCTTTTAATCCTCATTTGCAAATTAGAAAAGCTTAAGCTATTGACTTTCAGAATACCAGTGTCCTTACTATAAATACTGGTATTTCTTCAGACTTTCTCATTTCTTCCCTTCCTTGTTCATGCCAAAACTCTGTATTGAGCAGCTCATCTCAACTGAGTAACATGCAAAAAGTTAGTAGAGGCAGAAACCGCAGGACTGCA
Source organism: Meles meles (assembly GCF_922984935.1). Lineage (NCBI taxonomy): Eukaryota > Metazoa > Chordata > Mammalia > Carnivora > Mustelidae > Meles > Meles meles. The sequence goes on from NC_060072.1 coordinate 66,627,779, forward strand.
AGAACCGTGTAATGGTCAGCAAGGACCATGCACAAAGATGCATGAGAGATTGCCTTTACACTTGAAAATTTTTCTGGGCAGAGCTTGAATAGTCATTCATTTTACTACTGTATTCAGGTTTTCCCAAATGACCACCTCCCCCCTTGAAAACCTCAATATGATGGAAAGCCTTGGGGGGAGTTGATCAAGGAACAGAGGGTTCCATGCCACTGACAAGACGGGCACAACCCGTTCCCTTGCATCTTCCCTTGGTCACCTCCACTGGTTCTCTCCCACGTCGAAGGTAGTGAAGTTTCCACTATGACTGTGAAGAGAAAATATAGGGATTCCATTTGCTACCTCAAATTTGTACTTACTTTAAGTCAATATTAGTATTAGTTATTCTAGCTAAAGCAACTTACAGACTTAGTTGTTGGCACTACTCGGACATACCTGGAGAATAGTACCTCCAAGCCAAAATGCTGCAAAAGTCATAGTGCATTTCAGGCACACTCTGTTTCATATGGCACCAATAACAAATACTGTTGGAAAGCATTTCCAAAGATTCCAGATTCTCTTAAGAACTCCAAGTCTAATTACCAAGCAAACTGGAAGGTCTAGAAATATTTATAGATATTTACTTATGACATCGTAATTTCCAGCTAATTATGGAATAATTACATAGGGCCTTTGCTTTTGTACCTGGAAAATAAAAACAACATGCTAACTTCTGTATGTATTGGTAGGCAATGGATGTATGTAGTGGAGTCAAGCATTTCTTCTTTTTTTTTTTTTTTCCCAAAAAACAACTCATGGCCAAGGAGGCCTCCTTTATCCATGCAGAATCCTGAGCATAATCTACATGATACCCATTTTCTATTTCTCCCTGAGTGTTTAATCCCATCACACCCACATAGAAACTTCTGCTAGCTTCAGCACCCCTACCTGCTCTTACTACCACCAAGGAAAGTTATTATTCACCATAACCCAGAAGCAGCAATTGTATCCCAGCACACACACAAGGAAAGGCAAGATTCAACCAGCTGTGTTGAGCATAGACAGCCATGACTCCCAGGAATCACCCAAATATGAGTCAATCATCAATAGATAGAAGTCAATAGGCTTCTTCTTGGATTCTTGACAGAAATATTACCGTCAGGATCTCGCAGCTCCTCTCTCTCTGCAAATGGTTCGGTTATTTTAAGGAAAGTATCTTTAGGGTAAATAAATAGAAGTGGAAATGGAAGCTTGGTTCTGTCATTGGGCACCAGCAGGAGGTTTCTCTTCTTCAGGGAACATGGGACACTGGTATAAGAGGGTTGGGACCGGGATTTAGGCAGAGATGGAGTCAAATCTTAGGGGCATGAGGCTGTGAAATGTATTTAACCTCTCTGAATTTCAACGTTCTCATCTGTAAAATGAGAATTAATTTATCTACTTCAGAGAGTTGCTGGGAGGAGTAAATGAGTGAATAGGCAGGGATTCCTTTAGTGTCCTTCTCTTTCTTCTTGGGTGTTAGTTCTCTGCCAGCTCTGTCAAAACACTCCAAGAATAGGTTATATTCCCTGACATCTTCCTTCTGCCATGCCAGACAGAGGGCTCTGCCATTGTACAAATCCAATAAAATTTTAATAATTACTTAAATATTTTACACCAGAAGTGTTCCTCTATTTTTACTATAAGGAATTGCCCTACTCCAGTTGGACTGAATTCAACAAGTAGTTATTGAAGACCCGCTAGGTATAGGGCATTGAGCTCAAGCTCAGTGAGGATAACACAGTGCTTGTGCTCTAGAAACATACGAGAGAGGATTGCTACTCAGCATGGACATAAACCCTGATAATATGTGAAGGGACAAAGAGGTGCCTCAGGGGATGTGCAGCTGGTGTTTGAGGGGTTCATAGCAAAGCAGATGCAGGAGAGAGTATCTTCATGCAGCCCTTCGACCCAGGCAGACCTTGGAAAGTGTTCCATCTGCTGTGAACACACAGAGAGTGAAGACTCCTGGAGACTTTAGAAAACACTTCATCCAAAGTGGGGCTCAAGTTGGTAGAATCTCTCCCACCTCTCCCTTGGTTGTTAGCACTCAGCAAACGTATGGCAAACCTGCCTGAGAATGTTCAAACACTTCAATACAATGCTGTAGACTTTTATCCTCTCATGGAGTCAAAAGAAGTTTGCCTTCAGTTGAATTCGGTGGGGGGAGTGGGGGTCGGTAAATCTATATAGCTCCATAAACAGTGCAGCACAAAGTCTGTTGCAATTCTGTGTAATTTTCTGTAATCATGTATACTTAAGTGAAATTTACATTATCATTTCGGCCCGCACTATGGAAATGATTCTTTTAGCCTACAGCTATTAGAACCACCCCGTGCCAGAACCAAGTTGTCAGCACCAGGGGAAGCAATTTCGTCAGGTTTCTCTTTACACTGACACACGGCTCCTATTAGTGCTTTTGCCTCTTATTTTGTTTTTTTCCCCCCAACTCGTGCAGTTTGCCTCTTTGGGTGGAAATGAAAACAATTTCAAGAATGAAAAGTTTCAGTTTGTAGCTAAAAATAGACCCAATCATCAGCAGGGGAGGCAATTCCTCAGCTACTTGCAACAAAGATGACCTCTTTGCCAGGCTTGGTCTCCAGCAGGAGGTGTCTACTCTTGAGCTCCTTTTACATGGGCTCAAAAATAAACAGCCGGCTCCTCTGGCTGGCCTCCCTCCTTGAATGGAGGCAGGGAACGTTCTGTACAAAGAAATGTTTTCCCATCAAGCTAGGGGCTGATCCTAACCCAGTCAAGGAGTCAACTAAAGCATCTGATGTATGTTATACATTTGTAGCTTTTAATAACAGGTGCTCCAGTGAATCAATTTAGTATCTTTCAACCTTGAAGATTCACCACATTGAGAGTCTTCATATTACAAAGGCAAGACTGTGCATTAAATTATTTTCTAAAAAATAAAATCAAAGTCTTTTTTTTTTTCACATAAGCCTCTACCTTGAATATACATCACTCCCAAGGTCACAGGAATACATTATCATATTATAAGACACCAAGTAAGCAAAAATGTGGAAAGTAAATGCCAAGTCCAGGAAAAGTCTTACTTAAAATTCTCTCCTATCTTTAAGGCTGACAGTAAAACATACACAGCTGAACCAGCACTCTGAAAAATTGAAACCACATGGTGTCCTTACCCCAGGTACCACTAGTGTATGAGAAGGAAACATGCCAAATTTGCTTTTACAAATAGAGAAATTGAGGCAAAACACCATAAGCAACTATGGAAAAGTTAGAGTTATGATCCAGGGATCTGTCTTCTTAATATCTTCAAGCTGGTAGCTTAATCAACTTCCCCAGAATAGAGACAGAGTGCATAGAATTTTAAGTCATGTATTCAGATGTGTAAGACCTTAATTTTACTAATTTTTTTTTTGCAAAGCAACATGATATCTAATTTGAATCGTCATTGTGCCCAGTGTTAAGAAATGTAATCTTGATCAATTTCAGGTAAATCCGGCAAGATAAAATTTATTGGTGGTAAATTCACATTTTCCCCATGACTCCTTCTCCCTAGAATGGCGCCCAAGTTCCTGGGGTACTCCAGGTTGTGTCGATGGAGTTTGGGTGGGGCAAAGAGAGGCATCCATCATCGGATGATATGATCATTATCGGATCTATTGTACATAATTGTACATTACTGCCTCCTCGCTATTATTCTTTCTCCATTTTTGCATCCGTTGAGATGCCTAATATCCCATCTGTTGAGATCTTGTATTTCTTTATCCTGACCACAATGACAACGAGACCCTCCAAGTCTTCCCATCTCAGCATCACATCTGACCATTTACTATGGTCAAATATATACGCATACTTGGGGGAGTGTCTGGGACTCTGAGAGGATGCCTCTCCATCTCCCTTTGACACACGACTCAGCTGTTTCACTTTCTCTGTCCCATGCCATGATGACGCTTACTAACCCCCATTCCTGGAGGTTACTTTGTGAAGCGGGGATGACATAACAGGAAGAAAGTCTGGTTGAAAGACATGCAGAAGGACCTTAATATCGTTCTTCTAGTTCAGCTCTTCTTCCTGTTGCCAAAACTTTAGGATCTTACTCTAATCTGCCAAACTGGCAAAAGAAATGAGGAGAGTTTTTTCTGCTCAAACACATATTCTTAGATATTTTAATTAATACTTCATAATATCGTCTTACCTCAGTAAAACGGGTTTAAGATAATGAAATTAAGGGGTGCCTGGGTGGCTCAGTCGTTAAGCGTCTGCCTTTGGCTCAGGTCATAGTCCCAGGGTCCTGGGATCAAGCCCCGCATCAGGCTCCTTGCTTAGCAGGAAGCCTGCTTCTCCCTCTCCCACTCCCCCTGCTTGTGTTCCCTTTCTCACTGTCTCTTTCTCTGTCAAATAAATAAATAAAATCTTTTAAAAAAAGATAATGAGGGGCGCCTGGGGGGCTCAGTGGTTTAAGCCTCTGCCTTCGGCTCAGGTCATGATCTCAGGGTCCTGGGATCGAGCCCCGATCGGGCTCTCTGCTCAGTGGGGAGCCTGTTTCTCCCTCTCTCTCTGCCTGCCTTTCTGCCTACTTGTGACCTCTCTCTCTGTCAAATAATAAATAAAATAAAATAAAATAAAAAGATAATGAAATTAAAACCAAATACTTACTATTCTCTCTTTTCTCAACTAATGTCATAAAACTATAGAAAAGTATGGAGACCAGATAAGAACACTGGACTGGAGATGATTAATTTAAGAGTTTTGGATAGCATTTTCATTTTAAAGACGCCCTCTGTACTATCTTAGTTTTTTTGGTTTTGTTTTTTGTTTTTACCTTTATTTCCTTCTTTCCTTCCTTCCTGTTCTTTTGGAACAAACAGTATTACAAATAGGCATTATATTTGTACAGTGACTGATCTAGGTGCCACTTGAAGCACTTATCAATTATTCTAATCCTATTATGATCTCTCAAGAAATGATAAAAAGATCCTCTGTGCCACCTCATTTAACCCTTGGTCCTATGCCTCCTTATCCCATTACTTATTTGAAGTGTGTTTATGTTCTTTTTCAATATATTTTAAGATGCTTGAGAATAAAGATCATGTTTTCTAGAACGAAGACCATTTTCAAAGCACTCTAATTCAAGGCTAGGAATATTGTCTATAGGTCAAAAATAATGAAGGAAAAGAATAATGCATCATGAAAACAATGTGAGCAGAGAGATATAATTCAGTCCCCCACTTCCACAACTTACTGACTGGACAAATTTTAAGAAACCAAACTGAACATTGTGAGAATCAAATAAGATGATAGTTTCTGGTAAGCCTTCAAAGCAATAAATTGAATGAATGAAGAGCTTTCCATAATGGGATGTAAACAGTGGCAAAAAAAATGTGTCAGGTGAGAAATATGAAATGGAACAGCCAGAATCTGCAGAGGCCAGAGGCAAGTGATGTTTCCACAGCATATTATGGAAATGGCAGGTGATTTCATATAACTGGAAGTGAAACGACAAAAGTGACAGAGGAGACATCCACTTCTCACCAGAATGGACTAACAGAGACCATATTTATCCTCCTGCCTGAAAAAAAAATACTAGGCTAAATATATGAAACAGTATTTTCAAAACATTATGTGGGCATCAGGTAATGAAGGACAGTGATTCCCAAAGAATTGGGAAATGAATCAATAGTATTTTTTCCTGAGCTTCATGACTTTACTGAGTTTATATGCCTCAGAGCAGGCAAAAAGACCATGAGCAGAATCCAGCACATTCTCTGAGATGAGGACACAGAGCTGAGAGTCTGAAGGAACCAAGATGGCTAGAGTTAAAAGAGGGAGTACTGGAGAGGCAAGTGTTACGTTGCAGAATTCAAAAGGTCTGTGAAGGGTCCTGCTTATGTGTTCTGCAGTGTACTGATCACCACATCTATGTAAGAAAATCACTCCAAGACAGGGAAAGAATTACCCAAAAAGGATTAAAGGGACTAGTACCCGGCACTCACGGAGGCCCAGAAATACTGCTTGTTTCCACAAGCCGGACAGAAAACTTTCATAATTCATAGGGCATTAGTTAGAGTACTCAGAAGGGTCTTGCCTCAAGAGTAAAGAATAATTTGACATAGACTAAGCAGCACTCTGGTCCCACCTAACAATTCTTAAAAGCAAAACCAAGAGGATCAAATGGTTTCCAAGTAAAATAACTGCATCCCACAACAAAGCTCAAGAACAAAGGTAAAATTCAGCATGTCTGGCATCCACTCAAAAATTATTCCCATGCAGAATTCCAAACAATTTATGTAGATACTCCACCCTCAAGGAATGGGAAAGCACAGCTTTCTTTCGACTTAAACATGGGTTGTGACTTCCTTCAAAAAAGTACATTATGGAAAGGAGGGAAGTCCTCAGGTCATGAGAGTCATGAGAACGCTGTGCTCTGTGTTCAGTGGGAAGTCTATATGAGTTTCTTTTCTTCTGTCCCTTCTGCCCCAAAAAGATGGATTTAGTTAATAATAATGTATCAATATTGGCCATCTATTATCATAAATGGGCCAAACTTACGTAAGATGTCAATAGTGGGATAAATTTGGCATGGGGTATATGGGGACTCTCTGCATTATCTCCGTATTTTTTCTGTAAATCTACAACTGTCCCAAAATGTAAAGTTTATTTAAAATATAATACAGTTCAAAAATAAACAAACAAATAAAAAATTACCAGGCATCCAAAAAGCAGGGAAACATGACCCTCAACCTCAATAAGGAGAAAAATAAACCAGTTAGAGCTGCTGCCGATGTTATAATTAATAGCAAAGAACATTAAAATGATTATAATGGAATTCTGTATGTTTAAAAAATAGAGACATAAAGTAAAAAAAAAAAAAATTCCTCAAATTTCCATAGTTGAAAACTATAATATCTGAGATGAAAAATACACTGGATAAGATTAAGGGTAGATTAGATGCTACCCCTCCCCCCCCCAAAATCACTTAACTTGCATAAATAGCAATAGAAATAGAAACTATACTGAAAGGAACATAGAGAAAAAAATAATTTTAAAAAAATGAAACGAAGTATCAGTGAACTGTGAGATAACTTCAACTAACTTAAAATACATGTAATTGGGGTTCCCATGGAAGGGGGGGAATATTTGAAAAAATAATGACTCAATTTTTTCTAAAATTGACGGAAAATAGAATCCCATAGATTTAAAAAGTTCAACAAGAGCTAAGCACAAAAGTCGAGAGAAAACTACACTACAGGACACTGTGAGCAAACTGCTGAAATCCAATGATAAAATCTTAAAAATAGCCAGAGAGAAAAGATACATTCTGTACTGGAAAAACAAAGATAAGGATGACAGAAGATTTCTCGTCAGAGGCAATATAAGCAAGAAGACAGTGAGCAACATCTTAAAAATACTGACAGAAAAAAAATACTGACAGAAAAAAAACAAAACTATCAACCTAGAACTATACTCATGAAAAGTCTCTCTGAAATAAAGACACAGTACTTCTTTAGAGCACAAAAGCTGAGAGCATCCATTACATGGCAACCTGTATTACAGAGATGTTAAAGGAAATTCTTCTGGCAGAAGAAATAGGATACCAGACTTGGACCTATATATGGTTAAAATGAGTATGAATATTTTAAACACATTTTTCTATTTTTAGTCATCTTAATGGATAATTTCACTAGGAGTATAGGAGAAAGGGTAGATATTCAGATCAACGAAATAGAAGAAACTCCAGGCATATTGTCTGCAAGCTGGAGACCCAGGAAAGCCGGTATTTGACCAATGATGTTGAACATCTTCTCATGTGCTTTTTACTATCTTGTATTTTCTTTGGTGAAGCATCTACTCTTATTTTTGCCCATATTTTTATTGGGTGATCATTTTCTTGATGTTGATGTTGAAAGTTCTTTATATATTCTGGATACAAATCCTTTATCAGATATGTAACTTGCACACATTCTCTTCCAGTCTGTTGCTTATCTTTTCAATCTTAACTTGAAGGTACAGCAATAGATACAGAAAATATTTGTCTATTCAGTGTCTTTCAAAGAGCAGTCATTCTTAGTTTTGATGAAGAATAATTCAAAATAAAAAAAAAAAACATGTCAGTTAATTTAGTCCTTGTTACTCTGTCTTGACTAGAATAGGTAGTCTTTTCTGCCTTTTTTAAAGTTCCATACATTTGCCCTAGTTGGAACTTGAGAAATTAATCCAACTTCTTTAATATTGCAAGTGAGAAAAACAGAAGCCCATTTCTTTTCAACAAGCATTTATTGGACACCTTTTAAAGATCTGAGATACATATGAGTATGTACTGGAAATTAATAGTATTCTCTCTGGTGTGGGATCTGAGGGACCTAGCAAATTGATATAATTTCTGATATAGCCTTTATAGATCCAGAGAAGGTACAGGTCCATGATCCAAAGTTCAGATGAAATTAAGAGAAAGAAGCAGGAATGAGAGAGAGAAATAATTGCTTTAACCAGAAGAACTTATTAGAGGACGAACATCTGCTTTAGACCTAATGACACTGTGACACTGCACCCATTACAGGGAGCGCAAGACACCAGCAGACCTCCACACACAGGAGCAGAATCTGTGGCACTAGCTGAGCTCCATTCTGAAAGAAAGCAGACTCGAAGGCACCCTCTCAGGAGGCAGCAAGGTCTCAAGCTAAACACAGAAGAGACTGAGCCAGGTGCTTTCCGTTCCTTCTCCCAAACTCAGAAAATCTGGGGCAGAGGGAGGTCACTAGAGTTCCTGAAGCAGAGGTGTCTTCTACAGAACCCTGTGAGGAGTGGGAGATAAGTGTTCTCCCAAACATGCATCATTTTGCATATTTATTGGACATCTCTCAAACTCCAAACCTCTTGTCAAACCCACGTAAGTTCCATGACTTTTACTATTATCCTACTACTCACATATGTGAGACCACATGTAGGAATGCAAACAGCCTCCTTGTGTAACTAAGAAAAAGTAATTAAGAAAAAGTAAAGAAAAAAAAAAAAGAAAAGAAAAAGTAAAGAAAGGCATAGAATATAACCATCTTATTACAGAATATGTGTCCTTTTTAAAAACTAATATTTTCTCAAAACTTATAACAGTGCCTGGCATATAGTAAGTGTTCAATAAATATCTGTAAGAGGAATGTGGAAATAATTAGCTTCAACTCATAGGCTAATGGTCTAACTCTAGATTGGTACCAAAATTTCCCCCCCCCCAAAAAAGTGCAAAATAATTCAAGTAATAGACATTCAAAAATATTGACCTGTACTATAAGATCAAGACTAGGTGGAGAGCACAGATTCTAGGCCCCAGGCTTAATTCTGGTGCTTTCTTGCACAGGTTGCTATGACCCTCTGAGCCCAAGTCCTCTATTCTATAAATTAGGAACAATAATATTATGTATTCCAAAGTGATTTTCTGAAAGTAAGTGAAATAATCCATTACAAGGGCCTAACCCAATGTCTAACACATAGTTACCCAATAAATATTAGCTGAAGTAATAGAACGATGGTATTAACCAGTCAAGTAAGACAATAGAGATCTCTTGATTTCTGATCAACGAAATAGAATAATTGTGACTCCATTGTCTCCATCACAGTTTCCAAGAAGATCAAATGAAAGAGCTTCAGGAAAGAACTATGTGGTTATAAGTTCTCCCCTGTAGACCATATTTTTTCAGGCTCCCACTGCTCTTCATTTACCGATGACCCTAATAAATACGTAGAAAACCAGGGATCTTTGGGTGAGATCAGTGTTTCATAGGCTAAGAAGCTTTCCTGAGCCCATCTGCAAAGCTGCTGACAATCTTTTTATTGCTGAGGGTTGTGCCTCTTAACTAGGCTGTCATCGTTTCTTTTCTCAAACTGGGTGTGGGTGGGGGGAGCGTGGGGAGCCACAGCTGAGAGGCAGCCTCTCTGGGTGGTCTGTCTGCTGCTGCTCAGGCTGATGCTGCTGTCACTTCTTAAGTCATCATCTAATTGGCTTTTTTATGACTTTGAATTCCCTTGCATTCATTGACCTCGCATGTAGAGTATACAGTTGTTAAACCCTATTAGCTGCAAATATTGATAGTCAAATGATTTTAAGGGAAGAAAACTGATCTACAAAGCACAACTTCCCTGATTTAGCATATATATACACATAGATATAAATGCATAAATATATGTGTTATATGCTATACATATAGCATAATATATATACATATACATGTATATATATTAAGAGCAAAACATTTTATAGATGTGTGAAAAGGAAGAAGAGTATTATTTCAGTACAATGAATTGCTTGATAAACTTTGCACTCTTAAAACAACTCTGTGACTTACTGGCATAATTTAGGAATCTGACACTGAAAATGGCAACATCCCCGTAATTCCTCTCAGTGTGGGTCATCCCAATCTGAACTCTTTTATTTACTTATAGTTAACCCATCTCTGTTTATGGCAATTCTCCTGCCCATAGCCACCCCACATTCTAAGCTGTAAACAATAGTACTAAGTAGAAAGTAAGATGCATTAGTAGAGGTTTTAAATACAATAGGTATCATCAGTTGCATGTGGCTTAAATTTTCGGGCTTAATTAAGGCTTTCCTGGTTGGCAGTTTCCAAAACTCACATCACATTATTTGAAGAGACAAATACTCACAGATTAGGGTGATAATCAATCCCAATTTGTCTGGAATTTAGGGATTTCCCAGAATTCATGGCTTTTGTGCTAAAATGGGGATAGGTACTGGTAAATTGAGATGGTTGGTCACTGTAGCACAGGTGTTGCTACGATGAAATATATTGGAAAGATGTTTGGGTACCTATGGAATTCAAGGACAGGAAACAGATTGGCTCCTTAAGACACTAGAATAAGAAGCTGGATATCCGTGGGGTGCCTGGGCGGCTCAGGGGGTTAAGCCTCTGTTTTCGGCTCTGGGCATGATCTCAGGGTCCTGGGATCAAGCCCTGCATGGGGCTCCCTGCTCAGCAGGGAACCTCCTTCCCCCTCTCTCTCTCTGCCTGCCTCTCTGCCTACTTGTGATCTCTGTCTGTCAAATAAATAAATAAAATCTTAAAAAAAAAAAAGAAACTGGATATCCATCTGCAGTCACACAGCTGTTTTTTCTTTCTCTCCTTTGTAAACTCTAGTTCTCTCTGAATGTATGTTGTACGCTCCCTCTCCTTTTCCATTCTATCTTACTCTTTTACCTTAATAAAAAGATGCAAGAATATAACTTAGTGGAATTTAGGGGCCTATATCCCTATAATATATACTCTTCAAGGATCAAGCAACAATATGTTCTAATGTCTTTCCAGGAATGTTGTTTAGCCAATAACTAGAATCCCAAAAAATGCTCATATTGTCTCAGAATGCATGGGTCACAATCTAAAATTCTACCTCAATGATCATATTGTTAATTGATCATATGGTTTGAGGAAACGCTGCAGAATACTATGGTAGTAACTTCTTCCAGCCCAGTGAATTCTGAGGAGCCTTTAAATGGAAATACTTCTGTCTTCTGACAGCATATTTTAATCCTTTGTTATAGTTCTCTTGAATATTTTAAACATTAGACTCAACTCAGCCTAGAACAATTACTTGATTAATTGAGACACTTATCTCAAAAACATTGGCCTCCAATCTCCTAACATTTGGACTAAACCTGTGATTATTTCAATGACAGATATCTCAGGAATTTGTTTGCATATCTGGAATTCTCACTATGAGAGGATTCTCTAAATGGTTGGTTGAGATTAATTGAAATGTAGCTTGTTCAATGTTAGTTTACAAGTCACCCTAAAAATTGTAAACAGAATGAGCCAATCAATGTATTAGCTAACTGCTTGCTAGCCACTGCTCCAAGACAATTAATTAATTCATACTTCAATTTTCAATAATGAGCTATTAATAGAACCATAAAAATACATTTAAAAAATTGACTTATAATTGTTCATGGTTCTCTGCTATTGTCTTCAAAATAAATAAGTTCTAATCAGTGAGTTCTAAGTGAATTTTACTCCTTGATTGAATAAAATTATTCAGTTTTCCCTAAAAGTTTAATGGCACCTAAATAGAGTGATTCTACCCAAAGGAATCTGGAATGTTTTACTACCTGTGATTTTTTTTTTTTTAAGATTTTATTTGTTTATTTGACAGAGATCACAAGTAGGCAGAGAGGCAGGCAGAAAGAAAGGAGGGGAAGCAGGCTCCCCGCTGAGCAGACAGCTCAATGCTGGGCTTGATCCCAGGACCCTGGGATCATGACCTGAGCCAAAGGCAGAGGCTTTAACCCATTGAGCCACCCAGGTGCCCCACTACCTATGATACTTTTATCAAGGCTTATTTTTCTTAAGATGTGCCCCTCATTGATTTGAGTACAGACCTCTTTTCCATTGCTTATATCTTAACACATTATATCTTAGAAATTTCTTAGACATTAACATATAATATCTTAGAAATTTCTTAGAAATTTCTTAGACATTAACATATAATATCTTAGAAATTTCTTCTTGTAGCTTTAAGTCCATTCACATACATAGATTATTATGGTATTATTCGTCTAATATAGTGCTTATTTTTACTAAATGTTCCTTTTATATTACATTAGTACCCATAAATAGGTTAAAAATTCAATGATGGTCAATGCCTTGTGGTAACAAACATAGTCTCTCATCCCACCACCCCTCTTCATCCCCCCAAAATAACTTCAACTCTTTTAGCTGTTTCCTTGCACTTATATGCTTAAGTCTGTATAACAGGATCATATTACTCTTTCTTTATTTTTTAAAATTATTTTTATTAACCTGTAATGTATTATTTGCCCCAGGGTACACGTCTGTGAATCATCAGGTTTACACATTTCACAGCACTCAGCATAGCACATACCCTCCCCAATGTCCATAACCCAACAACCGTATCCCTACCTCCCCCACCCCCAGCAACCATCAGTTTGTTTTGTGAGATTAAGAGTCTCTTATGGCTTGTCTCCCTCAGTTTTACATGTTATACTTTGAATCCTATTAAGGAATATATGGATTTAGAAGTTTTAAATCTTGCTTTCTACCTCATTCTCCTTGCAAATATCCTCCTCCATCCCATCTATTCAATGAAGCTATGATTTGTGGTTAAATCAATATGTCAGATAGTCTTACAATGATTTACATGTAAATTTATTCAGAGATGAACCATGTGAAATGATTTGATTATCTTCGTTTCTCACATAAACATTCTTCCTTAGAGTTAGTAGTTGCCTAGGATTGCATTTCTTTATTTGCTTTTTTAGCCTCTTCTACCTACCTATGTCGGGTTGCTCTGTTAACTTGAGGAATCTCTATGGTTTCCTGTTAGAGATGGCCAAAAGAGAAACTTGTACAGTTTTAAAAGTAGGACTAGTATCCAAATGTCTTTTTTATGCCCAGAACTGTGACAGACAAACGCAGGGTCCAACAGGTACAGGGTTGCTCTCCTCTGGGTCCTGTCCTGTTCTTCCTCTTCCAGTAGTGACTTTGGGTCTACCATCAGATGTGGTATTGATGCAGAAGTAAGAACTTTCCTTGGATCTATCCTTTGAAGGACCCATTTTGGTGTAGATGTTCTTGACTTCTCGGATTTTCTTACATGCTTCAACTTATCCACCTGTACCAGGGCTTTATGAGGGCTGCTTAGTGGTTTACTTCTCTAATTCTTCTATTCCCCCTTCTGGACTTTACACTCCCAGCTTGTCCTACATTATGTATGGCTAAATTCTAACAATTATCTCTAAATACTCTTACAGTGATTGTGCTTCTCTGTCTGAAACTTAACAGAAACTCTATCATGAATAATTCCCCAGACTCTTGAAAGAATTCTAAATCTCCTCTCAAAATACCATTTGCATTAGATAATTTATTATTTCAACTTCTTTTTTTTTCCCCTTAGAGGTTCCCTTTTGGATTTTTCTGTCCTGATTTGATGCACACTGGCTGCTCTGAGAGTCTGATGCACATGTTATCTGGGGTACCCTTCACTTTTATCCTGAGAAGTCCCTTCATGTATCACCAGTAGTGAGGTTTCCTGTTGTTCAGATTCCATAAATTCCTCTCCTTTGATTTGGACCCTTGTTTTGGTGAAGTAATACCTACAGTAGCTTCCTAAGGTCCATGAAGATAAAAATATTCTTATACCTATATCAATCCTCCATTTTAAAAATAAGGCTTCATATTTTCATCTCCTTGCCTTTTTTCTCTATTTTCTTAATGGAATCTCAAGTGTATCTTCCAAACTTCTAAAAAAATTTTTCAGTTTTTGTGCTTTTAATTTCCAAGAGTTCTTCCTCCATATATGTTTGTCTTGTATGATGTCTTTTTCCTATGTTTTGGATGTAGTAACTACTCTTCCCTCTATGAGGAATGAAATTAAATTTGAAAGACTACTGTGCTTCATGAATTGTGTTCTTCTATTAGTTTCTTTTTGTTTCTGTCATGTTAGCGTAGGGCACCCCATCCAGAGGTTCAGTAGATGCTCTGGGCATATGGAGAAGGCATGTCTATATAGACATGGTATATAGACTCAATAGAAACTGTAGGACTACAGCTATATATAAAGGAGTTCTCTATGGTGACTGGACAGGGACAGCAAATAGTGATTTTGATTTTGTTTCTTTAGATGATTTGTTTCTTTTGCTTTGTTTAGTTTTTGGAGTCTTATACATAGATTTGAGAAATCAGATTTATACATTGAGTAACTTATTTAAATTATAAATCAGATTTATAAATTGAGTAAATTTATTTAAGGAATTATTCCTTCACTTTCTTATTGATGGTGAGTCTGAAAATTGTCTTAGGTGGTTATGTGAAATGTATCTTTTCATACAGTCTATAAATGCCTTTCTAGCATTTCATATACTAATCAATAAAAAAGCCATATTTCATGTGTATGTTTCACTCAAGATAAAAGAGATAATTTGACATGTTGTCGGGAGGAAATTAATTGGAATATAAGGAACATAGAAACTCACACTGTATGAAAAAGAAAAGATAATGAATGAAAATGTTGACCTTGACTGAGAACACAAACAAAATAGTACAAAATTTTCCAAAGTAAAAATGGTGTCATCTCATTAAATAATTCCATTACACAATATAATGTTGCCAAAATAGTCTCAGAATCCATCTTTCTGAAAACTAGGCTATTTTATAAACAGAATTTGGTGTTCCAACCTGGGAATTATGACAGAATTTCTTTGTATATTTAATTCTTATCTTGAACACTAAAGAGCTAACTCTTTCCTTTTGGTTGGAATTCAAATCTTTAAGTCACCTCTAAGAGAAAAATTTCATGAAATTCAGTATTTGTAAAAAATTCCATTAAAAATGTCCTTTGTTAGTTTAGCTTAAAATTATGCAAGAGTGGAAATACCTAGTGAATAATAATTTTTTTCTTTTTTAAAAGTATTATTACCACTGCTTGAAATATTTATATATAATATTTTATATTTTCCAAATGTTTCAGGTATCCTTGTTATTTTCTTAATTTAGTAAGTAGTTAATGGACACTGTGTGACAGACAAAGTCCTAGGCATTGGGGTTAGAAAATAAGCAAAATACGGGGCACCTGGGTGGCTCAGTGGGTTAAAGCCTCTGCCTTTTGCTCAGGTCATGATCCCAGGGTCCTGGGATCGAGCCCCACATCGGGCTCTCTGCTTGGCAGGGAGCCTGCTTCCTCCTCTCTCTCTCTCTGCCTGCCTCTTTCCCTACTTGTGATCTCTCTCTGTCAAATAAATAAATAAAAAATCTTTAAAAAAAAAGAAAATAAGCAAAATACAATCTCCTCTTTGTTCCCTATACTTTGATAAAAGAGACATTCAAGTTTATAGTTACCACAATTTGTTATACTACAGGATGATACATACTAAAATACAGACTGAGTGACGGTGCTTAGATTACATGGGTGGGTAAACATCAAGTCTTAGGGACAGAATGTCAAAAAGGCTGATCAGAGAATTAAAACCAAAGGAAGTGAAAAAATGTAAAGGATGATAGGAGGAAGGTTAGGAAAGCTGTACTAACTGTGGGAAGTAGCCTTATAGAGCTCCAGTGGTGAGAGGACCTAAAGCGGTTCCTAGCAAAAGGTGGATGGTGAGTAGGGGAAGATGTGTTTTTGAAGATAAGTTAAAGACACAACATTAAAGCCTCTTATAAGCCATATGAAGGATTTGGGGCTTTGCATAGAGAAATAACTTGATTAAATTTGGCCTTTAGAAAGATTGTTCTACTCAATGAGAAATTTAGAGGCAGAATTGAAGGTGAACCAGACCAGAGAGGAAGAGCAATGAGATGATTACTGAAAAATATTTGGGCGGGATGTGATGATGACCTAAATTAGTTGAATACTGGTAGAGATGGAGAGGGGTGGTCTGATTTGAAGATAGTAAGAGAGTTCATTAGAACTTGGTGATTGATTTGATGTAGGGAGTGGGTTATTCAAAGAAATGAAGGTTGACAAGAAAGCTTCTGGCTTTAGCGTCTGAGGAAATGAAAAAGAGGAAATAACAGCACAACTTGGATACCTAAGCAACGTCCAAGTATATCTGTGTAGAGAGCATTCGGTCATGATAGTCTACGGATGAGAGAGTGAGCTGTCCTAGAGAAATAGTGTAACTGAATTTGCAGGAGCAGATAGTGTCTCTCATGGAGAGCAAGTAGATGAGAAGAGAGGAATTCTGTGAGGTATAGGAGAGAACACTGTTAGAAATCTTGGCCTAAGGTGACTAAGCAAAGTATCCAGTTCAGAATTGATATTTTCTGAATTTCTGGCCCATCAATTCATTCTTTCTGACTTTCACAATGGCATATCAACAAGACTGAGAGAGTCTTGTCCAGGGAGCTTCAGAATAAAACCCTCCCAATACAGGAGAGAAAAATTTCAAAACAGTGTTGCCACAAACATGGAGTAGCATTATTTAATTAAGAGAAAAAGGAAATGTTTAAAATTTATAGGATCATTTCTTCGTCAAGTGCCAAGGGAACAATAAGATGGAGAATGCAGTGATAGGCTCAAGTATAAGGGAAAACACAATGTGCTAGATAGTTGGCAAAATGTATTTGAGGTGTTTGTCCTTCATTCAAACAGAGATTCCAGTAGGAATCTAGAAATCTGAGCTGGATCTGTGTATGGAGATCAGGGCTGGACCACACGGTTTGTGAAGCTATCAATATCCAAGGTGGTAGTAAAAAGCTTGGAAAAGGCTGGATTTACTGTAGACACATACCAAAAGATGTTGTTCACTCTGCATCACTCTGGAGGAAAGATGTTTTTCCTCCCTTTAAAAAATTGAGTCAAGGGGCGCCTTGGTGGCTCAGTGGGTTAAAGCCTCTGCCTTCAGCTCAGGTCATGATCTCAGGGTCCTGGGATCTAGCCCTGCATCGGACTCTCTGCTCCACGGGAAGCCTGCTTCCTCCTCTCTCTGTCTGCCTCTCTGTCTAGTTGTGATTTCTCTCTGTCAAATAAATAAAATATTTTAAAAAAACAAAACAAAACAAAAAAAACACAAAAAAATTGAGTCAAAACTAGGAAAAGCTAAGTAGCTGGCTCAATGTGTAACAAATGGTGAAAGAAGAGCTTGAGGTCTAGGTTCCTAACTATAAATTTTGCTATTTCCACTAACAGTAGGAAATAGTAACAACAATAATAATTTTCACAATACAGTTTGGTAGCCTTCTGGGTTATTTAGGCACCTAAACTGCAGAAAGAATCCTAGTAGAAATGCTAAATTAGGCAGTCAGGATTTAAATGTTCACTAAGACTTTCATTCAACTGTTATTTTCTAAAACCATACCAAAAACAAAAAACAAAAAGCTTAATTTCTAGAAACCTTTAGGCAGAATTTCTTGTTGAATCTACTTCAACAACAATAATAAAAAAAATGTCTTTTTGGAAAAAAGAAAGCTCAGAGCCACACAAGTAGAGGCTCATTATCAAGAAAATGATCACAAAATCATGTCTTTCATTTTGAAAAGAGGAGTTCCATCAAGACAAACATTTCAGAAATTTAGCCAGCGGCATTCCAGCATTTTGTTTTGTTTTTAACCAATTGAAAATTTATTATAACAAACAAGACAGTTGGTACCATTAAATTCAATATCACGGAATGTTCCAATATTTAAATTTAAAACAAAAAGGAGAGACTAGAAACATTAAAAAAGGAAAAGTCAAAATATTCACTGTTTGGAGACAATTTAAAAGAAACAGGTAGGAAAAAATCTTCTATCATCTTAGTTATTATAATTCTTATTGGTTATTTCTCACGTATAAGAAGATGATTTGGGGTGCCTTGATGGCTCATTTGTTAAGAGTCTGCCTTCGGCTCAGGTCATGATCCCAGGACTCTGTGATTGAGCCCCACATCGGCCTCCCTGCTCAGCGGGAAACCGGCTTCTCCCTCTCCCACTCCCCCTGCTTGTGTTCCCTCTCTCGCTGTGTGTCTCTCTCTGTCGAATAAATAAATAAAATCTTTTTTTGAAAAAAAGATTTATTTTTGTAAACCAATCTTGGATCCAATTACCTTTTAAAACTCTGTTACTAGTTTTATTAGTATTTTAGTTGATTCTCTTGGATTTTCTATGTAGGTGGGTGAGGCAATTTTAAGAGTTCTCCAAAATCATTTTATTTACCTCTTGGGCTTACATGAAGAATCTTTCCTAACTTCTCTTCCAGAAATGTGGGGCAACTGACTGAGTTGTGAATACAACAATACAACACAACAAGTTGTGAATACAACCATTTCATTCTGGCTAAAAAATCCCCCAAATTATCTTTCACACTCTCTTCTCTATTTGCCTACTAGATGGTAAGACACAGAGCAATCTGGAAGTCCTCACTGATAATGGCAGACCTGTCAATCTAGGTTCCCAAAATGGCTGAGTCAAGCAGAATGCAAACCAACTTGGTCCACATTGTACTATGATGTAAGTAAGATTTGGGGAGTATTATTCAGCTTCAGGGAAATACAAATCAAAAGTACAATGTGATACCACCTCACACCAGTCAGAATGGCTAAAACTATCAAAATAGGAAACAACAAATGTGGGGAAAGGAGAGCCCTCTTACACTGGGAATACAGTGGGTGGGAATGCAGACTGACAGAGCCACCCTGGAAAACAGTATGGAGACTCCTCAAAAAGTTGAAAATAGAATTACGCTATGACCTAGAAATTGCACTACTAGGTTACAAATGTAGTGATCAGAAGGGGCACCTGCCCCCCAGTGTTTATAGCAGCAATGTCCATAATAGCCAAACTATGGAAAGAGTCCAGATGTCTATCAACAGAAGAGTGGATAAAGAAGATGTGATATACACACACATATACACAAAATGGAATATTACTCAGCCATCAAAAATAAATATTGCCATTTACAACAGTGTGGATGGAACTAGAGGGTATTATGCTAAGTGAAAAAAGTCAATCAGAGAAAAACAATTATCATATTATTTCACCCCTAGGTGAAATTTAAGAAACAAAACAGAGAAGAATAGAAGAAGGGAGGGAAAAATTAAACAAGATGTAATCAGAAAGGCAGACAAACCATAAGAGCCTCTTAACCATAGGAAACAAACTGAGGATTGTTGGAGGGGAGAGGGTAGGGAGATGGAGTAACTGGGTGATGGGCATTAAGGAGGACACATGATGTAATGAGCACTGGGTGTTTGATACAACTGACAAATCACTGAACTCTACCTCTGAAACTAATACACGATATGTTGATTAGTTGAATTTAAATTAAAAAAAAAGAAACTGCTTCTATCTTCATGTTAGTTGAATAAAAACATTTGGGGATTGTTACAGCATCTAGTGTAACTTGACAAATACATGAATTAATATAAAATGTAGAAGATATTTATTGAAGCAAAATTAAAAGTTTACTAAAAGAACTGTACCATATTATCAATACAATGAATCAATATTTTAAGGAATCTAAAACAAATAGAAGATTAATCTATAAATCCATTTAATCCCAATAAAAATCTCAAAATACATATGGAAATTTTAAAATTAAGTCAGAAATTGATATAAAAGAATAAAAATAGCTTCCTGCCATGCCTCCTCCCTGGCCACGCTCCTTCCAGGCACTCGCCTTCTCCCAACAAGCATCCTGCAGCTGTGGGGACCGCCCCCCACCTCCCCACTGCCCCCACTCCTGGCAGCACCATGATAGATCAGGCCTTTGCGACACTGACCACGAATGATGCCTACACCAAAGGAACCTTGGTCCTGGGCTGTCTCTGAAACAGCACTAGGAAGCTGACTGTTCTTGCCACCCCACAGGTCTCAGACTCCATGAGAAAAGTTTTAGAGACAGTCTTTGATGAAGTCATCACTGTAGATGTCTTGGACAGTGGCGATTCCGCGCATCTAACCTTGATGAAGAGGCCTGAGTTTGGTGTCATGTTAACTAAACTTCATTGCTGGTCATTTGCACAGTATTCAAAATGTTTGTTCATGAAGGCAGATACTCTGGTCCCAGCAAATATCATGATCTTTTAGAGCAAGAAGAATTGTCCGGGTGGGCTGACTGCTTCAGTTCTGGAGTCTATGTTTATCAGCCTTCAATTGAAACATACAATCCGCTATTGCACCTTGCTTCTGAGCAAGGCAGTTTTGATGGGGGAACCAGGGTTTACAGAACACATTTTTTAACAGCTGGCCAGCAACAGGTATCAGAAAACATCTGCCATTTATTGATAACCTAAGCAGCATTTCTATATACTCCGACCTCCCAGCATGTAAAGCATTTGGTGCAAATGCCAAAGTTGTGCATTTCCTGGGATGAATCAAACCATGGAATTATACTTATGATCCTAAAAAAAGGTGTCAAAAGTAAGTCCCATGATCCCATCATGACTCATCCAGAGTTTCTCAACCTGTGGTCGGATATCTTCACCACCAGTGTTTTACCTCTGCTTGAACAATTTGGCCTTTTTCAAAGACACCCACTCACACCTAAAAGTAGAAGGTGTCTCAGGAGCCATATCCCATCTGTCCCTTGGGGAGATCCCGGCTGCAGCACAGGCTCTTGTGTCCTCAGAAGAATGGAAGGAATGGAGCGAATAGGGCCAGGCTGATTACAGGGGGGCAGATTCCTTTGACAACATCAAGAGGAAACTGGACACTTACCTCCAGTAGAAACACTGCCATTTTCCCATGGACACGTCCTCTTCCCAGGTACTTGTTTCTGATACTTAGTATCTGGAGCTGGGTTAGAAAAGGTCCATTACAGTTGCTACGGGCTTTGCTAGAATCCGTCAGATGAGGGGATTTTGGAGGACAACAGGTGAGAACTGGGCAAAAGTTGTGAAGTAGCAGTTCTGTTACGTGGACAGCATTCTGCTGTCTAATTCTAGGCTTATTCATTCTTCAGCTCATGTGTTGGAAATTCTTAATTTTGCTGATGGCCAGCATTTGTGGGAAAAGTCAAGGGAAAGTCAAGCTAATTAAAATGGCTGTATCAACTCTAAAAATGTGCCAGTGCGGCTCTCCATCAGTCTCCCTTCAAAATGGGACAGGCTATCTCTCTCTTGCTTGAGCATCACACCTTTCACTAGACCTGCATTTTATTTAGAATTGTCCAGAGACTGCCAGAGTATTTTGATTCTGCTTTCAGGTGAAGATAGCCTGTAACACTACTGACTGATTCATAAGCCTATCGACAAACAGTGTTAACTCATTTTATTTCCTAACTGTAGTGTCTGAAATTGTTCACCAGTTTTCTATGTACAGTAAGGCAGCAAGCTAAAACACTTTTGTTCAGTTCTGAATATCTGTAAACAGCTGTGTATTCTCTGATGGTTACTTGCAGTGGCACCTTGTATGAAAATAAAGACTTAACTGCTATAAAAAAAAATTTAAAAAAAGGAATAAAATTGCTAAGATAATTCTAAAAAAGTCTAAGAAGAGAAAATATTTAATTTCCCAGATACAAAAGCTTATTTTAAAGCTATAAAAATTAATACAGATTTATAATTTTGCAATCAGTGGAATAAACTAAAAAGGAAGGCAAAAATCATGTATATATAAAAGTTTAATTGATGATTAAAGTAGCCTTTGAAGTCAAAATGGATTATTTAATAAATGATTTACAAATTAGTAGTCAAAATAGAAAAACAAAGCTACAAAAATAGATTGAGGAAATACGGAAGAATATGTTTATGGCCTCAGGGTAAATAAATTATACAAATTAAAAAGCATAAATAGTGTCCAGATTGTTTGAGGGAAAATCAAATCAAGGGGAAAAAAAGAAATCAACCCCCCCCCCAAAAATGAGCAAAAGAAGTAAATCGGGAAAGTCAAAGATGAAATTAAAATGTTAAATAAGTAAAAAGATGCTCAACCTCACATATAATCAAGAATATACAAATTCAAATGATACAGTAGAATATTTTACCTGTGAAATTAGGCAATTTAAACAAAGTTTGAGAATACCAAATGCTGGCAAGAGTTTAAATAAAATACTGGCAAGAAAGTGAAACCCCCAGAAATGGAATTACAAAATTTGTGTAGGTATTGCTAGACATTATGGGTGAGAGCGTAAATTAGTATTGCCACTCAGGGAAACAATTTAATAATTCAGTAGTATCTATTAAAACTGAAGATAAGCCTGCCCTATGTTTCAGAAATTGTACTTAATTTGTTTCTTTACTGGATAAAAATTCTCAGTGTGTGCCTAAGGAGGCTGAATCAAGACATTCATTGCTGCATTGTTTATATTACTGAAAAATAACAACCTAAGTGTCCATCCTATGGGAATAGTTAAACAAACTTTGATCTATTGCTCTGCACTAATTCTAAAAAACGCCACAGGCTTAAATGTATTAATATGGATATAAGTTGAAGATACATTACAGGAAGGTAGAAAGTGGTGCTCCTTATATCTGCAAGCCCAGTGATGGCGATATTCACATTTTCTGCCCAGTACCTGGTCACCAGGCTTCATACATATTGAGGAGCAAGATATGGGTCATCTGATTGCTGGGATGAATCATGGCTGCCATAGTGAAGTCCTGAAGCAACCATTGTGGTGGCAGATTCTTGATTTCCCAACTAATTAACCATGGCAGAGATACCAGACCTCTCGGCAGGCCAGAAGTGCATTGCTCTTCTGGGAGTCCTTTAGAGAAGCCAAGCCTAAGTCTGGTTTCCTAGATCATCCAATTTTTTTTAAGAGTTTATTTATTTATTTATTTAACAGAAAAAGACACAGCAAGAGAGGGACACAAGCAGGGGAAATGGAAGATGGGGGAGCAGGGTTCCTGCTGAGCAGGCTGCCCAATGTGGGTCTCTATCCCAGGACCCTGGAATCATGACCAGAGATAAAGGCCGGCACTTAACAACTGAGCCACCAGGAGCCCCTAGATCATCCAATTCTTTTAGAAGCATCTAATTTCCTGAATTATATCCCTTTTTCTTAAACTAGGTAGAGAGATTTCTGTTATCTGCACCTGAAGCTTGACAGACCGAGTATTTGGTTCCACAGAAGTGGCTAAGGACAACAGATTTTCAAGGTTGAGAATTTGAGATTGTTTACATTTCATTTGTTGGTTTTGAGCAGTGACAACCTGGGTAGCATTAAAGGATAGGATACTGATAGTCTAAGGAAACTTAAATTATTATCTGTGTTCACTTGGAATAAAATGCTGATTGAAGGTGTGGTGGTGTTGGCAGATCAAGTGGTGACTGACTGCCTTTAAGTGCTACCTACGACACGCGAAACACAAGGACTGTGGGATGGAATGGTCACCTCCTAAAACCCCAGGGAACACTTTTTATTATGGAGTTCGGGTTTTAAATTCTTTTTTTTTTTTTTTAAGATTTTATTTATTTATTTGACAGAGAGAGATCACAAGTAGGCAGAGAGGCAGGCAGAGAGAGAGGGAAGCAGGCTTGCCGCTGAGCAGAGAGCCCGATGCGGGACTCGATCCCAGGACCCTGAGATCATGGCCTGAGCCGAAGGCAGTGGCCTAAACCACTGAGCCACCCAGGCGCCCCCGGGTTTTAAATTCTTAATCCCAAGAATGGCAAGAGAATTAGGAAGGAAGTGTATACAACGTTCCTAACAAATCTACCTCTAATGGCCACGATATAGTCGAAGATCAAAGTAAAAAAGCAAACTTTTAAACACCTAAATTAACAATGGAGGTTTAATCCATTTCCTATTTGAAGGTTGTGAAAGTTAAGACACTGACTGGGAAAAAGCAAAACCCCAAGAAATAGAATTCTCAACTTTTGTCAGATACCAAAGATAGAGAATGTCTCCAATCCCTGAATCCACGGAGCCTCCTTCATTCTGTCTAATGAAATGAATCCTTCCCAGCTAGAAGATACGGACTGATCTCACTGGAGAGAGTTATTTGTGAGAGAATGCCACTTCTCTTAGAGCCTTGTCTCTCCATCTGTCATGGCCTCCACACCTTAATTGAGACTCAGACCTCAGCATTCTTCAGAGGACCAATTGGAAAGTCAAAATTGGAAGGGAAGGATGGTCTATAAAAGAACTATAAAGGTTTACTCATTTATAGCAAAGAAAACTGGAGAATATGTGTGGAAATGAATTCTAAAGTTTTTTTTAGAAAAGGGGCAAAAATATATGATTTTACCTCATGCTGAATGTATCAACGTGTACACATGAAAGATTCTTAATCCAGTGTTAACCCAAGGAGCCAGATAACCAGAAGTATCTCTGCACAGAAGATAAATCAAAACCTGACTCCAATCGTAAAGACAATGCTTTTGTCAGAGAGGAAAATCTTCCTCTACTCTTTGGTCCTTCTAGCTGCCCTTAGAATCAGATTGACATGAGAAAAAATAACAGGAGGAAATGAAAGTTAATACGCATATGCACAGGGAACCCACACAGACATGAAATTCCAAACAATGAGCAGCATGAGGCTTAGATAGTTGAACTGCAGAGACAGGTAGGGTCAGAGGATACGAAGGGGAGGAAGGCCAGGAGCAGGAAGGTGAAAAGACATGTTTTAAAAAACCATGATTGCCCTATTATGGAGGTAAGTTTCTTGGGTAACAGGGAGTCTTTGTTAATATCTCTCTCCCTTTTCAATGTAAATCAAAGCTGTTGAAGAGGAGGCAGAGAACTTTTTCTGCAGCTGCTGGGTTTTGATTACTTTTAACTAAAATTAATCTTTATGCCAAAATGTCCCATCTTGGGGTAGCCTGTTCATGGCCCCTACACTTTGCATATGTTAACTTATTTATTCTTTTCAATGACCCTATCAGGAAACTATAACTACTATACTGTGAAACAGAGAGAATGAATAACCTATATAACACAGCCAGCAACCAGCAGAGATAGGACTGAACCATTTTTCAGAAAGAATACACCAATTCTACTGGGGATTCTTTCCCACAATTCACCCACACTATATCATGCTATAGAGCTATCTAGGAGGAAACATATTATAAGCATTAGCAAAAGCAGATTATGCTTTTCACCTTCTTTCTAAGGAAAGTAACCCAAATGAATATAAACTTGTAACAAACAGGTGATCGATAAAGAGAAGACACAAAAATGGGGGCAAAACATTAAAAAAGGGAAATAAAGACAAAAAAAGAGGAGCCAAAAATCATTGAAAGGTATAGGTAAGACAACAAAGTTAAATCGGGTGGATAAGAAAATTCTTCAGGGTCCCCTGTGTGGCTCAGTCGGTTAAACGTCTGCGTTCAGGTCAGGTCATGATCTCAGGGTCCTGGGACCCAGCCCTGTGTCAGTCTCCCTACTTAGCAAGGAGTCTGCTTCTTCCTCTACCTCCATCACCCCACCCTTCCGCCGACTTGTGCGTGCACGCTCTCTCTCTCTCAAATAAATAAAATCTTCTACAAAATTATTCAATACACTTCCCTTGAAAATTAAAATGTGACTATTAAATTAAAAGCTTAGTTACCAGGTAGAAAATGATGGTACGATTCCCTCTGCCCTTTCCCTTTAGAAGTGAATCACGGTTCATTTCCTGTTAGAATCATAAAATCATAGACTATTAAAGCAGGAAATGACCTCAGAAGTCATCTAATGCAAGCCCCACTTTGCTTTATATTTATATCCCAAAGTGTTCCAACAGAAGCTTTCTAACTCATTTTCACTAACATGTTTTCATGTGCTATCGAATAATGTATGAGCAATTCAGGGAATTCTCAGAGATGACAAGCAAATAAGTTCCATGTACTCTAAGTTATTGTATAAGGGCCAAAATAATTGATGGCATCTTTCAGATTAGGAATCTTGATGAGATCAAGTCATAATTTTCAAATGAAGAGATTACCCTGTCTTGATGTTGGAGGAAAAGAGTACCCTGGAAATTATCTTCCTAGATAATGTGGACAATGGCATGAAATGTCTAAGAAAAAACAGCCATTTCGTTGTTATGAAAATGTTTGAACATTATGTCTTTGGTGGTCAGAGAAAGAAAGCAGCATCCCTTTTGGCCAAGGAGCAAATTGTTTAAATGTCTGCTAACTTAGTCATAGTGGTTTATAGTGGTTTTTTATCAAAACAGATTCCAGAGTTAATTTTGACATGTTTATGCCTGCTAATTGAGAAGATGTCACTTTTTTTCTTAAGACTGCTCATTTTGTTTACATATCTAGCTGGCACTTACATTGCCTTACCACTCTCATCTTTCACTTTCCAGATCTTGTCTCATTTCCGTGTAGTTTACAGCCCAATTAATTATAACTAACAGATTGCGTGGGACCTGTTTTATGAAAATGTGATTATATTGTGTCGTAGAAGTATCCTCTAAATTTGACAAGACTATACTATTCAGTTGAAGGACTCCTGTATTTACATTTAAAGGGATCATTATCATAAACGCATGATTAATATACATCATCAAATTATACTCAGTCTTTCTTGTAAATATGTCAATTAGAAGATCAAATGATTATGAGAGTTTTGACCTGGATTGCAGAATAGTGAGGAAAATGAGTAGTTGAACTGATTGATGTGTATTAAGGATGTATGTATCCTTCTTTACTAAATATAGAATAAAAATGCATTTAGAAATATGTCTAAGAGAAAATATGTCTAAGAGAAAACAAGTTTCAAAAATCATAAGAGATACCATGAAAAAAATTTATGTCAAAACTTAGATGAAAGGATAGGTTTCCAAAACTGATTTAAGAAATATAAAATCCAATAAGCCAAAACCCATTAAAGAAATTAAAAGTCAGGATCCAGTCCTGCATAGGGCTCCTTGCTCTGTGATGATGGTGCTTCTTCCTCTCTCTCAGCCACTCCCCTGCTTATGCTCTCTCTCTCTCTCTCTCTGTGATAAATAAATAGAAATAAAACCTTAAAAAAAAAGAAATTAAAAGCCACCTTATCCCAAGGGAATCAGACCTAAATAACTTCAAATGTGACTTTGAACAAACTTTAAAGAAAGGGGTAATCCCCATATCATAAATTTGTTTAAAAAAATAGAAACATTGGAAAACTATTAATTTATTTATAAAATTAAAATAAACTTCATGCCCCATGCAGACATGAGGAGCCCAAGAAAAGAAAATTATGGATTAATTCACTTATGAACATAGAAGTACAGATACTAAATAATATACTAAAAACCTGATTTTGACAGTGTATAAAGAATACACTTTAATTGTAGGGTTTATCCCAGGAATGCCTACATAATTCAACATCAGAATATCTAATATTATCATTCACTATACTAGCAGAAATGAAGGGGATAAGACATATGATCTCTCAACATATACATTCTTCAATAAATGGAGGAAATAGTCAGGTAAGCATTCATAATAAAAACACTTTGCACACTAAAAATAGAATGGAATTTTCTTCAACCTTCCTTCTTCCTTCACTTAAAATGATAAACTTTAGACTTATACTATATCAGGAATAAGAATGTCTGCTATTATGGCTTCCATTTAACATTATGTTATTTTTTTTAAAAAGATTTATTTATTTATTTTAGGGAGAGAGAGAGCACAGGCAGGTGATGGGCGCAGAGGGAAAGACAGAATCTCGGACTCCCCACTGAGTGTGGAACCCAACGTGGGGCTCGATCTCAGGACCCTGAGATGATGACCACAACCAAAATCAAGACGCAGAAGCTTAAACTACTGAACCATCTAGGTGTCCCAACATTATGCTATTTTTAAAAAGCCATCATAATCTGAAAGGAAAGATAAAATAATTCTTCTTTGTTGATGATATCTACTAGAAAATAGAATCTATATGAGTAATTAGAACAGTTTCAAGATAAATTATCAACACATAAAAATATATAGCATAACTAAAACCAGTAATAACAATAGAAAACTGGGTAAAAAAATTTATTTTAGGAACAAAAATATAATAGTCCCAGAAAATATGCAAAACCTTTTGAAGAAAAGTTTTAATAAAATTATTGAAGAACACTATCAATTCAAATAAGTGAAGATTTATGCTATGGTCCTGCATGGTAAAATTTAGGGATACCAACACTCTCCTGAAGAAAAATCAAACAATAAGGAAGAAGCAAAGGATATGTACAAGCAGTTTACATAAAAGGAAATTCAAATAATCATAAACCTATGCATGCAACTGTGGCAAACTAACTTAGACTGCAAATAGAATAAATTCTCAGACCATTGACAGTTCTTGATGCCATCTCAAGAGCTAATAAAATACACACACACAAATCAGTGAAACTATAAAAAATATGAATAAAACAACTAACCAATTTGACTTAATTCACAGATCAAGAATATCACATCCAATAACTGAAGAAATAAATACAAAAATGAGACATATTTTAAAGTTTATTCTGGGTCATAAAGCAAACCTCGATAAATTTCAAAGAACTGAAATTCTAAGTGTGTATCCCATGACCAACATAGAATTAAATTATGGAATAGAATTAAAGATAACAAAAAAAATCTTTAAATGCTTGGAAATTAGGCCCATATGCTTAAGAGGAAATCACAAGGCAAATTAGAAATTAGAATGATAATAAAAAACAACTTATCAAGATTGGTGGGATGCAGCAAAAACAATGTTTAGAGGGATATATATTGATTTAAATACAGATATTAGAAAAGAAAAAGAGATTTTTAAATCAATGACCTATACTTCTAACTTAAGAATCTGGAAAGGGGAAACAAATTAAACTCAAAGGAAATAGGACAAAAGTAATAAAAATAAGTGGTGATGGGCACCTGGGTGGTTCAGTCAGTTAAGCATCTGTCCTCAGGTCAAGTAATGATCACAGGCTTCTGGACTAGAGCCCCACATGGGGAATCTCTGCTCAGCAGGAAGTCTGCTTCTCCCTCTCCCTCTGCCTGCTGCTCTTCCTGCTTGTGCGCTCTCCTTCTCTCTCTATCAAATGAATAAACAGAATCTTTAAGAAACAAATAATTGGTGAAATCAATAAAATAGAAAAATTAACAACGCTTTAGCTTTGATTCTTTGGACACATTAAAAACACCAATCAACACTTAACAAGAGAAAAAGAACACAAATGACTAATATGAGGAAAAAACAGAGAGCATCTATACAGATCCCCCCACACCAAAAGGATAATAACAGCATAATATGATCAACTTTATGCCAATAAAATTGAAAAACACAGTGTACAGATTCTTGGAAAACATGATTTACCAAAAAAAAAAAAAAAAAATGACCCTGAAGAAATGGAGCATCTGTACATGCCTACATCCTTAAAACAAAAAAAAATCAAATCCATTGTAAAAAAATTTTCTCATCAAAACTCCAGATGTAATGCTCACTTTGGCAGCACATATACTAAAATTAGAAAGATACAGAGAAGATTAGCATGGCTCCTGTGCAAGGATGACATTCGAAACTCTAGATGTAGATGATTTTACTGGTGTATTCTTCCTATGAGTGAAAGAAGAAATAATGCCAATCTTACATAAGTTCTTCCATAGAATAGAAAAAACAAGCAATTCACCAACTCCCAACTCGTTTTATGACCCAGCAAAGCTCTGACACTAAAACCTGAAAATAACTAAGAAAGGAAAATATGGGCCAACATTTCTTATGAATACAAATATGAATATATTAAATAAAACCTTAGCCAACAGAATCGAGTTTTATATAAAAAGGATGATACACCAAAACTAAATGAAATTGCTCTGAAAATCAACCAATATAATTCACCTAATTAATGAACAAGGGAGATAAACCATGAGATTACTTCAACAAACACAGAAAACATATTTGATCATATTCAACACACATTTATTATTTAAAAGAAAAATACTCAACATGCTAGAAGTCGCCAAGATTTTTGTTAATCTGATAAAAGGTATCTACAAAGTAAAATCTTAATGGCCAACATAACACAGTAAAATATTGACCATTCCATCCTCCAACCCCTGAGAGTGGCAGGAAGACAAGATTTCCACAACCACCAGTTCTATTTGATACTGGAAGTCCTGACTAGTTCAAAGAAGCTGTAAAAAATGTTTTTGAGAATAAAAGGTTGAAAAATAACTAGTAAATGGTTATTACTCACAGATGGTGTAATTATATAATCAGAAAGTTCGAAATGATTTACAAATGATTAGAAATACTAAGTGAATTTAGGAAGGCTGCTAGAGAAGGTAAACATTCTGTTTTGTGTTTACCCCACAGAGGTAGGCTATAACCCTTCCCAATTAAGAGGTAGGATGTTGATGCTGTTGACATTCCAGAGACCTAAAGAATTTAAAAGAAAGTTTACTGTTAGCACAAGGGACTCCTAGTGAGAGCAGGAAGGGTACAAACAGGTCCAAGAGGGCTCAAATGGAGCAGAGTGAGTGGTTAGGCCTTTCCAGTGGCAAGGGAGCAGGACCAGGGACAAGTTCCTGAGGGAGGGCTGGGAATTTGCCAAGTTTGTATTTTCCCACATGTCCTAAGGGAGAGAATTCATTTGGATTTTCTTATCAATTATGTCTAGATATGGAGCAGAAGGGACAAAGGAAGCTGGGTCTTATAAGAACTCAGAAGTCAAACATCAAAACATGGAATCAGACTCTTACATGACCCCAATCAGCTGTATTTCTGTACACAAGTAAAAACAGAAATAAAAACGAAACACTTGGAAAATTAAATTTCAAAGAACTTCTATTTATAGGAGCATCAGAATACATCAAATACCTACAATAAATCTAATAAAAATGGAAAAATCTTAAAACTGCTCAAACTACTAGAATTACTGAGGAAAATGAAAGGATTTAACAAATAGAGGAATATGCTATGTTAATGGACTGAAAGATTCAACGTTGGTAAGATGTGGATTCTCCCCCATATTGATCTATAGGTTTAATGCAATTGCAACAACAAAAAAAAATATCAGGAGGTTTTTTGTGGTGTTGACAAAACTGCTGATAAGTATGCGGTCTGAGCCCAAGGACTGAGCTGGGTGATTAGATAATGGCAGGCATTATCAAACTCAATGACTTCATCCTATGCTAGGAAAATGAATTTCCAGAAGGAGCAAGTATTCTTGTTTGTAAATCAGAGCACACTTCCTCCTATAGACACTGTTGAAGATACTGTACCCATGTTTGCCTCTTGATTCTTTTCTTTCATGGTGACCAATCTCCCATTTGATTGACCTCTCTCTTCAAAATCACTATATTACACTCTGCAAACTTGGTACTGATGAGCTCATATTGAATTCCAGCTAATAGTTCTCCCTTCCCCCACCCCCAATCTTATTAGCAGGAAAAGTCTCTCCTCCAAGACTTTTCCTTTTCCCACCCATTTCCAAATAGTCTACAAATTTTAGGGCTTACTCCATGCACATAATTCTGCTTCCAAAAACAAGGCAAGGCGTGGTGAGAGCTAGAAGTCATCGTCGCTCTTGCTTCTGGCTGCCACGTGGTGCCCTAGTTCACAAGCAACCGTGTAGCCAACATGCCCGTTATTGCTGGGACACCTCAGAAAGGTTCCCATTCAGGCTGCAGAAGAGCACAGGGAGGGCGCAGTCTATTTAAATTCTAATTCAGTGTTCAGCTAGCATCCCCCAAGCACTAGCACCTTACAGGGCAATGCATTTGAAGACCCTCCAGCCTCGGACATTTATTGGGCTAAAATCTAGTTCGTCTACCAATCTTTTTACTATGGTGCAAGCCTGAGTTACCCACCTAAATAAATAGCCACCCAACTCCCACCGTTGGTGTACCTCCCTCCTACTTCACCCCTCTTTCCATTTTCTCAAACAGAAGCAGTGTTTTACGGAAGTGCTCTTCAGAGTTTGGTCCAGGGAACCACAGCGGCAATTACTCTCACCTGGGAGCTTATAGGAAAAGCAAAATCTCACGCCCAACTGCTGACCTTCAGAATGAGAAACTCAAGGGTAGAACCTAGGAATCTGCATTCAGAAAGCATTCCAAATTGTCCTCGTGCACAATAAGGTTTGACTAGCACTGTCCTACAGTGTTCTGATATCCCTTTTTATAGCAAAAACAGATGTGTTCGTATTTTCGGCTTACAGCTCTGTCTCCGCTGAGGAACCATTCCATTTAAGAGCCTGTTTCTCCTCTTCATAACTCCCTAGTCATGCTCTTAGCAGTTGGAAGATTGGAAAAGTGCAGCCACCTTCTGAAAGAAAATCCTACCTTCAGACAAATGCCTATATACATAGAAATCCAAGGGACCGTGCAAGAGAAATTTCGCTTTTCCCTCGAGGCACCTGTTGGTCTACACTGAGCAGGTCAAGATGGCAGATGACATTACGCTTGATGGACTGGCCACCTTTGCTGCAATCCTTTCAGTCTTTTTTTTTTTTTAAATCTTCATTGCATCTGCTACATCCTGCCTCCTCGTCTTCTGATGTACATTCAAAACAATAATTATACTGCACAACACACTCTTCCCCGAAGGAACTCAGGAGCCCTTGATAAATCATAAAGTTGGCATTTCTAATTCTCTCCATATTCTGCCCTGGGTCATTAGAACATGGGGTTTGGGACAGCAACACACATTTTTAAAGAGATAGGGAAGGAATATAAGCACAGACATAAAGATGCTCCGCCTTTGACAGTATCATATAAACAGACCATCTAAAAACTGCAGGCTGGGGCGCCTGGGTGGCTCAGTGGGTTAAGCCTCTGCCTTTGGCTCAGGTCATGATCTCAGGGTCCTGGGATGGAGCCCCACGTGGGGCTCTCTGCTCAGCAGGGAGTCTGCTTCCCATCTCTCTCTCTGCCTAGCTCTCTGCCTACTTGTGATCTCTCTCTTTCTCTGTCAAATAAATAAAAAAATTAATAAAATCTTTAAAAAAATAAAACAAAAACTGCAGGCTGTTAGGGTTACTGAGGGGTGGGTGTGAGGAAGGGAGCATCAGTGGCCCCCTTACCCTTAACCATAAAAGCTAACGGAAGGGATGCAACAATCTTGGAAAATATCTCCTTTCCCATGCACTGCAAGCACCACTTTCTTGAACAGTGCATCCCCCCCCCCCACTTTTCTTTTCCTAATGCAATGTAGTACATGGAAAAGTCCCAAAATCCGGGCACAAAAAATGTCACTATGCATCCACATGAAGTTAAAAACCAACTACATTTTCCTGCGTAGGTTACACCAATACTTTAGTTTAAAAAGCTAGAGAAAATTTTTCTCGGACTTAAAGGTGTGCCAAAATTTCCTCATCCCAGATATAGAAGCCATATACGTAGCCTCCGCATTTGAGACACATCCTTAAGTAGGAACCCCCTCCCCATTTCCACCCTCCGTCTTACTTTTCTCTCCACCAGAAAGCTGTTTGGCAAATTACAAAGAATAATGTGGTCTTTTCTGACAGTTTGGCTTGGGAGGCCCAAATGTAAACTCACATCACTGCTACCCATGAATGATTTTATTCATTGTAAGGCACTTATTTTCTTTTATTCAAATACGCTTTTTCAGACAGGCAATACACCGAGAGGAAGTGGAAGAGGTTTATTGTGGGAGGGAGACTTACCTGATGATCTCTACATTGAAATTATTAAAAATTACCCTGAAACTCCCATCTAGGACTGCATTCCTTGTTTTGCATATCCAAGCCCCTGACACATGAAGGTGTGTGCGGGCGTGGGTGTGTTTACGGCTGTGTGAGCCTGGTTTGTTTAGGGAGAGGGCCCGCTTCGCCGTCGCCACCCACTCCGTCTCAAAACCGAAGGTGTTCTGAGGCGCCCCTGAGTTACCTGGAAGTGGATCCACCATACTTCAGTCCCAGCACGTCTCTCTTCAAAATGTGGCTCAGGAGTCCCTGAAGGAAACCACACAGTGTTAAGACTAAACATTCTTGAGTAAGCCTCAGTTATGGCAAGTTCAACAGCCTGGCCGTTGAGAAAGCAGTTACCGAAATTTTCCAAATAAATAAAGCAAACAAGTTACTTCAGGAAGAAGTTCACATCTATATGATTTATAATACTGGGAGTTGGCCCATTGAGGCAGGAGGAACCCAGTGAACCAGCAGTAAACCAGAGGCCACCCAGGCACTCGGGGCTGCCTCCAAGGTTTGAGTTCACGTCCAACCACCTACTGAATCCTCGCTAGGAGTTACTCTGTTTAGAAGGTGATGGCATCTTCCAGCATCCTGCAAGAACTACTGGCCCGAGCTGTATCATCCAGTCTCTAAATGGGTTAATATTAACAGGGGGAAAAAAATAGGAATCCTATTTAGAGGCCGCTGGCAGCAAGCAAATAGAGAGAAAAAAAAAATACTCCTCCAAAATCAATGTTTGCTTTGCTGAGGGCCTCCTTAGGTGTACATTGGAAACAATTCCGTCTGTCTCCCACAGTTAAGTCACCCTGCAGCCTCGTATGCCAGCCAGGAGTACTTAGCAGTCCAGAATCAACAGGTTGCTGCTGCTGAGCTGTACCAGAACACAGGGGCAAAAGAAGGGGTGGAAAATGTTCTGTGCGACACAGCGGCGTTGATTAATGATGATGATAAAAGATGAGAAGCACCCTGAAGACTCGTGCCTCTCCTGACCCCCCATCCACTCACCTCCAACGGGGCACCATTTCCAAGGATCCTTCCAGCCATTAGAGCAAAAGCTACTGCTCCATAGCTGGTCTCCATAGGGCATTCTCCGGCACTTCCCAATGAAACAGACACATACCCACACACCACGACATACTCTACACATTATGTAGGGGGATATTACGTGTTGATGGAGATATGGAAATGGCTTTAGCCCCATATAGCGTTCTGTCTTGGTACCTTTTAAACGTGTGTAGAGTTAGGAAATAAAGCACATACAGGCATAACTGTGTTTGAGTTATATTACCCCATCTATGTCCTCAGGCAGAGGTATAAACTCCTGCCAATGGACTGGGAATGAATTAAAAATTGACCTGATACTATTAGGTCAATAACGAGACGCGGAGTATCTAAGCTCCTAGGGAGGGACGTTCCCTCCCTAGTTCCCCTTTGGTTCCCCACTAGATAATGAATACATTGATGGCAGTTTTTTGCAAAAATTATGTATCACCAAACTAGAAGTTCTGTCTCAGAGAATTAGAGGTGTAACTATAGATAGTAAGTAGTAGAAGAAACATTTACACTTAAAGTAATTGTCCAAATATTTCTCTAGGTGAAAACAACACACCCGATACATGTGATGATCTTTGAGAATGTCAGGGGTACATATAAGTATTGGCATATGTATTTGTGTAGGTGCACACATATGACACTGGTTATGTGTCCTTCTTTTTATGACACATGGCATTTTTACATGACATGCAACAGGCAGGGAGAAATAGGATAGTCTATAAAGCTGGGAGAAATTGTTTTTTAAAACAAGACAATTAACGATCATGAAGAAAGGACTAAAAACAAACAATAGAATCAGGAAATGGAAGCCACTCACTTGAAGAAAACCTAAGTGTCAAAGATTTTAGAGAAGCTGAATATTCTTCAATAGAATAATACAGAGGACCCAGGAAAACGGTGTTGAAGTTAGAATAAGAATGTGGAGAAATTAAAACAAAACATGTCCCTCCACCTGAGAATAAATAACAAGAAAGCATCTATAGGCTTAAGAAAGTGAAAAGCAAAATTTGTGATGATGTCAGAATACTTCATAAATTTAATGAACCAGGTAGAGAAAAATATGGGAAAAAGAAAGGTCTAGACTTCCTCTGGAAGTTCTTAAGACTCTGACAAAGTAAGGAGTGTGTTGTTTTCTCCTGCAACTGTATTTACTTTAAAAAGGTTAATAAAATGACTGCTAAGCTAGGGAACCCCAAAGGATGGAAGGGTGGGCAACAGCTTTGCAAAGATAAGATAATGGAAGCTAGTTAGGAGTCTAACTGCAAAATCTCCAAGAAGACTCATCACAACAATGCACACTCTGCAGGTTTTCAGGAAGATATCACAGCTGAAGCAAGTGTCTGGAGAGCAAATACAGTAGGGGATTTCCTTAGATAATGTGGAACAGATTCCTTAGATGTGGTGCCAGATGGACGTGGAGCATAAGCAAGATCTAAACATTTGTTTATCTGGGCCCCTGAGATTGGGGCTTGTTTGTAACTGCAGCAGAACCTGGTCTATCCTCACTGATACAATGAAGGCAAAGAATACATTTCCTTCCTCTGAAGCATTCTCACTGTAATTATTACACGGTCAAGATCAAACTCAGTCATATACATGTAATACAGCCAAAGGTTCTGAATACTGTTTGTAGTGTCATGTGAACAACCAGTTCCGTTTCCTTACAGATTATGGTGTTTCGAAGAGGCAATTGCAGAAATTATCACTATGTAGACACAAATGATTGATTGAGGGTGTCATATTAAAACTTAGATTTGGCAATTATAAAGGAAGGCAGGGGTGAAGGTCATGTAACAAGGGATATGAGTACAGTCCAATTCAAGAGTGTGTGTTCATGACGAATAGCATCTACAGAGGGGGGCTCAAAACAAAAAGAGAAAATAAATAAGAAGTTATAGTAGCAATGGTGAAGACCAAGGCAGAGCACCATTTTCCCATACAGAGTCTATTTTCATTCTGAGTTTTCATCCTATGAGCTTGCCTACTACTGTGTGAGAGGCATAGGTCTCCAGTTCCAGCATCCAACCAACAAACAATGGCAGTAAGTTGTGGTGGGGAAAGATCAGAGATAATCAAGGATGGGCTTGGAAGAGACTGTATCCAAGAGATTCCAGAAGGAATAGCAAAAGCAGATTGTTCTTAACCAAAAGTAAAGAAGCTCAACAGGTAGTCAAAGATGACATTACTAATTTCTTGTTTTACAGGCTAATGAACCAGCTCTGGAGCCCCCTCAAATCTTTCGAGGTTAGCTTGGATTGGAGAGTTAAAATGGAGTATTGCTGTTTGTTTATTCCTTACCCATTTCCACAAATAAGTGCATAAGAAAAATGATTCTACCAATCTACACTGGTATTCAAATTGGTGAAAAGAACTTTTGTGTTCTCCTTCTATATGCCTAAGAGGTATATGAAATTTGTACGAAGGGCACGCATTACTTCTCCTCACTTCAGAGGACAAGGTTAGACATCTAATGGTGAAGTGGACAATCAGGCTCTGAAGAAAGAAAATGGGAAATGCAGCCAAGTAACACACAAAAAAGTATATAGTATGGGTCAGATTATACTTGCCCTCACCTGAGTGTCTGGAGGGAGTTGAGAGGGTCTCATCTGAGCTGTAGCCTGAGTTGTTGCTTAGAACCATTTCTAACCATGCATCAGTCTTAGACACCAGGGAAAAGAAGCAGAGACTGCTCGACACCTCAAGTCCCAAGATAGCCAAGCAATCGGTTAAAGGTGACTGAACAGCTTTGGAAGCAAGTGAAAAGAGAAATACAAGAAAGTTAGATTGGGAGACCACCTAAGGCATTTGGAGTTGAACAAAAGAGGTCACCAAAAAACCAGAGGGGCAAAATGGAAAGGATTCAGACAAGGGATTTCATATCTCAAATTTTTCTGGTCAGTCCAGTGCTCATAACAGTATAGTGGTTCACAGAGGACGGAGGTGGAAAGAGCTTTGATACAGGTTTAAGGCACAGGGTGTTGAAGCAGTAACCCCCTCAATGGGGTGTTCCTAGCAAGGTCACCACGTCTCAAAGAGAAATGGACGTTAAGTTCAGTTGCCAGAGGAAATCCCACCTTGAAAGAATCTGTGGTATCTTCTCCCCACCCCCACGAGATAGAAAATGACATTTTCTCCTCTTCAGTTATTTTTCAGTGACCTCCATGGTGGAGGGATGTCAGGGTCATAACTCAACTTGAGAACTGTGTGAAGCAAGGTAAAGGTTTTCTCAACACTGGAAAATCTAAGAATTTGTCTCACACACAGAACTTAGAGTGCCTGACTCTATGAAGAAATTGACGTTTTTACTTAAAATAACTGTTCAAACTGTACATTTGCTAAGTTCTAGAAACATCAGAAGGGCACCACTGACACCCAAGTGAAAAATCCCCACCTTGGCCAAAATGGTTTCGCATAAAAACAACTTACCTACCAAGTAAAACTTTCTGCACTCCTTGTGCCCAGGGAAATTTGGGGCAGGAGAGCTAGTGCCTCCTCTGCAAAGAAGCAAAGATGTTAACCCCAAGTGGGAAAGATGCTTTTAGGTTGAAATGCTGCTGGCTTTACCATCTCTCTTTTTCTCTTGGGAGCCAAGTGGGCGCCTCCCAAATTCACCCCACAGCAGCCCCACACCAAGATCGGTCTGTTGTCCGCCTTTTAACTCGCTCTATATAAACATTTCCCCCTCGCCCGCAGACAGCCGCCCACCTCCGCCTGCCTCCCTGCTCGCTGGCCTCCCCTCCCCAGGCTTCGGCTGGAGGAGCGCCTCGCAAACAACTCGTGCTTTGGGGCTCAATGTTCTTCACGCCTGCCAGTTCTTTCAGGAGGTCGTTTACATGCTTGGCTCTCACATCAATGAGTTACCCTGGAGCAGCCAGTGAAAAGTGCTTTTACTCCTGAAAAATATTAGAGTCCTTTGTTGCAAATGGTGGGTGAATCCATGGCCCCCCATCATGACAGATAATGGCCAACCCAACAAGACTGGACTGTGGCTGCTTCGGGG
Source organism: Meles meles (assembly GCF_922984935.1). Classification (NCBI taxonomy): domain Eukaryota; kingdom Metazoa; phylum Chordata; class Mammalia; order Carnivora; family Mustelidae; genus Meles; species Meles meles. The sequence continues at coordinate 66,666,802 of NC_060072.1, forward strand.
GGTGATGGCATTCCTGTCAAGGGTGACTCGACAATTTCAGCTCCCAGCTTATGTTTCAGAAATCGTTTGCGTGTTCTCCCGATTCAGCAGACTTCTTCTGGCCCTGCCTACCTGTTCACCCTCTTGTTTGTAAATTGCCATGGTGCGTAACTCTTAATGGGCCAAAAAAGGCACAAAGCTAACATTTACTCATTACATCCACATAGAGCGTAGGAAGAAAAACACCCCCTTGCACACACCCTTTAGAAAAGGCATAAATTTTCACAGGAAAAATATTTCCAGGGGAGCTCTATGTATTTCTTTACTCAGTTGTAATGGCAATATTATCGAATTAGTTTGTGCTGCCTCCAACTTCATATTTTCATTTGGTCCTTTTTCCTCTTAAGTGTACTATAAAAAGATGATTAATCAAAAAAGGAGGGTTCCTTTGATTAAGGAAGTTAGTTATGAGTGGCTAACTTGATGGAGGTGGGAGGTTTCACTCAGCCATTTTATTTTCTTCTCCATGGGAGAGCTAGAAAAAAGTAGGCAATACTACAAAGAAGGAATCACTGGAGTAGGAAAAACCTTTAAAGGAAACTTCAACTTCCACTGCCATCATCAATAAGCAACGCCGAGAATGTTTCTTTGTCTACATTTTATTGCACATTTAATGGGCCTCCAAGTGCTATACAAACATTAAATATGTTTCCAAAAATCCCATGATGGATTGTATAAGTAATCACCATAAAATCATGCTCGTTTCATGACGGGGAAGCTGAGTCAAACCTGAATTGTCAGAAAGGAAATTGTTTGCATTATTGTTGAGTTTACACCTAGAGTCCCACAAAAAGCATTAAAGGAAAAAAAAAAAAGGCAGTGTTGGGAGTATGTACTTTGGAGCCAGAATGCCTTGGTTAGATGCCTGCTTCTGCCTTCTTGTGAGCCAGGTGAACCTGGCAAAGTATTTGGCTTCTTCATGCCTCAGTTTTCTCATCTGTAAAATGGGGATAATAATGGTACCCTCTGTCAAGAATTAGTTTTGAAGATTGAGTCCGTTTTTAAGAGTTGCTTAGAATAAGGCTTTCCTTCTGTAGTAGGTCCTGAAGGGTGGTAGCTGTTGTTGTTTGGTATGAGACATCGGAATGTATAAATACTCAGCCGAAGAAAGAATGTTGAACAGAGAAAGCATGCACGAGGTACGTATTTAGCCTTCTCAGCTCTCAGGCACGTCTGCGTCTACACACCTTCAACGGTGTGTCGTTGGCTGAGGCCAAGAGTGTGCCCCACATGGAAGTCTTCTCGACTTTTATCCCAAGACCCTCACCTCCCGGGCATCCTTTTTCTGGTGTGCTGGAGAAAAGCTTGGGTAACAACACTCTTCTGCCCCTGAAGAGAGAAGTCTAGCTGTCCTTTACAAGGCCAGTCTCAAGACCATTTGTCTCTGACCCTCTGCCACAACTGTTCCCACCTTAAGGATTTAGGAGAAAACCTAATGTTATGATTTGCTCTTGTCTCGTGAATTGAGCCTGAAACCTGAAACACATTTCTGTTTCTAAAAGTTTGGTCCTCCCTCCCAAGCCAGGCCCTGTGCCCTTCACACTTGGTGGCCTCTCCTCGTGGCTTGGCATGCAAAGGAACAATGAACTTGGCACAGACCAAGTGCACACATTTTCTCAGCACAAGTTACCCCTCTGTGTCCAGTGAGCTCCTCATGGGCCCCAGAGATTCGCCATCTGGCTGCATTCTTTGAAGCGTGGTGGGAAAGCTAAATAAAGCTGAGTGTTCTCCTAACACTGCCGCGGTCACTTGAACACGTTGGCATGTGGCTTGAAGGTAGTTTCTATAAGTCCCATCCTTATGAGAAGGGACAAGTGACTTCAGCTCTCTAGACCCAGTCCTCTCAGGTGTAAAATAGCACTGATAACAGACGTCCAGCTCAGTTGTTGTGGGTATTAAAGAAGATATTATCATCTCTTACACTTAGTACGATTATTTTTAATGCTCAGTACAGTTGGCCCTGGAACAATACAGGTTTGAACTGGGTGTATCTGCTTATATGAGGATTTTTTTTTCTTTACAAATACAGTTCAGTACATAAATATATTTTCTCTTTCTTATGATTTTTTAAATCATGCTTGTTTTCTTTTATTGTAAGAATACAGTATATGATATTTATAACACAAAATATTAGTGTTAATCACCTGTTTATTTTACCAGTAATAGTAGGCTATTAGTTAGTCATCCCTATGGATCAGATTGAGATACTGAGCCAGAGAATTGCCCTGGTGTTCTGGCAGTGTTCAATGTAGGGTAAACTCTCCCTTCTTTCCTGTTCCCTGAAGTTATCAATCAAAATCCCAAGTCCTATAATACTCTCTATGTAACAGCCTGTTTCTGAGACACCCCATGGTTCTCTAAGGTTTTCATACTCTCTTCCCACCCCACCCCCCTTTTTTAGATACTCCCTTGCTGTGAAGAGTAATAAACTCAAATTGTCCAACCTGGTCTTTGATGTCATTGGCTTCAAGACATTGACAGTCGTCATCGTTGGCTCCCTGCCACCACTGCCCTTGAAGGGCGCTACCATCCGTGCAACTGTCTCCAGAGAGAAGCTCTCACCCCTACTTTGTGTCGTTTGTTCCAAAATGACTTTGTGTCATTACTTTGTGTCATTAGTACCCACATGAGTACATCTGACTAGATGATAACTGGAGCAGCAGGGAAAATGAGAAACTGGTGTTTTTAAATTTCTTTGCATCCCACCAAGACTCAGAGAGAAGGGAATTTCCCAAACATAGTGAGGACATTTAGAAGGAGAGAGAGGGAGAAGAGATAGAAAGGAAGGAGGAGAAGGAAGGAAGAGGAGGAAAAGAAAAGAAAGCCTGATGTGTTACTGTTAAAGTGACTCCTACAAAAAAAGACAATGAGATAAAGAAAGAAGGAAAGATTGCATTGTACCCCAAAATCAGGACCTGAGAAGATGCCCCTTCCTCCAGCCTCTGGAGACTCGGTGGTGGTAGAGGCAGGAAACTGGGCTGGAGCGCTAGCTACTCCCCTGTATGTTTCCTCGTGACAAGCTTAGTCTTTTGGCTTCCCTCCTGTGTCGGTGAGGATTATTTTTGACCACACAGATCAGGAAAACCCAAATAACAGTGATTTAAATCAGATACAAGATTCATTCCCATTTAGTGGCCGGGTCCGTGGTTCTCAGCTCCCCTTGGCTTGCTGCTTCATCATCCTTAGTACATCTAAGTTCCAGGAGCATAGCTCTTCACCTTGTCCTCTTTACAGGCATCTCTCAGTGAGCAGAAAGAAGAGATGACCAGGAAGTTCTCCTGCTTCCCTTCTCCTCTCAACAACACTTCCTGGAACTCACACACATAACACGCATTATATATCTGAGTGCTCAGACCTTAGTCACAGGCCCGCACCCAACTGAATGGGGGAGATGATGCTGGAGAATCCAGACATTTAGCAGAATGAATGTTAGAGCAGCATCTGGCAGTCCCAGCCACAACTCATTTGAAAATTTTCAGTGCTCTTGAATGAGCAAATGTAAGTGAACTACAGTAACGCATGCACCTTCTGGAGAAAAACTTTTCACCTTCAGAAACACGTACTAAGTTGTCTCAGCCAGCTCCCTGCAATGCTTAACTCACCACTACCAGATTCACTTACCAGGTACAAGCTGGACATTTAAGGCCATGATCAGCCTTTTCTTCTTTTTCCAGATTTTTTTTTCTCAGAACGAGAGGAAGTGATATTGTTAAAGCGGACTCCTTGCAGCCCAATCAAGAAGGATAAAAAAGAGTTTGTTTTAAAAAAGAAGATGAAAGCTAAATTAACAAATATGAAACATATTTATTTCACTTCATTCCCTGCCAAAATGTACATTTGCTGTGGTACAGATAAATGGTTCTCAAATTGTGATCTCGGGGCTATTGGTGGTCCCATATGTCCTAGGTGGTCCTGTGGCTAATTACAAATATGTTCTAAAACTCAGCCTAAATGTGTGTTTTAAATTTGTTTTAATTTACTTGTTGAATTTAAATCTAAATATAAGAATCAATATTTTAAAACTGTAACCTCAGCAATGATTATTAATTTGAGAAAAGATTTCTCAAGATTTGTGTGTGTGTGTGGTAGTGGGGTAGGTGGTCCAGTGGATCTTGCCCAATCTTCATGTTCTGCGACTGTAAAAAAATGGAAGGGATGGAGCCTATCCTCTTCAACAGAGGATGATCCATGGGGCTAGAAGACTAAAATCATCAATGAGAGAGGACCCAACAGTAAGCTTGATGTCAAAATACAGGAATCCATGTAGGGTCGATGAAGTGAGCTTTCTGCAGGAATGAACCTACAATAGCTTACTTTACATTGGGAACTGGAGTCATCTCATGGTGATGCAGAGACCAACGAAGACACCCTTAAAATGTAACCGAGGTTAAAGAGGTCAATTTAAGCTTGAAAATGTTAACATTACTACCAAACTGGGGAGTAAAAACACATGATAGGTTGATCGAGTTAAAAAGAAAAAAAGTATCTGAGAATAAAAATATTGTAGGTTTCTGTAGTTTTGTTTTGTTTTTCAGAGAAACGGGCACATGAAAGAAGTACATTGTAGTTCGTAGTGGATGGTCATTCCATCAATCAGCTCTTGCTGATGGCATTATTTCTTATATTACACCAACACTATCATAATTCTGGATTCAGCAAGTAGTTTTCTAATTTTTAAAAGATTTTATTTATGTATTTTTAAGAGAGAGGGAGAGACAGGGGGAGAAGCAGACTCCCCACTAAGCAGGGAGGCCCACTCAGGGCTCCATCTCAGAACTCTGAGATCATGACCTGAGCCAGAAGCTAGATGCTTAATAGACTGAGCTACCCAGGTGCCCCATAATTTTCTATTTAATTTGGTTTCACAAGTGGATACCGATCCCTGATTGAAATGTGTATGTATGTGTAAGCTTGCCCTTGGGATTTAAAATTGGCTACTTTTTATTTATTTATTATTTATTTATTTATTTATTTTTCAGCATAACAGTATTCATTGTTTTTGCACAACACCCAGTGCTCCATGCAACACGTGCCCTCCCTATTACCCACCACTTGGTTCTCCCAACCTCCCACCCCCGCCCCTTCAAAACCCCCAGGTTGTTTCTCAGAGTCCATAGTCTCTCATGGTTTGCCTCCCCTTCCAATTTCCCCCTAAAATTGGCTACTTTTAATTCATTTCTTTTTATTCATTTATGGTGCTTTACTGGCACCTACTTAGCCTTAGAGACTGGAGATTAGGAACTGAAGATTCACTAGTTGTCTCTTGAAGGATAAGATCCTATGGATCGATTTACAATACGTGAATAAATAAAAAAAATTTTTAAACCATGGAAGACCAACCTTGGTAGTCTCTTGAAATAGCTTTCCTGGCCTTACAGTTTGCCTTAGACTGGGTTGTCTTAAAAGCAGAACCTATAGCAAAGACAATAGTCAGGTAGTAAATTTGAGAAGCAATTCTAGAAAGAAGCTATAAAAAGCAGGAGTAGATTCAGGCAGGGGATAAGAAAAAGTCAGTAAGAAGCTGTATCACTGAGTTGGCCCCAGTATGGGAAAATGGAGCTCAATTCTGTGGAATTCTCAGAGGATCCTGATGAAATTCATGTCTGGATGGCTCACACTTTGGTCAAGGTTACCTCAGTGGGTCAAGGTCCCTGCATTTCTAGAGCCTGCATGCACAAGTACCAAGCCTGGGTCCATGAGCACCCCATACTATAGCAGCTGAAGCCCAGGACGGGAGGTAAGAAGAATGTAGCACGGATCCAATCTGGGAAAAAGCCCTCTCAGGTTACACCTGGTAAAGTGTGGAAGCCAACCCAGAACTGATTGCTGTAACAATGGCTGGCCGTGGTAGGAAGTGACTCCTAGAGGACGTGGAAAAATGCACAAGAAATGGCCATAAATTATTCTGTGACAATGACAGTGATCCGTAATGTGATAATCATCTTGTTCCCAGAATATCTTCACCAACTCCAGCTACCATCTCCAGCACGGTGGCTACCACTACCGATCTCCTTCACTACCACCTTGGCCACTTCGAACTTAACCATCACCATCTCTGTCCTCTCCCTCACCACCACTGCTACCTCTATCCTCCCGCTGGATGAATACTGCAGCCAGTACCCTTTGCTCCACTAGCAGAGTTGTGGACACTACTGTTAGATTACACGGCAACCTTCCACCACCACCACCTAAGGTAAGTGACACCATGACTGAGATCATCTCAAAGCTCTATTCTGAATGTTGCTTCTGAGAAAAATAGTCTTTCGTCCAGGACTAAAAGTTCTTGTGGTCGTGTAAATCAGGGAAGATCTGTTTCGGTCCTTAAGTAACTGTCAAACGTTAGAAGGTTTTTACGTTTTGCTACAAATAATCTGGAAGTGGAAGAAAAAAAAAACATCTTGAACTCTTTGTAAACTTAATACCATACCCAAAAGATACTAAAGAAACAATGAGATTTAGATGAATTTTTGTATAAGAGTGTTAATTGCAGCATTATGTAGGATGATGAAAACTGGAAATCATCTAGTTTTCCAACAATTATATTATGGTGTAATAAAGCATAGTGCATATTTGAAAGGAAAAAAATAATGGTATGGGATAAAGTTCATGCTATATTACCAATGAAAATTGTATGATCTAAGAAGAGCTAGTGATCGACCCAATATCTGTTCTCCCATTCTCCTTCTCCTTCTTATCAACCGAACTCGACTTTATCAGGACTGGCAATGTGCCCAACGAAAAGAACATTTGCTGTCATCCCTTGAGGCTGCCTGCAGAGATGATGATTCAATGCCTGGAGATAAAGCACCCATCCTTCAAAGGTGAGGATAAAAGCTGTATGTTCTGAATGGATGAGCAGAAAACTAGAATGAGCCTAGATCCTGAAGACTTCCTCAAGCAGCTAGACCAACCCTACTCTGCCTATATTCATACCTTTTCATTTTGTTTTATATGCAAGGCAAAAATCTCTTTTTGTTAAGCTACTGTAGTTGAGTTCTGTTACATGAGCCAAATGTAGTATTAAGTAATACCTACATGTTCCACAGTTTTTTTTACAAATAGTTTTATTGAGATGATTTGCATACCATAAAATTCTCTTATTGTAAGTGCACATTTCAATGAAAGTGTATTTACAGAGTCTGAAACTTGTTTTTATTTTCTATTTTTCACTTAGTTTGCCTATCAGTTTATAGATAGTATGTATGGATCTGATGTATTCTTGTTAAATCACTGAGTAGTGTTATATGCTGATTATTTCAACTCCATATCAGGACACAGTTCGTCTGCCCAGGGTGTTAGGTCTGGCCACCTAATGAAATGTGCCTGTAAGCAACACACATTTCTGCTAAGTAGAAGCTTTTAAGATTCAATGTCTGCGTTCAGCACATTCTTTCCATCTGCCATAGTGACTGGTAATGCTCTAAACAGTGGCTGCGAAATCTGCCTGAGCCCCAGCACATGGAGGTCACATAGCCCTAGCTCAACTGGATGGATCTGTGAATCTCATGAGTGAAAAACAAAATAAATCCCTGTTTATTTAACCTATGGAGAATTTGAGATTGTTTTCTTGTAGCAGCATAACCTACCCCATTCTGCTGGGTAGAGAATTACACACGAAGCTCAATCACGCCCATATTGATGGCCATTTTGTTCAGCTTGAATTTTTTTAAATTATAAACAGCACTGAAATGAATATCCTTGTATATTTATGTTTATGCATATTTGAGCTGTTTTAGAATAGATACAGTGGTAGAACTCAAATTGTGGGATCAAAAAAATATGCACATTTTATATTCTAAAGGTATTATCAAATTGCTTCCAAAGAAAAGTTTTGCATATTCTTCCTCACAGATCATGCCTGTATCCTAGTTCATAACACTAATAATAGATAGTATCATTATTTTCACTTTTGCTTATCTGATAGGCAAAATATTTTATTGTACTTAATTTAAACTTCTTTGGCAGCGAAATAGTCTTTATTTTCATATGTTTGCTGGTCATTTGAATATCATCTTTGTAAATTACTTGTTTTATTGTGAAGTGCTTACATTGACCTTACCTGTATCCTCTTGGATTGCTTATCTTTTCTTCTGGATTTATAGAAGCTCTTTAATATAGTCTGAATATTAATCTTTATATTATGTGATGCAGACATTTTCTACAACTCAGTCTCACAGTTTTATGTCTGTCGAGTGCAGAAATCCAAATATATTATGTAATTAAATCTATCATTTTATTTTATAGCTTCTAGGATGAGTGGGAGAGGAAGAAAACCTTTTTCCTGGACGATTCCTAAAATTCTTTCATTTTGTTTTAATACTTCTATAATTTTATTTTTTACATTTCACACTTGCAATCCATCAGGATTTCTTTTTAAAGGAATGATGTGAGCTGTATAAAGCATTTTAATATAGCACTTTCCAAATAGATTACTAGTTTTTCTCATGGCATTATTTCTCCTACTGATTCAAAATACCACTTTTGTCAGAATCACAATTAATAAGTATGAAAAAAAAGATTCATTACTGATTCAAAATACCACCTTTGTCATAATCAAAATTAATAAGTATGAAAAGATTAATTACTGAACCTTGTTCTGTTTCAGTGATCAATTTCCCTTTTCCCACACCAGTAGCCCCCCATTTTAATTAAGCAAGCCCCACATAATTGTTCGACTTTTGAATCTTTTTTATTAACTATTCTTGAGAGTATTTTCTTTCAGATAAATTTGAGAACGAACTCATCAAGTCCCATAAAATATCCCGTTTGAATCTGGAGCTTAGGTATGGTTTAGAGATTACTTTGGAGTAATCTGACATCTTTACAATATTCCCAACCAAGACCGTGGCATGCCCCTCTGCTCATGTAAGCCTTCTTTTATTTCCTCGGTAAAGATTTACAGTTTCCTTCATAGAGGTCTTGTATGTTTCTTGCTCTGTTTTTTAATGGATTATTTTTGACATCTTGTTTCCCCAGGTTACAAGACAGAAGTGAAGTCATTAGACTGAGGCCGTTGCTTCAGTTCAGATGCTTTGGTTTCACTTGGGTATTGAATGTTTAGAAAATGTCTACTTCTTTCTTCTTCTCTACTCAAGCAAAGCATTATCTTTCCGTTGTGACAGTTTGGAACAACCCATCCCATTTGACCTGCACATTTTCTTTCATCTGATCTGTATTTATGTTCTGCTGTATGAATGATGACAGGGTAGTTGATCCCAATTGGCTCCATCCTCATCAGCCAAATGGTTCTCGCATTCTTCTGCTGTTTTAAATGATGGCTCCCTCCGAGTATGTTAGTTATTAAATCACAGGGAAATTCTTTTTGCACAACACGATGTTACATTTATATTAAACCCCCGAGGGCAACAATGTAGTCCATATTGCACACATGGGTTTGCAGGCACAATTTAGAGCCTTGTCATGCATAGGAAAAGGAAGGTTGGATTCCTCTTAGAAGAAGAGCTCCTGGCATATTTTGTTAAGATGCAACAGGTGAGAGAGTAATGATGAAACAGCCAGGACTGGAGCCTACTCTCATTCATTATTGGGGTTTATTAACTGCCAGGCTTTCACGGAAAACAGAAATTCTAAAATTCACTTTGAATTTCATGTGCTAGCCCACTATGCTTCTGAAATATTTATTGGGCTCTTTTTCTCTCTTCATTGTTTCAAATATATATTTGTTTCTGTTTTTAAAGTTCCACATATCTATGTAGCATACTAAGATTTGTTTGAATGGATACAACATCTGTGATAGCAAGAAAGCACTTTGAAAGTTCTTATTTTTCTTTACTTTCCACCCATGGTTTTTTTCCCTTCTCTTTCTCTCTCTCTCTCTCTTTCTAATTATTTTGTTTCTTTTCATTGCTTTCACTTTACGAGTATAAATAGGAGGAGACATATGGATTCATCAGCAGCTCATTGGAGACTAGAATAGCTTCAGATGCAAATTAAGGCTGCCTGGACAGAAATGTGCAGTTTCTTAACTGTCAGCAATTAACAAGAGGCACAACTTTCCAGGGGCTCCTGTGTTCACCGCTGACCTTGTTTCATAGGTTGAATTATATCCTCCCAGAAGCAACCCTAATACTTCTGAATGTGAACTATTTGGAAATAGGATAATTACAGATGTGATTAGTTAAGATGAGGTCATATTTGAGTAGATTGGGTCCTAATCCTCTGGGACTGATGTCCTCATGAGAAGACCACCGCAAGAAGGAGGCAGCAGACTGGAGTGTTGAATCTACGCGGCAAGGCATGCCAGAAGTCACCAGAAGCTAGGGTAGGAGAGACGCATGGAGCAGAGTCTCCCTCTGTGCCTGCAGAAGGGAGGGGAGTGCCAACATTTTGACTTTCAACTTCTCGCATCTGGAACTGTGAAAGAATAAATTTCTATTGTTTTAGGCAACAACCCAGCTAGAGGTGCTTTGTTAAAATACGTAAGGAAACAAATACACCTTGTTTAGAAGTGTAAATATTGGGGGGCGCCTGGGTGGCTCAGTGGGTTAAAGCCTCTGCCTTCGGTTCAGGTCATGATCTCGGGGTCCTGGGATCGAGCCCCGCTTCGGGCTCTCTGCTCAGTGAGGAGCCTGCTTCCCTTCCTCCCTCTCTCTCTGCCTGCTTGTGATCTCTGTCAAATAAATAAAATCTTAAAAAAAAAAAAAAAGAAGAAGAAGAAATGTAAATATTGGCTCTTTCTAGTGTGCAGATTTGGAGCCCAAGTTCTTCCCTTCTCCTCTGCCTCCTCCGAGAGCCACAGCAGTATATTTTAGATTCTGGACATATATTCTACTTCCCTGCTGTAGGGAGCACTTCAGGATAAATATCTAAACTAGTAGATGAGCTACAAATACTTAGTTGGCCATAAATCTAACTTGACATAGGAGCTTTGAGAGTTGGAATCTGCTTTAACCTCCAAGCCAGTGCCATCTCCTGGAAATCGTTTGCCCTTTAGATTTCCTCCAAGCCACATCTTCAGCCCCAGGATGAGCTGTCCTGTCCTTACCTCGGTGACCCATTCACTGGATCACTGAGTTTCTGCTTCTAGAACTCGGCGGCAAGTCTCTCTCTCATTAAATACTATAGCATGGATGGAAATTCATTAGTTGGGGCTCACATTTCAGATCACTTTCTAGAAAACTTGCCTTTGCTGCACCCAGCCCTGTTCACTGTCATCTTTCACACCTGCTGGTCTTCTAACTGCCTGCCATTTGCTGCTATTTTTATGATCCATCTTTCCCGTGTGCGCGTGTGTGTGTATTTATTTTTAACTTGTTTAAAATTCAACACTACCCCTACTCATCCCATGTTCCTCCTTGGGGTCTTTTTACTGACCTCACAGTCCTATGCATACATTAAAAAGCATATCTCTCCTGGCTCACTGTAAAACCGAAACCTCCGAATCCTTTATTTTATCCAACATGCATAAGATTTCACTGGGGGAAAGGAGAGCTGCCTTTGCCTCCAGCACACACAGGATCAGGGAGGATCTTCATCACTAGAATATATAAATATTTCATGGGCAAGCTTCTTTGTGGAAAAATTATTTTATGATATAAAGAACCCCAAGGGGCACTGTTTGATCTAAGACGCATATGCAGCATTTTTGGTGAAGTCAGTCGAAATCTACATGGGTCCCCTGATGGAAGGAATTAAATTCAGAGAAGATGAGATAATTTCACCAGATGCCATATATTTCCCATGAAAAACTAAAAGTAATAAAGTAAGATTAGCAATGGGGAAAATGCTTGCGATATCTGACATCCTTCACCAGGAGCCATTCCAGGATAAGCAACAGACTTTTTTGTCAATAGAATCTTTGACAGAGAAGAGGACATTGGGTCATCTGGGAATTATTCAGAAGTTGTTCTATTGAAGTATTTCCTCTCTCTAAGAATTCAGACTACCAGCCTGTTGGATTTCTTTATCAAATTCTACAGAATACTTCATGGCGCAAAAACAGGAAAATAAATCACCAACAAGAAACAACCATCTTAAAATGGATTTTCAGAATTTACCCCCATATTACCCATATTGTGTAATATGGCCACAACATGATTAGAAGTGCATTATTTTGAATAAAATAAAGGCACATGATGGGCTACCAGGGCTGAGGTATAGGACCCAGTTCATGGGGTAGCGTAAGAAAGAAACCGGGGCTGTGTCTACTCCCTTAGGCTTCCAAAAGGAATGTGAAACTGAGCCAAGATATCCCCAAGGCTGTGCGTCTAATTGACTATGCTTCCTCGATCTGCCTCTCCTCTTCCCCAAACCAAACCGTGGGGCACTGAGGAGCTGTCTGCACGATCAACTCCGTGGCTGGAAGCATTCCTTCCTGACGGACCCTTTCTGCCGAATCCCCTGAACTCCTGCCTCAACCAGGAAGGTCAGCCGGGACACTGCTTTCAGTTTGAGTTTTTAAGCTTGTTGAGCGAAGTAGTCTGAAGAGACGCATGTCCATGTCAACATGAGCTCCCATTCCTCGCCTTCTCTAAACTAGATGTGGAAAGGGCTGGACTTTCCGCTTCTAGATAAAATGTAGCCAATTTCAAGTTACCTCAAATATGAAGGGGTTATTGTTGGACAGAGGGGAGTATAACTGCAATTTTATGTTATAAATACATAATAAAGCTATTATATAAATGTAAGTAAGCATTGCCCTCAGGAAGAGGTCCAAACTCGTTAGCTAGGCCATAAAAAGACTCTGCCTGCTTTTCCAGCTCAGACCTGGCTTCTCTGACTCCTCCCACGGTGCCTTCCAGCCAAACTAAACTTCTGGCAGTTGGCCAAAAGTATAGCTTCAACCCTTCCTTTTCCTTCTAATGCCCATCTCGACACCACCCGCCCCCTCCCACACTAAGTAATTCTTCCTCTTCCTTCAAGGTAAGAATTTCATCAGATTTACAGCCCTTCCCTTCTAGAATGTTCTCCCTGAGCCTCCAAAATTTGGAGGGAGAGTCACTCTCTGTGTGAACTCCAAGCCAAGCACTTGCTACTTTGAAATGTTCTGTTAACTTGCCTGCTACTCCCACTAATCTGAAACCTCCCTGAGGACAGGAACTGGGGTCTCAGTCACCATGGTGCCCCTAGCACCCAGCACGGTATTCAGGAACAGTAGGTATTGACTATTCTTCTTCAAATGAAGAACTCCTTCCTCTTGCCCCTCAGAGCATTTATGCAAACTACAGCATCGGGCAAATTTTCTCAGTATATTATATCTTCCCCAGTTAAAGAATGTTGTGACTGGCTGGTGTCTGTGAATCACCACGTTTAAACCAAGACTTGGATTGGAAGCAACAGGGGTGAGGAGAAGTTCAGGTTAACATAAATAAAACAAAATGAAACAAAACAAATGACTCTCAACTGTGATTTCATTTTCTATTGAATAGAAATAATGTATATAATAATATTTCTTTTCCTCACAGAGTCATGGTGAGGTTAAATGAGATAACCCACATTAACCCTCTACTAGAGCACCTGGTACAAAACAAACAACAATTGTTAGCTTAAGGAATGATAGTCTAATAGAGTCTTAGAGGTCATTTAACACAGGCTCCTCTCCCCTAGAGCAGGAAGGGCCTTGGCAAAGTGTTGTTCACTCAGCGTCTGTCAGAACACCCGGTGGGCTCAAGTATTAGAAGAAAGTTCCTCCTCTAGGTGAGCTGAAATCTGCCTGTACATACATCAATCCTACTATTCTCCATCTGGATAAGTCAGATTCATTTTCTTTTTATTTTCATCAATTTTATCTACATAAGTCACATACAAATATATTCCCTTTCTTAAAAACTTCAGACATTACAGTTAAGCTCCTTTCCCCTACATTCTTTTTTTAAATTTTATTTTAATTTTTCAGTGTTCCAAGATTCATTGTTTATGCACCACACCCAGTGCTCCATGCAATACATGCCCTCCTAAATACCCACTACCAGGCTTACCCATGCCCCATCCCCTTCCCTCCAAAACCCACATTCTTTTCACTCTCAGAGCCCACCACCTTCGCATATGTCAACTTTCCAAAACTTCTGTTTCTCTCCCTGCCCTCTCAGTTCAACTCTCCATGTCCTTAGTCTAAATTCTCATTTCCTTCATCATCATATAAAGTTTCTGGTGTGAAAGTCTCCACCATCCTAATGGCCTTCCTCTGACCATATCCAAATCATCAAATGTTAACTTCTGCAACATGCTATCATTTCAGTAAATATCTAAAAGACTACACAGAAATAGTTAGAAGTTGTTATATCTGGGAAGAGAGAATTGAGGTATGGTAAAAGAGGGGAAATGACTTTCTGTCTCATTTAATACATTTTTATAGTGTTTGAATTTAATTTTTTGCCATGAATGTATTAATTTTATAGTCTAAATAAATGTAGGTAAAATTTAGTTAAACATATTTAGCTAGAAAAATTCTTACTTACTATTAAAGTACAAAAATCATCATGGTAGAGATTTGAGCAAAAAAAAAGTACATATTCCTGAATATGCATTTAATCCTATTGCATGGATGAATATTTCTAAAGGACTATCTGTCACTCAGAATAGGGAGGAGAAAAGTATCTCCTCCCTGTTGAAGAACAAAAGTGTCTAAATCAAATGATTGCCATCAAAAGAAAATGAAGCCTAACCAATGGGCTTCAAATACCTCCACCCCATTGGCAAGACCACCCCTACAGTGATGAGGTTATTGGTGCCATTATTCATAGATTTCAAGTATTTGCTTCCATTAGCAAGACCTTCCCGAATGTGAGGTAATTTCATTAGATGATTTTTGACTGATACCATAAAATCCAATGATTATGAAGCTACAGCAACCAAAGTGAAGAGAAAAAGCATTAAGAGGAGAAGTACATAAATATTCACCTGGGGATGCGATGAGTGGAGAACTGAAATACAGGATATCCAGAATGATGACAGTTTGAGCTGTCATATTCCCTCATGTGTTTTTTTTTTTTTGAGGTGATATTTAATTAATTAATTTATTTTTTTCAGTGTAACAGTATTCATTGTTCTTGCACAACACCCAGTACTCCATGTAATACGTGCCCTCCCTATTACCCACCACCTAGTTCCCCCAACCTCCCACCCCCACCCCTTCAAAACCCTCAGGTTGTTTTTCAGAGTCCATGGATAAAGAAGATGTGGTATATATACACAATGGAATACTATGCAGCCATCAAAAAAAATGAAATTTTCCCTCATGTTTTGAATTAGCGTTAGTCTCATCTCTCCAGCCAAAGCATATGTTTCTTAAAAGAAGAAAGAGTTTACATGTCACAAGTGCCTTTTGCTAACTTACACAACTCCTACATAATCCTTGCATTGAAGACATTGGAACTGTTAAGTTTCCAGTACTTTCTGTCATGGTCTGGGAAAGGTCTGATGTTTTACTCTACTGACAAGCGAACAGGCTGGCTTGTTACTCTTTAATGGATGGATGCTGGCATAAGACACGAAACTTACGGGTCAGAGACAAAGGACTCTATTGCTCACTGCACAGTAGGCAGCAAGAGCTTGATACTGGTTGGTATTGATTTCCTATGACTCCCTAAATCCCATGGATGACACAAGTGAGATTAGATGGATTTCCGCAAATGCACTGTTGAATTATAGGAAAGGATAAATGTCCTCGGGGTATTTGTCACTTTCACAGGGTGTGGTAAGTAAGCTTACTCTTTGCCTGAAAGGAAATGTTATCTCATCCCTTGAGGATACCACTGAAGACACAGTCCTGAGGCTACCATAACTGCAAATACACTATAGCATTAGTCTATGAGACAGTTGAGAAGTGTCTCAGGTAGAGTGGCTAGAGCCTTGCATTCTTGGCATATCCAGTGAGCATGTGCAAGAACACACAGGACCTAAGGAGGATTGCCTCTCCCAACACTTCTAGTTGGAAAGAGAATGTATGTGGGGGGGTGAAGAGACAGTCTATAATTCTCCACCTGTAACAATATTATAAGAAGAGGTGAAAGAAAGAAAGAAGAAAGAAAGAGGAGAAAGAGGAAGGAAGGAAGGAAAAAAGGTAGGAAAAAATGTAGGAAGGAAGGGGAAGGAAACAAATTAAATCTACCACCAAAAAATATCAGAACTACTGTTTAATATTATGGCGACAATCCAACTATGCTTCAAGCCACTGGGGTATCTCCTATAATATCTCCCAGAGAGGTATCACTCCAGGTACTCAGAATCAAGGAAAGGGAGTAAGAAGAGAGAACACACATGCTGAACGCGGGCCATAAGTTCTGTCTCCAGTATCTGCCTGTACCCTGAACTCAAGGGTCCTCTGAGATAGGAACCTTTGTTGGCTTTCTGCTGGTGAACCCCTTCTGTGTTTTCTCTTCTCTTGTGCCCTATTCTTGGGTCCTATGTTGTCTTGGAGCACTTCCAGTCCTTCCTTAAAATAACTAATATAAATAAGGCTAAATCTTCATCTTTCTTTTCATTGTGCACCCATTGAGACTTGTCCTGAACATGCTTCCAGTGTGGCATCTCTAACACCGGTTTTTTTAAATTAACATGATTCTCATATTCGGTCCTCATCCCTCAGAATCATGACAGTCCTCCCAATGTGCTGAAATGTCACAACTTTCTTCTATTTTTAAGTGCATAGACCTTATTTTTCTAATGACTTAAGACTACTAATACTAATAATAGCAACTAAAATAATTGCAAACACTTATATGATGCCTACTTTGTGTCAGGCATTTTTCTCCCAGCTTTACTCCTCACAGCAGCCAAACAACATAGGAATTATTAACATTCACATTTTACAGATGAATAAACTGAAGCACTGGAAGGTGAAATTACTCATAAGGGACAGAATCAGTATTCAAACTCAGGTAGTTGGGCTTAAGTGCCTGCAATCCTAATCAGTAAGCAAAATTGAGCAAAATGTTCATGACATTATTTCTTTTTAATTTTTGTTATCACCAATCTCTCCTTTTCATTTTTCTTTCTTTCTTTTTTCTTTTTTTTTTTTTTTGCTGAAAAATGATCATAGATCATCAGATTGGTGTTAGCCAAGTTGCCTTTTGAATCATGTTGGAAAACTTATTGAAACCACAACACTAAATGATGAGATGTTTGTAAACATGGCGTATATCTCCAATCTCTACCTCCCAGTGCCTGGCAAGGTTCCTGGGGTGTAATCGAAACTAGAGATAGATGAAAGGGAAATTGGGAAAGAGAAGGGTGGGAGAGGAGTGAAGGGGTGGAGGAGGGAAAGGGTGGCCAGATGGGAGAAAGAAAACAAAAGCAGGAGGAAGAGGGAATTCATCCCAATAATCACCCTGTAAGCAGATGTGTATTTGGTGATTGATCCAGTATCAGTAGCAGAATGACCTGGCAAGAAACCTCTGCTTTAGAAAAGAGGGAGTCTGGGTGGCTCAGTCAGTTAAGCGTCAGACTCTTGATTTTGGTGGCTCAGGTCTGATCCCAGTGTCATGAGATAGAGCCTGAGAGCGAGCTCACCACTGGGCACTGGGCAGGGAGGCTGCTTGAGGATTCTTTCTCTGCCTCTGCCTTTGCTCTTCCCCCTCTGCACATGCATCCATCCCTCCCCACAAGCATTTTCTCTCTTGAAAGAAAGAAAGAAGGAAAGGAAGGGGAAGGGGAGGGAGAAGGGGAAGGGGAAGGGGAAGAGGCAAGGGAGGGAAGGGAAGGGAAAGGAAGGGAAGAAAAAGAAGGGAAGGAAAGGGAGAAAAAGGAAGGGAGGGAGGGAATCGAGGAAGGAAGGAAGGAAGGATGGCTGGATGGATTTGCAATAGCAATAGAACATTTCATAGTACTGTGCTTTACCAATATAGCCCAAGTTTTCTTAAGCAAAATAGAAGAGTAAACCAATCTTATTCTGGATATACATTTCAAAAAGTAAACGACTCCTTGCTCCCTTAAAAAAAGAAACAATGCCAGTAACCTTGCTTTCATGAACAGCCCTGCAATAATAAACCAGTGTGGGCCGATTAAAAAAAAAAAAAAGTATTTGCAAGGAAACTAGTTCATTCCCAGAGTTTCCAAGGGCTTAGTATAAAAAGCAGTGACTACATGTTTTCTTAAAACAAGAAAAAACTGCCTTGCAGTGTTTATAACTATTTTCAAAAGGAAGTTGCATGGCCTAATGAACTGCTTCTCGGATTGGGAATCAGAAACTTCAAATTCTGTTCTTTCTCAAACATTGTCTGGCTGTGTGGCTTTGGGTAAATTACTTACCCTCTCTGTGTTTCCTCTTTAAAAAAAAATGGGAATTATACCGAGTGACTGCACAGAAGAGGTATTATGTTCACCAATGAATTAGTGACTAGAATGAATCATTCAAATATGAACAAAGAAGTGCTATGTCTAACCCGAAACACACATTTTAAAGGAGTTGGGAACAGCTCCCTCATTAGGTAAATAAGGCAGTTCAACCAGTTGATTTTTGAAATAAATTCCAACTTTAAAAATTCAATTACTCTAAAAATCATATTTCTAAAACAACCCCAGAAAATTCATAATTTACTTTTGCAATTGAAACTACCCACCCTTTTACAGAGTTTCCAAATGAGGATTACCTGTTTTTTATTTTTAATATGTTTTCGTGAAGCAGGATGAGAAACAGAGAGATTACTTCAGCATCTGTGTCCTCATCTACTCTTAGCAAACCTTATTAACCTTTGGAATTTTGACTCTGATTTATTAATGACCTGCAGTAAATAGTTGAATAGGACAGAATCTAAGAAATCTTTCAAGATATCCATGGAAGCCCAACCAGGATAAGCCCATAGTGTTTTATACACACTTTCTGATGATGATCTGCCTAGATGCCTGTTGCT
The DNA here is from genome assembly GCF_922984935.1 of Meles meles. Lineage (NCBI taxonomy): Eukaryota > Metazoa > Chordata > Mammalia > Carnivora > Mustelidae > Meles > Meles meles. The sequence continues at coordinate 66,685,650 of NC_060072.1, forward strand.
TTGTTAGTTTCTAAACTGACGCAGGATGGAGACTGTCCCCATCTTGCAACTACAACACCCAGCATAATGCTTGGCACGCGGACACTCTTAAGTAAATATCTGTTAAGCAAAACTGAAATTGGAGTAGTTAAGTTGGTTTCTTCAGGAGAATTGGATTCGAAATAAATTTTTTGAATTGATAGTTTTCTAACTAACAGAACCAAGAATCACAGAGGACAGCTTCAGAAGCCTCTTCTGTCAAATTGCTGGATAAGGGAATGTAATGAGGCATAGCTAATTTAATAATTTTAGTAACCTTCAATTATTTTCCACTACGCACAGATTGTCTAAGCTCAGCATGACATATGGGGTCTATGTGACTCTATCACTATCCTTTTTGGATGGAAAATTCTCTCCATCTTCACTTCAACAATGGCAACTCTGCTTTATGCACACTCTCCTCGGGCTGTATTAGACTCTTTGCTAACTTGGGCAAACACATCAGGACTTTGTCCATCCTACTGACTTCCATAAGGATTTCCAAGGGAAATGCCTTTGTATGTGCTAGTCCTTGAACTAATGTTCTCCCTTTTTTACCCACATGAACATCTACACATATTTATGACCACACTCTGTGAAATTCTACTGAAACTCTCCCCCACTCCACTTCTTTAGATACATACCTCTACCAAAACACATATTTTATCATTTGTTTATATAATTCATCAAAGGCAGATGCTGAGTCTTATTCTTTTTTATGATCCCAATACTAGCATGATGGGTACCTTTTCTTATGTGATGAGCACATTTTTATATAATGGATTAATGTTTGTGGGTCCAGTATTATAAATTAAGGTTCTCACCCCAACCACCTGAAATCAGCAGACACTTGGACTTTAGAGGTTAACGAATCAATACATTGTGGTGGGAAGAAGGGCACATGGCCTCTGGGATGGTATTCAGAATTTCCGTTAAAGAAGTCACTTCACTGGGGCACCTGGGTGGCTCGGTGGGTTAAAGCCTCTGCCTTCAGCTCAGGTCAGGATCCCAGGGTCCTGAGATCAAGACCCGCATCGGGCTCTCTGCTCAGCGGGGAGCCTGCTTCCTCCTCTCTCTCTGCCTGACTTTCTGCCTGCTTGTGATCTCTGTCTATCAAATGAATAAATAAAATCTTAAAAAAAAAAAAGAAGAGAAGCCACTTCACCAAGTTAATCATGAATACTTGCAAGTAGATGAGATTTGTACCATGCTGAGCCATTGGGACATCAGAGACTAGGTCTTTGAGGGTGAAGAGCTTAGTCACAGAGGCTTGTCTGACAACAAAAATGGATGATAAAACTGTTTCACAAAATAAAGTGAGTTTATATCATTGGTTGTTTAGAACAAGTGACCTCTCTGTAATATGAGATTGTGGTTGTAGGGATTAGTGTTTCCACGAGGAAATTCCTTCCCAGCTCTTCTCTGGACAGTTAAATATTTTTTTAAACCTCAATTCTCAGCAAAATCGGTAGAGAAACCGGGAAACTTATTTCTATTGTGAGAATTCAAGGAACACAAAAATGTCACTATTTGAAGGAATCTACTAAGGTCAAGTTAATAAGACTGAAAAGTGCTGTAACGTGGAGATTAAGGTTGGCATTTCTAGGAACAGGAAAGGAATATTGTAAGAGGGAGGGAAACTAGGTTGGGCCTGAAAATAATTCTTTTGCAACTAAAAGTGTCCTGTCGTTTCAGCTGGAAGCACCCCGTGTAGTGCCATGGTGGTAGGCTGTGTTCTATCCCTTCAAGAATCACCCTCCAGTCCCCAATAGTGAGGCCACTTGATTACAATATGCCCTGTCTTCGAGTGCGAGGATGAAAAATACTGGTCATGGGGCACGAAATTGCCAAAGAGAATGAGAAAAGTTCAGGGATCAGGCATTGGCAGAGAAAACACTTACCCTTGCCCATCCCACCATAATTTTAGCAAAGAGAGGTTATGAATGGCTGCAAGACACCGTTCCTGAAGAACTTGCTTCAGATCAGTGTGGCACATTTCCTACAGCTGTGTTTCCCCACCGCTCTACGGCTCACCTATGTTTCTTTGGCCCCTCTCCTCGTGATCACGCTAATTCACCAGTATGGTTTTTCAAGCTCCTGGTGTTATTTCTCCTTGGACTTGCACTGTAATAACCACTGCTTTTATGTAGATGGACTTGGCTGGGCTCTAATATCTTATTAATAGTAGATAATAGGACGTTAAGAGTAGATAATAGGACATTCATGGAACCCATGCTACACCCCCGACACAGGGATTAGTGTTTTACGTGTAGTACTTTATTTAATGTTTACAACAATTCTATGATGTAAGACTGTTGGAAGATAAACTGAGGCATAATAAAAATCTTTGGAGTTTATTTGAGAAAATAACACCTACAATGGGGCAGCACCAAACCAGGAGTGGTTAGAAGTACTCCACCTGCCAAGAGCTACAGGGCAAGACTTTTATAGAGAAACAGGCATCAAAGCAAAGAGGCTATTTGACTGGCTATCTTAAGTGGTTACCTCATCCTGGAAAGCCCAGTTGCCTGTTCCTGATAGATTGTCCTTAGGTTTTGATGTCTTAGCCCTGAGGCATTATAGATTTAGGTTTTGGTTAGCTAGAGCAGGCTGCTAAGGCATTAGGCCCACCTCAATTGACCTCTTTGTTTAATTAATTTGACGATGCTATCTCCATTTTGCAGGTAAGGACACTGAGCCCCAAGGTCACATAGTTAGTAAATACCAGAATCATGACCCAGACCCAGTTTCTTACCTCCCACCCTGTATTGTTTCTAGTCTTTTATGTGTCCTGTTTGATGATTTCATCTTTCTGCAGTAAAATCACACAGATCTTACGTACAGCTGTTGAAAATTTTTGAGGAGCTCGACGCAAAAACGTCTATGTCCGGTTCAATTCTCTTGAATGCCAGAGAGTCGTGCCAACAAATCCACACTGAAAATTCTCCTATTTCTCTTATCAGCTTCAAATGGATGGATCAGATCTGTTAGCAATAGAATGGAGCTTAGAGATCATCCAGCCCAAAACTTCTCAAATTTTAGCGGCATCTGAACCACCTTGAGGGCTTGTTCGAACAAGATCCATGGGCCCCAGTTTCAGAGTTTCTGATTCTGTAGCTCCGGGGTGGGGCCTTAAAATTTGCACATCTATCACGTTTCAGATGCTGCTGCTGCTCTGGGAACCACACTTGGAGAACACAGGACCTAAACCAACCTGGCCTAATATTCAACAGAGGAAACTGAGGCCTGGGGAACTGGAGAGGCTCTTCCAAAGAAACTGGATGACTACAAAACAGAGGCAGAATAGTATGTAAATTCCTTCCTTCTCATTATGCAGCCTCTGAAAATAACGAGAATAAAAACAGCATTGCCTGCAGGAAGTAAGCTTACACACTGGGACGCAAGCATGAATGGGCACAAAGCTTATTGAAGGCAAGTAGGCACAATATAGTAGGCACTCTGAAATGTACACACCATTTGACCCCATCATATCATTTTTAACAAATTAGCCTTTGAAAATGCCAGAGATGGGGTGCCTGGGTGGCTCAGTGGGTTAAAGCCTCTGCCTTTGGCTCAGGTCTTGGTCCCAGAGTCCTGGGATGGAGCCTGCTTCCTCCTCTCTCTCTGCCTGCCTCTCTGCCTACTTGTGATCTCTGTCTGTCAAATAAATAAACAAAATCTTAAAAAAAAAAAGAAAGAAAGAAAATGCCAGAGATGGGTAGATATTTTTGCATAAATAAATATATATATATACACACACACACCTTTGTGTGATATACATAGTGTGTATGTAATAATTTTGTTGGGATAGGTGAGAAGAATGGGCGCTAAGGTTCAGCTCCGTCCCCTTCAGAGGCTCCCAGTAGTAAGCCCACAGATTCTGTTTGTGTCACTACACTCCTGCCTCTGTCTACACTAATTGGGTCCGGGCTAAGGGCTCCCATTTTATGCTGTCCCCATCTCGCTGAGTGTTCAAGAAATCCTCTCTCTTCCAGGGGCCTCGACTGCCCTTGGCTATCAGACAAGAGCAGGGGAAGGACAAACAGGCGTCCACTCCACCTCCAGGGGTCACTGGCAACAGAGCATGCGCTTTGGCGTCTTGTCTCATTCTCCCGTGCCATGGTCCCTGCCCCCAACCTCTTCATCAAGACTGGGGACTTATTTAACCCACCCTCTCAAGATGATAAAAAAACAAAAAAAAAAAAAAAAAAAAAAAAACGAACTAAAAACCTTGCCCTGCAAATATCACCTTAATCGTCTCACACTTAGAATATCATCCACATACCTGCAGCCTTTGGTTTACGTGTCCCAGGTGGGTGACTAAGTCTAGTTGTTTAGGAGAGGGGCCTGCGGGATTTCAGGGAAGGCGGTCGTAGACGGGAAATGGGAAAAGGGATGGACCTTGAGGCACAACGAAGAAACAGGATGAGCACAGAAATGGAGAAAGCATTCCCGTGAATGCTTCAAAATAAATGATACGAGTAACGTCCGCACATACTCAAGAGCGTAGACGGTATTGCCGAACCATCCTGAAGGACAGAGTTTCTCACAACACCATCTCCTCAAAGCTTTGTTGTTCATCCTCTTCAGTTTGTCACTTCCGGGGCTGGGTTTGGGTTTTGTGGAGCCTGAAATGCATCCACCCTGTGAACTCTTCCAAAGGAAAATCATTCATTTGACAGTTTGTATACATTTCCGGGCTCCAGAAGGAGCCTGGGTGAGTAAGGAGCCCTGAAGCTTCATTAATTTCCTGCTTAATGTCCCCTTGGCAATCTCTGCAACTCCAAATAGCCTCTACCCGCTTTGAAAGGTGCAGACTTAGCTCGCCCAAGACAGCCTGTAACCTCCCTTTTTCACCTACTGATATTTGCCAGTTATATTTTTAGTTCTTGGGGGATTTTTTTTTTTTCATCTGTAGATGATATGCTAAAGCCTCTATCTCTATTTCTTCCGGGAAGTTAGATACAAGATTAGAAAATGAATTTCCCTCCTTTTCTCTCTTTTTCTCTCTGTCCCACCTCTGTTACCTCTGAATGTTTGTCTGCTCTAACAATGCTCCAAAAATAACAAACTTGACAAAATACATCTTTTGCTCAGTATCTATGATGAGGTCTTCTGTGCTGTCAATAACATGATTTTAAGGACTGAAAACCTATAAACCACATTGATGACATCATAATCATGCAAATCTAGGTGAGTGCAGAAATACAGTGTGATAGGAAGTGGGAATGTAATTCACAAAATCTGGGCTGTTATAGGAACTTATTTCAGATGTCAAGTTCAAATAAAGTCTGTTACTGTGCCCCATTGATTGCTCAAAATTTTTGCACTTTTGCTCAAAATTCTGTCCTTTATATTTATGCTTTAACTTTCCTGTACAGATTTTTTTCTTAGCATTTCTAATTATCTTCCTTTTTCTTTCCTCTTGTTCCTTTTTACACTTTTCAGGATAATAATGTGTTTCTTTTTTTTAATTAATTAATTTATGTATTTATTTTCAGCATAACAGTATTCATTGTTTTTGCACAACACCCAGTGCTCCATGCAATACGTGCCCTCCCTATTACCCACCACCTGGTTCCCCCAACCTCCCACCCCTGCCCCTTCAAAACCCTCAGGTTGTTTTTCAGAGTCCATAGTCTCTTATGGTTCGCCTCCCCTTCCAATTTCCCTCAACTTCCTTCTCCTCTCCATCTCCCAGTGTCCTCCATGTCATCACAAATAATGTGTTTCTAATGATCACTAAGCACACCCAGCTTTTTCAAGTTTCTATCTGTTATAATAAATGCCCTTTCTTCTCAAAGACATTCTGCCAAGAATTCTGGCTTTCTGTTCAAAAGTATTGAATGATTGCTTTCCCAGCCTGCCACACAGAATCATCCTAAGAATTCTTTTTGTGATATTTCTCTGCTACAGCAACTAGATCTTGACACTTACATCTTTCTCTTCCTTGGATCCTTTTTTGGTTTTGTGGTAGCAACATCCTGAAGGAACTTTTTATAGAAAGGAGGGAGGAATCTTTTCTTAGGTCTTGCATGTCTCAAAATGTCATTACTTTGTCTTCAGATTTGATTGCTGATTTAAATCATATAGAAATCTCAGTTTAATGGAATTTTCTGTCAGAACTGTGAAGGTATTGTGTCACCAGTTCAAGAATCCAACATTTCTGAAAAAAAAATTGGGATGCAAATCAGATTCTTATTCCTTTCCATATCACCTGCTTCATTTAGTCCCCACTCTATAGATCATTTTAATAACTTCTTTTTATCATCAGTATATAAAGACTTCATCAGTCTATATACAAAGTTGGGTTATCTTTTTACTTCACTTCAGTTTGGTGTTCTACACTATTTTCCAATAAAAAAATTTAATATCTTTTCTTCAGCTTAGGAGAATTTCCTTCAAAATTTAAAACAAAAATTATTTCCTCCCCTCCATTTTCTCTGTTCTTTGATTCTGGAATTTCTCCTAGATGTTTAGCTTCTGAATTAATCCTGTATGTCTCTGAATGTTCATATTACCTTTTCTCTAGCTTTTTTGCTCTGAAAACTGGAGGACATCCGTGAGTTTCCTTTTAGTGGTCTATTGAAAAATTTGGCCACTGTAGTTTTAAACTCAAATAAATCTTCCTTGTCCTTGGAGTTAATAAATTTCTCAATTTGTTAAAAACTTCTCTTCAGTTTTCTGAATTACCTCTATTTCCTTAGGGTTAACTATTGTATGTTTCTTCTCAGTCCTTGTCTGTGTTCCATTGGCTTTCCTCAACTGCCGTGGTTAGCCATTTATGTTTGGAATAAAGGAATTAGGCTGATTGAGAGTAGATTTTTTCCACTGAGGAAAAGTCTGTTTTCTCTACAAAACTCCCTACCAAGTGGAGGGTTGTTCTTGAGCTGTGTACACAGGTTAGGGTAAGTCCCTTGTCACTGGGGGGTAACTGGTGAGTGGCCATTACTAGCCAGAGTGAGGAAAGATTCATTATGGAACATGTACCGCCACACCCGAAGCTTGCTTATTTCCAGGCAGCTTATTTAACTTCTTCAGAGCATGTCTTTGGTTTCAGCCTGTGGAAAATGGCTGCTGTCAGTTGCTCTGTATATGCACAGTTTGGGGAAGAGAATGGAGGATGAGTGGGCAGGTGGATGGGTGTTCTGCAGGAGACCGGCTCTTAATACGCAGATGTACGCCCCACTTTATACCTCTGCTTTTTTACTAATACCCCATGCTTGGAACTTATTTGAGCTTCCACCAGGAAGCTAGGTTTCCCTATCACCAATTTCTTCCTCTTCGTGGTGATGGAGGCTTCCACATAATCCACTTGCTTTCTGTATTCCAGAAATCCATCAACACATCCTATCTGATGATGATCCTTACCCATTTGCTCCCAAATTATAATGCACTTACTTTATTTTGTATTTCTGTAGTGTCACTCTGTACTATTTTGTACTTTTAAGTGTCATTTCAATGACCTGTAGCAAAATCATGAAGTAAAATCTGCCTCCAAAAGTTGTCTATTAAAGCTTTAACTTGGAAAGACAGAGCTTTCCTCTAAAAAGATTTAGGCCTATGTATACACACACTTACATGCATGTAAAAGATTGGAATAAAATGATTCCAGTATTATTAGAGGTAGGAAGAAGGGGAAAATCTATAGATGTTTAGTAAATACTTGACTGATTTAAAAATCTTGCTCACTAGAACACAATCGTTTTGTAATATTATATGAAAAGAGTAATGTGGAAAGTTGTGACAGTACTAGACACTAATTATCTAAGGCATTTGGTGACAATGAAAGGTAATGCTTTTTTTGGTTTTTAATAGAGCTGGTTAATGATTCCAATAGCAGCAGAATATTCCAGATAAGTTAGAACACAGCAATGCGCTCCTGATGTTTAAAATGGAACAGCTACTAACCACTTTCTCAGTTTTGCCTATAGACATGGTCATGAAAAACTGTTCAAGTTTTATTGCAAATATATCTTGTAAGTGAAGTTACATGAAGCAATAAAATGTAGTAGTCCTTGCTTTACTAGGTCACTCTGGACTTTCCCAAAACCCTCTTTTTCTTACACAGCAGCCATTAAGTGGGAAACCGTAACTTTGTGTAATGTAATTAAATGGTAATGGACTTTTAACATTTTTTATAGGTTTATGAAATATTATTCCCCTGGATCTTTGAAATCTGAAATTCGCAGCACATTGGCAACTCACAATATTGAAGATTCTTTAAATTAGGCACTTGGTTTTGAATAGAGAACAACATTAAGAAAAATGTTAAGCAATCAAAACTCTGCATTATTTTGTTAGGTACTGTGAGTATTTGTTACTTTCAACAAGCCATGGTAGATAGGTTTGGAAAATTTCTGTAACCAATTGTGAATCCTCCCAGGTCTTCTTGACATTTTGGATTTCAGTTCCTGTGCATTTGTCTATTGTGTAATCATAAATGATAATAGCTGGGAAGATCATCTACTCCAGCCCTGTCCTCTTCTTTTCTTGTTGGAAATTTGAAGAATACAGAGAGGTTCAAAGAGTTGAATGGCAGACGTTTGTATCCTCAATGATAATTGAACACTATTAACATTTTGCTTTTCTGGTGGTGGTTATTAAGGAGGGCACGTATTGCATGGAGCACTGGGTGTGGTACATAAACAATGAGTCTTGGAACACTGAAAAAATAAAATAAAATAAAATAAACATTTTGCTTCACTTGCTTTCAATTTTTTTCTATGACTATATGTTAAAAGACATTACACTACTATATGACTACACTGTCTTCTTAAAAGAAATAAATTAAAAACTTACAGATGAAAATAAAAGTAGTCTCCAATTATATGGTTTACTTATTTGTGGAGCATAAGGAATAACACGGAGGACATGGGGAGATGGAGAGGAGAAGTGAGTTGGGAGAAATTGGAGGGGGAGACAAACCATGAGAGACTGTGGACCCTGAGAAACAAACTAAGGGTTTTGGAGGGCAGGGGGATGGGAGGTTGGGTAAGCATGTTGGTGGGTATTAAGGAGGGCATGTATTGCATGGAGCACTGGGTGTGGTGCATAAGCAATGAATCTTGGAACACTGAAAAAATAAAATAAAGTTAAAAAAGAGTAAAAAAAATAAAAGTGTTCTCTAGTCTGTATCCTTTTGCACAATATTCTCCATTTCTAAGAGGCACTTAGTATTATAAATTGGTATCTAGCCCTGAAGACCTTTTTGAAAAATTCTTTTACATATTTATTAGAGTAACTATGGTGTCACTTCATATACATTTTAAAATTACATATAAATCATACCCTGTTGTTTATTTGTGATGCAGTTTCTTTTATTTACTAAATATGTTTTTGAGATCTATTCTTGTTGTTACACACAGCTATAATTCATTTGTTTAAATGGCTGAATTACGGCCCAACGTTAAATTCTATTTGGATGGATATAAATATTGATGATACCAGATTTCCCTGGGTTGAGTACATCTGCTATATCCTTATCCATCTTTTATTTGCCTCTTAGTGTCATTTCACCTTAACTGGGTCTCTCATCAATAGCATAGAGCTAGATTGTTTTTTAAAGATTTTCTAAGTATTTATTTGAGAGAGAGAGAGAGAGCAAAAGAGAGTGTGAGCAAAGGGAAGGGCAGAGGCAGAGGGAGAAGTAGACTACCCGCCAAGCAGGGAGCCTGCCTCTGGGCTCAAGCCTAGGATCCTGAGATCATGACCTGGGCCAAAGGCAGACAGATGTTTAACCAACTGAGCCACCCAGGGACCCCAGAGCTAGATTTTTTTTAATGAAGAGTTTCCCTCTTTAATTGGACAAACTTACCCCATTTACACTTATTCATAATTTATCCATAATAAATTCTAACTTATTTCTTCCATTTGATTTCTTTGTTTCTCATTGACCATGGTCTTTCTTTGTTTTTTGGGGATTTTTTCTGCTTTTAATCCTCCCTTCCTCCTCTCTTCCAATGGAATAACCATGCTTTCTTGAGTCTCTATTTCCATTTATTGAAGTTGAACTTATAGTTCTATTTCCTATTTTTTAATGATTACTTTGGTGTGTTGTGGCTCCCATTTTCTTAGCAAAGTCTCGTGTTTATCACTACCTCAAACTTCCTCCACTTTTAGGTCTGCTTTTAGTTTCCTCCACACTGCTTTTCTCCATCTGCTTTGTTGTTTTTTGAGATGTTTGTTTATTTCTATCAAAAGCATAAAGTAGGGGCACCTGGTTGGCTCAGTCAGTGGAACATACGACTCTTGATCTCTGGGTTGTCAGTTTGAGCCCCGTGTTGGGTATAGAGATTACTTAAAAAAATAAAACCTTTTAAAAAACATAAATACTGGGATTATTGCTGTCTTATTATTTTTCATGATCAATGTTTATCTCCTGCTGCTTTATGACTTGAGCTAAGGCGCAGTTTGTGGTTTCCCATTGTGCAGGTCTATGCAGGGTGAAGTCACCACTACCTTCTTGCTGGCCCTGTCAGAGACCAGGTTTCCTGGCTAAAACTGTACTGTAGGGCCAGGTATTTCCATTCAGGAATAGGAGGATTGGAATCGGTGGATATATCTGGCTTCATGCCTAAGCTCCATTCAACAAATTTTATTTTATCAGAGAATTCCTATTGGGATTATGCAGTGCTAACCTGGATTAGTAAAATTAGCATTTAATTGATGTTTAATTGATGATGGATGAATGGGGGACAGATATTCCATTAAAATACAATTACACAAAGAATGATACCTGAATTAGACAGAAAGCAGTGGATGATCACAGGAAGTGGGGTACTAGGGATCTCATTTTCTTGGAGAGGCCACAGATAGCTTCTCAGGAAGGTATATTTTGCTTTGGCCCTTGAGCGATGACGGAATATGAGCCAGGTCAAGCATTGTAGGGGGAGGGAATGGCGAGTAAAGGCCATGGAGATATGAAAGAGCAGGGCCGATTCTGAAAATGGCTCAAAGCTCTACATGATTGGAGAGAAGGACATTGGGAGAGGAGTGGCAGGAAAGAATGGGCAAAGCAAGGACAGTGGGCTGGCGTCAGGTGCAGACTATCCTTGTGTGTTGCATAAGAAATGTGGATGTTACAAATGACCATGGCTGGTGACTACCCAGCACATCGGCTTGCTCCTTCCTCATCCCTGAAAACACGGAATTAGTCATTCTACTTTTCCCACTCAGACAAGGCATGGCCTTAGAAGTCTTTTCTGCGTGACATTCTCACGGAATGGTCTCCAGTTAAAAAGAGTTGGCATGTCTGTTTGTCACCTCTGCTAGTAACATAGGAAACCTCTGAAATAATTCATTCTTATTTTAGAAAAACAGCTTTGGGGAAGGGATGAACCAACAGGTGGAGCAGAAAGTGGTCGCAGGTCAGAGTTGTGGAAGGTTTTTAATCAAATATGGTAACTGATACGGAATAGAAGTAATACATTGGAAAGGAAATTTAGCAGATGGGCTTCACCCCGATTTGGCACTCAGAGGAGGAGAGAAAAGGTTGGAAACCAAGAGCAAATGCAAGAACAGCTCCAGGCTTTCTGCCTGGGGCAGCCGGGTGGGTGGGTGGTACCTGGTTTCACATGGTCCCAGACCACCTGTGATTTGGGCTGCCAGTGCCCTGTTAAATATCTCCTAAATACCTCTCTCTTCCTGCCTCAGGGTTTTGGAAATTCCTAGCACAGAAATAGTCCAGAAGTGTAGGAGAATTTATGACTTTGGGGTGGGGAGTAACACCAACCAAGAAGGGATACAAGTTGGTGGACAAATGCCCCAGCTTTCTGTCCTTCAGAGTGACAAACCCGAAACATGGGCCGTGCACTTTCCGAGGCCCCATTGGGACTGAGCCTCTCAGCTGCCAGTGGGAGTCATCGGAGCAATCAAATGTCCTTCACTGGCCTCAACTCCTTTCTTGGCTTTTCTCAACTCCATGTGGAATGACTCCTCCAATAAGCCACCTGCACCTTTAGTCCTTGTTTCATGCTATTTCATCATAAAGACACGGATGAAAATGCCTTTATTTGGAGGGGATGGAGACTTGACCAGGAGGCTGGGGTGGAGGTCATGGATGGGAAAATGAAAGTTAATTAGGAAAATGTTCGATGTGAGGTTCCTGGGACGGTTCCAAACCTGAAGGAATAAGAAATGGCATGTAGCATACTCTCAGTACAGAGACCTGGTTGTACTCGGCTTTGTTGCCCGTCACAGGTATTGTGTTGTTTGCAAATGGAAGGTCGGTAGCACGCCTGCATCCAGCAAGTCTATGGGCGCCATTTTCCACCAACGTGTACTCGCTTCATGTCTCCATGTCACATGTTAGTAATGCCCACAGTATATCAGACCTTTTATCATTATTACTTTGTTATGGTGATCTGTAGTCAGTGACTGTTGATGTTGCCTTTGTAATCGTTTTGCGGCCCCGTGACCTGGGTTCATACAAGACGGCAAACTTCATCTGTGTATGCTGCGTGTGTTTTGACTGCTCTACCAACTTGCTGTTCCCGTCTCTCTCCTTCTCCTCATGCCTCCCTGTTCCATGAGACACAACTTCATTTTTGAAGATTTATTTTAGGGAAGGGGGGGGACAGAGGGAGAGAATCCCTAGCAGACTCCCCGCTGAGCACAGAGCCCTACTTGCAGCCCAGTCTCACCATCCTGAGGTCATGACCTGAGGCAAAATCAAGAGGGGGACACATAACCGATGGTTATGTTATATTATATTATATATATAATATATATTATATATATAATATAATATATATTATATATAATATATCATATTATATATATAATATATATTATATTATAATATATATATATATATTATAATATATATATTATATATATATATAATATATGATATATTATATATTATATTATATTATATATATATATATATTATATATATTATATAATATATATATTATATATTATAATATATATTATATTATATATTATATTATATATTATATTAAATCCAAAGCTAGAAGTGATTTAGCTCAGTGAGGAAGGCATACTGAGAGCTGAGATAGGCTGAAAGCTAGGCCTCCTACAGCAAACAAGTTAGCCAAGCTGTGAATGCGAAGGAAAAGTTCTTGGAGAAAATCAAAAGTGCTATTGCAGTGAACACATCAATGACAGGAAAGTAAAGCCACCTTATTACTGATATGGAGAAAGTTTCAGAGTTCTGGATAGAAGACCAAACTAGCCACAACATTCCCTTAAGCCAGAGCCTAACTGAGAGCAAGGCCCTCACTCTCTTTAATTCTGTGACGGCTGAGAGAGGTGGGGAGGCTGCAGAAGAAAAGAGTGAAGCTAAGAGAAGTTGGTGTATGGGATTTAAGGAAAGAATCCGTCTCCCTAACAGGTGCAAGGTGAAGTAGCAGGTGTTGATGTAGAAGCTGAAGCCAGTTATCCAGACGATAATTCATGAAGGTGACTACACTAAACAGATCTTCAATGTAGACAAAACAGCCTTCTGTTGAAAGAAGACACCATCTAGGACTTTCATAGCTAGAGAGGAGAAGTCCACGCTTGGCTTCAAACCTGCAAAGGACAGGCTGACTCTCTTGTTAGCAGCTTAATGTAGCTGGTAACTTAAAGTTGAAGTTGATGTTCATTTACCATTCTGAAAATTATGGGGTTTTAAGAATTATGTTAAATCTACTCTGTATTCTATTAGTTGAAGGCTGGATGGCAACACATCTGTTTACAATATGGTTTACTGAATAGTTTGAGCTCACTATTGAGACCTACTGCTAAAAAAAGGGGGGGTATCTTTCAAAATATTACTGCTCATTGACAATGTACCTAGTTACTAGAGTTCTGAAAGAGATGTGCAATGAGATTCGTGGTTTTTTTTTTTTTTATGCCTACCAATGACATCCATTCTGTAGCCTACGGGTCAGGGAGTAATTTCATCTTTCAAGTCATACTATTTAAGAAATACATTACATATGGCTCTGACTGCTCTAGGTAGTGATTCCTCTGATAGAACTGGACGAAGGCCGTTGCAAACCTTCTGGAAAGGATTCACCATTCCAGATGTCATAAAAAATGTTCATGATTCAGGGTAAGAGGTCAAAATATCAACATTAACAGGAGTCTGGAAGAGGCTGATTTCCATCCTAATAGATAACTGTGAGGTGTTCAAGACTTCAGTGGAGGAAGGAACTGCAGATATGGTGGGAAGAGCAGAGAAATAGAATTAGAAGCAGACCTGAAGATGGGGCTGAACTGCTGCCATCTCATGACAAATCTCTCACAGATGAGCTTCTTGTGGTTGAGCAAAGAAAGTGGTTTCTTTTCTTCTCTTTTCTTTTTAAGATTTTATTTATTTATTTGACAGAGAGAGACATAGCAAGAGAGGGGGAAAAGCAGGGGGAATAGGAGAGGGAGAAGCAGGCTTCCTGCTGATCAGGGAGCCTGATGTGGGGCTCGATCCTAGGACCCTGGAATCGTGACCTGGGCCGAAAGCAGATGCTCAACTACTGAGCCACCCAGATGCCCAAGAAAGTGGTTTCTTGTGATGAACCTCCTCCTGGTGGAGATGCTATGAAGAATGCTGAAATGACAAGAAAGGATGTAGATTATTACATAATTTTAGCTAATAAAGCAGCATCAGGGTTTGAGAGGGTTGACTCTAATACTGAAAGAAGTTCTCCTGTGGGTGCAATGTTATCAGACAGCATCACACGCCACAGAGAAACCATGGATGAAAGGAAGAGTCCATCAATGCGGCAAGCCAAGCAGTTGTCTTATTTTCAGAAAGTGGCAAGACACCCCACCCTCCAGCAACCACCATCTTGATAAGTCAGCAGCCATCAGCATGGAGACAAGACCCTCCACCAGCAAAAAGATTAGGACTTGCCGAAGCTCAGGGGATGATTAGCAATTTTTGGCAATAAAGTATTTTTTTTAATTTTTTTTTCAGTGTTCCAAGATTCATTGTTTAGGTATCACACCCAGTGCTCCATGCAATATGTGGCCTCCTTAATACCCACCACCAGGCTCACCCAAACCCCCACCCTCTTCCCTCCGAAACCCTCAGTTTGTTTCTCAGAGTCCACAGTCTCTCATGGTTTGTCTCTCCCTCTGATTTCCCCCAACTCACTTCTCCTCTTTTTAATTAAGGTACATAAAATCTTTAGGCACAATGCTATTACTACAGTATAGGGTACAGATAACTTTTATAAGCACTGGGAAACCACAAAATTCATTTGACCAACTTTCTTTTGATATTTGCTTTATTGTGGTGTCTGGAACTAAACCCACAAGATCTCCAAGGTATGCCTGTAATGGGAGGAACAGACAACATTTAAAGTCTTAGAGGAGATGAAGTCTTATGTTTAAGGCTAATTCATCCTGAAAAGAGACCAAAGGCATGAACTAATGCTTCAAGAGATGTTTATGGAGCCTGGTGCTCTGTTTGCTTTTTATACACTAATTGGCAAATTTATTGGGTTGCCAAGATGGCAAGTTTATGGATTAAAAAATATATATAATTTACTAGTAAATGTCATCTGTGTTGTATTTGAGTTGCTCTTTTTTTTTTTCTTTGAAAAAAGTTAAGCTTAAGAAGAAAAGTAAAAATTACAGGAAATAATTTGCAAATTGATGGCATTTGTGAAGACTTTTGAAAGAGCAGGGGAGTGGAGGTTGGGACCGGCTTCCCTCCTCCCTGTTCAATGACTGCCATTGTCTCACTGGGTGACTAGTTTCTGTATTTTGCTGAGCTGGTGTGAGGTGCGGCGAGTGAGTAAGCACCTTTGTTTGTGAATGTGTGCTGTACCATACATTAGCTAGCATCAGATGTGGCTCAGAAGGATGGGAAATAAGGCTAGTGCAACTGAGAAGTGTTTTATTTCTTGTGTTGTAATTAATTTAAATGAAGAAGCTTAAGCAATGTAAAATATTTTTCCACGAAACACAAGTTTGTTTCGGTAGGACCACATTAGGCTTGGTTGAAAAGGTAGCACATGAATGGCTATTTCTAAGGCTTAGTATGATAATAACAGGATGTAAAATGTCTCACTAACACTTTGTAAAAGCATTGGAGGGGTACAGTGGATACACAAAACACCATGCATATTCAATGTCTACAATTGGATTAAGTCTGGACTTACACATAAAACCAGGAAAACATCACCACGATTGGGGTATAGACATATCCATCGCCTCCAGGAGTTTCCTTGTACTTGCTCTTTTGTGTGTGTGGTAAGAACACTTAACACAAGATCTACCCTCTTACAAAGTTGTGAGTGCAGTCTGCAGTATTGTTGGCTACCCCGTATGTCATACAGCAGACTCCTAGAACTAATTCACCTTGTAATCTTATGCACTATTTTGCAAGGAGCATATTTTAGCTGCACTGGGTTAAACAAAATCTATTATTTAAAGTTATTTCATTTTTTTTTCTTTTTGTTTTTTTAACGTGGCTATTAGAACGTAAAACTAGGGGCGTCTGGGTGGCTCAGTCATCAAGCGACTGTGTTCGGCTTGCGTCGTGATCCCAGGGTCCTGGAATCGAGCCTTGCATTGGGCTCCCTGCTCTGTGGGACGCCTGCTTCTCCTTCTCTCACTCCCCCTGCTTGTGTTCCTGCTCTCGCTGTGTCTCTCTCTGTCAAACAAATAAATAAATAAAATATTTTTTTAAAAAAGAACATAAAACGAGATGTGTCCAACAGTATACATTTATTGACAGCGCTGGTATAAAATGTCCTAAAAGTATAAGCCACAAGTTCTCCAGGTAATGGAGGCCTCTTCTGGGTATAAGGATTATGGCTGCCCACCCCTGCAGCCTTTCTTTGGTGTTAAGCTTCTCATGTGTCTATGACACCGAACTCTCTTACCATTTGGGGGCTGAGAATAAAAGGCACGAATCCTATAACAGAAGAAATGTTCTCCAGAGTTGAGTTTTGCTTTGCTTTGATTTTTGACCCGGACTTGGCTCTTTAGTGTATTTGTCAGTTTGTTTGTTTTATTGAGGCCCAAAGCATTGGATTTTCTTTCAAAATGGCAGGAAGAGGGTAAGGGTGGGACCCGAGGAGGAAACAAAACAAAACAAAACCCGGTGGCCCCGTGGAGAACCGAGTGAGGGTGTGGCTGGAACTGTGTTGGCAGCTGCTCCTGGAGCCCAGAGACAAGGGATCAGGTGGAGGACAGCCTGGGGTGGAGGCCTAGAGTATGGGGATGGGGAAAATGCTAAGCCAGAGGAGTGAATGGGGTTCCCATCACAGGGGCCAAGACCGGAGAGGAGGCCAAAAGCAGCGGGGCCAGGGAATCACGATAGAGGCGGGAACAAATCTCCACGGTGAAAGTCTCATAAATGAGCTGCCAGAGAAACACAAGGGTGAGGGGCAAGCCAGATGGAGGGCGGTCGCATGGGGCAGGGGTGTGTGTAGTCAGAGGTGTCCTCCCAGGGCCCAAGTCACTCCTGCCGAGTGAGAGGATGTCACCACACATCCCTCCTCTGGGATACTCCGGCTGCCCAGCTGCTGACAAACAGGCTTACTTCCCCAGCCCTAGTATTCAAAGCAAACTCTGCTGGGCTCTCTTCAAACTGGTTGGTGTTGTGGACTTTTTTTGGCTCCTCTTCACAGATCACACAAAAGTCTGGCTTATTTGTCACTCCGTCCTACTGGGCTGAAACTGCCTTAATCTTCTCTCTCTGTGGCCAGTGCCTAGCAAGGTTGTAAGCTACCAATGAGTAGCTCGAGGGGTGAGCGGGCAGTGGACAAGGAAGCGGAATTAGGAAACCACGTCACTCAAGGACATGTAAAATCCGGTACTTTTTTAAAAAGTTCCCCCCAACACCTTTGGGAACACACAGATACTTAAATATTCATATGCATACATGTATTAAAACCCAGTATATGAAATAACGTCTTCATTTTGGTGTCAGTCTGGGTGAGGGGCCCCCACTTTTAGGATGCCCTGGGGAAGCTATTTTCAAGAGCTATTTGCAGCTGGATTGTTCCCTGACTCGATGGAGCTAAAACTCTTCCAAAGAAGTGAACTGTCCTCACAGAAAGAGCTGAAAGAAACACACCAAGTTTCTTGGCATGATGCTGCCGGGCAGGCTGCAATAGATTAGCTCTGCCCTTAACAACAAGTTTCACTGGGCCGATGAGAGATGTTATGGAAACGTATCAAGGGAAAGAGGACTCCAGCTTCAGCTGGCCAGCAGACCATAGGGTAATCACTGCAATGAAAATCCTGAACCAGCACCAAGACTCACAAAGCAGCTTATTATAAGGATTTAATATACAGTATGATGGAGAATCTGGATAGCTCTGGTAATGGGATACGGAGCCCTGCTCTTCTCAGTCCCTGGTTCAAATTTGGATTAAGTCCATTTCAACTAAAATTAGTTGCCATTTGAGACACTTTGGAGGCCTTAACGAAACAAGCCAGTCACCTCATCCCGACTACCAGGGGAGCTGACCTCACACGCAGAGGCTACCTCCCCAAAGGAAAAATCCCAACTGTTGTCATGCTGTAGGTTTCCTTTTAGACCACAGATCGGAGTCCCACCAACATTATTTTAAAAATGTTCAAGCCCCAAACTCCAACTCTGTGACCAAAGTGTCCCTCATTCAGCTCTGGAGAGTCAAGATTGCGAAGGTTAAAAACAATGCAAAACAACAACAACGCCTCTTCTAAGGCAAGTCTAGTTCATCAATCAGACTTTTTTTTTTTTTTTAAAGATTTTATTTATTGGGGCGCCTGGGTGGCTCAGTGGGTTAAAGCCTCTGCCTTCGGCTCAGGTCATGATCCCAGGGTCCTGGGATCGAGCCCCGCATTGGGCTCTCTGCTCGGCGGGGAGCCTGCTTCCTCCTCTCTCTCTCTGCCTGCCTCTCTGCCTACTTATAATTTCTGTCTTTCAAATGGGTAAGTAAAATCTTAAAAAAAAAAAAAAAAAGATTTTATTTATTTATTTGACAGAGAGAGATCACAAGTAGGCAGAGAGGCAGGCAGAGAGAGAGGGAAGCAGGCTCGCTGCTGAGCAGAAAGCCTGATGCGGGACTCGATCCCAGGACCCTGAGATCATGACCTGAGCCGAAGGCAGTGGCCTAACCCACTGAGCCACCCAGGCGCCCATCAATCAGACTTCTTTAAGAAAGCAGCCTGGTGGCTTGATAATTAGAAGCTACTATAGAGATCCGCGCAGGTCCTTCCCCACCGGGCACATCCACCCGTGTTCACGTGGAGCAGAAGCTTCCGGGGCAGCCTTCTTGGAGGGCTGTGTGTCCCTGTGAATGCCTGTCTTCCCGGATCCTGCTCTGTCTTGCATGTCCAGCCTATCAAGTGGCTGAATTTGTGCAGCAACAGGAATAAAAGGAAGTCAACACAGTCTTGCTATCTCTCTCCATCTGTAAAGAAGGTTCTTGTTTGTCTGCCAGCCAGAACCCACGTTGCCACATCCTTGTTTTGCAGAACGTCAGGAAATAAGAAGTTACCAGAAAAGTGCCTGAGAGCACCATAGTGCAGGAAGATGCTGAATTCTTGGGGACACCGAAGCTCTCTAAACACTGTTGTTTTGTCCACAGTCCAGAACCTCTCTGCCTGCCCTTGGTTCAGACTCTCTCCTGCACTCCCTCAGCCAGAAAAGCGGAGTCATAGGTAGAACTGGAGAAAAGGCTGGTGTTCCTGTGCTTGTGGGCTCCTGGGTCTCTCTGCATTCACTGCCATCGTTTGGCATCTGGACTCTTTCTCATGGCTCTAGGCACACAGCAGATACACTAGTTATAAAAATTCTCTCTGAGTGCCGTGTTCCTGAAAACCAAAATCTAGATGGATAGATGCTTTCTGGATTGAGCAGCCGAAAATTACATAGAGGTAGGCAATCACACCTAACACCCCTTCAGTGTGTGGGTTTCTCTTCCATCTGTCGTCTTCTCACACCAGAGTCACTGAAATGGGAAAAGAGAAGGGTGTGTGTGTGTGTGTGTGTGTGTGTGTGTGTGTGTGTGTGTGTTTTCCCCCAAACAAGTAACCAAGAGCCACACCAGTGGTCAGTGGAGGGACACCACCAAAAGCATTCCTAGATGCAAGAAAGGAGGCACAGTACAGTTCTCTGCCAGGTCCTTGAGATCTTGTTCACTTTCCTTCGCAAACTAACCAGAAATGAAATTCGTAAGTAAAATAAGCTATCGTCAATGCAGTGTCTGAACCCAATGGAGTAGTAGTAAAAAGAAAGTAATGTGTATTTTAAAATGAATTTCGGTATAGCTATATGCTCCATCTTCATGAGAGAAGAGAGAGCTAACCGTCACCTGGCCAAGGTGTGTTTTATGGGCAGCATTGCTGCCACCGACATGTTTTTATGAAATCGCTGACGTGCTTCTTAGTTCTGAACAGAGCAAAAGGTCATCGTCCACACTGATCCATTCCTTGAATATTCCTCATACGTTCAAGCTGTGCAAGAGATATTTCATGTAGACCTGAAGTGGAGCCGGGGTCCAGGCTTGGGTAGTTAAGCAGGCTTTTCCCCTTTGTGAATGTCCAGCAAGGACTCAGAAGTCACGAAGGATGAAGGGAAATTCTCTCTATTGTGGGGCTGGACAGCAAAGTACCAGACACCCAGCAACCTTGCTTCCCGACGCCTAAAGGCTAGGAGCTTCCCTCTGGAATTATAATAGTCCCAGATGTCTCCACCACTTTCCAAACCAGCCCCACGAAAAACCACGGAGTTGGAATGTCAAACTAGTCCCTTGGTTCCTGGTGGAGTTCTGTGGTGTGTCCCTCCATAATTCACTGAATTCTTGTTCAATGTCTGTTGCACCCAGTAAATTATACGTTCTATGGGAGCCAGGGCCATTGCCTGTCCTGACCACCACTGCCTCTCTTAGCATGGACGAGGTACTCAGTAAGAGTCTGTTGAGTGAATCAGTGAGAAAACGAATGAATGAATGAATGAGTACTAGATAGTCGTCAAACCTGCATTGGTTTATAAGCACAGGCCAAGTGTATATTTTAATGCTTAAAGAAACTTGCCTTTAAAGATTTTACTTTAGGATTAATATCTACTTATATTAGGTATAAATGTAATAACTCTCATGGCATCTCATGTGGACACAAGAAACTTCTAGCTCAATATCTGAAATGTCAGGGTGATTTCTTGGGTCAGGATAATGGGGCTTTGTGCCAGAGAGCTAATATGTAGACGAAGCAAAGAAGCAGAGCCTCAAAGATAAAAAATCTTTCTCCTTTCCTGCCTCATTCCTCTTCTCTGTGGCTGCGTTTGGTCCGTTCTGCCTGGAGCCTTGCAGTGGCTTGTCACATCTCAGGCAGGATCTCGCGTCATGTGTGCAATCTGGATCCTGACTCTGTTGGACTGGGAGTCAGGAAGTCTGGATTTGCCTCCCAGTTTTGTCATTAACTAGCTGTGGGACCTTACCAAAGTTTCTCTGCTTCTCGAAGTCTCTCTTCCTTGTTTATAAAATAGAAGCGTGGGACTAAGAGTTTCTGACTGTTCTTTTCAGCTCTAATAGTGAACATCCAGTGATATTTCATACCTGGGAAAAAACAGGGAGAGGTAGACTCAAAGTTGTGAAAAAGCTAGAATGTGGTTAAAAAAAAAAAAGCAAAGGTCGGAAACTGAGTTTTGCCTAGTTCACAAAGTACCCTTGGAACTTCACAGAAGGAAAAGGAAGAAAACAAGTCTGTTTAGATTGTGCGGTTTCTGTAAACTGAATTTAACTAATTTCACTCTCTGTCTAGAGAAGTTTTCTATTTCTTCTTGCATTACCTGGAAGATTTGTTGTGTGATGTATTTTTGTTTTTCTTTACTTTCAATGTCAAAGGAAGGATTTAACAGTAGGTCCTAAATGGTGGCTGCTACCTATCAGAAATGAGACCCCGGACTTCTCAGTGCTCATAATTAGCAATAAATAATCTCCCTCAGAAACTTATTAATTTTCTCCCTTTCAGAATCCTTGAAACTCCGAGCTTCAGTTTCAAGATCAATTCCCGTAAACCCTATCATATTTAAGCCTAAGCACATATGAGTTTAATACAAAATGTTAAAGAGCTATAATTTGGGGGTTCTAAGATCATCTTATGGTTAGCCCATGAAATCAGGGAATTGCTTTTTCTGGAGAGAAAGGAACTGAAATGCATTCATGTGGTGACAGGATTTTATTTGAACAGTGCACGGTCTCCTGCTAGCCTTGCTTTTCCAAGAGGTATGGCCTGCACTGAGGAGCCCCTCTTCAGCACCAGGTTGGGTCCACTCTTTTCCCAGTACCTACTGACCAGCTTCCCTCCCAGGTACTGAGGCATCCTGGGGCTGCATGAGAACTGTGTCCACAGCAGGAACAAGGTCTCACACATGTTAACAAGCTCCTGTGCACAGAAAACAGCCTTACTTCTCGAACGAAAGGACTCAAAGAAAGAACAGAGTGTGGATTGTTCTGTTTCCTATATCCACCTGCCACAGGATCTTAAGTGGAGCAAAATTCAGAGAATCGTATTTGGAAGCTTTCTCATTCTTCAGTGACTTGAAATTGAGCCTGAGAGGGAGAGATACAATAGCACTGCCTGTGTGCGTGTGTGCGTGTGTGTGTGTGTGTGTCTTGGGCCTGTAGAAGGGCCCAGGCTTTTGGAAGACATCACTCATCCCTGGACTCCAAAAGCAAGACTCTGAGTACTTGAATATATAGAGAAATAGGAAATCCCTGGATGTAACTGAAAAGCCCCAGACTAGATTCTTCTTCAGCTTCAATGCAGAGCTCACGCCTTTGTTACATCCCACTGATTGCCAGAGACTTGAGCCACCTCCGCTCTAGGTTATAAGTGGGTTCAGGCAACAGTCACAGGGAATGTGTATCAAACAGGCCTATCCTCCAAGTCCTGGGGAAAAAAATGGAAGGAACTGATGGCCAAGGCTGCCAAAGGGCTAAAGCATCAGTCTTGTCTCTCCCCATTAAAGTCCTTAAAAGCTTAACATAGTTTTCATTTTTCAGCATTAATTCAAATCTAAGTCTCCTGCCTTCCTCGAAAATCCCCTCTCCACCTTGAGTTGGCTGCTCCAGGAGCATCTTCCCTGCTATTATTAGTGGATAATTGCTTAACATTTTCTAGAGGTAATTAACCTTGCCTTTGAAATGAAAGAAATCCCTAAATTGAGCAATATGATGAAAGCCATTCTTTCATGTAATTTAGACTCATCAGCCAAGTACATCAATTTCTAGCTCAAAGGCAGGGCTGAAGAATAAGCAGTGGAGATATTGTAAAGAAAAAAACTCAAGGTCTTAATACTGTCAGTCTCAATTCCTTCAGAACATGATTCCCGGGGTGGCAGCCCGATTGCAAGAAGCTAGTAGTTCTGTTCAAGTGCAACACAGTGACCTTGACAAAGGGCATCTGTTTCAAGGAGTCCATGTCTGGCTGACAGCAGCATGGTTGGTGTTGCACGCACACCTGAAGGCTCCAGAAGTTCACCGAGGACTCCTGCTTCTGCATTAAAATGGAATGTCTTTTAACATTTTTAGGAAAACAAATGTCATATTGCAGAGAACTCTGGGAGTCTACATGCAGTTTGTCAATCCCCGCCAGCATCTGTATGCACGCCTTCTCACAATTAACTGTGTAAGCAGCACCTTCAGGACTATAGGTTTTGAGGTGGTGAGATGCCACAGGCAACTTGATTGCCCCCTGCCTCCACCTAAGGCTGTGCCCAGCTGATTTCAGAATGATGGATATCAGAATTTTCCTCTCGCCAAGAGAAAGGTTTCCAAGATGGAGACTAAACAACATCCCCTGGTATCTCGTTCCAAAGGTTGGGAAAGTTCCGTGCCAGCAAACCACTTTGTGGTTGCATTAGACGCTCTCTGCTGCCCTGCGGTTAGCTGGAAGTCACTTTACCGCCGGGCTTTTATCGCCCAGCGGCTGCATTTAGCATTCTGGGTGACCGTGGCCCACGCCCCAAACCAGAGGAAGGCCCTGAGGGGCTTTCGAGGACCATCCAGCAACCCTCAGAGATGCAGGAGGTCCAGATCAGATCTACAGAAAGATTTTAAAAGAAAAAAAAAAAAAAAAAAAAAAAAAAAGATCACTTTGGCGCCCTCTAGGGGCAGTTCATTGCCATCCTGTAGATTGTGAAATCTTTGGGTAATTTCATGTCTTTATGGAGACAAACATCTTGTTAGTGATTTCCTCATATGGCTTACCAGTACCCTTTCCTACATTCTTCTTGTTGATTATTTTACATGACCACAGGATCCCTTTTCTCATGGAAACTTCATCATAAAATCCAGTACTGAAGGGGGAAAAAACCCAACAACAACAAAATTAAAGCCAGAGACTTTGATTGTGTCTATCAGTTCTGTTTATTTTGATGCAAGCACTGAAGGCAGCTCTTCAGCCCTTCTTTTTAAATGTTTCCCATTCAAAAACATGGGATCTGAGTCAGTTTCATTCCCCTTTAACAAATGGGGGCGCTCCGGGGGAGCAAATCTTATGATGCCTCATATTGGAAAGCAGGGTGTTTAGAGTCTACCATTCTTGGCATCATTGGTAAGTTCCTTTGCTTCTCTGCGCCTCAGTTTTCTCAAGTGTTAAGTGGGTCAGACAAGAGTGCCTTCCTCATGAGGGTGCTCTGAGGATTGAAAGAGATCATGCCCGTAACGCACATCATTGTCCTTCATAGGTATATAGAATCTGGGGCACTCAAGACAGGAGAACACGGGAGACTCAGGAATTACCTAACAAAGGCACCCACTTCACAGAGCTGTTGAAGGGGTTAAATGAGTTCATGAAGGCAAAATACCGGAACAAAGGTTAGTACCTCCTAAACAACTGAAATCAATTCCCATTACAGATGTCCATTGTACAGTTGAGCACACTGAAACATACATCGGTTAAGTAAGGGGCTTAGGGAACTGACATAGTCCACAGCAGAGTCAGGAATCCATCTGACTCCACCGCCCAGGCTTTTCACCACGATGCTCTCTCTATGCATAGTAAGTATTACCATCAGTAGTATTTTGACAGGAGAAATAATTTTCAGTAGGCCTGCTGTCTCCGACTGAAGAGAAGTTTCCAGTTTGTCAGCCCGAGAAGTGCACACTCTGCAGCATGAGCCCACTTCCATGAAGACACTAAAAATGTAACCACCCATTCACCAGTCTTTGGGTGGCGTGGGGCAGAAGTTCTCCACATTTTTGTTTTGCAGTAAGCATATTTTCTGCTGGCTGAGATACTTGACTTCGTCTGGGAAAGTGGACATAGTTGATAAGGAATTTAAAAAGGGAGCATCCAAAGGGAAGCCAAAATACCTTCTTAGGATCTTCCTGTCGAGGTGAACCCAATCGAATGCCCTGGTAACTTCTAATGTTTCTGTAGAAGGGGCTCCAAAGCCACTCCACTTTCTTTTTCCCTTTTTTTTTTTTTAAAGACTTTATTTGTTCATTAGAGAGAGAGAGAGCACACAAGCAGTGGAGAGGCAGAGGCAGAGGGAGAAGCAGACCCCCTGCCCAGCTGGGAGCCTGACACAGGGCTTGATCCCAGGACCTGGAGATCATGACCTGAGCCAAAGGCAGACACTTAACCATCTGAGCCACCCAGGCGCCCCCCGCCCCCCCCCCGCTTTCGATTCTAGCATGGAAGATGCTCCCTGCACCTCTGAGAAGTAATCTGAGGATTCTTGAAATTTCTGTTGAAATTGGATAGAGAAGTTCTAAGCTGACCAGCGGTAAAGTGTTCCTAACGTAGCCTCAGTAGAAGTGCTCCCTGACGTAGGGCTTTCTTCAGCTCTCTTGGTCAGCATATTACCAGCTCTGCTATCTAAGCTGCTAAACCTCAGAGTCTCCCAGCTCAAGGATTTCCCATTGATTTTAGCTTCCAAAAACAGATCTCCCACAGCACCACCAGATTGTGACCGTGGGTGAAGTCTCCTGCTGTTCCGCTTACTGTCTGCAAGTGCTGAGGCTTTGGAAACTCAACTCTTTGAGGCTGTCTTATTTTCTCTGAGGGCACAGAGCTAAAGGAAGACGGTTTGTTGTTTTAGGGAAGACACTCATTCCTAAGAAATTTCTAGCTATTGGGCAGCGGGAAAAAAAAAAAAACAAAAAAACCTGTTTTGGAAAAAGTTTTTCTGATGTTGAAGTGGTACAAACATGTGTTTAAAGGAGATGCTTTTCTCAGAGGTGTTGCTGAGACATATGCCTGTATTTGAGCTCTGCTTGGCTCTGAGACTTCCCCGTGCATTTTCCTGTCCCTTCTTTAGGCAAGTTGGTAAAACACTTCATGAGTTAAGTTTCTTTTCTTTTTTTTTTTTTTTTTTTCAATGCTACACAAGGAGCGAGGCCTCCTGGTCCTGAAACAAAAGTACCTGAAAACTCTGTTTTCCTAGGAGGTGCTTTCCAGGTAAGAGGAAAATGTTTTCGGGTTGAGATTTAGACTCTGGAAGACCCCCTCCTGCCAGAAGCGGTCATCCCCGACAACCGCTGCAAACAGCAGCAGCAGTGAGATGACAGTGATGATGCCTCTTACACCGGTCTCTCTAGTTGTCTTTACTATGAAAAGTTCAAGTGCCACATGCGAGGCTGCAGACGGTCCTCAGGTGTGTTTCTGTTCCCATAACAGACAGGAAACTGAACTTGCAAAAGTGTCTGTCTCACTAAAAGGCCCAGAAGAAGTCACTCATGGGAAACAGGAAAACAAAACAAAACAACTTCAGTACTTTTACTATGGGTCAAAATTCCAAGGGTAAGGTTGTATACAATCTAATCAGCTTTTGAAGAGCAGGGTTGCCTGCTAGTAGTGTATTCATTCATTCATTCATGCATTCATTTGATGTTCACCGAGTACTCATTACATGTCAGCTGTTGATCAGGGAGTGGGCTGCAGAGTCCCTCAATTCACAGAGCTTCCATTCTGGTGGCTAGAAACAAACAAACAAGAACATAAAATATCAGGCGGACATAAATGTTGTGGGGAAGCAAAGGAAGGAAGCTAGGAAATGCCGAGGGTCTTATTTCCTACGGCACGGTCCAGGAAAGCCTCAACAGGCGGGAGGCATTTAGCAGGACTTTGAAGGAAGCTAGGGCTCCATGAGAGCGGTTAAAGTAGAATTTTCAAAAAACCAAAAAACAACTCTCTTATAAATAGAAACCGAACGTATGTTAAAGATTCATTCTGCTCAGTAATTAGCAAAGGAACAATAAAAGGTTAAGACTGGTTCAAGCGGCATTCAAAAATGTGGCATTTACAGGAAGTTTAAAAACGGAGTGCTCAACGAAGAAAGACCGTTAGATTAGAGACAAAACTGGTTCACGTCCTACTAGATTCTCTATCAGCTCTAGTCTCTGAAGTTCTCTAACAGACAGAAATGATTTGGTCTCTCCTGGTCTCTCCTGGAAAAAAAATCTACAAACTAACAAGACACTTCACTTCATCTAAGACTTTCAATCAATAGTAAACAGTGAGTCAAAGAGAGTCCATTCCCCTAAATCATCCCGTGGGAGCTTATGAAACAATGTACCCATAGCACATTAAAACGACACACTGCTCACCTTTTTATTTTCAAGTTTTGCTTTCTTTTTCTTCTTTGGTTTCTTGTTTGTTTTTTTGTTTTTGGTTTTGTTTTGTTTTGTTTTGTTTCCTTTACAAAGTCAAGCAGATAGCTGGAGGAGGAGCATTGCAGGCAGAGACATCATGAGTGAGTCGGCCCCTTTCCCTCCCTCCAGGAGGAGCCCCCCACCAATGCACCTGCAACCTTATTACGAAGTGTGGTGTAAGTTAATAGTTGGAAGTAATCTGGAGAAGCTGGAAGATTTATGCTGGAAAGAGAATGGACTTGAAGTTGGAAGTTGAGAGTAGGGAAATTTCAGAAGGTATTAGGGAGTCACGAATATGAAACGTGATGAATAAGAGGAGAATGGATTTGGACAACATTTTTCTACTTTTCTTGGGCCTGAAAAGGTAGTTCATCTAAGCCAGCCCCACCTTTGACTGTTTGCTGAGAAACTGAGCAAAGATGTGAACTGGTTCCCGTTACTTTTGGTTTGCTTGTTGGGCTGTGTTCTATATGAGATAGGGCCATGGTGCTTCCTAGCTTCGTGTCTGTCCATACAACCTTCCTCTGTCTCTGAAACGTTCACACTCGATAGGGTGTTGCAGCATGGAGACCTTGTCACTGTCATTGAGATGTAATCTCTGTTTTCCAAAACACCTCCTCCTCCCACGTTTTGCGCTGCTTACAAACCCTCATGCATGCCTTCACGGTAGCTTCCCCACCACCGAGGGAACCAAGTATCTCCAAACACTTTGCTTGGCCAACTGGATGATGAGACCATAGCAGCAGAGATCTTTCAGCATAAGGAGCAGTCTGGGAGTAGGAAGTGATTTTTTTCAGATGGCATTTATAGCCCCTCTGGGATATCCGGATGGAACTGTTATGTTGTTCAGTAGGCAATTTCCCCATTCTCCCATCCCACCCCTTTACCAACGGATAAAGAGAGAACAGTGTGGGTTTCAGGCACCAGACAAGAACCTGAAGGAAGAGGAAAACAGCAGCAATGATGGATGCGATTCACCCCCACCAAGAAGGATGATATGGGGAGGGAGGGGGAGGAGGCAGTGGCGGAGAAAAGAGATGAGTTTGTGACCCCAGCCTCTGCTTTTAGAAAGAGGCTCTTGCTCCCAAACACTGTCTTCACACTGCCTGCAAGCCCACCAATCAGAAATTCATTTAAGCTAATATTCACATATCCTGAAATGATGAAGGAGACCACCATTTGGTTCAATAAACACTTGCTTAGTTCCTGATTATACTGAAGTTCATGAGAGAGTAAGTACAGAACCATACTTTGGAGACCCCAAGTAAAAAGGGCAAGTGCAAAGGGGCTTGGATAAGCGATCCTTGAAAAGGATGCTGACCACTTTCATTCTGGTCACAACACAGAGTTCTGAAGTCAAAGAAAGCCAGGCCAGTGATGTGACCCCTGGGTCGGAGCCCTGGCCTCAGGCAATAGCACCTCCAGGGCTTCCAAAGCTCCAAACTTGGTTTTCTCTTATTCTGTAGTACCAGGCTATCAGCTCCTTCATCCTAGATATTGGGAAAAGCAAAGTAAATTTCTGTGCGTGTCCCCCCCTGTATCCTGGGGGGTGTTTTCAAATTTCATCCAGCTTATATGGCACCAAGAAGTATTGTGTTCTTTCTCCCATCTTCAAGGTCAAGAATTTGATTCCTGGTTGCTGAGAAAAGCCAGATTTCTCCTAGAAGGAAATGTTTTTGTTAGAGAAGTCTGTGTCAGATTATTTCGTCTGTTAACAGCAGAACCAGAAGATAATGAGGACTATTTGACAGAGACTAGCATTGACAAATGGTACACATTTTTGAACTCATTTCAAAGTACAAACTCCTATTTCGTTTCATTTTCTAAGGCTCTGAATAACTTATAGACAATTTAATTGCCTGTATTTGGAATAGGGAATTCCTAAAATGCTGAGTATAATATTTGGATTTAAAGAAAAAGACACCATAATAGAGGCCATTGTTCAAGTAAGTAGAGACAGGTTCATGTATTTCAAACCCTGGATGAAATATAAAGAAGATCATTGAGTTCTAATTTGAAAGAATTCCACTGAAAGACTCAGAAAACAATCCACTGCAAGAATATGAGACAGAATTATAATATTTACCGGACAATTGTTTGCTAAGAAGCATTTATTTTATATCAATTTTTAACAAGACTGAACTGTCAGATTGTTTAAAATTCCATTGGAAAAATTTGGATTATCACAAAAGTGTTTACTCTTTTATCCTTCCATGTATATTGGATTACTCATGGAAGACAACGGAAAGAATCTGAGAAATGCTGGTTTTAACAGCAACTGAGACTCCATTTCAGAAATATTATAGACTATGTAAACGAAAGAAATTTTTGGACATGCATTAACACAGCCGTGATACCAGTGGTGCAATGTAAGACACCAAGAAATGAAATTTTCCAGCAATATCAGCAGAGATTATTCCTTGGAAGATGATGGCAGAAGTGAGACATGCTTCCCCTGTATCAACCATGCTTGCATAGGAAAAAAAAATTATCTTCATCTTGTTTTGCTAAATATCACCATTAGCTCCAGCAGCATGACTCAGAGTCTGTTTAATAAAATAAGACCTTTTAAAGTCATCCTGGAATACTGGAATTATCACCTGTGAAGACACTGCAGTCATATATAACTTAGATCACTCGCTGAATAGACTTCCCTTAAAAGCATGTTTAGGACGATGAAGCCAAACTTCCTCTTGGTATTAAAATCACCTTTGATCACCCATTCTAATACCAAACAAGCATGTCCACCTTTTTTTTTTTTTTCCTGTAAGGTCTGAGTTTCAGGGACACAGGTAACTTGTAACAATGGAACACTTCTCAGCTGCACGAGGACCCCCCCGGGGGGGTTGGGGGCCACAGACTGCGGGGTCCTGCTCCCACCATGGCTGCCTGGGTATACCACAAGCAGGGTACAGAAGGCATTTCTAACATGTCATGTTGACGCTGCTTTCCTGGGAACCACACTCTGAGAACTGCTGCACTGAAGGACTCTGGGTGGGAACTGTTAAAAGCAATTGTAGGAAAAAAATAAATCTTACATGTGGGTCAGGCTGGTCTTGTGCAAAATGAAGAAAAACAATGAAACAAGTCTAAGCTTCCCCCTAAAGGCTCATCGGCCTCTCTGTGGCGGCTGCCTCCAAAGAGAGCCCTCTGCTTCCTGATTTCCCTTCGCTCTTTCCTACGTCTAGTTCTTGAAAGTGCTCACAGAGCCTGCTAGCTTCATTTACCCTGCAATGTACATGGGACATAGCAGTTATTCCTCTCGAGGACCTTTGCATTTTAACAGGGATCAAAAACTTAGACCCAATAAATGAAATCTGAACAATGAAATGTGTCACTCTGTTACGTTTGCACTCCATCACCCACATCACGCCACAGTGGTCTAAAAGTCAAATCTCTTCGTGTTATTATCCTGTTCGAAGTCTTCTTCCATGATGATTCTGCTCTTAGAGGCAAATTTTAAATGCTTAGCAAGACTTTCAGGCTTTGCTTTTCTTTTCTTTTCTGTTTTTGAAAGATTTTTATTTAGGGGCACCCAGGTGGCTCAGTAGGTGAAGTGACTGCCTTAGGCTCAGGTCATGATCCCGGAGTTGCAGGATCGAGTCCTACAAGCAGCTCCAGGCTCAGCGGACTCTCTCCCCTCTCATTCTCTCTCTCACTCTCTCTCAAATAAATGAATAAAACCTTTTAAAAAATACAAAAAGTAAAGATTTTTTTAATTTATTTGAGGGAAAGAGAGATAGAGAACAAGTGATGGGGAGAGGGAGGGAGAGAGAGAGAGAAGCAAACTCACTGCTGGCCAGGAAGCCCAAAGCCGGGGTCGATCTCAGGACCTGGACTTCCAGGCTTTTCAATCTATGCTCCTGCCTACCAGCTCAACCTCAGCAGCCGCCTCTCCCTCCTCCCACTTTGTATACAATACTGAACCATGTCAATTTCTCTGAAAATGTCCTTTTCTCAGGATTAGCTCCATCATTTGGGGGACTCAGTGAAACAGAAAAATGAAGGACCCTTTGGCCTTGATTATTAAAGAAGTTCAAGACAGAGGCTTCCAAACACGGAGCCCTGTGTGACCGCTGGCTACACACCTGCAAAGCAGCCCTGACTATTCCAGGGACATTAATCCCTAAGTCCCCTGGGCACTTGTCTTGAGGTATCACAAAGAAACCCGTCAATATGTGTTATTTCCTTTTGCTCTGAGTCAGTATCTCTGGACTTGTTGAACTTCAAATGCAGGAAAGCACATGAGCTTCATCATGCCTTTACTCATTTTCCAGGAAAACTCTGATGTAGCCAGAGAGTACCAGGTACTACTTTGACCCTGGCACTGATCTATCATAATCTCTCCCTCTTTGGTACCTCTGTAAGGTATTGTTCCTTCCTCGGGAAATGCCACTCACTGTGTCTCAGAGAAACTCGCTTACTGGGCTTCAGTCTCCTTTGTATGAGCATCTTATTCACTAAGGATCCAAGCTATGCCAAGGCATCGATGGCGTCTCCATCTTTGTGTCTATAGAATCCAGCACGATGTCTGGATCGGAGGAAGGACTTCAGAATGTTCATCAAATGAAAGAAGGGAGGTCAGGCACCCTAATCTTTCCCCCTATTTCAAAACCAGTTTTATGGGAGAAAACCATTTCTAAAGCTGAGAGGTAGCTTAAATGTGACTCAGTCTTCCTGATTTACGAGGGGAGGTCGTCAATTTACTTCTAGTTACCACGAAGGGAGGAGGCAAGAACAGAACTCCTGCATCTCTGGAACCTAGTCGAAGAGGGTGACACCCCCCGCAGAGACGTGTTCGGTCCTGCTCAGCGGAGGAATCAGACACGAGAGAGTTTGAATCATCAAGGATGCCTTTCCTAGACTGGCTTCATATGGGAACTTCTATTGTTAATTCAAACATCAGGAGCTGTCTGAGGTCTGCAGTCGGCTCTCCCGGGCTGATCTAGTTTGTGGTTGATGTCAGTTTTTCGCTGCTCCCCCCACCCGCACCCCGCGGGACTTCTGACTCTGCACCGACGTTCTCCCGTGAGTGGGTGGCGAAATACCTTACAAGCTGAAATTCAAACCGATAAAGTCTGCTTTTTGTAAGTTTATGGTTTATCTATGAATTCCGTGTACCCAAGCTATCTTCATCCCTGGTTGAGGCAAAATTTGAGCATTGGCAGGATATCATATTTACTTAGGTATTTTGCTCCAATTTGCGGGCATATACTATTCTGGGCACATATGAGAGAAAATCCAGGAAACTTTTTTTCCCAGTATAATCTAGTTGGTTTTTAGCCATTGGTATATACTCTGTCCTTGCAAGCACTGGAGGATTGAAGCAGCATCTGGTCTTGTTTTTTGGGGGGTGCGGTGGGTGGGGGAGAAAAGAGGGCCCATTGTTCCTGACTTCTCGGTAGATTGCTGCTTCTTTCTTCTTTCCCTTCTGTGTCTCCTGAAGCAGGTGGGCTTTCACTCCCTCTGGGTGCCTCCAACCCTTGGAGCTCACTAACGAGCTGGGACCAATGGTGGTCAGGTTCAGACATCGATCTCAAAAGACAAAAACAGTTCTCAGCATTAGATGCTTCTGTAGCAGACATTGAGGCCTGAATCGCTATCCCGATGGGCACATCTGGCCACCTGCTCAGAGAGCAAATCCCAGCCTGTCTATACCACGCCGCAAGTCATGGAGTGGCAGGGAGCCCATGAGAAAGTCTTCATGGAACCAGAAGTGGGGCTCAAGGGCAAGGCAACTTTATCCATCCTTTGGATGTTAAGGGTTCAGTATTACTTTTAGCCCTTTGAGTGGACATCTTCATTCCTTCACGCCAAGCTTGGTGTGTGCACCCCCAAATCCAACGCTTGCTTCCTTGGATACTTAATTGCAGTTGCGTTCATAGACTTAGAATCAGGACCCTCAGGGTTGGGAGGGGGTTCAACTGGTTGTACAGCTTGTCCCTTCCGACAGCTGAGTCTGCTTTACCGCCCCATACTACCGCTGCCTCAACACTTACCAAGGATGGGAATGGACTGCCGCCCAAGGTCACCCATTTCATCCTTGAGTAGCTCTTTCAGAAATACCTTCTTTTCATAAAGCAGATGTCAGCTTGGCCTTTCAGATTTAAATGAGATTTAAATGAGATTATTTTGAATTCTCTTGCCTTATGCAGGAAGCCATTCACAAGCCTTTCAGACTTCCTGTGTATCTTCGATGTGTGGGCAGGAGGCTGTTCCTAAGTGTCCTGGCCACCTCCAGCTGAGGCCGAATCACTCCGTGTATGGAGACCTCTCTTTTCTACACCCATCCTCCTTTCGGCTGTCACCTTTTCCCCTCTACTGAGCAGTTCTCTTCTTTTCCTGCTGGGACATCCCACGTGAGCCTGTCTCAAACACAAGGCCCTGCAAGTGTGTGACATAATTAAGACACTGGCTGGGATTAACAGTGTGGCGACCAGTCAGGTTAGGATGAAACAGGATGCATTTCTATTCTTCAAAACCTCTCAGCTACCTCATCGCCAGGACCCCACTTCCTGGCCACATTTCTCTGCAGCTTCCACATCCCACCAGATGCTGTGCCTCCTCTTTTCTTCTAACTCCTCTCTTCTTCTGTCAAATGTCTTGCTCATGTCCCAAATTCTAGTTAACTCACCCTGTAGAGAAGTTTGGTTTTGCCTTTATCATCTAGACCTTGACCTTGGGACCTCATGGCCCAAACCCAGGGCAGTCTACCAGTGTGTTTTCCCAAAGACAACCCACTCCCTAAAAGTCTTGTGCCAGATGTTACCCTGTCCCCACGCGGTTACACTAAGTCCAGGTCTGACTCCCTGTCGATTCTCTCCAGTTCATTACAACCTGCCCTCCCTTGGCAGGCTTCTTGCTCTCGAGTCATTGCTATGGATGGAAAGAACACAGGCTTTGGAATGGGACCAGAGTCTGAATCCCAGATCTACTATTCATCAGTGGTATGACATCCATTGGGCTAACTTTTCGAGACCATCTTTCCCAGCTATGAAATGGTGATAATTATACCATCCACAGGATTTGTTTGAAAATGTGATCTTCTGGTACGTAATAGACACTCAACAATTTTTATTTACTTTAGTTAAAGTAAAATGAAATGGAGACCAGGTTTAAACATCTCCCAAGCAGACAGAACCGTTTAAGCCAAGTGAGCAAAACTCAATCTGGCTTATTTTTAGGAGCATCCATGGAACTTACTTTAGGTTATTTCTTATAAATGCCACTGATAATCATCAAAGAATCTTAAAACATTTTCCTAAAATGGTATAAGATAAGCACTTTTAACCAATCCCCTGCCATCTGGAAACCCCCACTATAATAACCAATCATTGTGAAGGTCAAGTAACTTTGTCATTGTCATTTTCTAAGCTGTGCCAGAACATCGTGCCCTTGACCTTCATCGCCTGGGTTTGAAGTGCCCCTGATTGTGACCAGTCCGTCTCTCACTCAGTCAAATATTCATATCAAGTCAAGCTCTGTAAATTTTCTTTTAACACTTTCCTTTTCCTTGGCCTCAAAACGCTTCAGCAGGGGTGTGGATGAACCCTCTCTAGCCCAGTTTGTTTGTTTAGATGCCTGACCCCTATCTCCTTGCTCTCTTGGCATTTCATCTGGTCCCTGCTTTCATCCCCAGCTTTGGCTTTCATTACTCAGTCACTCCCACTCCTATGCAGAAGGGAAAGAAAATCTCCTGCCTTTTCCTCAGTATTACAATTCTGACTAACCCGGAAATAGCGTCGGAGATGACTGAGATCAAGTTATGGCTCACAGATATAACTGAGCTGTTTCCTAATTTCCAAAGGGCATCAGAAGTGCTGAGAGTGGGGGGGGGGGGTCAAGATGGCGGAGAATAGCAGGCTGAGACTACATCAGGTAGCAGATCAGCTCAATATCTTCTCTAAACATTGCAAACACCTACAAATCCAAATCCAACAGGAGATCGAAGAGAAGAAGAACAGCAATTCTAGAAACAGAAAATCAACCACTTTCTGAAAGGTAGGACTGGCGGAGAAGTGAACCCAAAATGATGGGAAGATAGACGGGGTGGGGGGGGGGGCAGCTCCCGGCAAGCAGCGGAGCAACGGAGCACAAAATCAGGACTTTTAAAAGTCTGTTCCACTGAGGGACATTGCTCCAGAGGCTAAACCAGGGTGAAGCCCACGCAGGGTCAGCGTGGCCCTAGGTCCTGCAGGGTCACAGAAGGATCGGGAGTGTCGGAGTGTCACAGAGCTCGCAGGTATTAGAACAGAGAAGCCAGCTACAGAGACAGAACTGAGGACTGAACTCTCAGCTCGGGGTTACCTTGAACCAGTCGCAGGCTGGGTGAGCTCAGAGTGCAGCTAGAGGCTGGGGATACGGGAGTGATTGGGTGCTGTTCTCTGGGGGTGCACTGAGGAATGGGGCCCCGGGCTCTTGGCTCCTCTGCGCCGGAGACTGGGAGGCCACCATTTTCATTCCCGTCCTCCGGAACTCTACGGAAAGCGTTCAGAGAACAAAAGCTCCCAAAAGCGAACCCGAGCGGATTACTTAGTCCGGCCCCCTGGTAAGGGCGGTGCAATTCCACCTCCGGCAAAGACACTTGAGAGTCACTACAACAGGCCCCTCCCCCAGAAGATCAACAAAATATCCAGCCAGGACGAAGTTCATCTATCAAGGAAAGCAGGTTCAATACCTAGGACAGCAGTGGAATTCCAGAGGAGGAGAAAGCAAAGTACAGAACTCATGGCTTTCTCCCCATGATTCTTTAGTCTTGCGGTTAATTCAAATTTTTTTTCCATTTTTTTTTCCTTTCTTTATTTTCTTCTGCTAATATTTTTAAAAATTTTACCCTTTTCTTTTTTAATGTTTTTTGACTAGTTTATCTAAAATATATATTTTTTCTTTCTTTTTTATATTTTTTTCTTTATTTGTTTTATTTGTTTTGTTTATTTTTGTTTTATTTTTTAAATTTTTTTCTTTTTTTTCTGAGGCTCTTTTTATCCCCTTTCTCCCCCCCCCACAATTTGGGGTCTCTTCTGATTTGGTTACAGCACATTTTTCTGGGGTCTTTGCCACCCTTTTAGTATTTTATTTGATCCTTCATATCCTCTTATCTGGACAAAATGACAAGGTGGAAAAAATCACCACAAACAAAAGAACAAGAGGCAGTACCAAAGGCTAGGGACATAATCAACACAGACATTGGTAATATGTCAGATCTAGAGTTCAGAATGACGATTCTGAAGGTTCTAGCCGGGCTCGAAAAAGGCATGGAAGATATTAGAGAAACCCTCTCTGGAGGGTTATATCTCTCTGGAGATATAAAAGCCCTTTCTGGAGAAATTAAAGAACTAAAATCTAACCAAGTTGAAATAAAAAAAGCTATTAATGAGGTGCAATAAAAAATGGAGCCTCTCACTGCTAGGATAAATGAGGCAGAAGAAAGAATTAGTGATATAGAAGACCAAATGACAGAGAATAAAGAAGCTGAGCAAAAGAGGGACAAACAGCTACTGGACCACGAGGGGAGAATTTGAGAGATAAGTGACACCATAAGATGAAACAACATTAGAATAATTGGGATTCCAGAAGAAGAAGAGAGAGGGGAGAAGAAGGTCTATTGGAGAGAATTATTGGAGAGAATTTCCCTAATATGGCAAAGGGAACAAGCATCAAAATCCAGGAGGTGCAGAGAACCGCCCTCAAAATCAACAAGAATAGGCCCACACCCCGTCACCTAATAGTAAAATTTACAAGTCTTAGTGACAAAGAGAAAATCCTGAAAGCAGCCCGGGAAAAGAAGTCTGTAACATACAATGGTAAAAATATTAGATTGGCAGCAGACTTATCCACAGAGACCTGGCAGGCCAGAAAGAGCTGGCATGATATATTCAGAGCACTAAACAAGAAAAACATGCAGCCAAGAATACTCTATCCAGCTAGGCTATCATTGAAAATAGAAGGAGAGATAAAAAGCTTCCAGGACAAACAAAAACTGAACGAATTTGCAAACACCAAACCAGCTCTATGGGAAATCTTGAAAGGGGTCCTCTAAGCAAAGAGAGAGCCTAAAAGTAGTAGATCAGAAAGGTACAGAGACAATATACAGTAACAGTCACCTTACAGGCAATACAATGGCACTAAATTCATATCTCTCAATAGTTACCCTGAATGTTAATGGGCTAAATGCCCCAATCAAAAGACACAGGGTATCAGAATGGATAAAAAAACAAAACCCATCTATATGTTGCCTACAAGAAACTCATTTTAGATGCGAAGACACCTCCAGATTTACAGTGAGGGGGTGGAAAACAATTTACTGTGCTAATGGGCATCAGAAGAAAGCTGGGGTGGCAATCCTTATATCAGATCAATTAAATTTTAAGCCAAAGACTATAATAAGAGATGAGGAAGGACACTATATCCTACTCAAAGGGCCTGTCCAACAAGAAGATCTAACAATTTTAAATATCTATGCCCCTAACGTGGGAGCAGCCAACTATATCAACCAATTAATAACAAAATCAAAGAAACTCATCAATAATAATACAATAATAGAAGGGGACTTTAACACTCCCCTCACTGAAATGGACAGATCATCCAAGCAAAAGATCAACAAGGAAATAAAGGAAATATAAATCAAAACCACAATGAGATATCACCTCACACCAGTCAGAATGGCTAAAATTAACAAATCAGGAAATGACAGATGCTGGCCAGGATGTGGAGAAAGTGGAACCCTCCTCCACTGTTGGTGGGAATGCAAGCTGGTGCAACCACTCTGGAAAACAGCATGGAGGTTCCTCAAAATGTTGAAAATAGAACTACCCTATGACCCAGCAATTGCACTACTGGGTATTTACCCTAAAGATACAAACGTAGTGATCCGAAGGGGCACGTGAACCCAAATGTTTATAGCAGCAATGTCTACAATAGCCAAAGTATGGAAAGAACCTAGATGTCCATCAACAGATGAATGCCTAAAGAAGATGTGGTATATATACACAATGGAATACTATGCAGCCATCAAAAGAAATGAAATCTTGCCATTTGCGACAACGTGGATGGAACTAGAGGGTATCATGCTTAGTGAAATAAGTCAATCGGAGAAAGACAACTATCATATGATCTCCCTGATATGAGGACGTGGAGATGCAACATGGGGGGTTAGGGGGATAGGAGAAGAATAAATGAAACAAGATGGGATTGGGAGGGAGACAAACCATAAGTGACTCTTAATCTCACAAAACAAACTGGGGGTTGCTGGGGGGAGGTGGGATTGGGAGAGGGGGAGGGGGGTTATGGACACTGGGGAGGGTATGTGCTATGGTGAGTGCTGTGAAGTGTGTAAACCTGGCGATTCACAGACCTGTACCCCTGGGGATAAAAATACATTATATGTTTATAAAAAAATAAGAAATAAATAAAAAATTAAAAAAAAAAAGAAGTGCTGAGATCACCGTGAAGATGAACCCTCTCTTTGTTAGGGAGGACTAAAGGAACACTGGCCTCCGTACCTGTTTTTTTGGCATCTCATAAGTAAGCACCTCTGTACTCCTGAAAAGAAAACAAGTTAGAGATGCCGTAATGGCTCTCACAACCCAAATCTCACCAACATACAAGGTTTAAAAATCTTAAACAAACAAAATATCTTGCAACATAATCTCTGTTCTAGTGCCAAATGACTCGGTTTTAAATACATAAAACTCCACGTATAAACCCTTAAGTGTAAAACGCTGGTAAGGAAATTGATACTAAGTGAAGATGATCATTTTTATGATGAATTGACCTACCATATAGGTTATCGGAACCTCAAAACTAACTCAGCCTCTGATGAGGTGGGAATCTCCAGGATGGGAGTTACCAGAGAATGGACCCTCACCCACTCAGCCAGGGAGACACTCCAGGATGCACATCTCCTTCAGATCTGGCGATTCTTAGGGTGCGGGGAATGTTTGCATGTTTTCACTGGCATTTTCACATCAGAGAGGCATTCTAAGAGAAAGCATCCTGGTTGAGCAGCTTGAAAGGACTGTTCTTTTTTTTTCTTTTTAAGATTTTATTTATTTATTTGAGAGACAGAGATCACAGTAGGCAGCGAGGCAGGCAGAGAGAGAGAGGGAGAAGCAGGATCTTTGTGGAGCAGAAAGCCTGATGTGGGGGCTCAATCCCAGGACCCTAGGAACATGACCTGAGTTGAAGGCAGAGGCTTTAACCCACTGAGCCACCCAGGTGCCCTGAAAGGACTGTTCTATAAGCAATTTCAGATGAGTTATTTTTCTCATTGCGGTCCAGATGCTCATTTGACAAAAAGTATAAAAATGAATGCCAGTATTAGCTGGAAACCAGGTCTGGCTACTGTAACAAAAGTCAAAATAATTGTGACTTAATAGAGGCCGGATTTATTTCTCCCTCGTGATATGGTCTAAACTCAACCTGTCCAGAGCTGAGAAGGCAGCTCCCCAGTTTGGGACCAGGCTCCCCGGATACTATTTGGCATCTTCAACACTCATCTTTCACCTCAGGGCTAAACTGTCTGTTCTCAACTCTTGCTGGTGAAAGAGGAGAAGGGGAAGCAGAGGGCACAATCTTTCCCTTTTTCGGGTGTGAACTGCAAGTTGTTTACATCTACCTGCTCCCGTCCCATTGGCTATCACGCAGGCACGTGGTCCCATCAATCTGTACCACCAACTGCAAGACAGAGCCTTGAGCGGGATGCCACGTGCCCAGCTAAAATTCAGGGCTTATCTTGCTGAAAGAAAAAGAGAATACATACTCAAGAGGAGCTAGCAACTATCCTTACGGTTTCCTGTGAGCTTCTGCTAAGACAGAGGTGGAATGTTTGACAGAGAGTCAGGGTTCAATTGATAGTAGTTAATGTTTTTGTTTGTTTGTTTGTTTGTTTTTTATAATAGGCAAAAATTTAAAGCAGTGGATTTGATTTCAGTCTTGATATAGAGACAAAAGAAAAAGGTATGTGTGCCTTCACACTTTCACACAGAGACTCCCAGTGTGGGTCTGATTAAGAATGGCTAAGGTTTGGGGATAAAGTGACCATCACTGTCCTGGCTTCCTGGTCCTGCTGGGTTTTAGGGAGTGAAGGCTTGGCCCTTGAGTAAGGCCTCAAACTTGCCACCCCTCCCGGCCAGTCCTGATTAGGTTATCGCTGGTGGTGTGTGTTGGGGGAGTCCAAATTGCATTTCCCCCTTAATGCCCAACTCATTTTTTCAATTCAGGCATCTGGGCTTCTGAGGAATTTCATCCCCTTCTCCACTGGTCCAAACATACCTCATGGACAAGGCTCCCCGAAACATCACACAAAGGAATGTTACCCACATCTCTTCTATACACTGCCATGCTGCTCTCATTATCTTTATGCAAGGAATCTCTTTTCCTCAAGTTCCAAGAAAAGGAAAAGGGCAGGGAAGGGAGGGGTGGGGGAAGGGGAGGAGGAAAGGGAGGAGGTAGGATAGGGGAAGGGGAGAATAGGAAGAGAGTAGGAATCTGTGCCAAAGAGAGATTTACCCGGAACAGAAACCAAGTCAGTAAGCACACATGGCAGTGGGATTCTGCAGTAGCGAGCAGTCACATGGCAATGCTCCCTCGCCCCAGATCACAATCTGAGAAGATCTAAGACACATCCTATCGCATTGGGAGGGAGACTTGATAGCGGTGGTAGGGGAGGAGGGTGATTCACGCATCATTCCATGCTCAGATGATTATTATTCAGGAGGACATCCAAGAAGGACATACCCTGAGTGAAAATTTACTTGACATTTTGGCAAACTACTAAATTCTAAGATAGCGTTTCACTGACAATGAGAAAAATGTCAAATTAAACTGCGGAGCAGTCACTCTGTGGGGCTGTAAAGGAATACTATTTTACGATAAGTGTCTTTGGGGCTTTCCCTGTCAAAAAACGAAATAGCCTGACCAGTTAGAGCAGGACTCACTAAGAGGAGAAATTTCACATGGACTCTTTGACTAATGATAAAATAAGACTATAACTCAATGTGAGAGATTTAAGGGATCTAAGTGGCTATCAGGACATGGTGGCTCTTTTTTTTTTTTTAAAGATTTATTTATTTATGTGTGTGAGAGAGAAAGCACATGTCCTAGTGAGGGGAGACTCCACACTGAGCACGGAGTCTGACATGGGGGGCTCAACCTCACGACTCCAAGATCCTGACATGAGCTGAAACCAAGGTCCGACGCTCAACCAACTGAGCCACCCAGACACCCTTGGGACACAGTGTTTTATAGTTAAGAAAGCCTCAGACTTGCTTTGCCATATGCTCAAACAGTGGCAGAACCACAACTAAAACCTAAGCATTAGAGGCCCCTAGGCCAGTGAGCCTTGTCTGGAATGTTCTGACATCAGAGGAATCTCTTATTCTATAAAGAAAATATCTCCTGTGGGAAATCATTAATATGTCCTTATACTGATTTTATCAAAAAGGATGAGACCTGAGATGGTGAAACAAATTCTAAGGGTATAAACAATGTCATCCAACTGTTGTATAATGACCACATTCCGGAGGAGTTTTCCGAGTGACAAACGACTTCAAATAAACATTTGGTTC
This sequence comes from Meles meles, assembly GCF_922984935.1. Classification (NCBI taxonomy): domain Eukaryota; kingdom Metazoa; phylum Chordata; class Mammalia; order Carnivora; family Mustelidae; genus Meles; species Meles meles. The sequence goes on from NC_060072.1 coordinate 66,727,792, forward strand.
TGGCGGCACATTTTGTAAGTGGCTTTAGAGGACATGTGGAACGCAGAAGAATGCAGAAGAGACTGGTGATCTCAATAGACTGGGAATGAGGAAAACCCTCTGTTAAATAATGGGAACCGAGAAAATAAGGTAATGTTTAGGAAATCCCCCTTCCTATCTGAGTGAGACAGTAGGGACTGCCTAGACTCAGGAGATTGTACTGTTAAGTGAAGAGCTGCTCCATTTGACCCAAACGCAGTGGCAGCGATGAGCGTGCATGTGTGGGAGAGTGACAAGTGACCACCCCATCTGTAAGGAGAGCAAGGAGGAGCTGGCAGGCAGTGGGCTATGGGAAGCAGCTGAGGGGAAAGTACACTGCCCAAGGATTCAGATGACTTGGGTCCCAGTCCTAGAGCTGTTGCTAGTTGTCCAAGCTGTGCCACCGTAGGCAGGTTACTTAAACTCTCTGGATGGGCTTCAGGTTTCTACTCATAAAAGAAGATTTTGCTTCATCTTTGCCAGCTCTAAAATTCTGCTTTCCTGGGTTCACTATTCAAACGCCTATAGCAAAGCTTCCCAAACATCCAACCTGAGGCACCTTGGCCCCCCAGGGGAACTGTGGCAATGTCACAGCTGGTTGTCACACAGTGGGAAGGTGCTACTGCTGTTGGCATGTGGTGGGGGCAGGACAGGGATGCTACTAAACATCCCAAAATACAAGGGGAGCTCCCTACAACAAAGACTCGTATACTCCAAAATTTTCATAGCGCTGATCAAAAAACACTAACTGAAAGAACCATATAATGACAAACCCATTTCAGCCAATTACTGTCATGTTGCCAGATTGTTTTTTTAAGAGAATTTGAAAATTTGGATTTTTATGTAAAATATTCCCAATTAAAGATATAGATAGATAGATCTATATATATAAGATATGCTCTAGGAGCCATATAAAATGGGGCCTTAGGACAAATCCTGTCAGCAAGCTATAGGTTTCTGAAATCTTATTTAGCCACATACTGTTCAAGTAATTAGTGAAACTTAACTGAAAGCATGGATTCCTTTCATCTGTGTCTGATTTTCTGAGCCAGAGGTAAACAGGTCACGGTTAACCCATGTGTGTGCTCACACAATGTGTGTGTGATGGAGTGGAAAAAAAAAACACTACACGGAGTGTTCAGAGACATTCCCACTACCATCTGGGTAACGCTGGGGTCAGAATCCTTACATTTTCTGAACAACAGGATCTCCATCTTTGAGGAGGTTATCGATACCCTTTCTGTCTACTTCTCTAGGTTGTCACAGGGTAATAGTATCTTGGAGCCAGAAGAGAACTTCAGAAATCACCTAAGACACAGTTACACCCAGAGAGGGGACATGACTTTGCCCTTGAACCCAGTCCATCAATGGCAGGCCCGCTCCTGAGAAGCCAGTGTCTTGGCTCCCTGTCCCCGAGTTCTGGGAGAGTGAGGCGAAGGCAGGTGGTGTGGGCGGGAGCGCCAGATGTCTCTCTCTTCCAGATGTGGTCTTCCAGCTGTGCCTGAGCTGCACCAGCTGTGACCCGAGAATTAGATGAGAGGGATGGGAAAGCACCGTGGAGCCTGTAAGCGGCTGCCCTGTCTCCCAGACAGAAGGCTGGTACGAGTGTTCGTTTTCCTCCAGTGTACAAGCGCAGGCAGCAACCTGGCCAACAGCAATGCACGCACCCGCTGCTGGTCCCGGGAGGCCTGAGCCCGCCCGTGACTGGCTCAGCTCCCACAGTGGGCTGCGCTGAGAAAACCGATGCAAAAGCCCGTCGGGACTCTTCTTCGTGGGCCGCTGAGAGGAGCAGTGTTGTCCCAGGGCCACTGGGACTGGAAGTGCAGTGTTCTTTCTGTATTCCTGGAGCTGGTGGCGTCGGGAGTGAAATCCGCAAGGCTTACCAGGGTTTAGGGACCTCAGAACTCTTCGCCCCACCACACTCCCTCTCAGCACCTCGGATGCTTTCCTGCCTCCCGCGGGGTTCTGGCCCATGGGGCGTGGGGGGCTCACAGCAGGACAGCAGGGCTGTCTCCGTGGCTGCACAGCCCTGCTCCAGGGCAGAGGCCTCAGAGCCCTTCCACCTTTGCTCAGCGTGACGAGAGTCCCAAGTTTTGGCATCAGCATTCAGAGCTTTTTTCTTCTTCCTTAGTGCAAAAAACCAGCTCCCACGTCCATTGTGAACTTGGCCACCGGTCGTGCAGGCTGCCCCGCGGGTGAGACAGAACGTGCAGATGCTGAGGCTGCACCGGCAGGTTCCACATTTTTTAGGGTAATGATAGAGTTTTCGGTTACTTACAGGATGTAATTATAAATACATATTTGCAAAAGAACCAGCCTGATGTGCTTAGTTTCCCATGAATAGCCCACTGCACTTTGGAAATGCGCCCACCGCCCCTCTGAGGCCCTCCAGCCCGGATCTCTCTCCTCTGATTTTCCTTTGTTCTTCCAAATCTGTACCACTGACTGCGGAACCACAGACCCTCTTACTCTCTCTCATCCCTTTATGTGTGATTGCAGGAAGAGTCACTTATTCTCCGTTCTACCTCATACAAAGTATTAACCGTGAGAAACATCGGACTTCTTTCCTTTTTATTCCCATCGTGTAGGCTGGTGTATGGCATTTACCAGATTCCCAAGAAGCATTCACGGTCGTTGGAGACTTGGAGGGTCAGGGACCCCATAAAGAGCATCTTGCTGCCACGTGAGACTGATAGACACTTTGAAAAGTCAGACATGGGAATAGCAGATATAAAGGCCAGTCACTAACGAATCTGGATGACAAACTGGGCGAGAGGCCGCTGAGTATCATGGTGTTGACTGAGTGGGTCCTGGTGCCTGAGGCAGGCCTGTCACCAGCAGGGAGAAAACTGCCCCCAGGAAGTGTGGAGGCAAGTTCTCAGGTGGAAGCTCATCTCCCACGGGGAGAAGGACAGAGTTTTCAGTCACCATTATATTTACCTCCAGTTTACCAATCTGAGAACCCTTGTAGCTGCCTTGAGGCCCAGTGACCAGCGGGGCAGAGAGACACAGAGGTTACACTTGTGAAGCCTCCCTCCGTCAGGAAGGCTGCCTGAGAAGTCGGGGAGGGCTAGTCCCCCTTCACAATTTATTTTATTTTATTTTATTTTAAAGATTTTATTTATGTTTTTGACAGACAGAGATCATAAGTAGGCAGAGAAGCAGGCAGAGAGAGAGGAGGAAGTAGGCTCCCTGTGGAGCAGAGAGCCCGATGTGGGGCTCGATCCCAGGACCCTGGGATCATGACCTGAGCTGAAGGCAGAGGCTTAACCCACTGAGCCACCTAGGCGCCCCACAATTAATTTTAAATGATGGCAACATCCGAGCTCCTTTTTCAAATATGTTTATCAGATTTCAACACACCTCCTTCAAACCTTATCCACATCCCAACACAATCTTCTGGTATTACCTACCCCTCCTGACACAGGGAAAGCAAGAGTGATTTTATAACATCATCAGATGATCATATTATGAAGTTAGTACACTAACACTTCTTAATTTATTAACTGAACTAAAGCATTTCTTCAGTGGTTGCATTGGTACAGGCTGTCATTCGGCCACCTTTCCAGAAACTGGGGAGGGCCTATAGGAGGAATGGCTCTGAGCTGAAGCCTGGCTACCCCACAGAGACTGGCCAGAGGGGCAACCTCTGTGTGAGAGCTTAATTAGGCCAATTCATGGGGTAGAATCAAAGCTGTCACCACCTAATTATGTACTATACAGTGGTTAACTGAATGTCATAATAAAAATTTTTTAAAAAGTAAAAAATTAAAAGCTATAACCAGACTCTGTTAGGCTAAGGAAGCAGCATTACAAAGTTTGTAGTTTAGGTTTTTACTTATTTTTTTCTTTTCTCTATATAAAAGACTTAATTTTTTTAAAATCAGTTTTTAAAATTTAATTTTATTTTATTTTTTCAGTGTTACAAGATTCATTGCTTATGCACCACACCCAGTGCTCCATGTAATACGTGCCCTCCACAATACCCATCACCAGGCTTACCCAACCCCCACACCCCTCCCCTCCAAAACCCTCAGTTTGTTTCTCAGAGTCCACAGTCTCTCATGGTTTGTCTCCCCCTTCAATTTCCCCCAACTCACTTCTCCTCCATGTTATTCCTTATGCTCCACAAGTAAGTGAAACCATATGGTAACTGAATCTTTCTGCTTGACTTATTTCACTCAGCATACACAGCAAAATTGGGAGGAAGGTACAGAGATGTCCCATGACCCCCTGACCCCCTCACCCCGCAACACACACACAGCCTCCCCGATTACAAACATCCCCCACCGGAGGGTACACTTGCTGTAATTGATGAACCTATGTGGACACATTATACACATTATAATCACCCAAGGTCCACAATTTACAGTAGGTTTCACTCTTTGTGTTGTACATTCTATGGGTTGGACAAATGTATAATGATATTGATCTGTCACTAGAGTATCGCACCGAGTATTTTCACTGCCTTAAAAATCCTCTGTGCTACTCTCTCTCAAAAAAAAAAATTGAACTCTGGAAGGATCAAAAAAGTTAAATAAAAATATAAAACCATAAAAAACATAATTAATATAGATGAATAATTTTACAGTCTTGAGATAGAGAAGACTAGGAGTATGACCCAATAGCCATTAACTATAAAGGAAAAAAATATATTTCATTTGGTAAAAATGGGGGGGGGTCTATGTAATTTTTTAAAGCTACTGACAAAACAAGAGAAAATATTTGGGAAATGTATGAAAGGAAAAACGTTCTTATTTATAATGTTAAAAGATTTCTTTAAACAAAAAGAGTAGAAAAATGATACTCATCAAATTCACTAAGGAAGAAATACAAATGCACCAAAAATATATGAATGGAGTTTAGACTCACTGATACTCCAAGAATGGCAGATCCATTAAGAAAATGAAATATTTATGTAATTAGCAAGGAGGAAAGAAAGGGTATCTTCGAACATTTTTAATCATCATGAAACTGCTTAAATCTTTATTAGAAACAATGTATCAGAGATCTGAAAAACTGTTCCTCAAATGCTTTTCTTCGATTCAGCCATCACAGGTGTAGGAATTTACGTTAAAGAAGTAGTCAGAAATAAACAAAAAGTCATGTACGAGTATGTTTTAGGTCAATCACTCCCAGGCCCTATTCTAGCTTTGGTGATAATGCTCTATCAACTGAAATGCGTTTATATTCATTATCTATCATCCAAGAAGATGAAATTTCTCCCTCATGTTTTCCAAGTTTCACTGTAGCTCAGTTTCCAAGCTGTATACTGTCTTCAAGAAATTCCTTCTGGGCTTCTTGTTAACTTTGATTAATTAGACTTTGTGAGACCAACACAATTACTATGTTTTGAAAAATTTGACAATATGCCAGCTTCTTACCTGAACCCCAACTTTAAAAGCCAGATGGAAAAGAGAGAGACACGGGGCGGAGTTCTTGCAAATCAGTCATCACATAAAACTCACCTTGGTGGACTACCTCAGTGTTTGGAGGAGCAAAGGAAAAGCCAGTAGTCTCCCGAAAAAACACGGAATCAGGAACCTATTTCTCTACCTCAGTGCCAGGAGATTTCAGGAGCAAATCGGCTTTTATTTTTCTTCTTACTACAGGTTAGTTTTATGACCTTTATTTCCTTGAAAACTTTGGGGCTTAATGGGATTTTTAAATTTTGTTGTATGTCATATAACTGCATGATTAGAAAAACACCCTGTGTTCTATATACACAATCAAAAGAAAAAGCCTAGCTAATGAGTATGGGATAGTCACAAGGGAAGGAAAAATGGACCAAGACTTCACTCCAAAAGCAACTCATTACCATTTCCAGCGAAGAAGAAGACAGGTTGGCGTCAGCGTCTGCTACACTTCAGAGAGAGATCTGGCCCACTGAGGTTTCATTTGGGTTTATTTCAGATGAGGGGCTAAAGAGACCTAGGGGATGGGATACTGGAGTTTAAGGGGAGCTGCTGGAAGCGAAGAGGGTATAAATGTTCAAGGGTGCACCCACGACACACTAAACACAGATTGCATGTGCTAATAGCCTTTTATTTCCACAGCCAGGGCATTTAAATACCTAGGAGAGAAATATTTGACTCTATATTTTTGACATTTGAGAGGTGATTGGTCAAACAAATGTACATATCCCAGTGAAACGTAATAGCCTTGGCATTTAAAAATGGGCACTGTGTATTTGGATCTACATTTTGGATTAATAAATGCAACATTTCAAATTAATAAATGCAATATTTGTTATCCCCGTAAAAAAAAAAAAAAAAATCCTCTGTGCTGTTCATTACCTTCCCCTTCACCACCTCACAACCACTGATCTCTTCACTGTCTCCGTAGTTTTGCCTCTTCCAGAAAGTCACATAGTTGAAATCATAAAGTCTGTAGCCTTTTCAGATTGGCTCCTTCACCTAATAATATGTGTTGAAATTTCCTCCATGTCTTTTCATGGCTTGATAGCTCATTTCTTCTTAGCGACGAATAGTATTCCGTTGTCTGGGTCTACCACAGTTCATCCATTCACCTACTGAAAGTCATCTTGTTTACTTCCAAGTTTTAACAATTATGAGTTGAACTGCTATAAACATCCCTGTGCACATTGTTATGTGGATGTGAGTTTTCAACTCCTTCGGATAAATACCAAGGAACACAGCCGCTGGACTATCTGGCAAGAGTATGCTTAGCTTTGTAAGAACCCACGAAGCTGCCTTCCAAAGTGACTGCATTGTTTTGCATTCCCACCAGCCATGAATGCTACTCCACATCCTTGTCAGCATTTGACATTGTCAGTGTTCCAGATTTGGGCTATATTCATAGGTGTGCAGTGGTACCTCATCGTTGTTTTTGTATGCATTCCTCTAAAGACAAGGATGTAGAGCATCTTCTCATATACTTCTTTGCCATCTATGCATCTTCTTTGGTGATGTCTCTGTTAAGTTCTTTTAGACCATTTTTTAATTGCGTTGTTTTCTTGTTGTTGAGTTATCCGGAACCATTTATTTTCTAAATTATTTTCTCCCGGTTTGTGGCCCATCTTCTCATTCTCTTAATGTTGTCTTTCACAGAGTAGAAGCTTTTAATTTTGATGAATTCCAGCTTATCAACTATTTCCTTCATGGATCATGCCTTTGGTGTTTTATCTAAAAAGCCATCACTACTCCAAGTTCACTTAGGTTTTCTTTTATGCTATTTCCTAGGAGTTTTATAGTTTTGTATTTTTACATTTAAATCTGTAATCCATTTTGAGTTTGTAAAGGGAGTAAGGCCTGTGTCTAGACACTTTTTTTTTTTTTTTGCCTGTGGATATCCAGTTGTGTCAGCAAAATTCGTTGAAAAAACTATCTTTTTTCCTGTCTTATTGTCTTTGCTCCTTTGCCAAAGATCAGTTGACTGTATATTTGAGGGTCTGTTTCTGTTTTTTTTTCTGTTCCATTGACCAATTTGTGTATTTTTTTGCCAATCCCACACTGTCTTGTTACTGTAGCTTTATTGTGAGTCTTGAAGTTGCTAGTGTAAGTCCTTCATCTTTGTTGTTCTCTCTCTTTTTTAAGATTTATTTATTTGACAGAGAAATCACAAGTAGGCAGAGAGGCAGGCAGAGAGAGAGGAGGAAGCAGGCTCCCTGCTGAGCAGAGAGTCTGATGCGGGGCTTGATCCCAGGACCCTGGGATCATGACCAGAACTGAAGACAGAGGCTTAACCCACTGAGCCACCCAGGCACCCCTGTTCTTCTCTTTCAGTACTGAGTTGGCTAATCAGGATTTTTTGCTTCTCCATGTAAACTTTAGAATTAATTTATCCATATCTATAAAGTAAACTTACCGAGATTGTGACTGGGATTGTATTGAATCTATAGATCAAATGGGAAGAACAGACATCTTGACAATGTGACTCTTCTTTTCTATGACATGAAGTATCTCTTTTTATTTAGTTTTTGTTTATTTAGTTTATCAGAGTTTTATGGTTTTCTTCATATCATGTGGATTTTTACTTACTTGTTAGAGTTATAACCCGACTCACTTTGGGAGGCTGCTGATATAAATGGTATTGTGTTTTTAATTTCAAATTCCACCTGTTTACTTTTGTATATTGAAATTGCATACTGTGACCTTGCTGGAATTGCTTATTAGTTGCAGGAGGTTTTGGTGATTCTTTCAGATTTCCTACATAGATGATCATGTCATCTATGAACAAAGACAGATTTATGTCTTCTTGCCCAAGCAATATGTCTTTTATTTCTCTTTCTTGCCTTGTTGCATTAACCAGGACTTCCAATACAATGTTGAAAGGAGTGGTTGAGACTTTGAGGACATCTAGGCCTTGTACCTGACCCTAGTCAGAAGAATTTGAGTTGCTCACCATTAAGTATGATGTTAGCTCCAGGTTTACTGTAACTATTTATCAAGTTGAAGGAATTCCCCTCTATTCCTAGTTTGCTGAGAGTTTTTATGATGAATGTGTGTTGGATTTTGTCTACTGCTGTTGCTGCATCTACTGATATGATCGATGGTGATATTATCAATAGCATGTAATGTGAAGATTATATTAATTGACCTTCAAATGTTGAATTAGCCTTGCATACTTGGGATAAATCACACTTGGTCATCGTGTTTCTTTCCAAACATTTTTGGGTTCAATTTGCTAATATTTTGTTGAGGATTTTTGCATTTATGTTCACGAGAGATACTGGTCTATAGTTTTCTTGTAATGTCTTTGTTTGGTTTTGGTATTAGGGTAATGTTGGCCTCTTGGAATGAACTAGAAAGTATTTCTTGTGCTTCTATCCTCTGAAAGAGATTGTAGAGAATTGTATAATTTCTTTCTTAAATGTTTGGTAGAATTCACTGTGAGTCTATCTGGACCTGGTGCCTTTTGTTTTGGAAGGTTATTAATTATTTATTGAATTTCTTAACTAGATATTGGCTTGTTCAGATTGTCCATTTCTTCTTATGTCAATCTGGGGAAATTGTGTCCTTCAGGGAATTGGTCCCTGTCATCCATGCTATCATATTTGTGAACACAGGGTTATTGATAGTTTTCTTTAGCATCCTTTCACTATCCACAGGATCCATAGTCATGTCCCCTCCTTGATTTGTGATATTAGTAATTTGTGTTAGCCAGAATAGAAGCTTATTGTATTATTGATCTTCTCAAAGAATTAGCTTTTCATTTTATCAATTTATTTTATTCTATTGATTTCCTGTTTTCAAATTCATTGATTTCTCCTCTAATTCTTTTTTTTTCTTTCATTTTGTTTACTTTGGACCTAACTTTGTCTTCTATTTTTAGTTTCCTATGGTAGCAACTTAGACTACTGATTTTCTATCTTTCCTTTTTAAATACATGCATTCAATGCAATAAATTTCACTCGAAGCACCACCTTTGTTGCAGCTCACAAATTTTGATGTGTTTATGTTCTAATTCTTAGTGGTTCCAAGAATAAGCTTAGACATTAAGAAATTTAATGAATTTGGTGAATGAATCCTGGGGTGATAACCTTTGTGGATGAGTAAAGTCTCCCAAAAGTAGGTTTTACTTTCAAAGAGTAAAGGAAGAAAGAAGGACATGGTATCTAGGAAAGAAAAGTAAAACTTGGGACAAGAAATAAGGTTAGAAACTGAGATGGATATAGGATCCTGTCTGGAAAGACTTAATTTGAGAGAATTTTTTTGGACTATGGGAATATTAAGTGGATAGTCAAACAAACAAATAAAAACCCACTAAAAATAGAACTGCTATCAAAATCCAGCAATCTTTCTTCTTGGTATTTATTCAAAGGAATTGGAATCAGGATTTCAAAGAGATACTTTGCACTTCCATGTTCATTGCAGCATTACTCGCAATGGCCAAAGTACAGAAAAGTACCTTAATATCCAATGATAGGTGAATGGATAAAGAAAATGTAGTATGTATATACAATGGAATATGATTCTGCTTTAAAAAATAAAGAAAATTCTACCATTTGTAACAACATGGATAGACCTGGGAGACAGTGATTAAGTGAAATAAGTCAGACACAGGAAGACATGCTGTATGATCTCACTTATATGTAAAACCTAAAATAGTCAAACTCAGAGGAACAGGGGGTATATTGGTGATTGTCAGGGGCTAGGGCTAAGGGGATATTTTGGTGATTGTGGAAGTGATAATTAAAGGTTACAAAGTTTCATTTATATAAATAAACAAGTTCAAGAGATCTATTATATGGTAGTAGATGATGATGATGATTATAATAAAGATATCATTATTATTATTACAAAGTAGGTGGGAGGAAAACTTGGGCCATAATGGGTATGTCTATGGCCTAGAGGATGGTGATGGTTTCATGGGTATATACTTACTCCAAACTCTTCAAGTTGTAAACATTAAATACATATAGACTTTTACATGTCAATTATACTTCAAAAGAAAGGAAGAAAGAAAGAAAAAGAGAAAGAAAGAAGACAGAGAAATGACAGAACTATGAATAGAAGTGAGGCCCTGTTATCTCTTCATGACTATCTCTTCTACAGAATCCTCTGAAAAGTTGGCAGTGACACAGTGAGAAGGAAGGAAGGAGAACTCTATCTCAGGGGAGTAGCAATCAGGGATGGCTCAGAAACAAATATAAACTAAAAAAAACACCTTTGTTTACCAAATATACCATTGGGAGGTAACTCTTAATAGGAAGAAAAAGCTGATTCCTGGGTCACTTATGGAAAAGGCACTGCTGCCTTCATAATTATCTATTTTCTTTTTGTGTTCTAGAAGGGGCCATCCTGTTATAGCTGCACTGTATTTCTTCATAAACAAACATCGATTCAAACCATCAGCCAAGTAAGGGATGCTCAGTGATTCTCTAGTCACAGCACATTGTAGAGTTACTTCCTTTTCCTAATTTCTGTTTCTATGAATAATTTACAGAGTTGTGCAACACACAGATGACACATGGGAATCAGAATTATTGTTTTCATGTAGACCACATTGTTTCTTGCCTATAAATTCCTTCCAACTGGCTTTGAAAAGAATATTGCTTTATACTGCTTTCAACCCAGGAGGGCTCCCTGAAAGTATTTACACCTTATATTCTAGAGAGTCTATTTCTGTGCTCCTCCATCTTGCCATTCAGATGGACTACATCAGTCAGGGTTTCTTGTTAGGGGAAAATTCCACTGGGGTACAGGAGAGTTTAGGATTCTTGTGACGAAAAGGTAGAGGCAGAAAATACAAAAACCAACTGTTTGGAAGAAATCTGGAGCACCCTAAAAGTCACTGTAATTAAAACACAGCAGTTTGTAATTATTCTGAAGGGAAAAAAAACAGTAAGGAAGGCTCAAAAAACACTGATGTGGTTGCCCAAGGTCCTGCCACATTAATTCAAATTGACTTAGATAGGATACCCTCAGATGGGCTGAAAACTAGTTGGAAGGCTTAAAACAAAAGAAAATGCAATATAATGAGGTGGAAAAAGCCGTGGGTTTGGAGTCATTGGAGTATGGTTAGTTCTGCCATTGACTAACCGACTGACCTTTGGCAACTCATGGAACTTCTCTGTGACTCAAATTTGTAACTGCAAAACAGGATACTACCACTTAACCTTGGGTTTAAAGAATGTGTGCAAAGGTTATTTTCTGTTTTCAAATGCTGCTCTCCACACCCCTCTTTCTCCTTTCCATCCAGTGATAGACAGTCTCCTGCCTCACTTTCCCACCAGCCACCTGCTACCTCTTCCTGTGTACTTCCAAATTCTTCCTTAGCATCAGCCTCCAAATTCACAATTTTTTAAATATTTCCTGAAGGCAGCATTCAGTGTCATTAAAAAATGTAACCCATTAGGATACTGATGTTCAGTTTCTTCAAATTATACTTCAAATTAAGAAAATATTATCCCTCTGCTGTTCATTGACCATTTACAACTTCTTGGCTCCTATCAGTAGCTAAACTTAATTTGCTGTTCAGATGCTTGTTGGAGGTGAGGAGGTCAAACATAAAGGGGCTTACTGAAGTGTTGCTTTGATAAAGCCAGAGTAATCTCTGTAATGGTTTAAAGATGTTCTCTCAGTGCTCAGGAATAATGATCGTTACTGTTTCAGTAGGAGCTCTCAAATTCTATTGTGTATTAGAATCATCTGAAAAATTAGTTAAAAATGAAAATTTCTGAAGCCTGCTTCAAAAGATTCTGATTTGGAACATTTAGGTAGAAAACCAAGAGCCTGCATTTTTCACAAGGATCCCCAGGGATTCGGATGCATGTGAGCCACCGCCTCCCGAAATGCGACGAAGCTCATGCAGGCAATTCCAAGAGTAACCTGGAGTTTTGAATCCTTGTGGCTTTAAAAAAGAATATTTTATAAAGAAAAACATTTGCAAAAGGATTTTTTGTATTAAAAAAGTGACGTCTGCCATCAGAGCACAGACAGGAGTTTGGATGGTAGTTTGTTTACATGATTCCTGGGTGCCTTAGAGAAGTGAACTCGTTTTACATTCTTAGTATGTAGCATAACACCATTAGCCACTCCGAGCAGGTATCCTAGGAATGAAATGCATGTAAAATAACAACACCTTAGTCATGAAAAGTACAATAGAAACACTAATAATTATATCTTTAGTATCAATAATTTCAAGAGCTAGATTATTCAGCTAAATGAAGAAAAGCTAAGCCCAGGTTTTCCATTAATTAGTGTTTTCACCCACATAAAGGGCAAAGTGTATGTTTGTCAACACCCAGGGGTAAATCTCGGCCAGAGACAGGCTCAGGTGCAACCAAGAAATATCTACGTGATTGCTTAGCAGTTTTCTGGCAGTCACAGCAACTTAACAGAATCTGCCCTTGACTTGTTTAGTACAAAGAATTGTCAATACAATGGAATACAATGTATACATGAAATTGGATAGCAACATTTTCTTTCTTCTTGCACTACTTCATTTCAGACAATTTCAACCCATCCTTCAAAAGAAAGAAAAGGAAAATTCCTAGTTATAGACTAGCTGGAAGTGAATTATGCCATTTTTCCTATGACCTGGGAGCCATTTTTTATTCTGTGCAAGAGAGTGGCAGATAGACCACAACTGCACTGGATTTTGGAACTTAGTGAAAGATCCACAGAAGAATGTGGTGACTTGTGTCTTTCTCTCTCTGCCCTTAAACCTTCAAACGTTTCTATGTATAACATGCATATACACTGAATGCATGACAACGCAGGACACACACACACCCAGTGTATATATGTGTGTGTGTGTGCATGCACACCCACATTTTTAGATTCACAACATTTTAGATTTTTGGCAAGAGAAAAAGTTTTTAGTCCAATTTTCCAACTTTGAATGGTTAAATATAACCCCAGGAAGTACTTCTATAGCAATCTGAGTGCAAAATGTTGTATTCTCATCATGTTTGTATCCCAGCTAGGTCTTGATAAGCTACTCAAGGAAGTCATAATGTAAATAGGCCGGACTTTCTCCTAAGGTTTGTCTTATCTTGTCTAATTAAGATAGACCAGGTTATGCAGCAATAATAGAAAACTCCCAGAACTCAGTGACTTACACAACAAAAGTTCTCTTTCCTTTAAAATCACTTGTGGATGTAGGAGACCCTCCAAGCCACCTGTCCTTCAGGGGCAGCTCTGCGATGTAGATCCCCAATGTCAGCACAAGGTCGGTGCCTCTGCTGCTCAGCACGGGAAGGCAGCTCGGGGCTGGCGGCAGCAGTTAAATGTTTTGGCCTGGACATAGTACACATCACTTCTGTGAAGCCCATGCTGAAGCCTTTTAGTACCGTGGTGCTGCTCCACCTCACTGCTGTGGTTTAGGGAAATATAATCTACCCTGTGCCCCAGAAACAGAGAACTGGCTAGAATCAGAAGAGAAGTCTCTACTGTACAGATTAAATGGTTTCCAAGGAAATATATAACAGAGCAAAAAGCTTCTTTTAAGAGGGAAGAAACATAAATATAAACAAATTGATGAAGAAACTACTTGATCATAAAAGAATAACAGATCTTAGATGCTGATTGTGAAGGAGAATTCCAGGTTGAATGTATTTTTTTAATTTCACTGAAGCTAACTTTAAGATCGTTGTGAGTTTGTTTTAAAACAACTTTAAAATGCCATGTAGCTGATATTTTAAAGCAATCTATCTTTTGTTTGTCCATCTATATTTAAATTAAAAAAACAGAAATAATAATAGAACCTGGGACAATAGAAAGCCCAAAAGGAAGCTGATGAAATGGTGTTCTGAGGTAAGTCTTCATTCCGTCACTAAGTATATGGTCTACAATCTTGCGGACTTTGATTAAAGCAATTTTCCCTTCCTTTGATCATATACATTTTTTCTTTAAGGAGTTCTTAGAAAAATGTTATAACATAATGTAAGTATGATTTAAAGTGATGCTAGGCCAAAGCTTGAAGTATTGTGCCCGTGTCCTTTCTGGTTATCCCAGAATTTCTATAAAATGGTGGCTAGGATTGAGCTGATTCTCTGATAATTCTCTAGAATCCCTCATGGATTAAAAAGTGGACTGGTCCCAAGTCTGACACATAAAGCTGACACAAAGAATTTAGAACTAAATTGCTAACATAGTTTATGATAGTTTTCTCCTTAGTCACAGAGGTGTGATCAAACTTACTGGTCCAGCCATTGGGGTTGGTTGGCTAGAGATCCTTGAATGAGAAGAAGGAATTGAATGAATTTATAAGTGGAAGCCAAGCTTAAGTTTAACTTTTTAAAAGCATCTTTAATATCATAATTAATCTTGTATGATTATCATTTAGGATAGTTCAAAATATTGTCTGCTATGGGAGAGCTCAAATGCAATACTTTCTGTATGTGCTGGACTAGGTCAAGTCTGAATTCCCCTCCAGAGCTAGGATTTGATGTGTAGACAGAGCGTGCAATTTTGCAATCTGCCAAGCCAGAAGAGGATTTAATATTACATTCAAAACTGTACTCAAATTGTCAAAAAAATGTTCAACAAAATAACACTGCAAATCATACTCAGTCATACTAGCTGGCAAAGGTAGCATGACAAAATTGAGGAATAAAGCATATGGGACGTAGTGTTATTTACATGTTTTCAGGGCTTACGCTCTGGGTGGCTCGCTATTTACAAGACAGCAGTTTCCACCCTTCCCTTCTGCTTTAGGTTTGAGACAAGGCCAAGTTCTCCATCTGACTTCATATGACTGTGGTCTAGTTCAGATTAGCATTTGTCACCACTCTTCAGAGTAGGCAGGCATGCAGCAGACTGGGGGAAGAGAAGGGGAGGGAGGGAGTGGGGAAAGGGGGGAAGACAAAGGAACCAACTCTGTTGAAGGTAAACATACCTGAGACAGTCCCAGTAGCGAAATATGGAGGCTGCATGGTGGTCAGAGGCTCACAGTTTAATTTTAGAGAACAGTTGAAGGAAAGAGCATTTTTGAATTCTCAAAATATTTGCTACCACCGGAAGAAAAAGTCATTCAGTAAAGCATTATTATGCTCCCTCTCTCTGAAGATGTTTTACAGAATTCTAAGCTTCTTAGAAGCTAATGGGACATCTGGCTGAAAGATGACAGATCATAAATACTTTTCAAATAAATTAAGACATGGTTTCACAGAAAAGAAAAACTAGCATCCAGGACAAATGAAGCAATGTAACACATGTATTTTTAAAAGTTAAAATATGACATTCTATCAATATGAAAAATATTACCAAAAATATTAAAAGAAAATAATGGTAATGAGATATTTTAAAGATCATGTAAACAGCACTTTTTTTTTCCTTTACGACTTTAGAACATGAACTCTTATGGGCCGGACATTGTTTTAAAGGCTTTACATGTATTAACCTTCTAACAACCTTATGGAATTTTCTAAAACAGAGGAAACTGACGCAGGGCAAGGTTAAATACTAAGCAGGTAAATGATGAATGTGAGACTTGAACCCAGACAGCCTGGCTCTGTCCTGCATAAACTGTGATAAATCATGAAAGGGATGAAATCTTCTCTCAGTAAAGTTTTGCAATGGGAACAATACTGGGTATTTCCAAATTACTAAATACGTGATGTAATTTCTGATGTTATCACTGGTGGGCTTTATCAGTTACAGTTAATAGGTAAAATCTGAGGAAAGGAGCTAGTGATCCTTGGCTCTGTGTTATGAACTTTGACTAAGATTTAGAACAGAATTGAATTACATTGTACAGCCATTTCTACTTTTCTACGCTGCAAATGTAATAAAGCTCATCACGCTATTAAGTTATTGATTTGGACTGGTGATTTCCCTTGAGAGTTGATTGGAACGTGGGAGAAGGGGAGTTTTTTTGGAAGAACATTTATTGTTACATTTACATGAGCTCCTCTGTCCTTTCCATTCCAACGGAGTTAACCTGTGTAAACTATAGGCTACATCACGGTATTCGGTAGTATTGATGTGCTTGAGCTGGGGAACATAAATCTTTTCCCCACCAGGTAAACAATAGCAATTAAATGGAATTTGGCTTAGAAGGGAAATGATCTTCCCACCACTTCGCCCCATCAGCATAAACCTTAACACTGCAAGAAGCCACAGGGTTTACTGCAGGCTGTGGTGATGTACCACTCAGCACAATCCGATTGCCAAGAGGCTGGGCCTCGAGCTTGTACTGAGAAAGATCATCAGCATCCTTTCAAAGGAGATATATTACAAAAGTGAATCCAAACAGATTGAGTGGCTAGATTAAATAAAAGAGACGAATGTGTCTGGCAAAAGGAAATAGCTCCCCTTCTGAAAAGCATGGCTTTGGCATCAGGCGGTCCCGAGTTGGAACTCAGCTCCACAGTTTACAAGCTGTGATCACTGGTGAGTTGCTGAACCTCTGTCAGCTTTGGTTTCCTCTCCTTTCAAAGAACTGTTAAAAGCATTAAGTGGCTATAATATGTTTAGCACAATGCGTGGCACATCATAGAGCTCAATAAATTATTTTTAAGTGCAAAGCTACCTCTCAACAAACTCAATGATTGGAAAAAGGGTGTGAATAAAATATTTTTGAGAACTCATACCTGAGGCATTCTTTCTCATGAATCAAAAATCCATTTTGGAAGCCTGATTCCATATTATTCAATTTCTGAATAGTGACTAATTTGAATTATTCTAAATTAAGTGAATAATGAGGTTGTTCGATGTGCTTACTTTTTAAAATGAAAGTCATTTTGATCCTCATCACACTCAAAGCAAACCAAGACTGATTCTATAGTAGTTCCTCAAATTTAGAAGATGAGTTTCTGATTTTGAGGATAATTTGGGCCAAAGATCAGAGAAATCCCTTCTACTTGCAGGCACTAAACTAGAAATGTTCCTTCTTTTCCAAGAGTCATACATTGGTCAGAAGGGTTACTCAATAAGGTCTCTTTTACCCTTTATTCATGATAAAATTAAATAACATATCAACAGCATGGAATCCTAGCCTTTCCCTAGTGACATACCTTTCCTTAGAGTGTTTCATGTGTCCTTGTACTGGTGACATGCATACTCCCAATCTTAAAAAAGGTGGAGGGAAACAAATCTGACTATGTTAAAGATCAGGGGAAATAACCTGGTCATTGCTTCTTCCCTGGCAAGGGAATTTCTAGATTCACTCTCTCCAATAGGGTAGTTACTAGTCACAGGTGGCTATACACATTTAAATGAAAATTAATTAAAATAAAATAATTTAGTTTTCTCAGGCACACTAGCCACATTTCAAGAGTTCAAGAGTCACAAACAGCTAGTAGCTACCATATTACATAATTCACATATAATACACAGTTTCCTTCATCTCCATACCTTCTGTCAGGAAGCATTGCTAAATGACTGACAGTAAAGGTATCCAATTATAATTTTTCTTTCTCATTGGGCACACCAAGATACAGTCTTCCTCTTATTTTCTCTTATTTTTTAAGAAGTTTGTAAAAATACTTAGAGAATGAAATGTAGCAGCATCTTGTGCCTTTACTCCCATCTTTGTTTTGACTTCTTCATGGGAATGGAATCTCTCCGTACTTATAGTTCCATGTTCTCAGTTTCATGGCCGCCTGACAGTGATCTCAGCTTGCTGAAGCCAACCTGATTGACCAGGGGTTAACTGACACATTTCATCTCTCAAGTATTTCTATTAGTCGATTGAATATATGCTAATTAGAATAGCTATTCAGCAGAGGACAGGCTGAAAGGGGTACCCAAGCCAGGCAGTAAGGCAACGAGATGGCTCTTTTCTTTTCTACCGCTCTGGTTTGGAATCTCTTGGATTGCGCCATTTCCCTTCCCTCACGACGATACCAGTCCCATCTTATTTATGCTTCCTTCCTTGTTATTTGTCAGTGTGTATCATAATAGCAGGAGGGTGGGGCCACCGGGCAAAGAGAAAAAAGAGAAAATACACTTTTCATGAGGGCCGAGAAGCCCGTCTCCTCCCTAGAAGACTCATCAAGGCTGAGAAAATGTCGGTCCTTTGCGCCCCAAGCCACGGCTATTCCTTCATCATCCTGAACCTACATCCTATTTACTTTACACCTCAGCTCAGTAAGAAAAAGTACAGAATCACCTGAAGCTGCATATTCTTTTGTAGTATACACAATTCTTGATGAGAAGATGTATGATTACCTCAAGGGCTAGAGAAAAGGGGTACCTTTTCTACTTCCACTTTTCCCACCATCATGAATAAAATTCCCAATCAATCTGGAGAGGATTATATAAGAAACTGTGGCTATTTATAATGTTGAATTCTATTCCACAGTAAACCTTCAAGAAGAGACACTCTGCTTGGCAAAGTAGTAAGAATAAAGAGAGGTAGGCCGGTCAAAGTTGAAGCCCAATAAAAGGGGGTGAAAAAGGAACCAACTAGCACCCAGGTTACAGACGTACCCAGAGCCATTCATTTACCAACTATCTCCATGTCTTCAACGGAGTCTTGTTTTTATCATCTGTACCTCATCCTATTAGGATCCCTGCCCCAGTGACAGAAACCACAACTGGTTACTTGTTTCTATTCCTACACATTGTTTATGTTCTTAGCCTCCAAAGTGAAACTATGAATGCATTTTCCCAGAGAGACATTAGTTGGTTCAATAAATTTAGGTCTCAGGAGATCATGAGCTGTATTGTGGAGAAGTGATTATTTGGGAGCAAGAATGGAAGAAGCAAGGGCTCACTGGGGAGACTATTTCAAAAGTCTAGGCAAGAGATGATAAAGGCTTTGGTCGGGGAGGTAGTCGTGAAATGAATGGAAAACAGTAGATAGGACTCAGGAGAGACCTTCCGGTAAAGCAGACAGGACTGACTTGAGGAGGAAGTGAGGAGAAAAAAGAGAAATGGAGGAGATGATAACTGACATTCGTTGATTGGGAAATATTATCAAAGACAGAGAAAAGACTTTCTGGGTGGCAGGGGGGCGGCTAGCAATAAAGAGCATTGGTTTTACTATGTGAAGTACCACATCCAAGTGGAAATATTAAGTAGGGAGCTAAATACAGGGCTCTGAGCTTCAGAGAACTGGGTGGCAGGCACAAATTCGGTGGTCTTTAGCATTCAGACAGTATGTAAAGCCATGGAATCAGATGAGATCATGCACAAAGAGAGACTAAAACAAGGAGGGCACCAGCGCTGTTACATTTAAGGTTGAGGTCCATTGAACACTCCATTATGGGTTATATCGAATTTTTCAGCCAGCCTGGTAGACTACTTCATATGCGTAATAGAGAGTATGCATCGCAAATTATAAGGAATAGGGAGAAAATCCTTCTCTGAACACGAGATTTCTTCACGTGAGGAACTGCCAGCATAAGAAAGAGTTACATTAGGTAGATTATTGTGACAGTCTGGAAAAATTTCGTTTATATAAAAGGGAACAAATCTTACTCTTCGACAACTGCAGCCAGCTGGTTATTTATCTGGATTGCTTAGAAACAATAGGCCAGAGTTTCCCCAAAAGTCTGATGTGGTATTTCTACCTAGTTTACTTCATTTTAGGGACCAGCTTGCAGACATGATAGTTTTTTATAATGAAGGGTAGAAGGTCTTTTTTCCCTGCTTTCTGAGACAAAAAGAGAAATGTGTAAGAGGAAATAAAAGATGTGTTGTTTAGCTTTAGCAATCTAAGAGCTCACAGACATAAAAAATATTGGTTTGCCTGTAAAGTTATAACACAGAATGGATGCTAAAGACTAGCTCACTGAGACAATAAGTACAATTTTACTAATTGAACCATAGTCTAACATGTTTATAGTTTAAAAATTAAACATTTACACTTGGGGCCGTTGTGGAAAGCAGGCGAAAAGAAAGATAAAAACAGAACACAGGGGAAAATGTTTCCAAGAAGGTAGTACCTTCCACAGTGTCCGGCAGTTACTAACATTTTACGGAACAGTACCGACACTCAGGAGCAAACGCTCAAAATGCATTACTTATAGATCTTGCCACAAGGAATTTTCTATAATCTGTCTCAGCATCTGCGCTGTGTTGAAGTCGGTGATTTGTACATTCTGTGGCTTCAGAGTTTTCTTTTTAAATCAGCTCCCAGACTTCTGAGAACTGAATGTTTGCCAGGACTGAGTCAAGTTTTCCTACCTTTACAACGAGTTTGTTTCTTGATTTCTCTGTATTTCTCAAAAATACAAGACCAGTTTGTATCACCACTGGGAGTCGGAGGTAGATTTTAAAAGCCTATCAGATGTTTCTTGGCTTCTGTGATCAGAAGGACTCTGATACCACATTGCTCTGGACATTCCCAACCTGACCCACTCCCAAACCCCTCCCTTCTCCTCTCAACCACATCCCCAGCCGGGCCCTTGGAGGCTTTTACTCTCCATCACAGAACCCTGTGTGGACAATCCCTTCTCCCAACTTTCTTCTTGCTTTCTTTTTGTAACTGAAAACTTCATGGACTGGGACCAGTGAGTCTCATACTTACCCTACAGCCCACTCAATGGAAGGCTTTTTCTTAGTCTTACGGCCTGGAACCCCTTACAACCATTAGAAATTATTTCACACATCATTTTTCAGATGGGCTTCCCAACTCACACTCTTAGAAGATTTCTTAATTTGGGTAGCACATTTCTACCGATTCAGTGCTGTTCGAGTTGCTATGATATAGAGATTTAGTCATTCCAGCAGTGTTTGGAAGTGCAGAATTCATTTTAGAGTATTTAGAAGTTTTGTTGAGTCCTAGAAGGCTGGTTACTGTTTCATGAGAGGCTAACTCTCCTACAGAACCCTCATGTAGAAATACAGCAAATTTTGCCTAATCCTTTAAATTAGTCGTCAGAATCTACCAGCTCAGAATTAGTCAACTCATTATACTATAGGTACAGTGATTGATTGCTTGACTGAGATTTAATATATTACAGGTGCAATGATTGATTGGTTGATTGATTTAATCATTTATGAACTCACAATTATATAGGAAGTCCACACCACAGGCTAGGCACCATGGAATGCCCTCAAGACATGATAGACAAAACAGATGTGGGCTCTCCCTTTAAAAGGAGGGGTCGTATACAAAAATAAGAAATGCATTATTAATTAAAAATGACAATTACAAAAATTTAAAAAATAAAATAAAAACAAAAAAATTTAAAAATTAAAAAAAGAAATAAAAACAATTAACACAAAACGATTATTTGCTTCTATAAGTACTCCATAGGGAAAGCCCAGTATGTAACATGTGGGGTGGGGAGAGGTAAAATTTAAAGGGAATCAACATGCAAAGAATGGAAGCTTCTGAGGAAAAGAAAACAGAAACCTGGAGGACAGCAAAGAACATCTTACTAGGGCTTTTCCTTCTGTTTATATAGCAATGATTGATGTCCAAGCAGCTCCCGCATCGTGGAAGATTAGGTGCAGAAAGTGTGCTTATTTTTCAATTAAATAAAGGGAACAGCTTCAGTTTTGCCTGGCTTAAGGCAATTCTGGCAGTCACAGCTGGGAGGTCTTGTAGACTTTCTGCCCACTTCACTGGGTGCTGGTGGTGATGCTACAAGTAAGTGGCCCATGGACTAAGAACACACTGGCTTTCTGCTTCTTGTTAGTAGTCTCTAGAGCCACAGTAGAGCTGTTCGCCAGTATGTAAACAGAAGACTAGGAGCTGCGTGCTTTGATCTGACTCTCCTTCTTCTCTTTGGAGTTTTAGACATGTTTTCCAGGTTTTTATCTATGGCTTTTTTTTTTCTTGCTTAGAATTTAATATGCAAAAGCTATATTTTTAAATTAGTGATGAGAGAATTCTTTTGCTTTTATTGTTCTTTAAAGCGTACACATCATTAGGAAATTCTGTTCCGTTTAACTGCCAGATTAAAAAAAAGTTATAATTATAGAAACTTGACTCAGTGCAGAATAACACCAATCATAGGGACATTGTTCTGGTTTTGATTTCAAAGCAATCACTGAGCAAGGCTCTGCTGAATTGGAACATGAATCAGCATTTAGCAGGGCCGAGTTTAAACCTCTACTCCAGATTCTGAGTGACAGACAACTTCTAAATAGGGCACTGTTTGTTCATAGTTTTAGGTATCTGTGATTTACTTGGCTTTGCTAGACAATAGGGACTTTGGTTGAGTTATATTTTTAACATTCCTTAAAATAAATCAAAGAGTGTTCCCATTTTGGATGCGGATTAGTATGGTGGAGGAAATGAAGAATTTACAAGTGCCGAGTGTCCAGGGATTATGCACTGGGCTCTGGGTTGGATTGCCTTGATTAATATTTTTTTGGTTGCACGGAATAGAAACTGGCTCTGGCTCGCCTAGGGGAAAAAAGTAAGTGGTGTTGGCATACTGGAAGAATATTTGGGTATCTCATCGAATCCAGGACTCAGGCACAGCAGGGATCACGGGGCTTCTGACCTCAGAAGTTCCTGTGGGTCTGTCTCCCTAGCGAAAAGCAGCTGAAGGGTCTCACTGGACGATTCTTCACAGAAGGCCCAGTGGGATCCGGTCTT
The DNA here is from genome assembly GCF_922984935.1 of Meles meles. Taxonomy (NCBI): domain Eukaryota; kingdom Metazoa; phylum Chordata; class Mammalia; order Carnivora; family Mustelidae; genus Meles; species Meles meles. The sequence goes on from NC_060072.1 coordinate 66,750,721, forward strand.
CACTGGTGGATCAGTCAAGGTCCGAGGGACTGGATAATACTGTTTTAGCCACTTCTTTTTGGGCAACCACACCTGTATTTTGTGGGCGGTTCACAGAGAAAGGGGAATTATTGTGAACTGGTGGCCATACTAGCAAGGTCTATTCTATGGAGCATTTTAAAAGCTTAATTCAATTTTCACAAAAATCCTACAAAAACCACTATTTCCACCTCACAAAGAGAAAACTGAGACTCAAATTGGTTAGGCAACTTGTCCAACGTTCCACAGTTAGAATGTGGCAGGCCCTGAGCTCCAACTAGCTTTATAAAAGGGGGTAGTCTTCTTCTTAAGATTAAAATGAAGTAAGGAGAGTACATGAACTAGAAAGTTCCAGGTATCTTCTCACAGAGAGAGTATTAGGTATCTCCAGTAGACTAGAAAGACTGAAACTGCATGTTGAAAACTCTGAGTTGAATCCCAACACCACCCGGTCATTTTGGGCAAGTAAACACCTTTCCACTAATAAATATGGATGTATCATCTCCTTCACTAGATATTGTAACCTTATAGGTCACCGGGATAACATGTGAAAATGCCAGGCACAAAGAGGATACTCATCTGGGGGGAGGGAGAACTTTTCTATTAATGAACCCTCAAGCATGCTATTAAAAATGGGGTCACAGTTTGAAAATGGCTTTATTATTCCAAAAATCGAATGGCTGTCTTACTCTCAGCCTTTCAGATGGTGCCTTACTCACCTAAATATAAAAGTAGAAAATGCTACATAAAAAGAGTTAAGAAAAATCATACAATAGGCAAAAAAAGCTTTAGACACAAAACATATGACTACTTTTCTTTGAGACTCTGGGCTCACATTCAGGGCAAGACTCTCACCTTTAGTCATGGCACAATATTTAAGCATTTAATTTTCTCAGTGGCTATGACCTGAGATGGTCTGTGTCCTCTTGATAACCAGAGCAAAAAAAGAATAGTTCTCAATGAGATCTAGAACTTGAACATCACTGAACAGATAGTAAGACTGGAAGGATTAATGTATTCAAATAATCATTTCTTTGCCCAGATGATCATTTTTAGTTACTTTTAAGGACAGCTCTTTGGGAAAGAAGCACCAAACAGCAATCCAAGAATTTCTAGTTGTGCTTGCTGGGTGTTCTGCGAATGCTCCCAGACTAATCAGTATCAATTTGTTTCGAATTACTTCAAACAATTAGTCTAAGTCAAGAGCAAAGCTGGAACCCCAAATAGAAGAAGAGCAAAAGGCAATCTGTGGTGGTAGGGGGTGGAAGAGCGGTGTAGACTATTTCATTTTCTTGACATTTCTACTATCTCTGGATCTTAGTCTCTCTGGATCTTAGTTTCAGTGACCTTCTATGCTTCATTTTCATCTAATTCATGTTTTAAGTGACTTGCAAAATATCTTACCATTTTAAATTTGAGGACAGAGAGTCAAATGATTTTAAATAGGACTCTAACATTGTGTTATTGGCTTATTCCTGAATTAAAAGCCCTCCTCTCTCTATTTACTATGCTGCATTTCAAGTGAGTGGCTTTAATATCTTTTTTAAGTTTATAAGAGAAAACGAATTAGTCATCAACATTTAAAGATTGTTGGTAAACATTATTCTAAATGGTTAGGAGGAGGTCTATTTTATTTTCATTTTTATTTTTTAAGAAAGGCAGACTGCCACGTGCAGTGCCTCATTTGGATGTGTCTGCAGTCTTGGAAGACTGACTACCCTACGTTCTCCTACAAAAGGACCTTGAGAGCTTGTCTGGAGGTTCTAGCAGGGGAGCGCAGCTACTCGTATACCCTTGACTGAAGAACGGTCCTTTCCTCTACTGGGGAAGGTCGTCCTCTTCAACTGAGAGCGCAGCTTCGGGAGGAACACACATGGAGAGGTGAGGGAGGAAGGGGATACCGGCCTAGCTGGCCAGATCAGCAGAATCAACCCTGGCGATCAATGGAGTGATAGATGTTGCAGCCAGATCGCCCTCACATCCGAGGAGATCTATTTATAGAAGTTTGAGTAAAAAAGATTTTTTAAAAAGAATTAATTTTTTTTTAATATTTTATTTATTTGACAGAGAGAAATCACAACTAGGCAGAGAGGCAGGCAGAGAGAGAGGAGGAAGCAGGCTCCCCGCAGAGCAGAGAGGCCGATGCGGGGCTCGATCCCAGGACCCTGAGATCATGACCCGAGCCGAAGGCAGAGGCTTTAACCCACTGAGCCACCCAGGCGCCCCTAAAAAGAATTAATTTTTAAAAAGGATTAAAAAAATAAAACTAATAACCAAATACGTTTTTGGAGTTCTTTTTATTACATTGAGAAATCTCAGAAAAGTACAAAGCCCATGGAAATAGAAGCATTTCAGAAAACAAAACAAAATGTTTGCATACATTTTAATGACAGCATTTTAGTTTTGATGTTAAAAAAAAACTCATGATTTCTCATTAAAGTACATTACTCATGATTTAAGTACATTCTGAAGTACTGGGAAAGGATTTTACATCTTTTATATTTGAACCTGACTTCCCATAAATGACTAAGTTCTATTATATTTCTGGAGATTAAGTTCATGATAATGATTAATAAGAAAAATGATTTCACTGATTTATAGTGGCTTTGAAGAACAGAAACAGAAAATAAGCATCTATCACACACATACCCCTTTAGGCACATCAGATCAAAGCTGAATTAATATAATAATGTTCAGTATTTTTAATTGATACCAGTGAAAACACATAGATCCCACTACAGAAAAGGGATCTGGTAATATCAGAATGACTCTTTGTCATATCAGTGTTTTACATTGAAGTTATATAGATAAGTAAATGATGCTGAAGTCCATGCTGTTTCTATCCTCAAAATCAAATAAATGATTACATTCTAGAATCTTATCAAGGGTCACTGTGAAGCATTAAGTAAAGATAGTTACTATTTTTTGCCAAATACAATATAATAGGCCACTGGAGGCTAGTAAGTTTAATTAGCTTTTGGTAACATGGCAATTTTCAATGGCTTTTAGGTCACATCATACTTTTCCATTGCTACACTATGACAACTACTACTCCTAAGAAAATGACAGTAAATGTAGAGGAGAAAACAAAAGAAAATAAGTTAGATCTCGTGATAGTTCTTCCAAATATTGGTTTGGTTTACCCTTGAAGTGGAAATCAATTCTCCAAGGTTTGGAAGGAAAACAAAAGCATCTTTATACTTCACAGCATGTATTTTGGAGGTCCAGTGATTTATCCATTGCCAGTGTGGGTTAGCTTGTCACGTTCTCTTTATTCAATGTCAACTGGTTCTGTAGCTATTAACGCACTTAACTGTTTCTGAGCACAAGAGAGGAACAGTTCCAAACTGGACAGGCTTCTTTGGCGGATGACTTGATCAAGCTGTTGTGTTTTTTTTGTTTGTTTTTTTGTGTTTGTTTGTTTGTTTTTAAAGAGAGAGAAAAAGAGAAAAAAAATACACTTAGTTGACAGATAAGGAATATTATGCCACCGAAGCCCACTAGAGAAAACTTTTAGATAATGATGTAGAAAATCAAATAGTGCCTTATATTCAGAGACAATGGAGTCACAATTCTGGCCTGTAACTGCTAAAGTGAGATGATGCTCATTACAGTTTTAAAAATTGATACTGGTATTCAGTTATTAGAAAATAGCATAAATTTAGTTATAGTGATTTCAGAAAGCAAAAATATAAAGATGTCAGTTCTTAATGAATATATTCTTAATGAATATACAGACTAAATAGCCACAAAGAACACAAAGAATATAAATATTACAGATGTGAAAAACAAAAGAAATACACAGTACAAAAATACAGCATAATTACATCATGCATAGACTTTAGCAGAATTAAGAAAAAGTGAGAGATCATCCTGAAGCTGAAGTTAGAGAAAGTTCTTGGGACAGGTGTATTTTAAGAAATACTTGATACTGTTGAAACTTACTTGACCTGGTCTTCCTGCTGAGTTAAGAGACTGTTTTAATGTATCAATAACAAATTAATATAGTGAACAAAAGGCTAATAATAAAAGTCATATAACAAAGAATTTTCTGGATGGTAAGGATTATTGAATACATCAAGATAAGTTTCTAACTCTCCTTCTGCCCTAAAATATTTGCCCATGATCCAAGAGACACATGAAAAGATGCTCAACACCACTCATTATCAGGGAAACGCAAATCAAAACCACAAGGAGATATCACCTGACACCAGTTAGAATGGCTAAAATCAACAACATAAAAAAGAACAAGGGATGGTGAGGATGTGGAGAAAAGGGAACCCTCATGCACTATTGGTAGGAATGCAATTGGTAGGAGATGTTTGGAAATGTATGGAAAACAGTATGGAGGTTCTTCAAAAAGTTAAAAATAGAACTACTGCATGATCCAGCAACTGCACGACTAAATATGTACTAAAGAACACAAAAACACTAATTCAAAGGGATACATGTGCCTGTATGTTTATTGCAGCATTATTTATTAATAGCCAAATAAAGGAAGCAGCCCAAGTGTCCATTGATTGATGAATGGATAAAGATGTGGTGTGTGTGTATTTTATATACATAATGGAATAATATATATAATAATGGAATATTATTCAGCCATAAAGAAGATTGAAATCTTGCCATTTGCAATGACACACATGGAGCTAGGAAGTATAATGTTAGGTGAAGTAAGTCAGAGAAAGACAGACACCATGTGATTTCACACATACATGGAATTTAAGACACAAAACAAAAGAGCAAAGGGGGAAAAAATGAGAGAGAGAGAGAGGGACAAACCAAGAAACAGACTCTTAACCACAGGGAACAAACTGAGGGTTACCAGAGGGGAGGTAGACTGGGGGATGGGTGAAATAGGTGATGGGGATTAAAGGATGCTCCTCCTGTGATGAGCACTGTGTAATGTATAGAATCGGGGAATCACTGTATTGTACATCTGAAACTAACAGAACACTGTATATTAACTATACTGGAATTGAAATAAGAACTTAAAAAAAAAGCCAAGAAAATTACTTCTCACAGCATATACTTGTCAGACTTATATAAAAGCTGACATAATCTTCCCATAAGCTCTCCCCAACATAAAAAAAAATACAAACAAGAATTCTGTTAAATTCCACCTCTATAAACCACTGATATCAAAATGACTGAAAAACTGGAAGGTAAAAATGCTGAGTGAAATAAGTCAAGCAGAGAGAGTCAATTACCATATAGTTTCACTTATTTGTGGAGCATAACAAATAACATGGAGGACATGGGGAGATGGAGAGGAGAAGGGAGTTGAGGGAAATTGGAAGGGGAGATGAACCATGAGAGACTATGGACTCTGAAAAACAACCTGAGGGTTTTGAAGGGGCGGGGGGTGGGAGGTTGGAGGAACAAGGTGGTGAGTATTAGGGAGGGCATGTATTGCATAGAGCACTGGGTGTGGTGCAAAAACAATGAATTCTGTTACGCTGAAACGAAATAAAAAATAAATAAATAAAACAAAATGTTGAAATATCCTAAAAATTAGTTAGTAAAAAAATGCATTTAGCAAAATGCTCATGTAAAACACTGAACACCAGTAAGACTCCTTTCAGTTCTAACAGTTTGGGATATATATATATATATATATTTATATATATATATATATATATTTATATATTTATTTATATATTTATTTATTTATATTTATATTTATATATATATACATATATATTATATATATAATATATATATTTATTTATAAATATATATATAATATTTATATATATATTTATATATATATTTATATATATATTTATATATATATTTATATATATATATATATAATTCTATATATAAAATATACATAATCCTTTAACTTATGTATATAATTATATTATATTATAAATATATATATAATTCTAACAGTTTGGGATACATATATATATATACACACACACACATATAGACAAGCACACACACATATACATACACATACAGAAATAGGATTTCTGTTTATCGTTTTTCTTTTTTTTTCCCCTTTTTCTTTCAGATGATACCTTTAGGGGAATATATGCCTTCGCTTCCACATGTCTATTAAATAAGACAGTTCATTACAGTATAAACCCCGAGGGAGCAGAGAGTTGTCCTGCTGACAACTATACCCCGCATCTAGAAGAGGGTCTGGCACATGTTAGACAGTCAATAAATCTTTGCTGAGGTTGATGAATCAAGAAGTCTTCAACCAATCAGAGCAAGGCAATCTATCAGGGAATGACAGATCCATGTTTAATTCTAAAAGTGAAAACATGCTTGACCTAGTCTAAAAGATAAGTAGGAAAGGAAAAAAAAAGTTTTATTTTAAATACATGTAAAACAAATTGAAATATGAATATTTATAGTTTTAAAATTTTACACTTGGTCCAAATTCAATAATATAGAAGAAGGTACTAACACCAGTTGCAGTCCATTCCCAGTGGTTTCTGTGTACTTCTGGATGCTTTCAAGCATTTAAAAGATGGGTTTCAAAAAATATTTGGTCCAGATCTTATAATTGTTAAATATGGGAGGGTCCACATAATCCCATTGTTCCAACTGCCATTACTGGAACTTTCCCCATCTCATTTTTAAGAAATTGCTGGACTGTATTCCATCATTTGATGTAGTCACTCTCCCCATTGATAGACATGGAAGTTTGTTCCAGTTTTGTCTTGTTTTTGAAGCACCACGGAAATTAACAACCTGAGTGCACTCCCTTCAAAAGATATTCAAGGGTATCTCTTGGACAGATTCCAACAGGTGAAATTTCTACATCGTAAGGTCTGCATATTTTAAATTGTGATAGATAATACCAAATTGCTTTCCAGAGTGGGGATGCAAATCTATCCGTCCATGTGCAGTATATGAGAGGATCAGTTTCCCGTTTTCTTCTTTCAAATGATTGCATACTTTTTCCTCTGTGCATTTATCATTATATATACTATAATATATATTTTACTATTTATATTAAAATTATTCTATTGATAGACCCTTGGATCACTCCTAATCTTTTGCTATTATAATCAATGCTGTAATGAACATCCTCAAACACAGATCTCTGTACACCTAAGCTAATACATCTTATAGAGACTGCTTAAGCCAAAGCCTATGTCACCTGCAATGTTATTTTCATCATGAATCAGATTCCCATGTAGGCAAGAATCTGTCTCTGGGCTCCCTGTTCTGTTCCACTAGACAATTCACCTATCCCCACACAAATATAATACTGGCCTAATTACTACAACTTAACAATAAATCTTAATGTATCACATATTAACAAACATATTACCAACCATACCATCAAATATTTCAGAAGAATATAAATTAGTGACCATTTGTAATAAAATTGAATTTAAAAAGGAAGTGGGTGAGGCTACAGATAGCCTGATACCCTTTTTCATATAGCAGAAAAGCCAAGCAAAATTCAGAAATGTATTATTTTGAGTTACTTCAATAGGAACAGAATATTTCTTTTTGAGGTAAGGAAATTATGCAATTACAAATGAGGATACTTGTATCTGGAGTTATATAGAGTATGGTGTCAGGCAGATGGACACCTGGATTCATTCTGGAGGGGGCTTCATGGGTGTTTTACAAATATGTTTCATAATTCATGTGCATATATCATAAATATTAGCTTTAATAGTTCAACGTCTTCTAGAAGCCCCCTAGAATAATTAGGAGTTGGATTAAAATAAAGGTTGACTGAGTATCTTAGAATTTATGACTATTAGACAGAAGAGAAACTTTTCTCCTGAGGGCCTATTGCACAAGCTCACATAATTAACATGCCACCTGTGATTGTCGCTAAGTGACAATAACATCTGGATTTGTATATTCAGAACGAATATTCTGTAATTTTTTTTAAAAAGCAGGGATATATTCCTGCCCATATGTATGTATGTATGTGTGTGTGTGTGTGTGTGTATATGTGTGTGTGTGTATATATATATATGCATATATATATGCATATATGTGTGTGTATATATGTGTGTGTGTATATATATATATATGCATATATATATATATATATGCAAAAATATCCAAAAAGGTTTAATAGATTTATTTAAGCATATCAAGCACCTCTCTCTTTTTGCTTGTGGAACTAGTGGATTAGAAGATCATGGACATACTGGTTTTGGGTTTAGGCAGCTTCACATCTTTCAGCATGCCTCCCTAGAACTGTCTGAAGTCAAGGATCCACTAAATCAACAGGCACTCAACACTTTAAGGAGAAATAAATTGACACTGATCCTTTATGGGAAGGAAGATAATTTGGGCCATCACAGAGCTGAAATTCCAATTTGGCGTGTCCTTCCTGGACATAATACAAAAATCCTGTCTGTGAAGAGGAACACTTTAGACCTTTCTCTTAGAAAGATGGCGGATTCCTCTCCCTGAAATGAGTGCATCAAGCTGATGTTCTTGGAAAATTCCTGAATTTCAACAGTTTCTGTTTTATTAGGCATTACCTTACTATCCTTTATTGAGGCAAGAAGAATTTTGGCAAAGTATTCAACTTTGAGCAAGGGGGAGGAGGAGGGGGATCCGAGAAGCAGACAGTGGTCAGAGTGTGTCGGACGCCACGGGTCACGGGAAGACACTGGAGAGTTTGGAGTAGGACTGTGACCATACTCGATGTTTGATCAAGAGTGGACTTTGTCACAGACCTGTACCCCTGGGGATAAAAATACATTATATGTTTATAAAAAAAAAAATTGGAAGGGGAGGCGAACCATAAGACACTATGGACTCTGAAAAACAACCTGAGGGTTTTGAAGGGTCGGGGGTGGGAGGTTGGGGGAACAGGTGGTGGGTAATAAGGAGGGCACGTATTGCATGGAGCACTGGCTGTTGTGCAAAAACAATGAATACTGTTACGCTGAAAAAATAAATAAATTAAAGAAAAAAAAAGAAAAAAAAAGAGTGGACTTTGTTACTGTGGGCAACAGACTGTAGTGGGGCGAATGTGGAAGAGGAAACCCCACTGAGGAGACTTCTGGTTTGGGAAAGGCAGAACACCAACCAGACTGCCGGCAGTGCGAGCTTGGCCGCACTCGGGCTGGGAAGGTATCTGAGACAGGATCAGCTTGGGTTGCTGATGGATTAGGAGTGGGGGTAAAAGGAATAGAGAAACAAAGGTGATTCTTAGAAGGATATTGCCATTTACTGGCGATGGACTGCAGCTGGAGTGAGGCGGCCCCAGGAAAATGAGAATTTTGTTTTGGACAGGGTTAGTCTGTCTAATCCTATCAGATGTGGCAGATACTGGATATAAGACTGCAGTTCAGCAGGGAGGGCAGGGCAAGAGATACAGATTTGGAAATCATCTGTATGGAGAAGACATTTAAATCACAGAAAGGCCTTATCTATGGAATGAATGTAGATAAAAGAAAAGGTCAGAAAACTAAGACCTGGTGCACACTAACAAATGGCCTGGTCAAGGAGCAGTGGGATATGAGGTTTGGCAGGGAATCAACGTAATGGGTGGAACTGTGTCCCCCCAGAAGATATATTTAACTCCTAACTCCCACACCTGTGAATGTCACCTCCTTTGGAAAAAGGATCTTTGTAGATATAATTAAGATGTAAGATGAGGTCATACCAGATTAGGATGGCCTTCAAATCTAATCATTAGTGTCCTAAGAAGAGACAGAGAAACAGGGAAATAGACACAGGGGAGAACAGCATGTGAAGCTGGAGGCAGACTGGGGCTGATGCGGCTGTAAAGGAAAGAATGCGTGGGACTGCCAGCGACATGGGAAGCTAGGAGAGGGGCACAGAACAGATCACACCCTGGAGCCTTCAGAGATAGCACAGCCCCTCCAACACCTTGATTTTGGGACTTCAAGCCTCTGGAACTGTGAGAAAATAAATTTCTGTTGTTTTAAGCCAACCAGTTTGTGGTATTATTATAGCAGCCCTCGGAAACTACTAACAGTGATTTTTCCAAATCGTTGAAGTCCTTACATACCAGAGTAGTGTTTCCCACAATGTATAAAGCACCATTTCTATGTAGCACACGCCCTGTTTGTGTTTTTTTTTTTTTAAGGCTTTTTAATCAAGTAAGTTTGAGAAATGCAGGCTTCAAAAAGGTTTCTTTTCTTTATAACTTCTCAGAGCTTTTATGCTCATAAGCATTGTGAACTGCTAAAACGGCTATAGTACATACTAACATTTCTCCACCTTTTTAAACTTTGGAATTATGTGTGTGTATGCATGTTCATAAAGCATACTTTTGGTAAATGCCCCACAAATTAATTTTTCTTGAGAATTCCTGTAGACTCAAAACAAGTTACACGGGGCGCCTGGGTGGCTCCGTGGGTTGGGGCCTCTGCCTTCGGCTCAGGTCATGATCTCAGGGTCCTGGAATCGAGCCCCGCATCGGGCTCTCTGCTCAGCAGGGAGCCTGCTTCCTCTTCTCTCTCTCTCTGCCTGCCTCTCTGCCTACCTGTGATCTCTGTCAAATAGATGAATAAAATCTTTTTTAAAAATTACAAATATAGGAAGAACACTATACTGATTGAGTTTCCTCTTAATGAGTATTCATGAAATTTTGAGACTTCTTAGTCTAATATCTGTATTTTATAGTTGTGGAAAATTGATCCTCTGAGTGGTTGAAAGACCAATTTCACAAACTTAAATGTCTTCCTACAACTAAAAAATATACTTCTTTAAAATATATTTAAATATATTAAGTTGAGTTTATCTTTGCTTAAGAAACCCTCTGATGTATCAGGTATATTCTAGGTATATTCTAGGGTCTCCCTAAGTTTTTGACAATGGCTAGGTAAGACTCCTCCCTAAAAGGTGCTAAGAACCATTCTGGGTGAGATAACATTACCACTCTTAGCCTTGATGGACACATGAAGGAAGTGGATTATAGACTGATTGATTGATTCTAAAGATTTTATTTATTTGTCAGAGAGAGAGAAAGACAGGGAGCACAAGCAGGAGGAACGGCAGGCAGGTGAAGAAGGAGGCTCCCCACTGAGGACGGAGCCCCCATGTGGGACTCGATCCCAGGACCCTGGGATCATGAGCTGAGCTGAAGGCCAACACTTAACCAACTGAGCCACCTAGGCATCCTTATGGATTGATTTTAAAGCTTAACATGCAAACATTACTGTAATGGTCTCGTATGTTTTATGAAATCATCATAATAAGGGCTGATAGACTTGAAGAAGACCAAGTTATTCTTAGTGATTACTTTTATTCTGTGACATTTAAACATTTTTGCTCCAAACACTATCATCTTTACTTTTTTCCTACATCCTCCAATTCTGCTTCTCATCACTTTAGCCTAAGAAAATTTACTTATCTGTAACATTACTAGTTGCATTAATGGAGGTCCTATGGTATCTGTTTTATTACTGGTTCACTAAGTGTAAACAGTTTCTCTTTTAAAATACTCTTTTCTTTATATTTTCAGATAAGCAAATTTGATTGCAAGAGGGACAGATTGTATATAAAGGTTGAGTTTAGACATGAAATCTCCTCTCTGGGAATACAACTATGGCATTATTGTAAATCACATTGAAAGAGACTTTGAACCAACTTCAGGATAATAATGTTACATAAAATACATGTTTAGAATAACTCTGACTCTAAAAGATTCAATAGAGTCAGGACAGTGGTTTTAACTAAGGCAGAGCCAGTTGTCTCAACCTTGAACTTCAGAAAATGTAGGCCATCACTCAGGTCCCATGAAGACTTTCAATCCAGAGTTCACATCTCCTTTTCTCTTTGAGAACACTTTTCAACTGTAAAGTGTATTTCAAATCTATCTATTTATATAGTTAAAAAATGTCAACATATAAAGAAGTTGTGTAACTTTCTACCATGCACAAGATGAATTACAGATGCTCTTTTAGAGTAAATGAGAAACGGGTATAAAGAGTCTTAAACCCTATCAGCCACAACTAAAGGATTGTTTTTTGGCTTTGTTTTGTTTTGTTTTAAGATGTCTTAGGGTAAGTAAATTCTCTGTTTTTGAATCATCTAAAGTAAGTTCTACATATTTGGGCAGTTCTGCCCTTTTATCTCAAACTGCCATAGAATCCACTGGGAAATGGAAATATTCATTTTAGCTTTTGCTAAATCATCTGGACAGAATAAACCAATATGCATTCCAGACTCTGATGTGCAGGCAAACCACCTTAGAATACAACCTTATTTGATCTTAAAGCAAACAGCTGGCTGCAAAAGGATGCACTATGGTAGTAAGTAAAGACTTTATTCTTACTTATCTGGTAGCAGGCACTAGACTTTATAGTATGACCTTCTGTATGTGAAGTTCAATGAATTTGGGGGAAAAAATGATTCTGGTAACAACTGCTTTACTCTTAAGTCTGAACATTTTCAAAACAATGTAAAAAAAAGGAAAGCCACAGATTGAGGGAAATTTTAGAAAAGAAGGTAAAGGTAGATAAAACTTTAATGGTAGTTGTGCAGAATTTCTGTCTTAGGCCTCTAAACCATACGGTTATATTTACCCATTAATAAGTTCCATATCCTACTTTCTAGAGTTCAATGGCAAGGAAAGTGTTTATCTCAAATATAAGATGGATTGATTCTGGCAAGGCAGACTAACTGATTTTAATATGACATTCCACATAAAATTTTTTCATCCAATTTGTTACACGCTCCCAAACAATGAAACAACCTTTTTTTCCTACACTATGTTTTCAAGAACTGGGTTACTGCAAATACAGCAGTCTGCAGGATGAGATTTTATAAAGCAAATAAACACAAAGATCCTAAAGAAATACTGTTAAGTAACGAAATGTTCAAGTAACAAACACAAACTCTTGTATTTTTTAATCAATTCATCTTTTTAAAGATTTTAGTAATTCTTTTGTGTCAATGTAAGGAATAATATCTGCCAATTACTATCTGTGTCCTCTTTTGTTTTGACCTTCAGCAATATAAATTTCATTTTACTTTGAAGCAGAAGAAGGAATTACATGACCTCTTGGGTCCTGTCTCATGCTATCTTAAAATCTCAGATGACTGATAACATTTCCTTACACGTGACAATCTACAAAAACAGGCAAGTGGCTGTCTACAAGGCTTATTCTGGAGCTCTGTGCACACAAATATTGAAGATGATTTACAGTGCAGGATTAATAACCCTGTAACGTTGCATTAAGTACGCACATAGTTTGTGAATGCAACTTTTCTTGTTGTTGTTGTTTTTTTTTAATATTTATTTATTTATTTGACAGACAGAGATCACAAGTAGGCAGCGAGGCAGGCAGAGAGAGAGGAGGAAGCAGGCTCGCCGCTGAGCAGAGAGCCTGATGCGGGGCTTGATCCCAGGACCCTGGGATCATGACCTGATCTGAAGGCAGAGGCTTTAACCCACTGAGCCACCCAGGTGCCCTGCAACTTTTTTGTTTTGAGATTTTTTTTTTCCTAAAGATTTATTTATTTGACAGACAGAGATCACAAGCAGGCAGAGAGGCAGGCAGAGAGAGAGGAGGAAGCAGGCTTCCTGCTGAGCAGAGAGCCCGACCTGATCTCAGGACCCTGGGATCATGGCCCCAGCCAAAGGCAGAGGCTTTAACCCACTAAGCCACCCAGGCGTCCCTTGTTTTGAGATTCTTGTTCACCTGCCCTGCATAGGTGAACCTCTTTATGTGTTGTATTATTTGTCTATTATTGTGTAACCAATCACCCCAAGTCTGGTAGCTTAAAATAAAAAGACAAATATTTATCATCTCATGGTTTGTGGGTGAGGGAATTGGGTGCTGCTTAACTGAGTGCCTCTGGCCCCTCTCTATGTAGGGGTTGCAACCAAGTTCTTAGGTGGGTCGAAGTTTAACTGGGCAAGATCCTGCTTCTGACCGCTCACAGTGGCTGCTGACAGGCCTCAAAATCTCCATTTGCAACAGAGCTCATGTGAGTCCCTCTGCAAGGCTGCCTAATGATATGGCAGCTGACTTCCCAAAGCAAGCAATCCAACAGAGAATGAGATTCGGAATCAAAAGCACATCAGGAGAGCAGGAGAGCACCCAAGACAGAAACCATAATCTTTTCATAACCCAATTCCACTCAGTCCAGCCCACGCTCAAGGTGGGGAGATTACATTAAGTGCATTGGGAAACATAAAGTACGTATTATCTCATTTTTATTCTCTTGGAACTCTATGAATGAGGACAGTGAGGCTTAGAGACTGATAGCTGGGGCCCAGCGGCAGGGCCAGGATTCAAATCCAGGTGTGTGTGATACAAACCTATTCTCTGAACCACAGTACTATACTGCCTTCTCAGATAAGGACATCAGCTATGACTTGGGTCCTTGCCATAATATCTGCTGTGCTATAAAATATGTAAGTTTCTTGCATTGCATACACTCATGCAAAAACCTGTCAAGATGCCAAAAGCCCTGAAGTCATTAAAACATGTAGTTATCTTCTCTTCCTAAACAGTAGGTTCAGGAAGGTTTCTCTTATATTAATATACAAATAGTTCCTTGAAAATGCAACAGAAGTGTTTAAAGAAAAACTGGCACATTAAATGCATCATATAAGAAATCACTGCCTTAATCTACAAACTTCAGTGGCCATATATAAAAACAACAGACTACTTCCTGCTAGGTCCATAACAAAAGAAAAGGGAAATGTAATTAATAAAGGCAATTAATGTATGGTATGGATCTCACCTTGCAGTACCTTGGAGACTAAGACAGTCTTCACTTGCTTACCTTCACATTTCCATTACTACTCATATAACTGGTCAAGTACCCAAGTGTGAAATACTCCAGAGCTGTGATGCAGTTCTGATTACCAGTAGGAAATCCTCAGTATTCAAAATCCAACCAATGGAACAAAGCATCATTTAATCAAATGGAAGTTAGTTTGAATAGACTTTTTTCTCTCATTTTGAATATATAGGACTGCCCCTCCTCTTCATTCAGGATTTTATGGTGTATACTTGATCACTGAAGCCTTACGGAGAAAATACCATCTGTCTGGCACATTTTAAAACAGATTTATCCTACTGAGGAAACCAAGTGGGAAAACATAAAGTCAGTCCTCCTAAAATCCCTTGCTGCCTCCCAGCTGGATCAAGGAACGTAAGAAAACCCTCATGGTCCTCCTTCTTGTAAACAAGTAAAGGAAGTTTGCTTTCAATTAGGAAAGCTAAACTTGGATACTATTGCCTAAAAACGGCAATAGCACCTGCTCAAATAGAAGATGCTGAAAAATAATTAACACTAAACACCCACCAAACAGCAGAAAGCATGTGAGCTCTTGCTCCAATATCCATTTTTCTTACCCATAAAATTCCAGTTTAGTTCTAGAATGATACAACATCCTCAAGCCGTCACTCCCAAGACTCCTAGTTAGGAGTAGTTCAAGAGATGGGAGTGTAAGTTACTGGGTAGGAGCTCTAGGAGAGTTCCTTAAAAATGGGACACACACACTTGTCCCAAATTCTTTTTCCTTTAATTTTTTCCCCTTTTCCTTTTTTCCTCCATCACAGAAGTATTTACTGGAGCTCCAGCTACTGTTCTGGAGCCTTGAAAATGAAGCCTGTGCTAAAGATAGAAAAAGTACAAAGACAGAAGGATCAGAATCATTTTATGACTGTTAAGCTTCCATCCTAGCTCTAAACAGCTTACCTCTGGACTTACTGATGCTGTTATTTCTAGAGTATATGAATGGTAAAAAAAATAAAAATAAAATAATCACAATGATCAGGTTGTGGTGATCACCTGAACATATATGTATTCAACTTTCATTGGCAAGTATCTTTTTTTCCTCTGATGGAGATTTAATATAAATATGTACATGTCACAAAGTGCTGGCTGCTTATCAGAGTTAATCTGCAGAATCAGGTTGGAGTTTCCCAGAGACAAAACTATCATATTTTACATATAATGCTCACAATTTTAAATCGATTGGGAATTTTATATCTCCAGACATCCTAAGTGAACTTGTTGATTAGGTAAAATTTTATCACTATAGTTTAGAATCCATCCCCATTATATGCTTTTCAACATTTTTAGGTCTTATTTATTTTTTTACTCTTCTAGTTTGTGAATGCAACTTTTCCTTTATATCTCCATCAGTTTCACACTCATTTTTGATGCTCATTTACCATTAAACAGGATTTTTAATAGAATATATATATCTATGTGTGTGTATATTCATATATATATATATATATATATATATATATATGATTTAATTTATTTACTTTCCATGAATCACTTCTGGAACAAAATGGTATTTAAACTAAAAAATACTTCAAAAATCATATATATGTATATGTACCAAAGAGAGTCTGATCTAAACCATATAACTAGGAAAACTTACATCAACAATAAATAGCATTAATAACACTGACAATGCTATTTTTCTATGCCAGGTAATGTTGTAAGAACTTTACATGTGCTAAATCATTTAATTCTCATAACAATTTTATGTAAAATAAGCACTATTTTTAATCTCCATTTTATAGATGAACAAAATGTGACCCACAGTTTTAAGTACTTATCTAAATTTACACATCTAATAAATGGGAAATCTTGATTCAAAAACCCATCCCCCAGTCATATACTGTCTTTCTGTTACTAAGAAGAGAGTACACCTATGCCCTGCTACAATGTTAAAGGTTTTTCTATAAAATGGGACAATCCAGTACTATTAAAAGAAAATAAGAAAAGGCCAACAATCTTTCTCTCTTTAAAAATCTGTGGGAAAAAAAAAAAAAAATCTGTGGGAAATTTGCAAAGCAGAATTGGTGGCAAGTTAGGTAGAAATCACATAAATTGATGATCCATAGCCCAGAGACATTTGTGAGGTTTGTATGAAAGCTATTTAACTTTCGTTTCTATTTCAGCCATTTATTTTTCTTGTCAACCAAGTAGCACTACTGTATTTGCTTTTTCTTTTTTTGTATTTTTTTTTTCTGTTTTTGTATTTGCTCCCATTTCTTACCTCTATTTGTAAGTGAGAAAGGTTCAGAAGAAAATGTGGCAATTACTCAAAATGTTTTATGTAACTAAACCTTACCAAGCATCATTACAAATGCACTGGAACTAGGAAGTAGATTAGTGAAGGTGGGTGGCTAATTTTCTAAAAAAAAAAAAGTTATCCATAAGTGCACATTGCAATTGAGATGTCCCTGGAATACCATATAATGTAGCAACATGGGCCTAAGATACCTGCTCTTTCTCTGCTGCAAAGTGTACTACCTGAGGACTCAGTTAAACAAGGCAATACAGGCAGTACATTAAACATTTTTCTTACGTTATAATGTGAACTAATGCAGCCAAAGCATTGAGACTCTTTCTTCTTGTGTTTTACTGTAAACAAATGACATTATGCAAGGGAATGGAACGATCAAGTACTCTAAATTGTTGGTGGTAAACCAAATGTAGACTATTGTCATATAGAAACTCCAGGGGTATGACCAATCCAAATGACTTACCACCTCATTAACTATATAGGTATCACCATGCTTGGAGGAAAAATAATGAGAGTTCTGTGACATATATCTAGATTTTTCTAAATTAAAGACAGTGAAGAGTTGAATGTCTCCAGGAATACCAAGATAGTAGCACTGAATTTAACCATATACATTAAAAATCTATTAAATATAAGTATCCCAAACTAAAAATCCAATCATAGTCTTTGATCACTTGGTGGTCCTACCTACTCTTCTATGAAAACCTAAGAGTCAAAGTTATATGAATTCAGAGGATAGAGGCAGAAGAAATGCTTCCTAACTCATTCAGTAAGGAATGAATTACCCTAATACCAAAAGCAAAGACAAGAAAAGAGTACTACAGACCATTTTCTTTCTTGAACATAGACCCAAAAATCCTCAACAAAATATTAGCAAATCAAATCCAAAAAAGTAAAAAAAAGCCTATAACAAAGTGGGATTTATCCCAGCTATGCAAGGTTGTTTCAACCTTCAAAATATCAATTAATGTAATCAATAAGCTAAAAAAGAAAAATCACACAATCATATTAGTAGATGGAGAAAAATTACTTGACAAAAATCCAATACCCACTCATGACAAACTCTCAGCAAACTAGGAAGAGAGAGACTCAACAAAGACAATCTTAAAAACAACCTAGAGCTAACATCACACTCCAGATGTCAAATTCAAAGCCTTCCTACTAACATAAAGTAGAAGGCAAGGATGTTCCCTCTCAACCATTCCTTTTCAACATCATACTCAAGTCCTTGCTAGTGCAATAAGAAAAGAAAAGGAAACAAAAGGTATAGATTGGGAAGGAAGACACGAAACTGTCTGTTTTATTATAAAGGGCACATAATCAACTCTAGAAAATCTCAAAGAATTCACACACAAAAAATTCCTGGAACTAATAAGCAATTAATAAAGTTGTAGATACAAGGTTAATATACAAAAGTTAATATATTTCCTATATACAAGATCTCTCTATATGTATAATATATGTATATGTATACGATCTATATAAGGAAAACTAAAAATGATAAAGTCAAAGAACTAAATAAATGGACAGAAACAAGTCCATTGATAGGAAGACTCAATATTGTCACGATGTCAGTTCTTCCCAATTTGAACTATGGATTCAATGCAACCCCAATCAAAATTCCAGCAAGTTATTTTATGGACATCAATAAACTGATTCTACAGTTTATATGGAGAGACAAAAAACTCAGAATGGCCAACTCAATATTGAAAGGGAAGAAGAGAGTTGGAGGACTGATGCTACCAGACTTCACGCTTTATTCTAAAGTGACAGTAATCAAGATAGTGTAGTATAGGTGAAAGAATAGATGAATACAGATGAACTGAACAGAACAGGGAGTCCAGAAATAGAAACAGAGAGTCCATAAATATAGTTGGACTGATCTTTGACAAAGGAGCAAAGACAATACAATTAAGAAAAGATGGTCTTTTCAACAAATGGTACGTAATGAAACACCTAGATAGCCATAAGCCGAAAAGTGAATCCAGACATATACCGTACATACCTCTTCACAAAAATTAATTCAAAATTAATTACAGACCTAAAGGTACAATGCAAAACTACAGAACAGTGGAAATATTCTGTATGTTATAATAAGAGATACATGTCATCCATGATCAAGTGGGATTTATTCCAGGGCTGCAGGGTTGGTTCAACATCCGCAAATCAATCAATGTGATAGAACACATTAATAAAAGAAAGAACAAGAACCATATGATACTCTCAATAGATGCTGAAAAAGCATTTGACAAAGTACAGCATCCCTTCCTGATCAAAACTCTTCAAAGTGTAGGGATAGAGGGCACATACCTCAATATTATCAAAGCCATCTATGAAAAACCCACCGCAAATATCATTCTCAATGGAGAAAAACTGAAAGCTTTTCCGTTAAGGTCAGGAACACGGCAGGGATGTCCATTATCACCACTGCTATTCAACATAGTACTAGAAGTCCTAGCCTCAGCAATCAGACAACAAAAAGAAATTAAAGGCATCCAAATTGGTAAAGAAGAAGTCAAACTATCACTCTTCGCAGATGATATGATACTATATGTGGAAAACCCAAAAGACTCCACTCCAAAACTGCTAGAACTTGTTCAGGAATTCAGTAAAGTGTCAGGATATAAAATCAATGCACAGAAATCAGTTGCATTTCTGTACACCAACAACAAGACTGAAGAAAGAGAAATTAAGGAGTCAATCCCATTTACAATTGTACCCAAAACTATAAGATACCTAGGAATAAACCTAACCAAAGAGACTAAGAATCTATACACAGAAAATTATAAAGTACTCATGAAAGAAATTGAGGAAGACACAAAAAAATGGAAAAATGTTCCATGCTCCTGGATTGGAAGAATAAATATTGTGAAAATGTCTATGCTACCTAAAGCAATCTACACATTTAATGCAATCCCTATCAAAATACCATCCATTTTTTTCAAAGAAATGGAACAAATAATCCTAAAATTTATATGGAACCAGAAAAGACCTCGAATAGCCAAAGGAATATTGAAGAACAAAGCCAAAGTTGGTGGCATTACAATTCCGGACTTCAAGCTCTATTACAAAGCTGTCATCATCAAGACAGCATGGTACTGGCACAAAAACAGACACATAGATCAGTGGAACAGAATAGAGAGCCCAGAAATCGACCCTCAACTCTATGGTCAACTAATCTTCGACAAAGCAGGAAAGAATGTCCAATGGAAAAAAGACAGCCTCTTCAATAAATGGTGCTGGGAAAATTGGACAGCCACATGCAGAAAAATGAAATTGGACCACTTCCTTACACCACACACAAAAATAGACTCCAAATGGTTGAAGGACCTCAATGTGAGAAAGGAATCCATCAAAATCCTTGAGGAGAATGCAGGCAGCAACCTCTTCGACCTCAGCCGTAGCAACATCTTCCTAGGAACAACGGCAAAGGCAAGGGAAGCAAGGGCAAAAATGAACTGTTGGGATTTCATCAAGATCAAAAGCTTTTGCACAGCAAAGGAAACAGTTAACAAAACCAAAAGACAACTGACAGAATGGGAGAAGATATTTGCAAACGACATATCAGATAAAGGGCTAGTATCCAAAATCTATAAGGAACTTAGCAAACTCAACACCCAAAGAACAAACAATCCAATCAAGAAATGGGCAGAGGACATGAACAGACATTTCTGCAAAGAAGACATCCAGATGGCCAACAGACACATGAAAAAGTGCTCCACGTCACTCGCCATCAGGGAAATACAAATCAAAACCACAATGAGATATCACCTCACACCAGTCAGAATGGCTAAAATGAACAAGTCAGGAAATGACAGATGCTGGAGAGGATGTGGAGAAAGGGGAACCCTCCTCCACTGTTGGTGGGAATGCAAGCTGGTGCAACCACTCTGGAAAACAGCATGGAGGTTCCTCAAAATGTTGAAAATAGAACTACCCTATGACCCAGCAATTGCACTACTGGGTATTTACCCTAAAGATACAAACATAGTGATCCAAAGGGGCACGTGTACCCGAATGTTTATAGCAGCAATGTCTACAATAGCCAGACTATGGAAAGAACCTAGATGTCCATCAACAGATGAATGGATCAAGAAGATGTGGTATATATACACAATGGAATACTATGCAGCCATCAAAAGAAATGAAATCTTGCCATTTGCGACGATGTGGATGGAACTAGAGCGTATCATGCTTAGTGAAATAAGTCAATCGGAGAAAGACAACTATCATATGATCTCCCTGATATGAGGACATGGAGAAGCAACATGGGGGGGTAGGAGATAGGAGAAGAATAAATGAAACAAGATGGGATTGGGAGGGAGACAAACCATAAATGACTCTTAATCTCACAAAACAAACTGGGGGTTGCTGCGGGGAGGTGGGATTGGGGGAGGGGGAGCGGGCTATGGACATTGGGGAGGGGAAGCGAACCATAAGAGACTATGGACTCTGAAAAACAACCTGAGGGTTTTGAAGGGTCAGGGGTGGGAGGTTGGGGCAACCTGAGGGTTTTGAAGGGTCAGGGGTGGGAGGTTGGGGGAACAGGTGGTGGGTAATGGAGAGGGCACGTTTTGCATGGAGCACTGGGTGTTGTGCAAAAAGAATGAATACTGTTACGCTGAAAAAATAAATAAAATGAGAAAAAAAAAAAAAAAAAAAAAAAAAAAAAAGAGAGATACATGTCATTATATATTTGTCCAAACCCACAGAATATAACAACACAAAGAGCAAACCTTTGTGTAAACTTGGATTTTGGTGATTACAACGTGTCAATATAGATTTATCAATTGTGGGGGAATGTTTGTATGGGGGATATTACACATGTGCCTGGTACAGGGAAACCTTTGTATCTTTCTCTCAATTTTGTTGTAAACCTAAAAATATTCTAAAAAATTAAGTCTTTTTTATTTTTAGCTATATGGTGGTCTCACTTTACAGCTCCTCATTCCTTCAAAGAAAACATTTAAGTATATTTTTAAATTTATGGTGAGTATATACAGAAATACGTATTTTATTTAAAAACCTAATCTTTTACATGATAGGAGAGCTTTACATAAAAATGAATTAAGTGTTCCTAGCCTTTCCTGGATTGTTGACTGAGAAACTCGGAAGAGTTAGAACGATATTTAGAGAGGAAGACCACCATGCTAACGCAGATCTTAGATATCTCTGCAGGAGTAGTGTTCTTCTGATGTAGCGTTAAATCTGTGATTGCCAAAAATCCAATAGCTCATGGATTGCTATAAAAATTTTCAATCTAGTATTCATTTTTAAGGGAGTCTTGAACCATAGTTAAAAAGAGACATGTTTGAGTCTTGTTTATTAAGGGCAGCAGGAGAAGGACTGAGGCCTTTGGGGAGTGTCATGGACAGTTACTACATGTATTCTATAGATAGGAAACAAAATTACAATGGCTCCATTTGACTGAGGAAGCATGTGGAGCAATCATCAAGAAAATGGTAAGTTCTAGAAAGCAAAGTTCTAGAAAGTTCTAGAAAGCAAAGAAAGCTAACTGGCATTTCCTCCTCTTAGGGGACTCTATCTCAGTATTTGATGATCATTCTACAAAGCTTCATTGTATTAAAAAAGCTAATGACATGCAATGGTCACTGTTATAAAACCCTTCACAAAAAGTGGTGCAGAGGATTGATATTAGGACTCAGCATTCCTTTCTTCATTTCAACAGGTTAATTTAATACAGCTGATCCTTGAACAACATGGGCTTGGATGAGTGGTTCAACTTTTATGTGGATTTTTTACAGTACAGTATTGCAAATGTGTTTTCTCCTCCTTATGATTTTCCTTTTTTTTTAAAAAGATTTTTTTAAATTTATGCTTATGTAATCTCTACACCCAATGTGGGGCTCAAACTCATGACCCCAAGATCATGAGTTGAATGCTCTTTCAACTGAGCCAGCCAGGTGCCCCCTTATAATTTTCTTTTTTTTTTTTTTCCATTTTATTTATTTTTTCAGCGTAACAGTATTCATTCTTTTTGCACAACATACTATCCTTTCTCTAGCTTACTCTATTATAAGAATGCAGTATATAGTACACATAACATACAAATATGTGCTAATCCACTGTTTATGTTATTGATAAGGCCAAGAGTAAGCTATCAGTGGTTAAGTTTTTGGGGAGCCCAAAGGTATTTATTTGTATACGTAGATTTTCAAGTGGGAGGGATATCAGCACCTCTAACCTCTGCATTCCTGAAGGGTCAACTGTATTTCCAGAGAAGTCTCAAAAGTAGAATGGAAAGTAAGAACTGACTAAATTATGATCATCACTTCTATGTTACAGGTGAGGAAATTAAAACATCAAAAAGTTCTATATCTGACAATGAGTAGTAAAACCATATTTAGAACATATAAGTTCCTGATTCCAGAGTATAAACTCATAGTGTCACACTGAATTAACATATAATATTTTATGAGACAAGGTGAAGATTTAATAAAAATAGTATTTGTGGGGAGGCTATCTTTTTAAATCAACCTTAGCAAGTTGTGTTGGAAGAATGAATAATACTATAAAAGACTGTTCAGGTCCTAGAATATATAGAAATATAGGGACTTGAATGCAAAGATTTGATAAAGAAACTGTTACAAAATATGTGTGTGATAAAGACCACAAAGTACATCTGTTGTTCAAATCAAATAGTGAAGTTGTTGAAAAGGCTAAGGAAACACCTTTCAAATAAAATTTGAAAAAGAAATCACTACAAAGCAACATTTTAAGATCTGGTTCTCATTACTCTGCTATTTTATCCAAAACGGGTAAGTGGGAGGCGGAGCACACTAAATAAATATCAAGGATCCTTTTAGTGGCTATATTTTCTTTATTCTAAAGTTCTTATAAGGACACCACATAATTTTTAATTACATACATCTCAATAATCTTTGGTAATGCAAAAAAGGGAAAAGTAGAACTGAGAAATATATTTATCAGATAATCAAAATATCAAAACCATAGTTACCAATAATAAACACTTTAAATAGAACTTACTTAAAAATTAATCATGAATTATTTGACAAATGGACAAAACCAGAATAATTAGTCTAGAAGAAAATATACAAAGATAGTACCTATCCCCACAGGCAAGCAAACTATTAATAGAAAGTGAAGTGAAAAAATTTAATGTAAAAATAGAGAGTATTTATTTTGGAAACTTGCTCCTAATTACAGAGATTACAGATGCCTGATTTTAAGTATGAATAGGAAGTTACAATTCCACAAATCTCAAAAAAAGGGAAAAGAGACTGAAGGAAAATATTTTGAAGTAGAATTATGTCATAATTAAAAGCAGATAACTTGATTAAAGCTTCATGTAGACATGTGTTTTGTTTATAAAGAAAGCATAATGAATATTAAAGAAATGCACTGATATAATTTCCCAATCAAATTTTGTATTGGGGCCATCAAAACTAATGAATAGTGTCCCAATATCATATACTGCAAGACAAAATTAGTAATAGTATCTTCTTCTTGGTCAATATTTAATAGTTCAGTGAAAGAATGAATGCTACTGACCCATGTGCTTCAAGGAGTTCTTTGAACAGAACTTAAACTGCCCCCTCCCAGTATTACTTTCCTGGACACACATATGGCCAATAATACCCATTTTTCTTAATGGCTGATAAAGGTCTGACATACATCATGTCACGTGGAATAGAGAAAACTAACCACACATAGGTACCTGACAAACCTATGACACTGTTTTCAAATTGGTATGATTCAGTAGTCTCTAAATATTTTGGCCTTGTATGCCCCCTTACACATATTTAAGTTGCTACCTAAACTTATTGTAAGTTACATGGTTATAAAGGATGGAATCTCCAGTGTGTAGTAACTGTTGACATCATAAATAACACAATTATTTATGATTTTAGATGTATCTTGTAACACTCCACATGATTTATTAAAACAAACAAACATATTCTTTTACAATCTGGATTTTTTACACTATTTTTTCTTATTTCTTCCCTTATTTTTATCCTAGCAATATATCTTATACTTAAAACTTGATCACTCTTTTACTTCTCTGAAATATATGTATTTATAATTTAAAAAATTCTATAATCGCAAATCTGACACCTTCTAGAGATTATCTTATAATTTTGAAGTCCCTTCAATATGAGCTTATGAGATATTACATTAGTTAAGGACTGCTCATTTTAAGTCCACATTTTACTGGACATATCAGCAGCATTTAATAAAGATAGTCACAACTCAGACTGGATCTCTTTTTTCACCTTCCTCTAGGCACATTCTGACTCTGTCTAGCCCTGCAGGCTTCCCTTTGCCCACTTGGTTCCAGCCACCCTGTCTTCCTTGACCGTTCTCACATATAACCTAGCTCCCTTCTACATCAGCCCTTTGCACTTGCTCTTTCCTCCATCTGGGAGATCCTTCTAGATACTCGCGTGACTTCGCCACTCTGTACATTCAAGTCCTTCCTCAATGCTAACCTCAGTTCATCACTGAGGCCTGCTTCCGTGCACTTGATCCAAAAGACAGCACATCTGCTCTTCACCTGCATCATTAACTCATCCCCCTTATCCACAAGGCATTTTAACACCCTCAAATACCACACATTTGTTTACTGTCAGCCTTATGCCTGACTAAAGGTAGGCTCCCTAAGAAAACCCTACTAGGAAAACAGGATGTGTATACTTCTGTCTCTCCAAGGTCTAGTGGAGAGACAGAAGTATACACATCCTGTTTGCAGTACCTGGCACATAATATGGACTCACTAAATGTTTGCTGAATAAAGAACAAAACCAGAAGAGATAATTATGGCTAAAATTATTTTTAGCCATTATATTTTAGGAAAATATTATTTTATAATTGAATTCATTATATTTTAGGAAAAACACTATAGTTTCAAAAATTTCAACAAATGGTATTTTTGTCTTCACAAAAATGATACGTACAAGGGATTTATTTATTTTAGAGAGAGAGAGAGAGAGCATACACAAGCACGGTGGGGTGGGAGAGCGGCGGTGGAAAGGGAGAGGGAGAATCATAAGCAGACTCCCTTCCTAGTACGGAGCCTGATGCAGGACTTGATCTCACGACCCTGAGATCATGACCTGAGCCGAAATCAAGAGTCATATGTTTCACTGACGAAGCCACCCAGGTGTCCTATGTGCAAGGAATTTAAAATGAGTAAAAGAAACTGCAAGTTATTTTGTAAAGTACTCAGTACACTAGTTACGATATTCTTTAAGTTTACATCATCGATCAATAAAATACAGTATTGTGTGAAATAGATGTTTGCATCAGTAAATAATGAATAGCGGAGTGCCTTTATTTTTATGGTACATAGATATAATCAAGATGACCGGGGGAGTAAAAGAATTAGTGACAGGAATTTATAAAATTATTTGAAAATTATACACATTTTGAAATTTATAACAATAACATGAAAAAATCTGTTCAGCTTCTTAATTTCTATCACTGAAAATTGTTATTATTGAAAATCATTCATTTTCTAAACTTTGTCAGATGTAATGCAGGGAGAGATCTGGCCTAGTTGCTTTCTGGCACTGTTCATTTTGTGCTTCTGTCATGTCATTTGCTAATGACATGCTGAGATCTCTCTGAAATGCAATATTCTGGATTGCTCCATCAGTCTAGATAATACTCCAAGTCTTGAAAGAGCCTGGATTCACATGGAGTGCTTAATTGGGCCTAATGGAGACTCCTTTTGGTGGTTTCTGAATGGAGAAGCTCTCTTAACTCAGGCAGTTTTTCATAACCTGTCCTCTGGTCACTCTTTCTCCACACGTTTCAATATTAGCTCCATCTGCCTTTTAAAAATGACTCTTTGAATCCAAGCCACACCCTGGAGACATAAAATTATCTCTGAAAAAGAATTTTGCCCTTGTCTGCAGATACTTCCTCATCTGTCTCTAATGGAGAAGTGGCTCTGTACCAGTTACTATGCTGGCAAAACAAAGTACCCTACGACTCAGCAGTGTAAGACAATGATTTATTACGCTCATGAACTGTGGGTTAAGGATTGCAATATGGTGTCACTGTAAGCCTGTCTTTGTTCCATGAAATCTGGGATCTCAGCTGGAAGATATGAAGGCCAGAAGCTCGAATCAGCTGTGGGCTCGCTCACTCACATCTGGTGGCTGAAGCTGGCTGGAGGCCGGCTCCTGTGCACGTGGGCCTCCCATGTGGTTTCCCCCAGAGGCTAGTTGGAATTCTGTCACAGCATGATGGCTAGATTCACAAGTGATTATGTGACGAGAGAAAAATGGATAGGTGGAAGCCTTATTGCCTTGTTTGAGCTAGCCTCAGAATCACTCGGGGTCACAGCCATCAGACTGGATTTGTTGAGACAGGCACAGAGTTCAGCCCCAGGTTCAAGGGGAGGGGAACAGACTCTGCTTATTGATGGGGTATGGCAAGAGAATGTTGGACTGGGAGCACTGCTATGATTATTTTTGAAAAATACAACCTGTCACAGGTCCTAATTAGATACTATTTCTTAGCATTCTCAATTTCCTGAGGGTGTTAATCTTATCTCCAGTTCACGTTAAGTGTTGAAGTAAGCCAATATTCACCTAAATTACAAGAGGCAATATCGGTCTCTGAACTGTAGTCAGAAAGAATAACTTCAGTCATTATGGGACTCAAAAGGCAGGAGAAAGCAAGGCTGAAGAATGAAGAATATTTGGAAGATAAAGCAAATACTAATAGAGATAAGATACTTGAGAGGCAATTTATTTTCCACATCAGTTTTGTTTTCCACAAACCACTTGCAATTGGACTTGCTTTTAAAAAGGCAGAACTTCTTTAAATTACATCAAATTATATCTCCCTGAAAAACATGCCCTTGCCTACACATACATTTTTGTCCCCACTGTCTCAGGGTGCCTTCCTCAGCCAGTAGAAAACAGAAAAGAATCAGGTGCATGCACTCATTTTACCCTACTGACTACATAAATCCCATCCGTAATCCTGCGCATTTATATTGTTCTGTGAGAGTTGAGCAATGTGAAAATTCTCCCAAAGCCTCAATGTAAATGTTTCTCTAATCCATTCAAGCCACAAAACAGACCCAGATGAATGAGTAGGAAACTGAGCTAAAGAACTCTCGCTGACCTTGATACCACTGTCGGTCTTGGCATTGACTTCATTGGTCAGCATTTCCTTCTAAGTATGGCATGGCTCAAATGAGAAAGGAAAACATTAGCCTACTGCTGTCTAGAACATCCAAGTCAAACCTGTATGACCCTGCAGCCAAAGCTGGGGAGAGGATTCTGAATATACTTTAAAAAGAAAAAAGAAAAGGGTTGAAATAATGGACATATAAAAAATAGACACAAAACAACACAACTGTCTATTTCAACTGGTTTTCTCTTCTTTTTTTTTTTTTTTTAAGATTTTATTTATTTATTTGACAGAGATCACAAGTAGGGAGAGAGGCAGGCAGGCAGGCAGAGAGAGAGAGAGGAGGAAGCAGGCTCCCTGCCAAGCAGAGAGCCCGATGCGGGGCTCGATCCCAGGACCCCGGGATCATGACCTGAGCGAAAGGCAGAGGCTTTAACCCACTAAGCCACCCAGGCGCCCCTGGTTTTCTCTTCTTAAAGCTATGGCACAATCAATATATCAGATATTTAAACAAAGGAGTATAAATCAGGAAACAAAATCTTTCCCCTTCTACCTCTGGGAGAAAACATTAAATCACCTTTTCCTTTTACCTGTTTAAATATGTTTTCTAAGACAACATGTATACAGAGATATACAGCAAAATACACTTAGATATACAAGATAACATTATTTAGGACATTTTGCAGCCATCTTGATAAATGTAGATAAATATTCCTTTAATGGATGTACAGCAGTCCACTGTAACGTAATCCATCTAACAGGTCCTCTACTGATGGACATTTCAGCTGTTTCTACTTTTGAAAATATCTAAGAATTAAACTCTATTGTGTGATTACGTGCCATGAGCTATGACAAAATCACAACTTCAAAGCTGATGAGGATTTACTGTTAAACTTTCTTTTGGAGCTTACAAGGCAGTTGACAGGGAAGAGAAAGTAAGATGCGCATCTATAAGATGACACTCTACCATACAAAACAGAGAAGCTGATCCGTTAAAATGCACTGGTAGTAAATTCAGGGCTTGGGTTCTTGTTAATGAGGCCCTGGGGAAAATATAAACACTCCTCCTGAATTCAACTCTCAAGACTGCCCACCACAGTCTTGTCTTCAGCTTGACCTTCTGGCACCCAAACCTGCAATTGAGGCCTTGCATCTGATGCCAAACTAAACATTTGGGAACAAGAATTACAATAACCTCCTTTTGTTTGTTTGTTTGTTTGTCTGAAGTAATTTAAAAACACATAACATAAAGTAAAACAAAGAAAAATTAGGCTGGGGAAATAACTAAAAAATAGAAAACTGGATTGCTCTCACAACATTTTCTTGGGATATTCACGCATCCAGTGTTCGGAATGCAGAAGTTATTGTCAAGGAAAATGAGCATGGCCTTTGGAGCCCAGAAGGAAGGGGAGATAGGAATTCCTTCACAGACATCAGTGAAAACTACAAAAAAATAAAATTACCTGAACACACCAGGTGATGGCAGAATAGAGAGTCATTCAAATTGACTTTCTACCTCTCCAGGTCTAACTAAGGGCTCACGATTGACTAATGGGCATCCTAGTGAGACCTCATGACTGTGGCTGCTGTTGTTGTTAATCATGAACTTTTTCATGTAGTTAAACCCTGCCTCACTCTCTAGTTTAAGAGGAGGAAAATAATTGCTTTCCCCTGAAGGCTTTCATATTAAACATGTCAAAGCACATTACTGAGGATATAAAAAGAACTCTGACATATTTAGCATAAACTATTTCAGAGTCAGGAGACTATTCTCTATTTAAAATGACAGAGTGTTCTCAGAGGCCCAACAGAATCTGTGGACTTATTAAAAGAACATGCTAGCATCACCTCGATTCATCTTTACAATGCTTGTTCCTACGACGGGAGAGTGGTTCCTTTTGGGAGAGTAGCAGTGACGGAAAGGAGCTGTGGGAGGTGGTCTGGGACGTCGGCAATATTCTGCCGACAGAATTCAAACCAGTGCTGGTTACGCAGGTGTGCTTCCTTTGTGAAAATTCACTGAGTGGTGTTCTAAGGATTTATGTTAAACTAAACAAAAAGTTTTTAGAAGGGGAAGCAGCTGAGTACATACATATACATAGCTAATTTCTCCTGCTGTTTAAAAGATATTAATAAGCTATTAATAATCAGCACAACAGAATTTTAAAAAGGATGTTTCTACACTGATGAATGAGCTAGTTTTATATTCTTGTGAATCATTCTGTTATGTATTTCCTAAATACAAATCTTTACTTAATATTTGAGTGATATAATCAAGAGTTAATTTATTTGCTTTATTTTCATGCACCTCAGTATAATTAGCACTATGTCTGAAAGAAAATAGACAATTTCCTCTAAACAGTGACAGTATTAAGAGCATTATTAAGCACTTACAATGTGCCATGGGTCAGACACTAAATGAAGGAGTTTACATTCCGGCTACCATTCAATCTTAAAAGAGCCAGTCTCTTCCCTGTTGAGAAACACCATTTGAAGGTGGCACATTTTGAATACTCAATGTTAACTATCATTTACACAGAATTTCTCTTCCTTCATAGTTTGCATGTTCTTTCATTTATTTAAGCATAGCTGAGGATCTATGATACACCATGTCATTATCTTGAGAATCCTGTGCTATTTCTTCAATGCATCTATTTGGGAGAATTATGGAGAACATAGAGCTTTGCTAATAAAGTTTTAAATTTCTTTCGATTTCACAGCATATCTGGGACTTGACAAAGAAAAGCACAGAATGACTGAGGAAAGGCAATACAAGGAATCTCTCCACATTTTAACATTTTAAAATCATCAGCTCCTTTGAAAATGAGATTTATTTCCCAACCAATAAAACTAATCTGTGGTATCTATTCTCTTCAGTAACATGTAATTGGTATTTATTGATTTACCAATTACTCCATGTTTTCACAATAAACCCAATTAATTCATAAACTTGATAGGTTGGCAAACTTTTTGGAGAGAGCTAGACAGTAAAAAAATCCAAGCTTTTCAGGCCATATGGTCTCTGTCACAATCACTCAACTCTGCTCTTGTAGCACACAAAGAGCCATAGATAATATGTAAATAAACGGATGTAGCTGTGTTCCAATAAAACTTTATTTTAAAAGAAAAACAGGCAGCAAGCTGGATTAGGCCCATTAGTCATGTTTGGCCAACCCCTGCTTTACCCAACAATACCTTTTATAGCGCTAGACAGATAGCTGGCCTCAGTAAATACTTCTCACTTGATAGAGTCAAATGTGGGAAATGGGAAGAGAAGGGGCATTAATTCTGAGTTCTCCAAGAGGACATTTCCATAGTCCCTGTACTTCTAAGCTGGAATGGCCCTTTTCCACTCTTAAATCAGATTCCAGAACTAGAGAGAATATTTTTTCCACTGACGTAAGGAGTTTTCTCATATTAGGAAAAGAACAATGTGACAAAAAATTCCAACTGACTGGGGTGCATAAACTTGGAAATCAGTGCGGTATCTTTTCCCTTGTAAGCAGAAAACAGGTATTTGTAGATAAGGCAGGGAAATCCACTGGAATAAGGAATCTATTCGTAAAAAGAATGCATCACAGAAACCCAGATACGGGTGGTCCAACCAGGCAGAAGTGGTTGGCAGTGGGATTTAAAAAATAAGATTAACACAAGACGTTAAGTACTGAAATCCATCTAGTCACACACGTGTGTGCTTTTAATGACATTCAGAGCCATTCCATAAAATCAAAGAACAGAAGTTAATTTATTTCACCGAAAACATTATGAAAAATCCTAGAGTACCCTAGAACTAAGAACATTTTATTATTTTCTCATGGCTGAAAATCAGGTTCATCTGCCAGTGACAAGTAACATTCATGGTTACAGTGAAGACAGAAGCCTGACAGCAGTATGACAGCAAGGGACTACACCAACACATTTTTTTTTTCAACATAAAGTTGATATATGAGACGCAGACACAGTGCAGGGGGTCCTTCGTAAAACAAAAAAACAAAGCCAAGTACAGCTTTTCCTTAGACTCTATTGAATAGAACAGCTATTTCAGTAAGACAAATCACCCCAGGCTCGACCCTCACCATGACCTCCACTTTCATTTCTTGAGCAGACATTTACTGAAGGACTGTAACATATCAGCCACTGGGGTCTGCTTTGGAACATTTTTTTTTCCTTCTCTTTTCAAGCAAAGCATTCCTCTTGGAGAGAAATAGAAAACCACCATCTAGAACAGTATATAAAATAATTTTAGTAACTGATGATGTGCTAGGGGAAGAAAAGGCATTGGCAGTAGAGCACGGCAGGTGGAGGGAGAAAAACATGGAGGGACGTTAGCCTAGATGGCCGGGGATGGACTGTTTGAAGGGGTAACATTTGGTAAACCTTTGGAAGATTTCGAGTATGGTAATGTGATGGTCAGATTTATGCTTTGAGAAGATACATCATTGGCTGCTGTGTTGCAGCAGGGTTACAGAGCACAGAAGTAGAAACAAGTAGAACTGGTAAG
The DNA here is from genome assembly GCF_922984935.1 of Meles meles. Lineage (NCBI taxonomy): Eukaryota > Metazoa > Chordata > Mammalia > Carnivora > Mustelidae > Meles > Meles meles. The sequence goes on from NC_060072.1 coordinate 66,783,357, forward strand.
GATGATGGTGGCTTGGTCTTATGACACAGCAGTGGAAATGGTGATACAATGTCATACTCAGGAGGTATTTTAGAGGCATAGTTGATCCTCTGAAAGATGATGGTGGCTTGGTCTAGAGAGGATTCAGTGGGAAGATGGTGATAAGCTGATGAGTTCAGGAGTATATTTGTCAGTTTTGTTGGAAGACTATGTGAGCTGTGGAAAGAGGAAGACTTCTAGGATTTTGGTTTGAGTGACTGGTACCACTGACTGAGGTAAGAAAGACATGTCAAGGAGAAAATCTGGTAGGGGACGGGTGGTAGAAACCAAAAATCTACTGGAGACATACTTTATCTTTATCCCCAGCCCATGCCCTCAGGTAGGCTGGAGAGAAGGCTAGATATTCTGCTCTTCTAGGGAAAAATTATTTCCAAAGTATTAAGCACATAACAGAGGCCCCATAAATGCATGATAAATTAACTTATGAAACAAGTCATCATCCTACTAGTTTTGAAAGTCTAATTAGTGAAAAGAATTAGCAAGTGGGATAGGGAACATGAAAGGCTTTCAGGGAGACTATTTCTCATTTCCATTTTTTACTTAAAAACCAGCTTCTCCACCCTTTTCAATTTCGATTCAATTCTTGGCGGCTATTCTCCCTTCAACCGTGGTAACCTTTCCCTGCTGGTACAACCATAGTCTCAGAAGAGAGCAATAATAAGTCCTGGTACTGCTAGAGCTTTCAAAACTACTAGCAATTGAGAAATATGAAAACAGTTCTTGAATCAAGACACATACATTTACATTTAAGTGAAAATAATACTCCTTCACTAAACATTTTGGGCTAGAAGTAGCCTTGAAACATGAAAATATTACGTTCATAAGAAATAGAACTTCTGTAACTTTCTGCCTTAGAACCTTTTTTTCCTTTCTTGTTCCCGTTATTATCAGCCTTAAAAAGTAATCCAAATATTTTCATTTGGATAGTATCTAGCTAGCTGTCATATGTTTTTTTATAACATGCATCTTTAAATAGCTCTTTAAATATCAAGCATATTTAATTATATAGTGATTATCTATATATACTAATTTTTAAAAGAGAGCTTAATAAAACAATTATATTAAAAAAAAAAGCCGTAAGTCACTCATGTCATCAACCAGAACTAAGCTCTCTTATACCGTGATGTATTTAAAACTTCTATCGGGAGAACAGCGGTCCCTTGCTGCTTGAAAACAATAAATAACTTTCTACCTTCCTTGCAGGATGACACACACACGTCCACCACTCCCACCCACCACCCACCACTACCTCTTTAAGATCTGGCCCCCAGACCAATGTCATGAATCAAGTTACATCAGAACACAGCCTGGCAAATGCTTTGCCTCCTAAAGGAAGAAAGGGCTATACCTCCAAGGAACGGTAGGACCTAGTCAACATGTACCAGCAGGAAGCAGGCGAGAGAGTGCTGGATCAAGAGGAGATAGAATATGCGTTTGGATAACGGCGATTATTGATATGGGAACATTTTCTCACAGGATTTAATATCCTAGCGAGACTATGTGAGATGATCCTAAGACAGTGCTATGATGGCTGTTGGAAGCATACAGAAGGCAATGGTCCACATAACCCGAATTATAAATACTACAATGCTATGGCAGACAGTCGAAGTGCTATCACAGACTACGCCAGCCAGAGCTGTGGGCCTAAGGAATGATGCAATGGTCTATGAAAGGTAAAGCCAGGACTCCACTTTGGTGATGTTATCCTATAATTTATTCTCTAGGACACAGAATACACCCTAAGTCCACAACCGTTATAAAGAGCTGTATTTCCAAGAAGTAGAATTCATAGGTCCAGGAACTAAGGTAAGAGTCACCCTATTTATTATCTTTTTTTTTTTTTTTAAGATATATTTATTTGAGAGAGAGAGGGCAAGCATAGGTGGGGGGAAGAGAAGAGGGAGAAGGAGAAAGAGAATCGCAAGCAGTCTCTATACTGAGTGCGGAGCCTGACGCACGGCTCGATCGCATGACTCTGAGATCACAACCTAAGCGGAAACAAAGAATCAGACGCTTAACTGACTGAGCCACCCAGGTGCCCCTATCATCATTCTTAATAACTGATGTGGAGAATCTGTGTTTCCCACTCCTGCAAACTCTAGGCTTTAGAGGTGCTGATTCCTAGGAGGGCGATGATTTCCACCAAAGGACACAAGTCCGTCTCATTAAACTTTAAGCTATTCTTGCTACCTGATACTTGGGGCTCCTCATGCCAAGAACTGTAGGCAAGGAAAAAGGCACACGTAATTGATCCTGATCAAAAAAAGAGGAGAGAGAAAAACAAAAACAAAAGGACAAAAATAGGAGACGGACCTATATTATGTTCATAAGAAACAGAACTTCTGTAACTTTCTGCCTTAGAGCCTTGGCATGGGGTAGAGTAAAACTATGTTTGACATCCAGGTGATCCAGTAGGGCATCTCTTAGAACAAACCTGCCTAATTTTTATTGTAAATAGACAAGTTCAACAACTATAGCCTGAGAAACACATGGCAACAAAATCTTGGAGGTCTTATGGATGAGTCTGGTTTATTTCACCAGTAAGCCCCTAAAATAGCAGAGTTCAGCCAAGAGTAAGAGAAATCTAAAACAAAGAACAGAGGAGGGAGATGAGAATTAGTGTGGCCTTAAGGCAGACTAAAACAGGGGTTGTAGCTCTTCTCACCAACTTTCCTTTTCTAGGTTTCCCCATAAAAGAAGACCATAAGGCAAAACAGAATTCTCAAGGAACTGTTACAAGAACTTATTAAGCCATGGAAATGGATTCAATTGGTGCAAAAGATGAACTCTAGTGCACCAACCAGAACTTGCTTTTAGGATTAATGTACTAATTCTCCTAGTTGCTGAGATCGTGACCGGGGGGGTTCAGCTGAGCTCTTCTCAGGGAATTGTGACCTTGGCTAAAGTGATGTCCTCCTCCTGAGAGACTCCTATGTTCAATGACTGGTCACTGTAGAAGTATAAAGATCCAGAACCCTTGCCTCAAGGTGATCCAACTCTGAAGGGCCATCCCAGCTCCAGAGCTCTACAGAATTAGCTAAAGCCCTTGTGCAACTGTATTGCAACTCCTCCCTGTGCCCAATCCTATTTCCTTCTCCCTGCATACTCACTGTTCCTAAGGGCAACCCCTGATAAATTTCCTGCACACAAATCTCAATCTCAAAGTTTATTTTGGAGGGCATCTGACTGAAGACAAACTGGTAAGGCTGTACTAGTACCCGCTGATTATCAGATCTGGATATGGTATAAAGACATGAACTCCTAGACCCATTAAGAGGCCAGGAAGAACATTCTGTTCAGTGGTAAGCACTTTCTTTCCCCTAAAAATGAATTCAGGAAAGTGGGGGTGGGGAGGAAAACCAAATGAAAAACATTCAAAAATTCAAAAATTTTTGAGTCCCTTGAAAAAGTATCTTTATAATTTAGTATACTTAGGTCATCGAGAAAACTGGTAGTGATTTTGGAGTCAGCTGTTTGATTATCACTACTAGGGGGTGAGTGCTACTGGGACCTACAGGGTAGAGCCAGGCATGATGTTGAACATCTAACAATGACTGTACAGTCCCCCCAAATAAAGAATTATCTGGCCCAAAGGTTCAATAGAGCCAACGTTTAGAAACCCTGGTTTAGAGGTCATTGGGTTATGTTACAGTCATCATCTCATTACATTCTTAGGATTATGGGGGTTATTAGCATCTCTTCACTACAGACGGGGAAATTGAACTCAGTGAAGGAAACTGACTTGCCAAAGATCCAAAAGAATGCTACCAGTAAAAATGAGTACAGAAGTTCATTTCCATTTCATGGAACTTTTTCTGGTCCAGATGGCAATCACTACCTAAACTTTTTACCTTTATTAATCTCGTCCCTACAAACCAAAAGATAGCAAGTTTGATGTGCAGGCCCACTTTTGTGATTCATTGATAAATTCGTTATATTAAGAAACTAAACTCTTCATTATATTAAGAAACTAAACTGAATTTACATCAGAGAAAAAAATCATTTTCAAATTCACACATTCTGAATTTACATAACATTTATTTCCAAAGTTTTATTCAAGAACCTGTACACTGTACAGTACTACTGATAGATTTAGTACACTTACACATAGTATTAAAAAAATCTTTTTTTTTTTTTTTTTTTAAATCCCTGAGAGATAGGCTCAGGAAAAACTGTCACCAGTAATAATACACGGATCTGCCAAGAGGGAGCACGGAGTCTAATTGTTGTCTGGTGTCTCAGTTTTGCCATTTTTCTAATGGTGTGACCTTGGATAAGTTACCTAACCTTCCTCAGAGGTTAAAATTTCTTACCTGCAAAATAGTAGCTTACTACAAGGCTTCCTTTAAGAATTTAATAAGAAAATGTATATGAAACATAGTGACTGATAAACCACACACACTGAATAAATTATAGTTGTATTGAATATCCATTGCTTTCTGGCTTCCAGCACCTATTTCTCCTTTTTAATGGCAACGTGAACTGCAGCTGGGGAATGAATTCTTACTGCATGGATTTAGTATGGTGGACTCTAATTAGGTGTCTCGCCCTCCTCTAGCCAAAGGGCAGGCATGTAACCCAAACCAAGCCAATCAGATGTCCCCTCTCTGAAATGTATATACAGAGTGGAGAAACAACCCAGAAAAGTTTAGTTCTGTCCATTCCTAGAAATGCTACCGACTAGTTTATTTTTTCATTCTAACACCATTGTTAACATTGATGCCTCTGAATTTCCAAAGATGATTCGCTTCCCTTGCCCATGTCCATGTCTGGGATATTGCTTCCCATCAATTCTGCAAGCCTCCGATAACCTTTCAACAAAATCCCTTTTCCTAAAATTAGCCTGACCCAGCTCTACTGCTTGTAACCCAAACACTGTATACATTAAGCAGCTATAGCTTACATTGGCATAAATTATCTAATTAATATTTAATTAAAGTAAGCACAAGTAAGATTTAGTGACTTGTCTCTGCTTCCAGAAGTCTGTTTTATTATTAATTTGCCTTTTGATTTTCGCCCTAATACATACCCTCACACAGTGAAGCCTACATAGGAACCGAAGACTGTTTACCCAAAAGAAAATTCTGTGGAGCAAAGGTGCTGTTTAAGCAGTCATCTCTGTTTGCTCTCTGTTGGAGCACTTCTTGGTAGGGCTTCAAGAAATACAAGGCAAGTGAAAAGAAACTGAATGTCTGGTTGATGTCTGATTGCCTGAGCCTACAATTCTATAGGCTTACCTGAGATCTTAAATAAGAATCTTTTCAGATACAGGCTTTCATTATTTTTGGCTTTCCTTCTGTGTCTTGGATGTGGTTGCTCTTTGGGTATAGCTCTGGGTCAGACTCCGTGTGGTAAGTCTGAATGTGCAGTTACTGGCATCACGGTGAGGGGAGAGGAGTGGAGCAGAGTGAAAGGACGTGTTTCTTAAACGAGGACAGGAATGAATAATCACTTTGGTTTTTGCTTTATAGAGGCTTTGATCCACTTCATTTTTCACTGTGGGAAGATAGAGTGGCAATCCCTGAGTTTCTTTAGCCTTCACTTCCCAGAATGGCTTTCAAGGCCACGGAGTATCCTGCGTCCGTCAGCCGGGTTGCAGTAGAGCAAGTCATTACGATGGCATTTCAGCGCAGGGTACAAAAGTGTGTTCTGTCCCATGACTTGGTATACAGAATTCGAGGCTCTGTTAGTTTCCCCACATTTCAGTATAAATGATTCTCAAGGCAAACAGTAATAATTCTTTGAGCAGGAAAATTTGGAAAAACTAAACGCACATTTCACAAAGTCAGAGACTCTCTGGTTTTTGAATAATTAAGCCAAACTCCAGATTTTCGTTAAAAAATAGGAGAAAAGAAGTGCATGAGCGGATGCTAAAATGGGTAACAGTTCTGACTTCCAGCACTACTGAAGCAGCTTTTACCAATTACAATGCGTCGTGTCGGTTGTCCTACAGCACCGTTAGCAACCTGTCATTCTGTAACAAGTTTCCAAAGCTAAAATGGCAGATCAATTTATAGCTCTAGAGAAGCTGCTCCGCTAAACTTCATTTAAGTCCATTACCTGCCAGACAGGGCATTTTTTCGTGATCTACATATGTTGAAAGAAATGTATGCCCAAGAATCTTTTAAATTGACATAAGCATTTTCATGCGTGGTTCAATAATTAGTTTGAAACTTTTCTAAAAAAAAAAAAAAAAACCACTAACAGAAGGCATGGAAATATTTAGTGATAATATAATATATTCATTTTCCCAGAAAACACTTTACCTCCTGGGGGTAAAGAAGCAACTGATTCAGGTTGGTCTTTGACTCTTCTTTCTTCTTAGTTGTATGCCCTCATTTCTCAACCTACTAGTTAGTAATTCTGTATTGTGTAAAGTCTAAGGATGCTGGTTGCAAGGGATTTATTTGTATTATGGATTAAGCTGTGCTGAACACACACGGAACTCATCCATTACAGATTCCTGAAGCGACAGTTTCAACATCATGTCTTAATGGTAATATCCTTATTCGTAATAAACACTGAAGGGTCATCAATGACTACAGTAGGTAACTTGTTAAACCAGAATCGAATTTTACAATTTATAGTCTAGTTCAAAACATCCTATGAGATTTAGAATGTGCTAATTTCAACCATGAATGCAGAGGGAATGTTCTTCCGTGTAAAGCTCTATCTGTGCATGCATTCACTTCAAATGGGGAACAGAAGAATGAGGTACCTCCGTGATTCCCACCATTCCCTACATAAAACTCTATTAGCTCTTTCTCACCAGAGACAAGATGAATGCTAACCACTTTTATTAAATTACAGGATTCACGCAGATGTAAGATATAGCTAGCTACTCAGTATCTGCAGAGGTTTTTTTTTTTTTAATCACAAGCAATAGAACTGGATCAGGCTAACTTTAGGAAAAGAGATTTTGTTGAAAGGGTATCAGAAGCTTGCACAGCTGATGGGAGGCTGGACACCACATATGGAAACGGACAAGTGAAGTTTTTCTCCTTTTATAAAACTGACATTTTTCCACTTAAACACAATTAAGCTAACATACTCACTGCCTTACATATTTTACTACCGTTGAGTATTTTCTTTTTCCTTAGTTTAAGTCAGAGATTACTGTATTATAACTAAGAAAACCGTAAGATGGTATCCGACTTCTAAAAATATGATTCCATTGAAATAATGCTGGGTGTCAATCCTTTATAGAGACTGGTTCTCTATCATAATGCTGTTGAAAACTACATCCAGTTGAGGCGGCTAAGTCTTCTAAATATATCATTTCTGCAGTGTAATATAGTTGGAAGACAGGCAAAATTGTTACAATGGCTTATCTGGCATAACAATTTAAGGTCCTTAAATAATGGGCAAAGCTTGCAGGAGTCTACATTTCACTACTAACTACTCAAAAGTATGGACTTATGAATTCTGCCTTCATTTAAGAAAAACGGACAAAAGAGGGGTGCCTGGGTGGCTCAGTGGGTTAAGCCTCTGCCTTCAGCTCAGGTCATGATCTCAGGAACCTGGGATCGAGCCCCGCATTGGGCTCTCTGCTCAGCAGGGAGCCTGCTTCCTCTCTCTCTTTGCCTGCCTCTCTGCCTGCTTGTGATCTCTGTCTGTCAAATAAATAAATAAATAAATTAATTAAAAAAAAAAAAAGAAAAACGGACAAAAGAATGTCATGTCTTTCAGATAGCTCATAGATGATGACAAAAGAAAATAATTAAAAATAACTCCTCCAAAATAGGTAAGGCAATTCATATATTTAAAAGCAGTTGAGTCAATATAAACTACTCCAGGAACCTTACTCTTTACATTGTACATAGATAAGTAACAACCATTTCTGATTCTGAATTGTGTGCTCATATTATTGATGCCACTTATGACCTGATACTTGGTTTTTCCCTACATATATTTACTTATGCAACCCTAACCCTTCTTATCAGTCAGAAGTGTGTTCAGCTGTAACAGAAATCTGACAAATAGTGGCTTAAAGAAGAATTTATTATTTATTGCACCATGGCCTGTGGGAGTAAACAGTCCAGGAACCAAACTACTTTCCTACCTGCATATCTTTAGCATATACATTTTCTTCCCCTTGGTCATAAGATGGCTGTTGTGCCTTCCAGCATCAGTTTATGTTCTAGACAGGAAAGATGAGGAAGGAAGAGCAAAATATACTTGCCAAAGGAATCGGTCTACTTTTACCAGAAAAAGAGGCTTCTTAAAAGCTTTACTCAACAGACCCTCTTTGACATCTCAGTGGCTAGAACTGGGTTACGCAGCCACTGAAAGCTGATGAGAGTTTGAGGAGTTCCTGTTTATAACTGTGTATACTGCTACCCTTAAAACCCCTGGGATTCTATTACTGGGTCAGAAGGACAGACTTAATATTATATAGACAATTAGCACTGCTTGCCACAATTCTGCAATGCTAGATGAGAACTATGGTTTTAACATGGTCTGCCCTGTTTCCTCATGTTCCCTGTTCTAAATGCCCAGAGCAATGACAAGCTGAGTCATGAATTATGACAACTGTACAATGCACTAATTTTTAAATATATATTTAGACTTATCATCCCATAAGTCCTTGAAACTGGGTGTCAAATTTTATAATACTTCTGTATTATATAAACACGATATTTGATTTATTGATGAATTTATTCATGAACTCATCTCAATACTGTTCTCCAGGAAAAGTAAATAATAGCTTATCATTGTTGCTCTAAAAGTGATTTCATTCTTGACTATTCCCTATGCAATCTGGATATTCTCTAAATTGCTTTAAGTCTTACCGGCTCTCTACTATATTCCCTAAACCTATAGCTTTCCTAACAACATTAAACAATAAAATAAATAAGACAAACACTGTCCCACAGTATAACAAAGGTCTTAAGGAGTGAGGTGTATTTTAAACTAACTGTAAATTTAGCACTGAAATAACCGTGGTACAAATCAATTATGACAACTATTTTGCATCTCTTTCTATCTTGCTTTTCCCTCTCAAGCATGTTTTTGAGTTAGGAGAAATGAAACAGACCAAATGCAGAGCCTTCAAGAAATAGTGCAACTTTCTCAACAAATAAGAAAGGGCTCCCTTCATTACACTGTCTCTTTTAAAAACATCTTTATAGTTATCTTTTCTTAGACATGAGTGTGGAGAAAACTACTGGCCTAAAATGGAAGCTCTCTAGCTCAAAGAAATGGTTATTCATTAATTTATGGACATGTATTTTTCTACTAAAATGTTGTACATGCCATAAAATATGTACTATTTAAAGAGTGAGGCTAATAAATTGAATAATGCTTCACTACGTTTGAAAATCTTGGTTTAGTACTTTGTGATATAGTGATTTGGGTCTAGATGTACTTTACACTTGGTTTTGACGGCTGTAAGAGATATCTCAAAATAATATGTAGAGGACATCTGAAACAGAGCATAGTTAACCCTACTTACTAAATCATGAGGCTTGTTTTTCAATTTCACCCATAGATTAAGTTCAGTGAAATTTTGAAAACAGTGAGTCGAGCATTATGTGACACTAATACTCTGAAAAAGTTGCAGTCTTTTATGGTTAGGTTTGGTGTTTTTGGGAGATGTGAGAAGAAACAGGAGGCCAAATCACGGAGAACCCCAGAGGCCACTGTCATTTCCTCTGAGTGACAGGGGACAATTTCAAGGTTTTATGCAGAGAAGCGATAGAATCTGACTGAAGTACGAAAAATGACTTTGCAGTGTGAGAGTAGAAGTAACGATCCTAGTTAGGGCACTTGGGAAGAAAGCCAGGCAAAAGCTGATAGTGGCTTAGCCACTGGTGACAGCAATCAAGGTGGTTAGAATCTGGATCTATTTAAAAATAGAGTTCCCCATACATGGGATAGAGGGAGACAGAAGTAACTGTTAAAGTTTTAGCTTCAATATTATTCTGCTGGAGGGTTCTCTGATCCATGAGAACTTCATTAGGCCCCATTCCGTGTGCTTCTACAGCACCCTGTCCCACTTTTCTCTCAGCACTCTCCCATGTGTGGCAAGTTCTGGCTTTTCCCATCTCCTTGTTGGGCTCTAATCTTTGGCGGTGTAGGAATCATGTCTATCTTATTTAGAGTATATATTTAGTATGTAAATGTTGAGTAAGCTTTTGTTAATGAGTGAATTAAATAAGTAAAATCATTACAACAGAACTCAATAACACTGTTGGCAATAAAGATATTGGGAAATTCTTCCTCGGTCTAAGACTGTACAAAACCTTCTTTTTCAACAGTGGTACATTACCAATTCTATAAAATAGTTCATCATCACCCATATTTTATTAAGATCTATTGTGGTTAAACAATAGTATCTTCTTTAGCAAATGGCCATAGCTCTTAAAAGACTTAATCAAGGGCATTTAGTATTTTTCACAGCCTAATGTATGAAAAATTCGTAAGAACTTAAAGTATGTATGAGAATTGCTATGACTGATTTTATTTTATGTGTCATCCCTGTGCAGAGGCCATGCTAATCTTCTCTGTGCCATTCTAATTTTACTATTTGTGCTGCTGAAGCAAGCACTGATTGATTTTATTTTAAATGTGAGACTGGCCAGACCATATACTATTAGATACTAATTGACTGAGTGTAAAAATAAGACAACTACAGCTTCAGGGATGGGAGTGGGGAACAGTCCTGTCCTGACTGTTGATAATGCAGTTCAAATCTCTGTGGAACAAATCCACTGACAATCTGTTGTTAAGTTTTTGCTTAGTTTTGTACAATATATACATATTCTGAGAAAACTTCTTGAAGCAGAGCTTTAGAAGCCTAAATTAAAGAGTAGCACATGATTCAAAACCCAGTAATGGTATCCATTAATTAACTGAGCCCTTTACATACTCTTTGTGCTTGCTATGTATGAGCCTAAAAAAAGAACTAATACCTTATCACTAAAATAGTTTTTGTCAGAAACCTTGAAGCAAAGAAGGTAAGTATCTAAAATGAGCAGAACCCTCATGAGGCATGGGATGTCATATACTGTGTCAAAATCCCTTTGCATGATCTGCTTAGAAGTGAATTACATGTGTACTTAGCCAATGGTGCGTATCTCTTCAATTTCTCAGGGTGGTTTACCATGCTGAGTTTACTGCATCAAAGGACTGGTTTTCAGCTGTGTAGGCACAGACTCCAGATTGGCCAAAACACTAAGCACAGATCTTTCTCTCACAGGAAGACTTGTAGTAACTCAAGTTCACAAGACTGTCTATAAAAACGTCCCTATATTGCAAACAAATCACAATCAGAAAGCTGCCTAATAAATGGAGGGACTAATGGTGTTAGATTACATAAATGTTTAATGGCATTTCTTCATTCATGAAACAAAATTTTCTTGAACATCTGTTATGTGTCAGGTTTATTCTGAGACACTGAGAATACAGTGGTGAACAAAATAGATGAGGTCCTTTCTCTCTTGGAGCTTATACTTTAGTGAGGGAGACAGACAACATGGATTTTGATCTTGTATTTTTATTGATGTGTTGCTAGTAGTTAGAGTACTGGCTTGTACACATTAGGTGCCTGATGATATTAATGAAGAAATAAGGCAATGTAACTATTAAAATAGTTTTAGATAATGACATGGATTAAGAAGAAAATAAAACAGGGTCATGACATGATAAAGTAAGATTAGGAGGGGAGAGGGTACCTTACCTAAACTGGTTGGTATGTAGCAGATTAAATTACTATTTGGCAACTATTAACCCATTCTTTCCCCCCACCTCCATGGGAGCATCAGTTTTCTACTCCATTGTTGTTGAATTTGACTGTGCAACATGCTTGGCCTCACGGTGGGTAGAATGTACTTCTCTGCCTTTTGATCTGGGGCTTGGCCATGTGACTTGCTTTGGCCCACAGGATGTCAGAGGTGACACAATCAGAAACTTCCCATGTTTGTGTGTTTGGGTTTTTCCTCTTGCACTTGTGCCACTGACGTAAGAAGAACATGCCTTGGATAGCCCATCTAGATAATCTTTGAGTTTTGGAAACTCTGTTCAAGGGATTTAGTTTCTTTCACTAAATTAAAAAACTTTGATTCTTGAATGTCTATGCTATTTTGCTATTTTCATTAATCTGTTGACTGTTAATGTCTTTTAAATATAAAAGAAATAAGAGTGAACAAGTTGCATTTTGGTGGGAGAGTTGAAAGGAAGGAATTTTTACTAACTATGAAAGTACATAATAAAAACAGGTAGACTTCTTTTTTTTTATTAACAGGATTTTTTAGTAATTTAACCACAAAAATCAACTAAGAGCAGAAGAAAAGCATGTTTGTTTAGTCAGTGCCTAAGCTCCACCCCAGACAAGATATTTTCATTTTCAACACATGATACATAAGAAAAGGAAAATGTGAACCACAGGAATGGAATAAATATTGAGGACAAAAGCAAAGTGTTGAATATATTATAGTCACACTAAATCTTAAATGAATAAGCACTCTAAACCATAAAGGAAAAACTAAGCAACAAAGCTATTTTATATGCCAAATGTCCCCACAGATGAATAAAAAGCAGATATTAAAATTCTTGTAAAATGGCAAAGAAATTATGATTAATATGTTCCTGGTACATGGTAATGATCACATTATACATACAAAAATATGAAAATATTAAAAATCTTGGTGACAAGAGCAGTGGGATCATTTAATGAATTAATCCCAATGTGTACTGAATGTTGGATATAGGATTTATCTGAAAATATTGTACTTCAACTCTAATGTTCAGAAAATGATCTACATTGGAAAACATTATCTGGAAAAGACTCGAATGGATTGGAGGAATCTAACTTTGAAACTTACTAGCATGATAATGTTCCGACTGGCTGCCAGATTTCGAGCAGCCATAATTTTCTACAGTCAAGAATCTCAGAGAAAGATAGAAGTAAAAGGGACCAGGGAAAATAGACACAACAAAACCTATATCCTTATTACATAGTTAAGGATTAAAGACTCTCCTTTTTCAGACTTAGAATATACATGACTTAATTTGATAAAAAAGTACTTTGCTGTCTAGTTTCTTATTATTTCTTCAATTTTACACTTAGAGTTGAAAAAAATAGCAGAGGTCATGGATAACAGGAGAAAATGGAGAGAATGTAGAAGAAATAGATCCACTGATAAGAGCATGAGAACAAAGACGTTTCCGAAGACACAACAGACAACTGAAATTTAATGTAGGTGAATTCAGTAAAGAGACAAGTTAGTCAAGTTCTTTCTACTTTAGGAATCTTTGTGGCCATCACTCTATGAAAACAAGTACTATACTTATGTATATATGTATGATGTTCCTAAATTACCAAAGGTAAAATTGTCAGTTAGCTCAAGAACAATCACTTAATCACTCAAACTTAAAAAAAAATCTACTTATATATACCTTCTAAAACTATCTATTTTTAGCATAAGTACATGGCACAAAAACCTTATCTATTCAAAATACTGCATATCCTCGGCACAGTGTCACATCGTCTGGGCCTAACTGTAGAAACCTCAGATTATTTGAGAAAGTATGAAATTGTGGTGGCCAAGTGGCAAACCTTCTGCAACATGTCTGACGAACCTGGCGACTGCTAAAGTCCTGTTTTAGTAAGAATGAAACCCATGTAGTTTGACTTCAAAGGATCAGATTTAGAATTAGCCACGAGACTAAAAAGCTGGAAAAATATTTCTACAGTAACCATAGCAACTTGGAAAAAATTCCCAAAATATGTAGTGGCCATTTGTAATGCTCCCTGATTTTTGATACCCTTCCTGTGTTTGGTGAATTTCTAGCCTTATGAGTTATGACTCCCCTAGGTAAAACCCAGACAACACAGTTATCTATCCTGCTCTATTCCCGGGGCTCTGCTAATCAGAGTTAACCGTGATGGGCTTTGATTCAGCAGAAAGAGAGGAAGGAAGCACTGTATAGCATCCATTTTGCTCATAAGGATGAGACACATTCAACTGTTGGCTACTGCAATAGTTGCATTAAGCAACAGGCTCTTAGAGTGCTTGATGGGAATGTCGCAGCAGAGGGGGACTTATTTTTGAGCAAGTTTTGTGGTATAGTTTGGTATTGTTTCTAGAAGCTTAACCTTGACCCTGGTTCTCCAGCTCTCAACACTTTGGTCAACCACTCAATTTCCTTTTAATGAACTTTTTTTTACTGCTTAACTAGTCAGAGACAGTTTCTATTGTTTAAGAGGAAAGCCCTGGTTGATACTAAATGGCAACTAAGAGTGGCTGAAGGCATTTTATCCCCAGGAAAATCAGAAACATCTATGGTTAGTTCTGGCTCTCTAAGGGCTCTAAAATTCCAGCTGGTTTCTGAAAGAGAGAAAAAAAAAAAAAAGTCAAATCAAGTCTGGAAGCCTGCAGTAGCAAAGTAACAAAGTTTTAACTACAGTCACTTGAAATGAAGGGACCAATGAAGGCAAGACTTCGGAAGATCCAGTGGCTACTAATGTGGAACAACAATACAAAAAGAGTATGAAGAAGATAAGACTCTTGACTTGATTTTAATTCCACAGCACAGCTTTTTAAAAAGATAACAAAATGGGGCGCCTGGGTGGCTCAGTGGGTTAAAGCCTCTGCCTTTCGCTCAGGTCATGATCCCAGAGTCCTGGGATCGAGCCCCGCATCGAGCTCTCTGCTTGGCAGGGAGCCTGCTTCCTCCCCTCTCTCTCTCTGCCTGCCTCTCTCCCTACTTGTGATCTCTATCTGTCAAATAAATAAATAAAATCTTTAAAAAAAATAAAAAATAAAAAATAAAAAGATAACAAAATGTTCACAATTCCAAATTCTCAGTTCAAGGCAAAAATCACAGCCAAGAGCTATTCCCTAATGTTCCCGGGGAGGGGAAAGGCAGCATCAGCGAACAATACTGTCTACCTTTTTACGGACTAGGAGTGTTCCTGGGTCTCACCGCTTTCAGTGTAGACAGTGGGATGCTCAGGTGGCTGACCTCAGGCAGATAAATTTAGATCCAAGAGGTAGGAGGAGAAGGTTACTGTTCTTGTTAGGAGAGTTAAGTTGTAATCAGAATGATCTGGCCTGCTCTGACCATCGGTTTTGGCTACTGGATCAAATGATCCATATACCAGACAGGCATCCAGAAAAATCCCAACTTAATAAAATTATAATATATTTGGGTTTAGTGCAGAGGGGCCTGACTTGAGCCACTACAACAAAAATTTGTAATGTCTATTCCAATTTCTAGTCCTAAGTCACTTTGCAGACTCAGAGCTCCAAGTTCCTGAGGACATGAATCGTAATGACATGACAGGTGTAATCTGTAAACTCTCACCCTGGCCTTTTGCATCAACATAACTGCACTGCAGAAGGGAAAGACCAGGTCTTTGGGGTACTGTTGTAGAACAGCTCTGAACTAACTCTAAAAGACGGAGGACCCAGAACACCACTATGGACTAGTGGTCACAAAGGGTGATTGTGGGAATCAAACGACCAGTGGGAGGAATTTTAACCCAAATGTGCCCCCCATCCAGCCCAGTGGAACCTTAAACACACGGAGTATGGAGCTGGCACTGGGGAAGGACAGGAGATGGCAAGAGGCTTCATCAGAGAGCCGTCTCATACGCAGCCACTCCCACAGACGCACATTCATCCCTAGCGCTCAGCGCCAGGTATGCAGCTATCCATCTGCACCTGACTTTTTCCTCCTTCCCTAATGGAGAGAGAACACCTGCAACAGCTGTGTTCATAGAGCAATAAATCATTTCCTCTTAGGGTTATACAAATTACTTGGCTCTGAACCACAGTACATTTCACAAAGACCCGTACTGTCTCACCAAAATGCAGGACAACTACAACGCTGACATTACATCTCCAGGACCTGGAAAGCAGGAAGTGACAAGTATTCAAGCCCCTTCATGCAGACACGTAACACACAGCTCTAAGTCCAACATACGTGGAGTGAGGGGGGAGTTTCATCATTATGAAAACAGCAGAGCTGTACCGTAGTGAAGTTTCTGAGGGCCCTGTGATCTTGGTTATGTCAGGATAACCTCTACAAAGGTATGTGACTGACTGTACCTCCTGGCATTAAGAAAGAAGCACAGTGGTATGTGGGTCTTTTTGAAAATAATATATATCCCACTGGGAATTTTGCTTTGTGATCTACTTATGAAGTGACCTGAAAGATGCTGAGTGAGCACAAAAGGACAAAGGAGCCTTCCTAGTTAATCCCGGCTACAGAACATTGACCTGGCCTTTGTGACCAACAGATTCAATGGATTTAGAACTGTCAGTATTTTATCACAGTACTAGATAGAGCCTGGGGCAAATTCTGATGGAGGAATCCCAGCAGAGATCACTAAGGTTTTGGAGCAAAGTCATCAGGCAGGAAACGTGTCTCTTTGAAAGGGCATACTTAGTTCATTACCAAGTGCTATTAGAGTCTGTGCATCAGACTGGAAACAATAAATGTGACCTATTATGCCCTAAGTCAATTTGGTTTAGCTGATTCACTGAACTGTTAAATCAGGCATGCTCAGGAGCAGGCCATACGAAGTGACTGTGACATACATGGAATGAGACTTGAGAAAGAAAAAGCAGAAGTTCCATGATCGGAATCACTCACTCTCGGCTACAACCGCCTTGTGGTAGGTTGCTACAAGAGACTCTAGGCCATTCCTTTTGTGAACACATTTTATTTTTATAAAGGACAGCTGAAGTATTTTGTTATTATTTTACTTAATGTTACTGTTAATAAGGCTAAGTATGGAAGAACGGTATATTTTAAAGGTTAGGTTTAAGTACTGACAAAGGGTAAAAGCTGATATTGAATAGATAAGCAATGAATGATAGTATACATATGCCATATTTTCTTATTTTGGCATTTTGTGAAAACCCTTAACATATCAGGAATATTCTATCCTTATAAGTTTGGTCACTGCGAGGTAGAATGCCCAAAGAGTATTTCTTAGCTTCTTTTTTGTACCCAGCATACAGGCAATGTGATCAAAGGCCTACCAATCAGGGGTACCCCCATGAGATTTCAAGAAGAAATAAACAACCTGATGAATGAAACTCTGTGAGGGACCCTCTTAACTGGTGAGAGTTGGAGGGAGAGACTTTCGTTTGGGGGGCCAAAAGCTAGAGGCTGTGAGATGTAGTGGTGTTAAGTGGGGAAGGGAAAGCAATGAGTAGGGAGGGGGGCATTTGGTGGGTCAGCAGCATCAATGGGATTTCCTCATTAGGTCAATTCTATGTCATGGTTTTGGGCTTTCCTTTTAAAAGCTGAGCTTACAAGCCTATTTCTCCCAACCCAATAACCTCTTAATAAATAAACTCCTTTTATGCCTAATTGGTCAGAGTCAACCTCTGTTGTACAAAATTAGGAATTCAATCTGAAGTTAAAAAATACACAGTTTTCAAATAGACCAACAACCTGTCACATATTTATAGGATCTTAATTAGGTTAATCTTAAACCCTCTGCTAAAGGGATGCAGTGATAAAAATTAGTTAAGAGGGTAAATTCATGTGAATGTTGCAGCTTTATGTATAAAACTAAGAATTATGGAATCTCATGCATGGAAACTCAGCTGAACCAATCAATAATGAGGAGAATGAATGAAAAACTTCTAGAAAAAGAATATAGGATAGTAAATATCTTCAAAAAGAGAAATAAGATGAAGAGATATACAATGGTACATCAATCCCACAGAAAGAAAAGTAAAATTATGTCTTGTCTATCCATTTAATATTCTTATTTTAAAAAAATAAGAAAAATTGTCTGACAATTTGCTCAAAGACTAAGTCAGACATGTGATTCACCCATAATCTAATGGATTTCTTTCAAAAATAATGTGATGATAATAAATGATGTATCCGTTTCCTCTCTGTTACAGACTCGAGTTCACATGTATTGAATAATTGGACTTCCTTTAAAGAGTGAGCACAAAGCTTCCAAAGCAAAACAGGAGCACAGAGAGGTCATGTCAGTGCATATGAATCAGCAATGAACAGAATGTCAAGGAGGTTTTCTCTGTTTTCATATGAGAAGAAAAATACCGCATCTCTTAGAAAATGATTTTTTCATGCTGTTTCCAAGGCACTATTAGTTACAAACCAAATTGTTATTTTTGCTATTTTTTCAAAGGAAAGAACTGATGGCAGAGGAGATACATATGATGGAAAACAACTATATAATAAATCAAGTACTTTAAATTTAACAACTATCAAGTATCTTTTAGTAATAATATAATCTCCTTTGTACTGAAAGAGACTTTGATAAAGAAAGGAAGAAAACAGTCATTTTAGAAGTTTCAGTTAAAAAGCAGCACATGAAAAATAACTCATCTTTTAACAATTTATATATCTGAAAAATAAGTCAAAGAATGGGAAGCAACAGATATTCATAAATATGCAGGATAATACAAAGAACATTAACCTATTATGGAATAAACCTACACAACCCTATAATGTCTATGGTCTAATTGTTTAAAGTACACAGAGAAAGTCATTATATTTGTAAATGTTTCACAAGATGCTCTTGTAGATATTAATGCAAGGCCTGGATGGTCATTGTTCAATCTTTGTATCTTTCTTGTAAATGACAGTACTTTCTTCTCTCTACCTAGCAAGATAGAATTAAGAATTGAGAGCCACTAAGAAGTATCAGAGAAGTAAATACAAGGATTATACAGCTTAGCTCCATACTGAAATAGAATCAAATGAAATTAAAAGAAAATATTATCCATGCCAACATAACTCCAAAATTTAACAAAACCGGTTTTCAAAAAGCTTATGTTGGGATCATGACTCAGTTTTCTTAATTTGCTAAATAAAAAAACTTGTTTGCAATAATGACTTGTATATTTGGATCTATTTTAAAGGACTGAAATAACTCTGACATATTACTTTTGTTTCATTTTTAAAGGACTGAAATAACTCTGACATGTTACTTTTGTTTCATTTTTTAATTCCTAGAGGAAGTATAATTTTAAGGGAGTTTGGCATTAGCCTGTATGTGAGTAGAAATGTGTACTAATTCCAAGAATATACCCATAAGGACTTTAATGAGAACTAAAAAGAATAGGCTAAGGGTTTTAGTTTTAAACACAGTGTTAACATAAACTTTAAATACAGTATAATTATAATACAGAATAGTAAAGTTAGACTGGTTTTCAAAAAGGCAAGACAAACTTATTGTTACCTTATCACTGCTATTATATAAGCTGGTGGTGGTTTTAACTTCATAGCCCAATTCATACATGCTTAAAACCTCATTTTAAGACTTTGTCAATCTTTTATCACCACCTAATATTTCCTAATAAAATCAGGAAAACACAAGTCCTGTTTTTTATGTAAATCTAAACCTTAAAACCCTGTAGGAATGAAATAATATTTAAAATAATCTGGGCGCCTGGGTGGCTCAGTGGGTTAAGCCGCTGCCTTTGGCTCAGATCATGATCTTAGGGTCCTGGGATCGAGTCCCGCATTGGGCTCTCTGCTCAGTGGGGAGCCTGCTTCCCTCTCTCTCTCTCTGCCTGCCTCTCTGTCTACTTGTGATCTCTCTCTGTCAAATAAATAAATAAAATCTTTAAAAAAAAATAATCTAAACCAATAGTCTTTGCTAGGGTACTCAAAAGTTCATGACATGGGGTGCTGAGTGGCTCAGTTGGTTAAGCCTCTGCCTTAAGTTCGGGTCAGGGTCCTGGGGTTCTGGGATCGAGCCCCACGTAGGGCTCTCTGATCAGTGGGGAGTCTGCTTCCCCCTCTCCGCCTGCCTCTCTGCTTACTTGTGATCTCTCTGTCAAATAAATAAATAAAATCTTTTAAAAAAAAGTTCATGACAGGTGAAAAATCTACTTAAAAATAAAAAAATCTACTTAAGAATAAGTTACAAATCATATGCAATACATAATTGCAATTTCCTAAGTGAGGTGTGTGTGCCTTCACACTCTCCAGGCTTTTCTGCTTTTCTAATTTGTCTGGATGGAGCTGATTCCTCTAATTTATCTGATGAAGCCTGTACAAGTAGAAAGATGTATTAAAAGCCTGCTAATGGAGAAACTGATAATCCTAGAACAGTGTCTGAAAAATAACATGTAAAGCAAATTATCTAACCAGACTTTAGTACTGTTACTGGGAAATCTCCCTACATGGTCTGCAGTCAGACAGAACCAAGCTAAAAATCTTAATTCTCTTTTCTACTGATCTTGGGCGGTTATCAAATATCACTCTCAATTCTCCTTGTTGGTAAAGTGCAGATATTATTTAGGGTTGTTTTGACAATTATGAGAAACAGTGTAAATAAAGCAGCTACCATGGTATTTTGGACAAATGGCACTCATTAATGGTTGTTTTGTACTGTTTTCTGATATAGAACATTCCAAGTCAACAACCTAGATTCCACCCAAGTTGGACATTTTTACATATTCTATTAATAGTAAGATCATATTAATATCATCTTTTCTGGGTTTCTACATTATTGAATTCCCACAGTAACTTTTTCTTCAGTTGAACAACCTCAGATCTTTCAAACTCCTTCTCCTAGGTTATATCCTCAATAGCTCACTCTAAGAACTCTGATTTCCATGAAAATGCCAATATTTTTTCCTAAATATGGAACTCAAAACTGGGCACAGTTCTACAGTGAAAAGACCATAAGAGAAGAAGACAGTAGTAGAATGTGGGCTCCTGTTTTCAGGATCTTTTCTCTATTATTGTGTATCTCATGCCCTTCCAGTTCTCTTAGCTGTGTCGGGGCTGTACCTCTTCACTGGTCCTAACAACTACAGGTTTTGATAATCCTCTTCGGATACTGGCTTCACCCCAGGCAGCACAATGAAACTGCCACTATAAAGGAAGTTGACAAGGCTAGTTGGTGTGATGCACAGGAAAGAGTACAGAATGAAGAATAGGAAAATTCAAGTCTTGACGGTACTATTTACTAGAAGAAACCTTGGAAGAGTAGACATCTCTACCAACTCTTTAATTTTCTGGTTTGTAAAAGCAGCATAATAACCATGCAGCTGATTATAAGAATCAAACAGTATATGTAAGAACCTTTATAAATTTTAGTTACTAAATAAATATTCTATTATTATTATTATTATTATTATTATTATTGATACAAAGGTTTAAGTTCTGGTTATCTCATTTATCTGAGCACAGTCCTGTGCACAGTGCTCAGACTATTAAAGATGTTCAACATTTCTTTAGAGAATGGAAAAAACACTTAGACAAACTTCACAGTACACAACCTAGGATGGAATAGCAAAGGCACACTCAGAAGCGTGCTGTTTAGATAACTGGATAGATCAAGATGTTGGCCATTGGAATACCCCTTTGCCCCTCTTTTCTTCCTAAATAGTTAACAGTTGTGGCTGGAGCAGCACAGTGAGGGAAACTGGAGACCCCTCATAAATAGTACAGGAATGACTAAATGCTTTTTAAGTTCTAAGATTGGCTGAAGGGTAAATCAACATAAAATTTCCATCCCCACTGCTCCCAATAATCTGAGCTTAATGAAACAAGACATTCTAGAATTGCAACCAAAAGGTATAGCAAGATTTAATGGACTTTTTAACAAAAAATCTTTATAAATTAGCTTATTTCTATAAGGGATTAAATCCTTTGGTTTCTCACATACTATTATCCATCCTATTTTTACCATATAGCCTAGTCCATATTTTAGTTTCCATTCAACCAAAATAAAGAAAAACCCATCCTTGATCACCCTAGTCTTCAACGATCTTCTGGATTTCTATTGCAATTATGTAAGCAGAATGCTTTTGACCTTTATCCAAGCACTCCATATATTATGGTGTTTACTATTGCTTCAAGCTATCATTTTGCCTTTACATAGTTACTTAATATGCTTTTATACTTTCCTTCCAAAGCAAGACTTTTAGCTTTTTAAAGAACTTGTTGCTTCTAGTCCTCCACCACTATTTGATATGATAGATACCACGCAGTGCCATACAGCTAACGAAACAGAAACATGGGTCCCCGTTACCCTCTTGTTCTTAGCTTTTTAACCTGAAATTTTCATTTCTGACCTATTCACAAATTCTTGTCCCTATTCTTTATTGCTGCATCTTGCCCACAGAGCTAGACTGCTGGTTAATAGCTCAGACTTCAGAGCCAGACTATCACTTTCTAGTTTTATGACTTGTGATCATGAAATATTCTTGAGAGTAATGTGTGCGCATACACACACACACACACACACACACACACACACACACACACACACACACACTATCCTTAGACTAGTGCCTGGAATCATCATTTCAATTTTGAGGTCTTTGAAATTAGTGCTTCCTCTAGGTCTGACCTCTGGTTTTCCTTCTGGGCCAGTTGTTCATCATTTATATTATGAGGTATCTAGCCATTCTGAGTAAAAGCTTCAGTTGTTCAGTTGGTATGGCCCATCTCAAAAATGATACCTAACTTATAGGCCTTCAATGATAGTATAGCCATCAAGTGTCTCAATTCCGAACTGCCATAATCTATGACTCAAAATTGACACTTTGATTTTGTTGATCTGTCCTTGATTTGAATCAATTCTTACCACCATCTAAATTTTAGGAACTTTAATATAGTGCACCAATGGAGAAAAGTCATCTGAATATTTAAGAAAAAGTTAAAACCTTTCAGTGAAGAATAAAGCAAATTGTCATTGTGATAATTTAAGACGTGAATGAGTAATTATTTAAATGAATACTTCAAATTACTACACAAACAGATTAACATTTTTAGACACTAAATGACCCCAACACAAGTATTTACACTTAATGTATTTTGATTTAGAAATTCTGTTTTTCTTTAAACAAAATGCTATCCCCCAAACAGCTGAAGGTCACATTAATTACTGTACCTAATTAGTTCTTATGTGTACATACATAAATGGTCATTTTAATTCTAAGTTAGAACATATGTTATTTCCTGAAAGAGATACAATGGGCTTTGATGTAAGCATTAAGTTATATCTATAATATCTTTTCAATTACCCCACTGCTGAATGGAAATGATCAATAGTGGATCTGCCTCACCAGAAACCACGGTCGTTCATGTGTCAACAAACTTTTTCAAGGTTATGCTTATGCAACTGACTATGGCAAAATAAGGAAGGGGATCATGAAGACTGTTAAAATATAAAGTGGAGAATGGCAACAAATTTTATTTTAAGGTATAATGTATGAAATAAGTTTTCAAAGATTCTAAGATAAAAAAAGTAAGTAATTTTTTTAGAGCACATCTATATAAGCTAAAACACATTTTAAAACCTATTCACCTCATTGGTTTCACTAATCCCTTCTGAATTAAGTTTTCTATTCTTTAAATTTAGAAAGGACAAATTTATGACCCAGTGAAATAACAATTGGTAAAATGATTTGCACTGGCTATTTCCAAATCTAAATGTCTTTCTATGTATTTGTTATTGTACCATTTGAAATGGATGAAATTTTAAAAGTTTGATGGGTAAATTTTTTTGTGTGTGTGGGTTAACCTGAAATACAGGTAGTATGGAGTAGGTTTAATTCCCTTTGGCATCAAAAAATGAAGTATGAATGAAAGGACAACAAGTACACGTGAGGGGTTATTGATTTTAATATGCCTTGGTCAGATAAAAGCACTTTCATTTATGAGACCTAAACCAAAAGTTATAAGGGTAGATGCTTCTTGCCTAGGCAATATACAGCCTGCCCCAGAATGAGTACGAGTGAGTTCATTAGGCTAATTAATTGGAATGAAAATGAGGCAGAAGGCTGGGGAATGCCAGAAAGTGTCATTTTCCATGCTAATGCACAAATAATGTATAAAAGAACTAGTATGATGCAACTTATTTATGCCAAGAATTCAAAACCCCTCGGAAGATTTATCAGTTGTCAGGGAAAATGTGACGCATAGTGTTGATAGATTTCAGAGTTGTAGAGACATCAGAGGTCAGACGGTGCAACTTCCATATTATTAAGAGGAGAAAAGTAAGGTACCATAAGATATTAAATAACTGTCTTGAAATCATATTTAATTCAAATAACTGTAGAACTGATCACAAAGTTCATTTTGGCTGAATACTACCTTTTAATAATTAGAGATGCAAATACTCAAGAATATGTACCAAAACTGGATTGAAAGAGTCCTTTCAAAATTAAGAAATTCTGACAATGCCTTGACCACAAAAACTTTGAAGTGAAGATAACTGCTTCTTAGTTTTCTCTAAAGATCTAAATTAAAAGGATCCTCTAAAGTGAAGATTATTTTCCTGGAGGTGACTTAGAAAACACAGGCCATAATTCTGGTTCTTAAGAGGAAAAAATAATAATCTTTTATTACATTTGGACAAGATTTTATTTTTTAGGAATCACTGCTTGGCTGTGAGTAGTTGTTGCTTGCTGAATATTATTCACACTTCCTCCCTCATAGCAAGCTCATGTGTAACAGTCTTAACTTGTGGGATGGGTTGGAACACTCCATTCTAGTCCAAGGTCCATAGGTCATTTTAAACCACAAATTCTCCTCCCTAGGGAAGTGTCAAGGGATGTGGTCTTTCCTATATCATTTTTCTATAACCTCCTTTAGTCTAAAATACAGTTTATGGCACTCATCACCAGATTTAATATATTATAATAATACCTTACCTGATAATTAATACTGAGAGAAAAATCTTTCCCAGATTGGCACCTATGGAATTTCAACTGTCTAGTTACAATGAGGCATAAGGAAAGAATAAACATTTCAAAGGCCTGATAGGAAAAATTTTCCCCACAAGAGGATTTTGATATAGAACAGGAGTTGATAAGCTTTCCCTAAAAGGGTCAGATGATAAATATTTTGCATTATATGGTCCTGATAGAATCTCAAACTGGCCTGCTGCTGCATCACAAAACTAGCTAAAAAATTATACATAAGTGAATGGGTATGGCTGCATGTTTCAATAAAACTTTATTTACAAAAACAAGTAGCAAACCAGATTTGAACCAGGGGTTACAGTTTGCAACCTCTTATGTAGAACTGATAATGATTCAAGAGAGTTTGGAACAAAATTTAAATTTTAATAAAATACAGTTATGGCCTTCCCAGTGAAAATCACTACACTTGAAGATACCTAGTTGACTTGCCTTTTGCCTCAAATTAAATATATTTAAAAATCTTTTCAGGTTTTCCTATTTACCTCTTCTTTGGATTGTACAAATTATAATGAAGATTTCTAGATTTATTAAAAAATTAGACAATTTCGGGGGCACCTGTGTGGCTCAGTTGGTTAAGCAACTGACTCTTGATTTCAGCTCAGGTCATGATCTCAGGGTGGTGAGATGGAGCCCCAGATGGGGCTCCATGCTCAGCAGGGAGCATGCTTGAGATCCTCTCACTTCTTCTGCCCCTCCCTGTGCACATGTATGTGCTCACGCTCTCAAATAAATAAATAAATCTTTAAAAAAAACAGACAACTTTTATCAACTCAGGGAAAATTTATGAGAGTTTGAGGCTACAAAACAGCAGCTTTTCAATTCTATGCTAACTATGAATGCAATATAATAATTATTTTTTCTGGACTTAACAAGATAGATTTTATAGGATTAAAAAAAATCCCTATTACTTAGAATACTTAAAAGAAAGTCATTTTTATCACTGGACAGATCCATTATTAATCTGAATTATTTTCCTGGTTGAACATTTAAAAAGCTCACTTTGCATATATTGATTCCATACTAATTTTTGATTATTATTATGAATTGGACTAAAAATATAAGTACTATATATCCAACTTAGTAAATAATTTAGTATGCAATTTCAGTGTAAATTATAATTCACTTGATTAGTACATGTATAGGTAGCCCCTTTGTCCTACTGAAGATATTTAGACCAGATGAATAGTATTTATAAAATTTGATGATATCTCTATTGATTTAAGGAAAACTGGTAAATGGCATTTAAAAGTAAAACATTTTCTCATTATAATTCTAATTCTTGTGTAATTTTAATTCTAATTCTTGGTATAATTGTAATACCTAAAAGGACTGGCTAACTGATTAAAAACTTGTTGACTGCAGACACACAGAAAAAGCAACAATATCCACTATGGTTATATGTGATTCTCCTACATCTTATATTTAGGACAAGTTATTTGAAAAGTTAAGCATTTGGATTTTTCATTCTGTGTTTCACTATCTTTTAAAAGTAAAGGCAAAAGGGAAAGATGTAGGGAAAAGAGTCTTCATTTCAGCCTTTTAGAGAATTTGGTAAGGGTAAGATGATGTCAAAGGAAAAATTGTTTAGGACAAAAGACATATAAAGACAGGAACTAACACAACATTAGGCTTCTTCCTTCAAAGATTTCTGAAAACTTCAAAAGGGGAAGATTACTTCACAGACTGGAATGTAAGCCCAGTTGGAACTAAGGTCTATAGGGCTTTTGAGGTGTCTAATGCTAAAAATCTCAAGTTGACTCTCTAGTTAAAAAAAGCTGGAGAGGAGAAAGGAAAATTTTTGTTCTGGAAAAGTGTTCTTCTCTGATGCAAATAGAAATCCATCTTACAAAGGAAGAAGTAGAGATGAGTTGCCCTAATTTAGTCTTTTGGAAAGAGACAAGAAGATTATGAATTTGCTAAAAAACTTTTGTTTCTTCTATGACTTTATAAGCTATGAGATATCTTATTTTTTGTGAAAAACTTCCAAGCCCAAAGATATTCATACAAATTAACTTGAAATACTGAAATCCAGTTTTGGAAAGAAGAAGAGTATAGGGAATCTGAATTTTTGAAAAGTTATATAAAAAAGAGGTCTAGTAATTAGTTGGTGCTCCATTTCAGATATTTTACCCATTTTCCTTTTTTATAGCTTTTCTGTTTGAAAAGATGGAAACATTCAAATATTAAAAGTATTCCACAATGTGTTATAAAAACAACTCCCAAATCCCTAAGTGGAAGTAATAAACTTCCTACTACCATACTGATTAAATCAGTTCTAATCTTCTGTGAATCTAGTAATAAGAATGGAATAAACTTTTAGAATCACATATTGTAAACTTCAGAAGAAAGAGAATGCCAAATATTAATCTGAAAAGCACATTTCTCATTAGTAAAGGAGTTTCTGGTTTTTTTCCCCCCTTAATAATGCAGTAAAAATGATAAAAATCATAGCACATATTACTGAGTCCTTATGTAAGCTGTTCTATTTTATTTTATGTTTATTATTAGGGACAATTCTGTAAGGAGGTATTACACTTATTCCCCTTACCACATACAGGAACAAGCATAAAGAAGCTGAACATTGGTGCAAATAGAATCAAATGCCCTGATTTTGTTGTTATTTAACGAATGTTTCTACATGTGAGAACTGGTTTATCTAATACAAATGAATACTAATTCTTTAATAGGATTTGTAAGAACACAGAGATTAAATCGGCAGAGTTCATTGTCAATCCTCTTCAAGAGTTAATTTGCTCACATAGGGACCAGATAACTCCTAAAAAGGCATTTCTTGCTCTCATCTTAAACATTTCTTATGGAAGCCACGTGACCCTTTTTGATGGGAAAGTAATAGAATTTTCAATTTTTTTAAGAAAAAATCTTCCATTTTGATAAAAAATACTAATCTAAAATAATGTTATGAATGGGTTTGCTTGGTTCTATAATCTCTTGTCCTGATTTAGAGCTCAAGTAAAGATTGGTCATATATTATTAAGAAAACCTGATAGAAAAGGATATACCCACAAGACATCCTGAGTTTATTTGAAGTCTGTGTTCTTTCACTACTACAATTGCTGTAGATATGTGGAAAGCATCTCTAATTCCTTTGCTGCATGACTAGTTTTAAACCAGACTATTGAAAATAAGCATTTTGGGGAGGCATATGGAAGTAGCAATTTTCTGAGAATATATACTACTTCCTAAAAAGTCAACTATTTTTGGCCCAGAGTTTTCTCTTCAGAAGGTGAGGCACCTATCGGGAATTTATTTGGGTGAAACTGCTTTTAAAAACACCTGGAAAACATGCACAAAAATTTAATCCCATACAAAATGCGTCTATGAATGGATAATTCACCTGGAAAGCTTCATTAGCAATTTTTACTCAGCTGACAAATTCTCCTTTGTTGAAACCTAATGGTAGCTATTGAGGGGAAGAGTGTTCCTTTTATCATATAAAATTTGACTTCAAATAAACGGTGTGGAATTAAGTTGGTGTCACATGCTTTTACTGTACTTCTAGCCTTATACTTAACTGCTAACTGAAGGGCAATCTTACAGTTTCTATTTAGTTTGCCATTTGATCACCAATTGAGTTTAGATATCATGTGTCAGATTTCCTCATACACACACTGTCTCATGCTTTTTATTTTTATTACATATTACATAACACACATGGTAAATGCTAATGCTTATATTACATATTTATACCTAATATTATATTTTTATCATCCTTAAATATATTACTTCCGTAATATATAACATGTTATACCGAACATAGATAAAAGATAAAACATTGTGTATAAGAAAATTTATTCTATGACTTACCATGCTCCATATTAGAATATGTTTATTACAGAGATTACATTAAACATCTTATGTGTTTCTTATCTTGGGTATTACTTAAGACTAAAGATTTGTTGAAAAGACTACAAATCAAGTTTCACCCACTATTTTCAGCCACTGCTCAAACTTATACCTTGATAAGACCACACTGCAGTAAAGTGACATTTATTTTGTAAAGCTTCAATATGTATTCTGAATTCTTTGAAGTATATTCTGAATTATGTTACTGAAATGGAACTATGACAGAAGAAGCTTAATTTGCTAACTGTGCTGGAAACTACTAGAACCACAGTAGTGTTAACATCGAAGGCCTAAAGGGAGTATGTAAATTTCAACAACTAGTGTAAGAAATTAACAAACTTATGGCAAAAAAAAAAAACAAACCTAAAAATCTAAAACTGCCTATTTTCTTCATGAGATAATTACACTGGAAATGCTATAGGTCATTTCTAGGAGTCTAGCAAGAAGCGTTGCTTTTTGTTGACAGATGGAATTTATGTTTAAAAATATCAGAATATATAATTATATCACAAAAAGAATCTTGGAGATTCTTAAATTAGATGACAAAGGACATTTTAACTATTTTAAAATGTCATGTTTCTGCGTGAAAGTCAAAGTTTCAGTTTATGGAAGCACAAAGTAAAAACCTTCAGGAATACTTACTCTTTTCTGTTCTTTCACATACTCTATCAATTCATCTCTTGTTCTCTTCACTGCCTCTTCCACAGCCTTTTCACTTCGCTTTTGCTCTTCTATTATTGCTGCCTTAACAGTTTCCTGTTTGTGGGAGGAAGGAAAAAAAGTCAGGGAGGTATGCATTAGGACATGTTTGTGTCCATTTCGTATAAACTTAAAACTCCTCAGCCATGGGTTCAGTTCATTCCAAAGTGTATCTTTAAACAGCAATAAAAATTTGTAAAATCTTTTAGGATGTTAGAGATTCCACAGAATTCATTTTTCTAAACTGAGTGAAAGGGAAAAGGAATGGAATAAGCCATTTATTGCAGGGAGCGCCTGACAGACTCCAATGGCTTCCTTACCAACCTTTCATTTGATGTTTACATGATTGATTGCCTTCCTGTACTTTGCACTATCCACATAAGACTTCCAACTTGTGTTTATTCTTCCAAGAACACCCTAATGCTCTAGCTGTTTTATTCACGTTTAATTTTCCCATCATACAGTAATCAAGTGTGGTCTGGGTGAAGATTTACAGCTAGTTTGGTCCTTCTGCCAGGTTAAGATGTTGAGAGCTGGACACCATGAATAAGAGGTAAAAATTCCACCCTGTGTGCTAATATTTGACATGAGGAATCTGGGGAGAAAAGTGGTACTTCCTATTTTACTGAAATTGTAATCAAGTACCTCGGAGATTTCAGAATTTCAGATAAGGAGAAAAAAAGGCTAAAATTCTGAAAAACAAGTACACTTTTCAGAAAGTATACTTTCTGTTAACATAGCATATCATGGATTGGATGAATGCCACAAAATAAACTTCTTTAACTTGCACTTATCTATATAGGCAGCATCCTTCTTTTCAGGCGACCAGTTAGAAAATGCCTTAAAATTTTGTGGGAGTATTTGCTTCATGCTGTTAGTCTTGAGGACTCTTTACTTTTTAGTGAATGCTTACTTTTGTTTGTTTTTTTCCTAATTATTTTAAATATGTGCATATAACCCAGGAAATATGAAATAATGTAAAGAATTTCCTGCTGTGGATATGTTTACTGCAGAAAATTTGAAAATGCAGAAAATTATGAACACAAAACAATATACACATATCTACATACTTGGGTATAAAGAAGGTGGGGCTCAAACTGTACATACTATTTTCTAACTGGTATTTTACACTTAAAATATATTTTGAATACTTTAACCCATGATACTTTCCTTCATAATATGATTTACATTCCATTGCATGGATATGCAAGAATTTATTTTATCAGTCCTTATTCATGTGTGTTATGGTTGTTTTTAATAAAATAAAGCAGTGCTAAGCATCCATATATGTATTTTTGTGGTGCATGTTAGATATTTCTGTAGATGACTTCAAGAAGTAGAATCATTTTGGCCAAAGTATGTAATTTTTGAGTTCTCTTATAGCCTCTGACCTTTTGTACACATTTTTGTTCAGTAAGCAGTCCATGGAAGTGACTATTTTCTTACGTCCTAGATTACATTTAGTCCCATTACTGTGTTGTTTTTTTTAAAAGATTTTATT
Organism: Meles meles; assembly: GCF_922984935.1. Classification (NCBI taxonomy): domain Eukaryota; kingdom Metazoa; phylum Chordata; class Mammalia; order Carnivora; family Mustelidae; genus Meles; species Meles meles. Next base: position 66,814,128 of record NC_060072.1, read on the forward strand.
TATTTATTTTGAGAGAGAGAGAGAGACATAGCAAGGAAGGGAACACAAGCAGGGGGAGGGGGAGAGGGAGAAGCAGGCTTCCTGCCAAGCAGGGAGCCCGATGAGGGTCTCGATCCCCAGGACCCTGGGATCATGACCTGAGCCAAAGGCAGACTTTAATGACTCAGCCACCCAGGTGCCCCAGAATCCCATTAGTTCTTTAAACCTTCACTTATTTGAGGGAGAATGACATCTAAATTTATTCTGTATTTTAAAAAGATTATTATCTGGTATTCAGCATGTCTCATAGAAATATTAGGAGCATACATATCATCTTTTATCATCTGCCTGATCATATCTCCTCATTCCACTTCAATACTGGTATGCTCATAAGTTTTTTTGGGTTCATTTATTAAAACAGACAACGAAGTCACGAATCTGCAAATTCCTATAATGGCAGTAACTTTGAAAAATGGTTACCATTTTATCTTCAATCACTGAATATATTAAGCTTTAGTTCCATTGATAAAATAATAGAGTACTGTTGTTTCCTTAATTATTTGTAAAGATTAAAGTTGAAAACCTATGAAGACAAAAATGAGAACCAATAAAATTATTTAAACTAAAATCACCTACTATTAGAATTCTTACTGGTTTCACACTAATTTGAACTTTGAAAATTTTCATATTTTGGAAAGGCAAAATACATTACTAAGCCCCTGAAATATAACACATTAATAGTTCTAGAGTACCATCCACGTCGTCGCAAATGGCAAGATTTCATTTCTTTTGATGGCTGCATAGTATTCCATTGTGTATATACACCACATCTTCTTGATCCGTATCATGCTTAGTGAAATAAGTCAATCGGAGAAAGACAACTATCATATGATCTCCCTGATATGAGGACATGGAGAAGCAACATGGGGGGGGTAGGAGGATAGGAGAAGAATAAATGAAACAAGATGGGATTGGGAGGGAGACAAACCATAAATGACTCTTAATCTCACAAAACAAACTGGGGGTTGCTGGGGGGAGGTGGGATTGGGAGAGGGGGAGCGGGCTATGGACATTGGGGAGGGGAGGCGAACCATGAGAGACTATGGACTCTGAAAAACAACCTGAGGGTTTTGAAGGGTCAGGGGTGGGAGGTTGGGGGAACAGGTGGTGGGTGATGGGGAGGGCACGTTTTGCATGGAGCACTGGGTGTTGTGCAAAAAGAATGAATACTGTTACGTTGAAAAAATTAATAAAAAGGGAAAAAAAAACATTAAGAAAAAAAAATAGTTCTAGAGTAGAGAGTGGATAAATTAAAAGTATAAAAAGCTTTACATCAGTTCAGGTCAGGTTTTGCCAATAGTTGAGTTATAAAATCCTTAGCTTTCAGAGCTTCTGGAATTTTAGAACTGCAGATAAGAACTGTAGACCTGGATTATTTGAATGTAAAAGACAAATCCATGTCACACTAAATATCAACCAGAATTTCCATGTAGCAAGGGTCATACCAGTAAATGCGACCAGATTTGTTTGTTTGAAAGCAAAAACCTCAATTTAAACAAAAGGGATATATCCAGAAAAAACATGAGGAATTAGCTAATCTATTCTTTCATTGGCTTTTGGGGGGTGTAGAGTTTATTATCTGCTCAATCCACATTTTTGAGGCTCCTCTTTGCTTTCTGAGCTGATAAAGAACCATTTTCAAAAAAAAATTCCTTAATTCAACTCTCCTCTCCAGTTGAAAATTCGGTGATAGTCAAGGTTGTGAAATCCATCCTTAAAAAATACTTGCCAATAAATACATTCTTTTGATTATAATATAAAAAGTAAAGGTTAAGCCATCCATTTTCTAACCAGACCAAATTCTGAATTAGTTGAATTCCCTATGAGACACGAGGATCGGTCTAAGATAAAATATACCTCACAAGGAATGAAGATTTGCCACCAGTGAGTATATTCAAATAGGCAATTATAAGGAGTATTTTCCAGAATATTTTAGGAATGGTTACGCCACTGGAACACGGTATATTCTGTAAGGCAGGTTTCTCAGCCTCAGCACGATTGATGATTCTTTGCTGGGAGATGTGGGGGGATGTCCCGGGGTGAGCAGGATCTCTGACCTCTACTCACTAGATTGCCGCCTACTGAGAACCACCACTGTAAGGCCAATAGTTTGGAGGGACATCCATTTGCATATATGTTGCGATCTGTCAAAATATATCAGTTATGTTTCTCATCCTATCTTAAATATTTTTATCTAAAATATATGCAATAAAAAATAAGATCTCTGCAAGAAATCATATCCAAATGATTACACAGCTAGTTTTTAAATGTGGAAAAGAGTTCTATATACTAATTTCTTTAAAAACTGAATGATTAGGAATCAGTTTCTATGCTATAACAATTAAATACATCATGATGAATATCATTTAGGGCTAAAGGTTTATGTGACATTTTATTTAAGAGTTTTAATTTATCCTTATTGCTCAGAAGTATAGCTATGCTTTAGTTTCCATTAACCTACCATACATTTCAGTAATCGTAGGATCATGAACTAATAAATGATCTGCAGTGTTTGTTCTTTTTCAGGGTAATTTAGTTAAGGATTATAAATACAGTTAAATTATTTATGGAACAAATTTCAGCAATCAACTCAATTCTGGTTTGTGGGCTATAAACCATAGTATCAGAAATTCTCTGGAGCAACTGTGTGTTTTTTTTTTTTTAATACACGATGTATGCATATTTCATAATTAAAGATTATTTAAAATGTTGCACATGGTTGTGAAAATGTACCTTTAAAAATGAGTGTTTGAATCATGAGTCAAGTCAAGCTGCCTTACTGTTAGTAAAATTGAGACTTCCACTCCTATACAAATTTATGAGTTCAAACTATAGTTCCATCAGTGCTTCTCAGACATTGATGCAAACACAAATAGTATGTCTATATTTCAAAATCCAATTACTGTGCAGTTGAGAAACTTTCACCCAACTTTCAACTGGAAGTAATTAACCTACACTGTAGTGATAAGCTCAATCAAAATATTAATAGAATAACCTAATTCTATAATGTAATGAATATGCTCAATTAAAATCATATGCTCACTGACAGATATCAATATTTGATAGTATCTACCTGCATTAGGCATTTTTAAAGATGATATATGTAGAATCTCATAACATATCAGCATTAATGAGTTTTGCAGCCATTTTTCATGATAGGTGTATCTCACTCTGAACCACAATTAAGCAAAATGTTATCTTCCCCAAGGAAAATCCTATTGTCACTGGATTTATGTTATTAACAAATATTATTGGGGCATCTGAATGGCTCAGTCGGTTAAGTGTCTGACTCTTGGTTTTTGGCTCAAGTCATGATCTCAGGATCCTGAGATCGAGTCTTGCGTCAGGCTCCATGCTCAGTGGGAAGTCTGTTTGAGATTCTCTACCTCTGCCCCTCCCCCTGCTCATGCGCTGTCTCTAAAATAAATAATCATTAGATTTTGAATTTCATCAATAAAATTTGTGAAGTTTTTACCCTCTTGTTATGTAAGCACCTACATAATATTCTTGATTAAGCCTTGATAGGCCATAAACCCTATAATTATTACTATATGATCCTCTACAGAGAAAGACTGTCAACCCCTGATTTAGGTCATGATGCTCCACGTTGGCCACTGGGCTGGACACAGCTGGACAGTACTTTTAGTCTTGACTGGGGTCTTCCATGCACATGAAGTCAACTGTTGGGGCTGAGATGGCTGCCACTACTGAGTAGCCTCAGGTAGGAAGGCTTGTTTCTCTTGTGATCTCCCAAGCTCTAGCAGACTAGCTCAGGCATTGTTACCTAGCATCTGGACAGAGTTGCCAAAGAGTATCTTCTGATGATCCTATGTTACTACAGCCACATTATATTGGCCTGAGCAAATAAGCATTATGAACTGATCCTCAAATTCTTATCTAATTGTCCAAATATCTTCTTCTCAGTATATTCAAAGATATCAGGACTTCTATTATGTTTATTGCATTGAAGACAGATCTCTTGGACATATTTCCATACTGGATTGGTTGTTCTCTAGGTCTGTTACATAATTGTCTAACCTGGATCTCTCTCAGGTATATTTCTGGAAATTCACTACATGGCTCTTGAACTATAACTCCAGCTTTCTGGACACCATTGAATTTTTCTTTCTTGGTTTACTCCTTTGTTTTGACAGAGTACCTCCTGTAGGAGATTCTTGAGAAAAGGCGCATGGGAAATAAAAGTTTTGATATTTCCTTTGTCTGACTTTGTTCTACCCTTACACTTAATTTATAGTTTGGCTTAGTGTGGATTTCTAGCTTGGAAATTTTTTCAGTTTTAAAGGTTTTTGAGAAGTTTGATTCTTTTTTTAAAAGATTTTATTTTTTTATTTGAGAGAGACAGTGAGAGAGCATGAGCAGCGAGAAGGTCAGAGGGAGGAAGCAGACTCCCCATGGAGATGGGAGCCCCATGTGGGACTTGTTTCCGGGACTCCAGGATTGTGACCTGAGCTGAAGGCAGTTGCTTAACAACAGAGCCACCCAGGCACCCGAGAAGTTTGATTCTGATCCCTCTTCAATTGTGTAAGTTTTTTTCTTCTCTAAGAAGTCTTACACATGTTCTTTATCCCCATTTATCAAAAATTTCATGACAAACCTAGTTATAGGTCTATTTAGAAACTTAGGTCTTACAATCTCATGCTCTTCATGAAAAACTCATGTCCTTCAATTTGGGAGATTTACTTTAATAATAATAATACTAAGAATACATTATTTCTTGCATTCTATTTTCTGTTTTTCAAGAATCCTTTGATTCAGCTAATGAACCCCCTAAGCTGGTTAATTTTCTACTTTTTTCACTCCTATTTTGTTTTTGTTTTTTGAGGGTTTTTTTTTTTTTAATACCCTTGTCTCTGGAAGACTTCTACAACTTCATCTTTTTTTTTTTTTTAACTTTCTAGTATATTTTAGATTTCTAATCTTTTATTTGGCTTAAAAATAGCATCCTCTTCCTGTTTCATAGATGTAAAATCTTCTCTTACCTTTAAGAACCTCAACAAGTTTCTTTTTAACTTTCCACACTTTACAGAGTGTTTTATTCCGTTTTTCAGGGAAGTTATCTGTTCATACTTGACTATTTGCTCATGTTTAAAGAGGAGAGCACTAAAATGCTGAGTAACATCTCTGTGCTTGCAGTTGTGGTTTATGGACTGTGATCCTAATAGCAGAGTAATCTGGCTCGGTTGTTTCCTTGGGGCAATTTCTGATACCAATATATTTAGGTCTTTTTTATCTTGGGCTGTCTAAATTCCTCAGAAAAGACTCTTCCAATTTCCTGTCTGGTTGTAGGCATTCTGAGAGCTGGGTTGGAAAAATGGCTAAGGTTCTCCATAAGTAGTATGAAACTTTTCACCTTGCTTTCCCCCCAACCCCATGTCCACTTTGCCTTGGTTATCCCTGGTCTAGAGATCCTACATTTTATTTTTTTCCAGAGAATTAACCCAAGGTTTCTGTCAGAAGTGGAAAAAATGTGTGGGGGCCTGTTTATTAAACAGACTTAACAATCTTTCCTTCTAGTTGAGTTCTCCCCTTCATTCCCACATCCAGAAGTTTCTGGTGCCACAAACAAGCCTTTAGGAGTTTCAACAATATATACTGGTCTTTTCAGTTTCTAGTTTAGGGTTCCATTTCACTAGTTTTTATTTCAGTGGAGTTTTAGAAGGGAGTGGACAAAAACGAGTATACTGTGTTCTTTTTAACAAGATGTGTTAGGAAAAATGTATTAAACTTTTTACTTGGAAATAATTTTAGACTTACAGAAACTTGCAAAGGTAGTACAAGGGTTCTCATACACATATCACCCAATTTCCCCTAATAGTAACATCTTACATAATTATGGTACATTTATCAAGATAAGAAATTAACATCACACTATGGTGAATGTTGTGAAATGTGTAAGCCTGATGATTCACAGACCTGTACCCTTGGGACAAATAACACATTGTATGTTAATAAAAATAATTAATTTTTAAAAAAGAAATTAACATCACATGATAACAATAGATAGATTATAGATTTTATTTGTATTTCACCAGGTTTTCCACTAATGTCTTTTTTCTGTTCCGGGATTAATCCAGGGTAAAATGTTGCATTCAGACATCATATCTCATTAGTCTCTTCTAATTTCTGACAGTTTCTCAGTCTTTCCTTTACAATACTTTCCAGGTATTTTGAAGAAATCTGGATTTATCTCTTTTTTCTCATAATTAGACTAGGGTTCTGATTTGGGGGAAGAATACCACAGAGATGAAGCATGCTTCTCATTATATCGTATGAGGGGAGTGTGGCCTTAAACATAATTTATCACTGGCTGTGTGAAACTTGATCATTTGGTTAACATGGTATCTGCCAGGTTTTTATGGCTATAAAGTTAAAACATTTTTTTCCCTTTCATAATTTATTCAATTAGACATGAACAACTAAGCCCAGCCAATACTCAAGCAGAGGTGAATTAAGTTTCATCTACTGGAAACGAGTGTGTATCTACATTTATTTCTAGAGATACATGATTATTTTTAGACTATAGTTTCTTCTATGCTATAGAACTGTTCCTCATTTCTAATTCTTCTTGCTTCAGTTCTGCAATTTGTATTTTTCTTGACAAGTTTTCATCTCGCCTAAGCTTTACAGCTGATTGGTACTAACTTATTTATATTGCTTATATCATGCTTAAAATCTGGATTGCATCTATTTTAGGTCACTTGATTCATTCTGAAAATGTTCACTAATAAGATCTTCATCAATCTTGTCAAAGATTTGTGAATTGTATGTCTTTTAAAAGAAATGATAATATTTTGAAACTTTCCTTGACATTGTAAATTTCTGTCATAAACTTTATTATTTCTTCCTATTTTCTTTGGATTATCCTATTCTTTCTTTTTGAACTGCATTAGTAAATTGGGTGTTAGCCCATTCTTTTCCAGTCTTTTCTATTTTCTAATACATGTATTTAAGACTATGACTTTCCTTTGAAGCATCACTTAGATGTTTCTCACAATTTTAGGTAAATAACTATTTTAATAATGACTACATTATTTTTCCTTTGTGCATAGCTTTAAAAAATTTGCACATACTGAAATTCACGAACCTTAAGTGTATGTACAGCTCAGTGGATTTTCATATACACATACACCCATTCACCTACCACCCAGATTAAGATAAAGAGCATCTACATATTGCAGAAAGTTCTCTCATGCTTTTGCTCACCAGAGATAACCACTATTATAATTTCTATCAAATGCCTCAGCCATATGTGCTTTATCAAGCATCTCATCCTTCCTCACACTGGAGCAATTTATGCACTTGACACATTCCCTAGTTCACTATAAGGTTACTGAACACAGTGGCAGTTTCATTCACATCTGTAATCTCTGCAAAAACTATCATTTGTCATGCTCATAGCAAGTATCTGATATGCAGTTCCCTGGACATGCCATGCTCTCTCTGGTGGAAGTCAGTTCCCCTTAGCCTCCTCCTGTGATGATCAAATATACTCCTTCTGCACAACTCAGTTTGATTAGCATCAACTGTAGTGTTCCCTGAAATGCTTTAGACCTTCCACGTCTTTTCACAGGGTGGTGGGTTTAGCACCCCTTGTAGGTGCTCAAAGAGCAACCTCTATTTTATATCTCAAAGCACTCCACAACTCACCACTGTAATAGCTGCTTTACTTATCTATCTTACCAACTTGAGATCTCTTTGAAATCAGGGATTACATTTAATACAGTTCATATTCTTTGTGACTAGAACCTAATATAGTATCTGAGTACAGATGCACAATTCAAATTCACCTTCAATAAATAAGTCAATTTGATTCTTCAATGCAAAGAAAATCTACTTAAGGGTAGGGATTGTAACTTATATTTGTGTTCTCCAGAGCAACTGTGTGGTGGGAGCACCCTAGAGTAAATCTTCCCAAACTCTCAGTTCACAGCTCCCTTGTTGCCTCAGTAATTTTTTCTACCATGCCCTCCAGGCCAAAAGAAATAACCTAATTGTTTCATTTACTAACTGGTTAGGTCATAACACAGCAGCCATTTGAAAAGATGATGTACAAAAATTGAAACACAAATACTTTAATTTCATCTTTAACCCAAATTCCTTATTCATTAGCGTTCTGTACATAGCAGGAATTTCATAGCTTCTTAAACCCTGGCATAAGATCAGACAATGACACTCTTGCTTCCTGTTCCACAGGGATATTTGCATGATACTTCCTTTTTATCACAGCAACCCCCAAACCTAATGTCACTATGACACGATGTACTAAAAAGGAATGTAAGACAAATTAGTATTGCAAACCTAGTAGTTTACCTGGTTTCCAAAAGATCCCAAGTATCTGTGTGTTGCCCTCTAATACTGAAAACACCCTGCAGCACCCAGGGCACCTAGATGCAGCTGGGAAACTACTGCCTTCCGTAATCACAATAAACCTCCACTCACTCACTGTATATTACTCTTAGCACTCAGCTAGGTGTTAAAATGACAAAGGTGGTTAAGACGGTTGTAATAATAATAATATTAATAGTACTAATAACATATCAAATCACCGGCAGCCATCTGGGCAACACCACAGACTATGTTCTAGACACTACACGAAGTAAGTGAATGAACTTCAGCTGAGCCTTTATTGATGACTCATCAATGATACTTATAATTAAAGTTTCTGGGATCTAGCAAAGATGTGTGTGAAAGACACAGCAAAGTTAAGCAAAATATAATTAAAAAGTGCTAAAATAAAATGACAAAGGCAATGATAATTTGGTGTTTAAAGTTAATAAGAGAGTGATGTATGTGTACTTTCATTTCATCCCCAGAATCAGTTTCACAGGCTCACAGACACGGCTATCTCCTTAAATCATATGTTTTTAAAATGGCAATATAAATACTTTAAAAGGGGTTTTACAGTAATTATTTCTAAGAGAGCATTTTCAATGACTATAAGAATGGCCTATTTCTGGAATGTTAGTAATTAGTTATAAATCTGTGGAGTTGGAAATTGCCACGTAACTATAATGACATGAAAGTGAAACAGATCCCTGAACCAAAAAAATGACAGTAGAAATTATATTTCCAGTATATACATTCTTCAATCTTCCCCCCAATCCATTCCTCAAAATCCTGGATAAAAATGGTATCTTTTTTGCTAGATAAATTGTGATTTGGTAGCTTTATACTGTACTGAGTTAAAAATTTTTTTTTACCTACTTCTTCTAACATATACCCTCCTCAATTAAATAGAAAAAAACTCATTTTAAGACTGTCCTTCAAACAGGTGAAGAATGTTATCATACCTTTATTTTTCTCTTCTCTCAACGAAATATTCCAATTCCTTCTATAGTTGTGACAAGGTTTCCTGCTCTGTTACTGATCCACCGCAATACTTTTTTACGTGACATTTATAGTGTCTAAAGCTGTTGCATAAATCTCAGTTTTCATTTTAAAATGTTTCCAAGGGCCTCACAGCAACTCTGTAAAGCAGGTATTATTAATCTCACTTTACAGATCTGAAAACGGAGTCTCATACATTTTTAAAAAGTGGTCAAGGTTACTTCAGCACAGGCTAGGACTCACACCCAATTCCACCTACTTCTTAGCATATTTATTTTGTTAATCAGTTATTCTTTTGATCACAGGTAACAGAAAATTCACGAACTGACTTCAAAAAGAACTTGCAGCGTCACATGAAGAACTAAGGGTAAGCTTCCATTCGTGTTCAAGCGATGTGATCAAGGATGCAAATTTCTCCATTTCCAGTTCTTAGCTCTGCCTTTGGTGTAGGATCCATTCTCTCAAAAGTTCTATACATATGGTCCCAAGGGGATTATTAACAGTTTCAAGGATTTTTCCCATTTTCTTACTGTGAATGACAGTGTTTATATACCTGAGGAAGCAAGTTCCAAAATGGAGCCTTATAGCCTTAACTCAGAAAATGTGTGAATTCTTAGAACCTGCTAACATAGGGGTAGGACATAATCATTATTAGCCTAAACAAATAAGGGCTTATGCCTAAAATTAGAAAGTAGGTTAAATCTCACCTAAACCACATGGCTAAGAGATAAAAAGTATCACTTTGGGAAGGGAGGAACAGATGCTAAGGGGACACCAATAAATGTCTAAGATGATCTCATTCTGATTTGGAAATATCTCTCTTAAAACATGGATATGGAAATGAATGCGATGCTTCCATCAGACCATTGAAAGAGAGTATATGACTTTACCTAAAAATTCAATTTGGACTCATTCATCCACTCATCACTTTACTGCAAATCTATACAAGCTGTTCAAAGTAATCCTTTGTTGAAGCTAAAAGTAATTACTCTTTTTTTTCTCCCTGATCACTATTTCCTTGAATAACAATAAGAATCATGTCAGTTTGGCACCCCACAGACTATCTGATTAATATGTTTTTAAAGGATGACAATACCCAAAGCACTGTTTTTGGTGACCCCACTTTTGGTAAAATGTATCACTTAAAGGCAGTCAGAACTCTAAAAGAGTTAAATTGTATTGAGGGAGATCAAGTGCATTTTTAAAAGATTAATAGTCTCCTTAAAACAATGTTGGTTCTATACCATCTTAAAACCTATTGCAGTTTTCAAGACTCAGCTCCTACTTCTGGGGTGCTTAAATCTAGGGGAGAAAACAGAGAAACATATTCTTTAAATATAGCACGCCTGGTCAAAGGAGAAAAAAGAACACTTGATTTAATCTAAGAAATGTAAAAAGAAGTTTTCTGGAGTTTAAAAAAAAAAGCTAAGTTATTAGATATGAGTGGGTTTTGCAAGTTAGGAAAGTGATGGTATTCTAGGCTGAAGGTACAGTGTGACTAACGCCCAATGCCATCAAACAGCATGATATGTGTACCAGCAGTTTGGTACTAAAAGCATGAAAAAGTGCTCCACGTCACTCGGCATCAGGGAAATACAAATCAAAACCACAATGAGATATCACCTCACACCAGTCAGAATGGCTAAAATTAACAAGTCAGGAAATGACAGATGCTGGAGAGGATGTGGAGAAAGGGGAACCCTCCTCCACTGTTGGTGGGAATACAAGCTGGTGCAACCACTCTGGAAAACAGCATGGAGGTTCCTCAAAATGTTGAAAATAGAACTACCCTATGACCCAGCAATTGCACTACTGGGTATTTACCCTAAAGATACAAACATAGTGATCCGAAGGGGCACGTGTACCCGAATGTTTATAGCAGCAATGTCTACAATAGCCAGACTATGGAAAGAACCTAGATGTCCATCAACAGATGAATGGATCAAGAAGATGTGGTATATATACACAATGGAATACTATGCAGCCATCAAAAGAAATGAAATCTTGCCATTTGCGACGACGTGGATGGAACTAGAGCGTATCATGCTTAGTGAAATAAGTCAATCGGAGAAAGACAACTATCATATGATCTCCCTGATATGAGGACATGGAGAAGCAACATGGGAGGGTAGGGGGATAGGAGAAGAATAAATGAAACAAGATGGGATTGGGAGGGAGACAAACCATAAATGACTCTTAATCTCACAAAACAAACTGGGGGTTGCTGGGGGGAGGTGGGATTGGGAGAGGGGGTGCGGGCTATGGACATTGGGGAGGGGAGGCGAACCATAAGAGACTATGGACTCTGAAAAACAACCTGAGGGTTTTGAAGGGTCAGGGGTGGGAGGTTGGGGGAACAGGTGGTGGGTGATGGGGAGGGCACGTTTTGCATGGAGCACTGGGTGTTGTGCAAAAAGAATGAATACTGTTACGCTGAAAAAAAAAATAAATAAATAAAAAGGGAAAAAAAAAAAAATAAAAGCATGAAATGTGAAGGAGAACAGCAGCAGAGGAACTGAATAGGTAGGGACCGGGTCACTGAAAGTTTTTATTTCATGTGCTGAAAGATTTATAGTTCATGCTAAGTAGCTTGAATGTGATCCTATAGGCTATGGGGAGACACTGAAGAATTTAAAGTTCATTCATTTTTTTATTCCAAACTGAAAGGGGACAAAACTGGAAGCCAAGAAATCGATGTAGGTGGTCCAGGTAAACAATCAGAACCACGATGAAGTCAGTGATGGCAGGCCAGAGGTGTGTACACTTAAGGATTATATCAAGTAAAATGGAAAGGTTTTAATGTATCAAAATGGGGATGAGAGAAGGAGAGTTTAGGAAAATCTCCAGTTGTCTGGACTGGGCAACTTGGTAGATAGTTATCTCACTGAATGAAAATAGGAAATATAGCAGGAGGGAAAGGTCTTGAGAGATGAGAAGATAATTGATGCATTATTTGTTACTTGTCCCTAAGCACAATAATTTTGACAAAAATGTGATTAAGATTTTACCTTTAATTAACTAGGTGGCTATCAAAGTTTTACAAATAAAAACTTTAAAACAAACTAATGAATCAAAGCTAAGTAAGTCAATACAGAAAAATTATTTCAGTGCTGTGAAATTATCTGGCCTAAGCTAAAATAGAAATGCTATTTCCTTTTTTAAAAGAAGGGTCAGGTGGCAATGCTGAATTTCTTAAAGAAAATTTAACCACTGATTGTAATGTCTGTGGCTTTGGGGGAAACATAACCCCAAATTACAGTGGCTGTGGTTATAAACTATTATGAAGGGCTTCCAACGTCAGACATCGTTTAAGTGTCTGTATGCTCTGGAGTCCTTTTACAGGACTTTGCTAGAACAGCAAAATTAATGACTCCTCTTTTTGCCCTTTTTGGTGTCAGTAACAAATGTACTTTCCTTTTGTTAACAATTTTCAAGGGACACAGAATTCATTTACTATGAAAACCAAAAAACTCAGAGTCATTAACTTTCTTCTGAATATTTCAAGAAGAAAAAAAAAAAGGCCCATCCAATCCACACTCTGACTTAGTCTTAATTTATGATGAAGGCCAAACAAAATTATCTCTCAAATGAATTCAGAGAAATATGTGCCCCAATCCTTAGGAATTGTGTTTTCTGTCATAGTTTAACATTATCTCTTCAGTTGGTGTCAGTCTTAACACAGAGAAAATCTACAGGTAAATTATAAAGCCAAAGCTCTTTGTCTTCCTTACTTCTGTCAGAGTAATTTTAGTTACTTAAGTTTATACTGTTTTTCCCTTTGCAGAACTCCATCTTTTCCTTATTTCTAGTGTGACTTAGTGGTCAAAATTGCTAATTGCTATTAATTCTGTTTTATTTTTAAATAAAATAAATTTTATTTTAATTCTTTTAATTAACTTTGAGTGCTATGAAATGACCTAAATCTTAGAATTAAAAAGATAGCTTCATGGCTTTGATAATGTCAGTCCCTTTAGTCAGTATTCAAACAGTCTGTAGTTCCCCAGACAGTATTCTTCAAGCTGTATGGATACAACAGACTAGGGAGGAACGAGGGGAAGGAATGCGTGCTGGCCTCTGAAACCAGACAGGTGGTGGGCAGAGGGTAGTAGGAGCTGCTACTCCTACTCATAACCCTGAGCTTCCTAGAAACTGGAATGAAGCTCTGGCCACTTAATCTGGGTAGCAGTATGATATAGAAAGCACCAGTAACTTCAACACCTTCACAATATCCCTTGAAATACAACCCTCCTAAGCATGAGACTATTTCCACTATTACACAGTTAATCTGACGTGGCCATATTTTTTCTAGGTAGAAGATGGTTACATTCAGTGAGAGAATGTCATGTAGAGCTCCCGCCCATCCAGAAAATTTTTGTTTTTTATGTATTTGGCTTTGACACCATCTCTATGGTTATTAATCCCAAGTTTTGATCTCCAGCCCTAACAACACACCTGAACTCCAGACACACATTTCTAACTGCCTACTCACCATTTCCTCTAGGATTATGAATAGGTACCTCAAATTTAATATGCACAAATTACATTATTTATCCCCATGAAACTCAAACCTCCTCACCATCTAAAACTGCCATATAGCCAAGAATTTATCCTGGTAGTTATTTGTTTAAAAAAAAAGTTTTATTAAAGTAGTATTTATATACAGGAAGAAGACGCATCACTATAAAATATATAATTTGGTAAAACATCAAATGTAATCATCACAATTATGATTAAAATACTTCTATCACTTTCAAAAAGTACTCCCCCCCAACAACTCCTGATTTCTTTCCTCTTAAATCAGCTTTGCCTTCTTCAAAACTTCATACAAGTAGAATTGTAACATGTAAATTTTTTGAGTCTGGCTTCTTCCCTATTTCCTTATCTAAATAAAACCTCTACCACCCATTTTCAGTGAAACACATAACCCTTTCCACAGCTCATATCACTATATGGAATTGTCCTATTCACTGTAAGTCTTTTTCAACTTGGGTGTAAGTTCCATGAGTGCCTAGGGACCTTATCTATCTTCTTTGATGCTGTATGCCCAGAACCTCCAACAGAGCTGATGCATGATAGATACTCCATAAGTATTACTGAATAAAGAAACGATAAGTAGCCCCTTTGAGTTTTTGCGACTGAAATTACCTATAGATGAAATGACCATTGAGAGCAATGTGTGCTTTATCCTGAGATGAGAACAGTGGGAGGGGGAACAGCGTAGGTTACTGCCTTTGCAGTTAACGCCCTCTGATCTGAATACAGCCTGTTGTCTCTTCTAAGGAGTTACACAATCTATCTAAGATTTAATTTCTGCATTTGTAAAAGTGGAGATATCGTTTCTGCCTCTTGTGAGTATTATATGAAATCACACATGAAATAACCAGGAGAGAACGGTCTGGTACTTAGAAGTGAATTAGTGACCTTGCTACTGTTAAAAGTTCTTGCCGTCCCCACCACCACTACCACTCTATTATATTTACTATTTCCCGCAGCCAGAGCTGAAGAAAGACTTCCATAAAAATAGGTTTTTAGCTAGCAGCCTAAAATACGTGTAGAGAATAAAGCCAGGTAAGTGAAACTAAACACAGAGAACTATTATTGTTTTCTGTTAAAGTTAAAAGAAACAATGGCACTCTGTCAATTTTTGCAATATCTAACATTCCGGGTATTTTCCTAAAAGTAGTAACAAGGACATTAAATATAAATCTGAAACTCACAGTTAAAATCCCATGATTATAAGGATATGGACAAGCTCAAGAGGCAGATTTCACATTCCTATCACTAGAAGCCTAGGGGTAAAGTCTATTTATAAACTATATTTCTGGTCCTGCAACTTAGGTAACTTAGGATAATTAATGGAGTTTTTTATAAACCAAACTGTAGTACTTTATTGCTTTTTCCAATTTGCCTTTCTATGGAATTAATGTTGATTAATTAATGAAATGATGTCTATATATTTACTTGAGAATTTTGGGTGAATACAATTAAGTCTTGTAAGTCATCTTCCCAAGTTAATTGTATGATATTTTGGATCCTGATATTTAAGGACAATGATTAGTTTTCTGGAACACATTCTATAAGCTACATATTAGGCTAGGGCATAAATACGATTGAGACACCTAGGAAGTTCTCAGTTCAGTGGGCAGGTCAGTCAAATAAGTAGGTATTTGAATTTGAGATATGGTGTAAGAGAATTATAAACTGCAAGATAGGAGGTTAGGGCCTTTTCCCCTCCAACAAATGGTAAGCACTCTCTGAGTTGCAGGTAACAGTAGGAAGGAAAAGCAGCGTACACCCCTGTATCTGCAATCTTGTTTTTACAACAAAGAGGGGCACTTTTAAAAACAGAACAGTCCTTCAACAATTTCTAGTGCTAGTTTATGAAGGGCATACATACACATAATGTATAAGATGAGGAGGCTTATAAATCTGGAGAAATGATTTCCTTTAGTTCTTTTAACATATTTATACCAGCAGATTTGTCCTTGTTAAGTCCAACTTCAACGTATCTTCCATTGATTGCTTTGGTTTTCCTGTACATGAGCCATACCTTCCTGTTTCTTTGCATATCTCCTACTGTTGATAAAAATGGACATTAAAATAATATAATATAGCAACTCTAGAAATCAGATCTCTTTCACCTCCCAGGAGTCATTGTTCTCGTTGTTATTTGTCTAGTAACTTTCCTGACCTAATTCTGCAAAGTCTGTATTTTTTGTCATGTATAGCCACTGAGGTCTCTGCTGGGTTAGCTAGGTGGTCAGCAAATAATTAGACAGTGAATTCCTTAAATACCTTGAATTAGATAAGTGATCCTGATTCCCAGGGAGTGTGGGTGCTGGGTAACACCTTTAACACTGCCAATTTACAATTCTGTCTTAGCCTTCACTTTTTGCTTGAACAGAATCAAAATCAGTCAATGGTGAGAGATTAGGGTATTCTCAGGTCTTTCCTGGGCAGGTGTACAACCTAGTGCATGTGCATGGCCCTCAAGAAACCCAGGATTATTTTTAAAAGTTGGAGCTTTTCAAAGCCACCTATAATAATCACATTTCCCAAATGTCCCTTTGAAGTTTTTGGTCAGGCTTGTTTGACCAAGTGATATTTCTGTCTCAGGCACAGGTTAAACAATTGCCACTTACTGTTTTTCACAAACAGTATGAGGATAGGGCTCTCCCAATACACAAGCTCTAAGCAAATGGGGACTTTCTGGGAAGCTATCAGATAGGTCAAACCAATTTCCTGGAGACAGGTTTTTTTTTTTTTTTTTTTTTTTGTGGCGCTCCAAATTTAGTCTGCCCATTCCAGTGGCTTCTACACTGCTGTTTTTCATAGCTATCATTGTTGTGAAGCTACTACTTTTTAAATCTACTATGCAACTAGAGAAAAGAGGCTGGGAGTAAAGCAAGCTAAAAATCTACGAATCTTGCTGTTCTTAGTGAACTTTAACTATTTTTGCTGAATAAAATATTCCTTGGGTTACTGAAACATTTCGTTAATATTCAGAGTTCTGAAAAAGTTGATTTTGACAATTTTTGCTAGTGTTATCAATCCCTCTATGGAGAAGGTAATTTGCAGAGATCTTTAGTCTATCGTTCCTGAAGTGCTTAGACTCTCCATTTCAACAAACATCAATATTTGTCCAATTGCTTTTTAGTACATTAAACTTGCAAATTTGAACATTTAATCTACCTGAAATTCGTTTTAGTGTGCCAAACCCAGAAAGAAATGGATGGCCAGTTACAATTATTTTCAATCTTTTCTGGGTTAATTAATAAGATACTTTTGAGAATCTAATAAAAAACTATGGAGCGTTTCTGCATAAAAGTCTATATATATATACATAGTTTTGCATAATTGCACAGACTTGTATGGGCCCCTTTCCATGCAACTCAGATTAAAACCCATGATTTGCCATTTGCTACAGTAACTTGTCCTACCTAATTTGTAATATCATCTTTATAGATTTAAGAATTACAGAAAATTTTACACCCTCTGTATTCCAAACTAATCCATTGGTCTACGTGCTCTGTATCCATAACAGTACCATACAATTTTAATTACACCAATAATCTTTCTGCCGCAGAGCCTTCGTACTTGCTATTCCCCTGCCTGAAACATTCTTTCCCCAACTTTTACTTTTTTTACTTTTCACAACGTAAACTCCTCACTTCCATGCAGGACTCAGCTCGAATGCTGACTCCTTAGAGTCCTTACCTGACTACCCTATTTAGGTTCCCTGACTCTCTAGATGTTACCCAGCTTCATTTTAATACATGGCACTGATCACTATTTCACATTATATTATGCTTTAATACTTTCCTATCAGTCTTCTTCATAAGAAGGCAGGCAAGTTGTTGGTTTTTTTCTTACTACTCCATCACCAGAAATAAGTAGTCCCTGGAAGATGGCAGGAAGTCACTCCAATTACTTATAAATCTTCTTTTTTTTTTAAAGATTTTATTTATTTATTTGACAGACAGAGATCACTAGCAGGCAGAGAGAGAGGAGAAAGCAGGCTTCCCGCAGAGCAGAGAGCCCGATGTGGGGCTCGATCCCAGGACCCAGGGACCATGACCCGAGCTGAAGGCAGAGGCTTTAACCCACTGAGCCACCCAGGCGCCCCAGTCACTCCAATTATTAATGTGAAACACTGAAAAGTAAGTTTGACTATGTCAATTTGTTTGCTTATCCTACTGGCCTAAATAAACCAAAGATATGAACTTCATATGGCTCCCAAGAGAAGTAATTTGTCAATTTTCTAAACTAGAACTATGAATCTCTGAGGGGCTAATGGAATGACAATTGTTTGGTTGTAGTTTCTTAACTACAACTACATGAAAACGAAAGCAGCTATTTAAGAAGACAGAATACACTTGACATTATGACCTCACATTTGAAAACCCGAGAATTAACCGGAAACATTGTTTTTCTGCTATTTATGTTCTTTGTTCAATTCTTTTAGCCACAAAGCAGTTAAGCATATACAGACACACATACCACGCACACCTACTCACTTTCTCACATGCACCTAAAATACGCAAACATTTGGAAGAAAATACAATGCATTTATTCATGACAGGCCTGGATTATCTTCACAGTACTCTGAAACTGTGGCAAACAGATGTTAAAGTATATCACATATTTTTGTGTTTTCTGTAGGCAAGAATGCTCCTGACAAACCAGCAGAGAATTATGCCCTTTATGATATATACTTTTCTGCTGGAGTGATGAACATGCGCGGATTTATTCATGTACTCTTGCCCAAGTTCATGGTGACTAACAGTCCACATCTATTTGAGGTTAGAGGAGTGGTCTGTGGCCACAAAAAGTTTTAAGTAAATGCTTCCAAATCAGAACTTAACCAAAGATCGTGACCTTACCAGCATCAAATTCCAACCAACTGACAATTAAACATCTTATAAACAATATGTGCTCAATATGTATTCAATGATACTAACAACAGAAGAATTGCAAAGTGATCATTACTCTAACAGAAAAAAGCAAAGAAATACTAAAATAAGATCTGTCACTACACTACTGTTTTCTTATAACAAATACTACATAAAGATCTGTTTAATTTTTATAACAAATGGGTGACTATGTGCTTGACAATAAATTTAAGTGACATTTTTTTAAAAGTGCATAACATTTATCCTGGATATTAAAAGCATTGACATTTTTTTTTTCTTTTGCATTTTTTTTATTTTTATTTTTATTTTTTTTCAGCGTAACAGTATTCATTCTTTTTGCACAACACCCAGTGCTCCATGCAAAACGTGCCCTCCCCATCACCCACCACCTGTTCCCCCAACCTCCCACCCCTGACCCTTCAAAACCCTCAGGTTGTTTTTCAGAGTCCATAGTCTCTTATGGTTCGCCTCCCCTCCCCAATGTCCATAGCCCGCTCCCCCTCTCCCAATCCCACCTCCCCCCAGCAACCCCCAGTTTGTTTTGTGAGATTAAGAGTCACTTATGGTTTGTCTCCCTCCCAATCCCATCTTGTTTATAGCAGCAATGTCTACAATAGCCAGACTATGGAAAGAACCTAGATGTCCATCAACAGATGAATGGATCAAGAAGATGTGGTATATATACACAATGGAATACTATGCAGCCATCAAAAGAAATGAAATCTTGCCATTTGCGACGACGTGGATGGAACTAGAGCGTATCATGCTTAGTGAAATAAGTCAATCAGAGAAAGACAACTATCATATGATCTCCCTGATATGAGGACATGGAGAAGCAACATGGGGGGGTAGGGGGATAGGAGAAGAATAAAAGCATTGACATTTTTAAGGCTTCATGAAGATTAGCTAATGAATTGTAAGAAAGTCTTCTAGGTTGTTTGGTAAATGTTAGTCGATTTAGCTACATTTATAATGCATGACTGAATAAACAATGGTAGGGTATATAACACTTTGATCATGGAAAACAAAGACTTCTACAAATGTTATTTTTTGCTCTTTACACTTCTTTAAGGGGAAATTAATTCAGGTATTTCAGTGCCTCTGTTACAAAAAGACTAAAAATATGGAAAATAGAGCCATGCAAATTCAATTATGGAAAATGAAAGTACTGTAGTTTTTAACTGTTCACTTAAGTAGACAAAAGTTATTTTGTATGTAGGCCATACTTGTTGATAATAATACTGTTTATGAAACCACAGGAATCATATCATCTGTGAAGTCTTACTAATTATCAGTATCAGCTACGGATATACAGATACATAAATCAGACATAATTAATAGAATCAAACTGCTTTCTAGCTATATATATTATTTTGCATTGATTGTGTGTGTATATGTATGTATTTGTGAAAAAAGAAAAAAAATTAAACCGGAGTTTTGTGTAGTTGCAATAACTAAACAAGTTTGGATTCTGACTTTTTAAAAAATGGTAAAAAGATAAAATTATTGGATTTTCAATATCAGAAAGTAGAAACACAGTGATACATTAAAAATTATTAGTTTAAAGTATTACTATCAAAGGCAAAATAATTAATACTGATATGTCCACTACGGTGATTTTAAGATAAAATAATAATAAGGAAACTTCATTTTGAGAAAAATAAAGAAAAAGAAAGTATTTACAAAGAGTGAATTTTACTAACCTGACTTATTTTTCTTTGTTCTTGTATAGCTTTTTGAATTGCCTGAGATACTTTTTCTTGATCTTTTGCATGCTCAGCCTTCCATAACTCCCTTTCTTCAGCATGAGCTTTTTCCAAATTTTTTCTTTCTTCTTCTATGGCTTTTAAAACTGCATCCTTCATTGCTTCTTTCTCAAGCTTCAAAACAAATAATGACTCAAATGAAAATATTTGAATGAGTGACTGCATAAATCCTTGAATAAGAAAGATTTGGGTTAACCTAAAGGGTACAAAACTTGAATTCTATAGGGTTTAGTTCTGACGCTGTTGTTTTTATCCTTACTTAATAATTGGTGTAAAAATAAAATCAATTACTTGTTTTTGTACAAATATTCATACATTATTTCCAAGGTACATCTAAACTTCACAGAAACTAAGTCTTAACTTAAAGTAGCAGTTTTCAAACTCTTTGGTCTTAGAATCTCTTTACAGTCTTAAAAATTATGGAGTACTTCAAAGAGCTTTTGTTAATGCTGGCTGTACATACTTTGATCACCGTATTAGAAACTCAAAACAAGACAAAATAAAAATATTTATTAACTAATTTTATATTAACATTAAGTGTGGCTTAACATTAAGCTGGCTTCCCACCGAGCAGGGAGCCCGATGCAGGGCTGGATCTCAGGACCCTGGAATCATGACCTGAGCCGAAGGCAGATGCTTAACGACTGAGCCACCCAGGTGCCCAACACGGGATAGCTCTTAAAGGGTAGCTACAATAAGGAAAATTATATAGTGGCAATGAAATTTTTGTATTCTACCACATTTTCTTTTCTTGTACTTTAAATGAGTCCTTTATGCATGAATTTCTCAAGCATTTTTATTTGGAAAATACTGATTCAGTGTATTATGCATCTCCTCTAGAATTTGACACATTTCATTATATCATAACAAAAACAAAGGTCACATTTGTTAATATCACCATCATTCTCATCAGAAAAGCCTTTAAGTATCTGAAAGCAGATACAAATTTTCCAAAATTCTAATTTTGCTTTAAAGCTCAACTTTTATCATTGGCAACAAAAACAGTTTTCTGGAGATGCTGGGCTCACTCTGTTTACTTTGGAGAAAATGTCTGCCAAATACTAAAGTCTGCATAACCCCTGTTATTCAGTAAAATGGTTTTCCATGAAAACTGTTGACTTCAGTTGCAACTCAAACAGGAGAATTTCTCTCAAGAAAACCCTCATACATTGGGATGTAGTAATGTCCATGGTCCTCCCACTTTTAATGCCCACCCTTTTCTCTTTCTTCCAGTTGGCCAAATTTGAGACAAGTTATCAAAGTGAGTTACCATTTTCTGAACTCTTGTTTTACTCTACGATTTTTCCCTGAAACTACTCTTAGTATGCTTACCAAAGCTCTCCATTTTGTTAAATCCAAATAACATGTTTTGTTTTGTTTTAATCCCTACTTTTCTTGACATCAAAGTGACCTACATGGTTGACTATTTCTGTTTTCCTTTTCTTGGTTTGCATAACAGCATGCTGCTTTTATTTCTACTTATATGGCTGACTCTGTTCAGTTCTTTGGAACTTCCTCCTCTCTCTTGATTTTACATTTTGGAGTTCTTTCAGGGTTCAGGCCTAGTACCACTTGTTACTCTATACTCTCCAGTGAGGTGATTATACATAACAATAATTTCCCCATGGTTACCATTACCATCTGTCTGCTGAAAAAAAGAAACAAACCATGTTAGCATCTTCAAGTCATTCCTTTCTCCTCTGAGCTGCCAGGTAGATTTAGGTGCCTACTTGCCTTGCCATCTGAATATATCACGGGCACCTCAAACTCTATACCAAAGAAACAATACCGCCTCCATGTTGTTTCTGAGGCAATACTCTGGCGGTTCCCAACTTGGCCTCCTTCTGTATTATCCACCCCTAAAATATATGATAATTCCATCTCCTATTTCTAGAATTTGTCTATTTCTTTCCTTTATTACTACTACTTTACTTCTGCCACTTACTCTCTTTTATACAGACTCTGGATATTCTCTATTAATTTTTTTTCCTTGCCTCTAATTTTCCCCAAATTAATGTAAATTATCATTATGTCATACCTACACTCAAAAATTTCAATGTGTCTGCCCTTACCTATAGAATAAAATTCAGACTCACAATTAAGAATACTAGCCACCCTTCAAGATAATTTCAAAAGTAATTTATTGTTAAAAACTCCTGGCACAGAAGTACTATCTATATACTCATAATAACTTAATGCATTCTGCCATGCCTTACTGGTAATAAGTAATAACTTACGTGACTGTAAATTCTTTAAGAAAAAATCACAGTCATCACATTGCACGGTGACATGCAAATATGAAATTTTCAAAATATTTGCTTACTAAATTTAAATCTAAATCCAAATCTATAAAGATAATGCTATGTTTTGTTGGCATATGTATATTTAATATCTACAGATACACGACTTAGAAGTATTTCAAAGTTGGCTTTGAAAATCACATATCTTTTTACAAATATATACTTACATACACATAAGTTATTTGTGATGATAACTGTTAATACCAAATACTTATAAGTGTCACAACATATATTCTCTTTTAACAATAATTATCTAAATCTGCAGTGTTTTGATGTCATTCCAGTCCTGTGTAATCTAAATTTAACCATAATACATATAGCAGCATTCTAAATTTAACAGGAAAAACAAGAAAGAAAAAAACTCTGATTTTTCTGTAATGAGGTTTTATACCAAAAAAAAGTAGATTGACTTATACCAAAAAAGTAGACTGACACCACTAATGAAGTCAGTGTTTAAATTCCACTTACTTACAAAGAAACCCAATATTACAGACAGAAATACCTTTGCAGCAGATACTAATGCCTCTTTATTTCTTTGCCTTTCTTCCTCCAAACATTTTTCCAATATTTCCTGTAAATGATAAGACAGTTGGGTAGACAGTAAATGTATTATTTGAGATAATTATTTGAGGTAACAACACATTCTTTCTACACTCTGAGCAAACTTCAAGTATTACCTTCTGTTCTTGAGACTGCTGAATCAAAGCTTCCTTTATTTTTTCTTTCAGCAGTTCCTTCTCTGTATCTAGCATTTCAAGGAGCCTCTGATGCTACAAGGAAAGATAAACAGACTATGATTATGGCTCTGAGACCAATAATCTATCAACAAGGAGTATAACTTGTGGAATTCACTGGCCTGGTTGTACTGAAGTAGTCACTAGAGGAAACAATGGGTAGATTGCTGAAACGAAGACTTACCAAAAAAACCCATTCACCTTTTTCCAATCAGCCAAAAGAACTTTTTGTGGCCCCAAACTCAGCAACATACATGATATGAGATCTAACTTATGCACAACTAGTCCAAATTGGAAAATGAATCAGAAAATGATAAAATGTCTTTAATCAAAATTAAATTTAGAAAAACTACTCACTAAAGTTATTAGTCTACAGCAAAAGAAGCAAACAAATAATAAGTGATGTTTGATGAATGATCATAACATATTATTTGTGTTTCTAGTAAAGCATTGTTAAAGAAATGG
Source organism: Meles meles (assembly GCF_922984935.1). NCBI lineage: Eukaryota > Metazoa > Chordata > Mammalia > Carnivora > Mustelidae > Meles > Meles meles. The sequence goes on from NC_060072.1 coordinate 66,838,193, forward strand.
AGAGTTATTTACTGTTCTCATTCTAAGATTCAGAAAATAAAACAGTGACAGGAATTTATTTATGTGATACCTAATGTTACAATATACAGAATTCATGTATTAACTTTTACTCCAGTGTGCTAGCGAAAAAGCACACACAACCATTAGCCAGTTTTCATGGATTGGGCACTTGGAATTGAGAGTTTTCCAAGAAAATTCAACTTTTGTATCATCAATATCTTCAACAGAGAGAAGCCAGATGCTTGTTCTGGAACAGTGCTTTTATGAGGAAACAAAACTAAAAAGAATATATATATATTTCTACTTACAAAGATTTCTCATTCAGTTACTAAAGGGCAAAGAAGAATATTTTCTCCAATTCCTCTGATTTTGAAGCGTCTTTAAATATGAACTTATTTGAATATCCAATATTTTTAAATGGATCTATGTCTTTCAATGTTGTTCTGAGTTAAATATTTTTTAGGGAACAGTCCACATGAAGAGTAAGTGACCAAACAGCCATGTCTAGTTAAGAGAATCTATTATTCCTATTTTTTTAAAGATTTTATTTATTTATTTATTTGACAGAGATCACAAGTAGGCAGAGAGGCAGGCAGAGAGAGAAGGGGAGGCAGGCTTCCTGCTGAGCAGAGAGCCTGATGCGGGGCTCGATCCCAAGACCCCGGGATCATGACCTGAGCGGAAGGTAGAGGCTTTAACCCACTGAGCCAGCCAGGCGCCCCTATTATTACTATTTTTAATTATAAATTTATTTTTTACCTTTATTTTTCAAGAAAATAAGAAAAATCACATGATGTGCTTTTTCATTAAAAAAGAAATCCAAACTGTGATGCAAATTACAACTTGATTATGAGAAATTATTTGTACCGTATCAATTTGGGAAAAGCAGCTGACAAATCAGTAGACTTAACCATATGCTAAGTTCTGAGACTTTAATTTCATATTCTTTGTAAGTCTAGATACACATAAATGTCACTGAATCAGAAAAAAAATACATAATCCTACTTCAAATACACACACGAGAAAAAAGTTTAAAAATGTTATACCAGGCAAATAATTAGATTTAGAAATGATAAATACAATTCTCATATGAAACCAAAAACATTCAGTTTAGGCTTTGTGGTAGGGGTAAACATAACGAAATAGAAAACCAATAAAAACTATAAGAATTAAACTAAACAACGAAGTTTTCAGAGTCATTAATAACTTTGAAAATCATTTCTTCTTAAAAAGAACTGTTATGTCAAAGAACATGGAGGACATGGGGAGATGGAGGGGAGAAGGGAGTTGAGGGAAAATGGAAGGGGAGATGAACCATGAGAGACTATGGACTCTGAAAAACAACCTGAGGGTTTTGAAGGGGCGGGGGGTGGGAGGTTGGGGAACCAGGTGGTGGGTAATAGGGAGGGCACGTATTGCATGGAACACTGGGTGTGGCGCAAAAACAATGAATACTGTTACGCTGAAAAAAAAACAAAACAAAACAAAACAAAACAAAAAAAAGAACTGTTATGTTAATAAGTCAGGTTAATGGAAATCATTAAGTAATTAATTGTAAGTACGCCAAGTTTCTCCAGTGGTCCAAGAACTAGTTAAAGAGGGTATGTTAGTTGAAATGACAATGCAGTGTTTAGAAAATTCATTCCTGAACATTATTTCTTCATTTTGACAGTACACTATAATAGAAGACTACTCTTGAGCTTTCTTCTGTAAGAATACACTCAAAATTACCATTGGAAAGAAGTATCCTACATAAAAGATACTTTGAGTAAAATCATCCATCTACCTGAGAAAATATACTTAGGTTACTGAATTTCTTATACGTACAGGTCATGATAGCTGATGTTTGGGGGGCATTTTTCAGGTTTCAGACATTGTTAAAAGGGCTTTACATATAGTGGTACCACGTTAAATCCACAACAAACTGCTAAATCAGGTAATATTCTTCCTCATTTCAGATGACTGGCTTGAGACTTAGAGAAGTTATGAAACTGCCAGTTCCCTAATGAATCATTTCGACAATGATCATATCACAGTATACTCATTATCAACAGTAATAATTACCTACTAGCTAAATGTGGCCTCAGCATTGCCCTGATGTTACCCAATATCTAAAAAGCTACTTATTACAAGTTGTATGTCAGGTAAGGCCTCACTTGCATTTGGTTTTAAAAGCATTTGACTAGGGCCACCTGGGTGGCTAGGTTGGTTCAGCGTCTGCCTTTTGGCTCAGGTCATGATCTCAGGCTCCTGGGACAGAGCCAGGCATTGGGCTCCCTGCCAAGCAGGGCTCTCTGCTGCTGCTCCTCCTGCTTGTTCTCTCTCACTCCCTCTCTCTGTGTCAAATAAATAAATAAAATCTTTAAAATAATTTGACTAACCTATACTTCTGATTTTTTTTCAGAATAACATTAAAATAAGATGATTTTCTGAAAAAAATTAATATAAGGAGAGAGGATTCAGAAAGATGCTGAATGGCATGAGAGACATTAAATCTTAAAGTTAATTTATAAAATGAATAATTTACAAGTAGCTAATCAAGAACAATAGAAACGCAAAATATGTTATTTTTATAAAAGTGTCAGGTGGTAAAAAATCACCCAGAGTTCTATCACCTAAATGACAATCATTTAGGCAAACATTCTTCTGGAGGGCTGTGTATGTAAATATACAGCTATATGTATACATTTTATATATTACGTTTATAACTACCACAGCCTTTTTCAACTCAACAGTATTGTTATTTCTACAGAAACATAATTATGTTATTTTTATTATACTAATTATATATTTTACCATGCCCCACTTACATATTTATGTTTACAAAATTTTCCTTTTAAAAAAATCTTGATTTTTGTGCATGCATCTTGGGAATTTATATAATTATGGCCTCATGAAATATTCCTAGGGTTGGTATTGGCAGGTTGATAACTGAGCAGTTTATATTCTGATGCATGCCCTCAAACTGTATTCCAGAAAGAAAATACTAAATTATACCTTAGTTGACTATTGACGATCAATAGTAGGAAAAAAGACAAGGTAGATTCTTCCAGAGAATGCAATCATGGACTGGATGAGCAACTAACCAAGGAAACTGTTCCACTTTTGGCACAGGGATACCAACAACATTTGGTATCTGCTATAAGCCAAGCATGGCTGTTTATTTCATCATTTTCCCTGTTTGAAAATGGGAATTTTTGTTGCATCTTTTCTGTTCTTCTTCTTCTTTCTGAATGCACTGATTATAGTTATGGGTGGTGGAGGCAAGGGCCCTTCTATTTCCACATTATCTGTCTTTTTTTTTTTTTTTTCCAAAGTTCCTTTTTTTGTGGGGGTGGTTTGAGTCAGTAATTTTCTCATTTAAGATGTTTCTCCAGTGTTTGGTCATCTTTTTCAATCCATGCGTATGAAAATCTCAGACACAAAAATGCTGGTAGGAAATTCTGTGTATATGGGGAAGCTTCACAGGAACTGCAAATAGCTGGCTTTTTCATGGTTGTGGTGACACTTTCCAAATGTCAGGTCTATATAGCACCATTTTCTCTTAAGCTGCTCTTTTTGCCTAGAAAAAAAATTCCCCAATCTTCTCACTAGTAGGATATGGGCAAAGAGGGTTTGGGTAAAAAGCTAACTGTAAGGTGGATTTTGGGATAATCTCCCCGTTTTTAGTTCCTGCCTTATGAGGTCAAATTAGCAGGTCTGATTACTCCTTTGTCCTGCTATGGTATACGGTAAGTATCTGAATTAAGAACGATGTGCATGGAAAGTTTCAACCATTCCTCCTGCTTTTCAAGATACACAGCACCTAATGTCCCCATTTCCTGAGGCATTCTAGGGTTTTGTAGGACAGAGCAGCTTGTTTCATAAGGGCTTCACCTCAACGGTCTAAGATTACAACGTGTTAGCCTCTGCTGAGTCAGTGAGATTTGCTTGTATCTTATCCCCATTAGTTTATTGTTTTTATTTATTTGTTTTGGTTCCCTTTGGTGTCATTTTAGTGATTTTTGAGAGAGAAGAGGTACAGAAGGTAGAAGAGATGAGCATGTTCAGTTCACTCTATTTATCTAGATTTAGAATCACTTTTTTTTTAAAGATTTTATTTATTTATTTGATGGACAGAGATCACAAGTAGGCAGAGAGGCAGGCAAAGCGAGTGGGGGGGGGGAGCAGGCTCCCCACTGAGCAGAGAGCCCGATGTGGGACTCGATCCTAGGACCCTGAGATCATGACCTGAGCTGAAGGCGGAGGCTTAACCCACTGAGTCACCCAGGTGTCCCCTAGAATCACTTTTTAAAAACACTGAATTATATCTGAGTTTCTGACTCAACCTTACATGCCAAGTACTGTGTTAGGAACTTTACAAGTCTTACTGGGAACTCTCACAACAACCCAGAAATGTCTTACTACTTACATTTGACAGATTTTCAAACTGAGTTTCAGAGAGGTTATATAAATTGCTTACATGCACAGAACTAATTAATAGTTAAACTAAATCTGGGACCCAGTAAGAGCTGAATATAAAGTCCATGGACTTTACACTAGATTATCTAGAATCAACATACAACTAAGGGCTCTCTCTGTTACATCTCGAAGGACTGTTTCTTTGACTTTCTGAGTTTCAGTCATACACTGGTACTGTTCACCTAGTTTTACAGTTAAGTGCTGGTCATGATATGTCTCTTCTCCCCCAAATCTTATATCCGGCCCCTTAATGGAATGTAATGGAAATAGCAAGATCACAAAAACTAGAAGGAAAGGGGACTCATTCTTGACAAATTAACTTTTATGGGGGGGGGGGCAAGACTAGAGGTTATTTAGGTAGCTGAATCTCTTCCATTGGAATCCCAAAAAATACACACAGCCAAAAAATTGACTCAGCAATCAATACCTGTATCAGCCAACACATTTTCTTTTTCTCAAAGACACACATACTTTCAGGGAAGAGGCTTTCCTGAAAGAATAGATAAACATATAAGCCACAATTACAAAAACAAAACAAAACAAAACAAAAAAAAAAGTATTATGGTACTTCTGTAAGTTAAAAAAAAAAAGGCTTTCTTCTGTTCCATTTATATTTTGGGGGCATCTCCTTGGGAGGCAACATATCTCATTATAATTAATACAGACATTAGAATCTTATTCCCATAGTGTAGTGGTTATCATGTTTGACTGAAACATAGGCAGTGGAATCAGACAAGATCTGGAGTCAATCACTAGTTCTTCCCCTATGAAAGGTACAACTTAAATTTCTCTAAGCTTCTGTTTTTTCTAATCATGCCAACCTCACAGTTACGAAAATTAAATGATGTAATGCAGGTAATGTATCTGATACTCAAAAATGTTAACTAGACTTCCTGTCAAATAGCTGATAAAAGTATAATAAAGTTCACTTATGAAGAGGAATTTTTTTCATACAAAAGATTAGTTGCTGCTCAAACATAAAGGATTCAGAAGGAACATCCACACCCTTTTTCAATAATAATTTCAAAAATATCTTTCAGTAAAAAAGAGTGTTAACTTTTATAATCCATACCAATTTCATTTCCGTGGATATTGCTAACTGGTAGACCTTATAATCAGGCTTTACTCCTGTCAGAGTACCTGAATCTAGGGAGAAAGGATCCAAGACTAAACGCAGTTGCTCTAGACATTCCATTTGAAAACTTCTCAAATTGTTTTCTTATTTCAATATAAATCAAGATTGCAATGTATATTTGTTCTCAACATGACTGCTATCTTTCCTATTTCCAGACTTGAGTGAGACCAAGCCCTCCCTGTAAAATCCGACCATGACCACTCTGCTATACTTTGAGCACAATGGGTAACAGCAGCAACTATGGATCCAAGGACACAAAACATGGATTCAAGCTCTAGCTCTCCTTATTAGCTCTACGTTAAATCATGTGGTATTTGACATTTTAAACCTGAAATGCAGTATGATCTCCTGAAAGTGAGGATTAGAATGCAGTTTATGGGGTTTTTCTGATGATTAAATGATCATATACATGAAATGTTTTTCATAAAGCATCATACCCACTTTAAGTGTTCATAATCTTTAGTTGTTAGAGTTATGAACTTCAATAGAAAATTTGAGCAGTATCCTGTGGATGTTCATTTTCTATTATTCCTTTTTTGCTAATATTTATCTTTTTTTTTTTTTAAGATTTTATTTATTTCACACAGAGAGAGAGAGAGAGAGATCACAAGTAAGCAGAGTGGGGGAAGCAGGCTCCCTGATGAGCAAAGAGCCTGATATGGGGCTCGATCCCAGGACCCTGAGATCATGACCTGAGCTGAAGGCAGAGGCTTAACCTGCTGAGCCACCCAGGTACCCCTCTATTATTCCTTTTTAAAAATTGTTTAGATGATCAATCTTTAAGGTAGAAATTCAGGGACATACTTTAATGTCTTATTTTTATATTAAATTATCCTATATTAAAGTTTATCTTTATGTATCAACTTATAAGTTATACATAATTTCTACATCTATATGTAAATGTATAAATTCATGCTTTTTTTCAACCATGCGTACAAGAAATATTTTCTTGGTGCCTACCAATACAGGATACTGTACTAGTTTCTAAGGATGGTGCCCTCACAAATATTAATATCTAAAAGACAATCCATGAATCAATTCCTTACATTTCAATTATAGAACTATTTTGTAAGAAAAAAAAATCTTCAAAGAATACACTAACAATGAATTTTTCCTCTCACTGCAAAATAACTTTTTAGGCTTTGGAAATAAATAAATAGATAGATAGATAGATAGATAGATAAATAAATAAATAAAAATGAACCCCTTCCCCCCCCAAAAATACAACATACAAATTTTAAATGACAAGTCAGAACAGAAAAAAATACCACTATAGGGTACACTTCTCATGATGAACACTGAGCAATGTATAAGATACTATTATACTACTGCAACTGCTACTTCTACTTCCATTTTTCTTCTGTGGCAAAATATAAGTGCAACAAAAAAATGTCTTCTTTTTTAAAGGCTTTATTTATTTGAGAGAGAGAATGCAAGTGGGGTGGAGCTGAGGGGAAGGGAGAGGGAGAAAGAATCTGAAGCGGACTGAGCTCAGCACAGAGCCTGATGCAGGCTCTACCCCACAACTCTGAGATCATGACCTGAGCCAAAATCAAGAGCCAGATGCTTAACCAACTGAGCCACCCAGGTGCCCCACAACAAAAATTTTCTATTTTAACCTTTTGAAAGTAGACAAGTGGCATTAATTAAATTCACAATGCTTTGGAGCCATCACCACTGTTTCTTAATCTTTTCATAATCCCCAACAGAAATTGTGCGCCCATTAAACAATGACTTATTGCCCCTCATCCCAGCTCCTGGTAACCTCCAACCTACTTTCTGTCTCTAAGAATTTTCCCATTCTAGATATTTCACGTAAGTGGAATCGAATAGTATTCATATTTCTGTTTGGCTAATTTCACCTGGCAAAATGTTTTCAAGCCTCATCCATGTTGCAGTATGTACGAGTATCATTCCTGTTTATGGCTGAATGATAACCCACTGTGTACATATACCACTTCTGTTTTATCTATTTATTTGTTGATGGACACTAGGGGTGTTTCCACCTTTTGACTATTAGAATTTGCTGCTATGAATATTCATATATAAAACTTTTGGGTATATATCTATTAGTAGAAGTACTTGGTCACATAATAATTTTGCTTAATTTTTTGAGGAACCACCAAACTGCTTTCTCTGATTACTCCATTTTATATTCCCACAGCAATGTACAAGGATTCTAATCTTTCCACATTCTCTATGTTTATTATTTCCTTTTTTTCTTATTATTACTACAGTCATCTTAGTAATTGGAAATGGTACCTCATTGTGATTCTTTTTAAATTTCTCTAGATATGTTGAATATCTTTACAAATGCTACTTCTACTTCTAATACCCTACTACACCTTCTCAACTATTAATCGTTTTATCAGCACAAACAGGAAAATGACTAGAGCTCTTTTTGCAGCCTTTATAGGACTGTAGTAGAAAGTGTACTGGACTTGAGGTTTGTTTCTTGGTCTGAGACTCTGCAAAAGCAGGGATGACTTTCCTCTCTGGGCCGAATGACTTTCTTCTCTGGATGACTTTAATCACTATAAACTAGAAATTATAATGTTAAGAAACAGCTTGGCCAAAAAAATTTCATCCTTCCTTTATTCTATCTAAAATAAAGTATAAAGCATATCTGGAGATTGTTTGTTTTACACCTGCCTTTTGCCTCAATACAGAATTCCTTAATTGTCCAAAAGTACCAGCACCCTAGAAATGGCTCACATGGTTTTTGATGGTATGAGGAATGGTAAATACTTTCTTTTGCACCTTACTAGCTGACCATTCCAAGGTGGGGATGTTCTGAACACATTTGTTATACAACTCAGAGACAAAGCTGAACCAACTGGCAACATGCAATCATAAGATTCTTGTCCAAATATTTATAACCAAACACAGAGGAACTTCCGTCAAAATTTCAAGACATACGGGGCGCCTGGGTGGCTCAGTGGTTTAAGCCTCTGCCTTCGGCTCAGGTCATGATCTCAGGGTCCTGGGATCGAGCCCCGCATCGGGCTCTCTGCTCAGTGGGGAGCCTGTTTCTCCCTCTCTCTCTGCCTGCCTCTCTGCCTACTTGTGACCTCTCTCTGTCAAACACATAAATAAAATATTTTAAAAAAAAATTTCAAGACATACCTTTATGTGTTTTAAAAGATACTATGAAAATTAGTTGAAATCTATATCAGGAAATCTCATCTAGGAACAGTGAATAGTTTACTACATTTTGCTTATCTAAAATATTCTGTTGACAGATTCATAAAAATTGAAATTTTATAGTTTTTTATAATATTAAATAAATGCAAACTAAACAGGTTTATTAATCTTACAGAGTAGATGCTTAATGCAAAGGTCTCAAGGACAGTCCTTTGAAATTCAGCCTAAAACAAAAGGCATTCAGAAATTGATTATGCTATTTCTTCCTTTTGGAAGAAGTTCTTCAAGTGAAAAATGTTTGATGCAGACTCAAATATAAATACGGAGGTTATATGGTTTTTACCTGATTCCTATAAAAAATTTTTAAAAATATCTTCTTTCTTGGAATGTGAGTCACAAGAGATATTGTAAAGAGATTTAATCACAATCACACGTGGACAGTGTTTTGTATACTAAATGTTAGACTAAGCAGTTACAGAAGCTTTTGTTCCGGTATACAGTTATCTATGACAGGTCCACACACTTCACCGTATTTTATACATGGAGTATGTGCGTGGGTGTGTGTAGTATATATTCTGTAATGCAAACTCAAGAAGCATCATCCTTCATTTTCTGTAAAGCACAAACACTGAACAAGATCAAGTGGTCTGGTAGGAAAGTCTTAAAGCACAAGCTCATATATTCCTCCATTTAACATGACTTTACAGACACTGAATAAACTTAATAAATGTCTTAATGTAAAGTGAGTCAGAGACATTTCACCCATTCATGGACCAACACATTAAATATTGTTTAGAAAGAAAACCTAAAAAAGATAAACTATGAGATTAAATCTACTCATAGCAGTTACCACAAGTCCAATAATATCAATAAACTTCTTAAAGTGAATAAAACTATAATAAAAGCTACACTACATTTATTTCACCTAAACAGACATATTTCTAATAGGCATGAAAAAATGTAAGCAAAGAAGTTATTTGCCTTTGATTTAAGGGAGAAATATAAAGAAATGAGACAAAAATTGAGTGATACATCAGCATAAAAAAAGGCAAGACTGGTTTATACTTCCATAATGAGGTTTCTATATTTGGATAGTGTACATATTATTAAATGGCAAAGATATGTCCCAATCCTAAATTAAAGTAGAATATTTCTGCTTTACCATTTTCAAATGAAATAGCTTTTGAAAATGCATCTGAATCCTATTATTTCATCCACTTGCCTAAGCACAATACAATAAGCTTGCTTCAACAAATAGTGACTTTCAAATGGACATATGAAATAAAACACATGTATGTAAGATACTCCCCTTAGCAAAAAAGAAAAGAAAAAGAAAAACAGATTTATCAGCACTTCCTAAAAAACATAATACAACTGGTGTAGTACTTTTCAGGAACCAATTTGATACCATAGTAACTGCCCTTAAGTCTGTTCTGTGCTTCCTACTCCTAAAATTTATCATCAGAAAATACTAATGGGGGGCGCCTGGGTGGCTCAGTGGGTTAAAGCCTCTGCCTTTGGCTCAGGTCATGATCCCACGGTCCTGGGATCGAGCCCCGCATCGGGCTCTTTGCTCAGCAGGGAGCCTGTTTCCTTCTCTCTCTCTCTGCCTGCCTCTCTGCCTATTTGTGATCTCTGTCAAATAAATAAAATTAAAAAAAAAAAAAGAAAATACTAATGGTTAGCTCTCAATTTCTCATGTTTGTCGATTTTATAACCTCCACTTTTATACTCTGTACAGTAATATCCCTAAACTGGTTAGAATCATACATTTTCGGGGCACCTGGGTGGCTCAGTGGATTAAGCCGCTGCCTTCGGCTCAGGTCATGATCTCAAGGTCCTGGGATCGAGCCCCGCATCGGGCTCTCTGCTCTCTGCTCTGCGGGGTGCCTGCTTCCTCCTCTCTCTCTGCCTGCCTCTCTGCCTACTTGTGATCTCTCTCTCTGTCAAATAAATAAATAAAATCTTTAAAAAAAAAAGAATCATACATTTTTGAGAAATAAACTAACAAAAGAATATTCTGATTTATTGCAGAATGAGGATCTGCTAGACAAAAATCAATTTCAGGAGCACAGCTCTTACAGTTAGCATTGTGTTTCTTATGTCAAAAATTCAGTTTTATCCTTATTTTGTGTATGTGTATGTATGTGTGCACATATATATGCACATATAATACACACATTATATTATACATATAAAATTTTGGAAAAATTAGTGTTGACGTAAGTGATAAGAATATATGTTTCATCAAACAAATGCAATTATGATAAAATGGAAATCATTAAACTTGTTGAAATGAATGGTTACCCTTAATTGGATACTCCCTGAACTAAGGACAGTCTATACAAAGTTTCTAATATTGAAATACTACAATTGAGTAATCTGTCTATAAAGATGAGGTATATAAAAATGAATTAAAAAGGTAAGGTATAATTATTGATTTCATAATTTTTAGATATCAGGGAAATGAAAACTCTTATATTAGGTAAACTTATTAAGCAGTATTAGTGTATTTTCAAAAACACATTTTGTACAATAGTAGGAGACTGTTTATAATGCAAAAGAATAAAAATAATACACAAGAAGATACAGAAAAATTTGTTATACAAGGACAAAAGCCAAAACATTTAAAATGTCCAACAAATGGGTTCAGTATAAGAAACGATAGTATGTCAACTAAAAGGAGTATCATATGATTATTAAGCATAAAACTATGCATCAATATAGAATTATGTTTAGGGGAGCCTAGTGGCTCAGTGGGTTAAAGTCTCTGCCTTCCGCTCAGGTCATGATCCCAGGGTCCTGGGATGGAGCTGTGCATCAGGCTCTCTGCTCAGCAGGGAGCCTGCTTCCCCCTCTCTATCTGCCTGCCTCTCTGCCTACTTGTGATCTCTGTCAAATAAATTAAATCTTAAAAAAAATATATGTAATTATATTTATAAATAATTTATATTTACATAATTATATAAATAAATGTATATCTATAAAATACAATTGAAGAAAAACCACAAGATTATCTAAAGCCATCATTATTATAACTGTAGTATTATAAATACTTGAATAAATATTGAAAGGGATCATAAGAAAAAGAACACTATTTTATTGGGAGACTGGTGGATAGAATGCTATTCTTTTTAAATTACTACCATTTTAATAAAATTCAAAAGACAAAAAACAGAATGTCCTGAAATGGCAGTAGGAATATCATAACTGATCTAAAAGTGAAAAATGGTGGACAGGACTAAAATGTACTTAAAATACTTAAAAATAAATAATCTAACATACATTTCATCTATATTTTAGAAAAAAATTTAGAAGCTGTGAAAATGAAGATTTTTCACAAGTAATTTACTCTTTTTTTGTTGTTGTTAAATTTTACAAGGTACAGAAAAACACAGGCATAGGGGAAAGTTTGGATTAGGTATATTTTGTTGGGTAAACATTTAATCCTAGCGCTCAAATCTGACCCTATTGGTCTATGGTATGATATTATCATCCATTTGGAATTACGACCTTCCATAATCTAGCCCTGATATATTTTTTCCCCAAACTAATATATCTCCAAAGTCATTTCAAAATGTTATTTTCTTCTACATTTCTTTGTTACACCACCATTTCCATATTTCTCAACACATTTAATAGATACTCTCAAAAAAGTTTTATGGATGAAAGATTAATTAAAAGCTGTATTTTGGGGTAGAATCTTTAATTAACATGATGAGCATTTTAAAACAGTAGATGAAGGGAAAATAAATAAATAAATAAAAATAAACCACTAGGTAGGAATAAAGAACACATGACTTCCTAAAAGTGTTTCATTAACATGTTTTTCTATAGAACATCTTAGATTTTTACTCTGAGAGTATGGTTTGGAAAGGGGTAGTTTAAACCATTATTGTCTTGCCAAGCTATTTGCTGATTCTAACAATTTTAGAGGAAAAATGAATACAATTTTAAAGCTCATTAATAAAACAAAATTTTTACAATTGACATAAAACAAAGGAAAAAATAAAAAGTGAGTTTTATACTTTTCTAGTTACATGATCCAAATATACCATGAAAATCTCAGTATAAAAATGTTGGACAAATACAAAACATTCCTTTAAATTTTACTGAGCTGATAAGACAGTTATGTAAGTAGGCAAAACTGATAAAAAGCACAAATTCATGGAGATAAACAAGGTTTGAATACATTAACTTTTCTTTGGAGATCTGAGGAATGCTAAAATTAATAGAGTTTTGTTTTTAATAGGCCATGCTTACAAACAGAAACAAAACCTAAGGGTTGAAAAGGGGAAAGTTAGGACACTCATAAAGCTATAAGGCCTGAAACATAACACTCTAAGTTGGTTAACTAGAAAGAACACACAAAGCAAAGAGAATCTGAACTTTTTTTTTTTTTAGTTGGAGTGCGGGGAGAGTGAGGACGGATGTTTCCTGCTAATTCATAATCACATGCTACATTTTTGGAAGTTTGGGGCAAAAATTCCCACATACAAGGTATTTCAAAAATTCACAATTAAAACTTTGCCCCTGAAGGACTGTTAGAAGGAAAACAATTACTCCATAGAAGAACTGACCTTAAACCTAAGCATCAAAGAATTATCACACTTAAAATTCCAATGAGGATGATCTCACAAACATAAAACACAAAATATCCAAGGAAATAAGGTACCATGAATGTGAGAAGAAAGCTGTGCAGAATCAGACATAAAAAAAAGGCAGACACCAGAAGGACTCAATACAAATTATTTGCAAAAAAGTACATTTAACATTATTTTAAAAATTTTTTAATTTTTTTTTATTGACATATAATGTATTATTAGCCCTAGGGGGTACAGGTCTGTGAATTGGCAGGTTTACACACTTCACAGCACTCACCATAGCACATACCTTCTCCAATGTCCATAACCCAACTACCCTCTTCTTACCACCCTGTCCCAGGCAAACCTCAGTTTCTTTTGTGTGATTAAGACACTTATGGCTTGTCTCCCTCCCAATCCTATCTTGTTTCATTTATTCCTTTTCTATCCCCCAACCCCCCAAGTTGCCTCTCAACTTCCTTGTATCAGGGAGATCATATAATAATTATCTTTCTCTGACTTATTTCACTCAGCATAATACCCTCTAATTCCATCCACGTCATCGCAAATAGCAAGATTTCATTCCTGTTGATGGCTGCATAGTATTCCACTGTGTGTGTGTGTGTGTGTGTGTGTGTGTGTGTGTGTGTGTGTGTAACACGTCTTCTTTATCCATTCATTTGTTGATAGACATTTAGGTTCTTTCCACAGTTTGGCTACAGTGGACATTGCTGCTATAAACATTTGGGTGCACGTGCACCTTTGGATCACTACATTTGTATCTTTAGGGTAAAAATCCAGTAGTGTGATTGCTGGGTCTAGGGTAGTTCTATTTTCAAATTTTTCAGGAACCTCCATGTTGTATTCCAGAGTGGTTGCACCAGCTTTTATTCCCACCAACAGTGTAGGAGGGTTCCCATTTTTCCACATCCTCACCAGCACCTGTCATTTCCTGACTTATTAATTTTAGCCATTCTGACTGGTGTGAGGTGATATCTCATTGTAGTTTTGATTTGTACTTCCCTGACGCCGAGTGATGTGGAGCACTTTTTCATGTGTCTGTTGGCCATCTGGATGTCTTCTTTGCAGAAATGTCTGTTCATGTCCTCTGCCCATTTCTTGACTGGATTGTTTGTTCTCTGGATGTTGAGTTTGCTAAGTTCTTTATAGATTTTGGACACTAGCCCTTTATCTGATATGTCGTTTGCAAATATCTTCTCCCATTCTGTCAGTTGTCTTTTGGTTTTGTTAACTGTTTCCTTTGCTGTGCAAAAGCTTTTGCTCTTGATGAAGTCCCAATAGTTCACTTTTGCCTTTGCTTCCCTTGCCTTTGGCGATGTTCCTAGGAAGAAGCTGCTGTGGCTGAGGTCGAAGAGGTTGCTGCCTGTGTTCTCTTCAAGGATTTTGATGGATTCCTTTCTCACATTGAGGTCCTTCGTCCATTTTGAGTCTGTTTTCATGTGTGGTGTAAGGAAATGGTCCGGTTTCATTTTTCTGCATGTGGCTATCCAATTTTTCCAACACCATTTGTTGAAGAGACTGTCTTTTTTCCATTGGACATTCGTTCCTTCTTTGTCAAAGATTACTTGACCGTAGAGTTGAGGGTTTATTTCTGGGCTTCCTATTCTGTTACATTGAACTATGTGTCTGTTTTTGTGCCAGTAACATACCTCGTTGATGACGACAGCTTTGTAACAGTGCTTGAAGTCTGGAATTGTGATGCCATCAATTTTGGCTTTCTTTTTCAACATTCCTCTGGCTATTCAAGGTCTTCTCTGGTTCCATATAAATTTTAGGATTATTGGTTCCATTTCTTTGAAAAAAATGGATGGGATTTTGATAAGGATTGCATTAAACATGCAGATTGCTTTAGATAGCATAGACATTTTTACAATATTTGTTATTCCAATCCATAAGCATGGAATATTTTCCATTTCTTTGTGTCTTCCTCAATTTCATGAGTACTTTATAGTCTTCTGCATACAGATTCTTTACCTCTTTGGTTAGGTTTATTCCTAGGTATCTATGGTTTTGGGTGCAACTGTAAATGGGATTGAGCCCTTAATTTCACTTTCTTCTGTCTTCTTGTTGGTGTATAAAAATGCAACTGATTTCTGTGCATTGATTTTATATCCTGACACTTTACTGAATTCCTGTACAAGTTCTAGCAGATTGGGAGTGGAGTCTTTTGGGTTTTCCACATAAAGTATCATATCATTTGCAAAGAGTGATAGTTTGACGACTTCTTTGCCAATTTGGATGCCTTTAACTTCTTTTTGTTGTCTGATTGCTAAGGCTAGGACTTCTAGTACTATGTTGAATAGCAGTGGTGATAATGGATATCCCTGCTGTGTTCCTGACCTTAGCGGAAAAGCCCTCAGTTTTTCTCCATTGAGAATAATATTTGCAGTGGGTTTTTCATAGATGGCTTTGATGATATTGAGGTATATACCCTCTACCCCTACACTTTGAGAGTTTTGATCAAGAAAGGATGCTGTACTTTGTCAAATGCTTTTTCAGCATCTATTGAGAGTATCATATGGCTCTTGTTCTTTCTTTTATTAATGTATTGTATCACATTGATTGATTTGTGGATGTTGAACCAAACTTGTAGCCCTGGAATAAATCCCACTTGGTCGTGGTGAATAATCCTTTTAATGTACCGTTGAATCCTATTGGCTAGTATTTTGGTGAGAATTTTTGCATCTGTGTTCATCAAGGATATTAGTCTATAATTCTCTTTTTTGATGAGATCTTTGTCTGGTTTTAGGAACAAGGAAATGCTGGCCTCATAAAATGAGTTTGGAAGTTTTCCTACTGTTTCTATTTTTTGAAACAGTTTCAGGAGAATAGGTATTAATTCTTCAAATGTTTGGTAGAAATCCCCCGGTAAGCAATCTGACACTGGGCTCTTATTTGTTGAGAGATTTTTCATGACTGCTTCAATCTCCTGACTGGTTATGGGTCTGTTCGAGTTTTCTATTTCTTCCTGGTTCAGTTGTGGTAATTTATATGTCTCTAGGAATGCATCCATTTCATCCAGATTGTCTGCTGGCATATAGTTGCTCATAGTATGTTCTTATAATTGTTTGTATTTCTTTGGAGTTGGTTGTGATGTCTCCTCTTTCATTCATGATTTTATTTACTTAGGTCCTTTCTCTTTTCTTTTTGATAAGTCCGGCCAGGGGTTTATCAATCTTGTTAATTCTTTCAAAAAAACAGCTCCTTGTTTCACTGATTTGTTCTATTGGGCTTTTTGTTTGTTTGTTTGTTTTTGGTTTCTATATCATTGATTTCTGCTCTGAATTTTAGTATTTCCCTTCTCCTTCTGGGTTTAGGCTTTCTTTGTTGTTCTATCTCCAGCTCCTTTAGGTGTAGGGTTAGGTTGTGTATTTGAGGCCTTTCTTGTTTTTTGAGAAAGGCTTGTATTGCTATATATTTTCCTCTCAGGATTGCCTTTGCTGTGTCCACAGATTTTGAACTGTTGTGTTATCATTATCATTTGTTTCCATGAATTTTTTCAATTCTTCTTTAATTTCCTGGTTGGCCCATTTGTTCTTTAGAAGGATGCTCTTTAGCCTCCATGTATTTGGGTTCTTTCCAAATTTCCTCTTGTCACTGAGTTCCAGCTTCAGAGCACTGTGGTCTGAAAATTTGCAGGGAATGATCCCAATCTTTTGTTACCGGTTGAGACCTGATTTGTGACCCAGGATGTGATCTATTCTGGAGAATGTTCCATGTGCACTACAGAAGAATGTGTATTCTGCTGCTTTGGGATGGGAACGTTCTAAATATATCTGTGATGTCCATCTGGGTGCGGTGTGTCATTTAAGGCCTTTATTTCCTTGTTGATCTTTTGCTTGGATGGTCTATCCATTTCAGTGAAAGTGGTGTTAAAGTCCTCTACTATTATTGTATTATTGTTGATGTGTTTCTTTGATTTTGTTATTAATTGGTTTATATAATTGGCTGCTCCCACGTTAGGGGCATAGATATTTAAAATTGTTAGTTTTTCTTATTGGACAGCCCTTTGAGTATGACATAGTGTCCTTCCTTATCTCTTATTATAGTCTTTGACTTAACATCTAATTGATCTGATATAAGGATTGCTACCCCAGCTTTCTTTTGATGTCCATTAGCATGGTAAATTTTTTTCCACCCCCTCACTTTAAATCTGGAGGTGTCTTCGGGTCTAAAATGAGTTTCTTGTAGACAGCATATTGATGGGTTTTATTTTATCCATTCTGATACCCTGTGTCTTTTGATGGGGCATTTAGCCCATTTACACTCAGGTAACTATTTAGAGATATGAATTTAGTGCCACTGTATTGCCTGTTAGGTGACTACTACTGTACATTGTCTCTGTTCCTTTCTGATCTACTACTTTTAGTCTCTCTCTTTGCTTAGAGGACCCCTTTCAATATTTCCTGTAGAGCTGTTTTGGTGTTTACAAATTCTTTTAGTTTTTGTTTGTCCTGGAAGCTTTTTATCTCTCCTTCTATTTTCAATGATAGCCTAGCTGGACAGAGTATTCTTGGCTACATGTTTTTCTCGTTTAGTGCTCTGAATATATCATGCCAGTTCTTTCTGGCCTGCCAGGTCTCTGTGGATAAGTCTGCTGCCAATCTAATATTTTTACCATTGTATGTTACAGACTTCTTTTCCCGGGCTGCTTTCAGGATTTTCTCTTTATCACTAAGACTTGTAAGTTTTACTATTAGATGACGGGGTGTGGACGTATTCTTATTCATTTTGAGGGGGATTTTCTGTACCTCCTGGATTTTGAGGCTTGTTACCTTTGCCATATTAGAGAAATACTCTACAATAATTCTCTCCAATATACCTTCTGCTCCCCTCTCTCTTTCTTCTTCTTCTGGAATCCCAATTATTCTAATGTTGTTTCGTCTTATGGTGTCACTTATCTCTTGAATTCTCCCCTCGTGGTCCAGTAGTTGTTTGTCTCTCTTTTGCTCAGCTGTCATTTGGTCTTCTATATCACTAATTCTCTCTTCTGTCTCATTTATCCAGGAAGTAAGAGCATCCATTTTTTATAGCACATCATTAACAGCTTTTTTGATTTCAGGTTGGTTAGATTTTAGTTCTTTTATTTCTCTAGAAAGGGCTTTTATTTTCTCCAGACAGGGTTTCTCTAATATCTTCCATGCCTTTTTCGAGCCCAGCTAGCACCTTGAGAATCATCATTCTGAACTCTAGATCTGACATATTCCCAATGTCTGTATTGATTAAGTCCCTAGCTTTCGGTACTGCCTCTTGTTCCCTTTTTTGTGGTGAGTTTTTCTACCTTGTCATTTTATTCTGATAAGAATATATGAAGGAGAGAATAAAATACTAAAAGGGTGGCAATGACCCCAGAAAAATGTGCTTAACCAAATCAGAAAGACCACAAATCGTGAGGGGAAGAAAGGGGGTAAAAAGAAGCTCAAAAAAAATTTAAAAAAAAAAGAAAGAAAAATATATTAAACTCGTGAATAGAACAGAGCCACCCACTTAATTTGGGGAGTATTTTCATCTCTTAAAAGAAACCACCTCCCAAAAATTTAAAGAAAGAAAAACAAATACACACAGACCTGTGCTAGATTTAGGATATATTTTGATCTATTAGAAGAAGTTGTATCCCAAAATTTTTTAGAAGAAAAAAACCCTATGTGTATATAAAAAATAAAGTTAGATACAATGAAGGATAAAATATAACTATAATAATGAAGGTTTAAAAATTTTTTATGAAAGGTATTATTAAGATAAACTAGTTAAAAAACGTTAAAAGAGGAAAGAGTAAAAGTTAAAAAAATTAGAATAATAAAAAATAAAATTAAAAAAAACTAACTTTGCAAGACTAAAGAATCATGGGGAGAATGCCATGAATTCCATGTTTTCCTTTCCCCTCCTCTGGAATTCCGCCATTCTCCTTGGTAAGTGAACTTAGTCTTGCTGGATTTCTTGCTGATCTTCTAGAGGAGGGGCCTGTTGTAGTAAATCTCAAGTGACTTTGTCCAAGGTGGAACTGCACCATACTTCCAGGGTCCAGACTAAGTAATCTGCCCCAGGTTCGCTCTGGGGAGCTTTTGTTCCCTGAATGCTTTCCACAGAGTTCTGGAGGACAGGAATGAAAATGGTGGCCTCCCAATCTTCGGCCCAGAGGAGCCGAGAGCTCGGAGCCCCACTCCTCAGGTGTCCTCGGAGAAAAGTGCTCAATCACTCCCATCTCCCTAGCCTCCCGCCGCACACGAGCTCACCCAGCCTGTGACCAAGTGTCTCTGTCTCTGGCACACAGCCCTGCCTGGAGTCTCCAAACCCAGCAGATCCCTGCCACTCTTCCAGGGGGGTCTCCCCAGATCTGCCACTTGTGGGGTCCCTGCTCAAAGAGCAGTGGCATGATTGTGCCACAGATCACATTTTAAGGTAGCCCCGAGTTGAGAGCTCATTCCTCAGCTCTGTCTCTGTAGCCGGCTTCCCCACTGTAATACCTGCAAGCTCTGTGACACTCAGACACCCCCAATCCTTCTGTGACCCCGCGGGACCTGACACCACACTGTCCCTGTGAGAGCTCCACCCCTGCTCAGTCTCTGGAGCGATGTCCCTCAGTAGAGCAGACTTTTAAAAGTTCTGATTTTGTGCTCCGTTGCTCCGCTGCTTGTGGGGAGCTGGCCCCTCCCACCTGCATGGTCTATCTTCCTGTCGCTTTGGATTCACTTCTCCGCAGGTCCTACCTCTCAGAAAGTGGTCGATTTTCTGTTTCTAGAATTGCTGCTCTTCTTCTCTTCAATCTCCTGTTGGAATTGTAGGTGTTTGGAATGGTTTGATAAACTATCTAGCTGATCTCCTGCTACCTGATGTCATCTCAGCCTGCTACTCCTCTGCCATCTTGACTCCTCCCCCTCATTTAACCTATTTTTTAAAATGTCAAAAGTATGAGTAAGAGAAAAGGCATAAAACGAACATATATATGCTTGGAAAAAATCATAAGGAATATGAAAATGAAATATACATTAATTGAAAGTTAAAGCTCAATGTTTGGCTTAAGTTTCATTTTATGCAGAAAAGTAAGGACAATAAGACAGATGTGAAGAGACTGCACAATAAAGAACACAGATAAAAATATTAAAAATATGCTAGAGAAGTATGAGAGACACTGATGATAGATCAAGAAAGTTTAACATATTATATTAGAGTTCTGGAGGGAAATAACAGAGAGAATGAGATAGAAGCAATTTTCCATATTAAAACCCAATACATAACATAAACATTTTTTTAAAAATTTCACACCAAGTAGTATTAGGTGAAAAAGCAGAACTCAAAGCAAAAAGAGATTCTGTATCAGCAGCCATAAAGAAATAATTAATCACCTATAAAATGGTAATTAGTATTAACTCAGAATTACATGTGTAGCAAAACTACTTTAGGAGAATGAGAAAAAATAAGTTTATTGTGACTTTTAAAAAAACTTTACCAAGAACACACCTACACAGAAGGACTTTCCATGCTATCCACTTTTAATTTCATCTCAATGGATGTAGAAAGTCATTTAATAAAATTCAACATCTTTTCATGATAAACACTTATTGTGATAAACATGATAAACATCTATCATGATAAAACACAATAAATGTTCTCATATAAACACAGGATTAAAAATTATCATGATAAACATGATAAACACATGACAACTTGATTGTAGAAGAAACATAACTCAACATAATAAAGACCATCTATAACAAGTTCACAGCTAACAGCATACATCATATCCAATGGTGAAAGGTTGAGCGCTTTCAGAAATAAGACAAAAATGAGAAATAAGATAAGGCTTTCAGCCCTTCTATTCAACACAATACTGGATGTTCTAGTCAGAACAATTAGGTAAGAAAATTTAATAAAAGGCATCTAAACTAGAAAGGAAGAAGAAAAATGATCACTGTTTGCAGATGACATAAACTTACATCTAGAAAATCCTAAAAATGGCACCAAAAGTGTTATAATAAATGAAATCTGTAAAGACGTGCCTGGTGGCTCAGTTGGTTAAGTGTCTGCGTTCAGCTCACGTCATGATCTCAGGGTCCTGGGATCCAGCCCCATATCAGGCTCCCTGCTGAGCGGGGATTCTGCTTCTGCCTCTCATTATCCCATCCTCTCTCTCTCTCTCTTAAATAAATAAAATCTTAAAAAAAAATAGAATCAGTAAAGTTGTAAGATATAAAACAAATATACAAAACCAAGTTTTGCTGCTGTACAGTAACAAGGAACTATCTAAAAAAGAAATAAAACAATCCCAATTACAATAACATTAAGAACAATTACTTGGAAATAAATTTAAACAACATGAAATATATGAACACAAAAAACTATAAGACATTGATGAAAGAACTTGAAGAAGACACAAGAAAATATCCCATGTTCATGAATTGGAAGAGTTAATATTGTTAAAATGTCCATGCTATCCAAAGCCATCAACAGATTCAAAGCAATTTCTATCAAAATTCCATGGCATTTTTCAGAAAAACAATTCTAAAATTTTATGGAACCACAAAAGACCCTGAATAGTTAAAACAATACCTAAAAAAAAAAAAAAAAAGCAAAAGTGGGGCATCACACTTTGTTTTTAAACTACATTACAACCCCCACTGAGCCACCCAGGTGCCCCAAACTACATTACAAAGCTATAGTAATCAAAACCATATGCTAAAGGCATAAAATAGGCACACAGACCAATGGAATATAATCAAGAGCCCCAAAATAAAGCTATTTATATAAAATCATTTATATTTGATGGAGAAAGGATAGTCTCTTCAATAAATGGTACTGGGAAAACTATATTCACATGCAACAAGAATAAAACTGGACCCTTAGCATATACCATACACAAAAAATTAATTAAAAATGGATTAAAAACTAGAATGCAATAACTGATGCCTTAAAAAATCCTAGAAGAAAATATAGGGGAAAATCTCCTTAACATGATTAGTCTTAGAAATTACTTTTTTTTTTTTTAAATGGCAGCAACAGCACAAACCAAAACAAGTGAGACTACATAAGACCAAAAGTTGGATACAACAAAAGAAACAAATGAGAACATTAAAAAGGAAACCTACAGAATGGGAGAAAATATTTGTAAAGCATACATCTGGTAAGGGGTTAATATCCAAAATATATAAGGGACTCATACAACTCAGTACCCAATAATATGTCAATAGAAACTTCCAAACTTGGAGAGCAAACAGGAAAAAGGAGAGAGACAGAGAGAGAGACTAAAAGAGAAAACCCGAAGAGAATTATCCAAGAATTGTAGGACTACTACAAAAGTGTATCGTACATTTAATTAAAATACTAGAAGGAGAATAAAATGCGAAAGAAACAGAAGTAGTATTTCAAGCAATAATGACTAAGAATTTCTTCAAATTAATATCAGACACTAAACAACTTATCCAGGAATATTCCCCCCAAAGAATGAATTCCTCCCAAAATGAAACCTATACATATTATATTCTAACTCATGTAAAACAAAGTAAAGAAAAACTCTGAAAGAAGTCAGGGGTGGGCTGGTGGAACATCTAACTAACAGAGGAGCAAAGATAAGAATTACATCCAACTTATCCTCAGAAACCATGTAAATAAGAAGAAAATAAAGTGAAGTATTTGAAGTAATGAGAAAAAAAACACAAACCTAAAATTACATTTTGAGATTATTATGCCAAAGCAAGGGAGAAATAGAGGCTTTCTCAAACGAACAAAAACTGAGGTAATTTGTTGCCACTAGGCCTGACTTGAAAGAAGTGTTTTTTTATAAAAAACTCAAAATCGCCAACACAATTTTGAAGGAGAAAAGCAAAGTTGGAGGACTGACATTATCTGACTTCCAGACTTGATATAAAACTACAGTAATCATGAGTGTGGCTGTTGGCAAAAAAAATGACAGACACATAGAACAACAGAAGAGAACAGAAGGCCTGGGTGGCTTAGTCAGTTTAGTGTCTGACTCTTGATTTTGGCTCAGGTCAAAACTGAGCACTACACTGGGCTCTGTGATCAGCAAGGAGTCTGCTTTGGACTCCTCTCTACCACACCCTCTGCCTCTCCCCCCATCTAACAAAAAAATAAATATTTTAAAAAACGGTCTCACTTATTTGTGGAGCATAACAAAGAACACGGAGGACATGGGGAGATGGAGAGGAGAGGGAGTTGAGGGAAACTGGAGGGGGAGATGAACCACGAGAGACTGTGGACTCTGAAAAACAACCAGAGGGTTTTGAAGGGGTGGGGGGGGGGGGAGGTTGAGGAACCAGGTGGTGGGTAATAGGGAGGGCACATACTGCATGGAGCACTGGATGTGGTGCAAAATCAATGAACACTGTTATGCTGAAAATAAACAAATAAAAAAAAAGAAAAAAAAATAGAACAGAACAGGGAGTTCAGAAATAAACCTTTGTAACTGAAGTCAACTGATCTTTGATAAAGAAGCAAAGGCAATAATACAATGGAACAAGTCTTTTCAACAAATGGTGCTAGCACAACTGAACATTTATGTGTAAAAATATAAATCTAAACTTAGAGCTTACCCACTTCACATACATTAACTCAAAATGGATCACAGACCCAAATGTAAGATACAAAATTTATGAACATCCTAGAAGTTGACGTAAGAGAAACCTTAGAAACCTTGAGTATGACGGTGCTTTAAATCCACGAAAGAACATTAAGCTGGACTGCATTATAACTGAAAATGTCTACTCTGAGAAAGAGATGAAAATGAGAAAGCAAGCTATATATTAAAAGAAAATATTTGCAAAAGTCACATCTGATAGGACTGTTAAGCAAAATATATAAAGAACACTTAAAACTCAAAAATAAGAATATAAAGAAGGTGATTGAAAAATAGGCAAAACACCAAAAGAGACACCTGAACAAAGACACAGATGGTATATAAGCATATGAAAAAGTGCTCAACATCATATGTTATTTGAAGATTACAAATTAAAACAGGATATCATTACACACTTATTAGAATGGTCAAAATCCCAAACACTGAACATGAAATACTGGGGAGGCTACAGAGCAGCAGGAATTCTCATTCATTGCTGGTCAGAATGCAAAACGGTACAGGAGGACAGTTGGGCAGTATTTATAAAACTAAAAATACTCTTACCATTCAATCCATCAATCTCATCCTTTGCTATTTACCCAAATGAGCTGAAAATGTATGCCCACATAAAAACCTGCACAAAGTATTTATGGCAGCTTTATTCACAATTACCAAAACTTGGAGACAAGATATCCTTCAGTAGCTGAATGTGTAACTGTGCTTCATTCAGCCACTGAAGTATTATTCAGTGCAAAAGGAGATGTATTATCAAGCCAAGAAAAGACATGGGTGACATTTCAAGGCATACAACCAAGTGAAAGAAGTCAATTTGAAAAACCTACACACTGCAGTATTCCAACTATATGACATTCTGGAAAATGCAAAACTATGGAGGCAGTAAAAATGTTAGTGGTTAGTAGGGCTAGAGTGGAAGGGAGGATAAAAAGGTGAAACCAGAGGAATTTTAGGGCAGTGAAACCATTCTGAATGATACTACAGTGGCTCCATTATAAATTTGTTTAAACCTAAAGAAGGTAAAACACCAAAAATGAATCCTAATGTAAACTATAGACTTCTGATGGTAATAATGTATCAATATAGATACCACGGGAATAGAATACTGATGGTAGCAAATGTACAACTGTGTTGTGGGATGTTGATGGTAGGAAAGATTGTGCACGTACAGGAGGTATGTGGGAACTCTCCATACTTTCTGTTCAGTTTTGCTGTGAATATTAAATATCTCTAAAACAATAAAGTCTAATTAAGAGAAAAAGATTGCCATGCCATATTAGCAATAAAAATCCAGCTACATTCACTTTATAAGAGATATACTGAAACCCCAAAAGACGGATAACTAATGAATTGTAAAGAGCTTTTTAGGCAAATTGTAATCAAGACAAAACTTAGCCATACTAATATCGACAACAGACTTTAGGCAAAAGGAATTCCTAGAATAAAGACATCACTACAAAATGATACCAGGAATATAGAACAAATTTAAAGTTATATGCACATAATAACATAGCCTCATAACATAAAAAGTAAGAACCAACAGTACTGCAAAGAAAAACTGGTGGTCCTATTATTATAGTACGAGATTTTAATGCATTTCTTTCAATAATCAGCAGGTCAAGCAGTTAAAAATCAGCATGGTGACAAAAAATTTGAATATAACATGCTTGATTTATGGATATACATGTAACACTAAACCAATAGTGGAAAATACACAATTTTTCAAGCATACATAAAACATTTTATAAAAATTTGCCAAATAGTGGGTAATTATTACATTTCAAATACTCTGTCATATAAATATCACCCTCTGGCCACAATGTAATAATTAGGAACCAAAAATTAAGATAAATTTAAAAGTGTCATAATTGGAAATTTTTTTTGTAATTTTAAATACAATTTTATGCTAATTAGACACACACATCTGTCACAGTCCACTATAGGGCTCAGAAACTACAGGACACCCCTAGCATGGGCAGAACATTTCTTGTTCACAGAAAAATAGAGGGGTATAAAATAATTTTTACTGCAACACTTAAATATGTACTAGTGGAAATCACTAGTGGAGTATCTATCCTAATGAAATTCATTACCCCTTAAGTAGTGAATTTTTTTTTAAGATTTTATTTATTTATTTGACACACTGAGAGACTTAGTGTGAGACAGAGCACAAACAGGGGGAGTGGCAGGCAGGCAGGCAGACAGAGGAGGAGGGAGAAGCAGGCTCCCCGTTGAGCAAGGAGCCTGATGTGGGGCTGGATCCCAGAACTCTGGGATCATGACCTGAGCCGAAGGCAGACGGTTAACTGACTGAACCGCCGAGGCGCCCCTAAGTAGTGAATTCTTGTAATATTTTCATATAGAGAAATTTAACGGACTCTATATACATCATCTTGGGTTTCTTTCCAAATATATAGTTTCTTTATAGCAAATTCAATGGAATGTATGTTTTTGCTAATAATGTTTTATGTAAATATAATACCAGAAATGAGAGTCTCATTCCAGACTGGGGACTCCTTTAGGGTACTGAATATATTGCTTTTTTGCAAATTACACATGGATATGCTCAGAATGACTGACAGAATAAATCCTACGTATATAGATACTATTTTCATTAAGTGTGTTGTGTGTATATCATAACACTCATTTTAGCTATTTCGTTCCATTGTTCTATTTCCATCAACTCCTTCTAAAATCATCAGTTTGTCATAACTTGGCCTTTATAAAACCACAAAAAAAGGCAATGTATTTAACATTACAGTTTTAAATTTCATCATTTCTCCTTACTAATGGTAATAGGTATTATAATGTAATTAAAAATAATACATGCCTATAAATTTTTAAGTGATTAACTTTCATAATAGTATTTCCTAAATTAACTTGACCATCCAAATAACCCAACTATGGAAGGCTAGGAAAAAAATTCTTGGTAAATTATACCACACAGGATCAAATTATTCAGTATCAGCAAAGTAAGGCCAAATAATTTTCTCCCTCAAAAATTCTACTTGATATACATAAAATACATATACAGATAGACTATAAAGGGGCATGAAAGAATTTTAGGGAGGCCATGAGAATATTTTTTAATCTTGATTTAGGTGGTTGTAAAATTTTTAAGTCTGTCAAAATTCAAAGAATGGGTCACTAAAATAGATGGATTCTACTGTATGTGAATTATACTTCAGTAAACTTGAAGAAAAAATACACACACACTTAGTACTAATTTTGAACTCATACCATTTCTGTCTACTTAAAATACCCTTACTTTCTCCTCCAGTAAAAGGCCACTCTTTCAAATGCCATTACAATGTTACACCTTAACTATTCCCTGAAATCTCAGGAAGAATTGCTTTCTCTCTTATCTGTAACCTCAAAGTATTTTGTTTCTACCACTAGTGTATTATTTATTATACTGCATTATAATTCACTTTTTATGTCTCACATAATAAGACATTGTTTCTTGAAGTCAGAGAATGTTCTTATATTTAAAAAATACTTTCCAGTATGGTACCTAGTACACTGAAAGTTCTTAATTTAAGTTTATGGTATCATTATAGATACTAGTGTTCAGGAGAAGTTCCAGCAGTATTAAAATGACTGTCCAAAGGTAACTTAAAGAAATAAGAGTCCTGGATTAATATCTGACTCTGATAACAACAGGCAACTGTCTTTTTCTGAACCCATGATGAAAGAAAAAAAAGTAGTGGTCACCTAAAAATTGTACACAAATATTATTGGGAAACTAATTAAATAACTCTCCTAAGTGCAACCTGACCAATGCTTTAACAAGGTTACAGTTTGAACCACACCAATCATCTGGTTTGCAAGATTTCCTGCTGGACATCAACACCAACCACTCGTTAGACTCAAAACCACCTTGGGAAATAGCTGTGGGTAAGATTTACACAGACCAGTAATGGACTAAATTACTGGTTCAGTTGAAACAGAGGTCAGAAGCATGTATATGACAGAAATTGGAAAGTCAATAAAAAGAATTATATATCAGACACCAGCCCCCTTCCTCAAGATTTAGCTGAGAGCTTTAAGACTCTGAAGTTGTAAGAAGACTTAAGAAAGGCCTGACAATTTTCTCACACAAATCTTATAATTATCACGAAATAAGAATTGGTGAAAACATCTTGGGAAAGATTATCATATCATTCCTATATTTAGATAGTAAATGAAGTGATCACATCAAACACCTTTGAAATATTTTCTTAAAAGATTACACATCCATGTAGGCAAACAATGTAGAAAATAAAAAGACAATGCCTCTTTTTCTTCTTTGTTCAAGATAAACATATTCCCTAGATAAGAAGGGGAATTTCTTCAAAACATTTTACATTCCAGAGTCACATAAAGCACATATTTTAAAATATAATGTACTCTACTTTTTCCCTCTAAAATAAATTATATTGGGGGCACCTGGGTGCTCAATTGGTTAAGCATCTGCCTTTGTTTGGCTCAGGTCATGATCCCAGGGTCCTGGGATTGAGCCCTGCATCAGGCTGGCTGCTCAGCAAGGGGTCTGCTTCTTCCTCTGCCCCTCCTCCTGCTCATGCTTATGTTCTCTATCTCCACTCTCTCCTGAAATAAATAAAATCTTAAAATAAAATGAAATAAACTCTATTTCTATGAAGTACATGACGGCACACAATAAACTGTGAATGAACATAAATGAGCACATCATATAACAAAAATACAATATTGAGTAGTAACAGCAGTAAAAGAATGCCTGACAATAGTGTTCCAAAGGGTACAGCCCTGGTTCTGTTTAGTTTACTAGCTGGGACAAATAGTTTTCAAATTCTGTCCAATAGAGTACTAGACATCCTATACCTTTATTGGTCTTATTTATTAGCAAAGTATTCAAAAGAAGTTTGTTTGTTTGTTTTTTAAGATTTTATTTATTTGACGGAGAGAAATCGTAAGTAGGCAGAGAGACAAGAGAGAAAGAGGGGGAAGCAGGCTCCCCACTGAGGAGAATGCGTGATGCGGAGCTCGATCCCAGGACCCTGAGATCATGACCTGAGATGAAGGCAGAAGCTTAACCCACTGAGCCACCCAGGCACCCCCAAAAGAAGCTTTTAATCTAAGAAAAGATTTGATCACTAAAATTTGCTAGAGTCAATAATGAAAACATATATTCACACTCTTGGCTTCAGCATGACATGTAAAGAGCTTGGAAATCATCACTTTAATTTTTAAAACAAGAAAAATGCTAAACAAACTAAAGATCAATGCCTTAGTTTCATCAGAGAAAGGTGACAAGGCAAACTGTCACCCCAAAATCTACAGTGACAGGCAAATCCCAACAGCAGAAACTGCTGGAGACATACACTGGTAGGAACACTTAAATGCTAAACTTGCAAAACTGCTGGAAGCTGAGTGAAAATGAGTATGGGACTGAGAACACTTAGGAGCTGATATCTTAGGGGGTTTCCCACACTTTTGTGGGGGTTTTTCCCAAGAAATCCATCAGAATCTCAGTGTGAAGAGCCAAGAAATTTTCCCTCATGGCTCTAGCAAGGGAAAAAGTAGCCATTGTGAAATATGCCCTTAGCATTCTCCACAACAAAAGCCTTTCTTTAGGTGAAAAGACTTAATCAAAGTCTTATAAGATGTTCCACCTGAGGAAAGACATTACCAAGATTCCAGCCCCCTCTAGTTTTCTTGTCTTACATAAAGGAAGGGAGAAAACCCAACAAACACTTACAAAGGTCACAGATCCTCTAAAAGACTGAGATTTAATCATAAGATTATAGAATGCTTTCTCTCCCCAATAGCTCATCAGCAAACCAACAGGGCTACAGTTTATTGACGGGATGACAGCTGAAAGAGCTATTAAGATGCAGACTCTACCTAAGAAGAAGTCCTTATGGAAGCCAAAGACAACAGGGGAGAGAAAAACAAGGACTTTTAAGGAATATGAACCATCTGGCTACATACAGAAACAGAGAACATTAAACGCACCTATCCACTCCCAGCCAAATAAACAAAACCTCATACTAAAAGTCTATTTACCTCAATTCCTATTACATGATACAATATGTTAATCCTTTAACAAAAAATTATAAGGCATGCTAAAAGGCTAAAAATTCTAAAGGAACAAAAACAGCATTGGAACCAGTTTCAGATATGACAGAGACTTTGGAACTAAGAGGCTGGAAATTCAAAATAAAAGTAATTAATTAATTAATTAATTATTAATATGTTGAATCTAATTTAAAATGTAACTAACATGCAAGGATAGGTGGACAATGGGGAGATGGGAACTCTAAGAAAGAAACAAAAGAAAATGTCAGAAATGGAAAGACAGACAAGAAGAATGCCTTTGGTAAGTTAATCAGCAGACTCAACCTAACCAAGGAAAGAATCATCACCATGAAGACAGGCCAATACGAACTTTCCAGACTGAAATGTAAAGAGGAAAAAAAAAAAAAGGTAAAGGAAAACAAAAACACAAACTAGACAGCCAAGAACTATGAGATGGTTTTAAAAGGCATAATGTATGTGTAACTGAAAGACCAAAAGGAGAAGACAGAATGAAGTATTTGAATGTATTTGAAGTAATAATCACCAATTTTCTAAAATTAATGACAAACACAAAACCAGAGAGAACACCAAAGATTATAAATATTAAAAAAAAAGGAAAAAGAAAATTCCATCATACGTGTATCATACTCCAATGACAAAAAACTCAAAGAAAATAGATAATCTCAAAACAAAAAGCCAGAAGGAAAAAAAAACAACACAATTTATTTATAAGAGGAAAAAGATAAGAATTACAGTAGACTTTTCTTTTGAAACCATGCAAGCTAACAAAAAAAAGAAAAGAAAAAAAAAAGAGTGGAGGGAAATATTTAAAGTACTGAAAGAAAGAAAAAAATAAAGAAGAACCAGAGATTTGCCATACCACATATTAAAATATATCACATTATAATAAAACATAGTATAAAAATACTATTATATTTATGTAAGAATAAAAGAACAGTTTAATCCATGAGAATAGAAAGAAAGCTCAGAGACGTACATGGGAACTTAATCTATGGTAAAGATGCCCACAAAACAATGTGTAATAGGAACACTATTAATGGTTCTCAAACTTTTGCATGTATCAGAGTCACCTGGATGATCTGTTAGAGAATTATGGGCCTAAGAACAGAATTTCTGATTCAGTAGTTTGAGGTAGTGCTACAGAACTTTCATTTCTAACAAACTCCCAACTAATGCAGATATTGAACTGCTAACCCAAGGACTCTATTTTGAGAATTATGGCCAGAGTGTTGTTAGGAACTCAGCTGATCTATAGAGAGTGCGTCTCAGATGGGAGATGCTGATTAAGCAGCAACAGCCAAACTGAAAATAACTAGGAAGGTTTTAATCACTTACTGTGATAATATAAGCAAGTGGCTAAAACCAGAGACTGTGCTGTTTCCTCTCTTCCCTCCTTCCCCTGCCCACTCCCCCTCTTCTTTAAGAAACTGCACACAAGGTGAAGGCCACATGAATCAGAGCAGTGGTAAGAGTAATCTCCCTGCTTTGGGAGTCCTAAACAGTCTCTGGTATTTTTAGGATGGGGGATGAGGAATGGAAAAGTACTGAATAACTGAGTCAGAGCAGGGAAAACTACCTTTAAGTTTTTTCCTCCTAAGGAGGAGGCTTAGGCAGAAGCACCAGAAGAAAACAGGTGCTCAAGACCTCAGAGAAGTAAACATAGGAAACAAGGTGCCTGGGCTAGAAATTTAAAGTGAAGTCCACAGTTTGCCAGGGGGACCTGAATACTTGAAGGCAACCCCTTCCAAAGACTACCATGCACCAGCTGTGTACCAAGTCTGTGCAGAGTGCAGATTTTTTTTCCTGTGAGACCTGACAGGTAAAGCCTTTATAATCGCTATGGTCAGGCCTGAGAAATCACATGTTTTTACCAGGAGTCAAACTCCTGGAGTATGTGCTACTAGGAAAAGGGGCTCATTTTAGGGAGAAAAATGAAAATACGTGGTAGAGCATAGTAGTGTACAAAGAAGAAGCTGGAATAGCTGGAGACTGCTGACACTCTAGAGACTTCTATACTCCAGGTCCTTCCACTCTGAAGAAAACTAGCAGGATTACTATTCTGGGCACAACTACATATCTAAAGTAAAATATAAGTATTAAATGAGTTAATATGGTAAAATGTTTAGAGCATGTACATATCCTATAATGTAATTGTATGTACATGTCATTGCATTGTACATGACAGCTACTTGTGGTAAATCTGATAATTTATAATTTGAACTTTAATACTCACTTCACTTATTTACTTTACTTCCTCTGTCATTGCCATGATACTATTAAAGTGTTACAGGCTTTAGAACAGCTAAGACACAATAAGGGTAGATGGAGAACTCATAAGAATCTATGACAACACTTTCAAGATACTTAATGAATCACTATTTCTTGAAAACAGACCTTGAAAGTACTTCAAAAGGTGAGAATTTAAATGCAGAATACTATTTCAGAGTTTGATTCAGATAACCTTTTGGCCATTGAAACAACGCTTTAAGAGTCCAGATAATAAACTATACTTCATCTAACATCAAACTTGTGATTCATGAGCTTTAATCTCAAGGTACCAAAAATAATGAATAGTTTTCCAACCTGAATTATTAAATTCCTTATTTGAGAGAGAACTGGTAGAGTATAAAGACTGTTTCTTAAAGATCTTCCCCATGCTTCCTTTTTTCATTAAAATTATTATCATTTAAGACAGTATATAAACATCTCTGAGCAAAGAAAAGAAATTTAGTGGGTAGAAATCTTTATTCAAAATAACTTTTCTATAATAAGTAGTTATTTTACTATCATTTCCACTATCTACTTTCAATACTTCATCAGGAAATCAATCAAAAATATTTCATAAGAAATTAATTCTACCCAAAGCATTAATTTTATCCAGAGTAGATATTTAAAAGAAAATAATCTGTCTGAGGAAAAATATCCAAGATTTTGGTTTACAGACATAAAATCTTGTTTAAGAAGGTTATCAATGTAAAGACAGAAATAGTTTTTTAAAAATTTCCCATTAAGCATTGGAGTAAATAGTCCACAACTATATAAAATATTCTCTTAATATGTCCTTAAATTTATAAAAGATGCTTATGTATCTAGACAAATGAAGACACTGTAGGTCAACACAATGTCAACTACAGTCATGTCCATGTCTATCTGGATCCCTATTTAGCAAATGCATAATAAATGCAAAATTCAATTTCTAGAATCACAAAATCTTGGGATCAGAAATAAATTTAAAAGACACTTAATTTGAGTGTTCATCCAATGCTTAAACCCCTCCACACACTATGTATGTATGTAAATAGACAGACAAACAGATAAGATATACTATCCATTAAATTACTGTCCATGCTACGACTAGGTTACTCCACAGAAGAGAAATTTGCTACCTCAAGGAACACTGCTCATCTGTTATCCCTTTTATTAAGATGAACCATATGAAATACCCATTTTTATAGATAGAAATGGTCTAATTCATCTAATTTCATATCAGTGTCACGCAATTAGGTGACTCTAATACAACTTTGTATTTTCATGTTGGGTTAAAACGTTTCCCCCTAGTTTTAACACATTGACCCTAGCTCTATAATGATCCAAAATAAATCTTTCATCCATATAACAATTTTCCAAATAGACAACTTATTTCAAATACTTTCAACTGTAGTTCATCTTACAGATCTTCATGTCCCTTCAATTCTTTATCCATTATTCTTTAAGTATGTTCTAATATTCCAATAAAAGATTGTAAGTATGATAGCATATTAAAAGGAGTTACGTGATATGAATTCAAATTAGACTGGGACTCTCTTCTTCCCGACTTTTAGAAAACTAGCTTCAATTACATCAGACTAAAATTACATTATTCTTGCCATGAAAGAATTACCAAGAAAATTACATTATTCTTAAAACTTACTGTTAAATAACACTCCTAAAAATGTTAAATACATGTGGTATAGCTAAGTTTGGTTACTAACCCTGTACAAATGCTGAAGTTAAAATTTAAGTTTGAGCCACTAATATTTATTACTTTTGAATTTCACTTTAGATATAATATACAACTTCAGCCTTTTAAGATATTTTAAATACAACTTCATGTCATATTAAATGTGAAAATGTGTTTTCAATATTTTATCCAAATCACTGACAATACTGAGCAGAATAAAGATGAAGATGGAACCCTGTGACATTCTACTATAGATCTCTCCTTTAAGTGGATATCAATCCATATATTTACATACTTGGTATGCTTATTTAATCAAGTTATCTAATGTCTTTACCCCTCATATATTTCACGCTTTTGTTTATAAATTGATCTTGTGAGTGACTTAGTTTATTAAAGTTTAGATAACTTTCCTGCCCCATCTTCCTTACGAGCTTAGTAAATCTGTCCCCTAAAAGGACAAGTTTAGCCTAGTAGTATTTTCTTAGCAAATCAATCCCATTTGTGAAAGTTACCATTCTTTCTTAACAATCCATTCTGAAATCATTAAAGAACCATCATTGTAATTACCGGTTTGTGAAATGTTCCTTTTTCAAATTTAAGGGTATTTACCCATTTGTAGGCTACAGTATTCAGGTTATTTTTTTAAAATGCCTCAGGAGACAACAGAAAATGTTTCGCTGCTTCCATTTGGAAATTTCTTGATCACAATTCACCTAAACAAGCAATTTTGTACATGCTATCAAGAGGCTGGTGCACAATTGCACCTTTTCACTACTCTAAGGCTTTTGTTCTACTTTTACTGTATCCTTTGTCAAAAAGAATCACCTTTGTACTGAGAGAGCTTAGTGAGGGTAAAAAGTAAAACAAAAACAAACAACAGCAACAATAAAAAACAACAACACAGGAATTAGAGAAAAAAAAATTCAACAGAAGTTAGTAAGTTCTCCTTATCATCATTACAAATATTTTCCCCAAGCAATGAGTAGGACAATGAGTAGGACTATTCTTTCCCTGGCTTTGTTAATGTGAACATTATGTGCATTATTTTAAATGAGCATGATGATGTGTTTTTTTCTCTCAAAGAATGTTTTTAAGAGAAATATAAGGTAAAAGCTTCTTATTTTCTGTATAGTAATTTCAATTTAAAATTTCTTCATTTTCTTAAATTTACTATATGTGGAGAATAAAGAAAAGTGAAGTATGTGGTAAGAGAAAAACAATTTTATGGCCAGCCACACTATGCTAACATATCACTATATACATTTGGGACACTAATTAGCAGGCAATAAAAATGTGTTTTTCCTGGCAGATAAATGGCCTCAAGGCATATTTTTTTCTGCCTATTTTATGAGAATAAGACTCAAGTGATCCTGATGGTGTACTAAGAATGGATTCAAATAATAATACCCTAGCTCTTACAAAAGTAATAAAATTAGTATTGTTATTGTTTCATAACCATTGTGTATAAAATTAAAAAGCAAAAAGAGCTAGTAATATCTGTTATTAATTCTTTTAAAATTTATATTTTGATAGCTACTTTTTATATAATACCCATATAAATTATAGTATAAAAATTAATTACCAAGAAAGTGATGAATTATAACTGGATGAACTTTTGAATTTATGAGAAAACTATACTTTGACTACTTTGATATAATTACAGTATTTTTTGGAACTATGCAGTAAAGATGACAAGAATTCCTCAATATCTACCTAAATCAATCAATCAATCAATCAATCAATCACAATCAATCATATGATTTACAGAAAGCATTTGAAATACCTAAACAACACTTTTCTAAAATGATGGAACTTAGTAAGAGTGATAGAGGCAAATACAGATTTTTAGTGCTTTCAAGAACTATATAGCTAGACAAAACTCCAACAGACAAGTAACACAGAACATGTATAGAAAAGCACAACAAAGCACTTAAGCATCCTTAAAAGTTATGGCAATCTCAAAGATAAATAAATACAAATTCACAAACAGCTTTCTCTACAGAAACAGAAACAGTAGGATACATGGAGAGAGTAAGAAGAAAGAGAAAGTAGGAGGAGAGTGGAGGAGGAAAAGTGGGGGAGTGGGGGATTGGATGCTGATTGATTTTAAGGAATTGGCTCACACTGTAGGAGCTATCAAGTAGGAAATCCTTAGGGCAGCAACCAATCAGGTTGGAAACTCAGGCAGGATTCTCTGTTCCATTATTAAAGAAGAATTTTTCTTTTTTGGGAAATCGTAATATTAACTCTTAAGGCCTTCAGTTGATTGGATAAGTCCACTGACATTATGTGGGGTTTAAATGTGTATATGTATACCGTTAAGGAAAAAATTATTCTGACACTTATTAAAATAGTAAGAAAGACTTTGTTCAAGACCATTGTGACAGATGCCAAAATTGTTGCAATAAAGAGACCAGCTCAATTTCAGTACAACAACCAGGGCTTTATAGCCAGGGATGCAGGTTGAGATTGGTTAATCTGAAAATTAATATGAGATATCAAGGGTAGGGGGAGATTCTTGCTAGACTGATAGAACAGAATTCTTGCTAAGGGCTAGCCAAGGTGTTTAGATATCAAGGATGGAGGATAAGGAACTTGATCAGACATCAAGCACTGGGGGGATTCTCCCTGACAGCAGGATTCTTGAGAATACTGAGTAATAAGCAAGCATATCAAGGATGAGCCCAACATTGAGACCTAGGAGAGGAGGAGTTCAGAGGAGCCTGACTACAGTTTGGCTGAGAGACGTCATACTCATACTCATCAGTACCCAGACACAACAAACTGTATCAATGATTATATATATATATTTATTATACATGTGATATTAGGTATACAAGTGATTATAGACATATTAAATGTCCTCTTCATCCTGTTGGCTTTTTTTTCCCCCAAACATAAATTGCCCCACAAAGGGAATTTTGTTGATGACACTAGTTTATTTCCCTCTTATAAAACCAAATGCAACCAAAGGAAGTGAACACAGTCTCCGGATTTTATTATCTTCACATGATATAACAAAATATAAAGTTTAGAACTGGATCACTTGGCCCTTTTTCTTCTTATCTCCTTCCAGTTCAAAATATTTGCGTCCCTTAACTGCCAGCATTCTCTTAGATCTGCAATTGGGCTCAACACATTTAAGCCTCAGCACCATCTTTGTAGTTTTAGCCTTTTTCCAGAAAATAGGCTTAGTCTGCCCACCACAGCCACTCTGCTTCTTGTCATAACACCACTCGCCCTGGGCATAAAGAGAATCTTTGCCTTTCTTGGACTGTGTCACTTTGTGGGGTTGATGCTTGCCACAGTTCTTGCAGAAAATCCAGAGGGTTTTAGGACATGTTCACCTTGTTTGCAAGAGTGCTATCAGCATGGAAAGCCTCCTGTTAGTTTTAATCTTTATTTAGTCATGTTGTTTTGGTGGCCTTTGTCTCACCTTGTTCTATGTTTGCATCTGTATCTACTGAGTCTCACTACCTCTCTTTCCATATTCACTGACATTTCCTCTAAGATCATCCTCTTGAATATATACCCTGTCATACAAAAGACACTTCAGTGTAGGAAACTAGTAAAAGAAAAAGTTCCCCAGATAGCTCCTGCCTATACACACCAAACTAGAGCAGCAATAATATTAAGTCATGGGGCATAATCCCCATATGTCAGAAATAATGCTTTAAAGACAAAAAGTTAATCAGAAGTTTATTAGATATAAAGACCAATATCCTTTTGATATTTTTGGAAGGTTCCAGCAGAAACTGGATGAGGAATGCTGTTTAGGTGCTAACTCTGTAACCAAATACATAAAGTTCTAAGGGCCATCCTGATTTATGATAAACTGTCTCACAAACAAGTTTAAAACAAAACAAAACAGAACACTGACCACTGAATTTTCAAAAAGTATCCTGATAATTATATTCAGCTTTGGTAGTGAATAATATCAGGAAGAAAAATAGACTTGTTTTGTAAAATATGATGAAACGCTTCAGAAACTAATGTCAACACTGTTTTTTTCTACTCTGTTCTGGGTTTTTTGAGAGTCATATCTTCCATATTAATCATCAACCATTATATATTAACATAGACCTCAGCAAGAATTTCTCAGGTAGAGAGACAAATTTCAATTCAAAACAAAATTTTTTTATACTAAAAAAATAAACTTAAAAATACATATAGTGGGGCACCTGGGTGGGGCAATTGGTTAAGCATCCAATCTTGGTTTTGCTCAGGTCATGATTTCAAGGTTGTAAGATCAAGCCCCAAGTCAGGTTCCCCACTCAGCATGG
The DNA here is from genome assembly GCF_922984935.1 of Meles meles. Taxonomy (NCBI): domain Eukaryota; kingdom Metazoa; phylum Chordata; class Mammalia; order Carnivora; family Mustelidae; genus Meles; species Meles meles. The sequence goes on from NC_060072.1 coordinate 66,876,405, forward strand.
AGTCTGCTTGGGATTCTCTTTCCCTCTCTCTCCCCCTCTACCCCTCCTGCTCCTGCTCTATCTCCCAAATAAATAAATATTTTTAAAAATACAGCTTTCTTAATGCAATATTTTCATTTTGAAAAGGTTATTTAAAATAATATTATATATAAAATCACCTTTTACATATTGTATATTATGATTTCATAAATATATCCTTATTAACAGTAAGATTTGCTCTAAAATACACATTTTAAAATGAGCTTTATAAACAAATAATTAACATCATAAACTGACTCTTAAATTGGAGGTCAAGAGATGAGACTTAATTGGGAAGAAAAAATATTAAAGTAGATAAAATCTGAAGTAGAGTATAAAAAATAATTTGATGATCCTAGCTCATAATATTACCAAAAAGCTAGCTAATTATACCTGAAACCTTCGGTTTCTCTCCATTTAATTGTTTTCCAAATTCTCTGGCCAGTAAGATAATTACCACCCCCTAACCCCATCATAAAGATTTGTTTTCAGTTCTAAAGCATTAATGTCTTAATCAAGGGAAAAGAGTCTCCTCATTGTTTCTACAGGATTCACACATGCAAAATCTCACTGGTATGTGATTAAACAATATGCTCCTGGCTTTATTTCTACTTTCTTGCCCTTGGCTCTTTTCTACTTGCACTTTTCTGTTTCTTTTTTTCTATTTTTAAGGTGTGAAGGGGTTCAGAACAAGTCTCCCCTGCCAAAATGCGCTACTTTAGCATGAGGATCACTTTCAGCTGAAGTCATTCAAGGCTGAAAAGATTCAGGAAGAGCTTTTTACCTCCCCCCTTAACCTCCTAAAAGAATTTAGATAGAGGTCCTATTCCAGGAAGAGAACTAAGAGAGATAACTATAAAAAATATGGGCTAGGTGGTAATAAACCGATGGGGTGGGGAGCTTGGCAGGGACTGGAGAGTAAATTTCTCTCTGCGTCCCTCGTATCTGTAAAGCATGACAACCATGTTTTCCTTGTTCATCTTCCTGTGAATTATGTTCCTGCCCTTTGAAATCTCATAGTCCTACCCCTCTTCTCCTTAGCTCAGGATGGCATATAAGCCTGGCTGCCTGGGGGTCCCATATTCTTATGGGACTCCCATATACATATAATGAAATTTGTTTCTCCCCCTGTAATCTGTTTTATGTCAATTTCATTAATAGACCAGCCAAAAGAACCTTGAAGGATAGAATAAAAATTTTTCCTCCCCTACAGGTGCCAAGACCACAGTATTTTCCTGCTCTGCCCAAGTAGAATGAGAGTGGGTGTCTTATAACAATCTATCATTATCAATTTTCCTCTAAATGAATGCAGGGAAGATTTTAAAACATTCCTGTGATCTGGAGATGTAATACACTAATACTCAAATAAAAAGCCTAGTGTGATCAACTGCTGGTGCCTACAAAAAAGAATCATGTGAAATGCAGGAGACCAAGCATAAATCTTCAATTTCTTAATCTTAATTAAACCCAGATAAAAATTTCTTTCATTTTAAATGTATTCCAGTTCAAAGTTAATCTTAAAAATTAAACCAATTCTTTAAATGTTGGGTACATTTTTTAAATTATATTTTGGATATTTTCATACATTCATATTTAAATCTTACCCACTTTTAACTAAAATGATCTCTTCTACCTTGTCCTAAACACAAAGGACTGTTTTACCTAGGATTCAAACAGTCTGACTTCTATTTATTATGATAGTAATTTTAAACTTTGCAACAGGTTTCTAGATATACATACTTCTTTGATAAGGTTTGGGTTCTAGAAAAATATTTGAGTAGCAGTATAAAAGTTTTTCAAAGATAATGATGCCAAATGGGTCCTGATGTATTATGGTAATGCTAGCTGCTATCAACAAATAATTCCAAAATTTTCACTGACTTAAGACAACCTAAGTTTTCTCTTTTAATCATGGAACTGTCTCAAATGACAGATTCCCTCCAAGTGATAATTCACAAACCCAATCTCCTCATACCTGTGGTTCTGCCACTGAAAAAAAAAAAATCTTAGTATTTTCTCTTATGAGCAAAAGAGAAAAGAGATGGCAAAGCCCATCTTCTTCTTAACCATCTTGGCCAGGAAGTGACACAATTTACTTGCACTCCCAAATCGCTGGCAGATTTCGCCAAGCTACTTGAACTTTGTTTGCTGTCCAGAAAAATAACAACAGAAATTAAACTACTGACTCTGAAAGGGATTATCTCATCTTAATGGTTTTACCTGACAGATATTTCGTGGAAGGATATAGGCAAAAAGAGGCTTTTATGAACTACACCAACCCCACAAAAGCAAAGGAAAAGACCCCCGCAGGGAGAAGGAGCTGCCAAGTGACAACCATATGCTAAATAAGAGCAACAAGTTTTAGTAAAAACAACAAAACAAAAACCAAAGCAAAAAGATGATCTATAGAATATCAATAATTGAACTGGCATTAGACATCTCATAAGAAACACTACATATTAAAGACAATGGAATAATTTCTTCATGGAAAACAACTGCTACAGAATTTCACATAGTGTTTAAATAAAATATTATTCAGAAATTATGGTATAACAAAAATTTTCAGAAAAACAAATATTACTAAAGTTTGTACTTTACAATTAATAAAGACTATAACATAAGTAAATTGAACACATGAAGGAGAGAAAGAAAGCAGTAAAAGTTAAACAAAAAATGTATGTGAGTTCATCACTAAAAACAACATTTTGGAGAATTTAAGAACTAAAACTAAATACTGAATAGTATGGGCACATGAAGGCAAGAGTAAAAACATGGTAAAGTCATAAAATGTTTGTCCTTTAGAGGAGGAAGAGGAAGGGAAGTATGACAGAGAAACTGAGGCTTAGCTTTATTTGTAACTTTCTTCCCCAAATTAAAAAGATCTGAAGCAAATATGTCATAATGAAACTGATGGGGTTCAGAACACAATCTCCCAAATTCTGGCACCTTGACATACTATATATTTTAAGCTAAAGGAATTTGAGAAATGGCAGGTGCAGGAAGAATTCTCTGACCTCCTTTCCACTGAAGCAAGTGATAAGACCTTCTTGTGAGAAATACTACCTTACACCCTGAAAAAAGGGAGCTTCCTTATTTCCAAAGACGGATGACAAAAAGAATCCAAGTGACTAGGTCTTGCTAAAATGAACCCAGTTTACTCCCCGCTCCCCCTCTCCCAATCCCACCTCCCCCCAGCAACCCCCAGTTTGTTTTGTGAGATTAAGAGTCATTTATGGTTTGTCTCCCTCCCAATCCCATCTTGTTTCATCTATTCTTGGGGAGGGGAGGCGAACCATAAGAGACTATGGACTCTGAAAAACAACCTGAGGGTTTTGAAGGGTCAGGGGTGGGAGGTTGGGGGAACAGGTGGTGGGTAATAGGGAGGGCACGTTTTGCATGGAGCACTGGGTGTTGTGCAAAAAGAATGAATACTGTTACACTGAAAAAATAAATAAAATGGAAAAAAAAAAAATGAACCCAGTTTACTACCTTTAGCTCCCACCCTTTTGTCCTATCATATTTTTCTATGACTTTTTACTCTTCATCAAAACTAGTATTAAAATGCTCAGGTTTGGGAAGCCAGTTAAGTGTCCGCCTTCACCTCAGGTCATGATCTCAGGGTTCTGGGATCAAGTCCTGTGTGGGGCTCCTTGCTCGGTGGGAAGCCTGCTTCTCCCTCTGCCTTCCATTCCCCCTCCCTGTACTCTCTCTGACAAATAAATAAAATCTTTTAAAAAAAATTAAAATGCTCAGGTTTAACTTTCTTAGGGTTTTTTTCTTCTTTATGGAGGTTCCCATGTCATGTAAGATTATATTAAATAAATTTGTATGGTTATCTCCTATTAATTTGTCTTTGGCACTTCAATTTACAAAGCCCCAGCCAAAGAACCTAGGAGAATATTAGAAAAAAACAATTTTTCCTCTGCTATGAAACCAGATATTAAATCTTAATGCTTGTCTGTTATATGAATTTTTTGTATGTTCTATTTAATTACCAAAAATTGCAGTAAATTGTGATACAGAGTGTCAAAATTGGTGGAGAAGAAAATTTCCAAAATTTATAAGGAAATTATGTTTTCAAAAAAATCAATTACCAAATTCTAACAGAAATTGTAACAAGGTTAAAAACTAAACATTTTTTCAAATAGAAAACCTTAAAAAATAATAACGGATGAGTGAACAATGAATTTCTTGTACTGCAGGATACTGGACATCCTTTGCATAACTGTAATCACAAAAAACAAAGGAACCAAATCAAATGATTTTTCCACATAACTCTAGCTACTGGTTATTGAATAATTACTATACACTGGCACTTTGCTTCACTTAATCCTTACATAGCACCTATTCAATACTACAATTAACTCTAATTTAGAGATTTTTAGAAATAAGTACAAAGAAATTACACAGTTGCCCTAATCCAAACTACTAATAAAGAATAAAAGACATGATTTGATGTGCCTTCTTAGTCCACAAAGATATCAAAAATTACATGTCCTTTCTTCCACTCTATCTATTTAAGTGATTTGAGGTTAAATATGCCTTAAAAAGTGGAGTAATTTCCTACTACGTTTCCTCTGCATTTCAGAAACCTGAAGGATGAGAAATTAAGAGTAAGAAGTGCTGAAGATCAGCACTATAAAGGCAATAATAAAACAGTGTCTCTCTAAGTTCTCTCATAGGTATTCCCTGATTTGCCTGTTAAAGATATGTATAGGTGGGCTCCAACTAAATCATTAAGAATAAAAATTAATAGAGCAGAATCCTGTTAATCTGTATAATAAACAACCCCAGTATTTTCATTATAAAGAAATTTAGAAAACATTGTCAAAAATGATTTTTCTAATATTGTGGAAACAAAATACTCACCTGGATTCTTATTAAAAATACAATAGGTTGAAGTACATAAAATGCTGGGCGTGTAGGCTAAAAATTGCTAAATACTGCCAATTTCATAAAGTTCACATATTCCTTTGACCCAGTAGAACTACTGTATCAGACTCTGCAGGAAAGGAACAGTACTAACGTGGAATCTAAGGGATTTTCACAATAAAGCAAATTTGAGGAAAAAATATACCATAAAGAGGAAATTAAGAACTCAAGATCCTTAAATTCTCCAAGTTAGGACAGTTCCTGTCCTGCTAAAACAGAGAACTATGGTCTCCAGTTCAAATCAAATCAGTAGCCTGATTTTGTAAATAAACTTTTACTGAAACACAGCAATGGCCATTCAATTGCACATCGTTTGTGGCTGCTTTCTCACTGTACTGACAGAGTTAAATAGTTTCAGCAGAGAACCTAAAATATTTGCTATCTATCCATTTTCAAAAAAAGTCCACCAACTTTCCCTAAAGTAATCACAAAATAACAAAGAGTTACATGATAAGCCAACAAAGGACATAAAGTAAAGTCATTAAAATAATCCAAAAGTAGGCATTAAAAGAAAAAAAAAACAAAAACATAGAACAGACAGGAAACAAATAGCAAGATGATACACTGTAAATACAAAAATCTCAAAAATCAAACTAAATGTAGAGTTTCAAAAACACAAAACGAAGGCACTGGTTATTAGATTAGATAAAAGAAGTAAGATCTAACTACATGTTTTCTACAAGAAACCCATTTAAAACATACAGACAGAAATAGTTTAAATGTAAAGGGGAAAAATATAAAGGAAAAAAGTAAATAGGGAAAAAAAGTTAAAGGATAGGGGAAAATATGTTATTCTGGCAATAATAAAAAAGAAAGGTGGAAAAACTATTAATATACAAGGTAGATTTCATAATGATATTATCAGGGAAAAGGCATTTTTATAGTGTTAAAGGGAAAATGATGTGATGAGGACTCAATCCAAAATGTTTAGCATGTCAAAATTCCTAGGAAATAATAGAACTGCAAGGGAAACTAGTCAAATCCATAAGCACAGTCAGCTATTTCAACACTTGCCTCTCATTAACTGGCAGAAAAAGAAAATCCATAGCAATACAGAAGACTTGAAAGACACAATCAAAACACTTGATCTAAATGACATTTATAAAAAACAAACAAACAAACAAAAAAACTCCACCAACAGAAGAATGCACATTATTTTCAAGTAGATAAGGAACATCTACCAAGACAGCATATCCTGGGCCATAAAACAAATCTCAAAAAAGTATTTAAATTACATGAAATACATTCTCTGTCCATATTAGAACAAGATTAGAAATGAATAAAAGAAATACATGTGGAAAACCACAAATATTTTAACACTAAATAAGATATTTCTAAATGGCCCAGGAAAAAAAGAAGAAATCAAAAGAAAAATTAAAAGTACTTTTAATTCACTGAAAATGAAAACAGGACATTTGAAAATGTGAGAAGGGATGCCTGGGTGCCTCAGTAGGCTAAGTATCTCACTCTTGATTTCAGCTCAGGTCATATCTCAGGGTTGTGAGACTGAGCCACATGTTGGGTTCCATGCTGGGCGTGGATCCTACTTAAGATTCTCTCTCTTCTCTCTCTCCCTCTGCCCCTGCTCCCCCCTCCCATTTTCTCTCTCTTAAAAAGATAAGTGAGATGTGCACCTAGAGTGCATGAAGAAATATACCACCAAATGCCTAGGTTTAAAAATAAAAGTTTCAATCAGTGGCCTAAGCTTCTGGTTTTAAGATACTGGAATAAGTGAGAATAGAAAGCCAATTAAACTAAAGAAATAAAATAATCAAGGTAAGAATATAAGATGACAATTTTTTCTAAATTTACCTATAGACTATGCAATCCCAATAAATAGTAACAGGGCTTTTTTTTTTTTTTAATGGAAACTGACAAGCTGAGTATAAAATGTATAAGAAACCGCACATTCTCTAGACTAGCCAAACAATTTTCAAGAATAAAATTGAAGTTTTTAAGTTCATGATTTTAAGACTTATTATAAAGCTACACTAATCAAGAGAGTATGATACTGGTGTACAGATAGAAAACTAGATCATAGCAGTGGTTCTCATCCAACGGTGGTTTACTACCCCCATTCTCCCAGGGGACATCTAGCAGTATCTGGAGACATTTCTGGTTATCACACTGAAGCACATGCTACAGGCACTCATGGGGTGGGAATGAAGGAGGCAGCTAAAGATCCTGCAGCACACAAGATAGCCCTCCATAATAGAGAATTACGCACTCCAACTGTCAATATTGCCAAGGTTGAAAAATACCAGGTCAACAGAACAAAATTAAGAGTCCAGAAATCTGTACTCACATGGTCAGACGATTTTCTCCCAAGATGGTAGGGTAATACAGTGAAGGAAAAGATTTTTTTTTTTCACCAGTCCTATATAAAACCCAGTGCTCATTACATCACGTGTCCCCCTTACTGTCCATCACCCAGTTATCCCATTCCCCCACTTCCCTTTCCTCTAACAACTCTTTATTTTCCTATAGTTAAGAGTCTCTTATGATTTGTCTCCCTCCCTGGTTTCATTTTATTTTTTCCTCTTTTACCCTAAGGTCTTCCCTTTTGTTTCTTAAATTCCACATGTGAGGTCATATGATAATTGTCTTTCTCCAATTAACCTATTTCACTTAGCATAATACCATCTAGTTATATCCACATCATTGCAAATGGCAAGATTTCATTTTTTGATGGCTACATAATATTGTACTATTCCATTTATATGTGTGTGTGTATATATATGTTTTTACACACACACACACACCATGCCACATCTCTTTATCCATTCATCTGTCAATGGACTCTGGGCTCTTTCCATTGTTTGGCTCTTGTGGATGTTGCTATTACGAATATTGGGGTGCATGTGCCCCTCTGAATCACTACATTTTTAACTTTGGGGTAAATACCCAGTAGTGCAATTGCTGAGTCATAGGGTAGCCCTATTTGCAACTTTTTGAGGAACCTCCATACTGTTTTCCAGAGTGGCTACATCAGTCTGCATTCCAACCAACAGTGTAAGATAGTTCCCCTTTCTCCATATTCTCACCAATGTCTGTTATTTCCCAACTTGTTAATTTTAGCCATTCTACCTGATGTGAGGTGTATCTCATTGTGGTTTTGGTTCTTATATCCCTGATGCTGAATGACGTTCAGCATTTTCTTCCTGTGTCTGTTGGCCATCTGGATGTCTTCTTTGCAGAAATGTTTGTGCATGTCTTCTGCCCATTCCTTGACTGGATTATTTGTTGTTTGGGTGTTAAGTTTGATAAGTTCTTTGTATATTTTGGATACTAGCCCTCTATCTGTAATGTCATTTGCAAATATCTTCTCCCATTCTGTCAGCTGCCTTTTGGTTTTGTCAATTGTTTCCTTTGCTGTGCAAAAGCTTTTTATCTTGATGAAGTCCCAATAGTTCATTTTTGCCTTTGTTTCCCCTGCCTTTGGAGACACATCTAGCAGGAAGTTGCTGCAGCCAAGGTCAAAGAAGTTGCTGCCTGTGTTCTCTGCTAGGATTTTGATGGATTCCTGTCTCACATTTGGGTCTTTCATCCATTTTGAGTCTATTTTTGTGTGTGGTATACAAAAATAGTTCAGTTTCATTCTTGTGCATGTGGCTGTCCAAGTGTCCTAACACTATTTGTTGAAGAGACTATCTTTTTTCCATTGGATATTCTTTCTTGCTCTGTTGAAGATTAGTTGGCTACGGAGTTGTAGGTCCATTTCTGGGTTCTCTATTCTGTCCCATTGATCTAGGTGTCCGTTTTTGTGCCACTACCATACTGTCTTGATGATTACAGCTTTGAAATAGAGCTTGAAGTCAGGCACTGGGATGCTCCCAGCTTTGGTTTTCTTTTCTAACATTCCTTTGGCTAGTTGGGGTCTTTACTTGTTCTATACAAATTTTAGGGTTATTTGTTCCAGCTCTGTGGAAAAAACTGAGGTATTTTGTTAGGGATTGCACTGAAAGTGTAGATTGCTCTAGGTAGCATAGACATTTTCACAATATTTGTTCTTCCAATCCATGAGCATGGAACATTTTTCCATTTCTTTGTGTCTTCTCAGTTTCTGTCATGAGTGTTCCATCGTTTTCTGAGTACAGATCCTTTGCCTCTTTGGTTAGGTTTATTCCGAGATATCTTATGGTTCTGGGTGCAACTGTAAATGGGATCAACTCAATTTCTCTTTCTTCTGTCTCATTGTTAGTGTATAGAAATGCAACTGATTTCTGTGCATTGATTTTATATCTTGCCACTCTCCTGAATTCCTGTATGAGTTCTAGCAATTTCTGAAGGAGAAGATACTTTAATTTTTTTTAAAAAATGGTGCTGAAATCATTATGGATATTCATATTGGAGGTGTTGGAAAGGGGGGGAAACTTCTTCAACTATCTCATTACATCCCCAAGCAAATTAAAAAATGAATCACATACATAACCTAAGAAAATACATAAAACTTCTTACTGAGGGGCACCTGGGTGGCTCAGTGGGTTAAAGCCTCTGCCTTTGGCTCAGGTCATGATCTCAAGGTCCTCGATCGAGCCCCGCATCTGGCTCTCTGCTCAGCAGGGAGCCTGCTTCCCTTCCTCTCTCTCTCTGCCTGCCTCTCTGCCTACTTGTGATCTCTGTCAAATAAATAAAATCTTTAAAAAAAAAAAAACAAACTTCTTACTGAAAATATAGGAGAAAATCATGGTGACTTATAGTTAGGTAAAGATTTGATACAACATCAAAAGTATGATCCGTAAGAAAAAATGATGTTTGAATTCATCAAAATTAAAGTTTTATTCATCTAAGGATACCATCAAGAAAGTGAAAAGGAAACCAGAAAATGAGAAAATATTCATAATGCATATTATTGCATATTATGGCAAAGGATATATCTAGAATTTATAAAAACCAACTAAAATTACAAAGATAGACAATAAAATAAAATGAAAGATTAAAACATATATATACTTCATAAAAGAAAACACAAATAGTAAGTAAGTAAGCACATGAAAAGATGCTCATTATCAACTGTTATTCAGAAAATGCAGTGAGATGAGATGCCATTTCCCATTCAAAAGAAAACAAAAGGCTAAAATGAAAAACACTGACAATACCAAGTGCTGATAGGCTTCAGATCAAAGAGAACTCTCATACATTACAATGAGAATATAAAATGTCAAGAAGCTCTGGAAAACAGTTTGGAAGTTGTTTATAAAGTTAAACACTTACCATATGATCCTGCAATTCCATACCTAAATGTTTTTAAATAATAATAAAAACATATGTTCCCACACAGATTTTCATGTAAATATTCACAGCAACCCCAAATGTTAATCAATCTAAATGTCCAGGAATAAGTGAATGGATAAACAAAATGTTGTATATCCATACAACAGAATACCAGTCAGCAATCAAAATGTATAGATTGCTAATACAGGTAACCTCATGATCTCAAAAAACATGCTGAACCAAAGCAGATAGATATAAAAATAATCCATAGTTTACTTCATCTTAATGAAATTATAAAAGCTAGCTCATCAATAGTGAGAAAATGTAGATCTCTGGTTGCCTAGGTCAGAGCTATAATGGAAGGGATGACTATAAAAGGACAAGAGAGAATTTCTTGGGTTGATAGAAATGTTCTATCTCTTGATTGTGACAGTGGATACATGGATGTATGTATTTCTCAATAACAGGCCTATTTTACTATACTTAGAGCAAATACCAAAAAACTGACAGGCTTTGGGGATATAGTAAAATACAGAATAAGCACATTACCTAACTCTCATAGAATTTACATTCTGTACTCAATTAAAATGAGTACTTACAGTTCTAAGGGAAGACACTAGAAGATAATATGTTAAAAACATGTGTTGATCATTTGCAGACATTTTTGACAAGGCACTGCAGGAAAAAGACAAACTTAGTTTTCTTTTTGTAAAAAAAGCTTAAGGACAAAGTAATAATACAGATAGTTTATTTGGTATGCTTGGGTAACTTTCCACATTATATCTGTTAATAGCACTAAAAGATTATAAATAGTATGTTGTACATACCCTTCACAGAAATTTGGATTTTACAAGTGCTGGTGGAGAGGAACTCAGAAATAAAATTCATGAATGTTACAATTCAAAAGTATGAATAATATTTAAAATTATATCTGTATCTATGCACATATACAACCCTCCACCCGCACGAACCAACTCACACTTGCATGCATGCAAATGCTTTCTCATCTAATAAAGATCAACCTTCTTTATTACTTCCTCTTTCCTGAGGACTCTGGTCTATCAATTTTTTTCTTTTTTATAACTTTAGGCTTTCTAAGATTGGCTCTCACCCATAAGTGTTAAAATGAGCCTAACTTCCAGGCCAAAATATCTGAGGGAAAAATTTCCCCTTCATAGCTCTCTCCACCTACAGTGCTCTCTTCTGTTCATCATCTAAGCTTCCCAATGACTTGTGTTCTGTTTCTATCGTTTCATCTCCTTTTTTTTTTTCCTCATCTGATTATCTGCTTTTGTTTGTCCACCATTCCACCAAAACTATTTTTTAATGGCTTTCTTGTTGTCCTATCTAGCAATCATCTGTAAATCCGTACCTTACCTGTTTTGCATTATTTGAAAATGTTACCCTATCAACTTTTTTATAAAATGCTCTCTTCTCATGATCTAGGTATACTAGGCACTTGGTTTCCTCCTTTTTTTCTTGCCAGTTTATAGTTTCCTTCATAAGCTCTCTTAGCCTATCCATTCTATATTGAGGTCCCTCAGGACCCTAGGAGGAATTATTTTCTCATTCTATATAGTCTCTGGCATCATCCACAGACATACTTTCACTGACCTTCTATACACTTATGACTTCCAAATTCATCCACTAAAAGATTTCTCATAGTTCCAAACTTTGTATTCAACTCTCTTATGAACTCTGATCTTGAATATTCCACAGGCACTACAAGCTCAACATATCTAAAACATGAAATTTTCAACCCTAACCATGCTGCAGGTCTTAAGTTTCCTATTTCAGTGAATTGCCAAAACCAAAGATCTGGTCATCAACCACAAAAACATATTCATGTATATAAATACATATTTATGTATATAAAATGTGTGTGCTTGTGTATGTGTAATTATATCCTTTATCAGTCAACATTTACTTCCTCTCTTTTATTCCCACAAATTCTCTGGTTTCTGTTCCCTTAATACAACTCAAAACCATTAAAACCTCTCTTTCCCACACACCCACCTTATTTTGAGCCACCACCATTCTCACTAGGATAACTGTAATAGCTGTTTAACTGATTTATGTGCTTCTAATACTGTCTCCCATCAAGTGTTTTTTAAACTTTACCATAGTAATACTTCTAAAATGCAGATTTAACTTCTCTAGTTAAATGTCTTTTAACAGCTCCCAATTTCCTGTCAGACAACATGGCAGACAAGGTCCTTTATTATTGTTTCTGTGGCATAAAATAATCTTTCATTTCGTAGTCTCAAATAGCCTCAGCCCCCCCCTTGCCAAACATTTACGTTATACTCTCTCATTTAACAGACTGTGAATATGCTATTCCATCTACCACTATCATGGGGAATTCTCAGTTCTGACACCACTTAGACCCCATGAACCCTGAACGATCTCATCATTAGTCCAATAAAGTGGTCCCTCACACAATATGAAAGAATTATATACCTGTTTAATATAACATTTATTTCATCATAACTTACCACAGTTTTACAATCATATCATTGATTTTTACCTGCTTATTATTAACAGAAGGACTGTGTCCCGCTCATGTTATATCCATATAATCCAGCAGAATATCAGTCATGTAAAAGGCCCACATTAATTAAGGAAGAGAGGGAAGGACAAAAGCTTGGTCTAGCATTCAAATGCTAAACAAGGCCCCAAAGTAAATGTGTAAAAATTTAAAGTTGACTTTTCAAAATCAAACACAGATAATATATGAACTACAAGTAAGAAACCTTTCCTCTATAGCCTGGAAATTAGGAAACATGAGTCCTAACCCTGGTTTTGGGAGTACCTTGACTTTGGGAGTACCTTGAAATCTTGTGACCAATAATAACAAATATGATAATAATTCAGTCAGTATCAGCTGAACACCTAGAATGTGCCAGGTTCTATTCTAAGCACTATGTAAATCTGATGTCATACAATACTCCTGACAATCCTATGAGGGAAGAATTATATATACACTCTAAAGATAAGAAAAATGAGGCACAGAGAGGCTAAGGACATTACATAGTAAACCATTAAGGGACAAAGGCAGGGAGTCAGATTTCAGAACACCTGATTGTAATTACTCTGAATGTTTACTTGATTTTCCCTTAAATTTTTAATCTGAAAAAGAGGGAGGGAGAGAGAGAGAGAGAGAGAGAAAGGTATAAATGCATGTGCCTGCACACACACATACACATGAATGCTAAACTACATTATTTCTAAGGAACCATCCAGTTATTATTTTTGTTTAATTAAATTTACTAACTTCAAATTTCAAATATGATTAGAGAATACAAGTGTGGGATCACCAATTTTACACTTTACATGATTTTACCTATAATCATATCCCCTTTTAGTGTGTGGTTTTTAAATAGCATTTCACCATACGGGACTGCTTCTGCTCCTCGATGTGTCCTGAGGTAGTGCTGGAGTGCTCTTCACTCAGTGTTTCCAAATGATGAACACAGGATGTCCTTCTACTTACTTAGGTTATTTTAAATTTCTTTCAGCCCTGTTTTGTAGTTTTCAGTGGACAAGTCTCTCACCTCCTTGGTTAAATTTACCACTAAGAATATTATTCTTTAAGATCCTATTGTAAACTTAACTGCTTTCTTAATTTCTTTTTTGGATATTCATTGAGGGTGTATAGAAACATGACTGATTTTGTCTTTTAACCTGCCACTGTGCTGAATTCATTTATTAGCTCTGTTATTGGCTATTTTTGACAAGGCCAATATAAGAAAGAGACAAATTCAGCAATGAATTCACAAGAAAAGACAATTCACAAGAACTGAATTACAGGTAACAGAAAAAGTTCAGAAATTTGAGGACTTGCAGGAATAATCACCTTCCCAACCTCAACTTCTAAAAGAAATAGCTGAGAAGGTCTTTGAGCAACTGAGACCAACTAAATTCAACCTTACAGCAAGTGTTAAACCAAGTATGTGTTAGTCACATCCACTGTTGAAGATTTAATACATTAGTGTCTCCAAGCACAGACCCAACAAAGCTGCGACTGTCCTATATATACTTTCATTTGGAACAAATGGTTTAAAGAAAAGAGACCACTGGAATTTCTTCAACCCAGGTTTGCTAAATGAAGTTATTTTTAATCAAAAAAAGAGAGAAAGACAAACAGGGAAGACACAAAACACATATAAGCATATTAAATGTAGGCAGTAGGTCTCTAAAATAATTGTGGGTTTGCCTCTGATGAATGGAGCCGATTGTAATCAAACAGATAAGGAGCCAAAAGACCCATTACCCTGAACTCTCACTATTTGCTATCTAAAATGACCCATGCCTCCTAATTCTCTATAGTCAAGAAGCAGGTTGAGAAATGGTATAATCATGAATACTCAGGGATAACCAACAAAGATATTGAAAACTTAAAATCTATAAGATCATAAAGAACAATGGACTAGAAGAAAACCTGTGCCTAAACCCTAAACAGAGAATCATGGTCATTCAAAGATCAGTCCTATTCCCATAACAGAGATCTTATTTAATCTGACCACTGAGATTTCAAAATTGCTATATACTAATGATAGCTGTGCATTTCTGATTCTTTATCCTTCCTGAGACTGACTATAGTAAATACCTTTATCTTGCCACTGTATACCAAATATGTTGAAGGTAAACAACATATATTTTAGTTTCTAGTTCTTTAAGTCAAAGGGGACTATCAATCTAGACCTGATAATACAGAGACTGGGGTACATCATTCCCTACCTACCATCTAAAGATCCTGGACTTTTGAGATTGAGGTCATAGATGGTCAGAACTTTCAGATTTTCTCCCAAAGAGACAGGCTGAGTAAATCTGCCTGTAAGATGGAGACTGGGAATATTTGGCAACCGTAACAGCCAACTGTGGTATAACTAATGCTGCTTACCAAGTATTGCCTGCTCTCTTCCCTTTCAGATTCGTAGTAGGATCTCACTACTTGGCCCCATTATGATGAGGTGGAGCACTATGGATATAAATTGAGAGTGGAAGTATCATTTCCAGTCCAGAATATTGAATTAATAGTAGGAAATTTGACTGGGCTCCTTTTCACTCTGCAATGATAACAGGTAATGAACCACATAGGACCTACACTACCAGGCCAATTCCTACGGGGAGGACAACATGGGACCAAGCCCCAAGATAATCCTCCCTATATATGTAGGATGGGTAAGATATAAATCTTTGTGAAGTCAGAGCGTTTAGGGTTTAACCTGGCCTACCTTGGCTAATACATGCTTTCTGCTGTTTCACAGTTCTGTGACCTTAATTTATCTCGGTGATTTTTCTGTCCATTTACAAAGTCATATACTTCATACTTCTGACAACCTGGTATTTCGCCACCCGTAAGCATATAATTGTTATATTAAATTTATAAATTCCGTGTATTTTCTTTCAAGCCATTTATTAAAATGATACTGAAAAAATTTAATAGAATTGACCCCAGTCTCAGCGATGGGGTGGCATATTTATTAAGTCTCTATTTAAATTTACCCCTAATTTTGTTTTCCAAATTCTTAGTATATTTTCCTCCCATGATATAAAAAAGTTCTAGTAAATAAAGCTGGTTTTATTCTCACCTACCATATTTTATGTTATTTACAAGTGTTGCTGGGAATTTCTCGAATATATTACTCATACTATGACACCTCCATAAACGACCTTCAACTGATTGTTCAGTGTAAATCAGCTAACCATGTCTTTAATGTCTTCTAAGACATTAAATCAAGAAAAGAAACAAAAAATTCCACGAAAAAATTCAAATAGAGACCAATGCCTACATGCAGCAAAAGGTACTCAAACATGAATAAGTGCCTTTAAAAATTAAAGTATTAATTATAAATCTTATAATCCTAAAAACCATTTCACATGCCATAATACATTCAGTCATCTCTTTGTCCTTGTCATTTGTTGAATAATATCATAACTCAGAAACTAACATAAGAATTATCATTAATTTATGGGAGAGTCACATATTTTAGGGCTTTAGCTCTATTTTTAGTCTTTCATGAAATTCCCAAACTTTAACATTAAGTTTACATAACCATATTTTTTTTCCTCCAAAATACACCAAGGAAAGTAAATGGCATGAAACTGAATAAACAGTTATAGAACTCTCAGGAGAGGAGAGTCAGAAAAAAAGTATAAATATATAATGGATGTGCAATTTTATTACCTGAGTATTCAACAACTCTTCACACTTGTGTGCTTGTTTCTCAATTGCAGAAATGTACTGTTTTTCAATAGCTTCTACTTGTTGCTTAACTGAAGACTGTAGTAGTGCCTAAAAACAAGCAAAAAAGTCATTTGGATCACAGAGAAAACTTGGAGTCCACTGTTGGCATGAACATTTTTTTTTTTGACAGTTGTATGTATCAGAAATACGATACTCTTCTGCATTATGAACTACACATTTGTGAATATTGAACACATTCATATATAACCTACTTCAAGCTTTTGGTTTTAGGTTTTCCTATTGCCAACACTCTAGTTTTTTGGCTCAGATGTTACTTCCACACACCTTCTCCTCAGAAAAGGCCAAGTCATAGAAGATAATAAAGAGAGTGAGTAGTTCTGTTAAATATAAATTCAGTTCAGTGAAGACCACACAGGATGAGGAGTGTATGAAAGCCACTGAAGAAAAAAAAGAAGAAGAAGAAGAAGAAAGAGAGAGAGAAAAAAAAAAACAGACATATTTCACTGGCTGACAAAACTCCACATCCTCTCGGCACACTACAATATCCCATGGGCCAAGCATGATCTTCAAGACCACAAGGCAAGTAAAAGCAGATGGAAACTCTGAGCAATTTCATACATAAAAGAACTGCCCCCCAGGAAGTTCACACCCCTAATATAAAAAGGTAGAAGTCAAAGTTATGGAAGTCAGAATCTCAAGGCAGTATTCATAAAAAGTAATAAAACTTGGGAGACTGGACAAACTTAAGTGGGTAGTGTGAATGCTGGAACCTGAGTCGGTTAAATATGAAGACGTTAACACTGTTCTAAGGGAAGCCAAATCAGCATTTGAAGACGTTCCACCCACTCACTTCCTTATTGGAAATGCTTAGAACATTATTATCTTTTTTTCTTTCCTTTTTATTAAAGCATTATATGTTATACTTAACGTCTTTCCAATATTACATTACATGCTATTTATAAATCCTAAATCATTCTAAAATATGTACTCAACCATATACATAAGAAATCTTTAGCAAATATTCTATTTTTGAAGGTCTATCTGGATAATAAACTACTCATAATCAAAATAGTAAGTTGAAACAGACACACGTCTTATAGAAAACAGACCTTTGGCACATTCACCAAGAAAAGAAAAATAAGCCAAATCTCTTAAATAATCTCTGTTTTGAAAATAGATTTACTTGGTTGGAAACAACATGCATTAAGGAGCTAAATAAATATGCACACATTTTTAAAAGCTGAGACAAAAAAATTTTTTTAAGCCCCGGATAAGTCTCAAATTTTCAGATAATTAACCTTCTTCTGCAAATGTTAAACTGTCTGATGATGCTACCACTCCTATAATTCAATAGTTGTCACTCTGAAGTCGCATAATTACTAGCAAATTAGTAAGGGAAAATAAAGTTCTGACTGAGGTTTAACTAATATTTAGAGAAGCGCTTAAGAGAGGTGCTTCAGCCCTTCAATGTACATTAGATATCCTCTTAAAGATTCCATGATCATAAATTTATGTAAGGCCCCAAAATTTAACCTCTTAAACTATGATTAGATAATGTAAAACTATTATTTACCATTGGCAAAATATAATATTCTATTTGTTGGACTTCAGAAAATGTAAAGAATATAGTTATGATAATTCTCTTGGGTCTATTCATGACATCTCCTTTAGATAGAAAAATGTCATTCTCTTTTTGGGTCTTGGATACGACAGAATTGTTTTGCTTAATGGGAAGAACTGTTTTCACTTTGCTATTTGCCATGGTTTCAAGTAATCCCAGTTTAAATACCCAATTTTAGTGGATTATATAGATTTTTAGTAGATTATATCCTTTGGAGAAACAGGTTAAGTTAAAGAACTAAAACCTCTTCTCACCATAATTAAGGAACACAATGGAGGGGCGCCTGGATGCTCAGCTGTTAAGACTGCAGCTCTTGGTTTCTGTTCAGGTCATGATCTGAGGGTAGTGAGACTGAGCCCGGTGCTCAGCACTGAGACTGCCTGAGATTCTCTCCCTTTCCCTCTCCCTCTCCCTCTCCCCACTTGCACATGTGCACATGCTCTCTCTCTAAAATAAATAAATAAAATCTTAAGAAAAAAAAAGGAAGCACAATGGAACAGTATTTTTTTCTAGTGATTGATTTGTACACCACATACTCATTCTCTCCCAATGAAGGAGGCAAGCATGATAGGACACTGTCAGAGTTTAAAAAAAAAAAAAGTAAGTCAAAGCTATGGTTATGGAGGGTGATGAAAAGCTATGCAGAAGTGACCAACCTTTTATATAGTTTAAACCTCTCATCTTAGCACCATTCAGTTACTTAAATCCACCCATCTACAAAAGATACATGAAGGTAGATATCAGGAATACAAAGTTTAAAAAAAAAAAAAGTCTATCCTCACTGAGTTCAGTCTGTTGTGGAAGAGAAACATTTTCTAGATAACCACATACCATAGCTATATGTGAGGTATGTATCAAAGAAAAGATGCCCGAAGCGTCCCTATAAGGCTCACTGTTCTATGTAAAGACTATTAAATAGGTAAGAATAGTTGCAGTTAAGAGTGGAGGCAAGAGGGGCGCCTGGGTGGCTCAGTGGGTTAAAGCCTCTGCCTTCAGCTCAGGTCATGATCCCAGGGTCCTGGGATCGAGCCCCGCATGGGGCTCTCTGCTCAGTGGGGAGCCTGCTTCCCTTCCTCTCTCTCTGTCTGCCTCTCTGCCTACCTGTGATCTCTGTCTGTCAAATAAATAAATAAAATCTTTAAAAAAAAAAAAAAGAGTGGAGGCAAGAAGTTAGCAAAATAAGCAGGTGCCAAATATTGTTAAAATTTTCTATGCGTAACAAGACTGTTTATAAAAATTGGGCTAATACTACTGAACATTGTATTATTAGTGTCAACAGTCCAAATAAATGAGGTAATTTCCAAACACTTTTCTTACAACTATAATATTAATCATTATGGACACACTACAAGCACAAATTGATACTAGCCATCTGCTTTTACAGCATGATCTATCATTATATAATTGGATACTTATTTTCCAATGTAATATACCATAATAAATGCCTTTACATTTCTTGTGTATCTTAAGTATAGAAATGAGCATTAATCTTAAAATTTCCCTGCAGGGGCGCCTGGGTGGCTCAGTGGGTTAAGCCTCTGCCTTCGGCTCAGGTCATGATCTCAGGATTCTAGGATCGAGCCCCGCATCAGGCTCTCTGCTCAGCAGGGAGCCTGCTTCCTCCTCTCTCTCTGCCTGCCTCTCTGCCTGCTTGTGATCTGTCAAATAAATAAATAAAATCTTTAAAAAAAAATTTCCCTGCAGTTTATATTTTCATCTGTAATTGTGTCTATAAACATCAAAGATAGATGGAACAACACTATAAAGAAAAATCTGAAAGTATTTCCTTTATAAACTATTTTAAACTATTCTCAACAAATATAAAAAGCATTAAGACCCTCATGGTATGTAGAGGCAGAAAAACAAAGATATACACAAGCATACTATAATGATAAAATGCTACTAAATGTAGGGAAAGTATTATTAATTTTCAACGTACTTATGTTTTAGCCTCAATTCTATCAGAGATGGACAGTGTCATCCCAGGGGATTTAACTCACTGAGCTTAAGGAAAACCAATAACCATACTTAAGAAGAATTTGAAATATGCAAATAAGACTGCAGGTTCCTGTAATACAGGAACTTACTCATCTTAAGTATGTAAGTAATTAACTTACTCATCTTTAGATATCACAGCTTTGTACAGAGTTCCTTATACACAGTAGACATATGCAAGAGCTATCTGATTCTTATACTAAGATTAATATTTTTAAAAATCACTAAATTCTACCTCCGAACCTAATACTACACCATATTGTAACTAACTAGACTTTAAATCTTGAAAGAAAAAATATCATAGTGTGAATGGCACCAGTATTCACTGAAAAGTTCACTAAGCTTCAAATTATAAAAACCAAGTTCATCTACCAAATTTGTTGCTAAGTATATTTAATCCCTACCAGGGGTTTTAGTTTTTTTAATTATCATTTTAGACTAGAAATGTCTAGCCTTTCTACCTCCTAGAAGAAATTTTGAATAAATAAAACAAGGTGTGTGAAGGCTTCAAAATCCTTGGAGGAAAAATATACTACAAATTCTACAATTATTAGACCCATAAAAAACAAACAGACTAAGTCAAACCACCCCACCCAACCATTACCCATAAGCTGTAGATACATATATTTTTTTAAAGATCTTATTCATCTACCCGACAGAGAGAGATTACAAGAAGGCAGAGAGGCAGGCAGAGAGAGAGAGGGAAGCAGGCTCCCTGCCGAGCAGAGAGCCCCATGTGGGACTCAATCCCAGGACCCCGAGATCATGACCTGAGCCAAAGGCAGCAGCCCAACCCACTGAACCACCCAGGTGCCCCATGTAGATACATATTTTTAATGGAGTTAAATATATGCTGGAATTTATAAAACAAAACACAGCCAAAGTAGACCACTATAATCTAAACTAGTCTATTGTCTCAGCAAATCCACAGTTTTTCTTCTCCCTTGAAATAGCCCAATTGTTAGAGATTTGATCTAGCCTCATCAAATTCAATAGCTTGTCCAGGTTTGCAAAGCAGATGTGTCTAAAGAACCGGATGGTGTCCAAAACATTAATGTCATGTTGGTATTTAGTATATAACCTCAAAACAACATTTTGTAGCTAATTTTAGTCAACAGTAATGAGATGATTTTTTTTTCTCATTTTATTTATTTTTTCAGCGTAACAGTATTCATTCTTTTTGCACAACACCCAGTGCTCCATGCAAAACGTGCCCTCCCCATTACCCACCACCTGTTCCCCCAACCTCCCACCCCTGACCCTTCAAAACCCTCAGGTTGCCCCAACCTCCCACCCCTGACCCTTCAAAACCCTCAGGTTGTTTTTCAGAGTCCATAGTCTCTTATGGTTCGCTTCCCCTCCCCAATGTCCATAGCCCGCTCCCCCTCCCCCAATCCCACCTCCCCGCAGCAACCCCCAGTTTGTTTTGTGAGATTAAGAGTCATTTATGGTTTGTCTCCCTCCCAATCCCATCTTGTTTCATTTATTCTTCTCCTATCTCCTACCCCCCCATGTTGCTTCTCCATGTCCTCATATCAGGGAGATCATATGATAGTTGTCTTTCTCCGATTGACTTATTTCACTAAGCATGATACGCTCTAGTTCCATCCACGTCGTCGCAAATGGCAAGATTTCATTTCTTTTGATGGCTGCATAGTATTCCATTGTGTATATATACCACATCTTCTGAAAGAGGAGAGATCACAACTAACACCAAAGAAATACAGACAATCATAAGAACATACTATGAGCAACTTTACGCCAACAAATTGGACAATCTGGAAGAAATGGATGCATTCCTAGAGACATATAAACTACCACAACTGAACCAGGAAGAAATAGAAAACCTGAACAGGCCCATAACCAGTAAGGAGATTGAAACAGTCATCAAAAATCTCCAAACAAACAAAAGCCCAGGGCCAGACGGCTTCCCAGGGGAATTCTACCAAACATTTAAAGAAGAACTCATTCCTATTCTCCTGAAACTGTTCCAAAAAATAGAAATGGAAGGAAAACTTCCAAACTCATTTTATGAGGCCAGCATCACCTTGATCCCAAAACCAGACAAGGATCCCACCAAAAAAGAGAACTACAGACCAATATCCTTGATGAACACAGACGCAAAAATTCTCGCCAAAATACTAGCCAATAGGATTCAACAGTACATTAAAAGGATTATTCACCACGATCAAGTGGGATTTATTCCAGGGCTGCAGGGTTGGTTCAACATCCGCAAATCAATCAATGTGATAGAACACATTAATAAAAGAAAGAACAAGAACCATATGATACTCTCAATAGATGCTGAAAAAGCATTTGACAAAGTACAGCATCCCTTCCTGATCAAAACTCTTCAAAGTGTGGGGATAGAGGGCACATACCTCAATATTATCAAAGCCATCTATGAAAAACCCACCGCAAATATCATTCTCAATGGAGAAAATCTGAAAGCTTTTCCGTTAAGGTCAGGAACACGGCAGGGATGTCCATTATCACCACTGCTATTCAACATAGTACTAGAAGTCCTAGCCTCAGCAATCAGACAACAAAAAGAAATTAAAGGCATCCAAATTGGTAAAGAAGAAGTCAAACTATCACTCTTCGCAGATGATATGATACTATATGTGGAAAACCCAAAAGACTCCACTCCAAAACTGCTAGAACTTGTTCAGGAATTCAGTAAAGTGTCAGGATATAAAATCAATGCACAGAAATCAGTTGCATTTCTGTACACCAACAACAAGACTGAAGAAAGAGAAATTAAGGAGTCAATCCCATTTACAATTGTACCCAAAACTATAAGATACCTAGGAATAAACCTAACCAAAGAGACTAAGAATCTATACACAGAAAATTATAAAGTACTCATGAAAGAAATTGAGGAAGACACAAAAAAATGGAAAAATGTTCCATGCTCCTGGATTGGAAGAATAAATATTGTGAAAATGTCTATGCTCCCTAGAGATGATTTTTTAAAGCCACCCCCAAATTTTCTGTATCAATCCTCTGAGTCATAACTTATCAAATGGAGAAAGGTATAAAGCTATGGAGCAAGCTGGAAGCAAAACATAGAATAAACAGTCCTCTGAAATTTAAGCCAGTCCTTGTTTAATTCACTCATGTGCTACTCAGTACATCTACAATAGTACCTAACACACTGAAGACATTAAACAAATATGTGTTGAATGAACTGCAGAAATGTCACGATTTTGGCGTGTCCAAGCCTGATTATTTGCCTCTTCATAGAGAAACTATTAAAACTTTGATGTCAATGATGTAATTACATTCTTAGTTCAGTTTTTTGACTACAGTAGTATAGATTAATTATTGTAAAGCTTCATTTGAAATCAAGCACAATTTCACCTTTCTTGAAAAAAATATTACAGTTTGCTTTTCAAAAATTTATTTCAGATCTTTTGCAATTTTCAACCAAAAATAAACTAAGCAAAATAAAACGTATCTGGAAAATGAGTAAGTTAAAACTCTGAGTGGATAATTTCATGGTTTTTTTTTCCCTAGTGAAGAGCTCTTTTTAAGTAAAATATCACTTTAAATTTTGCAAGGCTATTAAACTATTAGCACATCTTATAATATAACCTCAACTTTTCTAACATATTGGAAGTGAGTTTGTTATTCAAAAGGAGAGCCCCCGACTGAGACACACATGGAAAAATGATGAATCTCAGTCATTTCACCAACTAATTCATCCATTTTTTTCCCCATGAACTCCACATCCCTGTTTTACAGATAAAGAAAGACTCTGAGGTTAAGAAACTGGCCCCGAAGCACATGAAAAGACTCAGTGGAACAAAGAACTGAATTCAGATCCACCCACTTTGTTCCTGGTTTCTCTTATCTGTTTCAACCCAATAAAGCAGATTTTTCTTCATGAACTAAGCACATAGTCTATTTGTAAAGCCACTTAGTTATTTGTTCATTCGTCATTTATTCAACTAATATTTACTGAATACACATTTCATTCTAGACACTGCTCTAGGAGCGGGGGATACAGAGTGAACAAAACAGACACGGGCCTGACTCTCCTGAACTACATTACTGCCGAGGGGATACAGAAAGTGGGGAGGACAAGGAGGTTTGAAATGTAGACAGCAAACCACTTCTGATGGTGTTACTGGCTGTAAAAGAAAATAAAACATGATAAAAAGGACCAAAAAATGGATAAGAAAAGTTTTAGAAAGGCTAGTCAAGAAAGAGCTCTATGGAGAGGCACAAATAAGAGTGGCCACCAGCAAACAAAAATTCAGTCATATAGAATATGTGGGGGAAGAACATTTCCATCAAAGAAAAGAGTGCAAAGTCCAAGGCGGGACTGAGGCTGATGAGCTCAAGACCTGGCAAAAAGGCCAGTGTGGATCATATGAACTAGAGAATTCCATTAGATGCTACAGCTATTGTCGACTTCTTTTTATCCGAAACCAGGTCAAATTTCTCGCCACAGGGCCTGTGTTCTTATTGACCCCTAGACTTGAAAAGTGAATCAGAGATCAGAAAAGTGGGTAGAGGACCAGAATCATGGAGAACCATGAAAAGGCATTTTCATTCTATTCTAACTACAGTGAAAAACCCCTAGAAGATTTAAACAAGGAAGCATCTATAATCTGTTTTTTTAAATATTTTTGAACAGCACTGCAAGTACCAAAAGCACTCAAATACTACCAAAGCTCTCCATCAATGGACAATTTGTGAAAGAATAAAAATATGTAGCATTGATCTTTGTGGGCTACTCATATAAAAGTAAATTGGGAACTTATAATTAACATACCATGCATAAAATTTTTTTTAACCAGTAGAAGTAAGAGTTATGTCATTTTCCTCTCTGGTAATGAAGGATTAATCCTAACAAGAACAAACTTGAGTTTTTCATATTCTCACAAAAAGTGCCACAGATATATTGTAAGTATACCTGGCAAGTAATACATACTTGAACTTCATCTGGATACTCTATTAGCATGCAGTTCTTCTATAATACTTAAGTTTATCCAGTTTTTTTAAAGATTTATTTATTTGACAGAGAGAGATCATAAGCAGGCAGAGAGGCAGGCAGAGAGAGAAAGAGAAGGAGGCAGGCTCTCTGCCGAGCAGAGAGCCCGATGCGGAACTCGATCCCAGGACCCCGAGATCATGACCTGAGCCGAAGGCAGAGGCTTAACCCACTGAGCCACCCAGGCACCCCAAGTTTATCCATTTTATAAATTAACTGGGAACAAAGACTGTAAAAATGAAGACATAGTGTCCAAATGAAGACAGCTGACTAGATTTGGCTCCAAATGTTGAGTTTGGTTTTTAAATTGTCTTAATGTTCAATAGCTCTTGACTAATCAAATATTAGCTCTTGCCAATTTTGGGGTCTAAGACATCACTCTATATCTCTGATGGCTTGTAGTGTGGAGGAAAAAATATCATATGTCATATAAACAGATATTACACATGTATGTATGTGTTTATTTATTTTTAAGATTTTTTTTTATTTATTCATTTGACAGACAGCGCTCACAAGCAGGCAGGGAGACAGGAAGAGAGAGAGACAGGGGGAAGCAGGCTCCCCACTGAGCAGAGAGCCCCATGAGGGTGATCCCAGGACTCTGAGATCATGACCTGAGCCCAAGGCAGAGACTTAACCCACTGAGCCACCCAGGTACCCCTGTATGTATGTATTTAAAGGCTTCTGATCAGTGACCTAGTAATCCAGTTGAGGTATATTATATGGATGTCTTAGAAGAGAACATTAGGCTATCCCTGAAAACAACATTCAGACATTTTAGAAAATTTTGTTGGGCTATAAAAACAAAAAACAAAAAACAAACAAACAAAAATGTGATTAAATCCTATCACTAACAGGTGATTTAAAAGTGCATTGTAAAAAGGAATAGGGAGTAATAACTCTCTAGAATAAAGACTTCAGTCTGAACTTAAGGCTTTCATTTACTCAAAACTGGCTCCAAATTCAAGTACAGGTCCATGGTCTCCTACTACCCAGCTTGGCAGAAATTAGGGCCCGGAAATTCAACCCTTGAGGAGAATGAAGGTGCATGTTTCTCCAAAATATGTGTGAGGAGTGATAGTGATGGACTTAGTCATACTTCTTTTTTTCAAACGACTACCTAAAATCATGGAAAAAAATGGATTAAAAAACAAAAGATTTCTCTCTTCCCTTTCCTTCATTTAAAAAAGGAAAATTAAGAAGGTCATGTTGAGTCTGTTGAAAATTTATACTTTTACAGTTCTCAAGTATTTGGAATTGCAGTGATCCTCAGGTTTTTCTATGTATTTGAATTACAGTGCCATGGTACTATATAATTCAAAAAGAAAAATGTTAAATTATGGGTGTAGATCTAAACATGGAAATTCAATATAGTCTAGCCATGTTATAAAATGCTTTGGAAGCTGTGAAAGCCAAAGAAAATCTTCAGGACAGAGGGAATCATTCCTGTTGGCCTTGTTGTTAAGGGATTCTAGTAACATAAGAGTTGTTACCTCAAACACCACAAAAGTCTCCCAGTGAAAATTTCTTTTGTGCCATGGACAACACATTAAAATTAAGAAGTTTCTAAAATTAAGCACAGCACAGAGGCTCTGCACGTCTGCCTCCAGATACTTTAAACTTCTGAAAAGCAGCCACATGGATATGCCTCACCCTCAGATGCCAAGGTATTGTTCCTTGTGACTTCAGTAAGAGCTACAGTTTCAATGAAGAAAGAAAGAAACAAACAAACAAACAAAGAAACAAAGGAAAGGAAAAAAGAATTATGACTAAACAAAGCACCTGGTTACACTGAAGAACTATGCATCTGATTTTCTGATATATCAGAGACCATGAAAAAGAAGAAACCCATCTGAATGTTGGAAATATTTGGCTTAAATGCACATGGATTAATATTGCAAGGAGGCAGGGTAAATTGTTGAGTAGAATCCTGCATCAAGGTTTGAGTGGCCTGGCTTTTATATAATAAAACTTCTCCTCAGCCTACATGTGTTTGATAAAGCACTGTGCTCCTCTATGTCTAGGATTCCTTATCTCATAAATGGGGAGAATAACAGAGTTTCATCTCTGCCAACAATAAAGGAGTTCTATAAAATTATGACTGTTAATCTAATTCTTTATATTGATACTTCAAAATCAGATTGTTCTAACCATTTGCTGGTATCTGAGAACTAAATTCCTCACTTTCTCATGACAAATAAAACTGATGTTATGTGGATTCAAGTTAGGATCAACATTATTTTTTATTACCAGATTTAAGATCATTAAAGAATTTTCCTCCAAACTAATCAAGATTCATCATTCACCCAATATAGATTTCAAGATTAGAAAAGAATGTGTTTTCCCACTGTTAAAGCTATCAACATGGAGAGAGATGAGAGGTTTCATGAAAACAAATTTTATTAGAGGACATATTGACAAAGATTAAATTTTCCTTTTTGTTTTCTTTTGATCATAAAAAGAATAACATTGATGATAAGGTAAGATCCTTGAACTGGATTCTTTTCCAGTTAAAAGTGAGCCATATATTACAAAAGTGATAATATTTAAGGTGATATGTAAAATATTTCAAATCTACTGGACTGAGCACCCAACAATCAGAAGCCCCACCCCCAGAACAGAGAGCAGGTGTCAAGGGCCTCCTCCAATGCCAAGCTCCGGCTTGATTGTACAGGATGAGGGAGAAGCCCCCAAAACGGATTAAAGTGGGTCACAAGAACTATTAATATACTAACTGCTATAGAAGTACTTCACAATTAGAAAATGGCACAAAGTGGTGCTTGCTGGCTGAACATTAGCCTACACTAGGTTGTTAGAGTGGATTAATTACTAAAAACATTTGGTTACATGAATTTCCTGCTAAACAAAAAAAGAGAATAACCCTTGAACTTGGTGCTACCATATCTTTTGAATTTTATATTGCATACATGTTACCTTGTCAAAAAATATTTTGAAAGGGGCGCCTGGGTGGCTCAGTGGGTTAAGCCGCTGCCTTCGGCTCAGGTCATGATCTCAGGGTCCTGGGATCGAGTCCCGCATCGGGCTCTCTGCTCAGCAGGGAGCCTGCTTCCCTCTCTCTCTCTCTCTGCCTGCCTCTCTGCCTTGTTGTGATTTCTCTCTGTCAAATAAATAAATAAAATCTTAAAAAAAAAATATTTTGAAAATAATAGGGTAAATCCTCCTGTGGCCTAAAAATTAATCCTTGGTATAAAAACATATATTCTTATCCATCAAGTATTCCCCAAAGCTGATTGACAAGAACTTAAAGATAAAATCAAATCCAGCCTTCTATTCTGATACTGGGTTGCACACTGATTACAAATGTCACAAACATCTCAACATTTCACTAGATATTATATCTCTGCTTTCCTTCCTCAGAGTCTGTTTTATAGTTCAGAGGAATACAGCTAACCATTCCTTTCTTACATCGTTTCAAACAGGCAAAAATTTAAAAAATTAAAGCAGCTTTTTGGGTACATACCCTCATGTGTACTCAGAAAATTAAATGAGTGTATGAATAACTTTCACCAGTTTATGTTTTCTGCCTCTAGGAGCTATGGTATACAGTCTTTCACTAACTGGAATATTGGTGGCCAAGAAAAAAATGAATAACAACAAATCTGTAACACACACACATCAATTTTTTCCCCTGAAGTCTAATTACATAACACTTTACAGGCACTAAGACTGAAAATGCCTGAATCCAGATAGACCTTGATGACAATTCAGTTCATTGGAATAAGAGATTAAGAACCACATAACTGATATGCCAAATTGACTGGTTACAGAAATGATACCTTCTACAGATACTACTATATAATCACTCTTCCAGCATCATTACTAGATATAGAAGCCTATTGAATAAGCTTGGATAAAAGGAAGATTTGAAAAAAACTTACTATGCCATGAGAACAGGTCAAGCTTCATCTGGTCAATGTGGAAAGACAATATTTTACTGGATAGAAGATACTTATGACAGAGTAGCCTGGATTTTTATGATAATAAACAAAAATCTGTAATTAATCAACAAACCCAGGTGGGTAGGACAGATATTGATAAAATTTTCAAATCTCATCAATAGTAGTTGCAAATATTAACCTGATGAGATATAAAGAGTGAACCTATGGCATTCAAAGTACATTTTAGAAGGTAAACCAAAAATAACCAATGGGGAAAAGTCAGGTCTTATATGTCTTAAGAAACAGCTAACTACATAAATCCTACTCATTATTTTTTTTTTTAAATCTTTGGAGGTATTTTTCAAGATCTGCTCTCCAGCAAAAACTTGAAATATATATCCTCAATACAGTATGAAGTATTCCTCCCTTCATTCCTTTGACTGTCAGGCTGATGTACCAGTCACAGTATAAAAAAGCAAGCTTTAAATATATATTAGAACAAGTTCTCCTGCAAGATTTCCAATGCCTTTTGGTTTTGGCCTGGCTGGAAAAACCACAAGAATAGCCTTGCATGCATGCAAAATTCTGGCTTAGCCCAAGAAACTCGGAAGGCACACAAGAACTATTCTCAACTACCAAACTTTCTCAATCCTCTACTGAGGTTAAGTTTGGTGGGAGGGATAAGAAGGGACAAGCCAAGTCATTAGTTCCAAACCAATCACTAGTATCTAGCATGCTGTTAGGCCAAAGTCTATTGGCAACAGCAAACATCCGTATTTGTCCAGGAAAAATCTGATCATACGATAAAAGCTGGAATTTATGAGAATCCTTGTTCAATCAAATAACTGAAACTATAAATTTATTTCATACCTTTGGGTTAACAAAACAATGGAACTAAAAAAAAGATATATGACAGGTCTCATACATCTTAATACTTATTTCTCCCCTCTCTGCATAAAAAGTCAGCAATCTTTAATTAAGGAAAAATAATCAAAAGAAGAGAAAACAAAGTTGTTCCCCCCTCCTTGGAGCAGAACTTTATACAATACAAGTAATTCTACACCCTGGGAAAAACTGGTCTCCTAGATGTAACATGCTCTCCCTTATAAAACAGTACAAATGGCTCAAGAGTTCAAATAAAATACTAGCAAGTAGATGCCTTTGAAAAATGGAATACAGCAGGCATGTGATACTCCACCCCGGCATTTAACATATGGTACATTGCTAAAATTCAAAGCAATCCTTACCAAAAGGTAGTTCAGACATACTTAAACTTTACCTAAAATGCAGAAGACGGACACTCTCAATAAAGCTGAGGTTCGTTAACATGGGAAATGAATATATCAAGAATTTTAACCAAGATAACTTCAGAGGGGCACCTGGGTGGCTCAGTGGGTTAAAGCCTCTGCCTTCGCCTCAGGTTATGATCCCAGGGTCCTGGGATAGAGCCCCATATCGGGCTCTCTGCTCAGCAGGGAGCCTGCTTCCCTTCCTCTCTCTCTGTCTGCCTCTCTGCCTACTTGTGATCTGTCTGTCAAGTAAATAAATAAAATATTAAAAAAAAAAAGATAACTTCAGAAAAACTTAAGTTTATGTAACAATTTTTATCATTTTCTACCATGAGTAGCAGACACTTCATATGCCCAATACATTAAAACTCTGGTGTACCGTACCCAGTACTCTCATACTTAAACATAGTAAGAAAAAATATATATATCAGAAAATTCTCTTTGTGAGATGTTCTTAGACTAGAAAAGAATCTACCCGATTATTCTTATTTTCTCATTAAAGTAGTCAAGACGGTACTTTAAGCACTACTCATGTGTCAAGCACTCCTTGGGTTTTAGAATCTGGTATAATATGCAGAATTAAAGATCATCACATCAGTCAGAAACAAAGTAAAAGAGGAATGGGTGTGTGTGTCTAAATGTCTATTTTAGTGGAGACACCTTAAGATGTGCAGATATAGTTTTGTAAATACACTTTGCCTGGCCAAATGTGTATATACAAAACATCAGGGGGAGAAAAGAAAGCTTTAAATTTTGAGAAGTCTGCATACAAAACTTTTCTAGTTTTAAGATGAATGTGATGACCAGGGACTAATTTTCATTATCACAAAAAAACTGACACAAAAAAATGTTTAGATGAGGAACCCACAAGAGGGCCTAGACATATAATACATGTTAAGTCAGTACAGTTATAAATTAATTGGTCTTTGCCTTTTTCTTTTTTGTCTTTTTCAGGCTATTCTGATCACCATTTTTGCTAATCTGTCAACTATGTCCAAATTTAATAAATTTCAATACTTCTCATGCTTGCTATGATTTGGAAGATATCTAAATTCCTTACATTTAAACAACAAAAATAGAATATAAAAAATTCACACGTGACAGAACCAAGAAAATAATCTGTAAATGTAACTTCAGGATGAAATTAAAAACTTGGTATAGAAGATTTTCAAAAGGGAAAACTGTTTTTCTAACTTCTCTACCTTAAAGCAAACACCACACACACACACACACACACACACACACACACAAGGAAGGGGAGAGGAGTCTGTTGTCACTGTCTGTATACAGTAGCAAAACAAAAATGTTAACCAAGAAATATGTTCCTATCTTATTTATGTCAAACTGGAATTTTTAATGAACTAGGCTCAAAGTAAGATAAAATAAAAACAACATGTTGAATTTGATTTCTTGAGTACTTTCCACTCACTGTAACAGCATGTTAGCAATAGTCCCAGCTTTGAACTTCAGCACACTGAGTCAACTACAGCTTTCTTTGGAAAATTCTCTCCAAAAGTTATTTAGGATAAAAAGAAAATTCATTTTAAGAATGTGTCAGCATCTAAAAAACAGCTTAGATCAAGGACTCATACACATGCATTAGCTGAACTCCTGTATAATGAGATACTTCTGAAAACAGGAGAAACAAGCAACAAACACAACCGTGTAAGAGGTGGAGAGCAAGATACTTTCTCTTTAAAAACTAAGACATCTTATTCCTTAAGTTACAGAATTATATCTGTTTTAGCAAATACACCATATTTTCCCCATGTATGACTTTCTCTGATAGTCCCTCTTTGCTATTATACCAATCCTTCAGTATAAAGAAGATTTTTCTTACTGTGATCACTAATCCCACATTGGGAAAAACAGGACACAAGTTAAAAAAAGAAGGAAAAAAAAACTTAATGCTGAATAAATTCTAGTTTTTTGGTCACAGCTAAAACTTTTGTTTCTTTTTTAACTTTCAAAAACAAAGAGAAGTCCATCCTACAGTCACTGAAATTCTGTTAGAGTATCTCTCATCTTTCTTGTACAGAAGAATTTCCCAGTGATTTCAACGGGAAACACACACATATACACAATCTGGACAGGTTCAATATTAGATGACAAAAAGGGGGGGGGGGGACGGCAACAGGCTGAAACAGAATATTCTGACAGGCAAATAAATATGAAGGAACAAGACAATGATTAACTCACACCTACCACAGGGGCAGTAGAATGACTTTTAGAACTTTAAAGAAAATACGGATACTTATATACCAACAATAATAAATGATTTAGAATTTTTGGAGAGAAAATCTGCCTTGGCATATGCATTTTTAAAAATCATCACATGGCGTCTGATGGCTCGGTTGGTTAAGTGTTTGCCTTCAGCTCAAGTCATGATCTCAGGGTCCTGGGATCAAGCCCCAAGTTGGGCTCTCTGCTCACTGGGGAGCCTACTTCTCCCTGTCCCTCTGCTCTCCCCCCTTCCTTGTGTGCTCTCACTCTCAAATAAGTAAATAAATAAATCTTAAAAAAAAAAAAAAGCATCATGAGTAATTTATTACGTACTGCAAATGGTGGGACCAAAGGATGAAGAAATCCTGATCAGTGAAAACTGTTAAAGTCATCTTAAGCAAAAAAGCATTACAGTAATGCAACTACCCATTAACTTAAAAAAAATTAAGATAGTCTACATCACGGATAATAATCCTTGATAGAGAAAACTATAGACATAAAAGAATTGCTAAGTCTGAGCCAGTGCACGTAACGAAGAATGACAATTTAAAGACAAAAGCCCAATGAAACAAGTAAAGGAATATTCTTATGTAAACAATCTTAGATGTGGCATGCTCCTATGGAAAGCCTTCCAAGATCTACATTTACTTTACTGTTGTTAATTACCAGTATAAAAGATTTTTAAAATCATGACATGGAAGAAAAAGTAAACAAAATTAAGTAAACATTATGGGAAAAGTCGGCATATATAGCACATTAGCTTAATTTGAGCTTTGTTTTCTTCTGTACTTTAGCAGAATTTCACATGTCCTTTCATCAATCTGGAGCAAGCTATTTATTTTCTAAATGATCATAAGAATGCTGGCTTTTTAACAGGAGCCCAGGAATACGTAGGGCTGGTCCACAATCTCTTTCCCTTAAGTGGATAGTTCTAAAACGAAAACTGAAACAAGAATTCACAATGTATCATTTTGAAAAGTAAACTCATTACTAATCAGCTGTAAAATAATGGCAATGCATCAAAATTGCTATGCTAGAAAATTGGTATACCAATGATAACTATAACAACTAGTATTTATTAATGGCATTATTATTAGCCAAGTAATATACGTTATCTCACTGGATCCTCACAATGCTCCTATGAATACGTTCTATGGTTTATTCCCCCATTTACTCAAGAGGAAATTAAAATTCATATGTAAGAAACTGCCCAAGGTCATCCTGTTCCTAAGTACCAGAACTGGAGCTTTGATCAAGGCCTGACTGACTTCAAAATAATCAGTTAGCTCTACTAACAGAAGTATTTGGCAGTTCCAAAGTAGAAAGTTTTGCAGAAATGCAACACTCTTTTGGGAATTCATAAATTAAAAAAATATAAATTATTATATATCATTATTAAAGGTAGAAAAATATAAGAATATGAGTACATAAAACATGGTAAGAGTACAAAATAACTTTGGATCTTCAAGTTGTTTAAATACGGGTATTTACCAAGTTCTTGCAGTGGATGGTTTGAAGTTGTAAAAATAAGGAGTTATAAAAAGAACTAAATTCCAATTTGATGAGGTCAGCTAACCCACTAAACACATGGATACCTTGTTTTATTGCGCTTCATCTCATTTTGCTTCACAGGTATTGCGCTTTTTATACATTGAAGGCTTGTGGCAACCCGCGTGAAGCAAGTTTATCAATTTCATTTTCTCAACAGCATTTCTTCACTTCATGTCTTTGTGTCACATTTTGGTAATTCTTATTATTTTCAACTTTTTCATTATTATTATACCTAAATTGCAACAATCTCCTAAAAAATCTTTAGCAGATGAGGAGTTCCTTCTTGTGGATGAGCAAAGAAAGTGGTTTCTTGAGGTGGAATCTACTCTTGGTAAAATGCTGTTGAGATAGTTGAAATGACGAGAAAGAATATTACATCAACTCAGCTGATAAAGCAATAGAGACTTTGAGAGGACTACCTCCAATTTCAAAGGAAGTTCTACTATGGGTAAAATGCTATCAAACAGCATTGCATGTTACAGAGAAATCATAGAAGGAAGAGTCAATCAATGCAGCAAACTTCACCATTGTCTGATTTTAAGAAATGGCCACAGATGCCCCAACCTCCAGCAACCACCACCCTCATGAGTCAGCAGCCATCAACATCGAGGCAAGACCCTCCACCAGCAAAAAGAAGTTATGGCTAGCTGAAATCTCAGATGATGGTTAAGCATTTTAGCAATAAAGTATTTTTAGTTAACGTACATACTTTTCTGGACATAATGCTACTACACACTTAACAGACTACAGTATGGTGTAAACATGACTTTTATATGCACTGGGAAACCAAAAAATTCATTTGAATCACTTTACTGCTATATTCACTTTACTGTGGTGGTCTGGAACCAAACCCACAATATCCCCAAGTTATGTCTACACGAGGCTAATTAAACGTGAATAAGAACTTTTAATTCTTTGTGAAAAGTTGAAATCATAACACAGCTTATTTCTATTTTTTAATTAGAAACTGTTGATCATATCATTTGGTAGCTTTAATAAGTGCTATTTCATTTGAGTGTATTAGGTGCACAAATGTGCTAAGCAAATGAATTAGAACTTAAGGGGTTTTTTCCCTTTCATTTGATTACCAATGTAAAAAAAAAAAGTAAGATGGGCATTTAAATCATTAAGCTTCAAATTAGTATTTGAATCCATGGTAATTTGCTGAAACAAAACCCAAAGCATATTCTAAAATTTGTAAGTTTACTTTACTCATGTTTAATGAGTCATGTTTAAAAAAGTCACATTTTAGAAAAGTATTAGAAAAAGAAATCAGCAATGATCCAAAGGTTGATGTACTTATATATGACAGGATGGTGTACACAAATCCTCAACTCTTGTCAATACAGAGAGAGATACAAAGAATGTCATGGCTCCTACATATTCCCTGATCCCAGGATAACTTGTTAAGTGAAGAACATATGTAATAAGTAATCACTATTTGAATACGTATTAAAATAAATAAGGGGGGTGGTCTGGGATATCTGGAATGGATATGTTAAGAGCTCAGAGAATCCTCTAACCTCATGTATCTTTTAAGCAAAAACAATCATTCAAAGTCTCTGGACATTTATCAAAGGGCTTACAATAAATTGAGCAGCATTTATTAAACAAGTTTATAGAAACCTTGTAAGAACAGAAGGAAATTATGATACTCAACCTAGAACTTCACCCACTCACCCACAGCTGAGTCTTGCAGAAGAACCATTTCAATAGGCTCAGCAGCTGAGTGACAGCTCCCATCTTCCCCAACCTATTAGTGTAAAAATCATTCCTGGTGGTCTTGGCAGCTGGTGAACATTAATAGATCTTATGTTCCATAGCTCTATGCTGCAGAAGGCTTACATCACATAAATAGGACAGCTGGTAAAAAAATACAATTCTTTTCTGCACAGTTCTGTATTGCAGGACAGCTGCTTGGTTGGGCTCAGAAGACAAATGCCAGTTCCCATCTCTAGTACATTACTGAGGTAAAAGAATTATTCCAGAGATATTTAACAGCTATAAACACATGACAATCCCTTTCTCATGAACTCTGTATTACAGAAGATCTATAATGAGCAATGGTGGCAGCCATGTAGCAGAATAGTACCTACCCTCTCTCCCTCATGCATAGCTGCAACTGTGAAAGAAGGATCTGGGTGAGGAAGTCAATGAAGAGCAAATTAAGCATCCTATTCTTCCAGGGCCTGTGCACAGTCCATAGGTTCTATGACAGGGAAGGGTTATAGCAAGGCTTTAGCACACAAAGCACCTATAGCAAAGGGAATGATCTATAACTGATGTATAAGTGAATCAGGCTGGGGATCAATGGATATCCTAGGGCCCTGTCACAAACATTAAAGCAATAAACTAGAAATTAACAGAAACTAACAGCTACTTATGATAAAACATAGACAAGTCAGAATCACAAAATAGAGTCCAGGAAAGAGATAGTTAAAGAAAGCGTGGTTCTAAAACAGTCATTTCTCATAGTCAGAAATAGTATGTAAATATCCATTTAACTCTACAAAAGCTGCACAATTCAAAAAAAAAAAATGAACTTCACTAAATAATCAACAAAAGCACAAAGTCTCTGGAGGACTGAAGACACAAAGTTGCTACCATATTTTATCTAAAATGTCTACTTTTCAATAAAAAATTACTAGACATGAAAAGAACTATTAAACTGTGTCACATACAAAGGGAAAACAGGAGTCAACGGAAACTGCCTTTGATGTGGTCTAGACATTACTTAGCAGAAAAAGACTTCAGAGCACCTACTGAAAAAATGTTCGAAGAACTAAAGAAAACTATGCTTAAATAATTAAATAACATCTCATAAAATACACACTATCAATAAAGAAGGATTTATACAAAAGAAACAACAGGAAATTCTGGAGCGGAAATGTAGAATAAAAGAATGAAAAATTTCGTAGGTAAAATGCTATCAAACAGCATTGCATGTTACAGAGAAATCATTCATAAAAGAAGCAGTCAATTGATGTGGCAAACTTCACTGTTGTTTTATTTTTAGAAACTGCCACAGCCACTCCAACCTTCAGCAGCCACCACCCTGATCAGTCAGCAGCCATCATCATTGAGGCAAAAACCTCCACCGGCAAAAAAGATATTATGGCTAGCTGAAATCTCAGATGATGGTTAAGCATTTTTTAGCAATGAATTATTTTTTGTAGCTTCTAAATATTAGGTTTGAACTGAGAGAAAAATAATCAGTAAATCTGAAGAAGTATCAATAAAGACTGTGAAACCTGAACTACAGCGTTTAAATAATGAGGAAAAATGAATAGAGCCTCAGAAAAGTGTGAGACAGTATTAAGCAGACCAACATGTACATAGTGAAAGTAACACAAAAGAAGAAGAGAATAAAAAATATTTAAAGAAATAACGGCTGAAAACTTTCCACAGTGACAAAATACAATCTATACATATAAGAAGCTCAATGACTTCCATGTATGAAAAACTAAGAGATACACACCCAGACATATTACACTCAAAATGCTAAAAGACAAAAACAGAAACAATTTGAAAACAGTAGAAAAATGATTCATCACATACAAGATAACCACAAAAAAATTAAGAGCTTACTTCTTATTAGAAATAATGAAAGAGAGAAGGTAATGGGATGACATTTTTAAAGTGCTAAAACTAAACAAAAAACTTCTCACAAGAATCTTATATCCAACAAAAGGAAACAAAAAAGCTTTTTAAAAGTAGAAAACTATCTTTAAAGAATGAAAATGAACAAAAGGTACTTCAAGATAATTGTTAGCAGACATAACTTACAATAAATACTAAAGGAAGTTCTTAAAGCTAAAACAAGTAAAATCAGACAATAACTCAATTGTTATTTAATTGTTATTAACATGAATAAAGCATGCCAGTAAAGTTAATAATGTAGGTAGTTTTAAAAGACAATATAATTGGTTATTTCTGCTCTGTTCTTCTCTTGATTTGAAAAGCAATTACGTTTTAAAAAGGTGTATAACCATATTTGTACAAGAGACAGTATAGATTCAAAGATACAAACTGGTTCAAAATAAAAGGATGGGATAAGTTCTATTTTTAATTTCTTATGGAACCTCCACACTGTTTCCAAAGTGGCTGCCCCAGCTTGCATTCCCACCAACAGTGTAAGAGGGTTCCCCTTTCTCCACATCCTCTCCAACACTTGTTGTTTCTTGTGTTGTTAATTTTGGCCATTCTAACTGGTGTAAGGTGGTATCTCAATGTGGTTTTGATTTGAATCTCCCTGATGGCTAATGATGATGGACGGGACTGGAGGAGATTATGCTGAGTGAAATAAGTCAAAGAGAGAGTCAATTATCATATGGTTTCACTTACTTGTGGCCCATAAGCAATAACATGGAGGACATTAGGAGAAGGAGAGAAGAAGTGAGTTGGAGGAACTCAGAGGGGGAGACAAACCAAAAGAGACTGTGGACTCTGAGAAACAAAGGGTTTTGGAGGGGGAAGGGGGTGAGGGATTGGGTGAGCGGGGTGGTGAGTATTGTGGAGGGCACGTATTGCATGGAGCACTGGGTGTGGTGCATAAACAACGAATCTTGGAACACTGAAAAAATAAAATAAAATTTTAAAAAAATTAAATATAATGGGAAAATGGGAGAATGATGGGAAAAGATAGACC
Organism: Meles meles; assembly: GCF_922984935.1. Classification (NCBI taxonomy): domain Eukaryota; kingdom Metazoa; phylum Chordata; class Mammalia; order Carnivora; family Mustelidae; genus Meles; species Meles meles. The sequence continues at coordinate 66,915,008 of NC_060072.1, forward strand.
ATGCAAATAAAAAACGATAGCAGAGCCAGAGTGGCTATACTAATGTCAGAAAAAAACAAACAAACAAACCAGACTTTAAAAGGAAAAAAAATCATCCAGAGCATCTAACAAGAATAAAAGGGTCAATACATTAGGAAGATACAATACTTAAAAACATATGCAGTGAACAAAATACCCCCAAAATATATAACAAAACGTGACAGAATAACAAAGAGTTCAACAATAATGGATACTTTGATATCCATACAATCAATAAAGGACAGAAAAACTAATCATATTACCAACAGCAGATGGAAGAGTTAAACAACACTATGAACCAACTGAATGCACCTGGAGACATCTACAGAATATTCCCTCCCAGTCAAAATCATCAAAGCGAGTTTTCCAACCAAAGGAAATTAAATTAGAAATTAATAACAGCCAGAAATTTGGGGAATTCATATATATAAATTACGCAACACTTTTCTAAAGAAACAATGTATTAAGGAAGAAATCACAATAAGGATTATAAATTCTTTAACGTGAACAAAAATGAAAATACAACATATAAAACTTATGGGATGAAATTAGTAAGAATCAAGGGGAAAACATAAATGTTTATATTAAAAAGAAAAAGATATTAATCAGAAAAAAGGTATTACATATTTCACCTACTTATCCGTTTTAACAAACTAGAAAAACAACAAAGTTAAGGCCAAAGTAAGCAGAAGGCTAAGCAAATTAAAGGTTAGAGTGGAAATTAGTAAATAAGAGAATAGAAAATGGTAGAAAATGAACAAAACCAAAAGTTAATTATTTGAAGACACAAACAAGAAACCTTTAGATAAATAAAACAAGAAACAAGAAACCTTTAGATAAATTGATCAAATGGAGAAGAGGGAAGACTCAAACTACAAAATGAGAAATGAAAGAGGAGATAGCGCCACTTACCTTATAAAAATAAAAGCACATAAACAACTACATGCTAAAAATTAGATCACTTAGATATAAGAACTAAATTCCTAGAAAAACAAAATTACCAAACAAACTCAGGAAGAAAAAAGATATCACTAACAGGTGACTGAATTTATTTAAAAAACAGAAAACAAAAAAACTCTCACACAGAATAATCCAGTATCACCTAGTTATATTGGTGAATTCTACAATTCTTATAATTAATACTGATCCTTTACAAACTCTTCCAAAAAATTAAAGAAAGGAGAACATATCCTAACTCATTTTGAGTAAAGTATTATACTGATAGCAAATACTATACTGATAGTATTATACTGATATTAGGTGCCTGCCCTGCAAGACACCAAAGAAAATGACAAACCAATATCTTATGAATAAAGATTCAAAATACTCAACAAAATATTAACAAACTGATTGATGCAACACATAAAAAAATTATACACCATGACCAAGTGATATTATCTCAGGAGTGCAAAATAGATTTAACATCCAAAAATCAAGTAGAATATACCATATTATAAGGAAAAAATTATCATTTCAAAAGACACAAATAGCACTGAGCAAAATTCTGCAACCTTTCATGATTAAAAAATGTTTTTCAACAAACTGGAAATAGAAAGTAATTTTTTCGGGGCGCCTGGGTGGCTCAGTGGGTTAAAGCCTCTGCCTTCGGCTCAGGTCATGATCCCAGGATCCTGGGATCAAGCCCCACATCGGGCCCTCTGCTCAGCGGGGAGTCTATTTCCTCCTCTCTCTCTGCCTGCCCTCTCTGTCTACTTGTGATCTCTGTCTGTCAAATAAATAAATAAAATCTTAAAAAAAAAAAAAAGAAAGTAATTTTTTCAACCTAATGAAGATCATCTATTTACAACCCACTTGTAACAAGATACTTAAATGGGGAATAACTGAATGTTGTCTCCCTAAGATCACATATGTTCATGTAGCCCTTATTCAAATTGTATTGGAGGTCTTTCCAGGACAATCAGGCAAGGAAAAAAAAATAAAAGGCACCCAGACTGGAAAGAGGTGCAGGTGGCAAGTGGCATAATCTTATATATAGAAAATCCTAATAAATCTATTAAAAAACTATTAGAACTAATGAACATATATATATCAGAACAAATAAACAAAATCCTGTTATTATTAATCATATTATTATATGCTAGCACTGAAAAATCTGAACATGAAATAGGAATAATTCATTTTATAATATTAAAAAGAATATAGTGAAAACTACAATAGATGATAAAATCAATGGCAAAATATTCATAATTATGTACCAGAAAACTTAAACTATTAAAATGGCAATACTTCCCAAACTGGTCTACATATTCAATGCAAATACAAATCAAATCCCACTAGGATGTTTTTCAAAATTCATGCACTGATACTAAAACTCATAAGAAAATGTAAGTGACTTAGAAAAGCCAAAAAAATTGGAACAACAACGAAGTTGGACAATATACATTTCCCAAAATCAAAAACTTACTATAAAGCTACAGTAATAAAAAGTGTGGTAATAGCATTGAGACAGACATATAGTTCAATGAAAAGGAATTAAGAGTCTACAGATAAATCCCCACAGAGACAGTTGATTTTTGACAAAGGTCCCAACACAATTCAATGAGGAAAGGACAATCTTTCAACAAATGACGCTGGAAACAACTAGATATGCACATTAAAAAAAAGAAGAAAGAAAGAAGAGTTCCATCCCTTCTTCATATCACATACAATAATTAATGCAAAATGGATCAAGGACTTAAATGCCAATTAAACACACTAGGATGGCTAATTTGTTTTGTTTTATGGAAAATAACAAGTGTTGGTATGGATGGAGAGAAACTAGAACCCTCAGTCACTACTGGTTGGAATATAAAATAGTGCAGCCAGAAACATTCTGATAGTTATGTTAAACACAGATAGCCATACAACCCAGTAATTCCAACCCTACGTATATACCAAGGAGAACTGAAAATATACATCCACACAGTGTTATTTACAATAGTCGAAAAATGAACACAATCCAAATGACCATTAATGATGAAAGGATAAATAAAATGTGGTATACCCATACAATGGAATATTACTGGACAATAAAAAAGGAATGAAATACTAACACATGCAACAACGTGCATGAACATCGAAAATATTATGCTAAGTGAAAGTCAATCAAAAAGATCACAAACCATATAATTCTATTTATACAAAATGTCCAGAAGATGCAAATCTATAGTGACATAATATAGATTAATGGTTACCAAGGGCTAGAAAACAGGTGGTTGGGCAAGGAGAAAAGAACGACTGTTAAAGGATATAAGGTTTCATGCAGGGTGTTGAAATGCTCTGAAATTACACTGTGGTGATGACTGTATAATTCTGTGAATACACTAAAAACTAGAGAATTATAAACTTTAAATTGGTGAATTCTGTAATGTGTGAATTATATCTCAATAAAGATGTTCAAAACAAAAATTATAAAATATTAAAATATCACTATCTTACTCAAAATCAAAATACATGATTAGTAAACTTTCCTCTGTGGTGATAATTACTGATAACTTCAGTCGCTTAGAAATTACAGTAACAAATGGAGAAAAAGCCTTTTCTATTACATTTTAAACTTATTACGGTTTTTGAAATACAAACGCAAAGTAGGTGCTCGCTTCGGCAGCACATATACAAATGCAAAGTAGCTCCAAATGACTTTGATAGTTTATAATTTTGCAACCAAACTCTAAATAAAGAAATCTCAAGTTTTACCATGGAATAGATTGTAGAAGTAAATAAATCTGCGATACTACCAAATTTAAAAAAAAAAAAATCACACAACTGCTGGTGTTAGCCTTTTACCAGTTCAAGTTAAGTTTATGTCTGTCCCTCTTCCTTGTTTACAATATAATTTTCTTGTTTTTCTTTTTTTTTAAGATTTTATTTATTTATTTGAGAGAGAGAGCACAAGCAGGGAAGCAGCAGAGAGAGAGGGAGAAGCAGGCTCCCTGCTGAGCAGGGAGCATGACTGGGGGCTTGACCCCAGGACCCTGAGGTCTTGACCTGAGCTGAAGGCAGACACTTAACCCACTGAGCCACCCAGGCAGCCCTACAATATAATTTTCTTCAATTTTCTTTTACATACATTAAGAACCACATTGAACAATGTTACATATTTTTTAATTTAACAAATATAATTTAGGAAACTTAAAAAAAGAAAGTCTATTGCATTTATCCACAATCTTGTCCTTTCCTTTGTTCTTTCCTAATGTTCCAAAATTCCTTCCTTTATTAATTTCCTTTGGTTTGGATAACTTCCTTGGACACTCTCTTCGAGTAGGTTTGCTATGACAAATGCTCTTACTTTTCCTTTACCTGAGAACATCTTGATTTCTTCCCTTCATTGCAGAAACATATTTTCATTGGATATAAAAATCTGAGTAGACACTTATTTTCTTTCAGTGTTGTTCCATTTCCTTCTGGCCTCCCTGGTTTCTGATGAAAAATCCAATGTAAATCTAATTGATTTCCTGTAGGTCAAATGCCATCTTTCTCCACTGCTTTCAAGAATTTTTTTCTTTGTCTTTAGTTTTCAGACGTTTGACTATAATGTATGTAGCAGTCAGGGTCCCTACAGAAATAGAACCAATAGGATGTGTATATAGAGAGAAAGACTGACTTTAAGAAACTGGCTCCCACAAAAGTGAACACTGGCAAATTTAATTATCTGCAGGGTAGAATGGCTGATTGAAGATCCAGAGAAGAGCCAATGCTGCAGTTCAAGTCTAAAAGGCTGTCTGCTAGCAAAATATCTTATTGATGAGGGAAAACAGGTCCTTTGTTCTATTAAAACCTTCTAACAGTTGGGTGAGAATCACCCACATCATGGAGGGCAATCTGCTTTACTCAAGGTCCACAATACAGATGTCAGTTGATCTTATGTGGAACGAATCCTAACAAAAATATCCAGAATAATGTTGGACAATATCGAGGCATCATGGCCTCACCAACTTAACACATAAAATTAAGAATCACAGTGGGTCTTAGTGGGTTTTGTTTTGATTTTGGTATTATTATTATTTTGGTTAATCCTGTTTAAGAGTTCACTCAGCTTCTTCAATATGTAGTTTTATTTCTTTAGCCAAATTTGAGAAATTTTCAGCCAGTATTTCTTTGAATATATTTTCAGCTCTATCCTCTTTCTCCTCTTTTTCCAGGATTCTGATGACATGAATTTTTGATCTTCTGTTATCATCACAGGTCCTTGCTCATTTGTTTTGAGTCTATTTTCTCTCTATTGTTCAAACTGGGTGACCTATATTTGCTATTTTCAAGTTCATTGGTTATTTCCCATTTTTCCATTATGACATTGAGCCCATATACTGAAATTTTTTTGTATTGTATTTTTAAGTTCTAAAATTTTCATTTGGTTCTTTCTATATATAATCTATTTCATTGCTGAAGACTTTCTATTCTTTTGCTGAGACTTCCTATTTTTTTCATTTGTCTCAAGCATATACATAATTGCTTGTTAAAACATTTTTATGATGGACACTTAAAATCCTTGTCAGATAATTCTAACATTGGTGTCACCTCGGTGTTAGCTTCTGTTCATTATCTTGTTTTCACTCAAGATGAGATATTCTTGTTTCTTTGTATGGGTACTGATTTTCAATTGAAATTTGGGTATTTTAAATCTTGCTTTAGGCAGACTTCCTCTATAAGACTTACTCCAACAGGGCAAGAGGGGAACAGCCAAGTATTAAATCCAGGTTCCTGATTAATTCTCCACTGATACTCAGAGCAGGGGAAACAAGAATCTCCTCATTATTGCTGGACATGGTTGGGAGTTCAGCACACAAAGCCTTCAATGACTTCACTCTGGCTGACAGGAGCAGGGCTGCCACCTTATTGTTTCCCAAATAACCTTCACTGACACTTTAGAGGGCTGACCTTACTACCACTGAGCAATAATGAAAGCCTTGACTTTCCTTAAACATCTGTTGATACCTTGATAGTACAGAAAGTGGCTCACTACCATCAGGGTAGGGTGGAAGTCTAGGCTTCCTACACGGCCTACCCTGACACTTGGGAGGAGAGGATTTATTGTCCCATGAGACTGAAAGTCAGCCTTCTCTGAAGCCTCCCAATGGAGAAGAGGAAAGCTATCTCACCGCAGCCTAGGGAAAGTGAAAGTCTACAACCCTTAACCAGCTTTTGTTGGACTGGAGGGTGGTGCCACATTTTGTGTTTGGTGGAAGTAGAATGGTTATTATCTAAGAATCTTGCTACCTGGAGGCATTCCTGGTCTTTTGGACGGAGACAGCAGCCTTTTCTTAGAATTTGTTATCAGAGCCGATTTGGTACTTCTGGGTTGTTCACTTCTCCAGAACCTAATCAGCCAAATTAAAGAAGAAGAAAATCCAGGGCCCCCAGTGTCATGTAATTACCTGGATCCCAGAGTCCCTAGGCAGTCTGCCTTCTGTCTTTTAGGATTTTATGTCTGTTCTATACATAATGTCCAAGGATTTATTTATTTATTTTTTTTAGCTGTATAGCAGGAAAAATAGCAGAGGGTAGAGGGGTGGGCGGGATCTACTTCACCTTTCTGGAAGGAAAGATTAACGTAAAAATAATGCATCTTCCTGCCTATTAATTTTTAGGCTTTTGTCATTCTTATTTACTTCATTTGTATTTTTCACTATCATTTCTAATGAATTTTTTTTTTCCATGTTCCTCAACTCAGCTTGGAGGGGGCAAAATGACTTAGAACATCTAGTCCAGGATAACCAACCACAAGAGTATAAGATCCCTAAAAGCCAGGAATGGTAGTAAAAAGGTACAGCTTTCTCGAGTCCAGTTGCATATTTGAGCAAATACCTGCACAGGAAGGAGGGGTGAAAGTCAAAGCATCAAGAGAAGCTATGGTTTTCAGTGACTTACTACCTACATATGATCTGTGCATGCGCATGGGTGGATGTGTAATATAAATTCCATTGGACCAAAGATCTATCTTCTTCAGTGCTATATCCACAAGAGTCTCTGGCATAAGGAAGGAAGTCAATGTTTCTTGAATTAAGGAAAGAGTAAATCAAAGAGAATGTTCATACAACTTCTGTTAGCAATAGTAAGTAGAAGTTGTATTTTCATTTGTTTTTGAGTTATCTAATGATTCATAAATCATCCATCAAAATATTTATATACTTTAGCAAAAGGAAGCTTTAAAAGTTATCAACAAAAAGTAAGTTACTGTCTAAAAAAGAAACACGTAATACAGTAATAATCACACGACCACCTCAAGTTTGAATTTCAAATGGAAAAAAAATACATTGTTTCTTTTTCTGTTCCATAGTGGGTCACAAATCAACACTTAAATTATAAAGACATCTAACCTACGAGGAAAACAATGCCTGTTTTTCCTGCCTGAATTACTTTATTTTTTCCTATCTTACTTTGAAGTTGATTCTCCATATGTTTTCAGAACACACCAACTGAAAATGTTATATAATTAATGTATCAGATCTTATTCCTTCTCACAGTAATATAACATTATTGTACAAAAATATGAGTATCATTCAGATGTAGTGAAAAGAAGGGCCATCTGTACCCCAATGTTTATTGCAGCAATGGCTACAGTCGCCAAACTGTGGAAAGAACCAAGATGCCCTTCAACGGATGAATGGATAAGGAAAATGTGGTACATATACACAATGGAGTATTATGCCTCCATCAGAAAGGATGAATACCCAACTTTTGTAGCAACATGGACGGGACTGGAAGAGATTATGCCGAGCGAAATAAGTCAAGCAGAGAGAGTCAAGTATCATATGGTCTCACTTATTTGTGGAGCATAACAAATAACATGGAGGACATGGGGAGATGGAGAGGAGAGGGAGTTGAGGGAAACTGGAAGGGGAGATGAACCATGAGAGACTATGGACTCTGAAAAACAACCAGAGGGTTTTGAAGGGGCGGGGGGGTTGAGGAACCAGGTGGTGGGTAATAGGGAGGGCACGTACTGCATGGAGCACTGGGTGTGATGCCAAAACAATGAACACTGTTATGCTGTAAATAAACAAATAAACAAATTTAAAAAAAATATGAGTATCATTAATAAATCGATATGGAATGCTATACGAAATGTATTTATACAAAGTTCCCTGCTACAAAACTTTATCTAGTTTATATTAACTGACAATAAGTATATGACAAATTAAATATAACTTTGTAAGCTACTTGACTTGATTCCTAATCCTGTTAAGCAAATCATGATACCTAACGTTTAAATCTTTAAATCCTCTCCAAATGGACATCAAATAATGATACCAGACAAAAAAGAGGTGAAATGAGTAGCTCTCAACCAAGTTTCTCCAAATTACAATTTGTAAAATGTATTGGCAAAATTCTCACTTATGCTTTTAACATCATTAGTTGTCAGTATCAAAAGCAATACACAATCAACATGCTTTCAGCAAATGAAATATATGGAGGTAGAATAAAAAAAGAATTTAAAATATCAAACATGGAGCTATGTCCAGAAAAACACAAGTTCAAACACAATGTAAATGCTTTTAAAACAGTTGAGAATTCATAAATAAAAATAAGTAAAATACAAATTCACCCAAGAATATATCATTTAATTCACCAGAAGAATTATATAAATTCCAGTTTTCTAATTCTTCCCACCCTTAGCCTAGGGAGGGGGAAAGATGATAGTTCAAAATAGATCCTATACTTTTACCCAATTCAATAACTGTTAAGCTGATTTACATTAGTAGAGCTAAAAATTCACAATATTATAAAAAGAGGCAATAATCACAGCTGCAAAAAGCTGACTTTTTTTTTTTTAATAACTGGCTCTTTTTTTTTTTTTTAAGATTTTATTTATTTATTTGACAGAGAGAGAGATCACAAGTAGGCAGAGAGGCAGGCAGAGAGAGAGGAGGAAGCAGGCTCCCTGCGGACCAGGGAGCCCGATGCGGGACTCGATCCCAGGACCCTGAGATCATGACCTGAGTCGAAGGCAGCGGCTTAATCCACTGAGTTGAAGGCAGCAGCTTAATCCACTGAGCCACCAGGCGCCCCAAAGCTGACATTTTTTAATGACCATCTTGACAATGGCACGGGTTTCTATATTGGGTGTGGTCATAAAAATGACCTTTTATGTCCCAACACATATCTACTACACTATTTACCTTGAGTTTAAAAAAAAGAAGTACTTTTAGTTAAATTAATTTTGGAGATATATATATATATACATATATATACACACACACATACATCTTGTAGAATACTATAGAACAAAAAATAAGTTCTCTGCCATTTGGTCTTCTAGATCACTAATTCTTTCTTCTGACTCACTTATCCTAGCAGTGAGAGCCTCCATTTTTGATTGCACCCATTAATAGCTTTTTTGATTTCAACTTAGTTAGATTTTAGTTCTTTAATTTCTCCAGAAAGGGCTTTTATATCTCCAGAGAGGGTTTCTCATATCTTCCATGCCTTTTTCGAGCCCGGCTAGAACCTTCAGAATCGTCATTCTGAACTCTAGATCTGACATATTACCAATGTCTGTGTTGATTAGGTCCCTAGCCTTCGGTACTGCCCCTTGTTCTTTTGTTTGTGGTGATTTTTTCCGCCTTGTCATTTTGTCCAGATAAGAGGATATGAAGGATCAAATAAAATACTAAAAGGGTGGCAAAGACCCCAGAAAAATGCACTGTAACCAAATCAGAAGAGACCCCAAATTGTGGGGGGGGGGAGGAGATTGGGGATAAAAAGACGTTCAGAAAAAAAAAGAAAAAAAATTAAAAAAATAAAACAAATAAACATATATTTTAGATAAACTAGTCAAAAAACGTTAAAAAGGAAAAGGGTAAAAGTTTAAAAAAAATTAGCAGAAGAAAAAAGAAAGAAAAATAAATTGAATTAACCGCAAGACTAAAGAATCATGGGGAGAAAGCCATGAGTTCCTGCTTTCTCCTCCTCTGGAATTCCGTTGCTGTCCTAGGTATTGAACCTGCTTTCCTTGATAGATGAACTTCGTCCTGGCTGGATATTTTGTTGATCTTCTGGGGGAGGGGCCTGTTGTAGTGACTCTCAAGTGTCTTTGCCCGAGGCAGAATTGCACCGGGTTCGCTTTTGGGAGCTTTTGTTCCCTGAACGCTTTCCATATAATTCTGGAGGATGGGAATGAAAATGGCGGCCTCCCAGTCTCTGGCCCAGAGGAGCCGAGAGCCCAAGGCCCCACCCCTCAGTGCACCCCCAGAGAACAGCACCCAATCACTCCCATATCCACAGCCTCCAGCCGTGCTCCGAGCTCACTCAGCCTGCGACCGGTTCAAGGTAACCCCGAGCTGAGAGTTCAGTCCTCAGCTCTGTCTCTGTAGCCAGCTTCTCCACTCTAATATCTGCGAGCTCTGCGACACTCCGACACCCCCGATCCTTCTGTGACCCTGCGGGACCTGGGGCCACGCTGACCCTGCGTGGGCTTCACTCCGGTTTAGCCTCTGGAACAATGTTCCTCAGTGGAACAGACTTTTAAAAGTCCTGATTTTGTGCTCCATTGCTCTGCCGCTTGCCGGGAGCTGGCCCCTACCCCCGCGGTCTATCTTCCCGTCCTTTTGGATTCACTTCTCTGCCAGTCCTACCTTTCAGAAAGTGGTTGATTTTCTGTTTCTAGAATTGCTGTTCTTTTTCCTCTTCGATCTCCCGTTGGATTTGTAGGTGTTTGCAATGTTTAAATAAGGTATCGAGCTGATCCCTGCTACCTGATGTAGTCTCAGCCTCCTACTTCTCCACCATCTTGACTCCTCTCTCCAGCCTGTAGATTCTATATTCTTAAACGTTCTACATCTCCAGTGCAGAACAGCATCCAGCATTACCTTTGTCATCTACCAAGTAAGCTTTCAACAAACACTTATGGGTCAATTGAAGAATTCTATACTAAAATAAGACTACAGTCATTTTATAATTGCATATGTTTGCATATGCCAATGAGTATAAGCTTTTTTCCTAAGTATTAAAGTTTAAAAAGACAGAGTTTAAAAGACCATTTAAAAGACAGAGAAAGCAGACTCCCAAACTTCTACCTTATATTCATCCACAATAATGCTGAGAGCTTCATGACCAGCTTTCCTCATGTCTTCCAATTCTTGTTTGTGTTTTTCCTGAAAAACAAAAACAAAAAACAAAATCATGGTTTTTTTCTTTTGTTTACAAAATAAAACCATTGACTCTTGCATCCGTGAATGATTGAGTGGTTTGTGGCATACTGGTGCTGCTAAATACAATGAGAAAAAATTAAGTTCTCTTTAAAACCATTAGGGAGGACTGAAGCAATGAAAAACAACAGGAAAACAATAACTGTGAGAGGAAAATCGTACTGAGAGGTGAGATCACACAGAGCAATGGTGTTATCTCTTGGGGCATATGACAATTCTGCACCTGGATCAAGAGCCAGGAGGAACTGTTTTACTTCAATAAGCTCAGGCCCCTACATATTTTTTATTAGTTCTCCAGTAATATATACATACCAATAGTTTAATACATAACCAAGTTAGAGAACTGCTAGATTAAGGTGACCAATCCCCCATTCTATCTTCTTAGCAATGGAATAGATGAACTCTCTTTGGAGAATGTTAACATTCTACAGAGCCATTCTAATTTTTCAAACACTCTGTACAGTTTTCAATACAAAAGTACCAAAACTGACAACAGATGAGATAAAAAACACAGAAAACAGAAAAGACAAAAGGAATAGGCCCATGAATGATTTAGATATTAATTATCAAAAAGTTTAAAATATGTTACGATTCAGGAGCACAGTTGGTTAAGCATCTGACTTTTGGTTTCAACTAAGGTCATGATCTCAGTGTCATGAGATCCAGCCCCAGGTCAGGTTCCGCACTCAGTGCTGAGTCAGCTTGGGATTCTCTCTCTGTTTCCCTCTCCCTCTGCACCTCCTGCTCATGTCCTCTCTCTTTCTAAAATATGTAAATAAATCTTTAAAAAAATATGCATGATTCATATGTTAAAGAAAGTAGAGAAGAAATGAAGAAAATGGATAGGATACAGATTTTCATCAGAGAACTGGAATTCATGAGATAGAAATTTTACAGCTGAGAAATACGCACTATTAATAACTCAACAGATGACATAAACAGTAGATAAACACAGCAGGAAGCAGGATTAGAGAACTAAAAGATAGTGGGGGGTAAAATAGATTAGAGTGAGAAGAGGAATAAAACTATGGAAAATATAAAAAACAAATCTAAAATGACAAATGGGACAGAGTAAAAAGATTAAATAGACATGCAACAAAAGAATCGTTTAAAAAATAATCCAAAATAAGACAAAAAATGAAATGTAGCAAGATGATAAATAAAATAATGGATAAAAATGAAAATTTATATCATACATGAATTAGGACATTACATGAACCTACAGTTATTTCTAAAAAAAAAAAAAAATCAAGATAGAAATACATCCAAAAATTAAATTTTAGATAAAATAAAAAAACTCCTAAGAAAAAACACAACTTACCAAATGTTTTAAAAGGTGAAATAAAAAAATCTTAATAGTCTTATTTGTGTAAGAAAAATTGAATTTATTAATTAAAAAACAAACAACAACAACAACAAAAAAAACCACAAGAAAACCTCTGACCAAGGAATTTCTAAGCCTAGATGACTTAACAGGTGGTTTTAATAAATTTAAGAAAGAAATAAGAGAAATCTTACACAAACTTTTCCAGAGGAAAGAAAATGAGGGAATATTTCCCCACATATTTTATTAGGACAGCATATCCCTTATATTTAACTCTGCAGAAATATTTAAAAGAATAAAAAATTATGAACCACTCTTTTATAAGTATAGAAACAAATGCTAAACAAAGTATGAGCTAATTGAGTCTAACAATATATAAATAGAATAACCTCTCAATCGAGGATTTACTTTAGGAATATCAGCTTGGGAGAGGTGCTATACACCGTTTCAGGCTTGAATCACAAAAAACCTTCCACACAATCTTCCACAAACTCCTTTTCCTCCCCTACTTGCTTGCTGGATGACAATGCCCAAGATGACAACAAAAGCTAGGTTCTGCAGAGGGCACAGCCTCTGCCAGCTTGAAATCCTGAATGATTGCAAGGAATAACTGCATCATCACCTCAATGGACTTTGGGAGAAAATTAAACCTCAACTATATTTAGGATAAAAGATAATATCAATAATTTTTGTCCATTTACTGATTCCACTTGCTCATTTATCATCTCTCCTTAGTTATAGTACCTTACTGATTTAACAGGTTCTATTTCATTATTAACATCTAATTTCCCTTCCTGGTATGATATCCCTTTATACACCTTAGTGTGGCTAAATCACTATTTCCCAAAATTGTCACAATATAAAAAAAAAAAAAAGTCACCGAGGGCACTTGTTATAAATATGGATTTTTGTTGGTGTAATTATCAATCTATGGCTCATGGCAGCAATCCTTCTGGAGTCACTTTTCCATTTCTATGAGAGTTGTTTCCGTAAAAACTAAATAACATAACAGTCCAATTACCTGGTTAATCAAGTTATATACTCTATTACACTAAAAACAAGGGAACAAAGAAAGGCATCACTATCAACTCATCACTTTGGATTTCCCATTCATGTCAGGTTATCTCACAAAAAACTTGAGACTTTCATAAAAGAACCTATGGAGGGCAAAAAGTATCAATCCATGTGCTAAGTACTAACATAGTTTTTTTCTTACTTTTCAAGATTAAAAAACATGTAGATAGAAATAGACATTCTGACATCTCCTTTCCACATCATAGTGGATCATCTCACACAGTTCTTGGAATGCATGTTTGTTTCACTTTCAGGCCAGTGATATATAAGCAGCTCACATAAAATAGGCGAATATGGTCAAACTGTGGACATTAACAACATACTTTAACATATTAAACCTCTGACAAACCCAGAAGGAAATACCTTGAACTTTACTAAAACCAGCATTTTCCATACTTAACTAATCAAATACTAATTTACGTTTTTTCTCTCTTGACAATACCTATTATTAACTAATCTCTTCAGTTTAGAATTGAGAAAAACTGAGAACCAAAAAGGTCAAAAAGCTATTTAGAATTAATTAGTCTGAAAAAAACAAATTAACCTAGATCCATTAAGTAAAACTCAGTATGTATTCTACTTTTATCTAATTAATTACAAATTGGAGATGAATATGAATCACTGCAATGATCAAGTTTGATAATTCAGTTACTATAGTCCTGAACAAGGACACAAATCAAAAAAGAATTGATGTGCTATTAAAAAAGCAAGAGTACAATGTCCTAAGCAATGAACATAAAAGGCATTTTCTTAGAGACATTTCATAAGGAATCAAAATGCTCTATGACACATTTTAACTGACAATGAACATTTTATAAATGGCTATATCTTCTAGACAGAAGGAATATTAATTCAGTGCTTTTGCACAGTATCTGAGAACATATCAGCTATTAGCAAATATGTTAGATTATGCTGAAATTCTCAGTACTGACATAATGGATTTCTATAATCATTCTAGATATCTGTTATCTAGATATCTAGATAAATTTAAAGATAAATTTTGACTGTTATATTTAATATGTACTTCATAAATTTTTAAAAATTATATAGTCAGTAATATTCATTATAATTCAAGGTAGAAAATGTAGACTTTCCAAGTACTATGAAATTTATAATCGCCAATCACCTAAAATTCTCCCTGATGCTATATTTAATATCAAGTTTTCTCAGCAAGCATTATATTTAATGTACACTGTTACTATATGCCAGACTGCTAGGCTCTGGGGATAAAGTGATAATTAAAGTATAATAGTTATCTTCAGTCTGGTAACATATAAGATTGAGTAACCAGTGTTACATTAATCCAAAGCCAAATAAAGAAAATATAAGAAAAGTACAAAGCAATGAGCCCTACAAATACAGATGTAATACTCTTTAATAAAATAGCAACAAACAGAATCCAACAGCATTTTAAAAGGATTATGCACTAAGGACAAAGTGGAATTTATCTCAGGAATGCCAAGGTGGTTCAAAAACACATTTATCAATCCATTTAATACACCATTTTAAAACAAAAAAGGAAAATAATAAACCCACATGACCATCTCAGTATGGAGGAAAACAATGATAAGATCAAACATACTTTCTTGATAAAAAAAATACTCAATAGGGGCACCTGGGTGGCTCATTCATTAAGCGTCTGCCTTCGGCTCAGGTCATGATCCCAGGGCCCTGACTGAGATCAAGTCCCACCTCAGGCTCCCTACTCAGTGGGAAGCCTACTTCTCCCTCTCTCACTCCCCCTGCTTGTCTTCCCTCTCTCGCTGTGTCTCTCTCCATCACATAAATGAAAATCTTTTTAAAAAAAAACTCAATAAACTAAAAATAGAAAGCAACAACTTCAACCTGAGAAGGGACATCTGTGCTAACATCATACTATTGGCAAGAGACTAAAACTTTAACATCAGAAACAGGACAAGAATGTACACCCCGGACACTTCTACTTAACATTGTACTGAAGGTCTAGCAAAGGCATTAGGCAAGAAAAATAAACAAAAGGCATCTTAAGAAATTACTAGATTACAAATGAGAAAGTGAAACTATCCCTATTTGCAGATGTGATTTTATATATACCGGAAATAATTATTAGATCCAATAAGCAATACACTATTAGATCTAATAAGTTCAGCAAAGTTATAAGATACTAGGTCAACACACAAAAATCATGTTTATTTTTAGACACTTGTAGTGAACAACCCAAACATGAAATCAGGAAAAAAATTCCACTTACACTAGAATGAAAAAAAAAAAATACTTAGGAATAAATTTTACCAAAGAAATACTTAAAAATCAAGAAATATTAAAAAAAAAATCAAGAAAAAAAATTCCACTTACAATAGAATAAAAAAAATACTTAGGAATAAATTTTACCAAAGAAATATAAAACTTTTACACTAAAAACTGTATAAAAATTATAGAATCTTAATAAATGGAAAGATATCCTGTGTTACTAGAATGAAAGATTTAATGTGTTAAGTGTGACTAATCCCCAAATTTATCTATAGATTCAGTATAATCTCTATCAAGATTTTAGTGGCTTTATTTTGCAGAAAGAGACAAGCTGATCCTAAAATTCACATAGAATTGCAAGGGATGGGGCACCTGGGTAGCTCAGTTGGTTAAGCATCCAACTCTTGATCTCAGCTCAGATCTTGATTGCAGGGTCCTGACTTCAAATTCAAGTCCCACTTTGGGCTCCATGCCTAGCCCATATTTTATGGGAAATAAATAAAAGGCACAAGAATTGCAAGGGATTATGAATAGCTAAAACAATTTTGAAAAAGATGATCAAAGTTGCAGGACTGATATTTTCTAATTACAAAATTTAACACAAAGCTGCAGTGACCAAACATTGTGGTACTGGCATAAAGACAGAGACTGATTTCAGTGGAAAATAGAAATGAGAGTTCCAAAATTAGCTTTTATGTCCATAATCAATTGATTTTTTATACAAAGTGACAAGACAATTCAATAGCAAAGAAATAATTTTATCAACAAATGACGGTGGGGCAACTGAATCTACATACAAAAGAATAAATCTGGAACCCCACCTTGCATGATATACAAAAATTAACTAAAAATGGAATACCTAAATATAAATGCAAAAATTATCAAGCTCTTAAAGGAAAAATAGATACATATCTTTGTAATCTTGGATTAGGCAACAGTTTCTGAAAATATGATATATGGCAGAAGCACAAGAAAAAAAAAAGTGAATTAGATTTCACCAAAACTTAAAACTTCTGTGAATCAAAGGACACAAATAAGAAGGTAAAAAGGCAACACACTCAATATTTGCAAATAATATATTTGATAAAGGTCTAGTATCCAGAACATATGTAATAAGTAAGTCTCATAACTCAGCAACAAAAAGATAAGTCAAATTTTAAGATGGGCAAAGAACTTAAATATTTTTCCAAAGACACAGATGCCCAACATCATTAGCTATTATGGAGATTCAAGTTGAAGTTACTCACATCCACTAGGATAACTATAATAGAAAATGGAGAAAATTAAGTGTTAGCAAGGAGGTGAAGAAATTGAAACCATCACATATGGCTGGTAGGGATGTAAAATGGTGCATCCATTTTGCAAAATAGTATGGCGGTTCCTCAAAAAATTAAATAAAGAGTTACCAAATGTCCCAGAATCTATAGACCCAAGGGCATAGATAAAATATACATTCACATGAAAACCTGTACACAAATGTTCACTATCAACATAATTAATAATAGCCAAAAAGTAGAAACAATGCAAACATCATGTAAGGAGCTGGATAAACTATAGCATTATCCATACAATGGAATATTATTCATCCACAAAAGGAATGAAGTACTGACACTTACTATAAACATGGCTAAAACTTGAAAACATTATGCTGTATGGAAATATCCAAACACAAAAGGCTATTTATTGCATGATTCCATTTTATATGAAATGTCTAAAATAGGTAAATGCAGAGACAGAAAGTAGATTAGCAGTTGCCAGATGCTGGAGGAGAGGGAGATGAGGAGTAACTGCTTAATGCACATGGGGTTTCTTCTTGAGGTGAGAAAAAAAGCCTGGCATTGGATAGGTATTAGTGACTGTTCAACAATATTGTGAATATACTAAAAACCACTAGATTACAGACTTTAAAATGGTGAATTTTATGCTATGGGAATTTTATCTCAATACAAAAAAATTGCAAGAAAAAATAGTATGTTTATGTCATTTTAATTTCTATGCTGAAGGGTGTTTTATTTCTTCTTTCATTTTAAACTCATTTCTAATTTGGTTTCTTTTCTATCAGGGGATCCTGGTTTATTATTTTTTCACTTAGAATTCATTGAAGTGTCTGGAAGATTCTTCATAAAAGGACCATGAGAATAACATTCTCTACGTTTTTGAATGCAGAGAACTATGTGCAGCTTTTAAAATTGAAAGTCAGAAAGACCTGGGTGGCTCAGTTAGTTAAGGGTGTGCCTAAGGCTCAGGTCATGATCCCAGAGTCCTGGGATGGAGTCCCACATTAGGCTCCTTGCTTAGCTGGGAGCCTGCTTCTCCCTCTTCCTGCCACTCCCCCTGCTTGTGTATGTTCGCTTGTACTCCCTCTCTCTCTGACAAATAAATAAACAAAATCTTTGAAATTGAAAATCAGTGGTATATAAATCCTGAATTCATATCTTTTCCTTGAGCATCTTACTTGTGTTACATTATTCTTTGGCATAAAGTGTGTTTTCTAAAAGTCTGATGTGGATCTAATCTTCTTTACCTTGTATCTTGGTTGCCTATAATTTATGTCACTTTTGAGAGTGAAAGAGGTTACCATTTATAATCACAATAGGGAAATGGGCATAAATATAGACTGTCTTGGGCAAACTAACAAGCAAAGTGATTATATTTACAGAGTTCTGCAATGTTTTGAATGTTACTTTCTTCGAAGCCACTAGAATATTTCCCTAATGGACTGTTTGGGGTCTGTTTTCCCAGGTATACATATATACTTAAATAAGATCCTACCCTTCTTTTATTTTCTGAAAGTTTGATGAATTTTGTTTTTTCATATACTTGTTTCATCTCTATAGTATTGTCAAGAACTCTATTTAGACTGGGTCAGTTTTGCTTATTTCCTATAATTATTTCTTTCTCTCAAATCCTTTCTTCATGTATTTGATGCTTTTCATTTTTCTTTTTGCCATCCTTTATTTTTCAATCTTTCTACAGCACTACGTTCTGTCTGCTCTTCTTTTGAGCTTAGCCCTCATTTGGGCAGCTTTTTCTCTTATTTTACTTCTAATTCTTTTTTGTGTCTGTCAGCCCCCTCTTCTTATTTAACTGTGATCTTTTCTCATTTCTGAACCATTTTATTTCTGATTTATGCTAGTCTTCAAAATGCTTCTATCTTTGTACACGGTTCCACCACAATCCTCTTCTCCTACCCATGTTCCAAGCTACTTTCAGGAAGTAATTCCTTACTCCTGAGTAAGGAATGAGGTGGACCTGAACAACCTCCCTGGGTTTACAATTCTAGAGCTTCCTCTTCTACTGTTATTGTAAGGTAATCAAGTGTGTGTGTGTGTGTGTAACCAGGGGAGCCATTCCCCCAGTACTTTCTGATACCAGCTTTCTCTGAGCCCCTTCTCTACCAGTACATTCTTCTTCCTTCAATGCATTGTGCTGCTCCTTACGATTTCCCTATCACACATCTCTGTACTTTAAGAAGGGTATGTTCACCAGGTATTTATTTCTAAGAGAAATGAGGGTTCAGAGCATTCTGCCAGTATCAGCTGCTGGACTCTGATATCAGTCTTCCAAGTCCTCTCTCTGTTGGCAATTGTTCCAACAATTGTTGGCAGCAATCTAAGTCTGGATCACTAAGTGCTCAGGACCACCTGAAGTCCCCTTTGTTCCCCGCCAATACTTCAGCACAGATGTGATAGACACATATATCTCATTGTTGTCAATAGTTCTGCTCCATCGGCTTGTGCTCTAGAGTTCATTTAAGTAACTGTCATCTATTTTTTTGTTATTGAATATAGTGTTTATGACTTCTTTTTTTTTAACTATATTAGTCTAATTTTGTAAGAAAATCTGAGAAGATTCCAAAACTCTGCAGCCTCTGCTTCAGCCATCATCATGCTAAATCCACCCTTTCTTTCTTGGAATATTTTGTTTACATGGTTCTCTTCCTACCCGTTCCTTCTCAGTCTGTTCTGTTGGCTCCTTCTCATTGTCCCAACTTTGGGATGTGGAAGTTTCCTGGGAATCAGATCTCTTTTATTTCTTCAACCTCTCTCTAATTAACCCTATTACCTTAAATATTATCTATGTACAACTCCTTAATTTATATCTCTAATCTTGCCATGGCTGATCCCCAGATTTATATAACCAGCTACCTATTAACATTTTTATATGGATAACTGAAAGGATTCTCAAGTTCAACTTGGGAAGGAGAAATTTTACTTCAATTGAATACACATGTCTCAAATGATACCTCATATATAATGTCAGCTCGAAAAATAAGAACTGAATAAAGAAAAGAGAGAGTGGACAGGATTTGAAGGCCAAATAATATAATTGGAAAGTGAAAAAGGTGTTTCATTCTTCATCAGAGACAGAGATTTATTTAACATTATAATAAGTGTATTAAAAATGTATTTAAAACCTGGTCTTCAAAAAGGAGGTTATTAATAGGTTGACATACATATCTGAGTGAATGAATGAGATTATAATCAACATTATTTTCTGATACAAGCTCAGCTTATAAATTAGCAAACGTTTTTGGACTTTTT
Organism: Meles meles; assembly: GCF_922984935.1. NCBI lineage: Eukaryota > Metazoa > Chordata > Mammalia > Carnivora > Mustelidae > Meles > Meles meles. The sequence continues at coordinate 66,935,344 of NC_060072.1, forward strand.
TTAATCTATTAAATGAAAGAGTTGGATTTAATCATTTTCTAAAATACCCTTCCAATTTTCTTCATGCTATTCTGTGATATGGTAGGCTGAAACTAGATCAACCAACCTCCCCCTCTGCTCACTTCAGGGCTACTGACTGTAATCATACAACCACACTTAACACACAAAGCTGTCCAGTTACCAAAAGAAAACAGAAGAATAACCAGATAGTCCTACATGGCCTGAAATTTTTATTTCGAGAACACAGAGCCAAAAATTTACAACCTATCTTCAAAAAAGTCAAAACCAATTTGACCACAATGATAAGTTTCTTTCAAAATGTCAAACCTAAAACCATCATTAGAAAGGGAAGATTCAGGAAAATGCCTTCACCTTAAATAAAATTACAGACTTTTTAATTAAACAAGAAGAGACTTGAAAGGTAAGCCATTCCATTGTATTCACTTTATAAATGAGGAAACTGAGGTGTAGAGAGGTTAGGAAGTCTGGTCAAGGTCACCGAGTTCAGTAAGGGTGGGGTGAAGCCTGAATCAGATCTGCTGACAGCCAGCCCAACGTTTACAGAAAAATATCCCATCAAAGACTGAACTCACTTGAGTATATTCCCAACTCTTCATCAACAGATTTGTTTTCTATACAAAACTCAATAATGCATAGACTCATATGTCTTAAGTTATGCCTTCTGATGAAAGTAAGACACTAACTGGTCACTCTCAGTAAAACCTGACATAGTCATTCATCAATTTATTACTGCCAACCAGAAATTCTGGTCTGACAAAAAAGATGTAAAGAAAGATGCTTTTCAAAGGTTATCAGAAGTCCATTCCAACAACTGTCCACTGCCCATAATCACTCCAGTACTAACTCCTTGACAAAATTATTAAATCCTCATGGGTCTAATACACTTAACATGCCTGGACAGGACTAGTATTGAAAAATTATTTGTTGATACATACATATTGTAAATAGGAACAGCACAATAGAATTAGCTCAACAAATAGAAGGAGCTCACAAAAAGGGAAATTAGCAATTTTTAAAAGTAATCATCATTGGTATATTGATAACAAAACTCAATGCAGATATCTGAATCAAGATTTATACAATTTTTTAAAGACTAAGCTTATGACACAAACTGATAAACATTTCTCAATTCACATTACATTATTGTTGGCCATTAACAAACCAAGCAGAACCCATATTAATAACAACTAGCCAATCAATCCATGCATAGTAACAGGATGCTGTGCCAGGTTGATTGTTAAAAGCCAGCATTTGATTGATGTACTTGGAATGAATACAAGAAAGGAAGAGAGTGGAAGGGAGTGAGGGAGGGAGGGAGGAAGGGAAAAGGAGGGAATGAACTTCAAAGATCAATTAACCACTATATTCCAACTATTAGAAAGCAGTTGCTTCTCACCTTCTAAATTCTTTGGCCAAAAGCAAGTCTATAATTAGACTGAACATGTCTGATTGAGAAAGGTTTCCAATATAGGCTTCACCACTTTCTCTGAAGCCACAAGATCACATCCCTTTCACAACAACTAATCAACTATATTGGATAAGGCAGCCATAAACACTTCCAGATACTCCAAAAGGAAATTTACAGGGCAAGAAATCAAAATAAAGATAATGAAATAACAACCAACTAATGCATTGAAAGGGTTTTGACTGAGAAATGGTATCACCCACCCCCCACTACCAACACACCAAAATCTGTAGACTCTCAACACACCAAAGTGGTCTAACTGTAAATGTCAGAGAAGCACAAATAAGAACAGATTATCCTATAAGCATCGACCTTGTCAAAACAGAACAAAAATAACAAAACACCACCTCTCCATCTCTCACTAATCCCACATTTATCAGATGCAACAAGCCTAGCTGGTTTCTAAAAGAAAAGTGGTTTCACCGGCATGACGCAGCATTGTGTGACAATAAGTCTTTCCCATTGAATAAAAGTCTAATCTCTTATCTCCTCATTCCATCTCATTTCTTAGCCCCTCTATACAATAAGTAACAAATAAAACATGACAAAATCCTTCCTACCAAGTCAGTCTCACAGACTAATTCAAATATGTAACCAAATATAAAATAGGAGCAAAAAAAAATAACACAATCGTTAAGACTCAACCTACAGGTATAAAGTAAAATTACATATGGAAATAGAGCACTTTTGCCAGAGTAAACAGTACCCAGTACTAAAACAGACCTTGACTAAAGATCTCCAAAAAATTTCAAAGGATTAATTTTCATCTTTGGCCTTACCCATTAATGGCTACCTTAACACACTGCATGGATTTCATCGGCTCTGCTGAATCCTCTCAGTCAAAAATGAGATAATAAAAACTCATTCTGGAAGTTTCCTAACAAACAGTGATGAAGGTATGCAAAGAGTCCCACACTTTATTCACACTAGCATAGATGTAATTGACTTTTCTATATGCTAACTTAGGAAACCATAGTTAATAATGCTACATGCATGTCTAAACCAAAACTTCAAGGAAAGGAATTAGTAGTAAACAAATGAGGAATAAACAAGCAGCTGACACATAATTCATCACATTAAAGCTGAAAACAATGACTCAAGTGAAATTCATATATTCATAAAGGGGATTATATGTTTACAGCAGTGCCATTATTATTATCATTATCATTTCCCCATTAGCACAACATCTCCTCTACCAACTACAGTCTGTTAAAGAATAAGGGCCAAATTCTGCACAGCCTGAGAATATGGCCTCCTGAATAAGTCTGGCTAAATTCCTGGTTAATTTGTTGATTGGACTGGCCCTGTTCCAACTGCTACTTCAATGTCACCTTATTATTTGCTTCAGTAGGAAAGGCATAAACTCCACTCTGCACCAGATCTAAAAGAAATTACTCTTCTCATCAACTTTGTTAAAGTCTTCAAAGGCAAAGAGCTTTGAGAAGCAGATGACCAAAACTAACTCAAGCCAAGCAGGGAGAAAAAGATGGGACATAGACTGGAGGGGGAAAAAAGAAAAAGGAAAAGAGGAAGGAAGAAAGAATGGAAAAAGGGGCAGGTAGACAAGCACATAGTTTGCAGTCATAAAATGGCTGCACCTACTTGTACCAGGTACAACACAGGTACTTTAAGGTTCCTTACATTGAAAGTACTAAAGAAAAATTTTTAGCCAGCTGAGTTAAGAAAAGACTTATGTCTTAAATATATGATAAATTTATAAACATCACACTCATCGATAAGGATGTGAACCTCTCTAAAATTGTTCTAATTTCCTTATGACTTTTTTCCATTTTAAGCCTACTCTCCAAAGTCTGACTATATTTTAATTCTGGTAAAAGAAAGGGCCCTTCTAGTAACATAGCTTCTCAAATATTATTAATAGTTTGATCAAGAAAAGAAAAACAGGGGCACCTGGGTGGCTCAGTGGGTTAAGCCTCTGCCTTCGGCTCGGGTCATAGTCTCAGGGTCCTGGGTTCGAACCCCACATCGGGCTCTCTGCTCAGCAGGGAGCCTGCTTCCCCTTCTCTCTCTGCCTGCCTCTCTGTCTACTTGTGATCTCTATCAAATAAATAAATAAAATCTTTTTTAAAAAGAAAGAAAAGAAAAACAGCTTAACAAGAAACATCATTTTATATGTTTTGGTCATTTGTCTTTATATTCTGTCTTTATATGTTTATTGTCCAAAGTATTAAAATCTGCCATCACATTTTTGAATATCCTGAAATTCATCTTTGATGTTTATGGTCGGTTGAAGATTATGTTCAAGTCCTAATCCCTGATATCTGTGAACGCAGTATCTTTGGAAATAGCGTCTTCACAAAGATTTATTAGACATCGCAAGATCAGATCATCTCCGATTTTAGAGTGAGCCCTAAGTAGTAAGATTAGTGTCCTTGTAAGAGAAAGGAGAGCGAGTTTTGAGACCCAGGGATACAGCACAGAAGGCTATGGGAAGAGGTGGCAGAAATCGGGTCATGCTGCCACAAGCCAAAGGTCAGCAGTGCTGGCAGAAGCAAGAAGAGTCAGAGGAAGATTCTCCCCCAGCACCTCTGGAGGAAGCACAGCCCTGAGAGAATAAATCTCTGCTGTTCTAGGTCACTAAGTTTGTGGAACTTTGTTATAGCTGCTTTGAGAAACTAATTTTTGGTTCCAAGAATAGGGATCTACTCAAGCAAATACTAAAAATGTGGAAGTAGCTTAGGAATTGGGTAGTGGATAGAGGCAGGAAGAATTTTACAGTGCAAAGTAAGAACCACCTAACTCGTTTTGAGGAGGTGGCTGGTAGAAATATGGATGTGAACCGTGATACTGGCAAGGGCTCAGAAGGAAGTGAAGAATAGGGTAGAAAAAGTTACCAGTTTAGAAAACACAGATCATCATAAACAGCATCTTGGTAGAAATACGAATGCTAAAGATGCTTCCAGTAATGTCTCAGAAGAAAATGAGATATGTGGTACCAGAAACTAGAAGATAGGTGATCTTTGTTATAAAGTGATAGAAAACTTGGCTGCATGGTGTTCTATTATTGAGTGGAAAGTAAAACTTCCATATTTAGCTGAGGAGATTTCTACGCAAAGTGTTGAAGGTGTCGCCTGGTTTCTGCTTGCTGCACATGATGAAACGCAAGAGGAAAGAGATTAATTGAGAAAGGATATGTTAAGCAAAAAGGAAGCAACACTTGATCATTTGGGAGGTTCACAGTCTACCCAAACTACAAACGATGCTAGAATTAGAAAATCCACACATGAAACTGCTTGAATGAAGGTCAACGGTGTGATTGGACAATGTTTGCTCAAGAGATTACATATGTGAGTCATGAACCCAATCAAACACCTGCACAGAAGCCAGAAAAAGAAACAGGATTGTGCAGAAAGATCTGTGGGGAACCCACTTGTCTAATGGCATAAATCCCCTCAACTTACACAGAAGATCCATGAGGTTTTTAAGAATGTTTTACCAGCAGAATGACAGCAAGCTTGGACTGAGATCACCCCTACACAATTATAGTAGAAGAATAAAGGACAATTCTCTGGAGAGGGCAATACAAACGGTATCTAAACTAGGAACACCAGGAACACATGAGGGCAAAACCACCACTAAAAAGAGGAGAATTAGTCAAAGTTCACATATTAAGTATTAAGCCCCCAAATCTTCCCCTATGTCATTGGATTATCCTCTCAGGGTAGGAGACTAAATGGGTCTTCTATACAAACTGTAATAAAATCTACAAGAAAAGATAGGATCAACTATATAATTTGTGGACCCTAGCATGAAATATAAATTTAGAACACTTGTTCAAAAATTAAGAACTTCAAGATGGCATAGGCATATTGCTAAACTAAGTGTGGTACCCCCTGAAATCAAATGGACCCTGTGCAAATGCACAAGTTGCATGCTCCTGAAGCCAGCCCTGCTTAAAAACACTGACAATGGAAAAGTGGTGACAGTCAACAATCTTGTCAGAAAACCCTAGTGAAGCCTTCTCTACAAGCCCATTCACCAGCACAGAACTTTCAGCCAAACTTTTGTACCCCACTCTTGAGACAGCTATGGATCAGTCATTTAAAGAAAGACTCTTTAAAAAGGCCAGAACACAGCAACAGAGAAGAAAAAAAAAAAAAAAGATCTTGGAAGAAATGTTATATAAGAGTAAAAACGTAGTAACAATGACATCCTCAAATAAGATATAGCATCTATAAAACAAGTACCAAATGCTATTGAAAAAAAAATAAGAAGGCTCAAGGGACAAACAAAAAGAACTTTGGGAATTCAAAACATAATAACGTGTTTAAAAACATCAGCAGAAGACTTGGGAAATAAAGAGGAAAAAGATAAAGGAAGGGAAATACAATAAAACAATCCAGTAGATCCAGGACCCAAATAACAGGTGTTACAGAGAAGAGATAATAGATATTGTTACCCAAATAACAGAAGTTATCAAAAGCAAAACAAGGAATTCCCCAGATCTAAACATTATAAACCAAGGGATGGCTAGAGTTCTTCCACAATGGGCAAATGTGGGCTAGGAACTTTATCTTTAGCACTAGTAAATACCTCCAGGAAAAACACGACTAGAAAAAAATCAAAAGAAAAAAACAAAACCACAACTAGATCGCCCACACAGCTTAATATTTATAATATTGGTTTGCAGAAAGTAAGGAAATTTCCAAACGGAAGAACTTTTTTTTAAAAAAACCCGATTTTTATACGAGAAGCATTTTTTTCTTTTAAAGATTTTATTTATCTTTCAGGGAGAGAGAAAGCACAGCAGGGGGAGCAGCAGGCAGAGGGAGAAGCAGACTCCCCACTGAGCAAAGAGCCCAATGTTGGACTTGATCCCAGAATGCTGTGATCATGACCTGAGCTGAAGGCAGATGCTTAACCTACTGAGTCACCCAGGTGTCCCAATGGGAAGCATTCCTAAAAGTCAAACTTGTCTCAAAGACAAAGGTTGTTATATAGGATTTTCAATCTGAATGGTAAGTCCTGGGGTGGCACCAAATAAAAATAACTAGTTATTAGGCAATTAGTAGAAATAAAGACCCTGAAAGTGTGCCAGTATAGTGCCAAGGCAGTTCATACTCCCTGCTCCCAAGAGAATCTAGCATAAAACACCTGCAAAAGACAGAATTCTCAATTAAGGACCAGGAATTCAATTACTTGAGATCAAACATATATGCGTTCACAATAAAAATTAATAGAACAATTACATAAAATATTTATAATGAGTAAGAATACACAAAAAACAATATTCACTTAAAGATAAACAAAAAGTTGTGCAGGGACAATCAGGGGCACCTGGGTGGCTCAGTGGGTTAAGCCTCTGCCTTCGGCTCAGGTCATGATCTCAAGGTCCTGGGATCAAGCCCTGTGTTGGGCTCTCTGCTCCGCAGGGAGCCTGCTTCCCCCTCTCTCTCTGCCTGCTGCTCTGCCTACTTATGATCTTTCTCTCTGTGTCAAATAAATAAATAAAATCTTTAAAAAAAAAAAAGTCTATAAAAAATTAAAATAAATAAAAAGAAGGGACAATCAGTTATGTGGTTTAAGTATCAATGGATATTTACATAAACATTATACTGTAAACACTGAATACTGATATAATCAAATTTATGATATAACTATACTGAAAGAATGAAGAGAATCTAAGTATATATTGGCCACAGAATTTACAACATTTAAAAAACCAAGAAGTAGCAATGTTTCAAGAGTGTTATTTAGAAATATGGCCATAAATACTAATTTAACACATTGAAGTGGTTGCTGTTGGTGGGGGAGGGGGGCAGAAAAGTGGCAGGAGCAGGAAAAACAACCTATAAATGTTGCTTTCATCATAAGATGTTTAGAATTACAGGACTCTTTAAACTAGATTTATAATTTTAATAAGACTTTTTAGGATGGAAACATTAACCTGTGTTAGATTTCATACCCTGCAACAGCTGTGGAAGGTAAATGAATAAATAACCACAAACCCTAGACTTTCCTTCCATCTTGAGTAACAATGTCTAAATGCACAAAGGTACATGTAAAAGGGGACTGAAATAAAAGGTCAGAAACCACTTAAATGTTTATGATGGGAACTTGTTACATAAATGATAGTACATCTATTCAATAGATTATTAAGAAACTCTTACTATGCTGATATGAAATAATCTAAATTATGTTCCTAAGTGAAAGAAGGCAAAATACCTTTTTTCCTTTGAAAGTATGGGAGGAAATTAACATCAGCATACCTCAAAGATATTGCTGGTTTAATTTCAGACCACCACTACAAAGGGAATATCACAATAAAGTCAGTCAAATGAACTTTTTGGTTTCTAGTGCATATAAATGTTTTCACTTTACCGTAGTCTACTAAGTACTCAATAGCATTGTCTAAAAAAATGTACATATACCTTAATTAAAAAATACTTTACTATTAAAAATATCTACTATCTGAGATTTTAGCAAGTCCTAATCATTTTGCTGCTGGAGGGTCCTGCCTTGATGTTCATGGCTTTTGACTGGTTCGGGGTAGAGGATGGTTGTTGAAGGCTGGGATATCAATTTCTCAAAATAAGATAGCAGTGAAGTCTGCCACACTGACTGAGTCTTCCTTTCACGAGTAGTTTTCTGTGTAACTTGTGATACTCTTTGATAGCTCTTTGCCCACAGAACTTTCAGAATCGGAGGCAATCCTCTCAAACCCTGCCACTGCTTTAACAGCTAACACTGGTATGATAGTCCTTTCTTATCATTTCAAAGCTCTTCACAGCATTTCACCAAGAGTAGATCCCATCTTAAAAAAAAAAAAAATTTTTTTTTCTCTGCTCATCAGTAAGAAGCAACTCCTAAGCCATTCAAGCTTTATCAGGAGATTGGAGCAATTTGGTCACAACATCGGGTTCCACTTCTAATTCTAGCTCTCTTGCTGTTTCTACCAGACCCACAGTGACTTCTTCCACTGAAATTTTGAGCTCCTCAAAGTCATCTGTGAGGATCAGAATCAATTCTGTCCACACCGTTGTTCATGTTACTATTTTGACCTCTTCCCATGAATTACAGATGTTTTTAATGGCATCTAGAATGGTGAATGCTTTCCAGAAGGTTTTCAATTAGCTCGCTCAGATCCATCACAGGAATCACTGCCGAGGGCACCTATAGCCTTATGCAATGCATTTCTTAAATAATAAGACTGAAAAGTCAGAATTACTCCTTGATCCAAGGGCTGCAGCACGGATGTTGTTGGCAGGGCAGGAATACAACATGAATCTCATTGTACAAGTCTGTTGAAGCTCTTGGCTGACAAGGTCCATTGTCAATGAGCAGTCATATTTTAAAGAAATCTTTTTTCTAAGCAGGAAAAAAGTGGGCTCTAAATATTTAGTAAACCATGTTATGAACAGACTTGCTGTCATCGAGGCTTTGTTGTTCCACTGATAAAACAGAATACAGGGGGAGTAGATTTAGCATAATTCTTAAAGGCCTTAGAATTTTTGGAATGGTCAATGGGTACTGGCTTCAACCTCAAGTTACCAGTTGCATTAGCCCCTAATGGGAGAGTCAACCTGTCCTTTGAAGATCAGAAAACCGCACTGAGTTCTTTCTAGCTATGAAAGGGACCATTAGGGTTAGGGCTGCATCCTCTTCCAACAGAAGGCTGTTTCACCCACAGGGACAATCTGCTATTTAGTGTCATTAAGAACCTTAGTGAGAACTTCTGGATAACCTGCTGTGTCATCTACACCAGCTCTTACTGTTCCACCTGGCATTTTGAGGTTACACAGACGGTTTCCTTCTGAAACCATGTAAACCAAGCTCTGCTGGCTTTTGACTTTTCTTCAGTAGCTTCCTCTCCTCTCTCAGCCCTTACAGAATTAAAGGGAGTTGGGGCCTTGCTCTGGATTAGGCTTCCATTTAAGGGAATGTCATAGCTGATTTGATCATCTATCCACACCACTAAAACTTTCTCCATATTAGCAATAAGGCTGTTTTACTTTTCATATCATGTATGTCTTTACTGCAGTAGCACTTTTAAGTTCCTTCAAGAACTTTCCCTTTGCATTCACAGTTTGACTAACTGTTTGGTATAAGAGGCCTAGCTTTCAGTCTGTCTCAGCTTTCAATATGCCTTCCTAAGCTTAATCATTTCTAGCTTTTGACTGAAAGTGAGAGATGTGTAATTCTTCCTTTATAACACTGTAGGGTTATTAATTAACCCAATTTAAATATAGTGTCTCAGGAATAAATAGGGAGTCCTGGATCAGAGGGAGAGAGAACTGGCTGCGTGGTTGGTAGAAGAGTCAGAGCACAAACATTTATTAAGTTCACTACTTACATGGGTGAAGTTCATTACAACTACAACAGTAAAATCAAAGATCACTGATCACGGATTGCCATAACAAATACAGTAATAATGAAAAAGTTTGAAATATTGTAAGAATTACCAAAATGTAACACAGAGACATGAGGTGAGCAAATGCTACCGGGAAGTGACATCAACAAACTTGCTCAAAACCAGGTTGTCAAAATCCTGCAATGTGTTTAAAAAAAAAAAAAAAAAGGCAATACCTATGATTTGCCAAAAAGCAAAGTGCAATAAAACAAGACATACCTGTGTTACAAAGAACTGAAGATGACTGTTCCACCCGAAGATAACACTTCCTACTCACTTAAATCCTATACACTCCCTTATCTATTCAAGGACTTTGAACCCCCCCCCATTATTTGATCATCAATTTTCACATTCAACTCAATCAATCACTTTATAATCATAAAAACATGCTATACTATCTTCTTTTTTAGGAAGCTACAATACTTTTTATTTTTTTAAAAATCCCCTTACCCCACATACACTGAAGTATATCTCTACTCATTGCGCTTCCCACCTGCCTTCCTCCCATTCTCTGAAATCCACTTCCACAGGCCCTCTTGCCATCACTATACCAAAACTGCTCACCAAGATATCAAATGGCCTACTGCATTAGTCTTCCACTGCTGCCATACAAATTACTACAAACCTAATGGCTTGTGACAACACCAATTTATTATCTTACAGTTCTGCGTATTAGAAGTCAACACTGGTCTCAGAGGGTTAAAATCAAGGTGGTAGCAGGACTGTGCACCTTCCTAGAGGTTTTAGATTGATCTTTTTCCCTGCTATTGCCAGTTCAGTTCCTACATCTCAGAACCAGGCAACAGGCCTCAAATTTTTCTCATGCTTCACTCTTTCTGTCTGTCTCTCTCACACACACGCACACATGCACACACGCACGCACATACACCACAGCCAGGAAAGGCTCTCAACTTTTAAGGATTATGTGAGTAAATTGAGCCCACCAAGAGAATATAGGATAATTCTATACCTCACAGTCCAGAACCTTAATCACATCCATAAAGTCCTATCTTCCATAAAGGTAACATGTTCACAGATTCTGGGGTTTAGGGTATGGACCTCTGGGGGTGGAGAGGGGCATTATTCTGCCTAACACACCTATACAACAGTAATTTCTCAGTCTTCATTTTAACTAACCTGTCAACAATATTTGACAAACTTGACCACTCTCTCCTTTTTGAAACACTGTCTTCTCTTGGTAGGGAAAACCAACTTCTCAGTTCTCCTTCTACCCCACTGGCCACATAATCCCAAGTCTCTCTTTACTAATTCCTCTTTATCCTCTCCAAATACTGAAGTGCTTCAAATTCCAGAAGTAATGATAATGAGGATGATGAAGTAACACCATGATATGTCTACACAGAACTGCAGTTTTCAAAGGAATCCTGAGTGTAATAGGCCAAATAATGGTCCCCCAAAGATAAATACCTCCTAATTCCTGGAACCTGTGACTATATCAGGTTACACAGCAAAGGGGAATTGAGGTAGCAAATGGATTTATCATTGCCATCAGCTGGCTTTTAAATAGGGAGATTATCCCGGCCAGTCCAATATTATCACAAGAGTCCTTGAATGTGGACGAGAGCAACAGAACATTCTGTGTCAGAGTGATGCGATAGGAAAAAGCCACAACCAGCCATTTCTGGCTTTGAAGATGGAAGGGGGCCATGAGCCAAGGAATGTGGACTGTTACAACAGCACAGAATTCTAATTCACTGGTGTTCCTGCAACTGTTTCAGGAAGTTCATAAACTCAAACTATTTTCATAAAAATACTAAGATGTTATTTGTCCTTTTTACTCATTCTCTCATGAGTATACAATGGATTTTTCCAGACATGGCGGAACCTGTGATACCACCAAAGACTGAATAAAGCAGAAAATATGAGAATCGAGAGGCCTTCATGACACCAGAGTAGAGAGATTTGCAGAAACATACAACTGTGCTATTCCTCTCACTAAATTTGTTTTTAGTTTAGAAAATATAGTTGTTTTCATTTTAAAATATTATTTTATGTAATATGTAATAAATGTAATAGGTTTACATGTAATAGACTTACTACTGTTTCTCAAATTAGTATTTTTTAAATTTCTGTTTTATATTATACTATGGTGTCTCCCTCCCAATCCCATCTTGTTTCATTTATTCTTCTCCTACTATCTTATACTATGGTGACTATCAATAGATATAACCCACATAATCAAAAGCTGTTTGGGATCCATAATAATCATTTTGGGTGTAAATCGTCCTAAATACCACACTGTTTCAGAGCCACTGCTACAGAGTTTACTATGTGCCAAACATAGCTCTAAGTAGTGTGTGTGTGTGTATATATATATATATATATATATATATATATATATATATCAAAACACAGTGATATAATTCTCACAATCACCCCAATACAGAAGTACTATGTTCATCCTAATTTAACAGATGAGGAAATTGAAGGTCATCAGGAGTAAGGAACATGCCCTAAATGAAATAGCTAAAAGCTATTAAGTAGCTGAGATAAGATCCAAGCCTCAGCATCCTGGCTCAAGTCTAGATGAATATTCCTTCTTAGGATTCAAACTTCTCTACTGACACTGACACGGAAGATAATCTCATCTAGTTGCAAGTTTAAATGCTCCAGCTCCAAAGCTTCTCACTCCAGACTCTTAATGCTATTCCCAATTCTACATATCTAATTGGACGACTAAAAGTCATCTCAAATTTAGCCTTCGGCAAGCTGAACTGATTCCCTCTCCTCCTCAAACATTTTCTTCCCTCAGATTTTCCATGTTAGTACAAGGGAATTGTTAAAGCTTCTCAGACCAAAGATCGGAAGGATCTCCTTCATACTTCACACCCGTCTGTCAGAAAGCCCTACCAGCTCCGCCTTAAAATACACCAGAATCCAATCACTCTCCACTACCCTGGTGCATACCATCTTCTTTTCCCTGGAATACGGTGATAGGCTCCGACTGCTTTTCTCCCACCTATACTGTATTTTTTCTCCACAGCAGCCAAAGTGATTTGATTTTTTTTTTTTAATTAGAGCAAATCACGGTTTTGTTCGAAACAGCTTCCCATGAAAATGAGAGTAAAATCCAAAGGTCTTACCTTAGCCTGCAAGGCCTTATATAATTTGGCACTGCGGTGTCTTTCTAATCTTATTTGCTATGATTATCCTTTCCAGAAACCCAACCTCCTTGCTCCAAAAACACATGAAATACAACCTTACCTCTTTCCATGGTTTCCTTTGCCTGCCCCACCTCCTACATACATCCAAGATCCATAACGCCTATACCTTTCCAAAAACTCTCTTGTGAGAGAGACTTTTAATTACTACTTTATCACACCTATCATTTTTCAGCTCCTTTATTTTGTGTTGTTTTTCCTCAATAGCAACTATTATGGCCTGACAAACTACAAATTTATCTATCTCTTCCAGGTCTATACCCCTTCTAAAAGGCAGACTCTGTATATTCAAGACTTTCTTGGGTTCAGAACTTTCTCCCCAACAATGTCTGGTGAGTTTTTACTAACTACTTATTAAGCATTCATCTAGTGATCAATCTAAGAAAAATGTTCAGAATAAAAAAATTAGTTAATACTCATGACATAAAAAGTTATCTACAAAAGTCTGCAAGAAATACTACCAATCCTAAAAGGAAAAATATTCAAAATATGGAAGCAACAGGTAAATAACAAACAAAAAGAGTACCAGATGAAAATATTTTTAAGTCCCACACAATGTATAATTTTTAAAAATTGAAATTTAAAGGTGATACTATTTTTGAGCTTCAAATAACAAAACTTTTTAAATATAATTTAAGTTGACCAATAAGCGAAGTATGAGCCAAACACTGATGGTTTAACTTGGCCCAACTTTTCATGAGACCAATTTAACTGTATGTTTATAATTTTATCCTCTAATCCAGTAACTCCTCTTCTAATAACATACACAAAAAAGAAAATCATAAATCAGGGCACCTGGGTGGCTCAATTAAGTGTTTGACTCTTGATTTTGGCTCAGGTCATGATCTCAAAGTCCTAGGATGGAGCCCTGTGTTGAGCTTTGCACTCAGTGGGAAGTCTGCTGGAGAAATTCTTGCTCCCTCTTCCCCTGTCCCTCCCCCACTTGCTCGCTAAATAAACAAATAAATAAATCTTTTTAAAAATCATAAATCAAGATATTCTGGAATAGCATGATTTTAAAATAGAAATGAAAATAAAAATAATAATCTAAATATACAAGACAATTTCAAAACTTATGGCTCATTCCTATAATGGAATATCATGGAGTTATACCTGTAAAGAATTCATAACTATATGGGAAATGTTTAAGCTATGTTGGATAAATAACAGCACACAAATCAGATGAATTTGACCACATTTAAAATAGTCATTAAAAAGAAAAACATCAAATGCACATTGTTATTTAGTGGAAGTATTATGGATAATTTTAAACAATTTTTGGCATAAAAGACATTTACCTCCAAGAAACAGGGATTTCTTCAAAATTACGCCATAAATTGAAAGAATGATAGTAAAACTGACCATTTTAAATCAGAGACAATTGGCATGGAAAAGCTACTTGATACTGAGGCTTTAATAAACACTCAGTAACTTGAACCAACAATGATGCTGGAAAAGTGCCTATTATCCAGATAAAACACAGCACAAGTAAAACAGGTTTTTTACAGAAGAAATTTGAATAAATACATTGTAAATATGGAAAATACCTTTTTCAGTTAATAACAACTCTAAAAAAATGGGAATTTACATGTAATGATCCATATAAATATAAAAATTTTAAAAAGTTATCACATTTTACTTTAGAAATAAAGAATTTCCCATAGAGCATTCTGGCAAGGACTAGTTTCTCCTTTTTCTTCTTTAAGGTGATTCGACAATGAATTTGTCTGTGGCAGCAAAAGTGAATGAATGACAGACATCCCTATTCTCCTCTCTACATTTATGTTTGCAATCATTCCCAAAATGTTTCTTCATTTTCCAAGAATAAAAAATATTATGCATGCTATAAATAACAATTTATTAGGATTTGAACAAAACCCTTCAAGCTCTAGAAAATAAATTAGTCACCAATGGACTAAGCCTTAACCCTGCCAAATGTTAGCCTAAAATAAAATTGTGAAGTTGAATTATTAAACCCTTTACAAGTTTTCCTTCAGAGATAATATAACCACAACTACAAAAATCACACTGTAGCCACTGCTAAAATGTCCAATATGTGTAATAACATACAGGAGAAATCTTGTTTGTTCTAACAGAACTTAAGGAACTCTTTCAAAAATCACATTTAGCAGTAGAATATGGATATGTCCCAATTTTCCAATAATTATTATTCTGATTAGTGTATCTATGAATCAGATTCTCTTCCTGCCCTGCCATCAATTACTAATTATTTTCTGCTCACAGCTAACCAGGCTAGACGAGAATAAAATATTCCAACCAATTCCACTCTGGGAGTATCCTGTTCTTTTAAATTAGTGCCCTAGTGACTGGGAGTTGCCTGTTTATTTTTTCCCATTTATTACTAAGAAATTAGATAAAATGTGTTTCTTTGGGAATGGGTTTGGGGAAAGAAAAAAGCAAGAGGAGCTGCTTTTTGTTTTTTTAATCTCCTGCTTAATGGTAGCTCAAACACGACTCTCTGAAAATAAACCAATAATCATTTCTGAGAAAGTTAAAATTTATGGCAAATCTCTGGTATGTATGAGATGGAAAAAAAAAGTGTTTTTTTTCTCTTGATTTTCTTATAGACACAAAGAGTCCTCTATAGACTACAAAAGCAACACTGTTTACATAAAGAATTGCACACAAAAAGCTGTCACTCCACCAAACAAATAGTAACATATTTAATAATCTCTAACAACAAAAACAAAAAGAAGAAAAGGGGGGTGGGAAATGTTCACCACATGTTAGAGTTCTAATTCAAAATGGTTAAAGAATTTAAATACTTAAAAATTTAACCCTGAATAAAACAGTAATTAATATTTGGTATCTCCTCTAAGTAAACAATTACAGTAAAATTTCACCTTCAATCCTAAGATAGTAAAAAGAGCACACATGGTAAGGTCAACACAATTTTAAATCTGGGAAATATAATTTACTAACTGTACGACCTAGGACAAGCAATTTACTACCTCTATCACCTTTTTTAACTGTAAAATGTGATAATCAATGCCAATCACACTACCTTATGGTAGAAATTCGGTGAAAGAAAGAATGTCACGTGGTTAGTGTAGTACTTGGTATATGGCAGACAATCAAAGAGTGAAGAGGCCCCTTATATGGAAACTGGGTTATAGTCAGAACATATGGAGAAAGTCATACACTGTCAAAGTTATTCCTCACAATTCCCTGGAAAGGGACACACAGATACCCAACATACTTCATCTTTTCTCTTTTCCCAATATAGCTAACTTCAATATCGCTAACTTCTATATCTATCTATCACTCCATCTCTGGCTAATCATCAGATGGGCTAAATGATTTGCATTAAGGGGTCATGTTGTATGACAGAAAAATTTTAAACATTAGAATTACACCATGTTACAGTAAAATACTAACAGCGTAAGAGAAACATATGGAATTGTCTGATCAAGGGCATAGCACAGCTATTTCACATTTCCAAGGCTTATGTTAATTATGTTTGTCTATGTAGAGAGAGGGATTGTTATAACCGTGTCCTTGCTTGCTTTAGGGCCCATTTTTTTTCTTCTGCCAGTTCATAGAGTTAAATTTCCTATAAGCTAACTACATATGATGTACTCCACTAATTTCCTTACCTTATTACACAAACCAGAAAACACTTTGTTAAGTGAAAAAATAAAACAGAATAAATGCATACTACAAAGCAAATACAGGTGATAAAAATTTATGCTCCAGAATTTATTTGCTTTACATAAAGGAAAATGTCTTCAAAGTCAAATTCAGAAACCACCTCCCCTTCTACAAGCTTTCTACTAAGGCTAGTTATCTGGTTTCTAAGCCTTTAGCAGATTTGAAAGGGCAAGGGTAAGAGAATACTATATGCAGAAACAAGGAAAAAATAAAAATAGATTTTAAGTCAATTGATCTCTTTAGTGAAAAAGAAATTATTTGTTAGTAATACAAAAAAAAAGATGAACTCATATTAGGTGCTTTAAAAAAAAGTGCTTTAAATAAAACTTGTCTTTCTCTTGAGAAACCATTCTTTTAAATTGTTTGAGGTAATCGATCTAGGAAAAGAACAACAGAAATAATGCCAACAAACTGACTCCCATATTGGATATGGAAAAGTGACTATCTGATACAGAAGTAAACTTCCCTACTACCTTCAACACCTTATATTCCTTAGACTGTTCGAATTCTGACAAAATAAAACTAGGAAACACTTTTCCCCAATATGAGACCGTAGGACTGACTAAAAGACACACACACACACACATAAATTCTGACAGAAGTCATTTCAACTCCAAATAAAGGACAAACACAGAAGTCCATCTTAAAAGTAAGTATAGAAACGAACCAATATAAACCACCAAGTATATTTTTTAAACAGTAATAACTAAGTAATTATACAAAAGGTCTTCTACAGAAATGTTACAAAAAAAAAAAACAGGAAAGATTTTGGAAAATTCGTAAGTCACATTTGCATTAAAATTCAAAAAGGCAAACAAGTGAAACTAGACATGATAGTTATAAAGTCTATATATTCTGAGGTAAGAAAAAACAATATAAAAATGATCCCAATGATTCCTAAATTTAAAGCTACAACAGAGGCAATGAAGAATAGATTCTAAAATGCAAGTAGTAAAATATAAGACAAGAAAAATGTCTCAGAAATACAAAGAGTTAAAAGTAAAAAGCAAATGAGACATTGATAGAGCCGCTCGTTCCCAAACAGAGCTGACTGCAATATTCACAGATGCCATATACATGAATTCGCCTACTAAAATGTATTTGTAACCCCAAAATCAATATTCTAGGAACTTTATAGTGGTCACGTGTGGAGCACACAGAATGATAAGTCTGAGGTGCCCACCAGATACATCCCAGTTAAGGTCAAACAAGGTGATGCTCTCTACCTTCTTGTTTCAGCTCTCATTCTACTGATGTCTTTTTCATAGTCTATTCACTGTCATGTGTTTTGCATTCATGCTTGCTATTGATTTCACTGTTTAAGATGGTCCCCAAGCAGAGTGCTAAAGTGTGATGAGGGCTAAAGGCAGGAAAGTTGTGATGTGACCTACAGAGGAAATACTTAGGTCAGCTGAGTTTTATTCAAGCATGAGTTACAGTGTTGTTGGTAGTGAGGTCAATGTTAGCAAATTACTAACATATATTAAAATAAGATGACTTAAAAAGAAATATACATAAGACAAAGTTATATATTGATAGTCGCTAAAACCGTTGTGACCAGAAGCCCTCATGAACCTTAAACCTAACCCTGTAATTTCTAAGAGCAATGGTTTTCGGTATTAGCTGATGCAGTATTTGCAGTGATTTTGTGGAACACAACTTACATGAATAATGGGAATCAACTGCCTATTAGAAGGAGAATTACGGGGGGAGAAAAAGATAATATGATGAAATTTGGGAACTTTCAGAACTGAAAAAACTCTGCTTAAAAGGGACCATCCTTTGACGGATGGGATGGACCATCAAAGGATGGTCCCTTTCAAATATTAAAGAAAAAAGAAATAAAAAGGAAAACAAGTCTGACAGTATATAATCTTTAAATTATGTGCTTTTGCAGTCAGAGCCTCACTTATTTATATCTGCCAGGACCCATGCTCTTTTGGTGGTGCCTTTCCATGCTGGCTCTGGACATGGTCATCAGATCCATGCGGGTCGATAAGTTGTTAGCAAATATG
Organism: Meles meles; assembly: GCF_922984935.1. Taxonomy (NCBI): domain Eukaryota; kingdom Metazoa; phylum Chordata; class Mammalia; order Carnivora; family Mustelidae; genus Meles; species Meles meles. The sequence continues at coordinate 66,954,070 of NC_060072.1, forward strand.
ATGCAAGTAGAAGTCCCCAAAGTGCTTGCTCTTTGGAGCTTGCCCTCGTGGTGTTCTTGGAACCCTTCCCAGCCACTACAAGAACACATCTGAAGTAGCCTACTAGATAATGAGAGGCATGTGTCCTATTCACCTGTCACCCTAGCCAACAGTCAGCCAACCAACATACACGTAAATGAGGCTAGATGTGTCTGCCCCACAGTGCTGATCACCTGACTGCAAATACATGAGCGAGCCTGCTGAAAGCAGCTGAAGCTGGCCTATGTCAGCAGAACCAGCTGATCCATAAATGCAGGAAGGATAATAAATGTTTACCATTTGAATCTACTGAGTTTTGAGGTGACTTGTTATACCATTTGAATCTACTGAGTTTTGAGGTGACTTGTTATTTAGCAATACCAAATGGATACACATATAAAGAAAATTAAATAACAAGTTATGCTGGCAGAATAAATTATGGCATATTACCTTCTTCTCTCGATATCTAATGAGATTTATTTTCAAATAGTGTAATTTCGTGCAGAAAATTAGCAGAACAGAAATTCCGGAGGGCCACAGGAAAAGCGCATCATGGCACTGCTCCCACCCCTACTCACCCTAAGTCCCACTAGTGAATTTCTGAGAATTCTCACTAATATTTTCAAGAGAAAACAAACTGAAGTGCTATCTGCAATGTCTCGGGTAGACTATGGATTGACCAGAACCACCTTTAATTTCCTGATCCAATAACCCAAGAAAAGATAACTTATTTAAAGTGAGGTGGCCACTTACAGGAGGGACAGTTAAATCATATTGTTTCCCTTACTCTTTGGTTCCATACTAAGGTTCACAGTGTCCTGCCAGATCTGAGAAAACATCTGACTAAAAATTCTCTCTTTTTAAGGCTTCTATCAACCATTCTGGAAAAACTTACATTAATAATCCATGAGCTCCCATCTAAGAGAATGTTTATAAGGACTGGAGTCTCCTAATTCCTCAGTCAAACTCAGCATCATCAAGGCCACAAAAGGGGTGGGGCGTGGGGAGAGGAAATGGAGTTAGGGCTGGATTCTGAGCCTCTAGCTTTCCAACGTCTCAGAAAGCCTTTTCCAGCAGTCACTGATCCTTTTTTTGTTTTTTTCCCAGCAGTCACTATTCCTTTTTCTTCTGAATGGAGAGTACATGGCTGCTAGATAAGTAAATAAAAATAGTGTCTTCAAAACTACCCGCTATAGTGAGGAAATGATCCATAGCTCAAAGGTAGTAAATCCAGAGGAAAAAAAAAAAACACCCAAGTACACAGACCCTGACAGAAAATATTCAACAAAATCTGTGAAGAAGTCAGAATCCAACTTCTAATAAATCTAAATACTGCCTCAACTGAACACTCTTGGAGTCCTGTGACAGGAACAAATTGTACCTCACGGAGGAATGGAAGCTGATCTCATAAAGTGAGAAAATGTGTCATCCACAAATATTTAAATCACAGCTAATAAAACTTCTATACAAATGGGTGCCTGGGTGGCTCAGTTGGTTAAACATCTGCCTTCAGCTCAGGTCATGATTCCCAGGGTTGTGGGCCCGAAGCCCATGTCTGGCTCCCCGTCCACCCCTGTATCAGCTCCCCACTCAGCAGGGAGCCTGCTTCTCCCTCTGCACCTCCCCCCATGCTTCTGATCTCTCTCAAATAAATAAATCTTTAAAAAAAAAAACCTGGACAAAGCTACTCAGGCATGAGCATCATAAAACAAAAAACAAAAACAAAAAGCACGGCAAGGATGCCAAACATCCCTCTCTCCATCACATACATATATACAAAGAATAAAAAAGAGCAAAGTCTGTGAAATGACGTTGATAAGGACTTTTTCTGTTAACTCAAAATGTCAATTAAGTCTCAAAACATCATACACGGTGTCCTCTCACTCCCAGAGTTCACCAAACATTGGCACAATTACCCCTTAGCAACTTCATATACCTATGCCACTGCCACCACCACCGTCTATACAAGGAAAGGAATAAGGAAAGAATAGGAGTCTTTGCTCTTATGGAAAGGGCACTCACACTGGAGAAAAGCTTCTCCCTCCCCTCTCCTAGAATTGTGTGTATTAACTAGTGTCTGAATTCAAGTTGGGAGAAAGAGTGGCCTACAAGAGAATCACTCCCCAGGAGCACTATCTGAAGAAAGGGGGACTGGCACCTTGGTCTTTCCCCATCCTTGCCAAGCTGTAAAACATGCACACACACATTCATCCTGCCATTGGCACAAAGCCAAGCACAGTGAGGGAGCTGTTGGGAGACCCTGACATGAATCTCTGGACTCCTCTAGAGTCTGTGAGCACACATGAAGTAAACAACTGGTGCCCATCTTTGATGTGGAAGCTTCTGAAGGCATGAGACCCTCTAAAAGAGAGCTCATGTCAACAAGACTGAAGACGGCTGTTGTATAATGGGTTTGGGAAAAGAAAATGGAGTTAACCTCTCATGCAGTCTTTGGAGAACCTCCTGATTCTCTTGACTTGCTTAAGCAGCTACTAAACTAAGTGAGCAATCAGACCATCTAGATTGGTGTCTAGGCACCCTAGACTACTGAGAGCACCAGCAGTCTCAGCAATCTTTGTGGTCCGGGGTCAATCTCAGCACTGCATAAGGAAATCCATGCATGATCTGCATGGAGACCAAGAAATTAGTGGGGGCCACCAACAGCCAACCAAAGAGAGCCAACCAGAGGAAGAACTGGCATGCCTCACATCACAGCAAAGTACTCATTCCTCTACCTCTTCTCAGTTCACTATGAGGAGCTACAGCCTAGAAGAGTCAGAGGTAAATGGGCATCAAACTGGATTGGTCTATTTTATACTAAACAAGTATTAATACTTCCAATCTTTGCTTCCACAAATGTTATATTTAATAGAATGAACATTTGGTACTATTTTTACCTCCCTTATAGCTTACTAAATAAGTGTATCAGGGCAAGCATAATTGCACAAAACAGTGAACTGTCTCCCAGCTCAGGATGAAGAACTGTGGCACACAAAGTAATCCTTCCAAAAATAGACTAATTTTTTATGACTATCACTCCCATTATGTCCTAGGCTTCAAAATAAGGGGGAAAATTATATTTCAAGATCTGTGGCATTTCCACAGTGTTTTAAAAATGATTTTCCAAAAGGGATTATGGCAAAAACCATCACCATTTTCATAGAATACAATACTTTCCCTTCTCTTTTGTCCTGTAATTTTAGCCCAGCCTGACTTTTTTTCCTCACATGAACCTCTGTCAGGAGGATACTATGTTGGCTGAAAATAACTGGCCCCCAGCATTCATCCTGGAGATTACTGACAACTCGGAAACCGCAAGTATGGAGTTAAGATAGTATTTAAACATGCCTTTGGGGTTAGACAGTAGTATGTAGCCTGCAGTTCAACAGTTTTTATATGGCCAAGGTGAAATAAATAGAAGAAATCTACAAATGACTTTCCTTGCCTCGGAATATTTTCTGATCTTTTTAATAAATTTAAAAACCACCAGATCACAGATGTCTTGACTTGGATACTTAACTGAAAACACAAAAATAAAATCTAATCTGGGAACATGAACTTTTTTTGCCGAAATAAAAAAAAAAAAATCAAAAGGGATAGGCTAAAATCAATTTTATGATCTTCACTACTGATGACTAATATTCTCCTGTCAAGACTTTCTCCCATGACTAAGTTGTTGTTGTTGTTTTTTAAAAAGGGCAAAACTTTGAAGTACAAATGGTAGTAATTGAACACCGATAACCCATTAGATTGTAAAGAGCTCCAAGGAGCAATAACCTCAGCTGTCTTATTCACCAGTCCAGCTGCTACAACACCTAGCAGTGTTCCCACCAAGGCACATGATTCAATTGTTTTAGCAGCTATCTTAGTGACAGGCAAAATGTTCTTAATAATATCAGATAATTTATATTTTCTCTATAAACTCTGTCATTCGGTCGACAATTACTGATGCGACTCCCGTACAATTAAAAAGTGCCCAGTCTATGTAGACTCAATGATAGGAAATAAAACATAACACATGTAGATATATGCAACAGGGTTGATAACATATGGAAAAACAGTTTAGCTTATGGACTATAACTTCAGTTTTAGATCTTGTGTGTCCACATTTCTGCCGGGGATGCAAAAGAAAGAATTTAGTGGGAACGAAACAAATGCCACAATACTATAAACAAGTACTTCCAAATGAATAAAATGAAAGAAAGTCAACCAAAGGACAGAGACTTTAAAATCCAATCCAAACACCTTGCTTTAGAAATACTTTCATAAAAATTATTGGCCCTTGAAGTCCGACATTGAACTGAATCACTATTTACATAACAGGGAACTGATTCACATTTTAATTTGCTTTCTTCAGTATTATTTCAGGAAGACTTCTTTATTTTCCATTCAATATCATATTTAGAGTCCAGGTATAAAAAATGCATGTCTATTTTTGAAAAAGACCAATTTTATGAGGTTAGTGGAAAGTGAATGGACTATTTTTTTCCCCCCAACACCAACATTTCTCATTTCTTTTCCAATGCCTGAAGCTTATTGTTTTCTACCTTCAAGCCATCAACTGAAGGAAAATTTCTTTTAAGCATCTAATTTCAATAAAATTATCTTAGAGCTGGGTGGTCTTTTAAAAAGGAAAATTAAGAATATATTTCCTTATGGAATTCAACAAGTGGAATTCCACTACCTCATTTATAAAAGAAGCTTAATTTTTAAAAAATGACATCTGTTTACTTCATATCTAATACCTTCAAAAATACAATAAAAATACATTTTTTTCATCATTAGCATGTAGAAGATGTGATATCTCTCCATAAATGAACACCAGAACATCAATATGGGTAGAGAAAAAAGTTTCAGCCTCCTATTACACCTTTTACTCACTACAACATACTGCCTGAAGCAAGAGCTCTTTATCCAAATTCTAAGGCCTTATTTCTGAAAATTCTATTCAACTCGTACATGCCTTCTACTAAGGAAATAGTAAGTTTTCTTTAGAAATTGTATCTTTCTTTCTGTTTAGTAAAAGTAATCAGACAATAAAACTTGCAGCTAAATCGTTTGGAAGCAAGTATGCATGTCCTGAGTTTTCTCTTGGCCTTAATATTCCATTTTATCTGCATATTCCCTACCCTGATTATTTTTAATTTATACTTATCTCTTTAATGTTTAAAATGTAAACAAAATACTCAAAAATTTCATGGAAACAAGGAAATGTAAAAACTACAGTGAAACACTTTTGCTTCCATAAAACCTAATAACCAGAACTACAAATAGCAGAAATAGAAAGTTGAGTTGAAATGTAGTCCAGCGATCTTTCTCTAGATATGATGTAAGGTAGATGGGAACATCTACAAGACTCATTGTTCCTCTATTCTTTGAAAGATTAATAACAATAATTCAAACATCAATTAAGTCTGCGATGGCTCTGAAAGACATAGACATTTAAAAGGAAAATTGCAGTGTTCTAATTAGCAGCATGCCTCTGTATCATTAAGGATACATGATACAAGGGCATTCTCTAAATTCTACAATAAAATCTGTTTCACTGATCAGCTCTCATTTCTTAAAAGCAAAACAAAGCAAAACAAAATGAAAAAAACTAGTTGTGAAATTTTCTATAAAGAGAATGGAGATTTAAAATTGTTTTTAGAAAATGGCTTTAAAAGTCATTAAAACATTAAATCTGTTGGAAGTCTACAAAAGATGAAGTATAGAAGAAATATCCCAAATGGCCCATCAAGTTTAATCTTGCTTAAAAACTAATCCTACTTTGAGCACCTGGGTGGCTCAGGTCATGATCTCAGGGTCCTGGGATGGAGCCAGCATCAGGCTCTCTGCTCAGCAGGGAGCCTGCTTCCCCCTCTCTCTCTGCCTGATTCTGCCTACTTGTGATCTGTCTGTCAAATAAATAAAATCTTAAAAAAAAAAACAAAAACCTAATCCTACTTTGAGTCACAGTCATATCTCACAATTGCACAGGAATAGATGGACTTGTGTTTTACTTCTAAGCAGAATGTAATCACCATGTTTCGAATAACACAGAATAAAAGAAAAAAAGGGAGAGATCCACTGGCAGGAAAAATATGACTACCATAGAAATTTTTAGACAAAAGAAGCTGAAACAAAGAATATGCAGAGCCATGTCTGCATTCCCCATAAAGAAATAAAGAATGTTACTATTGCTGACCAGATTTCATTTGCAAAGAGTATACATACTATAAAATGACCATAGATACCCTGTCTTGCAGAATATAAAGTCTGTTATTTCTTACAATAATTTCTACTGTGGCATCTTTAAACAGGATTTTTTATCTATACAATTTCTAATGTAAAATTAAACATATTTTTATAAAAGCAGTTTTCCCTAAATAAAGGTCAAAAGCATTAAGCTCTTTCCATCCCGTACCGGACCTCTATTTCTTAGGGGACCATTTCCTCCACCATTTCCTCCTCCATTTCCCCCTCATTCATTCTGTTCCAGCCACACTGGTCTGGTTGTAAGTTCCCCCTGTAGAGCATTTTCTCTGACTCATCTCTAGACCTACCGTCTTCTCCCCGTCTCCATCTTCAAGTTTCTGCTCAAAATTCACCTCTTAAATGAAACCTTGATCACTATATTTAAAATTGTGATCTACCTCTCCCCATCCCAACCCCCCTTTATTCCTACTCTTTTTTTTTATCATTTACTCACTTTCTATGTCATAATTAGCTTATTTTTATGTTTATTAAATACTCTAATAAAATCTAAGCTCCATGAGCAGTGATTCGCTACTGTTGTTGTTTTCCCATTAACAGTTCTCAAGCATTCAAAACCATGCCTGGCCCAAAGAATACACCCAATAAATATTTCGTGGATGGATAAACACATGAACAAACTTACTTCTCAACCATTTCAGGAGAGAAAGTACATCCAAACCCCACAGTAGATCAACTCTTCCTTACATAAGAAAATCACATGGTAAGGTACCTATTAATTTTGGTTTATAACCCAAGTTGCCATTGTTTTCCTTTTCCATTTGCACATAACCGATTATTTTTCTTTATTTTACTCTCCATTTATCTAATATCTTTTTTCAAACAATAAAATGAGTTTCAGAGCTGCTATCTTACAAGAGAAGCGACTAAATGCAATGGTCCTTTTCTTAGCAATGCAGGATAGTATGGACATTTATTGTCCTATTACATTATAACAATAGTACAATTCTCTCTCTGTTTTATCATGCTTCCAAATGATGTTTACTATTTGTACGTAAAATGACCACATTAGGCACTTGATATTATTATATTCTACACTAAACACAGAACTTAATGCCAAAGAAAGACAGACATCATCTTAAATTTCACGCTTCTTATAGTCTAGATGTCAATTTAAGATACTAAACAAGTAATAAAAATAACATGAACGACAACAAAACACAAATAAAGATTTATACAGAGGTGTGTGCCAGCACTGTTCTTAAACACTTCAGAACATGAATTCATTTAATCCTCACAATAGCCCAAAGAGGAAGTATTATTATTGCTCCTATTTTACAAGTAAGGAAAATGAGACTTTGCAAGATGTTTTGAAAGGCTGGCAGTAATCCCAAAGAAAACAGAAAGTGACAGAAGGATTTTAAGACAGAGTCCGAAAAAATGATCACAACTGAAGAATGATTCTGGGTCGGCATGGATTGAATTAGAAGAAAGCAAAATTGCATGTAAACCGTTGAAAGACGGTTGTTCCCTGGGCTAGAGTAATGGCATTGATGAGGGAAAAAGTACTAAAAATCTGAGAGAGATTGAGGAACAGAAATTAGGATTTAATAATTAAGTGCAAGCAGAGATTGTGTCCACCTTTGACAGACCCTTACCTTACCAATTTCATATCACATCACTGTTATTAATTTATTGTACAGTAAATGAAATAATATTTATGAGGCATACATTTTTAAAAAGTTTCACAAGGAAAGGTTATGATTTAGAGCCTAAAGCATTCTGCAAACTTGAAACCAAGCCATCCTAGATCCCATCCCCTTCCTGACTCCCAACAGTTAAATTCTGTAAGTTTTACTGCCTAAATATCTTTCAAAATCTGTCTTCCCCATCTTTATTCACATTTCTCCACTTCATTAAGATCTCCATCATATTTCTTTTGGATTACACCATCAGGCTCCAAAGAAGTCTACCTAACTCCATCTCATCTCTCTCAAACTCATACTTAACCAACTGAAAGAAATGTCTTTCCAAAATGCAAGTACATTCAATGTTACTACTAAGAACTTTTGACAGCTTCCAACAACCTTTTCAGATTCAGCTACAAAAACACCTCCCTCTCATAACCTATGCTGACATATATGACCAAACCAAAAACCCGCTACTGAAACTCTAGGACTAGCAATTTTTCAAACAGCTCATGCCATTTTATAACTGCAGTATTTCACAAATGTTGCTACCTCTGCAAGATCTCCCTGCCCCACTTGACTATGTGACAATGACCTGCTTATCTTCCGAAACTAAGTTCTGATGACTCTTCCTCATTCGTGATCTTCCATACCTCCTACACTATCTCCATTCTAAACCTCATCAGATTAAATGGCAACTGCTTACAATCTGACATGAAATTGTATGTTTCTATCTTCACTGTGGGACATAGTTTCTGAGAAATACATGTATTCTAGTCTGTTGCACCGAATTTAGGCACAAAATTGATAGCCACTTTAAGTGCTCAAGAGCATTACTCTCCAGACTGAAAGCCAGAGTAAGATTACAGGAAATCTGATTCTAGATAAGGAGTATATTACTATATATGAAACAAACAAAAACTCTTAAATTTTTTAGGAATGAGTTAACAGTAAATGTCCATGAGCTATAAGAAGAAAACTATAAAACTCCGTTGAGGGATATTTGAGGAGTCTGGAATAAATGAGAAAACATACCTATTAAGTAGAAAGACTAAGTAAGAGGAAGATGTCAATTTTCTGTATATAAATAAATAGAAGAATTTAACAAAATTTCCATCAAAATCCCAACAGGGTTTTCTTTTTAAATGCAATTTTTTTCATGATTTTAAAGTTTAACTGGGAGATTAATACACAAGATTAGCCAAGAAAAGTAAGTACAGCCCTGGTAAATCTAAGGGTTCAACAAAACAACAGGAATCACAGCGAGGCAGATAGTACTACTACAGGAACAGACACATATCAACAGAAATGAAAATAAAGTCTAGAATATATCTAAGTATATATGGAAATTTACTGTATGGCAAAGGTGCATTCCAAATAAGGAAGGGAGAGAAGGTTTATTTGAAAAATTCTGTCAAGGCAACAAGCTGGGCATTTGGGTAAGTCATAATTGGACCCTACTTCATCTTATCAATAGAAAGTCGAGACGATCAAAAGTAAAATGTAAAATTAAATGACAAGGACTGAAAGAAAACAAGGCTGAATATTTTCTAACCCAAAATTCATACATAATAAACAGCTACTTTTTAAATTTGCTGTAGTAGAAGATACCATCAAAATGAATAATAAATATATCAGAAAAACATCAGTGTAAATAACCCTCACACATAAAGGTTCCTATAAATCATTCTGAATAAGATAAACAGAACTTTTTTTTAATGGACAGAGGAAAGATAAGGGAAATTCAGGAATGAAGTGAAAATGATAAATAGCCTTATTTTTTTAAAAATCACATATACTAATAAAATAAAAATTAAGAGAGATATATTTTACTTCTCTAATTGACAAGTATTAAAAATATTGATAAAACCTAGCATAGGCAAGGATGTGGTAAAACAGGCACTCTCATTTACTTCTTGGTGAAGGTGTAAATTTATAAAATATCCTAGAGAACAAATGGATAGTCTTAAAGTTGTTATCTGTAAGGTGTGAAATTATAGGTAACTTTCTACAGTTTCTCAAGTATTTTAATTTTTTACTATGTTTTGTTAGAAAAATTACGCACTTTAAGAAAAAGAGCAGAAGAAAATGTATAAACAGATGAAATAATAATAAGGAAGGCAGAACCCATATATTTACATGCATACAAAATATATACATACTAAACAAAAAAAAAAAAAGAAAGAAAAGCAACTGCCTAGGAAACATATTACATGGGACAAGAAACAATAACAATGAGAGAGACTTCCAAAGGCAAGTGGGGGAACAACTTTGAAATGATAGAGGGAAAAAGTCTAATGAAACTGAAAGCAAAAGAGGGGTCAATGATTTTAAAAAATGTGTGAGGTCCTTGGTAAATTCTTAAAGTAGAAATAGGATTGGAGCTGTTGCCACATCCATAAATTCCTGTGCAGTAAAGAGCAGGTTAGTGTTTGCCATGAAGGCTGCCTTTTTCAGATTCAGCAGGTTTCTTGCTGCTCTGACTTCAGACACTGCTCTAACTTGTGGAACTCCCTGGCAGCTAGTCTGTAATTTTAGAAGCAGATGGAGTAAGTAGCATATTTACCTCTACTTTTCATTATTAAAATGCTCTCTACTCTGTATCCACAGCTGAAACCAAATTTAATGGTTTCTTATATTATTTAATAGGATACAAGGATAATACAGGTATTAGCTGGAAAGAAAATATATATTGCTCCTAATACTTTTATCACAAAAATCTCCTTCAAAAACCTAAATTCCTTTAGAAGCTTTATAGTATAAACTAAAACATACTTTACTTTTACCTTCCTAAAACTGAATTCAAATAAATTTTAGCATAGAGATGGATCACAACAGTAAGTATTAAATGGATGATGAAAATAACACATTATAGCTTTAAACAGAAAACACCTATACTCTATGTCTTAGTCTGCTCAAGCTCCCATTGAAAAGTAACAGACTGGTGTCTTAAACAACAGAAATGTACTTTCTCACAGTTCTGGAGGCTAGAAATCCAAAATTGGTGCCAGTATGGTCAGTTTTCGGTGAGAGCTCTTGTTCTGGCTTACAAAGAAGTCTGTCTTCTAGCTGTGTCCTCACAGGGCAGGGAGAAGAGTGACCGAGTTCTCTGGTGTCTCCTCTTATGAGAACACCAATCTCCTCATGAGGGCCTCACCCTCATGAACTCACTGCAACCTAATTACCTCCAAAAGGCTCCATCTATAAATACCATCACATTAGGGGTGAGAGCTTCAACATGTGAATTTGGGTGTGCGGGGGTGGAACACCAGAGGCAAGAGACAATCCATAGCACCCACAAGCCACACATTTCAGTCAACTAATCAACCAATCAACATATTTTTGTGTGTCAGGCACTATTCTATGAGCTGATAAAGTAATGACTGAATATGAGAAGATGTCTCCCTCCAAGAACTTACATTATGAGAGAAAACAATAAATACAATTCAAACAATAAACACAAAAACAATATTCTGCTAACTCCTCTGAGGAAAGTAAACCAGAAGGGAGAAGGGGGAAAGGAAGAACTATTTCAGCCAGAGAAGTCAGAAAAAAGCTGTCTCAGAGAGTAGCCTTTCACGTGAGAGCCAAAGCATGAAGATGAAGCAGCAATGAACAACCTAAACCAATCACAAAAGGCCCAAAGAGCACTTATTCTATATGATCATCTTTTCAGTTTTAGATTTAGGCCACTACTCTGTATTGTGAATAAGTTTGAAATCATAAATTCCTTGCCTATTCCCTTCAAAATCACAATATCTTTCTTCCCTCAGAGAGAATACATAAAAGCACTCAGCAAGTATATAGGAAGGGACAGTAGAGCTTGTCAAAGAACTCTTATTTATTAATACATAGCAAATATTCCTTAAGTCACCTCTCTCCTCGTTTAATGTTCCTGCCTGAGAAAAGTCCTAAACTGAAAATTCACTAAACAAATAATAGAAAACACAGACCCGGGAGCCACCTAAGCCTATCCAAAAATTTCTCAGATTTTTAAGATTTGGGAGTGTCTTCTCCTTCAACATTCATTTTTGGCTACTATTAAGTATAGTAGCCTTTACTTCTTTACTTCATATACAACTGTCTGGTTGAGAGAAAAAGGCTCCATGACTTACCTATCAAACAAAATACATGGATTTCAGATAAATTTGCTTCAAACCAGTCTTTTCATTATTGCTGAGGTCTGTGGCTTTGTTCTAGAATGGTTGAGGTCAAGAGTTTGACCTCAGATAAGTACGGAAATACAGTAAATACATCCCTTGAGATTTTAAACTAGAGTATTCACAAATAACAGGTTTGCCTCACCACTAGATGAGAATGAGGCTTAGCCACATTATAAGTCCATGTTTTCCTATTTTATTGGCAATACCATTATGCACACATACACACACACACACACACAAAATCCACCACTAAGCTCTTTTCAAAAACATTAGTGGGTATAAAAAAAAACTGTCTGCAATCTAAGAATATTCCTTGGATGATTGATTTACAATTTAGTAAAGAAGATAAAACACACCCCAGAAGTGATAAACGTGTTTACAAACATCCTAGTAGCATATGGAGTAGATTAAAGACCAAATTCAATGTCACAGAATAAATATCATAATGACAATGCTCTAGCATTTCTGAAATGTATTCATATATCACCTGCATCAGCACAGACCTCAAGGAGACATGTACTATTTAACTTTTAAAGAAATTATACCTATGAAATTAGCATCCAGCCTCGAATCACTCACAAATAAAAGTAGGTAAAAATTTTAAGACCAACTAAATATACAGAATGCTTGCTAAAGAGATGCTACGGAGAATCATACTGAGAAGTTAGGTACCTAAATTTCAGAAGGACTCTCAATCCATTTTTTGGTATTAATTTTTTTTCAGTAGGAAATCTCTTTAATGAGGCTTATGCATTTAAATTGAGGAATTATTTTTAAATTTAATAATAGGAGAAAACCCTTCACTTCCCTATTTACAAAATCATTGAAGTTTAGTTTAAACTAACTGAAACAGTTTACATGTTTTACTATTTTTTAACATTTTATAGTTCTAACTAAACTACTTACAAATTCTAAATATGAAAAGTATTTGGAACACAAAAGCCCATTTACATACCAAATCAAGTCTACGATGTCTACTTCATTATACTTTAAGATCTCCAAAATTAGGCTGTCTTGAAATACACATTTAATGTTATCTTCTCTGTCCCCTCAAAGTCTATTATTAAATTGATGGTGTGTTTTAAAAATAACTACGTATTTGAAGAGGTACTGCAAACACTTTAAATTTCTATCATTGTAAGAGGGAGGAAAATCATTCTCACAATGGTCAATCAGCCTGTAGAACAGAAGATGGTATTCTTCTAATGACTTTAAAATTATTCAATTTAGTTTTGACAAATAAGAAGAACATTTTCTGAATTATTAGAACAGGAATGAGAAAAATTACATAATGCCTTCAAGATATGAACAAGCATTAAATTTCAAAAACTTATACCTATACTATCTTTCAAAAATGTCCCCAACCTTAGCATTTTTAGAGACTAAAAGCTCAATTCTTTGAGACTCATTTTTTGAGACTAAAAGCTCAGTTCTTATTACATGGTTATTTAGTAACAAATAATCCAATTTTTAAAGTACACATTTTTCCCATTAGAAAAGTACTAAAGAAATTGTATTTATTTCTTTTTCAAACTGCATATTTTGATGATAAAATTGAGGGGGGAACTTTTTAAAATGTTCCTAATTTTTTTCATTATTTAAACTGTATTCAATAAGCTAGAGTTTTTAATAAATAAGAGCTTAAGCTTTTTTAATTTTGAAAAAAATATAATTTTTATTTTTCAAAAATAATCCTCATTTAAAAAAAAAAATTGCTAACCACCTAAGTTAGGGAAAGATTGCTAACTGCTGAAGTAGAGAACAGAGATTGTGAATGAAGAGAAATAGTATAAAGCGAAGTTTATTTTCAAGGTAATTAATATTTTAGGGAGGTGGGAGGTAATGACTAAAGATCATTATTAGGAATATCAATCATGATGTTTTGGTCTATATCTACAGATACAGGTAAAAAGGTACAAAAACAAGTTACATGTTTGAAAGCAATGAGTCAAGTGAATAGTAGTAGCTCCATAGATATGCTGGCAAATACCCTCTTCCTCAAATTACTTTTTTCTAAAGTTATTCATCTACAGTTAAAAAATGGAATAAAGCATGAGAAAGTTAGTGACTCTTGGGAAAATGTGATACAATTTGCATAAAATTGTATGTCAGTACAATTGTCTTTCAGTAAAACTGACTTTCCATAAAATTGAAATCAAAAACAAAGAACAAAAGCAGTAGTTTTCCCAAGCAGTTTTTTTTCAAATTTTCTAGACATTGTCTTCATTTCAACAATTCTCGCAGATATCTATCTACAAGTACCAAACAACAGTATACAAAACCAAAATATGGTCTTTTTCCTCATTTTATTAAGCACAATTGCAAACTACTCCTAATTCCATATGACATAGTATCCTCAGGAAAAGCATACATGTAACCCTAACTATCACAGATAATTCCCTTTAATAATAATTAATAGTGAGTGGATATATGGCCCTAGTGGTATATGGCAGTAGTGGTGGTAGAGTTTTCAGACCTCTCAAAAGTCCCCTCACAAAAACACAGAGCACCTAAAAAAACTGAACCAAAAACTCATAGTCAACAGCCGTCACAAAAATAGGTGTCACAGTGTCTCTATGAATGCCCAAATGGAAGTAAGTAAAGACAAACTGTGAATTGTCCTTAGATATGCATGGCAACAGATTCTGTGCAAGAAGAAAGATGAAAGCAACAGGGTATGACACAGACATGGGAACTCCACAACAGCTAACAGATTCTAACCAGAGGTCAGCAGGCCAACATGAGGCCAGCAGCTGAAACTGAAGGGCCTATACATTCTAATAGGGATGTTGTACAGGTGGTCCTCAGTAATGGCCCAGGATACACTGGGTCTGATAAACTCTACATACTTTGAGGAGAAAGCTTCAGACTGAGGAGAATTAGCTGAGAAGAGAATCCAAACCGACCAAGCCAGAGACCAAAGAGAGAAGAAAAAAAGGGTTTCGAGATACAAGTGGAAGATGGAACAGTCAGAAAAATCTATAAATGTGGTAACCATTTTTTAATCTGACAAAAACATGAGAGCACTATAGAATCATGAGGGAATAAAACTATCTTCAATCACTCCTCTCTTTTAAAAGGTCAAGGAAACTAATGCCATATAAAAACAAATAACAGAAAAGTACTAAAGTCAAATCCCATAGACTTTCATATAGTTTGTAAAAGAAGGAACAGAATCACAGCCCTACAGAAAATAAAAGCACAGCAAAAATACATATTAAAAAGAAATTTAGGGGCGCCTGGGTGGCTCAGTGGATTAAAGCCTCTGCCCTCGGCTCAGGTCATGATCCCAGGTCCTGGGATCGAGCCCCGCATCGGGCTCTCTGCTTAGCAGGGAGCCTGCTTCCTCTTCTCTCTGCCGGCCTCTCTGCCTACTTGTGATCTCTGTCTGTCAAATAAATAAATAAAATCTTTAAAAAAAAAAAAGAAATTTAAAACTCTACACTTATATTTCAAAGTGAACTAAAAGATATTATGAAAGCGATAAACTAAGGAGTAACATAAATCATACTACAGAAAGACTCAAATGATAGGAAAATTTTCAGAAAAGAATTATGACAGAATGAATCATTTTGGAAATGATGACTGAACTAAAAAGAACATAAGATCAAATAAGCTAAATTGAAAATACAAAATAAAAGGGGAAACACGTTTTAGATCAGAAAGAAATGAAGAAAGCAACGAAAAGGATTCAACACTAAAGGCTAACATAGAAGACAAACACTATCCAACATACATGAGTCACCAGAAGGGGAATAAAATAGGAAATAAAACAAGAATTAAATGCATAATTTAATGAAATTCTAAAAAAGTACTTGAATCCATATATATTAAAGGGGCACAATGCGGATCTGGAGAAGTCAACCCAGATTGACCAATACCAGGACATATTCCAATAAAATTATTTGACTTTAAAGAACAAATTAGAAATCTAAGAAGAAAATTAATAATTAAAAGATTAGATTGAAATTAAGTCTTCAGACAGCAGTACTTCGCAACAGAAAAAATGGAATAATATATTCGGATACCCATAAAAAGAAAACTGAGTAAGAATCTCTTAATTAGTCACTATTGGAGGGCCTCTAAGAAACACTCTTAAATAAGGAGGGGAAGGGGAAAATTTGTAAAAATATATAATTAAAATGTATTTAGTATACTACTATCTGTATAAAAAGGGGATGGAGGATTTATTCAACCTCCGTCCGTCCATCCCTTTAGAGTTGGGTTTTGTATTCACCCAGAAGAGTCTGGAAGGATAAAAATAAACCAACGCTGGTTACCTGTTGAGAGGACCAGGAACTAGGCGGACTGTGCACAGGATGATGAGTAGGCTTTTCACTGCTTCTATACCTTTTTTACTAGACATCCTTTTGATGTTTGAACCACCTGAACACATTTAACTGGTGTGGGATAGGACTTGAGCATTTTTTAAAGCCTTTCCTAGAAATTCTAATGTCAGCCACGATTGAGGACTACTGCTTTAAAATCTAAAGGCAGTCAAATCAGTGAAGTAAAAGAGATAAAATGAAGAAATTAGTGAAAACTACATAAAGCAATATTACTTTGACCTAAAAATCTTGTATTTAAGAAATGTATAACTGACATATTAAGTAAAACACCCTTGAAATGTTGCTTATTTTTATATATAATTCTTCCAGCGTGTCTTGGATAAACTTTTTTTAAAAACATATAAACCTTTTGCTCCAATGCTTATTGTTCTAATACAGTTCAACAAAAAGGTCTTCCAAATTTACACTGGATTTGACAATTTAATTTATTTTGGAATAAGAAAGAAAATTCTTAGGTGCATCTGTCATAATGACTCTCCCTTTATGGGGGTTGTAAAGAGGGTAGGTTTTCTAACAACTGAAATTTATTCATTTCCCAGTATCTCTCCCAATCTAAAATACACAGTGTTAAATGAAAGGCATAGGAGACCAAACAAAACATAGCATTTTTATTTTCCTTTCATTTTTTTCCTCTTCTTCATAATGCTGTTAATCATTCTTAAGGATAGGTGAGTGAGCAGGGTGTCTTCAAGATATGCGGGCTATGGACATTGGGGAGGGGAGGCGAACCATAAGAGACTATGGACTCTGAAAAACAACCTGAGGGTTTTGAGGGGTCGGGGGTGGGAGGTTGGGGGAACAGGTGGTGGGTGATGGGGAGGGCACGTTTTGCATGGAGCACTGGATGTTGTGCAAAAAGAATGAATACTGTTACGCTGAAAAAAAAAAATAAATAAATAAATAAAAAGGGGAAAAAGAAAAAAAAAAAAAAAAGATATGCTTACTCTGTCTTTCCTTTAGCATACATAACAATCACAGCAGCCTCTGGCTAAGGGCCCAAGTATCCAACATCTGACTAGCATTCACTTTGAAAAGTACACAGAAACATTAAGAATGATATCTATTTGGGGCACCAATACGTGGATCAATCAGATAGCATCTGACTATCGTTTTCAGCTCAGGTCATGATCTTGAGGTTTTGAGACTGAGTCCCAGGTAGGGCTCTACACTCAGCACAGAGTCTGCCTGAGATTCTCTCTCTCCCTCTGAATCTACCTCTCCTCCTCCTGCTCACATCCTCTTTCTCTAAATAAATAAATTCTTTAAAAAGAAAAAAAGAATGATATTTATTCTTATTTAATATAACCTGTGAAATCAGCAACAGGATGAAACAGTATAAATCCATTTATGAGGTCAATTTAAACACTATTAAATGAAATGCTATATTTTCACATTACTGTTTCTGTTTTGTTTTGTTTTGTTATAATTCTCAAACAGAATAATAAACATACTATAACCAGGAGGCATTTCAATAAGAAATGGCATTTGGAAGAACAGGCCTAGTCTTTAAAAAGTTTATACAGAAAATTCCCAAGTTAGCCATAGCTGCCGATTCTGACAACTCTCAGAGATGATAATTTTATAACCAGCTGCATCTGCTAATTCAATTTTTTAAATGTGGTAGCATTTTTATCATCAGGTGCAACCTGATAAGCTGCCAAGTTTCTTCAGTGCTTGTCACACAGGCAGACCAATTTGCTATGTGAGTCAGAAAAAGAAGACAAAAGAAAATGGAATCCAAGTTGTACTAAGATGAGTTCTCTTCTCAAGATTCATGAAAAGTCCTTTAAATAGCTACCTCTGACAAATGCAGCATGACTCATTTTTCTTCCTCTGCTTGGGCTATACACCCTGGACAGAACAGGAAAGGAGAGGTAGTGCACACCCCCATTGTACGGCGGAGTTCACAGTGTTCCTTATTTCCTTCTGTTACAGGCACATTCACACCCCCCACCTATCCTGGTAATTAGACCATATCGCATAAAACAGCACTGTTAGAGTTCTCTGCAATAGTTACTGTTGTCTTTTTTAAAAAAAGTTTATTTAAGGTTTTACAAACATTACGTTTAATAATTACTCTTTCTCTGGTTAGACTAAAATCTTAACAAAGGCACACCCAACAATGATCTAAGTAGAGGTAGATTTATTTGCAAAACTGAAAAATTAAACGCTCTACTTTGAGATCCCATGAAAATACCTGGATTGTTAATGGTGATGAAAACGTACGAATTTTGTTTTATTTTTATTTCTCTGAATTTTCCATATTTTCCACAATAAACATACTATTCTTATAAACACATAAGCATACTAACATTTTTTTAAGAGAAAGGCTTCTCAGCTAATTTAATCTAGTCTCATCAGTACTCTTTGTATTCCTGACCTGAATGTTTTATTTGACTTAAGATACCACAGAGAGATAGGCACCAAATATATTATCTCTGTCATCATAAATAACAGAAAACTTTTTCTATTTCATTAAGCTCCACAAACGTTTAAAAGATCTGTAGATTATATGTCTTAATATAGAAAAATATATGGATTGCATATTCTTCAGAAAAATACATTGATTTTCAGATATCTGAAGAATGACTGACAAGCCATAAATTCAAGGAAGAAATTTAATAAATATCCACTCTTTAAAAACTCCCTTTTGCTAATATTTAACCCTATATAAATATTTGGCATACAGTGGCCTCTTTTGACACAAATTTAACAACATCTCTTATTCCTGGGACTCCTGGGTGGCTCAGTCAGTTAAGTATCTGCCTTCAGCTCAGGTCATGATCCCAGGACCCTGGGATCGACGCCTCCATCAGGCTCCTTGCTCAGCAGGAAGACTGC
Organism: Meles meles; assembly: GCF_922984935.1. Classification (NCBI taxonomy): domain Eukaryota; kingdom Metazoa; phylum Chordata; class Mammalia; order Carnivora; family Mustelidae; genus Meles; species Meles meles. Next base: position 66,973,324 of record NC_060072.1, read on the forward strand.
TTTTCCCTCTGCCTGCAGCTCCCCCTGCTTGTGCTCACTCACTCTTTCTCTGATGAATTAAAAAAATAAAATCTTTTTTAAAAAGTAAATAAATAACATCTCTTATTCCTAAAAAGTTATCAGACTGAACTAGCTTTGTATCAGTTTGGAAAAAAGGGCTATAACCCCAGAAAGAAGTGGATTACAAAAAAGGCGGTCAAATAGTGAAGCCCAAGATTTTCTAAATTCTTAATGAAGCTGGTCTGTACAACATAATTTAAATATTTTTATTGAAAATACATTCCCAGAAAGTACATGCACAAACTTGATAAGTACAAAGCAAAAATAGAGACCTATGAGTTACTTCCCAGTTTGAGTTATCCGTATTTTTATTTGCCCTTCCTCTATTTACAAGGACTCCAAAAACTGACTATGTAAACTATTTCCTCAAAAAAATCTACTCAAAATATCTGCTTTAAGTTAAAATATTATAAGACTGAAGTTAGTTTCCTGCCGTAGCTACAACAAAGAATATTTAAAATTTAGAATGTTCTTTTCTAGTACACCTATAGACTAAGATGAAGTAGATTCATTTCTCCCTATTTTTTCAATAAATACAGCTAAAACTACTAGACATTATATTTAAAACAAATGCATGATGATTCTAGAAGGTGGTAAAAAGAGAGGTCTAGGGACCTGGGAAAAAAGGGAATGACGCATTCAGTCATTCAGTACTGTTGAGTTTTCTTTAGCCTCATACATCCCAAACTGGGTACTAGAATGGGCAGCAACCAGGAAATACTGGTGGGCACAAACAAAAAACCCAAGAAAAGTCCTTCCTCTCTAGCCAAAGGCCCACAGCAGGGCCAATTCAACAAAACAAAAAACTTGTAGATAATAAATGGCCTGATGACAGCCAAACCCATGGAAAAAAAAATATGACCCCACATCGTATCTCTGTGAGCCAAGGCCAAAATGCTAAGCCCGGACTTCCACCTTGACCAGCTGTAGGGAAGTTTCCCATCCCACCCTCGCTGCCCTCTAGCTAACAGCAGAGAAAATCAAGTTGGCAGGCATTTTTTGGACTTGAATCCCCACCCAGATATAAGGAGGCTCTTTCTCCCTCCTTTCCTGTGTCAGAAAAAGCTGAGTGAGGACTCAGAACTCCGCCACCTAGAGGCTTCACCACTCCATGTTCCTCCTGCCAACCAGGGCAGTATCAGCCAAGGCTGATGGGGGGCTTGAAATCCCACTTTTTCCCAGGATTAAGAGGCACCTTTCTGACCCAGAAGGTCAATGGCAGCTAAGTAGGAAATGTGAACCTGAAAATAAACAAAATAGCATCTACCTTCCCCCAACTGTGCAGTGTCAGGAGACCCATTAAAATACCAGATTTAAAACACCCAAGGAGTCATATGAAAGACCCAAAATGCACAGGATATAATTAAAATCACTCATCATACCAAGAATCAGGAAAACCTCAACTTGAATAAGAAAAGACCATGAACAGAGAGCAATAAGCTCACACCAATGTTAAGATGATTGATAAGGACTTTATGGCAACCCTCATAAAGTTGCTTAAATAAGTAATTATGAACATGATTAAAACATGAGGAAAAGAAGAAAGTTTCAGCAAAAAGATAGAAGATATAAAGAACCAAACAATGGGTGTCTGGGTGGTTCAGTTGGTTAAGCGTCTACCTTCAGTTCAGGTCATGATCTCAGGGTCCTGATATCGAGTCTCACACTCAGCTTCCTGCTCACGGGGAGCCTGCTTCTCCCTCTGCTTCTCCCCACTGCTCCTACTCACTCTCTTTTTCCCATTCTCTCTCCCTCTCTCTCACACAAAAATAAATAAAAACTTTTAAAAGAAAGAAGAACCAAATAGAAATTTTAAAACTGAAAAATACAAAATAAATAGCAAAGAATTGACTCAAAAGCAGACTTGGTAAACTACAAGATAGAGCAATAAAATTTTTTTCTTTTTTTTTTTTTTTATTTATTTGACAGAGAGAGATCACAAGTAGGTAGCGAGGCAGGCAGAGAGAGAGGAGGAAGCAGGATCCCCGTGAAGCAGAGAGCCCAATGCGGGGCTCGATCCCAGGACCCGAGGATCATGACCTGAGCTGAAGGCAGAGGCTTTAACCCACTGAGCCACCCAGGCGGCCCTAGAACAATAAAAATTATTCAAACTGAACAGCAGGAAGAAAACAGACTGAAGAAACCATGTACAGAACAACAAAGACCTATAGAGAGAGCTCTAACAACAATAACAAAAAGCTTTGCTAAATAGCGTGTTTGCCTTTTGGTTCAGTTTGGCTATGAGACCTCCTAGTACATTTTTCTATCACTTACGCGTCCAAGGTGATAAGATACTCCATAAGTCAGTTACCCTTTTATTCATGTGGTATAAAAAGGAGAGAGACCCTTCCTGGCCTGGAAGTAAAACCATCTGAAAACAGTTTTCTTTGGAAGTACTGCTTCCTATAAAAAAATCTTTTTAAATTGAATTTGAGTTTTGAGGACTCAACTTGTTACTTTTCTATTATCCCTGTTAATAGTAAAAGCAGTTCAACCGCCATGATAATGCCACTTGGGATTTATATCGGTCTTTACTGTGAAAAGCTTTAAGTGTCTGTGAGGTCTTAGATGGTATCTCAAGTATATTACTTTACTGTTCTCAGTAGACTGAGAAACTGAAACTGAATTTGCAAAGATATATGTCCCACTACAGGGCCCAGAATAAATTACTCATTACAGGCAGGAAAAAAATATATAAAGTTCTCTCAGTATTCAGTATCGCATCTTCCAATAAACACGGTAATTCCAATATGGGGCTGGTAAATGTGGCTGTACACAACACAATTAGCCTTTGGGGAACAGGCTGCATTATATTAGTAAAAACATTCATTCATTCATTCAAGAATATTACGTGAGCCCATACTGTATGCCAGATATGGCTCTAGGCACTGGGGAAGAAAGTTTCTAATTTCATAAAAACGGTGGGAGAAAATACAAAACCAACAAGTTACGGGTGAATAAATGAGGAGGAGGAAAAAAGCAAGAAAAGGTAGCTAGGAAATGCTGGGCATTTACAGTGTCTTATTTTCTATTGCATGGTTAAGGAAAGCAACCACAAGAAGGTAGCACTTGAGCAGGTGTTTGAAGGAAGCTAGAGTTCAGTCCGTTGTTAAAAGTATAATATTCAAAACATTAAAATGTGACTCACGTAAATATAAACTGAACACAGGCCAAAGATTTATTCTACTCACTTATTAATAAATGAATTAACTTGTGTTTAAGACTGAAGGAACTGGATATTAAGACTGGTTCAAAGAACATGTGAAAATATGTATATATCATATATATGATAAATACATATATGTGTGTGTGTGTGTGTGTGTGTGTGTGTGTGTAATTTAAATAATGGTGTGTTAGACTAAGAAAGAGTGCTAGGTTGGAGACAAAACTTGCCAATGTCCTACACGGCAATAAGAGTATTTTTGAAGTTATCTTTTCTAAAAGAAATGACTTAATGTTCTTCTGGGGAAAAAATTAACTAACACGTAATGTCAATATAGTTGAGACTTGGGGCTCCTGTGTGGTTCAGTCATTAAGCGTCTGCCTTCCGCTCAAGTCATAGTCCCAGGGTCCTGGGATCAAGCCCCGCATCGGGCTCCCTGCTTGACGGGAAGCCTACTTCTCTCTCTCCCACTGCCCCTGCTTGTGTCCCCTCACTCACTGTATCTCCCTCTGTCAAATAAATAAATAAAATCTTTAAAAAAAGAAAAATACACTTTACTATTGACTTACAATCAATAGTAAACAGTGAGTCAAATAAAGTACATTTTCCTAAATAACCCAAAGTCTATTAAACAAAATCCCCATAAGACACTGAAAGAACACAGCTCTCCCTTACCCTTATTTTCAAGTTCTCTCTTTTTTTTTTTTTTTTAAGAGTTTTGCAGATAGAAGAGCCATCCACTCAGAGACTGTGAATGAATCCCAAACCATTTCCCTCCACTCGCCACTCCAACAGGCAAGGAATGCCCTCTCCAACACAGACTCACACATTCACCTGGACCTTAATAAGTAAGAAGGTCAGTGTATGTAAGTCACTGGAAAAATTGGAGAAGCCAGAAGATTTACATTGGAAGGAGACTGAGAACTGAGGTTGGGAAATTATTTGATTTACATTTTTAAAAACATTACCTGCTGAAATAAAAACTCATTAGAAAGAAGAGCAAGGATAGAAGTTAGAAGACTACTTAGGAGACCATTAAAATGATCTAGGCAAATAAATAAATATATAGTTTGTCAGATGTAAAAAGTGCTATGGAGAAAAACAAAACAGAATATGGGAAGGTTGACAGGGATCTTCTCTGATAAGGTGATACTTGCACAGGCATCTGAATGAATGATATAAAAAAGAAAACCATGGAGGGAACTGAGGGAAGAGTGTTCCAGACATAGGAATAAGGCAAAATGACTGAGGAGAAAAAAGCAGGGGAAAGATGGGGAGAGGGTATAAAAGAGAATGCAGTGCCTTGCAAACCATTCTAAGGACTTACTTGGCTTTTAATTTGGGTGAGATGAGAAGCCATGAAGGTTTCAGAGCAGAGAAAGGACATGATAAGCTTTAAGTATTAGACAGATCACAGTGGCTGCAATGTGGAGAATGGTCTATATGTGGGCAATGACAGAAGCAAAAAGATTAGTTAGAAGATCCTTTAGTATTCCAAGGGAGAAATAAGGATGGCTTAGAAAAGGGGAGTAGCAGTGACTTAAGGACAAACAATCAAAACCTGGGTATTTTGAAGGTAGAGCTGACAAGTTGTGATAAAGGAACAGACATGGGGTAAATATGAGTATCGTCCTTAGCAACTGGAAATACAGAGCTGCCATTTACTGGGATGGGAAAGACTGCAGAAGTTTATTAAGGAAATCTGGGGAGAAGAAGAGGAGACATTGATTACAATTTATGAAAAAGGTTAAATATCTTACTTTGGAAGTTACAGGATTTCACACTCTTCAAATGTAATCACAGTAAGAAAAATCAGAATATCAATTTCTAAGTTTTATCCATCAGAAACAATATCTTTCACCAGAGTCTCAACTAACCCTCATTGCTTCTCCCAAATGCATATTTTTCAAAATGGCATTTATCATTAATTTCACCCATTGCTGGTCAATATTTTACAAATTGAAGCAAGCATCCGATCCTTCATTAAGTATTTACTGAATTTTTTTAATTACTTTTTGAAATTATTTTACATGTTTCTGCAAAAGGCCTGCATATTAAATTTTAAATTCACAAGGTTTACCTGAAGTTCTTTGTATCTATCTTGAAACGAAATGGCCTCTTGCTCTTTTTCTTTAAGGAAATCTTTTTCTAAGACACTATGCTTTTCCATTAATGATTCCACATCCTAAAAGAAAAATCCAAGCATAAATTTTGTAATATTTAATGGCATAAAATATATTCAGTTTTTTCAATGAACACACCAGAAAATATTTGGTAAGGAAAGGACTAATAGGAAGTATGGTTTGAAACTCAACACTATTACAGATTATATGCCCCACTCTCATTTCCAGACCTATATTAACACTGATATAACACTAAAATTATTCACACTAATAAGTGAATAGCACCTAAGCTAACTGTAATCTCTACATATCTTTATATACTTTCTATAAATTTGCAAAGGTCTTTTTGTAGATATATTTATAGGAAAGAGAAATGAGAACATAATTAATTTAACAAAACAGCTGTATAGCTAAGTAATCTTGTCAAATATCCCATGCCACCTAACTTCCCAAAGGGACAAGTCAATGTTTCAAATCTTCTAATCTGTATAAGAAATACACCACTACCTGTTTTCAAAGTAAATAAAAATAAATCAGAAGAAAAGCATTATAGGAAAAAACTTGGTAGGAGATGTTCATCTTTAAAAGTATGTATTTAAGACTAACCATTGTTTATCAAAGACTTTTCTAAGTGATAAACTCATAAAACTCATTGAAATCTATAGCCAAGGGAAGAAAGCATCTACTTTCATTCATGAGTTTTTAGTCAGAGATTGGGATTGTATCAGATTTCGAGTCCATGCAATTCATTTATTTTTTTAGGCAAATGTAAATATACCTTTTTAATTCTCTGTTTTTCTTCTTCAGAAACTTTGAGTTTAATCTCCAGACTTGAAATTTTTTGCTGAAGCTGTATGTTTGATACATTGGCTCCAGGATCCTCAGAATCATCCACAAGAGCAATTGTTCCATTACTTTTCTCATCATTTAAACCCAATGGAAAAAGTGAGATATCCAGATGAGTGTGTGTTGATTGCTGAATCTAAACCACATTAAAAAAAAAATACACAAAAGGGGAAAGTTTACACTGTACCAATAATGAAAACATCCAAAGGGCACCAGAAACCACATTTGGAAATTAAGTTGTAGCAAAGGTTCTGAAATTATTTCACCCTTTAAGTAAATCAACAGAAGACCTCAAACTGTTACAACAACCTGATCTTCGCAGCTAAGAAACAAAATTTCTTCTAAACTTTAGAGTCTAAAGCATTTATTATTTTGCAAGCAAAGCACTAAAAAACTTGAAACATTTTCTTATGCTTGAAAGCATATAATTAAGTATGGACACATCTGATACTCACCAGTTCTTTAATTTATACAAACATCCAGAATTTGTATATTTTTTAAATTGTAAATCAGAATTTGAAATTTCTTAATAACCACTAATTGATCATCAATCACTCTATAGTACAGGCAGTTAACAGGTGACTCAAGATTGTGTGCTGTACTTTGGAAATCTAGACTAATTGCAGCATTTAGTCCAATGTCTGGATCAATAAACATTTGAATGAATAAACCCTATGACTGCTATCTTTTTGGTTTTTACTCTAAAATTGAAATGAACACTCTAATACCTAAAAAAGGCAGGGTAAGTGTCCCTGAATAGAGAAATAATTGTGGGGTTTTTTTTGCAATTATTTTTTCTTTTGAAGTTCTGAAGATTTGAAATGCAAAGCTAAGCCAATTTTAATAAATGATACACTTAAACTGTATTTTGGTAACTATGGCTACTTAAATACTTTGCAATTATGCCACAAAACTAACATATTATTCAGTTTTTTGAATTCTAGCTATTAGCCTCAAAGTTAAAATATCTACAAAAATATTTTTCAGAAAAATAAGTTTAAAAAAATCAGAAAAGCTTCATTTAAACCATGCTATAATTTTTTTTAGTATGTAAACTTACAAAAATACACTTGTCTGTACCTGTGTTTTAGGAACGGTTTGACTGACAATGCTGTTGTCTGTGTGTACATTCTCTGGTGATGAAATGATGGGCTCAGAAGAGAGGCAGCCAACTGAAGTAGCATGGTCATGGTCCAGTATAATCTCAGGAGAAGCTGGAGAAAGATGGACTCCAGATACTAAAGAAAAAACAAATACAGGATTATCCAAGAGAAAGTCAAGAATGAGATGAAAGGAAGAAAGAAAGTAGAGGGAAGGGGAGGGAAAAGGGGAAGGGAAGTAAAGGCAATGAAACAAAGATCCTATGCCTATTCCTCAGGGACCATTATCTAAAATCTAAAACTAGTATTTCTAAATTTATCATGACATTTCCACGTGAGATCAGGCAACAAAACAGTTTACTAATGTCTTAGTGTTTACATAAAAACACATTACCATAAGTAGTGCATTTCCAACTGAGAGAAAGTATTCAAATATATCCATTTATTCAGTCAAGAAAAAACACCAGCATACCTACTAATGCCCAGCACAAGCACGAAGCATGGAGAAGATACAGTGAACAAGACAGATGAGTTCATGTACTCAATGACCCTATGACCCAGTAGGCAAGTCAAATCAATTAAATATGTATTACAATAAACTGAGCTAAAAGGAAGAATAATTACTTTAAAAGAGCTAATCCAGGGCGCCTGGGTGGCTCAGTTGGTGAGCATCTGACTCTTGATTTCAGCTAAGATCATGATCTCAGGATCATGAGATCAAGTACCACATCCAGTTCAACAAACAGGATGTCTGCTTCAGATTCTCTCTCTCCCTCCGCCTCTGCCCCTACCCACCCCCCACAGCACATGCTCTCTCTCAAATAAATAAACAAAATCTTCAAAAAAATAAATAAAATAAAAAAGTAGCTAATCCAACTTCCTCTGTGTTAACTTCTTCTTTGTAACAGGCAAAAGACTTTGTTAAAATCAATTTTAGTTTACTGACTTGTTTCTATAAAAAAGTAATGTTTAAACAGAATCCTATAATTAGTTTGACAACAAAATATTATTAGATTATGATCAGGCTTAAATACAAAGGTCATGAAAAGAAAGCTGACTGCCAAGATGAAATAAGACAAGACACCAATAAGGGCAAAATTAAAAGATTATACATATTATTACTATATTTTCAAATTTCTTTCTAAAAATTCTAATATATTTGTATAATGTGTTTTAAAGTTTAAGAAGAGTAAATCACTTTTAGCAATAATGCATTTATACATTTTGACTTTCTAAATTATATAGACCTTTATTCCACATTGGCATCAGTAGAAATGTCAGCGAAGTTCTACCATAAATTCTGGAAGGCAGCTCACAATGGAAATTGCATTTTTCCCTAAAGAAAGATATGTATGAGGTCATTAGATATTTAAAAACTAAGGAATATATCAATTTCTGATTGGCCACCCTATGGGATTATTCAGTTTTCGTACAGATACTATTACTATGCCGTAATACCAAGTTTTTAAGACACTATGTGCCATACTGGATAAGGTATTCTAACCTTGTCCCACAGACATTTCACTATTTTAACTAAAATACAGAAAGCTGGAATTTCAATTCATGTTTGTACTCGATATATCTTTTCCAGAAATTACTTTTTCTAATCTTCACTAGTCTGTATGCTAACATATTTCTCTAAAATGTCAGAATAGTCTAATTCTAATTCTGAATTAAAATTTACAATAAAAATATTCCTAATGAACTTTTAAAGGCATGAAAACAAGTACTATAATACAGTAAAGGGAATACACACTTGTAATTAACAGCATAGACTCCAGAACCATATTGTCATACCAGGTATAAGATAACTGGCAAGTTAAACTTCCCTTAGTTTTCTTGCCTGTAAAAATTGGCATAGTATTGCTGATGAGACTTAAATTGACTAAAATATGTAAAACAGTTAGCACTGTGTTGATATCACTTTCATTATTACAAGATCATTAAAATTTTTTCGACAATTATGTTTATTTCTGGGCAGAAGGGTATATGTGACTATGATCCTGGGTTCAAGAAACTCTTAAAAATATCATTCTGATCTTGGGTGCCTGGGTGGCTCATCAGTTGAGCATCTGCCTTCGGCTCAGGTCATGACCCCAGGGTACTGGGATCAAGCCCCACGTCAGGCTCTCTGCTCAGCAGGGAGTCTGCTTCTCCCTTTCCCTCTTCCCCTCTCCTTGCTTGTATGCCCTCTCTCTCACTCTCTCTTTCTCAAATAAATAAATAAAAATCTTTTTAAAAATATCAGTCTGATCTAATACCTGAACATTTTAACAACTTTATATGTCACTCATATTTGTAGCCATATTCTAAGACATCATATTGTCCCGAGTTAAATTCTCATTCTACAACATTAAATGGTCAAGTACATTTTTTCAGAAAAAGAAGGAAAAGTAGGTAGAATAACGGGAGGAAAGAGGGACTGTAAGAGGAAAGAGATACATAAGGGAAAGAGGAAGGGGGAGGTTGAGGGAGGAAAACAGGAAGAGGGGGACCTCACCCTTGTGACTGCAACCTCATAATTCCACCAGCTACAGCCACCCTATCACACTTTCCCTTTATAACCAAAACAAATGATTTGTTTCCAACTTTTTTCTTCCTCTCCCACCCTTTATCACTTCACTGGACCCATCATTAAGACATTAATTTTCCTTTCAGTTACTATTAATCAAATGAACACTTCTTCCTTGATCATTCTTTAGTTCTCTGGAGCACTTGCTACTAGCAACTTTCCCTGTTCCTGAATCTCCTCCTTTGGTGCTTGCAATACCATTATCTCCTAGACTTCCTCCTAATAGTTTGACTATTTTGTCCTTGTTTTCTTTTCAGAGTCTTTCTCCACTCAGTCTTAAGTTTCATTGTTCCCTACACTCTCTGACCTTCCCAATGTCCACATTACCACTCTGAAAATCCATTATTTAGATTATGACCTGTAAGCTAATGACACCTAAATTCACATCTCTAAGCACAAACCACATGGAGATCTCCAGATCCATATACTCAACTATCAGACAGTTCCATTTAGCTGTCCAGCAGGTATCTGAAACTTACCCATTATCTTACATAAAGCTGCTTTGCTTCATGTTTTCCATCTTAGTTAACAGTACCTCAAAGAACTATTTGCCCAAGCCAGAAATGATACCATTAAGTGCCAACCTCACTCCAGTCACACTGTGCTACTACTAACAGTCCTAATTATGCCATACTGTTCAATACCTCTATGACCTCACAATATGCTGCCTAAGTAAAAGGTATAGGTGTGGAGTCAATAATGGATTCAAATTTAAACAATAACAACTTACTCATTTATGCAGCCTTGGGCAAATTACATAAACCCCTCTAAGCCACTGTTTCTTCTTCTGAAAACGGGGAAATAATGTGTAGCTCAAAACAAAGCTATACAGGTTAACTCAGATGATGTATATAATCACTTCATTGTACCAGATACATGGTAAATATTCAGTAAATGGAAGCTGCCACTGAAATTATCATTTGTCAACCGTCAAAGCAAGCCTACCCAGGAATCTTTTCACCTGCTCCATTACCACCCAACCATAATATAATTTAAATGTCCCACTATCAACATATGACAGAATTTCTAAGAAATAACTATAATTAAAACATTATATATAATAATGGGATACAAATAAAGCAATGATTAGGAAAAAATCTATAGTCTTGAACACTTCAATTTTCAAAAAAATCAATGAATTAAATTCCCAGATCATAAACTAAAAAGAAACAATAAAGAAAATTTTAAAAGCACAATAAAGAAAACAAAGATAATACAGATATAGAAGTAGATTAAGAAGAAAAGTAAATCCAAGTAATCAAAATCCTGAATTTATAAAAGAAAAAATCCTGAATTTCTTTAAAAAAAAAAGTAGTTAGTTAATTAAAAATAAAAAAGAGGAAGAAAAATACACAAATGACAAGGAGAAAATAATTAAAACAGAACAATTTTTTAGTAATAAAACTCCTCTGTAGACTTCTAAGTAAATTTGAAAATTTAGATAAAATAAGCAATTTCCACAGAAATACAGCTTATATAAGTTGTTCTGATTAGAGCTAAAAACAAACAAACAAACACTCAAAAAATAGAACAACTGCCCTTGGGGAAAAAGTTAGGCACCTAACCCATGGGTAAAGCACTCAAGAATATTTCTATCAAAAATTCGAAGAATGGATAATTCCAATGCTCTAAAATTGTTGCTGAACATTGAAAGTAAAGGAAAATGTCAAAATTTCATTAGCATTATGTAACATTAACATAACACTGATAGCTAAGCTTGATAAAGATAGTACAAAAAGAACCATTAGAGATTTCTAGAGTATCACTTATAAATAAGTTGTAAATAAAATATTAGTAAAAGAATCCAATACCATATTGAGAGAATAACATGCAATGAACCACTCAGACTTGTTCCAGTAATGCAAAGCTGGTTCACTACTAAGGAATTCATTAACAAAATATTCCATATTAATATGTCAAGAGAAAAATTATATGATTATTTCCAAGACCTTAAAAATGCTGCTGATAAAACTGAATACCCATATCTGTTAAAAACACTCAAAAAAACAAGAATTGATGGACACTTTCTAAACATGATATAGGCCTTCGTCCTAAAGTCAGCAGGTTAATTAACTACTAGGGAAAAACTAAAGTTGCTTCCTATACGAGCAGGAGCAAAACAAGGATCACTGCTATCTCCGTGCCACTGAACATTCCACTAAAGGTATAAGGCAATGAGGTTAGACAAGAGAAATTAAATACAAGCAAAAAAACAGGAAAGGAGGAAAACTATTTCATGTTCCTACTAACTAAAACAACACATATATTCAGTAAAGTAGCAGGATATAAACTTAAACACAGCATATAGAAAACAGCATTTACCAGTAAAAACAATTAACCACTTAGAGTAGATAATGGTACAGAAGAATACTATTTTCCATAGGAAGAAGACAAAACAGTTACAAATTTAAGTGAAAATATGACAAAAACTGTAAAACACTTCTGAAAGACCCAAGGATAGAGTTGAACAAAGATCTCTTGAAACTGGATAGGGAAACTAAACATCATAAAGATGTCAATCCTCCCTTAGTTAACTTACAGTGCTAATATAATTCCAATAAAAGTAGCAATAAGCTTTTTTATAAGTGACCTAGACAAATGGACATTAAATGTCACACAGAAAAGCAAAAATGCAAATATGAGCAGGCAAATACTAAAAATGAAAAAGTATGAGGATACTACCCCCTCATTATAATAAATTAAACTATATTAAAACATACTACTGACCTTATTAAGACATACTGTATTTTAAATTATATTAGCACATATGATAAATGCTTTATAAATAAAACAGTATATTCATTTGGTGCAGCAGTAAACAGGCCAGAAGAATATACCAGAAAGTCCAGAATAGTATGAAACTTAGACATATGATAAAACTGGCATTTCAAATCACTAAGGCAAAGATGGGCTTATTAATAATTAGTCCAAGGACAAGGGATAGCCATTTGGGAAAAGATGAAATTAGACTCATACTTCATACTACAGACAAAAAAATAAAAACTCTAAATTGATCAGAGATCCAAATATTTAAAAAATTGACCATATAAGGATATGTGTGTGTGTGTGTATAGTTTCTCTTAAAACTATGAGTGAGTTCCTTTTCACCTTGGGTGTAAGAAAGGGCTTTTTAACCATAACTCGATTCTAGATACAGTAAAAGAAAAAACTGACAAATTTGACTATAGCATATATACAAATTTGGGGGTACCAAAATTATCTTCAATAAAATTTTTAAAAGCTGATAAACTAAAAAATATGTAGAATATGTATCAAAGGTAAGGGTTAAAATTTCTAATATGCTTAAAACTTAAAAGGAAAAAATTAAAAGGAAAAAAAAAACAGCCGATAGAATAATGGGCAAAAATGTGAACAGACAATTCACCAAAAAATAAGATATACAAACAGTCCTTAAATATACGAAGAGACACAGACATAGGCACCTGCTCATTTGTCATAAACACAGGGAGAAGAAAACCAAAACTATTGAGACTAATAGGTGAAAGACAGGTGGCACGAAGTAGAAAGACAGAAGAAAGGAATGGTGGAAATACCTTTTCTATGAGTACAGTTTTTTAATATGGTTCTGATTTTTGGAACCATGTTCATTTTTCACATACTCAATAAAATAAAAAAAAATCAACAAGCAAGGGAATAAGGGGATTGAATCTTAAAATAATATACGAAGAGTAATAAATGAACTAAACCATATTTCAAATGAATACACTTATCACACCATAAAGTGTGAAAGGGGTTGGTGGGGGGGAAAAAACTAATCCAACTCACATAGTATTTTGACTATACGTCCTCAGTGTAAAGAAAAAAACGAATGCTAAACAAATAGTGAGAAGAAGAGAAAGAAAAAAATAAGAGAATGAGGAGGAAGGAAAAAAAGGATAAATATAAAGCAAATATGGTAACATGTAACATCTGAAGAAAACCGATGAAGGACATATGGGAATCACTTGTCCATTTCTTACAGCTTTTCTGAAGTCAAAATAAAAGGAAGAAAGAGCAAAAGGTGGGAGGGAAATTATATAATAGAAAACAAACAAAAGATCCAAAGTACTGCTCTTAAGGGAAAAAAATACCTGGTCTAAACTCAAGAAATGTAAATTTGGGAGGAAAAAAGTAAATCGTAGGGAGTTCACATGTATTAACCTATTTTTATAAGGCACATAAAACTCTTTAGAGAGAGATATATATATGCAATAAAATTGTGTTTTACAAAAGTGAGGAAAACATAACTCAAAATTCAAGACAGTGGTTCTTTTTAGAAGAAAATATAGGAATAGGACAGAAGAAGAGTACAAGAATTGGTAATGTTCTAGTTTTTTTTTTTTTTTAGATTTTATTTATTTATTTGACAGAGAGAGATCACAAGTAGGCAAAGAGGCAGGCAGAGAGAGTGAGAGGGCAGCAGGCTTCCTGCTCAGCAGAGAGCCCGATGTGGGACTTGATCCCAGGACCCTGAGATCATGACCTGAGCCGAAGGCAGCAGCTTAAACCACTGAGCCACCCAGGCGCCCCAATGTTCTAGTTTTTAAACGGCAGGTTCATGAGTGTAATTTTCAAATGTAACAAAAAAAAATTACATATGCCTTTCAAATATAACAAAAAAAAATTACATATGCCTAAAAATTTAATTCTCTAGATGTCTTGTTTCAGTGCCCTTACTGGTTATATTTCTCAACCCTCCTGAGCTACATTAACCTGCTGATCAAAATTTGCTCTACGTAAGTAAGATGGGAAAAACTCTAACCCAAACTAAAGATAAAGAGGGACCAACTAGTTTACTAAAATAAGTTATGCTTCTATGAAAAGATGTCAAGAATCAGCAACCACCAATAAACACAATATTTGAAGGCAAGAGCTTCTCTGGCATCCTGCTGATGTCAATACATATTCCAGAAACTAGGAACGTTGAACCTAAAATGCCTGGAATTTACATGTGCTTTCAGCTTACGAGGTAATAGTGGGATTTTCAGGAATTTGTTTAACTAAATAATATAGATGCTTACTGAATATATCATAATCCACATCCTATTTTAAAAATAAAATGGGAGGGGTGCCCGGGTGGCTCAGTGGGTTAAGCCGCTGCCTTCGGCTCAGGTCATGATCTCGGGTCCTGGGATCAAGTCCCGCATCGGGCTCTCTGCTCAGCAGTGAGCCTGCTTCCCTCTCTGTCTCTCTGCCTGTCTCTCTGTCTACTTGTGATCTCTCTCTGTCAAATAAATAAATAAAATCTTTAAAAAAAAAAAAAAACTATAAAAATAAAATGGGAAAACAAATGAGTTGTGCTGTGAAAAAAAAAGAGAACATATAACTGTATTACTCTCTAAGTAGAAACTAGATATTTTCAGTTAAGCCTCTAAGTTTTCCAATATGCTAGAACTCACACATCTTGCCTGCATTTTAGGGGACTATTCAATAATAGTAATTTACCCTAAAAAAAGCCACATATTGGTAAATATTGTCCACATATACAGACCAAAATTATTATTCAACAATAATGATGGTACACATTTTATATATGCCTGCTTAAAAAAATGGGAATTTTTAAGCTTACTAGAAAATTACGAGTTCCAAATGTAAAATATAATTATCTTCTCACCTAGCCATTGAAATACATCTCTCAAGTTTCAAACTGCTACAGTATTCTTTGGTCTATTAAAAGTCGATTAGGGGCCTCTGGGTGGCTCAGGTGGTTGGGTGTCTGCCTTCAGCTCAGGTCATGATCTTCAGGTTCTGGGATCTAGCCCCACATCAGGCTCCTGAATGGCTTGGCAGGGAGGCTTCTCCCTCTGCCTCTCCCCACTGCTTGTGTGCTCTCTCTCAAATGAAAAAATAAAATCTTAAAAAAAAAAAAAAAAAAAAAAAGTTGACTAGTACCAGGCTTCGTGTCAAAAATCTTTATCAATCGGGGCACCTGGGTGGCTCAGCGGTTTAAGCCTCTGCCTTCGGCCCAGGTCATGATCTCAGGGTCCTGGGATCGAGCTCCGCATCGGGCTCTCTGCTCAGTGGGGAGCCTGTTTCTCCCTCTCTCTCTGCCTGCCTCTCTGCCTACTTGTGACCTCTCTCTCTGTCAAATAAAAAAAAAAAAAAAAAAAAAAAAAAACTTTATCAATCAAGTGTACCAAATAGCACCACTTTCCACATAAAAAGCTATTTTTTTTAAAGCAGATATCTACACAATTTTGTTTCTTTGGGCATTTTGTTTGTTTCCTTGCTTTTAAATCTTAAGTAAGAGTACAAACACAATTTGCTTCATTTCAAATGTGAAATCCTTGGTTTTCTAAAACAGAGAATACAAGGTCAGCATACACTCTTTTGTAGCTATAAAGCTAATCAAAAACGCAATGAATGGCAATTCTGCATCTTTCACTTTGAAACAGTAATCAGCAAAGTCACTGGACATATCATTTTTCATTGACAGACCTCTTCTAAAACACAAAAAAGCCTACTACGTCAGAACACTGCATAATCAAAGGAGGACCAAGTTTCCAAACAGTATGCAACTTTTTTCCAGTAATTTTGCCTGTGGTCAACTCTGTTTTGTTTACATAAGCATAATAACTCTTGTAAAGTCTAAACAAGAAACAGGTGTAAATACTCATGCACTTTTAACTATACCCAAAGAAATCTGTTAATGTTCACTGATGCTTAACAATTCACAAGGAGAACACTAACAAAATGATAACCGTTTTTACAACTTTTAATTTAAAAAATATTTTTGGACCTTAATTTTCATTCAGACATTCTTTTATCCAACCCAGGCCCTTCCTTTTCACCATCTCTTCATCTCACAGAGGCTGACGATTACCTTTTACAAACTGTCATTTCACTGAAATCCTCTGATATCCTAATTATTTTCAGGTCTATGTATGAACCCACTACTTCTGATTCAGGGCTCATTGCTGAGACTGTGCACTCCACTCATGTAAATGAATCATTCGGTTATGGAAAATTATGCAAAAATTAAGGAAAATCTAAATAGTATATCTAAATATGAAGGTTTGTTAGCAAATGTAGAACAAACGGATAGGTTGGGTTTCTTTAAATGGCAGAAACCAGGATTAAAATCAGTGTTTAGAAAAGTATTACCTCTATCCAAGAAGGTTCTCTCCAAGAAATGACCCTTGATTTATTACTTAATGGACTGCAAGGTATTACCAAGGCTATCTAGGTTACAGACTTACAGAGAAAAACATAATAGCTTAAAAAGGGCTAAGCTATAGGAACACAAGGAATAGGAATGGCCATTTTCTTAGCAAAAGAAGGATTACAAAATTGATCCATTTCTACCAATTTACTTTTAATTAGTCTCCAGAGTATCTTAGAAATACAGGCTCCACCTCTCCTTGCCTCTTTGAGGAATAACAGCGTGTTCCTAAGAGCTATTTTGGCAACACCATATACCACAAATTGTAATGAGCAATTTTTGGAATTATGCAGATGACTAAAAAAACTATGTTTTAATTTATAAAAGAGACAGAGATAGATTCTTTATATTCAGAGAATCATCATAATCCATCACTAGAATGGTCAACACAAATTCATACTACATAAATAAAATTTTTTGGACAGGGACATTAAGAAATAATCTATTTAAATCCCCACTACTTCTTCATTATCTTTGCAGGAAAAAAAAATCTCACATCACCCAAGAAATACTAAAAATAAAGAGAGAAACATGCTAACAAAATGCAGATAGAATTATCTAATGACTCTAATAACTTTGAAAAATATGGAAGAAATATCTCAGAACCATAAATATACCTTTAGCCAAGTTATACTATCTGAGATTTTTTTTTCTTTTGACTAGTGCTCACACGAGGTGACCAAACATAGGCAAATTCTAAACAATTTCCAAAGAGGAAGGAAAAAAAAATCACAATTTAAGTTAAAGCAATATACTAAACTGATATGCTGAGGAAGTTTTTGGCTCCCCAGTCTATGGAAGCTGGGTCCAAAGCTCAGGTAAATTAAGGAAAAAAAAAAAAATAAACAAAACAAACAAAAAAAAACATTAGTTCAGAGTAAATAACCTACTTTTATTTAATCCTCGTTGTTGACCATACATAACACTGTACTACTTTCATCGCAGCACACACAAGTCACAAAAACTAAGGCTACCCATTGTTTGCAGAGATGAAAAACCAACTGATGATCACTATTTCTATAGACAGACATTAAGTACAAAAGGGCATAATCACAAAGGGTAAAAAGCAGGGAGTGTTAGAACCCAATTCCTACCTCACGGGCAAGTAGACATGATCCTCACAGGTAAGGGTGAGGCCCATCTTGGCTTGGAAGCTAGCTACAATCTCCATAAGAATTGGTATCTCTTTTTTTTTTTTAATTAATTAATTTATTTTTTCAGCCTAACAGTATTCATTGTTTTTGCACAACACCCAGTGCTCCATGCAATACGTGCCCTCCCTATTACCCACCACCTGGTTCCCCCAACCTCCCACCCCAGCCCCTTCAAAACCCTCAGGTTGTTTTTCAGAGTCCATAGTCTCTGTATCTCTTAAAACAATCTTATGGATGTTGCTACTAGGGTCTCAAAACAGACATGTTTCATTACAAAATTTAACATACCAGGAAAGTCCAAAACTATAACTTCCAACCAAGTATATGTAGCTCATTCAGAGAGCTCCTAGAGAAGACATAATTTATTTATCAGGATCATTTTTCAATCCAAGCACTACTGCCTGGTAACAAGGAAGACATTCCACTTCATCATGTTTCCAGGGGAAGAAAGCCAGAAAGTGTAACCAAAAAGATGTATCTTTTGAGAAGGACATTTAGAATGTCTAAGAGACATCCAAGTGAAAACAGTGGGCGACCTGTAGATTATATGAATCTAAAGAGGCTAGAGACTTAAATGTATTAACAATAGTAACTTGGAAAGCTTGATTACTTCTAAAAAAGAGAAATCATCAAAATGTGCCTCTAAAATGTCTTGGGGGCACCTAGGGGGCTCAGTTGGTTAAACATCAGACTCTTGGTTTTGGCCCAGTTCATGATCTCAGGGTTGTAAGATCGAACCCCACACCTCAGGCTCTGTGCTCAACCTAGAGTGGGCTTCCCCTCCCCCTCTCTCTTTGTCCCTGCCCCCTCCTCTCTCTCTAAAATAAATATAATTATTTATTTATTTATAATTGTTGAAAGTCTTTAAAAGCAGAGCTGAGGTTTTCACTTGAAGAAGTTCTGCCCTGAGCTGCAGCTTCACACTGTGCCTGACAGTTTGAATCTGGCCTTCCTGATGCCTACCCTATGGATTTCAGACTTGCCTAGCCAGCCCCCCAAATCATATTCACCAATTACTTGGAATATCTCTTTATATATCTCTTTATATACTGGTTCTGCTTCTCTGGTTGAACCATGCATGTTACAAATACCATGTCCACATAATACATAATACTCAAATACTTCCCAAAAGTCCTTAATGGGTAAAAACCTTTTAATTTAATTGGACCAAACAGACTATGTCAACATATACCCCAATGCTTTAAACCCTTTCTTGAACAAAGTAAAGAATAAACAAAAAGACAAACACAGATAGAAAATTGGACTGTACAAATCTGCCAGCTTAAACAGAAAGCCATATTGCATAGAATATCTTAAAGTTTGTATGACTCTTTAATCATTAATTGGCAATTGTTTTTAACAGAAAGATGCTCATACTGGTGGTGGGTATTAAGGAGGGCATGTATGGCATGGGGCACTGGGTGTGGTACATAAACAATGAATTTGGGAGCACAAAAAATAAAATTAAATTAAATTTTTAAAAAGTTAAAAAAGAATATAAAAAAGTACATTTATCATGATTAGCACTGAGTAATGTATAGAATTTTGAATCATAGTATTGTATGCCTGAAACCAATATAACACTGTATATTAACAGTACTAGAATTTAAAAAATAAAAGTGATAATGCTTATTCAAAAATAAAGAAAGAAATAAATAAAGAATAAGTAAATAAATAAATGTAAAAAAGAAGATGATCATAAAGAGGTATGTCATTAACCTATTTATATGTTCCTCTAATCCAGTATCCCAACCATCATAATCATAGACATCTAGATTATAAAAAGAATTCTATATTATCTATTACCCATCCAACATAAATAACATCTAGAATAAAACAGAATATAATTACTTTATAGACAGAATGTTTTTTATAGCCAGTTTTTGCCAGTGAAAGCAGTGTTTCAGTGTGAAGTAAACCATAAAATACAAAGCCAGATGGTAATTTCAAATGAGAGATGTGTATAAGGACAAAGTTAAGGACCTAATAGAAATAGCTGAGGGAGGAAAAAAGGGTAAATAATAGAGAAAAATGATTTAAAATGTTTTCTCTTCACACATAAGATGTAAGAAAAAGAATACTTTCTGAACCTCTCTAAAATGCTGTCCCATACATTACATTCAATTTTATAAGATTATCAAACTGTCCTACTAAGATCTTCTAGTTTATCAACATGCTAAGAGCATGACTCTTAGCTCAAACAGGTCAATCCTAGAAAAAAAGGAGTTACATACCTTCTGTTCTTGTTGTGTACACTGATTTTGTACTATTTTTTTTAAGTTTTGGGGGGTTTTTTGTTTTGTTTTATTTTGTTTTGAAGATTTTAATTATTTGTCCGAGAGAGAGAGAGCACAAGCAGGAAGAGCAGCAGGGAGAGGGAGAAGCAGGCTCCCTGCTGACCAGGGAGCTGGACGCAGGACTCAATCCCCAGACACTGGGATCATGACCTGAGCCGAAGGCAGATGCTTAACCAACTGAGCCACCTAGGCATCCCTACACTACAACCTGCTCATATCACAATGCTTTCTGAGACAAATTTTTTTTTAAAATTAAATATGTTTGGAGATTTACCGTCTTCAAAGCATTTACTTGCATTCCCTCTGGGTTTTATTGGGAATATAAACAAACATAGCAGGTAGAGAAAAATAAGCTCTATAAGGAGAGATATGATGTACCATATTTTAGGCTAAGCCTAATGTTTTAGACTAACATGGATGGTTCAATACTACATATACATATATTTAGACAAAGAGAAAATCACTCCACAGTATAAGCATTCATAGCATGTGGCTATGAGTATTTGCCTTCTTTAAGTAACAGGTAACTCTGAGAGTCTAAAAGGAGCTACGAACTTTCTTTCCAGGAAGGTCCATACACCCATGGGAGCACAGAATTTAGCGTGTAACTTGATGGATTTCATACATGCCATATTTAGAGGCTTTATAAACGGAGGATAAAAAAATAAA
This sequence comes from Meles meles, assembly GCF_922984935.1. NCBI lineage: Eukaryota > Metazoa > Chordata > Mammalia > Carnivora > Mustelidae > Meles > Meles meles. Next base: position 66,994,470 of record NC_060072.1, read on the forward strand.
TAAGACAGTTTTCCATCCTAAAGATCACATTGTAGTGATGATACATATAAACAAATTAGTATAACACGTAATAGAAGATGTAGAAGATTAAGTATAAGAAGAAAAGGATTATTCTATCTTTATATGAAAAGTTTCACAAAGGACATGATCCCTAGGTAGACATAAAATATGACATATAGCTTGTCAGATAAAGGAAAAGCAAGAGAAGGGGGAAAGTTAATATTTAAATAGCATCATCTCAGGCATATATACTTATTTAATCGTTAATAGTATTTATTATAATCTTGAATCATATGTATGTACCCATAATTAAATAGCTTTCATATATATGAATGGATAGCTATACAGTATAGGTTATATAATATACGTGTGTGTGTGTGTGTGTGTATTCACACTTAACTTCAGAATACTTCTGAGCAAGTATCATTACCATTTTACAGATAAGGAAACAGGTAATGAAAAGGCTAATTTAACTTGGCCAGGTCACAGAGCTTCTAACTAGTACTTTCTAGGCAAAGGGAAGAGCGTATGAACACTGTATGTCAACTACATTAAAAAAAAAAAAAAACTACAGAGACATGAAACTGCAGTTTAAGGGACAGCAAGTTCTACAGCATAATTGAAAAGTAAAAAGCTCAAAAGAAATATGGTGATTACAGAGGTCTCAGTTAACTAGTTGTAACAAATTTAGAAAAAGAGAGAAATTTAAGAATAACAGTTATCTGGCTGGTACACCTGGTTGAATGGTGGTTTTATTAAGCGAGAAAAGAAATATTAGAAGTGTGCAGGTTTAAAGCAGTAGAAAGGGAGGTAAGTTTTAGTTATGTTGACTTTAAGTTACCTAAGGGACCATCCAGATAGAAAGAGCCAGAGAGCAGTTGAAAATTTAAGTCCGAAGCTCTAAAGAAGGGACAAAAAAAAATAAAAGCACGAACCAAAATATCCTCAAATAAAAGATTTCACCATTAAAAAAATAAAAGAGTCAAGGACAGAACGCTAGAAAAAAACAATTTTTAAGAGACGGAGAAAAAAGATGATAATGAAGTGAAGAATGCAAAAGGGTTCGAGAAGTGGGGAAAAAAACGGGTATTCACTGTCATAATCATCAACCTAAAAGAGAAGAGCTGACAGTATAAAATGCCACAGGTGAAATAAAACAGCAATTGATAGAAAGGAAAGGTCATTTCCATATCTGGCAGGAATTGAGGGGGGTTGAAAAAGTGACTGAGGAAAGCTAAGTGGAGAAAGAGACATTTAAACCAAGCCTTGAAAGAAGCATGTGACTTGAACATGCAGCAATAGAGACCATCCCAGCTGGAGAACAAAAGGAAAAACTAAGAAGCAGAGAGGTAGGAACCCACTGGGAAAAATCTGCTGGGAAGAGCGAGTAATTTCAGTTTTACTGGACCACTGGTATTTCAAGGGTAACAGTGAGTGGAAAGTCAACATTGGCCATCACCAGACTAGAGTGGATTTTGTAAGTTAGACAAAAGACCGTAGGGGTTTTGAACTCTTTACTGTATTAAAGACTATTATAAAAACCATGTACAGGATGAATTAGGAGAAATGATGCCAGTTAAGATAGTATTTGTAATAATTTATGTGAGATGTGATATAAATCCGAACTAGTTTGATACAGAAGTGAAAACAAAGAAGGGGGGGGAACTGATGCACTAAACAGAAGAATGTGACCAACAGTACTAACCAATGCAATTTATTTAGCTTTTGCTAAAGCTAAACAACTGTACTAACCAAAACCAAAGCCATTTCAAGACAAAGTGTTTGAGATACCAAAAATAATTAACCCCACTGAAAAGAAAATCTGTAACTTAATTGGCATAGCATCTATAGCATTCATGATGAATATGAGAAATTCCCTTTATCACAGTAAGTCATTTATAAATCTCTTAAATGTTTAATTACTTTAAAAAAGATGAGTTCGTAGCTTTTTCTTATAGAAGTATATTTGAACATAAGGTTGTTTCAGTTCTAAAACATTCATTAATTTTAATATCTACCTTACATGGTTTTATGTAAAAATGTTTATATTTTTTACCAAACCTGTAAATAGATCACTATAAGCTATGAGCTAATGAAATATGGCTTCAAGTAGCCTTTAGGAAAACTAATAGCACATCTCTGAAACTTAATTTCCCATAAATCTTAGCAGGTAAGTAAAATATAATTATAAAATTGGGACGCCTGGGTGGCTCAGTGGGTTAAGCCACTGCCTTCAGCTCAGGTCATGTTCCCAGGGTCCTGGGATCGAGTCCCGCATCCGGCTCCTTGCTTGGCGGGGAGCCTGCTTCTCTCGTTGCCTCTGCCTGCCGCTCTGCCTGCTTGTGTGTACTCTCTCTCTCTCTGACAAATAAATGAATAAATAAAATCTTTAAAAAATATATATATATAATTATAAAATTAAAAATCTAAAATCAAAAAGGTAAAATTTCTCTAAACTACTTATGTAATAAGCAAAAGATTAACCTATAAAATATATATAAATTTCATGAAGAAAAGCTTATGGTATGGATCCTATTACATTGGATTTTTTTTCCTTTTTTGTAATTTATAAAGAAGTCTTAATTAATATTTGCAATAAGCAAAACAATTAAGAGCTTTTCCAAACTAAATTTAACCAGTTACACATACTGCTAGACTTAGAAAAACACTGTGCTTCAATGAAAACTTTAAAATTCAGTTGTCCCAGGAAACTGAGAGACTAATTCAGACTCAAAAACCTAAGAGACTGACTAAGCAGTCTGAATAAGGCAAAAATTACAGCCTATCCATCAAGCCCAGCTGTTTACCACTTCATGGGCAGAAACATAAAAGTCTGAACTACTTTTCAGAAGTAAACAATTCTTCTAATTTAGATCTTTCCCATCAAGAGAAAAAAGACAACTAATTATTTTTGTTACACACTGTGAAGTATAATTGTCTATTTAGTTCACTTTAACCATAAAAGAATCCAGGAAATAAATATACTTTTTTGATTTATACCCAATGAATCCAAAATGACATCAGGTTTAAACTCTGAACAGTACTACCATGACCAACAACAATGCCTTTTCTTTCTGAAGAAATGTAATTCAAAAATTGTAAGAATTATATACGAATAGTATTCAATTAGTGTAAAGATACCAAATGTTCTCAACAATAGTGAATATAAATGTATGATTTACATATTTTATGGATGTAAAAAAATACTTTTAACATAAGCCCATTTGACATCATCATATTTGATTAAGCTACAGCAAATATATTAGTGACAGTAAAGATTTAAGTACATTAAAATAGACAGTGTATTTGTAGACACACAGTAATTATCAGAATCCAGAAAACAAGAGCCTGAAAGTTTAATTTTTTATTTCAGTATTTTTTTAACTTTAAATTAAATTAATGAAAACGAGCCATCAGGAAGTAGAATATATAGATAAAGATTTTTTTTTTTTTAATAAAACAAAATCCTAAAACTTCTGTTTCCAAAAGTATAAGAGATTAGGTACCTGGCTAACCAATCCACAGAAAGCAATTAAAAATATAGAGAAATGTTTTTAAAAATCCACTAAAAAAAAATCAACTGATGATCTTGCAAAATAGAAATACTTAGGCAAAAAAAAATAAGTAAACTATGTAACAAAAAGAAATAAGCAAGTTTTTGCCTTGGAGACATTTGCCAACCTTGTAAACCTCAGCTTTGTTTTCCAAGATATCAAAGACATGGTGAAAAAGTAAAGTTCAGGGCCACCAAAGGGCCCTCCCCCACAAATCTGGGACCTCAAAGAACTATATTCTCCTGCTAAGAGTGAACTCAAATAATATACCCATCCTAGAATACAAAAAAGAAAATAGCCTGTGTCTAACAATGCAATGGATCAGGGAAAGGAGAAAACAGAAGACAAGGGGAAGAAGCAGAAGAGGAGGAAAGGAATGGAATGGAAAAGGAAGAGGAAGGAAAGGGAAGAAAGATCAAAAGAGAAGAGAAAGAAAAGGGGAAAGAATGGGAAAGGAAAAGGGGAAGGAGAGCAGGAAGAGAGGGTAAGAGGAAGAGGAGGATGGGAGAGAAAGAGAAAGAAAAAAGAAATTATAAACTCATGGGTAGGCTTTACACCAGCTTAGACAATGTGAACAAAGAACTGTTGCACAAAAGATGTACTGTAACTGCTCAGACTGTAGCATAGTCTGTAGACTGTAGATAGCTTCACTAATCAGAACAAGGACAAGCATTTCCAAACAAGTATCTACTGAGGGTTTGCCACCAAGATCCCCCTCTACAGAAAACTCCCAAAGATTAACTTCAAGCAGAAGGAAAGTGATTTGTGATGCAGAGTTTAAGTTGCAAGAAGAAATAAAGAAAAAAATGGTAAATATGCAGATCAATCCAAAATATTTTGTCTATATAAAACATTATTGAAAGTAACAATGCCTTGTGGAGTTAAATATATATATTAAATATATAAATATACATGTAGAATCTGGGGAAATAGCTATATGAAAAATACTTGCCAACACTAGCTTAATGACCAGAGAGGAAATTCCTGAAGTTCAGATGTTCCACTGTGCTAATGTTTTTCAAAAGGAAGATAAAGATACTAATTTGCTTCAGGCTTTACTAAGTTAAGAATGCTTGTTAAAATTTCTAGGGAAACCACCAGAAGAAGCAAAACAGGGCTCATAATTTCCATACTGAACGAGCAGGGAGAAAAGGAAATAAAATCAATTCCAAAAGGTAAAAAAGAAAAAAGAAGAAACAAAATGGCACTACAAAAAGAAAGCCAAAACTACAACGGTAGGAAAAAGAACCACATACAGACATCAGTAATTACATTAAAACATAAAGGGACTAAATAATCCAATTCAAAAACAAGGACTGTCAGACTCGGTAAACAAACAAAATTGAACTTTAAGCTCTTTATGAATGATATATCTAAAAAACATAAATATACAAAAAGGTTGAAAAACATAAGAATAGAAAAAGAAATATCTTTTGAATTCTAATCAAATAAAGCTTCTATATTTATATAGGACAAAATGGGCTTGAGGGACAAAAAGATTCTAGAGATATAAAAAGATCACTGCATACGGATACAAAGTTCAATACACCAAAAAGATATGGGATATATGAATGCACCTAGTAACATAATCTCAACATAGACAAAGCAAAAAATTACACAACCTCAACAACTTTATAATTCCACCATCATAAGAGATTATAACATTTGTACAATTTAAGTTTATATAAAATATGTGTATTATATAAAATATGTAATATATATGTTTATATAAAATATAAAATATGTAAAACAAATTAAGTTTATATAAAATATGTGACAAAAATTGTCAAACTCCTCTCTCTACAGGCTCAGTGCAGCAAAGCTTCCTAAATCCTGATGTGTATAAGCATCACCTGGGGATCTTGTTAAAATGCAGATTCCGGAATGGCAGGTCAGGAGCTGAGCCTGATTTCACAGTTTTAACAAGGTCCCAGAGGATGTCAATGCTGTTCATCCTCAGCACTCTGCCCCAGAGAAAGACCCATGAAATTACAAATATTTTGTATTATACTACTTTCTCTAGCCATAAAGCAATCAAGTTAAGAAACAATAACAATAAAAAAACTAGAAAAACCCCATGCTTAGAAATTAATAAATACTTTTAAAGTAACTGAAGGATCCATTCATTCTGAATATTAGAAAATATTCATAATTGAGGGATTTTTTAAGTATCAGAATTGGCAAGATGTAGCTAAAGTAATAAATGGAGGGGGAACTACAGCCTTGAATGTTAATATCTGAAAAGAAGTTAAAATTAATGAAACAAGCATCAACTATTTAGAAATTAGGAAAAACAGAAGAATAAATCCAACAGAATAGAGCAAAGAAAACGATCATGAAAAATTAATACACCAGAAAAAAATATAAAATAAATGTAAATTTAAGACGGTTGACCCTGCCACAAGTTAACACAACAAACAGCAAGATGGGGTGCCTGGGTGGCTCAGTAGGTTAAGCATTCAACTCTTGATTTCAGCTCAGGTAGTGATTTTAGGGTTGGGAGATCCAGCCCCATCTTGGGCTCCTTCCTGAGTATGGAGTCTGCTTAAGATTTTCTCTCTTCCTCTGCCCCTCCCCACCTCCTGCCCCTCACTCATGCACGTGTTGTCTCTTAAAAAAAAAAAAAAATCTTTCCATCTCCCACTTCTCTGCTGCCAAGCTTTCCTGTTTCAGATAAGCCTTGCCTCCCTAAACATTATAAACCTTTGCCCCATTCACCCCATTTGGACTCGGGTCTGATATCAGTGGTCTGATATCCTTCCTGGCTATTAAGCAATACCCACCTCACTCCCTCTGTCCCACTGTCCTAACGCCATGTATCTACCCTCAAAAAATATTGAAAAATTTTGTAAGATTCGGGAAAGCAGCCATCTAATTAATGTGTTGAGAGTTTAGCCAAGTCACTCCATGATATTGTTTCCTGTGTATCCATTTTGTTTGGTGGAGTGGCCTGCAGGGACCTTAAACTGACACTAGCCTTCACAGACAACCATACTCCCTAGATAACAGCCCGCAGAGTCACCAGCAAATGTGTAAGTTTCTCATATGACTTCTCCAACATCCCATATGATCCACAGTCTGTCTTGCTTCCCAGGGCCTTCCCTTATGCACTCCTTAGGTAAGACCCCAATGGAGCTTTACCAAAATCCTGCTTTTCTGGTTTGAACTGACCAATCCAGGGTTAGCTTAGAACTCAAGAGCAGTCCTCTCACAGACCCCAAGAAAGACATGTGCCCCAGATCCTACTGCGGTATCTATCTGCACTCTGCCTTGATCCTCCTCGGTAGCCTCTAGAGGCAGGCTCTGATCTTCCTCCAGGACTTGTGAGTAAAAACATCTCTATTACTTTTTTTTTTTTTTTAAGATTTTATTTATTTATTTGACAGAGAGAAAGAAAGCGCAAGCATGTCTCCAGAGTGACGGGCTGAGGAAGAAGCAGATGCCCCGCTGAGCACGGAACCCAATATGGGTTCGATCCAACCTGAGCCAAAGGCAGATGTTTAACCAACTTAGCCACCCAGGTGCCCCCAAAACTTCTCTATTTCAATTCTTTTGTGGTCTGTTGTTGAACTACAACTCATCTGCACTCCACTTAAAAGATGTTAATTTAATAAAGTCAGAGCCTTGTCTGTTTTGTTTGTTCTCCATTGTTTCTTCTCTACTTGGTACACAATACTTACTGAACGGGGGTGGGGGGGGGGAGGGGGGAATGAATGAAAAAAAAGAAAGTAAACAGTCCTACCTCTTAACTTCAAACAGGTTTAAAAACAAAGAAAAGCTTGTCCATCTTTAAATATTTAGGAGAAATAGAATTCACAAATTTTATCAAACATATTCCACCAAAGCAAAGCACTTATGTTTAGATCGTAAGAACCAAGTATTTAAAATACTTTAACACTGCTCCCTTAGGAACCTAATGGATTGATAAGTTCAATAAATGTTTATTTACTAAACAAATGAACAATTCTGTTAGCAAAAATTTCCTCAAGGGGCACCTGGGAGGCTCAGCTGGTGAAGCATCAGACTTGGTTTCGGCTCAGGTCATCATTTTAAGGTCTTGGGATCAGGCCTACATTGACCCAGAGTTTCTCTTTCCCTCTCCCTCTGTCCTTCTACCCCGAGCTCATGTGTGCTCTCTCTCTCTCAAATAAATAAATCTTTTAAAAAAAAAAAATTCCTTATTTCTAATTGCCGCATGTTTACAATTTTAAGGGAATTGCTGAAAAAGCAAAGTAACTGATTTATTGGCTAAAGCGTTCCTTAATAGCCAAACTGCATGTAACATTTGATTACAGCATTTTGTCACCTCTTGTATATCAGCCAAACTGAATTAAAATTTCTGTCTAAGTTAGCTGAATCACCTCTTAGCCACTTTCCATTATTCTGACTTTTAGACTTGACAGATACAAAATGATCAAAACAGCCATGCTACCCTTTCTATAGTCAAAATTTCTATAGGACCAAGATGAAGTAAAATTTCCACAATCTATTCACAGTTCTAAAGCATATCCCTAATCGTTCTGTTCCAATTTCTAGCTACTTTAAGCATTCTCTGTGTTGTTCATTCTAACATCACTTGGCCATTATTAAAGGTCCATTATCCACAACCACCCATCTAAGGAGGTCCACAATAAAACCAGCCTTTATCACATTCACTTCAAGAAAGCAAACCTCAAAAGATTTTCAATTTTAATTTAAATGAAGAAAATTTTCACAATGAAATCATTAAAAATGATTTTGTCTTCACCTAAGCAATGCTTTCATAGTAAAGAAAACTTTTAATACAGACTGCGACAAAGCCAAGAGAATAATATAAATTAACTACAAGAACTCAAGGTTGGATTAATACTTTGATCAGGCACAACAGCAAGGATTTTATAATTGCAATTAGTTTACATGATTTATTCAAGATAATATCCTAATCAAAAGTACAACCTTTAGTACTCAATGTAAAGATTACAAGAAAATATTCAGAGGAATATCATAGTAATCAATATAACTTCCAAAATTTTAGTCAAATGTCCTATACTTCGATATTTAGGAATCCACAAAAATGAAAAAATCTGAAACACTTCTAAACTTTAAAATGAAATTCCACAATAAACAACACTTACTGAATATTCACTATGCCCTCACCCTCTGATGAGGTAAAGAAAAGGGGAAAGGGAGTAAGAATGGTTACAGGGGGAAAAGCTGCTGAAGTAATCTAAAAAAGACATGATGACAGTTCTGACTGGGGTAGTAACAAGGGAAGTAGACAGAAGTAAAAAGATCCCCATGTTTGACAAAATTTGGAACCTATAGAATTGACTAATGGAGGGTCATGGAATAGAGAACCACAAGGAGGAAACAGGAGCAGAAAAGATCAGAAGACTCAAAAATCTCATGAAATGATGGTAATCCCCAAAGAAGAAACACCAGAGAAACAGTGTCTGCAGAAAAGAACGGCACCAAGAGTTAAAGACACCATTTGAGGAAATCAAATACCCAACCTTCAGAACAAAGAACGAAGGGCTGAAAAACTCAACCTGACTGAGAACAAGGTGTGAACTGATTTAAGATCCCCATTTGTGACAACAGTGTTCATTAGAGACACCAGTCCAGAGACATCAAACCAAGTGTGTGTGCACAGTGCAGATCAGCCAGAGACTTTGGCCATGCTGGTTCTACTGTCCTGTCAGTCTCATATTCCTGCAAGCCCCATCTGTCTGGCCACTTGAGAATTCCCAAAGTAGAAGAACTTATTGTTCCCAGCTACAGCTAGGCCTAGGAGTCCAAAGGAAGAATCTTAGGAGTAAAGGGAAAGAGGAGTGACACAAGCAGCTGAAAGTTTATCAGCTTTCAGGTCTGGCCTTGGCCTCCCATCTCTGTAGCAGAGACTTTAGGTCAGATTGAAATTTACCCTATTCTATCACATCACATACTCCCTGCTCTCTACCCCATACCATCCCACCTAACTGAACTGAACAGAATGATGACTGCTGCCTTTTAGAACACTCATACATAGGAGTCACTCTGAATCAGACCTAGCCCTAGCTTTCTAGCCAAAGCACAGAGCCCCCATTCTCATGAAGAATAAGAATTCAGATTCCAAAAGAAGGATGATGCTCTAGACCTCACAGATTCTGGAACTAGGGTCAGAAATTACAGAAAATTTTGTCAACTGAGACCTCTTACTGTTCCCTTAAAGACACTATACGGGTAGTATACATGTTCAAGAGATTCTTCAATGCTGCCCAATGTAGTTAAAGTTAACTTTCCAGGTGTTTAAGTGTTCTATTATATAAATATATGCCCAAAATAATAAGCCCTCTACTTTCAACTGACATTTGGGCTGTTTCTAATTTGGAGCTATTTCAATAAATATTATTTTACACATAAAAAATACAAAGTGACAACTAAAGAGCATTTCAACCTACCATGCTACCACTAATTTGTCCATAGTCAGCTAAAGATTTCATTTGCAGCATACATTACCATCACCTTTAACATGGCCAATATTTACTTGTAAATATAAAATATATATTTAAAATATATATTAAATATAAATATAAAATTTGACATTATTTAGAGTTAGAGAACAAGTATGCTCTATGATTATATTAGTAGTCAACTATTAATTTTAAATAAGCTTCCCATAAAGTCACAGAAATAATATAAATAATGACTTACATTAAAATAGCTTTCCTGAAAATATATACAAGAATATTCACTGCATCCCTTTTTCTGAATTTGTGTCAAGATCTCTCTCCAGAAACAGTCCTAAATATGCAAACCCAATGAAGCATGTGAATCTTTCAAGCTTCCAAATGTCTCAATAAATAGATACTTCTACAAGTCTCACTAAATACTAAATGAGAACATCAAAAGTAAATTAACGGGAAAGTCCAAGAGGAAAGAAAAAGTTCACTGCAGGACTGTGTACAGCAGCCAGAAGCTGAGAGGAAAATAATTGGCTACATGAATACTGGTACATCCATGCAGAAGAGCACTGTGCAACCACTATAATGAGTTAGGAAGACCTCCAAGTTACTGTGGGGGAAAAAAGCATACACAGGATATACACATATACATACAAAGGACACGGTCACCTGTGTAAAAAGAAGAGGGCACATTCACAATTTCATTCACCTGTACAATATCTGGAGGGCTACAAAACAAAATGTAAAACAAGTTATATCAGGGGAGTGGGACTACAGGACCAAGATAGAAAAGAAATTTTCACTGTATAATTTTAATATCATTTCCCATTTCTTTCATACCTTTATACTACATATGTGTGTCTGCCCAGCTGTCAAAAACAATAGTGTATTTTCTCACGTTGAGGTCTTTTATCCATTTCGAGTTTATCTTTGTGTATGGTGTAAGAGAATGGTCGAGTTTCATTCTTCTACATATAGCTGTCCGGTTTTCCCAGCACCATTTATTGAAGAGACTGTCTTTTTTCCATTGTATATTTTTTCCTGTTTTGTCAAAGATTATTTCACCATAGAGTTGAGGGTCCATATCTGGGCTCTCCACTCTGTTCCACTGGTCAATGTGTCTGTTTTTATGCCAGTACCACGCTGTCTTGGTGATCACAGCTTTGTAGTAAAGTTTGAAATCAGGTAACGTGATGCCGCCAGTTTTGTTTTTGTTTTTCAACATTTCCTTAGCAATTCAGGGTCTCTTCTGATTCCATACAAATTTTAGGATTATTTGCTCCAGCTCTTTGAAAAATACCGGTGGAATTTTGATTGGAATGGCGTTAAAAGTATAGATTGCTCTAGGCAGTATAGACATTTTAACAATGTTTATTCTTCCAATCCAAGAGCATGGAACGGTCTTCCATCTTTTCATGTCTTCCTCAATTTCTTTCATAAGTGTTCTGTAGTTCCTTGAGTACAGGTCCTTTACCTCTTTGGTTAGGTTTATTCCCAGGTATCTTATGGTTCTTGGTGTTATAGTAAATGGAATGGATTCTCTAATTTCCCTTTCTGTATTTTCATTGTTAGTGTATAAGAAAGCCACTGATTTCTGTACATTGACTTTGTATCCTGACACGTTACTGAATTGCTATATGAGTTATAGTAGTTTGGGGGTGGAGTCTTTGGGGTTTTCCATATAAAGAATCATGTCATCTGCGAAGAGAGTGAGTTTGACTTCTTCCTTGCCAATCTGGATACCTTTTATTTCTCCTTGTTGTCTGATTGCCGTTGCTAGGACTTCTAATACTATGTTGAACAAGAGTGGTGAGAGTGGGCATCCTTGTCGTGTTCCTGATATCAAGACCTCAACGTGAGACAGGAATCCATCAGAATACTAGAGGAGAACATAGGCAGTAACCTCCTCGATATCAGCCAAGCAACTTCTTTCAAGATATGTCTCCAGGGGCGCCTGGGTGGCTCAGTGGTTTAAGCCGCTGCCTTCGGCTCAGGTCATGATCTCGGGGTCCTGGGATCAAGTCCCGCATCGGGCTCTCTGCTCTGCGGGGAGCCTGCTTCCCTCTCACTCTCTCTGCCTGCCTCTCTGCCTGCTTGTGATCTCTCTCTGTCAAATAAATAAATAAAATCTTTAAAAAAAAAAAAAAAAAAGATATGTCTCCAAAGGCAAAGGAAACAAAAGCGAAAATGAACTTTTGGGACTTCGTCAAGATCAAAAGCTTCTGCACAGCAAAGGAAACAGTCAACAAAACAAAGAGGCAACCCACGGAATGGGAGAAGATATTTGCAAATGACAGTACAGACAAAAGGTTGATATCCAGGATCTATAAAGAACTCCTCAAACTCAACACACACAAAACAGATAATCATATCAAAAAATGGGCAGAAGATATGAACAGACACTTCTCCAATGAAGACATACAAATGGCTATCAGACACATGAAAAAATGTTCATCATCACTAGCCATCAGGGAGATTCAAATTAAAACTACATTGAGATACCACCTGACACCAGTTAGAATGGCCAAAATTAGCAAGACAAGAAACAACGTGTGTTGGAGAGGATGTGGAGAAAGGGGAACCCTCTTACACTGTTGGTGGGAATGCAAGTTAATGCAGCCACTTTGGAGAACAGTGTGGAGATTCCTGAAGAAATTAAGAATAGAGCTTCCCTATGACCCTGAAATTGCACTGCTGGGTATTTACCCCAAGGATACAGATGTAGTGAAAAGAAGGGCCATCTGTACCCCAATGTTTATTGCAGCAATGGCTACGGTCGCCAAACTGTGGAAAGAACCAAGATGCCCTTCAACGGATGAATGGATAAGGAAGATGTGGTCCATATACACAATGGAGTATTATGCCTCCATCAGAAAGGATGAATACCCAACTTTCGTAGCAACATGGACGGGACTGGAAGAGATTATGCTGAGCGAAATAAGTCAAGCAGAGAGAGTCAAGTATCATATGGTCTCACTTATTTGTGGAGCATAACAAAGAACACGGTGGACATGGGGGGATGGGAGAGGAGAGGGAGTTGAGGGAAACTGGAGGGGGAGATGAACCATGAGAGACTATGGAGTCTGAAAAACAACCAGAGGGTTTTGAAGGGGCGGGGGGGGGTGGGAGGTTGAGGAACCAGATGGTGGGTAATAGGGAGGGCACGTACTGCATGGAGCACTGGGTGTGGTGCAAAAACAATGAACACTGTTACGCTGAAAATAAACAAATAAAAAAAAATTATTCCTTAATTTTTCCTTAAAATAATGGAAACTAAATAAAATGTTCTAAATTATTTTTTTTAAAAAGTGTATTTTCTGAGACCAAAGAAATATAATTCATAAGCGTAGCTTAACAGAAATTTATGAGTTGGTAAAAGAGCACTAAGCAATGATTCCTACTGTTACTGAGCCAAACAGCTTAAAAATTCTTTTTTTTGGTGGGGGGGCTAATTTGGGATTATGACGATAAAGAGTCAGAGTACTATCTTCATCTTAAAGAATAATGATTCACTGCCAAATTTCATTTTTCAGTAATATGAGAAAATCCCTACAAAGATCTATTTAAAAAAAATTTTAGTGTATTCTATAACATCCTAAAAATCAAAGCAGTCTTTTTAAAAAGCAAGATCAGAATTAGAATATATAAAGACTGTACCATAAAATATTACAAGAATCAGTTTAAATAGTAACTGATAATTAAAATATATGAAAAAAGTTTATCTTAAGTATTATAGTACTTCATATTAATAGTTTTGTTCCATGTTTATAGCTATTTATAGAGCACAGGTGATTTATTAGATTAGTACCATATCACTTGGACTATGTAGTTAAAACCAGGCACCATGATTTACCTAGTAGAACCTACTCATATTACCAACAAAATAAAAAATAAACTTGGACTTCAAAATTTGGAATCTAAGAACACTTAGATATCATCTAGTTCTTCAATTTATAGATTAAATAATTGAGTTTCAGAGAAGTTACACAGCCAGTACTCCTCCTTCCACAGTCAGTTATTTGCCTCTAAGCCACACTATAAACCCAATCTTCAAAGTCATAACAAATATCACTGATATATTCCCTATTATGTGCAATTAATGAAAATGGGAACTACCATAAGTTACTGAAGACTAATATTACATATACAGTAATAACTCATAGCTTCATAGAAGCTATCACCTTATTTATCATTTATAGAAAGTGGTTTCAGAATAAAAGAAAGTGAGTTGATAACCTAGAAGTTAAGAAAGAAATACATAAAGTAGCAAAAGGAAGCTATCTGGCAATCACCCATTCAAATAATCTGTTCAAAATACTACAAAATTATTATACTACAATGGAAATCCAATTTATGTCCTAACAAAATGTCTAATGTGGATACAAAGTTGAAGAGATGGGAAGTTTTTAAACATTATCCAACTGTCTATTATAATATGAGTCTGTGAATATAAGTCACCTTCAAATTTTACGCAAAATATAGCTCAGACCAATGAATTCAGTTAATGTTTACTATGACTATGCACAAACCACAGATTAATTTCAAGAAAAATATCACAACAATATTTTCTCAAACAAAAATGTGTGGACTCAGGTTCTGAGCTCTTGTAGATGTGTAACACAGATTCTACTGGAAAAACAGGGTTAGCAAGAAGAGTAATGGGATATTAATAAAATGACCGATTTGTTGTCCTAGGTTTTCCTGGCCAGGAGAATGGAGAATGGAAAAACTGAACCATGAAATCAAAAAGGCATCTGTCTTCCAGGTTTCTCTTTGCCAATGTCTTGAGAAAAATGTTTGAACTTTCCTGTTGGCTTTGTATGCAAATAGCTCCAGATGCAAAGTGAACCACATCTAAGTTATTTGCTTCAACATCTGCTGGTCCAATTCCCATTATTCCTTCTAAAGGGTCGGCTTATGACAGACAATTTAGTTTGCCCTCTATATAAGCTGTTTTGAAGGAGCTAATTTGGATTAAAGTATCTATCTAGACCACTTGTTTTTCCCTTTGATGGTCAATGCATTCTAATGTGGTTCTGTGTAGTGCTACAAGTAACTCAGAAACATATTGGAAAGGACAGTATTCAAGGTTTCGCCTCCCACCTCGCCTTCTAGACAATTTAAATTTATACAGTTAAAAAGTAAAAAGGAAACAGGCATTTGCCTCTAAAACAGCACCACACACATTGTACACAATGGCAACGTGACAACACTTTCTGACCTAATATTTTTTTTCATGAAATCTCTATCAAATATTTGAAGCTGAAGTTATTGATAAAAGCATTTAACACTATTAACAATGCATTTCATGAAACATTCAGTCACTTGAGATGACAATTTTCATATGGGATCACTGAAAATGGAGTAAGATCCATAGCACATGGCACCTAGTGTCTGATACACAGTATACTTTCAAACATTTGATAAATGAGTGAATTAAGTGAATGAATGAATAACAACAAAAAAAAAACGAAAGAATTCATTTAAATAAATCCCATATATTCTGACATCTTGGGTCTGCTACTATCAGAAAACAATCAAAAAACATACTGAACCCAAACTAAGACTAATAATACTCTAATGTTCTTAGAACTTGTACGATCAAGAAAAGAGAAAGCCCTACTTCAGAAGGGTACAATAGGGAGGACAAATTGCTTTATGGGGTAAAAATGAGGAAAAGAGGAGAAATCAGAATATCCACCTTTGCATGGATAACTATGTGTGTGTACGTGTATTTTTTTGCTTTTCTAGGTGCGTATGTGTATCAGAAGATTAACATTCATTTTGAAAAGTAGTTTCCTAAAAAGTAGAACATTACCACTCTTATAAAAATTTATAAGATAGTTGATAATGATTTAAAAAAAAAAGATCTCTTAGCTTTAGGGGAAAAAAACCTTTTTCTAAAAATACAGCTCTATGTGTAGTTAACTCAAAAACTTTCAGATATTATATGCTATGCAAAAATCAAGAATGAATTTCCTTCAGAAAAATATTTAGAAAAAATAAATAAGAAAAAAAGTAAGTAAAATAACTCGATACTACTATTATTGCTTCTAGATCCTAGTATTTTTGAACTAAAATTTAGTCTAACCTCTACTCTCCTCTACTGTTACCTGCTGCCATACAGTAGGACCAGACAAAAAATTAGGAAAAAACAAAAACAAAAAACAGCAAAAGAGCTGTTCTCTCTTTCTGTGAATCTGTGATTACTCTTGTTAATCATTATTTCCAGGTCATTTGTATGTCTTGAGAATGACCAGGAAATTTAAGTGAACCCTAGAGTATAGCTTCTTTGTCATCCTTGAGTAATTATCTAAAATTTCCAAGATTACTATATATATATATTTTTTAAGATTTTATTTATTTATTTGACAGAGAGAGATCACAAGTAGGCAGAGAGGCAGGCAGAGAGAGAGAGAGAGGGAAGCAGGCTCCCTGCTGAGCAGAGAGCCCGATGCAGGACTCGATCCCAAGACCCTGAGATCATGACCTGAGCTGAAGGCAGCGGCTTAACCCACTGAGCCACCCAGGTGCCCCAAGATTACTATATTTTTTAAGGCAAGTTTAGGTTTGCCTTCCTCTACCTTGTGATTTTAAGACTATTTAGTTACTGCCTAAGAACTAAAACTAATTAAAAAGAGTTACTGTTATTGAATCACTATATTGTACACCTGAAACTAATAATATTAACAAATTAAAAAATTTTTAAAAAGAGCTACTTTTGAAAGCAAATCTGTTCTACTAATCATCAAGAAATAATTACTGAGCACTGCTTATTAACAAGGCACATGCTATACTAAGTGCTTAGGATTCACAAAGGTTTAAAAGCAGTCTCTACCCACCAAGGTTTAGACTAAAGAAGACACATAGAGACAGCAGTCATATTGATAAAATATTTTTAAACTAGATTTTTTTTAAGATTTTTATTTATTTATTTATTTGACACAGAGAGAGAGATCACAAGTAAGCAGAGAGGCAGGCAGAGAGAGAGGAGGAAGCAGGCTCCCCGCCGAGCAGAGAGCCTGATGCGGGACTTGATCCCAGGACCCTGGGACCACGACCTGAGCCGAAGGCAGAGGCTTTACCCACTGAGCCACCCAGGCACCCCGATAAAATATTTTTAAAAATATAAATTAGTTAGTCCATGTTTTTGGCAGCATTATTTACAACAGTCAAAGGAAGCAACCCGAGTCCATCGACGGATTAATGGATAAAAATGTGGTCTGTACATACAGTGGACTATTATTCAGGCCTAAAAGGGAAGGACATTCTGACACATGCTACAACATGGATGAACCCTGTGGATGTTATGCTAAGAGAAATAAGCCAGTCACAAAAAGATAAACACTGTATGATTCTATTTATATGAGTTGTCTAGAATAGAAAGAAAGTAGAATTGTAGCTGCCAGGGGCTGGGGGTATGGGCAAATGCGTAGTTACTTTTGAACGGTTACAGAGTTTCAGTCTCATAAGACAAAAATGTTCTGGAGAATGGTTGTACACCCATATGAATATGCTTAACAATACTGAACTATACACTTAAAAATGGTTAATATGATAAATTGTGTATGTTACTTAACCACAATTAAAAACAAAACTGGCCAAAGTGCCAAGAAAATGATGTGGAAAAAAAAAATGATACAGTAGTTCAGAAGTAAGAGCAATTATAAGATACAGATTCAGTTAAAGCTCTACATACCTTGTTCTGAAAGAAAAATGAGACTCAAGCAGATAGGAGATGAGGGAATGTACTACAATCAGAGCAATGGCAAAGTGACAGAACAGACACCAGCCAGACACAAAATATAGATCATAGTTTGACCACCATAGGCTTCAAAATGAATAACTGTGGAAGGTAAGCTAAAAGGAAAGGAGAGGAAAATGTCCAATAAAGGCAGTTGTTTTCATTGAGTATCTTTCACTAAGATAAAGTAGTAATTACCACACTTTTAGTGAGAGTAAAGGCAGAAGGAAAAGGAAATTGATAACTTCATATTTGCTTGTCTCTTGCTTACATACTCCAACTTCCATGATAATGGAAGTGTGGAGACCCATTCAAAAGGTTAGATGCCACACATTGATGAGATATGGTCTTAGAGATAACAATTTGGATACAGAACCAACATGTGCATTTCATTTATTCTAAATGGCAATTTTTTAACATCATCATCAGTTCTGCACAGAAATTAGCATTTTAAAAGGTCCCTCTATGCAAATAACATGAATATTACAGTGAGATGTGTATCCTGAGGCACCTTGATTCACTAACAATATTGTAGGCCATAAGCAGACACTGTTGTTAAGATAAATTAATTATCCCAGTTGCTATTACAAAATCACCCTCCAACTAACTGCCAGCTCTGCACCAAGATAATCATTCGGCACGTGTAGCCTATGACTATATTCTTTACTTAAAATCTTCTATCCTAACCCCAAGAATGAAAATGTCTATTCTCCCTCAAATACTTTAAAAACTTAAACCAAATGTTTCTGAGTAATCGTCTTGGATTTTAAGCTGTGGTAAAACTTGGTTAATAGTCATCTCTTTTAGAAATATTTTTCATATAGATTACAAACTGTTAGGGTATAGGTGGAACATGAGACAGAAGGAGAATATTAAGTCCTTTTTTGAACTGAAAAGAATCTACATTGGATCTCTTAAAGCTTCCTATCTTCTCTGGACTTTAGTGTGGAAATGATTAAATTGTTACACTAATTAGGTTGTTCAGATCACTCTGGTCTAAACTTCCAGATACCTGAATCAGAGGCTCCTGCAGGCAGAGAAAGAGAAACTATCTTGGACCAAAGAGAAAGATTACTTGGCTGAGCCAGCATCTACCATGCCTTCACTTCAGCTGTTGGCCAGATTAGTTTATCTCCACTTGCGCAAGTCACTGAGGAAATTCAGAAAAAGTACTTTCCACAGGTCTGATTTTTTACGGGACTGAGGAAGAAACTGGTGTGTTGTCTGTGTGTACATACGCACACACTAGAGGAACTGTTCTTTAATTCTAATTAGGCTTTGAGAACTTGATCTACAAATATGGACATATACATAGATGCGACATATAATATTCATTCTTGGAGAAGAGGAAGTAGATAATCTGGCCATAATATACAATTCTTTAATATACGGCCACAATTATAGGAAAACAGATTCTGTTCTTGCTTTTGTAAAGAAGTACAATTTGGCTTCAACTTCCAATCTACTGAAATCATTTCCTTAAAAGCCATTTCTGACTGGGCTTGCTTTTTCAGTCTCTGGTCACACTAACCTCTCTCACATACAGCCTTTAGCCACCATAACTTCTTTGAAATGTTTTACTCCTAATGCCTAGCCCATACTCTCCTTATCTCTCAATCTTCTGTGTCTTTCTTTTCCTCTTATTCCCTAAATATGGACATCCAAATTTCTCTACTTAACCTTAATCTCTTTACAAACTGATTCCACAGTTATCTTCTACAACTTCAACTGTCATATCTACGAGAAAACTCCCAAATGAAGAACACCAGCCTTAACCCTTCTCCTGAACTGAAGGCAGCTTAAATACACAAGTCTAAGACAAATTCATTAGGCTTCATGTTGTCCCAAACCAACTTTTTTTTAAAATTCTCTATTTCTGTTCAAGGCAATACCAGTCCTTTAGAATCAAGGCTTGAAACATCAAAAATCAATTCTGACTCCTCCCTCACCTTCCCATCCAGTCAGCCAGATGGCCCTGCTGATGCTTTCCCCTAATCAAAAAACAAACAAACAGAGTGGTTGCACCAGCTTGCATTCCCACCAACAGTGGAGGAGGGTTCCCCGGCAACCTGAGGGTTTTGAAGGGTCAGGGGTGGGAGGTTGGGGGAACAGGTGGTGGGTAATGGGGAGGGCACGTTTTGCATGGAGCACTGGGTGTTGTGCAAAAAGAATGAATACTGTTACACTGAAAAAAAATAAATAAAATGAAAAAAAAAAAAAACCAAACAAACAAAAAAGAACAACCAAACAAAAAAAACCCCACCAGTTAACTTAAAAATAACTGAAATATAATCTGATAGACTAGATTTCATTCCTAAACATATTTACCTGTATCAAACTCCAAAACTTTTATAATCCATCATTTTGTCATCTGTACAATAGATAATACTGTAGCTGCTCTACCTACTTTACAATAACCAAATACATGACAACACACTGAAAATCCTAAACCATTACATAAATATCATTATTCCAATTTTTCTATCAATTTCCATTGCCACTCTAGTTGTCATCCATTCAGTTATTCATTTCTTTAAAGATTTATTTATTTATTTGAAAGAGAGACAGTATATGCACACATGCTCATGAGTGAGAGAAGGGGCGGAGGGAGAGAATCTCAAGCAGACTTCCCACTGAGCAGAGCCAGAGGTAGGGCTGATCTCACAACCTAATCATGACCTGAGCCAAAACCAAGAGCTAGACACTTAACCAAATGAGCCACTCAGGCTTCCCTCATTCTTTTTTTTTTCCCCTTTAATTACTCTTTTTATAAATACTTACTGAGGACCAACTATAAGCTAGGCACGGAACTCAGCATTTGAGACATAACAAAAGGATAGACACAGTGTCTATCCCCACAAAATTTACAGCCTAAACTGCAAGTCAGAAAATAGGTGCACAGAGATGTGGGAGGGTTCTCTGGGAAGGGTTCTCTGGGAAGGCTTCCCAGAAAAGGCATATTAAAGCATAAAACAACACATAAAACAAATAGGAGTTAGTATAATAAGGGAGCAGGAGAGAGTGGTGGTGGGAAACAAGGTGAGAAATTCCAGAGAAAGGAAACCACATACATAAATCCCTCAAACAAGAATGAGCATCCTAACTATGTCATTCTCTTTCCCACATTTACACATTTGTTTCATTGCTTTTTCTCACTTCAAAATTTTTCCCCATTCTCCCATCTGTGCCTATTCAAATCATGAACATCCTTCAAAGCCCGGATCAATAATATATACTCAGCTTCAAGAATAGTACTGGACTCATACCAGGCATGAAATAAACATTTTCTAAACGAATGGATGATGAAATCTTCATTCTTCCCAAATCACAAATCTGCTTCATATTACAAGTATGTATGTGCCTGTCCTATCTCCCCTTGAAGTAAAGGACACATTCCCATAGCACCTAATGCATAATAAGCACTGGAAAAATATCTGGAGGATGAATAACTCTAATAATCTAAGACAAGACAGAGCTGCTAAGGATACTTTCATCTTCTACTTCTGACTTTACAATGATTTGGCAGAACAAAAAGCCTAGGAAATTCAAAATATTATTTATACATGAATTATATTAATATTGAACATTAGGTCTTCCATAAAATATCTCTCATAATGGAATTTTATTTTTGCATTTGATTTCTTGAATGGCTAAATTTTAATGTTTAATACTTTAGACTGACCTTCCTGGAAAAAGAAAAAAAAAAAAACAAACACTTTCTAAATTTAAATACTGGTGAAGATGTTAAATTATTTTAGGATATTTTTATACTATAAGAATAAGAAGTCTTTTTAATTAACAAACTGGACAGCCTAAAAATATTATTTGGTACCTCAGTTTCCTGAAACTAAGACGGATTAGGAAATGTAAATTATACTTTAATTTCATTTAATGTTCATGATATCATTTTTGGAATCATGCCTCAAGCCACGCTGCAGAATTTGTTACACAATTTATCATGTTATTAAAAAAACCCTAGATTAAATCTGGGTCATTCCATTTTCAGATCAAAGAAGGCCAAGAGCAAAAGTAAAAAAAGAGGCTTTCAAAGAAAAGGCAAAGTGTTCAATAAGAAAAAAAAAAAATTCTAGTTACTGCAGAGTAGTACCTGTAGGAAAAGCAGCCCAAGGAATGGCAGGAGACGTAGTTTGCGTTTCACCATTTCCACCATCAAAAATCTCTGCAGCCTAGGAGAAAAAAAAAAGGCAAATTTATTTTCGAAGATCTAAAAAATAGAAATGCTATTTAAGCAACCAAGCCTTCCAGTCTCACAGGCTTATTCTCTGCTATATACCACACATTTTCAAATTCCCTCCAAATACTCAATTGTTTCTCAGTCTTCATAGTTACCACCCCAACCACTACTCCCCACCCCCAGTAGGCATGCTCTGTTAAATCTCCCCTCCTTACTAAAATATATTTCCTGCCAATGAAAATTTTCTTTTATATATCCTCGATCACATTTTCACTTGAGAAGTTTACATCTAAGTACTCTAAGTACATCTTTTTCATTAATTAGCATAAGACCTAATGGAGATCAATCTAAAGAAATAGGATTCATCTATATTCTCCAATAATCTACCACGCAGACTTCTTAGCATTCAACATTTAGAAAATTCCTAAAACTGCTGTTTTAAATTAACAAGCCTTCTTATTAAATAGTTTTTAAAAGTAAGGGACAGTCAATTACTGAATGTTGAGTTTCTGGGTAAGTTTTCTCTCTTAATTGTTCAGATCACAGCAAAGTTATTATTGAGAAAAAGAACCAGAATTTCAATTTGGTTCTGCACTGAGTTGTCAGCCAAGCAGAAGTCAACTGAGGCAATCTGCCACAGAAGCTAAGTGACATAGAATATAGTAACTATTACCTATAAACTACAAAAAATGAACATGGCTTACATAACCAAGGATGGAAATCTTCCATATTTCTACAACCAGATAGAAAAAGAAAGAACCCTATTAACAATTAAATTGGAATAAGTGGTTAATATTGTAATGTAATACTGAAAGGAATAGGTCCATTGACTGTAACATTGAAGTATAATTTTACTCTGAGGAAAACTACCTACTTTATTTTTTTCTGATATAATAAATCAAGCATGGTTTAAGTAAAGAAAACGGTACTAAGTTTAAATCTTCAAATAACTGACAACTTGTGAACAAGGAACTAAGATGATATCAAAAACATCTATTATAGTCAAAATTTAAAAAATTTTAACAAAATTTTAAGTGGTAATTTCAGTAACAGAAGATTTAATCACCCAACAAAACCTAAAACATTTTTAAAAATGCAAAAAAAAAAAAAACATACAAATCTGCCAAACACAAACCAATGTCAGAAAAAATGCACAAAATAGCTATGTCCATATTGACAGACATTAAGAAACGACAAGAAATGATCCTATTCTTAAAAAACTCACACCATTTTTTCATAATATTCAGAATATTGAATATATACTTAATACCTTATTTCTCCTATTAATGTCATTAATTAAACTCCCGGTTTTTAATAAACAATCTTTTTTTTTTTTTTTTAACCAAATTCCAAATTAGGTGAAATCTTACTAAAAAGGAAAAAAAAAAAGTCATAGAGCTCACTTGGTAGTTCTAGGTCTTGAGCTCAGGCATCCTGACTTCTAATCCAGAGATTTTCCTGCAAGACTACACTGGCTCCATAAAAATAACTGGGTTACAAAATATTTCAATAAAATGAACACACACTGAAAAGGATTAAGAAAAAGACAGTGCTTCTTCAGTTACAATTTCCACTTACAAAGCATCCAACGTAAACCTGAGAGAATAATCTAACAACACAAACATACTAATTAGCCCTATAAGCCACCAAAACGCTATGTAGTTAATACACTAAACCAACTCATTACAGGTGTAAACATGAAAACATGTGACAGATCTGCAATACTCATCCTTCATCTCAAAAGTATTTCCTAACAGACATGTATCCCAACAAAATCGTCAGCTGACAATTTTTAAAACATCTTTAATGCTTCCACTAGCAGCACTTAATTAACTCAACTTAAGCCATTCCATGGGCATGACCATACATTCAATAATAGCTTGATCTCTCAAAAGGGATATATTTTCATTTTCCTTGATTTCATTTTTTATTCCAGTATTACATTAAAAATGATCAAGAAATGATCATGAATGCCAATGATAAGTAGTACATTTTCAAAATAATATATAGCATTATAATCCCCAAAAGTTAAAGCAATTACATAAGCAAAATAAGGTAATTGCACATACCTCAAAACCACCAAAATCATCATCATCCATTCTTCAAGTGCACCTGAAAAATATCCAGAAGACATTGAAACAAGCCCACACACAGAGTCATTTATGTCAAAACATTTTTCTTACTTAAATGTATATATATTTTGACTTGTAAATTAAAACTATTTCATTTGAGATTTTTTTAAAATCTACATTTTGTAACTATATGGGTATGCATTTTTTAATGCAAAAAAACTGGAGGTTTTTTTGGCAAAATTAGCCATTCAGGCAAAATTAGCAATTTCTGTGACTTTTTCAGCAACCATGTATTTTGCCATTTTGTGTTGAGACGCCAGGAGTGGAAAAATATTCTTTTACATTTTAATTTGCTTTTCCCAAATTGGCGCTAGGGCTCAATTCAATAATGCTTCCTGCTTTTTGCATCTATTCCTCAGTTGTCTGGCAACATCAGCACAAACTCCAGCTAAGAACAGGACTGTGGTGAATTTTTGGAAATCTGTCCCCCACCACAAAGGTTCTTCCCTCGGTTTCATGGCCGAGGTTGATTTAGATTTTCAAAATTGATCAGCATTTTTGAGCTGTGGCCACAACTTCTGGAGCTTTTTGATATGTGTATTTTTAGCTGAAACTGCTTTGCACTTTTGGAAAAATGTGGAGCAAGTTACTAGGCTGATCAAGATAAATCAAGTCATGTATTCATGGGAGAACAGGGAAGAGAAAAACACAAGTGAATATCCTGAATTCCTCTTTTTAAGTTAAACTACATAAGAGAAAGACAAGCAGTAAGATAATACATGCTTCACTTTGTACTTGTGTATCATTAAAATGGAAGGAGAAAACCATGAGTACCAGGACTTTTAAAAAGAAGAAAAAGAAAAAGCTTTTATCTAACAAACCATTAAAAAAAAAAAAAAAGAAAAGAAACCTGGAAAAGCAAAACAAGTAATGGATGGTATACAATAAATTAAAATTAAATTCACAATAAATTGTGAATCAGTAGCCATAAGTAATATTCTGGTCAATAATAACTGGTTTCCTTTTTTATCTTTCAAAAGTGAATGTATCCAAATTATTAATTATAGTTTCTTTGATTCACTAATACAAGATGGACTTGGTTACAGGAAAAAACCTTCTCTAAATTCTAAAAAAAAAAAAAAAAAAAAAAAAAAACCAGCTAAACAAATTAAACCATGTTAAGCAATAATTCTAAAATTTTTCTAAAAGCATTTTCTAAGTTTGCCTCGAGTGATGAAGCAGTAGTCATCTATAGCCAGGTCTTACCTTGTCAATGAAATTAATATTAATGTTTTGAAAAATAAAACTCAAAAATAGTCAAAGAAAAATAAACAGTGACACACAATCTCAAGGATTGTTTTGTTTCAATAGACAAAATTTATTTTCACAGAAACTCAAGTAGGTAGTGACACTAAAAGGAATATATGAAGGCAGAACATTATAAAAAGGAAGGACATTAAATTAACCCAAATGAGATACCACTGTTGTCACCATTACCTACAATTTAATAGTTTGACGAAAAACTTTTAAAAGATGTATTTCTCAAAAAAATCAAAGCTAAGCAAGTCATCCACATACAACACTTAAAATATATAAACCAGACTTTCAGAAACTTTTGATGGTGGTTAGTTTGAAATGGAATTCACATTAATTCTGTTGCAAGCAAACAGAAATCTGTATGTGATTATATTTTTCATGAAGAAATTATGAAGTAAGAGTGATATGGATGCTGCGAATGAACCAAGTCAAACTATAAACACTAAGTTTGTGTTTTCCACATATATTCCATGAATCTCAGGAGACAATTAAAAAATATTTTTAGCATCTACAACACTGTATCCAAAGAATACAGTTTCAAAAGAATTTCTAGAGTAATGCTTGTAGGTGTTTCTGTAAATCACATCCCAATAAATTATTTGTAAGGTGCCAGAAAACTTGAAAACAAAAATAAACAGCCATGTTTAACAATCACCTCAGCTTGTTAGCCTGTGGTAATGAACCAAATACCATCACTTTCCTAAGTATTGATTTAACTCTACAAAAGAATACATCAATGGTCACTGATGATTTCCATATCCCAGCAACCTTTACATATTAATATGACGATGACAGTTCTCCTCTACTTTATTTTCAAAGAAATACTAACAGATTTTAAAAGATAAATGTGTCTTGAATTTCTTAAAACATAATAATTAGAGAAATATTTATTATTTTAACGCATTAACATTTTCCAAATATCTTAGTTTCAAATCCTGCAATAGTTTCTGTTTTCTTCTGAACATTACAAAGAACAGGAGAAAGTAAAATTAGCAGCATTGATTTGTACAAATCAACTTTACTAAATACAAAAATTAAAAATTAGTTTTTAAAAGGAAATACAAGTGGGGACTCCTTTATAGAGCTAGCTAACTCCAGCACATTTAAAACATTATTTTATCTAAAATGCATTTATAATTTTTTAGAATATTTGTAGCACTTAACATTATACCTCATTAAACTACAAATATAATACAGAAACACCAAATATATCTGTCATGTAACTTATAGAGTCACGAGCCTGGCTAAAAAATTGGAAGATCATGTAGTTCATTTTTTGTGCCATGGCGGGGAGAAAGATGTATGACTGCTATGATTAGGTTATCTACACTGAAAGATATCATGGTATCTAGTTTAACAATTCGCAGACTTCTTTATATGTGAATTTGATCTTCTGTTGCACTATTGTATTAATTCTCTCTTTTATTATTCCCAGTATTTAATATATTGCTGATACTTTATAAGAAAAACATACATACAACACTTATTCTAACAAATTTTTATTAGGCAATTCTATAGAAGAGAACACTCAAGATCCTCAAGGAGTTATGGTCTGGGGAGGCAGAGGTGGAAGAGTATAAGAAAATCATGCAAATGTTAAGAATATGAGCTATAAAGTAGCCTTAAGAAAGAAGAAAAAATGTCCAAGGTGGGAGGAAAGATTTTTAGATGGTGATATATCTAGTGGGCACATCATGAAGTGGTTCAGATGGGAGATATTTGAGCTCTATTATAACAGACCTAACAGAGAATTATAAATTGCACACGAAAAACATGAATTTTATTAAAGTCTTTTCCTAAAAGATAGCAAAGATTTGTTTTGATTGTTTGCTTCTGCATAAACACAGGGTCAACGAGAATGTGAAATAAGAAAACTGAAGAAAAATTTGAAAGCAAATATAAGGAAGATGGATCTAAAACTGTCACTAAGGAAAATAAGAATCAATCACATTTACATCAAAGCATCTACAAAAGGCTTAGGAATGCATGGCAATGAAAAGTGGGTAAAGGTGAGAATCAAAATAAGAATGGCAGATGTATCCCAAAATCCTCTTCAA
This sequence comes from Meles meles, assembly GCF_922984935.1. Lineage (NCBI taxonomy): Eukaryota > Metazoa > Chordata > Mammalia > Carnivora > Mustelidae > Meles > Meles meles. Next base: position 67,021,831 of record NC_060072.1, read on the forward strand.
GAATCTACACCACAGAACAACTTATAGTTCTTCATCATAGAAGAAGACTGAAGGTTTATTCCCTAGACAGGATAAAGTCAAGGGTCCAGATTAGAAGACACTGAGACTGCTGGACTAAAAGTTCTATTAAATATTGAGACCCATTCTCCCAATCCTCTTTGATCACTTGTCAACAGAACTGCCAGCAGCTATGCTTAAGTCTCTAGTCATGATCTTAGAAGATTCTTCTCTGGGGCACTTGAGTGGCTCAGTCAGTTAAGCGACTTGCTCTTGAGTTCAGCTCAGGTCATGACCTCAGGGTTGTGGGAATGAGCCCTGTGTCAGGCTCCACACTACGCAAGGAGTCTGCTTCAGGATTCTCTCTCTTCCTCTGCCCCTCCCCACACTTGCTCTCTCTTTGTCTCTAAAATAAATAAATATTTTTAAAAAAATAAGAATAAGATTCTTCTCTGGTAAATCTAATCAACCCATGAAAAAGGATCTCATGAGAGACTCCTCTAAAAAAACCAAACCAAAACAAACAAAAATACAGTTCACTCAGGTAATATTACTTTGACAAATCCTACCTACATACAGAGAATTTACAATTTGTTCCTGATTTCAATAAGAGGTTGACTAGTATAAAGGCTTAAAAAAAGACTATCAGGTCAGGTTGCCTTGATTCAAATTCTAGTTCTGTCACTTAACTGTGTTACACTAGGCAGATTACTTCAACACTGTGTACCTCAGTTTCCTCATCTGTCGCACAGTGATACTACTAGTACTACTAAAAATAATAATGGTAACTTGTTCTTAAAGTCCTTATGAAGATTAAATAAGTTAAAATAGATGAAGCACTTACAACAGTGTCTGGTACATTCTAAGTATTATATAAACGTTCATACTTCATTAGTAGTACTCCACTCTTACATATGACCAGATGGCCAAGGCCAAGGCCAACAGAAGATATGAAGAATGTATCTAATATAAAAAACAAGAAACCTCTGAAAAACAATCTGAGGGTTTTGAAGGGTCAGGGGTGGGAGGTTGGGGCAACCTGAGGGTTTTGAAGGGTCAGGGGTGGGAGGTTGGGGGAACAGGTGGTGGGTAATGGGGAGGGCACGTTTTGCATGGAGCACTGGGTGTTGTGCAAAAAGAATGAATACTGTTACGCTGAAAAAATAAATAAAATGAGAAAAAAAAAAAAAAAAAACAAGAAACCAAGTTGGAAGGAAGGAAGGAAGGAAGGAAGGGAGGGAGGGAGGAGAAGAAAGGAAGGAAGGAAAGAAGGGAGAAAGAGGTAGAAGAAATAGAGACTACACAAGAAAATTTTCCAAAAACTTAAAAACTATACTAGTACTTTTAGAGAGTTAACAATAGAAGATAGTACATCCATGAAATAAGAATAGGAAGCTCTAATTGGGGGGAGGTGGGGAATGAGAGAGGGATGTGCGCCAAGATTAAGGGATTGAAACTAAAAATGATTACAGAAGTGAAAAAATTGCAGGGTAGATAATAAAGCTGAGGAGTATAAAGAAAACGAACGTCAGAGTAAATACCTAAGAAAATTAAAAGATCCTGTCCAGAATATGCAATATCTAGTATTAGGAATTCTAGGAAAACGAAACAGAAAACAAAAGGGAAGAAATCATTGACAAAATAATTCAAGAAAATTTTCTAAACCTAAAAGTATGATTAATCCAAGAAAACAATAGAATAAACCCACACTGAAGCAGAGCAGAGACAAAAAGAAGATCCCACAAGCCCTCGAAGAGATAAAATCATTTTCATACAAAGGATAAAGGACATAATGACATTCGACTTCACAACAGCATTACTGGAAGGTGAAAAACAATGGAAAAATTGTGAGGAAAATGATTAACACAGAGAATTCTAAAATGAACCAAACCAACAAATAACTAATTTGTGGGAAGACTGAAGTCATATGCATACTGCAAAGCCTCAAAAAAAAAATTATTTGCCATTCTTCTTAAAAAGCTATGGGGGGTGCCTGGGTAGCACAGTCAATTAACCATCCAACTCTTAGTTTCAGCTCAGGTTATGATCTCAAGATCATGAGATCAAGTCCCCTATGGGGCTCTCCACTCAGCACAGAGTCTGCTTATGTTTCTCTCTCCCTCTCCCTCAACTCCTCCCCCAACATGCATGCACACAATCTCTTTCTCTCAAATAAGTAAATCTTTAAACAAACAAATAAAAACAAAACAAAAAGCTCTTCAGTGAACCAAGGGAATAAGACAAGACACAAGGAAGAAATGGGATTAGAAAATAGGTACCCTAACTCAAGTGAAAAGCAAAGGGAATTCTCCCAGAATAATGGTAAAGTGAGTTCCCAAGCGATCTATATAGCAAGAATAAGGAGCAACCCACCTAAATTTGCAGATCAGAAAGTTCCTGGAAAAGTATTCGAGCAAATCAAATTAACAGACTGTCTCATGTGTTTTACCATGCAGGAGAGTAATGTTAAACAACTGGACGGAAATTCAGAGGTGAATTAGTGATTAAAACATCAACTAAATGAAAACAGAGAGAAAATGGTATGTGAGACAGGAAAAGTAGACATTTTTACAGTACTGTACATTTTATCTGTGAATACAATTCACATAACAATAATAATGAACAACTACTGGCACCAAAATTATAATAAAACCATATTGGAAAGTTAAGAGAAATAAGATAAAGTATGTGGTATGGGTGGTTCAAGGGGTGGTAAAAGACGGCTAAAGCTTCATCTTCCATATTGGAAAGTTGATGAGTATGAAACCAAAAAATCAAGAACAGCAATAACACACAAGTTAGGGATGCACTGGTAAACACTGAAAGAATCAACTATATGTGCTAAACATCTTGCACCTAAAAAACAAGACATGGGAGAGGCTAGAAAAGAAGGGCAGATGGCTGTGTTTCATAACAAGTAATTTACAACTTTAAACTGTGAGCATATATAATTAATTCTTTAACGACAGTATTAAAAAAAATCATGGCACACTGAACCAACCATCTATTCCTTCTATCAAAATACTTGGGGAAAAAAAAAAAAACTCAAGGAAAGAAAGTTTGGTTTTTTTCTTAACAAAACTAACTATAAACAGAGGCTTAAATGTTTTAAATTAATATTTAGCCAGAGAAAAAATTAAGTTTTTTCACGTTAGTCTCCTTTATGACATTTATTAACATTTATTACAAGTTTATACAAAATGTAAAAGTGTGTCTCAAACACCTAAAGTTCCTAAAAATGAAACTAAATGAAAAAAAAAAACCTAAGAAAAAAAGAAATTTAGGTAACTAACTTCAAAAAGTACAATTTCCAGAGATCATCCAGATTATTCTATCAGCCCGAAGTGTCTTACTGATAACATTGTCCACTTAGCACTTAACTCAATCTCTATTCCATGCGAAAAACTACTGGCTAACCAGCATCCTCATAATCCCAATATTTTTCCATTTGATCCTCTTTCATGCCATGTTTCCTAGAAGCAAAAGACAAGTGATTTTTTTTATTTTTTCTGACTGTCCTGGGAAAACATAAATTGGTAAAAGGAACAGAACAAAGGAAGTACACACACACACACACACACACACACACACACACACTACCCCTTAATCAAAGTTAAAAATAAAGAGTCACTAAGACTCAACTAATTTGAAGAGTCTAATCATATAAGATCAGAATTTCAGGCTTATCTAGTCAAGGAAATTATTTATTTACCTAATTTCATATAAGCTCTTTCAAGATAGTGCAGGGACCATTTCTTTTACCTACTTTTAACTCTCTGGCATCTTCGCCAGAGGAACACATAGTAGGGTCTCAAAGAATACTTTTGAATCAGTGCCTCTGGAATAAATCACTAAATGAAAGCAAAGGAGTTGCTAATAGTTCCCACATGACTTCCCTTCCCTTTTACTTCTCTAAGAAAAACATGTTGGAACTTGAGTAGTAGAGGATCAAGTTCCTAGCACTAAAACAGATCTTCCCATATTAAGGCGTGAGCTTGAAGGCCTACATCTTAAAAAATCTTATATTGTTACACTCCTCTCTCTTAAGTATCCAACTATTTTTAGGGTTAACAATAATTTTGAAATGTCCCCTATGAAGCTGGCTTACAAAATTACTGCTATACTATAAATACTAGTGCCAACAGTAAAATGTCACAAGTTAAAAAAATAACTGAGGTATATATTCACTTCCTGAAAAATATTCTATTCATAAATGATCAGATGGGAAGACATCCCAACCACTAGTAATTCTAGTAACTAAATATTGTCTTTTATATAATTTTCACCTGTACTATCAATTAAGTTTTTGTTTTTGCCAGCCTTCATTCAGAAAATGTATACATCCCAGCTGATTAACAAGCTGATTGCACAGCACTTTTACATTCTCCAAACCCTTACCTGCTTCCCAGCCTCTTTGGTTACTTCTACCTCCTCCAACTCCTCATAGCAATCCTTCCTCCAACTGATGGAGGATGTCTGATCCTGTCTCATTATCCTGTCCTTCAAAGACTGCATTTAGTCATGATCTTGATGGTCTGCCCAAGTTTTGCAAAATTAACCACCTCACTGTATTCAGTTACATATTTATAAGCAAATAATAAATACTGTTATATGGCCAACCTACTGTCAACCCAAAATTCTCAGTATATCAATTATACTCTCCCTACCTGGCAAAATCTTGACCCTCAATGTTAGGGGTTAGGTATATCACCTCATCTCACATTTTAAAAGAGGACAGGCCATCTCTGGATAGAAACAAGATTTAAGAAATACTACAGTCTCAGGGTACCTGGGTGGCTCAGTGGGTTAAGTATCTGCCTTCAGCTCAGGTCATGATCTTGGGGTCCTGTGATTGACCCCTGCATCAAACTCTCTGCTCAGCGGGGAGCGTGCTTCCCCCTCTCTGTCTCTGCCTGCCTCTCTGCTACTTGTGATCTCTGTCAAGTAAATTTTAAAAAGATCTTTAAAAAAAAAAAAAGAAAGAAATACTACAGTCTCTTTCTCTTTCTTCCTTACTTCCCTCCAAGAGAAAAATGGCAGTGAGAGCAGGATATCCACAGGTTCTCTGTTGGGTAAGATTAATGTATGAAAGTCAACATGCATACACAATATCAGCTCTTTGAGTTCCTCACTGGAAACTGTGTGCATAAACATATTATCCCTCTAGTGCAACTCCCATGAGAGAAGCTCATCAGAGAAAAACTTCATTTTCTAAGCATGAAGACATGTTTTTTAGCCTGCGACTGGATGAACAAATTTAATTCAGAAAAGAACTTGTAGAAGACCTCATTGCCACCTCAATCCAAACCATGTTTACACTAAACTTTTAACAATAAAAGCACTTTTCTGATTCCTATTACTTGGTTCCATTTCTCAATCGATTCAGATCTGGAGTGGTACAAGGCAACTGACAATGTCTCCCAGAAACAATCAACAATATCCAATTACCTGTCTTCGGCCAAGAACTTAAGAGAATTCACTATAAAATTCATGTTTCCCATCTTCTCACGCCTATTTTTTCTCTCATTAAGCCACTTTCTCTAATTTTCCAGCAACTATTTCAAAGATCCTCAATGCTCCTGAAACGACCAACCTTCCCATTCCTTCCTGTAACCAAAGCACATAACCAAGCCTCCTGCTAAAACAGAAGGCATTTTAAGAAAAGACCCAATGTCTTTCTACCAAAACTGTAGTTACCAGCATCTGTACCAAACTATTCCAGTTTATTCTGCTCACACAGAAAGAGGAATCCTCTACATTCTTAAAGCTAATTTCTTCATCTGTGTTCTCAGACTTGGTTCTCTAAATTGTGTTTTCTCTTAAATATTTAACTTCCTCCTCTTATTTGACTCCTCCCAAAACACTAAAACATGCTCTAGGTCCTACATCTTTGGAAATGAAACAAAACAAAAACAAAAGCAAAACCCCTCTCAACTACACATTCTTCTCCAACCACAGCCCCTTCCTTTTCACAGCTCAACTTCATAAATGCTCTTTCTTACAGCCCATGCCTGTAACCAATTATCTGCCTTTCACTAAATGCAAAAAGACACTTTCAATTCCTTGTCTAATTTGAACACTAACAGCATGTGACCAGTCTTTCCTTCTCAAAACACTCTCCCCCCATTACAAGACAAACATACTTCTTTTCCGTCTTTCTTCCAATTTCGCTGGCTGCTTCTTCTCAATCTCCCTTGCAGGTATTTCTATCTATCCTTTAAATGATGGTGCTCCTAATTAAACACTCCAACCTACTCCTTCTTGTTACCTCAATTCAAACGCACTCCCTGGACTATCTCATTCACTCCGCTGGACCCAATCACAATACAAGCTAAGAAATCTCTAGTTAAGATCTACCTCCTGAACTCCAGACCCACATAAACAACAGACAATTGACTAGTCTTTTTTCCAGTCTAAAAGGCACCTCAAATTCAATACAAGCAAAACGGACCTCAAGATCTCTCCCCTGAGAATACCTTCACTCAGTGACTGCTACTACCATCTACAAAACAGCTGCCCAAGACAAAATCCTGGAGTCATCTTTGCCTCCTTTTCTCTCTCACTTCATACAACCAGTCAATCACCAAATCCTAAGTCCTAAGTACCTCTAGAATTCATCCGCTCGCATTCCCAGTATCTTCACTCTAGATAAAGCCACCATAGTGTTTCAGCTGGTTTATACCATCAGCCTTCAAAATAGTTGTTTCCAGTTTGTTCCTTTTCCACTCCATTCTCTACTCTGCTACTCAAATGGTCCTTTTAAATACTCACCTAGTTAAAATCTTTCAGTGACTCCTCATCACTTTAGATTTATTTTAGATTAAATTCCTCTAAAATGCAGAAATTAGATGTCATCTTATATTCTTTGCTTTCTGCCATAGCCAAGTATGTCATTCAATCCTATTTTATTTTCCCCACTCTTTCTTTCCTTTCTCTTCTGGTGATCATCTTTCTGATTCAGGTATTTATTGCTATTTCTTAAAAATTACCAGAACTTACTTATCATCCTTCTCCCCAATCCATTTATCATACTGGACAACCTTTTCTAAAACAAGTGCATTTTAAGCTCTAAGACTATCATCATGAAACTCTCAACTTCAAAGCTTTCAAACTGAGAATGAAAAATCCATGCGTCAATGAGACATGGACTTTGGAGCCTCATATATAAGCAAAGTAAGCATAAAGACAAAGTGGTGAACTGCACTAGCATTGATCACTAAAAGCAAAAATAAGTCCTATAAAACACCTACAATTACATCAAAATATTAAGGCAGAAAAGGGCATACTATACAACAAAAATACAGAAAAAAAGTTATACAACAACATAGTAAAAACAGTGTTTGCCATTATCAGGTGCAGAAGATCACAAATTTAATATTCTCTCCAATAAAGACAGTGTTTCATTTCTTTCATGGTTTTATATGTTCTCATTTATGTTTCTTCTGTTTACAGTGCTCATTTATCTGGATAAATACATCTAATAATCACACCTACCTGGAATATGTTATTCTGATACAATAACCACAAAACTATTTTGGGTAGATAAGAGTGAAATTATAAACTTAGTGCCTCAGTGTTCAAATACGTTATTCACAAATAGCTTTAAACCCTTGTTAAAAATTTGTTTACTTTTGTATTAGACCTAACTAGAGGTCCCCAGTGCCTCCCTGACCTCATTTATAACTCCCCCTGACTTACTCTGTTCTAGCTACATGGCCTCCCTGTCATACCCCTGCTTCAAGAAATCTGGTTGTTTTTATTATTATTATTATTATTATTTTGTTTCTAATAAAATCAGCTTATGGAAACGCACCACCAAGCATAAAACTAAAGATCTTAACAATAAATTACATGCAAACTCTCCCTAGGGCACAATCCTCCGTTCATTTTTCATCATTCCCTTGATTTCAAAAATAGTTTCATTTTATCTTTATCTACTAATGAAAAGCACACTACTTCTAATTTGGCTATTTTTAAAGGGTGTCCCATGACATATAAATTAGGTGACCTAAGTTTTTTGCATATTATGTCATTAATATTATTGCAGCTATCATTCCTTTTTTTACTATATAATATACCACAGTTTATTTAGTCACTTTCCTGTCAGTAGATATTTGAGTGTCTATTTTGTTATTGAGAGCAGAGCTGCTAAGAACATTTTCCAACACATTTACTTTTGTATATATACAGTATTTCCCTTGGGTATATGCCTACAAGTAAAATCCCTGGGTTATAATGTTTGTCTATATTTAGCTTTGCAGGATAATGAAAAACTATTTTCCAAATGGTTGCAGAAATTGTATTTGTTGAAGCAATATATAAGAGTACTGTGAATGTGCATCCTTTCCAACACTGGGTTTTAAATGGTATCCCACTGTGTATCTAATTTGATCTCCCCAATTATTAATGAAGCTGAAATCTCTTCAAATGATTATTATCATATATAATTTGTGAAATACCTATTTATAGTTTTTTTTAATTTTGTCTGTGCCTTTTGATTTATGCAGTTTAAAAAATATTCTTGATATTAATCATTGTCAGCTTTGCATATTGCAATATCCTCTATTTTAGAACTTTTTTCATATCCTTTAAGGTAGCTTCTAATGAACAAATTATTTTAGTATGTTAACTGTATTAATCTATTCCATTATAATTTAGCAAAGTTTAGTCTTATTTGTTAAATCCTTTCCTATCCCTAGGTCTAAAAGATAAATACCTGTATTTTCCAAAAAGTTAATATTTTATTTTTGACATTTAAGTACTTAGCCAATCTGCAATTTAACTTTTGTATAAGGTAGGTGCAGACATTCAATTTTTCTTTTGAAAATTTCATTTATTAAATAGTAACTTCTTTCCTCATTAATCTGATATGCCATCTTTACCAAATACCAAAGCTCCTTAAATGTGTGGACTGGTTTCTGGCTGTAGGATTATTTCAGTAGACATAAAGTCTTTATGATATTGAGCCATTTGCCCATAAACATGGTCTTTCTTATGACTCAAATTAGAATAAGTCTTTTTTAATGCCTATTTAGAGAGTGTTAAAATTTTCCCTAAAGAAGTCTTACATATCTCCTGCTATGTTATTCCTAATGATATCCTACAATACCATTTAATGTCTTCTTTTAAAATATGTTTACTAGTTGTTTGTCACTATTTTATAACTTCCGTATATTAGTCTATCTATATATGGCTATTCATCTTTGCCAAACTCTTCTAATAATTTACCTATATTCTTTTGATTTTACATGTAAATGATCATATTGCCTCCAGATAACACTTTTATTTCTTCCTGTCCAATTCTAATACCTCTAATTCCTTTTTTTTTTTTTTTTTTTTTGTCTTAAAGCATTGGCTATGTCCTCCAATACAATGCTAAGTACAGGAGGCAATACAGTGATTATATTTTCCAAAGATGGTAACAAAAATATCTCCCAACTCACATATTCTTCTAAGAATGTATCGCTAATACTCCTCCCAATGATTTGTAGAGTCTCTGTCCTCTTTCCTTGAATCTCTGTAGGTCATTATATAACTTCCACAACCAATACACCACACCAGAACTAACACTGTATAACTTCCCCATATACATCATAAAAATGCACTGCATTTCTGCCTTGTGCTCTAGTATTCCTTGCTCTTAGAACCCAGTTGCCATGATGTGGAAAAGGCCAAACCACACCATTTGGAGAGACCACTTAGAGAAGCCACATGTAAATTTTCTAAATTATTGCCTAATTTAGTTCCCAAACTACCAACTAAAATCAAATCACCAGATAAAGGAACATACTGCCAGATGATTCCAGCCCCTAGCCATCAAGTCCAGTGTTCAAGTCATACTACTGATATATTATAAAGGGTGGACTAGTAACAAACCTTATTCTGCACTGTCCAGGTATCTTTCAGAATCTATTAGTTGTTTTGTCCTTAAGTTTGAGATGATTTCTTATGTAGCAGTAATAACTACAATGGGGGTTTTAACAGCCATGCCTACATCATTCCTGTTTTTAAAGAAAATGTTTTTAATATTTCCCAACTTTAAAAGATATCTGCTAATGACTTTTTCTTAATTGTCCCAACAGATTAAAGAATTTTCCTCTTTTCCTTATTATTAAGCATTATTACCATGAATTTACATTGATTATTAAATGCTTTTTTGTATTTATTAAAATTATCATGATTTTTCTTTTAATCTATTAATGTCATCATTTACATTCATGGATCATATAATAGTAAAACATTCTTGTACACCTGAAATAAACCAAATGTGGTAAAAGTGTATGCCTTCTTTCATAAAGTTGGTTTCAATGTGTTATTACCTTACTTGAGATTTCTATATGAGGGACATATATCTGTAATTTTCATTTCTCGTAATGTCTTCATCTGTTTTAGGTATCACGGTTATGTGGGGCTTTCAGAACTAGCTGGTACAACATCCCTCCTTTTCTATTAATTAAAAGACATTGAAACAGATTGGAATAATCTATTTCTTAAAATTTTGGTAGAAACTTGCTTAGCAAACATCTGGGCTGCTGCTTTCTTTGTGGGACGATTCAATTTCTTATAATTATAGGATGATTCAGACTTTTAATTTCTCCCTCAATTTTTGTAAGTAATATTTTTCTAGAAATGTGACTATTCTGTTTAAAAAAATAGTTGGCACAGAGTTGCTAACAGTATTGTCATTACTTTTATTGTGGTAAACATAACATTTATTATCTTAACCATTTTTAAGTGTACAGTTCAGTGGTATTAAGTACATTCATACTGTTGTGCAATCACCACCATCCATCTTCAGAACTCTTTTCATCTCACAAAACTGAAACTCTAAACCATTAAACAAGTCCCCATTCCCCTCTCCTCCAGTCCCTGACAGCCATTCCTCTACTTTGCCTCTATAGTTTTGACTCCTCTAAGTATATCACATAAGTGGAATACAGTATTTGCCTTTTTATGACTGCTTATTTCACACAGCATCATGTCCTCAAAGTTCTTCCATTTTGTTGCACATGTCAGAAATTCCTTTTTTGTTTTTTTTGAGAGGGAGAGAGAGCGAGAGCATGTGGTGAGGTGAGGAGGTGAGGGCAGAGGTGAGGTGAGGTGAGGAGTTGAGGGCAGAGGGAGAAGGAGAGAAAGAATCTTAAGCATGCTACACAACCATCCCAGAGCACAATACAAAACTCGATCTCACAAACCTGAGATCATGACCTGAGCGGAAATCAAAACTCAGACGTTTAACCACCCAGACACTCTGTTATTTCTTTTCAAGGCTGAACAATAGTCTATTGAATATCACAATTTGCTTATCCATTCATCTTTCTATAGGTATTTGGGTTGCTTCCAGGTTTTATCATGAAAAATATTGCTATTAATATTAGTGTACAAACATCTCTTCAAGAACCTGCTTTTCATTCTTTTGGGTATATCCCCTGAAGAGAAATTGCTGGATCATCTGGCAATTCTAGTTTTGCTTTTGAGGAACTACTGTACTGTTTTACACAATAGCTGTGCCATTGTGCATTCCCAGTAATAGCACACAAGGGTTCCAATTTCTCTGCATCCTCATCAACACTTAGTATTTATTTTTTCAATAATAGCTATCTTATTGAATATGAGATAATACCTCGTTGTTTTGATTTTCATTAATAGTTAATGATGTTGACCTTCTTTTCATATGCTCATTTGTGTATCTTCTTTGAAAAAATTTCTATTCAAGTCCTTTATCAATTTTTTACTCTGCTGGTTTGTCTTCTCTGTTGAATTTTAGGAGCTCTGTATATATTCTGGATTTTAATCCTTTATTTGCAAATAGTTCCTCCCATTTTGTGGGTTATCTTTTACTCTGTTGATAGTTTATATCCTTCATGCACAAACTTTTTCCATCAAGATTAATTTGTCTATTTTTTTTCTTTCATTGCCTCTGCTTTTAGAGTCACATCCAAGATACCATAGTTAAATCCAATGTCAAAGTTTTGCTCAATGTTTTCTTTTAAAAGTTTTATAGTTTTAGATCTCACACTAGGTCATGGATCATTACGAATTATTTTTTGTATACGGTATTAGTAAAGAGTCCAACTTCATTCTGCTGCATGTGGATATCAACTTTTCCCAGCACTGCTTGTTGAAAATACTATCTTTTGCTCATCCAATGGCCTTGGCACCCCTACCAAAAAATCACTTCACCAAATATGAGAGGGTTTATTTCTGGGCTCTCCCTTCTAGTTCATGGATCTATACATCTGTCTTTCTGCCAATACCACACTGTTTTGATTGCTTAGTTTATAGTAAGTTTTAAAATTATAAAGTGTTAGTCATCCAGCTTTGTTCTTTTTTTCAGGTACATTTTGGCTATTCAGGGTCCCTCAAGATTCCATATAAATTAAAGGATGGGTTTTAAATTCTGAAAAAAAAATTGTGATTTTGATGGGAATGGATTAAATCTGTAGATCACTTAGGTTAGTACTGAAATCTTAACTATCTTAAGTCTTACAATCCATGAACATGGGATTCCTTTCCATTTATTTATGTCATCTTTCTTTCAGGAATGTTTTATAGTTTGTTTGTTTTTTTTAGCATTTTTTTTTCATTTTATTTATTTTTTCAGCATAACAGTATTCATTCTTTTTGCACAACACCCAGTGCTCCATGCAAAACGTGCCCTCCCCATTACCCACCACCTGTTCCCCCAACCTCCCACCCCTGACCCTTCAAAACCCTCAGGTTGCCCCAAACTCCCACCCCTGACCCTTCAAAACCCTCGGGTTGTTTTTCAGAGTCCATAGTCTCTTATGGTTCGCCTCCCCTCCCCAATGTCCATAGCCCGCTCCCCCTCTCCCAATCCCACTTCCCCCCAGCAACCCCCAGTTTGTTTTGTGAGATTAAGAGTCCAAAATCCTTGAGGAGAATGCAGGCAGCAACCTCTTCGACCTCAGCCGTAGCAACATCTTCCTAGGAACAATGTTTTATAGTTTTCATCATACAAGTCTTTCGCCTCCTTAGTTAACTCCTGAGTATCTTATTCTTTTTGATGCTACTATAAATGGAATTGTTCTTAATTTCCTTTTCAGATTGTTCATTGTTACTATACAGAAAGGCAAATGGTTTTGTGTGTTGACTCTGTATCCAGCTACTTAGCTGAATTCATTTATTAATTCCAACAGTTTTGAGTGTGTAATTTCAGGATTTTCTAAGTATCATTATCATCAGTGAACAAAGACAATTTTACTTCTTCATTTCTGATTTAGATAGCTTTTATTTCTCAGTATCTTTTAAATCTCTGATTTAACTATAGTTATGTGTCTTTTTTATTCTATATATACTAGGTTCTCTATATGTCCACAGAATATACTATTTAGATCCACATCCTTGCTGGGTTTTTGTTTTGTTTTTGCTTCACCTATTAATAATCACAAATGAGTTAAAATTTCTCACTATTATAGTAGAGGTACCAATTTCTCCTTACATTTCTATCCATTTTTTTGCTTTATATTTGATGCTTAACATTCTTTATGAATTTAACTTTTTATCCTTATAAAATGATCAAGTCCTAAAGTGATTTTTAAGTTGACTTTGGCTAATATTAATACAGGTAGCCAGTTGGTTTTTTTTAATGCTTTAAGACTCCGCATTAACTATCCTTTCTACCTAGAATACTCTTTCCTCAGAGAGGTGCTTGAGTTTCTTACTTCCACCAAGTCTTTGCTCAAATATCCTTTCCATTGTAAATACCCAATTATAAATAAAACCTTCCCTTCAGCATTCCCAATTCTTCCTTCCCTGCACAGCACTTACCATTTAACATACTTTATTTATCTATTTCTTGATTTTATGATTATTGTTTGTCTCCCTGACACACACGAAATATAACCTCACAAGAACAGAAGTTGCCAGTTTTGGTCACTAATGTATCTCCAACACCTAGAAGTGACTGGCATAGAGGTGGTACTCTATTCTTGTTGAATGAGTAAAACTCTCTTTTTTTTTTTTTTTTTTTTTTTGAGTGAATAAGACTCTCAACCTCCAAGATTATCAGGGAAATACAAATTTTAAAACAATGAAATTCTACTACTACTTTATACCCACTGAACACACACAAAAAATTAAAAGTAGATAATAACAATTAAAATGTCCATCATGAAGACCTCCACTAGGTACCCAAAAGAAAGACATGGTAAAAGTTCCATGTGCATATGAAAAAAAATGTATATTCTGAAACTACTGGGTGTAGCAGTCTACAATTGTCACCAGGTCACACTGATTGAAGTGCTGTTCAGGGCACCCAGGGGACTCACTCAGTTAAGCATCTGACTCTTGGTTCAGCTCAGGTCATGACCTCAGGGTTGTGACATTGAGCCCCGCATAGGGATCCACACTGAGCATGGAGCCTGCTTAAGATTTTCTCTCCCTCCTCCTCTGCCCTTCCCCCCCAAAAAGAGTACTCTTCACCATTATGAATATGCCTTTTTGTCCTCAATCACTTTTTCCTTCACATATTTTGAAGCTCTTATTAGGTGCATATATATTTAAGATTTAAGGTTTAAAGGAAACTCTAATGCAGATTCCTGAAGTTAGTTCCCTGCAACTCCCTCTCCAATACCCTATCTGCAAATTTCAAATGCCTCATGATTCCCCAAACTCCAATCTCTGTTTCCTCTACCCATCAAAATCACAATTCCCTAGCTAGTTTCCAATTCCTTAGGTCAGGGAAAGTGTACTCAGGTAGAAAGCTAGGGAGAATATGAAGTTAACCTGCTGTGTTTTCTAGTTCTCAAGGATCACAGCCCTGTGCTGTCTCTTACTGAATGCTTGAAAATAGTTGCTTCATGTATTTTGTCCAATATCATAGTCATTTATAACGAGATGGTAATCTAAACTGTATTACTCCATCATAGCCAAATCTATAAGGCTCTTGGTTTACTTTTTTATTTCTATTGTTCAGTCCATTTTCCTATTTTCTAGTCTATTTTCCTATTAAGCTAAATTATAACAATATGTATTTGGCCTATGTGTACACACACACACACACACGCACACACAAACACAGATGTATATGCATACAAAGAGAGACAGAGAAGGATTTTTTTTTTAATGTGGTAAAATGTTAACATTAGGGAAATCTGGATGAAGAGTATACAGGAATCATTTGGACTGCATACAACTTTTCCATACATCTGTAAGTATTTCAAAAAACAAACAAACAAAAAAGAAATACAATGCCATATGAAAAGCTACAGACTGGGAGAAAATATCTACAAACCACATATCTGCTGACAAAGGACTCAGGTCCATGTAATGAACTCTCAAAACTCAATTGTAAAAAAAAAAAAAAAAAAAAATCCAAACAACCTAATTAGAAAATGGATAATATATATAAACATTCCACCAAAGAGGATATACAAAGAGAAATGATAGCTAAGCAAATTAAAAAACAGTCAACATTTCACTAGGTATTAGCGTAATGCAAATTAAAAAAACCATGAGATATTGCTATACAACTATTAGAACAGCTAATATAAAAAGCAGTGAGAGGCACCTACATGACTCGGTTGGTTAAGTATCTGACTTTTGATCTCAGTTTAGGTCTTGATCTCAGGGTCTTGAGACCTCAAAAAAGAAAAAAAAAAAAAAGGCAGTGACAATACCAAATGTTGGCAAGAATACAGAGAAACTGGATCTTTCAAACAATGATGGCACAAATGTACAATGGTACAGACACTTGGGAAAATACATTGTCAGTTACTTTAAAAATTAAACATATACTTACCACAAGATCTAGGAATAAGATCTTCTGGGCATTTTTCCCAAAGAAAGGAACACTTATATATCCACATAAAAATCTGTACATGACTGGACACAGCTTTATTTTTAATATCCAAAAGCTGGAAACAATAAAAATGCCCTAAAATAAGTAGTTATTAAACAAACTGTGCCACATCCACACCACTGAAGCATTAGTCAGCATTAAAAGGAGAAAAAAAGAGCACTACTGAAACAACTAGTTGAATGGATGTCAAGGGCAGTATACTGAGTGAAAAAATAAATAAAAGCTAATCTCAAAAGGTCACATAAGGTATGATTCCATTTATATAACATTGTCAGAATAACAAAATTGTAAATATGGAGAAGAAATGAGTGGTTTCTAGAGGTTAGGGATGGCGGAGGGGAGGGAGTAGGACTGACTATAAAAGGGTAGCACAAGGGAGATCCTACTGATGATGGAACAGTTCTCTATTTTGATGAGGGAATGGTGATACGAATCTACAGATGGGATAAAATGACAAAGAATTATACACACACGTTGTGTGACTCTCAGTTTTCCTGTTTATATTACCCTGTACTTGCATGAAATATAACCATTTGGGAAATGGAGGAAAAGTAAGCAGAACTTCTCTGTTAGTAAATCTATAATTATTTCAAAATAAAGTTTTTCTCTTAATTCTACATATATTCAAAAAGTTAAAGTATGAACTTGGTTAAAATAAAACTTAAGGGGCTCCTGGGTGGCTCAGTGGGTTAAGCCTCTGCCTTCCGCTCAGGTCATGATCTCAGGGTCCTGGGATCGAGCTCCGCATCGGGCTCTCTGCTCAGTGGGGATCCTGCTTCTCCCTCTCTCTCTGCCTGCCTCTGTGCCTACTTGTGATCTCTCTCTCTCTGCTAAATAAATAAAATCTTTTTTAAAATTAAAAAAAAAAAAACCTTAAATGTGTCCCTTTTAAAATGTTTTGACTTACACTGCATTTTACCTTTGAATTGGTTTGCCAATTTTATCACATATCTGCCTTACTTTCATGCTGTATTAATTCTGAATGTTTTAGAAACATTAACATCAATGACCTGAAGAAAAAGAGGTATGTCCATTTTGTAGCATCAATACAACTTATCTCAGTCCTTTTTACAAATGGTGACACAAATTATTAGACAAGCAAGCAGAAAAAGAAAAAGAAAAAAAAGAAAAGAAACAAAGAAGTCAAGAGACAAATCAACAAAACTAGGCCAAGAGATGATCCAAATGATAGGGACATAAAAAAAAAAGAAAAGAAAGAAAGAAAAAGTAACTGTGCTTAATGTAAGAGTATAACAGAAAGGTAGAAAACATGCATAAGTGGATATCAACAGATAGATGGAAACCATCAAAAATAAAAGTAAAATGGAAATGCTGATCATGAAAACCACAGTATCAGGGAAGAAACTTCCTTTTGGACTTATCAAACTGCACAGAATAGACGAAAAAAAATCAGTAAACTTAAAAATAAATCAAAAGACTGTACCTAAATTTAAATACACACAAACATACTCTGAGGAAAAGAAAAAAACCATGGCTGGTCATGGGCTGCAAAACAGTATCAGAGGGTCTATAATATTTGTAATTAAAATCTTAGAAAGAGAAGCCAAAGAGAATGACACAAAAAAACTATCTGAAAAGATGATGGCTGAAAATTTTTCAAAATCAGTTAAAGACAACAAATACAAATCAAGAAAATTCAGACAACCAATGCCAGATAAATACAAAGGGCACAAACTCTCATAAAACCTAAGGTGAGGTAAGATACACTACAAACACCTAAAAACAATAAAGCATATGAGAGATTTGGAAAGGTATCTCAAAATAAGATAAAGGATGAAGAGCCAATTCTACTTCTTTTTCTGCTCTTTATTCCTCATACCTTCATTCAGATTCAAAGAGTTTGTAAAGATTTCAATCATCACATAATAATGTACAATGCCTAAGCTATTAATAGAATTGGCTGTCTGAATCTATAACAATACTGTGACTTAAAGAAAGGATGAAACTTCCCTAATTACTTTCAGAGACCCAAAGTTTTTCTCCTAGTAAGAAATAATGGCACATGAAACCAAAGATTTCTCATTAATAAATCAAGAAAAACTTGAACTTTTGGAGTAAGATATTGATTTTTAAAATGCTCAGTTGGTTCCAAATTTAAACAGCCTGCAAATGCCTAAAGACATAATTAAATAATGTTTTATCACAAACAAAATCTATATACATTAATTTTTAATATGAGTATTTAAGTTGGATTTATAGCATTTAAGCTATATTTTTCTCCAGAATTTGTCAGAACAAAATAAAAACAATTCACTATACTCTCCCCTATAGTATTTTCATTCTACCCTATTCCATTCCAGTACTTAAATACATACATATATATTTAAACATGAGACTATAAATTATTTTTTCATATATTACATCATAAATATAGTTCACAGTCATTAATGGCTTAATAATTACAGTCTCATAACTGTATTATTTATATCTGCATAATGTTCCATCAACATAACAATTTAACTATTCTCCTTTCCAAAAGAATATAGTAATTAATACCACTACATGCAATTTTTTTAAAATTTTCATATATATTAATACATAAATGCATGATTTTAACTTTAATGCATAGATATGATCATACTACCATAAAACTTGTTTTTAATTCGCCTTTCTTCTTACTTTGTAGACATGATTCCCAACCTCACATATCTCTTCCTTCCTCATACCCCCATGTTAGCTCCACCCATCACCCACCCAAATGGTCCAAGTTAACAACCTACTATATACCTAACCTATATCTCTATTCTCATATAACATACACAGATATGTACTCTTATTTTCACATCTACATATATAATGGTATTTTCACTATATTTTTTAATATAAAATATCATGCACATTTTTCAATCTTATTTTTCTCACTTAATAATATCCAAATCCCCCACAAATATCCAAATGGAAATCCCTCGTGTATCTGTTTCCCTCTTACTGTTACTAAGCTTTCATCCTGTAGATGCATAATAGATACATATTTATTCAACCATTCCTCCACTGATAGGCATATATTTAGTTTCCAAATTTTTGACAATACAAATGCTTGTACAGAAACCTTTAGGTGTGTAGGTATGTTTCTATGTGCTAGATTTTTTAAAAATAGGATTGCTACATCAATCAGTATATAGGTTTGTTTTTGTTTTTGTTTTTAATTTTAACCAGTGTCAGATATTCTTCCAAAAAGGCTCCATTAATCCACATTTCTACCAGCAAAGTACAAAAATAACTTTTCCTTTAGGTGCTTGCCAGCAAAAAATTATTGTTGGTTCTTTCCTTTTTCTTTCTCCCTCCACCCCCTCTACCCCCTGGAAATAAACAGCAGGGTCTGAAAGAGGAATTTGATAGACACAGTAATATTATATCAGTACTTTAATTTGCATTCTTCTATTCATGAGTTTCAACATCTTTTTACATGTTTTTGGCCACTTGAATTTGCTTCCTCATACCTTTTGCTTATGGTTCTTAAATTGCTTGCTATATGCTCCCTTTGTGTCAATATCTAAGTTGTTATTTCAAATAACAGATCAACTTCGGCCTTCCTCTGAATTGCAAATGTTTTCACCAAACCCACTGTTTATATAGTGTATTTTTTCATTCAGAAGTTAGGTTTCATACAAATATATTTTTTTGTGGGTTTACAGTGGTGGTTAAGGTCTCCTTCACCCCAAGGATGCACATGTCCTCTCCTACATTTAAAGAATTTTTACTAAGTCCTTCCATGTGGAATTTATTTTTGTATATCATGTAAGATAAAGATCCAACTTTATTTATCCCAAATGGGTAGCCAAATATGCCCAAACTATTTGCTAAATAATACATACGCATTAACCTGAACTGAATTTTCATATATAACCTTCTTGTATGTATGGTGATCTATTTCAAGATCCTCTACTTTGCTTCCCCTACTTAATTAATTTCAAAGATTTTTGTTATTATTCATTAAATATCCTTCTCTTGGCCATTATCATATCCCCAGCAGCAAGTCCAATGGCTGACATACTATAAATGCTCAATAATTATTTCCTAAATGAGTGAATAAACCTAAGATAGAATAATCACGTGATAAAACCCTTAACTAAATCATATTTGCAAAAACCTTTTTCCAAATAAGGTAACATTTACAGATTCCAGGGATTAGGACCTGTTACCTTTGGAGGACATTTTTCTGCCTACCACAATGTAAAAAAATATACACATATACATATACATGTAATACAAGTATATGTAATGCATATATATACATGTTTTATATATATATATAGCATAACTATTAGATATATGCTCAGAGTTACATGAAAAATCAAAGAAAATAAGTCAATCACTAATAACACAGTAATGCAAAAATAAATACACAAATAAAACTACAAATAAATACACAAATAAAACTACTAATTTTCAATTCCATTATTATAAAATTCCACAGTTGTATATACTTTTACCTACTGTTTTTCTATGAAAGTCTTCAGAAACCATACCTACTATATTCAAATTAAAGTGACTAAAGGGAGGTAAATGTTCGGTTTTGTAAAAGAAGGGTAGCTGTGAACAATTTTCTAGTTAAAATGTATCATCAGGGGAACCTGTGTGGCTCAGTCGGTTAAGCATCTGCCTTCGGCTCAGGTCATGATCCCACGGTCCTGGGATGAAGTCCCATATGGGGCTCCCTGCTCAGTGGGAGCCTGCTGGTCCCCCTGCTTGTGGTCCCTCTCTCTTTCTGACAAATAAATAAATGAAATATTTTTTAGAAATTGAATGTATCGGGATGCCTGGGTGGCTCAGTTAGTTAAGTGGCTGCCTTCAGCCACTGATTCCAGGGTTCTGGGATCAAGCCCCGCATGAGGTTCCCTGCTTGGCGGAGAGCCTGCTCTCTCTCTCCCTCTGCCTGCCGCTCTGGTTACTTGTGCTCTCTATCTCTTTGTCAAATAAATAAATAAAGTCTTAAAAAAAATAAAAAAAAATAAAATGTATCATCATTATTATATTTACACAAAAAGTAAAAAGTATTAAGTATTGAAAACTGCTTAACTGCAAAAACATTATACATATTATATATGTACATTATACATGAAAGTGTATTTTTCAACAAACTGGGGGAAAATCATTCTATAATGAAAGTAAGTCCTCACCATTTCCATAAATCAGATTTTCACTTTTTATGTGGTCCTAAATTGGGGCTCACCTGTATTTTATAGGTTTTAAAGATACTCTAGTTACTAAGAAAGGTTTTCATGTTTCACCACATGGCCAATTTTAAGGTAACAGGGACTACACATCATTTTACATAATCTGAGCCATGTTTTAATATAGTATATAAACTTTCATGTGAACTGTTTTGAGTACAGCAGTCTCAGTTTTTCGGTTTTTCTACTTCATATGAAAAAATCATACTTCAAGATAAAAATAGTAGATATTAAAATAATTTATAGAATAAAATAATTCAAGTAAGAAAGACAAGAAAGAGTAAATGGAAGAAAGAAAAGGCATATTATAATACAACAGTGACATTAAGCTTATAAATATAATTTTATCCTGCTATTCAGAGTATCTACATTATATATAAGAGAACAAAGCTGAATAGTAATACTCTTCCACAGAAAATTACCTCTACCTAATACATATTTATATAAAATAAGGGAAATATGTTAATGACTACCAAAAATTATTTATTTCTATGCATTATGTAATAAAACAAAAGTACATAAGAAATTTAATGAGTAATTACTAATAACAATGTTATACAAGTCACTGGAAATAACCAGTCTTTAACTAAAGAGAGGAATCACTTAAAATTATAGTGGATTTAACATCTGAAAGTAATTCCTTTGGGCACCATCAGAAAACCAGGTACCAGCATCAAACAATCACGAGGAAAGGAAGAGTATTTCCATTTCTGCTTTATTCAAAAAATAAGTCAACACCATTATTAGTTACATTCATTTCATACAGATTAAAAAGAATTTCTTTGAAATAGATAGTCTCAGATCTAACAAAACAACACTCTAATGTTGGCTGATCTTAATAAAAGTGGTATTACTTCCCAGAGCAAAGCATGGCAAAACCTAGTGAAAGAAGGTATTTCTAATGATCATTTTAGATATTCTTCCCTGCATCTTCATAGGCCATCAAAAAAGATCACAGTGTGTCATTGAAAGAAATGATACTTGGAGGATCTGATTTTCCTTTATCATTAGTGATAATAAAGGATACTGTGTTTATTTATTTATTTATTTATTTATTTATAAAGATTTAGTTATTTGACAGAGAGAGACAGAAATCACAAGCAGGCAGAAGGCAGGCAGAGAGACGGGAGGAAGCAGGCTCCCGCCCAGCAAAGAGCCCAATGCGGGGCTTAATCCCAGGACCTTGGGATCATGACCTGAGCCGAAGGCAGAGGCTTAACCCACTGAGCCACCCAGGCGTCCCAGGACACTGTATTTAAAATCAGAGGTAAATTTTACCAATCTATATACTATACACATAAATGACACTACTTCTAGCGTAAGTAACAAAGAAGAAAAAAGTTACTTGCAAATTATTTAATTCATTTGAAAATGACCTACTCCACTTAAAACCAAATCACACTGTTGTCTAAAATGTCTGTTACCAAGCTACCAAATGGAATTTGCAGCCTGCCAAAAGATTAAAATTCAATTTCATCTATATGTTACTGAATTTTGTTTTTCTCTCTTTTTTTTTTTTTTTAAATGCTCTGAGAGACTGAAACTCAAACCTACTGGTAAAACAGGAGCTGAACTGATAAATTAGAACTGTCCAGCAGTCATTACTATAATGACGTTGCTGCCAGCATTCTATCCTTCATCAGTTTAACTCTCCAGATGTTTCATATTCATTTACAATTTGAATCAGTTAAATACAGACTCACGTGTTCTTCCACAGACTGCAATGTTGACATCCACCAGAAATACTCTCAGGCTTTTAAAAATAAAAATGTCATCAATTGTATAGACCATTTAAACCTGTGTCAGATTAAAAATGGCCACAAAATCTTTGGCATGCATCCTATAGAGAAGTGGAGTCTATGCCTCCGTGATGGTTTTGACCAGTAGTATGTGGCAGAAATGACAATGTGCCATTTTCCAGGCTCAGACCTGATGGCTTCAACTTACCGTCCTTTGGAAAACTTGCTCTGGATAATGCCACTCTCCACAGAAGAAATTTGACTATCCTGAGACTCCTATGTTGCAAGGGAACTCAAAATAGCCATGTGGAGCAAGCACATGAAGAGAAAGATACTTAATGAATCTCCCACTCTTCCAGTAATTGTAGCCTCAGTGCTAGATGACCACAACAGTATATAACCATCAAAATCCTTCCCAAATTCCCGACCCACAAAATTGTGAATGAAATAAAACAGTTGTTTAATCCTTTAAAATTTGGGACTGTTTGCTGCACAACAACAGATAACTCAAACAAAAACTATGATTTCATTTTATGCACAAATAAACTCACTATGACAATAAGGAAGACAGCAGACTGCTTGTTGTAATATGATAATGAAAGTTTTAAAAACTTTTAAATTATCAATTTAGTATCTACAGTACAAGTTTCTTTTAATTGTCTTCCATTAAATAACCCATAAGTTAATCATGAAATAAACCTGTACTCCCCATTACTTTTGATTCTTACCATGTTAAAGAAAGTGTTAAGGCTACTAAGACATACCCTGCAACTGTGCTCCCACAGGTTGACCATACACTACTGAGAATCAGTTGTTTTGTTCTTAACATATTTATCCGAGTTTATTTGTTAATATTATTATATAACTTGATTAAATATTTTTAAAATCTTTAAGAATTGAAGTCACTGTTTCCATGAGTAAGTTGAATATTTCATAACAATCTGATAAATTCTAGTTGTTTTTAAAAAGACATTTTCAAGAAGCAAGACTATAAAAATTTGGTACAGTAACCACTGGGACTATTTTCAACTGTCTCACTATACTTAAAGGAAAATCAAACTAGATATTGAAGATAATGGTTAAAGGTGTGATTTTAAAAAGGCCATGATGAATGCCAATCAGCAGACCTATGCTCACAGGAAAGATGTGGACTTAATATCAGAAGACTGGACTATAAATATAAACTATGTTTTAAGGTATGTACATACCATTTTTATGACTAACCACTCTCACCAAAAAAAAAAAAGAATTTTTTTAAAGATTTTATTTATTTGAGAGAGAGAGTGTGAGAGAAAAAGAGCAAGAAAATGGGGAGAAGCAGAGGGAGAAGCAGGCTCCGTGCTGAGCAGGGAGGCCGACATGGAGCTAGATCAAGAGACTCCAGGATCATGACCTGAGCTGGAGGCAGATGCTTAACCTACTGAGCCACCCCAAAAAATATTCTTATAAACAATATCCAATTGAGTTGATTAAGGAGTTTGTGTTATAACCTCTTTTCAGAAAATGTCTTTTAAATTAAGAAATAAGGATGAAGTTTCAGTTTTGCAAGATGAAAAGAGATCTGTAGATGGATGGTGGTGATGGTAACACAATGTGGTTACACTTAATACCACTGCACTGTGGTGTATAAACAATGTATCTTGGAACACTGAAAAAAATTTTTTTAAATTTTTTTAAAATTAAAAAAATATATGTATATAATAAAAATAAAAAATACCACTGACTTGTATACTTTAAAATGGTGAAGACAGTAAATTTCATGTGTCATGAAAGTGAACTGAAGTGAACTGACTTAATAATAATAAAAAAAAAATCAAAAACATTATGCTGGGCAGCCTAAGCTACTCGCAAAGAGTGCATAATATGTAATTCCATTTGTAGGAAGATCAAGAACAGGTAAAACTAACCTATGTAAAAGAAATCAGAAGAGTGGATCAGGGGATGAGGTAAATGGTGTAGAGAGAGTACAAGGAGAACTGAAGAACTTTCTGGGGAAATGGAAATGTTTTATATCTTAATTACAGTATACAGTAGAAAGTTATATATACATTTGTCAGAACACAACAAATTATACGCCTCCTATGTGTACATTTCACAATATATGTAAAGTACACATTAGTTTTTTAAACGGGAGAGCAACAAATGAAAACTGAAGAATTTAGTCTAGAAATTAACTGATGAGAACTATCCCCTGAAACAATAGATGTAATGGCATTTTTTAACCATCACACAGAGCAGCTTATTGAAAGGTAAATTCCTAGCTGGTAACAGGCCACGTTACAATTTCTGACTAGTCGATCATAAGGGTTTTAAAGGTAAATAAAACATCACGATTCTTGATTACTTAAACTAAAACAAGGTATCTAGAAGGACTGTAAGATTTAGCTTCTCAGATTAGCCCTGTTTTTCCATCTGCCAAATCCCCCATCCCCTCTAATTCAAATCAATCCAATTTAATTCAACAAACCCACTATATTACTCTGTATAAATTATGTGAGAAGCTAAGAGTAACAACACAAAGATGAATATATAGTAACTTCAGTCCTCAAGGCATTTATAATCTAGTAGATGGCACTGCACAAGTAGGTAACAGATGCAAGAAAAGACTTCATAGTACCTGTAGTATTCCAATTGTAACCCTCTTCAATTCAAACTACTACTTTGAAAGGTTAGTTTTTTTTAAGGAAAGTCAAAAGAGCAGTAAGTGGCTCAAGGAGACTTATCCCCCATTCTTCCCTTTTTATTACCAATGAAGGGAAAATTCCACAGATAGCTCTGTGTTTCCAAGAAATTTGAGAATGCAAACACAAAGGGTTTCCTGTAGACTCTACAAGTAAAAGATAGAAAATTCATGGTTACAATTCTATGAGTAGATGAGTAAATGCTTCACCAAATTTCTACTAAGGATATTCACTTTGACAAACCATTGACCATCAATGTTTCTGGCAATATATGGACAATCAGATTTTAGACTTTTCTGGAGTGAATTATTTAAAAAAACTAAATAAAAACTAAAACTCTAAAATTAGAATTATGAAGTGAGAGAAAACATCACAATCTGAATTCTACTTACACAAAACCACATGCTTTTCAATGCCAACTCCTAATTTACAGCTGGGAAAATCACCATTGAAGACAGCGGAGCCTAGATCAGATTCACTCAACATAAAACCAGATGTAGACCTCAAATTACATGTGACATCTCCAGCCACTCATATAAATAAGAATAATGCAAGCTGAAAGACAATAAATTTACCTAGACCTTTCTAAACTGGCCACCCTAATAGTTACACAATGTACTTCTCCTAAAATTCTCAAATAAATTAGAAGGAAGAAAATATACATATCTTCATTGAAGTACAATTAAAAATCTAAAATTACTAATTTCAATTCTTCTAGGATAATTCCTTGGAACAAAACAAGATATTCTAGATCTTGAAATACACCTGTCATTTTAAAAACAAAAAGAAAAAACCCACTGGACTCAGGATACCAACTTTTGGCACATCATCTCAGAACTCTTCCCTGAACAACCTGTGACAAGTAAACAGGAACAAACTGTACAAAGGATGTACAAAGATATTTCTTTAGTTGTTTGCTTAATCACCTACTGATTTTCCCACCATAAGTTAATAAAACCAATGTAACTCAACAGGAATCTGTCTGCAAGTATAAAATCACTTTACATATTTGGCTTCAAAAGTTTGTACCCTATGGAAAATCCATTCGAAATTTTACCTGGCATGTACATACTAAAATATTTTATTTGTCATTTGAAGCCACACCAGATTCCAACCCAAGAGACAAGATTTCCAGTTTATTTTTCACAACCCACATATTCAAAACCCAAAATTACAACGTTAAAAAAAAAGTATTGTTAAAATTCTGTAATAGTAGTAGAGCCAGTTAGTCACCATATGGTCACTATTTGGGGGGAATTTTTTGAGGCTTCTAATATCCATAATATATAGCATTTCAGTATCTAAATTAAGTACTCAAACATATTAAGCTCACCTTGGAAATCTAATGTAAAAGTTCTTTCTAGGTTAGGAATAGAACCTAACTTAGCTAAAATACTATAAAGTGAATAATATAATAACATGATTTCTTAAAAAGAACAGGGTTTCAAATACTACAATAATGGCAGACCTAACCAAGAATATACCAGCCAAATCAATCAATCTTTCCTTGCGATGTTTCCAACTAGAGATAGAAGGCAAGGAGCCCCGTTTCTTTCTGATCATAAAACTTTCCTCATCTGCTAAGTTATGAACTCAACTGCCTTATCTTACTTCTTCACATGCAAGGTCAGTCCCACTTTAGTGTATTTTGCCTAAGCTATTCCCTGGAATGCTCATCTTCATGATCCTTGCAGGGCTAGTTATTTCTTGAGAGTCAGATCTCATTTAATGTCCTCTCTGGACAAACACTTTCTTAAGCATTGTTACACCATTTTATTTTAATTCTCTACATAGTGCTTATCACTTAAATATATTTCTTTTTAATACTCATTACTATATCTTCAATACCTAGAATAGTACCAGACACAGACTATACACTCTATTCATAATTTGTTGAATAAGTAACTAAAAGCTGTGAAGAAATGAGCCCAAAGCCAGCAACCAGGGTTCTACTCCCAAAGAGAAGACAGTCCAAAAGAGTGAAGCCAGGAAGAAAAAGAAAAAACAAAGTAGATCTCCTGAAGGCATCTGAGTCATTTCAGTCACTCCAATGACCGGCTTGAACCCTGCCCATAACAAAGTTTGATTATCATCAGAGAGCTGTAAGATGTTGTGTACATACCACCCTAAAGAGAAAGGGACATGTAAGATGATCCATCAGAGTGTGAGAAGAAATATTCCACCTAAATTAAAAGAAATGTGTTTTGTATTATCTTTTGCAAAGTACTATATTTGTGTCTGTTTTGCAATGTAAATAACACATTATTAAAACCATACACACATGAACACACACATATACAATGAGCAGATAAATATACCCATACTGGACATACACCTGATACCTAATAGAGGTGGACAATCAAAAAAGTCTAGAGAATAGCAAGGTCAATGAATAAATTTGTTCTTCTTAAGTTACAGTGTTTCAGGTTTCTTTCATTTCTAACTAAGAGATTTCTGAAATGTGCTTAAAACATATCTTGTGCTCAAATACTTACAGAATGCTGAATGCACAGACTAACTATGGCTCCAGAGAATAGACAAGTGAAATCTAAAGGCAGACAGGTTTAAATTCTACATAAAAATAAAATTCTCGGGTTGCCTGGGTGGCTTAGTCGATTAAGTGTCTGACTTTGATTTTAGCTCAGGTCATGATCTCAGGATCCTGCGACGGAGACCCATGCTAGGCTCTGCACTCAAGTCGGGAGTCTACTTGGGGACTCTCTCTCTCCACCACCCTCTCCCCCTCCCTCTACACACACACACACACACACACACACACACACACACACACTTCAATAAATAAGTAAATCTTTAAAAAGTTTTTAAAAATAAAAAAATTTCTAAAAATTAGACTCATCCTAAGTAATCACTACCTCTCCAGTTATAAATTTTTCACTTATTGGATGGGTTCAAGTAGAAGCCTCATGACCATTAGTAAAGGATACTCAGACATATTTCAGCACTTCCAAGGGAGTCCAGATAACAAATTTAATGGAGTGATAATAAACACTAATGGTGTAATGACAAATTAAGTTTAGTCCTTGTCTCCTGGAGGTCATAATTTAATACAGACAGACTTGCGAACATATATATAGTATATAGTACATATCTATCCACATGGGATAACAGAAAATGGTGATGATTAGCTCTCATGGTGGGAATATTTAAGCTGAATATTGAGGGATATATAGAAGCCAGTTTAACTGTTAGTCAAGAAAGATAAAAACATTCCTGACAAAAGAACATGTGAGAAGGGACAGGTATAAAAAAACAAAAAAAAAAAAAACAAAAAAATGTAGTATGGCAACCCAAAAAGTACAACAAATCGTGTGAAATGCTGGATGATGCAGTAAATACGGCAGGAGAATATGCACAAATGAAGCTGCTGGGTAAGTGGCTAAGAGCCAAATTGTGAAATACCATTCCACAGAAACTAAAAGAGATCAAAATAATAAAAATAACTTTCTTTTACAATGTACTACTTTGTACCAGACACATACCTAAACTCTTGAGACACATTAACTCTTTTAATCCTCAGAAGATCCCTATCACTACCTCCACTTTCTATGAGAAAACAGGCTAGAGAGAAACCATGCTGAAAAATTCCAATTAATTTACACAGATACTCTACCCTCAAAAGAAGGTAGAACTCCCCACTCCTTAAGTGTAGCCTGCACACACTGATTTTGTTCTGAACACCACAAATGGAAAGGGGAAGAAAGAAGACGAACTGTAAAACAGAGATGCCTGACAAAAACCACCTCAGCCAAATGATTGAGGTCAATACAGACAATGATTAACTTATGTTGATAGTATATACCCTTGATAGGACATGATAAATATGACACTTTACATCTGTGGTCTCTTCTCTAAAACCCCTAACTTCCCTCTAAACATAAGAAAAACATCAGACCAACCCCAATTGCTTGAAAGACAATCTATAAAACACCTACTCAAATTTGTCAAAGTCATCAAAAGCAAGTAAAGTTTAAAAAACCATCACAGCCAAGATCTTAAGTACATATAATGACTAAATGTAATATGATATCCTGCCTGTATGGGAACCTGGAAGAGAAAAAGAATAATATATAAAAACTATGGAAATCTGAAAAAAAGTATGTATTTTAGTCAATAATTATGTATAAACCGTGGTTCATTAATTTTAACAACTGCACCATACTGATATATCAATAATGGGAAAAAAACGACAAGTGAGATATATAAGAACTCTCTGTACAGGCTCACAATTTTTCCATAAATCTAAAATTACTTTAAACAATAACTTTTTTTAATTAGGCCAAGAATATTAAAAAACATAGAAAACCATTACTGCTCAAGGGATAGGTCGAAGAAAGTAAGTCAGTAAAAGAAATTTAAAAGAAATGATCATAAATATACAAAGATAGAATGATGCCCTAGAAATCATACAGGAAAAGTGTACAAGGATGGAAATAGCTATAATAGAGGTCAAAGGAGATAAGAAATAAACAGAAACCACTGGACTTAGGAGGTTACTGGTTAATTCACTTATTACCTAGATTTATGTGGACTATTTAATATAGCAAATCTGGGCTAGCAAAATCCTAAAAACACCATTCATGGCAACAGGCTGATGACACAAAAGCTTCACTTTCCAAAACTTCACTTTCATGAAAACCTTCAGTGTGGCCAGAAATGTAAATAGCATGATGTTACAACTTCTGAAATAACTCAAGAATTTAATTCAATTTCTCTTTAAACCCAAATTCATTACTACAATGTTTGCAGTGTCCCTACAGAAGCAAACTCTCACTACTGGACAGGAGAATGCAAAAGGACAAAAACTTAACCACTTTAAAATTCAATTAAAGACAACATTTCTAACCACTAGGCCTAAATGAGAAAGAAGATGAAAAACAAAACACAAAGAGAAAGCTGGAATTCAAGTCAAAAACAAAGGGAAATTTCTATATAGAGTAAGAGAGGAGGGAAATATTCAACCCAAAGAAAAAACAGTATATAGGCCTAGAAGAAATTAAATCTAAATATCTCATGAATGTCTCTAAAAGACTGTTAATTTACAAAATTGATAGAAATAATTTCCAAAAACAGGTGGGTGACAAAAACAGGAGAGAAAACCATTACTCTGCCCTTTGGGAACCTCAAAGTAATGTATTTTGGCAAACCAGACACAAATCATATGGGATGACTGGATAAAACCTTATGATTTCAGCCAACTGCATTATGACCTGGAGTTGGTTCTTCTCAAGATTATTAATAATGAAAAATACTTGCACAGGATATGCATGATTGCCAGGGGAAAAAAAAAAATGCTCTTCTTTCAAAGTTTTTAAAACAACAAACTACCCACAGAAACCACATGGGCACAAAATGAAACAAATCTGGTCACTGATTCGTGGAGCATTTAAGCACTCCCCAAGTGAAAAACTCAGCTTTAGGCTCTCTTTCTGGGACAAGCAGAGCATCCATGAAAATACCTGACTTGAAGCTACCAAGAAAACAGTACAGACATACCTCTACTGGCCTGAGCTTCAACTGACATAATTTTCTCCAAGAACCTATGGTTTTAGGAGACTACTTACTTGTTTTAAGACATTTCTTTTCCTCACAGTAGTGAGGTAGTGAGTAGTGAGTAGTGAGTAAGAATCTAGATACAAACTAAAAACTCTCAAAATTAAAAAAAAGAAAATAAAATCTCAAAGTGCTTAACATTATAATACTAATAACATAAGTTAACACCTCCTTTGTCAATTTAAATACCAAAATTCCTTACTATTACTAGCAGTACTGATGTGGGAAACAGAGGCAGAAGAAAAATTATTAAATTTCCCTACTACCTACAGCCCACTGATAAGTCCTCGAAACAGACAGTGACATTCCTCTAAGGGGTCAGCTGCATCGATGTTAATACTTTGCTAAGGACAACAAGTAATCTTAGCTCAACCTCCAGGATCCTGTAAGTCTACTTTAACATTAAAAATTTCTTTGGAAACTTCCTTTATCCCTACCCTCCAAGATACATGTTGGCAATCACCTCACAAGCATATGACCCACCGATATACATCTGAAGTGTCTCATGACTCACTTTTTATTAGACAGTAATAAATAACTTTTCCCAATAATAGCTAGCCCCCTCAAGGTCCTGGAAACCTTATTCCAAAATTCCTTAGAGAAGCTATTCCTAACTCCCTCCCAACTTGAAAGTATATAAAGGGCCTCTCCTCATGACCCCAGTGCAGCTCTTTCTGCCCATGAAAGCATGCATTAAAGCATGTCCCCATGCTTTAATAAAACCACTTTTTTGCACCAAAAACACCTCAAGAATTCTTTCTTAGCAATCGAACTCGAAACCTAATGTCTTTTCCTACATCAGTATCATTAATAAATGAGGATTACTTAACTTATCAAATTACACAATAATATCCTAGTGAAATGCTATACCAAAGAGTGAAGTTTCAAAAGAGGAAAGAATAAACATAAAGGGAGAAATCTTGCTCAGGAGACAAGCAAAAGAAGAAAGGAGATCAGGGGCATATAGTTGCACTGGAACACTAGAAGGTTGGGTATGTACATCAAATAGGTCAAGTCTCAGAAAAAAGAAACCAATTGAAAGCAGAGCCTAACGTAAGTGAGCACACAACATTGCCTAGGTTAAAATGCAAAGACTACATAAAGACTCATCTATTTACAGAAATAGCAGATGTAAATATTTCAACAAAAAATAGAAATTTTATCTTGACAGCATCACAAAAACACCCACCTATTCCTTTAAAAAGTCAAGAAAAAAAAAATTTCACCAACGCCTGTATTGTCTCTATAAGACATGAAAGGAACACAATGGAAACCTAAGAGCATGCAGAGCTATAAGTTTACATATATCTGCACACATGCCCCACCATGCTTTGCATTTCCTGACACGGTGCCATTAAAATTGGGGATTTTTTCCCCCTCCACTCTGGCTCTATGTAGGGTGCTGACTTTTCCCTTGGATAGGCTGGCAAAGCTCAGCTTGTCAAAGCTTGCATAACCTTGAAGAACACATATAATTTCCAGAAGAAATAAAGAAAGAATGGAAAAATAGAGGAGTTTCCAAAAGAAATAATTCTAAATTGTACGTATCTATAGTGCTCGTCCTTTAGAGATGGTGTTACTGCTGGTATTTGTTACACATGCATGAATCCTGAAAAGACCAAAGCAACAGAGCTATCCAAGTGCAGCTGCAGCTATCATATAAACTACAGTTTCAACACAACGAAAAGGACGGAAAGCTCTGGGATTGTCACCTAGTCAGAAAGAATACAGATCTGGAGAAAGATCATATTAGACTCATTTCAGAAAATAAAGAGGAAAAGCCTTGAACTATACTGAGGATCTCTAATTAACCAAACAGCATAAAATTTGTACACTAAAATTCTTCACATTATGTCAATTTGAGTGTGTTTTCTAAACAGTTGCTAAGTACAATGATCTATTATGGATACAGAACTGAGAAATGTCTGGTTTCTCAAGGTTTACTAAGAGTAGGAAGTAATGTGTCTAAAATACAGGAAATTACAAAAAAATATGGTGCATATTCCTAGCGTGTAAATTTTATACAAAGACATAATGACAAGGAGAGACTTTACTTTTTATAAAATACTTTATAAAATATAAACTATAATAAAAGATAGAAAGAGTGAGCAGAAAAAATAAAACACACATTTCCTATCACCAGCAGTTTACTTGCAGACATCTTCACAACCATCCACCCCTAAAATATCCATTATCTTCTGTACTATGGTTACTTCAAAGGAAAAGTATGACAAAGGACGAAGGAAAGTTTAAATTAGACTATACAGATAACATTCTACTTCCAAAAAAAATGGAAACACAGGAGCCCGATTTACCTTTCCAACTAACACAACTAGAAAACTGAACAAGATATATGAAACAGGGGTTTTCAGGTATTAGACCACAGGTAGCAAAGGACAGTACACTAGAAGGAAAGGAAATAAGCAAAGAAAGCATTGTAATTGCCCAGCTTACAACCTGGAGTCAGCTTACAGGCTATAGGACACAGTGGGGGGAACCCAAGCAAAACTGAGTTGAGGAGAGAGTTAAAGGTTTGTAAGGCAACTACAACTTCCAGGGCCAAGAACTTAAGAAAACTATACTAAGAATCCCAGAGACAGATAGAAAAGTCTGCCCAAGTCTTGGGATGACTAAAACCCATACACAATGACAGAAAATTACAGAAGACAAGGAAAAGATAAACAAAAATGAGTATAACATCTGGAGCTCACACAGCAGACAATGATTTATATTCCTACTAGTCAGAGTGGATAAACCCTATAATACATAGTGAATTCAGCTGAATCCTCAGGAGCACATCTCCTTAGTTGTGGGGTTAAATGAAACCTATAGTAAAGTCTGTTCAGGACTCACACTAACAAATATTAAAAATATGCCTCAAAATAATCCAACTGATTTTAAATAGCACAAATGAGAGTTGGAACAATATACACTATTTGAAATAATACAACAAAATTCAACAATCAATAAGATAAAACTCAAAATATCTAAATCCAATCAAAATTAACAGCCATTTCAAAAAATCAGAAAGAGACTGCAGAGAAGATGGCAAAGTTAAGAGGATCCCGAGCTGACCTCCACCCAGAGACACACTGAGACTCCAAATACATATAACACAACTCATTCTGAAAATGACCTGGAGACTAGCAGGACAGCACTTCCACAGCTAGGGATATTTTTTAAAAAAAAGTCAAATCAAAAAAGGCAAGAGGGACTGAGAAGTGGTCAGAAACAAAAAACCCCTGCATGGTAACCCACAAATGGGAAAGCTATTACAGGAGTAGAAGCCCTCCCTGAAGAACAAGAAGATCAGGCCCCACATTGAGCAACCCCAGCCCTAGGAACCTGCACTGGAAAGACAAGACCCTATAACATCAAGCTTTGAAAGCCAGCAGGTATAACTCAGAACAAAAACTATATTATTCCTCTAAAACCAAGCACAAAGGCAGCAGTTTAAAGAGCACCTGGGTTGTAGGGGAAGGAGATTTACTAATTTTTAGGCATGTTCCAGAGGGGAGGGGTCAAAGGTAGCTTTCCCCCAGAACAGAAGTGCTGGCAGGAGCCATTTTTTTAGCCTTCCTTCAGGCTAGGTGGCCTGACACAGGCAGGAGCCAGTTCTAACACTCCCTTCCTTGTTAGCACAGCTCACCCCATTCGAGTGTGCTCCTGAAGACCCCACCAACCTGCCCATCCCAGCAGGCACCCCCCCCCTCCCAGAGTGAACCCTGATTTGCCCCACCCCACAGGCAGGCAGCCTCAGCTGGGATGGGCATCTACCAAAAAGGACTAACACCCTACTTAGCTGGTAGAAAACCCCAGGGGAAAGTAGCGCAGGGGACAGCGATAAGCGGGGGAAGGCCAGCCCCACATACCAGCACAACTACAGCAGTCAGGGCCCAGTCAAAACAAGAAGGCACACAGAGCCCAAAGAGGAGACATCCCTGAAGTGCCTGCTCTGATGACCATAGGGGACTGCACTCCTGGGATCCAAGGACATTTTCCATATAAGGTCATTGTTTCTCAGAACAGGAGACACAACTGACCTATATACACAGAAACAAAGAGTCAGACAAAATGAGGACCATAGGGATACATTCCAAACAAAAGAAAGCAACACCTCATAAAGACAACCTAAAAAAATGGACGAAAGAAATCTATCTGGTAAGGAGAAAGTAATGGTCATAAAGATACTAACTGGGGTAGAGAGAAGAGTGTAGGAATTCAGTGAGACCTTCAACAACAAGAATTAAAACGTAAAAAGGAACTAATCAGAATACAAGAACAAGAAATGAAAAATACACTACAGGGAGTCAACAGCAGATAGGGGATATGAAATGGATCATTTATCTGGAAGATGGGGTAGTGGAAACCACCCAAATGAACAATAAAAAGAAAAAAAAAAGAATTTTAAAAAAATTAGTATAGGTTAAGGGACCTCTGGAACAACATCAAATGTACTAACATCTGCATCATAGGAAATGAGTGAGAAGAAAAGAGAAAGGGGCAGGAAACTTATTTCAAGAAATAATTGAAAACTTCCCTAATCTGCAAAAGGAAATAAACATCTAAGTCCAGGAACTATAGAGGATCCCAGACAAGATGAACCTCAAAGAGGTCTACAACAAGACACACAATAATAATGTCAAAAATTAAACATAAAAAGGGACTCTTAAAAGCAGCAAGAGAAGAGCAAACTTCAGTATAAAGGGAACCAGACAAGGCTATCCGCTTATTTTTCAGCACAAACTCTGCACGCCAGAAAAGAGTGGCACAATATAGTCTAAGTGCTGAACAGAAAAAAACCT
The DNA here is from genome assembly GCF_922984935.1 of Meles meles. NCBI lineage: Eukaryota > Metazoa > Chordata > Mammalia > Carnivora > Mustelidae > Meles > Meles meles. The sequence goes on from NC_060072.1 coordinate 67,057,642, forward strand.
ACAACCAAGAATACTCAACAACAAGGTTATCATTTTAACCTTACCATTTCATGATCATGAGAAATAGTTCCCTCAGACAAACAAAATTTAAAGTAGTCCATCACCACTAAACTGGTCTTATCAGAAATGTCAGAGAAACTTCTTTAAGTGGGGGAAAAAAAATCGTAACTAGAATAAAGAGAACTATGAAGAGAAAAAATATCACTAATAAAAGCAAACATATTGTAAAGGTAGTAGATCAATCACTTACAAAGCCATTATGAAGGTTAAAAGACACAGTAGCAAAATCAATTAGATCTATAAAAATTAGTTAAGGCATACATAAAATAAGAAGATGTGGGAGGAAAAAAATCATATACCTAAATGTAGACAGAAGGAATAAAACTGAAGTGCTTTTAGAATGTGATGGAATTTAAGCAACCATCAACTAAATATAGACTGCTGTATACATAAGATATTATATATGAACCTCAAGGTAGCCACAAACCAAACCCCTATAGCAAATATACAAAGCAATAAAGAGAAATGGTTCTAGGCATAATACTAAAAATACTATCAAATCACAAAGTAAAAAAGCAAGCGAAGAAGAAAGGTACAGAAAAACTATAAAACAATGAGAAAACAATTAATAAAATGGTAATACATACATACCTATCAATGATTACTTTATATGTAAATGCATTTGAACCAGAGACATAAGGTGACCTAATGGATAAAAAAGCAAGACCCATCTATGCTGCCTACAAAAGACTCACTTCAGACCTGAAGACACAAACTAATGAATGGATGAAAAATACATTGCATGCAAATGTAACAAAACAAACAAAAGAAAAAGCTGGGGAAGGAATAGTTGCATCAAAAAAAAATAGACTTTAAAACAAAAACTGTAAGGAGAGACAAAGACAGGGATTACATAATAATAAAGTGATCAAATCTAACAAGATAAAACCACTGTAAATATCTATGTAGCCAACACAGGAGCACCAAAATATAAAAAGCAAATATTAACAGACATAAAGGGGAAAATGACCTTAATACAGTTAAAGCACAAAGCTTTAACAATACGCTTACATCAATGAATAGAACATCCACAAAGAAAATTGAAAAGGAAAAAGTGGTTTTGAAAGACACATTAGACCAGATGGATTTAACCCATATATGCAGAACATTCTAACCAAAAACAATACATTCTTTTCAAGTACACATGGAACATTCTCCAGGACCATGTTAGGGCACAAAACAAGTCTCAGTATGAGGACATGGAGATGCAACATGGGGGGTTAGGGGGACAGGAGAAGAATAAATGAAACAAGATGGGATTGGGAGGGAGACAAACCATAAATGACTCTTAATCTCACAAAACAAACTGGGGGTTGCTGGAAGGAGGTGGGGTTGGGAGAAGGGGAGGGGGTTATGGACATTGGGGAGGGTATGTGCTATCGTGAGTGCTGTGAAGTGTGTAAACCTGGCTATTCACAGAACTGTACCCCTGGGGATAAAAATACATTATATGTTTATAAAAAAAAAAAATTGGAAGGGGAGGCAAACCATAAGAGACTATGGACTCTGAAAAACAACCAGAGGGTTTTGAGGGGTCGGGGGTGGGAGGTTGGGGGAACAGGTGGTGGGTAATAGTGAGGGCACATATTGCATGGAGCACTGGGTGTTGTGCAAAAACAATGAATACTGTTACGCTGAAAAAATAAATAAATTTAAATACTGAAAAAAAAAACAAGTCTCAATAAATACAAGAAGACTGAAATTTTATCAAGCATCTTTTCAGACTACAAGAGTATGAAACTAGAAATTAATTACAAGAATTACAAGAAAAAACACAAATACATGGAGGCTAAACAACATAATATTAAACATCAAAAGTGTCAATGAAGAAATGAAAACAGAAATCAAAAAATACCTAGAGACAAATGAAAAGGAAACGCAATGGTCCAAAATTGTTGGGACAGAGCAAAAGGAGTTCTAAGAGGGAAATTTATAGGGGCACCTGGGTGGCTCAGTGGGTTAAGCCGCTGCCTTCGGCTCAGGTCATGATCTCGGGATCCTAGGATCGAGTCCCACATCGGGCTCTCTGCTCAGCAGGGAGCCTGCTTCTCTCTCTCTCTCTCTGCCTGCCTCTCTGCCTACTTGTGATCTCTCTCTGTCAAATAAATAAATAAAATCTTTAAAAAAAAAAAAAAAAGAGGGAAATTTATAGTCATAAAGGTATACCTCAAGAAACAAACAAACAAGATCCAAATAAGTAATCTAACCTTACATCTATAAAAACAAGGAAAACAAGTAAAGCCATAATTGGACAGAAAAAATAAAGATCAGAGTGGAAATAAATGAAACAGAGACCCCTCCCAAAAAAAAAAATAGAAAAGATCAATGAAACTAGGAGCCCATTCTGTGAAAATAAAAAAACTGCTATTACACCTTTCATCAGATTCATCAAGGATTTAAAAAAAGGGGAGGTGAAGAGAGAGGGACTCAAGTAAATAAAATCAGACATGAAAGAAAAGAAGTTAAAACTGAAACCACATAAATGCAAAGAATTACAAAAGACTAATACAAAAAATTATTTGCCAATAAACTGGACATCCTAGAAGAAATGGATAAATTTCTAAAACCATACAATCTTCCAGGACTGAATCAATAGGAAAGAGAATGTATGAACAGACCAATGGATTACAAATAATGAAACTGAATCAGTATCAAAAATCATCAAAAAACAAAAGCTTAGGGGGCGCCTGGGTGGCTCAGTGGGCTAAAGCCTCTGCCTTCAGCTCAGGTCATGATCCCAGGGTTCTGGGATCGATCCCCCGCATCGGGCTCTCCGCTCTGCGGACAGCCTGCTTCCTCCTCTCTCTCTGTGCCTGCCTCTCTGCCTACTTGTGATTTCTCTCTGTCAAATAAATAAATAAAATCTTTAAAAAAAAAAAAAAAAAAACAAAACAAAAGCTTAGGACCAGAGAGCTTCATAGGTGAATCCCACCAAACGTTTAAAGAATTAATACCTATTCTTCTTAAGCTAGTCCAAAACAGAAGAGGAAGAAATGCTTCCAAATTCATTTTATGAGGCCAGCATTAGCCTGATACCAAGCCCAGATGAGGACACTACAGAAAAAAAACTAATAAATAAAATTATGGACAAATAGCCCTGATTAACATATATGCAAACATCCTCAATAAAGTATTTACAAATCAAATTCAAAATATATTAAAAATATCATTCACCATGATCAAGCAGGATTTATGTCAATGATGCAAGGATGATTTGATAGCAAATCAATCAACATGATATACCACATCAACAAAATGAAGGATAAAAAAATCATATCATCATCTCAGTTGATGCTGAAAAAGCATATGACAAAATTCAACATCTGTTCATGATTAAAAACTCTCAGAGAATATACCTCAACATAATTAAAGTTTTATATATATATATATATATATATAACAAAACCACACCTAATATGATACTTAGTGGTGAAAAGCTGAAGGCTTTTCCTCTAAGACCAGGAAAAAGACAAGGATGTCCATTCTCACCACTTCTACCCAATATAATATTGGTAGCCCAGGACTACAATGTAGTCAAACCAATATACAGAGATCTGTTATGTTTCTGTACACTAATAATAAACCAGCAGAAAGACAAATTAAGAAAACAATCTTATTACAACTGCATGAAGGAAACTGAAGACAATACAAATAAATGGAAAGAGACACTCTACTCATGGATTGAAAGAATTAATATTAAAATGTCCATATTACCAATGCAATCTCTATCAAAATACCAATAGTATATTTTTACAAAACAAGAACAAAAGAATTCTGAAATTTGTATGGGACCACAAAAAGCCCTGAATAGCCAAGCAATCTTCAGAAAGAACAAACTCGAAAGTATTACAATCCTAGATTTCAAAACTATACTACAAAGCTATAGTATCAAAACAGCATGGTACTGGTATAAAAACAGACCCATAGATCAATGGAACAGGATAGAGAGCCCATGTTAGGATAGAAATAAATCTATGTTAATATGGTCAATCAATCTATGACAAAGGAGGCAAAAATACACAATGAGGAAAAGATGGTCTCTTCAGTAAATAGTGCTGGGAAAACGGAACAACTACCTGCAAAAGAACAAAACTATACCACTTTCTTACCCCATAATCAAAACTAAACTCAAAATAGATTAAAGACCTAAATGGAAAGCCTGAAAACATAAAAATCCTTTAAAAAAAAATACAATGTAAATTTTTGGACATCAGCCTTAGCACTATTTTTCAGGATCTGTCTCCCCAGCAAGGGTAACAAAAGCAAAAATAAACAGCTGGGATTTCATCAAACCAAAAAACTTGCACAGTAAAGGATAACATCAACAAAATTAAAGACAACCCACAGAATGGGAGAAAATATCTTGAAATCATATACCCAATAAGGAGTTAATATCCAAAATACATAAGGAAACCTTATGACTCAAAACCAAAAAAGCCAAACAATGTAATTGAAAAATGGGCAGAGGACCTGACCGTTTTCCCAGACAGATGGCCAAGAGACACATGAAAAGATGCCCAACATTATTAATCATCAGGGAAATACAAAATCAAAATCACAATGAAATATCACTTCACACCTCCCAGAATGACTAGTATCAAAAAAGACAAGAAATAAATGTTCACAAGGATGTGGACAAGTGGAACACTCACGCAGTGTTGCTGGGAGTGTAAACTGGTGAAACCATTATGGAAAACAGTACAAAGGTTCCTCAAAAAATATAAAATAGAAATACCATACAATCCAGTAATTCCACTATTGGGTATTTATTAAAGAAAATGAAAACACTAATTCAAATATATAAATGGACCCCTGTGTTTACTGCAGCATTATTTACAGTAGGCAAGATACAGAAGAAACCTAAGTGTCCTTTGATAGATGAATACATAAAGATGTGGTATGCATGCATAAAGAAATATTACTCAGCCATATAAAAGAATGAAACCATGCCTCTGCTACAATATCAATGAACCTACAGAATATTATGCTAAGTGAAATAAGTAAAACAGAGAAAGATAAATACCATATGTAGAATCTAAAAAGACAAAACAAGTGAACAAACAAGAAACAAAAACAGACTCACAAATATAGAGAACAAACTAGTATATGCCAGAGCAGAGAAGAGGAGACAGGCAATATAGGTGAAGGGGACTAAAACGAAGAAACATCCACTTATAAAATACATGAGTCACAAGGATGAAAGTACAGCATAGGGAATATAGTCAATAATACTGTAATAACTTTGCATGGTGACACATGGTAAAACACTTTATCATAATACATATAATTGTGGTATCACTATGTTGTATGCCTGAAACTAAAATAATATTGTATGTCAACCATGCTTCAATTAAAAAAATTTTTTTAAATAAAAGATAAAACCAAGAAAAAAAATGAGGAAATTATGACCTATAACCAGGAGAAAAGGTACTCAGTAGAAATACAGAAATAAAAGAGATGATGGAATTAGTAGAACAGGCCATAAGAACAGTTATTATAAATATGTTTCATATGTTTAAGAAAGTAGAAGAAAAGATCACGATGATGAGGGACACGGAAGATATGAAAAAGACTTAAATGGAACTTCCAGAGAACTTCTAAAACAAAAAAATATACAGGACAGGATTACTAGCAAATTAAACACTGAAGAAAAGGAGATTATAAAGTTTAAAAAAACTGCATCAGTATAGAGAAATGAATATAGAGGAAAAAATCTTGGAAAAAAAAAAAAAGTGGGGTATCAAGTAGTCTAAAACATGTATAATTGGAGATCCAGAGGAAAAATGGAGGGGTATAGAACAAAGTATTTGAAGAAATATAGTTGAAATAGTCCTAAATTTCATGAAAACTATAAACAAGAAAATCAGAGATATAAAGAGCCAAACAGAATAAACATAAAGAAATCACACTAGGGACGCCTGGGTGGCTCAGTCAGTTAAGTGGCTACCTTTGGCTCAGATCATGATCCCACTGTCCTGGGATCGAGTGCCACATCGGGCTTCTTGCTCCGCGGGGAGGCTGCTTCTCCCTCCGTCTCTGCCTTCCATCCTGCCTGCCTGTGCTCTCTTTCTCTCTCACTCTAACAAATAAATAAATAAAATGTTTAAAAAAAAAAAAAAGAAAGAAAGAAATCACAACAATGCACACCATACTCTATTGTAGGAAACTAATAAAAAATTCTAATAAAAAAAATTCTACTTTAATCCACAAAAAAGGGCCACCTTACAGACAAAAGAACTATAACAAGAATAAAAAGATACTGTTTATCCAGGGGTACCTGGGTGCTCAGTAATGCATCTGTGTTTAGCTCAGGTCATGATCCCAGGGTTCAAGGATGGAGCCCGGCATTGGGCTCCCTGCTTACGGGGAGCCTGCTTCTCCCTTTCCTTCCCACTTGTACTGTCTCCCTTGCTCTCTCTAAAATTAATAAAATCTTTAAAAAAAAAAAAAAAGTATATCATTTATCCAAAACCATACATGCCAGAAGACAATGGAGAGGTAGCTTTAAAGTAATGTAAGGGCAAAAAAAAAGAGACAGCATATAATTCTTTGCCCAGAAAAACTATCTTTAAAAATAGAAGGGAAAGGGGCGCCTGGGTGGCTTAGCGGATTGAGCCGCTGCCTTCAGCTCAGGTCATGATCTCAGGGTCCTGGGATCGAGCCCCGCATCGGGCTCTCTGCTCCGCGGGGAGCCTGCTTCCTCCTCTCTCTCTCTGCCTGCCTCTCTGCCTACTTGTGATCTCTCTCTGTCAAATAAATAAATAAAATCTTTAAAAAAAAAAAAGGAAGGAAAAAATAAAAATATTTTTCCAGACAAACAGAAACTGAGAGAATTCTTTGCCAGCAAACCTGCACAGAAGAACTGTTAAAGATAGTTCTTCAAGAAGAAAAATTAAACCAGGCTGGAATTTGAATTGGTGTAAATGGAGTTAGGAGTGCCAGAAATAGTAAATATGTGGCTAAATATAAAAATTTAACAGATAACTGACTTTCTAAAGCAAAAGTAGTAACAATGCATTGTTGGTTTTATTGAATATATAGAAGTAAACAAAATGATATCAATACCGTAAACAACAAGAGACGATATAGAGGTACACTGTGGAAAAGTTCTTACACCATGAAATAGACATTACTTGAAAGTAAACTAATTAGTTAAAGGTTTATGTTGTAAACCCTACAGCAATGAATTAATTAATCAACTAAAATATACACCCGTAGTGGGCATAAAATGAAATCATTAAAAACAAAAACAAAAAAATCACCTCAAACCCAACATAAGTTAAGAAAAGAAGAAAGGGCAGAAAGGGAAAAAAGAAAACACATAGCAAAATGATATATTTAAACTCAACTATATAGATAATTACATTAAGTACAGATGGTCTAAACAGCTAAGTTAAAAAGCAGAAATTATCACATTCAATAAAAAGACCTGACTATATGCCACAAGAAACTCAATTTGGCTAAGAAAAAAAGTAAGATAGAAATAAAGGGCTCTAAAAGATATACATGTAAACAGTAAAAAAAAAAAAAAAAAAAAAAAAAGCTGAAGTGGCTATATTAATACCAAAAAAAATTAGACTTCAGATCAAGGAATATTACAGGGGATAAAGAGGTTTCATAATGATACAGAAATAAATTCATCAAGCAGACATTAATAGTCTTAAATGTATATGCATCTAATGACAGCTTCAAAATAAATGAAACGAGGAATAACAGAACTGAAATGATAAATACATAGATCAAAACCACAGCCAGAGATTTCAACGGTTTCTCAAAGTAATTGATAAAATAAGCAGGAAGAAAATCAGTAAATGTATAGAAGACTTCAACATTATCAACCAATTTAAGTTAAATAACATTTCTGGAGGTGGGCAGGGGATGGGCTAAATGGGTAATGGGTATCAAGGAGGGCACTTGTGATGAGCCCTGGGTGTAGCATGTGATAAATCACTAAATTTTACTCCTGAAACCAATATTATACTATATGTTAACCAGCTAGAATTTATTTTTTTTAAGATTCTATTTATTTATTTGACAGACGGAGATCACAAGCAGGCAGACAAGCAGGCAGAGAGAGAGGAGGAAGCAGGCTCCCCGCTGAGCAGAGAGCCCGATGCGGGGCTCGATCCCAGGACCCTGGGATCACGACCTGAGCCAAAGGCAGAGGCCTTAACCCACTGAGCCACCCAGGCACCCCAACCAGCTAGAATTTAAATAAAAACTTGAAACAAACAAACGAAAATTTCTGAAAAAATGCTACCAGTACGGTGCAGATTGGGCATTCTTTCCAAGTGCATATTAAACACTTAAAGATAAATGCTGTTCTTGGGGCACGTTAGTGGCTCAGTCACTTGAGCATGTGACTCTTGAACTCAGCTCAGGTCTTGATCTCGGGGTCATGAGTTCAAGTCCCACACTGGGCTCCACTATGGGCATGGAGACTACTTTAAAAAAAAAATTCTTATTTAGCAAACAAAGAATAGAGGAAAATGTCTTTAATCTGATACAGACTATCTCTAAAAAAGAAAACCCACAGCTAACATAATACTTAATGGTCAAAGACTGAATGCCTCACCCTAAAATCCTTAAGAAGTCAAAGATGCATGTTTTGCATGATCTCACCAGAGGTCCTTGCTAGTGTAATAAAATAGGAAATAGAAATAAAAGGCATGCAGACTGGAAAAGAAGTAATACTATCTTTATTCACAGGCAACATGACTGTCTATGTAGAAAAACCTAAGGAACCTATGAAAAGTTACATGAATACCAGATCAATAATAAAAAAATCAATTGTATTTTATTATATACCAGAAGCTAATAACCGAAAATTAAAATAAACAATACCAATTACAATAATATTAAAAGTTCTGGAGATGGAGAATGGTAATGGTTACACAATAATGTGAATCTACTTAATGCCACTAAACTGTACATTAAAAATCATTAGAGTGATAAATTTTATGTCATGTACATTTTATCACAATTTTTAAATTTTTAAAAAATGTAAATATAAAAAGGCAAACCACAGATTAGCAGAAAATATTTCAAAAACATATCTGACAAAGGTCTTATACCTAGAATATAATAACTTCTATAACTAAATAATACAAGGAACTCAATCTTCAAAGTGATAAGAGGTATTTTAAAAATTTCATAAAAGGTGTAAGAATAACAATTAAAGCACTTAAAAATGTTCAATGTCATTTGTCATTAGAAAAATGCAAACTAAAGCCAAATGCAGGTACAAATCTACTAAATAGGTACACACCTACTAAAAGATACAGTAACACATCTACTAAAATGGCTAAAATTAAAAGACCTAAAATATCAACTGTTGGCAGAGGTATTGTTGGCACCTGGAACTTTCACATGCTGCTGCTGAGAATGCAAAATGTGACACCCACTTTGAAAAACAGGTTGGCAGTAGTATATAAAATTAAACATACAATTTGCCACATAATCCAGGAATCCCACTCTTAGCTACTGACTTTGGAGGAATGAAGATATATGTCTACATAAAAACCTGTCAAAGCATGTTCACAGTAATCTTACAGTAGTAAAAAAAATTTTTTTAAATAAAAAACAGAAACAACTGAAATGTCTATCAACTAGTTAATGGATAAAGGAATTGCAGTATATCCACTCAGTGGAATACTACTCAGCAATAAAAACTAACCTACTTATATATGCAACAGCATGGATGAATTTTTTTTCCACCAAGTGAAAGGAACACACAAAATGACATCATGTTCCTTTTAAATGAACTTCTTAAAAGAAGCAAAATTTCAGTAATAAAAAACAAATCAGGTTGTCAGGAATCAGGAGTGCTAGGATGGGATCAACTGTAAAAAGCCATAAGGAAATATTTCAAAGTGACGGAAATGTTCTATATCATAAATGCGGTAGGAGTTTCTCATATGTAAATATCTGTAAAAAGCCATGAAAGTATTATTGATTATCTTAATTTATTTATTTTTTTAATAGTACTGATTATTGATGACTTGATTGCACGTTATTCCTCAATAAAATGGATTTTTTAAATCAAAATATGCAAAAATAAATAGTGAAAAGGAACTCTGAGATTTCATCACAGCCTCCACACTTGTCACTAGTGCTAAGTCCCCTCCTCTAGCACAGGTGGGAGTAGGAAGAGCACATTAAGCAGGCACTCCAGCTAATGAGCATTTCTTGAGAGTGAGGAGAAAGGAAAGATTATCTCTTAGGCAGAACTACAACTGTTACAAAAGCCAAAATGGGCAAGGATTGAGAACTAGAAAAAAAAAAAAAGCTGTGCAGTATTTAAACTCCCTCACAGTACTTAATGTAGCTAAGCTTAATTAAAATCAGATGACCAAAAGATCAAACACAGGACAGAGGAAGTGAGAACAGAACATGGAGTCATCAAACTGGAAAACCAAGGAGACTGAACAGGGATGGGCTAGATATAACAGGAAAACAAAAAGACACAATGAAAAGTGAAATAGGGACCATCACTACATCAGGCTTTTAAAAGTAACCTAAGCTGCCTGAGACTAGGGAAGTTACCAGGCATACTCAAATTATAATCATCTTTCTGCTTAGTAAAAGTTTGTCTTACTTTAAGTTTTTCATACCAATATCCTCTGTCACAAAAAAAAGAAACAAAAAGAAAAGAAAACCTTATTTTTTTAGACTGTTGCATAACAGAATGATTCTATACTGTAATCATACCATTACGTTGTTGGTACTCTACCAGTAAAGATTCTATAGTTCCTTAATAAACTGGCTCAAATTTGCGTTTCCAGTCTCATCTTCTGCCTCTTCCAGCAATTCTGAAAAGTCTACCTTTTTTTTTTTTTTTTGCACAGAACAACAGTCCATTAATAACCCATTAGTTTTGATTGACTTACTATCTTCAACTTCTCAGACACATCGGAAAAATCTGAACCATACATGCAACTATGAACAGATTTGGTAGTCAGTTCAAAAATTGCTATTTCAGAAAATTTCCTAAAACTTTCTAAAGAATTACATACAACTCAACTATGTACAATCAAACTTGGTTTATTGGCAAACTAGTACTACACGAGGATATTTAAAGAGTACAACAAATTGGGGGTTTTCAATATTCCCAGGCAATTTAATATGAAATATATACACAGGTATATGTGTGTGTGTTTATATAAATATGTATTCAATTATGTGACCTATTCTGTGGTAGCATCCCTGCTGTTAGTACCACCATACTATCATCTAGCTCATTCTGCCATATTCCCTGGTAATACGTTATGAGCTTAATCTTCTTACCATAATTTTCTTACCATGCGGGAAAGACACATGTACAACCGGTAACAGGAACACAATGATAGTGATGTGGAGGACATCGGGCCCTCCACTATCATTCCAACTGATTCTCTGATGCCTATGATAGTGAAAGAGGACTTCAACTACCTCCATTTTGACCTCAGTCTGTATTTTCTAATTCATTAAGTTCTTCTTTCCAGCTTAACTCTTAACTCAGGCAAAAGACCCTGCAGGTAAAGCATTCTGTGATGGGAACTGAAACTATTTCCTCAAGCAACAGGAAGTGCCCTGACACTAGCAAGACCCCATGTGACTGACTGACCCCAATACAATGATCAACCTGACATTTACTGCCCACTTGCATATACCTACCAACTTTTGTCCTACATTTTCCTTTTTTTTTTTTTTTTAAAGATTTTATTTATTTCACAGACAGAGATCACAAGTAGGCAGAGAGGCAGGCAGAGAGAGAGAGGAGGAAGCAGGCTCCCTGCGGAGCAGAGAGCCCGATGCGGGGCTCGATCCCAGGACCCTGAGATCATGACCCGAGCCAAAGGCAGAAGCTTAACCCACTGAGCCACCCAGACGCCCCTGTCCTACATTTTCCTTATATAAACCTTTGAGTATTTTCAGCATTTTGGAGACAATCTTTGAGACACAGTCTGCTGTCTTTCCAGTGTTAGCCTCAGTAAAATAAATTCCTTTCTTGTTTCACCACCACTCATCTCTCTGTCCTTGGATTTTGTCAGTGGTGAGTGACTGAACCTGTTCTATTTGGAATCCCCAGAGCCAGGTGCTCTTTGCACCCCTGTATCCTGGTTACAACAGCAGTTTCATGATACTCTGAACAGCTAAAATAAAGAACCCCTTAAAATGAAAGTAACATTCTAATTACATCCCTCAAAATGACTTTCTCACTCAACATATACACACATATACTTGAAGTCATCAATAACTTTCGGTCTGGGTTTCACAGATGGAGAACAATTAGAGCAGCACTGCTCTGACCAATCTTCAATTATGTTAAGAACAGAAAACTGCTTAAAAGAATGCCACAGTTTCTACACACAGAAATCCATGCCTCAGGTTCTCGATACATATATAACAAATTAATGGTGTTTTATTCAATTATTATGGCTGTCTTCCTCCTAGAGAGTTGACAAACTTGACATTTCATTACACATACTCTCCCAAAAAGGTGGCACACCTTTCTGGATCAGAATAACAGTTCTGTGGTATTTTTTTGAAGCACAGTCTGTATTTTCTTTTAATTACAAAAACCCTGTTAAAGTAACTGAATTGCAAGAAGAACCAAGATTTTCTCTGCTTAGAAAATCACTATATGTCTTCTAAGTCTAAGAACCAACAGAGAAAGAACTCTACTGAGAGCTGATTTAAAAGAGAGAGAGAGAGAGAGAGAGAGAAGTGTTCTGAAATTATTTGCATGATTCCAGACCTCAGCATTGCTACACAATCACAATGGAAAGAATGTGTGGTAATTAACCAGCTTTAAATGCTGAAAGTATCCAAACAATCATTCTTTTTCCCTAAAAATGTTTTATGAAAGGGGAAATCCTATAGTCTTCATAATTACTCCTTCAACTTACTTTACTTCTAAAAAAATGAAAACAAACAGTACTGAGTACCACTGCTCGTGGATTTCTCCTCTCCTTTTAATTTAAGCAGTATCTTATTTGGCATAGGATTCCATTTTACTTTATTCACTAAATCCATCACCAAGAATATTTAATTAATGCCTAGCTTTCAACAAGGAGGACAGAGGCATAATGACTATTTTCAATAATCTAAAATGAGGTTGTGGTAAAACAAAAGCTCAAAGAGAAGAGAGCAAGATGGTGGTGGAGTAGGAGAATCTTAGGCTCAACTCATCCAACAAACACAACTAGGTAATTATCAAATCACCCTAATTATCCCAGAAATCAACCTTCATGAAGACTGGCAGAACAAACTCCACAAATAAAGGTAGAGAAGAGACCACACTGAAGAAGGTAGGAAGTGCAGAGAAGCAGGTTGGGAGAGAAACAGACCTTGGCTGCTGCCGTGGGGAAGAGCTACAGTTGCAGGGAAGGGCAAGAGACAGACTAACATACAAGGGAGAGCACAGGGAAAACAAATCCCCACACCTTGGAAAGTGAGAGCAGATAAATTTCTTTTGTTCTTGCAACCAATGGAGCTTACAGCCTGGAATTTTAAAGGTCAGTGTGCTTGGATCAGGGAGAGCCCAGAGGATATTGGGACTGCTCTTAGAGAAAAGGGCCCGCCAATACAGTGTGGATATAGCGATCTAAAGAGCATCAAGGGCACACAGTTGGGAGGTTAGTTGCCCCTCTCTGAGCATGTCCCAAAGAGGCAACCCTCAGAGAGACCCCTAGGAAACAAAGGATCTGACAGGCACTTTTCCTTCCCCCATCCATCAATATAAACTCACAGACACCTGCCAAGAATCAGCTCAGGGACCATATTCATGTTTACACCAAGCTCCCCCAGCCCCCTTGCTCCAGGATGGAACCACTGCTACCAGTCAATCCTTGCCTCACTCCCAGTGCAGCAGGAACCCTCCCTCAGACAGCTGGCCCATACCTCTACTCATACCAGAGGTGGTAACAGGTCTCATTTCACAAGCAGTCCAGAGCGCACCTAGTTAAAACATGCCATATTCAGCCCAGGGACAAAACAGCCTACAAGAGGCAAAGAGAGCCCCTACAGACAACTGGCCTGAAGGATAAAGTAGTCAGGACACAAGAGATGAGTGCATGCAGCACATGTTGGAGACACTCCCAGAAGCACCAGGCCATGGGGAACGGGGGAAACTATACTGCAGGGCAGGATAGGACCTCTTCTTCATAAAGCCATTACAAAAGACATGGCTAACATTCCTAACACAGAGAAACAGGTACAGAGACTTAGACAAAATGAGAAGACAGAGGAATTTATGTCTATGAAAGGATAGGACAGAAATCTAAGTGAAAAAATATAAGTAACATTCCTGAAGGAGAATTTAAAGCAATGATCATAAAGATACTAACTAGACTTGAGAGAAGACTAGAGAACAGCAGTGAGACCATGAACACGGAGATACGGAATAACAAAGCAGAGATAAAGGGAGGAACAAATTAATGACTTAGAAGACAGACTAAAGGAAAGTAATCATGCTGAAAAAAATAGAAATAAGAATTATGCAAAATGAGAATAAACTTAGGGAACTCAGTGACTCGATCAAAAGTAATAGCGTTCATATTATAAGAGTCCCAGAAGAAAGAAAAGGGGGCAGAAAATTTATTTGAAAAAATAATAGCTAAAAAACTTCCCCAATCTGGGGTAGGAAACAGATATCCAGATCCAGGAGGCATAGAAAACCCCCAACAAAACCAAAAAAGCAAATCCACACCAATACATATTGTAATTAAAATGCCAAAATACAGTAATAAGGAAAAAATATTAAAAATAGCAAGGCAAAAAGAAAACAGTTATGTACAAGGGAAATCCTATAACGTTATCAGCAGATTTTTCAGCAGAAATTTTCCAAACCAGAAAAAAAAAAGGAGTGGTGTGTTATATTCAAAGTACTCAAAGAGGAAAACCTGCAGCCAAGAAAACTCTATCCAGCAAGGCTATCATTCAGAATAGGAAGAGAGAGAAAGAGTTTCCCAGACAAACGTAAATGAAAATAAAGAGCTGACCACTAAACCAGCTCTGCAAGAAATATTAAAGGGGGCTCTTTGAGTGGAAAGGAAAGCTCAAAAATGACAGTATGAAGGCAGAAAACATAAAATCAGTAAAAAGGAATATTTCTGTAAAAAATCAGTCAAGGAACTCATTAAAACTAAAGGATTTAAAATACGAAAACATAGTACCTAAAATGTGGGGAGGAGAAAAGTAAAGAATGGGTTCAAACTTAAGCACCAACTTAAAACAGACTGCTGTATGTTGAAGATATTATACACAAACCTAATGGTAACCACAAATCAAAAACCATTGATAAGTATGCAAAGAATAAACAGAAAGAAATCCAAATATATCACTACAGAAAATAAGTAAACTAAGAAATAGAAAAAGATAAGAAAGGATCAGAGAAAATCTTCAGAAACAACCAAAAAACAAGTAAAATGACTATTAATACATGTATGTCAATAATTAATTTGAATGTAAACAGAGTGAGTACATACTCCAACCAGAAGATACAGGGTGACAGAGTGGATTAAAAGAAGAAAGAAAGAAAGAAAGAAAGAAAGAAAGAAAGAAAGAAAGAAAGAAAGAAACTAGATATTCATCTAGATGCTGCCTGCAAGAGACTTTTAAGATCTAAAGACACCTGTAAATTGAAAGTAAGAGGATGGTGAAACAAGTATCATGCAAATGCATATCAAAAAAAGCCAGAGTAGCAATAGCTTCTTCAGATAAAACAGACTAAAACAACAATTATAACAAGAGACAAAGAAGGACATCATACAATAATAAAAGGGACAACCCAACAAGAAGCTCTAACAATTGTAAATATTTATGTACCAAATATGGGAGCACCCAAGTATATAAAACAATTAATAACAAACATAGAGGAAGTAATTGATAATAATACAATAGTAGGGGACCTTAACACCCCGCTTACAGCAATGTACAGAACATCTAAATAGAAAATCAACAAAGAAAAAATGGCTTTGAAGAACACACTGGACCAGAAGGATTTAACAGATATATTCAGAACACTCCATCCAAAAACAGCAGAACACACATTCTTTCCAAGTACACATGGAACATTTTCCAGAATAGATCACATATTGGGCCATAAAACAAGCCTCAACAATTTCAAAGAGATCGAGGTCATACCATGCATCTTTTCTGACCACAACATTATGAAACTAGAAGTCAACCACAAGAAAATATCTGGAAAGACCACAAGAAAAAATTTGGAAAGACCACAAATACACGGAGGTTATAAAGAACATGCTACTACATAATGAATAGGTCAACCAGGAAATAAAAGAAGAAATTTTAAAAGTACATGGAAACAAATGAAAGTGAAAACACAATGGTCCAAAATGTTTGGGATGCAGCAAAAGCAGTTCTAAGAGGGAAGTTTATAGCAATACAGGCCTACCTCAGATGAAAGAAAAATCTCAAATAAACAACCTAACCTTTCACCTAAGGAACCAGAAAAAGAACAACAAACAAAGCCTTAAGCCAACAGAAGAAAGGAAATAAGAAAGTCTAGAGTAGAAGTAAGTAATATAAAAACTAAAAAATAAACAGAACAGATCAATGGGACCAGGAGCTGTTTTTTTTTTTTTAAACATCAGTAGATGTTTACTGTTCTACATCAGTAGAATTGACAAACTTCTATCTAGACTTATCAAGAAAAAAAGAGAAAGGACCAAAAAAAAAAAAAAAAATCACAAATGAGAGAAGAAATAACAAGCAACCCCACAGAAATAGTAAAAAAAAAAAAAAAAAAAAAAAAGGTAAGAAAATAGCATGAAAAACTACATGCCAACAAATTGGACAACCTCGGAGAAATGATAAATTCGAAGAAAACATACAAATTCAAAGAAAACAAAAACTGAAACATGAGGAAAAAGAAAATTTGAACAGACTGATTATCAGCAAAGAAATTGAATCAGTAATCAAAAAACTTTCAACAAACAAAAGTCAAAAATCAGATGGCTTCATGGATGAATTCCACCAAACATTTAAAGAAGGCTTAATACCTATTCTTTTCAAACTGTTTCAAAAAATGCAAGAGGAGGGGCGCCTGGATGGCTCAGTGGATTAAAGCCTGTGCCTTCGTCTCAGGTCATGATCCCAGAGTCCTGGGATCGAGCCCCACATCAGGCTCTCTGCTCAGCACGGAGCCTGCTTCCTCCTCTCCCTCTGTCTGCCTCTGCCTGCCTCTTTGCCTACTTGTGATCTCTCTCTGTCAAATAAATAAATAAAGTCTTGGAAAAATAAAATGCAAGAGGAAGGACAACCACCAAATTCATTCTATAAGGCCAGCATTATCTTGATACCAAAACCAGATACAGACAACACAAAAAAAGAGCTATGGGCCAATATTCCTGAAGAACATTGATGTAAAAATCCTCAAAAAAAAGGGGCACCTGGGTGGCTCAGTGGGTTAAGCCTCTGCCTTCAGCTCAGGTCATGGTCCCAGGGTCCTGGGATCGAGCCCCGCATAGGGCTATCTGCTCAGCAGGGAGCCTGCTTCCCCCTTTTTCTCTGCCTGCCTCTCTGCCTACTTGTGATCTCTCTGTGTCAAATAAATAAATAAAATCTTTAAAATAAAAATATTTGCAAATCAATCAACATAATACATCACATCATTAAGAGAAAGAATGAGAACCACATGATCCTTCCAATAGATGCAGAAAAAGCATTTGACAAAGTACAACATCCATTCATGATATAAACACTCAACAAAGTAAGTTTAGAGGAAATATACCTCAACGTAAAAAAGGCCATATATGAAAAACCCACAGCTAACATCATACTTAATAGGGAAGAACTGAGAGCTTTTCCCCAAAGGTCAGGAACAAGACAAGGTTTACTCTCATCACTTCTACTCAACATAGTACCAGAGGTCTGGCCACAACAGCAATTAGGCAACAAAAAGAAATAAAAGCCATCAAAATCATTAAGGAAAAAGTTAAACTTCTGGTATCTGCAGATGACATGATACTATATAAAGAAAACCTGAAAGACTTCACCAAAAAACTGCTAGAACTGATAAACGAATGCAATAAAGACTCAGGATACAAAATCAATCCCCAGAAGTTAGTCGCCTATCTATACACCAAAAATGAAGCAAAAGAAGGAGAAATGAAGAGAACAATCCCATTTACAACTGCACCAAAAATATTAAGATACCTAGGAACAAACCTAACCAAGAGGTTAAAGACATGTACCCTAAAAACTATAAACACTGATGAAAAGAAATGAAGATGACACCAAATAATGGAAAGACATTCCATGCTCGTGGATTGGAAGAACAAATATTGTTAAAATGTTTATCCTGATGCGGAAATGTTGGAGTTCAGATCTGATGGCCAAGAAAGAATTCTTCAAACTTCTTTGATGCAAAAAAAGTAGTTTTATTAAAGACCATGGACAGGACCCAAGGGTAGAAACAGCTGTCCCTGGATTGTGAGAAGCAACTGATTATACTTGGGAGTTGGGGGAAGTAAAGATAAAGGAAAGTTTGGAAATTGACTTTCATATGCTAAAGACTCATAAGATCCTGGAGAGCTACCTATTGTCAAGCTAAGGTCGTTTTTCCCACTAGCAAAGCACTGACTTTAAGAGTGGGAGTTCCTGGAGGAAAGTTATACTCTGCCTGCCTCAAGTATTTGTCAATAGGATGCAGGTCATAAGCAAATTTAATTTTATCTGCATCTTTTTACCTTTGTTCTCTATATCATATACTACCTAAAACAACCTACACATTTAATCCAGTCCCTATCAAAATACCAAACAGCATTTCTCAAAGAACTACAACAAACAATTCTAAAATTTGTATAGAATCTCTCAAAACCCCAAATATCCAAAGTGATCTTGAAAAAGAAAAGCAAAGCTAGAGACATCACAATTCCAGACTTCAAGTTATCTTACAAAGTTGTAGTGATCAAGACAGTATGGTACTGGCACAAAAACAGAAACATAGATCAATGGAACAGAACAGAAAACCCAGAAATGGATGCCCAGCTATATGATCAACTCATCTTCAACAAAGTAGCAAAGAATAACCAATGGGAAAGGACAGCCTCTTCAACAAATGGTGTTGGAAAACTACACAGCCTCACCCAAAAGAATGAAACTGGACCACTTTGTTATACCGTACACATAAATAAATCCAAAACAGATTAAAGACCCAAATGTAAGACAGGAAACACTAAAAACCCTTAGCCCAATTTGCAACATAAAATGAACCATCACAGGTCCATCCCTAGTCAACTTAGCACCTGTACATATCTCCTTAAACCACACTTAATCTCTAAATAAAGACAATAACAAGGTCTTAATTATACCTAAGATGATACAACTATGCTGTGCACACCTGGAAACACACCTCTTCCACAGAAGAGAAGTAAAAGTCCTTGAATTAGGTTTACTCTTCCTGATATCTCAAATTTTATAGACTATGATAGAAAAGTAACACTACCTAAAATACTATGTATACACTCAATGCATCTTATGCTACATGATAATGAAATGAGAAAGAAAAAAAAAAGGTATTTTACATATGTAGCCATACATATGTGTGCATACACACACACAAACATATCCATAACAACTGAACAGAAATAGTCGTGACTATTAGAAATTTTGTTTCTGTAACTGGTCATATGGTTGCAGCTGGTACTTAGAACTACCTTCTTCCACTACCCATTCTGTATTTCTTTTGTCTTCAGCAAACAATTCAGCCGGTGATGACACTCTGATGGGCTGACTCAAACCTTCATTCCTGAGGGTCCAGGCCATCAGTAGTCCTCCCTGAACTGGGTTATTTTAATTTTCCATTGACCTTTATCACAGAGCCCGGTAATACTAAGACACCCTAAGGGATCTCCTATATTTCAGACATACTCTTCCTTACCTCCACTGTGAAGCAGCAGTCCAATATATTTCCCTTGGTAGTCAGGATCAGTCACCCCGGCCGGTAGTGGCTTTGCCTGTTGATACAGTGGCATGAACAGTCCAAATCGGCTGTGCAGCTGTCTTAACTTCCAATTCAATGGAATCATTGTGCCTCCCGGTAAAAGCATTCCTCCCTTTGGAACTAAAATGTCTAGGCCAGCAGGGCATAAGGTCATGGAAACAGGCACTAAAAATTTTTGCTCATGGGTCAGTAGGGGTCATAGTGAACGGAGGCACTTCCATTCCTACCCCTTGATTCCTGAACCTATTCTGAATCCTGGCTATGGGAGAAACACCACCATATAATGGATGCTAATTCTGACCATATACAACCTTCTTAAGAACCCCGTCCTGGGGCTGCAAAAAACTGACACACCTAGCTGACACTGTAACTTAAGTCTTCAAAAGTCTATTCCAACCATTCTATCAAGTCAGTTGCATCAGGATGGTAAGAAACATAAGACCAATGAATTCCACAAACTGTAATTCTTTTGCTCTGAAATAAGTTCCCTGATCAGAAGCATGTTGTAAGGAATATCATAATGGTGGATAAGGGTATTCTGTAAGCCCACAGATTGGTTTGGCAGAAGCACTGCATGTAGGAAAGGCAAATCCGTATCTAGAATGTCTATTCCAGTAACAACAAAAAAATGCCACTTCCATGATGCTAGCACACCAATATAATCAACCTGCCCCCAGTTAGCGAGCTAATCACCCCAGAGAATAATGTCATATAAGGAATTCAATGTTACTCTCTGCTGATGACAGACTGGGCACTCAGCATTGGCTGTAACCAGACAGGTCTAAACGAGTGAAAAGTCTATGTTGCTAAGCCCATGTATAACCTCCAACCCTGCCACTATCGCCACGTTAATTCATGAGCTCACTGGACAATAACAGGGATGGATGGAAAGAGGCTGACTGGTAGCCACAAAATGGGTCATCTTATCCACTTGATTATTAAAATCCTCTTCAGCTGAGGTCACTCTTTGGTAAGCATTTACATGGAACACAAACATCTTCACATTCTTTTGTCCAGAGATGTCTATCTACATACCTCACCTCTTCCCCAAATTTCCCCGTCATCAGTTTTTCAACCATATTCCTCCCAAGTCCCTGATCATCCAGCCAAACCAGTGGTCATAACCCATGAAACAATACAATCATCCATCTGCCCACTTCTCCTTCCAAGCAAAGTGAACAACCAGGTGCACTGCCCAAAGTCCTTCCCCCTGGAAGGACTGGCCTTCAACACTGTCTTTCCGGGATACTCCAGAGTGGGGCCACAGGGCTGCAGCTGCCCATTTTCAGGTGGTACCTGCATATCCTGAAGAACCATCTGTAAATCACATCTGAGTCTTTTCTTACAGTCAATTAACCTTAGGGAACTTGCCATGAAGCCTTAAGTGCAGTCTCAGAAAAAAGAAGATGCTAGCAGAGGGATGCCTAGGTAGCTCAGTCAGTTAAGCGGCTGCCTTCGGCTTGGGTCATGATCCCAGGATCCCGGGATCAAGTCCCACATCAGGTTCCTTGCTCAGCAGGGAGCCTGCTTCTCTCTCTGCCTCTGCCTGCCACTCTGTGTCCTTGTGCTCTCTCTCTCTCTCTCTCTGACAAACAGATAAATAAAATCTTAAAAAAAAAAAAAAAAAAAAGAAGAAGAAGAAGTAGAAGATGCTAGCAGAGCAGGGACTACGGGCACTTGAGCCCCTTCTTCTTGTAAAGAAGCCCCTTCTTCATGTAAAGTATTGTGTCTTCCGAGCCTGCTCAGGCCTGATTCGATACATACTGTTTCCATTTGACGAAAGATCGCTGCTGCCCATGCCCAACTTTATGGCTTGGTGGGTGAGATAACCACCCACTTAGTAACGGGCAGCTCAGGTCCCACAGTAACTTGGTGGCCCACAGAATTTAAGCAGAATTTAAGACCCATTAGCAAATCAACAGCTATTTCTCAGAAAGGCACAGTTATCGGTAGAGAAGGGCAGGCTCTGGTCTAAATCTTAATGATCTGCACTATGATTTACCTAACACAGCCTGATAAAGGTTTTAAACACTCCACTGTCACTGCCACTGATACCCCCAAACACCACTGGATCTGCTAGATCATATGACCCTAGCAACAGAGCAGCTTGCACAGAGACCTGAACCTACTGCAGAGCCTTCTCTTGTTCTGGGTCCCACTGAATGAATACTCGTTTCCTGAGTCAATCAGTAATAGGGCCAGAGTAACACAACCAGATGAGGAAAGCATTTAGGGGTTCAATATCTCCAACTTCATCAGGGTCTTCCCAAATGCCTCTGTATCAAATTTCAGAAACCAATTCCTTACCAATTTACGTCCTCACTATAATGTATTAGTTTATACTACTCTCACCTACTTGACTGTTATGTTCTTGGAGACCAAGTAACATTTATTTCTGTACCCTCCAGCAGCTAGTGCAGGTACCTAAATAAAACAAAGTCAGGGCTCAATAAAGATTTCTACTGACCTCACTTTTGCTCCCCAACATATCTCAGTTGTCCTTTATTTTAACTTTTATAAATTCAGTTTTGACAATTATTAAATCCATGTTTTATGCATTTATCAAAGGTCTTAATCTGCTAATTGTGCCCTTTAAGAGAAATAGACTTGTTTACCAAAGGAAACACATTTAGGACTTTTTTGCTCATTTTTTTCCAACATGATACAAAACTTGTTCTAATCACTAATTTTTATTTCTTCTTGAACTGAAAGTACCACTATCATCACCAAGCCATTTTTTTCATCTGACCCTAACTTTAGTATCAAACACCTGTAGTTTTTTCACTTCCAAAACTTACTAATTGAGAAAAAAAAACTATCTATGAAAGACCTGTAACGCCTACTCCATTTCTTCCAGAGAAACACAGTATGTGTGCTAACAACAAAAAAAATAACTCTCATGTTGTGAATCACACTTCAATTGAGTATATCCCTGACAAACCTGACCCTTTATGGGTCAGGACTTTCCCTCGCCACCATTTTAGCTAAAAATCCAAAGCTGCCCCATAGGGCAATCTAAGCACTACCAACATTTTTTATACCCATATTGTCAGAATCCTACAGAGATGTCAACTGCTGCTATTCCTCCATGAGTAAATATATAATCAAGTCCAAAAAATGCTACTGGGTGATGGCACTGACATTAGTGAGTTTTATTTAGTAGGTTCATTTAATTCCACATAAGTATTTCTTTACTTCTGTATAGATGTTTTCAGTTCATGTTTTTATTAAGTAGACACCATGGAAGAATCCACTATACTTCTAGAAACCCACTTTATCACCTTCAACAATTTTATGTTGAGACTTTGGCAGCAACATACACCACCCAATCATGGCACATCTGTCTGGTGACAAGTAAATAAATACCTGGCCCAAAGCCAGGTTCAAACACAGTAAGAGGAATAAAAGAAAATAGAGAAATGCATCTTGGAAATACCTAACCTTACCATCCCTTGTGAAAAAAATGAAAAATACATACATGCATACCCAGGGGAACCTGGTTGGTTAAGCATTTGACTACTGGTTTTGGCTCTGGTCATGATCTCAGGATCGTGAAACTGAGTGCCATGCTGGGCTCTGGACACAGCACAGAGTCCGCTTAAAGACCCTCTCTCCCTCTTCCTCTGACCCTCCCCTCCATGCTCTCTCTCAAATAAATAAATAAATGGGTTTGTTTTTTTTTAATCTGTACGTCAGTCAAAGATCTGATTTTTATTCACCCAGTAATTATTTAATGAAAACCAACTACATGCTACTGAAGAATATAATGATCAATAAAGCCACTGTCTTAGATTAGGGAAGAAAGTTATAAATACATAATGTAAACTACAATAAAAGTCTAAAAGTGTTGAGGTCCCATGTCCATGCCCATGCTTGCACCTCCTCAGATGCCTTGGATCCTTCTCCACAATGTCTTATATATCAGCTCCCCTTACTCATCACTCATTTCTGTTTATTAACTCAACAGGTATTAACTAGCACCTCTGATGTTCAAGATCCCTGTTAGGTACTAAGGATATAATGGTAGTAAAATTGGCCCTTGCCTCACTGTACTAAGTCTGTCAAAGAGGGAGAAATAAGCTGTAAAAACACATGCAACCACCCAGGTGTGCAAAGACTGAGGGCAAAAAAGAATCTGAACGTCTCTGGAAGGTCAGGTAAGATTTCTTCATCAGCAGAAGCCTTGAATACTTGCCTCCAAAGCCAGAATGAGCAGGAGGCACTTCCAGTTTAATATGGAGTATTGAACATGCACGTTAACTACCATTCCCTTCTAAAACACCACTAAAATGACAGATATATGAACAGATAATTCACAGAATTACCCATGTGACCAATAAATATGTGAAAAAATGGTCATTCTCACTAGTAATCAGGGACAGAGATGTTAGTGACAATGAAACTTATATCCATCAGATTAGCAAAAAATACAAAAGTAATTATACCAAATATTGGCAAGAATGAAGAGACATTCTCAGATACTAATAATAAGCGTAAAATGGGAAGAAAGGCTTTGGAGAATAATTTAATAATATCTAACTTGAAGATGTTCTTACCATAAGAACCAACAAATTCTATGGCAGACCCTAGAAAAATTCTTTCATGTGCGTCAGAAAAGATGAAGAAAATTCATTGCCATGTTGTTTAAGATAACAAAAAAAGAAATAATCTAAAAGTCCATTTAGATAGATGAAATCAATAATTAGCAAAAGCCATTCAACATGATAAAGTAGTATAAATGGAAAAACTAGTGCTATATGTCTCAACATGGATAAATTTCATAAACATATTATTGAGTAAACAAAGGAGGTAGCAGCAAAATACATAAAATATTTAACAAAAATATTTAATTAAAAAATTTCATAGACCCCCTATCTCACACAATAAACCAAAGTTAACTCAAAATGGATCAGTGACCTAAATACAACTAAAACTACAGAAGAAAACAAAGGGGCAAATCATGACCTTCATTTGGCAATGGATTCTTAGATATGACACCAAAAGCACAGGCAACAATAGAAAAACTCACTAAATTTAATCAAAATTTAAAACTTTTGTGTATCAAAGGGCATTAACCAGAAAAGGAAACAGGGACTCTGGGGTGGCTCGGTTAGTTATGTGTCCGCCTCCAGCTCAGGTCATAATCTTGGGGTCCTAGGATTGAGCCCCACATCGGGCTCCCTGCTTAGCCCCATGGGGCAGAGCAGGGCTCTCTTTCCCTCTGCCCCTATCCCACCTGTTTTCTCTCTCTCTCTAATAAATAAATAAAATCTTAAAAAAAAAAAAAAGGGAAAACACAATCTACAGAATCGGGAAAACATTAGCAAATCATTCATCTAATAACGGTCTAGTATCCAGAAGAACTCTTAAAACTCAACAACAAAAAGATAAGCAACCCAATTTCAAAATCAGCAAAAGAACTGAATAAACACTTCTTTAAGAAAGATAAAAATAACCAAAAACACTTAAAGCATTGTTTAATATCATCATTAGGGAAATACAAACCAAAACCCCAACAAGGTAGCAGTTCACATCCACTAGAATGGCTATAACCAAAAAGAGAAGAAAAAAAAAAAAAGAACAAGTGTTGATGAAGATGTGGAAAAACTGGAATCCTCGTATATTGCTGGTAGGAAATAATATATGCAGCCCCTTAAGAAAATAGCTTAACAATTTCTCAACATGGTAAATACAGAATTACCACATTAACCAGCAATTCTACTTCTACATACCTACATATATGTCCAAGAAAATTGAATACAAGTACACAAATACTGGCACACAAATGTTCACAGTAGCACTATTCACAATAGTTATACACTTTAAAATACTGTACATTTTTAAATGATTATATATTAGTTATACACTTTAAAATGATTAATTCTATGTTACGTTTCACCTCAGTAAAAAAAATAATCAAAAAGAAGTGTTCAAAAAAAGTTTGAAAGTATCCAGTGCGGTACCTGCTATAGTACAGATACTTAAAAACAGAGGCTACTATTATTGCCTCTATTACATATTGCTCTATATAATCGTAATATATCACTACAGTAATTGTTCCATAAACACAGGTAGCAGTCACTATATTTGTGATATTGACATAACTGCCTCAATCCAGGATCTTAACCTCTAAAATTCACTTTCTTACAACTTTGTATCCTTGTATTTACAGCAGGCTATTATTCCCACAGAACTTGCCATTCATATCTATTGAAACTTCTAGTATCCCAACCCCTCTTTCTCATCCTACCAATAAGTCCTCCTCTGTAACTCCCAACTTAGTTACTACTGGTAAAGCTTTATTTCTTTCTTCCTTGATTGCTCTTTGTCCTTATAAATGCCTGTTTCTCTTCCGTATATCTAACACGGTGTGTTATACACCAGTAAATACACTCAATACACTCAGTAGGTGATAGACCAATCCATGGGCCAATTTTTGGGCTTCCTCAACTGAGACTAATCAATCTGAGGAAGAGAAAGAGAAAAGAATGAAGGGAAACGAACAGATCCTCCAAGACCTGTGGGAAACCATCAAGCATGCCAACAAACACACTATGGCAATCCCAGAAGAAGAGGGAGAGAAAGGGGCAGAAAGAATATTTGAAGAAATAATGGCCAAAAACTTTCCGAAGTGTACTTCCCAAAATATACACATACAACTGTTGATACACACACACACACACACACACACACACACACCAGCAAGAGATGGATTCTGAAACATTTTATAAAGTGGGAAAAATGCTGATTAAAGAATCACATCCAGTTATGATTCCCAATTCACCACCTGAACAACCTGATGAATTATTTTTGATCAGATGAAAGTAACTATGATAAAAATATCCATGGCCCTAGCACTGGGTGTTGTGCAAAAAGAATGAATACTGTTATGCTGAAAAAATAAATAAAATGGGAAAAAAAAAATATCCATGGCCCTTCTTTGTGGGAGAAAAAAATCTCCAAAATTTCATGTATATGTTGTCTCACTTGTTAGCAAGATTTTCTACTCCTAAGTATTTTGTAGGAATCACACAATAAAACATTTTGCAATCTGGTAAGATTCTAAGTGGTCAGAGGACTTCTCATCAATCATATGGAAATCATTTTTATGTTCATGACTGTGACAATGAGAATAACCTTGTGGCACTCCTTTCTTCTGCTGATAACAAGAAAAGCAAGATCAGTAACACCTAACTTTGGAACTAAAGAAAATAAACTCAACGCATCAATGAAAATAAAGTCTCCTTCAAATGATTCTTACAACAAAATGTAGTATACAAGTATTCTTAACTAATATGACTGGGGGGAAAAAATCATATATACTAAATAAAATAAGCAAGAGATATTTTACAACACCAGTCACCTTAATCAGAAGCTAGTCCTAAAAAGAAATCAATAAAATGTACCTCTCCAGCATAACAGAAAAAAGAAACCTAAAATATCTAAATACTTCATAAAAACCATCAGCAATAAATAAAAAATGTTTTTCCCATTCTGCAGAAAAAATAAATATTCATCTCAATTTGTCTTGTGATTCAGGGCAGGTGGCCCATTTAATGCCACTTAGGTATCATTAACTTATTTTCTTTTTTTTTTTTTTAAGATTTATTTATTTATTTATTTGACAGAGATCACAAGCAGGCAGAGAGGCAGGCAGAGAGAGGAGGAAGCAGGCTCCCTGTGGAGCAGAGAGCCAGATGTGGGGCTTGATCCCAGGACCCTGGGATCATGACCTGGGCCGAAGGCAGAGGCTTTAACCCACTGAGCCACCCAGGCGCCCCATCATTAACTTATTTTCAATTGTTCATACTCAATTTGGGCAAACTGTGAATAAAAGGTATAACCTCATTTTAAGTTGTCTTTATCAAATTCATAATTAAAAGTCATACTTGGGGCGCCTGGGTGGCTCAGTGGGTTAAAGCCTCTGCCTTCAGCTCAGGTCATGATCCCAGGGTCCTGGGATGGAGCCCCACATTGGGCACTCTGCTCAGCAGGGAGCCTGTTTCCCTTCCTCTCTCTGCCTGCCTCTGCCTACTTGTGATCTCTCTATTAAATAAATAAATAAAATTTAAAAATATACATAAACTCAATTATCTTTAAAAAATAAAATAGGGGGGCGCCTGGGTGGCTCAGCGGGTTAAGGCCTCTGCCTTCGGCTCAGGTCATGATCCCAGGGTCCTGGGATCGAGCCCCGCATCGGGCTCTCTGCTTGGCTGGGAGCCTGCTTCCTCCTCTCTCTCTCTCTGCCTGCCTCTCTGCCTACTTGTAATCTCTATCTGTCAAATAAATAAATCTTTAAAAAAAATAAAATAAAATAAAAAAATAAAATAAAATAGGGGCGCCTGGGTGGCTCAGTGGATTAAGCCGCTGCCTTCGGCTCAGGTCATGATCTCAGGGTCCTGGGATCGAGCCCCGCATCGGGCTCTCTGCTCCGCA
The DNA here is from genome assembly GCF_922984935.1 of Meles meles. Classification (NCBI taxonomy): domain Eukaryota; kingdom Metazoa; phylum Chordata; class Mammalia; order Carnivora; family Mustelidae; genus Meles; species Meles meles. The sequence goes on from NC_060072.1 coordinate 67,086,089, forward strand.
GGGAGCCTGCTTCCTCCTCTCTCTCTGCCTGCCTCTCTGCCTACTTGTGATCTCTCTCTGTCAAATAAATAAATAAAATCTTTTAAAAAAATAAATAAATAAATAAATAAAATAAAATAAAATAAAATCATCATACTCTCACTTTTATTAACTATCTTGTATTGATTTAGTTTTTTAGTAATATTCATGCAGCCCCTATCAGTGAAGCACATGCACAGATCAATTGATCTTGCATAATACTGAACCACTGTCTACCACAACTGTAGAAGTTCTGAATTCTCGTAACACAGAAGTCAAGCATCTTGAAATGATCATGCAGATCGTCTCTTACCACAAGGTTGGACACAACATAAAAGGTGATTTGGCTGGTCTCTCCATTATCCAGGCCTACTTTTGGTAGAAGATACACATGGTCAATGGTAACAAGGCTGACAAAGGGAAAAGAAAGTCAGTCGTCTCTGAATACCAGGAAAAATGTTTTCACACTTCACAAAATAGTGGTTACTTCATTTATATACTTAGCCTACAAGACTCTCTGTTTGGACTGCATTATATATATACCAAAATGTACATAACCTTTTAAGAAAAACAGCTTTAAAAGAATTATTATATGTCACATTTTAAAGTAACATAATCTCTATTCTTCATCTATTAAACCTGTAATTAAAAAAAAAAGTTTCCCATTTCAAAATTTTAAAAATTGTTGTATCCCTCACTAGTAACATTAAATGTATCCCTAATTCTTTTTTTTTTAAAGATTTATTTATTTGTTTATTTATTTGAGAGCGAGCGAGCCTGGGGCAAGAGGAGGGGCAGAGGAAGAGGGAGAAGACAACTCCTCACTGAGCAGGTAGCTTGATGTGGGGCTCCATCTCAGGACTCTGGGATCATGACCTGAGCTGAAGGCAGATGCTCAACTGACTGGGCCACCCAGGTGCCCTGAACTTATCCCTAATTCTTTAATAGGATTCTATGGCATATAGCTAACAAATATCTTTGTACCACTTTTTGAAGATCTGACAGAGAAGGAAAGAGGGTACAGGTAAAGAAATGTCTAAATTTAAAATTTAAAAATATAAAAAGACATAAATTGGGGTACACATTTTAGAAGTGACTAATACCATCTCATGTTGAGTTATTAATTTAGTAAGTTTATTTCAAGCATCAAAATTAAGACAGATTCAGAATAAACACGATATATACAAAATGCTTACAAGAATTCAGCAGTGTAGTCTATGAGTAAAACAAGATTCAGGAAGACCTGTGATCAAACCCTAATTCTAACACTTGCTATTAATGCAACCTTGGATAAGTGCTCACTTGTCTGAGGCTCAATTTCCCTGGCTATGAATTGAAAAAAGTACTACCTACCTCAAAAGGTACTGATTGGATTTCAATAAAACAACATATAGAGTATCTGCATGATACCAGACTCAAAGACTACTGTAATTCTTATCAAAAGTAGAACATGAATAGTATTTCACATGACACAAAATGCATCAGGAATTCTGTTTAGATCACTCGCAGCAAAATAACAATGTTGGTAGAAAAATCATTTAACTATTTTAGACTCTACCCCTATAAAAAAAAATGGTTTGAACTAGATGAGTTTCTGAAATTCTAGGGTTCTACCTTAAAGTGATGCCCAGAAATTTTGCTCCCAAATTTCTTACAATAAAAAACCCAGAGGAAAAATTCTAAGAACATCAAATGAAACGAACAGGCAGTGTATATTAAGAATCTGAAAAAATTTCATGCACTTTGAGTAACAACCACATTTTAAAAAACAGATTAGAAAAGAATCTTACCAGAGTTATGTACAAAGATGTTTAATGTTAATTCTAACTGGGAAAACTTAACTATAAATCAAGAACTTACAAATCAAGTTCTCAAAAAATTCATGACATAGTAAGCACTTACAATGTAATGCTGAGTGACAAGGGAAAAATACAAAACAATATATATAGTTGTTCTTAAAAATGTTTGTAAAACAAAAAGACTGAAAGAAAAGCCAGCAAAATATTAGCAGAGGTTATTTCATATTAACAGAAATGGGTTAGCTTTTTTCCACTGGATTATTTCCCAGTTTTCTCTTATACAACTATGATCTCCATAATGAAAAAAAAGAAGTACGATATTCATTTATGATTTAAAAAAAAAAAAAAATTCGCAGCAAACTAGAAGCTAAGAAAACTCCCCCAAACTGACAAAAACTGTTTACAAAAACCCTACTAATTATTTAATGGTAAAAGACTGCATGCCTTACCCACTAAGATGAAAACCAAGGCAAGGATGCCTACTCTTACCTGTCCTATTCAACATCATACTGGAGGTCCTAGCCAGTACAATTAGACAAGAAAATGAACTATAGCAGACCTTTAAACAATTCAAGTTCAGGGTAGGGGCACCAACGCCCTCACAATCAAAAATCTGTATATAACTTCTGACTGAATGATAATTTTAATTGCAAATTATATACTTCAATAAACCTAAATTTCAAAGGACATAGAACATGCCCTTTTGAAAAATATGCATCAAATTAAATGAGCTAAACCCATCTCACTGGTTTTGGGGGTAGGGGAGACTGAGGAAACAAAAAAAAATTCTTAGAAATATTGCAAATCAAAAAAAACCAACTAATCATCAAGATTTATCAATAAGAAGAAACAGGCATTGACATGAAGAATTAATCTACAGAGGTTGTCTTTTTCATTAAGTTCCCATTTCTGGACGGCAAAAAACAAAACCTTATGAACTTACAAGACCAAAAATTATAAGGAACAGGTTGATACAGGAGCACTGTGATTATGAGCAAGAATCTGGAGACAAGTCACCTAACACTCCCTTTCCAGTTTACTAATGGAAAGTCTCATCCAGTCTAATGCACTGCCCCCACAAATACTATTAATATAATAAACCTTCCAATAACTAAACAATCCATATACTTCATAAATCATACATATACAGCAGGGGAACAAGATAAAATGCCTCTTACTAGGCAAATTCCTATTTATACACTTAACCTTCAGATCGACTCATTCCTTTTGTTTTTACTGTCACCAAAAATAAATAAATAAATAAATAAGTGCTGTCGCTCTCCGATGACTCTGCAGTTTCTTTTTGGCTGGTATTAAGTATTAAGATGATTATGAAAGGCTCTAAGAAGTTCTGAGCTTATTACTCCACTAAGAGGATACATTTTTCCATGTATTAAAGAGGTAAATTGTAACTTCCATCGCTGTTTTCTTTATGTTTATTCCATTGGCTTATACTGTTGCTAGGATACCAATTCATAGTAAGATTTCCAAGCCCACAGAACAGCTTTCCTAGCCAGCCAACTTTGTAACCAGGGCGACTGTGGACCACACAATTTTCTGGCTAGCCTGCACCACGCAGGTGCACTCTCCCTAGCATCCTCCCCCCACCCCCCACCCCCCCCCACCCTCCCACGCCCCCCCACCCTCCTCTCCATCTACCTAACAGGCACAGTACGTTATTGCCAATTCCTTCATTGCAACAGAAATTGTAGCACAGGGCAAATAGGATAATTAGAAACGTGAACTCTCTGATGTCAGAGAACAAAGTGAATCCACTGCCACTCCCTGTTCTCCCACCCCACTAAATATTCTGGGTATTTTGCCTTAAACTGTAGGGTGAAATGTCAGCCCACCCCAATCACTCCACCAAGGAACATGCAAACACTACTTCCAAAAGCCATCACCCAACTACCGCCCCGTTAAATATTTGGAGAGGAAGGTGGCAACAGTATCTGTACAGTTCGGAAAAGAAGGGAAGGAAAGGAGTCGGAATTCTTAAGGGGCTGCTGAGTCACCTACAGCTGTGGCCAGGACTTCACCCTCCAGGAAATCGGGCTCTGCCCCAACTTCCCTCATGGAAGCAAGTGAGAGTAGCAGCAGCAGCATCCTACCAAAAAAACATCCAGCACTGCTTTTAATAGTATTGCCACTCCTTAAAGTGAAGCCAGAAATAGGTTTCATGTCCAAAGCTTTCCACAGTACACACCATGGGAGATGGAAGAAACATCTTTATTGTGGGGGAAAGGGGGCGCACTTAGAGGGATGAAGGATGCCTCACCACTTGGAAAGTTACTAGCTCCGGCCTTAATCCCCAAATGCCACTTGTACTGCAACATGTGGCCTCTAGTAACTACAAGGAAATGTGGCTGACGGACGTCGCAGAGCTTTTACGCCGGTGTGCACAGAGAAGGTGGGGGGGGGGGGGCACAAATCAGGCGCCATCGGTGAAAACTCGGCAAGGATCTAAGTCTCCGTTCGGTGGGAGGTTCGGTGACACAATAATCACGTGTACTTGTCCGCAGACGTTCGGAAAGACGCGATTCTGGAACGTGCAGGGGCCGAACCCAGCCGACAGAGCCAGTACCGGTCGACACTGGCTGCCGGGTGAGCGCGGGTCCGTTCCAGCCCCGGGCGGGTCACGCCTCCGACTTCGGGTCCCGGCGACCTCCGGGGGCGAGGCCGGAGCCGGCGCGAGACGGAAGCCTGGTCGCGCTCCCCGCCCGCGCCCACGCCGCCTCGGCGCGCCGCCGGCCTCGCGCGGCCCCGGCCCCCAGACCCAGGCCCGGAAGGCGAGCGTCCATTTACCTGCTCCCCGCTCTGGCTGCCGCCGCCGCCGCCGCCGCCGCGCCGCTCACCCACGCTGCCAGGTGAGCCACCCAGCACACGGCCCCGCACGCGCACACCCGGGGCACGACCCCAAACCCGTGAGGGGGGGAACCGCGACCCCAGCCACACAAGTTAGGGTAGCCCACGCACCACCCGGCTTCGAACACCTCTGCCCCCGGAAGTTGATTTCCTTCAAGGCCCGCCCAAAGCTGCGGCTGTCACTCAACGCCAACACGCGGGTCACGTGGCCCGAGCTGAGGGCCCCCATCTTCAGAGCCACACCTCCAATGACTTGACTAGTCCCCGGAGGGTTGCCTTCTGAAAAGGGATGATGCAGGAGATACCTTCTGTTCGTTATAGGTTCTTTCCTCGTGAATGACAGGCCCAGTTTCTATGCCTAATGCATGCAAATAAAACCATCCCCAAAATGATTCTCCCATCTGGGATTCTATAGGATTGTTCCTGAGAAGAGACAGGCCTGATATTTGCACCACTTCCAGGCTGAGTTCAGTAAAAATGAATTTAGCCAAATGCCTGACAGGTAGTTAAGTGCTCAAGAAACAGTTGACTGGACAACTCTTCCATTTCATCTTTGTGTATGGGAGCTCTCAAACACTGGAGAGCACGTAAGCCCAGAGCCTCTCCAGACCCTAGGGTATCAGTTGAAGACTGCTCGAGAATTATTCTTGTACTTGGCCCCAACTCTAGATCGCAGCAATTTATACATGCCATCCCTGTTTCAGACACCGTTTATTTTCATCTGCCAAGCTACCCACTTTTTTCCAAGCCTTCAGTCAAATAATGTCTCCTGAAGAAAAAGAAAAGAGAATGATATAACTGTCAGAGTTTTATCTGAAAGAAAGCATGATTATATAGAGTTGTGTGTGTGTGTCCATTTCAAAGTGTAACTGTTAAAGAGAAACAGTCAAGTAGCTGGTCACTTGTTAAAGATTCTTCCATCTTTGACAGGGGAAGGATTGGAGGAGCATTCATTTAACAACTTTTTATGAAATGTGTAGTTGGCCTGCTGGCAATGAGAGAATGGACCAGATACATTCAAAATGTTTGCCTTCAAGGGGTTTGCAGGCCAGTGAGAGTGAGAAAGACAGACAGGTAATCTGGGAACTTTGAGAATAGATCTCTGGAATATTCACAGTCATCATGTAAGAGGCATTCTTTAACATTCTGGATGTTATTTTTCTCATCTTTCCACTGAATAAAATTGGTTCAAGCCTTTAATAATCTGTGCTGTGTACTCAAGGTGGAAAATGTCAGCAAGTAATCCTCACAATTCTCCAGTTAGTGCAAGTTTACATGGTTAGTGAGCAGCTCCAATATCGAACACAAATGTCACTCTTCTACAACCACTTTCTCTGTCCACCATTGTCATGTACACAATGAACGGGTTTCTATTACAGCAAATATGCTTCCTTACTCAAATTTATTTACCTATCTACTACACCACTAAGATGACTTTTCATTTGGAAATCTCTCAATCTACTTCTCATTTGTCTTTGTATATGCAGCAGTATCACACTGTTTAGTGATTAGAAGGTGTTCAATGAATAGTGCAGCCATCACCACAATCAAATTCAGAACATTTTTCTCACCTCAGAAAGATATCTCATACCCTTTGTCAGTCACTCCCCATTCCTCCTATTTCCTGCCCCTTTGGCCATAATCCACTTTATGTCTTCAGAGTTGCCTATTCTGGATATTTCATATGAATGCGATCATGCAATATGTAGTCTTTTCTGGCTGGCTTCCTTCACTTTGCATCATGTTTTCAAAGTTCATTTATCCATGCATCAGTTGGCGGACATTTGGGTTGTTTCTACTTTGTAGCTGTTAGGAATAATGCTTCTATGAACATTCATGAGAGCCTTCATTGTGTCAAGATAAGATTTTCATGGGTATATATACCTAGGAGTGGAATTGTTATGTGCTATTTCTATGTTTAACCTTTTGAGAAGGCACTGAAAGCTCTATTACTTGTCAGGGTATTTTTCATAAGCCATATTGTATTATTATTTATCTTTGTTGTGTGTATCTGCAGGCTGCAGGCCCATTACCTTAATAGACTGTGAGACCTTCTGAGCTGAGAAACATGGTTCCTTGCCCTCAAGAGGATCAAGTTTGGAGAAAGGCATAAACAATCAAATAGAGTAATAACAAGCACTGAAATCAAGTTTATTGTTAAAATGTGAAGGAGGAGCAACCTTATTCAACCTGCATTAAACAGGAAGTACTTCTCATAAAATGTAGAGCTCAAGATGAATCTTGAAGAATGAGGAGGAATTGGCCAAGCTAAGAAGCAAAGTGTGTTCTAGACAAAGGCACATGTACCTTGGTATGTATCTCCTTGCCTATGAACTGTGGAGGTAAGTACAGTGTGTAGGTAGATACAGCAGAAGCAAAGGCGGTGATGTGTGGGAAAGTGGCAGGGGAAGTGGGAACTGTAGATGGGTCAAGATGGATGGAGACTTTTATAAACTGCTAAGGAGTTTGAAATCTGTTCTGAAGGTAATGGAAAACTAATGGATTGTTTCAGCAAGGTTGGGGGGAATTACTTCAGCAGCAGACACAGTATGGATTATTTGATAAGGAGCAGGTTTTTCTCTGGAAAAACAGAGAAGCCAGTTAGAAGACTGATGAAATAACTAGAATGAAGAACTGTGGAAGCCCGAGTTGAGGTGGTAGCCATGAAATTGGCAAGAAGGATTTGAAAGCAAAAATACAGGAAACTGAAGTCGTAGTACAGGTTTCCATTTTTCAAAGAGGGAGTCAGGAGGGGATTCAGGAGGAAGGTGGTACACTTGCTGATAAGAATAGTGAAACACTACAACGTACTACTATTGAAGTTGATATGCTGTTGCAGTCACCCACAGAAATGAAATGGATGCCCATCTAAAATTTGGTTCATTTTTCAAGATTTTTGCTACTACACATGCACCAAAAAGGTGTAAGGAGGTTTATTAGTCACATAATGAGACTTTCTAGGAAGAGCAGGGCAGGCTTCCCAAATAAGTCCAAAATGGCTCAGGGTGGTACAGGGAGATTGGGAAAAAGACTGGCCCTTGGGGGTTTTATGGTGGCTAGGGCATGATACTAGGGAGAAAATTCCTACACAGGAGCCAGGGCTTCTGTGGCTTGAATTCCCCACTGGCACCAAAGAAGGAAGCACCCAGGCTTTCTTATCAGCCTGCCCAGATGTGGAACAAAAGGGAACAGATGAGGGCTTGAAAGTTGTCAACCATTAGTCAACTGTGGGATCGAAGTCTTTATTGCCTATGTTTAGGGTTAGGTTTCGTCTTGTTTTGTTTACTCCAACAAGAAAATAATATAATTTTTATGTCTTTATGTGCTCTGGAAATGATTGTAGTGGACACTTGCCTTCTCAGAATTTCTTCCACTCTTCCCACAATTGCACAGCACACACCTCAGAAATTTGGGTGGAATTAACCTCACCCTTATCCCAAAGTTAATCCAATCAGGTTAATCCTAACCCATGATGTGCCCTTGGCCACAAATGGTTTGGGAGTGAGCACTAATCATAGAACTTTTGGCCCAAAATTGTCTGATTTGGCTCCCTTTCTCCCTCTTGATGTGAATGAGAAAGCATATGATCCTTGTTGCTGAAGGCATTCATCTTGTGACCAAGAAAATGAAAGAGAAATGGAGCTGAAACCCTAATCAAATAAACAAGGATCTGTAACATTGTATATAAGCAAAAGGATGTAAAGTACAAACTGTAAAATTTTTAAATAAGCATTCTTCTGGCCCCTTTCTCCTCCTGTACTAGATTGTTCCACTATGTGAGCCTTCGAATCAAATCAACATAGAGTTTGATTTTTTTTTTTTTGCTACTGATTCTCAGAATTGAATACTGAACAGTATATTAAATATTGGTTAAATTGGTTTGAATTTATTACTATTAAAGTTTACCTCGAAATACATTAGTGTACATCATGTGATATAAATATGCATATATGTGTTACTTACCTTACTTTATCCTCTAATGGTTGTCAGATGCCATAATCTAGAATTCCCACTTTAGATGTATTCAGCCTGTGTTTAATCAGAAAGCGTGCATTCTAAACAGCAATGATAAATGCTTCTGGTATCATAATCTTCCATTAACACCTGAAGCTTTGCTAATCAATGGATGTTATTGCTGGGTTTTCATGAGTGAAACCCATAAGTGATGGGTTTCATAAGTGGGTTTTCTGTTAGCATGATGGATGTTATAAATTGACTCTCTTTGATGAACAAGTGGTGTTCATGATATATAGATTCAATAAATATTTCAGAGATACTCCCTACCTTGCATGACCAAGGTTTTAAAAAGTTAGTAAACTCTGTAGTCTACACTTTTTTTTTAAAAGATTTTATTTATTTATTTGACAGACAGAGATCACAAGTAGGCAGAGAGGCAGGCAGAGGGAAAGAGAGGAGGAAGCAGGCTTCCCACTGAGCAGAGAGCCTGATGCGGGGCTCGATCCCAGGACCCTAAGATCATGACCCGAGCCAAAGGCAGAGGCTTTAACCCACTGAGCCACCCAGGTGCCCCTGTAGTCTACACTTTTAGAAACAGCACCATTCTGACCTAAAACAAAAATTTTCTAAAATCCTAATACTCTTCAGTGTGCCAAAGATGGAACAGTTTAATTTCTGCTTAACTAAAGGGGCAATCATGTTCATTATGGAGGTGACTGGAGACATCATGTTAATTATGGAGACAAGGAATAAATTATTAGTGCCTTCCCCCATCCCCCACTGCAAGTTCATAATTAGAATATTCCCTGTACAGACACCATTAAACTGAGATCTCAGGATGGGCCATTAAACTAAATTCAGACTGACAAGAGTATGAAGGGCTACTAGGAAAGAGAACTTTCAGGATACAAAAGTTGGACTACGCATGGTCAATTGCCTATAGAAATAACAAGAAGGAAATAGTTCAAAAACCTAATATTAATGGGAAAATATATTGTTATATAAACCTCAAGCCTAACTGATAATAGATTGACTATTTAATCTTAAAACAATCCTCAGACTTCTACATTCAACCTAATAGGAAATAAGCTGCCAAAATAGGGTAGCCTCTTGAAAAGTGCTTCTTCCCCAACGACCTGCTCAGATGGGACCATAAAAGACACTGAAAGCAAAAGGGTACCTGCCCAAAGAACCCACACCCTTGCCATCCTGGAGTCTTCACTATTCCTGTCTGTAGAGTATGGCAGAGATCAGTGACTACTATGTATTTTTTCCAGATATACTCTTTTTATTTGGAACTTTTCATTGCAATTACTTTGTCCTTTCTCGTCCAATGCATTTTGCATTTATTGGGAGTGGGTAACTTGTCACTGCTTGCTCGAACATAAGGAACTCCAGATGAAGCTAAAACACTTCTGAGAGACAGAAAGATGATGTTCAATAATTACAGTTACTAATTACAGTGGTTGGTCAGCAAAAGTGTACCCTACAGTGGATGGGTAGTTGTTACCCAGAAATGAATTTCACTCTTCCCCGTGGTGTACCATATTCAGGTATATTGGGTGAGATTAGCCTTAAAATTTTCCAATGTTAGTCCTGATCAGTTTAAGCTAGAAGTTATTCCCAAACATGCCACGGTTACTGGGGGCAGGCAGACCCAGTCCTATGTCAATCATAGCATTAACCTAACCAGAAGAATCAGAGATTATCCAACAGGCACAAAACTTAGGACCATTGTTTAGTGGTTGTTAGAAGGAACTCTCTATCTTCCTGAGGATATAGTGAAGAAGCATGTAATTCTTCCCGCTTTTTTTTTTAAGATTTTATTTATTTATTTGACAGAGAGAGATCACAAATAGGCAGAGAGACAGAGAGAGAGAAAGGGAAGCAGGCTCCCCGCCGAGCAAAGAGCCCGACATGGGGCTCGAACCCGGGACCCTGCTCAACCCACTGAGCCACCCAGGCGCCCCAATTCCTCCTGCTTTTAACAGTCATCTTGTGACCATGAAGGACATCAGTCTGAGGATAAAAGCAGATACAGACTGTAAAAGAAAGCTGATATAATTCAGAGAAATGGAGCTGAAGCTTTGATTAAATCAGTTCTAAAGCTTCTCTCGCCTCCATGGGATTTTTCATTTATCTAAACAATTTTCATTTATTATTTAATCCAATTTAAATTAGGTTTTCTGTTATGTTCAGTCCCAAGTGTTTTAACTCATAGAAGGATTTTTCTATCTTTAGCTTCATATTAACTGTCAGAAAATGAGTTGTCATTTTCCTAAGATGGATAATAACTTTTCCACCTTCTTCCCTTTCCCATTGTCAATGTTCATGCCAGAGTGAGATTGAAAATGATATACTGTCCCTGAGAGCAGTTCTTTAAGATTCATATGATACTCAGCTTTCATGTTAAACCAATGGAAACTACTTCAAACATGTATTTATAACATTATATATAAAAGATGGAAAGAGTAAACTGTGAAAGTCTTTAATAAGCCCTTACTGGCCCCTCCTTTAATCAGGTCTCCTTTGAATTCTATGCAGCATCTAACCCTTTTATGAAATCTCCATTATATGGGAGATACATGATCCCTAACCTCACACTCATTCGCACGTTGTTATTAGCCACCATTTTGGTTTGCACATTTTGGGTTGATTAATAACTGGGCAAGAATCACTCCCTTAATGTCTAAAAAGCTTTGGGGGAAAAATGCTTTTGCACAGCAAAGGAAACCATCTACTGAATGGGAGAAGGTATTTGCCAATGATATATCTAATAGAGTTAATATCCAAAATATATAAAGATCCTGTACAACTAAACACCAAAAAATATATATATGATATATATATATGAGCAGAATAGACCTTCACAAATGACCTGAATAGACATTTCTTCAAAGACATAGAGATTTCCAGCAAACATATGAAGAAGTGTTTAGTATCACCAATCATCAGGGAAATTTGCAAATCAAAACTACAATGAAATATCACTTCACACATATCAGAATGGCTAGTATCAAAAAGATAAGAAATAACAAGTGTTGGTGAGGATATGGAGAAAAGAAACCTTCATGTACTGTTGATGGGAAAGTAAATTGGTACAGCCACTGTGAAAAATAGTATGGCAGTTCCTCAAAAAGTTAAAAATAGAAGTACATATAATCCAGCAATTCCACTTCTGGGTATCAGAAAAAACAAATGGAAATACTAATTTGAAAAGATATATGCAGCCCCATTTTGTTGCAGCATTATCTACAACAGCCGAGTATGGAAACAACCTAACTGTCCATAAGTAGATAAGTGGATAAAGAAGATGTGATATACATATATGATAGAATATTATTCAGCCATAAAAAAGAATGAGGACTTGCCATCTACACCATGTGGATAGACTTAGAAGGCATTATGCTAAATGAAACAAGACAGAGAAACAATTATCGTATGATTTCACTTATATATGGAATCTAAAACAAAAAAACAAAACAAAACAAAAAACAGGAACACTCTCATAAATGTAGAGAACGAACTGGTGGTTGCCAGAGGGTTGGGGGTGGGGACATAGACTAATACTTGAAGGATATAAAGAGATACAAACTTCTAGTTATAAAATACATAAGTCATGAGGATGTGAAGTACAGTATAGGGAATATAGCCAATAATATTATAACTTTGCATGGTGACAGATGGTAACTAGATTTGTTCTGATTATTCTGTAATGTACATAAGTGTTGAATCACTATGTTGTACACCTAAAACTAGTATAATATTGTATGTCAACTCTGTTGTATGTCATTAAAAAATATGAACTGCTTCTATTATTATCTCAGTGCCTAATACACAAAAGAAATCCCAAGCCAGAAAGAGACACAAGAGAAGCCATCATTTCATCCATGTAATCATTACAGTCAGTTGATAAAAACTAATTTACATGATCAGTTGCCTTTACCTGTGATCTCAAAATAATAACTCAGAGATGGCATGACTGTAGATTGAAAGCACATGTGTCCACTTGACTTCCTTTACTCTTCATTATATCTTTAAAAAAAAATTAAAAAGGGGAATTAAATTTTCTAAAAACATTAAAAATCAATGCTGGAATATTTTTTATATTTTGGATTAATTCTAACATCTAGATTATTCACACAATTCCCAGTGCTTATATATCACATCTCTGGCTGCTCAACACTACTTTTTATGATGATATTGAAAAAATTAAAAAGTGAGCTAGGTTTTGCATCTATATTAAACCATGATATTGCTTCCTTAGAAGTTGCTCTACCACTTTTGCAGATGGAGCAAGCAATACTCTGGGCAGGAAGCCATGCAAGGCTGCTGCAACAAAGATAAATTGAGTTTAAATTAAACTTTTTCAAAAATTTTGGTGCACCACAAAATTAACATATCATGAGAAAACTCTGAAGTTTGAAAAATGGAGTTGAAAAGAACATGATGGAACCCCAGTCAACATTCTCCTGAGAGTCTGATCACTCAGGATGACCAGGAAAAGCCAAGTATTACATAGGAACAGTGGAAGACACTTCCATTTATTTCTCTTCCTTTAAGTCTTGGATATCAAATAATTCTAATGATAAAGAAAATGCTGTGTCCTTATACCAAAGTTTAACCTAGCACAGGAGGAAAAAAATCATCCCAACAACTGAAAGAAAATTATCTCTATTAAGAGTCTGACTCTGCCTGTGCATTTCTTATACTGTCAATTCAGGAGTACTTGGCAGCAATGTAAATTATAAATAAATAAAAGACTAGTCAATTTTTGCTTTGATAATTTTCTAAGTTCAAAGGTATATTTATAAGGATATTAAGGCACAGGGTGTATCAAACCTGCAGTGTCTAAATCTGTTTATGGCAATAAGCCACAAACCCATTGCTTTTGAGGGGAAAAAGTGAATTCACTAAACGCTAAGACATGGTTTTGCCTATTATTCACATTATAGGATTTTGTATGCTTTTAAGATTGTAATACCTTTATCAGAATCTTTGCTTAAGGTGTGTGTGTGTGTGTGTGTGTGTGTGTGTGTGTGTGTGTGTTGTTTGTTTGAGAAAGAGAGAGAGCATGTGTGCACAGGCGGGTGGGTGGGGGAAAGCAGAGGGTGAAGGAGAAGCAGGCTCAATCCCAAGACCTTGGGATCATGACCTGAGCCAAAGGCAGACACTTAACTGACTGAACCACCCAGTGGCCCATTAAGATGTGTATCTTAAACCCCAACGTAATTATAAGTTTGTCTAATTTTTCTACCAAAGATTACAATGTAATAAATGTTAATAATGCCTTTAGACAATAATAATACTACCTAAAGATTAAGCAACAATTAAATTAGCTTTTACCTTAACAAAGTTTTGTTTTGTTTTTTTTTTGGCAAAATTAGGTCTATGAGTTCTCCCCAAATCTAGCTTCTTATGAAAATACTTGACGCTCAGGCTCCTAAGTAAAATATGGATTATATGACTCCTGTTACAAGTATGAACAATGGCATGCTCTTTGTTTTCTAGTAAAATGTTATGAATCCTTGATGTCTATATGATTATCTATTGCAAAGGCAACATGTTCCCTAAGTTTATAATAACATAAAGACTTACTGTTAACAATCTGTAGTGACAGAAATATGCTTTATAATCACTACATGTAAGTATAAGATAGTTCCCAATTATATGTATTGACGGAAATATACATGCATGTGAGACTACCAGTCACTGTCTCTTTATAGAAATTCACTCTCCCATCAACTTCCACAAAAGTATTTGCTGATTGTCTGACTCTTCAGACCATTCTGTGGTCTTCATTCCAATTCAGAGTCTTCCTTTACCCTCTGCTTCAGCTGACTGTCTCAGAGTTTCCATCCTTTGTTCTCTTCTCACTCAGATTTAGCCATTCTCTGTGGGTAATTGTTTCTACTCTCCACAGACTTTATCTCCTTAATGCAAATTATTCTCGAATACACTGGTGTCCTCTGTGTAAGGTCTTCTTGCTCATTCTACATTAATATATCCTTCATGTCTACAAAATTAATTCATATTATCCACCTTTGATCCCATGGAAGTTTTTTTAACTCTCCAGCCCAGAATTATCTCTTGAGCTCAGAATTCACTTTACAGCTGCCTACGAGATATGCACATAGATGTCTTTTCCACATAGATGACATTTCCATGTCTGGAAATTACATGTTCCAGAACATGTTCATTATTCATTCTCCACAAAACCTTTGTATTAAACCTTGCTTAGTTGCTTTTGTACAATCTGCGTTAGTTAGGACACGAATTTCAGCCATTTTAATAAAGCCTGGAAAACAGTAATGGCTTAAATAGGAGAGGTCTTGATTTCTATTTCACATGCAAACGTAAGCATAGTAACCCAGGGCTGGTATGGTGGCTCCACAGAGATCCAGCCCACCCTTCTTACATCTTGTTACTCTTCCATTTTTAACACTTGGCTTTCTTTGTGTGGTCCAATTAACATGCTCCACATCCTGCCATCACATCTACATTCTAACTGGAAGAAAAAAGGAAAGGAGGAAGGGAAGGTAACACCTCTTCTTAAGTGGAGGCACAGAGGCATACATTCACTTCAGTTCACATCCCATTGACTAGAACTTTGCCACACGACACAGCCATGCTTAGCTACAAGGGAACCTGGAATATGCCCTCTTCAGCTTTTGTGGCCTGCAAAAACTCAGGGATTCTATTACAAAAGAGAAGGAGGATAATCTAGACTGAAAACAACCATCAAGCCCTCTCACATCAAGTGTGGGAAGAAACCCTTTAACATTTTCTCCTCTACTTGAATTTCTGCTACAGCCTCTTAATACGTATTGATTCTTTCCATGTGAGTATACACTGGATGGTTTCTGATCCCATAATCTGAATGAGTTAGGAAAAAATGCATTCACCAAACCATTGGCTACATATTGTGGTACCTAAGGCTGTGTTAATTCACTCTAACAAAGTGGATTAACTCTAACAAAGATACCACATCTGGCATTATCAGCAGCTATAATCACCTTCCAGACCCATTCAGTAGGGACCACCACTCATGCAGCCTTTAGATCTGGGGTCAGGTTCTGAAAAGAACCAGATATTTAATAGTTAGGCTTTGCAGACCATGCAGTCTCTGTTGCAGCCGTGAACCCACTGTAAGCTTAAACCTTGGACAGAACTCCATTTTTTTTAACTGCCTTTCGTATGTCTCCACTATAACTGGGCGGCCCTGACGTTGTGTCAGGAAGTCAACTAAGACTCAGTGTCCCACTATTTTTGAAATGTTTGGGTACATATTTTCCTGAGTAAATAGCCTTTGATCTCTTTTGGGAAAAGCTATGGGAATCATAACCAGGTATATTTGTCATGGTATAACAGAGTTCATCTCCATGGGGACCTGGCCATTTTGATTAATGGATTCTGGGTCTGAAAACTGACTCAGATCCATAAACTTGGCCAGGGATTATGACACTTACATTGTGGTGGCCACTCAGCCTTCCAGATATCCATCCTTGATTTCTTCCACCGGTTCGTGCTGAGTGATTCCTTTGTTAGTGCCCATCTATTTGCCCCTAGGGTTGTCACATTCTATTAATATTTTCCATAACCCTGTGAGTCCTGGCTGCCATTCTGACCTTGTTGGTCACTGAAATAATTGAAAACCTCTGCCTTCTGGCAATTAAGTGCTACTTTCTGGCCTCTTTGTTTCAGAGTCCAGTCATCGCCTTTGCCATCAATGAATCCAGTTCCATAATGACCTCTCCTACTATCAACTGTGGCATCACCAATCTACTGTTTAGAGATGCTGGTGCTTTTCTCACCAGTATATTCTTTATGGCCTTGGTAAATTGCGTGTCCACTGGGTCTTCCCATGGAACAAATTCATCGTACAGTCTTCCAGCCATATTTGTGTATCGATTCCAGCCTGCCTATTTTCCTGAGCCTTCACCCCCTTTACCACTCTTCCATCATGGCAATCCTAGCATTTCAGTTTTGCTTAACATGTACCATCTGTCTTGGTTGGCATTTTGACCATCTTTGAAATTCAGCCACTCTGACTATAAAGTCTTGGTGTTGGTCCTGAGCTTTCTCCAGCCTTTCCTTGCAGGAAATGAGAGTTTCTTTGTATGCAACCAAAGAGGCCTCCTTAACTTTCCACCCAGTTTTTGATCATTATCCTTCTATAGAGATGTTTAACAATAGCCATCCAATCTTATTATCTTTATAAGCTACTATATTCTCCATACATCTCAAATATCTTGTTCACTTGCACAATTCACCAATGGTGAAAAGTTTAACTCGACCTCATGCCAGGGTCTGTCTGTGTTTCATGTACCACCACTGATAAGGTTTTTTGTTGCCAGCAGGCAAGGAATGGCTCAGGCCCAAATTTTATCATATCTCTCTTGGACAACTTTTGGTACTTAATGTATCAGGTTGCATCCTCAGTAAGCATGAGCTGAGATAGAATTTATTATTGTAGAATTATTAGAGGCCATACCTTAATAAGAAGAGAAAAGGAAGCAGGAATGGCCAGAGGGAGAAGTTTAACTGTGATGCAGACATAACAGAGCTTCAGTCAACCCAGCAGAAAGCTCAGGAACAAATAAATGCTTTTCAGAGTCTTCCATCAGGTCTGTTCATACCCCTTCTCTCAGTCACAGAGGCAGGATGCCCTGGGAAGGGTACAACCTTTGGAAAGATAGCTCTCTGTACCTGAGCATATTCTAAAAGAGCTGACAGCTATAGATTTCTAGCTGTACTTCCTACAGTTGGAAAGTCCTCCTTGAAAGAACACCTGGTAGTGCATCTTTGTATCTGGCACATTCAGCTACTAGCACTTTTCTCCAATGGCTGAAACATTCTCATCCTTGTGCCTTTGAACATGCTGTTTCATCTTCCAGGCACACTCTTCCTCAGAAATCTGAAAATTTCAGGCTGTATTAGTTGCTCATGGCTGACCACATATCATTTATGCCATTATTATAGCCATTCTCAAGCTATATTTTTATATATAATTTTTATGTGTTTATATATATTTTATGTATTTATATCTCAATAATTTACTTATGCCTTTGCCCAATATACTGTGAACTTTTTGAAAATATGGATTATATTTTTCATTTTTGTATCCTTCACATCCAAAACAATGTCTTTCACAGAAGAAATAATTAAATAAACATTTCCTAAATAAACGAGAACCTGTTTTTACCCTATCCCTTTTCCTATCTCCTATGTAAAAATTAGACCCCCAAATCTTTCTTAACTCCTTTATTTTTTATTGCATTTTTACACAATTTTATTTTTATTTTATTTTATTTTTTTAGAGAGAGAAAGAGCTCAAATCAGGGAATCAGGGTTGTGGGGGAGGTCAGAGAGAGATAATCTTAGGCAGGTTCTACACTCAGCATAGAGCCTGATGTGGGGCTCAATCTCAGAAGCCTGAGATCAGGACCTGAGCTGAAATCAAGAGTCCAGTGTTTAACTGACTGAGCCACCTAGGCATCCCATTTTTACACAATTTTAAATTAATGACAGAGTAGGTAGTAACATTGGAATCTATATACTCAGTTCAGACTACTTCTCCAAGTCTTGCGTTCATATATTTTACTGACTGATGGACATTTTCTTCTGACTGCCTCAAGACATTTCAGACTCAATGTATCAATATAGTCCAAAGGGCATGCGCGATTTTTTTTTCCATTTTATTTATTTTTTCAGTGTAACAGTATTCATTCTTTTTGCACAACACCCAGTGCTCCATGCAAAACGTGCCCTCCCCATTACCCACCACCTGTTCCCCCAACCTCCCACCCCTGACCCTTCAAAACCCTCAGGTTGTTTTTCAGAGTCCATAGTCTCTTATGGTTCGCCTCCCCTCCCCAATGTCCATAGCCCGCTCCCCCTCTCCCAATCCCACCTCCCCCCAGCAACCCCCAGTTTGTTTTGTGAGATTAAGAGTCATTTATGGTTTGTCTCCCTCCCAATCCCATCTTGTTTCATTTATTCTTCTCCTATCCCCCTAACCCCCCATGTTGCTTCTCCATGTCCTCATATCAGGGAGATCATATGATAGTTGTCTTTCTCCGATTGACTTATTTCACTAAGCATGATACGCTCTAGTTCCATCCACGTCGTCGCAAATGGCAAGATTTCATTTCTTTTGATGGCTGCATAGTATTCCATTGTGTATATATACCACATCTTCTTGATCCATTCATCTGTTGATGGACATCTAGGTTCTTTCCATAGTCTGGCTATTGTAGACATTGCTGCTATAAACATTCGGGTACACGTGCCCCTTCGGATCACTATGTTTGTATCTTTAGGGTAAATACCCAGTAGTGCAATTGCTGGGTCATAGGGTAGTTCTATTTTCAACATTTTGAGGAACCTCCATGCTGTTTTCCAGAGTGGTTGGACCAGCTTGCATTCCCACCAACAGTGGAGCTAGTATCCAAAATCTATAAGGAACTTAGCAAACTCAACACCCAAAGAACAAACAATCCAATCAAGAAATGGGCAGAGGACATGAACAGACATTTCTGCAAAGAAGACATCCAGATGGCCAACAGACACATGAAAAAGTGCTCCACGTCACTCGGCATCAGGGAAATACAAATCAAAACCACAATGAGATATCACCTCACACCAGTCAGAATGGCTAAAATTAACCAGTCAGGAAATGACAGATGCTGGAGAGGATGTGGAGAAAGGTGATTTTTTTATCCCCAAACCTGCTTTTTGTTCTAGACTTTCTGTCTTCTTTGATTGTGCTACATAGTCTCCCAACTAGAAAGCTGAGAGCCTGCCTAAACTCCTTTTGCCTTCATTGTTAATGGTCACCAAATTCTGGTCACTTAACTTTTTAAATAATTTCAGCTCTATCTACTTTCTGTCTTCTCCATTCTAATATTTATGGCAATTCAGGTATTCCTCCAGTTTTCTGGGCAAATTCTTAGGTGATCTCTCTGTCTTCTGTCTTATTTAAAATCCATACTCCATCACACTTCTCCAAATAACTTCATACTGAATGGTGAGTGACTCAAAGCTTTCCCACTTAGATGAGAAACAAGGCAAGGATATCTTCTCCAACTACTGCTTTTCACATACACTGAAAATCCTAGTTAATGCAATAAGCTAAGAAAAGGATACAGATTGAAAAGTAAGAAATAAAACTGTCTTTTCAGATGACATGATTGTCTACATAGGAAATCTGAATGAATCAACAGACACCTGAACTAATAAGTGAATATACCAAAGTTATAATATACAAGGTTAATATACAAAAGTCAATCGCATTCTTTTTTTTTTAGATTTTATTTTATTTTAGTTTTATAATTTATTTGACAGACAGAGATCACAAGTAGGCAGAGAGGCAGGCAGAGAGAGAGGAGGGGAAGCAGGCTCCCTGCTGAGCAGAGAGCCCGATGCAGGGCTCCATCCCAGGACCCTGAGACCACAACCTGGGCCAAAGGTAGAGGATTTAACCCACTGAGCCACCCAGGTGCCCCAAGTCAATCACATTCTAATATATCAGCAATAAACAAGTAGAATTTGACATTAAAAATACATTTATCATTTACATTATCACCACTTCAAATCAAATACTTAAATATAAATCTAGCAAAGTATGTACAAGGTCTATATTAAGAAAACTACAAAACTCTTATGAAAGATATCAGTAAACTAAATAAATGGAGATATATTCCATGTTCATGGAGGGAAAGATTCGATATTGTCAAGAGGTCAGTTCTTCCCAACTTAATCTATAGACTCAATGCAATTCCAGTCAAAAAATCCCAGAAGTTATTTTGTGGATATTGACAAATGGAATCTAAAGTTTATATGGAAAGCCAGAAGATCCAGAATAGCCAACTTAATATTGAAGGATAACAAAGTTGGAGGACTGACAGTACCCAGTTTCAAGACCTAGTATAAAGCTACAGTAATTAAGACAGCATAGTATTGGTGAAAGATGAGAAAAATAAATCAATGGAACAGAATGGAGCCTGGAAACAGACCCACAAAAACATAGTCAACTGATCTTTGACAGGAGCAAAGGCCATAAAATGGAGCTAGATAGCTTTTCAACAAATAATACTGGAATAACCGGACATCCAGCAAAAAATGACTGAAACACAGACTTTACACCCTGCACACACAAAAATTAACTCAAAATGGATCATAGACCTAAGTGTGAAATGAAAAAATATAACCCTCTGGAAGATGACATAGGTGATCTTGGGTATGGTGATAACTTTTAAATACAACACAAAAGGCATGATCTATGAAATAAATATTGTAAACTGGAATTCATGAAAACTTAAAACTTCTACTCTTCAAAAGATAATGTCAAGAGAATGAGATGACAAGCCACAATCTCAGAAAACATTTGCAGAGGACATATCTAATAAAGAACCGCTATCTAAAACATATAAAGAACTATTAAAACTCAACAATAAGAAAATGAGCAGCTCAATTAAAAAACTTTGATGACACCTCACCAAAGAAGATGTATAAATGGCAAGTAAGAATATGAAAAGATATTCAACATCATATGTCATTAAAGTATTGCAAATCAAAACAATGAGATACACTGCATGCCTATTACAATAGCCAAAATCCAAAACACTGACAACACCAAATGCTGGTGAGGATGTAGAGTAAGAGGAACTCTCATTCATTCCCTGTGGGAATGCAAAGTAATACAGCCACTTTGGAAGACAGTTTGGTGGTTTCTTATAATACTAAACATACTCTTACCATACATTCTAGTAACCACAATCCTTGGTTGTGAAGTGAAAACTTATGTCCACGCAAAAAAACTTGCATACAGATGTTTATAGCAACTTTATTGATAATTGCTAAAACTTGGAATTAACCATGATTTTTTTAATCTTTTTTTTTAAAGATTTTATTTATTTATTTGAGAGAGAGAGAGAGACAGAGTGAGAGAGAGCACGAGAGGAGAGATCAGAGGGAGAAGGAGACTCCCTATGGAGCTGGGAACCTGATGCGGGACTCGATCCCAGGACTCCAGGATCATGACCTGAGCCAAAGGCAGTCTCTTAAGCAACCCAGGTGCCCCAACCATGATGTTTTTTAGAAGGTGTATAGATAGATAAGTATACTCTGTATATTACTATAATGGTGGATACATGTCATTGTATATTTGTTAAAACATAAAATTTGTAACACTAAGAGTGACTGATGTAAACTATGGACTTTGGGTATAATGATGTGTCAATGTAGGTTTACTGATTATAACAAATATACCACTCTGCTGTGAGATACTGATAGGAGGGAGGTTGGGCATGTGTGGAGACAAAGAGATATGGGAACTCCATATATTCCTCTCAACTTTGCTGTGATCTTAAAACTGCTCTAAAAAATAAAGTTGGGGGCACCTGGGTGGCTCAGTGGGTTAAGCCTCTGCCTTCAGCTCAGGTCATGATCTCAGGGTCCTGGGATCGAGCCCCACATCGGGCTCCCTGCTCAGCAGGGAGCCTGCTTCCTCCTCTCTCTCTGCCTGCCTCTCTGCTTACTCATGATCTCTCTCTGTCAAATAAATAAATCTTAAAAAAAAAAAAAAAAAAAGATAAAAAATAAAGTTGATTAATCTTTTTTTAAAACTGGAAAGTCCTGAGGTGCTTGAGTGGCTCAGTGAGTGAAGTGTCTGACTCTTTTCTTTCTTTTTTTTTTTTTTTTGAGATTTTATTTATTTATTGGACAAAGAGAAAGAAAGACCAGGAGTAGGCAGAGAGGCAGGCACAGAGAGAGGAGGGGGGAGCAGGCTCCCTGCTGAGCAGAGAGCCCAATGTGGGGCTCGATCCCAGGACCCTGAGATCATGACCTGAGTGGAAGGCAGAGGCTTAACCCACTGAGCCACCCAGGTGCCCCAAGCATCTGACTCTTGACTTTGGCTTACATTGTGATCTCAGTGTCATGAGATGGAACCCCCACCAGCGCATGAGGGGAGATTCTCTCCCTCCATCTGCCCCACCCCCGATGAACACACACACTCTTTCTCAAAAATAAATAAATAAATAAAATAAATAAAATTAAATCAGAAAATCCTACATGAAGAAAAGGTATCACCATCATAAATACACAAATAATCAAAGCCTTTTTAAATAAGTCTTTTAAATTCTATGACCATGGTGGTTGTCTTTCACTTTTTGGTTGGTATCCGTAAAAAAAAATAGATATAAGAAAAAGGAAGTTTCTAAGATTGTATTGATTTATATGTAATGCTATCACTTTCCCTACTGATTTACAAATATTTATTTTAAAGAAAGTAGATTTACTGCAATGCAAAATACAGGATATATCCTATTTGATTAAATGATCACTACAGATCAAGTTGGTAGTTATTTAATCAAAGCCTAAGTAACATTTTTGTGGTGAAAAACAAATTATATTTGTATAGTTTCTCCTCGTGGTAATTTTCAGTTACATAATATACAATGGCACAAAGATTGGTTTTAAATACATATTATACATAATTAATATTTAAAGTTTTAAAACAATTGTTCACCAGTATATTATATCATTGGAAACATAAAATTTTGGAGGTTAAAGGAGCTTACATGCTATTTTATTTAAACTTCTCTTTGAATCCAGGAATCCCTTTACCCACATTTAAGCAGCAACTCAGCAGAAACCAGTGTAAAACCTCCCACAGAATTTTTTTTTTTACTTGAAAGTAAAATAAGTTAACAATAAGTAAAAACTAGTTTACTGACTTTGCATGTAAACAGCCTCAGAAAATTAAAAGATTGAGAGTCAAAAAAGAATTTTAGTTCAAGTATAATTTAAACTTAAACTACATAATAAAGAACATAAGGAAAAATGACACTTTTATTTTAGAAGGATAGAACAGGCTTCTAAAACAAGGTCAGTTTCTTGGAGTTTGAAGAATCAAAATTTTTATTAAAGGGAATTTTCTTTTTTATTTATTTTATTTTTTTTTAAGATTTTATTTATTTGTCATAGAGAGAGCACAAGCAGGCAGAGTGGCAGGCAGAGGCAGAGAGAGAAGCAGGCTCCCTGCTGGACAAGGAGCCCGATGCAGGACTTGATCCCAGGATGCTGGGGTCATGACCTGAGCTGAAGGCAGTGGCTCAACCGACTGAGCCACCCAGGCGTCCCATGGAATTTTCTTTTTTTTTTTTTTAAGATTTTACTTATTTATTTGACAGAGAGAGAGATCACAAGTAGGCAGAGAGGCAGGCAGAGAGAGAGGAGGAAGCAGGCTCCCCGCGGAGCAGAGAGCCTGATGCGGGGCTCGATCCCAGGACCCTGAGATCATGACCTGAGCCGAAGGCAGCGGCTTAATCTACTGAGCCACCCAGGCGCCCCTGGAATTTTCTTTTTTAAACAACATTAGCATGCCATAAAACAAGATGGCACTTATTCCATGTTTCTGCAAGTCTTTTCCTATCTTCTTCAGAAAGGAAATTTCCACTTATTTGAAGATTACCCATTACTGGGATCACTCATACAAAATGTAGTTTCCCAAAGTTGTGAATAGGATAAGAAAATAACAAACTTCATGGCACACAAACAGTAAATACAGCTGATTGCAGAAGCCAATGAAATACCTCATTGGTCACTGGGTTATTTGTATCCTTCCGAGAATATGAATTTTGAGCATTTTAATTATCCTTTTAGTCATGGATGGTATTTGGTCAGGAGGGTGATGAATAAATGAGTATCACCCAGCAACATGGTAGTATTAATATGGTCAAAAGCCAGATATGCTTGTGGTCCTTTGAAGTCAAACAGTACTTCTAATACTGTTACATTGGTTATTTGGTTTTTGGCCTTCTCTTTAACAATGAGAAAGCTCTATATTTTTCTATATAAAATAGGACTTGTTAATGAGAATGTAGAAAAATTTAGCATGGCAATTACCAAGAGTCAATTTTCCTTACAAACTAAGGAGAATATTTTTTATCATTATTTTCATTCAATGCTTTGGTGATACTTGAAGATGCAGGGAAATGTCATGGTGGAAGTAATAGTAATTTTTTTTTTAATTCTTGTTTTAGTAAAACTCATTACAACTATTATGAATCAATTTTTGGCTAAGTGAGGAGGAAAGTTTTACCAGCTGATGGCCGTTTGATGACCTACATGGAAAGAATTGGTAGACTCAGGAGAGCACAATTGAGAGAAGTGATCACATCACAAAATGTGACATCATTCTTTGGCACCAGCTGGCATCCTGGACATGGAGAGTGAGTTAGACTCTCAACCCTAAATTTTCCCCTCAAGATTACCCTTGTGGCTCACCAGAGGGCAGTGTGCAGTAATCGGCTCCACCACCTCCTACGTTGGATGTTTCCTTTGGAACAGCCAATGTCAAATCATCAGAAACAGAACACAGGCAAGAGAATAAATTATGGAAGTTGTTTTGTTAGATTTGTTGTATCTGTACCCCCTACATGGAATTCTTAATATTGAGAAATTAATCAATCACCACATGAGATATAAAGTAATTACTTTTAATGAGTTTCTAGTAAACTGTGTTAGTTTCAAATTTACAACAATAGTTTTGGAATTACTAAACTCAATTCTCCTCTTTAGACTTACAAATGCATAATATTATTCAAAGGTGAATAAACTTCCTTCCTTCACACATCTCACATGTGAAATCTCAAGGGTTTTCAATTAATTAAATAATTCAGTGAGCACTTACTGAACAATTAAAGTGTGGGATATAACAAAATAAAGCACCTATAACGCTTGCTCGAAAGGAGCTTGAACTCTATCAAGGGATGAAAGTGTAAATGAAAAATTAAAAACATGATCAAACTTATACAAAGTAGAAGATACATACAAAATGTATTGAGAAGATGGAGATCTGAAAGCTTTTGGGAAGCTCAGAATCTGAGCTGAGTCTTGCAACTGAGGCAAAATTCTAAGACATATTGAAAGTGATAACAGCACATCCTAGATAAAGGAAACATATGGATACGGTGGGTTAAAGGACCTAGGAGGTCAGAGAATGCAAAAGGTAGTAGTAGAAATAATGCTAGAGAACTATTTTGTGAATAGGTCCTTGAGAGTATTGAATATCAGGATGGGATGCTCCAAAAACTAAGCTGATAATGGAAAATTGTGGGACCAGAAAATCAACATTTGCTCTGTATACTAAGAAAATTGATCTGACAGTATTGTGTAGGATAGATTAGATAAGTAAGAATCCAAAGGTAGGGAGTTGAGTTAGAAGGCGATTTCAATACTCCTGCATACTTTGAGATTGAAAATGAGGCAAGCAAGAGGGTCTGTAAATATGAGGCACCTGGGTGGCTCAGTGGGTTAAGCCTCTATCTTCGATTCAGGTCATGATCCCAGGGTCCTGGGATCGAGCCCCACGTCGGGATCTCTGCTCAGCGGGGAACCTGCTTCCTCCTCTCTCTCTCTCTGCCTGCCCCTCTGCCCACTTGTGATCTCTGTCTGTCAAAATATATAAATTAAATTTAAAAAAAGGAGGGTCTATAAATGTAAAATTGGTATGAGTAAAAACTAATATGGGTGGGGTAAAAAGAAAAAGAAGTCAAAACAAGAGTTTGAGTTTTTGAGCTAAAGTGGGAGGATGACAACTTTATTCATTGAAATACAGGACCCAGGAAAAGCGGGTTTGAGAAATAAATTGCTATAGTAACCAAAAATATTAAATAGAATATCCTAGTTAAAATCTTTATAAAGCTAGGGGTGCATGGTGGCTCTGTCAATTAAGCCTCTGCCTTCAGCCCGGGTCATGATCCCAGGGTCCTGGGATCAAGCCCTGCATGGCACTCCCTGTTCAGAGAGGAGCCTGCTTCTCCCTCTCCCTCGGATGTTGGCCCTACTTGCACGATCTCTCTCTCTCTGTCAAATAAATAAATGAATAAATAAAATCTTTAAACTGTTTTGAATTTTTTGAATGTGAAATTTTAAGAGGAGTTTATTGAGCACTCATGATGAACATAACAGACTTACATTATATTGTTGTGTTATATGGGAGGAACTTCAAGGTGTTCTCCTACCACCAAGGAAAATAAGGTTTGTTAAACTTTATTGTTGCTAAAAACTTAAGAGTACCCTAATTTTACCAAACGGTGGTTGTGCTTAATAAAAAGGAAAGAATTGCAACCTTTCACTAATGCAGTCATGTTCTGGGCATTTTTTTCTTTCTGATAAAAAATATGATAGAACATTTAAAGTTCTATAAAGTAATCAATAATCTTGATGAAGAAACAAAGAGAACTAAATATGACTTCCTTTAATATTTTTTAAAATTTTTTAATTAATTTAATTAACTGAAAAAGCCTATGGTGGAGTCTCATTTGTCCAAATACATTGTAATATTTTTGCCCACCTTGGCTAACAGTTACAAAACCCAGAGATGAAGCTGTGAAAGAAACTTTTCCAGTTGAAGCAACTGCTTCTGTTACAAATTTTTCAATCAATGGTACAGGAAGTTTTGTAGTTGCTTCGATTTCATCTGTTAGTTTTTCTACTCAAATTAAATAAATGACATCATAAGTGGCATGGACTTGTTTCTTAGCCACTAAAAAAATCCTAGTAGTAAATTTCCCACACTTGAGTTTTATATTCCTATCTTTCACTCTTGACCCCTTGAGACACTTGCTAATCAAATAGCTCTTGTCCATACTTGGACCCTACAGCTTAAAATTTTTTTTTGCATGCCAACCACAAAGGAGTGTTTCACATGTTAATCATATCCTCTCCACCCTGCTCTCATGCCTATATAATTTAAGACAAAAATGAGCCTTTTATCTTGATGGAATGTTGTACCTGGTATTTCTTAGTGTATGTATGGTCAAATTAGAGCTGCAAGGCACTAAGCTATTCTTTTTTTTTTTTTTTTTAAGATTTTATTTGACAGCGAGAGAGAGAGAGAGAGAGAGCGAGCGAGCAACCACAATCAGGGGGAGCTGCAGGCAGAGGGAGAAGCAGGCTTCCCACTGAGGGAGCCTGATACAGGACTTGATCCCAGGACCCTGGGATCGTGACCTGAGCTGGAGGCAAGCACTTAACCAACTGAGCCACCCAGGTGCCCCAGGCTTTATGCTATTCTTATCATTTTACTTTGTCACCTCCATGTACTAAGTTACTGTAGGAAGCCCTGTGGAATTCAATACCACCACAGTTTCAGGTGAACTTTTTAGAAATTGACACCATAACACCACATTTTGTTATGCTTGACCCTTTTGCTGTTTATATAACCCCAACTAGAATGTAAGCCATATGAGGGGAAGGACGGTATCTAGTTTAAGAAGCACACTGAGCACCCAGGCTTGTTAGAAAACAAGCATGGAATGGAAAACTCAGCCAGTTCCAAGACTTCTGGCAGTGGGAAACATCATAATATTGGCTGGTATTCTGCTAAAGGGGGGAAAAAGTGGAGGTACTAGGAAGTGAGATTATAGTTATTATGTAAGGATCAGAAAGCATAAGAGAATTAAACATCTCTGGTCTCCCCTTTCATAGATATTTCTCCAATATATCTTTATTTGTATATGCATATAATTAATTGTGATGAAATACACATAAAATTTACTAACTTAACCATTTTTGAGTGTACCACTCAGTACACTACATACATTCACAGTGTTGTGCAACCATCACCATCATTTATCTCTAGATCTCTTTTCATCTTAGAAAACGTGAAACTTTGTACCAATTAAACAACAAACCTCCATTACCTTCTCTGCCCAGAACCTATAAATTACCATTTCCCATCTGGCCGAATCTGGCCACTCCAGGTAACTAACTCATAGAAATGGAATCACGTATTTGTTTCTTTGTAACTGGCTTATTTCACATAACATAATGTTCTCAAGGTTTACCCATGTTTTCATATGTCTCAAAACTTCCTTTCTTTTTTAAGGCTGAATAGCAGTCTATTGAATGTATATACCACATTTTCTCAGTTCATCTGTCAGTGGACACTTGGGTTGTTTCTACCATCTGGCTATTGTGATTAATAGTGTTATGAACATGGATATAGAAATATCTCTTCAAGAAGTGCTTTCCAGGATTGGGAGGGAGACAAACCATAAGTGACTCTTAATCTCACAAAACAAACTGGGGGTTGCTGGGGGGAGGTGGGATTGGGGGGGGAGGGGGGTTATGGACATTGGGGAGGGTATGTGCTATGGTGAGTGCTGTTAAGTGTGTAAACCTGGCGATTCACAGACCTGTACCCCTGGGGATAAAAATACATTATATGTTTATTAAAAAAAAAAGAAATAAATAAAAAATTAAAAAAAAAAAAAAAGAAGTGCTTTCCGTTCTTTTGGATATAGACCCAGAAGTAGAATTGCTGGATGATATGATACTTCTATTTTTAATTTTTTGAGGACACTCCATACTGTTTTTGTTTTTCTTTCTTTCTTTTTTTTTTAAGATTTTATTTTTTTGTCAGAGAGAGAGAGGACAAGCAGAGGAAGCAGCAGGCAGAGCAGGCAGAGGGAGAGGCAGGCTCCTCGCTGAGCAGGGAGCCTGATGTGGGACTTGACCCCAGGACCCTGGGCTCACAACCTGAGCTGAAGGTAGCCACCTAACCAACTGAGCCACCCAGCTGTCCCTCCATATTGTTTTTCATAGTAACTGTACCACTTTACATTCTCAGAGTGCAAAAGTGTTACAATTTCTCCACATTTTTGCAAACACTTATTTTCTGTTTGGTTTTTGTTTGATAGTAGCCACCTTAATGGGTGTGAGGTAGTATCTCATATGGACTTAATTGCATTTCACTACTGATTAGTGATTTTGAGCATCTCCTTGTGTGTTTATTGGTCATGTGTATCGCTTCTTTGGAAAAATATCTATTGACTCTTTTGCCCATTGATATACCAGGTTCTTTGGGGTTTTTTTGTTGTTGAGCTGTTGTTCTTTATACATCCTAAATATTAACCCCTTGTGACATATGTGATTTGCAAATATTATCTCCCATTCTGTAAGTTACGTTTTCACTCTATGGATCATGTCTTTTGATGCACAGGAGTATTATGTAGTTTACACACTGTTTTATGTAGTCTAGTTCATCTATTTCTTTTTCTTTTGTTGCCTGTGCTTTTAGTGTCATAAGCCAAGAAATCATTGACACGTCCAGTGCCATAAAGACTTTCTCCTATGTTTTCTTCTAAGGACTTTATCCTTTTTAACTCTTCACATGTAGGTTTTTGATCCATTCTGAGTTCATTTTTGTATATGACGTAAGATAAAAGTCCAACTCCATTGTTTTTGTATGTGTCGTGCCAGTTTTCCCAACACCATTTGTTGAAAAGACTGTCATTTCCCCATTAAATGGTCAAGTCACCCTTGTGAAAAATCATTTGGCAATACAAGTGAAGGTTTAGTTCTGAATTTTTTATGCTATTCCATGTGTCTACACTTTTTTTAAAAAAAGATTTTATTTATTTATTTGACAGAGAACACAAGCCGGGGGAACAGCAGGAGGAGAGAGAGAAGCAGGCTCCCCACTGAGCAGAGAGCCTGACCCGAGGCTCAATCTCAGGACCCTGGAATCATGACTGGAGCTGAAGGCAGATGCTTAATACTTGAGCCACCCAGGTGCCCCTACACTGTTTTTATTACCATGGCTTTGTAGTAAGTTTTGAATCAGGGAGTATGAAGCAACCAAATTTGTTCTTCCTTTTGTTTTGGTTATTCAGGGTCCCTTGAAATTTCATATGAATTTTAAGATTTTTTTTTTCTAATTCTCAAAAAATAACTGTTGGTTTTGATAGGATTTTGATTGTGTTGGGTCAGTAAGTCACCCTAGGTAGTATGGGTATCTTAATATTAAGTTTTCAGTTTCAAATATATCTTAAGCCTGGGAACAAGGACCATTTCTAAAAAGCCATTTATTTGGATGAAAAGAATTGTAAACAATTTTAGCTAGGCAACCAAAATGTCAAGCTCCAAGCAACTGATGAGGGAGTAAAGATTGGAGTTGTTTGCTGGTCAAAAAATTGAAACACAAGCAGTAGAGTTCACTAATCTGGTGGAAGATACAACAATACAGTTAGATACAGTTTTGTTATTATTAAATTCCTACGTATACAAGGTTTTACTTATGTGTTTTTTGTTTTTTGTTTTTAAAGATTTTATTTATTTATTTGACAGATAGAGATCACAAGTAGGGAGAGAGGCAGGCAGAGAGAGAGAGAGGAGGAAGCAGGCTCCCCGCCAAGCAGAGAGCTCGACGCGGGGCTCGATCCCAGGACCCTGGGATCATGACCCGAGCGAAAGGCAGAGGCTTTAACCCACTGAGCCACCCAGACGCCCCATACTTATGTGTTTTTTATTCTATTTCTATTGATTATGTCTATGGTGACATGGTGGCACCGAATTACATTTTTTTTTTAAGATTTTTTTATTTATTTATTTGACAGAGAGAGATCACAAGTAGGCAAAGAGGCAGGCAGAGAGAGAGAGAGGGAAGCAGGCTCCCCGCTGAGCAGAGAGCCCGATGTGGGACTCGATCCCAGGACCCTGAGATCATGACCTGAGCCGAAGGCAGCGGCTTAATCCACTGAGCCACCCAGGCGCCCCCCGAATTACATTTTTAATTATTGTAATTTTATCATTTGTTTTAATAGCCACTAGGCCAATTATCTATGCATTGTTCTTTTCATAAATAATTTAATCTTGGGGCACCTGGGTGGCTTAGTCATTGAAATGTCTGCCTTCAGCTCAGGTCATGATCCCAGGGTCCTGGGATCAAACCCCACATCCTGCTCCCTGCTCAGCGAGCAGCATGCTTTTCCCTCTCCCTCTGCCTGTCACTCTGCCTGCTTGAGCTCTTTCTCTCTGTCAAATAAATAAATAAAATCTTTAAAATAAATAAATAAAATAATTTAATCTCATTCATGATTTTTTCAAGAAAGCTTTATGAAATTTTTATCAAGTTTAAAAAACATTCTGATGAGAATTTTCACTTAAATCATATTAGATATATGAGTTCACTTGAAGGCACTTGATATCTTCATAATACTGAACATCCAAGAATTAGGTATGACTTTCCATTTATTCAAGATTTATCTTTCTACAAAAAGTTCTATTAATTTCTTTATATACTTCCTACATATTGTTAAGTTTAACATATTATATAATACACATTATATAAGTTTGATTAAGCATTGGATTTTGAATTTTATCTATTATATCAATCAGGGATCAACCCAGAACACTGAAGGCACTCCATGTAATCCACCTACAGAGTTTAATATAGGGATTGTGGGCTTACGCAACTCTTAGAAGAACAGGAGACACAAGATCAGGGAGTTCAAAAGTAAAGATTTCAGCCTGTAACACCACAGCAGGTGGTTCTCAAGAATTCTTGAAAAAGCCAGTATAGATCTCATGTTTGCTCATTTGTCAGTTTGCAACTGCCTCCAGAGAGTAATGACCTTTCCTTCTCTTGTGCCCTATAAACCTCATGTCAGTGCTTCTTACTGGTAGTCGTGGCTTCTCCTCTGCTATAAAAGGGTAAAGAAATAATGCTAAGTGAACAACTATCCAGTCCAATTTAAGAAGATCAACACTGTTGCAATGAATATCTAATTTCTTTTAATGTGATAAGTTATATGAATGGGCTTTGTAACATTAAGCTATATTTGGGGGAAAAATGCCTAACTCATTTTGGTGTGTTTTGTGACATACTGTCAACTTTAAAATTATTTTATTTACTTGAATTTTTTGTATTATTTTTATAAAATTTTTCTGCAATGATATCATATTATGGTATCTTTGGTTCTGCTACCAAGATTATATTTGCATTATAAAATAAACTGAGAACATTTCTATCTTTTCTTATCTTCTGAAAATTTAAATTTATCACATGGAAATTACCTATTGCTTGATATTTGGAAATAACACAAAAAACTTCTGGGCCCAATACTTTTTTTACCCATCACACCCCCCCATCCATTTTATGAGTAAATGTTGATCTGTGCTCTTCTCAATTTAACCAATACTATAATAGAAATGGATAAACTTTCCAAAGCTGAAGAAATATGTACATTTGTAATGGAAATAGTTCAATAACTGGACCAGGCTAAAGTAATTAAAAAATGGACATATTAGGATAAAAATTTTAAATTTCAAAGATAAAAGAAAATATTCTATGACAAAGCAGCCAATTAACACAGGTTGCCTGTAAAGGAGTAAAAATCAGATTGGCCTTGGGCTTGACCATAACACTGAAAGGGAGAAAACAATGTATCCTCCTTTTGAGACAACATTTTGTTACCCAAAATTCTAACTCAGCTAAATTGTTTTTACATACAAGCCAACAGAACGGCATTCTCATATATGCAGGGGCTCAGAAATTGTACTATCTGAATTTTCTGAATGAAAACATTTTCAAAGAGATGCTTCTGTCCAATTGGAAATGCATCAAAATAAATGATAAAAGAGAGAAGAAATTATAATAAAAAAGAATTGAAATGAGCATCAATGGCAGTTCAACATTGCATTAAATTTAGATGTTTGTTGGAATTACTGAAACAAAACTAGTGCAAACGTCAAAACATTAAGAGATGTCTAATACAAAATATTTTCTAAGATTAAAGGCAATCATTAACAGGATTTAAAACAACACGGCAAAAACATAACAGTTGTGTGAGCTTGGGCATGAGGCAGTTTGTTTTTGCAGTCACTGTTGGTAAAATAATCTAATCATTTCATAAAATAATTTGGGGGACCTCTGGGTGGCGCAGTCAGTTGAGTGTCTGATTCTTGGTTTCAGTTCAGGTCCTGAACTTGGTGGTGTGGGATTGGGCCCCAAATTGGCAATACAATCAGCAAGGAGTCTGCTTGGTTCTCTTTCCCTCTACCCCTTCCACTTGTGTGCTCTCTCTCTCTGACTAAAATAAATAAATAAATATTTTTTTAAAAAGATAATTTGGTAACACATTCTATAACTTTTTAAAAATTCATACTTTATGGGGGCGCCTGGGTGGCTCAGTGGGTTAAAGTCACTGCCTTTGGCTCAGGTCATGATCCCAGGGTCCTGGGATTGAGCCCCGAATCAGGCTCTCTGCTCAGCAGGGAGCCTGCTTCCTGCCTGCTGCTCTGCCTACTTGTGATCTCTGTCTGTCAAGTAAATGGGTAAAATCTTTAAAATAAATAAATAAATAAAAATAAAATTTATACCTTATGACCCAGTATTTCTACAATTAGAAATTTGTTCTAAGGAATAAGGAAATAACATGCAAAGATTTATATCAAGATTTGTCTTTAAACTCTTGTTTATAATAGAAAATATATAGACCTATTATCTTCTCTCCCATGACTTGGTCTCTATATTTGTTTGTTTTGTCTTTTAAATATCTTATTTATTTATTTGAGAGAGAAAGACAGAGATAGAGGTAGCTAGAGAGAGCATGAGCAGGGAGGAAAGAGAAAAGCAGACTCCCTACTGAGTGGGCATGGGGGGTGGTACTCAATCCCAGGACCCTGGGATCATGACCTGAGCCAAAGACAGATACCAGATACTTAACTGACTGAGCCACCCAGGTGCCCCTCTATATTTGTTTTCTAAATACTAATTTTATTTCCTGTAATGTTGCTTCATTTCTATTAAGATCTTGTAAAATCCCATTGCATTTTTAATTAATTAAATCTTTTTCTAATTCAAGTACTTGGAAATTTTGTCCTTTTTTTTTTTTTAATTACCTCTCTTTGTCTCAATTTACAGACTTGCCCTCTGATCTTTCTTCTGTTATTTTATAGAAATCAGGTTTTCCTGAATATTATTTAAAATACATAGATGATGTTCTTTTTTAAAATATGGCACTGCTTCCACTATAACCAAGGAAATCTCTTGAATGTTATGACAGGTGAATGGTACTCTTCCATAGGTTCCTGTGCTGTTGCTGAGATTAACCTTTTTTTTTTTTTGCATCTCTAAAGGAACATGTTAAAAGAGGAGTTAGCCAGCTGTGCCAGCAGGAAGTGCCCTTTGAATGGTGCTGTATACTGGTATGATGAATCCAGCAGCAATGTGAAAAACAGGTAAGAAGGATGTTCACACCTTAGGCGGGGAACCTATTTGTGTGGATATAAGAATATTCTGGGGGGAGAAAAGATAATGAGGGTCCAGACTATACCTATTTCAATGGAATTGAGAAGAGAGTTTCAATTTGAGAAATATTTAATTGGTACTAATAACAAACATGGTGGTTTATTCATGTGAGAGTTGAAAGAGAGAAGGGACGAAATAAAGAATTATTCAGAAATATCAACCTTGGATGACTGGGTTAAAGATGAACTGCTAATTGAGACAGGAAATAAAGGAGGAAAAGCAGACTTCTGGAGTTTAGACAATAATTTCAGTTTGAAACTTACTTAGTTTGGGCTATTTATATGAAAACCAGGTGGAAATGCTAAGTAGACAATCTAAAATACGGAACTAGATAAGTTTTTGGAGGTGGAAATAAGGATTTGAGCATTATCAATAAACTGTAGTTAAAACAAAGACAAACAAACCAACCAACCCAAAAAAACAAAACAGAACAACAACCAAAACAGCACAAAATCTCTGAATCAAATTCCCCTGGAAGAAGGTAGAGCAAGGAGAAAATGCTGAGAAAACAGAAGAACATTAATATTTAAGGAATGGCTAGAAGAAAATCTAGTGAAGGGTGCTAAGAGGTGACAATGATTAGAAAAAGAAACAGGGAAGTATGGTGTTACAGAAGCCAAATCAGGAGAAAAAAATTTTTTTTAAAGATTTTATTTATTTGACAGAGATCACAAGTAGGCAGAGAGGCAGGCAGAGAGAGAGAGAGGAGGAAGCAGGCTCCCCACTGAGCAGAGAGCCCGATGCGGGGCTTGATTCCAGGACCCTGAGATCATGACCCGAGCCAAAGGCAGAGGCCCCAACCCACTGAGCCACCCAGGTGCCCCGAAAAAAATTTTTTTGAACTATTCTAATTTAGAGAAAAAATAGAAAGTCGAAAGGACCAGAGCCAGCATAGGAGGTAAAAATTGAAGAGTGGCCTTAAGAGATGGTGATTCTGGATAAGGAAGATGTGGTCCATATACACAATGGCGTATTAAGCCTCCGTCAGAAAGGATGAATACCCAGCTTTTGTAGCAACATGGACGGGGCTGGAAGAGATTATGCTGAGCGAAATAAGTCAAGCAGAGAGAGTCAAGTATCATATGGTCTCACTTATTTGTGGAGCATAACAAAGAACATGGAGGACATGGGGAGATGGTGAGGAGAGGGAGTTGAGGGAAACTGGAAGGGGAGATGAACCATGAGAGACTATGGACTCAGAAAAACAACCAGAGGGTTTTGAAGGGCGGGGGGGAGGTTGAGGAACCAGGTGGTGGGTAATAGGGAGGGCACGTACTGCATGGAGCACTGGGTGTGGTGCAAAAATAATGAACACTGTTACGCTGAAAATAAACAAATAAAAAAAAAGAGAGATGGTGATTCTGTCATTAGCAATCTTACAGAGAGCTCAATCATAGGACGTATACTAGAATGTTACAGAGGAATGAGCAGTAACAGATAAGAAAGCTGAGCAGTAACAAAGAAATAAGAAAGCTTGGTTAAAAAAAGAGAAGGAAGGCATTAAACAGTTCTCTTTTTTTCTCCTTCATTCCATGTAAATTTTTACTAATATATACTTAAGGAAAGTGCAAAAATCGTAAGCATATATTCAATGAATATTCACAAAGTGAATATGGAACCACTCATTGAACCAACATACAAATCAAGAAGCAAACTACCAGAATCTCAAAGACCTCTTCTGTATATCCTTTCTCTACCCATCTCCCCTCTTTGCCAAGCATAACTGTTATCTTCACATCTAAAACTAGATCAGATTTATTGTCTCTGTACTTACCCATCTTCTAAAATAAAATGTAACTAATCTAACATATTTCAATAACTTAAGATAGTTATAATGATCGCAAAGTACAGGTTAGGGCCGGAGCCTCACTGGCCTCCATAGCCATAGAGCCAGGTGGTGGAACTGAAGGATCATAGGTGCTTCTAAACTAATTGAATTATTATATATTTATATATATAATTATGAAAGAACAGATCTTCATAATCAGTTGCCATCCTCCCAATCTTCCTACTCTCCCAATGTTCTATGACCTTCTCAGGGCCATTGCATCTGCTTTGCTTTGAAATCATTCTCTTACTACAATGTATTAAAAAACCAATGGTGGAATATGGCAATAAAAATGCTTTTATCCAAGAATTAAAACTCTTCACTTATTTCCAGTTGAAAGATCTCTTTTTAGCTCGCCTGCCCTTCAGTATTTCCATCACATTCTGTTCATTATTTCTAGCACTGCTCGGGACTGCCTCCTAACAACTTTCACGAATAGTTTGTCCGTTCTGCAACTCGTTAGTAAAATCCCTGACTCATTTTTCTACTTCAGGCTCTTTTATAGCTTTAATAAATGTAACTGTTTTTATTAATAGCAAAATCCTTAAAGACAGGGACTTATTTTATTCCTTAAATCATAAAGATAAATCCCAAGATCATATAGCTCTATCATTCCAAAGATTTCTACATTTTTCTTGTAAAATACATTCATTTGTAGTGAAAAGCAGCTGAGTGGAAATCTGATTAAAAAACAACTGTCATTGATTTTGTATGGCTCTCTTAATTGCCTGCCATTCCTTCCACATATTCTCTATTTAATTTGATCTGATACCATTAAAATATTAACCTCAGGGAAACTTACAGGGATTCAAATGTTTACGATTAAAACCATAAGTTAAAGCTGCTTCTTTGCCCATACTCTCCACGCTTGTTCCTAACAAAAGCAAAGATTAAATGGAATTCTTTCTTGCATTTGGATAGTGCATTGAACTCACTTTGCCTGAACAACATACCTTATGACAAAGCACCAAGATTACTTTTATGACCAAGTGTTCAAAAAAAGAATTCAAAGCTTTTTTGGGAATAGCTAGATTGTATTGTCATATCAAAAGCTCATTTGTGAACATAAGGGTCTCTGGTAACAAAAACAAAGCAAAACATTGTTATATAAAATATAACTTTTGTTATAGTGAGCTATAAGGAGAAAAAATTCAAATTTGAAATATCCCTCAGCTCTTGGAAGAATAGATTTTTTTGAATTGTAAATATTTTATATGAAAGAGTATCAACTGATATTCCTAGATATTCCAGAGTATTTATTTTCTAAAACCTATGTACTTTCATCTACATAGAAAATACAGATAAAACTGATTATCAAAGCAAGTATAAGAGCAAAAATGCCAAGAAATATAAAAGCGAAAAGGGCAGAAAAAGCAATTTGGTTGAACCAGAAAGTTTGGGTTCAGGATAATGACTGATTCATAAAAAAAATTAAAAAATAAGGAGAGAGGGAGAGAGCGCTTTAACTTTCTAGGCAGCCCAGGTGGCAGATGGAGAATATTTAAGTTACACGCTTTTCTGTTTAAATAATAAGTATCACACTAGTTAGAAAAACTTCCCCCATTAAACTCTAAAGAAATTTAATTAGAACTTCATATTGGACATCCAGAATAAAACAATAGATATTTTTAAAAACCAAGGTTTTATAAAAGTTTTTGCAATATTGAGGGCATTATGGAAGTTTATATTGTAATATATAAGTTGTGGTACTTTTAAGGCAAATGTATACTTTAGTTTACTAATTGGGTTTTCATGTGAATTTTAAACTGTCAACATTTAAGATCTTTAAACAGCTTTACCTTTGCAGAACGTTTTTTAGAAAGCAAAAATTCAAAGGTAAGAGGAGTTAAGGGAAGAAGCAAGAAATTGACATCAGTATTTATGGACTAATTCATTTTTGTTGACTGCAATATCCTTGTAATTGTTCCGTTACCTTTCCTTGGATTTATGACGCATAAAGCTGTGAATAACTTAGAAAATTACTCTAAATGCTTCAGAATATGTATAGCAACAATAGGACCCATATTTCCTATTCAGTCTCCTAGTTTTTCCACAGAACAGCCTCTTTGTCTCTTCACATATATGGTTTTATAGCATATAATAATCTTACACGTTTGTAGCAACACAATAAGCATTTAATAATTACAACATGAGCAAAATATTAGATGTTTCTTTCTGGAGAAATAGAGACCTATATCTAATCACTCAACTGCCATAATTTTAAAAGCTGCTTTATACATTAATTTGAAAATTATTTCTGTGAGAAAAATACTTTATAGGTGAAAGTAGGTATACAGATAGCAATGTTTTCTCCTCTACATATAATGTTAATTTCCTTGCGGTCCTGCCGTTTTATCGTGTATTTTCTACACTTTTCACTTTCATCCCAAGCTGCTAAAACAGAATCTGAGAATACAAGATTCTCAAGTGCAAAACATTGCAGTAGAGTAAGAACTGGTACTAACAAACTACCTAGGGTGCTGCAAACTTCTGGCAATTAATTTCAATTAAGTTATTTACAAGGTGCGCCACTACTAACTTGTGCCCAGATGTTTCAGTTGGCAAAATGCGATGGCCACCAATGTAGTCAATTTCAGTAACAATCACTCATTGATGGAATTTTCACACCGAATTCACAGCACCTTCGTAACATTAGAACATGATGTCATCACCCTTTGCCTCATCATAACCGTAAAAATGCCAATACGAGTTGCAACAAATTACTGCAGGCAATTGCTGAGTTCTAGAGATGTTGTAGTGAACACCTGGGCTGGCTCAGAACCTAGCAGCTTTCAAAGTTTCGTTACCAGATGTTTGTGGAACAACTTATGCATGTATGGAAAACATACACTTTTTTTTTTCATTTGCATGAACGATTACTAGGTCTTTGGAAGTGGTGGAAACACATGTTTCATGAAAAAAGGTTAGTAGTAAGATTTTATTAGGGAAATATTTTTATTAAAATCAGCATGGTTAGTCTTAAACATTGTGAATTAAATCTGTGTAATCATGTTTATATGCAATTATTTGTTCATATAATAAAATATATCTTCACAAATTAGGTAAGTGGTACAGTGAGTTATACCTTTCTTGGATAAAGAAACAAGAATTTGGGAAAGTTTTATTAATATTAAAATGAAAAATCAGCTACTTAAGTGCCTGATTTTGTTTAATAATTTTGTATATTTTAGACTAATATTCATTTAATAATTATGTCTTCCTTTTCTCAAATATCATACATCTTCTTAGAAAAAGACAGAGACTGTTTAAAATTATCTGCCTGTTTATTTTTGCTATTAATTTAACATAATATTGACTCTCAGTACACTTTTAGAAAAATTGCACTTTGTGATTCAAATAAAAAATATTTTTAGAAGTACATGTGTCTATGTCATTTCAAAATATATTCTCCAACCATAATGAGAATATGAAGAGGAAGAAAATCATTACTCATTTTTTTTACCATGGGTCTATTTCTTCTGGGATTCTTATTTTTTTTATTTCAAGGAAATCAAAATGATAATTTTTAATTTTTTAACAATTGAAATAGTAGTCCTATTAAAATAAACAGGTCTCCCTTCATTAATGTTAAACTATTGTGCCCATTGTAATTCACTGTATTTTATATAAGGACCTGAAATGGACCACATTTTCTTCCCCCTGGGCAACTGCAAGTAGTTGTTAAAACTATTAACAGCTGTCTGGTAACTGTTAGATTCTCAGTGATTTCATTTAGTTCAAAAGAACTCTAAATTTATCCAGGTGTTAAATATATTAAGTCCTGGGTAGAATCAAAGGATATTCTATTAAGGATGCCTTTTGGGATTTGATGAATACATTATATTCATAAAGACCAAAGTATAAAAAAAAATATATTTCTGCTACTCACTAAACAAACAGGTAAGTGTTAAAAAAAAAAAAGAAGAAGAAGAAAAGAAAAAGAAATCTTCTGTCTTATTTAAGAAGCAAATATTTCAACACCTTTACTGAGAAAGAAGAATTACAAATACCGTTAAAATAGACCTGTTCACTATCAGGGTATAAACTAAATGACGTGCCGGAAGCAAACACATTAAGAAGTTGGACAGTAATGAAAAACCTCTTTGCAGCTTTAACACTTAGGAGATGGACACACACCCCTTTGCACTTCTGTGAAGTTCACGGTGGTCCTGGGGTGCTGCCCTGATGACTTAGTCTGCCTTGCCTTCTTACATGTCCAGGAATCCCTGCACATCTCCGGGGAGTGATTATGAGCGGCGGGGTGGTGCCACGAGCAGGCGCCTCCCGGGCATCTCTGGGGAGGCACAGACCAGAGATACACTGAGAGTCACTGTGGAGCCCACATTTTCTCCTTCCTTGTTTGTTATAAGACTTAGGCCCAAGGGGGTAGGAAAGAATGCCACATGAATATAGGCCCCTATGTTTTGTTAAGAAAATGTAAATGTCTCACTGTTGCATTTTTAACCCGAAATGATCCTGAAAGTTTGACCCAAAGGCAAACTAACAGAGTACCCCTCGATGCCTATGTTAAAAATGAGCTGCAATTTGTTTCTACTCCTTGGGACATTTTTACACTCCCATTAAATAAAAGAAATAATCACAAAGGAAATTAAACCACAAAGAAAATATGTTAAAGCTATGTTTAGCGTCTGACCTAAATATATAAAACAAAGGAAATACATGGTTGCGGTTAGGACTTGGTCTTTAACCAGTCTGTTGCATTTACAGCACACAGTAACATGGTAACAATATGTCAGAGAGATTCTTAAGTTGCTTTTACTCAAAACAACATATTTGGAAGAAGAGTGAATTATCCCACTGTTTCTTCATTTGAAGTCAAATATCCAGTTTTTTAGAAGTGTCAGTCATGTTGAGAAGGTCAGAATTGGTGATTTGGGGATATTGACTATCATATCTACTCCATATGCAAATATATTTTCCACCCCCCCCCAAAAAAAAAGTTGAACATCCATGGGCAATGCAAGTCACCCATGTCAATACAGCGTGAAGCTCAGCCTCTGCCCACTATCTGGCCAAAATGATTCCCATTTCAACACCTCCCTCCCCCTTATACTTTGCAATGAATGGCACAGTTGAAGTTCAGTGCTGGCAGCAAATATGGCTTTCAGTTGTCTGGCGGCTTATTATATGTCAGAGGTGATACCTCACATTTCTCCTTGGCTCCGTTTGATGTCCATTGGCACATCCTCATGAAGGAAAGCCAATAAGAGCAGCTCTGGAGACCTTTGCTTTATACCTGAAGGGTAGTCCTGACATCATTCAGTCTAACACCGCCTTGGATCACCACGTGACTCTGTCTTTTGGAACGAAACCTTTGGGAATTTAGCCATTCCAAAAATTTAGTCCAGTTCAACTTGCAAGCAGTTAAAAACATACTAGATCATATGACAAAGTAGACATTATTCATGGCAAATTAAGCTTTTCATGTTATGAAAAGATTAACACAATGTTTTTATTATGACCTGGAGCCATTGCCCAGTAGGTATATTTACACAGTACACTGCTCTGCAGATTAGTATACTGGATTGCTAAAAATCAGGTGTGTTCTATATAATTATCTAAGCCAATCACGTGGTAAAAGATCTTCCTCAGGCATGGGAGAGTGGTTGGAAGAAACCCACTACAGAGGGAAGACGTGCCCCATCTAAGAAAACACACTGGGCCTGCTCCAAGGAGCCATTAGAAGAAGTGGAATTCTGCTATCCTCTTGGCATGAATCTTACAGAAATTTATAAATGTGTCTTAGAAGTTTGTGTTTGTTAAGAGTATTTTGATAACATCTTAAATTTTCCCCACTCACTGCAAAGATATCTTCTCCATGTATTTTCTCAATTGCATTTCAGTTTTCCCCATTGGGTTCAGATGACCTGATAATTTGGGGGTATTTAGTATCAAAAACAACTAGAGAATTTTCAACTGGAAGAGCAGAAAGAAAAATTGAGTTCTTTGTTAAAGTACTTTGACTTCTATCACAACTAAATTGGGCCCTTATTTGAAGGTGCCCTCAAAAACTGCATCAAAGCAAGCAGGGAGTGTAACCCAATCTAAGACAGGGTCCACGGAGATGGAG
The DNA here is from genome assembly GCF_922984935.1 of Meles meles. Lineage (NCBI taxonomy): Eukaryota > Metazoa > Chordata > Mammalia > Carnivora > Mustelidae > Meles > Meles meles. Next base: position 67,128,754 of record NC_060072.1, read on the forward strand.
ACTTAGCCAACCTTGAAATGAGCCACCCGGCCATATCGGCCATATCGTAACTGGGAGGGGCCTCACCGGGCAGCCATCAGCATCTGCGCCAAAACCTTCACTCAACAGCTGTTGAAGGCCTGAGAGACAACCCTCAGAGCAGCTCCAGGACAAAATTAGACTTGGGAGTTTCCTGTCCCTTAATTAAATTTCAGCTGCTTTCTGCTGTGACAGGGCTCCAATTAGAGGATGAGTTCAAAGAAAATCTACTGTAGTTACCTGTGGCTATCTCATAAGCTTCAATGCAGCCCAGGGGTGGGGGAGCACAATCGTTAAGGGAGCCTGCCCTATCTGTCTTAACAGTGACAAATTTAATTTGTGTAAATCATGAAGCCCGGAGGGAAAGTTGCTTTTCTTTGTTGAGTTTTTCCCTAAGTGTTCTAATCCACGTATATGAATCACACATAAATACAGTTCTTGGGGAGACTGTTTCCCTTTGTTCAACGTGAAGTGTACTGCCCACAAAAGCTACCCACAAAAGCTGGGTCTCAGATGGTCACACACACCGACAACTAACAACACCAAGTGATGCTGGCGTGTTGTAAGCATTTCTCATACATTTAACATTCTCAAATAGTAATGAAGATCCCAGAAAAGAGTAGTAATGCATTTTGTGATCCTCCTTATGGGGCTTTCGAATTTTCAACGTCTCGAACCTTCCCAAAGCAGAATCTGTAAAGATTTCTTCAAAAGGTCATTTAAAATTTGTTCCTCTTTCCCACTACTTAAAATCAGTAGGGACCCTCAATTTTCAGTCAGCATTTTCAAAAAGGATCAACTGAAACTTGAACAGGCGAAAGGAAAAATGTTTCCACTTCTACCAGACTTAAAAGAAGCTGGGCATCTTTTCATAGTTTTCTTATTAGCATTGTAATATAAAACATCTGTAATCATTTAGTAAATTAAATACATTAAAACAACAAATAAAAGGAGCTGTAATGAATAAAATACAGAAGACCTCATGCAGCTGCCTGTTCTTTTCTTGACAAGCAGCAGAGTCAAGTAGCTGGAGCCATGAGTGACTGTGCTGGCGGAAAGGGACCCATGAGCAGCATGGAGCGCTGCTGTGTGCTAATATGAAAACCAGCTTTTATTTATTTCATCACCTTTGTTACAGAATGTTACACACTGCCATTGCTCTCCAGTTTTCTTCCCCTCCGCGGAAACTGTAGCCTCTTAACTTCTTTTTCCTGTGTTGTTCTTGTCTAACGGCACTTTCTCTTACCTGCTACTTCTCCTTTCCGGCTTTCTATTGTCAGAACGACCACTTTCGCCCAAACTGTTATTTCCTACCTAGATGACGGAAAAGGTTTCGAGCTCATACCTTTGTCTTCAAGTTTAACCATTAGACAATAGTCAAGTACCTTTTCTCAAATCACTCAGATAACTCAAGAACATAGAATGACAGACCCGAGAATGGGAAGAAAAAAAATCTAAATTCTTTAACCCTAGTCCTTAAGGGCCTCTGTCACCAGGTCCTTCCGAAACTATGCATTTTCATCTATAGAATTCCGCCGATAGTCCCATAGTCTCTTAGCTTCATGCGGTCCAGGTTCCATTACATTGCGTTTTATGGGCACATATCCGTGTCTCACCTCTCTTTGCCTTTGTATATGTTGGTCTCTTCATGCGGTCCAGGTTCCATTACATTGCGTTTTATGGGCACATATCCGTGTCTCACCTCTCTTTGCCTTTGTATATGTTGGTCTCCCAAGAATAAAGGATTTGTCCATTTCTTTCCTCAAAAGGATAGAATAAAATATAAGGAGTAGTACAGAGTGCAGCTAACCTGAAAAGAGCTGGTCCCATGAAAAGGTATTACAATTTAAGGGTTTGGGGTTTGTTTGTTTGTTTGTTTGTTTGTTTTGCTTTGTCTTTTTTTTTTTAAGTACTACACTGGCCCAACATAACAGAAATATACCTGATTTAACTTGTGGGCCATAAATGTGGCAACCTCTGACGTATGATCACTATCTTCTTAAAGATCTGTTTAAAATTGGCCTGAACTGAAGATTTCTGTCCTTTGTCCTTATTTTCTGATTCTTCAGTAATTTATAAGCAGTTTGGCTTACATTACTATCTATTTGCATGTGTTCTCTATTTTGTTCATATGCAGATCTATTTTCTCAATTATTTAGAAAATTTATTTCAGGAAAGCAGAGGTCATGTGTTTTGTTCTTTTGTCCTCATGGTCTAGAGATAACTCCTTCTCCTCTTGTATGGAAAACGTGCTTGTTGAGCATAAAAATGAGTGTATAAATCAATATATCACTAGGGTTAGATCTTTTGAAAAATTATCTCTCTAACTTACATGTAGCATTTTCTCTAATTTATTTGAGAGAAATAAATGGGAAAATAAGGGCAAGGGGACAAGGAGATTTCAGAATGATACAGACAGAAGCAAACTGGTGTTTGCGTATAGTCCCAATACGTCTACCGTCAAGAAGGTTAAGTCACATACCAAAATAACACTAGGTTGGGAATTCTCACTTTATAACCTAGCCTTGTTTCCTTGCCTATAAAATGGTGTGTTTGTGGCAGGGGGTGTGCGCATGGTGGGAGTAGCTTTTCTGATGGGCACATTTTGGAATATCTGCTGAGCCTACAACCATCCCCTTAACTAACTCCCACCCCACCCCACACTACAGGGGCATACTCCTGAAAGCCATTTTAGACAGTGTGATTATTTCTGGCCCACAGTTGGTTGGACTGTGAGTGAGCATCAGTCTGTCTCTTCCCCAGGGCTTTGTAACTGTGGTAGAGAGAGAGATTCAGTATTTCATGTTGTTGAGCAGGGTTCATGTCGTGGCATGTCTTCTAAGTTACTGACCAGGATCCAGAGGAAGCGGAACTGGACATAGAAGAACAAAGCAGAGACGAGAGATAAGTGATAGGAACTTCCTGAATTCAAAGACTGCCCCTTCTGTCATCAGAAATGACTCTCCTGTTTGGTTACCTGCAACAAACAGTCCTAATCTTCAAGATTGCTCTCTGCCCTAAAATTCTGCAAAGTTGTACATAGATATTTTCTCACCTGTGAAAAAATAGAGGCTGTGAGTAGAAAAGCAGTTACAGAGTGGTTGATTTTAGTGGGACTTAGAAAACCATGTAGTCTGCCAAAACTGTATGTAAAAGCTAGGTTTCCTGGGATAGAGGCAAAATTTGTCATAATGACGCATATCTTACTTTCCACCTGAAGTGATGATAGGGAATTCAGAAAAAAAATAACCTAAAAATCTGTGAGGATTACTAAGGTAATACCTGAAAGAAGTTTTAAGTTTCCCAAATATAAGAACCATATGGATTCAAAGCCCTTTATGCATTTCATTTCTTTTTACATAGGTAAGAAACCTGAGGAGAGAATCAAGTGTGTTACACATAATTGTCATAAAATTACCCAGAACACTTTCAACTTTGTACAAAATAAATCCTTATTGAGTACCTTTAAAAGTACTGTTTGATCTATCAAGTGGACTAAATAAAGACAATAATTCAAAGTACTGTGATAGGTACTACACTTTTTTTTTCTTTTTTTTTTTTAATTTGTTTATTTACAGCATAACAGTGTTCATTGTTTTGGCATCACACCCAGTGCTCCATGCAGTACGTGCCCTCCCTATTACCCACCACCTGGTTCCTCAACCTCCCACCCCCCGCCCCTTCAAAACCCTCTGGTTGTTTTTCAGAGTCCATAGTCTCTCATGGTTCATCTCCCCTTCCAGTTTCCCTCAACTCCCTCTCCTCTCCATCTCCCCATGTCTACCGTGTTCTTTGTTATGCTCCACAAATAAGTGAGACAATATGATACTTGACTCTCTCTGCTTGACTTATTTCGCTCAGCATAATCTCTTCCAGCCCCGTCCATGTTGCTACAAAAGTTGGGTATTCATCATTTCTGATGGAGGCATAATACTCCATTGTGTATATGGACCACATCTTCCTTATCCATTCATCCGTTGAAGGGCATCTTGGTTCTTTCCACAGTTTGGCGACCGTAGCCATTGCTGCAATAAACATTGGGGTACAGATGGCCCTTCTTTTCACTACATCTGGATCTTTGGGGTAAATACCCAGCAGTGCAATTGCAGGGTCATAGGGAAGCTCTATTCTTAATTTCTTCAGGAATCTCCACACTGTTCTCCAAAGTGGCTGCACTAACTTGCATTCCCACCAACAGTGTAAGAGGGTTCCCCTTTCTCCACATCCTCTCCAACACACGTTGTTTCCTGTCTTGCTCATTTTGGCCATTCTAACTGGTGTCAGGTGGTATCTCAATGTGGTTTTAATTTGAATCTCCCTGATGGCTAGTGATGATGAACATTTTTTCATGTGTCTGATAGCCATTTGTATGTCTTCGTTGGAGAAGTGTCTGTTCATATCTTCTGCCCATTTTTTTTTTTTTAAGATTTATTTATTTGACAGACAGAGATTACAAGTAGGCAGAGAGGCAGGCAGAGAGAGAGAGAGGAGGAAGCAGGCTCCCAGCCAAGCAGAGAGCCCGATGCGGGGCTCGATCCCAGGACCCTGGGATCATGACCTGAGCTGAAGGCAGAGGCTTTAACCCGCTGAGCCACCCAGGCGCCCCTTCTGCCCATTTTTTGATATGATTATCTGTTTTGTGTGTGTTGAGTTTGAGAAGTTCTTTATAGATCCTGGATATCAGCCTTTTGTCTGTACTGTCATTTGCAAATATCTTCTCCCATTCCGTGGGTTGCCTTTTTGTTTTGTTGACTGTTTCCTTTGCTGTGCAGAAGCTTTTGATCTTGATGAAGTCCCAAAAGTTCATTTTTGCTTTTGTTTCCTTGGCCTTTGGAGACATATCTTGAAAGAAGTTGCTGTGGCTGATATCAAAAAGGTTACTGCCTATGTTCTCCTCTAGGATTCTGATAGATTCCTGTCTCACGTTGAGGTCTTTTATCCATTTCGAGTTTATCTTTGTGTACGGTGTAAGAGAATGGTCGAGTTTCATTCTTCTACGTATCGCTGTCCAGTTTTCCCAGCACCATTTATTGAAGAGACTGTCTTTTTTCCATTGAATATTTTTTCCTGTTTTGTCGAAGATTATTTGACCATAGAGTTGAGGGTCCATATCTGGGCTCTCCACTCTGTTCCACTGGTCTATGTGTCTGTTTTTATGCCAGTACCACGCTGTCTTGGTGATCACAGCTTTGTAGTAAAGCTTGAAATCAGGTAACGTGATGCTGCCAGTTTTGTTTTTGTTTTTCAACATTTCCTTAGCAATTCGGGGTCTCTTCTGATTCCATACAAATTTTAGGATTATTTGCTCCAGCTCTTTGAAAAATACCGGTGGAATTTTGATCGGAATGGCATTAAAAGTATAGATTGCTCTAGGCAGTATAGACATTTTAACAATGTTTATTCTTCCAATCCAAGAGCATGGAACAGTCTTCCATCTTTTTGTGTCTTCTTCAATTTCTTTCATGAGTGTTCTGTAGTTCCTCGAGTACAGGTCCTTTACCTCTTTGGTGAGGTTTATTCCCAGGTATCTTATGGTTCTTGGTGCTATAGTAAATGGAATCAATTCTCTAATTTCCCTTTCTGTATTTTCATTTGTTAGTGTATAAGAAAGCCACTGATTGGGGCACCTGGGTGGCTCAGTGGATTAAGCCGCTGCCTTCGGCTCAGGTCATGATCTCAGGGTCCTGGGATCGAGCCCCGCATTGGGCTCTCTGCTCCGCAGGGAGCCTGCTTCCTCCTCTCTCTCTGCCTGCCTCTCTGCCTACTTGTGATCTCTCTCTCTGTCAAATAAATAAATAAATAAATAAAACTTTAAAAAAAAAAAAGAAAGCCACTGATTTCTGTACATTGACTTTGTATCCTGCCACGTTACTGAATTGCTGTATGAGTTCTAGTAGTTTGGGGGTGGAGTCTTTGTAGGTACTACACTTTTACACACTGAACTGAAAAATTAATTTTACTGAGTGATTGTCAATTTCAGTATTCTTGGAATTTCTAGCGGCTGGCTTCACTCCACATAGTCTTCTCTGTAAATACAGCACAATCTTGTCTAGGACAAAGGGCTGTTAACATAGAGGCTGGTTTTCTACAGCTCAGTGCTCCTGGAAACATAACTATAGATGAGAAAAATTACTATGAAGGAACTATCCCCAAAAGCAGATGTTTGTAGTAGCTACCCCAAAACAGAGCATCTCTTTGGAATAACACCTCTTCCTTTATTTTATCCTAAAAGACATTTCTCAGGAAAAGAGAGAACAAGTAGGAGAAGGAAAGAGAGAAAAGAAGAGGAAAAGAGGAAGAGGGAAAGAAAGCTTGCTTATCTCTCATCTCTGTTCACACACCCAACTTCTTGATTGTAACCCACCCTGATGTTACCACTGGCTCCCTCCTTTCCTCCATTGCAATCTGGCTGCTCCATCCTTCATTCAGAAAATTGTTCTTGTGTTGGTCTCTGAGGCCCTGTAGTTGCAAAATGTAATGGGTGCTTATCAATTACTACTGCAACAGATTCTTCACAGAATTCAAAATATTTATCAAACCCCATTTGAAACACTTGCCTTTCTTTATGTGGCGATTACTTCATCACCTTCTATCTCTATTCATTCTCTCTCCTACCCCGTCTTTGGCTTTTTTTCTCTACATTAGGTCCTTTCACACTCTGGTTTTCCTCCAGGATTGTCTCCTTGCCCTTGCCTATTCTTCACACACACTCCCACGGCAGTGGCATCCAGTCCTGTAACACCAGGGACCATGGATTAATGACTCTTGACTTTTGTCTTTAGCACAGACCATTCCCTTGAACTTCAGATTTGCATTTCTAAGCTCCTAACAGTCCTAACAGACATTTCTATCTAGATATCCCCAAAAGTTTACACTGAACATATCCAATATTAAATACCCTTTATCCTCTTTCTAATTCTGCTCCACTTCATTTGGTTTTAGTGTCCAAGCCAGAAGCTTTAGGATCACTTCCTCCTTGTTACTCACTTACCCAAGTCAGTCATTACATCTGGCTGAGTCTATGCATATCTCTGGAATCCACTCCATGACCACAGTTTCTGTCTGACTTCAGACTCCCATCATTTCTCACCTATTCTGTTGCAGGAGCCTCCAAGCAGAACTCCCTGCCTGCAGGCTTCCTTACCTTCCATTCGTCCAGAATCTGTATTTTAGACAGTTGCCTCTAGCATCTAAAACACAAAATTTACACACTTTTCTGCTTAACAGCTTTCACTGACTTTCCCCCCTGTAAAATATATATATATATATATATATATATATATATATATGCTCCATTCTTTGATGAACATAAAAGGCCCTTGACAATCTGATTGCTCTCTCCCCTGTAAACCTTATCTGCCCACTTGCCCCAACTCACGATAGTTCAGCTTTAACTGCCTCTTTGCTGTTACCCAACCATGTCTACTTCACATCTCCCAAGTTCTTGGACAGGTTGATGCATTTGCTTGGAATTCTCTTCCCCTCTCTTGCACCTGGCAAATTCCTGTCCAGTATTTAAAAATTCCATAAATATCACCCTTCTGTACACTTATGGGCATCTTCCTATGATCTTCCTCATCCATAAGCAGAGAAACACATCTCCATTTGCATTTTTCTCATGGTCTCATAGGTTATAACATGAGGGGAGCTGCATTAATCCTTGAGGTCCCTGAGAAACATGTCTCTTTCAGTGTTTCAAACTATGCCCAGTGTGTAATACATGCCCAATGCATATTGATTGAATGAATGACAAATAAATAAAATACTAGAGAGAGAACAGCTGGTAGAAAGTGGTTGATATCCCTTTCCTGTGCCGTTTGGACTGTATGTCATATTACAGGCAGTTGTCTTAAATCTTTTAAAAGCTGAGTTTCAGAGAAGCAGAGAACTGTGTAATAAAGTAAACTAGGCTCCTTTATAACAAAAGAAATGGTTTCTTAAGACAAGTATATGAACTAAAAGGAACGTTGCCCTATTGTTACTAACTGATGAAATGAGAGCAATTAGGCCTGGCTTTCTCATTGTTAATTCTTCCCCTAGATATTTGGAAAACAGTAAGCAATCTCACAGCCTGTGGGGTCAATTCTGCCCAGTGAACAAAACACGGACGCGTGCGTCACCGTCTCCCTTGCAAAATCCTCCAGCAGGCCTGCATCTACATGCACGCCTCTGATTTTATAAGATCCTGTACGTGACAATAAACACATCAACAGTGTGTCTAGACTACCGGGTCATATTCAGAAACTTATGACTTCAACAGGGGTGGGGATGGTGGGGGAACAGAGCTGAGAAAGGGTGAGCTTCTAAATGGAAAAGGCATTTGTGTGTTCATGTGAAAAGGGAACAAGGAAAGAAGCATGCTGACAAAAGACTGACTTGTCATAATTCTGGGAACTATTGGAGCAAAGAATTAGAAATTTAAATGGCCCAATACCTAGATAATTGAAATGATGGATATAGTTTTTCAGGAAGAAGATTTCTACTAATTCTTGGATGGGAATGGGGAGAAGAATAGTCAAAAGGGAAGATTAGGATCAGTTTGCAAAAGACATTTCTACTTAAGAAATTTTCTTCTCTGGATGATAGGTTATGTCAGGTTGAAAAAAATAGTGACAAGCTGGAAGAACAATTCTCCGAATAGGAAACAGAAATAAAGGACCCTGGCCAAAACTTTCCCTCTCCACTTTTTATACTCTTCCCTATCCTCCCTTGCCACACCCCATGTTTAATCCTATCTTTCCCCTTTATCTGTAATAGTTGCTCAAAGCTTCCTTAATAATTTTTCTCTCTCTACTTGGGGTGACTCGTTCTTTTATTTTGGAGTGACCTTGCCAATTCCAGAAACCAAAAACACCAGGCCCAAGCACAGTTGAATCCTACTAACAGCAAGTCAAACTTAAACATCAAATGCATAGAAAAGAAAAAATAGACTAGCATTGCCTTTGCATTACTTTTTAATCTTCCTAGCAGAGCAATAAAAAAACTATCCTATTAATATTTTCACTTGTATCCTTAAATTACCAATTTAAAGTACAAATAATAAATAGTAAGCTATCATTAATTTATATTCCATTAATCTGGAATTTATAATAAAAAAAAAAAAGGCTTTGGTCAGACCCAGATTCATCTAATTCAGGTCTCTGTCTCTGTCAAGAGTAGTAAGAGATATTTCATGGAGAATTGTTGGTTGAATCTCCTAATTTCTAAAGTAGAGTCATATGCTCAAATTCTCCATTATTTTTTAATTAATGTTAATTTTATCATGCATAATTCTGTCTTCAACCAGTTTATGTATGTAGTCTCCATTCTCTTCTGGAAGTAATGAATTCCAAGTTTTCTGTCCTTCATATAAAATAGAGGTTTTTCTTCTAAATTCCTCTCTAACAAATTTTATGGGACATTCCCCTTTTTAATAGGATGATTATATGCTTTTAATAAGATTCATGATTTTAGAACATATATTTTTTACATTCAACCATCATTGTCCAACTGTAGATTCTTAAACTTTTTCTGCTCCTTGAGATCATTTATGCCATACACTTGACTTTATCTAGCTTCTTGGGTTAAAACATGTAATTATGGTTTAGTACAAAGGATATCCATTGTTAGGAACTTTTTTTTAGCTTGTTTTGATTGTGGTTGCATATTGGGCTACTGTCACCTGATTTCTCCAGCAGTGGTTTTCAAGGACTTCAAGTTTCTTGTTTGCTTCATTTTTTAAAATGAAAATCATATTTTTTATTAAAAATCCAACAAATACAAAATTCAAAAAATATTTTGTAAAAAATCACCTGAATATCTTCCTTGCAAAGATAATTGTAGTCAATGTTCCTCTGGATATTTTTTCTGTGCTTGTATTCATATATATTATTGTCCTTAAAAAAAAAAAAATACAGCCATGATTTTCAACCTGGGAAGAGTCCATGTTGGAAAGAGGGGATGGGGCTGTTGACTCAGAGCCAGGTAGGGATCTTTCTTGAAGGGAACATGGTTCCCTTACTCAAACATGACTCCTGCAAAGGCAAATCAAATTTTTGAGGCAAGACAGAAAGGAATCAATGATTAGTCATTTCTCCTACCTTTTTCACCTCTCCATTGGAGAATCCCTACTATGATGTTATTTTATAATCTTCTTTTTCTCCTTAATGTTGTAAACATTTTTCTGTACTAATGGCGATATATCAACTATTCATCCAGAGAAAGATGTCTACAACATATTTAAGTAAAAAAACAAACTACAGAACAGAGTGTTCGACAGGTTGTCATTTGTGTTAGTGATACATTTATGTTTACATAAAATCTCCTGGAAGACCATATGTCTGTTAATAAGAGTTATCTCTGGAGCTTTTGGGTATTGGGGGCATGTTCACTCTTTAATTGTTTGAGAGTATAGAGAGTTCTGTGCAAGAAAAAGATTATTTTGGAAAAGATGATTATATATATGTGTGTGTATATATATATATATACATATATATATATAAAAGATCATTTTAATGGCCACTTAATACTGTATGGACCAACTATAATTCTTAAAATAATCTCCTTTTTCTTGACTTTTTGCTCTTTTTAATTTTTTTTAGAGGGAGAGAGAGGCGGCAGGGGAGGGACAGAGGAAGAGGGAGAGAGAGAATCTTAAGCAGATTCCATGGCCAGTGCAAACCCAATGGAGGGCTCCATCTCAGGACTCCCAGATCATGACCTGGAGACCTTGACCTAAGCTGAAATCAAGCGTGACACTTAACCAGTTGAGCCACCCAGGCACACCTTGACTTTTCTCTTTTTAAAACACTGTTAATATTGCTGTCTTGAATATTAACTTATCTATCTCTCAATGCACTTGTCTTTAGAATTCTTAATAAGGAATAGGCATAGGGAATGTATCTAAAAATATTTGGAATCTACTGTCAGATTGATGTCTGAAAAAAAGACCGTATTGATTTGTTTCCACTGACAAGCATGTCCATTTTCTCACATTTCCTCAACACTGGATATTTTCAGTTCCTTTCAACTTTGCAAATCTAATATGTGAAAAATGACATTTAAGTTTTCATTTCTTTGGTTACTAATGAGGGAAAATAATCATCCATTTATTGATTATATATAGTTCTTGTTTGGTGAATTGCTTGTTTAGGGTCTTTGCTTACCTTTCTATTGGAGTATACATCTTTTTATTACTTTGTTAGTGTTTCTCATATCTTAGGTATATTAATGACTGCCACATATATTAGGCCAACATGAAACTTACGTGCAATCTGCCATTAGTCTGTGTTGGTGTTCTTTTGATTATAGAAATTTATAATGCTTATCTACTTACCTTTTTACCCTTTCCTTTATGATTGTTGGCATCCCTGACTCAAAATAATAAAGCAATTTACCTCTATTAATATCATTTCTTTTTTTATTCATATCATTTCTGATATGAACTTAAATCTTTAATTCATCTGGAGTGTATCTACGTATTCTTGCTTCTTTTTAAAATAACCATTATTTTGCAATATTTTTACCTTAATTTCTATATATTCAACAGAGTCCAAACAGGTACTATATTCATACTGAAAAGCCATTTTGTATTTACTATTCTTATTTGCTTAATGCTATTAAAAGTTATGTTTTATCTCACTTCTTTAACACGTCATCTTCTTTCTGCTATCAATTGTAAGTTCTATTAATTATTCACGCAATCTGTAGCTTTTCTAAAATATGGAGGTATTAAGTTATTCTGCTTTTAGGTACTTCAAGTGACTGTAGGGATTGTCTATTTATTTCAAAAGTTATTTAAAATGTAGCATGAATGGAAAAATAAAATAAAATAAAATGTAGCATGAACCACATCCTGGTTTGCCATAGCGTCTGACACACTGGCATGTTGCAAGCCCTTGATAAGGATTTTTGGAATGGCTAGACTGACAAACCAAACCGAATGTTTATATTCTAGCAAAGAAATGGCACTGTAATCTCACAAAGAATGTGATGTTTTCACTGTGATGTTCGCCATGAGGTTGTTAACCATTTACTTATCCACTTACCCGGGATATCGGTGAGCCAGTTACTTAACACCCTGGCCCTTCCAATCCCCATTTCTCATAAAATTGAGTTCCTTTTTACTAACCTCTTCCCAAGACCACTGGAAGATGAACAAGTGGAAGATTGTGAAAGTACTTAAAAAGAAAATAACCTTTCACATGAAAAATGCTGTCATATAAACAAATCACCGCGGCCATGGATGGTCTGTTGCTGTTATAAAAACAAATAAAAGCACGATAGACCATCAGCATGTTTCCAACTGGCCAATAAAGGTTTGTGATGTTGATGCTGAAATAAAAATGAAGTCCCCACACAAAAATTCATGAAGACAGGTATCACCTGTCCTGCCAGACCACAGCGAGGAGGAGATTGATTACAGGTTAGGTATTTCCTGTGGGCTCAGCTGTATCTATGATTATAAGCGGTGAGTTTTCATTATTTAGAGTTGATGTGTGTTGATGACACAGTCCCTCACTCTGGGGCTTGCCTCCAAGGCCTTCCACATTACAGCCAAGCCATGATTTGAAGAACTGCATTATGTAATAACGGCCAATCCCACCTCCTTCTTCATAATATTTCACATTCTCATGGTGCTTTGTAGTCATATGGCAATTATGCCTCACAGAGTTTGGAGGCAGAAAGGAGGTTGCATTACTGCGTGAGAGCTAGAGTCATATGCGTTGTGCTGATTTTTCATTAGAAACGCTAATTTATGGAAGTCTGACTTGGGCAATGCCTACATTGCTCAGTCTACTGAGCGTCTACCTTCAGCTCTGGTCATGATCCCAGGGTCCTGGGATCGAGTCTCACATCAGACTCCTTGCTCAGTGGGGAGCCTGCTTCTCCCTCTGCCTGCTGCTCCCTACTTGTGCAAGCTTGCTCTCTCTCTCTGACCAAAAAAATAAATAAATTCTTAGAAAAAAAAAAGTCTGATTTGGTAACTGTAAGGTATATTGCTTCAGTGATAAAATTAGCATCAGAGTTCAGGTTTATCCACAAGAATTTATTCAGAAACTATGTGACTACAACCGTGGTGAATGCAAGACCCGCTTGTGTTTCTGGAAGAAGAAGCTGACACAGTCTGGCTTAGGGAAAGTGATGGCTTGAATCCAGTGTTAACGAGATCCAGTATTCCTCCATGTGTAAATCAATACACCTAGGGAACCACATGCTTAGAGCCAGATTCAGGGACCCCAGACTCACTCACATCCTCAAATGATACAGGAGTTTGGGATTCTTGGATTCTTTCTTGGGGGAAGGATGAAAGCTGTTTCTCAGTAGGAGTGCTATCGGATTTAGGAGCAGTGTAATTCTTTGTGGCACAACCATGGCAGCAGAAAAGGGAAACTTCATTCAGCAAGAAAACTATAGAGTCTTCACACTTTTCCAATGCCTCCTTTGGGATGAATGAGTATATTTCAAAATGCCCCCGTGAGAGTAGGTCCAACCCCCAGTGAGAACCACTGGACTGTGAGATAGTCCAAGAATGTACTTGGTCTCATTAGCTCATTTTCACTGTGAGTCCACAGGGACTCACAGAAAGCAAAATCCATTTGGTTTAGATCATCTATGCTGTGGCTGTGATCATCTATGCTTTTATGACTTTCAAGGCAGATCATTCCACTTTTAACATAACTCCCTGTTCTAAGGGGCCCCTGAGTGTCTCAGTTGGTTAAGCACTGACTCTTAATTTCTGCTCAGCTCATGATCTCAGGGTCATGAGATCAAGCGCAAGTCTGGCTTTGTGCTCAGCGGGGAGTCTGCTTGATATTCTCTCCCTCTGCACTATCCCGAGCTCTCTCTCAAATAAACAAAATCTTTGAAAAAAAAAAAAGATTCTTAAAAATTTGAATTGAGGGGCTCCTCAGTGGCTTAGTTGGTTGAGCGACTACCTTTGGCTCAGGTCATGATCCCGGACTTCCAGGATCGAGTCCTGCATTGGGCTCCCAGCTCCTTGGGGAGTCTTCTTCTCCCTCTGACCTCCTCTCTCATGCTCTCTTTCACTCATTCTCTCTCAAATAAATAAATAAAATCTTAAAAAACAAAACAAAACAAAAACTTGAATTGAATTCTTACATACCATAACCAAACCTCATGAAAATCACAAAGAATAAAAGGTTCACAAGGGCCAAGAGACAGGAGAGGAGACAACATTGCATATAAAGTGAAAGCTTAATCATTGGCTCCCCACTCAAAACCCATCAATAGCCTCCAATCCAATTTAAAGTCTACCGTTCTGGCCATGGCTATAAGACCCCACACAAACACTCACCACCGCTAGTCTCCAACATCTCCTCTTCTGTCAACCACACTGACCTCCTTGCTGTTCCTTAAACAAGCCGACATAGGGCTCCTACTTCAGAAGCTTTACATTTGAATGTCTCTGTGCTTGGAGTCCACTTCCCCTAAATAATCTGCATATCTCCTTCCCTAACTTTCTTCAGGTTTCTCTTCAAATGTACCTCATGGGAAGGATTCCTGCACATTCCGTATAAAAACAACACTCTTGTCACTCTCTTTCCCTAATTTATTCCTCTCCATAGAATTTAGTGTCATTAGACATATTTTATGTCTTTATTATCTGTCTCCTCACCTAAAACATAAGCTGTGAGAGGGCAGGGGCAAGATGATATCCATTAATTGTCCATCAGTGGCTCACAGACTGTCAATATGTATTTTTTTTCTCAAAAGTAGAAAGTCGATGAGAGGTAAGTGACTAAGTAGAGAAGAGAAAGTGGAAACCTAGTGCATGGCCTTGAAAAGTCTCCAAAGTTGGAGACACCAGATACCACAGGAGAAGAGAGTGATGGTAGATTTGAAAACAAAGGCAGTGGATCAATTGACATTCCTGGGATAAGAAAAATTAGATCCCTACTCCCCCCTCCAACTTCATTTGAACATATGATTAGTTTTTTTTCAGATTGGAGAAAAACAAGTTTAGTCTTTGGAGTAATTGAACAGGGACTCACGTTGAGAGGAGGCCAGGTGGTCAAGGATGAGGCATCATATTTAAAATAGGAGATGTAATGCAAAAACCTACATTGTGCATTGTGAGAAACTCCTGTTCCCCCACCCTACACACACACAGATTTCAGAGTCTGCTTTTTGGTAGATCATTCTTAAATATGAACATATGGCCAAATATATTTAAAGAAAGCTCCAACATAACAGACAGAGACCAAAGCAAAGATAAAAAGACATTCAGAGGGAATAGATAATTCAGGAAAGAGAAAAAATATGAAAAAAATGATCAGTATCCTTAAAAAAAATAGGTCACTATTTGAAAAGGGTATATTTAGAGAACAAAGAGTGTGTTATGAGTGAAAAATGATTGAAGAAATAAAAATTCAATAGAAGGTTTGTGTGTAAGAATATAAATTTATAAAAGATAAAGGGATGGGAAATATGAAAAGCATAGAAGAAATTTAGAAGATCAATCTAAACAGTGCAATACCCAGGTAACAGAACTTCCAGAAATAATACAGAAGGGAGAAGAAAGCTTCCTAATACAGAGATACATGAATTTCTGTTTTAAAAAGTTCCCTCAAATTTCCTTCACAGCAAATGAAAAATGACCCACATCAAAACAGGCCATCATGAAATATCAGAATGAGCATAAAAGCTTCCATAGAGAGAGATTAAAAATAAGAAGCTTTTTTTTTTTTAAGATTTTATTTATTTACTTGACAGACAGAGATCACAAGTAGGCAGAGAGGCAGGCAGAGAGAGAGGAAGGGAAGCAGGCTCCCTGCCAAGGAGAGAGCCTCACGCAGGGCTCGATCCCAGAACCCTGGGATCATGACCTGAGTTGAAGGCAGAGGCTTTAACCCACTGAGCCATCGAGGTGCCCCTAAAAATAAGAAGCTTGTATTGAAAGTATTAAGAATCAAAATAGCAACAAATTTCTCAACAACAATACTAGAAGCTAGAAGGCAGCTAGGAAAAAAACTTCAAAATGCTGAGGGACAATGTTCCAACCTAGAATTCTAAACTCAACCAAATTTTCAGTCAAGTGTAAAGATAAAGTTTTCTTACATGAAAGCTATAATCGTAGGATCAGTTTATTCCTGAGGACAGAAGTTATTTCTCTCTTATAGAAAAGCACAGGGTTATGAATGAAGGCCTTGTTCCATGATGCCCTCTGGGACCCAAACTCCTTACAACTTCTTGCCCCATCATCCCTAGAACCCCATGGTTCAGGGTGGTACCCACTTTCTAGGTATGAAAAAGGGTGTACTCCAGCTCTCTCATGGAAGGTCCCCATGCTGTTGTTCCTAGTTTATTCTCTAGGATTTAGTCACAGTATTCCCACATAACTGCTCAAGAGGCTGGAAAATGTAATCTTCATTCTGGGCAGTTAGTCACGGGCTCAGCTAAATAATCCATCACTCTGAGAGAAGAGAAGTTGGTAGCAACCAATAGCTTCTGCCTTGTAAGGGCTCAAACAGTAAACCTTGCTTGCATCTTTGTTGGATAGCTACTGGAATGAATATATATATACATACATACATATATATGAATGAATATATATATACATACATACATATATATGTATGTATGTATGTATGTATGTGTATATATATATATATATATATATATATATATATATATATATATGCCTGCCACTGAAACAGGGAACTAAATCAAAAACAAGGAAGATGTGGGATCCACATCCACAACAAGGAGCTACAAGGGAAGGGAGAAATTCCAGAATAATGGCAAAGGGAATTCCCAGAGCAGCTCGGTAGTACTCCCAACGGGCAACCCATTTAGATTGGAGCAAAGTAGCAGAGAGTGAAAGGGACATTACCCAAAGTAAAAAAAAAAAAAAGGAATTGATAAATTACCTGATATGTTTGAGATTATATTTACATCAGTCTTATAGATAGATAAGGCCGAGAATTTGAGTACAGTAATAATTGGTACCTAGAAAACAGAGAAGCTGAAAAAACAAGCCCAAAACATGGTATGTGTTATCTGTGTGGCAACTAAAATGTGTAATAAGGTGAATGTAATCACAGCACATCATATGGCTCAATGGAGACCGAAATGGAAAAATAGAGATGCTAAATGTAAGTCTCCTAGCAGATAAGGAGAAGTGCATGTGTGTGTGTGTGTGTATGTGTGTGTGTGTGTGTGTGTGTGTGTAAAATTTTTAGAAAGCAGCCATCTTATCTCCTGTACTTAGAAGCCAGTGGATACAACCTAATACTGAAATATAAGGAAAGAGAGAAAAATAGCACCACCAGCATGTTATTTAATAATGCCAGAACTAAAGTGTTCAAGGATTACCTCAGAGCAGGGATTTGGGTGGAAAGGAGATAGTGCAGGTGGCTGCTGTTTCCACCATCATTCTGGAAGTCCTACTTGACTTTTCAGATTATGTGCCTATAGTACTTTGATTTAAAAGAAATAGAAGGATATGTAAACTTGGAGATTCACAGACCTGTACCTCTGGGGATAAAAATACATTATACATTTATTTAAAAAATTTAAAAATTAATTTAAAAAAAAGAAATAGAAGGGGTAGCTAAGAAAGACAAGGCGAAACCCAAGTATCTTCTATGAATTTGCAGATATTCTTTCCCTACCCCTTCCTATAACAGCAGAAGTAGTTAGTTTCCCAGAGGTTCATTCCTTTGTCTCAAACATAGAAGTCCACTGGTAGAATTATTATTGTTATTGCCCAACATGATTTGAGCATACACCATGTGCTGGAATTACTTAGTATAATCATCAAAATGGTGAGCAAATGAGGCAAAGTTATTCCCCCTGCTGTGCAGGTGAGGACACCAGAGCTTGGAGTCGCTTACATAATTTACCCAGGATAGCATGGCGAATTAAAATATATATATATATTACTAGAGCAATGTAGTTCAAAAGGGCAGCTCATGTATCGACTTATATTATGGAGGTGGGTTTTCACTCTGACTTGTATGATTTAACCTTTAAAACCTCCAATAAACTTGGGGCAAATGCAATTTAGAAATTTGTAGCACCTTTAATCTACATCTGATCGGATGCACAAAGAGTTTCCCACAGAGAGCTCTGCCAGCCGAACTCTGGCCTGAACTGTGGCATCCTAGGTTTTGTTCTTGGCTCTTGTGTATGCCAAGAACACCAAATTATATGAAATGATGTCGGTGCTTTCATAATATAAATATTGCCCAAGGCTTTGGGGCTACATCAATAAAAGTTCAATTTATAAGGGCTTTAGTGAAAAGCCAAATTATGCAATTATGACCTCTCTGCCATGCGTAATGAAGATACACATCTAAGAGGTTAAAGGAGCAGGGGTGACAGCGGAATGAAAGAAGAAAAGACTGGCCAATTTGCGTTTTCAGCCTTCACCTTTTTGTAGCCAGTGTTGAGAAGCTTCTAAGCCCATTTCCTTATGACCAAGTGCTCTCTACACAGAATCACAAAGAGGGAAAGGTTTCATGCCTTTTCATTTCTCTTTTTGGAAGCTTTTGGATGTCCCCAATTTTTCTGACCCTCTTTTCTCTCCCGAAAGACACTTTTCCAGTATTTCTCCTAGATTGTTATAAAGTTATGGGAGGAAAAAAACCCTGGAAAATTCCTGGCTTTGGCGTAACATGCCAGCAGCACTTTCCTGGGGACTCTATGGGCCAACAGCTCCTTACCCATCCCCATAACGGCAGTGACATATCTTCAGAGAATAGACTCATTTGACCTTGGATAGAGAAGAGAGGGGGAACACATAAACAGAAACAGAAAGCTTGAGAGAAGCATTTTATTATTGAAACATAGACCTAGCTCCAGTGTTAGGTGAGTGAATGGATTTGGTGCCATTAAATTAAAATGGTGAATACCAAACAAGGGGAAGGCTTTGTGTGAAGAGGTGAGAAGTTGAATTTTGAGGCAGTAGAGTTAAGAATCTATGGAACATCCACATTGGAGATGTCTAAAAGACCATTGTTCTGTTCAGGGCAATTCAGGAACAGAATCCAGGAGATGCCACTGAATCCAAACTAGGGGGACAGTACTGAGAACAGCTGTGGTGTTATTTAGGGCGTAGTACCATTGTCTGGACCAAAAAGACCATTTTTCCAGACATCAAGGGATGGACAGAAATAGCTCAATCCTCTGTTATAGTTTCACTGCCTCCTTCTACCCTTTGGAGCTGTCCCTTCTAATTATCCTCATCTGTTTCTGCTTTAATTGCTTTTCTGGCTCACTGTTTACCCCCCGCTGGAACTTGCAGATACCACACTGCCACCCCCAATGCTTGTGCCCACAGAAGGCTGCTGATTGGACAAGACCCTCCCCTATTGAGTCCAGGTGATCAGTACCGCTTGTCTGCTCAATGTGTCCCTAGCAGACACCACCCGTCAGCTGCCACCACATCCACCTCTCTCTTTTGTCCTTGCCCAGGCTTAGGCTCTCCAATATGGAGCCAAGGATTTGGATTGTCTCTTGAGATCTTTTTTTCCTCTCATTTTCTAAACATCCCTACACAACATTTCCCATTTTGGCCCCTCCTTGGTTACCAGTCATTATCTGGGGCTTCCAACTTCCAAGCCAAGACCACAAATTTAACGAATTGGAATTATGGGAGTGGAGCAGAAAAGACACAGGCTGTGAGATCAGAAAAATATGATTTCAAATCTTTGTGCAAATTATGTGACTGCAAATTACCTGCGACAGTACCTGCAAATCACGTAACATGGGCATGATACCTGATTTCTCTGGGCTCCTGTTTCCACAGTTGTAAAATGGTGAAAATAATATCTACCTGGCAGGACTATTTTAGTCTACCTACTTCACATAAAATTTGGCATGTGGTAGCTGGTCAATACATATTTTTTTTCCTAAAGATTTTATTTATTTATTTGACAGACAGAGATCACAACTAGGCAGAGAGGCAGGCTGAGAGAGAGGGGGAAGCAGACTCCCCATTGAGCAAAGAGCCTGATGCAGAGCTCAATCCCAGGACCCTGAGATCATGACCTGAGCCAAAGGCAGAGGCTTTAACCCACTGAACCACCCAGGTGCCCCGATACATATTTTTTGATAAATATTTATTTCTATTATTGGACCTTTCTCTACTTTATGCATTTTCTCTAGAAGACCTTAAGTTTGCTGAGAGCCAACTGTGTGTTTTACTTATGTTTTGTCTCTCTCACAATGCTTAGCATTGCACCAGTCCTTCACATAACCTCAATATATTCTTCTTGAATACATGGATAAATTACTCGACAATTTTTGAGGGGAGGAATCCATTATTTTTATTTTAAGCAAACTGGAGTATATCATAACATACAACGCAAGTCATTATCTTCAAAATAGTCAGAGCTAACACTTCCTGAGTGCTCAACTTATGCTAGGCTTCCTGTGAGTAATTTACTAATAAACTCATTCCATCCTCATAACAGATCCATGGAAAGGGTACTATTAATACTCACACGTGGTGCGTCTGGGTGGCTCAGTCAGTTAAGCGTCTGCCTTTGGCTCAGGTCATGACCCTGGAGTCCCAGGACAGAGCCCCGCATTGTCTCCCTGCTCAGCAGAGAGACTGCTCCTTCCTTGCTCCTCACCCTGCTTGTACTCACTTTCTCTCTCAAATAAATAAAATCTTTAAAAAATATTACCCCCACTTAACAGATAAAGTAATTGAGGCAGAGGAAGCATAGGCTGCTTGTTCAAGGTCACGAAGCTAATAAGTGGTGTCACAGGGATTGAAGATCAGACCATTTTGTTTCAAGAATCTATATTCCTAACTTCTGTGTTACACATATGGGAAATCTAAAAAAAAAAAAATTCTGCTTCTGTCTGAGCTCTTCAGGTTCTGCTCCTAACTGTTGGTATTCACTCTTGGCTGTGGTTAGGTCTATTTTGGTGAAAAAGTTGGAGAAGTTGTACTACAGAAATCTTAGCACAAACATCCAAGATCAAGGATGATCCTATTAGCAGACCCCAATTTCTAACATTCAAAATAAATTCAGGAAATTTGCTCAAAACAAAACCAAAAGACTTACTTCAAAAAAAGAAAGCCACACTGATTTTTTGAAAGACTATCAAAGTCGTTGTTCTCAAGGACAAACTGAAAAGTTGTTTACAAGCATACACTGATGACTTGCTCATATCATTATCCATTTTCAGATTTGATTTATCCATCTTCATATGCAAATATATCCACCTTCCTGTTTTTTTGCATGCTGATGAGTGCACCTGGAATTGTGATACAGGAGATTAAACAGGTAGGTGCTACAGTGGGTGGTGAAGAGGGTGTGCAAAGAGATAAACAGAAAATGAGGTTTAACATGTGCCTTGCCTCCCTTTCTCTTTGCAGCTCATTTCCTAAGGGGAAGTTTCCTCAGGGGAAACTGCAAACAGGCCCCTCCCCCAGCTCCTCCACACCCCAGAAGCTCTTATAGTGTGTCGGTGTTTAGCAGGTTTGGGGAGAAGTCTAAGTAGTCTGCTCAAGTACCTCGTGAATTCTTTGAGGAATAGCTAGAGTTTGTGTTTCTTCTCAAACATTTTTCTTAATATTCATCTCTTGCTTTGCTGAAGTTTTCCTTTTTATTTTTGTTTGTCTTCATATTTCATAATTACGTAAGGAAAAGGCCATGGATGGGAACTGAGCGGAAATTTCAAACTCTATCCAGTATAGAACTTGGCCTTTTCACTGTCCAAAGTCAATCTTTGGACATCACCAGCAGTAAAGATCAATTACCAGATCCGCATGGGCTAAGCCAGAGGTGACAAGGGTGGGAGAACTGAAGCTTATCTAGAGGCAAGGCCAAGACGAAAAGTAAATTGGTATTAGAGTGAAAAGAGCAACAGACAGAAAGTCAGAAATACTGAACATTACCCCTCACCATTAGCTAAAATATTACCTTGGGAAATTCACTTCCTTTCTCGACCTTGAGAGTCCTATTTATAAAACAGTAATACAAATAAATAACAATAATAGCAAACATTTAGTGGGAAGTCACTGGAGATGTCAGGCACTATTCCATTCTCAAATATGTTAGCTCATTTAATCTTTATAGTAGCACCGTGTGATTGATACTAATAATATCTTCATTTTGCAGATGAGACAACTAAGTGACAAGGGGGTTGAGTAACTTGTTCAAACTCTCCAAGCTTATAAGTCAAGGTTCTCTCCCAGGCAGTGTCAAGTCCAGGGGCCATGTTACACTTACGCATCTAAGGCCCTTTTCAATTCTAAAATTCTGTTTTACTCAAAAGTGTCCTTCCCACCACCACTGCCCAAATCAACTCCAAACTCAGGTACCTATAACAGTTTCTAAGGCATGCTTTATAGACTTACAAAAGAGTTTGGAATCAAATAATCCAAGAGTTTACTAAGGTTTTTCAGATTTGTGTTTCATTAAAAATTTTCTAGTTTGAATATATGATCTATTTCCTCTGGGTAGAGTTCATCAGTTTCACATAGTTGTAAGAGGCCAACTTTTATTATAATATTATAATCCAGAAGTGAGAAAACTCAAAAGTACTTTTAACATATGCTAAAAAAAAAGTTTAAATATTCACATACATTCATTTATGAGATGGAGTAATAATAACTAACATCTGTTAGAAACCCTAAATTAATCCTGACACTGTTTAGAGCATCTTACATATGATGTCTCATTTCCTCCTCACTCACTCATAAAATGACCATCTTGCGAGATATTATCCCATTCCTCAGAGGGGTCAAATAACTCACCCCCAGTCACATAGCTTAGCAAAAACCTTGGGGTTTGAGTTCAGTTATAGTCTTGCTCCAAAGCTCTCTTACTTAACTCTGTATGTGTAAGGAAATTGAAATCATGAAAGACGGATTTTTGGAGGAAGGTAAACACTGGAGTCTGGGGAGTGCTATATTAAGTACTTTAAAACCTGCTCAAGCTTTTAGAATGGCAAAATTAAGACATGAACAAAAACCAGGCCATAATAACTACTGATCTTTGCCAATTTAAGCATATCATTAGCATTAAAATTAATTTTCCATTATCTATGTCATCCAGGATTTGGAAGAGCCCAAGGAATTCTACTTCTCAGAAGAAACTCAGACCTCATTTTTAGTCAGTACTTTCAGCCTTTTCCCTGACCAGACATTTTACAGAACAGCCTAGTTATTACAGTTTGTAAAATGGAATGCTATGGAATTTTGTGAGCTCTTTTTTCCTGTCTGATTTATGCTGTAGTATAAGGTAAACTCAAAGTGAATAAAAGTGTTTGGAGAAAAAAATGTTGGGGGGAAACATGTCCGGATGTGCCTGGATATTATTTCAGATGAATAATCAATATCTTGTTAATTTAACTGTTTGCCAAATTTCCCCTAAAATCTGTAACATCTAAGGTACCATATTAAGCATTTTGTATTTTCAATCTTGTGCTTTACAATGTGGATAGCTGAGCAAGTCTGAAGGCCATTTACAAAGCACCCAGGACACTTGGCTAATAGATAAACCAAGCACATAGTAGCAAGTACAAGAAATACAAGATAGGGTATCCTTTTCTTTATCTAAGAAACCACAAGGTTTTTTGTTTTGTTTTGTTTTGAAATATTTCATATTACCCATCCTGGAAGCATTGTTTCATGATCGCTACAGCAAAAACGGTCAGGGTATTCCCTGCAGAAATGTAAATATGCCTTGCTGGAGACGGCTGGGTGTCTTCTTTATAGGCATGGAGCAATGGGAAAGGATCTGTTGTTTTTTTTATTTCTTTTCAATCTGATGCTTTTATCAAATTCTTGCTATAAACATATGATGCGCTATAGCAAATTAACATTTAAACACTGGGTTTATATCCTTTTTTGTTTGTTTTATAGCCACAAAGAAAACCCACCTTTTCTTAGCATTTAGTGTCATGAATCACAGACCTATTATTTCCTCCTTCCCAGCTACATTTTACAATTTTCAGACAAATAGCACTGTCTACAGAAAAGCAGTAATTTCATTTCTGCTATTATGTTCTTTGTTCAGTCTCTACTTGATTTCCCAGAACCAAATGACTACAAGGGACATTGAGAGATCATCTGGACCAGCCAGCCCATGAAGGCATTTTACCACATGCACTTCTTGGATACTTAAGAGATCTTCTCTCTAGCTGACATATGGCTCTCCTCTGCTAAGATAACTATGCACTTACATTCATCAACCAGCAAGGACTGATTTTTTGTTTCACGTCCAGAACTTTTATAGACTTTATAAGAATCATTACGATGATAGGAAAAAAAAACAAAACCCCACTATCTCATAGTTCTCTTGGCTAGAAAAACGTACCTACTGTGTAGGGTTGGCGTATGTCACGCTGACGTCCACCAGAAGTAGTTAAGTACCCTGAACTCAGTCTGCAGATGAAGAAAAAACTGGAGAGAGGTGAAGTGGCATCATTGGATTATTTTGCGCCAAAGTCATGGACTTGTCATGTGACCAAAGTCGTGGGCTTTGGTCTTCAGGCCTTAAGTGTTTTTCTTCTTCTAATCCTGTCATTGTTACTGGATTCCCTGCTTCTGAATACCTCATACTTGTGACAGAGTGTACGTTTTATACAGTTCTTCCACACACATTCTTATTTTAAGTAGATATTCTTATCTTCACTTCTCTGGGAGGAAACTCTGCCAGAGAGGAAGTGGTGTGTCTGTGGGCATTTGGCTGGTGAGGCAGGCCAGGTCTTAGATAACTCTTTTCGGATCCTGAAGTTAGGTCTATGGCACCACAGCACTCACCAGAGTTTACAGTCTTGCTTAGGAACCCACATAAATACACAGAAAACAAAGAAACATGGAAGCTGAAAACTCTGCACTATGACTTACAAGCACAATGGGAGGTCTGAGTTCATAAGCTAACATGATTTTCCAGTTCGCATACTACTGCCATTCTTAGCAGCTCTCTTGTCATTTTCGGAGCCCCGGGTTGTTAAATCTTTCCATCTCCCTATACCATTTTAGCAGATTTGCTTGCTTTCCCTTGAACTTTATTTGACTTGTCTATTAAATATTTCCAAGTACAAGTATTACATTCCTTTCATCTTGAGACATGGCTGTCTTCTTCATAAATGTCCAGATTTGCCTAGAACTATTTCTCTTTTTGTTAACTTTAGGGACGGATTGCTTATTATTACACTGGGTTTACGTGTTCATACAGATTGTTAAATACCTTCCATGTTATTCCCCAGCTTATGTGGCTATGCAGAGTTCTCAGTGACTCAACTTGAGCTGCGTGCCAAATGCTGGAGCTGTGAGCAATCCTCCTCTTTAACAGGGTGTCCTATGTCGAGCCTTTGCTTTCCACTGAAAAGCATATCTGTGGTGGCCACTCATAGCTTGGCTTATTGTTATTTCCCCAGAGTTTTAGCCTAGCAGAAGGCCTTGTTCATCCTATAAGGCTCCTGTGTGTTGTTCCCAATGGTAATGTCAAGGCCAGTGAAGGAGTAGCTTGAACAGCATAAAAGCCCTGGGGCCATGCTGCTTGGACTCCATGTTGCAGCATTGTTAAAGCTGTGTGAACTTTACTTAACTACTCTCTTCCTCCATTTCCGTGCCTACAAAATGGGGATAATAATTGTAGCCACCTCCTAAGATTACTGTGAGGAATAAATGAATCAACGACCATAGAGTGTTTGAACACATAAGTGCTCAATAGATGTCGTGTACTAGTATCCCATTTTGAGTTAATCAGCAGAATATGGCTGGTGTCATATAGGGAAGGTGATATATTGTGTTTTAGTTACTTCATTGAACCCTTATAAGAACCTGAAAGACCAGTGTCATTATTTTCATTTATGATGAAGAAACTGAATCACAGAGAATAATCAATTTGTTCAAGTTAATATGGCTAGAAAATGTAGAGAAAAAGATTCCTATATACCAAGTAATAATTGCAATAGCTGACATTTTATTATTGTTTATGAGATGCCAGCCACTGAGCTCTTCTGTCCCTCATAAAAACCTTTTAAAATAAACATTATTTAATAATACTCTTTTTTACAGATCAGAAAACCAAAGCTTAATGAGTTCAAGTCACTTAAAAATTAAGTGAAACTGATACTGATTCAAACTACAATTTTTCTGAGAAGAGTATCTCCAATTTAGCACGTTAAAATTGAGCAAATTGATGCTATTTTTGGCAAATAACTGATATTAAATAGAACAAAATAAGATGGCAAAAAAAAAAAAAGAGAGAGAAAACTCTCTAGTGGAGGGTTAAGTGCAAAACTAAGGGTCCCTTAAATAGGTTACCCACAATCTAATACGTTTCTAAACGGAGTCTAAAAGAATCAAGTTCTTTCTCTTCCAGATTACCGCATAAACTGTATTTCATCAACTCTAAGGCATTTTTTTATATTTACACATTTCAAATTAAGATTCTTATTGAAATTATAATTGGGCAAGCATTCTTTTCTTTGGTGATGCATAAGATAATTGTGCTGTTTACAGGTGATGACTGCTTAGGATCCGACAGAGTGGACATTTTGTCTGTTTTGTTCTTTCTCATGTGATCTCATTATTACAGCCCTCAGGGTTGTTTTTTATTTACTAGTAAGTAAGCTCCTTATATGAACTTAAGGAATGAGAACTCTCACAGAAACACTTTTTCATTCACAATGCTTTCTATTTCATTGATAGTTATAAGTCATAAGCTGAAACTTCACGGAGGGAAATAGTTGAAGGGTTTGCCCTGGACAGATTAAGGCTGGTTCTGTACAAGAAAAATGGTAACCAAATAAGAAAGTCAGCATTCTGGTTGAATATTTCTTTTTTTCAAAGTTTCTTTTGGCTTCACAGAGTCACAATTCAAACACTTTCAAGCTCTTATTTTTGATAGACATGAATTACTCTCAAAATTACCCTACTATATTCTTTGCTTAAAAATCCTTTGTGACCCTAGTATCCTTCCAATGCTCAACCTAAGTCTGATTTTTGGTTTTTATGGACCCCTTGCAGGGGAGAGTTTTAAGGACTTCTAACTCCTTTGCTAGAAATAAATTTTGTGGAACTCCACCCTCCCCAGAAGAATATTCTTTCTCATTATAAATTTCTATCAATATTTTGTTGTATCATCCTCACTAGGATGACATGCATTCTCATTCCAGCCTTTCCCTCTCTTCTCTAGCATATTCCACTGCATCATAAATAAATGATGTAAAGCATTCTCTATTCTAAAAACCAACCACAGTCTCTTTTGTCATTGCTTCCTCACATATTATTTGTGTGATTTCAACTGCATTCCTCTCCCCCATTTTCGCACTCAAAAAATTGATTTCAAACTCAGCATGTACATCACAAAGAATGAACCCTAAATAAATTGTAGACTTTAGTCAATAATGATGTATTAGTATCAGTTCATCAAAAATAACAAACATACCACACTAATACAAGATGTAAGTAATTAGGGAAACTCTGTGCTCTGTGTGTGTAGGAACTCCTTGTTCTTTCTGATCAATTTTTCTGCGAACTTAAAAATGGTCTGAAAAACAAATTCTATTAATTAAAAAACAAAAACAAAAACCTGGGGCACCTGGGTGGCTCAGTCTTTTGAGCCTCCAACTCTTTGCTTCAGCTCAAGTCACGATCTCAGGGAGTCCAGCTCAGGCTCTGAGCTGAGCTAAGAGGGGAGTATGCTTGGAATGCTCTCCCTCTGCCCCTTCCCCCACTCTCACATGCACCCTCTCTCTCTCTCTCGCTCTCAAATTAAAAAAAAAAAAAAAAAAAGAGTCCAATTTTCCCCCATTTAAGAAAGCAATATGCTCCATGGCTTTATAGTCTTTAAATTCAGTTCCCCTTAGTGACCTTCCAGGGGCAGCCTCTGATCCGGAAATGACCACAAAAGACTGAAAGAAGGAAACAATGCCTCAGATTTAAAGTGCCGCGTGCTCCTTCTCCTCACTGAATCAGTTCCCTTAATGCTTACGTACGTAGCACCTTCTGTTTCTAGATCGCTTCACAATAGCTCAATAGCTGAACTCACAGGACTTCTGTGAAGTAGGTGATCAGCAAATCCCTCAGTTAGCAGTTCCATTTGAATGGCAAGATGCCCAAAATAGCTAGACGTACCCAAGGTAGCAATGACTCAGAGAGTGGGGAGAGGTGAGGGTGAACTTGAGAACATCTGAATGGCTTTTTCCTTTGCGTTGGTTCTTACTGGATCAGCACCTATCAAGGTCCTCAAGGTCACGCAGGAATAGATGTTTGCTGTTTCCACCGCTGGCCTCAATCATTGCTTCATTCTCATAAGCACGGCATCAGTACTGCACCATGAAGCTGGTGGGGGGTATGCAGGGATTCTCTTCCATAACTCTAGAATTTCTATTCTAGATGTGTGGGTATTTTAGAGTTTAGAATTGTACAGCATTTTTGAATGAAAAACTGTATGTAAAAAAAAAAAAAAAGATGTGGTGGTGCAAGGCTTTTGGTGTTTTACCCTGGAAACCACTTACTCATTTTGGAAAAAATCAGATATTAAGAGGAAGGAGGTACATATATGTAATTTTGGCCTTTATTACATTTGGAGTATACTTGTTTTAATTTCTTCCAGAGTTAGTGAAGCAGAGGAAAGTAAAAGATACCAGTTTGGGGATCAGGGGTATAAATCCAACAGACAATCATCCTTACCTGCTTAATGATCTCTTCAGGGGAATAGGGAATGAATGAGTGCATGGTAGCATGAATAAAGGGAACATTAGGGGCGCCTGGGTGGCTCAGTGGGTTAAAGCCTCTGCCTTCAGCTCAGGTCATGATCCCAGGGTCCTGGGATGGAGCCCTGCATTGGGCTCTCTGCTCAGCGGGGAGCCTGCTTCCTCCTCTGTCTCTGCCTGCCTCTCTGTCTACTTGTCTGTCAAATGGGTAAATAAAATCTTGGAAAGAAAAAAAAAAGACTACATTATTTTTTAAAAAGGGGGGGGGAACATTAAATGTGAAGTGAATTAACCAGCAAGAAAAGTTGCAGAAAAGTCTACACTGAAGGTTGCCAAAGGAAGTGTTTACAGTTGAAATAAAGCCAGGAGGAGACAAGAGTTATCCAAAAAAATCTTTCTTCTGGGAAGTGAACAGGAAAGTTCACATGTGATCATGTTATGTGAAATGATACTGGCTTTACATTCTTCCAAAGAACAGTTCTTCATTAAACACCTACTATGTATATGAGTATTTTATACGCACCCACCTGTATCTGAGTATTACAGTGAACAGAAACATAAATTCCCCATGAAACTCAGCAAAGGTTTGTTTAGTAAGAAAAAACTTTTCTACATATCATAATAAAAATTATAATCAAGGAGCACATTTATTATGGTATTAAAATTCAGTACTGACTTGTTTTGTGATTAGTGATGGCAATTCAACTATAAGGTGCTTAGAGGATAAAAAAACTTTTTGGTTTCTTCTTTCTTAATTGAATGCCTATCACAATATTAAAGCTACCCAAAGCTTTAAAAAACAGTATAATCAGCAACTAAAATCTGAAGAACCCACAATTACTGGAAAGTCCCATGTTACTCAGTGATTAGTTTCAAAAAGTGAAATAAAACAACTGAGGGACCTCTTGATACACAATATTGTATATTTTATTTATGCTATGAGATCTGGATGATTTCATTTTTAGTTTCAAAATTATTTCTGCTAAAAGTGACAAATCTATAAATCTTGGAATTTGATGTTGCAATTTTTTCCTTACATGAATGGAAAAAAACCCAAGTGCTTTACAATGAACACAGTAACATAATTTGGAAATTGGGGTGGGGCGGGGAGGTCAGTAAGGGGAAAAAAATGCCTGTGCTACTTCTATGTCACAAAATAGTTAAGACTAATGATATATTACTTTTCCTTTTTTTTTTTTTTAACATTTTACTTATTTATTTGACAGAGAGAGGGAGAGAGATCGCAAGTAGGCAGAGAGGCAGGCAGAGAGAGGGAAGCAGGCTCCCTGCTGAGCAGAGATGTGGGACTCAATCCCAGGACGCTGAGATCTTGACCTGAGCCGAAGGCAGAGGCTTAACCGAGCCATCCAGGTGCCCTATATATTACTTTTTAACTGAAAGCTAAATTAGTGTTAAATCAGTACATTCTATCATCATCAGTTTCTAATCTAGAGGACTATTTTAATTAATCAGGGAAAAACATTTTTGCAATATATGTAGCTTTTTAAAATTTTTTTTTAGAGAGGGAGAAAAAAGCAGGTAAGGACTAGGGGAGAGGGAGAATCTTGAATCTCCAGCAGACTCCATGCCGAGAGTGGAGCCCAACAGGGGGTCCCAATCTCCCAAACCTAAGATCACGACCTGAGCCGAAACTAAGTGTCGGGGCATTTAACTGACTGAGCTATCCAGGCGCCCCTAAAATTAGACCTGTCTATTCACAAGTTTTTAAATAAAATGGAGAAATAAATTACTGAACATAAGTGAATAAAAAAAGGAAATGTCCAAAAAAATTGCTTTTCTCATGATAGAAATCTTTTTTTCCTTTAATTTCTCCATTACTAAAGCGCTTTAAAAAAAAGAACCTCTTTTAAAGTCCCAGTACTCTGAAAGCTAGAGCAAATCAGATGCCTGAAAGTCTTTCAGTTCTGTTTATTTTGGACTGTGCATGATGTGTGTGATATCTTTTTTTTTTCTTTTCTAATCTGAAACAAAAAGTACCGGAGATCCTTTTGTTATCAGTATGCATCAGAATATGAAGAAAGGTTAGACATAAAATATTTCTTGGAAGAAGAATAAACAAGTTATGCCAGTTGTAACAGGCCAAAGAATTTAGAACTGTAATATTTGTATGCTATTAGTAAATTGGGAGAGCATGGCAGGAGAACCCATAACCAAAATGTCTGCAATACAATAAAATAGGGAGAGGAAGATATTTAAAGAAATGTCATATTTTCACTGCATCTCACTGTTTTCAACAAAGCTGGGAGCTTTGTGCCCAAGCCAGCTGGCATTCTTTCCAACTGTGTGGATTTCTGTGGCACTTCTTAATTTGATTAAGCATTACATTTGTTCCTTACAGCAAGAAATTCTCTCGTCTGCTGTTAAATCGGCTGTTTTCATCCAACTCTCTAAAGGAGAAAAACTGTATCAAAACAAAGGTCCACTTTGTTCAATAAAGAATTAAACCCACTCTCACCATCATTAACATGGAAAAAAATTCAACCTGACCTTTCCCTGTTCCTGTTTGTACCCTCGGGCTTGAATTTGATTTTTCTTCACCGCTTCAAGGATGTCAAAGTATAGACTTCAAAGATATGGAATGATTGATACATGGTATTCATAATAGATTGTTTAAAGTAATACATGTATCAGTAATTCATTTTAAACATTCCTTTGATAATTAAAACCTCATTTTTAAAGAAAACAGAAATAGGACATCCTAAAACTACTGTTATGATATCTGCCTCTTTTTTGCATATAGTTCTTTTAAGAGTTATCATTCCCTAACTGTATTTCATTCTTTTTTTTTTTTTTCATTTTTTGGTTACATTCCTACTTGAACCTTTTTGCATTTAAATATTTAAAAAATTGTTTGGCTTCATGTAGAAATCGTTTTTCTGTTTCAAATTGTTTTCTGTTTCTGTTTCTTTTTTTTTCTGTTTTTCTATTTCTTACTAATGTCCTATTTTAATGATACTTAAAGATTTTGTATATTTAAATTTTTTATTTTCAATGTCTTCTTTTAAACTATTTTCCAAATTTCATAAAAGGAAATCATTTACAATATATGGAAGCCTCAGATTGAAGTCCTCTAAGTAAAAGATGAAACTTTTCACATTTCAGAAAAAGAAAAAAGAAAAAATACCCTGGATTTACAATTGGTGAAAATAACTGATTAAGGGATAGAAAAAGTCATGATTTGGGTCCATTCTTTATCTAGAACCACGTCAAACGTACTTGAGAAAGGCAAAAGAAGGCGAAGGGAAATAGAAGATGTTCCAATGTACCATCAAGCGTTGGCAATCCTCTTAAAGGGTAAAACTGAAACTTGTAAAACCAGAGAATTAGGCAAGGAGTACCCCGCACGCGGTTCAGTAGTTATGTTGAAAACCTCCCACTTCTTTACAGTAGACGCGGCATTGCCTGTGTGAGCAGGGACCTGCGGAGGAGCCGCTGAGTCCTGGCTGTCTTGTCTTTGGTCCACGTGATCCTATCCCTGCAAGCCCCTAGCTTCTCCTCTTCATTAGCGTTTCAGACTGTGTGCCTTTTAGCCCTTCCATTTTATATGCTTTTTTTTTTTTTTTTTTAGAAACAGCAACGAAAATAAAACTCCAAGTTAATGCCACCGAGTATTGATGAACGAATATATTTTGCTATAAAATGTGTATAACTTTTCCGTTTATTGAAAAGATCAGAAAGACAGATCTAATGGTGCGATTATTTATTTCGTTATTATCAGTGGTTACTTGAGGGGGAGGAAGGCAGACCCCTGCTTCCCTTCTTCACCTGCTCTAAGCTCCTTTTCCGGTCAGAGGTGTTGTTCTGGGGAAAACAATGGTATGGAGGAGGGAGTGGGGTGTGATGGTCGGGTTGATGTTAGAACTTTTTAGAAGGATAGGCTGTCACTAGGGTTAGACGACTCCCAGAAGGCATTTAACCCAATGGTCTTGAGGTAACACAAAATTTTCCAGATTTCTATGCCAGGAGAGGGCAACTGGTGTTTTGCTTTTATTCCTAAAATGTTTGTGTATTGGAATACAATCACAATGACCACCCCACCCAGCTGTGGAACCAATCATCCTTTACTGCTGCCGGCCAATGTAACTGTGCTTTAATATTTCCTTCTCATCTGATGTTCATCTTCTCTTAGGATTTATATCTTTTAGCTATTTATAGACACTCGCATTTCTTCTAGTCAAGTCATACTGCATCTACTTCTTTAGTCTCCCTATTAAAGTCAAATCTGTTCTTCTTTCCTTCCTCCCTCCTATCCTTCCTTCTTTCTCTTCCTCCTCCTCCTCTTTGTCTCAGCTCTCTGGTCTCCAGATCTGAGCAAAGAGCAGCTAGTGTGAAATCTTTCAGAAACCCTTTTATTGATGTAGTGAAAAGAAGAGCCATCTGTACCCCAATGTTTATGGCAGCAATGGCCACGGTCGCCAAACTGTAGAAAGAACCAAGATGCCCTTCAACGGATGAATGGATAAGGAAGATGTGGTCCATATACACAATGGAGTATTATGCCTCCATCAGAAAGGATGAATACCCAACTTTTGTAGCAACATGGAAGACTGGGACTGGAAGAGGTTATGCTGAGTGAAATAAGTCAAGCAGAGAGAGTCAAGTATCATATGGTCTCACTTATTTGTGGAGCATAACAAAGAACACGGTAGACATGGGGAGATGGAGAGGAGAGGGAGTTGAGGGAAACTGGAAGGGGAGATGAACCATGAGAGACTATGGACTCTGAAAAACAACCAGAGGGTTTTGAAGGGGCGGGGTGGGGGGGTGGGAGGTTGAGGAACCAGGTGGTGGGTAATAGGGAGGGCACGTACTACATGGAGCACTGGGTGTGGTGCAAAAACAATGAACACTGTTACACTGAAAATAAACAAATAAAAAAAAAAGAAACCCTTTTATTTACTTAAAATACTTTCTTCAAGGTGAATTAGCTCCTTTGGAGTTCACTACTTTTATGTCTGTCATTAATAGGGCCCATGTAACTTGAAGCTAGTGTGTTTAAAATCAATGAAGATTTTTCTAAGTGACTAAAATTGGCATTATTCAGTGAATTTGTACTTGGTGATGCATACCTCTACATTTCCTTTAGTACCTTCATTGACCCTGCAAGGGAGGGTGCATGACTCTCAATTTACAGAATAAAGAATGGGGTGCCCACAGCTTAAACACATTGCTTCAAGACTGAATAATAGTGTCTATCATACAAAAAAAAAAAAAAAAAAAAAAAAAGGCCCACGTACAGAGAACACACCTAAGACATATAATTTCCAGGAAGTGAAAATGGAATTCAAACCCAGGTTGGTAAGATTCCAAAGTCCCTGCTCTTTCTGCTAAAACATACAGCTTTTAAGTTCTACATGAACTGAAGAATGAACCAAAGAAACTAATTAAGAATCATGCCAAAGCAAATACAATTGAAGTTTGACTTATTTATCTTGCTTCAAGGAAAAAAAAAAAATCAGGTAAGTCCTATTGGCCTGAAAGTCTTAGGCTTGTATCACTTCCTTAAAAACAAAACAAAACCCTAAAACAATGCTGTGGTGTGTTATAATGCTGTAAAACCAAACCAAAATGCTGTGCATTCAGAAGCAATTAATTGAAAAATAAAGGAAATGCATCAACTTTAAAATAGGAGTTATTGTTAAGTGAGTGGACTATGGCATTTTTATCTATTTTCCACTTTCTATTTTTCTGGAGTTTCCAAATTTTCTATAGTATGAGTCACTTTTTCAATGAAATAAATCTTCATTAAAATTAATTGGTAGAGTTAAATTAGTAGAAAAGAAAGAAAAATGTGCTGTTGTCAGCTTACATTTTTACGACAAGATTAAAAAAAAATAAACCAACTACATATTATCAACTACATATTATCAGGTGATTGTGTATTGTGTTTGTAAAAATATTTTAATCAGGGCTTAAAGAGTTTAGAAACCCCCTGCCATGACAAGCATGCTACCTGTTCATTGGAAGAAAAAAGTCTTAGCTGAGTTAAGCTTTGGATTTTAATTACCAGTTGAATGAAGAATTAAGACTTTGAAACCCACTGGGGCATTAACTCATCAAGGCCTCTGACATGACCATTTTCAGTCTAGCTCCTCAAGTTGATGCCACACAGTAAACAAGGGCAAAAAGAACCAATGAATTCCAGCAATGAGTTTGTACTTTATGAAAGCTGGAGCTTGTTATCATAAGTTAAGAGAAGGGGGGACTCTGTTCAGCTCATTTATTTTCAGATTCTGAAATTTCTCCTTCATTTCAGTATAAGCCTTACCTTCCAAGTTTATTTCCAGCTGAGAGTGAAAAAGTCATTCTAGCAAAGTGTTCTATGACTTTGATACTTCCAGTTTAAATCATCTTAATTAAAATATATCTAACTTGAAAACTGCAGCATCTGACTCTCTAACAAATCATCTTGTATAAAGATAGTTCAGGTTTCTCAGAAATACTCTTAACATTCACCCTGGAAACATGGCGGACTATGGACAATCACGTTCTAAACGTAGAGAATACTTTGAGAAGCTTTCCTTTATTCATTTAATCAGATGTTGAGGATAAAAAGGCAAATGTAAAATGATCCTGGCCTTTTACACTCCCAAGTGAGGGGCTTGAAGATAGGGATTGTGTGTAGTATTTGTATTGAGAAGTGGGACTCTTGTCTTGTGTGCTTTAAAAACCACCTCCAATCAGTTCTTAATTTATTGAAACCATCCCAGGGAACTATCGTGTGTGTGTGTGTGTGTGTGTGTGTGTGTGTGTGTGTTTGATATATATATGTATAATAAATGTGATATATAATCAATATATAAATAGCAAATATAACTATATATAAATATGTATAATTTATGACTTCCTACCATAATCACAGATTTAATGTTTTATAAATCCCAGGTATAACTTATATCTTCACTCAGTATTCATGTATTCACCAACATAAATAATACTGCATGAGGTGGCAATTTAGACTGGTTTTTAAAGTTTTCTCTAATGGTATGCTATTGTACGTATCATTCTGCAACTTGCTTTTTGTATTTCAATCTACGCTTTTGATACTTTATCTTAACACACATATCTCCAGTGCATTCTCTTCATTTTTAAATATTTATTTATTTATTTACTTGAAAGAGAAAGAGAGAGAGATGGCAGGAATGGGAGGGGCAGAGAGAGAGGGGGACAGAAAATCTCAAGCAGACTCTGTTCACCACAGAATCTGATGTGGCGCTCAATCTCATAACCCTGGGATCACAACTGGAGCCCTGGAGCCAAAACTAAGAGTCCAATGCTTAACCCATTGCGCCACTCAGGCATGTTCTTTTAAAATGCTATATAGTATTCCACTATATGACTATATCACAATTTATTAATTTGCTCTTCTATTGAATGACATTTCTGCTTTTAAATTGTTTTCATTAGAAACTTACAATAACCTTATACCCATCTCCTTCTACACATGTGAAATTTTCTTCAAGTTATATACCTACCAATAGAACTGCTAAGTTAGAGATTATGATGTCAACTTTATGAGATATTTCACAATTGCTCTCAAAAGTAGTGATACTAATTCACAGGCTTACTAGCAGTCTATGAGAATTATTGTTACTCTTGGTACAGTCATTATTTAAATTTTGCCGATCTGACATAACATCTAACCCTCTCCCCCAATTATTGGTAAGTTGAGCATCTTTTCACATGTTTAGTGTTAGGTTATGTTTTCTTTGATTTGCATGATAATGGACTTTGTTCATTCTTCTGTTCAGTTACTTAGAAAAATAAATAAATTCCTTTGTCATTTAAATGATTTATAAATATCTTTTCACATTCTGTGGTTTCTTTTTTCACTTTGTTTTTGTGTCTTTTTTAAACATTAAGAGGGTTTTTAAAAATTTATCTTGGTGTCATCAAATTTACCAATCTTTGGCTCTATTTTCTGTGTCTTGTCTAAGAAATTTTTCCACATCTAAATGTTATGAAGATATTTCATATTTTCTACCCAAAACTGCTTTTAACATTTAGATCTTTAATCCATCTGGACTTTATTTTTGTATATGGTGTGAGAATGGGATCCAATTTTACTTTATTTTTTCCACATGGTTAACCAGTTGTCCCAGTACCATTTATTGAACAGTCCTGCCTTTTCTCATTGATTTGTAGTGCCACCTTGGTTATATTTCAAGTTTCCACATATGCAAGTATCTGTTTCTGGGCTCTCTATTATGTTCCTTTGGTTTATTTGACTCTTCCTATGCCAATACCACACTGTCTAATTTTCTATAGCTCTATAAATTCTTGATTTATTTGCTCTGACAAATTTCCCCCTCCCCCCAATTTATTCTTCTTCAAATTTATCTTGGCTATTCTTGATTCTTTGTGCTTCCATATTACTTTTAAGACTGGCTTGTCAAGTTCCATAAAGTCCCATATTTTGCTTAGAATTTTATTAACTTTATGGAGTATTTTGAAGGGAAATCTACATCTTTATAATTCTTGAATGTAGTAGTGCATAACTGTATTCAAATCTTGTTTGTAGTGCACCTGGGTGGCTCAGTCGGTTAAGTGCCTGCCTTCGGTTCGGTCATGATCCCGGGGTCCTGGGATGAAGCCCCACATCAGGCTCCCTGCTCAGCAGAGAACCTGCTTCTCCTTCTCCTACTTCCCTGCTTGTGTTTCCTCTCTCACTGTGTCTCTCTCTGTCAAATAAATAAATAAAATCTTTTTTTAAAAAAATCTTGTTTGTTGTTCTTCAGATATATTTAATTTTCTTCTTAGAATTTTTAACTATCATGTACTAGGTTTATTACTACAAATTTTATGTTTTTCTCTTTATTTAATTTTCTAGCTGGTTTGTTGAAATGACAATGATTTTAGCATGCTGATTTCAGTCCAGTAAACTTATTATACTTGCTTATTAATTCTAGTAGCTTGAAGAGTTCCTGGATTTTCTTTGTTTAAAATCACATAGTTTACAAATAAGGACAGTTTTTTGTCTCCTCTTCCAATGTTGTACCACTTAATCTTTTTCTTCTTGTATTGCATTGGATGAGATCTTCAACACACTGTTGACTACACATAGCTATAGTGATATCCTTGTCTTGCTGCTGGAAACACTTCAAAAATTTCATTTTTGAATAGTGGTATCTCAGAGGTTTTTCAGAGATACTCTTTACTTGAGACTATTCGTAATTTGCCATGATGGTTAATTTTGTGTCAGGTTGACTGGGTTATGGGGTGCCTCACTTTTTGGTGAAGCATTATTCTGGGTATGTCTGCAATACTGCTTCTGGATAAGACTAACATTTAAATCAGAACAGTGAATAAAACAGATTGTTCTCACTAATGTGGATGGTCTGATCTAATCAGGTGACACCCTGAATAGAAAAAAAGGTCAATGCTCTATTGAGTAAAAAAGAACTTCTGCTTGACTGCCTTCAAGATGGGACATCAGTTTTTTTCCTGCCTTCGGGCTCAAACCGTAACATTTACTTGAGACCCTACAAGCCTTCAGGCTGCAACTATATCACAGGCTCTCCTGGTTCTTGGGCCTTTGGACTTGGACTAGAACTATAGCATTAGCTGTCCTGGGTCTCCAGTTTGCCAACTACAGATCTTGAAACTTGTTAGCCACCATAATTTCACAAGCCAATTCCTTATAATAAAACACAGATACTTCCCATTGGTTCTTTTTCTTTGGAGAACCTGACCAATACATTTGCTACTAGATTTCATATATGAATCCATTTAATCACACTCACCACTGCAACTACCCTAGTAGAAGCCACCAATACATTTTGTCTGGAGTACAGCCATTTTCTTAGAACTAGTTTATCCCCTTTCACTGGCTTTCCCATAAACTATGCTTGCACTAGTATAGATTAGCCTCTACACAGTAGCCAGAGAGGTTACTTAGAACACAAATCAGATCTTGTCACTCATCTTCTGAATACCCTCCAAGACTTTTCCATTATATCCAGAAAAAATCCAAAGTCTTTATTTTGGCACACAAAACCATACTTGATCAGGGTTCTAGCAATCTCTTCAATCTCATTTTCTATCTTTTGCTCAGTTGCTCCATCCAAGTTATTTCTTCTCATACTACCAGGCATGACCCTAAAATGTTCCTCCTTAATCCCTGATCCAAGAAGACTCCTACCTTGGAGGCTTCACACTCATAGTTCCCTCTGCTTGATGTGTTCTTTCACTAAAACTTTGCCTCACTTTCTCACTTTATCCAAGTATCTGCTCAAAATAGCACTCTTCATCACATTCTATCTCATTATCCTGCTTCAGTTTTCTTTGTAGCAATTATTATGATATTATATAATTATTATGCAATTATTATGCAATTATGATATTATTAATTCAACTATCTATTATTTGATTATCTTTTCATTCATCCACTTTGATGTAAAATTCCCTGAGGCAGAGAATTTTTTGTTCATGTGATATTCCCCATGATTTGGGGCAATGCTTAACACAAAGTAGGTACCAAATCAGTATCTGTTGAACAAATAAATAAATGTGTCAATATTTTTAGTTTTTTTGCATCTATGATTTGATTATGTGCTAGTATGAGCTGATAGATCTTCTGATACTGAACAGCTTTGTACTCCTGGAATAAATACTACTTGAACATGATGAATATGTAGTTTTAATAAACTGCTAAATTCAATTTGTAACATTTTATTCCAGATTTTTATGTCCATTTAAGAATTATTCTGTAGTTTCCTTCCTTTTTTTCTCTCTCTCTTTCTTCTTTCTTCCTTCCTTCCTCTCTCTCTTTCCCTCTTCCTTCCTTCCTCCTTTCCTCTTTCTTTCTTTCATCTTTCCTCCTTCCCCTTTCCTTCCCTTCCCTTCCTTTTCTTTTCTTTTCTTTTCTTTTCTTTTCCCTCTCTCTTTTTGACACAGACAGCCAGAGAGGGAAAACAGCAGGGGGAGTGGGAGAGGAAGAAGCAGGCCTCCCGCTGAGCAGGGATTGATCCCAGAACGCTGAGATCATGATCTAAGCCAAAGGCAGAGACTTAAACACTGAGCCATCCAAGCACCCCATGGTTTTCTATTTTTAATAAAGTCTTTGACTAGTTTAGGTATCAACAGCAAATTAACCTCATAGATTGAGCCAGCAAGCTTTTCTTCTTTTACTTTTATCATAAACAATTTATATAAAGTAGCAGATATCTGTTTTTAGAAAGTTTATTAAAACATATCTATAGGGGTGCCTGGGTGGCTCAGTTGTTAAGCGTCTGCCTTCAGCCCAGATCCTGATCTCAGGGTCCCGAGACCAAGCCTCACATTGGGCTCCCTGCTTGGTGGGGAGCTAGCTTCTCCCTCTCCCACTCCCCTTGCTTGTGTTTCCTCTCTCACTGTATCTATCTCTGTCAGATAAGTAAATAAAATATTAAAAAAAAACACAACACATCTATAAAGATGTCTTGGTTTGGCGTCTTTGGAGCAAGAAATTTCTTGCTATTAATTTCTTTAATAGTTACTGGTTTATTCATGTTTTCTATTTTTGCTCCAGTGAATTTTGGTAATTTTAATTTTTCTAGGAAATTATATTTCATCTAAATTTTCAATTGATTTAGTATGTTCCTATTGTTTTAATATCTCTATTATATCTATAGTTATGTCTCCTTTCTGTTATTAATTATACATACTCTTTACTTTTAAATATTTTATCAGAGCTCTAATTTTTAGGCCTATTGATTCTCTGTATTATTTCTTTACTCTTACATATTATTTTGTGCTCTTATCTTTATCATTTCCTTATCATGTATGCTATTTTTATTGTTTTCCTTTTTTCCTACATTCCTGAATTGAATGCTTAACTGATTTATTTAAATCTTTTATTTTAGATATGTTAAAGGCTTTACTCTAACCACGATGTACTCCTATGCTATACAGTATTACTTTTATAGTTATTTATATTTAAATATTTGCCTAACACATGAAACATTTAAAAATCCAAACATATATGGGTTCCTTAAAACTGTTTTTTAATGTTGATTTCTTATTTAATTGCATTGTGGTCAGAGAATGTGATCTATATATATTAATTTCTTATAATTTATTGAGATGTCCTTGGTGGCTTAACATATAGTCAACTTAAAAAATATATATATTTCGGGGGCTCCTGGGTGGTTCAGTGTGTTAAGCCTCTGCCTTTGGCTCAGGTCATGATCTCAGGGTCCTGGGATCAAGTCCCACACTAGACTCTCTGCTTGGCAGGGAGCCTGCTTCCCCTCTCTCTCTGCCTGCCTGCCTCTCTGTCTACTTGTGATCTCTGTCTGTCAAATCAATAAATAAAATCTTTAAAATACATATATGCATATATATATTTCATATGTACTTGAAAGTACATATATGAAAGAAACATATTTTTATTGGGGGTATACATCTATATAAATTTTAAAACTTCTATATCTCTTTTGGTTTTTGTCTATGAAATAAAATGTGAAGCTCATGATATATGTTCTTCATGGATCATTACTTTTTTATATCATGTATATCTTCATTTCTATTCATGCTTTTTGTGTTCAGTTCTAACCTGTCTAATATTAATATTAATATAGCAGCTTTGCTTAATATTTGTATGGTATATCTTTTACCATATCTTCAATTCCCGGCATGAAGAAGTTATAACACTTGTTCCAGGTCATGTGGCTAACACGCAAAATACAAAAATTTGATATAGGCAGTTCTATACCAAAGCCCACATTCTCAAATGCTAAACTAGGACAACTTCTGGCATGTGCCTCCTATGTTGGAACCCAGCTGACCAGATCTTCAGACCCTCTCATTCTATTGAATTTCTTTTCCACAAAGATGTTTATCTTGTGTATAATATGCTCTAGGTCTTTTTTCTGCCCCCCCCTTTTTTTGCATCATTGGCATATACCTTTAGACCTGTTTTATACCTTGCTTACCAATGTCCACAAGTTCATCCTACATTGTTGCAAATGATAGGATTTTCTTCTTTTTCATGACTGAATAATACTCCTCTGTATATATATATATATATATATATATATATATATGTGTGTGTGTGTGTGTGTATCACATTTACTTTATCCATTCATCTGTCAACTGACACTTAGGTTGTTGCTATGTCTTGCCAATTGTGAATAATACTGCAGTGAACATAGGGGTGCAACTATCTCCTCAAAACAATGATTTCATTTTCTTTGGATATATACCTAGGAGTGAAATTGCAGGATCATATGGTATTTCTACTTAAAAATTTTTAAGGAAGTTCCATACTGTTTTCCATAGTAGTTGTACTTATTTATATTCCCACCAATGGCTCAAAGGGTTCCCTTTACTCCACATCCTCAATGATACTTGTTACCTTTTGTTTTTTTGATACTAGCCATTCTAATAGGTGTGAGGTGATATCTCATTGTGGTTTTGATATGCATTTCCCTGCTTATCAGTGATATTGGGGACATTTTTATGTATCTATTGGCTATGTGTGCACCTCCTTTGGAAAAATGTCTAATGTTCTTTGCCCATTTTTAAATTGATTTGTTTTTTGACTATTGAGTTACAGGAGTTCCTTACATATTTTGGATATTTACTTCTTCTTAGATATATGATCTGCAAATATTTTCTCCTGTTGCATAAGTTCTCTATCATTTTGCTGTTTCTTTTGCTGTACAGAAGTTTTTTAGTGGTTTTTTGTTTTTGTTTTGTTTTTGTTTTTCTTAATATCTTATTTTTAAGTAATCTCTACACCCAACATGGGGCTGGAACCCAAAACCCTGAGACTAAGAGCCACACACACCACTGATAGCCAGCCAGGCATCCTACCCACCACTCCCCCCGAAGTTTTTTTTAAGTTTCTTAAATTTGACAACCTTCTTTTATTTATTCTTGCCTTGTTGCTTGTGCTTTTGGTGTCATATCCAAAAAATCATCACCACAACCAATGTCAAGAAGATCTTCCCCTTTTTTCTCTAGAAGCTTTATGTTTTTGGGTCTTACATGTAAGTCTTTAATACTCTTTGAGTTAATTTTTTTTCCTTTGAGTTAATTTTTTTGAGTTTTACTCTTTTGTGAGTTTTACTCTTTTGCACTTGAATATTCAGTTGTTGATTTTTTAAAAAACACAGTTTATTGTTTCTCCATTGAGAGTTCTTGTCTCCCTTGTCAAATGTTAGTTGATCATACATGGATATATTTGGGTATACATGGATATATTTCTGGGTTCTTGATTCTGTTTCATTGGCTTATGAGTCTGTTTTTCTGCCAGTACCTCACTGTCTTCATTACTGTAGTTTTGCAATATAGTTGGAAGTGAAAAAGTGTGATGTCTTTAGCTTTGTTCTTTTTTCTCAAGATTGTCTTGGCTGGAAAAAAAAAAAAAAGATTGTTTTGACTGTTTGGAGTCCTTTGTTGTTCATTACAAATTTTCTATTTCTTTTCTTTTGAGACTGAGCATATTTTATGGTGTTTAAGCATATTTGTGTTTTGTTATCTGTTAACTTTGTTTGCGACATTGTTAGTTTTTAAAATATTTATATTCTCCAAAATAGAAACTCTCTCTTTTGTTTCTTTTAAGTCTGGGTTTGACAGTTACATAGATTCAATGCACCATCCCACTGCTTTTTTTTTTTTCCCCCATTCAGTTCTTGGTTCACTGTTAAGTTTTCCTCTAGATCATCTTCACCTGTTCTTGAATAAATTTGGACAGATATAAAATTCTTAGGTTATGCTTTTACTTCTTATCTGTGTTCTAGCATTTATTCTTTCTATAATATTTTCTGTAGCTCACCTTAATTATTATCTTTTTGATAAGAGACTCAAATAATTTTTTCTTTATTTTTAGTATCCAGAAAATTTACCAGGGTGTGTTTCTAAGGCAATTTTTTTTCTAGCTCATGCTATTCAAGACACTTTAATCTAAATATCTAAGGCTACTTCTATTGCTATAAACTTCTCTTTAATTATACCTTTAAATATTTTTATTCTTTCATAATTTATGTTTCATTCTTAGGGACAGCATTATTTCTAGTGTTTATATTTTTCTATTAGAGCTTTCATATTTGTTTCCCAGGCCTCACATTTTCTAATTCTCCTAATCTCTTTTTAACTTTCTATTCTGTTTTGTTCCCTTTACAATATTTATTTTTTAAGATTTTATTTATTTATTTACTCATTTATTTGGGAGAGAGAGAGAGAGCACACAAGGGGGAGGGGCAAAGAGGTAGGAAGAATCTCAAGCA
Source organism: Meles meles (assembly GCF_922984935.1). NCBI lineage: Eukaryota > Metazoa > Chordata > Mammalia > Carnivora > Mustelidae > Meles > Meles meles. The sequence continues at coordinate 67,172,643 of NC_060072.1, forward strand.
GATTCCACACTGAGTGTGGAGTCTGATGAGGGGCTCCATCTCACAATCCTGAGACCATGACCTGAGCTCCCTTCCTGTGTTTTCAGTATAGTCTATTCTCTTTTGCACTGCATCCAGAATGGTCTTTATTTCTGTGATGGTTTTGTTTCTCTTCCACTTCTTTTGAGTTGCCAATCCAAATTACATTACATTCTGTTGCCTCACCTTATTTTTCCTACACTCTCATGGCTATTCCTAGAATTTCTATTTAATGGAAGCAATAACTTCTTAACATTTTAAAATTCATGGCAAACACTGTTCAGTTTTCATATAATTATATAGAATATATTTGAATGGTTCTATGACTGGTTTTTAAAATTCCTATTTAAATGAAGTTATTTCTTACAGAATTAGCTCTCTGTAGGGTGATATGTTTGAGGGGCACTAGGGCTATATTCTTGACCACAAAGCATTCTGATGATACTAGTTTGTGAGTATTAATGAGCTAGCTACTCTCTCCAGCTGATAGAGATCGATATTTCAGGGCTTCTCACAATGCATTCTTTTTTCTCTACCCTGCCTCACCAAAAAACTTTCGACAATATGGCTTCTCATTGGGTTTCTATTTCTTCAGTCAGCCCTACCTTCCCTGCTTTTTACCAAACCTTGTCTAAGGAGGTTTTGCTATCAGACAAATCATCTATTTTGTCCGAATGAAGGGTTGGACTTTGCCCACCTTCAGTTAGATCCATGGTCTCTGGACCCTCCCTCAGCATCTTCTTGCATCCCTGTCTCAAAAGATTTGATAGCCTCTTCCTATTAGGGTTCAAAGTTAAAAGTATCTCTTAGTGTCATGGAACTGAGGTTTAGGCTTTTATTTCCTTTTCTTGTTCATTTGTGTAATTTCTAAGAAGAGAGGATGAGAATAACTTTTTCATTTCATCCATTTAAATATTTTATTTTATTTTTATTTTAAGTAGGCTCCATGCCCCCATTTGGGCATGAACTCATGACGCTGAGATTAAGAGTCGCATGCTCTACCAACTGAGCCAGCCAGGTGCCTCCATTTTATCCATTTAAAAACTGCACATTCGGGGTGCCTGGGTGGCTCAGTGGGTTAAAGCCTCTGCCTTCAGTTCCGGTCATGATCCCAGAGTCCTGGGATCCAGCCCCGCATTGGGCTCTCTGCTCAGCAGGAAACCTGCTTCCTCCTCTCTCTCTGCCTACTTGTGATCTCTGTCTGTCAAATGAATGGATAAAATCTTAAATAAATAAATAAAATAAATTTAAAAAAATTAAAACTGCACATTCTGTATTTAAACTTTAGAGTATCTACAGCAGATAACTTTTAAATACTCCCTTTGAATTCCTCACTGCTTTCATTTCTAACTCTTTAGTCACATTCATTTCTTTCTTTATGACTACTTACAACTTATTTTCAATCCTGTACAATTGAATATTAGAAATAAGGGCATGTCCCTACAAAGTATAACAGCAGTTTACTTTAGAGCCTTGCCCTCAAACTCTGGCATATATTTCAGGTTCCTATTTGTTTTCTAAATTATCATTTCTTCGTATAGAATTGCAGTTAAGAAAATTTTATAATTATATGTTCAAAAGAAAGACCACAGTGAAATTGTGAAAAAACTTATCTCTGTGATAAGCAGCAAACATGATGATGTATAAAACTTTATGATAAGGAGCAAACATGACTGGAATGAGACAGATCATTCCAAAATATACATGTTACCATAAAGATCATTGTATAAAGTTATGCTTGTGTGAAATTGGGAAGCTAATATAAACATATATTTTTTTTAATTTTTTTTTTAAGATTTTTTATTTATTTGTTGGACAGAGAGAGATCACAAGTAGGCAGAGAGGCAGGCAGAGAGAGTGAGAGGGAAGCAGGCTCCCTGCCGAGCAGAGAGCCTGATGCGGGACTCGATCCCAGGACCCTGAGATCATGACCTGAGCCGAAGGCAGCGGCTTAAACCACTGAGCCACCCAGGCACCCATAAACATATATTATTTTGAAACACCATGGTAATTAATGATGAAAACATATGTCCTCATACATTTTCATATCAAAGTCTGTAACCATTGGAAGAGTCTTTCCCTTTTGTCTTTTAAAGAATCAAATATATTTAGATTTTAATAGGCAACTTTAGAAAATAAAATGTTAGTTTATCACTTTGGAAGGGGGAGTTCCAGGTCCATGACACATATCAGGTTCCATTTTATGGAAATATAGGGTTTTATTAAACTTCCTGTTTCTGCTGGCTGCTTGCTTGGGTAACTGTGGAGGGCCATGTGATTATAGCAAATGCTGGATGTAAATTTATATCTTTGGCATAAAATGAAAGATAAAATTATCGGAAATCTGAAAATGTTTTTGCTTGTCTAACAATTTGATCTTAGAAGTTACTGTATACCACCTTAGAGAGGGAGAGGGACAGAATTAATGTCAATAGTCTAAATATTGGCTTGGGCCCCTGGCACTTTTTCCATGAGAGGCAATGGGAATGCAATTAATGCTTACCAGGAAGAACACTCAGATATTCTCCATCACAGGCCCACATGTAATCTGTGGGCTGGAAAAGGTTGAATGCTAGGTCCCCAGAAATTAAAGCAAGTTGGTCCAAGCTAGCTTTAAGTCCAGATTCTAGAACTCAATATTTCTGGTTAAATTAGTAAAAACAAGAGATTTACATTTACATCTCAATTTTTGAAGACAAAAATAACAAATCAACAAATGCACACAAGAATGGTTTCTCATGAAATGAAAAACTCCCTGCCCTGATAGGCATAGCTTCTTTTTTTTTCATACCCAAACTTCCTAGGCACTTATAAATCAGATACTCTCGTTCTCTAACAATAAGGTTGTTGCCACAGCTGCACCAGTTCTCTCTCCCTTTTCTCTGATTTTTGGGGGGGGACTAGAAACCAGTGTGGTTTGTTTTTGTACATAGTAACTTGGCCTGGATCACAAGAAGACCACAAAATAGTCTGATAACACATTTTGACTCAGACTCTACACGCGAAAATAAAAACATACGTCCCAAACCACTTTTGCACCCTCACTCCTATGCTTAAAACACCAAAGTTGTTGCATGTTGTTGCTGTTGTTTGTGTTTTCTGCTCACACTACAATGCCTATGATGGTCAGCAGGGTCTCTGCTCCTCATTATCTGCCTCCCCCAGGGACATGCAGCACTGCTGACTGATTTTTGCTGAAGGAAAAGGGGAGGGGGAAGCACATATTGTCCCTTAAAGCTTTGACATGGGAAGGGACACATGAAACTCCTCGTCACATTTCATCAGTAAAAGCAAGTCACATGGCTCTGAGTTCAAGGGGATGGATATTGGAAATGAGTAGTACAATTTATCACTTTCTCTTTTGTAACAGGCTGGGCACTTGAGGTATAAGAACATTTTTTTCAGACAATGTTCTACAAAACATGAAAAACAAAGCTATTTCCTTCTTCTCTCAGATGACAAACAAGTAAGTACACCTGGACCAGAGCAGAAGGAAATAAAAGTAGTACTTAAGTAAGTAAAAGACTGTCCTTTGAAATATTGCTGTTTTTAGAGACATCCAGTGTTTCAGAACATAAAATGCCATGGAAGCATACCAGTCATCCCACAAAGCTTTTAAAAACCATTTTCTTTTTTGGAAATTATTCACTTTGCGATTGCCATACTCTGACCAATCTTCATCAGTCTAAATCCAACCAATAGCCCTAGAAATTATATTAAAAATGTAATGGAGAGATTACTTTCATTGTATATCAATAAAATTATTCTAGCATTTTTATTGTAGACCTGTTTATTTAAGAAGCAATATGCCATAACAAATGACATGGAGGACATTGGGAGATGGAGAGGAGAAGGAAGTTGAGGGAAATTGGAAGGGGAGGCGAACCATAAGAGACTATGGACTCTGAAAAACAACCTGAGGGTTTTGAAGGCGCGGGGGTGGGAGGTTGGGGGAACCAGGTGGTGGGTAATAGGGAGGGCACGTATTGCATGGAGCACTGGGTGTTGTGCAAAAACAATGAATACTGTTACACTGAAAAAATAAATAAATTTTTAAAAATTAAAAAAAAAAAAGCAATATGCCAGCCAAAGAGTTGATTATGACCCAGCACCTGCCCTTGAGAAGATGAGGACACAGGTTGAGGCAAAGGTTAGAATGGAGAATATACACAGCAATTACTTAAGCATTTCCAAAGCAAATGGGTTTTAAATTTATTACATTTGTTGAAACTTCCTTCAGATGAAATCTTATATGTATGTCAGAGTTATTAGACACATGAAAGGAGAACTCTGACTAAAATAAAAATGGGACACCATGAATCTCTCCTGAGAGGTCCCTTATCTTACCTCCATGTAGCCTTTAAGTTTCCTCTTTGGAAGCTCCTGGGGTTTTTTGAGCATAGCTCAGGGAGGGGGTGGGGGGGGAGGCATTCCTAATTCCTACTCTCTATATACATACGTTTACTTTGTCCAAATAGTTGAGAACAGATCTATTTAATGTATACTAGCCTTCGGTAGGTAGCAATTTCCTGCTATATGTGTTGGAACAGCCATGCTACAGACTTTAGTTTTGAAGTAGAAATGAATGGGGGTTAGAGAAGAGGTAGATAAAAAAGCAGTGAGGAATGACAGTTTGTAAAGTTTCTTTCTCATTTTATTACCTCATTAACCAATTGATGGCTGATCAACAAACCAGACCTTTCAAACCCAAACTTCTGTGGATAACATTTTATGATAATTACTCCCAGTTTATCCCTCGATTCTTCCCAAATGACTATTTTGAATTGTGGGTGTGATGGATACTATGTAAATGTCTGCAAACATTTGAAGGATGGGTGTATTTAGTAGGAGGCATTGTATACATGAGGGCATTCCGTGCATGTAGGTCTTAGATTGTGGTAAATATAAGATACGCTCACATTTTTAGAAGCTAGGCCTTTGAAATCAACCAAATTCTAAGAGACCAGTACAGTTTTGTCTTTTTTTTTTTTTTTTAAGATTTTATTTATTTGTTTGACAGAGAGAGAGTAGGAGAGCACAGGCAAGAGGAGCAGGAGGCAGAGGGAAAGGGAGAAGCAGGCCTCCTGCTGAATAGGGAGCCTGATGCAGGCCTCAATCCCAAGACCCTGAGATCACGACCTGAGCTGAAGGCTGACCTTAACCCACTAAGCCACCAGGTGCCCCAATTCAGTTTCGTCTTACCAAAATCTGTGAGGTTAGTGCCCGAGTTTAAAAGCAACCTAAAGGTTTAGATATTGGGGTTTTCCAGGAACTAGATGTTGAAGTCACAAAAGAAAATGAGACCCTCACTAATTTATTTTGTATTCACTTTCTTCTTTCTGCCATGTAAGTACAGAACAAAAATGATGGAAACCACACTTAGGATAAGCAGGAAATTAATTTTTTTAAAGATTTTATTTATTTACCTGACAGAGACCACAAATAGAGAGGCAGGCAGAGAGAGATAGACAGAGGAGGAAGTAGGCTCCCCGCCAAGCAGAGAGCCCGATGTGGGGCTCGATCCCAGGACCCCAGGACCATGACACGAGCTGAAGGCAGAGGCCTCAACCCACTGAGCCACCCAGGCACACCCAGGAAATTAAATTTTTAAGCTTAGTTTAGAATTATGCATTTTTAAGTTTAATTTAGAATTATGGGGTTCTAGAATTTCCATGACACCATATTCAGACATATAGGGGTCATACACATGTCTGATATCTACATATCATTTTAGTCCTGCATGGTCAGAAAATGCATGGACTTTATCATCCATTTGATTTTGAGGAAGATATCCTGAAAAGAAGTTAGCCAAAAATATGGACAGGTTGTAATGCATGAACAAAGTGAAATTAGGTTAATCAGAAATGCAGAGCTTTCAATTGATAAAAAAAAAATCTATGGAAATTAAAGAGGAAGGGTAGTAAAAAGAGCTTTTGTTTAAATGTGGGAGATAAACTCAGGTTCCCAATGATATGTGTGTTTGGGAGACAACTATAAAGAAGGAGAAAGTTACAGTAACTTGGTGACAGAATATTATAGCACATGTGCCTTTTTGGGAGGATAGACATTAATATTGATGAGTTGTTCCAATTTGTTTGCAGTCCCTCCAAACTGTGTGAGATAGCCACTGTGGAGAGCCACTGCAGGAAGCTGGGTAGGCTGCGCATTGCACAGGGAAGCACATCTAAGCACGGATGCATTGGATTTGCTTACTTATTATGACAATATTCCAAACTGCAGTAAAGTGTCACAAAGAAGAGGCACTTTTTCCCTAATTTGCTCAAAGGTGTCATATGTGCTAGCAACAGTCCTAATATGCGTTATTTAAAAAGTGTTAATTCTTCTGTAGAATCACTTCAACTCTATCTGAGCAGTTCCTGGGCCACAAGAACAGATGCATCAATCACTCCTCATTTCCTTTTCCTATCAGACTCATAAATGAAGTCTAAAATGCTCATTAGGTCTTTGGACTCTTTCTTTCAACAGTCTAAAAGATGGCATCCACAAGTTTGGGAATAAACCCAAAACAATCTGCTTTACTAATACAAGATGGGGACTGAGTCATTCCAAATACAAAAATAATAATTGGATTTGGCAAAGGAAATGATTTTTTTTTTTCTGGGTTGTTTACTGGCACATAGTAGCCACTCAAGGAAATATTTCTGGAATCAATTAGTGTCTGTAGAAGCCATCATCTCTAGAATCATCGAAGATCTCCTCTATTTGCAAGATCAGTCTAGAAGCTAAGCATTGGTAACTCATATAGGATATACTATCATATTCATGACTATAATGATGATGAAACTAATAATACATTATAGTGCTTTACTTAGATTCCACTGAGTGATCTTTACTACACTCCTGTGGTCTCCTAAAACATGTCTGTTCTGTTATACCTAGTCAGCTCTTCTTTTTTCTTTGCAGTTAGCCCAGTGTCCAGTGTCTGCCTGGATCCTCAGGCACTCTTGACATTTTCATCAAGAGAAGGAAATCACTTCAAGTCCAAAGGATAAGCACTATCATGCAAAAAGGTCATAAAACACTAGGAGTTGCTCTTTAGCCATAGATTTTGAAGATAAGTCCAAAGAAAACAGGGGACATGGTTTGGAACAAGCTCGCGTATACTTCATCATCAGGGCTGTGGTACACAGTATGAGAAGGCTTCAGGGGGAATTCAAACAGCAGTGGAAAGGAGGGTTTTGCTTGCATTGGCTATAACAAATATGTTTTTACAATAAACAAATGGGTGGCCATAAGACATGCATGTCTGATGTTGAAGGAAAGCCTGTTTGCACCAAATAAATTACAGAAACAGTTCAAGAGCAGTTCATCCTAGTGAAAATATTATCCCTGAACTACTGGCAGGGTTAGTGTCAGGTTAGGTTATCTTTTGTAAGAGTGCCAGTTGCACTCGCTGAAACTGCCCTAAGGGCGGTCTGTTTTAACTTGTATACATTTCAGTGTTTTTCAGAAACCTTCCATACTTTTTTAGTTTAGTTACACACAAACTCCACTTACTTTTCTCCTCTAGGGATAGACTTCTCCCCCTGACTACCCTTGGGCTTGGCAATCATCCCTCTGCCCTCACGTCCTCCTGTTCCTACCCTATCTTATGTGACTACATTTTCAATGAATGCCTGGGATAAAGGCCAGGCTGATGGTTGCCAATGCTGTACAAATTACGGAGACACAACTAATCCAAAGGGCATCATTTATCCCAAGCCCAGTCCCTTAGGTCACTAAAGGTACACGGCTTTTAAAATAGAGCCAGCAAAAATAATGAAGTAAGAATCTTTGGGGGGCATTAATTTCATAACAATTTTTGAGAATTTTCAGACATTTGTAAACTCTGGCTTTTTAGAACGCTACAGGAATTATATGTTTTTACATTAAAATGGCATAACTCAGCATGGCTTCTGATCCCCTTGTTGTGCAAACCTCTGCACACAAACGAACCCACAATTAACGGAGAGGCTAAGAAGAAAGGTGGACACTTCCCAGGGGCTGACAATATACCCTTCAGAATCCGCAGTTAGCACTTCCATAGCCAAGATTTGCAAAGGCTTGCAGAGAGAACAAAAATTCAAGTCATAGTCTATCACAAAGGACTTACTGAGCACTCACCAATAGGAGTAGGTATCTGAGAGAAGTTGTCTGTGAATGGTCTCAGTTACCTGTCTGTCTCCTTAGATAAGTAATTTACAAATAAATGTCTGTCATATCCTTGCTGTTATTGATGTTTAGAATGGTAGCTCTTTCTCAGACAAAACATCCCTTTTTGACTTTTTTTTAAATAGGAAGAGATGTTCCTCCTTTCTCTGCTTGCAGGACATTGGTGTTATAGTGGAAAAAGTCTGGAGCTTCGAGGCAAAAGAGCAGGATTTGAGTTTCAACTCGATCACTTAATACCTGGGAGAATTACTGAAACTCCTTGAGCCTCAGTCTTTTGACCATAAAGCAAGAATGATAGAAACGGCGCCTTCAAGACTTATATAGATGCAATTTTTCATGTAGAATTGTTTTTTACAATCATGACACTTAAGTGAACGCTTGTCTGCAGGACATGATGAGAACCAATAGAGCAAGATAAAAATAAAGTAGCTGGGTTCCACAATCAGTGATTTGGATGTAGTAGAGGGGTTGGACCAGGGCATCTCTATTTAAAAGTACCATAAGTAGACCAAGGTTTGAGAACTATTGCTTACTATATAAGAATCTCTTCCCTCTCCTTCAGAATGCTTCTATGAATATAATTCAGGCATCTTCTAGATGTATTTGGCTTACAAATAGAAACTTGATTTTCTTGAAAATCTGTGGTAATCCATCTACTGAAATCTCGGATAAACTGTAACAACAGGTTCTCAACCTCTAAATATGAAAATCCATGGAAAAGCAAGCTACCTGGTGGTAAGAATTTGAATTAAAATACAGTAAGGAAAATTGATATTTTTTTTGACTTTTATGATTCTTCATTTTATTTATTTTTTCAGTGTAACAGTATTCATTCTTTTTGCACAACACCCAGTGCTCCATGCAAAACGTGCCCTCCCCATTACCCACCACCTGTTCCCCCAACCTCCCACCCCTGACCCTTCAAAACCCTCAGGTTGCCCTAACCTCCCACCCCTGACCCTTCAAAACCCTCAGGTTGTTTTTCAGAGTCCATAGTCTCTTATGGTTCGCCTCCCCTCCCCAATGTCCATAGCCCACTCCCCCTCTCCCAATCCCACCTCCCCCCAGCAACCCCCAGTTTGTTTTGTGAGATTAAGAGTCATTTATGGTTTGTCTCCCTCCCAATCCCATCTTGTTTCATTTACTCTTCTCCTATCCCCCTACCCCCCCGTGTTGTTTCTCCATGTCCTCATATCAGGGAGATCATATGATAGTTGTCTTTCTCCAATTGACTTATTTCACTAAGCATGATACACTCTAGTTCCATCCACGTCGTCGCAAATGGCATGATTTCATTTCTTTTGATGGCTGCATAGTATTCCATTGTGTATATATACCACATATTTTTTTTAAGATTTTTTTTTTTAAATTTGACAGAGAGAAATCACAACTAGACAGAGAGGCAGGCAGAGAGAGAGGAGGAAGCAGGCTCCCTGCTAAGCAGAGAGCCCGAAGCGGGGCTCGATCCCAGAACCCTGGGATCATGACCTGAGCTGAAGGCAGAGGCTTTAACCCACTGAGCCACCCAGGTGCCCCAGGAAAATTGATATTAATTCATTAAACTATCTGCCATGTCATTGCTAATGTCAGGAGAAATATGCTAATGAGACTGACCCATAATTCCATAGAATCTACAATTCTAAAAATGATGTGTTAGTCAAACAGTGTGAAGAACAAAAAGAAACGGTAGTTTTTAATTTCCTTCTTCTTTATCACAGATGGGCTGAATTGTTAATAGCATCCCAAATCTCTCTTAATGCTTATCATGAGGCCTATATTTACTAGACTGACTTGATATGTTCTTTAAAGATTTTGAACTGAATCTTGCTAAAGTACCAAAAAAAAAAAAAAAAAGATCAGTTACCATTTTGTTATTTTTCATTCTCATTCACCTCTGAACTTCCTGGTTTTGTCTGAGCCAAAGTAAAAATTGCCAAAACACCACGGGAAAGGCTGCTCTCACAGTATTTCTGGCTCACCAAAAATTTCTTGAGAAAGCCAGTTTCCATGAGATTTCAGTTCCAATTTTACAGACCCACGAAAACTCAGGATAGTTCAGATAAAGTTCAGATAAGCATTCAAATTTTCAGTTCCTTCTGCCAGATGAACCACTAAGTCATTTGACGTGTTCACATCACTGTTGTAGGGAAAGAAAAAAAATGACTAGAATTGTGATCCATACGGACAATTTTGAAGGAAGACAATAGACCGAGAAGCCACTAGAGATTAATGGATAATTTGTTTTTTTAAAAAAAATTCAAAATACAAACAATAACCCCCTGGCTTATTTTAGGTATAAACGGGATTTAAATGAAGTAACCTAGCAACAAACACTGAACAATAGCTTGTCTGAGAAAAGCTACTGTGGCAACCAACACAAAATACAACTTGCACAGGTGATGCTTTGCCCACCTGTTTAGTTTTCTTAGCTTTCTTCCCCCTCCTTCCTTCAAAATGGAAATGATAGTACTAGCACCCTATATGTCCCGGGAGGTATAGTGAACTTCTAATCCCAAGACCTGAAAATTCTCTCAGTATCAATTTCTCCTCTGAGTATGGGGTGGGGCGGGGAGGAAAAAGATTATTACAACTTTCAAATAGTCATGTAAAAGCTTAACCTTCTGGGTTAGAAATTATCCTCTGAGGCAAGAAATAAATTCTGAATTTTCAAAGGGTGAGTGATTTGGACAACAAATTTACTCACCAGGAATCAAGGTCCTCTCATAAACCATCAACAAAGAGAAACATTACATGCACGTCAGAATCTCATTATATACAACACAACCCATGATGGTGTGAAGTTTGGTATAGCAAGGTTTTATTCTTGGATCCCATCCAGGGAGATTCAGTTACCATAAGTGGAAAAGGAAACTGCTCTCACATGGTTCCACCTATAATACTTTCTGTGGCATCAGGCCTGAAAACAAACAAAAAACCCCATCACTCTCAGATATGGTAACTGAGAAATCTAGGCCATAAGAAGCTGGCAATAAGTCCCATTAAAAAGAAGTTTGGAACGTTTATCATTCCACCAAAATATTTACCAGTCTTTTCCCCTCCCAGGAGATTACATGAGCATTAGGAGCAAATCAAATCAGCATTTTCCTCACCCAGCATAAATTGTCACTGCATAGCTAAAGGGAGACTACCTACTTGTAATGATGATTTGGGTTTTTGGGATTTGTCAGTTACTGAGTTTATAACTACACAAACATTTTTAAGTGAATATTTCCATTTTGAGTTATTTAAGTAAGGAAATATTGATTAATGCTTACTTTAAAAATCCTGGTTATAACTGTTTTCTTTCATTCTGCCATCCTGCCACCCAGCTTGGAAGTCGAGTTACTTATTATTTATCTATATTTACCATACATACTAAATAATTATTGATTCACTTTACAGAGGAGAGATCTGGTTTCCAACTACAAGAATATATGCCTCTAAATATTGTTAGTTCTTCATTTTTCAGGAAGAAAACGATGTCCCTTAATATTATTAATTCCTAAGTGATTAGGTCATGTATTATCCATATGAACATTAAAGTGCAAATTATTAGTAATTTAAGGTATTAATGAAACTTTATATTTAAACTCTAACTTAATACTTACATTTTGAGAGGAATAAATTACAATATGGGAAAGTTAATTAATTAAAGTTAATTAATGCCATAGTTAATGTATTAGAAAAATAGCAATTAGTATAATTCTTAATATTCAGTAGGATGAAAATCACTTTAACAGTTCAGCATGTTCATCTAACTAATAATATGTTTGACTTCCTTCTCTTTCCTCAACCATGCATTTGAGTAGGAACATGACTTTAGTAAATGATGAAGTGAGAAACCAAATATCTTGGGAAAAAACATATAGATCTAGATCTGGACTATAAAATTTTATTTTATTTTTTTAAAGTTTGATTGGTTTATTCGACAGATCACAAGTAGGCAGAGAAGCAGGCAGAGAGAGAGAGGGAGGAAGCAGGCTCCCTACTGAGCAGAGAGCCCAACGCGGGGCTCGATCCTAGGACCCTGGGATCGTGACCTGAACTGAAGGCAGAGGCTTTAACCCACTGAGCCACCCAGGTGCCCTGGACTATAAAATTTTAAATCATTAGTTATCTTTAATTGAACATCTACTATTTATTAAATGCTACCAAGTGTCAGACACTCTTCTAGGCATTGTACATACATTGTATCATTTAATTTGCTTTCCTCCAAATATTACAGGAGCCACTTCAAAATAGGTATTATTTTACCCCTATTTACAAATGGGAAAACTGAGGTTGGGAAGAATGAAGCTAACTTGTCTGTGTTCATAACTCTGGCAGAAGGTAGAACTGATTTTTAAATCTAGGTCTGTTTAAACAGAAACCGACTCATAAATAAACTGTTGGTTACCAGAGTTGTGGGGGAAGGGGGAGTTGGGACCAGGTGAAATAGGTGAAGAAGATTAACACGTGCAAACTTTAGTTATACAATGAATCATAGAGGTGTAATTTACAGCACAGTGAATACAGTCAATAATATCATAATTTAATGTGGAGACAGATGGTAACTAGACTTCTCATAGGGATCATTTCATAACATATAAAAATACTGAATAACTATAATGTACACCTAAAATTAATAGACTATCATATATCAATTGTACCTCAATATCCAAAAATTAGATCTCTTTGACTTGAAAGCCTACTCACTGTGAAATACATATAAGCTTTATCATCTTATAACCACTATAGTGGCAAATATTAAGATGGTGTAAACTAACAATGAAAGTTGTCTAAGCCACAAATTCTTACATAATTCAACACTGACCAGCTGCTCTTTGTGTTCATTTACACCAATGAACTCGCCACACATGCAGTTTTGATTGCCTCCTATGCATCAGTGCTTCCAGAGATAGCCATTTAGTCTGCTATCAGATTAGATTTTCAGTTGCTTGCAAGACACTGCCAAAATTTCAAAATACAACATGTTGAAAATTGAAATCATTTTACTCATTGTGCAAGTGACCCCTACTGCTATTCATATATTGTCTTTACTGTATATGAAAGATTATTTTCTTCTCTATTTTTAATTTTCTCCCTGCTATGAGAAAGGAAGAACCAAAAAGGCAAATAATGCAATGATTATAGTACTGGGGTATTCAATGAAGCAGATAACCTGAGCTATGAAGATCAAAAAACAAACTGGAAACAGAAAATAAAAAGACAATTAAATGGAAAATTCACTAGGGTACAGACCTTTGAGCTATGTAGAGTTATAGTCTTTGGTGAATTGAGGGTAAAGGGGCAATGATGTGAAATAATAGGACCCCCCAAAATGGTGTCAGCCTTTAAGATTACTTGGATGGTAGAGAGACCATCTGCAAGGCTAGATTGGCTTGACTCAAGAATAGAACCAGCCTGGATATAGAGTTTGTGAATAGGCCTCAGACAACCTGAATAGTACAGGGAGGTAGACAGTGGTAAGAATAACATGTTCCTGAACTAAGAGCACACCTTGAACAAGTGACTCAGTCTCTTTGTGCCTCAGTTTTCTCATCTATAAAGCTGTAGAGTACCTGTCTTTCTTCATTGGATCACTGAGTGGCTGATATAGGACAGGGATTGTGAAGGCACACTAAAAAGAATAAGAACTTTTCCCACACTGCTACTGTGGTTCCAGAATGTATTCCTATAGATCTCTGCCTACAGATAAGGGCACTAAATAGGATTGTTCTTTAGTTTAATAAGCAAATCACTGCACCTGCTTTTGGAGTCTTTCACAAATACTTACTAAAATTTTTGTATCAAATGTCTTATTTCTACAAGGAAATTACAAATGTTTCTAAAGCAAAGGAAGGAGGGGTAGCAGGAAGAGGAGAAGAAAAAGAAGGAGAAGGAGGAAGAGGAGAAGGAAAAGAGGGAGGAGGAAAAAAGAAGAAAAAGGACAAGAAAAAGAAGAATGAGCATCCTTTGCAGGAGACAGGGAGGTGAAAGGGATTGGCAGGGAGTAGGAAAGTAAAGATCCCCAATATGGGGTAATAGTGGATGAAAGCCCAGGAGAGAAGTCTTTAGGAGATGATCCAGAAATTCCTTCTGCATCCAGTAAGCCAGCAGTTCTCACGGACCTCGGAGGTCATAGAATGTAAAACTTCAGGGAATCCTAGGCATAGAGGCAACCAGCTCGGAGTTCAAATACAGGGCAGAGGAAGACTACAGGGTGCTATTGGCAGGATGGGGAGCTCACCAAATCTATTTGTACAGGGATCATTGGAAACACGCTCACCCATGGGTTTGTGTAAGGTTGTCTAATGTCCAAACTGCTAGTAAATTCAAGTTGAGAAAAGAGGCTAAAACCCAAATGCCCCATTAAATGTTCCAGCCAAATTAAAGTAGAACAGACATTAAGTAGGTTTTGATAAGAAATCCGTACTGGAAAACTTACATTTTGATGAATTTTAAGTTTGCCAATAATTTCTTCAAATCATTAGCTATCTTTTAATACAGCAGCTACTGTTTAGATGGGGGAAGGCAAAATTGTATTTTGAGAACAATTCAATGTTGTCTCTAATTAACTGAGAAGAAAAGGAATGTGTTCACATCTCTACTTGGATAGTGGAAAAGAGGTGAGGGCCCCACCAGTTGGAAAACGGCATGGTGGTGATAGCTGTCTTTAAATGACACTGTTTAGGAATCTCCAAGGTTGATTTTGGAAGGAAAATCTCGGGTGAAAGGGGCAGCTGATCAAGCAGCTTCTAGTCTTGCTTCTTGGTTTTCACTCTTTCACTTACAGCACTATTGCATTTCCAAAATACCAGATGGACTCTTGTCAGGGCCAACAGTGTCCAGGAAAGCTGAACACGCTCTTCCATTAAAGCATGGACAGCATGTCAAAGGGTGTGGTCATTGAGTCTAGGAGCTGCTATGACACAAGCCTAACTGAAAAGTTGAGGGCAGAGGTTCTGAGTTTTTGTTTTAATAAATTGCTGCTCCTTTTGTTTTTTCATCATTCTTTTCTATAGAGCCAAAAGGAAATACTAGAATTGCAGCAAAAAGAGATTTGGCAAAACCTCAGATTCCTTATAGATGAAGAAAGCTATGACATATTACTCCTTGCCTGTTTGCCACACACAAAAAATTACATTGCTAAACTAAGTGGAGTCTTTACCACTATACATAAATCCCAATATAGGCACTTACTCTATTGCATGTCATAGATACTGTGTTTTTTACAAATTGAAGGTTGTGGTAACCCTGCATCAGGCACGTCTATTTTTTCAAACAGCATTTGCTCACTTCATGTCCTTGTGTCACATTTTGGTAATTCTTGCAATATTTTAATTTTTTTCATTACTATATTTCTTATGGTGATCTGTGATGAATGATCCTTGATTTTACTGTCATAATTGTTTTGGAGCATCACAAACTGTGTCCACATAAGACAGCAAACAAAACTGATAAATGGTGTGTGTGTTCTGACTGTTTAACCGACTAGCTGTTTTTCCATCTCTTTCCCTCTCCTCGGGCCTCCCTATTCCTGAGACACAATATTGAAATTAG
This sequence comes from Meles meles, assembly GCF_922984935.1. Classification (NCBI taxonomy): domain Eukaryota; kingdom Metazoa; phylum Chordata; class Mammalia; order Carnivora; family Mustelidae; genus Meles; species Meles meles. The sequence goes on from NC_060072.1 coordinate 67,188,375, forward strand.
CCACTTAACAACCCTACAATGACCTGTAGGTATTCAAGTGAAAAGAAGAATTGCACATCTCACACTTTAAATCAAAAGCTAGAAATGATTAAGCTTAGTCAGGAAGGAGTGTTGAAAACGGAGATAAGCCAAAAACTAAGACTCTTGTGCCAAATAGTTGGCCAAGTTGTGAATGCACAGGAAAAGTTCTTGAAGGAAATTAAAAGTCTTACTCCAGGGAGCACATGAATGATAAAGCATAACAGCCTTATTGCTGAGATAGAGAAAGTTTCAGTGGTCTGGGTAGAAGATCAAACCAGCCACAACTTTCCCTTAAACCAGAGCCCAATTCAAAGCAAGATCCTAACTCTCTTCAATTCTGTGAAGGCTGAGAGAGGTGAGGAAGCCTCAGAAGAAAAGTGTGAAGTTAGCAGAGATTGGTTCATGAGGTTCAAAGAAAGGAGCTATCTCCATAACATAAAAGTGCAAGGCGAATCAGCGGGGGCTGACATAGAAGCTAAAGTGAGAAGGTCTAGTAAGATCATTAATGAAGGTGACTACACTAAACAACAGATTTTCAGTGTAGACAAAATGCCTTTTACTGGAAGAAAATGCCTTTAAGACTCTCAGAGCTAAAGAAGTCCAAGCCTGGCTTCAAAGCTTCAAAAGGGAAATTGACTCTTTTGTTAGCGGTTAATGCAGTTGGTAACGGGAAGTTGAAGACAACGTTCATTTACCATTCTGAAAATCCTAGGGCCCTTAAGAATTATGCTCAGTCTACTTTGCCTGTGCTCCATCAATGAAACAACAAACCTAGATAACAGCACATCTGTTTACAACATAGTTTACTGAATATTTTAAGCCCACTGTTAAGACATAGTGCTCAGGAAGAAAAAAAAGACGTCTTTCAAAATTATTACTGCTCATTGACAATGCACCTGGTCACCCAAGAACTCTGATGGAGATGCACATGTCCAATGTACAAATGTGCAATGTGCAGTGTGCTCGCTAATACAATATCCATTCTGCAGCCATGGGTCAGGGAGTTATTTTGACTTTCAACTCTTATTATCTAAGAAGTTCACTTTATAAAGCTATAGCTGCTACAAGTAGTGATTCTTCTGATGGATTTGGGCAAAGTCAACTGCAAGGCTTCCTCAAAGGATTCACCACTCTAGATGCCCTTAAAAACATTCCTGATTCATGGGAAGAGGTCAAAATACCAACATGAACAGGAGTTGGGGAGAAGTTGATTCCAACCCTAACAGAATACTTTGAAGAGCTCAAGACTTCAGTGGAGAAAGTAACTGCAGGTGTGGTGGGAATAGCAAGAGAACTAGAAGTGAAGATTGAATCTGGGACTGAATCGCTGCTATCTCATGATAAAACTTCAACGGATGAGGAGTTGCTTCTTATGCACGAGCACAGAAAGGGGTTTCCTGAGGTGGAATCTACACGGGGCAAATATGCCATGAAGACTGTAGAAAAGAAAAGAAGGGTTTAGAATATTAATCAACTTAATTGGTAAAGAAGCTGCAGGGTTTGAGAAGATTGACTCCAATTCTGAAAGCAGCTCTGCTGTGGGGAAAATGCTATCACATGCTACAGACAAACGTTTATGAAAGGAAAAGTCAATCAAGGAGGCAAACTTCATTGTCTTACTTAAGAAATTGCCACAGACACTCCAGACTTCAACAAATCACCATCCTGATTAGTCAGCAGCTATGAACATCAAGGCAAGACCTTCCACCAGCAAAACAATACAACTCTCTGAATGCTCAGTTGATGGTTAGCATTTTTTAGGAATAAAGCATTTGAATTAAGGTATTTACCTTGTTTTCTCAGACACAGTGTTATTGCATGCTTAGTAGACTATAGTGGAGTGTGAACAAGGATTTTGCATGCACTGAGAAATCATTCATTTGGTTGGTTTTATTGTAATATTAATTTTATTGCAATAGTCTGGAACCAAATCTGCAATATCTCTGAGGTATTTTTGTACGTTTAAGTGATCTCTGAAGACAGTTTGCAAATCACAATTGTTATCCTTCTGAGTCTTTCAGTACTCTCCACTTCCGCTCTCACACTGAAGGTGGACTGTGTAATATAATGGGCCCAGATTAACTCAGATGGTAACTCTCAAAATCAATCCAGAGGGATCTGGATTTTGTCTCTCTAAACCAGATCAAGAAGTTTCTGCATCAGTTTTACCACCTTTGGTGTGGGAGAAGGCTGATGAAAGAAACAGTAAGACAAGTTCTGACAATGCAAGGGCAGATAGGCTAAACTAATTAAAATGGGTACTTAACAAAATCTAAAAATAAAAACTATGCCTTTTATTTTAAATGCCAATGACGGTTGGCATTTCTATACAGGAAGGACTGTGGCTTGCGTTTCATATTCATTTGGGACTACGATGCATTCGAGCACCTGAAATGTGCAGTGGGCCCTGCTCACTAATGCTGTCTGCATGTGGCACAAGCAATGTTTTGTGTGTGCTTGTCTTGTTTTCCTAAACTCCTGGAGGACAGAGCCTGCTTTACCTTTCTTCCAAATCCCTCTGCTCAAGAGATGCATCTCTGAACTTACACCAAACATTCTTACTCTTATAGTCCTGGCTACGTTCTATTTGTAGGTCCTGTTCAAATGTGTAGCACACCACCAGACACAGAGTCGGCACTTGTGTTTGTATCTGAAATGTGTGGTTGACTCATGAGCCAGTGGTGCCTTGGAGCCTACTCATACGAGCAATGGACCCAGATTGCGCACTTTTCTTCCCAGCTCTGTGTCCCGTGACCTTGCCTTGGTAGCCTGAGAGAGGCCATGGTGGGAGCATTTACATGATGGAAACTGTCCAGTTGATTTTAAGCATTCTGAATATAAGCACTTTGTCTTCTACCTCCTTTTTATTGCATCTAATTTATAAGCTGTTTTATATTTAGCAGCTAGTCTTTCATGTGAGAATTATACTTTGAGTAACTGTATTTATCTTTCTTAAAAATCCTTTTTAATTTCTTAAAGAAAATAATTATTTTTTACATGCCTTTTTATATTATGTTAGACATTTTTGGAAGAGAATTATTCCTTTACTTGGTTTATATAAAGAGTAGTTATCAAAAGAAAAAATGGTATTATAATTTTGCCAAAAGTATATTAAACAATTAGTAAAGACTCTAAAATTTCCTTTTTTTAATGACCAGGAAATTAGATTGTTGGTTTGTAAAATTAGAAAATAGGTTTATGTACTAGAAAGTTAATTCCATTGCATTAAAATTACCCGTTTGGGAAGCTCTATTACTATCTGACAAAATAATTGCTATTTAAACCAAATGCATAATACTTTTTGTCAAAATGGGCTTTGTGATTTTCAAATAGGAACTTTCATTTTCCAGAACTTGCGTTAGAGAGATTAGGGTCTTTGGAGGTTCGATCAACTGTTTAATGAGAAGAATGATGCCTCCTCCTCTTTGGAAAGGCAGTAGAGTGCTATGCTTAGGAAGGGAGGTTCCAGGGCAAACTGCCAGGGTGCTAGCCCCAGATACCCCCTTTATTATCTGTGTGACCTTAGGGAAGTCACTTAACTTCTCAGTGCCTCGATTTCTTCATATGTAAATGGAGATGCTAATAGAGCCTGCTTTGTTGATTTATGATTTGGATTAAATGTATAAATACTGTGTGTGTAAACACTTGGAGTGATGCTCAGTACTCAGTGATAAATCCCCCTTCTTCTCCTCTACCTCCTCCTCCTCTTCCTTCTTCTCCTTTTCTTCCGATCTCCAAACACAGAATCTCACACCTACTGGGTACTTAATAAACATGTCTGAGCTGGTTAATTAAATGATAATTTATGAGCATGGAGCAAAGGAACAAAGACTGAGTACCTACCATGTACCAGGAATACAGTGGTGATGAACAAGGCAGACAAGACCTCTGAGCTCATAAGGTTTATATTTTAGCTATATTGTTTAGTCCAGAAGATATGGGGAATTGGTCTTAGTGTTTAAGGATTCAAAGAAAGGCCTGAAAAGTAAACTTTTTGATAGCATGTATTAAAGGTTGTATTAAAATAAGCATAAATGACAGGATCAAAATTTGGCTCTACGTAACAGAGGCCCCAATATAGCTATTGCATAAAGAAAATAGAAAATTGTTTCTCACGTAGCTGTCCAAAGAGAGGTAGTCCAAATCTCCACAAGATTGTCCAAGGACTTGGGTTCTCTGCCTTACAGATCCACTATTGCTAGTGTGTTCTCTGTCTGCAAGATCCCGGGTAGCTCCTCATGACTTCCGCACTCCAAGCAATGTGTGGGAGGAAGGAAGAAGAACATATCCCTTCCATTAAGGGAGACATGGGTATGAAATTTTGTTCTTTGCTTCTGTGCATAACCCATTAGGTGGAACTTCACATAGCTGCCCCATCTACAAGGGGGCAAAGGACGGGTCTTGAGGGACAGTTGGTAATCTTGGCCACATTCCATCCCTTTGAACATATTTGTATTATTCATTCTCCACAGGGAATACCCTCATGCCTTCCCAAGGAATAGAGTCCCAAAGCCTCATCCACTTCCTGCATCTAGGCCAAGGTTGAGGATTCTCTGGATGAGATTTGCCCGCTATATCAAGGATCCTAATGTGGCTCTTTATAAAATGGTGGTCTATAATTAACAGAAAATCATCTGATCCTGAATACCCAATATAAAAATGAAGGAGTAGGGAGAGGATGACAGAAATAAAATTCCCACTGGAAAAGGGAAAATGAGAAGCACACAGCTGTCATCAATCCATGAGAATGATCACGTCATGTTGGAAAGGAACTGTGCAAACTCCTGTCCTGCTGGTGATGTGAGTCCTTCAGTCAACCCATCTGCCAGCTATGGCTTTCGCTCTCTGGGAGGATTTCTTTTGTCCATTGTCTCCCATGGCTGCCTCTGAAGCAGACACTGGATAGTTTACTTCCTTAGGGTCACCACAACTTCCACACTCTGCTTCTTCTCGATGTCGATTTATAGATCTAGAAGTTGGGTTGATTTGTCACAGGTTTTGGCAGGCTGGTTTTCTGGCTTCTCTGGCAATACAATTCCTTTATAATTATAAGAATGCCTTCCAGACCATTTGTTTCTGTTCAGCTCCATGTGTGAATAATCACAGTGAAGGTTCTGGTCTTGCTATAGATTTTAAGACTAAGTGTTTTGGTCTTTACAAGGACCTCAGTGCTGAATAGATTCCCCAAGGAAACACTCCTTTGTAGTGGAGCCTCTCTGCCACTTTCCTGCCCCATGTTGACAAGGGTGTTAAATTGTAGCCCACTCATCTGTCAAAAGAGGGTGATCCACTTAATCCTAGCTACAGGCTCAGCTCCTGGTTGTAGGGTCACAGCATTCCAAGTTGTCCTTAGGTCCACAAGAATATGTTGACTCAGCCTGAGTGGGCCAAGAATGATCACTCTTTCAACTCGACTTTACAGCTAAGTCTGCTTCTTTTCACTAAGATTCCATGTAGCCACCTGAGGGTGAGAGGTCACACCTAGGACTTTAGAAAGGAGTTCTTCTGTGGTACCTTGCCCAAAACACATCTCCTCTGCCTCTGCTCAGTACCTAAGCTGCATGAACTGGGGAAATAACTGACCTGGAATAAAGACTGCTACTTAATCTCTTGAGACTTTAAGGAAACAGCTTCACCTCTTTAGAAATAGTGTCATCTTTAAAATAGCGAGTTTGATTAGCACCTCCATGTTCCTACAATTCTTTTATTCTGTAGTTTTTATAAATGTATGTGAGTATATACATACACATACAAACACACACATATGTATTACGTGTGTGTGTGTGCACGTGTGTGTGATTTATTAGCTGTGATGTCATTCCAAAGTCCTTTTTCTATGATTAGATATTCTTCCGTAAGGTACCATGGCTTATATGTTAAGGGGCTGCCAAAATACTTTAATCATCCCTGCTTATTTCTATAAGGCATTTTGAATAGGTTATGCAAATTTATCCAGTCTTTTAAGAGTTGCAGTACATTGTAACAGAATTCTTCTGGTTAATTTTACCATTAAATTTCAGGGGAAATTCCATGTAGTAAAAATGCCATGGCATTGGTAATCAGACATGGGTTCATTTTCAAATTCTGCCACTTAAGTTGTGTAGTCTTGAGCAAGTTATTGAGAATATATAGTTGCTCACATTAATAATTCAAATACATTCTGCTGCATACTCCTTCCCTGCTCCCTGATGACCTTTCAAGCAGAGTTCATAACTTTTAGATTACTTTTTATTAAAGAACAACTTAATTTCATTAATTAGGACTCACTTTTAGATTGGGAAAAGCCTTGCTAGATCTAAATTAAAATTTCAATTTTCAAATGACCTGAAGTGTAGTTTGGTGATCTGCACTGGATAAGGTATCATGGTTTTTTCTTTCCCTCTTCATCTATTGTCCTTCTAGGGTTAGGGAAGAGGAAGAGGAGCCTAGAGAAATACAAATAAAAGTACATACATTAACCTAACTGGTCCTAATGTTGTAGTTCCTCCAGAGTGAATTCTAGTGCTGCCTGGCTGGCTATCATGGGCATTCAGATGCTGGCTCTTTCATGGGACAGAGATGTATGTTCTTCATGGGACTCCACAGCCACAGTTCGCATGGTTAGGGAACTTTCCAGACCACTCCTGTCACTTTCTCTTTGACCTTGGCCATATACCTCCAGTCTCCCAATGCTGACAGTCTTCCCCCAGGGCTGAGTATCTTAAGATGATCCACGCCCACCCAGCTTTCCAGGCATCCACCTGACACATAGGAACCTCACAGATCCTCACCACATGAAACTGTGTCTTTCCTCATGCTACCAAAGCAGGCTCTTCCTTAAGAATCCCCAGAAAATGATACAGTAATTGCACTACTGATATTTACCCCCAAAATACAAAAACACTAATTCAAAGGGACACATGCACCTCTATGTTTATAACAGTGTTATTTACAGTAGCCAAACTATGGAAGCAACCGAAATGTCCATCAATAGATGAATGGATAAAGAAGAGGTGATATGTACACACACACACACACACAAACACAGACACACACACAAACACACACACACCCCCCACACAGAATATTATTCAGCCATAAGAATGAATGAAACCTTGCCACTTGCAATGATAGATGAAGTTAGAGAGTATGATGCTAAGCGAAATAAGTCAGTCAGAGAAAGACAAATAATATATGATTTCACTCATATGTGGAATTTAAGAAACAAAATAAATGAGCAAAGGGAAAAAAGAGAACAAGAAAGACAAATCAAGAGAACCATAACTTAACTATAGAGAACCACCAATATTACCGGAGAGGAGGGGGACCGGGGATGGGTGAAATAGGTAAAGGCGATTAAGGAGCGAGCACTGGGTGATGTATGGAATTGTCGAATCTCTAAATTGTCCACCTAAAGCTAACATTAACACTGTATGTTAACTATACTGGAATTAAGGAAAAAAAGAGAAAAAAAAAGAATCCACTGGGGAAGAAGCAACCATGAAACTCTCTGTTCACCAGGTTGTCAGACTTCCCAGAATCTTCTCTTCATGGTCTGATCCAGGGGCAATGCCAGAGCAACCTACAGATGCTCCAGCATAGCAAGCCTCTAGGTGAGATAAAGGTCCTAGTCTCTTTTCAGGGAGCTCACAATGTTTAAAGCCAACTACTTGTTTTAGGGAAATATCACGGCTCTACCCACTAGACTGAAAACATACTAATCCAAAAAAAAAGAAGGAGAAGAAAAAGGAGAAGGAGAAGAAAAGGAGGAAGAGAAGGGGGAGGAGAAGGAGGAGAAGAAGGAGGGAGGAGGAGAAGAATTATTAGGAGAAAGAATAGAAAAGAAAAAAGAAAACATACTAATCCTGTGAATTTTCCGCTTCAAAGTATTCTTGAATTTTTAGTCTTTTCTCTGCATAAGTGGTGATAGGGGTGGTAGAATCAGGACCACTCAGCTATATGTCAGTAAGTCCTAGAGAAATGTATCTAGGAGCTCCTCTTTAAAATATTGAGGTACTTTTCAGCTAGTGTTCCCAACTTTAGCTGAAACCTGAGATAATAAAGTCTCATTCGGCATTCCTGTTACCAAAAGGAATTATGATGACGATGATTATATTAGCTAACATTTAGAACTATGTACCAGGCATTGTTCTGAGCACTTTAAGTTTGCTAAATATTTAACTCTCTAACAACCACATAAGGTTCTGTCTCCATTTACAGATCCAGAAACTGAAGCACAGAAAACTTGAAGAACATGCCTAAGTTTGCAGCACCATTAAGTGGCAGATCTGGGATTCAAAGGCAGGCAGCGTAACTGTACAATTTGTACCCTTCACCATGACATCTTCCTGATCCTTCCTGTTAAGAGATTTGGACTTTATCCTGAGGGTATGGGAAAGAACTAGATTTTTCCTCCTTCACCTATACAATAAAGATAAGGAAACATACCCTCTACAGTGATTTGGAAGATAATATAGATGAAGATTCTGGAACCAGCCCTGAGGAGTAGTAGGAACTTGATGATAAATGATAATAAGTATTGGGGCGCCTGGGTGGCTCAGTGGGTTAAAACCTCTGCCTTCGGCTCAAGTCATGATCCCAGGGCCCTGGAATCGAGCCCCACATAGGGCTCTCTGCTCAGCAGGGAGCCTGCTTCCTCCTTTCTATCTGGCTGCCTTCTGCCTACTTGTGATCTCTGTCTGTCAAATAAATAAATAAAATCTTTTAAAAAAAATGATCATAAGTATTATTAGTTTTCCCTTTCTATATGAGGTAGTTAGTACCAAGTCAGGACAGAACAATAAAATCCAGAACCGTCCTTCCTGTATAAGTAGGGGAGCTCTACTTCCCACCCCCCAAATCCCCAAATCAGCTGGCAGAGATACTGAGCCCCACATATGATTCCCTTCTATAACCACCAAAGGAGGAAAAAAGTACAAAATTAAAATGCATCCAACCATGACCATATGCAATAGTTTCTTTCCTGTTTGGTTTATTCCTTTGAAGATGGAGCCAAAGAATCAGAGACAAGTTTGAGAAACTGAGACTGCGTCTGAGCTCTCTGATCCTCTTGATTAGGGGCCTGGCCGAATCTGGATGGAGCAGCAACTGGAGAAAGACCCCGAGTTTTATCTTCCCTGGCAGGCAAAGTGTCAAAATTAGTCCCAGACAAAGCACTACGTGAAAATACCAGCATGACGTAAATCCCCTTCAGGGACTGAGTTGACCATGAGCATTAGAGAATTGCAGTTTGAGGCCAGTGATACCTGCACAAACCAATGGATTGGGGTTTCTATAAAGCCAGGGTATTAGGGAGAGACCTGATTACCTGTGGCTTAGTCTGAATTAAAAGGCAAGGCAATTACACAAAAGCTCTCATTTAACTTTTAAGTGGGATTAGGCCTACACTAACTTTATGAGTCTAGGTTGCTAAAAACAAATGGCAGTTTCTCACATGCCCTCAGAAGAACTGGGGCTTATATAATTTTTCCAGTTTATGAGGCATTGTGCCCAAGACTAGCAGATAGAAAGTGCCTGGAACCAAACGTACCCTGTCTCATGGCTCAAACCGAGTGACAGGACAACAGTAGATTCCTTTTTGTTTTTCCACTCACACAAAGGCAGCATGGTGTCAGGGGAAACATCAGGTTGTAGTCCTGTCTCTACTACTGGAGCCCCGCGTCTTCAGAAAAAAAGAGGATCATGAACTCCTTTTTGTCTCCCTTTCCTCATCTGTCCATGAGACCCTGGGCTCTAAAATGCTGAATTCCGCAGTCTTCTTAGAAATGTGATAAGTATGACTTCAATACAGTTGGGATATGTGACAAAGGAACAATGTAAAGGCTAAGGCTAAGGAGATGGAAAGACAACTGGAAAAGTAAGCATCTTTAACTTCTGATAAAGGCTTCCTTCCCCTTTGTAACTTGATACACTGCAGGGAGCTTCCTGGCTCCCACAGGGAGTGGACTGAGGGTGTGTGCAGGGGAAGTTACACAGGCAACTTAAATGTTTTCCCAGAACTCATGGAGCGTCCATGCAGCCCTGCTTGGGGGATGCTAAGGTCTCTTTCAAAAATATGTATAACTTTCTTAGTGCATACACAAATATAACATTCTCAATTTCTTTAGCATCCAGGAAAATGCAAGAACTGAAGAAGGATTCAAAATCAAACCAGATTAAACTAATATTTGAGAATCAAGTAGCTCTACCTGGGATGATACCAATTCTGGTGGGCACCTAAATGGCTTTTGGGTTGCCGGAGACATCTTACCAGGAGTGTATTAAAAAATAAAATAATGCGCTGGCTCTGCAGTACGAAAGCAGATTCCATAAACCACAATATCTCTCTGTGAGGAAATAGACTTCCTGTCTGCTATTTTTTTATGTGCCCAATTAAGTGCAGATTTTTGGCTGCGTGAGCAACATAACTGCAGCATTTTTTCCAGAAAAACCAAGAAATGAACTAAAAAACTAAACAAGAAAAAGTCTTATAAGAAGATGGTCTGATAAGTGCTGGGAGATAATATTTTTTTTCTCATTGTATACCTGATATCTCCTAACCTGGATATGACCAACCTCGAGCAGAGCGACTTTAGATCACATTTCTAACGTGCTGGCAGCTCCCCATCCCAGAGGGATTTTCACCGAGTAAGGTGAGTACATTTCAAGGCCTTATATGGAATAAAATAGCAGGGTATTGAGTCAGGATAGGTGGTTCAACGAGTTCGGTGTCTGAGAATTAAAAATCAAAGTTACCCAAGATTCTTTGATGAAAACTAGAGGCTAGATGACTTGGTTCAAAAGAAATAAAAACCTGCCTGAAACCTAATTACCGAAATAAACTTGAACTCAAATATGTTAGGACCGAAAAGGTTCATAGATATTAATTTTAGTGCTGAGTTACACACACCTGGGCACGTCGTGGCTTGGGCCAAAGGCAAGAATGCTAGAATTCTGTGAGAAAGGCTGTGTGTATCAGCACCAGGGAAGGAACCTTCCCTGATATTTTTCAGTATCAGTAAATCACTTTACTGATATTCTTTCTGCCACCTCAGAGGGAGCCAAAAAGCTTTAAGTAAGCTTATGTATATTGCTTAAATCTGGACAGAAGTTCGAGTGGTCTCAAGGATGTCAAGCTTTTTCTATAAGTAGTCACCGAGGCAAGTACCTCCTGCTAGGGTTGAAATCGGCACCAGTCCTGAAGACAAAAGAGTTTGGCAGCACCTGTGTGAACCTTTCTTTTTTCGCTTTGTAGAAGTAAAGGGCAACAGCAATGCTTTTAGGGAGAAGCCCAAACTGGCTGGAAATATCTTTGCTCTTGGATGAGGGCTCCGAAATTCTCCCCAAAGCACCTCCTCCAGGTAAACGAATTCGGTATTTTTGGAGCTTTGGCCTTCTCTGCTCTGGGTTCCACATTTCTGAATTTGCCTTAGTATCAAGATACAGGTTATGATAAAGGTTGAATTGACTGAGTCTTTCTGCTCTGGGTAAAAAGTAGGCAAAGGTTTCATCTATGCCTCTCTCGATCTACTCTGCAGCCCAGTTTTAACTCACCCAAATACCTCTAAAGTTCGCTTGGGCAAACTGCTTAATCTTCTACCTTTCATTTTCTTCATCCATTAAGTATGTTTAGAAATGCATGCTGTACCTACTTTACACTGATGTGATGATGACAAAACAGATAATATAGCCAAAAATGATTTAAGAGTCTCCAGAAAAAATATGTTATGAGCCCTTACATGTGTAACATTCAACCTCCCAGTAAATCCAAACCACAATTGTTGTTTTCAAAATAAAGATTATAAATAGGGAAGCAAAATAAAAACATGTGCTTCAGTGTAGACTGGTATGTGAATTCAATGCATTTGTAGGTTCATTTGTTGACTTATAAGAAGGGGAAAAAAAGAAGTCTTGTACACATGTTGTGGTGTCAATAGATAAGTTTGTAATTAATGGGGCATGGCAGTTCTGATAATGTCACTGCATGTTTATATGTCGATGTTATTTACTCTTTTTCTGGTCATGTAAGGGTCCAGGATCAGCCCAGGTCTGTGTCCTGGTTTGAAATGCAAATGTTCTCGAACATGAAATAAGCTTGTTAAACTTCGAATCACACCCTCTCAAGAGTCTGCATGCTTTGTGAACCACTACATAGCTGTTCAAAAAGTGCCCTCCTAATGAGGCCAATTCTGACTAATGCATATTCCAAGAATAATACTTGACCAAAATTGAATGCAATCCTCTTGTACTTATTATAATTTTCTATGACAGAGAGCAGAGGCTAAATTCGGTGAAAGTATTGTTTTTCTTCTAAACTTGGGTCTGCCCAAATTTGTTTTTATTTCTACCCTCATCCCCAAATCCTACCCCCCCACCTCCCCACCCTGCCATCCCTTTTGGAATGATGTAGTGATCCTAGCCAACTGGGAAACTTGCTGGCATTTGTGGAGTGCCCGGTTTCACCACTTTCCTTCACCCCTTCAATAGATTTTTGGTATCGAATGGAAATATCCCAAATGGAAGAATCATTAACAGCAGCAATGTCAAAAGCAGCCTTGAAATGAGGCATCTAATATCCCATATGTATAGCGTACTTATCACACAGACAATGTAAAAGCTATTTGAGGTCTGTAACTTCCTTTTCTACACAGAAGGAAATGTGGCAGTGAATCAAATTGATACAAGAATTTTAAATATGTGTGGTCACCCAAAGTTACAGAAGATTATAAATTCAGCATTAGAAACCAAAAGAAAAAAAATAAGCCACAGGTAGTATTCTCATATTATATTTGTTTGAGCTGTCAGGACAAAATACTAGAGAGAAATATTTTTATGACATGGAAACCAAGATCTGCTTTCCAAAATTATTTTCCACTAACTTAAAGCTATGTATCATTCTGCAAACCTAAAGACTCTGACCCTTACATAATTAAATATTTATCTTATAACTGGTGAAAGGATACCCCTGTCAATTATGCATGTATGCATGGTAGTGGTGGGCACTAGACCCTGTGATAATGGTCTGGGAACAAGACTCACCTTCTAATCTCCAGGATCACGCTGTTTTGCCACAAACTTATGACTGATTCAGGAGGGATGCCAAAATCCCTCATTTCCTCAGGTACAGAGGGAGAAAGGAATCTGTAATAAGGCAGGCTACTCTTAATAACTTTAGTAAGAGTGTTTTATCTTTTCCTTTGTTTACTCTTAAGAGGATAGTAAAGATGCCAAGTCTCTTTTCTGAATTAAAAAGGGTGTGAGGTTCTAGGGAAGGGTGATGCTTTCAGTGGGATGGCCCATATGTCTTCCGAGGTCTTAAGTAGGTTTACTTTGATTTACCCCGAGAGCAAGGCCTACCTTCTAGACTCCAAACACACAGTACACCTCACTCTGTGTGTGTGCTGTGTTTGCTTGTCTGTTTTTAAAGACATGAGAATGGATAACTGAGTTCAGTGGAACTGGTGATATGGGGATTCAGTAGGTTTAGATGTTTTTTTTTTTAAATATTTTATTTATTTGACAGAGAGAGATCACAACTAGGCAGAGAGGCAGGCAGAGAGAGAGGAGGAAGCAGGCTCCCTGCGGAGCAGAGAGCCCGATGAGGGACTCAATCCCAGGACCTTGGGATCATGACCCGAGCCGAAGGCAGAGACTCTAACCCACTGAGCCACCTAGGCATCCCTAGGTTTAGATGTTTTTCAATCCAAAGCTCCCTGCATGCTTTCCGCATGATCCTTAGTCACATCTCCAAAAGGTCTCCTGAAGCAAATCTTTAAATTTTAAAAACATTCCTGTGAAGAGTTATATGGACATTGCCAGATGCTCAACCTATTATTACTGTTGGACTTCTCTTCCCAGACATGGAGAATAAAGCAGGTGTCTACTCTTTGCTCTTCTGCTTCAACTTCCCTTTATAGGGCTTACTGATGGGAGTACCAGAGCACAAATGTCTGCTGACTCTGTCCCCGCTCCTGCACATGCCCACAGGAGAAGCATTAAAGAGCCAGTAAAAATGCGCCATGTGTTTGCCATGACCACTGACCCACATGACTTGTCTTGATGCCTTGGGAAGGCTCTCTGGTCCACTCAGGATTTTAGGAACATACAATACAACATGCCATTCAGGGCTGGGCCACACAGGACATGAGAGCGGAATACTTAGAGATAATTCAAACCTGGAGACTATTGTTGGCAGTACTATTAGTGTTGGTACTTATGGTCCACAGATATTTATCAACAATGGGAGATTGATGACTGCTCACTTTTACTCAGGGCCTAATACCTTACACAGTACTCACTCATTATTTATTTAATTTTCACAGTTTATCTGGGATGTATAAGGTTCTGTATCATTTAAATAAGAAAACCGGGCTCTGAGTAGTTCATTCAGTCAATAAAAATGTATTGAGAACTTACTGTCAGATGATGTCCTAGGCACTGGAGATAAAATAGTAAGCAGAACAGACAAAATTCCTGCTCTGAGGGAATTTGCATTCTAGTTGGTGGGCAGAAGAGACAGGCAATAAATGAATACCCAGGTGAAATATAAAGCATGTCAGGTGGAGATAAATGGAGAAAAAATTATGATGGAGAATAATAGTTAGAGTATACCAATAGGCAAGAGGGCAGGGTTTCTATTTTATGGTCAGGGCAGTCTGAAAATACCTTGTTGAGAAGGTGATATTTGAGCAGACAGCTACAAGAAGTACAAGAGCTAGTCAGATGGATATGTGGTGCAGGGGCACTACTGGCAGAGGAAGGAGCAAGGGCAAAGGCCCTAAGGAAGGACCATACCTAGCTTGAGTGAAGAAATGCCAAAAGACATTCATGGCTTATGTGGAATGAACAAGGCTGGGAGTAGTGGAACATGAAGTAAAACATGTAACAAAGAATCCCATCAATGTGGAGACTTGGCTTTTATTTTGAATGAGAGGACAAACCCAGGTGTTATTCAAAATGCTTAACAGCAGATACAACATAGACAGCAACCCGTCAGCATGGATGTCTGGTCAGAGCATGGAAGCAGTATAGAGGGTCCCCTGAAGTGCCAAGCTTTATCCCCTGAGTTGATGTGCTGTGGGGAGATCATGAGCTGAAGGGGAACATCAGGGAAAGGGGACTTTGGGGAAAGACTACCTATCAATAGAGATGGAAGGATTTCAGTATTTTAACAACTGACCCCTAGTTCCAGTATGAGTCAGGTGGAGATCAGCCTTAACAAGAAATCATGGCTGTGTCTGAGTGGAGGAAGGACATCATCAGACTCATTTTTAAAAAGAGTGACATCATCAGACTCACTTTTTTAAGGATTCTCTCTCTTTCAAATAGACACTAGAGAGGCAAGGGTAAAATAGGGAGACGAGTTATGTGGCCATTGCAGTAATTAGGTGAGAGAAGATGGCGTCTTGGACAATGGTGGCAGTAGAAGAAGTGGTCTAAGGTATCAAATTGGGAATATATCTTTAAGGCAGAGCCAAGAGGACCTGCTGGTATATTAGATCTGAGGTGAGAAAGAAAGTGTCAAGCATGACAGAAGAAACGAACAGATCTGGGTTGCTGTTGACTGGGATAAGAAGAACAGGAGGTAGGGCAGAATTGGGAAAAAGATCAACAACTTGACTGCAGACACAGGAAGTTTGAAATGAGTTAAGTTTATTGAGCACCCCCCGTGCACCAGCACAACAGCTCTGTGAGTTAAGTACTACGTTATTAACTTTGTTTTTCAGCTGGGACAGCTTTGGCTCAGAGAGTTGAGGTGACCTACCCCTAGTCACACAGCAGGTGAAGAGGCCAAACCTGGTTTTTCAATTCTGAGTTGTATGCTTTTCTTAAGACACCGTGGCTCAGAGTTAAATGGGGCTACCAAAGTAGATATCTGATGAGAATCTACTTCTCTGTGACTCTAAGGCAAAAAGTTCAATAAAAACTTTCCAACTCTAAGATTTAGAGAATCTGTTGTAAAAGAGGAGAAAAGTTTAATCTTAAATTCACTTGAAAAACCAAAAGTTTTTTTCCTTAAAAAATAAAACAAAACTGAGGTGAGCCTAAGGCCAGCATGCTGATTGCATCAGAGAGACAAAGATGAAAAGAGGAGAGAGGAAAACGGGCATGAGCCCTAAATCAGCACGTTAAAGGGGCTGGCCTGTGAGGCTTGCATTATCAGACATTAGTCAGAGAGGGACGTTCTTTTGCTGGCGTAGAAGAAATCTGAAATAACACATTAATTTTAGGTCCTTTGATATTTTTTCCTGGAGATGTTTTGTTTTGATACATCCAACAACAGCCAAAGAGAAAGCCTCAGAATACAGACATAATAAAAACAGTTGATGAACCAGAGTCACTAAGCCTAAGTTCCACAGTCTTTGTCTTGCTCAGCCCAAATCTGCAGCTCACTAGGAAGCTACAAGGTATCCTGGAGAATTTAAAGAGCAAGACTAAATGTTTTAAAGGTCTAGTGTCAGGACTTCCTCCTTTCAATTAATGGCTTGAGACCTGATAAAACTCAGATGTTTCTTAGAAGAGTATTGGTTTACAATTAACCAAGAGATCACTGAGCATATTAGAGGGTTTTTTTCAACACAAAAACCCAATGGCACAGCATGGGAAGCTCTTTCACTCTTTGCCGGAGGGCCGGCATCCAGTGGTTTAGAAAGGAAGGTACCTTTCTAAAGAAAGGTAAAGAAATGAAGAAGGAAACTGGGTTGTGCACTCACCCATTCAACCAGAACTTGTCCAAAGCAAGTAACATAACTATAAAAACTGAGATGGTATAAGGTAAATAGAGTCTTCATCTTTTATAATGCAGAGTCAAAGATATATAAAACTGATATATCAATATGAAGGCAATCACCTGAAGAAATACAACAAGGAATTGTCTGGTGGTCTGGGGCAGGGAATGAGAAAGGGGCTAAGGAAGTGGGGATAAATAGCCTGTATTTCATACTCTTCTTTACTGCTTGCCTTTAAAAAAATGCATGGATATATATTTCATTTAAAATTTTAAATTGGGTTAAGCACCCAACTCTTGATTTTGGCTCAGGTCATAATCTCAGGGTCGTGAGATTGAGCCCAACATGGGGTTCCACACTCAGCATGGAGTCTGCTGGAGATTCTCTCTCTCCCCTCCTTTGCCCTTGCACCTACTCTCTCACTCTTCTCTCTCTCTCAAATAAATAAATCTTTAAGAAAAATAAAATTTTAAAATTGAATAAATATATTAAATTTTATTTATATGAACAAACATCTGGGGATAGATGGTGAATAAAATATACATATTCCCTCATGTCATGGAAACTTTTGATTGAACACCACAAAGCAGAGAAAGAGTAAGAAATCTGAGGCACAATAAAGGAAAAACTGAAGTAGAATTTTATTTTCCCTTTTGGAGGGACACTTACATCTTTTTTCTGCTAGTGCCTCAGTCCTCTGCCTTGGATTAAAGTATAATGAAGGAAGGATATAGCATGTTCCCAACTGGTAGACATTTAGCTATAGAAGGCAAGCTCTGATAACAAATAACATGGAGGACATGGGGAGATGGAGAGGAGAGGGAGTTGAGGGAAACTGGAAGGGGAGATGAACCATGAGAGACTATGGACTCTGAAAAACAACCAGAGGGTTATGAAGGGGCGGTGGGGGTGTGGGAGGTTGAGGAACCAGGTGGTGGGTAATAGGGAGGGCACGTACTGCATGGAGCACTGGGTGTGATGCCAAAACAATGAACACTGTTATGCTGTAAATAAACAAATAAAAATAAATAAATAAATAAATAAATAAAAGAAGGCAAGCTCTGGCTCTACCATTCCCTACGCATTCCTCCCATATTCTTTCTCTTGTCTCCAAAAAACTTCAGAGTTCCTTTCCTTAGTAGAAAGTTAACCATCCACAGAAGTCGGTTCTTTCTTACATTTCCCTTTGATTCTAGAACTCTGACACGGCTCTAGTACTTGCTTACCAGACTCCCCAACTGGATCATAAGGAAGATGCTTCCAAAAATAAATTGCCAGAAGCAAAGAGTTAATAAACTTAAATATGCTAAAGGTGACTCATTCACAGAACTTCAGACTTCAAACATGGAATCATTAAAACTATTAGTGTTCTCTGAGTTCTGTCCTAGAAAAGATGGGGAAGGCAAGCTATCTTTGTTTTAATAGCTTGGATAACTCTTTCTTCACATAATTGGTTTCAGTTTATCAAGACTTTTTTTCCCGAGGCTACATGAAGGATTCCTAATTTTGGTTAGTAAGAAAAAACCTTTTCAATATAGTGGCCCACAGTCATTACAAACCCAGGATAATCATCCTGATTTTGCAATTAGAACTCGGGCTTTTTGCTGATAATAACACTGGTTTACATTTGCACTCAAGCATTCATGCTCTGCATTCAACAAAATTTAATTTGTGCCTATCGTGTGCCAAAAGTATAATAGGCATAAGAATTGAGAATGAAATAACAACTCCATGTTCCTAGGAAGTACATAGTTTAGCTTACATCAAGATAAACTTTAGAACACTTGCTGTGATGAGCACCAAGTGTTGTATGGAAGAGAAAAAAATAAACTTTAGTAAGTGTTTAATAAAGTTGCAATGGGGATAATATTACTTCCTCTTTCTTCATATGTAAGCCCATCTACATCATTTCCCATCAGCCTTTACAGATTAGGGAGAGGAGAAGGATGAGATGCCATCTAGAGATGGATATGCTGTAGGAAAAAGCCCTTTATAATGGAGGAAAATAAAGCAGAAATCTATCTATCCGGCTTGAAGGATTGTGAGAAGTAATGAGTAAGGTAAGAGTTCAGACTCACATAATTGCATTTCATCCTTATCTCCCACTTTGAAAAAGGAACTTGGTTTGGGTGGAATATATTGAAATATTAATATAGGTATAAGAATATTAGGGATAAAGGTAGCCTGGGATATTGTACACTTCTAGGAGAAGCCAGCATTCAGCCTAAAGAAGAGCTCTGGAATACTGCCATCAACTTACTACTGTAATTCTTCTTCCTGGCCTTCCCTAAAGGAACCACAGCCACTTATCCTGGTGACTGTAGACTGAAGAAGGGAAAATAATCACTTTTTAAAGAAATTACTTGGCATTGACTCTAAACTGACATTTTCTTTAGAGACAAAGACATTGGCTCACTAGTTAAAGTAGGGGTTAATAGAGATCAGGTAATCCGTGTAATATTAGCTCAGGTTTGTCTCACAATGAGCCAGTGGGTCTCCAAAGCTACTTCACAGTATTTTTCAAGATTTCAGAAGTCACAGTTGAAATATATAACCTCAGCAACTAGTAGAAGCCTGCATATTTGTTCTCTGATCTATGGAGTGAAGGTTATTATGGTAAGAAAAGCCAGGTGGAAACCCCTAGAACTTTTCCCATGCTCACCAAAGTATTAACTGATAGCAACACCACATGCCTGGAAGGACAGTAGAGATTTGTGCCATCATTAAGGACTTGAATGATATGTAAGTGGTGATTCCTAACACACTGCTATTCAAATAACTTTTTTTAAAGATTTTATTTATTTATTTGTCAAAGAGAGCACAAGCAGGCAAAGTGGCAGGCAGAGGCAGAGAGAGAAGGAGGCTCCCCACTGTGCAAGGAGCCCGATGCAGGACTTGATCCCAGGACCCTGGGATCATGACCTGAGCCGAAGGCAGCAGCTTAACTGGCTGAGCCACCCAGAAATCCCTCAAATAACTTCTTAAGGGGCATGTGGGTGGCTCGGTTGTTAAGTGTCTGCCTTCAGCTCAGGTCATGATCCTGACCTGCAGGATTAAGCCCCGCATGGGGCTCCCTGCTCAGTGGGAAGTCTGCTTCTTCCTCTCCCACTCCCCCTGCCTCTGTTCCCTCTCTCGCTGTCTCTCTCTCTCTGTAAAATAAATAAAATCTTTAAAAAATATAATAACCTCTTAAGCCTGTATGTAAGACAGATGGATTCTGAAAAATGACAGTGCATGATCATAAACTTAAGTGGTGACTCAAACTGCACTTGCTGTTATAAATGTAATCTCCTTACTGGAACAATATAACACGTTCTCCGGTACACAGTTATTAAGCTGGTGAACATTTATTTGTTTGGTTGGTTTTTGTACTACTTTTCTTGAGCTTGTTCGTAAAGACCACCAGAAGCTTCTTGTTTTTAACTTGAAGGTTCAGCTTGAAGAATCACCAATATACATTCAATATTCTACAACTGCTCAGGGCTGTATTAATTCTCTACTCTCAGTTATAACTTAGTGCACAGGACTTTGGTTATCTCTTCATTCTACAGAACACTTCCCCAATATATTGAAAATATGCTGATTGAATGTGGTGAGTAAAAAGCTTAAGAAGACACATAAGTGCTTGAAGATGAGCAATCAATTCCACAAATACTCAGGAGCTCATCTAAAAGTCACTGGTGTAAAACAGATAATCATATCAAAAAAATGGGCAGAAGATAGGAACAGACACTTCTTCAATGAAGACATACAAATGGCTATCAGACACATGAAAAAATGCTCATCATCACTAGCCATCAGGGAGATTCAAATTAAAACCACATTGAGATTATGCAGAGTGAACTAAGTCAAGCAGGGAGAGTCAAGTATCATATGGTTTCACTTATTTGTGGAGCATAACAAAGAACATGGAGGACATGGGGAGATGGAGAAGAGAAGGGAGTTGAGGAAAATTGGAAGGGGAGATGAACCATGAGAGACTATGGACTCTGAAAAATAACCTGAGGGTTTTGAAGGGGCGGGGGGTGGGAGGTTGGGGAACCAGGTGGTGGGTAATAGGGAGGGCACGTATTGCATGGAGCACTGGGTGTGGTGCAAAAACAATGAATACTGTTAGGCTGAAAAAAATAAATAAATTTTTTAAGAAGTCACTGGTGTAAGACTTACCCTTCTGCCACCATAAATAATCATAAAACTGGATACAGCACATAAAATAACACTGATCAAACATTAAGACAAAAGGCAACATGGGGGCGCCTGGGTGGCTCAGTGGGTTAAGCCGCTGCCTTCGGCTCAGGTCATGATCTCAGGGTCCTGGGATCGAGTCCCGCATCCGGCTCTCTGCTCAGCGGGGAGCCTGCTTCCCTCTCTCTCTCTCTGCCTGCCTCTCTATCTACTTGTGATCTCTCTCTGTCAAATAAATAAATAAAAAATCTTAAAAAAAAAAAAAAAAGGGCAACATGGGCGCCTGGGTGGCTCAGTGGGTTAAGCCGCTGCCTTCGGCTCAGGTCATGATCTCAGGATCCTAGGATCGAGTCCCGCATCCGGCTCTCTGCTCAGCGGGGAGCCTGCTTCCTCCCTCTCTCTTCCTCCCTCTCTCTGCCTGCCTCTCTGTCTATTATGACCTCTCTCTGTCAAATAAATAAATAAAAAATCTTAAAAAAAAAAAAGGCAACAAAGACTGTGATCTTTAAGAGAGGGGAACAACAAGATAAGGTCTAGGATCACCCTAGATTTCTGCCTGGAAGCACTTACCAGCCTATAGCACTGAAGACAGAAATCTGAATTTGAGGAGGATAAGGGAGTAGAAATTTGTGGGACTGAATACCAGAAGGAAGGAAACTATGCAGAGAGAGAGAGAACTCTAGAAACCTGACTACAGGTCCCCTTGAGTCTTTTGTTAATTAATAGGCTGTATACGTACAGAGTGAATCTTCATGATGCCAGGCAAAGATAAACTAGTAGAGAGTGACAGGATGAACAATTCCCAGTGCTCACACAGGGTAGGGAGCTATTTAGGTTCTGACCAATCAGAAAAGAGAGACCTCCCTGAACACTGGGGAAAATCAATAGAGATTCCAAAAGAGTCATGTGTTAGTAGTAGGATTAAACTAGCTCTTGAGTAATGGTTATTCTAGGCCCATCCTTAAAAAGGCTGGAAAAAAAAAACAAAAAACAAAAAACAAAAAAGGATTAAACTATTCCACAACTAACTATCTGCTTACCAGAACAAAGCTCAATAATGTTTCAAGGAAGACAATCAGGACCCAGCACTTAAAAACAAGAACATTCACAACATGTTACATTCAATTAAGAAACAGGAAAACAAGACTTAACTCCAGGAAAAAAGCCAGTCAACAGAAACAGAGTCAGAAATGTTAGAGCTTATAGAGTTAGCAAACAATTATTTGAAAACATCTATTATAATATGAAGGAAAAAATGGAAAATATATCTTAAAGAGAACTTCTAAAAGGGTAAAAAAAAATGTAATATCTAAATGAAAATTTCAGTGCTTCAACTGCGCCCTCCAAAAAGATATGTTGAAGTCCTAACCTCCAATACCTCAGAATGCAATTTTATTTGGAAATGGGGTCATTACACATGTACTTAGTTAAGATGAGATCATACTGGAATAAAATGATGCTTAATCCAGTATGACTGGTATTCTTACAAGAAGAGACAAGAGATACACAGGGGGAAGATGGCCATGAGCCAGTAGAGGCAGAAATTGGAGCAATGTTGGAATGCCTGGGTGGCTCAGTCAGTTAAGCATCTGCCTTCAGCTCATGTCATGATCCCAGGACCCTGAGATCAAGTCCCACATTGGGCTCTCTGCTCAGCAGGGAGTCTGCTCCTCCCTCTCCCTCTGCTATTGCTCTCTGTCTCTGTCTCTCTCTCCCTCTCTCTAATAAATAAATAAAATCTTAAAAAAAGAGAGAGATTGGAACAATGCTTCTATGAGAAAAGGAATGTCAAGGATTGTCAGCAAACACCAGGAGACAGAAAAGATGACAAAAGTTTCTTCTTAACAGGTTTCATTGACAACTTGACTTCAGATTTCTGGCCTCCAGAACTATGAAAACAATAGATTTCTATTGTTTTTAATCACTCATTTTGTGGTTATTTGTTATGGCAGCCATAGGAAACTAATACAGCTAGATTATTAGAATTTAACTATATAATGATAATTATTATTGTATCAGATTATCAACTGGAGAATAGAAACTATCAAACCAAAGCACAGTGGAGAGAAAGGCTTAAAAATTAATAAAACCCTGGTAAGTGAGACAGTATCAGAAGACTGAACAAATATTTAAGCCTCAGGAAGAGAAAAGAGAATGGGGCAGAAAAAATTATTTGAAGAAATAATGGACATTTTCCAAATATACTGTGAACTATAAAACCACATATCCAAGAAGGTGAACAAGCCCAAACAAGATAAGCACAAAGAAAATCATACCAAAACATACCATAATCAAATTGGTGAAAAGCAGTGATAAAGAGGAAAATGTTAAAAGCAGCCACATGGGGGGAAAGATATAGTACACATAGAGGAGAAGAGATAATGTGTGCTGACTTCTCACTTTAAGAAATGCAAAAATAAAGTTTTTCCAAAAACTTTAGAGAATTTTTAACCAGTAGACCTACATCATAAGAAATATTAAGAGTAATTCTTTAGGCTAACAGAAAATAAAATTATATGAAAAATCAGATTTATATATAGGAGAAAAAGAGAAGCAAAATTATAAATATATGAGTTAATATAAAAGATATTTTCTCATTTTTCATTTCTTAGAAATTAATTGAAAAGTTGAAGTAAAAATAATAGCAAAGTCCTGGGGGATTATAATAAACATAGAAGTAAAAGATATGATAGCAATAACCAAAAATGGGGGAAATGGAACTATATTCTTTTAAGGTTCCTAAATTACATATGAAGAGGTATACTACTCTTTAAAGGCAGATTGTGATAAGTTAGAGATGAATATTTTGCACAATCACAAAATCACAAAATCATACTGTTAACTATGTTAAATGTAAATGTACTAAAATTATCAACTGAAAGGCAGTGTTTTTTGTGGGTTTTTTTTTTTTTTTAAGTTCTTATTTTAATTCCAGTTAGTTAACATATAGTGTTACATTAATTTCAGGTGTACAATATAGTGACTCAAAAAGTCCAAACATTGCCTGATTCTCATTACAATAAGTGCATACCTTGGGGCGCCTGGGTGGCTCAGTGGATTAAGCCACTGCCTTCGGCTCAGGTCATGATCTCAGGGTCCTGGGATCGAGCCCCGCATCGGGCTCTCTGCTCCGCGGGGAGCCTGCTTCCTCCTCTCTCTCTGCCCGCCTCTCTGCCTACTTGTGATCTCTCTCTCTGTCAAATAAATAAATAAAAATCTTTAAAAAAACAAACAAACAAAAAAAACAATAAGTGCATACCTTAATTCCTATCACCTATTTATCTTATCCTTCCTGCCACCACTGTCCCCCACGCTGCCTGTAACCATCAGCTTGTTCTCTGTAATTAAGAGTCTGTTTCTTGGTTTGTCTCTCTCTCTCTTTTTCCCCATTTGCTCATTTTGTTTCTTAAATCATATGGTATTTGTCTTTCTCTGACTGACATTTTGCTTAGCATTAATCTCTCTAGCTCCACCCATGTATTTGCAAATGGAAAGATCTCATTCTTTTTTATAGCTGAATAATATTCGTGTGTGTGTGTATTGCATCTTTATCCACATCAGTCAAAGAAGACTTAAAAATTAACAACACGGGGTGCCTGGGTGGCTCAGTGGGTTAAGCCTTTTCCTTCAGTTCAGGTCATGATCCCAGGGTACTAGGATCGAGCCCTGCATCAGGCTCTCTGCTCAGCAGGGAGCCTGCTTCCCCCGCCTCTCTCTGCCTACCTCTCTGCCTACTTGTGATCTCTATCAAATAAATCAATTAAATCTTTTAAAAAAAATTAACAACACTTGGGCTGCTTCCATATCTTCGATATTATGTAACTAATGTTGCTATAAACATAGGGGTGCATGAATCCCTTTAGTGATTTTTTTATTCTTTAGGTAAATACCCAGTAGTGTTATTGCTGGATAATAGGACAGATTTATTATTAACTTTTTGAGAAACCTCCATACTGTTTTCCACAATGGCTGCACCAGTTTGCATTCTTATCCATGGCGCAAGAGTGTTCTTTTTTCTCCACATGATTTTAGCCATTCTGACAGGTTCATTATAGTTTTAGTTTGAATTTCTCTGACAGTATGTGATGATAAACATCTTTTCATGTGTCTGTTGGCTTTCTGGATGTCCTCTTTGGAGAAATGTCTATTCATGTTTTCTGCCCATTTTTAAATTGGACTATTTGTTTTTCCAGTGTTGAGTTGTATAAGTTCTTTATATATTTTGGATAATAACCCTTTATCTGTTATGTCATTGGCAAATGTTTTCTCCCATTCCATAGGTTGCCTTTTAGTTTGGTTGCTTGTTCCCTTCACTGTGCAAAACTTTTTATTTTGATGTAGTCCCAAGAGTTTATCTTTGCTTTTGTTTCCCTTGCCTCATGAGAGATATCTAGGAAAAAGTTGCTATAGCCAATGTCAAAGAGGTTTTTGTCTTTCTCTTCAAGGATTTTTGTGATTTCAGGTCTCACATTTAGGTCTTTAATCCATTTTCCATTTTGAATTTATTTTTGTGTGTGGTATAAGAAAGTGGTCCGGTTTATTAGACCTGAAATTGCATGTGGCTGTCCAGTTTCCCCAACACCATTTATTAAAGAGATTGTCCTTTCCCACTGGATATTTTTTCCTGCTTTGTTGAGGATTAATTGACTATACAGTTGTGGGTTCTTTTCTGGGTTTTCTATTCTGAGAAATAGAATATTTTTATGCCAGTACCATACTGTTTTAATCACTGTATCTTTCTAATATAACTTGAAGTCTAGAATTTTGACACTTTTCTTTTTCATGATTTCTTTGACCATTTGGGATCTTTTGTGGTCCCATACAAATTTTATTTTTTTTTTATTTTTTATTTTTTAAAGATGTTATTTATTTGACACAGAGAGATCACAAGTAGGCAGAGAGGCAGGCAGAGAGAGTGAGAGGGAAGCAGGCTCCCTTCAGAGCAGAGAGCCGGACGTGGGACTCGATCCCAGGACCCTGAGATCATGACCTGAGCCGAAGGCAGCGGCTTAAACCACTGAGCCACCCAGGCGCCTGCCCATACAAATTTTAGATGGTTGTAGGTCTGTGAAAAATGCTGTGGTATTTTGATACAGATTACAATAAGTGTGAGATTGCTTTGAGTAGCACAGACATTTTAACAATATTTGTTCTTCCAATCCATGAACATGGAATGTCTTTCCATGTCTTCAATTTCTTGTATCAGTGCTTAAGTTTTCAGAGAATAGGTCTTTCACCTCTTCGGTTAGTTTTATTCTTAGATATCTTATTTTGGTATAATTATAAATAGGATTGTTTCCTTCATTTCTCTTTCTGCTTTTTCATTATTGGTGTATAGAAATGCAGATTTCTGTGCACTGATTTTGTACCCTGTGACTTTACTGAATTCATTGATCAGTTCTATCAGTTTTTTGGTGGAGTCTTTTGGGTTTTCTATGTATAGTATCATGTCCTTTGCAAATAGTGGAAGTTTTACTTCTTCTTTACTGATCTGTATGCTTTTATTTCTTTTTGTTGTCTGATTGCTGTGGCTATGGTACCAGTACCAGTATAATGTTGAATTAGAAGTTCTGAGAGTGGAGATACTTGTCTTATTCCTGACCTTAGGGGGAAAGCTCTGTTTTTCACCATTAAGGATGATGTTAGATGTGGGTTTTATATATATACATATATATGTGTATATATATATATATATATATATATATACACACACACATACACATATATATATGTGTCTACCAATATATACACATATATATGTATATGTGTGTGTACATATATATACATATAGATGTATATATATATACATATATATACAGATATACACACACACACACACACACACACATATATACATATAGATGTATATATATATACATATATATATGTATATATATATACATCTATATGTATATATGTGTGTGTGTGTGTGTGTGTGTGTGTGTATATCTGGCCTTTATTATGATGAGGTATATTCCCTCTAAACCTACTTTCTTGAGAGTTTTTATCATGTCAAATGACTTTTCTACATCTATTGAAATGACCATATGGTTTTTATACTTTATGTTATTAATGTGATGTACCACATTGATTTATTTATGAATACTGAGCCACCCTGACAACGCAGGAATAATTCCCACTTGATTGTGGGGAATGATTTTTTTTAATGTATGGCTGGATTCAGTTTGTGAGGATTATTTCATTTATGTTCTTTTTGTGTGTGTGTGTGGTGTCTTTATCTGGTTTTGGTATCATTTGGTATCAAAATGAATTTGGAAGTTTCCCTTCCTCTTCTATTTTGGAACAATTTGAAAAGAATCTATATTAAGTTTTCTTTAAATGTTTGGTAGAATTCCCCTGTGATGCTACCTAGTTTTGGACTTCTGCTTGCTGGGAGGAAAGGCAATGTTTCTTTTTTTTTTTTTTTTTTTTTTAAGATTTATTTTTTTGACAGATAGAGATTACAAGTAGGCAGAGAGGCAGGCAGAGAGAGAGAGAGGAGGAAGCAGGCTCCCAGCCAAGCAGAGAGCCTGATGCAGGGCTTGATCCCAGGACCCTGGGATCATGACCTGAGCCGAATGCAGAGGCTTTAACCCGCTGAGCCACCCAGGTGCCCCGGCAATGTTTCTTGAACTAAAAAATAAGACCCAATGATATTCTGTCTATTAGAAACTCACATAAAATATAAAGACACAGATTTAAAGTGAAAGATATTAAATGATATGTCATGAAAACACTAATCATAAGAAAGCTCTAGTGCTTATATCAGATAAATTAGACAAGATACATTACCAGAAATAAAGAAGGATGTTTCATAATTGATGAGTCAACTCATAAATAAAATTCAATAATTCTAACATGAGTGTAACTGATTTCCAAACTTTAATATATGTAAAGCAAAAACTGACAACTGAAATAGACCAATCAATAATTATAACTGGGGACTGCAACACTTCTCTCTCAGCAAATGATAGAATAGGAAAACAAAAAAAAAAAAATCAGGTAAATATATAGAGAGAAATATAGAAATCAGATATATATATCTATATATTTCTATATTTCTATATATGTATGCAATATATATATTATATATGTATAATATATATAATATAATATATATAATAATATATAATATATATAATATATAATATAATATATATGTATATACAATATATGTATGTAATATATGTAATGTATATATTATATATATACATATACATATATATATTATATATGTATATACAATATGTATATACAATATATGTATGTGATATGTGTAATGCATATGTATATATAATATATATATTATATACAATTTGACCAGTTTGACTTAATACTTATATAATACTACACTCAAACTACCAGAAAGCATACTCAGCAAGTGAACATGGGATGATTGCTAAAATATAGTATATTCTGGGTCATTAATGGAGTTTCAATGTAATAGAAATTATTGAAATTATGCGTTCTTTGACCACAATGAAATAAATTAGAAATCAGTAACAGGAAGAATAGTCCCATATACATTAGAGAAATTGAATTTGAAATTAAAAACCTTTCAACAAAGAAAATTCCCAGCCAAATTTGTTCTAGTACTAAATTTTATTAAATGTCTAAAGACAAAACAATAACAATCTTACACAAACTCTTTTAGAAAATAGTAGTAGAGAGAACATATCCCTACCATTTTATGAGGCCAGAATTCTCTGATATCAAAACCAAAGTCATTATAAGAAAAGAAATTAAAGTCTGATATTCCCCATGAACATAAACAAAAAGTTTCTTACTAATTATTAATAAATTAATCTAATAATATTTAAAAAGTATAATACATCATGACCAATTGGGGATATATCTCAACAATACAAGGTGGGTTTAACTTTTGAAACATCAATCATATAATTTATCATATTAACAGAATGAAGGACATATAGAGGATTATTTAAAAAGAAATGCAATATACATTCATGATAACAACTCTCAGGAAGTTAGGAGTAGAAGTCAACTTCTTCCATCTGATAAACATCATCTACAAAAAATCTACTGCTAAGATTATAACAATGGTAAAAGAATAGATACTTCCCCCTTCGGGAACAAGACAAGAATGCACATTCTCACCATTTCTATTCAGCACCATCTTAGAGGTCCTCGCCATGCAATAAGGCAAGAAAAGTGAATTAAAAGTCAAAAATATTGGAAAGGGAGTAAAAAAAAGTCTTCATTTGAATGACTGTGTGTGTAGAAATCATAAGGAATATTTAAAAAGTTACAAATGATTTTCTCAAGATTTCAGTATACAAAGGCAATTACGAAAACTAACCATATTCCTCTATACTAATAGTAAAGAAATTAATTAAATATAGAATTAAAATAACAATATTATTGGGACTTCACCACTCCGGGGAGTGGTGAAGTTAAGCATCCAACTGTTGGTTTTGTCCCCAGTCATGATCTCACAGCCTTGAGACTGAATTCTACATGGGCTCTGAGCTCAGTGAGAAGTCTACCAAAGTTTCTTTCTCTCTCTCCTTTTGCCCCTCCCCCCACACACACTCTCTCTCTCTCATATAAATAAATAAATTTTTAAAAATAAATGAAATAAAACAACAATATCACTTATGATAGCATCCAAAATGTTAAATACTTAAAATATATTTAATATTTTAATGAAATCCATAAATAGATTCATTGCATACTGAAAACTGTAAAAAAAAAAAAATTCAAGAGGAACTGAAGAAGACCTAAGTAAATGGGGAGATATATCAAGTTCACGAATTAGAAGACAGTATTGCTAAAATATTATTCTCTCCAAATGAATTTTTCAGACATAATGTAATCCCAATCAAAACCCCAGATAGAGGCTTTCCCTTTTTTTGTAGATATTAAAAATCCGGTTCTAAAATTTATAGAAAATTCAGAAGAACCTGTATTAGCCAAAGCAATTTTGTAAAAGGAGAACAAAGTTGGAGGACTCACCCTGATTTCAAAATTTATTATAAAGGTTAAGTAATCAGGGAAGTGTGGTATTGTCATATGTTTAGATATATAAACAGGCCAATGAGACTGAATAAAAAGGCCAGAGATGAATTCAAATTCTATGGCAAATTGTTTTTGAAAAAGTTACCAAAGAAATTCAACAGAAAAGGATATTCTCTTTATTTCTTGCTTTTACCATATAAAATTAATGCAAAATAAATCATAGACCAAGATATAAAGACTAAAACTACGAAAGTTCTGAAAGAACCATCAAAGTCTTTGCAACCTTAGAGTAGGCCAAGATTTCTCAGAAAGGTCACTCATCATAGAAAAGTTGTACTTCATCAAATTTAAAAATTTGTCTTTGAAAAACACTATTAAAAAATTAAAAAGTCAACGAGGCTCCATCAGTTAAGCATCTGCCTTTGGTTCAGGTCACATATCAGGCGAAAATACTTGCAGTGCAAAAGATTTAAATCTAAAATATACAAGGAATTCTTAGAGCTCAAAATAAGATAAACAATCGAATTCTTTAAATATGAAAGTATTTGGTGGGAAAATGCATCAGAAATCACATAAATGGCCAGTAAGCACGTAAAAATATACTCAATATTATTAGTTAGCAATGATATAAAAATGATAGTCACCAGATAGTATTTTATATTTTGTAATGATATAATTAAAGAGAGAATACCAAATCTGGGCTAGGAAATGAGGCAAATAAACTCTCATATTTTGCTGATGGAAGTATAAAACTGTACACTTCACAAAGATATTTGGCAGTTTCTTATAAAGTCAAACATACACTTTTCATAGTACCCAGGTATTCCACCTAAGTATTCACTGTGCATGAATGTGCACAGAAACTTTATTCATAATATCCAAAAACTTGAATCCTAAATATTCATCAAATGCTGAATGAATAAACAAACTGTGGTACATCCACAGTTTAGATGAAATACTATTCAGCCATAAAAAGAAACAAACTACTGACACAAACAACAACATGGAAGAATCCAGAAACCTTATGATAGTGAAAGAAACCAATTACCAAAGAGGACATAGGGTGCTTCTATACACAGAGATACTGAAACAGGGAAAACTAATTTAGAGTGACTGAAAGAGGGTTATAGTTACCTGAGCCCAAGGAAGAATTATTACCTACAAAGGGACACAAGGGAACTATCTAGGGTGATGGAATGTTCTAGATCTTGGTTGTGGTGGTGGTTACCCAAGTGTATATATTTGCTAAAATGCATCAAACCAAACGCAAAAATGTTGTATTTAATTGTACTTCAGTAAAGTTGCTTTCAAACAAATGTCAGCCCACCATCTCAGTGAGGTTTTAGAGGTTCAAGGTAAAGAATAAGTTGTTTTCCTTGTCCCTTCTTATCACTAAGAAAGAGGTCCATCCTTGCCAGTGCTGCAGAGCTGGTGAGTCTCATTATTCTCTAATTCACCAACTCTCCCTTCTGAACTTTAATTTCCCAGCTCATCTGACAATTGTGTAAAGTCTGATTCCTACAATAAATCCTTTATTTCATAACACTTATAGCTGCTCTACTTCTCTCAATGTTTTCGGAGACAGAAACAATACCTGTGCCACTCATGGGAAAATACACAAATGAATCAATGAGATAGTCATCTGTGCTACCAGGAACTAAACCTCAGAACTCACAAACATGGTCTAAGGAGACTTCAAATTACCCACTGTAGTCATTTTCTATGGCTTGTAGCAAATTGCCACAAATGTAGTAGCTTAAACTAATACAGATTGTTATTTTACAAAAAGCTTCTGTGGGGCAGGAGTCTGGCACATTTTAGCTGGGCCCTCTGCTCAGAGTCCCATAAGGCTGAAATCAAGGTTATCAGCTAGGACTGTGATCTTATCTGAGGCTCAGTTCCTCTTTTGAACTCACTGGTTGTTTGCCAATTCTAATTCCTTGCAGTTATGGGACTGAGGTGCCTTCTTTCTGACTGGCTGTCAGTAGAGGATTGCTCTCAGACCCCATAGGCTACCCTCAGTTTTCTGTCACATGTATCTCTCTACAACATGGCAATTTGCTTCTCCAAGGCCAACAAGAAAGCACTCCTCTTCCTTCAAATCTCTGAAAGCCAATTTACTACGGAGGCTTAAGTATTGTCACACTAATACAGGAATGACACCCCATTACTTTAATAGCCTAATCAAGGATAGGGTTATCCCATCATATTCACAGGTCCGCCCATACTCACTCTATTTAGACTCAGCATTTAGTCTAACATGGAATAACACAAAGGATATGGGCATTGGATGATGGATAAAATTTAGATAGATGGAGAGAAAAGGGGAAAGAATTTCAAGCAAGGGAACATGAGGATGTATGTTGTAGACTGACAGAAGGAAGAAATCGGCATATGAAAGCTACAGGTCAAATGAAATAGGATATTCATGCTAGAGACCCTAAGAAGCAGATTAACTGGAGTCTGGAGTCAGATCCCAAGAGCTTTTACCACTCCACTGGGGAATGTGGGCTTCAACAGATAGGCAGAAGGGAAATGGCACATGGATTTTTAGTAGAGAGACTGATGCAGTGAAAGCTATATTTTAGAATGATAAGGAAGGTAAATAAAATTCAGAAATCACTAGTAGAGCTAGACACCATCTGATTCAGGTATGAGGTGGTGGGCCAGCTAACAGTGGGAATAGAAAAGAAAGGAGGAATATGAAGGACTGTTAAAAATTTGTGAGATTTTTTGTCCCTTTTCCATATAGTCTTTCCTAATCCACATTATCCTTGATTTTATAATCTTGTTTACATCCATTTTTAGTTTTACATTCTAAGAACCAGTATCTGCTTATGCCATTGAGTTGGACATTTAATAATAGTATGATGATTATAATTAATAATAACAAATAATAATATTCTTAATAATAATAAAATGCCTTCCACTTAGACATTAGTAGATACTATTTTTATCTTCATTGTACTGGTGAGAAACAGAAAAGATGATAATCACATAATCTAGTCAGCATTAAAGTTCCAATTTGAATTCAAGCCTTGCTCCTGGCTATACACCATGATATACTGCTTCTATAAACAATGAAGTTTGCTAAGTTTGTGTATACAAAGCAGTTTAAAGACTGGTTTTATTTATGATAGCTACAATTTCATATTCTTTTGGCTTGAGAAGAAGTCTGATCCACAGAATGCCATCCAAAGGTGGATCAAAAGCATGGAGTTGTATCTACTAATTAAACTGAGATAGAGGATGGGGGTAATTATCCTCATGATTTAAAATCATCTTACTTATATTATTTATGAGATGATATTCACAAAACACCAAGCAGGACGCCTGGCTCATGGCAATCAGTTAGGAAATGTCAGTTCCCCTTCCTCTTCTTTACTCCCTTCCACTCCTCTCCCACACTCCTCTCCTACATTAATAAATTAAAATATAGGGATCACTTAATTTAATGCTGTTTCAAGGAGAACTACATGTCATTTGGAAAAAAAAAAAAAAAGGAGAAGCAGTAAGTCTATCAAATTCACACACACTCAAGAAGTTCCAAGAAAGCAATCACAAAAAGACTATACATTTTTTAGGAAAAAGGGGTAAACTGGCAAAATGAGGTTTGGGGGAACACAACGCTTATGGCAAGAAAGAGAAATGCATGAGCTCACTATCCATGACCTTTCAAGATGACCTCAAAGTATGAAACACTGTGGTTTGATTTGTCCAGATAACTGGTTGAGTTCTGTGTTTGAGGTACCAGAGGACAGGCACTTGTGATTCTGCTGCAGAGTGAACTGCCCTTTGGAAATGGGCTTTTCTCCCAGAATGAACTTCACAGCAGCGTGTCATTCCCAATCACAGCAGAAGAGAGCAGACCCCTCAACTCTCCCACTTGCCAAGAAGTATACTTGGCTTCTAGGCCACATAAATCCAGGCATGTATCAGTTCACCTCCAAACACCCAGCATGTCTGCTCTGTCAATTAAAAAGCACGAGGCAAGTGAGCCACTAGAAAGATCAGCATGATTAGTAGCTATCATGCATTTTCTTTTCTTTTTTCTTCTTCTTTTCTTTTTTAATATTTATTTATTTTGTGAGAGAGAGAGCACGTGCATACTGTGAGGAGGGGCAGAGGGAAAGGGAGAGAATCCCAAGCAGATTCCCCGTTCTGCTTAGAGCCAGAAGTGGAGCTCAACCCCAAGACCCTAAGATCATGACGGAACTGAAACTAAGAGTTGGAGGCTCAACTGGCTGAGCCATCCAGGTGCTCCACTACATGCATTTTCATATCCACTTTCATTATCTCCACTATTTCAGCTAAGACCTCAGGTTATTAGTTTTATTAAAAGAAGGGGAGAAAAAAAGAAGACCCCAAAAAAAAAAAAAAAGTCACAAACATGCTTCCCAGACAGGTTAATACAAGCTCTTCCTCAGTTCTCTATTCTTGACTTCAGGAACATTCTCAGAGTGAGAGCAAAGAAGTTTTGGGTTGTATGGAAAATTTGACTCAAACCAAAAAGCCAGCCAACACCACAAAATGGATTGGAGTCAAATCAGATAAATAGCAAAAGAAAAGAATACAAAATATTTTTGAATGACAGTATCAAAAATGTTAAAAAGCTTAACAAGAACCTGATTCAAAACATACAGACTATGGTTTAGCTTCACCCTAACGAGGTGTGTTAAAGTACTGATTTAATGATGTTTCCTCTCCTATGCCCATAGAAATGTAATTAAATTGTCACAAACATATACATTCCTCTTGGATTTGGTTTCTGTAACTACCAAAAATAATGTTTGAGAAATCAACCAAACCTCCCAGTGTATTATTCATGTAAACCTAGATATCTCATGAAAACAAAACATACAAGACCCGAGTGCCAGTTAGAATGTGAAAATATCCAGCAACAGTCTGTTTTTACTTCTTTGATAAGCCGTATTGTCTTTTTGTTATAATGGAAAAGGATTAGTAAGGCTTACCAAATAAACAGCAACTTCCTTAGAGAAACTGACCCTTGTATTTTATAAAAACCAAGAAATCAATCCTGAATAGAACATGGGGGTCTTTGACAGACTATTGGAGGGCAAACTTCAAGGTCTATAACCATGAAAAGATCTGGGTCAGATGAGGATTTGGGCTAGTGAGACATTTTTATACTTTCTATTTTAAGCACCCCGAAATTTAAATGCTCGTGCATGGCTTATCCAATTTTTTTCTGAAAATCTTTAGTCTGCAAAAATTGTGTTCTTCCAAGACTTTTTGTCTGTGTTTGGCCTGGAAATGATTATGTTTATAATAATACATCTTGAAATGCAGAGGTGTGCCCAAAGGAATAATAATAATAATTAATAATTAAGTAAATCAGACACTTTCAACCTCAAAAAAGTTTCAGCTTAGTGAGTGATTTGGGTGAAGCCTCAAAGGGTGGGGGCAAGATATATTTTGAAAAGTCCAAATAAGTTCTTCTTATCATTTACCAAAGCAACATTGGTATTTTCCGAACAAAATTTCTCCTGTGTACTGAAAGGAAAAGAGATAAAGGTGAGCACAGTATAGAATTTAACTTTTGGTTGGGGGGGGAGGATTTTAAAGCACTCAAGAAGCAGAATCTAGACATTTCAAAAACACATCAACCCTTGCACATATTTAAGACCCAAACCTGAATTACAAAACACTATTGCCCTTTTTAGCAAAGTCTGCATTTGAATGGGCCTTTCTGTATCACTCTGTGGGTAACTTTCTTGACCACTAAAGTCTGGTCTGAGCTCCTGAAATCGACATCCCCATACAATCATACGGATAACCTGTAATTGATGCCAGCACAGAGTTATCATTAGGTGATAAGCCTTCAACTTTATTTTCTTCCATCATTCATAATGAGGAAGTTCTTGCTTCCGAGATAATTAAAGGTCTATGGTAGATTTAGAAGTAGGTTTGCTTTGCCACTTTTTTCTTCACATGGTTTCTTTTCAGTTTCTCTTCCCTTAATAACTGGCTTAAAGCTTCTGTATAATAAAAAGGTCAGATAGACTCCCCACAAAGTATTCATAATAGCTGGCAGCCTATCCCACTGCTATTAGCCATCATTTAGCTAAGCAGAAGTGTCGGAGCATGTTGAACAAAGAGATGGCAGAGCACTTCTAGGAGCACATCAGTGGGAAAGCAATGAAAGAGGGAAACTGACAGACAAGGCATGGGGGAAGACAGGCTGCCTACAAGCAGAGTGAGACGGCTTCGGAGGTAGGCAGCAGGCTTCCTGGCAACATCATAAGATTATCCTGGAGAAATGAAAGCAGTAGTGGGGATAAAAACATGCAGGTTTTTATGGGCTGTCAGGTCTAGACACATGTAAGGGACAGACCAGGATTATGGCTTACACACTCCCTTTTTTCAGGATCAATTATTAATTCACTGCAGCCAACTAACTCTGAAGGAGACTAATAGGAATGCAAAACCCATGGTCATTTGAAATATATGGATACATTCCAGTTACCTACAGATATCTGTTACATACTATTAGGTAGAACTATAAGATATTGCTGATGTTTGACCATTTTTGAACCTATAAAATAGGCCATTTCATATGGTTCCATCTACATTCATAAATGGAATGGTGTAAAGATTTTCTTTGGACTTGAAAAATCAACCTAATCCTGTGGATTTTTCAGATTCAGTACATTTAAAAGCCAACCACTACGTTATTTGTATTTCTCCTTTTCCTGGAGTATCTCTACCTCTTGTCCATTTTCACAGATATCAAGTGTTACACAGATATCTGGTCCCACATGCCAAATTGTGGAAAGATTTAACTCTCAACTTAGTAGGAAATGAAGGATGCAATTTCTGGTTAAGCCAGTAAACTCCGCACAGGAAATACGCCTTGTTCTATAGCCATATCCTGTGTATCTTGTCTTGGCCAATTTGCCAGCCAATGTTAGTCCTCTTCCTAAGAAAGACTGGAGGAAAAAAACCGCTCAGCTCTGAAAAAGCAATTACCAATATCCTCCTAATTTTAGGGAAATCTGATTTATTCGGTAACATCTTACCAGGCAACAGAGAGAAGAGTACAAGTTTCAGAGTCAGAAGACCTCATGTGAGCTGTCTGGGCCTCAGCATCCTGATGAGGCCCTTCTCACTCTAAATTCTGCTTTTTACTTTTGTATTTGTGATTGTCAATGCTCGTGAACTATGAGGATGGCCTAATGAGTCAGCATAAGGCTTCTTTAATATGCCTGAATTTTCCCCAAACCTTTAGAAGCACACAAATATGAACCAATGAACCGAAATTATAGTATACTCTAATTGTTTAGGAAACTTCCTATTATCATTACCTTTATATAAACGGTTGCTCATGGTATAAGCAGGAGACAAACCACTTAATAACTTCCAGGCTAGTGAAATTTTGCCCAACTTCAAAATAAAGTTGTTATTCTCCTTTCAACAAATGTTTAGGATATATCAAGCTTACTAAAAAATGAGTTGCCAGAAAGAAAAAAAAAAGGGGCCTATGTCATCAATATGCTAACATAACAATGTCAGATCAAAGAGTTCCAAATGTTTTATTTTCTACCATATGCCTTCATATGAGTTCATCTCAGTGAATACTTAGGTTTGGGTGGCCAGAGAGCTATCATAAAGATGCTTCTACTCTGAGACAGCATGAAGATTCTTCTTTTAAGAGTAAAGAATTTCATAGTAACTTTAAGGTATCATTCTTGGGAGGTGGGGGGGAATCCAAACTTCTGTAGTATAAATTGCCAAGAACTGAGATCAAGTCTTGATGCCTCCGCCGATATGCTCTGGAACTGGAAACAAATCAATTTCTCCCTCCCTCAAGTTCTTGAAATTAATGTTTTATCTGGATCACCTATGTCATAGTCATCAAGGCTTCCCAAGAATAAAGTGGAATTATATGGCATCTTAGATTCCTTCCAAAGGTGGTGTCACTGTTTCTTTCTCCTTAATTAGTTGATGATATTGCCAACTTTTCCCCAAGGCATCATATTTATTCCAGCAAATTCTTATTTAGAAAGCTCACATTACAATGATCCTGTACACTTTATCTGGATTGGCAAATTTAAGCCCCCATCTACTAATTTATGTTTTATTAAAACTGATTCAGTTGAGGGAGCATATCTAAAAGTACTGCAACTAAATTCCTTGAAGGCAAACTGCAAATTAAAGGTTATATCAAATCCCATTTGTAAGAATAAACACTTGTGCGTGGATAAGGAGTCTGTACATGGTTGCACAAAAGCAGGGAGGTAACTGTAGTGTGAATTAGAAATATCCTTCATAGCCAGTGTGCTGATCAGGTCAACTTTATTTTAGATGCATGCGTTCAGTGATGAGCCCAAAGCTGGAAGGTAAAGCTCATGCCAACATACGGCTGATTGTTCCACTTCCTGACTCAGTGACAACTTGTTATAATAAGGCCAAGAAGAGTATGACTCACTCTTTGTATGTTTGGAAGATGCCTTTAAGTTAGAGGAGAAGAAGATAAGACGGACTGCAAGATTAAAAAAAAAAAAAAGTTGAAATCAGGTATAAGGGTGGGTAAGCATTCTTTAAAAGGGAAAAGGATGAATGTGAAAAAGGAAAGAAAGGAATTCAGGAAGCTTTAAAGAGGGGAACCAGAATACAAGGAAAATACATGTGAGCAAAAAAGAGAATGGAAATGTGAATTACTAAGGACAGAGGATGGTGACAGGGAAAGATTAATGAATGAAGAAACCGCTACTTTCTAAGCCTAAAAATCAAACACTACTGTTGGTCATTATATACAGGAATTCTAAAACAAAAAACAAAACAAAACAAAACCTCTCAATGTTCAAATTGGCTATTTTCCTGCATCTTTTTTTTTTTTTAACAGTATCAAAACAGCAACCCATTCTGACCTAACAGAGACTCTTACTGACTGTGTTGTCTGGCTTAGTAGGAACTTTTACTTTTGTAAGACATGAATATTATCCTAGATGAGCAACAGAACATCTTCTAGAATCTTCCAGACTTGGGAGCTCAAGAACAAAGTGAGTCACTGTAACTCTCCATTGTTTTAGCCTTGAATTTCAACTTCTTCACCAAGAATGGTGGCACCTGATGCTCTATTCCAGGAACTGCATTTAGTCAAATGTTTCCTTTATTAGCGAACAAGTGCAGTGACCCAGAACTAGTCCCCTAAGGACTACCAACCTAATTGGTGTGATTTAAAGGCCAAAAACATTCCAGCTGACAAGTATTCTTTACTGGTTCTGCCAGGATGCTATAAGGCATTCACAGTAAGAAGTTTTTGTTGAAATAAGGCAGAAGGGGAAACACATACAGCTATTATCGTTCATGATCTCATCAGATATATGCAGTATAGATGGCTGTCACCTAGAAGACGACTCTGGGGGGATAAGAGCAGAGCTGGATATTTTTATGTGTGTGTGTGTGTGTGTGTGTGTGTGTGTGTGTGTGAAAGAGAGAGAGAGAGAGAAACTGAGAGAAAGAGGGGGGGAGATGGTGGGAAGATCCACACAGGCTTGCTACTAAAGAGGGCTGGCTTGTGCAGGTAGGGGTGGGACAGTGGGAAGGAGAGGCAATGAGGGACTGAATGAAAGACAGTGATTGGTACATGGCATATGGGGGCAGGGGTGTATGTGTGTGACATGCATAGCTGTGTGTGTCCTCCCACCATAAGCACTGCAACCAAGACTCTGTGCATTCATGGGATGTGGAAAGGAGGCAATATGTACCAAGCCCAGAAAAGTCTCCACTATGTTTTAAGAGTGCTCACAGGTGACTCTCTTCTTTTTCTAAGCCACCACAAATGCCAGCTTCATCACAATGCCAGTCTGCTTAATCCAGGTTGTTTGACATCACAGACCCTGAGGCATCGTCCATCAACATCTCTTTCACAAGTGTCTTTAAAGAAATAGAGGTGAACTTTGCTTTGTCAGTAAGCTGCCTTTTGTGTGAATCAGTGTCAGCTGCTCACAATACACCTCATAAATGATCATGACCCTGATGGAATATTTATGAATGCTGTGCTTGGGTCTTTGCTACCATTTTTCTAGCAGTTTCATAGATATATCATAATTATATCTCAGTGATATAATTATTTCCAATCTGCAAAGGAAGAAATTAAGCGGAAAAAATAACTTGCCCAGGCTGTTCAGGAAGCTTGGGTCTTAGGTATGAATTAGGACTCCTAACTGAAACTCTGAGTCTCATTCTCACAGAGATCACAGTGAATGCTAAAGAGTTTTTCATTTGACTCTGACCATCGTGACTTCACTCAGATTTCATAAAAACAGGAGTAATTATTAAGAGTTTATTTCTATGTATGATTCTCCTGTTTTCTGACATTGGTGTAATAAGCTGATCTTGCATATTGCCAAGAATCAATTGCCAGACTCACCACTGTACTCAGAAAAGATTACAGAGTGAGGTTAAGGAATGCCAAGCACTGATCATTTGGACCCCAATGAGATAGAGCTGCCCCTTCTTTCAAGTGTTTCCAAAAAGAGAAATTGCTTAAGGAGAAAACTTATAGGAACAAAATTGAGAGCCTTGTACAATTTATTTAGTGTAAAGAGGTAAGAAGATGAGAATATCTGGGTGGTTGCATATACCTGATATCTAGGAGTTTATCCCAAATGAATTCAGATCCTAAATAATTTTTGGAATATGCATCTCTAATGTGTCTAATTGCTGAAATCTTTACAAATGGGCCTGATTTTTAAAGAGAAAGTGGGAGGTGCTATACACACTGTGTTAGGTTTTCTTGATAAACTTCTGTACTTTAAAGAAAGAGGTACCTTATTAAATCATTTGATAAATTAAAGGAAGAGAACAAGACAATCAAGTCCAAGTAAGCACATGGATGGTTTTTACTGTCTGCTATTGTATTTCAAAACGCTGATAGGAACACTTTCCTCTCTTGCTATAAAGAGTACAGAAAATCTCACTACAGGATGCAGAGAAGGAAGAAATAGGAAATAAGAAAGATTAATAGAGATAAGGGAGCCAAAGGGTCAATGGTTGAAATATGTAGCAGGAACTTAGCAATGAGAACAATTAGAGTAGTTAAGAGGACAAAAGTAGGGGCACCATACTTTAAAGAATAATATAGATATTCTTCAAATATATCAAGATCAAGAAAGACAAAGAAAGGCGGATTACAGATAAAAGGAGACTACAAAGACAAAACCACTAGACGCTGTACATAATCCTAGACTGGTTTCTGTACAGCAGAGAAAAAAATCCTATAAAGGATACTATTGGGATAATAAAAATCTTGGAATATAGGTATTAGTTAAGGTTTAGTATTAACTAAATTTTCCTGAAACCAATAACTACTAAGGTGTGTGTATATATATATATATATATATACATATATATATACACACACACATATATATAACATTACACATATACATATATAAAATTATTTGTATGTATGTGTATGTATGCATGGATACAGACACAGAGAATGATAAACTAGATAGGTTAAACTATAAATAATCAATTTGAATAAAGGGCAAATTTTCCTTGTCCTATTTCTTGTCACTTTTCAATATTTTTGAAACTATAACAAAGTAAAGCGTCACAAAAAGTTAACACAGAGTAAAGGAACTAACCAATTTCTTAAACGCACAGCCAACTGTATGCCTACACACTCCTGAACACCCTGACATCAAAGTTTTCACCTGCCCATTAACAGAATATGTACTGAGAGCACCAGGAAAGCGAAGACTCTAGTGTATGCTCTTAATGTTTCCTGTTGACTTTCAACAGCAATTGTGTGCCCTGTCATCACCTGAAGTTGCCATTTCTTTATCTTAAAAATCTTAAGATTCAAACAGAAATCCTTTGTTCCCAGTCCTAACCACCTTGACTCGAAGTATTAACAGTTGCCGAGGACCAGAAAACAAATGCAAGGAGGAAGTAAGCCTAGAGCTCTCCAGAGGGCTCTATGTACCCCCGCTGTTTAAGAGCCAGAAGAGTCCAGTCTTTAGTGACTACAGAAGTCTCACTCCTTGGTGGCACAGCAAACCCTCATACATGATGATTTCCCGCAGTTTTGAGGGATTCTCCCATGCCCTTAGGGGCATGGTGTTTAATTACCTTCCAGAAAGTCAGTGATGTTATTTTGTGGCCATGAACAGATTACACACACAGGCACAGATACACATCCTCTCACGAAAGTGAGTTTCTGAGGCTGCATGACTCACTGTCTTCAATTCAGATAGGTAGCAAATTATGTTTGGCTGGAACACAAAAACAGGTAGCTTAACTAGTAGCATGAGCATGTGGCCTTTGTCCATAGCCCAGAGGAGATCACCTGCTGGGCCCTCAGTGGAATTTTCACTCCCTGTCCAAGTCAAAAACATAATTGAAGAAAGATGTCGTTGGGCTCCAGGTGTCTCTTTGCATTGGCCAACTTCCGCCTTCTCTGCAGTGTCTCACAGAAATGAGAGGTTTGAAATCGAGTAGCAATTGGTGAGTGATTGCGGGGAGAGTTGGATAGGAAATGGCACCCGACAAATCGGGTTGGAGGCCTCTTTGTGAGGACACTCAGCCCTTCTCATTCTCTTTTAAAAGATTTGCTCTTTTTAAAGAACCGTTCATGCCCAAGATGCCTGGGTGGCTCAGTCAGTTAAGTGTCTGTCTTTGGCTCAGGTCCAGGGTCCTAGGATCAAGTCCCACATCAATCTCCTTGCTGACTGGGAAGCCTCTTCTCCCTCTGCCTGCCTCTCTCTTCTCTCTGACAAATAAATAAATAAAATCTTAAAAAAAATGTTCATGGCTTTCTGAACCAGAACCAAGTTGGATATAACTGACAGGCCTACCACCTGCCCTACCTTCCCAACCTCTCCAGGCTTATCCATGTCTTTCAGTGCTTTCCAACCCCTATTAAAACATACTTCTGGGAAATCTCTACAGATGAACTTCACTTGAACCTGTCCACTACTCTCCTCTATATCCCTTTCATACTTAAGCGTAAGTGTATCTTTCCTTACAAAACATATATTCTTAAAAAGTTTAATGTAAAGGCGATTTTTAAAAACTCAGTATGTGTTAGTCAGGTCTTGGTTGCAAGCAATAGATATACAATCTGACTTCCTTA
Source organism: Meles meles (assembly GCF_922984935.1). Lineage (NCBI taxonomy): Eukaryota > Metazoa > Chordata > Mammalia > Carnivora > Mustelidae > Meles > Meles meles. The sequence goes on from NC_060072.1 coordinate 67,231,374, forward strand.
AGCAAAAAAGGAAATTATTAAGATTCTTTACACAACATAATCAATAGGAAGGCTGAGAACAAAAGGTTGAGAGAAAAAAGGCCGGAACTAAGGAAGATGAAGAGCCATGGATGGTTCCATGTGAATAATCGGTGTACGACACTGCCACTGGCATCCCCACCAAGGCCTCAGCTCCATCCAAGAACCTCACTCTAGGTCATATGCTTCAACTGTAGGCATCTATACCCTCACCAGAAGGAGTTCAGGTTCTGAGGAACAAAAACAAGTGCCAATACACTTAAAATCTTCAAGGGAACTGAAATTGAGAAACACCATTTCTAATTCATTTGCAAATTGAAAATTTTTGTTTTTAAATATCTGCCCCCTTGATGGAACTCTTTCATGAACCCGTATTTTTGGCACCCTAGATTTAGTCACTCAACGCCTTCCCCATTTCTGTTAAATCCTTTATTCTCTCTGTGTTTGCTCTAAAATAGGGAGAAGATTATTTCAACACTTTGGTCTTAGCTTACTAAAATATTTGAATATTTTTGTCCATTTATCATTATGTCAGTGAGCTAAAGAGCAGGAATAAGTGTGTCTAACCGAAACAGAACAAACTGACTCCCTCCTTTCTATTTCCCTGGCAGAGGGTTCAGGATTAATAGGTTTTCTAATGCATCTTCTCCTCTGTCTAGTAGAGGTTGAAGCTGAGTTCACAGCAGTTTTGAAGAAAAATAAAAATCTAATGTATTACATTTATACCTTTACTGAATATCTCTTTCACATGTATACAGATGAGGCCTCAAATACCTTAGCTTTCAAGGCTAGTTTTCAAATTACTAAATGAAGATAAAGACATTAGGATAACTATTTTCTAATTACCTGCCCTCCTTAGGGAGGCATCAGAGGTAGAGTATATCTCCCCTATGGACCTAGAACATGCTTATGAGGTCAAAGAGAACTCACCAAATTGAGTGCCTACAGTACCCCAAGTTTTATGCTGGATGTTTCCAGTATATTATTACACTGAATCCTTAGGATGATAGAAGGAAAATAATAGTATGCTCTCTCTCTTCAGATGCATCGACTTAAGCTAAAATAAGTAAGTTACTGAAGTCACAGAGCAATAAATAAGAAAGTCAAGATTCAAACATACAAATACTCCAGAATCCCTACTCTTTTCACTCATACCATGATGCCTCAGAAACGTACTTGCTATAGTCAGGCATTGTACTTGACCTGGTCTCAGGTGTTTTCTCTATAACCTGGAATTTCTATGAAATGCAGCACTTTTTCCTTTACCAGAACGGTCAGCATGGCCACAGATCCCACAAAGTTTGGAAACCAGAACACTGTTACAAATGCCGATTCAGGCCAGTCAACTAAAGTGATCACGTTTCTTGTATTCATTCACAAAGCTTGTTGTTTTACTTCTCTTCTATACAGCTGAATATGCTATTCAGGCCCTGAAAGGAAGAGAATTAGGTAATGCCTTCTAAATGACACTTTCTATTTGAAATCCTAGGTAGAGTGGTTAATATTTTCACCTTCTTTTTTTCTGATTAGAAAAGTACACCCTGATATAATTTAGAAAATATAAAAATACAAATATAAATATATATATTTATAATTATATTATATATTTATAAATATATAATATATATTATAATTATATATATTAATATATTATATTTATATATTTTTTATATATTAAATATATTTATAATATAATATAAATATAAAAACAAATTAAGTTATACAAAATTGATGGAATCGTTTTGATTTGGTTAATATATCTAAATACAAGAAAAATCACAAGACTGTAGTTCTACGCAAAGGTTTTTAGTATAGAACCACACTCAAATTCCTCTAGGCTGTCTCTTCGAGCCCATCAAGACAAGAAAAAATGCAAGAGCCTATAAGAGCCCAATATCAGAAACATAATATTCACTTAATAATAATTCATTTAGTTAATCTTACCTAATTTGATCCCTAGCCATCGAGACAAAATAACAGTTTTCATGATGAAAGGCTGACATAAATCTAGCAGTGGTGGCAATTAGTTATCCTTTCTTCAGCTGAAGAGGTTGCCAGTGGAAGTCAGCCTAGCCTAACAATTGTTGCCAGGCCTGCATTTTTCATCTCATAATCGTAAGAAGAGATACGTGACTGAGATGGATTCATTCATCCACTCAACAAATATTTATTGAATGCCTACTATCTGCCAGGGTCTGGGAAGTCTTCTAGGTGCTAGGGATTTAGCAGTGAGCATGACAGACAAAAAGACCTTGCTCTTGAAGGAAAACAGATGGGAAATGTTTTCAAAGGACCACATCACTTGTATCTGAAATTTTCAAATGAACTTCAAGTCTTTTTGTGCTTTCTAGATTTATGCCAGGAGTAGAGGAACAAACCCCCTCACTAACTTTTGTTGAAAGGTGGTGTCCAGTCAAATACTGTGTTGAGACAAGGAAGCAGGTTCAAATTAGAGTAACATTTAGATAATAAGAACCTCGAGGTTGGAAGGTGGTTTAAAGCCCCCATTGCAAAGGTAATGGGTCCGCTGGTTGGGTTTTTTCCCCTCTCACACTTATGGACTTAGATCAAGAAGATGCCATGTCCCACTCAAGAGAAATATGAGAAATGGTGACTATTTCCCCCAGCACTCTTGGACACAAGGTCTCTTTTTCCATGGAGACTTTCTTGATCGCTTTTATATGTGTGGGCACTTTTAGGCATGTTTTAAGCTGATTTTTGGGTGTAGCACGTTTCTTCCTTGTCCAATACAACACACCCAAATTACCACAGAAAGATCTTGGCTTCAAAATGTTGGATGCCTTCTTGAAGAAAGGTCTCTTTGGCCTTCTAGCACTTGGAAATTAGGGAGTTCTTAATGTCTTTTTTATTTTTCCATGATGGCCCATCATGGACACGTTACAAAATTTTAATTTGGAAAAACCAACCTCACCAAGTCACACAAATGCAGGTTCACAAATTATTTATCTCCCTACCAATTAAATTTCCATTTATTTGTTTGTTTCAGAGATTGTCTGCATCTTTCTCGAGACGCCCTCTGTTTCCTGTTTTTGAGCAGAGGTTGGAGGGTGGCCCTCGATGCCCAGGTATGAAGATGCCTAGTGATTAAAGAATGTCAAAAGGCACTGTGAGCTTTTGTTGAGCATCAACTTTCTTCAGATGTTTCTAGTTGCTAATGAAGGACATTGAGAAACTTCTCTTTTACTCTCTTTATCCCAGTTCCTTTCATATGTGTGGAATAACTGACTCATTATTGTTGGGGAAATTTGAATGGAAGAAGATAAAAGAAATGCAACCTCCTCCTTGCAGTATAAAATCCTTTAAGTTGGGGGTGCCTGGGTGGCTCAGTGGGTTAAGCCACTGCCTTCGGCTCAGGTCATGATCTCAGGATCCTGGGATCGAGTCCCGCATTGGGCTCTCTGCTCAGCAGCGAGCCTGCTTCCCTCTCTCTCTCTCTGCCTGCCTCTCTGTCTACTTGTGATCTCTCTCTGTCAAATAAATAAATAAAATCTTTTAAAAAAAAATCCTTTAAGTTGGGCAACAAAGAGAACGAGTAAGTTACAACAAAATAACATAATTTCAAATTCTAGCATTGTAATACTAGATCATTGATTCTGTCAATATCTTTGCATATGAAGGCCATTTTTTCTTTATCTTAAAAAATAGTCATTAACACATATCCTCCCCCAAAACTGCGGTTATGTTTTTGGTGTATATTATTTAGGAAAATACATAATCAGATACTACTACTAGGTATTGAGAAACTGAGATAATACTACTAGGTATTTAAATGAATTTCTATTTTAACTAACCATAAGGCCATTTATATACCTTTGAAAAATATTAATGCATCTATGTAGAAGATATTTTGAAGCCACAAGCATATTTAGTATACTAAATTCACAGACTCCTGATAATAGCATTAGGGTTTTCAAAGATTCAGATCCTACAAGAGTTGAAAAGTTCAGAGTTGGGGAATCGACACTGCACTCAACTTGAGTTGAACCAGAGCCAGGGTAGGCATCTGGGGACCTTGGGTTTGACTGTGTCTGTGCCATGTGGCTACGTAAACTTGGCCATGTTGCTTAATCTCTTTGAGCTGCATTTTCTTCACTTGTAAAGTGGTGATGATAACATCTAATAATGTTAATGTGATTCTCAAATCAGATCATAGATTCCTAGGACTGGAGGTACTCTTTCTATTTCTCCCAAATTTGGTACCACAGCATAGCAGAGCCAATACGTACTTGCCTCATAAGGCCAGAAGTGAGACACACTTCCAAAAGACTCAAGCCATATGGATAGTGACATTTATCCATCACTGGCTGTGCTGAATTTACATCGATGACCTATCCATGAAAGCCTTGGTGTCTGTTGTCCAACCTACCAAGTCATTTCCCAAACAGAAGCTCTGCTAATCCCTACATCTGCTGATATTATATGCAATGCTGCTCTCTTAAGAACTGGCCTTTCTAGTTATTATAATTCATATGAGGATTTGCAGGGTATGAATTCACTACAAAAATCAACTAAGGAAGTACCACGTTCATAGCTGAAATTTTAGCATTTTGAGTCTGTAAATAGCGCCCCTTATGTAATCCATTATTCTCAGCAAGGATCGTGGGCTCAAGTCTATTTATTTTAATTCAGTTTTTCTCATGTCATCTGGTAAGATTTAGCTATAACTGGAGCAGCTGCAGTCCAAATTACCATGCTGCTAGGAACAGACTCACAGTGTGCTGCTCTATGATGACTCTGTCGTTTTTTCTTGTAACAAGCTCAACACACTGGATCCCATGCTAGGTGTACATTTGTATCCCAGGAAGAGTGAGCAAGGTGGCACAGGGATAGGTAGCATCCCTTAGAACATTGCTCAGGGTGCTGCAGCTGCTCGGTCCTTGCCCCAAGGGCAGCCAAAACATCCAGATCAAAGGAAGTTCAGAAAGAACGAAGGCACAACCCTAATTCAATACAGGAAAATTGCCATGACTGTAGTGCTTAGTTCATTCTTCCAAGAAAACAACAACAAAAGAGGAGGGGGAAAAAAAAAGACCAAAAAATCCCTAAGATCAGGCTCTGGCATCAGGAATTAGTCTGCCAAGGCAGACAGCATCCCCACTGAGGAAGGAGGCTCGTTTCCCTAGATTAATCAGAGTGCTTTGAGTCTGCTTTCATTTCTAAATGTACTCCTGCCAAAGTACAACATAAGCCACTTAATTCCTTCCCACAAACTAGAATTATTAGCTGTCATACAAGCTAACCAGTTTTAATAAAACACCAGGAAGAATGAAATCCATCTACGGTAGAAGAGTTAAACCAGAGATAGGTAATCAGAGGCTGGGATTTTTTAACCTCATTAAGAGCCTAATATAAGTCCATCCTCAGGTATTAATAAAAAGCAGTGGCCAAGGTGGTTACATGTTGACACTTGTCTGATCTGATAAGGTAGTTGATAAATCCCTTTTGTGGTGGACAGAAGGGTAACGTGTAGCCGCCACCATAAGATCCAAGATTGTTGATGGCCAAAATTTGCCTATGGAAAGACCAATATACAGAAGATCTATGGGAAAAAAAATAACTTTCCACTATAGGAGCGTCCTTTTCAGTCCAGTTTTGGGCAATAATGGGTAGGGAAAAGAGGTAGAAACATATTCTTTGGAGGCTTTTGATCCAAGTAGCTTCCTGCCGTGACTGATACTGAGTACCCTTCCCCCACCTTCATTAGTTACTCCTCAGAGTGAAGACAAGTTTCCAGGAGGGACATGTTAAAATACCAGTATGTTTACCTGGGAGTATGACACATGACATGACATATGAATATCCCTAATCACATCAGTTTACCAGGTTGCTTGGGGATGGAGCAAGGCTCTTAGCCTGAAAGGAGCAAATCCAACACACTCCACAGGAACAAAAACATTGCTGAGGTGGAAAGTGTGCTCTCTGGGACAGGACTTCCTGTGGGAAGTGCTCCAGGAGGAGTCCTCTCCCACTCAGGGGAAGCAGGGAGGCTTTGGGCAGCATAAGGGATAAGGGGCAGGATATGCAGGCACATAAGGGGCAAAGAAAACTCAAGGCTTTGGAGTCAATGAGTCAACTGTACTGACTCCTATTTTACTCTAGAACAAGAATGCACAACAGAGGCTGCAGTGTTCTCTGGGCTAGGACTCCTGTTCTCTTCCTGAATTGCTACCTTTCATGGTTTTCATCATGACATTAATCAGTTTGGTTGCTAGTACCATTAACTCAACCACCAACTCAGACCCAAACAGATCATTTAAATATAGCAATCCTAACCAAAAAGACAATAGTGCATGGATTAAACCTTCCTCAATATATCATTTTAGATCAAGGGAAAGATCTGAAGGGAAATATGGATCAACTATATTCATAACTGACAATAAAACTCCTTTGAATTTATTTAGAGCCAGTAATTTCTACAGGCAAACTTAAGAAGTTTAACCTGGAAAAAGAAAAGTGAGCATTTTTTTCTTTATTTTAAATTGAAAAGTAGCACATTCTGTTTCTAGTTTCACATTTGTCTACCTCTCATTCAACACTGTAGAATAAAATTAAATTAGGAAAAGATTCATATTTACTGTTTTGGAGGGGACTGTTTTTCCATCTGTATTTAATCTGTTTTAATTGTTATTTACCTTTTCTACCATTCATATAAGTGTTTCTTTTTGTACATGAGAGAAATGTGAAACAGTGTAAAAACAGAGAAAAGTTGAAACAGGAAATTGATGATAATGTTTATAACCTGAAGGTGGACAAATCCATCAGTATTAGATGAGATACCTTTCTTTGTTAGCAAGGGTACTACCCTACATTCTTCTTGTGCTCTGAATGGACTGTGTGGTTTCTGTCAGCTCTGCTTCTTTTGAGAGATTACAGCATTGTGTGTCTTGAGGGAAAGCAAGTATCTACTACAACATCCAACTGGGAATTCCTATTCTCACTAGGGTAGAGAAAGGGTACATTGAGAGGAGGGATTCTTCAGGATTTTCTCTCCATGTTTCACTGTTAATTAAAAGAAAGGAGGTTGGGGGGCACCTGGGTGGCTCGGTGGGTTAGGCCTCTGCCTTCGGCTCAGGTCATGATCCCAGGGTTCTGGGATCGAGCCCCGCATCGGGCTCTCTGCTGGGCAGGGAGCCTGCTTCCTCCTCTCTCTCTCTCTGTCTGCCTCTCTGCCTACTTGTGGTCTCTGTCTGTCAAATAAATAAATAAAAAAAATCTTAAAAAAAAAAAAAAAAAAAAAAAAAAAAAAAAGAAAGGAGGTTGGGACTGGAGAGAGAAAGAAGGGGAACTTGAAACAGCCCTCACCTGGACACCTTATCCTCAGAATTTGCACGTTTGGCCCTGCACAGGTGAGGAACAATAAGGCTTAACAATAAGGCACAGTACAGCTTATTACTCAATCCTTCTACCTGGCCAGCCCCTGCCCAAGGCTCCTAAAACAAAAGGATCATCCATAGAGCCAAAATCATCCTCTTTCCTGGTACTTTAAAAAATTAGCCAATTCCATTGCCCCAAAATAGCATCCAATTATCATAGACATTTCTATTAATTTGCATAAAACAGCACAAGGGAAGGTTCTAGTATCCAAATCTTTCCCTGAATTCATTAGTTATGTCATTCTTAAAGGACTCCACTCTTTAAATTTTGATTAGATCTGAAAATAGGAAAGGGCATACCATGACAAAACAATGAGATTGTCTCCAGCAGGTCTTAGAAAAAAATTAGTTCTTCAGAAGCTAACTGAAGTCTTTAGTGTGGGAGTGTAGGAATGCCATCTGATCCAAACTCTTACTCAATGGAGTGAGAATCTACCATACAAGTCCCCAACAGATGGTTAGTCTCCACTTTAATATTGTCAGTGTACAACACATACAACCCACGTGTTTGCAGAACGGCTCACTTCTGTTTTTCAACAGCTCCAGTGTTCTGGTTTATGTTAATATCATACAATTGTCTGCTTCTCTATATTTTCATTCATCTGACTGTTTCACTCCCCTACTCCAAACACTGATAACCCTCCAGGGCTTCAGAATAAATCCAAGTTCTTGAGCATCTCACACTCGGAACTTTATCATCTGCATCTCACTTTTTTTTTTTAATCTAATTCTACTTCCATTCCCCTATTTCAATCATTTACTCAATAAATATATTGAACCTCTTTATATGCCGGGCACTGTAGACCACAAAGATGAAAAAACAGTCTTATGAACTTTAAGAACCTCATAGGAGCTCCTTGCATGTATCCTGAGCCCTAGCAACACCCAGCTGTTAATGGTTTCTCAAAGAGGTCATATATTCTCACAGCGCTGTGGGACTGTTCTCCCTCCCTGAAGTGTACTTTCCAACTTAGTGCTGCTGACAGAAATCCTACTTATCAGTGCTCCCTTCCATGAGAACCCTTCTCCAACATCAAAGTCAGAATTGAGGACTCTCTTATCTGCACTCCCATAGAACTTACCTTCTAGAAAGTAAGGGCCAGGACCACATCCCTCTTATTCACTAATATATCTCCATTCCTAGCATCCTGCAGGGTGCCAAGTCAGCAGTTAACAATGACTTGCTGAATGATTGCTTGTGATGAAATAATGAGTAAATAAATCTCCTAGCCGGCACTCACCAGAGTGTAACTTGTGTTACTATTGAATATGTGTGCATCTTCCTCACCAGACTTGAAGCTCCTTGTCAACAAGGACCATGCTCTGCTCTTCTGTGTCCTCCATCCCTAGCACAATGCTTAGCCCATAATAAGTACTAAAGCACGCATTTGAACTAATTCATTTAGTAATTATTCCTGAATGACTAACACATGTGCAAAACACGTTAGGCCCATGTGTCTTCAACTCCATTGAGAACTTGCTCTTAAAAGAGTATATAATCTAACAGGAAAGACAAGATATCACAAATAAATGTAATAACTAATATGTCAAATTGGCTTTTATTATCTTGCACATTATTTTTCTTTTTTATCTAAACTACTTTGTCTTTTTAAAAGTGCAAACTAAAGCAACTTTTAAAAAAAGATTTATTTATTTTGAGAGAGAAAGAGAGCATGGGTGTGCATAAGCAGGGGAAGAGATGAAGGGAGAGGGAGAGAATCTCAAGCAGACCCCCTGTTGTGTAGAGCCCAGTGCAGGCTTTATCCCACCACCCCAGATCATGACCTGAACCAAAATCAAGAGTCGGTCACTTAACCAGCTGAGCCACCCAAGCACCCCTAAAGCAACTTCTGTTTAAATAACAAAAGCTGATATATTATTGGTTATTTATCCTGTTCTCAGCTTTCTACATGTCTTCCCCTATACTTGCAACAACAGGCTTGCAACATAGAGGAGAGAGAAATTAAATAACTTTCCTAAGCTCATACATAGAGTAAGTTGCAGGGACAAGATCTGAATTCGGCCCATACATCTGACTGTGCATATAGTCTTTTTGGCCAAAGAAACACACCTCAATGTGTGGACTCCTGATATGGACACAATGTCCTCAATGGACTCCTGATATTTAGAACAGCAGTCACTGCTTGGAAGAGTTGGAGCAATGACTAGTTGCTAATTTTCCCAACTCTGTTAGGACACTCACATTGATAGCTTCTGTAGGAATAGCCTGGAGGATACTAGAACTGATTTTGGGGAAAAAAAAAATGGAACATCTAAATATACCAGTGGAAGCAATCTAACATAAGCAAAGATAGAATTTTTTTGGAAGGATACAGAATAACTCTGAAAATGAAATGGAAGTTGAAAAACCAGATTTCTGAATCAATAGGAACCAGCATAACTCTTTGGCAATAAGAAGCAGACACTAAAAGTGTTTTCTGGCTAGCCAAGGAGGGTCAAACATTTTGACTGGCAATACTAGGAAGACTGAATCCAGTGGGGGTAGCGCTGTTCTCTGAATCACAGTGTGCATTCTGTTACCAGAGAAAAAAGAAAATATGAGGCAGAACAGCAACAGATGCCTATTCCAGTAAATATTATAACTGTAGGAGTTATCAAATTTGGGGGGATAAAATTGCTTGTAAATTCCTGAAATCCTGAATTAAGTGTGAATGAATTGATATATAGTAGGTCCATAATAGGAGGCTAATTATAAATGGATTATAAAGTATGGATTGGATTATAAAGTATGGATTATAAAGTATGGCCTGGAGGAGTTTTTATTGTAAATATACTGTATATATACTATAACAATACAAAACACTTTCAAAGGCAAACTCACCCATTTTTCCCATATTCTCCTGATCATATATATAAAATCCTAGCACAGAGTTATGTTTTCTGAATTTCCCCCTTTTCCTATATCCTAGACATTTCCCCAGGTTCCTTCACAGTCTTTATAATTTTCATTTTAATTATTTTATGGTATTCTGTATGTTTTCAACATATTTTGCTCACTGACTCTCATGAATGTTTGGAATATTTCCAATTTTTATTCTCTACATAACTCTATAATTAATGTCTTCATGTATACAAATCTCCCTTTCCTTAGTATTTCCTTAGGATAAATGTCAAGAAGTGCAATTTGGGTCAGATATACAAACTATGAACATGTTGTGGTTCTTGAAATGTTTTGTCACATTATTTTAGAAAAGGTATACCAGTTCAGATTTGTCATTAGCAATATTTTGTCCTCCCAACTACCTGGCATCACCATCATTTTGTGAGTCGTTAAAATTTAAAGTGGTACTTTGTTGTTGAAGTTTGCCTAATAAATGGAGGAATTCTCACAATATATTCTCTTATACCAATACAGGAGACAGCTTGATCTGAAACCACCACTTACCTCTCCTGATGTATTACTTGTGTTTTGTTTTGTTCTTTTAAGTAGGCTCCACATGTGGCACCCACCACAGGGCTTGAACTCACAACCCTGAGATCAAGACTTGAACTGAAATCAAGAGTATGACGCTTAACCAACTGAGCCACCCAGGCGCCCCTATTGTATTCTTTAAATTCACCTATCTTCTTCATTCCAGCAAAACCAATTTGCTAGGTTTTCATTGTACATAATTGCATGAATGTGACTCTTTGAGTTCTGAAGTATTTTATTGGGCAGAAAAAATTATTTGTAAGTTCACTTAATTTTTTAAAAAACTTTCAATTTACTGAAGTTACAAACTTAAAAACCTAAAGCTTTTATATTTACTTTGGAAATCTTATTTTTTTAGCCTAAAATCTTTTAGCAACTTCTTAAAAAAATATTTAGAATTTATTTCATTTACAAACTTTGCTAAATTAAACACTTTCAAATAATTTTAAATGCATTAGTGCATTTAATATTTTTTTTTAAGTACTGCTATGGTGACAATAATTTCTGAGTGCTTTTAGAATCTTAACATTCTAATAAATTAGATTTACAGATATGATGGGTTTTATGTTTTCTCAGGTCTTCCAATACTCTAAATAAATTTAGTAAGTTTTAACTCAAAAGAACAAATCTAATCAATTACACAAGTATACATTTTAAATTAGAATTATAAGGCTAACCTCTTCTCAAATCTTCGAAAATAAAATAATACTTATACCTATGATTATTTATTTAAAAAGGTATTAATGCTCTGTGCTTGATTTTCTTAATCGTCTATAATTAATGCTAAATATACCCACTAGGAAACCTCCTTGACTAACTGAGTTCATGTCTCCACCAGAGACTCGGCCCGGGATGCTGCCTGGGTTCTTGTTGGCAGCTCTAGGGGAACACACTAAGCCCACTTCTAGCCTATAACAAAGACCACATAACTTAAAGAAGTATTGGCCTTGTCCTTTGATGTGGTCTTCATTCCTGTTCATGTCAAAGAAGTCTGAAACTACTACCCAAACTGGCCCCTTGATTGGCCTGGGCACCCCTTTAACTCTAAAACACTTTGAACCTCACTCAATCCTTCCTTCTTTTTCCACTTCCATCCTGCCAGGTCTATACAAGTCTTACGGATGCTAAAATGGTATCTAACTGAAATCTTGGTATCCTTCATGGTTTTGCCTGACTTCTCAGTTGCAAGTGACAAGTTCATTCACTGACAATAACAAGTTAATACACACTTTTGTTGAAGTCAATTTTATCTTCCTTGGAATTCATTTTCTCCTATCCACAACCCATTGAGGTCAAATCTTGAAAATTTTGACTAACCAAAATTTGAAAATTTGGCAATCAATTAAGGGACACTACATGACTTTGCAATGTAGCTCTCATATTGTTGGGCTTGTTAACTAGTTATATCTCATTATAACAATGGTTTGTAGCCAAAGCATCTGGAAGAAAATGCCATGTAAAAAGGTATAGAGATTTCTCGGGACTAGAATAAAATACATGTCATTATTCTAGCACTTACAATATCCAGGGCTTCCAGGTATTTGATGAATATAGGGAGATTTTAATGACCATATAATTACAATTGTACTTACCATGAATTGAGCATTTACTCAAATACCAACTGTTTTGCATTCATTTATGAGATGGTCAGTCAGGTCCAGCCACAAGAGGAGACAGATGAGAGGCTTGGGACAACAAAATGTATTGTACTCACAGGTCCTAGAGACAGGAGGCACAGCATGGCACACAGGACCACGTGGAAAATACACCAGGAGGCAGAAGATTGGAGGGTTTACGCCACACCTTTGAGTTTCAGCTGCAAAGGAAAGGCACGGCAAGATAGGTTAGGATTGACTATTCCAGCTAATTTTCTTGGGTTTGCAGCTGCTGCAATAGGGTGGTCTCTAGTGGTCTGATACCTGGCCCTGGGATGAGTAAGGCAGAGGAATATTTTCTCCTGGAGTTCATGGGCCAGAGAAAGGAAGTGTGGCTCTAGATTGGTTCGTCTGCATATCAAAGACATGCTCCTTGCTGGGCCCTTTGCTAAATGTAAGAACTAGTGAACCCAGGGAAGGTAATGTCTTCCCAGCCAAAAGGGATTTTTAAGATGTCAAAATATCATAATAAACAAAATGTAAAAATACAGACAGCACAGAAACTAAATTCACTGAGTTTTCACTATGTGTTAGAGACTCTGCAAAACACTATAAATGCTTATCTAACCTAATTAACATAAAGTCAAATTGGTAATGGGTTTCACAACCTGGCATTTTGGGTGTCAAAGGGGGATAAAAGACATAAGGACAAACAGGTATTAAACCTGCTCTAAGAATACTTAAAACTTGGGGCGCCTGGGTGGTTCAGTGGTTTAAGCCTCTGCCTTCAGCTCAGGTCATGATCTCAGGGTCCTGGGATCGAGTCCCACATTGAGCCCCACATCGAGTCCCACATCGAGTCCCACATCGAGCCCCGCATTGAGCCCCACACTGGGTTCTCTGCTCAGCAGGGAGTCTGCTTACCCCTCTCTCTCTGCCTGCCTCTCTGCCTATGTGATCTCTGTCAAATAAATAAATAAAATCTTAAAAAAAAAAGAATACTTAAGAGTTGGTAAACAAAATGCCACAGGAACAGGTTCGGGGTGTTTTTCCTTTTGTATGTTAATCAGCAATAAGCATTCTATGCAAATCATGATATCTGCAACTGTGTAGTCATTTGAATCTTCAGAATCTAGGTTCCAGGCCCTATAAGAGTTGAAGGGAGAGCCAATAGTGTGTCTTGTTACAACAGTCCTACCATATGTCACTTCACATAATTGTCCCGTCATAGCTGTCCAGGGGAGGGATCATCTGTAGGCATCTGCTTCCATCCTATGAGGGCTGGAGGGCTGCCAAAGAAAAGGGAAGAGAGTGAGGAAGGGGTGGGGTAAATCCCCACAAAGTCACTTTATTCTTGTCATCCTCCAGCCACCCCACTTATTAAAGTATTATCAACACCTGCATTTTACACACCACCCTCCCCCAACTCTATCTTCCCCAGACTATTTTCCCTTTCCATCCAGAAATAACCAAGAAACGCACCATATATGTGACAGCTGAATGACTTAACTCTTTCATGCATATAAAGTCCTATGTGTAGCCTCTGCACAAACCTTTTCAAGCAAACCTGATTGGGGTTGGGTGAAGAGAAGAAGAAAGAATGGGGACTGAGAAGAAAGAGCTGGCATGATATATTCAGAGCACTAAACGAGAAAAACATGCAGCCAAGAATACTGTATCCAGCTAGGCTATCATTGAAAATAGAAGGAGAGATACAAAGCTTCCAGGACGAACAAAAACTGAAAGAATTTGCAAACACCAAACCAGCTCTATGGGAAATCTTGAAAGGGGTCTTCTAAGCAAAGAGAGAGCCTAAAAGTAGTAGATCAGAAAGGTACAGAGACAATATACAATAACAGTCACCTTACAGGCAATACAATGGCACTAAATTCATATCTCTCAATAGTGACCCTGAATGTTAATGGGCTAAATGCCCCAATCAAAAGACACAGGGTATCAGAATGGATAAAAAAACAAAACCCATCTATATGTTGCCTACAAGAAACTCATTTTAGATGTGAAGACACCGCCAGATTTAAAGTGAGGGGATGGAAAACAATTTACCATGCTAATGGGCATCAGAAGAAAGCTGGGGTGGCAATCCTTATATCAGATCAATTAGATTTTAAGCCAAAGACTATAATAAGAGATGAGGAAGGACACTATATCATACTCAAAGGGACTATCCAACAAGAAGATCTAATAATTTTAAATATCTATGCCCCTAACGTGGGAGCAGCCAACTATATCAACCAATTAATAACAAAATCAAAGAAACACATCAACAATAATATAATAATAGCAGGGGACTTTAACACTCCCCTCACTGAAATGGACAGATCATCCAAGCAAAAGATCAACAAGGAAATAAAGGCCTTAAATGACACACTGGACCAGATGGACATCACAGATATATTCAGAACATTCCATCCCAAAGCAACAGAATACACATTCTTCTCTAGTGCACATGGAACATTCTGCAGAATAGATCACATCCTGGGTCCTAAATCAGGTCTCAACCTACATCAAAAGATTGGGATCATTCCCTGAATATTTTCAGATCACAATGCTCTGAAGCTAGAACTCAACCACAAGAGGAAATTTGGAAAGAACCCAAATACATGGAGACTAAAGAGCATCCTTCTAAAGAATGAATGCGTCAACCAGGAAATTAAAGAAGAATTGAAATAATTCATGGAAACAAATGATAATGAAAATACAAAAGTTCAAAATCTGTGGGACACAGCAAAGGCAGTCCTGAGAGGAAAATAGATAGTGGTACAAGCCTTTCTCAAGAAACAAGAAAGGTCTCAAGTACACAACCTAACCCTATACCTAAAGGAGATGGAGAAAGAACAAGAAAGAAACCCTAAACCCAGCAGGAGAAGAGAAATCATGAAGATCAGAGCAGAAATCAATGAAATAGAAACCAAAAAAACAATAGAACAAATCAACGAAACGAGGAGCTGGTTCTTTGAAAGAATCAATAAGATTGATAAACCCCTGGCCAGACTTATCAAAAAGAAAAGAGAAAGGACCCAAATAAATAAAATCATGAATGAAAGAGGAGAGATCACAACTAACACCAAGGAAATACAGACAATTATAAGAACATACTATGAGCAACTCTACGCCAACAAATTTGACAATCTGGAAGAAATGGATGCATTCCTAGAGACGTATAAACTACCACAACTGAACCAGGAAGAAATAGAAAACCTGAACAGGCCCATAACCAGTAAGGAGATTGAAACAGTCATCAAAAATCTCCAAACAAACAAAAGCCCAGGGCCAGACGGCTTCCCAGGGGAATTCTACCAAACATTTAAAGAAGAACTAATTCCTATTCTCCTGAAACTGTTCCAAAAAATAGAAATGGAGGGGCGCCTGGGTGGCTCGGTGGGTTAAAGCCTCTGCCTTCGGCTCGGGTCATGATCCCGGGGTCCTGGGATCGAGCCCCGCATCGGGCTCTCTGCTCCGCAGGGAGCCTGCTTCCTCCTAAAAAAAAAAAAAAAAAAAAAAAAATAGAAATGGAAGGAAAATTTCCAAACTCATTTTATGAGGCCAGCATCACCTTGATCCCAAAACCAGACAAGGATCCCACCAAAAAAGGGAACTACAGACCAATATCCTTGATGAACACAGATGCAAAAATTTTCACCAAAATACTAGCCAATAGGATTCAACAGTACATTAAAAGGATTATTCACTGCGACCAAGTGGGATTTATTCCAGGGCTGCAAGGTTGGTTCAACATATGCAAATCAATCAATGTGATAGAACACATTAATAAAAGAAAGAACAAGAACCATATGATCCTCTCAATAGATGCTGAAAAAGCATTTGACAAAGTACAGCATCCCTTCCTGATCAAAACTCTTCAAAGTGTGGGGATAGAGGGCACATACCTCAATATTATCAAAGCCATCTATGAAATCCCACCGCAAATATCATTCTCAATGGAGAAAAACTGAAGGCTTTTCTGCTAAGGTCAGGAACACGGCAGGGATGTCCATTATCACCACTGCTATTCAACATAGTACTAGAAGTCCTAGCCTCAGCAATCAGACAACAAAAGGAAATTAAAGGCATCCAAATCGGCAAAGAAGAAGTCAAACTATCACTCTTCACAGATGATATGATACTATATGTGGAAAACCCAAAAGACTCCACTCCAAAACTTCTAGAACTTGTACAGGAATTCAGTAGTGTCAGGATATAAAATCAATGCACAGAAATCGGTTGCATTTCTCTACACCAACAACAAGACAGAAGAAAGAGAAATTAAGGAGTCAATCCCATTTACAATTACACCCAAAACTATGAGCTACCTAGGAATAAACCTAACCAAAGAGGCTAAGAATCTATATGCAGAAAACTATAAAGGACTCATGAAAGAAATTGAGGAAGACACAAAGAAATGGAAAAATGTTCCATGCTCCTGGATTGGAAGAATAAATATTGTGAAAATGTCTATGCTACCTAAAGCAATCTACACATTTAATGCAATCCCTATCAAAGTACCACCCATTTTTTTCAAAGAAATGGAACAAATAATCCTAAAATTTATATGGAACCAGAAAGACCTCAAATAGCCAAAGGAATATTGAAAAAGAAAGCCAAAGTTGGTGGCATCACAATTCCGGACTTCAAGCTCTATTACAAAGCTGTCATCATCAAGACAGCATGGTACTGGCACAAAAACAGACACATACATCAATGGAACAGAATAGAGAGCCCAGAAAGAGACCCTCAACTCTATGGTCAACTAATCTTCGACAAAGCAGGAAAGAATGTCCAATGGAAAAAAGATAGCCTCTTCAATAAATGGTGCCGGGAAAATTGGACAGCCACATGCAGAAAAATGAAATTGGACCACTTCCTTACACCACACACAAAAATAGACTCAAAATGGATGAAGGACCTCAATGTGAGAAAGGAATCCATCCAAATCCTTGAGGAGAATGCAGGCAGCAGCCTCTTTGACCTCAGCCACAGCAACATCTTCCTAGGAACATCGGCAAAGGCAAGGGAAGCAAGGGCAAAAATGAATTATTGGGACTTCATCAAGATCAAAAGCTTTTGCACAGCAAAGGAAACAGTTAACAAAACCAAAAGACAACTGACAGAATGGGAGAAGATATTTGCAAACGACATATCAGATAAAGGGCTAGTGTCCAAAATCTATAAGGAACTTAGCAAACTCAACACCCAAAGAACAAACAATCCAATCAAGAAATGGGCAGAAGACATGAACAGACATTTCTGCAAAGAAGACATCCAGATGGACACCAGACACATGACAAAGTGCTCCACATCACTTTGTATCAGGGAAATACAAATCAAAACCACAATGAGATATCACCTCACACCAGTCAGAATGGCTAAAATTAACAAGTCAGGAAATGACAGATGCTGGTGAGGATGCGGAGAAAGGGGAACCCTCCTACACTGTTGGTGGGAATGCAAGCTGGTGCAACCACTCTGGAAAACAGCATGGAGGTTTTCAAAATGTTGAAAATAGAACTACCCTATGACCCACAATTGCACTACTGGGTATTTACCCTAAAGATACAAACATAGTGATCCGAAGGGCACGTGCACCCGAATGTTTATAGCAGCAATGTCTACAATAGCCAAACTATGGAAAGAACCTAGATGTCCATCAACAGATGAATGGATAAAGAAGATGTGGTAATATATACACAATGGAATACTATGCAGCCATCAAAAGAAATGAAATCTTGCCATTTGCGACAACGTGGATGGAACTAGAGGGTATCATGCTTAGTGAAATAAGTCAATCAGAGAAAGACAAGTATCACATGATCTCCCTGATATGAGGACGTGGAGATGCAACATGGGGGGTTAGGGGTACAGGAGAAGAATAAATGAAACAAGATGGGATTGAGAGGGAGACAAACCATAAGTGACTCTTAATTTCACAAAACAAACTGAGGGTTGCTGGGGGGAGGGGGGTTTGGGAGAGGGAGAGGGGGGTTATGGACATTGGGGAGGGTATGTGCTATGGTGAGTGCTGTGAAGTGTGTAAACCTGGCGATTCACAGACCTGTAGCCCTGGGGATAAAAATACATTATATGTTTATAAAAAAATAAGAAATAAATAAAAAATTTAAAAAAAAAAAGAATGGGGGCTGAGACTGGAGGGATCAGGGGAGCAGGGTCCTCACTGGCAATTCTAAAGTTAGAGCAGGGCAGCTGACGTGAGGACAAAGTTCCCTCAAACAAGCAACCCAATTTATAATGTAGCTCACAGGTGGATTTTAATAACAAAGCTGGGCCATCTGGTAGCTTCCTATTTTAGCTAATTATTCTTGGTTAAGTAAGTGCTAAGCTTTTAAAATTATTGTTTAATTTTTTTTTCTTTTTGTCACTCTCCATCTATATTTTGGCTTCCTGAGGTAAATCCCTGTCCTAGTTACTTTTCTGGGGAAGGCCTGACTAGCCTAATATTCTTAGCAGAAAAGCCTCTAAAGAAACCTGAAAAATGTTCCCTTTAGCACTCTGATTCAATAAATTTTCCATCCAAATACACTATCCTAAATAGCAGAGTTAATTAAGCATATACCCCAAGGTTAGGATTGTACCCAAAGCAACTTTCACTAGCAATCTTGTACTACACCTTTAAATTTCACACCATGCTACTTCCTTACTCACTCACCCCTTATATATAGATCCCTTTCCGGAATATTTTTTTAAAATGGTGGGCACCTGAGTGGCTCAATGGGTTAAGCAGCCGACTTGGTTTCAGCTCAGGTCATGATCTCAGGGTGGTCTGTGCTCAGGGGGAGGCTGCTTGAAGATTCTCGCTCCCTTTACCCCTCCCCACTCTCTCTCTTTCTAAAATAATCTTTTTTTTTTTAAATGGCTCAATTATCATTGAGTAAAATTGAATCTCCAGGAAGATACATCAATTGTCCTGTAACATTATACACCTTTCAGAACACTGCCACACTGCGAAAGTCCATTAAGGAAAATGAGTCTAAGAATGTACAGAAGAGAGAGGTCTTGGTCAGGTGGTGGCAATGGAAACAAAATGTAGATATGTGAATCCCTGAAGAAACAATTAAAGTATCTAGAAAACATCCTAGAACCAAGAATCAGCACTGGGAAATTATTATTATTATTTTTAAAGATTTTATTTATTTATTTGACAGAGAGAGATCACAAGTAGGCAGAGAGGCAAGCAGAGAGAGAGAGAGGAGGAAGCAGGCTCCCCGCCAAGCAGAGAGCCCAATGTGGGACTCGATCCCAGGACCCTGAGATCATGACCTGAGCTGAAGGCAGAGGCTTAACTCCTAAGCCACCCAGGCACCCCAGCACCAGGAAATTATATCAGCTTGAGGCCTTGGCCTCAGTCTTCACTCCATGGCTCAGTAAATTTCATCCCTTCACCATCAGGCTACCCTTTTCCTTTGCCCAGAATAAAGGAGATAAAGGGAATATGTGATCCAGATACTCCAAACTGTAAATGTGAATTCTTTGAAAAAGCATACATTTCAGAGCATCAGTCATCTTGATTCAAATCCCATGCTCTCCCTCTAAAGTTGTGAAATTTGGGGCACAATTGCTGCAATTTCCTGAGTTGGAAAGGCATAATATATATTATCATAAGACCCTTCTAAAGATTAAGTGAGGCAAAGCACACAGTAGGGCTTTTAAAATGATAAATGAAACATACAAAGATATGGAAAGAAAATAAATCTCCTTTATTTCATATACCTACTCTAATCCCCCAATGAGCCCCTCTCTGCTGGGGGTGGGGTGACATAGTGAGAAATGAATCTCACACATTTGTGAAGTGGCAGTCATGGGGCATCCTCCAGGGGTCTCGGATCTGTGTCTAGCCCCTTGGTTTGCACTGCTCTCCACAGCAGAGTTTCCCGGCACGTCCCGACAGTGACACACCCCGGGGAGTACCCTGAGGGCCTGAGGATGAGCCCAAGATCTGTACTCTCCGCTTAGTTGGACCTGACCAAGGACGGTGCTGCTGGCCACCCTGGGCGGTTGTCTCCCTGCCAGAGTTCAAAATGGAAGGAAACAGCCTCCCTTCTTCTGGCTTTTCCTTTAATCCATCTCAGTCCCTCCTCAGTCTTTCACATCCAGGTCTAATGACTCGCTACCCTGCGCCTTCTATCTCTCCTGGTCCTGCCTGTTTCTCCTCCTCTGTGCTGTTCCACCCTTCCTGCCATGGGAAGTCCTCCTCTTTGGCACTCTGGGCTCTCCCCAGCCTTGGCTGTAGCGCCTTCAAGGTCTAACTCTTTGTAGATATGAGGCTCTGTAATGAGTGGTTAAGAAACTAAAAAACCTTTTCTCTGTCAATAAATTCTAGATTCCAAGCCTATAGTCTCGAAACTTCGACTCCAGTTGTCAAAAGCTGAATACAGAGTCTTCGCATTCCTGTGGTAACAAGCCCCAACCCCCCTGACATCAACGGATGCCTCTGGCAAATCGGAGAGAAATGCAGACAAGAAAAGCACACTGATAGATTTTAAAATATATATTATCCTCATGACACTATTTCTTTTTCCATCAAGGCAGTATTTTAGTTGGTAAGCCGGTCTCAGAGCACTCTACTATCAATACCATACTTCGGGTGATGAGCGTTAAATCGGATTTTATGGGTTGGCCTAGGAGTGTAATCATCATAAATAACATTGTTTCTATGGGAAAATGTCTTGAGAGTGCTTAATAACTGACTTACAAATGAATTTTTGGAACATAGCTGGGTTTGTAAGTTGAGAGTGGATAGTATTCCTTTTTTAATACCAAAAACTTCCCGGAGTTATACAAAGTGAAAGCTAAGGAGGATGATTATCTTGGACTAGAAAAATTAATATTTCTAGTTTCTCTGCTTTTATAACTTACTTCCTCAGCTTTTTAGCACAAATATAACAGATCAGAGAAGCCAAATTTGAACTATAAACTCAAGGCTGTGGCAAATTAAATGTATTTGCTTTGTTCTGCAGATGTTAAACACAATTCCCACAAAATTTGAAAGGTGGAGTTAATTCTGACTTAGACGAATCTAATGAGCATCTGTTTCGATTTTTCTAACCATTGATCTGATTTTCTTTTAACTTGATACTGGTTGGTTTACACAAGTCCGTGTGATAATTGCAAATAGCCAAAGGTGAAGTCATTCCAGAACCCCCAAAACAGTTTTTTTTCCCCTTAAAATGTCACATGATTCTTTAGAGACTTCTAAAAATTTTGTATGGGTGCAGAGTAAGTGATGCATAAACACATGTACCTTTTACTTCTACAAATGTGTCTATACACAAACATGTAACTAAATAAAAATTGAGAAGTTGGGTATGGCTTTCTGTGAAGGGAAAAAGTTTCTTTACCAAGTATATAGAATATCAAGAATGCTCCCCAATGTGGACCAAATCGTGTCCCCCACAAAATTCATATGATGAGGTCCTAAATCCCTGTACCTCAGACTATGACCGTATTTGGAGATAAAGAGGCCATTAAGTAAAGTGAGATCATGGTGGGGAGAGGCTCCCAATTCAATAGGATGATGCCCTTATTAGAAGGGGAAATTTGGATACAGACACATGGACAGAGGGAAGGCCTTGTGAAGATGCCGGGAGAGGGTGGCCATCTACAAGCCAAGGAAAGCTGCCTCAGGAGAAACCTGCCCTGCTGACACTTCACTCTTCTAGCCTCCAGAACTGTGAGGAAATCAATTCCTATTGTTTAAGCCACCCAGTCTGTGGTACTTTGTTATGGAAGCCCTAGCAAACTAATATCCTCCATCACCTAAAATTATCTAGAGATATAAAATACAATTTAACCTCCTTGATGGAATAGGTACCTTAAACTACCTTAAACTACAGATCATGGGTTTTCATAGGGAGTAACCTATTTGAGAGTTTTGCAAATGCTTAATTTGAATTTTACTTTAAGTTTTATTTTAAGTATTTTAAAACTATAATAAAAATATTCAAACATAATAAGTACCGAGACTGGACCCATTGCAGACCTTCATTCTATTACATTGCACGGCCAGGTTACATGATCACTGTGTACTTGGAGTGAAGCTTTTCCTCACATCACATCACGTCTTTTAATTACCTGCAGATATTACCAGAAATGCTGCAGCTTTGCATCAGATTTTTAATGCAGTCCTGAATAAAATGTCTATGTTCAGTAGTAATTCTTTAATTTTACCACATTAAAAAAAGATTAAAGAACTATCAAAAATATTACATATTCCTATAAGAAAACCTAAAGCATAGTAGGAAAAAACATTCCCAGATTCCCACTCTGTACTTAGATTAGTGATGTCTCTGTAATTTGTTATGGAATTATTTTTACATTATTAGAGTAGGGAGATATGCATAATGAGAATTAAAAATCAGAAAAATACAATTTCTAAAAGTTGATATGCTTACTGTAAAATATCCTGAAAATGCAGAAAATAATAAAGGGGATAAAACTCACTCAGAACCTCCCTAATGGCCCACAAAATCCAGTTCTACATATAACTGCTTGCATAAAATTATGAGTATATTATTTTTTCTCTATAGTTGAGTACAAGTATGCCACATTAAAATGCATGTCAAGTAAGGCTCCAACATGCCTTTGTCATGATATATATATATATACACACACACATATATCTGTGTATATATATGTGTATATGTATGGGTATGTGTTTGTATGTATATACATATGCATACATGTATGTGTATATACATATATACACACACACACATACACACATATAATAATGAATGGTACAAAAAGAAGAGACAACCATGACCTGTGAGTCATAGTGACAAGATATGAAGGGTGAAAAGATATGCTTTGGCACATACTGTGAGCTTTCTATGGAAAGCTTATTAGGCATTATAGGCTTATTAGGCATTATAAGAAAAGTAAGCAACTGATAGATATTATCGGCAGTGAAATTTGGAAACAAAAATGCCCCATTAATTCTCTTTCAATTATGTGAACCTATTTAATTAAAGAGAATCCTCAGGTTGCAATGAGACTTGCTTTAAAACACTAATACTATTTACAAGTCAGGATATCCTTGGTATAGAAGATAAGTGGATGCTGCTGCAATTTTGCAGCAAGTCTCTATGCCTTCATTTCAATTTTTTTAAAAGTTTTTCATGTGTACTCCCATTATTATCCTTAACTGACTTTACAATAAGGACATATTACAAATGTAAACTTATAAAATAACTATACACTAATGAAACACTGATTCCACCCCTTATTTCAATGTCAGATTTCATTTGAAATAAAGATGTGTGAAAACCATTGATATAGAGAAGTGAAGGAACTGGAGTCTTCAGTCTGGAGAAGAAAAAGTTAAAGGGAGACATTCATGCTGCCTTCATAGTATCTGAAAGAGAAGCAGTTTATGCATTTTGCTTCAGAAGGCAGGAGAGTGATTTGATGGTATTGCAAACGACAAATCTCAGCACAATCTAATAAAGAACTTGGTCACAATTCGTTCTTTTGAAAAGTAAAACGCTGCCTCTGGAGCTCTGGGACCCAGGCATGAGAGATATTTGGGCAAAAGTTGGGTCTTTAAGGAGTTCTGCACGAAGGAGTTCTCCTTTGGAAAGGAAAGAGTAACTCCAATTCAGAGCTCAGAATCCAAGGAGGAACAATGCTTCTAGAAGAAAGCAAGCACGTAGGTCTTCCTCTTTTAGGGATTTGAGAAGAAACCCTTGACTTTTCTGCACGCTTAATCATGTAAACCAGGAGATTAGAGTCACATATAGGCAGAAAGCTCTGCCTGATACAGCCAGCTCCACAGCACAGAGCAACTTCAGCAAAGCTCCCTCCTTACGTGGGGATAAAGTAGTGCTTGGAAACACTAAACTTCAGGAACTGGGGTTTGTAAGGTAGGAAAAAACAAGAGAAGGGATTCAAGAAATTACACCCTGAAAAGGAAAAATAGTAATTTAGAGCTGACTTACATAAGAGCATTTGATATGTTCAGGTTTATGCAACTGAAGAGACAGCAGGAAAGCCTTGTCAACGAGGATGCTCCCAAGGCCACCCTAACATTAATGGCTTATTCAAGTTCTCAAATATTCGCTTTGGGAGTAAGTCAAGGCATGCACATTGGAGGCTGTGACTTACTACTGAACTCACCCAAGAGGCAGAATTATGTGATAGTGAGCAGTGCACCTTCTGAAACCCAACTTCCTGGTCTCAGTTTCTGACCACACTGAGAGGGAGACCCCTTTGTTCTGGTTTGCACAAGACGTTTCTGATTTTAACACCACAAGTCTCATTTCCTAAGAGTCCCCTCAATCTCAGGCAAACAAGGACATTTGGTCACTCAGGTTCTACAACTGGCTAGCTGGGAAAACATGCCTAAATTCTGTGGGACGATAAAGTTACCTACCTCAATAGTGCCATGAGGATAGAGTGAGTCATGAATATTAAGTGTGTGGCAGAGTGGATATGTTTACATTCAATAAACATGAGTGTTTTTATTATTGGTGATCAAGCTCTGCTTGATGGTCAACAATTTGACCATGTGACGTGTCCCTTCTATGTGGGTGCTAACTTGCAACTATTTAAAACAAGTCCCTCCTTGTTTATTTTTGTTTAGTTTTTTTTTAAGATTTTATTTATTCATTTGACAGAGAGAGAAATCACAAGTAGGCAGAGAGGCAGGCAGAGAGAGGGAGGAAGAGAGAGGGAGGAAGCAGGCTCCCTGCAGAGCAGAGAGCCCAATGCGGGGCTCGATCCCAGGACCCTGAGATCATGACCTGAGCCGAAGGCAGCGGCCCAATCCACTGAGCCACCCAGGCGCCCCTCCCTCCTTGTTTAGATAGCTGTGTTATCAATCCCTGAATCGCTAGCCCCCCCCCCACACACACACAAAAAACAGTTATCCATTTTTATATTAATCTATTTGATAGATTATATTAATCTAATTGATCAACTATTTATATATCCACTTTAATCTACAGATAGATCATTTAAATTCATATATTTAAATCCACATATAAATCCCACATACAATGTTCAAATCCACAGCTCAGGGGATTACACTCTTCAGGAATTTCACAACTGTGCTAGGTGCTTTCTCTGTAGAAATACAATGGGTCTTGGAATCACCTAAAACAGTCCAAGTAAGGTGTTAGAAAGTTGGGGACACAGACCGGACACGGAAAAGATTATTCAGCGGGTGAATCAGAAGTGATGATGTAGTTCCATGCCAATGCTGACAGCAATGAAACATGAAGAAAAAGGCTGGAGTATGATGCTCGTCTGTCATCATTTAAATAACTTCATGATGTTCAACCCGGAAAAAAGAAAAAGACTGAAAATGTAGAGTATATCCCACAATGATCACATGAAAGTGTCATTCACCAGAAAAGACTCCTTGTTCCCAAATATATTTAAAGACAATAGACAGATATAGCTATACAAAAAGAAGAAAAAAAAAGGAGAGTATACATTCTTCAGTAGTAGTGGGTAAGGATTTCCTATATGACCTGAAAAGCAGCCCAATCATATTTAGGGTGAAAAACTGAAAGTGGGAGAAACCATATCGTGGCAGAGTTACCAAGGGCACCTCAACTACTTTGATGGGACAGCATTGGACCCGCTGCTTCATGCTATTGTGTCTACCTTGACAGACGAGGGATAGATGATCTTTGAGGACCCCTCCAGGAATTTAAAAAAAAAAAAAAGAGGGGAGGTGAGCGAGTTTGCTGATTCAGAGCTAAGAAAGTTAGTAATGGTCACATTTTAAAATAAAGCCGTTTAAGAAAGGTTAGTGAAGAGCCTCATATGTGTGGACAGGATTCATACAAAGCACATTTGCTGAAGGACTAGATCCTGCATGCTGCCTTTAAATAGCTGGCATGGGCATGAGGAGCTGGGGTGTCATACCCCTTATGGTTCCCTCCCACTGCCAGTCCTTCTGGGGACAGGAAGTTTGCAAGTAGCTGGACATTTATTTTTCCTTCAGATTATGCAGAGGTAACAGACCACATGAATTTTGTTCATTCATGGAATAGTTAGTTTATTCACCCTAGAGATTGGTTTAGACAAAATAAAGCCTTAGTCAACTGGAGCCTAACTTACTACAACCTTTAATTAACATTTTTCCTTTTCATTTAGCTTCGATGAGAAATGAAGTGAATCACAAGAAAGTAATTTGACATGAGGGATTTATCTTTGAACCAACCAGTTCCAAGGCGTAACCAGGTATTAGTCAAGATTCTTTACTGGCTCATCTTGTTTACCTTTTCTATTTATGATCAAGTAAAGAGTGTGAATTTATGCTCAGATCCATGACCCCTAAGCATAAAATGGTGTGAAATACTAGCCTTCTAGAATTGGAAGGAACCGTTAAGATGGGGTTTGAGTTTTGTTCCATTCATGGCCCTTTCACTCTCAAAGATGTCCAGGTTTGGATAATAAATTATTTGCTCACTATATTCAATCATCTATCAGTAATTTAAAAAAAAAAAAAACTTTCAGTAGCAAAATCCTTTTCAGAAACTGAATCTTACCACAGAGCTCTGATACATAAACAGAGCAACCAGCCATCCAATTTGACCAGGACATTTGATGGATTTAGGATGAAGAACATTCAGTGCTAAAACTGGAACACTCCCAGGCCAATGAGAATAGTGGTCATCCCATCATAAAATACCAAAAGGTCTATTTTACTAGTGTAAATGCATTTTTATAAATACAAATTCATAATATTCATTTATTATTAAGCCAGTCGATGGGGGGAAAAAGTCATTTTAAGGAACACAAAAAAGAAAAAAAAAATCCTATTGAGAGTAATAGTTGTACTCTTACATGAGACTCAGGATATGGTTTATTTCTGTATTTGTTTTGGTTTCATAATGTTGAGGAAACCCTGGTTTGCATGAGTAAGTAGTTGTGAGTGATAGTTTGTTGTTATTGTTCTTATAATAGTCCTAGAAGCTCAGTATTCTTTTTTATTAGGCTGATCTGGAAGTTTGTAAGAAGAAAAGCAGAATTTTTTTTTTTAAAGATTTTGTTTATTTATTTGACAGAGAGAGATCACAAGTAGGCAGAGAGGCAGGCAGAGAGAGAGAGGGGAAGGAAGCAGTCTCCCTGCTGAGCAGAGAGCCGGATATGGGGCTCGATCCCAGGATCCTGGGACCACGACCTGAGCCGAAGGCAGAGGCTTCAGCCCACTGAGCCACCCAGGCGCCCCCAGAATTTTTTTTAATGTCAGATCACTAACGATATCTAACACATCTTTTATGATAAACACAAAAGTCAGATTAGAAGCATCTAAAATATATGAAGAGCATAAAAACTCTACTGTACCATACGGATTGTGATGTGACATGTCAGAGGTCCACTGTGTACAGCTCGGCCACCCCAGCGTCAGACACTGAAGTGCCCGGACCCGGCCGGCTTTCTTGTCACTCATTTACTTTTTAAAAAGCTTTTATTTATTTATTTGAGAGAGAGCGAGAGAGCACAGAGGGAGAATAAGAAGGACAAGCAGACTCCCACTGAGTGGAGAGCCCGATGCAGAGTTTGATCCCAGGACCTCAAGATCCTGACCTGAATCAAAGACAGACACTTAACCCACTGAGCCACCCAGGCACTCCATGTTTTTTTGTCATTTAATTGAGATTCTGGCATGTGTGCTATAGTAATGCAACATCCTGTACAATTCTGTGCCAGACGTATATGTGTAGGCCTATATCTTAAGAAACACTGGCATTCTTAATCAATATGAATATAGTCACAAAGGGCACCTGGGCAGCTCAGTCCGTTAAGTGTCTGCCTTCAGCTCCAGGGTCCTGGGATCTAGCCCCAGGTTGGGCTCCCTGCTCTGCTGGGAGTGTGCTTGTCCCTTTCCCTCTACCGCTCCCCCTACTCATGCACTCATGCTCTCTAAACAATAAATAAATGCTCTAAATAAATAAATAAAATCTTTAAAAAAATACAGTTATAAGATCTGCCAGGAAAAACTTTGTCCCCATGCCACATAGAAAATAGTTAAATAGCACAGAGTCAAAAGTCATCATTGTCAGTGTGTTGCACATTGACATGTAACATATTTTTGTTTTTGTGGGTTGTTTCAGTAATCAGAAATACACTTTAACATGATATTCAAATTAATGTATTTATAGAACTGAGTTCTAGAAAACACAAAAGTAACCATGATAGAGGACATTTCTTTATAAAGAGTCCCAGGCTTTAAGAGGTAACTCATTTAATCCTCGTAACAACCCTGTGAGATAGACTCTTTCCTTGTTTTACCAAAACGGAGGCTCTGGGATTAGGGATTTGCTGAAGGTCACAAAGCTATCAAATGACAGCCGGACCTGAGTTCAGAGTTCCAGAATCTGTGTTCCGCGCCACCAAACTTATACTACCAGTCACCTCAGTTTGAAAACACTATTGTGATGTGTTTTACAGAAATCTTGCTCCTGAAGAGGTGAGGTAGGAGGCAAAGGCCATGTCATTTCTAAAAAGTAGAGGTCCGGAATCTGCCTCCCTGATGCCCATTTCCAAGTTCCCCCAGACACACTCCGCCTCTCTCAGGGCACTCTGCCTAGCCCAAATTGTACAGACACTAATAACAGATTGCTGACCTACCCATCTCATGCCACTAATTTGGGAAGTCTTGACTAAGCAGTGAATTATTGAATGCTGACCATTTGCTTAGCAGGACACACAGCTGCATGGTACCCAGCCTCAATGGACAGTTACAGAGCAAGGAAACAAGGTCCTGGTTCCCTTCTAAAGAATAAAGAGAGCCCCTTCCCTTGTATAGATTATCTCAGCTATAAAGGATCTACAGATCTGCTTACAATTACTCAAATAGGGCCTGTTTTGTTCCTGGCAGGCCTCTTTAAAACATCATAAGCAAGCCGCAAAAGCCCAGAGGGTGGCCCCATTCCCCTCTGAGCATTAAACAACTGCATTAACTTCTGGAGAGCTAGACCTATTCCTCTCATCATCAACAGCTACACTGTCAATGTGGTGCCCCTCGCTGGATGACCCAACATATACACCCAAGAACATAGACTTAATGAAAAATCACAACTACTTAACATATGTATGCTATTTCCTTGTTAATGTGTTACAAAAATTTGGTTCTAACGTGGTTAATTTCTATTATTTTCCAAACAAACATTAACAATGGTGGTGTGAGCCCGGACTATCTTTTTTCCCAAACGTATATGATCCACATGTAGCTGAAATACTGCATATTTGCAATCAAAAAGAGCAAATGATGCACCAGAGAATTTTTGCCTTCAACCTAATAGATGTGTATTTGAACCTAGACCTCATAAATATACATCAAAAATAAATATATATAGTAATTTCTAGAATGTGTTGAGACCTGTGTTGTCAATACTGTTGAAAACATAATTCAGTAACAGGCCTTAGTTATCTTTGGTTCTCACGCGTGAGGAAACGGGGATCTGATAAGAGAAGACAAAATGTGGGTGGTAACAGTAACACTGACAGGAATTCCCAGGCCCTTTCAAGAGTTTAAGACTAGAAGGTGAGAATATTGGTTTTCCATGTCAAATTTTATCTCAAAACAGAGTCTTACCTTTTCCTTCCTTTCTAAGTCACATCACTCATGACAGTCCTTTACTGCCTCACACTGTTTTCTCTTAGCATGCTTCCTCCCTGGCTATGTCTGAATTCCCCATGAACGCTCAGTGAGGTCACTTGCTGGCCAAAGGTTAGGCAGGGTCAGTGTGGCCTCAGACAGACCCATCTCATGGTGCTTCTGGAGGCTGGCCGACACAGATGGGGAGAGAGGCTGTCGGCATGGGCTGGGCGTTGGACTAGAGCCATAGTGCTGCCTGCGGGACCAGCGGGCTCTGGCCATGTTGGCCCCACCCACTGCCTTACCCTCTAGGTAGTATCCACAACCAGTAAACACTAATACTCTCTGGTCATATTTGCAGGGTAAGAAGAGGGGTAATAAAGAATTCAGGCCCAGTGAAACACAACTATCCTTGCTCCACTGAGGATAAATACGAAAAAGTGTATGCTTTGAGCATAACTTTCATAGACTGGAGACTGAAGAATAAATCCTAACGGCCACGACCCAGGACGCATAGCAAATCCTCTGATCCAGGTGCTCAGTTTGACAATCCTGATAAATGTAGCTTCCTCTAGGAACCCCACCCTGTCCTTCTGAGACAGGTAAGGGGATCTCTCCAGTTCTTAGGTAGCACCTGCCTTCCTCTGACAGATCAAAGTCCCTCTCAAGATCTTAAATAGCACCTAATCAGAGCTTCCATTATGCTGTTTTGTAATCCCAAAACTGCTGATCTCCATTCCTCACTAGACACTACAGTGTTGTGGTTAAGAACACAATTTCAAATGATCTAGACTCTGATCTGCCCTTTTCTAGCTATTTCATTAATTAATCTAAATTTCAGATCCTTTATCTGTAAAATGAAGGGAAACTTTATATGTTTTTGTTACTAACATATCCTATTAAAATTATTCAGGTTCCATGGGGCGCCTGGGTGGCTCAGTGGGTTAAAGCCTGTGCCTTTGTCTCAGGTCATGATCCCAGGGTCCTGGGACCGAGCCCCGCATTGGGCTCTCTGCTCTGCAGCGAGCCTGCTTCCTGTCCCCTCTCTCTGCCTGCCTCTCTGCCTACATATAATCTCTGTCTGTCAAATAAATAATAAATTTTTTAAAAACTTAAAAAAAATAAAATAAATAAAATAATTCAGGTTCCTTGAGGAAAGGAGCTCTGCCTTTTTACTATCGTACCACCAGCCCCTCTCATGCTGAGTCAGAGGGAGTATTCAATAAATATGAATTAATCATAATTCATAATCCCAGTTAAGGAATGGAAGAAAGTTCCAGATACAGAAAGGTGCTTTTCCACAGGGCATCTGGTGTTAAGAGTTAAGTTGCCCTGAAGGCTTTCTCAGAGCTGAAGCTTTCTCTAATTTTACGGATTATAAGTGGTCTCAGCTATTTCAAGTGTCGAAAAGCATCCTTGCTCTGAGAAATGCTTTCTCACAAACAGGCCACCATCTGCCACAAAGATAAAAACATTCAGTGCTGAATTTCTGTGGTTGTCAGTATCGACATGCCTGATATTCAGAACACTTACTTTTTTATGGAGCTGATTTGGGAGCACAGAAAGCTTCTGGGAATACTGCCCTACATAGCTGCCCTTTATGACCAGAACAGCTGTGCCGCAGTTTTTACTGTTCTGAGGTGGAGAATAGGGAATTCAAGAATCCTAGCAGCCCGGGCTCCATTTCAGATGCTTTTCCAGGGCAGCAAACCCTCCACTCTTCCCCTCACTTTCCAGCTTTGCTTTCATTTTCATTCCTCACATTGCGTGTCAGTTTCAGGTTTTTAAAGTTACTATAATGGATCTCTATCTCGGGCCACAACACTGATATGCAAGGAAATGTTTTATTTGTTGTTTTTTGTTTTGTTTTGTTTTTTGCTTTTTGTTTTTAAATAACACTTTATCTCCTACTTTGAGTTCTATTGCTTGGGGCTACAGAAATTTGATTATTCAAATTTAGTTCGGCTGAAATTCCCTTTTCTCAGGCTTATAGGGGAGATCTGAGGGTTCACCCAATATCAAGATGCTATAGGGTCTGAAGAAGTACCTGGTCCTCCAAGTGCTGTGTCCTTGTTTAGCAATCTATGGGCCTGCCGGCACTGATCTCCAGCTCAGCCCTGAGACAGCGGGAGCCCCTGTCTCCTGGCCACTTTAGGTGAGCTCCACCCTTTGGAGCAGCTCAGTCATTCTGTGGCTTCCCTTTGAATTAGAGTATGGGATTCTCTGTGGGCCTGTGGCCCTGTTTGCCAATACTCACTGCAAAGCGGTTCCCTTCTAAGGCTATGTAGTTTTCAGGGACTCTCCACATGTCCTCTTCCTGGCTTTTAGAGCTCACCTACCAAGAAGACCATGTGAAACCTTGCTGTTTAGGACCGTGCCTCACTATCTCCACCCCATCTTTCCTGGGGGCAACCCAGGAGATAATCTAGATCATGTACTAACATTATCAGATTCTCAAACATTTGGATAATTCCATAATCTTTTCCATTCCCCTAAGGCTGTGGGATTTGGAAACAGGAAGAGACTCACTTTTTTCTCTTCTTAGTGCTCTGCCACATTCTTGCCCTGAGACAAGGAATAGGCCTAGTACTGCAAGGAGAAGGCAGTAGGAATAAACACAGAGAAGGGGAACTTATGGATGCCAGTAGGGGGAAGGACCTCAGCTGATATTTAAAAAGTTATCTTGCCACAATATACACTCACTGTCTCATTTGATCCTCCTAACAGTTCTTTGAGGTAAACAACCTCACTTTCCAGGTGAGGAAACAGATTTAGAAAGCTTAAGTAATACATTGTGCATCTCTGTCCCAGTTTGGCACTGTTTTGTTCTCCATCCAGAAGGCCTGGGACCCAAAACCTGTCTCCATGCCACAGACCTGCTCTTTCCACCACACCCTGCTTACACACACTCTGGACTTCTCTCCGTCTTCCATTCATGGCTTATTCCCACTTCTTCATGTTCTCCTCACCTTTCAGTACGTCCTCCCCACCATTTCAACTTGACAAAATCCTCCCCATCACACATTTTCTACACAGCTTTTTCTGATCAATTCAGGCAGCAGGGACCTTCCCCTCCAAACCCTTGGGACACTGGCTCCTGCTTCGAACTGCCTCTCCCACACTGTTCTGTGTCACCATTATTTATGCTCACCTCTTATCAAACCTACTAGACTGCTAACTCTTTGAACCCAAGAACCCTATCGTTTTTTTTTTCTGGAAAGTAATGAACAAATGTACAAATAAATGAATGGATGGGTGGATGGATGGAAATAGATACTCCATGACTCTGAAGAGGAAGGAAGAGTCTTAGCTGCCTCGCATCTAAAGTTGCTCTGTAGGAGAAACAAAGAAAACAAAGTTTCTTCTTCTTCACCTTCAAAGAAGGGTGAGGTGGATGGTAAGAAGCTCTGTGAACTATCAGTTGGCTAGTCTAGCAGAATGGCTAGTCTAGAGACTCTGTATGGAAAGAGAAGAAAGCAATCATGGACAGCAAAAAGAGGTCTACACCCCAGACAGGGTGGCCCTCTGACTGAGGGGCTTTCATATGTCTACTGCTTATTACCCTGGGATTCTCTGTCCATATATAAATGCATAAACAACAGAACATGATCATTAGTTGCCATGAAATAATCATGAGAGGTTTGTTTGGGGTAATAGTATAGCATAGTAATAATAGCATTACAGTAGCTTCCATTTATTGGTGATCTATTGTATACCATTCCTATGCCCAGATTATGAAACAAAACAATTCCTCGATCCTACCTACCACTGGTTAAAGACTTAAAAATAGCTATCAGACACTGCTTTAATAACTTCTAGCCACCAACATGGAAAATGTTCAAAAGAACAATGGGGAAAATGAACATTCGTGAGACTATAGGGATATTTTCTAAGTGGTCTACCCAGGGACTTTGTGGTTACCCTGCAGGAAAACTAAAATAGAAAATAAGTAGTTGGCTACCAAGCATCATTTTTCCATCAGCATCCCTCCACACTCTCTGACACCAGATGAAACAAGATTTCTGCTTGGAAGTCATAAACCCAGGGCTTTTCTGAGGGAGGTTCGTCCCAGGAGACTGGCATGTTAGGAATTTATTTAGCCAGCTAGTAGGAGGTTGGTCAACATAAACCATGGTTACAATCAGATGTATAAAACCAGGTGCTGTATTGTAAAAGAAGTTTGTCCTAACTGGTTAGCTATCATTTGAATTCTCTTGCCCTTCAATGCAGAAATAGCTAATAATTTTTATAAGGAATACAAAGCTCATTCTCTTTCCACAATCTAAAGTCCATGACAGAGGAAAAAAAAAAGTTTCAGGTAAATAACTGATGTATGTAAATTTCCCCCATTTTTTAAATCCTTCTTCATGCATGCTATCTGGCAGTCCATCCCTCCCATTACAAAGATGTGAGGCAGGCTGCTGCCAATAGACTTCCCCTTTTTCTGGGTGTCATGTTTTGGTAATAGCTATTACCCTAAGGAGGAAGAACAAAACAAAAATGTGTAGGTAGCTGATAACTAAGAATCTCTCATACTTTCCAGAACCAAGAAAAAGTTCTTAGCCATAAAGGTAAGGATCTATTGAGCCAGATGTCATTCCATGCACTGAAAGCATAAAAACACAAAAATTAGGAAGTTCCACCCCCTCCTTGTGCTAGACAGCGTTGGAGATGGCACTCATGGTCCCCTCCTCCTGATATTTACTACTCTGTGTCATTTCTTCCCCTTAAATGTGGACTGGACCTACTGTATTGGACCTTGTAGTCTAACAAATACAAGATATAAAAAATGATGGGCTGATACTTCTAAGATTAGATTACAAAACAAAAAACAACAGTGGTAACTCCTGTCTTGGACATCCCATCTCACTGGATGGTTGTTAAGGGGGCTAACTGCCATATTGTTGAGCTGCCCTATGGAGTGGCCCATGAGACAAGGAACAGATAGATACCCTAGGCCAAAAAGGGTGAGGATCTAACACCTGCTGACAGTCACATAAGTGAGCTTGGAAGTGTAACCTCCCCTAGCTGAGCCTTAACATGACTGTATCCCCAACCAATATCTCAATTGAAGTCTTTTGAGAAACTCTGAGCCATAGGCACCCAACTAGGCTGTACTCAGATTCCTGATCCATAGAAACTGAAATAATATATGTTTGTTATCATAAGCCATTAAGTTTTGGGGTATTTTTATGAAACAATAGATAACTGGGGTGGGGGGAATAGTTATATATAAACAAAAAGTAGCATATGTCTTGTATCTAGTCAGAAACTAAATTAAATATTTAATATACTTCATTTCATTTATTTCTCAAAATATCACCACAAGATACTGCTACTGACCCCATTTTACAGATGAGAAAATTGAGACATAGAGAGGTCATTGACTTGCATAG
Source organism: Meles meles (assembly GCF_922984935.1). Taxonomy (NCBI): domain Eukaryota; kingdom Metazoa; phylum Chordata; class Mammalia; order Carnivora; family Mustelidae; genus Meles; species Meles meles. Next base: position 67,266,797 of record NC_060072.1, read on the forward strand.
GCTATACTGCTAATAATTGGAAGAACTAGAACTTAAGCCTGCATCTGATTTGAAAATCCTTGCTCCAAAGCCAGTGAATACTGCTCCCAGACCTAGGCAATGGGCTTCATACAACAGTGAAAACATATAAAAACTCCAGAAATTATTAAAGGAAAGAGTTGGCAATGATATCTAAAGGTTTTAGACAAGTGTTTTTTTGTTTATGTTGGGTCTACAAACATCAGAGTTTGATCAGAACTCTGAATCTTGAAAGTCCATTACAGGTAGAAAGACTGACATACAAAGGCATATAGGGCAGAAAAACTCTTCAAATTTGAGAACTTCTGGTATAAATTTCAAAGCTGTGGGAATTGAGATTAGGTAAATTGATGCATTGATAAGTCAAAGCTGGTCTGCAAAGGAGTTTTCTTCCTTTAAACAAAACTCTAATTTTTGATTGGGCTCCTCCTTTATCTTTCATCTCTTAAATATACATAAGATGCATTTCAAAGTCATATAAAAAATTTGAATTTAAATTTACAGACTAGGGAACTTAGACCTTGCAACTGCCCAGAATTTTTGTCTGTTTTTAGACTCAGACTATAATACAGTTCTAAGAAATGTTTACTTTTTTAATAATGCTTATGACAAGTAAATATACAATGAACCTTAGCTAATAAATGCTTGTCGACATGAATAACTCTGTAAATATTATCTCAGCCTTTATGATTTCATTGATCTCACATCAAGTCTTCAATTTCAACTGAAAAACCTATCTCAACAGGTCTATTGTAACCTACGTGGGAAATCTGTGATTTCAGGTACTGAGAAGAAAATTCTAGCAGTGTTGAACTCCCATGTTTTGAGACAGTAGGTTTGATTGCAGAAAAATGTATATAAAAGTTCAACTGATATTCACTATGTCAAACATTATATTTCTGTATGCTAGAATAAATAGATCTCAGATGGTTTAGAGAATTGCATGTAATCTTACAGTAGAAAAGCTATAAGAAATTCTAATATTGAACAAAACAATAACTTGCCCAACTTTAAAACATAGAGGAAATAAAAGCCAAAGTAGAGATCTCTCAAAATACAAAATTCTTCTACTGTAAATTGAAAATAGAAGAACAGTATGTTGGGGAAATTATTACCACCAAACAGGACATAGGGTTAACATATATAAAGAACTCCTTGACCCTAAAAGGAAAATATCAGTATTCCACCGCTATAGTAGTTACTCCTAAAAGACCTGTCATATTCCAGATGTTTTATTCATTCTCTCATTTAATCTTTCCAATAATCAAGCAAGGTTAACTATTGTTATTCTAATGTTGCTGTTGGGAAAACTAAAGTTTAGTAAGATTAAATGATTTACCCTAATTTACATCACCAACAAATGGCAAAGTTGCCTTATAAATGAGACTCTCAAGTCTTATTTCTTTCTGCCTTGTCCTGCCATAGAGGTGAAAGCAGGGAGACCACGAACAGAATCTACGCAGATACTATATTATCCTCAAGTGTAATCTAGGTATACTAGAGCATATTGAAATCAATTTTAAGCATTCTCGATTTTTTTTGAATTTAATAATAACACAAATACTGACATAGTTTTGAAAATGTAGGAAAAGAAGGAAATGTTTTATAATATCAACATTGTGATCTGATGAAACCTATCTGAAAAGAAACTTGGCAAGCACTTTTTTTCATTACTATTATTCTTTTTTTTTAAAGATTTTATTTATTTATTTGACAGAGAGAGATCACAAGTACACAGAGAGGCAGGCAGAGAGTGAGAGAGGGAAGCAGGCTCCCCACTGAGCAGAGAGCCCGATGTGGGACTCGATCCCAGGACCCTGAGATCATGACCTGAGCCGAAGGCAGCGGCCCAACCCACTGAGCCACCCAGGCGCCCCCATTACTATTATTCTTAAGGACTATTTGAATATCATATCATCTGTGAAGCCTTTTGTGGTATCTCCTTGCCCTAGAAAATTACTCACTTCTCCGCTGGACTTTGAAAATATTTACCTCTGTGCCCCCAGTGCATAGCCTGTGACTGGCATATACCAAAAATTATCAGTATTTATTGACTAAATTAAGAAGTAATCCTTCGGAAGGGAAAAAAGTTACGTGCATGAAAGCATTCTTTACAATATGTAAAATATTAGGAACAATGTCAACAAAAACTGAAATGGTTAAGCAAAGGACATTATAACAACACGATTGACTATTTTGTAGGCTAAAAACAATAACGTGCTGTCATTGGTAAAGCGTGAAAAATATTTAGCCAATGAGAAAAAAAAAAAGCAAAACACAGTGTGATTGCCCTAATATTAAAATATGTTTGCATAAGGGTGAAAGCTAGAAGTTATTACATTTAAAAAGTAAAAGTTCTGTGAGAGAGGCAAGAATGAGATTGTTTTTAACCATTTCTCACAACATTCTCCAATGTGGTTATTAAATTGCTTTAACTCTTCTCAAAAAATGGTCAGGTTATTTGGAGGACAAGAAATTTTTTTTTTCAAGTTACCAAAACTTCCTGTCTTGACCATTAAGAAGTTCAGCACTATAGTAACTTCCTCCCCCATTTGTTTCTAATATAATTATTTCCTCCACTTCTGCTATTATTAATACTTAGTTCTTACCTTTTACTGTTCTGTTAATGGTTGGAGGGGTTTATTGTATCTGTATCTTTTATTATAAACTGCTTCCAATCCTTTTTGGAAGTAGGAGGATTATAAATGAGTAACAATAAAGATTACCATATAATAAGTAAGCCATACATAATACTAGGACATTATTCAAGGAGTTAGGCAGATGCCATTAACTGTCTAGAAAAACCATCTGGATGCTAATTAAAGCTGACTCCTTTACTCCTTCAACCTTCACTTCCCCTCCTTCCCCGAAAAAGAACTAACACCCTTAAGATAAACTCTACTACATTACTTACTCATGATGTCTTTTTATTTTAAACTTGTCACAGCAACAACTACCTCAGCACAGGATGTACTGTAAGTATTAATGGCTAGATGAACTCCACAGCATCGTTTGCTTCCAGCTGGACGCTACCCCCCCATTCCCTTCCATGCAACCACCCCCTTCCTCCCCACAGACTTTTTTCTCTCAGGATGTGACCTGTACTTTAATCCTCCTTGCTCCACTTCAATGCTTTGTATTTTTAGCTGTTTTGTCATTCACTAAAAGCAAGACTCACATAACACCATTGTTCATTTTATAAGTTATTCCACTCACAGAACCAAGTTGTTAATTTTAATACAGCTCTGAGACTTACCTAGTATGAGTGATGTGAATTCACTGCATCTGATTCTCTTTCAAGGTTTATTAACACCTCTTTCCATGTAGGTCCCTTTAAAAGAAATGCCATCTAAATAAAACCAGCTTGACCAATTTGAGTATGATATCACAAGACGACTTATCTAAATAGATGAAGGCAGACACAGTGAACTTAAACCTCTAGAACAATTACCAATCCTGCCTTCCACATTCCCCATTCATCCTACCACCATTGCTATAAACTGATGTCAAACAGAAAATTAAAAAAAAAAAAATCAGCAGTATGTTATGTCGTTTCATATTAAAGAAGGAATTGGAAAACTAAAACCCAAACAATATTTATATAATTCAATTCTGTCCTACTATGTAATTTGAAGATCTTTTCAGGGTTTGAAAGATTAAATATTATTTTCAGTGTGCAGAGGAAATAACTTACTTGATACCTGGCAATTAAGCCTTTGCAAACTCATAGGTTGACATGTTTTATTTGATTTATACCAAACAGAGTAAAAGTTGAACCGAGTTGAAAGAATATATTTTGCAAAGTAAGTACAATTCTAAGCAAACCTAATCTCTCCCCTAAGTATCCAGCAATATTTTCCCAACTGTTTCCATTAAGGGGGTTGAATAAAGAGGAAGCCCATACATTCTACATTGTATTTCAGAACAGGGATTACATTTTTAATAGTGTTAAATAGAAAGTCTTGATAGTCATTTCAAAGTAACCACTAAAAAAAAAAAAAGGTTGCTGAAAGAATACCTATTATGAGCATGTTCTTGCTTCTAGCTGGCTGACTAACAATAGAAAACACCATTTGGGATGTTCCCATGAAATGAGTACCAACATGATTTTTCCTTAACAATGTGCGTACATGGAGAAATCAAGTCATTTCAAGAAAGCAAGTAGCAAGCAATTATTACTACCTGTGATATAATAATAGGATTAATAGCTATAGAGTCATAAATGTTAGCTCAGTGAAGGCCATGGGCTATACCTAGTCCCCTACCTTTTCTTTACAGGTAAAGAAACATGAGTAAGAGAGGCAAAGTGGCTTGCCCCGGGTCAAATTGGGACTAGGATTCCTCATGCAGTGTTTTAGCTTCCATGCCATGCTGTCTTTCCTCCATCCTTCCATCTGTCCATCCACCCAGCCATCCATTCAGTGTATTCTACAGGCATTTGTGAAGCATTACTATGTGCCAGAAGCCACTGTGGCCCCAGGGAATCGTTCCTCCTTATGTGCATGTTCCTGTGCAGTGGGACTTTGCTGTCCTGACCATCAGGAAGTACAGATTATTGTCTCAACTACTGAATCTGGACTGACCTTGCCATTTGCTTTGATTTTATAAAAAAAAAAAATGTGACAGAAGGGACATCATACAACTTTGAGTCTAAACCTCAAGAGGCCTTGCATCTTCTCTCACTCTCTTGCTGCTCTGTGACTGCTACACAAGGAAGGCGGCTGAGCCATCCCAAAGATGAGAAACCAGCAGAGAATAAATACACATTAACCAACGGCCCCAGTCGACTTCCAGACATACACATGAAGCCAAATAAAACCATCCAGTCCCCTGCTTATGTGCCAGTTGACTGCAAAGGCTTGAACGAGTTCAGCCAATACCCTGTAGTGCAGAGACCAGACATCACAAATGAGCTCTGCACCTGTTGTTGATCCACGGAAGTATGAGCAAGTAAGGAAGTGCTGTTTGTAGCTTCCAACTTTTTGGATGGTTTGTGATGTAGCAATAGATAATTGATTAAGTGCTAGACTCTAGAGAGATAACCAAAGAGATAAGTAAGACAATTTTTGCCATCAAGGAACTCATGATGAATATAACCATAAAGCCACCCATTAAGAAATAGACTCATACATTTCATTCAGGTTTTCTAAGTGAGAAATTATAAAGAGCTAAACCCAGGTGTTGAAAGTATTCAGTAAGGTTTGATGACTGAACAAGTGATTGAAGAGTCTAGCATGATGTCCAACTTAAAACACCTCATTGATATTGGTGACATTATGTTGCAGAAAGCCTGAGGAGGAGTAGGTTTAGGGAAAGGAGGAGGAAGATAAGAGATCAGATTTGACGTGTTAGCTTTGATAAGGAACCTAGAAGGTTCAAGATAAGTTCAGGCCTATTTAACATCCAGGTAGAAATAGATATATGAGCCTGAATTTTTGGAGAGCAGACTGGATAAGAGAACAACCTTGTCAAACATCTACAGATACTAATAGTAATTTGGCTACACAGGGATTAAGTTGACTAGGGAGAATGAACCAGGTAAACTAGAGGTGGAAGTGGAACCAGTTAGTGTGCTATTCTTCCAAGAAATTTTCTGGAATCAAAGGCAAGACCTGTGGGAAACAGTAGATCCAGGACAACTTCATTTTTTGTTCAATGTCAGATTTTAATTTTTTTTTTTTATTTGACAGAGGGAAATCACAACAACTAGGCAGACAGGCAGGCAGAGAGAGAGGAGGAAGCAGGCTCCCCGCTGAGCAGAGAGCCCGATGTGGGGCTCGATCCCAGGACCCTGGGATCATGACCTGAGCCAAAGGCAGAGGCTTTAACCCACTGAGCCACCCAGGCGCCCCTCAACATCAGATTTTAAGTAAGATTCTGTACTTCTTCACCATCTCCCCACAAAGAAGTACTACTACATAGAACATCAGTTAAACATATAAAATTTTCTTAAGAATTTGAGATTGACCAAGGGTAGTCACTCAGGACATAGCACTTCTTTGTAAACATCCTCATTAGATAAGTCTTTCTTTTTTTTTTTAAGATTTTATTTATTTATTTGACAGACAGAGACCACAAGTAGGCAGAGAGGCAGAGAGAGAGTGGGAAGCAGGCTCCCTGCTGAGCAGAGAACCCGATGCGGGGCTCGATCCCAGGACCCTGAGATCATGACCTGAGCCGAAGGCAGAGGCTTAACCCACTGAGCCACCCAGGCACCCCAGATAAGTCTTTCCAAGTCACTCAGCAGGTCACTAGCTGTTGAGTCTCATTCTCTCTTCCTAGACACTGCCCTTTCATTGTGATTGCTTACCATCTACCTCTCTTCCTTCTTATTTAGAGCAGTTTAGCTCTGACCCTATTCTCTCAGGGCACCTCATGAGTGGGCTCATGAAGGCATTTACCACACAAAACACTTCATGGGGTTATGGCTAAGGAAAAAAAAAAAAAGATTTATTCATCTTGGGACCTAGTGAAATGGGTTTCCAGAAGGCATAGTGGAAAGAGAATAGATCAAGAGGAGCAAGCACCGGGCAGTATCAATCTATGCATTTAGGAGATAGACAATCCAAAGTTCTGCCACTGGGTCTTGGCTCAGGATGACAGGGATGAAAGGCACAGTGAAATAAATTGGCCTCAGGGCTTTTAATTAGGCATTGTTGATTCTTATTTAAGTAACTTGACCTACTTTATTTCTTTCTAATTGAAATATATTTTTGTTCCATGAAGAGCTACAATATAAAATGATGAACTTCCTATAATTTGAAATTTAACTAAGAGACCATGAAAAATAACTAAAAACTAAAGTTCTCTTTCATTTTTTAATTAACATTGAATACTTACAAGGAAACCATATATTCAACCATTCTAGCTTTTAATTAGCATTTCCTCTTACAGTAACAAATAAGACAGAACAAATTGCTGAGAAAATAATTGTCACTATTTTCTTTAGCTACTAGACCACACTGGAATTTCCAAAGATCCCTGGCTCTATTTCCTATACACTTTGCAAAACAGACATAACACTAGAATGAACTCTGAACTAGAAATTGCCCCTTATAGAATGAGAAAAATAATTTCTATTATAGCAATTAATTCCAGTCTGAAAAAAAAATCTGCTGAGGTAAGAATTAATAGAACAGCCAAATTCTCCATCTTTTACACAGAGGAATAAAAACTATCCCAATATGTATCCAGTGAATCTCAAGGGAAGTTTTGTGATGTTTTCATATTTTTTCAAACCACTTACAAATTTTGTGATGCAAATGAAAATAGTAATTCTAGCTGGCAATGAAAATAATACTTTAACAATGGAAAAATTGGCTAATAATTACACTAATTCGGATTAAGAAACTATGGCACTTCAACAAACATCTTAGAGTCTGGTATAAAAATTATTATAGAAGGTTACATTTTTCCCACGCAGTATTAATTTAGTAATTAAATAATGGATGCAGACTGTTAAGCAGTTTTCAAAGATCTGCTCCTTTTCAAAGGTCCAAAGGAATAAAAACACAAGTACTCATAACACTTCTGATCCCAAGCAAGCTGGTTAGTTTTGGATGGTGGGAAGAGTATTTTTTAAAGAAGAAATCCAGATATTTTTCAGAAGACCTGAAGCTCTCCCTACCTCCCAATATTTTCTACCCAATCATTAGGCCTCATCTTTGCTACTAACATTGCCATAAGAAGGCTTGGGCCATCACAGCCCCAACAGATATCCTTATAGTTCTGAGATGCTTCTAGCACTCCATACTCTATGAGAACACCGCACGTGTGACAGGAAGTGTAAAGGTTCTCTTTCCCCCAAATACCTTGCATCTTCATGTCACAGTAACTGAAATTTTACCATGAGATTTTGGTTTAAAAAAACTAAAACAGGGCGCCTGGGTGGCTCAGTGGTTTAGGCCGCTGCCTTCGGCTCGGGTCGTGGTCTCGGGGTCCTGGGATCGAGTCCCGCGTTGGGCTCTCTGCTCGGCGGGGGGCCTGCTTCCCTCTCACTCTCTCTGCCTGCCTCTCTGCCTACTTGTGATCTCTCTCTGTCAAATAAATAAATAAAATCCTTTAAAAAAAAAAACTAAAACAAAAACAAAACCTTGTTCTCAATGAACAAATATTTACTGAGCACTTACTAAGTTAGATGCTTAGGTGTGTGGCATATACCATGCAAGTTACAGGAAAATACGAGAGAGGCTTGCTGTCCTCAAGGAGAAACATCCAAGCTGGGAAGCCATGAAGACACCATAGTCCATGGCAATTTCCTTGTGTTGGTCTCCATGATCTTTTGGTGTGTCTGTCAGAACAGAATAGACACCATAGAATACAGAGAACTCTGGAGAGCCAGGAGTTTGTGAAGCAGTATAGGAGGCACTCAAATAAATGTCTCCTGTGCTACCATTCTGCCTTGGCCCAGAGCTGCCACTAACCACAGCAGGTCCACAGTCAGAATGATTCACCTGGGAGGTTCAAATCTCAGGTTTCTTTTCATGGAAGATGTGCTGTCCATGGTGTGCCGACTTCTGATCTTTTTCCTACCTTCTACTACCCTCCAGCCCCACCCGCAAGTGTACAACTTCTAGACGTAGAGGGGGAACAGAATTCAGGGAAGACCGACCTTGAGAGAAAGAACTGAATGTGTAGGTGGTCTCAAAGGGCCCTGGGACAGTCAATTAGTAGAACAGTCTTGTATGGATCTGAGTATTATATTTATTTTAGGGTTTCTTGAGTTGCCCCAGAATCAAAGCAGGTGCTGTTCACCTACTTTCTTCTTATATCCCTGGCAGACAGAGAAAATGAATTACATTGCCCCCTCCCAAAAAAATGGAGGGTAGGGGGAAGACAGAAAGGGAGTGGCTTGAGGCAGGTGAGGATCTGGAGTGAGGAAGATGACTCACGTAGTTTCGCAGGTGCTCTGTACCCCAGCTCTAACGTACGTGGCCACCTCAGTAGTTCTGAGCCTGCGCCAGGCCAGGCAGTTCTCTAAGACTCATAAGTCTTTGTGGCCAGAGCTCAGGCCTGGGCTCATAATGTAGTGTGAAAATAAATAAAACAACACCTCAGCCTGTGGAAATTTAATAATGTGTTTTATTTAAAGATAATATTAAAATAAAAACACAGTCCTCATTGTGGGTTCACCCTTCTCTTTTTAATGATACTATAAACTTAAATAGAAAAAGTGCTCTACCCTAGCTGCAAAATATGAAATGGGTGGAGTCAGAGAATCCTGTAAATACATTTTAAAATGTGTTTCTAAAACAGATTCCTGGTTTATGGGTTTATTTTACCAACTTTCGTCTTGCTGATTTACAGATCAGCTTTGAACAAACCCAAGAACGGGCCTCAAATTTGGCTCTGTTTTCCTAAGGGAAGGGGCTTCAGCTGCAGGTGCTCACAGGTTGGGGGTGAAGATGATGGGAGTAAAGGTTCATTAGGGGAATTGACATGAAGTGCAGATTGATGGTAAAAATAGATCCCCAAATTAGAAACCATTGAAAGCCCCAAATTATGGCTTCAAAGAAGTCTGATAAATGGGTTCATTCATTGCCTTTGGTCTTGCAAACACACAGGATTTTCTGGGCAGCATGTCATGGATATGAGGAAGCCTGGCCTCTCTCTTTCTCCCATGGAATCAGTCAACATCTCCACTGTAATACTGTCCTTCCTAGATAACATCTACCTCCATCATTTCTTTCTTTACATGCCATCTATGTAGGACCAAGAGGATGACTCTTATGGAGGCCCATGAGAGAAACTGCTTTCCATTCTGAGTTAGGAACAAGAAAATTACAGAAAAGATCAGTAAATCTCACACTCTTACCTCTGCCTCCCATCCAACCACAAACAAAATACAGATCTCCTGCTTCCTGAAGATTTCTAGTAACTTTACCCAGGGCTTTTGCTCTTGCCCGGTGTGAAATACCCTTCCTTCCCTCTGCTTAAATCTGTTCTCCTCCCTGAGCTCAAAGCCTCAGCAACCATCCAGCCTAGGGTGAATGCCTTCTCTTTCAAACTCTCATACCATTACCCTCTCTAGACCCATGTCCCATCCACCACAAATTACTGACTATTTTCCATTTTAAATGGATTTCTGAATCATTTTAAACAGATTTCTGGGTCTCTGAAGCTTTGGTTTGCAAAAGATTTACCTAAGAAGCATAGTATACATGTAAATTTCTGCAGATTTTCTATGATGGAATCTGGGAATATACATTTTTAATCAGTTGCCCAGGTGATTCTGGTGCAGTTAGTCCAAGAATCAAAGTACACTTTGAGAGACACTGTCCTAGACACACACACAGACACAAAGACACACAGACACACAGACACACACACAATGGAAACCACCCTTGGAATTTTCTCACACCATTATTAAACAATAAAAATGAAACACTTTCTAACTTCCACTTAAAAGAAGGAGAAAAAAGTCTACTATGGAGTCCAGTATTTTAAAGTATTTCTTTGTTTGTTAATTTTCTAATTACTAGTATAATAAACATCTCTAACAAAGAGAGATTTAGTGTCTTCCACTTTCCCCACTCAAACTCCATTCACTGAATGCTATTATTCTATAGTCTAACCTAGAACATTAAAATGAAACCTTTTGCCTTTAGAAGGATAAATCAGAAGCTTTTCACTATCTACAGACAAGAAGGCTTTTCCCTACTCCTTGAGGACTGAAAAATTGGGGAGAATGATATTCTGATTACAGAGTCTTCCCATTCCTCAAAAATCATTACAGAATTATAAAATCATGGGAATTAGTGAAAAAAACCAAACCAACCAAACAAAACGTACTTCCATGCTAGAAAGTAAAGGTTTGGTACTCAGATCAAAATGTTAGCTAATCTACCCCACCACAAAAATTATGAGACCTGATGGGAGGGATGGTCCTTTTGCCTTCCTTGTGATTCTGTATAGAGGGAGCTTACTGGACAACAATTTAGACAGCCACTCCCATTTCTTCTGCCCTTTCTTCTCCTTTGGAGAAGACCCTGAGCATTTCCACTGGGTCTGTTCCTCTCTCCATGCGCATTGGGCTGAATGGGGCAGGTTGTCCTCCATGGACTGCCTGCAGGGCTCCCCATTTTCCCCCAGTTCCAGAACCAGATAGCTGGATTCTTCAGTCAGGACCCAAATGAGAGCAAGCTCATTCAACTACACATCTGCGGCCAATTGTCCAATCAGCTTCTCAGTGATAAGGCCACATTTTATCTCTCTCTCAGACTCCCGTGTCCTATTTCTCAACCAATGAAGCTAAAAAAGGACAGTCAAGAGAGGTCCTTCCATTACTGTATTCACTACAAACAATAATTAGCGATTCTGGAAGCCCTAGGCTGGGTGATGGTCCTGTCTGAATTCAGTGGCTTTATCTTAATAAGATACCTTAATAATAGGAAATTTCCCATGCATATATCTGTTTTCCTGATATTCTTAAATAATTTTTGAACTAAGAGCCCCACATCTTAATTTTGCAACAGACCCTGTAAATTATGTGCCCAATCCTGGTTGTAGTAGGCACCCAATATTGCATGTTAACACAGTTTCAAGGACAGACTGCTGACTCTGCCACTTGTGGTCTGTGTGACTTTGGCAAGGTTATTTAATGTCCCTAAGTCTCAGTCTCTTCATCTCTAAAATTGGAAAAAGAATAGAAATAATAGGGGACTCTGGGTGGCTCAGAGGATTAAGCCTCTGCCTTCCGCTCAGGTCATGATCCCAGAGTCCTGGAATCAAGCCCCTCGTTGGGCTTCCTGCTCAGTTGGGTGTCTGCTTCTCCTGCTGTCCTCCCCCACTGCCTCCTGCTCCTGCTCTCTATCTCTCAAATAAATAAGTAAAATCTTAAAAAAAAAAAAAGAATTTAAAAAAAGGATAATAATAATAGTTATAATGAAAATCAAATTATATGCTCCAGGAGTTAGGTACTTGCTCCAGTGCCTGACACTTAATAAAGTCTCAATAAATATTCAATACTCCACTTCCTACTACTTCTACCACTACTAATTCAATGCCGCTACAACTAACATAAAAATGAATTGGATCCGAAAGGAGAAGATATTGACATGGGCACAGAATGAACATCTTCATGAATGTTCTGTAATTGTGTAGGTTCTAATTCCTCAACTTTGTTAGCTGTTAAGAAACCTCTGTGAGAACTCAGGGGCACCTGGCTGGCTCAATTGGAAGGGCTGGGACTCTTGATCTCAGGGTCATGAGTTTGAGCCTCTCACTGGGCGTGGAAATTACTACATAAACAAACAAATAAACTTTAAGAAATCTCTGAGACAACTGAAATTACCATTTCATCTTTTAAGAAACAAGAGACAGCAAAGAATATTTGCAATTCCCATCACAAACAATAATTAAACTGATCTCTTGAAAGATTTCAGACATCTACTATTCAGCATTACTCCCTCCCATCCCACAAGTGAACATTTGCATTCTCTTCCCCTTCATGTTACCCTGCTCAGAAAGAAAGAAAGAAAGAAAGAAAGAAAGAAAGAAGAAAAGAAAAGAAAAAAGAGTCTTTAACAAGCCTCTGGTGGTGTGGAGAGGAGGGGGGAGAATGTAGCTTCCTTACGGAGGATGGCAGAAATAAGAGAGCAAGTCCTGTGAGGCAGTGTGCACCTCTGTTAACTTAGGGACAACTCTTTTCTTGGTAAATTAGTTTCTCTTTTTCTAGTTTTTTAAAATTTTTCAATATATTTAATTCCCAGAGAGGTCATGTCATTTGAAGTAGGTTTTCTTACAATGCTCTCAATTTGTCACTTCCCTATTAATTCCCTTGTACTTTTCCGAGTTTTGGGGTAGCTCTGAATCTCTATTTGTCCTTGACCATTTGGATCAGACAGACTTCCAGGATGATTAGAATCAACTTTTTTCTCCAAAATTGGTTGATTAAAGATCTTTACTCAGAAACTAGTGAGATTTCATTCTTTCTCTATATTGGGAAGAGCAGAGGATTTCAAACATAGATGACGTAAGTCTTTGAGAGCTAACACTTATGCAACTTTAGAGTTTATATCATGCCTCATCAAATCTTGGTTCTTAAATATGTTCTATCCATAATCTAAACTTAGTTTACCTGCATTCCTCCTCAGTCTTCTAACTTCCAACAACCCATGAGAGTTAGACAAAGCATAGTGTTTTGTTTTGTTTTTTAATAGGCTAAGGGTATTCACTTATTCCTTCTGAATTCAGGACAATGATCTCTAGTTCATTCTTCATGAGAAATCTACAACAGATCCTCATTTTTGTAAAATTTAGATTTTTCTCTTCTCTCTCCAAGAACTCCTAAAGCAAGGTAGCAAGAGCATTAAGGTACACTGAAGTCTTGTAGAAAGATGACAACTGTCTCTGATTAGTACTTCTCTAGAGCACTAGAGACAATTATTAATTTCATTGAACCTGTATTTCTCAACACTTAACATCATCTATATTTTAATTTCTCTCCTTTTTTCTACCTGTCTTCCTATTTTTAGTTGCTCTCAAACCAATGGACACTTTCAATTATGGTTAATTATAATGTACACTTGAAAATATTTCCAGATTCTTCTTGTGACTTTAAAGCCTTCCTGAATAAAAATATTTAAGGGTATGAATAAGACTATATTCTAAATAATGTTAAAAAATATATAGCCAAGTTGTCAGGTGTCCAGAATATCCATGGTGGTCATGAATCTTTGTCCAGAAGCCCAGCTGTGAAAGAGATGTAACTTCCTATATTTTTCTATAACTGAATCTAATTTTCATTATAAACTCTCATGCTTCAGTTAGGAGAAGCTAACTGTCCAGTCAATATAGGCCTGCCATTCTCCCCCTGGAGTTGCATCTAATTTCTAGAAAATCTTATATGGTACCAAAGCCTGGGGGGGGGGTACCATTTTATAAGCATCATCAGCTATCCACAAAGACATTTGTCCTGTTGTCCTATTTCTATCTGATCTTTGATTCCATTCATATAAGTCACTGCTTGGTTGTTCTCCATTCCTACTTACAAGGCTCCTCCATGTCTGGGTGTTTAAACTGCCTGTCTGTCTGTCTATATCTTTATACCTGCCTGTCTAAGTCACTCTCTGCTAATATCCATGCTTTTCCCTTTTTGGGGAACGCAATCCTTCTGTTTCTCTTACAAAAGGCTACAGAAAACCTGAAGGGACTGTGAATAGGCCATCTCCATGTCAGCACTGTTCTCTGGTAGCTCCAGAACATGTGGAAACTCTGTGAGTCCATTCCAGTTCCATCAGCCTGAACACAATACATAGCAGTCTTTCTCCTTGCCACCTTCCTCAGGTCTCCTGGGGAAAGAGAAGCCAGGCCTCCACTACTCTCAAACCCCCAAAACCAAATTGAATTTCAGTTCGCCTCCTCCTTTGAACCTGAGAGAGCAAAGCAGGAGGCTTTCTTTCTCAAGGACTCATGCCTTGAAGTGAAGTGTCAGTTCACTTTCTGCTTCCTCTTAAATCCCCCCCCACCACTCCCTGGCATAGGGACGCTTTGCTCGTGTGTGTACTTGTAGGAGAATGCCACAGGAATCCTCCTTTATGCGTCATGATCTTTTCCCCAACTCTATTTCATTTCCTCTGCAAGCAGCTTTTCTTTCCCCTCAAGGACCTAAATTTTTGAAACTCAAAAGTCAGGGGAAAAAAGTTCTTGCTCTTCTCTTTCAAGTTTGTCATCCCACCATTAAAGCGGTTACTATAGAGTACCAGCGACTTCCTGAATGAAAGCAGAAATCTCAAGAGCTGTGCTGTCCAGTATGGTAGCTATAGGCCACATGGGCCTATTGTACTCGTGGAATGTGGCTAGACCAAACCAAGATGTGAAAAGTACATACTGAATTTCAAGGACAAAAAAAAAAAAAAAAAAAAAAAAAAAACCAATATCTTATTAATCTTTTTTTAATGTTAATACCATGTTGAAATGATTTTTGATATATTTAGTTAAATAAAAATACTATTAAAATTAATTTTACCTGTTTCTTTTTACTTTTTTTAATGTGGCTACTAGAAAATTTTAAATTATATATGTGGCTTGCATCTGTGGCTTACATTATATTTATATTGGACAGCACTGCTCTAACAGAATAAGTAATGGGAACCAAAGATAAATAAGTCAATATTTTAAAACTATTATCACACATTTGCAGCATATCCTGCCCAAATTTGCTGTTTTAAAAACACTTTGAAATTTAGCAATGATTATGTGTTATGTACCACATCTGCACAATAAGCTGGGTAATAAAGATGAATATTATATTATCCTTTCCATCAAGGAACTCAGTTTTGTAGGACAGACTCATGACTATGTAACTAATAACCAAAAATGCCATGTGACAAGTTCAAAGGAGTATTATTTCTTCTTTCTGGGGAGAATGGGGAAAAGCAAGATGAGAGACAGACTCCACAGAGGAGTTGCTATCTTAGACCTTGGTGTGGAGAGGGCATTCCAAATACAGAGAACTGCACAGAGGACTCAGTGTGTTCAAGAGATAAGGAAAAGCTTCATGTGGTTGCAGACAATCTGGGTCAGAAAGGAAGAATCTGGAAACTCTGATTGGGATCAGATTATGAAAGATCTCAGATGTCAAGCTGAGGAGATTGGACCTCATCTTCTAAGGGAATGGGGACCCATCAAAGACTTGTAAGCAGAAAAAGAGCATGGTTAGATTGGAATTTTGGAAAGATAACTTGGCAGAAAAGTGGAGTGTAAACGAAAATGGGGAGAGACAAGAGGCTAGTGGGGGGATGATTTAGGTTCTTATCACTACATTTTCCTGTGACTTTGGGATAGACTGATTCCACAGCAGGTCCATTTGGTCTTATCATTGCTCATTCTTGAAAATAACAGTTAAAGAAATGCCACTTTTTTCAAAATCCTAGTTAAAACAGAACTTCTCTAGTCTTCTATTCAAAGCTAGCTTGAGAACATTCTATTTCTGGTTGCTCAGTAATCAAATGCTCAGGAAAAAAGCTTGTCTCTTCCTAGATAGCACTCAGACCACTAATGGCTTCAATTAGTTATATGCAGTTAACGCTTGAATTTTCTTAGCTCCATTTCAGTGTTGATATAAAAGAGCGATGAGTAAATGTGAGGCATGTATGAAAAAGTCTGCATATTGAGCAGGATGTGTGTTCTCTCTTAACTCGTCTGAAAGTGATCCAATCAGTTCATCCTCCCACCTCCTGAAATTAGCTTTTTCTCAATCACAAGGCACAACAAAGGGGCAATTATCAGCCCCACTCCACCCCATAGAGAAACAACAGCTGATCAACTCAGCTAGAGAAGAAAAGACAGCCTGGAACCATTATTTAATCATCTCAATTTGCATCTCTGCCTTGGTTGGGGGATGAACCTAGGAGAACACATCGAGTTCGTTAAAAAATAAATAAATAAAAGGATCCTTTCTGAATATGCTGATTTGTTGGCTGGGTAGATATTTATTCATTCTCTGTGGAGTTAGCTGAAAGCATTATTGATAGTAGTAGAATAGTCCATCTGAAACAATGTTTAAAAATCAGCAAAAGAACATTTGACTCTTTCAATGTGAGATGCCTCTTAGTTCTCCTGCAGGGAAATAACATAAGTAATCACACATCAGTCCTATATTGTATCACCTTACTACTATGAATAGCATCACGGCCTCCAAGTATACAATTTAAATAATCGGAGAGATTATATGACAGCTGACTCAGAATTTAAATATTCTTTCCAGTAAATCTTTCTGAAGATTTTACAGTATGAGTCAGGAGATTCTTGAGGATAACCTTGGGTCTAGGTAAGTCTGAGAATAACAACTGGTATGCTCAAACCTGTGTTTAAAGGGGCATTTTCACCTAATTGACTGCATTTAGCTGGTCAGAGGCATAAAAGGTTTTG
This sequence comes from Meles meles, assembly GCF_922984935.1. Classification (NCBI taxonomy): domain Eukaryota; kingdom Metazoa; phylum Chordata; class Mammalia; order Carnivora; family Mustelidae; genus Meles; species Meles meles. Next base: position 67,283,687 of record NC_060072.1, read on the forward strand.
GCTTTCCAGTTCTTAGGCTCAAAAAAAGAAAGAAAATAATTCAAAACAAATATGAGAAGTAAATCAGTATCAGTAAATAATATGTGACCCTAAGAGTTAAATTCTTTAAATTGGTGTGACCAAAAATCCAAAATGCAGGTCTTAGGGTCCCAGGTGAGTGCAACATCACTATGTTTGCCTCACTACTCCTCTGCAAAGGGACATGTAAGCTATTCTGAAAGCAACTAATACCTTGACATATTTTGGGAAGTAGCACATAAATCAAGAATAAACTTGCTCAAGTTGACCCAGACTTTAAAACTTTTGCAATTATATGGTATGACTAAGCCTGCTAAATGCTTAATTTTTACACAGTACCATGAAGAATCTCCCTTAAGAGCCCTGAACTATAGTAATTTAGCACAATGGTCAGGTTTGTTAACAAAAGGATAGGCCTACAAGGGAATCAGAAAGGACAATCGAGGATAGATTAACTGAACAGCTTTTTAAATAAGCATCTTGGGGGCACCTGTGTGGCTCAGTTGGTTAAGCAACTGCCTTTGGCTCAGGTCATGATCCCAGGGTCCTGGGATATCCTGTGATGGAGTGTCACATTGGGCTCTCTGCTCAGCGGAGAGTCTGCTTCTTCCTCTCCCTCTACCCCTTCCCCCTGCATGTGCTCTCTTGTTTTCAAATAAAAAAAATAAATAAATCTACAAAAATAAAATAAGCATCTTGGCTGATTTAACTCTAAACTGTCCTCTTCTGTTTTAAACAGAAAATAATTTATTAAGCAAATGAAATTTATTTCATTGTTCTGACTTATTTCAAATATTGTTCTTTGATATATTTTAGGTAGCCAAAAAGTTTTCAGAAATTTTTAAAAAGTAAATATTGTTTTTTTTTTTTTAATTTTAAAAACTGAAATACTTGGAGGCACCTGTGTGGCTCAGTGGGTTAAAGCCTCTGCCTTTGGCTCAGGTCATGATCCCAGGGTCCTGGGATGGAGCCCCACATCAGGCTCTCTGCTCAGTGGGGAGCCTGCAACCCTCTCTCTCTCTGCCTACTTGTGATCTCTCTCTGTGAAATAAATAAATAAAATCTTTTTTAAAAATTAAAAAAAAAAAAACCTGAAATACTTAGTTTAAATTCTGGGGAAATTTCAGATTCCTAGACTGGAGTGTTAACAATAGCAGAGATCCTAACTGCATAGCAGTAAATAACTTTCTTTTCTTCTCTACTTAAGCCATATTTGAGACTATTACAGATCCTCTTATTATATTCAAGCAACACAGAATTAATGTGTATAAAACAAAATCCTTAATGTCAACCAAAATCCTAGTTCTTGATGGTACACATTTGGAAATCATTTCATACTTTTGTTATGGAATCTCCCATCTCTTTTTCAAGCATAGGGTTTGCATATCTTCAGAATTAAAACCACTTCAAGCTTTATAATCTCTGTAGATCATTGTTTTGTTAGGACATACCATGCTGGTTTCATCAACCCGATCAAATCTCTGCCTTCAGGCAGACATCTGCAGTTGTTGGCCTCCAGGTGCTTGAGAGTCCCTGTACTTCAAGACACTCCCCCTAAAGAAAAAAAAAAGAAGAAGAAAAACCTCCAGGAAGTCTGCAGGTGCAAGTGTGTTTTAGGGGAAATTAATGATGGATTGCCCTTTTATGTTGTGTATTCAAATAGGCGGTTATGTGTTTGCACTGATGTAGTTCTGACCTTAAGTACACAAAACATGAACTCAGAGCCTTTTCTTGGTACTTGTGATGGAGTTCCCCTTTCTCTTGGGCAAAACACGTATCTTTAAGAGTACTGACTAAAGTATTGAAGAAATTTAGTTTTCTGGGGTGGGGGAAAACATCTAAAGAATCTCTGTGAAGGACCATTGCTACTAGAGAGAATAAACTCATATATATCATTGCCACATCACTTTGGGAATTTATCTATGATGAAGACAAGATTCACAGGGCTGTTCTGGCCCCAAAGCCAAAGACAATGTGAAGTAGATGGCTTACGTCCAAGACCCCAGATGCCCAACGGCACAGATTGCCAGCCACATAGTTTTCTGCAAGTTTTTGTTCTTTATCCTTTTGGTTATTTTCTGCCTTATGTACTGGTTCAGGAATTTAAATAATTAGTAGACACTCTTATTCTTTTTTTTTTTTAGACACTCTTATTCTTTTTTTTTTTTTTTTAGACACTCTTATTCTTAACCATGGTACACCCAATATCCTTAATCCCAACAATTAGTAGAAATAAGCTTCAACCTCCAGACAGGGACAAAGTTGAACTACCTCTAGCAAAGCAAAGGAAAAGGCCACGTGGCTATTGAAAAAAAGATTAAAGTAGCTTAAGAAACATATGGATAATGTTTGCTTACATATTTTTTTGTCTCGGTGTTTCTGTGTTGCAGTTACTAAGTGTGAATAACTCTAGAGCCACTTTCTGTCCAGAAGATGCTATAAATAATTACCCAACAAGAAGAATCAGAAGGACTGTCAGTTAAGACAGCAACACTCAGTACAAGAGCACAGCCAACTGAACAGTGGTACAGATTTGGATTCCTCATTTTCCTTAAGGAGAATGGTATATCCTTCCACTTAAGTGGAGGAATAACCGGAAGGAGAGACAGACAGATGAAAACTGGCTCTGCTGACAGTTAGTGAGGAAGGTACTAAGAATCAAGACATAAATCACAACTTGCAAATCTGCACAACTCACAAAACAGATAATAAAAATATGATGAAAACAAAATATCTAAGCTCCAACTCTTAACTCTAGCTCATTCAGACCTTATTTCTCTAATAGTAATTCCAGACAGATTCACATATTCTAAAGATAAGGCCACGGAGTAGTCTAATAACTCACCTAGTTTACAACTTCTTGAGATAACTCTGCTAAGGCCTTCCAATGACTGACTTGTGCCCTCAAAAACCTTGAAGTACCCTTCCTTAGTTTACCCTTTTGAGATGCCTCACTGTTCCCCTGATGTGCATTTCCCTTCCTTCAGCAACAAATGAAGCCTAACTTTGTTCAACACAGTTATGCTTCTTAAGTCTGTGTACTTCTTCCTAAGTATACAAGGATGGGAGTGCACTACAGTATTATGCTTAAAGCCATGAACTCTAGAACCAAATCGTCTGGGTTTGAATCCCATCCTGCTACTCACTAGCTGAGGGAACTTACCTCTCTGTACCTCAGTCTCCTCATCTGTTAACTGGAGATAATAATTAGATCTACTATAGAAATTTGTTGTGAAGATTAAATGAGTTAATATATACGTAAAGTGCTTATAAATAATGCCTGGCATGTAGTAAGTTGTTGCTGTTACCACCAGAGGTAAATCAAGGGTTTAGTAATCACTGGGGAAATGCAAATTGAAACCACAATGAGCTACCACCTCACGACTGTTAGAATGGCTGTTACCAGAAAGATAAGAAATAACAAGTGTTGGTGAGGATGTGGAGAAAAGGGAACCCTGCACTGTTGGTGGGAATGTAAACTGTGCAAGCATTATAGAAAGAGTATGGAGTTTCCTAAAAATTTCTAAAAAGAACTACGACTATATGATCCAGCAATTCCACTTCTGGGTATCCAAAGGAGATGAAAATGCTATATTGAAAAGATTTGTACTCCCATGTGCATTGCAGCATTATTTATAATAGCCAAGACATGGAAGTAAGCTAAGTATCCATGATTAATAAATACATGGGTAAAGATGGATAAATGAATAAAGAAAATGTACATATATATATATATCACATTTTATGTACTACATATATATATAGTACATATATATATATTCATATATACACACACACAATGTATATTATTTAGCCATAAAAAAGAAGATCTTGCCATTTGCAAGAACATGAATGAAACTTGAGGGCATTAGGCTAAGTGAAATAAGTCAAATAGAGAAAGACAAATATGATTACACTTAAATGGGAATCTTAAAGAAAGCAAGCAAACAAACAAACAAAAAGACCCAAAACTTAGAAAGAACAGCTTAGTGGTTGTCAGAAGTGAGGCTGGGCATTGTAGAAAATGGGTAAAAGTGCTCAAAAGGTGTAAACTTCCAGTTATAAAACAAATAATTTCTGGAGATATTATGTATAGCATGGGGACTATAGTTAATAATAGTATGTTACATACTTGAAAGTTCTTGAAAAAGTAGATCTTAAAAATCTCATCACAAGAAAAAAATGTATAACAATGTGAGGTGATGAATGTTAAGTAGACTTAGTGTGATGATCATTTCACCATGTATTCAAATATCAGATCATTATGTTGTACATCTGAAACTAATATAATGTTAAAAATATCATTATGTCTCAATTTTTAAGAAGTTTGGAAGTGAGAATCCATCATTTGGGTAAAATCCTCTAGGTAAAGAGAAAAATAATCCTAGAAAGGCATTGATTGAACGGAGCAAGAGAGGGTCTCTTGGACATCATCTTGGACTGGGCAGTGTTCCTATGACAGTCTTGTGTAGTAGGTGCTGTTTCTTGGCTATTTAAAGAGCCTTCGAGGTCCCCTTCTCACTAGCCACCTCCCACTATGGTCTGGAGAGCTATCTACTCCCATTCCCAGACTTCCTTACAACTGGGGACAAAGAAAAGCAAGAAATCTTTGGAGGGGGCTCCTGGGAGAAATTTTTCTTTCCAGATTAAAAAAAAAAGAAGAAGAACCCTTCATACTTCATCTTGCCTTAAAAGTGAATGTGAAACCTGAAGCCTTGTTGGATTTATTCAAACAAAGTTAGAAATACGAGGAAGAAAACAAGCATACGAGGATGGTGGAAGATAAAGGTAGGAACATTCTGAATGCTTGGTGGCATGCAGAGCTACTGAACCAATGCCAGCAAACACCTAACTTCAGATTTCTTGTTAGGAGAGAGGGAAAAAGCACCTATTGTTTAATCTACCACTAATCAGATTTTGTTGTTGTTGCTTGCCCAGAAAGCATTTCTATCAGATACAGCGTGTTATTCAGTCTTTACGTATATGCATGTGGAGAATTAACATCAATGCTTCATGTCCCATCAGTTCTTATAAAAAGTTCCTCACCCTCTGCAGCTGCACAAAATTGAGTGCTCATCAGAATGACCTGGATATCTTTTAAGAAATAAAGACCAGTGGAAACGATACCCAGAAATATTGCCTCAGTAGATCAGAGGTGCATTCTGACATGGGGTTCATGGTTTAGGAACCACATCAAGATCCATTCTAGCTCATAAGCCAAGTGAAAAAATTCTAGTTATTTTGAGTTAGTCCCTTTCTAAAAGAACTAAGAAATTCTAATAGCTAAGGATAATCCATAGCTATTATCCAAGAAAATTCAATCATTCAAGAATGGAACACACATACTTCAGCACTTTGTTTCTCAGTCTAGAGTCTTGGAAGCCCATCCCAAAAGTACTGAAATATTCTGAGATTGAGACCCAGAAACTGGCATTTTTTTTTAAGATTTTATTTATTTATTTGACAGACAGAGATCACAAGTAGGGAGAGAGGCAGGCAGAGAGAGAGAGGAGGAAGCAGGCTCCCTGCCAAGCAGAGATCCCGATGCGGGGCTCGATCCCAGGACTCTGGGATCATGACCTGAGCAAATGGCAGAGGCTTTAACCCACTGAGCCACCCAGGCACCCCAGAAACTGGCATTTTAAACAAATACCAGACAGGTTCTGATTCCTCTCCTCTAGGTGATTACAGACTACCACTCACTCCTTCAACAATATTTATTCATCAGTCACCATATAGCAGGCATTGTTCCAGGCACTGGGTGTCTGTGAACAAGATAAACTAGGCCTGTATCCTGGGATGGCCTACATGATGGTGTGGGTGGAATAGGGACATAGGCCAATTAAAAAGGAAAGAAATAAATCAACAGAATTTCAGATAGTAAGTTCTATTTTAAAAAAGAAAAAAACGACAACCCATCATGATGATGGAACAGACAATGTGTGCTTGCAATGGCATGGAGGAAGGTGTCAGGGAAGGGCCCACTACAAAAACAACGTTGAATCTAAGGTCTGAAAGAACAGAAAGGGTCAAAACCTTGCAGTGAATAACAGAGAGAAGAGCTTTCCAGGAACCAGTAAGGCAGAGGCCTGGAGCAAGAATTAGCTGGCATATGTGAGGAACAGAAAGAAGGCCAGTTTAGAGGGAGCCGTAAGAGAGGGGGTCAGAGTAGACACATAAGGTTGTTGGGCCAGTGTAAGAGGTTTGAGAAAAATACAATTTTTATGGGAAGCTAGCAAAAGGATCCTTTTGAACAGTTCTTGCTATGTCATAAATTAGTTGACAAGGAATTAGGTCCAGTCACACAGAAGCCATAGATTGTGCCGGTGAAGAATGGAGCAATTTGGCAGTGGTATTTTTCTAAGCTTTTGTTACTCAAATTGTGGTCCATCAACCGGCAGCATCTCCATCATGTGAGAACTTACTAGGAATGCAGAATTTATGGTCTTACTCCAGACTTTGGAAAATCAGAACTGTATTTTAAGATTTTCAGGTTCATGTGCACCTTCAAGTTTGAAAGTTACTGCTATTAAGCCATTAACCTTGTCTGTATATTGGAATCACCTCGGAGGTTTAAAAACACTGATGCCTCAGTCAAATTTCAGAGATCTTATTTGAAGGAGGGACAGAGGTAGGAGGTGGAGGGGACATCAGGATATTTATAAGCACAGCAAACACTAAAGTATGATTGATATGCAAAAGGTTGTATGAGATGCTCAAACAAATGTGGATTCTTACGCCTTCTCCAAAGATTCTAATTCAGAAGGTCTGGGACAGGTTTAGGAAACTTCCATTTTTAACCAATATGACACAATTTGAGAAACACTGCATTAAGAAACTGTTGAAAGTGGGACACCTGAGTGGGTCAGTAGGTTAAGTGTATACCTTTAGCTCAGGTCCTGATCCCAAGGTCCCAGGATTGAGTCCCACATTGTGATCCTTGCTCAGCGGGATCCTTGCTTGTTTGCTTCTCTCTCTGCTTGTGCATACACATGCACTCTCTCTCTGTCTCTCTGACAAATAAATAAATAAAATCTTTAAAAAAAAAAAAAGAAATTGTTGAAGGAAAAAGAAATACTATGAAATGAGGATGCCAATTAATTTGGTTGTTGATTGATGTATATCTGTGGGTAAATCTACTTAATAACTGCTCATCTTCTGAAAGCATAATAAAATAATGTAGATGTCTGATGATTATCATCCAAAGATCAGAGATATCCTCCTGTCAGAAGTTATACTGGCTGTAAAGATTTTATAAAACATTCTGTAATCTAAGAAAGGGCCAAGGTCATGCACCAGCCTGTACTAAGGAAACCTTACATGTAGGGAGAAATTTCTTTGTAGGCTATAGAAGGAATTTTGCTTTTAAACCACATACTGTATAATGACTGACAACTAAATCAAGAAGTTCCTTATAGTTTCGGAGAACTTAAAAAGCAGGATGGTACGAATAGAGGGACCATAACTACTGCTCTGCAGTGAGCCAGCTCTTCCAAACTCTGAGGTCCCACCTTTTCCAAGATTTTGTGCAACACTCACACCTCCAGCATTCTTCTTGTCTAAACTTCATTCAGGCCCTCAGACTGCGTATTACTTGATTCATTTCTATTTCATTCCTTGTTAATTGTCTTGTATGTGACAGCTTCATTTTTTAAACAAGATTGTTAAAGACAAGGATTAAAGACAAGGACGATGTCCATCTCATACTTTTATTTCACACAGTGCCTGGACATTGCTGACTACACAAAAGAAGCAATTGCTGTTTGGCTGAACATTGGCAATAAATACTTTATACTGTCTTCCTGAATGGTTTCATTGGACATGATGAGTGATCCTTAAAATAGGAAAAGCACACTCATTACTGGGCGATTCTAAAATATAAGCCATCCATCAGTATTAAAACAGCAATAAGAATAGCAACCAAGTAGTTTTGTTGCACTTTAGTTTTTTTCAAAGATTTATGGGAGTTGTATCATTGAATTCCCATGATGACCTTTGACAACTGTTGAAAAGAATTTTTTAAATTATTTTTTCCATTTTATTTATTTTTTTTAGTGTTCCAAAATTCATTGTTTATGCACCACACAAGAATTTTTTTAATTATTATGGTGAGAACACTTAACATGAGATCCACCTTCTTGACAAATTTTTAAGTGCACAATGCAATTGCTAACTATTGGAACCAAATTGTACAACAGATCTCTAGAATGTATTCATTTTGCTTAACTAAAAGTATATAGCATTTTTAAAAGAACCCCATTATTGTTTTCCATACTAACTGTGCTCCATTTTACATTCCCATCAATAGCGTATAAGAGTTTCAATTTCTTCACATCCTCACCTACATTTATCTTTTGTTTATTTGGTAACAGCCATCTTAACAGGTGTGAGGTGATATGTCACTGTGGTTTTGATTTACATTTCCCTGATGATGAGTGATGTAAACATCTTGTCATATATCTGTCGGCCACTTGTATGTCTTTGGAGAAATGCCTACTGAAGTCTGTTGCCTATTTTTAAATGGTTTTGTTTATTTATTTATCCAGCTAATTATTTATTTAGCTATTTAGGGATTGAGTTTAGGAGTTCCTTATATATTTTGGATATTAACCCCATATCAGACATGTGGCTTAATTTCCTTTCCAGGTAATTTGTTGTTAGTCTATAGAAATGATTTTTGTATGTTTATTTCATATCCTACAACTTTATTGAATTCATTTATTAGTTCAAATGGTTTTGTTTGTAGTCTTTAGGGTTTTCAACCTATAAGATCATGTCATCAGCAAGCAAAGATTATTTTACTTCTTCCTTTCCAATTTGGGTGCCTTTTATTTCTTTCTCTTGCCTGATTGCTTGGCTAAGACTCCTAGGACTATGCTGAATAGAATTAGCAAGAGTGGATATCCTTGCCTTATTCCTGATTTTAAAGGAAAAGCTTTCAGCTTTTCATCATTGAGTATGATATTAGCTATGGGCTTTTCACATAAGTCTTCTACTATATTGAGGTAAGTTCCTTTTATATCTAGCTTATTGAAAGTTTTTATCAAGAAAGTGTGCTTAGTTAAGATCCCCCCCTTTTTGAGGTTGATGAAATTGGGGCTCAGAGAACTCTTAATCAGGATGCCACTGGCCTATATGTTGCCCACGTATGAATTAGGAAAAGATGATCCTTCCTTCACGGGAAAGAAGAGAGGATGCCAATCTGGCAAGTGAAATACCCACTGCACCTCAACTAGATGACCTTCTGTAGAGCATAACTTCTAAAATTGCGGCAGAGGCTTTACTTGCAAAAACTTTCCCATTGCCTCTTGACACATCAAAATAAAATGAAAGGCTTAATTTTAATGTTCTTTCCACTACCCACACTGGTCAGACCAGGGTATATTTGTTTGAGTGTGTAAGAAGGCAAGAGAACAAAATTCCCAACCTATAGCCAGAGAAAATCAGCCATAAACAACATGAAGAGAGGAAAAATAACTTGCATAGCATAGATTTTGCAACTGGAAAACTATAGGGAAAGACATCCCAGGCAGGTACTCTACCTTGAGAGAAAATGATTGCAGTAGGTTACAAAAATGGCCATCGTACTTTGTATCTCCTCCATCAAAAGGTGGAGTCTATTTCCTCACCCACTTAATTTAGGGTGGCCTTGTGACTGAGATTGATAGAATATGGAAGAAGTTGCAACATGAGAGTTCTGCACCTGGGTCTCCGCAAGCCTGGCAGCTTGGAGACTACTGATGAGAGACATGTGGCCCAGTCATCCCCAACTTCCCCACAATGAGACAACCACTAGAAAAATGAGTGTGGCCACCTGCATTCGCACATGGTCTGCAGCCAAGTCACCAGCTGACCCCAGACAGGAGTGAGCCTATCTACTCACATGTCTGTCTCAAATTAGCAGAAGCACCCAATTGACTCATAGCTCATGAATAACAAAAATGGTTGTTGTTTTAAGCCACTGTGTTTTTAGAGTGTTTATTTAGAAACTGATAAAATGAGTGACCCTGGAAACAAAAGAATCAGGCAGATTGTGAAACTGAGATGACATCTGCAAATAGCAATAGCCATTATCAGCAGCAGCAAGGCTAAAGAACAAAAAGACAGTGCATGGTATAGACATTACTAATCACATCAGCTTTTCATGTCATAATGTCAGAATTAGTAGTTGCCATTAGTGGCATATTTATTTATTTATTTATTTATTTATTTATTTTTTAGATTTTATTTGTTTATTTGACAGAGAGAGATCACAAGTAGACAGAGAGGCAGGCAGAGAGAGAGAGAGGGAAGCAGGCTCCCCGCTTAGCAGAGAGCCCGATGCGGGACTCGATCCCAGGACCCTGAGATCATGACCTGAGCCAAAGGCAGCGGCTTAACCCACTGAGCCACCCAGGCGCCCAGTGGCATATTTAGAAAGAAGAAAAGGCACCTAATAAATTTTACATATAGTAGGTTTTTTTTTTAAGTAATAGCAGAAAAATCACAAATAGCTACAGATGCTTCAACCATTTGATTTATTGATAACAAAAACCATGTGATTCACTACTTTTCCCAGGGCACCCTTCATAGAGAGCTAAGCTGATAATGCGAATATATGAGACAGCACTTCTCGAAATGATCAGATTCAGCTCTTCAACAGTAGACCCAACAATGGATTGTTACTTATAAGTTTTAAGATATGAAATAAGAATTATGGTTTGAAGGCCAAAAGGAGAAAAGAACAAAAAGAGGAGAGAGAAATTATTATGTCAACACTCATTCAATATTGAAGATGTCGTGCTGAATCATGGTATATTCCAACATTTCTTCCAAACCTCAAACCAACTCAAATTATCTTGCTAGAGGGTAGAAGAAAGGATAGGGAATTACATAAGGGATAGAATCCATATCCATACCAAATCCCACAGTGACCGTTTTTAGAAAATAATCATACAATGTGAGCACTTCATAGAGAAAGTTGCTTAGGAACTGAGGTACCTATTAAGTATACATTTTTTCATACCCCAGAAAATCTATTTGCAAAGAAAATTATGTTTGAAAGCAGACGACCTCTAAATTCCCAGATGTATCCTTGAAAACAATCTTGTCCTTCTGGGATTATTCTGAAGTCCATGTATAAAGCAATCATAGCGTCTTCTACTTTCCCAAGCTAGTGGTTCCATATGGTCCCTGAAATATATACAAACTCTAAAACTGAAATCCAAGACTTGTCACTATCTAGCTACAGTGTACCTTTCTGATAATCCCCATAAATGAACAATTCTTTTCCCTCTTAACCAAACGTAGGTAATGCTTTCCTGTCTCCATACTAACATCTTCTGTACTCATCTCTACTTTTTAAAAACAGCATCTGAACTTTGAAGTCCACTCAAAAGTCATTTCTTTATTGAAGCATGGATACTTTTCTACAATTTGGGATATACTCATGTCCTGAGTCTCATCTTTCTACCTCAGAAATTGGAAATCACATCCCCAGACTCCTTTATAGTTAGGAAGAAGTCATGTGACTGAGTCCAGCCCATTAGGAGTATGCCTTTTACCCCCTTGATAGACTGACTCAAAAAGAGCAGCATGAGAGGTGACTGTGCTCAGAGGAAGGAACCTTCTGGTAAGTGTAGTAGACGAAGCATCTAGTTCTTCAATAACATCGCTTCTCAGCAATTTGGATAAGATCAAGTGCGGTTCTTCAGTAAAAATGAGATCTGAGCTTCTAGTTACCAACTTTCATTGGATCTAAGATGTTATCAACTTAAAGAGGCACCATTATTTCACATAACTTTAAAATAATTTTTAATTCTTCCAATAAAGTTATGATATGATATGTTCTTATAACTTAGAATGTTTATTTCAAACTTATTGAAAAACATGTTAGACACATAGACATAGATGTTTTTCATAAAATATATTGGGTAAGGTTTTCACATTCAACGTCCAACTTTTTTTTTAAATATTTTGTTTATTTGAGAAAGAGAGCTCAAGTTGGGGAAGGGGCAGAGGGAGAAAACCTCAAGTAGACTCTGTGCTGAGGGTGGAGCCTAATGTGTATCTGGATCCAGGACTCTGAGATCCTGACCTGAGCCAAAATCAAGTGTTGGATGCCCAACCAACTGAGCCACCCGGATTCCCTTGAAGTGTGACTTTTTAAAATGACTTTCAGACTCAGAATCAGCCATGCCTATGTTTTGGCACACAATATCATCATTTATACCATTGGGACTGTTAATGATGTAGCATTTCTTTTTTTTTTTTTTTTTAAAGATTTTATTTATTTATTTGACAGAGAGAGATCACAAGTAGATAGAGAGGCAGGCAGAGAGAGAGAGAGGGAAGCAGGCTCCCTGCTGAGCAGAGAGCCCGACGCGGGACTCGATCCCAGGACCCCGAGATCATGACCTGAGCCGAAGGCAGCGGCTTAACCCACTGAGCCACCCAGGCGCCCTGATGTAGCATTTCTTAAAAGAATGCTCCACTATTGTCCCTAGGAATTTCTTCTAAACTGCCAGTGCCAATTCTATGAGTGTTGGTACATGTGAATGGGCAATGAGAGCTACATCATAACTGCCACTTGGCCAACAGAAATTACGAACAGCAGTCCAAATTTAGAGAGGTAAATACATTAGGAAAACAGTGTTTTAGAAAAAAATGAAGTATGTTCTACCTCCATTGGCGATTCCAAGAGTAGGAGTCACTTTCCAGTGTTCTGATGTTGTAGTTCATCTAATGAAAAACTGGTTAGCAGTGCCTAAAAGATCATAAAATGGAACAAATACCTCTACTTCTGGCTACCTGTCTTATAGTTTCCACCAGCCTAACACATAAGACTATGACACATATTCAAAGTAATTTACTGAGGGATTATAATAAGTAGTTTCAGAATGGAGGAACAAAAGATATAATTTTAGCTAATTTGGACTTTCAATGTGTCACACTAGGAAAGACACTTCATTCATTTATTTATTCATTTATCTATCTGTCTGTTTATTTGAGAGAGAGAGAGTTCACATCATGGGGGTGGCGTGGAAGGAGGGCGGGCAGAGGGAGAAGGAGAGAGAGAATCTTAAGCAGGTTCCACAGGCAGTGAGGAGCCTGATACTGGGCTCAAGCTCACCACCCTGAGATCATGACCTGAGCCAAAGTCAAGAGTTGGAAGCTTAACCAAATGAGCCACCCAAGGGGACCCTAGGATGGACGTTTTAAAACTTAGATTTCCATGCCCCAAAAGTCTCCCAGACCAACTGACTTCCAACTCCTCCTTCAGCAAAACTTACTACTTCCACAGGAATAAGTCTGACATTTAATTGCTTTCTGAGTTCTCCATCTCAATGTGTATCCTGGGCTTCAATTAGATGAGCACTGACATTCACATCTGCTGAATCTCATGGTGCCTGGATAAAAAATGGGCTTCAGATATGGGCAGGGGCTAAAGTGGGTTCTTCTGGACCACAGAACACCAATAAGAATCATGAATACACTGATTCCCTAACATAGTAACTATATCTACTAGAAATTTCTCAGCTGCAAATAATAGAAAATTTAATCCAACATGGTCTTATATTTATAACATTAATTATCTCTCCTATCAAAATCTCAGATAGGTCAGTCTTCAGGTGTCACATAGTGACCTTGACTCTGCTTCTCTAAGACCCTCTTAGGTCTGCCTCTGTAGGTTATTTTCATCCTCAGACTGAGAACTAGATAGCTGCCATAGAGCTAGGCATCATATCCAGATACAACAGTGTTTACAGAAGTTAATAATGACTCTCTCTGCTGCTCTTAGGAACAATAAGCTTCACAGAATCTCTCAGTTTTCCTCCACTTAAGACTTTATTGAACAGAATGGGATCACAAGCCTATCCTGAACCAATCACTGGTAAAGGGTTAGGACCACTATGATCAGTTTGGACCAGCCAGGACCCACCCCAGGGCTGAGGTCAGGACTGGGGCTTACCCACTGTGAAGAATGAAGTTACACAGAGCAGTAGATGCCTGAATAAAATCAGGGTCCTATTAGAAAGAAGGTAGTATGTGTGAAAAAAGATGTTAGTATGTTAACTATACTGGAATTTTTTAAAAAAATTAATGAAAAACCAAAACCAAAACCAAACCAAACAAAAAAGAAGTTAGGTAACCAATGGTATCTCCTAAATAAAGAATCCCTCTAAATTATAAATTTTTCCTAGAGATGGTACACTCTAATCATTACTGATGAAAGAATACTTGTTGATGTCAGAGCTTGGCCCTGCTCTCTAGGAATAGGTATTTGTATACTTTGGAACATTGGGTTCTTTTGGTTCCACCACAAGTCTGGTGACATCAAAAAACGTAGAGGCCTCTAAATGTCCTTTCTTCCTTACTGGAAAATGACACTGCATTGGATTGGATTATTTTTATTCACATTATCCCTCTGATAGAAAAGGAGTAAAAATGGAAAGCTTAATTAATTGTTTTATATAGGCCTAATCCTCCCCTCCACAACACAAAAATCTGTAAACCCCTCCAGGGAATAAATGGTGTCTTTTTCATATTTACATATCCTATGAAGTTAGCCTTATATAATAGAAACTCCATCTAATAAAGAAATGATGACTTGTTAATCTCATTCATTCTTTCCAGGATTAACCTTTATGACAGCTAATTAAGGCTCCAAGCTAGGTGTGGTCCATATCCAATGTGTGCGCATCAGCAGAGATCCTTTGGTTTTAGTATACTTTCCTCCCTGTGTCTCCAACCACAAGTATTGCCCAGAAGCAGGGACTTACAAGCTGGAATTCTAATGTTCCTTACAGTGGATGGTACAGGCTTAGGTTAGGGGCAGGAGGAGTGGAATACATTCCCTAAATCAGACAAGCACTACCTAGAGAAATTCAGACTTTGAGAAGACCTTACCAATCCATTTCCTTTCAGCTTTACCCATCAGATAGTTCCTCATTCTTAAGAATTAGTGGGTTAAAAAAAAAAAAAAAAGAATTAGTGGGTTGAAAATCCTCTAGGAGAGAATATCAAAATTGCAACATGTTCAGACAGATACACACACAAATAGTATGTTTAAATGAAATTCTCTAAATGATTTCAGATTTCTCCCTTTTTCTCCTTACTATCTCTTCTCTTATTTAATTCCCCTAGTTAAAAGATTCGTGTTCTTTCCCTTTCCCTTGTGGCACAGGATATTTGCTAAGTATATGGATTCATACCCTTCGGTTCTTATTCTTTGACTTGTAATTCTTATCTCTCTATTCTGTCCCCGGACTCGAAGTCTGTTGTTATATCTGAGAAGTCCTTAAATACTATGGTTACCCAAAGGGTCAAACTGTCTCTCCCCTAAACTGAACATTGCTGATTCATGGAATGCCTCAGGGACTGTCATAGCCACAGCTGAAATATCTAACCAAACAATGATGCTTAGGTAACAGCAGCTATTAAAAATGACCAACCCCTGTTACAAATGAATTAGCTACCCCTAATTTGAAAGACATTCAGTATGGTATTCACGCTGGGAATCAGGGAGGATGGCATTCCCTGAACTGATTCACACAATGCTAATATTTGTCAAGCAAATGAAGGAAAATATCAAGAGAGTAAAAAGTCAAACAAAAAAATCTCAATCTTAAGGTCATTTTCATTGTCTAATTGTCCCAGTGTGCTATCAAATGCTCATCTGAATGCCTGAGGAGTGAATAATTTCGGTTAATATCTATGTATTTCTATATAGAATGATGGCCAAATGTAATATATACATTTAATTAAATATTTCAATTAGGCTTTACAGCCTATAAAGTAACTTCACATGTACTATTTCATTTGATCATTGTGACATCGCCATGAAGTATGTGCTAATACTATCCCCATTCCACCGGTGAATAAATTCTGACTCTGAGAGATTCTGTGACTTTTTAAAATCCTTAAAACTAGCTGATTTAAAAGAAGAGACAGGACTAAAATCTAGGTCTTTCACTCACTCTTTCCATTGTTGACATTGCCAGTATACATTCATGATACACTATAGTCCTCATTGTCTAAACAATTGTACCAAAAATTAAAAGTCAACAGGTTGTAATTCAGGTGCCCCTTCCTTTATGTGGGGACTATGGCTTTGCCTTCCTGTCTCTCTCTCTTTGGTTTAATGTAAGATCACAATAATGTTTCTTTAAGAAACATTTGAGAGTACCTAATGAATGAGCAATATTCCCATGGAGAATTGGGAAGGACAATATGCTTAAAGGCTGCTAAGTGACACCAGGAAATATTCTACCATTGAAGTGGCTGAGCACTCAGTTTCCCCCCACTAGTCACTGTTTATGCATTCACTGATGCTCTCAGTATTTGAGTTCCATCCTTTAAATCAAGAGTATGACGCCTTGTTAAACATAGGATTGTCTAGGGATGCCTGGGTGGATCAGCGGGTTAAAGCCTCTGCCTTCAGCTCAGGTCATGATCTCAGGGTCCTGGAATCGAGCCCCGCATCGGGCTCTCTGCCAGCAGGGAGCCTGCTTCCCCCTCTTTCTCTCTGCCTGCCTCTCTGCCTACTTGTGATCTCTGTCTGTCAAATAAATAAAATCTTTTTTAAAAACCCATAGGATTGTCTAATGTACTTTTTAAAACTAATACTTAAGTACATGCTGCTTTATTATCTCCAGTTTATAATAGGAAAATGAGTTTCCATGACCCTTGGCTCTCTGTGGAAAAATATTGCCAACTTTTATTCTTCTAACAGCATCCATTAGAGCTTGAGATAGGCTCCATTCAAACACTATTCTTGCCAAGAACTGTAGGCCAAGATCTATGGTGACTAAACAGGACAGCAAATATGATTTTCAAGTTCTATCTAATGATGTGCTTTTGACAGGCAAGGTAATGTTGCTTGCATTTTAGGTCTTAACCTATGATGCTAGGCAATAGCCTTTCTTGTCAGGATTGAAAAAAAAATAAGGTTTCATGCATGCATTTCAGATGTCTGAAACTCCTATGAAAGGCAATATATAGTATTATATGAGATAGGATTTTGTAGATCAGATTTATTTTAGGTTTTTAATATAATCCTGCATTCTTTTGAATCAACATAGCAAATATATTAAGCTCATAACTCTACGGTGAAGTGGAAGGCTATTGCTCAGAGCTATTGTATGGGGAATGTAGCACTTAAACCACAGCTATAACAGGTCATTTGAGGGGAAAATGTGGTTTCAAAAAATAACTGGAAAATGCATTCATAGGCATTATTATACAATTGAATGTGGCAGTTAGGTAAAGGAGTGGGGCACTGACTCAGGTATGATACCATTCTGTCCAACTCATCTGCCATGACGGTAAAGTGTATTTCTTTACTGTAGGAAAAAAAGACAAATTAACATATATAAAGCTTTGGTTGATTAATGATGGAATCACTTAAAGGATAATAGCCAGCCTTTCCCACTAGCAAGGATCCTTACTGGGGTGTGGCAAAATAATATTCTCCATTCTGGCTATGTGATCTGATTATAGAGACTAATCTAATTGTATCATAGTTTGGGAGGTAAAATGAATACACGCAGGAATGAAAATAGGATCTGCCTTTGATGGTAAAAATAATTCATTTCTGGGCAATTCTAACTTATTATTACATAGGATATATTAAGACATTGTTATGTTTAACTGGACATTATTTTTATTAATTGATAATCTTTTAGTTTATTGATATAAGTGAGTGACACTCATGAGGAAAATAGCCAACTCAGAGTAGAAATCTGTTTTATTAAAAAAATGCAAATATGTAAATGTACCACAATGGGTATTGCAAGGAAAACTACTTGCACTTTTTAATATTCATTAATCCTCTCCTTTGAAACATCTACTGACTTCTGGAGGTGGGAGGCAGGGATAGGATAAAGGGTGGTGGTATTAAGGAGGGCACTAGTTGTGATAAGCACTGAGTGTTATATGTAAGTGATGAATCACTAAATTCTATTCCTGAAACCAACACTATACTATATGTTAACTAACTTGATTGTATATTTAAAAAAAATTTTTTTATTGACTTCCAAACATATGCCAAGTGCTGCTCTAGGCTTGGGAGGTACAACAAAAACAGACAAAAATGTTGGCCTCTGGGACTGGTGGGAGGTTCAGTCTTAAGCATCTGCCTTCTGCTCAAGGCATGATCCCAGCATCCTGGGATCGAGCCCCTCATGGGGCTCTCTGCTTGGCAGGATGCCTGCTTCTTCATCTCTCACTACCCATGCTTGTGTTCCCTCTCTCGCTGTCTCTCTCTCTGTCATACAAATAAATAAAATTTTTAAAAGATAAAAATTTTTTAAAAAATGTTGGCCTTTGCAGAGTTTGTAGTTATTCCAGTGGGAGGAGATAGACAATAAGTAATGTGAGTAAAATATTTAATATGTCAGAATTTAAAGATTTATGATAAAAATATTAGTCAAATATTTAGTAAATAAGAATTAAGAGGTTCAGAGTTCTATAGAAACTGTAAGTCCCATGTCATTAGTGTAACACCAGAACCTACCACAATGTCTGGCCTAGTAGATATTCAAGAAATATTTGTGAAGGTCTAAATGAACAAATGAACACTTTATGTTCTCTGAAAATAGCCCTGACACTACATCTCAAACTCATACTAGATTTTCTTTTTTTATCTGCTTACTTCCAAAAAAGATTGGAAGTAACTTATAACAAAAAGGTAAAAAGAATGTAGCTTAAGCAATAAAGAAAGAAATAGAATCGTGAGGTATGGCTTTTTTAAAAATACAGGGCTTAGACACAGTGGGTGATCAATAACTTAAGTGAAAGTATATTTGACAGCAATTTCCCCAAAGATGCATACATATTTTTCATATGACTTTTTCAAAAATATAGTGTATTTCCAAAATACACTATATTCCTTATCAAAAACAGAGGGGGCAGGTCCAAGTGTGATTTTGAAAGTAAAGAGGGGGAATGTCTTGATAAGGCATTTCCATTGGCATTAGGGCAATAATCCAAAGGCATGTGGCTTTCTTTTTTTTTTTTTTAAGATTTTATTTATTTATTTGATAAATAAGTAGGCACAAGTAGGCAGAGAGGCAGGCAGAGAGAGAGAGAGAGAGAGGGGGGAGGAAGCAGGCTCCCTGCTGAGCAGAGACCGACATGGGGCTCAATCCCAGGACCCGGCATGTGGCTTTCTTTAAAATTCCAAGAGTAGGGGTGCCTGGGTGACTCAGTCAGTTAAGCGTCTGACTCTTGATTTCAGCTCAGGTCATGATCTCAGGATTCTGAGATGGAGCCTGAGCCCCACCTCAGGCTCAGTACAGAGTCTCCTTCCTCCTGCTCCCTCTCCTTCTGGTCCTTTCCCCGCAGCACCCTCCCACCCACCCACCGCTTACACACTCTCTTTCTCTCTCTCTCAAGTAAATAAATAAATCTTAAAAAAATAATAATAAAGTTCCAAGAGTAGAACTTAGCATAAAGTAGAATCTCAATAAATGCTGACATAAAACCATCAGATAAAATTGATTCTTGGACGATCTGTACAGTGTGGTAATAAGATCAGGCAATCAGCATAAAAAAAAAGGATGTTCTTTTTATTTTGGTCTGTTTTCAGCAAGGATGTTTAGTGCGTCAATAACCCTGATCAAAGAAGGGTTCTTCTCATAAATGAAACAAGATGGGATTGGGAGGGAGACAAACCATAAGTGACTCTTAATCTCACAAAACAAACTGGGGGTTGTTGGGGGGAGGTAGGGTTGGGAGAGGGGGAGGGGGTTATGGACATTGGGGAGGGTATGTGCTATGGTGAGTGCTATGAAGTGTTTAAACCTGGTGATTCACAGACTTGTACCCCTGGGATAAAAATACATTATATGTTTATAAAAATAAATAAATAAATAAATAAATAAATAAATAAATAAATAAGAAGGGTTCTTCTCAATCTCTTCAACTAAATAGATAAATAGATAGCATTCAGGAACCCATATGGGTGGGTGAGAGAGGACCACAGTTGCCTAACCAGTCATATCAGCCAAATCAACACTAACAGATTTGTGGATATGAGATGTAGCAGCCAGAGCCAACATCATACCAGAAGCAATGTAGTGTCAGACAAAACTGAATTCAAGCCTTAGTTGCAGTAATTGTCCACCATAGTTGGGGCAGCAATCTATTATAAATGAAATGAAGTCTTTGCCATCCTAAGTATAGGAGCTCAATAATGTTTGTAATTATTATTGAATGTAGATAACATCTGGGATATTTTGGAGACTAAATTTCTGGGACATCAACAAGAAAGAAATTTAGGAAAATCATATGGCATGGTGAAAAGAGAAGATTTCCTAAGACTTTGGAGTAGGAATTACACAATCATCTCAAGAAAGGGGCAGATGTTGCTTACAAAGAGGAGAACAATTGAGATACTCTGGATGGTGCAAAAAGATATTAGAATTATAAGCTAGAGTCAAATTGGTCTACACAAGTCCAGATGAGCAGATATGAAGGCTCCTATAATATCCTGCCCCTCGCTAAGTGTGTGAAGGAGTTAAGAGATTTTTCAACCAGCAGCCAGGATAGCTCATCCCCTTCTTTGAAAAAGGTCTGAGGGGCGCCTGGGTGGCTCAGCAGGTTAAAACCGCTGCCTTCGGCTCAGGTCATGATCCCAGATTTCTGGGATCGAGCCCCGCATCGGGCTCTCTGCTTGATGGGGAGCCTGTTTCTCTTCCTCTCTCTCTCTGCCTGCCTCTGCCTACTTGTGATCTCTGTCTGTCAAATAAATAAGTAAAATCTTTAAAAAAAAAAAAAAAAAAGAAAAAGGTCTGAAAGTTAACATGGTTAAGAAAGAAAAATACCTTCCAATGGGCAATGGGAAGAATGATGAGGTGGGCATGGAGATTCTTACGGATAAAGAAGTCCTTCCTTTAATTCCTTCTTTATTTCATAATTCCCTTCCCTTCGATGCCTTCCATCTTCTCTTCCTCTTTCTTCCTTCCATTTTCTCTTTTTTTTCCCTAACTTATTCAACAAGGGTCTGCGATGGAGTGATTTCCTCATTGTTATTTGCCACTGGATTCTGGATAAGTCAGGTGCTGAAAGATGCTTTCAGGTTTTAGTTTGCTTGAATTAGACCTGATGTATTTTTCATTCTTCCTTTCTACATCTCCTAATGTAGAAAAGTGCAGCATTCAGATGAAAAATACATGGGTCCTCAAGACAAGTTCCCCCATTGGAGAACAGGAAACAAAACTTGTGATGACTGTGAATGAACTCTCTGAGAACCAAATGAAAATCACAGAAATAGAAACCAGATGTAAGCAATCATGAATCCAGGGCAATGCTCTGCCTCCGATTTATTTTTAGCAGAAATGTTATTAAAGTCTTTTCAGTACCATAATTAATTTTCAAGGATTGCCATTAACATCATAGTGTAAAATGGGACAAGACATTTTTTTTTTTTTTTGCATGCAAAGTTTAGTGGAAAATATTGATTTTTAAAGTAGTTTGCTGTGTGTTTGGTGGTTGTTGGGGGTATTCAATGGTTTTTCGTTTTTCCCAGTTTGAACTAGGAGTAATGAATCTCTCGTCAGAATGTAATTCGTCTTTAGATAATAGTGGCTGTTTATATATTTAGGATGTGTCAACCTCCTCCAGGCTGGGAAGTATCATAGCCTAATATAATATTTGGCTTTCAAGTTTTGGGTGTGCAACAAGAGGATCAACAGTCTTGTTGGCTAAAATCAACCCAAGGTATTAGAGTTTGGACATGAACTTGGCCTGCCCATGCCAGAGGGAATACAAGTACCTTCTTTCAGGCTCTGAATGAAATCATTAATTATGTCAGCAGCTCCAGCGATAGACCTGGAGACACTTTGCACTACTTAGCAAACAGGCTACCTTCTCAACTGTTTAGAAGTCTGGGGAAGATCTTTAAGATCTGTACTCACTGTACTTACACAGCCCTATCCCTGCAAAATCCTCAGACTCTCCTTGATCCTGTGTCTCTTTGGTTTTACCACACCGGGGTTGGAATGAGATGAGGGAAATATGTGGCTATGATGCCCAGACTGTGTATTATAGAACTAAAAGAACATCCTGGTGCACCTCGACAATGAAACTCTTTTAAAATGAGGGCTTTTGGAACCATGTCAACCACACTTGAGTTCCTGCTCCATTTAAGGCCATCATAGGTCTTTTGAGGAGTAATTTAGCTGCTATAGACATGTACATTTTTGCCTGTTAAGAACAGCTTTACAAAGAATATGACCTGTGTTTATAGGACAAAAAAATTTTTTTAATCCTTTCCACAAAAAGCAGCTTCCCTTTTTTTTTAACCATTAAAAATACTTTGGCAGTTTTATGTATAATTACAGATTAGCAGGATGAGAATTAAAGGAACAAAGTGCAACAAAATTCTGCTAAGGTCAGTTTTCTTAACATAAGTACGCTCACATAGTAATTGACTTCAGTATATTATAATACATCAAAAGTCCACACTTCCCCCCTCATTTACAGTATCGGGTAGTGAAGCACAAACGAAGTGAAGGGGGAAATATCTTCAGGAAAAGCATGAAATACAGCACTAAGCTTTTCAAACTTAAGCACAGAAACTTTTGAGACTGACTGAGACACAGGATGCCCCCAAATCCACCACGATTTTAAAAAGAATATGCTTTATGAAAGGTTCCTTATAGCAGATCAAAGTGCTTCATAAAAGAATTTTGAAAAACAGATCAAAGATAATTAAAACTACACTTTCATTTCTCTCATTTCATTTCATTTCATTTCTGCATCTCTCAAAAGTGCAATTCAATTCCACAGATATCTTCAGAAGACCAACTCTGGGCATATAGCAGTGTTGGGCACATTGGGAAGGTAAGTACACAAAGGAGAGATGGATAGATTTTTTTTTTCTTTTTTAGCTCATAGACAATTATATCAATTGACTATTTAACTGTTGAAAGCGGTGGGGGTGGGGGGTAAGTCCAGCAGCTTTAACAGAGCTGCTGGTGAGGACGATTAAAACCCTCTCTAAAAAATATATCAAGTTTAGCGGATTAAAGAATGAGATCTTAAAAATCTAATAAATGAGCAGTTGGGGAAAACTAATTTTTTAAAAAATAAAGAAACTGGGGGGAATTAGATAAACTTTGAAGGGAGAATTCTCAATGGGTATCACCATGGGACAGAGGAAAATACTAAGGCACCAATAGAGGGGAGGTAGGAGGAAAAAGCACCTCATAACAAAAGTAATGAGCAGATAAAGGATAAAAAAATGATATTTATTTATATCATTTTATTTCTTCTCCTTTCTATGAAAGGAGAGTAAAGAGATGTATAGGGGGAACTTCACTATCAAAGAATTAATAGAACAAAACTAATCTTCTGAGTTACAAAATAATCATACTAAAATATTATTATGACAGTTTCATAGTTTTTAAGGAACTGGGTACACATTTAAGTCTTATTTCATTTATTTTTATAAATAGTCAAAGAAAGAGAAAGTAAAGGTTTTATATCAATTTTACTGACTCAGGAAAATGTTTAGAAGACTTATAGAAAGATTCCATTTTTCTTCACTATTTTTAATTTGTAGATCCAGATACTGAGAGAAAAGCTATGAAAAATTATTGAGTCATCACACTTTCTATTTTACATCAGGCATTCTCTAGGTTGTTTATAAACACATACACTCTATCTCTTTTTTAAGTACTGCACCACCATAAGAAAGAATGGTAAAAGCAACAAGCAATGTTTTCAATGTGATGTCTTCTGATTTATACAGAAATATGTAAATATATATATCTGTTGGGTACTGGATGTTAGATATACCCTCCCCATAAATAAAGACACAAATTCAAATAAAAGCTGTAACTGTTTATAATATTTTGTAGATTTTGAATGTATTTAAGGCAATTTGTTATTCAGTTGGAGATAGATGGCCAATAGAGGTAAGTGGGGGGAATTGCCAACAGAAATTAAAGACAAATATGTAAAATGTGGTGACAAGAAGGCAAAACATTTTTTTTTGCCTTAAATATGTACAAGAGCTTAATTAAGTTCATAAACAGTTCTTCATAAGAATTTATCACAAGAACTGGGCAAAATGGACCTACAATATTGCATATTACATGGGAATTTCTTTGTTTCCTCCTTTGTTAAGAAGTGAAAATCACAGGGTTCAGTGCTCTGGTGAATAATAAAGAACTCACCCTTCGGAGCAGTAATATTTTACAAAGAGCCCCAACCACGCCTACAAAAGCCGTGAGACACCTGACAATCTCCAGCAGCAGTTTCCCCAGTCAATAAAGTGGTTTTGTGGACATTCCCATAAGGATACTCTCCGGCATTCAGCTCATCGATGTTTTTAACAGATAGGGAAAGCATTAACAAGCCCATCGCGCTCGTTCGAGAATAGAACCTTAGAACAGGGAAGGGAAGGAGGCTGCTGGATGGACCAACGTTTCTCAAATCAGGCTAAATGTTGCCTGAGACGGGGAAGACACCTTCCGGAAGGAACTAAAAGGAAACCCACAATTTGGATTCTAGAGTTTGTTTGCGTCTATCTCTGGAAATCTGCCTCTGCGTTCCGGAGTTGTGCAAAGGAACACATCCAGCCTCGTGCCTGGCGCGCGCCGGCTCTGTCGCCTGCAGCCTCGGGCCGGAGGGTGTCGCGGCCACGGTGGGGGTGGGGGAGGGTGAGAGGAAGCGGGGCGGGGGGAGGGTCCGGGCCTCACCAGGACAGCCCAAACATATAAGTCAAGAACTCTTAACCACCATGGACAGCTCACTGGCTTCCCCCAGCCAGCTCCGCGCTGTTCGCAAACTCCACAGGAGCCACCAGCTAGGTTGATTTTATGCCCTGGAGAGATGCCATGTGTTCCACCGTATACAACCCCCCCCCCCACCCCACCCCGCGATCGCCAACTGCAACCACTGAGCAGCTATATATAGACAGAGCGGGCTTCGAGAATAACCTTCCTTGCCCTCACATCAGTCCTTTTAAGGTACCACCGGATTCTAAGAATCAGATGGTGAGAGTTGGCAGAGAGAACTTTGTTCCACGTCCCTTCATTTCCTCTCCTCGCCGGTGCGGCCCCTCACCCCGCCTTGGCTTTGCGGATCGTGTTAAATGAAATAAAACAGACGGACCCCGGGGCTTTTGAAGCGGTACGCAAGGGAGAGGCGGGCTGGCAGAGGGCTACTCCCAGGGCTGGGGGAAGAGGGAGTCGTCCCTGAACACTCTTATGGAGACCCGGACCTGGACCGGGACAGGGCCCGGGAGGGGGTGGTGGTGGAAGGGTGGGGTACATCTGCCCCCACCCTTCTCTTCCCCCACCCCCACTGGTAATTTATCGTCACTGTTTGCCAGGGGTTTATGTCAAGTTTGAGTCATAGATTGACCAGGGAGAAGGGAGGGGTGAGCCCCACTTGGAGGAAGTTCGCTCGCGCCTTCGGACACTGTCCTCGGGTCATACTGTTCCCGAAGTTTCCCTTCGCCTGCAGCCAGGAGCGGGGCCCTCCTGCGAGGGCCTGGAGGGCTAGGCCGGAGACTCTGAAGTATACCCGGGAGGGAAACCACGCGCAAAACCCAGCAGGATGGGGCGGGGCGCGAAGGCCTCATTTCTACCGCTTGGGACAAAACGGATTCTGCGCCACAATCCGGAATCCAGATTCTCAGAGAAGGAAATCCCAAAACCCAGGAAACATAGCTAGACTTCCAAGGGGCTCTCAGGCCTCTGAACTTTCCAGCAAGCCTAGTATCCCCGGGAGCCAAGCCCAGGACTGCTTCCCTGGGAGACACACATCTCGCCTCGCTGAGTCCGGCGCGCAACCACCGAGCCGGGAGACCCCAGAGAGAGACAGCCTGCAGCTTTCGTGCTAGCTTTTCAGAGACCTTAATTCTGACAAGAGTCTCAGGAAGGGCAGGCAGAATCCGGAGACACCGTCACCACAAGCTCAAAGCGAAAGAGACACAACGCCCATCTGAGGGTGTCCGATGTCTTTATACTAGAGGAGATGGGCACCCTACTTCGGGTGCTGCGTTGAGGAGAGACTGAGAACTGCTGTGTTTTGCAGGGGTAGAGAATGGCGTTAGGGAAGTAAACAGTTTTCGAGGTCCCAAGTGACTCCCGGGGGCAGTGCCTTGCAAACAGCAGGGCTCACACTTTAAGAAAGCATGATTCTTCTACTCACAGAGGAGCTGGGAACTGGCCAGGAAGGCTCTGTGGCACCGCCCCACCCGAGATCAGTTGCGGGATGAGGGGTTGCCGTCTGAGCCAGGTGGGACTCTCCCTGTGGTCTCGCACAAGTTCAGACTTGCCTACTTTAAGGAGTCAAGAACTCGGCCCAGCCAAGGGCATCTGTCAGGCATCCGACCAGGATATCAGGACTTCTGTTCCTAACACTAACCCCCACCAACCTCCCACCTCACCCCTCGCCCAACACACACACACAGGAGCACCATGCCCGGCCAGAAGGCTCCTCAGAGGAGTTATGAAGGTCATACCTTTAGGAGGTACACAAGTACTTGACCTTGGAGAACTGGCCCCTAGAGACCTCCATTTCCTAAAGACCTTCTCAGCTCACATGGGATTGTGGCCTTGTGGGGAAAATGCTTCATTACTGAACTTTCTGGTCATGTTTGGGGAAAGCTGAACATGCCCCAGAACATAGGGAAGGGTGAGGATCAAGTGAAACCCACCTTTCCAATAAGAGAATCCCATCAGCCAAGTTGCATGTCTAGGCATTTCTCCCTGAGGCAGTTCCTGCGGATGTCAGCAGCCAACCCTGTTCCTGGAGAAGATAGCCTTGGTTTGGGTCTTATCACCTAACTAGGAACAGATTTAATAATCACACACCCTTTCATAAACCTACTTGGAATTTAAATGCATTACACCCCCCGTTTTTGCTACCTTGAGGTCAGCTGGCAATAGCCTCCTCTCAAGTCTCAGATCACATTCTAATAGAATCAAATAATAATTTTACTTGAGGTAATTTTGCAAACTTCTCTATGTAAACAAAGAAAAAGTTAGGAGAAGAGATGAGTTCAGTTGTTTGGTTTCATAGGATTTTAGAAAAATAGCTTGGAGCTACAGACTGACAAATGTTATTGGTAGTAAGATAAGGGATGTTGATTGGTTATAAGGGAATTTCTGAGCCCAGGTGCATTGTTTAAAGAGCTATAGGTACCTTTTTGGTTTGTATGTTTGTTTGCTTGTTTGGACTGAGGAGGAAAAAGATGAAAAAGCTAAACATAAATGTTAGGGTTTTTTACTTAATTGCAATAGGAGATATCCCTGGAGATATCCATCATTTGGTTATTTTAACATGAATTTAGGAGTAAAAGTATACTTAAAAGTTTAGAAAATCTCTTCTTAAAATTGGCATGTAATGCTGCAATTGGGGACTAGAAGATGGAAGTTTGGAGCTTGCTCATGGGCTAGGCATTCGTGTAGGTGTAGATTCACAATGCTAACCTGTCTTCACATAGAAATACTTCAGATTAAGGACAGGCCTTTAGATCCTCCTATTTGCTAACGTGCATTTAAGTGATAGCCAGGCCTAAGCAAACATTCAGCCTCTATTGGCACTCACTCCACGCCTAAGCAACCCCCCCCCAAAAAAAATCCCAAACCCTGCTAGTGTGAACTCATCTCATTTGTAATCATGTGTTCTCAGCATTATCCTGGAGGTTATTCACTTATACTGGGAACTAGATTATGATGTCAGAAAATACCCTTTTCAGAAAGGCTAAAAGTCAGGGTCCTGAGTATATATTGAGGAGAATTTCTACTCAAGGTAATAAACAGGGCAGCTTAGCACATGTAACTGCTTTCTAATAATTGCCTTTAGTGAGAACAGAAGAGCCTTCTTAGGAAGTTTTTAATTCATTTAAGACTTAATTTTAGTTTTCTGAGGAACATCAACAAAAATTATTTCTGGAAGAGACCGCTGAGAAGATTCCCTTCATTTGGCCAGAAGAGCAGAGAAGACTGTAAATCAAGGAAAAGGTGAAGTAATACATTATTAGGAAGCTTCAGGAGTCCAAGTATATAAAGACTATTTATTTTTCCTGTGTCCATATTTTCTCTTTTTGTGGAGGAGAGGAAATTCTAAAAATATTGGATAGGTGTTTTGCCATTAACACCAGAAAAGTGTGTGGGGAAAAGAAAGGGAGGGGGTCCATTTTGTTTCATTAGTAGAAAAAGCAACATAAATCAAAGTAGTCTATTGATGGCAGCCTCTAATTTACAATGTCTGAGAGAATAATGAATTTATTTACAGCATAAGTGATTTGATATTTTCAACCTATGTCTTAAACTTTTATTGGGAGAGGGTTGACTTTTTAAAGCCTGGGTAGTTTGAAATTTGGCTAAGTACTTTTGAGCTTTTTATTGTGGAAACAAATATTATCATTTTAATATTAAACAACTTGCAAGTGTTAAATAGATCATTTGTGATTTACTTTTTTGTTTTGTTTTGTTTACAGATTTTCCCCCTTCAGATCTAATGATTGCTTTAAGGCTCCTGCTTCTTTTTGGAAAGAATTTATTATAAATCAGAAAGTGTCAGAAGTTCAAAGATTGACATTTCTGAGTGCTGATACTTTGTCTTTTCGTGCCATGCAAACAGATCTAACATTTAGAAATTCTTAAACGAGGGAAATTGTGGAAATTCCCAGATTTTTTTTCCAGTGGGAGGAAGCAACGTTTTTTTAAGTATGGAGTTTAGAGTAATCAAATGAGGGAGAAAGGAACTTGTGAGAAGGGGTGACTGTCACCCAAGCTAAGGAGCTAATATTAAAGGCTAGCTATCTGCACTTAACGAGGGGGAAAGGGAACTGAGATCAGCGAGGGAGAGGGCGCTATTTCACCCACCCTCAGTAAAATCCGTGGTACAACAGACAGGAAGCCAGACTTGATAAAAGGTCAGGCTCCCTAAATCACCTCACGTCTCCAAATCACACAGCGCATTGAAATATACCAGTGGAGTTGTCTGTCTAGAAGACAAACATTCTTTGAATGGTTCCCAACTACCCGCGTTCATTTCAGAAAGATAGAGGAATCCGTGGGGCGGGCGTTCACATCCGCTGCAATCCTTTCCTAGATGATACTGCCCAGTAATTCAGAGCAGTCTTCTTCCCCGCCCAGTACTTTGGGAAGAATCCCCTGCTTTCCCTTCGCTTCTCCCGGGCAGAGCCGCGTACAGCGATAGTTCCGCTTCATCTGCGGGCTGAAGCGACACGGATAGAGTCATCCCAGAATATGTAACAGGGGACTGGGCGAGGGATGAGGTGGGGTGGGGGATGAGGTGGGGTGGGGGTGAGAGAGTAGGTAGTCGGGAAAGGGTGAGTTAGACTCTAGTCTGGGGGCGAAGGGGCCGCGTGCGCTCCCCAGGAGTGCTGGTCCACCTCGGCAATTAAAAAGGGTCTCCATCACGTATGCGGGTTTTCTTGGACCAGCTCCAGATGTCCTCAGCTATTCTAAGACAGCAAGAAATGCAATCTCAACCTGAAGTCTGAAACCTTTTTTACTCTTCTAAGCGAACGCTCCTCCCCCCTTAGGCGATGCTCCCCACTCAGCGGGTCCCCGGAAAGGGCCATGGAAGAGGGTTCCCGCGTCGCTCCCCAAGCTCCCGAGCGGCCTTAGGGTTCCTTAAAGCCAAGGGCCAACCGCCCGCGACCTCCCCGCGGAGGATTCCGGGCGCCCACGCTCTCCAGTCCCTTACTCCTCGGCCTCCGCCTTGCCGGTTCGCCCCCGGCGGCCTCAGCGGCCGCGCGTCCAGTCGGGCGCGGCTGGCGCGACGCGCCGGGAGCGGTGACTGTTTCGGGTCGCCCGCACGCCCTCGGGGACCTCAGCGCGCTTCTCCGCCGTGCAGTCTGGGCCGTTCAGACCCAGCGGGAACTGGCAGATCCTCCCACGCCCCCGGCCCCCGGGATGGCGCGCGGGACCGGCGCTCTGGGGTGGGGCTCGGGGACCTCCGGGCAGCGCCGGGGGCCGCCAAATCGGTGGCGCGGGGAGCTCAGCCACTCGCAGTACACTCCCAGCTCAGAGCTCCCTTCTGCTAGCTCGGGCTGCAAGGGGCCCGCTCAGGCAGCCCGTCGCCGCCCCCGCCCCCCGCGCGCCCGCGCCCTTGCTCGCCCCGCGCGCGTTCCAAGGGCGCCACCTCTTTGCGACTAGCTCACTTCTCCGGCAGGTTTGCCTGGGAGCGTGTGAACATTCCTCTACTAGGCTTTCAACTCGCCTCCAACCTGCGCCGCCCGGCCAGCATGCCTCCCCGCCCGTGAAGCGGGGCCGCCGCTGCCCTGCCGCTCGGGCCGCCGCCTCCCCTCTGCGCCGCTATTAACCCGCCCTCGTTGCCACCTGGCCCTCCTGATCGACGACACACGCACTTGAAACTTGTTCTCAGGGTGTGTGGAATCAACTTTCCGGAAGCAACCAGCCCACCAGAGGAGGTAGACAGACAGCTATGTATATATATGTGGGTCTCTACAAGTGGCTCTGGAACAAGACGGCCTAGTTAGCAAAGAAGCTGACTTCAGAGGAGGGAAACTTTCTTCTCTTTTTAGGAAGGGCTTAGCTCTGCTCCACGAACCTGGGAGAACTGCCGGCTAGATTTAATTAGACATTGATAGGGAAGACGTGTAAACACGCTGCTCATCATTGATGCATATATAAAAGCATTTCATTGTGGTCATCATTGCAGAGGAACGTATCTGATTTTTGTTTTGTTTTGTTTTCCTTTTGGTCCCTTTTTGCCTGTCTGGTTTTGGAAAAAGCACAGTTGCAGTAGCTGATTCCTAAATAAGTAAGTGCTGAGAGGCTTCAGAGAAAGTTGGGGTTTTTTTGTTTTGTTTTTTGTTTGTTTGTTTTTTCTTTTCTTTTCTTTGCAATTTGGGAGATGCCCTTGGTGTCGAAGAGGCTAAGTGAGAGCCAGATAAAACGGGGAGCGTCGTAATCCCAGGAGATGGAGATTCCGGACTGACACTTCGGGCCCCTTTCCACTCTTGCAGGTCCCGAGAGCGAGAGGATACGATGCTGCGGAGGCTGGTTCAGCAGTGGAGCGTCGCGGTGTTCCTGCTGAGCTACTCGGTGCCCTCCTGCGGGCGCTCGGTGGAGGAGCTCGGCCGCCGACTGTAAGTGCCCCGTCCTCCTCCGGGCGCCGGGTGAGGGCTGGGAGGGCCAGTGGGAGAGGACGCCAGGCTGGGGCACTGCCGAGGGCTCGCCGCGGTCACTGATGCTCCTTGCCCGAGTTAAAAAGCGGGGAGAGCCGGCTACCTGCCGGGGGCTGAGACAGTGCCTTCAACCCCGGCGGGAGCACTGGTTGAACTTCAAGGGGAGACAGGCAAGAGACAAATTTTCCATGAGTTTCCGTAAGAGGGAGCGCAGAATCTCTTCTGGACAAAGATCATTTGTCTGTAGTGAAAGGAAAAGGTTATACTTCCAGGACCTGGGAAGGTTTTGAAACGCTGAGGATTACAGGAGATGGATAACTCGGAAGAAGCTGAGGGAGCCAGGGGACACAGGTCTGTGTGCGTTTGATTTACGGACTGAATGTGGGTGGCAGTTTGTGTGTGAAAAGCAGAAGCCTTACATCTAACTTTATTATGAATGACATAATTTTAAGCATATGAAATGAGCCACATTACATAATGAAAGCATATTATATAATAAAGTAGTAACAACTTTGCAATGGCACAACTCCAACGTTAGTATTGATACAGTTCAGGAACGCTAGAGTGCCTGACTCCAAAATGAATATTAGGTGAGGAAAATTGTTTTTTCTTGGACTTACTGCTAACAGTTCTTTAATCTGGAGTCAAATATTTGTATTGTAGACTGAAAACTTGATTTTGGCATTCTCATTTGTTGGTTCTTTTAAAGATAATTTTGATTTTAACATAATCATACATCCAAGCACACCAGAAAAATATTACCATGTTGTATGACTGCAAGTTGGAAGAGCAGTGGAGTAACACTATCTTAATAATCTGTTGGACCTAGAAGTATGTTAATGTGTGTAATGCCATCTTTGGGTGATCTTTAAGCTGCAGACTCTGTTCAGGATGGGAAAACCATAACGATTGAGAACTGAGAGGAGTTTGCTTCTGGAGAAGGAATTAAGGGGCTTTTACACTAACAATAAAAATAGCAATATCCAATATTTACAATCAAGTTCATGGTGCTTCCTTGTAAATTCCCGAGGGTGTACAAAAAGGCAACTGTTTTATATGTGCCCTTGGTCTATTATTATTAGAGCAGAAAATCCTTAAATGAAATTACTTTAGACATGTCTGAACCTTGGCACCAAAATGAAAATCTATTATGAATTTCCTAAGGCAAATTGTGTAGAACATTGTACTGAAGATAAAGCTGCATTGTATTCTTCAAATCAACATTTTGCTGATGTATTTCTGAAAATTGTCTTCAGACATTTTCCTCTTTTTAAGACTTGTATTAAATTATTTAAAGTCCATATATAGATATAGATATAGATATAGATGAAGAGTGAATTTTTAAAGGCATGCTTAAATACTGGCCAAGAAATACTGTCTTGAAACAGAGCCAGATTTTTCTTTATAGTTGCTTGAGAAATACCTGTTTTCTCTTTTGAGAAACAGTAAATGGACCATGATTAAATCCACAGTTATGACATTAAAATAGTGCTAAGTAGTCCTAAAGGCTATTTTTAACTCTTTCTTTGTTGCACCTTGCAAAATACACATCAGAAACCATTTAACAGCCAGAGACTCTGTTATAGTTTTGTTTGTGGGTGAAATATAATATTGTAGTTAAACACTCACACTCAGCAGATGGTTATAAAACTACCACAAAACATTCTTATAGTTAATGGCTAATAGATCATCATATTACAGCCATGGTTTTTCCTGAAGGCTGAAATCATCAGTAGATGAAGATGTTTCATCAAATTATTACAGCCAAATGGAGTTTAAAAAAACAAGTCATTATTTTTGCATTGCTGCCAAGTAACAGTAAATTTTGCGTGCTAGACAAAACATTAGTCTACTATTACACTAAATCAACCTAATTTCTTGAAAGAAATGTTAACATATAATCAAATCATATTACTCCCCAATTACTTTTTACACCAAATATTAGAGAAATTGCTTTAGATATTTTTTCTAACTAGGGACTGACTTTGAGGGGTGGTGGGGGGACCACTAGACTACTATAACAATAACACTTCCTAAACCATGCAGAGGAGGCAGTTATAAGTTGTCATAGTCCAAAAGATTTTAGCTAATGGGGCTAGAGCACGAATAAATTGGAGGTTGGAAAGTGAGGCCTATAGACATTCTTGTCCCAATGAACATGACTTTCAGCAGGTAGCAACCTTTGTGTTTAAGTTAGAGAGGGAATTCTAGTAGATTCAGAACCTAAAACATAATTGGCTGATTTGCTTGGGAGCCAGACTGGGTCTATTCTATTTAGTGAAAAGCATAACTTTTGACTGAGTCATTTGGGTTGGAAGGGACTTGTGGTGAGTCATCTTCACTCGAACATCCGAACCCTGACTCGTGCATGTACCACAGAACTTTTCTCCTCAAACCCAGACTCCTTCGTAAGTAGCTGAGCCTCAACACAAGCCTGCTGCTCCTTTCTGTGTTGGAAGAGGCAGTCCCATCACTCCCTTTGCTCCCTGCATTCCTTGATAGCTCCTTCAATTTTCTCTTCTTCCGTGAAAACTCCCTTGAGAGTGATTTTTCTTTAGAGCAGAAGAGCTATGTTTTGACTGAATTTATAGTTACCTATCTTAAGCATTTCTCCCATATTTCTGAAAATTTTTTTTACAATAATCAAAGAAGACCATAAACATACCATATCAGGATTGTAACAAACGCCGTGTGAACCACTGGGCTAGGGGATGCTTGCGGATGTATAGATTAATAGACTATTATTGAGGCCATATTTATCACATAAATATTTTAGAATTATCTAACTGGAAAGCCTCCTTACTTCGGATCATTGCTCCCCACCTGTGT
Source organism: Meles meles (assembly GCF_922984935.1). Lineage (NCBI taxonomy): Eukaryota > Metazoa > Chordata > Mammalia > Carnivora > Mustelidae > Meles > Meles meles. Next base: position 67,317,663 of record NC_060072.1, read on the forward strand.
ATATCTAGTTTGTACATGCTAGTTATTTACCCTTGTGTCAGTTCACATCTTGTTTTGAAAATAAGTAAAATGCTCCAGGGATCTTATTCCTTGTTGACGATAAAGATAATATTATATCCCTGATCTTTCAGTGCAGTTGCCCAATCAGAAATTCATTCTTCACAGTATTTTAAATGCAGAAGTCATTGAGCTGTTCCTTGTGTTTGAGATTTAGCACTTAAGAAAATCTGTGAGATTTAGCATTTAAGAAAATCTGGGTTTTCTAATATTATATTAATAATTGCCCCTAAAGGCAGAAAGAAGCTTGGTACCTCACAAGAGAGATGCTATTTTAAACTGGACAGACTTGTGCCATCTTTGTAAACTTTTTATAAAACAGAAGGATAGACTGACCCCTCCTTTTCTCATGAGAACCATCCTGGGAAAGTGCAGTGCTTGGGTTAAGAAGGCACTGTGACTCACAGTTGACAGGCTGGCCAAGATGACAGGCATATATGCCAGCTAGAGGGGGCATAAGCAGTGGTGGCCTGATTAGAACAGACCAACCATTAAAAGTTTTGGCTTCGAGTTAAGCTAGGATGGACTGTATTATACATTTGGAGAGGAATACAGATCGGATGGTTATCTTCCAGGAACTGAGAAAGAAAGAAAAGCCCCAGGTCCTATAAAATGATCACTGGTTAAGAACAACTTTAATGGGACATTTTGCTAAAGGATACTTAGGAAACTGCAACACTTATGAAATATGCGATTAATTCCCACTTATTCTTCAAGAATGTTATTAGAGAGTATAAATATATTTGTACCAAAACCTCAAATTTGTATATTATTAAAAGTTTCCAGAATACTATTGCCATAAAGTAAGTGAATTTTAATCTAGTCACATGTGGCACCTTCAAAAAGGAAGAGAGACTCCTTCATGCCTCATTTAAACCAGGCTCCTGTTAAATTCCTTTCCATTAAGTCATGTCTTTTTTGAACAAGCTGCATGGCTTAAAGTCAGTCCACACACTAAAACACTAAAAGGAAGCTGGTATTCTGGGTATAAGGTCTAGAGAAATAATGCCTGTATTTTCATGTCTTATTCTACTTTGATTCATAGTATGACTAAGAAATCTCTCAATTTCCCCCAGTGATAATCCAAACTCTAGAAATCCTAGTTCCTTATTTGGGGGGATGAAAATGGCCTTGTTGGAGAAGTAAGCTTGATCTTTAAGTAAACCGATAAATTGCTATCCATTTGCCCACTGTCCATGGTTCCCCCTGCAAGCTTTTTACTCTATGCCCTTCACTTCTTGTTTCCTCAACATACACTTCTGCTTCCACAGAAGAAAGGATTGAGGTCACTGAAAGGCAATCTTTGATCTCAGAATCAGAGGACCTGATTTTTGGATCCCTAGTTCTGTCTGTTTTCATTTTGTGGACAAAGGCAGGTCATCGAATCTCTCTGAACCTCAACTTCCCTATCTATAAAATGAAGTTAATGCTATTTTTATTGTCATATTTCTCTGAGGAGTTAAAGAAGTTGTACTAATATAAACAAATAAGGGACCCAGATACTGTGTGAGAGAGAAGTAAGATGACATGGGAGATAGCCCTGTGGAACACCCTCACAGGCTTGACAGTGAACCATTTTGAAGAGTTACAGAGTGGCAGAAATTGGAGTAAAGTAAGGCACAGCTGAAGCAGGCATGATATGACTGATTCATGTATGCGATCCCTGCATATGGTTAATAATATACACAAGAATAATACAAGCATATGTGGATGGACATTTAAACAAGAGTCAGGGTGCTATCTAAAAGGATTGATGGGAAATTAGTTGATTCTCTTCCACTATATTTTCATTAGAGTGTGCTTTAAACAGAAAAGCCACTTCATACTTGTTCCTAGAGACATTTTTTAAGACAAAGAGAACAAGTAGAAAAGTGAATACCTCAATTTAATTCTAAGGATAATATCCTCTGAAATTCTAAATTAAAAAAAAATAACGATGCACAGAAAAAATAGGATGATCTCAATTTAAACACAAAGAAACCCATTTTAAAGGGACCACCCACTACTTTACAGAAAAATACACATACTCTCTCTCTGACACTTGGTTTTCAAATATAGGCTCTTGGTAGCCTGTACTCTATTCCTCGTATTAAAATTCAGTCTGTTAGGTAGTTCCCTAGACAGCCTCTACTGCTCACTTCATCTTCAGCCTCTGTTTGCCTTTCCTCTTATAGCTTGCTGTTCTCTGAGATTCAGTATTATTATTTTCTTAATAAGGGATTTGTGTGTGTGTGTGTGTGTGTGTGTGTGTACATGGCTGTGTACTTGGGTGAGTACTCAAGTAAATTCATCCTCCTTTTAATTTCATGGCTAGGACATCTGGATTTATTTTCCCAACATAAGTCTGAAAAACATGAAAAGAAGCTCAGTTTTTTCTGTCCATTGCTGAGAATTACAGAATCATAATGTTTTGTGTGGGGTTTTTTTTTTTTTAAGATTTTATTTATTTGACAGAGTGAGATCACAAGTAGGCAGAGAGGCAGGCAGAGAGAGAGGGGGAAGCAGGCTCCCTGCTGAGCAGAGAGGCAGATGTGGGGCTCGATCCCAGGACCCTGAGATCATGACCTGAGCTGAAGGCAGAGGCTTAACCCACTGAGCCACCCAGGTGCCTCCAGAATCATAATGTTTTAAGTTGAGAAGAGAGCATAGAAATCTCCGAATCTGACTCCTGCCTTTTAAATGGAGAGGGGCATGTTCTCACCAAAGCTACAGACCTAGGGAGCAGCATAAATGGGATTTGGAGCTACAGACTCTGAACTGCCCACACGTCCCTTCCCTCTCTGCTCTTTCCCCACTCCACAAGCTTGCTGCCCTTCCAGCTTATGCTTTAGGTAATCAAAGGCCCTTCCTCTTGTCTTTGAGGTCTATCCAACAACTAAAATATTCTCCTTTTCTTCCTCTCCTGCTGTTGTTTTTTTTCTTAAAGCAAAAGAGCTGTGTCTGAACATCAGCTCCTTCATGACAAGGGGAAATCTATCCAAGACTTACGGCGACGATTCTTCCTTCACCACCTGATTGCAGAAATCCACACAGCTGAAATCAGAGCTACCTCGGAGGTGTCCCCGAACTCCAAGCCTGCTCCCAACACAAAGAACCACCCCGTCCGTTTTGGGTCTGACGATGAGGGCAGATACCTAACTCAGGAAACCAACAAGGTGGAGACATACAAAGAGCAGCCACTGAAGACACCTGGCAAGAAAAAGAAAGGCAAACCTGGAAAACGCAAGGAGCAGGAAAAAAAGAAACGGCGAACTCGGTCTGCCTGGCTAAACTCTGGCATGGCTGGGAGCGGGCGAGAAGGGGACTACCCATATGACATCTCCGCGACATCGCTGGAGCTCAATTTACGGTAACTGGCTTCTGTGCCCCATAGCCTCTCTTTGGTGCTGCTCTAAGCTGTGTAGTGCCCCTTCCTTCCACCCACCATGGCTTGAACAAATCTAGAATGTCCTCCTTTTCTGTCCCTCTATCCATTGCTCCACAATTTAAAAGCTTACAAAAGCAAGACGGCTCAGGATATTATCTGCCCTGAAGTGGTGTCCTCCCACCACCTAAGCACAAACAGGGCTTGGATAATCTGTTTCTCTTCCTCCATCACAATCCCAACACCAATCCTTTACTACTGTACCAAAGAATTTCTCTTCTAAGTCTGGCTTCAGAAACCCGGGACCACCTTCATCATTTGCTGCAGAAGTTTATTTCCCTACTCTCGCACCTTGGCAAACTTTCTTGATCATTTTGTCATTTCTTACTTTTTTTTCACTTTAGGGGTGAACACAGAAGGCTTTGATATGATTTACAAACACTACAAAACAATACCCTACTGTAGACAATTCTGAGCCAGTCACATTTTCCATTTAATTCTATTTAATTAAACCTTAAATTTATTTTCATTTAAATAAATGTTAAACATTTAAACACACACTCTCAATTTATTTAATTTAATTTAACTCTGGTTTCTACCAACCCATAAAAAAAAAAAGTCATGAATTCGGAAAATTTTTAAGTTTTGACTTGGGAAGGACATAAGTTTTTCTCATATATCTATTTATCCACTGGGAAGCTGAAATAATTTTCCAGGGTATTGCAGTAGGAATAATAAGACTTCACATTTACATGGCTTGTTTATTCTTGGCTCACAGATGTAGGTGGTAATGGCATTCCCTGACTTCAGGGTCAGATACCTTAAGGTTCAAGTCTTGGGTCTGAACATATTAAAGTTCACAACCTTGGGCAAGTTACATAGTCTATCTAAGACTCACTTTCCTTTTCCATGAAGTGAAGATAATAATTGTAACAACCTCATAGGGCTGGGCAAAGATTAAACAAGATGACATGGGTTAAATGCTTGTCATAGTAAACAATAAAGTATAATGTTGTTTGGATACTTTTAGATCTAGTACTGATTGTTCTATCTATCTGGATATGTGTGTCTCCATGAGACAAAAAAGCAGCAAATATTAACCTCATCTTATAAACCAGAAAACCAAGGTACTCCATGACTAAAGGACTTGAACAGCCCTGGGAACTGGGATAGGTAGTCCTCAGAACTGGATTTGTTTCCCCATCTCTGGATATTTGGTCCAGCACTGTGTTTAGTGCTGCCTCTTAATTCAGGCATTTCCACCAACACAATCTTCTGTTTTACTTTTCAGTTTAGCTCTTCTGTGGGGTTTGAAAGAAAGAGGAAACCACACAAGGACGTGTCATATGCAGCTAATGATCTCATTAATTACAACCCCTTGTTACCTCTCCAGGCCTTTCCCCTGACTAGTAGAGATAGGATCACAGGGTGATGTTTTAAGGGGGAGTATGGACCTACTTAGCGTCACTTCTCTCTTTGAGTTAGGTTGACAAAACTCATCATTAAATAGTTTACAGAATGATAATTATATTGGACAAATATTTCCACTTCAGTAATTAAGGAGTAATGACACTAGAGAAACTTTTAGCAGAAATATCTAATGGATCTATAATGGGTAATAAACCCTATAAATCTTGGCCCGGAGCACATATTCAATGTATTTTAAGATAGGGTCCTAACTACATATTTCTAACTAATGCAAGAGCTTTATTGCCAGAACCCATTTTTATCCATTGTTGTACTCTGTGTGTGTGTGTACATACATTTATTAGAATTCTGAAAATGAAAGTATACTTTTTTACGGATTTCATTTATTTAGGATTTGCAATGCTCTGAAGTATCTGGGAATTTAATGAAATTCAGCACTCATCAATTCTTATGCCCAAAGCTACCCCTATGTCAAGGGAGATCTAGTAAAAATTCGGCAGTGGCCTAATCAAATCCAGACCTAGGACTAAAAGAAATAGAATGTTTCTGCTTTCTCCTTTCTGTTCCCTGGTTGTGAGGGATGTTCATGGAAAGCACTGTTTGTCTGGCAGCAGGATGTTGGCCCTCTCCCAGTACAACCCAACAGAGGTGCAGGGAAGATCGGGGAAATTCAAGAGTTTACTGATGCGACTCTATGGGGCCATGCAAATGTTCTAGTCCAAACAGAATCTTTTCAGAGTAACTATTTTACAGTTTTGTAAGCAACTGACCTTTTATTAGTGTCCTCTCTTTAGTCTCTTTGCATTATTATGCAGTGATCTGATGATATGGCAAGCACGAATTTTAGTAAAATGTATGTAGTATTTCTTTTTCTTTCTTTTTTTTTTTTTTGGTTTTATTTATTTATTTGACAGAGAGAGAGAGAGCACAAGGAGGCAAAGAGGCAGGCAGAGAGAGAGAGGAGGAAGCAGGCTGTCCGCAGAGCAGAGAGCCCAATGCGGGGCTCGATCCCAGAACCCTGAGATCATGACCTGAGCCGAAAGCAGAGGCTTTAACCTAAGCCACCCAGGCGCCCCTATGTAGTATTTCTTAAGAGAAACTACTGAGCTAAAACTGTCTGGCTCCTCTCACATAAACCAGTGGGAAGTATATAGTTCAAATGTTGGAAATCACATTTTGGAATTTTTGATGTTGTAAATGAGATGTCCAGATACGGTAGGACTCAGTTAATTGAGAATATATATTTTGCCTTGGTAAATATTGACTTAGAAATAATACAAATGCTTTTCAATATTCAAAAGAAACTCTAGGGGCGCCTGGGTGGCTCAGTGGATTAAGCCGCTGCCTTCGGCTCGGGTCATGATCTCAGGGTCCTGGGATCGAGCCCCACATCGGGCTCTCTGCTCTGCAGGGAGCCTGCTTCCTCCTCTCTCTCTGCCTGCCTCTCTGCCTACTTGTGATCTCTCTCTCTGTCAAATAAATAAATAAAATCTTTAAAAAAAAAAAAAGAAACTCTAAAGTGCTGTCTCACACACACACACACACACACACATACTTTCAGGCCATGTTATATGTTTTACTTGGCTATTCTAAAACGTGCCATTATAACAAGCAAACTGGCTGGACAAGGGGAAATATAATTAAAAGATCTTTTCCTTGGTCCTATATTTCTTTTTTCTTTCCTTCCTTCTGAGGAAATAATTGTTCAAAATACTCATCATTCCCTCCCTGTTTGCATGATTCTTAAGTTCAATTCACTACATACTATTCGATATGAAAACATTTAAAATTGATATAGCACACAAATTATTGAATTTTACAGTCACCTTTTATGTTTTCTTCATAACATACATCCATCCACCATTAAAAATGTTAATCTTAAATTATTTTTCTCTGCAGTTAGGAGCTCTTTTGCCATTCTAATTAAAATGATTGGTGAAGATGTCAATTTCTTAAGACAAGAAAGCATCCTAAATGTTCCAACTTGCTTTTCTTTCTCCAAGCTGCACGTGAAGTTCCTAACTTGTCAAAAGTTGGCTCTTCTGTGGTTTTCACCACCATATGGGCCTGCCATGTAAAACTCTGCCCACAGGAGCGCCTGGGTGGCTCAGTGGGTTAAAGCCTCTGCCTTTGGCTCAGGTCATGATCCCAGGGTCCTGGGATCGACCCCCGAATCGGGCTCTCTGCTCAGCAGGGAGCCTGCTTCCTCCTCTCTCTCTGACTGCCTCTCTGCCTACTTGTGATCTCTGTCTGTCAAGTAAATAAATAAAATCTTTAAAAAAAAACAACAACAAAAAAAAAACTCTGCCCACACTCTGGCTATTAATGCAATGGCACAGCCAGTTGAGTTCCATTCTATAGGTGCTTCCTTTAGACAACCAAAGAGAAGGGAAAGGGAGAGAGAAAAGCAGAGAAAATGCTGCCAGCCCATCTTAAAATACTGTCATTACAGTGTTTTAGAAAGGGTTGAAAGAGATGTCAATCCCAGGTGGTAATTTATTCTGTGTAATAAACACAGTGAAATACTGCTATTTTATACTTTTAAATTAATTGATTCTTTTTCTCTAATTTAATATGGGTTTTCCCAATTTCTAATTCCAGATCAATTCCAAAACCACCAGAGTGAGAGACAAATAGTTCTTAGTTTTGACTTCAGAATCTAAAATCCAAAAATAGTTTCATTCATTAGTGTTTAAGGACAGCTAATGCAATGACTGATATCATCAAATAACCAACCAAACATACTGCTCAATTACACATCCTTCCAACATTTACTCCAAATCACACACTCTACTCTTCTAACAGCCATTATCTTAGCGAGAGATTGGCCAAATGGAAACCTGAACAGAATAAGCAACCTTTGGATCACCCATGTCAGGCATCGCTGGGGAATAAGCTTTTAGCAAGGTGTATTTGATGATGGATTGCACAACCTAGTCTTATTTCCAGACTCAACTGTGTCCCTTCTCTTCCCAGACTTGCCAGTTGGCAGCTTTGGAAAATTCCCCCAGGGTCTCCTTTTTCAGACAGTATATAGAGTTAGAAACTCAAGCTCTTGCTCTTCCTGTACTACATTGATCATTAGATCATGTTGAAGACCCCGCCCATAGCAAAGGTTCTGTAGAGTCAGGCAGATACCACTGATACCACCTATTGGGAATATTTACAAGAAATCCCTGGAATCTTTTCCATTGTAATTCTGTATTCCTTTATTTTTTATGCCTTTTCATTTGTTAACAAAAATTAACCTATTTTCTTTCTCCTCTTCTCTCCCTTCCTTCTCTTTTCAGGAGGCATTGAAATTTTTAGCAAAGACCTTCAGAGGACGTATTACAGGATTCTGTAATAGTGAACATATGGAAAGTATTAGAAATATTTATTATCTGTAAATACTGTAAATGCATTGGAATAAAACTATCTTCCCCATTGCTCTATGAAACTGCACATTGGTCATTGTGAATATTTTTTTTTGCCAAGGCTAATCCAATTATTATTATCACATTTACCATAATTTATTTTGTCAACTGATGTATTTATTTTGTAAATGTATCTTGGTGCTGCTGAATTTCTCTATTTTTTGTAACATAATGCACTTTAGATATACATATCAAGTATGTTGATAAATGACACAATAAAGTGTCTCTATTTTGTGGTTGATTTTAATAATGCCTAAATATAATTATCCAAACTGATTTTCCTCTGTGCATGTAAAAATAGCAGCATTTTAAATTTGTAAAGAATGTCTAATAAAATATAATCTAAATTACATCATGACTCAGAAGGTGAATTATGTATACCCTTTAAAATTTCAACTCGAAGGAACATGATGTAATATTTTTAACTGTATTTGAATATAGCCATAAGTATAATATGTTTATATTGGTACATATTCCAATATTTTCACATTAGCTTTTAGTTAAAAACCACTTAAAATGTATTTTGTCCAATATTTAAGTTCAATTCAATAGAATGGCTGAACTACTTAGACATCCTTTTAGGAAGTAGTCCAATTTAAAGTGAAGATGGAAGAGAGAAAAAAGGCAGAGAAGTCAGGAGAAAAGATTAAAGAAACTCAGTCCAGAGAGTTAGCCGATCTGAGAAAACGGAGAGAGGCAGATCAGGAACCTTAAGGCTAGGGATAATTTTCACCAATGTAAAGTTTAATTTGAAAGATCTTGCTCTTACTGGTAACAACAACAAGCATAAAAGAGATATTGAGAATTTTACCAGGGAAAGGGATCAAGTGGGAAATATATATCAGCTCAAAAAAAACCTTCCCTGAAGAAGACTGCTTTCCTGTTGTATCACTCAGGGTTCCAGGGACTTGGGTTGCTAAATAGCATGGTGTGACACTGTCTGTAATCACCTTTCTACTATGAGTATCATCCTACTTGTTCCTATCTCTGTGTTCAGATGAAAACAGACTTTTCTTGTACAGAATTTTTTCTTTAAGTGTCCACAGCTCAGGACCCACCCATCAGTAAAATAATACAACAAAACAGAAAGTCTGTGAATCAAGCAAGCACATATTTAAGAAGTATTCTGTTTATGCTCCCAATCCTGTTAGATATCTATTAGCAGTTTGGAAGATGCACAAAAAGTAAAATACCATAACTGCCCCCGAGACTCTCTCATCCTAGTCGGTAGATTATACATACATTTATAAGAAACACCTAAATGCTGGATACATGATCCAAAATTTTATGAACATTTTAAAAAGGAAATACACACAAAGGGTGAGATTGGTCTGAGCTCTATGTGATTAGAATAATGTTTCTGGGATATTCAAATTTTCAAAGACTGAATTAATTCATGTTTTCATTTGAGTCCCATAGCCTTCAAAACAGGACCCATCTTTGTATTTTTTTTGGTAAGAAATGTAAACTTATGTTAATAAGCAAAATCTAGAATTTGTGCTTAGTTCTACATATGAATTTGTTGGATACAATTTTTAGCATTCAAAAATTGAAGGCCAATACATTAAGCCTGTATAAGGCACCTAGTTTGGAGTGCTATAACAACAGATATGACCACGCTTTACAAAACTCCATCTAAAACTCTAAATCTTAAGATTGCACCAAATCCATCTAAGTTGTTCCCATGAAAAATATGTTTTTTTAACACTGCCTTGGTAACTACTTGAACATTAAGGCAAGGAAGTATCAGATTCAGGTCATCTTTAAGGTTTCCCTCACAAATAACCCATCCCTTAAAAGAAAAAGGGGAAGAGGGAACATGGGAATTTATGGTTAGCAAGTCTCACCAAAGCATTATTAATAAAATTATTGTCTTTCGAGTCATACAAAGGTCTTCTAGCAATGGTAAAGACTAAAATCATAGGATAAGGCATGGAGTGGGAAGACGAAGGAAGCAAAAAAGCCTTTTAAGAACAAATGGTGATTTTTTTTTAATGACATTGTCATTTTCTATGAAGGAAAAACTGAAATATATAATTTAAGATAAGTGTTTAAATATAAATAAACTCTTAGCAATTTACAGTCTAAATGAATATTGTTCAGCCTTGAGTTAAGTAATGTTTATAAAGCAATAATAATTTAAATAAGGGTGAGTTGGACTAAATGTTCTAGAATTAAGAAAACCTAATCCACTAATTCACTATTAACTTCCTCCAATTTCATTCAGACAGAAATCTAGTACTTAATTAGACATCTAAGATATAGTCATGGATATTGGGGAGTCCAACTCCAAGCAAAAGACAAGAAATGATAGTTAAGTGTGAAGCCCCTATTCCTTTCCTCTGTATTTCCTTAGCCATTGTTGTAAAACAGGTACATTCTAAAGGTTTGTGCCTACAACACCATGAATATATTCAGGGCTACATTAAGTTATGAACCAAAGTCCATGTTGACATTATTGGTGATGAAATACTTCTCTCTCTCTCTCTCTTTTTTGTTTTGTTTTGTTTTAAGTAAACTCCACACCCCCAGAGCCCAATGTGGAGTTTGAACTCACAACCTTGAGATCAAGACCTTAGCTGGGACTAAGAGCCCGATGCTTAACCAACTGAGTCACCCAGGTGCTACTGGTCCTGAAAAATTTAAAGTGAATACTGGCATCTCCCTTCCTTGTTACAAAAATTAGTTTGGAATGCAGGTAGCATCAATTCTAGAAATAATGGTGAAACTGACACCTTTGGAGACAGCATAATCATACATTTTGATGGTTATGAATTTGGTTTTAATTTTCTATTACCTATTCTGAGTATCAGTTGAGCAAATCAAGCACTTAAAGCATTTTTATTTAAATTCATTAAATTTATTTTATTTTATTTATAATATATTTATAAAATATATTAATAATTAATATAATACTAAATTTTATTAAATTTAAATATTTAAAGCATTGAGAATTTTTCTGTATTTACCAAGCAAGAACAAAGGGAGTCAATCTTCTTAAAATTCAAAAAGTTCCCTCTAGTCATATACTAATAGACCCAACAAGAACAAAGTCAAGTAGAACTTCAATTTTATCTTATAGTCCGTTCATTAAATACTGAAATATGGTTTAATAGATGCTCATTAGTGGTTCAAGAACACAAGGTAATGCCTTTTGTAAGAAATTAGAAAATATGTACACCATCACAGGGTGTTACCTTTAGGATAATCTTGAGTTTAATTCTAGAGCTTAATTCTCAAACTGTAAGGTACAGTTTGTTATTTTTCCCTTTGACCACAAAATCCACAGAAAAATACAATCAGCTTTGGGCAGAAATAATGTGTTGAAGCTGAGAGGATTCATCTTCCATAAATAGTATGCACTTTTATTGAGAGTTCTAAGTGTTCCCAGCAGAGCCACCATTCGTTCCTCAAACAAAGGGTCAGAGACATTCCAATCACAAATGTATGCCACTTCCCTTTATTTAATAACCCAGCAGGTGTTAAGAACAAGACTATTACTAAAGAGTCTATTATATAGTTAGCAAAATCCTGCTACTGGTAAGCTAGTCCAAGGACTGAACATGCCAGAGGAGGTATTAAACACTGGTAGCTACAAAGATTCCAAAGACTAAAGATATTACTTCAGTGAATTATATATCATGGGTCCTGAGGTTAACTCCTAAAGAGAAATGCTATTCCTTCCAAGTTGCCAATGTTACTTCCCTAATTACTTTGTGGACTTCTTAAGGACAGGAACCTTATCATTCAACACATACTACCCAATACCAAATAATAGGATTAGTACACAGTGGGTGTTCAATAAATAACCTTTGAACAAAATTTAAAAGTTCTTTCAGCTTCCGAATGAATCAAATGAAAAGCAGAGCTGAGGAAAATGTCTGCCAGACGTAGGAGATGGATCAGTGTTTTGAGTACTTCAGATTCCCAGGTCATGCCATTTTCTTATTCCAGTAACAAGAAGCTTGGAGAATAACTGCTCTAAATTATCAACTGTTCACCAGAGTGCCCTTTGTTTTTCAGCCTCTGGTTTAATAGGAACTTTTTCAGTTCTGTAAGTACAAGAAGCAAGGGTTTTTTGTTGAGTATACAGCGACCTCCCAGAGGAAGGGAGGAGAATTTAAAATATCAGGTTTTCTTCCTATGAATACACTGCACAGAAGTTACCCACAGGGCCCAGTTGTGCAAAAGAGGTACACTGCTATTTTGTCAAAAGATTAATGTACACAGTTCCCAACCAGAGCTACCCAACATCAGGATGAGAACATTCACATCTCTGTGTAAGTTCCTGATATGCTCAGATTTACAAGTGCAAAGCCCAAGGGATATGTTTCAAAACTGCATTTTAATTAAACTTTAAAATGTCTTCCAGAAAATGTCATTACATTTTCCTACAACCTGGAAGACATTTAAAAATTGGAATATAAAATGTGTCATGCCTGAAAAACTGGATTGTTAATGGTGACTCCTACTCCTTGCCAAATCTGCATTGCTTTGGGGTCTGAAAGATCATTCATCCATCTTCCATTAGAGCAAGGTAATTGTGGTTACAGCTTCCTGGATTGCCATTGAAAGACTGATGGGAAGTGGCTACATTGAGTCTCATGTTCTACAAAGTATATGCAAAACAATAAGAAACCATACCATATTGGATCTAGTAATTCTATATTCACAATACTCTTTTTTTCATTTATCATGAGTTTTAGTAGGACCCTTGAATCAACACATACTACAAAACAATATACTTCAGAGGAGCATCATAGATACCTACAGGTAAAAGAAACTAGAAAGCAGGAATTCTTAAGGAGGATGTGTTTCTTTTCAGATGACACAGTAAGAAATTCTAATTGCCCTGTTCCTCAAGAATTGGAAATTTTATTCCGAAACAACATTTTATGACATTATACCAACCAGAATGGTAGAAAGAATAAATTAGCCTAACACCAAGCCAACATATAACAGAGCTCATATTGTTCTTTTATGAGCTTGCACTAATCAAACTGACACTTTCTTATTTAATCCTTCCAAGCATCCCTGATATTATGTCTCCATTTTACAGATGATACAGCTTTGCATCAGAAGTCTTGCCCAAGATCACCCAGCAGCTCACATAGCAAACAGGACTCCAAACAGGCCTCACCTGCCCTCCCAAGTCTGTACACCATGGGCCAGATACAAATTTTGCAGTAAAGCTTGCTTCAGAGTCAACTTCTTTTAGACAAAACTATGTCGGTCTTACTTTCACTGAGTTCAGTTAAATCACAGGTCTGACACAATCCTATTTTGTTCCATTCTCTACCTCCTCTGAGGGTATCATTTTACCAGCTTCTGTCCTTCATGGCATCTTGTAAAGCTGACCATCACCTATATTCCACAAAACTCATTTTTAAGTGTGCCCTCTTTCTCTCAAATACACACACACACACACACACACACACACACACACACACATGCCTGCAGCCAAGAAGCCCAGGTGTTTGCATAGTCCCATGAATGAGCAGCTGTTGCTTTAAAAGGAGGGAGGCAGAAGGGGGTGAGGGAGCGCTGGCTGGCAGGCGGGTGTGTAAACGTATACAGAGAGCCACTTTCTGTAAGAAGGCTAAAACATATTTAAAATGGGACCACCTCAGAGATGAAATCTTTCCCCTCCTGCTACCTCTCAACCTGCTCCAAAACTCCAATATTCAGTTTTTCCAAGCCTCACTCTCCCTCCCCCTATTTCCCTAGAGAATGCTGATTTTCTATGGGAACACTTGGCATATCACAGAGCGGTTCTCCTCCTTCATTTCACAGGCAGAAATAATCTCAGCAGTTAATTATTTCCCTGGCCAACAGAGGAGTGGGCCCGACTCTGCATGCTCCTCTATCCACTGCCCACACAGGGCAAACAATGAGTGTGCCCTCATGGTTTCTTTTCAGTGGGCTTTCATCTCTAAACTGGCTTTTGGTTAGTGATTTATTTATTTTGAAATTACACAGAAAGAGAACAAGAAAATGTTTCCATTGAGATCAACTTGATTTAGGAAAGAAGAATGCCGTTCGTCACAGGAGGGCGCTGTAGAGAGAATGAACAGACTGGAGCGTCTGCTTCTTTTGATTTGGAAACCAGCTGGGGGCAAAGGTGAAGATAACACACCAGCTCCTGAAGGTGCTGGCTTGACTTGGTTTTGAAAGCATTGGCTGCTGCAGCCTCTGCAATTCTCCTATTTCCCTCAGTCTGAAACTGCCTACCTTTTCTCGTCAATTACATATTCTTCCATTTTCATAGTTCTCAGTCTAATTGTGAACAATCCTGCTTGCTGAAAGCTCTCATTCATTTCGTACTAAATTAACCTTTTAAAGAGACATGCAATTAAATATACATTTTATTCCCCAAAAGAATACACAAGTTTAGGTAATGGCTGCACATACTTTACTGATGCACTGAATGGGGGAGATGATATCTTTACCTTTTACTATGTTAGACTGTTTGACCATGTCGCTCCAATTGGCTATCGTTCTCATTACAGTTCTCCTTGTCCCCAGGAGACAAGGAGATTCTTTTCCAAGAATCACATAGATTCGTATGCCCAAGCAGTGAAGGCTACTCTAACCTAAAGGCAGATCAAATTCTATCTTCTCCTGTGGAGGACTATTATCCTGGTTGTCTGATGCTGTCCTTATATCACCTTCTCCTATGGTGTCACAATTAAGAGGTGATTAGCTTGAAAAGTAAATGTCCAGCAGACTATGTTAAACTGATTTGTTTGTTGGGCTTGCAGTTCATACACTTACTCTCTCTGGATGCCATGCTGCATCTACAACTGTTTTACCTTTTCTTATACTATAGATATAGATATAGATATAGATATAGATATTTGGCCATTATTTCCTACTGAGCTTATGTTTTTCTTTGAGAATTGGCCTAGCAGCAGTCAACTGGCCAGTAAATGCTTATCTTGGTTGAAAGTGACTGGGTCATCTGGAAACATCCCTATTCACTGGAGGTGGAAGTTGCATTTCTTGTATTTGACATAGACGTACCTCAATGCAAATTCCAGACAGTTTTCTATCACCTTTTATGTTAGTTAAATGGTAACAATAATAATAACTCCTCGTGCTTGTTTAGTGTTAATGTAGCCAACCATCACAGAAACAATATCTCCATAGAATAAGTCTACCTTGAGTAATCCATAATACAAACTAAAACTTTAAATGTTTTAAGTAAATGCATATAATTTTGTAGTAATAAAAATTATATGGCTTTCCTACTAGCCAAGAACTAAGAGCTCCAGAAAGGGTCTAGGTTACATAAAGGTAGGGATACTTTTCTATTATTCCAAAGGAAGTCCACATAGCAGGTGCCCTATTGAACACTCACCTCACACACTTAATAAACATCTCATGTGTTAGGAACACAGGACACAGAGACAACTGAGGCACACTATTTCAGAGAACTGATAGATTACCTATTGCAATCCAAGTTTTACCTAACTTTCTGCTGGTACCACCTGGTATTAGGAGAAATATTTCTCCTTCGAATATTGCATCCCTTGTTTCAGGAACACATGTTGTTTATCTTCCCAGTGTAGGGAAAATATTTGTTTCCAGTTGAAAACTATGCAACTAGGTTCTAAAGGAAACTCCTGTAGGTTATCAGATTCTGATTCTGTGGGAAGTATTTTATAACACTGTGAATTGTAGGTAACCAACAGCAATGTAAAATAATTCTTGTCTACAATTTTGTCTTGTCTGGTAGAGGATGTACTGACTTCTTTCCCCACACTTGGAAAAAAGTTTTGCCTCCATTGCATATTCATTTCAATCTTTTTTGAACATGTCATAACATCCATCAGTCCCCTCGTTGATTAGTGCATAGAGTAAATCTTTAACATATGTTCTTTTATATACATTAGACTTATGATTTTTAAAATCAACTGGTAATACAGTATCTTCCATGTAAGATGTCCACCCTTTCTTTATTCCATCGTTTTGGGAAGATAGGTTAACACAACCTTCCAGTCCACAGAGTGGGCAAATGACCCAAACTTCGTCAAACAGAGAACTCCATTATCCCTGACCATAGTGATTGGTTTAGGGATGGGCACATGATCAAAAGTGACCAATGAGAGTTCTCCCTGGACATTTCAGTTGGGCATTATGGTAATGTTGCGGCTTTCTTTTCACTCTTAGGTTGTAAGAAAAATGTCTACATTTTTCTTGTATTCATCATCGCCCCTAACTGCATGAAGGAAACTAGTATAGAAGGGAAAGAAGCCAACTTATAAAGAAAAGCAGAGAAAAGAGATGAAAAAAGATAACCATGAAACCATGGTTTGTGCCTTGGATCCACCCATTCCTATAATTTTTAGTTATATGGCAAGGGGCAGGGAAGGAGAAACAACCTCCTTTTTCTTAAACTAGTTTGGTTAGATTCTGTCACTTGGATCTAAAATGTTCTAAAAAGCAAGCCTGACTTACGACTTTTCCTGAATTTCCCTTCTTCTCCAACAACAATCCTTCCACTTCAGAAAATGTCTATGAGCAGCTAAACTTATTTGAGTGGCTAAGATCATTTTAAGATAACAGAAATATGGGGCACCTGGGGGGCTCAGTCATTAAGCGTCTGCCTTCTGCTCAGGTCATGATCCCAGGGTGCTGGGATCGAGCCCCACATCGGGCTCGCTGCTCAGCAAAAGCCCTGCTTCTCCCTCTCCCACTCACCTGCTTTTGTTCTCTCTCTCTTTCTATGTCTCTCCCTGTCAAATAAATAAATAAATTCTTAAAAAAAAAAAAACCCAAAAACAAAATATAACAGATAAATGAGATAAAGGAGTAACACACTTCTCATTTATATTAAGGCAAGTTTAAAGCAGAAGACAGTCTCTTCTGGGATTTCTTGCTACCACACAGCGTCTAAGGCTGCAATAACTTCCTCTGGCAATTGGCCCCTGAGTTTATAGTTTTTTTCTATCATCCCAGACAGACTACTACATCTTCAAGCATTGTCCACCTCCCTCCCCAGCCCAGTAACATGGGATGCCTATATTAGTTAGAGTTCTCTAGAGAAATAAAACCCATAGAATATATATAAGCCTTTGATATCAGACTGGAACTTACAACCTCAGTTCTTTTAGGTCTTTAGCTTGCCAACTGCAAATTTTGGATTTAGCCTCCATAATCCTTTGTCTCCATTTCTTATAGTATATCAATCAATTTCTCTCTTTCTTTTAGGGACATTTTTTCTCTTCTTAAATATTCTTGCCTCCTTCATAATAGATTAGTTGATTTATAAGTATATATAGATTTATGTCATAGATTTATATAGATTATATACACACACATATATATGTCTGTATAATCTATATATAATCTATATACATACATATATATACACACACACATATATGTATATATATATAGAGAGAGAGAGAGAGAGATGGAGAGAAAGAGAGTTTCAAATGTAAATCTCATCCAGAAACACCCAGATATACTCAGAAATAATGCTTAACTTCATGATAAAAACTCTTGGCAAAGTATGTTTAGAGGGAACATACCTCAGCAGAATAAAGGCCATCTATGAAAACTCAAAGCTAACATCATACTCAGTGATGAAAAACTGAAAGCTTTTCTTCTAAAATCAGGAACAAGATAAGGATGCCCACTCTCACTACTTCTATTTAACATAATTCTAGAAGTCCTAGCTGTGCAATCAGATGAGAAAAAGAACTAAGAAGCATCCAAATTAGTGGGAAAGAAGTAAAACTGTGACTATCTGCAGATGATATGATATATGAAAACTTTAAAGACTCCACCAGAAACTAGTGGAACAAATAAATGAAATCAGTAAAGTTGTAGGATACAAAACTAATATACAGAAATCTGTTGTGTTTCTATATACTAATAGTGAAGTAGCAGAAAGAGCAACTTAGAAAACAATCCCTTTTACAATTGTATCAAAAAGAATAAAATACCCAAGAGTAAGTTTAACCAAGGCGCTAAAAGACCTGTACTCTGAAAACTATAAGACATTGATGAAAGAAATTCAAAATGACAAAAATGGGGGGAAAAAAACCAACATTCTCATGGATTGGAAGAATTCATGTTGTTAAAATATCCATACTACCCAAAGCAAGCTACAGATTCAATGCAGTCTCTATCAATACCAATAGTATTTTCCCACAGAACTAGAGCAAATAATCCTAAAATTAGTATGGAAACACAAAAGACCAGAACAGTCAAAGCAATTTTGAGAAAGAAAAACAAAGTTTGGAAGTATCACAATCCCAGATTTCAAGATATACTGCAAAACTATAGTAATCCAAACAGTGTAAATCTGGCAGAAAAACTGACCTATAGACCAATGAAATAGAATAGAGAGCCTAAAAATAAGCCCACACTTATATGGTTAGTTAATCTGTGACAAAGGAGGCAAGAATATGCAAGAGAGAAAAACAGTCTGGTGTTGGGAAAACTGGATAGCAACATGCAAAAGAACCTGGCAAAATTTTTACCAAAATAAAAGCGAAGGAAGCCATTGACAAAATGAAAAGGCAAACTATCAATCTGTAAATAATATATCTGACGATTAGAAGCTAATATCCAAAGTATATAAAGAACTTCTATAACTCAATGCCAAAAAAAGTAAATAATCTGATTAAAAACAGAGGACCTGAATAGACATTTTTCCAAAGAAGCTATCCAGATGGCCAACAGACACATGAAAAGATTCTCAGCATCACTAATCAGCAGGGAAATGCAAAAACCACAATGAAATATCACCTTATATCTATCAGAATGTCCAGCATCGAAAAGACAAAAAAATAACAAGTGTTGGCAAGGACGTGGAGAAAAAGGAACCTTCATGCACTGAGGTAGGAATGTAAATTGGTACAGCCATTGTGGAAAACTGTATAGAATTTTCTCAAAAAATTACAAATCATAATACCAAATGATCCAGTAACTCCACTGGATATTTACCCAAAGAAAATGAAAACACTAATTCCAAAAGATACACGTACCCTTATGTTTATTACAGCATTATTTGCAATAGTCAAGATATGGAAGCCACTTAAATGTCCCTCAATAGATGAATGGATAAAGATGGGATATATAAATACAATGAAATATGACCCCGACAATAAAAACAATATAATTTTTCCATTCATAATAACAAGGATGGACCTAGAGGATATTATGCTAAGTGAAATAAGTCAAACAGAGAAAGATAAATACCATATGATTTCATTTATATGTGGAATCTAAAAAACAAAACCAATGAGCAAATAAACAAACCAAGAACAGACTCATAAATACATACAGAGCACAAACTGATGGTTACCAGAGGTGAAGGGGATTAAGAAGTACAAGCTTCCAGTTATAAAATAAATAAGTCACAGGGATGAAAAGTACAGCAGAGGGAATATAGCCAATACTTCTGTAATGACTCTGTGTGGTGCCAGATGGTAACTACAATAAAAAAAGAGGGGGGAGGAGGAGGTGGAGGAGGAGAAACGTTTAACTAATATCTGGGTGCCCTGTAGCCCAGACAAGTTGACACAAAAAATTGACCATCCCAGTGCCCCACTCATGCACTCCTATAGCACACTGCAGAATGGAATCAAGACCAAGAAAAATGAACCAACAGTGAGTGCCTCTTCAAATCAATAATTATTAAATAGAAGAGAAGCCATATGCTATTGTGGGGGGAGAGTAGAGAGGGAAAACTGCTTGAGGTAGCCAAAAATTAGCTTCTCTTGCGTTGCCTGTGAACCGTTTCCCTGTATCAGATTTGCAATCTCAGTCCAGCTAAAGGAAAGCCCTGAAGACAACCAGCCTCACCTCCTAAGAATGCAATTTAGTGATTCATTATTAGTATTCAAGCAGAGTCCTGAGTCTGCTCAGTGGGAAGTGGGAAGAGTCCCACTTCAAGATGTCTATGAAAATAGTCCTTCAATCACAATCATACTCCCCTGAGTTTTAAAAACACAATTTGTTCCATTTTGCACATGTTCACTGACATTTAACACCCTGCACAGCTACACTACTCTGTGATTCTAACCCTGCCTCTCTGTATTTTTCCTACAGACATTCCTCTTATGCTGTGTTGTAATTGCCCACTTACTTCTCTGTATCCTGACAGACTGTAAACTCCATGAGAACTAGCCCCACTAGAATATGGTATGGCCTGGCCAGTATCAGGTGTTCAGTAAGAATTTGTTGAATGGGGGCACCTGGGTGGCTCAGTGGGTTAAAGCCTCTGCTTTCGGCTTGGGTCGTGATCCCAGGGTCCTGGGATCCAGCCCCGCATCGGGCTCTCTGCTCAGCAGGGAGCCTGCCTCTCCCTCTCTCTCTGCCTGCCTCTCTGCCTACTTGTGATCTCTGTCTGTCAAATAAATGGGTGAAATCTTAAAAAAAAAAAAAAGAATTTGTTGAATGAGTACGAATGTGTTACTTACAACTTTTAAACTCCCTAAAGGCAAGGATCTTATCTGCCCCACCCTTCTCACTGGAGATTTGTCCGAGCAGTGCCACACACACACACACACACACACACTTTCTCTCTCTCTCTCTCTCTCTCTATATATATACAGATTTATAAACATATACACATATGGGGGATGTATATGTTATTATTCCTCCTGACTTTCCCACAGGAAATCTCTAACAAAACACCCTCCTGACTGTGGGCACTTACCTTATTACTTTGGTTTTATAAACTTTGCCCACCCCCCCATTGGCATAACCAATTGTTAACTCACCATACGACAAATACAGCTTAATATTTTCAAATAGATTGCATAATGAATATTTTCTGGTACATTATGTTCACAGGCTACAATTTCTAAAGTCATTTCTTTTCTCTTTTTTTTTTTCTCTTGTTCATCACTTTGACCATATCCTCTAATGAATTGTAGCCTTACATGGATTTCCTGTTACACTGTAAGCCAAAACACAAATTTCCGAGTATTTCTTTCAAAGGCTCCTCCCAGGTAGACCCACCCTTTCTAAGTGTTTTCATCTCCTATTCTAACCTAGCCTTCACTTCAAGATCAACTAAATTTATTGTCATGTGGCTCCTTCCACTGGTTCTTCCTCTGCTGGCCATGTGCCTTTGCTCAATTTTTTCCATATCTATGGAACAACAACCAAACCACAAGTTTCTCCTCTTTAAATCACAGCTCAAGGACCAACTGCTCCAAGAAGTTTTTTCCCCACCCATCTTCCAATCCATCAGATCATCACTGACCCTGACTCCTACCACAACATAACCTTGAAATGACTGAATTTATAAGTATAGTGTGGCTGCAGTCCAACTTTTGGCTTACGTCAATACTAATGGTCTAATCTCACTATTAATCAATGTTAGATTTAGAAAGAACCAAAAGAAATGTTCAATAGTCATTAAATCAGCACTGTAAAATTTAGTATTTGGGGGTGAATACAATTAGGTGTACTTCATTTGAGTTTTATGAATTTATTCCTGCCTTATTCCATGGGAATTTGAGATTACAGTAATACAGAGCATATAATGACAATTAAAAGTAGTATCAAGAGCAGGGAAAATGTGGACAGAGTAAAATACCAAGATTATGGGGAAAACTGAAATGTAAATAATCAGGCCATAGACTCTTTCATGGTTATTAAAGTTGAACTGCTCATTTAGCTATGATCTTGGCACTAGATGATTAATCATTAAGTCCTATTTCTTCCTTAATAGTTAAAATTAATCCATCCTCTTTGAATGCTGTGAAAATAGGTTACTAGTACTTTTCAGAGTTGATAGCTGTAGCATAAATTAATGTTTCTCAAACTGTTTTGCCTGAAACATAATCCCAAAAGACATGGCATAAACATGGCATAAAAAGGGGGGTTCTGTGTTCAGTTTGGAAAGCTTTGAGTCATCCTGCAGAAAATAATCCTATTTTATTTTGTTAAAATCCAGTACTTCCCAAATAGAACACAATTCCTCAACCTTTTCCTCACATAATACCTTTTCCCATACAACATCCCACAGAAATAGCTTCCAAATGGCTCACTTGGGAAAAGCTGGCATAGGACAATACCAAAGAAATCAGAACCACCACATCTTATTTGTAATGTTTTAGTTCTTAAGCCGGGTAGTGGGTATACAGGTATTCATTATATAATTGTGCATTCTTTTTGATGTGCTTGATACACTCCCTAATTGCAAAAACAAAATTAAAAAAATAAATAAATAAATAAATAAATAAAATATGAAATAAATAAATAAATAAATAAATAAGATGATGCCCTAAAAAAAAAAAAAAAAGTCCCTGTCATAGACTCTAGGTTCTAGCAGCTTCCCCCAGGCAGTGCATAGCAAAAGGGCTGGTAACTTCACCTGCAGAATGGGCCCAACTGCATGCCTCCAACATTATTTGGAAAAACAATAAATCAACAGTAACCATAACAGCAGCCAATACTTACCAAGTACCTACTATGAGCCAATCATTCTTTCAGGGCTATGAATTCATTTAATCCTTATGACACCCCTTGCATCAGTGTTATTATCCACTCTTTACACATGAGGAAATTAAACCATAAAGACGGTTTAATGTCTGACTCCTGAATTACATATTTTACCAGCACCCCATCCTGTATAAACCTTATGTTATCCAGGGTGGTCAAGGGGACTTCCCACATATGGAGACACTTGAGCAAAGGCCTGAAGGAAATAAGGGAGAGAGGTGTGTAGGTATCTGGAGGAACAGCATTCCAAGCAGAGGGAATGCCAATTGCCCATGGGGCAGGTGTGCCTGGCAAGCTTGAACAACTCTATTAACAATATACGACCCCATGTAATCAAAGACCTGCCAACCTCTGCAGACATGTTCATTTATTCATTAATTCTAGCTCCCTCAATGCACCTTTTATTCTCTCTTTTGCCTCTAGAATTTTTGTTCTCTAGAAATACTCCTCTCTCCTGGTCCCCATGTCCCTATCTTTGTCAAGCTAACTTCTTTTGGGTCTTAAGTTGCATCTTCTATTACATCTTTGGCTTCCCCATAAGTAGATTTTTTCCTGTATATCTCATACCTCCACGTATAGATAACGTGTATTAGGTACTCCCCATGAGCCAGAATTGTCTGGCATCATATCACATAAATTTCATGATAGCTTAAATGAGATAGGTTTTGTTAATGTCCCCATTTTATGGGTGAGGAACATGAGGCTTAAAAAGTTCAAGCAACTTACCAAGGTCACATGACAACACAGGTCCGGATAAGGCCAAAACCCTTGCTCTAAGCACTCTGCTATAAAGCATATTGAGCACTTATCACACTGCTCTGTAACTGCAAGTTCACATAGCTAGCACCACCAAGCTCCTTAAGGCAAGAATTATGTCATGTTCTTTAGTGTGTGGAATGGTTTCTGCTACATAGTAAGTTAAGTAAACATGACTAAATAAGTGGAATAGAGCAGCTCTCTTTATAAGCAGTGCATTCTTGTCTTCAGGAGCTCAGAGTCTAGGTCAGCACACTGGGATCTGAGATTTAATTCTAATGTCTAGCAGAGGCACCATCCAGGCATACTTTCTTTGGCCAAACCACACCATATATATTTCAAATTCTGCATTTCTGCTCACTCCCTCTCCCCTGCTTGGCCATTTTGACCATCCTCCCTTGTTTCTCAGGGTCCAACAGAGATGGCAACTTTTCCGTCCACCAAGCCTCCTCAGACCAACCTGATCCTTGTCAGAGTCTCACTCAGTCCGTGACAGTCCATGACAGTGTCTCCAACAATCCAGAACTTTGCCAACATAGCACCTTCCAGAACATTCCTCAGATGACTTCCTTACTCCATTTCTAACTCTAAGCTTTTCTCTGCATCCATCTGATTTCTGTGCTTAAATTATTCTGTACATATTTTTAGTTCTGTTACATTGCATCATGAAAGATTCTTCAGTTGTTCTGTTTCCCCGGTAAAGCAACATGGCGAGCAACAATCAAGGCTTTAAAAAACCTCAAATGACATTTGGAAGACTTGTTTATTAAAATGACTTTTTTTTTAATTAAAGATTTTTATTTATTTATTTGACAGACAGAGATCACAAGCACTCAGAGAGGCAGGCAGAGAGAGAAAGAGAGGAAGCAGCTCTCCGCTGAGCAGAGAGCCTGATGTGGGGTTCGATCCCAGGGTCCTGGGATCATGACCTGAGCTGAAGGCAGAGGCTTTAACCCACTTAGCCACCCAGGTGCCCCACAATGACTTTTAAATTTTAATTAAATATCATTTAATTCAAGGGCGCCTGGGTGGCTCAGTGGGTTAAGCCGCTGCCTTCGGCTCAGGTCATGATCTCAGGGTCCTGGGATCGAGTCCCACATCGGGCTCTCTGCTCAGAAGGGAGCCTGCTTCCCTCTCTCTCTCTCTCTGCCTGCCTCTCTGCCTACTTGTGATCTCTCTCTGTCAAATAAATGAATGAAATCTTTAAAAAAAAAAAATATCATTTAATTCAAGAGTTATTAAAGCCTTACTTAAAAGGTACTGGTATACAAGAGGTTATTTTAAATATTTTGGAGTAGGAATAAACTTCATGTAATATTTGAATTATTATATCCTTTTAACTAAAACTCTATAACAGGTCTTATTCTGAGTCATTCTCTTGTCTCTATTCTGAACACTCTGTACAGGATGGATATCTAAGGAAGAAGAGACTCTGGTATCCATATGTGATCATCATTTCTTCCAAATAACTACTCCTAAATAGAAGTTACTGGAAGCAAATGTCAATTATTCAACACACAGACATACAAAGCTTTAAAGAAATCATACCACTGATGTGGCTGAAGATTTTTTAATAAATGCTGCTTTGATAATTATTGACCTATTTCATTAGCATAGATTCTCTTTTTTTTAGTGTAGATAACTACATTTTAATAGGAATTCACCTCAATAGTAAGTCTTTATAGAAGGCTTAAAATTCATAGCCATATATTACCAACGTTCAGATTCTCTTCATTTGTAATAATGTTAGCTAAGATTGCTTGAGCATTTCCTACAAATCAGGCACTGTAAGAGCCTTGTATGCATTATCTCATTAAATCCTTCAAAATACCTACAAGTTAGTAGGGTTTTTATCCCATGTTGCAGATGAGAATCATTAAACTCATTGTCCAAGCAACGGGTATCCACAAAGGTCATAGTCAGAATTGGAAGCCAACAATCTGAATCCAAATCCTCTGTTTTTGTTTTTTGTAAAATATGAATTCATTCATAAATTGAGACATCCTTTGGGAATTTAAAAAGTAGAATAGTTTGCTACATAGTTTTTACAACTGATAAAGGGAAAAGGAAAGGGGGGAAATCCCAGATGTGTAAGTAAGATTTTGAAATATATCAGTTTGATGTGTATGGTCTGTTTTTTCTTCTGAAAAAAATTAACATTTCCTATTAATTACAACATAGTTTTGAATTATGGGATAAAATCCTTACCTTATTTCATATTTTAAAATTATTAATTAGTAAGTGCCACAGACTTTCTTATATTAAAATATATTTTTTGAATCTCAAAGTATACCATTTTTGGTCCTTGAGGATTATCTGATCATACACTTCAGCAAGTTTCTAACTGCAAAATAGCAAGTTGGCACAGAAAATATAGAATTTGCCAATTTAAAAAGTTTAGCCATTATAGCTAGATCTAAAAAATCATTTGTTTTATAAAATCCCTTGTGTCTTTCAATTATTAAAAATTGACATTTTGAAAACCCTAAACAACAGAATTTCTTATTGTGAATTATGCCATGATAATATAAAATTTCCAGATTAAAAAAAAAACACTTTATTTCCAATTTAAGCCACATGAAAGAAAGCTGGAAGGGATTTAAGGAGATCACGAGATTCATCTTCCAACCTCTTGCAATCAAGACTAGTATACAGAGACATACTTTAAGGTTATGTACTAGAATAATGTCAACCATATTCTTAGATTGGGCTGTGATTATTTGACATGAAACAAAATGTCACGGGCACAATCTTAATTCCTGTTGACAGCTTGGAAGATACCACTAGGTGGCAGCACAGGAGACATTCAGCCTCTGAACTGGACTTCAATTGACATGACTGGAGGGGTAAGCCAAGCCAGAGAAAGGTAAAGAATTCTGTTACAAATTTCAAATTGTGTGGCTTTGCTGGCTACACCCTTTATGGGTTAGAGAAGACAAGAACAATAATTTTCTTTTAATTAAGGGAAACATAAGCTAATTCCCTTAGTTTTTTCCTTCACGTGCATATTTTTACATAGTTGTAGTGATCAATTTTATATTCATCAAATCCATTTTCCACACTGTAGTCAGACCCATATTTTCTAAATGTAAATGGAATCATCCTCTATCCATGCTTTAAAATTTTCGAAGGGGCGCCTGAGTGCCTCTGTCCTTAAGTGTCTGCCTTTGGCTCAAGTCATGACCCCGGGGTCCTGGGATGGAGACCTGCATGGGGCTCCCTGCTCAGTGGAGAGATGCTTCTCCCTCTGCCTCTGCCTGCCGCTCTGCCTACTTCTGCTCTCTATCTCTCTGTCAAATAGATAAATAAAATCTTTTAAAAAAAATTTCGATGCCTTCTCCTTGCTCCTTCCAAATGGCCCTGTATGGGCCATCCCCAAAGTCACCTTTCCTCCTGCTGTAGCACCCAGCACAGTGACAAGCACTGAATTCATATCTACTATTGTACAAAATTGTTTAAACTGTGGGAAAAAACACATAATATAAAATTTACCATTTTAAACATTTTTAAGTGTATAATTGAGTAGTGTTGTTATATTCACACTGTTGTGACAGAACTTTGTCATCTTGCCAAACTGAAACTCTACAGCCCCTCAACAACTTCCCCACCCTTAACAACCACCATTTTACTTTCAGTTTCCATGAATTTGACTACCTTAGATACCTCATAGAAGTAGAATCATACAGCACATGTCTTTTTGTGACTGGCTTATTTCACATAATATAATATCTTCGTGGTTCATCCAGGTTGTAGCATGTGGCAGGATTTTCTTCCTTTTTAAAGCTGAGTAATATTTCATTGCATATATATATATATGTATATTTTACTGCACACATATATGCAAATCATATATATGGTATCACATTTTGTGACATAGTATGTCATATATGTGTCACATAAAGAAAATGTATATATATACACATGTATATATATATGTGTGTGTATATATATACGTATAATATATCATATTTTCTGTATCCATTCATCAGTTGGTGAACACTTAGGTTGTTCTCATGTCATGGTTATTGTGAATCATACTGCAACAAATATGAAGGGGGATGTAAATATCTCTTCAAGATTTTGCTTTGAAAGTACTTTTGTCCATTTTCTTCTCTTAGAGAAATGTCTATTCAAGTCCTTTGTCCATTTTTTAATCATGTTGTTTTCCTACTGTTGTTGAGTTTATAGGAACTATTAATATTTTCTGGATATTAATCCTTTATCAGATATATAATTTGAAAATATTTTCTCCCATTCTACAGGTTGCCTTTTCACTCTGTAGATTGTGTTCTTTGTGCACAGAAGTGTCCATTTTTTATAAATGGAAGCTCCATAGTCTTCATAATTATCATTCTTCATGGGGCAGTCACATCCTTCCACTCAGCAAGTGGAATCATAATTTACTTAACCATTCTTCCAATAGGACATTATTTCCTATTCTAAATAATGCCATAAAAAATAGTATTAGTGATTATTTCCTTAGGATTTATGTTGCCAGAAATGAATTACTGGATCAATTAATATAAACATTTTGTTGTTACTAATTGCTTATGGTCTTATTACTGATTGCTAAATTACTTTCTCTCTTTTCTCTTTCTTTCTTTCTTTCTTCCTAAGACCAACAGTAATATTATATTAGTTACTTTGTTGAACAGTTATTACATGCCAAGCACTCAGCTAGATTCTTTGAACTTAATACCAGTCCTCATATTGATGCTACAAGGTAGGAATCATCACCATTTTATAGCTAATAATACAAATTCAGAATTGTGTTAGTTACCCAAGATTGCATAGCTTATAAGTGACAGAATTATCATTTAATGTTAATCTGCCTTACATTGACTGTCTCTGCTTGCAAATATATCACTTTCACCAGTCCTTCACATCCTCTTTAAAACTTATAATGTTTGATAATTTAATAGATGAAGAATGGGTAATTATTAAGGCACATACCTTTGCATGCATGGATGATATTTTTCCACATTTAATTTACACTGCCCCTTACTATTTCCCTTTCCTAGACTGAATAGATATTTCTTTTTTCTGTACAACCACAGCACATAGCCTTTTACAACAAATGTTATTATGCAACTTTTATCCTGCCTTGAATTGTAGGAGTTTCTCTTTAGTGAGTTAACTGTTTATATCCTCAGCCCTATTTTTACATCTTATCAAGTTATTTTTTCTATAATAAAGATATTAAACCTTGTTAGTCATACTAGTGCAATATGCAATGCCAATCTATTTTCCCTTATTGTTAGTGTTTTTCTATATATAGCATATACTTCTTAATTTTTACATATTTGTTTTTAACGTGGTCATTTTTATACTGATCATTTAATTTGTGGTTTCTTCTATTGTTTCTAAGTGTAGAAATTTACTTTATCTCCATATATAAGTGCCCTATAAATATTTATTTCTATTTTCTTGTTTTGCTTTTTCTATGATTCAACTTTGATGCTTAAATCTTTAACCCCGCTGAAATTTATTTTGAAGCACAGTGTAGATACAAATTTATTACCTTCTCAAAGTTGTAAAATAGATGGTCCCCATACCATTTATTAAATAATCTTTCCTTACTATTTTTAATGCCTCAATTATATATTAAAGTCATTTATATGAACTAATTTTAATAGCAAGTTTATTGAAACATAATTCACACTAAAGGGCACAACTCAGTGGGCCTTGTACATTCAGATTGCACAACCATCATCACAACGTAATTTCAGAACATTTTCATCACCCCAAAAGGAAACCACCCATTGTCCGCAGTTACTCACCATCCTCCCCTTCCCTAGCCTCAGGTAACCACTCATCTACTTTCTGTCTCCATGAATTTGCCTCTTCTGGACATTTCATGTAAATGGAATCATACAAAATGTGGCCTTTTTATGACTGATTTATTTCACTTGCTTCCTGTATTCATCAATGTTGTTGCATGTATCAGTACTACATTCTACTTTATGGCCAAATAAGATTCTAATATATGTAGGGGCACCTTGCCTGGGTGGCTCAATTTGTTAAGCATCTGCCTTCAGTTCAGGTCATGTTCTCAGGGTCCCAGGATTGAGCTCTGCATCAAGCCCCACATGGAGCCTCACATCAGGTTCTCTGTTCAGCAGGGAGTTTCCTTCTCCCTCTCCTTCTGCCTGCTGCTCTGCCTACTTGTACTGTCAAAGAAATACAATCCTTTAAAAAATACTTTTAAAAAAAGATTCTACTATATGTATACATATTTTGCTTATCCATTTATTAGTGGATGGACATTTGACTTACTTCTACTTTTTTGGCTATCATAAAAAATATAACTATAAACATTTGTGTACAGGTTTCCATGTGTGTGTATATATAGATATGTAGATAATAGATATTTTTTCTCTTGGGTATATACCGAGGAGTAGAATGTCTGGATCATATGGCTTAACTTTAAGGAACTGCTGTACTGTGTACAAAGCAACTCTGTCATTTTACAATCTCATTAGCAATGTATAAGAGTTCCAATCACTCCACATCCTCATCAACACTTCTTATTATCTTTTTTATTATAGCCATGCACGTGGATGTGAAGTTGTATTTCATTGTGGTTTTAATTTGTATTTCTCTAATGACTAATGATGTTGAGTACATTTTTATGTGCTTATTGGCCATTTGCCTACTTTCTTTGGAGAAATGCCTATGCAAATTTTCTGCTCATTTTTTAATTAGACTATTTGTCCTTTTGTATTTGAATTAAAAAATTTATTTATATATTCTGGATACGAGTCCTTTATTTTCTCCCAATCAGTGGGTTGTCTTTCCACGTTCTTGATGATGTCCTTTAAAGTGCAAAACTGATGTTTTTTTTAATAAAGATCAATTTACCTATGTTTTTCTTTAGTTGCTTGTGCTTTCAGTGTTATTTCTAAAAACTATTGCCTAATCCATGGTGACAAAGATTATGCCTATGTTTTCTTTTAAGAGTTCTATAGTCCCAGTTCTTTCATTTAGGTTTAAGTTCCATTTTTAGTTACTTTTTGTATATGATGTGAGGTCCAACTTCATTCTTTTGCATATTGATATCCAGTTGTTTCAGCACCACTGGCTAAAAAGATCATTTGTTCCCTGTCTTCGACGAATTTCTGGACCATTTATTTGTTCCAGCGATTTCCATGTTCTTGAAGGTCTACTATGCCTTAATTATGTTTGCTTTGCAATCACGTTTACACCTGGAGAAGTTACCCTTCCCTTATTAACTGCCTCCATCACCCACACTCCTCCCCAACCCACATACTCAGAATATTCTTTTTGATTTTCATCCACTTATTATCAGTAGTTTACAAAACTTTGCTCTTCCAGACAACAGAATCAAAGTTTATGGTTCACTGCTGCATTTCTACTTAGTGATCATTTCCTTCCTCCTGAATTGCTGTTGTTAATGGTTTATGTATTTTTCTCAATCCATTGTTCTCTGTGAACAGGTATTATCTCCATTTTAAAAAGTAAATAAATATTTAAAAATAGATACACAGCACAGAGTCAAATTCTGTGACTTGACCTTATTCACCCAACTAGACATTGGCAAAAACATTTGATTATCTCAATTGCTATAAAGTATATTTCTGAGAATGTCTCCACTTAAATCTTACTGCTTTTGATCTACTAATCTGGATTTTCAAGAAAAATTGAAATGTATGTCAATCAGTCTAATTGTACTTTTTTCTCCATACTGGTTTATTGTTGTATATCACCAAAAGGATTTATAATTTGATAATCTCTGACCTGTCAAAGCATCTGCAACTTGGATAAAGCCACTAGCTATTGGCTGTGTCCAACTGTTTTCTCAGTTTTAACTTAGAAGAAGTATTCCCAAGGGATGCACAGTATGATTCCCTGTGGTGATGGGAAGATATATGTAGTTTAGGATAAGTAGTTTTTATATTGCTCTTTTAATGCATACTATAGTTAGTAAATCTCAATAAAATCTTCAGGGCTGGGAGACTATACCCAACATTGAATGAGAAAATACTGTAGTGGACATATATCTATCACTCTCAAAAAAATAAAAGATAAGACCCTATTTTGGAGAATAATATTGCATCTTCTTCCATCTCCAGGTCTATATAAGCCAAAGAAAGTTATGTAAATTTATGCAATTTGCCAATGATTGGGCAATGCAATCTGCTGCCTTTCAAATATACAGATCATTCTCTTAGTACCAAAAAAAACCTCTCCACAAATAGTTTAGGTCAGCACTTCATAATAGAAATAAAGTATGAGTCACATAGAGAAATTTTTTAATTTTTAAAATTAAAATTTTGAATTTTCTGGTAGTCACAAATCAGTAATCAGAAAAAGTAAAAATCACTTTTAATATATATTACTTAACCTAACATATATAAAATATCATTTTAATACATAATTATTATGAAAATTATTGCTGAGATGTTTTCCATCCTTTATTCATACTGAGTCTTTGAAATCTAGGGTGCACTTCACACTCAAAGCTCATCTCAATTCAGACTAGCCATATGTCCAGTACTCCATAGCCACATGGGGCTGGTGGCTGCCATATTGAACAGCACAGGTCTAGACAGAAGACCTCAGGAACTTCTCTAAGTCAGAGGGCCACCAGTAGAAAGAATGCATGGGAAGGAAAGGAGAAAAGATAAAAATTGGCAAAATGAAGAAAAATGGAAGGAGAGGAAGAGAAATGAATGAGAAAATAAGAAAAAGATAAATGAAAGGAGAGAAAGGGAGTGAACACTTTCTGAACACTTGCAGTGTGCCAGCAGTTAAGTATAATGGGAAGTGCTCAGAAGCTACTTAGAAATAATCTTTAGCATCTTCTATAAGTAAAAAAGTCACATTGATAGCAAACTATTATTACTGGTGATGACTCAGTAAGTTAGAAAAGTACATTAACACTCAGTCATAGGAAGATATTATTCTGGTTCACATGCTCATAGTACGGAGACATATCTGCCTCTGGCCTGGAACATAAATCACTGAGAGGGCTGCCTTTGAGAGAAACTCTTTCTCGTACCTTTTTTCTTTCCAAGACACCAAGACACAATATCAGACATCCCCTTAGAGGAGATCAAGGCCAATGGAATTTGCAGTGCAGTTGGAATGAAAAGGGGAATGAAGGATTAAGAAAAGAAAACTCTGTGATTTTAGTAGTAAGGGAATTCTTGGGTCCACTCTGTAGGTAAGGATCAAATAAAAATTGGGCATATATTGGTACATAGGACTTTCATATAGACTACCCATTTTAAGCATTGTGTAATAGTGCAACAACTTCTCCTATTTGAGTGGGAGAGACAGGCTAGGTTTCTGCCTTAGATTTGGGTCTAAGGAACTTTGATTTGGGGAGTGCACAGAGCTGACCTTCAAATGCGAGGTAAGAGCAAATGGTAACTAAAATGTATTCTGTAAGTGAAGATGGTCAAGAAAGCAAGAAAACATCTAAAGTATCAACATCTCAGTGCAGAACAAGACAAGAATCCAAAACTGAAGTTGGCAAAAGCAGAGCGGCAGGCAACAAGGAGCGGGCTTCTACTTCCGAGCCTGGAGGCCATTGTTATACTCATGGAGAGACCTCTGGCTGATCCTATGAGGAGAAAGGGCTTGTAAAGGGCATAATATCAAGTCTCCACTCCAGTTTAGTGGATAATATGTGAATTGCTAGCAAAAATATCAAGTACCAATTTTTTAAAAATAGATTTTATATATTCACCAAATCACTTAATAATAGTCCAAATACATCTGCCAGACATATACATTAAATGCCCCACAGATGAGATGCAATGAACTGGGCAAACCAAAATTTTCCATGCTGATTTAATTCAAGCCTGGCATCTGGTAGAAGATTTATGAAGGATTAGCGCATTGTAAATTCATGTTGTTTTTGCTCATTCCCTCACCTGGAGCCATGCTGTTTACACCCTCATCCAATTTGAAACATGGAAGCCCTTCCCCTTTTTAGACCACCCCAATCCCAATGGAACAAGCTGAACCACTCCTAGCCAATGGAACTACTGCTTTAAAAACACTCAAGACATTATTCATTGTAAGTACGGAGACTTTTCTTTGGGGTATTTTTTTTTTTTTTCAGAGTCACTTATATTTGCTCTTTTCACTTTTGCAAATCTTTCTGGAAGCATCACTCAACTCTTTGTTTTCTACTTCATTTAATAAGTTGGAATTTTTTTCATTTAAGTCTTCAGATATTTGCTGTCTTTCTTCTTGGGAAGCAATGAAGAGCCCTGTCACTTTGGTTGCCATAGACCACCAATGGCCTGTAATCATCTCACAGTGCTGTTCTTGGCAACTGTGAGAAACCAGCCCTCTAATAAGTGCAAGTTCTTTTCCATGCCTGAAACCTGCTTTGAGGATGTGCAAGAAGTGTTATCATTTAAGCCGACTATAGGGTTGCTACAGTCTACCTGAAAAACTGGCTCTGCTCTTGAGCTATTATGAAATGACACATACATCTCTGCAAACTTAGAATAGTAAGAAAAAATATTGATGTTCTGTTTTTTAGATTTTACTTTTTTAGATTGTTGTTTTTAGTTAACATTACCATTGGTTCTTTAGTTATCTGATGGGAGTGAAGGACTGCAGGTGAGGAGTGGGGGGTGGAAAAAAAGAAAGGAAGAAGAGGTTAAAGAGGGAATTTAAGGCAAGGCAGAATGGCTAAGTGATGAACACCACAGAATTCAGTCATAGCTTCAAATCCTGGCTTTCACACTCTCCAGCTGGGTGGCTTGGGCAAGCTATTCCATTCTTTAAGTTTGTTCCCTCAACTGTGAAATGGGACTACTACTCAAATCTACTTCAGGAGGTTGAGTGAACTAATTAAAATAAACATGTAAAGCAATTAACAAATGTCTGGCACACAGCAGTCACTAAGTGCTATGGATTATTAGCACAATTAGTAGTAGTAGTACAGATGGGATTAAACAGAGTGAAATAAAATCAATGCTATACTTCACTCTACTCATTCCATTCCTCCTATTTTTCACACTTATTTTTTCTTTTTGGTGTCCAGGGAGAGATGTGGTTGTGGAAATTGAATGGGTAAGAAAAGTGCTTTCAGAGAACAAACTTAAAATATCATGCAACAAGCACCATAGGGCAACATCACAACTTTTGGGAATAGAACTTTGCAAAAGAAAAGTAATTCTAAGAATGTATGTCTTCGGGGCGCCTGGGTGTCTCAGTGGGTTAAGCCTCTGCCTTCAGCTCGAGTCATGATCTCAGGGTCCTGGAATCGAGCCCCACATCGAGCCCCGCATCGGGCTCTCTGCTCAGCGGGGAGCCTGCTTCCTCCTCTCTCTCTGCCTGCCTCTCTGCCTACTTGTGATCTCTGTCTGTCGAATAAATGAATAAAATCTTTAAAAAAAAAAAAAAGGATGTATGTCTTCACAATCACCTCTCTAAGATCCTTAACCAGAACTTTCACTCTCATTTCTACAAAATGGAAACAAAAATAATTTACAGAACTATTTTTCACTTGACAAATCTTCATCCCTGACATGATCATCTCTCCTTTCCTCTTTCTCATCACTCCCAACAGCTGGGGTCAGGTCCAGGGTGACTGTTCTGGGGGTTAATGAACCTCCATTGCCTCTGACTTTGGCTACCTGCACCTTGTGGTAAATGATCTGAACAAAACTGGAATAAGAATGGATGAGGGCAAGAAGGCTAAGAGACTCTTGATCCTTTTCCAGAAACCCTGCAGTTTCCAGCAAGAGCAAATTCTGAGTGTATTTTATTCAGATATTAACAACTATAGCAGTTATTTTACTGCCTTTGAGAAAGGCAATGCCCCAGCTAAAGAAAGGCAATCTACAGCATCCCATTCAGTGAGTCTGAGGGCAATGACCCTGTCTGGGTATGAATGTTCTATTGAAAATGACTGAAGCAGTTAATAGTAATCTTCAGTTGGGTTACCTACAAATGTTCCTGCTCCTCTTCCTAAGGTGTTTTTTTTCTGGCAGCACCAGTTATCTGCTGGGAAACTTAAATGAATAGAGATAAGCTGGATGTAGCCAACTGTCAGGGAGGTTAACATGCCAACCAACCACATATGCTGTTCAATTAAATTTATCATTCACATATCTACACACAAATACACATCTTATGTGGTCCACAAGAAGATGCTCTTATTAATTTCTACTACATGTGATAGTAACACAATAACTATCTTCACAAAATAAAGTATGATACTGTATATTACTATACTAAATAGCATGTATATATGTGTATATATATGTGCATTTATATATGTGCATATACATACATATATACTTATTTCATATATTGCAACATATACTGAAATATACTTAGAATATACCTAGAAAGTATGGTTCATGAGGCAGGAGTCCATCTTCTTACAGTAGGTACCTGATAAATCTTGCTGAAAGAACATACAATAAATTATTTCATTTGGCAGTAGTATTACTGCCAATGTGTTGTAGGTGAAGAATTCCAAATGGCTTGTTCAGGGCCAACCAGCTGGAGAGCAGCAGAGTCAGACTGTAAGCCCAGGTTAAGTGGCTTCTCCTCCCATGCTTCACAGGGAATAGATCTAACTTCTATCATGGGAGGAAACAAAAGTTGCTTGTTTTCTTCTTCTTTTTTTTTTAATTTATTTTTTATTTTTTTATAAACATATAATGTATTTTTATCTCCATGGGTACAGGTCTGTGAATCGCCAGGTTTACACACTTCACAGCACTCACCATAGCACATACCCTCCCCAATGTCTATAACCCCACTCTCTCTCTCCCAACCCCCCCCCCCAGCAACCCTCAGTTTGTTTTGTGAGATTAAGAGTCACTTATGGTTTGTCTCCCTTCCAATCCCATCTTGTTTCATTTATTCTTCTCCTACCCCCCTAACCCCCGTTGCATCTCCACGTCCTCATATCAGGGAGATCATATGATAGTTGTCTTTCTCCGATTG
Source organism: Meles meles (assembly GCF_922984935.1). Lineage (NCBI taxonomy): Eukaryota > Metazoa > Chordata > Mammalia > Carnivora > Mustelidae > Meles > Meles meles. The sequence continues at coordinate 67,354,104 of NC_060072.1, forward strand.
ACTTATTTCACTAAGCATGATACCCTCTAGTTCCATCCACGTTGTCGCAAATGGCAAGATTTCATTTCTTTTGATGGCTGCATAGTATTCCATTGTGTACATATACCACATCTTCTTTATCCATTCATCTGTTGATGGACATCTAGGTTCTTTCCATAGTTTGGCTATTGTAGACATTGCTGCTATAAACATTCGGGTTCACGTGCCCCTTCGGATCACTACATTTGTATCTTTAGGGTAAATACCCAGTAGTGCAATTGCTGGGTCATAAGGTAGTTCTATTTTCAACATTTTGAGGAACCTCCATGCTGTTTTCCAGAGTGGTTGCATCAGCTTTCATTCCCACCAACAGTGTAGGAGGGTTCCCCTTTCTCCGCATCCTCACCAGCATCTGTCATTTCCTGACTTGTTAACTTTAGCCATTCTCAGTGGTGTGAGGTGCTATCTCATGTTGTTTTAATTTGCATTTTCCTGATGCCAGTGATGTGGAGCACTTTTTCATGTGTCTGTTGGCCATCTGGATGTCTTCTTTGCAGAAATGTCTGTTCATGTCTTCTGCCCATTTCTTGATTGGATTATTTGTTCTTTGGATGTTTTCTTCTTTTACCAAGTAATGTTGCTAGACTAAATCCATTTCACTATCTGTACTCATTTTCTTGGATTGGGTTTAGCAGGCACCTGGGGTTGAAAGAATTAGTGGCCAGTTCTTTAGGGGTTTTCATTCTTCTCCACCTCTGAGCCAATCCAAAGCCCCCATGACCCCCAGCCACTTTTCTTTTTGTCCTTCCACCCTCTTCTTCTTCCTCCTCTCTTGCTTTTGTTTCTCTGTCTTCCTTTGTGCTCTACTTACTCAAGCAGATAAGAGAAAGTAAAACCCTCTTTTTGTGGAATCCTATCTGATACTTCAAACTCTTGAGATCTCTTCCTCATAAGCCACAGTGAAGAAAAAAAAAAAGAAAGAAAGAAAATAAAAGAAAAAAGAAAAGCTTCATTTACAGGAAAAGATGGAAAGCCTAGTTGACACATTATTTGCTACACATATATGTATGTGCCCACACACACGCACGCTCATGTCTACCCCCCACATGCACACATGCTCATTAATCCTTAAAAAAGCTTGATTTTGGAGAGAGATGTTTGGATTTAGAGTGAATCATTAGCCTCCCATTTCTTTCTTCTTTCCACCAAACATGAGGAACACTGGATAATGTGTCCAGTCAGTGGCTTTTTTTATTAACCGCCAAATGTTAAAAAAAAAAAAAAAAGCCCATGTATTATATCCATGCACCTACTGAGGAGACAAAAAGATGATGGACAAGAATTGAGGATTTTCTTGAAAACATGTCTCATTTTAGGGGAATGGAATAAATGTCTCTGAAAATCCTGATGTCCATGGGTATGAATGCCCACTTAATATTTAGCATGTTCAATTTCTTGCTTCCAGGCCCTCCTGGCCAAATTTATTACCCATGGCCAAAGAAAGGATTTTTTTCCCCCATGAAACTTGTTTTGGCTTGAAGTAAAGTTCAAATAATATTTACCAAGATTATTAAAAAACTCTAAAACTTTTTTCTTCTTCAGCATTTGGGGATGGAATGTCAGAAAGTGTTGACATTAATTTTTAAATTAATATTTTTGGAAGAATTTTCTTTAATAAAAGATCAAATGATGACCACAATGCTGGATATGGGCTGCTGATTGGTAACAATGCTTGTCAACAGCAAAGTTCAGAACTTTAATACAAACTCTCCCATGCGTTTGCACACAATGGAAATACAAATTATCTTAAATAGAATTTTTCTGAATTTTTGTTCTAGCTCATCTTCGGCTCTGAGGCTGAAATGCAGACCTCAAAAACGTCTTTGCTTCTAGCAAGAGAAAGAGCATTTCTTAACTGACCCATATAGTGTACATTCGTTCTCTACTGGCATATGTTCAGGAATTCTGTCACTGCCCACCAGGCCATTAGAAAAGACTTCTGAATAGGAAATTGTCTTGCCCTTTCCAATCTTCCTTTGTTTCAACACACAACTACAGAAGAGAAGTATAAAGAAGAAAATGAGCAACAAAAAGCTAAAGATTTTAATCATTTATTTTATAGAATGATGGTGATAATAGATGGTAGGATTTTTTTAATGTCCTTTAAAATAAAAAGTTGGCACTTCAAAAATTAAAAAGAAAGATTATGAGCTTCATTCAGACAGAGCTGGTTTACAGCTGAAACTCCACTACTGAGCTAGGGCCTCAAGAACTCAACTCCTCCTGGCCTCCATTTCCTTGCCTGAGAACTTAAGATAACAAGAATACCTTTCTCTCAGAGTGATTGAACTGGCACTCCCAATCCCCACTTTTCCCCCCTGGAAGCCTGTACCTGTACCAATTCCCACTTTTTTTTTAACTTTGTTTTTCTTCATGACAGTTATCATCTTATACTCTATGCTGTTTACTTAGTTAATTGTCTAAGGACGTTCCCTCCCATTAGAATGCAAGACCCAGGAGGACAGTGACTTTGATTCCTCACAGCTGTATTCTATCCAGCACACAGTAGGTACTTGATAACTATGCACTGAATGCTCAGGAAATGAAAATAAAGTCCCAGGGGCGCCTGGGTGGCTCAGTGGGTTAAAGCCTCTGCCTTTCGCTCAGGTCATGATCCCAGGGTCCTGGGATCGAGTCCTGCATCAGGCTCTCTGCTTGGCAGGAAGCCTGCTTCCTCCTCTCTCTCTTTCTGCCTGCCTCTCTCCCTACTTGTGATCTCTATCTGTCAAATAAATAAATAAAATCTTTAAAAAAAAAAAAAGAAAGAAAAAAGAAAAGAAAGTCCCAGCACAGGGCTGGGGCATAAGACCCCCTTCCTCTGAGCACACCAACGAACCCACTCCTGTCATTGTGAGGGCCATAAACAGAAATCAGATGGAGACTTTCCAAGAGTACTTGTTTTTCTTCTGGCCTCCTCACCCTCCTGCTTTTTGCCACAGCACACCTGGTGAAGAGCTCTGCTTTCTCTTCCTGCTTCCTTTAGCAGTCACATTGCCAATGTCTACGGAAGACCTAGAAGATTCTGAACCAGGATGGAACCATCCTGGGAAGAGAGCGAGCTAAAGTGGCAACTTGTCAGCCCCATCTGACCTGAGTTTCCCTCTCTTTTTTATTTATTTTCACTTTTTTCTGAAAAGCAATATTCTCAGTTTCTCGAGATAAAATAGGGGTTTGTTGTTTTTTTTTCTTTAAGATTTTATTTATTTATTTGACAGAGGTCACAAGTAGGCAGAAAGGCAGGCAGAAAGAGAGAGAGAGGAGGAAGCAGGCTCCCTGCCGAGCAGAGAGCCTGATTCAGGACTCGATCCCAGGACCCTGAGATCATGTCCTGAGCTGAAGGCAGAGGCTTAACCCACTGAGCCACCCAGGAGCCCAAAATAGAGGGTTTTCTTTGTCATTCTTAAAGCTTGGTGTTGTGCCCAGGTCTGAACACCATCTGCCCTAAATGATATGACACATTTGCCTGGACCCCACAAACCAAGGACACTGCTTCTCTCAGTGACTAGGCATCAGGAATGCCCACAGACTTTAATCCCCCTGGGAGACCAGGTCTCATTTTTACTGGGCCACAAATGGGGTGTCTGAGAATGGAAGCAAAGCAAACCATCAGAGGAAATATGGACAAACTTAATTTCATGGTGGACAAAGTCAGAGCGTTAATTTCCCATCCTCCTTTCAAGATGAAAAGATCATAATCTTTGGGAACAGCTGGATTTGGGCTAGAATCCTAACTCTACATCTAGGCCTCTATAAAATTGTGATTTCCTCAGATAAAATGGGATTGTAATGCTTATCTCCTAGGATTATTATGATAATTCAATGAGTTAATGCTTGTAGTGCATCTGGTACAGTATTTGGTACTGTGTTCCATAAATGTTCATTTGCTTTTCCTTTACTCAACTGCCTGGCCCAGTTATCTCTTATTAATTGTGTGACCCCGAGTAATTCATGTCATTTCCCTAAGCAACAGGGTCTTCAGTTCTAAAATGGGGTAAGTCTTGCCCCCTGGGTGACAGTAAATATTGCCGTGCAGCGACAGTCTAGAGCATCAAAGTTGCTCAATACAGGCAGTTATGCCGATTACAACCTGCCCTTCAGTAAGCACCAACTTTGTGTTGTGACCACACGACTCATCTTCCAGGGACTTCAAATACATGACCTTATTTATTTAATCTTCAAAGCAACGCTCACTCTGAGGTAGGTGTCCTTATTTTTATATCAGAGATGAAGAAATTAAGACCTAAACGTTAAGTGAACTTGGTCAGGATTACAGATAGTAAGTGTCACCACTGTTATTTGAACTTGTGTCTTCTTGGCTTTTAAGTCTGCATTCTCCCTGATAACTATGCTACAGAGACTCCCAAATTATCACCATCTTTATTATTGTCTCTTCTAGTTATCTTTTGCCAGATCTGATCTACTTGATCTGACACATCTGTCCCCAGGGTCCAATATGTCACCTAAGTAGTGTATGCCTTCATGGCTCACAGGGCCTAGAATACCAAGTCCTAATGCCTTTGGAGCTGGAGAACAGGCTACTTTGTCCACTCCTTGAGTTTTCATCTTCCTTGCAAATGTCTTCTTGCTTTGGAATATGTAATAGAAACCCCCTCCCCAAAAATGCAGAAGGCTAGCAGCCAACTTCTAGATGCCTGCCTAGTGATTAGAAATGAAGATACCAGAAAAACTTGCAGGAGGTAAGAATAACATAAAGCTATAGCAAACTCCATTCAGAGAGCTAAGTGTCAGCTAAAGGGAAAGGGAGTTCAATGGCACAATTAAAAAATCCAGACTTGTCCAAGAGTCAGGTTAACACTGGTAGGAAGAAGCACAGACCTGGCATTCAGTAAATATTAATTGGATAGATCGAGGAAGAAACCATGTTTATTACATCAACTGATGAGCACTAATTCTTAAAATCACAAATAGAGAACCTAGGTACTTTGCATGACACTCAGATCCTGGGTGTGTCCCATCCTGAACTCCCCCCACTCATACATTACCAACCTTGCCTTGAGTCCTCAAAGTTGACAGTCATGACTCCCCTAGCCATATCCCACTATTAAAGGGACATTAAAGATCTTGCATTATGTCTGGCTTACTGGCATGTGTGTCCCAAAGTTTCTAAATCAAAGGGAGGTTCAAAGGGATCAGGGTCAGGGTAACATGAGAGATGTCAAAGGAGGAAGCAATATGGGGCCACCTCCATTAGGGGATGGAATGTTTGAAATTAATGACTGCCCCCAAAATCCCAAACAGGTTGTCACAGTACATATAACTTTCATCCTTCCATGCTGCATAAAATCTAGAAAAAGGAAAAGGGAGATGACTTCTCAGAGAGAGAGTCTGAATGCCAGAACCTTCCTTTGGATGTAGTTCCATCCTGGCCATTGAGCCATGTTATCTTCTTCATGCTGCTCCCACCTGCAGGCCTGGGAGCACAGTTCCAGATGCTGCATTTTGCCTTGGCAAGACGCATACCTGGCTTCTTGGCAGAAGTAGTTGTCTTGGTTTCAAGACATCCCTGCTGCTGGTTCCTGCTGCCTTGTTCCTAACTCTTGCTCCCCACCCCATTTAGCCTTCACCTCATGAACCCAGAGTTTCCTGGCTTCCGCCTAACTCTTGGCCACAAGATCTCTTGTGCTTGCCAGATTCCGGGCGCTCTCAAATCCAACCAACCTCCCAGGCTTCCCCTGGCTCTTTTGGTCTTGATTCTCCATCTCTGGCTCATCGCCTGTCAGCCCTTTACAGCTCTGGTTGAATATCCACTCACCCTGCAGCCAACACCTTACCTATTGCCCCACGATACTGTTTTTTTAGAAACCTAGTACAGAAAAATCTAGTACTATGACCCTCCTTATACTCAGGTTAGGATAAACCTAGAAGGGATGCTAAGAGTTCTCTTTGTGATAAATAAGGGGGCCAGGAGAATTATTTTGGGAAGCAGATCCCTATTTTGATGTCTTTGTACGGAAGATCTTCCATTATCTACCCTTCTTCCCTGACCACACTTCTTCCCTCTTAAGGAACCTCCATCAGAGCAACCAGGCATAAATATTCACACCACCTTTCAGACCTAATTTTCTCACCACTGCACTCCACAGCACCAATAATTTTAACATTTGAAATATTTCCCCCACTCCTTTATTACATATTAATTCTTTTATTCACTAAATATACATTGTTTATATTCTAAAATATGCAGTTAATTGCATAAAATCATCTGTTTAAAAAAAACATTTCTTTTTTTTTTTTTTTTTTTTTTTTTTTATTTATGACAGAGATCACAGGCAGAGAGGCAGGCAGAGAGAGTGAGAGGGAAGCAGGCTCCCTGCCAAGCAGAGAGCCCGATGTGGGACTCGATCCCAGGACCCTGAGATCATGACCTGAGCCGAAGGCAGCAGCTTAAACCACTGAGCCACCCAGGAAAAAACAACATTTCTTTGATCAATGACACACATCGTCATTGAACCAATGCTTGATTGAGCTGGGGGAATATGGACATGAAAATACAGAGGCACTTCCAGGGAGTAACCCAAGCATTCCACCTAATAGGGTGAAAGTGACAATGTGTCTGTTTTCACAAGGCAAGGCACAGCTTAGCCATTGCAGTGCTTCTTGAACTTTTAAATGTCCTGGCACATGGGAAGTCAGGAACATTGAGATAAACAGAGGAGGCCACTACAATAAGGCACAGCTGTCCAGGTCTTCTGCCATAGACCCTGCCTCAAGGGCTGAGAGTGTCAAAGTCTCAGCACATCTCTAACCCATTGGTAGCCCATGAGAGTACTGTAACACAATGATGGGTAAGCTCTGACTTCCAGTAGTGGCCATCCTTTCATTCATTCCAATATTTCTGGGTTCCTACAAATATTTTGAGTAGTTATGCTAGTGGCTATTCAAAGAACTTGGGATACAGCAGTAAACAAAAAAGAGAATGATCCCTGCCCCCACGAGCTTTGACGCTAATGTAAGGAAACGTGGAAAACCTGTATTAAGCATAATACATAAATAGGGGCCACAGTTGTGAGAAGAGATGAGTGCTATGGAATAAAGAAGCAGAGTGAAAGGATTGGGATTAGGAGAACAGGGCAGTTTGCTGAGCTGAACAGGATTTTCAGGATAGGCCTCGCTGAGAAAGTGAGCAAAGACTTAAAAAGAGTGAGGATATTAGCCAAGTCGTTATCTGGGATAAGGGCATTCTAGGCAGTGGAAACAGCTAGAGCCAATGCCCTGAGGTAGCAAAGTGCTTCTTTGGTTGTAGAAACACCAAGGATGCTAGTCTGGCTGGAGAAAAGAAAGTGAGGAGGGAGGTATAGGATCCAGGTCAGGAAGGCACAAAAGGTCTCTGCTTTTATTTATGTACACATGTGTGTAAGTTTGTGGCAAATATCTTCCCTGGGCTATAGCGCATCTTCTCAATTAGGTTATATATCTTTGCTTTGCCTTACAGAAATTTTAAGTTTAATATAGTCAAACTTACTAACTTTCTAATTTTGTTGTGCAGTGTTTTGTGTCCTCTATAAAGAAAGTTTTCTGAATGGAACATTATATTTTATTTAGAAGCTTCAAAGTTTTTATTTTTCCCATATAGGTTTTTAGTAAGCCTGGAATTTAGTAAGCAAAGGTCCTACATTCTTTTTTCCACAAAGATAATCAATAGTTTTGGCATCTCTTCTTGATAGTCCATATCTTCCTCCATTGATTTTTTAATGCAACCCTGTCATTTGTCCCTCCTTTTAGATTAAATGTATTCTTGGTCTTGCCCAGCATATCACCGAAAGGCAGAACATCATCTGCCCTTGCTCAGTTGTCCTACCGGTTAGGACACTGAAACAAACTATGAAATGTGTGGTTTTTATAGCAAAGGGGAAGGAGAAAAGCAGCAAAACATGAAGAGCTTAAAAACTTGGACTATCTGACCTAACCAAATTCATATAATACAGATGCTTTGTATGGGGAGTGGCCTGACTCAAACAAAAACGAGGTGGCTAATACCCTGGCCCAAATGGTTTGGGCCATGACTGACTTCCTCTGGACCAAGTCCAATAGATAAGGAAGGCTGCTGACATGATAGGAGAAGATGAAGAGTTACTTGACATGTGGAGGTCAGCAGGAAGACTGAGGCACCCTGCCACCCTGGGAAGAAATCTCAGGATTTCCAAGCTTCTGCCCCCCCTTGCTGAAGCTGCTCATTTTAAAAAAGATTGCCATATACCTCTAGGATTATGACTGAGAGTCATTGGTTTAATATTTTTTAAATTTTTTGAGTATCATTGACACAATGTGACATTAGTCTCAGGTATACAACAGAGTGATTCCCCATCTCTATATGTTATGCTCACCACAAGTGTCACTACCATATGTCACCACACAACACTATTATGACATCATTGACTATATTCCCCAAGCTGTGACTTTCATTTCCAAATAGTTTAATTTCTTGAAGAGTATGTGAAGTGAACGTCTACTTCACATACTCCTCGATGGCTCACTCCAGTGTCTTGTCCCGAGACCCAGGGCAAGTCCCCAGCTCAGCGTTTGGACTCCCCGAAGCTCATGGTTCTCTCATTCCCCAGGAGAGCGAGGAGTTATAAAGGGCACAGAAGATGTTTTTCCCCAATATGAAACCCAGTGCTAGGGTCATGAAATCTGTTCGGGTTTCTGTCTCTCAATTCAGAAAAGCCAAAGCAGCTCTGAGCAGAGGAGTGATTACAAGAATGCAACGTTCGTGTCTGCCGTGGGCCCGCTGTTTGCCTGTCTGCAGTGTCTGGGAAGGAAGCACGATGCTTACAGCATTTATATTTTTCCATGCTGTGGTGAATTTGGAAACTTCACCCAGCTCGAGACAGAATAAATTTACTCCAGCACAAATCTCTTGATCATTTCTCCTTCAAATGTGGGAAAACAGCACTGAGCATGTGGAAAGTGTAGAGCACATCATAAATCCAGAGACACAGGCACTCAGAGAGCTACATGGAGCACATAAAGGAAGCTCTGTGCTTTAATATTATTTTCTGTTTAAAATCGACATGTGTGGTTTCGGACAAAGGCCTTTTAGTGTGGAGGAGAGAAGGTTCAGTGTTTCTCTTTTTCAAAAGCAGAGGAGTGTCTGGGAGAGACAGTGAAGAGATGTGCTCTGGGGTATAATCTGAAGGAAACTAAAAATAAAATGACCGTACTTTCGAATAACTGCCCTTAGGAAATAAAACCATGAAGCTGGTTTCCCAGGACGTGAGGATGTGTCTTCGCACACCAGTGATTTAGGTCTTGGTGTGTTCTGTTTCGATGGGAACAGGTGTTTATTGATAAAATCCTCAAGTTGGGTCCACGTGGGAGAAATGATTAACTATCACTTAAAATGTCTCTGTGTCCATTGCTCCCTATCCCAAACAGGAGAGACTATCAGAGCCCTACATTTTCTTTAAATATTTTGTTATAGAAGTATATTTTGTTATCTGAAGTTTCAGAGGTAGATGTCATCGTGTATAAGAGTGCAGCCTAGTTCCATCCACGTCGTCGCAAATGGCAAGATTTCATTTCTTTTGATGGCTGCATAGTATTCCATTGTGTATATATACCACATCTTCTGTATCCATTCATCTGTTGATGGACATCTAGGTTCTTTCCATAGTCTGGCTATTGTAGACATTGCTGCTATAAACATTCGGGTACACGTGCCCCTTCGGATCACTATGTTTGTATCTTTAGGGTAAATACCCAGTAGTGCAATTGCTGGGTCATAGGGTAGTTCTATTTTCAACATTTTGAGGAACCTCCATGCTGTTTTCCAGAGTGGTTGCACCAGCTTGCATTCCCACCAACAGTGGAGGAGGGTTCCCCTTTCTCCACATCCTCGCCAGCATCTGTCATTTCCTGACTTGTTAATTTTAGCCATTCTGACTGGTGTGAGGTGATATCTCATTGTGGTTTTGATTTGTATTTCCCTGATGCCGAGTGACGTGGAGCACTTTTTCATGTGTCTGTTGGCCATCTGGATGTCTTCTTTGCAGAAATGTCTGTTCATGTCCTCTGCCCATTTCTTGATTGGATTGTTTGTTCTTTGGGTGTTGAGTTTGCTAAGTTCCTTATAGATTTTGGATACTAGCCCTTTATCTGATATGTCGTTTGCAAATATCTTCTCCCATTCTGTCAGCTGTCTTTTGGTTTTGTTAACTGTTTCCTTTGCTGTGCAAAAGCTTTTGATCTTGATGAAATCCCAATAGTTCATTTTCGCCCTTGCTTCCCTTGCCTTTGCCGTTGTTCCTAGGAAGATGTTGCTGCGGCTGAGGTCGAAGAGGTTGCTGCCTGCATTCTCCTCAAGGATTTTGATGGATTCCTTTCTCACATTGCGACGACGTGGATGGAACTAGAGCATATCATGCTTAGTGAAATAAGTCAATCGGAGAAAGACAACTATCATATGATCTCTCTGATATGAGGACATGGAGAAGCAACATGGGGGGGTAGGGGGATAGGAGAAGAATACATGAAACAAGATGGGATTGGGAGGGAGACAAACCATAAATGACTCTTAATCTCACAAAACAAACTGGGGGTTGCTGGGGGGAGGTGGGATTGGGAGAGGGGGAGGGGGCTATGGACATTGGGGAGGGGAGGCGAACCATAAGAGACTATGGACTCTGAAAAACAACCTGAGGGTTTTGAAGGGTCAGGGGTGGGAGGTTGGGGGAACAGGTGGTGGGTGATGGGGAGGGCACGTTTTGCATGGAGCACTGGGTGTTGTGCAAAAAGAATGAATACTGTTACGCTGAAAAAAAATAAAAAAAAAAAAAAAAAAAAAAAAGAGTGCAGCCTGACTCACACTGCCTGGGTTAGAGTTCATACTTTGTTACCTATGGCCCCAGTGTAGTCTTGGGTAAGCTACTTAACTTCTCTGGGCCTCAGTTTCCTTCTCTGTAAAATGAGATTAATGATAATGTAAAATGAGATATAATGATAACCTCTCTGGGTTGTTTGGGGGGAGTGAATTAGTTTACGGAAAGCATTTAGCATATACTGACTCATTGGGTTATATCATGTTTGCTGTTCCTAATCAGTGATTTTTCTTTACTGCCTCACCTTGAATGTGAACCCTAATGTGTTGGCTTGCTGTGTTTAAAAAAGGAGGGAGGGGAGGGCACTACTCTCACTATATAGAAACGCTTAGGTGGCTCAGTCGGTTGAGCCTCTGACTCTTGGTTTTGGCTCAGGTCATGATTTCATGGGTCATGAGATCAGCACCCCTTCCCCGCATTGGACTCTGTGCTCAGTGGGAGTCTGCTTGAAGATTCTCTCCCTCCCCCCCTCCCCCTGTAGGTGCACACATGCTCTCTCTTTCTCTAAAATAAATAAATAAATCTTTAAAAAAAAAAAAAAAGGGAATGAATATCCTCATTTGAATCAACTTATTTCTCAACTCGGGGCCACTGGGGATTTTGCCCACTTAGCATCCAATACTTCTTCTTTAGATCATAGCATCATGATTTTACTTTGGAGAACTCCCCTCTCCTTCTGGATCCCTACTGCTTGGACTTCCATCAACGGACCTAAACACTCCCGTCCTGACAGTGCCTCACCTCTCACCAGTGAAAGAGTGAGCTTATGATCCGAGCTTGTCTCATCATATTCTCTTGCTTTGGCGTTTGTATCTTGAGCAGAGTAAATCAGAGACTGGGGAAAATGGTGGCAGTATTTTATCAGGCCACAGTGCCTCAAGGAGTCTGTACCATAGTTTCTGCTGCCCAGACCCCCAGAACTTCCCCTGTGCTTAACCCTGTGGTGATGACTCTTTGTTTAGCTTTTCCTTTGAGTTACTCCAGATCCTTTCAATAAATTCCTTTCCCCATGTTAGCCAGAAATTATCTCTTTTCTCTCACAACCAAAGATCCTAAGTGATGCATCTCTTGTTCCCTTTAGATCGCTGTGGCCTATAATTGCCTCTACTCATCTAATTCTACTGCAAGCTCATTAGTTCATTGTTAATCTGGGAGTCCTACGTAGCTATAAAACAAGTCACAAGGAAATAAATACTCTTATTCCTTTCATTCAGACACAAAATTTTCAAAGCTGACCGGCATTAGAATGCCAAGAAAGCCACGTTTGAGAGGTGATGGGCTACCCTGAACTCTAGCAGTCATGGAGTCATCAGCAAAGAAGTACTAGGAGCACACAGTGGGCAAAAGTGAGAATAAAGTATATTGCAGGTACTTGGTACAAAGATGGGGAAGCTGGCGATACCAAGGCAATCAGAAGGGAACAGGATGAGAAGGAAAAGTAAGAAGGATGGATAATGAAGAGGAGGGTGCAGAGTGAAAATGGGAGCAATGGGACAATTATTAAAACATGGATACCACAGAGGGAGAGCTCAGTCTTGTTATTTCTATCTCAGTGTCTCCTTGAGTTCAGCAGCCCCCCTGCTCTCAGGAAGCTGTGATGGGGGAGGGTAAGAAAGCACGTTTGACAGTGAGGAGGGGGATGGAATAAAGGGGAGAGAAATGGGGCCCAGGTGGAATCCTTTAACTTCACACCTGGGCTTTGGGCCCCCTCATAGGTGAGTGAAGCATGGTAGGGAAAGAACGATGTGACAGAAGAAAGTGGGTAAAGGCAGCAATGGGGAAATGGGGAAAATGGCAGAGAGGAGAGCAAAGAACTGAAGTAGAAAAAGAAGTAGCAGAGTGGCATGAGCACCACCAAGAAGCAGACAATGCTGCCAACACAGTACTTTCTTCCCAGTTCTGGGTGAGGAGCCTCTTTCAGTAGTAGGGTGTCTCTCATATCCATGCTGTGAGGAGAACAAACCTCCCCATTAATGAATGACCAAGGTGTTCATAATAATGGCAGTGAAATATTAGAATTTTTTGGTTCAGTGGAGATTTCTAGAGCATTGGCATTAATATTCTGCTTTTACTCTACTTAGCACTGTCTAAAACCTTAATGTTTCAGAAAGCCCATGAGACCTTTGGATTTTCTCCTGGCCTACCAATAGGTTCTCTCAACTTATCTTGGCATAACATCTGAGACAAGGACCCAAAGTGAAGGTTAGAAGAAAAGTAGCCATGCAAAGAGCAAGAAATACAGCAAGATTAATTAGAGGATGCAGGGCCCACATCCCATTTGGGGAGGAATCTGGTCCAAATAGAGAGGGCCAAATTAGGCCCCAGGGAGGCCAAAGCTGCCAGGGAACAGATGTTCTTTTATCCTTTTAGTGTGAAGACAAAGTCCCCCACAGAGAAGGGCATGAAGCATGGACAATGTGGCATATTTTCCAATTATTAATGATGCACATGATATCCACAAATCTACCTTATCGTGCCAGTGAAACAGTTATGTGGATTATAAACTTAATTTAAGCTTTTTCCCCCCAAATGTTTTTCAGTCTTTCTCTCTCTCTCTCTCTCTCACACACACACACACACACACTCACTCACTCTTCCTGCTGAATCAGAATAATAGAGCAGAGCTCGGGTAACATTATCTGCAGCTATTATGATCCCTTTCTCCTAACAATAAGAGCAGAAACTAAAACAGAAATTAGAAACAGCACAGTCAGGAAATATGCTATATGTAAGAATTTTCATTTTAAAAAAAACATTTGGACATTAATGCTCTGCTATTTTTAACCTGGCTTTATTTATCACAGGTTTTTAAACTAGATGTACAAGTATTTCATTACCAAGAACAAAAATTGTCTTTTGTTCATGGGACACATAAAAGCTACTTTTCCCTTTGAAGAGAAAAAATAATTACCCTGTATTGAAAGGAAGAAAAAAAATCCAGCTACATTCTACAACATGAAAGACAATCAGAGGGTTACAATTCCCCTAATTGCCTCCCATCAGATTTCACTTGAGGCTTCTCAGAAGGATGCATGTCTGTTTCATTTTTAAGATGCCCACAATAGTCTTTTCTAGTAATCTGATACTTAATAACCTTTTATTTCCTAGGACATTTGTCCCTCATTCAAACCTAAATTCATCCCTACCCTGTTATTTTTTTTACTATTTCTTTGTAAAATTAAAATATAATATGGATCTCTAATTATTAGCATTTTACATAGAAAGGAATAATTATAATAAGACAACCATAAATCCTATTCATAAAAATGTCATGTTATGCCATATTAACTGACATCTTTGTTTTATAACTAATTGTTTCCACACCCTTTTCTATTTTTTTATTAATGAAAAAAGTAAAAATACACAAAAGTTGAGAAAATGTGTAACAAAGCTCAAATACCCACACCCAACATCAACAATTGTCAACTCATGTTTCATTTATGTTCCCACACCCATTCTCCCTATACTGATATTATTTTGGAGTAAATCCCATCCATAATATAACTTCATTAATAAATATGTCAGTCTCTATTTCTTTTTTTTTTAAGATTTTATTTATTTATTTGACAGATAGAGATCACAAGTAGGCAGAGAGGCAGGCAGAGAGAGAGAGGAGGAAGCAGGCTCCCCGCTGAGCGGAGAGCCCGATGCGGGGCTTGATCCCAAGACCCTGGGATCATGACCTGAGCCAAAGGCAGAGGTTTTAACCCACTGAGCCATCCAGGTGCCCCGTCAGTCTCTATTTCTAAAAGATAAGGACTCATTTTTAAAACATAGCCATAATGAAATCATTTTCTAAAGGAAAATTAAAAGTAATTTCTAAAAGAAATCAAGATACCAATCCCACTTAAAACTGTACCACAAAAAAGAAAGTACCTAGGAATAAACTTAACCAAGAAGGTAAGAGACCTATATTCTGAAAACTATAAAACACTGATGAAAAAATTGCAGATGACACAAACAGATAAAAGATATCCCATGCTTATGAACTGGGAGAATCAATATTGTTAAAACGTCCATACTATCCAAGGCAATCTACAAATTTAATGTAATCCCTCTCAAAATACAAACAACATTTTTCACTGATCTAAAAAATAATCCTAAAATTTGAGCCAGAGAACATCCCAAGTAGCCAAAACAGTCTTGAGAAAGAAAAACAAATCTAGCAGTATCAGAATCCTAGATTTTATGACATACTACAACACTGTAGTGATCAAAACAATATGGTCCTGGCACAAAAATAGACACATAGATCTATAGAACAGAATAGGGAGTCCAGAAATAAACCCACACTTATATGATCAATTAACTTATGACAGAGGAGGCACAAATATAGAATGGGGAAAAGGAAGTCTCTTCAATAAATGGTGCTGGGAAAACTGGACAGCTACATGCAAAATAAATGAATGGATGAGTGAAATGAGAAATGAATGAAAATGGACCACTTTTTTACACTATACACACAAAAAAACCCTCAAAATGTAACACATAAAACTCCAAGAAGAAAACATAGGCAGTAGTCTCAGCCTTAGCAACATGTTTCTAGATATGTCTCCTGAGGCATGGGAAACAAAAGCAGAAAATAAACTATTAGAATTACACCAAAATTAAAAGCTTTTGCACTGTGAAGAAAACCATGAATAAAATGAAAAAGCAACCTACTAAATGGAAAAAGATATTCGCAAATGATATATCCAAAAAAGGATTAGTACCCAAAATATATAAAGAACTTATACAACTCAACACCAAAAAGAACAAATAGCCAAATTAAAAAATGAACAGAGAGACTGAATAGACATTTTTCCAAGAAGACGCACAGATGGCCAACAGGCGTATGAAAAGATGCTCTACATCAACAGTCACTGGGGAATGCAAATCAAAACCACAGTAAAAAAAAAAACAAAAAAAAAAAAAAAACAGTGAGATATCACCTTACATCTGTCAGAATGGCTAAAATCAAAAACACAAGAAATTACAAGTGTGGTTAGGATGTGGAGAAAAGGGAACCCTGTGCACTGTTGTTGGAAATGCAAACTGGTACAGCCACTGTGGAAAACAGTATGGAGTTTCCTCAAAAAATTAAAAATGATAGGGTGCCTGGGTGGCTTAGTGGGTTAAAGCCTCTTCCTTCAGCTCAGGTCATGGTCTGGGGTCCTGGGATCAAGCCCTGCATTGGGCTCTCTGCTCAGCAGGAAGCCTGCTTCCCCCCACTCTATCTCTGCCTGCCTCTCTGCCTGCTTGTGATCTCTGTCTGTCAGTAAATAAAATCTTTTTTAAAAAATTAAAAATGGAATTATCATACAATCCAGTCTTTCCACTACTGGTTATTTACCCAAAGAAAACAAACAAAAAACTAATTTGAAAAGATACATGCAACCCTGTATTTACTGCAACATTATTTACAATAGCCAAGATATGGAAGCAACCCAAGTATCCATCAATAGATAAATGGATAAAGAAGATGTGGTGTATATCTACACAATGGAATATTACTCAGCCATAAAAAAGAATGAGCTTTTGCCATTTGCAACACATGAATAGATCTACAGGGTATAAGTTTAAGTGAAATAAGTCAGAAAAAGACAAATACCCCAACTACTTTGAAAAGCACTACTTTGAGGAGCCATCCCGGCTCAGTGCTTCCTGTGGGAAGCATAACTACAACACAGCCCTGCTTCTTCCTCAATCCAGCCCTGGGGTTTCCCTTCCCCTACAGATGTTGATCCCAGGAGCACTCTTCAATAAATTTCCTGCATAATAATCATTGTTACAGAGTGTACTTTCCAGAAAATGAAGCTACCCTCAAGATTTCTGTCTCATAATGCCACAAATGACTTTTATGTTCATTTGGTTTTAATAGATTGTTCTTTTGGATTAAGATCCAAATAAGGTCCACAATGCAATTGATTAGTATATATCTTTTAGGTCTTTTTCAATGTGTAGGTTTTTCCCTCTTTCTTTTTTCTCCCCTTCCAATTTATTTGTGGGAGAAATAGAGTCATAATTCTAGTTTCCTAAAGTTGGGATCTTGTTGATTGCATCACCATGGTGTGGCTTAACAAACTATTACCTGTACTTCCTATATATTCTAATTGGATCTAAAGACCTGATCAGGTCTTTAAGTCTTTTGGCAAGAATATTTTGTAAGTGGTGTTAAGTTCTTCCCCTAAGAAATATAATTTCTGAGTGTCTCTCTTTTTATGATGTTAGCCTCCTGTGATGTGGAATGAATACCTAGATCCACTAATTCATTGGAAGTTACATTGTAGGGATACTCTAATTCTATCATTTCTTCATTTATTAATTACAATGCTTCTATTTGGTTATATAGTAGTACAATTTACATAGGGAAGTCCAGATAAATGCTCGATTTTTTAAAATAGTTTTTAAAATAATGAGGTGGTTTTCTAGCATCCTCCAATGAGGAGTAATTTTTTTTCTATGATGATTATGAACTAAGAGTTCAGCATACTTGCAGTCATTATTCTCATTAACACTTAAATTACCACATCTATCTAGTAGCAATCTCTTCAATGTAGCCCCTGAGTTGACAGCTTCTCTTTGCTTTTCCAAGCAACTGTTCTCCAACTGTCTGGCACCAACTGAGTGTCCTATAATTCTAATCAATTCTGACACTACCCACAGCTAGTACAGATACCACAGGTTAAGAGCTCAGTCCCAGAAGACTGTTCCCATTTCAAATGCCAGCTACAAATGGGGTGCCCAGGCTGTCCAAACTTCTGTCCAGCTGACTATGTATTCAGGGGTTCCTATGACCTCCCCCTCCACACCATCAGGTTCAAAAATTTGCTAGAATGACTCACAGAACAAGGAAAGCACTGTATGTACAATGATAACTTATTATCAGCCAGATACAAATGAATGGCCAAATAAAGAGATGAATAGGGCACAGAGGGAAGGGCACAGAGTTTCCAAGCCCTCCATGGGCACGCCATCCTCCCAAGCCAGTAGCTCCCTCATCCTCATTCTTTCCGTTTCCATCAATGTTTCATTACGTGGGCAACTCTGATTAAATCATTAGCCCTTGAAGAAAGAACACAACCTCCAGCCACTTTCCTCTCCTTGGAGGTCAGAAGGAAGTGGGGTTGAAAGTGCCAACTGCTCTGTTCCTCTGGCAATCAACCACCATCCCAGTTCTACCAAGGAGCCAAAAAAGAGTCAGCTCATTAGCATAAACTCTGCTGTGGTTGAAAGGAACTTACTACAAATAACAAAAAACACTCCTATCAAGAAATTGCAAAGGTTTTAGATTTGTGTGAGGAACCAGATACAATGACCAAATCTATGTATATATTTTTTGTCCCATAACTTCCTTCCTTTCTTTCTGATATAACAAGATATTCTAGGCTTGTCTTATACATCACCTACCCCAGACTTGAATTCAGACATTTCTACAAAGAGCCAATGTTCCTTTTAGTGGGAAATGATATTTGAAAATAACAATCTGGGCACTAAAGGTGCCCATTGCTAATAGGTTAGCTACTGTTTCTAGACCTTGAGAGTGGACAAACTTGGAAAAATCTTTGAAGATAAAATTCCTCATGAATTTAACTGATACTTCTAATTTAAATTTGTAATTATTTTTACTTAATCTCTTATATCTCTGAAGCTGAGAATCCCGGAATTTTATTCAGAATGTCACATAATTATTCATTTGCTTTGTCCCACAATACACACACAACAGTCTCAGGTGAATGACTCTTGGCAAACTATCTACAAAAAATGTTGTTCTCTCCTCTGCTTAGGCTATATCCCACTATGGATGTATTGTCCAATTACCAGGTTTAAATTCACTTACTATAGTTCCTTTCTGCCTACAACAGATAACGCAGTAAGGTTAATTTTGTTTCGTTTCCTCTTCCCTGTCTAAGGATTGTTTTTCATTTTTTAAATTATTTTTCTTTTTAGATTTATTTGATACAGGTTTATCTAAAAGAAGAAAACAAGTGAGTAAATTCACTTATGAAGTACAACTAAATAAACCAAACACTACCCAGCAAAGCAAAGAAAATGTAAATGAAAAAAACAACAAAAAACTCAGACAACAGCAGCATATTCTCTCCTTTTCATAGATTCAGCTTTGATCTGTGTTACCACGATTTATTTCTAGCTGTAAATGACATGTTAAAAAAGGCTAGGATTCTACGCAATTTTTAAACTTAATCTTGTTTTATAAAATATAAAATATTTTCACAGTTTCAAAGTCAAATAAATAAAACGAGGATATTCAAAGCCTGGTTTCTCTTTCTTTTCCACTATATTCTCTCCCATTCCTTAAAGATAAGACATTTTAAATTACTTTATCTTCTATTAAAAAATCATACATATGTATGTGTGTGTGTATACTCCTTTCTATAAAAAAATTTTACTCATCTTAATTATAAGAGATTCTAAATTATAGAATTCTGTGTTTTGGAACTGCTGTAGCACCCCACCTTGGAAGGAAGAAGAGAGAAAGGGAGAATGGAAGGATACTGGTATTTATGAAACACTTGTCACATACCAGACACATTCCTAGTATATTTAATCCTCATTATAACTCTCAAAAGTATTAAAATCCCTATTTTATAAATGAGGAAACAGAGAGGGTTGTCCAAGGTGACTTACCCAGCTAATTACAGACAGAAGAGATACTGGACCCCAGATCTTTCTCACTCCAAAGGCATGGTCTGTCAATCTATTTTCTTGATATTTCTGACCTAGATTTCTCTTAAGGCTAAAGAAGATGGTTTAACATTTATTCTCTCTCCACCATTCCCAGGGTCCCATGAGATAATGCATTTCATTTCTATTTCCATGTGCCTGGTGTATAGTTTCACATATTTCAGATATTTCTATTTATAAATAAAAAACAGAGATGTAATACTAAAAAGATTTGAAAAGCCCTGCTGGCAAGCATCAGGAGTACCAGACACTTTAGCAGAAGCGTTCAGACTCAAGATGGAAAAGAAATTTTGTTGTAAGAAAATTTCTATTTTTAATTTTAACATGTCAAATCAGTATTCCACAAGATTTTGTATTTTTAGGTTATTGATAACACCATGATAATAATATCATCAGTGCCATTTTAATGTAAAAGAAAAAAGAAACCAGGATTCCTTCCTGGAGGAATTCTTGGCAGGAACAGGAGAGCATGTGTAGCAGATATGGGCAGCCTGTTTACAAATCAGATTTGGCCTACACAGAGGAATACTGCCCCCAGTTCCTCCAAACCTATCAATTCTGTGTTTGCCTTTGGAGGAGCTTGTTAACCGGCCTTCTTAGATATGTAAAGTTTGGCCCAGAACTTAGGAAGAAGGCCAGAGTTGAACCTCTCCCTTTTATGTGGTAACAGGGACTTAAGAGTTTCAGATGGTACCTTTTAAGAGACTGGATCAGAGACCTGGAGACCTCACAGCAGATAAGGAGGTTGTAGAAATTATCTTGGTAGAAGAAGGCTGTCTGACTGAATGGAGGCAGTGGGGCCTAAGGAAAAGTCATCCCCGATGCCTTGCTGTTATCCCCGGTCTAGATTCCCAAGGGTAACTTTGCTGTACTGGGCTTCAGAAAATGATAGGACAAAGCTGTATGCAGAGAGAAGCAGTCAGAGCTAAAGTCATGAGGAGGATTGTATGTTCACATGGTGTGGGGACTGGGAACCTCTCATTCCCTTGTTGGAAACATCTGCCCCATTCTCCAACTCCCACCTTGTGCATCCTCAGGATCCTTAAGAAAGACACATCTTCCCACGGGACATTTTATATGGATATTATAAGAAGGTAGCTCCAGCAGAGTCAGAGGCTAAAAACATTAGATTATAAGAAAAGTAGAAAGTGAAAAAGACCCTATATGTTTTTTTAAAAATTGAGGATTAAAGCGATAATTATCTTTAAAACTATAACACCTAAGATGAAGAACTTTTGTTACTTAAAGAAAAAGAGAGGTCAGTATTCATTTTCATAACTGGGAGCTACAACTGATTTACTCCAAAATACTATTGTGAAAAGCTGCAAACTCATCGATCAAGAGAAATCGGGTCTGGGCAGCATACAAAATTCTGGGATGAAGTGGTGGAAAGACACAGAGACATGTAATAAGGAATTCAAGGTCACATATTACTTTATGTTAGGTTCAGTAACAATACCTTTAAGTACTGAATACCTAAAGGGATACTGATCCATCCCTTTAAAAGCAGAATGGACTGCAAGAAGCTCAAAATATGATGACGTTTATTAAGCCCCCACATATACATTTCCACTGTAGTAGAATCCTGTAAAGAATAAAATAGACACTTCTTCACAAACTAAGGGAGTTGTTAATATGTGTATCTGTAATTCTCAGAAATGGCCTATCAAGGGGTGCCTGGGTGGCTCATTGGTTAAGTGTCTCTTGATTTTGGTTCAGTTCATGATCTCAGGGTTGTGAGATGGAGCCCCGCATCAGGCCCCGTGCTGGGCATGGAGCCTGTTTAGGATTCTCTCTCTTCTTCTCCCACTGCCCTTCCCCCCTAAAAAATTGTCCTATCAAGACATATTCTAAAAATATTCTCTTGTGCCTTTAAGAAAAAGGGGGGCTATTGATTCATAGATCCGTTCATGATTTTAAGGTTTCCGACAGTGAAAACAAATCTGCTGTTGTTGGTCATGGTGTACTTGCTATAATGTCTTCTATTTTGTTTCATGACAGTTAAATTCATATCATGCCATGTATTTGTTATTGTTAGGGCATTCCAAGTCACTGGAGTCCCTCTTCAAAGAAATTATCTACTTTTATAAACTATTCTTTTACATTTTTTTCTTTTTTTAAGATTTTATTTATTTGCGAGAAAGAGAAAGAATGGGCAGAGGGAGAGAGAAAAAGAGAAGCACACTCCCCACTGAGCAGGGAGTCCAACATGGGGCTCAATCCTAGGACCTGGAAAGCATGATCTGAGCTGAAGGCAGACACTTAACTGACTTAGCCACCCAGTGGCTAATTTTTTTCTGAATTTAACTTAAGCATCCTTTTTCTTTGTCTAAGTCAAACCCTATCTTTGTTGCCTAGAATTGCATAACTAGGTTAATAGTATGAGTTAACATTCAAGGGCTAAAATAAATGGCATACTCTCTTGGCACAAGAAGCCCTATTTGGCATGAAGAAGTGACAGTCTAAAAATGAATTTTTCCTCATGCAAAAAATAGACAAAAAGTTTGAAGGAACATTATAAATCATCTGATATTATTCCTATTTAATGAAAGAATCTGGCATATAATATGGTTGGCAACTAATAAAGGCTTGTTCATTTATGAAACCATTCATTTATTAAACAAATATTTATTGATCACCTACCGTGTGCTAAGCAATATGCTAGCTGCTGGGGTAAGATAACAATGAGCAAAAATAGTCTTGGTCCTTCTCTTTCCGAGATGACAGTCTAGTGGGAGACAGGGGCAAAAATTGACTATGGTAAGAGCTATAAAGGAAAGGTACTTGATAATGTGAAAACCTAGCATGGGGATATTTGACCCAATAAGAAGGCTGAAGAGGGCTTCTTTAAAAAAAAAAAAAAAAAAGTTAGAGATGAAATTTGAAAGGCCAGAAGCTTTTCATGGTGAAGAGGGAAAGGAAAGGTCTTCCAAGTAGAGGAAATCAAATGTGCAAAGGTCCTGTGGCAAGTTTGTTTATTTGTTTGTCTTTTTAAAAGAAAAAATCAGGGGTGTCTAGGTAGCTCAGTCAGTTTGCCTTCAGCTCAGGTCATGATTCCGAGTCCTAGGATTGGGTCCGTCTGGGTCCCTGCTCAATGGGGAGCCTGCTTCTCCCTCTCCCTCTGCAGCTTCCCCTGTTTGTGCTGTCTCTCTTTGTCAAATAAATAAATAAATAATATTTAAAAGAAAAAGAAAGAAAAATCAGTGTGGTTGGCATGGAGAAAGTAAGGGGATGAGTCATGACTGTGAGGCTATGCAAGACCCCCATGTGGGGTGAAGGCAGTGAGGAACCACTGAGGGGACTTAAGGAAGGATACAGTGAGACCAGATTAGCATTTGGGGTGGGGTGGAGGAGGCATCTATAGGGCCAAGAAGTTCTTACTGCTGCAGAGTAAGAACTGTAGATTGCTCAGTGGCTTGAAAAATCTGGAGATCCTTGACCTCTTGGCAAGAGCAACTTCATTCTAGTTTTGTGTTAGAGGAATGAATAGGATCTGAGAGTTGGAGAGAAGAGGGTAATAATACATTAATATTTAATAATTTGGGGCCCAGGCGAGAAAAGGAGAGTTGGGGTAGTTCTTCTAGGGAGCCTAGGGATAAAGGGAATTTTTTTTTAGGAGAAAAATGGAGAGAAAGGAAGTAAAAGAAAAGCTGTTCCCATCACTACCACCTATGTTAGCACCATCACTCAAGGTATAGAAACACTGTTTTTAGAGCACTTGGCCAGAGCTGTATATAACTAGCATTGTGCTAGAAGGCTTTCTGTTTCACGACAACTACGTAAATTGGGCATATCTATTTCCTTTTTTCAATAGAAAGACACTGTTGACTAGAGGTCACTCAGGGAGTAGGTAATAGACCTAAAGTTTGAACCCTGGGCCAACTGACTCCCAAGTCAAACTAACAATGACCCCAAAGCCCGTGTTCTTTCTAAACACCATTGTATGTCTTATTTAGAATGGGAGAAGTTACCAGTACAGAAAAGAGGAAGGATAACTAACTTTATCCATCTATATTGTTGCAAATGGAAAGATCTCATTCTTTTTTTATGGCCAAGTATTATTTCATTGTATAAATCTACCACATCTTCTTAATCTATTCACTTATGGATAGACACTTGGGTTGCTTCCATATCTTGGCTTTTATAAAGAATGTTGCAATAAACATAAGGGCATATATATATTTTCAAATTACTGTTTTTATTTCTTTTGAATAAATATGAAGTAAGGGAATTCCTGGATCATATGGTAATTCTATGTTAATGTACTCTATTCTTTTTTAATATTAGCCAATGGGTTTGATTCTGGGCTGCCTATTCTATTCCACTGATCTGGGTCTATTTTTGTGCCAGTGCCATATTCTTGATTGCTACAACTTTGCAGTATATCTTTAAATCCAAGACTATGATACATACCTCCAGTTCTGTTCTCTTTCAAGGTTTCCTTGGTTAGTAGGGGTCTTTTGTGGTTCTAGGAAAATTTTAGGATTGTATGTGCTAGTTCTGTGAAATATGTTGTTTGTATTTTTATAAGGATTGCATTAAATCTGTACATTGCTTTGGGTAGTATGACCATTTTAACAATATTGATTCTTCTAATCCAATGAGCAAGGACAATATTTCCATTTATGTCATCTTTAATTGAATATATGTATTTCATCAATGCTTTATAGTTTTCAGAGTACAGGTCTCTTACCTCCATGGTTAAGTTTATTCACAGGTATTTAATTATTTTCAGTGCAACTATAAACAGCATTGTTTTCTTAATTTCTCTTTCTGGTACTTCATTATTAGTGTATAGGAATGCAACAGATTTCTGTATATTGATTTTGTATCCTGCAACTTAATTCACTTATCAGTTCTACTAATTTTTGGTGGAGTCTTTTGAGTTTTCTATATATAGTATCATGTCATCTACAAATAGTGACAGTTTTGTTTTTCCTTTCCAATTTCGATGGAAATTTATTTCTTTTTCTCATCTGATTGCTGTGGCTAGGACTTCCAGTACTATGTTGGATAAAAGTGGCAAGAGTGGACTTCCTTGTCTTGTTCCTGATCTTAGAGGAAATGCTCTTGGTTTTTTGCCATTGAGAATGATATTAGATGTGGGTTCTTCATATATGGCCTTTATTTTGTTGAGGTATGTTCCCTCTTAACTTACTTTGTTGAGAGTTTTTCTCATGAAAGGATGTTGTACTTTATCAAATGCTTCTTCTGCATCTTTTGAAATAATGTTTTTTTTTATCCTTTTTCCTGTTGATGTGATGTATCATGTTGATTGATTTGCAAATACTGAACCACCAGTGTATCCTGGAATAAGTCTCACTTGATCACAGTGAATGATTTTTAACATGCTGTTGGATTTGGTTTGCTAGCGTTTTGTTGAGGATTTTTGCTTATTCATCAAAGACATTGTCCTTTAGTTTTCTTTTTTTGTAGTGTCTTTATCTGGGTGTGGTACCAATGTACTGCTGGCCTCATAGAATGAGTTTGGAAGTTTTCCTTCCTCTTCTATTTTTTCAAATAGTTTAAGAATCAGTATGAACTCTTCTTTAAATTTTGGGTAAACTTCACCTGTGAAGCCATCTGGTCCTGGACTTCTGTTTGTTGGGAGTTTTTTGTTTGTTTATCTTTTAATTTTATTTATTTGACAGAGAGAGACACAGCGAGAGAGGGAACACAAGCAGTGAAAGTGGGAGAGGGAGAAGTAGGCTTCCTGCCGAGCAGGGACCCTGATGCAGGACTGGATCCCAATACCTTGGGATCATGACCTGAGCCAAAGGCAGCTGCTTAATGACTGAGCCACCCAAGCGCCCCATGGGAGTTTTTGATTACTCATTCATTTTATGACTAGTAATCAGTCCTTTCACGTTTTCTATTTCTTCATGATTCATTTTGGGAGGGGTATATGTTTCTAGGAGTTTATCCATTTCTTCTTGGTTGTTCTTAAATTCTCTTACAATCCTTTGTGTTTCTGTTGTGATGGCTGTTATACCTTGCTCTATCATTTCTGATGTTGAGTCTTTTAAAAAAACGAATCTGGCTAAAGGTGTATCAATTTTGTTCATCCTTCCAAAAAATCATCTCCTGGTTTCACCGATCTGTTTGTTTTTTAGTCTCTATTTCACTTATTTCTGTTTGAATCTATATTATTTCCTTCCTCCTACTGGCTTGGGGCTTTGTTTGGTCTTCTTTATGTGTTCAGTTAAGTTGCTTGAAATTTTCCTTGCCTCTTGAGATGGCCTATATTACTATAACCTCCCTTCTTAGAACAGTTTTTGCTGCATCTCAAAGATTTTGGACAGTTTTGATTTTATTTTCATTCATTCATCTCCATGTATTTTTTAAATTTCCTCTTGTATTTCTTGATTACCCATTCATTGTTTGGTAGCATATTTTTTAACTTCCATGTGTTTGTTCTTTCCAGATTCTTTCTTGTGATTGATTTCTAGTTTCATACTGTTATTATCATAAAATACACATGATAAGATTTCAATCTTTTAAAATTTACTAAGACTTGTTTTATAACTTAACATGTGACATTACGGAGAATGTTCCATGTGCACTTGAAAAGAATGTGTATTCAACTGTTTTTGGATGGAATCTTCTGAATATATCTGTTAAGTCTATCTAGTCCAATGTGTCATTCAAAGTCACTGTTGCCTTTCTGTTTGGATAATCTATTTATTGATATAAGTGGGATTTTAAAGTCCCCCACTATTATTGTGTTACCATCAATTCCTTCATGTCTGTTAATAGCTGCTTTATATATTTGGGTGCTGTATCTTAGGTGCATAGATATTTATAATTGTTATGTCTTCTTATTGGACTGTTCCTTATATCATTATGTAATGTCTTTGTATGTTGTTAGTCTTTGTTTTATAGTCTATTTTGTCTGATGTAAGTATTGCCACACCAGCTTTCTTTTCTCTTCCACTTGCATGGCAAATATTTTTCTATTCCTTTGCTTTCAATCTGCATGTGTCTTTAGATCTGAAATGAATCTCTTCTAGGCAGTATATCCATGAGTCTTGCTTTTTTATCCATTCAGTCACACTATATCTTTTGATTGGAGCCTTTAGTCCATTTACATTCAAAGTAATTATTGATAGATAATGTATTTATTGCCATTTTGCTACTTGCTTTACTATTGTTTTTATAGTTCGCTTTCTTCTTCTCTTGCTCTCTTCCCTTATGGTTTGATGTCTTTCTTTAGTGATATACTTGGATTCTTTTCTCTTCCGCCACAAGTGTTTTGATTTTTGGTTCCCACTAGGTCCATATATAAGATCTCATGCATATAGCAGTCTATATTCAGTTGATGGTTGCTTAAGTTTGAACCCACTCTTCACTCCTCTTCCCCCATGTTTTAGATGTATGGTATCATATTTTACATATTTTTTAATCCCCTGATTTTTATAGATACACTTAATTTTACTGCTTTTGTGCTTCCCAATTTTCTTGCTCCTCCTTATGGTCTTTCTTCTCCATTCAAAGAGTCCCCTTCAACATTTCTTGTAGGGCTAGCTTAGTGGTCATGTAGTCCTTTAACTTTTGTTTGGGAAACTCTATCTCTCCTTCTATTCTGAATGATACCCTTGTTGGGTAGAGTATTCTTGGTTGCAGGTTTTTTCCTTTCAGTACTTTGAATATATCAGGACCCTCCTGGCCTACAAAGTTTCTACTAAAAACTCAACTGATAGCTTTATGAGATTTCCCTAGTAACTATTTTATTTTCTCTCCCTGCTTTTAAAATTGCCTCTTTATCACCACTTTTCAACATTTTAATTGTTCTGTGTCTTGCTGTGGACCTCCATAGGCTGATTCTGTGCCTCCTAGATCTGGACATTAGTTTCCTTCTCCAGATTGTGTAAGTTTTAAGTTATTATTTCTTCAAATAAATGTTCTGTCCCCTTTTCTCTCTCTTCCTCTTCTGGGATCCCTGTAGCATGAATGTTTTTACACTTAATGATGTTTCTAGTTCCCTTAATCTAGTCTAATTTTTTATTATTCTTTTTCCTTTTTGCTGTTCAGCTTGGTTGCTCTACATCATGCTGTCTTCCAGGTTGCTGTTCCATTTTTCTGCCTCCTATAATTGCTATTTATTCCCTCTAATGTATTTTTAATTTGTTGTTGAATTCTACATTCCTAAATGGCTTGTCTTCTCTTTCACTGAGGTCCTCTGCTCCTTTCTCAAGTGTATTACTTTGAATTCTTTATCAGGCATATTGTTTATCTCCATTTCATTTATTTTGCTGTGGTTTTGTCTTGTTCTTTCATTTGGGACACATTTCTCTGTCTCTTCATTTTGTCTAACTCTCTATGTCTGTTTCTGTGTACTGCAAAAGTCAGCTACAGCTCTTGGTCTTGAAATAATGGCCTAATAAAGAGGAGGTGCTGTGGTGTAATGTGCCCTATTCACTAGAACCAGGTGCTTCAGGGATATTTCCTACGTGGCTTTTGTGCACCCTACTGTTATGACTGAGCCGTGTATGCTTTCCATCCAGTTGGCTGCAATAACCCACTTTGCCTATGTGGACACATGGGTGGGGCAAGGTGTGTTCCCTGTGCAGTTAAGGAGCTGGTCTGGGGCTCCCATGGGCTAATAGTTGGGTAGTGCACACAGACCAGATAACTGCCCTCAGTCCATCTGCTAGGGCTGTGGTCACACCCATCTGCAGGGCACTCTCCTTGCCTTGTCCCCTAAGAGGCATTTAGTGTTAGGCAGAGCTGGCAACAAGAGCAGATGCCTGGCCCCAGTCTCAGCTGGGGTTGCTTGCAGGATGTGTGGGCAACAGAAACCACTTTGTAGGGATGTCTGCCAAGTTGGGTGAGTTGGATGGAATGGATCTGCAGGAGACCAGGGTGAGCAGGTCATGTGGTGTTAGCAAGATAGGTGGAAAGTGTCCACACTGATTCCTGAAAGTGTCCAGCCATTTAGTCTAGGGTGGGGGTGGGGGCAGGGAAGAAATGACACTGCCATGTCTTTTTTTTTTTTTTTTAAGATTTTATTTATTTATTTGACAGACAGAAATCACAAGTAGGCAGAGAGGCACCTGTCATGTCTTTTATTCTTGGAGATGTCTCCTAAAGATCCCTGCCCCTCTTGCACATGTTTTGAGATGGTAAACAAATCTCTTTCACATATAGCCCAGGCAGTTGTTCAAATTGCTGATTCTATGCCTTATCTCTGTGAAGTTGTTTATTATGCTGTCCCTTTAAGGGCAGAGTCTCAGTTGTATCACCCTTTGGCTCTTTCAGAGATAAGCCTGCTAATTTTTAAAGTACTAGGAGTTAAGCACCACTAATTTAACAACTTGGGGAGTTAAGCCTGGTGGTTTTCAAAGCCAGAGGCTATAGGGACTTGTTTTCCCAATGCAGATTCCTGGTGCCTGGTGTGGGGTCTGCTCCTCTCCCTTCTTTGTGCTTGTCTTACCAGGAAGTTGGTTCCTGACAACATCTCCACCCTTCTTACCCTTTGCAATGTGGTCTCCTCTCTACAATTAACTATGGAAAGTTTGTTCTCCCCATCTTTGGTCATTTTCTGAGTTAGCTGCACTGATTTGGCTGTTACGTAGGTGTGTTCATGGGAATAAGAAGAGCTTAAGATCCACCGACTCTTCAATCTTCCTAGATTCCTCCTCCTTAAAATGTCTTTCCCCCTTGGATTCTTTCCCTGTTTCCTCTGAGCCCTCTTTCCACTCTTTTGTAATCTGTTGGTATTTCCAAACATTTATCCCAGACACCTTTCTTCTCACTCTACACACTATGCCTGGACAATCTTACCCACTCTCATCCTCCTGAATGAGGACAATACCCAAATACAACAAATAACTTCTGTTCTGAACTCTCCCCAGAGCTCTTCCTATCTACTGGAAACACTTTAGAACATCACCTTTTCTGGCGCCAACTCCAACACATATATGTGTGTGCATGCACACACACACAAAATTCTCCTTGATTCTTTCTTTTTATCTTGTCTTGGTGTGTGAAACCAATTGCAGACATTTTATCTATATCTATTGAATGCTACCAATACTTGTATTCATCTAGCCAATAATCAAAGCTGGAAATTCAGGTACTCCAGCTTCTCTCTCTTCTTATTGCCCAGATCTCTACATTCTCTCCCAAGAACACATTTGTGACAACTGACCCCTTTCTCTCTACCTCTGACTGCTTCTGCATTAATTCCAAGTCTCATTGTGTTGTAAGCACCTCCTGAATTCCATCTTGGTTATCTGTCTCCTCCCCTCTGGTCCTTCCATATGGCCACCAGAGTTAGCCTGCCAGTGTAATTTAACCAGATTACTCCCTTATAGAAAAACCTCCATGGACTCTCCATTGCTTACCAGAACCTATAGTATTGCTTTAAAAGTGACTTGCAGGAGCCCCTGAGTGGCTCAGTCATTAAGCCTCTGCCTTCAGCTCAGGTCAAGATCCCAGGGTCCTGGGACGGAGCCCCACATTGGGCTCCCTGCTCAGTGGAAACCTGCTTCTCCTCTCTCACTCCCACTGCCTGTGTTCCCTCTCTCACAGTGTCTCCCTTAGCCAAATAAATAAATAAATGTTTTTTAAAGTGACTTGCAATTAGAATCCAACTTCATTTTGTTTCATTCCCCTACTGTAGATGCCTGAGTTGATCCTTATCATTTTCTAGAATGTGTTGTGCTCAGTCAATTTCCCATACTACTCACATTAAAAAACGTAGCTCCAGATTGCCTTCTCTGGGACACTTATATTAAGTCTTCAGGGAAAGTACCTCTTTTCTTCCACTGTCCCAGAACGCTTTCCAAACTCACATTCTAACACTTAATAGGAATCATTATAGTTATTTATTTATATGTTGGTCTCTCACACTAGACTATGAGTTCTTGCATACAGGAGCCTTGTTTACTCATCTTTGTACTTCCAGTGCCTTGCACAGGGCCTGGCATAGTGTGGATTGTCAATAAACATTTGCTAAACAAATGAACGAAAGAGTGAAAAATAAATTGCAGGTAGAGACAAGAGCATGTCAAAGGCTCAGAAAAGGCATGTTTTGCTCTGGGCATGTCTAACAACTCAGTACAGCTGGTGCTTGTGACAGCTGAGAAAGGATGTAAGAAAAGAGTTTGGAAAAGTAGGTTGGGGCCAAGTTGTGAGGGAGCTTGTGTATCAGGCCAGGCTTGGACTTTATCCCATAGGTGACTGAGAGCCTGTGATGAATCAGCCTCCAATTTTTAGTTTGAAATTCTTACTGTATGATTTTTATGAGCTTATAGTTTGAAATTCCTACTGTATGATTTTATTAGATTTTTGTAGCTGAAACAGAAACCACTCTAACTTAAGCAGAAAGGAATTTATACTACAATTTCAGGTGGTTCACAAAAACACTGAGAGATTGGAGGAGCAGAGTTGACAGAGGATCCAACTAAAACACCCGGGCCCGCAATCACAGTAAGCAACTCTGCCATCTCCTATGCAAACAGTCACCAGTTAGGATATTCCCACCATAATCTACTAGGATCTGCACCAACAAAAATGGATGTCTTGCCTCATCTCAGTTCTAAATTCAAGTTTCACACAGCTTCACCTGATTGATGGAACCTAAATTATATATTTTTTTAAGATTTTATTTATACATTTGACAGACAGAGATCACAAGTAGGCAGAGAGGCAGGCAGAGAGAGAGAGAAAGAGAGGAGGAAGCAGGCTCCCTGCCAAGCAGAGAGCCCGACACGGGGCTCGATCCCAGGACCCTGGGATCATGACCTGAGCGAAAGGCAGAGGCTTTAACCCACTGAGCCACCCAGGCACCCCCTAAATTATATTTTAAACCTTAGCTGTGATTTCCAGAATCTGGAAAATGTGGGGTGCCTGGGTGGCTCAGTCATTAAGCATCTACCTTTGGCTCAGGTCATGACCCAGGGTCCTGGGATTGAACCCCATGTTGGGCTCCCTGCTCAGCGGGGAGCCTGCTTCTCCCTATCCCACTCCCCCTGCTTGTGTTCCCTCTCTCGCTGTCTCTCTGTCAGATAATAAATAAAATATTTTTCTAAAAAGAGAGAGAGTGAGAGAGAGAGAGAGAGAGAATCTGGAAAATGTAATTTATAGCTTCCCCAGACTCTATAATACTAAAATGAGGTTGGAATGGGTGATGAGTGAGACAATCCACAGTTTTTATGTGCCTAAGGAGGTGTTTTACTTTCGTGTCAATGACAGCCCATCACACCCTATATTCAGATGACAAGTTAGTCATCTATTGCTTACAACTATGTCAAGTAATAAACAACAAATATCTCAGTGGCCAACAACAACAGACATCTCTTTTCTGACTCTCAGGTCTGCAGCTCATTTGGGTGGTTCTCATTGAGGCTGCAGTTGGGGTTTGGTCTATTCCATAAGTCTCCATCTTGAGGCACAGGCTGAAAGGGCAACAGTACAAGGAGCATGCTCTTCCCATGATAGATTGTAGGAGTGCATGCCGGAAAGCAAAACCTCATGAGAAAAACAAGAAGCAAAATACCTAGTAGATTCATTCCTGAATGTCAGAGAAGTAATACAGTGCTTCTCACATAGAAGTAAAAGAACTAGAGAGCAAACACAAACTGCCGTCAGAATCAAACCAGCCCTCAGAGATGGAACATGGCAAAGACAAGATGCAGACTGAGTCAGAGCCTGGGACTCCTGTGAGAAAAGAAGCTAGGACAGGATCAGAAACATGTCTTGTAGATAATGCTGGGCTTCTTGTATCCTCCTTGTTTATTGCTCTGCTGTTCTCCCCATTCTCTCATATAAGAAACAGGTATAAAGCACCCATTATGTACCAAGTGGTGGGCTAAATGCCCGGGAATCCACAATAAGCAAAAGAGATATGTTACCTGGAGTGTGGAGGCTGAGACCATCAAATTGCCGGGCAATTACCGTAGTGTGGTAAGTGCTAAGGTATGGGGAAGTACCAGTTTATAACAGGAACACTCCAAGCAAACCAAAAGGATGGATGAGAATTAACCAGAAAAATTAACCAGAAAAAGGGATGAGCACTCTAGGTGCCAGGAAAAGTAAGTGTGAATGCTATGAGCATGAGCAGAGAAGAGAGTGTGGTGCTTAAGATGCCTCTGTGAGTTTCACATAGCTGGAGAATGGAACACAAGTATGAAGCTTGAACAGTAAGCCAGGACAAGCTCGCAAAAGGCCTACAAAGGGTTAATGAGTTTTAATTTCTTTTTAGTACTTAGGAAGATATTTTTGAAAAAGGAGATTTTTGTCTGGTGTGATTAGAGCTTTAATGAACCAAGTTTAGGGTCTCTCTCTTTCTGGTGCCTTAAATTCATTGTTCTCAAAGGGAGTTGGGTGTGAAGCATGTCATCTCCCTCCCTCTCCATTAGGAGGTAAATCAAAATTACACTGTGGATTTTTACACACATATCCTAGTTTTACCTCATGCTTCTTCTCCCTCTTTTTCCCTCAGCCACCGGTACTGTGAATATGCCACTTCCCTCAGGTATGTCTAGGTAAAGAAACAGGTGAAGAGATACTGCCATAGAGGGTCTATGCTTTATTAGAATATGGGAAGCAACAGAAGAACTTTTAGATATGTGTCTGGGTATCCTAGCATGGGTGCAATTTGGGCCACAGTTGGATACATGGCGAGATTTATATTTTAGAAAACATCTCTGCTCTTTGGGACAGAAAGTGGTAGGTTGATCAGCCTATGCAATAATTAAACCAAGTGAGAAAAGATGAGACCTGTATTAATGGCAAAGGTAGGGATGGAAAAGGAAGACACATTCCACAGTCACCTCAGAGGTGATCTCTGAGTAAGAGATCTCAGAGTAAGAGAAAGAGAGAAACTGAGGAAGATCCTGAGGCTTCTGGCTTGGGCTGGTGGAACCTAGTTCCAAGGTACTCCCTGCTGTCTTCTCTGTGAATTCTGCTGCCTCACATCTCTAAGCCCAAAGATCCCCAATTCCTCCTATAACACTGGGGGCTGTAACACAAGTGTAGAGTTAAGTAACCATCTTACAACATGAAAGAGAAATCTACTGTACAAGTTAGTACCTACAGTAGGTCAGTCAAGTTATTACTGGCTCTAATTATCACCCCCATAGCTGTTAAATTCTTTACCTGCAGCAGAGTAGAACTCCAGAGGTGAGAAATTCTTTCCTGCCTTTGAAAATGCCAAGGAAAAAACCCAAAGGAGTAACTTCCAATACGAACCTTAGAAATCAAACCTACACTGTACATGAAGACAAGGCAGCCAAAGGGAAAAGCACCAGCAAACATGGAAAATAACTTACTGGAAAGTTAAAGGTCTAATGTTGATTTTATTTAGAAATTACCTCCTACTGCGACTTGGGTGTGTAAACCTGGAGACTGTAGCCCTTAAAAGCAGCAAACAGTGAAAATAAGAAAAAAAGAAGAGAAAAAGAAGTCAAGGCTTGCCAGTCCCTATAGTATTTTTCATTCATTCATCTCTAATTAAGACATGAATAGGAAAAGCTGAGCTATCCATCAGACACGTGGAGAAACATAATGGATAGAAGTGAAGAGGTGGCACCTGGAGAAGACAAGATCCCATAGAAGGGGTCTTAACCAGAGGGAGAAAGTTGCTTTGCTGGTTACCATTATCTTTTAGAGAGGAAAGACTAATGTGGATACTGTAAAGGGTTAAAGAGCTTTTACCACCTTGTCTGTGAATGGCCCACCTTAACCAAACACTCACTGTCGAAAATTTCCAATAAAAAAAATCAATCTCATAGAAGATATCAGCATTTTAACTAAGTTAAGAAAATATACAGAGTCAGGAGATTGCCCAGCTAATCAGAGAGCATTCATTTTCAATGAATATCACCCATGGTCATGGGTGAAATCAGTTTTTAGTGTGTTTTAGTGTTAAGGTTCTGACATCTTTTGCTTTCCATGTCCACATACTCCTGCAGTAGGGACTCAGGGGATGATTGGTGAATCACATTAAACATGAAAAGAACCATTTGAGAGATGTTGAAAGCCACATATCTGAGCTCACACTCCCAGATTCCTGAAATATGATGAAGAGAATTCCCAGGAAGCTTCAACCTAGACCTGAATACACACACACACACACACAAACACACACACACACACACACACACACACACACGAGGAGCAACAGAGAGAGAAGAAAATAAAAGATGTGCCTTGTGATGGCACATTCACAAAGGTAAAAATTATACATGTATAGTTACATGAGTCCAAACCTATTATTAAATCTATATTAAAGATTGGATTATTTTCTTAACTATGAATTGTCTAAGAGTCAAAGCTTCACCAACATGTAGCAAATGCACCTTCTGTTCTTCCCCAGTATACTTGTGTTTCTATAAGAAGCTCAATTTTTTTGTGTCTATCCTACAAGTACTTATAATATCTTTCAAGAAGTCAAATAGATGATAATACTGGAAAAGAGCATATGTGAAAGCTGACACCTTGGAAGACTCTCTGCTGAGGAAGGTAACGATGTCATATGCTCTGGTAGCAGATTGTCCCTGGAGGCTATGCTCACATAGAACCCCCAGGCTAATTACCAAAGCCAGCTGAGGCTGTGAAGTGCAAGTCGGTATGTACCAATTTTCCATCTGAATCTGTATTTAGAATTATAATTAGGTCATTTCTTCTTGTAACTTTGCTGATTTTAGTAGAGGGAAAGCCCTTCCATCTATTGATTTGCCATGTAACTAAATTTATCATAAAGATCTAAAGGGTCTTCTGTGTCCCAGTGTTTCAAATCCAGAAACGATAATTAACAAAAGCAATTGTATGTTCTCAGTTCCACATCTCAAGATGGAATGGAACATCACAGAGTTCCTGTTGCTAGATAGGAGATGTAACAGAGGATGATGAGCTGCCCTGCTCTGGCTGCATGCTGGTGACAGGACTGCAATGTGCAGAGAGCCAGTGTCTGTGGAGAGCCGGAGCACACAGAAAGGGGTACAAAAGACAGCTAGGACAGTTCACAGCATGAACTTGGAAGTCATAGGGCTTGCTTCTACATTTTCTTCACTGTACGGACTTCGGGAAATTACCAAAGCTCTTTACTTTCCAATGTTAAGGTAATAAAATTTACTTTATTGGGGTCTTAGAAATAATCAAGTAATCTACGTGAAAGTCATAGTTCCTGGGCCATGGTATATGCTCAGTATTAGTTATTTTTACTATGTCAGTAATCATCATAAGCATCAGACTCTTGCCAGGGTTCTGGAAGGAAGCAGAGGCTCAACATGAGAATCCAATAAAGGGACTTTGCATAAAGGCAGTAGGGAAGGGAGTGGGGAAGGCATGGCAGAGAGTGCGGGGCTAGTACAAGGGCTGCACTTGTTACCCCTAAGCCACCCCTAATTCTGAAGGAAACCATGAAGGGAAGACTGTGGAAGGACCTAATAGGAATTGCGATTCCCCCTAAGGAAGAAGCTTGGGAATAAATACCTGATCTCTCTCTTCCCGCCCTCCAGTCTCCCGATGATGTATTTCATCGGCCCACACAATGGAAGGCCAGACCATGAAAACATCCTTCAGATGTAGTCTATACATTTCAGCTCCCCAGAGCTTAAACAAGGATAAAGAAGGATGAGGGGGAAATAGAAGTATCAGAACGAATACATATTTGTGAGGTCCAATGTGATATGACCAAACTTGGTCATTTACTGAGTGCCTAGGGCAGTGTCTAGCACAGGGCAGGTACTCAAGAAATATTTTTAAATAGTGGAATAAATTATCCTATGAATCATATTCTGGTTCTTTTATGTATATCCTACCTTTTCCATATGTATTACTGGTAAATCATTTATCATTTGTCTCATACTTTAAAGTTAAGTGTAAACTTTAGTCTGAAAAT
Source organism: Meles meles (assembly GCF_922984935.1). Classification (NCBI taxonomy): domain Eukaryota; kingdom Metazoa; phylum Chordata; class Mammalia; order Carnivora; family Mustelidae; genus Meles; species Meles meles. Next base: position 67,390,515 of record NC_060072.1, read on the forward strand.
AAGGTCTATCCCTGAGGGTACTGTAAGTCTGGAAGTAGGGCACCTGGAATTAGAAAGAAAGGTATGTGGATCCAGAGCTCTACAGAGAGGTAGATGATGAATCCTATACACACACACTTGGCTAACAATGTTGACAAAGCCTGGGTTGTGTTCTCAGCCTCTCAAGCCATAACATGTGTGGATGGAGAGTCATCATAGTTACAGCTTCTGAGCAAGCGACTGAAAATTCAAGCCTACTTAGCTCATCACTCATCTCATTGCTAGAACATAAAGGGAAAAGTTGCTGCTGACTTCAGAGTCAATGCTGACAGACAATTTTGCATGAAAAAAATAACACCCATGTAATGCTATAGCTTGCTTTGGGGGATGAGGGAGTAAAAAATATCAGTCTGAGAAGATATACAAACAGGGCTAGTTGTACTACTTGGCACAGACAGGCGAGTCATACTAGTTGGCAAAAACTAATAAAGCACTACACAAAGAAACCCATATTCACTTTGAGATGTGCTTGAATTCTACGTGTACATTAATCCGTGATTTAAAATGTTTTTCAAGTTGTTACTCAGAGTATAACTTTGGGAAGGGATTGGGAGTGGAGATGAATATGAAGATCACAACAACTAGGCTTATAAGTGGACCATGTTTCCTGGTAACATTTGTAGTCCAAAACCCTGCAGCTCAAGGAGTGTCCCTATCCCTCTAACCACCTTCTCACATGTCCAGAGCCATCTGAAAGTCTCAAACAACATGAAGGAGTCTTTCTAAATTTTAGGGGTTGGGGGAACTGAAAAGAAACATACCTTGGGATCGTATCATATATAACCTAAATACCATAGTCTACATAGATGTAATCTCTACAAGTTAATGACTGTCATAGGAGGAATTATATCTTTAAATATCCCTAACCTCTATGCTTTTGAGACAAAAAAAAAAAACGATACAATGGGGTCAAGGACAGTCTCTTTAAAAAATGGCATTGGGAAAACTGGACAGCTACATGCAAAAGAATGAAACTGTACCACTCTCTGACACCATACACAAAAATTAACTCAAAATGGATTAAAGACTTGAACATAATTATACCTGAAACCATAAAACTCCAAGAAGAAAACATAGGCAGTGTCCTCCTTCACATCAGTCTTGGTGATATATTTTGGATTTGACACCAAAAGCAAATAATAAACAAGAGGGACGACATTACACTAAAAAGTTTCTACAAAGCAAAGGAAACCAACAACAAACTGAGAAGGCAACATACCAAATGGGAGAAAATATTTGTAAGCCATATACCTGATAAGAGTTTAACATCCAAAATATATAAATAACTCCTACAACTCAATAGCAAAGCAAAACAATCCAATTAAAAAATGGACAGAGGATTTGAGTAGACATTTTTCCAAAGAAGACATGCAAATGGCCAATAGTACATGAAGAGGTGCTCAACATTACCAGTCATCAGAGAAATACAAATCAACACTGTGATGAGATATCACTTTACACTTGTTAGAATGACTATTATCAAAAAGAAAAGAGAACAAATGTTGGTGAGGATGTGGTAAAAAGGGAAACTTTTGCACCATTTGTGGAAACATAAATAAGTGTGGCCACTATGGAAAACAGTATGGAGGTTCCTCAAAAAATTAAAAATAGAAATATTATATGATCCAGTAATCCCACTTCTGAGTATTTATCCAAAGGAAATGAAAACACTGGGACACCTGGGTGGCTCAGTTGGTTAAGCATCCACCTCTTGATCTCAGCTCAGGTCTTGATCTCAGTGTTATGAGTTCAAGCCCTATGTTGGGGCTTTTAATAAATAAATCAATAAATCAATAAATAAGAAATGAAAACACTAACTCAAAAGGACAGATGAACCACCTCCCATGTTCACAGCAGCAGTATTTATAATAGCCAAGACATGAAAGCACCCTAACTGTTCATCAATGGGTAAATAAATACACACACACACACACACACACACACACACAATGGAATATTATTCAGCTGCATATATAAAAGGATATTTTGCCACTTGGAACAACACAGAGAATTTTGGAGGCTTAGGCTAAGAGAAATAAGTCAAAGAAAGACAAATACCACAAGATCTCATTTATATGTGTAATCTAAAAAACAAAATAAAAAACCCAAACATAACAAATTAATGAACTCATAGTTATGATGAACAGATTGGTGATAGCCAGAGACACGGAGGGGGAGTGGGCAAAATGTGTGAAGGAGGTCAAAAGGCACAAACTTCTGGTTATAAAACCAGTCCTGTGGATATAATATACAGTATAATTTCTATAGTTATCAATACTTATTATATATTTGAAAGTGGTTAAGTGGATATATTTTAAAAGTTCTAATCACAAGAAAATAATTATAACTATGTGGTGGTAGATGTGTACTGGGCATACTGTGGTGATCATTCTTCATATATACAGCTACTGTCATTATGTTGTACACCTGAAACTAATATGTTATATATCAGTTATATCTCAATTTTTAAAGCATTAAAAAATTGTCAATATTTTGCTATTTTATGGCACAAAACTTACTTGATTTATGTTTTAAAGACTTTCTTACTCTGGTATTTTTAAATCATTTCCAATGCTATTGCCCATATATTATGACTGCATAGACTTTAAGAGAAAAAAGGAGAAAATTTCATACCAATATTTCAATAAAGTGTCAAAATTTATTTTTTAAATGAATTTGAAATTTTAGAATAGCTTCAGATTTACAGAAAAGTTGCAGATAGTATAGAGGGTTTCCTTAGACCCTATGACCAGTATTGCTGTTAAGATCTTACCTATGATAACATTTGTCACAACTAATGAGTCAATGTTGATATATTATTATTAACTAAAGACCATATTTTGTTTAGATTTTAAGACTTCTTTTTTTTTAAAGAACTTTTTCTACTGAATATAGGGTATTAAAACTCTGGGGGGGTAATATTTCACACTAATATGAATGAATTTTTGACCTCCACTGTTCATTTTTTTTTTTTAAGATGTTATGTATTTATTTGACAGAGAGAGATCACAAGTAGGCAGAGAGGCAGGCAGAGAGAGAGAAGAAAGCAGGCTTCCTGCTGAGCAGAGAGCCCGATGTGGGGCTCGATCCCAGGACCCTGGGATCATGACAGGAGCCGAAGGCAGAGGCTTTAACCCACTGAGCCACCCAGGCGCCCCTCCACTGTTCATTTTTTAAAGAATTTTTTTGAAGATTTTATTTTTAAGTAACCTCTATACCCAACGTGGGGCTTGAACTCACAACTCCAATACCAAGAGTTGCATGCTCCACTGACTAAACCAGCCAGGCTCCCCTCAACTGTTCATTTTATCTGATGCATTTTTACTGCTGATTCAGAACATCCCAGGGACAATGGACCAGACAAAAGAATACCCCTCTGAAGAAATGTGTTCCCAAAGAAATGTGTTTCAGCCTTAACTCTATTTTGCTCTAGGAAAACCACTTAAGCTTCCTTCGAACCTAAATTCTATTTCTTACAAAATGAAGAAATTGAACTGATGATATCTGAAACTCCTTCCACCTTGAAATTCTATGGTTCTGGAACATCTGAAAACATGTTAATATTGTCATAGCAAAGGTTCGGAATTAGGGCTGGAGAATTGTGACTGTGGCGTCACAGTCGTGTTTTAAACTAGCTTTTTTTAAACTAGCTTTTGTATTTCTCAATTTCCAAATTTGCCCAGAGAGTATGTTAAGAAGCTTCATGTGCATAAATACTTTCATTTAAAGAATGTAGCTAAAATTTACTAAAGTTTATAAAATTTCTCCTTTAGAGCATAGAACACCTGGGATTCTCATTCAGTATTGACTTGAACATTAGCTGATTCTCTTAGGATGCTCTACAGAAGAATTTTCATGTCATTTCATTCCTTTCATAACTAACCCAGAAAGAGATCTACTATTCTTTTTCTTTAAAATAGGAAAATAGATGCAAATTCCAGTAAACAATTAGTATTGATGAAATAATGCTGAAATATGACACCAGAATTATACTTACAATAGGAAATATCAAGAATTTAATGACTACAGACAAAATATCATCTTACTAATTCAAGACTGAAGGACAGTTAGAGAGGCAAGACACATTCAGCATGTATTTAAAAAAAAAAAAGCCACAAGATTAAATCATCCCAAAACTAAAAAACTCAGGGGCAAAAGAGGTCAAATAATATTTTCACTAATTTGAAGGAAGGAAAGATATATTCTGTTTTTATAAAAAACCAAATGAGCATATTTATGAAGTAGGGGTTATACAAGAACATAATTTCACGATCCGAGAAAAAGGAGTTTGTGACAGTTGAAAGGGAAAATCCCTAGCTCTTTCAAGGCTTCTCTTATGCCCCAAAGGGGAATTATGCATTTGCAAATTTTAAAGTGGTATTCACTAGTTGTGGAAATGAAAACGCTTTTTTTCTTTTTTTAAATTTTTTAAAAAATTTTATTTATTTGACACAGAGAGAGATCACAAGCAGGCAGAGAGGCAGGCAGAGAGAAAGGAGGAAGCAGGCTCCCTGCTGAGCAGAGAGCCCGAATGCGGGGCTTGATCCCAGGACCCTGACTGAGATCATGACCTGAGCTGAAGGCAGAGGCTTTAACCCACTGAGCCACCCAGGTGCCCCAAAACCACTTTTTCTTTGAGTGAGTTCTTGAAGCATCCTTCTCCTCAAAAAAGGAAAAAAAAAAAATGGGGGCACCTGGATGGCTCAGTTGGTTAAGAGTCCCACTCCAGGTTTGCTAAGGTCATGATCTCAGGGTGGTAAGACTGAGCCCCAAGTCAAGCTCCCCACTCAACACAGTCCACTTGGGACTCTCTGCCTCTCTTTCTGCCCCTCCCCCTGCTCGCTCACTCACTCTCTCTCTCTTGCAAATAAATATATGAATTTATTTATTTATTTGTATTTAACAGGACAGCTACATGTAAAAGAATGGAACTGAACTACTTCCTTATACCATACACAAAAATAAATTCAAAATGGATTAGAGACCTAAACGTGAGACCTGAAACCATAAAACTCCTAGAAGAAAACATAGGTAGTAATCTGACATCAGCCTAAGCAACATTCTTCTAGATATGTCTCCTCAGACAAAGGAAACAAAAGCAAAAAGAAACTACTGGTACTACCTCCAAAATGAAAACTTCTACACAGCAAAACAAAACACAACCTACTGAATGGGAGAGGATATTTGCAGACAGTATATCTAATAGGGGATTAATATCCAAAATATATAAAGAACTCACTTAACTAATACCAGAAAAACAAATAACCTGATTTTAAAATGGGCATAGAACCTAGACAGACATTTTTCCAAAGAAGACATATGAATGGCCAATACTCATATTAAAAGATGTTCAATATCACTGATCATCAGCAAAAAGCAAATCCAAACCTCAATGAGATAATACTTCAATCCTGTCACAATGGCTAGCTTCAGAAAGGCAAGAAATAATATGTGTTGGTGAGGATGTAGAGAAAAAGGAACTCATGTGTACTGTTGGTAGGAATGCAAACTGGTGCACCCATTGTGGAAAACAGTATGGAGGGTCTTCAAAAAATTAAAATTAGAATTACCAAATGATCCAGTAATTCCACTATTGGGTATTTACCCAAAGAAAATGAAAACCCTATTTCAAAAAGGTATGTGTACCCCTATGTATATTGCAGCTTTATTTATAATAGTTAAGGTATAAAAGCAACTTAAGTGTCCACCGACAGATGAATGGTTGGAGAAGTGGTATTTTATGCAATGGAATACTAGGCAGCTGAATTTAAAAAATTGAAGTCTTGCCATTTGTGACAATTTGACCCCAGAGGGCATTATGCTAAAGGAAATAAACCAGACAGAGAAAGATAAATACCAAAGGATCTCACTAATACATGGAATCTAAAAACAAAACAAACAAACAAACAAAAAACAGACTCTTAAATACAGAAAACAAACTAGTGGTTGCCAGAGGGGAGGTCGATGGGGGGATGGGTAAAATAGATAAGGGGATTAAGAGGTATAAACTTCCAGTTACACAATAAATCACAGAAAAGAAAAATATAGCATAGGGTATATAATCAATAACACTGTAATGTTGGTGACAGATGGTGACCACATTTATCGTGACGAAGACTGAGTAATTTATAGAATTGTCAAATCACTGTTGTACACTTGAAACTAATATAACAATGTTATGCTAATTATACTTTATAAATTAAGTAAATAAATAAATAAGTATTTCACAGCATTAGCAACTGGAAAGGGCCATATTTTGGAATCAGACCTAGGCCCTATTATTTAATACATGTCCGATATTGGATATTGGATTTTGTCCAGAAAGTGGGGACAATAAATCCCTTAGGGATCTGTTGTAAAAGCTGAATACAATCACGTAAAATCCTGGTAGAGTGTCCAACCCAAAGTTGGTCCTCTGTGTTTTCTTTCCTTTTACCAGCTTTCATATTCATCATTTAATTTGTAATGCAAAAACTAGCAAAGACTGGGCTGAATAGCTTGCTGGCATCATGGTGTGTCTACTTACTATCTCCCTCTTCACTGCTACTTAACTTCATATTTATCTAGACTGCTCCATAGAAAACTCCTAGAGGAAAAATAAAGAACTCACAACTATATCTCAACATAGCACCAAGACTTACTTTTTTAAAAAGTTCTTCCTCTAGAAATATGTTATTTATAATCATTAAGTAATTTTTAACTTGTACAACAGAAGTGGAAAATAAACAATTGCAAAGTAGTGAGTTCCATGTTGAATTAAATTAGCTATAACTTTGAAACACTATACCTAAGTTCCTGACGTTTAAAAATTAACTTTAAGAACAAGAATTCAAACAACCAATTTTTCATAATAAAGACTGCGATAGCATGAAAAATCAGAAACTACAACGTTCTAAAGTTTTTTCTTTTGTAAAATCTCCCGAAATAAATTTTTTAAATAAAGTAACAGAAATAACTAATGAGAATAGCACATTTTTTTAAGGGGTAAGGAGTTTCAAAACAGTCAAAGAAAGGGAAAAAAGTAAACTACCTAAACAGTAAATAAGAAAAGCTTTTTAAAATGTTTCTCATTTAAAAACAAAATTAAACCATACAGAAAAATACAAAAAGTATCAACAGATGTGAAACATTAACACCCAGAGCTAAATGCCATTAACATTTTGGTAAAAGTCTTTTCTAGACAAGTCTCTCTAAATATGTTAATGAGATCCACTATTCATATTATAACTTACAATTTCCACTTAACATGTTTGGGTCATTTTTCAAAGTAAATAATTATAGATCTTTAGCAACTTTTTAACATTGCATAGTACTTTATTGTTAGCTATTTAACATAATTTATGCAACCAGTTCTTTTTTGTAGTTTTTATCCCCCCCCCCCCCTTTTTTTTTTGCTATTAGAGTAAAGCTGCAGGGGCACCTGTGTGACTCAGTCAGTTAAGTGTCTGCCTTTGGCTTAGGTTGTGATCTCAAGAGTCCTAGAATCAGCTTGCATTGGGCTCCCTGCTCATGGGGAGTCTGCTTCTTCCTCTGCTTCTGCCCTTCCCCCTTGCTCTTCTCTCTCTCTCTCTGTGTCTCTAATAAATAAATAAAATCTTTTAAAAAATAATACTGCAATTAATATCTTTACATGGACATCTTTTAGCATATAATTTCCTAGAAGATAGGAATTTTTTACATTTTACATCGGATCTTACATTTTACATCTTGGTACATATTTCTGAAGGGGCTTGTTAGAAGATTTCAACCAACAGCCACACAAGTCTTTTTTAAAAAGTGTGTGGGGGCATCTGGGTGGCTCACTTGGTTAAGCAGCTGCGGCTCAGATCATGATCCCAGGGTCCTGGGATAGAGCTCCCAGATAGTGTTGGGCTCCCTGCTCAGCCCAGAGCCTGCTTCTCCCTCTCCCTCTGCCTGCCGCTCTATCTGTGCATGCTCTCTCTCTCTGTCAAATAAAGAAATAAAATCTTAAAAATAAATAAATAAATAAAAATTATTAAAAAGGCGTGTGGGGTGGAGGGCCACCCTGCCCTAGGTGTGTGTATCTTTATGATAATCACCTGTGACCAACAAAAGAATAACCAGCCCCTGAAGTGGGCAAAATAGGCCTGGTCTGGAGGGTTTTTGTGCATGTAGCAAATTCTTTTGTAACCAGCTGAAAATAGTTACTGTTGGCTATATAATGCCTCACTGCCCTGAATAAAGTTGGCTCTGTTGGACATCCTCCTCAGTGCTCCTCCTGCCCCCATCTCTTTGTCTCTCAAGTCTTTTTCTTTCACCATTCTCTTACCCTCACATTTCCTGTTCGATTTGCCGCGCTGGTTGCGACAGAAAACATATGGTCTGTAACATGCATAGTCATTGTCTGATGGCTGCCTCTTATGTGGGAGAAGTATCACCTCCCAGGCCAGGAAATTGCCCAAGAGCAATTCTCCAGAAAAAGAAGACGTGTTCTGTCAGCACAACTAGAGTTGGGTGCACTCGCTCAGGGAAGAGATCAACAAGATCCACTACATTCTTAGTAGGCACCTTTGAAAAATGCTAGGAAACCCACACTATTATTTTGAAAACTGGTAAGTAAAGGCAAAGGAGCTAAGCATTTATTCTGCTTTTCCTATTAGAATTGTACCAGAAGGGGCATCTGGGCGGCTCAGTCCGTTAAGTGTCTGCCTTCGGCTCAGGTCATGGTCATGGAGTAGTGGGATCCAGCCCCATGTTGGGCTCCCTGTGGGGAACCTGCCTCTCCCTCTCTTCCCAGCTCATGCTCTCTCTCACAATCTCTCCCTCTCGCTCTCTCAAACAAATAAATAAAATCTTAAAAAAAAAAATTGTACTGGAAAATCAAATGTTGATGCAAGTAAGATTCTCTTTAAAATATTCTAGTTAATAAATGAAGAGAAATGAAAAAAATTAGTATCACCATTTTGCAACACCTAGTAAACTAATTTCAAGAAACGAGTGATGATCAGACGCTATGTACCTCCCAATGAACACAGTTCATTGGGACATAGTTACCTATGAAGTATTCTTGCCAACAACATTGATCCCAACTTTGGTAAAGCTTCTAGATACAACTATCAATTTATAGGAAATATAGAAAACATAAGAATGTGTTAAATAATATCTCACCAAAATTCAGGATATGAAAAATTATACTGGATGGATGAAACTTCTTTTTCTTTTTGGAAAATAAAATTCAAGAAAAAAGACGGAAAGAAAATCTTTTTATTTAAAGAGATTTAAGATCATATCAACTAATTACATGGTATGAACCCTACTTCAAGCCTCATGTCAATAAGCAAACTATAAAAAATAATTATAGTCAATTATAAACAATTATTGACAATGTTGTTTCATTTTGCTCCAACCACCCCAGGCTCCTTGCTATTCCTCAAACAGGCCAAGTCCGTGCTTTTACATTGGCTATTCTACCTGCCGATTTCGGAAATCCTCTTGCCTGGACACCTGCATAGCTACTTCCCTCACGGCTTCAGGGACTTTTCTCAAAGTCACCATCTCAAGGAACTCTTCCTCATCTCCCCACCTAAAAATTAAACCCTCCGTTCTCAACATTTCATATCTTCCTTGTTCATTTTTTTTTCCTTAGCATTTATCACTATGGAATATTGTTTATACTTATTAATCTTCATTATGGTCTGCCTCCCCAACTAACATGTAGGAAAGAAATGTTTGTGTTTTCCTACCTAGAAAATTCCTAGTTCATATGAGGTCCTCAATAAATATTTGTTGAATATTGAATGAATATGGATGAATCATAGCAAAATAATATTTTAAAAAGCAAATCCCCAAATATATCACTTCATAGACTTAAAAACTAAAATCAAAATATATGTATGTGATAAAAATATACATGTATGTGTGCACCTACAAGCACACACAAGAAAATGAGAAAAACAAAACTCAGATGGTTATTAACAAGCATAGAGATAGGGCATCAGAACAGGTAGATTATTATTTCATAGGAAGATGTAAGATATTCTTAATATTTTTTATTTCATGTTGATAGTAGACTAGATATTTATTATATTTTTGATTACTTAAAATGAAAGTAAAACAAGAATAAAATGATAACAAATCCTAAGAAAGTAATCTTCCTGAAAAATAATTTTAGGGGGCGCCTAGGTGGCTCAGTGGGTTAAAGCCTCTGCCTTCAGCTCAGGTCATAATCCCAGGGTCCTGGGATTGAGCCCCGCATCGGGCTCTCAGCTCAGCAGGGCACCTGCTTCCTCCTCTCTCTCTCTCTCTGCCTGCCTCTCTGCCTACTTGTGATCTCTGCCTGTCAAATAAAATCTTTAAAAAAAAAAAAATTAAAAAAATAATTTTAGGACCATATCACTTACAAATATTATTATAAATCTTAAAATTCTGTTTAAAAAAAGAATCTAACAGTGTATGGCCAGAAATTTTTAAGGTAATTTCTTCTCTTTTTTTTTAAATTTTTTATTTCTTTTTAATTCTTTTATAAACATATAATGTATTTTTATCCCCAGAGGTACAGGTTTGTGAATCACCGGGTTTACACACTTCACAGCACTCACCATAGCACATACCCAATATCCATAACCCCACCCCCCTCCCCCCAGCAACCCTCAGTTTGTTTTGTGAGATTAAGTGTTACTTATGGTTTGTCTCCCTCCCAATTCCATCTTGTTTCATTTATTTTTTCCCTACTCCCATAACCCCCCATGTTGCATCTTCACTTCCTCATATCAGGGAGATCATATGATAGTTGTCTTTCTCAGATTGACTGATTTCACTAAGCATGATACCCTCTAGTTCCATCCACGTTGTCGCAAATGGCAAGATTTCATTTCTTTTGATGGCTGCATAGTATTCCATTGTGTACATATACCACATCTTCTTTATCCATTCATCTGTTGATGGACATCTAGGTTCTTTCCATAGTTTGGCTATTGTAGACATTGCTGCTATAAACATTCGGGTTCACGTGCCCCTTCGGATTACTATGTTTGTATCTTTAGGGTAAATACACAGTAGTGCAATTGCTGGGTCATAGGGTAGTTCTATTTTCAACATTTTGAGGAACCTCCATGCTGTTTTCCAGAGTGATTGCACCAGCTTGCATTCCCACCAACAGTGTAGGAGGGTTCCCCTTTCTCTGCATCCTCGCCAGCATCTGTCATTTCCTGACTTGTAAATTTTAGCCATTCTGACTGGTGTGAGGTGATACCTCATTGTGGTTTTGATTTGTATTTCCCTGATGCCGGTGATGTGGAGCACTTTTTCATGTGTCTGTTGGCCATCTGGATGTCTTCTTTGCAGAAATGTCTGTTCATGTCCTCTGCCCATTTCTTGATTGGATTATTTATTCCTTGGGTGTTGAGTCTGCTAAGTTCTTTGTAGATTTTGGACACTAGTCCTTTATCTGATATGTCGTTTGCAAATATCTTCTCCCATTCTGTCAGTTGTCTTTTGGTTTTGTTAACTGTTTCCTTTGCTGTGCAAAAGCTTTTGATCTTGATGAAATCCCAATAGTTCATTCTTGCCCTTGCTTCCCTTGCCTTTGGCAATGTTCCTAGGAAGACGTTGCTGCGGCTGAGGTCAAAGAGGTTCTGCCTGTGTTCTTCTCAAGGATTTGGATGGATTCCTTTCTCACATTGAGGTCCTTCATCCATTTGGAGTCTATTTTCATGTGTGGTGTAAAGAAATGGTCCAATTTCATTTTTCTGCATGTGGCAGTCCAATTTTCCCAGCATCATTTATTGAGGAGGCTGTCTTTTTTCCATTGGACATTCTTTCCTGCTTTGTTGAAGATTAGTTGACCATAGAGTTGAGGGTCTATTTCTGGGCTCTCTATTCTGTTCCATTGATCTACGTGTCTGTTTTTGTGCCAGGACCATGCTGTCTTGATGATGACAGCTTTGTAATAGAGCTTGAAGTCCAGAATGGTGACGCCACCAACTTTGGCTTTCTTTTTCAATATTCCTTTGGCTATTCGAGGTCTTTTCTGGTTCCATATAAATTTGAGGATTATTTGTTCCATTTCTTTGAAAAAATTGGATGGTATTTTGGTAGGGATTGCATTAAATGTGTAGATTGCTTTAGGTAGTATAGGCATTTTCACAATATTTGTTATTCTAATCCAGGAGCATGGAACATTTTTCCATTTCTTTGTGTCTTCCTCAATTTCTTTCATGAGTACTTTATAGTTTTCTGTATATACATTCTTAGCCTCTTCGGTTAGGTTTATTCCTAGGTATCTTATAGTTTTGGGTGCAATTGTAAATGGGAAACACTCCTTAATTTCTCTTCCTTCTGTCTTGTTGTTGGTGTAGAGAAATGCAACTGATTTCTGTGCATTGATTTTATATCCTGACACTTTACTGAATTCCTGTACAAGTTCTAGCAGTTTTGGAGTGGAGTCTTTTGGGTTTTCCACATATAGTATCATATCATCTGCAAAGAGTGATAGTTTGACTTCTTCTTTACCGATTTGGATGCCTTTAATTTCTTTTTGTTGTCTGATTGCTGAGGCTAGGACTTCTAGTACTATGTTGAATAGCAGTGGTGATAATGGACATCCCTGCCGTGTTCCTGACCTTAGCGGAAAAGCTTTCAGTTTTTCTCCACTGAGAATGATATTTGCAGTGGGTTTTTCATAGATGGCTTTGATAATATTGAGGTATGTGCCCTCTGTCCCTACACTTTGAAGAGTTTTGATCAGGAAGCGATGCTGTACTTTGTCAAATGCTTTTTCAGCATCTATTGAGAGGATCATATGATTCTTGTTCTTTCTTTTATTAATGTGTTGTATCACATTGATTGATTTGCGGATGTTGAACCAACCTTGCAGCCCTGGAATAAATCCCACTTGGTCGTGGTGAATAATCCTTTTAATGTACTGTTGAATCCTATTGGCTAGTATTTTGGTGAAAATTTCTGCATCTGTGTTCATCAAGGATATTGGTCTGTAGTTCCCTTTTTTGGTGGGATCCTAGTCTGGTTTTGGGATCAAGGTGATGCTGGCCTCATAAAATGAGTTTGGAAATTTTCCTTCCATTTCTATTTTTTGGAACAGTTTCAGGAGAATAGGAATTAGTTCTTCTTTAAATGTTTGGTAGAATTCCTCTGGGAAGCCCTCTGGCCCTGGGCTTTTGTTTGGAGATTTTTGATGACTGCTTCAGTCTCCTTACTGGTTAATGGGCCTGTTCAGATTTTCTATTTCTTCCTGGTTCAGTTGTGGTAGTTTATGCGTCTCTAGGAATGCATCCATTTCTTCCAGATTGTCAAATTTGTTGGCGTAGAGTTGCTCATAGTATGTTCTTGTAATTGTCTGTATTTCTTTGGTGTTAGTTGTGATCTCTCCTCTTTCATTCATGATTTTATTTATTTGGGTCCTTTCTCTTTTCTTTTTGATACGTCTGGCCAGGGGTTTATCAATCTTATTAATTCTTTCAAATAACCAGCTCCTCGTTTCGTTGATTTGTTCTATTGTTCTTTTGGTTTCTATTTCATTGATTTCTGCTCTGATCTTCATGATTTCTCTTCTCCTGCTGGGTTTAGGGTTTCTTTCTTGTTCTTTCTCCATCTCCTTTAGGTATAGGGTTAGGTTGTGTACTTGAAACCTTTCTTGTTTCTTGAGAAAGGCTTGCACCACTATCTATTTTCTTCTCAGAACTGCCTTTGCTGTGTCCCACAGATTTTGAACTGTTGTGTTTTCATTATCATTTGTTTCCATGAATTATTTCAATTCTTCTTTAATTTTCTGGTTGGCCCATTCATTCTTTAGAAGGATGCTGTTTAGTCTCCATGTATTTGGGTTCTTTCCAAATTTCCTCTTGTGGTTGAGTTCTAGCTTCAGAGCATTGTGGTCTGAAAATATGCAGGGAATGATCCCAATCTTTTGATATAGGTTGAGACCAGATTTAGGACCCAGGATGTGATCTATTCTGCAGAATGTTCCATGTGCACTAGAGAAGAATGCGTATTCTGTTGCTTTGGGATGAAATGTTCTGAATATATCTGTGATGTCCATCTGGTCCAGTGTGTCATTTAAGGCCTTTATTTCCTTGTTGATCTTTTGCTTGGATGATCTGTCCATTTCAGTGAGGGGAGTGTTAAAGTCCCCTGCTATTATTATATTATTGTTGATGTGTTTCTTTGATTTTGTTATTAATTGGTTTATATAGTTGGCTGTTCCCACATTAGGGGCATAGATATTTAAAATGGTTAGATCTTCTTGTTGGACAGACCCTTTGAGTATGATATAGTGTCCTTCCTCATCTCTTATTATAGTCTTTGGCTTAAAATCTAATTGATCTGATATAAGATTGCCACCCCTGCTTTCTTCTGATGCCCATTAGCATGGTAAATTGTTTTCCACCCCCTCACTTTAAATCTGGAGGTGTTTTCGAGTCTAAAATGAGTTTCTTGTAGGCAACATATAGATAGGTTTTGGTTTTTTTTTTTCAATCCATTCTGATACCCTGTGTCTTTTGATTGGGGCATTTAGCCCATTAACATTCAGGGTAACTATTGAGAGATATGTTTAGTGCCATTGTATTGCCTGTAAGGTGACTGTTACTGTATATTGTCTCTGTTCCTTTCTGATCTCTTTGCTTAGAGGACCCCTTTCAATATTTCCCATAGAGCTGGTTTGGTGTTTGCAAATTCTTTCAGTTTTTGTTTGTCCTGAAAGTTTTTATCTCTCCTTCTATTTTCAGTGATAGCCTAGCTGGATATAGTATTCTTGGCTGCATGTTTTTCTCATTTAGTGCTCTGAATATATTATGCCAGCTCTTTCTGGCCTGCCAGGTCTCTGTGGATAAGTCTGCTGCCAATCTAATATTTTTACCATTGTATGTTTCAGACTTCTTTTCCCAGGCTGCTTTCAGGATTTTCTCTTTGTCACTAAGACTTGTTAATTTTACTATTAGGTGACGGGGTGTGGACCTATTCTTGATTTTGAGGGTGGTTTTCTACACCTCCTGGATTTTGATGCTTGTTCCCTTTGCCATATTAGGGAAATTCTCTACAATAATTCTCTCCAATATACCTTCTGCTCCCCTCTCTCTCTCTTCTTCTTCTGGAATCCCAATTATTCTAATGTTGTTTCATCTTAAGGTGTCACTTATCTCTCGAATTCTCCCCTCGTGGTCCAGTAGCTGTTTGTCCCTCTTTTTTTTTTTTAGATTTTATTTTATTTATTTGACAGAAAGAGAGATCACAAGTAGGCAGAGAGGTAGGCAGAGAGAGAGGAGAAAGCAGGCTCCCTGCGGAGCAGAGAGCCTGACACGGGGCTTGATCCCAGGACCCTGAGATCATGACCTGAGCAAAAGGCAGCGGCTTAATCCACTGAGCCACCCAGGCGCCCCTGTTTGTCCCTCTTTTGCTCAGCTTCTTTATTCTCTGTCATTTGGTCTTCTAGATCACTAATTCTTTCTTCTGCCTCATTTATCCTAGCAATGAGAGCCTCCATTTTTTATTGCACCTCATTAATAGCTTTTTTTATTTCAACTTGGTTAGATTTTAGTTCTTTAATTTCTCCAGAAAGGGTTTTTATATCTCCAGAGAGGGTTTCTCTAATATCTTCCATGCCTTTTTTGAGCCCGGCTAGAACCTTGAGAATCGTCATTCTGAACTCTAGATCTGACATATTACCAAGTCTGTATTGATTAGGTCCCTAGCCTTCGGTACTGCCTCTTGTTCTTTTTTTTGTGGTGAATTTTTCCGCCTTGTCATTTTGTCCAGATAAGAGTATATGAAGAAGGACGTAAAATACTAAAAGGGTGGCAAAGACCCCAGGAAAATGCGCTTTAACCAAATCAGAAGAGACCCCAAATTGTGGGGGGGAGAAAGGGGATAAAAAAAGTTTCAAAAAATAAAGAAAAAATTGTGCTCGCTTCGGCAGCACATATACTAAAAAAAAATAAATAAAGAAAAAATTAAAAAAAAATAAAAAATATAAAAAAGAAAAAATACATATATATTAGATAAACTAGTTTAAAAACGTTAAAAAAGAAAAGGGTAAAAGTTAAAAAAAATTTAGCAGAAGAAAAAAAAATTGAAAAAAAAATTAAATTAACCACAAGACTAAAGAATCATGGGGAGAAAGCCATGAGTTCCGTGCTTTCCTTTCTCCTCCTCTGGAATTCTGCTGCTCTCCTTGCTATTGAACCTGCTCTCCTTGGTAGGTGAACTTGGTCCTGGCTGGATTTCTTGTTGATCTTCTGGGGAGGGGCCTGTTGTATTGATTCTCAAGAGTCTTTGCCCGAGGCGGAATTGCACCGCCCTTACCAGGGGCCTGGCTTAGTAATCCGCTCAGGTTCACTTTCGGGAGCTTTTGTTTTCTGAATGCTTTCTGTAGAGTTCCAGAGGATGGGAATGAAAATGGCGGCCTCCCAGTCTCCAGCCCGGAGGAGCTGAGAGCTCAGGGCCCCACTCCTAAGTGAGCCCTCAGAGAATAGCACCCAATCACTCCCGTCTCCCTGGCCTCTGGCCATGCTCCGAGCTCACCCAGCCTGCAACCAGTTCAAGGTAACCCCGAGCTGAGAGCTCACTCCTCGGCTCTGTCTCTGTAGCCAGCTTCCCCATTCTAATACCTGCAGGCTTTGCGACACTCAGACACCTCCGATCCTTCTGTGACCCTGCAGGACCTGAGGCCACACTGACCCAGCATGGGCTTCACCCCAGTTTAGACTCTGGAGCAATGTCCCTCAGTGGAACAGACTTTTAAATGTCCTGATTTTGTGCTCTGTTGCTCCGCTGCTTGCCGGGAGCCGGCCCCTCCCACTGCGGTCTATCTTCCCGTCACTTTGGAGTCACTTCGCCAGTCCTACCTTTCAGAAAGTGGTTGATTTTCTGTTTCTAGAATTGCTCTTCTTTTTCTCTTCGATCTCCCATTGGATTTGTAGGTATTTGCAATGTTTAGATAAGCTATCTAGCTGATCTCCTGCTACCTGATGTAGTCTCAGCCTGCTACTTCTCCACCATCTGGACTCCTCCCCCTCTTCTCTTTTAATCTCGGCAATTGCCTTATGGTCTCTATAGACTGCAATGCAGAATGAACAGATCTAAAAGAACAGAACTTTACTCTATATACTTACTTATAAATGTCTAGTATGCCTCTGGGACAATATAAAAAAAAAGCTGTCTCTAACAATGGCTCCCTCCAAGAGGACAGCTAAGTAGATGA
This sequence comes from Meles meles, assembly GCF_922984935.1. Lineage (NCBI taxonomy): Eukaryota > Metazoa > Chordata > Mammalia > Carnivora > Mustelidae > Meles > Meles meles. Next base: position 67,407,730 of record NC_060072.1, read on the forward strand.
GAGAAAGAGGTATGAGGGTTATTTTTCATGATTTACCATAGACATGTATTAAATTTTCAGAAAATGTTATAATGAAATCCCTTACATTTATTTATGACAGGATTTATACACACACACACACACACACACACACACATATGGCTCTTATAAATCAAAAAACAAAACATAATACCCCAATAGAAAAAATGGGCAAAGGAAAGGCCAGATAGTTCAGTGAAGAAGAAATAAAAGGATGAACAAACATTAACAAAAAAATGTCCAACCATAATCATAATTACAGGATACAAATCAAATTAAGGAAACACTATTTTTCATCCAACAGGCTAGTGAAGATTAAACATTTAAAGACACCCAGTGTTGGCAACATGTTGGAGAAATTGCCATACTCTACTGATTGGGTAAAATTTATGCAATGTTTTGGAGAGTGGTTTGTCAGTATATATAAAAGTCTTATATGCATATACTCTATGTCTTAGCAATGTTACTTCTAGGCGTTTACCAAAGACAGCTATCACACAAAGGCTTAAAAATATGTGTTCATAGAAAAACTGTAGGAACAAAGACTCAAAATAGCATGAATGCTACTAGGTAAATACATTTTGCTATATCCATACAATGAAATATTTTGTACCCTCTACAACTGTAAGTACATCCATATGTATGACTATCCAAAGATATCCAAGTTACATCATTAACTGAATAAAACAAGTTCTAGAACAATGCATGTAGTATTGTGCCTCCCCCCGCCCCACCAACACACACACAGTTGGAACAATACAGTTTGAACTGAACGGATCCACTTATACAGGGATTTTTTAAAAAAATACAGTACAGTACTATAAATGTATTTGTTTCTTATGATTTTCTTAATGACATTTTCTTTTCTCTAGCTTGTTTTATTGTAAGAATATAGTATATAATACATAAAACATACAAAATATGTGCTAATTGACTGTTAACAAAAGTTTCCCAGTCAAGAGTAGCGTATTAATAGTTAAGTTTTGGGGGAGTCAAAAGTTGTACATAGATTTTCAACTGTGTGGGGGATCCGCACACTTAAAACCCCATGCTACTCAAGGGTCACCTGTAGATATATTTTAAAGTGTGTATATAAGGGCACCTGGGTGGCTTAGTGGGTTAAGCCTCTGTCTTCAGCTCAGGTCATGTCCTGGGATCGAGCCCCATATTGGGAATCTCTGGTCAGCAGGGAGCCTGCTTCCCCTTCCCTCTCTGCCTGCCTTTCTGCCTACTTGTGATATCTCTCTCTCTCTCTCTCTCTGTTAAATAAATAAAATCTTTTAAAAAATTAAAAAATAAAAGTGTGTGTGTATGTGTGTGTATATATATATGCTTTTAAATGCACAAAAATCTCTGGAAAGATGCATCAAAAACTGTTAAGAATGACTACTTCTAGAATGTGAAATTGTCAATCAAGTGGGAAGGCAAGAGATTTACTTTTAAGTTTTTACATCTCTGCACTGCTTGACTTTTCTACCATTTGTCTTTTGTACATCTAATGTTAAATCTATGAAGAAGAAAAGGAGGAGAAGATTTTACATTTTTTCAGGACCTAGCTTTGCAACAAAAGAACAATTTAATGTCCTCTGTGTCACAAATAATCATTGTTTCCAGACATACCTCAGCTAAAGCTGAGAAATAAAAGATAAATAATACCCAAAATTCCACCAAATGGATTAACTTATTTAATGGTATATATATTTTTTAAAGATTTTGTTTCTTTATTTGACACAGGAAGAGTGAGTGAGATAGACAGGGAGTAAGCACAAGCAGGGGGAACAGCAGGCAGGGGAGATGCAGACTCCCCACTGAGCAAGGAGCCCGATGTGGGGCTCAATCCCAGGACCCTAGGCTCATGACCTGGGCTGAAGGCAACTGCTTAACCAACTGAGAGACCCAGGCGCCCTATTTAATGTTGTATTTTGGTACTAAATCATCTTGGCAGGTCCACTGAGATGCAAAAAGTCCATAGGACCCATCTTAGGCTAATTTACAGGAGAGGTGATGATAAATAACCCTTATATTCACTATTCTTCTGATCAACATCCAATTTTCATTTGCTTAACAGTCTAGCACTCTGAGATTTAATGTAGTATTTATCCAAATGTAAGTATATATTTCCTAATTTAAACAACAACAACAAATGCCTTCTTCACTTCAAATACAGTTATTCTTTGGAAAGTTGAATGTTTCCAAACCTGGGCAAAAAATATTCTGTATATAATCAAAACCCAGATTTTTATAGCTAACTGTAACTCCTTTACCTACATGCCTGATAGCTAAGCGTATGAGGAGCACCTTTGCTCCTTTCACCATGAATATCTCCATTTTGGCACTGCACAACAAGTTGATCTACAATTTTTTGTTGTCTAACCCCAGTCAAGAGCTTCTATGAAATAGTCTATATAGAGGATTAAAGGACATTTCTCTAAGCCATGTCTAATCACATATCTTACCTGGAAAATATGGTCTCAGTTACTACAAGAGTGTGATACACACAGAAATGCTCTACCAGATCCTTTTCCAAGGAAGGTCTTGTTGCCCAGCTGCTGGGAGTTATCATCAGCAGTCAGCTTCCAGCTGTCAGATGTTTCAGAGACCACCTGAGCTCCAGATTGGCCCAATGTCATACCCTTTCAGGAGCAGCTCACAACCAATGACTGATTAAGGCAAAGAGAGAAAGTCCTAGGCATTCTTGATAAGCTATTTTCACTCTAAAACTCACCAAGGGGTGGTCTGAGGCTGAAGGGACTGCATCTTAGTTAGACTTACTCTTCTAGCCCCATCCTGTGTTCAACCACTCCCATCTATAGATGATTATCCAAGGACATACTCAATAAACATTCTTAGCACTTTAGACTGTCCTCAGAGTCAGCTTCCTGGACAACTTAAATTGTGTCTCCTGGAATCAATTCAACATCATCCCATTGATTTTCATCCATGCCCAGTATAAGAAAGGGTCAAGAATGTTCATTATTTTTTTTAAATTCATTAACGAACCACTGCAGTTTCCTCAAGGCAAACAGAGAACAAACCCTGGTGGGAGACCTTCTGTAAAGAGACCTAGTACCCATCATGATTCAGGCAAAGTCAACATAAAGGACCAGGAATAGAAACATGTCCAATAAGTCATATGCCACAGTGATAATGAATATGGAGCAGAAATCCATGGTGGGGAGTATCAGCCCAAAATAATAGTGTTAACAAAGAGCTGGAATTCTGGAATGGAGCTAAAGTTCAGACTAAGGAAGAGCAAAAATAAGGTAGGACCTGGTCTTAAGATTGATTTGAATTTGGAAGAATAGCTAGGGGGCCAAAAAGGCACCCCAGAAAAGGGAGACAAGGCAGAAGGCCAATTGTAATACTGATAATGGGGATCTGATATATGGCTCAGGTACTGAGTGAGGTCACCAGCAAGTAGATAAAAGCTGGGACTTAGAAGCCCTTTGCTTAACACTGGGGTACCATGTCCTTGGTTGGAAACATAAAAAGCAAGATTCTATACATATTTGATAGGGTGGTATTAGGAGTAATGTCAATGTGTGAGCCATGGTAAACACTGGAAAAAAATGTAACTTTTAAACAGTGGTAGTTATCATAGTATGGTTTGAGATTATCCAAGTGTTCACATTCTGAAATCCTTATTGTTATGTTAATCATGGGGCTTTCTCCGCCTTGATAAAAGATCAAGCCCAGGTGAGGAGCCCAACAGCCCTAGCCACCACGGCTAGCACAGGAAGGGACAGAAGTGAAAGGCTGGTACTCACAATCTCTCTTTTGATAAACAAAAGAAACGTTTCCTCTTATTCCATACTGAGATGCTGCACTGCCTTGTTGTTTCACCTTTTGCTCAGTTGCCTGTAAACATAAAACCAAGCTTAATGCACAAAATAGAGAGGCTGTCCCTTCCTCCCTTCTAACTTATTCTCTTATCTACCACCTTTCTAACTGCTTCAATTTTATCCCTGTATCATTCATCTGTGACTTGTGTCAAATCCTTTTGAAAAATAGAAATAAAGAGACAAAGTAAACTCAAATAAAATTTTACTTGTAATGAAAAAATAATCTCTTTCATGGAGAAAGCTTGCCTTCTTAAAATATTGTTGCTGTATTACCTCACACCTGTCAAAATGGCTGAAATCAAAAACACAAAACATAATAATTGTTGGTGAGGATGTGGAGAAAAAAGGAAACTTCCTGCACTGTTGGTGGGATGCAAACGGGTGCAGTCACTCTAGAAAACAATATGGAGGTTCCTCAAAAAACTAAAAATAGAATTGCCATATGATCCAGCAATTCCACTACTGGGTATTTACCCAAAGAATATGAAAACACTGATTCAAAAAGATATACGCACCCCAATATATTACAGCATTATTTAAAATAGCCAAATTGGGGCACCTGGGTGGCTCAGTGGGTTAAGCCTCTGCTTTCGGCTCAGGTCATGATCCCAGGGTCCTGGGATCGAGCCCCACATCAGGCTCTCTGCTCCGCAGGGAGCCTGCTTTCTCCTCTCTCTCTCTGCTTGCCTCTCTGCCTACTTGTGATATCTCTCTCTGTCAAATAAATAAACAAAATCTTAAAAAAAAAATAAAAATAAAAATAAAATAGCTAAATTATGGAAGCAGCCAAGTGTCCATTCATAGATGAATGATGAAGTAGATGTCATATATATATACAATGGAATATTACTCAGCCATAAAAAGAATGAAATTTTGCCATTTGCAATACATGGATGGATCTATAGAGTATAACGGTTAGCAAAATAAGTCAGAGAAAGAAAAATACTATATGATTTCACTCATACATGAAATTTAAGAAACAAAACAAAGAAAAAAGGAGAAATAAAAAACAGACTCTTAACTATAGAGAGCAAACTGGTGGTTACCAAACTGGAAGTGGATGGGAGATGGGTGAAATAAGTGAAGGGGATTAAGAGTACACTTATCTTGATAAGTACTCAGTAATGTAAATAATCATTGAATCACTATATTGTACACCTGAAATGAATATAACACTGTATGTTAGCTATAATGGTATTAAACTTTTTAAAAAATTGTTGCTAAAGATTTTTGTAACCGACATGCTTTCCATAACTCTCAGCATAAGCTAGCTTTAAAAATTCATTCATTGATTCTTTCATGTATATACTCAAAAAACATTGTTGAACTGTCAAAATCTTGATGTTTTTTAAAGAAATAGAAAAACCCATCCCAAAATTCATATGGAATCTCAAAGGACCCTGAATACCCAAAACAATCTTGAAAAAGAAGAACAAAGTTAGAGGTCTCATAATTCCTGATTTCAAAACTTACTACAAAGCTACAGTAATCAAAGTGCAGTATTGGTATTAAAAACAGATACATAAATGAAGAGAACAGAAAGCCCCAAAATAAATCTTCATATATATAGCCAAATGATTTTTGACAAGGGTGCAAAGACTGTTCAATGGGGAAAGGATAGTTTTTTCAACAAGTGGTGCTGGGAAAACTGGATACCCACATGCAAAAGAATGAAACTGGACCAATTTTACCATACGCCAAATTAAGTCAAAATATATACACCAAAAAGTAAGTCAAAATGGATCAAAGACTCAAATGTAAGACATAAAATTCCAAGAATAAAACATAGCGGAAAAGATTCAGGGCACTGAATTTGGCAATGATTTCTTGGAAATGACTCCAAATGTATAGGCAGCAACAATAACAAAAATAGATAAATTGGACTACATCAAAATAAAAATTTTGTGCATCAAAGAACACTATCAACAGAATAAAAATGCAACCCATGGAATTGGAGAAAATATTTACAAATCACGGATCTAATAAAGGGTTAATATTCAGAATATATATTTTAAAAATATATAAAATCCTACAACTCAAAGACAAAATAACAATCCTATTTTAAAAAGGGTAAAGGATTTGAATGGCCATGTCTCCAAAGAAGTCTATGAATGGCCAAGAAGCACATGAAAAAATACTCATCATTGCTAACCATTAGGAAAATGCAAATCAAAACCATAGTGAGATACCATCTCATATCCAATAAAATGGCTATTATCAAAACAAAAAAATAGCAAGTGTTGGCAAGGATATAGAAAAATTAGAACCTTTGTACACTGCTGGTAGAAATGTAAAAATGGTTAAGCAGCTATGGAAAACACTATAGAGATTACCTTCAAAATTAAAATTCCCATATGATCCAGCAATTTACTCTAGGTATATAGAATTGAAAGCACAGATTCAAACAGGTAACTGTCCACTTGATTCATAACAGCATATTCACAATGGCCAAAAGGTGGAAACAACCCGAGTATCCACTGACAGAAGAATAGATGAGAAAAATATGGCATATAAATGCCAGGGAATACCATTCAGCTTTTAAAAGAAAGGAATTTCTTTTTTTATTCTTTTTTAAAAATTAACAAATAATATTTCATTTGCCCCAGGGGTACAGGTCTGTGAATCATCAGGCTTATACATTTCACAGCACTCAACATAGCACAAACCTTCCCAATGTACATAACCCAGCCACCCTATCCCTACCTCCCCACCCCCCAGCAACCCTCAGTTTGTTTTGTGAGATTAAGAGTCTCTTATGGTTTGTCTCCCTCTGGATCCCAACTTGTTTCATTTTTTCCTTCTCTACCCTCCATAAACTCCTGCCCTGCTTCTAAAATTCCTCATATCAGAGAGATCATATGATAATTATCTTTCTCTTGGTGATTTATTTATCTCAGCATAGTACTCTCTAATTCTATCCACATCATTGCAAATGGCAAGATTTCATTTCTTTTGATGGCTGCATAGTATTCCTGTGTGTGTGTGTACACACACACACACACACATACATACATACATACACACCACATCTTCTTTATCCATTCATCTGTTGATGGACATCTAGGTTCTTCCATAGTTTGGCTATTGTAGACATTGCTGCTATAAACATTCGGGTGCATGTGCCCCTTCAGATCACTACATTTCTTTCTTTAGGGTAAATATCCAGTAGTGCGATTGCTGGGTCATAAGGTAGCTCTACTTTCAACTTTTTGAAGAACCTCCATACTGTTTTCCAGAGTGGCTGCACCAGCTTGCATTCCCACCAAGAGTGTAGGAGGATTCCCCTTTCTCTGTATCCTTGCCAACATCCGTCATTTCCTGACGTGTTAATTTTAGCCATTCTCAGTGGTGTGAGATGCTATCTCATGTGGTTTTAATTTGCATTTCCCTGATGCCGAGTGATGTGGAGCACTTTTTCCTGTGTCTGTTGGCCATCTGGATGTCTTCTTTGCAGAAATGTCTGTTCATGTCCTCTGCCCATTTCTTTTTGATTTGATTGTTTGTTCTTTGGGTGCTGAGTTTGATGAGTTCTCCATAGATTTTGGATACTAGCCCTTTATCTGATATGTCATTTGTGAATATCTTCTCCCGTTCTGTTCGTTGTCTTTTGTTTTTGTTGACTGTTTCATTTGCTGTGCAAAAACTTTTGATCCTGATGACGTCCCAATAATTCATTTTTGCCCTTGCTTCCCTTGCCTTTGGTGGTATTTCTAGAAAGAAGTTGCTGCAGCTGAGGTCAAAGAGGTTGCTGCCTGTGTTCTCCTCAAGGATTCTGATGGATTCCTGTCTCACACTGAGGTCTTTCATCCATTTGGAGTCTATTTTTGTGTATGGTGTAAGGAAATGGTCCAGTTTCATTCTTCTGCAAGTGGCTGTCCAATTTTCCCAACACCATTTGTTGAAGAGACTGTCTTTTCCATTGGACATTCTTTTCTGCTTTGTCGAAGATTAGTTGACCATAGAGTTGAGGGTCTCTTTCTGGGTTCTCTATTCTGTTCCACTGATCTGTGTGTCTGTTTTTGTGCCAGTACCATACTGTCTTGAGATGACAGCTTCATAATAGAGCTTGAAGTCTGGAATTGTGATGCCACCAACTTTGGCTTACTTTTTCAACATTCCTCTAGCTATTCAGGGTCTTTTGTAGTTCCATATAAATTTTAAGATTATTTGTTCCATTTCTTTAAAAAGTTTTTGATAGGGGATTGCATTAAATGTATAGACTGCTTTAGGTAGCATAGACATTTTCACAATATTTGTTCTTCCAATCCATGAGCATGGAATGTTTTTCCATTTCTTTGTGTCTTCCTCAGGTTCTTTCATGAGTCCTTTATAGTTTTCTGAGTACAGATTCTTTGCCTCTTTCATTAGGTTTATTCCTAGGTATCTTATCATTTTGGGTGCAATTGTAATGGGATTGACTCCTTAATTTCTCTTTCTTCTGTCTTGCTGTTGGTGTATAGAAATGCAATTGATTTCTGTGCATTGACTTTTATATCCTGACACTTTACTGAATTCCCATATGAGTTCTAGCAGTTTTGGAGTGGAGTCTTTTGGGTTTTCCACATAAAGTATCATATCATTGGCAAGGAGTGAGAGTTTGATTTCTTCTTTGCTGATTCAGATGCCTTTAATTTAAAAGAAAGGAATTTCTAACACATGCTACAACATGGACAAATCTTGAGGACATTATGTTAAGGGAAATATGCCACTCATGAAAACAACAACAACAACAATTACTGTATGATTCCACTTATAGGAGTTACCTAGAGTAGTCAAATTGATAGAGACAGAAAGTAGAGTGGTGGTTGCCAGGGCTAAGGGGAGGGAGAATGGGAAGTTGTTGTTTAATGGGTATGAAATTTTAATTTTATAAGTTGAAAAGTTCCAAGGATGGATAGTGGTGATGATTGTAGAACAATGTGAATGTACTTAATGCCACTGAACTATACTTGACAATGGTTACAATGGCCAATTTTATGTTATGTATGTTTTGCCACAATCTTTTTTTGAAAAATGCATTTCTTAGTAACCAAATTTTACTAGCTCTGCATAAGACTCAGATAACTAACAATAGTAGGAAAGAAAGAGAAAAATAAATTGTCACAAAATAACAGTCACCATAATGGAGTTATTCACACTTTGGTAGCCCAAGAAAGAGAGACAGAATCAAGGATAGGGTACCCTATGTTTCATTTTCTAGAACTAGCTATGTCCTGAATATATCTAATGACTTGTTGTTCAAAAAAGACTTACTGAACAACCACTTTTAGTCAGACACTCTTGCATGGAAATTACACTTCCTGTGAGAAAAAATAAGGAAGAGCCACATTTGCCCTGGGGAGCAGAGATCTAGACTCCCTATCCAAACTGGGGAAAAAATAGAAGATATTCTGGAATCTAACCCAAAGCCATTTCTCATGTGACCCCCTGGAAGTCGGACCATGCTTTGAAAAATTCTTTTGGCAATAATCATTGCCTAGATTTTAGATCCAAGATCCAAGAAATAAAACTGCTCTCTGACTTACAAATCCCCCCCCCCCCCCCACCGAGAAGAGTCAACTTAGTTAAAGTTCACCTTTTCAACAACAAGCCACTCAGTATTATAAGCCAGTGCATCTTAGCATTAATGTACATTCAAGGCATCTGGGGTTCTTTTGCTTTTTAAGATTTTATTTATTTATTTGACAGAGAGAGAGAGAGGCAGTGAGAGAGAGAGAGAGAACACAAGCAGAGGGAGTGGGAGAGGAAGAAGCAGGCTTCCTGCTAAGCAGGGAGCCTGACAATGCAGAGCTCAATCCCAGAACCCTGGGATCATGACCTGAGCCAAAGGCAGAAGTTTAAGGATTAAGCCATCCAGAGACGCATCTGGAGTTCTTAACTTGCAGTTGTTGATTCAGTGGGCCTGGGGCAGGTCCTGTTCTGCTTTCCTAATAAGCTCCCAGGTGAGGTAGATCTCACAAGTCCCCTGACCACACTTGGAGCATCCAGGTCATAGATACCAACATCAGATAATATACATACCCTCCCATCACAGCAATCACAGTTCCACACATGGCTGCTCCTTGGTGCTGGTTAAAGCTGGGGTTGCTCTCCCTGACACAACATACAAAATCTCACAGCATTTGTCAAAAAAAAAAAAAAAAAAAAAAAAGTAGTTTCCAGAGGGGGGGGGGAATCATTTTAAGTTTGGATGAACCTCTATTTCTAATTACAGGGTTTTCATAAAGAAAGCCTTAAGGGTAAGATTAGTTTTAAGTTCATCAACTGCTTTCACTCAAGGAAAATTAAGGGTTGCCTGAGTTTGACAGGTACTTAATTGCATCATAACAGAAAGAGGGTTTGATTTCCCCTCTAGACCATTATAATTAAATCCTTGCATATTCTTCAGCTTCTGAAAGGTCACATGAGGAAGCTGAATTTGTAAGTGTTGTAGGGTTTTTTCTTCTTTTTCAATTTAATAAAGAAAATGAATCAAATTGCTTTGCTTGGAAACAAACACATCAGCCCCCCAAAGAGAAAAATCAGTGCATGAGTACAAAAGGGACTGTATAATTCTCATAATTTTCATAATGAAAACTCTGCATAATTTGCCATGTTTTTGTTTGCCCAAACTTGTTAAGTGATCAAAAATTATTAAATCTTAACAGATTGACCTACCCTTGTCAAATGTCTACCACATTATGCAGAACAGGCCTTCCCAGAAAAAGAGGACTCTTCCTGGAAGGTTATTAGGCAGTTTCAAGAAAATGTTATACACTCCAAGACCACATCAATACTTCTAGGAATCAAAGACTATCTGTGATACATAAGTTTTGTTGTTTCCTGATTATAACTTTAAATCTTTACATCAAGAAGAGCAATGAACAAAAATGCATTCACAATTTTGCTCCCATGAGCTACAAAAAGATCATTAGCTATTGCACTTAGTTTTTCCATTTTGAGGGGTGAACCAGACATTCAGAGGCTAATTCTCTACTATTAAGTTGTACTTTTTCTTCCATTATTTCATAATATTTTGGTCTAGCTGTCATCAGAAGCACTGTCCAATCCTACATAGGTTTAAATTCAGGCCTGTAGATTTAGCTGAGATCAAGGTATCAAGATTCCGCAAATGGCATTAATCCAGTCTCACATTTTCCGCTGAAACAAATCTAGTTCCAGAAAAGCCCACAAGATATGTAGCAAATTCCTATGTGACCACAGATCTCCTCACTAACTCTTCTTGTTAATCCTTGAAAACTCTCTGGATGGCCAATCAAGAGAGAATATACTTGTCCAGCTGGCAGATAGATGACTTATAATTGTGATAGCCTCTTATTTCCTTTTGTGACTTTAACTGAAATGGTACTTTTATTGAAGTCTGCCACTTTTTTCTGACCAGCCATGCAAATAATTATACTGTCCAGGATATTAAAGGAAACAGTCCAACCCAAAAGGAAATCGGGCAGTGACTTGAAGGAATCTTACCAGGATTCTAAACACAATAACCTCTGCCTCCCCCCTTGCCATCTTTCTCTCAGGTTTCTGTGAGAATCTGTCTTCTAGGTTTATAATAACCCAAGAGAGAAGCAGAACAGACAGAATAAGTGGTGCAATGAAAATAGGAGGAAGCACATTATCTTTGGTGGTCCACAGATTGGCTATGATGTGTGACCCTGATTGGCCCTTGAGGGGACCAAAATTTTCCCATATGAAGTCCCCTTAGGTCTACTTCTTCTTTCCACTGGCTCTCTGAACAGCTGAGAGCCAGGACAAGGGGCAGTCTTCTAACTTACTTTTGCTTAGGGACACATCAAGAACCCTCTTCCTCCAGAAGGAAACTCAGCAGCTGACAGACCCTTCTCCAATAGTTGTGTAGCAGACCAGGAACCTGCCCAAGAGCCTCAGAGTAGAAATTTATTGGAGGATCCCACTTCTTGCAGATGCAGTCACTAAGTCATTTCTCAAAAACAGTTGTTGCTTTCTTAATTTACTTATGAAAAATGGAAAGCTGGCGCCCAATCACCATTTCTCCACCTCTCTTAACACCCTCACTTCTTAATTTACCATCTTTCTTCTGTAGCTATAGAAATCTTCAGAAACATTTTCCATCTCTCTGTTAAAAGTCCCAATTTTTCAAATGATAACCAGGATCTAGCTGTACACAACCTCTCTCTTTCATCAGTCTAATGAAGTTATGATTCAACAAAGTAGCTCTTCCTAGCTAGCACTTAAAATTCCTTAGTTACATTAATTATACTAATAAATGCAAAAAACAGGCTTCTTATTCACTAAGAATAGCCTAAAAGAGAGGGGCCACCCTCCCCAATACAAAGAAAGGGATTTTTCCATTTAAAGGTTATTTTCTTGAATAGTTTAACTAGGCATTAAACACAAACCTTCCGGAGCCTTGACCTCCAGAGGCTCCCTCCTTCACTCCTGCTGTCCAGATCTTTGCGTCAGTCACTGCGGTCCTCCTGCTGGCACAGGAGACTCAGACCTCGGCTTTCCCCCAAGCCTGTCAAAGCTACTCCCAATAGCTGCCAGAGAAACCATATGGTCTCTCCACACCCTCCCCTTGGGGCCAAGCTTATTATCTCCCCAACCTACCCACAGCAGCACGGAGCCAGAAAGAAGAGAAAGAGCGAACTTTGGGCCTGAATGTGGGCTGTTCTTATTTTTCTGCTATTGAATCACCGTAGAGAGAGGTAGTGCGGGACATGGGAGGGAAAGAGAATAAGGAGGGGAGAGAGAGAGAGAAAGGAATGAAAGGAGAGAGGAAAGGAGGGAAGAAGGAAGGAAGGAAGGAGAGACTACTTGGCAAAAAAGGAAAAAAAAAATACTTGCTATGAAAGAAGCTTAGCTCATCTGTAATTCAGTTGTTAGTTTAGTACCATTTAGTTCTACACTCTGATGTCAGAAATGCCTAGGAAATGTCTTCTAATTCTAATAATGTTGTCCTCAAAATAATTTATATACTGGTGTTAAACAGCATTTTAAGAGTATTGTGTTTTCTTTAATAATATCTTCACCTCAGAGGAGAAAGACTGCATACAATCTGGAGGCACTTCTGAAGCTGCTATTCAAATATGGCATGGTAAGGTAACTCTCTAAGTTGAAGAGAAAAATGTTACCTGGACAAAATGTCGCCAGAGTTTTTTTTTTTTTTTTTTTTTAAGATTTTTATTTATTTATTTGACAGAGAGAGATCACAAGTAGACAGGCAGGCAGAGAGAGAGAGAGAGGGAAGCAGGCTCGCTGCTGAGCAGAGAGCCCGATGCGGGACTCGATCCCAGGACCCTGAGATCATGACCTGAGCCGAAGGCAGCGGCTTAACCCACTGAGCCACCCAGGCGCCCTGGAGTTTTAAAAATCATTATGATTTTCCTATTTCAAAAATGAATTCTGTATAATTTTTTTAAACCTGGTCATTAATTCCTTAAACATGACACTCAGCTCAGATTCAGAAAGTAGGTTTTCATAGGAACCAAATTCCATCTGAAAAACTATTATTGAATATCCATCTACCCATATAGTCACTTTTATTTTTATTATAATGAATACTAAGCTATGATCTCTGGCTATCAAAATTTAATTTTAAAAAGAGATATTTATACTCTGTACTAAAAAGACAAAATTGGAGGCCTAAAATTTTTTTATGAGAAAATAATTCACATGAAATTCTGGATGTCTGACCAGAGCACTGCTTTGGGAGTTGACCTGAACTAATATTTCCACCCCCTACTCCTCATCATCCATCCCACTCAACACCTCATACACTGAGAAATCTTATTTTTTTTTAAATGCTGTGTTGAAGGGACTTTTCTAAAATGCCAAGAGACCACAAACTGTATCTGGTTGGCCTGTCTGTTCCCCATATTTGCCTGGCTTCATTATGAAACATGCCAGAAATAGCATTCCTACAGGATTTCCAGTACAGAAACCACAAGAATGCTCTTTCTCATGATATGGCAACTGTGCAACAATATGGCATCATCTGGAAAATTACAGTCTTAGAGACAAATATTTTTCCCCTCTCCGATGATTTAAAATAGACAGGGTGTCGCCCAAAAATCATGCTTTCCCCTCTCCAAGATGGAGGACTCTTCTTACAACGTTTCTCCAGGGGACAGCAACCTTTGTTGCTGGAACCCCTAAAAAAACAAACTCTCACACACAAAACTCCTTGGATAGTCCTCAAAGGATTTTGGAAACTATTCAGTGTGTGTCCACTGAAATGGAAAGCATTTTAGAGTATATCACTAAATAAACATTTCTTTTTTGACTTGACATTATAGTAAATCATACTTATAATGAATTTTCCGCAGAGCTTAAATTTGCATATTATGAGAAATATCAACATCATTATGGCATATATTTTTTGTATGTGACATTTACTTTGGATACACTCTGCACAAAAAAAGAACAATAATCTAGAAACAAGTAATCTAATTATGAGACATTATATATAGGGCATTTTTTTCTGGCATTAATTTTCCTCTTATTCCCTTTTATAGGTCTTTTCAAAAAATTTTTTTTAATTTCTTTTCAGTGTTCCAGAATTCATTGTTTATGCACCACACCCAGGGCACTTTTAAGAAGAAAGAACATAAGAAAAATTTCCCAGAAGTGTAGATTGTGAGTTCCATGAAGGCATGTCTGCCTGATTCATAGCTATAATCCCTGAACCTACTCATGTAGAACTTATAAACAAACTCAATAAACATTTGGGGAAAGAAGAAAGAGTAGGAGACATGGGGCAGAGGTAAGGACAAGAAAAGAACAAAGTGTGCAAGGTAGCTGAGCTCAACAGGGGGTAAATGAAGCTAATTTATTAGGAAACCATCTCAGTCGTTTGCATTTACCTACAGAAGGAGTTGCACTCTCCTCACGGAAGTGGGAGTTGTTTTTCACTGTGATGGCAAATAAGCCTGTGGGCTCTCGGAAGAACCTACCACCCAGATTCTCAGAGCATTTTCTATTTCTGTTTCTTCCTACACAGCATCAAGTCACTATACAATTATTTGCAATTGCCTAAAGACTGCATATGAATATCCTGGCTCTTGATTTCTAGAGTCCCCTCTAATTTTTATTACATTTATATGGGTTAGACAAAGTTGTTAATGTTTAAAAAGTCATAAACAAGACGTACGTCACCAAAAGTGTGTGCGTGTTGTTTTCTGTTTGGTTTTCAGCAAAGAGAGATTTTTACTTCTAAAAAAAAAAAGAGACAGAGTTCCTGAGGAGAGATTTATTTCTAATTTTTAGCCTCTTTAGCATCTGTATTTCTTGAAACCCTCTAATCTCAAACCCCAGCGGCAGAAAATTTATTGAGCTCACACAAGCAAAAAATATAGAAGCCAAAATGATTGGAACAAGTGCAATGTTGGCTTACTCAAAAGCAGAGACAAGTGATCATACAGATAAGCCATTTGAGTCCAGTCCCTCTACAAGGTCACACACACACACACACACACACACACACACACACACACACACTCCACAAAAGCCTCTCGAGCTCCAGAGGGTTCCTTGTATGAAAATGGCCTAAGGTCTTTGGAATTACTACTTCCTGTTGGCAGTTTCCACAAACACCATCTGAAATCTCTGAGGAATGACTAGATGGACAGCTCCAGAATGGCACCCTCTCAAGTTTTTTACCTGGGCATTGACCGAAGGAAAAGAGGAAGTTATTTAATGACTGGGAATGAAAAAAATCAAGTAATCTAAAACATATTTTCTGGCAAAATTTGCCTTCTACAAAGCAGCCGAAGGATGATAACAGGGTGTGGAGAGATGGAATCAGCAGTTAAGTGGATATCCGTCTGTCACTTAGCCTTCATTACACAGCATTAGAGACCAGCGTCTGGCCAGCTTGGCAATCTGTCTTCCCACATTGCCCCACTGGCAAGATGCTTCCCCAAGGTCCATGGCCTGTGGCCACACCACTCTGGCCTGCGGTTCCATCACATCTTACAAACTGTAAAGGGGCCGAACAGTACTTGGATGAGATCAAGGGTCAATCTGGACTGGATTCAGGCCTGGTTCAACAAGGCTTTGCACAACTTGTTCCCCCATTTCCCTCTCCTCTTATTTCTTTATCTTCTGGGCTTCCTATTTTGAGCACCTCCCTCACCCCTCTGACCCAGATGAGCTTCTGTTTTCCTAAATTCTTCTCACCCTTACCATATCCCAAAGTCTTCCTTCCTCTGTCTTTTCAATGTTTCCTCTTGCTGTACTTATATTTCTTTAAAACCAACATGAATTGGCTGGAAGCAAAATAAACAGATGTAACTAACAGAATCATAAATTACCAAGTCGGAGAGTAAGATTCTTCCCAATACAGGAAACCACCTCTCAGTTGGCTTTAGAAAAGGAGATAAAGGAACAGAACTTTAGTTTCACCAAAATGTCCTGTTCCCTTAACAAGTCCTCTGGGATTAAATACAAAGTGTGCTAGACAAATCAAATATTCAGACTGAGCATATATACAGTGAATCAAAGGCCTCTTCATTGTATGCACCTTATTTAACAAATATGGAAAATAAACACAACTCTTATACTTTCTGAAGCTATAAAGAAGTATTAAAAAATGACCTCCACGGGGCGCCTGGGTGGCTCAGTGGATTAAGCCGCTGCCTTCGGCTCAGGTCATGATCTCAGGGTCCTGGGATCGAGCCCCGCATCGGGCTCTCTGCTCCGCAGGGAGCCTGCTTCCTCCTCTCTCTCTGCCTGCCTCTCTACCTACTTGTGATCTCTCTCTCTGTCAAATAAATAAATAAATAAATAAATAACCTCCACGTATTTGGGTACATAACAATAGTCCCACACAAGGGCTCACCAAAGCCATTTTGCAGCAAAAGTGCACTGTGAATTCTAACTTTCCTCATAAAGATGGAGCTGTCACATACATACAAACATGCACACACAGACAGATGCATAGTCACATCACTCCAATTCCACAATACTAGCCACAGAAAATGACCCAGCTGTGCAAGCCACACCCTAACAGTCATCCACTTCTGTCCAGTGTATTTACAAAAGAATTCTCATTTCTATAGCCACCCTTTAGTAGTCCAGGTGTTGTCAAACTCTTTCTGTAAAGAGCCAAATAATGAATATTTAAGGCTCTATGGGTCAAACAGCTTCTGTTTTGTACTATAACTCCACTGTTATTGTACAAGAGCAGCCATAGAAATATGTGAGGAAATGAGCAGGCAGCAGGTGGGATCTGGCTGCAGTCTGCTAATGGCTGCTGCGGGCTATGAGCATCTCTCATTCACATTTCTGCCACACTTCTAACTGGTCTCCTGTGTCCAAGTTGTCTCTTCACTAGCCCATTCTCTACTTTGCAATCAAAGATCTTTCAAAAATATGAGTAAGACCCTCCATGGATGAAAAGGTTCACTAGTTTCCTAGTTCCCTTAAGATAAAAGTGAAAATCTTTAGGATGGCCCTTTTATGCACTCCAGAATAGGCCACTGTCTATTTCTTCACACTCTGTGATCCAGTCATACCGTACTTCTCCATTTGTTTCCATTCTTCATAATATACATCAAGCTACCTGTTGCCTCTGGGCCTTCACAAAGGCTGAGAAGAACACTGTCTCCAGTGTTCCTCCCTCTATGCCCTTTATCATTTAGATCTCCTCTTACAAGTCATTCCCTCTTGAATGTTCCCTGCCCATCATACTAGACCTACTAAGTCAGACAGGGACTCCTGCTAAATCTTCTTAGCACCTTGAGTTTTCATCATATTTGAATATTAATCATGTTTGCTGCTAGACTGTAAGTTTGGGAGGAAGGAAGCATGTCTGTCTTTTATGTAACTGTTCTTCAGCATCTAGTAGAGTACCTGGCATGTGATGCATGCAAAAGAATGTTTATTGAATGAGTAAATAAGTGAATCAGAATTGAAAATGCAGTGAAATGTTCCAAATTGTTCTGTAATATTATACTTAATTAATTACCTATATAAGGACCATAAAAGCTCAACAGGCATCAAAAAAGAAAAATGTTCCCCAGTATAGAATAATATTATAGTCTTTAAAGAGATGAGTTAATTATATAACTCAATGAATTGGTTAAATATTCATAGTAGTTAATTAAAATTAAGTACTTCAATGTATATGCAGGTATAATCTTTATTACCTTCTCTTCCTATAGGTAGCACTCTAATTTATTGGCATACAGTTGTTCATAGTCTCTTATGATCTTTTATATTTCCATGGTGTCAAGTGTAATGTCCCCTCTTTCATTTCTGATTTTATTTATTTAGACCCTCTCTACTTTTCCCTTGCTGAGTCTAGCTAGAGGTTTATTGATTTTTGTTTATCTTTTCAAAGAACCAGAGAGCTGAGTAATTTTTAACTTGATGTGCTCACTGAGGATTTTTCTCAGTAGCTCTAGAGGGACAGAGATATCTATATTTTCAAATAGATCCTAAATGACTCCAATATGAATCCTCAGTTGAAAGTTTGTTCTGAATGGTGACTTATTGAGGACAGCAGCTATTTCCCACTTGTTATTTTATCCCAGACCTTGGTTCAGAGCCTAACACGTAGTAGATGTTCCATGGATATTTATTGACCTAATTCATAATAATTGTTAGTAAAGACTTTTAAATTTATACACCTTTGTATTATATGGAATTTTGTTTTTTGAATGAGCATCTAAACTTTTCTAACCAGAAAAGAGTAGACTTTAATTCAAATTTCCATTAATATATATGGAAACAGATTAGAGTAAAATATATATATTTTAAAGCACAGAATTAGATTCATATTAAAAGTACTGATAAATAACTTGAATTTAATAAACTATTTGAAATTAATAAATTGTTTCTATCCAAAAGAATAAAATATTGTAACTACAAAAACTTTTTTTTTTTTAAGATTCCATTTATTTATTTGAGAGAGAGAGAGAGAAAGCATGAGAGGAGAGAGGTCAGCAGGAGAAGCAGACTCCCCACGGAGCAGGGAGCCAGATATGGGACTAGATCCCAGGACTCCAGGATCATGACCTGAGCCAAAGGCAGTCGCTCAACCAACTGAGCCATCCAGGCGCCCTGTAACTATAAAAACTTTTAATCGCAATCATGAAGGAACACATTCCTGGGCCCTACCTGTAAGTCATCATCAGTCACTGTAGAGGGGGGTCTAAATAAGTAAAATCAGTAACTGTAAGTTAGATCAACTGGTGTTTAGGTGTTTACACTTGATGTGTCCCCTATCTTGGATAGAGTTCCTACAACTTAGAGAAAAATCTCTAAAAATAAAAGAAAATAAATATTGAAGTCTTTTCCCACCAGGGCAATTATGAATAGTTTACGTTTAGGCTGCTAATACTGCAACTCCTTCCAAATAACCCACAATTGTGCCTTACACTGGTCTGCATTGGTAGAATAGAAACTGCTTACTCTGGAAGCTTGATTGCACTGCTATGAAACGTGGGATGAGCCACCTTCTAACTATATCCTCTTTTATTTCCCTGGCTTTTTTGATCCCACTCATTGTTTTCATCTTCCCATAATTCTTAATTGATTTTCCAATCTATTTTTCCTAGAAACAAATTTAAGAAGTGTTCACACCAAGTTGGGTCATTTAATGGCTTTCTCCTGGGCCACACCCAAAACCACTATCACCCCATAAAAACTTGCTGCCATTACTTTCTCACCATTCAGGCTATTTCTCAACTTTGCCACTTGTTCCCTGTTTTGGACTTTCATTCCAGTCTAATCTCCCTGGTTTTCATCTCATTAGCATGTACACATATTTTTCCATGATTTCCCAGCCCTTTCAAATGGACAGCTCATTCGGAAAATCGGCCTCAGCTTCATCCTCTACTGAAGATGCTACATCTTGTATTAACCACTCCACACATATAACTTATCCTCAAGAAATATGCTTAACTCAGGTCAGAATCCTCAGTAGAAACCCATTATGGACCACAGGAACCTGAGAGAACTGATGAGATCACTTGGAAAAATTAATCTTTAAAATTTCACTAGATTATTCCAGCTGGGCTCAAATTCATCATCATAAACCATATTTTGTCACGAATTACCAGTCACTATACTCAAGACTTTATTTTGATAAAAGAATACATGCACTTTAAACATTTTTAAGGTAACACAAAACAAGAAAGATAAATCAATGCTGCACTCCTCCCACCCCCACCTTCTACCTGATCTTCTTCTAGATCTACCTCAGGATTAGATTTGATCAGGGTTAGGCCTATGTATCTGATCTTCTAAGAAATATTGAATGGCCTTAGGAAATAACATAGAAACTAGGTTTTTTGCTTGGGACCACCCATTCATCATTCAAATAATTTTGTGATCCAACATGTATGTTAGCTAGTACTTACCAAGTGTCTACTTTGAGTGTATTATAGTCCCAGCCTACTCCACTTACACCTCTAATGGACACAACATATTAAGATGATGTGTCAAGCTGGACCAGAACTATATTCCTCAGGGATATATTATCTATGAGGTAGGGAGAAGACAGGAGTGATGCAAAAACAGTATTTTAATGTACCCCTGAAAAATAAGGGCATGTGAGAAGACCCTGGAGGGTAGCAGCCCAAGAGATGTCATGGTCTAAATTGCATGTCCCAGTTCCTCAGCCCTTTCCATCTGTCTGAGCTGGAGGTGGTCTTGGATACTGCTCTACAAGGAGCTGTAGGGCAAATAAAATAGAGATGGGTAACAGCACTTGAATGTTGAATACACAACCCCCTTTTAAAAAATAGGAGTTCAAAAGCCAGGGCCTTCCAGCTGGGGTGAGTACAGCTGTTGTATCCTGAGTTCATGCCATCCCTTTGAAACAAAAAACAAAGCAGCAGTAATAAAAATAAAATTCATACTTAAAAAAAATGTTGGTCCCTTCCCACTCATGTTTATGTATAAACCAAACACAAGCAAAACAAACTGGTGGTTAAACTGGCATTTTAGTTATGAGCCATTGCATTAACCAAACAAGCTATGGGACACCCACAGACATCTCTTATTTTTATGATGCTGGATGGCAAGAAGGTCCAGTTAGGTGTCCAGGTATCCTACTGTTCACAGAGAGGCCTCCAGCCTTCACTATTCCCACAGAAATTCATCTTAGCAAAAATCATAAGTTTTGGAGTTTTCAGGAGGAGAAACTCCTTCTAAGCTTAGACGTCAAAACTAGGAGAGCAATAAAAACTCCAAAGCATGACTTAATGGCTGTGTTGGTGCTATTTTAAATGACTGTTTCCCACTCTGGTCCCTTAACCCAATTTATTCTCATCGTCCCAAACCAATCCTTCTTGCTTATAGGAGATATGAATGGGCCAATGCCTATTTGAAAACCAGTTCTTTCTAAAACTGTTTGTTTTTGCAGAGCACTGGATGAGGGGATTTCCTAACTGACTTGGGAAAATGTAGCTCAAGCTGATGAAACCATGTTCTACTTATTATTAGGCCCAGAGTGCTGGAGAGAAAGTGTGACAACCTACAGCTGTCCACAGCTCGCCTTTGAAAAACAGCTTCTTGAAATTAAATACAGTGGCTGCAAACGCCTGGCCAGAGGCATTCTGGGAAAACACCTGTGTCAAGGCAGAGACCAGGAAAGACGAAAGGATGAGTACTTGGGAGAAGTGAATCTGTGGTTTTGACTGGCGTAACCAGTCCCATTTGGGGTAAGAAGTCAATGGAAAAATAATCCTTCCTCAGTTACTTTTATATTGTTTTTGTTAAAATTTCTTTTGGAAAAATTAAACATCTGGACCTCTTTATGGAAATAGTTGTTATGGTCACTGGGAAAAAAATTATCTATTTTTTTCATAGACTTTGGATCAATTTGGTCAGAGAAGGCCTAGGGGTATAGAAGCCCCAACATGGGGTGGCTGCCTCTCCAGCCTTTAAACATTTTGAAAATAAACTTTCTGCTGACTACATTCTGGGGCACTGGACTAACAAAGCATTTGTTCCACAGTGTTGAGAAGCAGCACTGAACAGTTGTCTATAACAGGAAGACCTGACTATACCCAAGAAAGAGGGAGCTCTCCTCCCCAAGGCAGGGAAATTCCTCTTAGGTTTGAAAGTTGGTTGTTTGTGTTGCTAAGTTGCTGGCATAATATTTTTCCCCTTGAAGTCGGTGTTTCATATTTGGGAAAGGGAGAGGAAAACAATGTGTTTGTGATATTTTCCAATCAATATCTTTCTTTTCTGGAGCACATTTTAAGGGAGATATATTTGGGAAGAAGGTTCTATCCTCTCACCTTCATTATTTTTGAAAAAGGATTGTGGAAGGACCTGGCTGCTTTAGGCTCTTTAAGCACTATACCCTTTCTTCCTAAGTACAGGGCTTAAGGAAAAGGAGATGCCTTTTTAAAACTTTCTTATTTGGAAATGTAGCATTTTCTTTAACTCAGGCAGACACTCTAAGTTCCAATCAGATCTGAAGTCCGCCCCCCCCCCCCGGCCTGTTTTGCCAATTTTTGAGCCCATTTTGAAAGCTGAAATCTTCTTTCAACTCCAAGATAAAGAACTCCAAGATAAAGAAAAGGTATCACAAGCAAGCTCCAACAAGACAGGAAATGTGGTCATCCACTGGCATTCTCTGTCTGCCTCCCATGAGTGCCTTGCACACAGGAAATAGTCAATAAGGCTTAACCTAAAACATGCAAGTCTAATTCACTCTGGGTAATGAAATGTACAGAACTTTTTCATGTGATCTCCCCCATCATTTTTGGTTCCATTTTTGTTTTTTAAAATTGTCTCTGAAACAGAAGTAGCTGGAGCTACTTGAACCTAGGCTTTTTCTCTTGAAAGTTCCCCCATCAGTCAGCTTGAGATCATATAGATTACCAAATGGCCTAATACCATTTTTGATCAAAAGTTCTTATCTGGGGACGCCTGGGTGGCTCAGTTGATTAAGCGGCTGCCTTCGGCTCAGGTCATGATCCCAGCGTCCTGGGATCAAGTCCCATATCGGGCTCCTTGCTCAGCAGGGAGCCTGCTTCTCCCTCTGCCTCTGCCTGCCTCTCTGCCTACTTGTGATCTCTCTCTCTGTCTCTCTCTCTCTGACAAATAAATAAATAAAAATCTTAAAAAAAAAAAAAGTCTTATCTGTCTTTGACCCTGCTACGCAATTTCATTTCTTTGGATTTTCGGTTTGTAAATGTGTCCTATTAAAATGCAAAACCTCCTGAAGAATATAACACCATATTAATAGTATTAATAATCACCCATTAAGCTGAGATTGGCAAAATGATTTTAAAAAATTACTGTAGGAAGGAATAAGGTGGGTGACAACAGAAATGAGGCTGCAGGAAGGGGTCCAGGTGGCATGGTGCAAGGGAGCAGAGAGGAGGCCACTTGAAGGGAAAACAGAACATTTTCTAAAGCCTAATTTCATATAATTTGCACTTTACATAATTTACAGTTGTGTTAAAAGCCAGTACTGTTCTTACCCACAGGGGATTCATAAGGAACACTTTGAACTCCTCGGAAGGAAAGATTTAGTAAATACAAAATATGATTATCATTACACCTGTTTCCTAGAATAGATGAGGGAATTTTTATCCAGGTGTCTATTATCCCTTTGTGTCTTTTGGGTCAAGAAGGTTAATTTATAATTTCATGTCTGTTTGGAGAGATTATAGATGGGTAGCACTGAGAGAAAATGGCATAGGATAAGACAGAAAATATGGAAGCAGATGAGAAAGGATATAAGCAGTTTATACATTTCAAATGGTTTGCCCTCAGAACACAAGGACAAATAGGAAGGCTGGCTTAGTTTGGATTCCCCCAGAAGCAGATCCTGGGACAGTGATTTGATTGCAAGTAGTTTACTTGGGAGATGATCCCAAGAAATGCTAGTGGGGAATGAAAAGAGGACAAGGAAATGCCCCAAATCAATAGTGTACAATCAAACAATTCACCTCTGTGGGCAACTGAGGGTAACTCCTGCTGGTAACTCTGGGACATACAGTAGAATAAATATGTTTCCAAGTCATTCCATATAAGGAGTGAGGAATCTGGGATATCTATCTTTTGATACTCATCCTTCATGGCTGAGGGCTGCTCCCTGCTGCTTCTGGCATGCCTTGGTGCAGACTGAGAAGCAGAGCCACAGGTGCTGTGTACTGGAATAGTAAGTGCTAGGGAGATGTGGTGGGGGCAACAGTGTGTGGGCATTCAGAGGCAACTAGGGCCCATGAAAGTCATGATAAGGCCCTGTGGGCATTTAGTGCATCATATACAAAGACATAACAAATAAGTGGTTCTTATCAATTTAGGATATTCAAATTCATAAACAAGTTCATATTTTTTCCACTCTCCATGAGAATCTCCTCTACTTACTTGGCTCCAACTAACACAGCTACAATGACTCCCAGTGACTCATTTCTGCTGAATCCTTGTTCCATGTTTCTAACTGCTTAAAGAGCATCTCCACCTGGAGAAGAGCCTCTCAAACTCAACACGGCGAGAACTCTCTTCTCACAAAAATCCACATCTTTTCCTGTCCTTCTTAACTCAGTCAAAGGCACCACTATCCATCTCATTAAGTTCAGTTAGAAACTTTGAAGTCATCTAGAATATTCATTCTCTTGTACCCTACAAATCCAGACAACTCCTGATGTCCTATCTCCTAAATATTTTTTAATATACCCCTCCTCTCCAGCTCCTCTACCACTGTGATTTTTCTATGACATTATCATTTGTCACCGAAATTATTGCAACATCCTCCTAATTGCTCCCCCACCTTCATTTTCTCCCTCTCATCAGTCTATTCCTAACACTGCTACCAAAAAGATCATTTGAAAACCTTCATCTGATTACATAATTCTAATCTACCTACCCAGCTTCATCTTGTTTCTCTGCATTCCTCCAAGTCAAGGTTCTCAGTTGCAAGTAACATAAACTAACTCTAGATGACTTAAGAAGTAAAATAACTAACTGAGAGATTACTGGGAAGCCCATGGGATCTCCGGGAAGGCTGGAAAACCAAGCGCAGAAGATAGATAAGAACAAAGGGAGACCATGCAGCCAAAACCATTCTACCAAGCCAGTCCCTGGAGAACAGCTGCCTCTTTCAGCAAATACTAGACACTGTACTGGCCCCCAAGACAGCTTTGGGCCCTAGGGACTGCTGCTGGTTCCTCTGTCACTGTCTCTCCCACAAGCTAGATATTGCTGCCATTGGTACTCCCTGCAGAATAAAATCTCCACCACATTTCTTATTCGCATCACTTGATCCAGATTCAATATCCTGTGAGTGTGATTGATTGACTGCCATGTCAGGTCACATCACAGGACCATGACTTCCAGAGAAGCTAGAGAACAAGTAGGTAGTTTTCTCAACCTTGTAATGGGAAGTGGACTCAGCTTCCCATCAAGCTTCATGAGAAAACAAAAAATGAGTTTATGGGATAGGCAGTTGTTAAAAAATGACAACTGTCAATGAAAATAGATCTTTCCCTGATGAGGAATTTGAGAGGCAAAGTGGGGGGGTTTAGGGGGTAGGGAAGGAAAAAAATGAAACAAGATGGGATCGGGAGGGAGGCAAACCATAAGAGACTCTTAATCTCACAAAACAAACTGAGGGCTGCCGGGGGGAACGGGGTATGGAGAGGGTGGTTGGGTTATGGACACTGGAGAGGGTATGTGCTATCGTGAGTGCTGTAAAGTGTGTAAGTCTGATGATTCACAGACCTGTACCCCTGGGGCAAATAATACATTATATGTTAATTTAAAAAAAAAAGAAAATAGATCTTTCCATTTATAAACTACAAAGAACAAAAATAATTTTTCTCTTTAACAGAATTCACCTGTTCCTACATATATCCACAAATATACTCAGGCACTCTGCAAAGGGAGATAACCCAAAACCACATTAGCACTGAAACTAATATTGATATAGCAAGCTCCAAAGTACATGGTCCATGGAGTGTGCAGTGTTCAACCTACACAACCTGATGGAAACATTCTTTCCTTGAGTGACAAAAAGTTCTAAAGCAGCAAAATCATTAGTTTCAAGGACAAGAGTACCCGATAGCTAACTTAAAGCTATTTCTCAAAAGGAAAAAGTTACCTGTTAAAGAAAGCATTACTTATTCCAAGTCTCTTGGGTTCCTGCTGTGGTGACACAAAGGTCAAGTTTTCCCATAGGTTCCATTCCAGCATCCTGGTATTCACACGTCCACTGAAAGGAGAGCCAAGTGACAGCTGCTTGTATTACACCACAGGCTAGCTGGAGAGCCTTCCTGCTCTGGGTTCCTCTCACAGTTGTTAGCTTTTTGGGTCTCTTGGTAAATAATTTTAAGCCACACACCCAAATGTGGTGAATATTCTCTCCCAAACCCAAAGAGGCCCCACCAAGTATTGTGCCTCTGATTTAATGGGTATCTTCTTGGGCTTCACTGGAAGAGCTAGTCTAACATGCCCACTGACCACTGGACTTTAGAAAGTACACTGAATGTCAGTCTTTGTGCTTTCATGGGAGTTTTCTCTCACCCTGCAATAAGATTATACCTTGTTTTCTCCTTCCCTGACTATCTGGGATAGTCAGATGTTATAACTGATGTAGCAGACCAGTAGATGTTGAAGGATGGAGAGACTACAAAGATCCCTGGGGACTAAATTGTGCCACAGAGTCAGAGTCATTATAAGCTCAAGGCAACCAGAGGAAAGCTGATGCTTTCTGACGTTGTCAGCTTGCTGGAATCCAGGGGTAAGCATTAGATGGCTTAATAACTGTGTAACAGGTGTGAAGGACTACATTATCCAGAAAAGAGGCATCACCAGTAACAGCAACCATAACTGAAGCCAACACCTACATAAGCTTGCAGTATGCCCTCTGCTTTTCTTCAAAACCCATCCATATTCTATGCAGGCCAAATAAGCAAAGTGAAGGGATATGTTCATGTTAAATTTCCCCCAGGATGCAATTTTACTTTTGACTTACTATTTACTACTGCTATTTTATTTTTCATTTGAAATTTGTTTGATCTTTCCTATCAAAATAGCCCATGTGAGACCTCTGCCTGATGTTAAGAGTATTTGCTTTGGTGATTTATTCATGATCTGAGAAGGCAACCTGGGGGTGATTCAGGGTCCAGCTAGACCTAACATTGAGCATTTTGAGGTCCAGCTCCATTTTCATCTGATGCTTATAAGATTCCACTCTGGCTGGTAGCCTATAGTGATGTTATAAGTCACATGTTGGTGTTAGCCCAAAGCCAGTGTCCAGGAATTGGGAACAGCCTTGATATAATCCTTTCCCTGATTCGCAATTACCCAGTAAATGGGAACGGTGCCATTTAAGGAGAGGTAGTAGAAGATTCAGAGTACATCATTTTTATTGTTGTTTTTAATATCCACCTTCAATAATATCCACTAGCCTCTTCTTTATTCAGGGGCTCTCCATCTACAAATTTACCCAGGCATGGGGTTGGAAGAAGTGGAATGATCTCTACCAGGGTGGTCAGGTCAGATCTCTATTCATTAGTTTTTTCTATTATGCAAATAAAGCAGAATATTACTGGACTGCTGACCTATCTCAGAAGTGGGGACCATATGCTCATTAGTTATCCTGAGGAACATTTTGGTGACCATGTCCCTGAGGTAAAAGACTTTACTTGGCTTCAGCCATCCTGAAATCCTGCCATTTTCATGGAAACCCAGTAGCTCCTTTTAAATACAGACTCTCCACCAGCACTCCTGGACTATAGAAAACATTTACTAAGGCACAATTCAAAGTAAATAAAATGATATATTTACTAAGGTCTTGGAGAAGTAAATATTTTCTGGGCTCTCTTGTGACAGGTAAGTCATTCATTATGAATCCAACACAGCTTTTCTTATCTTCTTAAACCTTAGAATTCCTTTCACTATATTATACCAAGGAATTTATGACATCCACATTTAATCCAAAATAGGACATCACTGTGCCTGAGTTTTAGTCGCTCAAGTGAGCAGTCAATAATAATTCACCCAGTGGTTCAAGCTACTCAACTGAATTTGAACTCCCTGGGAATTGTACCACCTGAAGAAATTAGGCTGACTTAAAATTATACTCATCTCTACATGGTTTAGTCCCTTCAGGATTCATCCCACACATATTCTCCAGATTTTTGCTGATATAAAATTTTTAATCTTACTTTATTGGTGTGTAACACTCTTCTCCCAAATGTGAGCCTATATTTTGCTATACTAGGATGTAACTTTGCTTATAGATCCAAAGAAAATAAGTGGTAGATGAGGCAGACATAAGGATAAATGGTTTCTCTTTATAAATTAATCCCTTAGGGGAAAGAGTTATGTGATCTAAGAAGGAACAAACTTATCAGAAAATGGAGAAGGAACTTCTTTGGGTGGTATATATTTTTTAAAGATTTTATTTATTTATTTATTTGAGAGAGAGAGAGAGACAGAGTGAGAGAGCATGAGAGGGGAGGTCAGAGGGAGAAGCAGACTTCCCATGGAGCTGGGAGCCTGATGTGGGACTCGATCCCAGGACTCCGGGATCATGACCTGAGCCGAAGGCAGTCATTCAACCAACTGAGCCACCCAGGCGCTCGGGTGGTATATTTTCTATCGTTACTGTAACAAATTACCAAAATGTATTATCTCACAATTCTGTAGGATAGAAGTCCAAAATGAGTTTCACAGAGCTTAAATCAAGGTGTCTGTATTCTCTTCTGGTGACTCTAGGAGAGAATCCATTTTCTTGTCTTTTCTAATTTCTAGAGACTGCCCCTATTTCTTAGCTTATGGTCCCCATCCTCCACATTCAAAGTAAGCAGTGCTGCATCACTCTCTGATCCTTCTTCCATGGCCCTGTCTCCCTCTGACCACAGCTGGGAAAGGTTCTTCACATTTAATGATTCATGTGATTAGACTGAGCCTCTCTGGATAATCTCCACATCTCAAGGTCCTTAGCCTTTATCATATCTGCAAAATCCATTTTGCTATGTAAAGTAACATATTTGTAGGTTCCGGGATTAAGACATGGCTGGGAGTATTATTCTATCTACCACAACTACCTCACTACTTGAGGTTGGATGACCTTTCTTTTCCATTCTCGGGATCCCATTCTTTCTCAATGTACATCTTCATTATTAAGTAAAAGATCTGATAAGGTTGCAGATTCAACTGATGTTGTAATTTAGCACAACCCAGATCACATCTGTTTAGTCTATAGTAATCTCAGTACTGTAGCTGAAGGAGATAAATTATTTTAGCACAATCATAACAAATTCCCTAAATTTCAGGCTGAGGCTCTTTGGGGGGAGGGTGGGTATAAAAGTTATTCTTTTTTCCCAGCTTTATTGAGGTATAATTGACAAATAAAAATTATATATTTAAGGTATACAACTCAATGTTTTGGTATATGTATACACTGAAATAATCACCACTATCAAGCTAATTACCATATCCATCACCTTAAAGGGTATTCTTTTTTAAAAAACATTTTTTATTAACACATAATGTATTATTTGTTTCAGGGTTCCAAGTCTGTGATTCATCAGTCTTACACAATTCACAACCCTCACCATAGCACATTCCCTCCCCAATGTCCATCACCCAGCTACCCTGTCCCTCCCACAGCCCTCCACTCCAGCAACCCCCGTTTCCTGAGATTAAAAGTCTCTTATGGTTTGTCTCCCTCTCTGATTTCATCTTGTTTTATTTTTTCCTCTCTTCTAAGCTAGTAATTTAGGAGCTTGAACTTCATGTTCTCTTTCTTGAAGCCATTCAGGGCCACTAGAAGTAACCTTTTGGCTATTGAATTTCTCATGCCCATCATCCTGGTCTATGGCCTTTAATGCACACTTTATTACCCATTAATATAAACCATAACTTAGTTATTTCTTCGTTGTATTTCATGTGCTATAGTTTGCCATCCCTTAAATTTGGCTGGGTTTTTCACTACTTTTAGTCCAACAAGATTCAAATTCCCCTGCACTAATCTCCTTGACAGTTTGTAGCCATTCCTTGTACTAATAGCTGGGGTGCTTGGTTGTAAGCCACAGAAAGCACTTCTGAGCTCTACCAAAAATAAAAATGTATGAAGAGATAAGAGGTTGCCCCCAGAATTGCTGAAGAGGCTTGAGGACAAACTCAGTAAACTAGTAGGAACAAAGAGCACCAAAGCAGCCAGAGTCACAGCTAGAACTACCCCCAGAGGACCAGTCTGATAATAAAGATAATGGTACAGTAGTCAGCACAAGCACTGGTCTATGCTGCTGCTGATATTCTTAGCACCACAATAATTCTACCTAAAATGAATTCTTTTTTTCCTAGTTTCTTTGCTTCACTAAATCAAGATCCCAAGTCCTGAGGAGAGACATTTGACTAACCAAATCAGGACATTACTGTGTCCCAGTTTCCTGGAAGAAAAAAACAAGAAAGGAGTTGGCTTCTTTGGATCAATGCAGTGATGGATTCATGCTTATTGGTCATACTTGTAAATGGAGTTCTTATCCCATTGTATTATATCTGTTCATCTTCCGCACTATACTAACACTGAAAGATAGGTACCATGTCTTAACTTGGTGTCTCCAGAAGCAACAACAGTATCTGGCACACAATAAGCTCTCAATAAATGAAATATGTAAAAAAGGAAATTAATTCCAGGATTTTCTTTTGATCTTTTTGAAAAAGAACTGACCGGGGAAATAAGGAATCAAGGATGGAGGGTGTGGACAGTAATAAGGAAAAGCAAGTCTGTTTGATGGAGATAGGGAGGAGAAAGAGGAATGGGATACATGTGTCTGTGTGTGTGTGTATGTAGGTATCATCAAATGGGTGTGTTAGAGATGGAGAGAGACAAAGAGAAAGTAAGAAACTGGAAAAAGCAAATGAGCCCTAGACTCACCCATGATGCTATGTATTAACACAGCTCCAAAGCCCAAGTGACCTGGAAAAAAGGTACCCAACCTTAAAAGAAATTATTATGTAAGGAATTAATAACAGCCCATAGCACCCTACATAATTTGGGGGGCTTTTTTACCCAATATCTTCAATTGAGTTTCCCTAAAACAATGGTTTCCTCGTGTAACTCCTCACTCAGAAACTTTCAACAGCCCCCACTGGCAGAGATTAAAATCAGTGTTCTGTAACTGGATAGTTAGGCCCTTGAGTACCACATTAATCTTCCAAAATGAGGAGTCAACTTCCTTTTCCAGAAATGCCTTTCTTGTTTCTATCTCTGTGATTTTTGTTAAGCTATTTTCCCATTCTGCAAAGACCTTTGTTGCCTCTTCAACTACACAAATCTGAATCATCGTTCCAGACCCCAGTTAAGACTCTTTGTCCCTCAGCTCCTTCAACCCCATCCTGTTTAGAATTGTAGTAATAATCGCCAGTGCCACCCCTTTTGCACTTAATCTCATAGACCCTCAGCACTGTAAAGCTATTCAGCCTGCATGTCTCCACTGCATTAAGACCAGAAAATCTAACTGTAAGACTGTGACTTTCTATATATTCTTATGTTTTGATAAGGCTAAAAATTGGCTTTAATACGTGATGGTATTGATACAATTTTATTTGTATACCTGAAGGGGAAAGAAAATAATTCTTTATGTAGGAAGATGATTTAAACCCACGTGCAAAACTTCAGTAGGCATAGCTTACACAGTCTGAAAAATGATCATTTCTTCTAACATGGGCTGAAATTCCAACTCTCCCAAAAAGCCCAGCAAACTTCCCCTGAAGTTTGGTCCTATGAACCTAGGGATGGGGTAAGTATGCAGGTGAGTGGATAAATGAACAAAATTAAGGTCTTATTAGGAAAGAGAAAGGAAAATGATGTTGGGCAAGTAACGAAGAATGTCTACAGTCTACCACCTCTCACTATGACTCTTTTTGAACACGTAAGTTTGAGTTCCCAAGGATTATATTATAAACCCAAAAGATAGATAAGTACCCCAGGTCTTAAAACTTATTCTTGATGTTTAATAAAATGTCTACTAATTTAAACAATCAGAATTTCAAATAAAACATCCACTCTTTGTTTTTAACCCACAGGTCTCGCAATGATAAATTGTGACTCTGAGAGGCTACTGCCCAGCCCTGGAGTACTCCTTCCTTTAATATGAGTAATACCCCTGGGCTTGGCATAATGCTTGACAACTTTACATCAGCAAATCTGATTCTCCCACAACCACACTTTACTGATAAAAAAAATTGATGTTAAGCTATTAGGGGATATAGTCCCATGACTAGTAACTCTTGGGCCCAAAACCAGAATCCAGATCTTCTGATAGAACAAGAAGTGGAATGGAAATAAATGGAGTTTGCCTGACCTGGGTTCAAATCCCAGGTTTGCACTTAAACTGTACAATCTTCAGAAGTGACTCACCTCACCAAGGTTTTTCTCCTTATTGTAAAGAAGAATAAACAAGGTGTACAGAGTAAGGACAGAGAGTATGTGAAAACTTCCTGGTGCTCAATGGGGTCTGATTAGAAGATAGAATTTTTTTTTCCTCCATAACTTGTGTTTCTTTCCAAAGTCATCTGTAGGCCACCACAGAAGGCTCCTGCAAGGTGATCACTTAGGCCTCCAGAATGAGGAGAGACATTCGCTTAACCTGGTGGCTGTAGACGATCAAAAAGCAAGACCCTTGACTTCCACCTGTCCCTACTGGCCTCCCCTCCAACAGCAACAAGATTGAGAGGGAATTTTAGATTTTGGCTTTCTGGAGGGTTTACTAGGGCTGTAGAAGAACTTCAAGATGATTCTCATAAAAGCTGTTTTCCTTGTGATTAAGTAGTATTTGCCTGTTAACTATGTGGTAAACAAACACTTAGCTCCCACCTCATGGTTCTAGCATAGCCGCGTGTTAATTGGGACTCAGAGGGTAGTGGGTTGGCAAGGCTACTTGGGGCAGGAAGCCAAGAAGCCCAATTTGGTTATCAGTTCTGTTGACACGAGCTGAGCCGTATGTGGTTGTGTGGATGTCCAGCAGGTCTAGCAGGGGTTTTCCAAGCTATGAAAGGCCTGCTGTTTGAAACTCTTGGCCTGCAGTCAAACAAGGGCTTCAGATCAGGATTCTCACTGCCTTCAGCCCCATCAGCTCCACTGGCCCGGTCTGCCACTCGGGCAAGGAAGAAGGGCATACCAAACATGTCTGGTCCTATACTTGGTTCAGAACGGAGGAGAGAAGGCAAGAAATGAAACAAGCTGCACCTGGAGCTAATCTGCCCTACTTAACACCCCACCACAACCCCAACCCAGACAGAAAAATATCCCTTTCCCTGCAAGAGACATCAGCAGCACTGAAATCCTCTCCCTCTGTGTCACTTATCAGGGCTGACCTCAGACACACTCAATCCCTAAAATAAGACTGCCAGGGGATCAAATGCGCAGGAGAGGCTTGCTGGGAAATTCCTCCCAGCTAGTGGATACATGACTTGAGAAGAAATTGGGGCAGTTCCCAATGTAACTTGCTACCCCTCCCCCAGGGGCAATCACTGTCAAAAATGATTTATTTTAAACATTTTGTAATTATTTTAGCCAGTGGGGTGTGTGTGTGTGTGTGTGTGTGTGTATGTGTGTGCATGTGTGTGTGTACACAGAGAGAGAGAGTGTGTATGTGTATTTAATCATTTGTGGTTAAGTCTGCGTTCACAAGAGTCTTTGAATTCAGTAGAGTCCAACCGCCAAACCCACACCCAAATATTTTGTAGATAACAGAAGAGCCATTGCCGGGTTATTCTCGTATGTACACAGACAGGCTCTGTGGCAGAGTGGTGAGGACCCTGAAGTGGAACTCGGGATGTGAGGCCTTTGTAGTAAGAGCCACAGCAAATCATTCAACTGCATCTCAGAGAAACAATGTTTTTAGAAACTTCTGTGAAAACCATTCATCTGCTTCTTAGTAAATTAATATAATTAAGCACCTAATGGGTACCATGACTGAGTTAAATACTGTTGAACAGGGTTAGCATTTTATTATTAGGATGATGGCTGCTCTTATCCCCCATGTTAAATGTTTACAGGACAAGAAGCAATTATGCCAAGATATTAAATGGAGCTAATTCTGGGCGGTGGGACTCTGTTACTTTCTCCTTGTACATTTCTACAGTTTAGACATCCCTATAAATAATTTTGAATGCTTACTGTATGAATGAATGAATGAACCAACCCATGTAGGTCTACTTAAAAATAGGCCTAAAAAAAAAAAAATAGGCCTAGCTTCTGCTCTCAAAATGCTTCTACTCCTAAAGACATAGGATGGATAACAACATCCCTGAGCATCTGTTTCTATGGGCTTTTTGTGTTTGTCTGCCTTCTACTTTCTTTTCTTTTTTAGGATATTAGAAGAATAAAAAACAAGAGACAACATACACACTTGGAATAGCTCAAAGTTGGGGGGGGGACAAGATTGAAAAGTTGTGAAGAGAGAAGAAAGCCAGAAGATAATAATTTAGTTTTAATAAATGGCTTCCTTTAAGGAACTTGGAAGGTTGTAGATGGGCGACAGTGTTTTCTGTCTGGTCAAACTGGTCACATTCCCAGGTAAAAAGGAATATACTACATAAGTTAACATTCACCAGAATGTAAGTTCTATCAGACAGGGACACCATTTGTTCCCATCCAATCTCCTATGCCCAGAATAGTGTCTAGTGCATGGAACATACACAATCAATAATATTTAAATTATGAGTGAATGCATTTCCTTTGAAATCTAAAAAGAGGAAGAAACAGCTTTCAAATTGTAAGATTTAGATAAGGTCAATAGAACATATTTCTGATGATGATCACTTTGTTACATTATCAAGAGTATCAGTGTAAGCTATGAAATTTCTAATCCCTAGAGCTTTATAAGAAAAGAGACTAAGATATTACTATTAACAATAGTGGCAGTAAGGTTAGAAAGTCCTATGCACAAACCCAAGAGTCTTCTATATTCCTGTCCTTGCTTATTTTGGTTTAAAAGTGGTGCTAGGTAAATAAAATCTTGTAAAAAAAAAAAAAAAGGGGGGGTGCACCTGGGTGGCTCAGTTGGTTAAGTGACTACTTTCAGCTCAGATTGTGATCCTGGAGTCCTGGGATTGAGTCCCACATCAGGCTCCCTGCTTGGCAGTCTGCTTCTCCCGCTGACCTCTCTCCTCTCATTCTCTCTCTCTCTCAAATAAATAAATAAAATCTTTAAAAAAAAAAAAAAAAAAAGTTGTGCTAGGGCTATTGTCCAAATACTGGGGCAATGATTGGTTCATTGTGAATTGGTTCTTCTCTCAACCCATATTTTGCAAGGGGCCACAAGTTAAATCATTATCTTAATGAACTTGACAGAATTATTTCAACTGTAACAAGCTATATAGGATCACGTTAGGCTTTATGACTTCTTTAGTCAGTAGAATGTGGTCAGTTATGAGTAAATGTAAAACCATACAGGGCTGAGGTGTCAAAAATGTTATTGAAAGTCTTGAAATACAGACACCTCATCACATGGTTTCCTAGACCATGGGACACATGAGGAGATTCTACAGTGTTCCTCTTAAAAGGTCTTGCCTGAGCAATTCAAGTTTGTGAGGACCATATACAAGGGACATAAGGCCTGCTGTTATGTATTTAAAATAAGTCCCCAGGACCCACTTTGAAGTGATGACTCACAGAGAATATTTTGTCAGGCCAACTAGGCCATAAAAATATTAAGTGTGGTTTTAAGTGGTAAAGGTTTTTATTATCCTGCTCACTTCCTGTCATGAAACATTGCACTAAATTGTACTTTAAAGGGATTAATGACCTGCATGCTAAATTTCACAAGAAATTCATTATTATAAATACTCTAGAAGCATTGATATTAATACTAGGGTTAGTAAAAATAAAAATGGAGGTGCTCAAAAATAGTCACTGATCTGAGTTGGGACACATAAAACATAACAACATGATATTGTTGAGGTGACAATTCATTTGAATTTGTTTTTATCCAGAAATTACCAGACATCACCCTGTCATCATGGAATTGTTGATGCTAACATCACAAAAGGACAAATTCCTTGCTCAGGACTTCTTATGGCTCAGCAAAGCAAGGTGCTTCCTTCTAGGCAGTTGCAACCCAGGGTAATTAACCCACCTCTTTCAGGCCACTTAGCTGACAAGATTGATCAAACCCCATCTCACTGCCACTGTTTTTAAAAAAAAAAAAAAAAAAAAAAACAAAAACTCTTCCTATCTTCAGTACAATTGTGCTGACTGGTAATCTCCCCAACCATTAATCTACATTTCTTCTTTGCTGAATTCAGTCTATTTCATTCAGGTCACATTATCTTACACATGGGGCTCAGGGGCCATGTCACATCCAATGGCAATAACAAACTGAAATCATTTTGGGGCCTGCCTCATTCCTTCCTTAGATTTGATACTTGTCTCTCATATTTTCCTTTGCTTGCTCAGCTTCCTCTTTTAGAAAGTGAGAATTATACTATGGATTGCTTGGGCTATCTAAGATAAACAATGTTTTACAGCAGTCTGCCAACAACCAAGTCTTTTGAAAACAGCTAAACTGGTCAGTGTATATTACTGTTCTTAAGCCCTAACTTTGGCAACATTTCAAACACGACACTTCTATTTGTGTCTTAGCTGCTGGTTGGCTGAAACATGTTCATTTGATTAGGGACATTTAGAGAAAAGAACTGGTAACTGTAAGTTCATATTGTATTATTCTGCCTTTTTGCTAAAAAGATATTTAATAGTACTTCCAGAAGAGGGCAATGTTCCTGAGGTTAACTTTGTTAATAAATTTTCCAAACACCAAAAATTCACACCAACTCCAGATTATTTATTCAAAATCGCTCTCATGCTGAAGTCTGAGAACTGATGACTTTAGGAAAACACTGGATTTGTACAGATTCCCCTTATAAATATTACTGTAATTTTCCTTTTCTCAAGAAATCTGAAACTGTTCTATCTGTTTGACATAACTCTTCTCTGGGGCCTAAAGTTTCTGGGAAATGTCTTTGGGCTATGCCAAACTCTTGGTTTAATTATGCTGACAATTCACAAACGTTTGAGACTGGTTTGCCCCTTGAGACTGAAATATTGATGTTATTTTAGATGGGTGCCTGGCTACAAAGATTACCATTTCATCTGCAAAGTGAAGGACTTTGGAAAACACACTTGATTGTTCTTCTTCCCTCTCTCAAAGGCCTGAGTCAAGCTGACTTCTGAAGCTTTGGGTCATAAATTACTCTGTTGACTGCCCTGCAAACTTGAAATGCATGACCCTGAGCCCTCACAGGATCCTGGAGTAGAGAGCTGTGCTTTGTCCCCACCTAAAAGTGTAAGATTATGTCAGGGACTCTTCCTAGAAAGGAACTGTTAAAACTTCAGTGAAAAAAATCATTAACTAATTAATTCAAATAAATCAATAAATCCTGTTCTTCTTAGAAGGATTTCTTAATTCTGCTCCAAAGAATTCTAGCCCAAAACAGCCTATGGAAACCATTTCAAGAAGTCTTCCTCCATGAAGTCAGATGAGTTTTTGGTGGCAAATGCAATGTCTCTAAGGGCACAGCCTGTAACAAGCAGGCACATTGTAATAAAAGTGACCTGCCAGTAGCCCTAAGACATGCCAAGGAGAATTTTGCCTGAAAGATCTCAAAACTTCTCAAAACAGCTTCCAATAACCTTTCCAACCCTATAAAATTATCGCCTGGGTGGACATCTATTTATTTATTTGCTTTGTTTTGCCTGCCAACAACCCTTCCTCTTCTTTTGGCTAAGAATGCTCAAGCAACAGGCCTGTGATCCTGTGATCCTAACCCAGGATTAGACAATCAGATTTTTTCTGCTTGAAATCTGACTCTTGAGAGAAATGACAACAGAACAGGGGTGGTTGTGGTGCAGTCCTCTCAAAGTTACCCAGGAGCTCCTGGTACTTAGATGTTTAGAGCTTCCCTAGTCTCAGCCACATCCAAGACCCAGCCACTCAGCTCGTACTTAGATTTTGTGAACTTGACTCACCTGTTCTCTGCAAAAGAGAACCGAACCAAAGAACCTGAACCAGAACATGTCCTGAATATAAAGAAATCCTATGAATCCCTGTGGGTGAAGGACCACTTGGACCATCACACCATAGGCTGCAGGCCAGAAAATAGAAACAAAGTCTTTAAGGGCACAGAGTCAATGGTACGGTAATAGAGTTGTTAGATGACAAATGGTAGCTACACTTGTAGTGAACCTAGCATAACACAGAAAAGGTGAATGACTACATTATGCACCTGAAACTAATGTAACATTGTGTGTCAACTATACTTAAAAAAAAAAAAAAAAAAGCCTTTTGGAGCACCTGGGTGGCTCAGTGGATTAAGCCACTACCTTTGGCTCAGGCCATGATCTCAGAGTCCTGGAATCGAGCCCCACATCAAGGAGCCTGCATCCCTCTCTCTCTCTCTGCCTGCCTCTCTGCTTACTTGTGATCTCTCTGTCAAATAAATAAAATCTTAAAAAAAAAAAAAAGCCTTTAAAAAAATCTATAAAATTCATCCAGTTCCAAGTTTTTTATTATCCAAGGAAGAATAAAGCTCCAATCCCTTCTCAATAATCTCAAAACAAGGCAAATAAAAAGCAAATCACTATGTATTTTTGATGAAACTAAAATCACCTATAGTCCTGAATTAAAACAGCAATAGTGAATAGGAGAACTGCAAATAACTTCACAGCAGGGAAATATCAAACTCAGAACCTGAAATGGTAAGGCAGGTGGCATGAAGGGGAGATACAGCCGTAAGAAAAATCTCCAGAAACCTTCAGAATTCAAGGCGCCTGTTAGAGATGAGGCCAGTGACTGAAAAGAAGGGGTCTCTCTAAAAGTCTACATAAGGAACGCTTAGGCCTTGGTGCCCCCCCTCCCACCCCACCCTGCCAGGGCACTCTTCCCCCTAGTCCCTGCCATAGAAGATGTGGATTTTACTCTGGCAATGTTTTCCCCAGAAGAAACCAAACCAGGGAGACTCCAGACAAGAGGCACGGAGAAGCAGAGGGTAATGTACACAGTAAACAGATGCTGCCTTCAGAACCTTCCCCCTTCAGTGAAGATGAGAGGAATGGAAGTAAGAAAGTATCTGGCAGGGGCGCCTGGGTGGCTCAGTCGATTAAGTGCCTGCCTTGGGCTCAGGTCATGATCCCAGGGTCCTGGACGGAGTTCCCCATTGGGCTCCTTGCTCAGCAGGGAGTCTGCTTCTCTTTCTCCCTCTGCCCCTCCCCCTGCTTGTGCTCTCGCATGCGTGCGCGTGCGCGCGGTCTCTCTCTTTCTCTCTCAAATAAATAAAATCAGTTTAAAAAGTATCTGGCAGAGTTGCTGGGCAGGAAAAGTACTGATAAGATTTCTGTGAAGCTGGGGCGCCTGGGTGGCTCAGCGGGTTAAAGCCTCTGCCTTCAGCTCAGGTCATGATCCCAGGGTTCTGGGATCGAGCCCCGCATCCCAGGGTCCTGGGATCGAGCCCCGCATCGGGCTCTCTGCTTAGCGGGGAGCCTGCTTCCTCCTCTCTCTCTCTCTGCCTGCCTCTCTGCCTACTTGTAATCTCTATCTGTCAAATAAATAAATCTTTAAAAAAAAAAAAAGATTTCTGTGAAGCTATTGGGAGGTAGAGGGCGACTTCATCAGGTGTTCTTATAAAACTAAACAAATGAAATGACATCATCACGGTAATATTACCTCCAGGTAGAAGGAAAAGTTGTTCCAAAGCAAAATAACCATAGCATACTATTAGCTTAGTGGGCAAATATTAACATGGTCACAACAATGGGAAGACTGTTATATTTGAGCAGAAATTGAGGAGTATACTGAAGAAAGTCAAATAATAAATTAAATTGAGAAGACATTGAAATTTAAGATAATGCCAAAAAATACATATAAAAGAGTTCAAAATTATTGCTTCTGGGGATCAGTACAGGGGTAAGGGTGGAAAAACAAGCAACTACTGTTTCCCATAATAGGCCAGTTAACATTATTTGACTTCTCAAAACTACCTGCAGGTAATATTTTGACAAAAAATTTTCAGTCCGGGGGTGCCTGGGTGGCTCAGTGGGTTAAAGCCTCTGCCTTCGACTCGGGTCATGGTTCCAGGGTCCTGGGATCCAACCCCACATGGGGCTCCCTGCTCAGCGGGGGGCCTGTCCCTCTGCCTGCTTGTGATCTCTGTCTGTCAAATAGATGAATAAAATATTTTTAAAAAAATAAAGAAAAAAACAATTTTCAATCCACTAGAATTAGTTGGAACATTAATAGGGTCATGGGCACTAGATTTTTTATGAAACAGCAACTATACATCATTTAATTATACCAATAGCTACATAAACATGACATTAGTATCCCAGATGTATCCCACAGCTCCTGGTTTCCATCTTGGTAATATGGTGATGATAAAATTCTTTGAACACATATTGTAATGACAGATAACTTTTTTTTTTCTTTTTTAAGAGAGACAGAGAGATAGAGA
Source organism: Meles meles (assembly GCF_922984935.1). Lineage (NCBI taxonomy): Eukaryota > Metazoa > Chordata > Mammalia > Carnivora > Mustelidae > Meles > Meles meles. Next base: position 67,448,001 of record NC_060072.1, read on the forward strand.
GCACACATGAGAAGGGGAGAGGTAGAGAGAGAGAGGATCTTAATTAGGCTCCAATGGCCATCATGGAACCATTTGGGGAATTGGATCTCATGACACTGAGATCATGACCTGAGCCAAAAACAAAAGTCACACATGGGGTACCTGGGTGGCTCAGCTGGTTAAGCATCTGACGTAGGCTCAGGTCATGGTCTCAGGGCCCTGGAATTGACCCCCTCATGGGGCTCCCTGATCTACAGGGAATCTATTTCTCCCTTTGCTCCCATGACGCTGCTTGTGCTCTCTCTCTCTCTCTTGCTCTCTCCCAAATAAATAAAATCTTTAAAAAATTCTTTCTTTCCCTCTGCCTCTTCTCACCACCCCTTGTCAATTTCTCTTAAAAAAAAAAAAAAAGTTGAATGTTTACCAAACTGAGCCACCCAGGCACCCCTAACAGATATATTTTTTAACTCTGAATGCAAATTATTTGAATAGTGGGTCAAGCCTGAAATAATTTTTGAAGTCAAAACTCTTTTAAAAATCAAAATTAGCATATTTCTGAGCAGAAATCAGTATTGGGACAAAACGACATAAATTGTACTTAAATTATCTCCTATTAAATGTCGCTAAAATCATCTCCTATAAAAAATTATTTACATAAATGTAAACATTAAGTACACATTATCATTCTAAAATAAAGTACTTCCAAATAAATTCATGTTCAAAAACAATGTCACTAACATGAAAATGAAAACATGTAATGAGGGGCACCTGGGTGGCTCAGTGGGTTAAGCCTCTGCCTTCGGCTCAGGTCATGATCCCAGGGTCCTGGGATTGAGCCCCGCATCAGGCTCTCTGCTCACCAGAGAGCCTGCTTTCCCGCTCTCTCTCTCTGCCTGCCTCTCTGCCTACTTGTGATCTCCCTCTCTCTGTCAAATAAATAAATAATAATCTTTAAAAAAAGAAAACATGTAATGAATAGTCAGTTAAGAAATTACTATTATTTAATATTTTTAAATGCAATTTTTAAAAAAGCAGCTTGTCATCTTTAAATCACACAACCATTTTCATGCAAAATTTTCCAGCCTCTGCAAGAAGCTTTTTCTGGCTCTAATAGTCTGAAGATAAGAGAGGAGGTAATTATGAGCTAGCTTCAAATATTTTCCTTTGGTTTTTACATCTTCAAACACTATCTCCTGTTTAATAATTCCAAGTTCTTTTTTGAACTTTTTTTTGGTAAAAACTGTTTAATTGACACCAACCTATAGCTTTTGTTTCAAAGAATGAATTTATGACTTGTTTCATCTTCTTTTTTTCATCATGTTTAGAAATCAGTACTGCTGTGTTCATATTCCACTGGTTTGAAAAACCTTTTAACAAGAATGAGAAATATTCTTGCAACAGAACTTTTCAACACAATACAGTTGCTTTATTGCATCTTGCCCAAAAAGATCTGTCTAGACTTGTAGACTGTGCATCAGATGGTCTTTTCCTTTCAATTGAAAAAGTGAGTCATTGCTCTTGATCTTGAGACAGGATTGATTCAGATTTCAACTATTTTAAATAATAACATACTACTCTAAGTAAAATATGATGATTTGGTACTTTAAAAATCATACAGCACAACAGACTACTGAATACTGAAAACTGATACGCAATAATCTAGTAGAAAGTTCAAATAATTCTATACATTGGTTTTCAGTTTATCAAAACAATATTTGAGCCATTTATCTTCATTCATAATACAACAATTTTCGCCTGGGTGGCTCAGTGGGTTAAAGCCTCTGCCTTTGGCTCAGGTCATGATTCCGGGGTCCTGGGGGTCAAACCCCGCTTCAGGCTCTCTGCTCAGTGGGGAGCCTGCTTCCTCCTATCTCTCTCTCTGCCTGCCTCTCTGTCTACTGTGGTCTCTGTCTGTCAAATAGATAAATAAACATATTTTTTAAAAAGAGTCAATACAATAATTTTCAACAGCAAACTTATAAATATATATTTATATAGTTTATATCCAATATAAATATCTGATATAGTTAGAAATTCTCAGAATATACAAATTAGGGGGGAAAATATATGCTTAATACCTGATCATAATTAGAGAAAGCAGTAATTCCAAATTCTTGTAACCATAGTGGAAGTGCAGGGAGGTGATTTTGCTGGTGATCACTCAATATTAATTTGCCAACACCTCACTAAAAGCTTTCATTTAAGACAGTCTGAGATCTACTTTCTGGAAATCACCAAGTAGGTATTAATGTCATACAACAGAAAGAAAATAGCTTGAAAACCAGTGCTGGTGGCAAACAGACATATGAAAATATGCTCAACATCACTAATCATCAGAGAAATTTAAATCAAAACCACAATGAGATGTCACCTGTCAAAATAACTAAAATCAAAAAAAAAATCAAGTGTTGGCAAGGATGTGGAGATAAAGGAGCACTCCTACACTGTTGATGGGAACACAAATTGGTATAACCACTGTGGAAAACAGTACGGAGTTTCCTCAAAAAGTTAAAAATTGAACTACCACATGGTCCATTAATTCCACTACTGGGTATTTATCCAAAGAAAACAAAAACACTAATTTGAAAAGTTATATGCACCCCTATGTTTATTGCAGCATTATTTACAATAGCCAAGATATGGAAGAAACCAAAGTGTTCATCCATAGATGAAAGGATAAAAAAGATGAGTATATAGAGAGAATGGAATATTACTCAACCATTAAAAAAGAATGAAATCTTGCCATTTTCAGGAACATGGATTGACCTAGAGGTGTTATGTTTGTGCTAAGTGAAATAATTCACACAGAGGAAGACAAATGCCATATGGTTTCACTTAAACATGGAATCTAAAAAATAAAGCAAATTAATAAATAAGCAGAAACAGACCCATAAATACAAAGAAACTGATGGTTGCTAGAAGGAATGGGGTGGGGGATGGAGAAAGAGATGAAAGGGTGGGAGAAACAGATGAAAGGGTGGCTTCCGGTTATAGAATGAATAAGTCATGGGGGTGAAAGGTACCGCATAGGGAAGATAGTCAATGGTACTGTAATGGTACTGTAATAGCATCGTATGGCAATAGACGGTAGTCACACTTGAGGTGAGCATAGCATAATGTCAAACAATGTCATAATGTCAAAAAATGACAGACTTGTCAAATCACTGTATTGTACACCTGAAACTAAAGAAGCATGGTGTGTCAACTACACTTCAGTTAAAAAAACAAACAAACAAACAAAACAGTGATGGTTTCCACGAGAAACTGGAAGAAGCAAGGAAGGGTCCTCCCCTAAAGCCTTCAGAGAGAATATGACCCCACCAGTGGACTTCTAGCCTCCAAAACCATGAGAGAATACATACCTGGTTTTGGTTTTGGTTTGTTTTCCTGTTTTGTTTTGCTTTGTTTTGTTTTTCACATATCTGTTGTTTTAAATCTCTACCCTCAAAGCAAACAAAGAAAAGTTAGTCATGGTTTCTAGTCTCTTCTTAGTCTCTAAACTCAATTCCCTCAATTTCCTATGTGTGAATTAGTGGGGAAGTTGCTCCTTTATTGTTCACCTTTATGTCACAATGAGACAAAATATATGAAGCTCTGAATAGGATGGTATACATGATCTGAGTGGACAATACTCTAGATTTTGCAGCTCAATGTAAAAACCTGCCCTTCAAACTACCTTTGTTAACTAAATGCCACAAGAATCAAAGTCCATGATTAGACAATTTCTGCTGGAGTTAAGCAGTATCCTCTGCATGCAGTACTCTTTCTACCTCTGAAGACACTGGGAAGAAAGACTCTTTATACCTCTGAAGCCCCTGGGAAGGAAGTCACATTTCATCACTGTTAGTTTAGTGTGGACTTGTGTTTCAAATAATGGCAAGACAAAGACAGCACACAGAACTGCACTCTGTGTGAGAGGAACAATGCAGAAAGGTGGAGAAAACAGACCATAGACCTGGCTTTCAGGTTTTTCCCCAGGGCCCAGCTTTATCTCTAACTTCTTAGTTCTGTGCTGCTCTCTACATTAAATCCCAGCCTTATTTATTCTAGGTTAATCTCCACTCTGGTTATATCTGAAAGGGTTAACTACCCACTCCTAACTTTGAACCAATAAAGCCCTGCAGATAATGATCACAGATCACAAGAGGAAAGAGAAACCACTCTGAATACTAGCACTGACAACGCAAGTACAGAAGGAAAGGACCACAAAATGAACAAACATGCAGAGCAGTGAGTTCAGGGTTCAATAGCCACACACATTAAGTTTGGGTTAAAAATACTTCTCATGGATGTGTCCTGGCTTCCAGTCTGTCTCAGTGTTTCCTATTTTATACATGTAGGCTTTGGAGTGCCACAGTTGGACTTCTCGTCAAGGAGGTACGGAAAGTGGGAGATGTGTCCTTTCAACGCTCTCTCGATTAAACACCCCATCCAGCCTAAGGAGCTGTACCACTGCACAGAGCTCACTTCTGGTGACTGGCCTGAAAGACAAAATGGAGCCTCACAAACCAGTTCTGATTTCCAGAAGGTCAAAAGTGTGGCAAAAATCTGCAACAACATGGATGGACCCAGAAGATAAAATGTTAAGTGAAGTCAGCCAAAGAAAAGACAAAAACCATATGACTTCACTCAGATGTAGAATTTAAGAAAACAAATGAACAACAACATAAAAACACAAAAAACAGAATCTTACATATAAAGAACAAACTTGTGGTAGCCAGAGGAGGGGTGGGTGGAGAATGGATGAAATAGGTCATGGGGACTGCGGAGTACACTCATTCTAAAGAGCACTAAGTAATGTACAGAACTGTTGACCCATGTTGTACACCTGAAACTAATATAACACTGTATGTTAATTACATTTCATTTTAAAAATGAATTTTAGGGCACCTGGGTGGCTCAGTGGGTTAAGCCGTTGCCTTCAGCTCAGGTCCTGATCTCGGGGTCCTGGGATCAAGTTCCGCGTCAGGCTCTCTGCTCAGCAGGGAGCCTGCTTCCCTCTCTCTCTCTCTCTCCCTCTGCCTGCCTCTCTACTTGTGATCTCTCTCTGTCAAATAAATAAATAAAATCTTTAAAAAAATAAAAATAAAAATAAAAAATAAAAATGAATTTTAAAAGGATGGCAAAACATTGTAATTCACTTTTGAAAAGGAAATTTTGCACAACAGACAAATCTTTAAGAAACATCTCCACCTGTGGTATATTCTCTGCCATGCTCTGCATAAATCTCTCCGGGTGTCCTCAAGTTTGTCATCCATTACACATACAGTCACAGGACTTGTGTCTGCAATAAACACAGCTCAATGAGGTAATTTCATTCTGTTTCATCATGTGGTTCCAATTCTACAAATGATCATTGGAGTATTTTCATAGAATCTTCCGAAGGGGATACATAAATAGAAGGGGTGGGAGGGGAGACCCTTGGCAAGGTGAAGTATCAAAGAAGACGTTTAACCAGGGGGTTGGTCAGGAAGTACTCAGAAGAACTACAGGCCCCTGATGATGTAGAATGATCTTACCTAAAGCTGGGTCAAATTCCGGGCCAAAGAATTACCCTGGATTTTAATTCTCTGGGAGAAAAGAGAATCCAAACACAAAGTATTAGGCAAGTGTTTGGTTATCCCATGGGTACCAGTGGGTATATGTTACCATATACCAAAGAGTCTCTTTAGACCCCATGGGTAAGGGCAGGGTAGACCACTGAATTATCCACATTCCCTTTCAGAGTAAACACATCAGAATTATCAGAGTTATAGGAGGAAGACCTTGAGTTCCCCATGTCAAATGTGGGGCATATATCCTAACCTCAATTACAGTCCCAGCAACATGGTTGTAACTCACGTAGTGAGACCCCCTTAATGTATGACAAAAAAACAGTTTCTACCAGTTCTGGTTTCTTTTTTTCCTTCCTTTTTTTCTCTTTTTTTCTCTCTTTCTCTTTATTTATTTCTTTCTTGTTATTGTTGCTAATCAGCCTTCTTACTTTAAGAATAATCAAAGCAAAATAAAAACTGGGTGGTCATGAGACATTTGAATGGCTTGCTCCTAGTTCTCCACTGGTGTCTTTTTGACAGCTTTCAAGGCTGTGGCCCAAATGTTGCATTTCATCAACATCACTCCTTCCAGACCCAAGCTCTGAATTTAAAAACCGGGCAGAAGTGTTTCTTCGTCTGGGGATTCTCAGGATGCCAAGCTTGGCCAAATGGGAGCAGCTTTCCTTCTCAACCACAGTCTTGTGGCCCACCTTGGAGGCTGAAATAAACTTACTGTACTCAGCCTCCCAACCTCACCCAAGGCCCACTAATAACATCTGCTTTATAGCCAACGTTCCTGCAACCTGCTCTCTCCTTGGCTCTCCTGCCCTCTCGGAGAGGATGTGCTCTACTATGCGGCAGGTCTGGTGGAAAGTTGACAGTCTCCAAGCCAAGAGCAAAGCCAGCCAGCACTGGATAAATGACTTGAAGTGCTTTCTCAAGGGACCCTTTCCAGGTACAGGAGCCCTTCTTAACCAGATTTGGCCTGTGCTGGCAGACAGCCTTGTTCAGGAGCACATTAAAAATCAAAATACAGACACCATTTGGAAAGCATAGAAAGCTTGACTCTAACGTCTTATGTATTAAAACATTGTTACATAAAAATGACCGCAAAGCTCCAAATTCATACTTTCCTACCTTGTAAGACCAGTTGCCACCAGGAATAAACCCGTGAAAGTGTGAGGCTGACTGCAGAGCCTCAAGAGGCCTGGGGACAAGGCTAGAGCCACATGCCAAGCCTTAGGGGCAGGATCAACGCCCTGGCCCTTGAGAGCTACCCAGCCTGAAGCGAAGTGGGTGAGCTGGTGCCCTCATCTCACCACCCGGGTCTGGGGGGCAAACACCAAGCCTGAGCCAGGGTGCAACTGATAGTCTCTTCCCAGGCCCCCTTTCATCTACCTCATAAAGCCCCAGACAAATTGGCACAGCTCACAGTTTTTAATGAAGCGCGGGCTCCTGGCTGGAGCCAAAGGGGCCTTACAAACTCAGAATGAGGTTCTTTCATACCCTCTGAGATGGTGATATAGAAGGCCAGACTTCTGGAATAGCTTTCTGCTGAGGAGCTCAATACTCGTCATGTAACTCATTTCATTTTCCCTTGTCAAATCACCATGATGCCCAGAATGGATCATTTCCTCTTTGTTTTAAAGCATATCTAAAGAAGGGCCTTGACAATCTGAGGTTACCAGCCAGTCCTGGGGCTACAGTGCAAATCTCCTGAGTACCAACTATATGAGGACATTTATAGAAAGCTTACAACAGGCTGAGCAATGCTAAGCTTTATATGCATTGCCTCATTCACTCATGACGATACCCTATGGGAAATCTACCATTTTCTCCCTTTTACAGAGATGAGGAACCCCCAAAACGAAGAATTTATTAAGGTCATATATTTAGTTTCATTTTGTCCCTCCTTAGTAAACATAATGCCTTTGATGTTCATTAAAATGTGAATGAATAATAAAAAAAACTATTAAAAAATGTGAATGAATAAGGTGTGATGGGCTTGGTTGGACACTTGGAAGAAGAATTATTTTGAAATCAGTTGAACCTTGCATAAATCTTGACTAATTCTAATTCTTAGCTGTGTGATCCTGAGAAATCAGAGTATCTTCATTTCTAAAATGGGGTCATTTATAGACCAGGGCCTCTGCATTGAAAAATAAAAAGTGGATTACAACTTTTTAATGCTACCACCTAGAATTGTGTAATTTTATGGCCCTGTCAAGACTTCAGCAATTGCACATCGGTTATAAATTGTTTGCCTTTTTTCTTCCAGAGAGAGCATGGTACTATGAAAAGATGTGCTTTGGAGTTGATTATTCTTAGGTTTAAGTCACAGTTCTTCCACAACCTGGCTGTGTGACCTTGAGCAGGTCACGACCTTCTGAGTTTTCATTCCCCAAACATGTTGGGAACTGGGAATAAAAATATTCTTCTGGATAATTATTACAAAGATTTTGTTGTGTCGAAGTGGAATACCAAAGCAAAATCTAAAATGTAGGAATGGCTTTGGAATAGAGCAGTGGGTGAAAACTAGAATAGCTGTAAGGATTTTGAGGAAAGCGTTAGTAAAAATTTAAGTGCCTTGAATATACTATTCACATCATTTTGGATTTTGAGGATACTGTCACTGAGGACTTATAGGAAATTAAAGAAAATATTATTAGAAGTGAGATGATAGGGGCTCTTTTTTAGGATAGTGGCAGGAAGTTTAGCGAAACTGTCATGTGCAGCTATAGGGGAAGTAGAAAATATACACAGTGAACTGGGGGTTCTAGCTGATGATAGTCCTAGCCACAGTGTTGAAGTGATACCTGGTTTCCTCTTGCTGCTTATAGGAGGTAAGGCTGTTCTATAAAAGACTATTAAATTGAACATACTGGGAAACTATTAAAAACAATGGATTTGAACATTCCAGATGACAAATAATGATAAATTTGAGAAAGGGCTTTCAAGCCAAAATCCCATACAGAATAATTCCAGGAAGACATTGTGCCTCAGAGTACTGTTCATTCTGGCTAAAGGCTCCATAAAGATATTAAGAGTTTTACTCACAGATTCATTCAAACTTCAAGAATTTTACAGTGTTTAGGGACATTGTTCTTCACTGGAAGTTTAAAGAAATGAAAGATGTCTCACAGAGAGATGTATGGGTTTTTATTTAATGAAGTAAACCCCAATAGCATTCATAGAAGGCCCATAAAATTTTTTAAAGAGTGATTTCAGCCTGGACTAAAAAGAGAACACAGGGAAGAGGACAAAGTAAAAAGAGGTCATTGGACCCCAAAATCTCAACTGACAAGAAGTAGTTGAGAAAAACACTCAGATGTAAACACATGCTAATTCTCATGGGAAAAAAACGAGTACTGAGGGTACAAAGCCAAGAGCCCAGAAGGCAGAGCCAAGAGTAATGTAGAGTAACTCTTAATAAGGAGCATGACTGAATCCTAATCAAGGAACTTCCATATTTTTCTGGTTGGACTTCAGAACTGCTAGGGACTCCTGAGTGACTCCCACTTCCCCATTTTTGAACAGAAATATCTACGGTGGTTATCCTACATCTATCTAAACATTGCATGTTGAGAGGTGGAGTGGATAGCTTGTCATAGAGTTCACAGGTCTGCAAAGAGAGGAACAGCACTGGAGGAGCTATACATAGGAAACTACACCTGACAAACTTCATCTACTCCCAGACCTCATTTAGATGACAGGATTCTAGACTTTGAGTGAATGTTATGATAGGATGAGACTTTGGGGGACCTTAAGTGCAGGATGAGTGTACTTTGCATGTGGAAAGGATGTAAATCATTAGGACCCAGAGGATGGACCATGGTGGCCAGATCCCAAGATGGCACTGTATCATTCACAGACAAGTACAATCTCCTTCTACCCTGTACCAGAATTTGTGTGACCAACAGACTATAGAGGTGGTGTTATATCACTTCTGGGATTAGGTTATAAAGGACACTGTGGCTTCAGTCTTGTTCTGTCTCTCTTGGCTCACTCACTCTGGAGATCACCAACTGCCATGTTGTGAACAATACCATGGAAGGGCCCATGTGGTAAAAAACTGAAGCCTCCAACCAATAGTCATGTGACTGAGCTTAGAAGCAGATCCTTCATCCCAGTCAAGTTTTCAGACAACTGGAGCCCCAACTGACATCATGACGGAAACCTCACAAGAGGTTCTGAGTCAATATTACCCAGCTAAGTTGCTCCTGGATTCCTGAATCTCAAAAAGTGTGCGAATAATAAGTGTTTGTTGTTTTAAGTTGCAAGCTTTGGAGTAATTTGTTATGCAGCAATAGATAACAAATAAAGATAGCCAATACAGAAGAACTTCTTTGAAGTGTCGCATTCGTGAGGTTAAAAACAAATGTCTGTGTGGTCAAAGGACTTATTATCTACAGATGCATTTTACTAAAAGACAGGGAATGTAATCATTAAGACTCAATTGCTACATGCCACTCTCGGCACATAAAGGACATGAACATACAGAGTCATAAATATCTAGAGTCAAGGTGCTACCTCTGGAGAAAGGAACACAGGCCCACACCCCATTAATCTTCAGGTAGGTAAAAATCCTTTGCTCTTACTGGTGTGCCAAAATGTCTAACGAATAAACTCCTCTTGATATACATCTGGTACCAGAACAGCTCTACATTTGGAAAACATGCTCGTGTTTATTATTTTGCATGCTCCCAACCTGGGAGTAAAGGGAAAACTGGATTTTAATCCACTTAAAAGAGCCCAAGAAAAAAAATACAGGAGTGAGTAAAGATGGGAGGTGGGTGTTCTAATTGCCATAGCTCAACTCTGGATTCCCAGCTTTAGGAAAGGGTTTTCAAACCCAATGTGACAGACAGTCAGGGTGGGGCCTGAGAGAGGAGAGACAGGGGGCTGGAAGAGCCTAAAAAGAGTAAATTCTCTGAACCAAAATTTCCATTCTGTTGAGGATAACGGAGGCATCTCCCTAGTGCCTGATGTGACAAAACAAGTTGTAACTGACTGTAACTAAATAAAGAAACAGGAAAGGGAGGACATGCTTGTCAGCAATCCCCAGTTTCAGTGGGATGTTTTGACTAGAGAGTGAGTAGCTCTCATCACCGAGAATTGACAAGAACTAATCTTCTTTCCAGTCAAAAATGTGTCTCGCTTAGGTTCTTTTATTTTAGAAAACTTCATCTCCTGCCTCATGCTGACCACATTAGAACCTGGGATTGTGGGACCAAATTTGTTTTTGATCCTATCCATGGAGCAGTTTAGAGGTCTTTCTTTTTCATTGCTTTCTTTCTCTCTCTTTTTAATGCGAGTTGAGTGCCAGTAAGAGGAGCCAGATGGAAACTGAAGCTCTCTGTTTATGACTGCACAGGTACACCACAAACAGCAGTGTAAATGTCCCACCCCACTGCCTCCCACACACCCAGACTGCCCCAAACCCCACCTGGAAGGACCAGCTTCTAGCAGGGAGATGACGGTTCCATTCCGATGCTTATTGAGCCTGGTAATATTTGCTTAAGGACATTTGAATAGAGGCCCCTCAGAAAATTCACATTTCCATATTTACTGGGGGATTTGTTTATTACAAATGAGGTTAAGAAACCATTCTCTATACTTGCTAAATGAAAATAAGCAGACTACAAAAGAATACGCCAGTCATCACAGAATTAATAACCATTTGTTAGCATTTACTATACATCAGGACCTGTGCTGGGCCCAGAGGTCCATATATATATTTTTTTTTTTTTTTAATTTATTTGACAAAGAGAGAGATCACAAGTAGGCAGAGAGGCAGGCAGAGAGAGAGGAGGAAGCAGGCTCCCCGCGGAGCAGAGAGCCCGATGCGGGGTTTGATCCCAGGACCCCGAGATCATGACCTGAGCCGAAGGCAGCAGCTTAATCCACTGAGCCACCCAGGCACCCCAACCCAGAGGTCTATAAAGATGAGTCCACGTGAGATGAGCTTACAATGTGAATTTTACAGATGAGAGACAGAGGTGCAAAAAAGGTGAAGTAACCAGTCCAACCTAAGATGACTACCTCTGGAGAGTCAGGTAGAGGTGCCGTAGGATGCATCGCGTACTCTTTTACACTATTAGAAATGATTTACCACAGTTTACTATTTGATGCATTTTAAGTAACAAGAAAATAATTCACTTTCTGTAAAGTCTTTGCTTAAACTCACAGGGCTTGCAAGTGGCCCAGGCAAACTCTGAAACTGGTTTATTGGGCTCCCCGGCACACAGCCTCATCTCGTTGCTCTGACCTTTTGTTGGAAAAAGCAATCTAGAGACATTGACTGACATGAGCATGTAGTTACCTCTGGGAAAGAGGAAAATGGCCACATCCACTATTGTCCTAAAGGAAGACTTCTGAGAGTGAAGGAAGTGCTGATTGGACTGGGACGGTCCTGTGCACTAGGATGAACTAACTGCGGCTAACTGTGGGCGACTAGTTTTATTATGTTGCGCAGACACCAAGTGTTCTGCCTTGAGCATGTACCGTTTTAATAAGAAGGACAGTGTTGTGCACCTTTTTTTTTTTTTTAGACAAAGACACTTTTAGTTAGAACTCTTGTGGCCATACATTCTTTTCATTTGAATCATAAATCAAAATTCACATAATTCCAATTATTCACCATTGCAATCGTCTCAAGTGCTGACAGCCATAAATGTGGCCATCATTATTGAAAGGTGATGTTGAATCAAAGTGCTTGGAAACCACTGTGTAAATCCCCCTCCCCAGCAGCAGGGCAGCAACCCTGGCTTCGACTGCGCAGGTGGCAAACCCAGATGTTAGGGAACACCTCCCCCGAGGTTACGCGGCAAGTTAGTCAGCTTCTGCTCCACCTATCACCAACTTCCGCTGCTCCTCCAAGCTGAAAGACAGTTTCCAGTTCTCTACGGCTAGTCATAACTTTCTCCAAAAAAATACAAACCAGCTTCGGAAGAACATATGTGTTACCTTGGCCACATCGTGCACCAATACACAAACGCCATTTACACCCAGGCAAGACTATCAGTAAATAATGTAACTTGACTCAAAATGGAATACGAACATTGCTCAGTAAGGGCAGGCTTGTCTGGACCAATTCAGATGACTAAGGAACCTCAGGAAGTGGAACCGTGAATCAGAAAGCGACCTCCTTTCCTCTGACTCAGTGCTGAGCTCATGAACCTAGGTGGCATCGGGGATAGTGTCCCTGGAGGTGCTGACCTCCTCGCAAATAGACAAAAACTAAGTAAAAACTTAGAACCTTTGCTATTGCTCCCTGAATGAAGCTCTGTGATCACACTGTACTAATTGCTTTACATATGTGAATCTCAGTAACAGTTTATGTTCCATATCATTATCCCATTTTAAAAATGAAGAAACCGAGGCTCAGAGAGCTTGCCAAAGCCCTCCAAGTTGATGCATTACCAGTGCTCTTTCTATCATATTATACTGCCTCCCAATATGAAGCAATAGGAAGAATTTAAATGGTATAAAACATTCTGTGGACCGCCTATTTCTAATTTTAGATAAGCTCTATCAATAGTAATAGCTTTTAAATACATCTTTCATTTCTTCCGTTCTATTTGCAAACTTAGGAAGGTACTACATTATTTTGAGCACAGTCATGATAATTAGAGTATTATCTATTCTTCTCCCATACACAGAGAGGTCTGACACATATTAGTGAATTCTTAAGGGAATAAGCAGCGTACTTTTCCAGGAGATGTATTAACTCCAGTCTCAAAGGTAGTGCGTGAATAGCCCACATTTCTTTGGGTCCACTGACCCCACACAGGAATGACCACACATGGCCCCTGCTGGGATTTGTCTGGCTAACCCATCAAAAGCGGTTTGCAGCCTCTCAACGTCAGCATGATGCTTGTAATCCAGATTTTTACCACTAGGTGGATGGTAGTGCTTTGTATACTAATGGTCTGCTGAGTAACTGGTAAGGTTTCCCTAGGAACTTACAAACATTTAAATTTATAAAGTCAGTTATACCAGCTTTAATTAGAGACTACAGGCTCCATTGGAAAACAAGACTTCAGAATTGAAAAGGGGTGTGAGAACAATAAAACCATGTGGAATAAAAAAGTCTCATTTATAACACCAAATCCCACTTAATTATGCTATCTGATACAAGCAACCTCTTTCTTAAGTAAGCATAAGAACTAATCCGATTTGCGACAAGGAGAAACCTTTTGCAAATTGCTGTAATTTGGTGCCTTTCTCACTAAAATTCAATTACTGCTGATTATTGTTGAATCTAATCATGCCTTTACTTTTTCAATTTTTAAGAGGGAAACTCTAACCAACCAACCCACTGTTGTCCCCCCCATTTTTTTATACATTAAGTTTCAGCTGTCAGGAGAGTCTCAGACTATAAATGTGACTGAGATTAGAAGCCACTATAGCCTCTCACACTGAGGCTCATCCACATCCTGCCAACTCCAGAAAGATCTTACTTCCCAGTCCCTCCTCAGTCTTAGATGGTCACTGTGAGGCAGAGGACTGCTTTAGGAAGACAGTGGTGACTTTTTGATTTGTTTCTCTGTGACTATCCCCATGACTTGTCCTTTATCAATCATGAAGAATTTCTTTCTCCAAGAAACTTCTTTCCATTCTAATTCCTAGAACTTTGAAATCTAGAACCAGCATAAAACTATAAGAAAGACAATAATAAACATAAGTAATGCTGACATCAGGCTTAAAGATGTCGGGCACTATGCTAAGCATTTTATAGATCTTTTTTTTTTTTTTTTTTTTTTTTTTTTTTTAAAGTGTTTCTTTTTTTTTTTTTAAAGATTTTATTTATTTATTTGACAGAGAGAAATCACAAGAGAGGCAGGCAGAGAGAGAGGAAGGGAAGCAGGCTCTCCGCTGAGCGGAGAGCCCGATGTGGGACTCGATCCCAGGATCCTGAGATCATGACCTGAGCTGAAGGCAGCGGCCTAACCCACTGAGCCACCCAGGCGCCCCATTTTATAGATCTTAACTCATTTTAAGCTATGACACTTTAAGTATTAAAGACTAGCTATAAAACATCCCTAAATAGCTTCATACCTCCTTTTTAAATGTTTTTGCAAAACATCTATTGAATGATGCCATTTTTAAACAGAGCTAGCTTATATATTTATGCATATCTTATATATTGATATACATAAATATTTCATCACATATACACACCCCTACTCACCTCTCCCTGGCTATCTTATTTTCCCAGGTGGCTTATGGCTCTGTGAAAGGTAATCTTCCCCTTAGCTCCATGTGTCATTCCTCTACTATACCTTTCCACTCCAGAGCATAGGTCTGTGACCTGCAGCATCTGAATCAACTGAGATCTTATTAGAAAAGCAGAATCCAAGATCCATCTCAACCTACTGAATCAAAATCTGCATTTTAACAAGATGCCCAGGTGAATAAGATGCACATTCATATCTGAGAAGGGCTACCTTTGGCAATACATCTGTTCAAGACGATGATCACCTGATTAAGGAGTTAGGTATTAGGAGTGACTGTGTTTGCAAGAACAGAAGAAGTTGGTGAGTGAAAATGGAGTGCCAATTTCGCAGTCAAATCGGGCCACCAATACAATATTGCCAGTACATTAAGAGGAATCATATTTCTCTAGAGTGAGTAGTAAGTAGTAGAGGTAGCCCTTTTGTTTTGTTTTGCTTTGGTCTTGGGGGTAAAGTAAATCTCCTTGTCCCAATGCAAAGGAGAGCATAATGCTAATAACAGAAAACAAGAAGTATTTTCCTCAAACATCTGATCCTATGGACAAAATAGTACACACCAGTGATTTACCTCTTTTCCAAGGTAGCTATTCAAAGTTATTCTTTTGTCTTCCCTTTTCAGATTAATCTATAGCTAAATGAAGCAGGAACTACTCACAAGTGGTCACATACTGTGGCATTTATTCCAACGAACATCTCCTGTTTGGACTCGAATGCTTTAATTTTGGAAACGTGAAGGGTGAGTGTGGGAACGGCAGAGCTCCTTGACCACGTGGGAGCTGGCTCACCCCCAACGTCAGCAAACTAACTGCTCTACTATTTGAGATACTTAATTAAAGCCAAGGAGTCCGAAAATGCATTTTTTAGACGCCAAGAAGCAATGTGTGTTTTTAGCAGCTGTGAAAGTATGTGTTTGTGAAATTTAGACTTGGAGAAGGAGGTGATTTGCAAGCGGGTCCAGCTGCTGCCACCCTCGCTCCTGCTGCCCTCTTTCGGGAGTGGCTGCTGAGTCAGGGCAGACAGTTCTGAACCGTACCAGACATAAGAGAATCCGCTGGTCATAAGATGGTGAGCAAGAAGGGGTGAAGTGTAAGAAAGGTGGGCAACTATTCCCAGCCCTATCTTTAAACTATGATCCGAAGCCAGAAGTGGGGGGTGGGGGTGGCAGGGGAATCTCAGAGAGAACATCTCTCTGGAACATGTTTGATATTCATCTTAAAAAGTTAATGACAGGAATTAGAGTTAATAGAGGGATTTTTTTAATGTTCTTAAATCTTGTTAAAGGCAGGAGAAGAACTTAAAGGATGAGTGGCATCTGCAGTAAATGCCTCTGCTGCCTTCTTGACTGTGAGGGAGAGGAGGTGGGTTTTACAATAAGCTTACATTGTTATTATTTTCTTTTTAAGAATGTTTTTAAACTCTAGTCCTCAAGGTCTCTATCAAAAGCTCTTCATTTTTGAAGGAGCAACCTGCCTTCCAACTAATGAGCGTTTGCCTATTCCTCCTGGCAGGCGGATTCTCAGATCCATCTGCTCCAAGTTCCCCAGAAATGGGAGGTGTCTATACACTATGGTTAGTGCCACCTGATCTCTGCCTTTTTATCACCAAAACTACTGAGCAGGACCTGGGATTCTCAATGGAGACAGTATCGCCCCACAGAGGGCATTCTGGAAACTGGCAGGGTGTTTTAGTCATTCTCTTTCCTACACTTAGTGCACACTAGTTCCAACATTAGATATTTTGCAGTAAACAGAACAGTCTGAGACAATGAATTGTCCAGCATCCTATGAAACTTTGTATTGTCCAAAGACATGCACAGATGAAACATTCTGTGTATAATTTTCTTACCTAGAATATAAGTTTATTTTACAGATAGGGTTCACTGTTTTTTTTTTGCAAAGTAATTCAGTAGTACAGTGAACTTTCCAGGAATACATCTACTGTATAAATCAAGATAAGACTGTCCTCTTTTTCCACTCAAAATTTTGCCAAGGGTTGTTTACAGTTACGGAAATCCATGTCCCCAATGGCAAGGTCATCACCGGTGTCTGAGTAACAGGTACAACACACCTTTATCAAGCTGCTTTTGCAGCTGTCACAGGGCAAGGATTGTTGGTAGATCGAATTCTCTGGCAGCTTTACTGTCTCTTTTAGGACAGTTGTGCCCCAACATTTACAGATTGATAAACACTATTTGATTATAAATCATTTCCCTTTCTTTTTTCTCTTACCAACAGGGCATCATATTGATTCTTTTTTTTTTTAAAGATTTTATTTATTTATTTGACAGAGAGAGAGATCACAAGTAGTCAGAGAGGCAGGCAGAGAGAGAGAGAGGAGGAAACAGGATCCCTGCTGAGCAGAGAGCCCGAAGTGAGGCTCGATCCCAGGACCCTGGGATCATGACCTGAGCCAAAGGCAGAGGCATTAACCCACTGAGCCACCAAGGTGCCCCCATCATATTGATTCTTAATGAATTGTGCAGGGTGGCTATATTCTTCATATTCTGTATTCTTTGCTATCTCAAAGTAGTAAAGGAAATATTGTAAAATACAATGCAAAAGAAGTGTTGAGTCTAATAGAGTTGAGGCCACTTGGTATAGGCAATTTCTCCAGAACCTAGGATCTAAAGAAGAGCAAAAGACCAAGACCAAGACCAATATTTTTCCAGCAGAAAAATGAGAATGAAGACTTGAAAAAGATGTGCCTCTGTTCTGTACACAGGTAGTCCCTGACTGCTCGGTCTCCTTCAGTGCTCTCTTCTCCTGCCTGCCCCTTCGTTCTTCCACTCTCTCATTCTAATCCTCATCTTTGGAAGATGTATCCTATTCATAAAGCTTCAACCACCATTTCTATGCACATGATTCCAAGTCTACCCTCCAGGTCTGAGAGATCCTTCAATTTCTTTTTTGGATGAGCCACATCTATGTTGTGTTACACCCCAAATACATGCAGCAAATTATATTCATCATCTTCCCCCAAAACTTGGTCTCCCATTGGTGTTCCCACTATTAGCTAACAACTTCCTTATCCTCCCAGTCACTTAGCATTACAACTTCAGATAAGAAATCCAGAGTGATCTTTAACAACTTTTCAACCCCACATGCACCTTAACCAATTATCAAGGTCTGTCCATTCTACCCAAACATCTCTCTGAAATCTTTCTCAGTGATGTGCTAGTAAAATGACTTCCCAAAAAATAAGATTTTTTTAAAGCCCTAATTTGTAGTGCTTGCTAATTTCTGTGATGCAAATATTCTCACTATGGCCAATTTAAAACTACCAAAAGTTTAACATCTGGCTCATAAAATTCCTGAAAATTTCACAATAAGCTCTTGAGAGCCAGTGCCCCCTTTCTATTTCTACTGCTGCCACCCTAGTTTGGTCACTTGTCATGTATTTTCTGAGCTATTTAGAAGCTTATAAATTAGTCTGTGTACCCCTCGCTGCAACTACATCTGTGCATAAAATTCTTTTACATTTCTTTGTTGCATATAAAATAAATGTCAAGTCTTGTATGGAAAGCCTTCCATAATATGGCCCTAGTCTACCTAGTCTGTTTCCAAGGAAGGATTTGCTAAGATGAGAAGGCTGGAACTGAGAATGAATGAAGGAAATGTGGCTCAAGAAAGAAGCAAACACCAGATTATGAAGGGCTCAGTATACCACATTTCCCAGCTGATACTTCTTATAAGTAGAGAATTTATCTTGCTCAGGCAGAGAATAGCCTATGAGGATACAGATGCCTTTCATGGAATCCAATGAAAAGCTGAACGGCCAGGCCTCTGTAAGGACTGGAACTTGCCTCCAGGAACTCAGTTGCAGAAGTGCACCAACCTTTACTTTAAAGCTCTGGAATTAATGTGACTCAACTCTCAACAGCTTATTCTTATGTCTCTCAGTTTAAATGCAAAAGAGAATCAGATTGGTCCAGTTTGGGTCAAGAGTGCGTTCCTAGGTCAACAGCTATGACCAGAGCCACATTGGTCATTTTCATACACCACGATGCTCAGAGAACAGAGATCCCAGACTCAGCAGAGATCCTCAAAACTGTCTGCTTTAGTCAGACACGTAATTACTCAGAGCTGAGGGCAGAAAAATCATGGCCAATTGTATCAGTTAGGAATGCTTTGGGCTGCAAGTAACAAGAACATGCTACAGTGACTTAAACAAATGAAAATGAATTATTCTGACATACCGAGAAGTCCAGCTATAGGTATTACTAGTGTGAGTTCAGCAGCTCATCAGTCGTAAGGCCATAATCCCTGTGATTCTCTTGACTTCTTGCTCTTGGTCCTGTGCTGCTGTAGTTCCAGTTAGTTACATACACATTTGAGACCTAAAATGGGGAAAGAGTGATGCCAACTGTATCCCTTGCCATTTATGAGGAGAGCCCAAAAGATTTCCAAGAACCTCTGAAGAGACTTGTACTTAGTTGTCATTGCCATACATGGTTCACATGAACCCTTCTCACTCCAAGAGAGACTGAGAAAGCAGGAAACAGTGTCACAGTTAGCTTAGATCAACCATGATATACAACTAGATACATGAAGATCCCAAACAAAATTGAGGTCATTAAGTATGGCAGACAGACTGAGGTAACCGCCAAAGATCCCCACCTTCTGGCTTTTACACTCGTGTGTAATTCCTTCTCCTTGAGTGTGGGCGGGACCTGTGACTTGCTTCCAGTCAATAGAATATGAAAAAAGTGATGGAATGTTAGCTCTGTGATTGTTATATTATATATGATTCTGTCTTGCTAAGACTCATTCTAGAGACTCTCTCCTCCAAACTGGCTTTGAAGAAATAAGCGGCCATGTTAGGAGGATCACATGGCAAGGCACTGAGGCTGCTCTCTAGGAGCTGAGCCAGCAAGAAGCCAGGATTCTTGGTCCTACAATCACAGGAAGTAAATTCTGCTAACAACCTGACTGACCTTAGAAGTGGATTCTTCACCTGTCAAGTCTCCAGATATGAATGCAGCCAGATAACACATTGACTCCAGCTCTGTGAGACCCTAAAGAAAGGATCCAGCTAAGTCATACCCAGATTTCTGATCTACAGAAACTGTGGGATGATCAGTGTATGTTGCTTTAAGTCACGAAGTTTTTGGCAACAGATAACTAATACGTCAAGGGAGAATTGAGGAATATTTATGGTGGAGGCAAACAACAGCTTCCACTATACCAGTCGTGTTTGATTTCATTTCTTTTCTATATAGACCATTTTTTACCTTCGTCCATGTTTCATTATGTTCCTTATGTCTAATCTCTAGGCCTGAATCTTAAATCTACAAAGATCATGACTCCCATCTGCTTTGTCACTACTCCTCTTGGAAATACCTTTCTTGACTCTGACACTGCGCTGCCCTTGTTTCTTTCAACCTCTCCTCCGTGGGTGTCACTGAGGTTCACTTCTTGACCTGACACTCTTCTCTCTAGCTACATTTATCCAGCTCCCTGTTGATAGTCTACTGTTATTCTAAAGTCAAAGTGGTTGAAACCCACTATTCCTTCTCTCTATGTCCCATAATCCAGCCTTCCTCCCCAACCCTCCTTCTCTGTTAGTAGCACTGCAGTACTTTTCATCTTTCAGAATTAACATCTTGAAAGAATCATTGATTCCCATCACCCATCATCAAATGCTGGAGATCTTCCTCATAATGTCTCCAAAAACATCCATTTCCTCCACTACCTTCCTGTTTCAGGACTTTAGAACCTCTTGTTGGTATTACCTCAAAGCTTGCTCATTGATCTTCCTACTTCAATTAATTATACATCACATGCTCAGAGCTTTCATTTATCTTCTATCTCAAAATCCCCTTTATTGTTTATGCCATTTAATTTTGAGTTTTCCCTGACAGTCAAAAACTTCCTGGCAAATGCAGTCCATATCCCACAATTAACATCTATTTCTAGGCTCTACTGCATTCATTTCTGGATCCAAACATGAGGCAAATATATGGACATTTTCTTTTCTCTAAATGCATTAATTCCTAGGGACGCCTGGGTGGCTCAGTTGGTTAAATGCATTAATTCCATGTCTGCCCCTGAACTAGGTTGGAAGCTTCTCTTAGGATATAGATTCCTATTTGGTTTGTATTCCAATGGCAGTCGTTATAATATACAGTTGACCCTTTGCTAATGTGGGGGTTGATGGCACTGACCCTCCTCTAACTTCACATGGTCAAAAATATATGCATAACTTTCAACACCCCCAAAACTCAACCACTAACTGCCTACTGTGGACTGGAAGCCTTACCAATAATATAAGCAGTCAAATACTTGTTTTGTATGTTACACACATTACATATGATATTCTTATAGTACAGTAAGCTAGAGGAAAGAAAGGGTTATTAAGAAAATAATGACAAAAATACATTTACAGTGCTGTGCTGTAAAAAAGTCTATGTATAAGTGGACCCACACAGTTCAACCCGTGTCTTCAAGGGTCAACTGCAGTTGCAACATATTCCACATGTTGATTAGGAATATACCATAGTCAAGTTAGCACAAAATATGCTACAACTTAAGATACTGACAGCTTTGGAACAATTAAGTATCTAAGGAAAAAAAGCCAATTTCTGCATTACATGATAGAATATATTATTTCCTCACTAGTTCTTATGGGTTGAATTATGTCCCCCAAAAATATATGTTGAAGACTGAACCACCAGTACCTCAGATTACAGTCTTCTACAGAAATGCAGTCATTGCAGATGTTATCAGTTAAAATAAGGTCATACTAGAGCAGTATGGGCCCTTAGTCCAACATGCCTGTTGTCAGGATGAGAGAGAATGCCTTACGAGGGTGACTATAGTTGGAGCATCACACCCACAAGCTAAGGAATGCCAAGGATTGCAGGCCATAACCACAAGTTCAAAAGGGCAAAGATGGATTCTATCCAGAATTGCATAGAGAGCATGGCCATGCTGAGACCTCGATTTGAGACTGTTAGCCTATAGAACCAAGGCAAAATAAGTTTCTGTTGTTTTAAGCCATATGGTTTGTGGCACTTTGTTATAGCAACCGCAGGAATATGCAGATCTTTAAAAATCATGTCTAAACACCAATTTTAAAAAGCTTACTCTATCTCAGTGTGACCTAAAGCCTTGTATGTGCTGTCTGTTCCCCACACCTGCTTCTGAAGCCAGTGCCTCCTCTGTCCTTTCCGCTCCCCTAATTCATCAAGGCCCTATCTTCCTCCAGGCCTTCAACATGCTATTCCATCTGTTGGGTAACAAGAGTCTCTTCTCCTGGCTGGCTCCTTCTCATCCCTCAGCTTCAATGTCCCTTCCTAAAAAGGTTGATTTCCCTCCTATTATTCACTTTAATAACATGGTTTTCTTTCACCTTAAAGCATCATCACAATTTGTATCCTCACTCCCACAAAAATGTACCCCCAAGGACTGGTGCCATGTCTTTTGGGGATGCTACTGAATGTCCGACACCCAGCAGAGCACCTGGCACATACTAGGACACCATATGATCAAGTCCAAGATCCTGAGATATATGCCCAATGTCAGGTGCCCAGGTATCCACATACCTACAGTCTGTGCACTGACAATGGCTGTAGTTCCTAATGTGATGGGCACAAATATACTGCAGCAAACTTCACAGCTTCTTGCTTTCCCAATATTTCAAGGGAGTTCTTGAGTCACTTTGGTTCTGAAGAGGGCAGTGTGTGGGGTTATTGGATACGTCTGAGGGAGAGGCTAAATGAGTCATGTTAGTAAGGGTATGAAGCTACCCACTGAAGAAGTAAAAAGGTGGGAAAGAGAAGGGAGACTGAGAAATTAGGGAGATTATAAGAGGACAGGTGAGATCAGGACACAGGACTGCCATGGGTACCCTGGCAGAGGTGATGGTGAAGACAATGGTCAACATTTCATGGTGTGTTGTACGGTATGCTCCTTCCTTTCTCACTCCACTTCCAAGAATATCTATATTAAAGCTTTTCATTATTATTTTTTTTAAGATTTTATTTATTTATTTGACAGACAGAGATCACAAGTAGGCAGAGAGGCAGGCAGAGAGAGAGAAAGGAGGAAGCAGGCTCCCTGCTGAGCAGAGAGGCTGATGTGGGGCCCGATCCCAGGACCCCAAGATCATGACCTGAGCCGAAGGCAGAGGCCCCAGCCCACTGAGCCACCCAGGCGCCCCTTCATTATTATTCTTATTCATCAAGGATTTTGGTGTCATATTTGCGATTCCTCTGGAAAGGCTACCACCTATACAAAAAATCCCAGATTAATCCAACTGCTTTAAAAATCATCCCTATTCCAATTTACTGTCCATCTGCTGATACCTCTCTTTCTGCTGCCTGAGCATCAATCCTTTGTCATTATCAGGAAAATACATCCCAGACCTCTCCATTGTCTCAGACTGAGCAGTTCCTCTGGGAATCACACAGTAGTTGAGACTACTTTGGAATTTTGGAACCAGACAGGGGTTCAAGTCCCAACTCTGTCAATTAGTAGTGGGTAGAACTGGACAAGTTATTTAGTAATATGCACCATCTAGAGTATATTGTGATAATACGGAGTGTTTAGCACCATGCTTGGCACACAATTAGAGCTCAGTGTGTGACAGTTATTCTTTTGGTGCTCCTTATGACTAATAAGGTGACAAAGTATCTGAGCATTACCTCTACGACTTTCCCCCAAAATTTTCAAAGAGCTGGAGGTCCTCAGAGCCATTGTGGAATTCTGAGGGTGAGGGGGAAAGTATAAAAAGTAATGGTTCCAGTTAAAGGAGATTTTTGTCACACAGAGAACACGGGGGGCCCGGTAACTAATGAAAGCCCAAGTCCTAAGCTTTAAGTAATGGAAATACAGAGTCCTCTTTTGACCACACCCTTGCTTCTCCTAACTCCAAAAGGAAGAGGGATGCAGAGCAAAGACACACTGAGAGGGGAGCTCTTAGTAGGGGAGCAAAGGGGCCAAACCTCTCTCCCCTCCCCTGGACACACTCCATCCTCCTCTCTTGCACAACTGGGTGAGAGGCAGGGCAGGGCTTCTCCTTGGGTGGCTCCCTCCATACTAAAACAACTTGGACTAGCTTGGACTAGTAGAAAGACAGCTTGAAAAGCTACTTGACTACAGACCTCCAGCTGATGGGACAAAGATTTCCAGAGCAGGAAAGGAAATAGGGGCTCAAGGTATATGTTCTGTCCAAGGACCCCAATCATGAGAGACACTAGTGTTCTCCACATTAAAGTTTTGCAAGAACCTAATCTTGGCCACAGATGCCTGCAGGGAGTTAGGTCTCACCAACCTCTGCTTCCAACACATTCAACACATTTGGGGGTTTTCATGTACTGACTCAAAGATCTCAAGTCACATATTCCAAAACCTGTTTTTCTTTTCTTCCATAGTTATAGGTCCTGTATTTGTTTTCATTTATTGTATAACAATTTACCACAAATTTAGCAGCTTAAAACAGCCCTCACTAACTAACTCAAAGAGGCTGCCCACGCTAGCTGATATCTTGATTTTAGCTCCTAGATCTGCCAGGATTCCTTGCCTCAGAGCCCACTCCCGCCCCCAATCTTCAAGCCAGCATTGACAGGTTGAAACTTTCTCCTGCTGCTAATCTCTAACTTCCTCCATCTCTAACCTCTACACCCGATTTAGAGGTCAGGCCTACCTGGATAATCTTCCTATCTTAAAGCTGATTAATTTCGAACACAACATAATCACAGGAGTGGTATCATATTTGCAAGATCCACCCATATTCCAGTGGAGGAGATTATACAGGGTGGAGAGCCCTGGAGTATCTTAGATCTCTGTCCACCAGAGACCCCTACCTTTAAGCTTCACAAGTGGATCCCCAAATAAAGACTACACTTCCCAGCCTCCCTTACAGCTAGGTACAGCCATGTAGTTAAGTGCTGACCAAAGAAGTGCTGTAGAGCAGCTTCCCAGAAACTTCTTTAAAATACTACTGTTGCCCAATAGCTATCTGTCCCCTCTTGTTTTGACTCCTTCTTGCCAGCTGGAACATGTGATTTAATGTCCAGAACTTTCGCAGCAACTTGGACCATAAGAATAGGAGCCCCATGCAAAGACAGTGGAGCAGGAGGATGGAAATAACCTGGCTGTCTCCAATCTTCTACAGAACTCTACCCAGTGGCGGGCTGTTAAACATTAAACCACAGGCTCTCGGAAAGGCGAACCCCTGATTTGTAACATTTGCCAGTTTCTGTGATATAAATACTCCACCCTGGCCAGTTTCAAGGTGCCACTCTGACGTCCCTGAACTTGGAGCTGGGCGGAGATGCTAGCAATCGGTTCTCAAAAGCTGGAACAAGCCACCCCCGGGCCACCCCTGGCTGGAGCTGCTCTGGGCGGCCCACCTCCAGGCTTTAGTTTCGAGAAAAAGAACCTCCGAGAAAAAGAACCTCCACCTTCTTCAAGGGACAGTTATTTTAGGGTTTCTGTTGAATGCAGACAAACCTGACCCAAGGCTAATTTGCTCCGGTTTTCTCTCTCAAGCACTGAATTTTTTTTCGCGCGGGTTTTTCTCTGTGTGGTTTGGGCCCAGACCGAAACAGAAGACTGGGTTCCGGGGCGACAGGGTTTACCTGGGGCGTGTCCCCAACGGGGCCGCTTCGTCAGAGCCACGTCTCTGGAAGATGCACTCCAGCACTTCAGACAGCAGAGCCCGACCCACCTTACAAGCCGCGGAAGGACCCGGAAGAGTGACTTCCAGAGAAACAGCAATCGCCATGCCCACAGGGACTTCCGGTCGGCCCCGCGGTGGGAAACATTTGAAGCCAGGCTACCACCCCGGGAGTATGTGACATGGACGCCCCTCCTCACAAAGTCGCCTCCAAGACCAGGGAAGTTCGAGGCCCCGTTCGAGAGCGGAAGAAAGTTCAGACCAAAAAAGCCTCAGCACGACCGGAAAACACCCACACGCCTCTCTGAAGATGGAGCGGGAAAACACCAGAGGCCAAGGCTTTCCCCTCAGACTTGAGTAGCACGGGACCCCTGAGCATGAATCTGCCACAGCGAAGGGGCTAGGCCTTTACCCACCCGCCCGGCGCCCGGAGCCAGCCGGAGAGTGGCACCCCCTCTGTTACCGACATGTGTCCCCGCGGCGCCGGCGGCCCTGTGAGAAGACGGCTTGATGTCCTTACCTGAACCTGGAACCCAGCAATGGCGCCGGCGCTCCCAACAGACACGGTCTAATCTGCGGCTTCCGCTCCCTGCCTTCCCGGGGCTCTTCAAAACGTAACATGCAGGGGAGCCTGGATGGCTCAGTGGGTTAAAGCCTCTGCCTTGGGCTCAGGTCATGATCTCAGGGTCCTGGGATCAAGCCCCGCATTGGGCTCTCTGCTCCGCAGGGAGCCTGCTTCCCCTTCTCTCTCTGCCTGCCTCTCTGCCTAGTTGTGATTTCTCTCTGTCAAATAAATAAAATATTTCTTTTAAAAAAATGTAATGTACAGGGGCGCCTGGGTGGCTCAGTGGTTAAGCGGCTGCCTTCGGCTCAGGTCCTGATTGGGATCGAGCCCCGCATTGGGCCCCCTGCTGGGCAGGAAGCCTGCTTCTCCCTCTACCTCTCCCACTCCCATTCTTGTATTCCCTTTCTCGCTCTCTCGGTCAAGTAAATAATTAAAATCTTTAAAATATATATATACACACACACACACACACACACACATAAGGTAGAGTTCAAGGTCCTCCTCCATCTCTTGGTGTAAGAGCTATCTCGGAGGAACGGCATTGACCACCTATGATCCACCTGGACTTCCTTGTCAAAACTTCTTTCTTCTTCTTTTTCCTTCTTCTTTCTTCTTCCTCCTCCTCTTCTTCTTCCTCCCCCCCCCCTTCTTCTTCTCCTTCTCCCTCTTCAATTAGCTAGAACCTGTACCTGGTGCTTTAAAAAGAATTTTGATTGGTGGTACCTTCCAGGTATTCAAGCGTGGCAGAAATTATTCTATGTGGGACACTGGGCATTGATGGCACTAAATTCATGAACATCATGTAAATCTGCTAACTCATGCACTTAGCTAAGAGAGATACCTTGTTTGTCATTAAAAATAGAAATCAAAATTAATTCATTAAATAGAAATCAAAGCACAATTAACAGAAGGGGACTAATCTATTCTGTTCTTTTAGATTTATCATTATTAAAAGATGCTCCCTGATGAGGAGGTGGGGAGCTGGGGAAGGATGCAACTCAAAGCAGACCTCCTTCATGAACTGGGCCCCCTCACCACGAATCACATTATGTAAAAAATAGTAACAATTTAAAAGTTTTAGAAGAAGACTCAGTATTTGTTATTGGTTGAATTGTGTCCCCCCAGGTACCGAAGAACGGAACTTCATTGGCAGGTAGAGTTGTTGCAGCTGTAACTAATTACAGTATGATCCCACTTGAGTAGGGTGGGCTCCTAGTCTAGAGTGACTTCCTAAGACAGCCATGAAAAATACAAGGAGAACACTACATGAGGATGATGGTAGAGACTGGGTTAGTACAACTACACACCAAGGAGCCCCATGTTGCCAGCAAACCCATTCAACTTAGAAGAGGAAAGGAAGGAATCCTCTACAGGTTTCAGAGGGAGCGTGGCCCTATTGAAACTCTGATTTTGGACTTCTAGGCTCAAACTGTCAGATAGTAACCTTTGGTTGTTTTAAGCCAACCACTTTGTGATTATTTTGTTACAGAAGCCTAGGAAACTAATACAATACCCCGTCTCCAGACTTTCAAGAAGACATTGCTTTAATGGCAGAAACTTTGTTAAAATAAGGCAAGCAGGCAAACATATACATACACACTAAAAATGAGAAAACCTGGAGCCACACACCACTTGTATCATAGTGTTTCTTCTTAGATCCCTTGTCCTTTCACCCAGCACAACTGGTGACATCTACCAGGGCTGAAAGTGATGTGAGCAGTGCACTTTCTGTTATAGATATGATATAGATAGATAGTGTCTTTTTTTAATTAACATATATTATTTGTTTCAGGGGTGCAGGTCTGTGATTCATCTGTCTTACACAATTCACAGTGCTCGCCATAGCACATACCCTCCCCAGTGTCCATCACCCAGCCACCCTGTCCCTCCCACCCCCTCCACTCCAGCAACCCTCAGTTTGTTTCCTGAGATTTAGAGTCTCTTATGGTTTGTCTCCCTCTCTGGTTTCATCTTGTTTCATTTTTTCCTCTCTTCCCCTATGATCCTCTGCCTTGTTTCTCAAATTCACATATCAGTGAGATCATATGATAATTGTCTTTCTCTGACTGACTTACTTTGCTTAGCATAATACCCTCTAGTTCCATCCACGTCATTGCAAATGGCAATATTTTATGGCTGCATAGTATTCCATTGTATATATAAACCACATCTTCTTTATCCATTCATCTGTCGAAGGACATCTAGGCACTTCCCATAGTTTGGCTGTTGTGGACATTGCTTCTATAAACATTGGGGAGCACGTGCCCCTTCAGATCACTGCATTTGTATCTTTGGGGTAAATACCCAGTAGTGCAATTGCTGGGTTGTAGGGTAGCTCTATTTTCAACTTTTTGAGGAGCCTCCATACTGTTTTCCAGAGTGGCTGCACCAGCTTACTGCAAGGTATTTCTAATAAAAGTTATTGATAAAAAAAATATTAAATTAATTCCTTTAAGGAAATTGTATGGTTGGATATACCAAAACCTACATTTCTTTTTAGAAAACCCAACTAGGCTTCAAGACCTTCCAAATTCAAAAAGATGTTAAGCATCTGCTATGTGCAAGACTTTGCTGTATTCCCTGATTTAGGATTATAAAGAATGAATACAACACTGTATCATCAAGGAAACTACAATCTAGAACAGGAATAAGAAACACACATAAGAACTATTATGTAACTGTTGTAATGAATTATCTTTCATAATACCATGAAGCCAGTACTTAGCTCACTTCACTAAGACTCACAGCTTAGACTCATAGCTTACTCATCAAGGCCAGCTGCAAGGTCTCACTGCAATATGGCCACAAAGTGTTGTGCCCAAAGCTGCCATCTCATAAACTACACAGTCTCAAAGTCTGCTTTAAGATCATCCAGCCCAGGGGCGCCTGGGTGGCTCAGTGGGTTAAAGCCTCTGCCTTCGGCTCAGGTCATGATCTCGGGGTCCTGGGATCAAGCCCCGCATCAGGCTCTCTGCTCCGCGGGGAGCCCACTTCCTCCTCTCTCTCTGCCTGCCTCTCTGCCTAGTTGTGATTCCTCTCTGTCAAATAAATAAAATATTAAAAAAAAAAAAGATCATCCAGCCCAGGCCTGGAAACCTGACATCCTCCTTCTGAGACATGGCTCAGACTCAAGGTGATGTCCCTTCCTCACTGCAATTAGCATACCAAGCTTAGCTCTGCTCGAGCAACAGACTGTTCATATGGTCTTTTCAGGATACAACAGTCGACATCCCTTTCTTCTGCCAAGAGGAATCCCTCTTATCTGGTATTCATTCATTCTATGTGGTTGAGCCTAGAGCTTTCCCTCCAACCTCCCCAGGCATGGCAGTTACCCTAGGGATGGACACATGACCTGAGCTGGTCCCATCAAAGTCTTGATTAAGAGTTTGGTCCTTGGGGGCTCCTGGGTGGCTCAGTTGGTTAAGCAACTGCCTTTGGCTCAGGTCATGGTCCCGGGGTCCTGGGATCGAGCCCCACATTGGGCTCTCTGCTCAGCAGGGAATGAAAAGAGAAAAAGCACAGGAGGGGCGCCTGGGAGGCTCAGTGAGTTAAAGCCTCTGACTTTGGCTCAGGTCATGATCCTGGAGTCCTGGGATCAAGTCCCACATAGGGCTTCCCAGCTCTATGGGGAGTCTGCTTCTCCCTCTGACCTCCCCTCTCATGCTCTCTCTCACTCTGTCTCTCTCTCTCTCTCTCAAAATAAATAAATAAAAATCTTAAAAAAAAAGAGGTTTTTTTTTAGATTTAAAAAAAGTTAGATTTAAAAAAAAGAATTTTTTAGAATTAAAAAAAAAAGGTTCTTGGGATGGGATGTTCAAACTATCTAACACTGAAATACAGGACCAGCTAAATAAAGACGAGGGGTGGAATAGGCAGGATTCCCCATCATTATCCTTATGAGAGAAGCAAGGTAACTGATGATACTGCTCTATCTTGGGATTCAAACCCTTCAAGCCAGTTCTTTGGGAGACATGACAGAAACACATCAGGATCTTGGAATTTGTTAGCTACCTCTTAACAGCTTCAGTAAGATATTTTAAGAAGGGCAGAGGATGCTGGCCGTGCTAGCCCATTTGAAGGTATAAAGAAAACAGCCAACAGCTCTGATAGTCATAACAGTTCATGTCCACTGAGTGCTTCACCTGGATTCCTCATTCAGTGGTCATAATAATTCCACAGAGTGGAGACAGTGGTTATCCCTACTTTACAGTTAAAAAACCCCGAGGCCCAGGGAGATGCAGTATCTGACCAAGGCCATACAGCTAGAAAGTGGCAGAACTGGGAAGAAGACTCAGCCAACCTTGCTCTGGAGCCCAGGCTTTTCCGTTTTCTGCCTGCAGCCAGGCAACAGCAGAAGGTCAGATAATGTGTGCCTTGCAGAAGAGCCAGAACTTCTGTTCTCATCAAAGGTGCATGAACAAACGGGAAAACATAGCAGGACTGGGCCTTCAGAGCAGGCAAAGAAACAGAGTGGGAATTCATGCCTAGAAACCCTCCCAAACACCTTCTGCCTCACAGAACCAAACATTTCTACGAAAGCAGCATTCCCTGGGATGTATCTCAGCAAGGGCAAACCCCTATTGTAGTAGGTTTTCCCAAAGCTGAGGAAGACATTGGAGCCATTAAGCTAGGGGTAAAGAGTACGGGCAGGAATACAGATATCACAAAGATGGGCTTCAAGTCTAAAAACCCAGGCCCTACTAGATCTGGGCCTTTAGCCTTCAGGGTCGCCAGAGATCAGATCCACCACGCTCTAGCCGAGTTCTTAAAGGAGTTTTATCGCCAAGGAAATGTGTCTGCGAACAGATGATCCCCCAGGCTCTACAGAAATTCCCAGGTTCTCTCCACACACCATCCATCCAAAAACCATTTCAATGGGAAGAGAGCTACTGCATAGGCACAGCACCCAGGCAGGCCCATGGAACATCTAGCTGCAAGGCAGGAACAATGGTTCCCAGATTAGCTGACCGGGAATCCACACCACCTTTGGAGCAGGGAGCCCTTCCCAGCCCTTACCTGCAGGAAGAAGTATACAATTTGGACCAGTGACTACAGTTTTTCCTTCTCCCTTTCCCCAAATAGCAATGTGTGACCTGTATGTCTCAGGTTCCTTGATTGTAATGTGGGATATTTGTATTTACCACATGGGATTGTTGTGAGGATGAAATCAATTCAGTTTTAAAAATGCTTAGAGTTCCAGGGCACATGGATGTCTCAGTGGGTTAAAGCCTCTGCCCTCAGCTCAGGTCATGGTCCCAGGGTCCTGGGATCAAGCCCCACACCAGGCTCTCTGCTCAGCAGGGAGCCTGCTTCCTCCTCTCTCTCTCTCTCTCTGCGCCTGCCTCTCTGCCTACTTGTAATCTTTGCCTGTCAAATAAATAAATAAAATCTTTAAAAAAAAAATTTTTTTAGGGGCACCTGAGTGGCTCAGTGGATTAAGCCGCGGCCTTCGGCTCAGGTCATGATCTCAGGGTCCTGGGATTGAGCCCCGCATCGGGCTCTCTGCTCCGCAGGGAGCCTGCTTCCTCCTCTCTCTCTGCCTGCCTCTCTGCCTACTTGTGATCTCTCTGTCAATTAAATAAATAAAATCTTTAAAAAAAAAAATGCTTACAGTTCCTTACAAGAGTAGGAGCTCAATTTGTGTTGGGTGTGGTTGTTTTCTGTGACTTGGGTATGTAAGAAATAATTTGAATTATTCATGATAGATTGTCAGAACTGAGTGGTCACCCAGGGACATTCACAATGGACATCCCCTGACAACCCTGGACTGGAATGCAATAAGCTGTGATGTCCCTGGGTGCAGTGGCTAGATCTGATTTTTTACTGTAAAGGCGGGTATGTCAGGTTTCTTATGAGGTAGTAGTGCTACTTTAAGTTGGATCATTCTTAAAATTGTACGTCTAAGAGGGAATGTATGGGCAGGTGAGTTCCTGCACATGGGGCAATCAAAGAATGGAAGGGAATGGACATCCATGGGATATCATATAGTAACTGAACCCCATTTTGTGATGATGCCCCTTTCGGGAACCCTGCAAACCTCAAAAGCAAGGGATTGTAGGGCATTTGGGCAGCTCAGTTGGTTAAGCCTCCTCCTCAGGTTCGGCTCAGGTTGTGATCTCAGGGTCATGAGATCAGGCCCTGCATCAGGCTCTGGGCTCAGTGGGGAGTCATCTTGGGATTCTCTCTCCTCTGTCCCTCTCCTCCCCCTCCCCGCTCTCTCAAATAAATAAATCTTAAAAAAAAAAAAAAGGCAAGGAGTTGTGTGTTTCAGTTTTCCTGGAGTGAGGGGTGTTTAAAGGAAATGGGAAACATTAGAAAACGGTGGAACAGATTGTGGTGATGAATGGTGGGATTGAGACGTCAGAATTCTAAGGCTTCAGAGATCCTCCTCCCAGATCCCTCTTCTCCAGACACTAAAGGCTCTGGCAACATTTGCTACCACATTTGGCCCATCTTCCTACAGGACTACTGCCTCTCTAGCTGGTCCATCTGTGCTAGTCTAGCCTTCCCTGTGGGTCAAGAACCCACACCTGAGGGACCCGTGTCCTCTCTGCTCCGCACAGCCCCAACCACACAGCTGGTACACAGTACCTAATGGACAACAATTTAGATTGCTAAGATTTTGAACTATTTTATTTGAAGAGATTTTCTTCTACAGTTCTAGTTATAAACACAGAACAAATGCTATTTGAGTGAGGGCATCATAGGCATCATTGTATTTGGACAAATCATATCATAATCTTTACATTTTAAGCCATACTTGAAGACACAATACAACCTTTTTAACAAAGTGTCAGTCATAACAAAACATAATTGTTCATTCTACAGATTATTCACTCTTCTAAAATAACCACTACATATGAAAACATTGTAGAGACATCTAAAGAACCCCATTAAGATTTTTCTTAGAAAAATGACACAATAATGCAAATTACATTTTCCTTTTCTTTACTAGGAACAAACTGTGACATCCATTTGAGAAAGCAGCAGCCAACCCTACCAAAGTCATCTCAGTGGACTTTCACTCCTCAAAATTGGCCATCTTTTACATTTAATGTGTTCTAGAGGAATGATAAAAATGGTGATGTCAAGTGCAGAAGTTAGCATTATGTCCATTGGTATGTATTTTATACCGTGTTCCTAAATTAACACAAGAGAATGAAAACAGCAAATATTCTTACATGAATGAAACGTAAGGAGAGAAAAATACCCTTTGATAAGTGATCACACAGGTTGCGTCAACCGACTTTCCGTCAGGACCGGTGTCTTAATGACCATTTAGTAATGCTTTTTATGGAAGTGTTTTAAAGGCATAGGTACAAACACACAAGTGAAGAGTTCCCCTCTCCCCCAATACTCACTTCCCTGACTTTGCTCCCCCTTCTCAAGGGATTGAGCTGTTGAGCCCTTAGCCACATAAGCTGTGTGCCTAGTAATTATCTTTAAAGCAGATCACATTTTTTTTTTTGGAAAAATGAAGTACAGAGAAGACTATGAAAGGTAGTGAGAAAAAAAGCATACCCTTAGAACAGAAACCTAGGTTGTGATGTTCAAATTTAGAGAAAAGATGGTTCATAAGAATTGTTAGATCATGAAGCAGTAGACAGACGAGAGGCAGCCAGGCCACAGAGCCCCAGTATGCCCGACAAATGTGGGCATCTTAGAGGACATGGGTTACAATGATATAGCAAACATTTTCACAAGGCTGTAAGCACTCCAGGTCAGGGGGCGTGACTCATTTACATCTATATCCCTAGTTCTTAATATATTGTCCTGCACACAACAGACTTTCAGTAAGTATTTCTGGGAACCAGGGAATGGAGCTGAATCAGCTCAGTGCTTTCAAAGCCTTTCTTGGGGGGTGCCTGGGTGGCTCAGTGGGTTAAGCCTCTGCCTTTGGCTCAGGTCATGATCTCAGAGTCCTGGGATCAAGCCCCACATTAGGCTCTCTGCTCAGCAGTAAGCCTGCTTTCGGCCTGCTTCTCTGCCTACTTGTGATCCCTCTCTCACAAATAAATAAATAAAATAAAATTTTTAAAAAGTCATTCTGGATGGTATCTACTCACTATTTCATTCACTCCTCTGTCTAAGGCAGGATGAGAAAGACACTTCATTCATCTCACTCTGATGGCTGGGCAATGGATGCCAGGCAGCTCTGATGACATGGACTATGAGACCAATTCCTGGCACAGAGGAAGGGAGTGCTACTGATTCATGATGCCACCATCAGAGAACAGTGGCACAGACGTTATCTAGTCAAGGAAAAGGCATCCAACAACTCACCCATGTTCCCTTTCTGTCACTATGCTGCCTCACGAGTGCTCTGTATTAAGCCACTGCTCATTAGACGCTGGTTGATCAAGAAGGCCAAGGCCTTTCCACTCAATTTACTTGTGTGGCCAAACAGGTAGGGTCATGACCTGGAAATCTGAAAACATGGCATCCACAATGCTCATTAAGTAATTCTTTACTGAAAGAAAACAAGTATTTCCTTCTAATTCCCTTTGGAGAGAAAGAGCTTTGTCCATCTGAGTACAGCTTTAACTGACATCTAAGGCGTTTGGAATTACTTGGGATTTTGGTTCAAGAAAACATGGCCGAGCTCAATTCTCTTTGGTATTCATGCTAAATCTTAATCTATTTGTTTCTTAATAGAATCCAAAACCTTCTCAGTACTTCATTGTTATGACTTAACCCACACTGTTGAAAAAATCAACTCCTACTCTTTCATCAGAAAAACTTTCAAGGATGCTAAGGGGAGAGGCCTCTGAAACCAAGAGTGTTAAGAAGAAAGCCAGAAAGAAGAACAGGGAGAACCAACCTCCCTCTGCTACCCAGATCATTCTTCATAAAACGGGTTTCTTCTGGCGAGGTGGCTCCCACTAGCAGGGGTCCTCTCGCTAACTCTCCTCCCCATCGTGGGAGGTTGGCACCCCTCAGAAGCATGTCAGAAAAGAAGGATGAAGCATTGAGAGAAAGGAAGAAAGCAGAAGAATATTATCAAAGAGTACTACACTGTACACCTGAAACTAATATAACACTGTATGTTAACTATACTAGAATTAAAATAAACACTTAATTAAAAAAAAAAAAGCAAGTCCTGGGGGATGACAGGGACCTTTCAAAACAACATTCCCTCATCATAGGTAGAGTCTTCACTACAACAATGGCACCAATGTGAGAATAGAGCTAAATTAAAATTATCCTCAAAATGCCAACATAGCTGATGTGCACAGCCCGAAGAATGATGACCCAAATCCACAGGTCAGTTCCTATTACACATTCCTCCTCGCCCAAGTACAGCTGGCAGTCCAGAGTGACAAAAACGTTGTTAGACGTCTGGACATCTTAGAGCAATAATATGCCAGGACGTGCATGCACACACACACACACACACACACACACACAGATAATATGCACATATGCACACACATCAAACCCGGTTTATAAAAAGAGCTTTGTGGATCAGAGTATTCCTTCACTTGGTCCAAGAATCTAATTGTTGGCATGAGGGAAACAGACCCAAAGAACGTAACCAGGAAGAGAACTGGTTGGCAGCAATAATATTACATTTAAATGATATGGTTATTTACAAGCAAAGGTCTAATTGTCCAGAACAAATTCAACTGGCTAGACTCTTCGGAATACACAAAGTGAAGCTTTAAAAAAGTTAAGATCTGTAGCAACAAAAGTTAACACTATCTAAAATAAATTAGATTTTTAAATATATGCAATGAAATTATAGGTCACTGGAAATTCAATTCCATAATGAATATAAATTAATATAAATCTATTATTAAAGTACCATCCCTAAGAAGATTTCAGTTGAGTTTTAAAAAAAAAAAAGGCTGAGTATTTGAATAAATGGGTATGGCTTAGAAACCCTTAAGGAACGTAAGTAGAGTACCAATATGATTATTTGGTGACAAGATCCAAGAGCTGTTCCCAGGTCCACAATGAAGGCTTGCCTCAATTTACTTAATAGAAGTATTCCTAAAAAGTTGTGCAAATAGAATTTTTACAACCAGACCCCCTATTTTCACTCTGCTCGCAGGCCATGGTTGTCAAGAAACCCTGTAGTGACCTTGTGAGAACCTGGGGAGCTCTGCCAAAGTGACTGGTCCTCTGCACCATGTCCGCGGGATGAATGCCTACCTGAGGCACTGGGTAACCTCGCAGAACACATGGATTTGCCATGACAGTTTTTTGTTTTTCTGCGGGACGTTCTTAAAGTGAGGTGCACTGTAACTGGAATGTTAGAGCAGAAGGATGGACTCCAGCTCCCAGCTTCACCATCCTATTACAAAAGATCAGAGAAGCTCAGAAAGAATAACATTTCTATAAGTATATATATTTTTTAAAGGGATGGAGCTATGACTGGCAGAAACTTTATATTCGTGTTAGCTGACTTACTGACAATTGCTGGAGCTGGGGCTCCATCTGACTCAACCACCAAGGCAAGTAGAGCAACTTCCCGAATTTCAGAGATACCACCAGAGGCCATTCCTCTTCCACAAGAGTTTCTTCCCTCTCCAGCAGCAAAGTCCCACAGCTATCCTCACCTTTCCTCATAAAAGCAAAGTGTGAATTAAAAGGCTAAGGTTAAATTAGAAAGATGTCTGATCTAAAGATGATGAACTTATCTTTCTTATCTCAAAAACAGAACTAAGTCAAAGACATTCATCAAAAGTAACTCTTAAAGGCAGTTTTTTTTTTTTTTTTCCTTATTTGGTCTTCCCTTCCCATTTAAATTTAAGACTTGATTTCAAAAAAAAAAAAAAAAAAATATATATATATATATATATCTATCTCCATCCTTCTAAACAATACATCCTCTCTTTTAAACAATACAGAATGCCTAGCAATGCAACTTATCTGCCACCTAAATGAAATAAGAGGTTACACCTGTCTATTCAGTACACATAATTGCAAAAGAAGTTTGGAAAAATAGCTGAGAAGGTTTTTAAGAAAGGTTCTGGGAGGACTGGAAGCTTGTAAGGACTCACTCTAGGGCTCCATCATTGTAAGTTTCCTGGAAAGTAGTGTGCAAATAAAATAAACACAGAACCCTATTTTTAAACCACTGGAAGTATATGTGGGTAAGAATAGGGGAGAAAAGGGGTGAATAACAGTGTTAATATAAATGTATCTCAAGTAAAATGAAAAATCTCTCACTTAAGATATTTCAAGTGACCTAAATAAAACAGATTTTAAAATGATCTTTACCATTCACATCAACTATTGACTTTGGTCCTTTACTAAAGCAGACACAATGAATCTTCTTTTTCTTGATCAGTTTAAGTCACTGGCCCAAGGGTACCATATTTGATGAAAATAGTATCATGGATTTGTTCCCATCATTTAAAAATCAATAATTAAAAAAATAACAAAGTTGGTCTCTTTTCTCCACAAGTGTTCAAGTAATTAGTTCAAGTAAGCTTATTTACAGCTATTGTACATGTGACCTACATTAACCCATTTTCTCCCTTTAGAAATTAGCCTCCCTGGAAATGGGACACTACTTTTTTTTTTTTCTTTTTCTGCCTTGAACCAGGTTTCTTTTAAATCCTAAATCGGTTCAGTCATGTTTCCGTTTTATTGGGCAGATAAAGAGAGGAAACCAGCAAGTTGTGTCCAAAGGCCGGGAAACGTCTGAATGCTTCCCAACTATCTGAGAAGATGTTGTACTTGAGAAAAACTCGATGTTCCAAGCTGGTGGACAGGGTCACATCTCTGCTCATGATGTAGATGCCGTCGTTGTGCAGCGCGCAAGTCAAGTTAAGCCCCGATTTGGACGTGTTCTCCTTGAGGTAGAGCCACTGCCGCGTAACCGTATTGTAGGACTGCACCGTGAGCATGTCCTCGCTCTGGCTGCTCCTCCGGTTGGGCCCCAGCTCATGCAGACAGCCGCCCACGATATAGATGGTCTCCTCAACAGATACCATCTGCTGCTTGCGAATGTGGACGTCACAGGTTTCAAACAGTGTCCAGATGTCGGCTGAGGGGCAATACTGCAAAATGTTCATGTTGCGGTCTGAAAGGAAGAAAGAAGCCAAATGAGGACATGGCCCTGAGCAGCACCACTGCCCGTGCACGCTATGATAACATCTGCCCCCGCCTGGACCATCTGGTCACACAGAGGCAAAACGACTCCAGAGAAGCAGAGGTTGGGACAACAGTAATGGCTGGGAGATCATCTGTTTAGAACCATCCCCCTTATCCGCATCCGGCATGCCCCTCCCTGGGAGACTCTCGGAATCAAGAAGGCCAGGACACGGTCTGCTGTGATTGGAGCATTTTAGAACCACCAGTCCAATGTAAAAAGAATCAGAGCCTTGGAACTCTCCTCAATCACTAAAGAATTACTGACATCTTAATACAGGTGACAGGCGGAGCCCCAAGGGATCTACTCTTGACAAGCAACTCTACTAAACAAGACAAGTGAGCCAAGCAAGATCTTCAAGGGTTAATCTAAAGGAAACAACACACAACTGCAAGTCAGGAGAAACCCTAGAAATTCTCACTGCGGCCTTCAAGCCATAGAATCACTTGGCAATTCGATGTCCTGACTATACAGCAGAGACATACTCACAAAGGCCCTTCCCTCTCCCCGAAGCCTGCTTCCCCAGAGATGGCTGGTTCTTGTGTGGATAAAATCAGAAAGTAGATCAAAGGCTACTCTAACATTATCTTGAATTCACAGCTGCTTTAAGGAAAAATACTGCCTACTTTCTTTTTGAAAAATGCTTGTGAAATTTAAAATAACTAGTTTCATTTTTCTTTAATTGTTCTTTTTTATCCTCTTCTCCTCTAGGAAAGAGTAAGTGGCATATGTTAGCCTCAGCAGAAGAAAAAATGCTCTGAGTTATCAGAACGAATGAACTTTCTCTTTGTTGTTGTTGTTGTTGTTTAAACAAACAAAATCCATTCAGTGTAACAGACAACTCAGTTTGGGAAGAGACATGGAACTAAAGGGTACAACACTTCCTCCTGACACAGAGGGACCCACCCCCAAGTTAGCAAGGATAAAGGAGCTCCACCCCCACCTCTGGTATCAAGTTGAGGGCCTCTTAGAGGGCACAGAAAGAATGGAAAGGAGACCGAGTCCTGTGTGTGCACGTGTCCCCCCACCTGTAGAAATTTCAGAATTGCTACAGCTTTAGCAAACAGTCCCTCTCTTTTCCACCCACACTAATACCTCCTTGTATTTCTTTTTATTGTAGATATTATGAAGAAACTCATTCCAGAGACAGTCCAAGGGAGTTTGGTTCCAATGTATCAAAAGTGCTCCTTAGTAACCTGGCTTCCCACCGCATGAATAAAGGACTTATTTCTCAGTTCCAGGTCTGAAGGTCTTCCCAGGTCTTCTGTAAATGTTTTCTCTCCTCACCCAACAAGGGCTCAGACCATGATGAGGTGGTTTGAGTTGGTGGAATAACCTTTTTGCTTTTATACTGAGAGGTGATTCTGAACTTCAGCAAATCACCCTGCTTCCCTTGAGTGATTACTATTGCTCTCTATGGGGTTTCTTTTAATTTCCTCAATGCCTGCTACAGAATCAATATAATCAAACAGCTGTCATAAAAATCATGAACTATTACTTCCTAAATTTTAAAAGGCTACCTAACTTAAGAAGTCAGCCAGCCAAGAGCCCAACTTTGAGCCCTGTATTTTGTTTTATGACAATTATAATTCCTTATTTAAAATCCAGGTAACTATTAGGAAGTGCTGGGAAGATCCCACACAGAAGAGGAGGGGTGTTTCAGAGTACAAGGGACTGTCCCGCCCTCTCATCTCAGAAAACCCGTTTTCAACCCTTACACAAACACTCATCCATCCACATCACCGAACCATCCCATCACAGGTATTTGGCTCGGGGGATCCAGGGCAGGAATCACCATGGGTGGCCCGAGTGAAGAAGGTACATTAGTAGTGGCCTGAGAAACTAGAAAACACACAAACAAGGGTTTTCCAGGTCAAATCTAAAGAACATTTGCTCAGCCAGTGTCATGGAAAAACTAGGAAATCTACCAGCAGAGTACTCTTGGGTTACAGTGCTGCCTGTCAGGGCTTCCCAGCTCCTGGTCACAAGAGAAGCCAAGGGATATGTGTGCATTATGTCAGCCCACAGAGTGCATTCTGGGTTACAAAATCTGGGGAGGAATCAGAATTCTTAGAAATGTTCAAAAGTAAATAACTGTATTTACTTTCCTAAGAGAAGAGACACACAGACACCCAGAGGTACATATGCACACACAGGAATTCTCTGGGGGCTATGGTTTCGTTAAGCACATGAAGTTGACCACTGTACCCAAACACCAATGTGGAAGGTAAAAGAAATGGCTGCTAGGTCTCTCTCTCTCTCTCTCTTTTTTTTTTTTCAATTATTTGTTACCAAAAAAAGCTGCCAATTATCTTATCTTTAGTGGAAAGTCATGAGGGAGAGGCACGGATAAAAAAAAAAAAAAGCTCACTGCTTCCCATGCATTCCTCTTGGTCACTGCCTCTCCTTAGATGCATAAACACAGCACCTGTACTGAGTTCAACAGTGGCCCCCTAAAAGATATGCGCTTTCTATTGCTGTCAAATAATTAATAAAATCTTTTTTAAAAAATAAAAAATAAATAAATTTCATTGGCTGAGAGGTAACTCAGACACAAGTGGGGGAGAGAGATAAAAGGCAAGACACACTTCTACCTAGTGGGCCACCACCACCTCCTAACACAACCAAGTTTGTCACAATCATGTGAGATGCTATCTACCAAGAACAGCAGTATAAAACCTACTGGAAAAACTTATTTCCAAATTTTTAATGCCAAATGCCCACCAAAAACAGTACAGCTTAATAAATAGCATAACCACCTCCCACTTCTGGTCAGGAAAAAATTCTCTTATATTCGTGTCTCTTGTAATCCTCTTACACTATGTGAACAACAGCCTTGAGCTGAGCTTCTGGAATTGTCTGATATGTTTGTGCTCAAGAATGAAGAAAGTGAAAACACAGATCTGCAAGGATGTTCTGGCCCTAAATTCCATAGTGTTAAATGTGTTTAGGAGAAGGATGGCACTTACCCAGTCCAGTCACAAGACAGGCGGTCACAAGGCTGGATTTCCAGAGCAAAAAGAAAATACATACTCTCTTCATCACATCCTCTACCCCATTCAATTTTCATGCTCACACAAAGGCATCAAAGATCCCTTCTGTCCAAAGTACCCTTGTAATACTCAACTCTCTTCCTCCCAGATATGCAAATATCCAGTATATAATGTATGAGATTACAATATGTACATCAGAGCGTTTCCCCAGGCTGCCCAAGCTCACATGGAAGAGGATCACTTACTTGGCCCCTTCACTTACCTCTGGTCGTATATCCTCCAATGACATAAATTTTTCCCTTACACTCACACGCAGAGAACTCGGCCAGAGGATTTGGTAAGGGTGCCACAAAATTCCAGGCATCCTGCTCGGGATTGTAACACTCAACATTAGAAACGGCCTGCCCACCAATGGCATAGAGTTTTGAATTAACAGCCACAAGTTTGAAGTTAGACCTGAAAGAGAGATACAAAGGCCCAGAGAGTCAGTTTTCTTGACCATTAAAAGAAGGCAATGGCATGAACTACTAAAGCAGACTGAGGAATGTGCTGGATATCTAAAGAAAATGAGCTCTCCAAGTTGGGTACCATTCTGCCTGGGGACAGAGGAATGGCCAAATGACACCTCAAATTTCACTCCTATCTCAGAATTCACAAGAATGAAGCATTTTTCAAATTTTAGCAATTAGAGATAAGCAACTCAATATAACCAAGAGTAGTCTTGCTTAGCCTTATGCCAAGAACCAAAGAAATTTTGTATATAGTAGGCTTAATATTTCTTTTAAAAGCGGGAGCAAGTGTTCAGGGAGGAACACATAACCACCTCCCTCCCTTGTCTTTCTACTCAGCATGTTTCCCATTCTTCCTCCCCATTGAGGAGGCTCCATGTTAGGTACACGCTAGCACCTCCTATGGTGCGAATGCTAAGGGTGGATGCTAGAGGGTAGTTCAAAGACCCCTTTACCACAAGTGCACCTGACAGATCTCTCGCCCCCCCAATCCCACCACTCCATACAAAGGCATCTTACATACTGTTTCACAACACTATAGGGCTACATAAGCACCGAACTAACATATTTTGATACAGCACACTTACGGGGGATTCCATATGTTAACAAATACTTAAATCAACAAATGCTCACTTATCATAATAGAAAATAATTTTAGGGGCACCCGGGTGGCTCAGCTGGTTGAGCGTCTGCCTTTGGCTCAGGTCATGATTCCAGGGTTCTGGGATGGAGCCCTAGCTGTGTCAGGCTCCCTGCTCAGTAGGGAGTCTGCTTCTCCCTCTCCTTCCTGCTCATGCTCTCTCTCACTATCTCTGTCTCTCTCAAATAAATAAAATGATTTTAAAAGGAGAAGACACTGGTTTTAAGCCCCATATTCAGTAATACAATCAAATACTGCTCATCAGCTTCAGATGCTACATAAAAGTCTTGTAACTTTTAACTTCTGAATTGAAAAGAAAAAACTAATTTGTTCCAGTGTAGTGCACAGAAATTAATGACTCCTTGAAGGCCAGATGGGATACACATTTGGGCCAGTCTCCCAGATCGGCGCAGCAGTCTCAAGTTTACAGGAGTGTGAGCAGAGCACAATGCAACAGAAAGACCTGAAGCAGCTCTCTGACTCTAGCCCAAACACCGCAATTCACTATTGCTGGTATGGGGATAATACCCATCACAGGATGGTCAAGACATTACAGGCAACAGTATCTCAGGAAGTACCACACTGAGATAAGATACTATCATTATAATTTCTTAGTTTTCTAGTGTTTGAAATAAAGAAAGTAGACCACGTAAATTTAGAGACCACATCTACCACCAATACAACAGTGTCTTCAAAATTAACAATATGTTAAGAAAGAACGGGGGTCGAGGCCACATAAGAAAAACGCAGGTAAGAGGGTAGATGAGGAAGAAACAGGGAACAAGTCGCTCATGTGTGATCTCCTAGCAGGAGTGTAATCAACACTGATGCACCATGACATAGGACATGTGGGTAATAGCCACCTACACCTACTAAAACAGTAAGATGTTTTCAAAGGTGCCTGCAACGTGTCCGTTTAAATGAGTCTGTTTAAACGTGTCCGTTTAAATGAGTTGTTTTTCAAATCAGAAAGTGAACAGAGTACTCTTCAGCAAAAACCTCACATTGTCCATTATACCTAGCCAGCCAGTCACATTTCATGCCAACAGACTTCGCTGGGGTGGCAGTCACTGGGGGGTCTCTACTTCATGTTGCTTACTTTGCCTGCTGCCAATGGTCCTTAAAATCTGACCATGATGCCCTCTCTGTGTGTGCAAATTTGGGGAACCAAAGGAAATAAAGCTTGCAAGTAAGGACTAAATTACCAGCCTGCAATTTGTTTTTGCTCCCTAAAGGTACGCGGATAGTAAATTTTCTAAGATCAAAACAGTTTTTAATATTCATCCAGCATTTAAAAAAAGGGGGGGGCCACCTGGGTGGCTCAGTGGGTTAAGCCGCTGCCTTCAGCTCAGGTCATGATCTCAGGGTTCTGGGATCGAGTCCTGCATTGGGCTCTCTGCTCAGCAGGGAGCCTGCTTCCCTCTCGCTCTCTCTCTGCCTGCCTCTCTGCCTACTTGTGATCTCTGTCAAATAAATAAATAAAATCTTTTAAAAAAAATATTCATCCAGCATAATCACTTGTCCTAAGTAAACATGTAAGGGCTGAATGAGTAAGCAGTTAAAAGTAAACAATTCCATCTCTCCAGATCCAGCATGCTCAAATTCACTTGAAGAGAAGACGCTTTTCAATATTGAGTTGAAGATAAAACTGCCACCCCAAACCAGACCACTTAGTGAAGACGCGTCCTGCTGAGGATTATGAGCCCAGGCTCACACCGGGAGAGCTCAGCTCCACTACCCAACGGCTGTGTGACCTTGAACAAGTCAGCGAATCTTAGTTCATCTGATCCTCAGTTTCCCGACCTGTGA
Organism: Meles meles; assembly: GCF_922984935.1. NCBI lineage: Eukaryota > Metazoa > Chordata > Mammalia > Carnivora > Mustelidae > Meles > Meles meles. Next base: position 67,491,989 of record NC_060072.1, read on the forward strand.
AGTGGAGAAAGGAACATATAACACACAGGAAGAGTCGAAAAGGGGAACACCTGCAGAATGGGGTCACAAAAGGGAATGCTTTTTCTGGGCATCATAAGGCTAAATTTCTTAACTCCGAGAAGGTCTCTTTGTCATTTGTTAACTGCAACAGTCACCCTCTGGGATGTATTCTGGAATTACATACAAAGTGCTCTCTCATCCATAAATTCTCACCATGAAGCACCTCATTTCCTACTCTCTGAAAGTAACTCTTTCACTCTTTACTTCCTGAAGGGTGAAAGTATGAATCCAAGCTATGGCTTTTTTAAAAAAATTGTCATCTCTAGGGGCGCCTGGGTGGCTCAGTGGGTTAAAGCCTCTGCCTTCAGCTCAGGTCATGATCCCAGGGTCCTGGGATCGAGCCCCATATTGGGCTCTCTGCTCAGCAGGGAGCCTGCATCCTCCTCTCTCTCTGCCTGCCTCTCTACTTGTGATCTCTGTCTGTCAAATAAATAAATTAAAAAAAAATTTGTCATCTCTAGTGTTTTTTTTTTTTTTAAAGATTTTATTTATTTATTTGACAGAGAGAGATCACAAGTAGACAGGCAGGCAGAGAGAGAGAGAGAGAGGGAAGCAGGCTCGCTGCTGAGCAGAGAGCCCGATGCGGGACTCGATCCCAGGACCCTGAGATCATGACCTGAGCCGAAGGCAGCGGCTTAACCCACTGAGCCACCCAGGCGCCCCATCTCTAGTGTTTTAATATTGATCCCTGACATACTACCCTCAGGGGGTAAAAAGAATAATTTTTAAACCAAATAATGATGTATTGTAGCTACATCCTTGACTGAATTACAGTAAATAGAAATAAAGGTAAAAAAAAATGCTGATTTAACTACTACTTCACCTTAAGGAAATAAAGAGCCAGCAAATCCTTAAAAACTAAGTGGCATGAAACACGCTGAACCCTGCTACACAGATCAACAGTAGCTGTATACAGCTGTACGGCGGCCGGTGACACAGAGGTGTGAGCGGCTTCGAGTGCTGGCCCTGTAACTGTGCAAGCTTATGAAACTCACCCTCAGTTTCCCCTTGGGGAGATGGAGCCAATACTACTACCACTCCCAAAGAGCTGCTGTGAGCGTGAAATAGGAAGTGACGTCTAAAACAGTGTCTACAACATGTGGCCCGGAGTAAAGAGCTCAAGAAATAGGAACCATTGTTAGGGCTTGCTACATAGAAAAGTTTGTTGCCATAGGAGTAAACATCAGAAAGAAATGGCAAGATCTTTTCTCAACCACTCAGAAAAGACTTACATAGTTCGTGGAGCACTCGAGTCTTTGCGTCCCCTCCTCCTCCTCCTGATGCCTACCTTCTGCCACTTCTCTATGGATTAACCTCCCCTGGGGACCAGCATGTCACTACCTACTAGGTGTCTGAGAGACTGGAGAACACGAAGCAACTACTGGACAAAATCATGATGAGTGGGGGATGAATAGAAACATAGTTTTCTTTCCTTCCCACTATTCTCAGGCTCCGCTGCAACCTTAACCAGAAAGGAGACCAGAAATGCCCTAAAATACTAAACTTTGGCCTAGAGAAAAAGGGAACAGCTAAGGCTGACGACAGTAATTCCATCTCAGCCAGGAAACTTGTTTAACTCTCTCCCAGCTTCTCGTTCACACACAGAACAATTGCAGAGCAAAAGTACAGGGCAATCAGAGAGACTAGAGATGTTAGAGATGGAGAAATGAATGACCAGGATTGCTGCAATAGTAGCCAGTTCCTGCAAGTTATCACCAATGAAAGTGAGGAGGGAGGGCAAGCAATGTTGTGGGTACACAGGCTTTCACATGGATGTCCTGACAACTCCTGAGATCAAACCCACATGCAGACCACTGGGCAGTGTGGTATCCCTGGACTTCAAATCAGCCTCTCTGCTCTGCTGTGTTCTCACACTGCCATTTTCAAGTGTTCGGGCACAACAACTAACATCTCTTTCTTCCTTTTGGGGGGGGGGGGAGGGGAGGGAGCACTACTGGTCACATGCACCATTTTCTCCAGGGTGCAAAGGGCTTTACAGAATCTCTCAAAGCTAGGGTTCCTGCCTGCCCCATACAATAAGATTCTGAGATCACCACCCTATTCAGTCGTGAGGAATGTGGGCTGCTTTGCATTTGACCACTTTGTCATAGTAAAACAGTAAAGGTACATCACAGAGGCAGTGAATCAAGCCGGATGTGAAATGCTGTGTAATCACGGGGGCTGAAATCTGCTTTTCCTCAAGGTTCTAAGTTTCCTCTGGTGTTTACAGAAACTGTATTAGATACATTATCCAGAAACAATCCCATTCTAAGTTTCATTTTTACTTGTTTCATCATGTAAACTCCTTGAGGACAGGAACCATGTCGTCTTTGTTGTTTGCCCAATAATGACTAGACATGAAGGCTGTGGTGAAGCTCAAACACACGTAATGAAATTTTTAAAAGCAGCACAAAGCATCTGTGCTCCACTTCTCTGAAGAAAATAATTTTCAAGAAAATTAAAAAATGCACATGAAGATGGTCACTGCCAGTCTATAAGCCAAACTGTAAATACTCTAAATGGTTATATCTATTCAATGGATATTTACATTTTGGACTCTACTTACTACACACCTTAGCAATTTACTTGACTTTCTATGCCTCGGTTTCTGACTGTAAAATGGGAACCTGCCTGATACAGTCATTGTGAAGAATAATTGAAATAATACATGCAAAGCAGTAAGAACAGTACCTAGCACAGAGTAAATGTTCAGTTAAATGTTACCTAACATTATTTTTCCGCTATTATAAATAACTATAGTGACTGTTACAAGATAAAAATATTCACAATGTTACATTTCAAAAAAAATAAAATAATAGTCACTTTTTTTACAATAACATATGATATATCCATAATTCAAAAACAATGGCGCATTTCAAGCATCTATGAATTAGTGGATACCACATTAGCAGTAGGAGCACACAGAAGCAATGAACTGGACTTGACTGGAAGGGAGAGAAACAAACATAAACAGAAAACTTCAATTCGAGGTGGAGAGTGTTCTAGAGAAACAAAGAATTTGAATATTTAGCCTAACTGAGAGTTCAGAAAGGCACATCCAGTTGAGGTCAAATTTGAGTCAAAGTATGAGAGAAATAAAGGTAGTTACAAATTTCAATATGGTACCCAATTTTAAAATTTGGTGGAAAAAAGTATCTGTGTAGAAAAAAAAACAGTAGCTCGGGGTTGCCTGGCTGGCTCAGTCAGTAGAGCACGAAACTCTTAATCTCAGGGTTTTGAGTTCAAGCCCCACCTTCGCCTAGAACCTACTTAAAAAATAAATAAACAAAAGTTAAAAAAAAAAAACTACGAAATTCCTGAGAATAACTGCAAAAAATATATAGACTATACAAAGATTATAAACCTTTCCTGAAAGATCAAAAGACCTAAATACATGGAAAAACAAACCATTTTTATATCTGCAAAGTATTACGGAACTATTAATCCTCCTCCAACTTAACTGATAAATACAATGTCATCCCAATTAAAATTCCAACAGGACTTGACAATCTGATTCTAAAGTTTCTCTGAAAGGGAAAATGTACAAAGAATAGCTAAGAGAATCAAAGTAAAACAGAAAAGGGGCTCCTAGGTGGCTCAGTGGGTTAAGCCTCTGCCTTTGGCTCAGGTCATGATCTCAGGGTCCTGGGATCGAGCCCCGCATCAGGCTCTCTGCTCAGCAGGGAGCCTGCTTCCCCCCTCTCTGCCTGCCTCTCTGCCTACTTGTGATATCTCTCTCTCTCTGTCAAATAAATAAAATCTTAAAAAAAAAAAACAACAGAAAAAAATGGGTCTCCATTCCACAAGGCAACAAAATAGTTTACCAAGCCGCAATAATTTAAAAATATGCTATTGGTAAAGGAATAGCCAAACTGTCAATATGGAAACAGGAAAATTAGTGTCTGATAACTGGTTGTGCAAATCACAGTGAGGACTGAGGCCACTGAGACATTTAAGAAACATGCTATAACCTTACATTATACCTTACATAAAAATAAATCCCAAACACATTCAAATATAAATGTAAAAAAGCAAAACCATAAAATAGATTATAAGACAGATGAATATTTGTATATTCTTAACTTGTAGACATCTTTCCTGTGCAAGATTAAAAGGTAATAGGATATACATGACAAATTTGACTCCAAAAAAATTTAAATTTCCTCATGTAAGAATACATGATAAACCTGATGTCCAAAGTTGGAGGCTCACAATTCCGGTGTTGTCCTACAGTTTGTTTGGTCTGCAAGGTTTCTGTTATTGTTGATGTTGGTTTTTTCAATGCAGTAAGTTGCCAGCCTTTAAAAATCAGGGGATCTGGCTGTCTGGCAATGCTTTCTATACTTGGAGATAGCAACAAGCTGTGGGTGAGAAGGGTGGGGCCCTCTTGCGGTGGGGTGAGGGGTGAGAGCTCTCTGATTCATCATCACTCCAACCCACCCCTCTACTCATCGACACCAGCCTAGTCACTTTGCGGATTTTATTTTTGAGGACTTCCAGTAAAATAAAGGAAGGGGGAAAACAGTGCAACATTACCTAAGAGCAAGAAAGTGATTCTATATATGTAAACAGAATTTCTAAACTGAATATGAAAAAGACAAACCAATTTTCTTTTTCATTGGCAAAGACCACTTATAAAAGATATACGAAGGGCCAATAAACATCTGAGAGGAAAAATTTCTCTTCCAAGCAGAAAGTTTCACACCAGTGTTTGCCCACTGGATTGGTAAAAATAAAAAATGATGATAATATCTTGTCTTGGCAGGAGTATAGGAACTGGCAAGCTCAGACACTGTTGATAGGAGAGGAGATCTGAACAATGTTCTGATGGGCAATTTGGCAGGAGGTACCAAAATTTAAAACTTATATATACTTTGGCCCACCTATCCAGGGATTCCAGGAATTTGTCATTTAGGACTACTGAAAAATGCCTCTAAGAGAGGCACATATATGCCAAGATGTTCAACACAGCATTTTTTTTTTTTTAAGATCTTATGTATTTGAAAGAGAGAGTAAGCAAGTGAGAGAGCACAAGTGTGGGGAGGGGCAGAGGGAGAGAGAGAAGCAGACTCCCTCTGGAGCGGGAGCCCAACATGGGACCCATTCCAGGACCCTGGGATCATGACCTGAGCCAAAGGCAGATGCTTAACCAACTGAGCCACCCAGGCATGCCATTATAGCATGATTTATAATGGCAAATAGAAACAATTTAAATGCTCATGAGTAAGGGATGGGCTGATTACATTACGGAACAGTCTTAATAGGCTAGAATACAGCTCTTAATGAGTGAGAAAGCTCTGTATTTGTTGATATTTGTTGATACAGAAAAAATTCTCCAAGTGGAATGGTCATAATAATCAGCACAGCCTAATAAACCTATGCTAAAAATATATATAAAATGCACACACACCCCTGCATGTACACGCATATATACATTTTCCCCTAACAATTACCAACATACTTATGTTTACATAAATGTACATTTATAACAAATATTTACAAATGTATAATATATAAATATATGTCAGTAGATACACGTATCTTTTACTCTGCTCTGTGGTTTTCCGTGTCATTTGTAATTTTTCTAAGCATGTATTTACGAATTACTTGAATACCTTTATTTTTTCCTGGAGGACATAAAGAATATTCCTGAAAAGAAAAAGAAAAAAGAAAAAAGACTATCAAGGATTTGTAAAGAAAGAAAAGGGGGCACCTGAGTGGCTCAGTTGGCTAAGCATCTGACTTGATTTTGGCTTAGGTCAGGATGCCAGCGTCATGAGATCAAACCCTGCGTCAGGCTCTGTGCTGGACTTGGAGCCTGCTTAGGATTCTCTCTCCCTCTTTAGCCCTCCCCACTTCTCTTAAAAAAAAAAAGGAAAGACAGAAAAATAAGAATTCTGTGAGGTGTTATGTTAGAGCTCAAGCTGGATTTGGGGGTGGAGGGGTTCTGTTGAGCAGCAGTTGATACAGCTGGACACACGTGTGTAGAGGTGACAGACAACCAGCCGGGCCTTTCACCCCAAATCTGAGCACCATTCGTAACCACTGAATGTCCCTTTGTTACTTCAATTAAAGCTTGTAGAATTTGCTTAAAAATAACACTTCTGATACCAAATCTTAAATACAGTATCATCTCAGTGGTATAAATAATACACTAAAAAGTGCTTGGAAGAAAACATGCCAATCTCTACATAGTATTGCCTCTGTGAGGGAGGGAACAGGAGTGATAGTCTTTCTGTTTCTTGATTCTTTTCCATTTTCCACTTTTCTAGAATAATTATGTATTATTTTTATCATCAGAAAAAAAAGAACACTTTCCAAAATGAATTTTATGTTATAGTAGAAATAAAGCCACTCTTCCCCCCACCCCGCCAGGCTGGGGTACCCTTAAGTCAAGTATGTATGTATAATGGTCTTCCCATTCCAGTTACAACTTTCTTTTCCTGGTGGTGAGTCCCCCAACTACTTGTTCCACACTTCAGGGAAGGGCCCATGTGGGGGTTGAGATGGATACAAGTGTAGCAGAAGAAAGAGTATTCCTGTCCTTTCGTGGGTCACACTGATTCTTCTCCCCACTTGTGTGTAAATGGCTCTGGGCCATCTTGAGTCCTACCATCTTTCTTTCCTACCATCTCTTCCTGTATCTGCTCTGCTCTCCCCCCCCCCCTTTCTTTTCGTTTCCCACCTCTGTTCCATACTCTCCCTTGCCTCCCCTCCTCCTTTACCTGTCTTCAAGGCACCCAAGCCCATGTTGGGAGCGATTTGGGGATGGGAGGGGAGAAGGTTGGGTGGACTGAAATGTTCTAATTCTGTATGTGACCCTTGCCAGGCTCAAATTTTAGAACAATGACGAAACTGTCTGGGAAGGAAGGGAGATGCAAAAGAGAGGATACAAAATAAAAAAGACAATCCAAGGTACAATTCTAATGGTTATCTCCTAATCACAGATTGGGGCCCCAGTGTGGAAAGCTTCAAAGTCAATAACAACAACAAAAATCCTCCCAAGACAGCATTACAGGTCACTGCCCGGTCTGTCACTGTAATCAGGATTAGAGCCTAAAAAATAAAAAAAAAAAAAAAAAACGTAAAAATGAAAGCAAACTTAAAAAAGTTTTCCTTTACAGTACCCTCCCAGGAAACCACAGACATCCCTCCCTCCCCCCCCCCCAAAAGAGGCAAAAAGGCAGTGTGCCTCAAAGCGCCAGACCTGCAAGGAAAGTACTCGGTTAGTTGACCTGGCGGGGGCCATTTCTTCCTCGAAAGTTCTCCGTTCCTTGGGAACTCTGCCAGAGTCCTAGCCAGCGACACTACTGAGGATGTCATTCCCACCTCAGCAAAACCTCCTGTGACTGCCCAGAAAACATCAGGGGAATGAACGAACTAGTGAGCAAGTGAATGAATGGAACGGGAAAAGAAGCAGCCCCGCTGGGTGCTTACCTCTTCTGGTTCATGGAGGCCACCTGGAGCCACTCATTGGTGCTGGGGTTGTAGGAGTGCGCAGCAGAGATTTCCTGGCTAGTGATCCTATACCCGCCCACTATGAAGAGGTAGTTGTCCAGGATGGCGGACCCGTAACCCCTGACGTTCACCAGGTCGGGAGGGAGGTTGTTGGCCAGCGGGAACCAACGTTCGGTCATCTCCTCATACCTGAGCATGGACGGGGGCTCCCCTTGGTAGGGGTGAGGGGCCAGGGGTCCCCCCAGGAAATCCCCCAGGGCTACAAGAACCGGAGTCCCGGTCATCCGGGCCTCTCTCAGCCTCTGCTTCAGGCTGACATCCCCGGGGGCCTGAGGAGGAGCCCCCAGGAGGTGGAACTGGGGCTTGCACAGCACCTCGTGGAAGTGGACGACCATGAAGCGCAGGCAGGCCTCCTGCAGGTCGGGCAGCCCGTACACCTGCGCCAGGCGGTACAGCTCCAGGCAGTTGGTGAGCCGCACCTGGGACAGCAGCAGCTGCAGCAGAGACGTGACCTGAAGGAAGGAGGCCGCTTCCACCAGCTCCGCCAGCAGGCTCACCTCGTCCATCTCCTCTTCCTCCTCCACCCCGCCGCCCTTCTCCGCCTGCGGGCCCAGGAGCCAGCCTTCGCGGGCCCCGCCGGCGTTGATGAAGTCCAGCACCAGGCGCAGGCCCGGGGCGCTGAGGCCGCGCAGCTGCTGCACCTCGGGGCCGCCGGCCTCCTGGCTCAGGGCCTCGCGCATGCCGGAGCGGTAGAGGGCGCGGAAATAGTCGCTCTGCTCGATAAGCTTCCTCTTGCTCACCGGGTAGCAGCGGTCCTCCAGGCGGATCTGCACCATCTCCTCGGCCGACATGGCTGGGGGGCTGGGGGCCGCGGGGGTGCCCGCCAGCTCTGCGCGCTCGCCTCCCCACCCCCACGCGCTCGCCGGGTTCCGGGTTGGGCGCGCCGAGGGATGGCGCCGCGGAGGAGGAGGGAGGCGACGGGCCGCCTTCAGCTCCCGCGTTCGCCCGGCCTATCTGGGTCGCGGCGGCGCCCCCGAGGCAGTCCCTCCTCCTGGGCCTGGGGGCGGCGGCTCAGCCTCGCTCCCCGAGAGCGGCCGCCCTGCCCGTCTGCTCTGCCTCAACGCCAAAAAAGGCCCGGCTGCCGCGCGCCGGGCGTCGGGAGGCGGCTGCCGTCCTCGTTCTGGTTGTCCGGGCCGCGTCAGCCGCCGAGGGGATCCCAGCCCCCAGTCTGCAGCCTCCTCCCACGCCTCGCTTCTCACTTCCGCCCGCAGGACCCCTGCCGCCCGCCAGACCTGCGAGCGGATCCGGCTTTCGGGGAGGGCTGGAGGGCTGCGGGCCGGGCGCTCAGGCTGCGGCCACGTACCCGCAGCCTCCCCCGCACGCCGGGCGCAGCGGCTCTGCGGCCTGCGGGCTCCGCAGCGATGCGCGGGTTGGGAGGGGGACTGGAGGCGGTGAAGCCAGTCCGCTGTTTCTTCCGCGCTGCTTTACAAGCCAGGAGAGAGAGAAAAAAAGAAGGAACAGGCGTGGGGGGACCGGGATGATGGGAGTCGGGGGTCCTGGGAGTCAAAATGACATCACATCTGGGATCGCCCATCTAGCCCTATCCGGCATAGTGTCCCGGGGCCCGAGGCACGTAGGCCGTCTCCACACACGCAGGTGACACCTAGATCTGATTCTTCGCCATGGTCATCGTGTAGGAGCCATCTTGCAGAAAGAAGGTCCAGGCAGATGGCAGCAGGTTCTGCAGGGCTCGCTGGGGTGCACAGTGCAGCAGATGAAACGGGTCGGGAAGCGGAGGAGCTTGTATTTGCTGCTGGGGCCCGTTAATCCTTTTTACGCTATTAAAAGAAAGACAATTTAAGTGAGGACACGTGACTTCTTTAAAAATCTCATCTAACAGTCATTGCTTTTCCTATTTCAATTTGGTTGGGCTAGCCATGACAGAACGTGACCCTTTGGGCAGAAGGTCTGGCCGCCTTTAGTCATACTAGCCTACCGAGTGGCTTTTCTTGCCACCCTATATTCCCCTGCCCATGCCCCGTCTGAGGACTACTTAAGGAGAGACGACTTCTTCCCGTTTTCTCTCACTGGACGTTGCGAAGAGATGAGTAAAAAGCTCAGGCCAAACAATGAGGACCTCGTGTTGTTCATGAGATATGAATTAATCTTAGAAGGGAGTGAGGGGGATACTGTTAGGTTAACTTTGGGTAGATGGAGGGATAAGGACTGGGAGGGAACAGGCACCCTATCCTACAAAAAAACAAAAACAAAAACCTTGAAATTTTTCCCAGATCAAGATTCTTCCGTAATAGTCCTCAACTTGGGGAGGAGATGTATTTGGGCTTTGTTTATTATGACAAGCTTCATCTGTCTTCTTGAATGACAAGTTGTTAAATGACACCTTCTTCATACATTTCCGCTTTTTGAAACAAGTTACCTCCTACAACTGGATTAACATTTTACCTTAGTAAGGGGGGAAGGGTTAAAAACCAGAGAAGAAAGTCAGATTGGTAAAGCATGAAATCATTTCAGCACCTTTTTGGTTAATTTGTGCTTCTCACTATATAACTTAACTGCCTCATGGTGAGTTGTCCTCCATTATTTTCTTTATAAAATACCATGGATAAGGAACTAACATATTAAAGACATAGAAAAAAATTCTAGTAGATTTTGGCCCCCGTGGGAAAAGTGAAGGAGACAAGGATGGATCTATGACTTGCCTTATTCATCTATTTTTTTTTTAAATCTGTGAACTTTATCTTTTCTCCTTGTTTCTTGGACTTTAAATCATTATTGATAAAACTCCATTCTTAAGCAACTTCTCACACTTCTGTTCTCAATAAGCGTGCAGTCAAGACATTCTAAGTTTCTTGGGGCGGGGGGCGACCATGAATTTAGCAACCTCTTTGGGAAAGTAAAGTGCCACCTCTAGTATTTGGCCTTAAACTGGCAAATTTTGCTGGGAGGCACACCCTCTATTAAAGAGGCTTGGGCTTGGGATTTATTTGTGCCTCCATCGGCAACAATGCCAGATTCAGTGGGTCAGACAAGAAGAACAGGCTCGTAGTCTCTTCCCTGTTCTTTTAGAATCTTTCACCAATGGACACTTTTGTTTCCAAACGTCATGGATATGCCTCAGACTGGTATTTTCTTGCCTTCTAAAAAGAGACCCAAAAAAATCACACTCAAAGAATGATGCACATCAGAAAGGCAATTCACGCACAGTAATATTATCAGAGTAAGATTCGCTTGGGCAGGGAATCTGGGGTGTGAGTCTGACAATATCAGGCACTGAACCTGTAAGCTTTTGACCCTGATAATGACAATAATGTCATTTAGGATTGGAAGTATCTTTAAAGATCAAATCATTTTTGTAATTTACACAGTAAGCTTTCTGTTGAGCTAGAAATGCAAAGTCAAAGCAATATAAACTCATTTACAAAAGATCTAAAATACTATTTCTAAGTCTTATGAAAATATTGCTCTTATGTAACTGGTGGTATAATTTTATAGATCTGTTATTGACTGAACAATGAATAATAAAGACTGGCCTTTGTGGTACTATGACTCACTTCGGACACTTTATATATTATGATCTTTTTACAAAAGACTATAGTAAGAGTCAGACACAGGCTGTTTCTTTAAGAATTTCTGGAAAATACAACCTTAATGACTGAGAAGGAAAAAAAAATATTTAAGTACAAGATGTTTATCACAGTGTTATAATAATAAAATTGGAAATAATAATAAATTGGAAAATAAATAATAATAATAATAAATTGGATATAATTATTAGAATTTAATAAAATAAAATTATTATAATAATTTAATAATGAAAAATTGGAAAACATAATGTATAATAGTAACAGTAGCCAACATTTATTGAGTGTTTATTATATGCCAAGCACTATTGTCGGTGATTTTGTGGATTACAATACTATTTTTTATTTTGCTTCATAGCTAAGGAAGCTGAAGTACAGAGTCAATTTTGGTACATTTGTAGAATGAAATACTGGAGAGCCATTACAACTTTGTTTTTTGTTGTTGTTGTTGTTGTTTGCCATTACAACTTTGGATAAACATGTAGATCCTTCTTTAGAAACCCTGAAAAATGTAATTTTACCCTGGGTTTTTAGAAAACAGTTTCTGGAGGGACAACTGGGTGACAGAGTCAGTTAAGCATCAGATTCTTGGTTTCAAGTCAGGTCATGACCTCGGGGTCATGGGATTGAGCCCTCAGTGGGGTCCATGCTCAGTGTGCAGGAAATATTTTCCTTTCATGCAAGCATGTGTGACAATTTAAATGACTTTAAAGCAGTACAGTTCTTTAAAAATGGCTCAGGGTCTCTTGGGTGATTCTCAGTGTGTTGGCCATCAAACTTTTGGCTTTGGCTCAGATCCTGATCTCTGGTAAAGGACAGGAGGTCCAGCCCCTTTCATCTTTACAGCACCCCCACCAGGTCAGTCTCCCTGCTCAGCAGGGAGTCTGTTTTTTCTCCCCTTCACTCTTTACCCCACCTTGACTGCCCCCCATGTGTGCACTCTCTCTCTCTCAAACAAATATTTTAAAAATAATAATAAAAATGGTTCATATTTAATTCAGATTGAGCATCTTAATGTAAGTAAAATTTCAATTTTTTTTGCAGTCAGTGTTATATCAGTATTTTCCAAACATCTTAGTAAATCACCTGGGACGCTTATAAGAATTCTGGTTCCCAGACTAGAGCAACTGAATCAGGCTCTTGGAAGAAAAGTGTGGTTTTTAAGGTAAGAATACAATCTTTGAACCCCTCTTAAGAGCACCCAGTTGGAAATAAATACAATATATCACTGCATTTCAATAGTATAACAGTTCTCAATATTTGATAAAATCTATAAAAGCCTATTTAGCAATTTTTTATTCAGAGTTGGAATTGCTTTCTGGTTTCTGTAATTTCATCTCACATGGACAATTCTGAGACTAGATGTTTCTGGGCCACGTATCTCAGCCCATTGTGGATTCCTCCCTCTGCCCCTGCAGTCCAGTTTCTATCTCTCCTTTTCAAAATACTTGGCTCCAAGAAGTTCCTGGTTTCCAACTGAATGTTTATGCAATCACCAAAAAAAAAAAAAAAAAAAAAAAAAAAAAGTTTTAAAAATTTTAAAGCATGCTTTTACATTGGAACTTGGAGATTCTTTAAAAATGCAACTTTGATCTTTACTTGAACACCATTTGACAGCAAAAGGATTAAGCAACTATGGGTTGTTCCATTATCCCTGCAGGATACATGAGAACTTCAAGGAATTCTATATCACACAAAAGAAACTGCATTTAATGTGATTGAAAGACACTGAGGGTAGAAGGTTAGAAAGCCAACTTTCTGGTTTATGTCCCCGGGGCATGAACTAAATGCTGTATCTATGGAACCTCATGGAGAATAAGGGAGTATTCTTTTTGTTCCTCACCTGTCGCTTACTTTGCCATCAGGAAACCTCTCTTCCCTTTCTCCTTGGAACAGACAGACTGGTCTGATTATTTGCAGGTAAGCAACTGAAACTTGTTTTCTATGAGAAGTTCAATAGAATAACATATTAATCATTTTTAGTATATTTTAGGTGGCTTATGCAAGGTTAGGAGTTAATCCATGTTATAATTTTTGCTTAGAAGAATGTAAAATGTTTTGTTTTTAAAGTTATTCACCCCTTTGATTATTTGCTTATTATTAATGATTAAATCATATATTTCTAAAAATTAAAGGATATGTGATAGGCTATTATTACAAAACAGGTAGAGAAATGAAAATTCAAAGAATGTTAACGTTTTTGTGTCAAGTAAGTGAATGAGTCATTGTGTAAAAGATATGAAAGAAACCCAGATCACAGGATAGAAAAAGCTTCATCTTTTTTTTTTTTAAAGAGCAGTTCAGCCATACTTTATGCCAAAAGCTGATTTTCACTTATGCTTGGTATAAAAATGGGTATAAAAACCCAAAAGTTTCATGTTTTGAACTACTTTGTCATTCTGGACATCATCATGGGATATGGAAACTACAACATTCACAAAAGTGAGAGGCCATTTTTGCCTCCTTTAGTATCTTTTCAAATGTTTTGGCATTGCAATTTAAGTGATTTTTACTAATTTTTAGAAATTTAAAACCATTTCATTTCCCTAATACACATTTCTTAGCAACTGTCTCTGCTTTAGTCAGAGATACTATGCCTTTTTGTATATGCTTCACAAAGAAGTATCCTTTATAACTTGCAAACAAGAATCTCAGAAAACAGATTAGATATCCCCCATTTTGAACTTTTTTTTTAAGATTTTATTTATTTATTTGACAGAGAGACAGACAGCAAGGGAGGGAACACAAGCAGGGGAATTGCTCAGCGAGAAGCAGGCTTCCCGCTGAGCAGGGAGCCCAATGGGGGCTCAATCCCAGGACATCAGGATCATGAACCAAGAGGAAGGCATATGCTTAATGACTGAGCCACCCAGGCACCCGACTCCCCCCCCCCCCCCCCCGCTTTTTGAACTTCACAATCTTCACTGTAATGTTTCATTTGCTCTTTTTAAAGAAAGCCTGTGGTTGAACTTTGGGCGGGTGGGGAATGCCTGGCTCCAAGAAGTGAAGAGGATCCACATATACACATTCAATGTTTTCAAAATCACTGCAAAATTAATTTTTTTTTTCATTTTCAGTTTTCATTTACTTTCAAGGTTTTGTTGTTATTGTTATTTTGTTTAGTAAAAACAAAAAATTTAAACCAGGGCACAAACTGGTTTTCTGGTGAACGTAAATACCAGAACTTAAATCCATACGGGGAAATTTTTTTTAAAAAGTCTGCAGTCACAGGTTTCTTTAAAACCATACAACAGTCCCCTTACAAAACCATGTCTTGTTTCTGGTGTAATGGATCCTTCCTTTATCCGACGTCAAGTGACTAAATTATTGTTTTCCTCAGAAAGAACTCTGGGCTAGGATTTCCACTTGTCTTTATATTTACTTAGTAAGAGGTGTCTGTGACTATTCACTTTCAGAGAAAGAAGAAAAGCAGAGGAAAGAATCCACATCTTCAAGAGGGTAAGGGACAGAGTATCAAAATGGCCTGGAAAACGTTCAGAATTAACATCAGAAAGTCAAATGTTCACCTAGGGCTCAGCTGGGAAGAAACAAAAGAAAAATCAATATGCAGTCAAAGAATGGCTTCACTTTTCTAGAAGGTGACTCTCTAGGAGAGTTCCTTAGCAACAGCTTCGAAGTTCCAGAACCTGTCCTAATCCCCGATGGTCAGATTCGATGTCTGTCTGGAACTCAGACTTCTTGCCCGATCTTCCTACCAGGGAAATGCACGTGGCAGTGCTGGAAACAGCCCTGGTGCTCCTGCTGAGCATGGGGTGGACCTCAGACTCTCTCTGCTCACCCACAATTTTTTATAGGGACTGTTGGATCCGTCGCTTTCCAGGTCTTCTGATTGACCTGGAGGAGTCTCAGAAGCTGGGAGCTCAGTTCCTGAAGTATTATTCTGAAAGTACCGGCCAGAAATGCAGCAGGAGCTGCTGCCTTAGGAAGGATGGTAAGTATCAATGATATGCCTGAGCAAGAATCAGGAGAAACTTCTAAAATGAAGACCTAAGTAAGGAGCCCTAGGCAGAGGTTCCAGGGAACAGATGATCAGGACTAGGGAAGATGAGGGAGAGACAAGGGGATGGGGGAGGGGCAGGAGAGAGATTGAGACTGACTTTGCCATTTGGATCAGTGCTGGCTCAGTTTACAAATCTGGTGATGATCCAGAGTGCGATGGAACCCACAGGTAACACAGAATCTTCTTTTCTTCACTAAAGTGCTAAATGAAACTATTTCCTCAAGGGTTAGCTAACAATATTTCCACAGCCCCCCAAAATGGCATATTTGGTTTCAAAAATATAATAATTTCCAAAAAAATACAATAATTTCCTTTTCAAACTTCTTTTGGTGATCTCAATATTTCAAATTTTTGAAATGTGCTTGCTTGTGTTGAGCAAATGTGGGTTGCATTAAGCAGGAATTTAGATTGTGATTGATGTTTTGAAGGACATAGGTAGATATTTGTCAACTAGCAAAAAGGAAGAGAAGAAATATATATTTTAAATATTCTGATTTTTTATGTCTGAAATCCAGAATCAGAGTTAAGCATCACCCATGTAATATGATCAAGGTTTATAATGAGGAAAACATTTCATTATTGCAGAATTTCCAGTTACAAGTGTCTAAAGACTACTTTCATTTGTTTTTCATTTTTCCAAGATTTTAAAGCTACTTGAAAAGAAATAGCAAAAGCAACACAATAATTCTCTTGGTTCTTCCACACTTCCTTTCCATGGTTTGATACTGACTTATTAATTGCCAGTGCCTCCTATCCAAGTACACATGGCAGATTTCTGGGATGTGGACTGAGGCTACCCAAGGGTATAAACTGACACAGTGTGAGAAGCTGTCCCAGGCTAAGTCCTAGAAAGTTAATCAGCCACACAAGAGAGCAATTAATTTTTAAAAGGGAATTTTTTTTTTTTAAACAGAATTTATTTATTTGAGAGAGAGAGAGAGTGAGTACAAGCAGGGGCAATAGCAGAGGGAAAGGAGAAACAGACTTCCTGTTCAGCAGGGAGCCCAATGCAGGGCTTGATCCCAGGACCCTGGGATCATGAGCTGAACGGAAGGCAGATGCTTAACTGACTGAGGCACCCAGGTGCCCCAAAGGGAAATTTTTTTGAAAAGGTTGCCAATCTAGATTCTCACCTTAAAGATGCTTCTAATTCCCATAAGCCTCAAGGGAAGGTGGGCAGTGGGGTGGGGTGTACCTTTCAGCATTTTCCCATGGTATCAATTTCCCTGACTGTCCATCGCAGGGAAACTGTGACCTCCAGACTTCCAGGGATACTGTAAGCATCTAGTAGAATTCCATGATTTTAGAGTCTCTGTAGCTTCCAAGTTGTGGTTTTCTTCCTCCAGAAGAAAGGGCAAGAACACACGTCTGTTTTTAGCTGGAAGCCAGAACTTTAAAAAGCCACAGTCCTGCAAGAGCTAACCTGTTCAGAGCTGGAACTCTAAAACATATACAAAGAGGAATATAAAACTTCTTTTAAAATTGTTCTTTACAGCATCAACTACTTTCTTATCAAAAATTTAAATGTCTAAATTTGAATATTTTTTAATCCTTTCCCTTGAACTTGACAGCCCAGTCTTCAGGGAATGCATTTGTAATCTAAAATGTATTAGCAATGTATTATTCATTGAATTCTGCCCTCTTCTTTATCCTCCTGGCTGGTCCAGAGGTAATGGGGGAGGGGTGGGATAGAGCTCCCCACAGTTAACCTTACAAAGAAGCAGCAAAGGTTTGGCCAACCACAATTCCACAACAGCTTTAGGGATACTCTGAGGTCTGGTAATTGTATGCTGTCCCTCTGTAATCTTATTTTATTAAAGAAGTTGATACCTTTGGTCAATGGATATTTCCCAGCGCATGGTTCCTACTACACTGCAGCAGGAGGAAAGTCTGTTTTGCACTTTAGGGAGGACAGACTGAATGCTGGCACTCAGCAAATCAGACTTAAGGGTTTCCAGAAATAACATGATGTATTTTATGGAGGAAAGTTATTTAGGAGAAGGGGGATAGCATCAGTGATGTACCCCCACCCACTAGAATTCCAAATGCTCACATCCTTGTCAGTGGACTCTCTTCCTCTTTAAAGGACACTGAATAGGCTTTCTGTTGGATGTGTGAATTACAACCTGAGGCTAGTGCTCCCTTATAATCAGGGCAGGATAGCGTTCACCTGGCCTGCTGCCTTTCTACCATCTAGGCCTCTCCCAGTAATTGCAGTTTTTGCCTTCCCATGACTCCCTCTTTTGTTACAACATCTGTCACTTGCTTTTCGTATTTCTTTCTCTGGTGAACTCCAGTGCATTACCATTCTGAGAGGGCACTGTGACTAGAAATCTGATAAGCCCCAGGGGCTTCTGTAGCCAACTGAACTTTTCATGAACATAAAATCCTGGGATTGGAAAATGATTCCAGGTAATCCTGTGTGGAATGGAATGTGTGAAAGATTAGAGAAAATCAGTGGATAGTTTCTTTTAAAAGGGCATTTTCCACATTCACAGAAACAGTTACTGTAGTTCACCATGTTCTGTGAGATGTCTGAACATAGCCCTGCAATATACTGGTGTGAATGCCATGTTCTTGGAAGAAATTGAAGCTACTCAGAGCTCTTCCAGCTGGGAGAAACCAAAACTATCTGCAGATGCACTTTTCCTTTCAGTTTCCTGTAACGTGGCTGTCTTCTACCATGATCCCATGCATGACAATGTCAACTGCCTCCATATTCACTGCCCCACACTGGAGAGTTGCATATTAGAACCCGGAACCAGTGCCATTTTATACAACATAACAGAAGGTAATGATTTGTGCATTTTGTATTTATGTTGAAGAATGTTGGTAATGCTTTAGTAGAGACGTATAACCTAGAAACTGGCTGGCAACAACCTGAACCACTATTTTCCCATGGTCTCTATCTGGATTAGTTTTGGGCATCCAGGGCAAAAAACTACAAGTAAATTTGCTTTAGTTTGGCATGCTCGGCAATGATGAATTCATTCCAGATGATAACAAATCGTATGTGATCGAAGAAGAGCTTAAGTATTACCTTTATTCCAGGAGCCCCCAGCAAAAGCCAAAAAAGGCATTCCTACTACAGGGGCTAAGGGTACTATTAGGAACAAAGAAAATGCTTAGTGGCAGTTTTGAGGTCTATGGACAGACACTGTATATAAGGATTCTACAAAGATTGATGTCAAGGACAAGGAAATGCACTTACTAACATACATTAGCCTACCAATGGTCCCAAGATAACCATTATTTTAGATAAATACACATTTAAGCATACCTTGCCCATGTATACAAACACATGGTGCAAAAATTGGTAAATGTGAAAGAATAAATTTTTGCCATCCGGACACAAACGCGATAAATTTCGTCATCAATTTTACTTACTGAACACCTAATTCAGTCCAGGAGCAGCACTGCAGAAGAGGGCAGCCGTATCTCTGCCCTCGAGTTTCTTACAATCTAGTTGATGTGACAAGGCTCACGATTAGCGTAGAATGTAATTGAATACAAAAATGTGTGATACTGCCTCAAGTACAAGCACTCAAAAGAAGAGGAGACTAAAGAAAGCTAAATTCAGAGGCAGCTTCGTGGAAGAGGCCAGACAGAAGCAAGCCAAGGAGTTCTGTATCACATGACGGGAGAGTAGAAAACAGGTCTGGCTATAAAAGGGGCACTTTTGGGGTTGCAATGAAAATCTGGGTAAGGATAGGGTAGGCCAGGTTACAAAAGTGTTTTGGACAAAGCAGTGTTTGTGCTTGACTTTGTCAGCAACAGAGAACCAGCAAAGGCATTTAGTGAGAAAGCATCATCATTAAAGTGATGAGTGTGATTGTCTTTAGTCTGGGAAAATGATATGCAGGATGCAAATTAGAATATATAGTGAGGGAAGCATTAGATCTGGAGAAGGTGACCATAACTGCAATGAAGAGGAGGGATGATTACCGGCACATTGGGAGGGAACCAGATAGGACCGACTTTTTGGATGAAGGAAGAGAGAGGAGTCAAAGATTGCTCTGCCGTACATAGATCCCAGCTTGGGTGATGGAAGATTGGTGAGGTCACCGAAAGGGATAGAGAGCCAGACAAAGTGATTTTGGCTTTGGGACTGTTCAGTGATGACATGAGATGTCTAGGTTGGAACTTTCAGTAGACCACAGGAGCAATGAGACCAGGGACCGAGAAAGAGGAAATAATAGGTGATGTGGATTTCAGTGCCACTGACATAATGGTGACAGCTGATGAGGATACTCGTGTGTGTGTGTGTGTGTGTGTGTGTGTGTGTGTGTGTGTGTGGTGAAGGGTGAGATGAAGAGAAAATTCAGCAGAAGACAACGGACTAAAGATTGTGGAAAGCACACAACCAGTTTGGACCAAGGAGAGAACCAGCTAAAGAAAGAAAAAAACAGGCAATCTGAGATAAAGTGCCAAGAGAGTCTGCGTTCCAGGGAGTCTCAAGAGGAGAATTTTAGGGAAAGGATGGCCAGCAGGATTAAGGGTAAAAGAGAAGTCAAAGCAATGAGGTGGCCAGGAAATAGGGAAACTACTGATTATCTCAGAAGCATAATTCTGACAGAGTAGTGTGGATGGAACAAGATGGCAGAAGGCAAACAACAAAGAAAGGAAATGGATATTGTTATGTCAAGAGGGAGAGAGGGAGAGAGACAGAAACTGATAGGAGAGACAACTGAAAAGCTGTTGAGAAGTTTTTCCCCTCCCCTTTATAGACAGAGCAATATTTGCTTGTGTCTGAAGTCAGAGGGAAAGGAGTTCCTTTACAAGAGAGAAAATACTGAAGACAAAGTCAATACCTTCAGGAACTGGGAAGGGAGGAGACAGAGGGCTTTGCTCATGATTTTGAATACAGTTATACTTCTGTATTATTTACTTTTTTAAAACTTTAAGATGCTACATATCTCAAATGGTTACTGTTTTTTTGCAATTCTTGCACTGACATTGGCTATTGTTACCCAGAAGCCCTGGCAGACACAAAGAATCCTCCACGATGTAGCCAGCTGTTTATAACAGAAAGTGTTCTTGAAAGTTAAGATAAATTCAAATGTGGCCAGTACGTTTCTAAGCCTCCCAGAAATATGCAATAGTAGAACATGAACTTAAGCTTAGTTCACTAACTCGGTGGCAAACCCAAGACTTCTCCAAGCTGTGCTTAGATATTCTCTCCTTGAAATAAAAGATAAAATGAATGATGCCTTATTTATCTTTCAGGTATAGATCCAGATTTGCTGGTTTTTGAACAATCACGTCCCACATATCTAAATACCCGTTCCTCATCTAACACATGGGACAGACTAAGGATTTTAAAAGCTTCGCGTTTAGATGAACAACAAACCACCATGATAAACCAAATGCTACCATCAACAGAGATGCCGTCATCAACCACACATCAAGATCTGGTTGTCAACACAAACAGTACGAGGTATTCCAAGGAATTAACCACAGATTCTTGGGCAAAACTCATTTCCCTGAATAACTCCATTACCACAGAGGTAAATATGGTGTCACACAGCACTGATTTCATCAATAATCCAGATAACAAGACTATTTCTCCTTTCTTTGTTCCCATAGACACAAAAGTTTTTCATAGGCCTATTCCATCCCGACTCAACAGTAGCAAGCAATTACTAAATAAAACCAAGGGGTCCAACAGCAGAAACCACACAGCTGAGAATGAAGACATGACACCTGATGGGGCATCTGTGACTTCAAAGACGTGGCTGGCTCCGGTGGCCCTCTGTGCCTCTGTCATCTTTCTTAGCTGTTGTATGATCATCCTGGCATCTGGATGCTGGAGAAAGCAGCAGGGCCAGTATAAGCCAGGGCAGAGAAAGTCAGGATCCAGGCATGTTGAAAAGTTAACACTCTAAAGAAGAACTCTTCATAGTAAAAGTTACAAGGAGATTGTAAGCTTTCGAGGGTATCGTTTTTAGTTTTCTGTAAGACAAGGGTTGTTTGTTTAAAAAGATAATTGCACAGGATGCCCCCCCTTACCAACCTCTAAAAAAGACCAAAATCTTCATAAACTTAACTACTTTGATCATTTCTATTTTGTGAACAGTCTACCCTTTGCCAAAGTTCCAAAATTCTGACCCCTGCACTTGTTTAGCACAGTGTGAGAGATACGCTTCCAAGTGCTATACATGTATTCCCTCATGGCTATAATTTTATGAATTAGATATACTTTTATTAACCACAATAGTATTATTATCACATTTTACAGATGAGGAAAATGAGAAGAGAGAGGCTACCCTAAAGTCACATAGCTTAATATTAGTGAAGGCAGGATTTAACAGATATCTGGTTCAAAAGCTCATGCTGGAAATCACTGTTAAGATTAAAAGCCTCCAAAAAATATGGAAAAAAAGATACGGAGAGGAAAACACCATAACATCATATTTCCTGTCAAGGTCAAATAATTGTCATGTATGTTAATAAAATCTTTCAGTAGATTGGACAGAAAAGCGCTATTATTACGGTTACTAACACATGTGTAAATGCTGCCTTTTAAAAAAATTTAGTTTTGATGTTCAATTGATTAATTCTTCTTAATCCTAAACCATCTTCATTTTTTAAAAGTTGACATGCCTTTAACTCTGGTACTGGAATCTTTGAGTTTGTGTTGATCTCTGTTGAATAAAGCTTGGGAGTTTTAGTTTACAGCCCTCACGTGTATGTAGTGTTTTCCCAGGTGCAAACATTAGCTGTAGGAATTTGAGCTCTGTCCAAATCTTACACCAGATCTACCCCACCCCCACCCGGAAGTGCAGACACTTTAATTCAATCACGTCTCCAATGATTTTAAGGTTTAGGCCCTTAATCTAACCCTTGAAACTCTTTTTAAATATGAGGAGAAATACTAAAAGATAGCCAATAAGCAAGAATAGATAAAAGAAAATCCTATTACAGGATTAATAAAATAGTACTGTTCTCTCTTATGTTAAAACAAATTGTCCAGTGGCTTAAGAGGTGTTTCTGTTTCTTTACCTAGTGTTGATCCTCTGTGGGGGAAAAATGTCTGTTTCTTTTTTTAATATAATAGAAATATAAAAAACTCTATCAGTGGAATATTAGCCACAAATAGAAATTTGATTTTAAAAATGTCATCAATTTACCCTTATTTACTAGTCATGATATTAAATGTTAAATTTTATCAATTTCTTTCCCAATTCATTAGGAAAAAAATTATTCATATTACATAGGGAGGATATAAAGATTTAAATTACCCTAAAATTACATTTCAATAAATAATTCAGGAAGCAGTCTTTAAAAATTATATGTACAATCTCTTAAAAGATTATTTTTCTTTAAAATATATACAAGTTTTTATTTTGTTTTATTTTTTATATACAAGCTTTTAAAGGTTTCCAACCAGGGCTACTAGAAAAAAGTTTTTCTTCCTTGGGGTTTCTTAGAATTTGCTCATTTCCTAAAATTGGTAGTTTTATAAAAAATGACCATAATTTGAGGGGCGCCTGGGTGGCTCAGTGGTTTAAAACCTCTGCCTTCAGCTCAGGTCATGATCTCAGGATCCTGGGATCGAGCCCCACATCGGGCTCTCTGTTTGGCGGTGAGCCTGCTTCCTCCTCTCTCCCTCTCTCCCTGCCTCTCTGCCTACTTGTGATCTCTGTCTGTCAAATAAATAAATAAATAAATCTTTAAAAAAAAAAATGACCATAATTTGAGAAAACATATTTATGTTTGTAAGAAACCAAACTCATACTCCTCTTCTTCAGTCACTATCTGTGACCATCAGATAAACTGAAGACATTTATTAGACTGTAGATGCAATCAGACCAGTGTCAGCCAGGAAGCAAAAATCGCCGAGCCTAGAAACCATGTCCTTCCTGGAAGCCACAAGGACCAAAAGAGAACTTCTGAATAGAATTTAAAACTTTCTTAAGAGGGGTGCCTGGGTGGCGCAGTGGGTTAAAGCCTCTACCTTTGGCTCAGGTCATGATTCCAGGGTCCTGGGATTGAGTCCCGCATCGGGCTCTCTGCTCAGCAGGGAGCCTGCTTCCCTTCCTCTCTCTCTGCCTGCTTCTCTGCCTACTTGTGATCTCTCCCCGTCAAATAAATAAATAAAATCTTTTAAAAAAAAAAACTTTCTTAAGAAACAATAAAAGATTCTCAAGGCCAACAACCAGTCAACAACCAAGGCCAAGATTGTCAAACTCAACTGCGAAGTAACCATGATACTGAAATCCTCCCAACATTGTAACTAGCCAGACCTCTTTTAAAAAGTCTGTACTGTCCAGTATTACGAAATACTTACCACTGTTGGGAAGGATATATGCAAAGAAAGAACTAAAGCATGTCACAATTAAGGGAACAGATTTATCCTATTTCTTAGTTGCCTATGTGTTTAAGCAACTTCTGAGTTATGTAATTTTAAGTTTGACGTCAGCAGTCAATGTGTTATCAATGTAGCAAATATCCCTTAGACTTGTTATAAGGATGACTATGATGTTCATTGTATATATTGGCTCAATTGTTTAATGGATAAAGATCCGATTAATGAAAAACAGTAGTTTAATTATTGCTAAAATTATAATGATCGTAACTGCTTTCCATCTGAGGTAGGTCTGTATTAATCTCACAGGTCTAAGATTTTGCCATTAGGTGTCAGTGCTATAGCCTATCTTTAGGTCAGTTGCCTGGAGATACCCAAACAGCAAAGGCTAGAGGGTACAGTGTGCTCTGTGACACACCAAGTATAAATTTAGAGCGGGAGGTCTGTCTGAAAACCACCCTCAGGTTTGGTAATTCACTAGAATAATTCACAGAACTCAAGGAAAGCTGTTATACTCATGGATATGGTTTATCACAGGGAAAGGATATGGAATAAAGTCAGCCAAGGGAAGAACATAGGATGAAGTCACAGAGGGTTCTGAAGTTATAGTTTCTGGTGTCTCCCCCTAGGGGCAAGATATGTTACTTTTCCTGTACCAGTGTATGGTAATATGCCCAGAGTACTGCCAGCACAAACTTTAGCAGTTCAAAGATTTTATAGAGGCTCTATTGCATGGTTATGACTGAGTGATTACCCGATCTCAGCTGCCAGGTGGACTGATCCCAGGTGACTTAATGCCCCTTCCTCTAATTTTGCCGGCAGGGCTAAGACTGTCAGGTGTGGCCAGCCCCACCCTAAAATCCACTGTGACTGGCTGTCACCCTAAACAAAGATATTCCTATGAGGTCTGACATAGATTACCTCCTAGAAGCTGCAAGCAAAGGCCAGACCTCTCTTTGGGCCAGGTCAGATTCTTTATTACACAACATTACCTCCTCTGTTTTATCTATTATTATAGTATTATTTCTACAAGATGGATGACCCTAACCTACCATCTCTTTACATGTTTCCAAAGGATTTCTCCTCAACCTCTTTTCAAAATATTCCCTTCTTCAATACTGTTTCTGCATCTGAAATTCCTTAAACTCCATGGATCTCTAAGAAATATAACATTTCAATACACTTAAAGTTTGCTTTTTTTTTTAATTTTTATTTTTTTTAAAAAAGATTTTATTTATTAGAGAGAGAGATCTCTAGCAGGCAGAGATGCAGGCAGAAGACAGAGTGGGGGGGAGGCAGGCTCCCCGCCAAGCAGAGAACCCAATTCGGTACTCAATCCCAGGACCCTGAGATCATGACCTGAGCCAAAGGCAGTGGCTTAACCCACTGAGACACCCAGGTGCCCTAATTTACTATTTCAATGCAGTGGATTACAATGTATCTCTTTTTGCAATCAAGGTCATATTATCATACTTAATAACATACAGATTCTTGGCCTTGCTAATACTAAACCATACCTTCATTTCATATAAATCCTTTGGGTAACTGTTTTCAAATTCTTTTTGGCTTTCATTTATGTTCTGTAATTCTGTTAGGCAAAATAAGTTTTGGACAAGTAACAAACTCAATAATTCCTCTATTTTAATTAACTTAACCACTTACAACTTTGAAAGTGATAATGTAAGGGCCTGGTTGCCAGAGGGAGTCATTCTGTGTTTATGTAGTGAACTTAGATTGACCCCACCCCTCCCAGAGGAACTTACTTGCAAAGCCTAGATACAAGGGCGGGTCAGGCCAGGTAAAGACATCCAATCAGTGGGGAGCACATATATCTACTAGGGTAAATTGAAATTCAATTGGCCACCCCTTTTTACCTAGCAGTTTTTTTCTGTGTGTGGCAGACCTAGCATGACTGTGCAGTTTTCTCTGTGTATTGCAATCCCATTGGCCACCTGTGTGTGGGCCAGGCTCAACCACCTCTATAAAAGCTGGTCTGTGAGGCTGCACGGGAATATAGCAGGAGTCAGAGTAGCCAGTAGGGGAGCCACTGGGAGCAGCCTCATCAGCCTCGCCGCCCTGAGCAGCAGCACCAGCAGCAGCCGCGCCCCGGCGGCCTCGCTGCCTCCAGCAGTGGGGTCGCCGGGAGCAGCCTCTCAGGAGCCAGCGGTGCAACCTCGTCATCGGGAGTGGCCTCGCTTGGAGCTCGCAGCCCGAGCTCAAAGCGTCATGAGCATCGTCGGGCAGCGGCCTCGCCAGGGAACAACGCTGCCAGAGTGTCATCATCGGGAAGCGGGAGTTGTCGGGTAAGGGAAGTAATTGGGGTCAGTGTCCTGGTCATCGTCGCCTCTTTGTAAGAGACGGCCCTGATTGGTTGATTTGATTTTTGATGCTTGGCATTGCTGGGAGCCTCGTTGGCTGCGGCCTCTCAGGGAGCGGCCTTGTGGTACAGTGAGGGTGGGGCAGGGAGCCTCCAGGAGGGACCCCAGGCCAGGGAGGTGGTGGCCCCCAGCAAGGCTCGGGCACCTACTGATCAGTTTGGTTTCTAATGCATGGGGCTCGGGCACCGACTGGTCAGTTTGGTTTCTAATGCATGGGGCTCAAGCACCTACCGGTCAGTTTGGTTTCTGGTGCATGGCGCGAAAAAGCTTTGCCTGATTTTCGCTTTGTGTCAGTCTCATTCCTTTGATCACAGACCCTAACAATAAGACATAATAGATAAAAATACTGAATTGACAGTTAAATTGAACGGAATGTTTCATAGGACAGTTCTTATTTTGTCATTTACTCCAAATAATTTCAAGGCCTTACACCTCATCTCTTTTCTGAGCTACAGAAACTCTAACTGGGGAATCTAAAGAGATGAATACCAGTTAATCTCCATTTCCACTTTTCTGCAAGCATTGGCTTGGAGAAGTAAGCCCCAGAAAACAGAAAGAAGGATGCTAAACAGAGTTGAATTAACATAAAGTGAACCCAAAAGAGAGGAATGGAGCAACCTTTTCAGATTAGAAAAAGCATTGGGTGGACAGTAGTTACGTAAAAAAAAGCACTGAACTATATTCAGGGGAGTAGAATCTGGACTTAGCTTCCTAAATAACCAAAGTCATTACAGCTGGTCCTGACTTATTATGACTCATGATTTTTCGAATTTACAATGGTGTGAAAGCAGTAACATACTGAGGAAATCATACTTCAAATTTTGAATTTTGATCTTTTCCCAGACTAGTGATATGTGATGATACATTTTCATGATACTGGGCAGCAGCAGCCAAAGCTCCTATCCAGCCATGTGATCTTAAGGGTAAACAACCCATATACTGACAACCACTTTGTACCCATAAAACCATTCTTTCACTTTCAGGACAGTATTCAATAAACTGCATGAGATATTTAACACTTAATTATAAAATAGGCTCTGTGATAGATGATTCTGCCCAACTGTAAGCCAATGTTAAGTGTTCTGAGCACGTTTAAGGTAGGCTGAACTAAGCTATGATGCTTGGTAGGTTAGGTGTATTAAATACATATTCAACTTACGATATTTTCATCTTAAGATGGATTTATTGGGACATAACCCCATCATAAGTTGAGGAAGATCTGGATTCAAAAGCAACCAATAGGTGCTAATTTGTAGGGAAAGAAATAGGAGACAAAAGAACAACATATGTATATACATGAATATTAAAGTGATGGCAGGAATAAAATACTTTCAAACCAGAAGGAATCACACAGATCTTCTAATCAGTTCTACTGCCACACCATACAATTAAGAAAATTGAATAATCATTGCCATGATGCCTTAGTATGAGAAAATATTTTAAATGTGATGTGGCTTCTAGAGTTAACATGGTGGAGTAGTAATGACCTTATGTTTATCTTATCCCTGGAATTCAGCTAGATAGTTATCAGATCATTCTGAACACTTGCATTTTCAACCAGAGATCTGATAAAAGAAATGCCGCAATGCTACAAAGAGAAAAGTGGCCACTTTTTAGAAATACTGTCGTCTTTACTCTCTCTCTTTCTTCTTTTCTGGACATAATAAGGAGAAACTTAATCACAAAAGAAAGAACAGGAGTTAATCAATATGGATATAAGTAAGATGTCTGAACTAGAACTTAAAACAATGATTATAAAGATACAAGCTGGACTTGTAAAAAGCATTGAAGATACTAGAGAATCCCTTACTGTAGAAATAAAAGAACTAAAATACAATCATGCCAAAATTAAAAATGCTATTATTGAGATGCAGTAAAAAATGGAGGCTCTGAAAGTGACAATAAATAAGGCAGAAGAGAGTCAGTAATACAGAAGACAAAATAATGGAAAATAAGTAAGCTGAAGAGAGACAACTACTTAATCACGAAGGAAGACTTCCAGAAATCAGTGATTCCATAAAGCAAAATAATATCCAGATAATAGGGGTCCCAGAAGATGAAGGGGAAGGAGGGGGGCAGAATGTTTATTTGAACAAATTACAGCTGGGAACTTCCCTAATCTGGGGAAGAAAATAGGCATTCAATCCAGGAGGGACAGAGACACCCCCACAAAATCAATAAAAAGACTGAGGTAATGATAAATCGTTCTCTACCCTCTTACTCTCAGTTTGGAGTTGTGTTTGGACATACCATAATGAAGGCTGCAAATTTCAGATAAAGAGAAAAACCTGAAAGCAACTTAGGACAAGAGGTCCATAACCTACAACAACAGAAACATAAAGCTGACAGCAGACTTGCCCACAGAGACCTGGAAGGCCAGTAAGGACTGGCATGATATATTCAGGGTACCAAATGAGAAAAATATGCAACCAAGAATACTTTATCCAGCAAGGCTGTCATTCAGAACAGAAGGAGAGATAAAGAGTTTCCAGGTTAGACAAAAACTAAAGGAATTTTTGATCAATACACTAGTCCTGTAAGAAATAATAAAGGGGATCCTTTGAGGGAAGAGAACCCAAAAGTAACAAACAGCAGAAAGGAACAGTGACAATCTACAGAAACAGTGACTTTACTGAAAATATAATGGTACAACTTCCTATGTAATTACTTTGAATGTAAATGGACTAAATGTTCCAATCAAAAGACACAGGGTATCAGAGTGGATAAAAAACAAGACCCATTGATAGGCTGTCTATAAGAGACTCATTTTAGACCCAAAGATACCTCCAGATTGAGCATGAGCAGGTGGAGAACCATTTATCATGATAATGAACATCAAAAGAAAGCTGGAATATCCATCCTTATTATCAAACTAGACTTTGTAAACCAAAGACTGTAATAAGAGATGAAAAAGGACACAATATCATAATAAAAGGGTCTACCCAACAAGCAGATCTAACAACTGTAAATACTTATGCCCCTAACTTGGGAGCAGCCAATTATACAAACCAATTAATAAAATTAAAGAAATGCACTGATAATAGTACAATAATAGTTGGGGACTTCAACACACCACTCACTGCAATGGACAGATCATCTAAGCAGATGAACAAGGAAAAAAGGGCTTTGAATGACACACCAGACCAGATGGACTTAAGAGATATATTTAGAGCATTTCCTCTTAAAGCAACAGAATACACATTCTTCTTGAGTGCACACAGAACATACTCCAGAACAGATCACATACTGCATCAAAAATCAGGTCTTAACTGGTAGAGAAAGACTGAGATCATACCATGCATATTTTTAGACCACCATGCTTTAAAACCTGAACTCAATCACAAGAGAAAAATTGGAAGGAGCACAAATACATGTTGGTTAAAGAGCACCTTACTAAAGAATCAATCAGGAAATTAGAGAAGAACTCAAAATATACATAGAAACAAATGTGAAAACAGGATAGTTCAGAACCTTTGGGATACAGCAAAGGTGGTCCTAAGAGGGAAGTATATAGCAACACAAGCCTTTCTCAAGAAACAAGAGAAGTGGGGTGCCTGGGTGGCTCAGTGGGTTAAGCCTCTGCCTTCGCCTCGGGTCATGATCCCAGGGTCCAGGGTCCCCACATCGGGCTCTCTGCTCAGCTGGGAGTCTGCTTCCCCCTCTCTCTGCCTGCCTCTCTGCCTACTTATGATCTCTGTGTCAAATAAATAAAGAAAATCTTTAAAAAAGAAAGAAAGAAACAAACAAGAGAAGTCCCAAATATACAACCTAACCTTAGACCTAAAGGAGCTGGGAAAAGACCAGCAAATAAAGCCTAAATCTAGCAGGAAAAGAGAAATAATATAGAGTAGAGCAGAAATCAATGAAATAGACATTAAAAAAAACAAAACAGTAGAACAGATCAACGAAACTAGGAGCTGGTACTTTGAATTAGTAAGATCGATAAACCTCAGTGTCTGGGTGGCTCAGTCATTAGCCGTCTGCCTTCGGCTAAGGTCATGATCCCAGGGTCCTGGGACTGAACCCGGCATTGGGTTGCCTGCTCAGCCGAGAGCCTGCTTCTCCCTCTCTTATGTCCCCTGCTTGTATTCCCTCTTCTTGCTGTCTCTCTCTGTCAAATAAATATATCAAATCTTTTAAGAAAAAAAAAAAAAAAGATCATGACTAAATCCAGACTAAATCCATGACTAAAGCCAGACTAATCAAAAAGAAAAGAGAAAGGACCCAAATAAATAGAATCATGAATGAAAACGGAGAGATCACAACCAACACTGAAAAAATACAAACAATTATAAGAGAATATTATGAGCAATTGTTTGCCAACAAATCAAGCAATCTGGAAAAAAAAATGGGTGCTAGGAACATGTAAACTACCAAAACTGGAACAGGAAGAAACAGAAAACCTGAATAGACCCATAACCAGCACAGAATTCAATCAGTAATCAAAAATCTCCCAAAACACAAGAGCACAAGGCTGGATGGCTTCCAAGGGAATTCTACCAAACATTTAAAGAAGAATTAATACTCATTCTTCTGTTTCAAAAAATAGAAATGGAAGGGAAACTTCCCAACTCATTCTATGAGGCCAGCAGCACCTCAAACCCCAAATCAGACAAAGACCCCACCAAAAAGGAGAACTATAGACCAACATCCCTGATAAACATGGATGCAAAAATTCTCATCAAAATACTAGCCAATAGAATCCAATAGTACATTAAAAGGATTATTCACTACGACCATGTGGGATTTATTCCTGGGCTGCAAGGGTGGTTCAACATCCACAAATCAATAAATGTCATACATCACATTAATAAAAGGACAAGGACCATATGATCGTCTCCATAGATTCAGAAAAAGCATTTGACAAAGTATAGCATCCTTTTTTGATAAAAACTCTCTGTAGTGCATGGATAGAGGAAATATACCCCAGTATCATAAAGGCCATATATGAAAAGCCGACAGTGAGTATCATCCTCAACGAGGAAAAACTGAGAGCTTTTCCCCTAAGGTTAGGAACACGGCAGGGATGTCCACTCTCACCACTATTGTTCAACACAGCACTGGAAGTCCTAGCTTCAGCAACCAGACAACATAAAGAAAAAAAGGCATCTGAACAAGCAAGGAAGAAGTCAAACTCTCACTCTTCACAGGCATGATATTCTATGTAGAAAACCCGAAGACTCCACTCCACTCCACTGCTAGAACTGATAGAGGAATCCAGCAAAGTTGCAGGATACGAAATAAATGCACAGAAGGCAGTTACATTTCTATATACTAACAATGAAGCTAAGGAAAGATAAATCAAGGAATTGATCCCATTTACAATTGCACCAAAACCTGGAAGATACCTAGGAAAAAGCCTAACCAAAGAGGTAAAAGATCTCTACTCTGAAAACGATAGAGCACTTAAGAAAGAAATCGAGGAAGACACAGAGAAATGGAAAAACGTTCCATGCTCATGGATTGGAAGAACACATATTGTTAAAATGTTGATGCTACCTACAGCAATCTACACATTCAATGCAATCCCTATCAAAATACCATCAAGATATTTCACAAAGCTGGAACAAAGAATTCTAAAATTTGTGTGAAGCCAGAAAAAACCCCGAATACCCAAGTAATTCTGACAAAAGAAAACCAAAGCTGGAGGCACCACAATTCTGGACTTCAAGCTCTATTACAAAGCTGTAATCAGCAAGACAGCAAGGTACTGGCAAAAAAACAGACACATAGATCAATGGAACAGAATAGAGAGCAGATATGGACCCTCAACTCTATGGTCAACTAATCTTCAACAAAGCAGGAAAGAATGTCCAATGGAAAGAAGACAGTCTCTTCAACAAATGGTGCTGAAAAAATTAGACAGCCACATGCAGAAGAATGAAACTGGACTATTTCCTTACACCATCACAAAAATAAACTCAAAATGGATAAAAGACCTAAACATGAGATAGGAATCTGTCAAAGTCCTAGAAGAAAATACAGGCAGCAACCTGACCTCAGCTGCAACAACTTCTTGCTAGATATGTCTCCAAAGACAAGGGAAACAAAAGAAAAATGTACTATTGAGACTTCATCAAGATAAAAATCTTTTGCACAGCAAACAGCTGACAAAACTAAAAGGCAACCTATGGAATGGGAGAATATATTTGCAAATGTCTTATCATTTGCAATATTTGGATACAGAGGGCCAGTATCCAAAATCCATAAAGAAACTTATTAAACTCAATACCCAAAAAGCAAAAAAATCCAGTCAAGAAATGGGCAGAAGATGCCAACAGACATTACCCCAAAGAAAACATACAAATGGCTAACAGACACAGCATCAGGGAAATACAAATCAAAACCACAATGAGATACCACCTCACACCAGTCAAAATGGCTAAAATTAACAAGTCAGGGACAACAGATGTTGGTGAAGATGCGGAGAAAGGGGAACCCCCTTACACTGTTAGTAGGAATGCAAACTGGTGCAGCCACTCTGGAAAACAGTTTGGAGGTTCCTCAGAAAGTTTAAAACAGAGCTACCCTATGAACCAGCAACTGCATTACTGGGTATTTACACCAAAGATACAAATGCAGTCATCCAAAGGGGCATCTCACCCCAATGTTTATAGCAGCAACGTCCACCACAGCCAAAATATGGAAAGCGTCCAGATGTCCATGGACAGATTAATGGATAAAGATGAGGTATATATACACAGTAGTAATTTTATCCAAAAAGAATACAATCTTATCATTTTCAACAATGTGAATGGAATTGGAGTATTATGCTAAGCAAAATAAGTCAGAGAAAGACAAATACCGTATTTCA
This sequence comes from Meles meles, assembly GCF_922984935.1. Lineage (NCBI taxonomy): Eukaryota > Metazoa > Chordata > Mammalia > Carnivora > Mustelidae > Meles > Meles meles. The sequence continues at coordinate 67,524,630 of NC_060072.1, forward strand.
TTCATTCATATGTGGAATTTAATAAAAGAGATGAACACAGGAGAAGGTAAGGAAAAATAAAATAAGATGAAAATTGACAGGAAGGCAAACTGTAAGAGACACTGAACTCTAGGAAACAAACTGAGGGTTGCTGAAGGGGAGGTGGATGGGGTGATGAGGTAACTGGGGGATGGGCATTAGGGAGGGAAACTGATGGAATAAGCACTAGGTATGTTATATGCAACTGATGAATCACTAAACTCTACCTCTGAAACTAATAAAACAAATCTGAAATGTGTAACAATGGGTTTTGTTTTTAGCATTTTAAAATTTATATAAAGTGAGATAATGATTACAGATCTATCATAAAATTAAATCAAGGAGATTTTTCTAAATAAATCACATTAAATTTAATAGTTTCTTCACTGATTCTTTGTACTGAGAAAGGGTATTTTCATTGTCCCCTTCATTCTTAAGACTAACAACAGACTTTTTGTACTCTTCAACTTCTTTTGTAGCAAGGAGCTCTTCTTTATTTACTTCCAGATTGTTCTCAGCAGCTTTCATTTGAAGAAGTGTTTCCAGAATATTTTTTTCAGAGGAGCTATTGTTCCATACATACTCTTCCATGTCTGCTTCAGTCTTACCTTTCTCCCATTCTTCAGTTTTCTGAAAGGAAAAAATGAGTTCTGAAATCTGAGAAATACTATTCCAAAAACAAAGTTTTGTTTTTGTTTTAGGGAAAGAGAATCTGCAAAATGTGGAGAGTCCCTGTGGATACTTTGTATGTGAACTTTGATTTCCCTCCCTTACAGCACTGCTATCCACCTGCGCCAACTGTTTCAGGACCCCACACTCTATGATGTGACTACTCCATTACCACTCACTAATTCTACAGAATTTATCTGGCTTGCAAATTCCACTCACAAAGCAACACTATTTCCCAAAAGATACAGAAAACTCATTTTTTGCAGCTTTCTAATCCCTAAACTCTTAACACATCAACACTTCACATTTCTGAGGTTAATAATAAAGAGTTGAGAAAAGATTGTATTTGTCTTTGTAACATGCCTATGGGGATGACAAGGAATACCAATTATTACAATAAAATAAAAAATATAATATACATGTGTAATACATGATTTTTAGTCCTAATGACTTCACGTATTCTGGAACTTTATTTTGTTATTATCTTTATTTTCTGTTCCTCTAAGGGAAACAATTTTTGTTACTACTTGTTTTCTCTTTTCTTTCTTTTTTTTTTTTTAAAGATTTTATTTATTTATTTGACAGAGAGAGAACACAGTGAGAGAGGCAACAGAAGCGGGGGCAGCGGGAGAGGGAAAAGCAGGCTTCCCTTGGAGCAGGAAGCCTGATACGGGGCTTAATCCCAGGACTCTGGGATCATGACCTGAGCTGAAGGCAGATGCTTAACAACTGAGCCACCCAGGCTCCCCACTTGTTAGTTTTTTCTTACAAAAGTTAATACTATGCTATCTTAGGGAACACTGTTAGGTTTTATAGTAATATAATTCAGATTTATGATTTAGATGAAGATGTAACATTCTGTGAAAAATCAAGGAACGCAGCTGATAAATAATAAGCCCTGGTTCAATGAAGTGCTGAATGCCAGCCACATTCTTTCCAAACTAACACATAATATATTCTGAGCTATATGCTATTATAGAATCATCCAATATTCTTAAAACTTTTGAAGGTGGTAAACCCCATAAATTATAACATTTCTGAAGTATTAAAAGAAAGACAGATTTGTAAGGCTGTCAAAAATATTTTATCTCTGAAAACTCCTCTTGAAAAAGACCCCAACTTGAGCAGACAGAGCTCAAGTCTGTTCAGAATTAAGTGAGTACCAAGGAGACGGTTTCCACTTCTGCCTCCCTCCTGTCCCCAACCTCACTATTAGAGTCCATGAAAAGAGAAAAAGCACAAGAGGGGCGCCTGGGTGGCTCAGTGGGTTAAAGCCTCTGCCTTCGGCTCAGGTCATAATCTCAGGGTCCTGGGGCATCGGGCTCTCTGCTCAGCAGGGAGCCTGCTTCCTCCTCTCTCTCTCTCTCTGTCTGCCTCTCTGCCTACTTGTAATCTCTGTCAAATAAATAAAATTTTTTAAAAATCTTAAAAAAAAAAAAAGAAAAGAAAAGAGAAAAAGCACAGGAAATGCGTCCCTCAAAGGGTAAAGAGGAGCCCCACCAACTGCAAATAGGCCCCTGGACATGCCATGGACTCAGCTAACCCCATTCAGGTTAACTGAAGGCCAGGAAAGAGTCTCCTCCACCACAAAGAACCATAAGAAAAAGAAATCCTGTTTAAATCCTTCAAACTAAATAACCTTTCCTTCAAGATAAACCAATAGGATGTGGAGTGTTTCCCTGATCTTCAAATTCCTTAGCCAAAGGGGCTATACTCACAACTCCCTATATACTGTTTGCCCCACCTCCCTATCCTGAATTTATGGCCGAGGAAAACATCTCAACTAACGTTCTAAAAACATTATCTGGTTGAGAATTAACGCTATACTCCTTTTTTAATCTGGCTGTGATTCACCCCATAGGCTTGGCAAAGGGTTGGGGTGGGTGAATAATGTGAAACAACTTCTTGTGTCTTGTGCATACAAGCCTGTTGCAAATAACTTCTAACAGCCAAACTCTGAATTTTACATTAAAAAGAAAACTGACAAAATCATCCTACCCTACCTATTTTTTACTGTAATATTTGGGGAAGAAATAAATGTCAGCCCCTTAAAAAAAATGCCCTAAATTAAATGTATCTTTGGTCCTATCTACTCTTAGAAGTGCTTTAAATGCTGAAACAGTGTCATAGTTTCTTCATAATTCTAACTTACAAATGAGTATCCTTAAGATTCCAACAAATACATTATATAAAGCACTACGTAAAACAGTCAATCTACCTCATACTTTAAAAAAAAAATCCTAATCTACCTTCATTCTTGACTGCTAGAAGACAATTAAGAGAAGCAACTTAGAGATGAAAAATTTTAAAAATTATAACTTTCACCTAGGTTTATGTGGATTTTTTTCACGTACTCTGAAATAGATACTTAAAGAGGTAACAAAAGTAAATTCACGGTAATCTCCATCATTTCATTTATCTTCCGCTTACGTTTGGTGTACACAATTCTAGGCTGCTTTGTCAAAGCGTTACAGGTGTGCCATGCTATTGATTCCCTCGGCCCTCAGGTGGCCAGGTGAACCTGGAGCAGCGGAGCACAAGCACCCTCTTCCTTCATTTATCTCAGTAAAGACTTTTCTGTGTGTGCAGCGACACCAAAAAGGTTAGGAAATACTGCACTAAAGGATAACAAACATTTACAGGAGAAAATCATACTGTGTTAAATAGCCAGTGGTAAGTGAAAGTGACTACAATGTGTAGAAGGCATAGTTTCCTACTAATCCTACACAGACATAAAGCAGTCTTAGGCTTCAGCTGCAAGCTAAACAAAACTCATGTTTTCAACAATTCTAATAACTTTAGGATCCAAACTCTGCACAGTTGAATAAAAATTCCAAGATAATGATAGTAAAATACCAATAAATTAAATACTTATATACCATGGACCTTAAATGCTTACATACATTAATTATTTCATATAATTCTTATTAAAACCTACTGGGTTCGATGTTAACATCTCTACAGAAAGAAAATTATGTATTATGGAAGTTAAATAGGGGCCACAGCCACCTGGGAATGTCTCAGATTTCAGAATTTTTTGTATTTTAGAAAATCAATACAGTGCATACACCATATATTTTGTAACATTTCCAGAGAAGATCGACCACAGGACACCTTAAATCAAATACATCACCATTTTTGCAGCAACGTGTATGCAGTCACACTAAATGGGATAAACAAAGGCTATAAATGCTTTTTATCCATTCAAGTCTCATTTTGCCACCAAATAAGTTATGAAAAAACTAGCAATTTCCAAAGCTTTGGGGGTTAGAGAGTTAGGCTGTGTATGTATGTGATTTGCTCATGATCGCACAGGGAGGTGGTATGATACAATATTTAATATGGGCTTTGGTGTTTTACAGAACTCAGTTTACATCCTAGCTTCAGCACTTACTACTGTGACAGACTTGTGTTACAGAAGAAGCGATTCCAAGGGTTGTTCTGTGAATTAAAAGAGGTAAGGAATAAAAATAAAATAAAATAAAATAGGGGCGCCTGGGTGGCTCAGTGGGTTAAAGCCTCTGCCTTCGGCTCAGGTCATGATCCCAGGGTCCTGGGATCGAGCCCCGCATCGGGATCTCTGCTCCGCGGGGAGCCTGCTTCCTCCTCTCTCTCTGCCTGCCTCTCTGCCTAGTTGTGATTTCTCTCTGTCAAATAAATAGAAAAATATTAAAAAAAAAAAAAAAAAAAAAAAAAAAAAAAAAAAAAAAAATAAAATAAAATAAAATAAAATAGGTAAGGAATATCCATTGTACTTAGAGCAACTGGCTCAGAGTAAACACTAAATAAATGCTTGCTACTAATAACAACATAGCTTATTAAGATGAATGAAAGAGAGTGGGATTCAAATCCTTGTTAGCCTACCTACAAAATATGTTTCTATGTCAAGGGCATCACTACCCCCATCAAACAATAAATAGAAACTTTCAGTAAATATAAACACATACCAAATTGTTCGAATGTTCTGCAGTTATTCCCACTCACAAAAGTGTATCATTATTTTTATAATGTTTAGATAAAATAGTTAAAGAAACAAGAGGTCTTTATTTCTTACCACTGATATAAAGGTAATGTTTTTCATGGTTCTTGTAACTTCATGTCTTCTTGATAAATGCTATCACTGATCAAATTTTCCCAGTTAATTGCCTATTCTTACTAAGTTATCTCCAGTTTTCCTGCAGTTTCCTTTGGGTATAGGCATTTTATGTCTAATCAGATGTAGATTAGAAAACACAGACACATACACACGCACACAAAATAGCATTCTTTTTTTTTTTTTAAGATTTTATTTATTTATTTGACAGATAGAGATCACAAGTAAGGAGAGAGGCAGGCAGAGAGAGAGAGAGGAGGAAGCAGGCTCCCTGCCAAGCAGAGAGCCCGATGCGGGGCTCGATCCCAGGACCCTGGGATCATGACCTGAGCCAAAGGCAGAGGCTTTAACCCACTGAGCCACCCAGGTGCCCCCAAAATAGCATTCTTGTCAAGAAAAAGAAATTTACTTTTTTGAAGTCCTGTGTTAAATGTAAGAAAATATCTTTACAACATCTTTAGAATGTCTCTGTTTTTCAAGCAGGAAAAGTAAAAGCTACTTATTATCAATATATTTACTTTTTGAGGGAAATCTTTTCTAGTCATTAATGTATAAGTTTTCACAGATGAGTATCAACCAAATAGAGCTTGTCAGTGAAGAGAGAACAGAACTAACTAAAAGAGATGCTGTCTATAAATGATATATTAGGAAGCTATTCTAAAACATCTTAATCTTTGTCAATGATATAAAAGCAGTAATACTGTCCATAATACTTGTCACATTAGAATATTCTTCATTTCTGAGAGGTATAAATATAAAATCCTTGGGGCACCTAGGTGACTCAGTTAGTTAAACACCCAACTCTTGATTTCAACTCAGGTCATGATCTTAGGGTCCTGGGATAGAGCCCCCAGTAGGCTTCATCCTCAGCAGAGAGTCTGCTTGGGAATCCCTCTCCATCTGCCCCTCCCCGGCTCTCACTCTTTCTCTAAATTTTAAAATCTTAAAAAAAAAAAAAGATATCAGAGAGTTACAGAATCAGTGATGACTAGATGAATGTGAATTCCAGGCTGCAAGGATGTGAGGAGGATCCTTCTGAAAATCCTTAACCATTTTCTTTCCTGAGGGCATTTTCCAATTCTGTACAAGACTGGCACTTGGCACATGCAGGATTCTACTTGGGTATAGAGAAATACGTGAAATTTGAGCTGTTACACAGGGCTTTGTACAACAGAATGGAACTGAAGAATCCCAAACATGACTGGTTTTAGTTCTGGGGTTACTTATGGAGAAGTTGCGGAATCAGAATCATGCCTCTAAAAAGCACAGTAAAATCCCCCATAATTTCAAAGTGTTTAGGAGACAAAGTCCCACTAGAAGGAGGAAGTGTGTTTTAAATGCACAACCAATCACCCCCCCCCGCCTTTTTTTAAGATTTTATTTATTTGACAGACAGAGATCACAAGTAGGCAGAGAGGCAGGCAGAGAGAGAGAAGGGGAAGCAGACTCCCTGCTGAGCAGAGAGCCCAATTTGGGGCTCGATCCAGAACCCTGGGATCATGACCTGAGCTGAAGGTCCCACTGAGCCACCCAAGCACCCCCCACCCCAATCACCCTTTTAAAACATCTGCCAGATTCTGCTTCAAGGTTAGAGGTTACCAAGCTAAGCTCAAAACTTCTGAAGAGTACAAATGACTCTACAGCAGATATAGAAGTTGATTAACCAAGTTCCCAATCAAAAGCCTTAAAGGCTATGCCTAAGGAAGAGCTGGACTAAATCTTAAAAAAACTGCAGCCCAGCCCTGGTGTAGCTAAATCATGACTGGACTAAAATGATAAATCCCTGGACCTTTCTGCCTAAGAGAAAAAAAAGAGGAAATTCATTCTGATGGATGACAGCAGCTGGAGCATCTGTGAGTCTTTTATACATAATGTCTAGAATGCAAGAAAGTTCCTAGGCATTTGAAACATTTGAAAAGAAGAAAAATGTAATTAATAACCAAGGGGAAACAAACAATAGCAGAACTCCAGATGATCCAGATAATGAAGTTAGCAGAGAAGGACAGTAACTAAGAAAAAATGTGTTAAAGAAAAAAGAGGAAAAGAAAACCAATATGACCAATATAACAATATGACTTAAATAATGAAAAGTTTCAACACAGAATTAGTATCCATAAAGAAAAAGCAATTAAATGAACACCTGGAATTGAAAAACACAATATCTAAAATTAATAAATTATTGCATGGGATTAATAACAGTCTAGATACAGCAGAAGTCAGAATTAATGAATGCAAAAACAGACCAACACAAAACTACATTGTTATATATATATCAGATCTGTATTATGGGATTATAACTATGAGATTCTGAAATCTTTTTATATTTTATGACATAACTCCAAGATTCCCAATGATTCTACTTAACAAGTTCCAACAAATCTTTGGAGGATAACTCTTAACATATTTCTTATAGACTGAATGCTAGGGTCTCCCCCCCTCCCCGCCCACCCTCAGTTCTTGTTGGAATGGAACTCCCAAAGTGGTGGCACTGGAGGTGGGGTCTTTGGGAGATGCATAGGTCATGAGGTAGAGCCCTCATGAATGAGATTAACACCCTTATGAAAGAGCTTCCGGAGAAAGCCCTTGCCCCTTCTGCCATGTGAGGACACAGCAAGACGACAGCTGTTTATGAAACAGGAAGTGAGTCCTCACTAGACACCCAATCTGTCAATGCCTTGATCTTAGATATCTCAGCCTTCAGAAAAACAAGAAACAAATCTTTTGTTTATAAACAGACCAGTCTGTGGTATTGTGTTATAGCAACCTAAATGGAATAAGACAATGTCTTATACAAATAAAAAATCAAAACTTATCTTTTAACTTTGCAATAACAAATTTTGGGAAATTTAGTCTGGATCAATTTTCTTAAATAAGTTTATTTAAAAGCCTATAATTTTCACCATCTAAAACATAATTTTTCTATAACTTCAAACTTAAAGAACTAATAGTGCTAAGTGTCACAAAAATAATCCAATACCATAGACTTCCTGATGGGAGAGCACAATACTAATTACACAGTAGTTTAAAAAAAAAAATCAAAATAGAATCTGACGAAGCTCTAGATCCAAATATCAACTTAAAAAATTACAGTATGGTGATACGATCAGCAGAATTCAAATGATGGAAAAGCCCACAGCTAACAAGAGCCCAAGTTTTCCTCAACAAATAAATTGCAAGGAAAGAGCTCAACAGAAAAAGCTCCCTTTCGGTCTGTGACTGCTCCTGCATAGTCTTTCAAAAAACATTTCCTGAGAACCTACCATGTGCTAGGCAGTACTGGGAGAAGCAGGATGTCTCTAGGCACCTTGACTAAAAATGAATGTTTTCATATCCAAGTATTTTAGAAAAAGGGTACCTATGCTTGTTCGTATTAGGCATCTGCTGATGAAATAAAAAACAGAAAAAATAAAAAATTCCTCATTATTCAAATACAATAATAATGTAGTGGAACAAAATCCATTTTTTTTTTAAAGATTTTATTTATTTATTTGACAGACAGAGATCACAAGTAGGCAGAGAGGCAGGCAGAGAGAGAAGTAGGCTCCCAGCTGAGCAAGGAGCCCGATGCGGGGCTTGATCCCAGGACCCTGAGATCATGACCTAAGCCGAAGGCAGAGGCTTTAACCCACTGAGCCACCCAGGCGCCCCTAAAATCCAATTTATAAGCTAATTATTTTTTTTCTAATTCTTTCTTTCTTTTTTCAGAGAGAGAGGGCACGTGCTAGCAGGAGGAGGAGCAGAGGAAGAGGGACAAGCCGACTTAGTGGTGTGCATGGAGCCCAACTGGGGGCTCGATCCTATGACCCTGAGATCATGACCTGAGCCAAAAATCAAGAGTCCAACACTCAATCAACTGAGCCACCTGGGCACCCCTAAGTTAATTATTTTCTATGAGGCTAAATACATTTTGTTTTTGCAATTTAAAGGAGTCTGTTACAAAAAATTTCAAACACATACAAAAGAGAATAGCACTATATAAACTCTCACGTACCCATCAACCAGTCTCTCTCCACCGCCCCCCCAAAGATTTTATTTATTTATTTATTTGAAAGACAGCAAGAGCGAGAGCAAAAGAGATAGCATGAGTGGGGTAAGGGGCAGGGGGAGAAGCAGACTCCTGGCTGAGCAGGGAATCCAATGCAGGGCTTGATCCCAGGACTCTGGGATCATGACCTGAGCTGAAGGGAGAGCTTAACCAACCGAGCCACCCAGGCGCCCCAAGAGTTTCTTCTTTTGAAGTGTAGTTGCAATGTATTAATTTTAAAGTATAAATAATGGCATCTTCAAATTACTGGGTGGCAATTAAAAATACCACTAAGCTTAAATTGATCACCATTTAGACAGAGTTTAATTCACCTATAGACTCCTATTTTAATACTTCAACCACTAAACATTTATAATTTTAGCATTTAATTTGTATGAGTGTGTATATAATACATATACATATATCTGGGCTCTCTTTTTTCTTCCCTGCCTACAAGGAGAGAACCTGCTCTGACTACAACCCTAGTGGAAGCAACCTTCCATTCCACATGATCAGTTCACCTCTCTACAACTGCCTCAATTATTCATTCTCTCAATAAATATTTATTGCACAACTACCCTGCCAGGCACACACTGTGCTGTCCTGCAATTGCCAGTCTAGCAGGAAACTTGGAGTTGAGTAGGTGCCAATCAAATGGAAGACTGCGATCCCAGCAGTGAAAAGAGCATCCACAAAGACCTGGAGACAGCAAAGAGCTCAGTATATTCACGGAACTGAATGGAGGTCAAGGTGAGGAAAGCAGTATGGGATAAGTATAGCTATTAGAATACTTTAGAATATTTACTACGTATGTCAGCACCTTACATACATTAATTCACTTAACTTCCACAACAACCCTATGAGGTAGTACTATTACTATCTGCTTTACAGACCAAAAACTGAAGCCTAGACCCATTAAATAATTTGCCAAATCATACTGATTTTTACTGGTAGAACAATATATTCCAAGAAACACAGAGACACTGTAAAAAAGAATATAAAGAACAAAAGAATAATTTAACTGAATCTATCACCTTTTTGTCCTCTTGTAAGCATAAATTCAATACAAAGAAAAACACTGCATTCCATGCATTGGTCAGTGTATTCTGATATAATAGAAGGCAAAGAAATAGCTGTTCCACTGAACACACCACGTTGTCACCTTCTACCATCTTATTTACAGCTGCCTTTGCCTAGAACATGAATCACAGTAATATTCCACTTCTCATGATTATAAGTAAGGCATTGTGCTACATGAGGAAAAAACAATTTAACCATTAGGAAAAAATTCAAGTTATCTGAAAATCATAAAAAATAAGAAGAGGTAAATATCCATAATGGATTTAAAAAAAAAGGAAGACTACTGCCAATTCTTTCAGTTACCATGGCCAAATGTTTAACTGAATATGTCAAGGAACTCAATTTAATTCAGATTGGTTTTTTAAAAATTTACTGAATGCTGTTTTGCCAGACATTGTACTCGGGGTTGGGAATACAACAATAAATGAAAGGTACGTCTTTCCCCTCAGTAATCTCACAGTCTAACAGGGTCAGTCAGACATGTATATGGACAATTACCATAGAAGCAATAAGAAGAATGCTAACAGGAGAAGGGGAAAAGGATGCACAGATAACTTCTAGGACATGCTACATCTGAAGAGTATTAAAAGATTCGTATGAATCGGCAAGGCTGATCAATTTGAAAAAGAGATCATAAGCAGAAAGAACAGCATATGTAAAGTTATAAAAGAATACATTATGTTCATTACAACTGAGATACAGAATACATAGCTTATATTTCCTGAGAACTGGTAATGAGGTGGCAAACTGTTGTGAACAGACAGGCTAAGTAGTTCAGATTTTATCCTGGGTAATAGGGAACCACTCACTGAAGGACTTTATAAAGGAATATGACACAATAGACTTGCTTTTTAGAAACAATTACTTTAACAGCAATCCAGAAGATACGGGATGGGAAAATCAATAAGGCTATTACAGTTAAAAGATGATGAAGACTCAGGGTGGTAGCAGTAGGGAACAAGAAGAGAAAATAGTTTTAAAGGTGTAATATGATGTTTTCCCTGACAGCAAAGAGAAGTGTCACCTTTATTGTACCATCATCCAAGAATACAGAACAGCTGCCTACTGCCTAACACATCAAGTCAAAAAAGTCCGTATCAGAGACAAATTTTTTTGCTCTTATTCTTTTATTTTTAACGATCTTATTTATTTATTTGAGAGAGAGAGTATGAGAGGGTAGAAAGTCAGAGGGAGAAGCAGTCTCCCTGCGGACCTTGGAGCCCAATGCAGGACTCAATCCTGGGACTCCAGGATCATGACCTGAGCTGAGGGCAGTCACTCAATCAACTGATACTAGATACATATACAAAAACCATCTTAAAAGTGATATACCAGCCTTCAGTGTAGTTTCTTTATTAAGAAGACTCAAAGATTGGGGAAATTATTCACATCAGAACTTACATCAGACTCCCCTGTGGAGACTTTAAAATGAAACCTTCCTGAGTTTCACCACTAGAGATTTTAATTATGTAGAGTTCATGGATCTGTAGTTTAAAAAAAAGCTTCCCAGGTGAGTCTAACGCAACCCCTAGCTGAAAACAGGTTAGGGGGATAAATTTTCTTTCTTTTTTCTTTTTTTAAAAAGATTTTATTTATTTGAGAGAGAGAGCACAAGCCGGGGTAGAGGCCGAGGGAGAGGGAAAAGCAGGCTCTCCCCTGAGCAGGGAGCCTAATAGAGGGCTTTCCATCCCAGGACACTGGGATCATGACCTGAGCTAAAGCCAGAAGCTTAACCAACTGAGCCACCCAGGTGCCCCGGAATCAAAATTTCAACTGTCAATTGTTCAGTTTGAGAACACAGTAAGCTAGCAGCTAAAGTGCATATTTGATTTCATCTCTTATTCATAATCTGTTTTAACGGAAGTAAAAGTTGAATAACACTAAATATGATACCATGGGAAGAATATGAACTTTGAAGCTACAGTTCAAGTCTCGAGTCCCTCAGCTAACAAACTGTAACCTTGAGAAAAAGTACGTATCTCTCTAATTCTTGATTTCTCAATTTATATCATGAAGAGGTTGTAACAGATAAATCTGATTCCTGATTTTCAAAGTCAGTACTAATTTAAAATAGATGGATACACTAAACACTATTGTGTTCAGAAAAAAGACACCATTTTAAAGCACTTTTTAAAAATGGAGCTCCTCAGAGCACCTGGGCAGTTCAATCAGATAAGCGTCTGCCTTCAGCTCAAGTCATGATCCCAGGGTTCTGGTATAGAGCCCGGCATGGGGCGCCCTGCTCAGTGGGAGACTGTTTCTCCCTCTCTCCTCTGCTCATCATGCTCTATCTCTCACTAGCTTTCTCTGTCAAATAAATAAATAAAATCTTAAAAAAAAAAAAAAAAAAATGGAGCTCCTCTCTCACTCCTCATCCCCTTTTTGGTTTCCTTTGTATTTTTATCCAGGGTGATCATTTGGAAAGCAGAGGTAAAAAAAGAAAGAGACACAGGTGACTCCTGGAGCAACACTAAAAATTTCTTTTAAAACGAAAGCCAAAGGGAGCCTAGGTGGCTCAGTCAGTTAAGTGTCGGACTCTTGATTTTGGCTCAGGTCATGATCTCAGGACTGTGATACCAAGCCCCACATCTGGCTTGGTGCTGGATTTGGAGCCTGCTTAAGATTCTTTCTCTCCTCTCTGCTCCCTCTCTAAAAATAATAATAACAATAATAAAAATAAAAAATAAATTAAATAAAGGCCAGATGTGCTATTTGCCGGAAATCAAGGAAAAGGTAGCAAGTAAGCACTCTTTATTGTTACTAGTCTACTACAAATACTCAGACTCATCATGGGAATCCAATTAATGTGTTTAGTTATTTTTTTCTTTAATAAACACTGTAATATTAGTTTATACATAATTAGATTACAAAGAAGTTTATGCATAAATACATTTCACATTGAAGAGATGTACCCTGTTAGAGCAGCCATTATTTTTCTAGAATACAGAGGATATTATCAATATCAATTGTCAAATATAAATTAGCATCAGGAAATAAACTCATAGAAGCAAATGTTTGTGGAAAACTTCCAAAACAATAAAGAATTAAGAATACTTTTTAAGTGTTTGAGAAAACATAATCAAATGAAAAGCAAACCTAATCTACACATAAATCATACATCCATGAAAATTAAGTATCTCAAACTGTTGCAAAGATATTTCTTATAAACTGGGCATAATTATGATTGCTGATTATTAATAATTTTATCAATAGATCATTAATCTATACCAGTAAGCTAATTATTGCTAACATCTAACAAGTATGCTACATTTTTACTAAAAAGGGAGTTTGATACTTTGTCGCCTTACTTTTGAAGACTTCTACTTCAAAAGTCTATGGAAATCAGGCACCTGGGTGGCTGGCTCAGTGGGTTAAAGCCTCTGCCTTCAGCTCAGGTCATGATCCCAGGGTCCTGGGATCGAGCCCCACACTGGGCTCTCTGCTCCGCAGGGAGCCTGCTTCCTCTTCTCTCTCTGCCTGCCTCTCTGCCTACTTGTGATCTCTGCCTACTTGTGATCTCTGCCTGTCGAATAAATAAATAAAATCTTAAGGAAAAAAAAAAGTCTATGGAAATCTAAAAGAATGGGCAACTGTTATTAAACATTCAGTGTTCTTATATAGCACTGACCTAGATACTATGAAGAACAAAATACAGAAAGATTGGATATATGCTAATGAGGACCTTATGATTAGTCAGAAAGACAAAACATACATGGTATAACAAAAACACACATGGGTAACAGTCAACTGTTTCCAGTCACACATGGCACAACTCTCTGTGGTCAAGGGCCCTATTAACCAATATAGATGAGACAGTATAACTTGCTATTTATGTGAAGTAGGAGTTACACAAAGAATAAGAGGCTCAAATCCATCTGTTGAGTTAATATCCAAAATATATAAAGAACTCATAACAACTCAAGCAGAAAAACAATTTGAAAATGAGAAGATCTGAATACCCACTTTTCCAAAGACATACAGATGGCCTAAAAGACACATGAAAAGATGCTCCACATCAGTCATCAGTGAAATGCAAATCAAAAGGACAATGAAAGACAATGAAAGAATACTTCACACCTGTTACAACGGTTATTCTCAAAAAGACAAGAAATAACAAGTATTGATAAGGATATGGAGAAAACTGAACTCTGCACTGTTGGTGGGAATGTAAATTGGTACAGCCACTGTGGAAAATAGTACAGAAGTTCCTCAAGAAAGTAAAAATATAACTATCATAAGATCAAGCAATTCCACTTCTGGGTATACATCCAAAGAAAAGGAACATTAACCTGAAAAAACACCTGCACCCTCAAGTTCACCTGCAACATTATTTACAATAGCCAAGACATGGAAACAATCTAAGTGTCCACTGATGGATAAACGGATAAAGAGTTAAGTGTGTATGTATGCAAGCATACATACATATACACTATGGACTATTATTCAGCCATAAAAACGGAACTCCTGCCATCTGTGACAACATGAATGGCTCTTGAAGGCATTAAGCTAAGTGAAAAAAAAAGTCAGAGAAAGATATATAACATATGATCTCATTTATGTGTGGAATCTAAAAAACCTCAATGCACAGAAACAGAGCAAATTGGTGGCTGCCAGAGGCTAGGGTTGAACAAAGTGAGTGAAGATGGTTAAAAGGTACAAACTTCCAGTTAGAAAGCAAGTCATGGGGATGTCATGTACACCGTGGTGACTATAGTTAATAATACTGTACTATATATTTGAAAGTTACTAAGAGTAAATTTCAAAAGTTCTCATCACAAGAAAAAAACATTTTTAACTATATGCAGTGATGAGTGGATGAATGTTAACTAGACATAATGTGATCATTTCATAACATATATATTATGGAAGCATTACACTTTACCACCTGAAACAAATATAATACACATCAATTATATCATAAAAAATAGGCTCAAAGCAGGTATCAACTGAAGTCTTGAAGGATATATAATAAATAGAAAAAATTAAAAATTAAATAGTACACTATATACACTAGTATATATACACTAGTAAACTATACAATAACACTTTTGTAATATTTACTACTAAACCTTGTTGCTACTAATGTTCCTCAATGGAAAAGACAAAGTCTTCCTCCTTATATATTAATCCCCATATGCAACAACACCAAGCAATTAATAGGCAACCAGTACACATTCACCCATCAATCAATAAACAGTTCATTTTAATGAAAGCACACCTGACATTTGCTATACGGATGGTTTACTATTTCATAAACATTAAAAAAGTGAAAGGGGTACCTTTTCAAACAACTAGTAAAATGCTACCTCAGCTCAATTTTGCCCTCTGGATACAATTTTACACTCTGTAAATAAGCTATACAACCCGTTCACAACCTGGCTCTCACTTGTCTTCCTCCTCTCAACTCCTTACCTCTGCCCTATCAGCCTTATACCCCGGCCACACCCAACTTCTGCGGGCTCTCTACATCCACAAAGCCAGAGTCCTTCACCCACTGCTCTACTGCATCTTCCTATTTATCTCCCAGAACCAGTCACCAGTTCTTGTGAAGCTTCCAGGGAGAATTAATACTCATCAGTGGCTCTCACAGCACCATGTTCCTACCTCTGTTACTGAGTGAAACAGACTACATTATAACTACTGGTTCTCTCCAGAAATAAAGGTACCTAAAGGCAGAGCTCTTTCACTTTCATAGTCTGAGCAATACCTAGCACTGTACCTGGTACACAAGACAAAATCACTGCTGAACGCAGGAAAGAGTACACAACATTACAAACATCATTCAAGAGTTCTTTACTATCACCTGGAAATGTAGGTGCATTCCATGTATTGCACGCATCATAAGGAACTCACAGACCAAACAGATTAAATGGTGATGATGGAGCTGCAAAAGGACTCTTCATTTGCATCAGATATATCTGCGATAAGGTCTGCTTTAAAAATGAACTTTTTTTTTTTTTTTTAAGATTTTATTATTCGAGATAGAAAGAAAGGGAGAAGCAGGACCCCACAGAGCAGAGAGCCTAACATGGGGCTCAATCCCAGGATCCTGGGATCATGACCTGAGCTGAAAACAGACGTTTAACCAACTGAGCCACCCCACTGCCCCTGAACTTCTTACTTTAACATGAACTCTTTACTTCAAAAAGGAACTCTCTAAAAATGAACTCTGGGGGCGCCTGGGTGGCTCAGTGGGTTGAAGCCTCTGCCTTCGGCTCAGGTCATGATCCCAGAGTCCTGGGATCGAGCCCGCGTCGGGCTCTCTGCTCCACAGAGAGCCTGCTTCCTCCTTTCTCTCTGCCTGCCTCTCTGCCTAATTGTGATTTCTCTCTCTCAAATAAATAAAATATTAAAAAAAAAAAAATGAACTCTGAATGTGAAATTACCCAACTCAGAAGTTTGTTACATGACTTTCCAGAACCAATTTAGTACAAAGCTAGATGTATTTTTGACCGGCAATAAGACTACCATGGAATCCACATAAGAGAGTTGAAAATTCAAATTTTAAAAAGGAACTATTAGTAATTAAATATCAAAATCATTCAAGAATCCTTGGAATTTGATTTCAGATCTCTATAAAGTAAGTGTTTTTTTCTTCCCCCGGTGTCTTTTGTGCAAATCATTTTACAAAATGTTTCATCTGATCATTACTTAACCAAATTACTTGTGGAAGCTTTAAAGAATATCATGGCACAAAATTAAAATTTAGGAAGTTTTGTTATTATCAGCATTTCAGAATGCCGAGTAGGATACCTGTTCTAAAAATCCAAATACAACAGGGCACGGATCTGATTACCTATATAAAGTCTCTGTCAAGTTAAATGGGAATAAATGAATTTGAAATCCAAAGATAAATCTTTCCTCCTTTTAGTATTAACAATAATATTAATAGCCACCATTTACTGAGAGCCTGCTACCTGCCAGACATTTCATGCAAATTCTACCCGAAAACGCTTAGAAGAAAAGTGAACCTAGGAGGCCAAATAGCCGGCCAAAGCTACATAAGAAGTAATAGAATTCAAATTCAGGTCTATCAGGTTCCAAAGGATAAAACTTAATTCACTCCTATTCTAACAACGTGTCACACTGAAAGACAGAAACAAATTTCTACAACTCTCTTTCCTTCTTTGAACTGCGGAAGGATAAATGGTCTAAAGCATGTCTCTTATCACCCCCTAGCACTGCCATAACCATTCTTTAACTCACTGCTTGAAGTCTATGGTATGTGAAATCTATGCTTTTCGACATCTACTTTGATACTTCCAAAGTTAAACTGTTTGAATAGCATACAGTAGTAATTTCTTTATCCTCAAGTCCAGATGAACACATTTTCATAGAAGTTTCCGAACTGTGTGCTACATAAAATCAACTACTTTCCCCTCAACACTTAGAGGTAACCTCCACAAAAAGGTTAAAAAGTCAGAAAATTAAGAGCAGCTTACTTTTAGGTATTAAATATTCCAAAACTAGTTTAAAAATAAAGAAATGGATTAAAAGGGGGTTCTCTAAATATTTGATTAAATACCAGCTTGGTAACATAAATTTCAAGTCTGAATTCCAGAAAGGAAGGAAAGTAAAGGAAAAAAGAACTTCAATTCAATAAAAATTCTGTTCCACCAGCTTTGCAAAATTTCACGGTTCATCTGCATTCTCTTAAAGCTTCTTCACTGATGGTACTTATTTAGAAAGGATTAAGAGCCAACTTTAATATAGAAATTCTTTAACTGTATCTGTTTAGGACAGATGTATGTGGCTACTTATTCTGGCATCAAAGTAATTAGCATTAAAGATCAAAGGCTACTTGTGTGAATCCAGAATACAAACTTGTTTGGATTCTATGTCATGGAACCACAGAAAGAATCCAATAAGTCAACTTTCACTGAATTTATTTATGCCTGTCATTTCCTTTGGGGCAAATTCATTTTACAGGCTGCTGGCAAAAGAGACTCAAAACTGGTCAGTTTTTGGGGCGCCTGGGTGGCTCAGTGGATTAAGCCGCTGCCTTCGGCTCAGGTCATGATCTCAGGGTCCTGGGATCGAGCCCCGCATCGGGCTCTCTGCTCCGCGGGGAGCCTGCTTCCTCCTCTCTCTCTGCCTGCCTCTCTGCCTACTTGTGATCTCTCTCTCTCTGTCAAATAAATAAATAAAATCTTTAAAAAAAAAAAAAACTGGTCAGTTTTTATTGTTTGGTATTAACTCTTTCAGGATCAGCCATAGAGCTGTAGCTAATTCAGCCATGTTGCTGGTTCAAAAGAGAATTTAATTACATTAAGCCAAAGGCATTTATAAAATCAATTGACAGGAAAGAGAGATTAACTGCTATTATGATGTTGCTCATGAAGCCAGGAACTAGAAAATCCGGATGAATTATGATAATTAGAATACCTCAGAAGAAAAGAAAAGCTACCAGCTACTTTTTGTTCTTTACTAACCTGGCAACAAAATTTCCTTTTCTTTTATTTTCCACCTAAGCTCTTGTGCTACAGTTTTACTGTTATTATGAAGGGAATGCTGTGAGCAGTCTGGAGAATGGTTGCATGTGTTTACTCAATTACAACATCTCAGGGATGGCAGGAGATTCCCAAGGGCAACTAAACAACTATCTATCCAAAGAGAGTGATCCTTTCACCACCATATCCCCATTAAGTAGCCAACGGATGGAACGTTCTCCACCTATTAAAAGTAGCCCACTCCATCTTTAGAGGACTCTTAGAAAGTTTGTACTCAGTGACAAAGTCTGTTTCTCTATTGCTTTTACCTTGTTGTATATCTAAAAGTCATGAAAAACAAATCTAACCTTTCTTTAATATGAAGTCCTTCAAACATCTGAAGAGAGTGACACTCTCCTATCTCCATTCCTTCAAATGTTCCTAATAGAAAATACTACTGAGTCCCATGTCTGTTAGGCAAGCCACAAAAAAATTAATTTATGCATATTCAAAATTATTTTAATTTTTAAAAATAATATTTAAAACTTTGAGTTACCCAAACATATTAGATACCAACTTTAAATTAGTAAGTTGATGCTCAAGCAAAAACTTCTTTATAAATAAATGTGTATGCCTGTATTAAACCTCAATAAACCCAGACATAAGACTATTTTTAATACTAAAATTAAATAAATAATTGCCCTTAATTGTCCCTAATGTAAACTAGTGAAATGTTCACACAAAAGGCTATGTGTTAACTAAAAATTTTAATAGATATTTAAAATACCTTTCTATAAAGTTTTGGGGTTTTGTTATGAAGTTTATTTGAACAGCAGGATGCATTCTAAATTCTCAAGTTATACAGATGA
This sequence comes from Meles meles, assembly GCF_922984935.1. NCBI lineage: Eukaryota > Metazoa > Chordata > Mammalia > Carnivora > Mustelidae > Meles > Meles meles. The sequence goes on from NC_060072.1 coordinate 67,543,812, forward strand.
ACTCCCTTCTATAACTTTGACAATTTTCAGCCAAAGTCAAACAAAAGAAAAAAAAAAATTCAACTCTTCCAACCGAAGACAGAAACTCTGAATTTTAAAGGCATTTAGTATTTGGTCATCTGATTTCTGTAAGATGGAACTGAGATGGACTGCATAATCTATTTCAAGGTCCTCAATTTCAATGTCAGTAGAAGTTATTTATAACATTTCATCTGTAGTTTAGTGGTTCATTAAATCCTCAACTGAGTACTTGTCACAGACTGCTTTGAAAGGTTAACACCATCTAAATTATACTGACAACATTATTAAACATTCACACAATCACTTACCCAAGACTCATGGTATAAAACTGTTAGCAGATATAGTGCATAATCATAATTCTGTCTCTTTAAAGGGCACCTGTAAGAGAAAGAGAGAGAAGTCAAAATTTTAAAAATACAGTACATAAAATAATTTGCAAAATATACAAACACTAAATACCAAGGATAACTTATATTCAGGTATTCTCTATATTCAGGGAATATCCTACCTTTTATTTCTCTTTGTTTTCATCACTAATGGAGTTATTTGTATCTGACAATAGTTTTACACTATTTTTAATATGATTGTGTCCAATCCAGTGCCCTTCACAATCTTAGGGCTAAGAGTCTGCTGGACAGTGTGAGTGTATCTACTGAGTTCATTTTTAAAATAGAGATAGACTAAAGACAGAGGCTAATCAAAATGTTCATCTTGATTTCTCCAGAGCCAAGTTTTTAAAAAATGAGCTATACTATTCAATGCTATATTGAAGTTGTTGTATTTAAAATGGAGTTAATGACCTATTAGATAAAGCTTCTATATAAATATGAGATAACAAATTAAGCTTTTAGAAATCATTAATTCTAATTTCTTTAAATATAAAATAAAATCATCATTTGACAGGAGCACATGGGTGGCTCAGTAGGTTAAGCATCTGCCTTTGGCTCAAGTCATGATCCCAGGGTCCTGGGATGGAGCCCCACGTTGGACTCTGCTCAGTGGGGAGCTTGTTTCTCCCTCTGCCTGCTGCTCCCCCTGCTTGTGCTCGCTCTCTCCCTCTTTCTGTTAACCAAATAAATAAAATCTTAAAAAAAAAAAAAAACAACAACCGGGGCACCTGAGTGGCTCAGTGGGTTAAAGCCTCTGCCTTTGGCTCAGGTCATGATCCCAGGGTCCTGGGATCGAGCCCCACATCAGACTCTCTGCTCAGAGGGAAGCCTGCTTCCTCCTCTCTCTTCCTGCCTCTATGCCTACTTGTGATCTCTGTCTGTCAAATAAATAAATAAAAATCTTAAAAAAAAAAACAACCATTACATGACAAGTGACTTTAACGGTACTCTGCTTATTCTATATATTTAGGTCTAATAGTTCTCTAAATAGTTGCTACCATACCCCAACATCAATTTCAAGTCTGAAAGTAAAGGAAAAAAGAACTTCAATTCAATAAAAATTAAAACTTAGGGGAAAAAAAACCTTTGTCAAATACTTACAGAATTTCAAAGAGCAACACTTTAAAAGTATTTTTAAGTTGCACAAACTAAAAACTCAACCTTATTTTACATTTTCTAAAGACAGCAAAAAAGATTATTACTAATATATTTCAAATCTATTTTCCCCCATAGAGTAATAATCTAAAACCAGGGTTCCCAAGTTTTTTGCACCCCCACATTATTGCCTTCATTTATATATGCCATACTACTTCTTCTCACCATGAAGAGGGAAGACATAAAACTTAATTGATATTGACTCCTCCAAGAGCTTTGAAACTAGAATGGGAAGGGAGAGAAGAAATCTGCCCACTTGCTTTTCTCTAAAGGCAGGTCTTTATATTTGACATAATTCAGAAACAGCCAAAATGGTAAGATAGAAATAAAATAATCCTGGGACACCTGGTGGCTTAGTCAGTTAAATGTCTGACTCTTGATTTTGCTCAGGTCATGATCTTGGGGTGACAAGATAATGCCCCGTGTTGGGCTCTGTGGTGAGCATGGAGCCTGCCTTAAGATTCTCTCTCCCTTTCCCGCCTTCCAGAAACAGAAATAAAATAACCCTTTTGTAAAAACATACCAATAACCCTTCTTCACCTTAAATAACCTAATTTATAAATTCATATGAGGTAAATTTAATACTGTTTTTATGAAGCAAATTCACTAAAATTCTTATTTACAAAATTGCCTGGGTAAATTAAATTTCCGTATTTCATCATTTAAATTTTGAACTGATGACTTTGTAAAAATCGGTTTAAACCTTAATCACTAGCAAATCACACTTTTGTTCTCTTCTAACATCTTCCCTGAGTCTTCTACACATGGATATATTAGAATCAAGACTGAAAAATAACAATAATAATTTAGGCAGTTAGGCAAGCCTCACCCTGTCCATAAAGAGGACAGCAACAGTAGACTAGTGTGAAGATATTAAACACATGAACTGCAGGTGGCTGGGTGGTTCAGTTGTTAAGTGTCTGCCTTCGGCTCAGGTCATGATCCCAGGGTCCTGGGATGGAGCCCTGCATCGGGCTCCCTGCTTTGTGGGAAGCCTGCTTCTCCCTCTTCCACTCCCCCTGCTTGTGTTCCCACTCTCACTGCATCTCTGTCAAATAAATAAATAAAATCTTAAAAAATAATAAAATAAACACATGAATGGAACAACTTCACTGACCTAATACGTTAATGTATGTTGACGTAAAAGGCTATCCCGATTTTTTTTTTTTAATATTTTATTTATTTAACAGAGAGAAATCACAACTAGGCAGAGAGGCAGGCAGAGAGAGAGGAGGAAGCAGGCTCCCTGCGGAGCAGAGAGCCCGATGCGGGGCTCGATCTCAGGAACCTGAGATCATGACCTGAGCCGAAGGCAGTGGCTTAATCCACTGAGCCACCCAGGCGCCCCCCGATTTTTTTTTATTGTTTTAATTTCTTTTCAGTGTACCAGAATTCATTGTTTATGTATACCCCAATTTTCAATGTCATTTCTTAAGGAAAGGACTGCCAGAGGACTGGAAGATAATAAAACAACACAATGACCAATAAAAACAACACAATGACCAATCCGCTGAACTTTTCTTTACCTGTCTGTTTTGATGGTAAGTACATCTGTAGTCTTGCAGTATCGCTCTCCCACAAGTTTAATGAGTTTCTTCTTTGCATGATCATCTAAATTCAAACTGGAAAGTTTAACCTTAAAAATACAAGAAAAAGTTATTTGAAAAGAATTATTTCAGATACTTTTAGTGAAAAGAAAACTCAAAAACCCAGTAACTATATTATTCAATGTTAAACTAACCAAAAAGAAACTTTTGCAACCTGTACCTTTATCTATATAGCGTTAGCAACCGGCATGCATTATGAAGCCTGATCTTACTCATGGGGAAAAAAAGGAGGAGGAGGAAACTGTTTTGAGTTGAAAGTTCTGGGCATTAGCACCTTTCCTGTAAGAACCAATAACAAGTCTCTTAAATAAATGATATTACCGCTTATGAGTAACACTAAGAATTAAACTCAATTAGTATTAGTAAAGCTGGAATATAAGAATACTTGGATAAAACAAAAATGCTTTAAGATATTTCCACCATGCAATTATGAGACTTTTATCATTGCAACTTGCTTAGGGGTATTTATTTTAAAAGGTGCAGGTATCTCACGGAAGATGGTATAGAGCATTCATGAAGGATCAAAACATTTGAAATTCAGCTCAACATTTCTCAAAATGTTAGTACTAGTCCCAGAGGCTTTTAAGAAGAATTATTTCTCTAAAAAGGCCATTTTTATTCAATACATTCAGATAATACAAAGTTAAACTGGGTTCTTTATGGAAGGAATTCTTAGAAGAGGTAATATGCTAATGAGCATTCTGAAATTTCAAGACGCAGGGTTCTTATGTAACAATTTCCAAATTTATCTGACCTCATATTCTATTTTTTTTTTAAGATTTTATTTATTTATTTGACAGAGAAAGAGATCACAAGTAGGCAGAGAGTCAGGCAGAGAGAGAGGAGGAAGCAGGCTCCCCGCGGAGCAGAGAGTCCGATGCGGGGCTCGATCCCAGGACCCTGAGATCATGACCTGAGCCGAAGGCAGCGGCCTAATCCACTGAGCCACCCAGGCGCCACTCATATTCTATTTTTTGAGGGACAGTTCATGGAATTAGTCTTCCTTAAAACATATTTTGGGAAACACTGGACTATATGAACAGTTTTTAATTTAGAGAGAATTATGGCATGGATTGAAGGTATCTAAAAGTAGATTAGACTTGACATAGAAAAATAGGTTAGATATTAGAATACAGCTAAGTAAGGTAAACCACACAGTGTTTTTCCATGGACGGCATTAAGAATAAGAAAAATCCATAACTATATGAAGAGAAAAAAGGCTCAATAAGATTTTACAATCACATCCACTTCTCTCTAGCTTCAATTAACCCTGCACTTCCCTCGAGACATTATAGCAGAAGAGCTTATTTATTTTTCCATTTTTCCCACTAGACTGCAAACTCTCCAGGGTAAGAATGGTATCAGTCCTATTTTTGGTGATGGCCTAGCACTTAACATATGACAATATTTGTTGAATGAACACATAAATGAAAAAAAGAAAGGATACATTATTTTTTTTAAGCACTGTGAATTTTTATTTGAACTACAGAAAATATAGGAAATAAATAAATAAATAAAAATAAACCTTTAAAGGACAAATGCAGGAAAAACATTGACTATTAAGTATCAACCTAACAGAATGGTCCTATGTGCAGGCAGTGCAAATTACCACAGTCGCCTGGAAAGAACATGTATCAACAACCAGGTTATCAGCTTGAGGGATAAAAGAATATAATTCTGATTATTAACAATAAGAATTACTTATAAGGAAATAGTGAAATGAATGTACATTATAATTATTAACATATTTGTACATATGCATGCATACAGATACAGTACAAAGAATAGTTTTGACGTTAGAATAAGAGAATGGAATGATTTTTTCCTTTTAAAACTCCCTTCAATGTAATCATTTTCAACAATAAATTTAAAAATTTACAATTTAAAAAATTTAAGTGTTCTAGCTTTTCATGTAAGAAGTGGTTAAAAAAAAAGGCACCAATGCTGATTATTGTAACTGCTTTAAAAACTTACATTCACATTAACATTTTGAATGTTCAAAAATTATACAGCGTTTATGCCAGAAACTCAAAATATTTTAGAGCTATGTGGTACACTCACGCCACCTGCTAGCACTCAAAGGCACTGCAAAATTGTATTCGTTAACCTAGATTAATAGTCTGACTCTGAAGTTGAACAGCAATCATTACCATTCTTTTTCCAAAATTCTAAAGAATGCTTGGACTTTTCTTTTGCTGCATTTTAAAGCATCAATACGGTACTATTAACATTATCCCCAAAAGCAACACTGACATTTTCAAATCACAGGAGATCATGGTTTTATGTATGTACTTTCAAATGCCCATATTTAAGAGTTACATAAATTGAGAAACATCTAATTGTGTGAAATATCTTCTCTATTTAGAAGCATAGTACAGTTAGTTAAAGAACTATAGCTATATACAAAAGACAAGACCTGGGTTTGATTTCTAGATTTGCTACTTTATTTGCTAAGTGACCTTATATCATTTGATCTTACTGTTTCCTCATTTACAAAACAAAGTACTCACAGGAATTTTGTCAGGAATAAATGAGAATAAATAGAAGAAAACCATTTTTAAAGAAAGTCCTACACAAATATTGTTTTTAATTCTGCACTACCTTTATGACTATCAAGAAAAATATACCATCTTTCTTTCTCTGAATTTAAAAATTTGAGTATCCTTTTTTTTTTTTTAAGATTTTATTTATTTAGGGGCGCCTGGGTGGCTCAGTGGTTAAAGCCTCTGCCTTCAGCTAAAGCAATGGTCTCAGGGTCCTGGGATCGGGCCCCGCATTGGGCTTCTCTGCTCAGCGGGGAGCCTGCTTCCCCCTCTCTCTCTGCCTGCCTCTCTGCCTACTTGTGATCTCTCTCTGTCAAATAAATAAATAAATAAAATCTTTAAAAAAATTTTTTTTAAAAAAAAAGGAGACAAAAGAGGATGGTGGCCTGATAGGTAAGTGGTATCTTGTGGGATACTTCAAATAATGCAGTCAGATTATTTTTATGTAAAATAAAATAAACAAACAGAACAAGTAGGGAACCAGACCAGATGGCTATTCTGGTACTGAAGATTAAGGCCCACAAAAAGTAAGGCAAAATTCTAGATTTCCTGATTCTGAGTTCAGAGATTTTTTTAAATCACTTAACATAGAGCTTGACAACAGTTGGTTGTTATTATTATCATTATTATTAAAAAGAGGCAACATTTACTGAATTATTAAAAATGTATCAGGTAGGGGTTCCTGGGTGGCTCAGTGGATTAAGCCACTGCCTTCGGCTCAGGTCATGATCTCAGGGTCCTGGAATCGAGCCCCCGCATCGGGCTCTCTGCTCAGCAGGGAGCCTGCTTTCCCCTCTCTCTCTGCCTGACTCTCTGCCTACTTGTGATCTCTGTCTGTCAAATGGATAAATAAAGTCTTAAAAAAAAATGTATCAGGTATTAATTACCCCTAGGTACTTTTTAAAAAAAAATTTTTTTAAACATTTTTAGGTAATCTCTATACTCAACATGGGGCTCAAACTCACATCCCTGAGATCAAGAGTCACATCCTCCTCTGACTGAACCAGCCAGGCACCTTACTCCCTAGGTAATTTATATTAACCTGTGGAATGTTGGCCAAGCATAATTTTAAGGCTTTTTTTTTTCTTTTTACCTAGATTTTCTAAAATTTATATAGTAAACATGTATTGTCTTTTGTGATTTTAAATATTTTCAATTTCTCCAAACATATAAATATAATGCTATGATATTTAAACTATTCTAGGGGGGAAAAAGGCTGACAAACTTTGTAAATTTATTTCATAAAGAAGGCACAATCCTGGGGCGCTTGGGTGGCTCAGTGGGTTAAAGCCTCTGCCTTCTGCTCTGGTCATGATCCCACGGTCCTGGGATCGAGCCCCACATTGGGCTCTCTGCTCCGCGGGGAGTCTGCTTCCTCCTCTCTCTCTGCCTACTTGTGATCTCTGTCAAATAAATAAATAAAATCTTTACAAAAAAAAAAAAAAAAAAAGAAGGCACAATCCTGATACCAAAACCTATCAAAGAAAATTACAAATCAAACATTGATGTACCTCTGATAAAATTTCTAGAAATTAAAGTTTATCTATTTGTTACCTTATAGTGTAAAAAATGTTTGCAAGATTGTCAACATATTTTTGCAGTCCACATGGAATGTTCTTTTTCATTTTTTTTTTTTAAAGATTTATTTATTTATTTGACATAGAGAGATCACAAGTAGATAGAGAGGCAGGCAGAGACAGAGAGAGGGAAGCAGGCTCCCCGCTGAGCAGAGAGCCCGATGCGGGACTCGATCCCAGGACCCCGAGATCATGACCCGAGCCGAAGGCAGCGGCCTAACCCACTGAGCCACCCAGGTGCCCCTCTTTTTCATTTTTTTAAGAAATACTTTATTTATTTATTTGACACACAGAGAGAGAGATTACAAGTAGGCAGAGAAGCAGGCAGAGAGAGAAGGGGAAGCAGGCTCCCTGCTGAGCAGAAAGCCCGATGTGGGGCTTGATCCCAGGACCCTGGGATCATGACCTGAGCCGAAGGCAGAGGCTTTAACCCACTGAGCCACCCAGGAGCCCCTTCTTTTTCATTTTTTAAAAAGATTTTATTTATTTGACAAAGAGAGAAAGAGTAAAGGGGAGGGAGGGAGAGAGAGAGCACACATGAGCAGGGGGAGGGGTAGAGGGAGAAGCAGGCTCCCTGCTGAGCAAGGAGCCCGAAGCAGGACTTGATCCCAGAACCCCGTGATCATGACCCTGGCCAAAGGCAGCCGATTAACTGACTGAGCCACTTAGCACCCCATATATGGACTGTTCTGATTTAAAATACAGACTACATGGAGTACAAAAACTAATTTTTTGAGCGTCCTAGAAGGTATCTCAAGAAAGGGACAGTCAACCTCCAGAAGAGATGAATCAAAAGTACATTAGTCAGGGCTCCCCAGAGAAATGGCTGATTCTAGGACTGGGATAGGGAATGTGTATTATAAGCCTGGAGTATTTTGTGGTACCCAAAAAAATAAAAAGTATTTAAAAGCAAATGATGGGGCATAGCAAAGTAACAGAGTAGCCAACTGAAAGAGTTACCAATGGCCAAAGCTGGAACAATTTGAGCAACAAAACAAACAATGTATTATTGGATTATAATCCAAATACTAAAATAAATAATCTGTGAGTCCATACTGATATAAATGGTTGAATAAACAGATAAATGGAAGAGAACAGATGAATCTCCCATATAGAAGAATTACAGACAATTTATGGGTATTTCTCCCTGAAGGAGGCATAGCATAACTGCTAGCTCCTTAAGTATGGACTATGCATTGTGACTTTCTTCTACAGGGTGCAGTACAGAAAGGAAGAAAAAAAGAATACTTTCATAGTGAAGAAAACTTGCAAATAATACCTCAGCCAGGTAATCAAGGCATCATCTTTAGAAACGGCATGTTAGGAGCCTCTACCCTTGGGGTGCCTGGGTGGCTCAGTCATTAAGCGTCTGCCTTCGGCTCAGGTCATGATCCCAGGGTCCTGGAATGGAGCTTCACATTGGGCTCCCTGCTCAGCGGGAGGCCTGCTTCTCCTTCCCACTGCTTGTGTTCCCTCTCTCACTGTCTCTCTCTCTCTCTCTGTCTGTCAAATAAATAAATAAAATCTTAAAAAAAAAAGGGGGGGGGTCTCTACCCCTGCTATGATGTGATGAAATGGCACTTTACTGGTGAGGTTTTCCTCCCCAAAATACATACCAGTCTAAGCATGAGAAGAACATTAAACATATCTAAAATGAAGCACATTCCACAAAATACATAACCAGTACTTCTCAAAACTGTCAAGGTCACTAAAAACAAGTAAATTCTGAGAAACCACCACAGTCAAGAGGTGCCTAAAAAAATCTGATAGGAGCACCGGGTGGCTCAGTCTGTTAAGTATCTGCCTTTGGCTCAGAGCAGGATCCCAGGGTCCTGGGACAGAGCCTGGTGTCAACAGGGCTCCCTGCTCAGCAGTGAGCCTGCCTCTCCCTCTCCCATGCCCCTCAACTCATGTTCTCTCTCATGAGTGCTGTTTCTCAAATAAAGAAATAAAATCTTTAACAAGAAAATCTGAATAAAGTATAAACTTTAATTAATAATGTATCAATATTGGCTCAGTTGTAATAAATGTACCATAATAGTAAATATGTTAACAACATAAGAAATTTGGTGTGAAATATAGGGGAATTCTGTGAACTATACTTGAAACTTTTTCATAAATCTACAACTTTTTTAGTTAAAAACAAAAAAACAAAAACCTATCAGGTAACTGCTCTATGACTGCTGTGTGAGAAAGCTATGCCGCAGTGGTTTCAAATACTAACTTGGAAGTTACTACAGCACGACACTTGGAGCTGCAATAGTATGTGACATGCTCTTGATGGGTAGGGGTGAGGATTTAATGTTTCTCCAAAGCAACATGAGATGAGGACGAACGATCCTAAATAAAATGCTAACAGAGCAGATCCTAGTAAAGTAAAAGAATGATGTACTATGAAATAATCAGGGTTCAGAACACTTCAGTAAGTGTAAACATAACAATATAATTCATTACTACATTAATTCAAAGGAGATCATTTCAAAAATGCTATAGGACTAGGACACATCATTAACATAATAGAGGCTATTATCTCAAACTGAATACCAATGTATACTTGGAAGCCAAAAGTCAGAGGCACATCCATTGTATAGGACAGCATAAAGGACTACATAAACATTATTTTAGAACTTTCACCTAATGAAAAAGACAAAAAGAAAAGATAAAAACAAGGTATAGATATTTAAAAAGAGGAATTAAAACCACTATTATCACTTATTTCCTAAGAAATCTCTGAAAGAGTAAACAAAAAGCCCAAATATTCAGATTTTGGTCTCTTATTATATATCAATTTTCAGCCTCAAACACTCTCTTAGCACAGAAAAGACCCTGATTTACGTTATTCTATGTAGCCATTAATAATATATTAAAGAGGGGCACTTGGCTGGCTGAGTCAGTAGAGCATGTGACTCCTGATCTTGGGGTTTTGAGTTCAAGCCCCACATTGGGTATGGAGATCACTTAAAAATAAAAAAATAATAATAATATTAAAGAGTGATAACTTTGTATGCTAACAGATGGTAACTGCACTTACCATAGTGAGTATTTTGTAACGTATATAATCGTCACTAGGTTGTACACCTGGTATTAATATAATAATATATGTCAATTATACTTCAATAAAAAAATTAAAGAATGTTTAATAACCTTAGAAAATTTTTAATTCATATTGTTAAATAAAAAAGAACAGAAAACTAATCAAAAATAGTATCATCCTATTAACATACACAAAGGTCGACTATATATATACTAAAATGAACTCCAGTAGTCAAGGTTACTTATAAGTGGTAGAATTAGAGGCAATTTTATTTAATACTTTAAAACTTTCACTGTTTTCCAAATTTTCTAAGGTATCAGTTTTATATATACAAAATGTTATTTTGAATTAATGTATTATAATAATTCTTATTTTAAAAAAAATATTCCTTACCCTTAAGGTTACTACTCGTGCTTTGGGGTTTCGGATAGATGGTCCTGCTGAAACATAATCAGTTGTGTCCACTTCAATGGGAAAATGCTTCTCACATTTTTCATCACTGTCCAGAGTAGCTGGCCACTCAGTGCAGAAATCTGAGAATTAAGAAAAATAATCTCAAGTATAGTTTTCTTGTTGCAATGTGCGCTACCAGACAAACTCAAATTACTGAGGGAGATGACTCTCGAGCTACATGGAATGAAAGAGCAGACTCTCTTCCACACCTCACAAACACATCATCATCCTTCACCCCTTTTCTTCTCAGATGAATCCTAGTTAGGGAATGTGATTACATGAATGACTCAGATAACTTGGATTTGGTGAGGAGCAGTAAGCTTGGTTAAAAGGAAGCTATGACTTGATGGAAGTTTATTATGGCTTCGCACATACCCAGTTATGGGAGAGTTTAATCTCCCCTCACTCACCAACTAAAAGCAAACAGTTCATAGTGCTCAGAGTGTTAATTATTTTTGAGAAAAGGAACAGTGAATAGTAATTCATTCCCAAATGAAAGTTACTAAAGGTCTACCGAGGAGAACTAAAAGAGGCTCTGAAAGAGCTCTGAGAAGAGAGATACGGTCTCCATTCTCTCAGAAACTGAGGTGAATAGGGCCTCAAACTGAACAGGTATAGTCTAGGGCATTATTAAATAGATTCTTACAGTAACTCATGTTTCCTTTAGGTGACTTCTGTGCCAATGAAGCTAAATGGAAAGAGGAACAGACATGTCCTCATATTCAGGCAACACAACTAGCTTAGAGGGAGGTGGGACTGGCTGTGAGAAGTGGGCCACAACAGGAAGTTTCAAGCACTGTGACAAAAATGTGGTGCACTATCTCCACAGCACAGAGATATAAACTCAGGCCTCCAGTGGAGGGGTGGGGCATAGGCGAGAGGGGACTGAAAAGAAAAAGAGCTCCTGGCATGTCCTATAAGCTATCTATATTGAGGGACTCCGTAAGATTGTAGCTGATTTTGTTTTGCCCTATTCCTATAAAGTTAGTGTGGTAGAGGGCTCTCAGCTTGAGATGAAAACTTCTGGCACTATCAGCCTCCCCTCCATGGAAATTTCACTGCATTCTAAGAATCTTCATTTAAAGAATACCTAAAACTAATCAGTTTCTTAGGTCAAACATATTAAACCTCAGGGGTCTGTGCTTTCTCCAAAAAGCATGACTGCAGGAGAGGCTGGTCACAAGCACAGGCATATGTGGGAACTCTTCCATGCGATGATTTAAAGGACAGTGAAAGGTACTTTGTCAATAACATTTCCTATAGTTAACAATTTTCTTATAGTAGGTACTATATTTAGCTCCCTTTATAGGCTTTAATACCAGTAAGCAAAATGCCACTCTACGTTACAAAGACTCTCCAAGATCTGTAACTAAATATATCATAACAAATTAAGTATAGCTCACACCATTCCCTAAACACCCTGCTTAAGAGAGCAATACTCACACACTTGAGGGGAAAGAAGGAGCTCCGCAATTCTGACATTTAAATAAAATGAAAAGAGCATGATTACTGAAGTTAAATTTTATTCCCATCATGGAATAATTCCAGTATCCTGCACTATAAGATGCCACACTGCCAAGCACTTTATAAGAGACTAGTTTGGAGAATTTTATGAGTTCTTGGGTTTGTACTGAGTCCTTTATTTTTTATAACTTTGAATAAGTCATTTCAATAACCAGATGATAATTACAACTTTTAAATTACCGGATTATATGTCTAAAAAATATAGCCAACTGGAAAGTACATAATAGACCCCTATTCATCTGATAGGTAGAGCAACAGACTAGACTTCGGAAGACCTTGGTTTTTACTTAACTTCTACCACTGATTATTAAAGTTTGGGTAAATTACCTAACTTTCCTGTGCTTCAGATTTTCCACTTGCAAGTTAGATATAAAATCTGAACTGACCTACTTTAAAAGAAAATTGAGAAGAAATATTTTAAAAGCTTTTGAGTTATTTGGAAGATACAAGCTAAATCTAGAGGCTGGCAAAAGTGTAAAGACAAAATCAAAGAAAGATTAAACACTTAAAATATAATGCTACTCTTCTGAATGTGCTATATGAAAACCATTCATTTAAGAATTATGAAGTATTTTAGAAGTACCTCATTTAAAAACCCATTTCTAAATTATAAATGCACATTTATATGTTTAAAAAGGAGAAAAATGAGATTTATCAGTGTAGTACATTCCTTAACTGGCTTCACAAAGGATCAAAAAGTGCTACATGGTTTGTGCCAAACAAGGAACAAATCTGGAATAATGATCAGTGTCAGTCTATCACTAGGCACCAATGAAAACAGGAACATACTAAAAGGATAGAAATGCATTCTACTATCCCAAAAAGAAGACCACATACATGAAAGAAGATAGGAGAGACTATTCTTCCCTCATGTAAGAGTAAAGTCATTCCTATTTTTTAAGACTTCTTTATTTCTTCCTTACATTTCTCAATAAAAAGCCCTTCCAAAAGCTCAAATTTTATCATAATCATGATCACTATACTATTTCTCCTTCCAGCATTATCAGGCTGCCTGTAAAGAGTTTTTACATTTCATTTTCTTTTCTGAAAAGCCTTAACAAGTGTACTGAGCATTTATATATCTCCTTTTTAATTAGCATGAAGAATTCATTCAAAGGTACTAACTCTTGAATTAAACTACACAACCAATCGCTAACAGCTGTGAACCTAAAACAATCCCAATGTCCTTCTGTATGTAGTCCAATGCAAATTAGATGAGAAATTGAGTCTATGTATATGTATGAAAACATGCATGAAACTATGAAAAAAAATTCTTTGCCTTTACCTCCATGCATGTGGGAAGGAAAAAGAATAAGTGAATGAGGGGTATCTGGGTGGTGCAGTCAGTTAAGCCGACTCTTGGTTTTGGCTCAGGTCACAATCTCAGGGTCATGAGACTGAATCCCCTGTGAGGCTCTGTACTCAGCAAGGAGTCGGCTTCAGATTCTCTTTCCCTCTTCCTCTCTTCCTCCCCTCTGCATGCTCTCTCTCAAATAAATAAATCGTTAAAAAAAGAGGATAAGTGAGTGAAATCTGTTTATATCTAGGAATCAATAAATATTGTTCAAATTCAATAAATTTAGAACTGGAAATATAATCATGGTCTGGTGATTACTTCCATTTTACATATGTATAACGAAAAATATATACTAACATAACTATACATATATAAAATATATAGAGAAAGAATATATAATAAATATTATATAGAAAGAGACTATGTGGGGCACCTGGATAGCTCAGTGGGTTAAGCCTCTGCCTTCGGCTTGGCTCATGATCTCAGGGTCCTGGGATCAAGCCCCGGGCTCGAGCCACTGGGCTCTCTGCTCAGTGGGGAGCCTGCTTTCTCCTCTCTCTCTGCCTGCCTCTCTGCCTACCTATGATCTCTCTCTCTCTGTGTCAAATAAATAAATAAATAAACAAATAAATAAAAGAGACTATGTGGAAAAATAAGCAAATATACTCTCAGCAAGTAATTATCAGACCTAAACAATGACTAAAAGAGAACACTTCTAAAATGAGGGGCTGAGGGGAAAGGAGAAATAAAAGACTACTGCTTTTCATCATCAGTTTTTCTGCTACTTGATGTTACCACATCTATGTATCACTATGAAGTTCTTATTTTAAACAATTTCTTCAAGATAACTCTCTGCAAAGTATCCCGTTACAGACTCTCTTAACTATTGACTTGGATCTTTCTACATTATCTTCAGTTTGGATTATACTGATTTCTATCTATTGGAAACACTCTGCAATATTTTCTTCCATCACTTTATGTATGTGCTATCTATAATGCAACAATTAAGTCCCTAGCCTACCTGAACAAGGACTACGATTTCTGGTTCTATTTATTATTTGTAGCCACTTGCAGAGTAGTCTTCAAAAAAAAAAAGGAACTTGCAGATTTGACACCTTAACAATTCACTGAAAACTTGAAAATTTTTCTAAAAAAGGGAGAAACTAGCAATGAATATAAGGCAATTTAATACACTAAAAATGAGGTTTTGTTCTTCCATTTTTATTGAGATATAGTTGACATAAAACACTGTATAAGTTTAAGATATATTGACTAGATGCACTTATATATATGTTGCAACATGATTACAATCACAACGCTAACACAGTGTCACGTAATTACCATTTCTTTTTGTGTTAAGAATATTTATGATCTGCTCTCTTGGCAAATTCCAGTTATAGAACACAGTATTAATAACTATAATCACTATTCTGTATGTTAGATTCCCAGAGCTTATCATAAAACTGGAAGTTTGTATTCTTTGACCAACATCTCCCTCCCCCACCCAGCCCCTACTATTCTGAGTTCTGCCTTTTTAAATTTCACATGTAAGTGAAATAATAATCCAATTGTCTTTTTCTGTCTTATTTCATTTAGTACAATACCCTCAAGGCCCATCTATGTTGTCATAGATGGCAGGATGTCCTTCCTTCTCATAACTAAATAATATCAAACACACACACCACTTCTTTTTTTTTTTTTTTAAGATTTTAATTTATTTATTTGACAGAAAGAGAGACAGTGAGAGAGGGAACACAAGCAGAGGAAGTGGGGGAGGGAAAAGCAGGCTTCCCACTGAGCAGGGAGCCCAATGCAGTGCTCAATCCCAGGACCCTAGGACCACAACCTGAGCTGAAGGCAGACGCTTAATGAATGAGCTACCCAGGCGTCCCCCACTTAGGGCAAAAATGTTTCCATTTTTTGGTTGTGGTAAATAATGCTGCAGTGAACAGAACAGTACAGATATCTCTTCAATACCATGTTTCCTTTTCTTTAAAAAAAAAAAAAAATATATATATATATATATATATGTGGGAGTTCTAATTTTTTAAGGAACCTCCATACTGTATTCCATACTGGCTATATCAATTTACATCCCTAACCATCAGTACAATAGGGTTTCCCTTTTATCCACATCTTCACCAACATTTGGTATCCCTTGCCTTCTGGGTGATAACTATTTCTAGCAGGTGAGAGGTAACGGCTCCTTGTAGTTTCGATTTGCACTAATCTTTCCACAATTAGTTATACTGAGCATCTTTTCACTTGTCCACTAATGATCTGTGTGTCTTCCTTGGAAAGACATCTATTTAGGTCCTCTGCCCATTTTTTAATCAAATTATTTGGGGTATTTTGGTGTTGAGTTGTGTAAGTTCTTTATATATTTTATATACCCCTTATTAGATATATCACTTGCAAATACCATCTCCCATTCAGTAGCTTGCCTTTTCATTTTGTTGATGGTTTCCTTCATTGTGCTTTTTATTTTGGTGGTCTCAAAAGTTTATTTTTGCTTTTATTTCCCTTCCCAAGGAGACATATCAAGAAAAATAGTACTAAGATCAATGTCGAAGAAATGCCTGTTTTCTTTAAGCAGTTTTATGACTTCAGGTCCACATTTATGACCTTAATCCATTCTGAGTTTATTTTTGTGTGTGACTTAAGTCACTGGTCCAATTTCATTCTTTTGCATACGGCTGTCCCATTTTCCCAACATCATTTATTGGAGACTGTCTTCTTCCCAGTGCATATTCTTGCCTCCTTTGTCACAGCTAAATTGACCACATAAGCATGGGCTTATTTCTGGGCTCTCTATCCTGTTCCATTGATCTATGTGTCTACTTTTGTCCTGATATCATACTGTTTTGATTACTATAGCTTATAGTATATCTTAAAATCTGAGACTGTGATATCTTCAGGTTTGGTCTTTCTCAAGACTGTTTTGGCTATTAGGGACTTTTGTGGGTCCATACAAATTTTAGGATGCTTCCTTCTAGTTCTGTGAAAAATGCTGTTGGTATTTGATAGGGATTATATTTAATCTGTACTTTGTTTTGAGTAGTATGAACACTTTAACAATATTAGTTCTTCCAATCTTCTATTTATTTTTTAATTGAATTGTCGGGGATTTTTTGTTATTGAGTTGTATGAGTTCTTTATATATTTTGGATATTAACCTCTGACCCGAGGTTTGCAAATATTTTCTCCCATTCTGTAGATTGCCCTTTCCTTTTGTCAATGGTTTACTTTGCTCTGCTATAGCTTTATAGTTTCGTATAGTCCCACCTATTTATTTTTGCTTTTGTTGCCTTTGCTATTGGTATCGAATCCAAAAATCATTGCCAAAACTCACGTCAAGGAGCTTACTGCCTATGTTTTCTTCTAATTTTGTTTTGTTAATGTGATACATCACGCTGACTTTTATGTTGGACCATCCTTGTATCCCTGAAATAAATCCCATTTGATCTGACATGATCCTTTGAATGTACTGTTGAATTTGATTTAGTAATATTTTGTCAAAGATTTTTGAATCAATGTTAATCAAGGAATTTGGGCTGTAATACTTTTCTTGTAGTACCCTTGTCTGGTTTTGGTCATCAAGGTAATGCTGTCATCATAAGATGAGTTTGGAAGTGCTCTCTCTTCTTCAGTTTTGGGATGAATTATTTTTTAAACAAGATTTTTATTTATTGATTTGAGAGAGAGAGAGCATATGTGGGGGAGGAAGAGAAACAGAGGAATAAGCAGACCCCCACTGAGCAGGGAGCCCCGTGCAGAGCTTGATCCCAGGATCCCAGGATCATGATCAGAGTGGAAGGCAGATGCCTAACTGATTGAGCCACCTTGGCGCCTCTTTTTTGGAAGAATTTGAGAAATATTGGTACTATCTCTTTAAATGATTAGAATTTGCCTATTAAGCCATCTGAGCTTGATTTCTTTGTTGTTGTTGTTGAGAGGTTCTTGATTATTGATTCAATATCCTTTTTTTTTTAAGATTAAAGATTTTTTTTTAAGATTTAAGATTTTTAAGATTTTTTTTTTTTTAAGATTTCCTTTATTTATTTGAGTGAGGAAGAGTGAGAGACCACACGAGCAGGGTGAGGGGCAGAGGGAGAAGCAGTCTCCCTGCTGAGCAGGAGCCCGACAGAGGACTTGATCCCGGGACTCCGGGATCATGACCTGAGTGGAAGGCAGATGCTTAACCAACTGAGCCACCCAGGAACCCTAGATTTCCCATTTCTTCATGGAACCCTTGAACCCTAGTAAGCTGCATGTTTCTAGAAATTTATCCATGTCTTTTAGGTTGTCAAATTAGTTCGCATATAATTATTCATAGTAGTCCCTTATGATCCTTCATATTTTTGAGGAATCAACTGTAATGTCTCCTCTTTCACTTACAGTTTTATTTGAGTCCTCTCTTTTTTCCTAATGTGCCTAGTTAAAGGTTTGTATACATTGTTTATAGCACCAAAAAACCAGGTTTTAATTTCGTTCATCTTTTCTCTTTTTAGTCTATACTTCCACTCTAATCTTTGTGATTTCCTTCCTTCTACTAACTTTGAGCTTAGTTCTTTTTTTCTAGTTCCTTGAGGTGTACACTGAGATGTTTATTTAAGATCTTTTTTTTTCTTAATGTACGCTAACAACTCCCCTCTTAGAACTATTTTTGTTGCACCCCGTAAGTTTTGGTACGTTGCTTCCATTTTTAATTGTTTCAAGATTTTTTTAAACCTTTCTTTTGATTTTTTCCTTGAACCAATGGTTGTTTAGGGGACATGTTGTTCAATTCCCATATATCTGTGAATTTTCTGGTTTTTTCTTGTAATAGAGTTCTAGTTTTATACCACTGTGATCAGAAAGGGTGCCTGATACGACTTCAGTATTTTAAAATTTGTTAAGACTTGTCTTTTGGGCTAACATATGATCTGTTCTGGAGAATGTTTCACATGTGCTTGAGAAGAATCTATATTCTGCTTCTTTTGGATGCAACGTTCAGTAAACATCTGCTAAACCCATCCAGTCTAACATATAGTTTATATCCAGTGTTTCCTTACTGATTTTCTGACTGATCCATCTATTGTTGGAAATGGTATACTGAAGTCTCCTATTGTTGTATTGCCATCTGTTTCTCCCTTCAGTTCTGTTAATATGTGCTTTATAGACTTAGGTATTCCTATCATAGGTGCATAAACTAAGATACATAAATTTAGGTGCATAAACAAATGTTGTATCTTCTTGTTAAACTGACCCCTTTATCATTAGAAATGAAATTCTTATGTTCAAAGTTATTGTTAAGTTCATATACTGAAACAATCACTTACCTTTAAGAGCTTCACAGTGCTTTTTAATTGCTACAGGAGTTAAATGCAGAAAATTGGGGATCTAAAATAGAAAAATTTAAAGGATAAATTCGCCTACTCCCTCAAAAACATAAAAAAAATTTCATAAAACTAAATCCTAAGCACAACAAACCTTGTAATAAATAAAATCTAGTTTTTACAATATTAATTCTATGTCACATGTGTTATGAATTCAATAAATGAATTCAATAAATAGAATTCATTTATATGAATTCTATACATATATATAAATAGATATATATAAATATGAATTCAATAAATTATTCAATAAATAGATTCACGATGTATCTTATGCCATTGTGGGAAAAAAAAAATCTGTTTTTATAGTACTCTTCCTGCCAAAAATCTACAGTTACACATATTTTAGTTATAAAACTAAAAGCACTCAAGGACACAGACTATTGTTTAATCATCCCAATTTCCCTGGAATACAAAAAGAAATAAAAATTATTCAAGGTTCTATAGTCTTAACACTTTGGTTAACATCCTTGTAGACATCTCTTTAAAAAATAGATACATGTATACGACTTTACATAAATGGATTCATACTGTTCTAGAAACTGCTTTTTAAAGACTTACTTATTTGAGACAGAGAGAACATGCACATCTGTGCACACAACTGGGAGGGGCAGAGGGAGAGGGAGAGAATCTCAAGCAGACTCTGCACTGAGTATGGAGCCCAATGTGGGGCTCGATCTCACAACCTTGAAATCACGACCTCAGCTAAAACCAGGAGTCAGACACTCAACCACTGTGCTACGCAGACACCCCAAAACTAAGATCCCTTCTTTCATTTAAAGAAATGATACGTTTCTTCAATGTTTGTTTTCTTTTATCCTTTGAAAGATTCAGATTTCCAAATTTCATTTACCCCTCTCGAGCAGCAGTCAACTCCTTCTCCATGTTACCGTCTCTTTAACCATCATCTTTTAGCAATTTTTTTTTGTTTTTCGGTTTTTCAATACTGAACATATATATATGCTATGTATATAAAAGTAGCATACATATGCTAAGTGAAGTAAGTCAGAAAAAGACAAATACCATATGATTTCACTTATATGTGGAATCTAAAAACAAAATAAACAAAAAGCAGAAACAGACCCATAAATTCAGAGAACAAACTGGTGGCTGATTGCTAGGGGGGGGAGGGATATAGAGGGATGGGAGAAATGGGTGAAGGGGAGTGGGAGATAAAGGCTTCCAGTTATGGAGTAAGTAAATCATAGGGAAAAAAGGTAGAGCATAGAAAATATAGTCAATGATATTGTAATAGTGCTGTATGGTGACAGATGGTAGCTACATTTGTAGTGAGCACTGTATAGCACACAGACTTGTGAAACCACTACATTGTATACCTGAAACTAATGTAAAATTGTACGTTAACTATATTTCCAATAAAAAAAAGAAGAAAAAGATTCTCATATAGTGGAAAACACAGTTTATGACAATTATACTGTATATAACATGAACCATCTAAGATATGCCTTCTCAGGAAAAGCATATTCATATTTTCTTTAAAAAGCTTATAGTTCATGGCACCTGGGTGGCTCAGTTGGTTAAGTGTGTGTGTTCAACTCAGGTCATCCTGGGATTGAGCCCTGCAGTGGGCTCCCTGCTCAGTGGGGAGTCTTCTTTTCCCTTTGCTCCTCCCCTTCCCTGCTCATGCTCCCGCGAGTTCACACGCTCTCTCTCACAAAAATAAATAAAATCTTTAAAAAAAAACTTATAGTTCATAAATCATTATAGATGTTACCAACTGAAGCATTTTATATGACATATTTTGCTTCACGTAATAAAGAAGTTTAAGGACTATAACAATATTAAATGATATTCTACTTTTCTGGGCAGAACGTTTTAGAATCTCTTTTTTTTTTTTTTTTTGGAGTATAATTTATTCAAAGCATTTCACATTAAAATTATATTAGGTTCAAACACATGAACATACAGTCACAATCTCTTTTTTAAAAGTAGATTTCAGGGGGACCTCGGTGGCTCAGTTGTTTAGGCGCCTGTGTTCAGCTCAGGTCATGATCCCCATGATCCCAGGGTCTTAGAATCAAGCCCTGCACCCTCTGCCTCTCCCCCCATTGGTGTTCTCTTTTGTGCATGGTTCCTCTCCCTCTCTCTCTCAAATAAATAAATAAAATCTTACAAAAAAAAAAAGGGTAAAATTCAGTCACTATTCTCAATCTCAAATTAGGTTATTTCATTTTTCTGAGTTCCACTCGAAAGATATAGGTAGAAAAAATACAACAGAAAAGAAAAAGCCCGCAAGGAAGCCATAGGACCAACTGGTTATATCTTAAATGCTCAGGACTCTTTGAGTCTTCTTTACCATGGACAATCAGAATACATCATCCATTATTACCTGAAAGAAAGTTTAAACTAAAATACAATACCTGCTGCTACATACTGAACCCTCAAGTACAAGGCAGGGTAGGAGTGGGAAGAGGACCAGCATTTATTTAGAAATAAGTCTTAGCCAATGAATCAGCAAATTATCTTACCTTTAATAGTTCTAGATTTCCCTCCTTTGCCATAGGCACCCCCCTTTTTACTGGATAGCCCATTCGAATGGGAAGAGGTACAGCAGAGGGTTTAAATGGTGCTGCAACAGGATAAACACTAGGCCAATCTTGGTCAACAGTCATTTTCTCTGTCCTAGGAGGTAGTGCCTACAGAACATAGAATGGTTTAGTATTTTAAATATGAATATGATCTTTAATTTTAAAGCAAAAAAGCTACAAAAACAGAAACACAAGCAGAATTGCAACCGATGTAAAATCTGACCTCTTATAAAGCTGCTGCTATTCAAATGAAAAAACACCAAACCTACCTAATATTTTTGCACTGTTTCTGCAAAGCTTCTGGTAAGGATCTCCTTTAATAGCACACTTCCTTCACTAAAAATTTCTTTAGTTTAAAAATTTCTTTAGGATTTAGACTTTTAGCAAATTTTTTACATTTTGTCAAAGAGTAACAATGTATTTTGAAATACAGATCTTCCTCAACTTATGATGGATTTATTGGACACTCGGTGTTTAAGTTGAAAACACTTTAAGTTAAAAATGCTTTTAATACACCTAACCTACCAAACAGCATACGTTAGCCTAGCCTGCCTTAAATGTGCTCAGAACACTTACATTAGCTTACATTTGGGCAAAATCTTCTACAACAAAGCCTATTTTATAATAAAGTGTTGAATATGTCATATAATTTATTGAATACTGTACTGAAAATTACAAAAAAAAAGAATGGTTATATGGTACAGACTGGATGTTAAGTATATTGGTTATTTATCCTCATGACTCTGTGGCTATGCCTAGCTGCCACTGCCCAGCATCGTGCAAGCTCATACCGCATAATGCTAACCTAGGAAATGATCAAAACTCAAAATTCCTAGTATAGTTTCTACTGAATGTGTACTGCTTTCTCACCACCATAAAGTTGAAAAATTATAAGCTGAACCAGTATAAGGTGGTGACTGTTTATAGTTTTCAGAACTTTATTGATGGAAGTCAGTACAGGAGAAGACACTGAAAACTGAGAAATAGAGGAAATATGAAATAAATAATAAGAACTCATAAATAAGTAAGTAGTTTAAACTGAATACAGATATAATGACAGAGTATATGTCTCCTAGTTTCAGAGAACAGCTATGTGACAGTTTAGTCAATCACATTAACATACATGTATTTTTTTAAAAACTGTATTCATTAGTAGGGGATGGCCAGCATATAAAAGTAGGGTTTAAAGAAGCAAAATCTGGCAATGCCTAACAATGCAATACCAAAACTAGGATAGTACATGCCCCAGAAGAAGGTAATATTCCTGTGAAAATAACTACCTAGATAATTATAGTTTGGTACTATTTAACTTCCATCTAATAATTTGTCTCTGTTCTGACTCCATCCTCAACAAGTGACCTTAGGAATCGGATTCTTTTATAGACTTGCCTACAGGGTAAGACCAAACTGGTGAGATTAATACACACATCCCAGGCTTCATAATTATTGAAAGCACCATCAAAAATAATTCTATATTCTAGTTTATATACCTATTTCCCAGGAATATGAGTCTATTTCTCAAAGATGATCCATTTCTTGAGGTACTGACAAAAACCAGTCAAAGACTAGAGCCAAGGCTCTGGCAGTCACCAAGTACGCATCCCCTTGTGAAGCCTTCTTGGGCAGCATTCTTCTGCCTGATCATCAATATCTGCCTCATTTAGAACTTCAGAGAGCATGAAGATAATACATAGTAGAGTACATTAATTGTTTACCTTTCTTCTCAGTGGTCTTTCATATCTGGGTGTTCTGTCTGCTGTACCTAAAAGATAACACAGTAGTTACAGAGAACTGAATATGTACAGTTGTTCAACACTGATCATGATCCCAAAACTCTGAGATTATTTCAGGTATTCATGAAAATGAAACAATAATCCATTTTCTGTAAGCACTGGGACTAAATCATCTTAATGAAAAGTCAGAAATAGTTAAGAAAAGTCCAGTTATTTAAATATAAAGTGCATTGTGACTGATGATATAGTGAATTAATAACCTAAAGAAATATTTTTAATAAATGTTAAGGTTCACAATCAAACTCACTTTCCCAAGTTAAAATATCTAGTTAGAAATAAGAACTTTTAGGGCGCCTGGGTGGCTCAGTGGATTAAGCCGCTGCCTTCGGCTCAGGTCATGATCTCAGGGTCCTGAGATCGAGCCCCACGTCGGGCTGTCTGCTCCGCAGGGAGCCTGCTTCCTCCTCTCTCTCTGCCTGCCTCTCTGCCTACTTGTGATCTCTCTCTCTGTCAAATAAATAAAAATAAAATCTTTAAAAAAAAAAAAAAAAAAAAAAAAAAAAAAAAAAAGAAATAAGAACTTTTAGGGCGCCTGGGTGGCTCAGTGGGTTAAGCCGCTGCCTTTGGCTCAGGTCATGATCTCAGGGTCCTGGGATCGAGTCCCGCATCGGGCTCTCTGCTCAGCAGGGAGCCTGCTTCCCTCTCTCTCTCTGCCTGCCTCTCTATCTACTTGTGATCTCTCTCTGTCAAATAAATAAATAAAATCTTAAAAAAAAAAAAAAGAAATAAGAACTTTTACATCTTTAAAGATATTTGAATGGAAATGTTTTAACTATAAATATACTTGCTCATATTTGGCATTATTTGGTTCCACCAAAAAAAAAAAAAAAAAAAACCTTTGTTTTTCCTTCTGTATTGCATATTAGAACTGCCAATGTTACCGTAATGCCAGTAATAACAAAAATCATGGCCATTCCTAAAAGCCGTGTAAGATCAGATCATTACTTACCTTTCTGACATCTTAAGACTACCACTTACCTATGTTCATTTACCTCATTGACCTTCTTTCTGTTCCTTGATTACACCCCTAAGCTTGTTCTCAATTCCTGGCCTTTGCACTTGTAGATCCCTATGTCAACAATGCTATTCCCCCCGGATCTTGGCATGGTATATATACCATGGGCTCTGCTCAAATGTCACTTCCTCAAGGAGGTCTTTCCTAACTACCCAAATTTTATCTACCCTATAGCCAGTACTCCTCCAATCCATCATTTTCAATACTCTATTTTCCTTCAAAGCCCTAATCACCACCTGACACTGTACTGACATTGTTTTGTTTATAGTCTGACTTACCCCAAACAATATAAACTTCATGAGGTGAAAGACCTTGCTATATCTCATTATCTAGAACACTACCCAGCACACAGTAGGAGTTAAGTATTTACAGAATGAATAAAAAACTTACAAGACACAATCATTAAGACGATAAAGGGCCACTCTGACAAGTTAAGGAATCTATCCTATCTTAAAGCAATGAGAAATCATTCACAGATTCTGAACAAGGGAGTGGCAAGGAAGATTCGCTTTTTGAATACTTCACTCTATGGCTTCTCGGTTCGCTTTTTGAATACTTCACTCTATGGCTTCTTGGCCTTTTGGCTAAGATCAAGCGTGAATACTTCACTCTAGTTGTGAGAATTCAAGGTAGGAGAGCATGAGCAGAAATAGGGGCCAGTAAAGAAACTACTATAGAAGTGAGAGATGGTGGCCTAGACTGAACTCTTGGTAATTCAAAGATTAGTGATTAGTACAGAAGGTAGTTTGGAGAGCAGCGGGTGAATGACTGGACACGCCCCCTCTTTGACACAGTTTTCCCCGACTCCCTCCCGCGGGCTCTTCCTCAAATGCCCCTGTTACTCTATTCACGCTTCCATTACAGCACCTCACACTGCACGTAGTACGACTCCGTTAACAGATCTGTCTTTTCCACAGATTCTTCCAAGTAAGAACAAGTGTCTTGAATGAAGGTCATCTCAATGATGTCTGTTGAATGAAGATCATCCCATTTGGTTGCCTAGCTAGGGCTGGAATTCAGAGCTGCAATTTGTCCCACGAGAGCTGTATGCTTCTCTTAACGTTCGAGAAAACCCATGGTTCAACACTGCCCAACAAACATCACCTGGCCCCAGTAACTAGCGTGACCCTGTGCCAGTGGCCGCGCAAAGGGAGGACCAGAAAGCGCGGGTCACTGTAAGGGGCTAGGGGCATCAAGCTCGCAACGTTCAGCACATCCAGAAGCAGAAATCCGCGACTAAAAATCCGATGACAGGGGTACAGAAAAGAGACCCACACGTGCGGCTTTGCTACCGGGAGCAAAGGACGTACCAGCTTCCCCTAGGACTTGCGGACTCCGCCACCGCGGCGGCTAGCATGGATTCGGTGTTCCGCCCTTTCACCTCCCCCAAAGCCCGAATGGGATGCGACAGACACTCACGCGGGCTTGGTATCGCGGAGCGAGTGGCCGGAGACACGGAGGTACAGAAAGCACGCAGGGTCCTGGTCCCCGGCTGTAGGGCCAGCCGCGCGGCGGCAGCCGCCATGGTCGCGAGGACGGAAAGCCGGCTGGGACATGCGCAGTCTGGAGTCACGGGGCGGCTCTGAGGCCGCTACCGCGCAGGTTCGCTCCGCCTTGCCCCGCCCCTACGGTGGAGAAACAGGAAATAGGCGGGCCTGAAAAGTGCACTTGGAGTCAAATGTGCAAGAAGATAGTCTCAAAACAGGGAAAACTAAAAAAAAAAAAAAAAACAACAAAAACAAACAAACAGGGAAAACTAATAAAAGAAAACAAAAAGGTAACAAAATTTAAAAATAAATAAATAAATAAAAAGAAGCAGTGAGTCCAAAGAGGACCCTAAGGGATGGGAGAATATGTGGCTTACAGAAGGCAAATGTGATCTGGCTGGGATTTCAGATGACACAAGAGTCTGGCAGTTTACCTTAGGGCCCTGCTCCTTTGCCATTGCTGCCTTTCCACACTTTCTCGGTTTAAAGAAGTCTTGAGCTGGTGCAAGTGGTATACTCTAAGAGCGAGACAGTATCTGAGAGTAGTTAAAAGGATGGCCTCTAGCCAAACTACTTCTGTTTAAAACTTGACTTCATTTTTTCTTGGCTGGGTTGATCCTAATCAAGTAAATATAGCGAAAGCTCTGGGTGAACTGTTAGCCTACAGTGAGCGCCCTGTGTGCCTAGGCTGTGACTGTTATTAATGATTTCGTTAACTTCTTTGTAGATCAGGTTAGAATTACAAAAAGACCTCATCAGGACCTCAAAAATAATGGTCATTCTTCTTTTTTAAAGATTTTTTAAACAGTTTATTTGACAGAGAGAGCGCACGAGGGAGCATGAGCAAGGGGAGCATGAGCAGGGGGAGCGGGAGAAGCAGGCTCCCCGCTGAGCAGGGAGCCCCATGCGGGGCTGGAGGCTCAATTCCAAAACCCTGGGATCATGATCTGAGAGAAAGACAGACACTTAATGACTGAGCCACCCAGGCGCCCCAATAATGGTCATTTTTAAAATGAGATTTTTTTTCCCTACCCTTCTCTATTTCAATAAAAAGGTGTAGATTTGTGTGTCTGTAAAGGAGGTGAGTTCAAGGTCTTCCTGCCTCAAAGCATCTTGGATTGGAACCTGTTTTGACAACCGTAGGATGGATTAACGTACAACCATTAATAAAATTATCCTCTATTGTTTTTAATAGGTACTATAATATTTAACTGAAGTACAAAATTACAGTAACAAGACTGACTGGGAACCAACACGACTGGCTCTTGGTAAGCATACCAAGTAGAGCAGGGGGCTGCAGGTGTCCCAGAGTAGTGTGTGTGCAAGCATTCCGTGTGCTGTGGACATCAATCAGTATTGTTGGGGGGTGGGGGAGGGTAATTGGCAGATGGGGACAAGTATTTGTGATAATCACCATTCTCATCTTTTCTGGCCTTTTACCATCCCATAATTGTTCCAAAGCAGAAGTACAGTATGTTAAATATACTAGTTTCTTAGGGCTGCCCTAAGAAGGTACCACAAATTGAGTGACTTAAAATAACATTTATTCTCTCACCAGTCCTAGATGCGAAAACCCCAAATCCAGGTGTTAGCAGGGAAAATTAATAAAAGGAAAAATCTGTGAAAACTAATAAAAGGAAATACCATTTAAAATGAAGTCTAGAGGCCAGATGAGGGAGCTCTCACATCCTACCAGTAGCCAGCAAGTACAGACCCCACCAGGAACAGAGAGTACAAGTCTTGCCAGTGGATACCAGTTTACTAAGCCCAGCAGGAGAAGACAGTTGTTCTCCTACCCCAGCAACAGCCCAGTCAGTAAGAGACTGTCACGATTCAGCTAACGAAAAGGCAGCATGCCTCAAACTCCCAGTTTACTCCCTAGGACTTTTCATCCGTAACAGCCCCTCCCAGCTCCCTTCTTTGTAACAAAGCAGTCTTCTCCTTTGTTCTCCATACTTGCCAATGGTTTTGCTGTAGCATTCATGTCCCGAACTGCAAGTCTCTGCTAATCCGTAGTAAACCCATTTTTGATGGTAAAATAATTGACAGGTTTTTTTTTAAAGATTTTATTTATTTATTTGACAGAGATCACAAGTAGGCAGAGAGGCAGGCAGAGAGAGAGAGAGGAGGAAGCAGGCTCCCTGCCAAGCAGAGAGCCCGATGTGGGACTCGATCCCAGCACCCTGGGATCATGACCCGAGCGAAAGGCAGAGGCTTTAACCCACTGAGCCACCCAGGCGCCCCAATAATTGACAGTTTTAACAGTTCCTTCTGGAAGTTCTGAGAGAGAATTTGTTTATGCCTCTCTCTTCACTTTTGGTGGTTTGCAGACAATTCTTAGCTTGTAGATTCATGGCTCCAATCCCTGCTTCTGTCTTCACATGGTGAGCTACCCTCTCCTCTATTTTTAAGATTAAAAGTACAGCCTTTTAGTCAGATGGGTATGGGGTTTGAATCCAGGCTCTGGTTCTGGGGAAAATCTACCTAACATCTCTGAGCTTCAGTTTCATGGAAAATGGAACCGTAAGCTCTTCCTCAGGGGCTGTTGTGATTAAGTAGTTATGTTGCAGAAGGCAGAATATAAATGGTGGTCATGGGGCACCTGGGTGGCTCAGTGGGTTAAGCGTCTGCCTTTGGCTCAGGTCATGATCCCAGGGTCCTGGGATCAAGCCCCGCATTGGGCTCTCTGCTCAGCAGGAAGCCTGCTTCTCTCTCTCTCTCTGCCTACTTGTGATCTCTCTCTGTCAAATAAGTAAAAATTTTTTTTTAACATTTTATTTATTTATTTGACAGAGATCACAAGTAGGCAGAGAGAGAGAGGGAAGCAGGCTCCCTGCTGAGCAGAGAGCCCGATGCGGGACTCGATCCCAGGACCCTGGGATCATGACCTGAGCCGAAGGCAGAGGCTTAACCCACTGAGCCACCCAGGCACCCCCAAATAAGTAAAATCTTAAATAAATAAATAAATAAATAAATAAATAAATAAATAAATGGTGGTCATTGGAATTAAGCTCATGGTCAATACAGCTGTGATTTTTGCTCTCTCCAGTTTGTATGTTCTAGTACAGTGAATTACAAGACCTATACCATACAAATTTAGGGACAGAAGAAGTATGAATCTTTACAGAATTACTTTATATTCAGGGATCTCTCAGTTTCTGAGCAGGAAGTTGAGACTCATGTCCTCACCCTGCCTTCCTGTGTTTTCTTTTTGTCTTATTATCTCCCTAAGACATTAGTGGACAGATATGACCAGAGTTAGAGGAGCTAGAAAAATACTTACTGTTTTCCCAGATATCAAATACAATAAGGTTCATTCTGAATTAAAAGAACTCATTTGCAATCCTGTCAGCAGGCAATAATATGTTTCATGCAGTGTAAACAGTAACACATGTACCTAGGAGTTACTAAGAATTACATAATTTTTCAGTTGGAAGAGTTCTTAAAAGTGCAGTTGCTCACTTACGATAAACACTTTTTGTTCAGCTTTCTTGACCAAATTATGGCTCCACAAATTATGTAGCCAGTGCTGTGTGGAATAATTTTAAATATTAGGGATTTTTATAATGGGGTTTTATTATATCTAAAACCCAGATTAATCCAGTGACTTTCTGTCAGAGAGCTACTTTTAGTATAATTATTTAAACAAGAGATATACTGTAACACATTGATACATTATGGTAGCATAGTATATTAGGAAACATATCTTGAAATTAGACTATAATTTAATCCCTAACTACAACACATTTTTAAATTAATTTTTAACATTTTAAAAACTATTCTTATCTTAAAATAGGTGTTATGGGACTGGAATTAAATGAGCTAATCCACATTAGTTAGAATGCTGGGTCTGTATTAAGCTATAAATTAACTAACATTTTAATATTTATAATACTGTCTGTTACACTGAAACTGATTTTTTGCTTAATAAAAGAAGAAGAAAAAAAAACTTCTTCAAAACTTCTTCTTAGTTAATAGCAAAATTCTTAATTAAGCAAATTCTTAATTAAGCAGAATTGTTAATTAATCAATATTTTTTTTAAAAAGATTTTATTTATTTGAGAGAGAGACAGTGAGAAAGAGCATGAGCGAGGAGAAGGTCAGAGGGAGAAGCAGACTCCCCGTGGAGCTGGGAGCCCGATGCGGGACTCAATCCCGGGACTCCGGGACCATGACCTGAGCCGAAGGCCGTCATCCAACCAGCTGAGCCACCCAGGCATCCCAATTAATCAATATTCTTAATGTTAACTCTCCAGCAAACTGGAGAGAGTGGGTATGGAGAGAGGGGGTGAGACTCCTGAAGGCTTAACTTGCTGTATTTCCACACTTCTTTACAGCAGAATGCAGATTTTTTAAAAGTACAGTATTTTTTAAATCAGCAAAAGCTTCACATTTTTATTTTCATGAAAAAAAGACATGGCAAGTCTTTGATTTATATCTTCCAGTTGTTTAGAACATGAGTATTTACAATTTGTACTAGAGTTCCCAAAATTATTGTTAGCTTATAATTTAGTATGGAAAAATGTTATCACAAGCATCATCTCCTTCTAATTAATTGAACTCATCCCCATTTACAGATAAGAAAATGAAGATTTAAGTTGCCAGACTCTGCTCTTAAGATAATTCAACTCAAACCCACATCTGATGTCAAGCTGAATGTTGTTTTTACTACCCTAACCACCTTGATAGTTTCCTCGACACAGCATTGCTGCAGATAGGGTCCGCATATGCCAAGGAAACACTAATTGGGTGTCAGGGTAGCTTCCAGGCTCATTCAAAGTGTGTGCCTTTATTTCTTCCCTTGCATCCTTAATATTTAAGATGCTTGGAAATGTAGCATTAATTGTGATAGATTTCATCCCTTCATCCAATCATCAGCAAACACTGTATGCTTTACCTTCAACTCTTCGTAGATCTGACTTCTCCACCCATCCTCTTGACCTCTTTGATCCAGGCCACCCTTTTCTCTCTTATAACAGCTTCCCAGCTGCTCCCATGGGCTCTGATTTCACTCTTTCCACCTTACAACCCAGTCGCCACCCAGTAATCAAGTGAGGTTTTGTTTTTTTCAAGACTTATTTGAGAGAGAGAGAGTGAGAGAGAGTATGAGAGGGGAAGAGGTCAGAGGGAGAAGCAGACTCCCTGCAGACTGGGAGCCCAATGTGGGACTCCATCCCAGTTCTCCGGGATCATGACCTGAGTCGAAGGCAGTGGCTTAGCCAACTGAGCCACCCAGGCGCCCAAGTGAGATTTTTTTTTTTAAGTGTAAGCCTGATCAAGGCATGTCTGTCTGTTCCTTTATCACTCACAATAAAATTGGGTCCTCACAAGTGTGATTTGCTTGTTTTATTTGCAGGCTACTTCAATTTCGACTCCTATCACTCTCTCCCGGGCTCCCTGGACTCTATTCACACCGGCCGCCTCTGCTTTGCTTTACACACATTGACTCTGCTCCCATTTCAGGCTCTTTGCCTTTGCAGCGCTCTAAGCCTAGAACATTCTTTCCCAGATCTATCTGAACTAATGCGCTCCCTTTTCATTCAGACCTCTGGTCAATTATCCCTTCTCAGAGGTCTTCCTTAACCTAAATCCCATATAAAGTAGTACCTCCTTCACTCTCTATCCCTTTATCCGTGCTTTATTTTCACATAACACCAGATACATTTTTAAGATGCATTTTATATGATCATATATTTGTCATTTGTCAGTCTTCCATCATTAAAAGAGAAATTGCCAAGAGTAGGGACTTTCTTACTGCTGGATTGGAAGGGTGTAGGACAGCACCTAACATAAAACTAGGCATTTACCAATCATGTGAATGAATCTTTCATTTACATTCTTTTTTTTTTTTTTTTAAAGATTTTATTTACTTATTTGACAGAGAGAGATCACAAGTGGGCAGAGAGGCAGGCAGAGAGAGTGAGAGGGAAGCAGGCTCCCTGCCAAGCAGAGAGCCCAATGCGGGACTCGATCCCAGGACTCCGAGATCATGACCCGAGCCGAAGGCAGCGGCTTAAACCACTGAGCCACCCAGGCGCCCCTTTCATTTACATTCTTAAGCACTTTTTGCTTCACTTAGTTTTCCTCCCTTATAGTACTGTTACAATTCCACACAGGCTTTTAAGCAAAGATGCTTTTTATAAGTGGATACATGTTAATCATCATTACGAGGTATTGCTAAAGGGTCACTGTGTTTATTTATTTTAAATATTTTATTTATTTGACAGAGTGGGTGAGAGAGCACAAGCAGACAGAGTAGTAGAGGGAGAGGCAGAAGCGGGGAGCCTGATGTGGGTCTCAATTCCAGGACCCTGGTGATCATGACCTGAGCTGATGTGCAGATGCTTAATCATCTGAGCCACCCAGGTGCCTCAGGGGTCACTGTGTTTAACACATAGGGAAAGTGGACATGCCAGCAAGTCCCAAAGTGAATCCTACCAAGAGTCTCTGTGGCACAGAGAAAGCAGCTGGGGAGGAGATGGGATCAAGGGCAGAGCATATAGGAAGAGAGGGGAATGAGGTTTTGTTTAGGAGTCCTGAATCAAAACTGGTGTTAATGTAATTAAACCTATTCTGTAGTCTCACGGACCAGCTTATCCCCCACCCTGCCACCTTCCACCCGAGCAGTAAAAACACATTTTACACTTTACAGTTCTAGACTTATTAAACAATTAAACAAAGACTTTTTCTTAGCAAATCAAACTTCAAGGCTGACTTTATTCTCTCCTCTCATTTTTATTATTGAATAAATTTTCCCTGCAATATGAGCAGGGTTTTTTCCTCTCTGTTGTCATGACATTATATGCTTTGACACAGGTGATTATTTTCTTGCAATAGAGGGTGGGTAGAAAAAAAAAAAATCCCATGCTGGGATGATGCGTGTGGATGAGCTCACTAAAATACTTTTTCCTTTTTGCCTTACAGTCTCTTTGCCCACATCCAGTTCAGAGGATGCTAATATAAACCTTGCCCACCTCTCTCAGCCCATCTTTCTTACTCAGACAGTTCCCCAGCAGCTTTCTGATGGAGACACACTCTTCCGTTTCCAGTACAAACTGTGCTACGGCCTTCCGTCCTGGCAGCTGGTCCCGCATGGTCTCACTTTTGACACTGTCCAGGACCACTCCTCTGATGTCTTTGGGCTTACCTGGCACCCCAAAAATGATAAACAGGCCCAGACAATCATCTCCTATCAAGTGACAGAATTCTTCCAGCTTATCAAATCGACTTCTCTTCCCGGAAGACCCCTCTGCCCTGGATTCTGGAGGGGAGATGTCACAGGGCTGAGATGCCACAGGAGGAAGGGAAGACATCTGCAGAGTTTGCACTGCCAGCTGAAGCCTGATCTGTCTGTCAGCTCCCCAGAAGGTCCAAATCCAGTCTGCCCCGAACAGTACAGCTTGGTGCTTGGTCATCTTGGTGGTGGTGAGCCATTCGTCCACTCCCTTATCTTGGCAGAAAGTGATGAAGTGGATTAAGAAGATCTCGTTCAGAGTGTTGGAAGCTGGGCACAGATTGCTCAGAGGATCTTCGAATCCAAGATACTCCCTCACTTTCCGAGCTGCATGGACTATAGCCTCGCTGACAACCTCACAGACGCCGGAAACCTCTTTGTTGTCCGTTGGAGGCAACTGTTGTGATGAGTTTTGCCCCATATTTCCTCTACACCTGATCAATACTGCTTCCAGAGATCGAACGTATGAAGCTCATGCAGAATGACTTCTTCAGAGTAGAAGTTTTACAGTGTTCTACTGTGAAGTCATGTCTGGTAACGCAGTCCCAGTTTTCCGACTCAGCATTGACGTGGCGTAGCTGAGCACATAGACACACAGCTAAACAAACATGCCCGGTCTGTTTGCCAATGAGGTGTGTTGTATTCACACATTCCTGCTGGTTTATTAAGTTAGAGATGATTAACTCTCACCAAAACATCTGTTCTTCTCTAGCGATGTTCACTCCACTTCTAATATTGGGCAATCTCTTCCAAGATAGGTTTCTGCTTTTCAAATTTTACTTAAAGACAGTATTTAGTTCTTTAAAGAAACATACATCTCCTTCTAAAACGAACTTCTTCAACTTTGATGGCGAGTCATTTCCCTTTGCTTTTCTAATAACCCCTCTGCTGGGATTCCTTACACCCCACCCAGTCCAGCTGCCTATTTCCTTCTGTAAAGAAATTCCTCAGAGCCCTCAAATTTCTATCTGTCAATATATGCTATAGCCCTCCCCCATGAAATTTATGGGAGTTTGCAAATGATAAAGCATCTGTGTCACTGTTCTAATAGGTCAGAAATAAAGCCTACTGGGTATTCTGCACAAAAGAAAATAAAGTCACAGAGCATAAAAACAGGAGACAAGGGACACCTGGGTGGCTCAGTGGGTTAAAGCCTCTGCCTTCAGCTCAGGTCATGATCTCAGGGTCCTGGGATCGAGTCCCGCATCGGGCTCTCTGCTCGGCAGAGACCCTGCTTCCCTTCCTCTCTCTCTGCCTGCCTCTCTTGTGATTTCTCTCTGTCAAATAAATAAATAAAATCTTTAAAAAAAAAAAAAAACAAAAAAAAAAAACCCGAGACAATTATCAACTGACTTTATTTCTTTTCATATGGTAAAACCAGCAGTGCACAATGTTTTGTAAATAAAATATATCTCGTCAAAAAAAAAATTTAACTTTATCACGTATCATCATATGTTACACTGCCCTGAATAAAGAATATTTGGCATCTCTAACAGTCTTCTGGCATATTTTTTTTTTAACCAGGTTTGAGTAAAAAATTGTTGTTCAAATGGTGACATATGTTCACATTAAAAAAAAAATACTAATAATGTAAGAGTCCAATACAGTTACCAGACAACGAATAATAGAGAGCAAAGGATTATTATTAGCATCAGATCATTTTAGCCACAAATAAACAGTAATTTGGTATTACAGGCCCTTGTTGAAAAGCTTGGTAACCTGCTAAGAACTTGCAAGATCACACCACTGATATTCAAACAGAATTTAAAGCAAATATATGGGCACATACTGAACTGCCTCTCCCCACACCAATTTGTGACAACGTGTCTTTACCATGTTGGCTCTCGTGGGAAGTGATGTAGTAGTGAATAAAAAATAGGATATTTTTTCGACTACCCCTAAAAAAAATGATAAACAGTAAGATTTTGCCACAGCTATTTCCTTTAGAAATAAATGCCATCTGGGCCCTGGGCTAAAAACATGAATTACATTTTCTCATCACAATATAGCCATTCTAACTCATGGTGCAGCCTCAGTGTTACTGAACTCTTGAGACGAAATGTTCAGATGCATATTCAGCTTAACAAAATCCCACCCACTGATAGCCTGAGAAATATACAATTAATAACAGTAGGTAGATTGTTAGTATTTTGATGTCATGAGATACTCAACAAGAAGAAAAATAAGCAGCTTAATACTGTGAAGGTTTTTGTTTTGGTTTGGTTTCTTCAGAAATTTCTACAAATTTGGGGGGGAATTTCTGAATGCATTTGAGTTAATAGTATTCAAATGTCCCTGGTGTTCTTCCTTTTGAGGCTAAAGGATCCAAGATGAAGGCTGAAACTTTTTTTTAACTCTTCAACAATTAATTGGGTGATGTGTCATCAGAGAAGGGGTATTTCATATATCCTAATTTAGTTGGGATGATCAATATTAACATCATTTTTAATGTCATTAAAATTCAGTTGTGGAGAAGGAGAGATCATCTCAACCTTTCGAGGACCAGCTGGTATATGACCGTTTGGAGCACTGTATTTGCTTTTCATCATCTCCCGTATGTCACAAAATAAAAGTTCAATTTTCTATGTACTAAATATATACACGTATTTAGAAAAATATATAAAATAGGACAAGAAGAGGCAAGTGGAGGTGGCCGCTGGCATTTAGCGGGCATGCGGAACACTTGAGGAAATTCCACATACGGATTTTGAAAGCATGTAATGTCCTGCGCTGACAGACGTGACGAGATCATCCACGCACTGCTTCCTGGTCCCCAGATCCTGCGTATTCTTGAACGGGAACGGGAAACGCTACAGTAAAACACGCATATTAAATGCAACTTTAAATATAATATATCACAGATTTTTACATTAAATAGAGGACAGACCACTATACTCTCATTCACCAGTGTTTCATTTTTCATGGCGTCTTCGGAATAGGCATACGCACCCCCCCCACCCCAACCCAGCCCTCTGTGTCCACTTCTGAGAAGATGGAATGATCAATCGTATATAATCTGCTGCTTGTTCTAGATTCTTTTGAGTTGTTTGAGAAATCAGGTGGAGGAAAGCCGAGGGGCTCCTCATGCTCGTCCAAGTGCTCAGATTAAACATTGGAGTCCTCGTCAGTGATGCTGGCACTGGGGGAACGGGCGGCAAAATCCCGAAACATGTCGTCCTCCTTTAACATGTGCTGGAAAACAAGGAGACGCGGTCATGAAACAGGAAGCCAGGAGCTCGGCAGGACACACACTCCATTAAAACATGCAGTCCTTTGGGGTTATTTTAAACATCTTTTTAGAATAATATTTTTTTTTATCTTCTTCTCATTTTTAAAGATTTTATTTTTTATTTTTATTTATTTATTTTTTATTTATTTATTTTTAAAGATTTTATTTATTTATTTGACAGAGAGAGATCACAAGTAGACAGGCAGGCAGAGAGAGAGAGAGAGAGGGAAGCAGGCTCGCCGCTGAGCAGAGAGCCCGATGCGGGACTCGATCCCAGGACCCTGAGATCATGACCTGAGCCGAAGGCAGCGGCTTAACCCACTGAGCCACCCAGGCGCCCAAAGATTTTATTTTTAAATAATCTCTACCCCCAACGTGGGGCTTGAAGTCACAACCCCAGGGATCAAGAATCGCACATTCCACCAATGGAGCCAGCCAGGCGCCCCTTTAGAAAAACATTTTAACTTCGTTTTACAGACTTACTGTTAGATTGTTGATGCCTTCAGAGAACGCCCCTATCTGTCTCACCGTACCTTCTGAATCCTCCATCTGTAAAGAACACACCCACCACGTGACCTACTCATTTGCATCATTTCAAAGAAAGGACAGCAAAATGAGCAGAAGTCAAAGAAGAAATAATGCAAGTGATACGAAATGGGCTGGAAGCAACAGAACACTTCTGAAGATACTTCCTTTCATTACAGCAACCAGAGGCTAAGAATGAGCCAAAATGACCCTTTACTAGCACATCTAGCCTAATGCTCTGATATCAACAACAACATCAAAGGATCGGTGACTAGGCGGCAATTACTCAAATGCAGGACTTCACATTGAAAAGACTACATGAGCTGTGTATTTCCACTTGACTTAATACACAGATTTCCATAATTCAGCGATAGTATAACATCGGTAAACAGCCCAGCCTGGCAGCTTGGAAGCCCAGGTCTTCGAGCCACTCTTCTATCTCAGGTAAGTTACTTAGCCTCTCTGTGCCTCGGTTTCCTTCCTCCTACACTGAGGATGAAAAGGCTCTGTTTTACCGTCACCATGAAAGCTGATACATGTTAGGTGCTGAGGATACTGCCCGGGACATAGCAAGCAACAGGGAAGCTACTGACTATTATTTTCCTATTATCTTTATTTTCAGCTATTAGAGAAAAAACTGATTAGTAGACACAGTGCAGCAAGTTTCCATTTAGTGTTTCACGGCTGGAGGAACTTGAAAGAAAACAGGCATGTCCTATTGCCTTTACCTGCTCCAACCGGTCCAAGTCATCTTCGTCATACAGGCGCACGTCCAATCCAGGTTTAAATCCCTTCTTAGAGGTACTACCTGATGTCTGTCCCAGTTCCATTGGACAAACATATTCTTCCCCATCTTCCTGTTTCTTCTTTCTCAGATTCCCAAAATTGCTGAAGGTAAGTTTCTTTGGCTTCAAAAGAAAAGCAAACACCCAGGGATTTAATAAAATTCATATGGCAGAGGATTGAGAATATTTATGATTCACTTATTCACTCCATTTACAGAGAAAAGCAACTGGATGATTAAATTGGTGACAAAAATAAAAGCACCCTGTGTGTGTATGATTGATGTGCCCAAATATAATAAATAATCCAGATTATGAATCTCAGAAGATTAAGCTGTTCTCCTTATTCACCCCAACTAGCTGCGCAGTCACTGTGATAAGCAAAAAAATGCCAAGAGCCTTAGTTTTGATTAAACAGGACTTAATGCAATGATATTTCTCAGGGATGAATCCAGTTTTGTAAGGTTTTCCCATCTCAGATCAGGAAAAGAGAATGGTCCTAACTGTGTTTTCTTTTAGGGGGAAGCTATGATTATCCTGTATGCCTGCTATGCTTCCATAACTGAACTGAGGTTGCTAAAGGAATCCTCGCTTGTTTGGAGAGAGAATTTCTAGTGATACTTGGAAGAGAAACTCCATCTTAGCCATTGCATAATCCCTGAGACTATCTGTTCAGCAGATGGTGATCAGGCTGATGTTGAGAATTTAAATAGAACAGTCTTTCAGAAGTTTCAAATCTGGCAGATCTTTTGAGAGAGAGAAAGGGAGCTAATGAGAAAGTGTCAGGCAGGTAGAGGAGGTAAAAGAGAGAGAAAGAGAGAGAGAAAGAAATATCTATGTATGTAAAGAACTTGGTACAAATTTGCAGAACAGCTGATAAACCCTATCTCCACATTAAGTTGGTTGAGATAATAGACTCAGAAGAGTTCACAGAGAAATGATTGAAAAGAAAAAAAAAGTAATCTGAATTTGGTATGACCCATGAATCTGGGTATATCTGGAAACAGCCATTCTCTGTTGGTCTACCTTGAATCATTTCTTAAGTATCTTTTTCTAACTTGCAAGATTGGTTCATTGCAAGCCAGACAAGTTGAATCTGTGTGAGAAATCTTCCCCTTCTGCTGGATTTATCCATAGAACAACTACAATCAATGTTTGAGCCCAAGTCATGGACTCTCTGCATTGGCAATGCATTGACTGCATGCCAACGTCATCCTCTTCATCACTGTTAACTCTAGAACAATGTGAGCAAACAAACAATGTGAGCAAAGGTTCCCCCAGAAAGACACATGCAAAAATGCATTTTCTTAATTACTCTTAAAGATGCACAAACCATTAACCCATCCACAAGACTCAGTAAACTCCAGAAAATGGGACAGTCAGGTCAAAACCAAGCTCCAGCTTTAGTTTTTGCTTTAACCAGTTATTAGAAGACAAAAGCCTGAACCAACCTTCACTTTGGCCGTGGCTGTCAGGAGTACATAATCTGGTAACTCCATGGCATCACGCTTTTGGTGCTGGGCCTCGGCCCCGATCAGAAGGTTGAAATGAGTGGCCAAATGTCTTCGCAAGAGGGTCTTACTTGGTGGGATGTTCAGTAACTGAGCCATTGTTTCTACATTAAAACGAGGTTCTAGAACCTATAAAAAAAATTACAGTCGTTTAAGGCACTGTGTATCATACATGTCTGCCCTGCACTTTGTAATTGGCAAAGCTCCTTCATTTAGTCATCACCAATGATCCCACAACAGCCCAGAGAGACAGAGCGTGGACTTTGATCTTCAAACTATGTATCTTTATTTTGCTTAAGCTAGTGAGAAGTAGAGCTGTCCCTGACCTCCATGCATTCCAAAGTTAGGGCTTGTAGCTCCCCGAAGTGGAGCCTTTGGAAGGCAACTCCTTACATCACTGTGCAGAAATAGAATCTGGATGTGGCAGG
The DNA here is from genome assembly GCF_922984935.1 of Meles meles. NCBI lineage: Eukaryota > Metazoa > Chordata > Mammalia > Carnivora > Mustelidae > Meles > Meles meles. The sequence goes on from NC_060072.1 coordinate 67,583,343, forward strand.
TGTTTCAAAACAGGATCACATGAGAACCGGTGGCCAGATGTCACATAAGATTTAAGAGACAATGAATAAGAAATGGATTGAAATCTGATCTAGCTCTACATGATACAAATAAAAATATGGGGAAAAATACTCGGAAAGTAAAGACTCCCTAGAAATGGTTACAGGAGGGTTCAGTTTGATGACGCTAGGATTATGACAAGCAAACCGATAACATCCTAACTCATTCGACTGATGGAAACAAAATGAGAAGAAGTCAGGTTTTCAATTCAAAGAGAGTTTTACCATGAGCCCACCATGGACACCACTGCCTCTGAGATTGGGGGCATATTCTGCCAAGTCCACGGAGCGCAGCCACTCCATCACCCGGTGATTGGTCCACTGCTGAACTTCAGACGGGGTGACGCTGTTCTGTGAGAACAAACAACCACCAGAAGCTTCAGTCATGAGAGACTGTGGGCTCTGAGAAACAAACGGAGGGTTTTGGAGGGGAGGGGGCGGGGGGTTGGGTGAGTCTGGTGGTGGGTATTAAGGAGGGCACGTATTGCATGGAGCCCCGGGTGTGAGGCATAAACAATGAAATCTGGAACATTTTATTTTTTATGAAGAAAATAAAACAAAATAAAAGGAGCTTCAGTCATTAACTGTGGGATCCCAAACACTCAAACTGCACCTTCTACAAAGTCTGCCTTCCAGAGCACAATTCACTCGACATCCCACTAAGTATTTATAGAAAAGGTGAAAAGGTGTCTGCTAATCTCAATTTTGTTTTGAGGCATCCGTGTCAGTGTTCTAAGCTTTTTTCACAAACTCATGAAGCAGTGCTTTAGGAAAGCAAGTCTCTAGAGTGATATTTAACTCTGTGGCTTAAGGAGGCAGGAAAATAAAAGACACCCGAGAAAAGGATGGAGGGAAATTAAAACACAATCTTTGGGGTTACATAGGTAGAGCCATCACAATGGGACGGATATAGGAAAATAAAGCCCGAGAAGGTAATGAGGCTGGACTTGAGGCTCTGAGGATGGCAGAAGCCTTCCCTGCCAGCCCCATGAAGACTTGTGTGTCTGTTTTGTCTGCACAGCTGTCCTGTGCATGGGGAGTGCATGCAGCAGGAATCTCAACCTCAGGTGCTACCTCATCAGATGGCCGCCTCCGCAGACAGTTCGGTTCAAAGTTATTGATCCTCAGGACCTGGATAGCTCTTTTGATACTGAGATGGTGTAGCACACTCACGACCTTCAAAGACAATAAGTCATCCTGCAAAAAAATAAAAATAAAAAAAGAACAAAAAGAGGAGCTCACTGAGCTGGCCTAGAGCAGGAGGACCTTCTCAGGGAAATTTCAGAAAACAGAAGTAAAACTAAGAAACCCCTCTACCAACAGGCCTTGAGCGCTTGTATTTTCAAACCCTTTATTTGGTAACAGAACACTTTTTTTCCTGTTCCCAACAAAATCCTCTCCAGGACCCCAAATTAAAAACAACAAAAAAATTAATGTTGTATCAACAGAAGCCAAGTTTCACCTGTTTCTCTTCCAGACACTTTGAAACAGGATCATGAGACCCCACAGCTCTGTAGAACACAGTTTGAAAGGAATCGGCTGGGTCACACTTTGATTTGGTGTGCTACAGCAAAGAGCTAAGAGCACATGATATTCAGTGAGGACAGCAGAGCTGGGTTTGCTAACCTAAGGCACATCACCATTTGGGGGAAAATCAGAAAAGTATCTCTGTTATAGTATTCCCCAAGCCTCAAGGAATCTCTAGTTCTTGATTATTATGCTCTATCCAGCAGAGACTGTGAATAATTTTGGGAAAATTGTGTTGATCGATGTGAAGGTTTGGGTCAGAGTTAAAGAGAAAGGAGACATGAAGAAGTTATTAGTAGCAACATGTATCACCATCAATTCCTTCCAGGTGTAACTTTCCTCAGTCTGTGGTTATTGGGAACATTTCAAACATACCAAACACACCAAAACAAATTATTTCAGAAGGTGATGTGGAGGGCAGTGTCAAGATAAGCACCAGTCTATTTCCAAACACACCCAGAAAATAAAACAAGAAAAATACCCATTTTAGACACACCTTACTGATAAACACATTTGTTGGTGGGGGCGGGGGGAGGTGATAATCTATTATAGAAATAGTTTTTAAATAAAAATATTAGACAATCAGCTTAAATTCTTAAAGCTACTGAGCAAAATTATTTCCTGAATTTTTTCTGGATCAATTTCTTAAAGGCATTTCCTTATGATAAATTAGAAGGCATTCAACACATTTTAATCTAAGATTGAGACACCCATTCAAAACATTTCCATGTGGGTCAGTTTCAACTAAAGTTTTTCAGATTAAAAAAAATCTAAATACATAATGATTACAATATAAATACAATGCAAATTATTTTAGCTTGAGAGATTTTTTTTAAAAGCAGGGGCCGTTTCTTTTAAATCAAAACAGATACTTTTTTTTAGATTTTAAAAAAAATATTTTTTTAAAGATTTAGGGCCACCCAGGTGCCCCTAAAAAAATCTTTTAGGTAATTTTAATTTACCGAAGAGCTGTCAAAGAGAGATGATAGTTCCATATACCCTTCACTCAGCTCTCCCTAATCAAAGTTTTAAATTTCCCAACGGTACTGCAATCACCAAATCCTCTGACTTCAACTCAACAGAAACTCTTCTGGCTCTTCTCAAGTGAAGACACCCTGAAACTCTGGTGGAATCATTGTGAAAACAATGTATTTTGCTCACTATTTCTGTGTCTTTCCAGAGAAAAGCAATTTGACATCCCCTTCCCCAACTCCCAGGAGCAAATCACTTACAACAGTCATGTAATGGAGCATTCGACCATCCACCCGTCCTTCGTCAAACTGGGTCTTGTACTGGGGGAGACCAATGTCATCCAACCACCCTACAGGAGAGAAATCAGTGTTGTTAGTAAGCCACGCAACACCTGTACTTGTGATTCAAAAGAAAAAGCAGCTTCATTCATTTATTCATTCAGTCAGTCATTCATTCATTTAGTCTTTCATGAATGAGTGAATTTAAAACCTCTTACTAGTGACCCAGTTGAAATCCAGCTTTCCATGGTTGGTTTCTTCTTCGGACCCCAGGGCTTGCAGTGCCAGCTGGAGCTTCTTTCGATGAAGTGAATGCTTAATTCCAAGTTCCTGAAATAATAAGCAGAAACACTGGTTTTACCATTCTGTCACTATGGGCTAGATGCCACTGGCAAAAGATGCCAGTTCCCCCCAAACGAAGCCAGTGTTAAAGACCTGACAATCCTGTTCAGCCAGCATGCCAAGTCAGGCTGGTGAAATGTTGCTGAAGAAAAGGCCCCTAGAAAGCCAAGACCACAGCAACTAGTTTAGTGGGATGCTCCATTCCCTAGTAGGCTCCTTCCTCGGCAAGACTGGAATTCTACTCTTCTGTACAAAAGGTTAAACAATTAGGAAATATGTTAAACAATTTGATGCAAGATGTAGGCCTCTTTCCTTTTCCTTTTTGCAAAGTAAAGTTGAATCGCATACATTACACTGAGAAGTTGGGCCAATGCTAAAGCCTCACAAAGATTCTGAGAAATACAAGCTTAAGTTATTATGTCTCTACAATTATTTCTCATTAAAATGCCCAGTGGCTTACATGTTTCATAAGGAATCATTAAGATCAGGTCCTTCTTGTTAAATCCATGTGATTAAATTTTAAAAAAAAAAATGTGAAGCAGAAAACACAAAGTTTTTCAAGAGTACTGACTGGCTCCCCCCACTCCCCTTTCTGGAGTATAAAACAATTCTACATTCATATTCTCTTTCTCAGTAGCCATTGTCTAAACAAAACAGAGAAGCAGTTACCTTCTCCAGATCTTGCTGAGAAGCCTGCAGAAGTGTTTGGCCAGATGCAATCCAGTGCTTGCCCAAATTCAGGTAGGACCCCAAGCCCTGTTCCACAAGCCAATTGCAAACCTGCTCCTTGGTCCATCTGGCAAATGGCGTATCCAAGTCGCTATAAGAAAACGAACAACTGTGTGAAGAACAATTCCAAGGCAGCCCTGTGGCTTCTCAAGGTTGACCAACTTATAGTGAATTAATGTAGAAATTTCCACTAATGCCCTATTTGACCGTGAAAAGCGTACTCTTCAGTCCATGTTTGGAGGAGGTGGTACTGTCATTGAAAGTTACCTCAAAAGGACCACAGCTTTCATTTCAAATGAAATCACAAAAGATTCAATATGATTGAGCAAGAAACATATCATATGGAAGAAAAGCAAGTTGAACCAACAAGTCAAGTCGCTGTACTAGTTTCAATCAATGTGGTTTGAAGACTGAATTTCCAAACAGAAAACACTAGGTTAGATGGAGAGAAATCAAGTCTAACTTGAACTGTAGCAGAATTATGGTTTCTCTCCAAATGGTTATCAGTGAGAAGAGAGCAACATGCCATCACTGAGTACAGGGAAACGTAATCACAGCAATTTCTGTGTCAAATTTTCTACTTTGACCCGTAAATCGTGTTCCTCTTTGGGAAAAAAAAATATGTAGATAAATAAGACTTTATTTTTAATTTTTTTTTTTTTTTTTTTTAAACAGCACAAGGAGATCCTCTACTGTGTATAAAGAGAACACACGGCAAATGAGACCTGCATGTGTTTGAAGAAAGCCAGGGTTTCCTCCTTGATGAAACCTGCGCCCAGTCTTCTGCGAGGGTAGGATGGACCATGTTCCAAAGACTTAAGTGTCAATGATTTGTGCTAGATGTTTGCCAACCCCACCCTTCTCATGCTTAGTAGGTCAGTACAGTAATTTCAAAACAGCCCTCAATTGTGGTAAGGGTGTAGGAAAAGTTCCTAGAGTTAACAGATAAAGCATTACACAGTCCTGATAAATTCAGGAATTCTGTTAGAATTTGTGTCTTAGGAAATTATGTAGGTGCTTTCACAGAATCCACTAGTCATTAACGTTCATTGAACAGTTACTATTTACCAGATACTCAACGCATATTAACTCATTTAATCTTCACGATTAGACTAATTCATACCATGGGAAACGGAGGCGCAGAGCATGGATGTAGTTGCTCAAAGGTCACCCAGGTTACATGAAGCAGCAAAGCCAGCAATCAGATCCAAGCAGTCTGTCTCTAGAACCTACTCTCAACTGCTACATTAGCCCATCTCTCTAGAGCTATGCTTTAGAGTACTTGGAGTAACTATTTTCCCGTTCAGATGGAAGTCAAAAAATCATTCTTGCACAGACGTTGCTGGCACTTTAGCTTCGGTTCCTCCCCTGGCTCACGCAGCACTCATCTTCTGCATGATTTTCACCAGCCACTGCCAACCTGCACTGCTCTCAAGACGACGGACCCTTCTGCCAGGCAAAGGGGTAAGCAACCGATTCTACTGCTCAGCCCAGGGACAATACTAACATTGCAAGTGCTCACAGCCTGGACATGTGGGTGGAGATGTCAAAGTCCCTTCGTTCAGTTTTTCTCACCTGTTAGATTGTCCCAAATCTCGAGACCAACCCAGTCGCGGCCCTGCAGTTGCCCTTGTCCCTCCTCTTTTAAATTCAGGCTCAGACATGTCGTCTGGGTTGAATGTAGTTGACTGACTTCTCCTAAGTCTGAACAGAAGAAACAACATCACATCGCCTTGTAGAGAACTGAGGAGACCTTAGGACTTTAAAGTTAATGAGAACACTGCTTATGTATGGTCAGAAGAGATGTCTGGATTTACACTTTAACTGAGACCCAGTGAGGCAGTGAATCCCAGGATCACAATCTTCCTTCCATAAAAGGAACAGCAAAGCCTTACAACTGCATATTGTTTACAGCAATCTTCCATTTACTCCTACATTTGAGCAACACACAACACAAAGCCCCCTCCAGTTGTCTGCATGTTACTTACTTTCCAAAGAGTTTCATGATACCTCTGGATTTCTTTTTGGAATCCGGCGATGGTGGAGATATCTGGAAGGGACTGCCTCCCTGCGAATCTTTCGGCTGGGAAGATACACCAGCCAGATCCAGGTGCTCAGTTGTCTCCTTCTCTGTTTCAGCTATTCCAAGAACAGAATACATACTTGGTGAGTTTTAAAATATGGAATGAACATGACTAGATGCTACCCTTCTTGACTTTAGCAACTGTTAACAAATTCTTCTTCTGTTGGTCTGTAAAGCAGTAACTTACAAAGAGCACCCTACAAATATTAAAGACGGAACACAAACGTATGTTCTGCTCTACAGTCTGCTGTGTATCAGTGAACGATGTGTATAATATCGTGTATGATATCGTGCCTAAATTCATTAACTCACAAATTACCACCTCTTTGAAGTTCAAAGGTGGGATAGGATTGCCACATTCTTTCTTTAAGTGATCTGAGTACATAATGAAACTAATCTCAATTTTTCTGTAGCATTTGGTACTGCTGACATTCTTCCCACATTCTTCAAAATCATGATCCCCTTCATCTTGTTAGGACAATCTCCCAGATCTGTCATCTGATCGTTTCTTCTCTGCTATAGGACCTGTTTTCTTTTCTTCTTCCACTCCGAGATTATGTTCTAGGCTCCTGCCAGCAGGATCTCTGAACAAGCTCACCCACTCCGTGCCCGGCATTAAATGATGGCTTCCCTCATTCATAAGCAGCTGGTATCACAATCTCTGGGCCTAATCTCTCTCCCCAGACTCAGGATCTGAATGTTTATGGATATTCCCAATTTGCTGTGCCAGGAACATCTTAGACTCAACAAATCCATCCAATTTTCAGAAGAATTCTCTTAGATTTTCTTATTTAATATTGCCTCGACACTAATATTCTTCCTGTTACTCCTGTTTACATTCTTTGGCATTTTCTTTTCACTCCCTCCTCTCCTCTGGCATTTACATCAGATCCTAGTCACCAAGCGCTGGCAGTATTTTTTCAAGAGAGTTATTCCTATTTATAACTTGCTATGTCCTGCTGAGAAAAGAATGTACTGGATATGCATAAATTTTTCTTTTGATGTAAAATCAGTGTCTGTTGATTCTGCCTTGAAAGAGTAACATCCAAATTTGCTACGCCCAGATCTCCCAGCATTCTCTATTTCTTAATTCTTTTACCTGTCGCTTAAGGCATGATCCCCCACTAACAAACACAAGCGGTACTGTTTCCTCAGTCTGAGACTACACTTTTTCGGGAAAGAAAAAGTTGTACAAAAATCACAGAAATGGTGTTTCAGCAAGATATAAAAGTTGCAGAAGTTGACTTTTCTACAAAGCACAGCTGTGATTATAGGTTATAATAAGCAGCACTGGGCTCTTAGCATTAACAATGTATTTCTTCTAAGAAAGATGCAAAAACATTTGAAAATGTTGTCTGGATTTTATTTATCCCATGTGTATTCTAGAAAGGTAAGACCGCAAAGGGAGAGAAGTCATAGAAATGTAAGACCGCAAAGGGAGAGAAGTCACCTGTGCTGACCCACATGAACTGGTGTACGGGTATCTACATAAGATAGCAAAACCCACAGGGAAAATCCAAAGGAACCTTTCCATCCAAACCCCAAAGCCATCATGGGTATGGGTGTACCAGAAAATGTTGCCTAACTCACCCTCATTCTAAAAGCATCTTGTTCTCATTTTTTGTTTTGAGGATGTTTCCTCCCTCCCGTGCCCCACACTTTAAAAAAGGAAAACGGAGTTTCCCCTCTCCTAAAATCACTTTGGGGGAGGATCCTTGGATATCCCAGAAAGCTTCCTCCGGTATCATTAAACGCCACCTCCATCTTCAAAGCAATAAATGTCGGAAGAACGTTCCCTTAAGAAAAGTCAGTCTAAAGCAATCATTTGCAATGTCTTCAACAGACTTCTGGATTTGGCTGAAAACATTGCTCTCTGGGGATAATGGAGACATGAAGAAGGAACTGCCAGGACCTGGGAGTTAGTGTGAGACAGGATGCACTGGAAGGGTGAGAAAGCTGGAAGGTACGAGGCAGGAGAGTCCTGCCCTGGACTCTGAGGGTGCCGTGCGCTTCTGGGTCCTCCCAGAGCTCCTTGCAAGGCGTCATTAGCAGGGGTTAAAACAGCATGTAGGCTGGGAAGCGAAGGCTCTCCAGAGAGTCCACTTTAGCAGCAGGCGGAAGGAACTCTCTGGAGCCGAGGACAACATTTTCTGATCGCTGCCAGCTTGCTTTCTAGAGATCGCAGATGCCAAGAGCAAGGATTAGCTCAGCCTGGAGGACAGCACTGGCGAAGGCTGGCATGCAGGGGTACGATACCTAGGGTGGGTGCACTGGCACTTCGTTTACGATCTTCAGATATCCCAACAACGCACACAATCACACGCAGCCCAATGGAGAGAACACAGGAGAATGACAAAATGAAACACAGCTCAAAGTCCTACTCACAAAATACACACAGGGGAAGGAAAGGCAAGCACCGCGCTGTGCTTCCAACATCGCAGGCTCCATTAGCAGGAACAATATGGGGTTAATTGGTCCACTTTCGAAACAGATGAGAAGTTGTTTACAATGAAGTCAGAGAGTGTCAAGGGTTTTGGTCTTTCCTCTACATTTATGCTCCAACAAGGAGAGCAGGGTGACAGCCTACACAGAGCTACCTTTACCGCCGAATTCAACCCATGGGGGCAGTTTCTTGCAAACTTTTCCCCCAGCTCATTCACCTTCATTTCTGAGAAAGAAAAATGCACAGATCGATGAACCAGGGAAGGGAGGAGATTGACCTTGTCCGCATTCTGAGTGAATTCAAGCAAAGGCACGCTGGCCATACGTACCCAAGTTTGGTGCGCTTGCTGTCCTCTTGTTACTTTTTATTTTAAAAAAGCCACGCCCAAAGGACGATCTGGCTTTCCGAGTGCCAAAGGGGTTGTCGTCCACAGATGCGTCATGCCCCGGAGCTTTCGGAGGGAGGCTCCCAAATGGGCTGCTTTGTACCGGAGCTTTATCCTAAAAGACAAGTAATAATAAATGGAACACGGCACGGCTGTGCACAATTACGAGTACATGCCAGGCACAACACCCGATCTGTTATACATGTGATTTTATTTAAAAGACTCACGGAACTGACAAGTTGATTATGAATACCAAGCACCGTATTACAAGTTTAAAGAAAGTCAGTTCTGAAAGCTATTTAGGAAGCAAGAGCAACAACAAAAACATGTTTGTCACTGACCTATAACCTGCATGCTTCGGATGTGAAATACTTAGGATATAGAAATTCTCAAGCTTTATTTTAATTTTATTTGCCTCATTCCCCCAAAGACATGGAAATACGGTACTGCATAACCAGAATACCAGCAGACTTCTTATTTTTCAAACGGTTATGACACAGACTGGGCTACAATGCAGTTCGCAGTCTTTGTGCCGTAACTGCATCAGAAGCCCAGTGTAATATAATCACTGTGCAAAGTAGGCATTATCCCCAAGCTTCTCCACCAGCAGCAGAAAGAGATTCCACTCCGGGGCGCCTGGGTGGCTCAGTGTGTTAAAGCCCCTGCCTTTGGTCCCAGGGTCCTGGGATCGAGCCCCATGTGCTCTCTGCTCAGCGGGGAGCCTGTTTCCCCTCCTCTCTCTCTGCCTGCCTCTCTGCCTACTTGTGATCTCTCTCTGTCAAATAAATAAATAAAATCTTAAAAAAAAAAAAGGCTAAGAAGTTTTGGGGGGCGCCTGGGTGGCTCAGTGGGTTAAGCCGCTGCCTTCGGCTCAGGTCATGATCCCAGGGTCCTGGGATCGAGCCCCGCATCAGGCTCTCTGCTCAGCAGGGAGCCTGCTTTCCTCTCTCCCTCTCTCTCTGCCTACTTGTGATCTCTCTCTCTCTATCAAATAAATAAATAAAATCTTTAAAAAAAAAAAAAAAGAAAGAGATTCCACTCCAGTTATTTTAAAGGATCTATTTTAAAGATTTTATTTATTTATTTGACAGAGAGAGATACAAGTAGGCAGAGAGGCAGGCAGAGAGAGTGAGAGGGAAGCAGGCTCCCTGCCGAGCAGAGAGCCCGACGCGGGACTCGATCCCAGGACCCTGAGATCATGACCTGAGCCGAAGGCAGCAGCCCAAACCACTGAGCCACCCAGGCGCCCCCCACTCCAGTTATTTTAAATATTCTTCTCAAGAAATTAATAGTCAAATGAAGACACAACCAGTGACCGTTAAACATTTTGTTTTTGAAAGGGTGTTCTGAGACATATTCATTATCTTGCCTGCAAGTTACCCGACACGGATCACCAATTTTCAAACACTATGAAATGCTCAGATACACTTAACACCAAAACTAAACTTGTTACAATTAAATTTTTCTTCATCGATTCAGAAGACTCTTTGGCTGTCTCTAACATGTCAAGGTCTTTATCGCGAACCTTAACTGTAATTAAGTTATACTTCTAAGTACTGTTGATTTTTTAGCTTTCTCGTTATTTGCATTTGCAGTTACAGTAACATGATCTATTATATTATTTTAGCAGGATCCAAAGATGCTTTGATTCGCATGCTCTCATTCCTCTAACATCTCCTGCCCTCTGTTTCTGTTTTTGCAGAGGCGGAGAAAGGGGAGAGGGGACACAAGCTTTGAAGGTGGTTATTTTATCCTCCGAATTTATTGCTCATCGTTAACTACAAGTTTATAGATGCCACAGTTTAGTGCAACTATTACCTATGTCTCACCACAGATGTCAAAATCACTTCATCATTTATTGAATTGGCAAGACAAAAAAGGACAAAGGACGTCTGTAATTACAGCTGTGTGCACAGTCTGTGCCTTATCAGGGACACCTACATTACAACTCAAGGCATTCAGAGCCAACAGTCAAGGGAGTGCATCTGGAAGTGGCCTGTCTACCAGAATGCAGCCTTTACAGAGTTAATGATTGAAAATCAGAGGAAAGAAGAACCAGAGCCCTAAAGATGAGGTCTTTAAAAAAGAAAAAAAAAAGACGACAAAACAGAACACCAAAATGTTTGCTGTATACACAGTGGTTATATTAAATCAACAGCTGTTCTCAGACGGGTGACCTCAGGACTTTTTGTGAGGTCTTGGGAAGCCCAAATATGATTATTAAGAACATCAATAGCCTGATTGAGAGTTTGGGGGTTTTTGTTTTTTTGTCCCCCCCCAACAGTTTATTGAGGTGAAACATAAAACATAACTGTCCTAAACTGAACAATCCGGGGACACTGAGTGCACTCACAGTGTCGTGCAACTGCCACCTCCACCTCGCTCCCAAACACCCCCATCATTCTGAATAAAACCCCTCATCCAGGAAGCAATTTCTCTCCGTTCCTCCCCCTCCATCTCTGGCAACCGCCAAGCTGTGTTCCGTCTCTATGGATTTATCTATTCTGCATACTTCACATAAATGGAATCGTGTACTATCTGATCTTTCGTGTCTGGCTTCTTTCATATAACATGTTTTGGAGGTTCTGAGTTTGGGTTTTTTGGAGACATTTAAGCAATCCCATGTATCAGACATCACAAACATTTTTCCATTGTAATCTGGACATAAAAATTACCTCTGGAGGCTTCTGAACAGACTCCTTTTCCTGTTCAAAACAACAATATTTTAGATTGTTACAGGAATGGCTTCATGTATTCACAATCTGTTACATACAATTCTAGAAATTAAAATACACTTACATCTACTTCTAAGTTACACAATCTCAGTTCCATTTATTTCCAATAATGGCTAATTAAAGTCTTCAGTTTTGATTGTGTATACTAGTTTCAACCGTTTATATTCATCCTTCTTAATATTTACCATTAACTGTGGTATCTAATAAATCTGCATTAGAGAAACCTCAAGCTCTTCTTGAGAGTTTTATTTGCAAAGTGGGAAAATGTGAGGATCCCTAAATATTTGCGTCTCAGGGTAACAGACAGAGAAACAACACAGAACCAACCCCGTCTGATGACTCTTTCTTCAGATTGCCCAGGCTGCTGGACTTTTGCAGACTTGAAGTTCTAAAAATAACAATAATAGTAATTAGGATTAATAATAAGTGGCTCTGGTGCCACTGTTTCTTAGGAGAGTATCTTGGAAAGAAACTAAAACTGTGTGTGGGTTGAATCCTGGTCATAAAAGAAAATTCGGATTCAGGCAGTCACTTATGTGCTTAACTAAATTATAACATTGAGTTCTTTTAAAAGCAGAGGTGGTTAACTGTCCTGCCAATAACTCTAAATGTCCCACACATGTTAGAATAGCTGGAAAAACACTTAGGACTCTCCTTGTGATGTCAACATTTGAAAATAAACCAGCATTTTTCCATGGACCAGTGGAGTATCCTTTTACGTATACATTTAGACCAGGAACATTTTTTTAATTTTTATTTAAATTTTAGTTACTATACCAGGGAACTTCTAAAATACTCACATACTTTTAACATATAATCCTTGTAATTAAAATAAAGGACAGAAGTGTTACTTTTCAATTCACAAAGGAATCCATTTTCTGAATCTGGCCAAGTACTTCATTTTATAGTTCTGATCGAGACATACAAGAAAAATCCCTCTGGCTGCCCATAATAATTCGTTTGCTCTCCTTGCAAAGGTGAAGTGACACTGTAAACATCCAGAGATTTTTTTCCCTTTCACATAACCAGCATTCAAGTGTACAGGGCTGGTCTTTTCAAAAAAGGAAGGCAGGAATAGGTGACCAGTTTAGAGAGAGAAAAAAGCTCTAAGAAGCAGAATAACATACATACACAAACTTTTAAAAGGCAATTCTCATGTACTCGTGTGTACCTAAGTTACTAGACATGTCCAGTACCAAATAAAGTAAAAGGTAATGGTGAGAAAAGAGAAGATCTCATCTTTGAATACTGCTCTGGAAATAGATTTTCCTAATTCAGACTTGAACTTGGATAAACATAGATAATGGACCAGTTTACTACATGGAGAATGCAAAAAACTACTGCAGCCTTTCCAGCCATTACATCATTCTCTGTGACTCTTTTCTGCTAGGGTCAAAATGCAAGCCAGTGCAAACCTAAAATTCAAAGCACTGCACTTCCCATGAAAACTGATGAAGGAAGGCTAAAGCCATGCAAACACTTGGCACGAGATAATGGATAATGGTCAGTGAGCAAGTATCTCTTTGTTAACTCACAACCCCCCCTTCCCCCTACATCCAACCACCACACCTGCATTAATGTATTCAGGCCTCAGTCATCTGCTTCTCACAGTGGTCACTGTGAGTATGAGAGAAGCTTCTTCTCTCCAAGGTATCAGTGACATTTTCCACATTCAAGAACATGACTTACGAAAGACTATCGCACGGCTGGGTTTCAACAGAAGCACCAAGGATTATTTTTCCATCACTAAAAGAAGAAAGAAAAGAAAAGGGAAAAAAAATGGAATGTGTGTGCTTCACACGTAAAAGACCATATATATTCTAAGTAAGCAGAACTGTCAAAAAAAAACAAAAAATTGTGCTAGGAAAGCTATTTCTCTTTTAAAATAGCCTTGTTTTTTGTTTGTTTGTTTTAAACAAGGCTCCATGCCCAGCATGGGGCTTGAACCCACAACCCTGAGATCAAGACCTGAGCTGAGATCAAGAGTCAGCTGCTGAACTTACTGAGGACTCCCAGCTGCCCCTCTCTTTTAAAACATTCTACTATATTTTCTTTTGTTAAAAAAAAATATTTTATTTATTTATCTGACAGAGAGATCACAAGTAGGCAGAGAAGCAGACAGAGAGAGAGGAGGAAGCAGGCTCCCTGATGAGCAGAGAGCCCGATGTGGGGCTCGATCCCAGGACCCTGGGATCATGACCTGAGCCAAAGGCAGAGCTTTAACCCACTGAGCCACCCAGGCGCCCCTAAAATATTCTATTATATTTTCTTTTATTCGGTCTCATTATAAGGTTAAGTAATTGAGAGCATGCTCCCTCAAAATTCTACTTGTTAATGGAGAAACTACTGTATCCCTGTCCCAAAACCTTCTTCCGAACAGCCTGGGCCACATGACCATTGCCATGGGGCTTGGGACCCACTGGCAGCCCCTCATGACTTAGGACATAGAACTTGAGTCCCCTCAAGTCTCTAACCTGAACACTACACCTCCCTGGACTCCTGTCCTAGGACTTCTTGCTTCACACCCTTTATTTCAATAATCCAGAACTGGCTGTAGTGATTGATTCACACTGGTCCCCTGGCACATGCCTTACAGTTTCTTGCCTCTCACAGTAAAACCTGTGTCTGTAAATAAATTGCAATGCACTCTTGTGTTTGCTTGATCTACTCTGCTGAACATTTATATTGCAATGTTGGGTCATAAATGACATACCTTTCTTCGAATGAAGTCTCTGGTTGAGGAGGCAATTTTGCTCTTTCAGCCGTTTCCAAGCCCTTAGATGTTGGCAGTAATGAAGGGATTGAAACTTGCAAGATGCTGGTATGGAACTGTAATGTAATTAGAGAAAGTAAAAAATCCGCTAAAAGTCACAGAGAAAAAAAAATAATTGAGACAATTACATGGTCCATCAAAAAAATTTCATACACCTATGTTTAAAAACACTATTCTTCTTTTTATAAAATGGTTTCCAGATATAAACATCAATGACTGTTAAAATCAGAGAAAACATTCTGGAGGAAGGTCATTTTTGAACTTGGTTCTGAATAAAACATAATAAATACTATCAAGTAAGTCAATAGTTGATCCTGACAACTTTAAGCCCTAGTAAAAATCTTGGTTCTAACCTTATGTAAGTTACTTAACTGGGCACCAGTTTTCTCCTTTGTAACATGAGAATGGCAATGCCTACCTTACCAGGTTGTCATGATTTGAGACGAGATTTGGGTAAAGTGCTTTGTAAACACACGTTTTCACTTTATTTTCTACCAGTAGTCTAACATAGAATGTTGTTCAAACCAGTTCTTTTTTTTTTAAAGATTTTATTTATTTATTAGACAGCGAGAAACATGGCAGGAGGGAACACAAGGAGGAGGCGTGGGAGAAGGAGAGGCAGGTTTCCCACTTCCCCAAGCAGGGAGCCTGATGAGGGGCTCCATCCCAGAACCCTGGGATCAGGACCTGAGCAGAAGGCACTTAACGACTGAGCCACCTAGGCATGCCCAAACCAATTCTTTGTGGATACCACTTAAAACACTTGGCTTAATAATATTACAGCAGGGGCGCCTGGGTGGCTCAGTGGGTTAAAGCCTCTGCCTTCGGCTCAGGTCATGAGCCTTTCTCTCTGCCTGCCTCTCTGCTTACTTGTGATATCTGTCAAATAAATAAATAAAATCTTTAAAAATAATAATAATAATAATATTACAGCAGCACCAACAAAAATGCCTAATACACCTTCCTAAACAAATGCTTTGTGTATCCTAAGGATGGAATCTATGGAAGAAATTTTATACTCTGGGGTTAAATAATTTCCGATGACTGTAGAGCAGTATGGTGTAAGAACCCATCATAAACTAATACATGAAACACTTAAAAAATATTGTGATAAAAAAGTAAAATTTTCCTCAGTGAATTCACTTTGCCAGTCAGCCAACGAATTAGTGACTACACTCCCTTCTGAAGTCAGCCAGTAAGGTAAGCCAGACTTACAACCTGGAACACACTTCAAGATGCCAACTCTCTCTAGCCTCTGAGAGTCCCTCAATCCCTGAGCTCCAAGCAACCCCCCATGTCCCACATATGATCAAAGAGACTGTCCCTGACCAACAAAGTTCACTGTGATAACTAAATAAGCAATACGTTTAGCTCTGTGGTTTTTGGTTCCAGTTACTGAGTGGTGGTCTCATTCCTTGACACTAAGAGGTTATAACATGTGAAGTCTGTTAAAATAATCTGATTGGGCCCAAAATGGAGTGGCTCGTGTTAAGCTCCATGTCAGTAAACCCAAACTTAGCTAAGTTTCCTTGCTCAGTGCTCCCAGAAAAGGCAGACCTAGGTCAACCAATCAGCACTTGCCTGCCCTTTGTTAGTTACCTGACCCAACCCGCCCCGAGACTTCCCTTTGCTGCACATAAGGAAAGTAACCCTACTTAACCAACCAGCAAATGACTAGCATGATCCTCTGCTCCTGCTTCCTTCTGCCTAAAAAAGCCCTTCACTTTGTACAGATCCGTAGAGTTCCTTTCCACCTGCTAAAATGGACGTTGCCTCATTCATAAATTGCTGAATAAAGCCAGTAAGATGTTGCAAATTTACTCAGTTGAAGTTTGTTCTTTAACAACAAGTCCGATCTTGTTGCTTCACTTTTTTTTTTTTGGAATCTTTATGATTAGTTCTGGGCAACTTACTGAGCCATCATCCCTGTGTTTAAAATTTTCTCAGCTGAATTTTTTTTTGAAAGATTTTATTATTTATTTGACAGAGAGACATCACAAGTAGTCAGAGAGAGAGAGAGAGAGTAGGAGGCAGGCTCCCTGCTGAGCAGAGAGCCCGATGCGGGACTCGATTCCAGGACCCCGAGATCATAACCTGAGCCGAAGGCAGAGGCTTAACCTACTGAGCCACCCAGGCGCCCCTGAATTTTGTTCTTTAACAAGTCCTATTGCTGTAAAATAGGAGATTACTTCACTTTTTTTTTTTTTAAATTTCAATCTTTATGATTAGTTCTAGGCAAATTACTGAGCCATCATTCCTTGTGTTGTCAAGTTCACAGTAGCTCCCCGGGTTCCTAATCAATGGGAAGGAAATGGCTCCACTAACAAACTGATCCATTTCCTTGATTTTGTTTTGAACTTAGGGCTTTAAATCCCAACTCCAATCTCCCTCCTAGCTCTTCATTAACAATGTAGCTGAATACATTCAGTCCTCATCAAATCATTCTGGTTCCAAACGAAAAGTCTCATTAAAGTACAATTCACATCGGAAAGACTTTTTTAAAGAGACTATCTGGGCAAATCTCACATGTAACATGTGCCATTCTGTAAACAGGCAGCAAGCACACTCATTGACTGTCAGATGTTATTTTTCCCTTCAGTAGAAATATATTTAGCAATTAGGGGATTTTCCCCCTCTAAAATATTTTTTATTCCTTAACTAATCCTTTGCCTTGTTTTTCCAGTTTTATTGGGATATCGCTGACATGCAGTACTGTATAAATTAAAAAAAAAAAAAGAAAAGGGGAAAAAAACATTTTTTTTTCCTTGCAATGAGAACTTTTCAGATCTATAGTCTTAGCAACCTTCAGAACCTTCAGGCATACCAGACAGCAGTGTTAACTATAGTCATCATGTTGTACCTTATACCCCCAGCACTCACTTGCTTATAACTGGAAGTTGTACCTTTTGATCACCACCCTCCAATTTCCCCTACCCAGTAATCCTTATGACTGACATCTTTTAGCCCTCTCCTATAGTGAAGAGAGAAATGTTTCCTCCTTGAATTCATTTTCACGCAATTCAAATTTCATTTTCTCATTAGGTAATCAGCAGGAATAGATGTGAAAAGAAAAGATGCCACTTGGTTTTTTTTCTCACTGCATACAGTAAAATGTTAAAGGAAAGACGACCAAAAGGGGAATTGGAAAACATAAGGTAGACAAGACTGTTTAGTTAAAAAACAAAAACAATAACAAAAACAATTTTTCCCATTCCTAGTTTCTCTAGACAGTACACTGCACTAAAATTAAAAGTTCTACGGGGCGCCTGGGTGGCTCAGTGGATTAAGCCGCTGCCTTCGGCTCAGGTCATGATCTCAGGGTTCTGGGATCGAGTCCCGCATCGGGCTCTCTGCTCTGCAGGGAGCCTGCTTCCTCCTCTCTCTCTGCCTGCCTCTCTGCCTACTTGTGATCTCTCTGTCAAAT
Organism: Meles meles; assembly: GCF_922984935.1. Classification (NCBI taxonomy): domain Eukaryota; kingdom Metazoa; phylum Chordata; class Mammalia; order Carnivora; family Mustelidae; genus Meles; species Meles meles. The sequence goes on from NC_060072.1 coordinate 67,601,091, forward strand.
AAATAAATAAAATCTTAAAAAAAAAAAAAAGTTCTAGGGCAAAGAGGGAGGTGCTGTCAGGAAGCCACGGGTGTGCCTAGGTTAAGATCTCAGGAAGACTTGGGGCGCCTGGGTGGCTCAGTGGTTTAAGCTGCTGCCTTCGGCTCAGGTCATGATCTCAGGGTCCTGGGATCGAGTCCCACATCGGGCTCTCTGCTCAGCGGTGAGCCTGCTTCCCTCTCACTCTCTCTGTCTGCCTCTCTGCCTACTTATGATCTCTCTCTGTCAAATAAATAAATAAAATCTTTAAAAAAAAAAAAAAGAATTTGGCAATCTATGTGCCTTAAAAAAAAAAAAAAAAAGATCTCAGGAAGACTTAAGGTACAGCTGTCTCATTGAAACCTTCAAAAAGATAGACAACTCTTGGGGCGCCTGGGTGGCTCAGTGGGTTAAGCCGCTGCCTTCGGCTCAGGTCATGGTCCCAGGGTCCTGGGATCGAGCCCCGCATCGGGCTCGCTGCTCCGCAGGGAGCCTGCTTCCTCCTCTCTCTCTGCCTGCCTCTCTGCCTAGTTGTGATTTCTCTCTCTGTCAAATAAATAAAATGTTTAAAAAAAAAAAAAAAAAGATAGACAACTCTAAAAATAGAGGGATATTCCATAGCAGCCTTACAGAAAACTTAAGATAGAGAAAGTCTTATGGTGAAGATAACTGCAGGTATCCTTTACCTGATGGAGTGGATTATAAATTGGTTCATAAGAAATTCCAAATGAATAAAATATTACACCAAATTAGACCAACAGGGACAGAGATAGTAGGAGGCAGAAGGCTCTGGACCCGTATAGATACTTTTGCAGAAAACAACTCATCTGCAATTACAGGTTCTTTCTCCTAGAAATGGAAAGATTACTCCCAAGGAACAACCAAGAGCCCAGAGGTCTGGACCCTGTCAAGGGACTGGCCACACGAGCCTGGCTGGATTTGGAAACTGCTACCGACTAATGATACCTGGGTGTCTTCCATGTCCATGTTCCCTCTTCTTGCATGGGAATGCCTGGTAGTTACTATGCCCATTCCACCACTGTATGTCAGGTGTGTAGGGGACAAACGACTTGACGTTGAATTTCCTGGTTCTTTAAATGGAATGGAGTGCTACTCAAGAAGCCAAACCTGAGCAGCTGCACCTACGTCTTGACCGGGTCTGGATGACAAGGTCTTGGGATGCGGAAGCCCGACTGGAATAAGACCAAGAGGTCTTTGACGAGGGGATGAGGACATTTTGCATGGGAGAGGGATATAAATGATTGTAGTCAGAGAGTGGAGGGCAGTTGTACTAGTCGAATATGGTCACAGGGGTATATGCCATCCCACGTGTTCTTCTCAAATGTGATATTATTACTTGTCTATCAAGAGGTAGGGCCTTTGTTTCCTCTCTGTGAATGTGTGTGGGCCTGTGACTATAGGAGAAGGGATGTCACAGGATTTCTGAGTCATAGCATAAAAGATTATATAAATATGCCCAGTCCTCTTATTGGGATGCTCATCCTTAGGATCTAAATGCTATGCTAGGAGAAAGCCAGACAGTCACAGGTATTTCCAGCTAGTGCCTCAGCTGAGGTCCTGGCAACAGTAGCACCAATCATGCGATATACAAATGGGTAGCCTTCAGATGACTCAAGCCTCCAGCCTTCACGCCATTCCAACTACTGCCCAGTGGAGCGCAGAAGAAATGTTCCTGCTGAGCCTTACCCACATCACGCATTTGTTAGTAAAACAAGTGTTGTCATTCAAGCCACAAACTTTTGGGGTGGTTTGCAATAGATAATGGAAACAGATTTTGGCACCAGTCTGATGTGAAAGAAAAGTAAACGAGTTCAAGACTAAGTATTCCTGGGGCGCCTGGGTGGCGCAGTGGGTTAAAGCCTCTGCCTTCGGCTCAGGTCATGATCCCAGGGTCCTGCTTCCTCCTCCCTCTCTGCCTGCCTCTCTGCCTACTTGTGATCTCTGTCAAAAAAAACAAAAAAAAGACTAAGTATTCCTGTCCAGCTGCTTTTTTCCAAGTCTAAAGAAGTCAGGGAAGATTTTAGTCCAGAATTTTTCAGAGGCACCATTGGAAGTGACTAAAACCAACTTCTTTATATAATCTCACTTTATCCCTCTTCATTTATTCCCTATTTGTTCTTTACTAATAAAGATTATTATTGCATAGATTGTAATCTATTTAGGATGACATCTTTCTCCCATGTTCTTCCTGAATTATTTAAGCAATTTTGACATTGCCCAAGGTATTTATTTATTAAAGAGGGGGGAAAACACCAATCTTTCAAATAAAGTCCTACGAGACTGAGTTTTGACATGAAAATTGCTAAGACTCAGTCAGTAGCCACAATGAGAAAAGATCCCATGTCTTTCATGCTGTCAACAGCATTTTAACCTTCAATGACACAATCTCTTCACTACAAAGATAATGTTGAGAGTCTGTAAATACCTCTTCTGGAACACTTGTGTTAAATGGGTCACGACTGGGAGATCCCATGACTGGTGTAGATGATAGACTTTTCTCCGGGTCACTAAAACCCTGCTCATCCAGCAAAGTGGAGATGGAACCAGAAGTGAGCAGACCATCAAAGTCGCCATCTTGGTCTAGGAAAAGGAAGAGAATGGCAGCTTTTCATTTACATTTCATTTTTGGAGGAAGAATACCAACTGAATATAAAAATTTTTCTCATCCTCAAAAATCAAAAGTGAGTTTCCTCTGAAATCCTTAGAAAAATAACAAGAGTGCCTCTAGGAGACATGTTAAACTATGACCACCTGAAGCCTGAGGGTGGTATTAACAGCTACTACCATGGACTCACAGCCTTGAAATCAGAAGTTAATTTAGTCCAACAACTTCCCTAATTTTGTTTCAGAATTTGGGGCTTTACAAATTTCAGTTCAGAAACAACCAAGCTGGAGAATATCAGTGGTACAACAAACTAATTCTGAACAGCAACACAGTCACCATGAGAAACTCAATATTCATCATTTCTGTGTTTTTTTTTTATTAATTTTTAATTTTTTTATAAACATATAATGTATTTTTATCCCCAAAGGTACAGGTCTGTGAATTGCCAGGTTTACACATTTCACAGCACTCACATCATTTCTGTGTTCTTAAAAAACAAAAGAACAAAAACCACACACACATAAAGAAAAAAAAAAACAATAGGCAATCTTCTGTTTCCTTAAGATGATCCTTCTGTGCCATTTATTTTAAAGCAGAAAGGACAGCCGTATGGACAAATGCAACCACATACCCAGCAAAGCGGCCAACTTTGAGAACTACTTCTACATCTCCAGCGATAAAGAGGATTAGGTGCTGAACAATTATGTCAGATATTCTTTTTTAAAACCAAAAAATGATGCTTGAAACACTATTCTCTGAATAGTACAAAATGGCAAATCATAAACTCATTTAAAGCTGTTAACTAGACTTACCTTCTTAGATTTTTATTAGGCATTTATTCTAATTTCATTAAAATGTAGGTATTATTGGCATTCTCTAAGGACTAAGTAAATACAAATACTAGTTAGAAATCACTGTTTATAAACTCTTCATCAGAACAGGACATAATTTGCAATGGTGGTTAAAACTACCTCTTTTTAATATACAAATGTCAGTAAGTACATGATAAGATGTCCAATAATTTTCATCATGAGGGACTGTGATGAGAATACTTAAACATTAAACCAATTAAATCAAAATCATAACAAATGTACAGGATTGTTAAGTTTCAAATACCACACCAAGTGTTGGCAAGTGATACACTGTTGTTGGCAATGTAAAATAATACAACTAACTTTGGAAAAGAAAACGAAAAACAACCTCTTTTTGCTACACACTTTAAAGCATTAAAAAAGATGAAAAAAATACATGAGGGGCGCCTGGGTATCTCAGTTGGTTAAGTGTCTCTTTTTTTTTTTTTTTTTTTAAGCTTTATTTATTTATTTGAGAGAGAGAGAGAGAGCACATGCATGCACGCACAGGCCAGCGGAGGGACAGAGGGAAAGAATCTTCAAGTACCCTCCACCTGAGTGCAGAGTCAAGGTAAGGCCTGATCTCACGACCCATAAGATCATGAGCTGAGCTGAAACCTAGAGTCGGATGCTTAACAAACTGAGCCACCCAGGCACCCCAAACATCAGACTCAATCTCTGCTCAGGTCTTGATCTCCAGGTCGTGAATTCAAGCCCTATGTTGGGTTCCATGCTGGTCATGGAGTCTGTTTTAAAACAAAACCAGATTAAACAAACAAACAAACAAAAAAAACCCGTGAAACTGACAAAAATGATCATGTCAGTGCAATTATGAAGAATATTTACCCCTTTTCTTGATTTTCTACATGTTCCATAATTATAGAAATTAATGTTTTTCCTTGATTTTTAAATATAAAAACTACAGTATTGAGATTCTATAAAATCAAATACTGTTTTAAATGTTATGACTATGTAAAAATTAATCACTTGTTAATTTGCAATATTGTCTAAAAAGAGACACTCTCTTGAAGGCAGAGAAAATGCTGAGTGATGAGAATTGCTGTAAGAATACTGACAGAGGTTCATTTGCTTGCTCATTTGGGTATTTACAAAATTTTAACATACACTAAGTCCTGTGGAAAATAAGATGAAGATCCATTTTTTTTCCCTCTCAGAAATCCTCGTCTAAAGTAGGATTTTCTTTCTTTTTGAACTCATCGAAATTGAAATTCCAAAATCTGAGTATTTCACAAGTATCTCTGAAAAAATTTATTACTCATGTTTACTTTTACAGCAAATAACTCCACCTTGCATTGCTAATGAACAAGAAAACTTCCAAAGTTCTTAACACTTTTGTTTTAAATGAGCCCCAGAGATTTTCCACATTTGAGGATGGCCAACTGGACCATGCACAGATAAAATAATACCACATCAAAAGGCATAACTATTTTATTAAGTTTTTAATTCTAATTAACATACAGTGTAATACTAGTTTCAGGCATACAATATAGTAATTCAACACTTCCAAACATCACCCTGTGCTCATCCCAACAAGTGCACTCCTTAATCCCCATCGAAGTGTGACTATTTTTACTTAGATGTCTTATGGTTTTGGTTTTATTTTATGTTTTAACTTAACACACTCAAAACTGAACACAATCCCCCTTAATCATTTCAGTGCTCCCTCACTAGGCTTCACTACCTTGGTAAATGGAATCATCATCCACCCGGTCGCTTTAGTCAAAAATGTCAATCTTTCTTGATTCTTTCCTCTTCTTCACTCTCATCTAATTCATCACACCACTGTGTTAGTTCGAACACCAAAATATGTTTCTAATCAGTACCATTTAACATTCCATTTGGAATCCTGCGAGAGCCTATTGACTGGCTTCTCTTCCTTCCGATACTGCTCCCTCCTCCCAATATGGTCCATTTGTTACGAAGATGCCGCAGACTTGTAAAAACCCTTCAGTGGATCCCTCTGGGCTCACAGAGCTGAATGCCTCACATTGCCTGACCTGGCCAACACTAACTTCTATCCGCTCGGCTCATCTTCTCTCATTCTCCCCCTGATCACTAGCTTCCAGTCAGTCACAATGGTCTTTTTATTTCTTAAATACATCAAGTCCATTTTCCCCATAGGCTCTTTAAAAAAAAAAAGATTTTACTTATTTATTTTTGAGAGAGAGAAAGCAAAAGCAGGAGGGAAGGGTAGAGGGAGAAGCAGACTGTTTGCTGATCAGGGAGCCCAATGCAGGACTCGATCACAGGACCCTGGGATCATGACCTGAGCTGAAGGCAGATGCTTAATCCACTGAGCCACCCAGATGCCCCTCCCCACAGGCTCTAGAACAGACTGTTCTGTATAGAATGCTACCTGATGAACTCCACACAGAGGTTCTCCTTGACCAACCAGTCCACAGTATTCTCTTTGGCCTACTCACCAAGAAAGTGTGTGATATTGTTTCCTAATGATATTGTTGAATGAATAAACAAACAATTTTAGAATAATGGATATTCCAGGAAAATGAAACCAAATGTTAAAGTTCATAGCCACTTAAAATCAAGTAAAGTAGAAAAACCTATAGAGCTACACTACCTTTTTTACCTTGGCTCATTATCACCGTATCTTGCATTTTCTTGTACCTATTCAGGCACTGTCGAAGATCTTCTATTTTCCGATCCTATTAATAAAATAAATTGTCATCTTTAAACTATGAGTTTAAACAGTAAAAGTAATTGCAACACAAAGAATAGGGAGACATGAATTATTTACATTATTCAAGGAATATTTCTAAACTTTAGTAAAACTGATAATATCTAAAACAGTTTTCCTACGTACATCAGAGATAGAGAAAAAGTACCTCTAAATTTAGAGATCCTATCCTTCAGCTGCCATCTTTAAAAAACAAAAACAATACAAGGCAATAAGATACAAAACAAAACAAAAAAAAAACAAGAAAGAAATCAACTTTAATTATTCTCCTCTCCAACTTATGGGTCAGATCTTGAAAGAAAGATCTACACCTGTTGTCTTTACCTGATATCATCAATCACAATCTGGCCTTTCTCTTCGCAAAACACTCAGCCAAAGTTGTACCAATTAGTCATCAGAGACTTCATATTTACTAAAAATAAGAGAACTTTTCATCCTTTTTCTAATTTGACTTCTGATACTTGACTGACCCCACTCTTTCCTCCTCCTTTTTCCTTCACTTTTCTTTCCACTCTTTCTTTTCTTCTATTTTGATTTCTTAATTTCTTGACCAGATAGATATTCTACTTCCACTATCCCCACTATTTACCCAGCCCAGTCTATAAAATGTTAGTGCTTTAAGATTTTGTCCTTTACCCTGACTCTGGTGGATTCTAAAAAAATGGGTTCCCTAGCTCTTCCCTCGCTGGTCTTGGGCCTGGCCATGTGACTTGCTTTGGCCAAAGAGATATCAACAAATGTGGTTAGGGTTTGCCCTCTCTCTCTGCTCCAGGGAACCTTCATTATATGAAGAAGCATAGACTAGTCTACTGGAAGACGAGAGATCATTTGGAAAAGAGACATCCCAGATGGGCCCAGCCTACGCAAGTGAGTTAATCACTAGACATGTGAGTCACACCAGCCTAGACCATCCAGCCCCATCCCACCCACCAGCTAACTGCAGAGATCAACAAAGCCAGCCCAGACGAAGAGAACCACCTAACCAACCATCAGAAGTATGAGAAATAATAAATGTGATTTGTCATGGAGCAAAAGCTAACTTACATATCAACTACAGTTTAGTCCCTGAAAATCTACAATTCTGTATTTTTCCTTAGATTGATGGGGTTCATTCCCTATCCAATCTATAATTATACATTAACCCCAAAATTTAGATTCACTTTTCCAACTTTCTATGAGAAATCTCCTTTTAAAAGTCCCGTAAGCACATCAAAGTGAATGTCTCTAAAATTAAGCTCATTATTTGCCCCTGGTACTTGAGCCTCTTCTTAGATTCCCTTAACTCTTTGAGGGCACTATCATTCACCTCGTTACTCAAACTAGAAACTTGTTCTCAAATCCAAAAAAAAAAATTTCAAAGATTTTACTTATTCGAGACAAAAAGAGGGTGAGAGTGAGAGAGAACAAGCAGGGAGAAGGGGCAGAGGGAGAGGGAGAAGCAGGCTCCCACAGGGAGTCTGATGTGGGGCTCAATCCCAGGACCCTGTGATCATGACCTGACCGAAGGCAGGTGCTTAACCAACTGAGCCACCCAGGAGCCCTCAAATCCAAAATTTTTCAAAAATCCTGTCAACCTGTGTAAATGTCAGCTTCATATACTCCTCTACCTTATCTCATTCTGAACTTTCCCAACATGCACTGGGCCGTTCCAAGCCTGGGCTTTTGAGACATGTTTGGCTCGTAGATACTCTCCTTAGAAGCTTTCATTTTCCTGATGAACAACTCTTGCCTTTCCTCAGATTTTGCTCAAATGCGACCCGACCCCTTTGAAGCCTTCTGGAACTACTAAAAACTTACGTCAGGTTGGTGCTCCTAAAGCCGTTTGAATGTCTAGTAAGCCCTCAGTCAACACTGGGAGATTTGTTTGTTATTGATGCTTTTTGAAAGAGAGAAATTAAGACTAAATGAATCTGTGATTACTTTTTAAAAGTAAAAGCTACGGGGGCATCTAAGGGACTCAGTCAGTTATGCGTCTGCCTTTGGCTCAGGTCATGATCCCAGAGTCCTGGGATCAAGCCCCATATCAAGCTCCCTGTTCGCTGTTTTTCTGTCAAATAAATAAAATCTTTAAAAAAAAAAAAAGTAAAAACTACACTGGCCCCTTGGTAAAGACTTTCCTTTTTATTCCATATTGGAAAGACTAGCAAAAAGAAACCTATATACAGGTGGTTGGAGAGGGCGATGAGTTTATTTCCTAATAAAGAGCAAATAAAGAGAATGAAAGGCAAAAATATAGAGTAAAACAGAGAACACAAGAATTAGAGAAAGAAACAAGATGAGACAAAAAGATCAAGGCAAAGTTCTTTGGCAGTTGCTTGTTTTTTTACTTCCTTGAAATGACTCTTTTCTTGGGAAAATGCTTCCTTGTTCTCTTCATTGAGTAACATGAGGTAAGAGTAGTTCTGATGAAGGGAGCTGAACCCGACTGTTGCTGTCTGTTGGATATATGGCTGATCAGGTAGGCCGTGAAGAAACACCTTGCTTTAGAGGACACTGTTTCCCTGTTCTAAGCAGAATGAAATCAGGGAAGCAACAGGAAAGACGACTCTGGAGACCCTGGCATTTGGCCAACAAAGCTAAAAGACAGCCTAGGGCCATATTTTATTTCATGGTGCCTATGCCTCTGTTCTCGTATCTCACCTCTCAGGAGAACAGAGACAATCCCTCATGTGAAAGAATCCAGGAGTGTGAAGGAAATGATATGAAGAAAATCAACCTCATCAGGAAGCTAACAGCTGTCATGGGCCACCCCTTTCAGAGTTCATGCTAGCCCAGAAAGGATGCACTAGGGACTGTATCCTTTCTCTCATTTCCCACCTGAATATAAAGAAATGATCTGAGGGCTTGAACATTTTTCCAGATTCACAGGGAGGTGGGGGAGGGAGATCTCAGTGGACCCAGTGCTGCCAGTCACCGCTCTACCCACACAGTCACAATGACAACTGCCATCACCGAGAGCAGGCACACGAGGGTAGAAAGGGAGAACAGTTGTCCCTCAATGTCAGTAGTGTGTAGGGTTCTTCTTCAAGAAAACGCATGGGATGATCAAAATGGTGGTACACACCCACATAAATACTTTAATTTCATCTAGATACCTTTTCTTCATTTGCGGCCATCAAAGACTCCACAGCCTTTTTCATTTTTTGCACTTCAATATCTGAAAATATCATAACATCACGTCAGAAGTCAGTTTTGTTAACATGTGTGACAATAACAAGGGGCTGACTCTTCAGACTGAAATGTTTTAATGAAATGTTTACCGTCCATATCCTCTTTTGGGAAAAATCTGAAAAATGAACACCTTCCATGTCGCTTGAATAATCATCACTCCAGAAAGCAAACAATAAGGGTGAGAGCTAACTACCCTCTCTCGAAGCAACAACAAAATACTCACGAGAACACAGAAGGTGAAATTTCAGTGCTACAACCATGAAAACACAGTTTTTCAATAAAAAAAAAAGAAACCTAGAAAGCAGTGGGTGAAAGCGATGAACAGTGTACATGATGACATAAGCAGAGGACAGGATACTCAGTTTTAACCAAGATGGAGACATGAATGGCAAGAGCCTGATGGAATGTGGCATCTATAGCAGTCATGCTATGAAGTTGGTTGTGGGTTCCATACAGAAGGAGAAGTACTTTGCTTCATCTATAAACATCATTTCCAACACTATTTTAAAAGATAAATGTGATTTTTTTCTTAAAATTTGACAGTCAAATACAAAAGCATATTACTTTAACAATAAAAGAACCAATATTTTAAGATGGAATGTCAACCTAAAATGAAATCACAAATTTAAAAAATTCAAACAAAAAAAAAAATTGAGCTAAGGTTACCTGCTTCTGAGAAAAAAAAAAACACAACAAACTACTACTTAAGGTAAGTTTTAAAATGCATCATTCATCGCTGATACAACATTTTCAATATGAAGGTATATTCTGTGGAAATTGTCTTTTTTTTGATGCCCAATTCTCTGGACATAAGAATTCAACATCTGGAGGAAAAAGCCTATTAATTAATGATTTATCTTGATGATGCATTAGATAATCTGGGTTCTGTTAATCAGCCTGGGTACAATCTCTTTCCTAACACCAACAGTGTATGTTTAGTTCCTAATGTAGATCTCAGGGAAGAAGTGGGCTATAAAACATTGAAAAGTAATTTTCTCCTCTGACGCTCTGTCTCCTGAACTACAGAGAAAATTCTTCCACACCTCTGCTACTCTGGGTGTTCTGCTGTACCCTGTGGAGCAAAAAGGGCTGAGTCAGGAAAAAAAAAATTAGCAAAATGACCTTTTACTCCTTGTTTTTACTGTTTGTTTATTTACCCTCTATTTTGTGCACTCTGAAGAAATGGAGAGCTTATCGATGAAGCAACTTCACATCTTTGGTGAGAGAAATGTTTTTAAAACACATGCAAAGAACAGTTCAAGTAGTACTTTTGGTGAATGTAAAGGCTGATGGAAATACACCAAAAACCTTACTTTTGTCTTTGAGCTTCTTTTTAAAATTTTCATCTGTGCAGGAAAACCCATCGAATTGGAAGTTAGTATATACATTACAACAATAAATATTTTTAAAGTACTACTATTTAATCTTTTGCCTAAGATAAAGAAACTAACCCTATAAAAACTGAGTATTAAACACTATTTTGTGGCTTTGAGAATGGTACTGCAATACATGATGCTCTGTGTAAGGTTAGAAAGAGAATATAATTCATCTGAAGACCCGGATTTGAGTTCCTATCTCTGTCACTTCTCTGTGAACCCTGATTTCCTGGAATATTAAAGTTAGGTCTGTGGTATACAAGCAGCCCTTATACTCTAGGGGGTGAAAACACCATTAGTTTGGTTGTAACATTTCCAATTACAGGTCAGCACATGGCTTTCCTGAATGTGCCCAGCACATGGCTTATGACACATGAACCTCACCACTCAAATTCAATGACACTGATACGGTCTATCTCCCGTTCAGTGAGATGAGTCCACTGATCATGCAGTGAGATCTTATGCCAACATCAGATTGCTATGAAGTTTCTAAACATTGCTCCCGACCCTTGTATTTATCTGGCTGTGCGTTAGCAATAAGCAGTTCATAGAACAGTGTCCGTCTTTGGGCACCACTACTCCAACACATCCTCTAGCCCACAATATGATTCCATTTTATTCTTAAAACCCTAAAGGCATGACCTACCTGTGAACGCCCTTTAAAGACTACACAATTCTAGGGATGCCTGGCTGGTTCAGTCAGTATAGTATGTGATTTTTGATCTCGGGGTTGTGAGTTCCAACCCCATGTTGAGTGTAGAACTTACTTAAAAAACAAAAAAACACAACGCCAGAATTCTATTATATGCCAAAATACACAAGGGGGGAAGAAATCTTTCAATGGTTGATGAGTTGAGCTTTCTGATCCATAGGGAATTGCAACTACAGGGATATAAAGCCAGGGTATTCTAGAGCCAAGAAAGACATTATACGTAACCTAATTGAAGCCCTCATTGTTCAGACAGTGAGGTTGCCAATGCTCACATAAAAATGTACTAAAGCTACACTCAATGGAATTTTTAGTTTCAAAAGAATCAGAAGTTGCTTTGGTAGCTTGCATGTCATAGTGATTTATAATAGCAAAGAAAGGTTAAATCAAACCTAGTGTTGTCAGGTGTTCTGTGCGTTTATATTTCCAAATATAACATAAAAACACGTTTCATTCAAGTTATTTTCTATCACATATAATGCGTATTAAAAATGACAGTCCATACAATATTCAAGACAAACTTCCCCAGTTACGAGAAAATTTTTTTATAAATTCACACACGTTTTCAAAAAAGAGGATTATTTTTGCTTTCTAGCAGGTCCAGGGCTCAATCCACGATAAGAAATTTTCATTGATCTTCCAAAGATGCAAAGTCCTTTCCTCTCTTCTCTCAAAAGGGTAGGAACGGTTTCTAAATCTCTTAGTTCGTGCTGTTTCAAGTTCAGCTCAGAGGGAAATAATCCTGGGACATGATAATGTTCCCTTTTAATGCTTTCTGTCACTTCCTTGTACTGCGATCTGAACAAGAACTGTCTCGGCAGAATTTACAACTTAGTAATCTAAAATAAACACCTCATAAAGTACAGAGTTGCCCTCCTTCAGCTGCTGAAGAGGAAGCTACTGGATCCCCAGGCACAGGGAAGAGTTTCGGAGGAGGCCTTGCTGTCCTGGCCTCAGCTGGTTTCCGCTACCCTTCTCCTTTCTCTGAAAGGACTCACCACTGACACGGGGTTCTTTTGCAGGTGTGGAGAGTAAGGGAGGGCTGCGCAGGGAGGTTTCTAACAAAGTAAGAGAACAAATGTCACATGTATGTACCCACCTCGGTCGAGAATTTCCACCCCTTCTCCTTTCATCTTGCACACCAATTTTTCCTGTAGCCTTTTTACTTCAGATTCCTTCTCCTCCAGCTGTTCTTTTAAAGATGCCAGTTCGTCCTACAAATGACAAGCTCATTTTACAACAGTGGATTATGACTAAAGGAGAATATTCAGGGAGCATGTTAACTCTTAAGTCAATAATGAGTTTTTGGGAATGAAACAAAAAACAACAGGAATCTAGATGCAGACTTCAAAAACCAGACAGTGGCAATAGGAAGCAGGAAGCAAGACAATTAATGAAGGTCAATGTCTAATAATTCTGGTATAAGTGTTTCAAGTTTCTGTGTGACCAAATTAAAACAAAATGCTTTAAAGTGTAATTAGGACCTAGGTAGCCCTAAGGTTTAAAGCTTATGTTAAACAAACAAACAAAAAAACCTCCCCCAGTTAATCAAGGATGATAATCAAATTAGACCCTGAGTGTCATAAAAGCAAAATAAAATGCAAATTGGAAAATATATATCAAGACTTGACAGATTTATTTAGTATTTCAAGATGGCATTTATGTTCCCTAAATATGAACAAGGCAGAGCTTAATTAATAGGTAAGGTAGCAAGTGATGAACAATGTTAGCCAAATCATGGAACTAACTAATTCATCTTCATCACCAAAATAAAAGGACAGAGTCTCCCACAACAATGGAAAAAAGATTTAACATATTTTAAATCCCCCCTTCTTTTTTACTATGTAGCTATTAAAGATTCCAAGTCCAACATTCTATTTACTAATGTTAAATTTTCAGTTTAATTTTGATGAAGAATTAGCTTTAGCAAACTGAAATTTTGCTGGCTGTATTTAGCACAGAAAATAAAGCTATGCAGTGCTAATAAGTGTATTTTTATAACTGATACACATTTTATTCTCAGTCTCTTAATGTAGGTATTGTGTTTAGTACTATGAGAAGATCTCCAAAGAAGCCAGAAAGCTGGTCCTATACTTTTTACTTATGATAGGCATGGATCCCAAGTGCAAGGAATTTTCAGTAGCACTGGCAAAAAGCTTCTTTACAGCAGTAATTTCAACTCACTGTCACAACATAGTTAACCTGTAAGAAAGTCCCAAAGGAAGAAGAGTCTGATACAAAATAGATATTTTTTCCCAGGTGCATTTTTACAACTATTTTACCAAGCTTGGCTCTCAGATACTCTAAAAGGGTGAGATCGAATTTCTAAATGAATATTTTTATTTTATCCAGTTGTTATTTTTCATTAATCATTTCATATGTTTCTGAAAACAACATCAGGGATCGTACCGTCCCTTCCATCAGCTTTTTTAAATGTATTTTTAAAAAAACAGATGACACACACATGATGAATGCACATGCTACTAAAAACACTATCACGGCAAAACAGCGCAAGCGAGAAAGCAAACAGTCCCAGGACCCCATTACCCAAAGTCTACTACACCTTCAGTGACTCCCATTTTTGTTCCATCCGCTGCTTTTCATACTGCATCTGACCCACCTTGATTTTCATGCTAGAAAGTTTGGCCATTAAAGACTGGTAGAGAGACAGAGGTGTGAAAGAAACCACGGATAGAAAAAGACAAGCCTAAATATCCAAGAAAATAGTATCGGTTTATAAAGGAGGTTAGGTTAACTAACAGAAATAACAGGTTATGTTTCACTAGATTAGTTAAAGCCCCGATTTTTAAAAAATTCAGAATAGTGGTGTTCAAATTCAAGAAAGTCTCCAGCTTGGGGGAAATTTTCGTTCACTTGTAAGATACCTTCTTTATCATCTATTGAGTTGAGAACTTGTATTATCAATCATAGATAAGTGAGTCAGGTTGTTTGCAAATTTTTGCCATTGAGAAAACTTACCTTGGTTGATTTCAGCTTTTTTTCATACTGAAGTCTTTCATTGTCCATTTCACTGACTCTTAACCTCAAATCACTGATCTCTTGCATTAGCCCCTGTCAAAGAAGGAACAATGAAACACATTAGGAAAGCAGCAACACACCTATGCAGGCCAAAATAGCAGCTTGGAAACCTAAACTCAACAAGCCCCTGGGTTCAGGTTGTATGAACTGGATCAGACAAATGGAAATAAAGGTACTTCCCTGAGACCCAAAGCATCTTTCTAATTAAAACACTATTTTAGGGGCGCCTGGGTGGCTCAGTGGGTTAAAGCCTCTGCCTTCAGCTCAGGTCATGATCCCAGGGTCCTGGGATAAAGCCCAGCTCTCTGCTCAGTGGGGAGCCTGCTTCCCTTCCTCTCTCTGCCTGCCTCTCTGCCTACTTGTGACCTCTGTCAAATAAATAAATAAAAACCTTTAAAAAAACAAACAAACAAAAAAACCACTATTTTAAATTCTCAATGCATCTGGCCTACAATCATGAGATTATGGAAATCAAAGGTAATTCTTTAAAATTTAAATTCAAATAATTAACATATAATGTATCATTAGTTTCAGAGGGAGAGGTCAGTGATTCATTAGTCTTATATAACACCCAGGCTCATCACATCACGTGCTCTCCTTAATGCTTATCCCCCTGTTACCCATCCCCCCACCCACCACCCCTCCAGCAACCCTCAGTTTGTTTCCTATACTTAAGAGTTAAAAGGTGACTTTCAATTTTGATTAACAAAGGTAGCTAATTGCATACATCAATCATCAGCTATTTCTGGACTAAAAATGACCATATAGCTTCCTGACTTTAAAAATTAACTAGAAAAATTTTCTTTAGTTAAGCCATCTACTTTTAGGGCCTTTTCAGTGATCTGTGGATTATTTATAAAAACATTTTTACAATTTCTTCCTTTGTCTAACAAAAATACAGATTGTTCATCAACCCAGTGTGGGAGAATGGAATGGAATTTAAACCCTTTTATTGTTTTTTTTTAAATGTAAACCTTTTAAACAAAGGATCTTCAACTTGAGGGTGGATGAGGGCCCTGTAATTTACAAATACATTGTCATAACATGAATGTTACATTGGGAACAGGAAAAAGAAAATAATCCTAAGGTTTTCATAATACAAATACAGCCAGATGCTTTTCTCCTTCACATTAAAACAAAACAAAAAACCTAATTTGCTTGTAAAACTTGTCTAAGTGTTCTGAGAAACAGTAACATATTTTTGTCTAGAGCCCAGACAGTAGGAAAAGGGAATCAGAATGCCACACAATACCAACTTCAAATACTGTGGAAAGGATTTCTTTTTTTACTACAAGCCATCAAGACCCCACCAACGGTTAACATGTTTTTATTCCTCATTTTACAAGTCCTCTACCCCTGAGCCACAAATAAACAGATGACAGAATTATACAAAAATGCCATAAAAAAGAAACAATGCCATAAGAAATAAAACTTTCTTACTAAACTTCTCTGAGTAATGATTCACAGGGAAAGGGATGCCTTTCCTAAATTACTTAACAGTACTATATAATAATCACTCATTAGTTACTATTTTAATTATTTTCTCTCTTTTTTTTTTCCTAAAGAGAGGTGGGGAAAAGGAGAGACATTTCAAGCAGACTCCCGCTGAGCATGGAGTCCTAGGTGAGGCTCAATGAGATTCTGACCTGAGCCAAAATCAAATCAGAGGCTTAACTGATTAGGGGCCACCCAGGTGCCCCTAGTACAATTGTTATTAATACAGTGTCTCAGTAAGGGAACAGCTATTTTCACCTTTCACAAATGAGGTCAGGAACTGTTTGACATCATTTAATAACATTTTAGTTGTGATTCCTTATCTACAGGTTCAGAATTCAAGTCTAAGGAAAAAGTCAGTTTCTCCCATTTATTTATCTCCCATTTATTAATTATTCTTGCATACTAGAATTCTTAGTGACCTTCCTTCATCTCCTGGTCTTTTTAATACATATCTTGCCACTTTTTCATGGTTAGCAGCTTTGAATTCCTATTTGGTATTGTCTTATTTTACCACTTCTTTTAGAAACAGTGACAACTTGCAAAAAGAAGTAACTGAAGAAAACAGAATTATAAATTGAGATAATTTTTCTATTAAAAAACAAACAAACAAACCCTACCCAAATTTACCTTCTGGCAACACTGTTAAGTATAAATGTAAATCTCCAACCTGAAAGAAGTCGTGTTTTTCCATAGTTACTCAAGCTGGAAAATCTGGAAATAGCTCCTTAATATAAAACTTTAAAGTAATGGAATTCAAATTATTTCCAATTCAGTTCTTTATAAAAAGAAAATCCCTGTTACTACTAGTCCCTGTTCCCTCTCCGAGTAACTCTTCAGGCTCCACAGAAACGCAATTTCTCTGTACGCATCTGTACTCTTACCAGAAGGGGGCACTGTTGAATAGCGTTAAGCATCTCCTATCAGTCATTCCTGGCAAATCTTCAAAATTTCAGGATTTCAAGACTTTTACCCCTAATCTTTCAGAAGTGCCTATATTTCTTCCCCACTCCAATATTTTCTTAGAAATTAATCTCCAAATAATCTAAAATTCTAAAACAAAGTTAAGGAATTTTGGATTCATGAAACAGTCAGGGAAACTTTTGTTTTTAAAGGAGGCTCCAGACCCAATATGGGGCTTGAACTCATGACCCTGAAATCAAGAGTCACATGCTCTACTGACTGAGCCAGCCAGGCGCCCCCCAACATTTTATTTTTATTAAGGGAACAATAATAGGAAAATGAGCATATTCAATTTGGTTTTAATTTTGAGGACTATTTTATTGTCATATATAATAAGGCTGATCAGATTATAGCTTACAATCTCTAGATATACATGCTGTATTTTACCAATAGTGTTGTATATATTAGAAAATTATCAAGGATTGAGTTTACTGAAAGTTTGATGACAGGATCACTTTGCTTATGATTGAAAAATGCATGAATGAAGCAAAGAAGCACCAGAAAAAAAAGTTTTATTTAAAAAATGCAGACAGGGCACCTGGGTAGCTCAGTCACTTACATCTCTGACTTGATCTTTGGCTCAGGATTATGAGATCAAGCCCCACGACAGGCTCCACGCTCAGCACAGAATCTCTTGAGATTCTCCCTCACCTTCTCCCCCTGCCCCTCCTCCCCCTCATGCGCTCTTTTTCTCTTAATTAAATAAAATCTTTTTTTAAAAAATGCAGACAAACTCAAGAGATGTGACTATTGCTCTGGAGTCTTACCAAAAAATCCTAACGCATCCACTTTGATTTAGTCCCAGTGCTTGGTTAATATCCCAGATCCAAATTAACCAGTTGTGCAGGGTGACTCCCCCTCAACTTTATGTACACAATGGAAAGGGCCAACTCTTGACCAGAACACTGCAACTTCTGTCCCTGCACCAGAGTAACCTCTATGGCATGCCGTCCATCTGTTGACTGAACTCTGTCGTGTTATGAGCAAGTGTGGAGTCAGGGAACAACAGAGAAGAAATAGAGGAAAATATCCAAACGGGTTTTTTTCAAGAAAGCACAAAAGGGACAATTTTAGAGAAACTGGGTGACTTTCTCAGTTCTGTTCTAAGAGCCCCAGCCTCAATCAAGTGAGGAACATGCTCATATAGGTGACTGACAACTTTAGAAGATTAAATGTGAACTAAGTTGGGGATTTCCTTTTGCTGTTGAGGAAGTAACACATACGCCAAGACTTTCCATTACAGTTCCATCTTTGGCAGAAAATTTAATTTGGAAAATAGCAATGGAGTAAATCTCACTAAAGCCAGTCTATGCAGGACTTGCCCACAGTGGGTAACATACCTAAGGTACCCCGTTATCATGATGATACAGAGTTGGCTTCAAAGAAACGTGTGCAATGAAAACAGAGGGGGAAGAATACTTAAATGAGTTCTCCTCTCCGCTTCTTGGGACCCACTTTCTAATGCAGTATGACAACTTTCCCTACTCCAACCGAGGAAACAAAGGAGAGAGAAAGGAAGAGATGTCCTTGGGAGATAAGGGAGTCCTGCAGATCTTCAAATTTTTTCCAAATAAACAGATTTCAAAAGGATATGCTCTCTTTTCCCAACAACAAATAATAAGCAAATAAAAGACCCAGGTTAACAATAAAACAGTCCAAAGAACAAAACATGTTTAACCACAAAAATGGGTACTTCAAGTTGTAGAATCTATCCCAAATTTCACAAAAGTATAGCAAGCTTTATTTAATTGGTATGATTTATGTGTGGAAGAGACCAAAAGTTGAAGGCCAAACTAAATAAACTCTAAAAATCTGATTTTTGTGATTATATAATAAAAGCATATTCTCTGTACGTATTTTCTTTTTTTTTTTAAGATTTTATTTATTTATTTGACAGACAGAGATCACAAGTAGGCAGAGAGGCAGGCAGAGAGAGAAAAGGAAGCAGGCTCCCTGGTGAGCAGAGGGGCTCGATCCCAGGACCCTGGGATCATGACCTGAGCCAAAGGCAGAGGCTTTAACCTGCTGAGCCACCCAGGCGCCCCTGTACATATTTTCAAACTTACTTATTATATAGCAAATAATCAGTACAACTTAAAAATGACTATTAGTAAAGTGATACACTTAAACCCATTATTTCCATAATGAAGAAAACCACTACGGATGGACAGGAGGACAGACAGGCAGATGAACAGAGAGAAGCTCCAAATGTCACAAAGTCAAAAGTTCTTTCTAAAGACTAATGAACGGATTAAAATTTCATATCAAAAGTCTCACAATTAAAAAAAAGCTTATGAACAACAACAAAAAGTCTCACAATAAATATTGCCATGAGCATTTAGTGATTAAAAAGTCAATGTAGGGCGCCTGGGTGGCTCAGTGGGTTAAGCCGCTGCCTTCGGCTCAGGTCGTGATCTCAGGGTCCTGGGATCGAGTCCCGCATCAGGCTCTCTGCTCAGCAGGGAGCCTGCTTCCCTCTCTCTCGCTCTCTCTCTGCCTGCCTCTCTACCAACTTGTGATCTCTCTCTGCCAAATAAATAAATAAAATTAAAAAAAAAAAAGTCAATGTAAAAAAAGCCAATGTAATTAAGATTATTCCTAAAAAGAAGCACGGATGAACAAGAGCATGTAGTAATTAACTACCTCCCCCTCACGCCTACAAGGAATTTCGACTTGCTCTGGAAATATGTATATGACATATACACATGCACACGCCTATGTATGTAAGGGGGAGGGTATCACTTACCTCAGTGTCTCTGAACCTATCTTCATAATCCAATCTGTCCTTTTCTACAGCGGTCAGTTTAAGCTTCAAGTTAGATATTTCAGCCATCAGATCCAACTTTTGAGTTTCTAAGGATGTCCTACTCAGAAGCTCCTGTTGGAATTTAAGAGATACACTCAAAACTTGTTTTATTACAAATCACTACATATGGTTGTGTCTTACCCCTGCAAAGCAGTAACTATCAAGTCGGGAATGTGGTAAAGATTAATCACTATGCAGATAGAATTTGAAAAAATGATCCGCTTCTGTAAACTGAGCAGAACTAAGTGTGCGCTTGCTTCCTGGGGAGACGTACATGCTCTAGATACATACGCGGAAATCTTAAATGCTTCAAAGCCTGATGAGAACATTAATGTTGACAGGGTCGCTCTGTGTCAGGCACTGTTCTGATGTGCTTTAAGTGGTTCGATCCTCAAAACAATCTTCTAAAGTAGAAACTCCTAAAGATAACTCATGAATTATCCTTGTTCAATAAATGAGGAAGGTGAGGAACAGAGAGGCTGAAAACCTGCCAAAGGTCATACAGCAAGGATGTGGCAGAGCAAGGACTCAAACTGGAACAGTCTCCCTCCAGTAGGTACCCTATCTGTGTGTGTGTGTGTGTGTGTGTGTGTGTGTGTATTACAAGTTTGGGTTTATTTCTTTTTCCCCCAGTAAAAGTCACATACGGTACTTATTTTTTTTCTTAATCATAAAATATATGCTCATATCTGGGGGTTAGGAAACCATATGCAAGTTTAAAAAAGAACATTAAAACTACCTATAATCCTATCAATATTTTATTCCAGATTCTAATTACATGAACACTTTCTATTGTATGCATGTGTTTTGAGACCCTGTTACCCTAGGTTTTTGCTTAAAATATGCCAGTCTCGGTAAATCATGAACTTCAATGCTGCGTCCGAGGGGACACAACATACGAGTGCAGAACTTCAAAGTGGTGAGTAAGAAAACCCCACCTCAGTGAAGGCTTCTGAACATACCTGCTGCAGCATTTCCTCTGTGGCGTTCAGTTTCTCCCGGTGCTCTTCAAGACAAAACTCCAAATCTCGAATCTTCTCCCCCTGAGCCTCCACCTGGTCTGTTAACACACTTACCTGTATTTGGAGCAAAATACTGCAATAGATTAGGAAGGATTTGGGTCCCACTGCAAACTTTATTTCTCTAAATAGAACAAAAACGGGGCGCCTGGGTGGCTCAGTGGGTTAAGCCTCTGCCTTCAGCTCAGGTCATGATCCCAGGGTCCTGGGATCGAGCCCCACATGGGGCTCTCTGCTCAGCAGGGAGCCTACTTCCTCCTGTCTCTCTGCCTGCCTCTCTGCCTACTTGTGATCTCTCTCTCTCTCTCTCTGTCAAATAAATAAATAAAAACTTTAAAAATAAATAAATAAATAGAACAAAAACTGGAATGATGTCACTACCCATTTGTTGTAAGGAAAAAAAAACCTGTCAATAAGACAGAAGTCTTTTACAATCCTATTTAAGTGATGCTTCTTGACCTGCGGACTCCCAATTTTTAAGGAGGTTAGGGCTGATTGGGGATATTCAATACCTTGTAATTATAGGTTAACATCATTTCAACCATTTTATGCAAGAGGGTATGTGCATAGATCATCATTTTGGGGAGGCTGGAATGGGAGTGGGAGGTAGTATTAGAGATTAAGAGAGGAAATGGAGTTATGTTTGAAAGAGAAGCCGTCAAGGACTACACGTGAGTCTTTCCCCATGATCACCAGTCCCGTAAATACACTACAATTTACTTAGCTCAAAATACCAAAATAAAAATATTCGTCGTGCATTTAAAACATTAAGAAGAGGAAGAAAACAACTTTAGCCATAAACCAGACTCCTCTACTCATTTCTGTTCTGTTCAGCTCACGGATCATTTTTAAAATTGAAAATTAAATAGATTCAGATTCAAAAACATTCAGATGTATGAAAATCTGTGGTATAAAACTGCAATTTATGCTGTAAATTAAAAACACCAGATCAACCAAGATGACAGATCAGATCAAAAAGTTGGCTTGGATGACACTGTGGCTGTCATCAGAGGAGCCGAGGCCGCTCACTCTAGACTGGGGAGGCACACCCTTGTGCCGCCACAGTCCTCACCACCCCCTACAGTGGTGCAGATAGCCTACACACTTTTTTCTATCAGCAATCCGGCTTCCAAGCATCTGAATATGCCATCCCAATTTAAAATGATCTTTGTAAATATGTTGTGGGGAAGAAGAGCATTGTTAAAAATCACTTGCCTGAAGAACGAGAGATTCTTTATCATTTTCTAAACGTGCTAGCCTTTCTTGATACACCTCTCCATTTCCGGGCAGGTGTCCGTTTGTCTGAAAAGATGAAGGAGTATGTGTAAGGCTTGACTCTCTTTAAAAATGAAACGACTGTGGGCAAATAAAATGGCATACATTCTTAATCCAAGGAACCTGAATGGAATTCAGCCAGCTGCTGCTGCCACTGGTAGAAAACACAAGACTAAAACTTGGTCCATTTGCCTCAAAATAGGTAAAACAGGCATGGTAGGCATGTTATCACCCAACCAGACAAGTTCTCATCAAGCAGAAATCATGACCTAAAAGGAACAGTGGTTACTAACATTCGCTCGCAGGGACACATAGCTGGATCATGCAAAGTTCTGCAAGTGTGTGGTCAGGCAGAAATTCCTTATGCCGCCTTAATGTTCTGTGCTACTAATTCTGGGTGGGGACACTGGGAATGTCCTGGGCTGCCCTTACGTGCCTTTCCTCTCCTCCCAAGTTGCAAACCCAGAACTGCAAATGCCTGTCTTTACAGAGGAGGCCGTGGGGGCAGCTCACATCAGCTTCCTCCCTGCTACTCAGGACCAAATCTCAGGGCAAGCCTTCCCTTTGTCTTTAAAGCCTTTCTTCCTTCCCCTGAAAGCTTAGGAAGCAGTCCACGACTTCCCCCAGCCATCCCCATTCGTACCTTACCAGGAACTTTATCAGCTCCCATCCTGACTTTACTCTTTTTGATTTTGCTCGAGTCTATTATGTTATGCCGAGCTCCTGCAGAGCCTGGAAACAGGTATCATCCTGCAACCACAGCACTGGCCCGAGGCTCTGCTTAGACTCGTGCTCGCTTTCTTCACCTCCCTCCAGCCCCGCACATTTTTATCAGATTTGGACATGTCTGTGCGTGGTGTCAATGCCGAAGGAAACACCGATTGGGAAAGCGAGTCACATTTTTCTTTTTCTCAGCTGTCTCATAAACAAAAGTCATTAAGGAGACACACAAAAAGACTCACGGAGAGCAGACAACATAAAAACATTTTGAAATACAGCAGTGTATCTGATATGTCCCTTGTTATCCCATGCAAATAGCTCATAATCATATGACGGGTAATCCCAATAGAATTTCTTGATTCCTCAATTCAACTACAACAGAAATAAAAGCCAGGGAGCTCAAATTGGTCAGACAGGGCCAGAGGTCAATCAAGAAAGCAAATAACATCAGGGGCGCCTGGCTGGTTCAGTCGGTTAAGCATCTGCCTTTGGCTCAGGTCATGATCCCAGGGTCCTGGGATCGAGTCTTACATCAGGCTCCCTGCTCAGCAGGGAGTCTGCTTCTCCCTCTCCTCCTTGTGCATGCTTTCTCTCATTATTTCTCTCTCTGAAATAAATAAAATCATAAAAAAAAAAAAGAGCAAGTAACTTCAGGTTTAAACCAGAGAAACATGAACTCAACCTTATCGCCCAAGGACACAGCAGATGTGACATCTATTATTTTCCAGAATTAACTGGTCTTCTTGTACTACCTTTCCAAATAATGCAGTTTCCCATATAAATTCTGGGAGTAATAAAAGGCATGTGTTGGAACACACACACACACACACACACACACACACACACACACGTGCATGCACATGCTATCAAAAAAGGAAATTGCAGGATGTTGCTTCTAAAAACTTAGATGCACTGGATACATTTCCCATAAGGCCACAAAAGAATCAGACACTAACTGAGGAAGGCTGCAACATGTATTTAGAGTGGATAAAGTTTTTTAACATCAGCTTGACCACATACCTGCCCTATAACCATTGCATAATTCTGTTCATATTGTAAATTGAAGTATCCAAATAAAATTACAAGTTGTGGCCTGAAAGACTACCAACCCCCGGGACTATGATGAAAATGAAATTTATGTAACTTCTTGAGGACAGTTTTTTGGAATAGAGCCAGGATGTATAATATAAGTTCTCAATCTGAAGCAGTACTCAGACTGGCCCTTATACAGCTTTAAATTCCTCATTCTGATGATGAATGTTAGCAGGCATCTGCTTTTAAAACCCCACGTACTTTTATAAACAGATACATTTCATGAGGTAGGAAAAAAAAAGGTTTCTGTTCACTGAGGATAAAAAGCAGAAGTTGTTATTTCTTCTGAAGGAAAGATTAGAAATGTTGCAAGTTCTAGAAGGGTTTCACGAAGCTACTGCATTTGAAATGGAAATCAGATGTTCCAAAATCAGTATCACAAAACGATCTTAAAATCAAAATAGTAAAAATTGACTCACAATGAGCCTACTCACACTTCTCAAGACTAGTGATATTTATGAGAGTTCATAATGCTTGAGTAGTTCTTTTTTTAAAAGACCACAGGTCATCACAGCAAAACAAAGCCAAAGTTAAGAATCACCAATGGAGTAGTTACTTTTAAAGGAGTGCACTGACCTAGTCAAACAGGTAAAAGTCTAGTCTCTTCACACATTTATTTATATTTCTACCAATTCTGTTACCTTTGACTTAAGAATGCTAGCAAGAGGTAAATTCCACTAGGCAAATACCTTACCACCTCTATTTTTCCTCCAACTCCCAAGCTTTACCAATCAGACTACTCAAAACCTCCCCAGATGTGGCATGCACTCTCAAATTCTATTCCTTTGGCATGGGCCGTATTTCTCGCCCTTTCCTTATCTTTCCTCACTCCGTAAAGTTCAGTTCAACCAGGCTTGGTCTGTGAAGTGTTCCTTGAGTTACCTGTTCACTCGTATGCCAGTTAGAGATTCCAGATGAACCCTCATCGTGGCAGGCATCACACTGAACAGATGAGGTTAGACTTGGCTACATCTATGTTCCCCTCTTCCAACAAACTGCCTTCTTTGTGAGTAGGTTTGCCTTTGCATGTGGCACACAATGAGTTCGAACCAAATGACTGTGGAATGAATAACGAATGATAGGTGCTCAATAACCATCAGATGAATACAGGATGAATGAACACTTGGTTGCAAGTTGGCCCTCTCACTTCTCACTCCATGGTTGACCTCAAGCCTGTACTCCCTCTTGCTACTATGTTTAGGAGGTGTTTTCAGAGCCTTTTTAATGGACTATACTTGAGACTATCTTGCATGAACTCCCTTACATACTATCTTCTCCAAAGCACAGTATATATGGCCTCCGACATCTTCCCTTTCTTCCGCCATCTTGGCAGAATTGAGTCTTAATTCCTGCGCAAAGCTCCTTATTCCACATAACCTTTGGATCCTTAATTTCCTGCTTCCCTGAGACTTACAATTATCACCTCTATCCTTACTATTCTCAATTTCTTCCTCCTAGTGAACTTTCTTCCATTGGCCACTCCAACATCTACTCCAAGGCTGTGTCCACCACTATACTCACTCCTCATTCCTCTCTGCCTCTACAAATCCATTTTTCTTAGCCAGTTCTCACCTTCTCCTCCTTACCTTATGCCATACTCTCTTCTCCCTCTACACTGGTTTCCCTTCTGTGTCTTGTCTTGTCCTTCACCATTTAGCTTTTCACCATATTCTGCCATGGATGGCTTCCTCGTGACCTTACGAGGGTTGGTCACTTATTCTCCTTAATGGTCCCTCAAGGCAAAACTATCTTACATTTCTTTTGATTCTCCCAAGATTCTTATAAAATCATGGGCATAGAATTAACAACACATTGAGTATCATCAACTCTCGTTGAGTCGATTTGACATCCAAAGCACTGAACACCAGCTCAAATTACTTTACTCAAAATCCCAGAGACGCCTTCAGAATAACTCTTCCTACTTTCACTCAAGATGCAACCCCATATTGACCACATTCGATGCACTTGAAAGTTTAAGTCAAAATCAGCATCAGCTTGGGGATTTCAACAGTACAGTAGTCAACTAACAGTGCGTGTGGAGGAGGGTACGGGACATTCGGGAGGGAAAAGCAAGGCAAGGGATTCAGCTCGAATGTAACAGTGATACTTTAACTAAGGAACTCATGGTGTTTGCCAGATTTTCCTGGCACAACAGGGGTGAAATGTCTAAACGGCTCTATTCCTTACAGAATTATAGAATCCAAAAGTTAGCCAGCAACCACCCCTGGGAATGTGAGTTGCCTGAATTCACGTGGCAGATGCTCCATATAATGTTAAAGGCACAATATACCTCACCCACTGTCATCCAGATAGAAGCTCTTCTATTTATATTATTTTCCTTTTAATTATCAAGTAGACCCATGATCAAGCATAAAGATGTAATAAATGTTAGCATCTTGTCTCCCATGCCTCCCTTTCTTTTTTTTTTTATCATGAAAAAACTGTATTTAGATTTAGCCAGCTGGACTCAGTTTAGATGATCCCAATTTTGTTGGCAACATCCAAAGCATCATAGTCAGGGGCCAGTCGAACGTATGCCTTCTTCTCTCCATCAGGCCTGATTAAGGTGTTGACCCTGGCTACATCAATGTCATAGAGCTTCTTCACAACCTGTTTGATCTGGTGCTTGTTGGCCTTGACATCCACAATGAACACAAGTGTGTTGTTGTCTTCTATTTTCTTCATGGCTGACTCAGTAGTCAGGGGGAACTTGATTATGGCATAGTGATCAAGCTTGTTGCTGCCTTCCGAGACGCAGAGTCTTGGGTCGTCGGAACGTAGGTGATGTGCGGATCTTCTTTTTTTTGCGACTGTGGACGCCTTTCAGCACCGCTTTCTTGGCCTTCAAAGCCTTTGCTTTGGCTTCGGCTTTGGGAGGGGTAGGGGCTTCCTTCTTAGCTTTCCGCGCCATCTTCGTAAAAGGGATCCCATGCCTCCCTTTCAAAAACTGTTTTATTATACAAAATTTCATTTGTATCTGAAAGTAGAGACCTTAAGTACCCATCACACAACAGTATCAACAGTTACTACTTCAAGGTAGGCAGGAACGTTCTGCCCGTTATTTTTACTTAAAGCATCGTGCTATGTTTTCCTTTAATTTTCTCAGTTCTGTTGGTTTGCAATGGTCTCCAGTTGACTCCCCTCCTCAGCTTCGTTTTGCTTTGTTCTTTCCGGAGCTCTGCTGTCCTGTCTAAATCCCAAACCAACAAGCAAGCAGTGATTTGCCACAATTACACTTAACTTCTGTTGTAACACAGAACTCAGAGCTCAGTTTGAATAGAACATTCCCAAATCAGAGTGTTGAGTAGCTAACTGACAACATGGAAAAGAAAATCATTTCCATTTTATAAGGACAACAAATGTTAAGAAACAGTTGGACTGGTGCTATAACACAGACACACACACACACACAGATACACATAGTCTCCACCAAGATCCATACACTTATTTTTTTAAAAGATTTATTTATTTGACACAGAGAGAGAGATCACAAGTAGGCAGAGAGGCAGGCAGAGAGAGAGGAAGCAGGCTCCCCACTGAGCAGAGAGCCCAATGCGGAGCTTGATCTCAGGACCCTGAGATCATGACCTGAGCCGAAGGGCAGAAGCTTAACCCACTGAGCCACCCAGGCGCCCCTCAATACACTTACTTTTTAACTTAGTTTTAAAAACTGCCGTCCAGTTTTTCATTTCATGATGACATTTTTCAAAATTCTGTACCAAGGGAAAAGGAAGGAAGGCACGGCCCACTAAACCTCCTTCCATTAAATTTATCTCCAGCCACTCAAAGAGCCCTCTCACACCAGGGCTTCACGCACCCTAACCAGCATTACCTCTTTACCGCTGCATGCAGACATTCGTTTGCCTGCTCTCTACCAGACTCTGGAGTAGGAGGAGAAACGGAGAAAGATAGGAAGGCCACGAACACCACAGTCACATTTCACCGGGGCCTAACAGCACAAGAAGGAATCTCATACGCTATTGTCCAAAGAATAAATGAACGTGATGGTCAAGAGTGCTGGAAGTCAAGCCACCAGGCGGCAATACTCCGCTCCCCTGTCCTCTCACCAACTGTGATGGAATTAGGGCAGTGAGGCTCTCACCTTGTGCCGTACATAATGATCTCAGGGCAACACCACTGCCATTGGGAGCCACTGGAGCGTCCCCACTGGAGCGTCCCCACTGATTGGCTGATGACCCTATGTACTAGCAGGTCTGCCTCCATTAATCTTGAAACACCCCATTTATTGTCTCCTCCGAAATTTCTGTTACGACTCTAAAAAATAAATATGATACCGAGGCAATGCGGACAACCTTTTCAGGAAGCTGTCTATTTATTCCAAAATCTCATCAGGTCTGCTCAAAAAGAAATCCAAAGGGAGAAACCCATCTCACATACACAGCATCACACCCAAAAAGCCTACTCGTGACCCTCTCCTAAGAAAAGGTGCCTGTTTATTCAAAGTCGCCAGAAAGTGCATCGAAGCCCGAAGCTCAGGATAAGCCCGAGTACCTCCTGTACTTTCCAAGTCGAGAGAGCAGATATGGTCAAAATCAGAAATATGGCTTTTATTTCTGGGTTGTAATTTTTCTCGGTGCTTGTTTTCGAGAAACAGAACACATCTTCTTTACTCGATAGCCAACGGGAGCAAGAAACAAGTGTTCTGGGGGTGAGAAGGACCCCAATAGCCGGCCAACTTCTAGGATGCCCTACTGCAAAAATGGAACTCCATCTCAAATGCCTGTAAGAGCAGCAGGTGCCAAGTGCTCTCATCTGCCGGTCTCATTAGAAATATCTTGAGGGAGCCTCCCTGGAGGTATCTGGGTCTCTGCGGCCAAGCTCCAGTGGCTAGCCCGTGACACAGCGGATGCAGGCACAGCTCCTTGTCCATGTCTCCATGGCCAGGGCAGAGTTTGACAGGTGTCTTTAGTGTCCCCCAAAAGGTTCTTTCAGACACCTTACGTGAGCAGGGGAGACACGTTCTGGCCCTTCCTCACCTCATTTTCATGCCCACCACCATGCTCCCTGAAGCTTCTGCAGAGGGGAGAAGGGGACATGTTGAGACTGCACTATCCTGGGCAGGGATACTCCAAAGCCCTCTGAGATCCAGAAGGATGAACTAGAAGAGCCCTAGAAGCTAAGACCCAGCTCCTATTTGAGTAGCTTCCGATATTCATATGCCCACCCATTATTCATTCACTTATGCAATCTTTCCTGAAAGCCAGCGATGTGACAGGATGCACACGTAGCAAGAGAAGGGGAACACGAGATCAAGAAAAAAATACTGCCTTATTTTTCCTGCCCCTTAACCCTTCTTGACTCACTTTCATGGAAGAACAGACACATCTTTTTCCATTCAGTCCTCACAAACATTCGTCCCTGGGGATTTCATGATAAAGCTCATCTCTCACTTATCACACTGCGCTGGCTTCTCCCAAGAATTCTGCTGACTCGCTCCATTTGTTGCCCTGCATCTGTGGATGCTTTTCATGGGAGTTTACCAGAAGCCTGGTACCAGAAGGGGGAAGGCAGCTTTCACGTGAGCTAGGATGTCTCACTGAGACCCTGCTGAACTCAGATGATCTGTGACCCTATCTTAAGATGGGCCTTGTTTGCCAAAGCTGTAACAAACATTTCCTGGAGACATACATGAAAAGGGAAGCTGGGCAGACAGCAGCGGGGGGTTCTGGGGATGACAGGCCTGGAATGGGTCATGTGGCAGAGAGTCAGGGACTGGAGAGAAATGTGCCCCACCTCTGAAGTTATGAGTATTTTTATTTTTATGAAACTTGTTCTAAAAACTTTTTTAAAAGATACACTTGCAATTAATAGGGCCTATTTTTTAAATGTAGGAATAAGACGGAAATGTATTGTGACTTATCAGGTCAGAAGGCAGTGAGGCACACTTCACTTTATCTTATCAGCCACAATGCCGATTTGGATATCTATCATCGCATTTCCACTCACTTTGTTGAAAACTGCACTTTTGTCATTTCTGCTGATTTTGCAAATGCCTCATATTAAAGCTGCCAAGTAACTGGACATTTGTGGGATTTTATGCCCTGATCAAGGTCATGATCCTCAACGTCATCTATTGGGAAAAGCATAGTATGAATGTTCTAGGCAACTCATGGAGTTAGACCTAAAGCAAACAGAAACTGCTTGCTTGGCTCAAATAATTTGACATATTTTTCTGTTTGCCCTCTTGAACTTAGAGCTTGATAAAGCATGTAATTCTCCATCATTAATATCTCTATTAACAGGATAACACTTCTATCTCAGTACTTGACCAAATACGGCATACTGAACAGATTAGGGGTTTTGTTTGTTTGTTTGTGTGTTTTAACCACAGGAAAGGAACTTCGGAGTCTTAAACTTGTCAGTGTTTAGAAGGCTACAGCTATAGCTACTTTCATTCTTAGTGATTTAATATCCCCTCACAAGTAACAAACTATTAATGTGACTATTTTCTTTCTTCTCAACAAGCTTCTGATCATATGAAAGAATGACACAGGCAGCAGAAATCAGTAGGGAAGGAAGACGTGACACCTGACAGGAAACCAGGGGGTCTCCTGGCCCAGACAAAGTAATTAGAACTGCAAATGCTCAGTGGCATTAATGAGAAGATCGGTATCAGTCTTAAGGACATGGACTCCCAAGGTGGCTATCATTAAACATAAATGAAATCTTAATTATGTAACTGGTAATAAGTTTCTAAAATATTGTAAAAGCTTCTCCAAAGTCTGAAAAATGTCTGTACTCTTGTAAAAAAGTGAATCATGTAGGAGTAACGCGGAATTGGAGCCAACACTTTCTTTCCCTGTTTGCAAACGGATCCCGTGGTTTTCCCACTATTCTCTACAATCTCTTCAGTATTACATTTTTGACTCATCTAGCAGACTCACTGACAAGCACTCATAAATTAGCCCCCCGGACTCACAATCCTGTGCGGCAGAAGCTGTTGTCCCCATTTCACAAACGAGGAAACGAGACAAACAGCTTAAAAAACTTCCCCCAAATCATGCAAGCTTCTAAGAATCAGCCCCAAAATCAAAATTCAGGTTTGCTGTCTCCAGCACCTGCACTGGGAAATGCCAAGATACAATCCAACCATCAATTTCATCACAGTATTAATGTTCTCATGTTTGGTGGTGGTAAAATACACACAGAAAATCTGTCACTTTTACCATTCTTAAGCATATAGTTCAGTGGCATTACTCGTATTACAGAAAGAACACTTTTTCTATCTTCGTCTCTCAATATTTTTAGTGGCGTTCTTTAGATTTTATTTGTTCCAAATGTATTAAAACCACGGTATTTACCAATGTGTTCAGGGAAAGGGCAGATCCGCCATGCCATCCATTTTTGAGACGGATGCCTAGAAAGGGGCCTCACTGTTCCAGGAAGAAGAACAACATTCGAAGCCCAATTCTACAGCTTCCCTCACACCCTAGAACTGACATGACCCCCACAGATCACTAGATGGCACTTCCTATTAGATACTGCAGACCTCCGCCTTGCTGCCTTTCGAGCTTCTATTCATTCTGTTTCCTATCTGAATTGCTCTTGGTCCTTTTACAGTAAATTTTCCAATAGTACTGAGAAAGCATCTATTACGTGCAAGGTTCTTTCCTTTACAGGATTATTTGTTCTAGGCCGCAGCAGGTCATCCAAGAAAGCTAGTCCACCTTTAGAGGCAAAATCAAATGATGGGCTGGAGCCCATGAAATGTACACTAGCATTATCCTTAAAGGGAACTGGGATGCATTAAGGGATAAAAATCACAGTGAACCTGCTGCCCCGTACTTTTTTGTTGTTGTTGCTCTAATCAGTTACTCTATGTTCTAAATTTTGGAATAAGCCACAAGAATTCAGAGCACAGGATCTATAACGTGCCATTATCTACCATTTGACTCTGAAGCCATTCCACGAGTGTTTCTGCTGTTGAATCTGGGATCTGGCATCTCAAACCTTCCTTCTCATCTGTGTCCATCATCTCCAACAAGCCACGCAGGTCTTCTACAAGGTGCAGAGCTCGCAGGCTTCCCATGAACGGGGAAGTGGGAGACTGGCAATCAAAAATCCCATTGGAATATTCCAGGGCCTTAGAACCTAGGTTAAAAAAAAAAAAAAAAAAATCACAGAGCGAGCAACAGGGTTTATATTACATAATGTCCTAAAGCTGAGGGTGGCAAGCAAGTCCAGTCACGGTGAGGAATAATCAAAACAAGCAAAAAGGAAAAGAGAATAAAGCAGTCATGTGAATCTCTCCAAGTCAGAGTGATTCGGTGCAAAAATAAAATCCATATAATTGATGGTAAATATCAATCGCCAAATACCTAACAGGGACATCAACTGTGTATTACGGTAAGAATATAATGAATGGACTTTGGTGAAAGATGTGCTGACCTCATGGAAATGAGGGCGAAGAAGGTAGCAGATCAGTGTAAAAAGAGCCAAGTACTCCCCAAAATATAAATTTAGGTACCATAAGATTTTGAGAAATTCCCTGCAAAGAAGTTGCACAATTTGGTGGAAACTGCATAGCATAATGTCAAGGGTAACAGGACTGGCTCCCGGTTAATTTACCAGAATTTAATCTTTGGAGAATTTCAATGAATTACATGTATATTTGTGTATGTACACAAGTGTGTGTGTTAACATTTTCTCCCATGATTTTGTTTGCAGCCTAGCATCAAACACTCTTGCTAATATCAGCTTTAAAAAATAGTTTTACAGCCCTTTTCTCCCTATTACTTATAAGGGAAAGCATTTTATGACTTGAACGTACATAACTAACGCATTGCCTGCTCAGAAACCACTCATATATACCTCTTCATCTCTTTGATTTTTATTTTCTGGTCTATCAAATATACATATTAGTTATATGTACTAACTTTAAGTGTCAATAATTATGATATTTTGACCACCACCTCATTAATCTGAGGGTCTTATAAAGGAAATAAAAGTGCGAACCAATGTGTAAATTCTCTCTCCAGGGGCGCCTGGGTGGCTCAGTGGGTTAAGCCGCTGCCTTCGGCTCAGGTCATGATCTCAGGGTCCTGGGATCGAGCCCCGCATCGGGCTCTCTGCTCGGCAGGGAGCCTGCTTCCCTCTCTCTCTCTCTGCCTGCCTCTCTATTTACTTGTGATCTCTGTCAAATAAATAAATAAAATATT
The DNA here is from genome assembly GCF_922984935.1 of Meles meles. Lineage (NCBI taxonomy): Eukaryota > Metazoa > Chordata > Mammalia > Carnivora > Mustelidae > Meles > Meles meles. The sequence continues at coordinate 67,634,145 of NC_060072.1, forward strand.
TAAAAAAAAAAAAATTCTCTCTCCAGTTGCCACACAGCTTGATCAATTCCAACCACAGGGAGAGGCACTTTCTTTCGGTTAGTCCATTCCACCGACCTTCCTTAGAACTAGACCAAATGAGGAGGACACCAAAATCCGCCAAACTGTAATAATGGTAACAACCACTGATATGCTAGGCCCAATGGTAAATGCTTCCCATGACCTTCTGAATCAATCCCCTCAGGAACCATGTAAGGCTGAGAGGAAAATCCAGAAAAATAGAAATTGAGGAGAGTATGTCAGGGAAAAGGAGGAATAGTAGAGCATTTTAAAAACAAAACAGGCTATCGTGTCCTGTTCCCGTAGTTTTAATCACTACAATCACCTGATGATACTATTCACAACAGATGTACCCACAATAACCTTCTACTCTGTTAAGTCTCCATCACAAAACAAGGTGAGGGATAGGGGAGAAATGCGTATTTAGAAAAACTCCTCAAATATTTGCAGTCATATCTCCCTCTACCTTAGGTGGAGAGCTCCTGTAATTTGAGAACATAATTTGTAATTTGAGAACATAAAGCCAGGTCCTACCCACAAAGCTACTGACTGCCTCAGTGTGAGCTGGGACCCAGGAAGTCTTGATTTTCTGAGTAACTCGAATGTTGGTCCTGAAGCCCTGAGAGGGCTAAGAAAAAAATATACTCATCTAGTAGAGTATATAAAACGTCAATCCTCAACTACTGTCCAGAAACACCACTTGTCTTGACTACGGAGTTCCACTAAGAGTTTGAGGTTATAACCTCTGATAACAGCCTAGATCTGGCTCTGGTTATATTTTCCAAAACTGTGACACAGTAAGTCCAATCTCTTTTCCATGTAATAGTCATTCAACTGTGTCAAAGTATCTCTCATGCCCTGAGCAAGAATATACTTTTCCAGGTTACACTTAACCAGTTCCTTCCTTACCAGATAAAGTTGTTAAATTCTTCGCCTTCACGGTCACCTCCTCTTAAGTTTTACCAATAACCTCTTTGAAACAGATATTCCAAGAACTAAACACAGTACACAAGATGTGGTCTAATCTACAAAGGAGGTCAAATTAAAATCTGGTCTCGGGATATACAAGTAGAACAAAGGAGGCCAAACTTTGACTTGCCATGGCCCTCAAAGGAAGAACCTCTGACAAGGAAAACACCTGTGGTTTCTTCAAACCACTGAAACAGAGTAGGGTCAAATTTATGACCAGAAAAGATAAGCAACAGGGGCTGGGTAGCTAGAATAGAGGAGCAGTAGAGGCCACCCGTATCTCGACCCTGACCATCAAATGGATGAAAACCCCACCCACTAGCCTCTTCAACCCTTTCTTCATGACCATGGGTTCCTAAATACATAAAGGTACTTCTCCTGTGACAAAACACAGAGTGTGACATGAGACCTTAAGGCGCCACTACCCATAGGAGAGCACAAGGACCTGAAAGGGTTTACCTATTGGTCGGTCCCTCTGGTCATGATGAGAAAACAAGCAGGTCATGATCTACACTGTTTTTGCTCTACTTCCATAACAGAGAATCACTCAAGATTCCTAACAAGGGAGGAATACGACCAGATCTGTGTTTCAGAAAGAAAATTCTGGTGGTCTAGAGAATGAGGAACTAGAGCGGGAAAGCAAGAGTGTCAAGAACATCAAGGGAGAGGGTTGCCAGGACAAAGCAAGGCAGAGATAAGCACAGACAGGACAGACTTCAGAGGGGAATAAAAGGAATGGCTTAGAGGCATGTGGGTGGCTCAGTCATTAAGCGTTTGCTGTTGGCTCAGGTCATGATTCCAGAGTCCTGGGATCGAGCCCCACATTGGGCTCCCTGCTGAGCGGGAAGCCTGCTTCTCCCTCTCCCACTTCCCTGCTTGTGTTCCTTCTCTCAATTAAAACAAACAAACAAAAAAAGGAATAGCTGAATTTAAGATTTTATTTATTTATTTGACAGACAGAGATCACAAGTAGGCAGAGAGGCGGGCAGAGAGAGAGAGAGGAGGAAGCAGGCTCCTCGGGGAGCAGAGAGCCCGATGCGGGACTCGATCCCAGGACCCTGAGATCATGACCTGAGCCGAAGGCAGAGGCTTAACCTACTGAGCCACCCAGGCGCCTGGAATAGCTGAACCTAAAGGGAGATAGAAGTGACAGAACTTGATTAAGCAGGGGCTATGAGGGACAAAGGTCTACAGTGACTTAAATTTCTATTTAGAAAACTGTGTGGATGGATGATTATGAAACTAAATAAGATAAAGACTACTAGAGAGGCTTCTGAGAAAAGAAAATGAGCTCAAATCTTTCTGTGATGACACGGATATGCATACAGTCTATTTCAAAGGAGGTATCTGGCAGTTAGAGACCCAAAGCTTAGCAGAGAATTGAGAAAATAAATAGAAGTGAGAGTTACTGGTGGCAAAATAAATGTCAAATTCAACGTAATAGATCAGAATATCCACAGATCCTGGGTAGAGCAGTATCTCTCAAAGCGTGACCTGCAACTACTACCTGCACCAAAATCCCATGAGATGTACTTTCTTTTTTTTTTTTTTTTTTTGGTGGGCAGCAAAGCAAGGTTTATTGGGAGTACAGTAAAGTACAGATAATACAAAGCTCCCGAGGAGGAAGGGAACCCGAGAGGGTTGCCCAAGATGTACTTTCTTTCTCCTTGAATCAGAACCACAGGATGGAAATGGAATTAGACATTTTCAAACAAAGTTTGAGAATAATACTCGTATAAAATGGAGAAGAGGGACCAAGGTGAAACCACGGGGAATCTAAAGGCAACCAATAGATGAAAATAAAGTGGAAAAGGTAATAAAAGAGTTGGAATGAAAAAGCCAAAAGCGCAGAGTAAATGTCATGATTCCACCTTTAAGAGGACGCAGATTACCTGCTATAATCCCATCCATCTGCTCCAACGCCGCAGCCAACATGTCACTTGCGTCACTCATCATTTTGTTATTTGTCAAGGGCAAATTCCAACCTAGGTCTGAAAAAACAATGATGTTACCATTATATCCTTTAAATGACACATGCTTCCCAGCAGGTGTGACAGCTCAATGCCAAATTACAACCCCACTTAGACGTCAGCTAGGGAGAGAAATTTTCTGAACTGGCAGAGCTGAATTACCTCAGTCACTTAACAAGCTGTGGCCAAACGTCTACCACACTGTAAGACCACACACTCCACCAGTTAATAAAATGAGTTTCAGTTCTTGCACGCAAGGTGTTGAAAGTCCAATAGAACGGTTTCCATGATGCCCTCTACAGAGCTCGAGGCCTCTGTGGAGGGCACCAGGGATGGCTGTGGAAACTTCCTGAGGGCCATGGGGAATGCTCAGTAAAGGAGATTTCTTTCTTCCTGCACCAGCCCCACCCAATTTCTGCTCTTTCAGTTTTGCCTTTGTTTCTGTTTCGTTTTGTTTTCTGTTTGCCTTTGTTTCTGTTTCGTTTTCTGTTTTACCACATCTACAGATGTGGTAAATCCACAGGACTTATCAAAAGGGTTTACTAGCAAACACACTAAACACACACACACAACCACTGGTATTTCGTAATACAACAACTACCATGTACAAGTATCTACAGTGGTCCTTATACATAGACACAAATTATTCATAAGCCCGAATCATGACAACAACCCAATAAAATGGATACATTTGTCTCCATTAGATAGGTGATATCAATGATGTTTGTTGATTTTTGTACAGTAACACAGCAAATAAACATATAGTAAAGACCAGGTTTTAACGTAGGTCTGTCTGACTTCCACTACGATACATATTAAATTTCTGTTTATCTCATCTTATCTGAAAAATAGGCATGTGCTGAAATTGACATAATCTACTCATCCTTTTATCTGTTAAAAAAATATATTGGAATTATTCTTGCAAAAAATTTAATTATGAGCAAGAAAAAGTCAAGACTACCTGATTTCCAATAATAATTAATGCGCTTCAAATACCAGACTAAGCACCCATGTGAATTCTCCCAAAAGGCCTTATTAGGGCCCTAACTACTTTGCAGATACTGTGGTATAGTAAATGTCTGGGAAATAAAGGATACGCTGTTTAAAAGAAAACTTTGCCCACTGTTTCCAAGCACCCAGATCTCACCACTTTACTTTTATGAACATATTTACAGTTCTGATAAACAGCTTCTTGGATCAATTTTCTACTCTGTATTCATTCTGATAACATGCCCTATCATCATGAAGCATTGCTTTGATTTCATAGTTTTTAGAGATTCCGTTGCAGATTTCTCAGAACTTTACTCAACTTCAGAAGTTGTAAAGTATCACTACCACTTTATGTGGAAAAACTATAGCACAAAAGTACTCAAGGCAGGTGTTTACAGTCACCCAGCAATTAGGAGTTAACAAAGCAAGGTTATGAACTTAGCTAGTTCTCAAATATTTACTTGCACAGTCCAGAGAGGTGGGGAGCAAATTTAATAGTCACAGTTCAGGATGAAAAAACTCAGTGACAACTGAGAACATAAAGGTTTAAGAAGAAGACCATGCAGTCCCTGAATTTCATGTAATTAAGTGGCTTGCATTCCCTTTCCTTTTAAAAGTAGCACTTCCAAGAGCTCCAGATACTACAATAAACATAAAAATAACACAAAGAAATTCAAGCCAGGCTCAGTTATAACGATGGCTAATAAAACAAAGTAATGCTCATATTAGAAAAACTCTCACCACCTTACTGAATTAGAAAAACAAATATTCATCTTTGTTAGCAACTGTATTTGTGTGCAGCATGAACACTTTTCACAGACAACAGATAGTTATGTATGTCTTCTCTGTTCCATTCAATGAGCCTTTCAAATGCTCTGACACGGAGGTATGAGAACCTAGACTATGGTTTGCAGAGTGGTGAAGAACCGGTGGTTTTTTAAATTTCCAATCATTTGTTTAAAAATGACAATATTAAATTGCAATAAGTAGGGGCGCCTAGGTGGCTCAGCTGGTTAAGCGACTGCCATTAGCTCAGGTCATGATCCTGGAGTCCCAGGATGGAGTCCGGCATCCGGCTCCTTGCTCTGCAAGGAGTCTGCTTCTCTCATTGACCTTCACCCCTGTCATGCCCTCTCTCATTCTCTCTCTCAAATAAATAAACAAGTAAAATTTTTTTTAAAAAGAAAAATCAAAATAAATAAATAAATTGCAGTAAATGTTTATGAATGCTTATCTCAATCTCTGTACTTATCATGTAACAGCCTGCATGTAGTAGTTAAACAGTCAATAAAAATGTGTTTAATACTGTAAACGAGGTAGGTGCTAAAGGGGAAAAATGGAGCAGGAAAAGGGGGTCAAGAGTTTAGAAGTGTTTGCAAACTAAATGGGGTAGTCTGGGAGAATGATGGATTCAAAGGCCTATGATCTCTAATAAATTAAAAATAGTATAGGTGGTCTGCTTCAGTATTAGTCAAAGGATAGAATTCCTACAAACTGATTTTAAAAAGGGAGAGGTGAGGACATGAACAGATATATAATAGAAATTATCTCCAGCCAATAAACACTTAGAGGCTTAATGTCATTAATACAAGAAATTTGAGGGGCGCCTGGGTGGCTCAGTGGGTTAAAGCCTCTGCCTTCAGCTCAGGTCACTGCCAATCCCAGGGTCCTAGGATGGAGCCCTGCCTCGGGCTCTCTGCTCAGCAGGGAGCCTGTTTCCACCTCTCTCTCTGCCTGCCTCTCTGCCTACTTGTGATCTCTGTCTAATAAACAAACAAAATCTTAAAAAAAAAAATACCTTAAAAAAATACAAGAAATTTTAGACAACAATGTGATAGCATTTTATACTTAGTCAACTGGGAGGGCGGGGGAGCTGACATTACCAAGTATTATAGAGGATGTGGATTCACAGAATCTCTTACAGAATGGCGGTGGGAATATAAAATGGCTTAACCACTGGGAGTAACAGTTTTGCATTGTCACCTAAACTTCAACATATTCATTTTCATGCTAACAATATTTACTCCAAGGTACATAATCATGAACACACACAAATGTTCATGGTAGGATTCTTTGCAAGGCCAAAAACATGGATACAAACCAAATGTCCAACACAAGAGATGAATAAACTGGTGTATTTACACAACAGAATTACATACAGTTGTCAAAGCTAACTAAAGCAATGTATGTGCGGTGTGAATAAATCTATGCAGTATAATAGCAAATAAAAATAAGTCTCCAATAAATTCAGTGAGACTTTTAGAAGTTAAAACAATATAAATTTAAATATATTTTAGAAATACATGTAAGAGGGGCGCCTGGGTGGCTCAGTGGGTTAAGCCTCTGCCTTCGGCTCAGGTCATGATCCCAGGGTCCTGGGATCGAGCCCCACATCGGGCTCTCTGCTCGGCGGGGAGCCTGCTTCCTCCTCTCTCTCTGCCTACTTGTGATCTGTCTGCTAAATAAATAAATAAAAATCTTAAAAAAAAAAAAAAGAAAGTTAAAAAAAAGAAATACATGTAAGATTCAACAAAACTATAAATACAAACAAAAAAGAGGAAATAGTAACACGAAATTCAGGATATGGCTACCTCAAGTCAGGGACATGGGGGAATAGACTGAGAGGAAGAGTTACATAGTTAAATAAAGGTTACTGTTCAAGTTTTTGAGTAAGGTAATGGGTTCAGAAGAGTGCTTAGTTTATTAAACATGACAAAATGAGAATTCCACTTCTGATAATGGTGGAGTAGATTAATTGGACAAACTACCCCACAAACAGCAATACAAAGCACTGGATAAAATATAAAAGTGGTTTTGAAGAAACTGGAAAGTGAGGAAAAGCTGGTCGAAACTGGAGGGAATTCAGCTCTTGAGTAAAGGGAACCATAATGAATGAGATTCATTTTCATACCTCTTTTATCTGTGGGCACTTCCCCATCCATGGGATGGAGAGTAGCTAGGATCATGAAGAATATCAAAATCTGATTGGTTCAAAGGGAAGAAAGGGGTAAACCTCTTACATTATACACAAAGATGTTTAATACTAATTCATGGTAGACAGTGATAAGTTAAGAATATACAATGCAATCCATTAAGATTACAAAATAGAGAGATATTAGTAAAAAGTCAATTAGGTTAATGAAATGGAATACTAATAAAATCCTCAATCGAAAAGAAGGCAATAATGGAACAATGAAGAGATGGGAGAAACAGAAATCAAATGGCACGATGGTAGATTTAAATTCATATAAATAATTATATTAAATATAAACAGAATGAACACTATTAAAAGCCAGAGATTGTCAGACTGGCTAAAACAAACAAGCAAACAACAACAACAAAAAAAAACCACTAACAATATGCTGTTAATAGAGCTATACTTTAAATATAAAGAAATAGAAAATAAAAGGATGCAAAATGAAATACCATATACATAGTAAGCCCAAGGAATGGCTATAACAATATAAGAAAAATGGCTTTCAATTGAGAAGTATTACCAAAAAGAGAGAGAGTTTATAACAATGATCAATTCATCAGGAAGTCATAACAACTCCAAATGTTTTTGCAACTAATAACAGAGCTTCCAAATATATAAGGCAAAATCCAACACAATTAAAGGAGAACCACATAAGTCATTTATATTTGATGTAGTTTTTCATATGGTCAGATTTAAGTGTATGGTCCTGTCCCTTTTTCGGTTTTGTTTTGTCCCACCAATCATTTTCAACCCTCTTTCAGGAGAGCAAAGGCAGATACAAGGTAGGAAAAAAAAATTCAGCAATAACACAGAAGATTTGAACAATAGCATCAATCATCCTGATCTAATTTGATTTATATAAGGAAACACTCAAATGCAGGACATACATTTTTTTCAAATCCACATGTTATATTCTTCAAGATATTCCACATCCGAAAGGCAACAAAGTCTCAATAAATTCCAAATGGACTTCAAAGGACTACACAGAAGAGTAAAAACAGCAAAACTGAAGTGGTAAAGTACTAATGTTAAAATAGAATTTCCATGTTTGTTAAAATTCTGACTTGCCCATTGGCTTGAGTTACTTCAGAGGCAGCTTAATTTAACGAGCATCTGTGTTGATAAAACTATGTCAACTTTCATGGCTGGATCGAAGTATTTTTAAAAATAGAAAGGCAAAATGGAAAGGCTTCAGAAAATCCTATGCTCTAAAAAGATTTTCCTATGTCCCCAAACCATTTCTGAGAGGAAGATTCCGCTGGAATCCTTACATACTCAATACAATATTACTCCAAATACACTGAGAGGAATGTTACTCCACATTAAAAAAGACTGAACTACTGACACATGCAACATTATGCTGAGCAAAAGAAGCCAGACTTAAACAATGATGCACTATATGATTCCTTTTGTCTGAAGCAAGAACAGGCAATCTATAGTGATAGAAAATAGGAAACAGTTATTTGCAGGAAGTGGCAAATGATCCTGGGGGACCTCCTGTTCCATATGTGATTGAGAAGTTGGTTACACAAGTTTATGCATTTGTCAAAACTCATCAAACTATACACTTCAGATGTGTGCATTTCACTATGTATATATTTCATCTGAAATTTTTAAAAAATTAGGGATGAAGATTATTAATTAAAACTAAAATTGTAGTTTTAAGATAAACTACATAAACGGATTAATATAAGTAGGAAATGCGTGGACTTATAATGATGTTACAAATCAAGGATAATGAATAACCAATTATAGAGTTGAGGCCCAAAATAAAAGACTCAGAATACCCAAATGCCTTTGTTCTAATTCTTTGCTTACCCAGAAACCTACTGATTATAACTCGGTCTTCTGGGTACACAAAATCATTTAGAAAATTAAACCTTCAACAGCCAATATTCTCATACGATAGCAAATTCATTTCTGAATTCTAAATGGTGAATAATTTACTTCTTTGAATGACTTGCTGAAGGGGAAAAGTACCAGAAAATACAACTACCACAACAAAGGAGTAGGGTTTGGGTTTAAGGTCATAGCTCAAACTAGAAAAAGCCCTATTTGTTGGATAATTTAAACAGAGATCAGCTCTGTTTGCAGGAGTCCTCAGTCTGGCAGTTTCCTATTCCAATGGCTCAGTAAAACTAAGTTTAGAGAAGTCTTAGAAAAGCAATCTCCTGGGGATAACATTCATATATTATATATTAAAGCACAAAAAGAAAGACCCAACAGAAGTATGTTTTGGGTATATTTCAAGCTTGGTCAGGACCCATTTAGAGTAGATTTGAACGGGATAAAATATTAAGGAAAGTTCCAACAATGGGCGTGGTAGCTAAAGGGTTGGCAGAAAACCACAGTTTTTTCCTAGGTTGCTGACTGAGTGATGTTTTAGGGCAGGCTAGCTGCCCAGTCTCTCTGTGAAGAAAGAAAAAAAAAAAAAAGAATAAGAAAACTAGTAAGTTTGTTCTAAACCTGGGCAAAAATGACATCTGTCCTAGCTTTCTCAGCTTTCCTTAACTAAAATGTTTAGGTTTGAAAGAGCACTTCTAATTTCATACCCAGAGACAGATACAACTCACTTAAAAGAAGAAATCTCTCAATCTGAGAGAATGTTTACAAACATTCCACTAGATTGGTAGTGCCATATTATTATGCGGTCATTATGAAAACAATGTATTTTCACACAAATTACCTACAGACTTCTCATCAATTTCCCCCTCCCAAGACACTCACTAGGGACATCCATCAATTAAACAATGATTCCCAATGTATGCAGCAATAAAGTCTTAGCAAAGATAATGTGACTTTAGAAATGAAAATACCAAAGGAGACGAGTTGGAACTATCAGTGGTTCTCAAGGTGTGGCTCCTGGATTAGCAGCAGCATCACCTGGAAGCGGGTTAGCAGGCAAATCCTTGGGCTCCACACAAAATTTACTGAATAAGAAACTCTAGGGCAGGGCCCAGCAATCTGGGTTTTTACAAGCTGTCCAGATGATCATGCTGTGCACTCAATCACTGTGCTGAAAGCATGAGGCCATCTTTCCTTTTAGAACAACAAGCTCCACCCAAGACGAGGTTGGAACTGGTTACCAAGGTAAACAAGGATAAAACTCCTCTCCCCAGTCACTGCTTCTTTTGATCCCAAAATAACAGCTCTGAATAAGCAATTCAGGTTTCAACCGGAAAACTCTTCCCCTTTAAACTTCAACTACTAAGTCCTTCTGTCCACAACATTTTCTGATTCTGACGCAATGCTCCCTGCTTTCTGGTTCTCTGCTATGTATCTGTCATCACATACTTTCTCCTCTCTACTCTATTAGTTCAAATCCTTTTCACCTCCAATCCGCTCTAACATCACTAGAAAATTCATTCAGAATCACTTGAAAAGGCAACATGGTAAGAAGTGGAGGTCAAGGTGCATGGGAAGTGGGTGAAAACAGGAGAGACCAGGCTATTGGCAGCAGGGGTGATACCTGATGTGACAACATACATTTTTAAATCTGTCAAACTATAAAGTAGGTGCAATATTGATGATATAATTGAAAGTTTGAACACTGTCTATTTGAAGATATTAGGGAATTATTTTAATTTTTAAGTTATAATAGTTATTTTTTAAGAGTTCTTTTTTTAGAGATTGTTAGCAAAATAGTCCCTGATAAAATGATACATCTGTAATTTGCTTTAAGACAATAAAGGGGAAGGGAATAAGAATAATGATATAGATGAAACAAGATTAGCCACGATTTGATCATTGTTGAAGGTGGGTGATAAGTATGTGTGGTAACATTAGACTATTCTTTGTACACTTTTATATATTTGAGATTTTCCATAATCAAATATTTAAATTCCTTCATCCATATCTTTAGACAATAGGATTTTCAAACACCCTTGAACCTGATATGTTGTCTTAGATATTCTATTTTTCTATCATGACCTCAAGCACAACGAGGGCTCACCAAATATTTACAAAGTCAATAGGATAATACTTATTTTAACCACCTGCAAAAACAAAAACACACAGTCAGAAACAGCCTCTCACGGACAGAGAATTTGTAAGGCACAGCATAAAAGAGGAAGTCTTAATGACTGTACCTTAGTGAAAGTTACTTCTCTTGCTTGCTAAAATGAGGCCCCACAAAAGATGATGGGGCAAAGTGGGCAAGTACTCAGATAAATGGAACAGCCAGGGAAAACAGGACAGAATAAAAGGAAATGAGTTTCTCAGCTCAATGCTATTAATATTTAGGAATGATAACCTTAAGGGAATTGATAAAAATGTGCATACAATAAGCCAAGATCCTTTACTTCTTGAATAAAAGGATCCTGCTGCTATTTGAAAAATGGAATGTATTAAGTATCAGTAAATCTGAAGATCTTGTGAGAAAGTGAAAGAATGTCCCATTTCTCCTTATCTATTATTATTAGCTATTATGACTGCAAAAAGTTACGAATTTGTCCAAGGTCACTCAAGAAGTAAGATTTGAGCCCCAAATCCATGTTGTTCTCAATAGGGATTTATCGAACAGCCAGTCAGCCCTGACCAGCATCAACAACCTTGACCCTTCTCATGAGCTTCTACCCAACTTAACTACTACCTCCAAGGGACCCATCCCTGCCTGTCTTGCCGCACGACAGATCCTTCCCTTGAGCATGCACCTGCTCTTTTTCCTCTGTGTGGTCATGAGAGCTGCTCCTTCTCTGTCTGGACCACCCTCAGATGCCCTGGGACACTTCCTTTTTTTAAAAAAATAATTTTATCTAAATTTAATTAACATATAGTATATTATTAGTTTCAGAGGTAGAACGTGGTGATTCAACAGTTGCAAATAACACCCAGAGCTCATTCCATCAAGTGCCCTCCTTACTGCCCATCACCCAGTGACCTCATCCCCCACCCGGGACACTTACTTTCAAGACTCAGCTCAGGCATCCTTGCTGCCCGGCCTTCTTGCCCCTCTCTTACAGTGCCTGGGCCTGAATCCAGGAGAGCCCTAATTTTGTAGTATGTGTCTCCTTGACTAAGCTGTGAGTTCCATGACAATGGAGACTTGTGACGTCTGCATCCTCCGTATCTCATGGGGCAGACAGCACGCTCACAGCACGGCTGTGTTGCAGGGGCTCCTCAAACAGGCACACCTTTGTCAGAAGGATTCTAGCTCCCAGATTCCTATATATATTCTTTATATATAGAATATATAAACATATTCATATAGAATAGTGTGACCTTCTTCTCAGCTGCATATGTCAAAAACCGGTCTCTTCACCCTGACTTTTAAGATAACTTGGGACGAAACAGATTGTTGCTATCGCCTACAGCCTTACAAAACAAATTTTCATACCCTTCAAAATGCAGGTGAACCAAGTCCATTGCAATGATGTTATTTATAGGAGTGTGCAAACTTAGTTCCCAGTAGAATGGAGGAGTATTAGGGGGTCTTGAGTAGGTTTTAACTTCTGATTTTTCCAGGTACTCTAACCCTAACCCCCACCCATCTCTTCTTTTTAGCTCTTAGAAACCTGGGGACTCCTATGTCTCCTAGTTTCCTGCCAGGTCTACCAACCTAGCTTGAGCTGGTAAGAGGTCAGCAGTTCTGGAATCTGTTAAGACCCAGGCTGTGGCCTACAGAGGGTGGGGTGGGTCCCAGCTACTCAAAGCTCTAAAAGGAAGGGAAAAGGAAGGGAAAGAACAAGTCATCTTCTATACGCATCCTCTAAAGGAGTATTTGATCAGCTGGGGGTCATGACCCCACGATCAGGAGGCAGTGAAATAAATTTAGCAGACTGCAAGGCAACGTGTATTTGAACAAAACAAAAATATCAGAGTCTCACGGACGAGAAGGTTAAGAACTGTTTTATGAAACTTTTAATTCAGTTACATATACACACACATCTGCATGCAATAAATAGTGACTGAAGGCCTACCACGTGCCAGGTATGGGAGACAGAACAGTGAAAAAGACAAGGAAAAAGAAGAAAAATACCTCTGCCCTTAGGTAGCTGACATTCCTGATATTTCAATGTGGTGGGGAGGTGGGTGCGGGGGAAGGCATGCATATGTATTGCATCTTGATGTGAGAAAGTGTATTTTTTTTTTTTTAAAGATTTTATTTATTTATTTGACAGACGGAGATCACAAGTAGGCAGAGAGGCAGGCAGAGAGAGAGGAAGGGAAGCAGGCTCGCTGCTGAGCAGAGAGCCTGATGCGGGACTCGATCCCAGGACCCTGAGATCATGACCTGAGCCGAAGGCAGTGGCCTAACCCACTGAGCCACCCAGGCGCCCCGAGAAAGTGTATTTTTTAAAAGACTTTTTATTTATCTGAGAGAAGGAGAGAGAGCGCGAGCGAGCGCACAAGCTGGGGAGGGGCAGAGGGAGAAGCAGCTTCCATGCTGAGCAAGGAGCCTGACCTGGGAGTCAATCCCAGGTTATGGGATCATGACCTGAACCAAAGGCAGGCGTTTAACCGACTGAGCCACCCAGGCACCCCAAGAAAGTGTTCCCACACTAGGTCAATCCATTTGAGAAACACTGGTCTAAAGTAGTGTGGCTTAAAATGTGGTCTGTGGGGGTGCCTGGGTGGCTCAGTCAGCTAAGCATCTGCCTTCAGCTCAGGTGGTGGTCTCTGGGTCCTGGGATAGAGCCCCAGATCCCAGGTCGGACTTCCTGTTCAGTGGGGAGTCGCATCTCTCTCTATAGTTTTCTCTCTCTCCCTCTGACCCTCCCCACCACTCTTTCTCTCCGTCTCTCTCAAATAAACAAAAACTTTAAAAATAAAAACAATTTAAAAAAGCAAAATAAATAAAATATGGTCTGTGAACTCATTCACTATTACTGGTCTACTATGAGTGAAGTATAGAAATTATTCAAAAAATTTGATAGTAACTTGGTCTTATCATGATATCCAATTAATGATCATGTTGCTGGCCTGCCCAATTTTTTTCAAATTGGATTTTACAGAAAGAATCAATCCATGATGAACTGGAAACAAGGCAGGAAAAAAAACCTGGTCCTCTACCAAAGGTGGCTGGAGAAAGCACCACTCTGGAGGATACAGGGAGCAGGTGTCTTGGGAGTATGAACACGGCACTTTGACTGGAGGCTGCAGCTGTGGATCACAGACAGGAGACAACACAGGAGGCAGGAGAACCCTAACACCTGGGGAGTATGGTTCAGGTTCTCTCTGCACACATGTCCCATGGTGAAAATAGTTAAACAGCAAGTGGAAAACCGTTAGCAGTGACAATGACATATGATTAAAGTCAGAAGAAGTGAAATAAGAAACATTTGCTTACATAAAATTTCTATCAATGGCAGTCATATATTTCAACTTATATGTCTAGTTACAATGCATCACAGCAGCAAAACACGTAATTTCCGATCCACTGTGTTTTCATTATAGCAATAAAGTCTATGCGGTTCATGCTAACATGTCATAGTTTGTCACTCATACAATATGGCCAACATTGTACTGTACTTAAAAATGGAAAGATCCTGCCAGCATAGCAAATTGATTGGGAAGAGAGGTAAAAATTATGGGCCAGGCAACAGTTTTGTGGAGAAATAAGACTCTAGTGTAATTTTAAAAACTAAACTGTCTAGTGGATAATTTCTGTTGGTTTCTGTTTCAATGAGGAGTTAGTCACAGCACTGGCTGTTCAGTAAGTGGAATGTCCACTTGTTCACTAATAGCATATATGCTTCTGGCCATTATCAGCGGTACAGATATATGCCCTCAACTGCTGGAGAAAAAAAAATCAAAACCAGAGACCTGAAATGACACCGCTGAAAGTACAAAATATATTCTTAACATCATCATCACTATGAAAATATTAAAAAGACCTATGGAAATTTTGTACCATTAATGAAGACTGAGTATTAATGGGTAATAGAGTGCTTTGCAAACTACTTCTATTTCAGCTCTATAAGACCCACTGCAGCATTAATTGCTGCAGTGGGAGATGCCTTAGGGGAGGGGTAAAGAGAATCAGGAAAGCCAGATGAAGAATTATTTCCCAACCCAAGAGATGGGAAATGGCAGGCTATAAGCCAACTCTGGCCCCCTGCCTGTTTTTGTCAATAAAGTCTCATTAGAGTCACACTCCTTCGTTTATGTATCATCTGTGCTGCTTTCTTGTCCAGCAGCAGATCTGAGTAGTTATAATTCACAAAGCCTAAAGTATCTACCATCTGGCCCTTTGCAGAAAAAGTGCGCCAACCCCTGACCAATCCATCCCATGGCCTCCTGAAGTCCACAGAACCCTCTCCCATTTGCTCATTCACCCACCTATTGAATATTTAAGTACCTATTATATATCAGGCATAATTAAGTGATGAGGATATAGTAGTAAAGAAAAAGAAAAACAAGTAGAAGAAAAGTTGTTCCTCTGATGGCAGGAAACCACACACAGTTTAAATGTATAGTAGATGACATATGGGAAAAACAAAGCAAGGAAGGAGAATTAACATTAACTTACTATGTATCAGGCACTATTTTAAGTGTTCTTCATGCACTAATCTACCAAATCCTCTCAATAACCCTATCGACACAATACTTACCGCCATTTTATAAGTGATAAAACTGAGCCATAGAAAGGGCACCCAAGTCATAGAGCTAGAAAAAGGATTGGGAGCCAGAGAGCCCGATTCCAGAGCCCATGCTCATAATTATACACTGTGATGGCTCTTTGTGCAGAAAGCGAATGGCAGGGAGTCACAATTTTAATGTAATAATCAGGGAAGACCCCGATGATAAAAGTGATACTGGTCAAAGCCTGGTAAAAGGTGAGGGGGAAGTCACATGAATGTACAGTACAGGGAAGAGCTTCCACGTAGAAACGAACACGGTGTAGAAATGTACAAAGGCCAAGAGGAGGGAGAGCTTCGTTTAGTCTGTATTTGAGAGAGGGAGCAAGGGGGAAGGGGGATTGAATTTACGCAGAATAAAATGCACAAGCTGTGGGGGCGCCTGGGTGACTCAGTGGGTTAAAGCCTCTGCCTTCGGCTCAGGTCATGATCTCAGGGTCCTGGGATTAAGCCCGACATCAGGCTCTCTGCTCAGCAGGGAGACTGCTTCCTCCTCTCTCTCTGCCTGCCTCTCTATGTACTTGTGATCTCTGTCTGTCAAATAAATAAATAAAATCTTTTAAAAAATAAATAAATAAAAATGCACAAGTCTTAACTGTACAGTTTGATGCGTTCTGACAAATGCAAACACCTCCGTAATACACCCCAAACAAGATAGCAACACTTTTATCATCTTGTGTATGTTTTGATGGGAAAACTACCACAACTTGGGCGCCTGGGTGGCTCAGTGGGTTAAGCCTCTGCCTTCGGCTCAGGTCATGATCTCAGGGTCCTGGGATCGAGCCCCACATTGGGCTCTCTGCTCAGCAGGGAACCTGCTTCCTCCTCTCTCTCTCTGCCTGCTTCTCTGTCCACTTGTGATCTCTGTCAAATAAATAAAATCTTTAGAAAACTACCACAAGTGCTCGCTTCGGCAGCACATATACTAAAATTGGAACGATACAGAGAAGATTAGCATGGCCCCTGCGCAAGGATGACACGCAAATTCGTGAAGCGTTCCATATTTTTTTCGGGGTAGCTGTGGTGCTGCTGGGGCACTGACCCGTCGTCTTCCGCCCTCCCCCTGCAAAAAAAAAAAAAAAAAAAAAAGAAAAAAAGAAAACTACCACAATTTAATAATGGTGTTTGGGAGAAAGAAAGGACTCAAGCGCTGTGGTCTACTCTGTAGAAGGACGGAGTGCCTATTTAGAGGTGTCTAAATGTGCCCACTCCCAACCTTGAACATGACAAGTACTTCCACTATCCAACAAAGGAAGGAAGCAAGAACTACAAAATCATCACCCACGGAGAGTCATCACCCACTGTCCTTTACACTAAAGCCTAATGAAACACCGGATCTTGTACATGAAAGCTGTAGGTCACAGTGGATTACCCAAGCAAAACCCACGATGATGGCATCAAACACTCCCGCAGCACTTTTTTTTTTTTTAAAACCTTTACTACCAGGTACCATATGGAACCACGGGTTATCTTACTAGATGCTATAGTTGGCCGGCGGGCTCACTTAAGTCCACGGAATATTATCACTACTCTACTGTGCTTTTCAAGAACTAAGCTACCACTCTTAATCATTTCTACCAAGCTTAGCTCAGGACACAGTGCTCAAGTAAAGATTTGATAAATAAGTGAACACCATTTATACCCATCAACACAAAATTATTCATGAGTCACCACCACACATGCTGTAGGGAACCGCACTGGGAAAGAAGGGTACGTTAATGGACTCGCTCGGCACTTCTGTGTCCTAGATCATCAACGCGGATTTTCTTTTCACTTTATTAAAAGTTCTGGCAACGCATACCCATCAAGAGAGAAAGAGCTACACGTCGAAGGACACTAGGGCAAGGCTACCAAATGACCAATATAATCAGGATTTTTCATATTTTACTATGTCAGGTAGAGTTACTGCTGCAAAATCAGATGGATAAACTCATACATTCATTCATACAGACAGATGTTTATTGAAAGAATATTTATCACAGGGGCGCCTGGGTGGCTCAGTGGTTTAAGCCTCTGCCTTCGGCTCAGGTCATGATCTCAGGGTCCTGGGATCGAGCCCCGCATCGGGCTCTCTGCTCAGCAGGGAGCCTGTTTCTCTCTCTCTCTCTGCCTGCCTCTCTGCCTACTTGTGACCTCTCTCTCTGTAAATAAATAAATAAATATTAAAAAAAAAAAAAGAATATTTATCACATCCCCACCACGTGCCAGGAACTGTGGCAGCCACGGAGGCGTCGTCATTCACATGAACACACGTGAACAATAAAGTCCATCTCACAGACCTGGATAAATGAGCCCACCTATCAGAGACAGAACCTTTTTCTCTAGCATCTTGTCTTATTTTCAACCGGCAAGCCCAAACTTGAACATTCTAAATGACTGGGGGAATACGGTGCTTGCTTGAGCTTAAAAACAAGGCAAAGAAACAATATACTTGGTTTTTACATTTTTGCTCTTTATACCATGTATACTGAATGTCTTTAAGTTATCTGAATCTCAGGATGCCTCAAGTCCTGCCTTCTGTTGGAAAGGAATATAGTATCCAAAATATCTTTTTTCCTTATGAAACTCCCTGCTGTGTGGATTTGGCTGTTGCAAGCACTGCTAGAGAAAGCTGGGCTGGTTCAGCTTCTCCTGTCCGCTACTTGTCTTGACAGGCACTTCATGTTATTCAGCTGTCCCGGTCTTCATCTTTAGTTCCCTCCCTATCACATTCTTCACAATGGCGAACTCTAAGAATCCCTACAAAATTCTCCCCTAATCTACTCCTATTGCTGCCACACTTCGTCTCAGTAGATTATCTCATACTCTATGTACAGAGAATCCCGGGGAGCTCTCCTCTACCTTACTTGCCTGTTCCTGCCTTCTGTCATAAGAAAACTTGCCACCTACGGTCAACGGGAGTCTGCTTCACCCTCTCCCCCTTCCCCTGCTCGTGCTCACTCTGTCTCTCTCTCAAATCAATAAATAAAACCTTAAAAAAAGAGAGAGAGAAAACTTGCCACCTTTATTGATCTTATCCCAGTCTTTTAAACAACTACTGCCTCTTTCCTTTCTATCTTCAATCTCTTCTATTCACCTATTCCCTTGTGCTCAGCCAATAAAATGTTGAGAATCTTCTGGACCTAAAAATCCTAACCAAAACCAAGATGTAAAAAATTCCCAAATCCTTCCCTCTGCTCTTCATAAGTTACAGACCTAGCTCTGACTCTTCATGATCACATCCCTGAAATGAATGGTCCCTACCTACTGCTTCACCCTCTCCCCATTCCAGTTTGGCTGCCGTCTACTCATCTCATAATTTTTTAAAAGATCCCCCAGGCAGTAAAAGCAAAATTAAACCAGTGGGACTACATCAAACCAAAAAGCTCCCACACAGGAAAGGTAACCTAGAGAAGAGGAGAAAATATTTGCAAATCGGGGCACCTGGGTGGCTCAGTGGGTTAAGCCTCTGCCTTCGGCTCAGATCATGATCCCAGGGTCCTGGGATCAAGCCCCGCATCGGGCTTGCTGCTCAGCAGGGAGCCTGCTTCCCCCCCTCTCTCTGCCTGCCTCTCTGCCTACTAGTGACCTCTCTTTCTCTCTCTCTGTCAAATAAATAATATCTTTAAAAAATTTAAAAAAGGGGCACCTGGGTGGCTCAGTAGGTTAAAGCCTCTGCTCCGCGGGGAGCCTGCTTCCTCCTCTCTCTCTCCCTGCCTCTCTGCCTAGTTGTGATTTCTTTCTGTCAAATAAATAAAATATTTAAAAAATAATTTAAAAAAATATTCGCAAATCATGTATCTGATAAGAGGTTAATATCCAAAATACATAAAGTCATACAGCTGAATAGCAAAAAGAAAAAAAAATCTGATTTTAGAAATGGCCAAAAATTTTTCCAGAGAAGACATACAGATGGCCAACAGGTACATGAAAAGCAGCTCAACATCCCTGATCATCAAGGAAATGCAAATCAAAACCACAAAGAGATACCACCTTATACCTGTCAGAATAGAGTCAAAAAGACAAGAAATAACCAATTCTGACAAGAATGTAGAGAAAAAAGGAACCCTCATGTGCCTTTGCTATGAATGTAAATTAGCGCCGCCACTATGGAAAACAGTAGGGAGGGTCCTAAAAAAATGAAAAACAACTGTATATGATCCCGCAACCCCATTTCTGTGTATCTATCCAAAGAAACTGAAACTATTAACTCAAAAATACACACACACACACACACACACACACACACCCATATTCACTGCAGCATTATTTGCAATGGCCAAGACAGGGAAACTACCTAAGTGTCCGTTAATAGGTCAATGGCTAAAGAAAGCACGGTGTATCTTTACCTTGAGGGTATCATGCTAAGTGAATTAAGTCAGACAGAGAAAGACAAATATCATATGATCTCACTTATACGTGAGATCCCCCTGAAAACAAAACAAAACAAAACAAAAACCAAGCTCATAAATATAGAGAACAGACTGGTGGTTGCCAGAGGCAAGGAGTTGAGGGGTGTCGAAATGGGTCAAAAGGTACAAACTTCCAGTTACAAAATGAGTAAGTCATGGAAATGCAATGGCCAGCATGATGACTATAGTTAATAATACTGTATTGCATACTGGAAAGTTGCTAAAAGATGATCATTTCACAATACATACAAATACTGAACTATCATGTTGTATACCTCAAACTAATATAATGTTGTGATCAGTTATACCTCAGTAAAAAATTAAAAAGGCTGAAAACAAAGACAGAAAAATTACCTTTTATCAGAGTATAAGTGAGATTCCGTAGAATATGGGTACAATGCAACTAAACTGAGGGGATTAAAAAAAAAAACAAAAACCAAACACCATCCCTGGTGGTCTTATTTATTTCATGAAATGAAAGAATCCTACTGCTGTCAAAGGTGACAGAAGTCCCATGTCCTCCCTTAATTTCCACCACGAGGGCACAGGCCTGGGATCTTTTCAGTGTAAAGCAAGAGCTCTTCGAATTTGCAGTTTAGAAAATGATTTGCCAAGATGTGTGTGATGTGCCTTGTGTGTGGGCCTCCTGTATTTTAAAGATCCAATAAATAGTGCATATGTAACTAGGATTTTGCCCCTGGCAGGTATCCGCTGAGAACCTCTTGTGTATGCCCCTTCTGCTGACCTGATTTTTATGAAGAGCTTAGCACCCTTCACTGGTTCCATAAATATTTTCTCATGACAGACCCCCACCCCAGGAAAAAATCTCCCACCTTACACATTATGCTTAAAAACCATGGAAATGAGAGTACAAAAAGGGAAGGAAAAATGAAAAGGAGGGAGGAAAGAGGAAAATAGGGAAGAAAAAGAATGGGGGCACCTGGGTGGCTCAGTGGGTTAAAGCCTCTCCCTTCAGCTCAGGTCATAATCCCAGGGTCCTGGGATCGAGCCTCACATTGGGCTCTCTGCTCGGCAGGGAGCCTGCTTCCCCCTCTCTCTCTCTACCTGTCCCTCTGCCTACTTGTGATCTCTGTCAAATAAACAAATAAAATCTTTAAAAGAAAAAAAGAAAAGAAAAAGGAGAATGGAAAGCAGAAAATAACTTATTAAATGCTTGCCCAACTGCGACAACTGGAACATTAGTGGCTGAGGACTCTGACGGGAAAAAGAGAGAAGCTCGCTAATAGCTAATGCAGAATCAATCACTGACATGACCCCAGACTCTGATTTGTACAGGACTGTCACCGTTCAGGAGTTTCCTGAGTTTTTCTTGACTTGCTGGGGGCCCCAGAGTGTAGTCAAGAAGCTAAAGGAGGTTAGGAAGTAGATGCCAGGGATAAATCTCTGTGAAAATAACTTACGAGGGAATAGAAAGAGAAATGAAACCCCGGTGGCCGCTTGAAATGCCGTAGACCTGTGGAGTGAGGTTAGTCTATAAGCCAAAGTGGAAAACTAGCCCAGAGGACCGATGCCAAGGGCCAAAAGGACTACTACCTGGTACTACAGATCTCTAGGTGAAATATTTAAAACATCCTTGTCCCTGGAGAGAGTATTTTAGTCCACTGGGAAACTGGAATTCATGAGGCATCCCCTAGGCTTGTCTTCTCTGAAGAGGTCAAATGCCAGAACCGTCAGGTTGCCAGGCAGACGCTGGGAGGTTAGTGCTCCTCTCTGGGGCTTCTTGGGAGTCTCTGGGATTTCCTCCAAGGGGAGGCCAGGCATGGTGATCAGGAAGCAACTAACTATAGTCACAAAGAGGTTCTGGTTCTTGGCACTGGAATGATCCAAATCTAGGACTGCTTCTCAAGGCACATGGTTGCCTCTGGAAAGATGAGGTCCTAGGCCTTACTTTGCTTGGGTATGGCATTGGCTCCAGGCTCCATGAAGAAAAAGAAACCAGTCACAGACAAACTTCTAGATTAGAAATCAACGTTTCAAAAAGTCTAGCTGAGAGGGTTGATGTATTTACTGTTTTTTGTTCAGTTAAACACGTGGCCCATGGCATGAGGGTTGGGTAGCAAGAGGCAAAAAAACTTGTTTCAGCCAACAAACTCATCCCTCATGAGGATGGCAGAGAAAATAACTCTCATTCATTAAATCTCTCTTTTTTTTTTTTAAACACCAAGAGGTCAGGTGGAATAAAGACACGTATGTTTGTTCCAATTCCACATGAGAATTCCCTGAAGAGGTGCCTTTCTCAAAGAGACTTGTAAAAACACAGCAGCAATTCCCTAAGCTGACCAAGGACCTCCACCTGTGAGAAACTCCCAGTTCAGAAGTTATTCACTCTGGTGGGAGCACAGGAAGGAAAAAAGGACCATTGGCTATAGAAAGAAAAAAAGAGAGAACTGACCTCTTATCTCAGAGAAATACTTGTATTAGGATTTAGAAAAATTTTTGTAATTTTCTACTTCACCTTAGGGCACCTGAGTAGCTCAGTTGGTTAAGCATCCACCTCTTGATTTCGACCCAGGTCATGATCTCAGGGTCGTGAGATCAAGCCCCATGTCCCTATGTCGGGCTCCACACTCAGTGGGGATGCTGCTGAAGATTCCCTCTCCCTCTCCCTCTGCTGCCCCAATTCCACCACCCCTCTGCTTGCTCACTCTCTCTCTAAAATAAATTAGTCCTTTAAAAAAAAGTAATTTTTGATTTCGTCTTAATAGTGACGATTACTAGAGCCTTTCACATAGTCAGAAAGGACCTCTGACCTTGGTGGCTTCCATGCTACTACCGGCTTATAGAAGTATGGATACCAGTGATGCCATGCAGTATCCAACCAGCCCCAAACTGTTTCCTGCAGGAGAATATGGAGTTTTACCAACAGACTGCTGGTGTTTTAAAACAGACTGCAGGAACACAAGATCTACCTCATTTAGTAGAAAGGGGAGACAAGTTCCCATGCATCCTGGTCTCTTAAGCCAGGAGAAATGAAGTATGGGTTATGACTCAATGCCCAGAAGCCTAAGAAGGTATACAACAGTCACACTAACAAGACACGCTTGGGAACAGGTAACGGGGAAAATCTAAAAATACAGATGGGGTAAACAAACATGACAAGGGCTGGGTGCCTGCGGAGACAGGGGCCTGGCAGATGCCTTGATCTTCCAGAAACTGGGAAAGGCCCAGAGGAGAAAAGGAAGACATCCTTCAGCTCAAAAACCTCCATCTCTGAAGGAATCACTAGATAGTATCACAACGACTTGCCAGAAAATTCAGCTGCAAGCTCTCAGAATAAACAGTCGGTCCAAAGCACTGGAGAGCTGTGAGTGTCAAAATTACACAGCCAAACCAGGCTTATGTGGAAACTAAAAGATATGCAAAGATGGTGTAATTAAAACAGGCATCAAGGAAAAACACACTACGCATCAACGTGTTCTGTCTTAGATCCTCAGAAGGAATGGGTAGGACATTTTATAGGTCACGGAGTCTGGCAGAAAGGCAGTGGCTGAAGCCCCCTTGCTAAAGATGCCGCTGTCGTATTGGTTTTCCTTTACCTAACACTTCGATCCAGTGACTCATGAAATGAATGGAAGGGAGATCATCGTGTACTACAGAACCACCGCCATCCACATTAAGGCACTCTGCTGGACTGGAAAAAGAGGAACTAAAATTCAGCTGTTTACAGATTTCTTCTGGTGATTTATAGGAGATTCCACAATAAGTACAGCTAGATTTCTGAGGCCAATTTATAAGGAGGCTTAACTATCGGTGGTGTGATGGGTTGAAATGTGTCTCGCCAAAACTCCTATGTTGAACCCCTAACCCCCAGGACCACAGGACAAAACCTCATTCAGAGATAAGGTCTTTACAGAAATAATCAAGTTAAAATGGGATCATTAGATCAGGTCCTATTCCAAGAGGTCTAGTATTCCAATTTAAAAAAAAAGGGATATTTGAACACAGAGACATGCAGGGACAGAAGATGATATGAAAACATAAGAAGACGGCTGTCTACCAGCCAAGGAGAGAAGCTTGGAAAAGTGCCTTCCTTCACAGCCCTCAGGAGGCTCCAAGTTTGCCAACGCTTTGATTTTGGATTTTCAGCCTCCGGAACTGTGAGAGAATAGATTTCTGTTGTTCAAGCCATCTCGTTTATCTTACCGTGTTTGGCAGCCCTAGCAAACAATTATGGGGGGCTGAGGCCTAACAAGAGGAGCTGAGTGGTAAGAGCAACAGGTTGGCCAACTGCCAGGGATGAGATGACCCAGGATCACAAAGGCACAGGGCACCCTATGAGGTGGAGTTTAGAGCACGACCGGCCTGGAAAATCCAGCTGCAGCTCCACCTTGAAGAACGAGTCTTCTGAGCAACAATGGGCTGGCCACGTTCTAGTCTTTTCAGTGACAACAGTCATCAACTGCCTTTATGACCCAGAAACCAACATGATAAGCTAATTCGATTAGATACAACGTATTTGCAATTTCAATACCATAACAAATATTTAGAGAGCAATTATTTGCTCCCAGATTCAAATTTTATTCCTACCGAGAGCCCTGGCACTGACCTCTCTAGGAGAGAGCCCATCAATGTTTGAAAATGACAAGGTACTGAATATATGCGGTTGTCTTTCACGCTTTCCTTTACAGCCCTCCCCCGCCCCGATAATACTTAGGTACTTCCATAATTCTGAAAAACGCCAAGATTAAAAAAAAAAAAAATTCAACACCGAGTTTGAAAAAAAGAAACAAACTGCCCTCAAATCAAAGGCAAAATTATCATAATGATATTTATCCAGTGTTTGCTCAGAGAGAGATTTATGCTAGGATCCTGGCAGAGGACATGTGGATATCTAACATGTATATCAAAGCGATCTAGGTTTGATGAATCGTTCTGTGCCAACGATGAACTGCTTAATAAAATGTTCAGTTTAAATGTTTATGAGATGACTCACGCCTAGCAAGAAAGAGGTCCCCTCCCATTTCTTCTCCTGCCAGGTCTCAAATACTTCAAGTCATTTTCACAAGAGCAAACATGCCATATGGAAGAATGTTGTGCTTCTCCGGCTAGCAGACAGAGACATTCTAGATGGTAAATCACTCCTGATCTTCAACTATGAGACACAGCTATGAACAAGCACAGAGAGAGCCATGCCAGCTTGGGAAGACGCATACATGTTATCCTAGTCATGCAAAGAATAATTTCTATAGCTTTCCTGGTAAAAGCGTCCTCACATTTGCAATCATTACTATATCATAACGCTTTCAGGGATTTCCAGAAGATGTCCAGGACTCGGCTTCTAAATAGGACATACAGACCTATTTTAATTTGGAGGCAAACCAACTGACATCTTGAGTCAGGGTCACTGTTCTGGCTGTGCAGGTTGTGATCTGCACAGGGTGCCCTGCCCTAGCAAGTGGAGGCGGAAATCTGGTCTGTTTGGGCCCAGAGGCTATATCTGCCTGCAGGGCCACCATTTTCTAATTACAAAAAAGCTCTCTCAAGACTAGGGCCATATTCACCTTCTTCTCTGTGGATACCCTAGGGATATAGGTCCACAGTCACCTCAGCAAAGGGCAATGATTTTAAACATGTTTAGTTCAGGATGTGAAATAGTAGGACTGGAGTTTACAGAACAAGGAGGGTGTGACTCAAAATGAGACTAGAGATGTTGATGGGGGCCATTTTGACAATTTAAAGATTATCCTAATACAGAGAAAGGTCATTGAAGGGTCTCAGCCATAGGGGTGACCTGATGTGATCTGTGTTTCTAGAAAGTTCTCTCTGGCTCCCATGTAAACAATGAATCAGAAGGGAGCGAGAGAGAATGTGAAAGGTACAGGTGAGAGTTGGTTGACAGAAAAAGTGAACCCAATGGGGTGGACACACTAGGAGATGGAATCACCAAGACTTTGTGAATGACTGGACGCAGGGCTGAAAGTGAGAGAGAGAAGGAATGATGTCCAGGATGATTTCCAGCCTGGGCCATGAAAAACTGGGCGGACGATGAAGCCGTTAGCAAAGAGCACTGGAGGACAAGCAAGTCTGAGGGATCAAGCTTATGAGTTCCGTCTTAAGAGTCAAGACTTCCATAAGACAGTGGGCTACTATGTCTCCTAGTAAACACTGGTACTGAAGTATGATATATCATACTTACTTTTTTTTTTTAATAAAATCTGAAAAACACAATTTTAATCAGAGTTTAGAAGCACTCTGGCCATACTCAAAATATGACTATACTTCTCAAATTATTCTCCATGACTGCATTCTTGTCCCTATGTCTAGAGTATTTCTGGTTGGACCAGCTGCTCTGAGAGTAAATAAATCTCAAAAGAAACAGAAGAAAAGATAGCCTACCTGGTAGGAGTTCTAGGTCACAAAACACTGTGACTACCTTCCTGTCTGCCATCTTGCCCCCACAATGTGTTCCAATCCTCACCAATGAGTTGCTGATAGATTAAGTTACCAAATTCATTAAGAGCAGTGAGTTTCAGGGCATGGTCCCCAGAGGAAGCAGCATGAGCAGAACTTGGGAAGCTGTGAGAAATTAAAACTATCGGGCCCTACCCCAGACCTACTGATTCAGAAATTGTGAGGGTGGGACCCAGCACTCAGGGCTTTAACAAGCCCTCTGGGTGATTCTAATGCACACCCAAGTTTAGGAACCATGGATAACTATCAAAAATGTTTCCTTCACGACTGCTTCCTAATGTCCTGTTGAAATTTCCTCCCAAACTGCAGTCTCTGTCTACATAAAGCTCCTTCCCCAGGTGATGTCATTCCTCATTTGACTGCCACTCTATCTCCTTCAAGGTATCTGGACACCCAGCTTCATCTCCTCCAATCTGAATCCTGCCCATGTCATTGAGTCAACTGATGGTGGTCCTGCCCTCCCTCTCCGAGTTCCTTCATTCCATACTGGCTGCACCCCCAGAACACTGCCTTGTGCTGGGACCTACAGTACGTCCCCAACAGGGACCTGCCTTTTATTTGGAGTCACCAGTCTCTAATATACAGAGAAAACCTACTGAAAGTCCAGAAGCTGGTCTAAATCGGTGTGTCTTGAGGTGGAGTCTACTGGAAGGACAATGCAAGAGTACAGATACTGAGCCCCATTTCTAGTGTCTTAAACTAGAAATTTCTGGGCACAGGCTATGCATTTTCTTTTCTTTTTTTATTATGTTATGCTAATCACCATGGAGTACCTCATTAGTTTCCGATGTAGTGTTTCAGGATGTACTGCGCTACGCATTTTGAACACACACCAAAGTTTGCTCAGTCCTGCTGTAGAGGAACCGCTATCTTGAGAACTATAGACTTAAATTAACAGCTTCTAGAGCACAGGACACTGAACTAAATTGAAACAAAATGAGAAGAGCTTATTTGGTTCCTGACCCATGGTCCACTTCCTAAATGCATTCTGCAGATTTTTAGAGTTTTAAAGCAACATCACACTTGGTGCTTTCTGTATACTATCAGTGTGTCTTCCCCAGCCTACACGTACAGAATTTGCTTTTCAGACCTAATGAATTTTATATTTTATCTTTTTCAGACCAGATATCGGAGCTTTACATGGTCATTTAGAAGATACCCTTTTCACCTATTTCTCTTGGACTTACTCAACTCTAAATTGTGAATGTTTACATTAGCTTTGAGAAAATTTAAACAGGGAATTTTAGGTGCAAAAATAAAACACCAATATAGCTGCCAAATAGCAAATGAAATTATTTATAAATACTGACACATTGTCGCACAGCCAAAAATATTTCCTGGCTATAGTTATGAACATAAAACTTGCTTTCCCCCCCCCCCCAACCTACTGCCCCACAACGTCTTTCTCTCAAGTGGGTACATGAGCTCCACCCCAACCCCCACACATACCCTAAAAACGCCTGCAGACAGATCCACAGTCAAAATAGTTACTACAAAGCATGTTATATAAGAGGAGCAGAACTGCGTCCGGAGACAAGTGGTTTTTAATACCGCTGCAAGTAGCTATGAAACAGAAGGGAAAACAACAAGCTCTTTCCTAGAATTAGCATCCAGGGTCTTTCTCAAAACAATCTGTGCTCATGTTGATCTTGTCAAACACATGCAAATCTGTTTTTAAAAACTGCAGCACTGTCTAATTAAATTTTCACTCTTTCTAAACTTCGTCATGGAAGAACTGGCACATACACACACACATCTGAAATCTATGAGAAGTACTTGCCTTGGGTGGTTCTGATGTATGCTCTTCGCTTTTATTTTTTAAAAGTTGCCAAATTCTATTTCTGAGATTCATTTTAAGAGAGTAATTTTAATAGATGCTCATGAAAAGAACTTGCATGGTTCATTCTGCCTAGCAGGAAAATGTCTGTCTTTTTAATCGAGGTATAATTTATATACAGAAAAGTCACCCTTTTTAGGCATGCAATTGGATGATTTTTGATGAATGTACACAGTTGTGTGACCACGACCAAAACAGTGAACTGTGTTGCCCATCCAAGTTGCCACATGCAGCTACTGCGCCCTTGAAGAGTGGTTCCCCCCAAAATTAGAGATACTGTAGGTATAAAACACACACGAGACTTCAAAGACTTGGTTAAAAAAAGAAAAACGAAAGATCTTATTAATTTATAGTGAAATTATACTTTACATATAGTGGGTTAAATATTAACATAGTAAAATTAATTTTACCTGTTTCTTTTTCCTTTTTTGCTGTGCTCTTAGAAAATTAGAAGTTACTGTAGAAAATTAAAAGTTACTGACTTGCATTTGTGGCTCAAGGTACATTTTTATTAGAACGTGTTTCAGAGATTATTTCCAGTCCCCAAAGAGCTCCCTCTCCTCCCTTTGCAATAGATAATCATTTCTCCACTCCCAGCTCCTGGCAACCACTGATCTGATTTCTAACCCTGAAGTCTTTCTTTTGGTTGTCTCTAAAAAATATATCCTCTTCTTGTCTTCTATCTTCTAATTTTCCATAATCATCTTGTGTTATTCTAAAAATAGTCCTTTTTTAAGTTTAAAAGATCTGGAAATGCCTTGCCTGATCATTTCTTATAGTTTTCATTAACCAGTTCCAATGCTGATAGGACCACCACCAGTGCATTGTGGGTAACAAACTGCCTTCCAAAGGAGGCACACACAAGTGGTTCATAATTGAGTGGAGACCACTGTGCAAACACACAACAGATCTATTCAAAGATGCCAAGGGAGATCTGAGCCAGAGGTGGGGAACCTACTGTAGCTTAATTTTATTTAGCTTTAGGGAAGTAGAGAGAAAGCTTTATCTGTGCTAAGAAAAGGTTGGACAGACGTGTAAAAGCATTTACGGGTAGGAGAGGGAGCGAGGACAGGAAGCTCTGGCCCACGGGCATTGCCTGCAGTGGGAGCTCTGTGATGACTGATGATCATGGCAAGAGGCAGCAAGACATCCAAGCTACATCTCTCCCCAACCCTCACCCTAGCTAGGCTCACCTATTCCCAATCTGCTTTTCTTCTAATTCTCTTCTAATTAAAATGAAGTTAATCATTTTTTATAATAGGTATTTACATTTTCTGCTTCTATCCACATTTACTCTTTATTCATTCTCCAGTTATGACATACCATCTTTCTGATTTCCCAGAATTTAAGGAAAACACAATTTAAGGCCACCTCCTATGCAAATTTTCTCCCATCAGGTAAGTTTGGGAGTTGCATGCTAGTTTTTCTACCTCTGAACTCTTGGGGTCCTTCTGGATTATCAACCTTGAGCACATCTCCCTAGATTTCTATACCTCATTCCGACCATTCCCCGCCCCTCCCTTTGCAACACCCCAGAGAACCGGAACAAAATCTTTGCATTTCAAGCATTTTATTGCGAGTCCTTTAAGGAACCATAGTAAAATGCCAACTAGGCTCTGAAGTTTCTTATTTCCTCTGAGATAACTAAAAGCACCTGCAGAGTCTACATAATCCCCATCCTCCACCCCATAGACTTTTTGTGAAAAACTCTCTCCACCAATAGAACCATCTGTCCAATTCAGATTAATGGCAAAGCAAAAACTAAACGTGAAATGGATGGGATTCATTTCACCAGGTCTCTGCTTAGCCCCAAAAGGATACCTTCCAGGCATGTCCACCCTGACTGGAAAATGGACTAGAAATGGAAAGTCTCCAGTGCAGTGCCCACGTGAAACACTGAGAAAGGATGAGAACTGTGGCGGTCCCTTATGACCGTCAGAATCCTGGAGAGGCTCACAGACCAGGCACCAAGCTGGTGGACGGAGACGCTGCTTGACAACCACATGGCTCCACCTTTCTCCTGTGGCAACTCCAGCCCAGGGGAAGGAGATGGTCAGATAATCATACAAACACCAAATAATAAAAAATACAAAAGGTATTTTTCAAAATACTTCAACCTAGGCACTTGTGACCCAAAAGGGATTATTATTTTTAACCTATACTCTGGGGCAGTTAGTATTTGAATGACTAATCAAAAGCTCATGTAGGGGCGCCTGGGTGGCTCAGTCGGTTAAGCATCCAACTCTTGATTTTGGCTCAGGTCATGATCTCGGAGTCTTGAGATCGAGCCCCATGTTGGGCTCTGCACTGGGCGTGGAGCTTGTTTAGGAATCTCTCTAAGTGCACACATGATTCTGATACACAATCAGAGCTGGAAATAAGTCTATGCTTGAATTTCCTTCTGAAGATTTTATTTTAGAGAGAGAGCACACATGAGCAGTGAGGGTAGGCACAGAGCGGGAGGGAGAGGGACAAGTACACTCCTCGCTGAGCGAGTGGCACCAGACTTGGGGCCCAGTCTCTACAATCCTGAGATTATGACCTGAGCCAAAACCAAGACTTGGACACTTAATCAACTGTGTCACCCAGGCACCCCTATGTTTGCAAAAAAATTTTTTAAAGATTTTTATTTATTTGACAGAAAGATTATTAGTAGGCAGAGAGGCAGGCAGAGAGAGAGGGGGGAAGCAGGCTCCCTGCCGAGCAGAGAGCCGGATGTGGGGTTCCATCTCAGGACCCCGAGACCATGACCTGAACCAAAAAGGCAGCGGCTTAACCCATTGAGTCACCAGGCGCCCCCTATGTTTGAAATTTTAAAATAAAATAAAAACATTTTCTCCAGAGAAGCAGTGCCAATGAAACAGGAAGTAGTTTCACTTTCCTTAACTGTGAAATAAAAATAAACCATCTACCATGCATTCCACATATATAATCTCTAATCATTACCAAAACTCTACAAGAAAAGCATTATTATCTCTATTTTGTAGATGACACAGAGCCAAGTTAAAAATGGATTTGCTGTTGCTAGAAGTGACCTAGAATTTGACAGGTACTTAATTGGTAGGCACCTAGTTGTTAAATTAATAAAAACCGGAAGAATAGAGGGAGTATTTTATTTTTTTTTAATATTTTATTTATTTAACAGACAGAAATCACAACTAGGCAGAGACACAGGCAGAGAGAGAGAGGAGGAAGCAGGCTCCCTGCAGGGCAGAGAGCCCGATGTGGGGCTCGATCCCAGGACTCTGGGATCATGACCTGAGCCGAAGGCAGAGGCTTTAACCCACTGAGCCACCCAGGCGCCCCATAGAGGGAGTATTTTAACAGAGAGCTAGGAGAAGACTGTGGATTCCCCACATTTGGTGTTGTGTGAGGCACTACCAATCCTGGCCTAAAATAGGTATAAGCCCTGACATTAGGAGATAAAACAAGACAGGCTATATGCCTGTCTGGTAACTGCATAAATAATTCTCATTTAGTTCTCACTTAAATAAAGAAGCAACTGTCTCCATCATGCAAAAGTCTGGCCACGGGCCCCCCGGGGAATTAAAGCCAGCCCCAAACAAGATTAATATCAGCAATGTGTATAAGAAGGACTGTTGGAAGGACTGAATGACAGAACAAACACAGGCTGTTACGGTGCCTGCTATTTTTCAAAATACTTCAACCTAGGCACTTGTGACCCAAAAGGGATTATTATTTTTAACCTATACTCTGGGGCAGTTAGTATTTGAATGACTAATCAAAAGCTCATGTAGGGGCGCCTGGGTGGCTCAGTCGGTTAAGCATCCAACTCTTGATTTTGGCTCAGGTCATGATCTCGGAGTCTTGAGATCGAGCCCCATGTTGGGCTCTGCACTAGGCGTGGAGCTTGTTTAGGAATCTCTCTCCTTCTGCTCCTCCCCCAACGTGTCTACCTCTCTACCTGTCTTTTAAAGAAAAAGAAAAGAAGAAAAGAAAAGAAAGGAAAAAAAAGCTCATGTAAACAGAAAATCGAGTCAATTATCTGCTGAACACCAGAGGGTTGTTGCTCAGTATAATGGCAGCCACAAATGATTTTTCATCAATGAAATGGTGTTCACGGTGGCCTGTAAGTATTGTACAGATATATTCTGTTTATGCTGAAGTGGGAATAAGAACCTATCCAACCCAGCTGTCCAAACCTTTCAAAATGGTGCCCTTGCTGAAGACTGCCACCAGTCGTCTTTTTAGATGCTCTGGAAGAAATACTCTCACTTGATCCTGACAGAAAAGCCAAATCCTCATTCTAGGCTATTGTCCCATCTACCTCTAATGAAACGTTTTGTTCGGAGTGCTACTCAAATACACAAAAGGGCACAGCATTAAAGACCTTCTAGGGCAGCTCTGTCCAACAGAACTCTGCAGCAATGCGGGAAATGTTTGTCTGCCCTGTGATAAGCTAGCCACTAGGTACAGGCTGTCACGGAGCACTGGAAATTTGGCTGGTGTGACCGAAGAAACAAATTATTAATTTAATTTGAATTTGAACGGCCTCCTGTGCCCAGCAGCTACTCTCTCTGTCGGACAGCACAGTTGTGGAGCTTATGAAAGGCTGGGTGCAGATTTTGTGCCTGCTTGCTATTAAATGCTTGCACATGGGAGACCTACAGCTCTCATCTACTGCGATTGTCCACTAGCTGTATTAGCCCATGGTGTACAATCGGCTGAGGCTAGTTCTCAGCAGCCCACCTCCAGAGGGCCTCTGGACTCTGAAGGCAGATCTGGGTAATCTGAACTGCACCAGAAGTTAAGATTGGGATAAAAATACACAACTTGGGCAGCTGTCATGGAAATTAAATGAACAAGCCTGTGAAAGCCCCTAGCAGAGTATGTAGCATCAGTAAAGGCTTCATAACATTTAACTTTGCTTTACACCAAAACACCATTCTCCTTTAATGAGGTCCATGAGCTTTGATAAAATCTTGTCTATTTGGGAATAAACCTATAACTAGAGCATAGGAAACTGTACGGTGTCCTCTCCCCACCTCCCAAAAATAGACACTAAGTATTTCAGCTAGGAATTGGATTTGGAAGAAGGATGCCCTTGTCACAATAATTCTTATAAAACAAACAAGCCACAGGAATAAGGGAATTCCCATTTTCTAAAGAACATCTCTTATAGTCTACTTATACTGCCCCCCCCCAGCGTATGTGTGTATGTGTGTGTGTATACGTGTGTGTGCGGTAAAATACACACATCATAAAATTTACCATCTTAACCATGTTTTAGTGTACAGTTCAGTAGTGTTAAAATTAAATTCATATTTACATTGGTTTCTGTCTCCAAAAATATATTAACATATTAATTACATC
This sequence comes from Meles meles, assembly GCF_922984935.1. Taxonomy (NCBI): domain Eukaryota; kingdom Metazoa; phylum Chordata; class Mammalia; order Carnivora; family Mustelidae; genus Meles; species Meles meles. The sequence goes on from NC_060072.1 coordinate 67,667,663, forward strand.
TTTACATAATTACATCTTTACATATTAACATGTAAAGATGATAGTAAAAGATGTCTACAGTAAATAAACATCAAATTCAAGAGAGTGACCATGGGAGAAGTGGGGTAGGAAGGAAAAGGGAGGAATACAAAGGGCTTTAAGTTTTATCTAGAATGTTTTGTTTCTTTAAAAAAAAATTAGGGGTGCCTGGGTGGCTCAGTCCATTAAACATCTGCCTTTGGCTCAGGTCCTGGGATTAAGCCCCACGTTGGGCTCTCTGCTCAGCGAGGAGCCTGCTTCTCCCTCTCCCTCTGCCTCTCCCCCAGCTTGTGTTCTCTCTCTCTGTCTTTCAAATAAATAAAATTTTAAAATAAATTAAAAAATTAAACATGGCAAAATGTTAAGACTTGACCGAAGTGAGTTTTAAGTATGTGGGTGTTTCTTACATTATTTACTATATTTTTATGTATTCTCTTAAATTAAAAACGTTTATTTTTTACCATATTTTACACTTAGAAGTTGCAAACACAGTATCCACGCATTCTTCCACTCACTCCCCTAATATCAACATCTAGAGATCAGGAAATTAATTTCGATATAATACTATTATAAAACTACTAACTAAAATAAAGAACATGTTGAAATCACTCTACTTTTTCCATTACTTTCTTTTACCTATTCTTGGATCCTACCCAGAATCCCTCAGTACTTTTTTAAAAAAATGTATTTATTTACTTTGGAGTGGCGAGGGGCAGATGGAGAGAGAGAGAGAGAATCTCAGGCAGATTCCCCACTGAGTGCAGAGCCCACGGGTCTCCAGGTGGCTGGGCCTCACAACCTGAGATCAATACCTGAGCTGAAACCAAGAGTCAGACGCTTAACCAACTGTACCACTCAGATGCCTCCCTCAGTACATTTGTAGTTGTTATTATTTCTCCTCGGTGTTCTGTAATCTTTGACAGTTTTTCGGCCTTTCCTTGTCTTTTATGATCTTGATACTTTGGTCAGTTATTTCGTTGAATGGTTCACAACAGGGGTTTGTCTGACACTGTCTCATTCTCAAGCTGTGATTAGGCATTATGGGCAAGACTACCACAGAAATGATGCCGTGTCCCTAGTGTATCATATGACAATGTTTGTGATAATTTTTGTATTGTTAAAATAGTTCATAATTTCAAAAGATAAAAAATAAGCAGCTATATTAGACTGGGTTCTCCAGAGAAACAGGGCCAGTAGCAAATATATGTATATGTGTACACATACACACACACACACACACACACACACACACACACACAGGTTTATTATAAGGAATTGACTCATGCATTTATGGAGATTGAAAAGCCCCAAGATCTGCCATCTGAAAGCTGGGGAGCCAGTGGCATAGTTTCAGTCCAAGACCAGAGGCCTGAGAACACCAGGGGAACTGAGAGAATCAATTCCAGTCTGAATCCAAAGGCAGGGGAAGACCAATGTCCTCGCTCGAAGGCTGTCACAACAAATTCTTCCTTACTCAGTTTTTTGTTCTAGTCAGGACTTTAAAAGAGTATGTTGAAGACTACCCACACTGGGGAAAGCTATTTGCCTTTCCCAGTCTACCCATTCAGATGTTAGTCTCATCTAGAAACACCTCCATGAACAGCCCCAGAAAAATATTTAATCAAATATCTGGGTACCCTGTGGTTCAGCGAAGACAACACACAAAATTAACCTAACAGTAGCTTAACTTCCAAATTAAAAACTTCCTACATATTTAGGTTCCAAATCCCATCAAGCCAAGTGGATTTTAGGAAGTGTTCCAATTTTTAAAGTTACCATTATCACTAGCTTCCGGCCTAAAACATTGTAAATTCATGACATACTATCATTTAAAAAAAAATCTTAGGAGCGCCTGGGTGGCTCAGTCACTTAAGCATCTGCCATCGGCTCAGGTCATGATCCCAGAGTCCTGGGATCTAGCCCTGCGTTAGATTACCGGCTCAGTGAGAAGTCTGCTCTCACTCTCCCCCACCTTCCTTTGGCTCTCAAATAAATAAAATATTTTTTAAAAATTTAAAAAGTCAAAAAATCTCAGGAGGTTTTATTATGCATGATTTTACTTCAAGAGAAAAGGTGATGATGAGCCAGCTTATATTCAGATTAACTGTGATTTAAGAGAAGCTTGACCAACAAACCAAATTAAGGCCTTAAAGAAATAAACACAAGCTAGCAAGAACCAAAAATCCCTTATTTCTGATCTCTTATTCCAGGTGAAAGCTGAGTCATCTTTTAGAATGGACCACACTGCTCAGCATGGCATCCTAAAGAGTTTCTAGGTCATTGCTTCTTTAGAAATAAGATAGCGGAATGAAATCTATATATATCAAATGATGCCCTTTTTTTTCTGGGACAAAGTGAGTGGGAACGTGAATTTCAGAGACTTTCACTATTGGAGTTGTATATTCAAATGAAATGTATATATGTTTATGCACACATAGTGGACACTTGAATAACACGGCTTTGAACTTATACATGGATTTCTTTTCCCAATACAATGTAATAGCTCCTAAGGCTATTAGTATGTAAGTTTTGAGGAGTCAGAAGTATGTTCAGATTTGCAACTGTGGCTCAGTACCTTAACCCCTGTGTGGTTCAAGTGTCAACTGCACTTGTATATATAAATATGGAGAGAGAGAACAGTGTATAAATAAACAAACTTTCAAGTCTTTTCTGAGGCTTCCCCATTTGAAACTTTTTATCATCAGGATTGCTCTAAATGTTGGTGGTTTAGGCTGGGAAATAATTTTTTCCAACTTAAATGTTTATATTTAGTTCAAAGCGTTCCATTTCCATGGGTAACGGTACCACAGCTTTTCCCTCACCTTCACAGAAAGAAAGCTACTCACAAATGCTTTTCTAGGTTCCCAGTGCTCTGGGAGGCAGTCACAGGGATTTTTATAAAAAGCCAGAGCAGAGTGATTTAGGTCTCATTATGCCAAAGAGGAAGGTGGACACCCATTTTAAGTCTTTTGGCCCACCCCAAATGTGGACACCACTGTTCTGGGCCATTCTCACGTACCACACACCTTCTGCATGTCTCTTAGAACACACAGCTCCACTCAAATTGGCTTCTTTCAAGAAACAATGGAACATGGGTTTGCTTTTGGGCTGGGTCAACTCTCCTAGGGATCTTCTAGGGAAAAGGGAGGCTGTCAGCCCCTGAGAGACAAGAGCATGGAGAGGGTAGGAGTATGGGCTTTAGACCCAGACTTCCTATGTTTAAATTCAGGTTCTAGGGTTTATGACCTTGGAATGTCAGCAAGTTATATAACTGCTCATGCCTTTGTTCCTTCAACTGTAAAACAGAACAAATAACGATACTCAGCTGATTGGTTTGCTGTGAGGATCAGACACACGCACAGAAAGTGCCTGTGTGCCTATGACACACGCACAGGACCTGGCATGTAGTAAATGCTCAATAAATGCTAGGGAGACTGTAGGTCCTGATTCCATGCCCCAGTGGGATTAATCTAGGTCCCCAGTCACTCATGGGAGTTGTGATCACTTGCCAGCTATTGGGTAGAAGGTATGGTTTTTCCCCAACTCCATCACCTGAAACAGAGTTGTCTAAAGTCTTATTTAGCAGAACCTAAAATTTAAACCAGCACAATAGTCAAAAACCTGAGGCACAGCAGGCTTTAAATGTAATCTCGTTAGGGGCACTTGGGTGGGTTGAGCATCTGCCTTAGACCCAGCTGGTGATCTTGGGGGCCTGGTATTGAGCCCCCAGAGCCCCTGAGTCAGGTTCTCTGCTCAGCGGGAAGTCTGCTTCTCCCTCTGACCCTTCCCCTGCTCATGAGTGTGCACACAAGCTCTCTCTCACTCTCTAATAAATAAAATCTTTTTTAAAAATGTAATCTTGCTAAATGGAAATAAAGAAGAAAAATATTTGGAAAGGATCTTAAGTAATGGATAGATTCCAATGAGTTGAGGTTCTTTTAAGTCAGACTTGTATTTTTTGGCTTTTTTCTAGTGTGTGTGTGTTTAAATTCATGCCTCTTTTTTGATAAATATAAAAACCTTATGGTTTCTCTTAATGCTATTTAAAACTTGACATTTTTACAAAATGGACCAAAAGCAATGTTATTTTAAGAATATACTTGTTCAAACTACACATGGGCTTTATCTCTTAAGAAACTAAGTAGGTGCCCTAGTCCCTTCCTGGAAATCATTGAACTGACCAAAAAGCAGAATTGTACAGCCTCACAGTTTACACCAGACTGGTGCCATTAGAAAGCGAAGGGTTCACAACAGTGGTTAAGGGAAGAGCAGTCTGGGAAGTGGGAGGGCTTGGTGAACAGAAGGGATGTTGCTTTCAGTTCTAGAAGAACCAAGACACCTTATGTTACTGGAGGCACTTAACAGAACTGGACAAAGATTCAGTTAACAGAATTGGTGTAAAATGCAGGCTTAATCTTGCAATAAGACAAAGGCCTAGCTGGGAAACTCGAAGAAGAAAAGGGAGGTCCTCAGCACTGCATTCTTACAAATTTCTCTATATCCATCTTCACTTTCTTCCTTCCAGTTTCAGGGTATAACAGCTTGTCCCTCTAACCCTGCCATGAGTCCCACCCTTACCCTCTTCAAAAGCAGCAGCCAATCTCTTATAATTTGAAACTCTCCCCCCGTACTGATTCCTTGCCCCTTTTATATTTGGGGATTTGGTGCAGAAACTAACCTTGACTCAGCTTCCTCCTCTTACTTTCTTATTCAGATATTTCTAAAGTATAGTCTGTATTCACTGTTCTCACTTCCTTTCCTCTCATTCATTTCTCAACCCCACGCAAACCTACAGATTCCATTCTCATAGAAGTCCACCAATAACATCCATGCTGCCAAGTCCATTGTAAGTTTTGTTTTAATCGTGCCAAGTATTTCAATATATTTTGAATTGCCTGGAAGACTGCCTTATAAATGAATACCACTATCCTGAGTACAGTCTTACAAGATAAAAGTCCAAGCTCCCTAACAGGAGTGGAAACCCTTTCATAATCTCCCTGATCCCAGTTTACCTCATCAAGCTTGATCTCCCCACACAATCAGATGTTTTTCACCGGGGTGTCCTTGCTCAAGCTGTCCCCTCTGTTGGAAAGGCCCTCTCCCCCAACCCTTCTATCACCTTTTTAAGAGAGAGAGAGAAAGAGCACAAGCAGGGGGAGAGGGGAGAGGGAGAGAGAGAATCTTAAGCAGGCTCCACACTCAGCACAGAGCCCTACACAGGGCTTGATCTCACAACCTGAGCCAAAAATCAAGACAGTCAGATGCTTAACCAAATGAGCCACCCAGATGTTTCCTCCTGAGCCTTTTTACTTCACTAATTTCTACTTCCTCATAAATTCTCAGATCAGATGTAATCTCCTCCAGGAGGCCTTTCCTGATATCCCCACCCCAATCTCACCCTGGCTGCCTGAGGAACCTCCTTTCGTTCTCCTACATTATTTTTTAAGTCCTATTATTGCACTTACCGTTCTGTCCTATAACAGGCTGTTTATGTCTGTCTCACCAAATAGGCTCTACACTCCCTTAAGGCAGGAGCCATCTTCCACACCCACGTGACAGGAGAGAAGGGACCGCCATGGCATTTGCTTTTCCGCCCTCAAGGGGGATCCTCTTCAGACCCAGACGGGATGAGCACAGAATAGGGGGAAGCAAGGGGATAGCTCTTGTGGTTTTCAGTCCTTTTTTTTTCTCTTCCCATATTTCTGACTCCAACTTGGGTCCTTGTGTTGCCATAGTAACCAACAGTCACAGAACACAGACCTCTGGCAGTTGGACTTCTAGTCACTGCAAGTCAGGATCTGAAGGATTTCTAACATCCCCAGTTTATGGCCCAGGAGCTGGCAGCGCCTTTTTCATGTGGGCAGCCGCCAGAGTAGGGCGTGACTCTGTGTGTGTGTGTGTGTGTGTGTGTGTGTGTGTGTGTGTGTATTTCTTCCACCTCCACACACCTACTGGGGCACCACAGAAAAAGCTACACTAAAAAATGCCAACAGATGGTGGGAGGATGGGCATCTAAATGGCTATAACCTTTCTGGAAAGCAATTTGATATCAACTCCAATTTATCTGTGATCTTTGATCCATCAAAGCCACACATATATAGAGAGAGGGAGACACAAGGATTTATTGATAAGGGGGTTTACTGAAGACTTATTAAAACAGTAACAACCACTTAATGGTCATCAATCTGAAAGTCATTAAAAATAACAAAATAGCCATACACAGGTTTACTGTAGGGTATGCCATAAAAGAGAGTGCTCTCCAACAGCTGATGTGACACCCACACATATGCAGGTGTGTGTATGTATATGTACAAATATATGGGTACACACATATGTACATATAAAGAAAAAGAAAAGGAAATCCACCAAAAATCTTTCCAGGGATGGTTATCTACACCTCTGGACAGTACGATCATAAGCGTATTTAATTTCATCTACATACTTTCCTGTATTTTTCAAATTTTGAACAATGATCATTTCTTTTGCAACACAAGTTGTTTCAACTGCAGCAAGACAGATGATAAGCAGTAGCAGGTGGAGAGGATTAGCCGAAAGGGTTGTCACACAAAGAAAGGCATTTTTTCAAGGGAGGGGGATGGCTTTTTTTGTCCTTCCTTAAAGAATACAAATATTGGATGAACTTCTACCAGAATGGCATAGTAACAAAGAGAAAAAGGAATGAATAACATTACCACTTAAATACCGTGACTTTCCTCTTCTCCCCAATCCCACCAAGGTTTTTCTTTCTTTTGAAGATTCCTGAGTTGAGGGAGACCTGAGAATGAATCCCTGAACTCCATGGCACACTCAACCTGCAGCAGCGACCCATCAGACAGCACAGACTGCAGCTCGCAATCAAACCTGAGCCTCTCTGTGGGTTATTTCCCCTCGGAGGACACCTTCTCCTACGAAAATACCATCTCCTGGGAAGACAAGTCTCCCAAGGGTCTTTCAATCCTTGTCCCTCCTATCCAAGGGACATGGAGGACAGAGAGTACAGGCAGACTCCTGAGGAGACAAGACCAGATTCGGGACGACCCAAAGCAGTTCTGCAAACTCAGCATCACCCTGGCCTGGGATGTTGATGTGGGCTCTAACAATTCAGGCTCCTTAGCTAGTTGGGACCTAACTGGAAGCAATCAGTGGATCAACAAGTACCCTGAAGAGAACAGACAACTGACTCTCAATAAACTGGACAGTCTTATTCAAAAGCTTGAGACATTTCTAGAAAATCAGAAAGATGATGAAGACAATGACTCTGCATTCCCTGGATCTGCCCAGGAGAAAGATTCCCAGTTGTTCTGCAGCTCTCCTCTAGACATAGCTCAGGTCAGTCATCAAGAACATGATACTTGTCAGGATTTGCCTCACACATGCCAGCATGAAGGCATCATCCAGTTTCCACAGATTCCACCAAGACTTCGGGAACATGAACTTGCTGAGGTGAGCAGAGAGATGCCTCACAGGCAAAAAGGAGATGGACCTGGCTGGTGGGTGGGGGGCAGTCTGAAATGATGTATGGAGCATTATTCCCTGCTCTGAACCAAGGTCAGCCTCCCTCAGTGTCTGACGTGGCAGAAGAGTGAGGGAGAAAGCAAGGAAAGGGTTCAGGGTGGAGCTGAAGGGAAAATACTGAGGAGCACTGAAGGAGAAGAGAGGATAGGAAAGTTAAGAAAAGTTATGATACTGCGCCCGCCCCATGTGCGTTGAAGTATTAAAATTTTGCATTTACAGTTGGATTTTTTTTTAAGACTTTTATTTATTTATTTGACAGACAGAGATCACAAGGAGGCAGAGAGAGAGGAGGAAGCAGGATCCCTGCTGAGCAGAGAGCCCAATGCGGGGCTTGATCCCAGGACCCTGGGATCATGACCTAAGCAGAAGGCAGAGGCTTTAACCCACTGAGCCACCCAGGCACCCCTACAGTTGGATTATTTTTGATAGAAGGATTTGAATTCTCTAAGTGGTAAATATTAGCCAGATTGTTATCCAGGATCTGCATATTTAACTCCTTCATTTTCTTGGCAGATGACAAGCCAGACAACTGCCAGCCAAATAACAAGCACTATAGAGACCTCCTCAGTCTCATCAGGTCAGCCAGAGGACGACGACACTCATTCCAGGACACCGACCCTCTCCTGTGTGAACTTCGGGTGGGTCTTCCGCTGGCTAAGGCAGCAAGTCCTCTCCTCACTTCTCAGGAGACCACACCGCAAGGACGCCACTAAGTGCCCTCATAAGTTGGCACGAAAGAAAAGACTCTCTCACAGAAGCAAGAGAATTCAACCTCAAGATTCCCTCGAGTTAGAACACCCTCTATCGCCAGATTTTTTAACCTTTTGATAGCCCCCATCCTACAATCCCCATGAGTTAACTGTTTCCTAATAAATATAACACATACTCTTATATTAGTCATGTCTTCCTCTTCCAGCCCACCATCTTGACTCAGGCTGAAAGTCTGTATGTTGTCTGGAAGTCTGAAATACATTCTCTGCGAATTTTAAGTAGTATTAGCCTTCCTAATTTGAAGGCATTCTTGCTCTCCTCCTCCTCCCTTCTTACTGTATTTTACTCTATTTTTATAGATTTACATCTTAATATTAACCCAAATGCCCATTTTCAGAAGGCAGTAGTATAACCCAACAGATTCCCAAGATGGTAGTGTGGTTTTGGTTGAACTTCTATAGCTCGAACAAGTGGCTGAGATACTGAGTCACTCGGGAAGCAGATTTCAGTTGGCAGCATCTCAGGAGTTCAGACGGTAGGTCCGACATTCCTGGGAGACCTGACTGGTTCTAGTGTGTGCTGCAGTGGCTAGAATAAGTGGCTCACTCGGGAGGAATGTGAGGATTGGGAATGCTACTTAACCACTCCAAGTTTAACCCTCCTCGTTCAGAAGATGGGGAAGATAATAATACGAACCTCACAGGATTGTTGGAGAACGAATGGGATAATGATAATTTCGTTGTTGCTGCTGCTATGGCTTCTCCAGAGGATCTCCCCAGAAAACCAGATCCAAGAGACATCCCAGAGGGAGAATTTCAGAGTAATTCACATTGAAGTATTTCCCCCACAGAAGCAATATTTACCCAAAGTTACAGGTTTCTGCAGATCTTGACTCAAGCAAGTCCTCTCCCAGTCCATTCCCCACGGTGTCTTCTGAAATTCCTTTACAAATGATAGTAAACTTCCCTCTAAATTTCAGCTTCTGTAAGGAAGACTGTACTCACCTCTCACCCTTTTGCCCTGACCTCTCCCTCTTACTGATATCAACTCCCCTCCCCAAGACCACTACCATCCTCCTTAACCACCCACAGGCTTGCCCAAGAGCCTTCCTTCAGCTTTTGACCTGCAGAGTTCAGGTGCCTAAAGCATCGGAGTCTTTGGTCTCAAATTCCTCCCTTTGCTCAACTTCAATTCCCTTTTCTCCTTTCTTCTTCTCTTTCTTTCTTCCTTCCACAAATATTTAGCACAAAGAAGTGCCAGGTACTCTTCTAATTTACAAAAACAGACAATCCTTGGGGCTCAGGTGGCTCATTGATCAAGAGAGAAAGCCATGTAAACATACGACCAGAACAGGTTACAGGTGATAACAGTCTGTATGAGATACACACTGATTACTAAAAAATAATTCAACATGAGGAGGTCAGTTGTTAAAAGTTTCATGTCTGAGGATGCTTGAGTTAGTTTAAGGTGGAGGACTTGAAGCTGCTGGATAAACTGCTGTGGCGTTCAAGCGTGCAATCCTGACTGGTTATATGTGAGACAGTGGGGATGCTATTGCCCGAAGAATGACAGACAGTACGATGGGAGGGAAGACATCAAACAACAGGGCCTTCTTAGCAATACACTCATGGTCACGTCCTGAGCTTCTTCACAGGCAGACTCCTCACTTTACTCAACTCTCTGAAAGCATTTCCCTGTGACTGGCTCCCTCCAACGCCCTCCCCCACCTTCACCTCTCTTTGACTTTGCAAGGAATTTTGAGTCCCATTACCGCACCTGTTCAGGAGTTTTGGTCCCTTCTTTCCGGATCCAGCCCAGGCCCCTCCTTCCCCAACTGCACGGTAGCCACCACATCTAGTAGCAATCACAAAGCCTTGCCCTTTCCAGATTTTCTTTCAATCCATACTCACCACATTCCGCAAAGGAGACTCGTGCTTTTCCTAAGGGCCAACACACAAAACACAGGAATTACTTTCTCCATTCCTGAAGAATTCCCCCCACTGCCTTTTTAAGTCCGCCCACTGCCTGGGGAATTCGTCCTTAAAGACTCCAAACTCTCAAGTTACTATGAGGCCAAGAACGATCCTTCTGGCTTAAGTTGACCACATCTTTCCAAGACGTCCCCCAGGCCCCCATCCTGCCACCCCCCCAACCCCCCCACCCCGTGACTTGTACTTTTCAGCTCTCTTTACATAATTACTTTACCTACAGACTAACTTTTAGTTCCTTTTTATTGGAGGATCCCAACACAGTGTCTGGTACAGAGCAGTCTGTCTCTATAAAACTTTTAAAATGATTTGAATATATCTTATGTCTTTCAACTTTTTCCTATATAGTTTTTGTTTTTTTTAAGTGAAATACAACAGCTTAGAGTTGCTATTCTTTAAGTTAAAAGTTAGGGGGAACAGAGTTAAGAGCAGGTATGGGGATGGAAAGGGGATAGATAGGAAGTGAACAGAAATCCATGGAAGGTCAAGAGAGGTGGAGACCCACAGACTGAGAAACCTAACACCAGGGGAGATTAGGGACTAATCTGGAATGTCAATTCAAAAAATATACAAGGAGCCTTAGTGTTGCTTTAGGCTAAAAGGATGATCTGTCTAAAAGATGCCATCTCCTACTTTCACAGCACTAGTAACCAGAACTCTGTTATTTTAACTCTTTCTCTAGTAATTAAGTCAAACTCTAAGAAAAACTCAACTGAAATGAGCTACTTGGAAAGACTGCCCCTAGTTAATTAGAGGCCCTGTTCATTAGCAAGATTGCTTACATATTTGTGCTTACTTTTCAGTGTTATATAAACCTGCTTAACAGGTATGAGGTTTATCTCTAAAATTCAAACAATGTATTTTACAAGCCTTTACAACAAATGTTCTTTATAAGAATTAGAATTTAAAATATTCATTGGGGTTATCATGCTACATCTCAGAAAGCAAGTCAAAGTGCTTAAAAACAGGAAATATTTCAATATCTCCTCATTCATTATGGTGTCAAATATGCTATGAGGCTATTAGCTACATGCTAAACTACAACAAAAGTTCTCCACTTTTTGTCACACACATGGGGCTGGAGTTAGAGGAGGCCCATTATACATCAAAAGGACTGAGAGGAAAATGGAAGTGGTCCCTGGAAGGTCCTACCTTTGCTGTGACCTTAAGCTTCGAATGACTGCACTTGCCAGACACACGCTAACCGAATTAACCAATACATTTTGGGATTCCCATTATCTTGATCCCAAAACCAAAACAACTCCTTCAAGTGAACTGCTCAACCTTGAAACCTATAAAGTTCAGCTAGTTGCACTAGAGAAGTGTTACCTTAGATATTCTTATTCTAGAATCAATGATGTCATAATGAGCCAGAATGCGGTGAAAATTTACCAAGCATACATAGAGAGCATTCAGCTTTCTCCACACACAGAATTGGAGAGACTAACGTAAATTTTATTGCCCAACCCATGTCATTTTCTTACTCAGTAGGATCTCAATGAGAGAAAAAAGTGTGTGTGCCGTACCAGCAAAACAAAATCATTTTCTTCAGACTTAATGTTGAAATTTCATGGCTCCAGAGGATACACAGGTCTAGCTCTACCTAGTTACAAAAACAGCCCCCGAAATCCTCTTATCAAATAACGAAAGGAAAAATGAAACAAATTATAAATGAATTCCTAAGCACCCTATCACAACCACCACCATAACCACAGATGCACATAAGAATCCAAAAAGAATGCTAACCCACCTGCTGTGAAGAGCTCAAGGGTTACACGGAAGTGCTTAAAAAAAACCCTGGTAGGGTTTTTTACCCCTAGAGTTAAGAATGGTTTTGTTTCGGCAGGAAGAATAGCGAAGTGCCTCAAAAATGAGTCTTTGTCCTCATATCAGGGAGATCATATGATAGTTGTCTGGACATGGAGAAGCAACATGGGGGGGTAGGGGGATAGGAGAAGAATAAATGAAACAAGATGGGATTGGGAGGGAGACAAACCATAAATGACTCTTAATCTCACAAAACAAACTGGGGGTTGCTGGGGGGAGGTGGGATTGGGAGAGGGGGAGGGGGCTATGGACATTGGGGAGGGTAAGTGCTATCGTGAGTGCTGTGAAGTGTGTAAACCTGGCGATTCACAGACCTGTTCCGCTGGGGATAGAAATACGTTATATGTTTATTAAAAAAAAAAAAAATTGGAAGGGGAGGCGAACCATAAGAGACTATGGACTCTGAAAAACAACCTGAGGGTTTTGAAGGGTCAGGGGTGGGAGGTTGGGGGAACAGGTGGTGGGTAATGGGGAGGGCACGTTTTGCATGGAGCACTGGGTGTTGTGCAAAAAGAATGAATACTGTTACGCTGAAAAAATAAAATGGGAAAAAAAAAATTCCAAACAAGAAATACATATTATAGTTATCCTAAAAAAAAAAAAAAAAGTCTTTGCATCATGAATTGCAAGTGGAAGGAGGTCTACGGCAAGCAGTGTACTATCTAGTTGCAAGATGCATGAGTAGGCTTTATACTGCATCGCCAGGAGTCAAGCTTTTCCCCCTACCCCCTCACCCCCTCATCCCCCAACAAAGAGAACAACACCCTGCTTTCAAAAGTGAAATGAGATCCTCATCAGGTAACACGGAATCACTGAGTGAGCCAGATATGGGTCGGGTGGGTACAAAAGCCTTAAGATAAATTCCCAAAAGGATTATAAACCTAGACCAAGAAATCCCCCTACCAAACAATTTGTTTACTATTCCACCGTTCAAAGGAATTCCAGAGTCTTGATGCCCTTTGGATTTCAGTCGAATATGCTTCCCAAAGAAATATTTCTGAGGCCTTTTCAAATGGGAGGGCACACTTTCAGACTGTGGCTGTTTAATGAAAATTTCTCTCATTATTACTGAATTCTCTTGGTCCAGAAGAAAATCAGAATGGTGATTTAACTTCATTTGTCCTCATCTGTGTCGATGAAGACTTATTATTTTAAGTGCAAATCCCCAAAACTAAACAGATCTCCCTCTCCTCATAGAACTTTCCCACGCACCCACTCACAAAGGCAAACACCAGACAAGTTCATTGTCAATATAGGCTTGGAGAGTTGTTTCCATGTGTCCCTTTCATCACCTCAACAGCCCTCTGTCTTTGGGGCCTAGGTTTCTCCCCAAACAGGCATGATGATGAAAAGGAGAATTCTTTGCCAGTAAAGTGACCACAAATTCAGTTAGCACCCTATCACAACCACCACCATAATCACAGATGCACATAAGAATCCAAAAAGAATGCTAACCCACCCGCTGTGAAGAGCTCAAGGGTTACACGGAAGTGCTAAATCACTACACTGTACACCTGAAACTCATATTCCACTGTATGTTAACTAGAATCTAAATAACAACTTTAAAAAAATTGAATGCCAAAGCCATTGGGCGAATGGTTGTTAAGGAAAAAGACATGCACATGGTCTCGGGGAACTACCCGGCAGACTACGCATTAGTTATCAAGGGGATTAGGTACCTTCACAATAGAGAGAACTGAACACCAGATTAACCAAACGATTCCATTCAGCCTTACCAACATCATGCATCTTCTGTTGCTACCACTTTTGTGATCACCCTGACTTGGATCATGAGGAATCCAACAGTCAAATGAATCCAGAATATAAGAAATTCTTCTCGACAACCATCTTAGACTTTTCAAACATGTTAACACCATGAAATACCAAACAAAAGAGAACAAAAAAGTCAGGGAAACCAGACAATTCACAAAGGAGACCAAAGAGACACAATGACCAATTGCTATTCATAATCCTTCACTGAGTCATTCATCAAATTCTCAAAATGGTGATAAAAAAAAAATTTCTTAATAGATGGACAAATATGAATATGGACTATATCTTAGGTCATGTTATTATAATAATATTACTATTATCTTAGATTCATGTTATTATAATAAGAATATTATGGCTATGTAAAAGAATGTCCTTTGTTCTTAGGAAATTAAGAGTGAAGCATCACGGTATTGGTAACTTACTTTCAAATGGACCAGAAAAAAATAGAAAATGAGCAACAAAGATGGGAAAAATGTTAAGAAAAACTCCAATAGGTAGGAATCTAGAAGATTTTTATGAAAATAAAGTATGACATTTGCTATACTTGTGTGATAATAGTATCTTAAAGATGTACATATTTAAAGCATTAAAATCTTTAAACAGAACTTAGGCATTGATTTCTCAAATGATATAGGCCTGGCAATTCTCTAATCTGGATTCATTCATTCATATTGGCACCTGCCTTTGGATTCACCACAGGCTGCAAGGAATTTTCAGTCTCCTGGGTTAATATCCATCCCACAAGTCCCTCTAACTGTAAAAAGTTGATCCAGTTGAAAGCAGACCAGCATCAAGGAATTTTTTAGAAACTTTCAGATTTTAGGAGTTTATTTAGCTTTTGTTGAAATTTAAAAGAGTAATTTTTGCTGAATGGTGAGCTAGGCTCTTTTTTCATTTGAGTTATCACAAGTTCCAAGGCCTGGAGACCTCAAGTTTACCTTCAAAAAAGACCTTCTTGGACATTTTCTGTTTTTCCCAAATCAAGCAGCAACCTGCCACTTTATAGTACTAATTCTTGCATACTGTTTCCAACATTTCCTTTTATTTCCAGCAGTGCGAGAGTGTTTTGCTTTTTAACCCTAAGAAGCAGCATATGCATACGGTCATCTATAAGGCGCTAAATATACTGGGGAACTTGTGAGAGCAAAACAGAGTGCTTCTAGAATCCTTACTAACAGTTTTTGGTAAATTCGTCTTACAGGATTAAAGTTATAGAGTTTTTTCTTATGCAAATTTACATATTCACATATATTAACACTTTGCAAATAATTCAGAAAGTTCAGAGACTCCTTGAAGACTATTGTTCAAACCCAGGTTCAAAACCCGAAGTTCTCAAACAAAACTTTCTGGCTTCAAGTCCCAGGCCTACCTCTTATTTGCTGGGGATGCAGGGAAGTTACTTAACCTCTCTGGGCCTTCCATTTTATCTACAAAATATGATCCTAGTAGTACTAACCTCAAAGTGTTGTGGTGAGGATTTAGAAAGAGTGCCTGGCACACAATATGTGCTTACAAATTTTAGCTGCTGCTAGTTGCTGTCACATATTTCCTTTTTAAAATCTTCCTGTTAAAAATCTGCCACAGCTCCTTATGCCTATAGAATTATGTCCAAGCAAACTGTCATTAAATCGCTCTAAAATCAGATCCCAATGTACTTTTCCAGCCTTATTTTATAATGCTCTGCACTCACCCCTTATGTTCCTTGAGGTACTCATTCCCTGTACTTTTTTGCCTCCGTGCCTTTGCTTATACTGTCCCCTCTCTTTGCAAATGCCCCAACCATGTTAGTCTACCCTGCTACCTACCTACTCCTAAATGCACCCTTTCAAGGTTCATGTTAAACTCAAGCTCTTCTGCGGGAGTGAGCAGGCTAGAAATAATCTCACCTTCCTTTGTGCTACCATAGCACTCCCTGTAATAAGTGCACGTTTTATCATGTTTTACAGAAATGTGCTGCCATGTCTCCCACTAGACAAAAGCCCCTGTGTTCTGCTTATCTTTTCTTTTCATGCTCCAAAGTCCCTGGCCCAGTTTCTTGCACATGGTAGCTCCATGATAAATATTTGGTGAAACGAATGGTTAATCTACAAGAAAGAATTGAAACAGATAATATCTGAAATTGCATGTCATTTCCTCTCATATAAAATTTAACTAGCTTCTATTTTAATTAAGTCTAGTCCCTAGATATTCATATTGAGGGCCACCGAGCGTGGCATAGTATAGATGTTTCCTGAGTGGAAAAGCTCAGTTTTGTACAACAGACAAAGGGACGCCTGGGTAGCTCAGTTGGTTGAGCAGCTGCCTTCGGCTCAGGTCATGATCCTAGCGTCCTGGGATCGAGTCCCATATCGGGCTCCTTGCTCGGCAGGGAGCCTGCTTCTCCCTCTGCCTCAGCCTACCTCTCTGCCTACTTGTGATCTTTCTCTCTCTGTCTATCTCTCTCTGATAAATAAATAAAATAAAATCTTTAAAAAAAAAAAAAGCTAGTCAACAAAAGAACAGTCACATTTTTCTATTTGAGTAGAAATTGATATTCTACTCTTTTTTTTTTTAACTTGAATTTTTCTAAAGTCTTCCTATTTCCAAATCCTCCAGATAATGTTCAGATTCCTTCACCCGTTCAAATACATTTACTGAACATAACATCCTAGAGGCTGTGCACCAAGATAGTTAGAAAGACAATTCCCTTGAAGGGCTCATAATTGTCAGGGGGGACCGACATCTTACCAGACACAGCACAGGGGACGATCTGGGAGAAGAAACAGACAACACTGGCAAAGGGAACAGCTTAAGCAAAAGCCAGAAGTCCTAAAAGGCATGCATAGCAAACAGTGCAAAGTGTAGTTTTGCTTGAGCACAGGGAGGTAAGAGACAGAGAAGTCTGAAGTGCCGGGATGGAAGCCAGATCACGAAGGAGTTTTGAACTGTATCTTCCGGGGAGAATGGAATTTTGAAGCAAGCTATTGAGATAATTAAATCCAGAAAGGTTTCTGATCACAGCAGCATGGCAGTGGGACCAAAGAGGAGGGAAGTTGGCAGCAGGAATAAGAGGAAAAAAGAAAAGAAACAGCCAGCCAGGCTATGTGGTGAGATGGAGAAGGACTAAAATGCAGTTTAGCCCTTATGTAGTTTTCTCAGTATGGTTGGCAGTCCTGCTGTTCTTCTCCCAGACCAGCTGCAACACCCTCCATGCTACACCAGCTCCTGGACTCTACTTTCTCTGACAATTAGTAAGTATTTACATGAGCTAATTTAATAAATGTAGGAGACAGGCAATCATCTAAGCTGAAGAGATGCATCAGATTCCTCAAGTGACCTGAAGTAGGTCACCAGGCATTACCAACATGACTTCTTCTTGTTCTTCCATTCGTTCATTCATTCATTCTAGTCGCCCACTCCCTCACTGGGGTTCCACTATGTGCTGGCTGTTATCACTTCAAGTCAAGGACACGGGGATACATAAGACCTTGCTCCTTTCCTCCAGGTGTTCAAAGCCTGGCAGAAGCGTTGTCATCCATTCAACAACAGGAGTGACTAACAGGGCAAGCTGTCTGTAACGGTCTTCATCTTACACGAGGCTGTTTAAAGATGTGTCTGGATAACGGTCACAATACAAACTCAGAATTCATTTTTACCTTAATGACTGGTTTGGTAAGTGAACTACAGCACTGAACTGAAAAGGGCTGCTGCCACAATAATTGGGATTACTTTGCTTATGTTACACAACAGGTACCTGCGGATGTGCCCCCTCACTAAAATTCAATTGTAACCCCAAAATCAATACAAGCAGTGTTCTCATGGACACTCACGGGCATGCAGAGCACAGCAAAAAATGTGAGTTGCCTGTGAGCCCGGTCCCAGTTGAGGGGGAACAAGGCGATGCTCTGCCTTCTAGTTGCAGATCAGCACTCGTACTGTAAACTCCTGTTTCTAGGGCACAGGGCTAAGCACAAGAGGACTGTGATGTGCCTTGCAGAGAAAAACGGGTATGTTAGATAAGCTCTGTTCAGGGATGGGGGCGCCTGGGTGGCTCAGTGGGTTAAAGCCTCTGCCTTCAGCTCAGGTCATGATCTAAGGGTCCTGGGATCGAGCCCTGCATCTGGCTCTCTGCTCTGCGGGGAGCCTGCTCCCCACCCCCCACCTCTCCTTGTGTCTCTGCCTACTTGTGATCTCTCTCTCTCTCTCTCTCTCTGTGTCAAATAAGTAAATAAATAAAATCATTTTTTTTTTTTAAGCTCTGTCCAGGGATGGGTTAGAGTGCAATTGATTGTGAGTTCAATGCTAATGAATCAACAATATTAAATAAGGTGCCTTAAAACAGAAACAAGGCCATGGAGGGCACCAGGGTGGCTCAGTCGGTTAAGGGTCTGCCTTCAGCTCTGGTCATGATCCCACGGTCCTGGGATTGAGTCCCGTATTGGGCTCCCTGCTCAGAGGGGAGTCTGCTTCTCCCTCTACTTCAACCCCCTGTTCATGATCTCTCTGACTCTCTCTTTCAAATTAATAAAATCTTTAAAACAACAGCAAAAAAGAAACAAGGTTATGTACTCATCAACTGAGAAAATGTTGTGACAGAGACTGACAGGAACCTAAACTTACACATGCCCTGAGGCCAATGGCTCAGCATTCACTAATTCAGCACCTGCAGTGACTGCTGCAAATGAGAACTGACTGTATCTATCAGGTAGAGTACAAACAAACAACCATCTGTAGTGCATGATTTTCCTCAGCTCCCCCTTCTGAGGATTCCGGAGGGCCACAAAGGGAGGAACCAGAAAACGCTTTCTGAATCCTACAACCCTCCAGTAAAATGAGTGAGCATTTTTCCACGCCTTTAGAGTCACTCAGACTCCCAGGGAAGTGCTTGCTGCTGTACTGGCTGGCTAAAAAGGGGAGGCCACAGAAAGGGCCAACAGGCCGGGGGGTGCTGTGGATCAACGTAAACAGATGTTTTGGGTGTCACTATTTTCTGCTGCAACTAGTCTTAGTTGGAAGGTCTGATACTCCTTGAAGGTCATTTGCTTACCGCTTGATGCTTGTTTTTCTTACTATCCCAACAACACAGGTGGTCCCCTCTGGGATGAGAGGCTTCAGAAAGGGCTGTTGTGTGCCAGACCTCACTCAGGACCAATTTCAACTATGAAGAACCAAATAATCCATTCTTTAATTTCTAAAAGTTTACAAACTGCAAGACTATATAAATCCCACACATCATCCAAAACTTGTGCAAATGCCCCAGGATTCATGTTTCCCTCCGTAAAAGCTAATCCCCTCAAGCAGGAAACAACTTCTGGACACTGGTATATTGGAAGCTGGTATCCTGGTTCCAGAAATCCCATGCATTAGAACCAGAAGCATTCACCAAGAGTTCCATCCTGGGTCTCCCTCCCTCCCAAGGTTGACATCGTGTATATTTGTTAAACAAAACGGTCATCCAAGTTCAGACCTATTGAAAAGCTTCCAAGCAAGATGAGAGGCCAAGGCAAGGGGGAGGAACAGCTAATCAGAAATCAAGGGCAGGAAAAGCTGGACCCAAAATAAATATAGTACAAAATGCCCAGAATAGCCCAGAAAGACAGCTGATGACCTTTTCTTCTAAAATCTCTTAATATCACAGTATCAAATAGCCTATGTATCTAAAATCAAGCACAGAACCACTACCACAAAGGTAAGGAACAAAGCAAAAAACAGAAAAACAGGAAAAGCTGGTGGTACAGTGACAATTTGTTTTTTAAAATACAAACTAAAACACAGAAGACAAATACAATTAATGCACAGTACTGACGAGTCCCTCACTGGCGAGGGATTGACCTTGGTTCAAGGCAATGGTCACGGGAAGCTGTTGAGGCTATTTCGAGCTCTGAAAGCTACCATCATTTCTCAAGAGATAGCATTTTTTCTTTTTGCCTAAAGACTAATGGGTCCTGCTACAATGGCTGTAAATGACTGCACTCCTAATTTAAGTCTCCTCTTAATTGAACAAGCTCTGGGCTGTGCCTTCTCAAGCAGAGGGCAGCATCTTGGTATTCAAGAAACACAAAACACACCTGGGACACAACCTCATTTCTTTGATTATGATGCACAAAGCCTTGAGCTATTACTAAATAATAGATTTAAGAATTGCTGAAACCCCTTCTCCCTCATCCTTGCTCCCTAAGCCATAGAGAGACTTGGCTGATTGAAACTCTGGGGCCAGAACCATGCTTTTCAAAGAATGTCGTATTAACCCACAGATCCACTACATGAGAGCCAAAGTTCCCTCGGACCCTCTTCCTTCTTAAAAAAACTGCTGAGACTTGGGGCGCCTGGGTGGCTCAGTGGGTTGAGCCTCTGCCTTCTGCTCAGGTCATGATCTCAGGGTCCTGGGATCGAGCCCAGTGTCAGGCTCCCTGCTCGGCGGGGAGTCTGCTTCTCCCTCTCTCTCTGCCTGCCTACTTGTGATCTCTTTCTGTCAAATAAATAAATAAAATCTTAAAAAAAAAAAACCTGCTGAGACTATATGCGTCAGTATCATCAGAAGTGCTAAGTGCTTTTAGTTAAATACATAAATGCAGAGCACTTGAAAGAAAAACAACCTGTCCCTGTAACCTGTCCCGTTACAGAGCCAAGGCCTGTGTGTGTACACACCATCCACATATTTTGATTATTTATTTGCAAAATGTGTAAACATTTCCTTTCTGTCTACAGTTGCACCCTTGCATATCTGTATCAAGGAGAAAAAAAAATCAAAGTTACTGACTGCCAATTTCCTAAGGGGTGGGGAGAAAACAAAGCAACTGAGAATAAAAAGACGGCTGTGGCTTTGGTCCAGTCGAGCAAAGAGCTCAAGCAGCCCTCAAACTCCATCCACACCCTCGCACACAAAGGAAGCAGCTGCTTAAAGGCAGAGTTCTAAAAGCCCAACCACACCTCCCTTTGATTGTAAAGGAGATCCTAGATACTCTGTAGAAGAGGGAGAGAGGACTAAAGGGGGACAAATGGAAATAAAAATCTTTTGTGACTTTCATAATGAAAAGAAATTCATTTACATATTGCCTCAAGTTATAATGAACCAATAAAGCTCAAGACATAACACATATGTGACACGATTCCAGTCAGATCACCAACCCCCAGCAGCACCTTGAGAATCCGTAGTAGGAATTTACCTAGCATAGGGAATGTTTGGTCCACAAAAGGCAGTGGGGACATAGAAAACTTCAACCTCCCTATGATAATTAAAGTGAAAAATACCAGGGTATGGACAAAGAGGGCCCAAAGGAACAGAGCTGGGGGGTTGCTTTTCTTTGGGACACCATTATCTCAGCGGCCTGCTCAAAAACCACTACATGAGGGCACCCAAGTGGGTCAGTCAGTTAAGTGTCTGCCTTCAGCTCAGGTCATGATCCCAGGGTCGTGGGATGGAGTCCCACATCAGCTCCCTGCTCAGTGGGGAGTCTGCTTCTCCCTCTGCCTCCATCCCTCCCCGCTTGTGCTCTCTCTCTCTCGGATAAGTAAATAAAATCTAAAACAAACAAACAAAATCTAAAAAATCCCACTATGTGACAAGGTGGAGAGATTACATAAGCATGCCTGCTTGATGACACGGACAGTCCCACGGCCTTCCTCACCCTGAAGAAGAGAAGACCCCACCAAAGCCAGAGCAGAGGCCCCATATCATTCTTGTGCCCGGGGCCACTCAGCCTCCAAAGGGGTAGAACCAGACAGCTTTTGCCATCGCCACCCGTGATCTCAAGAACCATAAAAACGATGGAGAGACCGGGGGTCACCTCTGCTCTGAGGCAAATGATATTTCTTCTGTTTGCCAGTTATCAGAACATCTAAATGACTGGAAGTACTGAATTTCTTAGTTTAAATTTTCCCTATATGTCCTCCTGCATCCTCTTATACTTGGGTATAAGAGGACAAAGGTCAGAACTTAAAAATAATAATTAAGTAATAACACGATTTGGTATTTATTCTCATTTTATTAATCCAATGTCATTTCTCTCAGCTCCACTGGCCTCTTCTTGAACTAAACATGTAAAGCAGTTTCAACAACCAAGAGTGTCTTCACTGACTCACCCTGGGGAGGGATCTGCCAAGAACACATGGACAAATGCTTCCTTTCCTCTTCCCTCAGATTTCAGTTTAAGGCGAGGCAAGTAGGAAAACATTTATTAGTTTTCACCATACTTAAAAAAGAAACTAGTCTTATATTCTAAAAAGAATTACCTGAAAAGTCCTATAAAGAATCAGATGCAGAGTCAAACCAGCAACATCCATAATAAGATTCAGAAAAACAGTAAGAATAAGGACTATTCTCTTTAGCGCCCATGCAACACATCCGAAAGCACACGGCTGAGACTCTGCAGCAAACTGTCCCAGCAAACCTATCAGATCGGCACATTAATATCCCTTCTTTAGAGATGAGAAGCTAATCCAGAGAGATCGTGGGAAAAGAAGGTGAGGGAGCTGTGACTTTCACAAAGAATCGTCACACAGCAAGGCCCCCAGGCCCACTCCTCATATCTGTTTAAAAATACTTTTTTCTCCCCCAGTTTGGTAAGTCTACCGATTAAGTCCATCTTAGCTCAAGATTCATACATTAGGGACTGGTTTTTCCAAGCTTCCTTAAAAGAAAATTAGACTTAAAAAGAAATTTGACAAAATCAGAATAAATTTGTTCAGAAAATGCTTTGAGAGCTCCTTCTGAGATTCAGCCTCCCCGCCTGGATCAGTATTTCTTTATTCATCTCTTCAGGCTCTTTAGGTCTCACAGCAGAGATCCTTCCCCTGCGTTGTCAGCTTTCCAAGCTCTTGATCTGGCTGACAAGATATCCTAAGGATTTCTAGGGTAGCCAGGATGTCTATCACTTCTGGATTTAGTTTCTCTTCCTCTCTGTAACCCCTTCCTAAATCCAAGCAGAGCCCTTGCTGTCAGGGAGCAAGTCTTCCCACACCACACACAGAGCAGACAAGGTCCCACCTGGCCACACCCTCAAGAGCAATCTGCCAAAACATCTTCATCTGCTCCTGACTAGCACGCTCAGACGGTCAGGCTGAGGCAGACAAATCACCTAAAATCAGCGTGTCTGCTTCCAAAGATATTCATTTAGTCCAACATCCCTCCCCAGATCGGCAGAGTCTAAATTACTGAGTAGTCCCCGAACAAACAAAATACAGTCATCACCAGAAGACAGGCACGAAAATATTCACTGAAGCATTATCTGTTATTCATCCAAACTGGATAACCACCAAAATGTCCAGCAACTATAAAACAGATACATAACTGAATACCGTGAAACCGAGGAGAATGGCGGAAAAACTATAAATATTGGAGATAAATTTCACAAATAATAAGAAAAATTCACCAGGCACAAAAGAATATATAGGACATGATTCTAGTCACATGAATTTTTTTAAACAGGCAAAATGAATTAATGAATTAATTGGTTATTTCCAAGGGCATTTGGGGTGCTGGCAATTTTCCATTCATCTGTGTGCTGTTACAAAGTTGTACTCACTTTGTGACAATTATTCCATCAAGCTATCCACTTATGATTTGTGTGCTTTCCTCCATATTTCCATAAAAAGCTGACTGAAAGAGACCTCAGAGAATATCTGGTCTACTCTCCTCAGTTGGCATAAATAAAAGTAATTGTTTCCCGTGTACGTTAAATTATCGCAAGGACACACAGGAAATCCACGGAAGGGCTGGGACTGGACATTGCATCTTTTCATTCCCCATCCAAGCACCAAAGCTCTCTCTCAAATGTGGAAGGATGTTTCTCCAATTTCCTTCCTTGTTGTGACTATGGCCAAGGTTTTGAAGAATTAGGATCATATTCCTATTAAGAATAAAACCCGGGGGACGCCTGGGTGGCTCGGTTGGTTAAGCCACTGCCTTCAGCTCAGGTCATGATCCCAGGGTCGTGGGATCGAGTCCCACATCAGACTCCTTGCTCAGTGGGGAGCCTGCTTCTCTCTCTGCCTCTGTCTGCCTCTCTGCCTGCTTGTGCTCTCTCTCTCTGATAAATAAATAAATAAAATCTTTAAAAAAAAAAAAGATTAAAAAAAAAAAAAAAAGAACAAAACCCAGAAGGCTCTAGTCTCCTACCAAAGCAGGGCCAGGAAGAGCATTTTAAACACCACTTAGGATATGGCCAGTCAGAAAAAGTCAGCGCCATGTTCACACACTAGGTTTTGCCACTTACCAGTTGTGTGACCATCAGCATTCTCCCTACCTTTCTCTGAACCTCAATATCCTCATGTATATCCCTGAAAATATTAACTCGTCCCTTGCAAGGTTGCCATGACAATAACACAAGGTGTCAGAGCAGGGCCTGGCACATCGCAAACAGAAAAAGTATGTGTTGAATACTGATTGACTTGAATGAGTCAAGCACATGTCACTTAGCAGATGCTCAAGAAATAGTTAGGTGTTATTATTATTACTAAACAAGAATACCAGGGAGGAAGGGAGTAAATAAGCTTATGTGAAAACATCTCATTTTTCTAAGCCTATAGGGTCATTAACAGGTTGACCCAATTCTCACTAGCTTCGATGTGGTACTGAAATGGTCTGGGGGACAAAAGGCAACAAAGGATTTGAGAAGAAGGCAGTACTGTTCATGGGCTACCTGCTCTGTATGTCTGTTCTTGGTGCCAAACAGATTTGCTCACAGACTGCCACACCATGTCAAAATTCTACAATCATCCATGTTGGTCATTGCACTTCAAGAATTAAAAAACTTTTCAAGAGGGGGATGGGTCATCAGTTCTCATAGACTTAATGAGTCAACCAACAGAGTCAAGTAACTTTACTACTGGGGAAAAATATACACACTGAACATACAGAAATTACCTTTCTATATTCAGGCTTTAAAGATGTCAGAAATAAACCATGGAGAGGAGAGAGTTTACTCACATTTTAAAAAGCAAGTCTAAGATGGATTTTTTTCCATCAGTTCTTCAAACCTCCCATGTACTTATTGGCCAACTGGTCCATAAAATTCTTTTATACTGGAAAGAAACAACTATAAAAAAAATTAAAACTAATTTCAAATTAGAGCATACCAGAAAAAAAAAAATAAAGCTGACAGATGATAAATTATTCTATAAGCAACGAAGAGCATCTAACAAGGTAACACGTGTAATTAAAAGCAAGAAAATGTGGGATGCCTGCGTGGCTCAGTCAATTAAGCAAGCACCCTCCTTGGGCTCAGGTCATGATCCCTGGGTCCTGGGATTGATTCCCACATGGGGCTCAGCAGGGAGTCTGCTTTTCCCCCTCCCTCTGCCTGCTGCTCCCCCTGCTTGTGCTCTCTCTCTCCCCTTCTTCTCTCTCAAATGAATAAATAAAATCTTTAAAATTTAAAAATAAAAAAATAAAAACAAAATGTGTAAAGGACCAATAGATTTAACCAACTTCCTTCTAGTTATCCTTCTTTCCCTCCTCCTCCTTTCTTCTCCACCCCTCCTTACCCCAGCACTCCCTTCTTCTCTTTCTTCCTTAGTTCCCAGTTGCTAGGCAACCTCAAATATTCCTTGAAGCCTGAGTTTCAGGAGAAAACCACCAGCATTCCTTTTTATAGCACAAAGTACCTGCACCATGTTAGACACTCTATGAATGTTTGTCAAGTACATAAACACACCACAATTTTACTGTATTTAGTTGTTAAGGTCAAAAAAAAAAAAGAAAAAAGAAATCAATTAAAAAAGGGGAAGTCAATCAATTAAAAACATCAATATGTAGAAAATATGGTAGAAACCTATACACCCCGTGTTCTAGACTTGCAACTAGACTTAATTTCCTTACTTCTTGTAAATAACATATTCTCAGGAAAAAAAAAAATCCCAGTACTATATGAATGGAATGTACATACTCACCATTACAGTAATAAAATATATTTTGGAAGTAAAGGAATATTTAGGAATAAAAGTTCCTTTTGAGGTGCTCACTATTCAAATACCTCATAATACCTCCATCTAAATAAGAAAGCAAGAATCTCCCAGTTTAGTACTACAGATAACCTTATACGGGGTTATCAAATGTACACAGAGTCAGAGCCAGTCCCAGACCAAATTATGAAGGAGGAGTATGGCTCCTTGCTTCTTCTATCTATGCTTTTGAGGAGTCAGTGACCCCAGATGTTTATGTAGGGAAGAAATAGGATCAGCACTAAGGTCCAAAAGGCTTAATGGATAGCTTTCCTGGGGATATTTTCATTTGAAAAAGAGCTTCAAAGAGGCAGCTGCTTAACACAGAAATAAAATGCATTACTGACAATGGAATTTCAGGCATGAATGGGGGATAAAGGCTGTCTTAAATCTCTCAACTCAGGTAAGCATCTGTCCATTTGGTCACCCTTAAAGCTGGCTTCATATATAACCCATACAGACACACCAATCCAGGTGAACTTTTAGCAATTAATTGTGTATACATAGGCAAGCCCAATATTAAGACTAATGTGTGCTCCAAAAATAAACAGTTATATTCATCAACAGTTTTCAAAGTGAGTGTGCAGGAACACTACTCCCGTAGGTGCTTCTGAGAACGGAGTCCAGAGTGAGTGACATGGGACAGCCAACACAGCAATTTCACTCTTGTCTGTGTTACATTGAGATCCAAGATTTGGCTGGAGAAGTGGTTTCCTTGAGTGCTCATAAAAGGATTGAAATTAACAATTACATTAACAGAAAATTCCCATGAGTTTATAACATAACTGATCTGGAACAATAATCACAGCAAAATCCAACCACATTTCTAGCAGGGCCTTTATGGGGGATCTGAGTTCTAGCTGGGGTCCCAGAGCACAGGTCAACCTGGGTCTGAGTAGGCCTGAGCCTGGCCTGTGACCCCTTCTCCTGCCCTGGAGCAAACAGCAGGAGGAAGGACACAGACATTGCCAGGAGGAAGGGACCAACAGTGAGGGGACAGCACTGAGATGGGGAGAGCCTGAGGATATTCCAGAGGTGGAGAAACAGGGACCTCCGCAGGAGCAAGACACAGCACATTTCTGTGAGTCAGTTACATCCCCAGGCCCCTTCCCAATCCCCATCGGCCTCCTTGCTAGAAACTACATGTGCAAGGTTTAGAGGTCAGCATCTAAATACAAACGAGGGCCTATAGGATACAGATGAGGATGGAGAAAATCAGTGGAATGGTTTAAAGAGAAGAAAAATACATTCCATATATTTTATCCCATAAAACCCAATTCTAAACATGTGCAATTTAAAAAATGTTAAAGACTTGTAAGAAAGTGTTGCCTGAACCTGCTCCAGAGGAATCCATTCAATTGAGAAGCAATGAGTATTTTTAGTTCCTCCCTTAGCACAGAGCTCTGATTATTTGGCCCAATCAAGACTGAATACATAAAAACACTTATAAACATGAACCATTAGATTTTTTGAGTTTCCATCATGAGCCTTGTTTAAGTAAGTCAAAGATGTCCTTTGTCACACAGTTTTGATCGAATGCAAGCGACTTTAGTCATTTCCTCAGAAACAGACAGAAGCTATAAATACG
This sequence comes from Meles meles, assembly GCF_922984935.1. NCBI lineage: Eukaryota > Metazoa > Chordata > Mammalia > Carnivora > Mustelidae > Meles > Meles meles. The sequence goes on from NC_060072.1 coordinate 67,695,002, forward strand.
AACCAACACAGCCACTCACAAAAAGGTTCGCTGACAAGTTTAATTTAAAAAGAACACTTTATTAAACTGAGAAGTAAGCCACAAAAAAATTCAAACCCATGCAAACAACATTCCTAGCAGAAAAACCTGTTGTGTAATGGCAAGGATAATTACAAATAGCCTGTTATTTGACTCACACATTTTTCCTACACAAAAATGAAAAATTACAACAAAAAAGTCTGTATTTATGTTTACTATTTTTTTTAAAGATTTTAATGATTTGACAGGGAGATAGAGAGCCAAAGAGCAGAAGTGACAGAAAGAGCAGAGGGAGCAGGAGAAGCAGACTCCCCACTGAGCAGGGAGCTCAATGCTGGGCTCAATCCCAGGACCCTGAGATCATGACCTGAACAGAAGGCAGATGCTTAACCCACTGAGCCACCCAGGCGCCCCTGTATTTGTGTTTATTTAATAAAACAACCCTCAGCATCTTGCCCAAATCCGATTTCAAATTCTAAGAATAATCCTCCAGACCATTAAGTGACTTCAGTATATCCTTTTGAGATGGGAAAACACATTCCTATTGCTTATTTTCTAAATCACTTCAATCTTCTAAAGCATGACCATCACAAGTCAGAATAACATGTTAGACATACTCCTTTGGAGGTGAAGTTATTTTTTATTATAATAATAGCTGTTTCATACCTTAAATGGAATCCAGGAGCAACTGAGGAGCTCAGTGAGTTGGGCATCTGCCTTCAGCTCAAGTCTTGATCCTGGGGTCCTGGAATTAAGCCTCACATCCAGCTCCCAACTCAGCAGGGAGTCTGCTTCTCCTCTGCCCCCCCCCCCCAACCCCCCAGTCATGTTCTGGGATGCTTGTGCGTGCACACTTGCTCGCTCTCTCTCAAATAAATAAATAAACAAATAAACAAGCCTAAATTGAATCCAAAGTCTCTATGAAGGTCTGCTTAAGTATCTGAAGCAGAGGTCTGGGAGGGGAAAAAAAAAAAAAACACCCACACACAAAAAACCAGCAACCAGTTTTTATAAACAAAGTTTTACTGGAACCCAGCCATACCTATTCATTTACATACTGTCTATAGCTGCTTTTACAGAACACAATGAGAACTGAGTAGCTGCAGTACAGAGTCTAAGTCCTGCAAAGTATAAAGTATTTAGTAACTGATCTATCCCTTTAAGAAAAAGTTTCCTGACCTCTGGTCTCTGTGTCAGTATAGCACAGCTGACTGGTTAAATACACTCACAGTTGACTAAATGTTGAAATACAAACTAATCCTGGCTTAGTCATCTTGTTGGACAACTACCTAAGTCACTTAACCTGTAGCTGCTTTAATTTTCTCATTTATAACACAATATAATATAATACAATAGATAATATTTGTTGGGAACTTATGTACCAGGAACTATTCTAATGGTTCTACTTTTAATAAGTGAACAATGCATTCATTTAATTCTGGCAAAAATGCAATAAGGAAAGTAAATGATTAGCCCCATATTACAGATAAAGAAACTGAGGCACACTGGTTAAATAATTTGCCTAAGATCACACTGCTATTAGGTGGGAAGATCAGGATCAGAACTCAGGCAATCTGGGTCCAGAGCTGGTATTATTAATCTCTGTGCTATACTGATAATACTTTCAATTTTTGAAAAATTACAGATAATAAAAAGAAATCTCAAAAGTTTTGTAGGCTAGAAATTTTTTTTTTTTTAAGATTTTATTTATTTGACAGAAAGAGAGATCACAAGTAGGCAGAGAGGCAGGCAGAGAGAGAGGAGGAAGCAGGCTCCCCGTGGAGCAGAGAGCCCGAAGCGGGGCTCGATCCCAGGACCCTGAGATCATGACCTGAGCCGAAGGCAGCGGCTTAATCCACTGAGCCACCCAGGCGCCCCGTAGGCTAGAAATTTTAAGTAGAGGTAGTAAAGTATACCTCTGCACAGCTTAAGATAAAGTACCTAAAATAAGAATATAAATGGACTTCCACAGACTTGTAAGACTCCTCTGATTCTAAAATTAGAGCTTACCCTGAGGTATGAGGAACATAAAAGTCCACAATATTCCATTTTTTACCAAAGTAATCAAAGAACCAAACTAACTAATCACCGTCTATCTTTCCCTTGGTAAGTTAAGGCCACTTCAGAACCTTCAGAAAGTCTTCAGGATAAAGACTTACCAGGGACCCCAAATCTTCCAAATTTGTTCCCATCTAGTCTTATCCTCGGCCTGGTTTCCATCTGGGAAAAGGCTGAGCAAACATCCACATAAATTATGGAAAGACTTCTTCACAGCCTGGCAAGAATAACTCTATCCAAATACCAATCTCTGCATGGTTCAGGAAGACGTCCCCTGCTGAATCATCCCCGCCACTTCCTGAAGTTCTCCAGGATGTCTGGAGGAAATGTGTCACCTAAATGTGACCCAGTACTCTTTTGGACTGAAAGACAGGTTTATACAATCCAAATAATAAGGGGAAAATATACTGTCAAGTTACTCATCACCAACTTCCCATTTAGATAGAGATGGTCTTAATCTTCTTTTCAGTCAAGCTAGTCTTTCATTGGCTTGTAATGTCTGCAGAGTCAAGTCCAAATTCTTGACTTTGACATTTAAGGCCTTCCTGATCTTATGCCTTTGCTTCTTTTCCAATCTTACCTCCTTTATTTTTGGTCTTTCATGTAACAAGGATAGCCTATTTCTCTTTCACACATCACCTCTACTCCTGCCTCTGAACAATACTGATTCTGTACTCCATTTTTTCTACTTCCAACACCACATCCAGTGTATAGGCCAAATCACTGTGCTCAATATGGGATATAATTTGTACTTCCTGTAAGGATTGGATCCTCACAATCCCTCAGGGGAAAGAGGTATACAAAGACTAAATAAAGTTGTATAATTAAAGATGTGAAAGTACTCCAGGACATAGATTAAAGGATCTAAAAAGGATCTAAAAAAGATCTAAAAAGGATTTAAAAAGACTTTAGAGAGAGGCTATCACTGAGTTGGACCTTGAAGGAAGGGGGAGGCTCACAGACTAGTTGAGTTTATAAAGTTGGAAGGGTAACCATATGGGATAAATGTTTACATCACACATTCCAGAGCCAGATAGGCCCGAGTCCAAAATCCTGGCTCCCTCTGACTGGTGTAGGAGGATGATCAAGTAAGTTAGTTTGCTGCCTAACCATGACCAAACCATATTTGTATCCCGTCCTCATGTCTTGCTCAAATAATTAAACCTTCCATTTTACGTCCCTATGGAGTCTTCCCCTTCTCTGCCAACAAGATTTAGTGTTCCGACCTATTCATTCATTTGGTCATTTAACCACATATTGATTCTCACTGTTTAAAATATTCCAGAAATATGCTTTGCCTCCTCAATAAGATTTTGTTATCAAAGAATAGATTCTTTCAAATAGACCCTTGGCATTTGCAAATTTTAGGCTCAAGGTCCCTGACAAGTAGTGCTAGCTGAGCTGGGAAACAATTTATATTATATGCGTGGGCTGTCTGGCGAGTTAGTTACATGGGGCCCAGCCAACCATAAACATTGGTCTTCCTACACGGCTTCGTGTTCTGCCCATCCAGGAACTCCTACGAACTGACTTAAAACTTGTTTCTCCCTGGGATGGTCAGAAAAAAGCTCACAGCTAGGGCTAATGATAGAAGTAAAGATCAAGTTAAACAGTACAAGAAAGGGAAGGCTCTCAGCCAAAAAAATACACATTAGAGAGTTGAAGAAATTACATGTTATAGTATATTTGCAAACCTGAGGTTAGACAAATGGCTTGGAATTCATCTCTTATGCTTTAAGAGGGTTCAGTGTAGGGTGCATGGTGTTCTCACAATACCAAGCACGATGAGGTAAATACTAGCTGAAAGGATAATCTTATAATCTCTGATGTCCCAAAGCCCTCAGTGAACCCAATTTCTTAGCCAAAATCAAATTTCCCTCAAGGTTCCAAAATCTTAGTATTTGCAATGTCTACTGACATATTACATCAAATAAAGCCCACATGGCTTTAAATTAACATGTTGCCTCATAATCATATTTGTAGTGTTTAGTAATGGCTTGCCCTTTTTTTTTTAAACGTTTTCATGCACAGCTTTCTTTGCCAACGCTGGCAAATTATTTCCCAGAGAAAGATTCTAATTCAAAGATTCTAAGCAATTTGAGGATTTAAAAGTTGTTATTCTTTGAAAGTTTTGACTGAGTTGATTGAAATGATTAAGGCTTGCTGGGAAGTTTTATGTAAAAATAAACACGCACAGTTGTGTGCGACATGGGACAGTGGTGTGGAGGGAGGGAATGAACATGGCTCAGTTTCCTGACATGCCAATTTCCTTTGTGGCAAATACTTCATGGGCTATCCTGAAAAATTACATAACAAATATTATGAGCTACAATATAAAATTTACCTAAGAATGTATTTTAAACAGTTGATTTCAATTAAATTTGGGGCAAGAACTTTAGAGCAGACATTCCTGTTATTTATACAGTTCTTGGAGCACAGGCATAGTTTTGTAGAAATTGGAGATGGCTGACTACACTCATTTATGTCCTCAGAGGGAAAAACATTCTGTAATTGTTCTGAATTATGTTCTATCCCTATTGAAAGTGTAGGACAAACAATTGCACCAGCCCTAAAACCTGGCTTTCATAGCCAAGAAATCTAGTAGAACCAAGACCTTCCACCTATATCATTGCCTAATGTGTTATTGCAAATGTCACTCAAAAAATATGAAACCAAACCACTCTGATCCCACAAGCACTCTGAAAAAGCATTCTGAACTAATGGGAAATTTGTATAGTAATTGTTTGACTATAAACCACGGCTACAGTCCACTGGCATATAACACTTTATCATGGCAAACGAACTCTGTGAACCAACATACCCCACAGAGCTCACCATAGCTCTGGAAAGTAGGTTGGCTTTTGATGAATTTGATGAATTTATTTTCACTGTCAGACTAGGACCATGATCTCTCCATCATGTGGGCTTAAGAAATACATGTGGGTTGACTCACTTATTTCCTAAGAATTAAGCTAGTGAATTTTAAGGAATTATGAAAAAAAAAAAAAAATTCCCTCTCTCTCTCCTCCTTGCCTCTCTTTTCTTATTTTAACAGGCCAAATGGGAAGACGCTTTCTTGGAGGGTAGAATGGCCCTAGCAATGATCATCAAAAGCCCTAAAGATCTAATAGCCTTTGACCTGGCATTCCATACTAACTAAGCTAAAATAAATAATTGGACAAATAAGCACATGATTTACGTATATAATTTTCATGATGTTACTTGTAAGAAAAAAATGTAAACAATCAAAATGTCTAACAATAGTACCACTGAAGTCCATTCCTTAGACAGACTATTAAGCAGGCCAAGGTTGCCGAGGTGAGTACCAGTGGATAACAACACAGAAGGACATTCATGTTCTATTAACTGATCCCTTTTTGTAAATATATACATAATAAGGTAAAAAGTCTCTGGTTTTGAACTCTTTCTTCTGGATCACTGAGCCGAGAGCAGTCTACTAGAGATGAAGGACGAGGTATACACACATTCACCCCTCTCTCACTCCCAGGGTCTGTGCCAGGTCTCCTGCCTTCCTCTGAGATAGGCAGTCATACTCCAGCATGCTCCCAGTGGTATTCTCTGTAGGGCAGAATTTCAGATGAATGTGGTTTTATTTTCCTTTTTGCTTTTCTATACTTCATAATTTTATAATAAAGATTATTTTGTCAAAAGGAACAGAGCATGATGACTAAGGGTATAAAATATGGAACAGATAAGCCTGAGTTTTAATATTCCAAATCCATAAATTTTTGGCTATACGATCAAGTTACTTAACCCAAGTTGCCCATCCAGCAAATGGGCCAAATAATATTATAGCCATCTTTTTATTAGAGACGTTAATAGAAACTCCATGTTGAATAAAGGAAATGACTATTATGTACTATGTAAAATAAGTATTTATACTTTTTGAAAGATTTATTTCAGAGAGTACACATGCATGCGTGCATGAGCAGCAGGAGAGGGGAAGGAGAGAGAGAATGTCAAGAAGATTCCCTACTGAGTATGGAGCCCAAAGCAGGCGGGGCTCGATCCCACCACCTCAACAACACAACTGGAGTGGAAACCAAGAGTTAGACACTCAACCAACTGTGCCACCTAGGTGCCCCAAAGTGTTTGTACTTTTAAGAAAAACAAATCCAAACCCCAGTCTCACAGAAGAGCCAAACAAATAAAAACATGGGGAAAACTGTATTTGCAATGGTAACAAAAAATGCATATTTAGCAGCCCTGAATTACCATTTTACACACACCAAAACGAAAATCCCTAACACAGTTTCAGTGTTGTAGTGAAATTGCTGGTAATCCATTGTTAGCAGCACTAAATTTCATATGACTCTTTTAGAAAAGCATTTAGGCTTTATTAGAGTAAGAGTAATTCCTCCAAAGAACTTATCTGCAATAAATAATGTGCCTAAAGCAAAAAATAATATGCAAAAAGGTGTTCATGACGGAATCCTAAATAACAGTAACTAATCGGAAATACTTGAATATCCACTGTTAGAGGAATGGTGAATGGTTTAATTCATCTTGGCATGTCAAAGCAACAAAATTAGGAAACCATCCAGACTGTCAGACTGAAGACCATGGAGAAACAAAACAGTCTGATACACTTTCAAGTGAAAACAACAGAATTCAAAATATCTATACCCCATCCCTATATAAAATATACAGACCTGCACACAGGAATAACTGATACGAGGAGAAATGTTCGGGAATAAGGAGGAAAGGCTTGTAGACTGAGGAGCAGTGAATTCAAAAGCAGAGTGGACCAGCAGTTGGACCAGAAGACGTGGTCAGTCAGCCATGCCAGCTCTTTCTATTGCATGGTAAATACCATAAACTTCCTATTTCTAAAGAAGGAAGGAAAACCAAATTTTACTAATATTTCATGAATAGATTGCCAATGATACCCTCTCTCAGTCCAGATGGCAGTCAGTCACATGAAAGGCATCTCTGAAGGCAGCCTGGGAGCTCCATTGCCATGAGGCACCCTCCGTTCCTGTGCCCTTCCAATGACTGCAAACTATTACAGTCTACCTGTGCCCACGTAAGCAAATGGATGGATGATATCATTACACATTACAACCAAATGACCCCCGTGAAATGGACAAGTGGTTTACAGGAGCCACAACTGGATGAGAGCAGCAGTCATGGAAGCGCGAGAGCGCACATACTCGTGAATCTGACACCTTGACTTGTCCACACTGCACAACCGTACAGCAACCCTCATTCCTCTAAAGGACAGATGACACTGTCACAGCGAGAAAGGTTCCCGAAAGAAACATTTTGAAAACAGAAGTTTGAAACTATTTCCATCATTATGTTCATCTTTCCCCAAATAATATCGCATCCATAAAACCCATCCCATCTGTACTCTCTAAAAATGTCAACGCAGAATTTTCTAATCTGCCTTAAAATTTACAAAATTAAGAGTCTTCGTTTTTGAAGTCCTATTAAAAGTAGGAAAATGCAGCGTATTCCCACTCTTTCTTAAAGGAATGACTGAGCTTCTCAAAGAGGAAAATAACCACTACCATTTATTGAGGGCACGCTGCTTATGGATCAGGCACTGTTCTCAGTGCTATTTGCTAAATCACTCAATCTTCACCACCATCCCTGATGAAGAGACTGTGATAATCATCTCACTTCATAGAGACAGAAACTGAGACACAGATTAAGCAAATTATCCAATCTAGTAAATAAACAAGACAAGAGTCTAATCTAGGCAACAGAACCATGGAAGATCTGTTCTTAGCCACGCTGAATACTATGCTAGATTACAATTTACTGGCTGATTTCAACTGAACCTTTGTGCAGCTGGTGAATAAAAACAAACAAGCAGTGAACACTGCATGTCTCCCATTTGGATCTGCATTTTCTGAAGACTAACTTTTTTAACGATAACAACTGAAAAAAAAAAAAGTATGTAAGAAAACCGAACTTCGACACAGACCTTAAAATTAGTGTATCACAAAACGGAAATAGATTTTTAAAGTAAGGAAGCAAATACAATCATATTATTCGCACTGAAATTATCAATGACTCAGAAAAAAATTCCCAAAATTAAAGGACTGAATGCTAATGAATATGAAATTATTTTTAAAACATTACTTTTATGTCCTTTTAATCCCTACTTTTGTGTTTACAATATGTAATACATTAGTGCAATAAACGTGTATGTTATTTATAATACATATATGTATACTGAAGGAGATGCTCACAAACTTAATGATTAGCAATACCCTGCTCAGAAGTTTAGAGTTTAGAATATTGCAGAAGGCTTTAAAACAGAAAACAATTACATTTGCATTTCAAAAAGTTCTTCCTGGAGGCAATGTCAGGGGATGAATTTGGAGCAATGGTGTAGCTATGGTTCCTGAAGGCTTGAACTCAGCAGACAAGAGAGGGAGAAGAAAGCATCTAGGACACTTATCAGTCATGGAGGAGCCAAAGTCAATGATGATGCAACAGTTTCTGACTTGCGGTGACAGGGGACGCAGAAGAGAACACAAACCAAAGTGCATGCATGGTGGGGGTTGAGGGGAGTGGGCTGCGATGATAATTAAACTCTTGTTTAATTATTTTGTTTAATTGTTTAAACTTGAGATCCATTGAGATCACAAGGCCCTGGAACCACAGGGTGAATGCAGAAAAGGAAATGGGAAAACAGGTCTGGAAAGTTCAGGGAAGAGCCTGGGCTCATTCATGGCTGAGCTTCATCTGTTTACAAGTGGTCGCCGACAAGCTAAGTTTTGGTACGCGCGCTGGGGGAGCATACGTGAAGGTAGATGGGAAGGGCACCAGCATTAACAGAACACGTCGTGGGGAACAAAGCCATTAAAGAAGACTGGGAAGGAAGGGTCTCGGAGATGGGAGAAGGCCCAGGAGAGGGCAGAATGAGGAGGCTGAGGAATTGTGGTATGCCGACGCCTGCAAGGCAAAGTCTACGAGGCTAAGGGACCAGTCATGTGCACGCACCATCAGTGATGTCAGAACATCTGGTCAACACATCTGCTTCCAAAGCAAAATGAGGTTCCTCTGCTACCATTCCTCACCCTTACACATGTAAGATGATCTTGGTAAAGAAAGGCACAGTATCAGCAGGCTTATATCCTACAGAAAGGAGAGAAGCAGCACAATCAAGTTACGATTAGGTGGTCATACACAATGCATCATGTCATTCCTAGAAAAAGGACTTTTTCCACTATCAATCTTGATTTTATACAGTCAACTAATACAAAGAACATAAAAGTGCTTTCTGAGATTAAGAACAAAACCTCCCTCAGACCCAGAAAACATGAAGAAGTAACTTCTGATGCTACTCTTGCTACATTTGCTTAACTGCCTGGCCAACACTGATGATTCCTCTTTCCCATAAGACCCCAGCAGCCCTCCATCAGGATGTAAAGACGGGCTTTGACATTTTGACAGAACTATGGATCTGTTCAATGTCTTCTTCTACGGAGAAATAAAAGCTAGACTGAAGATGTATTTTACTGTTTCCAATGCCCTTAAAATTTTTTATAATGTGGAATTTCTCCATAATGATAAAGGATACAAACTTGATCTTGGGGTTCAGTTCCTGATCATATCTCCTTGGTCTGTATCCTGAGCCAGGATGAAACCTCAAGGAGGCTAAACAACCCTCTCAGACTTAAAAGTAGTACCACAAGTCGAATTTATCAACTTTTTTTCCCAGAAGTTTTTATTACAGAAAATTTTAAAGGTATACAAACATAAGTGGATCAACACAATGAATGTCATCCACCCACCACCAGGTTCAATAGTCAATCCTTATGGCCAATCTTGTTCCATCTGTATTCTCTCCCACTGATACCCCCATATCACCTTGAAGCAAGTCCTGAAAACAATACCATTTCTTCCACGAATATTTCAGTATACATCTAAAAGATAACATAACTGTAAGACTATTAATCCTAAAATTAGTACTAATTCTTACCATCAGGAAGAGGAATTTCTATTTCAATACCATCCCATTTGTAGCCAATCGATGATCACATTTCCGAAGATCTTATAAAAGTCGTATTTTATGAAGAGTCATCTTTTAAAAAACCATTTGTTTGCATTAGGATCTCATCAGGGTTTACCACGGTGGTTGGCTGGTAGTTAAGAATTTTTTAATCTGGGGCACCTGGGTGGCTCAGTCAATTTAACATCTGCCTTCAGCTCAGGTCGTGATCCCAGAGTCCTGGGATGGAGCCCCACATTGGGCTCCCTGATGGTTCTCCATCTCTCTCTGCCCCCTCCCCTGCTTGTGCTCTTTCACTCTCTCTCTCAAATAAAATACTTTAAAAAAATTTTTTTTTCGGGGCGCCTGGGTGGCTCAGTGGGTTGGGCTGCTGCCTTCGGCTTGGGTCATGATCTTGGGGTCCTGGGATCAAGCCCCACATCGGGCTCTCTGCTCAGCAGGGGGCCTGCTTCCCTCTCTCTCTCTGCCTGCCTCTCTGCCTACTTGTGATCTCTTTCTGTCAAGTAAATAAATAAAAAAATTTTAAAAAAAATTTTTTTTCTAAGAATTTTTTAATCTAAAAAAAAAAAAAAGAATTTTTTTAATCTATACATTTCCCCCTTCGTTTCTCTTCTTTCTCCTGCAAATTACTAGGTAGAAGAAACCGGGTTATTTGTCCCGCAGAGCACCCCATAGTCCGGCTGCGTTGGCAGGTACACTTTAACATGTTTTAGTTCACCTTTAAAATTCAGGTGGCTAGTTTTTTTCCTGCCCCTTGTTGATAGATATAGATATCCCACAGTGCGCTGAACAAAAACGACGAATCACCCAGGCGCCCCATGCTGTGTGGTCTTCAATCACCATCTTTAACTTCTCTGTGTTTCAGGGTCCTTCACCATAAAATGAACATAACACACTCTACACCTATGGTATGAGAATTCAGCAGGATAAACTCAGAAAAAGGGCTTGACACACAGTAAGCACTCTAAAAAAAAAATTAAAAAGTTGTCATTGTTACTGTTTTTAAATTATTATCCCTAATTAAAAGTGAAACTTTCCCTCTCTCAAAACTAAAGCTCGACTTTGAGGTACCACCTCCTCTCTTCCCCCACTAAGTGACAATTCTAAATTGACTTCTACCCTGAAGACTTTTTGCTTTAGTTGTGCTCTTGACAATTTTTATCTTATCATGGTACTTCAGAACAAAAACTACCCCTGCTGTGTGATATGATAATATGTCATCCATATTTTTGCAAACAGCAGGAGAATCGGCTGTCCTTGAATAGTCACAGATCTAACCTTCTTGGTTGTTTAAAAAGCATTCAAGTGAGAGACAGATTTTTTTTCCTTCGACTGAGAGCCTACCATGTGCCAAACCTGGCATTTAACACCAGCAACTTCATGAATTCTAATCTGCTGGAACTTAAAACCATTGGATTTCCCCCCTTCTTATGTTTTAATTATTAATAACCGGAGATTTTTTTTTTAATATTTTATTTGAAAGAGACAGCACAAGCAGTGGGGAGAACAGAGGGAGAGGGAGAAGAAGACTCCCTGCCATATGGGGAGCCAGATGTGGGGCTCGATCCCAGGACCCCAAAATCATGACCTGAGCCTAAGATAGATATTTAACCAATGGAGCCACCCAGCCGCCCCAAGGGTTTTCATTTAAAGTATGTATTTACTGCCCACCACTGGGCCACAAGCTGGGGGGTGAGGGTGAAAAATTAGTAACAAGGCACAGTTTCTGGAAAAAAATCTGCAGTCCATTAGGAGAGAAGTTTATTAATGATCTATAATGTAACATAATGATAAGTGTCACGGGAGGGAAGCTGTTTAAGAAGGAGATAAGAGCTAAGATGAAAGACTGAACAACGTGTAGGATTTCAACATGCCAGAGAAGGGGTTGAGAGAAGCAAAAAGCGAATTTCAGACAAGGAAACTGGAGCAGGGTGGCTGAAGTGTGGGGGTATTTAGGGAAAGGCAGTAGCTCTGGCTCAAGTGTAGGATGCATGAAGGGACAACGAGAAAAGAACCTAAGAGCCCCTGATGAGTAGGGAGCAGTAAGGAGGCTGGACTAGATTCGGTGATTAACTGAGAGGTTTTGAGGTTTTCTGAACCAGTGAGTGGCACAGTCAGAGCTGCGGTTTCCTATAAATTAATATGGATGCACGGAGGTGAAGGGAGACAAGGGGACCACCTGTTTCCTAATTCAGAAGTCAAGGACCTCTGAGTCAAGTCCAGAAGGAAAGCAAGCTATGAATACCAACTATATTGTGGATCGAGGGCATATGACTTGGTGACTGGACTGAAATGACAGAAGTGAAAGAGAACTCAAAGTCAGCTCCACAGTTTGGAGCCTAAAGGTCTGGAAAAAATAGTGGCACCATTAACAAAACTAAGTCCGTTCAAAGAGCTGGGGTTGGAAGAGAGGTGAGACAATGAATCCCATCTGAGTATGTGGACTGACGTCCCAGCAGCACACAGAGCGGGCCACCATCACCAACAGAAGAGTGTGGAAAGAGGGCCAGGAAGAGAATCTTGGAGATGTAGTATGTGTAGGATCCAGCGAGTGCAAACAGATGGAGAAGTCGTGTTCAGAGAAGACTCTTCAGGGCAGGATAAATCATAGGATCCAAAGTATGGAAGAGCTTCCCAGGAGTCATGAAGACAAAAGACAGATTGCGGAGCTTAAAGAAATGAGGGAAGAAGTAAAGACAATGAACGTAGACCCCTTATTTAGTAACTCCATATAAAAAATAAAGAAAAGAGGGGATCTAGGCAGGAGCACTGAAAAAAGAGTTGCATACTGAAGTTCCCCCTTAGCCACTATTTCACTTTCCATGGTATCAGTTACCACTGGTCAGCAGTGGTCCAGAAGCAGGCGGTGAGCCTCCTCCTGACGTACCATCAGAAAGTCAACAGCAGACTGACACTACGTCAGGATGCATGGGTCATTCAGCTCACTTCCTCTCATCACACAGGCATTTTATCATCTCACATCATCCCAGGAAGGGTGAATACAGTATAAAAAGATACTTTGAGACTGCAGTCATGTAAATGTTAGTACAGCATATTGTCCTAATTGTCCTGTTTAGTTAGTAGTTATTATTCTTTTTTAGAAAGAGCGTGCAGGATCAGTGCAGGGAGGGGCAGAGAGGGACAGAGAGAATCTCCAACAGAACCCCCGTGAGCACGGAGCCTGACTCAGACCCAGGGCTCAGGGCACGACTCAGACTCACGACCCTGAGATCCTGACCTGAGCTCAAATTGTGGGTCAGACTCTTGACCGAATGAGCCACCCAGGAACTTGAATTATTAGCTATGATTGTTAATATCTTACTGTGCCTAACTTATAAGTTAAACTGTAACCACAGGAATGTATGCATATAGAAAACATCATATACACGGGGTTCAGTAGTACTATTGTGGCTTCAGGCATCCATAGGAGGTCTTGGAATCCATGTCCAGTGGGTAAGTGGGCCCTACTGTATCCATTTTTTTTTTTTTTAAGGAGAGGAAGGTCTGAATATTTTTATGCAAATAAAAGGGGAAGAAACAAGTGAACACCCCAGGCAAGAAAGAAAAGGGGTGACCCTGGAGACAAAGAAATGGTGGCCCGTGAAAACACCGAAAACACTAGGATAAAAAAAGAAAGCAAAGCCTGAAAACTGAAGATGACTAGCTGTCAGATCTGTTTTGTTGGCCTACACAGAGTTTCAAAAAACGTGATTTGAGCTTGTAGAGATTTCACCTAGAAAACCAGAGATTTGATTTTTCTGGAGAAAACGGAAGAATGGCAACACCAGGCCCAAGCCTCCAGAGGACAACCAACCACGGCTGCCGCCTATACCCGAGGCATGCCTGGCACCTTGCAGCAGGCCACAGTCCCTGCCTGTGGCCACACTCATTGTGGTGACTTCAATGGCTCCTCCTGGCAGTGGAGTTTGTGACCCCTGACCCAGATCTTTTCAATAAAATGCTGCCGTGATGTCATCCTTAGAGAGTAAGTGGGGACTACAGACTGAGACTTGGAAACTGAAAAAATATTGTAATAGTCATGGAAGGAAATGGTTAGGAAGTCAGCAGGAGATGAATAATTGACGGATTGTTATCTGTTAGTCCGATGGAAGGAGCAGTGATTTGTCACTTCGCCCGGCAGTGCCCTACAGTCTAGAAGCAGAGGTCACAGGGTAGTCATGGCGGGAGACAGGAAGAGGAGGTTTTAGGGTGCTGGGCAGGCCTCAGTGAGGAGATAGAAGGTGCTGGTGGCCTGGGAGAGTGAAGAGGAGGCATCCCAGGAGCCAAGAGCAGATGAGGAAGAGACCTGTATAAAAACGTTAGAGGACAGACACATGTCAGAGGCTAAGTGGAAGAGCTGAGAGACTTAGGGAGAAAGCAAAAGCAAGTAGAATTAGTACAAAAGGGAAAAGTTAGCCCCACAAAAACTTGACCATTACTGTTTCTTATCTCCCTGCTATTCAACTCCTAGAAATAATCTGGAAAAGATTTTTTTTTTTAATGGAAAGAAAAAAACAAAAACAAAAACAAGACCAGGGAAATATGACCAGACTTCATAAATCAGAGCAGGTTCAGAGGATTATATTTTTGTGCAATGAGCCATGTGAATGTTGAGGAAGGCCATTTTTAAACTACACACTTGACTTCCCTTCAAATATCCTTAGTTATGATTTAGAAGATAAAAAGTACATTCCTTCTTTGTTCTTATACGCAGAAGACTGTATACATTGTCTTAAGTTTTGAAGAAGAAAGGAGATCAAAAGTTCAAAGTTTAGCAAATTCTCAGTGTCTCACACAGTAAATGCCTGTAAAAAGGGAAGGAAGAAAGCCAGTGTTCATGACCTGCTTGCCCGGTGCCTGAACCTCTGGGGTCTGCATAGGCCGTAAGTCCCTTTGTGTTTAAAAGAAACATACATACACACAAAACGACGTGTTAAATGCAGAGAATAATTCCACCTGGTTACACCCAGACTGGTAGCCTGGCCGCTCTCAGAAAGAACAGTAAGGGCTGGAGGTCCCATGACAGAGAGATGAAGGGGGAGCTTAAAGCTTCATCTTCAGCGCTTGGGTGACTTACTTTATAGCAAGAATGAATTTGCAATTTTTAAAAAAATTTTTAAACTAGAATAAAATGAAGCTAAAGCAAGCTTTTAAGAATCAAAGAAATGTAAATCAAAAGGAATCCCTTTATTTCACGTACCACGTACCAAAACCTACAACACAATATTTACAAAGGTGTGGGAAAATGAGAAGTCTCACAGGGCTGTTGCTGTTGTTCTCTCATAGAGACAACACAAGCACAGGGCACAAAACTGAAAAGGTGCAGAGGAACTGTTCTCAAAATTAAGTCTCCTTCCCTCCCCTGTGCCCCAGACACCCAGCTCCTCTCCTTGCAACCAGCTACCTGTAAGAGTTTCCTGGGTGTCATTGAGAAAATCCACTAAATCACAGGAGGGAGTGCAAACTGATACACTTTACTGAGTGACAGTTCAGCATCTATCAACATTTAAATACAGGTACCATGTTGCCTAGCAACTCCACCTATACAAGAAACAATCTATATACCTAGATGTCCACTGCAACATTTTAGAGGTAGTGAGTTAATTGGAAGTCAGGTAAATATAGAATACATCCACCCAGTGAACCACTATGTTGTCCTTATAAAACATGAGAGGGGAGGAAAAAAAGGAAGCTGCCCCCCCCAACAAAAAAAAACAGTATGAAAGCATTTTCATAAGCCAACAAAAATTTCTGGATATGCCTATGTGTTGTATGACCACTGTCATGTCTGGGAGGATAGTCAAACTATTTCTAATCTATGTTTATTACAGACCATTAGAAATGGGAAAGGAGTGAGGGAAAAGAGATTTTCATTTTCTAAAAAAAAGTCTTTATTTATTTATTTGTTTATTTGACAGAGAGAGACACATCAAGAGAGGGAACACAAGCAGGGGGAGTGAGAGGGGGAAAAGCAGACTTCCTGAGAAGCAGGGAGCCCGATGCAGGGCTCGATCCCAGGACTCTAGGATCATGGCCTGAGCTGAAGGCAACCCTTAACGACTGAGCCACCCAGGCGCCCCGAGATTTTCATTTTTAAATACTATGGTACTATGTGAATGTCATAATGAGCTGTCACAAGACTGCTTTGATGACTTACAATTTTTAAGAATTAAGCTCAAAAAAATAAAGGTAACAGAAATCAGTACTACATGGATGAAGTTAGCATCTGTAAAAACATTTTGCATGTAGATTATTAAAAAGCCAAAGGTATGAGGCACCCGGGTGGCTCAGTCGGTTAAGTGTCTGCCTTCAGCTCATGTCAGATTCCCGGGTCCTGGGATCAAGCCCTGCATTAGGCTCCCTGCTCTGCGGGGAGCCTGCTTCTCCCTCTGCCTCTGCCTCCCTCCCTCTCTCTCATGAATAAATAAATAAAATCTTTAAAACAACAACAAAGATATCATAGGTACAGACCTGAATATTCAAGATCTGCCCCAAAGGCCCAGGCATGAACAAATGAATGATCTACTGAAGGCTGAATGGAAATTGTGTATGCTGAGGGCTGACAGGGCCCCTGACCTGGTGAGGGAAGCCGGAACAGCCCAGCTATCCACAACATGCAAGTTTTTCTTCTTATAGACCAAACTCAACTCCCATGAAGTGACTGAAAATACTGGGGATGGACATCTAATAAAGGTGTTCCTTGGGGCCCCGTCTGGTTCAGTGTATGCAACTCTAGCTCTCGAGGCTCTAGGCTTGAGCCGCATGTAGGGTGCAGAGATTCCTTAAAAACAAAATCTTTAAAAAAAAAGAAAAAGTATTTCTAACCCCGGGATTCCAGAAGGTCTCCAGGAATATTCCTAAAGTCAACTTTCTAAATTTCAGCCAGAAGCTGAACTTCTTTCCTGAAAAAGTAGACATCAAGTGTAGAAGATAAACTTGAATCCAAGAACTTATTATACATTTATCAAGGGGAAGAGCAGAGATGAAAACGCTGTCAACCAAGCAGTTAGACTACTAGACTGCATAAGTGTCCCTCTATCTCCAGCACTGATGTGTTCACTGATTCCATGGAAGTTTTCCAGTCCTGCCAGCAGATAAAGCCCTGGAAAGGAGAATGCCCTCTAAGGCAATGATCATTCAGAATTGGCTGAAGGTTGTTAAACGTCTTTACAGCAGCTAAGCCCAAACACCCTTCCAATATTGGTCTTATTTCTCAAACTCCCTGGATTAGTTTTCTGTTGCTGCCACAACAGATGACCACAGACTTGGCTGCCTAACATACCATTGTTATCTCACAGTTTCATTGGGTCAAGAGTCCGAGCACAGCTGGGTCCCTGCTCCAGGCTTCACAGACAGCAATCAACATGTGGCAGGGCTGTGTTCCTTTCTGGAATCCTGGAGAGGAGTTCATTTGGATTGCTGGCAGCATTAATCCCAAGTGGCTCTAAGATTGAGGTCCCCATTCCCTCGCTGGCTGTGGACTGGGGGCCGGTCTAGAGACCACGTGGCTTGCAGCCTCCTTCAAAGTCAGCAATGGTGAGTGAGTGTCCCTCATGTTCTAGTCTCTCTGAGTCCCCTGGGCCTCTCCTGCCTCCACAGCCTCCCTCTCTGCCCCATCTCTCTGACTCAATCTTTGGCTTTTAAAGGCCCACCTAGATAATCAAGGCTACTGTTTTGTTTTGTTTTTTTAGTATTTTATTTATGTATTTGACACAGAGAGAGAGAGAGAGATCACAAGTAGGCAGAGAAGCAGGCAGAGAGAGAGGGAGAGGCAGGCTCCCTGCTGAGCAGAGAGCCCAATGTGGGCTCGATCCCAGGACTCTGGGATCATCACCCGAGCTGAAGGCAGAGGCTTAACCCACTGAGCAACCCAGGCACCCCTACCCTCTCTGTCTTAAGGTCAGCTCATTACTGACCTTAATTCCATCTGCAAAGCTCCTTCAGAACAGTACCTAGATTAATGTTTGACTGAACAACCAGAAGACAGGCATCCTGGGGGAGTGGGGGGGAGCAGTGGGGAGGGAAATCTTTAGAATGATGCCTGCCACATCCATTTCTATTCTAAGATGGAAAAATAAACTGACCCCAGGATTCCAACGTACCTGGATTTTTCAGAGTCTGATAATGAACTGACACTGCTTTTATGGGAGTTATTTTGATCAAACCTGCAAAGAACTCTGCTGAATAAATATTATAACCACCTTTATAATCAACAAAACTATGGTTCAGAAGTTAACTTGCCTGAGACCACAAGAGCTCGAAGTAGGAGAATCAGAAGGATATCTGGTTTTGGCAATCTTAAAAAGCCCATTTCCTTCGATATTTCTGAAAGCAGGACACAATTATGCCTTTAGAAAAAGAGTGGCTATGCTGGTAGAGATAGGACTAAGGAATAACGATGCTTAAAGAAGAAGAGAAGGAAATCCAACAGGATTTAGCAACTAATTGATTCTGTGAATGAAAGGTGAAGGACAACATAAAATCAAACCCAACCACCACTACAAGGACAAACTGAGGTTTAAAACATTAACTTAAAACTTAATTTTATTAATTTAAAACTTTAAAAATTACAAAATAGGCATATCATAGGATACAAGTCCTAATGCTGAGCAGGCAGCAAAATGGCATGTTGAAGAATGTGCATATACGTGTGTCAGGCGTGTGTACATGTTCACACACACATGCTTTCACTTATTTCACTCAACAGCACCTAAGTAGCAGACACTTATCTAGTTTGCTGGGCATAAAGCAATAAACAAAACAAAGTCCCTGCCTAACAGCAAGTAAATAAACAAGTGACTATATAAGAGATAGCGATAATATCATGGAGGGAATAAAGCAGAGTGAGGAAAGAGGGAGCTCAGAAAGGAGGGATGTTACTTTATATGAGCTGGTCAGGGAAAGCTTTGTTGCCGTAGTGCTGTCAGAACACAGTCCTGAAGAAAATGAGGGAGACATACAATTCTCTGGGGGAAAGCAGTCCAAGCAGAAGGTACTTAAAGTGCAAATGCCCTGGGGCAGGAGTGGGCTTACAGAATTAAAGGAACAGAAGGGAGGCCACTGCTGCTACAGCAAAGTAAACAAGGTGGGGGAGAGGAGGAGGAGGAGGAGAAGTCCGTCCAGTTAGAGAAGCTGGGTGTGGAAGAGGACAATGTGGGAGTTTTAGTGTCACCAGGAAGACTCTGGGGGAGATGAAAAGCCATCAGAGTTCTGCATAAAAGAAAAATGGCACTGTTTATCCATAAACGAACTAAAGTTCACAACACCAAATCTAGGAATAATTACTTCTTCCTGATGAGGTGATTATGAATTTCCACTTTCCAGTTTTAACTTATTATTTTACAAGAAAAGGTACAGTGCATTAGATATCAAGTTGGTTTTTAAGTGCACCAAAGTGACCCTAAGGTTGTTCTCTTGGGGCAAACGGTTAAGGTGTCTGGCTCTGGATTGGGGGGCTGGGTTTAGTTCTTGATTTTGTGCGCATTCAAGTCGCCTAATGGCTGCCAACCTCCATATATTTCCCTTCAGGAGAGTTGGTCGTGCCCATCTCATCTGGCTGGCTGGATGTAAGCAAAGACTGAGTACTCAGCTCAGCTCCTAATAAGAGTGACCCCCACCCCACCCAGAGCAGTCTCTGTTCTTCACATTACCTCCAAGCACAGACCAACCAAATCAGCTTTAAGCAACAGCTAATAGGAGCGAGTAACCTTAGCAGGCATTGGGTGGGGCTCACGTGGTAATCTGGGCTGCTTCCTTTTTATCTCCCCTCTGCAAGTCACTCTCAAGGAGAAACCAGTCTAACTACCAAAACCCAAACTGAAACGTTCCATTTGGCAGCAAAGAATACCAAATCCAAACCACCAAAACAAACAGACTAGCTTTGCATTTAAATTCATCCCTGAGGTTACCCGGAACTCATCTCTCAAACCTTTTTATTCCCTTAAACCTCTTCTTCCTCTTCAGTCGTGATCTAAAACAGCCAATAATTTGAACTTAAAATATAGGCCGATAGCTGCTTGTGAAACAAAGGGAAAATTCTAGATTTTCAAAGATTAAAAAAAAAATATGTTTTACACAAGAACGAACTTCTGACTACATATTTTGAAAACATTCAAATACCTAGAACTCTCCGTGTGTAGTATTTACCTACCATGTCAACATACATTCTCTCGGCAGAGAAGACTATTACACAGACTTTATCATTAAGGGAAGCCTCAGCCACTTTCGTTCCACATTCTAGTTTAAAGGACAATTTTTGTGTCTTGTTTTCTGAGGAGGAGGAATAAACAACTTCACCATCTTCTGGCCCAAGCGTCCTCTCTGGCGAATGTCAGCTTGGCCCAGTTACACTCTTTTTTCGTGTAGGGAAATGGCAGGGTTTATTCCACGTCGGCTCTGTGTATGTGCGTAGAAATTTCACCATTTAATTTTCATGTCTGGGAGGAAAGGAGCTTATAATTATGCTGGGAGGTAGAACTGTAATTAGGTTTTCAAATACCATAGGTATCTCTATGATCCAATTTAAAATAACAGAGAGTTCTGGTACTGTGTTATTGGGTTGGCTTTTTTTCCCCCCTTGAACCATCACATTCCTCAAACCTCAGGAATCATGAGAAAATCTGAGTTTAAAAGTGTTTTTAATTAAAAAAAAAAAAAACTAAGCTAATACAAACTGTTATTAGTATTTAGCATGAATAAGAATTTCATACATACCTGTAGATGCTTAAAAATTATTTTGGCTATGAGTTATATCCCACAAAATAGGTTAATGGCAAGTTTAGATTAATCAGCTTAACCTTATTACCTCTGGGGATGCTAATAAGATTTTACAATCACACAGCTTCCTAACTCTCCGGCCACACAGTGTACTTTATACGTGGCTCCTTTACACTTAGGGTTTGCAGAAGATGAAACATACACATTTTTTAGGTCTTACTCAAGGGTAAGCAGCATGCTTGTGTTTGTGTGTGGTGTTTTTGTGTGGAGGTGGGAAGGAGGGCGGAGAGTATATACGCAAATGCTTTTCCCCAACCACCCTCAAAAAGTAAGATCATACTTGACCTATACAGGAGAGTATGGGAGACATAACATGCAAATATTCTGCATAATTCCATTTATTCCCACTCTTCTGTACGGCTCCCATTCTGGCAAGGAGAGAGACGAAATGAAAATAAACACTCCCAATACTTGGTTGTATGATCTAATTACTGGAAGTAGCCCTATTCATTTTTAAAAACCCCGTCACTGGTTCTAAACACCAAATAATCTTGGAAACATCAGAAAGTGTTAAGGGAAAAGACAAATCGATGAGAAACAGAGTATGTACACATGCTAGTCAAGCATTTGTAAAATATAAAATGCCTAATAATTTTATTCCAAAATATTTCAAGAGCCAACTTCCACTCAGACATACCCACTGCATTACAAAAATCCCATGAATGTATAAATTGTATACAAATACCCAAAGTCATATGGAGCATGGTAAGGCCATGTTATGAGAAACACTGACTCCAGGAAATAAAGGAATAGATCTTCAATATCAAATGGGATCCTTTAAACAACTGAGTAATTTCTCGGTGCACGGGATTATCAGAAAACCAACAAAATTAGAGAACCTGTTTGGAAATCTATAAGGAAGAGAGAACTTTCTTGAGCACTTGGAAATAGAAGAATGCAGTTCACATTCCAGTAACTCCAGGTTTGTCTCCAATAAATTTTCACTACTCATTTTTCATATAAAACCCATGGAGGGGGGGCCTGGGCGGCTCAGTGGTTTAAGCCGCTGCCTTCGGCTCAGGTCATGATCTCGGGGTCCTGGGATCGAGTCCCGCATCGGGCTCTCTGCTCGGTAGGGAGCCTGCTTCCCTCTCACTCTCTCTGCCTGCCTCTCTGCCTACTTGTGATCTCTCTCTGTCAAATAAATAAAATCTTAAAAAAAAAAAAAAAAACCTATGGGGGGGGGCGCCTGGGTGGCTTAGTGGGTTAAAGCCTCTGCCTTCGGCTCAGGTCATGATCTCAGGGTCCTGGGATCGAGCCCCACATCCGGCTCTCTGCTCAGCGGGAAGCCTGCTTCCTCCTCTCTCTCTCTGCCTGCCTCTCTGCCTACTTGTGATCTCTGTCTGTCAAATAAATAAATAAAATCTTAAAAAAAAAAAAAAAACCCTATGGGGGGCATTTAGCACTTAGACAAAATGGAATATGTCTGCAGTGTTGGAAACTTTCTGTGAACTGTCCTAACCATAAAAATAACATGTATTCAAAAGAAAGAGCTCTTGCAAGTAGCAAATATACCCACGGAAAAACCTATGTCAAGTATCATTCTGCAGACTTTTTAGGTACTTCGTAACCACTTTCACATTTTAATTTTTTAGATGATTCCATTTGTATTTCCTTATATTCCCTTACTTGTAGAAGTATTGTTACCATGATTTTACTCCTCAAAACTTTAGTTTGACTTACAAAAAAAGCTCAGCAAGAGGAGAAAACACTTCCCTTTATTAATTTAAAAATAACTTAAGCTATGAGCTGTATAAAGCAGGCTCATTTTTCTTTTTCCTAAAAATATATATGAAGTCAGTCATGGAGGATTATCAAATAACATGACGACGCAATTTCAGATACTGAGATTAAACAAAATCCAAGCCACTTGGTGAAGTCAGTAAACACTTGGACAAAGTTGAGTTTTGGGGGAAGGGGGATGTGATCTAAAAGGGGCCGTTGAGATTTTAAGACTCTTAACCCCTCTCTTACCCCCTCCCTCCAAATATACATGCCGAAGGAAATGTAAAATACTCACTTTTCTTAGAAATGCAGGCCCACACAGATTAACTTATTAGCCTCCAACAATCCAACAAGTCCAAGAAGTGACCAGTTTGAAATCTGAAGCAGAGAGGTTAGATGGTTTATTAGTAATTCTATGACTTGCTCTCTCCTGGTCAGTGCTGTATGTTAAGGCTGCATTTGCCTAAAAGCAGCAGGCAAGAAGAAAACTCTTCCAAAACAACACAAATCTAGACAGAATGGAAGTTTCCTGTTCCTTCAGTAAATGACAACAACTCTAATGTGGACAACATTCAGGTCTTGGGAGGAAGAAACAATCAACAGAAGACTTCATTTTGAATTCCTAACTCCTGTAAGCCTAACCTTATCCAAACCTTTCACAAAATCTGTGAAACTAGGAATGCAAGCGAAGCCCACAGCAGCCAGTCTGGTACCAATGTTCTAGGTATTGCCAGCAAAGTTTGTTTGGGAATATTCCAAAACTGGTTTTTTACTCTGTGATAACAAATGTTACCATTGGCAGAGAATGGAAATAACGGCTAAAGACTGAAGTCTTGTACAATATTCCTTTCAGTATTTAGGTCTTTCTTTACAATACAGAAATGAATGTTAATGCTCTTTGTCACTCCCAGATGGCCATGAAAATGTCTGTATTAGCCATCTGTAGGTCAGAACCTGTTAGGCATGTAGGAAATCAAAAACCTGTACTAGACCTTTGATTTCTCCAACAGAAACTAGCCTATCAACCACAACAAATGACTCAAAACCAGCATGATACTATGCCAAAAAATACTTTACCCCAAAAGCAGCAGATGTATTCAGGAAGCAGTTTTTATTAAGTTAATCATTAATTGCAAAATATGCTGTATTCATTACTTATGATTCAACTTAAGTTTCATAATTTAAGTTCTAAGCACTAAATGTAAGTTTATTTATTTTTAAGTGTTATTTATCTCAGTAATCTCTACACCCAACGTGAGGCCCAAACTCATGATCTCGAGAACAGGAGTCATATGCTCCACGGACTGAGCCAGCCAGGCTCCACAACACTAAATATAAGTTTAACATGGACAATTTTTTTCCCCAAAGAGGAGCCTCTTTCAAGCATAAGGCTATGTGGGTTTTTTTTTTTTTTTTTTTTTGCATAAAGCTATTTTTTAAGTTATTCACAATCTTATGCAAAATGGTGCTCAAAATGCTTAAAGGAATAAATACACAGGGGTCAGGAAAGGAGATAAAGATCAGGACAATTAACATAAAACAGGGGCTTTCCTCCCCCAAAATAGCATTTCTTAAAAATGATTTGAATCAATGAAAATACAAGCTTGCCAACAGGTGAAAGCTTTAATTCTGTCTTTGTAGTGCTATATGGTAACCAAGCCATTATTAGTCCTTAGAGAAAGGGAGAAGTACTGGGTTAAAATATCTTTTGCCTTCAATGCTGATTTATGATTTCCTCCACAGAAAAGCACAATTTCTGCCAAACAGAGGAGCACAAGGCTTAGCTTGACCATAGGGGCGGTGAGGGTGGGGGGAGGGGAGCAGGGGAGTAGCAATCTTTTTTGCATATAATAATCACTTTTATGTAGTCCACTTATGTAAAACACAAAACAAAGGCATAAGGATCTACAGTCCTGGCAGGATCTGCAAAAATAAGGAACAAGAAAAGTCATGTTAAGAGACATTTCCAGAGCTTTTTCAGCTCTCATGAGAAACAAGCAGTTGTTGCACTTTCTATGACCTATGCCATGGAAAAGGGATGCCTTTCTTCCGCCATTCTCTCTCTGAATAAAGCAATTTTTTAAAAAGAACCAGAAGGAACCAGCTATTTTACAAAAATCATAGAACCTTATCAAAGTCTAAATATTTTCTGATGCATCTCAATGAATCTCCTCACCCCCTTGAAATGGCTAGACTCATTCGGTGACTGGAAGGGCCTGCCTTCCCTGAGTCATTTTGCCCACCCCACCCCAGCTTCATCTCCCATGAGGACTGTCCTCAGGGATAAAACAGTACTTTTGCGTGGTTACGCTGACAAAAGTTTTAAAGCGGCAGCCCTGTCTCCCTGAACTTCCCAGGACTTCAAACTCCAGTTCTCCAAACCACTTTGATTAGGTCACCATTTCCAGACTTCTGGTCACACTATCTCCCCACCCTAACACCGGCAACTTTCCAATGTGGCAACATTCCTTAAAATGGAGGGTATGGAGCCTAGCATAAGAATCTCCAACACGGAGCACAGAGGGAATGTTCTCTCCAGGAAAATGGATGCTAACTTCCATTAAATCTGCTATATGTGGTAAGGTTAACTTTCCTTAACTCTCTGTTACCAAGGCATCACACATTTGTGCTCAATGACAACCCCCAGGAAGAGTATGCCCAACCAAGTCATCTTCATTTTTAGTTAAGTTTTTATTTTTATTTTTTTTAAGATTTTATTTATTTACTTGACAGAGAGAGATCACAAGTAGGCAGAGAGGCAAGAGAGGCAGACAGAAAGAGAGAGGGAAGCAGACTCCCTGCTGAGCAGAGAGCCCGATATGGGACTCGATCCCAAGACCCTGAGATCATGACTTAAGCCGAAGGCAACGGCTTAACCCACTGAGCCACCCAGGCACCCCTTTAGTTAAGTGTTTAGATGTCAATTCACAACATAACATATAGCTCTGTTCATGAAAATGGTATCTGCTTCACTTCACCAGGTCCTCTCTTAAGGATTATTATTATTTTTTTTTTTTAAAGATTTTATTTATTTATTTGACAGAGAGAGATCACAAGTAGATAGAGAGGCAGGCAGAGAGAGAGAGAGGGAAGCAGGCTCCCCGCTGAGCAGAGAGCCCGATGCGGGACTCGATCCCAGGACCCTGAGATCATGACCTGAGCCGAAGGCAGCGGCCTAACCCACTGAGCCACCCAGGCGCCCCTCTCTTAAGGATTATTTTCTGAATTCTGTCACCAGTGGTCTCTCCCAGCTTTGTTTCAACCACAACTCCCAATCACTGATGAAAATGCTGAGTATGAACTCTGCGGTGAGCACTTTGAAATTCCAAATCATTTCCTCCTAATGCACATCTTTTTTGTTTTTTTAACCAAAGAAAATACCAGTTTTCATAAAGCCAGCATTTTAAGCAGAAACTGAGAAATCTGGTGAATGGCAGTATGTTAGAAAGGAATAATTCGTTTAAAACTGTTTTGTTGGGGGTGCCTGGGTGGCTCAGTGGGTTAAGCCTCTGCCTTTGAGTCGGGTCATGATCCCACGGTCCTGGGATGGAGCCCCTCATTAGGCTCCCCGCTCAGTGGGGAGCCTGCTTCTCCCTCTGCTTGTGCTCCCTTACTCTCTCTCACAAATAAATACATAAAATCCTTTAAATAAATAATTAATTAATTTTAAAAACTGTTTTGTTAGGGGACGCCTGGGTGGCTCAGTTGGTTAAGTGACCAACTCTTGGTTTCAGCTCAGGTCATGATCTCAGGGTCGTGAGATGAAGCCCTGTGTCAGGGTCCAGGCTTAGCTTGGAGTCTGCTTAAGAATCTCTCTCCCTCTCCTTCTGCTCCTCCCCACTGCTTGCCCTCTCTCCTCTCATCTCTAAAATAAATCTTTAAAAAACAAAACAAACAAAACAAAAACTGTTTTGTTGGACCGAGCATGACCACTATCTCTACCAGCACGGATGTCTCTACTATAGTTGTCTTGATGCATGGCTATGCATTCTCTTCAGGATGCATCTTAATGGAATGCCAGCAGTTATCTACAAGTTGCCAGTTTTAAGTAATTTACCATTAATACGCATCTAAGCACTGAATGTTAACCAGACGGGAATCATTAAGCACCATAGTATCAAATTTGTTGAAACACCAGTATTCCCAAAAGTCAGCTCTTTGCGCCCCGTTCAGTTCTGTGAGACAGCAGGTTTATCCAAGGTACAAGCAAGAGTTGCTTATCAAGTGCCTCTTCCATCATTTTTTGGATAACACATATAATACAGAAAGCTTTGTCTGATTCAATTTGAAGACCTGGAGGAGAAAAGAGAAGTAGGAACTACTTGATTATTGGCCTCAGCTGGCTCCATCTCCCTGGTCTAAGAGGATCTCCCCAAAAATGTTCTCAAAGGAATGGAGAATGACTAAGGGAATCAAATGAGGGCCAGCAAGCAGAATGAGGTAAATGGTGGTCTCTGGACTTGTGCCTGTTGAGTTCCTGAGCCTAAGGCCCAAAGTGATGGATGTACTTTCTTAGGGACCTTTTCCTCACCACAGACAAACTCTGCAGACAACAATGAAGAGAAGGCATAGCCATGCATCAAGACAACTATAGTAGAGACATCCGTGCTGGTAGAGATAGTGGTCATGCTCCGTCCAACAAAACAGTTTTTGTTTTGTTTTGTTTTTTAAAAATTTATTTTAGAGATGAGAGGAGAGAGGGCAATGGTTTTTTATTCAGTTCACAGATCACCAATTCACAGAAATCCAATACCCGGAGAGAGTCAGCCACAGAATACGAAGGCTCCTTGGTGAGAACCCATCAAGCTCCAGGGGCTTTCCCAACACAGGTCCTGCATTATTCTGGTCACATCCTCCGAAAGTCTTCCTGAGCACCCCTGGGTTTCTGCAGGCCAATCCACGAGGCCTGCTCATATAAGCAAATGGGTTCTCCAGCAGGACCGCCAACGGCCTTTAGCCTCTAGATAGCTGAGAGAGTAGTAAGCCAGAAAAGGCTGTGGAAGGACGCTACACAACAGGGCACAAAACAGCATTCATCCAGGGCCCTTCTGAGCACAATCCCCAACCCAGCTGGATGGAGTGGTGATAGAGGCAGCATTATGGAGGGCGAGCTCAGACTTGTCAGTCACCCACTTAAGGAAGTTCTGCTCTCTTCATAGCACTATAAGTCTACTGTAAGCCCCACCCAGGGCAGTGACCAGGGCCAGGTCACAGCAGATTAAATTCAGTGTTACCAGACAGCCCTCAGCCAGAGGAAAGAAGATCCTTTTTCCCCTGTGAGGCACGGATTGGAACCACAGCTAGAATCCAACCACTGGTATGGTGGGCTGGATAAGAATACATTTTTCCTCCCTGGTCCTCAGCCTCATCTGAGCCTTACTCAACCTCGATGTTCCATTCCACAGCTGGGCCTCTCTCAAAGCAACCCGAACAGTTGTTCTCTGCTCCGGGCAACCCTCCAGTAAACCTATACACACAGTGTCAGTGTCTGACAACAGTTCAGAACCACTCAGCGAGACGCTGACTCTCGGGTCAACTGTCGGGGATTAAGGCAGCAAGATGGCACACTGACCCAAAACCTACCACAGTTGAATTCTCTTCATTAATAGTAAGTTTGTGTATTTAAAAGATGTACAAGGAAAATGTCTACAATACTTTCCCTTTGGGGGTGCCCAGGTGGCTCAGTCAGTTAAGCATCTGCCTTTGGCTCAGGTCACAATCCAAGGTTCTGGGATTGAGCTCCACATCGGGCTCTCTGCTCAACAGGGAGCCTGCTTCTCCCTCTCCCTCTGGCCTGCCACTCACCCTGCTTGTGACACGTGCGCACGCAATAAATAAAAAGATAAAATTAAAAAAAAAAAAAAGACTTTCTTTGAAATGCAATCCACAGGTGATCAGAATTGAAAATACACCACCCATTTCCACTTACTGACAACAGAAGTCAGAGACTGACAAATTCAACATTTGGCGTTAAAGGCAGGCACCCTGGTGAACTGGTCAGAACAAAAGCCACGTTAGGATTAGAAATGTCTGAGTCAAAAGAATTTTTTTTAAGATTTTATTTATTTATTTGTCAGAGAGAGAGAGATGGAGAACACAAGCAGGCACAGCGTCAGGCAGAGGCAGACAGAGAAGCGGGCTCCCCGCTGAGCAAGGAGCCTGATGTGGGACTGGATCCCAGGACCTTGGGATCACAACTCGAGCCCAAGGCAGCGGCTTAACCAACTGAGCCATCCAGGCATCCCTGAGTCAAAAGAATTTTAGAGACGTGTGGGACTATCTTACCTATCCCTCTGTTCTAAAGATAAGGAAACCGCTGGTCAGCCATGGTGTGAGAAAGCAAACACACCTGGAAGGCTGTCTGCTAATCAGCAATTAGGATTCCTCGTTCCGTTCCGCAGTTTCCTTCGATGTCTTCTAACACCTGTCTACTCAGGGGCCAGACTGTCAAAATTTATTTTCAAATGACAGGAAAACTCTCCACCTAAAAATATTCTGCCTTATTTCTAAATGGCAGCTTGACACACAATCTTCATACCCTTTAGCAACACACCAATTTGAGATAAAAATCACTCATTCCATAAAAGGAATTAGAGACAAATGAAAAGCCAAGTAGTTGAGTTGCCACAGACATTTGGCCGGCCAGCGTGTGAACACAGATGGGGCTCTTCCGTGGCCTGAGAAGGCAGAACACGACAGAAAAACCTGTCCATCTGTAAGTGACTTCAATTACACAAAGTCATCGAAGAGTACGTTTTCCCCCGATTTTTTTGGATTTCCAAGACCTTCCATGCAGCCATCCTCCTAGGTCCCAAACAACTGTCTGATTTACAACATTCCCTCTAAACCACGTCAGGTGTTCTTTAGAACTTTATTTATAAATCAAGTCAGTTCCTTCGCCAGTGCCAGCACAGGTCCCTAACCTAGGGTGACCAAGATTATTCTGGGTGACCATGATTATTTTTAATTATCATAGATAGCACCTAGGGATGGAGAGACGAACATTCCCATTTTCCTTCCGGCGCCACTCACCATCTTTGGGAATTCCTCCTGACTGCAGGTCTGGGTCAGATGCTGCCAGAGGACAATGAGCAGCCTTCTACCAGATCATACTCTTCTGGAACCTTAACCAGATCTGTCATGATTGTAGATAAAAAACCTGAACTCTTAAGTACCATGTTATAAAATTTATTTTTAGAACCAGCCCAGTGGGGGCGCCTGGGTGGCTCAGTGGGTTAAGCCTCTGCCTCCGGCTCAGGTCATGATCTCAGGGCCCTAGGATCAAGCCCTGCATGGGGCATCGGGCTCTCTGCTCAGCAGGGAGCCTGCTTCCCCTGCTCTCTCTGCCTGCCTCTCTGCCTACTTGTGATCTCTCTCTCTCTGTGTCAAATAAATAAATAAAATCTTTAAAAAAAAAAAACTAGCCCAGTGACTTGGGACATTTTCTGTGTGTCAATTTTCCCATTTGAACGGGAATAAGAGTACCTATCTCCATTGCCTTGTTTGTGTAAAAGAGAACATGGAAGTATCCACCTGAGAGCACCTGTAAAGAGCCCCATGCTCTTATGAATTAGAGCACATGAAAGCATTGCCACATCCTAAGTAGTCAGTCAATGATCACCAACTATTACACTGCTGCCCTTTGGAGTCCTAACACAGTAGATGTCCTCTTATCTGTGCTCGTTGTACTTTTTACCAATCAGATCGACTGCAAGTTCTTGTGTGTGATGAGGAGAGAACATAAGCTTTGAAATTAAGCAGGAATGAACATCTAGGTTTTACTATCTACTCATTTCATTGATTAGAAAGAGATTTTTTTCCACATTCAACACTGCTGAAATTGGAAGGTGTCTTCCATTCAGTGAAACTGGGCATTATCTCTTAAGCAAGTTATTTAATCTCTGTAAAACTAGTAATATCACCTTCCCCTCTTAGTGTTGGGGGAAGGATCAGTAACATAATCATGCAAACCCCTAACACACAGCAGGCAGCCTGATGTACCACTTCATTCTACACTCTTATGGGCCCTGTGTCTTGTACAAAAGATGCTTAGGATTGAATATGTACATATATTTAACAAAGCAACCCATCATCCATGGAGATTTAAAAACACTGCCCAGACCCATTCCAAGTCAATGTGTGTGGCTGTCCCAGCTGGAGCCGTCTCTAGAAAAGATCAAGGGGTTTAAGTACAGGAACTCTCAGGAGAGGCAACGTATGGGCACGCAGAGCCCTAGGCAAGGCCCTGCACTGCTCTCGGTAACCCAGCAGAGCCTCGATACTCTCTAACTCCCTGCGGCTACCAAGCTCAGGATCAAAGTGTGACAGCGAAGCCAGAGGGGGTAGGAAGCGGCCTTTTACAAATCCTGTAACCACTCCTGGCATGCAACAACACTCAGCTCGTTTTTAAGCACCTACTTCATTAGGGTCCCCTAAACCCTTTAACATAACCCCGTGAAATACAACCAGCTTCATCCACATTCCTGTTTTCTGAGGCCCAAGGCTGAAGTCACAGCTGAGTGGCAAAAGTCTGCATGGTTCCCAGGCCTGGACCCTTAATCACTGTGTCCTCTCTCAGGCTGTTGATGCCACATCAGCTTGACAAGGAAGCAGGATGCCCCCACATGTCAAAGTCTTGCCTTCAAAACAGGCACACAGCATCCTCTCCAGGAGCGTGTCAGACCCTTCTGCTCCAGGTGAACAGGGGCAAAGCAGGTAGATGCGTGGAGCGGTTCTCTGTGGAGCGCATTTCCAAGCCCCTTGGTGCTGCCAGGCTCCAGGCAGCCCTAACAGGCGGTGTTTTCTGTTGGACCTTTGTCTGTTTCTTTTATTCCTGACTTATTCCCCACAGCTCCAGATCACCTGTGGTTTTCCCTTTTCTTGATAGGCTTCCTCCATCTTTTTTCCTTTTTTTAAATTCTTGTTCTTCAAAGTCGAGTTACTTCTCCCCAAACGGTACCACACTTCTTGGCAAAGAAACTCTTCTTGATTCATCCCCTGCAGATGTGAGTCACAACGAAAACTCATAGCTGGAGATTCCGTCTGAACTTTCCAGAATGCCAATGCGCCCGTGAAGGCATGTTAGGAAGATAGACAAGCCAGAGGAAGACACGAACCGCATTACAGCTCGCCTTGCCGGCTCCTTGTACGATCAGATCACCTGACACTCTAGAACTCACACCAAGAAAGACCAGCAAAATAGAGAGTTCAAGAAGACATGGTACGTGTTCGACAAACTCACCTCAGCCCATCCCCTACAACAGAGTCACTATGCTACATTAACTTCCTTCTCGTCTGAGGAAACCTTGAAAGCTTATTTTATGCCATCTCCCATTTCCAGGCAATACAATGAACCGACTGGCAGACCACCTCCTTCACAGGCAATCACCAACCGTCCCATCCCTCCAAGAGGTGAGATGTGTGTCTAATACAGAATGTATCACTAAGGCAGCTGGCGCTGTTCAGTTTCTGAATAAGGAACAGGGACCTATTTATCTCTCCACTACACCTGGAATACAAACAGGCCCATGACATCTCGCGTTACGGAGCTCCTGAGCAGCAAGGCAAAGAGGACAAGGGTTACACAGGAGTGGATGGGGAACCTGCTGGGAAGTGAAGTCCACTGGTCAGAACACACACCTTTAGTCTGTGCCAGGCTCAAATCATCAGACTTCCCTACCTCCGGACCCCACAACACACTCTAACTATGAGATGATGGGTCCGCAGAATCCACCACCTCCTTCACTCGCTAGGAAAGGCAGAAACTAAGGAAGAAGCATATTCGCTTTTGTAGATATGATTAATCTGAGGTTGGAAAAGATGTAGGGCGGCTTTGGCCTTATTTACCCATCCCACTCACACCACAGACCATGCCGGACAGTTTCAGACATTTGCTGAGCACAACTGGCTTTTGGAAATGCCAGAAAACCAGTTCATTTTTCAAAGCACATTAACTTCTCCTCCAGCAATATAACTCCTAAATTATTATCCTCAACTGTATCAAAATGCCCTATCAGGTGACTGAAACTTCAACACAGGCTATACTCTCCTCCTATATTTGTTTCCAGCGATAGGGTCCCCTGGAAAGTTCTGAGTTTGATGGTTTGTGTGTCTTAATCTGCTCTGCCTGACTTTTGTGGTGGTGACTCACCAATTCTATAAATTTAACAGGAGTTTAAATATTCCAGAAACAGATGCATTTATGTACACACAGGGTTAACATTCTGAACATGCAGTAATTCCTATGTGGGCAAAATCACTTAACAGGTCAGCCAATTCACACATACAGAAGCTGGCCCCAGCTACACCACCACCAGGTGTAAAGATTACCCAAGTATCTCACAAATTTCTGAAAGGCCAGAGATCCGTTTATCATTAACAAAAAGTTATGACCTCTTCGTTCAGTTTTTCTAAGGGATCCAAACTTTCTGACTGCAGATAAAGAGACCGTATATGTTGGGATTTTGGTGTCATCTATTACTGTTTGTTTCTTTAAGGGGTTAGCTTCTTTGCGACAGGGAAGAAGACATTGATGTGTTTCACCCAAACCCCACTTTTAGAGCTGGCTGTGCTCATCCTGACTCCCGACAGCTGCAGGACACTGCTTCAGCAAGGTTAAGCCACCAGAGGGGGTGGCCAGCTGCCAGCAATGGGCTGATTCAGGAATACAAAGGTCCAGCCCCTCGCTTCCACTGGGGCCATCCCAAGACCAGAGTTCCCCATTCGGGCAGCTGGGGCCTCCACTGCGGTGGCATTGCTGGTCAGCTTCTCCTCCACCGAATCCTACTACCTTTTCCTCAGCCCTAAAATCCCTCAGCACCCAATTCCTGGCCTCAGTAGGCTTCCAATGCACCTCATCAAAGACAGGCTGTTTGCTGTTTTCTAAGTGTAGAAAGCTATTTTTTCAATTCTCCTGAGGAAGTTACAGGCCCTACACATGTTCTATCACAACATACTATTAGAGGTCCTATGGAGGCTGAAAACCATCTTTGAAAAATAGTGTTGGCTCGGTTCAATAATTGCACGTTTTTAATAGTCCAGAACGCTTTCTGAACACCAGCCCAATGCAGTCAACAGGGACAGGAGTGAAATAATGCCCCGGAATATCACAGGTTCACAAGGAAGGAAAGTGAGACATCGCCAGGCTAGCGATCTGCACGTCACAACATCATGGGGCACCGA
This sequence comes from Meles meles, assembly GCF_922984935.1. Lineage (NCBI taxonomy): Eukaryota > Metazoa > Chordata > Mammalia > Carnivora > Mustelidae > Meles > Meles meles. Next base: position 67,728,750 of record NC_060072.1, read on the forward strand.
GAAGTGACACCAGGTCATGAGAGGCCGGATCTGCTGTTTTCAACCTCAACCCATGGAGCCTGCCCCTCCCCACATAAGGCACACTTGCATCAGGACCTCAAATCCTAGGAAATCAGTCTAAGCTCCTTAAACAGTTCTACATATAAGTATGAAACAAAGTGCTAAACACTTTATCCCCAGCATTTCAAACTTGCCATAAGAGGAAACAATTCTTGGAGCTGACAGGTTATAGAAGACTTTGCAAGAAAGCAGATGCAGATAGGCCTGAGCAAGAATCAAGACCCATGGCTACAGCATTGCCCAGAAGGCACCACCACTTTCCAGAACAACCTTGAAGAACCATCTCCCAGTCATTCAGGCTCTAGCCCAGCTGAGGGCCGGGGATGGAGTGAGGGAGGTCACAGAAGCAGAAGTCTAAGCAAAAGCAGGTACTGGTGCAGTGTCCGTATCTTATTACCAAAGGTTTGGGTTCAGAATGTTAGAAAATGTAGATAATGTACCCTATAGGAAAAACTCAACTTAAAATCACACTCCTGCTTAACGTTTTATGGCTTTTTACACATTTGACTCTCACAGCTCTCCCTGTGAGGGCGGGGCTAGTATTGGTAGCTCACTTTTATGCCCAGGACCACACCTGATCAATGTGGGGATCAGACTGCCAGATTCCTAGGTTCAGACTCCTAGGTTCAGGGTTCTAGCCTATAAAATCCGCCAATTTGCAGTTTTTCTATATATTTCTCCAGGATTATGTGCAAAGCCCCCAGACTTTGCTGCCCTCCTCCAAGTGCCTTTCTGGCTCCCAGCTTCATAGCTACAAAGATGGATTTCAGAAGAACAAGGACTACCCATGCAGATGGTCCTAAATAGGGCCACCAACCACCCTCAGACGTCTTTCTCAAAGACTTGAAACAACCCAGACACTCTGTTGGTATCACCGCTGACAGCAGACTAAGGATATCAAGTTTCAGGACCACCAGTGTTCAATATCATGTCAGTTCGGTTCGTGTCAGCCAAATACACAAGAAGCAGGGTTGGGGGCAGAGAAAAGGCTAAGGCTCACCAATTTCTTAGACACAGTCACAGCTCATAGGAAAGACTTCCACCCTGCAGTAGGATTTGCTACTGTCATTTGAGACACTTGGTGGATTTTACTCTTGCCAAGTTGGAATTCTGTTTCTGCAATGCAAAAATGCTTGGACTGAAGAGATCAGATGGGGATTTTCACGTTTTCAGGAACAGAAGCGAGCCTCTTTCCGCCTCAGGTTGGATGCATTACAGCTTGGGGGAGTGCTAATGAGAGCTAATTACTCTATTTACTTCATAAGCCAACCAGCCAGCAACAAGAAATGCCTGGGTAAAACTCTCCACGTTCTCAGGCTTGGTTTCAAAGGGCTGGTGCCAAAATGACCTGGCTGAAGTGACGGGCTCAGGGCTGCCCAACTGGATTGTTATCTCGAGATCACAAAGCACAGGCCGTCTTTTGGCCTGTGTATCTTGTAAATTAATAGTCACAGCAGCATCAATTTTATTCTTCCATGCTTAATCTACTCTCTTCACCGTTATCAACACTCCCACCTGTGCCCCCAAATGTCCACTCTGGCTGTAAATTAAGAAATCAAACATTAGGCCTGAATTTTAGGAAAACAACTGTCTTCCTACCATTGAAACTGGGTGTGGGGGGCGCCTGGGTGGCTCAGCTGGTTAAAGCCTCTGCCTTCAGCTCAGGTCATGATCCCAGGGTTCTGGGATCGAGCCCCGCATCGGGCTCTCTGCTTAGCTGGGAGCCTGCTTCCTCCTCTCTCTCTGCCTGCCTCTCTGCCTACTTGTGATCTGTCTGTCAAATAAATAAATCTTAAAAAAAAAAAAAAAAAAAAAGAAACTGGGTGTGGCATTTTACAATATCCTACACTCACCTGGCAATAGTCACAAGATTTGGCCAACAGTTCATTCACTTTATCCTTAAACTCTAGACATAAGAAGGAACTTAGAAATCACGTAAATTTCACTTAATCATTGATACTTAACTGTATCCATGTGTTATGTAAAACATATACATATGGCATGAATTATATAAAAATACAACTAATTTATGACTAATTTATGTAACTTATATAAATTAAATTTATATATTTATGTGTGTGTGTATATATATATATACACATTTATACATTCCTGCCATAGTCGGGGAAAGGGGTGGGAGATGGAAAAACCATAGGACAACAGATCTAAATTTCCCAGAATAAGACAAGAAGCTTCGTCATTAACGCAATAAAGCCCCAACCATATTAACCTCTCCCCCTTCCAATACTAAGATGGTGTATTGTTGAAAATGCAACCATGGTTTCAGGGACAAAAATAAGATTCAAGACACATTTTTTTTTAAAGATTTTATTTATTTATTTGACAGAGAGAGAGATCACAGGTAGGCAGAGAGAGAGGCAGAGAGAGAGGAGGAAGCAGGCTCCCTGCGGAGCAGAGAGCCCAATGCGGGGCTCGACCCCAGGACCCTGAGATCATGACCCGAGCCTAAGGCAGCGGCCCAATCCACTGAGCCACCCAGGCGCCCCTCAAGACACATTTTAAAGAAGATTGCCAAAGGGCATTATCTTCAACTCCATAGAAATGAGGCTGCATTGGATTACAATGTAACTCTAAGCTAACATTTATAATTACTTGGCTCAATTTATTAAAATGAAAAAGTCTAAATAAACACAAGGAGAAGTTAAATGGCCAGACCAACCTCACGCTGAAATTCTTCAGGCAGAAATAACCTCCATAATATTAGTGGAGGCTTTTTATATGGATGACAATCTAGCATAAGGACTAATCAGATCCAACTCAATTTATATATGGTATGAAAAATGGAAATTTAATAATGGTTCTCCTGAGTTACTTAGCAACCTTCTCTTCTCTCGTGATTTTCTACGATTTTTTTTTAAAGAGAGAGAGAGAGAGAGAGAACGTGTGCACAGCAGGGGAAGTGGCATGCAGAGGGAGAAACAACTCCCACTGACCAAGGAGCCCAACACAGGACTCAATCCCGGCACCCTGATCCCAGACGCTCAATGACTGAGCCACCCAGGCATCCCTACAACTTTCTTTTTAAGACTGTTTTGTGGGGCACCTGGGTGGCTTAGATGGTTAAGCATCTGCCTTCCGCTCAGGTCATGATCTCTGGTCCTGGGATCGAGCCCCACATCGGGCTCCCGGCTCAGTAGGGAACCTGCTTCTCCCTCTGCCTCTACCTCTGCTTGTGCTCTGTCTCTCTTTCTCTCTCAAATGAATAAATAAAATCTTAAAAAAAAAAAAAAGACTGTTTTGTTACCTGAATGTTTATAATACATGGGACAAGTAAGTAACATGAATGATGTCAAAAATCTCATCTATGTGTAAAGGAATGACTAGGTTATGGCCCTTCCCAAAAACTGCCTGTGCTTTTTTACATAAACGTATAGACAAAACATGTTTTACTTTGGCTGTGAGTACAGTCACAAAGTCGTCCAAGCATAAGTATTTCAGAGAAGCAGTTGACATCGGTAATAAAAAACAAAATCTACTCAACAAGATAATAAAAAGGCCAGATAAAGAAACGTTTCTTGCACAGAAATATAAATAATATTTACTAAAATTTCACAAGTCTGAGCAGGTTTGCCAGTTATTCTAATTTTTTTTTTTTTTTAACAGAACAGTAGCATTTTTAGCTTTAAGGCTAGGTAGTCATCATTACTGAGCTCCTGCAGAGTAAGTCAGGTGCTGTGCTAGGTATCTGGTATATGTAATCTCAACTTAATCTTTCTCATATCCCTGCAAGACAGGCACCGTTGCTTCCACTGACAGACAAGAAAACCACAGCTCAGACTGGACAAGCCACAAAGTCACAATGTTAAGATATGACTCTACTGGGATTCCACCCAAGATATGGCTGACCCCAAAACCCAAAGTTGCTGCTACCTTCTGCCCAGCAGTACCACTAAGAAATCACAACCAGAAATTACAACAATGGAATTGTTTCCTAAGTACAGAGGATCAACTCTAAGGTCAGAAGCTCTAGATTTCAATTGTGCTTCTATTGAGTGGTGGTTTCCTCCAAATTAATGGAGATGAAAATAGTATTTAACTTCCTAAGGTTGAGGGTGAAAGCATATAAAAAAGCCCTGGTTGAGGCACTTTTCGAAACAAGTAAGCACTATCTGTATTTGCTATCATTACCTTCCTCTTCAAGCCTCAGCTGATGAACAGCACCCAGGGAAATCCACCCACAGGGCAGCAAATTACCTTGATGAGGCCTGAGCAACAGAGTCTGGAGCCCAGGAGAACTAAACTTAAGGGATAAGGAGTGGAGGGGGCTTGGGTACAGTCTCTGCTCAGTGTACCTTCTCAGGCACTAGGGAAATAAAATAATGGTTGTGGGCAAGCTCTGTGCCAGACACAGCCACGGTTCAATAGGCAAGCTGCTGGCCCCAGTTAGTCAGCCAGGTAAGAATGGAGGGAAGCCCCTGCCCTCAGGCAAGCTCACGTCTACCCTGTGGTAAAGGAAATTCAGACTAAACAAGCCACCGCCCACCATGAACCTCACTCTTTCTCATCAACTTTCCCTACTCACTCATGCCCGCCCACACCCCCCACGCCACCACACACACAGAGATGGGAAGGGTTTTCCAAGGTACAGGGGGTGCCCAGATTTGACCAAGCACTTGAGGCCTGTTCATCCCCATTAGGAAACTCTATAGTGGTCCAGAGTGGGAGTGGAATTTGCAGTCAAATGCTCTACCGCTGAGCTATACCCCCGGGAATTTGAAACATTGACAATACAGTGACCTCTAGAACAGAGAAGGTTCATTTCAGTACAGACAAAGGAAGGTTGAAGATGGTGAAAAAGAAAATCAAGATCTGACTCCATAAAATTTTATAATTCTATAGGACCAAAAACAAAATTAAAAGATAAACCAAATAGAAATTAGAGGGGAAAAAAAAAAAAAAACGAGGTCAAAATATGTGCAGTAATGATGAAAGAGGATTAATAAGTAAAATACATAGTCTATGACAAATGAGAAAAATATGAATCCCCAATAATAAATAATAAAAGGGCAAAGTTCAAGAACAGTTTGTTAAACAGGAAATGCAGTCAACAGTCATATAAACATGTTTGATCTCATTAATATCAAGCAAAACAGAAAAATGAAGTATTTTTCTCCTAGAAAATTGCCAAGTATTATTAAAATGAGAATTGCACTCTGCTACTGGTGGCAAAAATTAGTACACACTTTTTTGGCAACTGATAGCAATATCAATCAAGATACCCATATGCATTACCATCCTTTTGTTCTGGTCATCTATGATAAAAATAAAAATGATCTGAAAGAAAATGCTGACTGCATAAGATGCTCATCAAATACTGAAAACAGGCTCTGCAATCAGATTAAATAAATCACAAAATATCCCTAGACAGAATATTTTACAGTCCTTAGAAATAACACTTACAGTTATTTTTGTAGTGTGGGGGAAAGGCAAACAATGATAAGTAAAACAAGTAATATACTTAGAATACTTCAAATAGTCTAAGTAAAATATATAAATTTATAAAAATATATATATAAATTAAAAATATATAAATTTTTTAAATGGACAGAAACACAGCAATGTAGTTGTCTTTGTGTGGCAGGATAACTTTTTTACTACATCTTTATGGTTTTCCTATACTACTAAAATCTTCAATGAGGTGCATCTCACTCTTGTAATTACAAAAAAATGTAAGTAACAATCTCCCCTGCAAACCCACAACAATAGAAGGAAATCCAACAATGCTCCAAACCACTCCCACAATTACCCAAGCGTGCAGCAGGCAGGTAAGGCAGTAAACTGAGGGGAGAGAGGCTTTGTTTTAAATCTGGGCCTAGAAAAACAGGAGGCATCGTGATGTGGAAACAAAAACTTTTCACCTTCCACTTGTCAAAGCATATTTTGGAAATTCATTAACCAAAACATTTTCCATCAGAGGATTTAAACCCACACACCAAAATTATCTCCACAGAATAAACTGGTTAAGCAAGCAGGAAGTTTACCAGGAACACCCTAAAAATTAACAATTGTTTTTACGGCTCTGATAAAGCCAGCCAGCTCGTGTTGGTACACAATGTAACACAAACAACCTCTCCAGTGAGTCCTCTGAACAGGAGGGCAAGAAGTCCTTATCATAAGGGTTTTCCTTGGCAAGAATAACAGATGCTGCGGAAATTGAGCCTTTTGGAGTTCACCCTCCTAAAAGCTGATTTTATCATCTTAGAGATGGCATCCATTATCTGCCTTCGTCTTCACAAACCTACCAGGCAGGGTTTCTCCACTTCAGCACTCCTGTCAGTGTAATTCCTTATAATTCCTTGCTCTGTTCCATGCACTGCAGGACGTTCAGCAGCATCCCTGGACTCTGCTCACTAAATGTCAGTCCTCCCTCCATCCCCAGTTGCAACATGAAGAAGGTTTCCTGACATCACCAAATGACTCCCATGGGCAAAATCACCCCAGCTGAAAACCAGTGGTACAAATCATGTGCTCTCATTGCCCAAATTTTACAAAGGAGGAAACAGACACAGCGAGGCCCATCTAACTTCAAAGCTCGAGATCCAAAACTCGGTACTGTATGGGTGCACAGGTAGGAGGCGTATCTTCTAGTATAACTTATGATACACACCCATCTTTTCTACTTGGGTCCCTATGCATCCACCCCCCGGAGCCTGGTTGAGTCGGCCTTGGTGCACACCATTCACGTAAACCATTTCTCTCATCACGTAAACATTTATGGATAATACCAGTAAGAGTCTGGCAACAAAGGCACAGTCACGGCCTTCGACAAGTATATAATCTATTTGAAGACATAGCCATGGAGAAGCTATTTGGAGTACCAGTTTTGAAGAACACTGTTTCCTCACCTGTAATATGGAGACGATGTCAGGGCTGATCTCATAATTCACTGAAAGAGTGTGAATCAAGTTCTTTTCATGAAATATGATTTCAAAAAAACAGCTAGATACCAAATGCCTGGCAATATACAGGCACCAGCACTGGACAGATTAGAGTATCTCAAAAATCACTGGGCTGGCATGAACCCTCTAGAACACCCTGAACCCACCACCCCTTGGTACTTGAGCATTTGAAAATCCAAAAATTGAATTACCTGCTTCCAGCAGAGTTTGTGGGCTGAGGTCTGACGGAGGCTCTCAGCAAAAGTTTCCTGAGCGGCTTCAAGCAGGCCTGGAGGAAAGAAAAGGAAGGGTTCAAACAGAAGAGCCAGGAGTAGGAGAAAAGGTGGAGCGGACTCAAAGCACTCTGGAGGAGCAGAGCCTGGACCTCAACCCAGCAGGACAAGGGAAGACAAGGGTGGGAAAAAAGTCAAGACCAGAGGAGGTCACCAGGTGACCTCTAGGTGACCTGTAGTGACGCTGACCAGGCTAGACCCAAGAAATACTTCTCCTAAAAAAGTAACCAAGGGCTGCTACAGCTTTGTATCACCATTATGAAGGTGGAAAACTTAATTTCTCAGACTAAGGTCAGCATTCCCTGAGGACAATAAGCAGATGCTTGCTTTAAATTTACGTAAATGAAAGTGATGATTTTCCAGAACAATGAGTCAATCTGCCCTAAAAGAAATTCCAAATAGGTTCTTTCCCAAGTCCACATGTCCTCCTGTTCTCTAAGGGCAGCAGCCCAACGCATGGAAACAAGAGCGCAGGGTAGCCAGATTTCCTGAGTTTAAAATCTGGATTTCAATTAGGTGAAATCTCCCAAACTTTAAGTATTGGCCTAAATTTCTTTAAATACCGTGGAGGTCAAACCAAACCTATCTCCCTGCAGTCTCCACCCCAGGGCCCCCAGTACAAAAACCCTGCCGTTAGCCATAGCCCACAGAAAGTCAAGTAAAGCTTTCTGGCACAGGCAGGGCAGCCTCATATCCAAGGTATATTTGGAAGATCTCTCCAGCAATGTGTCATAGAACACAGGGAAGAAACTAACTGTAGAGTGTGTAGAGTCTTCAGCAGTGGACTGTAGAAAGGCCCCATAGCGCCCCCCCCAACCCCTGGCTGAATACAAACCGGCCCTCAGGTGACACCTCAATGTATCCACTGGCCAGGGGTACCTGGGTGACGCAGTCGGTTAAGCATCTGACTCGTGACTTCGACTCAGGTCATGATCTCATACGTCATGAGATGGGGCCCCATCTCGGGCTCTGCGCTCAGTGTGAAGTCAGCTTGGGGATTCTCTCCTCTGCTCCAGCCTCCATCCTCCCCACCCTGCTCACTCTCTCAATCTCTCTCTCAAATAAATAAATAAATCTTTAAAAAATATATATCCATAGGCCCTAAGTGACCAGTGGGCTACTTACAATTAAGCAGTTACCAAAAATAGGAGAATTCCACACATCGGTATACCTCCTCATTTCCCCATTTTAAAAACATACAGTAGTATGGTGACTAACAATATAATAAATAAATAAATAATAAAAAACAGCCCCCACTCACTGCCTCATTACAGACAGCCCTCCTCTGCTGTCCTGTCCACCACTCCCCGTCCCCTGCGGTATATTCAATAAGCTTCTACCTCCTTTGTTTTGCCCCAGGTGAATTCTTTCACTGCTTGTGCCACTGGCTTTGACCCAATCATCACCTCATATTTGCGGGCCCTCATCTGCTCAGGAGAGACATCCCACTTAAGACACCATAGGGTCAAAAAAAGAAGATACCACAGGGTCTACATCAGAGTTGACAGGGATGTGAACAAAGGCCATGGCGAAGGTAATAGAGAGGGATTCAAAAAATGTATGAGAGGCAAAAATAACAGTGCTGATGGCCAGGAGAGGATCCCTAGGATACCAGACACAAACGTGACCCATTGCAAATTTTGACAATGAAGGGGGGAGTCTTTAAGACCAGAGGGAAACAGGCTTAAATGTACACTCTTTGACCTCTGAGAACAGGGCCATCCTCATGGACTTGTGACCTGTGTCGTCACACAGGACTCCATGCTCAGAAAGGCTCCCTGCTTGGTTTAATGTTCTGCTGTCATCACTTTGAAATTCTTAATTTAACTTTGAACTTGTGTTTTGTAAAGGAGGTCTGATGGGGAAATGGAGCATGCATGTGAGCAGAGGAGATCCTGCTCAATACGTGTGGCCACATTCTTACACAGTGTTTGCCATGACCCAGAGCACAGAATTTCTGTGGATTCATGAGGCATGGGAGCTCAGCAAGACTAGTTCAAGGTAAGTATGTTACAAAGACAACTAAGTGAGCAGGTAGGTGGGTGTTGATAGCTCCCAGAAGCCATGCTTTCCATTCAAAGGAACCACAACTCCCTTTGCATATAGAATCAAAGCAATGTCTTTCGAAGACACAAAACCAACAAAAGAATCCTATCATATCCTCTAACTCCTATTACATCCCTGTGTTAGCTGATCCTGCACACTGAAAATAATGGCATAGAAGGAAAAGGAAATATAGAACAACCCATGGTTGTTTTTCCTTTCAGTCCTTCCTTAAAGCCAGCCCTTCCTTCCATGAGACCAAGACTAACAGAATGCAGGTATCAAGAAGTGAATAAGAGTAGTCAGTTAGCTTTGGGCAGTGTTCCACATTCTGGTAAGAACAATACACATATGCACGTACAAATTACAAAATCTGAAGTGTGTGATTTCAGTAATTCTGCAGATGTGTCGAATAAACTTATATTTGCATTTAACGTTGGACTTGCACCATATAAAGAGTACAAATCAGGCTAACAATTTAAATTTTTAATTTCTCTTCACTTAGAACAATATTAAATAGCAAACACGAGGATAAGTCAAGGGAGAGAGTGTAGAAGGAAAAGCTTTTTATGCTAGTACCTTTAACATTGCTTTTTTCGTGCTTTTTGAACAAGGGGAAACACATTTTCATTTTACACAGGGCTACAAAAATTCTGTGGCCGGCCCACTGAGAACCAGTGCAGTCAAGAACATCATGCCTAAAATGTTACACATGGGCACCTAGGTGGCACAGTGGTTGACTGTCCAATTCTTGGTTTCAGCTCAAGTCATGAGCTCAGGGTGGTAAGACCGAGTCCCATGACAGGCTCCACACTGGGTGTGGGGCCCGCTTGGGATTCTCTCTTACCTCTCCCTCTGCCCCTCCAGGCCCCACCCTACCACATGTTCATGCATTCTCTCTCTCAAGTAAGTAAATTAAAAATAAAAATAAAATGCCACACACACCTGGATAAGTTTCTCCAGATGTCCTCCAAAGTAACCCCCAAAAGACCCAGTTATGGACTGATAGGGAGGATGATTTTTACTTCCATGCTCTTAGTTACTGAATCACTTTTCCCTTTTCCCCCAGGCCCCTCACGTCATCACAACAACACGTCTGCTGCAACAGCGCAAGCCTTTGTCTTTCCAACTAAAGATGGCCCTAGAGACAATCAGTTACAGTGAAGAACCTTCCCCAGAGCAGCATCTAAGGCAGAGACCTCTCTGCTGGGCATCCCCCTTCTACAGAGTGCTTCCCCGAGCTCTGGCACTGTGGTTTTCACCAAACTCAAGCTGTTTCTCACCACTCTGAGTGCTCGGGTTTCCCCTGGGAAGTGGTTCTGTGTAAGTCTAGCTGTCTAAAAAGGTCTCCTTCAAATACAGTCAAGTTTTCCTTTGTCTCACTTCATTCTCCTCTTCTGTTTGGTACCACCACTTTCCACTTCGATAAATTAATTTCCTGCCTGGAGACACATCCTGGGAAATGTGTCAGTTTGTATTGTTTAGATGAGAGACTTCTGTCATTCTTTCAAATTTTTCCTCTGCACCAATAATCCTGAGAGCCAGCCTCTCAGGAGCCTGAGTGGCTTGTCTATGAATTTCCTTTCACGGCCTCCTATTAGACTGAAAAAATGCAGACTGCCTGCGGTGAACTTACTCAACTCTTAACCCTTACGATCACGTCTCTTTCTATTTCCCCATCCTTTCTTCTAGCCCATCTAAAGAAGGGCTCTTACGGAGTTCAGGGCTAATCGGCCACTCTCCACCTGATTGTTAATGCTGCTTTAACATCCCCCCCACTCCCAACCTGTACCTGCTTCATATCAAACTATTACAGCATGCGTCTCCTGGTTTGATTCCTTGAAAGGCTGGGCTACAGAGCCGCCTACGGTGCATCCCCTCCCTTACAATCCTCAATTTTTGCACTCTGGACTACATCTCTACTGGGCTACTGAACCTGCACTCTCCAAGTTCATGAATGACCTGCTGGCTGAACCAGGGGCAGTTTCTCGGACCCATCCTTCTAATAGGTCTGTTGTGCCAAATGGCAAGGACAGTCCACGTGTGTTGGGTCTGCTTCTTCCCTCTGCCACCACCATCTTCCCCTTCTCTGGTGGCTCCTGCTCTTCCTCCTTTAATAAATTTCGTTAGCCTGATCATGTCTAAATGTCAAGAGTTCCTTGCCGGATGTGTGCTCACTTCTACTTTTATTCTACATCTTCTTCAAAATAGGTAGAGACAATTAAGAGATACAGACTTCCAGTGGTAAATAAATAAGTCACAGAGATTGTAAGTATAGCAGAGGGAATGTGGTCAACAATATTGTAACAACCATGTTTGGTGACTGATGGTAGCTACACCTATTGTAGGGAGCACTGCAGAATGTACAGAATTGTCAAATTGCTAAGGTGTGCACCTGAGAATAATATAACATTGCAAGTCAACTATCTTCCAATAAAAAATTTAAATAAAAATAAAATTGGCAATATTTGATATATTGTACACAGCATAACAAAGAGCAAATAACTAAATTTTCAGATTTGCTTTTTTAGTTTCTGAAGTATTTTATGGTTTGTTGTGTTTCTGCAGATTATAGGCATTTCTCTAAGATTTCCAAAAGTAAATCAAATGAAAGATGAGCTGTACTCATTACTTTTCCATTACAGAGGACATCTCTTCTTGATATTAAAAACTTTTATGGCCTAGAAATAATTGATCAACATTAGATTCAAACAAACTTCAGCATGCCACATTCTGTCATTACCCTTGCCCCATATTTTCTAGTCTTGTAAAAATATTTGACTATAAAAATGCTAAGAAATATATATACTGTTTAAAAAGAAAGAGTTCCCTGAAGGCATCATACTTGCTTCTCTTTTTATTCTACACCTTCTTCTTTAGTGAGTTCATCTATTCTTATTCATTATCTATAACAGCTCCATGGAAACAATCCATTAATATAGGATTTTGCGTAAACTCCAAATCTAAATTTCAATTTTTTCTTAAAAAAGATTTTATTTGACAGAGTGGGAGAGAGAGGGAGAGAAAGGACAAGCAGAGTGGCAGGCAGAAGGAGAGCAAGAAGCAGGCTTCCCGCTGAGCAAGGAGCCTGACGTGGGGCTCAATCCCAGGACCCTGGGATCACAACCTGAGCCGAAGGCAGACGCTTAGTGACTAAGCCACACAGGCGCACCTAAATTTCAAATTCTTAACATCTTCATGTGGATAAGATCAACTAACAGATCTTAATGGCTTTTAACATGCCAAGTATAGAAGCCAGAGGCAGTAATACAAAGTGGTTGAAGATACTGACCCTCGAGACTGTATGTACCTGCATTTAAATACACTCCAACAGAGGATAGTCCAAGATGGCAGAGAAGCACAAGACTTTAGTTATGTCAGGTTCCAGGAATTCAGCTAGATAAATATCAAATCATTCTGAACACCTGTGAACTCAACAGGATATCTAAGAAGGAACACCTGCAACTCTGCAAATAGAAGTGATCACTTTCTGTAAGAATGACAAAACAGAAAACTCACATCAAAAAAGAGAACAAGAGGGGCGCCTGGGTGGCTCAGTGGGTTAAAGCCTCTGCCTTCAGCTCAGGTCATGATCCCAGGGTCCTGGGATCAAGCCCCGCGTCTGGCTCTCTGCTCAGCAGGGAGCCTGCTTCCCTTCCTCTCTCTCTGCCTACTTGTGTTTTCTGTCAAATGAATAAATAAAATCTTTAAAAAAAAAAAAGAGAGAGAGAGAGAGAGAGAGAACAAGAGGCAATACTGACTGCCAGGGATCTAATCAGTATGGACATAAGTGAGATGTCAGAACTAGAGCCCAGAATAATGACCATAAAGATACTAGGTGGGCTTGAAAAAAAGCACAGAAGACACTAAAGAATCCCTTTCTGGATAAATAAAAGAACTAAAATCTAATCAAGTCAAAATTTGAAAGGCTATTAATGAGATGCAATAAAAAAATGGAGGCTGTAACTGCTAGGATATAGTCTGTATCTCTCTTCTGAAGAGAGTTAGTGCTACAGAAGACAAAATAATGGAGAATAAATAAGCTAAGAAAAAGAAAGATAAACAACTGGCAGATCATGAAGAGAGAATTCAAAAGATAAATGATACCATAAAGCAAAACAGTATCGGAATAATTGCGATCCCAGAATAAGATGAAAAGAGAGAGAGGCAGAAGGTATATTCAAGCAAACTATAGCAGAGAACTTCCCTAAATCTGGGGAAGGAAATAGGCCTTCAAGTCCAGGAGGCAAACAGAATCCCCCTCAAAATCAATAAAAACAAGTCAATACCCCAACATGTAGTAGTGAAGCTTGCAAATCTCAGAAACAAAGAGAAAATCCTGAAAGCAGCTCAGGACAAGAGGTCCATAACTTACAATGGTAGAAACATTAGATTGGCAGCAGACCTATGCACAGAGACTTGGCAGGCCAGAAAGGACTGGCATGATATATTCAGGGTGCCAAAGGAGAAAAGTATGTAGCCAAGAACACTTTATCTAGCTAGAATGTCATTCAAAATAAGTGGACTGATAAAAAGCTTCCAAGACAAAGAGAAACAAAGAATTTGTGATCGCTAAACCAGCCCTGTAAGAAATAATAAAAGAGATCCTTTAAGCGAAGCGAGAGCCCAAAAGTAATATAGACCAGAAAGGAACAGAGAGATTATACAGAAACAGTGACTTTATGTGTAATACAATGGCATAAAATTCACATCTTTCAATAGTTACTCCAAATGTAAATGGGCTAATAGCCCAATCAAAAGATACAGGGAATTAGACTGGATAAAAAAAGCAAGACCCACTGATATGTTGTCTGCAAGAGACTCATTTTAGACCCAAAGTCACCTCCAGATTGAAAGTGAGGGGATGGAAAACAATTTATCATGCTAATCAACATAAAAACAAAAACAAACAAACAAAAACCTGGGATTGCAATCCTTGTATCAGACAATTTAGATTATAAACCAAAGACTGTAATAAGAGATGAGTAAGAACACTATAATATACTTAAAGGGTCTATCCAACAATATCTAACAACCATAAATATTTATGCCTTTAACCTGGGAGCAGCCAATTATATAAATAATTGATGACAAAATCAAAGAAACACATTCATAATATGTTTCAACACCCTACTCATTGCAATGGGCAGACCATCTAAGCAGAAGATCAACAAGGAAAAAAGCGCTTTGAATGATTCCCTGAACCAGATGGACTTCACAGATATTTTCAGAGCATTCCACCCTAAAGCAACAGAATATACATTCTTCTTCAGTGCGAATGGAACATTCCTCAGAACAGATCACATCCTGGGTCACAAATCAGGTCTCAACCATTACCAAAAGACTGGGATCATTTTCTGCATATTTTTGGACCATAATGCTTGGAAACTGCAACTCAATCACAAGAGGAAATTTGGAAAGAACTCAAATGCCTGGAGACTAAAGAGCATCCCACTAAAGAATGAATGGGCAAACCTGGAAATTAAAGAAGAATTTTTTTTTTTTAATTCATAGAAATAAATGAAAATGAAAATACAAATGTCCAAAACCTTTGGGATGAAGCAAAGGCAGTCCTAAGGGGGAAACATAAAGCAACACAAACCTTTCTCAAGAAACAAGAAGGGTCTCTAGTGGAACAAAGTAGAGAGCCCAGATATGGACCCTCAACTCTATAGCCAAAAAATCTTTGACAAAGTAGGAAAAAATATACAGTGGAAAAAAGACAGTCTCTTCAATTAATGGTGCTGGGGAAATTGGACAGCTATGTAAAGAAGAATGAAACTCAACCATTCTCTTACACCATACACAAAGATAAACTTGAAATGGATAAAAGACGTCTACGTGATGCAGGAATCTATCAAAATCCTAGAGGAGAACATAGGCAGTAACCTCTTCAACATCGGCCACAGCAACTTCTTTCAAGACCTGTTGCCAAAGGCAAAGAAAACAAAAGCGAAAAGGAACTTTTGGAACTTCATCAAGAACAAGTTTCTGGGGGCGCCTGGATGGCTCGGTGGGTTGAGCCGCTGCCTTCGGCTCAGGTCATGATCTCAGGGTCCTGGGATCGAGTCCTGCATCCGGCTCTCTGCTCAGCAGGGAATCTGCTTCTCTCTCTGCCTGCCTCTCTGTCTACTTGTGATCTCTCTCTGTCAAATAAATAAATAAAAATCTAAAAATAAAAAAAAATAAAAAAAAAAAGAACAAGTTTCTGCATAGCAAAGGAAAAAATCAACAAAACAAAGAGGCAACCCAAGGAATGGGAGAAGATACTCACAAATGACAATACAGACAAAGGGCTGATATCCAAGATCTATAAAGAATTCTTCAAACTCAACACACACAAAACAGATAATCATGTCAAAAAATGGGCAGAAGACATGAACAGACACTTCTTCAAAGAAGACATACAAATGGCTAACAGATACATGAAAAAATGTTCATCATCACTAGCCATCAGGGAGATTCAAATCAAAACCACATTGAGATACCACCTGACACCAGTTAGAATGGCCAACATTAACAAGACAGTAAACAACATGTGTTGGAGAGATGTGGAGAAAGGGGAACCCTCTTACACTGTTAGTGATAATGCAAGTTGGTGCAGCCACTTTGGAGACCGGTGTGGAGGTTCCTTAAGAAATTAAAACTAGAGCCATCCTATGACCCTGCAATTGCACTATGGGGTATTTATGCCAAAAGATACAGATGTAGTGAAAAGAAGGGCCATCTGTACCCCAATGTTCATAGCAGCAATGCCCACAGTTGCCAAACTGTTGAAAGAACCAAGACGCCCTTCAACAGATGAATGGATAAAGAAGATATGGTCCATATACACGATGGAGTATTATGCCTCCATCAGAAAGGATGAATACTCAACTTTTGTACCAACATGGACAGGACTGGAGGAGATTATGTTGAGTGAAATAAGTCAAGCAGAGAGAATAAATTATCATCTGGTTTCACTTACTTGTGCATAAGAAATAACACGGAGGTCATTGGGAGATGGAGAGGAGAAGGGAGTTGTGGGAAATTGGAGGGGGAGACAAACCATGAGAGACTGTGGACTCTGAGAAACAAACTGAGTGTTTTGGAGGGGAGGGAAGTAGGGGTTGGGTGAGCCTGGTTGTGGGTATTAAGGAGGGCACATATTTCATGGAGTACTAGGTGTGGTACAGAAACAATGAATTTTGGAACACTGAAAAAAAAATTAAAAAAAAAAGAAAGAAACAAGAAAGGTCTCAAATACACAACCTAACCTTATACCTAAAGAAGCTGGAGAAAGAACAGTAAATAAACCCTAAATCCAGCAGGAGAAGAGAAATAATAAAGATCAGAGCAGAAATCAATGAGCTAGAAACCAAAAGAACAGTAGAACAGGAGCTGGTTCTTTGAAAGTATAAGATAATTAATTATTAAATGATTAGAATAAGACTGATTAACCCTTTCCTGGACTTAGCAAAAAGAAAAGAGTAAGGATTGAAATAAAGTCATGAGTAGAAGAAGAGAGATCATAACCAACACTGAAGAAATACAAGTACATATTATGAGCAACAATATGCTAACAAATTAGGCAACCTAGAAGAAACGGATGCATTCCTAGAGACATATAAACTACCAAAACTGAAACAGGAAGATAGAAAACCTGAACAGACCCATGATCAACAAAGAAAGTAGAGCAGTAATCAAAAATCTCCCAACAAACAAGAGTCCAGGCCCGGATGACTTCCCAGCAGAATCTATCAAACAGTTAAAGAAGAACTAATACCTATTCTTCTGAAGCTGTTTCAAAAAATATGAATGGAAGAAAAACTTCCAAACTCATTCTAGGAGGCTAGCATTACCTTGATCCCAAAACCAAAGACCCCACCAATAAGAAGAATGACAGACCAATATCCCTGATGAACACAGATGCAAAATTTATCACCAACAGACAGCTAATAGGACCCAACAGTACCTTTAAAGGGATTTTCACCACAAGCAAGTGGTATTTATTCCTGGGCTGCAAGGGTGGTTCAACATCCACAAATCAATGTCATACATTACATTTATAAAATAAAGGACAAGAACCATATGATCCTCTCCACAGATACAGAAGAAGCATTTGACAAAATACAACATCCTCTTTTGAGAAAAAGTCTGCAGTGTAGAGATAGAGGAAACATACTTCAATATCATAAAAGCAATCTATGGGGGCGCCTGGGTGGCTCAGTGGGTTAAAGCCTCTGCCTTCGGCTCAGGTCATGATCCCGAGGTTCCGGGATTGAGCCCCGCATCGGGCTCTCTGCTCAGCGGGGAGCCTGCTTCCTTCTCTCTCTCTGCCTGCCTCTCTGTCTACTTGTCATCTCTCTGTCAAATAAATAAATAAATAAAATCTAAAAAAAAAAAAAGGCAATCTATGAAAAACCCACAGCAAATATCATCCTCAATGAGGAAACACTGAGAGCTTTTCCCCTAAGGTCAGGAACATGGCAGGGATGTCCACTCTCACCACTATTCTTCAACATAGTAGTCCTAGCCTCAGCAATCAGACAACAAAAACAAATAAAAGGCATCTGAATCAGCAAGGAAGTCAAACTCCATCGTTGCAGATGACATGATATTCTATGTAGAAAACCCAAAAGACTACAAGCCAAAATTGCTAGCACTCGTGCAGGAATTCAGCAACGTGGCAGGATATAAAATCAATGCACATAAATCAGCTGCATTTCTATACAGTAACAATGAGACAGAAGAAAGAAATTAAGGAGTCAATCCCATTTACAATTACACCAAAAACCATAAGATCCCTAGAAATATACCTAACCAAAGAAGTAAAAGGATCTGTACTCTGAAAACTACAGAACATTTATGAAAGAAATTGAGGAAGACACAAAGAAATGGAGAAACATTCCATGCTCATGGACTGGAAGAACAAATATTGTTAAAATGTCTATGCTATGCAAAGCAATCTACACATCCCACGTAATCCCTATCAAAATACCATCAACATTTTTCAGAGCTGAAACAAACAATCCTAAAATTTGTATGAAACTAGAAAAGATCCTGAATACCCAAGTAATTCTGAAAAAGAAAACCAAATCTGGAGGCAACACAATTCTGGACTTCAAGCTCTATTATAAAGCTGTCATCAGCAAAACAGTATGGTACTGGCACAAAAACAGACACACAGATCAATGGTACCAAACTGAGAACCCAGAAATGGACCTTCAACTCTATGGTTGTCTAATCTTCGACAAAGCAGGAAAGAATACCCAATGGAAAAAAGACAGTCTCCTCAAGAAATGACACTGGGAAAATTGGACATGCAGAAGAATGAAACTGGACCATTTCCTTACAAGCTACACAAAAATAGACTTAAAATAGATGCAACTCCTCAATGTGAGGCAGGAATCCATCAAAATCCTAGAGAACACAGGCAGCAACTTCTGTGACCTTGGCCACAGCTACTTCTTGCTAGACATGTCTTCACAGGCAAAAATGAACAACTGGAACTTCATCAAGTTAAAAAGCTTTTGCACAGCAAAAGAAACAGGAGACAAAACCAAAAGACAACTGACAAAATGGGAGAAGATATTTGCAAATGACATATTAGATAAAGGACTAGTATCTAAAATCTATAAAGAACTTATCAAACTCAACACCCAATGAACAAAAAAATCCAGTCAAGAAATGGGCAGCAGATATGAACAGACATTTCTCTAAAGACATGCAGACGGCCAACAGACACATGAAAAAATGCTCAACATCACGTGGCATTACAGAAATACAAATCAAAACTACAATGAGCTACCACCTCACACCAATCAGAATGACTAAAATTAACAAGTCAAGAAATGACAGGTGTTGGTGAAGATGAAGAGAAAGGGGAACCCTCTTACACTGTTGGTGGGAATGCAAGCTGGGGCAGCGACTCTGCAGAACACTATGGAGGTTCCTCAAAAAGTTGAAAACAGAGCTACCCTATAACCCTGCAACTGCATAACTGGGTATTTACCCCAAAGATACAAATGCAGTGATCCAAAGGGGCACCTGCACCCTTATGTTTATAGCAGCAATGTCCACAGTAGCCAAACTATGGAAAGAGCCCAGATGTCCATCAACAGATGAATGAATATAGAAGACGTGGTGTACATACACCCACACTCACACCCACACACTCACACTGGAATACTACTCAGCCATCAAAGAGAATGAAACATTGCCACTTACAACAATGTGGATAGAACTAGAGGGTATTATGTTAAGGGAAATAAATCTGAGAAAGACAATTACATGATCTCACTCACAAGGAATTTGAGAAACAAAACAGGGAAGCATAGGGGAAGAGAGGACAAAATAAAACATGACAAAATCAGAGAGGGAGACAAACCACAAGAGACTTAATCATAGGAAACAAACTGAGAGTGCTGGAAGGAGGTGGGGAGAGGGAGAGGGTAATTGGGTGATGGAGATTAAGGAGGTCATGTGATGTAAAGAGCACTGGGTATTATGTAAGACTGATGATGAATCACTGACTTCTACCTGTGAAACTAATAATACATTTTATGTTAATTAATTTAATTTAAATTCAAAAATACTGTGTCCAACATGCCCAATCTAGGGAAATTTGTCTAGCCTCTCTGTGGCTAGACAGATGAATCTCATCTGTAGTATAGGAATAAAAACAATACCTTTCCTTTGGGCTGACGTAGGTATTAAATCCAAGTTAAAATACGTAAGGTGCTTAGAGCAGTGCTTGGTACATACCAAGCATGTATAAGCATTAGCTATTATTATTATTGTTACTGTCATTCTAAAAACCTAGTAAGACAAGTACTATTACTTTACCCATTTATATAATGAAAAGAAAAAGGTAAGTTATTATGGGTCATGATGGAATCTCCAACTCCAGGTGTTCAATTCTTAATTCATCCTACTTCGCATTAAAACCCAACTTTCACCTGCATGCCATTTTTAAGATTTTATTTATTTTATTTAAGAGCGAGAAAGAGGGAGCCCGTGCACACACACAAGTGGTGGGAGGGGCAGAAGGAGAGGGAGCGAATCCCAAGCAGACTGCACTAAGCATGCAGCCCAACATGGGGCTCAATCTTAGGATCCTGAGATCATGACCTGAGCCGAAAACCAAGAATCGGACACTTAACTGACTGAGCCATCCATGTACCCTGATGCCTTTCTCGATTAATGGTGTTTTGCCCCTCTCCCCACCCCTCACCACTTATATTCCAATAACATCCAACATACTATTTCTAAAGTCATCTTTATAACATAATTTTCATAATTCTCCCCACCTGTAAAAAAATCTCATTTAAAGCATAATCTTGGCACTCTCTTAACCCTCTAAGAGCTGACTCCATTACAGCTCTTAATATGGATCTCTATACCTTATCTTTCTCTAAAATTAATTTCACTACACTCTACATTTCACAGCAAAGCCCAGCATTCTCATCTCTCTCTGCCCCCCACCACCGTTGCCTCCTCAAAATCTCCTACTCCTTCAAGACTCATTCAAATCCCACCTCCTTTAGGGATCCCACCTAACTCAACCTTTATTTGAGTGACTGATCTACCTCATCTGATCTCCCCACACCTACCTCCCAAAGACCCAACAAACTGATTTTTTGAACTTTAATGCTTTTTATATTTCAGGACTACTGCATGAATGTTATAAAATAAACATTAATGTGCTTTTTTAAAAAATTAAAGCCCCTTTCATCTTCCCTGCCATGCTTGGCTCTCATGAGTCACCCATTTTTTTCATATATTAACAAATATATTAACAAATATAAACTAACAGAACTGCTTGGCTATTTTGCTTAATATATAATAGACATACTATAAGTCAACATTTTTTTCCAACCATTTTAACAGCTAAACAGTAGTCTAAATCTGTTTTTTATTATGGGCCATTTCCTTTCTGCCCCCATCTCCCATATGTGAATATTCTTCAGGGTAAAGGCTATGTTTTGTTCTTACATCTGCAAGAGGACCTCATTCCAAGGCCAAGAATTCCTTAAACAATATATTATCATATTTAGTCCTCATAACCACCCAAGTATTCCCACTTCACAGAAGACAAAAAGCACAAAGCCAATAGGGAAAAGGGATTCTAATCTACACTTATCTGACTCTGGAGTCCACACCCTTCATCCCCAGGCTATGCTAATAAATTTTTCATAAGGACATCTTCTTTCAAACAATGTTGGAAGACAGAAGAGCTCCAAGTATTCTGGTATAGGTGGGTAGAGCTGAGGAGAAGAGATGGCCACTGGCCAAATGGCAATTACACGCAGGCGAGTGGTTACAGCTATAAAGCTAATATACCATTTAGTCCTTCGATCTGTACTTACTGAGAACCTACTAGAAGTTGAATTACTTGCCTCATCCTCTACAGGCTCCCCATTACACTCTCCCTCAGGAGTAGCTGCACCATTTGTTGGAAGTCTCTGTCTAATATGCCATTATTATTTCTATTAATAATTTCTAACTATTTAGAAATTATTTCTAAACATTCTATGAGACAAATATCAGCACCACCATTTTAAAGACGGGAAAACCGAGACCCGGAGAAGTTAAATCATTTGCCAATGCTAGATTATAATAAATAACAAAGCCAGGATTCAAGCTGAGGGTCTGTGTGGCTTTAGACTGACCCCTCTTTTGTTATACAGAATGCTGCTTTTCAACTCTTAGAGAAAAGATGAACTATGACTTTTTAAAATTTAGACTCAGGATTACATTTGGCTACAAGTAACAGACCCAACTTCTGTGGTCTAACTAAATAGAGATTTTCTTTTTCTACCAGAAAGTCAAGAAATGGGCAGACAAGGTCTGGTATAGCAGTTCCAAAATGCCATCAGCTTCTCAGCCTACTTAACCCTTAAGCTTCTTGTGTTTGGTCACAAGATGGTTTTTCCACTTAGAAAATTACCTTGGTGGCTCAGTCAGTTAAGCATCAGCCTTCAGCTCAGGTCATGATCTCAGGGTCCTGGGATCCAGCAGGCTCCCTGCTCAATGGGAATCTGCTTCTCTCTCTCTCTCTGCTTCTTCCCCCTACTCATGCTCTGTCTCTATCTCTCTCTCCCAAATAAAGAAATAAAATCTTAAAAAAGAAAAAGAAAACAGCCTTCATGTCCCAAGGAGGAAAAAAGTACAAAGGCCAAAAGGTGAGCTCAGAGAGGCCATCCTCTTAAAGAGCTTTTGAAGGTGGGGAGGGAGTCCAACCCACCTCCTTCCATCTCACTGGCCAAGACAATAGCACTTAGACACCCTACAAGGGATTCTGGAAAAATTGAGTTTTTGGTTGTTTCTTTTTTTTCCCCCCAAACTGACCACAGTGGTAAATTAAACAAAATGGGGTTAGCTGTAGGGAAGACATCAGTGGGATGGATTCTGGTGGCATCTAGCTGGGTCTGCCCCATATGGTGACATAGAACACAAGTCGCCCTAGAGAATCAAGGTACTCTGGGGAGAAAAAAAGCATTGCAAGAATCTTAACTCCCTATTTAGAAGTTTTCTGGCTGCACAAAGTTAAAAACTGATGGGGGTGTGAAAGAATCCATAGCAGCTGACCCAGAAGAAAAACAGAGAGAATCAGGTGACTTCACACAAATCATTCTGGCCATCTCACAGGTTCAATGGGAGTGTTCCCTCAGAGTCCTCCACCATTTCCCTTCCTCCCATTCACTCACTTCCCATTTAATACAGAGGAGACCCTACAGGCTCACTGGATTCTTCTATCATTCATAAAGAGTAGTAGGGCGTGTCCAAATTCTGATTCAAAGTAAAACCCTCTACTATGTGTTGTTATAAGCAGCAGCATCTTTAGACACAGATAATGGTCACAGAAACATGACTTATGCAACAACGGCAGTTCCACCAACAAGTTAGAATATTAAGAAAGTAGGCCATCGAGTTCTAGCCTTGTTTTCACTTTCTCCCAAATAAAGGCAACTCCATAAACTGTCCTCGCAAAAACCTCATAAAACTCTGTGATGGTGAGATGACATCTGTACAAGTATTATAGAGAGAAAGGTGACAAAGAGCCAGCAAAAAAGGACTGGATCCTGCAAGCTAGATCCTACATATAGAGATAAAAGATAACGTAGGCATCTTTAGTGATATGGTAGAACACTACATGTATAGCATGAAAGAATTAACACCCTTCCCATCGGGCCTCCTCCTTCTTCCCAAGAACCTCCTTGCATGCCTAAAGAATTTGGCCGCTGAAATGCCTGGGTGGCTCAATCGGTTAAGTGGCTGCCTTCAGCTCAGGTCATGATCCCAGGGTCCTGGGATCGAGTCCCATAATGGGCTCCTTGTTCGGCAGGGAGCCTACACTCTCTCCCTCTGCCTGCCACTCTGCCTGCTTGTGCTGCCTCTATCAAATAAATAAATAAAATTTTTTTTAAAAAATTGGCCACTCGTTTATGAATGGGCTTGTCGATAAAAACAGCATCTTTACTCTCTCCTACCAGGTAAAATTAAGTTTGCCCTTGTTCACACACACACACACACACACACACACACACACACACACGGAATCAGCACACCTGCTCTCCTGAACTTGCATCTATTTTATGTCAAATGCTTGATTTCCCAAATTTAAGAGAGATGTGAAAACACCTAGCTTTCCTCTGGAGTTCAGGAGGTGTCCATGAAATTACAGCTAGCCCCAAACTTTACAGTACTTGATCTTCTTCCTCCAGGATTCACAGTTGAGCCATGAGCCTTTGCCAGAATGACTGATGTTGACTACAGTTCAAGTTTGTACAATTCCTTTAGTCTTGGACATTTTTAGGTACACCCCTGTACAAAAACCACCAAATGATCCTTCTATTCTTAACTCATTATACTTGCCAACAAAAACAAGAATTTGCATGTGGGCCAGTCAAAATGTGAGTCACAGCAAGTTCTGGGGAGACACAAAACCCAAGTCCAGTCACACTGTGACACCACACCCACCAGGACCACACTCAGGGTCCAAAGCCATGTTTCAGAAATACAAGCTCTTCAATGGGTATAGACCAGTACACATTTCACTCAGACCCTCCTCTCCCCAACAAAGGTGCTTAACAAGTGTGCAAACTTCAAATTCCTGGGGGAGCCCATTTTTAAATCTAAAATCCAGTTGTTTGGCATTTTAGATCCTTCAAAATGGAAAAAAAATATTAAAGCAAAAGTAATCCTCACCACTTGGCCTTTTGAAACATTGTCATCCACTGACACCAAACTGGCATCAATAATGACAAGATTTAAAATAAGCAGCGTAAAAGAAATAGAAGAGTCTTTGTATTTTTTTGTAGGGTGGGTTGGTTCAGTTTGGTGGTTTTTTTTAAGCCATTACCTCCAACGAATAAAGCATCAGTCTTTGTGGTTGTAACATATGTGACAAAAGCTCTCGGCTTTTTTTTTTTTTTTAAGATTTTATTTATTTATTTGACAGAGAGAAATCACAAGAGAGGCAGGCAGAGAGAGAGGAAGGGAAGCAGGCTCTTCGCTGAGCAGAGAGCCCGATGTGGGACTCGATCCCAGGACCCTGAGATCATGACCTGAGCTGAAGGCAGCGGCTTAACCCACTGAGCCACCCAGGCGCCCCTTGGCTTTTTTGACTAGGAAAAAGGTTCTGACGTGCGTGGTGTAGAGTTTGAGGGAAAAATGGCATAATAAACTAGAGCTGAATCAACTGCACAAGCCCAGAGCAGTTTTAGGACAGTGTCCCATTTTTGGACAGTTTGAAGACTGATTTAACTGTGAAATTATCAACCTTTAGTTGAAGGGAACTGGTGGCCAGAAGACAATTTGTTCCATTTATCTCCGAACCACATCCAGTGTCGCTAATCTCGACAGCTTTGCATCTCAGACTTACACCCATCTGTTCAACCACAGCTAAAAAAAAATAATAATAATCCCAGTTCATTGAAATATTTCACGATTGGCTGCTCAATTGAGACTTTTTTTACTTAATTTCAGAACTAATATGGCTTTCTAGGGAAATCTCTGGGAATAAATAGGCCATCATTATGCAATATCTCTTGCCTATCTTTCCACTCTGAAGTAGTATTTCTTTAATAAAGAATCAAGACACACACCCAGTATAAATGAACAGTCATTCTTTCACTCCTTGTTTCGAAAAGGTAATTCAGATCAGGTCAGAAATGTAATAATATCTTTGAAAAGACAGAATCAGATGAATGAGGTCTTCTTTCAGTTAACAGTTTGAACAAAGTGCTATTCGGAATTTGAGAATCTTTTTTGAAGAGCGAGAGAGCATGGGTCAGAGGGGAGAGGGAGAGAGAGAATCCCAAGGAGACTCCCCACCAAGTGGGGAGCCCAGTGTGGGGCTCAATCCCAGGATCCCAAGATCATGATGTGAATCGAAACCAACTGAGCCACCCAGGCACCCTGGGAACCTTTTTAAATGGAAGATGAAAAACTCAACAGGTTAATTTTAATATAACAAACTACCAAGATAATCTAAATTAACTATAAAAATACAAATATTCCCTGACTATGAAAGGCATGTTTTTAACAAGGAGTCAGCTAGTTGGTAAGAGGGGAAAAGTGACCTTGTTCTCATTTATCTCATGCTGGTACAGTGAGTAACAAAAAGGCTACATAAGCAGTTAAGCTCTCTCTCACTGAACTTGTTTCCAAAAAATGTCTATGATGCCCTTGAAATTAGGCACTACTGATTTGGAACGACATTGTGCCCTTCATTTCAAGTCAACATCTACCTGCCCACAAAGGCCAGATTATCATATTTTTTAAAGTAGCTTTCAGAATTACGATAGTTGCTGGTTAAAGAGAATTTAACCAAAACCTGATCTTACCCTTCTCAATAACTCAATTTATCTTTCAAATTCTGTCCTTTAGAAGTACTTTGTTTTACTATACCATATCTGCCTTATAAACACAGAGAAAGGGAAATATTGTTAAAATTAAGTGCATAAAGTGTTATTACTCAAACGGCGAATGAAATTTAAAGCATTAGCATATGCAAGTCTCTAAGCCAGGACTAGTTTCCCTGAAAGAAAGCGTAAACTAGAATTTGGCACATCAAGCAACACCGTAAAGACGCTCTTGACTGGTGATTACAAACTGCACTTTGAACACTCTATCAACCAAGACTCCAGTGAGCTCACATTAACCCCCAGGAATTCTACATCCTCCTCTTTCCCACTGAAAAACTACACTGAAAAATACAGTGTGCTTTATGTACTTCCCATGGAACATAAATAGAAAAGACCCATTTCACAGCCATTAAGCAATTGCTATTTCTTAGCCCCAAAACACAAACCAAAATTAAAATGGCCTTAACTTTTCCAGGAAAACACACCTTCCCTTTGCAAAAAGACTTCTCCTTATCCACCCTATACTAAATTTTTTTCAAGAACCAAGAATAATACAGACCCAGGTGTTTTATAAACAATAGCAAAACAAAACACTTCTTTCTAGCTCTGAAATCTGACTGTCATCAGTTAGAAAGATGGAGAACCTGGTCTCTGAAGTCCTGTGTTCCCTATTTCTCTCCATGGGTTTATAAGACATAATGTGGCTTTTCTTTCTTTCCTCACCTCCTGGAAATTCTCCTTCATTCAAGGCACCTGGGATGCAGCTTTTGCATCACTATAAAGTTCACACCTGACCTGGCAACAGAAGGATCCTCACTGCTGAGGAACAGTGATGAATGAAAAGGGAAACTTGACTCCCAAGTCTCAGCCCATACGTGGTGTTTGTTTTTTTGTTTTTTTTCTTCTTCTCCAAAAGAAAGAGCCTCAAGCACTGATGATAAGTGAGGGTTCTGAATCAGTTTATGGAGTTAATTCTGTTCCCCAGAAAGTCAATCACAACAGATTAGCGACCTGGGTACACAAGATCTCCCAACAGGAAAAAGGTTTGAAACAGGAAATAAACAAAAATCAGAATTCTATACTTCCACTTCTCAAAATATCTTTTCCTCCCAACAGCCAACTGCTTTTCCTAACTTCCAAACTTGGACACTAAATCAAGTTCTTCTTCTATTGCTCTCTGCACTTCTTATTGAAAGGAAGGATTTGTTTTGGGTCCCACATGTTGAAAAAGCCATGCTCTTGTAATTAAGAGTTTGTATGCCCCGCCTTCCACCCCATTTCCCTGTGAAAACTCTTTTCCAAAAATGATCCTTGAAAACGCAACTACAAGCCCTCATCCTTTTCTCAGGCAGCCACAGGGAGCAGATCTGAAGATTTTCAGCAACTTTCCCAACCCCTCCAGATCACAGTTGGCCATGAAAGAAATTCTGTTAAAATGTCAGAGTGAAAAGGAGTTGCGAGTTTTAGAAGTGTGCCCCCAAGAGACGAGTTTTCCCACAGCTCATAATTAAAACACCCCAAGTGAATTTCTCACATCCTGACTAGACCATATAAGAGGACATTTTTACATTGATATATAAGAATATTAAGAATAACAATGATACTCTTTCATTTAAGTCACCGTGTAACAGGCCACAGGGAAACTAAAAAAATACAAACCTTTCGTTCTCTCTCAAGGGGCATAATTTTTGAGTCGAAATTTTATAAACTTGTGACATGTTTAAATACCGCCCTCCAATACACACACACGTTCTCTAATCGGGGTTCTCAAGTATTACTGGGAGACCACGATGTGGGGGTCTAAGGACACAGACAATACCTTACATGTCCACCGTGGAGGTACTTTACACATATGGGCTAACTGGGAGCCCCAGGAGTTAAGCCCTTTCCCCCAAAAAAGTTCCCGTTCCCCCGGGGAAACAGGAGTGAGTTGGAAAGGAAATCGAGCCAGGGAAGAGGAGGAGCAGCTGCAACACCCAGCTGCAACCACACAACGGTGCCCCTTCCCTCCGGTCTCAGAGACAAGCCAAACGCCCTTACCTGGGGGGTGGAGAGCCGCCGGCACTACTTCCAAAAGTTCTGGTTCACCTTCCGTCCGAGTTCAAAGCCCCGGCGCGGCGGCCCCGCCGCAGGCTCTCAGCCCGAACCCTTTCCCGTCCCGCTCCCGCCTTCCCCACCCCGCCGGCCCTACACCATGTCAGGAATCCGGGCAGGCACCGAGCTGGGAGCTGACATCACTCCCAGTTCCAGGTACCTCCCCCTCCCCCCTCCCACTCGCCTTCTCTCCTCCCTCCCCGCGGGAATTAGCCAAAGAGCGTTCGCAAGGGGGTGGGGCCGGCCGCGCCCGGGCGCCCGCCGATTGGGCCGGGGGGCCGTCAGTCAGAGGAGACAACTAATTTTATACATTCCTCGCCTAGCGAGACTGGGGCTGGGAGTGGGTGGTGGTTGGGGGGTAGATGCTGCCTTTCCTGCTATCTGTAAGAAAAGGAGGTGATGGTATGGGGAAGAGCCTTGCGGGTCGTGTTTTGAACTAATCTCGGCGCATTTACTACCACCCAGAGCGGAAACGAAACTAACCCACCCCAGCCCCCTTTCTAAGGAAAAACAATTGCCTCTGTGTCACGGGCAAGTACGAGTCCCGCGGCGCGTGGAGCAGAAAATGACTAGCTTTAAGTCATGCAGATAAAGGAAGCCGCCCGCTCTCTCCTCTGCCCTTTTATCTTGGGGCTGCTGGGTGTTCCCTTAGATGGGGAATTGAGAACTTCAAAAGCTCCGGAAAGGTTTGGAAGAGAATCGTTTAAACCGCGACCCAGCTCTGAATTGTTAACTGGTGGCGTTATCAGCCATGTGCTGCTTTTGCTTTTAGTGGTGAGAATCACACCACCCGAGCTTTCGGGCAAATAAAATTGAATCTCTGAAGTAAGAAAAATCACTGTTTACGTTTTTAAGTACCTTAAGGCTGTTGCTTTCGTGCACTTCTGAAGGTTGGGGGGGTGGGGATCTCACAATTGACTTAAACAAGCCACATGAGAATAATTACTGTTGAATGGAGCCAATTGCAGTGGCTGAGCTATCAATTAAGAATTAACTAACATTTACTCTTGACGGATATCATGCTGTATAATCCCCTTGGCTAAAAGAACAGAATGATTCTCAGGAGACAGTTCTTTCAATTTGCCTAATATCTGATCCAAGGCAGAACTGAATGGTGAACCGTGGTTCTATTTATATTAGATAATATATTATCCATTACCTTCTGGAAATGTAGTGAATTAAGTATTGGCTTTCTGTTGGTTTGTATTGTTTGTTTTTTTCATTGATGACAACATCCCCCACATTTCACCAGTCTGCCAAAAACTGTAGACAGATGCAGAGTCAAACATTGATCAAACTTGATCCTCACAACCATCCTGTAAAATGTTATTAGCCCCACTTTAACATAAAGAATCAAAGGTTCAGCCAGATAATGTAAGTAAGTTACTCCAGAACCTCCAGAACTGGGGCTGAAACCAAAATCCATTGACAACTCTCACCAACCATTTTTTTCTCTTCACAGTGGCAATTGCTCACAGTGGACACTCGTTCAAACACCATAATGCTGAAAAAAATCCACACGCCCAGGCCTCTGTCTTCTCAAATCTACATTTTATTACCACCACTGTGCTGTTTGTCAGACCTATGCTATTCCAACCTCCTAACGTATTTCCGATTCCATTTTTCCCCCACTTCTAGGTCTTTCTATGCATCACCACCAAATGAGTTTTCTAAAACACTTCGGTTTTGCCATCAACATCTTTCCCTTTAAATCAGGCTTCCTTTCCCTGTTCTTAGCTAGCCATTTAAAACTCTCCCTAGCAAGAGGTACGTGGGTGGCTCAGTGGGTTAAAACTCTCCCTAGCATCATTTGTATTTATCTTTACCACCTTGTCTCCTACTTCACTCCAGCGAAACCCTCTACTATAGTCAAATTGGTTATCACAGATCCCTTGATTCTCACCTTCTGGCCTACCTGGAATCTCTGCTCTTCTGTGTGTGAAGTCTTACCCTTCTCTCAAAGCCTAACTCAGTCCTAGTCCTCTGTGTGTGCTATACTAGCACAGTTCTGGCGCTTACTTGGTGCCTAACTGGGTGAGTCACTAAAATTTTGCATTAGAAACCTTGATCACGGGGTGCCAGGGTGGCTCAGTGGATTAAAGTCTCTGCCTTCAGCTTGGGTCATGATCCCAGGGTTCTGGGATCGAGCCCCACATCGGGCTCCATGCTTGGCGGGGAGCCTGCTTCCCTCTCTCTCTCTGCTTGCCTCTCTGCCTACTCATCATCTCTGTCTGTCAAATAAATAAATTTTTTTAAAAATCTAAAAAAAAACAAACTTG
Source organism: Meles meles (assembly GCF_922984935.1). Classification (NCBI taxonomy): domain Eukaryota; kingdom Metazoa; phylum Chordata; class Mammalia; order Carnivora; family Mustelidae; genus Meles; species Meles meles. The sequence continues at coordinate 67,759,271 of NC_060072.1, forward strand.
ATCACTTCCTTTATAAAATGGGGCTGATAATACATCGAAAGTAATTGTAAGGGTTACTGAGATTGTCCAAAGGTATAAACATGGTTAAATATGTCCAGTTTTATATATTTCCTTATCTTCCCACAGGATTAAGCAAGCTCCATGCTTAATCCTCTTTGTATTATTTACACCCAATTCAAAGAAGACTCACTAAAAATACAGGACTACAGAAAAATGGATCATCATATCACCCTGACCCCCCTCCATTCCTTAATGTACCCAGAACCCAAATAATCTCACAGCCAGAAACTATAACTCTCTCTCTCATACATTCACCAGAATCCTTCCCTTTTCCTCCTCTCCCATCATTCATGCAACAACCCTTAACTTATTTTCTGCACAACCCACTTAACCTGCCTCTTAGCCACTCGTCCTTCCCTTCCCTCAGTCAGAGACACACTTATCAGTAGTGTCTGTTGCCTGCTCTGCCCTCCAGATGCCTTCAAACAGTGGCCCGGTGACTACCAGTCATTCTTCCAGCCCCAGTCAAAGGAGGCTGCATCGAGTCTCACATTCTACAACCGACAGCAGATGGGGGAGGGAATGTCCCACCCTCACAGGGATGGCAGGATAGAATAACAGGAAGTTGCCTCCCATCCCCTCTGCAGCTGGAGTGATAACAGCTGCCATCAGAGTCCAGAAAGCAAAAGAGTCAAGAGGAAAGCTGAAAACAGGCGGGGGCTGGAACAGTAATGTTCAAACCAGGGGTGTCAAAGTGGGTGAGAAGGAACCAGGGGAAGATTTCAGCCTCCTCCCTGCACTCTCTTCTGCTCCCCCTTAACAAGAGTTAGAGCTTCTCTTTTCTACATTTAGGCTTCAGCATAATGGTTCATTAAAAAAAAAAAAAAGTATGCATATGTATACCGACCTCTGGGTATCTTAGAGAAGACCCAAAGGATTAGAACAATATAGCAGAAGCAAAATAGGATGCCTGATGAGCGGACATCTGGAATTTCCCCACTATCTTGGATTCTAGCTGGCTTAATGGAGAAGTCCATTTACAACTCCTGTGGTTTCAACATTAATTAGCTCTCTAGGTCTAGATATCTATTATCCACCTAGTTCTTCCTATGGTTAGCCTTACCTTTAGTACCTATGAGTTGTGCCAGATACTAACACCATGGGGTATGGGTGGGGAGAGGAACGTTTTGAAGGTAGGAGAAACCCTGCAGAGAGTAACAAAAATAGAACTTGAAATAGACCCCAAAGGTCATCTGATGCAACCCCCATTGGATGCAAGGAGCCCTTCTATAGCATTCTTGACAAATAGCCTCCTTGTACGCCCCTGCTTGGATTCACCTGGTAACAAGGAGCATACGAACTCAGAGAGCAGCCCACCACTCAAAATCTTTCTCCTAGGGGCGCCTGGGTGGCTCAGTGGGTTAAAGCCTCTGCCTTTCGCTCAGGTCGTGATCCCAGGGTCCTGGGATCGAGCCCCGCATCGGGCTCTCTGCTTGGCAGGGAGCCTGCTTCCTCCTCTCTCTCTCTCTCTCTCTCTGCCTACCTCTCTCCCTACTTGTGATCTCTATCTGTCAAATAAATAAATAAAATCTTTAAAAAAAAAAAAATCTTTCTCCTAGCAAGCAGTTCCTGCTTTTCTGACTTTCTCTTCCAAAGACTCGGTCTTGTGTCTCATTTAATCCTCATAACCACTCATTAAGCTAAGTGTTATTATCCCCCTTTTAACATAAGGAATCAAAGGCTCAGCAAGGTTATATAAGTAAATTGCTCCAGAATACCTAGAACTGGGATTGAAACCAAGGTCTCTGACTGCAAGCCTTTTTCTCTTTATACACCTGAAGCCTTGCCTGTCCCCAGTCTACCCTTTTTCAGTTCTGTCCTCCCGAGTAACAGGGAGCAGGCTAACTCTTCATTCCTCATCCCCAAGCCTGTGCAGGCACGAGGACACATGCCCCACTTAGTTTATTTAGATGCAGATACCAAGAGAGGTTCACCTGACTCATCAAGGTCACATCACATGCCTGTCTGACCTTCACAGGCTTCCAGCAGCCGCTCTCGAGAACACTGTCCTGATCATTCTTCACTTTCCTTTCAAAAAACTTGAACGTGTCCCTTTACTAGGGAACAAAGCCCAAACTTTCTTTGGGTATCCAAAGGCCCTTAACATCCCTTACATCCTGGTCTCCAACTTCTACACTTAGTGATCCACTCTTCTTCATACTCCCGTGTTGTGCAAAGTTGGCACCCATATTCCCTAATAAATTTTTTCCTTAATCTGATTTTTGCCCATTTCCAGTAAAATCTACCTCACGGGGTTTTGTGAGGATTTGAGGAGACATCACAAGCAAGGTGATAGAGCACATTGCCTGACACATAAGACCTCAGTAAAGATAGTTTCCTTTTTCTTATGCCACAAAACAATCGTACTATTATTTTTAGGGCTTATGTCCCTCACTGACTAAGTTCCTGAGGATAGGATGCCAATTTGTGTTATCTTTACCTTCTTTAGGGAATCCAAAGCCTTGCTTCACCCTATAGACATTCAAAAGAAATTCACTGACTGATTGAATGAAGGAATGAATGCTGTCTTTTGCTTAAAATTTTTCACCTGCCTGGAGCTGCCTCTTTAGAAACTCAGAAGAACTCAGGAAGAACAACCAAAGTTGTCATAAAGGATGTGGGTGCCTCAGACTGTTCTTACCCTACTCACACTGGTAAACACAGAGTGAGTTGGACACATGGTATAAATCATGAACCTAAATTCAAATGAAACAAGCTTAGCTTTAGAATTCTTTCTAAAGGAAATTGCGGCTTATTCCGTCTGATTCTAAGTATGGCATTGGTGATAACCCAGGCACCATTTTAATATCCTTTAGCTGGATACCAGGCCACTGACATCATCTGTGAAGCCAGCATTCCTCCTTATTCCCTTCCTGCCCATGGAGACAGGTTAGAAAGAAGATTGGTCTCTCCCTTCAAGTAGGGTCTTTTTTTTTTTTAAGGTTTTATTTATTTATTTGACAGAGATCACAAGTAGGCAGAGGCAGACAGAGAGAGAGGGAGAAGCAGGCTCCCTGCTGAGCAGGGAGCCCGATGCAGGGCTCGATCCCAGGACCCTGAGATCATGACCTGAGCTGAAGGCAGAGGCTTTAAGCCACTGAGCCACCCAGGCACCCCTCAAGTAGGGTCTAATTTCAATAACTCTTCCCTTCCAACCCGGATTGTCCTCGTCATTCTCTGGTTACCTGCCAGACAAATCAAAAAACCCAGCTACATTCAATTACCCATTTTATTATTCTATTTATAAATGGAAAACAACTTTAAAAATAGAGACTACTGCTTTTCATGGTCTTTGATTAATGTTTAATTAATGGCTACACTAAACAAATTGAATTCCCTTAAATAGTTAAGCCCATTTACAAACATAGTTAATTGAATTTCCTAAAAAGCGTGTCTGGTTCCTATACTCTGAGACAGTCCAGTAAGATGGCTAGTCAGTCCTTCCAGGACACAGCAACAATTCCTCTCTTCTGTTCCATGCGGATGACGGGCAGAGGATTCTTCTCGAGCAGGCCAAACCCAGGCTGTCCAGGGATGACAAGTCATTGCCATTCCTTCTTACCAACAGGCACTGTGCACAAAGCCTTTTTAGAGGTCCCGGGAATGTGCCCAATCAACAGCAGAGCATTATTCATAACCAGTAACTCCCACTTTGATGTGCATCTGCCACAATATTTAGTAAGGCTCATTTTTTCAAATACTATAACATGGCTCACTACTAATCAAAATTTACCCTCCTGGAGAGTTGTAGTGTACCCCATTCTCTGGACGACTGCCACATATGATTCCCAGACCCCAGACTAATCCATTAATTTCTACCCCACTCACCTTTTCACCTGGACAATCATTAATTTACTGCTGCTTTATTCAGTCTCTCCTAATCCTTAACTAGAATCCTTCTACTTAACTAGAATTTACATTTTAAATGGCAGGTTAGATTTCATTTTAGAAACTTCTAGAGGGATGAAGAGGAGTGGGTTTTAGTAAGCACAGATGGCAAATGAGGATGGGACGACTGGTTTAAATAAATGCTTTTGTTAAAGGGACTTTTGTGGCAAGTCAAAACTAGTTGAGGATTAACAAATCTTTAGGCTAAAGCATCTTATCTCCCAAATCCTATAAAAATGAGGTTCTCTCCTGCTTTCCGTAGCTCCTGCAGATTCTATCTCCAGAAAGGCCTTTTCACTGAAGGATGCTGACTGTGTAGCTTGTGAATTGCCAGTAATTAGTATGGTGGTTTGTTAAACTAACCAGGGTATTAAGGAGGCAAAGAGAAAGTGGCTCAGGCATCACTTTAGTGACAGACAGTGATGTCTGTCTTTAAGTGCTTTGTTTCTCTTATATCACCCTGATATAATTTCCATTTGACCCTGTATTGCTCGAATTCTGAATTAATCATAGTGTAATAGCCATAGAATTACCTTCTCTATTGCAAGATGCTACTTCTGAAAAAGATCATCACCCATTCCTGAATAAGAGGAAGTGTAAGAAATAGCACCTCCTCTTTGGTAAAATTAAATAAAGCACTGAGTTCTAAGACATAGGATCACTTGACATTTTTGACACTTAGCATAAGATGGAGGATCACTTCATCATCTATAAATGGGATGACATCAATGCTAAAGAAAGCACTGGAATGGAGCTACAAACCCCTGGATGCTGCCAACCCCACAGCTTCCTTCTGACAGAGTCCAAAATGGTTCTTCACAGAATTCTCAGTTAGCAGCCCAAGACCTTTGAACGGTACTGACTGGACCATGGATTCCCACCTGAATCAAAGACGGTCGAGTATAAACTTGCCAACAGCATGGAGCCAACAAGCATGGGAACTCACCAGCAGAGCTGCCTACTAACTAGTCTCAGTGGCCCCATCAGATTCTCTCTAAGATAGTGAATGTGAGACACATTAAAGAAAAAATAATAACAACAACCCAGAGAATAAAACAGAAAGAAGCAGAGAGGGACATAGAATGAAGGCAAGAAACAGAAGCATGAGTAAGTAGCAGTATGAAGTCTAGAAAGTCTAGAAAGTGAACCATGAGACCGTAGACCCCAAGAGAGTAGTGGAAAGTAGCAGCAGAAGTAATAGTGAAAGAACAACGATAATAAAATGACGATAATAGGAAACACCAATTTCTCTCTGGTACTAATTTTTTTTCTTTTTTTTTTTTTAAGATTTTATTTATTTATTTGACAGGCAGAGATCACAAGTTGGCAGAGAGGCAGGCAGAGAGAGAGGGGGAAGCAGGCTCTCCACAGAGCAGGGAACCCAATGTGGGGCTCAATCCCATGACCCTGGGATCATGACCTGGGCCAAAGGCAGAGGCTTTAACTCACTGAGCCACCCAGGCGCCCCTGGTACTATTTAAATGCTATAAATATATTAACTCCAATCTTCTGAGGTCTGTTTCCATTTCACAGATGAGGAAACTATGCCACAAAAGGCTAAGTAACTTGCTCAAAGTCCCATGCTAGCATGCTTCAACCCAGCTGAGCACTAGAGTCTGTGTTAAGAGGGAAGCTGAGTTAACAAGAATAATAGACACATAGTCTTACTGTGGAATATTTAACCATTGCTCCTGTTCTTACGAGGCTTGATGGTTCAGTGGTTTCCGGCATTTCCTTCATTCCCCAGATAGTCTCACACTAAATCTCCACCACCTGAGGTAATCTGAACTCCTGAAATAATCTAGCACTGGGACTTCAAATGAGACAATGAATGTGAGAGCATTTTACCTTCCCTGAAATCAATGGCCCAAGTGAAGTGTTTTTATTCTCAAAGAAGGTGAAAGTTCTGAAGATGCAGTCCGGTGATCAAGATTGAATTTTTCTCTTAATCACATTGCTCTGCAACATAGCTTTGCATCAGGCTCAGTCCATCTTGGTGGTATATTTTTCCACGCACTGTGGGAATTTTGGAGTGTGTTCGTTTTCAACATGTAATTATCATTACATATTAATTAAATATAATTATATTAATTACATGACCCTGTTCTACCTCATTCCTTCCCTAAGCAGCTAGAGCGAAGAGGCTATGATTGCAGGGGCAATGAACAAAGACCCAAAGAAAAGCAGCTCGAATATTGTTTTATCCTTCCACCACCTCTCACAACAGCAACCAGATCACTTAGGGTATTGAAGGAGTTTTAATTTATTCTCAGTCTAATGAAAAAAATCAGGCCATACATTTCTACCATCTTCTTTCTTCACAAAAAAACTAAAAACTTTTCTCGATCCACCCCATTTTGCTTTTATTAAGCCCATTCATGAGAGTGACCACAGATGTTAAGACAGGTGATGCTTGGGGCGCCTGGGTGGCTCAGTGGGTTGGGCCGCTGCCTTCGGCTCAGGTCATGGTCTCGGGGTCCTGGGATCGAGTCCCGCATCGGGCTCTCTGCTCAGCAGGGAGCCTGCTTCCTTCTCTCTCTCTCTGCCTGCTTTTCTGTCTACTTGTGATCTCTCTCTGTCAAATAACTAAATGGAATCTTTAAAAAAAAAAAAAAAAGACAGGTGATGCTTTCTTACAGGACTCCTTTGGGTTCTGAGCTTTGCTTTCAAAAGGGCAATCAGTGGACATTGTGAATCAGTGCTTCCCTCAGCATGTTAAGGAGGGAAAAAGTTGGAGCCTAGATTCAACCCTCCGTCAGCAGAGGTTGAGTAGCAAGACATTGAAGTCTGCTGACATACTAGCAGAAGATTTAGAGCTTTCTGTGTCGTACTAAAAATTATTTCCATATGGTATCATTGTTTGAAAAGTTGTTAGCGTTGGGCATTTAATTCTGATTTGTTCAATGCACTGGCTTCTCAGTGCTCTTAGAAGGTAATAAACATGTAAAAGAAAATAATCACCCCTTTCTAAAATGCCACTCAAAATCCCCTGACTTTACCTCATAATGAGGACTAATCTTATAAGGATCAGTTTTCTTTCCTCTGTCCTATTTTAGATATCAGGGTTGTGTTCCGTTGCCTCCTAAAGCTTTATTTATTTATAGAATAAAAAAGTCATGTGTGGAAATAATAACACTTTTGTCAGAAAGTCAGGCAGCAACTTGGAAGCTCCAGGGTCCAAGTGCCACTTTCAGCGGAGCATACTTCTACAGACCTGGAGAGAGAGAAGAGAAAGAAATCGAGTACCCTGTAGCAGGGACCCTAAGACTATAAATGAGCAAATTATGGAACAGTCTGTGTTGTTCACCCCAGCAGAGTCTATCAGCTCTGAAATGTCCCTGCCTACTCCCCATATACACTCTCCCTTCCCCCTGACTAATGTCTCACTGACCAGAAATAGATTTTAAAAAGCCCAAACTATTCTTTGCTATGACCCTGTGACTCAACCTCCATAAGACATTTAATGTTAAACTTTAAACACCTTTGTTGGTAACCCTTTCATGTTTTCTGAGAAATAAGTCCTAGAACCTGATTTAATCTTCTCAGCAAATCTAAAGGTAGGTGCAGTTATTATCACAACCTTCCAGATAAGGAAACTGAACTGGTTTTAGAAGCAGAACTGGCTCCATGGGCGGGATATGTGTGGAGTCACAAAGGGCCCATGCTTAGAAGGGCCCCATACTTGGTTTAATCCGCTGTTGCCATCTTGAAATTTGTAAATCCTTAAAGGGTCCCGCATTTTCATTTTGTACTGGGTCCCACAGATTACATAGTTTATCTTTTCTAGAAGGAGTAAATTTCCCTAGGTCCCTTTATTGGTTTTCTAGGGTTGCCATAATGAATTACTGCAGATTGGGTGCCTTTAGGCAACAGAAATTTATTTCCTCACAATTCTGCAAGCTGGAAATCCTATCAGTGTCAGCAGGATTGCTTTCTTCTTGAAGCTGCTCTCCTCGGCTTGTGGATGGCTTCCCCCTCTCTTTGTCTTCACATGGTCTTCAGGATTAAGGCCTATCCGATGACTTCATTTTAACCTAATAACCTCTTTAAAGACCCTATCTCCGAATTCAGTCACATTCTGAGGTAGTAGGCATTAGGTCTTTGATATCCGAATGGAGCAGCCGGGGCAGGGGCGGGGCGGCGGCAGGTAAGGAGAAGACAGATGGAGAAACAACTCAGCCCATATGAGTCCTGTAACAGGGGTGCCTGAGTGGCTCAGTGGGTTAAAGCCTCTGCTTTCGGCTCAGGTCATGATCCTGGGGTCCTGGGATCGAGCCCCGAGCCCCACATTGAGCCCCGCATTGAGCCCCGCATTGAGCCCCGCATTGAGCCCCGCATCAAGCCCCGCATGGGGCTCTCTGCTCAGCAGGGAGCCTGCTTCCCTTTCTCTCTTCCTCCCTCTCTGCCTACTTGTGATCTCTGTCAAATAAATAAATAAAATCTTTAAAAAAAAAAAAAGAGTCCCATAACAACCAGTGTGTGGAAGAGCCTCTAAGATTTGTTCTATTCATTATTCTTTATGTGTCTTCACAAATACCTATGTGAGTTGTAAAAGTGTCTCTTATCACCTGTAAGAGAAGCAGAAGCCTAGAAATGTCAGTACTTGGTATCGTGAAACTAAATGGCAATACAGGAAATGCATTAGTACAATGTCAGCGCTGAGTTGAAACCTCAGCTCTCCTGGCACTGAGTCCCCTGCTGGCCCAGTACCACCTTTCACAACCTACACACACAGACACTCCTGCCAGGAAAGACGGGCCCTCTCTACAATTATAGATTCTGGACTCTTTGCCTTTGGTAGATTTCAAAATAGCACAGTTGACTGTTTCTAGCCAGGAAGAAAAAATCATTACTCTTCTCCTCACAAGTTACACAAAGGCACCTCTGTGGACTACATCCAACGTACCATTGTGTCACAGTTTTATCTCGTTCTTTCACTGGCTCCAGGCTGTGAGTGTGAGCAGGGAGAAGTGAGTTTGTGGAGATTAACAGGAGAGTAAGGTAACTCATTTAAATGATAAAACAGGAAACCCATCTCCAGTTTGGACATGGATAGTGTTGGAATGTGAACAGATCTGGAGTCCGGACTAAAGACTTGGGCAGTATTAAAATATGGTGTGGCAAGGTGGTGGGCAAGGGAGGCACCAGATTTCTTCTTTTAAAGGAAAGCATTCTTGATGCCTGTGGGGCAGGGAAAGCGTTTATCGTGCTTTGACTCGCAGGTACAGTCTCCTCTTCCACCGGAGAGGAGGAACAGGACTTTGGTCTTAGCTCTGGCCTGATGCTAATGGTGGGCAGGATACTTCACCTCTCCAGACTCAACCTTCTTTTCGGCAACATAGTGCTTTCAAGTCTCATGCCTGTCTCTCAAATTCAGTATTGTTGATGGGGTGTAGCAAGTTCTCTTTGTAAAAACAAGAGAGCATGGCATATGCATATGGTTTTTCACTGATACTCAGTTCCCAGTTACTATAATGTGATCTTTTATAATTTATTAGTTTTTTAAAAAGACATTTTCCTGGAAAATTAGAAAAACCATACATCAGCAGGGAAACCAGACAATACTGTGACCAGATGATCCAAATTAGCATGACTAATGAGGGGAAGATGGACTTTGTATGCCTGCAGATACGATGCCCTGAGAAGGACACAACACCACTTAGGTGATTTTCTGGGCCAAGATGCATAATCTGAATCAAATCATGAGGAAACATCAAACAAACCCAAACTGAGGACCTTTTGTAAAATAATTGGCCTAATCTTAAAAATGTCTGTGGCATGAAAGAGAAAGAAAAGTTGAGGAAGCCATCCGTATGAAAGCAGGTTAAAAAGACAAATTACCCACAAGTATATGCTGTCTTATATATTCAAATGGGGGATTGATATTCAATATATTCTAATAACATATTAAGAATATATTCTTAATATATTGAGCTGCTTTATTAACCAACCCTGGAACCAGTCTGGCTGCAGACATTTTGTCACATGATGTAATAAATGTCCTTATTCTTTAAGCCAGTATTGCTTAGTATCTGTTACAGACAAAAGCATCCCAACAGTTAAACCTCTATTTTTAAACAAGATAATGTGGCCGTTTGCACTGCTCACTTATCAAACACATGTAGCAAAAGTTCTTCCAAAGGAAAAAAGTCATGGGACCAAATCTGGGTTTTGAGCATGTGGTAAGGTCACTAGCCAGAAGCTAAAGGGAACACGAGTTTCTAGATTGGGACAGGCAGTCCCAGTCATGACCAGAAACTAGAATGGGAAGACCAGTCTTACTCTCTGGAACATCTCTGACTCTGGAATAAGTACTGGGATTAGACTTGCGTTGGCTTCCAGAGGGGGATTCAATTTGGGGAATAGACAAGGCAGAGGAAGCAGTAAAAGCTGTAGCTTAATATCCGTGCCTCACATATAGCCTGGGTGAAAAGTAGACCATTGGCCTTTCCAAGCCTATGTTAATGACCTTTGCATCAGTGTGACTTCTGGGAATAGTGATCCGTGGCAGAGATGATGCCAAAGAAGGGCAACGCGGCAGGCGGTGTCTGAAAGCTACAGTACTGGTGGAGGCTGAACTTGACAAATCAATGTTAGTTCACTGATTCATTAATAAGCTCTATCAAACCCTTTCTAGTTCTAAGTAATGTTGTAGATGCTGAAAATACAGGGCTTACCATGGCATTGTTCCTGCTTTCACAGAATTTACAATCCATGTTTGGAAGGCTGTGTGTCACATGAAAAGCCTACAGACACTGTACTCAGATGGAGATTCAAATCCTGACTCTTCCATTTACAGTTACAGTTACAGTTACAGACAATGGACTTATCCTCTCTGTGTCTCAGTTACCTTATGTAGAAGAATGGAGATACTGGGGTGCCTGAGTGGCTCAGTCAGTTGGACATCCTACTCTTGATTTCAGCTCGGTCATGGTCTCAGGGTTGTGAGATGGAGCCCTGTGTTGGGCTCCACATTTATTGGGGGTTCTGTTTCTCTCCTTCTCCTTCTGCCCCTCCCCCAGCTTGTGTGTGTGTTCTTTCTCTCTCTCTCTCTCTAAAATAAAGAAATAAATCTTAAAAAAAAGAATGAGGATAACAATAATATATGACTTATCAATTCACTCTGAGGATTAAATAATGAAATGTTTATGAAGTGTTTAACATAGTGCATGAAACAGTAATCATTTGATAGACAACATTATCATTTTTTATTATTATATGTGTAGTTATTATTACATTATCAGTTAATAACAATCATTGTTACTGTTGCTATTTACATTTGTGTTCTTCTTGTGCTGAAGGATAGAATTTTTTTTTTAAGATTTTATTTATTTATTAGACAGAGATCACAAGTAGGCAGAGAGGCAGGCAGAGAGAGAGGAGGAAGCAGGCTCCCTGCTGAGCAGAGAGCCTGATGTCGGGCTTAATCCCAGGACCCTGGGATCATGACCTGAGCCGAAGGCAGAGGCTTTAACCCTCTGAGCCACCCTGGCGCCCCTGAAGGATAGAATTTTGCTGATAAATCTGAGTGCAGCCTTATCTGCAAGGCCACCAAAGGAGGTCAGGTTGATGTGTTCAGAGTCTTGCCTCAAATGCACTAACTACCCTCTTTTCCTCAACACCTTTGATGTACACACAAGAAAGTGTGAGTGTGAGAGACCATCTCAGAAGCCCCAGGACTATTGTCTCCTCACATCAGCCATATTCTTACCTGGAGAGATTACTTCCATCTGAGAGGGAGCAATGTACTTTTCCAAATGCAAAGAAAACACCATTCACGTTGGGAATGAATTTGTGTCATTAAAAACTCCAAAAGCCGGGGGCTTTTCAGTCACTTGATTTGCTATGAAAGATCTTTCCATTTCTCTATAATGCTTCACTGACCATATTTTTGAGGAAGAAAATCAGAAAATGAGAAACAAATTATTCCTACATCCACGCTTAAGAACATTAGCTGTGCAGTGTGAACAGAATATCACATGTGGTATTATTCTGAAAAGGCCTGGATCTCATCAAGTACAAGTACAGGAGGACATTTGGCCATGTATGAGACTGCTTATTAGTCAAGTGCTCTTCATCTGGTAAACTCAAATGTCGCAATAGACACTACTGCTTGTTCTTATTCAGGAAAGGAAAATAACCACACAAACACCACAGGCATTTGGTAAAGGTCTAAAAGAACTCCCTTAATTCCAACATGCATAGCTGCTTCTTCTACCTAGGCTATGTATCAGTCAAATGCATTTAATTAGGTACGTGATAATACACTTATTAAAACTTTTACTTGCTACCATTTAATTCCAAGATGGCGGTTACCCATAAATTAAAATTTGTCTGGATCCGTTTACAAAAGAAAATAAAACTCATTTGTCTTGTTTATATATACTTTAAAAAAAAAATCAAACTAGACTTTGAAAAGTAATTATCTCATCCACCTCTGTCTCCACCTACTCAGTTCCCCTCCTTCAATCTACAGCTAAGAGTCTGGAACAATATAGACCATAGATTAGGCTGTTAGCCATTCATTGATGCCATTGAGCATCCAGATTTTTTTTTTTTTTTTATCTCTTGTGGTATCCATCAGCCTTGCCCTAAGGGTTGTAAGGCCAAACTAGATTGCACATTCCTTTCATGGTTGCAAGAGGACCTAAGGATTTCAAGCACCAAATGTGCACACAGTGAAACCGAAAGTAAAATAAGAGATTTTTCCTTCTACTATCTCTTCTTAAGGTAAAGGAAACTTGCTCAGACACTTCCCCTCCCCTGGTAGATATACTCTCAGGTTTCACTGGTCAGAAATGAATCACATGTTTGCTTCTAAACCAATCATTAACAAAGGGATCAGGGCCTTGTGGAAGCCAATTAGGATCTGATCCCCATTGGTACAGGACAAGGATACCTCTCTCAACAGTGAGAAGGGGAAGTGAGACATGGCGGCTGGGTAGGCCTTGCTACATTATTCTGAACTTTGCCTTATTTGTTAGGCTATATCACTTGGAGATTATATCAGTAAAAATCAGTCAATTTTAAATCAAGGAGAAGGAAAAACCCATCATCCCAAGCAGTCAAACGAAAACCGATGTGTCATTTGGTCAGTAACTATTCTATGACACAGTTTTAATGAGTCTTCTCAAATGCACGTAGGAAAAGAGAGTCAAAAACTGAAATTTTTAAAAAATTAAAAATTAAAAACTAAGATGGTTTCAGGCCTTATGAACTTAAGACAAAATCGAAGCTAATCTCCTAGGTGACTAACAGGCCCTCTGACAGAGGAGCTGTCGTCTCTCACACCCACCCGCCCTCACACATATCACCCCTCACTGCAAACTGAATGTGCTATGGAAATCTCTACCTTTCCCCAATTCTGCGGGATGGCAGGCCTGGGACCCTTAATTTGAAGCTACCGTCTCATCTACCTCTAATCTAAGGTGAACAATATAACCTTGGACTCAATTTCACCTGCCAGTGAATTTAGTTTTGCTGCCTTGAGACTTAATAAGTCCCAGACGCCTGAGTACATTTGTTCTCACCAATTTGCCCTCTCCTCTCTAGCCTAGGGTGATCATACAGTCTGGGTGAATGAATCCAGTCATGTAACTGGGAAACTCATTTGCCCTACGTGGAGCATGTTTTTCTCCTCTTCCTCTAATCCTTTATCCAAGTGCAAACCTCTCACAGATCTAGCTAGCCCTTTTCCTCCAATGGTTACCTATCCTTTTTAAACTTTGACTCCTTCGCCCTGGATATAGCTCATTCCTTTTCAGACTTTTAGCATTCAGAGCAAAATAATCTCTCAGGAACTTTTGCTCAGTAATTATGATGCTAGTGTCCCCCCTTTCCAATGGACCTATTTTCTGATATTATGTGTACAGGTAATGTGGCGTCCATATAATCCTAGTTTAGTCTCTGCTCTTGTGGAGCTTACATTTCAACAGAGACAGATGAATAATAAACCTAATAAATGAATAAATTATATATATGTTAGAAATCATAGCAAAATAAAGGAAGACAATTGGGAGGGATGGAATGGGGTTGGGAGGATTGCAATATGAAACACAATGGTCATATAGGTCTCATTAAGATGTCGTCTTTAAAAGTTGAGATATGATTCACATACTATAAAATCACTGTTTCAAAGTATACAAACTCAGTAATATTTAGTATATCGGCAAGGCTGTACAACCATCACCACTATTGAATTCCAGAATATTTCATCACTCTAGAAAGAAATCCTGTACTCATAGGTAGTCACTCCCTCCCTGCCTGCCGCCAGCCATTAATTTACCTTATCTCCATGAATTTGCCTATTCTGGACACTTCATGCAAAGGGAACCATACAATATGTCACCTTTTGTGTCTGGCTTCTTTCACTTAGCATAATGTTTTCAAGGGTCATCCATGTTGTGGCATGTATCAGTATTTCATCCTTCTTTGTGGTTAAGTAAACACTTGGTCGTATGGGTAGACTATATTTTGTTTACTATTGGTTGATGGCTATTTGGATGGTTTCTAGTTTTTAGCTGTTAAGAAATGCTGCTAGGAACATTCATCTACAGGTTTTTGTGTGGACTTATGTTTTTTAATTCTTTTTGCTATATATCCAGCAGTGAAACTACTGGGTCATATGGTAACTCTACATTAACTTTTTGAGAAATTGTTTATCTTTTTTTTTTTTAAGATTTTATTTATTTATTTGACACAGAGAGAGAGATCATAGGTAGGCAGGGAGGCAGACAGAGAGAGGAGGAAGCAGGCTCTCCGAGGAGCAGAGAGCCAGACGTGGGGCTCGATCCCAGAACCCCGGGATCATGACCTGAGCCGAAGGCAGAGGCTTTAACCCACCGAGCCACCCAGGCGCCCTGAGAAATTGTTTTTTTAAGAGACTTTTTCATTTTACTCTGCCATTAGGAGTATATCAAATTTCCAATTTCTACACATGCTCACCAACACTTACCATTATCTGCCCTTTTTATTATAGCCAAGGGGATGACATTTGAACTAAGATTTAAAGGCAACATGGAAGTGAGCCATGTGAATATTCAGGGCACAGACTGGCAGGCAGAGGGACAGCTGGGGCAAAGCCCTTGAGGTGATAGTATGCCTGACGTGCTCCAGCAACAGCAAGATGGACAGCAAAAGTGGAGTGCTGTGATCGAGGGGACAAGTGGAGCAGAATGAGGTGAGAGCCAATGGAGGGTCAAGTACAGGTTGCTGAAGGCCATTGTCAGGATTTTGGTTTCATTTTAAAAGAAATGGGAAGCCACAGAAAGATTTTGGAGCAGAAGGGTGATGTGATTTTACCTACATCATAACGATATCATTCTGACTGCTGTATTATATGTGGACAAGAGTGGAATCAGGAGAATCAAAGAGAGAATTGGTAAAATTTTGCAATAACAGTGATGTTATTATTAAGAGCAGTTGCTGTCAAGGAGGTGGTGAGGAGAGCTTAAATTCTGCATATGCTTTAAGGTAGAACCAAAAGATTTCCTGCCAGACCTCAAGTGGAACATGAGAAAGGAAGGAATCAAAATTTGTGCTTCAGTGACTTTCTTTCTTTTTTTCTTTTCTTTTCTTCTCTTTTCCTTTCTCTTCTTTTCTTTTCTTTCTTTCTCTCTCTCTCTCTCTCTTTCTCTTTCTTTCTTTCTTTCCTTCCTTCCTTCAGAGAGAGAGAGAGAAAGGGAATGAGAGTAAGCAGGGATGGAGGGGCAGAGGGAGAGGGTATCTCAAGCTGACTCGCCACTGACCATGGACCAAGATGTGGGGCTCAGTCTCAAGACCCTGAGATCATGACCTGAGACAAAATCAAGAGTCTTGTGCTTAACTGACTGAACCTCTCAGGCACTATCAGTGACTTTCATTTCTAGAAATAGTGTATCAAGAAGTATGTTCAAATTCACTTTTTCTCTATTAGGTCAGATCGAAAGTTCTTTTTTTTTTTTAAGATTTTATTTATTTGACAGAAAAAGGGCGAGAGCAAGAGAGAACAATTAGGGAGAACTGCAGAGGGAGAGGGAGAAACAGGCTCCGCACCAAGCAGGGAGCTCAATCTCAGGACCCTAAGAGCATGACCTGAGCCAAAGGCAGAGGCTCAACCAACTGGGCCACCCAGGTGTCCCAGATTCAAAGTTCTTAATTAGGTAATCTCACATGTTTAAAATATTGTCCATGGTAATAATAATAATAATAATAATAATAATAATAATAATACCCTACAACCTATTAAGTGTTGAGTCCTTTAATCCAACTATCTCATGAGGCATGTATTATCTTCCACTATTTATACATGTGAGAACAAAGACAGTATTAATAATTGACAGCTTCCCTAATTTTTGTCCCTGTTTCCAACTTAGGACCAACCTCTAACCATTATGAAGGATGCCCCCCTTCTAGTTAGCCCATCTACATCTCCCTCATGCCAATAGCCTTCAATCAAGACATACCTGAAGCCTTCCTCTTTTTTCACTGTTAAGCTTTCCCACTCCTCTGCCTTTCTTGAGTCT
This sequence comes from Meles meles, assembly GCF_922984935.1. Taxonomy (NCBI): domain Eukaryota; kingdom Metazoa; phylum Chordata; class Mammalia; order Carnivora; family Mustelidae; genus Meles; species Meles meles. The sequence continues at coordinate 67,775,722 of NC_060072.1, forward strand.
CTGTTAAGACACAAGTCATTGGTGGCTGACTTGTTGCTATAGCAGGTTTGGAATAACTAGTCTTTACGTGTTCTCATTTGGTTAGTCTTCATTTGTTTCTACAGGTGTGTTGGATCAAACTCCCTGGGAAAGCACTTGGAAGTTGAGACTCAAGTGTAGGATTACTGGGGAAGAGTCTCTAGATCATTCCCTGTGAGGGGATGATGGGGATAAGACGGGGCAGAGAGAGAAGCTGTGACATAGTTGCACTAGAGCTTTAATTACTCTCATGGGGAGCTCTGAGTCAGGTTGGCCCTTCAGAAATGTACCCTGGCCTGGATCACTTGTTGGATGCAGAGTACCCTTGGGAAAGGAGAGGAACCTTAGGCAGAGGAGATCTCTTTGACCACAGACAAGTTCAAGGGGAGATCCTAGCTGTGAACTCTCAGCAGCCAGCACTCTGGGGATCTGTGGAACAAGTGCTGGGATGGACTTCAGGCCAGAGGGAGGGTGGAGATTAGAAGACCCTACCAGACACAGAGTTGGCAGCAGATCATGACTCTAACATAAGCTTTGGATCTAAGTTTAAATCTCCTTTCACTACAGTATAGCTGTCTTCACTCAAAGAAACATGACCAATGGAGACTTTGTGACCATTTATTTTCTGTCCTCCTAATCCAAAACCAAGACCATATTTGTAAAATGACTCTGACATTTTTTAGTAAGTGATTGTGTACACAGCGGTTGACTCAACTGAATATGGCATTTAAAAGATCTGAAATAAAACCCAACCAACCAAAGCAGTTAACTGAATTACCGCATAAAGGCATTTAGGTCATCTTAATATTATGGTACTTTACTAAATGCTTCCTTCTCTCAACAGAGTAGAACATTGTGACATCCAGCTTTCCAGATTGAGACGTTGGCAAATTGAAAATAAACTGATGAGAAAATAGTACCATTCCCACTTTAAGGCTATACATGCCCTAGTGAAAATTAGTGCATCTTAGTTTAGATTAATAAAGCCTATCTAAGTAGTTAGTAAAATATTAATTTTACCCTTAAAATAATCTAGTTCCCTACCTTATTTTCATCATTAGTGTTATATGATTATTGCAGGACTTTTAACTTTAATTGAGTTAGTTAAACTCAATACTTCTTTTTTGGTTTTATAAACAAAGCAGCTGATCCTGTATTCAGTAACTGGAATTTTCCTGAAGATTATAAAAAACATATACCAAATTCTGTCTACCAGTTGGCCTGAATAGTCCCTTTAATATTTGTAAATAAATCTGAGACTTCAAAAAGAAAATCTGTCTGTTAGCATATTCTCTCACAATCACACGACCTTTTGAATATATTACTCATCGTTCCCAGAGCTTTTGGCTTTTTCCCTTTTGTGTTTGTCCTGGAAATTCCCTCATCCATACTCACTTCCTTCTCCCTTCCTGCAAAAGGAGTCACCTCTTGATTAACCTTGTATGGGATCTCAGTCAAATTGTAGTTTTGCCAGGTAGTTTTGCCCATGGCATAGCATAACATAGTGGTTCTTAAACTTGGAGTCTTAAGACTTGTTAGGGGAATCTATTAAAACAGAAGATATTAGAGATTCATCCAAGATCTAAAGATTCAGAATTTCTAGAGGTGAACCTCAGGCAAATGTATAACCGAATTTCTCTTTGTGGAATTCTGTTAGGTATCATAGCCCGAGAACCACTCACAAGAAAATGCTGCATTTCTAGCAACTGATACAGTTTTCTGGCTTTAGAATGTCATGATGAAAGTGGCATTTGGGATATATTCTTTTCTAACATTGTGTGTATCATAGCCTCTGGAGGAGGAAACGATAGGCTAGCTTTTCCCAGCAGTAATCCATTTGTATAATAACGCCTAGCAGAATGGAAACTTCATAAATGTAAGGAACAGGGGCTGTTTGAGAAAAATTGCTATAGAAGAATAGCATTTCTAGGGGCGCCTGGGTGGCTCAGTGGATTAAGCCGCTGCCTTTGGCTCAGGTCATGATTTCAGGGTCCTGGGATCGAGCCGCGTATCGGGCTCTCTGCTCTGCAGGGAGCCTGCTTCCTCCTCTCTCTCTGCCTGCCTCTCTGCCTACTTGTGATCTCTCTCTCTGTCAAATAAATAAATAAAATCTTTAAAAAAAAAAAAAGAAGAATAGCATTTCTAGAAGAAATGTGATTTCTAGAATGCTAAAGCCAAAAGATAGTAAAGGAGTTGAAGGTACCATTGAGAAAATGGCTATGATGGAAATTATTATTTTTTATGATGGAGATTATGGAGCAAATATTAAGTGTAGCACAAGATGAGGTGATAGGGAGAGCACAAAGATAAGAACACATAATTTAATTCGCTTCAATAGGTATTTATTGAGTATCTGCTATGTGCACATCGTTATCCTAAAGCATGCCAAGCCATGGTTCTCAAATCTAGATTTGTATTATGTTTGGCTGGGGAGATTTTTTTTTAAAGATTTATTTATATTTATTTTAGAGAGAAAGAGAGCACACATGTGGGGGGCGGGCAGAGGGAGAAAGAGAATCTCGGGCAGACTCCCTGCTGAGTGCAGAGCCTAATGCAGGGTTGGATTCCACAACCCTGAGATCATGATCTGAGCTGAAATCAAGAATCGGAGGCTTACCTGACTGCGCCTCCCCACCCACCCCAGTTGCCCTCAGCTAGGGAGATTTTTGAGAATAAAGTTCCTGAACCTCACATTAGCTCTACTGAATCTAAGTATCTGGAGATGAGATTGAAAACCTTTAGTGTATAAGGTTCTCCAAGTGATTCCAATGCATACCATCCATGGACCAGTTATTTGGGAATCAGAGACCACAAAAATCAGTGAGGCAGAGTCTTTTGAAAAAAATGCATAAGCTGGTATGTTGAGCAAAATGCCGTAGCAAGTTTCCTGACTCTGCCTTGTATTCATGGCTTCTAAGTTTTACTCAGGTGTTTCTTTCTCTGAAATGCCTTTTCCTCATTTCTGCCATGAAAATATTCTGCACTTTTCAAGATCCATTCAAATGTGAGAAGAACTGGGACTACATTCCCTGTCACCACCCTTCCAATCCCAAATCCATTACATAACCCAATATAGTAGAATCTACCCTTACAGTAACTGCTGAACCCCTCATCTCCTTTCTAGCCTCATCTCCCCCTCATTAGCTCACCGAACCACCGACTGGCCTTTTAGCTCATCCCTCACATTCTATCTGCCCTCCTAACTCCAATGTATTCTTTTTTTTTTTTTTAATATTTATTTATTTGACAGGCAGAGATCACAATAGGCAGAGAAGCAGGCAGAGAGAGAGGAGGAAGCAGACTCCTTGCTGAGCAGAGAGCCCGACGAAGGGCTCTATCCAAGGACCTGGAGATTATCCTGAGCTGAAGGCAGAGTTGTAAACCACTGAGCCACCCAGGCGCCCCTCAAAATTCTTATTCTTAGAAAATGACTAATGTGACATATTCCCAAGTACTGTTAATAGAAAGATTGGGGATCTTATGAAAGACCACCTACAATTATGCTGAGTAAAGATCGTTCTTTGAAAGCGAAATTAGGGTGCTGTTACCAAAGGGAAAGTGAATGTTAGGAGCAAAACTAAGAAGTGTCCACTACTTCCAAACTATGGCCCCAATCCCACTGAAGTAAAACTGACAATGATGGAAAGAAGTTCGTTCTGTGCTTTTCTTTTTGAGGAAAATGGGGGAAGAAACAAGGAAGCTAATACTGGGTAGTCTCAGCGTTCTCAGGGTTGGAGGAGAAGATGCTAGTGCTTTGAAGTAAATATGTAAACAACGTGTGGAATGATTCAAGATGTAATCGTGAGTCATAAGGGTAAAGATAAACTGTTTTCATTTTTTCTTTCTGTGAACAAGCAGTTTCCATATAACTACTATGTCTTTTGCCAAAAACCCAATAGTACTTTTTTGAAAAATATGTTAACCAACATAATACAAGAACAGCCAGAATTTTATTAAGGAGAGAGTCAGTAGAGTAACAGTAACTTCTAAATCTCTAGGAAGGTAACAAGTCTTCCACTTCCAAGTTCAAGAAAGGCGCAATGATCTCCCGGAGTGCCCACATTCTGCGGCGTCCAAGCATTGTGGGGAGCAAGCTTTCAAAGATAAACGTAGCATCAAAAAATAGGATGTAACATGAAAGTCCGGTGAAGGTGAGGACATAAAACATGATGAAAATCCTCAGTGCATGTTTCCTATGAAGAAAGAGAACATCTGAATTAAGAACGTTCTGAAGAAAACCACACTGATTAGACTCCTGATTCCGCCCCCCAGGCAGCTCCGTAACTTCAAGGAAGTAACTAAACTTCTCTTGACCTCTTGACCTCTGAAAGAAGGCGCTTCCAATAGTTGAGCCTGTAAATCCCTCCTAGGGCTGGCATTAGAATTTTAAGTTTCTATAGCCATGAAACCCTGGAAATTATGAGACTCTTGCCTTTGAAATGATCCTCTCACGTTCTAGCAGATTATTGACATCTTGACCTCACTTGCGAGGTATAGTGACACTGATTTAGAGGGAAATAAAGGACCAGGCCCTTAGATGTTCCTGGAGATATAAAATGCAATGTGACAAATGGAGTCTAGCTCTATCACTAGTTTTTTTCCTGCACCAGACTCTCCCTTTTAAGGTAATACAAACTTTCTCAAGTCTTTCAGGACTCCTTCTAGGGTGTACCTATGATGTATTTTATTTATTTGATTTTAAAAACTTGCATTATTATTTTCTAACTATAAACACAATTAGGTAGAAGATCTGAAAGGTCCAGAAAAACGCAAAGAAGGAAAGAAGTGTCACGGATAATCCAGCTACCTGGAGATAATGGCCATCGATAATATATTTTAGAAGAGAAAATTTAGAGCGCTATTAAATCTAGCTATGGATCTATTTCGTGATCCAAGTCAGTGGATTCTGTAAACCTGAGCCAAGTTGCTTGGCATTATTGCCACTGGCTGTCTCTTGCTAGTTACACAAATAATTGCTTCTATTTCACACATTTTTTAAAATTAGAGATTTATTTATTTATTTTAGAGAGAGGGAGAGAGAGAACATGAGCAGGAGGTGCAGAGGGAGAGGGAATCTCAAGCAGACTCTGCACTGAGTGTGGACCACCATGCAGGGCTCAATCCTATGACCCCAAGGTCATAACCTGAGCTGAAACCAGGAATCGGTTGCTTAACTGCCTATGCTACCCATGCGCCCCATCACACATTTTATTAGAGAGCCAATGTATTGATAAATACTCTAGTCAGAAGAAGCTTTGAGAGTTGTTAAGATGAAGCAGAGATGCCCTGCCCTCGAGAAGGGCTAAATCTAGATTGGTTTTTTCTTATGAAAGGAAAAACAACTCACTACTAAAACAAAGCTAGTAAATAAACATTGTTCTTCCTAAATTTCAAAGCCAGACATCTTTGGAAATACCAAACTGGAACACTTTCAAAGAAACACATCTTAACATTGTTTTTAAAGAGAAAAATTATTTTTTAAAATTATGGATAATTTGGAAACAGAGAAATGAAAAAGTTATAATCTCATCACCCTAATATCATCAGCTAAGTTTTGTTTCTTTTTTTCTTCTTTTCTTTCATTCATTCTTTCTATTGTGTATTAATTTTTTGTCTTATTTTGTTGTTTTTCCTTTGGTATAGAGTGTGTTCTTCCAGTTTTTCTTTCCTTAAGTGAACACGCTGGGTATGGTTAGGTTCAGATTTATGTATTTATATCTATCTATCTATCTATCTATCTATCTTTCAGATTTATTGTTTGACACAACTGAATCATTTGAGTTTGATTTATAAGTCAATATAACAAAGTATTTTTCAGATTTTTGATTATAAAAAAAGAACATGTGTAATATTTATTTTTTAAAGTGCAGACATTTTTTTTTTTTTGGAAAACATCATAGATACTAATTCAAAATACTTTCTTTCATATCACCTATGTAGAACCAAATATTTGTGTCATTAAATATTTTAGTAAAAAAAATTTTATTCATTTTGAATTTACCTTCTTTCTTTTTATTTTTTTAAAAAGATTTTATTTATTTATTTGGTAGAGAGAGAGAGATCACAAGTAGGTAGAGCATCAGGCAGAGAGAGAGGGGGAAGCAGGCTCCCCGCTGAGCAGAAAGCCAGATGCAGGGCTCAATCCCAGGACCCTGAGATTACGACCTGAGCCGAAGGCAGAGGCTCAACCCACTGAGCCACCCAGGCGCCCCTTGAATTTATCTTCTTTCAAGAATAAAAATATTCTTTTAACTTTTTAAATGCTGTTTATCTACTTACATGTTTATTTTTCAAGGTCTGCCATGCATAAAACCTTTAATCTTTTCCAAAATGTTCAGATTATTTGTGGAAAGTCTACAAGGGAACTGAAGAATTGGGGATTATACCAGGAAGAGGTATCTTCTGAGCCTAAAAACAACAACAACGATACCTGCCAGATAAACCTCCTCAAAAAGATAATGTATAAGTATGCTTCAGTGGAACCAGTACATTCCCAAGAAATGTAGTTAGACAAGAAATTGGTCAAAGTCTTCGGTGGTTGTAACTAGAATATAATGATGTGATGAAAGATGGCCAAATCAACTGGATTGTAATCTGTCCATTTATATTTGATAATCACTTGATTATCAAGTGATAATCAAAAGACATTTACTTGTTTGATTTTTGAGATATAATTTGCATGCCATAAAATTTACCCTTTAAAGTGTATAACTCAGTGGCTTTTAGTTTATTCACAGGGTTGTACTACCATGACCATTATCTAATTCCAGGAAATTGTCATCACCCCCAAAGGAAGCCTGTACCTATGAACAGTCACTATTTCTCACTACCCTAAGGCTACTCATTTACTTACTGTCCACATGGATTTTCCTATTTTGGACATTTCACAGGAATGGAATCATATAATGTGTGGGCTTTTGTGTCTGACTTCTGTCATTTGGCATACTGTTTTCAAGGGTAATCCATTTTGGGGCATGCATTAGTACTTTGTTCTTTCTTGTGGATGAACAATACTCCATTGTTTGGATACACACATTTTGTTTACCTATTCATTAGCTGATGGATATTTTTACTGTTTCTATTTTTATGAATAATACTGCTATGAATATTCATGTATAAGTTTTGTGGGGCCGTACCCTTTCAGTTCTTCTGGGTGCTTACTTGGGAGTGGGTGGGTTGGTAGCTGCCCTATAACAATTCCAGGAACTGCCAAATTGTTTTCCAAAATGGCTGCACCATTTTGCAACCCCTCTAGCAATGTCTGAGGATTCTCATTTCTCCACATCCTTTCCAATGCTCGTTATTATCTGTCCTTTCAATTGTAGTTGGCTTAGAGATGTAGAATGGTACCTCATGATTTTGATTTGAATTTCCTTAATGACCAGTGGAGTTGACTATCTTTTCATGTGTTTGTTAGCCATGTGTGTATCTTCTTTGAAGAAATGTCTGTTCAAATCCTTTGCTCATATTAAAAGTTGGGTTGTTTCCCTTTCTGTTGTGGAGTTCTAGGACTTCTTTATCTATTCTGGATACTAAATCCTTTATTTCCAGAGTTCTGAAAAAGTTGATTCAATTTTTTTCAAGATCTCTCATTGATTTTTATGGGGGAGGAAATTTCCTGGGGGTTTTTACTCCCCTATTTTCATTGGCATCACTCCTCACTTACTATTAATTTACTATCTGTTCAGCATGGTGAAGATGTTTTATATTTCACGTCCCAAAATGACAAAGATGCCTGCCTTTTGGTAGCTCATGGATTATTAGGAGGAGACAGGTTTGAAATAATTTAATGGCAATTATATGTTGTAGGTTCTACATCAGGATTTTGTACAAGGTAGAGCGCACCCACAAGAGACGTTGCTGAACATTCTACTTGGATTGGATTCTACATCTGATTCTAAAGAATCAGAAAAGTTTTCTTAGAGGAGGGTACTACTCCAGGTATATATGATGGTCTGGCATCTTCAGAAAAGGATCCAAAGAGTCAGAATTTGCTAGGATGTATGTCTTTAATACCATACAAGTGAGAGGTATCCTGCCTGGTGAACAAAGGTTTTCAAATCCACTTAGCAGGTAGGTTCCTTTGATGCTGCATCATAGCTTGAAGATGCCATCTTTTAAGATTTATGTATACATAGTTATCTAAAGCAGTGATAATGAAATCTGTATCTATTTATCTAATGCAATAGATCTATAGCTAAAAATAATATGAAAAACACTATGACTCCAAAAAGCAGACTTTTAAAGAACAAGAAGAGATAATGTATAAAGGAAGCTAAAACAAATTTTTAGTCATTCCTTGAAGAAATTCATCATACTATGGTTCATACATTTTGGGGGCCTTTGTACAGCCCCAGAGGCTCCTTTCTCTGACTTACCACACTGTAACACTGACAGGATTGTTCTGCACTGAAGGGGGTGGTGGAGCCTGAGAAGGAAGGGGCTCACTTTCTTCCATAACCATTTCTTCAGGACTCTGAGAGTCTGTTTTCCCTTCTTGCATTTGGTACATTCCCAGCTTTGTACTCATCAGAGTCATGTCTTTGTAAAAGTTCTGAAAAAAAAATAGCAATCAACTATCATTTAAAAAATGATTTTAGAGGTCTGCTAGTCTTATTGTAGATGATGCAGAGTGTTTTTCCTCCAGAACACCTCAGGAGCCCACATTGCCCATCACATATGAGTCACATGAGGAAGTCATGGGCGAGTACAAACTCACCTAATAGAAAGAAACTTACACATTCACAAAATAAGGTAGCAGCATGGTAGAACCACATGCTAATCTTTAACTACTGACTTATTCATGTAAGAAGATAACTATCCTTATACTGAATTCATCTGTTCAATTTGTTCATCTATGTACAACATATTGACTCCCACCAGGCACTATTCTAGGATACTGCGGTTAACAAAATAGATAAGGAATGTGCATTCTATTACATGTGCCTTTTTAAACCAAATGGCTAAGGAATTAAATGCACATTTATAGGGGTGGGGAGAAGCAACACACACACACACATTACATATGATAGACTAGGATACATGCTAAAGAGAAAATAGTAAGATGATGAGGTAGAATAGCTGAGGTTTGTTAGTGGGACACCTACTCCAGATAGGGGGGTGATTAGGCACCTCTGAACAAGTGACATGTTGACTCATTCATTTCTTCTTTCATCCATTCACATTTACATCAAGATATTGTGGGAAGAGTTCAGATATGGAGCCTTTTTTCTGGCTAGGGGAGATTATGGGAGGTCTGAAGAGGCGATGACCTTTGGGCTGAGCCTTGAAGAACACAAAGCATGTCAACATAGAGGCTGAGCTCCAAGTGGAGGAGATGTAGAAGCAGCACAAGGCTGTGAGACCTGGGGAGTCCACAGACTGCAAGCTGCTCCATCCACCCAAAGCAGAGGGCCAGGAAGTGGAGAAATAAGTGATAAGGAAAGAGAAAGAGAACAGTAGGTGGCACACTCTTAACTTCTCGAGAAAGAATGATCCCTATATTTGGATTTTATCGTTATTTGAACTTGAGTAATTGTGAAATCTTACCTTCATTCTTGCAATGAGTTTTTCCTTTAATTCATGAGCTTCGTTACAAGCATCTTCCTGAAAAGATATCCACAATTTTGGGTAAAATAGAAATTATATTTTTCTGGTTTATACCATAAAACCTCACTCATGTTGACACCACTTAGTTGTAAAGTGACTTCTTTGAAACTTACTTTTTAGTAAAATTCTTCCTCTTACAGCAAATTCATAATATAATCATGGTAAATTAAATTGTAGGAGGAATCACCAAAAGATTAGTTATTTTTAACATTTTAGGAGTATAAATTTATACAATAGCAGCTTATGATAAATCATCTTTTTCTCTATTCCTTATTTTCTCCTTGTGCCTTAATAAACCTCCAAGACACTAGGTGCTCCTGGGTGGCTCAGTTGGTTAAACGTCTGACTCTTGGTTTTGGCGCAGGTCATGATCTCAGAGGTATAAAACTGAGCCCCATATTGGGCTCCATGCTGGATGCTAAGCCTGCTTAAGATTCTCTTTCTCCCTCCCCTTCTCCCTATTCCTTTCCCTACACCTGTGTGCATGTGTGTGCTCTCTCGCTCTCTCTAAGAAGAAAACAAACAAACTTCTAGGACACTAGTTGGAGAAACAGTATGTGTCAAAGAAAAAAAGAAAATTGTATTTCTTTTAAATATTTTAAAATTTATAAGATATGAATATATGTTCTCATTATGTTAGTTTAAATATTTGGACTTTATCGTTTAACAAAAGAGCTACCCACAAAAGTGTCTGGTCCCTCTGGTTGGTTTCTTTCAGCAAGTTCAAGAGACAGGCTGAAAGCAAACTTTCTAAGACAAATTATACATATGTCAGGATGCCAATTATACATATGTCAGGAGTAAATAACTCTTTTAAGGTTTTTAATTAATCGTTCTATAATAGACTTGCAGGATACTTTGAAAGGCAGAACAATAGCAGGAAGAACAGTGTTCTGGGATTCAAGAACATGGGTGTTAGAGGTGTCATTTCTAGAAATTTTTCTTAAACAAGTACTTGCAAAAGCAAGCAAGGATGTGAATTGGTGAGGCAAAATTTGTAATAGCACATTTATTATAAAGCCCCAAATACCCAATGAAATAAATTTAATAAGTCCAAAAATCAAATCCTACATTATATAAACAGTGAAAAAGTAAAATGACATCTAGTGGCATAGAAAGTTGCTGAAGAAAAATGCTAAGGGAAAACAAGTTGCAAAAATATATATAATATAATCCCATTTAAATTGTAAAGACAACATGTAAACACACGTATAGGAAAATTTAGAATATAAATGTACTAAAATTTCACTGTGTTTATCCTTGAGGGAGTGGAGTTATTTTTCTTTTTTTTTTTTAAATAGGAAATAGTTCTATGTTTTAATTATTAAAATAAGCATGCATTACTTTTGTTAGAAGAAAAGATACACATACTTTAATTGTAAAATGGGAGAGCAAGAATGAGCCTGGTCTTTTCACCTAGAAATATGGGCCAATCACATCACGTTTTTGAGCTATGCTTTTCTCCTCTGAAAACGAGGGTGTAGGCTACAAGATATTTCCCTGCTAGGCTAAAATACTGAGCCTACCTTTCATCCAATTTTGAATTCCATTCACTAAAATTCTATAAATCTGAGATTCCCTTGAAGAACTGGTTTTCTTCCTTAATTATAATGCCACCATTACCTGGACATATTTGTTATCCATTTCTTCTATTTGCTTTTTAATTTCCATGATCTTCTCCTTTAAAACAAAAGGGCATAAGTCAAAAGTTGTAGTGATGTGTGGAATTGAAACCAAGAGAAGATTTTTAGAAGAAAGTTCATTTATGATCAAAAAGTTTGAGACTTGATAGCAACTGTTTTTTGTTGTTGTTGTTGTTGTTTGTTTGTTTGTTTTTTGATACTGCTCTGGGTACTGATTTCCAAAATCAGCATTAAGTTGAATGAACAAGATACAGTTGTCTGCATCCTACGTTAAGTGACCCTTGAGCTAAGCATTGTGTTAGTTGGAAACATGTAATAAACACTTACCCTCAAACAGCTTCCAGAGAGGGGCACCTGGGTGACTCAGATGGCTCAGCATCTACCTTGCAGCTCAGGTCAAGATCTCTGGGTCCTGGGATCGAGCCCCACATTGGGCTTCCTACTCAGAGGGGATTCTGCTTCTCCTTGTCCTTCTGCCTCTCCCCGTGATCATGCTCTCTCTCTGTACCTCTTTCTCTCAAATGAATAAATACTTTTTAAAAACCCAGCTTCTAGAGAATGTATAGTTACATCCTTCTTTTACCAAGTTCAACCATCACCAACCCCTGAATTGTGTGACTTAATTATTTAGAAAGGAGTTGTGATCTTCTAATCACTTTTACTTGGTACCCTGGTTTACTTATATAGTAAATATCTTAATACAGTACTTATCTAAGATAATTGTATCAAAGATAATGGATAGGAGTCAGTTGCAGAATGAAAGTCTAGATGTTAATATGAAGATCTCAGAAAGCTTCATGGATTTGGGGGTTAAATATCAGGCAATAGCCAAAGGCCACCTCAAAGTCCTTTCCTCACCTTAAAGGGCTTTTAAATTTGTTTCTGCTGTCTGTGTATTTTTTTTTTAAAGATTTTATTTATTTATTTGACAGAGAGAGAGAGATCACAAGTAGGCAGAGAGGCAGGCAGAGAGAGAGGAGGAAGCAGGCTCCCTGCTGAGCAGAGAGCCCGATGTGGGGCTCGATCCCAGGACCCTGAGGTCATGACCTGAGCCGAAGGCAGCGGCTTAATCCACTGAGCCACCCAGGCGCCCCTCTCTGTGTATTTTTTAAGTGATTTTACCAATTTTTTTCTCCTTTCCCTTTCAGAGTTGCTCCTTTCTTCACAAGATATAAATGAGCCAATACATGTAGTTTTATTTTAACTTTATTAACTTATTTTTCCTTTAATTTGCCCACACCACACTTTGGTTATTGGTTCCATATCTAACAATCTTCTTTTCCCATTACCAGAGTGAAACTACAGCCATTCCTACTGACTTTGCTTCTGTAATACTTATATTCAAATTTCTTATTTAGGGACACCTGGATGGCTCAGTCAGTTACATGTCTGTCTTTGGCTCAGGTCATGATCCCAGGATCTTGGGACTGAATCCTGCATTGGTCTCCTTGCTCAGCGGGGAGCCTGCTTCTCCCTCCACCTGCTGTGCCCCGACTTGTGCATTTGCTCTCTTTGACAAATAAATAAATAAAATCTTAAAAAAAATTAAAATAAATAAAATTTCTTATTATATTACTGCATTTGCTTTTATATGACCTTTCCCGTCAACTTTTAGACTTATTGAGGACAGACCTTGTGCCTATTTTTTAAAGTTATGTGTATTGAGGTATAATTTACATACAGTAAAACACACTTTTAAAAAGTTTACTGTCCTGTGAATTTTGACATAATCAACAGCACAAGATATGTAATATTTCCATCATACCCCAAATTTCCTTGTGCCCCTTTGTCAACCCCCCATTCCCTTTCTGCATGCAACTCCAGCAACCACTAATCTCTTTTCTCTTCCTATCGTTTTGCCATTTTCAGACTGTTATGTAAATTCATGAAGAATTCAGTCTTCTGGATCTGGCTTGTTTCATGCTGTATAATGCACTTGAGAATTATTTATGTTGTTGAATGAGTAAGAAGTCTATTCCTTCGTATTGCAGCATAGTATTCCATCATACAACATGTGCCACAGTTTATCCACATACCAGCTGGTGGATATTTGGGGTGTTTATAGTTTTTAAGTCATGCTGTTTTTTTTTAAGTGCATACAAAATTATGCATCTCCAGGACAGAGAATCTCCATAGGTATTTGTCCTGCCTTCCCTTCTCATACTATCCCAAACCTTTGTTGGTTTCTTTTTTAAATCTCACCTTCATTTATCTTTGTGTTCTTCTATCTTTCTCCTCATTCTTTTGATACCCATCCCTCCATAACCCTACCTTCTACTGAAATCCATCCTTGTAACACAGCTGACCCTTGGAGGAAATTTTCCAAGGCAGAATATTTGTTGGCCTTGTCCTCTTCCCTTTTCTCATAATTTGCAATTTCCAAAGCCCAAAGATAGTGAAAAAAACTCTTGACTTTTCAATTAGCTCAAAATGAGGTTGTTACTTCAAAATTTTGGACTAAATCATGGCTAAAAGTATCCACACCCCCAACTTCTTGTGTTAAATCTGTGCTGATCTATAGCTGGCTTTAATATGTGAGGGTTCTAAATAAACATTGCCTTCTTGCAATAAAAGAGACATTTCTTCTTTATTTTCTCCAAAATTCATTTAATTTAAGCTTTGGCTTGAGCTAAAGCAGAGGAGGTAGCAAGACACAGGTTTCTCCTTTCTTGTGACATTTAGAAATACTGTCAGCCAGGGCTCTGAAGTCTATTTCTTATCCAAAGTTGGTCACTACCTTTCTAACTTCCTATGACTCTTTTTAAAAAAGTGGGGGATGCCTGGGTGGCTCAGTGGGTTAAACCTCTGCCTTTGGCTCAGGTCATGATCCCAGGGTCCTGGGATCGAGTCCCACAGCGGACCCCCAGCTCAGCAGGGAGACTGCTTATCCTTCTCCCTCTGTTGTTCCCCCTGCTTGTGCTCACTCACTCTTTTTCTGTCTCTGACAAATAAATAAATAAAATCTTTAAAAAGGGGGGGTATCCAACTTTTCTCAGAAAAGAGTCTCATGTCAGTGCAAGGCGAGAAAACAACAGAAAAACTGGATTGTGAAAACCAACACAAGAACTCCTCATGAAGGCAGCAGAGATGAATACAAATATATCTCTCACATTTTAAGATTGCAGTTATTCACAAATATTTAATTCCTGGATGTCCTCTCGAACTGTTAGGTGCTAGGATGTAAAGATCAAGAAGAGAATTCTTTTGTTAAGATACTAATCATTGTCTTAAGGTGGCATTAAGATAGAAGCCTACTGAACTGAGTTTCTAGGTAAAATTAAAAAGTCTAGTCTTTCTGTGTTGTCAGAGAATAGAAGTGGTCGTACCGACATGAAAGGTGTTCAGAACTGACCACCAGAGAGCTCTCCTCATGGCAAAAGATGGGTTTTAATTCTTACTACCATCTGTTAAATAATAGAAGGGTGGGAAATGGAAATGGCAAAATCCCCACAACCTCCCAGATTGTCTTTTCCAAGCCTCCAGCTTACCTCAATGTTTGCTCCCTGATCAGGGTCAAGGTCCTGGTGTGACTCTAGCTTTTCAATTTGACCCTCCAGAGATATCACCTCATTTAATAATCTGCAAATAGACCAAGAGATGGACTAAGTCCTATGGATTAAGAAAAGTCACCCAATAGACAACCTTTTTTGATCTTTCAAGAATGAAATCCTATTCTTACATAGGAAGACTCTTTAGTTGTGGTTGTGTTGGAATGGGATGTCACGAATGCAATGCAAGAAAGTAAAAAACACAAAATAATCTAGATAGTAGTAAAGAAATGTGAAGCCCAATTGGATACAGAAGCAGAAAATCTAAAACATTAAAATAGAAGCTTAGCTAAATTTCTAGAAAAAAAACCCTACAGAAAATCTTTGGGACTTACAACTAGGCAAAGATTTCTTACACTTAACACCGATAACACTACATATAAAATAGATAAACTAGACCTCATCAAAATTTAAAGCTTTTGTTTGGTCAAAGTCCCTGTTAAATGGATTCACTTGTCAATATCTGGCAAAGGTCTTAAAATATATGAAAATGTCTTAAAACTCAACATTAAAAAACCAAACTATCGGGGCGCCTGGGTGGCTCAGTGGGTTAAAGCCTCTGTCTTTGGCTCAGGTCATGATCCCAAGGTCCTGGGATCGAGCCCCACATCGGGCTCTCTGCTCAGCAGGGAGCCTGCTTCCTCCTTTCTCTTTACCTGCCTCTCTGCCTACTTGTGATCTCTGTCTGTCAAATAAATAAATAAAATCTTTAAAAAAAAACCAACCAAACTATCCAATTAAGAAATGAACAAACCACATGCACAAACATTTCACAAAGGAGATACATAAATGGCAAATAGATACATGAAAGAATGCTCAGCACCATTAGCCGAAAAATTCAAATTAAGAGTATAATGATATATTACTACAAATTTATCAGAATGACTAGGATACAAAATAGTGATAATGCCAACTGCTAGTGATATGGAGTAATTGGGTCACCCAGACATTGGTGGTGGGAATGTAAAATGGACAGTCGCTCCAGAAAATAGCTTGGTGCTTCCTGTCACAACTGAAAACAGACTTACCATGTGACCCAGCAATTTCATTCTTGGGCAGTTATCCCAGAGAAGTGAAGACTTCTTTTCACACAGGAATTTGTATGTGAATGTCCAAAGTAGTTTTATTCATAATAGCTGAAAACCAGCAATAACACACTTGTCCTTGGATGGGTGAATGGTTAACCAAACTCTCTCTCTCTCTCTCTCTATATATATATATATCACCATACTATAGAATACAACTTAGCAACAAAAAGAAAGGAACTATTGATACACAGACAACAACTTGGATGAACCTCAGGAAAATTATGCTGAGTGAAAAAATAAATCTCAGAAGGTTACATAATGCATGATCTGATGTATCTAACATTTATGAAATAACATAATTATAGACATGTGGAAGTGATTTCTCATTGCCAGAGATCAGGGAGGAAGTAGGTGTGGCTACAAAGGGCTAACACAAAGGAATCTTGTGCAATGGTAAAACTGAGAATCTTGATGTGGTTGTGGTTATGTAAGTCTGCCCATATAATAAAATTGTACAGAACTATACACACACTCACACACACACACAAAAGGGAAAATACACATAACTGGTAAAATCTGAATAAGTTCTATTTATAGTACCAAGGTCACTTTCTTGGTTTTGATGATGTACTAGAGTTGGACAAGATATTACCATTTGGAAAAGCTGAGGGAAGATGAAATGGGCAAATTCCTCAAAAGATACAATCTATTGGGCACCTGGGTGGCTCAGTTGGTTAAGCAACTGCCTTCAGCTCAGGTCATGATCCTGGAGTCCTGGGATCGAGACCCTCATGGGGAATCCCTGCATAGCAGGGAGTCTGCTTCTCCCTCTGACCCTCTCCTCTCTCATACTCTCACTCTCTCTCTCTCAAATAAATAAATAAAATCTTAAAAAAAAAAAGAGAGAGATACTCTACCACTAATATATACCTAATGGTTCAGTAGCCTGAATGGCCCTATATATCATTAAAGAAATTAAATCTGTAGTTAAAATTTTTACTGTAATGAAATATCCAGACAATATGGCTTTGCTGATGAATTTAGTCAAACATTTTAGGAAGAAATTATGCAGTTCTACACAAATTCATCCAGAAAATAGAACAGGTGGGAAAATAGCCCAATTTCTTCTATAAGACAAGTTTTCTGGGGGCCTGGGTGACTCAGTGTGTTAAAGCATCTGCCTTTGGCTCAGGTCATGATCCCAGGGTCCTGGGATCAAGCCCCGAATCACACTTTCTGCTCAGTGGGGAGCCTGCTTTTCTTCCTCTCTCTCCCTGCCTCTCTGTCTACTTGTAATCTCTGTCAAATAAATAAATAAAATCTTAAAAAAAAAAAGACAAGTTTTCTGAGACTAACACACTACAAGAAAGAAAAAGGCCAATATCTCTCATTAACATACATCCAAAATTTCCCTTTAGGTAAATAGTGTCCAACAATATATGAAAAGAATAATATGCTATGACCAATTTGAGTTTATTCTGGGAATTCAAGGCTGGTTCGGCATTCAAAAATCAGTCATTATAATTTGCCATATCAGGAGACTATGAGCAAACAAACATGATCCTTTGTAGATGCAGCAAAAGCTATTGAAAAAAAATTTAATCTCATTCCTGATTTTAAAAACATCTCAGTAAACTAAGAATAGAAAACACTTTTCAATCTCAAAAAAAAAAAAAAAAAAGCTAGCAAAACACTTTACATCACACTTAATGCTTTTTCTGTAGGACTAAAAACAAGGCAAATATGTCTAGCGTCTGCTGTCATTCCTCCTATTCAACGTCATACTAGAAGTTCTAACCAATATGATAAGGTGACAAAGAGAAGTAAAACATAGGCAGAAAGAAAAGAAGATATAAAACTCTATTTGCAGATGACATAATTATCTATGTGGAAAATCTCAACTTACAAAAGTACTGGAGCTAATAAATGAGGTTAGCAAGGTCACAAGACACACGACCAATATATAAAAAACAATTGCATTTCTATATCCTGGCAAAGAATTCAAAATAAAAGTTTTAAGTATCATGGCACCAAAAGGATGAAATACTGAGGCATAAATCTAACAAAATATGGTATGTCTGTACCCTGAATTTATACACCCACCAGTGAAAGGAATTCCTTTTACTCCAAAGCCTTCTTTTTATACCAGTAACTAGATAAATAATAATTATTCTTATCTTTTCTGTTTCATCTTAAAACTTTCCACTTAAACTCAGACATGCATTAACAACTATACTTTTAAATAATTTTTTCATGTCATGCTGGCTGGATCCCTTTGGACAATACTGGCTACAGGTCAAGGGTTATTGGGGACTTGAAGTCCTTCCTCTGATGATCATTAATACAGCTTCAAAAAAAAAAAAAAAAGCCTACAAAAGAAGGCTTGTTCCTTCTTCCTTGAGAGAAGAGAGAGCAAAGATGAAAATAACTTTGATATAGGCTTTGAGATACTGACTTCAAATGTAAGACCTGGTACTTTTTACTCCGAAGACATTCCTAAGAGACTTTACCACCTTAAAACCAGAGTTTCTGAAGCTATGAAAAATTTCAATATATTCTGGCCAAACCCAACACCCTAAAATTACCTCTTCATTGTGTCTTCCGTTAGGTTTATTTTTCGGATAATATTGTTGATTTTCTCCACCCAGCCTATGTGACTGGCTCCAATTTCTTTCACCTGTAGACCCATCTGTGTATTCCAGTAGTTCAGCTTAAAGAACGTGTTTTCCTGAGTCCTGCAGAAATACTATTATGATCAGTTCTAAGTTAAGAAATGGGAAACATCTTCAGGGGCACCTGGGTGGCTCCGTGGGTTAAGCCTCTGCCTTCAGCTCAGGTCATGATCTCAGTGTCCTGGGATCAAGTCCCACATCTGGGCTCTCTGCTCAGTGGGGAGCCTGCTTCCCTCTCTATCTCTGCCTCCCTCTCTGCCTAATTGTGATCTCTCTCTCTGTGTCAAATAAATAAATAAAATCTTTAAAAAAAAAAAAAAAAAAGAAAAAGAAATGGGAAACATCTTCAAATGGCCCCAAACCTTCTTTCTTTGAATGGCAAGTTGCTGTGCTGATTCATTTCCTGTCACCAAAATGGGTCAGGCAAGCATTTAGGCCTCAAGAAAAAATTTGAGCATTTATTTGATATCCATTTTAGCAGATCTTCATAAGGCTGGAGAAAATAAATGTATTTTACATTTTACATTTAGTAAAAACAAATGTTTTAACTTCTCTGCATAGAACGAATGTTAAGAATTACACTATCCCAATGAATGTTAGGATAGTGATTCCATCTTGTTGGATTCAGAGAGGTATGTAAACAGGGAAATGGTCTTCAAGGGCTTAACAATACATTTCTTTCTTTCTTTTTAAGATTTTACTTATTTATTTATTTGTCAGAGAGAGAGCGCACACATAAGCAGGCACAGTGGCAGGCAGAGGCAGAGAGAGAAGCAGGCTCCTTGAGTCCAATGCAGGACTCAATCCCAGGACCCTGGGATCATGACCTGAGCCAAAGGCAGCAGCTTAACTGACTAAGCCACCCAGGTGTCCCAAGATTTTATTTATTTATTTTTGAGAGAGAGAGAGATCATGAGTAGGCAGAGTGGCAGGTAGAGGGAGAAGAACAAACACATTCCCCACTGAGCAGGGAGCCCCATGTGGGACTCAATCCCAGGACCCTGGAATCATTACCTGAGCCGAAGGCAGATGCTTAACTGACTGAGCCACCCAGTCACCCCTCATTTCTATTGATAATTATAATTCTTTTCTTTTTTTAAAGATTTTATTTATTTATTTGAGAGAGAGAGTGAGTGAGAGAGAGCACAAGTGGAGGGAGGGAGAGGGAGAAGCAGACTCCTCACTGAGCAGGGAGTCAGACATAGGGCTCCATCCCAGCCAGGGCCCCAGGATCATGACCCAAACTGAAGGCAGACACTTAACCCACTGAGCCACACAGGGGCCCCTATAATTCTTTTCTTATCTAGAAAGTTATCTGAGAGTGACAAGATAGGCATTCATTCCAGTTTCAAGTGTACAATAAAATGCTCAAGGGTTCTATACGGTACTCAGTGCCCATCACAGTAAGTGTACCCTTAACCCCCTTTATCTATTTTACTCATCCCTGCACTCACCTCTCCTCTGGCACTGACCAGTTTGTTCTCTGTGCTTGAGAGTCTGTTTTTTGTTTGTCTCCTTTTTGTTTGTTTGTTCATTTGTTTTGTTTCTTAAATTTTACATATAAGTGAAATCCTATGGTATTTGTCTTTCTCTGACTTATTTCACGTAGCATTTACCCACAAAATATTATTAAATGATTCCTCTTGCATGTGTCAAGGCTTACAGTTCAGGGGTGTTCTCCTTGGAAAACTGCAAAGATGAGGACATGTCAGGATCCTCTCGTTGAACCTGATTTGTTTCTTGCTCATCCCTTTCATTCTGTAGGTCCTGGTGATGCTCAGCCTCCAGCTCCACCATATTCTGATAAAGATTATGAAAGAAACAAAGCAAGAAAAAAAGGGTTATACCAAGAGGTGATGGTCTCTTCAGCCTACTCGTGGCCCTTTCTCTGGGGGCAAGCCCATACCCCTGTCTGAGGCTGGAGCTTTCTACTGCGTTTATAAAATAAGTAGACATGCCCGACTGCTCCTTGACATAGGAAGGCTGGGACAGGGCTGCATGGAACATGCAGTGTCCTCATGCAGAGCTCTTTCCAGTGCTGATGAATGACAGAATTCCACCTGACCGTGGACTCTAGTTCTCCACTCAAGATCACTGTTTTCCCAAAAAGTCAATCTCAAGGAAAAAGAAAAGGAGTTGGAACTGTTCTATCTTAAGAGAGTCTAAAGAGATATGCATGTTGTTTGGATGTTGGTTTTATTTTATTTATTTATTTTTAAAGATTTTATTTATTTATTTGACAGAGAGAGAGAGAGCACGAGAGAGGGAACACAAGCACAGGGAGTGGGAGAGGGAGAAGGAGGCTTCCTGCAGGGAGCCTGATGCGGGGCTTGATCCCAGGACCCTGGGATCATGACCTGAGCCTAAGGCAGACACCTAGTGACTGAGACACCCAGGCGCTCTGGATGCTGATTTTAAAAGTACAAGCATTTCCTGAGTTTTGGCACCAAAACAAAATTTTATAAATAAATGAATGAATGGATGAATGAATGAATGAATGTATGGGCATTTGAGGGACAACCGAAAAAATTTAGAATGCTCAGAGAATTAAGGATATTAGATTATATCATGGAATTATTGCCAATTGTCCTGATGTGATGATGGAATCTTGGTTATGTAGAAGAAAGCCTTTATTTTTAGAAATGCTTCTGAAAATAAACAGGGATAAAGTCTCATGCTGTCTTTGACCTACTTTTAAATTAAAAAAATTCCATCTATTTACATATGTAAAGATAGAGCAAATGTGATAAATGGTAATAATTTTAAAATCTAAGTGTGAGAATAAGATTGATCTTCATTTAATTCTCTTCAGTTTTCTTTTTATTTAAAATTTCTCATAATAAGAAATAAGTGGGGGGAAGCCAACTCTATCAGTTTGACCTATGAAATTCATTTCTTTGTTTCTTTATTCTTTGCCTTGTTCTAGAAAAATATTCAAGGCATTTTCTGATATTTCACTTCTATGCATACACACAATTGACAATAATTTATCTTTGAACATTTCTCTTCTTTAGTAACTACATTGTGAAATATTTCTCTGTCCTTGAAGAAGTTTGGTCTGAAATCCTTGCGTTTCAGCAAAACTATTTTTAAACTCGAAGGAGAAAAAGTTGGACTGCAGATCAGCGTGTTACTGAAATGTCTGGACAAATTACTGGTCACATCAATGGGAATAACTAACATTCACGTAACTCTTGACAAACTTTTTTCATGTGCCTTTTTTCCTTTAATTCCTATGATAGACTTGAGGTGGATAAAGCCAGGTGTTGAAACTGCCTAGGGCATTCATATTAATAATTAGTCCAAGGTGTAGTGGGTTAAGGGGTCACTCCAAAAAAGATATGTTCATGTCCTAATGCTAAGACCCTGAGAATGTAACTCTATTTGGCAAAGAGTCTTTGCAGATGTAATTGAGTTAAAGGTCTAAGATGAGATTCTCTTGAATTACCTGCTCCTAATGAGAGACAGAAAGCACCTACACAGAGGGGGAGGTCATGTGAAGACAGAGACAGCCACGTGCCAAGGAGTCCCACCCAATCTTTTGCCAAGGTATTCACAAGCTGTAGGAACCCTGTGATATAGAGGAAAAACCCTTCCTCGGGTATGGAGGACCTGAGTTCCAAGCCTTATTCTATTCTTGTGCATCATGACCTCCTGACCGCTCTGAAGCTCAGTTTCTGGTTCTGTAGGAAGAAAATGGAACAGATCATCTCCAGAGTTCTGTCTACATCCACAAAAGCTACAATGACATTTTCTTGTTTTCATCAGTCCATTTACTATAATGGTTGCTACACCATAAAAGAGTCAAAAGCCAGGAAGTAGAAATAGAATATATATATTTTTATTTTTATTTCTTATTTATTTATTTGACAGAGAGAGAGATCACAAGTAGGCAGAGAGGCAGGCAGAGAGAGAGAGAGAGAGGGAAGCAGGGTCCCTGCTGAGCAGAGAGCCCAATGCGGGGCTCGATCCCAGTACCCTGAGATCATGACCTGAGCCGAAGGCAGAGGCTTAACCCACTGAGCCACCCAGGTGCCCCAGAATATATATATTTTTAAAGTTGCAGGATGGAACAAATATAGAGAGTGTGTGTGTGTGTGTGTGTGTGTGTGTGTGTGTGTGTGTTTTAATAGCAAACCTAAAGTGTGCTTGCATGAAATACAAAGCCTAAGGGCATTACTTCCCATTTTTGTGCAACTCTTTGAAAAGCTCCCATGTCTCTGAGTGTTCCACAGGCACCTCAAACTCAGCAAAACAAGAACTGAATGCACCGTATTTCCCGTCTATCTTGTCCAGGTTCCCATCCTTACGTATGTTTCCCCAATTCACGCAGATGCTTCTGCAGGAACCTGGAAAAGTCCTGGAGTTTTCAAGGCAGATACTCTTTTCCCTCTTCATTACTCATGTCATATCTACTTGGGGTCCAGCCCAATAACACCCGTCTTTAAAACTTGTATCCTCTTCTCACCATCTCCATGCTGTCAGTCAGTGCCTGGCTGCGTCCTCAGCACTTCCCGCCCGCCGGTGGCATCCTGGGCTATCTCCACCTCCGTAGGGTCCTTGCTGCTTGGCTGTTCATCATGCCTTTTCTTTCACCTTTCCTCCCTCAGAACACAAGTTCCCTTTCGTCCCTTTGTCTTTGCACATTCTGTCCCTTCTTTCTGAAATGCTTTTCTTCCATCCAGTGTATACTTCAAAACCCAGTTTTCATATTCCTGGTTATCTGCCCACCGTGTACGCTGTAGCACATCTGATACTTCTAGTAGCATAGCCATTTTCTTGTCTGAGTCCCTAGTAGTGTGTGAGCTCACTGGGGGGAAAGGATTTTAGATAGAGATATTGATATCCTCAACACTTTGCAGCACCGAGAACACAGAGGATGTTCAGTACGTGGTATTAGAATAAACAGACTTGCTGTGCTCACTGCAGAACTATTTACAATCGCCAAAATATGGAAACATACATCAATAGATGAACGGATAAAGAAGATGTGGTGTATATATGTGCAATGGAATATTATTAACCATAAAAAAAAAAATGAGATCTCAGGGCACCTGGGTGGCTCAGTGGGTTAAAGCCTCTGCCTTCGGTTCAGGTCATGATCCCAAGGTCCTGGGATCGGGCCTCGAGTCAGGCTCTCTGCTCGGTGGGGAGCCTGCTTCCTCCTCTCCTTCTCTCTCTGCCAACCTCTCCACCTACTTGTGATCTCTGTCTGTCAAATAACTAAGCCAATAAATCTTAAAAAAAAATGAGATCTCACTGATATGAGGAAGTTGAGAGACAAGACAGAGGATCATAGGGGAAGGGAGGGAAAAGTGGGACAGGACGAGGCCAGAAATGGAGACAAACCACAGGAGACTCTTAAGCTCAGGAAACAAACTGAGGGTTGCTGGAGTGGAGGGGGATGGGACAGATGGGGTGGCTAGGTGGTGGACATTGGGGAGGGTCTGTGCTATGGTGAGTGCTGTGAATTGTGTAAGACTGATGAATCACAGACCTGCACCCCTGAAACAAATAATCATTATCTGTTACAAAAAAAATTGAGGTCTTGACAATTATGACAACATGAGTGGACTAGAGGGTATTATGCTATAGGTGAGATAAGTCAGACAGAGAAAGACAAATCCTATAGGATTTCACTTATATGTGGAATCTAAAAAACAAAACAAATGAATAAACAGAACAAAACAGAAACAGATTTATAAATACAGAGAAAAAAACCAGTGCTTGCCGGAGGGAAGGAGTGAAGTAGGGGAAGGGTATGAAGAGGCACAAACTTCCAGTTATGAAAAAAAATAATAAAAAGACTATAGAAGTGAGCAAATACATTCTGCTTGTGAGAGATACAGACAAAAGCAGGAAATAGGAAAGAACGCTCACTCACCTGTCACCCCGAATCAACACTGTATATACATAAAGTGCCTGCGATTGGAAAATGGGAAACTAGAGCAAACCTCATTTCTAAACATTTTGGGGGCTTTTTATGATTAGCTATGGCCATTTTGGCAGCCTGGCTAAAGTCTATTTTGCTAATTTAATCAACTGATTTTTTAAAAATTTCTGTTAGCTTAGCTCTGTCCTTTTTCTGAACCTTTAAATTGTATGGTCTTATTAAAAAAACAAATGTAAGATTATACAAATTAAAGACCTTTTGTTTTGCTTCCAGAGAACGAGAAAAGGGTTCTTTCTCAAGAAGTCATGTATTTGTCCTTTTGTTGGCAAAGAGCTTCATTTGAATACTTCTGTTAATTATGTAACTACCTGTGATTTATTTTGTGTGATTGTAGAATTTGCCATATAAATAAACTGATTTAAAGAAATACAGCCAAAATTTTTTAAAAAGCCTTTGGTAAATTTATACCGTGACTTGAAGTTTTTAAGAAATAGTCTTTTTACCTTATACTCAGAATGTGGACTGTTTGGTAAAAATAATTCACTCTTACCAAGCAAATAATTTTATTCTCTAATTAGACTTAGTCTGAGTCAACAAATGATGTTCACTGATGGACAGGGTTCAGCAGGTCACATTAAACTGTGGGGGCAGGAAAAGTTTCCTTGCAAACTGGGTCTAATGAGATCAGCCCTTGCCTGGAGGCCGGGGACAAGCCTCCCCCCGCCAAAATCAGATGACACTATTTATGGAGAAATACCTTCAAGTCATGTGTTCCCTAAGATCATAAACCCTCATACTTCAATTGCCCTTTTTCCTTTTCTCATCTTCAGCCTTCCTAAAAACCCATCCCAAGTCTCCCCTTCTAATTCAGTTTCTATTATTTTTCCCATATATGCCCTGCCGAAGTGAGCACTATTATTTTTTTCCCATAAAAGGTGTCTGTCTGTCTCTCCTTTCAGTTCTTGTCTGTCTCATTGCGTCTCTTCTCCACACGTCTAACTCCATCCCCTCATGCCTTCTATCCCCTTCTACTTCTTTGTTTACTTACTGAAGAGTCCTTAAAGATAAGGTCTAGCTTAGGATACCTTTCGATGGATTTACAGAATTAACCATCCCTGAATCCAAGATATATTCAAAGGAGAAGCAGACAATAAGATCAATCCTGAACTTCCTTTTGGGGCTGCAGAAGCCTGGGAGTGGACAGTCCCACTCCATCTTCCCTTTATATTTTTCTGCTGGTTGAAACCAGTGGTCAATGGCCTTGGGAATCTATGGAGAGATTTGCTCAATGATAATAAACTGGGTCTGTCTCAGCCATGACTTTGCTTTGATCTAAATGGTGGTGAAAACATAAACGCTTCCCAGGACAATCTCAGGCGTTTGTTGAAATTTCCTCCATTCCATGTCAGCTAGGTGACTGAATTTCAAAGACCAAGTGATGTTCAGACTGAATGAAGAGTAACTAGATCTCTCTCCTGCTTCCTGTTGGAAGACAATCTGCGCGCAGGGGGCAATTTGACACATGGCAATTTACTCTGAGGTGAAAAATGTCACCATCTTTTCACAAATCCCAAGGACCAAAGTAATTTATAATGCACAGGTCATTGCGTGGGAGGGTTAGCAAGTCCCTCATGTAATAACAGCAGCTCTCAGAGGAGACACTACCTCCCTCCTGGTTTCAAGCTCTGATCACCCTGCAACTACTATGAGGAAACCCTCAGATCTTTCCTTACCGCGTTGAGATATGAGATGTCAAGTTCCTCTATCCACCCACTGCGACATTTAAGTTTCCCCCTTACCCATTTAGTTGTCTCTGTCTCATGAAGGAAGGCAGTTTGAGGCTTTTTGGAGAAAATGTTGTCCTTATCATCTGATCTGTCCAAGATGTGGTCCATTTTGGTAAATCCCCTCAGCAAACTGCAAGCCACACAATCAAAACACACGCTGTTATTGTGCCTTAGGTGCACAGTTTAGGCCTGCCCTAAACATTTCCAGAGGCAGAACACAGGACTCTTTCCCAGTCCCCGGGAGCCCCCGCTGCCCCATGTGCCGATCTGACTCTGTGGGAATGGTGCGAGCATAGTGCGCTGCACGGAACAGGAATAGAGAGGCTGGCTAAGTATTTGCTGACGGAAACCATAAGTGATTTAACAGTCCAATTTCAAATTCCAAAGCCATTGCAGCTCTGTAGCTGTGTGTGTGCAAATATGTGTGTAAAATAAGCAAACAATAAATACCCTTTAAGAAAGAGTAGAGTTAAAAAGTGTCATGTGGTTCAAAGATCATGCAGAATGGAATCAGTCTGCGATCCCGTCTTGATCTCTAGCCCTCAGACGTCCTCCCCACAACATTTATTAGTTTCTTCTTTCTTCTTCCACAGAGATTCTATGCCTAAATAAGCAGCTAAGTTTATGTAAATATATATGCTTTTCAAATACACATGAGAGAATATTAGGTGCACTATTTTGTACCCTATATTTCTTTTTTCAATAGCCTTTTGTGTCCATTTCATATCAGTACATACAGAGCTGTCTCATTTTGTTTTATTTTATTGAGATTTATTTATTTATTTGAGAGAGAGAGATCACAAGTGGGGGGAGGGGGAGGAAGAGAGAATCTCCTGCAGTCTCACCACTCAGCGTGGAGCCAGGATATGGGGCTTGATCTCACAACCTTGATGTCATGATCCTGACATCATGACCTGAGCCAAAATTGAGAGTAGGATGCTTAACTGACTGAGCCATCCAGGTGCTCCTGCCTCATTTTATATATGGTTATATGGGGGCACCTGGGTGTCTCAGTGGGTTATGCCTCTGCCTTTGGCTCAGGTCGTGATCCCAGGGTCCTGGGATCAAGCCCCGCATCGGACTCTCTGCTCGGCGGGGAGCCTGCTTCCTCCTCTCTCTCTGCCTGCCTCTGCCTACCTGTGATCTCTGTCTGTCAAATAAAATTTTAAAAAATCTTTTAAAAAATAAATGGTTATATGGTACTCCTTTGTGGGGCCATACACTAATTTGTGAATGGATTCTTTATTAATGCATATGTAGATGCATTAATTCATCTTCATCATCATTAATTAATGAAGTTAATATGAATTAATTAATTAATTTCCAATTAATTGCTACTGCAAACAATGTTGTAATGACCATCCCTACACATCTACGTGTCAATGTATATGTGTACAAGTGTATCTATTGAGTAACCCTAAAAATAGAATTGCTGGGTCAATAGATACATACATCTATTTTAAATTTTGACAAATGTTACCAGGTTATCCCTTAAAGAGCTTGAACCCATGTACATACACTCCCAGCAAAAATGATAAGCGTGCCCATTTTTCCTTCCTTTTCTATAAATATATATTATTAAAGTTTTTAATCTTTGCCAATCTTATATGCTCAAACTGGTATCATATTTTAGCTTTGATCGTTTTTTTATTAGTGAGGTTAAGCTTCTTTGCCTGTGTGTATAAAACTCACTTATGTTTCCTTTTCTGTGTTAAGTGTGTTGATATCCTTTGCCCATTTCCTATTGGATTACTGTTATTTTCTGGCGTGCGTACTCACACACATGTGCACACACACACACACACAGGCTCACACACTCACATATACCTCTGAGTGAATCATAGTCAGTTTGTAATGGAGGTCAATGGTACAATGGTACAATGGAGGGGTTTCCAGTCTGTGGGTTTTGAACCCTGAGGTTGGGGGGACATTTTGAAGCTACCCTGCATAGAAAGGGGTTTTGGAATCTATAAATATTTCTATAGACTGAGTAGATATTGCTTACATAAACAAAAACTGCTCAAAGTTTCCATATGTATATAAAACTGTTATTGGTAAATTACAAATACATTTAAAAACTTTGATCTTTGATGTCATACTAGCTTTTTTTGACATACTAAGATTCTGGAAAACCTTTTACTTTAATAAATTTCTTCCTATTTAAAAAGGTTGTTAACTATTGGTTTATATGACAACACGTTTTCATCATGTACTAACAAATGCATATGTATATTTACATGAACACTTGGTGTTTTGTCTACTGTGCAAAGTATTGTAAATGGTTTATATATTGTGCAGATGAAGATAATAAAGGCACAAAACAATCAAAGTATTTTTATAAATTGAGGTTAAAGCCTTGACCATTTCTATTCAGCTGAAGTCCATCTGGTTGATGACCGTAGGCCCCTTTAGCGTCTCACAAAAAATACTCATGAGGTCAAAATTAGAAGAATCGTAGAGAAGGCTGTCAACCCTACCATTGAACTTGGTGATCTCGTTATTTGCATACTGCTGTCCCAAGCAAGTGTCTGGACAGGACCACAGCAACTGCCCCTGGGAGCCCAGGTTTCACTTACTTCTGCATCGCACCTTGAGCCGCATCCATATTTTGGAGAAAGCCACTGTTTTTCTCAGTCAACTGTTGTTCCTTCCCAACTGTCATCATCTGCAGAGATGTCCTGTCACCTAGCTTCATGAGCGCCATTTCTTGAGCACTGCAGGGACAATGATGGCAACAAGAGGGCTTGGCTTTCACCACAGGATTGGCAACTACATTCCTTACACTGACACACTGAGAGCAGGTGTATTTCAGGGATCTTGGCCTTAACCCCTCTCCTTCCCAAACTGACCATCAATTGTAAGGGACCCCAAAGCAAGCTCTTAGGTTTCTCTGTTCAAATATATATAGGAAAGTCTTTGTAAGTGGCTGTTCCTTAGGACTTCTCTGGTGAACATGAAGGTTGTCTAAGCCTACAAATGTGTATTTTGAATCTTTGAATGGAAATATTAGAGAGCAATATAAAAGAGCCAGGCTAGGGAGATGGGAAAGTTTCACTTTTATAATCTCTTTCTGATCATGTATATATATGTACATTGTAAAAAATAGAAAAGGAGAAAGAAGGAAATAGAAATCACTGGTGCTCTGGAGATAACCAGAGATAGCACAGAGATATCCAGACAAAAACCACTGTTAATATTATGTTGTATTTGTTTCCATTTCTAAATTTGATATTTGTCTTATTCTTTTCCTATCATTGACAATTAGGTTATTTCTAAGTTTTTACTAATATAAGTAATATAGTAATGAATATCCTTGCTTAGTAATTTTCAGTGCATCTCTATTATTTCCTTAGGATATTTCTTTAGGAGTAAAACTACTGGCTGAAAGTGTATATGCATTTTTTTTTAGAGGGGGGTAGAGAGCATAGGGTAAGGGGAGGGGGAGAGGGAGAGGGAGAATCCCAAGCAGTCTCCACACCCAACATGGAGCCCAGTTCAGGGCTTGATCTTACAACTCTGAGATCAGGACCTGAGCTGAAACCAAGAGTCAGTCACTTAACCAACTAAGTCAACCAGGCACCCCAAAGTTTATAGGCTTTTCTAATTCAATTAATTAATTAATTTAGAGAGAGAGGAGGGGGAGGGATAGAAGGAAAGGGAGAGAGAGAATCTCCAGCAGACTCTCCACTGAGCATGGAGTCTACACAAGACTCAATCCCATAACCCTGAGATCATGACCTAAGCTGAAGTCAAGAGTTGGATGTCCAACAGACCAATCCATCCAGATGCCCCTGTGTATACATTTTTAAAGATTTAGAGAAATATTCCCAAATTAATTTCCTAAAGTTTCAATCACTATACACCACTAGCAGCTGTATGTGAGATGGGGAACTTTCATTCCAGCAGGATAGGCAAGTGTCAGAGGGTGGTGGGGAGTGAATTGTTAGAGTGAGTACTGAAGTGGTGAGAGACATAAAAGTGAAAGGAAATAGAAAGGGGATAGAGAGTTGCAAGACAGGTTCCAGAAAGCTCATAGGAAAAGCTGTACGAAAGGATCCATATGAAACAGAACTCCTAGTTATTAGCAGGAATCACAAGGATTATACCCACCACTAAACAAGAGGAAACCTTCTCCTCTGGAGAGTGGCCTGACCCCAGGACCTTAAGAGACAGAATCCCTGAGGGACTGAGGGAACTGTAGACTGATGGAAGGGAAGGGATAACAGGGATTTCCCTGAAAGGGTGAATTATGGCTGAGAAAAGGAATGGTAGGAGGAAAGAGGCTTGGGGAACCAGAGACTTTTGAAACCATATGGGCAGCCAATAGCCTGTCCATTACTCTGTGGCAAAATTGTGCTTTGTGTTTGGCCATTGTGGGAATCCACAGTGGATGTGGTACAAAGGGGGCTCCTATGAAGGAGGAGCAAGGGCAAAGACTAGAACTTTTGATGTGAGATAACTCCATCCTTCTTAACTTTGAATGTGACAAAAATGAATAAAAATTTGATCTCTTTCAGGAGAGACACTGCACCCTGCCCAATTTTATCACTGCTCCTATCTGGACGGTTTCATCTGTTTCCTGAAGATGTTAAGCATTACTAAGGCAAATCCAAGCTCTGAAAGATGAATGGCCATAAAATCTGCCTGGTTTCATGCCTGTTTCCTCTCCAAAAATTAGAATACTGTGCAAATAGTATTTTCTTATTTTGATAATTCTTTGACATCCTGATAGCTTTCCATTGGGTGATTTAAAAGAAAATTTGCTTCTCTCGTTTTAAGTACCTACACGAATTCTACATCCATACCTTTTTCTCTTATTTCAATAACAGAATCCTAATGATGGCTTATGTTTGTGCAGCTCCTAGTACATAACAGTGCTTTTCACTTATGATTTAGTTCCCATGACAACATGGCGAGGAAGGTAGTATTCCTGTTTTATGTGTCTGAAGCTCTGGGAGATGGTGTGATTGACTTAGAGTCATACAGCTGGTTAACTAGCAAATTTCCATGTCCTCAGGATTTCTCCTCCACCCCAAAAGATGATCTAGATGAGGACTCCCCATTAAAACTTTCGATGGTGTTGGAAATCTTCTCCATACTGTTCAGTACCGTAGACACCAGGCCCCTGTGGCTATTGAGCACTTGAGACGTAGCTAATGTAACTGAGGAATTGAAATTAATTTAACCTAAATAAATTTAAACTCAAATAGCCGTATGTGGCTGGTGGCTACCATATTGAACAACTCAGAATTTTCTAGACCAGGAATCAGCAAACTATAGCCTGTAGGCCAAAGCTACCCTGCCACTTGTTTTTTTTTTTTGTTTGTTTGTTTGGTTTTTTTGGCCACTTGTTTTTTAAGTAACATTTCATTGGAACACAACCACACCCATCCCTTTACGTATTGTTTATGACTGTTTCTGTGCTGCAATGACAGAGTTGAATGGTTTCAAGAGATGTAAATTTGGCACACAAAGCCTAAAATATTTAGGATCTTGCTCTTTAGAGAAAAAGTTTGCCCGCCCCTGTTCTAGACCATCACCTTCCTCTGTGATGATGGGTGTTTGCTACGATGAATCAACTGGAGGCAGTGAGTAAGAGTTTGAGTTTTGGAGAGTCAGGCTGAGCTCATATCACAAGCAACCCTTAGCAGCATAGCTTAACTAACCTATTAATTAACTAACCTATTAATTAACCATAGTTTAATGAACCCTTAGGCATAATCTTAATGTTCTAGGTCTGACTTTTCTCATTACTATCACCATTGTGACGAGAGTGGCAAAGAGCAAATCAAGTCATTCTTATTGTGCTTCACACACTATCAGAGAGATGCAGACACTTGGCAATGTTATCTATCAAAATAAAAACAGTAGAGATGGGAGCTATTAGGTTTCATTAGCTTCAAATATAATAATAATGATGATGATGATGATGATGATGCTTACACATGTGCAGCACCTTTAGTTTATTAAGAACTTTCACTGAGTGTTTCCTTTGGTTCTCACACCCACCCTGAATGGTCAGGCAACCCAGGCAGATCTTATTACCTCTATTTTTAAAATGCGGAAACTGAGACTCAGAGATAGATCATGATTTGCCCAAGGTTTTATTGCTAGAAAATGGTAGAATCAGGGGTTTAAACCTGTAAGTTTTGGCTACAAATGTGGCAATTATCCTGCTATTATACATAAATTTGATGCCCAATATGTTTTAATAGGTTCCTAATTAGCCGTCTTATCTCAAAAACAAGTTAACTTTTTTTTTAAAGATTTTATTTATTTATTTGACAGACAGAGATCTCAAGTAGGCAGAGAGGTGGGCAAAGAGAGAGAGGAGGAAGTAGGCTCCCTGCGGAGCAGAGAGCCCGATGTGGGGCTCGATCCCAGGACCCTGAGATCATGACCTGAGCTGAAGGCAGAGACTTAACCCATTGAGCCACCCAGGTGCCCCTAAAAACAAGCTAACTTCTGAAGATTTTTTTTTTTTTTAAGTAATCTCTACACCCAGGGTGGGGCTTGAACTTAAAACCTTGAGATCAAGAGTCACATGTGCTATGGACTGAGTCATCAGGTGCTGCTGAAGCTACACCTTGACTAGTCATGTAGTTTTGGTCCTTGCTACTCCAAGTATGGTCTGCAGACCAGCAGCATCAGCACCATCTGGGAGCTTACTATAAAGACCCAGAATCTCAGGTCTTACCCTAGACTCAACCAGCATCTGCATTTTCACAAATCCCAGGTAATTCATATATGTGTTGAAATTTGGAAGTATTCATACTCTAGACCTTTGAAACTCAAATCTGTCTTCTTCTCCCTAGAGCCCGTCTCTTCATTCCTGTATATTTAAACCATTGGTCTCTAGGATTGTTTGGTACAACTGGAATGAATCCCTCCTCCTTTCCCTAACCTCATCAAAACCTCTACCATTACAAATTTGGTGGGGCGCCTGGGTAGCTCAGTTGGTTAAGCGTCTGACTCTTGGTTTCTGCTCAGGTCATGATCTCAGGGTCCTGAGATCGAGCCCCATGTTGGGCTCTGCACTTGGTTGGGAGTCTACCTGGGGATTCTCTCTCTCTACCTCCCTTTGCCCCTCTGCCTCTCCCTTGGCCCCATGCTCAGTCTCTTCTCTCTCTCTCTAAAATAAATAAATAAAGAAATCTTAAAAAAAAAATAAAATTACAGGGATGCCTGGGTGGCTCAGTGGGTGAAGACCTCTGCCTTTGGCTCAGGTCATGATCCCAGGGTCCTGGGATCGAGCCCTGCATTGGGCTCTCTGCTTGGCATGGAGCCTGCCTCCCCCTCTTTCTGTGCCTGCCTCTCTGTCTACTTGTGATTTCTGTCTGTCAAATAAATAAATAAAATCTTTTAAAAAATAAAATAAAATAAAATTACAAATTTGAACAAGCATTACTCAAAAAGAACATACCAACTATTTTAAAAGACAGCTGATGAAATCTGTAACTTACCTTTCGTGAGGTATTTTCTCCAGGCCTGACCACTCGGATCACCCTCTTCAGTACCTGCTAGCTAGACAATTTGGGCTTCCAGAAGTTTTAAAGCCTGGTTCCAATAATCAAGGATTTGATGTCACCATAGGCTTCTGGCCAGTTTATGATGAGATGGTAATAGCAGTGAAATATGTGTATGCCTGGTGATATCCTTGTTTATCCTGATTTGGCAATCACAAATAACCTCTCAATTCAGTGGGGGTAGATAGTGACAGTTAAGTTTCCCTGGAAAGTTCTGGTGATGCCAGATCCACCTTCCCCCAGCACCAAAGGAAGAGATGAGGCCATTTATGAGTGGTACACACCTAGGCAAGTGAGTTTGCAGTTGGACTTGCCCTCTCTGACATTCCACGTGGAATGCGGCACATGCGACCCTTCAACCCCCTCTGACAAGGTTACAGGGGGGCATCGCTCTACTGCATTCTTTTAAC
This sequence comes from Meles meles, assembly GCF_922984935.1. Lineage (NCBI taxonomy): Eukaryota > Metazoa > Chordata > Mammalia > Carnivora > Mustelidae > Meles > Meles meles. The sequence goes on from NC_060072.1 coordinate 67,809,856, forward strand.
TTACATCTCCAGCTTGTCTCCCAGTTTCCTTGCTTCTCCTGCCAACACTTTAGAAACTAAATCCAGCCCTCTGTCCCTCTGTCTACTGACACAGTGCTCTGGGATGCCCTTCCAGCTTCAGCTGCTTCTGCTGTGCTGCCCACTCCTTTCTCCTCCTTGTCTGAACAAGGCATCCCAGACCTTCTGCAATAGAGAACATGACTTTTCCCATCCCCCCATCCCCTATAGCAGGAATGAGGAAGCAGTTGGTCTGGCAAACCAGAGCTACTCCTACTTTATGGCTCTGTCCATACTTCCTCTTATCATTCTCTACCACCCACTTTCACTTCTTCCAAGACTTCATTGCGAAGTTCACATTTTCCTTGGTACCTCTTCTTCTCCCTCATTCTTGGGGAACTCAGCACCCATGGGAGGGGTCTAACGTTCTGACTTCAGGGGTCTTTTTTTTTTTTTAAAGATTTTATTTATTTATTTGACAGATAGCGATCACAAGTAGGGAGAGAGGCAGGCAGAGAGAGAGAGAGAGAGAGGAGGAAGCAGGCTCCCTGCCAAGCAGAGAGCCCGATGCGGGGCTCGATCCCAGGACCCTGGGATCATGACCTGAGCCGAAGGCAGAGGTTTTAACCCACTGAGCCACCCAGGCGCCCTCTGACTTCAGGGGTCTTAAGCCACCAACTCTTAAAGATGTCATATGCAACTACCGGCATTATTCTGCAGCATGGTGATGAAATCAGAACAACTTTTCTAAACATGAACTTTAGAATGAGGTCAGTGTTTCAAACCTAATTTTGCCATTTATTAGCTATTTGGCTTGTGGTAAAATATAACTTCTTTGTCTGAAAAATGTGTTTGAGAGTATCTGCCAACTTGATTTGTCAAGAAGATTAAGGCAATAATCCAAGGAGGGAGTTTAGGGTACTGCCAGATGATTGCTAGTGCTCTGGTTAGAATGGAGGCTCTAGGAAGACACCGATGGCTGTGTGCTTTGTTGACTGTTGTACCCCAGCAATAAGCAAGTGACTGGGACTAAGCACTCAAAAAAATTTTGTCAAAATATAAAATGAATACATATATGGTAGCCATGTTTTCTATGTCAATATTTTAGGTCTTGTCATCACCCTGAGTATTTCCTCAGCTAAAAGCTCAATGTCAGATATCTCATCATTCTTCTTCTGGGTTTTCTATGCTCCAGACTCCATCACCTTGTGACCTCCCATAGTACCTGCTGGGCCAATCTTCAGTCTTGGGTTCCTGCCTCATATCATGATGATGCTCATAACTTTGGTTGTCCCAAGTAACTGTATGTTTCTTTAAGAAAAATCATAGATGTATTGGTGGTTCAGTTGGCTAAGCATCTGCCTTCAGCTCAGGTGATGATCCCAGGGTCCTGGGGTTCGAGCCCTGCATCAGGCTCTCTTCCCTGGGGGAGTCTGCTCTTCCCTCTGCTCCCTGCCCCACCCCAACTTGTGCCCTCTCTCTAAAATAAATAGATAAAATCTTTTTTTTCCTTTTTTTAAAGGAGACAAAAAGAAAAGGGAAAATCACAAGATTCTTATGAGTGGCTCCACCAAAACTTAACAACAACAATAATAAGTAACACTAAGTACTTACCTATATGCAAGGCACTCTTCTAAATCTTTTACGTATATTACCTAATCCAATTCTTATCATCTTTCAAAAAGGGAGGGATGTGGGATTCAAACCCAAACCTATATTGGCTCCCGGGACCACGCCCTCAAGCACCACCGAATATGACTACTCTTCACATTGGGTTCTCACTGTTACACAGCAGAACTTTACACATCTCTTGTTGCCTCCCAGACATATGGGGCCAACAGCTGTTTTCTGTCTTCCTTGGTTCTTTTCCCTCTCTGCCCCTCTCCCAAAATGCAGCCAGCTCCCTCCGTGAGCAGTGACCCAGCCTCCCTCATTACCAGCATTACATTATAGCCACCTGATGGAAGGGCTCTCCGCCGCCAGTCAGCTCCTCTGTGTAACCTCTTCTCCACTCAGAACATCCGTTTGCTTTCCTCATGCTCTCCCATACTCTCAGAGCTCAGAGAAAGTACTTTTCCACTTTCCTTCCTCAGGCTCCCTTGAATCAGACCCTTTTTCCTTCTTGGGGATTATCTTCCATTAATTATCCACTCTCCTATAATTTTAGAAACCCTTTTTGGCATTCCCCTAAGAAGCTTGCAATTTCTTTGAGGAAATGGACACGTAACTTCAAGCTTTGTCTCTGCCGTATTGTTTGCTCTGTGTGAAAACCTTGTCATGCTTCCCCTCTTGTAGAAGAACATTCCTTCATTCTGTGTATTTGAACTACCATCTTAGCTTTCTACTTTTAACAAAAATTTCTTAAAATATTGTACCCATTTCTATTGTTTATTACATATTCTTAAAATGTTTTCAATATGGCTTCTTAATTACAAAATTTTTTGCCCTTTTTTTGTATTTTTAGAGCCTTTAATAATGTAATTTCTTTGATGGAGTGAATGCTTATTTTTTTTTTAATTTTCTTTATTTATTTGATAGAGAGAGAGTAAGAAGGAACAGAGAGAGGGCCAGAGAGAGAGGGAGAAGCAGACTCCCCATTGAGCAAGGAGCCTGATGTGGGACTTGATCCCAAGACCCTGGGATCATGACCTGAATTAAAGGCAGACACTTAAAGGACTGAGCTAACCAGACACCCCGGTTGCTTATTTTTCCATTCACTTTAATAATCCAATTTCTTTGGTGGAGTGGAAATAGTGCAGTTTGTTTCTCACGCTTATTTGATCCCAGAAGTTTTTTCATGCTCAAAGCACTGTATTTCATGGACCACTCTTCAGGAAATCCCTTTTAAAAGATTATAGTGATGTAAGTGAATTTCCAGGCACACAGGAAGGTTTTCTAAGCAGTAGCACAGTCACAGGGCATTTCCCTCCCCCGCCAACCATTGTTGCATCTTGGCTATCATGACTGGGCAGCTTTCTTGAACTATTTCTAGTCCAGTGTACAATCTCTAAATGCTCAAAACACCTGCCCCCAAGGCCTGAAGCTAGGTTTAACTACCCAACATCTGTTCCAACCCAGCAAGAGGTTCTGTTCTGATCCCTTTTGAACCTCCTTGCTCATCACCAGGCCACCTGTAGCCCAGTGAGTCTTGAGATGCGGCACTTACTCAAGAAGGACATTAGAGGGGTACTTGAGTGTCTCAGTCGGTTGAGTGTCTGACTTCAGCTTAGGTCATGGTCTCAGGGGCCTGGAATCAAGCCCTAAGATGAGCCCCATGTCAGGCTCCACGCTCAGCATGGAGCTTGCATGTCCCTCTCCCTTTTCTTCTTCCCATCTCCCTACTGGTGCTCTCTATATCTGTCTCTCTCTCAAGTAAATAGAATCTTAAAAAAACAACAACAACAAACAAACGTGGGAAGCATTAGATCCCCATGAAAACCCTACACTGTGAATGTATTGGCAAAAGGCCTCATTGAGAACCCAGAGATTTCAGGAATTAAATATACAAAGGAGTAAATATGGGTTTATTAATCAGAACCTTTTAATGAGTACCTTTCCATGGAGGGTTTTGTAATAGTTTAATTCACTTTCTAACATTGTTATGAAGCCAATAGTTAGATCAAACAATCTGCCTTGAATGCGCCTCTTTTTAAACTTTGCTAGGACAGAGAGATATCTGCAAGTTACTTAATATCTCTGAGCTTCCCTTTTCTCATGAACAAAATAGAGGAATGTCTACCTCACAGACTTATTGTGAATAGGAAGCAGGCTAATTGTGTATAAAGCATTTGGTTTGGGCTCTGGAACACAGCAGGCACTGAAAAAGAGAAGTGACAGCTTGGAGGAATAAAATATGTGAAACCTCGGGTGGTGAAGGTCTTGACCTCCAGGATAAGAAGAGTATGATTCATCCTACATCTGGGAAGCCACTGGCTTCCAGACCTTTAATAAAATGCTTCTCACTGTTGTAAAGAAAGAAAAAGTTGAAAGAAAGGAAAACTACTGTGTCCTGATATTCAGGAAAGGTCTTCAAAACCAAAACTCTCATATTAGACTCTAAACAAGAGTGATGTCAGAAGGCGCCTGGGTGGCTCAGTGGGTTAAGCCTCTGCTTTTGGCTCAGGCCATGATCTCGGGGTCCTGGGATCGAGCCCCATATCGGGATCTCTGCTCAGCGGGGAGCCTGCTTCCACCCCCCACCCCCCACTGCCTGCCTCTCTGCCTACTTGTGATCTCTGTCTGTCAAATAAATAAATTTTAAAAATCTTAAAAAAAAAAAGAGTGGTGTCAGATTTGGAGCTATAGGAAATGGTAGAGAACACATAGAATCAAAAAGATGCTACTCCAGATATTTAGGAATAAAACATCAGTGTGAAGTCCTCTTATATGGTGGTAACAGCATCCTCATCTCTACTATCAAATATTTATCAGCTGCTTATTGAATCTAGGACACTGTGTTAAGTAAGGCGGGGGAAGAAAGCATGTCCAAGGCTGTCTTTACCTTCAGCTTAACAAAAGATAAATACAGTAACATTTAATATATGTTGAATGGCAAGAGTTGGGACATTTATAGAATTGCTGTGAAATTGCAGAGCAGGGATGCCTGGCTGGCTCAGTCTATTAAGTGTCTGCCTTTGGCTCAGGTCACGATCCCAGGGTCCCAGCGTGGCATAGAGTGCTGAATCGAGCCCAGAATTATTAATTCTTCCCGCTCAGCGGGAAGCCTGCTTCTACTTCTCTTGCTCCCCCTGCTTGTGTGCACGCACGCTCTCTCTGTCAAATAAATAAATAACATCTTTTAAAAAGAAAAAAAGAATTGCAGAGCAGAGGGATTATTGGAAGGATGCCCGCATAGGGATAGGGTGGCTTTTCTAATACTTTTAAAGAGTTTCCCGTCAGAAATGTGACTGAATCAAATGTTCAGATAAATGATGAGGAGGGAAGAAGGTTTCCTAGGGAATGGGTCCTGTCTTAAATATGTTGGCATGCTAGTGCAAGGAGTTTGAGCTTAAACAGAATTTGATGAGGAGATTGTTTTCCAGACAAATTTCATTGTATTTTATTTAGCTGTCATTTAATTGATGTTTTAATCAATTAAACAGAAAAGAAGACAATGATAAAATATACATTTATGTCAATACATATTTATAGCCATATTGATATTTTTTCTTTTCATAGAGAAATAACTTGCAGGATGTTCCTCCAAAGGTTAAAAGGTGGCTATTATGGAGTAGTGGGAATTTTTGTGATTTTCTGTCCAGCACAAAGTTCAGAGAAGAGGAAAGAAAGGAAGGAAGGCAGAAAAGCCTGCTGGCAATGGGGAATTATCAAAGATTCCTGTGAAAGGACATGCACATCCTAAGTCATGCTATAGGAACACAGCAATTTCAGGCAGCGTTTTAGAAAGGAATACATGGTTTCTACATAAGTGGTTAGGAAATGAAGCGGTGGTTTCTGGGCATGGGTGTGGGTTTTCCAAGACAACCCCTCTGAGACTCATTTCACTCCCCTTTGCATGACAGATGCAATTCATCTTTTCTGCGCACAAAATCGTCTCACGCATTTAACAGTTCAATTGACACAGAATGAGAAAAAAGGAATCATTTTGGAAGCCCAAGAAAGTAAGCCATAGAAGGAAATTTAGTTTTTCTGCTAATGGAAAAAAAAATCCACCGTAGAATGCAGATTTTCTCTTAGTCATCCTCTACCTGAAACATGAGTCATCGTATCCTCCTCCGAGAGGAGATAACAAGAAAGCGTTACATTTTGAGTTTAACCAAGAGTTCTAGTTAGAGTTTTCATTTAATATATCATGAGCAGATTTTGGCTTCACCTGTAATCTTAGGGAATTTCTACAGAGATCAGGAAGACATTTGGAAAGAAAGGCTGTGCAGCCCAAGTGATATGGATGTGTCTATCTCTGGCATGCCTTTGACTACAAGGATGAGAGCCTGTATATTGCCTGAAATCCTCAGTCATTTCAAGCTACGATTTTGGGGGTGCCTGGGTGGCTCAGTGGGTTAAGCATCTGCCTTCGGCTCAGGTGATGATCCCAGAGTCCTGGGATGGAGTCCCACATTGGCCTCCCTGCTAAGTGGGGAGCCTGCTTGTCCCTCTCCCTCTGCCTGCTGCTCCCCCATCTCCTGCTCATGTGCTCTTTCTCTCTGTCAAATAAATAAATAAAATCTTAAAAAAAAAAAAAAAGCTATGATTTTGGGGCACCTGGATGGCTCAGTTGTTTTTGCATCCCACTCTTGATTTCAGCTCAGGTCATGATCTCAGTGTTGTAAGACCGAGCCCCAGGGCAGGCTCTATGCTCAGTGTGGAGTCGGCTTGAAATTCTCCCTTTCTCTCTGTCCCTCATCCTGCTCTCTCAAATAAATAAATAAATAAATAAATAAAATGAATCTTTAAAAAATTAAAACTATAAAAATAATAAAATAATAAAAAAATTAAAAATAAAATAAATAAGTAATTGAAAATAAAATAATAAAAATTAAATAAAAAATTAAAACTATAAAAATACAAAAACTAAAAAATGAGAAGACTTATCTTATAATCATTCTTCTCAGAGACATCTATATTTTGATGCATAGTCTTCCCAGATACTCATGTACACATATATACATTACCTTACTTATTCAAATGCTTTTTTTTAAAGTAGGATTCCTGCCCAGTGCAGAACCCAACATGGGATTTGAACTCATGATTCTGAAATCAAGAGTCAGATACTTATCTGACTAAGCCACCCAGGTGCCCCCATATTCAAATGCTTTTTTATATAATCTTACTGTGTTCACACTGTATATTATGTCCCACATATGCTTTCCTTTTTCAATATGTCTCAGAACCTTCTAAGCCAGTCTTGTACATTTTCCTCATTTCCTTTTAATTATTTCTACATTTCCTTGTAATTATTGTGTAATATTTCATACCATCAACTTCCATATTCTAACCATCCATTCTTCCCATTCTTGAATATTTAATTTGTTTTCAAGAGAACATTAAGAAAAATTATATGCCAACAAATTGGACAGCCTTGGAGAAACGGAAAAATTTCTATAAGCACATAACCTTCCAAAACTGAATCAGGAAAAAAATGGAACATTTGAACAGACCTATTATTAACAATGAAATTAAATCTGTAATCAGAAAGTTCTCAACAAACAAAAGTCCAGGACCAGATGGCTTCACAGGTGAATTCTACCAAACAGTTAATGAAGAGTTAATATTGATTCTTCTCAAAGTGTTCCAAAAGATAAAAGAGGGAAGAAAGCTTCCAAATTCATTCTATGAGGCCAGCATTACCTGGAAAACAAAACCAGATAAAGACACTACGAAATAGAGAAGTACAGGCCAATTTCTCTCATGAACATAGACGCAAAAATTGTCAACAAAATATTAGTGAACAGAGTTCAACAGTATGTTTTAAGGAATCACTCACCACAGTCAAATGGGATTTATTCCCAGAATTCAAAGGTGGTTCAATATTTGCAAATCAATCAGTGTGTTACATCACATCAACAAGAGAAAGAATAAAACTATATGATCATTTCAATAAATAGTCTATTTTTTAAAAAATGATTGTCTGAAAATATGTAATATCATGGAAAATATGTAGAGTGTATAGCCAAGTGGGCGAAAAAGGCAGCATACAGACATTATATCCAATATAATCCCATTGGAAACATATTTATTCATACTGATTCACAAAGAAAGGGTAAGAAAAAACAAAAGTGTCAACAATGATTATATTTGCGTGATGGGATCATACTTGATTTTTGTCATTTGCTTCATTGCTTGTCTACATTTTTCAACATTTTTTTGCAAGAAGCCTGACAACTTTTGTAATTAAAAAAAAAAAATCAACAATGTTACTTGGAAAGTAAACCAGAACGACAGTTACTTAGCTAGGAAAAGGCAATCTCTATTCTTCATTCATGCAACATTTGTCTTACTCAATTGAATACTTGAATATAGTTTCCCTGGGGAGCGAGCCAAAGAGTAAGCCAAGAAGGCTTGATAGAAGCCCAGGGAAAACATCTGTAGAGAAGGAGGTGGGGAGTGGGGCGGAAGGAAGGAGAGACCAAGAAATCAGTCAGCGTCCAGTCTTCTCTCATGCTCTCTACCTCCTTTTGTTCAAACAGTTCATTCTGGTGAGACCGCAGGCATTTCTGAAGTTCTCCAAGGTGGGGAGCTGCCAGGGGCAAACTTGGCCGTTCTTTCATGTGGGAACATGTGACTGGTGTTCAGGGAGGACTTACAAGGGAATGTTTCGCTCTCTCGCTGGGCTTGGCTCCAAAGTATAGATTTACAGAGCTGTGTACAGTGCCACTGAAAGAACACTTACATTTCCCAGCATGGGTCGGGGCCATGGCTTTTATCTCGGCAGGCTCTGGGTAGAATCATCTTTTTGAAACAGTAAGACTTTAAACAATAGGTGGCAGCCCCAAACCATGCTAAAGAATCTTGACCACATTTGCAAACCTGTCTTGGACTCAGTTTCCTGTCCAGCCAGCTCCTGGAAGGCAGATTTTTGAGGCCAGGCATCTCCTGTGGCATAATAGATGCTCAGCCCCAGCCTGGTTGAAAACTTGGGGCCAATATCCTGTACACTGGGATGGAAGCTTGAAATACTCAGAGGGACTTCAGGAAGAGTAGGCGGTGGATTCTCATGTTCTGAGACTGTTGACATCAAACAAGTCCAGAGTCACGGGCTTTCCCAGGACATGTGTTACAACCATGGGCCTAGGAGGGAAACTTTAGTTCCCAGAGCAGGTGCTCCCTTATATGATATGATACCAGAAATGTGCCTTCCTTACCTTCATTTCCTCTATTATCTACTGACTGCTCTGAAATCCTACTAAAGTTCCATTCCATATGATTATGGAACAAACAGATTTTGCAAAATTATCGTTATCTCTGGAAGAGGTATCATATCAGCCATGACCTCTTAAATGTGACTGAATTTTACTCTAACTCCTGCTAGCTGACAAGTGTTCCCTATAGAGAGTGATGGTTATTAGGCGATGAACTGGGATGAAGGAAAAGATCCCCTTATGGACTTTGCTTCAGGAAAGCAGACCCAGTAGGGTTCTAGAAGCCCAAGTCATTTAAATCCACCAGGTAATCCACCGAGTAGCCCAAGAATGAGGATACTTAAGGGAGAGGGGGTCTGGGGACCAAGAATATACAGTCAGTCTTCATTATTGACAATTTCCATATTTATAAATTGACCTACTCACTAAAGTTTATTTGTAAACCCTCAAATCAACCTGTTGGTGTTTTGTGATCCTTTGTGGGTTTTCACAGAGCCCTGAAAACCTTGAGTCGCCTGACATGTTCCAAGCTAAGGAGGGACAAGGTGGTACTCTGCCTTCTTGTTTCAGCTCTCATACTATAAAGTGTCCTTTTTGCAGACTGTGATGGTGCCAATTCTTACAGTAGTGATTTTTTTTTTGGGGGGTTGATGATTTCATGGTTTAAAACATGTATGGCCTTCTGATACCATACAAATTTTAGGATTATTTGCTCCAGCTCTTTGAAAAATACCAGTGGAATTTTGATTGGAATGTCATTAAAAGTATAGATTGCTCTAGGCAGTATAGACATTTTAACAATGTTTATTCTTCTGATCCAAGAGCACGGAATGGTCTTCCATCTTTTTGTGTCTTCTTCAGTTTCTTTCATGAGTGTTCTGTAGTTCCTCGGGTACAGGTCCTTTACCTCTTTGGTTAGGTTTATTCCCAGGTATCTTATGGTTCTTGGTGCTATAGTAAATGGAATCGATTCTCTAATTTCCCTTTCTGTATTTTCATTGTTAGTGTATAAGAAAGCCACTGATTTCTGTACATTGACTTTGTATCCTGCCACGTTACTGAATTGCTGTATGAGTTCTAGTAGTTTGGGGGTGGAGTCTTTGGGGTTTTCCATATAAAGAATCATGTCATCTGCGAAGAGAGAGAGTTTGACTTCTTCCTTGCCAATTTGGATACCTTTTATTTCTCTTTGTTGTCTGATTGCTGTTGCTAGGACTTCTAGTACAATGATGAACAAGAGTGGTGAGAGTGGGCATCCTTGTCGTGTTCCTATCTCAACGGGAAGGCTGCAAGCTTTTTCCCATTGAGGATGATATTTGCTGTGGGTCTTTCGTAGATAGATTTTATGAAGTTCAGGAATGTTCCCTCTATCCCTGTACTTTGAAGCGTTTTAATCAGGAACAGATGCTGGATTTTGTCAAATGCATTTTCTGCATCAATTGAGAGGACCATGTGGTTTTTCTCTCTTCTCTTACTGATTTGTTCTATCACATTGATTGATTTGCGAATGTTGAACCATCCTTGTAACCCAGGGATGAATCCCACCTGGTCATGGTGGATAATCTTTTTAATGTACTGTTGGATCCTGTTTGTAGGATCTTGTTGAGAATCTTAGCATCCATATTCATCAGTGATATTGGTCTGAAATTTCCTTTTTGGTAGGGTCTTTGCCTGGTTTGGGGATCAGAGTAATGCTGGCTTCATAAAAAGAGTCTGGAAGTTGTCCTTCTGCTTCAATTTTTTGAAACAGCTTCAGGAGAATAGGTGTTATTTCTTCTTTGAAAATTTGATAGAATTCCCCAGGGAATCCATCAGGACCTGGGCTCTTGTTTTTTGAGAGGTTTTTGATCACTGCTTCAATCTCGTTACTAGATATCGGTCTATTCAGGTTGTCAATTTCTTCCTGGTTCAATTTTGTGAGTTTATAGTTTTCCAGGAATGCATCCATTTCATCTAGGTTCCTTAGCTTATTGGCATATAACAGTTGATAATAACTTCTGATAATTGTTTCTACTTCCTTGGTGTTAGAAAAAAGGCAGTCTCTTCAATAAATGGTGCTGGGAAAACTGGACAGCTATATGTAGAAGAATGAAACTCGACCATTCTCTTACACTATACACAAAGATAAATTCTAAATGGATAAAAGACCTCAACGTGAGACAGGAATCCATCAGAATCCTAGAGGAGAACATAGGCAGTAGCCTCTTTGATATCAGCCACAGCAACTTCTTCCAAGATATGGCTCCAAAAGCAAAGGAAACAAAAGAAAAAATAAACTTTTGGGACTTCATCAAGATCAAAATCTTGTGCACAGCAAAGGAAACAGTCAACAAAACAAAAAGGCAACCCACGGAATGGGAGAAGATATTTGCAAATGACAGTACAGACAAAAGGTTGATATCCAGGATCTATAAAGAACTCCTCAAACTCAACACACACAAAACAGATAATCATATAAAAAAAATGGGCAGAAGATATGAACAGACACTTTTCCAATGAAGACATACAAATGGCTATCAGACACATGAAAAAATGTTCATCATCACTAGCCATCAGGGAGACTCAAATTAAAACCACATTGAGATACCACCTCACACCGGTTAGAATGGCCAAAATTAGCAAGACAGGAAACAACATGTGTTGGAGAGGATGTGGAGAAAGGGGAACCCTCTTACACTGTAGGTGGGAATGCAAGTTGGTGCAGCTGCTTTGGAGAACAGTGTGGAGATTCCTCAAGAAATTAAAAATAGAGCTTCCCTATGACCCTGCAATTGTACTACTGGGTATTTACCCCAAAGATACAGATGTAGTGAAAAGAAGGGCCATCTGTACCCCAATGTTTAAAGCAGCAATGGCAATGGTCGCCAAACTGTGGAAAGAACCAAGATGCCCTTCAACAGACGAATGGATAAGGAAGATGTGGTCCATATACACTATGGAGTATTATACCTCTATCAGAAAAGATGAATACCCAACTTTTGTAGCAACATGGATGGGGCTAGAAGAGATTATGCTGAGTGAAATAAGTCAAGCAGAGAGAGTCATGTATCATATGGCTTCACTTATTTGTGGAGCGTAACAAATAACATGGAGGACATGGGGAGATGGAGAGGAGAAGGGAGTTGAGGGAAATTGGAAGGGGAGGTGAACCATGAGAGACTATGGACTCTGAAAAACAACATGAGGGTCTAGAAGGGGTGGGGGGTGAGAGGTTAGGGGAAAAAGGTGGTGGGTATTAGTGGGGGCACGTGTTGCATGGAGCACTGGGTGTGGTGCAAAAACAATGAACACTGTCATGCTGAAAAGAAAAAAAATGAAGTGATATATGTTTAAAAAAATAAAATAAAGTGTTAAAATAAATGATAATAATTTTTTATTAAAAAAATAAAATCAAGTGTAGTGTTAAAAGTGCTGTCTAGTGTTCTTTACACAAGGAGGCCGCGATATGCTTTATAGAGAAAAAACATGCATTAAAGAAGCTTCATTCAGGCATGAGTTATAGTGCTGTTGGCTTCTGGTTCAATGTTAATGAATCAATAATATTCATTAAATATGGTATCTTTAAACAGAAGCACACGAAAAACAAAGTTGTCGATTGGTTGATGAAAATGTGACCAGAAGCTCACATGAATCTAACCCTTGATTTCCCCAGGAAAACTGTCCAGTATTTGCTAATTTGCAGCATTCTCAGAGACTTTATATGCCAATAATGAGAATGAACTGGGATCTTAGATTTTGGAAGAAGAAGAAAGAGCAAGTGGTAAGTAGTTTCTTTAGTGATAAAATAGGTGACATGTATCGGTATCTTCCTATTTTCATGTGAGAAAAGATTGAGAGCCTCAGTGTGGCTGTTCATAAAGCATATAAAAATCTAGAATTCCTTGGACTATATCAGTGTTTCATAAGGGTTCTAAAATTTCCCCAAGGAATCATTCAGGGCAGTGATTGTTTCCCTATAAGGGTTATCTCCTTCGCTGACATCCCGTTGGGGATACTTAGCTGTATGAAGCCAGTAATACAAAAATACCAAGAAACTTCTACCTAGAGAGATGTAGCCCGTTTTACCTTACCATTTGGCTATAATTTCATTATTATTTATGGCAGTCTAATTTGCCTGAAGTGCCGTTTTTAAATAACTACAGGAGTACTCCTTCACTAATAAACATTATTTTAATAACTCCTCTATAATTAAGGAATTCTCTGTTCCAGACTTAGTGCTGCTTCATTCTGTGAGGGCTCTGGATTACAGTCTTGAGTGTGCTAATTTACAAGACCTAAAGTATGGATTCTCTGGGGTGTGGGTGGGGGGGGCTATTTATACTGAAGCAATAGTCCTAAACTTGGTAGTGTTAGAAGCTAACAGACTTATCTAGACAAGAAGCCTCAGCTAACTGATAGCATCCATTCATGATGAGTACACAAGTGCTTCAGTGAAAAGCAGGCATCAGAAGAAACAGGTCAGGTCAAGTGGTGTCCATCAGACAAGCCAGCGTGGTCCACAGGGGCGGGGCTGTGGGATGGAGTGGGGTTGGCCAACACTGAAGAAGCAGGGTACTTGTCTCATACTCAAGGAAGCCATAAGGCCTAAATCAGGACCAGAGAGAGGCTCAACGGCCTCGAGTGGCCCTTGGGACAGCACTGGCTGAGGTTACCTGGGGCAGTGACCTCCACGGATTTCTCTCCTAAAACGAATGGAGCTGAGCCCAGGATGAACACTGTGTCCCTGCACGAGGTCCACATAATTCATTCCTTGCTGCATTTGGTAAGATTGCCTGAAGAGGTTGTTATGGTTGGAGAGGGGGCTGGGAGCCCAAACTGACAGATAAAGGGAAAGACAAAGGTGAGAGAGAGGCAAGAGGCAGCAAATGGAGCCAGCTACCCTGGCCAGAAAAATTCTGTCTAGAGATATGAGACCCAGGTAGTCAGTCAGGCATTTAAGCTAACTGGGCCACTGTCTTCTTGGAGTTCAGGGGAAAGACTGATTTTTTAAGAGCCTGTGGTTCTGCTGTGGAGGAATAGAAGTTCCTAGCCAGGGAAATGGAATTACGAAGGGCAGAGGACAGTGGGACATATTTTTATTACTGGTGGATTACTTGGTGGATTTATATCAGGGGTTTTAACATTTCCCCCCTTCAGGGAACCAGTTGAGAACTAAGTCTGCAAAAAAAAAAAAAAAAAAAAAAAAAAAAAAAAAAAAAAGAACTAAGTCTGCATAAATCCTCTCGAGTTATACTTAACTCAATCAAGGCACAATAGGTTTTAAATCAAATTTCTTCTATGCAGGAAGTTTCCAGGAAGGCAAAGCAGAGAGAGGAGCCCCATTATTCTTTCTGTCAGTCTTTTAATACAACCTCAATAAGCAGTTTCCTGTCTTATAAGCCAGAGTTCTTCAGAGAAAACAGAAACAATAGGATATATATGTTTTATCCTATTGGTGTACTAAATCATGCCACCGGCTTTCCTGGGTCTTCAGCTTGTAGATGGCAGACTTGGGTCTTCTCATCCTCCATAATCACATGTGCCAATTCCTCATAATAAATCTTGGGATGAGAAGACCTAAGATCTGCCACGTGCAAGCTGGAGACCCAGGAAAGCTGGTGGTGTAATTCAGTCTACGTCCAAAAACCTGAAAACCAGGGGAGCCAATGGAGTAAATCCAAGTCCAAGGGGAGGAGAAGATGAGATGCCATGTCCAAGCTGGACATTGAGGCAGAAAAAAGAGGCTAATTCCTCCTTCCACCTTTGTTCTATTCAGGTCCTCAATGGATTGGGTGATGCCCACACACAATGGAGGGAACAATCTATTGAGTCCACCAATCCAAATATGAATGTCATCCAGGAACACTTCATAGACACCCTTGGAAATGTTTAGAAGTCCCTGGGTGGCTCAGTCGGTTGAACGTCTGCCTTCAGCTCAGGTTATGATCCCAGGGTCCTGGGATTGAGCCTGGCATCATGCTCCCTGGTCAGTGGGGAGTCTCCTTTTTCCTTCTGCCCCCCACCATTTGTCTTATCTCTCTCAAATCAATCAATCTTAAAAAATGATTAATCTGGGCACCCCATAGCCAGTCAAGACGACACCTAAAATTAACCATTACACTGTATTATTTACAATTAATTTCAGTAACTTACTTTTTAGAGATGATTTTGTAGCTGAGAAGCTTGTGAAGTTGTTTCTACCCATTAATTTTTCAAAAGTATGCAACAGATGATGGCTTGCTTTTTTCCTGACACAAATAAAGATAACTAAAACATAAAATGTTTGTGTATCCAAACGATGTTTATGCAGAGATCCTAGCAAAGTATTTGGTTTGTATATAGCCATTGAAAGAAACATCATTCAGATATTGATGTTCATCTAGTCACTCTAGCTTTATATTCTGCTCTTGTGGAAGCGTGGGTGGCATGATCTATAAAAGAAAATCTTCAGCTTAGCCAGTCTAGCACAATACTTCAGGAGAATGTGAATCCAGGTCAGGTAATACAGTTTTCTGACCTGTGCAAAACCCATAGCCCAGATTAGGGGTGGTCTTATGGCCAACATATTGTCATGTCTGCAGTAGATGAAAAGTACCCTTGCCTTCTCTCCTCTCCTCTTTCAATCCACTATGCCCTTTTAATCCTTTGATTCTGGTGTTGATAATTTCACCCCTCTGTCCTTATTAGCTCATTTTTTAGAAAAAGCTTGGGAGCCAGAGACTGAGGGGATTAGAATCACGTGGTTGGTGAATGAGGGTGCAGGATGTAGGAGCAGCCTTGAGGTGAATTATCAAAAAGATGGTAACTTTTCTCAGGGGAAAATTTAACCTCCAGCTAGTACATCTAAAGCAGAAGATTCTGCTTATAGGTCATTTGTTTGCTGCCCCACCTTGAATCACATTATAAAAAGTTTCTTTATTTACTCTTCTTTAGGACACTGGTGGACAGAAATGGAGAAAGAGGGTTAAAGAACTAAGCCCAGGGGTCCCAGAACCTGGCTGGGATCCCTGGTATAGATCCTTAAAGACCAGCATGTCTGATGGCCCACGTTTGGGTTTTGTCTTTCTGACACAAAGCAGAGAAGAACATTGATTCCAGGTCAGTTTGCACTTTTATTGACTTGTTTTTGCTTTTATGCAGTGGGAAAAAGAGCAAGAAGAAAAATGGCATTTTGCTCAAATACAGCCTGTCTTTCTATGTCAATGAGTAGTATTCTAGTAAACTCAGTCAAGTCTGACCCCTTGGGAGAACTAAGGGAGAAGACCACTCCCACTTCCCGTGCAATTCTGATGTGGCAGGCATTGTGTTTTGACTTTATATGCATTATAGCGTTAATCCTGACAACATCTTTATAGAATAGTTGATGTTATTCTCATTTTACCAGTGGCTAGCAAGTTCTAAAAAGTGAGTCACTTGTCCAAGATTCTACACCTAGTAAGTGGCAAAGAAGGAAGTAAAGTCCCAATCTATTTAAACTGGAAAGCTGATGCTTTCTCTACTTATTTCCAAAAGCTTTTATTTAGGGGTGCCTGGGTAGTTCAGTTGGTTGAGTGTCTGACTCTTGGTTTTGGCCCAGGTCCTGATCTCAGGGTTGTGAGATCGAGTCCTGCATCAGGCTCCCCCACCTCAGAAAGGAATCTGCTCAAGATTCTCTCTCTCCCTCTTCCATCCCCCACCCTCTCTGTCTTTCTCTCAAATACATACATACATACATACATCCTTTTAAAAAGCTCTTATTTAATCAACAACTATTTTTGAGCATCTGTTATGGGCTAGGTCTTGTGCTATTGTAAAGAATACAAGGATAAATAAACATACAGTCTTGTCCGCAGAGAGCTCACAGGCCAGTGGGGGGATGGGGCACACAGGTGCAGTGTGTTAGCTGCTAGTGAAGACTACCAGGCAGACACGGGGAGAGGCACCTGCCTGAGTCTTGGGGGATCAAAAACATCAATCCAGAGAAAATACCTCTACAGGAGCTTAAAAAAAAAAAGTACTTCTTAAATTTTGATGTAAATATGAATCACTCTGGGATTTTTTTTTCCACTCTGGGATCTTATTAAAATATAGGTTCTGATTCAGAAGGTTTGGAGCGAGGCCTGAAATTCTGCATTTCTAACAGGAGAGGCTGATGCTGCTGGCCCATGGCTCACACTTCTTAGCTGTAAAGCTCTAAAGGGAAAGGAAAGGTTAGCCAGGTGGAGAAGTGTGTTGGGGAGAACTTTCCCAGGAAAGACAAGGAACGCACAAAGACTCAGCGAGAAACAGAGCAAGATCAACTTCAGGGAACTGCCATTGATCCAGCAAGCCTGGGTTATAGGTCATGACAAGGTGAGCCAGCCTGACACGGGACTAGAGGCAACAGCAAACAACTGGAAGCTGGAAGCACATTATGCAGGCTCTGTAAGACTTGGTAGGAAGCTACGTCTGATGCTGAGGGCAACTGAGATGCCATTCAGTGTTTTCAACTGATGAGTTCCTGTCTCAGATTTAGGCTTTCCAAAAAGCATACAGGCTATTGCATGGAAAATGCATCAGGACAATGTTCTCAACCCTGTTGCTTGTTAGAATCACCTGGGAGCTTTAAAAAAAAGTACCAATACTCAGTCCCCGCATCAGACAAAGGGGATCTCTAAGGCAGAGCTCAAAGTGTGGTCTTCGGACCGGCAGCATCAGTATCAGTTGGGACCTTATTCGAGATGCAAATTCCCTAACTCCAGCATGCATTTACTGAATCAGGAACCGTGCGGATGGGACCAGCACTCTGACAGCTCTCTCAGGTGACTCTAATGGAGCTAACGTTTGAGATTCATTAGTTTAGATGGAAAACAGTAAGGAGAGTAAAGAGACGGCTACTGTACAATTTATAAACGAGGTAAGCTTCTGTCTTATGTACTGAATTGTGCCCCCTAAATTCCTATGTTGGAGTCCTAAGCTTCAATGGGATGGTATTTGGAGGTAGGACCTTTGGGAGGTAATTAAGTTCAGATGACGTCATGAGGGCGGGGCTTTATGATTGAATTATCGACCTTATAAGACGAGGCGCCAGAGGGCCCGTAAGGTCTCTTTTCTCACCACACCTGAGGGTTTAGGGGTAGGATAGCTGTCTGCAAGCCAGAAGAGAGTGGTCACCAGAAATGGACAGTGCCGGAGCCTCTGTCTTGGACTTCCGATCCTCTAGAATGGCGAGTAAGTAAATAAATTTCTGTTCTTAAGTTACCTCGTCGATGGTGTTTTGTTATGGCAGTTCGCCTATGCTAAGACGCTTCTGGAACAGTGGGCAATCTTACTGTGACACATGGGTCTCTGTGGAGTTACTGTTAAAATACGTATCTTGGAGCTTGTGGGCATGAACTAGTTTTAATTATAACAAACGGAGCCTTGATAGCTTCTGTTGTAATATCAGTTTTACAGTTGTGGCTTTTTGTTTTGTTTTGTTTGTTTTTATGTTTGTATCCTAAAGTTGGTATGAGTAATTGGAATTGTAAACCTGTAATAGCATTGCCAGATAAAATATAGGATGTCCAGTTAAATCTGAATTTCATATGAACAAGAAATAACTTTTTAGTAAAAGTATGTCCCAAATAGTGTAGGGGTTAAAACTACTCTAAAAAATTATTCATCATTTGTCTGAAATTAAAATTTTGCTGACTGCCCTGTGTTTTTATTTACTCAATTGGAAATGCTAACCTATAATAAGTTAATACAGATCAAGAAATATTTATCAAATGGGTGATGGGGTTGATTAGATGTATAGAGTAAGGGGATGAGTCAGTGATGCCTTAAAGGTTTCTGGTTTGGAAATGGGGTAAATCTTGATACCCTATAGGAAAATAGGGGACACTGAAGGCAGAGTTAATTGGGGAGAAAGGACAAAATGATGAATTACATTTTGGAAATGTGGATATGAAGGTCCTTCTTGAATATATAAGCAGATTTAATTAGCAGGCTTTTGGAGATATAGATCCGGACAAAGGGAAAAACATCAGGAGGAAATCACAGGTTTAAATATCATAAGCAATTAGGTGGTAGGAATTTCCAGGAGTGAGTGAGATCCCAGAAACCAGGTAGAAAAGAGGGAGTTGTTGAAAATAGGATGTAGACTGAAGTATCTGAGGAGTTGGGAGACCAGATGTAAGCCGAGAAGTACTCTTGGGTCAAGAAGAGGAACCCCAATCTGTTTTTACAGGAAGAAGGGTGGAAGGGATGGCTGTTCACGCAGGTGAGCTTGGTGGAAGGAAATGGACTTACGTCCGGAGCTCTGCATGGATTCTTTTGCCAAATGAACCCTTTTTCCCTTGTGACCTCTTCATTCTGGTTGTGCTCATTGTATCAAATAATGTAAAATGATGGAATGAGTTTCAAAGGTTCTTTTTTTTTTTTTAAAGATTTTATTTATTTGATATATAGAGACAGATCACAAGTAGATAAGCAAGTAGAGAGAGAGGGGGAAGCAGGCTCCCCGCTGAGCTGAGAGACCGATGTGGGGCTCAATCCCAGGACCCTGAGATCATGACCTGAGCCGAAGGCAGAGGCTTAACCCACTGAGCCACCCAGGCGCCCCTCAAAGGTTCTTTTTATGAAAGCTAAGCTAGGGGTGCCTGGGTGGCTCAGTGGGTTAAAGCCTTTGCCTTTGGCTCAGGTCATGATCCCAGGATCCTGGGATCGAGCCCCACATCGGGCTCTCTGCTCAGCGGGGAGCCTGCTTCCTCCTCTCTCTCTCTCTCTCTCTGCCTGCCTCTCTGCCTACTTGCGATCTCTGTCGGTCAAATAAATAAAATCTTTAAGAAAAAAAAAGAATGATGACTGTAATTATATAATTAAAAAAAGAAAGCTAAGCTAAACTTTGGGAACATCTTAAAATGGCAAACTGCACTTTTTTGTTATTAAAGTAGGGGTGGGTAACACAGTTGTAAACATTTGGATCTGGGAAAAAAAAAGTAAAAGCCTAGTAGGATCTTGCACTTACATTGCTTTACCTACACAGAAATTCAAACTGGGCATACAAATGAGAAATCATTGGTATGATTTCTGCAGAAGTCCCATTAACAGACCCCTTCCAAAATTCCATGGGCCTAACTCAGAAAACTAACAAACGGACATATACTTTTTAGGGTAAAATAAAATGTAAATTACACATGTTCCCATTTCTTAAGTGATTCACTTTTGGTTTTGGTTTTAATTTTAGTATATTTCCAACGTTCTTTCTAGTTTAATTACTCTATGATTGATAAAAACTTCATATATTTAATGTGTATATATTTTGGTATATGTATGCATTGTGTTATGATTACCATAACCAAGCTAATTAAAATATCAGTCACCTGACATAATTACCATTTTTTGTGAATGTGATGAGAACTTGAGATCTACGGTCTCGGCAAATTTAAATATACAGTACATTATGAGCTATAGTCACCATACTTGTGTGTTAGGTCTCCAGAACTTGTCTTATAACTGATAGTTTATACTTTTTAAAAAATTTGTGTATAAATTCAATTTAATTAACATATACTATATTATTTGTTCTGAAGCAGAATTTAGTGATTCATCAGTTGCATCAATAGCCAGCGCTCATTACTTCAAGTGCCCTCCTTAATGTTTATTACCCAATTACCCCACCCCCCCATCTACCTCCTCTCCAGCAGCCCACAATTTCTTACAATTGAGAGTCTTTTGGTTTGCCTCCCTCTGTTTTCATCTTATTTTATTTTCCCTTCCCTTCCCCTACATTTATGTTTTTTTAAAATTCTACATAATGAGTGAAATCATATGGTATTTGTCTTTCTGACTTATTTTCCTTAGCATATGCTCTAGCTCCAACCACATCATTGCAAATGGCAAGATTTCATTCTTTATGATGATGATAGATATCATCATATATATATACACACACATCGATATATATGCATTATATATATATATATAATATATATATATATCACATCCTCTTTGTCCATTCATCTGTCCAAGGACATCTGGGCTCTTTCCATTGTTTGGCTACTGTGGACATTGCTGCTATAAACATTGACATGCATGTGCCCCTTTGAATCACTGTGTTTGTATTCTTTGGATAAATACCTAGCAGTGCAATTGCAGGGTTTTAGGTTAGCTCTATTTTCAACTTTTTGAAGGACTTCCATACTGTTTTCCAGAGTGGCTTCACCAGCTTGCATACCCATCAAAAGTGTAAGAGGGTTCCCCTTTATCCACATCCTTGCCATCATCTGTTGTTCCCGGAGTTGCTAATTTTAGCCATTCTGACAGGTGTCAGGTGGTAATCTCATTGTGGTTGTATTTGTATTTTATTTGTATTTGCTAGCTGGTGTTGAGTGTTTTTTTTTTTTCATGTGTCTGTGGGCCATTTGTATGTCTTCTTTGGAGAAATGTCTGTTCCTATCTTCTGCCCATTTCTTGACTGGATTTTTTAGTCTTTTGATGTTTAGTTTGGTAAGTTCTCTATAGATTTTGGATACTAACCCTTTATCTGATGTGTCATTTGCAAATATCTACTCCCATTCTGTAAGTTGACTTTTAGTCTTGTTGACTGTTTCTGTTGCTGTGCAGAAGCTTTTTATCTTGATGAAATCCCATTAGTTCATTTTTGCTTTTCTTTCCCTTGCCTTTGGAGACGTGTCTAGCAAGAAGTTGCTGCAGCCAAGGTCAAAAGAGGTTGTTGCCTATGTTCTCCTCTAGGATTTTGGTGGATTCCTGTTTCACACTTAGGTCTTTCTTCCGTTTTTGAGTCTATTTTTGTGTGTGGTGTTAGAAAGTGGTCAAAGTTCATTCTTCTGCATGTGGCTGTCCAATTTTCCCAATACCATTTCTGGAGGAGACTGTCTTTTTCCATTGGATATTCTTTCCTGCTTTGTCAAAGATTAGACAACCGAAGAGTTGAGGGTCCATTTCTGGGTTCTCTGTTCAGTATCATTGATCTGTGTGTCTGTTTTTGTGCCAGTACCATACTGTTTTGCTGATGACAGCTTTGTAATAGAGCTTGAAGTCCAGAATTGTGTTGCCTCCAGATTCGGTTTTCTTCTTCAGAATTACTTGGGTATTCAGGGTCTTTTCTGGTTACATACAAATTTTAGGATTGTTTGTTTCAGCTCTGTGAAAAATATTGATGGTGTTTTGATAGGGATTACATGGGATATGTAGATTGTTTTGGGTAGCATTGACATTTTAACAATATTTGTTCTTCCAGTCCATGAGCATGGAATGTTTTTCCATTTCTTTGTGTCTTCTTCAATTTCTTTCATAAATATACCATAGTTTTCAGAGTACAGATCCTTTTACTTCTTTGGTTAGGTTTATTTCTAGGGATCTTATGGTTTTTGGTGTAATTGTAAATGGGATTGACTCTTTGATTTCTCTTTCTTCTGTCTCATTGTTACTGTATAGAAATGCAGCTGATTTATGTGCATTGATTTTATATCCTGCCACGTTGCTGAATTCCTGCACGAGTGCTAGCAATTTTGGCTTGGAGTCTTTTGGGTTTTCTACATAGTGTATCATGTCATCTGCCAAGAATGGAGTTTGACTTCCTTGCTGATTCAGATGCCTTTTATTTCTTTTTGTTGTCTGATTGCTGAGGCTAGGACTACTATGTTGAAGAATAGTGGTGAGAGTGGACATCCCTGTCGTGTTCCTGAACTTAGGGGAAAAGCTCTCAAGTGTTTCCTCCTTGAGGATGACATTTGCTGTGGGTTTTTCATAGATGGCTTTTATTTTTTATTTTTAAAAAGATTTTATTTATTTATTTTATAGAGATCACAAGTGGGCAGAGAGGTAGGCAGAAAAAGAGAGAGGAGGAAGCAGGCTCCCGGCTGAGCAGAGAGCCCAATGTGGGGCTCAATCCCAGGGCGCCAGGATCATGACCCGAGCCAAAGGCAGAGGCTTTAACCCACTGAGCCACCCAGGTGCCCATTTAGATGGCTTTTATATTGAAATATGTTCCCCCATCCCTGCACTGCAGACTTTTTATCAAAAGAGGTGGTTGTATTTTGTCAAATGCTTTTTCTGTATCTGTGGAGAGGATCATATGGTTCTTGTCCTTTCTTTTATTAATGTGGTGTATGACATTGATTTGTGGATGTTGAACCACCTTGCAGCCCAGGAATAAATACCACTTGCTTGCGGTGAATAATCCCTTTAATGTACTGTTGGATCCTATTAGCTAGGCTCTTGGTCAGAATTTTGGCATCCATGTTAATCAGGGATATTGGTCTGTAATTTTCCTTGTGGGTGGGGTCTTTGTCTGGTTTTGGGATCAAAACTCATTTGCTAGCCTCCTAAAAAGAGTTTGGAAATTTTCTTTCCATTTCTGTTTTTTGAAACAGCTTCAGAAGAATAGGTATTAATTCTTCTTTAAATGTTTGGTACAATTCTGCTGGGAAGCCATCTGGGCCTGGACTCTTGTTTGTTGGGAGATTTTTGATTACTGCTCTACTTTCTTTTCTGATCATGGGTCTGTTCATGTTTTCTATCTTTTCCTGTTCCAGTTTTGGTAGTTTATACATCTCTTGGAATGCATCCATTTCTTCCAGATTACCTAATTTGTTAGCATCTAATTGCTCATAATATTCTCGTTATTGTTTGTATTTCTTCAGTGGTGGTTGTCCTCTCTCCTCTTCATTCATGATTCTATTTATTTGGGTCCTCTCTCTCTCTTTTTTAAAGATTTTATTTCTTTTGAAACAGAGTGTAACTGAGAAAGCATGCACAGGAATGGGAGTGGGGAGAGGCAGAGGAAGGGAGAAGCAGAATTCCCACTCAGCAGGGAGCCCAGTGTAGGGCTCCATGCCAGGTCCCTGAGATCATGATGGAGCTGAAACCAAGAGTCAAATGCTTAATAGCCTGAGCCAACAAGGCTCCCCCTTTCTCTTTTCTTTTTGATAAGTCTGGCTAGGGGTTTATTGATCTTATCAATTCTTTCAAAGAAACAGCTCCTAGTTTCATTGATCTGTTCTACTAGTTTTTTAAAATTTTATATCCTTGATTTCTGCTCTAATTATTATTTCTCTTATTCTGCTGGATTTAGGCTTTATTTGCTGTACTTTTTCCAGTTTCTTTAGGTATAAGGTTAGATTGTATGTTTAAGACTGTTCTTGCTTCTTGAGGAAGTCTTGTACAGCTATATAATTTCTTCTTAGGACCACCTTTGCTGCATCCCAAATGTTGTGAACTGTCTGTTTTCATTTTCATTTGCTTCCATGTATTTAAAAAAAATTCTTCTTTAATTTCCTGGTTGACCCATTCATTCTTTTGTAGGATTCTTTAACCTTCATGTATTTGTAGTCCTTCCAGACTTTTTCTTGTAGCTGAGTTCAAGTTTTAAAGCATTAGAGTCTGAAAATATGCAGGGAATGATCCCAAACTTTTGGTACCTGTTGAGACTCAAATTTGTGTCCCAGTATGTGATCTATTCTAGAGAATGTTTCATGCACACTTGAAAATGTATATTCTGTTGCTTTAGGATGGAATGCTCTGAATATATCTGTGAAGTCTACCTGGTCCAGTGTGTCACTCAAAGCCCGTGTTTCCTTGTTGACCTTCTGCTTAGATGATCTGTCTATTGCAGTGAGTGGGGTGTTGAAGTCCCCTACTGTTATTATACTATTATCAATATGTTTCTTTAATTCTGTAATTTTTTGTTTATATAATTGGCTTCTCCCAAGTTAGGGGCATAAATATTTATAGTTGTTAGATCTTCTTGTTGGATAGACACTTTTATTATGATGTAGTATCCTTTTTCAACTCTTATTACAGTCTTTTTTTTTTTTTTACAGTCTTTTGTTTAAAATCTAGTTTGTCTGATATAAGGATGGCTACTCCAGCTTTCTTTTGATGTCGTTGCATGATAAATGGTCCTCTAGCCCCTCATTGTCAATCTGGAGTGTCTTTGGGCCTAAAATGATTCTTTTGCAGATTGCATATCAATGGGTCAGTAGTTTTTTTTAATTAATTTATTAATTTTTTATAAACATGTAATGTATTTTTATCCCTAGGGGTACAGGTCTATAAATCGCCAGGTTTACACACTTCACAGCACTCACCATAGCACATACCCTTCCCAATGTCCATAACCCCACCACCCTCTCCCGACCCTCCGCCCCCCAGCAACTCTCAGTCTGTTTTGTGAGATTGAGTCTTTTATGGTTTGTCTCCCTCCCAATCCCATCTTCTTTCATTTTTTTCTTTTCCTACCCCCCAACCCCCACATTGCATTTCCACTTCCTCATATCAGGGAGATCATATGATAGTTGTCTTTCTCCAATTGACTTATTTTGCTAAGCATAATATCCCCTAGTTCCATCCATGTCGTCTCAAATGGCAAGGTTTCATTTCTTTTGAATGGCTGCATAGTATTCCATTGTATATATATACCACTTCTTCTATAGCCATTCATCTGTTGATGGACATCTAGGTTCTTTCCATACTTTGGCTATTGTGGACATTGCTGCTATAAGAATTCGGGTGCACGTGCCCCTTCGGAGCACCACGTTTGTATCTTTAGGGTATATACCCTGTAGTGCAATTGCTGGGTCATAGGGTAGCTCTATTTTCAGCTTTTTGAGGAACCTCCACACTGTTTGCCAGAGTGGTTGCACCAGCTTGCATTCCCACCAACAATGTAGGAGGGTTCCCCTTTCTCCGCATCCTCGCCAGCATCTGTCATTTCCTGACTTGTTGATTTTAGCCATTCTGACTGGTGTGAGGTGATATCTCATTGTGGTTTTGATTTGTATTTCCCTGATGCCGAGTGATGTGGAGCACTTTTTCATGTGTCTGTTGGCCATCTGGATGTCTTCTTTGCAGAAATGTCTGTTCATGTCCTCTGCCCATTTCTTGATTGGATTGTTTGTTCTTTGGGTGTTGAGTTTGCTGAGTTCCTTATAGATTTTGGACACTAGCCCTTTATCTGATATGTTGTTTGCAAATATCTTCTCCCATTCTGCAGTTGTCTTTTGATTTTGTTAACTGTTTCCTTTGCTGTGCAAAAGCTTTTGATCTTGATGAAATCCCAGTAGTTCATTTTTGCCTTGCTTCCTTTGCCTTTGGTGACGAATGGGTCATTAGTTTTAATCTAATCTCATACCCTGTGTCTTTTGATTGGACCATTTAGTCCATTTATATTCAGAGTAATTAATGAAGGATAGGAATTTAGTTTCATTATCTTATCTGTAAAGTCGCTGTTCCTGTAGATCGTCTCTGTTCCTCTCTGGTCTTTACTACTGGGCTCTCTCTTTGCTGAAAAGATCCCCTTTAATAGTTGTTGCAGGGCTGATTTACTGTTCACAAATTCCTGTAGTTTGTTTGTCCTGGAAACTATCCAGAAAGACTATCCTTCAGAATAGGAGAGATAAGGTATTCTTGGCTGCATATTTTTCCCATTAACTCATTGAGTATATCATGCCAGTCCTTTCCGGCAACTGGGTCTGTGCGGACAGGTCTGCTGCCAGCCTTATGTTTCTAGTCTTGTAAGTTAAGGACTTCTTGAGTTCTTTCAGGATTTTCTCTTTTTCTCTGAAATTTATAAACTTCGCTATTGTATGCCCAGGTGTACTTTGCAGGGGATTTTTCTGTGCCTCTTGGACTTGAGTGCCTGTTTCCTTCCCCAGATTGGGGAAGTTCTCAGATATAATTGTAATGTTTTCAGCCAGCTTTTCAGCTCTGATGCTTGAGTACTCTGCTGCACTCAGGTGCCCCTGTTCTTCTTGTGACACTGGGGATCCTGAGATCATGCTGTACCACCTGGGATTCTGCCCAGCTTCTCCACCTGAGCACCTTTAAGCCAAGGATGTCCCCCAGTGTAGCAGACTTCTAAACGTTCTGATTTTGCCCTCCACTGCTAATAATACTTCGGGGTAGGCTCCTTAAGCCAGCCCCCCTCCCCTCAGTCATATTCTCTGATATTCTGCCACAGTCAAGTCTCCGCACATCCTAACTTCCAAAAAGTGGTTGCTTTTCTTTTTGTAGAATTGCAGCATTTCTTTTCTCATATCTGATTTTGCAGGCGTTCAGAATGATTTGATAAGTGCGCAGCTGAATTCCACCACCAGATAAAATTAGGGATCCCTACTCCTCTACCATCTTAATTCGTTCCCCTGACAGTTTATACTTTTTTGAAGAACATCTCCCTTTTTCTCCCCACCTCTCAACCCTTGGTAATCACCATTCTAATCTCTGTTATGATGAGTTCCATTTTTTAGATTCCCCCATTTGAGACCATGCAACATTTATTTTTCTGTGTCTGGCTTATTTCACTTAGCATAATGTCCTTCAGGTTAATTGATGTTGTCACAAGTAGCAGGATTTTCTTGTTTGAATAATATTATAGATACTGTATTTTCTGTATCCATTCCATCACTGACAGATACTTAGGTTCATTCCACATTTGGCTACTGTGAGTAAAACTGCAATGAACATGGGTATGCAGATATCACTTTGAGATACTAATTTCATTAACTTTATTTTTTTAATTTCATTAACTTGTAAAATTACTTCTATTTTTAAGGAACTTCCATACTGTTTTTCATGGTGACTACACCAGTTTACATTTCCACCAACAGTGTACAAGGATTCTTATTCCACAACCTCATGAACACTTTCGTCTCTTGACTTTTTGAGAATAGCCCTTCTAACAGGTATGAGGGGATATCTCATTGTGCTTTTGATTTGCATTTCCCTGATGACTAGTGATGTTGAGAACTCTTTCATGTACCTGGGGGCCATTTGTATGTTTTCTTTGGCAAAATGTCTATTCAGATCCTCTATTTTTTAGATTATTTGGTTTTTGTGGTGTTGAGTTGTAGGAGTTCTTTATATATTTGGATATTAACCCCTCATCAGATATATCATTTACAATAATGCTTCCCATTCAGTATTTTGTCTTTTCATTTTGTTAATGGTTTCCTTCATTGTGCAAAACTTTAAGTCTGATGTAGTCCCATAGTTTATTTTTGTTTTGTATCCCTGGTCTGGGGAAATAGATCCAGAAAAATATTGCGAAGGCCAATGTCCAAAAGTTTATTGCCTATGTTTTTTCCTATAAGTGTTATGGTTTCAGGTCTCATATTTAAGCCTTTAATCCATTTTAAGTTTATTTTTGTGTGGTGTAAGAAAGAGGTCCAGTTGCATTCTTCTACATGTAGCTGTCCAGTTTTCTCAGAACTCTTTATTAAAGAGACTATCTTTTCCCCATTGTATATTCTTGCCTCTTTTGTCATAGATTAATTGACCTTGTGAGTGTGGGTTCATTTCTGGGCTCTCTGTCCTGTTGCATTGATCTGTGTTTGTTTTGTGCCCATATCACACTGTTTTAATTACTACAGTTTTGTAGGACATCTTGAAATCTGAGATTGGAATATTCCAGCTCTGTTTTTTTTTCTTCAGATATGTTAATATTTACTTTATATATTTAGGTACTTGTATATTGAGTGCAGAAATAGTTACCAATATAACTTCTTGAAGATGTTCTTCAATAGAATTGACCTCTTCATTATATAATGACCTTATTTGTCTTTTATTATAGTTTTGGCCTAATGCTTGTTTTGTCTGATGTAAGTAGGGCTACCCTAGCCCACCTTCTGGTGTGTGTGTGTGTGTGTGGGTATAAATATATATATATATATAAAGGGTAAAGAAGGTATAAATATATATATATGTATATATATATAAAAATATATATATGTATATATAAATATATATATTTATATATATATAAATATATATATATAAATATATATGTATATATATATTTATACCTTCTTTACCCTTTTATCTATTGATGTGCACTTAGGTTGTGCACTGAAAGCTATGAGATATTGAGAAAAATTTAAGATACAAATAATTGAAAGACATTTTCTGCTTATGGTAGATGGGTAGAATTAATATTGTTAAAATATTCCTATTACCCAACACAATCTACAGGTTCAATGCAATCCGCATCAAAGTATAATCAAGTTTTTTTTAAACAGAACTAGAATACTAATTTGTGTGGTCTAATTGTAAGTGGGATTGTTAATTGCTACTGCTTCATTATTAGTGTATAGAGATGCAACAGATTTCTGTATATTGATTTTGTGTCCTGCAAATTTACTGAATTTATCAGTTCTAGAATTTTTTTAATTAGGCTCTTTCATGTTTTCTATATATAGTATCATGTTATCAGTAAACAGTGGAAATTTTACTTCTTTCTTACCAATTTCGATGAGTTTCATTTCTTTCTCTTACTGCTGTGCCTAGGACTTCCAGTACTTTGTTGAATAAAATTGGTGAGAGTGGATATCCTAGTCTTGTTCCTGACCTTGGGGGGAAAGCTCTCAGTTTTTCCCCATTAAGGATGTTGTTAGTTGTGGATTTTTCATATATGGGCTTTGTTATGTTAAGGTATGTTCCCTGTAAATCGACTTTGTTGAGGGTTTTTTTTGTTTTGTTTTTGTATTTGTGTTTAATCATGAATGGATGTTGTACTTTGTCAAATGCTTTTCCTGCATCTATGGGAATGAATCATATGGTTCTTATCTTTCTCTTTTGGATGTGTTTTGTGAGTATTGAACTACTCTTGCAAACCAGGAATAAATTTCACTTACTTGTAGGGAATCTTTTTTTAAAAAATGTATTGTTGGATTTGACTTGCTAGTGTTTTGTTGAGAATTTTTTGCATGCATGTTCATGAGGGATATTGGCCACACTGTAGTTCTCTTTAGTGGTATCTTTATTGGGTTTTGGTATCAGGTAATGCTTCATAGAATGAACTTGGAAGTTATTCTTTTCTGTTTTTTGGAATAGTTTGAGAAGACTAAGTATTAACTCTTTCTTAAATGTTTGGTAAAATTCATATGTGAAGACATCTGGTCCTGGACCTCTGTTTCTTGGGAGTTTTTCAATTATCAAATTACTGATTCAATTTCACTGCTAGTAATAAGTCTGTTCAAATTCTCTTTCTATTTCAGTTTTGGCAGGTTATGTGTTTCTAAGAATTGATCCATTTCTCATAGGTTGTCCAATTTGTTGGCATATAGTTTTTCATAATACTGTAATTGTTTATATTTGCTATTTATCCTCTTTCATTTTTGGTTTTGAGTCCTTCCTCTTTTTTTTTTTTTCTTGTAAGTCTGGTTGGAGGTTATCAATTTTATTTCCTTTCCTTTTCTTTTTTTCAAATTTTTTTTTCTTCCTTCAAAGAACCAGCTCCTGGTTTCATTTATCTGTTTTACTGTTTTGTTTTTAGTTTCTATGTCATTTACTTCTGTTCTGATCTTTATTATTTCCTCCCTTTTGTTAGTTTTAGGTTTTGTTTTTTCTTTTTCTAAGGTTAGATTGAGATTTTACTTGTTTCTTGAGGTAAGCCTGTATTGCTATAAGCTCCCCTCTTAGAATAGCTTTTGCTGCCTCCCAAAGATTTTAGGCCATTATGTTTTCATGTACTTTTTTTCTTCTATTTCCTGGTTGGTCCACTCATTGTTTACTAGCATGTTACTTAGCCTTTATGTGTTTGAGATCTTTCCGTTTTTTTCTTGTGGTTAATTTCTAGTTTCACAGCATTTCAGGAAAGATGCATGGTATGATTTCGATCTTTTTGAATTTGTTGAGGCTTGTTTTGTGACTTAATATGTGATCTCTTCCAGGGAATGTTCTGTGTGTACTTGAAAAGAATGTGTATTCTGCTGTTTTAGGATGGAATGTTCTGAATATATCTGTTAAATCCATCTGTTCCATCATGTCATTCAAAGCCATTGTTTCTTTGTTTTTCTGTTTAGATGAATTGTCCGTTTTGTAAGTGTGGTGTTAAAGTCCCCTACTATTATTATAGAGTAGTTCTTTGTTATCAACTGTTTTATGTATTTGGGTACATAAATATTTATAATTATTAGATCTTTTAGGATTGTCCCCATTATTATATGTTGTTCTTTGTCTCTTGTTGCATTCTTTGTTTTAAATTCTATTTTGCCCAATTTAAATATTGCTATTCAAGCATTTTTGACACCATTTGCCTGATAGATGTTTCTCCATCCCCTCACATTCAGTCTGCAGATGACCTCAGGTCTGAAATGAGTCTCTTGTAGGCAACATAGACATGTCTTGGTTTTTCTGATCCATTCTGTTACCCTGAGTCTTTTGATTGGAACATTTAGTCTACTTACATTCAATGTAATTATTGATAGATATGTATTTATTGCCATTTTATTACCTGTTCTTTGGTTGTGTCTGAAGATTTTCTCTGATCTTTTCTTGTCTTTCTTTCCTTCATGGTTTGCTTATTTTTAGTGATATTTGGACATCTTTATCTTTATTCTTTGCCTGTTTAGTGGTGGTATTTATATATGATTAACCATTGGGTTCGCATATAACCTGTTCTGCAAATAGCAGTCTATATTTAGTTGATGGTCATTTAAATTTGAACCTGTTCTTTACTCTTCGCCTCCCTACATTTTAGGTGTATAAATGTCCTACATTGCACCCTTTTATATTGTAAATCTCTTCACTGATTTTTTTTTTAATTTTATAAATCTACTTAGTTTTACTGCTTTTCTGTGTCCTACTCCTCTTCTGCTCATGGTCTTTCCTTTCTACTCAGAGTTCCCTTTAACATTTCTTGTAGAGCTGGTTTAGTAGTGATGAACTCCTTTAACTTCTGTTTGCTAGAAGAGAGTTTCTCTCTCTTTTTATTCTGAATGATAGCCTTCCTGAACAGAATATTCTTGGCTTCACGATTTTTTCTTTCAGCACTTTGAATATATCATGGCACTCTCTTTTGGCCTTCAAAGTTTCTGCTGAAAACTCAGTTGATAGTCTTATGTGGTTTTCCTATGTCTTTTCTCTTGTTTTTTTTTTTTTGTTTGTTTTGTTTTTTTTAAGATTTTTATTTATTTATTTGACAGACAGATCACAAGTAGGCAGAGAGTCAGGCAGAGAAGAGAGGAAGGGAAGCAGGCTTCCTGCTGAGCAGAGAGCCCGATGCATGTCTTGATCCCAGGACCCTGGGGTCATGAGCTGAAGGCAGAGGCTTTAACCCACTGAGCCACCTAGGTGCCCCTCTTGTTGCTTTTAACATTCTTTTTATCACTACCTTTTGCCATTTTAACAACTATTTGTTTTGGTGAGGAAACTCCTTGGGTTGGTTTTTGTTGGTGGTTCTCGGTGCCTCCTGGATCTGGATGTCTGTTTCTTTCCCCAGATTTGGGAAAAATTTTCAGCTATTAGTTCTTTAAATAAAGGGTCTGCCTCCCTTTCTCTCTTCTCCTTCTGGGATCCCTATAATGTGAATATTGTCACAGTTGATGGTGTCACTGAGTTTCCTTAGTCTGTTTTCATTTTTTAATTATTTTTTCTCTTTTTTTTTTTTTCACTTCATTGCTTTTTATTACTCTATCCTCCAGGTCACTGATTCATTCTTCTGCTTTCTCTGGTCTATTTATTCCATCTAGTGGGGGGTGTGTGTGTGTGTGTGTGTGTGTGTGTGTGTGTGTTTAATTACAGTTACTGAGTTTTCCATCCCAAATTGCTTTTTTGTTTTTTCTCTTTTTTTGAGGGTATCACTGAAATCCTCCATCTTTTTTTCCAGTCCAAACAGTATTTTTATGAAATTACTTTAAATTCTCTATCAGGCACATTAAATCTCTATTTTGTTTCACTCTCTTGGTGTGATTTTTGCCCTGTTCTCTCATTTGAGACCTATTCTCCTGTCTCCTCATTTTGTCTAACCCTGTGTCTGTTTCTATGTGTTAAGAAAGAAGATCTATGCCTCCTGGTTTGGAAGCAGTGGTCTTATGAAGAAGAGGTCCTTTAGGGCCCTGCTGCATTACGTTACCAGTTTAGCAGAACCCGGCCCTTCAGGCATGTCTTCTATATGAGTTATGTGTGCCCTGCTGTTGTGGCTGAGCCAAATTTGCTTTCTGCTCAGTTGCCTGCTGTGGCTCTCTTTGCCTGCTGTGGACAGAGTTTGTTCCTTGTGTTTGTGGACTAGTCTAGAGCCACCTTGAGCCTGAGTTGAATCAGACCATGTGTTTGCCAGAGATGCAGTAGCACCAAACTGCAACAACAGGAACAACCCTGTGTTGTTGCTTTCACTGGTGGCCAAGGTCTGCTGTCACCCGATGTTTGCCCCTAGACCACTGCTGGGGTCACAGTTAAATCAGTGTGTAAGAAAAAAAAAATCAGTGTGTAAGATTATGTTCCCCTGGGCCTGGGGCAGGAGTCACTTTGAGATGGTACTGGCCCCTTGTTGGGGCTGACTGCATGCTGTTAGACTTGTAGCACCAGTTTAAAGTGTGTTGGGAGGGGGCAGATCTGCAGGAGAACCTAGGGGTAAGATGCATAGTACCAGCGAGGTCCCTAACGGTCTGCTGTAGCAAAGGAACTCTGACTGCCTGGGAGAACTCCTGCCCAAGCTGAATGGATGGGATGAGTCTACAGAAGGGCAAGGGGGCAGGGCATGCTGTTAGCAAGCTAGATGGAGAGGGTTTAGGATGTGCTGGTTCCTGCAGGTATCCATGTGTCTTGTCTGGGGAGTGTGGGCGAGAAATGGTGCTGACCAGCTCTTGGAGAAGTCTCCCAAATATCCTTGGCCCTCCAGCACACATTTTGGGATTAGTAAATAAATCTTCCTTCCATATACCTTAGCAGTTGTTTTTTTTTTTTTTTTTTTAAGATTTTACTTATTTATTTGACAGAGACACAGAGAGAGGGAATACAAGTAGGGGGGGAGCAGGAGAGGGAGAAGCAGGCTTCCCTTCAAGCAGGGAGCTTGATGTGGGGGCCTTGATCCCAGGACCCTGGGATCATGACCTGAGCCAAAGGCAGCCGCTTAACGACTGAGCCGCTCAGGTGCCCTACCTTAGCAATTTTTAAAAAATTGCTGCTCCTATGCTGTATCTCAGCAGGGTTCTTTGTTATGCTGGCCATTTAAGGGTGGGAATTCAGTTTCCTATGGCCCTGCACCTCCTCCAGAACCAATCCCACTGATTTGTCAAGTTTCCAGGGTTGAGCCCCACTGATTATAAGAACTTGTGAAGTTAAGTTCTAAGCCAAATGTTACGGCAGTTGGTCTTCCCAGTGTGGGTCCCCATGCCTAGGCGGCTGGGCTGGGGTCTGCTCCTCTCCTTTCTTCTCCATGCTTTTTCGTGTTCCTCCCTCCTGGAGATAGTCTCAAGGGTCAGTTTGGTTCCCTATGGTGTTCTTGCCTTGCCTTCTTTTCTTTTTCTTTCTTTCTTTCTTCCTTTTTTTAATGTGGGCTCTTCTCTACTATTAGTCTGGTCCACCAGTATTTAGGTCATTTTCTGGGTTTGTTACACTAACGCGGATGATGTCTGTGTGTATTCATGGGAGGAGGTTAACGTAGGATCATCGTACTCTGTCATCTTCTGTGTTTGTTTTGAAGTGCACTTTGTCTGATACTACTGCTACCCTGCCTGTTTTTATTTTGTTTTTGCTTCCATTGGTATCATCTATTCCAAGGCATTTCCATCCCTTCACTTTTGAGTCTGTATTTCTTTAAGTCTAGAGGGAATCTTCCAGACAGCAAATAGATGGATTTTGTTATTTATCCATTTAGCCAGCCTATGTCTTTGGAGCATTTCATACATTTATTAAAGTGATTATTAATAGGTTATGACTTATTTCAATTTTGTTAATTTTCTTCTAATTATTTTAGTTCCTCTCCATTCCTTTCTTCTTCTCCTTGTCTCTTCCCTTGTGGTTTGACAGCTTTCTTTAGTAGTTATGCTTAGATTCATTTCTCTTAATTTTTTGCGTATCCTAAGTTTTTGATTTGTAGTTACCATTAGGTTCATGTAGAACATTCTACGTGTATTCTCTAGCAGTCTATATTAAGTTGCTGGTCACTTAAGTTCAAACACATTCTAAAAGCATTACATTCCTATGACCCCGCCAGATTGTATACATATGATGTCATATTTTACATCTTCTTATTTTGTTTATCCTTGTGCTGATTTTTGTAAATATATTTGATATTACTGCTCTTGAGTTTTACCCTCCATACTGGTTTTAGAAGTGGTTAATCTATCACACTGAAGGTATGTTTGCTTTTACCCATGAAATGTTTCTCTTTCACAATTTTCTTCTATTTAAGAACTTATTTCATTTAGAGGATTCCCTTTAACATTTCTTGTAAGGCTGGTTTACTAGTGATGATCTCCTTTAACTTTTGTCCAGGAAACTTTATCTCTCCTTCAATTCTGAATGATAGATAACCGGCCAGATAATGTTCTGGGTTGTAGGTTTTCTTGCTTTAAGCGCTTTGAATATGTCCTGCCACTCCCCTCTACCCTGCAAAGCTGCTTCTGAGGAATCAGCTGATGGAGTTATGGGGTTTCTCTTGTATGTGACCTGTTTTCTTTTAACGTGTTGCTTTTAAGATGATCTCACCACTGCTTTCTGCCATTTTAATTATGTCTCATAGGGTGGTCCTCCGTGGGTTCGTCTTGTTTAGGGCTCTCTGATTCCAGGACCTGGATGTTTGTTTCCTTTCTCAGATAAGAGAAGTTTTCAGCTATTTCTTCAAATAAGTTTTCTCCTCTTTTTTTTTCTTCCCCCCTCC
This sequence comes from Meles meles, assembly GCF_922984935.1. Lineage (NCBI taxonomy): Eukaryota > Metazoa > Chordata > Mammalia > Carnivora > Mustelidae > Meles > Meles meles. The sequence continues at coordinate 67,845,214 of NC_060072.1, forward strand.
TCCTCCTGGGATCCCTAAAATGCAATGCTGTTAGGTTTGGTGTTGCAGCGTTTCCTTAACCTATTCTCATATATTATTGTTATTATTAATTGTTACTGTTGCTGTTCTGATTGGTTGCTTTGTATTGACTTGTCTTCCAGGTCACTGATCTATTCTTCTGCATCCTCTAATCTGCTGTGGATTTCCTCTAGTGTTTTTTTCTTTTAGTTATTGAATACTTCCATTCTGCGTTTAAAAATATTTTCTCCTTGTTTTAGTTTCACTAGTTCATTCACTCTTTTCTCAAGTCCAGTGAGCATCTTCATAGCCATTATCTTGAACTCTTAATCAGGCATATTGCCTATTTCCATTTCATGTAGCTCTTTTACTGTGATTTTGTGCCTTGTTCCTTCATTTGGGACATACTCCTGTCTCATCCTGTCTAGCTCTTTATGTTCATTTCTGTGTATTAGGTAGGTCAGCTACATCTCCTGGTCTTGAAAGTAGTGGTCTTGTGCCTAAGAGGTCCTGTGGAGCCCTATAGAACAGTATCCCCTGCCCAGCAGAACCCAGTACACCAGGGGCGTCCCCTATGTGGGATTTTATGTGCCCTCCTATTGTGGCTGAATTGTGAATGCTTTTAGCTCAGCTGAGTGTAAGGACCTGATTTATTGGCTATGAGCACATAGGGCAGGGTTTGCTCCCTCTTCTGTTGAGAGGTCTGCCTGTGGCTGCCATGGGCTCATTGGTGGGCCGGGAGGGCTGTCAGCTTAACAGCCTGTGATTAGCCTCTCTGCCACAGCAGCAGACACATCATGGCCAGAGCTTGCCCCTGGAGCGGCCAGACCTCTTAACTTCTGGAGCAGGAGGAATGCTGGTATATGGGGTTATCTCCTTCCCCTCCCAACCCCTTATCCAGGACATGGCTGCCTTCCAGCTCTGGTGGGACAGGAACCACTCTGAAGGGATGTTTGCCGAGGTGGACAGTTCTGCAGAGGAACAGCCGGGTCTTGCATGTGGAGCTAGCATGGTGCTAGCATGGTAGATGGAGAATGTTAGCACTGGCTTCCCAAAACACCCAGTCTCTAGTGTGGAGAAGGGGAAAGAAAGGGTGACCTCCACCAGTTTTGTTCTTGGAGAAGTCTACAGATCCCTGCCCTTCCAGCACACATACTGAGATTAGTCAGTAAATCTGCTTCACATATACCCCAGGTGCTTTTCAAACTGCTATTTTGTGCTATCTCCTGGGCTGAGTTATTTAGTATGCTGACCCTTTAAGGACAGGGACTGGATTTCCTATTGTTCTCTGGTTCTCCTGGTGTTACTCCCGTGATTTTTAAAGCTCTCAGAGTTAAGCGCCAGTGATTTTTCAAAGCTAGGCATAATGGGGACTCATCTTCCTAGTGTGGGTCCTTGTACCAAGAGTGCCTGGTGTGGTTTTTGATCCTCTTCTCTGTGCTTGTGATGTCCGTTCTGTTTGTGGCTAGTTGCATTGGAGGTTTGGTTCCCAATGATGTCACTACCCCTCCTCTCCTTTTCCATCTGGCCCTCTCTCTAACTAGCTGTGGAAGATCTGTTCTTTCAGGGTTCAGGTGTATTGTCAAAGTTAGTTGTATAAGTGTAGTCGTTAACCTTAGTATGTCTGTGGGAAAAGGTGAGCTCAGGGTCCTCCTACTCTGATATCTTCCTGTCAGCTATTAGGTTTTAAATTTTCTAATAAAGAGTGAACTCACGAAATCCTAGGGAACTTATCCTTGACATTTCCTTTTTTTTTTTCTTCTTCTTGTCTATCCACCTCTTCTCCCAGTAAGTCCATTCTGAGTGTCCCCCTCGTGGTCAGGGCTGGAGACAGGGCTAATCCTGGCTCATTACGGCAGAATAAAGGCTGCTCCCTGTGGTTGGTCATACCTTACAGTTAGTTCTCCATAAGATCTTCTCCACTCACACATTTTCCGTTCTTTGACATGAAGTTTTAATGAGGTAAACCCTAAACCAAATCAAAAACTTCCTTTAATATTGAACACCTTTTCAATGTGTATCAAGAGCAACTCACTCAAGGCGGTGACAGAAAAGTTTGAAGTGTGTGAAGAGAAGCAACAACCTTCTGTTGCCTCCCTGAGGCTCATTAGTGGCATATTGTGAACTGATGCAGACCTACAGCTTTCTCAAGCAATATTTGGTAGCTTGGTGTAGGAATAGGGTTATCAGAGAGCTGAACTCATCCAGAGCTGGGATTTTCTAGAGTTAAATGAGATCAAAAGGCAGAGGGGCCAGGAAGTGGAGAACATTGATTAAAAAAAAAAAAAAAATCAGTGAAATGATAGACTTAGTGGGCCAGTCCATGTTTAGGAAGAAGAAAAGATTTTGTGTACGGAGAGGGTTGTGGAGGGAAGCATGAGGAGAGGAGATGAGTAGGGAAAGAATGAGGGCTATCATAGGAGTGGTCATCTTAATGAAGATTAAAGAACAGAAGGGAGGAATTTTTTCCTACCCCCTTTAACAAAAAGAATATAACTCTCTGGGGATGTGGTTCTCAACTTGGTATGTGGAAGATTGTGATCCTCCCCCTCAGGACATTTGGTGCTGTCTGGAGACGTTTTTGTCAAACTAGGTTTGCTACTGGCATCTGGTGGGTACAGGCCAGGGATTCTGCTAAACATCCTACAGTATATGTGATGGACTCCCACATTGAAGAATTATCCAGCCCAAGTGGAGAAACCCTGCTCTGGAGAGTGTCATTGTAATCCAAAAACTATGAAATGTCCCTCAAAATGGAAACATCACCTGGGATTTTAAAGATCTGCCTAGCTAAGGAACACATATTTATTTATTTATTTATTATTTATTTATTTATTTATTTATTTTTTAGCACCGTCACACTGCTAGGAAGGTGAATATGAAGGTCTAGAAGAGGGCAGGCAGATTTCAGGAACCCCTTGGAGCATGGTGGTTGTGACTGGAGACTTCAAGCCACCAGATGCCTGGTACGAGATGCTGCTGCTGTAAAGCAGACAGCCTCCTCCAGAGGCTCAGCCACTGGGCTCTGCCCATGGTGTAGGACGTCCCTCCAATCTGCAGAGCAGAGATGCCCTTTTATTTAACTTGGAGGCACCCCCACTACTTAAAATGTCCTCTTTCTATTTATATAAGTTGTGATTGCTCTCTTCGCTGGGGAATGGCTCCATTATTTTCTCAAAGTGCCGCAGATATTAGTCAACTTCATAGTTATACTCTTATCCTGTTATTTTTTTATTTGTTATTTATAGACCAGTCATCTAAATCTAATGACAAAAGAGAATGAATCCTTTTTAGTTGTTTTCCTGAAAATGCTAGCAAATTCTTTTTGTGTTCTAAAAATACATAGGCAAGTCGCCCTCTTAGCGCAGTAGGCAGCGCGTCAGTCTCATAAAAATACATAGGCAACTTCTGTACTCTATTTTTGCTAGAGAGGGAGGGTCACTTCTAATTGCTCATTAGATGTTACATTTGGAAAATGGTCCTGTATTCTCAAGTGTGGGGAAATTCCATTATTACCAATATCATACAGAACGAGGAGCCTCAGTGAATCTAATAGCAGACCAGAACAAGGGCAACAGTTCTCAAGTTTGTGTGTATTGGACTCACCGGGAGGATTTGTTAAAGCATACAGATTGCTGGGATCTGTTCAGATAGTTTCTGAATCAGACCTAGGGTGAAATCCAAGAATTTGTATTTCTGACAAGCTCCCAGGTGATGCTGATGTTACTTATCTGGGCTCGCATATGGAGAACCTCTGTGGATTTATACACGATTTTTCATGAATTCTTCTGTTTTAATGCTAGGTTATATTTAAGAAATCCTCTCATGGTTCAGTATCATATAATACTGTTTGAAAAAAGCTGCATTGAATTTTTTTTTTTTTTAAAGACTTTATTTGACAGACAGAGATGACAAGTAGGCAGAGAGGCAGGCGGTGTGGGGCGGGGTTGGGGGGTGGGGAAGCAGGCTCCCCTCTGAGCAGAGAGCCCAATGCGGGGCTCCATCCCAGGACCCTGGGATCATGATGTGAGCCGAAGGCAGAGGTTTTAACCCACTGAGCCACCCAGGCGCCCCAGCATTGGATTCTTTTGAGGTATTCCTGTGAACTCTCACATCTGAATGAAAAACGTTAAGCCTTAAGATGTTTTGTAAACTTGCATGTTCATAGCAACTGTTGCTATGATTTTTAATGACTTATTTCCTATAATGTCTTGAAAAGGCCAATTTAATAAATGCTCACCAAAACTGCATTTTTTTTTTAATTTATTTGAGAGAGATTTGAGAGAGCATGTGAGGAACTGCCGAGGGAGAGAAAGAAGCAGGCTCCCTGCTGAGCAGGGAGCCCCCATGCAGGGTTTAATCCCAGGACCCTGAGATCATGACCTGAGACGAAGGCAGACACTTAACTGAGTGAGCCACCCAGGTGCCCTCTAAAGCCATATCTATATAAACCCCTAAATATCCAGAGCTAAAATAGGAGCTAGACTCCAGGTAGTGGGTCTGAGTGACCTGTTCCTCCTTTGTATAAAATAAGAGGTGGATATCTACAAAAGGGATAACAACATCCCTTTTGGGGCACCTGGGTGGCTCAGTTGGTTAAAGTCTGCCTTCAGCTCAGGTCATGATCCCAGGGTTTTGGGATGGAGCCTGTGTCAGTCTCTCTGCTCAGCCTGCTACTTAGCTGGGAGCCTGCTTCTCCCACTGCCTGCCACTCCCCCTGCTTGTGCTCTTTCTCTCTCAATCTCACATCTCAGGAATTCTGCTTTACCTAGTGTTTTTGTAAATGTTTTCAAGGACAACATGGAAAAATTCATTTCATCTAATACGTTGCCTCAATCACTTATGAGTGGTTGCTTGGAAAGCTCTGAGTTGGGAAGGGTTTGAAAGCCCAGTTGAGTTGTACAAATGCTATCCATGTATTAAATTTCTTCTAAATATTTAGGATAGTTTTTTTCCTCATAATTCTTATGCAGCTACAATAGTTTGGCAAAGTAATGATTTGTAAATAAAATTTCCTTATTTCAAGAAATTCTCTGAGGTTTACAAAATTCATTTCAATAGGAGTCCTAGTTAGCACAATCAGAGAAGAAAAAGAAATGAAATGCATCCAAATTTGTAAGAAAGAAATTAAACTGTGGCTATTTAAAAAAAAAAAGAAGTCACTATTTGCAGATGACATGTGATACATGGAAAACCCTAAATACTCCAATTAAAACATATTAGAAATAATAAACTTGCAGAATACAAAATTAATACACAGAAATCCATTGTGTTTCTATAGACAAATAACAAATTAGCAGAGAAATTAAGGAAGCAATCCCATTTACAATTCCACCAAAAAGGATGAAATACCTAGGAATAAATTTAACTAGGGGTGGAAGACCTCTGCTTTGAAAACAATGAAACATTGAAGCGGCTGGGTGGCTCAGTCCCTGCTTGGCTGGCCGCTGCTTCTCCCTCTCTCATTCCCCCTGTTTGTGTTTCCTCTCTCGCAGCATCTCTCTATGTCAAATAAATAAATAAAATCTTTTTAAAAAACAAAAAGCAAAAACTATGAAACTGATGAAAGAAATTGAAGATGACCCAAACCATGCTCATGGGTTCGAGTAATTGCTTTTGGTTAAAGGCAATCACCATCAAAATGTAAATAGCATTTTTCGCAGAACTTGAACAAATAATCTTCAAATTTGTATGGAACAAAAACAAACAAAACCCCTGAAGCAATCTTGAGAAAGAAGAACAAAACTGGACGTATCACAAGCCCAGGTTTAAAGATACATTACAATGCTGCAGTAATCAAAACAGAATGGTATTGGCACAGAAAATATAGATCAGTAGAATAGGACAGTGAACCCAGAAATAAACCCATGATTATATGGTCATTAGTCTATAACAAAGGAGGTAACACTAGGCAATGGGAAAAAAAAAAAGTCTCTTCAACAAATAATGTTGGGAAAATTGGACAGCTACATAAAAAAGAATGGAACTGGACCACTTTCTTACACTCTATACCCCAAAAACCTCAAAATGGATTTAAGGTCTGAATGTTAGGACTGAAACCATAAAAATCCTACAAGAGAGCAGAGGTAGTCGTTTCTGACACTGGCAATAGCAACATTTTTCTTTCTTTCTTTTTAAGATTTTGTTTATTTGAGAGAGAGAGTGAGAGAGAAAGAGAAGGAGCAGGAGGAGTGGCAGAGGGAGAGGAAGAAGCAGGCTCCCCGCTGATCAGGGAGCCCAAGAGAGGGCTCAATCCCAGAGCTCATGGATCACAACTGGAGCCAAAGACCGACGCTTGACTGACTGAGCCACCGAGGCTCCCTGGTAGCAACCTTTCTCTACATGTGTCTCCTGAGGCAAAGGAAAAAAAAGCAAATGCAAACCATTGGGACGACATCCAAATAAAAAGTCTCTGCACAGCAAAGGAAATAACAAAACAAAAGGACTATCTGCTGAATGGGAGAAGATATTTGCAAATGGTATATCCAATAAAGGGTTAATATCCAAAATATATAAAGAATTATGACTCAACACCAAAAAGACAATCCAATTTAAAAATGGGCAGAAGGCATGGACATTTCTCCAAAGAAGACATCTGGACGGCTAACAGACACAGGAAGAGATGTTTAACATTACTCATCAGGGAAATACAAATTAAAACCTCAGTGAGCTATCACCTCACACCTGTCAGAATGGCTAGAATCAAAACCACAAACAAGTGTGGTGAGGATGCGAAGAAAAAGGAATTTCTTGCACACTATTGGTGGGAATGCAAACTGATACAGCTACTCTGGAAAAGAGTATGGAGGTTTCTCGAAAAATTAAAAGTAGGATTACTGTGTGATCCAGTTATTTCACTACTGGATATTTACTCAAGGAATACAAAAACACTAATTTGAAAAGATGTTTGCCCTCCTGTGTTTGTTGCAACATTATTTACTATAGACAAATTATGGAAGCAACCCAAGTGTCCATCCATAGACGAACTGATAAGAAAGATATAGTGTATATATACTATGGAATATTAACTGGTCATAAAGAATAAAATCTTGCCATTTACAACAACATGGATGGATCTAGAATATATAATGCTAAATGGAATGAGTCAGAGAAAGGTATATGATTTCACTCATTTGTGGAATATAAGAAAACAAACAAACAAAGAAAAAGACAAAAACAGACTCTTAAATACAGAGAACAAACTGGTGGTTACCAGAGAGAAAGTGGGGTGAGGGGATGGATGAAATAGATGAAGGAGATTAAGAGTACACTTACAGCTATGAGCATTGAGTGATGTGTAGAATTGTTGAATCCCTATATTGTATAAATGAAACTAACATAACATTGTTAATTATACTGGAACGGATGAATAAACAAATGGCAACAGACTCGAATGGACATTTCTCCGAAGAAGATACACAATGGTCAACAAGCATATGAAAAGATGGGTAACACCAAGCAAATCAAAACCACAACGAGATAACACCTTACACCCATGAGGATGGCCACTATTAAAAAACAAACACACAAAACAAACATACAAAAAAAAAAACCCCACAAAATAAGAAGTGTTGGTAAGAAAGTGGAGAAATCAGAATCTTAGTGAATTGATGGTAGCAATATAAAATGGTGCAGTTGGGGCACCTGGGTGGCTCAGTGGGTTAAAGCCTCTGCCTTCAGCTTAGGTCATGGTCCCAGGGTCCTGGGATCGAGCCCCACATCGGGCTCTCTGCTCCGCGGGAAGCCTGCTTCCTCCCCTCTCTCTGCCTGCTTGTGATCTCTGTCTGTCAAATAAATAAATAAAATCTTAAAAAAAAAATAAAATGGTGCAGTCACTGTGGAAAAGAGTATGATGTTCTAAGAATTAAAAATAGACTTACCATATGATCCATCAGTCCTGCTTCTGAATATATATCCAAAAGGAATTGAAAGCAGGATAATCTTGAAGACTTATTTGCATACCCATGTTTATAGCAGTATTATTTGCAATAGCCAAGAGGCAGAATGAATAAAGAAGAGGTGGTACATACATAAAACAGAATCTTCTTTTCCTTTAAAAGGAAGGAAATCCTGTCATGTGCTACAACGTGGATGAAACTTGAGGACATTTTGCCAAGTGAAATAAGCCAGTCACAAAAAGAAAGTGTATGATTCCACTTAGATGAGCTATCTAAAGCAGTCAAACTTACAAAGAGGAATTGTGGATGCCAGGGGCTGGGAGGAAAGGAAACAGAGTTGTGCAGTGGGTACAGAATTTCAATCTTACAGAATGAAAAAGCTCTAGAGATGTTTTACAACAATGAGAATACAGTTAACACTGCAGAACTGCATACTTAATATAAAAATGGTTAAGATGGTGACTTTTTATAATTACAAAAACCTTAGAAATTGTTGTCCCTTAAATTACGGAGGGTGAGGGAAAGGCAGAAAGACCCTAAAAGTCCCGGAATAAATCAAAGGGATTACTACAATACAAGGTTAAGAATACCAGTGTGGGCTGTGTGGGTCTGGATTCCGACTCTACTGCTCATGAGCTGGGAAACATTGTTGTCAAGGTATCGAACTCTCTGAGCCTTAGTTCCCCCATGTGTAAAAAGAGCAATACCAGCATTTATCTTCAGTCATTAGGCCGCTTAAATTAATACATGTAGAAGGCTTAGGAACTTGCCTCCCATGGTAAGAATTTAATAAAGGCTAGATGTTATGCTCTTAGAACATCAACAACTCAGGAGAATGGAGACTGTATTATTGGATGGGTTGTTCCAAGAATAAATGTATCCTATACCAATATATTCTCTATATAAATACAAGTATGGAAGAATGCCAAACCCATCAACACCATCCCTGAAAAGGAATTCATTGTTTTAAGTGATGATGTGCAACCTGATAAAATAAAAACTTAGTAGTTTTTGTTCTGACTTCAACATTTCCTCTATTTTCACTGTCTTAAAAGTATTTCATAAGTAAATATATAGAAAATTGCTATTTCAAAAACTTTCAGGATAAAAAAGTGTAGGGAAATTAAAACATCCTTTTATCCAAGTCCTGTGACTGGGCCCAGAGTTAAACTGATGTAAGACAGATTAGCAAGAGAAAGGTATTCGAATTTAATATTTTTATGTGGACATGGGAATCTTCAGAAGGACAATGATGAACTAAAGAAGGTTTTAGGCCCCAAAAGCTACATATCTTTTTACACAAACAACGGTAAATTGTAGAAATATGATAAGATATAAATTAGGTTAGGTCCAGTGAATTGTGGAATAGGGACTAGTGAATCTATGGGGAAACTAATGGGAAATCGGGGTTATTTTTGTAGATTTGCTTATGAAGGTCAGTTTCGCCATTGATTCTCAATCTCTGCTGATAGGAATTTTCTTCTCTTATACAGAGAGGATACCTTTCTCGTTGGGAAACCTTGTCTCATTTGGGAAATTTTAGGTAGAAAGGGGGAGGGCAGAGAGCCCTTTCCACACTTTGTTTCTCAAGTGCCTTCGGCTCAAAATAACCCATGTGCCAAAGTGTCATATTTTGAGGAGGCATGTTCTGAAACCCTTCAGAAGATACAGTGATACACCACCAAATAATGAAAAAATTCATTTCAAAGTCCATTATTAATTTAAGCACTTTGATACTGGTGAAAAGACAGCCAGATTAATGGGTGAGAAGCCCCTCCCCACACATACAGCACCACTACCGCAACCCCCCCTCCTTTCCAAACAGGTCCCTGAATAGGTAAAAACGTAACAGTTGGTAAAGGTAACATAACAGAACAGCGGGGGAAAGGAAGGAGTAGTTACTGAATGTTTCTGGGGCAAGTGGCTAATATTTGAGAAAAATTAGACTTCTGTATCTCATTACAGACTAAACTTCAGCTAGATCAAAGACTTCAGTATAAAATTATGAAAACACATGACACCTAGAAGGAAACGTGGTTGTGTATTTATCTGATCTTGGGGAGGAGAAGTTTTTGAGTGTAGAAGCAAGCAAAACCAAACTTTTGTTGAAGGATGTTAACCGCCATATTACCCATAATAGTAACATTTTCCAAATATCCTATATGTTTCATAATTAGGAGAATATTTAAATTGTGGGCTACCACTTCTAAACTCATTCTGTGCCAATCAAAAAGTGGCAATCAAAGCAAATTAAGAGATAGAAGTACTATAATAGGTTAAATGAAAGCTGTACATGGTTGCTCTGGACAATAATTACAAGTTAGGGACACCTGGGTGGCTCAGGTGGTTAAGTGTCTGCCTTCAGCTCAGGTAATGATCTCAGGTTCCTGGGATCAAGCCATGTGTTGGGCTCCCTGCTCAGTGGGGAGCCTGCTTCTCCCTCTGCCCCTCCCTTCCCCTTGTGCATGTGCTCTCTCTCTCTCTCTTTCTAAGATGAATAAATCTAAAAAAAAAAATTCTTTAAGAAAATTTTTTATTTTTAAGAGTTAATGCTTTTTATTACTAAATGACTTTTAATCAATACACATGTTCATTTCATACAAAAATAGGGGAATAATAGATCCTGGTTGTACAATTTTATAACTTAAATGAAATCATCAGAATTTCAAGGCCTAGGAAAAAAGATAAACAGATTACCAAAGTGCTAATTGTGCTTTTTCACTAGATGGTGAAATTATAAGTGAATTTTATTTTCTTAGCACTTTCCTGTATTCTTGAATTTTCAACAGTGAGGATAAAGTTCTCTTGTAATCAGAAAAAAATAAAGCTAATGTTACTACAAAGAATTAGAATAGTGTTCTACTGTGAATAATATGAATTTGATCATTTTACATATAAACTAATATGTTTCCATTTCCCTCCCAAGAATGACTATTTCAGGAACTGTAACATTTTCTTGACTTTTGTTAATTCAAATAGAACACTATGGGCGTCCAAATAATTTTAACAATTGGCTAACTATGTGCTGTTGGTCTAGATGTCCATTCTGGTAGATGAAAAACCTTTTTGGTTATTGCTCTCTCAACCAAGTATAAAATAAAGTTTTTTCATTGACACAACTGACTTAACATTGTATTGATTTCAGGTGTAAAATCTAATGATTTGCTCTATTTGTGTATTGTGAACAATCAGTCTGGTTAACATTCATCATCATGCAGAGCTACAATTTTTTTTTCTTATAATGGGAACTTTTAAGATCTACTCTCAGCAGCTTTGAAATATACAGTACAGTAATATTAGCTACAGTCACCATGCTGTACATTGTATCCCCAGGATGTTTTCATTTCACAGGGGGAAATTTGTACATTCTGACCACCTTTACCATTCCCTAGCCCTGCCTCCAGCAACCACCAGTCTGTGCTGAGCTTGATTTTGTTGTGTTTTGTTTGATTGCACTTATCAGTGAGGTCCTATGGTACTAGTCTTTCTCTGATCTGTTTCACTTAGCATAATGCCCTCAAGATACATCCATGTTGCCACAAATGGCAAGATATCCTTCTCTTCTGAGTGGATAATTGTGGGCGCACGCGCACAGGCGCGCGTGTGTGTGTGTAGACACACATATAACCCATTTTCTCTGTCCATTCATCCTAAGCGGTTGTGTCCTTGTCTTGGCTATTGAAGACAATGCTGCAGTGAGCGTCAGGGCACAGATCACCTATCCAGTTAGTGTTTTCGTTTTCTTCTGTAAATACTCAGAAGCAGAATTGTTGAATCATATGTTCTATTCTCAATTTTTAATTTCTTGAAATATAGTTGACATACAATATTAGTGTCAGGTGTACAACATAGTGACTTGATAATTTTATACATTATGCCTTGCTTACCATGGTAAGTGTAGTTGTGATTTGTCACCATATAAAGTTACCACAATATTACTGATGTTTCCCATGCTGTACTTCTTTTTTCTTTTAAGATTTTATTTATTTATTTGATAGAGATCACAAGTAGATAGGCAGGCAGAGAGAGGGGGAAGCAGGCTCCCCGCTGAGCAGAGAGCCCAATGTGGGACTCGATCCCAGGACCTTGAGATCATGACCTGAGCCGAAGGCAGCGGCTTAACCCACTGAGCCACCCAGGCACCCCTCCCATGCTGTACTTTTTATCCTTGTCACTTACTTATAACTGGAAATTTGTACCTCTTTATTCCCTTCGCTCCCTTCACCCCTCCCTACTCCCCTTCCCTTTTGACAACCACCAGTTCTCTATATCTGTGAGCCTATTTGTTTTGTTCTGTTATTTAATTTCCACATGTAGGGGGTGCCCCAGTGGCTCAGTTGGTTGAGCTACCGGCCCTTGGTTTTAGCTCAGGTCATGATCTCAGGGTCATGGGATAGAGCCCCATGTCTGGTTCCGTGCTCAGCAGGGAATCTGCTTAAGATTCTCTCCCTTCCCTGTGCCCCTCCCTCCCACCACTCATGCTCTCTCTTAAAAGAATAAGTAAATCTTAAAAAAAAATTCCACATATAAGTGAAATCATATAGTATTTGTCTTCTCTGACTTATTTCACTTATCATGCTCTCTAGGTCCATCCATGCTGTCATGAATGGCAAAATTTCATTGTCGCCACTGAATAATATTCCATTGTCTATAAATATCACATCTACTTTATCCATTCTTCTGTGTATGGACATCCAGTTTGCTCCCATAGCACCACAGGGGTGCGTAGAACTCTTTCTTTCTTTCTTTTTTTTTTCTTAAAGAGAATGAGAGCATGAGAGGGGGGAGAGTCAGAGGGAGAGGCAAACTCCCTGCTGAGCAGGGAGCCCAATGTGAGACTTGATCCTGGGATTCCGGGATCATGACCTGAGACAAAGGCAGTCTCCCAACCAACTGAGCCACCTTGGGGTGCATATATATATTTTTTGAATTGTGTTTTCATATTTGTTAGGTAAATACCCAATGGTGAAATTACTGGATCTATTAATTTTCTGAGGCACCTCCATGCTGGTTTCCATAGTGGCTGTACCCATTTACATTCTGACCAACAGTGCACAAGTGTTCCCTGCTGTACCCATTTACATTCTGACCAACAGTGCACAAATGTTCCCTTTTCTCCGCATCCTCACTGACACTTGCTATTTCTTATCTTTTTGATATGTCATTCTGACTGGTGCGAGGTGGTTTCTCACAGTGGTCTTGGTTTACATTTCCCTGATGATGAGTGATGATGAGTACATTTTCAAGTATATGTTGGCCACTATATGTCATCTTTGGAAAAGTGTCTATTCAACATACTCTGCCCATTTTTTTAATTGGATTGTTTGTGGTTTTGTTGTTGTTTGCCATTAAGTTGTTTGTGTTTGTCATATACCTTGGGTATTAATTCTTTATCAGATATATGATTTGCAAATATTTTCTCCCCTTTAATAGGTTTTGTTGATGGTTTCCTTGCTGTGCAGAAGCTTTTCAGAGTGAAGTTTAATAGATTCAAATTTGTAATCTGTTTCAAGTTGATTATTGTGAGTAGGCTCAGATGGGGTCCAATTTTATTCTTTTGCATATGGCTGTCCAGGTTTGCCAGTACTACCTATTAAAGAAACTGTCTTTCCCATTTTATATTCTTGACTCCTTTGTTGTGATTTAATTGACCATATACCTATGGATTTGTGGTTGGGCCTTCTATTCTGTTGATCTGTGTGTCTGTTTTTTACACTAATACCTAACTATTTGGTTACTGTAGCTTGGTAATATAGTTTGAAATTGGAAAGCATGAGGCCTCCAGCTTTGCTCTTCTTACTCAAGACTGCTTTGGCTATTCAGGGTCTTTTGTGGTTCCATACGAATGTTTAGGATTGCTTCTTAGATTGCTTCTTCTATTTCTGTGAAAAGTGTTTTTTGGAATTCTGATAGGGATTGCATTGAATCTATATATTACTTTTGGTAGTCAGGACATTTTAACAATATTTGTTCTCCTGATCAATGAGCGTGGAATATCTTTTGATTCATTTATATCATCTTTAATTTCATTCATCAGTGTTTTATAGTTTTCAGAGTACAGGTATTTCTCCTTCTTGGTTAGGTTTATTCCTAGGTATTTTATTTTTGGTGTAATTATAAATGGGATTTTTTTCTTTCTGCTACTTCATTATTAGTGTATAAAGATGCAACAGATTTCTGTGTACTGGCTTTTGTATTTTGCAACTTTATCGAATTCATTTATCTATCCTCATCTCCAGTTTTTTGGATTTTCTATGTAGTATCATGTTATCTGCAAATAGTGACAGTTTTACTTCTTCCTTACCAATTTGGATGCCTCTTACTGCTTTCTCTGTGAGCTTGCTGTGGCTAGGACTTCCAGGACTATATTGAATAAAAGGGGTGAGAGTGGACATCCTTGTCTTGTTCCCATTCTTAGGGAAAAATATTCTCAACTTTTCACTGTTAAGATGTTAGCTACAGGTTTTTCACATACGGCCTTTATTAAATTGAGGTAGGCTTCCTGTAAACCTACTTTGCTGAGGGTTTTTTTTGTCACAAATGGATGTTGTATTTTGTCATGCTTTTTCTGCATCTATTGAAATGATCATATGGTTTTTATCCTTTCTCTTGTTGATGTAATGTAACACGTTGATTTGCAAATACTGAACCACACTTGCATTCCAGGAATAAGTCCCACTTTATCATGGTGAAGGATTTTTTTAATATATTATTGGATTTAGTTTGCTAACATTTTGTTGAAGAGTTTTACATCTGTTCATCGGAGATATTGTCCCCCCCCTTTTTTTTTGGTAGTGTCTTTATCTGGTTTTGGTATCAAGGTAATGCTGGCCTCATAAAATAAATTTGAAGGTTTTCCTTCCTCTTCTATTTTTTGGAATAGTCTGAGAATAGGTATTAATTCCTCTTTCAAATATTTGGTAGAATTCACCTGTCAAGCCATCTGGTCCTGAACTATTTTTGGTTGTTGGGAATTTTTTTTAAAAAGTTTTTTTTTTATTTATTTGAGAGGCAGGGCACTAGAAAGCAGAAGTGGGGAAGAAGGAGAAGCAGGCTCCCACAGAGCAGGGACCCTGGGATCATGACCTGAGCTGAAGGCAGCATTTAACCGACTGAGCCACTGAAGCACCCCATTTGTTGGGAATTTTTTTTTACTGATTCAATTTTATTGCTGGTAATTGGTCTGCTCAAATTTTCTGTTTCTTCCTGATTCGGTTTTATGAGGTTATGTTTCTAGGAATTTATCCATTTCTTCTAGGTTATTCAATTTTTTGACATATAATTTTTATAATATTTTCTTATAATCTTTGTATCTCTGTGGTGTTTTTTCATTTCTGATTTTGTTTATTAGAATCAATCCCCCCCCCCCCCCCCATCATCTGGAATAAGGTTTATCAATTTGATCTTTTCAAAGAGCCAGCTCCGGTATCATTGATCTGTTCTTTTTGTTTGTTTCTCTTTTGTTTATTTCGGAGTACTTTTTATTAGTTCCTTCCTTCTACTGGTTTTGGGTTTTGTTTGTTTTTCCTTTTGTAGCTCCTTTAGGTGTAAGGTTAAATTATATTGAGATTTTTCTTGCTTCTTGAGGTAGGCCTGTATTGCTATAAACTTCCCTCTTAGAATAACTTTTGCTGCATCTTAAAGATTCCAGATCATTGTGTTTTTCATTTGTCTCCATGTATTTTTTATTTCCTCTTTGATTTCTTGGTTGACCCATTCATTGTTCAGTAACATGTTATTTAACCTCCATGTATTTGTATTCTTCCCAGATTTTTTCTTGTGGTTAATTTCTTGTTTCATAGCATTGTGATTGGAAAAGATGCATGATATAACTTCAATCTTTTTGAATTCGTTATGACATGTTCTGTGGCCTAACATGTGACCTATTCTGGGAACATTTCCACGTTCTCTTGAAAAGACTGCATTCTGGAATGTTCCGAATATATTTGTTAGTTGCATCTGGCCCAATGTGTCATTCTAAGCTACTGTTTCCTTGTTGAATTTCTGTTTGGATGATCTACCCGTTGGTATAAATGGGATGCATAAGTCCTCTGCTGTTTATTGTATTAGTATCAATTGCTTCCCTTAAGTTTGTTATTAGCTCGGGCACCTGGGTGGCTCAGTGGGTTAAGCCTCTGCCTTTAGCTCAGGGAGCCTGCTTCCCCCTCTCTCTCTGCCTGCCTCTCTGCCTACTTGTGATCTCTCTGTCAAATGAATAAATAAAATCTTTAAAAAAATTTTTTTTCAAAGTTTGTTATTAGCTGCTTTGTCTTTAGATGCTCCCATGTTGGCTACTAAATATTTACAATTGTTACAACTACTTATTGGACTGTTTCTTTTGTTATGTTGTGTCCTTCTTTGTTACATGTTACAGTCTTTGTTTTAAAGTCTACTTTGTCCAGTGTAAGTATTGCTACCCCAGCTTTACATGATAGATGATTCTCTATCCTTTTACTTTTTAAAAATATTTTATTTATTTGACAGAGAGAAATCACAACTAGGCAGAGAGGCAGGCAGAGAGAGGAGGAAGCAGGCTCCCCGCGGAGCAGAGAGCTCAATGCGGGACTCGATCCTAGGAGCCTGGGATCATGACCTGAGCCGAAGGCAGAGGCCCTAACCCACTGAGCCACCCAGGTGCCCCAATACTTTTACTTTTATTAAAAAAAAATTTTTTTTAAGATTTTATTTATTTGACAGACAGAGATCACAAGTAGGTAGAGAGGCAGGCAGAGAGAGAGAGAGGAGGAAGCAGGCTCTCCACTGAGCAGAGAGCCCGATGCAGCGCTCGATCCCAGGACCCTGAGATCATGACCAGAGCCAAAGGCAGAGGCTTAACCCACTGAGCCACCCAGGTGCCCCGTATCCTTTTACTTTTAATCTGCAGGTGTCTTTAGGTCTGAATTGAGTCTCTTGAAGGCAGAATAAAAATGGATCTTGCTTTTTATCTACACTGTCACCCTCTGTCTTTAGTGTTCAGTCCATTTACATTCAAAGTAATTATTGTACTTATTGCCATTTTGTTACTTGCTTTATGATTGTTTTTCTCTATTCTGTTCTTCTCTTGCTCTCTTTTTGGTTTGCTGGCTTTCTTTATTGATATACTTGGATTACTTTCTCTTTATTTTTTGCATATCTATTACCAGTTTTTCATTTGTGGTTACCATTAAGTTTATACATAACATCTTATGCATCTAGCAGTCCATATTAAGTTGATGGTTGTTGAAGTTTGAATCCATTCTAAAAGCACTAAATTTTGGGACTCCTGGTTGGCTTGGTCAACTGAACATCCAACTCTTGGTTTTAGCTCAAGTCATGACCTCAGTGTCATGAGATTGAGGTCTGAGCTTGGTGTGGAGTCTACCTGAGAGTCTTTCTCTTTCCCTTTCCTTCCATCTCTGCTCCTTCTCTGCACTCATGCACATACTCTCTCTCTAAAATAGATAAAATAAAAACTAATTTTTTACCTCCCCTGTCCCAACATTTCATATACATGATGTCATATTTTACATCCTTCTATTTTGTGAATTCCTGGACTGATTTTTAAAAAAATTTTTTTATAAACATATATTTTTATCCCCAGGGGTACAGGTCTGTGAATCGCCAGGTTTACACACTTCACAGCACTCACCATAGCACATACCCTCCCCAATGTCCATAACCCCCTCCCCCTTTCCCAACCCCCCCTCCCCCCAGCAACCCCCAGTTTGTTTTATGAGATTAAGAGTCATTTATGGTTTGTCTCCCTCCCAATCCCATCTTGTTTCATTTATTCTTCTCCTATGATTTTTATAGATATTAATTTTACTGCTTTGGTGGTTCCCTTTTTCTTACTCCTGCTTGTGGTCTTTCCTTTTAACTCAGAGTTCCCTTGAACATTTGTTATAAGCCTGGTGTGATTAATTTCTTCAACTTTTGTTTGGGAAACTGTGGATCTCCTTCTATTCTGAATGATGCTTCTGGAATAGAGTATTCTGGGTTGGCAGAATTATTTTCCTTTCAGCATTTTGAATATATGGTGCCACTCCCTTCTAGCCTGCTAAGTTTCTGCTGAAAATTCTGGTGATAGTCTTATGGAGGGTCTCTTGTTTGTATCCAGTTGTTTTCCTCACTGCTTTTAAGATTCTCCCCTTGTCTTTAACTTCTCACAATTTAGTTACAGACTGTGCTTTTTGTTAAGTTGAGTATATATAATATATTTAAGGATCTGTACTCAAATTACAAAAAAGGGAAGGAGAAAAGAGAGAAGTGGAGGTAACACCCATTTACGTGGTAAATAACAGACTATCATGTTCAACAGTGCAATTTTCCTTTGCTAGTCCAGCAATGCAAGTCTTCAGATGAAGTTCACTGTTGTTCTTGCATTTCAGGTTTAGCTGTGTGCTTGTAGGGGGTTAGAGTTCCTGCCAGACATCTGACTCTGAGTGGAATTACTATGGCTAGAATCACTTTTGTTCTAAGATGACAGAGCTTCTTATCCCAGTGCTTAACTTTTTCACAGAGTTGATCCTGCCATTTCTTAGTAATATTACTTTCCCCCCAGAGTAATCTGGAGCATCACTCACCTTCTTAACCCATGATATACTACTCATTACTATGCCTATGAGGACATAGGCAACCAGAATTGGTGTAAAGGTTAATGGTGTGCTTGGAATGTTTTATTAGAGAAGCCCTTAGGATCTCCTTCACCTCACCTGATGCAGTCACACCATGGCATTTGGTCTTCATCTCTTACTTTTTGCCTCCCTGAACTATGTAGTTAAAATTGGTTTGGAACTAGGTCCTTTGTGTAGCCCAAATAAGTTTACATTTCTAGCATTCATTGCTTGCCCCTCTACAGTTTCCGTTACTAGGATCCATAGGGAAATTCACTCTGCCCATATGATGATGGCCTTGTGAGAGATGCACGTGCCCCAGTCATAAATGGCAGCTCCTGTAGGCTTGGCTCTCAGACCACAGGTGGTTTACCTGATGAAGATGGGCTTGCAGCCCTCTGGGCTGACTTGCATATAGACTTGCAGAACTTAATGTGCTCTTGTTGGAAGGAATGGTACAGATGAACATATACATGGCACAGAGTAAGAGAGGATGTGGGCTCCTGGTGGTGCCCAGCAGACCTTCAAACTGCTCAGTGGCCAGGATGGCTTTGGTCTGGGTACTGGGGTGCACAGGGTTGGGCATCTTTGTCAAGTTCTAGGGTAGGGAGGCAGACATCACAGCCTCGGCTGCAGGTTGGCCCCAGAAATCCACAGCAGGCAGGGCACAGCCAGGGCACCATTCTGAGCCCAGCCCATGGCAGCATCCCTCCTACACTAAGGCCAGCCATGATCGTGACAGGAGCAACAGTGTCCAGGACTCTGAGAGGCCTGCTTCATGGTCTTCTCCACCACTGTTGATTTGGTCCATCCATGAGAGGAGGCGGATTCAGGATCTTCCTATATCACCATTTTGAGCTGGACTAACTGAGATTTTTCAAGAGTTCTATTAAATTATAAATATCTATAATCTTGGCCTCTCATTTTTTTTTAAAGATTTTATTTATTTATTTGACAGAGAGAGAGATCACAAGTAGGCAGAGAGGCAGGTAGAGAGAGAGGAGGAAGCAGGCTCCCTGCGGAACAGAGAGCCTGATGCGGGGCTCGATCCCAGGACCCTGAGATCATGACCTGAGCCGAAGGCAGCGGCTTAATCCACTGAGCCACCCAGGCGCCCTTGGCCTCTCATTTTTGTGTTGTTTTTTGAAGAAAAAAATTATCACAAAAAAATGTGACATATTTACTCGCAAGGTAAAATGGGACTGATTTCCTCGGACAGGAATAAATGTGGAAAATACTACCTAAATGTGAGCTTAAGAACTAGGACTACCTAAGAAAACACATCCTATGCCAGAGACACACAGCTGGACAAGAACTTAAGACAACTCTTTACGGAGTCTCCAAACACAAACTGAGGCAATAGACTGGGTCCCCCAAAGCACCTAGTAGCTGGGTATTAAACAAAAAAGGTGATCAGTGTTAAAAATACATGACACAACTTGCTGCTACTCATTACCCTCTCACAGCCCCCCAAAATAACCAAAAACAAGATCCCAGATTCACACAGCTAAACCCACAATCCTCCAAAATCATCAACCATCATAAATTACAAGTTTTCCATTGTCCTTTCTGCACACGTCCCCATTCTTCCTACTGGCACTAGAATGTCAGGCAGCTGACTATTGTTGACATCCTTTCCCTTTCAAGGATACCTTTTATTTTATTTTATTTTTTAATATTTTATTTATTTGACAGAGAGAAATCACAACTAGGCAGAGAGGCAGGCAGAGAGAGAGGAGGAAGCAGGCTCCCTGCGGAGAGCAGAGAGCCTGATTCCGGGCTTGATCCCAGGACTCTGGGATCATGACCTGAGCCGAAGGCAAAGGCTTTAACCCACTGAGCCACCCAGGTGCCCCTCAAGGATACCTTTTAAAATACAGGTTTGGGCATGTAACCAAAACCCAATCAATCTGTATATTCTAGCCTGGTGACCTCAGGAAACTCTATGTGAACCAAGTTGATGCAAAGGCCCAAACGATGGACATTTTTGTGTGAATTACTAGGAAATAGAGAATCTCTCTTTCCACTAAGGTTGCTACTTGCAAGAACAACATGTTCTGGGAAGTTCTAAGCGCCATTATGGACAAGAAGATGGTTATAGCCATTAGTGAATCCTCATGATCCCACACAAATACATAAAGAGGAATGTAGTTCAGTATACCCCTCTGCCCTGTGGTTTGGGAAGATTGGATCTTCTAGTCTGTTTCCACTTTAGAAAGTAGTTAAGGAGATACTCTTTTTTTGCGAAGAGGTTTAATATATTAGGTTTAAAAAACTTCAAACTAATAATTATTATAAAATATAGTTTAATTTCACTCTTTTCATTACTTACCACAAAATTTAAAAAATACCAATATACAGACAAGAGCAAGTAAACTGGAAAAAAGCTAAAAATTGTATAAAAAACAAAACTAAGCACAGGAATGTAGGAGCAGTGACACACACATACCATATAGTCTCAAGTGAATTCAGAAGTGTGTTCCAGGTTAGACAAGTTTTCTTTCTATGGTCAACTTTTATTGGAGCCACATCTGGAAAGGATCTTAAACCAAGGCTCTTATATGGGAAACATCTTCCCAGACTTCTCTTAAAAAGAATTTCTCATAAAATAACCCACACCAGAGAGGCAGACCTAATCTAAATACAAGTCATAAATGCCTCCCCTCGGCCCTGTAGAACTTGGAAAAATTAATGAAAACAAAGCACTCTAGAAATGGAAAAGTGACACCTAGTGGCCATTTGGCAGTTTTCCTTGGTGGCTTCTGATCATTTTAGATCTTTTCCCTGCTCTTCTCATAACTGTGCTTGGCAAATCTGAATTTCCAAATCCAGAGCCAAAAAATGACCTACCTGAGTGGTAGATGATTCTTCAGAGCTGGATCTGAAATGACACTACCAAACGTGGTCCAGTAACTAGGTAGTGGTTATTTCATTTACTGTGCCCTGATGCTACAGAAATTCCTCAAATAGGACTAATAAATAGAGCCTTTCCCCACTATGACACTGTAATGAAATACTCTAATCCCACTTATTTACCAAAAGCCTCTATCCTCTACTTTCCTATTTCTTGGTGGATTTCCAGATTTAGTGATTGCAAGAGGGTGTCAACATTTACACCTAAAATTTTATTTGATTTCAGGTTATTATCATATAATGAAATAATTGAGAACATTTTCAGATTTACTAGTTTCAAAAAAGTTTTAAATTTGGATACATGGATAGAGGGTCACAGTTATTGGATTATACTAAATCAAGGATCAATAAACAATTGTTCCTTAAACCATAGCAATTAGAGGTAAATATCATAGTTATGGTATAACCTTTGGTCTACTTCAATAATATCCACTTAATAAAATGTTTCAGAGCAGCACTGTCCAATAGAAATATAATATATGCCATATGGGTAATTTAAAATTTTCTTGTAGCCACATTAAAAAAGTAAAAACTTAAATGTTAATGTTTTATATAATTCAGTATATCCAAAATACTTGAGTATGTGATCAGTATAAAACTGCTTTTTTAAAAGATAGTTTTTTATATTTATTTTTAAATTTTTATTTATTTTTAAGTAAGTTCCACGCCCAACATGGGGCTTAAATTCACAGCCCTGAGATCAAGAGTGGTGTGTTCCTCTGACTGAACCAGCCAGGTGTCCCATTATAAAACATTTAATGTGATATCTTATGTTCCCTTTTTATACTAAATATATGAAATCTGGTATGCATTTTACATTTACAGTCTATCTCAATTTGCATTAGCTACATTTCAAGTGCTCAGTAGCCATATGTGGCCTGTGGCTCCATACCAGACAACACAGTTCTAGAGTCTGACCCTAATGTTCAAGTCCTGTAGGTTAGAATCACAGAATCAGAACTGGAAGTAAACAGAGATCAAACCTCTTGTTACAGAGGAGGAAACTGAGGCACATACAGAGTGTTTAAATGGCTTACTTGAGGTCACACAGGTAAACTTAGGGCGAGCAGGCTCTGATTCCAGGTTCTTCCCCTCTCCACTGTGTTATTGTAAGTAATTCTTAGACTTATGGGGAAAAAAAAAAAGAACTAGAATATCCTTTTTATGATATCATTCAATGCGTAGATGCTTTTCATCAAAATGCAGGAAATTAATGGTTAGGAGAAAAAATAATATAGCGTAAGCCATAAAAATATCTGTCTCTCCTAACAGCAATTCAATGTAAATGCCACACATTTCAGAGAAAACACTAAACATGGGAGAGTTAGAATTATCCTGCATTGCATGGATTGGATTCTGGGTTCAGGACAAGATGTACAGAAAAATCCTTGAGTGGGTTATTAAAGGATCAAAGCCTTAAATTGGCTGTCTGCCCACCAGTCTACAAACTAACGCTTCTTCTTGCAAAGAGAAAAAAGTGTTTCTATATGTAGCAGTGACGGCCTCCCAGAGCCTTGCATCAGGAGGGTTTGCTCCTCTCCTTTCAAGGTCATCCAGTCACAGTGACCCATCTTGCTATCCCTAGCTTAGGTCAACTCTGGAGGCCAAGTCCAACATGCAATGGTTTAGACCCTAAACTGTTAATGTTGGTATGGCCTCAGACTTAAAGAGGAGATGTGATCATTTTAAGTCTGAAGAAGCAAGAACAATCATGCTTAGCCTGCTGCAAACCAGTCTCCCCCATCCTGTAGAATTTCTCTGGCTTATTGTAAACCTGCCAAGTCCCTCAAGTCCCAGAACCGGGAGTGTTGCTGACTCTCCAATATTGTATTGCCTGGAGGACAATGTGCCAATACTGCCTTCCCCATGTAGCCACTGCAGGAGTCCCAGCTGAAGGGAATGTGTGCTTTTGGCCCGTTATCTGGTGGTATGTTTGCCATTAACCAGTTTGACAAAAGTTCTAATCTATTATGTACTGCCAGAAGAAATATGCAAGGCCAAAATAATGCTTTGTTTTGGTGCGAGACTCGGAGAGTTATCTGCTGTAGCACCACACAGAGGAAGAGAACTGCATTGGCTCCCACATCTGAGCTCCGGCTTCCCCATTAGCTTCCCAGACTATCGTATTTTCATTTGTGGGGCACAAAATAAAGTATATGAAAACATATTTGGTAAACTAGAAAGAACTATGAAAACATACAGTATTATGAAAGTATGACCTTCAGAAAGGTAGACATACATATATGATTTTAAATATTCTTCTTGTAATCAGTATAAGCCACTCCTCAATTACTAGTTAAAAAATGATCTCCAAATTTGTAATGATAGCTAGAAAATTGGTTTTTAAATTCTTTCTCATTGCTTCAGTTTCAAAACTACACTTAGCATTTGTATAATTACCTTTGGTTTCAGGCAACAGTAATTGTAATTGCCTATTCTAGAAGGCCACAGCTAGTTCCTGGGTCAGTTAACTAATAATTTAACCAGTGAGACCATTGCTTTCCCAAATGTGTATCAAGAAACCGATATATACACATTAAACATTTTAAAAATATGAATTTAACTGTGACTTCACAGAAGATATTTAAGCTGCTTGGGCTTGTATTTTTGTCCAGGGCTAATCTTTCACTAACCTCATTTTCTGCATTAAAAACTGGTTTTATATGTAATGAAAATCTTGACTGGTTACATTAGCAACAATTCTTACATGCAAAGGATACTTATCAAGATCTAGGCCCCAAGATCTTTCCTTTTCTGTAAGCCAACTGAAAATCCCTTAACTTTTTTTTTCCCCCGAGTTTTAAATAAATTCTCTCACTTAAAGCCCATCTTAAATGCTTGACCAAGCATAACTATCCTGGTTACGTTTGCCCAAGTTTACAATGACTGAACATAGTATTCACTGCAATTATGACTACCTCTCTTTAGGTGTTCAAGGGCTCAGAGTTTTCTTAAAGTGTATAAGCCTTATCCTCAATTAAGGAAATATACAAGAAATGGAGATGCTCCAATTCTATAAATCTACTATTATAAGTCCATTATAAATTAATCTTAGACACAGGAAAATGTCAATATATTAATTCCTCACACTCAAAAAACTGCATCAGAAAATAAAAACAAAACCAAAACAAGATGTATGTGATATTCTTGATGAGAAATATTTTAACAAAAAGATAGCAACTAGTGGATTTTAAGCCATGTCACTGAGACAAGGGGTCTGTCTGTAGGAAACTCTGAGCCATTCTTTGTGAAAGGAAACATCACATTTCCCCATACTGCTGTGGAAGTAAGGTGCACATCTATAACAACTGGTAGACTATTAATAGGAATAAAAGATAAAAACAGTATCAAGACAGTACAGAAGATTATACAGTTTTTTTGTCAATGAAATGCTTTAACACATTCCTAATTTGTAAGAATTAAAAATCAAATGCTAGAGTGTCCAGTGGATGTCACTGAGGTCCCCGGGGTCTCCCAGGCCCCCCTCTGCTTCAAAGTAATTCATGAAGGCAGCCATGGCTGTGTCATCATTGTCACACAGGGCATCAAAATCCAGCTGGGCACTGTCACCTATCAAATTAAAATACAGACCTGTGTAAGTATGTTTGAAGGTTAAAAGATGAATATCATTAAGAATGGCAAAGCGAGCAAAAAAAGAGAAAGCAAGAAACAGAGTCCTAATTACAGAGAACTAACTGATGGTAATCAGAGGGAAGGGGGGCAGGTGGAGGGGAGAAATAGGTGATGGGGATGAAGGAGGGCAGGTGTGATGAATGCCCAGTATTGTACATGACTGAGTCGCCATACTGTACACCTGAAGCTAATATTACACTGTATGTTAGCTACCTGGAATTAAAATAAAAAACTTAAACTAAAAATTGCAAAGTGAGGCTAGAATAATATACAATGAGATTTTGAAGACAAAACATAGGCCTTATATTGCAGAAGGCTGATATATTTTTAAATGGGTCACCTATTATATAACCATGTGCTATCAGAGAAATTGCGGAGAACTCATTTGATGCACATAAATGAGGTGATCTATGAGTTTTCAAATAGAAAATAACAGCACTAAAATGTACTGACTCCCAGACAATTGGAAGCTAGGGGCCAGTGTTTATGCATGTGTCCACATAGAGCCAAGAAGGATAAACTTAACTTTAATCTGCCTTGTGAAAATACTGTACGTCTTTAATCTGAAAGAGAAGGCTGACACAAAAGCATCCTCTTCCAAAAATCTGGAAAATCTTATAAAAGGGGAAATAAACAGGTTTTTTTTTTTATTGAAGAAGGAAGTAAGAAGAAACCATAGAAACAAAACTTAAGTTAGAGATAAGAAAGAGGATCTAGAAACTATGGGTTAACATACAGCTACAGGTAGCCAAAGTTCTCTAGAAATCTTTCGAAGTACAATAGAATTTGAGATGATTAATGTGTGGTTCTCTGTGAAGCTGAAATCCAGTTTCTTTCAAGTTCTTTGATTCTCTTTGACATACATTTCCAGTAGATCAATGTTAATTATGGATAGTATAAACCTGTGTCACTTCAATTTACTTGGTTTGAGTCTACATAAACATAGTTAAAATGAATAATTACATCTTAAACACTTTATGATTGGTACATTTAAAAGTGCTTATTCTTAGAAGTGGGCATTTTTCCCCTAAATAGAAGTACCTAAGTTTTATTTTGATAGTATGTATTAACAATATCCATAACTAATTCCATTGATAACGGTATTTTTAATGACAGGTACATTCAGTAGCAACCACCTTGAAGTCGAGTATGGTCATTGTATTTAGGGTTTTGAATGGAAAAATCTTAGTTTTAAAAGTCTTTGCTCCTTTATTTTTTATGTTTTTTATTTTTTTTTAAACATTTTATTTATTTGACAGAGAGAGATACAGCGAGAGAGGAAACACAAGCAGGGCGAGTGGGAGAGGGAGAAGCAGGCTTCCCGCCAAGCAGGAAGCCCGATGTGGGGCTCGATCCCAGGATCCTGGGACCATGACCTGAGCTGAAGGCAGACGATTAACCACTGAGCCACCCAGGCACCCATCTTTGCTCCTTTAGAGCTCTCCTACATCTGAAAATATCGTGATTAAGAAAGTGTTTGGAAAACTAAAATGGCGGGCAGTTGCCAAAGAAGTCTTACCGAGGAGTGGCTCGTGACTGTGGGGAGAATCAGCACTCTGGTTTTGCCTTGTAGCCTCTGACTTTCCTATTTCAGAAGGATTTAGTGGAATCGACTCCTTTTTTGAAATCTAAAAAGAAAGAATAATAAATAGTAAGTTTCCTACTTGAATGAAATGAAACTCTCTTAGCAGTGATCAGACGTAGGCCTGCCTCATCTGTATGGCCACTTCCATTCACTGAGGACTGTGCGCCAGGCACCCCCAGGCATTTCATGTTTCAAACGTCATGAGGTCAGGGATCTGAGGGCTAAAGAGGCTAATAGCTTGCCCAAGTGTTGAGGCCATTATTCTAACCGATCCACCTAATGGCAAAGTCCACATTGTTTGTAACAGTAACTGAATGTGCATATTATATGGATTGAGGATTATGGATTGAGGATTTTGGATTGAGGAGGAAGAGCTATTTGTTTTTAAGAAAGATGATGGTAAAACTTTATCTCACATGAAACTACAATGGGAAATAGTGGTTGGGAGTGGGAAGTGGATTAAACTAAAGGCTTTTACCAAAAAGTTATCATACTATTACACAGTTATAGGTCCAACAATTCAGTAGTTAATGTAGCTCATTAACATACATCATTTACCAATATAATATTACTGACAGCTTATTAGCCTGGCAATTGCCCACTGATCACATCCCCTTTTCTGCTAAAGTAACCACGATCTCGAGTTTTAGGTAAATAATTTTCTTTTTGCTTTTATAATTTTAGCATCTATATAAATTCCTGTAAGCAATGTATGGTGTCTTAAACATTATGTTGAAGACTAAATAAATGCAATAATGCTTGGTGGAAAAAAGATACATCATTTACCTATGTTGTCTTATTAAGTTGATGAACTTGATCTATAAAATGTCTACATTATGTACATACTTGGAGATTATGTTGGAATGACTTAACCCCCTTCTTCTACCCTATTGTCTGGAACAAAATAGCTACCTAATAAACATTGGCTAAATATATGAGCAAAAGGTAGATACTAGACCAAAAGACCCATGACATTTGTATAAAAACATTTCTTTTAAAGATTTTATTTACTTATTTGAGAGAGAGACAGCATGAGAAGGGGGAGAGGGAGAGGGAGAAGCAGACTCCCTGCTGAGCAGGGAGCCCGATACGGGACTCAATCCTGGGACTCCAGGATCATGACCTGAGCAGAAGGCAGTTGCTCAACCAACTGAGCCACACAGGCCCCCTGTATAAAAATATTTTTTTTTATTTCCTTTTTGGCCTGATCAGATTTAATTTCTCTTTTCTCCTACTTTATTTTTAAATACCACTTAGTTTATAGACCTACTTTAGCTCTTTTTGTTTTCTGGGATCCATTAGAATTAAGTTGTATGTCACTCTTCCAGGTATTTACCACTATGTTTAGTCAATTTTATATAAGCAACGATGTTTTTTGAATAGCGATTATTTGTTTAATTGAATTAAACAGTATGTAATACTTGTAGTGTATAGTATTAAATTTTTTTCCAGACCATAAGGAGTACATTTAATCCACTGAATTGGAATCCATTACAATAATATCCTAGCTTCCATTTATTGAGCACATATTGTGTACCAGGCACTGTTAAGTTTTTGCTTCTTTTTGTATCAAGTCACTTAATTCACACATCACTTTGAGAGTTTGGTGCTATGACTGTCCCTGTTTCACAGAAGAGGAAAGAGAGGCACAGAGTTTAAATAACAAGCATGAGGTTATCCAGCAGTAGGTGTCTGAGTCACAACATGGACCCACACAGCATGTGTCCAGCAACTTTGCGGTCAACTACTATTCTATATTGCCTCTTAAAAACATGAAGAGTTCATTTTTTTATCATGGCATCTTTTCTAAAATAATTAAGAAGAAACAAATTTCACCCACTTATTTCATGAATATTACTTATTCTACTTACTTTCCTGCAGTTGATAGCATGAGAATCTTTCATTAAATTTGTTGGACTTGAGTCATCAAGGGAGGAAGAAGACTGTAACCTTCAAAAAGTGACACATAAACATTTTCTTTATATATATGGTACTTTTTTCTTTAAACACATAATCTGATAAAATTCAGTGAAAAACAGGAGATTGAATGTCATGACAGTTTTCTCAAGTAGACTTTTTCAGTGCCATACTTAATTTTTACTATGGATTGCTGAAAAACACCATGTGGTAAATTGAAACATAAAACTCTCAAGTAAGAGCTCTTAGGTAAATCATGTTGCCTGTCTTAATACAGCATGTGGTAAAGTGATGGAATAATAAATAACCATTCAAAATAGGCATTCACATTAAGAATCCATTCCTTCTCGGTTCCTTAATTAACAACAGAACTGAGAATAAAGAAAGCTTTCCTAATATCCTGTAACCTATTTAAGTGAAAAAGTTTATGTTTTTATTATAAGTCATGCCCAGGTACAAAATCAGTGAAACCCAAAACAATATAAACAAAATCCTATGCTTTAATCATAAATCTCTTCAAGACTTAATATGATAGTATTAGTGTCTTCAGGACATTAACAGTATCCTATAAAGACAAATACCATAGGGTTCACTCATGAGCTACTTAGAATCGTCCAATTCATAGAGACAAAGTAGAATGGTGAATGTCAGGGGCTAAGGGGAGAGGGAAATGGGAATCATTGTCTAATGGGAGTTTTAGTTTGCGAGGTGAAGGAAGTTCTAGAGATGGACAGTGGTGGTGGTTGCCCAGGTGTATTTAATGCTACTGAACTGTATATTAAAAATGGGGAAAATCCTCAACTTTGATTATATATTTTACCACAGTTAAACAAATAAAATGTCTTTCACTGATACAATGTTTTTCATTACTTAAGTCACTTAGCTGTAAAACCTTAAATCTGGAAGGAAACCGAATCCTGTAGTGAAAATTACTATAGGATTAAAGACTAAGAATGTATAAACCACACACTCGAGCATTTAAAAATTCACTATATGCTTCTGTCAGTTTTATATATTGAGTGTTGTCAAGAAATTTATGATCAAAGTGTATGAGGGGTTAAATGCATATCCTTGTACATATGATTTATTGTACTTTCAATACTTAAAGTATATAGCCTGTTGCAAGTATTCAGTATTGAATAAAATTGGGCAGACAGCAGTCACAAGACAAATGTCTCAGTGATTTTCTTCAATGTAAAGTTGAACACCTATATACAACACCTAGTTGTATCTACAAGAAACGAGTCTGAACAACTTTCTGTGTTGTCATATGTTGTGGAGTTTAAGGTTCTTTCTTTACAATTCCAAAATCCAAAATGCCTTGGAAACATTTTCCATAATTGTTGTGGCAGCAAAATCAGAATTAATCTGAACTCAGCAAAATTTGAAGTGATGAGACTAATGTTTTATCCTACTTTGCCCTGCTAATATTTACAATTCACTCCAGAAATAGATCTTAGAATTTTTATTATGGAAAACTTCAAAAACTTCAAAAAGATATAAAAGTAGATAAGAAAATAAAATGATATAATGTAATAAAATATCCACAAAGAGCTTCAATAACTCTTTTCTAAATCTTATTTAATGCATTTACCCCAAACTCTTCCCCTCTCCTCCCATGTTTTATCATTTAATCTGTAAATACTTCTCAAAGCATAAATAACAATTTAATTGATTATGGGTGTTGTCCATAATGTAACTAATTGCTCTCTTTAAAGAAACTTAAATTCCAGAACAAGATCTTTCTATAATCCAAAGATATTCTAGGTTCAAGGACTATCTGGTCTCAAGGGTTTTAGATAAGCAATTATGAGCTTTGTATATACACATATTCATATATATAAACATGTATCTTGGGGCACCTGGGTGGCCCAGATGGTTAAGCATCTGCCTTTGGCTCAGGTCATGATCTCCAGATACTGGGATCAAGCCCCACATCAGGCTCCCAGCTCAGCAAGGAGTCTGCTTCTTCCTCTCCTTCTGCCTCTCTTCCTGCCTGTGCTCTCTCTCAGATGAATAAACAAAATCTTAAAAAAAAAAAACTTTTTTCTTATAAAGTGAGTTATTATATATATATATATATATTTGTTCTTTTCCTGTGCTTTCTATTAACCATATATTTTAAAGACCATTTAAAGACCATTCCATTTTAGTATAAATAGACCTAACTCTTAATAGATGCACAGTACTCCATTGTATGGGTGTGCCATAACAAGTTGTAGTTGTAAATATTTAAATCACTAATGTAAACAAGCATACAATGAATGGTCTTATTCATAGACTTTTGCACTATTTTGTTGTGTAAGAATATTTGGTCCTGGAGTAGAATTTGAGTCTAAGACCATATTCATTTACATTTTTATGAGCATCGTCAAATTGCCCTCCTGAGTTGTTACATTAGTTTATTTCCTACAGTTTATGGGTTACTGTTCACTCACGCTGTCACTCACCAATATTGAGTGTCATCAAACTTTCAAATCTTTGACAATCTTATAAATGAAAAAAGTATCACCTTATGGTTTGATTTTGTATATACAGTTGACCCCTGACCAAAACTGTATGAGTCCGCTTATACATGAATTGTCTTTGATAAATACAGTACTGTAAATATATTTTTGCTTATGATTTTCATCCTTTTTTTTTTTACATCAAAGTTTAGTTGTCACACAATGTCATACTAGTCTCAGGCACACAACATAGTGATTCAACAACTCTATGCTGTGCTCACCACAACTGTAACTACCATCTGTCACTGTACAATCTTGTTATAATACAATTGTCTATATTCCCTATGTTCTACCTTTTTATCCTTATTCATTCTAAAACTGGAAGCTTGCATCCCAACTCCCCTTCACCCATTTTGCCCATCTCACTACATTCCTTCCTTCTGGTGTCCACCAGTTCTCTGTATTTATGGGTCTGTTTCTGCATTTTGTTTGTTCGTTTGTTTTTTAAACTCCACATATAAGTGAAATACTACAGTGTTTGTTTTTTTCTGTCAGACTTACTTCATTTAGTATAATATCCTCTAGGTCTCTGATGTTGTAAATGGCAAGATCACATTCATTTTTTATGGCTGAGTAATATTCCTGTGTGTGTGTGTGTGTGTGTGTGTGTGTGTGTGTGTGTGTGTGTGTGGTGTGTGTGTACACACCATTTCTTACTAATAATTGCACCTCTGACAAATCTCATTGATCAGGATACTCTACTGTGTAAACACTATTATAACCTCTTTATCCATTCATCTATCAATGGACACCTAGATTGCTTCCATATCCTGGCTATTATTATTAATGCTGCAATAAACATCGGGGTGCACATATCCTTTCAAATTAGTTTACATTTTATTTGGGTAATTACCCAGCAATGGAATTAACAGATATATAGGTATAATCTGTTTTTAAATATTTATTTGAGAAAGTGTGTGGGTGCAAGTGGGGGGAGGGACAGAGAGAGAATCTCAAGCAGACTCTGCACTGAGCACAGAGTCCAATGGGGGCTTAATCTTATGACTCCTGAGATCATGGCCCTTTGCTGAAACCAAGAGTCAGACACTTAACTGACTGAGCCACCCAGGTGTCCCAGTATTTTTATTTTTAATTTTTTGAAGAACCTCTATACTGTTTTCCACAATGACTGCACCAATTTACATGCCTACCCACTGTGCACGTGGGTTCCTTTTTCTCCACATTCTCCCCAACACCTGATAGTTCTTGTCTTTTGATTTTAGCCATTCTGACAGGTGTGAAGTGGTCTCTCATTGTGGTTTTGATTTGCATTTCTTTGATGACTAGTGATGTTGAGCATCTTTACATGTTCTATTGGCCACTGGTATGTGTTCTTTGGAGAATACGTATTCAGATCCTCTTTCCATTTTTAAATTGAGTTGTTTAGAGTCTTTGTAGTTTTGAGTTGTATACATTCTTTATCTTGAATATTAACCCCTTATGAGATATATCATTTGCAAGTATCTTCTCCTATTCAGTAGATTGCCTTTTAGTTTCATTGATGCTTTTCTTTGCCATGTAAAACATTTTATTTTGATGTAGTCTCAGTAGTTTATTTTTTAAGATTTTATTATTTGACAGAGAGAAGGAGCGCAAGTAGGCAGAGCAGCAGGCACAGGAAGAGAGAGATGCAGTCTCCCTGCTCAGCAGGGAACCTGATGCAGGGCTCAGTCCCAGAACCCTGGAATCATGACCTGAGCTGAAGGCAGATGTTTAATGGACTGAGCCACCCAGGCACCCCTCCCCCCACCGGTAGCTTATTTTTGTTTTTGTTTCCTTTACCTTAGAAGACATAGTTAGAAAAATGTTGCTAAGGTCAATGTCTAAGAGATTACTGCCTATTTTGTTTGTTTTGTTTTGTTTTTTAGAAATTTTATGGTTTATTTTTGTGTATGGTATAAGAAAGTGGTCCAATCTTTTTTTTTTTTTTTAAGATTTTCTTTATTTGAGAGAGAGAGCAAGAACACAAGTGGGGTGAAGGGCAGAGGGAGCAGCAGACTCCCTGCTGAGCAGGAAGCCTGATGCGGGGCTCAGTCCCAGGATTCCAGGATCATGACTTGAGCCAAAGGCAGATGCCTGACTGACTGAGCCACCCAGGCATCCCGGAAGTGGTCCAATCTTGTTCTTTCCCATGTACCCATCCAGTTTTCGCAGCACTGTTGATTAAAGAGACTGTCTTTTCCCATTGTATGTTCTTCCTTCCTTCCTTTGTCATAGATTAATTGACCATATAATCATGGGTTTATTTCTGGGTGCTCTATTCTGTTGATCTATATGTCTATATTTGTGCCAGTACCACACTTTTTTTTTGATTATATATTTATAGTATATCTTGAAAATTGATATTATGATACTTCCATCTTTGTTCTTAAAATTGCTGTGGCTATTTGGGATCTTTTGTGGTTTCATTCAAATTTTAGGATTTTTGCTCTGTGAAAAATGTTATTGGTATTTTAATAGGGATAGTATTGAATCTATAGATTGCTTTGCACAGTATGGACATTTTAATATTCTACCAATCCATGAGTATGGTATGTTTTTCTATTTGTTTGTGTCATTCGATTTCTTCCATCAATATTTTGTACTTTTCGAGGTACAGAACTTTCGTCTCCTTAGTTAAGTTTATTCCTAGGTATTTCATTCTTTTTAGTGTAATTATAAATGGAATTGTGTGTTTAATTTCTCTTTCTGCTACTTTGCTACTAGGATATAGAAAAAACAGATTTCTGTATATTGATTTTTGTATGCTGCAACTTACTGAAACATTTATTCTAATAGTTTTTAGTGTTTTCTATGTATAGTACCATGTCATCTGTAAAAAGTAACTCTTTTACTTCTTTCTTAGCAGTTTGGATGACTTTTATTCTTTTTCTTGTCTGATAGCTGTGGTTAGGACTCCCAGTACTACAATGAATAAAAGTGGTGAGGGGTATGTGCTTGTTCTGGGTCTTAGAGGAAAAGCTCTTGATTTTTTACCATTGAGTATGATGTCAGCTCTAGGTTTTTTGTATATGGCTTTTATTTATGTTGAGATATGTACCCTCTAAGCCCATGTTGCTGAGTTTTATGCATAAATGGATATTGAATTTTGTCAAGTGCTTTTTCTGTGTCTATTAAGATGATCATATGATTTCTATATTTTGTTATTGTGGTGTATCAAGTTCATCAACCTGCAAATATTGAACCATCCCTGTATCCCTGGAATAAATCCCATTTGATCAGGTTCAATGGTCCTTTTAATGTGTTGTTGAATATGGTTGGCTAATTCTTTTTTTTTTTTTTAAAGATTTTATTTATTTATTTGACAGAGAGAGAGAGATCACAAGTAGGCAGAGAGACAGGCAGAGAGAGAGGGGAGGAAGCAGGCTCCCTGCAGAGCAGAGAGCCCGATGCGGGGCTTGATCCCAGGACCCTGGGACCATGACCTGAGCCGAAGGCAGAGGCTTTAACCCACTGAGCCACCCAGGCACCCCTTGCTAATTCTTTTCTGAAGATTTTTGCATCTATGTTCATCAGCGATATTGGCAGATAGGGTTTTGTTTTTGTTTTTTTGTGTGTGTGTGATGGCGGTAGTGGCATCTTTGTCTTATTTTGGTATGAGAGTAATGCTGGCTTTATAGAATAAACTTAGAAGCATTCTTTCCTGTTTTTTGGAATAGCTTGAGGGAAATAGGTATTAACACTTCTTTAAACATTTGGTAGAATTCACCTGTGAATCCATCTCCTGGACTTTTGTTTGTTGGGATTTTGTTGATCACTGATTCCATTTCATTACTAGTAATGGATCTGCTCAGATTTTCTAATTCTTCCTGATTCAGTTTGTAAGATGGTATGTTTCCAGGCATTTATCTGTTTCTTCTAGGTTATTCAATATTTTTGCATATAATTTTTCACAGTTGTTTTCTTATAATCCTTTGCAGTGTAGGTTGCAACTTCTCTTTAATTTCTGATTTTGAGTCTCCTCTTTTTTCCTGATGAGTCTGGCTAAAGGTTTATCAATTTTGTTTATCTTTCTAAAGAATCAACTCTTAGTTTCATTGATCTTTTAATTGATTTCTTTAGTCTCTCTTTCATTTATTTCCACATTGGTCTTTATTATTTTCTTCCTTCTACTAACTTTGGATTTTGTCCTTCTTTTAGTTCCTTTACTCGAAAGGTTACATTGTTTGAGACTTTTCATGTTTCTTGAAAAAGGCCTATATCATTTTGTATATATTTTGTTTTTGTAATTGATATCTAGTTTCATGTTGTAGTCAGAAAAGATGCTTGATATAATTTTAGTTTCTTTAAATTTATTGAGACTTCTTGTATGGATAAACATGTGATCTATCCTTGAGAAGGTTCCCTGTGCATCTAAAAGGAATGTGTATTCTGCTATTTGGTGATGAAATGATCTGTGTGTGTGTGTGTGTGTGTGTATATATATATATATATTTTTTTTTTTTTTTTTTTTTTTTTGACAGAGAGAGATCACAAGTAGGCAGAGAGGCAGGCAGAGAGAGAGAAGGAAGCAGGCTCCCCGCCGAGCAGAGAGCCCGATCCCAGGACCCTGGGATTATGACCTGAGCCTAAGGCAGAGGCTTTAACCCACTGAACCACCCAGGTGCCCTGTATATATATATATTTATGTCCATCTGGCCTAATGTGTCATTCAGAGTGACTGTTTCCTCATTGATTTTCTGTCTTGATGGTCTATTCATTGATTTAAGTGGAGTGTTAATATTCCCTACTATTTTATTACTGTCAATGTCCCTCTTTATGTCTGTTAATATTCTCTTTATATATTCAGGTACTCCTATGCTGAATGCATAGATATTTACAATTATTATGTCCTCTTCTTGGGTTGATCCTTTTATTAATACATAATACCTTTCTTTGTCTGTTGCTATAGTCCTTGTTTTAAAGTCTGTTTTGTCTAATACAAGTATTGCTACCCCAGCTTTTATTCTCTGCCTCCAGTTGCATGATGTATCTTTCTCCACCCTTCGCTTTCAGTTTGTATGTGTCTTTAGCTCTAAAGTGAGTTTCCTGCAGGCAGCGTATAGATAGGTCTAAATTTTTTTTTTTAATATTTTATTTATTTATTTGACAGAGAGAGATCACAAGTAGGCAGAGAGGCAGGCAGAGAGAGAGAGAGAGAGGGAAGCAGGCTCCCTGCCGAGCAGAAAGCCCGATGCGGGGCTCGATCCCAGGACCCTGAGATCATGACCTGAGCCGAAGGCAGCGGCTTAACCCACTGAGCCACCCAGGCGCCCCTAAATTTTTTTTTTTTTTTAATTATTTATTTGACAGACAGATTGTTAAGGAGGCAGAGAGGCAGGCAGAGGGAGAGGGAGAAGCAGGCTCCCCACAGAGCAGAGAGCCCGATGCGAGGCTCGATCCCAGGACCCTGAGATCATGACCTGAGCCGAAGGCAGAGGCCTTAACCCACTGAGCCACCCAGGTGCCCAGGTCTAAATTTTTTTAATCTATTGAGTCATTTGATTGGAACCTGTAACTCATTTACATTTAAAGTAATTATGGATAGCTATGTACTTACTGCCATTTTGTTCACTTATTTCTGGTTGTTGTAGCTCTTTGTTCCTTTTTTCTCTTGCTCCCTTCTCTTGTAATTTGATGACTTTCTTTAGTATTATGCTTGGATTCCTTTCTCAGTTTTTTCCATATCTTTTATGCATTTTTGGCTCGTGGTTACCATAAGTTTCATATATAACATCCAAAGTATATAGCAGTCTGTATTCAGTTGATGGTCTCCTAAGTTCAACAGTCTAAAGGCACTACATTGTTACTCCCCCTTCACATATTATGTATAGGACAGCATATTTTACATCTTTTAATTCCATGTATCCCTTGACTAATTTTTGTTGATATAATTGATTTTACTATTTTCATTTTTTAACCATCATACTAGCTTTATAACTATAAGGTTGACCTACTACCTTTACTGTGTGTATATTTTAATCAGTGGAATTTTTTCCTTTTGTAATTTTCTTACAGCCTTTTCTGATTAAAGAATTCTCTTTAAGATTTCATGTAAGGGGGGGAGCCTGGGTGGCTCAGTGGGTTAAGCCTCTGCCTTCGGCCCAGGTCATGATCTCAGGATCCTGGGATCAAGCCCCGCATCGGGCTTTCTGCTCAGCAGGGACCCTGCTTCCCCCTCTCTCTCTCTGCCTGCCTGTCTGGCTACTTGTGATCTCTCTCTCTCTCTCTCTGTGTCAAATAAATAAATAAAATCTTTAAAAAAAAAAAGTTTCATGTAAGGTCAGTTTAGTGGTGGTGAAATCTTTTAACTTGTGTTTGGGAAACTCTTTACCTCTCCTTAATTCTTCCTTTTTTTTAAAGGATTTTATTATTTATTTGACACACACAGAGAAAGAGAGAGATCACAAGCAGGGGGAGTGGCAGGGGGAAAGGGAGAAGCAGGCTCCTGGCCAGGCAGGGAGCCCGATGCAGGGCTCAGTCCCAGGACCCCAAGATCACAACCTGAGCTGAA
Organism: Meles meles; assembly: GCF_922984935.1. NCBI lineage: Eukaryota > Metazoa > Chordata > Mammalia > Carnivora > Mustelidae > Meles > Meles meles. The sequence continues at coordinate 67,882,749 of NC_060072.1, forward strand.
GGCCGATGCTTAACAACTGAGCCACCCAGGTGCCCCTACCTCTCCTTAATTCTTAATGATAATCTTGGTGGGTAAAATATTCTTAGTTGTATGGTTTTTTTCTTTTCAACATTTGAACATATCATTTGGCCAACACCTGAACATATCATTTGGCCTGCAAATTTTCTGCTAAAAAATCAGCTGTTAGCCTTATGGAGTTTCCTTTATACATTTCTAGTTGCTTCTCTCTTCCTGCTTTTAAAATCTTCTCTTAATAATTTAAATATCAAAAACTGTCATGGTGTGGACTTCTTGGGTTTATCTTGTTATCTGTTTCCTTCCCCAGGTTAGGGAAGTTTTTAGCAGTATTCCTCAAATAAGTTTTCTGCCCTCTTCTCCCTCTTCTCCTTCAGAGATCCTTATGATGCAAATGTTTGTTCACTTGATGTTGTCCAAGAGATCCCTTAACGTGTTCTCATTAAAAAATTTTTTTTTCTTTCTGCTATTTAGCTTGGATGCTCTCCATTACCTTGTCTTCAAAATTAGTGATACGTTCCTCTGCATATGCTAATTTATTATTGATTCCCTGTATTTTATTTTTCATTTCTGTCATTGTATTCTTTAATTCTGATTATTTTAATATTTTCTGTTAAATTGTTAAAGTTCTCACTAAGTTTATCCACTCTTCTTTCTAGTCCAGTGAGCATCTTTTTGACCATTACTTTGAACTCTTTATCAGAAAGATTGGGTATCTCCATTTACTTTTTTCCCTACGGTTTTGCCTTGTTGTTTGGTTTGGTGCATATTTCTGTCTTCTCATTTTGACCAACTTACTGTTTTTGTTTCCATGAATTAGGTGGAATGGCTACTTCTAAACCTAAAGGAAGGGCTTGTGTATGGTTGTCCCCTGTGTAGACTAAGAGCCTGATAATTTTGTTGACTGGATAGAGGTAGGGTTAGTCTGGATGGGGATCCCAGAGCACTTTGTGCTAGGGCTGTGCTGGTGGGAGAGCTGGAGGTCATGGGCCAGCATAGCCTCGGGGCTTTTTGCACTGAGGGTGCCCTGACAGAATAGCAGAGATGAGGCAGTACATGCTGGGGGCTCCTGCCAAAGGGTAGCCTGGCAGAGTGGCTGGAAACAAGGCAGGGCTGGGCCTGAGGGTTCTGGGACACACTGGAAACAGGACACCCTGATAAAGTGTCTGGAGCTAATGTAGCATGAACCACGTGGCCCCAGAATGCTCTGCACCAGGAGTGCCCTAGCAAGTCATGTGGAACTGAAGTGGTTCAGGCCTGGAGTGTTCTGGTACTCTGCACCTGTGTCACTTTTGCAAGACAGCTGAAGCTGTACCGAGCTCTGACCAGATGTGTCCTAGTGTCCTACTATATGCTATACTGGGACCACCTTGGTTGGACAGCAGGGTTTGTGTGGGCTGGGGCATGGGGTTCAGTGAAGGAATAGGCCAGCTAGAATGTGCATATAGGACCCTGCTCTCATCCACACTCTCAGGGTAGAGGCAGAATATAAACTGTGGCAGCCAGCCCCTCTGACCTGGACAGAGATCCAGCAGCTCCCTTGGGATATTTTGACAGAGTTCCAAGCTGGTTCCTGTATATTCTGGTTGATCTTCTAAACCACACTTTTTTGTATGTGCCCCATGGTAGACTTATCTGCTCATAATCCCTCAGTATTATTTTTTCCCACTACTACTTACATTGTCAAGGGTGGGAATTCCCTTTTTCCGTTTGTTATAGTGTCTGTATTTCTCTAACTATTCTTTTTTTTTTTTTTTAAGATTTTATTTATGTATTTGACAGACAGAAATCACAAGGAGGCAGAGGGGCAGGCAGAGAGGGAGAGGGGGAAGCAGGCTCCCTGCTGAGCAGAGAAACCGATGCGGGGCTTGATCCCAGGACACTGGGATCACAACCTGAGCTGAAGGCAGAGGCTTAACCCACTGAGCCATTCAGGTGCCCCTCTCTAACTATTCTTTATGTAGTCTCTATTACTTCACTTATGCAGAAGCTCTTCAGTCAGTCTTTAGTTCTTCAGGAGAAACTGCTCTATAAATAGGTGTAGATTTGGTGTGTCTGTGGCAGAGATGAATTCAGGGTCTTCTTATGTCGCCATCTTGGAAGAGAATCTCTTCCTTATGACTTTTCTCAATATTTTCTTTGTCTAGCTTACTTTATTGTAAGAATACAGTATTCTATATATATATTATAATATAATTTTATTATATTAATTATTAATATATATTAATATACATTATAGAATTATATATTGTTATATATTTATATTATTATATTTTATTGTATATTATATATTGTATAATAATATATATTATACATAATATATATATAATTTATCTACTTTTTTCTTTATGAATTCCAGATTTTGTGTGATGTTTAGAAAGGACTTTCTAAAATAAGATTATAAAAAACTTGTAATTCTGTCCTTGAAATAGTTCTATAGTTTTTAAATTTTACTTTGAACTCTCTGGTTTATCTGAAATTTATTTTAATGTAAAGAATAAAATTGGTGTTCAGCTTTTTTCCCCCAAACAGTTAAAGTTATTATAATGCTCATAATTGTTTAATCCATTTGCCCTCACTGATTTGAAATGCCACTTTTACCATATAATAAATTCCTATGCGTGGGAGTTTGGTTTTGGTTGGTTGGTTGGTTGGTTGGTCTTTTTTAGTCATTACATTTATTTTAGTCATTACAATAGGGAAATCTTAAATTCCTATATATGTTTGAGTCTATTTCTGAAATCTGTTCTTTCCCATTTATCTATCTGTGGGTTGTGCTGAAATGTTTTAGTGACTGTCACTTTATAATATATTTTAATATCTGTTAGGGTTAACTCATTCTATTACTTTTAGTTTTTAGAATTTCCTCAATATGGTTAGTATCATTTGTTGGATTTTAAAAAAACAAATGCAAGATGCCTTTTTGACAGGATTCACACCGAATTCATAGATGAGCTTAACAAATATTGACATCCTTACAGTATTGAGTCTTCCCATTGAAAAACAATAATCCGGAAAGCTATTCAAGTCATCTTTTATGAACCTTTGGAGCATTGACAGTTTGTTTTCAGAGAGTTCTGAATGCTTCTGAAGTTCATATCTAAATACTAACCTTTTTTGTTGCTACTGTAAAAATGATCTTTTTCATTATCTTATTGTACTAGTTACTGTTTGTATATGGGAAACTTACTGATTTTTGAATATCAGTTTTATAAATACAGTAATTCACTTGTGAAAATATTTGAAAACATCACCTCTGGAAATCCAGGACTTCATTTACAATATCTGTCCCAATACTCCCAGCACCAAGTACTATTCCAGTAGACATTCCAGGCACACTAATGCAAGACTGTTTAGAGGATTCTAAAAAATAACAAAAGGAAAAATTCAAATGAAGACTTTAAAAATGTATATATAAATTTTTAAAATATTTTAAATTTCAACTCCAATATACTTTCAAAGAAAGAAATAGTCATGCTTGTATTATAAATATAACTCCTGATGGCTTAAGATGCATATGAAGAATGATAGGAATCAATGATGTAGAACATCACTGAGGGTACAATCATAATCTATAACCCTTGGGTATGGATATTTCCTTCCCATTTTAATCTCCACACTAAAGTCAGAGCAATACTGCTTCATTTTTTAATATTCCTTAATATTTCTACTTTTATTTATACAAGTAATTTGTTAAAATATTCTCATGGTGGATAAGCAAGATAAACAAAAACTCCCCCTTAATGCTTTCCATTGATTTACCCAACAGATATGTATTGAGTAACACAAACTACAGGGAACTTCTAGGGATAGATAATGGATAAAAAACTATTCCTACTCTTGAACTCAATCTAGTGGCAGGCCAGTTGAACAAACAACTAATTGCAAAAATATGTAAGATTATAATGGAAGTGTGGTCAAAGTATTCTAGAAATTATAAAGAGGATAACTTAAGCCCTAGAAGTCTTTGCAATTTTATCTTGAAATCTTTCCCTCTCCAAGACAGAAAAAGATGGTAACAATAACAGTCCTAGTAATAAATCTCCATCATTTAAAACTAAGCTTACCTTCTGATGATTGAGAGCTACAAGGAAGTAATGACACTTCTTTCATCTCACTATGTCCCCTAAAATTAAGAAACATTACAGGTGATTTTTTTTTTTAAGTGAAGGAAATTGTTAAAGCCACTACATTATAATTCTGTGTACTTATCAATTCTTGGCCTTTTTATTTATACACATTGTTAATGTCACAACCAGAGATCAAGGCACTGATGTGCTAAGTACCAGGGCATTTACCCAATGCCCTATTACCCTGTGAATTACACTTTTTCACAGTTACAAACTCTCAGTTTGTATATTAATGATAAGCAGGCAAGGATTATCTGAATGAATAACAGGGGATGCTGCTAGAGATACCAAGCCTTGGGGTCCTGTTTAAAAAACTATAGTAGATCAGGAAATAGGATTGGTTTGCTGCAACCTTACAACAATTACAAAGAAAACCCTTACAGAAAGATAATACTTAGAATGGGCTCTGTTAATTTATTAAGCAAATCAGGAGAAGTTGGCTGTTCTTCCAGGCTGGCTGACACAGCCACAGCTTGGCAAGTAATCCTTAGGCTGGATTTCTGCTTCTCCCTCAGCCAAATACTCCCACACAATCCATCACATGTGGTACCTCGGGCTTAGCAGATGTGCATGCAAAAATGACATGCGGGACAAAATGTTTCTTACAATGATCTACAGTTTTAAGTTACAACTACATCATTTTGTGACAGGACAAGACAAGGGCATGAAGGGCAAGAAGAAAGAGCTTGAGTGAATGCATTTACTGTCACCTTCTACACCAAGCAAAAAGAAAGTTATTACAAAAGGGAAAATTTTCAGCTTAATTCTAAGAAGTAACACCAGTGAACAGTGAATGAATTATAAAAAAAATATATGCTCGTTATAAAGCCAGATGATCATACAACTTTAATGGTTTAGCAAGATGAGAAAAGACACTCATTTGAAGTTAACACAAAGGTCTTAACAACATAAAAAAAAATTACTTACAAAACTAAAGTGTTGACAGACACAATGTATTCCAGTTCTTTGGTCCAAGGATTTGTGAAACTAAACCACTGGCTTTTTAAAGTTACAAAAGAGCCATCTTTCTTTCTGAACTTGTATAAATCTGTAAATATTTTCTCTTTACTCTGTAGAACTTAACAAGAAAAGATAATAATCAGCATAATGGGTTACCATGATATAAATCAATCCCCTGAGGATTAATTCAAGTTTCAGATATCACAGAAATGAGAAATGAGTTGAAGCTATAATTTAAAAGTACACCCAAAATCAGCCCATTTGATGCATACCTGCCTTGTGCTTGTCAGTCAAATTACTATGGTCATCTTGATGAAAATATTCATAGCAAGAAGTTCCCAAAAGCTCCTGAGGCAGATATCCTAAAATTGCTGTCGCCCTGGTTTTGGAATTGAAAATAAGCTTTAGATCGGTAAATGCAATCCCTTCCAGAATACTGTAGGTCCATATATGGTTGGCATAGTAGGAATGTGGACAGGGGGATGAGTAACTGATAAGCATCACTGGGATCCCTTTGGCTGCCCTAGACCCAGACTAGAGGTACAACATAGAATGGACACCCACCCGGTCCAGAGTATGTTCTTCTCCTATTCAATAAAACAGACCATGCTCCATTTCTGCACCAGAGGCCAAAAAATATTATTCCAAGTTTTATCCAGCAGTGCTACTAGGCACATCTTTAATAGCCTTAAGTATCTCATTGAACTCTATCATTATGGTATATAAATGTTCACCTTTGGTCCACATAGACAAATTTTCCATTCATTGCAAACCGGGTTATAAATTCAGTTGGTTTCACTTTAATCTCTCCACTGTTCTGTGGGACAATATATGGATGTAATCTCCCAATGGCAACAAGGCAGGTAAAATTACTACTGTCTTTCTTCTTGTCCCTTTCTTCTTCCATTCCAACAATATTTGGAGGCCAGCTTCTCAAGTAACCAGTGCAGTGGATAGTACAGAATTTTCTATGATCTTCAAAAGTTTGAAAAAAGAAAATTTGAGTAATTGTGAATCAACTCTTAAATTTATAATAGTTATAATTGTGCTATAAAGCATTCTTTAAGCATGCTAAAATATGAAAGGGGAAAGGTATTGCATTGAAAAGAAGTCATCAATTTCATTTAACAACCTTATTCTTAATGGATTATTTTTCTCATAAACTAAATTATACATGCTACAATAAAAGTTAAAAGATTACTTTAATTTAGGTTTAAATAGGCCTAGGGCTTAATATATTTCCAAGCCAGTTTTTAAAAATTACAGTAATTCATATTTGTTAGAAAAATTTAAACTTTAAGTATCCTTACTTTAAGCCACAAAGATACTATTTTTAGCTTTGTAACTTTTTGGTATAATGCATATCTAAAAATTCATAAAGATTCTTGAATTTCTCATGTTAGCACTTATAATGGGTAATAGATATCTATGATTTTAATAGATTTATAAGAATATTTAGAGAGCATTTGGAGAAATTCATAAAAGTTATAAAAATAAAATTTGATATAAATTTTACTTTTCAGAAAACTCCTAAGCAATTAACTCATAGGAAAAAGCTTGTCACACAGGCCCAATCAAAATAATGAAAGACTGGAAATAATCCATATGCTCAAATGTCAGGAAATTCTTAAAACAGTGAGATACAACACAGGCATAAAACACTGGAAGTATACAGATTACGGCAATCCACACACACACAAAAGCTGACGTAAGGGTTTAATAGGGCTCAAGAGAAGGGGGGGCGAAAAGCTTGGTAAAAATTATGGAAAACAGTGGTTTGTGATAAGATTTAGAAAAGATCAGAACATTCATTATTTTAAACCAGCACTATTTGGTAAGACTGTTATCACAACAAATCTTAAAAAAAAAAATGAACAGAAGATGATATGGGCTGTATTACAAGACAAACTGGTAGTAGTCATAGCAAAGACTTGGAGAATACTTTGTGTGCCGTGTTGTTTTAAGTGCTTTAAATGTATAATTAATTGATCTTAATAGTCCCGTGAAGTGTTCTTATTATCAGTACCACTGTCTCAGGAAACTGAGAGTTAATGCCAAAGTCATAGCTGCAAGGGTGGAGCTGTGAGTGCTTTGTCTTGGAAGGTGTTCAAACAGGAGTTGTCTGCGTGGTGGTGGGGGGAGGATACAAAAAGTGTTTGAGTCAGAGGGGACGGCCAGTGTAACCCCAGAGCCAAGAGAGAGTCACATGTGGCTGAAGCCATAGTCTGTGATGGGGAAGTAGCTTGAGAATAAAGCAGAAAACAGATAGGTTATCTCTTCTAACCATGCACAGGACATTGCACTCATCACTTAACAGACATCTCCCCCTCCATGGTCCACAGATGCCTTAAATTATGTCATTATCTCCTCCAATCCCAAACCATATGTATATGTTTATTGGCACCACAATCAACCCAGGTAGTTAAATGAGAAAACCGGGAGTCCTACCAGGTTCCTTTCTTTACAACATCCAAGATGCCTTAAGGGAATTAAAATTGGGATAAATGGTAAATACAAGGTTTTCATTCCTATTAAAATTAGATAGTCATAAGTCAAAAAGCTTATACACGGAGTTTGGCATTTCTGATAGCACTTGCCTGCAAACTTACAAATGATACTGACTAAAAATATTCTTTTCAATTAAAAATGTCGATTAAAATTTTCACATTCATATGGAAGCTCATCACACAGAACCTAGCATTTTACTTTGATTCTTCTCTAATAACAGGGTTGCTGACCAAATTTCTAAATTAGTCTGTCTCACAGTTCTTAACTGTGAACATTTATTCAATAGGCAGATTTTTAGTTGGGATTATGTAATTCCACCCATTGCAATCCCTTTGATAATCGTTTTAGGCTTTTTTTAAATCCCATAAAATACCGCTTATCTCAAAATTCCTAGGGGCACGTGGGTGGCTCAGTCTTAGGTTAAGCATTCAACTCTTGATTTCAGCTCAGGTCAAGATCTCAGGGTAGTGAGATCAAGCCCAGTTTCAAGCACCACACTCAGCCAGGAGTCTGCTTAAAATTCTCTCCCTAAGTCCCTCCCTCTGCTCACATGCTCTCTCCTTGAAATAAATAAATCATCGTAAAAAAAGAATTCTTTAGATTTTTACCTAAATATTGGGGTCATGGCCCCAATCCTTACCAAACTGTTTACATCAGCTCCGCAGGGTAGATTCAAGTATAACTTACTCCGTGATTTTTGGAAAGAGGGAAAAATTTATGTTAACCCAAACACAGCCTTCGTTTATAGGATATCTTTTCAAAATCCCTCACAAAATTTTTCTTCGGGTGGAGGGCTAGGTCTCTCAATTTGGTATCTTGCTTGAATTCTCACAGAAGCAGATCCTGAGACAGGGATTCAGATACACAAACACATTTGAGAGGGGATTCCAAGAAAACTAGTAGGGAAGTGGGGTGAGACAGGAAAGGGAAGGAAGCTGATAAAGGATATGTTGTCCAGGAAGTTGGCACTTTGGAAAATCAATGTTATATCTGGGTAGGGTGCATTCTGGGAAAAATTATAGATCAAGAGCCTCAGAACTAAGTAATCTGAAGAAAAAGAGAATGAAGATACTCATCTACCAGCTCCCTTCAGGCAGTGGTTGAGGGGTGCTCACAGGGAGCATTGATTCCCAAGGACTTGAGGTCTGCCCCTAGCTAATGTAGGCAGTCTCTGAGGAAGAGAGAAGGTCTAGCAGAGTCATGGAGGTTGGACATTGGAAACAAGGTCATAAAACCTTCAAGTGGTAGGTGCTAAGAGGATAGGTCATGGTGTACTGACAGCATCTTCCACACTTGCACAGGGAGCCAAAGGGCTCCTGGGTGTACTGCTCTATTACTGATGATCTTATTAAGATGTCTGGGAGACACCCAAGATATTTGGCAGTAGTCCTCCATCTTTCATCAGCCCTTGATTTCACAAGTAGATACACATGAGTAATTTTATCCCTATCTTAGAAGCTTTTTCAAAGTTTGAGTCTCTAACATTCATGTTAGAATTGGGACAGAAATAATGTTCTTAATGTCAATCCTGCTTATTTAAAAAAAAACCAACTTTTTATTGTGGGAAATTTCAAACATACACAATCAGAACAGTATAATGAAACCCCACTTGAGTGATTCATGGCCAATCTTGAGAAATGGCTTTTCCATAAATTGTAAGTGCGGTTTTGATTTGCCTAAAAAGGAGCTGCTTTCTAGTTTCTTTTAAATTTAAGTGTAACTAAAACAAAACTATGGAGATAAGAGATGAGTAGTTGCCAAGGGTGGTGGCAGTGGGGAGAGGAGTAGGCAGAGCACAGTGGATTTTAGTGCAGGGAGACCATTTTGTATGTTATAAGATAGATACGTGTATTATACATTTGTCTAAACCCACAGAATGTACACCAAGAGTGAACCCTAAGACAAACTTTGGACTTTGGGTGATGATGATGATGTATCAATGTGGGTTCATCCTTGGTAACAAATGTACTATTTTGGTGGGAGATGTTGGTAATGGGGGAGACTCTGCATTTGTGGGGGCAGAGGTAAATGGGAAATCTCTGTACCTCCCTCTCAATTTCATTGTAGACCTTAAACTACTCTAAAAAAAATAGTCTTAAAAATAATTGAAAATTTTAAATGTAACTGCCATGACATGGTAAACTAGAAAGCACCTTTACTAACTATGAACTTTCCTCATTAATAGGGAGTCGTCTTAAAACATAATCCTATTGGCTAATTATTACTGGAAAGACCATGTAGGAGCAACTCTATGTAAAATACAATTACTTCACTCGGTACTTTCCTTGGCTAAAGTAGAACATTGATGATCTCATGTGTGGGAATCCATCCATGTGGCCAATCAGGGTTCAATTTTGTGGTTACCTCATCCTGCCCCAGCTGTCTGTCTACCTGTCTACAGGCAGTTTTCCTCTAACCCAGCACTGCAAGGGAAGGCAACCCTGATTGTTGACACGTGCCCTTTCCATTCCTTCAGAAAAACTAGCCACATGCCTTTGGCACAGAGCTCTAGAATATAAAGGGAACGTTTGGTGCAAGTGCTTGGGAAGATTAAAAATTCTTTTTCAGAAAGATATTTGACTGACTGCAGGCATCTGTGTGGCCCAGCTTGATGTGGGAGTGAACATCCGTGTGTGGGCAGGAATACGTTCCTTCCACAGAAGCCAGCCCCCTTGCTGGGTGTCTGCTGCAGAAATCATCCAGAATGGGTCCCTTTCATTAGTAACCTTTTGGCTCCTAGGAAGCTGCTTTAGTAGGTGGTATAGCATAGTGGAAAGAACCAGATTTTAAAGCCATGTTCCTGATTCTGCCACTTCCTATGTGACTTTAGATAAATTACATAAGCAGCTTTTTTTTTTTTTTTTTTTTTTTTTTTTTTGGCTTCTGTTTCTTCAGGTACAAAATAAGGACAGTTTACTCAGGATTGTTATTCAGATTAAATTAGGTATTTACTCAAAGTTCTTGGCATATGGGTTTTAAATAATGACTGTTTTTCTTGCTCAGGAAGCCAATTTTATTTTGTTTTCCTTGTTTTCTTTCTGAGCCACAAAAAAGGGCTTCCATTTATTGGGTGCCTACTGGGAGCCAAGCACCGCCTCAGTCACATGTAATCCTAACTCCCACGAGGGGGTATTATTATTATACCCATTGTATCAGTCTGCTAGGGTTGTGATAACAAAATACACAGACTGGGCTTAAAGAAATTTATTTTCTACTTATTCCTGGAGGCAAAAGTGTTGGCAGGCTTGGTGTCTCTGAGGCCTCCCTCTTTGGCTTGTAGATGGCTGACTTCTCACTGTCCCCATATGACCTCTTCTTTGTGTGTGTGCGTCCCTACTGTCTCTTCCTCCTCTTCTTCCTTTAAGATTTATTTATTTGAGAAAGAGAGTGAGCGAGAATGAGAACGAGCAAGGGGGAGGGGTAAGGGGAGAGGGAGGATCCCAAGCAAACTCCCCATGAGTGCAGAGCCCAACACCAGGCTGTCCCAGGACCCTGAGATGATGACCTGAGCTGAAACCAAGAGTCAGAGACTTAAGTGACTGAGCCCCTATGCCCCCTTCTTTCTCTCCTTATGAGAAGACCAGTCACACTGGATTAGGACTCTACTCTATGACCTCATTTGACCTTAATTATCTCTTTAAAGGCCCCATCTCTAAATAGAATCACACTGGGAGTTAGGGTTTCAACATGTGAATTTTGGGGAAACATGATTCAGTCCATAACACCCATTTTCCATATATTGGGAGGAATTTGCTTCTCATTGCACAACTGTTAAGCAGCAGACATGATGTTAAAACCCGATTGAGGGAAGCCTGGGTGGCTTAGTTGGTGAAGCATCTCCCTTTGGCTCAGGTCATCAGGTCTTGATCCTTCCCCTGCCACTCATCTCCACCCTGGTGTCGGGCTCCCTGCTCAGCAGGGAGTCTGCCTCTTTCTCTGCCCCTCCCCCCATTCATGCTCACTCTCTCAAATAACATCTTAAAACAAAACAAAATCCTATCGAATTCAGAGTCCAGACCCCTTCTACTCTGTCCTAAAGTCTGGCCAGCAGCATGGCTTATTGTGAGGCAAAGCCTAATATGAGAACTTGGAACACTGGAGAGACTTAAAAATGTGACAGTTCCTTTAGCTCATCATGAAATTCATCTATGAATTAGCTTTAATTTACCACTTGAAATATATAAGTCAGGTTAACCAATATTTAAAAAGGAAAAGATCTTCTTTGCCTCTTCTGTAAATTTCTAACTTGCAATATAAAAATTCCATTTAGAAACCATACAGGAAGACTAAAGTGTGATTATTTCATCCTTCAAAAATGCTGCTTGGAATTTTTTTTTAACCCAGGACTAGACACATGTGTTTTTGCTTATGATTCAATATTATTTGAATTACAAAATTCAATATCATTGAATTACAAAATACTGTAATGGTACAATGCAGTTCATGGAGGACATCTTACTTTCCCTTTTGTATCTTTGCAAAGGGGTTAAAAGACCGGACACAAAGTATCATTCTTCTTAGATTATTATTAGTGATGTACTTGAGCTCCATTATTTAAGAAAAATCCTCCAAGAATGTATATATTCAGTCAGGTGCTGTCCTAGAATTCCACAAAAGCTGAAATAAAAAAAATCTAAGGTAACATTAGAACCTAGACGAGAGAGTGCCCCCCCACCATCTGTGACTTGTAGTTCCATATTTCAAGCCAAATTATAACATGCCTATTTAATAAATGTAGATGTACTCAGCAAGACCCAGATTCCTTCAGTCCCCACTGCAGACGGAGCCCTTCCAGATTTACTTCTCATGAGAATCACGTCAGAGAAAATGATCCAGATGATGGCTGTCTTAGCTAACGAGGGCTCCCATAACACCATATCCCAGACTGGGTGGCTTGAACTACAGATTATTTCCTCACCGTCCTGGAGCCTAGAATTCTGAGATCAGGATGACTGCATAGTTGAGTTCTGGTGAGAGCTCTCGTCCTGGCTAGTAGACCGTGACCACCTCACTTGTGAGATAATAAACTCTCTCCTATCTCTTCTTATAAGGGCACTAATGACCTCATGAGGACCCTGCTCTGACAACTGAAACTTTTTTGGATCAGATATTTTAAAATGTTTAAATTGCCTTTTGGGTGAAACAAAAACATCATGATGTAGATCAATTCACTGGATTCTTAATTGTTCTTGTGGATCTGAAAGCAATTATGTGGTCAGTCTGGAAAAAAGACAAGAGGATTGTCCCTTAGGTCTTCTATAAATGTGTAGAATGTGTCAGGCATCACAGAAACAAATGAAACTCTCATTCTAATGTGGGACGCAAATACAAAAAAAATAATTCTGATACAGTGTGGCAAAGACCTCAGGATTATTAATAGGTTACCTACCAAAAGTGAGTAGCTGAGACTTAACCCAGCAGAGAGAGAAGGATGTTAGGGAAGATATCCTGGAAAGAAGTGTTGCCTGTGTTCTAATGGTTCTGGATCTGCCAGTAGGCTTTCATTCTCCATTCCTTCCAGCAGGATGGCCTCGTGCTGCTGTTGGTATTGTTTTGGAGATCTAAGCCTGGTAAACCCCCGGGGCCGGTCTCGGTCCCTGCCTGTGGCTTCACAGACTCCATCTTCCCTTCCATAATGGCACTTCTCAATTCAGGATTAAATGTTTGCTATGGTGAAACAAGTCATCAAGCTGCCCTCTTAAATCTTTCATGTTACCTTAGATCATGCTGTAGAGTCTGCCTTGTTAGGAAACAGATCATTTGAAATATTTCTTATGGTTCTCCCAGCTGGTCTACATGTCTTGGCTCTCCTGTGGTGTTAATGTGAGGTCTTAAGTGGGGGGAACATACTCAGGGTGTCTAATTTGGTATTTCATAATCTACTATAGTGATGGAAATGGTCACTTAGCTCCCAATGGACCTAATACAACACAGAACATTCTTCCTTACTATCTTGGTGGGGGTAGGGGAGCATTCTACTAAAAATCCAGAAATGTTCCTAGAGGCATCTCTGAGGTTCATTTGTTATTTTTCTAATCTCTAGAGCAATGGTCTTCAAATATTTTTTATTTTGCATGCTATAAAAAAAATGTAAGCACCCTTCATGGGCCTACATTTTCTCTATCAACTCTTAAAAAAATATGTATATTATAAAACACAAAACTAAAATTAAAAAGAGAAAAAATATGAAAACATTTTAAGAATAAATTTTATTAATGGCAAAACTTGTTTAAAAATTATATGTCTTGTTTAATGAGCTATTAAATATGCTTTATTACTTTTAAACACCATGTTTTAACACATCGTGAAACCGTGATTGGAAGGTCTGGTTCTAAATCTAACTTGTTCTATTTTCTTTTTCTTCATAGCACTTATTACCATCAGCAAAATTTTTGTTCTGTTCATTGCTTTGGTCCCAGCGTATGGAATAGTGTTTGGCCCATAGTGTATAGTTAATAAGTATTTATTGAAAAAAATTCTTTTTGAACACAGTACCATATAATGGTGTGTTCTTGTGTTTCCCTTCCCTATTCACATTCAGTGGCTTCCTGTTGGTAAATGTGTGACTACTTTTTGCCACAGAAATCAGCACAGCTACAAAGTGGGCTTGAGTTATTGTTTAAAATATTTTCTTTCCTGGTTGGCTACATCTGTGAAAATGATGGACAAAATATTAATAATGAAGATTAAACTTAAAAGCATGCTGTGCCTATAGCTGTTACATGGTAAATAGCACCAAAATTGAGCAAATAGTTCTCTAATATGAAAAAAATAGTCATTTCAGCAAAGTCCTTAGTATTTAAAAAATGAGTGAAGTTCTGACCATGAGTCTTCATGATTTCACTTGCATCTTGTTAATGTAAAGGAAAATGTCAACCAACATTCATACAGAATGTTGTATGAACAATGATTGAACAATCAGAGCTGGTTGTTAAACACTAACCAGCATACCACTGTCCCTCGCCCATGTGGACCTGCAAATGTGGCCTCAGCTGCCCTCTTCCTATCACTATCTCCTGTATGTAAGATCTAGTCACACTGTTCTTTGCTAAGCACTCCCCAAATGCCACTTTTTCCTACCTCAAGGTCTTCACACTTGTCTTTCTGTAGGAATTTCTTCCCAGAGATTTGTACATAGCTGGCTCCTTACCATTTGGGTCTCAGATCAAATGTCACCTTAGAGAGACACTTTCTGAGTATTCTAAAGTAACTACCTCTTCCTAGTTCCTGTCCTCCTTATTGCATTTTATTAACTTCATTGCATTTTCTACTGCCCAAAACATTTATTAATGTACATGTTGACCGACTGCCTCCTGTCGCTATGATATAATGTTCATTAGAGCAATGACTTGACTGCCTGTCTCCAGTGTATCCTTTGCATTTGGTATGGTGCCTGGCACATAGTAGGAACTCAGGAAGTAATTATTGAGTGTCCAAAATCTATTTAATTAGAAACTACTCTGTCTGACAATGATACCAGGCTGGTCTCTACCAGTATTACTTAAGCATAGCAACTATGCTGGGTTTTCTAAAACCAAGATTATAATAGAAGCTATGAGAACATTCAAGAGGGGGAGAATCTCCACTAAAGAATTTCAGCACCGGTCTTGGGCACTGCTGCCCAGGGCATCTGTTCTCCTCCACTCTCCTTGTCTTTCGTCTTCTGCTCCCAGATAATCTCATACTTGAGAGAAGCATCTAAAGCATTGGTTCTCAAAAAGAACAGAGAGACTGAGAAACCTGTGGGGCTGCAAAGTTTAGAAGCAAAGAGTAAGATGGTAGGGCAGGCAGTGGAGGGTGAAGTCAAGTTTTACAGAAGCAGAACATGGTGACACTGGGCACTAACCATGCACCAAGACAGAGATGTGATTAAAATACCAGTACTACATAAGACCATATGGGAAATGCTTCTCTTCCCAGAAGCAAAGACAAATTAATCTGAAAATCTTTTAATTATAGTTGATACATAATGTTATGTTAGTTTAAGGAGTACAACACAGGGATCTGTCTGGCCTAAATGTAATGCTTACCACAAGTGCAGCTGCCATCCAACACTATAACAATATCATTGACTGTATTCCTTATGCTGTACCTTTTATCCCCAGGACTTACTCATTCCATAACTGGAAGCCTGTATCTCTCACTCCCCTTCCCCCATTTTGTCCATTTCTTCCTCCCCGCCTTCCCTCTGGCAACTATTGGTTTGTCCTCTGTATTGATGGGTCTGTTTCCGCTCTTTGTTTACTCATTTGTTCTGGTTTTTAGATTCTACACAGAAGTGAAATCCTATGGTATTTGCCTTTTTCTGTCTGACTTATTTCACTTAGCATTATACCCTCTAGCTCCACCCATATTCTTGCAATATTGTTGCGATGTCAAGATCTCATCCTTTTTACGACTGAGGAATATACCAGTGTGTGTGTGTTGGCGGTTGGAGTAATTGGGTGATCGGCCTTAAGGGGGGCATGTGATGAAATGAGTACTGGGTGTTACATGCAACTGATGAATCGCTGAACTCTACCTCTGAAACCAATAATACACTAAATGTTAATTAATTGAATGTAAATAGAATTAAAAATATTCCATTGTGTGTGCACCACTTCTTTATCCGTTCATCTACTATTGGACACTTGGGTTGCTGCTTTATCTTGGCTAATGTAAATAATGCTTCAATGAACATAAGTGTTTCAAATTAGTGTTATCATTTTGGGTGTGTGGGGGGGGTTAAATATCCAGAAGTGGAATTATTGGATGATACGGTATTTCTATTTTTAATTTTTCAAGGAAACTCCATACTGTATCTTCCAAATAGCTGCAGCAATTTACATTCCCACCAAAAGTGCACACTTTTTTTTTTCTAAATCCTCACCAACAGTTGTCTTTTTGATTCTAGCCGTTCTAACAGGTGTAAGGTGATACTTCATTGTGCCTCTGACTTGCACTTCCCTGGTGAGTAGTGATGTTGAGCATCTTTTAATATACTTCGGTCATGTAGGTCTTTGGAAACAAGGTCTATTCAGCTCCTTTGCCCACTTTTAAATTGGATTATTTCTTTGTTTCATGATGTAAGTTATTTATATCCCTTATTGGATATATCATGTACAAATATCTTCTCTCACTTAGTACAAAATGTCTTTTTATTTGGTTGGTTTCCTTCACTGTGCAAAAATTTTTCATTTTGATGTAGTCAGAACAAAAATAGTTTATGTTTGCTTTTGTTTCCATTACCTGAGGAGACCCATCTAGACCAAAGAGCTGCTAAGGCCAATGCACCAACGATTACTGCTAATTTTCTTCTAGGATTTTTGTGATTTCAGGTCTCACATTTTGGTCTTGAATCCATTTTGAGTTTATTTTATGTGTGGTCTGAGAAAGTGGTCCAGGCTCATTCTTCTGCACACAGCTGTCTAGTTTTCTCAGCATCATCTATTCAATATACTGTCTTTTCCCCCTTCTATATTTTTGCCTCCTTTGTTGTAGATTGACTATATGAGTGTGGGTTTATTTCTGGCCTCTGCCTATTTTTGTGCCAGTATCATACTGTTTTGATTACTATAGCCTTGTAGTCTATCATGAAATTTGATATTGTGATACCTCCAGCTTTGTTCTTTCTCAAAATTGCTTTGGTTATTTGGGTCTTTTAGGATTCTATAGAAGTTTTAGGATTGTTAGTTTTAGTTCTGGGCTGTTTTCAATAGGGATTTCACTGAATCTATACAATGCTTTGGGTAGTATGGACATTTTAATAATATCCATTCTTCCAATCTGTGAGCATGGTATGTCTTTCCATTCGTTTGTGTCACTTTCAATGTCTTTAATCAATGTTTTCAAGGTTTTATCCATGGTTTTCAAGGTATAGGTCTTTCATCTCCTTGGTTACATTTATTCCTAGGTAGTCTAATCTTTTGTGTGCAATTATAAATGGAATTGTAATTCTTCTCTCTTTTGTTATTAGTGTATAGAAAAATGACAAATTTCTGTATATAAATTTTGTATCCTGCCACTTTACTAAATTCATTTCTCAGTTCCAGTAGTCTTTTGGGAGAATTTTCTATGTCTAGTATCATGTCATCTGCAAATTGACCATTTTATTTCCTCCCGACCCATTCAAATGCCTCTTCTCTTATCTGACAGTTGTGGTTAAAACTCCCAGTATGGTGCTGAATAAAAGTGACAAGAGTGGAACATCCTTGTTCTTTATCTTGGAGGAAAAGCTCTCAGGTTTTCAGCATTGAGTATGATGTCATCTCTGGGTTTGTCACATACGGGCTTTATTATGTTGAAGCATGTACCCTTTAAACCCACTTCATTGAGTTTTCTTCCCATGAATGGGTGTTGAATTTTGTCAAATGCTTTTTCTGTATCTATTGAGATGATCATGGCTTTTTCATTAATGTGATGTATCAGTTTCATTGATTTGCAAATACTGAGTCATCCCTGTATCCCCAGAGTAAACCCCACTTGATCACACAGAATGATCCTTTTAATCTATTGTTGAATATGGTTTGCTGATATTTTACTGAGGACTTTTACATCTATGTTCATCAGGGATATGGCCTGAAGTTTTCTTTTTTAATACTGTCTTTGCCTTGTTTTGGTATGGGAGTAATGCTAGCCTTATCAAACAAACTGGGCGGTGTTCTTTTCTATTTTTTGGAACAGTTAGTGGGGAATAGGTATTAACTCTTTAACTGTTCAGTAGAATTCACTTAGGAATCATTCTGGACTTTATTTGTTGGGAATTTTTAAATTACCAATTCTATCTTACTACCAGTAACTATTCTCTTAAGATTTTCTATTTCTTCCTTACTCACTTTTAGAAGACTGTATGTTTCTAGGAATTTATCCATTTCTTCTAAGTTATCTAATTTGTTGGCATATAATTTTTCATAGTATCCTTATAATCCTTTGTATTTCTATGGTGTTGTCAATTACTTCTCTTTCATTTCGATTTTATTTGGGTCCCCTTTTTGATGTGTTTGGCTAAAGCTTTATGAATTTTAGTTGTTTTTTAGTCTTTATTTCATTTATTTCTGCTCTGGTTTTTGTCATTTCTTTTCTCTACTCACCTTGGGCTTTGTTCTTCTCATTCTTTTAGGTGTAAGGTTAGGCTGTTTGAGATTTTTGTTTTTTGAGGTAGGCTTGCATTGCTATAAACTTCCCTCAGAGCTGCTTTCACTGTGTCCCCCAAATTTTGGACCATTGTGTTTCCATTTTCACTTGTCTCCGTGTATTTATTTTTAAAAAGACTTATTTATTCTTGAGAGAGAGCAAGAGAATTGGGGGGGGGGGGGCGCAGAGGGACTCTCATTGAGCCCAGAGTCCAACATAGGGCTTGATCTCACCACCCTGAGATCAAAACCTGAGGCCAAAACCAACAGTTGGATGCTTACCTGACTGAGCCACCCAGGTACTCCCACCTCCATGTATTTTTTTATTTCCCCCCTGATTTATTTATTGACTACTGATTGTTTAGTAGCATGTTGTTTAGCCTCCATGTGTTTGTTTTTAAGAGTTTCTTCTTCTGGTTGATTTCTAGTTTCATACTGTTGTGTTTGGAAAAGATGTGTGTATAATTTCTATCCTCTTCAATTTATTGAGACTTGTGATCTAACCTGGAGAATGTTCTATGTGCATTTGAAAAGAATGTGTACTCTGTTTTAGGATAAAATATTCTGTACGTGTCTGTTAAGTGTATCTAGTCCAATGTGTCATTCAAAGGCATGGTTTCCTTATTGATTTTATGCACGGATGATCTATCCATTGATGTAAGTGGGTGTTAAATTCCCTACTCTTAGTATTACTATCCACTTCTCCCTTTATAGTCTTATATTTGCTTTATGTATTTAGTAGGTACTCCTATGTTGGATGCATGAATATTTACAATTGTTCTACCCTCTTGTTGGATTCTTTTATCATTATTCATTGCCCCTTTCTCACTTGTTATGGTCTCTATGTTAAAGTCTACTTTGTTTGATATAAGTATTGCTATCCCAGCTTTTTCCCTGCTTCTATTTGCATAGGATATCTTTTTTCATCCTTTCACTTTCAGTCTGTATGGGTCTTTGGTTCTGAAGTGAGCCTTTGTAGGCAGCATATAAGATGGGTGTTGGTTTTTTTTAATCCATTGAATCCTCCTGTGTCCGCAGTTGGAAAATTTAGACCATTTACTTTTAAAGTAATTGCCATTTTGTTTGTTTTCTGGTTGTCGTTGTAGATCTTCTCTGTTCCTTTCTTCTTGCTCTCTTATGATTGTGGACTTTCTTTAGTGTTATGCTTGGATTTCTTTCTGTTTATTTTTTGTGTACCTATTATATGTGTTTGGTTTGTGGTCACTATGAGGTTCATATATAACATCCTAAGTATATAGCAGTCTATATTAAGTTGATGGTCACTTAAGTTTGAACATTCTGAAAGATTTTTTTGCTCCCCTTCCCCAAGTTTAATTTATATGTTGTCATATTTTACATCTTGTTATTCATGATTTTCTTACTGCTAAGTATGGCCTTTTCTTTTCCACTTCAGGAAGTCCCTTTAACTTTTCTTGTAATGCCAGCTTAGTGGTGATGAGCTCCTCTAACTTTTGTCTGGGAACTCGTTATCTGTCTTTTAATTCTTAATGATCATCTTGCCAGGTAGAGTATTCTTGGTTGTAGGTTTTTTCCTTTCAGCACTTTGAATTGATCATGGAACCCCTTTCCAGTCTGCAAAGTTCCTGCTAAAAAATCAGCTGATAGCATTGTGAGATTTCCCTTGTATGGTACTTATTGCTTCTCTCTTGCTGCTTTTAAAATTCTCTCTTTATCTTTCTTTAATCTTTGACATCTTAATTGTGATGTGTCTTGATGCAGAACTTCTTGGGTTCATCGTCTTTGGGGCTCTCTGTGCCTCCTGAGTCAGAGATCTGTTTCCTTCCCTGGGATAGAGAATTGTTTAGCTCTCATTTCTTCAAATAAGTGTGCTGCTCTCCTTCCTCTCTCTCTCCTTCTGGGACTCCTATAATGTGAATGCTTGTTTGCCTGATGTTGAAGAAATTTTTTTACCTACCCTTACTTTTTAAAATTCCTTTTTCTTTTTGCTCTTCAGTTTGGGTGCTTTCCATTACCCTATCTTCTAGATTGCTGCTTGATTCTTCTATATCCATTAATCTGTTGGTTCCCCCTAGTATATTTTTCATTTCAATTATTGTATTCCTCAACTCTATTTAGTTGTCTTTTATATTTTCTATCTCTTTGTTGAAGTTCTGAGTTCTTCCACCCTTCTCTCCAGTCTGGTGAACATCTTTATGATCATTACTCTAAACTCTTTATCAGGCATATTGCTTATTTCTGTTTCATTTAGTTCTTTTTCTCAGATTTTATCTTGTTCTTTCTTTTCTTTTTTTTTTTTTTTTAAAGATTTTATTTATTTATTTGACAGACAGAATCACAAGTAGGCAGAGGCAGGCAGAGAGAGAGGGAGAAGTCTCCCTGCTGAGCAGAGAGCCCCATTCGGGGCTTGATCCCAGGACCCTGGGATCATGACCTGAGCAGAAGGCAGAGGCTTTAACCCATTGAGCCACCCAGGCGCCCCATCTTGTTCTTTCATTTGGAGCATACTCCTATGTCTCCCCATTTTGCTTGTCTATGAATTAGTCTGAAGAGCTATTTCTTTCAAACTTGAAGGAATCATCTTGTGTGGTCCTTCCCTGTGTAGACTCTCTATCTGGTGATTTCGGCTGGCTGGTTGGAACTGTAGCTGGTGTCAGTGAGAGTCCTAGGGCACTCCGTGCTGGGACTGCGCTGGAAGGATGGCTGGAGCTGAAGCGGACACAAGTTGAGGAGGTCTTAGGACTATCTGCACAGAGAGCACCCTGGCAGGACAGCTGAAGTGGACACAGGCTAGGGAGGTCCCTGGGTTCTCCACAAAGAAGGTACTTTAGCAACTCAGCTGAAATAGAAGTGGGTATAAGCTAGTAGGTCCTGAGGCTCTCTGCACAGAGGGCATCCTGGTGAAATCGCTGAGACTAAAGTGTTGGCATGGGCTGGGGTGGTTTTGGGTGCTCTGCACAGATGGTGCTTTGGCAGGTTAGCTAAAGTGGATGCAAGCCAGGGTGTGGGGGTGTATTCAGCCTAGAGGTTGCTCTGATAGGGCAAATGGAGCTGAGATGGTTATGGGCCGGGTGTTCTCCAGGTACTCTGCACAAGAAGCACTCTGGTGGGTGGAACAAGCATAAGCTGGTGGTGTGTGTGTGTGTGTGTATGTGTGTGTTCCAGAGCAGTCTACACTGGGGATGCTCTAGCAGGCCATCTGGAGCTGAAGTGATGTGGGCCTGGAGTATTCCAGGTTGCTTTGTACTTGTGTCACCTTGGCAAGGCAGCTGGATCAGGGATGTCCTATTGTGCACTGTTGTGGAGTTGCCTTAGGGTTGCTATGGACTTGGGGCCTGGGGCTCACTGACAGAGAAGGTTAGCTTGGGCACCCAGACCCTGCTCTCACCCATATTATCAAGGTGGAGGGGGGAATGTAAACTGTGGTGCTCACCAGCTCCTCTGACCTGGAGAGAATTCCAGTAGCTCCCTGCTATTTGGCAGGGTTGTAGGGCTAGTTCCTGATATTTTACACTGTGACTTTTTGTGTGCCCTAGTGCAGACAGATCTGCTCACTGTCCCTCAGTACTATCCCTCCCCCCTACAGTTCTCAGTATAACGGTTTCCCTTTATTATTGTGCCATTCTGTATGTGGTCTTTTATTGTGCAGAAGCTATTCAGTTAGCCCTCAGATGTTTTTCTGGAGAAATTGCTCTATAAAAAGGTGTAGGTGTGGTATCTATGAAGGAGGTAAGTTCAGGGTCTTCCTATGTCCCCATCTTAGACCAGAACAACTTCTCCTTAATTTGGGAATCTTTAAAACACTCAGAAACTGGGACGGGGTGGCTCAGTGGGTTAAGCCTCTGCTTTCGGCTCAGGTCATGAATTCAAGGTCCTGGGATCGAGCCCCGCATCATGCTCTCTACTCAGCGGGGAGCCTGCTTCCCCTCTCTCTCTGCCTGCCTCTCTGCCTACTTGTGATCTCTGTCAAATAAATAAATAAAATCTCTTTACTCAACTTATAACTTGTGTAAAACACCACAGAGATTTTTCAACTACATTAAGGTAGTTGTGTTGGCTGCCATGTTTTTCTCTCACATGGACTGTTGTCTACGTTAGGTGATTCACTTATGGTTGGAGCTACTCAGTATGGTATTGGTTCACTTCTAGTTAAATCCTAAGGGTAAAATGTTCTATACTGCAGGGTCTACATGGGGTATGACTCCTTGGACCATCCGCACAGAAAGCATATTCTTGCCCTTGGAGATTACTTTCACACATTATATGGTCATGTCAAATATAAGATTAATGAAATTAACCTGACTGACTTGGCAAGGAGGGCAGAGGAAACAGGCACCCTGAGGTAATGATACCGCCATCTACTTGCACTGTCCTAAGAATTTAGGTGCATTATTTCTAATAATATGACAGCTCCCCACATTTATCTAGTGTTAATAGTGCTAAGAACCAGGCCAAGCACATCACTTGTATTAACTCTTTTAATCTTAATAAACACCCTAGGAGGGAGGTTCTATTATTTTCTTTCTGTTGTTGAAAAGAGTGAGACCTAGAAGGCTTTAGCAATTTATCTTGAGTCACAGTTACTCCCCAGTTCGGATTCAAACCTGAACAGTTGGACCTCGGAATCGATGCCTTTACCTAGTCCACAAAGTCATACCAGGCTGTGGATAATCTTGTTTCACAGATTCAGTGGGATTAAGGAACTTGTTCACAGCCACAGAGCTATCAAGTGATAGAACCAAAATTTGATCCCAGGCAGCTGGATTCCACAGCCTCTTCAACACCAAGTCAACTGTGACTTCAAACCCAGGAGGCCTTACAGGTGACTTTGGACAACCCTTGTCCACTCAGAGTCAAGGGCACGAGGGTGGCAATGGATGGTTACAAACAGATCCTCTCTTACTACTGCTGAGTCATTCTGCTTATGTTTCTTTATGGTGTAACATGAGAGTAGGGGCATTAGATTTGAGTGGGAGTTTTGCCCATCTCCTTTTCTGAAAGTTACTGAAACTCAAGTCTCTCTTCCCTGATTCTTAATCAGTGGAAAGCATAGTGATTTCTTAGGATTTAAAACACTACAGTCTGATCCAGCACAAGTATATGCTTGGTAAGTGAGTATTGAGTGATTATCGTCTTAGGTGGCTACCAAAAAAGATTTGTCCAAAACTTGTAAATAAACTGAATCTTGCAGCTCAATTATTGTATTCCTCAACTCTGCTTAGTTGTCTTTTATATTTTCCATCTCTTTGTTGAAGAGAGAGAGAAGACATAAATAGACTCTTTAAAGGATGGGAAAGAAAATCCCACAATAAAATTTGCATAGGAGGGGCGCCTGGGTGGCTCAGTGGATTAAGCCGCTGCCTTCAGCTCAGGTCATGGTCTCAGGGTCCTGGGATCGAGCCCCGCATCAGACTCTCTGCTCCGCAGGGAGCCTGCTTCCCTTCCTCTCTCTCTGCCTGCCTCTCTGGCCTACTTGTGATCTCTCTGTCAAATGAATAAATAAAAATTGAAAAAGAAAAAAATTTGCATAGGAGATCCTATCTCTAATAGGTTAGTATATTCTTAGGCAAAAAATAGTGGGAGGCATTTTTCAGTCCCCAGAACTTCCCAGTCAAGTAAAATAGATGAGTGTTAAATCAATTAAAAATGTAAATGAGGCAAACCTATAAAAGATTCACAGGAAAACAGAACTAGAACTATTTACCAAAGAACTAAAAGCACTGAATGTCTTAAGAAACTTTTACCAAAATTAATCAAATCAGGCTCTTGTACTATTGCAGTTTTTTAAAAAGTCCTAACTTTCATATTTTAAAACTTTCACACCCCCCCCTTGGAAAGCCCCCAAGCTGCGGTTTCAACAGCACCATTAAAATCATGGACAATAAAGGGCCTGCAGTTACCTGATATGTGAAAGATGTGATGAGTCAATCCAAATAAGATTTTTTTAAACCAGAATAATCTCCTCGGGTGCTTTTGGCCTCAAGTATTTGTCTTGACCACACACTTTACTATTGCTGTATAGAAAGCTTTTAGGACATTAATTTTATACCCATGCTTTAAATCACTTGATATTTTAAAATGATGATACCTTTCTTCTTTGAGGTGGATAAGCATTCATGCTCTTCTTTGACAGAGATTTTACAGCTCTTTATCCGACAAAAAAAGGATCGCCTCGAGCCAGAATACACATGCATCCTTCCACTGTGGAAATTACTGTGAAGTTGCAAGCCAGCTTTCGTAGCAGGAGGCAAGAGAACAGGTGGAAAAGAATATTTTCATATAGATAAGAAATGTTAGGAGACACATTTCAAAACTATTACCTTTTTTTTTTAATACATTGAAAAAGAAAAATGGTTATTTAAAGCAATGACATCCTTATATGGTAAACCACTAAGTGAAATATACCAAAAAGAGCATATGCCAAGGAATTATATTTTTATAACTTATAAACACTTGCAGCTTATCTTCATTTTTTCCCTGGCAGGGGAAACAAAGGTAATCAAAATGAAATGAAATTTTGTTTTAAATGAAAAAAACCCTGAACTTACAGTAGTAATCAATGGCTTTAAGCATCATAACTTTATCTTCTCTGAAAATACCACTTTGGAAATGCTTAGTGCCAAACATTTATTTATAATATAAAGAATATTTACACTTCCAAAGCACAATTATACAAGGTATTTCATACTGAGTAGATCTATAAGTATATAGATAGATAGATAGATATATAAGCTATATATATATAACTCCTATAAGAAAGAGAACTATCTAAGCATATGGCTGAATAACGGAAACCCCAGCAATTTTTTAAATCTCAAATGATACTTTCTTATAAAGATTTTATTAGCATATGAAACATAGTGATTATAAAGCAATCACATATCCCCCAAAGCATCTTCATATGAACATATTTGTTTTTGTATGTGTACACAAATACAGGAATTCTCTATTGTTTTTTGAACTCTAGGTTAATGACTGTAAGGTTTACTAAATCTCCTCTTGATAAAACCATAATTAGCTAATTTTTCAAAATATTGCATAGCTGTGCTTTTAAGTAATAATTTATTTACATAAAATTATGGACATGCTGACATGAGCACTTACTTTTGGCATCGATCAGCTTCTCTCTTGGTGAAAGGTCAGAAGAAGAAAGTTGCTCCTTTACTTTGGCAACATCTTTTGGGTGTAAGTAGTCAAATAAGCTTTGTCCAGTCAAGCTAGCCTATTTATAAGGTAGATGTTCATTTAAAATCAGTACCATAATTTTTCTACATTTCTTCACGTGAACTTATGGTGAATACTGTTAAAACTGCCTTTTCTCAAGCTCAAAGATCCATCTACTACACTAACTTAGTGTTAAAAGCAGGGTAATACTTGTAGACAGAAATATACAAAATTGTTTCTGGAAAGACACGAATCACAAACACCTAATCACTGATACTCGGTGAACTCTTGTTAACATCTCCCAGTTCACTTGTTACTTCTAAATTATATGATTATTTAAATTTTTTTTATTCTTGGTAAAAGTAAAGCGATTGTATTGTAATATGGAAGTCACAACATATCTGTGATTTTATGGTGTGATTCAGATTTTTAAAAAATCACTGTACTATTAAAAAAAAAAAATCTAACCTAGAATACCTCCCATTTCCCATTTCACTTCCCCCAGTATGTACAGCATTCCCATGTCTATGCCTTTGCTTGCATGGTCTCATCACCTAGAATTCATCACCCCTCTCTACAAACTCATAGTTCCCTCACCACTCCAGCCAATTGGCTTTTGCTCCCTGATTCCCTCCGCAACTTGAAATGTCTTCCTCCCCGTCTCTTAATCCTCTTAATACCTAAATACCTCTTAATACCTTAATACCTAAACAGACATTCTACTTTGTATATCAAGTCTTCCCTGATTTCAGTGATCACTCTCGCCTTGTGAAATCCTTTATTACCTAAAGTAGACATTCTTATAGAAGACAAAACACATGGACCAGCTAGATGGACAAATGGACAAGTAGCCTAGATTGTTAGATATCTCATATTTTAAAAAATAGCATTTTATAAATCAATCTGCTGTGTGATTGGTTAATAGAAGTTTCTACCCATAGCTCTATGCTTCAAAGCAAATCAGGTTCCTGAATCTGAAGAGCTAAGGACCAGATCCTACCTAATCATGGAGATTCCAAAGTCCTCCTGAGAAGTCAGTATGTCTCTTAAATGGTCTGAAATACTAGGTCAGTGCCCAGTGGGACGAGATTCCATGTCACTAATTTGGAACTTACACGCTATCCTGAATTGTAAGTTGTGTGTGTGTGTGTGAGAGAGAGATGTTCTCTATTTCGTGTTAGGAAATAGAATAATCAAGTCTTGACCTCCCATTGTGTCCCCAGTGCCGATAAAACCAGCTGCATGATTCATTTGGTTCTTACTTCCTCTGTATGCAGGCTCATAATACCTCTTCTTCTATTACTTAACTCATTATCTACAAATCTTATCTCTCTAAATTTTCATGTTTGGGAGAATATAGGTAAAGTCATTGGGAATTATTAAAGGGTAAAGCTGTGGTCTGATTCCTATTTTAAAGCTGACCACAGAAGCTAGTTTATTCACTCCGTTGGATTAGTGTTAGTGCTAGAGCTTTTGAGTAACTAGCTCAAATTAAATGGTACTTGGGATTGAAGAGGTGAAGAGAAGAGAAAGGTGGTTAAATGAAAGATGACTTTTAGAGTTTGTTGCCAGAGCTTAGATCAAAAACTGTTATGCATGTAACCTAATAATAATAATGCTGTCTTTTAGAGGAAACAGAAGGACACCAAACATTGTTTAGTCTCAAATGTGACACTTATTTTGTCTTTACAACCTAAGAGACAGGTTTAATCATCATTTCCCCTTGTCACATAAGAGAAGGCTGCAGCTCAGGAAAATTAAATAACTTGCCAGAGGTAAGGAAGTGAACATTCTTATCAGAAATAAGAACCCATAATCTTTGCATACATTTCCATCTCTCTAGTGGAACCTAGTGGAACCTAAACCCACAGCCCAGGTTTCAAGAAGAGAACTTGGAAATATGTATGTGTTCAAAGAAATTAAGCATCATGTGGAAAATAACCTCAGTTTTGGATACCTGATCATAATTAAGTATTTTGGAGACTGATTTAGAAATGAAGAGAATTTTTCCTCTTTCACATCCAACCACAAATAGGAAGCCTTCGGCAGTCTAGAATTTAAAAATATAAAAGTGAATATTTTTAAATATCTTCTGTCTGTCTTACACACATTCAAGTACTGTGAAAATTCCTATAGCGATAAAACAAAGAGTGGTCATAGAGCTAGTAAAATTGGGACATTTTCTTAAGCTATAAAAAGACTGATGAAGAACATCGAATTGAACCCCAGTCTAAACTAGTTTTTGACATGGAAAATTTGGCCATGGAATATTTGGTTGAGATATTTTCTAATATAGAAATGACCTACCCCAAATTCTATACTGCATATGAAACTATAACAATATCAAAACACTGCAATAACAACTGCCCGAGGATATGCTGAGATGCAGGGAATGTGTAGAGTGGGGACAAGAAAAAGAGCAGACGTCCTACAATATACCTTGTGAGTAATTAGGAACTGCTCATTGGAAACTAAACTTAAAAAACTCTAACCTCGGTTAGATGAAGTCTGCCCAGTACATCCTTTGTGAAGCAACCTATATGGAAATGGACACAGGATGAGTCTAGCACTCCCATTGGATGTTGCCTTGAATCATTTCTACTAACTGGAAACAAACATGAGGTGAGTTTGGCAGACATACTCTAGAAGGGCAGAACAAGTGTTATATTAGGACTGAAAGGGAAAAAAAACAAAAAACACTTAAAGATTGTGAGAAAGCTTCCAAAGCATACTGTACATGTTGCTAACTTTAGATATCTTGATCTTCAAAAAAAAAAAAATCCCTTACATTCCTATCAGGAATCTTGTATTTAAATTCAGCTGTTCAGATAAAAGAGCTTTTTAAAAAAATTGAGAAAAAAATAGACAAGGATATATATATGGAGAATCTTTCTGTTTCATCATGCTATGGTTTAAAGCCCAGGAGTCATAGCACAAGATTAAGACATTTATCCCCTCCTGGCGGCAGGAGAAGCCTATGAGATGGTCATATTTCCCATGTCAAATAACCTCTAGAGGAGAGAATCTGAAAACCCATGCATATGAATGGTGAGAACAGAAATGTCAAAGCATCGACCAATAGCTCATTAAGCAGTAACGGGCTAATGTGCTGAGAACAGGATCCAGAAGAGAAAAAGATACAAGGTAGATGGCTTTTTAGGAGGTGGTGATGGAGGGAAAGAGACCCCGTGGCACAGGAGGTGAGTACAGTGTAAGTTTAGAATCAAAGACAAGCTTGGCTCCGTATTATGGAAATTGCATATCCTCTGTCTCTACTTTCATCAGCCCAAATTAAATCACGGTTACTTATGCAACTTATTTTTGTAGGAAGGGAGCTATGGTGTATTTGGGAGCCCTGGCTGTGGCATCCGGAAGCGAACTGAAAAAAATCTGCCTCCCATCCAAGTAAAACTGAAAGGACAAACACAGCTTAAACAAACAGAACTCTGGACTTACCTTAAGGATTAAGTGTCTGAGCTCATTATCCTGAATAAATGAAGGTCTATAATTACCTCCTGCATAAGAATTTGTCATACCTAAAAATAAGTCCAAAAGTTATGGAAAATAGAGTAGAGTTGGAAATGTAGTAAGTACTCAAGGGAAATAAGTACGTTGCTGCTGCATTGGGAATGGTACTATTACTAGCACATCTATGACTTTATCATCCTCATTCTTTCAATAGTATTAGATTAGGATGTCCTGATTTTATACTCTAAGTTCTTGGAACTACTTATTCCCTTACACTTGAATGTATGGACAGTAGGAGCTGGTTTCAAAAGAGAACTATATTTTCTAATACACTATAATTCCTTAGCTTCTTCAAACTGCTCAGGGGCACCGGGGTGGCTCAATCAGTTAAGCATCCAACTCTTGATACCTGCTCAGGTCTTGATCTCAGGGTCGTGAGTTCAAGCCCTGTTTTGGGTTCCATGCTGGGCATGGAGACTACTTGAAAAAACAAAAACAAAACAAATGGATTATGTGAATTACCCTAAATAGGAAGATTGTGGAACTTTACATCACTGCTCTGGATTTCTAAGATTTTCCAAATGGTGCTTGAAAAATCATATGGAGACTTCTGATAATATATAAAAATGTATAAAATATAAATGAAACAATTCATTTTAAGCCCTTATCACAGTTTATTGTGCTATTCAAAAGAAAAGTCTCTAGCTGAACAGCTGACAAAAGGAGGAACCAGCAGGACAGGACCTACGTAAAAGTTTCAATGAGAGAAACAAGGGGAGCACCAAAATCACTTTTGTCCTAAAGGCATCCACCCTCCTCAACAGCACAAAGCTGTGTATGACCACAAGGGGGCGCAAGGGACAGTCCACCAAGCCAAGGTGCCCTGTCCCCAGATAACATCCAGGCAAGCCTAATTCACAGGTAAATCAATTTTCCCTCTGTTATACTCGTCAACTTTCCTAACCCCCAAGCCCCTCGTCCTGAGGACCGCAAGAAAAGTTGTTTTTGCAAAAGAAAGATGGGTTAATACCCTGAGAGGTTTTTGTTGTTGTTTTCCCCACCCTGGGACATTTTAACCACACAGTGGCCTTGGAAAGATCTGCAGCTCAAACTCACAAAATATGTAAGTGCTAGCGGGGGTGGGGGGTTGGGGGGGTACCCAGAAAAAAAACACCTCATGGTCTTACTGGATAAAGGTTTTTTCAGACCCGTAGCACGCATATGAGCCTGGCATAAGCAAATGAAAATCTCTTCCAGAATCTACCTTCTAGGTAAGGCTCCAAGAATTCCCTCAAATGATTTCTTATGATTATAAATGAATACACAGCAACCTGATGGAAGGGAGTTGAGAAAGAGCAGAAAGATACAGACTGAGTTCCAGGCCAGGGTAGGCCATAAATCAATTTGAGCAAAGCAGTGTTATCTTCTTGTCTGGCCTGAGGTCGGAAGAAGTATGTTGGGGAGACCCTGTCGGTGTCAATCAGCCAGAACTGGGAGCTGGGACAGTGAGCGAGGACATGCTAAGGAGAAATGATGGAGGTAAGGGCAGAGCCGAAGCCAGGCTGAAGTATTAATAAAACACATGCTGTGATATTCTGAACCTGTGCCAGTGAGGGATAACAACTTTTTAAAAAGATTTTATTTATTTGAGAGAGCGGGGGACAGGCAGAGGGAGAGGAAAAAGCAGGGATCCCTGCTGAGCAGGGAACCCAACGTGGGACTTGATCCCAGGACTCTGGGATCATGACCTGAGCTGAAGGCAGATGCTTATTAACCCACTGAGCCACTAGGGCACACCAAAAGATAACAAACAAGGAAACAAGATCACTTACCTTTATCACAGTGTGCATTAGGTTAAAGTGATCAAAATCACAGTAACTATTCCTCCTCCCCCTCTCCCACCTCCACCCAGAGTAAACACTGTGCTTGCCCTTGACAGGTGTTAGTCTTTACTATTAACAATGACCCTAATTCAATAATGCTTTTCCCCTATTTTACACCTACAGAAGTGGAGGATTAGAACGTGAAGTGACTTGGGTAAGTCACACAGCCATTAAGTAAGGGAGCCAGGCTTTGAACCCCGGGGGTTTGCCCCTGGGACCTCCATGCATGGACCACAGCATCCACCCCTCCCACTCCCTCCCACCCCCCCCCCCGAGTACCAGTACTATGACTGCACACACAGAATGCCCATAGTTTCTCTGAAGGCACCTGCTGAGAAGAAGGGCTACTCCAAGTGTGGTCTGCTGACTGGTGTCATCAGCAAATTAAGGCAGGTGAGTACAGAAATGAAAAACAAGCATTTTTAGGGGCACCTGTTTGGCTCAGTCAGTTAAGCATCTGCCTTCGCCTCAGGTCATGATCCTAGGGTCCTGGGATCAAGCCCCACCTAAGGCTCCCTGCTCAGCGGGGAGCCTGCTTCTTCCTCTGCTTGTGCACATGCCTGCTCTCATTCTGTGTGTCAAATAAATAAATCCTTTTTAAAGAAAGCAATTTTAGATACTTTTATGGAAATGTGACATTGTTGTGGCACCCCAGCCCATGATCATTTTTCCAGGACTTAGCTGTACTTTTTAATGGGTGGGGGTGGGTAACACTTGTCCCTCACCCAAATAATTTGAGAAGCACTATTTAAAGCATGTAGTGCAAAAATTCACTTCACAATCCATTTGTCTTTAAAGTAATTATGTAGGGACCAAAACAACATGCTCTGCAGGCAGCCCTCTGATGATGTGGGGTCCAGGTTTCTGCAGAGCAAGTTGGGTGGTCTACTCCAGTAAGGGCACTGGAAGGCAGGCAGACCCAGTTGCCTGAAGTCTTCTTACTCGTGGGCAGCACTAAAGGGTCTGCTCAGGGTGTGTGATGAGCCCTTGAGCACCTCAGAAAGGCCACTGGCAAAAACTTGTGCTCTGGTGTAAGGAAACTGCTCTGGATTTAGACAGTCCGTCCTCCCCACTGAGCTTCTCTTGCTGCTCCTCCCACTCCTACTTCCACTGTAATATTTATTACCCTGCATTTTAATGATCTCTGCCTGGTTCTGTCTCCTTCGCCTACCATGAATCGCAAGAGCTCAGAGATCTTGTTCCTTCCTTTTCAAGTTCCCAGCACAGACAGGAACCTACATGATGCTCAGTGCCTGTTTGCTGAATTACTTGATGGATTCATGACTTTTCCCCTTAGGTCCTCCTCCCTCCAGGCATTGCAAATGTCAAAATTGTTGGGTAATTTTAGAGTTGCAATCAAATGACCTCAGCGGGGCCTGCAAATGTTCACTGCTAAGAGATGTAAGGGAAATATTGCATACAACTTAGGCAAGATCCGGTTGTGGGTAAAAGGGAATCCTGTTTCACAATGGATGGTTACGAAAATGAGACCTCCTGTCACACTCCTGAAAGGAGCCTGCCAAGCAGTATCCTCACACTTGCACTGTTCTGTCTGGCATCAGAGGGATCAAGGCTGTGCTTTCCTTTCCTCACTGCCTGCCCTCCAGATTTGCACATAGTCATCCAGCTAGAGTATGGCAGCCACAGTTGTGCATGTGGAAATCTAAGGAAGGTGATTTAAGTATCTATTTTTTGTGAAAGGGACTTCTTAAGCAGAGAAGAAAAGGCCAAGACAAGAAGAAAATTATGCAAGAAAAATATTTCAGTGGTAAAAACTGAGTAAAGGTGGTGGATGAACCACTTATAAAGCTAGTATGACCGTTAAAAGACAAAAGTAGTAAAATGATATCTGCAAAAATTAGTCAAGGAATACACAAAGTAAGAAGCTATAAAATGTGGCCACATGTGTATAAAATGTGGAAAGGGGGAATACAAATGTAGTGCTTTTAGAACGTGGTCAAAGTTAAGAGACCATCAACTTGGTATACGTTGCTACATACTTAGGATGTTATATATGAAATTCATGGTTAGTACAACCAAAAGCCTATAATACATACAGAAAAAAACAAAGAGAAAGAAATCCAAGCATAACACTAAAGAAAGTCCTCAAATCACAAGGGAAGGGATCAAAAGAAGAAGGAGGGAATGGAGAAGAACTACAAAAATAACCAGGAAACAATTTTTAAAATGACCATATGCACCTATCAATAATTATTTTGGAGCGTCACGTTTATTTACATTTAATCAAAAATCACAGGGTGATTTTTGGATAACAGTGGATAACAAAACGAGACCCAACCACATGCTGCCCCCAAGAGACTCACTTCAGCACTAAAGACACAGGCTGAAAATGAAGGACTAGAAAAAGATATTCCATGCAAATGAAAGCAAAACCAAAGATGGGGTAGCAACAATTATATCAACAAAATAGACTCCAAAACACTGTAACAAGAGACAAAGAAGACCATTATACAATAATATTAAAGGGATTTATTCAAAAGAGAAGATCACAATTATAAATATGCATCAAACACAGGAGAACCTAAATATGTGAGGCAAGCATTAACAGACATCAAGGGAGAAGTTAAGAGTGATACAATAATAGCAGGGGACATTAACAACCTATTAGGTCAATGGATAGATTGCTGAGAAGAAAAGAAGGAAACAGTGGCTTTGAATGACTGACTACAACAGATGGGCTTAACAGTCTACATACACAAAACATCCCATCCACAAACAAGAGAATATACATTCAAGTGCACATGAAACATGCCCCAGGACAGATCACAAGAAGACAGAAATTTAAAAGAAAGACAACTGAAATCAAACATCTTTTCTGACTACAACAGTGAAATGAAATCAATTCCCCCCCCAAAAGCCCCCCCAAACCCCAAATGTGTGGAGGCCAAAAAAATAAAAAAATAAAAAAAACATGCTACTAAACAACCAATGGATCAGCAAAGAAGTTGTAGAAGAAAGGAAAAAAATACATGAAGACAAATGAAATTAGAGACAATGGTTCAAAATCTCTTGGATGCAGCAAAAGCAATTCTGAGAGGGAAGTTTATAGTGATATAGACTCACCTCAAGGAAGAAGAAAAATCTCAAACAACCTAACTTTATACCTAAAGGAGCTAGAAAAAGAACAAACAAAATCAAAAACAAATATCAGAGTGGAAATAAATGAAACTGAGACATAAAACTGTTAAAACTTTAGCCAGATTCATCAAGACAATCAAAATCAGAAATGCAAGAGAAGTTACAACTGATACTATGAAAATGCAAAGAATTTTAAAAAGACTACCACAAAAATTATGCAAAAAAATTAGACAAACTAGAAGAAATGGGTAAATTTCTAGAAGCCTACAATCTCCCAAAACTAAGTCAGGAAGAAAGAATCTGAACAAACTGGTTACCAGCAATGAAGTTGCATCAGTAATCAAAGAACTCTCAATAACCAAAAGTCCAGGGCCAGAAGGTTTCACAGGTGAAATTTACCAAACATTTAAAGAAGAGTTAATACCTCCCCTTCTAAATCATTCCAAAATATAGAGAAAGGAAAACGGCCAAATTTCATTCTATGATGCCAGCATTACTCCGATACCAAAAACAGACACTACAAAATAAAATTACAGACCAATATCCCTGATGAACACAAATATCCTCAACAAAATATTTCCAAACCAAATTTAACAATACATTAAAAGGATCATTCTCCATGATCAAGTGGATTTGTTCCAGAGATGCAAGAATGGTTCAGTATCTGCAAATCAATCAACACAACACACATTATAAAATAAAAGATAAAAATTATATGATCACCTCAACAGATGCAGGAAAAGCGTTTGACAAATTTGACATTCAGAAAAACTCAACAAAGTGGGTACAGAAGGAACATAATAGTATAAATGCTATAAGTGACAAACACAGAGCTAACTTCATCCTTAGTGGTGAAAAGCTGAAAGGTTTTCCTCTAAGATCAGGAATAAGACAAGGGTGTCCATTTTCACTACTTTTATTCAACATAGTACTGGAAGTCCTAGCCATAGGAATCACATAAGAAAAAGAAATAAGAGACATCCAGATTGGTAAGGAAGGAGTAGAACTCTCACTATATGTAGATGACAAAATACTACATACAGAAAATCCTAAAGACTCCACCAAAAAACTACAATAAATGAATTCAGTAAAGTTATAGAATACAAAATCAACATACAGAAATCCATTGCATTTCTACACATTATTAACAAACTAGCAGGAAGAGAAATTAAGAGAACAATTATATTTACCATTGCATCAAAAAGAATAAAACACCTAGGAATAAATTTTACGAGGCAGTGGAAGGATTGTACTCTGAAAACTCTAAGACATTGAAGATGACACAAATGGAAAGACACACTGTGTGCATTTAAGATCAAGCTTTTAGTGAAACCAAGATTTTCAATACCCAGATTAGTATTCTCTCCACATATAGAATATGTACAAGCATCAAAATTGATGCCTATAAACAAACTGATGCCTATAAAGCTGAAGACACACCCATATAGAATTTCAGGAACCAACAACCACAAAAATGAATCCGGGAATCTCAATTACAGGGTGGACTTCACAAATCCAAGTATGGGGTCACCTGTGTGGCTCAGTCATTTCAGCGTCTGCCTTTGGCTCAGGTCATGATCCCAAGGTCCTGGGATCAGGCTCCCTGCTCAGTGGGGAGCCTGCTTCCCCCTCTCCTCCCTCCTCCTGCTATCATCATGTCACTATCTCTCAAATAAATACATTTTTATAAAATCTTTAACATTTTATGATTTCATAAAATCTTTTAAAAAAACCTTTAAAAACAACAACAATAACAACAAATCCAAGTGCAGAAGCCATTTCCAAACTCACCTTTTAAAGATTTCAAGTGTTGGACAGCCATTCTTAACACTGTGAGCTTGTCCAGTTTCCGTGCCATGGGATTGCACTGAGGGATCATTGCTGACAGTTCTTCAATCAGATTATTCATTTTATCTCTCCTCCGCTTTTCGGTTTGGCTATGAGCTTCTCTAAAAAGGAAAAGAACCTCCTTTATTTTTAACAACGAGCAGACCCATGGTTACCACAGCGGCGCTGGCTGGAGCCTGAGGAGGCCAGCTAGCACACCCTCCTTGCTCCCAACTCTGGCCCTGCACTCCCAGTTCAGGGAAGAAGAGGGAGCTGTTGAGCACCAAAATGGCGCTCATCTCTCATCCCACCAACTACCCCTGCTCCTTCCTCCCTATCTTATTTCCAGAAACCTTTAAGAACTAAGATGTGTCTGAGGGCCACATGAGTAGTTTTAGAAATTCCCTCAGTCTTAGAAGGCTACCCAGCTCTTCCTTTCACTACAGATCCCTGCTCTCTGGTATTTGCTTCAGCATCTTCATTCTCTTCCACAGCAGCTTCCCATGGGGTTGCAAATGTGTGCAAATCTCTCTCTTTGGGGGAAAAAAAAAACCCCACCTTTCCCCACTCTGAGGGGTTTTTACCCTGCTACTGTCTTCTCTTCTCAGCCAGCTTCCTGGATGAACACCATCTCCGCTCTTTTTTCTTCTCAAGCAGGCACCTTTCCACCCATCTATTAAAATCAACCTTCTGCAAACCCTGCCCCACAGACACTATTTCTAGCGGAGGTCATCCTTATATTATGTAAGGCATTGCTGATCTCTGCCTTGAATTTGACAGTACTGACATTCCTTCTTATTCTACTGGCTCCTGTGGGCCTCCCCTGCTCCGCTGTCCTCCCTGCTCCGCTCAGTCCCCTTGTCTCTTTATCAGCTCTTCCTCTTTCCTTAAAAGCAGTGTCCCCAAGATTCCCCAGTTGGCTCTACTCTTTCCTCACCTTACAACTTCACCCTGAAATAGCTCCTTCTCTCAGAGGCTTTATAGCTGTTCCTAAGCTATTATTAAATCTCTAACTTGTTCATACTTCACCCCATTCCTGACCTTCAGAACTTGAACTACACACTTAAATGATTCACAAGTGCCTTAAACCTCAGGTAAGCCCATACCGAATACGTTCTTTACAATTTACCCCCATTTTATATCTCCTTCCTCCATTACCCTTGACTTACTCCTGAAGAATTTATCTTGGTTGCTGCTACCACTAGGCTCATTCTAGACCCTTCCTTCTTCTTCACTCTGAAGAGCCAAATAATCACAAACTCCTATAGGTTCTAGTTCTTAAAATGGTTCTTCTATAGGTCTTCTCTTCCTCCCCATTCACTGTGTCACCACCTTGATTCATGAGGTGACAGCTCATTGCACTACCCCCAAAAGCCTTTTAACCTGCTCTACTTCCAGTGTCTTCCCCTTTCAGTCTACACAAACCCCGACTTCCAGAATTATCACTCTAATACAAATGATGTCATCTAATTCCATCGCATCAAACTGCTAAAATATATTTCTACTGCTTAAGAGAAAGGGCCAAACTCCCTCATGACATCCCAAGGTTCTCCATGACCTGGCTTGCGCCCTCATTTCCAGGCTCATGTCTCCGTGCATTCCCTACATCTCCACATGTTACTCCACAGCAATGCCAAACAACTTGCTAGTCCTCACACATGCCAAGTCACCTCACATCTCCTCTTACTCGCTCTTTGCTAAGCTTATAATGTCCTTCCCTTCTATGTTCTTGGAAAAAATCCTCTTCCTTCTTCAAAACCCACCTCAGTTATTCTTCCGGGAAACTGTGACTACTACATGATGAATCCCTTTCCTCTCTCAGCTGCCTCTATGTCTTCTATCCTTCTACCATGTCACCAGACCTAAGTCACCGTCTACTGGAAATTCAGTATTATTTAATATGTCACAAGGAAAGAAAAACGTTGCCCATTAACAGGAAGAGGCCATTGATAAGACCTTTTTCGTGAATGGCAAAATGTAGGGGGAAATTGTATATCTTACATTTACATTTCACATTTAACTCAACTTCACACTTAACTGTAAACATCTGTCTGTTTCTCCTACAACAGTCAGACTGTGGCACTTCCAGAATTTCCACATAAGAAGAGTTTAAAAAGGACAATCTGATGGGAAAGAAGGAGGAGACTTTCTCTGGCCTGTCTTTATGGGAAGTTTAAATTAGACGAAAGAAAATGTAATTTTTCCACATAAAAGAGTGGGGGAGGAGAGAACACTAATGAAAACCGATGGAGATAATATTCCCTTTCCCACCCAACCATTCATCCTTGGGTCACACTACTCCTGGAACAAAATAAGTTTTGAGTGAACTGGATAGAATTCAAATTATATGTATGTTCACATAAAATTTAGTTATATACTCATGCTTTGGTCCATTCAGGAACAATTTTTAGATTAAAATTTTATGTTTAGAAGAATGTGAGAGTTATCCTCCTGCTAGAATTATCACCTCTCATTTCTACCAGTATTACCCACTAGCACAGACACCAACAATGGGCAGAGATGCCTGTTTCCAGGAATGTACAGCAGATGGGATCTTCTGTCTCTGAGGTAGGGGTTAGAGAAAGGTGAGAACATGTGGGAGCAAGGCCCTGTGGAGAACAATGAATGATGATGGCAGGAGCTAGGAAACCCAGAAGAAGGCAAATAGCTAGTTTTTGATGGAGATGCATCTAAAAGATTTCTGAAAAAAAAAAAAAAAAAAAAAAAAAAAAAAAAAAAAAAAGATTTCTGGAAGACTCTATTAGGGAAAGACCTGTTTACCAGAGGCTGGTTGTCTGATAATTTAGTGGCAGGGGTCTTGCTCTTAATTCTGCATATTCTTACTGCCACTTTGATCCCTGTCAGTGTTTTGTAAATTAGATACAAAACCAGAATAAATGAAGAAAAAGCAAAACTGAGATCTGGCCATGTTGCCAGATATAGAAAAATTTTTGTTGATGCTGAGAATATGTTGAAACAATTGACAAAGACTAACAATCAGATGCTCTTCAGATGCTCCTCAGAAGTAACTGGAATTTCTTTACTGCATGGATCAGCTTTGCTCTAGTGCTTAAAGAATAAACAGTCCCTCTAAGAAAAATTTAAAGGCACGTAAGACAAATGTTATTCCAGTAGATAGAAAAGGTAACAGGTACTTGACATGCACCACTTCTCAGAGCATATGGGATGAGAAAAACCTAATATTCGTGAATCAATTCTATCTTGGCATCACCTTTTACTTTGGCTAAAGGTCTGCATCTGCAACATTTTCCACCCACCATCTACCAATCTCAACAGTTCAGTGTACCTGAAGGACTTCATTTTTACTTGTTGTTCACCATCTTCCATTCTACAAAAAAGCAGGATAAAGTGTCAAACTACGTGAAACAGCTTTTATGTCATTCTTGAAAGAAAATAAATGTGAGATTAAGTACCATCATCTTACATCCTAAATCCTCTTAAGTCTTTAGTTAAAAATGCTACCCTGAGCTCCTAATGACTGGAAATGATTGTTACTGTTGATACAAGTGGCGGTGGTGGTTCTCCTCCTGAGGCTCACAGGCTCCTCCTCCCCATCAGGGCAATGAAAACTGTTAACTTGGGACAATGAACAAAATTTATCTCGTGTGAGTCCTGAGAAATATAATTTTCATATGAATAATATTAAATAGAATAATTTTTAGATAATTGGCTCCACCAAAAATTTTGTAGTGACAATATTAAAAAAGCCTAAAATTGAATGAAAAGGAATTTATTTTGTTAAAATTTATTTTTTAATTAAAAATATCATTGAAAACTGGAAACTCCGGTCACTTGGCAATAATATTGATAGTCACAGCAGTATATTCCCTAGCAGAATACGCCAAATGTATATATGCGTGTGGGGCTATATATGTATATATACATACGTGTGTGTATGTATATGTAAGACATGTAGTTACCACCAGACCACTACTATAGCAGAATATACCATGGTGACAGAATACGTTCCACATTAAAAACTGATGCAGGCGCCCCGGCATTCCGCGGCGGCTACTGAGCACACCGGGCTTCCCTCGCTCGCGCACCTCGCTCCGCTTCCTCTGCAACCATGTCTGACAAACCCGATATGGCTGAGATTGAGAAATTCGATAAGTCGAAATTGAAGAAGACAGAAACACAAGAGAAAAATCCACTGCCTTCAAAAGAAACGATTGAACAGGAGAAGCAAGCAGGCGAATCGTAATGAGGCGGGCGCTGCCAGTATGCACTGTACATTCCACAAGCATTGCCTTCTTATTTTACT
The DNA here is from genome assembly GCF_922984935.1 of Meles meles. Lineage (NCBI taxonomy): Eukaryota > Metazoa > Chordata > Mammalia > Carnivora > Mustelidae > Meles > Meles meles. Next base: position 67,923,178 of record NC_060072.1, read on the forward strand.
TCTTTTAGCTGTTTAACTTTGTAAGATGCAAAGAGGTTGGATCAAGTTTAAATGACTGTGCTGCCTTGTTCTTATCAAAGAATCTGAACTACTGATTGGGAAGCCAAGCCTCCTATACATCAGCAAAGGAAGAAGCTGGGTGGACACAACTAGTAAAAACCAAGTGGGTCTTGCAGGCGGTGAAATGCAGTTTAGTCAGAGTGTCATTTTTTTCTTTGTATGACTTTAAGTATTGGAATGCACAATTTTTAATATGCAAATAAAAAGTTTAAAATGTGAAAAAAAAATGATGCAGGCGACAGAATACGTTCCACATTAAAAAATGATGCAGGCTGAGTAGTTTTAAAAATGCATATTTAAAAAAATATATTTCCAAATGTATCAGAACAAACAAAAATAGACTCTTAAATACAGAGACTGAACTGGTGATTGCCAGAGGGGAAATAGGTAAAGGGAATTAAGAGGTACATCCCAGTTATAAATAAGTCATAGGAGGGGTGCCTGGGTGGCTCGGTGGGTTAAAGCTTCAGCCTTCGGCTCATGTCATGATCCCAGGGTCCTGGGATCGAGCCCCACATCGGGCTCTCTGCTTGGCGGAGAGACTGCTTCCTCCTCTCTTTCTGACTGCCTCTCTGCCTACTTGTGATCTCTGTCTGTCAAATAAATAAATAGAATCTTAAAAAAAATAATAAATATGTCACAGGAATGAAAAGTATAGCATAGGGATTATAGTCAAGAATATTTTAATAACATTATATCCTGATAGATGGTAAGTACATATATCATAGTGAGCACTGAGTCCTGTGTGGAATTTGTGTGTTGCACACACAAATCTAATATAACAGTGTCAACTGAACTACAAGGGGAAAAAAAAAAAAACTCGAAAGAAATGGTGAAATCCAAACCTACTGTACTTATGAAATCCAAACATACTATTATTTAATGACCCCTGGTAGAACAGAGAAAAGGCACAATCATATATTAGCCAAACAATTCATTTCTTGTTTGCAGCATAAACCTAGGTAAGTGCAAATGCAATCAAAACATTCTCCAGATTTGCTCCTTTTCGTGCCTTCCTCTTTTTAAAACTTTCTTCCTTTGGTTTCTGAGATATTATCCTACTTCAGAGCCATGTCTTCTCACATTTGGGGTGGGATTTCCTTCCTCCTTTTACAGTGTTTAGGCCTGAGTCCCCCCAGAGTATATCCTCAGTCCCCAAATCTTCCCACTCTCTACACTTCCCCAGTGACCGCATCCATGCCAATCACTGCAATGGCTTCCTGAACATTAGAGATGTGTGAATCTCTATCTCCAGACCAGGTGTCACCCCTAAGTACCAGGTCCTCATATCCAAATGCCCGGTTGAAGAACTGAGAATTACCATGTTCTCACTGTGTCCAAAACTGAATTCACCATCTATCCCTTGATCTCAGTATAACATCCTCCACATAGGTAACCAAGTCAGAAAATTTGGACACTTCCTGTATGCCCATTCTCCTTAACCAAAAATCATGAATTCTCTTTTAAACTTCTCATAACATGCCCTTCCCCTTCCATGCCCTGCTGTACAGGACCTTACTCTCTTGGACCAATGCTCAGAAAACAATCCCTGACAAAACTTCTCAGCTATTTTCTCTGCCTCCTGGGTTTCCCCCCTTCAGCCCATCCTCCATGTTGTTTCCCAAGTGATTCTTTGAACATAGAAGTCTGTACCACTTCCCACTTGGTAGAGTAGCTATATTCTTTTTAAAAATGGACAATAACAAATATCAGCAATATGGAGAAACTGCATCCTTCACACATTGCTGGTGGGAACGTATATGCTGGTATAATGTAAATGTAATGCTGGTGGGTACAGCCACTGTCAAAAACAGTTTTTGTGATTCCTCAAAAACTAAACATAGGATTACCATATAACCCAGAAAGTCTCCTGAGTATATACCAAAAAGAATTTAAAGCAAGGACCCAAACACATACTGGTACACCAACATTCATAACAGCATTATTCACAGTAGCCAAAAGATAGGAACAACCTAAATGTCCACCAGCAGATGAATAGATAAACAAAATGTGATATATGGCAACCCCTGTGGAGAGTACCACAGAACCCCTCCCTGGCAGGCATGTACACTGCCTCAGCTCCAGCCAACATTCCTCCAAGGCACTCTCTCTACAGAGTCCTAGAACATACTTGTTTCCACCCACTTTGATATCCTACCAGGACACTTCTGTACAAAGAACTCAAGGGTCTCCTGGTCTACACACTGCTTCAGCTCCAGCCACCCCACTGGGGCACCCCCTGCAAATAGACCCCAGAAATCCCAGCTTCCCTTCACCTCAGCCAACCTTCCAGAGCGCCCTCAGTGTATAGAACCTGGAACTTTGCAACACACAGTTGGGACAGGGCGCCCACTCCACAGAGAGCCCTGGAATCCCCTGGCATACACCCACTTCAGCTTCCTGTCCTGCCAGGGTGCCCTCTGTGTAGAGAGCTCCAGGATACCCTGAATAATATCCACGTCAGCGTCAGCTACACTACCAAGGTTCCCTCTGGGTGTAGAGCCTTGGGACACCCTGGCATTCACCCACTCTAGCTTTAACTATTCTGCCACGGCACCTGCTGCAGGGAGGCCCAGGGACCACACTGACCTGTACCCACTTCAGCTATCCTGCCACAGTGCCTACTATGTGGAGAGTCCTGAGACACCCAACCCATGCCAGCCACATCTCCAGCCAGTGAAAGTCGCCAAGCACACCAAGCCTTCCTTCAAATTTAGAAGTTGTTATTCTGCTTAATTCATAGAAACAAACAAGGGGAGTCAGGCAAAATGGGGAGACAGAAATATGCTTCAAAAGAAAAAACAAAACAAAACCTCAGAGAAAGGAGCTAAATGAAATGGAGATAAACAATATGCCTGATAAAGAATTTAAAGTAATGATCATAAAGCTGCTCACTAGGCTGGAGAAAAGAGTGAGTGAACTTCACAGCGAGACCTTCAATAATTAAAAAATGTAAAAAAGAACCAATCAGAACTGAATAATACAGTAACTGAAATAAAAAATACTTTAGAGAGAATCAATAGTAGATTAGAGGATGCAGAATATATCAGTGGTATGGAAAAACAGGCTAAAGAAAAGCACACAAGCTGAATGACAGAAGGAGAAAATAATAAACAAATGAAGGTTGATTAAGAGAGCTCTTAGACAGCAGTAAGTGAAAAAACATTCCCATTACAGGGAACCTAGAAGCAGCAGCAAGAGAGAAAGGAAAATACGTATTTGAAGTAATAGGTGAAAATTTCCCTAACATAGGGAAGGAAATAGATATCTAGGTTCAAGAAGCACAGAGTTCTAAGCAAGAGGAACCCAAGGAGGTCCAAACCAAGACACCTAATAATTAAAATGCCAAAGGTTAAAGATCAAGCGAGACTTTGGATGCACCTGGCTGGCTCGGTTGTACAGCATACTACTCTTGATCTTAGGGTCGTGAGTTCAAACCCCACATTAGACATAGAGCCTACTTAAAAAATAAATATATAAAGAGAGACTTTAAAGGTAGCAAGAGAGTAGCAAAAATTTACCTACAAGAAAAACCCTATAAGGTCATCAGCCGAGTTTTCAGCAGAAACTTTGTAGGTCGAAAGAAAGTGGCATGATATATTCAAAGTCCTGATGGAAAAAACCTACAACCAGGAATACTCTACCTGGCAAGGGTATCATTCAGAATTGAAATTCCCCCCAAAATGATTTTTTACCACTGAACTAGCCTTACAAGAAATGTTAATGGAACTTCTTTAAGTGGAAAAGTGGTCATAATTAGATGTCAGAAAATTATGAATAAAGATAGAAAATATGATAGCACATACATAAAACATGAAGGAAAGGGTGAAATAACGGTTTGTTTTTTTTTTCCTGGATGTGTGTGAATTTAAATGACTATCAACTTAGAGTGCCATATACTTAGGATGTGATATATGAACCTCATGGTAGCACAAACACAAAACCTGTAATAGACACCAAAAAAGGAAAAAGAATGCCAAATATAATGCTACAGAAACTCATAAAAAGAACAAGAGAAGAACTACAAAAACAACCAGAAAAAAAAAGAAATTGCAATAAGTACATACCTATCAATAATTACTTTAAATTTAAATGACCTAAATGCTATAATCAAAAGATATAAGGTGGCAGAATGGATAAAAAAACAAATGCTGTCTACAAAAGACTCACCTCAGACCTAAAACACATATAGACTGAAAGTAAAACTATAGAAAAAATATTCCATGCAAATGGAAGTGGGGGGAAATACATCCAGGGTAGCAATACTTGTATCAGACAAAATAGACTTTAAAATAAAGACTGTAGCAAGACTCAAAGAAGGCCATTACGTATTGATAAAGGGATCAATCCAAAAAGAGGATAGAACAATTGCAAATATTCATGCATCCAACATAGAAGCACCTAAATACAGAAAGTGAACATTAATGAACACAGAGAAACTGACAGTAATACAAAAATGACAGAGAACTTTAACACCCCCACTTACATCAATGGGTATTTCATCCAGGCAGAAAATCAATAAAGAAACAGTGGCTTTGAACAACACATTAGACCAGATGGACTTAACACACACATATATAGAACATTCCATCTAAAAGTAACAGAACACACATTCTTTTTAAGTGCACATGAAATATTCTGCAGAATACACTATATATTAGGCCATAAAACAAGTTTCAATAAATTTAAGAAGATTGAAATCCATACCATACATCTTTTCCAACCAGAATTGTATGAAACTAGACATCAAGCATGAAAAAAAAACCCTAAAAACCCCACAAACACCTGGAGGCGAAACAACAATGGGTCAATAAAGAAATCAAAGAAAAAATTAAAAAATACATAGAGAAAATGAAAATGCAATAGTCCAAAATCTTTGGAACATGGCAAAAGCAATTCTAAGGAAGGAAATACATAGCCATACAGGCCTACCTAAAAAAAAAAAAAAAAAAAAAAAAAAAGAAAGAAAGAAAGAAAAGGAAACAAAGAAAAAAGCTCAATCTAACCATACACCTAAAAGAACTAGAAAAAGAGACACAAAGCCCAAGATGAGTAGAAGGAAGGAAATAATAAAGATCAGAGGAGAAATAAATGATGTAGAGACTGAAAATTAAAAAAAAAAAAAGAAAAAATCAATAAAACTAAGAGCTGGTTCTTTGAAAAGATAAACAAAATTGATAAATCCTTAGCCAGACTCATCAAGAAAAAAAAAGGGGGGGCCCAAATAAAATTAGAAACAAAGGAGGAAAACTAAGAACAGCGCAGAAATATGGAAGGATTATAAGAAAATACTACAAAAATTACATAACAAAAATTAGACAAGCTAGAAGAAATGGATAAATTCCTAGAAACATACAATCTTCTTCTAAAACTGAATCAAGAAGAAATAGAACATCTAAACAGACAAATTAATAGTGCTGAAATTGAATTGGTAATAGAAAAATATCCAGAGTACCTGGGTGGCTCAGTTGGTTGAGCATCTGACTCCTGATTTCAGCTCAGGTCATGATCTCACAGTTGTGAGACTGAGCTGAGCATGGAGCCTTCTTAGGATTCTCCCTTTCCTTCTCTGTACCCCGAATACACTCATACTCTCTTTAAAAGAAAAAAATAAAAAATAAATAAAAGTGCAGGACCTGATGGATTCCCAGGTGAATTCTAAATATTCAAAGAAGAGTTAATACCTATTTTACTCAGTCTATCCCAAAAAAATAGAAGGAGAGCTTCCAAATACATTCCATGAGGCTAGCATTACCCTGATACCAAAACCAAAGACACCACACACACATACACACACACTCCAACGATAAGCCAGTATCTCTGATAAGCATAGATTCAAAAATCCTCAACAAAGTATTAGCAAATCACATTCAACAATACGTTAAAAAGATCATTTACCATGATCAAACAGATTTATTCTGGGGATGCAAGGATGGGTCAATATTCGCAAATCAATCAACATGATATACCATATCAACAAAATGAAGAATAAAAATCATAATCTTCTCAAGGCACCTGGGTGGCTAAGTCAGTTAAACATCCGACTCTTGGTTTTGGCTCAGATCATGATCTCAGGGTCCTGGGATCAAGCTCCGTGTAGGGTTCCCTGCTCGGTGGGGACTCTGTTTGTCTCCCTCTCACTTTGCCTCTCCCCATGCTAATACTCTCAATTTCTCTAAAATGAATAAACCTTTTTTTTAAAATCATGATTTTCTCAGTAGATTTATAAAAAAAGTATTTGACAAAATTGAACACCGATTCATGATAAAAATTCTCAACAAAGTGGGTTTAGAGGGAACATATCTCAACATAATATAGGCCATAAGTGAAAAAACCACAGCCAACATCATACTCAGTGACGAAGGACTAAGATTTTCCACTAAGAACAGGGACAACACAAGGATGTCCACTCACCACTTTTATTCAAGATGGTATTGGAAGCCCTAGTCAGAGCAATCAGACTAGAAAAAGAAATAAGAGGCAATTATATCAGTAAGGAAGAAGCGAAATTGTCACTATTTGCAGACACGATTCTACATATAGAAAACCCTAAAGACTCTTTCAAAAAACTATTAAAACTAGTGAATTCAGTAAAGTTGCAGGATGCAAAATTAATATACTGAAATTCACTGAATTTTTTTTTGCATTTTCATACCCTAATAACAAACTAGCAAAAAGAGATTTTAAGTGAACATTCCCATTTAGAATTTCACCAAAAAGACTAAAATACCTAGGAATAAACTTAACCAAGGTGGTGAGAGATGGATGCTCTGGAAACTATAAAGACTTTGATGAAAGAAACTAAAGGAGACACAAATAAATGGAAAGATACTGTGTTCATGGAATTAATATTGTTATATGCAACAAATAAATCATTGAACATTACATCAAAAACTAACAATTGACTGTATGTTGGCCAATTGAATTTAAATTTAAAAAATGTCCCTTCTATCCAAGACAATGTAAAGATTCAATGCAATCCCTATCAAAATACCAAGAGCATTTTTCAGAACTACAACAAACAATCCTGCAATGGGTCTGGAACCACAAAAGACCCTGAATAGCCAAAGCAATTTTGACAAAGAGCAAAACTGAAGGTATAACAGTTCCAGATTTCAAGATCTGCTACAAAGATATAGTAATCAAAACACTATGGTACTGGCACAAAAACAGACACACAGATCGAAGGGAAAGAATAAAGGGCCAGAAATAAACCCACCACTACATGGTCAATTAATGTATGACAAAGGAGACAAGACTATGCCATGGGCAAAAGAAAGTCTCTTCAACAAATGGTGCTGGGAAAACTGGAACAGTTTCTAACACTATTTCACAAAAATAAACTCAAAATGGATGAAAGACCTATATGTGAGAACTGAAACCATAAAAATTCTAGAAGAGAACACAGGCAGTAATTTCTCTGATGTTGGCTGTAACAATATTTTTCTAGATATTCCTCCTAACACAAGTGAAACAAAAGCAAAAATAAGCTATTGGACCTATATCAAAATTAAAAGCTTTTGTGCGGCTTTCATATAATAAGGCAACCTACTAAGGAGAAGATATTTTCAAATTCCATATCCAATAAGATATTAATATCCAAAATTAAAAAGAACTTATACAACTCAACACCCGAAAAGCAAACAATCTGATTTAAAAATGGACAGAGGTCCTAAATAGACATTTTCCCAAAGACATACAGATGGCCAATAGACAGGAGAGAAGATGCTAATCACTAATCATCAGGAAAAGGCAAATCAAAACCACGAGATAGGGGCGCCTGGGTGGCTCAGTGGATTAAGCCGCTGCCTTCGGCTCAGGTCATGATCTCAGGTTCCTGAGATCGAGCCCCGCATCGGGCTCTCTGCTCCACAGGGAGCCTGCTTCCTCCTCTCTCTCTGCCTGCCTCTCTGCCTACTTGTGATCTCTCTCTGTCAAATAAATAAAATAAAATCTTTAAAAAAAAAAAAAAAACCACGAGATAACACTTTTCACCTATCAGAATAGCTGAAAACAAAGAGATGAGAAATAACAAGTGTTGGAGAGGATGTACCGAAAATGAAACCCTCGTGGTGAGGCTGTAAATTAGTACAGCCACTGTGGAAAGCACTATGGATATGGATATGGATAATTTTATGGAAAAATTATCAGAAAAATTAAAAACAGAAATACCATATGATCCAAGAATCCCACTACTGGGTATTTACCCAAGAAAACCAAAGCGCTAATTAAAAAAGATACATGCACCCCTATGTTTATTGCAACATTATTTATAGTAACCAAGATATGGAAGCAACCTAAGGGTCCATCAATAGACAGAAGTAGTACACACACATGCAATACACACACACACACACACACACACACACACACACGAATATTCCACAGCCATATAAAAGATGAGATCCTACCATTTGCAACATGGATGGTCCTACAGTGTATTAAGCTAAATGAAATGGTCAGACTGAGAAAGATAAAAACCATATGGTTTCATTCATGTGGCATCTAACAGATGAATAAACTAAAAGCAGAATCAGACCTATAAATACAGAGAATTAATGGCTGCCAGAGGGAAGGAGGGTGGGGAATGGGCAAAATGGTAAGCGGTGTGGGAGATAGGGGTTTCCACTTACAGAATGAATAAGTCATGGGAATAAAAGGCACAGCACTGGGAATATTGTCAATGATATTGAAAGTGCAGTGTATGTGACAGACTGCAGCTATGTGGTAAGCATAGCACAATGTATAGAGAAGTTGACTAGGCTGTACACCTGATATTAATGTGACATTGTTACAGAAATGTGGTATATACATACAGTGGAATGTGAGCTATAAAAAGAATGAATTTCTGATATATGCTATAACAAACAGAAAACTTGAACATGTGTTAAGTGAAATAAGCCAGACAAAAAAGGATGAACATTGCATGACCCTACTTATGTAAAATATCTAGAATAGGCAAAATCATAGAGCTAGAAAATAGACTAGAGGTTACCAGGGACTGAAGGAAACAAGGTATGGAATATTATTATTTAATGCATATGGAGTTTCTACTCGGGGTAATAAAAAAAAAAAGTTTTGGAAATAGGCAGCAGTAATGGTTGTACAACATTGTGACGGTAACTAATGCCACTGAATTCTACATTAAAAATAGTTGAAATGGTAATTTTTATGTTATATATATTTTACCAAATAAAAAAAGTCCAAAGGCCCACAATTTTTGTTTAAATGTAATTTGACATGCTTAAAATCCTTGTGTCTTCCTGACTGCATGCAAGATGATTTCTATATTCTTTAGTTCAACAGATCTCTTTGACCTAGTCCATGTTCATTTCCCAAGTCTCACAGCTCACTCACCTCTGCGTACACCCTCTGTTCTATTGTGCCAGCCACTTGTTTCCTGATTAGCAGAGTGCTATTTCATATTCCATGCCCTATGCCTATGCATAGTTCTTCCTTCCACCTAAAGTACCTCCTCTACTCCTGCTCAGAATGGTTCACTTCCCTTCTTCATTTAAAACTTAGCTTAAATCAACCTCTGCAGGAAGCTGTCCTTCCCTCCTAACCCAGTCTTATTTAAATGCCCAACTGTCCTTGTTGTCAGGGTACCTGGGGTATGTGTTATGGCGGTTATCATAATGTGTAATACTTACCTGTATCTTTCTAATTTGTACATGTTTCTTTTGTCTTTGTATTTCTCCCTCCTAGTCCACTGGGTGTCACATAGTAGGTACTCAAGAAATATTTAATGACTATATTCCAGGGAATCTTCATCAATGACCCTTTAAAAGAATCAGCTCTCCATTCAAACCAAGAGTGCTGCAGAAATGGCAAACATTCTCATACATTCTTGTTTAAAAATGCCCAATATTCTGAGGTTCCACCAATGAAATCAACTTCATGTCTACTGACTGGCTTTCATTCCCCGAGTCTCTGGAAAGGATGCTATACAATCAGTACTTTGTAAAACGCCTAAAGTACTTTGACATCCATCATTTCACTAGAGGAATGGAAAACGGTGGAATGAAAGACAGATTGGGGCAGAATGGAGAAGCTCTAAGGCAGACAATGAGCAAATCAGTGGGATGTATATGCTCTTCTGTCTACTGCCATTACATGCTTTAAGTAGGGATTATGTCAGATGAAGTCCAGGACTTACCTGCTGCTACGGGATGCTGATATTTCTATCCTTGTTGAAAGAAGATAGGTAAAAGGATTCTGAGAGAGCTTTTCCACCACTTTTTCTGTCATGATTCCTGACCTGGAAGGAAGGAGGTCTTGGGTCACCTCTACCCATAGACGTTGGGAAATGGACAGCATGATTATCCTCATGTGCCACAAGTCCCCTACCCCGTCCAGATGCAGAGAGACAGGAAGCAGGGTGTAATGAAGAAAGTACCACACTAACAGTCAGGCGTTCTAACTACTTGGATAACGTTAGGCAAACCACTCGCTATTTCTGCATCCACGCTTCATTTTCTAAACTGTGGGCAACTGGCTAATCTTCAGTGTTGTCTTCTGCCCAAAAAATCACTATCTGCCAGTACTTTGCATGTTTCCATTACTTCCCCTACCATGGACTCCACTTCCCATTCACTCCCCAAACCACTGAAGGTCACAGCCATGCCAGCTCTGCGGCATAAAACTGTCACCTCTAGGACTCATGCCTCCATTTCAGCAGTCACAGTCTCATCTGGATACTAAGAAAGAACAACAGTGCTCATGAGTCCGAAGAAAAAGAAAATAAAAAGGACTGACAATCACTTCGAGCTTGAGCTAAGTGGGGACTACAAACTGCTGACTTGGGATGTAAAACGGTAAACAATTCTAGACCAGTCACTTGGTCAACTGTAGTTATTTGTGATCATTCACATTAGTAGAAGAGTCTGAGAGAATACAGACAACCCAGAACAGTAAATAAACTTCAAGTGGTTTATATGTGGCTTAGGAATTGCACTGGTTCTTACGTTTGAATAAACACTGATTCTGCTGTCTTGGGAGTCTTAACTAAATCAGAAAGTATATTGGAAAGAACAGTCTTAAAAAGAGCTGGTTTCTTCCAGTATGTCATCTTGTCCCCCCTGTTCAAAACTTTTCCCTTCCTTCATGGAGACCTATCATCAACTTTCTCATTTCTGTAAAGTACCAGCCTAAAATGGAGTACTCGAGATTGTAATATTTACTTTGCCTTATCATTTTCACCATACAAACCCTAGCTTTGGGGAGTTTATTAAAGAATATTTGGGGCTGCAAGCTGCGTTAAGCAACAAAAGTAAACAAGAAGAAAGCAAGTATCCTCAACATTGACTTTGTTATCTACTTGGCTTAATAAACATGGAAGACAAGAGTTTTATAGGATTCAACTGGCCACAGATGACCAAGGGTTGGCTATTATATAAGTGATAGATAAGGTAAGAAGCAACGTGGTATTTGTTCAGTGAAACACACAAAAAGATGTTCTCCTCATGGTTAAGCAAATTAACCCTATGTTCCTATGTCTTTCAGACTCCAATTGACCCTCCCTAGATACCTAATAAGCTTCAAAGCTGGATGGAAAATTACAGATCAGTCAGTGACGGGTGGTGGTTGGGTGGGTAAGTAATTGTCCCTATCCAAATGTTACCATGTAACATTTTCAAATCGATGATTTAAAAAGTAATCTCCCCCCCCCCCTTAGAATGAAAGATTTCATGGGTTTAAAGGAATAAATTCACTTACTGGGATGGGCCTGAGTCACTTCCTTTTCGTTTTCTTGGGAACTCTATCACATGTGGGCTGAGGGATCCAACAGCTGTTGGTTTTGTCCATGGGCTCATGTGACTGGAAACCACAGGAGAAATGCACTGGTTCTCTTCAAGGAGTATTCTGTCTATGAGAGATAAAGCACAATAACACATCTATTTTTAACATCAACTTTGACTTTATACATATCCCTATCACACGCTTTAAGTGGTTTTTAATCTTTATATTTTAAAAATATCAATTACAACATAACATAGAAAGACAAACCATGAACACTTAGAAATATATTTGTTAGTCTGTATTTTTAAGCTTATTTCCACTGTTTGTTGTAAAAAGATTGTAGAAAATAGGGAAAAATGCAAAAAATAGAAAGGAAGGGGGAAATCAGATCACCAACTGATGTTACTATTTAGAGATATTTCCCTTTAGAATTTTTTCCATAGTTATCATTAAAGTAATTGAAATCATAGCATACGGTATATTCTACTTTATTTACAAATCACTGTGATAACTTTATAGTACTATTACAAATTCTTTGTGTCATAGCTACTTAAACATTCTTTTTTTAAAGATTTTATTTATTTATGTATTTATTTATTTATAGCAAGAGATTGCATGTGCAAAAGCAGCAGGAGGAGCAGAGGGAGAAAGAATCCCAAGCTGACTCCCCACTTGGTATGGATTGTGATGAGGGGCTTGAACACATGACTCTGACATACTGACCTGAGCCAAAATCAAGAGTCAGTTGCTTAACTGACTGAGCCACCCAGGTGCCCTGCTACTTAAACATTCTTCTATTGTGACAATCTATGTTTCTTTTAACCATCATAAATATGTATTGTGGTACATAAAGATTTTCATTTATTGGTTATTTCATTTAGATGGCATCCCAGAATAACACCAAGGGATGTGAATATTTTTAACCCTAAATTGCAAAAAATATGATGATAAAATCTTTCTGTATAAAGTGTAGTTTATTAAATGCTTTAAAAATATAAAAATAAGAATCATTGAACTAAAAATAACAGATATTCCAAAAGTAGGCCTCCCTGAGTAACTGTATTTCTCATATTAAAATGGATATAACAGGTTAAAGATCATCTGTAACTTACAACATAGATTGAAAATATATAAGAAGTATTAACAAAGAGAATGCAATAAATCTACAAGAGTGGGAGATTTTTAACACCTCTCTAGGAGTACCTAACAGATCAAGCATTCAGAAACACTGATGTAGAAAATTTGATCCACACAATGCACAAGCTTGGTGTAATAGACATCTACAGTCCCCTACTCTTAGCCAGCGTCTGTTTGGCAGCACCCATGGAGCATTTATAAAAACCGACAATATATTGGACAAAAAGCACGTCTTAACAGTTTCAAAAGAATGATATCCTACATCAAACATTTACTGACTCAGTGTAATTATGCTAGACACCAATAACAAAAAGATAATAGAAAATCCCTATATCCTCAAAAATTAAGAAATACACAAATAACTCATTCAAAGCAGAATTCATTAGTAATCAGGAAGATCCAAAGTAATCTACAGTGGCATCCTCATCCCACAGCTACAATGGAAAAGTGTAGGACTCCAAGTGTATGCGAAGATGTGAAGGAATGGGAAGTTTTCTATTTTGCTGGTGGGAACATAAATTGCTACAACCACTTTGGAAGCCTCTTTTGTAATACCTAAAAAGTGGGATACTCATATAACATGTGATTCAGCATTCCAGTCCTAGGTACATAGAAAAACTCCATGCATATTAAGAGACATGTACAAAAAAATGCATTGGTAGCACTTGTAACTGAAAAACAAAAATAAAAACCTGAGAAAACTGGAAGCTAAATTTCCTTCAATAGATGGATTGTTTGTTTATTAAATGAAAGACTAATGGCAGTTACAATGAATTAAGTACTGATATCAACATGGATGAATCTCAAAATAATAATTCTAGGCCAAAAAAGTCACAGCTAAAAACATACATCATGTTTTTCATTTTTAATTTAAAAAAATTGTTTTTTTGAAAGGGAAAGTGCACATGTGCACACAAGCAAGGGGGAGGGGTAAGGGGGGAGGGAGAGAGAGAATCCCAAGCAGGCTCCACACCCAGTGCAGCCCAATATGGGGCTCCATCTCATGACCCTGAGATCATGACTTGAGCAGAAATCAACACCCCAAGGGCTTAACCAACTGAGCTGCCCAGGCACCCAAAGAACATTTTTAAAAAAGATTTATATAAACTTCAAAAATAAGTAAAACTGACAATATTTTTAAATAATATCTACAGAGATTGCACACTATACAGAAAAGTAAAGGAACAGTTAACACAAAATTCAGAATTCTCTGGGAAAAGAAAAAGAGCATCTGGATGTGATCAATGAAGGACACACATGGGCTTCTAAGAATTCATGTTCTACTTTTTCTTTTTTTTTTTTTTAAAGATTTTATTTATTTATTTGACAGACAGAGATCTCAAGTAGGCAGAGAGGCAGGCAGAGAGAGAGGAGGAAGCAGGCTCCCTGCTGAGCAGAGAGCCTGATGAGGGGCTCAGATCCCAGGATCCCGGGATCATGACCTGAGCTGAAGGCAGAGGCTTTAACCCACTGAGCCACCCAGGCGCCCCTCATGTTCTACTTCTTAAGCCTGGTGTGAGTTCACAGATTTTTTAAATTCTTTAAACTACACATATAATTTCTACAGTCTTCTGTAAGTTACAGTACATTTCACAATAAAGAAGTGAAGAGAATAATTTTATCCATATTTTTGGCCACTTGGGAATTAAGTTTCTGATTTTTGGTATTTGAAGACTTTTTTTTTTTTTTTTAAAGATTTTATTTATTTGACAGAGAGAAATCACAAGAGAGGCAGGCAGAGAGAGAGGAAGGGAAGCAGGCTCTCCGCTGAGCAGAGAGCCCGATGCGGGACTCGATCCCAGGATCCTGAGATCATGACCTGAGCCGAAGGCAGCGGCTTAACCCACTGAGCCACCCAGGCGCCCCAGTATTTGAAGACTTCTTGGCTTGGACTCTCTTAATGGGAACAATTCAGGATCACCAGATACCACATGAAATTAATTGTGATTTCAGCTTCCAGACTGTAATCCAATGGACTTTGAATGGCAGAACACCATCTGTCTCCACAGAAAAAAAGTGGGGAGTTTCTTACAATAAATGACAAATCAATAGAAAAAATTCACCAACACTGAACCAGACTTCAATTGGTATGTATAATACCAGACCCCTCCCACCCATCTCCAATCCTCCAACATACTCAAGCAAGCACACAGTTTCCCTCGCATAAGTTCAAAACAAAAATAAAGATTTTTTGGGGGCGGGCACCTGGGTGGCTCAGTGGGTTAAGCCTCTGCCTTTCACTCAGGTCATGATCCCAGCATTGGGTTCTCTGCTTGGCAGGGAGCCTGCTTCTTCCTCCTCTCTCTCTTTCTCTCTCTCTCTCTCTCTCTATGCCTGCCTCTCTCCCTACTTGTGATCTCTATCTGTCAAATAAATAAATAAGTCTTTAAAAAAAAAAAAAAGATTTTTTTTTTGCCTCTCATTCTAGGAAGCATAATCTCCACATTTCAGTCTTACTTCCTAACCTTTAAAATAAGAAATGGACCATCTTTAGACTGCAAAATAATGTTCTTTTCACAAAATCAAAACCTAAAGCTCTAAGGGTCTTTATTTGTATGTTCCCTAATGAGTGGGGGAGTACTGCCCCAAATTAGCTACGTTCCATCAAGTTTAAGTTTCCTATGGCAGTAGAAGTGTATTCAAAGCAGAAGGCTTTCTGTAAACAAAAGGAAAATATGGGTTAGTGGAACTAATTAGTTCTGGAGGAAAAGATCTGTTCTTTGGAAATAATTCAGCCTTCATGTAATAGATTTTTATGTTAGAAGGTGACTCAAAGAGTGAAGATTTCATTTTTAACTTCCCAATTTACTTGCAGCCTCCACAATTACTTATTTTGAAGATGAGACCATGTGTTAGGAACTGAAAGTTAATTCTGCTTTTATATAAGTCATTCTGAAGGTATATGCTTCAATATTTTGATATTGTCTTTCTTCATCAAGTTGCCACTTCTCAATGGTGAGGATAATAAATGTTGTTTCCAGAAAAATAACTATTAATACATTTCTATAATACATTATCCTACTCTAAAAAAAGTTCATCTTTGTATAGTTGACAAGCAATGTTACATTAGTTTCAGGTGAACAACATAGTAATTCAACATCTCTATACATTATGCTATGCTCAATGTAAGTGTAGCTACCGTCTGTCACCATACAGTGCTGTTATAATACCAATGACTAGATTCCCTATGCTGCACCTTTCATTCCTATAACTTATTCATTCCATAACTGGAAGTCTGTATCTCTCACTCCTCTTTACCTATTTTGCCCATTCACCGACCTGCCTTCTCTCTGGTGACCTTCAGTTTGTTCTCTGTATTTATAGATCTGGTTTTGCTTTTTGTTTATTCACTTATTTTGTTTTCTAGATCCATATGAGTGAAACTGTATGGTATTTCTATTCCTCAATTTGACTTATTTCACTTATCATAATACCCTCTAGGTCTGTCCATGTTGTCTCAAATGGCAAGATCTCATCCTTTTTTATGGCTGTGTGTGTGTGGTGAATACATATAGTCACCAAGTCTTCCTTCCCCACTCATTTATCAACTGATACTGAGGTTGCTTCTATATCTTAGCTATTGTAAATAATGCTGCAATAAACATAGGGGTACACAGATCTCTTCAAACCAGTGTTTTCATTTTCTTTGGGTAAGTACCCACTATAGGAATTATTGTATCATAGGATATTTCTGTCTTTAATTTTTTCAGGAACCTCCACACTCTTTTCCACGGTGGCTGTACCAATTTATGTTCCCACCAACAGTGTACGAGGGTTCCTTTTTCTCCACACTCTCACCAACACTTGTTATTTCTTGTCTTTTGATTTTAGCCATTCCTGACAGGTGTGAGGTGGTATCTCATTTGGTTTTGATTTGCATTTCTTTCCCCGATGATTAGTGATATTGAGCATCTTTTCACATGTCTGTTGGCCATCTGGAGGTCTTTGGGAAAATGTCTATTCAAGTCCTCTGGCAGCGTTGACAAGACTGACTCCATCTTTGGCCCTCCATCTTGTTCATGTTTGCACAATGACCTCTCTTCAGGCGGTGTGTTCTGGTCCCCTTTGAGATTTATGTACATACCTTCGAGAGGTATGCTAAGACTAGGATGGTGGAGGGGCACCTGGGTGGCTCAGTGGGTTAAAGCCTCTGCCTTCAGCTCAGGTCATGATCTCAGGGTCCTGGGATCGAGCCCCACATCGGACTCTCTGCTCAGCAGGGAGCCTGCTTCCTCCTCTCTCTCTGCCTGCCTCTCTGCCTACTTGTGATCTCTGTCTGTCAAAAATAAATAAATAAAATCTTAAAAAAAAAAAAAAAAGACTAGGATGGTGGAAAGGCTTGTTCTGGCCTCTCGTGAATCTGTCAGAGATAACATAGTCATCTTTCTTGATGCACAGGTGGTGCCACCAGATCTAATTAAAGAGTAGCTGTCAATTAAGTGCATGCAAGCCCTTTGTGGTGCATGTGAACCCTATGCTCCTACTACAGTGCCCTTCTGCATGTCCCCTCACTCTATAAAATCTGTGGACTAAGGGCTGGATTTCGTGAGAATAGCTATGCAGCTGCCAAGGATCACCCTCTGCCCAATATCCCAAGTCATTCAGTTATGCTGAATAAAGCTCAGTGTAAACTCTACAGAGCGGCAGGCTTCATTTTCCAGTCTCAAAGTGCCTTTTCAGTTTGGGGGATATTTTACGGTCCCTTCTCCACCTCCTAACAGGTTCTCTGCCCATTTTTTAATTGGATTGTTGGGTTTTTTGACATAGAGTTGGGTAATAGACATTATTTAGCTCAGTAAAATAATTCAGAACTTAGATTTAAAACAAAGATAGTATGCATGTCTTTTAAAAGGAGGTTTTATGGTTTATTTAAAATGACACTGGCAGGGTACCTGGGTGGCTCAGATGGTTAAGCATCAGCTCAGGTCATGATCTCCGGGTCCTGGGATCAAGACCCACACTGGGTTTCCCATGATCCCAGGGTCCTGGGATCGAGCCCCAAAATCGGGCTCTCTGCTCAGCGGGGAGTCGGCTTCCCCCTCTCTCTCTGACTGCCTCTCTGCCTACTTGTGATCTCTGTCTGTCAAATAAATAAATAAAATCTTTAAAAAAAAAAAAAAAGACCAACACTGGGTTCCCCACTCAGTGGGGAGTCTGTTTCTCCCTCTCACTCTGCGTCTCTCCCTGCTCATGCTGTCTCTCTGTCTCAGATGAATAAATCAAATTAAACAAACAAACAAATAAATAAAATGACATTAGCTGGGGCACCTGGGTGGCTCAGTTGGCCAAGCATCTGCCTTCAGCTCAGGTCATGATCCCAGGGTCCTGGGATTGAGTCCCACATCAGGCTCCCTGCTCAGTGAGGAGCCTACTTCTGCCTCTCCCTCTGCTGCTCCCCGTGCTTTCCTACTCATGCTTGCTCTCTCTCCTGCTGTCACATAAATCAATCTTTAAAAAATAAATAAAATGAGCTGCTTGTTACTTTTAAGAAATAAATAAAAGGACATTAGCATTACTTCTCACTCCATTCTACATACATCTCCCTGGTGATGGTTATCAATGTAACAGTATTTTAAAGTTCTGCCATTTAGTATCAGTTCCTCAAAGACGAAAATAAATCATGGGAAATGAGCAGCTGCTTGGGAATTGTAAGCAGGGGAGAACAAGCAGCCGTTTGATTTAGGCTCATAGTTACAAAGGGTTCAAATTTAGGATTTGACATTGTGCTTGAAAGAAAATATACATATACCCATACACAAGTACACACATTCACAGACAGGCATTGGCAAGATGGAAAAAATATACTTTTCATACAACTTATAAACTTTGTCCCACTACTGACTTTCATTGCAGTAGCGTGCTCTATGTTAAAATTTATATAAAGTATAAATTAACCTGTGAATAACTTTGTGTTAAAAACAATTTGTGCAATGTGAACTTTTGCTTCTTAATTTCTGAGAATCCATGCCCTAAATCAGATTACCCAAATGATAATGTCTTACTTAACCTCAAGGTCAGGAATATTCAAATGTTGTTAATTGCCCCCTTAGTGTCCTTCTGCTGGTCCAGGATCTAATCAAGGATGACATGAAATATTTAAGGTCTGTTATGTGTCTTCAGTTTCCTTTAAATTGTAACATTTCCTTGGTCTTCTTTTGTCCTTGAGGTTTTTGAAGGGTATTGGCCAGCTGTAGAGAATGTCAGCCAGTTTGAGCTTGTCTAATATTTCCTCATAACTAAATTCAAGTTATGAAATTTTGTCAAGAATGCCACAAAAGGGATGCTGTGTCCTCCTCAGTGCTAAATGCCCACATTTTCTTTTCCTTTCTTTTTTGCCTCTGAGACTTTTTATTGCTACACTGAGATCTGCTCTTCAGGATTCCAAAAGGTGTTCAGCTCTTAGACCCAACAGAAGAGGCAGGAGAAAGGTTTATGAGATCCGCTATAAGCTGCAATATGGATAGATTTGAGAACCATATCATGTCTTATGCCCAAATCCTAGCACAGTGCCTAACACATAATAAGAGGGTTTGTTGAAAGGATGAACTGCATTTCATTTCATTACCTCCAGACATTCAAAAGAGAAACTGTAAGAGATGTGAAATCCAAACTAACAGATTCACTCTCCTGGAATGCTGGAATGATAATGTTCCCACGATAAGGAATACATGAGTCCCCACTAAACCTATTTCACAAATAGGCCTACCTCTGCTTGCTTCCATTACTTCATTTTTACCATTTTTTCCCCCAGAGAGGGAAAAATATACTTGATTGTGTGTTGGAATAAAGCTACCGTGTGATACAGGATTTGGCAGTCTGAAGTAGCTTTCTAGAACAACAAGCAGTAATTGTATAGGTTTGTGGTAACGCATTTCAAGAGAAAATCAAAAATCGTTTATTACTGACATATTACTGTAAGATGCTTAGTCACATAATAGATAAAGTACTAATTGGTACTATTCAAGAACAAGACCATCTACATATAGTACTATACACGAATCATGAAAAGGCTTTTGCTCAGGAGAAATTAAAAATACTCTATTATTTCACAGTATTTTTTTAAAGATTTTTATTTATTTATTTGACAGACAGAGATCACAGGTAGGCAGAGAGGCAGGCAAGGGTGGGGGGAGAGCAGGCTTCCTGCTTAGCAGAGAGCCCGATGCGGGGCTCGATCCCAGGACCCTGAGACCATGACCTGAGCCGAAGGCAGAGGCTTTAGTCCACTGAGGCACCCAGGCACCCCTATTTCACAGTATTTTTTAAGAGCCTAATGTAAGCTGCTATCAAGAAGCTTATAATCCTGAATATGTCTGTGCACATGTAAGTCAGATTAGATCTAGAGACAGGTATGAGTTTATGCTACAAGACCACAGACAGGGCAGCACCAAATTCTGTTGGGGGGGAGGGGAGAACAACGGCATCTTTTCAGGCTAAGAGAAGATCATGAACAGGTGGCAGAAGAAACATATTCAGTAAGATCCAATGTCATCATTAATGATGACGTTCAGTTGTTGACTCAATGAATACGTATCAGGGTCAAGTTCTAGAAAATGCCTCTCCAGATGTAAGTCTGATGGGTACGATTGGACTTTTTCAAAGTAAATTTTACCTTCTTGCCTGTGAAACAAAACACACACTAAATTGACCTATATAACCAGAAACCAGACCCCAGATCATTAGTCACCATGCAGAAATGCAGGTTGCCTAGAAGATCCAAAATAAGGATGAGGCTTAGATTCAGTGAGATTTCATGAAAGTCTCTCAAGACTTATTTACCTCTGAATTTTTACTCTGCTTAGTAAAGGCAGGAAATTCTTTCTCTCTGACTACCTTTCCTGAGTTGTCCATGCAAATAGTTCACTGAACCCGGAGGAAGAGCACATATGTAGCGACACTCATCTCTGAAGCCAGTAAAACATCTTACTCAGAATAAGGGTAAAAAGGGCAGAGTAAGATACAGGAGCCTGAGTGTATCATTTTCTAAATTCCCATCTGTTCTCAGACAGAATGTGTAGAGACCCTTCACACTGCTACTATTTTTGCAAAGTATTCAATCTCGGACTCTAACACGTACCTTACTATTACAGAAAAATTTCTCCCATGAAAACCTGGTTTTCCCATGATCTCAGCCTCAGTGACCTTGGCAGAGGAGATTTCGAGCTTTGATTTAAAAGCAGGATTTTTATGTGGGTCTACCTATAGAGACATGAAGGACATCATATAGATACCCAGACAACACCTCCTGATAGAGATATTTTGTATCCACTAATAACCTGGCGTCCTATTTTTGCACGTTAAAAAAAAGAAAAAAAAAAAGATGCTTAACGTCTCTAACCATGCTAAGAGGGTTGTATTGGTGGCTTCTCCACTATCACTTTCTGTTGGAAAGGACAACATCTTTGGTGAATGGGTGTGGCTTGGATGAAGGAAGACAAAGAAGCAATTCTACCTTATCTTCTAGGAAAGTGTTTATTTTCCTGTAGTTCCTTTCTGTTGCTGCTCTTGAAGCAAAGCTTTACTTGGTATTTGCCTCTGGGAAAATTAGTGGGAAACAGCACACAAGTGGAGTGGCAAGTTCAGCAGGGGTGCTCTGATGTCCTATCACTCTTCAGTTGCAGACCCAAGAGGAAGAGAGGGACCCTGCACCCTTGCACCTCGATGCTACTTGAGTATCCTCCTGCAGCAATCCAGCCAGTGAGGAGCCCCTACACTGCCAGTCTCAGTTTACTCCAATGGACTGTTTATTTTTTAAATTTTGTCTATTTATTTGTCAGAGAGCGAGCACGCATGAGTGAGACAAGCAGGGGAGAGGCAGGCAGAGGGAGAAGCAGACTCCCTGTGGAGCAAGTAACCTGATACAGGACTCGATCCCAGGACCCTGGGATCATGACCTGAGCTGAAGGCAGACACTTAACTGACTGAGCCACCCAGGCACCCCTAGAGGACAAAAATTTTTTCCTTAGCAGCTATGGATGCTGCTATATGGATTGAATGTGTGTGTGTTTCCCTCCCATTCATATGTTCAAATCTAATCCCCAATGTGATGGTATCTGGAGCTGGGGCCTTTGGGAGGTATTTTGGGTCTGAGGGTAGAGCCCCTCTGAATGGAATCAGAGCCCTTATCCAGAGGCCAGAAAGCTAGTTCCAGACTCTGTAGGAACCCTCAGACTTCTAGTTGTCAGAACTGTGAGGAATAAACTGCTGTTGTTGATAAAGAATAACATAAAATAAAAATCGTATGTCTGAGTTTTATGAACATGGAAAATGCTTACATAATGTGTATTTTGAAAAGCAGGATGAAAGACAGAGACTACGCAAAAACAAGAAACAAAGACAATGTATATGCAGGGGAGAAAAAAACCTGGAAGGAGACACAGGGAAATATTTTCAGGTGTTTTGTCTGAATGGGCAATCAAAGGACTTTCTTCCTTTCTACTTTTCTGAATTGTTCCAAAACTGTAAGTATTGTGTCTTAACGTTTGTAAGACATGCGTACATCTGAGAAAGAAAAAGGAATGCATATATGGACTGCTGGGAACTAACAAGTACGTTGATGCAGCTGGACACAGTATGAAACATTAGGAAATCAAGCTGGAAAAGTCATCGCACTAGTTCACGCAGGGCCCTGCATGTTCCACTGAGGAGACACAGCTTTATTTCCAGGTAGCAGGGAGCTAATGAAGTTGCCGAGCACCGCATCTCAGCCCCCTTTGTTTCCTGGGCAGTCCTCACAAGGGAGGGGTACGTCTACACTGTTCTCCCTACCAGGAGCTAGTCCTCCTATTAAAAGCTGAAAAAAAACCTTTACTTTGGGATCAGGATCCCACATGTGGATCCACAACCACTCATCTCAGATATGATGTTGGAATATCACAGAAGGATCAATCTCTCCTTTTTTTTGGGAAAGATTTTTAGATTTTATTTATTTATTTGAGAGACAGAACACAGAGGGAGACTGAGAGAGAGAAGCAGACTCTCCGCTGAGCAGGGGGCCAGATGCAAGACTCAATCCCAGGACCCTGGGATCATGACCTGAGCCGAAGGCAGACACTTAACCGCCTAAGCCACCCGGGTGTCCCTCAATCTCTCCTATATAGGGAGGAAATTCTATTCTCTTGGCCTTGGTGTCAAAAGTAGCAAGGATATCTAAAAGGTAAGCCCCCAGGATGCCTCTTAGGGGAAAGAGGCTCAGATATGGTGAGAAAGAAACCCAGGTAGAAGACCCTGGGACAAAGTGGAACTATCTCAGACTTCATAAACAGAAAGTCAGTTTAGCCTTATTCTGTCTGTTAATTTTTACTTTAAGACTCTTCCTTTGAGTTCCAAATGGTAAAGGGGAAACCATACTCTCCTAGATTCCATGGATGTGGAGCTTCGCCGGCATGTGATTTTGTCTATGATTACACAATAGCTGGAGAATCGAAGCAGAGAAAACAGTTTCATTTGCCCACAGTCAGTCACTTTCGAGGGAAGTAGGCAGAAGGTCAAAGGACAAAGAAGTGATGTCTGTATTGTAGTGAAATGGTCCATCCCAGAGTACAGGCTGGCAGGAAAGCAAGAGAACCCTGGAAGGAGCTGAAAGAACAGGCCGGTATTTGGAATGTTTGTGTAAGTGAGAGAGTCATCAAAATAGGACAGTATAATCGGCAGGGAGAAGTTCATACTTGGGGATTCATAGGTAAAGAATTTCCAGCTAATTCAGGCATCTACATAAGGTGCGCCCAAGGGGGTGCTGCAGGGAAGTGAAGACGAAGCATGTAGAAATGTGAAGAAAGACAGGAAAGAGACAGGAGAGGAAGTTGTCTAAGAATATACAGAGGTAACATCCCAGAGATAGATGATTAAAGTGAGGATAGAAGAGGATGAAAGGAACACAAAACCTAAATGAAAATAAGTAAGTGACCGTGGGGAATAATCTCTGAAAATGGCAAGGAGGCTCAAATAATGCCAACTTCCTCTCCTAGTTCTGAAATACACAAGCCAGTGATTAGCTTCTACGACTCCCTGATCATCATTTCCTTCACATTCGGGCTGACCACATGACAAATTACCTGAGCACTACTGAAGTGGAAAAAGGGATAATTCTTCCCCCTATCAAACTGACCAATCCTGATAAGTTGTTATACTGGCAAAGGAGCCTTGGAGAAGATGAGGTAAGAAGAGGGAGACTCTCATAGTTTCATATAGTTTTTGTGGGAATAACAATTGATATAACCATTCTGAAAGGCAATTTGAAAAGTTCTATCAAGGGACATAAAGATACTTCTATCCTTTGACCCAACAATTCTGTTTCTTTGAGTTTATGTTTAAATTATTAAAGATATACATAAAATTATTAAAGATATAAATAAAGACTTTTGTACATAAAAATTTATTAAACTACTTCAACAGCGTGAACCTGAAAACAACCTAAAGGTATCAACAAACAAGGGAACTAAAAAACTAAGTGTAATCATGGGATGGACTATTATAGAGGCCTTGTTGTTGTTTTTTAAAAAAAAAAAAAAAAAGATTTTAAAGAGAGAGAAAGAGCGTGAGTACAGGGACTGGCAGAGGGAAAGAATCCCAAGTAGGCTCCCTGCTGAACATAGAGCCCAACACAGGGCTCCCTCTCACGACCCAGAGATCATGACCTGAGCGGAAACCAAGGGTCAGACACTTAACCAACTGAGCCACCAAGGCACCCTGCAACTGCTATGCAGACTTTAGAGATGTTTCCAAATTATTTATGAAATGGTAAACACTACATAGCATATTAAACTTGATGCTTTTTGTCCTTGTTTTAAAATACAGTATATTAATAGGAAAAATCTGGGATAAATCCAACAGCTCAGAACATGATGCCAACAAAATGATAGACTATTAAGTTCCCATGGGGCATGCTATACCGTAGGGAAAGTGGGGGGCATGTGGGGGAAGCATTAGGGTCAGTCAGGTGGAAGAGGGAGAGAGGGTGTCCATGGACAAGAGCCTTTATTGTGTGTGAGAGAGAGAATGTGTGTGTGTGTGTGTGTGTGTGTGTGTGTGTGAAAGGAAAGGGGGGCAGGCTAAAGAGGCTTAGGACTGGCTAGTTTGAGTAATTTCAGCAAGCTGTGGACAAAGCGACTGTCTCTAGTTGTCTGTTTACCTGGCCCAGGAAAATGAGGACAGCTGGATGGTAGCCTAGAGTGTGAGATGCCAAAAAAAAAAAGAGGCATTTGGGGTACAGCCTCTGGACTGGTTGGTTTAAATTTGAAAAGTGCACTCATAGGCAAGTTGCTTATTATCTCTAGAACTGGGTTAAATCCTGGGAGAAGCAGGATCGATATCATAAAGCATCAGAATACAGAAAATAAAAAATATGGTTAAAACATTTATGTTTTAGTTTAAAATTTGAAAATAAAAATTTTCAAATTTTCTACAATTAACACATATTTTTTTATTCAGAAAAACAAATATACCACAAAAATACTGTGTCATTCACAAGCCTGGGGCATTTCTTTGAAAGGATAAATTTATACTGATATTGAAGAGTCATGGATGCAGACTGCCTTATATATATTTTTTAAAGATATATTTATTTTAGAGAGAGAGTGAGAAAGCATGTGAGCGGGTGTGGGGGGATAGGAAGCAGACTGGGGCTCCATCTCAGGACCCTAAAATCACAACCTGCGCCAAAATCAAGAGTCCCGTGCCCAACTGACGGAGACACCCAGGTGCCCCACCTTATATATTGTTTTTCTAAATCCAAAGAACAGGGGCGCCTGGGTGGCTCAGCTGGTTAAGCATCCAACTCTTGGTTTCAGCTCATGTCATGATCTCAAGGTCATGAAATCAAGCCCTATGTCGAGCTCTGCACTGGGTGTGGAGCCTGCTTAAGATTCTCTCTCTCCCTCTCTCTCTAAAAAAAATAAAATAAAAATAAAAAAACAAACATGACCTGCTGATACCGTGAACTTTACGTTGCTGAAGATAGAACACACAGCCACTTTCAAAGATCATTTAATGTTTTCCTAAAAAGAAGGAACAGGGAGTTTCTAATCAAATGCACAGGATTCCAGACTGACCCTTGTCCTAAACTGTGCGTGAAAGAGAGATCTGTTGGCAAGGAATTCAAGGGAGTTAAGAAGCAGCTTTCCACAGGAGTCACCTGCCAAGAGCGGATTCCTCTGTGGATGAGAGGGAGGGGTAAATGTACAGATTTCAGAAAGCAGCAGCCACGTGGCTTTGAACACAGCTACATGCCACACTGGATCACTGATTCAAAGCATTAGTGAGATGCCAGGTTTAATGCTTTCTAGGAACTGTGGCAACACAGTCCACGAAGGGCCCTTGTTTGTGCCTGGGAACAGCCCTGCTCTGCAAAGGCACCTGCTTATCCATGGGGAGTGACAACCTGTACTGTTTCTAAGCACTCTGCTAAGGGAAGAACGTCCGGACTGTACGGATTTCGTAAAATATCCAGCAAGGATACATCGGCCTCTGTCCTCCCCTCCAGGTCTGCCTAAGACTCTCCCTCTCCCCTGTCCCTCCCACCTCTAAAACAAATAAATCTTTAAAAAAGAAAAAAAAAAAAGAAAAAGAATGAGATAAATGCTGAAGCCCTTTAGAATCTGTGAAGCTTTGTTGGATGGATGTCAGGTCGTGCACTACTTACTTATGTGAGGTACGTATAATGGGCTCATGGCAAGGTATGAGAGCCCAACGGACATGTATGTACATCCATCTCTGCCCTCCCTCATGGTCAGATTGAATTATGTGACACATAACTAAAGCCAAGTCAAATTCATGGTCAGATTGACTGCAGAGCTGCGTTAAATCAGAAATAAACAGTATCAGAGGGGAACCTGGGCGGCTCTCTCAGTTAAGCGACCAGTTCTTGATCACAGGGTCCTGAGTTCAAGCTCCTTGTTGGGTTCCACACTGGGTGTGGAGCCTAATTAAAAAAAAAAAAAGAAGAAGAAGAAAAAGAAAAGCAAAAAGAAATACAGTGCCAGATAATTCAGATTTCCACATGAAAATCCTTATCTAATCAGTAAAAAATAAAATTTTCCCACCCCTTCCAAAGAAGGTAATGTGAGACATGAAGCAAAAATCATATACATAATTCAGAACTGTGATGACTGCTGGAATTAAAAGTTGTGTGCTCTGAGAGACTATTCGATATGCATACCATGAGTGGTGTGATTATTGCACAAAACAGATGTAAGTATTTCTCTCTATTGCCCAAACTCTAGCAGTGGCCCCCCACTGAACTGAAGATGCCATGTAACTCCCTCAAACATCACCCATATAGGATGCCTTGTCGCTAGGGTGGTTACTCTCACTGGACAGACTTTAGCCAAATATTTCCTTTGATGTGTGGTGTGATCAGAACACAACACCCGGGAGTTATCTAGCCCACAGAGAGGAGAGCAGAACTCTTATTGATAATGTTTTGACTATATTTTCATTATTTATAAGACTGCTTTAGCTTTTATTTAATATATTGGGCCTTTAAATAAATGAATGAGTCAACTGTATAATTTCAGAATTGTAACTGGTATTATAGATGGTCTAATAGGACTCCCTCTTTTTCCAAGAGAGAAAAAAAGAGTTCCACAGTGGATTAAGTTCTTTGCCCTTCTTCATACAACCAGACATTGACGGAGGAGGGACGGCTCTGTGAGTCTTTGGACTCCAGAACAAGGCTTTCTTTGAGTAAACCCCAATCTGTCTTTTCTATGGGTTGTTATTAAGACACCTCTTGGGGCGCCTGGGTGGCTCAGTGGGTTAAGCCGCTGCCTTCGGCTCAGGTCATGATCTCAGGGTCCTGGGATCGAGTCCCACATCGGGCTCTCTGCTCGACAGGGGGCCTGCTTCCCTCTCTCTCTCTCTGCCTGCCTCTCTGTCTACTTGTGATCTCTCTCTGTCAAATAAATAAATAAAATCTTTAAAAAAAAAAAAAAAGAAAAAAAAAAAAAAGACACCTCTTTACCTTTCATACATCGGCATTTTTTTTTAAAAATACTTAGTTACTGCCCCCCCCCTTTTTTGTTAAGTTTAATCTTCTTTGGCACCACCCTAACAGCATCTTTTTGGATGTAGATTATAGCTAACAAATTGAATAAAGCCTCCTCAAAATATGCCATCTGCAAAAGTGACCGGCATGACATTTACATCGTCAAAGCAAATGTCTGGCTGGTGTGTGGAACAAAAAAGCCAAAGAGAACAGCCAGGAATTTACTCGCTGTGATCAAATACAGTGTAGGCAGAGTGAGAGCCCAAGTAAGAGTCACAGCGGAAAGCAAAACGCCGACACCAGGGAAAGCTCCGAATGGTTAGAATGGACCGGGAGATTCACTTGGAACAATTCGTTGGATTGGGGAAAGCAGTCTGGAAGTAAGGCTGTGAACAACGCAGGGGGTTCCCTGGGTGCTCCAGTCTGTTAAGTGGCCAACTCTTGATTTCAGCTCAGGTCATGATGTCAGGATCACAAGACTGAGCCCCACATTAGGCTCCACGTTGGGCATGAAGCCTGCTTAAGATTCTTGCCCTCTCCTTCTGCCCCCCCCCCGCCTCTCTCTTGCTCTAAAAAACAACAAAAAACAAACAAAAAAACCCACTCAGGAGCTGCTAGGAATCACATTGTTGGCATTGAACATCACACAGGCAAGTGAGTGGGTGATGTTCCTCAATGCCTCAATGCCTTTTACTCACTGACACCCTAAATGATGCCCTTTCTCAATTTTGTCCTTCCCCTCCATTTCACCACATCACCAACAGCACTCCAGTCTTGGGCTAATACCTGGTAGAACTCCAGGATACATGGGAGGACCAGTTAGATTTTAGGCTCCATGAAGGAACCATCTTTTGGGTCAACATCATATTCCCAGCCCCACAGCAGACTGTCTGCTTCGAAGTGGCTTGATGACTATGTGCTGTTGGGATATATGGACATGATAGGACCACAGCAGACAAGTTCTGCTTACGAGATGACTGTCCCTACAGGGGGAATAGACTAGTGCTTTTCCTACCATGTCCTTTCTACCTGGTTGTGCTACAAACTGGAGAATGGGCTTTTGAGTTCATTCTAGTGTTTGGAAGTCATAGTCTTCCTATCTCTTTCCCATTCACACCCATACAACTGGTCTGTGTTCCACTCTGAACACTGCACCCTCATAACCAGATATGGAGAGCCTTTGCATACACTGTGCATGAGGTCCAGGGCACCTGCTGGTTTTAAGGCTCTTTTTAGTACACAAACCAATGGAAGCAATACAAGCAAATCCATACCCTACCTCATACATGCTCTGGAATATATATGCCTTTGAACTGAGCAAGGCTGGGAAATCCCTGGTCCCTCCTTACTAGTTGAAGGGATGTGTCGCATAGGAAACCAGATCTGCCCTGGCTCATTTTAACCTATGAAGAATATGGCCTGCTCACTGGCCTGTGTGACATTCACCAACAAAGCTGTCATTCCTATGGGTTATAATAGTTCCTAAATGCATTCATTTTTTCACACATTTTTTTTAAGATTTCTTATTTATTTGAGAGAGAGGCCTCCATCTCACTACCCTGAGATCATGACCTGAGCCAAAACCAAGAGTTGGATGTTTAACTGGCTGAAGCACCCAGGTGCCCCTAACATTGTTTCTTATTGATGGATTGGAGAAGTGAAAGGTTTTCCCAGGTAAATTTTTATGGATTATTTGATTCAACTGTATTGAATTATTGCCTGTTACAGATCTTTTTTGATCCAGAAAAAAAAAACCAAAAACTGCTTTCGATCTTAAAGATAAAAATCACTATAAAATTTTTGGAGAACATCCTAAAAAGATAACTGGTTTTCTTAATGCCAAAGGAACAAAGGAAATCATCTCGTCCAAGTCACTCACCAGACAGCAGAGGAAAAGTGAGACTCAAGAGTGTGGAATTATTTGCCCAGTCACGTGTTATACTGCAGTTTAAATGAAAGAAAAAGAAGCAGAACTTATATACAACAGCCTCTCACAGAGAAAGAGTTCTCATGCATGCCCACTCTCAATTACTGCAGACATTTTTAAAAATAATAAAACATACTAGAATGAACACTGGTGCCACTGGAGAAGGCAGTCCTCTATTCCACCAGCTTTTAGCAGGAGGTGGGGACTTTCTGGGGAAGGGAGCTGTAGTATTCACGGGTACATTGAGGAAAGCTATGAACATAGTGTGTCTGGATTTCAGTGAAGACAGTTTGTTTGTTTGTTTTAAATATTTTATTTATTTGACAGAAATCACAACTAGGCAGAGAGGCAGGCGGAGAGAGAGGAGGAAGCAGGCTCCCTGCGGAGCAGAGAGCCCGATGGGGGGCTCGATCCCAGGACCCTGGGATCATGACCTGAGCCGAAGGCAGAGGCTTTAACCCACTGAGCCACCCAGGCGCCCCAGTGAAGACAGTTTTTTCAGAGATGAACAGCAGTGAGCTACTTTAAGCCTTGAGGAAAAAAATGAAGACGGAGGAGAAGACATTTTGGGAGGAATACTGGTCAGGAAGCCAACCACTGCTGTGAAGCAGAATGATCAGGGAAGTGACAAAAACCGAGACTGGGGCACTTCTGTAGGTGAGACTACAGTCACGACCACTGTCACCCCCCCTCCCCCCCCCCACACACATACCACCCCTCGCACAAGAACTAGAATGATCTTCTCCTGAGTCCTTATGTGCAAGGCACTTATACCCTTTACCTCCCTTATCTTATACAATCCTCACAAGAACCCTACGGTGGTGGTTTATGGTTTAGCACATGAGGAAAGAGGCTTAGAGAAGCAAAGTAACTTGCTGTGATGGTCTTTTTGCTGTGTCTGCTTGGCTGAGCTACAGCCCTCAGTTACTCAAACACTAAGTGCGGCCAGGAAGGTGTTTAGTAGATATGACTCAAGTCCAAAGGCCATAATCAGTTGACCTTAAAAGGGAGATTATTTTAGATAATATGGGTGGGTCAGATTTAATCAGTTGAAAGGCCTTAAAAACAGAGCTAAGGCTTCTCTGAAGACAAAGACACTCTGCCTCTGGACAGCTGCTTCGGCCTCTGTCTGAGTTTTCAAGCCGGCCTTTCCTCACAGCCTGGCTTGTGCAGTCCCGTCTTGCCCAGCCTGCCCCCGCAGTTACAGAAGCCAATTCCTTGCAATAAACCTCTTAATATACACATCTCCTACTAGTTGTCCTTCCGGTTGAACCCAAACTGACATACATGTCAAAGATCACACAGTAACTAGGTAAAAGAGTTCAGAGCCTCGCAAAGCCAAAAATAGGTCACAATTTCCCATTCCCTCCCAACAGAAGTTCCGTTTTGGACATCAGCACTTCACAGAAATGACAACACATCCAAATGTCTGGCAGGCACTGAAGGAGAGGGTAGAAGCTTAGAGCTCTGGAGACCAGACAATGCTAAGCTTTTGAAATGGCCAAGGGGTAGGAGAAACACCCATTATGACTATGAGGAAATCGGAGTCATGGAAAACCACTCAGTTCTGATGCAGAGTAGAATCAGAGTGTATAAGCACTGAAGAATGCTTCCCTGACTATGACCATTCCGGAAAAGGCCAATATTTCTTTCATTTTTTTCTTTTTAAGATTTTATTTATTTGAGAGAAAGAATGAGAGAGGGAGAGAGAAAGCATGAGAGGGGATAGGCTCAGAGGGAGAAGCAGACTCCCTGCTGAGCAAGGAGCCTGATGTGGGACTCCATCCTGGGACTCCAGGATCATGACCTGAGCTGAAGGTAGTCGCTTAACTGACTGAGCCACCCAGGTGCCCCAAGGCCAGCGTTTCATAGGCATTATAACCTAATCCAGGTATCAGTGAAAGCAAGAAACAGAGGTTCATCAGAATTTCAGTTCCACATCGAAACAGGGAAGTTCCCTAACTTGTTCCAGACCAGATTAGTCCTTATGCATAAAAAAAAAAAACACAGGGTTTACCATTTTGAACATCAGCATGTTTTTCCAAAAAGCACAAAACCGTACTTAGATTTGGATGGCGTACACCCACTTCATTGTTACACATGGGAAAACACAATTCTTGCAGTTTATGAGTCAACAGAAAACACTGACAATACTAAAACATGCTTAATACTAATCAGGCATGATGACACACAGAACCTATAAAAGACACAATATTGCAGTTTAAGGAAGATGGTAGAATGAGGATCCTGAGCTCACCTCCTCCCATAGACAGAGGAGCTGTGAAACCTTCTCCAGATTAGTGAGCCGCAGAAGGGCAGAGTTTCTACCCCACCTTAAAAACCTAGACCAGAGCAGGATCCGGATACCAAAATGGGGGAGTCTGGTCATCTTAATGAGCTTGTGAATTGAATGAGCTGGAGTCCACAAGCCCACACCAGAGTCATGCCGGGGCACAGAAAGAGAAGCCAGGTTTAAAAGGGCTGGGGAGCCTGGCGAACGCTCTGCCTGCCTCAACCTTAAAAGCTCAAACCAGAGCAGGATCGGGACATCATAAAGCACAGGTTCAGATGCCATAATTAGCGGGTCACAATGCCATGACCAGTGGGTCAGATCATCACAGGGAGCTTGTGACCTCAGTAAACCAAGGATCAGCAAGCCCACACCAGCCCACTGGTACTGGAACACAGCAAAAAAAAAAAAAAAAAAGGCAGCAGTTTAAAAGGGCAGAAGAACTGTGGGAATATTCTTTCTCTTCCACCCTACAAGCACAGACCAAGGCAGGCTCTGGACACCATAAGGGGCGGATCCCAATGCAATAGCTGGTGGCTCCGGTTATCACAGGGAGCTTGTGACCTCAGCAAGCCCAGGATCTGCAAGCCCACAGTAGCCCCAGTTATGCTGAGGCACAAGGGAAAAAAACCACAGTTTAAAAGTGCCAAGGAACTATAGAAACATTTTCTCCCCTTCCACCTTAAAAACCCACACTGAGCATGGTCCAGCTCAGGGTGAGCTTGCAATGTCAGGGAGCCCAGGAGCCACAAGCCTGCACCAGCTGCCCTGTGGTGCTGGGGAACAGAATGAGCCATGGTTTTGTGTTTATTTTGTTTGCTTTTGTTTTGTTATTTTAATTTTTTTATTTTTTAAATTTTCTCTTGCTTTTATTTGTGGTCATTTCTTCTTTTTTTTCTTTTCTTCCTCTTTTTTTCCCACTCTCATTTTCTACTTCTCTTTCTCTTGTTTTATATTTTTCTTTCATTATAATTTTTTTCTTTATTCTTTCTGTAAAAAGCAGTGGTTTAAAAGAGTAGCTCCAGGGGCACCTGGGTGGCTTAGTAGGTTAAAGTCTCTGCCTTCGGCTCGGGTCATGATCTCAGGGTCCTGGGATCGAGCCCCGCATTGGGCTCTCGCTCAGCAGGGAGCCTGCTTCCTCCTCTCTCTCTGCCTGCCTCTCTGCCTAGTAGTGATCTCTGTCTGTCAAATAAATAAATAAAATCCTAAAAAAAAAAAAAAGGGTAGCTCCAGATTTCAGGTTATACCACAAAGCTGTAGTAATCAAAACAGTATGGTATTGGCACAAAAATAGACACATAGATCAACAGGACAGAACAGAGACCCCAGAAATAAACCCATGATTATATTGTCAGTTAATCTTTGACAAAGGAGAAAAGAATATGCAATGGGAAAAAGACAGTCTCTTCAACAAACAGTGTTGGGAAAGCTGGACAGTAACATATAAAAGAAGAAACAAACAAGACAATACTCAAATAAACAATCTAACCTTAAAGGGCCTGGTGGGGGGGGTGTGAATAAACAAAGCCCAAGGTGAGTAGAAGAAATGAAGGTCAGAACAGAATAGAAGAAATTAGAGCAGAGTAGAAGAAATTAAGGTCTGAGCAGAAACAAATGAAACAATGAGGGAGAGGCTAAAAAAAAAGAAGTAAGAAAAAAAGCCACTGAAATCAAGAACTGGTTCTCTGAAAAGATAAAAGAGGCAAACCCTTAGCTGGACTCATCAAGAAAAAAAAAAAAAAAAGAAAGAAAGAAAGGACTTAAGTAAATAAAATCAGAAACAAGAAAGGAGAAGTAATAATTAACACCATAGAAATGCAAAGGATTATAAGAGATTATGAAACATCAACAAACAATGTAAAAGAAATAGATAAATTCCTAGAAACATACAATCTTCCAAAACTGAACCAGGAAGAAACAGAAAATCTAAACAGACTCCCTACAAGTAATGAAATTGAATTGGTAGCTCAAACCAGAGCTACCAAATTGAATTGGTAGCTCAAACCAGAGCTACCAAAAAATAAAAGTCCAGAACCAGACGGCTTGACAGGTGAATTCTACCAGACATTTAAAGAAGAGTTAAGACTTATTCTCTTCAAACTATTCCAAGAAAAATAAGAGGAAGAAAGCTCCCAAAAATATTCTACAAAGTCAGCATTACCCCAATACCAAAACCAGAAAAACACATCAGAGAAAAGAAAACTTAGGCAAATATCTCTGATGAACATCGTTTCAAAAATTCTCTACAAAATATTAGCAAGCTACATTCAACAGTACATTAAAAAAATCATTCACCACGATCAGGTAGGACTTATTCTTAGGATGCAAGGATGGTCTAATATTCAGAAATCAATCAACATAATACACCCCATCAACAAAACAAGGGATAAAAATCATATCATTATCTCAACAGATTCAGAAAAAGCATTTGACAAGATTCAACACCATTCATGATAAAAACTCCAAACAAAATGGGGTTTCATAGGGGCACCTGGGTGGCTCAGTGGGTTAAGCCTCTGCCTTTGGCTCAGGTCATAATCTCAGGGTCCTGGGATCGAGCCCCACAGCAGGCTCTCTGCTCAGCAGGGAGCCTGCTTCCCCCCTCTCTCTGCCTGCCTCTCTACCTGCTTGTGATCTCTCTCTATCAAATAAATAAAATCTTTTTTTTTTAAATGGGGTTTCACACTTCAACATGAAAAAAGCCATAAATGACAAACCCACAGGTAACATCATACTCAATAGTGAAAAACTGAGAGCTTTCACCCTAAGGTCAGGAACAAGACAAGGATGTCTACTCTCATCACTTTTATTCGTCATAGTTCTGAAAGTCCTAACCACAGCAATTGGACAAGTAAAAGGAATAAAAAGCATCTGTACTGGTAAGGAAGAAGGTAAACCATCACTATTTGCAGACCACATGATACTATACAAAGAAAATCCTAAGGACTCCACCAAAATACTATGGAAGAAATAAACAAATTCAGTTAAGTTGCAGGATACAAAATTAATACTCAGAAATTGGTAAGATTTTTATACAGTAAACAAAGTTACAGAAGAGAAATTTTAAAAAGAAAAAAAAAAACCCACTTACAATTGCACCAAGGAAGAATACACTGAGGAATAAACTTAACCAAGGAGGTGAAAGACCTGTACTCAACTATAAAACATGGAGGAAAGAAACACAGGTGAAGATAATGTGAATAAATGGAAAGATATTCCATGTTTATGGATTGGAAAAATATTGTCAAAATATCCATAACTCAAAGAAATCTACAGATTCAATTCAATCTCTATCAAAATACCAACAGCATCTTTCACAAAACTAGAACAAATAATACTAAAATTTATATGGAAACATGGAAGACCCCAAATAGCCAAAGCAATCCAAAGAAAGAATAATGAAGCTGGAGATATCACAATTCTAGATTTCAAGGTATATACAAAACTGTAGAAATCAAGACAGTATGGTACTGACACAAAAGCAGACACATAGATCAATAGAACAGAACAGAGATCCCAGATATAAACTGACACTTATATGGTCAATTAATCTATAATAGAGGGGCCAAGAATACCAGATGGGGAAAAGAAAGTCTTTTCAATAAATGGTACTGGGAAAACTAGACAGCCACATGTAAAAGAGATTGGACCACTTACTAACTCCATAAAAAAGAATAAACTCGGGGCGCCTGGGTGGCTCAGTGGATTAAGCCGCTGCCTTCGGCTCGGGTCATGATCTCAGGGTCCTGGGATCGAGCCCCTCATCGGGCTCTCTGCTCCGCGGGGAGCCTGCTTCCTCCTCTCTCTCTGCCTGCCTCTCTGCCTGCTTGTGATCTCTCTCTCTGTCAAATAAATAAAATCTTAAGAAAAAAAAAACCAAAAAAAACAAAAAAGAATAAACTCAAAATATGTTAAAAAGCTGAACATGACACCTGAAACCATAAAAGTCCTAGCAGAGAACACAGGCAGTAATTTCTTGATATTGGCCATAGCAACATTTTTCTACACATCTCCTAAGGCAAAGGAAACAAAGGCAAAAATAAGTTATCAGGACTACATGAAAATAAAAAGCTTCTTCATAGCAAAAAATAATCAACAAAACTAAAAGACAACTTACTGAATGGGAAAAGATATTTGCAAATGATATACCCAATGAGGGTTAATATCAAAAATTATAAATAATTTATATAACTGAATACCAAAAAATAATCTGATTAAAAGTGGGCAGAGGACCTGAATAGGCATTTTTCCAAAGAAGACATACAGATGATCAAAAGACACATGAAAAGATACTCGACATCACTAATCAACAGAGAAATGCAAATCAAAACCATAATGACAGGGCGCTAGGGTGTCTCAGTGAGTTAAAGCCTCTGCCTTCAGCTCAGGTCATGATCTCGGGTCCTGGGATCGAGTCCCACACTGGGCTCTCTGCTCAGCAGGGAGCCTGCTTCCTCCTCTCTCTCTGCCTGCATCTCTGCCTACTTGTGATTTCTCTGTTAAA
Organism: Meles meles; assembly: GCF_922984935.1. Lineage (NCBI taxonomy): Eukaryota > Metazoa > Chordata > Mammalia > Carnivora > Mustelidae > Meles > Meles meles. The sequence goes on from NC_060072.1 coordinate 67,959,821, forward strand.
TAAATAAATAAAATCTTAAAAAAAAAAAAAAACACAAACCATAATGAGGTATCATCTCCCACCTGTCAGAATGGCAAACATCAAAAATACAAGAAATAGTAAGTGTGGCAAGAATGTGGAGAAAAAGGAGCAATATAGGCCTACTTCAAGAAACAAGAAAAAACTCAAAGAAACAATCTAACTTTACTCCTACAGGAACTAGAAAAAAGAAGAACAAACAAAGCCCAAAATAGTAAAAGGAAGAAAACAATAAAGATTGGAGCAGAAAATATAAAATAGGGACTAAAAAAAAACCAAAACCCAACAACAACAATAGAAAAGATCAATGAAACCAAGAGTTGGTTGTTTGAAAGGTGATAACCATTAGCCAGACTCATCAAGAAAAAAAGAGAGGACTCAAAATCAGAAAAGAAAGAGGAGAGGTACAACTAAACCCACAGAAACATAATTATGAGACTACTATGAAAAATGATATACCAACAAATCAGACAACTAAAAGAAACGAATAAATTCCTAACACAAAAAATTGTGTAAAACTGAATCAGGAAGAAAGAGAAAATCCAAACAGATTGATTAGTAGTAATGAAAAGGAATCAGTAATCAAAAACAAAACAAAAAAACCCTAAGACCCGAAAGTCCAGGATCCAAATTCTTCATAGGTGAATTCTACCAAAATTTTAAAAAGAGAGGGGCATCTGGATAGCTCAGCTGGTTAAGCCTCTGACTCCTGGTTTTGGCTCAGGTCATGATCTCAGGGTTATGAGATCGAGCCCTACTTTGGTCTCCATGCTCAGCACAGCATCTTCTTGAGATTCCCTCTCTCTCTTCCTCTGCCCCTCCCCCTCCTCATGCTCTCTCTCTAAAATAAAATAAATAAAATCTTCAAAAAAATACCTGTCTCAAACTATTCTAAAAAATTAAAGAAGGGGGGCGCCTGGGTGGCTCAGTGGGTTAAAGCCTCTGCCTTCAGCTCAGGTCATGATCCCAGGGTCCTGGGATTGAGCCTCGCATCGGGCTCTCTGCTCAGCAGGGAGCCTGCTTCCTCCTCTCTCTCTCTGCCTGCCTCTCTGCCTACTTGTGATCTCTTTCTGTCAAATAAATAAAATCTTTAATAAAATTTAAAAAAATAAATAAAATCTTTAAAAAAACAATAAAGAAGGAATGCTTCTAAATTCATTCTACAAGGCCAGCCATACCTTGATACCAAAACTAGAAAAAGACACTATAAAAAAAGAAAACTATAGACCAATATCTCTGATGAACATAGATGTAAAAATTCCCAACAAAATATTGGCAAACCAAATTTAAGAATACATTAAAAGAATCATTCATCACAATCAAGTGGGATTTATTTCAGGGATGCAAGGATGGTTCAATATCTACAAATCAATCAATATGATACACCATGCTAACAATTAAGAATAAAAACTATATGAACATTTCAATAGATGTAGAAAAAACATTTGACAAAATCCAACATAATTGATGTGGGGAAAAAAAACCCTCAAAAAAGAGTTCCTCCTGTGGGAGGAACATACCTCAATATAATAAAGTCCTTATATGGCAAACCCATTGTTAATATCATACTTAATGGTGAAAAGCTAAAGGCTTATTCTCTAAGATCAGGACTAACACAAGGATGTCCACTCTCGCCACTTTTATTCCAGAAAGTACCGGAAATCTTAGCCACAGCAATCAAAGAAAAGGAATAAAAAACATCCAAACTGGTAAGGAAGAAATAAACTGTCATTGTTTGCAGATGACATGATTCTACATATAGGAAGCCCTAAAAACTCCACCAATAAACTATTAGAACTCACAAAGTTAGTAAAGTTGCAGGATACAAAATTAATGTATAGACATCTGGTGCATTTTTATACCCTAATAACAAACTAGCAGAAGGAGAAATCATAAGAACAATCACATTTATCACTACATCTAAATTAATTAATTAGTTAATTAATTTTAAAATACCTAGGAATAAATTTAATCAGGGGTATGAAAGACCTATACTTTGAAAACTTATAAAACACTGATGAAAGAAACTAAGGAGGGCACAAATAAATAGAAAGATATACCATGCTCCTGGATTGGAAGAATTAATGTTGTTAAAATGTCTATATTACCCAAGGCAATCTACAGATTCAATGCAATCCCTATCAAAATACCAACAGCATTTTTCATAGAACTAGACCAAATAATGCTAAAATTTGGGTAGAACCACAAAAGATCCTGAATAACCAAAGGAATATTTAGAAAGAAAAGCAAAACTAAAGGTAACACAATTCCAGATTTCAAGATACACTGTAACACTATAGTAATCAAAACAATATGGTACTGGCACCAACACAGACACATCGATTCAAAGGAACAGGATAGACAGCATAGAAATAAGCCCAGGCTTATATGGTCAATTAATCTATGGCAAAGGAAGGAAGAATATACAATGGAAAAAATAGTCTTTTTAATAACCAGTGTTGAGTAAACTGCACACCTACATGCAAAAGAATGAAACTGAACCACTTTCATACACCGTACCAAAACAAACAAACAAACAAACTCAAAATAGATTAAATACTGAAATATGAGACCTGAAACCATAAAACTCATGGATGAAAACACAATGTCAGCCCTGGCAAAATTTTTCTGGATCTGTCTTCCCAGGGGAAGGGAAATGAGCAAAAATAAACTATCAGGACTACATCAAACTAAAAAGCTTTAACACAGGGGCACCTGGGTGGCTCAGTGGGTTAAAGCCTCTGCCTTTGGCTCAGGTCACGGTCTCAGGGTCCTGGCATCAAGTCCCACATCGGGCTCTCTGCTCAGCTCCCTGCCCCTCTCTCTGCCTGCCTCTTTACCTACTTGCGATCTCTGTCAAATAAATAAATAAAGTCTTAAAAAAAAATAAAAAGCTTTAACACAGAAACAAACAAACAAAAAAACAACAAAATGAAGGACAGCCTCCTAAACAAAAGAAGGTATTTGCAAATGATATATCCAAGGACGGGTTAATACCCAAATTTATAAAGAACTTATACAACTCAATACCAACAAAACAAATAATCTGATTTTTAACATGGGGCAGAGGACCCAGACATTTTTCCAGAGAAGACATACAGATGGCTAACACACATGAAAAGGTGTTCACTAATCACTAGGGAAGTGCCAACTAAAACCATAATGAAATACCACCTTCACACCAGTCGGAATGGCCAGTATCAAAAAGACAAGAAGTTGGGGTGCCTGGGTGGCTCAGCGGGTTAAGCCACTGCCTTCGGCTCAGGTCCTGGGATCTCAGGGTCCTGGGATCGAGTCCCACATCGGGCTCTCTGCTCAGCAGGGAGCCTGCTTTCATCTCTCTCTCTCTCTCTCTCTGCCTGCCTCTCTGTCTACTTGTGATCTCTCTGTCAAATAAATAAATAAAATCTTTTAAAAAAAAAAAAGACAAGAAGTGAGAGGCAGTGGTGAGGATGTGGAGAAAAGGGAACCCTTTTGCACTGTTTGGGGGAATGTAAATCTGGCTCAGCCATGGGGGAAAACAGTATGCAGGTTCCTCAAAAAAGAAAAAGAAAAATACCATAAATCTATTAATTCTACTTCTGGGTATTTACCCAGAAAATGAAAACACTATGGTTGACCCTTGAACAACACCGTGATTAGGGGCTTGGCCACCTGCACAGTCAAAAACCCATGTACAACTTGTGACTCCACAATATAACTAAGTTAGCCCTACTGTTGACTGGGAAGGCTTACCCATAATCTACATACCTGATTAACACAGATTTTGTATGTTATATTTATTATATACTGTATTCTTACAGTAAAGTCAGCTGGAGAAAAGGAAATCATGAGAAAATACATTTACAGTACTGTACTATATTTATTTAAAAAAAAATCTGTGTATGGGGCACCTAGATGGCTTAGTTGGTTAAGTGTCTGCTTTCGTCTCAGGTCATGATCTTGGAGTCTTGGGATCGAGCCCTGCATTGAGCCCCTGTTCAGCAGAGAGTCTGCTGCTCCCTCTCCCCTTCCCCCCATTCACGCTCTGTCTCTCTCTCTCACTCTCTCTGCTGAGCAGAGAGCCCGATTCGGGGATTGATCCCAGGATCCTGAGATCATGACCTGAGCCGAAGGCAAAGGCTTAACCCACTGAGCCACCCAGGTGCCCCAAATAAATAAAATTTAAAAAAAATGATCTGTGTATAAGTAGAACATCACAGTCCATACCCATGTTGTTCAAGTGTCAACTGTAATTTGAAAGTTTATATGCATCACGATGTTTATCACAGCATTATTATAATAGCCAAGATACAGAGGCAGACTAAGCGTCCTTCGATGGATGAATCAATGAAAGATGGAATGTGGTATATGGATACATATACACATCTGTATATATACACAAAAAGATGGATGTGGTATATGTACACAATGAAACGATGACTCAACCGTAAAAAAGAATGAAATCTAGCCATTCACAACAACATGGAAGGACGCAGAAAGTATCAGGCTAAGTGAAATAAGTTAGAGAAAGACAAGTACCCTATGATTTCATTCACATGGAGACTCTAAAAAACAAAATAAATGAACAACAGACAACAACACAACAGACTCAAACACAGAGAACAAACTGGTAGTTGCCAGAAGGGAAGGACAACGGACAGAACACCTAGAATATAAGGAGATTAAGAGATTCAAACTTTCAGTTAGAAAATAAATAAGTCATGGGGGTGAGAAGTACAGCATGGGTAATATAGTCGGTAATACTATAATAACTTTGCATGAGGGCAGCAAAAGCCCACATCATAGTGAGCATTTTGAATGTATATAATTGTCCATTGATTTGCTATGTTGTATCCCTGACACTTGCATAATATTGTATGTAACTATTTAAAAATGTTTAAGTTGGGGCACCTGGGTGGCTCAGTCGTTAAGCATCTGCCTTGGGCTCAGGTCGTGATACCAGGGTTCTGGGATCAAGCCCTGCACATCTGGCTCCCTGCTTGGCGGGAAACCTGCTTCTCCCTCTCCCACTACCCCGGCTTGTGTTCACTCTCTCCCTGCCTCGCTCTCTGTCAAATAAATAAATAAATAAAATCTTTTAAAAAAAATTTTTTTAAGTAAATAAATGTGGATAATTTTTTTTAAAGAGATACAATGGTTCTTGACAACTAAAGCATTAACAAAAGGAGACACCTTCAGTTCAACTTGGAGAAAAATATTCATCGGGGTTCACAAAAATATTTGTGTATCTTTTCTCTGAACGGCAACTATTGTAGAAGAAAGACCCTTTCAAAGTCGGGGGAGGGGGAAGCATTGACACTACAACAGGCAAACTAAACAGTTCAAGTTCTACAAACTGAAATATGATAGGAGTTTTAAAAGTAATAAAACCCAAAGTGACACCTATGACGTTAATACTCTCTAGGCCTCACACATCATAGTAACAGTGGTGACCAGAATCTAACACTGCTTCTTCCTAGACAAAGAGCTAATAAACAGTTATGTTAAAACCTCTTGATACATGATTTGTCCTCAATGCCTTCTACAGTTTGAAGTATGAACTTGAACCGCACGCCCCCCCCCCCCACCCCGCCAAGTCCAGGCTGCTTTGCTACAACCAAACACAAGTCCCAGAGGTAGCTATGACTATTGCTGAAAGAAACTGATGAGCTAAAAGGGCTAGGTGAACTCAGGCTGAAAACTAAAGAAAAGGAGAATTGTCCTAAGAAGCCACTAGCAGCAGGATGCATGGAAAATTAGGTTTGGTCTCTTTTTTTCTAGGTCAGTGTGGTTGTCTGGATAAATCTTACAGAAGAGATGGTCTACTAAAAGCAATATGGTTGGTCTCCCGGGCAGTGCAAACACAGCCCATCTGGGCTACCTCATAACTCAGGACATCCGATCCTCCAGCCAGGGAGCTGGGAAGAAATACATGCAGAGCTGGCAACTGTGTTCCACATTTCAACCTTTTCTCTAGATCTTTGATAGAACAAGTATTAATCTTCACAATCATGTATGCATTTAAATATCAAGATCTACATTATGAAGGGTTCAATTTCAATTCTATCTACTGCACACTGATCTTTTAAAATCTGTATTTCTGTAAAATACACATGGCTCTGGGACTATCCTAGCTCAACTATGCTAATCCATTCTTTCTATATTCTCCCCTCCTAAGGAAAAAAGGTGAAGAGGTACTTTAATGTATCTAGAACTTCTGTTTTTTTAAAATACATTTTTTAGATCGTACTTATTTATTCATGAAAGACACACAGAGAGAGAGAGAGGTAGAGGGAGAAACAGGCTCCCTGCAGAGCAGAAAGCCCAGTGGGGGTCTTGATCCCAGGACCCCAGGACCACGACCTGAGCAGAAGGCAGACACCAAACAGATGGAGCCCCTAGAGCTTCTGCTTCTAAGTATCTTCTAAACCTCAGATCGTCTGCACTGTACCTGACTCAAAATAAGAACACCTTCTGAGGTTATCACACATGGGTGTTTCCATGAGTATTATTTTTTGGTTCACAAACCTTCTCTAAGTGCTTATGCTGGAAGTCCAGGCTGAGGGTATCTTTCAGCTTGGTCCCACAGAACAGCATGGGAAGTGTCTGAGAGCATGCCTGGAGCACACGGCCCTCCTGAGGGTGTATCAGCGATGAGGACAGTGGAACAACGCAGGAAAGGTCATTAGAAGTCCAGAGACCTGCTTCTCAGCAGGTTGTAATGAGAACAAATGAAACCATACTTATGATGCTTTTCAGATCAATGTGAAATGGATCTAAAGACAGAAGCAGCTCCTTTTTCAAGGAAGAAAAGATGAAAGAAAGAAAGAAGTGGTCCAGCTAAGAGCCACAAACCTGGCAGAACCTGGAACTCTGCTTTTTTTTTTTTTTTTTTTTTTAATCTGATTAGAAATGTGCCACAATTCTTCTTTGGAGGTGACACAGAAGCTCTGTTGCTGACCAGGGGCCAAAAAGAAGATGCATGGATCTTTCTTTCTGGAGGGGAGGCAAATCATTGTTTGTATACGGTGGGCTTTCTGGGTCCACAGCCTGTGCCGCACCCCAGGCAGGGCAGGGGAAGCCCTCCACAACACTAACAGCACAACTTCACTGGTCAATTCCTTTCCCATTTTTCCTATCCAATGCAAAAAACAAACAAACAAACAAAAAACTACCAGCAGTTCTCCCAAGCATGTCACTGATGACTTTCCATACCCATGTCTGTGCTCCGTCCTCAAAGATCCTCTTCTTCACCGCCTCCCCAAGAGCTCTCTACGTATCAATATTAAAGTTGACACCTTCTCTGCAAGTGAGTCCCTGCCCCCTGAACTAGACAGAATTTCTCCCAGCTTTGGGTGGGGAGGCTCACTCCTAACAGTTAGATCTTAACTATAGATCTTACTAGGTTCTATCTTGTCTTACACATATTTTGACTACTTTTGGCCTATTTATAAACTCCTGCATCTTTTTTCTGGCTTCTTCCATTTCTCCATCTTTGCTTGCTTAGTACAGTGGCATGCATTTAATGGATAGTTCATGAATGAACCAGACCTGTCCACACCTTAGACCAATTGTTCATTTAAAATCAACAAACTGGGGCCCTGCCTTCGGCTCAGGTCATGATCCCGGGTTCCTGGGATCGAGCCCTGCATTGGGCCCCCTGCTCAGCGGGAAGCCTGCTTCTCCATCTCCCACTCCCCCTGCTTGTGTTCCCTTTCTCACTGTGTCTGTGTCAAATAAATAAATAAATAAATAAAAATCTTTAAAAATACAAAAAATAAAATCAACGAACCTTCATTAGGCATTTCATTGGTACAAGGACTTGAAGATTGTAAAGATGAGTAAGAACCCTGCTCTCCTACGATGGGGACAGAGCTAAGAAACCTACCTAAATGACTTGTGGCAAGTGGGCCAAGTGTTTTAATGGGCGTGTGCGCGCACACACACACACACACACACACACACACAGTGAGAATAGAAGGGAAGAAGCATTTCTGTTGGGGAAGGAGAGCTTCTGGGAAGCTTCATGAAAAGAAGGGAAAATTCATCTACTGTGTGTCGGATTTCACTAAACAGTTTGTAATCATCTCATTTAATTCCCACATAAGCCTCCACGTTAGGCATTTTTTACTACCATTTTAAGGACAAGGAAATTGGGGTTCAGAGCAGTTTAAATAATTTGGCCAAGGTCACATAGCTATAAATAATGAAACTGGTGGTCACATTCCCAGTGACCTGGTTCTAAAGCTCATGCTCATTTCCCTAAACAGGCAAGTAAACATACAGTGACACCTGAGCTCAGCCTTCAAGACTACATAAGCCTTCTACAGCTTATCTGGAGGGAGGGCAGGAGGATTCCAGGAGTAGCCAAAAGCCGGAGCAACGCCTGAAGGTAGCAAAGTTTAAAACATACGGGGAGGGGCACCTGGGTGGCTCAGTGGGTTAAAGCCTCTGCCTTCGGCTCAGGTCATGATCCCAGGGTCCTGGGATGGAGCCCCACATCGGGCTCTCTGCTCCACAGGGAGCCTGCTTCCTCCTCTCTCTCTGCCTGCCTCTCTGCCTAGTTGTGATTTCTCTCTCTGCTCCACAGGGAGCCTGCTTCCTCCTCTCTCTCTGCCTGCCTCTCTGCCTAGTTGTGATTTCTCTCTGTCAAATAAATAAAATATTGAAAAAAAAAAAAGAAAAAAAAAAAACATACGGGGAAAGGCAGATTCCCTCACATAACAGACTATAGGACATACAAGGGAGACAAAATGGAGAGGTTTTGGAAGAGAAAGCCAGTGGATGATTTTCCATGTTCCCTGTGATATATTTGGAACAGACGGTAAAGTGTAATTTCTTATCTACTTAAAAAATAAATATTATAAGCAAAAAATTTTCTTTATAAGTAAAACATTTTGAATGCATTGGCAATTACTGTGTTATGGCAATAATCTTGACCTTCAATAATAAATATCCTGTAATGCAAACCATGTTGACTGGAAGAGTAATTCTCTCCATATTTCCTTCTCCTCCAAGCTTTTGATTTTATCTCTCTGTAAAGATATTATTTAGAGATTTAAACCACAAGATTAAAGACTAGAGAAACAAAATGCCAATAATGTACTTGGATAAATGACAAGTTTCCTATCATGCTAAACAACATTTAAGTATTTTCCTTTTTTTTTAAAGATATTATTTATTTATTTGACAGGCAGAGATCACAAGTAGGCAGAGAGACGGACAGAGAGAGGGGGAAACAGGCTCCCCGCTGAGCAGAGAGCCCGACACAGGACTCGATCCCAGGGCCCTGGGATCATGACCCAAGCTGAAGGCAGAGGCGTAACCCACTGAGCCACTCAGGCATCCCCATTTAGGTATTTTCAAATAAGAGTTTTAATATTATAAAACTGGACTGATTTAAATATTTTAAGACATTTTTTAAAAATTAGACTGGGAGACAAGAAAAGGGAGAGGGAGAGAAAGAATATTTTTATTTATTTATTTATTTATTTGACAGAGAGAAATCATAAGAGAGGCAGGTAGAGAGAGAGTAAGGGAAGCAGGCTCTCCGCCGAGCAGAGAGCCCGATGTGGGACTCAATCCCAGGACCCTGAGATCATGACCCGAGCTGAAGGCAGAGGCTTAACCCACTGAGCCATCCAGGCGCCCCGAGAGAAAGAATCTTAAGCAGGCTCCATACCCAGGGCAGAGCCCCACCCAGGGCTGGACCTCATGACCCTGAGATGATGACCTGAGCTGAAATCTAGAGTAGGATGCTTAACTGACTGAGCCACCCGGGCGCCCCTTAAAATATTTTAAATTTAAAAATTGGGGGTGGGAAGATGTGGTATATATACACAATGGAATACTATGCAGCCATCAAAAGAAATGAAATCTTGCCATTTGCGACGACGTGGATGGAACTAGAGCGTATCATGCTTAGTGAAATAAGTCAATCGGAGAAAGACAACTATCATATGATCTCCCTGATATGAGGACATGGAGAAGCAACATGGGGGGGTAGGGGGATAGGAGAAGAATAAATGAAACAAGATGGGATTGGGAGGGAGACAAACCATAAATGACTCTTAATCTCACAAAACAAACTGGGGGTTGCTGGGGGGAGGTGGGATTGGGAGAGGGGGAGCGGGCTATGGACATTGGGGAGGGGAGGCGAACCATAAGAGACTATGGACTCTGAAAAACAACCTGAGGGTTTTGAAGGGTCAGGGGTGGGAGGTTGGGGGAACAGGTGGTGGGTGATGGGGAGGGCACGTTTTGCATGGAGCACTGGGTGTTGTGCAAAAAGAATGAATACTGTTACGCTGAAAAAATAAATAAAAAGGGAAAAAAAAATTGGGGGTGGGAAGATATTATAGCCTAAAGTGATATAATTTAGATAGTATGTGTGAGGGACCAGTAAATGTGACTTCACATAAGTAAGAGAAGAAAATGGGGGTGGGGGGGACATAGCTATGCTTCATCAATTATTGGTAAATATCCCAAACTACTACAATGTACTGCAGAGAATATCTTCCACCTGTAGTCCCAGCACCAATAAGAGTTTAAATTGTAGCTTCTAAGTTCTCACAGCCTCCTGCCACAGAGAAGGAGGCAGGCACTGGGTGAGGCAGGCAGGGTACAGGAGGGCTGGGATTTGGGGGTGGGAGAAGCCACTCCAGGGAGCAGACCCACGGAAACCAGGACAGGAAATCACTGTCTCACAGAGCAGGCAGATGTCTCATCTCCTATACGGCACCTGCTCACTGAGTCCCCGGTAATGCTGATGACCATCCTGATGCTGACTCATGACCCAGATCCCAGGCACCTGCATCACTCAGCTGTCACGGTGGGAAACCGGAGGTCTTCAACTAAACGGGATAACTGAAACCGGGGCTACTAGGATGAGGTGTTACTACCTTATTGATGATTTCCTGAGCATTATGTAAAGGGAGAGACTTCGAAAGGATGCGATTATCAATGTTGACAACACAGAAAGAGGTCATGCTTTTTAGACCTATGGAGTATTGCCACAAGGAAAAAGGTCAAGTGAAATGTGCTTACTATACTGTACTTACCGTAAATATTTCAGCTCCCCCTATATATTTATTTATTTTGAGAGAGAAAGAGAGAGAATCTCAAACAGACTCGCCCCTGAGCATGGAGCCCTATGTGGAGCTGTCAGGTCCCAGAGATCGTGACCTGAACTATAATCAAGAGTCAGACGCTTAACCAACTGTGCCACCCAGGTGCCACTCCTTACCTATTTTAAACGTTAAATTACTTAAACTTTAATGGGCTGGCAGTCCCTCCGCTCCCTCTCTTCTCCCACCTCCATCCAGCCTCTTTCCCCTTCCCCCACTCACTCTTTTTCCCCCACCAACCCCTTGCCTGGCCCCTCTCTCATTTTCCTTCCCCTCCCCTTTAACCCCTTCCTCATTTCCCCATCTCTTTCCCTCATTTTCCACCTTCCTTCCATCTTGCTCTTTTACTCTCTCTCCCCTCTTCTCTCTTTACTCCACCCCTCTTCTCCCTCTTCCCTCTCCCTCCCCTTCCCAACCCTCCACTGCCTTCCCAAACCCGTGAAAAGCAGTTTCAGTCTGTCCTGGTTTATGTTGAGTAATGCATCTCAGGCTGAGACTTTGCCTAAGGATCCCAGCCAGAAGCAGTAGCTTGTGTAAAGTTGATTGGCACATGATTTTTTACTTCTGAGTCACAAAAGTGAATTTAAGCCACTATAGTTGCAGAACTACACCTCAGAAGAGCGGTCTGAGAACCTCGCAGGGGGAAACAAGCTACGGGAAAGAAAGGGAAGGTGAGAAAGCTGCCCCACAAATGCCAAGACCCAAACCATCTCTGGCAGTCAGTCCCGAGAATGTACTGCTCCTGCAAGACAGCCCTTCCCTGATTCCAAGGATTTTGGAATCATTTACCAGGAGGACACCCCGTCACTTAGCAGCTTGCTCAATCTTGGTGTTTACCATAAGCCTGTCAAAAAATTGAGCGGGCAATTACGTGAGGCAGCCGCGGTTTTGATGGCTATTCTCACAATCAGCCCTGAAGTTATTTTCAGCTGTGTAACCACCATGAGGTGGGTGGGGGGTAGGTTCTCCCCACCACCACTTTTAGATTTGTATTTTATTACCAGCCTCAATGTCAAACTGCCTAGGGAAAAGATATCTTCATGGATTTTGTGTAAGGAAAACATGGCCATGGATTCTGATATAGAGACCTGTTTTGTTGTGTTTTTTTCCCACTGGGGATAGGGGAACTTGTAACCATATATTTTTTTTCCACCCTTTAGGTAAAGAGGGTGGCTGAAGGTGCGCGCGTTGCTCATTAGCGCCACCTAGTGAGACAGGAAAGGAAGGAAATCAGCAAGGCCAGTAGCCACAGATTTTCACTGCAATTTTGTCACTCTGGCTTTGTTAACTCTGGGCCAACCTAACACCACCTACATCACAGGGCTTCTGTGACACTAAGGATGATATCCCTTATGAAATGCTTGGTACGCAATAGGACCTCAAGAAATGCTGGCCCTCCCAGCCCCCACTGAAACTTTGCTCCTTTTATCTAAGAAGGATTCATTTTAATCATTCCCAACTTCACATGTGGTAGTCAACTAGATAGCAATAAACGATTTGTTTGAAAACCTTAAAGTCCACAAGGCTCATGTGGTGAAAGCCACTCTGAATGAGTCGGACCATTTCCATATTTCTCTCTCTTTTTTCAAGATTTTACTTATTTGATAGAGAGCACAGGCAGGCAGAGTGGCAGGCAGAGGGACAGAGAGAAGCAGACCTCCCACTGAGCAGGGAGCAAGAGGCAAGGCCGGTTCCCAGGACCCTGGAATCATGACCTGAGCAGAAGGCAGCAGCTTAACGGACTGAACCACCCAGATGCCCCTCTTGTTTCTCGTTTTTCAAGTAGAGTCCAAACATTCTTTCAGTTTGGCCAATTTTTGACTTGTGTGGGATAACATTTTAACGAACCAGACAAGACTCGTTAATTTCAAAAAGCAAGTGGGAGCTGCAAGTTAATAACTGTATTAAGCTAATGTTTATGGAGCATTTGCGATTTATCCAGTAGTGGACTAAGCACTTTATTTGTACTTAAATGCATTTATACCTCGTTTAATCCTAACAATCCTATAAGACAGGTACTATAATTATCCCCACTTTACAGATGAAGAAACTAAGGCTAAGGTAAATAATCCCAGTAATAAACCCCACCACGTCTGAATTTAACACCATACATACTGCCCTCTCTTTGCAAAACAGTGCTTATTCACCTTTTTCTATCATCCAGAAAACGTGCACATACTCAAATGATAGAAATTTGGAAATCTCCCCCGATCCAAGTTCCCATAACTGTATTAGATTTTCAAAAGCACTCTTCTTATTGCTGTATTTCAGAGAATCAAAACTTCTCATCCTATTCCAAAAGGCAAGTGCAGATTTAATCAAAAGCTTCCCTGAAATTCGTCCAGTCTTCCTTCAGTTATTTCTTTTTTTCCTGCCTCCCTTTTGACTTAACAGATATTTTGTAACCGTTCCACAATTGCGACTAGTCCCCTGGAAGAGACAACAGAATGTCGCCAGTGTTTACTAGAGAGAGGAATAAGACAAAGCAACGCTTCCGACTCAATTCACAAAAACTCCACTAAAATAGAAAACATGCCCCTGATGGCTTTCCTAAAGCAGTAACGGTAAAGGACGAGAGCCTCCTCTCGCCCGCGGAGGGCTGTTGCGGTGCAATCTGGGTTTTCGAGTGAGAGCTGCGGCGGACCAGCGTCCACGCGCTCCCGCGCCCGCCTGCCCCCCCCCCACGACGCGGCAGTTTGGGAAACGGGTTACGGAGACTTGAGTATTTCCAGGACCGAGGCTACAGCTGGCAGAACCCGGGTTCCTTCCATGGCTGATGACAACTGCTTCACACATTAGAGGAAATCTAACAAGTCCACGCAACAGTCCCTGCAGACGACGAAGTGGGATCCCGGGGGTCGGCCGAGGGCGGCTGCTCCCCGTTTCAAGGGGGCTGGTCCCTCGCCAGCTCACCACCGCCAAAAGGTCCAGCCGGGGCCAAGAAATGAGGCCGCGGGCCCCAGGAAAGCCGGCTGCGAGCCCGGGGACTCCCCGCCTCCGCCTTCCCGGGAGGACCGCGAGGCGCCGCGCCGCACCTGTGCCCCCCGGCGACGACCTCGGTCCGGGAGCCAATCGTTGGCTGTGCGGGGTGGGGGGAGGAGAGCCCTCCGCACGCTGTGCCCGCCCCGCCGGCCGCTCGCCCCCAGCCCGGCCCGGGATGCTCCCGCGCGCGCGACCCCGCTCCCCACCTGGAGCCTCCCGCCCGCGGCCTCACCTCTAGCCGCAGCCTCCTGTTCCGCCGCCATCGCAGGAGCCACCCGGCCGGCTCCGCAGCCCCGGGGCTGGCGGCATCGAGAGCTCCGGGCCCGCCCTGCGCCGGCCCGGGAGCGGGGACGCGAGCGCTGGGGGAGCTGGGCCGCGCGTCTCGACGGTCACCCCCCGCGGCCCCTGGGCGCGCAGCCGGCGCCGACTCGCAGCCCGGCCGCCCGGGACCGGCCTGCCGCGGGGCTCCCAGGCGGGGAAAGGCACCCGGCGCGGGGCGGAGTCACGGCGGCCCCGCCCCCGCCCCCTGCGGCTGGAGGCACCGCGGGGAACGGCGGGCGAGGCAGCACCTTGAGGCTTCTCGGAAAGCGGCTTTTAAAACAGGTTTCCACATCACTTTAAGGATTCGTTGTGTACATGTTCCGTGGGTTGGAGTTGTTTCCGTTGGGGGGAAAGGTAAAGGATGAATGGAGATCTTTGCAAGGTGGGGACGCTGGGGGAGGGAGGAGCTGGAAGAGAAACTTCGCGGGTCCACGGAAGGGCGAGGGAGGGGCTTCGCTGCAGAGACAGGGGTGCGAAGTGACAGAGAAGGGGTCACTGAGGAAGCTGTTTTGGCTTCTGCCACCGTTGGGTAAATCCAGAAGCAACATCCTCTGGGGATCAATACACACACACACAACCCCCCCACCCCTGCCCCGTGCGGGATCAGCGGCTTCTCTCCCCGCCCACTGGTCCCTCGCCCCGTTCCTTGCTTACAGTTTGGCCAGTAGAAGAAGGTAGTGGAGGAAAGGAACAGCAGAGAGAATACGAAATCTTTGCATCAACTCGCCCAAATCTATTAATTTTCCTACCATGACTCTTCGTTATAGCGTCTTAAACTAGCTGCCCATGTGTTCTGAGCGCCACTTCGGGCCAAACCTGGGCAAGGGGATTGGAACAGCGTTCCTGGGCAGAAATAAGCATGTTCAGGGGAAACTGCTGCCCTCTGAAGTGGGGATGGCAATTTTACCAGCTGGAGGTGGAAGGAGGTGCTGAGAACTGTGGCTGCGCTCAGTAATGCACACCAAGGCACTTCCCTTTTCAACACCACTCTTGACACCTCTCGATCCCAGCTTTGACTTGGAGCTCTACCTGAAATCCACCAACTCCAGCGGCAGCTCAAAAATAAAAATTCCACAGACAGCCTGGCAGCTAGTCTTTAATTGGGGGTAGGTTTCCCTGAATATGTCCAAACCTGGCTTTCCAGGTAAATGTGCACCGTTTGGGGATGGTTGACCAAGTGAGGAGGCATTCTAAGACCTCAGCATGTATTAAATGTCACCTTTCTGGTGAAGCAGTACCCTGGTTAAAATGCAGAGTACACACTTTGTATATATGTATAGGGGCTCAGAGATGAGCACTGGGGCCAGGATCACTTAATGGGTGGGAGAAGCCAGACTGTTAAAACCAGATCTTCTTGGGCGTTCATACCACGGTATCCAGTAGGCTTTCTGGTGAATCACTGCAGTCCTCATTTCTTAGAAATGATGATTCACTTCCACTCAAGCCTGAAAGCCAAAGAAAAGGAATCCAGTACCTAAATATGATAGGAGGAAGTAATGCTCAAGGAGAAGAGGCCACAGGGTTCTCCGGGGGCAAGTCAATTTCATAGCTTAACATGCACTCCCCCTTAATGTTCAAGTTTAAATCTTACTTGCTACTTTTTCTTTATGCTCTGGAGCTTTCCATTCTAGGACATTTTTTTTTAAGAGTAGTTATAGTATGCCTAGTAGGATAAAACAGATAGAAAACCAGTATCCTGAGAGATGGATAGGAAGGTAATCTCTCATTTACAGGTAGTGATTTTCTAACATTTTCTCCTTGGGCAAAATGTAACAAGTGATTTGAAACATAACTTGCAGAACACATGATCTATTTCCTTCTGCTCAATCCCCTTTTCTCACCACAGGCCCAGGGACAGTGTTGCTCTTCAGGAATCATTGCTAATCCCAGGGTGATCTTAGTTTCCTAATTTTGCTTCACTGCCAAGTACATAGGCAAGAACAGTACTGGAATCAATATCCACTGCCTCAAAACTATAAATTCCTATACTTGTCAACCTCCTGCTGAGATTGTAACAATGTAATTTGGTTTGAGGGTTCCTTAAGACCACTTACATATTTTAGTTGGTGGGGGAGGGGGAATCTACCTGCTTCAGAATGATACTGTTTCGAATCGAAGATTCAAAGATACTGTTTCCAATGATGCATTAAAAAAAAAAGAAAGAAAGAAAAAAACCCACCCCTCAATGAGCTCCTGGCTGGAGAAAATAACTAAATTATTTATATTTAAAACTACCTTTTCTTCCCTGCCACTGTCCTTTTACCCCCACCCCCAGCATTCTATGGAGGGTCCATACTGGGGACGATTCTTGTTTTTGCTAAGCAGATTGATGAGTGGGAGCACAGCTGGGAGAAACAGAAAGGCCAAATGTGTTTAGAGGAGTAGGCGGACCTGTCGTAGGCGTCTGGTACGGGGAAGATCAGCTTGAGCTTGGCTTATGAAGGAGTGGAGAATGCAGAGAAGGTAAGTCCAGGAGCGTATACTCATGAGAGAGAGGAAAGAGGTGGCAGCTGCCACAGGGAGTGGAAATTTGAGAAAGATCTTTTAAAAGGGTATTAAAGGAACTTCACTGGGTAATGCAAACCCTCTTACATTATTTCCCTGGAAAATAACAACTTTAGTAAAGCTACATCCCTTTTCAATGCTTTTGGAGTTGATTTATGTTTTTATTAAAAATGAGAACATTTTGAGATCAGCTTTAGATGGAAAGTAGGGCTGCCCACAACAAAATGCAGTTATTTAATTCACTTGTTCACACGTATTTATAGAGTGCCTACCGTGTGCCAGGCGTTGCTGTAAGCACGGACTTGTACTTCACCTGCTGTGCTCCCGTCACTTTATATAGATGTTCTCACAGCAATTGATGGGGTGGGTATTATTTCATTTGGGAAAAGTCCAGCCAGTGTCTTTCTCTCCTCAGCTCCGCCATACCCCAAGTTGGATGTTCATGATAATGTACAGAATTTCAGACTCACCCCTAGAGATTCTGAGTTAGTAGTTCTCAGTCCCTACTTCAAACCAGCACCCTAGTTGATTTTGAGACATTTTAAGTACTCTAGAAAATACTGCTTCAACTTGCCAAAAATCACGTTTCCTAAGCCTAGGTTGTTGTGGGGGTAAGCTGGGTATTTCTGCTAGCCAGAGGTCGGAAGTAGCCATAAACTGAAATTCTGAGAAAAATACAGAAAGGAACATAGGACAAGCCTGAGGGAATGGCTGTGCAGTCATCTCTTTATATATGGAGTTATTGTTTAATGTTATTTTCCCCTTAGAGATGATATTTGTGTATGTGTTATAAGTGTCAAAAGCTGAAGTGATTTTTACTTTTGCAGGTTTGGGACACTCTTGAAACAAGTATGTATCCCAGATCCTCTTGAGTCCTCCTCATATGTATGGAATTGGACAGGAGTGATCTTCAAGTTCTGTTCAAGTTTATCTCACCCAAGAGGACAAGAAAGGCAAAGGACAAGTCTCCCTTTCATGTTATGGGTTTTGCCCTTTGGTAGAGACTTAAAAGTCATCCTGTGTTGGAGCACCTGGGTGACTCAGTCAGTTAAGCATCCAACTCTTGGTTTTGGCTCAGGTCATGATCTCAGGGTTGTGAGATTGAGCCCCGCATTGGGCTCTGCATTCAGTGGGGAATCGCTTGAGATTCTCCTTCTCCCTCTGCCCTATCTGTGCCCCCTACCCTGCATCTTCTCTGTCTCAAAATAAATAATCTTAAAAAAAAGTCATCCTCTGTTTAAGGGTTTGGTAAGGAACATCTTAATATGAACAGTAGAGTAATTCCAAGATAAAATCGTGGTAGTTAGCATCTTGCCTGAGAAATGTTTGGATTTCTATTAGTCAAAGCCCATGTGCTCAAGTTAGACAAACAGTTGAGCCAATGAATAAGTAGGCGACCCCACTTCTGGCTGGATCTTGGAGAAATAAATCGATGAGGATCTCTATTGCTGGCATGATAGCAGTGTGGGGAGATGGACCAATGAAGCAATGATTAGGAGCTGGGAGGGATGGCAAAAGCACTAAAACGGACCAAACCCTGGTCATTGGGCCATACATCTATTCTGTTTGTATGAGGTCCAGAGATACAACCCTGCTTTTGGTTCTCCAAAGGGCAAGAAAAGTAGGATTACAGTGGCTGGGCCATGGTTGGGCACAGTGGTACTTAGTACTCCTGCTTTCGGTGGGCCAGGAAAGACGTTAATGGATCAGCCTTCAGCTCAAACATAGCAATGGGAGAACCAGCAAGAAAATCCAGGTACAGTGGCTTAAGGTAAGAACCATTGCTACAAAAATGTGTAGCACCCTTTTGATTACCTTGGAGCTTTTTAAAAGAAAGCCAACTGGTCCTGGTATCAGGTGGCCAATGTGCTTTAAAAGGTAAGCCTCCACCTAGTACCAGGGATGTGAATCCTGATTTTTAAGTCCGTCCCAGGCCAGGTACTGTTGTAGGAATGGATGTATGACATAATCATGGCCAATAAAATGTGGAGGTTAATTTGCTTAGAATGCTTCTAGAAGACATCTTCCTTGATTTTAAAAAAGAGGGTGCACAAGCAGTAGTTTCTAGGGACTTACATGTTGTAGAAAGACTTCATGCTTAGAGTCTCTGTAGCCATTTAGCCCCTCTGAAAAACAAGAGGAGGGACAAAGCTAATGCTTGGAAGATGACAAAAGTAGTACAATGGAAAGAACCTGTGTTCTTGATGTTGCTTTTGAGATGTGAAGTTGACCACCCGGGAAGCTCACTATCTCGTATCTTCATGTCCTATAAGATAATCATTTTCCTCATTGCCAAAGCCATCTTGCCTTGTGTCTTCTGACACTTGCAGTCTAAAGTACCCAAAGTGACAAATCTGTCACTAGCTCCCCACGTATTTTTCTGCGGTCTAGAAGCACATGAGGTAATTTGTCACGGAAGCACGCTGTCTGATGTGGGGGGATACAGCAGCATTGGACTTGGGTTCAAGAGCAATTTATTACCTGTGTCTGGGTAAGTCACACTCAGCCTCATGTTCATCATCTGTAAAATGAGGGTAATTATGTTTATTTCAGAGCAATAGTAATATCCAAAATGAATAATGTAAGTTAAAGCATTTTGTATGCAAATAGAAGTTCTTTTTATCAGAAGATGCTCTTGAAAGAAGATGCACTTTCCAAGTTTGCTCCAATGTCCAAATTTTCACAATCGGTGCTTTCACTGTTTTTGTCTTAACAATGGCATTATTGAAATGATGTAAGTCAGGAACAGTGAGGAGCACAATTAGGATGAGCAGGATTCTGACTGGCCCCCTCTGCGCTTGGTGGAAAGAGTAGCATGACTGCTTATCAGTGTCTTCCACTGGACAGGACACAATGGTATCTGTGTGCAAACCTAGGCCACTCGCATCACTAGTTTCCATGCTATTCTGAGGCATTTTAAATTTAATTTTGAGGTATTTTCAATTTCCGGTTGCTTGCAAATTGATTTTGGCTTGGTGGGGTAGTTATATACAAACCTGTACAACTATCTTGATTATTTAAACATAGTACAATTGAAACTTCAAATATTGTGTTCTTGACGTGATATTTAAGTGTGATGGTTGCATATATTTACAGGAGAGTCTTTCTTGCGTTTTGGATAACACCTGTCTCAAAACTTGAAAATAAAACCAAAACATCTCACCAACAGAAGTATTATAAACATAGTTTTTATTCTTTTCTTACCTTCAATGAAAAAGGCCTCATGTCACCAAAACATTTTTTTGAAACTCGGTAACTAAACACAGCACTTGACAGCCTGATGATCATTTTTCTAGACAACTGCTGAATAATTTATATTGCTTTTTAAAAAATAACTAAGAACTATTTTTATTACTTCATTTCTGCTTAAAGTGGCAATGTGCCCTCACATTAGATTTTTTCATAAAAATCTAAAATATATCTAGTAGTCCCAAGTGTTTCATATTTATGTTTGTTCTAAGTGTTTCATTAAAACTTTTCAGAAATAAGTGCACTTCTAAAGAGAAAATATATGTTAAATAAAGACGAGAGGAAATAGTCATGGTTATAGCAAAACAGTTGTTCTGAATATTCTGAAACTTAACACCTCAGAGCGAATGTGATTTAGTTGCTAGGGGACTTCTCTCCTGCTTAAAATCTCAACTCATTAATTTATAGATCATCAAAAGATGGATAGCTGGTTCTTCTACCAGTAGATATGGTTTGACTGTCTAAAGGTTTTCTACAATAAAACCTCAAAAATTAATGAACTTAAAAAATTTTTACATTTACTGATTTACACAAAGATATACAGATGTTTTAAAAACAGAAGTAGTATGACATTATAGAAATAAATGAAACCCTATCTTCAGACTTAGCAACCAAAGGAAGTTTACAGTTTTCCACATGTTATTTTTCATTCAGCTATTAGCTTATTAAAATCAGCCATATATTTCATTCAGAAAAGGTATTCCTTGTTTTCAGCTAGCACTATGCTTCAATAAATTTAAACTATGTTAGTAAGAAAAGCATAAAAGTAAAATAACATAACTTGCTTTAATACAAAGGTTTTTTTAATAAAAAAAGTTGAAGTCTACATTAAATCAGGAAATCAATAAATCTGAATTATACAAGCTTTCTATATACTTAGAAAAACCAAAAACACACAGTTTATAATAAAACTCTTTAATTCAAAATAGAGTCTAATTTAAAGAAAATGTCATTATGCCCAGTTGATTAGATAGGGTTTTGTCATTTAAATTAAATGGTTCACCTGAAACATGGTAAGTGTATAGTAGAGGAAATTCGATCTTGAGGGTACTTTGCAAATTACCTAGCTAATTTGCATCATGACTCAAATTCTTAGCTTCCAAAGGGCAGACACAGTCTTTAATTGCTTTTAGATAGGCACTTAAGAAATGCTTGTGACGAGGAGGAAACCCCAAAGATTGTGAATCACTCTGTTAACTCCAGAGAAAAATGAGACTCTAAGCAAAGTCAATTTTCCAGAACTGCTCTTCCACTGCCAAGAAATCATAATTATTTCCAAGTTCTTCCTGCTAATAAAAATGAGGGAGATGGAAAACAACATGCTCTTCTCTTATTTGATTAAAAAGCAAACAGGTAATTCAGTTCCATTCTAGGAAAGCCCCCTCCACGGTCAACTTGAATTATTAATGACATTTTTCTATGCTAGAATAGTTACCATATTACAACTAGAGAATGATGCAGTTTCCTCCTGTCTTACTCATTCATTATTACACAAGCAAAACAGTCAGTCTTTTTTAAAAGGTGGGGGGGATGCGGTGGGGTGAGAAAAATCTCATAAAACTGAGTAGCAGTTACAATTTTTTTAAAGTTAGAGGGAGTTATAATTAGAAGAACCAGAGCTGGTCAAATTGAGATAACCCTAGAATTTTAATAGTTCTCTCTCCTACATACTCAGCCACATGATCCAAATGAGAAAAATGGAAATGAACGATTAGATGATCATATAATAAGTACCAAACAATTACTAGAAAGAAAGAATGGAAAGAAGGAAAGAGAGAGAACGGGGGGGAGAAAAACCAACCAACCAACCAACGAACCAACCAGCATGGCCTTGTTGAAATATCGTGGAGCTACCTAGCAGCAGCATTTATAAAAGCTTCTGTAGATTTGCATAATGATCCTGTGCAGTTCTTCCCCATTAAGAAGAACATAGCTACAAATAAACCATCACTTTTGATTTTGATCACAGATCATGGTTACAATTGTATCAATTAACAGTTAAGAGAAACATTAGGCCATTCTTTGATAAAGTATTGTTCCTTAACTAGTGCTTATAAAGCCAAAACCTCAGAGAGTCATTTTAGAATAAAATGTTGAGCTAAAAAGCATGACTTAATTCTTCGGGAAAGAGCTAAAGAATGTGATGCTGACATCATCTTCTCCCCTATCCTCCTCACAACCTCACCAGCGCCCCTCCCCCCCCACCTGCATTTACTTCCTTAATTCCACGTAGGTTAACCATAGTGATGTAGCTGAACATGAACAATATTGCCCTTGAATAGGCTGAGCACTATCAAAGATCTGTCATATCTGAATATGGCATTCCCACAGGAAAGGAAAATTCTCCTCAGTTGTGAACTGTTCAGGATCTTTGGTACATTTGGAGTGTAAGAAAATAATGGCACAATAATACAAGTACTATCAGAGGAAAGATTTTCACCAAACAAAAGAAAAGTTAACCGGCCATGATATGTAACAACTTTCTAGAAAACCAAAGTAGATAGCTCTTTGTTCTCTACAAGTCCATTTCCATGATCAGAAGTTTGACATTTAAAAAAATAGTTTAATAAAAATACACCAGTTCTACAAGCAGCCTTCATGGTCATTTCTTAAATTCAACTCACCATAATCAAATCAAAATAATGCCATGTCCTCTTGTTAAAAAAGAAGTCCTTTTGTCACAAGAAAAGCAACTTTACATTTTATATAATACAGTACATCTCCCTATGAGTATACAGACTACATATATAAAGGTCATCAGTATTTCTGAATGCAAAGTAAATATATTAGTGGAGTGCTTGAGTGAAGGTGTTAAACTTCCTCTTGAGTATAAACTTGTCACTCCCGACTGTGCAGTTTGTGAAATAACATGATGATAAGTTCTATTTTTTAAATAACCAGTGTATTTCCTTTTTAAAATTTCTTAAAACCATTACAGAAATTGTCTTCATGTCTGTTCATTCTATAGACGTCCAAACCAATAGGGCAAGTATTCTAACACCGACTCTGGAAGATGGCTTTTTTTGATTATCTAGACCCATAAGATTTGCAGTAAAACAGCAATACTGCAGTGTTACCTACAGATTAGCCTATGTTGCTTTAAATGATATGTTTCTCCTGAATTGATCAGAGGTGTTACAGTACAAAGCCACAGCACACACAGGCAGAATGGACCTTAATACGCGTGTAGGCAGTGCAGTTACAAAGGGACGTACATTTCTTTTATTCCAGTACCTTCGTATAATAAAGTTAACAAAAATAATAAAATATTTAAAAAAAACCCAAAAGCCAGCTGGCACTGCCAACCAATTCCTGTAGTAGTCTTAGAAATCCTAATCCTGTAGAATTTCCTCTTGTAGTCATAAGCACCACCGTCTTCGGGAGTATTTCAGTGTATTGTTATCTACGCCAAGCAAGCCTGGTGATGCAGCTACCTGAGTTCTCTTGGTTGTGGGCGAACGTGATCTTTATTCATAATTTTCCAGCTTTCATGTAGGTGGGGATAGAGCCGCGCTGAGTCAACCCTTCAAACCTTTTATAGGTATAATTGAGAAAAACCCAGTCTTTGGATTTGTAGTCCGGTTCTGTGGTGTTTGGCACTAGGAAAGATGGGAAAATTAACCAAGAGCAAAGGAATTTCATTAGTGACCCTGTCGGCATCTTTACAGACCGTGAAGTGTTAGTTTTGTCATAGATTATCTTACCTGGTTGTAAAATATCAGATTCAGGAAAGTCATCGAAATTTGAAGTATCATCAATGCTTTTGATTTCTATAGGGATTGCTGCTGGCCTTTCCCTATAAAAAAAGGATCAAGTAGTAGCATGGCAAACTTTCTTTAACTCTTTGTTTTCCAAAAACAGTTCTACTTGCAAATTCTGCTTCCTGTTCTATAGATAATAGAAGAGCCAAGAGAATTTATTGTGGACTTGAAACCTGTGAAGTGGATGTCATAGTTGAGTGTAATATTTTCTGAAAACATGACCATTTACTTGAATTTTTATTTCTTTGTACCCAGACTTTCTCATGCTGTTTTGTTTAAAGTGGAAAAATAAGAGCTAATGAAAGGGAATGTAGAACAGAAGAGATTTTGTTCAAACAATTTAATAATTACATAATGTATGCTGGCTATTGTGGGTACTGGATTCTAGCTAAACAATTCAGGAATAGAATTCTTCTACTAAAGGATCCAGAGATTAAAAGTCATTTGGGGAATGTCTGGCTGGCTCAGTAGAGTGTGTGACTCTTGGTCTCAGGTTCATGAGTTCAAGCCCCACACTGGGTTTAGAGATTACTTTAAAAAATAAAGATACTTGGAAAAACAAAAAGCGCTTTGGGAAATTAAGGGGGGCAAAGAGACTACACATTTGCAATAAAATCTAAATCTAAAACTTTCTGCCATATAAATATTAAGGGAATCAGGGAGATTAGGTTAAAAAAACCAGTCATGAAAGTATCTTACCATGCTAACAATGTTTAAAAATAGAAATAGTTCGAAGAAGCTATCCATTTTTATGGCTTCTATTTTTTTCAACAAATACTTAACTGGATGTATTACGGGAGAAGTGAACAAAGCCAGTTACCTAAAGTCCTGAGTATTCTTTGCAGAATCATTCCAATTTCTTTATACTTAATGTGATAACTTAATAAATGTATATTACTTTATGTTAAGAACCAGAGACTGGTGTCGCTAACTAGCAGCGTGACCTTAGGCAGGCAACTCCTTGCTCTGTGACTATTTCCTTACTATCAAAGCAAGAGATTGCACTAATGGGCTCTAAGCGTCCTTCCAACTGTGAAGCGGGGAATCCTCATTCTGGTCAGTGAGATGAGGTATACAGTGTAATGCAGCGTATCAGTTAAGAACCAGGACACCCAGGGGTCCAATTCTAGTTAGAAATTCTAGCTGGATTATTTACTGGCCGTGGCACTGCAGGCAAATTACCTCTCTGTGCTTTAGTTTCCTCATTTGTAAAAGAGACATAATAATGTTACCTATTTTATAAGGTTTATGATGAGGATAAGACAAAAAATGCACATGAAGTCCTCAGAACAGTGCTGGACATAACAGTAAGTGGTCCAAACAAAGGAGTTGTTATTACAGCAGGTCGAGTGCCTGGCACACTGGGAGTTCCCGTGAAGATGTGCCTGGAGCCAGTGACACATTAGCTGTCTCGAGGGAGGGGCAGATGCTGGCCAGGCAGGGCAGGAGTGGCGACAGGAACAAGCAGAGAGAGAGGAGCATTTCAGGCAGAATGAAGAGCAAAGGGCAAAGTCCTGGTATGAGAGGAGCAGAACTACCCTTGGAGATGCCACTGGGACCGATGAGGGTGGAGCCACACCCCACAGTCCTGAAAGCAGTACCTCAGCCTTAATTTTATTCGAGGTGCAAAGGGAAGGAAGAAAAGGGCATGATCAGTGATATGTTTCGGAAGTCTCACTGTGTGGAGAGCAGCTCAGAACTACTGAAGGTACTCTGGCCACAAACTGAATTAAAGGCCGATGCTTACAATTAACAACTGCAAGCAAATTCTTAAAAGTTACTTGCATCATTTCACTTTTCTCACAGTGTTTAAAAAAAGGGACTGTGTCTTCTTATAACTTCATAAAGAAGATGGTATATTAGAGAAAGGAGCAATATACAGCATGACAGAATAGGAAAAAATGAGGGGTTATTGTGTGAAATAAAACTACATCCCTGTCGTGTGGACATCAGCTTGCATCCCGTAACTCTGAATATAAAAACCGAAACAGGTGCGCAGTAGGTGGTTTCCCCTTTACAGGGGCATTCATTAAAACCAGTCATTTAGCTATAGTCTTGCTTACGTAGTCCAGAGAACACTGGCTTAATAACACTGTAACAGCAGTGAGTATTTAGCAGAGTCAGAGACAAACTGATTGCTAAAGCTAGTAAAAACAAACAAACAAACGTTTTATTTAGATCTCTCCCGTTGGAAGCCTATGAGCGTACCTGATGTGCCCCCAGTCTACACCTTCAAAAAAAGGATGACTTTTTATTTCTTCTACTCCACTATTTCCAATTCTGTTTTCAGAATCAATACAAAATCTAGAAAATGGAAACAGAAATAATCATATGCAAATTACATATACAGTGCCCTATTTGCATTTTTTCCCAAACATTTCGTTTTTTCCCTCTGTTTACCGAAGTCAGCTCTGTTTCTTGTGGGAAATGTGGGAGAGAACAGAAGTCCTCTGTAATTGCACTGTACAGAGAGAACCACTGTAAACAGCTTGAAGCCATTTCCTTTTAGTCTTTTATTATAATTTTTAAAAATATGTGTTAGTACAGTAGTTACTGTTTTAGGGTGATTCTTTTCATTTAATATACTGAGAAAACTTCCCAAAGTCATTATATATTTTTCTTTAACTTCATATTCTAAAATTTGCTTGTGGAAATATTAGTTTATTTAGCCAGTCCACTCTTGTTGAACATTTAGTTTTCAATATTTCATTACTAAAAACATCATGATAAAGTCTCCCTACATCTTTACACACATCAAATTATCTGCATAAGCAAAATTCCTAGAATTACTGGGTCAATGGTCATATACAGTTTAAAGATTTTTGATAATATGCTATTAATTAGCTGTTCTCATAGGTTGTCCCAATTTCTATTCCTTGCAGCCATTCACAATAATACCAAACTTCATTTTAGTTGAGAAACAGAATGGAACCCTTTGCTTAGAAACAATTTCATATACAGACTTGTGATAGGCACTGCTACTAGCGATTTTTTTCTCTTTAACGAAATAGGTCTTTGCGTACCAACAGGAGTGGCCTTTGAAATGATACAAGACACCGTTCCTCTTCTTAACTCTTACTTTTACTGCATGCTTCCTTTTAATTGTTTGCAGTTTTTAAAAAACACATTTTCTTTATTGATCTCTTTGACTGTAGAGATCAGTAGTGGTCCTTTTCCTCCCACAAGAATAAAATGGCCAATTCAATCTTTTTAGGTACCTGTGAAGTTTCAAAATACCATAAACTCCTCTAGGGATTTAAGCACTAACCTAAGAATTAAGTCCTTGGCTTTCTCAGATATAGGTACTTCTGGAGGAAATACCAAAGTTTCTTTCCAGTTCATCACTTTTCTATACGTTTCTTGAGGAGTTTCAGAACAGAAAGGTGGATATCCTGCATATGAGAGAAAATACAAGTTTTATCATCTTTAATAATCAAATATGCTCTACCTACTGTATATGTGTCACAGGGGAAAAAAATAGAAGTGCTCTATTCAGCAAAAAAAAAAGAAAGTCACCATTCATCAATTTATAATAAAATTTCTAATAAAGGCAATAAAATAAAGGATTCAAAGCATCACCCCCTTTATCCCAAAGTCCATGTAGCTGCAATTTTGACACATGGGAGTTCTGGTTAAATACCCTGTTCCTGAATCGCTACAGAGCTCACTGGTATTTATCATTATTGACACTGGGGGATGTCAAGGAGTTCAGACATTTTAGCCCATGATATCTGTAATATGTTCCATCCGTGGCACTCATGGAAATTTCTGTAGTATATATATAGTATATATGTAAACAAATGATAAGACATACCTATTAGCATTTCATACATAATCACCCCCAAAGACCACCAGTCACACAGCTTGTTGTAACCAGTCTGCATGAATACTTCCGGAGCAATGTAATCTGGTGTCCCAACTGTGGAATATGCCTGCAAAGGAAGAGCTTATCAAACCAGCATTCTTAAATATTCGTTAAAAGATCTGAGTATCGCTTTTTATTGGAAAAGCAATACAGCAGTTAATTTTGCATTTAATACTTGTTTCGCACGTTTATCACGAGAAAGCTTAGTGACAGGTACTGAATCAGATAATATGTTATTTAAGATATGATTTCTGGCTGCCTACCACCCCCTCTCCAAGAAGCTCAACTAAATTATTTATATATTTAGCCCTAAATCCTATGAAAATTAATGGAAGGACAGCTCACAAAAGTGGACTGGGGATGCTAGAAGGGGGAGCTATGCTGCTGTACTCCTCACTGTCAATTACAGACCCCATCAGAGGAATCACGAACAGGCAAAGAATCACCTATTGTGGGCCCCAACAGGGAAAGATGTACACTGCGTCTCCTGTGCAAAAGCAGCTACCCTGCAACTCAGCCAAGGAGAGACCTTCACCACCCTCAACTCCTGCTTTGCTCCAGTGAACTCTTGTTCAAAACAGCCCCTTTCGAATCCTCCTTCTTCTCTTAAAATACAAGTTCTCTTCTTTGTTTGTTGGAGTTGCCAATGGTTTTGCTACAGCTTGCCTGTCCCAAATTGCGATTCTCTGTTATTCCCAAATAAATCCACTTTTGCTGGCACAATAATTGTTTCATTTTTAAGGTTACCCATCCATTTCAAAAAGAATAAAGAGGCTGAACCCAGTGGGCTGGGGTCCACCACTCACTACTAATGTGAGTTCTTGGACAGACGACTCAAGCACTCTGAACCTCGGCTGCTGCTTACAGGAAACTGCAGTAATCATACACAGTTGACAGGAGGATGAAACAAGAAAAGGAATGTGTTTTGGAAACTACAACCTGCTGTATATATAAACATCATGTATTTTCATGATAAACCTAATTCCAGGGCACTGCTTATCCATCAGAAAGCAATGGAGTGTTTCATTCTTAATTCATATAAAATCTTACAAAAACGATTTCTTTAAGGTAGTTGTTCTCAATTAAGGGCAGTTATGCCAGGGACCATTTGAAAATGTGTGCCAGTAGATTTCGTCATTTCAAGGACCTGAGGGTGGTGGGGGGTGGGGGTGGGGATGGTTGCTGATGGGCATTTAGTTGGCAGGGGGGATACAAGATCCAAAGGATTTTCCTGCCCAAAACACTAAGAGTCCCCTCTACTTCTCCCTTGGTAAATAAACATTGATAGAAGTCATGATAATGGCCACAAGAATATAAAACACGACAGCAGGAATCACCCGTGAATACTCTGTTAAGTCGAATTCCCACCATACTTTTAAGCAGTATTCACTTTTCCCCTTAAAAGCAGGAAATACTGCAATTCTTCTCTCGGTGGTAAAATCCAATCTGAAAGTGGCACATTTAAAAGTAGAAGGAAGTTTCTGTCATGAATTCATAGCTCCATAGTTTTAAAATTCTTTTTTTCTAACTTTTAAAAACACTGAAATGTTTTATGAGCACAGGAAGCTTATAGTTAATTACTTGGGCCACTGACAGAATGAGTTTGATCAAGCAAAGTCTTATTATTTGGTTTGAGAGGGTACTGGACTATTATCTTCCAGTCTATTAACCTCACCCAATACTCAGAGGGAATGCTGAATTAATTTCCCTTTCATCACTTGGTTGACTTTCACAAATATTTATAGAGTGTCTGTATGTGCCGGGCGTACAAGAGATCAGGAAAACAAAGTCAAAAGGCACATTCCTAACCCTGAGAATGTGCATGGACCTAATTAATAGGATAAAGGAAAGAGGAAAATGGGCAAACAATTCTTATAATTGCTAAGTAATAAAGGAGAAACAGTGTGGGCAGAAGTAGTTTTATTCCACTTCCATTTAAAGAGAAATTAAGTTTATCTGTGGTAAAGTCTGCTTTCTAATTTTATTTTATCTGTTTTATCTGTTAATATGCCAAACTTCCTGTTTACCTTGTCTATAAAGTCCTTAGAAACACACAACCACCTTACTTATGCTGATTGGCGGTTGTTTCAGAACAAGTATGAAAAATGGAACACACAAGGCATTCGCTACAATCACATTCATCTCAGTGAATTTTATATTGTGCTAATTACTAGTAAACAGGCTGCTTAATTATAGGTATGAGTCATAAAATTCTATAAAGTTAAATCATAAAGTAAAAATCAGCATTCACTTTTTAGGCAAGGAAATGTTACAGAGAAACTAAGAGAACTATGTGACCCCAGAAGCAGTTCTATCCTTGCTACAAAGTAAGTACTAATCATTGTGAAGATACAAAATGATAAAGCAAAACCGGAGTGAAATTTTAGGACCAGGTCAATCTTTCTTAAAGACCTGGCTAACTTACCAGCTGTCTCCGGTTCTTCTTCCATGTTTCTGCTTTCCTCTTTGAGTTCATGTTCTGAAATGCTAATTTCAACAAGAGAAATTGTAATTATAAGTGGAAAAACTCCACCAAAAAACAAATTCACATACATGTAAATACACTGGTTTAAGAAATGAGGAGAGGAAGAGAACTTTCAGTGCTCAACAATGCTGAATTAAACTAGCTACACTATGTCACACAGAAAAAAAGAATCAAACTTACAGAAGTCACTTGGCGGGTTGTGTGTAAGGTTTCTATAGAATTCGGTCCTATGAGCTTTCTTTAATCCCGTGCATAAACCAAAATCAGATAATTTTACATGACCCTATAAAAAAATCCAGTAAAATCAAGAGATTATTTTAACTTTGAAACAAAAGCCTTAAGGCAGTCATTATAAAAATTCTTAGCATTATAAAAATTCCTACAGGTGGTAAGTAAAATTATAAATATTTGATGATGACGATCGTTAAAAGTAGAAAATGGAAGACAAAGACAGCCATCCTCCCTTGATGTCATTTTTCACTGCCGAGTCTTTTCCCGTCACATCATTCTATGACATCACATAGTTGAGCAATAATATAAAGGGTAGTTGCCCATTCAATCACAAAATCAGCTCTATTATTCCATTAAAATAATCAGCAACCCAATAATTCACATACCTTGGCATCCAATAAAAGGTTGTCTGGTTTAATATCCCGATGGATGAAACCCAACTGGTGGATTGCATCAATTGCTAGAACAGTCTCTGAAATGTAGAACTGTGTCTCCTCTTCTGTCAAGGTATCTTTCTTCATTAGCAATGTCATCATGTCACCTCCATAAGGGAAACCAAGCATCATGTATTAGAAACACGTCAGGCCTCCTCTGTATCTGTACAACCTCTGCCTAATTTCTGCATTGTATGACCCACCCAGCAGACCGCCAACCATCTCTAGGGCCAAGTAAAAAAAGTGTCACTGCATCAGCAAAAGTTTCACAACATCTGATGATTTTTAAGGTAGAAAGTAGGTGATAATGAAGTAATATCTACCACTCAACATCCATAATAAATTGCTGAGGAAAATATGCTGAACTGAGGAAATGAATCAGAGTAAGCACACCTGGAAATGGGATAGAGTCTTTCAAATTCAAGTTTCAAAAATGTTCAGAGCTCTTCAGTCCATCAAAAACAGAACATTATCCCACCAAAAGACATTCTTTATTTTCAAGGAATTTTTTCTTTAAAAAGGGGCAAAGAATAAAAAATGGTAAACTTACAACTCAGAAATGACAACTGTTAATATTTTTTATGATATTTTGAGTCTTTTAAAAAAAATGTAGAAGTATTCTCTGTCCTCCATCCCATTTTATTCCGCTTTCCCTTTTTGCTGAGCAACCATTAGTGTGGACTTGGTTTGATGGGTATCCTTCTTGCTTATTTTTAAAATATGTTTTCATATACATATATCTTAATCTATGAAATTATGTTCTTTCATATTTTTAAAAATTACATAAATGGTATCAACTGTACATATAATTCCCCAGCTTGCTTTCTTACTCCACTGTTTCTGAGATCTTATTGAAATGGATAGAGCTCCTAACTTTTAGCTGCTGTAAAATATTTATATTTTATATTTATAGACCAGCCAGAGTTTCTCTTCCATATGCTATTTGCCCATTGGGTTGTTTGTCTTTCTCTTTAGTGACTTACTGTTCTTAACTCTAGACTTGCAACAATCTAACTAACTATACCCTGTTGACCAGACTGGTAGTATTTAAAATGTGCCAAATGTATCGTTCCTTCAAAATAATCTGATTTGTGGTAAAAATTAGCACTATTATGGGAGGAACTATAGGAAAACCATGACTGCTAGGAATAGAAGAAAAAACCTAAGCAACAGGATAATAATTACATGTAAAGATAAGCTTGTGTCAGTCTGTCATGACTATTATGTTTGTTTTTACCTCCAGGGAGAAATTCCATGATCAGATAAAGGTTCCTCTTATCTTGAAAACTATAAAACATCTTCACTACCCAGGCACCATCTGCTTCTACCAAAATATCTCTTTCTGCTCGGATATGGGCCACCTAGATGAATGTAGTTGGAAAAAATGATTGCAACACATTACACATCTTTCAAGTTGACCTCTTAAGAGACCCTTAACAATCATGAAGGAAAGAGGGAGTTTTAGAAAAGATTTGAAATACAGACGCATGTTCATATCCTCATTACATATAGAGAACCTCAGGAAATCTTTTATCTTTGGCCTGGAAAGGTGGGATCCACAGGTATGTTACAGAAGCTGATGCCTCTGAGGTAGGAAAATGATTAGTCCAAAAACTTTCCAACCAGAATCCTTCTTTGCCAAGGATCCTGGCTTTGTTATACAAATTTCAGCCCCAGGCCTTTTTTTTAAGGTTTATTTATTGAGAGAGAAAGAGGGGGGGGGGAGGAGCAGATGGGGAAGGAGAAGAAGGGAGAAAGAATCTCAAGCAGACTCTGCTT
The DNA here is from genome assembly GCF_922984935.1 of Meles meles. NCBI lineage: Eukaryota > Metazoa > Chordata > Mammalia > Carnivora > Mustelidae > Meles > Meles meles. The sequence continues at coordinate 67,992,559 of NC_060072.1, forward strand.
GAGTGCAGGGCGTGATGCGGGGTCAGATCTCATGACCCTGAGATCACAACCTGAGCCAAAACCAAGAGTCAGACACTTAACCGAGCAAGCCACCCAGGTGCCCTGGCCTGACTTTTGCAAGTTAAAACTAGTAAGCAATGCCTTAACAGTTTGGTATAACAAAGTCAGGATCCTTAGCAGACTGTTTTTAACTGCTATTAGTCAAAAAAAAGGGTGTTATGTGATTTTTAAATATTTGGGTTTTTTTTTAACAAGTAGAAACATTTATAATAACTTTGTATTATCTTGACAAATATAACTATATTATTTTCTGAAATATAAAAGCCTCTATAATATTTATTAACATGATCCGCAGCAAATTAGTGTAACTTTGGGGGTTTTGCTGCTGACTTGTCAGACATACAATTACTAGGGAGACTTTTATATGAACATTTTATAGACTGGAAAATTTTATAAACTGAGTAATTTATTGGGTTGGTATAATCAATTTTCAGATGTTTTGCATTAATATATTTATACATTTTCTCTTCAAAGATTAATAATAATATTTGATTTTATCCTTTTGCTGTTCTTATTGTGCATTATTATGAACTCTGGCCCAAAGCACATGAGAACCCAGATTTCCTAAGCCTTTTCACAGTAATGAAATATGATCTGCTTAAAATGTCATAGTTGGGATTACTGTATTTATTACCTAGTACAATAAATGCTCTGAGATCAAAGCACAGGAAAAACAGTTGAAAACTAAGAACTTGTTTTCTGGCATGAATAAAACTTTACAATCTCTGTGGATCTGTTTCATAGAGTGAACAATGGTATCAAAATTCCTACCGATGGTTTTTTACAAAGCGTTGTAAGATTAGTAAAGGAAAAACCTTAAACCTTTGATGCTGCATCTGCTGCTGTCAGGAAAAGTTATGTCATCAACTTGGCCTGATTGTTTTTAAATATCTTGAAGTTAGATTACAGGATGTTTTTAAAATGGGTCTATGTTTTCAAAGAATAGGACGCTTCGCACATAGTACCAAAATATCAGGGAGATAAGTTGCTACTTTGTGGATTGGTTAGTATTAAAGTAAATGTAATTAAACACTTCACATAATAACATATTAGAATTGAGTGGGAAAAGGTTTCCTAAAATGAAATTCAGTGGTTGCAAATGCAAATTAATTTATATAGGGGGCAAAACAGACTTGATGTTTGGGCTCCAGTGAGATTTTTCCCTGCATTCAGGAATGAACAGTGGTCAGAAGCTCTTCAACTTCTGGCAAAATATTCTAGATTAGTGCTGTCCAAAAGAAATACAATGCAAGCCACAGACTTAGTTTAAAATTCTCTAGTAACCACATAAAATATAAAAAGAAACAGGTGAAATATTTTTAATTATATATAGTTTATGTAACTCCATGTATCCAAAATGTTATCATTTCGGTACATAATCAATATAAAAATTATTGAGTTTTGTTAGGAAGTCTTCAAAATTTGATATATATTTGCCATTTACACAGTCTCAATTCAGACTAGCTACACCCAATAGCCATGCGTAGCTAGTAAGCTGACGACAATAGCTAGAACGAACTGCTCCTTTTGTCCCTTCTCCAAAACCCTATTCAGGACTAATCCCATAAGGCTTGGTTAGATCCTGTTTATCTCTTTGTCTCTGAGGCTCTACATCTTGACCCAGACCTTTTTTCTTACCATTATCTGTAATTCTCTAATACACTGTAATACTTCGACCTTTCTTGAGTTTCAAACCAGCCTCTTCCCTATGGAATTGGCGTGTCTTCAAAAAAGTCCTCTATCATCTCACCTCTGGACAGTTCCTTCACCTTGTCATCCTAACTGATGATTCTTCTCATCAGGCTGTTGACAATTCTGTCTTCCTGCACAGTGAGCTCTCAAGAATGATCTGCTCTCCTCTCATGCCTTATGTGGCAAGGGGGTAGGTTTCCTGCTCATTCTCATGCTGCTTCCATACCATTGTGACACTCTCCTTCTCTGCAGTTCCTTGAAGTGCACCCTGTGAAACTCCATCAGCCATCATCTATCCTCATGGCTATCGTTTACAGAGCTCCAGGGCAATTCCTCTCACTCACTTATAACTTCAGCTCCTGGCTCACTATCAACTTCCTTTCCAATTTCTCCATTCATGGATGGATTTCGACCTCCATAAGGGTGAACCATCAAATGCCCTATCTACTGACTTCCTCCTCATCTACAATGATCTCTTCTGCCTCTGCACCTCAGCCACCCATGGAAGCGTCCTAGCCTTCTCATCACCTAAAACTGTACCCCCTCTAAAATCTCCATTTTGAGGAACTCTATTTCTACCTTTCATCTTCCAGATCTCTTTTTCTTATATTTCAATCTCCCTTCCATGGATTCTACAACTTTTTCTCTATTACTCTCCTCACAATCTCGTATCTTTTTCTACCCAGCCTAGATTCCATCATTATAATCACTCTTTTTGCAAACACTCTGAACTCCCTCATCCCCTTCCTCCATTGTATTTGCCTGACAAAACACCAACCTTAATTAGACTCAAATTTCTGTCTATTCTCTACCTACCCCAGAGCAACTAAGTATTCTACAGAAAGGTCACCCAACTATGCCAACTGGTTTCATGGTACATTTATGACTGCAAATCTCAACAGGCATTCAATTGCATTTCCCAGGCAAGTCTGCTTTCCCACCCTTTAAGTCAATAGTTGTGACTATTTCACAAATTCTCCCTCTTTATGCCTCCAGCAAGCTATCTGTCCCTCCTCTACTCTGAGATGATGACCTCACTTATTTGCACTCAGGCAGAAACATGGTACCTGAGGCTGCTAGGTCAACCACCCTGCATTTGTTCCCATTTTCTCTCCCTCTTCTTCCTGTTCCAATGGATAGGTACACGTCCATTCCTATCGAAGATCAACTCTTCTTTTTTTTTTTTTTTTAATTGTATTTATTTGACAGAGAGAGCAAGCAAAAGCAGGGGGAGCAGCAGGCAGCGGGAGAGGGAGAAGCAAGTTCCCTGCTGAGTAAGGAGCCTGACGTGGAGCTGGATCCCAGGACCCTAAGCTGAAGGCAGAGGCTTAACCCACTGATTCATCTAGGCACCCCAACTCTTCTGTCTTCTAATGTATTCCTATAGCTATCCTCCCCCCTCCTGGACCTTCAATTTCTTTTTCTAATGCATTCTTCTCAACAGAATCAAAACATTTCCTGTCTTTAAAAATAAAAAGAAAAGAAAATTCTTTTTATCCCAAGTCTCACTTTATAAATCTGTTCTTTGTTCTGCCTCACATGAAAGATTTATCTGCATTCACGCTCCCTGCTCTTTGCTTCCCATTTTTCTATCTCACCATTTCAGTTAGGCTTCTGCACTGCAAACCACTGGAAATGCCCTTGCCAAGTTATTAAAAATCTCCATATTGTGACATCCACTGGCTTGTCTTCCTCTTGTACTCTCTTAGCAGCATTCAACTATGTGGTACACTTTCTTCTCTTGGCTTCCATGACACCATGTTCTCTCAGTTTCCCCCACCTGATTAGATGTTCCCTCTTGGTCCCTTTTGCTGGTTTCTCTTCTGCCTTTTGTTTCCTAGGGCTTATATATAGGCCCTCTTTCCTTCTCTATGTTTTCTAGGCAATTTCATCTTGTCCCCAATAGATGGTCAATATGATGGCTTCCAAATTATATTTCTAGAGAAACTTCTCTCCAGATTCCAGCCAACTGTGAACTCAGTATCTCTTGAATCTAACAGGCAGCTCAAACTCAATATGCCACAAGGAGAACTCTTCATTTCCACTATCTCCAAATGTTATTTCTTCAGTCTTTTCTAAATCAGAAAACAACACCATCATGTATCCCATTCCTAAATGAAACTCTAGGTATTATCCTGATTCTTCCATTTTTTCCTCACTATCCTCACCCATCCTCTCATCCCCCAATGTACAGGACACCACAGAAAATCCTGCTGGCTCTTCCACTAAAACATATACTTAATCTGTCAGACTCTTCCTCAGCTTCTCTGCTGTGAGCCACAATCACATCCTGGCTGAAAGTGGTTCACCGGTTTCTAAATCGCCTTCTCTGCTTCACTTCTTGTTTTCCCCATCAGCAAGCAAAGGGATTGATTCATCTTTGTAAAACCTCAATCAGACATACCATTCCCCTGTTCAAACAAAAGCATCTTCCCATTGCATTTAGAATAAAACCAAAATGCTCTATCTTGGCCATCAGAGGTCTCTGGGATCTGCTCCCTTTCTACATCTCCTACCATCCTTTGTGCACTGAATTCTAGCCACAACGGCTTCTTGCCTCAGGACCTCTGCATCTGCTGTCTGGATGTTTGTTCTACATGATCTTTTCTGTCATTCTTTCTCATTATTCTGTCTTTCACCAAATAATTCTCTCTTCAGAGAAACACTACCTCATCTAATTCTTCCTCCTAAAACCAGATCATCTGCATCAATTTATCCTTTTGTACAAACTTTCTTTATAGTCTTTCTCAATCATGACTATTTGAGATAGCTGTCTGTGTCCCCAGTACTAGAAAAAAATAAGGATCAGGTTTGTCCTGTTAATCCCGCCTATGTGTTTATCTACAACACCACAGACCCATTTGGCACATCACTGGCCCCCAGTAAATACTTGTTGAGCACAGGAAATAGAAATAAAGTGAAAGAATGCAGTGAAAATTCAAGGTGGGGCATATTTGAATAAAAATAAATATTATACTGCCATAGTAACTATGGAAGCTTTAGGCGGGACTTTCCTCAGCTGCTGCTAAGGTGCTGACTCCTTCTGAGGAAGCCAGGACCGACTTGGGTGAGACTCTCACTTCCTCTGGTGACTAGCACCGTGTGGGTACAGCACTACTCGGCCTCTGTGGCCTCTGTCTCTGGCTTGCTACCAACATCTGTCTACTCAGCCCTCATCCTCCAGTCACAGAGGATAAGATTAATGGCCTCATCAGAGCAGCGGGTGTAGAAGCTGAACCTTTCTGGCCAGGCTTGTCTGCAAAGGCCCCTGGCCAATGTCAACATCAGTATCAGGAGCCTCATCTACAAACAAAGGGCTACGGACCCACCCCAGCAGGAAGTCCTGCTCCCTCCACTGAGGCTGCCCTGGCTAAGGAGAAGGAATTGAAGCAAAGAAAGGAGAATCCCAGGAGTTTGATGAGGACCTGCAGTTTGGTCTTTTTGCCTAAATCTCTTCTGTAACTTGTTCAGTTAAAAGCTGAACTCTGAAGTAAGCTTTACAGGGACTGAAAGACTGAAGTAGAATATTAGGCAGAGAGAGGGGCCATACTCCCTCTTTATCTGGTTGTTGAGACCTTCCCTAGCATATGTAATCCACTTAGGGTTCTATAGAGCCTCTATCCAGACTAGAAACAGAGGAATGCATAAATAATACTAGTGATATTCTCGGATTTATGGCCCACCCTTAAGCTGCATTAAGTCACAGGAAACATAGAGAGTCCAGGAGAATGACATTGGGGGAGGGGGTGGTTTACAGATTTTGGAAATATGTTAAATCAGCAACTTCTCAGGAGACTGGTCTTGCTTATATGTGATAGGGATTAAGGAAACTGAGAACTGTCCCTTATTTTCACTGAAGTCAGAAAAGAAGGTATTTTGTAATGGAGTAAATGTTTGTGTACCCTCCCGCCCTAAATTCCCGTGATGATGAACCCCCAGGGTGACTGAATTTGGAGGTGGAGCCTCTAAGGAAGTGATTATGGTTAGGTGAGGCCAGAGAGGGAGAGAAGTATGATAGCATCCTTGTAGGAAGAGGCACCCGAGCGCTCGCTCGCGTTCTCTCTCTGTGCAAATGTGAGGACCTGGTGGGAAGGCAGCCATCTGCAAGCCAGGAAGAGCACTTCACCAGACTCAAACCCTGCCAGAACCCTCATCTTGGGCTTTCAGCCCCCAGAACTGTGAGAAAATAAATTTTTGTTGTTTAAGCCACCCAGTCTGTGGTATTTTGTTATGGTAGTCTGAACAAACTAATACAATTTCAGATTATAAATTTGGAAGAAATTTTAGCTATAAGAATTGAGAAACAATAAAACAGGCTATCAAAAAATTAATAGACTATACAGTAAGATGTGTAGACTTCTTTTTACAAATTCCAATATTAACATGGACTCTAACACCTCGTCAGTGGTATTCCTTTTGGTTGTATGTTAAAGAACTCATACCTGCTCTTTTTCAAGCATATCAGCTTTTCTCAATATCTTCATTGCATAGATATGGCCTGTATCTTTCTTCTGGACCAGCCGCACCTAGAGTGTAAAAATTGACCATGCTATCAATGTTATGCAATCCCTACTATTGATTTAGGAACAAAAGGTAAGTTCTTTTAAAGAGATCAGTGTTTCAATTTGCCATTGCTTATATTTTTAGGAATTCTGAATATTAAACTATTCTGATACATTAAGCTATTTTAATACATATTAGCCTATTGGAATACATATGTTAAACTATCTAAAGCTATCTATTTTCAACGGCAGTGTCTTTAAAAAAGAAGTAACCTCTCCAAATGCTCCTCTTCCTATAACTTTCAGAGACTCAAAGTCATCCAGGCCAAGTCTGGTCCTCTTGAGCCGCAAGAACTCTGTTTCCTTTCGGGCATGTTGTGATCGGCGTAATTTTTTCTATCAAAAAAAGACAATTTAAAAGGATGATTCTAAATTTAGATTGCTATAAAGGAAGCCTGTAGTATTAAAAGAAATGTAAAATGGGGATGAAGTATCTTAAATATTATATACTAATGTTAGAACTTATTTAACCAAAGTTGAGTATTCATTAATCTTGGAAAGAATAAAACAATCTAAAGAAAACATTTTTTGTGTTCACCAATTGATAAATCTTTATTCTTGAGGTGGACTCCATTAAATATTTCATCTTAATGAAGTTCATCTTATACGTCATGTATATGCTAACTTAATTCATAAAGAAAAGTTAAGCTTTAGGAAAAGCTAATTATATTCTGATCATGAATTTTACCATCAGGCAATCTACTTTGCTTCAATTCTCTAATTTCTAGGTTGTTCTGTCACAACTACTGAAACCTAGGACACCAAGATAACACCACAGTAGTGTTTCCATGGAAATTTACTTATGATGGAATTTTTTCTCAGATAAATTTTAATAAATTGCTTTGAGATTTGGCACACAACTTCCTAAAAATATGAGATTACAAAAAAGTAGTAATAATTACATGAAGAATTCATTAAGATATTCAAGTCAGGGGACACCTGGGTGGCTCAGTGGGGTAAAGCCTCTGCCTTAGACTCAGGTCAGGATCCCAGGGTCCTGGGATTGAGCCCCGCATCAGGCTCTCTGCTCAGCAGGGAGCCTGCTTCCATTCCTCTCTCTCTGTCTGCCTCTCTGCCTACTTGTGATCTCTGTCTGTCAAATAAATAAAAATTAAAAAAAAAAAGATATTCAAGTCAGGAATTTCATAATATGCTCTCCAAAGATCGCCAAAAAATAACTAACACTGATAAAAAAACATTATGAAATACCCAAAGGTTACATTTGGAAGGGATGTTTACTTTATTGTTCTAAATGTCATGTTCCCCCTGACCAAACAAAACTCTGTTGACATTCTGTTAGTTCCCAGTAGAGGTCTCATATAGTAGGAATTAAACAAAAATAAAAAAGTTAAGCACCTGTTCACCATCAACTGAACCCTACCAGGCTTTCAAGAGTTCTATTCTGAGGGAAAGTCAAGTCGAAGTGGCCATCTTAGCTCAGAAACACTGCTTTTGTACAAGGTATAATCACTGAATGGTGTCTTACTATTCCTGTATATATCTATTTTCAAAAAGGTATGGCAAACTATCAATTAACTGGAAATGGGTAAATGTGCATCACCAGTGCAATGGAATTCTGATACTTCCAATACAATTAATCTAAGAAGATGCGATCAAGAAATTATATCCTCAAAAAAAAAAAAAAGAAAGAAAGAAAGAAAGAAATTATATCCTCAATTTAAACATCTTTAAACAGCTGAATGAAGTTATGCACACAGGCACATCAAGGTGGAAACAGTGAAGACTATTTTTTGGTTCAAAAATGCCCACTAACTTGTGGAGCATATGGAATAACACAGAGGACATGGGGAGATGGAGAGGAGAAGTGAGCTGGGGGAAATCGGAGCGGGAGATGAACCATGAGACACTGTGGACTCTGAGAAACAAACTGAGGGTTTTGGAGGGCAGGGGGGTGGGGGATTAGGTGAGCCTGGTGGTGGGTACTGAGGAGGGCACGTATTGCATGGAGCACTGGGTGTGGTGCATAAACAATGAATCTTGGAACACTGAAAAAATAAAATAAATGTTTTTTTTAAAAAGCTCATTGAATAGTTGTTGTTTTTTTTAAAATAACTGAATTACTATAGTAAAACAAAAGAGCCCCCAAGAGCAGCCTATTTTAAGACTAATTAAAAAGACCACATGGTGGGGGCACCTGGGTGGCTCAGTGGGTTAAGCCGCTGCCTTCGGCTCAGGTCATGATCTCAGGGTCCTGGGATGGAGCCCCGCGTCGGGCTCTCTGCTCAGCAGGGAGCCTGCTTCCTCCTCTCTCTCTCTCTCTCTCTCTCTCTCTGCCTGCCTCTCTGCCTACTTGTGATCTCTCTCTGTCAAATAAATAAATAAAATCTTAAAAAAAAAAAAAAAGGCCACATGGTGGCACTATAGTATCATGTCTTTCAAGTACCAAAGAGGTTTGGGGGGTGGTTATTACATAAATGAATAAATGTAAGAATTTTGAAACTCTTTCTGGGTTTCTGATTTGTGGAGTATAAAATGGAGTACAGTTGGGTGTCGTTTCAGAAACTTGTTTAATCTGAATGGAAAAGATGATCTCATTACCATAATCATGCTCAACATCAATAGGAGAGAGGCCACTAAAGAAAATAATGTTCACTAATATTTAATAGCTTGTGTAATGCAGCAAGTAAACAATGTTTATGTAGTCTGGGGCACAGCTATTTAATGGCCAAAAGAGAGAATCACAAGTATAGGGAGGGAGCACATAATTCTACAAAAATGGGACCACACTATAACATTGTTACATTATTTTTTTAAAAATACACATTTTTTAAAGATTTATTTATTCTTATTTTAGATAGAGAAAGAGGAGGTGTAGCAGTGGGAGAGTCAGGGAGAGAGGAGAAGCAGACTCCCCACTAAGTGGAGCCCAAGGCCCCAAAACCCTGAGATCATGACCTGAGCCAAGACCAAGAGTGCCCCCACAATGATATTAGTCTTAAAATCAGTGTTGCAGTTCAGAGGGAGGTGAAGCAAACTAGCATTAAAAAATATATTGATGAAACACCTGGGTGGCACAGTCGGTTAAGCATAGGACTCTTGGTTTCCATTCAGGTCATGAGATGGAACCCCGTGTATGGCTCTGGGCTCAGCTTGGAGACTCTCTCTCTCTTCTTCCTCTGTCCCTCCTGCACATGCACTGCTCTCTCTTTCTCAAATAAATAAGGAAATCTTAAAAAATATATTGATGACATGATGAGCCTGAGTATATAGAATTGTTAATTCACTATAATGTATACCTGTAACTAATCTAACACTGTATCAACATACAGTTATATATTATTATATATTATTAATATTAATTATTAATATTAATTATTAATTAATAATATTAATTATTATATTAATATTATATATTATTATACTAGGAAGTAAAGAATAAACTCAAAAAATATATTGATAAAAAAAGCATGTTGATGTATCTGCTCATGACTTGTGTAGATTAAGTAGCCTTGAAAAACAAATAACACTTTTGTAGTAATCATATTCTCTTTTGCCAAAGAGAAAAATTTGTGGGCAGGCTTAACATTTCATGGCTCCCTTTGCAGCTTAAATTTGCTTATTTTGTTTTTCCATTGAGTGCATAATATTCCATGTCTGATGGGATTTTCTTAAGTGAGATGAAACTAGACATGCATCGTTTTCTTCCTTTCTCCATTCCTTTTTAAATGGGTAGTCCTCAAATTCTCCATCTGCGAGATGTCCAGTTTTTGTGTAAGACAGACAGTGTACACAGAAGTTCTGAGATAGGAAAGAGTTCAGCTGGCAACTTTGTCTCCATATATATCCTCTATATGACCACAGTACATGGTTTAATTTTCACAAATAACTTTCATGAATTATTTTATAAAGATTTTCTATTATGAATGAATGAAGGATAAATACTAGCTTTCACTTTAAAACTAGATTTTTATAAAACAATTTTATTTTTAAAAAATCCACCACAGGGCATCTGGGTGGCTAAGTCAGTTAAGTGTCTGCCTTCAGCTCAGTTCATGGTCTCAGGGTCCTGGACTGGGCTCCCTTATCAGAGGGGAGCCGCTTCTTTTTCTCCCTCTGCCCCTCCCCCAACTTGTTTTTTTTTTCTCTCTCTAATAAAAAAGTAAAATCTTTAAAGAGAAAAATCCACCCCACATAATGATAGTTGCAACATATTTTATATCAAGGTTAAGAGAGGATGTCTATTTTGTAGAATTTGCCATGACCTAAGCCCTGGCATGGGGCCTAATAATAAGCACTTGTGGAATTAAAATAAAAAAATTTTAGAAGTTTTATAGTTATTATGGGCCACTAACTGTTTTTAGGTATAAACCATATCACACTTTCTCCAAGTTAATTAGAAGAATTAAAGAAAACAGCTCTAAATGTATTTTCTCCTTCCCGGTGCAGAATAGAGATTGCAAACTGAAAGCTACTAATTGTATTCAACCTACAGATGTATTTGATTTTGCCTATAAGTTGCTCTTAAAACACTTGAATTATTTGCCAATATTTTAAAAAAGCAAGTGATGTCACATAAAAGTCCAGATTTCCAGCCTCTCTTGAAAAACAGGAACTTGGCCATACTGGGCCAAAGAGGCAGTCAGTCCTCTTTTGATGGACATCAGTTCTCTAATTGACACCAGTCATCAGGTGACATGGAGAACAGGGCTGGTGCTCCTGTCTCTTTTCAGTAAAGTGAAAAGGGATATGTCTTTATCAAAAGATAAGCTGTGAGGATCCGATATTTTAGAAAAAGAAAAAAAAATAGAGTCTATTTCTTTGTGGAAATGAAAAAATATTCTTGGGAGTTGAACATGCAAACAAAGTGTGTTGGATCAAAAGAATATATAACCTAAGATATCATGAAAACAATACAGCCAGCTTCCCTCATTCATGTTATCTGCTTGACCTCCAAGCATCTATTTTTATAATTTCTCCCTTGAGAATTCAAATTAAGATCTTTTTTTTTTTAAAAAAAGATTTTATTTATTTATTTGACAGAGAGAGATCACAAGTAGGCAGAGAGGCAGGCAGAGAGAGAGAGAGAGAGAGGAGGAAGCAGGCTCCCCGCTGAGCAGAGAGCCTGATGGGGGCCACGATCCCAAGACCCTGGGATCATGACCTGAACTGAAGGCAGAGGCTTAACCCACTGAGCCACGCAGGTGCCCTCAAATTAAGATCTCATGCTTAAGATTCATTTACATATATAATATTTCTCTATACACACAAATATAATGATGTATAATATGCATTAATATAATTATAAGATTATTAATAATAAGGATGTTATTAATACTAATGAATAAATGAGAAAAGGTGTGTGCTTTGCTTTATTTTTTCTTTATCGACTGTAATACAGATCTAAATCACTGCCTTTCTCACTTACAGTTTAAAGAATATAATTAAATGAGTTTTAAGACATTTATCATAGTAATTTTATGCAAATAATTTAGGTTTTCTATGCTGAGTCAACTGATTAATAAAGTAACCACATTTGGTACAAATCATAAAATGTTTTATTTTATTTAAACAGTGCCAGCAGAAAAATAAAGGAACAGTCTTAGGAAAGGTACAGGAAAGACTAAATAATGGTTTGATTTCAAGTCATCATTTGGAAGATCACTCTTAAAGTACAGAAATTTCTGATCACTGAAAACTGCTAAACTGATTACTCTCAGTTGTATCTCCCTATTGCCTGTACATTTCTTAGTAAACTACTACCAGCCTAGCCTTTCCATATGTTCTGTCAACTTCCTTTGCTGTTTCCTTTACTGCATTCTTTATAGTTCATTGTCCGGCAATTATTTTCTGTTTATCTCATAATTCTAATGTAAGTCTCCCTATTTTCCTAAGATTCAAATCAGTTGTTATCTCTTCCATGAAACCTTTTCTGATCCCTATATTAAAAAATCCCTGTATTTTCGAAGTTTGCCACATTCTATCATGTCTATGTATTTTTATGCACACATCATCATCATCACTCCTTCTAACTGGTAAATTCCTGGAGGAAAAGGTCATTGTTCCTTTATTCACCAAATATTTATTCTATCTGTAGCCCTCTGCCGTGTCTGGAGGTGTAAAGCTGAATAAGACATCATGAAGTGTCTACTGTGGGAGGGGATATTTTAGCGCTGCCGCAGGGACAGGAACAGTGTTCGTGCCGAACGTAGGGAAGATTTCCCCGTGGAACTGAGGCTGGAAGTGAGGCCCAGAGGTAACCGAAGAAGAATGGGAATTGCATAAGGGTAAAGAAGTTCTAAGTGGCAGAAATAGCCTGTGAAACGTCCACAGGCAAGAACATGGAGGTCAAAGTAACCCAGGTGTGGTGGTCGGCATGGGGCTGGGGAACAAGAGATGAGGCTAGGATGAAACCACAGAGACCTAACTGGGAAGGCTCCAGCACTCATCTGAGAGTACTCAGGACCCAGTGACGGGTATTAGGCAAAAGAATTACGGGATCAAACCTGTTTTTAGATCGAGAACTCCGGGTGGAGTATGCAGAAAACCTGGGGGTGGGAGCGGGGCCCAGACTGCAGGAAGAGAGCCCAGCTGGGGGCAGTTTTTCTTCAAGTGAACACATAGTAATTTAAAGATGGGGAGAGGCACTGGACTAGAGAACTGGATGGTTTTAAGAAATGTTCAGGAAAAACTGTGAGAACATTTGGCGATTCACTGATTCTTCTTGGAGCCCACTTTTCCTGTTCCGTGCACTTAGGTTACTGTAGACCCTGTTCACTAAACCTATGTTCTCAGAATTGAAACGATAAAAAGCTGCCTCCTTTTAAAGATCTTCATCATAGCAAGAAAGTAAGAAGCCCATATTCAAATGATGAAATACACATTACCTAAGTTATAAAATAATCTAATATCAATACACGAAAAAAGTCACTGGGGTTGTCATTACCCAGCAATTAGTCCCTTCCCCAATAACTTGCTTGGGATATAATTGACATACATATAACACAAGTTTAAAGTCTACAATGTCTAAAGCAAGTTTAAGGCCTACAATGTGATGTTCTGATGCACATACATATCATGGAATGATTACCACAATAAGGCTAGTTAAAATACCCATCGCCTCATATAAGTAACTTTTTTTATAGTGAGAACAGTTAAGATCCACTCTTAGTAAATTTTAAGTACATAGTATCATTAACTACAGTCGCAGTAATTACAGCTAACATTACCTCTTCATCTGCTAATCCTTCCTCTTCCATGGCCACTTCTAATTTCTTCTGCCTTTTCAAAGAAAAAATAATTTAAATTTTAAATACATTCCTAACTATTATCATTTAAGAAATGTTCATTTATTTATTTGAGTTTACCACTTCAGTTTGCTATGCTAAAAAAAGATATCTCAAGTTGAATCAAAATAATCATTAAGAATAGTTTTCTTTCTCAAAATATAAATCCAACCCAGATTTCACTTTCTCATATTGGCCAAATGAAAAATTTGCTTCTAATGCTGCTTAAATCAATGATTAACAAAGGTGACTAATATTCTAGTAAGGAAAATGTTCTCTAATATGCAAACCACCAAAATCATTAACATTTATCAGTGTTTACATTGGAAGTATATAAAAGTGACTATAATGACTAAAAGTATAAATATTTTAGGTGGCTATCCCTGTTTGAACCCTGATTCTAATACTTATTATCTAAATGAGCTTGTGGAAGGCCTTCATTTAATGTCTAAGCTTGATTTCATAATCAGTCAATGAAAAAAGTTCAATGTAATTGAGTGTATTTTATTCTAATTCTTTGCAAACTGTACATTTAAAAAACCCCACTAACCACCAGAGCATTTGCTTTTCTATGTACAGCCAAGTCCAGTTATTCCTCATTTTTAGATGACATCACCAAAGTTAGTCAAGCTAAGCACTGCGGGGAGATGGGGAGGAAAAGGGAAAGGGCCAGAGGATGAAGGAACCAGTAACTACGGAGATGGTTGTGATACAAATTTTGCAACTCATTTCCAACTGAATATTCATCATTTTACTTCTATCATATTGGTTTTGCCTAGAGATAAACCTGAGTGAGCTCTTTCTGATTAGTTCTGGAGTACGTGAGAGTAAGACTAACTTTCCAGGATTTACCTACATGGGAACACAAGGGTTGAGGATTAAAATCATCATATACATTTTTTAGCATTTGTCATTTACAATATGCCTAAAGGTAAGCTCTTTCCTAACCCCTTATTCTTACAGAAAATTCATAAAAATATCTAATGGCTGTTCATCAATCAGTACCCCAAAGGCAATGATACCTAATGGCATGTTCTCTGACTACTTCCCCAACATTTCTAATAGATACCTTGGTGCGTTATCACACTGATTTTTATCTTTCATTTACACACTATTCTCTGAAGCCCAACCCTCAGAACGGAGTAAGCTCTGTGCCTGCCATCATGCTCCTCTGGGCCCCACATAGCCGCTTGTTGAATGATTCTGAGTTTTCTCCTCGGCAGACAGAATGCACAGTGGAGGAGGACCGCTAATCTGGGAGGGCCCATTTGCATACAGGCAACTTCATTCTCCCAAATCTCCACTGCCCCCTTTCCTCACTGCTTACCAAGACTAACACTTCAGGGAATCATCCCTTACTCTGGAGACAGAGGCAGTAACCTTCGTATGTTTCTACCATATCTAAACAAGAAGACCTGTGGCTTCTCTGGTACCTGAAAATAGTTTTCCTCCTAAATGTCCTGATACTTTGTTCTGATTGGTACTTTATTTGGGTTATGTATTTACTCAATTAGTTAAGCCTTAAAAATTCATCACATGTAGTCCTAAAGTATAAGCTTTGAGAAAATATGAGCTGTTTAATATGACTTCCATGGCACCAAGCTGAAACTGCTTCCCCCCAGTACCCCCCTTCTTGAAATAACAGCAGATACTTTCAGTCTTACTTCCCTTTGTTTGGAAAGAGGGCAAAACTTAATTACTGAAAGATTTCATCAAGAAAAGACAATGAGCCTTCAAAATTCTGATGCGTAACTTCAGTGTCTGCCTCCTGAAAAAGCAGTCTTTCTTTCCCTGATTCTCTTCTACTTCATTCACTCTCCCTTGGTGACTGGATCAATTCCAGAGACTTTCATTGTACTTACAATTAGTATAATTACTCATATGTTTGGATTCATTTCTAACTGATTGTGTGGTTTCTATTTGTGTCAACTTTTTGGCGTTTTACTTTTTCTTTTTCCCTTGCCTTATTTTGAACCAGGATTTTTTCCTCATTCCATTGTTTCCCTTCCACTAGTTTGGAAGTTATAAACTCTATTAGTCTGAAATGAATCAATCTTTACCTCTCTGTATGTTGTGCCTCTACTGTGGTGACACAAAGATCTCTAGAAACATTTTAATGATACTGCCCTCCTGACTGATAGTCCACTGCTGGAAAATATCTTAATTCTACTTTTAAAAATGTATAAGACATTATCATTATTGCTACAGTTTTTACACCATTTGTGTTGAGATTTATCCCCACATTTATATTTAGATCTGTTTGTGATCACTTTCTTTCAGCCTAAATTGAATCTTTTGGAAGTTTTGGTGATGGTGAATTTAGTTTAACCTGCTTCTACTCCAGCCTCTTTCCTCTCTTCCTTTAGGAACTCTGGTTAAAGATGTTAGCTCTCCTTGCTATTCTCCATATTTCTCAACTCTCATTCCTCTCTTTCTGCCTCTGCGTCTCTAGGTTAACTTCTGAATAATTACTTGTTTTATTTTCTAGTTCAATTCTCTGCTCAGCTTGGCTGATCAGTAGTGAGACCTGTCCAACATTTCATACCTAGCTAGGCGCCACTTTTGTCAATCTTTCTTGCTCCCAAGTTCTATTCTATTGTTGTCACGATCCTTGATTCAAGCCCTTTCTATGTGCCTGCACTACACGTCACTAGCCTTCCCTGTTTCTTATCTCTCCATGCACAATCCAGTCTGTACATGACAACTAAAGCACTTTTCTGGAGAAACACCGTGATCATGGATTGTGTTCAAAAATCCTCAGGCCTCTCTACTCCCATGAGAACAGTTACATTAGCAAAGCATCCTAGGCTCCCAAGGAAAGCTGAAATCCAGCTTGAGCTAGACTGGTTCTTGCTTGACCCAGCACCAAAGGCCATTTCCTCTGTCGGTATTATCCTTCCTCCTGCTCTTTTATCTCATTCTTCTCCCATTAATGCATGTGTAATTAAAACTCTTCCTTGAGAGCCCTGATAAATGCCACCACCATTTATGACACCCTCCCAGTTACTTTAGTCAAAAGCAATCTCTCCCTTCTTTGCCCTTCTCTTAGTGATGCTTTCCACTCTTTCATGTCATATTTATGGGCCTTATCTCCCTCTTCAGAGTTTTCTGAAGGCAAAATAACACATCGTTCATGTTTTTATTCCTCTACCTCTGCTTACACTCTATACATGTTTTGGATAATTAATAACATTAATTATTCATGAAGTATAAAGATAAATCATAATTTCATGGTTAGAAATGTTTTACTGAAGGTATTAATTGATGTGATTTAAGTATATGGGGGCACAGGGCAAGAAAAATTCTGCAAAAATAACTAGAGACACTGTCAGTACAGGAAACCTAAAAACAGCATACATGGATCCACAATATTTATATTATTAATGTTAATTATATTATTATTATTATATTAATTGTAATATTAATAAACATTTATACCCTACTTGCAACCTAACAGCTTATTAAACCAAACAGAAAATTCTGACCAGCCTTTACTATACCTGGTTTCTCTCTCTTCATGCTGTAGAATTAGGTTGCTATAAAAATTCTCCAATGTGAGCTTGGCCACGGTCACTCTCTCCCGGGTATGGTTGCTCATAGGAAAGGTGCTTGTAGTCCCTGCCGTCATTGCCATAGTAACCGAAACTGAAACAACATATAAACACAAATTGTTCAGTAGAAAAACACTTTCTAACCCTCATAATAAACTCTGGAGATGGTTTAATTTCTGCTAAGCAAAATTCTACCCTAATAGTTACGCTATCCAAGTCTTTCACATTATAAATAACACAATACCAGTAAAGAAAGAGGAAGCAGCAGAAATTATTTTCCTGTTGGTACCACCAGGGATGAATAAGAGTCAAGAAGCACCAGTCCACACACAACATGGACATATTTTATAGAAAAAGTTGTACTCAACGAGCATTCAAAACAAGAGGTTCAGGGGCACCTGGGTGGCTCAGTGGGTTAAAGCCTCTGCCTTCGGCTCAGGTCATGATCCCAGGGTCCTGGGATTGAGCCCCGCATCGGGTTCTCTGCTCAGCGGGGAACCTGCTTCCCTTCCTCTCTCTCTGCCTGCCTCTCTGCCTACTTATGATCTCTGTCAAATAAATAAATAAAATCTTAAAAACAAAACAAAACAAAACAAGAGGTTCGATCTATTCTGCTGTTGTTTTATTGATCACTAAATAAAATCCACAAGATTTTGTTACTACATATGCCTGCACTAAACATAAGTCCAGTTAAATAGTAAGAAGTAGCTTCTACCATATAAATTCTAGGAAACATGAAGCAGTTTATCAAATCTGCACATAAACGTCAATCTGAAGCAATTCTCACATATACAGGCTTTGCAGGTAGACTACTTTTTTTTTAAGATTTTATTTATTTATTTGACAGACGGAGATCACAAGTAGGCAGAGAGGCAGGCAGAGAGAGAGGAAGGGAAGCAGGATCCCCGCTGAGCAGAGAGCCCGATGCGGGGCTTGATCCCAGGAACCCGGGACCATGACCTGAGCTGAAGACAGAGGCTTTAACCTACTGAGCCACCCAGGCACCCCTGCAGGTAAACTACTTCTAAAAAGAAGCTCCTTTGGATGGAGGCTCTGTTGCCCTATTTCAGTCTGAATCCTATTTCATTTCAGAATGTGCTGTAACAAGGTCTGGTGTACTCCTCCAGACTGTGAGGTCCATTTCATTTCCAAACGACACTCAAATGCCCATAGGAGTCAGAAAACACAAATGAATCAAGCCAGGTAACAGCAGGGATGTTTTAGGACCTTAACTGGGCAATGTGTGTCTACTTAAAGCCATTCAAGTGCCAACTTCAAAAAACCACGGGCCAGCCAAATGAAGTACTGGTTTGAAGAAGATAATTTGGACAGTAAGACAAGGACTGTAGCAAAATGGCTGCTTCATGGGGGTGGTGAGGCAGACTGAACTGTGGTGGCCGCTGCTGGTGGGCAGTGACCCTAAGAGACTTGTCTCCTACAGTCTACAGTCTACATCAGGACCAAAAAAGACTAGAATGGTTTCATACAGCAAAGAGGTTTGTGCTTATCTAGATGGAGATCATAACAGACCTAGAGAAGATCCAGACTGCCAACAGCGAGCATCTAATATTGCACTATTAGCTGGAAAGCATTCCCCCAAACCTGACACCTACTCCCTAACTACGTGAAGATACAGACCCCTGAGTATGGACCTGAACTGCAGTAGACTCCAGGGATAATGGAATGAACAAAAGACCTTTCTTGTTCCTCAATGTCAAGCAAGTCGAGTATAGGTTGAAAGTATATAATTTAACTCTGACAAATTCCGGGTTCTACTTCCCTCTTACTGGCTTTATACCTCAATGAACTGTATAAGCCTCAAAGTCATTATGTCTAAACATGAATCTATTCTTTCAGCCTCACAAACTTGTCCTCTGCTGACTACTCTAAAGGTTTTTAGAACAAGAAGTTGATTATGCCACTTGTTTAAAATCATTCACGTCTCCTCATTGCCTATAGCAAATCAAATTAGCTTGGCATGATAAACAAAGGCAACTCGGGGACATTGAATGGTTGTGCCTATCAGCAATTGTATGATATCTTATTCACTGATTTCTCCTTTTTTCTCCAGAGGATTTAAGACAGTGGCCCTTCCTAAGCATGAGTGCGTCTCCTCCTCACAACAGCCCTGCAAAGTAAGGAACTGAGGCTCAGAAAAATCCCAAGGCTAGTGTGTCATGGAGTCAGGATCCAACTCTAGGAGCTGTCTCCAACTTGTCTGTCTAGCCTCTCTACTGCCCCGCCCCCACCCCTCTTCTCCCAACATACCAGCTCTTTCCTGCCTCCGAACCCTTGCATGATCTATCCCCAACCACTTCCGACCTTTAAGACCCAGTTTAGCTCAAGTCTTCCTGCGATCACCTCTCTAACATTCCCCAACAGAAGAGGCATACTATTTGGTACTCTGCCACGTGTGTTGCCTAGCACCTGTACCAGTAGGTCTCGGATACTGGTATTTAGCACTCATCCATCTCTTCCACTGAACTAGGGGCATGTCTGGGCAAGAATCTTCCTGTTCATTTTTGAGTATTCACCACAATAGCACTGTGTCTGACACATAGTAGGCTTTAATGAATGAATGGGTCAACCGGTCAAATGGGGGGTAGAGGAAGAACTGAAAGAATTAGCAAAAAATAAAGTACTCCATCAAGGTTGGCTAATATGCAACTATAAGAGAAGAAATTACTGAACTTAGGAGTCAGAAATTTTGAGATCTAATCCAGGCACTGCTGCTAACGATAGTAAGGTCTTATTCCAATCACTAGAACACTATGAACTCAAGAGGGGTTTTATAATATTTGTTTTGCTGGTTCACCGGCATTGTCTAAGGCCATCTGAGCTGATACGGAGCAAAGCCACAGTGGCTTATACAAATGTAAGACATTATTTGAGGCACCTAGTTAAATTTTTTAAATGTGCTAAATGGTTTAACATAATGCATATTATTTTTAAAAACAATAAAAAATAAAAACAAATGGAACTCAAGAATTATCATGGCCAAATGATTTTTGAGTACTGAGTTCTCACTCTTCTTGGAATGTTATCTAAGGCAATGCTGCCACACCATTTTTAGAAACCTCAGAATCACTGGATTCATGGTCTGTCCTTCAGGATCAGATGTAGAAAAGTCAAACAAAGAAAAGCAGAACAGGCAGGGTATACAGCAGACATCCTGAGTCCCACTTAATTGGGATTTGAGGATGGAGGGAAGGCTAAGGAAGATGGACGAGAAGTTGAGGAATTCAAATAAATTCAGGAAATCCAAAGTAAATGAAATTAAACACGTGTCTTATTTCAAGACTTCTCAGCATTTTAAATATGCTAACATGCATCTTAAGTGCTAAAAGGGGGGGAGATATAAAATTGGCAGTTGAATTCCAAGGAGCTTCCTTATGCATATAAGTTCATAGATAATGCTCATCAAATACAAATAAAGAACTGTTTTTTCAACATTTGGAGGTGGGAAAACTTAGAAGCTCCAACACAGAAATATCCAGGGACTTCAGAGGGTTTTCTCATTTGTCCAAAAGATCTGTATCTGATAAGGAATTTTCAAATTGGTTTGCCAGTTCCTAGGAGGAAAAAAGGCCAAGACCCAACTATGGCTGTTCATGTTTCTTTCAAAAAGCAAATGGTGAAAAAAAAAACCCAACCAACCAAAATCTTCTGTGGTGCCTCCTAAAAAAAGCATAAAGAAATCACACCTAAGTAATGCTTGCACAAGTCAGAAGGAAAGATGTGTGAAGAACTCAGGGTCTGGCCTTGGAAGACAGATTACTGGCTGTCCAGGGACTCGTGAAGAAAGCTCTGTTCTTCAGCTTCCAGAGATCCAGAGCAATCACATTCTGGAAGCTATGTTAGCCTAAAAGAGTTCACAAGGGACTGATATGCATGACATAATAGCAATTTACTGATTTACACAATAAGAAATTGAGCAACAAGGAACAGAGACTTGTATCTTTGGGCAAATGTATTCCAACCTTGTAGGCAAGCTAGATGTAAAGCCTTAATTAGGATCAGAAGATTGCTTGGTGAGCACGGCATCAAAACAAAGAGAACCATTATTCAATTTAAATGTTTAATGGCATCAGACTAAGGCAGATTCTAAAAAAACAAATAAATAAGAGATGGATCACTATCTTGCCCAAGGTACTTTAAAGTAGCTGGAGATGGCCAGCATCAAGCTCTCCTGCTGACTGGACTTTCCCAGAACGAAGCAAAATCGAGGGGCTAGATATGGGCAGAATTATTACTGAGCAAAACTTTGGGGGACATTTTTGTGAAACATAAAAAAAAATTGCTAGGGAATTCAAAACAATTCTAAACATCAGTAATTGTGTGCATCAACAGTACAGAGCAATATGAAGTTGTTTTAGATAAAAATGTAAGAACCTGAGGTCTTTATAAAAGAGGAATAAACACAGGGTCAGGTTTCTCCCATCATAAGATGACGTGATGAGTTTAACTCCAAAATCCAAAGGTGGATGTTGAGTAATGAAAAACAATTTCCAGACACCGTATCATCTAATAATGATTAAGTCCTTCTACTCTACTTATACATACATACCTGCAAGTACGTGTACTGTGTTTAAAAAATAAATCAGAGCAAAACCTATTCATCTTTGTATTCGTCTTTGTAATGAAAGTATTACAACACCGGACAAAGTGCTGAGCACACAGTAGGCTTTCAGTAAATGATGGTAACAGAACTCAAATTTAATAGAGTTGAAATTTATGTTTTGTACATAATAGTTTTCTTTAGATTAAAAACTACAGAATCATTTAGTGTTAGGTTAACTTCAGAAAAAAATCCTCCTTGAGAGAGACAATTGCAGAAAAAAGCCAAAATCCCACCCTTAGTCTTGATTAAATAATGCCCTTTAGAAATTAGCTTTAAAGACAAGAAAAAATAATTTCCTTCTAACTAGATACAAATTGGCTTTAAAAATTTCAAATTGAACAAAACCAACAACAGAAGTGAACAAATTATTACAAAGAATGATCTAAATGACTGGCACTTATTATATTGCAAATTTATTCCTCTAATGGATTTAACACTGTCCTTTGTCTTTTACTGAAGCCCTTTCTTTAGTCAGAAAAAGAACAGGATACAATTTGCAAGTCTAGAATTCCTGGACTGATAAAAACAACACTAGGTGCCCTTGAATTTCCTGTTCACGTGTTTTCGCCAGACTCCCCTATTCATTAATGGAGACACTACCAATAGTTAAGTCCAACATTCTTTCGTTTATCAAGCCTGGGGAAAGGAGATAACAAATCTGGCACTTAAGCTACCTATAAATAGATGTGTCTCCAACCATTTACCATCAAATTTCTAAAGTAGGAAAGCAGAACTGTTTTACCTGACTGGCCAAACACACTACTTAACTGGGGATTTCACCTTAGTTTCCACTACTACGTATCAGAGGAACGAGTATCCTGAATGCTACTGTATTGCCTTGGAGTATAAAAACTTTTCTAAATGCATTTAGTCACAACTGTAATGCCCCAAGCTACAACGGGTCCTCACATTGGATACTGTATATGCTGGGTCCCTAAGGATAGAGCAGCCACAGTCTCTTTCCCCTGGGCAGTATATTCAGAAGAGCAAGAAATTCAGTCAGGTGAAGGCTCAAGTTCCAGTACTCACTCTACCTGGTTGTATTATTTCCAGCTCATATATACTGCGGATTTATACCATGTGCCAGCACTGCACACATTACTGAGAATACTAAGAAGGATAAAATATAGTCTCTGCCTTAGGGAGTCCACCATCTTATGGGCATGCAAAGAAGGGAGAAATTAGCTCTCCAAGGGTTTAAGAGTAGTCAAAGGTTTTATAGAGGAGGAAATACTTGAACTGAATCTTGGGGTGGGTGGGGAGGAGTAAGGGTTCACAAGTCAGATGGACAGGTCAGAGTAGGAAGAGGTGTAAGGGTCTGAAACAGACTGACATACAGAAGTATAGACATGGCTTTAGTATATTCAGTGAAACAGCAGAAGATGAAGGTGGAAGGGCAAGTAGGAGTCATGATAAAATATCTTTCTGTCATGTTAAAATATACTAAGCACAAATGGGAGCCATTCAGGGCTTTTAACTAAGTAAAAAGTAGTGGCCAACAAATAACATTTCCTGAGGGCTTATTACTCAAGTATCAAGAACTCTGCTAAGAATGGTGTATGTTTTAATGCAGCCAATCCTCCTGTCACCAACAAGACTATAAATTTTTTTAATACTTTATTTATTTACTTATTTGACAGAGAGAGATCACAAGTAGGCAGAGAGGCAGGCAGAGAGAGAGAGAGAGGAGGAAGCAGGCTCCCTGCTGAACAGAGAGCCCGATGTGGGACTCGATCCCAGGACCCTGGTATCATGACCTGAGCTGAAGGCAGAGGCTTTAACCCACTGAGCCACCCAGGTGCCCGACCAACAAGACTATAAGACCTGAACTTGGGGCGCCTGGGTGGCTCAGTGGGTTAAGGCCTCTGCCTTCAGCTCGGGTCATGATCCCAGGGTCCTGGGATCGAGCCCCGCATCGGGCTCTCTGCTCGGCGGGGAGCCTGCCTCCCCCTCTCTCTGTGCCTGTCTCTCTGCCTACTTGTGATTTCTGTCTGTCAAATAAATAAAATCTTAAAAAAAAAAAAAAAAAGACCTGACCTTTACCACCCACCTGTATGTACCTACCTACCTTTGTCCCACATTTTCCTTAAGTTCTTTCCAGGTTATCTCTCAGCTCAGGCAAAGACCTAATGGGCACAGCATCCCATGAGAGAAACCAACACTACCCCTCAAGCTATAACAACTGCCATGGGGAAGAGCTCCAGAGGCCCAGACCACCCAAACCAGTTTGAACTTATCCACTGACTCACACCTGTGCAGACGGACCCAGGAGTGACCCCCAGTGACCTCTACCTCATTATCATGCTAAATTCTCCACCCAAGGAGGAGCACAAGCCTCATTAACACAATGTACAATGTATGTCTAGGCATGTTTCTTTGAGGCACATGTATGACCATATGGCTGCCTCTACATACAATGACAAGGACCCCCTTTCTAAACACTCATCCTAACCCTAAATAAAAGGAACCCGTTCATCCTTGCTTGGTGAATCACAGCTTTGGAAGTTATTCCCTGTGACCTCCTTATTAGGTGCAAATAAAGTTGATTTTGTATGACAACTCCACCTGATGTAGTTTCTATGTATAAGTCACCAGGGAGCTAACTCATGTTGTTCGGTTACATGTTAGTTCAGTTATATAACTCATGTTAGTTCGGTTTACACCTCTCAAATCCTATCCATTTGGCACTTCAGATGGAATATGCTAGTACAGGGAGGATGGCAAAAAAAAAAAAAAAAAAAGGCTGGGAGTAGATTTGATTGAAGGGATATAAATCAGGTTAGGGGGATGCAATAATACATAGTCATGGATTACGAACTTGTGGCCCGCAGTCGTATTGTGCTTAGCTTGTACTGTGACTCAGAAATTAGAAGACTTTGGGCCACTTGGGTGGCTCAGTGGGTTAAGTCTCTGCCTTCAGCTCAGATCATGATCTCCGGGTCCTGGGATCGAGCCCCACATCGGGCTCTCTGCTCAGCAGAGAGCCTATTTCCCACCCCCTCCCCCCGTCTTCTGCTCTGCCTACTTGTGATCTCTCTCTCTGTCAAATAAGTAAATAAAATCTTAAAAAAAAAAAAAAAGAAAGAAAAAGAAATTAGAAGACCTCACATAAGAATTCAGATTTTTGGTCCTCTTGAAAAATCAGCTCAGTTAGATATGAGCCCACATTACTGCCTGGAACAGAGAGGCAGCTGCCCCCTTGCAATACAGGACATCCTGCACAAGTCCACCAAATTTCTACTCCCTTTTGCCCAGCATCCTCCACACAATTTATTACCTGACTGCTTCTGGTTAGCAGCCGAAATCACAGTCTTTGGTTTAGTATGAAAGAATGAGGGCCTAACTTAAGATAGTAGCAGAAAAGATTAAAAGAGGGGCTCAGATATTCAGAGGGAAAGATGAAATCTATAATTACCTCTGGGTTTCAGATTGGATGAGTGGGTAAATGGTGATAGCTAATAAGAATAGGAATTATAAGAAGAGCTAATGTGGTAGGAAAGAAAATAAGTTTAAGTCTGATTCCGAGTTATGTCACCAGACTTAGTTTAAAATTTAGGCTTTAAAATGTGAACTCTAAAGATTTACATTTAGAGATGGAAATGTTCCTGAAAGTAGCAAAGAGAAGAGGATGAAGAACAACATTCATAAAATACCTAAGAATACCTTGATCAAGAAAAAAACCGTTAGCCTTTTTATGAGGAAATTTAATCATTGTAGAAGAAGGGAAGATTTATTCAATTAATGGGTTGGAACAACTGGTTATTATTTAAGCAAGCCAGATGTTCATTCCCTCCAATGGGCAAAATAAATTCAAATGGTTCAAAAGTGTGACCATAAAAACTAAAGAGGGAAGAAAAAGGAAAGAAAAGAGGAAGTGAAGTAAAAAGAAAAGTTTAACTTAAAAAAATTACAAGAAATATTGATGAGTAATTATCTGATCTTTGAATTGACAGAACTGTATTTTTAAAATCACAATAAAAATAATGCTACAGGGCACCTGGGTGGCTCAGTGGGTTAAGCCTCTGCCTTTGGCTCGGGTCATGATCTTAGGGTCCTGGGATTGAGTCCTGCATTGGGCTCTCTGCTCGGCGGAGAGCCTGCTTCCCCCCTCTCTCTGCCTGCCTCTCTGCCTGTGACTTCTCTCTCTGTGTGTCAAATAAATAAAATCTTTAAAAAAAAATAATGCTACATATTCATTACATAAAAACTTGGAGTCTACATATATAGATGTCAAACAAGAGTAAAAGACAGTATTTGGGGGAAAAAAACTGCAAAATAACAGCATGTATTTAAAGTATATATTGAGGGGCACCTGTGTGGCTCAGTCGTTAAGCATCTGCCTTGGGCCCAGGTCATGATCCCAGGGTCCTGGGATCGAGCCCCGCATTGGGCTCCTGGCTCGGCAGGAAGCTTGCTTCTCCCTCCCCAACTCCCCCTGCTTGTGTTCCCTCTCTTGGTATGTCTCTCTCTGTCTCTCTGTCAAATAAATAAATAAAATCTTAAAAAAAAAAAAAAGTATATATTGAAGTATAAAGGTATATCTTAAAAATAACAAATTCATTTCTTAAAATATATGAAAAGCTTGTAAAATGGCTTTTTAAACATTAAAATTGTAAAGGGAAAATAAGGACCCTAATAATAAAGAAATAATACTGATGGACAATATATAAATAAAAATAGCTAACATCTAGAAAATGTTCAATTTTCCCAAGTAAATCAAGGATATGGAAACTTTAAAATAATACATATGTTCCCTATGTGAAAATAGCCATAATTTAGGGGGAGACACTCTTGGTCCAGGCTATCATGAGATGACTTTCTCATACACCATGTGTGTTTGTGTGTAGTTTTCTTGCAGTTTTACTGAGATGTAAATGACATATAATGTTTTGCAGTGTTAACACATACCAAGTAATGACGTGATACATAGATACAATATATGCCCACACCATGAAATGATTACCACAGTAAGGTTAGTTATCTATCACACTGTATAGTTAACAATTTGTGTGTGTGTGGTGAGAATTTTTAAGATTTACTCTCTTAGCAACTTTTTAATGTACAGTACAGTATTGTTAACTATAATCACCATGCTGGACAGCACATCACCAGAATTTGTAACTGAAATTTTGTACACTTTTGCCACCTCTGCCCGTTCCTCCTCCAACTGCTCTTACCCCTGGGCTCACGGCAACCACTAATCAAACTGCTATTTTTATAAGTTCGATTTTTTTTAGATTCCACATATAAGTGAGATCATACAGTATTTGTCTTTTTCTGTCTCATTTATTTCACTTAGCCTAATACCCTCAAGGTTTATCTATGTTGTCACAAGTGGCAGGCTGTCCATTTTTATGGCTGAATGATATTCTATTATATTGAAATACCATATTTTCTTTATTCATTCATCCATCAGTAGACACTTAGGTCGCTTCCATGTCTTGGCTATTGTGAATATGCTGCAATGAACACAGGGATGCAGCTCTCTCTTTGGGACAATGATTTCATTTCATTTGGACAGATATCAAGAGACGGAATTACTAGAACATAGAGTAGTTCTATTTTTAGTTTTGGGGGAACCTCCATACCAATTTATATTTCAACCAACAGCATATAAGAGTTCCTATTTTTCCATATCCTCACCAACACTTGCTATCTCTTGATAATACCTATCCTAACAGGGGTGAAGTAATATCACACAGTGGTTTTCATTTGCATTTTTCTGGAGGTTAGTAGTATTAGCCACCTTTTAATTTATGTGTTGGCCATCCGAATATCTTCTTTGGAAAAAAAAGTTTATTCAAGTCTTTGTCCATTTTTAATCAGATTATTTGCCCTTCTTGCTACTGAGTTACATGAGTTCCTTATATATATTAACCTATGTCCTGAGCTTTTTCTTTGTTGGGAGATTTTTTTTTTTAGAATCTTTTTTTTTTTTTAAAGATTTATTTTTTTTTTTGACAGATAGAGATTACAAGTAGGCAGAGAGGCAGGCAGAGAGAGAGAGAGGAGTAAGCAGGCTCCCAGCCAAGCAGAGAGCCCGATGCGGGGCTCGATCCCAGGACCCTGGGATCATGACCTGAGCCGAAGGCAGAGGCTTTAACCCGCTGAGCCACCCAGGCGCCCCTGTTGGGAGATTTTTGATTACTGATTCTATCTCCTTACTTATTACTGATCTGGTCAGATTTTCTATTTCTTCAGGATTCGGTCTTGGTAGATTATATGTTTACAGGAATTCATCTATTTCTTCTAAGGCTATTCAATTTGCTGGTGCTACGTTGTTCACTGTAGTTTCTTAGGATCTTTTGTATTTCTATAGGATCAGCTATAATATCTTCTCTTCATTTCTATTTTATTTGAATCCTCTTTTTTGCTTGGTTAGTCTAGCTAAAGGTTTCTCACTTTTACCTTTTCAAAAAACCAACCAAAAGTTTTGTTAAACTTTTCTATTATTTTCCTCATATCTACTTACTTCTGCTCAGGTCGTTATTAATTCCTTCCTTCAGGTAACTTTGGGCTTAGTTTATTCTTTTTATTGTAGTTACTTGAGGAGTAAAGCTAGGATATTAGAGATCTTTCTTTTTTTCTTAATGTAGGCATTTATCACTATAAACTTACTATAAACTCTTAGAATCACCTTTGCTGCATCCCATAAGTTTTGGTATGTTGGGTTTCCATTTTTCACTTGTTTCATATTTAAAAATTTTTTTCTTTTGATTTCTACTTTGACCCACTGGTTGTCTGGGGGTGTGTTGTTTAATTTTCATGTATTTGTGAATTTTCTAGCTTTTCTTCTATTACTTACTGATTTCTAAGTAATCATTTTCACACCATTGTGGTAAGAAAGATACTTGATATAATCCCTGTCTTCTTGAATTTGTTAAGACTTGTCTTGTGGCCTGTTGGATGGCATGTTTTGTTTTAGTCTGTTAGGTCCATTTGGCCTAGTGTTATTCATATCTGCTGTCTGCTTATTGATTCTCTGTCTGAATGATCCACTATTGAGAGGGGGAATTAAAGTCCCCAACAATTATTGCATAACTGTTTATTTCCCTTTAGTTCTGTTAGTATTTGTGTTATAGATTAGGCACTCTAATGTCAGGTGCATAATTATTTATGGTTGTTATATATGCTTTATTTTTAAGATTTTATTTATTTATTTGACAGAGATCACAAGTAGGCAGAGAGGCAGGGAGAGGGGGAAGCAGAGAGCCCGATGTAGGGCTCGATCCCAGGACCCTGAGATCATGACCTGAGCTGAAGGCAGAGACTTTAACACTGAGCCACCCAGGCGCCCTGGTTGTTATATATTCTTAATTAACCCCTTTATCGTTACATAATGACCTTCTCTGTCTCTTCTGACCATGTTTACCTTAGTTTATTTTGTCTGATTTAAGTTTAGCTATCCCTTGCTTTCTTTTGATTTCCATTTGCTCGAAATAACTTTTTCCAACCCTTCACTCTTGGTCTATGTGTGTCCTTAAAGCTTAAATGAGTCTCTTGTAGACAGGACACCATTGGATTTGTTTTTAATTCTTTCCGTTATTCTGTATCTTTTGATTGGAGAAATGACAGATAAGGGCTTAATACTGTCATTGTGTTGTTTTCTGTTTTGTATATCCTTTCTTCTTTGCCTCCTATTTTGCTACTTGTTTTATGAATAACGACTTTTTCTTTTTTCGGCAGTATGCTTTGACTCCTTTATGATAGTCTTTTGTGTTTCTACTATAAGTTTTTTGTGGTTATCATGAGGTTTACATTGATAACATCCTATTTTTTTATTATTATGTTCAACTAGCCGATGTATAGTGTTATCAATAGTTTACATCCTATTTTAAGCTAGGAACAACTTAACTTTAGTAGCTGGCAGACACTTCACACTTTGACTTCTCTACCCCTCATATTTTAGGTTATTGGTGCTTTAATTTATATCACTTTGATATTGTATATTCAGTAATAAGTTTTTATAGTTATGCTTATTTTTGTAAAATGCTTATTTTTAAACTAGGGTTGTGAATTATGTGCCACCATTACAACATTTAAGAATGTGACCAGTGGGGGCACCTGGGTGGTTCAGTTGGTTAAGTGTCTGCCTTCAGCTCAGGTTACGATCCCACGGTCCTATGATCGAGCACTGCATCAGACTCCCTGCTCAGTGGGAAGCCAGCTTCTCCCTCTGCCTGCTGCTCTCCCTGCTTGTTCTCTCTCTCTCTCTGTTAAAAAACATAAATAATCTTAAAAAAAAAAAAAAAAGAATGAGACCAGTGAGTTTTTACACATTCACATGTTTTTATGATATTAATTAGAATCCTTTTATTTCTACTTGAAGAACACAACTTTAATATTTCCTATAAATTACGTCTGAGGTAATGCTTTTGTTGATTCGGAAAGTCTTTATCTCTCATTTGTAAAGGACAGCTTTAGGGCATAGTATGCTTGGTTGACAGGTATTTTTCTTTCAATATTTTGAATATAACATCCATTTACTCCTGGACTGCAAGGTTTCTTTTAAGAAACCACCTATAGTCTTATGAGGGCACCCTTGTATAAACAAGTTGGTTTTCTTTTGCTGCTTTCAAAATTCTCTTTTTTTCTTTGACTTTTGACAATTTATAATGTATCCTGGTATAGCCCTTTTGGGTTCAATCTATTTGAGATTCACTACACCTCCTGAATCTGGATGTCCATTTCTGTCCCCAAGTTTGGAGAGTTTGCTGCCTTTCTTTATTACTTTAAGATTTTATTTTATTTATTTGGGGGTGGGGGGAAGAGCAGAGGGAGAGGGACAAGCAGACCCTGTGCTGAGAGTGCTGCCCAACACGGGGCTTGAGGCTTGATCTCAGAACCCTGAGATCAAGACCTGAGCTGAAACCAAGAGTTGGAGGCTTAACCGACTGAGACACCCAGACACCCCTCTCATTCTTGCTTTAAAGACATTTCTGTCCCTTTCTCTTCTGGGTATGCATAATAATATATGTATTCATAATATGTATTTGCATTTCCTAATTGTGTCTTTTTTTTTTTTCTTTTAAAGGAAAGGTCAAGCAAAGCTTTATTTTATATTTTTATTTACTTGACAGAGAGAAATCATAACTAGGCAGAGAGAGAGGAGGAAGCAGGCTCCCTGCGGAGCAGAGAGCCCGATGCGGAGCTCGATCCCAAGACCCTGAGATCATGACCTGAGCCGAAGGCAGAGGCTTTAACCCACTGAGCCACCCAGGCGCCCCCTAATTGTGTCTTATAAGTCTGTGGACTTGTTTCACTCTTCTTTTTTCCTATATTTCAATTCACTAATTCTTTTCTCTACGTTGTTAAGTCTGTTACTGAAGCTCTCCATTGAATTCTTGAGTTCATTATATTCTTCAGCTCTAGAATTTCTGGTTTTTTTTTTTTAATAGTTTCTATCAAAAAGCTTTGTTGAACTTTTCATTTTGTACATGTACTGTTTTCTGACTTTCATTTAGTTGGGTGTCTGTGTGTTCTTGTAGTTTACTGAGCTTCTTTAAGAGGATTATTCTGAATTCTTTGTCAGGTAGTTCACAGACTCTATTTCTTTAGGGTCAATTATTGGAGCTCTATTAGTTTCCTTTAATGGTGTCATGTTTACCTGATTCTTCGTGTTCCTGGATTCCTTGGGTTGGTATCTGCCATTTAAGTAATTGGTCTCTTCTCCCAGATTTTATAGGTTTAGCAGGGAAAGACCTTCAGCAGTCAGCTCAGCTTGGAATATTAGACAGATCAGCTGGTACTAGCTATGGGCAGGCAGGGCTTCCTATCAGGGTCTCTAGTTGGGTGAGGCCACTACCCATGCTCTGAAGTCAGGGTGGGTGCAACTACCTGGTTCTGTGGTTGGGTGAGTCTGCTGACTGGGTTCCACATTCGAGCAAGGGCAGTAGGAGGGCTCCCGGATCAGGTGGAGCTGCTGGCTGTGCCTGCAATCAGGTGGGGCCACTAGCTGGATTCTACAATTATCTCTGGTCAAGTGAGGTCACAGGCTGTGTTCCCTGGGATGGTGGTACCACTGTGTGGACTCCCAGATTGGGCAGGGCTATGGCCTGGGCTTTGCAATCACTCCTGTTTGGGTGGGGTCTCAGACTGTGCTTTCCCGATTGGATGGTGGCTCTGGCTGGTCTCCATGCTGAGGAAGGCTGCAGACAGGTCTTTGTGCTTAGACAGGCTTCTGGCTATGCTCTGGAATCAAACAGACTATATAGGCTGTGCCCCAAGTTTGGGCAAAGTCTCAGGTTACACTTCACAATCAGGTAAGCTGTTGGCTGTGCTCCATCCACTCTTGGAGAAGATTGCTGGCTGAGTTCCCTGGTTGGGAGGGGCTCTGTTTTTGTTCTATAGTTAGTTGGGCTAGAAATTGTGCTCTGCAAATGGACAGGGTTGCTGTCCAAGCTTCCTCACCAGGTGAGGCTGCAGGCTATGCTCCCACTTGGACAGGTCACTGGCTGGCTGGGCTTCCTGCCTGGGGGAGGCAGCAGGCGGTATTCAACAATCAGGCAGAGCCATAGTCTGCACTCTGTTGCAGGGCAGGACTGTAGGGTGGGCTCAGCAACCGGGTAGTATCACAGACTGGGCTCCAGAGCTGTCCAGGCTCACTGCTCAGGTTCCCAGGTTATGCGATGTCAGAGGCTATACTAAATAGTGTACTCGCCAGGGCTGCTGGCTTGGCTCCCTGCCCAAGCGGGCTGTAGGATAGGCCCTGTGGCTGCAGTTTCTTTGGCCAGATGGGAATGGAGGCTATACTCAGCATTTGGACAGAGTTGTGAATGCCCTGACCATGTGGGGCCACAGAACACGCTCCATACTCAGTATGGCTTGTTGGCTGGGCCCAAATAAGGCAGATCTATCAATCAAGCTCCCTAATAGACAAGGCCACTGATTTGGCACTACAGATGGGCAGAGCAGCTGGCTGCGGTCTCTGCTCGGGCACCACTGTGAACAGAAATCTGGTCCACCAAGATCTGAGCACTGGGTGGTATATCCCCGGCCTCCTCCTCTATCTGATCCCCAGTAGTAGAGCCTTGCAGATTTTCCCAGTAAGCCCTGGGAGGTAAGACCAAAGTGGGCATCCCTGGGTGTATCCCACAAGGCCAGAAGAGCTGGATATCCACCTTGGGCTCTCCTTTCCACTGGAAAAGCCATAGGCCCAGGGGGCCCTTTTCCGTACAGAACTGTGCCGGCCAGCACGGCAGGAGGTGGGGGGCAATGAGGTCAGAGTATGTGGTCCTTCTCAGTCTCTGTCATACAGGGGGTTGCTTCAGCCTCATACCTAGGTTCTGGGATTATTACAATGGTCTTGTCTATAGGTAGCTGTTAGTTGGTCTTATGAAGGAGGCTGAAGTTGGAAACAATCTATGTTACCACCTTGATGATATCACTCCCTGTGCTTATGTTAACTGATAGGAATATAATCCTTTTGGTAGGGAGTATAGCAATTGGTATGAAGAAACTTAAGGTTTGTAGGGGTTTGTTGACATAAAAATTTTACCTTTAGGAATCTATCATAAGAAAATAATAAAAATTGCAGCAAAGATTTATAGAATTGTTTTTTTTTAATATTTTATTTATTTATTTGACAGACAGAGATTTCAAGTAGGCAGAGAGGCAGGCAGAGAGAGAGAGGAGGCAGCAGGCTCCCTGCTGAGCAGAGAGCCCGATGCGGGGCTCGATCCCAGGACCCTGGGATCATACCTGAGCTGAAGGCAGTGGCTTTAACCCACTGAGCCACTCAGGCGCCCCTATAGAGTTGTTTTTAAATCAAAGCGTTATTTAAAATAGCAAATAAAACAAATGATTAAAACTAGGTGAAATGATTGATGGAATGATGATAGCATGAAATACCACAGAAATACTGAAGAAAATTTCCCCCCAAAAATTTAACATGAGAAATAATACAAAGTAAACAGGATACAAAGCTCTATCTATAAGTTAAAATATGAACTCAGTGATATGGAAAAAGGGGGGGGGTAAATTATGGTATAAAATTATGGATAGTTTAGATTTTGTCCTTTATCATTTTTTAAAGATTCTAATTTTCCGATAATGGGAAAACAATGATTTTTATAATAAGAAAAAAGAAGCACTTCAGAGTAATTGTGTGAGGACAGACATGGGAGCAGTAAAAGGGAATTAAACTGAATTTTTCAGCCCACAAAGGTGGTTTTCCAGGTACCACTGTACTTGGGAGTTTTTTCCTATGAACCAAATTCTTAGTTCTGGTTTAGTGGAGGATAATGAGGAACAGCAAAAAGAGTCTGAGTCATGGAATAAAGTTAAATACAAACCACAAGACTAATGAGAATTCTGAGAAGTTTTCCAGTCATATCCTATATTTCTTTTTAGGAAAACAGATTTTTAGTGGTTTATACTCATGCATGTTTACAAGGGCTCAAACTGTTTGTCACTCTTTTAACTAGCTTGTCTACGGGACTCCGAAGGCCCATCTCAAAATCAAAACACAAGGCAGCACAAGTCTTACCTCAATTAACTTCATGTCTTATTTAAGGTAAGGGAACTACTCCAAAATCATAAGAGACAAAATGAAGGCTCTAGCTTCAAAGATCTCCACACCCCCCTTTACTCCTTCTTTAAAGGAGATACAGCCTGATTCAAAGCACCAGTATAACCAAACACCTATTTTGTGCTAAAAGGTGAAGGTTTGGTGTGACCAGAGAAAAACCTATGGAATGGTGAGAGGTGGTGTGATGCACTGTAAAGGAAAGGGGAGCAGCTCATACACTTCCACGCTCAGTGGTCCAACTGGAAGAAGCTGCTCATCTTTGAATTCCTGCCTTTCACTTTCTTAAAAGTAAGTGTCTAAGAGGAATGGGAATGGGAACTGGAACGGGAACGGGGGGGAGAGAGAGAGAGAGAAAGAAACAGACTGACCTCCCCACCCAAAATGAAACCTAAAAATAGGCTTCAGTTTAAGTGAGGGTGTAAAATATGAATTTTCCAGAAATGACTTTGATTAAAAATATAAGCTCATGGTTGAATTTTCCCATTCACTCAAAAATATTCAAAGCTTCTACATCACTGAAGAGGTTCAAGAGAGATGTAGATTCCTTTATTGTACCAATTCCTTTTATATTCCCTAATTTTAGTTTTAAAATTATTACTGTGTTCTCTTGTTCACTGTTCCTTTTCAAACAACAACCACTCACTGAAAGAGATCAGACTGATCTAACATCCTAAGAGGCAGAAGCAGCAATTCTTTTTGAGGGAAAAAATTGGATTAGACTAAAAATAAAACATGGTATCACCAAGTTTACAATTTTAAGATGTAAGTAGCTCTGAGTTACTTTTAGCTATTTTGAGTCATTTAAACTCTCCCAAGAGGCTTTTTGACCATCACAAGTGACCACCAAAAACTGCTCCCAGCTAAAAGCAGACATACCACGTGACTCATAAGATTCAGATATTGTGTTAAACACTCAGATTACTTGCCTTCTGCAACCGTGAGAAAATCCAGAAGCTACTTCACCTCATTTAAGGCACTTAAATCTTTAAGGCAGAAAAAAATGTTTTTAGTGCTACTGACCTTTATAATTAATACCTGAACAGCTGATTAGCTAAGTACCAAACAGGGTCATACCATTTGATTGACTTGTGGTCTTTAGAACACGATTCCGGTCTATTTGGAAAACAAATATAGGCGAGGGAAAAATATGCCTAAGATGGAATAAAAAGTAAACTGTATAGTTTGTTGTCATCAAGGATATCCTGTAATTCAAGTGGGTAGACTGGCAAATCCTTCCATAAATCAATTTATGAGTTCAATTCTGTTCAGTATTTTTCTGGATTTCACTAAAGGTCTAAGGTGGCAAATTTAGTTCAGCAACACGCAAGACTGTTAGAATCACAGCACCCAACAACAGAAGCTGTATTATGTAATCCATCTCCTCATTTTACAGAAGTGCGGCCCACAGTCATTTGGCTACCTGGTGGACAAGCCTGAACAAAACCAGTCACTCGACCTTCCGCTGGTGCTCCCAACCTAGCGGGAGAGTCCACGGTGCGGCGGCACCTCTGAGACTCTGTATTACCCTGTGGAGAAGCTGGCTCTCAGGACACTGACACCCCGGGCCAAGTTCTGTACTACATGGCGTCCATGAGATCTAACACTGATGTCCAAGTCCAATGCTAAATCACTATTTACTTTCTTAGGATTAGATTTGTGGATCAAATAACTGGTTTCGGACTGCTTTTCAGATGATGGAAGAATGACATTTTTACTCTAAACTTTCTAATAAACCCCAAATATTATGACTAAAACCTTCTTGAAAGTGATTAGGATTTCGATTACAGACGTTAACTGCCATGAAGTGAACAAAATTCAGCCGGGGACCCACCTCTACCTATGATGATTTCCTCATAAAAATATTCCCCGAAGTGAGGTTTTCAAAATCTTAGATACCACATGGAATCACGGGCATTCCTTGTCCATGGCAGCTGAGCACGAGGACAAAGATAAGTGTACATACATCCAGTTGTCTGGATTCTGCCCTAGGTATTCTATAACATGAAATAAGATCTCTAAAATATAAAAATGTACTTTTTTCTTTCCAAACTGGAAATACCTTTTTTCTATTTATGAAAGCAAAACGTTTCCTGTAAAAATGTGAAAATATCCGGAAGTATATAAATTGCAACACGAAAGTGACCTCACACTCCTACCTCCCATACCAGCCAGTTTTAACTGTTGGGTGCCAGACTGGTGTTCCACTGCCTGGATTTAAATTCTGGCTCTGTCACTGGCGAACTCTGAGCTCTCAGGGTGTCAGTGTCCTTATCTACAAAACAGAGACAATGACAGTGTGCAAGAATTAATAACTAGTGTTTATTAAGTACTTTATGAAGTGTAGGTATTATTCCGAGCACTTAAACCATATTAACAAATTTTAATAAAGTAGCTGACGGGTAGACATTAGAGCACTGAATAGTGCCTGAGCCTTAGTCACCTGCTCACTGAATGTCAATGGTTGTTCTGATGACCTTCCCAAACCTTAACATGTACACACACAAACACACACACACACACACACACATACGCACACACACACAGACGGTTTTAATACAAATGGGCTCCTATAAACTGCTCTGTAACTCAGTTTTTCCCTATTTTAACATAAACAGACCCACTTTATCTTCTTTAGGGAGCATACCGTAATAACATTTTCCAACATACAGTGAGTTGCTTTGTGCTTTGTGTATCATCTCATATAACCCTCATATGAACCCTAAAAAGCATGTGCTATTTATTATTATTCCTACATAGACAGGAGGAAAGAAAGATTCAACTGGGCCACGTAACTTGCCCAAGATCATATAGCTAACTGTGGTGGAACTGGGATCTGAACTTAGTGACCACAGTGCTCTCCATTCTCTATAGTGCCCTACTTTTAAACCAATGTCCACTAACAGACGCTTAGATGGCTTCCATTTTGGGGAGGTATTTTTAGCAATGCTGCAGTGAATATACTCAGATCACAGACTGCACACTCTTTCTCTTATTTCCTTATTGTATTCTTCTGGTATGCAATTGCTGAGTCAAAGAATATTCACATTTTAAATTTTGACACACAAGGCAATATTCCCTTCCAGAGAGATAGTGCCAACTAACATCTACAGATACATGAAAGAGGCAACACTGGGTACCATCCATCTTTTTAATCTTTGCCAGCCTGATGGGTTTAAAAAAAAATCCTACTGTTGTTTATGTATTCCTTTGACTAAAATGAGGTAAGAGTATTTTCATATATTTTAAATATTTCTTCTTTTCTAAGCTGCCTGACTTAAGTTCCTTGCCCACTTTTGTATTGGAAGATTCATTCTTTAATAAAGTGAGACTATATTTTAACAATATAATTATCATAGCCCAGTTTTAGTATTTTAAATAGCTTAAATCATACCTTAATGCCAATATTTAAATAATTTTGGTTTATAAAACTTACCAAAAAAGTCAAAGAATGCTTTAGTTCATGTAGGAATTATAGTCATTACATTAGAAGCAGGGCACTTTCCTACAAATCAGTAAGATCAAGTCAAAACTATTATCACACAACTCACAGGTTGAGGATGTAAGTAGAAAGAGTTTTCCAGACTAAATAAGATTTTCCATTACTGGGATATGACATTAAGATGCTATTATTCAAAGACAAATACCATATGATTTCACTTATTTGTGGTATTTAAGAAACAAAACTGATGAACAAACCGTAAGAGACTCCTAAATATAGAGAACAAACGGAGGGTTGTTTGAGGGGAGGTCAGTGGGGGAGTGGGGTAACTGGGTGATGGGCATTAAGGAGGGCATGTGATGTCATGAGCACTGGGTATAATATGCAACTGATGAATCACTAAATTCTACCCCTGAAAGTAATATGTTAACTTGAATATAAATAAAATCTAAAAATAGTGAAAACAAAAAGACCCTATTGTTTGGACCCTATTTATTTAGGCCAGCATATATAATTTCTTTTTTAAAATGATGCCAGTTGGGTGCCTGGGTGGCTCAGTAGGTTAGGCATCTGCCTTCAGCTCAGGTCATGACCTCAGGGTCCTG
Organism: Meles meles; assembly: GCF_922984935.1. Lineage (NCBI taxonomy): Eukaryota > Metazoa > Chordata > Mammalia > Carnivora > Mustelidae > Meles > Meles meles. Next base: position 68,030,862 of record NC_060072.1, read on the forward strand.
GGATCGAGCCCCATGTGGGGCTCCCTGCTCAGTGGAGAGCTTGCTTCTCCCTCTCCCTCCACCTTCTGCTCTGCCTACCTGTACTCTCTCTATCTCTCTGTCAAATAAATAAAATCTTAAAAATAAATAGATAGATAGATAAAATAAAATAATGCCAATTTACTCTTCAACAGATAACTTCCCAGCATAGATAATGACTCTCTGGGAAGCAACTAACCAATGTCATTGTCGTTATTATCACTGTCATCATGGTGGCTTATGGCTACTATCACTAAGCACCTTACCTTCTCTGCACCAGACAGTACTGTATGCATCACCTCACTTAATCTTCACAACTGTCTGAGGTAGGTACTATTTCCCCATTTAACAAATGAGAAACTGAGGCTTCAAGCCATTAAGTTACTTGCCAGAGGCTCTCAACTACAAGTGGCAGAGCTGGGATCTGAACCCCGTCTGACCCCAGGGCTACTACTGTTCTATTGTTCTAACATCACTCCTACATTTTATAATCAGACTCAACTAGTTCAACAAAGCTCAAGCCAAAAATAAATCTGCTAACCTCCTAAAGACCACTCAAAAGAATTACTGGTCTCTTCTTACACAATCACCTTATTTATTCTTAATAAATCTGAAAGCACTATTACAGTTCCTGGTTTTACAGAAACTGAAAAGAATCAAGTAGCCCATCCTCCCAGGAACGAGGCTGTGCTAACCTTCCTCCCACTCAACACGCCCTCTTGCCCAAACAGCTGTACAAACTGTTTAAAGAGTTTTAGAATCTTTTGCGAACCTTTGCAATTATTTCACAGATTATTTAAAATATGTAGTCTATCCTATGCTGTCATCACTTACTTGTCTAAATAGGGGGAAAGTATCAGAACGCTTTACTCTGTGAGCAGGAGGATTAACCAACACCGAGTGGCAGTCAGAAACCCAGCAAAGTTGCCATATTAGGGTTGAAGTCCACGTTTAAGCTGCTTCTAGATGGGTTACCAAGAGCCCTGAAATAACCTCAGAAAGCCGGAGAGGTCTCCAGAGTGGCGACAAAGGAGTCTCTTTGATCTGTTTGGCAGCCTTACAATCAGAAAGTTCTTCTTACGTCTAATCTAAATATCTCCTACTGAAATTCAAACCCATTTATTTTTCTCAGATTCTCCATAAAAATGAAGAACTTCAACTGGAGAAATTAATTTGCCCAAATTCTCATAGCAAATAAGAAAAGAGTAGCTAGAAGCAGCACTGGTTTCCTTTGAGTCTCATCATTCTGTAACCCCAATCTCTTAAATTTTCGGTCCATTTTGCTAAGGGAAAAACTGCTTGTCTCCCCCCAAAACTCTGTGAAACTGATTTGAGAATAAAGTTGCCCTTCTGAAATCCTCGTGATTTGTATTTATTTAAGAATTTAAAAAACAGAGGGGGTGCCTGGGTGGCTCAGTGGGTTGAGCCACTGCCTTCGGCTCAGGTCATGATCTCGGGGCCCTGGGATCAAGTCCCGCATCGGGCTCTCTGCTCAGCAGGGAGCCTGCTTCCCTCTCTCTCTCTCTCTCTGCCTGCCTCTCTATCTACTTGTGATCTCTCTGTCAAATAAATAAATAAATAAAAATTTTAAAAAAAGGATTTAAAAAACAGAACCCCTCACAAACTTTTAAAGGTCTTTAATTAATAAAAATAAAATCATAGGTAACTTTTATCAACTACCCCTAGGTTGAGGACAGTGTGACACGTTTCATAGGCACGACAATCTTTCATCTTCACAATTCTATGAAGTAGATGTTTCTAGACTTATAGATGAGAGAACAGAGACTTAAGTCACCACCCCAAAGATAAACAACTAGTAAATGGAACCTGGTCTGCTTTGTATCAGGGACCAAGCTCACAACCCATTTAACTATACGGTCTCTCATGTGGCTTTTATTTTCAAATGAGTAAGCCCCACTTTACAGAGTACTTTTTTCCTGAAAGTACCACACTCATTATTACAAATTTGATCTTCCTCACCTCTTACCATTATAAAATATGTGTAAAAATAACACCCCAAGCTTTCACAAAACTGAAGAGTCATACTTAAGAATACAGCAGACATTATTTATTTTTTAAAAAATATCATGTTGGGACGCCTGGGTGGCTCAGTTGGTTAAGCGGCTGCCTTCGGCTCAGGTCATGATCCCAGCGTCCTGGGATCAAGTCCCATATCGGGCGGGCTCCTTGCTCGGCAGGGAGCCTGCTTCTCCCTCTGCCTCTGCCTGCCTCTCTGCCTACTTGTGATCTTTCTCTCTCTGTCTCTCTCTGACAAATAAATAAATAAATAAAATCTTTAAAAAAAAATATCATGTTGTACACCCTTTTCTTTTTAAAGATTTATTTTTAAGTAATCTCTACACCCAATATGAGGCTCAAACACACAACCCTGAGATCAAGAGTCACATGATCTACGTACTGAACTTGCCAGACACCCCTAGTGGACATTTTTTAAAAACTAAAAAAAAAATATGTGCACTTAGACTTAGGAGTGAGTTTGACCATCTACAGAACTTTTGCACTAGATAATCATCTTGTCATAGTCCATTCTGAGACTCTTCTTTGTTCCATTAATCTATCCATCCATCCAACCATCCATCCATGCATTCTCATACCTAAACTAAACTATTTTATTTCCAGATCTGTAAAATATATTTTGGCACCTGGCTGGGCAAACCTCTCCCCTTTTTCCTTGTTTCTCCTTCCTCAAATTTTTACATACTCTTTCATATGAATTTTAGAATCTGCTCGTAAAGTTTAATTTAAAAACTTGGGGTTTTGATTGGGTATTGTCCTTTTTTTTTTTTAAGATTTATTTATTTTAGAGGGAGAGAGAGAAAATGCATGCAAGTGGGAGGTGGGGCAAAAGGAGAGAGAGAGGGGGAAAGAAGCAGACTCCCTGCTGAGCAGAGCCTGACACAGGGATCTATCTCATGACTCTGAGGTCATGACATGAGCCAAAATCAAGAGTTGGATGCCTAACCGACTGAGCCACCAGGGGCCCCACATATTGTCTTTTTGAAAAGAGGAAAAAACATGCTTTAAACTAAGCCAGCATCAGCCTTGGGCTTCAAATTACCATTTTTATTTTGGTTCTTTGCCGAGGTATTTCTGCCACCTGGGGACAAGTTTCCAGATTGAAGGTTGTGGTTTTTAATAGTCCTTTTAAAAAAAAGCTGCATCCAAACTTACAGTGTCTGTTATTGATTGCAGAAAACAAAATAAGAATTCATTAAGCCTGTGAAGTGGTACTTGCAAGACAGTTAAGGCCCTGGGATCACCAGAGATAGAAAAATAGAAGAAACCAGCTAAGCCAATACTTCCACAGGTTTCAGGTAAGGCTGATCCAAAAATGGGCATCGTTATCACCTGATATACACTAGACTCTTTGCTAGAAGGAAGAGATCCAAACAGTAAGAGATTATTATATGAGCACTCTAAAATCCCATAATATTTTTGAACAGAGCAAGACTAACTCATAGAAATAATTAGTACATGTGACAAAATCTGGATGGGCCTTTGAGATACAAGCAGGGCTTCAGAACAGGGAAAAACAGGTGCAGGCTGCAGTTCCCAATAAGAACTAGTAGGTCAGGTAGCTCAGCTCTAGTTTCACTGAATGCTTCACAATAATCAAAATTTAATGACACCTATTCAAAAGTCCACGTGAAGAAAAATGGGATGATCTCAATTTGCTTGATAAAGCAAGACTGAGCCAAGTTTACAACACCCGAATAAAAGGGCTGAGATTCTTTGGGAAAGCATCACCCTTTGTTCTTGCTGAAGCTACTCCCCATGATGTGCACAAACTGTGGCCTGCACGAGATGATCCAATTGGGAAATCCCCCCAATGCTTTGTGGCTCGAGGGACTACTCTGTACCAGAACTTTATCCTACTCCCCTCTATGCAACCATAAAAGTCCCTATTCCATAGGACTTGCATCCACAAAAACCTCCACCCAGTTTCCCAACATCATGGAAATTTACTAGTTCACTCAGAAGACCTAGTATGTGGGCTCATCTATTTGTGGAAAGAGGTAGTTCTTTCCAAAATTATTGAGTCAGAAAATTTTACCAGCACTAGATTTGTTAAAAAAAAAAAAAAAAAGGGAAAAAATTTTTTTTAGTTGAATAAACAGGATGAACACTGTATCTCCTTCCAAGGAGAAAAAAAACAACTTCTAAACATAGCTGGGAATATTGGTTGGGAGGAATTAGGGTGGAACCTTTTTTTTTTTCCCCCAATTTAAATCATATGCAAACTCTATAGTTATTTAATTTAAAAATCATTATTAGATAATGCAAAGTAAGGCATCTCACTGATTTCTTTACCACACTGACATGCCAGTGAGCATTATGTTAGGAAGGGTATTTTCTTTGAAAATGAGTATAAAACTTACCTGTGATTGCTATTAAGGCAGTTTCACTAACATCAGTTAGTTTAGACTATTTAACCCTCTGAGGTTCTTTCCCTTCAGTCCTCCATGTTGTTTATACTTTTAAAAGGTAATTATTTGTACTTTAAGCAGAGAACACAGCAGGTGTGGACAGTTCTCACACAGAAGCCTCAGAACACCGCTTCTAATCAGATACACTGTAAATCACAAAACATCACGTCATACTCTACAGCTTTTACTAAGTGAGATTGGGAAGGTTGTTGGGTTGTACATTTTTAGAAATGAAATACTCTATATAGTTCTCCACAAACTTTAAGAGTTGTGAAGGTCAAAAGGAAGAGGCAAAATTGTTTTTTAAAAGTCACTACTCAATGTATGCGCACTGGAACAATAAAAATTCTGTATCTAGGATAATGGTTATTTCTGTGGAAGGAGGGAAAGCGTATAGGAGCCATCTCAAACTCTATTAATTTTGTTTACTTCATAAAATCCAAGGCAAATCTGGCAAAATATTAATATTTGTGCAGCAGACACACAGATGTCCCTTATACTTTTCTCTGTAACTGTTCATGTTTATAATAATTCATAATAAAAAATTCAACTATTCGTTTGTAATGCAATCTTAAGGAAAGAAAAATGACAAAGATGCCAAGGAACTTTAAAGGCTTCTTGTGGATGAATTTTTTTTTTTTTTTTTTAAGATTTTATTTATTTATTTGACAGAGCGAGACCACAAATAGACAGAGAGGCAGGCAGAGAGAGAGAGAAGGAAGCAGGCTCCCGCTGAGCAAAGAGCCCGACGTGGGACTCGATCTCAGGACCCCGAGATCATGACCTGAGCCGAAGGCAGTGGCTTAACCCACTGAGCCACCCAGGCGCCCTGGATGAATTTTTTTAAAGCTACTTAACTTCATACATACATAGAATATCTTATTTTCTACTGTTTTCCTTATTAACATCATCACCAGACAGTTTCAGTTAAAAAAGCACAACTCTCCAGGGACAAAGCAGTCTCAGGGAGTAGCATGCAGTGAAGGTGATGGGCGTGGGAATAGCTGGGCAGGGCGAGGAGAGAGCCCGGGGGCAGAAGACCACCACTCAGCAGAAGAGGCCACCAGTTTTCCAGACCCAGGTCTTCTGGGAGGCTTCATTATTTCCTTTGAAGTATCATGACTTCCCAGAATACCAGAGAGATCTATATTTAAAGGATTAAAAACATATCCCATACATACTAAAATATTTCCAGATGAAACAATATAACATCAAGGACTTACTGTAAGATAGTAAGAAGGGAATAGGCGGGGGTACAGACGAAACAGGACTGGTCATGCTTTGATAGCCATTCAGGCTGGTGAGGGTCCGTGGAAATACATTATTCTCTCTTGTTGTGTATATTTAAATTTCTCCACAATAAAGTTTTTTAGGAAGAAAACCCAAAACTAAAATAAATGACTGAATGATTACCATATTAAAAGGCCCGCCCCATATCAATGTTAGATCTGTTCATGGCAAGGCAGCCAGGCCAGACTCATCCTGACACGACCACTAGTTAGCCAGGTACCCTCACCTTATTCAGCGGGTACCCTCATTTTGCTTTTGAGTTTATCCAACTAAACAAACAAAAAAAAAAGTTTGGACAAGCTAATATTAAGTTTCCTTTTAACTATAACATGATTATTGGATTTCTAAAACTGACTTACAGTACAACACAATTAAGAACGGCAAATGTTATTAGCGATCTACTACGGCGAAGCGGGGGTTTCTTTGATCCCTCGTTTATTTACTTATTTGACAAACACTCGGGGAATGCGTATGATGTGCCAGGCAGCGCAACATGTGGGTAGAATACAAAGTAAAATGACACAGAATCTCTGCTTTCCAGACCCAATCTAATCGTGGCAGACAGATGTATAAACAAATGACAATACAATGTAAGTGAGATGATAGCGATGACGGAGTTGAAAATGCCAGAGGCCTTCACAGTGACAGAGAGCAGGGAATTGTAGATAATCTCATAAGCAGAAGGAGAAAGTTAAGTGGCTGGAGATGACACTGGATAAGAAAGTAGGGACCAGACTGAAAAGAGCCATGAATGCCATACCAAGGAATCTAGACGGTATCTTGAAAAGTGATAAGGAAGCTATTTTAAAGATTGTAAGCCTGGAAATGATGTGGTCCAATATACATTTTAGATGAGCTTTTGGAGCAGGAATCTAGAATTGGTGATCGTTCATGGTGTTTGGAGAATCAGAGGATGGAGTAAGAGAAGGGAAGGGAGGTTTACCTGGTAGGGAGAAGATACTCCAATGGCCCAGCAGGATATGATGAGGGCTTGAACCAAGGCAATATTAGTGGAGATTACTGAGATACTGTTACAGCTTTAGAAATGCAGATTTCAGGTACTCTATTTCTCTCCCCATCTTTCAAGATAATAAACATGTACTGCATGGAGTTACATGCAAACAAATCATGGAACTCTACATCAAAAACTAAAGATGTACTGTATGGTAACTAACATAACATAATAAAATAAAATAAAATAAAATAAAAAACAAGCTACAGCATGAAATAACAATGTCTATTCATCATCCGTGGGGTACCAGCTTCAAGCACAGTGCTAAGCACATAGCAGATGCTTAATAAATGCAGGTTATGTGTTGAATGAGTTTTGATGAACTAATGAAACAGACAGTACCATGTGTCATATTAACAATGACAAGATAAAAAGAACAAGTAAGGGAAGGCAAAAGTTCTCTTTCAGGTGATTTTTGTGCCCCTCTATAACCCTCCTCCCAACCCCCCAAACTTTTAGGCAACATTACCAATAATCCTTACTGCTACTTCTTAAAACAATAGAGTGGATAGTTAATTTGTTGTTATTTAAGAGTTAGACTACTCTCATGTACAGACTATAACAGAAGATAGTTTTTTTCCCTTACAAACTACAAAGTACCTTTTAAGTACCAAAACGGGCTCTTCTAAGAAAAGTATTAGAAGTACTCAGTATTATGTGCCACAAACCATATAAACTTTTGTTTTGATTTTTATAAAACAAAAGGAATATTTTCCTCTCAAATACAATTATCTTCGTTTAAATAAAAATAAAAAGCAAAGCACAGAGAGTAGATCATCTGAACAATGTCCTGCTGTCATGACTATTACTCTGAAACTGGAAAATGAGGCCCTTTAATTATTACCTTCTTATAATTTCAGATTCTCTCAGCAGTAAACCTGTGGTCCTAAACATCAAAACTTATAAATTTTATTCTATTCCAAACACAAAACCTTACAAAATCTTAATATCACCCCAAATGTCACTGACAATAATAACAAATGTATAATTTATAATAAGGAAATGAACATTAATTATGTGCCAGGTATGGAGTGTGTGGGTGTCTGTTAAACAACGAACCGGCTGAGGTCATGATCTCAGGGTCCTGGGACCAGGCCCTACCTCCCTGCTCTGTGCTCAGCAGGGAGTCTTGCTTCACTCTCTCCCTTCCTGCTCTGCTTGCTTCCTCCCCACCCCAACCCCAGCTCAAGTTCTCTCAAATAAACAAATAAAATAAAATCTTTAAAAAAAGATTTGTAGGGCACCTGGGTAGCTCAGTTGGTTAAGCCACTGCCTTCGGCTCAGGTGGTAATCCTGGAGTCCTGGGATCGAGTCCCTTGTCAGGCTCCCAGTTCTGCAGGGAGTCTGCTTCTCCCTCTGACCCTCTCCCCTCTCATGCTCTCTCTCACTCGCTCTCTCTCAAATAAATAAATAAAATCTTTTAAAAAAACAAAATAAAATAAAATAAAATAAGATTTGTGTGCCAGGTAATAGGCTTAACATTTAAGCTACAGTACCCATTCGACCTTGACCCTCGCATTAACCCTAAGAAGTGGTACCTAAAGTACCACTTTTCTACTGCCATTTTGCAGTAGAAAAAATAAATGGGCTCAGAGAACATGCGTATCTTATCCAACGTTATACAACCAAAACAAGCTTGTCAGTAGCCCACACTGCCACCATGCAGGACAGACTGCCTCTCCAAAACTGTGTGAGGTAGGTGGGCAGGTGTTATTAACCGCATTTTAAAGATGAAAAACTAGAGGTTCAGACAAGACTTGCCTAAGGTAACACATCTAGAAATGGAATCAGCAACTTAGGCTCCTGGTTCAGGGGCTCTACCACTCTACCTCTAATATTGCACCTGTTCCATGAAAGAAATCATAACCACTTCATGGGAATCAGCAAAATAGAAAATCCCCACCGTTGTTTAAAAACAATCAAATCAAATCAAACACAAAATGTCTGTCAGCATAACACAAAGGTCACGAGGTTCTTAAAAAAAACAAAAAACAAAAAAGGCAGTAAATTTCTTTTTGACACATGCTAGACTGCCTTTAACTCAAATCATAAAAGGAGCTAATTTAGAAAACGGGATTTTCCAAATTTTGAAGGTGTGTATTTACTTAGTTTTCCCAGTATTTACTTATTTGTACCTTCTAAAGACCACCACATTGAACTGCCAAAGTTTTCAGTACTTATCAGAAACTTGGGAAAAGGTTAAGAGCAATTTTCTGTCCCCAACCCACAGAGAAAACAAGGTCTACGATTAATCCTCACAGAATCTACCGCCAAATAACAAGCAGGTGCAATATTTCTCTGATGCACTGTATGTATGTGGGGTGGAGGTGGTTTAAAAAAAAAGGGTGAGGAGAAACATTAAAACAAACTACATTCGGGGGCTCATTTCTTCTAAGTGACTTACGGCTAATAAGGCATCTGGCTGTTGACAAGATGATCCCGCCCTTGAATACAAGGAAGTTGCACCCAGTCTCACAAAGCAGATGCAATCACCCCAAACAGAAATCTGGACTTCCCTCCAAGACAAATATGGAATTCAATCTGTGTGATGCCTTGAATGTCGCTAATTAATTTGCAATCCTGTAGTATGACCATACAAGGCAGGGAAAAGAGCTACCTTCCTAGTCCTTCCTTGAGGGGAAGCAATAGAGGAAAAAGCATAATATTTAAATCCCATAGCAAAGTTTTAAAACTTTTCCATTAAGATACACACCCTAGCTGAGTCATCAGCATAATACACTGCAGCCAATCACCTTGGTACTAACTACCTTTCCTATACATGGTTGTTCCAACTCTGCTAATTCTACTCAAAACAGAATGGGTAAGAAGCTATAACCCGTTTCATTCTTTTCACTTAGTCATTTAACCCTATAATTTTTAGAGGAAATGCATTGATCTTAATTCATCTAAGCACTTAACCTATAGTTAAATGAATAAAGAAACCACAACTGAGTGAAAATTATATCTGAAACAACCAATAGTCAAAGCAATAATAGCAACCTAAAGAAAACTGTTTCAGGAGCCAATGAGAATGTTTTGAATCCAAAATAAAGATTACGAGGAGGAAAATTCTCTTAACCTAAAAGTACTTGATCCCATCTACCACACGAAAAATGTGTTTCCCACTTTCAACATCACTTTAAAAAACAAAACAGTTTTAGGTGAATTCTTCTCTTAAACTAAAAATTAATTTTAAAAAAGTAATTAATTCGTCTTCCGATACCAGCTGATAAATCTTATGAATCTACTTCTAAGACTCTGCAACTAGACTGCCTGAGTTTGAATCCCTGATTGCACTCTTGTCAGCTTGTTTGATCTCAGAAAAGTGAATTCATCTGTGTGGGCCTTAGTTTCTTTATCCACCGAAGGCGTCCTTGTGAGTTAATGCAAGTAATACATTTGGAACAGTACCTGACACATGATAAGTGGGCAGTTTGAAGAAACTGTTATCATTTCTCTCACCACTGTTGTTAACTTGACAATCATATTCCCTTTGCCATCCTTAAAGCATGTGGAAAATCTATTGAAGATAATTAGATCTCTGAACTACCACTCGGCTAAAGAAAATAATACATTGACAGTTTGGTCGGCAAGTTATATATTTCAAAGAACTTAAGTCTGTGATTTGACATCATAAGGACTCAGCTGTAAGAATAGTTTAGGATTCATGTGGCTCTCTTATGGGCAGCTGTTACAGATTTCAAGTAGTCCCTAAGTTGCAAGTATTAAACTTTTGGAATTAGGAAGCCAAAAATATTTTGTATTCAAAATAATCACAATACACCTGGCGAGACAGATGATACTCTTATATAATTCTTATGATATTAGGCACTCTTCTAAACAGTATATCTTAAATACATGAAGAAATTCTATGAATCAATTGAAACAAACAAACAAAAATAAGATAAAAAGAGCAAAAACTCCAAATAGGAATTTCACAAAAGGGAAAACACAAATAGTCCATAAATAAAATTTAAGATGCTCAACTACAATTCTGATCAAGGAAATTAAAATTAAAGCTCCAAAGAGGTATCATTTCACACCCCTAGATCAGCAAAAACTTAAAAGGCTGTCAATATCTAGTTTTGCTAAGGAAGTAGAATAATAGGAACTCTTATTCACTGCTGATGAAGGTAGAACTGCTTTGGGGAACAGTCTGATACTCCTCAGTAAAGCTCAACAGACACACACCCAATGAACAGACACATACCAATGACCAAGCAACTACATTCCCAATACATATGCCAAAAAGATACACGTGGAGTACAGGGGGCATTCATCACTTAATGATGGTCACTGGGGCAATGTTCCCACAGACAAAAAATAACAACAACAACAAAATACAATGATCATTAACAGAAGAGGAACAACAACAACAACAACAAAAATAGTGTGGTATGGTCCTATAACTGAAAACTACACAGCAGTGAAAATGATCTAAATATCACTACATTGATGAATCTCAGAAACAAACATAAAGTTGGGAAAAAAAAGGCAAGTCATAGAATATAAACTGTTCTCATTTATATAAATTCAGAAATAAACAAACTAAAATATCATATTCACTCAATGGGATATATTCCTAGATAATGAAACTGTAAGTAAAGCAAAGGGATGCTTAAAAAAAGACAACTAATTTAAAACTGAGAGAAAAACGGCATATGGGAAGCTTCTGGGATACTGGGAAAGTTCTATTTGTTACCCTCCATGGAAATTACTGCACAAATACATTTTATGTTCTTGTATGTAACACACTTTAAACAACAATTTAACATATGGGGCGCCTGAGTGGCTCAGTGGGATAAGCCTCTGCCTTCGGCTCGGGTCATGGTCTCAGGGTCCTGGGATCAAGCCCCACATCAGGCTCTCTGCTCAGCGGGAAGCCTGCTTCCCCCTCTCTCTCTGCTTGCCTCTCTGCCTACTGTGATCTCTGTCAAATAAATAAATAAAATCTTTAAAAAAAGAAAAACAATTTAACATATTCCTTTTACAAGAGTTGTGGGGTGCCTATGTGGTTCAGTCGGTTGAGCATCTGGCTCTCAATCTCAGCTCAAGTCTTGATCTTAGTTAGGGTCATGAGTTCAAACCCTGCACTGGACTCAAGGATGGTCATGGAACATACAAAAAAAAATTTTTTTTTAAAGAGTTGTGGTTAAGACTACATAATGAACTCATCATTGAAACAATGTAGACATTTCAGACTAGGAAAGTAACTATTTAGGATAAAGAATGTGAGAAATAAAACCTGCAACAGAAACAAAAATACTGAAAATTTACAATTGAGTCAAACTCATTCACAGGTAGAAAAGCAACAAAGTAATGATATAAAGCATCTTTTTGTCCAAGTGTGTTCTACAAAACATTTCTTCTTAGTTGTCTGAAGGAAAATGGGTTCCAGTAGTGAAAGAAATTTGGGGAATAATGAGTTGAACAAGTAAATCTCCTAAAGAACAAACAGAATTTTCCAAATTCTTTGACCCTGGAACCTTTTAACATGGTGAATTACATAGTGGTTCTTTTAGGACTTGTGTTTCATGTAATACAAACTGGGAAACATTTTGTAACACAGAGGTCATACTATATACAATATTACCCCCAAGACTAAATCAGGAGAAAAATATTCTAGTAAAAAGCTACTTAGATTCGTGACATGGGATAATTATCATGATGCAATGTTAAATGAAAAAGCAAGCGACAAAACATATAATAGTACACGATCATATATACATATATGTGTCACATGTATATATACACATACGTATATATTTCCTATCCCTTTATATGCAAAAGAAAAAGACCAGAAAGAAAACCAACCAAGTACTGTTAATGGTTATCTTTTTTTCTTTACACCTCTTTGAATTTTCTAATTTCCTAAAATAGCTTGACATGCCTTTTATCACCAAGGGAAAAATTACTTGTTAAAGTAATTTCAATCAACACGAATATGAGGATCCCTTCAGATTTATCTACTAGAAGTTATTCATGAAAGCCAGTCCTTGAACCTCCATCTCTGAACTCTTGAAGAGAGCTCCTCCTCCCGCCACTCCCCCCACAGCCCCCCCCCCCCCCCCCCCCCCGCCCCGGCCCCGCCTTTACGCAAGACTCTCCACAGGTGACTAACACATTCTACCTTTTCATCCAACTGGCTCTTTCACATTTCTTTGCTTAACAGTTCCACCTAAACACCTTACAGATAACTCATACATAATTACATCCAAAAGTAAATGCATACTTTTCCTCCACAGCCAACCCCATTTCTGTCCATGGCACCCACCTTTCTTCCAATCAGAAAGCTTGGAAAGCAATTCAACTCCCCCTCCCCTGTTTCAAGTTCATTAACAAATGCTGTCCACATCTCTCTCCCATCCCACCTTATTCTTCATTCTCATTTCCATCATATCAGTCCAGGCCCCGCTCACAATGTCAGTGACATAACTGCAGCAGCATTCAAAGGGGGTCTTCCTGATGCCATTCTCTGTCATCTGTACATCACTGCTCCTTCTACAGAGCTTGGATGATGTCATTCCTTGGCTCAAAAACATTTAAAGCCTTCTCCTTTCTGCCACTCCAATCTAAACTTCTTTGCCTGGCTTTTATTAAACCCCATAATTTGGTTCCACCCTAACTACTTAACTTTATTTTCCATTATTCGCCAGTCTCCTCCCTCATCAACCAACAGACATACCATAATCAACCCTACCACCAAGCCCTGGAATATCTTAAAAATAGTCCTTCCTTTCCCCCTCTATTTGTGTTTAAAGAACCTATGAATTATTACCTCTTCTACAAAGTTGTTCTTGATTTCTCCTGCCTCATTTATGCTTCACTTCAGAACTTGTCTAGCACTTACTATGACTCTCCCAATTGGGCATTTGATTCCATACTCCTGTGAAAGTGGATTTGCTGTCATGTATGTTAGTCTTCTGTTAAGTTCCATAATTCTCGAGGACAAGAGCCATACCTTATTCTGTCCCCCACACCATTTAGCATGATAAAAGCACAAAGAAAGGGCTAATATTTGTTGACTGAAGTAATCAGCTTCAGCCCCAGCTTCTCTTTCACTATATTATATATACCGCTACACACATTGTAGCAATTTGGGCAGGTCAAGCACAGTCCTAAGGAATATAACAGGAGACTATTTCGGCACAGTACTATGGAGGTCCATTAGATATAACACTGTAGTGATGACAAGGGGTCCCCATGTCCCAATGATGGAACAACAGAGACAGAATTCTAGGGAATGATAACTGGCGTTCTCGAAGTCTCTTTCAAGGGTGAGTAATGAGGATCTCAAACACCTTCTAACCTCTATGGCAACAGGAACTAGGTCTTCTGAAGGAGTGCTTTGACAACAAAACAACTTTGAACAACAAAGAGAACAACAAAGAGAAATGCCTATTCAAACAAAAGACCTGAGCAGAGTCCTACCTATTCATAAAATGCTATTACATAAATCAGCAAATCTCAGGTGCCATGCTGCTACTGGTTAAGAAATGATAACTCTTATATTAAATATTATAGTAACTCTTATATTAAATGTTTCTTATATTTTCATGTGCAGAGTAGTAGTGCCCATATTTATGAGGTTCGTTAGAGTCTTCAAAGGGCTTTCTAAACCATCTTTTATTATCTGACCTCTCCTAAATAGAGGGTGAAATGGATACAAAGGGTCACATTAAAATAGTTTATATACAACAACTATTTTGTTTGAGTCTACTTTAAATATACATAACCATATCATTCTAAAAGTAAGAGCTACTTCAGAACCTGACTACTCAATGACTTAAGGAGTTTTCTCCCATGGAAATGGTAATGTTTTAGAATGCTTAACCTATCAACACTTAGCATAATCTCTATAAAGCTTTCTCCCCCCCGCCCCCCCATCGCTTCTCGGCCTTTTGGCTAAGATCAAGTGTAGTATCTGTTCTTATCAGTTTAATATAAAGCTTTCTCCCTTTTAGAAGAGCTATTTTAATTTACCCATTTTGTGTTGAGTCAATTAAAACATATATGGAATTCCCTAAATACAAATGATAAAAACCAGTTTTCAACAACATCTCTATTTATAAAAGTTGACATTTTTCTTTAAACTTAAATAATTTGTATTCAATTTCAAAGTGTAATGCCCGGGTTGTCAATAAAGGCATTATTATTGTCTGGACATTAACCCCCAAATAGAAGTTTTTTGAAGAGATTACTGTGATGCTTCTCATGGTTCCTTTTAGCAAGCGGACAGTGTTAAAGGATGATGTGATGGCAGAAAAACAAACAGGAAGGTGTTAGCAACAATGCGGTGTTAGGTTCCTGTGAACACAAACCCAGAATATGAGTATTAAAGAAAACTGCCATTTTACAAATAAGTAAATATGATAACATTAAGCCTTACTGGGATTTGATGAGATAGGACTCTGAACTGGAATAGAGCAACGGTGGAAACGTAGGGCATAAAAAGTTGCTGATTTGGAATATTCTAGAGACTGAAGCTGACACAGAAATAAATGGAACTTTTGGAATATCTGCTAGAATTCTTCCACAGCTAAAACTCGAGGCATCTGATAATGCCTTGCTAAACCTTCTATCTCTCAAACAAGAAAAGAAATATTATGGATATGAATGTGACCACAGGAAGAAATTAGCTGATTAAATGGAAGTATTGGTAAACCTGACAGCAATTTTGAAGTTTTGTTACAGTAGCTGTTCTCTAATGTGGTACATTAGAGAACACAAGTTATAGAACATTCATAGAATATAGAAGCAAATCTTGCCTGAGACTCTAAAAGGGATGTTGCATGATATGTTTTAGGAAGCTCTCAAGAATACAACTCTGGTTAAACTAGCTTTGATTGAGTAATATTTACTGAGCATCCACGATGGCCAGGTACTGTTCTTGGCAGGAAGGACACAGGTAACATAAAACACCTGCCCTTATGGAGCTTACATTCGAGTTGGGGAGAGACTAGAAAGTGCACGGGCTGAGGGAGGAATTAACATTTTAAATAAGGTCATCAGGAGATGACCTTGAGAAGTTCCCTTGAGAAGGAAGTTTGAAACAGATGAGAAAAAGTGGTTTCAAAACCTGGGGGCACAGAGGAGTAACTACAAAGGCCCTGAGGCAGCAGTGTGTCTGCAAGAAACAGCAAGGAGATTAGCATGGTAAGAAGAGAGTGAGTGCACGGGCATGGTAAGAAAAAGAGTTCAGAGATGTAAGCGGTACCAGAATGTGAAGCACTTGTAGACACTATAAGGATTTTGGATTACTCCTAAATTATAACCATTAAGAACTCACACTTCTTAGGTCCTGTTACACTCAATGTCTACGTGAAATACCTGTATTTGGCTAGGCTTTGTGAGGAAAATACAAAGGAGGTAGAAACCATGATTATTTCCCTGGAGACAGTGCCCATTTTAAACTCTGTTGAAAGTAAATTATAAATTGAAAATGAATTTAAAAGAATAATAAGGAAATGTTCTATATCTATTCAGGACTTGATCAAGTACCAGGTTTAAACCTCTAGGTTTTAGGGCACCCGAGTGGCTCAGTCGGTTAAGAGGCTGCCTTCAGCTCAGGTCATGATCCCAGGGTCCTGGGATGGAGCCCTGCCTAGGGCTCCCTGCTTAGTGGGGAATCTGCTTTTCCTTCTGCCCCTCTAAACACTCCTCATCTCTCTCTTTCTCTATCTCTCCCTCTCAAAAATAAATAAATAAAATCTTGAATAAACTTCTAGGTTTTAAGTAAATAATTTCTAATATTACGCCACCAGAAGTATCCAGGAAAGAAGGGCAAGAGAGAGAGAATTAAAGAAAGAGAATGAGTTAGAGAAACATGGGGGAGAAAAGTATAACCAAACAGTATAGCCCCCCACTCACCCTAGTCATGTGGAAAAAAAGTAAAACTTAAAATGATTTGGTACAAAAATAATAGAACTCTTGTTATAAATGCAAAGGATATTAATGACAGAGAAAAGGGGAAGATTTGGAAAAGAGTGGCTGCACAGAGAGCTCTCCAATGAACTTAGATTTTAAAAACACAGATAAGAGAAACTGAGAGGAGGCACACGTAACATGGATGCCTATAAAAGAAACAGAGGATGGTATCAGGAAGCCAGATGCCCACAGTGAGCTGAACTTAAGAAAACCATTAAGGGCTACAAAAGCAGCTTCTGAATTTTCATTTGGAAGGAAAAATTTGCAATCGGCCTTGGTAAGTTGGTGCAAGGAAACAGTGTAGTTAACATAGGACAGGAAAAAAAAAGGAAGAAAAACCACTTCTGTTTTGCTTTTTAAAAATATTGCACTTGCATACCCCTTTACAGTTTACATATTTCTATCTTCCGACATCTTTGCTGGGGAGATACAAGCCCTGTGTTATAAGGAGGACTCCCAGTGGGGTGCCCACCTGCCACCCACCCATGGAGCTCCGCCTCTCTTCTACAGTAGAGGGTGGGAAACAAAGGCCAAAAGTGGATGTGAAACCAGGGAGCTGAAGCCCAGGACATGGGAGGCCATCAGACAACTGCCCCTAGTGCCCTGCAAATCTTCTCACCTGGCCAGCTGATTGGTTTGCTATCTCAGGCCCACATGTTCTAAGCACTCGGATGACCCATGAGGACCAGAGAGCTGCGCTGAAAGACAGGAGACAAACTGCCCAATCTTTCAAAGTGAGGAAAGAACATGAGCATTACAAAAGAACATGGACGTTACAAAATGTTACAACACACTCATTGTTTTGCTTATCATCCAGCCTGAGGAAAATTCTAGAATAGATAATAAAGCAGATGGCTTTTGAACAGATGAAGATGGGTGATCACCAAAAATCTGCACGGATTCAGGAGGAAAACATCTTGCCAAGTAACTTACTTCCTTTGTTGGCAAGTCTTAAGGACAAATAATCTCTACGACTCTGAAAGGTACCGATCAAGACCCATTCTCCAATTTTTTTTAGGGTGAGGAAGGGAGAAAGATGAAGAAAAATGGGCTGAGTATTGGATATGTTTATAACTGATTAAGCAACAAAACTCAGAGTCATCTTAAGTAAGTTCTGCAAGGCTCGCTGGGCTTGGGCAGTTATATTATCCATGAACTGGATAAAGTTTGAACCTTATCAGATGTATTCTTTTCAAAGTCCTTATCCCAAACTGGAATCGGGAGAGAATAATCAAACAGGGCACAGTGGAGTCAAAATTCAAACCAATTTTAACGGAAGATTAACATAAACCAATGAAATTTATAGAGAAAAGGTAAAGAATTATACTTGGATTCAAAAAAATGAAACGCTGGCACAAATGGCGACAAACCGCTACATATATAAGAACAACTAAAGATGTCTGTTGAACAAAGCTTGACATAAACTAAAAATGTGAAATGGCCATCTATGCAATCTTACTATTAGGCTAAGCTAATAGACATAAAAGGTCAAGACAAAGGAAGGTGGATGTCATACTGTACACTGTACTGGTCAGCTCATACCTGGAGAAGTTTGCAATACTTGGCAATGCATTATAGTGAGTACAAAAGGCCAAGGCGAAATGCCCACCTAATTTGAAAATTAAATCACCCTCTGGGAGAAATATCAGCATGAATCAAGTAGAGTGGTAGAAATTAGCTATCAACATAAGTAATTCCAAAAGAATGTGTGACTGAAAATATCTGGAATACCCAACTCCGATCAAAACTGAACAGGATGTAGTTTCCAGGAGGTAGGATTAGAATGTGAATTAAGGGGGCACCTGGGTGGCTCAGTGGGTTAAAGCCTCTGCCTTTGGCTCAGGTCATGATCCCAGGGTCCTGGGATCGAGCCCCGCATCAGGGGCTTCCCTCCCTCTCTCATTGCCTACCTCTCTGCCTACCTGTGATCTCTGTCTGTCAAATAAATAAATAAAACCTTAAAAAAAAAAAAAGAATGTGGATTAAGAAAGCTGAAACCTTGTGGAGCACCTGGGTGCCTCAGTTAAGCGTCGGACTCTTGGTTTCAGCTCGGGTCATGATCTCAGGGTCATGAGATCAAGCCCCACACTGGGCTCCATGCTCAGCACAGAGTCTGCTCGAGATTCTCTCCCTCTCTACCCCTCCCACTCATGTGATCTCTCTCTCTCTCTCTATATATATATATATAAAATATATATATATATAATATATATATTATATATAAATATATATAAAATAAGTAAATAAATAAGTAAATAAATAAATCCTTTAAAAAAAAAGGAAGAAAACTGAAACCCTATCAGTTTTGTTTTTCTTCTGGCTAAACTGTGTTAACAGTTACATTAATAACAGTTATATTAATCTGGGGGGAAGAAAGCAGGAGTTCAACATGCAAGATTTTGCCTGTGTTCCTCTAACACTGCCCAAAATTAAAATGGGCTGCCCATATCCAAAGCAGCAGTGGGCAGAGGCATCCTTATAAAAAAAGACGCTCCATCAAGCTATCATGGCTTAGTGACACTTCCCATGAAGACTGTCCTACTGGGTGACAGTGTGTTGGCCAAATGATGCATGCTTCCATTCTATTCACCGTTATATTAATAAGCTCATTAACTGGCATTCTTGTGTTTATATAGTGGTCTCTTGGTCACTTGCTAATCATAAGTAAATTTCCATAATCCTGATTATTTCTGGACACACATAAACAATTCAC
This sequence comes from Meles meles, assembly GCF_922984935.1. Taxonomy (NCBI): domain Eukaryota; kingdom Metazoa; phylum Chordata; class Mammalia; order Carnivora; family Mustelidae; genus Meles; species Meles meles. The sequence goes on from NC_060072.1 coordinate 68,050,270, forward strand.
ATTTACAGAGCTGGAAAAGTGAGATCAACACCTTAAATATTAAATATTCTAGGAAGAAGATGGACAACAGAGTCCCAAGCTCAGAAGAGGTCTGAGCAAGATACACAGATTTCCAAGTGATCATGAGAGAGTGGTCCCTACTGACATCAGAGCACGTGAGATCATCCGGCAACCAGAGCATGTGCAGGAAGAAGAAAAGAGGATCGGGGCAGAAGGCTGGAGAACACTGGCCACCAAAAGAAATGAAAGTTAGATGTCCTGTAAACTGCTGAATTCCTTGTCTCAGCAAGGTACTAAAATATGTAGACAAAGACAAGCCGTCCACTTGTCAAGGATTAGAGGGAACACACAGTAGAGAATCTGACACTCTGACCTCTACAGCAGCTGTCAGCTTTGAATATGAGCCAAAGGCTTTCATTCAATCCAGTATTTCTCACAATCTGAGAAATAACTTTTTATCATCATTACAGAAACACTAAAATTGTGCCTATCCTTTTCCTTTGGCTTTGTTAGCTGCTCATGGAAAAACGTTTTGAAGCATTAAAGCTTCTTGTTTCCTGATAGTGAAATGTACTTGGTTTACCTGGATGGGAGACCACAGCCTCTAGATCTAATTTCTCACCCTGTTTTTCCTTCTGTGGGTCCTGTTATACGAGTAGGATGAATACACAGTTTTATCCAAACACATTTTCCTACTTGTGCTTCCCTTCCCTCTTGGCCACCTTTGCCTGATGGGGGCTAGATATGTAATCTGTGGTTTTAAATCTTAAATGTTTTACTACCTTTCAGAAATGTACCTGTAACTTTCACTAATATTTAAAATGTGCTGATTTCTGTTTCCCTTTCTACTCAATACTAAAGACAGAGGCACAGGTATATATACAAATTTTGTTTTTATTAAATCCAGAAATATTTGATTAAAACAAACTGTCATTGTGGGCATAACAATACACCCAGCATATTTCCAGACATGATTACTGGTGGTTCAACTTAATCTTAAAATATGGCACATGTCCCACTAAGTGGCACCTGGAACAGGTGTCAGAGGTATTTGACCCCTTTTAACCGTATCTCTAGCTCCTACCCTATGCCTCCCCTGACACTCTGCAAGCCTTCTTTTTTCTTGTCCCTCTTGTCTTTCACTTTCTTCTTGGTAGTGCCCAGAAACTTTGATTATTACCACTAACGGCACTAAACCCACTACAGCTGCCAAGCCCCAGCCTAGAATACAATGGATATAATTCTAATTAACTTTTTGATTGTCCTTAGAAAACAACTATATTCGGTTTCAGCAGTACACAAGACAGAAAGGATAAATGGCTGTAGAAAAGAAACCTATGTGAAAAAAGAAACCTAGCTTCCTAGTTCTGGCTATCTAATATAGATTATGTACACATAGTTCAGAATCATAATTTGCCAGTGCAGGTTCTTTTTTTTTTTTTAAGAGGGTTTTACTTATTTATTTTCAGAGAAAGAAAGAAGGAAGGGAGACAGGGAGAGAGGAAGAGCTCGAATGAGAGCAGAGGGAGAGGGAGAAGCAGACTCTCTGCTTAGCAGGGAGCCTTCAATGCAGATTTTGGAAGCCCAGAAAAGTGGGAGGGGAACAAACTAGGGCCCACATTTGAGACCATTTAAATTTAAGTCATGCTAATTTATATAGTAAGGGTTAGAGTAAAGAAGATTAAAAAAAAAAAAAATCAAGGCTGGAACCAGAACAAAAGGACTTTAGCACTAGATATTACAGTTCTGGGAAATTTTCATGGGTTCCATAAAACTTTATGGGAAAGGTAAATAATTGTGTTCCTACCACAGTCCCCTCCCCTGAGTCAAGTGCTTTGAAGCTATGCTCTATGCTGTATTCTCTTTAGAGGACAACCCTAGTAGCTCTGGGCATTCATCAGAGGAAAGGTTTTCAGTGCATTGCTTTCTCTCTTTATCTCTCTGGCTATTGGTATCATTCATCACCTTTTTTGCTTAATTTCACTAAGTGGAAGCAAGAGACAATTTATTACTGGCAGTATACTTGCAGGCTGGGAGTGGGAAGCACAGCAGAGTTACCTTCACTAGGCTATAAGAGGCACTAGAAATACTTCCTCACAAAAGCTCGGAGTGCTAGAGCTGGATAAAATAAATATATTTAAACAAACAAAAAACATGGCAGGAGCGCCTGGGTGGCTCAGTTGGTTAAGCATCTGCCTTCGGCTCAGGTCAGTATCTCAGGGTCCTGGGATCAGGCCCCAGGAAGGGTTTCCTGCTCAGCAAGGAGTCTGCTTCTCCCCCTACCACTCCCCCCTGCTCATGCCCATGCACGCTATCTCTCTCACTCTCTGAAATAAAATCTTCAAAAAAGAAGACTTAAAAAAATGGCAAATATAATGCTATTCTATTAAGACAAGTCCATTTATCCTATCTAGCCTCATGTCCCAACACTAAAATAACCCTTCTTGTGGGTCTCTAAACAGTCTTTTAGATCTCTATGCCATCATGGCCTCCTGCTGCCTTTTGGCCTGAAAAACTCCTACTCACCCTTCAAGTTTAAGCTCACACACTACCACCTCCCTGGAAGGCTTCTTTGATTTTCCGAAACAGGTGCTCCTTTTCCTTAGCTGCTCCTCTTACTGCTCCTTTATTATAGTGGCCATTATAGTGCATATATTGCAATATGCAATTGCATATAGTGCAATTATTTCTATCCCTGGAAGTGTGGCTCTCTAGTTTCCTGCCTGCAGTCTGAGGGACCACCAGGTCCTTCCATCTCTATATCTCCTGGTACATGACATGTACCTCACAGGTAATTCACACAGTGAAAGAAATCCCTCATCTCAAGATGGCAGGGCAACAACCATCCATCCAAGTCTCTCTTTTCCAATCCTACCCAGTTTAGAACTTTATTATCTATCTCCTAGGTCATTTTGTCCCTTCAAAACAAAACAAACAAACAAAAAAAAAACAAATTTAGAAAGATACATGCATGCCTATGTTTATTTCAGCATTACTTACAATAGCCAAGATATGGAAGCAACCCAAGTGCCCATGAATAGATGAATGAAGATGTCATATATCCATACAGTGGAATATTACTCGGTCATAAAAAAGTATGAGATCATGTCATTTGCAACATGGATGGACCTAGAGAGCATTATGCCTAGTGAAATAAGTCAGACTGAGAAAGACAAAATTTTTTTTTTTTTAAAGATTTTATTTATTTATTTGACAGAGAGAGATACAAGTAGGCAGAGAGGCAGGCAGGGAGAGTGAGAGGGAAGCAGGCTCCCTGCCGAGCAGAGAGCCCGATGCGGGACTCGATCCCAGGACCCTGAGATCATGACCCGAGCCGAAGGCAGCGGCTTAAACCACTGAGCCACCCAGGCGCCCCGAGAAAGACAAAATTATTGACATTAGGATGTCAATAATTTGTGGAATCTAAAAAACAAAACAAATAATAAACAAAAAGCAGAATCAAGCCTATAAATACAGAGAACTGATGGTTGCCGGCGGGGGGGGGGGGGGTCGCTGGGCAAAATTGGTGAGGGGTAGTGGGAGGCACAGGCTTCCAGTTATGGAATGAATAAGTCATAGGGATGAAACACACAGCATTGGGCATGTAGTCATTGATATTGTAGTGGCATTGTGTTGGTGACAGATGGTAGTTACACGAGTCTTGAGCATAACATATAGAGGAGTTGAATCACTATGTTGTACACCTGAAACTAATGTACCATCATGTGTCAACTATACTCAAATAAAAAAATTTTTTAAATAAATTTAAATAGTCTCTTCATTGGTCTTCTCAATTCTGGTACCTCGTCCCTTGAATGAAGTCCAAATACACTACTGCCACTGTAATATTACTAAAGTATGACTTTAATTAAATGTACTACATTGAACAGTTGATGATGCAAATAATGAAAAGCTTTCTGAAAACACCTGTTCTCAAAGCTCTGTGGGCTTAAATCCAATAGGGCAGAGAGAAAAGTAAATAATTAACATGTAATTTATCAGGTGTTGTAGAGATCGATCCAATTTATGCTAATCCCTCCTTCTGGTCTGGCCTTCACACTTAAATAGCCAATTCATATTTCATTTTATAGGGGAAGCCTTCCTAATCTCTCCAGCCAGAAGCAATCCCTTCTTCCTCTGCTTCCACAGCGCCCTGCCACTCACTCATCACTTTCTGTTTGAATTACAGTTTATTTGTACCCATACATTATGTCTCTTACTGGATAGAACTTTCTAAGTAGAAGTGCAATACATTTTACTCATCTCTATTTTGCACGGTACCTCATACAGTGCACTGCAAATAGACGATAAATGTTGAATTATGATGATTAACCTCACGAAAATATTGTGAGTCTGTGGCTCCTTTAGGATTTGCCAGTATTAAGAACATTGATAGGCCAAATACATGCAATTTGGATGGAAATTTTTCCACTCTAGCCACAAAAATAGAAAAAGTCTTTTCGGTTTGGCTAGATAATAATAGTGGACATATGGAGAATATCCTCAACCAGATTTGAAAGATGTGTCCAAATGAAATGGATCTCTATTGTCAAAACACAATAAAAGGCAACTCCCTAGTGCTATAAACCAGACAACCAGCCTCTGCTGACAAATACCAAAAAACTATAAAGCGCAAACATGGTGTGGCGTTTCCACCCTGGGGCCAACTTAGTGGGCAAATGCTTAACTAAGAAAAAAATACTCAATTTAGTAAAAATTAAGTTTAGTCAAACAAGATACTGACACAAGATAAAATTCCAAAGATAGATCATTGAATAAGCTCTCTGATCTCTCAAATAATACAACTTGCCAGAGTTCAATACACGAAGCTTGTCCATTCTCTAAAGCTGACATCCAATTTCCTACAATAGTGACACCATAAGATACCTCATCAAGCCCTTGTTACGATCTCCATCTCTCCAATTTCACTTTTGAAATAATAATCTGTCCTCCCTCTGCCCTATTCCTTCACTGTAATCCTTTAGTTAAATGCCACACTTGTATGCAGGATGAGGTAGGCAGCAACTTAACCACCATTCACTTGAATCACAGGGATGGAGCACTTTGAAATTTCATGATTTAAAATGCAGAACTAAAATTCCAACTTGTCAATTTTGACCAAAAAGGAAGCTCAAATCTCAAAACTATAATGCCTTTTAAGAAACTGCCGTGCTGGGGCGCCTGGGTGGCTCAGTGGGTTAAGCCATGCTCAGGTCATGGTCTCAAGGTTCTGGGATCGAGACCCACATCGGGCTCTCTGCTCGGTGGGGAGCCTGCTTTCCCCTCTCTCTCTGCGGGCTTCTCTGCCTACTTGTGATCTCTCTCTTCCTCTGTCAAATAAATAAATAAAATCTTAAAAAAAAAAAGAAAAAGAAACTGCTGTGCTGTAACAATATTTATCTGCTCTTAATTGGCTTGAATGAAGTCAGAACATTTGATTATATCATTTACTTCAGCATTAAAATTGCTGAGAGCAAGAACTGTGTCTCATCAACTAACTTGCACAGTCTTTAGGAAAGTGTGTGTAGCATCTTTTAATCTAAGGACTCGAGTTAAAGGGAGGACTGCTAGGAGGATATGTGACAAAAAATACTTTAGGCAACTCTAAAGCACAATACAAATATAAGGTGTTACAACTAGAATTCTTCCAATAAGCTCTCTCTAAGAGCAAGTCCTCCTCTACAGGAAATATGAGTAGAGCCGAATTATTTCTATGTACTTCTCTTAAAAAGATTTGTTTGACATGCAAAACTGTAAATAAGTCCTAAAAATGGGAGGAAGGGAAGGAAAGAAAGATAACTCGGGTGGGACCAGAAGAAGGCAATAGCAGAGGAGGTGTTTTTTAAAAAAAATAAAGCAATGCAAGAGAAAGCAAACTGGATCTCAGGGATCAAGTTCTAACTCCATCATTTACTATCTACCCACATGACCCTGGTTACTTCTCCAAAGACTCAAGTTTCCTTATGGGTAAGCAAAAATAATAACTCATACGTTGCCTCAGGGATTAAATGAGATGATATTTATATACAGTCCTTAGCATTATGTCTTATACATAGTAAGCGATAAGTGAGTGATTACTGTTGTTGATAAAATTATTATTAGACCTGTACACTGACTGATGACATTCAGGAAGAAAAAAGAGCCAAGAACATGTCAGAAGGGAAGGTGACAGAGAGCTAAGTCTATAAATTCCTGTTGGGAGACCAAGTTTGAGAAACATAGATTACACAAGGCATTTTTCATATTAAATGTAACAAATGTCGTACCATGTCTCCAGGATTGCTGAAGAATCTAGAGAACTCTATAGAAATAATGTACAGATTTTGTAGCCAAATTCTCAAAGTCATAAAAGCAGAATAGCAATGACTGCATGTAGACAGAGCAAGACTCCCACCACCAATGACAAAAAGGGCTTAGTGATGTGTACCAAAACTCTCTGTTTCCAAACTTTTGATTTTTTAACTTTTCCTAGGCAGAATGAAAGCTAGGCTCCATAGCAAGGGCACACCAACTCGGCTTGCCAAAAATAGATGGCATTAACAACCATGCATAGTCATTTAGGTTTCTGTCATCTTGTTCTTTATCCTGGGGAAGTTGTTGTATTTGTGGTTGATTTTCGGTGTTAAGTATTTTTTAACTCCATCATCTTCAGTAATTGCAAACGTAAGGAAAGTGTTTTGAAATTAGGAATCAGATAGACATAGCGAATAATTGTAAAAGGTAAGAAAACAAGGGTAAAGTTATGAGAAACGAGAGGTAGGGACGAACACTGGATGCTGCCTGTGTATGGGGGATCAGACTTACAAGTTGTAATAACGTCTATGCCTGCGAAATCAGGAAGAATCAGCAAAAGACAAGGCAAACAAGAAAGCCGCATGTGTGGCCAGAGAATCAACATCAGTTGTCAACTGGTCTGGAGAAGGCAAGGAGCTTGTTTAACAGTTTAAAAAAGCTAAGCATAGCAGAAGTGCTACTATTGCAAAACTGCCAAAGTTTGAGGCCTTTTTGAATTTACCCAACATCAGTGTGAATGGTCAGCTCACCATATGAACTGTCACTGCTAAGGTCTTCTGTAAGACCTGTGCAGAGATCATCTAAGAGGGAAGCTACCTGTCTCAGTAGATGTTCAGCATAGACAAGACTAGTCTATTAGGGGAAAAGATGCCCCCAAATTTCTACCAGCAAGGAGGTGAGAGTATATCTAGTTTCCCTCCGAGGCATCAGCTCACACTCCTCTTCACTAAGAATAACCTTTCAAAACCAAACCTGTGCTTAGAAAAATGTTAACTTTCTTTCTTTTCTTTTCTTTTTTTTTTAATAATAAAGCATAATTGTCTTAGTATCTGCATGAGGGGCACCTGGGTGGCTCAGTCGGTTAGGCATCCAACTCTTGATTTTGGCTCAGGTCAGGATCTCAGGGTTGTAGATGGAGCCCTAAATCAGGCTCTGCACTGGGTGTGGAATCTGCTTACGATTTTCTCTCTCCCACTCCCTCTGCCCTCCCCACAACTGCCCCGGATGTGTGCTCTCTCTCTCTCTTTCAAATAAATAAATCTATAAAATCTTAAAAATAAAAAAATTTAAAAAAATTTTTAAGTACCTGCATGAAATTATGGGCTAAAAATTTTGTCAGTCAGGTGGTGGTAAATGGAAATAATACGCCATCATTATTAATTTAAGCCATGTAAAAATACATATATATGTATACCGATATACATACATATTTTAATTTGTTTTGCCATTTTTGTCTAATTGTAATAATATATGAGCTTAAATCCTGGCTTTAGTTCTTCTACTCTTCCTATTAGATTTTAAGCTCATCAACCATAAATTATCCTACTGTGGGCATTTTCTACCATCTTACCCAACTCAGACAAGGAGAGGACACTTACTATATTCAATCTCAGAAAATGTGCCTCTGGAACTCTATGATGAGTTTGGTCAATCAGGACATGGACAAAGGAGCTGAAGTGTCTGCATCTTAGTAGACAGTACCCCTACCACTGCCGAGATATACTTTCTCTCCTAAACTTTAAATCCAGTTGAGTTTGTGATCCCAGTACTTTGATAACCAATAACAAACGTGAACTATTCTTGGAACTTCATTAATAAAATCATTTGGACCATTCATTCAACAAAGAAGCATTTACTGAGTAGGTCTATAGGAGGCACAGTGCATTTCTATGGCACTTTTTATTTTACAATCCCAAGAAGCTTTCAAAGGTGCCCTAACAGAAAGTATCAGCGACTGCACTTCTCTTATTTTATACATGTACCACACTCTATTCAAAACCCTGATTCATGGGGCACCTGGCTGGCTTAGTCAATAGAGCATACAACTCAATCCAGGGGTTGTGAGTTTGAGCCCTATATCAAGCGTAGCGACTGCTTAAAAGTAAAATCTTTAAAAAAAAAAAAAAAAAAAAAGAAAGAAAGAAAAAAAAACCCCACCCTGATTCAGGCATAATATATTTAGCTGCTTGTGGAAATAAAAACTAGAAGTGCTAAGACTATCAATCATTAACTAATTTCCAACTTCACAATTCAATCCAAAAAATACCCAGTGCCAAGTGATTTTTTTTTTAAAGTTATAAGCCAAAATATACAATGATTCAAACATTCCATTAGGCAAAGGAGTTAGTATAGTTACAATTTCTCATTTCTAAACCCTTATGGGTATGGTACCAGGTAATAAGTCAAATTCATCAAAAGTCCCACTCAATGGTTACATTTACTTTGCACCAAGAGCAGCTTCTTGCAATTTATTATCTCACATTCCAAAAATAACTTACCTACCTGGGTGTTGTTTATTTTGAAGCTCTTTCTACAAAATTGACCACTAAATCTATGTGAGCCAGAGAAATGTACTTTCCTGAATTAATTTTTTTGAAAAAGACTTAAGAAAGACCATCAGGAGTGGAAGAGAAAGTAAGGATAGAGATTAAGCACAGACATACAGGTATAAGCCAGAATGTTTGAGCTGGAACCCTTGATCTATCATTTTCCAGTTATTTGGTCTTGATACCTCAGTTACCCTGTCTACAAAACGGAAATATATTTTTTATTATACCTACTCTGTACAGTTGTTATAGGAATTAAACCCAGGTAAATCAGTACATGTAAGGTTCTGGCAGCAATTAGCATTATATAAAGTGTTTACTTATTATGATTATCATGACTAGATCATCAAATCATCTACACAAACGCCTTTTCCTACTCAAAACCTTCCTTAATTGATCTAGTAGAATTTAATCCCTCCCTCTTAGGCTTCTCCACAAAATGCATGTGTATTACAGTTATTTGGGTGCATTTCCCTCACATGAGATTGTAGCTCTCTAAAGACAGATGACAACTCATTTGAGTACACCAGACAGCAAATATTGTTCACTGCCGTCCTTCTTTTCCCTCTCTCTAAAGGTTCTGAACAATCATACCCTGTCAATTAACAAAGCTTTACCTGGAGACTGGAGCTTTATGTAACCAGTACACTTAAATACTGATCTTACCTTGCTAAATAAGAGCTCTTAAGACTTAAACAAAATTTTGTGGGTGTGGAGAGGGAGGGAGGAAAGAAGGATTAATTTAATATGTTTAACAGCTAAGGATTTTTTTAAACTAATTTTTTTTTAATTTCTTATACCTTAAAAGCTGCATATTTCATTCAAAAAAGTCCATGGTACTTTTAATAATAAAAATGCAGTAGTATAACTTCTGCATATGTCAAGTCTAACCTAATCATAACTTGCCCATCTGCTGATTTTAATGTAATCCTGGGGATGCTAGAAGACAATATGCTTGCTTCATTCACCCAACACTATGTAAAATAAAATCATTTTAACATCACATTGAGATGCAAATTGTTCTGGCTTTGATTTGTGCCCTCTTTTCCCTCTTTAAAAAAAAAAAAAAGCCTTCCCCCCTTCCTGCCCCCCACACACAACAAGCCTCCAGCTTATTCCGGATCACTGGGAAAACACTTTCTAAAGTATTATCCAACTTCACTCACACAATGATGTTGCCCTCACTTTGAGAGAACAGAACTTTTCTGAAAACAAGTGGCTAAATTGAGTGCATTTTCTACAAATTTTCCTCCAGTTTTATAGTGTTCTACATTTTGAAATTAATTTTTCAGCATAAAAACTGCCAAGGACACCTATTCATTTGCCCAAATTTTCCTAGTCTCTATCCTTTGACCCATTTTAAAACAAACTAAAATACAGAAAGCTGAAAAAGAACTGCACCCATTTAATGTGGCTTTTCTCATTTTTTTCATTCCTCAGTGGCAGGGCCTTTCAAAGGAGTACAAAAACTACACCCAATTTATTTCTCATCCTAAACACATCCCAGCCAAATGGAAAACATTATCAGCCATCTTAACCAGGAGAAAAACACAAAGCTAAGCCACATCAAACCTTTTTTTTTTTTACTTTTGAGATCAGGATTTTTCACACAAAAGTACTTTAATGAACCCATGCAATCAACAAAGGTAATCACAATTTAACATCATATGTTGAATTAATTTCTCTTCCTCAAACAGTCACAATGGTGGCTAATTCACCTATAATACCTCTCAGCTACTGGGTAGAGTATAATAAACTTAATTGTTTTATATATCCTGAGGCAAACTAAGAAAGGTTGATCAAAGACAAAGAGGTTCCCAGTATCCTATATACATATATGATTGAGACAAAAAAATCTGCACAGAGTAAGTAAAATTGGGCTTAAGCAACAATGGATTCTGCCTTATAGTAGGGAGACCTGACAAATTAAGCTCCCACCCCATCCCCACTCCCTTAAAGACAAGGTCTCACTCCCATCTTACAACCAGGAGGCATAAATTAAAACACTAAGAGTTGTCTCCTCAGACTTTAGCCGTAAGAAAGCTAATATTGAGGCCTTTTCCGAGCAACTGACTTCTGTCAAAACTTATCACAAGTTATGTGAAACAGACAAGAGCGTTGGTTCTGCATTTTACCAAGAGAACAGCTTCACAGCTTTTGGACAAGCCACCACTTCCAGCACCTCCAGCTCCCCCCCCCCCCAATTTCTTTTTATATCCTTCCTCCAAACTTGCAATCCGAAAAGTGATCCCACAAAACAAAAGCAGCATCAGTAAACGGGAGGCCACCGGTTTTGAAAATAAAGTTTGTTCCCTTGCCGTCGACCTGACAACTTTTTCTAAAGATGAAACGTCTCCTACTCGACCGGGTACAACCTTTCCTATTCCCTTAGCAAACAAGCCCTCGTCTGCCCCCGACAGTAAAGAGAAAAAAGGGGAGTGGGAGAAAATGATGTTGAAAGGAGGGTCTACGGTGCCAGGGGCAGGGACCGATTTGAGACCGGTGTTGAACGCTCCGTGCTTCTGGGAGCTAGCAGGCTGGACCGTGTTGTGTCGATCTGAGAAATGTTTAGCAATCTGACGCATCAGTTTTTAGGAACGGTACACAAGCAGCCCCCACAATTTGAGCCATGCCTGGAATCCTCCTTCTCGGTGACATCGGCTGGAGGACACGGGACGGGCGAGCGGGGGGTACCAGCAGAGGTTCCACGACATTTGTTATTGTTTATGAAGCCCAGGCAGGGACCGGGATCGGGGTGCTCGGGGGCCGAGGAGTGCAAGGGGAGAGGGGCAGGGAATCACAAAGATTCCTCTCGGGGCTCGCGGCTACCTCTCCCGGGACGCGGGACTAGTATCACCTCGGGGAACCAGAGGGCCAAGGCCGTCGCTGGAGCTTCCCTGGAGAGACACTGCCAGCCCCGACATTAGCCCGGTTGTCGCCGGACACCCAAAGACACAGAAGATCTCCTCCGGCTCCGGTTCGCAGAGTTGGGGCCCGCGCGGCGAGCGGGGCCCCCCAGCCGCGGCCGCCGCGGCCGCCGCGCGCCGCATCCGCGTACTCACCTGCCTCCGGTCGCGCCCGCGGCCGGCTCAGCCTCCGCACGGACCGCAGCCGGTCCGCGGCCCGTCCGCTCCCTTTTGCCCGCTCCGCCCTCGCCCCGCCCCCGGGAGGTGGCACCCGCGGCCGCGCCGGAATCTCGGGGCGGCCTTCCTGAACTCTCGCGAGCCCTCCCTCCTCGGCTTCTCGGTGGCTGGGCCGGTCAGGCTCGGCCCTGACGTCATACGCACCACAGCCGGAAGTAGCCTTCTGTCGTCAACGCCGGCTCGTCTGCCCCACCCACCTACTCCTGGTGAATTCCTGATGGCCCGGGAGCAGTAAACTGGGCAGTCGCAACTTCCCTCATTCATCAACCTCACCTCACTTATCTTTTCTGTATTCAAAGCTCGTTCAAAAGCTGGTCCTTGAGAGAGTGCCCAGTGTGGTGCCATATTAGTCCTAAGTGACAGAGTTTTCTTAATACTTACCAATGTAATGCAAAGAGTAAGTCACAATGTAAAGCAAAGAAATGGAAAGAGGTCTGGAGATAATCCCCACGAATCCACACATTTTGCAGATTAGGAAAGGGTGGTCAACAATGATGGCTTGGCTGACCAATTTGCTTAATCAGTAGCTGTGGGATCTAAAAGCCTTCCAAGTTTCTTGACCCTTTTCCATCTCACCATGACTCCACAGCAAGGGCTTGAAAGGGATTCAAATTTGGAAAAGGCACAAAAACTTGGAGGCATTCACGAAAAACTTGCTTAGATTGTCTTGGAAAATCTAAAATAACTGGCAGTACTGGGCTGCTTTAGGATCTGAGAACTAGGAGGGAAAAGTTCCTGCAGTATAACTCAAAAGGGATGGTTTTGTGAAGATGATGCATTTGACTTTGGAGAAAACAGTTACTGGGCACACCAAATAAGAGAATCATTCTCAGTTATTGTCAACAAATTTATCTTTGATCTGAATATTGGAAGTGTTTGTTACAAAATACCCTTGACTTTAGAGACTACTAAGACGTATATGAAACTGGTGTTATACTTGCAAAAAGCATAATTATCTTTAGTTTCACCAAGAGGAAGTGACAGATGCAAAAGACATAGGGAAGCATCATGACATCACTTCTCTCTTCTCTCTCTCTCTCTCTCTCTCTTTATGCCCTGTGCTTTCTCATCCATAACTTGGTAACAGAAAAAGCACTGCTTTTGTAATTAGTGCATTCTTGAGGATATCAGTTCCACCGATATCATATGGTCCTTTTGAGACTCAAGTAACAAATGCCATATATGAGTATAAGGAGGTTTAACTGTGATCAAACATGCTTGACAAAGACCTGTACACCTCTCTCCTTTCACTATACACATACGTATATTAATTCAAATGAGTAGAATGGAGAACAGTTTATGGAGTGTTCTATACCAAATTTGCACTTTCAACTATGCCATACATTTTTCATAGCACTGGAGTAATATGGACTAGTCTAGGGTATCAGAGTAGGATAATATGGAGGCTAAAGCTTTGACCTTCAGTTTCTAAACTGAGGCTATTTTAAACATTCCCACAGGAAGTTGTTGAAGTGCCTAAACTGATATAAATTAAAGCCATATGCCGTTCAGGAAATGTGGTGAAATCTGGGGACCTTTCTCAGAATATTGTTCTTAAATGCATAAAATAAATTTTCTAGGGCTACAAAGGAAATTGATTTTATTGGCATACAGTTATCAAAATACTAAAAAGTGAATTTGTGATATAGTTATGTGATAGGCAGTTTCTAAGATGATTCCCAGTAATCCTCAGTTCTGGTGTTCCTGTCATGTGCAACCCCCTCCACTTGAGTGTAGGTCTAGTGACTTGGTTCTGAGAAAAAAATACAGCAGAACTGATGGGATGTCACATCTCATAAGTAAGTTACAAAAAGATCTGGCTTCCATCTTTGCTATCCTCTCTTGCTCTCTCCCTTGTTCACTCTGGTAGAAACCAGCTTGCCTTGCTGCGACCTATCTTAAGGAAAGGTTCACTTGGCAGGAAACTGAGAGAGGTCTCTGGTCAGAAGCCACCAAAGAATTGAGGCACTCTGTCCAACAACCCATGAAGAACTGCCAACAACCTGAGTGAGCTTGAAAGCAGATTCTTTCCCAGGTGAGCCTCAAGGTGACTTCAGCCCTAGCAGACACCTTGATTGCAGCTTGGGAAGGGACCCTGAGCCACAGACCCAGCTAAACCATGTCAGTTTCCTGGTCCACAGAGACCGTGAAATAATAAGTATTTGTTATTTAAGGCCCTAATTTGGGGGTTAATTTATTACACAGTCAAAGATAACAGTTACACATTTGTGTCTTTATTAATGCATTAAATAACAAGATCAAGACCTACAATAATTTTGCAGTAGCAAAGAACATAAACAGTATTTTAGATGTCTGCAACAACTTTAATGTGATAGAAAATATGTATGACTTCTCTTGGGTATGAAGTCACAGGTTGCTAATATTACTGTGGTTTGCTGAGTACATGCATAATGGAAGAAATGTTCATTTACAGTTGGGCTTTAGTGGAAAAAATATGTAAATATACATGTATGTTAAATTATAAGTATGTATATTATGGATATGTTTACTTCATCAAATTTCATAGACCCAAAGTAAGAACCCATGGCCTAATTGTAGTTGTAGAACCCACTGTAGTTCCTTCCAAAACTCTTACTATCAACTCACTCAGACATTAGATCAAAGTTCAGGTAATAAACTCAGTTAACAGATATAGACCATGGCCACTGCTAACTTTATTAAACTACATTTAAACATGAATTTTTATCCTTTAGCTTTCACTTATTCCCTCTTCTCCAGATCTATGTTAAACATAGATAGGCTAAAATCTTGGGCTGGAATGTGAGAAAAATTGTGGTTGAAAACCTCTACAGCTCTCAGAATTCACCTGATTTTTGTTTTCAGCATGTAAGCTGAAATCTTAAGCTCCCTGACCAAAGTGACTCTTTTTTTAAAAGATTTATTTATTCATTTGAGACAGAGAGATACAGAAAGAGAGCATGAGCAGGGGGAGAGGCAGAAGTAGAATCCCCGCTGAGCAGGCAGTCTGATGGGGGGCTTGATCCAAGGACCCTGGGATCATGACCTGAGCTGAAGGCAGACGCTTAACCATCTGAGCCACCCAGGCACACTCAAAGTGACTCTTTGCTATTACTCTTACTCTTCTAGGCCTTCCTCATAGCAAGTAGCCAATGAATGCCAAATGATGGCACTAAATAATAATAGAAGGAAACTATTAATAAAATCTTTCCACTGGGTGAGTAGAGCTGCTTTTCTATATATGTAGCTTTGCAGTTGTGGGATATGGCAAAGCAGGCTTTAAATGCATTTAACAGAATACACAAAATGTAAAAACAGATGAACCAAGTTCTTAACTCAGGAAACTTGAAAAAGAAATGAAATCTACAGAAAGTAGGAGGATGTAAAGATTAGTGCGAAACCCCTTCCAGGGGGTCACAGCCCTTATGTGCACCATGTATTACAGATCAAAACATAATCCATCCTAGGGGCGCCTGGGTGGCTCAGTGGGTTAAGTCTCTGCCTTTGGCTCAGGTCATGATCTCAGGGTCTTGGGATCGAGCCCCACGTAGGGCTCTCTGCTCAGTGGGGAGCCTGCTTCCTCCTCTCTCTCCTCCTGGCTCTCTGCCTACTCTGATCTCTTTATCAAATCAATAAATAAAATCTTAAAAAAATAATAATCCATCCTAGCTATAACTTTGTTTTTCAAATGGTTGTAAATTCTATTATGATTAACAAATTCAAATATAGTTCTAAAATATAAAGGCAGAAATTAATGTAAGAGGGAATTTTTTAAAAGACTGAAATTGACCTATAACAGAAAGGTGATTCTTTGAAAAGTCAAGGATGTAGGAAAAACTTTGGCAAGACTAATTTAGGAACAAAAAGAAAAGATACAAATAGTAAGAATGATAATGGAGATATAAATGGTATGGAGAATTTTTTTTAAGGGGTAAGAAATTATGATTAAAAAAGAGAGACTATTGAGACAGGCTGGTTGAACACTCCCCTCTATGTGAATGGAGGAGGAATGTTAATTCCTGATTCACTCCATGTTTAGACTAAAGAGCAACAAATATTTACAGAGTCTGTGTGTCAAACATTGTGTTCTCTACTTGTACTATCTCATTTAATCTTTACAATAAGCCTGTGAGATAGGTATTATTATCCCCAGTTTTCAGATAATGGAACTGAGGCTCAGGGAGCGATGGTGACTTACCTCAGGTCACGCCAGATAGCGAATGACCAAGGCGACCACTCAGATTCCCAATAGTAGACAAAAGAAGCACAACTGAGCAAAAGCAAGAACAAGAAATCTTGTTTTACCCACTTACAACACGCACAGTAAATGTTAGCTATTACTGTTACAATAATCCCCCTACTTTAAATGGGTTTATGATACCACCTCAAACATGCAAGAGATAAGGGCAGAAAATCCCTTTCAAGGATGTTTATCCCAGCATTATTTATTCACAACTGTGAAAAGTTGGAATCAACCCAGATGCCTAAAGGTAGGGGTCATTGCGATAAATTATGGTGGATCCACATAGTATAATAGAAAATATGTATTAGAAATCATAAGTAGACCAATTATTGACATGGGAAGATGTTCGGAATATAGTGTTAGGTTTGAGAATTCTTTTAAAGCAGGTTGCCTAGAGTGTAATATCCTTTGTATGAAAATTATTTTAAAAATAACATGTGTATATATGCAGACATTCATAATATGCATGTTCATAGGCATATTTCAAGACTGAAAAGAAAGTCACAAAAATAAAAGTTTTCTCTCAATGTGATTATGAAAAAAAATTATGATGTACGATGTTGTGCCAGTAGATTTTTAAATTTTTTTAAACGAGAGAGAGAAAGAATAGGTGCTTTTCAGTTTTCCATGAAGGCTGTCCTGATGGAAATTAATGGAATTAATTAATTTTCTTACTATGGAAAAAAATTAAAAGTTTATGGAATAATGTCTTTCCAGTTTGCCCCTGAGAGTGTTTGATTCCTGGCTCCTCTTCTCATAGTTCTGACTTTCAAGGGGGCTCTAGATCAGCCAGGCTAAGTACAATTGAGTTTCTTTGAAAATAAAGGCTCTGTTCTGTAAGCATCCGGGGCCTTTCACTGGACCATTTGATCAAACACATGACAGTCCATTCAGAACTCTCACCAGACTGCTTTCTGCAAAGCACTTTATAAACCTGGAAACAATGACTTTTAATTGATCTCTGCTTTAATTTTTAACTTGCTTGACTAAATGGCAAACTATTTATCACTGAGGGTCTGAAGCATTCCCAGATTTGGGCTCTTTCTCCCCCAAAGTGAAAAGCACCTACATAAATCAGATGCCTGAAAAGAAGCATTAAGGAAAAGTGAAAAATACATTATGTCGAACTATCTCTTTGTGTTATGTTTATTGCTCTGCAAAGGGTAATAAAGAACCAAATGGGATTTTAATTCCAAGGACCTGGTTCTGTTACTAGCTGTATGACCTAGGACAGATCAAGAAGAGTTATCTGAGGTCTTATTTCTACTTCTGTAAAATGAAGAATATCAACACAACAGTTGCTGCAAAGATGAAATATGATTATGTATGGTAAAAGCACTTCGAGACCTATAAGACCCTATTGCCATAATGGAAATAATATTAGATTGAAGATAGAAAGATCTCAGTATCAATAGCTACCTCCTAGGATCACTGTGAGAATTAAGTAAAATTAACTGAGATAAATTAAGCATCTAGTGTAGGGCCCAGAACATATTCACATTCAGTTCAAGTTAATTATCATGTCTGCTAATAATAATATTGAGCGATACAACAAAAACACACGTTTCAGAATGGAACTCCCTTTTCTCCTGTCAAGTACAAGTCAAATGGATTCTCGCAATTAAGGAACATTTTTGATGATGTTAACATCCATGAAGAGAAAAAAGTCCCTGTCAGACCTTTCCTGCTTTGATTCTTTCTGCTTTTCATTGACTCTTAGAAATTCCTGGTACTAACAGAGATACAGGTATAGTGGATTTTCTGTCTGTGAAATAGGAAATCTAGTGCATGAGTAAGATGAGGCTAAGTGATGCTGTAGTCACAGACTGTCACGGAAGTTTAGTGGCTTCAAATGGTGAGGATTTATTTATTGTTGATGCTTTATGGCCTTTGTAGGTCATCAGTAAGGCCTTGTTCATCAGAGGCACTCAGGCTTCAAGGCCAGTGCAGCAACCATCACCGTGGACATTGCTAGTCCTCATGCCAGAAGGAAGAGAAGATTAGAAGGTCTCAGGTAGAGATTTCTGCTTACAACACATTGGCCAGAAGTAGTTGCATGACCCTATACAAATAAAAGGGAGCCAGGAGATAGAATCATCTGATTCTCCAGGAAGGAGAGAAAACCAGAAATATTTGGCACTTGTACCAATGACTACCACACATTGCACATTGGGCATGTGAAATTGTCCTGGATATGTGAAAACCACTGTCCAAATGCTAGCTGTTATGATTCCCTTACCTCCCCATCCTAAAGAAAAGCTGACAGTTTTAGTTTCTTAGAAAGGAAAACTGCAAGACACTATGATATTTTGTGATGATATGTGCTATATTAGATATAGTTTAAAATTTTTAACATTAAGTTAAAAAAGAAAAAAAGAAATCTGTTTGATGTCTTTGGTTTCCTAAAAATGATCTTCATCGACCTTAGAAATTCACTAACATTACAATTAAAAATTTTTAAAAGACTTTTTCCTCTTAAAACTGAGATGCAGTTTTTCCTTAAATTTTGCTATCTTCTCCATTCCTAATTTTGGGGTTGAGTACAAGAATTTCGTTTTCTCACGTAAGAGAAAGAAGCCTCCACCAAAGACTGTTTTTCATCACAATAGTTGAATTTGACTTTAAAAAATCCATTGATGTTTAATGTAGGCAGCCCAAGAAAAGCTGAAATAATTTGAATCCATTCTAGAAAATTATTAAAGTCACTTTGTTGTAGAGTACCTATTCATACTCTGTGATTCTAGCACTTAAAATTATTATACTTTAAAAATAAAATACTTTCCAGTTTTAAAAGGAATTTTAATGCTAGCACTCCTATTTTTAACAGTCAGTCATGTGTGTATAGGTTGGTTTTGGATCTGCACTAGAATTCCTATCCTTTATTTGGCTTTTCCTCTATATTAGCCATTTAATATGGAATATGTAAAACAAAGTTGATTTCTTTAAAAGTAATTGTGACTCTACTTCAAAGTCTGAATTGTTAGAATTAGCTCTTTGGAGATGGTGTGAGGTCTCAGAAAATCGTAAACCAAGAGGTTTTAGTTGGGCTTTCTTTTTATAGTTTCCATCTTTTGGGGTGGAGATTTCTTTCCTTTTCTTCTAGCCACCTATTCCTTCAGTTATCTGCTTTATTTTTAAATTTTTATTTATATATTTATTTATGTTTTTTTTTTTCAATTTGTTTTTTTTAATGTTGACATTCCTGGGAGTGAACCAGTAGTCCAGATAGAGACTCTCTCTAACTCAAAACCTCCTAGTGGTGTGGGTTCAAGTAGGTGTTCTTATTGTATTCTGAGCCCTCAGGGAGAGTCAGACATGGGGCAACTAGCAGATCTGTTTTCCATGGTGGGAAGCCAACGGTCCATGCTCAGAGGCAGAGAATGGGACAGAACAAATGGGCAAGCAGGACAGAGGGTCTCTACCTGGTCACACTGAATGCTGGAAAGAGGACCACATTGGGGTCCACATCTGGACTAAGGGCTGATTCCTTAGCCTTGTGGTCTTGGACACATTTCTTAAACTTTCTAAACCTCAATTAACTCATCCATAATAGGGATAATTTAGGAGGTCTTCATTATCAGAGGAGAATTGTTACTAGGAAACAAAAATTAAGATATTTGAAGGAGAGCCAGTATTTTTGAGTAAATATAGAAAAAAATTACATTACATGTATTTTACAATAAAAATTTTTGCTATTTAGAGTATAATTACAACTATGTGGTACTTAGACTGGGCAAAGTCTGAATCATGTTAGGGATTTTTTTTTTTAAAGATTTTATTTATTTATTTGACAGAGAGAGATCACAAGTAGGCAGAGAGGTAGGCAGAGAGAGTGAGAGGGAAGCAGGCTCCCTTCAGAGCAGAGAGCCAGACGTGGGACTCGATCCCAGGACCCTGAGATCATGACCTGAGCCGAAGGCAGCAGCTTAAACCACTGAGCCACCCAGGCGCCCCATGTTAGGGATTTTTTAGCATAATTTTTCTGACACAATTATATGATTTAATGGATTGACATCCCTTCAGCTGACCTTAGACATTACATTACAATCATACAGAGAGGGTCACTCTTGAAAAAAATACCTGTTTGCTGAGATCTTTTGATGTCCATGCTTTTCTATTTTAAACCTTTGTTTTCAACAGTTTCCACTACGTTGAAACAGTTAAAATAATTGAACTTCCTTCTCAGTTATCTCTTCCCACTAGAGGGGTCAACTGGGTGAAAGGGAATGCACTTTTTTTTTTTTTAAAGATTTTATTTATTTATTTATCAGAGAGAGAAAGAGCATGCGCACAAGCAGACAGAATGGCAGGCAGAGGCAGAGAGAGAAGCAGGCTCCCCGCCGAGCACAGAGCCCCATGTGGGACTCGATCCCAGGACCTAGGATCATGACCTGAGCCGAAGGCAGCAGCTTAACCCACTGAGCCACTCAAGTGTTCCTTTTTTTTTTTCCCAAGGGGAATGCACATTTTATACTTCTCCACTTATTGCCAAACCACTCTCCAGAAAGTGTACTAATTTCCACTACAACCAGCACACAACACAAGCAAATTCCCACTTCCCCACATGCTTTTTCATGCTAGACTTTATCCATATTTTTAATCTTGCCCAAGAAAGACAAAGACATTGGCACACCATTAGAGAGAGATCCTGGTGTTAAACAGAAAAAAGCTTTGTGTGGAGGCTCATTTTGTGATAGGTCAACTGGTTTGTAAATATTTTCATGTTTTAATGACTTCTGCGTCTTTGAACAATCTTACAACTATGGGGATTCAGGGAATGAGTACCCGGATGAGAAAGGCCCTCTTTCTCCATCTGAGAGAGTTGTGAAAGGTAAAGTAGAGTAAAGTAAAGCTACTTCATCAGGGGCACCATCCAAGGTCCTCTTCTTCCCTCAGCGTTGAGGCTATGATTGAGGTCTTGAGGGTAGGGAAGTAAGTCACAGATCCTGTGACTTGTTTGAACATAAAGAATTCACGTAGGGTCTGGAGCAGACAAGATCATAACTAGTGTTGGTTGAAGCTCTGCTGATCATTTTCTTTTTGCTGAGTCGTTCTATAAATCTAGAGATAGGGATTGTGGAGGAGAAGTTACTGGATCCGCCTCTCATTCCGCTACACTCTCCAACCACCCCGTGAGTCAGGTTGTTGATTTCAGAAGGTTACTGCACACATTTTATGCTGATTTGGTTTCCTGGAGGAAGTAACCCAAATAGGGCTTTCAAAAAAATGATTTTTTTTTTCTGACTAAGCCACACAGTCAGGGCCTTGTGGACAAAGTTAAGGAGATTATCTTCTTGTAAGAGCAATAGGAAGCTCTTGAAGGGTTTTAGGCAGGGGGTGACATGTCACATTTGAATTTTAAAAACAGTCTGACAATAGTATGAAGAATTAATTTGAGGGGAACCAGAATGGATAGTAGTGGACCATTAGGAAGCTGAGTTTTACATTTATAAGCACGAAGTTGTATATCATAAATGGCCTGGGGGAATAATACCATGATAAGCAGAAATGATTATGTGGTCTATCTCTATATAATTTCCACCATGGCTGAATGGTGCAAAGATGATCAGATATTAAAAATCAGATAAATTAAGATCAGATCAATTATCTTACTCAAGCTAATTTTTTATTTCACTTCCATTTAAAATTTTCTTATGGATTAAGGGTGTGCTAATTAGCCAACAGAAATGGTTTGCTGTGCAATTACATTTTTCATTATGAATTGCTAACATTTTTTTCTGACTTACATTAACTCAACTCTGTATTAATTTCTCTGAATTTGATTCTCTCTGACAGGGTTAAATTTCTGGACATGCAAAGCTAAGGATCAAGCTCTGTCCTAAGCAATCTAGACAAATTTTCTCATTAGCATCTTTGTGTGATTCTCTGGTTACAGTATTTCCTATGATAGAATCATGCTGGAGTAAAATTCTTATAGGAGGATTAGTACACATACTAACTTTAATCATTTTAATCCTTAAAATAGGCCAGTTGTAATGCTTGAAATATTACATTATATATTACATTACATTATATTATATTACATTACATTACATCTCACATATATAATGGCCCAGTTTTAGGTTGGGTTTCCTGGGAAGAAAACTCTGGAACTCTCAGGTTAACCTGTGTGGGAGATTTATTAGGGAGTGATCTCCAGAACTACTCAAGTGAGAGAGAAAAAGCCTCAGGGGTAGGCAGAGGGAGACCTTGAACTCAGAGGCAGGTCCAGCAGAGGCCTCAGCCTATCCCACAGGGAGCTCTGGAGTTGGGATGACCCTTCAGAGTTGTCCCAGTTGAGGCAAAGGGCCAGGCCTTTATACCCCAACCTCAACCAGCCGTTGAATGGCAGCTCAGTAGGCTGAGGGAATAGCTGGAGGGGGACTCGGCTGTGGGCGCTCAGAAGGCAATGCTCCCAGCAGCTGTGGGTTTGAGCAACGCCGGCAGCATCCACTATGAGTCCCCTGAAGGCTTTGTCCTCAGGCCCAGGCTTGTGTACTACATACACCAATAAAATAATGCTCTTCAAAAATGCCCCATTTTGCCTCCTGATATGATATACTGGGGTCAGAGTACTTCTGTATTATCCTGCTTCCTCTTAATCTAATCATAAAGAACATCAGACAAACAAAAAGTGAGAGATACTACACAAAACAACTGGCCTATCCTCTTCAAAATATAAGTGTCAGGGTGCCTGGGTGGCCCAGTCAGTTAAGCATCTGACTCTTGGTTTCAGCTCACGTAGCGATCTCAAGGTCATAAGATCAAGCCCCAGGTCAGGCTCTGCACCAAGCATGGAGTCCACTTAAGATTCTCTCTCTCTCTCCTTCTGCCCCTCCCCATATACCATGCATGCACACTCTCTCCCTAAAAAAAAAAAAAGAAAACAAAAGTAAATGTCATTTATAAAAGAAAGGCTCAGAATTTGTTCCAGATTTTAAAAGACTAGAGAAATAAGACAGCTAAATGGAACACTTACTCCCCAATTGCTTCTTGACTAGAATTTTGTTATTATTTGCTATTAAAGACATTATTGGGACAATTGGCAAAAATAAATTAGATTTTTTGATATTGATCATTGTTCCATGGTTACATAACAGAATATCCTTTTTCCTAAGAAATACACATAGCAATACTTAAGCATAAGAGGGTAAATGTTCCATTTGAGCAGTACCATTTATTTTTATCTCAAATATTCCCAATTCTTCCCTCAGAAAAACCACAGTATCTGTCAATGGAGAACATGACATTTTCAGTAACTAGGACTAATTGCATCTCATACAAATGTGTTTACCTAAAATGCATGCAAAAAGAATAGATTCTATTTTCTGAAAGGGCTCTTTCTGGGGCCCCTGGATGAGTCAGTCGGTCGAGCATCTAACTCTTGATTTCAGTTCAGGTCATGACTCAGGGTCGTGAAATCAAGCCCCACATCAAGGCTCTGCGGTCAGCAGGAAGTCTGCCTAAGATCCTCTCTCCTCTTCCTCTGCCTAATCCCCAACTCATGTGTGTACTCTCTCTCAAATAAATAAATAAATCTTTACAATAAATAAGTAAATAAAACAAAGGTCCCTTTCTTATGGTTCTTTACAAAAGCCAGGTGGCTTCATTTATTTCAGACTTGTGCAACTAAATCCTTCCTGCCTATGTATTTTGATCTTTAGGTCCAAAGGCCCTGTATGATTTACCTTCTTTGATATTTTTTTAAACAACGATTTGTAAAAACAAATAAATAAATAAAAATAAGTAACAATTTGTTGTGAATTAGTTCCATTTTACATAAATATTATTGTTGAACCTCCATGGGAATTACAGTCCCTTAAAAAAATGCTGAAGTCATTTGGTTTGTTCAAACAGTAGGAGCTTTGAATGCTGCTGAGTCTGAAGAAAGAAAGAATAACATTGTTATAAACTTTTATAGTTACTTAATGCTTTCTGTAAAGGATTCCAATGTAATTTACAGGCATTTAATTAAGGAATGAATACTCCTGTGAGCACACTGCATATTATTCTCCTTTTAAAGTTGATTCAGGGTACCTGGGTGGCTCAGATGGTTAAGCATCTGCCTTCAGCTTAGGTTATGATTCTGAGGACCTGGGATCAAGCCCTGCAACGTGCTCCCTGCTTAGCAGGGAGCCTGCTTCTTTCTCTCCCTCTGCCGCTCCCCTGCTGTGCTTTCTCTGTCTCTGTCAAATAAATAGATAAAATCTTCTGAAAAAATGATTGGACTAAAGAAACATTAAAAGGAGGTAGTTACATGTATACATACACACATTATGTATTTAAGTTATTATATGTAATATAAAATCAACAGAAAACAATGTCTATAAGATAAGCCTAATCCCCTTTATTTACTTATCTTTATGCCTCTAGCATGAATTTATGGGGTGACCAAACCATCCCAGTTTGCCCAGGACTGTCTTGGTTTAGCACTAAAAATCCTGCGTCCTGGGAACTCTCGCAGTATCAGGCAAAACAGAACAGTTAGTGATTCTAACTATACCTTCTGTTTGTCTTTCAAGGTAAATGAATTAAAATTGATTATAAATGTCGGAGACTCCACTAGTTAATAAATTATAGACTGGTCTTGTGGACCTCTGATCTTCTTAAATGCTCACTCTGTTCCATAATAAAAGTGAAACTTGGGTCAACTTACACAGGTTTTTGCACTCTCCACTGAGCGTTTTGTCTTTTTTTTTTTTTTTTTTTAAGAAGTGACTATGTAGAACTACCCTATGGCCCAGCAACTACACTACTAGGTATTTATCCAAAGGATACAAACAGTGATTCAAAGGGGCACATGCACCCCCATGTTCATAGCAGCAATGTTCACAATAGCCAAACTGTGGAAAGAGTCCAGATGCCCATTGACAGATGAATGGATAAAGTACACATATGCATACACACAATGGAATATTACTCAGCCATCAAAAAGGATGAACTCTTGTCCTTTACAATGACATGGATGGAACTAGAGGGTATTTTGCTAAGCAAAATGACTCAGTCAGAAAAAGACAAATACTCTGTGATTTCACCTTATGTGGAATTTAAGAAACAAAACAAATGATTGTAGGGGGGAAAAAGAGAGAGGCAAACCAAGAAACAGACTCTTAACTATAGAGAACAAACTGACGATTATGAGAGGGGAGGTAGGTGGGGGGATGGGTGAAACAGGTGATGAGGAGTAAGGAGGGCACTTGCTGTGATGAGCACCGGGCATTGTAAGTAAGTGTTGAATTACTAAATTGTTGAAACTAATATTACACTCTTAACTAACTGAACTTTAAATAAAAACTTAAAATATGCATATTGTAATTCCTAGAACACACCAAAAAAAAAAAAAAGAAAAATTCTTACTCCAGTGTTCAAACCCAACCTACTTTTCTAGCTTTATACGCGAAATTCACTTTCCCGGAACTTGTGACTAGTCAGTGTTCAGTGAACACACTTTCCTGCTTCCGCAAGTTTGCTCATGTTGTTCTCCTTGTCCCTGAATGTCAAATCCTTTAATTTCTCAGATCCTTTAAGATTCACCCCAAATATTTTCTAATTCATTCATCTATTCAGTCAGTCTTTCTAAAACCATTTTATTTATCTATTTATTTACTTACTTACTTACTTACTTATTTTTGTCTTCTATTTGCCAGGCATGATGGCAGCTTCTGGGGAAGCAGTGGTGAGTGAATTAGAGTTCTTCAAGATTTTTCCCTAGTGGTGGAAACAAAGAAGCACATAGGATTTTCAGGATCTCTATTCTGTGAGTGGGAAGCTGTAAGAGGAACTTTTAACTCAGTTTGAGGTGACCAGGATGTCTACGGCCATACCACCCTGAACGCGCCCGATCTCGTCTGAGGTGACCAGGAAGCTGAATCTAAGCTAGGACCTCCCCTAGTCTAGCATACGTCACAAGGATCCTGCTGTCTCCTCTGAGGTCACTGTCTTTATCGTTCACTCCACTTTTAATTTTGTGGAGTTCGACAACACAGGCATTTTTAAACTTTCAGTCATAGCTCCCTGATGCAGCTTTAAAACTACTCTTAGTGACAGAGGGCATGATCTTTCCTTTCTTTGTTGTCCTACCCCTCCTCCCAACTTAGAACAATGTCTCGTGTATTTTATAATTAGCACCCAGGTGCCTAGAAGAACTCATTTCCAGTAGACTCTTCAGTGCACCTGCCTGAATCTTTTTCATTCTCTCAATTTTTCCTTCAAAAAGTATTTATTGAATACCTGCTATATATCAATAATCACTCTAGGTGCATGGAATGTTCAGGTGTTATGAGAAAATGTGTACAGGATACAAACAGAATAAAGGAAGGAATGATTTCTTCTTGTTTTCTTTCTGTTCCAGTTTTCATTTTTAAGGAACGATTATAGAACTTAAGAAAAGGTAGTTTAATTGCTGTACATAATAGCTATACACGTGGCTATACATAAAAGCTGTTTCATTCACCGTTTAACCTCATCTTTCTTTATATATAAAATATGAATAATTTGAAAATCTCTACAGTCCTAATTTATAGTGTATGATTGCTGATGATGGGAATCATTGCTGATCCTTACAGGGCTGCTGCTGTTGCTGCTAGGGTCAAGATCCATTGTTCCTGCGTGAAGCCGTTCGTTAACATTCTTCCTTTTTCCAAAGTGGCTGCACCAACTTGCATTCCCACCAACAGTGTAACGGGGTTCCTCTTTCTCCACATCCTCTCCAACACTTGTTGTTTCCTGCCTTGTCAATTTTGGCCATTCTAACTGGTGTAAGGCGGTATCTCAACATGGTTTTGATTTGAATCTCCCCGATTGCCAAAGATATTGAACATTTTTTCATGTGTCTGTTAGCTGTTTGGATGTCTTCTTTGTGCAAGTGTCTGTTCATGTCTTCTACGTTTTTTTTTTTTTTTTACTTGATTATTTGTTTTTTGGGTGTTGAATTTGAGAAGATCTTTATAAATGGTGGATATCAGCCCTTTATCTGTAGTGTCATTTGCAAATATCTCCTTCCATTCTGTGGGTTACCTCTTTGTTTTGTTGACTATTTCCTTTGCTGTGCAGAAGCTTTTTATCTTGATGAAGTCCCAAAAGTTCATTTTCGCTTTTGTTTCCCTTGCCTTAGTAGACGTGTCTTGAAAGAAGTTGCTGTGGCCAGTGTTAAAGAAGTTGCTGTCTATGTTCTCCTCTAGGATTTTAATGGATTCCTGTCTCACGTTGAGGTCTTTCATCCATTTAGAGTTTGTCTTTGTGTATGGTCTAAGAGAATGGTTGAGTTTCATTCTTCTCTATGTGGTGTCCAATTTTCCCAGCACCGTTTATTAAAGAGAATGTCCTTTTTCCATTGGATGTTTTTTCCTGCTTTGTTGAAGATTAGTTGACCATAGAGTTGAGGAACCATATCTGGATTCTCTATTCTGTTCCGTTGATCTCTGTGTCTGTTTTTGTGACAGTACCATGCTGTCTTGGTGATCACAGCTTTGTAGTACAGCTTGATATCAAGCAATGTGATGCCCTCAGCTTTGTTTTTCTTTTTCAACATTTCCTTGGTTATTTGGGGTCTTTTCTGGTTCCATACAAATTTTAGAATTGTTTGTTCCAGCAGTTTAAAAAAATGCCATTAGTGTTTTGGTCAAGATAGCTTTGAAAGTATAGATTTCTCTGGGCAGCACAGACATTTTAACAATGTTTATTCTTCCAATCCGTGAGCATGGAATATTTTTCCATCTCTTTGTGTCTTCTTTGATTTCTTTCATAAGTGTTTTGTAGTTTCTAGAGTATAGATCCTTTACCTCTTTGGTTAAGTTTATTCTAAGGTATCTTATGGGTTTGGGCACTATTGTAAATGGAATTTATTCCCTAGTTTCTCTTTCTATTGTTACAATGTTAGTGTATAGGAAAGCAACAGATTTCTGTACATTGATTTTGTATCCTGCCACATTACTGAATTGCTATATGAGTTCTAGGAATTTGGGGGTTGAGTCTTTGGGGTTTTTCCCATAAAGTGTCATGTCATCTGTGGAGAGAGAGTTTGACTTCTTCTTTGCCAATATGAATACCTTTATTTCTTTTTGTTGTCTGATTGCTGATGCTAGGACTTCCAGTACTATGTTGAACAAGAGTGGTGAGATTGGGCATCCTTGTCCTGTTCCTGGTTTTGAGGGAAAGACTCTCAGCTTTTCCATACTGAGAATGGTATTTGCTATGGGTTTTTCATAGATGGTTTTTATGAAATTGAGTAAGTTTCCTTCTATCCCTATAGTCTGAAGAGTTTTAATCAGGGAAGAATGTATTTTGTAAATACTATTTCTGAATCAATTGAGAGGATCATATGGTTCTTGTCTCTTCTCTAATTAATGCATTCTATTACACTGATTGATTTGTGAATGTTGAAGGATCCTTGCAACCCAGGAATAAATTCCACCTGGTCGTGGTGGTAATCCTTTTAATTATTGTTGGATCCTATTAGCTAGGATCTTGTTTTGGCATCATATTCATCAGGGATATTGGTCTCTAATTCTCCTTTTTGATGGGGTCTTTGCCTGGTTTTCATTTGCCTCCATCTCTGTTTTTATCTAATATTATTTTTCCTTTCCTTCCCCTATGTTCTTCTGTTTTGTTTCTTAAATTCCACATACGAATGAAATCATAGGGTATTTGTCTTTTTCTCTGATTGACTTACTTGGCTTAGCAAAATACCCTCAGTTCCATCTAAGTTATTGAAAGGGGCAAGATTTCATTCTTTTTTGATGGCTAATTAATAATCCATTTTGTGTGTGTGTGTGTGTGTACAAATATATACCATGTCTTCTATATGCATTCATCTGTTGGTGGGCATGTGGGCTCTTTCCATAGTTTTGCTATTGTGGACATTGCCGCTATAAACATTGGGTTGCATGTGCCCCTTTGAATCACTATGTTTGTATCCTTTGGATAAATACCTAGTAGTGCAATATATATCTTCTTTATCCATTCATCAGTCAATGTACATCATTTGGCTATTGTAGATAATGCTATAAACATCGGGGTACATGTATCTCTTCACATATTTTTGAATTCCTTGGGTAAATACCTAGGAATAAGAATTTTTAACTTTATGTTCTAGGCAAAAGTAAGGCAATAAAAAATTTGAATTGGGAGATGATAAAATCAAAGAAATCCTTTAGTCTGGTTGCATAGGAACGGATGCACTATTGAATGAGGGACAAGAAGACATAGACTGTAGCTGAAAGGCCAGGGAAGGGCCCAAGTTAAAAGGACAAGAACTTTGGGGGTGGCCTTGAAAAGAGAAAAGAAAAGACAGATGACAGAGATATTTTGCTAGTGATCCCATCATAAAACAGATACATTCAGGAGAGACTTTGAAGAAATGATCTCTATAGTAGATTGGCTCTGGGCAAGAAGTAAAGAATTATATTTTTTATTAATTAATTAATTAATTAATTATATTTTATAAATATTTTATTTTATATTATTATATATTTTATATATATTTATATATTATATATTTTATTTTATATTATTATACATTTTTAATTAATTAATTAATTAATATTTATATTAAAGAAGAAGTAAAGAATTATATTTTGAGCCTGGACAAATGACAGAATAAAAATTATAAGTACATAACAGAAAGAGGGAAAGAAAGAAGGAGAGAAGAAAGAAAGAAAGAAAGAAAAAAGTAGGGAGATGAATTTGGTTTTGAAATGTTGCTATGATAGCTCAGCTTGAAGAAGGTTCCAAATAATTCCATCACTCCCTGTACATTCAAGCTGCTTCTCCCATCAAGTGTTAGAACTTATGACCTCTCTTCCTGAATCTGGCTGGACCGAGACTGCTTTCATCAATAGAATACAGAGGGAGTACTGTTTTGGTACTTCTGAACTCAGGCATCAGGAAGGACTGGCAGCTTCCACTTCCTCCCTCTTGGAGCTTGGAGCCATCAGGGAAGAAGTCTAGGATACCCTGCTGAAGAGAGATAGGTCACGGGAATAAGACGACACATGGATAATCATCAAGGTACCAGACGTCTATGCCCAACTGCTATCTGACTGCAACTGCCTGAGAGACTCCAAGTGAGACTACAGAACTACCCAGCTGAGATATCCAAGTCAACCCACGGAATCATGATTTATAATAAAAATGGTGGACATTTTAAGCCACTAACTTGCGATGGTGTGTTCGGCAGCAATGGCTGATTACAATGGTTGCTTACAGCATATTCAAGTTAAAAAGTACAGCAGCAGAAGATAAAGCTAAATTGCAAGACTGGGGCACATGCAGAGGGGCTGTGGCCTGAGAGAGAGCAGACCAGCTGACCAGAATTCATCATTCTCTTGCCATGGTCCTAAGAAGATGGAAATCCACAATTATTTTGAAGGCCTGTAAATTGAACCATCAGTCTCTCCTTACTCTCATCTCCCATGCATCAGGCAGAGGGTCGGGTAGCCAGGCATTGACTTCCCATCCACATCAGCCCTGTAGTAGGATTGCAGGTACAATACAGGAGGTCCATTTAATTTGAATTTCAGATAACAATGAATCATTTTTAGTATAACTGTACCCCCAAGGATTGCATGGGACATACTTATACAAAAAACAATTCATCATCTGTCTGAAATCCAAATTTAACTGGGTACCCTGGTTTCTGTTTTTGCTAAATCTGGCAATCTTATCATCTGCCACAGAATGGAGATTTCTTTCCTAAAAGGAGAACAAGAACAGCTTCTTCTCCTTCTCCTTCTCCTTCTCCTTCTTCTTCTTCTTCTTCTCCTTCTTCTTCTTTCCCTTCTTCTCCTTCTTCTTCCTCCTTCTTCTTCTTCTTTCTTCTTCCTCCTCCTCCTTCTTCTTCTTCTTCTTCCTCCTCCTTCTTCTTCTTCTCCTTCTCCTTCTCCTTCTTCTTCTTCTTCCCCTTCTTCTCCTTCTCCTTCTTCTTTCTTCTTCCTCCTCCTCCTTCTTCTTCTTCCTCTTCTTCTTCTCCTTCTCCTTCTCCTTCTTCTCCTTCTTCTTCTTCCCCTTCTTCTCCTTCTTCTTCCTCCTTCTTCTTCTTCTTTTTAGGAGAATACCTTTATTATTACAGTCTTTTTTTTTTTAAACTAACACATAATGTATTATTTGCCCCAGGGGTACAAGTCTGTGAATCATCAGGCTTACACTCTTCACAGCAACCACCATAGCACATACCCTCCCCAATAGGACAGAACTTTTTAAAAATGGAAATGAAATCCCTAGAGAAATTGAGGTGATACTGTATTCCTAAAACGAGAATAAGGTGGTATGGAGAAGGAAAAGTCAGAGAACCAACCTCATTCTTGGAATTTGAAAATACAGCTGCCAAAACAAAATATTAAAAAGCTTGGAAGATAAAATAAGGAGATTTGCAAGACATAGAATAAAAAGACATTAAGATAAAAGAGAGGAAGGAAAGTTAAGAAATGAGGGATCATTCCAGAAAACCCAAGCTGGCTGAAAAAAAAAAAAAAAAAAAAAAAGAACAGCAACAGAATAGAAAAGCTAAATGGAGAAACAAACTGTCTTTGTATTGCACGAGCACATTGACGGCAGAACGGCATGCATTGGGGGAAAACCAAAACTGAAAGAAAAAACCCGGATATGTCACAGAAATATATAAAGATAAAATCCTAACTAACAGCTTCTAGAAAAAGTTTACAAACATACACACACATTATCATGAAGGAAGTAAAAGGCAGGCATGCCTCAAGACTTATCAGTGGTAGTGCTGTCGAAATTCTTAAAAAAAATGAGTTTCAACCTAGAACTCTACATCCAGCATATTGATTAGGTTGAAGGCAGAATACAGACATTTACAAGTATGTAGGAACTTGGAAATTTGGGGCACGTGGGTGGCTCAGTTGGTTGGGTGTCAGACTCTTGAGTTCTGTTCAGGTCATGATCTCAGAGTCGTGGGATTCAGCCCTGCATCAGGCTTCCTGCGCAGTGAGGAGTCTGCTTGTCTCCCTCTCCCTCTGCCCTCCCCCTGTGCACTTGCACTCTCTCTCTTAAATAAATAAATATTTTTTAAAAATTTATTTTAAAAAAATGCATCCTTTCCTAGCAAGTTACTTGAGTATGGTCTCCAGCAAAATGGAAATAGAAATCCATAAACAAGGAGAACAATGAAGGGAAGTACTCAGATGGTATCTATTCAGCAGGTTTAAGAGAGAAACTCCTTCATTTAGCCAGCAAGTATTTACTGTGTGCCCACTACATGCTAGGCCCTCTCCTAAGGGATGGAGATTCAGCAGTGGACAAACAAGTCGTCATACTACTTACATTCCAATGAAGGAGGTAGGAAAGAAGTAAGCAAATGTGTATGTCATCTAAGTGTACGAAGTGACAAATGCTATGAGGGAAAACAAAGCAGGGGAAGGAGAGGTGTGCTAGCTCAGATAGGGTGGACAAGGAAATCTTCTCTGAGGTGAGGCTTGAATGAAATGAGGAACAGGGCCATATGCAACTCTGGGGGAAGAGTATTTTAGGGAGAAGAAAGAGCAAGTGCAAGGGCCTAGGGGTAGACAGGAGCTTTGAGTGTTGGAAGAGTGGGAAGCAGGCCACTGAGGTTGGGATATTGGGAGTCAAAGGAGGTGATGTCAGAGAAATTAGCAGGCCCAGATCACAAGGCCTTTCTGCGGTGTCAGCTATGACGATAAAATCATTGGAGGGCTTTGAGCGGGAGAATGAAGTGCACAGCCCCACAGAGGAATACAGGGAAAGAAGGATTTCATGGGCTAGAATGTGTAATTGAAATGAAAAATATTAAGGATCATGGCAAAGAATGAAAGAAAAAATAGAAGGTAATTTGCAACTCTAGGGAAAATGGGTGGTACAGTAAATAAATATAATTTGAGGACATTGTGGAGCTTCCCGCTACAAAAAATTTAATTCAACACAATAATATAAATAATTTTTATTGACTTTCCATTTTTAGGGTGGGATTGGAGTTAGCATTAAACAGAGTAAGTAGAAGAGCACCGTCATTATGAGCAGGGCTTCTAGAACCAGACTGTCTGAATTTGAATCCCGGCCTTGGCACTTAACAAGGTGACATTGGGAAAGTGATTTAACCTCTGTGTTCTTCATATTCCTTACCCATAAAATAGGAATAATAAAAGGTATACTTCATATGGCCATAAGGCATAAATGAGTTGATATTTGTAATGTAGATGGAACAGCACACGGTTGGCATAAAATTGTTTCTCTGAATTGTAAAGTATGGTATGATCAGAGAGCAAGAGAAAAGTGCTCTACCCAAATCTCTCTGGTGTGAAATTCCATTATTAGAGATTCTGTTGAAGGCTTCACAATCTTTTAGAGCCCCTGTGAAGTAAAAGTTCTCTTGAGAAGGATGACATCTTAAATTCTCATTTGCTCCAAAGTCGTTTGAATTAATCAAGTCCTTTCCAACCTTGATCCTTGTCAGAGTACACAGGCAGCAGGGATAGGGAGTGAGATAGGGAGAGGGGCTCATGCTTCAGGAGAGTAGACAGCTTCAAAAAGGGATAGGGGAGGATAGTTCAAGAAGGAACTAACTAGAACTCCAAGATAAACAACCTTCCAAGCTGGCCAAGAACCAGACTTCAACCAATAGAGTCTTGGCTCCTGTTTCCCCGTGGCCAGTCCTGTCTGTGTCGCGTTGACATGTTTAAACCAGGACAGACCAGGGAATGAGTGCCAGGTTTGCCGCAGGCTCAAGCTATTCACTAGCAGATGGAAAAAGTCATGTTATTTCTGGGGGTGCCATGGAGCCAAACCCCAGGGACCTCTTTCTTCACATTTATTTTTGCCCAAGGCTCAGCGGCCCCTACAGTGAGCTTGATCCCAAAGGGTGGTCCCTGAACCAGATCTGCCTTGAGGGCTTGGGATGGGCTGTTTGTTCCGGCAGGAAACAGCTCACAGAAACTCCACCCGCCTTTGGGAGTGGTTGCCTTGGGAGACCTTTCAATCGCCTCAGATTGGGGCCTCTGGCTGGCTCAACTCTTCTACTATTTCCACAAAAAATAGTGTCTGCGTTTGAGTGGAAAGAACGTCTGTACAAGTTAGGACCTGCCCCTTTGCAAGATGAGAATTTCTGTTCCATAGGCAGTCTGCTTTGGGAGTTGATGAACTCTGAAATGTGACATTTCCAGTAAGCCCTTCCTGGCTTTTAGGTTTCGCTTTGAGAGAAACATGATGCAGGAGGAAACCATGCTGGCTTAAACAGTCACCATCTGGATTTGCATCCAAAGTATAGAAATCATGACATTTTAAAGCTGGAAGAGACTTATTATCATCTAATCCCCTGCCTTCTTTTTGTATATGAGGAAACTGAGAGATGAAGTAACTGAGTGACTGAGATTAAACTCAGGTGTATTGACTTACAGAATAGAAATTAAGTTCATCAGGGGCGCCTGGGTGGCTCAGTGGGTTAAAGCCTCTGCCTTCGGCTCAGGTCATGATCTCAGGGTCCTGGGATCGAGCCCCACATCGGGCTCTCTGCTCCACAGGGAGCCTGCTTCCTCCTCTCTCTCTGCCTGCCTCTCTGCCTGCTTGTGATTTCTGTCTGTCAAATAAATAAAATATTAAAAAAAAAAGATTTAAAAAAAAAAAAAAAGAAATTCAGTTCATCAGACACCATTTGTAACCTGGAGAGGATTGGGAAGAGACTATATGGGGCTTGGTGAAAACATTTATTTTCCTTTTATGATAGAACTATTATCTACAAATATGCAACAATAATTTCAAATGCTGTAAAATTTTTAATAGTTCTTAAATGGTTCACAAATTTTGTAAGACAGCAAAAATTTTAAGATGCCTGTAACCTGTGGCATGCCCACTGAGCGATGTTACAAATCAACTCACCTTAGGAGCTGGTAAAGCACTCCAAAGTGGAATACAACTTTTTTTAAAAAAAAATTTTATTAGTTATTTATTTGTCAGAGAGAGAGAGAGCACAAGCAGGGGGAACAACAGAGGGAGACGGAGAAGCAGACTCCTCACTGAGCAGGGAGCCTGATGCGGGGCTCCATCCCAGGACCCTGGGATCATTGCAGGGCTCGATCCTGGGATCACGATCTGAGCGAAAAGCAAACGCTTAACCAACTGAGTCACCCAGGCGCCCCTAGAATGTAATTATTGGAAAGAAATAAGTAGGCGTATTTCCCTTGCAGCTCCACTCCCACCCAAATGACCAGGTTTAGATGTCTTATTGTTTGTGAATGCAAAAGAAACTCAGAAGTTTGGGATTAGCAATGACCAGGTCAGTCCAACTCCACATGTCTACTGCACTGTGGGCCCAGGGGTCCTGAATCCAAAGCACTTGGGAGCTGGAGACATGAAGGAAACAGGAGAGGACAGAAAGTTTGGGAGGAAACAGCTAAGAATCAGACACTTAGGATTATGTTCAGCTGGGGACTTAGCCCATCACTCTGGAACTCTCAGCAAGGTGTGCCCATGGTCTAGGCTATGAAGTGTATCCACCCTGAAATATAGGAAAACTAGTATGATGTCAGACTGATAAAATGAGCATATGGAGAAAAATAAAATGACTATATGCTTAAAAAGGGGGAGACAGGGTTAGAATTGGGAATGCAGGATGTCAGAAAAGAAAGTAAACTTCTTTAGGGTAGTATCAGTGAAAATCGGGTAGCCTATTTGCTCACCAGTTATCCCCCTCTCTCTCTGGCTTATCATTTGCGCCTCCCCCCCCCCTTTTTTTTTTTAAAGATTTTATTTATTTATTTGACAGATAGAGATCACAAGTAGGGAGAGAGGCAGGCAGAGAGAGAGAGAGGAGGAAGCAGGCTCCCCGCCAAGCAGAGAGCCGGTGTGGGGCTCGATCCCAGGACCCTGAGATCACGACCCGAGCGAAAGGCAGAGGCTTTAACCCACTGAGCCACCCAGGCGCCCCCCCCCTTTTTTTAATGAACTTTTATTTTGTAGAGCAGTTTTAGGTTCACAGCAAAGTTGAATTAATAGTACGGAGTTCCCATATATTCCCTATCCCCACACAAGCACAGCATGCCCCACTATCCACATGCAGTTCCAGAGTGATGCATTGGCTACAACTGATGAGTTTGTATATTGACACATCATTTTTTTTTTTATTTGACCGAGAGAGATCACAAGTAGATGGAGAGGCAGGCAGAGAGAGAGAGAGAGAGACAGAGAGGGAAGCAGGCTCCCTGCTGAGCAGAGAGCCCGATGCGGGACTCGATCCCGGGACCCTGAGATCATGACCTGAGCCGAAAGCAGCGGCTTAACCCACTGAGCCACCCAGGCGCCCTTGACACATCATTATCACCCACAGTTTATAGTTGACATTGGGTTTCACGCTTGGTGTTGTACATTCTGTGGGTTTTGAAAAATGCATGATGAATGCAATCCACCATTATAGTATCATATAAAATTTTCACTCCCCTAAAAATCTTTTATGCTTTGCTTCTTCATCCTTCCCTATCCTGTAACCCCTAGCAACTACTGATCTCTTTTATTTCCAGAATGTCATCTAGTAGCAATCATATAATACATAGCCTTCTCAAATGGTTTCTTTGCTTAGCGATAGGCATTTAGGGTTTCTCCACAGCTT
Organism: Meles meles; assembly: GCF_922984935.1. Classification (NCBI taxonomy): domain Eukaryota; kingdom Metazoa; phylum Chordata; class Mammalia; order Carnivora; family Mustelidae; genus Meles; species Meles meles. The sequence goes on from NC_060072.1 coordinate 68,087,047, forward strand.
TTTTAGCTTGATAGGTTACTTTTTTTTTTTTTTTTAGCTCTGAATATTATTCTAGCATTTGGATGTACCATAATTTATTTATCCATTCACCTACTGAAAGACATCTTGGTTGCTTTTTTTTGGTAAATACCAAGCGATGTAATTGCTAGGTTATATGGTGAGAATATGTTTAGTGTTTTAAGAAACTGTCAAACTGTCCTCCAAAGTGACTGTACCATTCTGTATTCTTCCCAACAATGAATGACAGTTCCTGTTGCTGCACATCTTCACCAGCATTTGGTGTTGTCAGTGTTTTGGATTTTAGACATTCTAATAGGTGTGTAGTGGTATCATATTGTTGTTTTGATTCGCAATTCCCTGATGACATAGGTTGCTGAATATCTTTTCATATGCTTATTGTCATCTGTATATATCCTTTGGTGAAGTATCTGTTCAAGTGTTTTACTCATTTTTAATCAGATTATTATTTTATTGTTGATTTTTTCTTGAGTTCTTTGAATATTTTGGATAACATCCCCCCCCTTTTTTTAAAGATTTTATTTATTTATTTGACAATGAGAGACAGAGACAGCGAGAGCAGGAACACAAACCGGGGGAGTGGGGGAGGGAAAGCAGGTTTTCTGCTGAGCAGAGAACCCGATGCAGGGCTCCATTCCAGGACCCTGGGATCATGACCTGAGCCAAAGGCAGATGCTTAATGACTGAGGCACCCAGGCACCCTGGATAACAGTCCTTTATCAGATATATCTTTTGCAAATATTTTCTCCCACCAAGTATACGCTCATCCTCTTGATGATGACATCTTGACAATACTGTGTCTTTCTATCCATGAACATGGAATATCTTTCCATTTACTTAGTTCTTCTTTGATTTATTTCATCAGAATCTTAAAAATTTTTTTCATATAGATCTTGTATACATTTTGTCAGGTTTATAGCTATGTAGCTCTTTCTGCGGGTGCCAATGGAAATGACATTATGCATTTTATTTCAAATTTTACTTGTTCATTGCTGGTGTATAGGAAAGCAGCTGCCTTTTGTGTATCAACCATGTATCCTGCAACCTTGCTCTAGTAGCTTATTAGTTCCAGAGGTTTCTTTCATCTATTCCTTCAGATTTTCTATAGACAACTTAGACTATTTTTAAGTTTTGTTCTGCCTGTGTTTTATTTCAGTTACCTCCATTGGAACAGCAGAGTTGAGGGGAGTTTGTAGGCAGATACAATTTTGCCTCTGATTCCCCATACTGAACCAAGCAGAGCTGGAATCTGCTCATTTGTGTTTAGGTCAAAGCACTTGGAATGATGGTGAAGGAATGAGGTAGTGGGTGAATAATAATTATTTCACCAATTTTTCAGATCTTTTGGCTGATTTTTGACTACTGTTTCACCCAAGTGTTTTCTTTACCCAAACAACCATGGATGCTAGAGATGCCTTCTCATTCTCAGACCTGGTGCAAAACTTAAAATATGTAACTGGCCAGTCCTTGAGTGTGTCCTTTTGCAACATTGGCTGCCCAGCTGATCTCCAGAAAGATATCTCCTCAATGGGGCAATCAAGGAACTTAAAAAAATAAAAGATACTTTTGGTGCTGTATCCTATCCCTTACCCCAACTTCCCAGAACTCCTGGGTCAAGTCAAGTACCCCCTACAAGCAAATATTCTACAAATGTGTGTTCAACAGTGATTTGGTAAGGATATGGATAAACTAATTTTTTAATCAATTAAAAGCATGTTTAAAAATGTTTACTTGCTAACTCACTTCCACTACTGACCTACAGGAAATGTTCTAAAAGCATTTAACAATAAGTTCCCATTTTTCTGAAGTTTTCTTCTTTCTTCAGTTTTGTTCACTTGTAATTTTATGAACCAGAAAGGATTTGGAGGGTATATGAATGAGTGAGTAAAACAAACCACTTGTTGTTTCTCAAGAAACAGCACTAGGACACACATTAATAGAGTCAGGAAATTTCGGCTGACCACTAGTAAACACGTGCATCTCAAACGTATCCAAATTAGGTGGACTGCTGCTAATAGAGTGTTGTTTTCATTTCCTTTTGAGGGCAGTGCCTACCTCAGTGAGACTGGAACCAATTTTCATTTCCTTAGTACATAAGCAATAGATAGAAAAACCAGAGTTAGTCACTGCTTTCCAATTCATTCCAGGGAAATGCTGGAGTTGATTTGTTTTTACCAGTGTTATTTTAGCATTCTTTTAAAATCACCCTTCCCCCATCCACCTCCTCCCACAGTTGTCCACTGGCCTGCCTCTTTAATTGGCTCCAAAACATTGGTCCTATCTAGTTCAATCACATAGTTTCTTTCTAAAATACTCTTCATTGGCTCACTAAATTGAAGTTGACAACTTACTCCTGAATAATTTAACTCCTTTCTTGAATTGCCTCTTCTTAAGACCTCTCTTAACTTTCACTTCTGAAGGTGGGAGGAAAATAAAGGTGTTAGAGACTCACTACATAATTGGCTAAAGAATACATAAATCTTTTTATCCCCTCCCTCCCTAGCAGCGTGGGCTTTCACTCAGCCTGATGTAAGGGCATAATATAACCCCAGCTCAATCTATATTCCTTACATTCCCACCTTTACTCACACTTGAGTGTGATGATTTGGCTGGGGTGTTGGGTTTTTTTTTTTTTTTTTTTAGTCAGGAAGGGATGGGCACATGGAAAGAAGAGGTAAGTTTGATTCATACTGTAATTCTACACTGACCAATTGAATCAATATCAACTTCTATTTAAAATTCCATATTTCAGGAGCACCTGGCTGGCTCAGTCAGTGGAGCATGCAACTCTTCATCTCAGGGTTATGGGTTTGAGCACCATGTTGGGTGTAGAGATTACATAATTGACTATTTTAAAAAGTAAGAAATTAAAACAAAAATAAAATTCCATATTCCACAAGTATATTGGTCAATGTTGCTCTGGGAAGTAATTTGGAACTATGTATCAAAACCTTAAGAATATCTACACCAGGGACGCCTGGGTGGCTCAATGGGTTAAAACCTCTGCCTTCAGCTCAGGTCATGATCCCGGGGTCCTGTGATCGAGCCTGGCATCGGGCTCTCTGCTCAGTGGGGAGCCTGCTTCCCCCCTCTCTCTCTGCTTGCTTGTGATCTCTGTCTGTCAAATAAATAAACAGAAATCATAAAAAAAAAGAATATCTATACCAGTCAAGTTGCCAAAGCCAACTCAAATTATTTTAAGTAAAAAGAGAAATGTATTAAGTCAAGTATTTGGATAAGTCTAGGGGAACCAGAAACTCAAATGATGTCATCAAAAATCTCCCTTCTCTCTCCATCTCTCAGCTCTACTTTTTCCTTTGTTGTTATCATTATGGCTAAGATGGCCCATATCAGTTCCAATCTTAAATTGTCCTAGGTGCCCATAATTTCAGAAAAAAAGAGATGTTTTTATCCCAGTATCATTATCAGACTTAGAATAATTCCCTCTTACTGGCTCTGCTTAGATCAAATGCCCACTCTTGGACCAGTGTGTGGGGTAATAGGAAATGACACTGTGATTAATCCAAACCATGTGACAAAAAGTTCTACCAGATGAGGGGAGAAGAAATTCCTGAAGGGAAGTGGAGAAGTGAAATAAGAGGTCAGTTCTATCATAAGAAGAAGAAGGAGGAGGTAGGGGAGAGGGGGAGGAATTCTAGGCAGGCAGAAATGAGAGCTATCTATATTCAATGTTCATCCTCTTCTGTGAATTTACCCTTAGGAAATAAACAAGGGTGTGAAAGAGTTACAAGGTTTTTCATCAGAGAATTATTTATAATACTATAAAATAAGAAGGAATTGAAATATTCAATAATAACAGATCAGCTGAAAAAAAATGATGTTACATGTGTTCAACAGAGCACCATGCAGCCTTTGAAAAGTGTGCTGTAGAAGAAAACTTAATGACATGAAAAAATGGTAATGACATATTAAGCATGACAGCATGCAGAGCATGGTCCCAATTTATATGCATTTTTATACATACATACATTTTGTCTATATAAAACATAATGTGTAAATATTATGAAAGATTGAAAGAATATATAATGCTTCTTACTTCTACTTGCTATAATTAGGAGTAATTTTAGTCATTCTGGTACTTCTCTCTATTTTCTACAGTAAACATATATTTTTTTAAATAAGAACATTGAAAACCTTTTAATTACGCACTGTCCATTTAAAATTAATCATACTAAATCTCTCTGTGAAAGAAGACACTGAGATGGAAATCCTAACTACTGGTAAACAGCAAACTATGGTTACATTTAGGAAACTACTTAGGAGAATAAATTATTCACCAGTTTTCTAAGATTAGCTAAGACCCGAAAGTGTTCTCTATTATGTCACATTACCTTGTTTTGAGGCTTTGTGTATTTGCACACAGCTAAGTCTTTCAGAATTAATCAAACAGCTAGATTCGTGCCTAAGCATGGGGCCCAGATACCTGCAGAGAGAGAGAGTCGGGATATCCTTTGTGAGCTTCATAATTACTCTTCAGTGTATGAAGAATGGGAAACAGGGGTGCCAGGGTGGCTCAGTGGGTTAAGCCTCTACCTTCAGCTCAGGTTATGATCTCAGGGTGCTGGGATCAAGGCCTGCATCAGGCTCTCTGCTTAGCGGGGAACCTGCTCCTCCCTCTCTCTCTCTGCCTACTTGTGATCTCTCTCTGTCAAATAAATAAAATCTTAAAAAAAAAAAAAAAAAGAATGGGAAACATATTTCCTGCTGCAAGGGACAAGAAATTTTTCTCGGTAGCATTAAAAATATTCAGATTAGAGGAAACTACTTCAGCGAAGGGGAAAGCAATAAAAATCCTAAATGAACAAATCTCTCCTAAATTGCTTACTCCCCTTACTTCAGTTTTCCCTGGAGAATTCCTTTTTTGAATGAGATTTTGCATCATCCGGGGTGCCTAGGTGCCTCAATGGGTTAAAGCCTCTGCCTTCGACTCAGGTCATGATCTCAGGGTCCTGGAAATGAGCCCCACATCGGGCTCTCTGCTCAGCAGGGAGCCTGCTTCCCCCTCTCTCTGTCTCTGCCTGCCTCTCTGCTTACTTGTGATCTCTTTCTGTCAAATAAATAAAATCTTAAAAAAAAAAAAAAGATTTTGCATCATCCAAAGTGCCTCTGCATTATCCAACCTCAAAAGAGGATTGAATTCTTGGTCTCTCCCCAGTTTACCCATTAAAAATATCAGTAGTTCAAATCTTCCTAAGCCCAAAGCGAAAACCATAAAAAATAATGCCAATGAATTTTAGAAGAGCACACAATTAGGAGAGGAGACAAAAAGCAACACTTAGTTCATTTATTTGTATCATTACCTGTGCCCATCATTCCATTTGTAAGCTAGCCACATTTCTTTTTTAATTACACCAACATAAGAGGCAACTTGATACCATGGGAAGATGGACTATAGATGCTCTCTAATGAAGATGACATTTGTTTCTTGACACCCTTCCACCATGGGACACAACTACTCATAGAAGTTTGTTCAACAGTCTGCTTTTATCTGACAAGTTTGTTCTTGTCTCCTGAGTAGAAACCTTAAAATCTATCAGATATGGTAACGACCTACAAGATATCCTCTTTTCTTCCCTATTAACAGAACTCCAGGTCTCTTTGGGATGGCAATGTGCCCAACTTAAAACCTTCCTTTTCCAGAATGGCAAGTCCTCTCTTGTAGCAAGGAGGTCTGAGGGGTGCATCTTACCTAGCTACCCACTTCAAGGAGTGTGGTTAGCTGACAGTCTCACTTATCAGCTCCAGCAAACTTCAAACTGAGACCATGCTCTTCTGGGGCAGCTCCCGGCCAGTGACTAAACAAAATGGTAGTACAAAGGCCTCACTATTTCTGCCCAGTGCAGGACCTCCCTAAGGGGCAATCTTTGTCCTGGAGCTGCACAGTGGCCTGACGATTTGTCAGGTCTGCATTAGGGAATGACAGTTCCCCTGTCCAATGTGGCAGCCTGCTTCCTTCACAAGTGATACCCCCCATTAAACCTTTTGCACTCCTAACTCCATCCAGCATCTGCTTCCTAAAGAACACAACAGGTGACACCCAGATTCCCTGTGGCTTCCGTGGCCATTTGGCCAGAGAGATGTAAATGGAATTGGGTTAGGTGGGATTCTAGAGAAGCTCTTTGGTCTGTCAGAAGTGGTCTCAGCTGACAGGGACCTTTTGCTCTTTGCATGTTCTCTTCCTTCTGCTTGGGCTACAGATGCATTTGGAAGGGTGGAGCAGCCATCTTGTGAGAATGAGGTCACAAGCACAAGGTCTAAAACTAGATGGTAAGGAGGTCAGGGTAGAAACCCGGTAAGAGGGACGCCTGGGTGGCTCAGTGAGTTAAAGTCTCTGCCTTCAGCTCAGGTCATGATCCCAGGGTCCTGGGATCGAGCCCCGCATCGGGTTCTCTGCTCAGCAGGGAGCCTGCCTCCTTCTCTCTCTTTCTCTGCCTGCCTCTCTGCCTACTTGTGATCTCTGTCTGCCAAATAAATAAATAAAATCTACAAACAAACAAACCTGGAAAGAGCCTGGAAGGCATTGTGAAGAGATCATACCTGCCTTGAACTGCACACCTCTAGGTTTCTTATTTTGTGCAACAAGTAACCCTCTTAGTTGTTTAAGCCTTGATATGTCAGGTTTTACAGTGGAATGCAAATCTAACTAATGTGTAGGAAAATGTTCTTGGTATTAATCATGTTGAACAAAACCAGCAGGTTACAGAGCAATGTGCATAGCATGTGTCTAGTTATTTATTTACACGTGCATGTATATATACATACATATTTATATCTTTTATATATGCCTTATATATATTATATATAATTAATCTATATAAAGCTATAATATGTGTTTAAGGAAAAAAGGGGGATTATGATATTCACCTGTCCAGCCAAATGGACTAAATCAACCTCCTTCTGGAAGGGGATTGGCAATGACATCTAGTTAACCCCTCTCTCTTTTTCTGTAATAACTGGACTTATGGAGGAATAAAATAGTCAACATATGAAATATTTTTTTGTGCAAGACAGAAAGCAGGTGTTTCTCAGTTGTCTTAAACACATATTGATGTGCCCAGGACACTGGAAAGCCACACACTACATATATGCAAGCCAATCCAACTGTTTTCCTAGTAGAGTAGAAGCATTTCAGATTTCTACCTTGTCATCATCTGGGAGCTCTCAATGAGAAGGCAAGAAACCCAATCTTTAAATTTCAGAATAAAGAAAACCAGGTTGCTACCTATGCATGGGGTTTTGAACAAGGAAGCAGAAAATCTGAATTGTAGACCTGTATACTGAAAAACTTCGTCTGTAAAGGCAGTGATATGACTTGTCTTATCCCCTGACAAGAAGTTGTGAGAATCAAATGAGATAGTTACTATAAGATGCTACACAAATATAAATTAGTAATTATAATAGTAAAAACAACAAATAATGTTCTCTGCATGCCAGGCACTATTCTACATATTTTATACATCTTAACTCATTCAGTCCTTGCAACAATCCAATGATACCATGGGATGTGATTATGTGGCCCAGAACACTGGGCCCTCAAATATTCTGAAGTCAATTCTCCCTGATGTAGGCATTTTATGTATGGCCATATATATGTTTCACAAATATGCTTTATTAGTATTTTTACATGTTAATGAATATAGGAAATGTGTTCAGTTACGATCTAGTTGAACACTGAGCTGCTTCTATATTTTTGCCCTTCTAATCCTTTTTAAGAAAAGAAGCAAGAAGCCACATGAGTAAGGAAAACTGTTAAAGAGGCAGGGCTTTCATTTACCCTTTCCTTGCCTGTCTGTCTTAATCCCAAGAAAAGGCAACCACTAATACATTTCCATCCTCTCTTGATTCACCCTTTCTTGGTTCCTCCTCATGGGAATGAGGGCAGTGATTGGTCAGAGTTGGGGACAATCATTGAACCACTTTCACTAGCAGGCTAGACCTGTGTTGAAAGCTAAACCTCAGGACTCATGACTGTCTTGTCCTCTCTTTCACTTCTGAGCCCAGGCCCAACAGACTCTACTTCCTATTGGAGTGACAAGTACATCTGGGCAGGGCCTGGAGCCCACGTGTTAAAAAGAGGCTTGTAGTCCTTGCCTTTTGTCTGCTGTGTGGATTAGTGAACTCAGGGTCTGTTCTGAAAGTCTGCCTATGTCCTCACAACAGCATGCCTGAATAAACAGGTACAGAGGTCTATTAATCAGCAAAATAGGGACCCCCAGTTCAGCCAGATTCAAAATGCGGTCTCTTAACACTGCAGTCTATCTCAACCTTGCATTTTAGGGGATTTGTGGCTACTGCCTAGATTAAGAGAGTGGTGCATATCCTTTTCATTGGCCTAGTGATCTTTTCATGTATGTTCCTAGAGAGAAGAGGGTTAGTGATATCCTAATCTCCTAAAATAAATCCAAATTGTACCTTAAGAAACTTTATCTCCTCTGCTAGATGAAACCATATAGTCTTTTTCCATGTGTCCAGGTTGTAGCATAGGATTTGACCCAGAATAGTGGCTCAGTAAATGCTTGTTGGGCAAATTAATAAAGTGTGCTAAAAAAGAAAAAGTGGAGTTTGAAAGAAAATTTGGAAAGGAGAAGAGGTTTCCAGAGATGAGAATGTAAACTTGGCTTAGACTGGAACAAAGAAGGGTACAGACTTTCATAGAATCAGGCCAAACCACCTAGAACTGAAACGTCTGACTTTGGAGCTAACAGAACTATCCAAACCAAAGGGCCAGAGTCAGAACAGAAGGATAAAAGCCCTCAGGCAGAAGCAGAGATAACAATTAGCTGTCAATAGGATGGCTGCTCTATGACACGTCTCCCCACAGGCAGGTCTTGAAATATCCACTATCTGACTCCCAGTGGTTAAAACATCTTCAGAAGGTCAATGAAGATATTTGTCAATATCATGTATTTTACATACCAAAGGTGAAAAACTATGAGAGTTAAACTTCCTCTTAAAAAATAGATGAAAGGCATAAAAGAAATGATATGGGCAATCCTCCCACTTAAAAATATATATTGTTTAATTAATTCATTAATTGTTTATTGAAATAATACATGTGTAGTTAAGACAATCAAATAGTGAAAAAAGGCTTGTAATAAAAACCAACACTTCCTTCCTAGAAACATCACCAAAGGCAAGGAAAGCAAGGGCAAAAATGAACTATTGGGACTTAATTAAATGAAAAGCTTTTGCACAGCAAAGGAAACAGTCAACAAAACCAAAAGACAACTGACAGAATGGGAGAAGATATTTGCAAACGATATATCAGATAAAGGGCTTGTATCCAAAATCTATAAAGAGCATATCAGACTCAACACCCAAAGAACAAATAATCCAATCAAGAAACAGGCAGAAAAAAGTAAAAAAAGAGAAAGAAACGGGCAGAAGACATGAACAGACATTTCTCCAAAGAAGACATACAAATGACCAAGAAACACATGAAAAAGTACTCAACATCACTCGGCATCAGGGAAATACAAATCAAAACCACAGTGAGATACTACCTCACACCAGTCAGAATGGCTAAAATTAACAAGTCAGGAAACGACAGGTGTTGGTGAGGATGCGGAGTAAGGGGAACCCTCCAACACTGTTGGTGGGAATGCAAGCTGGGGTGGCCACTCTGGAAAACAGCATGGAGGTTCCTCAAAACGTTGAAAATAGAGCTACCCTATTACCACACTACTGGGTATTTACCCCAAAGATACAAATGTAGTGATCTGAAGGGGCACGTGAACCCCGATGTTTATAGCAGCAATGTCTACAATAGCTTAACTATGGAAAGAGCCTAGATGTTCATTAACAGATGAATGGATATACCACATCTTCTTGATGAGATATATATATATATATATATGCACATATATATATACACACACATATATGTGTATATATATACACATACATATATATATACACATACACATAGATGTGGTGTGTGTATATGTGTGTGTGTGTGTGTGTGTGTGTGTGTGTGTGTGTGTGTGTGTGTAATGGAATATTATGCAGCCATCAAAACCCCCGAAATCTTCCCATTTCCAATAACATGGATGGAACTAGAGGGTATTATGCTAAGTCTAAATAAGTCAACCTAAGACTAAATAAGTCAATCAGAGAAAGATAATTATCATATGATCTCACTGATATGAGGAATTTGAGAAACAAGACAGAGGATCATTAGGGAAGGGAGGGAAAGATGAAACAAGATGAAACCAGAGAAGGAGACAAACCATAAAAGACTTTTAATCTCAGGAAACAAACTGAGGGTTGCTGGAGGGGAAGGGGGGTGTGAGGGACGGGGTGGTTGGGTGATGGACATAAGATAGGGTATGTGCTATGGTGAGTGCTGTGAATTGTGTAAGACTGATGAATCACAGACCTGTACCCCTGAAACAAATAATACATTATATGTTAATATAAAAATAAAAAATAGAAAACCTAACGCTTCTTGTTTCACCATTCATTAAACCCCAACAATGATTATAATTGGTGACTCTTTACTTTTTAGATATTTCTTTGGCATTTTATTGTTGCTGTTGTTAGAGAAGGAGAGAGGAAAGGGGAGGAGGGAAGGAGCAGAGGAAGAGAGAGAATCTTAAACAGGTTCCATGCCCAGCTCTGAACCTGAGGTAGATCTCACAACCCTGAGATCATAACCTCAGTTGATATAAAAAATTGGTCACTTAACCAACTGAGCCACCCAGGCACCCCAAAACATGTTTCTAAATAATATGCCTACACTGCTAATTCTTAACTAACTTTAGAAATCTATTGACTTCTTATGGAGGATAAGCTCTAACTCTACTTTCTCTACCCTCATTCACTTAAGAGTTAGGTCACAATTTGGGGGTAAATCAACAGTATTATTATAGAGTACTTGTTTACTGTTGAGAAAAGTAATTTTTTAAAATTTTACGTTTTTTAAATTTTTAAAAAGATTTATTTATTTGAGAGAGACAGAAAGGGAGAGAAAGAATGAATGAGGGGAGAGGGGCAGAGGGAGAAGTAGACTCCCTGATGAGCAGGGAGCCCGATGTGGGACTCAATCCTAGGACCCTGGGATCATGACCTGAGCCGAAGGCAGACACTTAACCGACTGAGTAACCTAGGCACCCGTAAATTTAATTTTTTTTTTTTAGAGTTAACCACTGCCTCATTTTTTCCTTTTTCTTAATTTCCAATGTTCATAATCCTTATATTTTTCTGTCAATCTACTATGCTTGTAGCGATAGTTTTTCTGAATGCCAGACACATCATTTACTTAATCAAATCCCTTCTTACCCTGAAGCCCTCCATTCTGGTTCCCCATCCCCTGCTCCAGTCTTGATGGGTCTTTAGGCACAGGCTGACTTCCAGGGACTTAATTTGTCATTTTCTTATGGTGGATCCTTAAGGATCCTTAAGATCCTAGATCCCAGATCTCATCACTCAGTTGTATTAAGTTGATGAGTTTGTACTTTTAGCAAGTATTAGCACTAGTATTTTTGTTTGTTTGTTTTTGACTCATTTTTATCAAATAATAAAGACAAGATGCAATTAAAATATTCTAAAAGTTAGACAACTCCTGTTTAACAGAAATGAGAGTGCCAACCAATAATAAGCAGGCAGTACGAGCATAAAAATCCTTCACTCCTTGGGCATATTTGGTGTATGGAAGATGATGAAGTATTAGAGAGAAATGTGTTATAAATGTAGTCCATGTTGTACTAAGGACACTGTGAACTCTCAATAAGCTCTTCACTTGGTATCTCTCCAAACCAATATCTTAAAGGCAACTCATTAACCGTGTGTGTGCGTGCATGTGTGTACATGTATGTATGTGTGTGACTGAAGGATAAGCTAATTTTCTGCAAGTTGAAATTTATTTTTTTTCTTCATGTCTCTAACCCTTATGCCAGCAGAATACTCATCTTTAAGTTCCCTCGAACAAAACTCCATTCGGGGCACCTGGGTGGTTCAGTGGGTTAAGCCTCTGCCTTCAGCTCAGTTCATGATCTCACGATCCTGGGATCGAGCCCCGCATCAGGCTCTCTGCTCAGTAGGAAGCCTGCTTCCTCCTCTCTCTCTGCTTCCCTCTCTGCCTACTTGTGATCTCTGTCAAATAAATAAATAAAATTAAAAACAAAACAAACAAAAAACAAAACTCCATTTAAAAATAAGTGATTCAAGGAGATTTTTTTTTTAATTACACTGGGGAATAGTGCATAGATTTCACCAAAAAAAGGAAACAAAGGAAGAAAGGGAGTCCTTTATCTGTATATTCATTCAAATCTCTATATTAGGCTTTCTTTTTTTTAATTTTTATTTTATTTTTTTATATTTTTTTTTAAGATTTTGTTTATTTATTTGACAGATAGAGATCACAAGTATGCAGAGAGGCAGGCAGAGAGAGAGAGGGAAGCAGGCTCCCTGCTGAGCAGAGAGCCCAATGTGGGGCTCGAATCCAGGACCCTGGGATCATGACCCGAGCCGAAGGCAGAGGCTTTAACCCACTGAGCCACCCAGGTGCCCCAATATATTGGGCCTTCAAACCCCTCTTCCTCCCTGTAGCAGGATGCCTTCCTGCTTCGTGGCGTTCCCTCCTCCTCTCTCCCAAACTCTCTCTTATGCCAGACTCTTGCCCTCTGCCCAGCTCTTGTTCCAAACCTGCACAACAACCATTTGTGATTACTTATTCCAGTCCTGCAGCATGCCAAAAGCTCCTAGATTGATCCTCCAGCTAATTGGGACCCACTTTCTTTAGAAGTCAGTGAAGGATTATTAATAATAAATTTTCTTCTTACATTTTCAAATTCAAACAACTTATTTCTTCTATGCACTAAAATTAGAATGGACTAATTTCAATTTCTGCACTTATATAAGGAGATGCACCTAAAAATCTAGGTTTACCAGCATCAAATTTTCAGAATGGGGGGTGGGAGTATGTTTTATGCCACTTAGAGCCTCGTGCCTGGGTGGCGGGCAGACAAACATTGAGAGTGGGTTGGTTGAAAGTGGATCAAGTGAAGGAGTCTTCCAGAGAAAGACAAGTCAAAGAAAATACTGCAGGGGGTGTGGGGAGGGATTGGCGGGTACAAGGCAGCAGAGCATCCACCGTTTGGTTCTTCTGGGCTGTGAAGGAGAACTGTTGGACCTTCAGGCTGAGACATAGGCAGAGACTAGATTAGGGAGAGTCCTGGGGTCAAGCTGAGGAGTTTTCAGATTTCATCAATAAAGCAACAGCAATGGATTCCGGTGGGAAGTCTTAGACTCATCTTGTATGTAAAAAATAGAAGGAAACGGGGGCACCTGGGTGGCTCAGTGGGTTAAAGCCTCTGCCTTCGGCTCAGGTCATGATCCCAGGGTCCTGGGATCGAGCCCCACGTTGGGCTTTCTGCTCGGCAGAGAGCCTGCTTCCCTTCCTCTCTCTCTGCCTGTCTCTCTGTCTACTTGTGATCTCTGTCTGTCAAATAAATAAATAAAATCTTAAAAAAAAAAAAAGAAAATAGAAGGAAATGTGAAGAAGGAAGAAAGAAAAAAGGAAGAGCAAGGGCACCAGGGTCACTCAGTCAGTTAAGTATCCAACTCTTAATCGTGATCTCAGGGTGGTAAGATCGAACCCCCCATCCGGCTCCATGCTATGCATGGAGCCTACTTAAGATTCTCTCTCTCCCTCTGCCTCTCCCCCTGACATGTGCATGCTCACTCTCTCTCTCTCAAAAAAAAAAAAAAAAAAAAAGAAGAAGAAGAGGAAAAAATGGAAGAAAAGAGAAATAAGGGAATCCTAAAACTTTGAAGAAGTCTTGACATTTATTTACTTAGTCCCACCTCCTGCTCAGGGCTGGAATCCTTTCTTCAACCCTGTACTAAATGTTCCATGCCCCAGAGTTAACTAAACTTTCTATTTTGAGGTCACTGTAAGTCCACCTGCAGTTGTAAGAAATAATACAGAGACATTATATATAGTCTTCATATAGTTTTCCCCCAAAGGTACCAATGTTTTTAAAATTATTTTTATTTTTTTATTTGACAGAGATCACAAGTAGGCAGAGAGGCCTGCAGAGAGAGAGGGGGAAGCAGGCTTCTGGCTGCAGAGAGCCCGATGCGGGGCTTGATCCCAGGACTCTGGGATCATGACCTGAGCCGAAGGCAGAGGCTTTAACCCACTGAGCCACCCAGGCGCCCCAGTTTTTTGGTTTTTTTTTAAGATTTTATTTATTAATTTGAGAAAGAGAGTGAGCAAGAGCGAGAGAGAGAAGGAGCGGGAGGAGAGGGAGAAGCAGTCTCCTCGATGAGCAGAGAGCCCAACACGGGGCTCAATCCCAGGACTCCGGGATCATGACCTGAGCTGAAGGCAGATGCTTAATGGACTAAGCTGCTGAGCAGAGAGCCCGATGCGGGACTCGATCCCAGGACCCTGAGATCACGACCTGAGCCGAAGGCAGAGGCTTAACCTCTGGGCAGAGACGCCCAGTTCTTTGCAATTTTATCACACATATAGATTTACATGTTCACTACCACTGGCACAAAACAAAGTAGCTTTATCACTAGGATCACCCTTGAATGGAAATTGATCTCACATCATGATTATATCCTTCTAGGAGGAAGCTTTTGCCTGTCTCTCCATTTCTAAAGATTTTTTAAAAATTTATTCAAGAGAGCGAGCGAGCATGGGTTGGGGGTGGGGGAGAGGGAAAGGGAGAAGTGGGCTCCCTGCTGAGGAAGGAGCCTAAAGCAGGGCTTGATTCCCAGACCCTAAGGTCATGACCTGAGCCAAAGGCAAGCACCCAACTAACTGAGCTACCCAGGCACCCCGAATTCCATCCTTCTTGACCTGGTCTTTGATGCCTGTTTCTAGACCTCTCGGATGCAATCACTTATCCATAAGGGTCTTTGCCAATTATCTGCAACTCAATTCTCTGCTGATATCTTCTTCTACACTGCTTGGATAGAGATGATTGCTTTGACTGCAGTTCTGCTCTTTTGATAGTAGCACACAAAGTGTTTGGGTTAGCACTGAGTTCAATGACATAAAATAGAAAACTGAAATAACTAACTTACACAAGTAAGCTTGTGAGATAAATCCAGGCTCTAGAGCGGCTCTGTGAAGTCATCAGCATCCAGCAGCCTCCTTCCTCAGTCTGTCATCCTGTCCATTGTGGTGGATTCTTCTGACATCTCATTGTTCACCCCTATCTGTGAGGGAGGTTGATAAATATACTTTTCAGGGTTGCCAGATAAAATATTGCATGGGACATGCGTCTACTAATGCAAATTTAACTGAAAGCCCTGTGCTTTTATTTGTTAAGCTGAAACTGTATGCTTTTATTGGACCACAAACGTTGCCATACCCAATAGAATGGGGCGGGGGGTCTAACTGGAAGCTGAGTGTCCACCAGCAGTCTCTGCCATGTGGAACCTCCTGTTTTCTTCTGTTGCTTGGTCTTCCAGTTTTTAACCCGTGTTTCCCTTCTTTATCCCTAGGGTAATATGCCAGTTTTAGTTTTTCCTAGGGTTCCTCATCTACTACTATTTCTAATAAAGTATTAAAATACTTGTATTTTTAGCAGCACAAAAAACTCCACGGTGCATTTGAAGTTTCCCTTGAGAGGTGAACTAAAAGAGAGGCATTTAGCTTAAATTGGATGTTAAACATAACTGAATTCTAATATAATTTGTCACATTAACTTTATAGCCTAAATAATTGGGTCCACCTCCCTATGTAAAATGTTTCCTAGCTTAACTGTTTTAATAGTACTTTATGCTGTTTTAATAGTTAAATTTAAGATAACTAGAATAGTATCAAAAATGGTGATGTAGGGGCGCCTGGGTGGCTCAGTGGGTTAACGCCTCTGCCTTCGGCTCAGGTCATGATCCCAGGTCCTGGGATCGAGCCCCGCATAGGGCTCTCTGCTCAGCAGGGAGCCTGCTTCCTCCTCTCTCTGCCTGCCTCTCTGCCTACTTGTGATCTCGGTCTGTCAAATAAATAAATAAACAAAATCTTTTTTAAAAATGGTGATGTAATTATATCAAAAGGAGGACAGAGGGGAAATTGAAGAGAGGAAGTGAACTATTTCATCATCCATTGTAATAGGATGGGACAGGAGGTGGGGGCCGGGGGAATAAGTAAATAAAAGAATAAAGTTCCAGTGGCACCTGGCTGGCTTATTGGCAGAGCATGTGACCCTTGATCTCAGGGTTTTGAGTTCCAGCCTCATTCGGGCAAAAGATTTCTTAGGAAAAAGAAAAAAAGGTACAAACTTCCAGTAATAAGATGAGTAAGTTCTTAGGATGTAATATACAGTACGCTGACTGTAGTTAACAATACTGTATTGTATATTTGAGTAGATTTTAAAAGTTCTCACCACACACACACACAAATTATGTCAGGTGATGAATGTGTTCATTAACCTTAATCATGGTGATCATTTTGTAATATATACACATATAAAATCACTACATTGTACACCTTAAACTAATAAAATGTTACATGCCAGTTATATTTCATTAAAACTGGAGGAAAGAGAAACAAAGAAATGGGGGTTCAGGATTTGTCCCCTTGGACCTAACAGACCTTTGTAACTGCCTTTGACTAGAAGAATGTATCAGAAGTGACTTTCAGGATTGGTCATAAAGGGCAACAGGCTTCTGCTTGGCTCTCACTCTCTCTGGAAATGTACCTCTGGAGCCCCGAGAAGCCATGTAAGAAGTCCAGCTACCTCGAAGCTGCCCCAATAGGAGACCACATGGAAAACCCAAAGGTTTCCAGGAGCCCCACCTGTTCAAGCCTTTCCAGTCCAAGCACCAGAAATATAAATAAACAAACATTCAAGATGACCCAACCCCAGTCTGGCTATATTCTGAATATGAGAGAACTACCAGCTGTAGCTCCCAAATTCCTGATCCACACAAAGAGGGAGAACTAACATTTGAGTATATGGCTTCAAGTCACCATATTTTAAGGTGAGCTGTTATGTAGCATTCCAGACACCTGGGTGGCTTGGTCAGTTAAGCTTCAACCTTCAGCTCAGGTCATGATCACAGGATCCTAGGATCGAGTCCAGAGTTGGGCTCCTTGCTCACCGGGCAGCCTGCTTCTCCCTCTCCTTTTGCTGCTCCCCCTGCTTGTTCTCTGTCAAAAAAATAAAATCTTAAAAAAAAAAAAAGATAAACAGAACAGCCCCTTCATTTTCACCCAAGATAATACTGTAGTTACTAGTTGAAGGTGTATCCCTAGAGATTATTTTGTGAAATTTCTAACAAACTTTTTTAAAAAAAATGCAAAGGAGGGGCGCCTGGGTGGCTCAGTCAGTTGAGCCACTGACTCTTGGTTTCTGCTCGGGTCATGATCTCAGGATTGTGGAACTGAGCTCCGCATTCAACTCCATGCTTATCAAGGAGTCTGCTTGGGATTCTGTCTCCCTCTGATCCTCCCCCTTATTCTCTCTCTCTCTCAAATAAATAAATAAATCTTTTTAAAAATAAATAAATTTTAGGGGCACCTGTGTGGCTCAGTCATTTAAACATCTGCCTTGGACTCAGGTCATGATCCCAGGGTCCTGGGATCAAACCCCATTTCAGTCTCCCTGCTCAATGGGGAGCCTGCTTCTCCCTCTCCTTCTGCTGCTCCCCTGCTTGTGTGCTTTCTCTCTCTCTCTCTTCTCTCTGTCATTTTAAAATCTAAAAAAAAAATAATAAACAAATAAATTTTAAAGATTAAAAAATACAAATGAGCTCATACTATATATATTATAGGGATTAAGACACACACTTGTGGGCGCCTGGGTGGCTCAGTGGATTAAGCCGCTGCCTTCGGCTCAGGTCATGATCTCAGGGTCCTGGGATCGAGCCCCGCATCGGGCTCTCTGCTCTGCAGGGATCCTGCTTCCTCCTCTCTGTCTGCCTGCCTCTCTGCCTACTTGTGATCTCTCTCTCTGTCAAATAAATAAATAAAATCTTTAAAAAAAAAAAAAAAGACACACACTTGTGATGAGCACTGGCTGATGTATGAAAGTACTGAATCACTATATCATACACCTGAAACTAATATAACACTGTATGTTAACTAACAAATTTAAATAAAAACTTTCAAATATATCATGGACATCTTTGCCCAACAGCATATAGGTCAACCTCATCCTTTAATACCCACATAATACTTCACTATATGGATGTCACACGATTTGTATTCTCCTCCCTCAGTGCTATATATAAATTTCCAGTCTTTCTGAAATAAATATTTACATCAACACAATTTTATAACAAAATTCTAATCGTACCATCACACCATTTTGTAAACAATTTTTACATTTGATATTGTGTTTCTGATGATATTCTTTAAAATATTAACTTTATTGCTAGAATAACACATATCTTCTGAATGTACCATAATTTATTTAAATAAGTCTATTGCTGGACATTTATGTTATTCCGATTTAAAACATTGCAGTTAACATCATCACACATTCATTTGTATAAACTTGTCCTTAGACAAGTCTATACAAATACAAATAAATATAAATTTATTAATAAATACAAATAAAATATTAAAAATATACAAATAAATACAAATGTATTCTCCTTAGAATAAATGTCTAAAAATAAAAATGCTGGACAAAAAGTATGAACATTTAAGATTCTTGCCGAATGCAAGTTTTAATTTACGTTTCTTTCATTATTATATATTCTAAGACAGTCAACCTCAGTTTTCCTTCATAATGTCCTCTGAGATGATTGAAGTAAAAGCTCTTAGCATCACAGGGAATCTTGCCCAAGGAATTCAGAGACAGCCTTATCCACTGATGACTAGGTATTTCACATTCCACCCCTTTGCTTTAATATTTTTGACATTCCGGGGTCCTTACTTGAGGCAAGGATACCTATGAGATGTAGGTGACAATGGGAGACCATTAACGCAGTCTGGTGATACCAGGCTACAAAAGGAATTTAGGACCAGTGGGAATAAAAGTGCTGAGAGGGGAAGATCAGTCTTGTTATTTGAACGGATCTTGACAGACTATACAGCAGGATGATCTCAACTGACCATTCCAGTGGCCTCCTGTAGCTCTTGGGAAGTAAACGTTCTTATGGTGCTGGTTGAGGTACTCATGATTCACACAAAGGTCTTGAGTCTGTACAGATGTTGTGGTTACTCCTTGAGGCCCTGCTGCAGCACCTTGCCCCTCTCCCAAAACACATAACTCAAGATACCACCCTCTTAGTCTGGGGTGTGGATGGAAAATAGGTGGTTTGCGTGCCATTATTCCCTTCCTCCCAACCCATGGTGGACATTGCTAATCCATCTTGTGGCCTTTCCTGAAAAGTCCAACTGTGGCCTCCGAATGCTCCAAAACAGTACTCCAAATATCCACCATCTACCAAATATCTAACAGAGTAGATAGATAGCAGATATTTGGAATTGGCAAGAGCATGACCATGGATAGGATCCAAATGAGTAGAGATGGGTATTTTCCTCTTCATCTAGGAGCAGCTACTCAAGTATCCATA
This sequence comes from Meles meles, assembly GCF_922984935.1. Lineage (NCBI taxonomy): Eukaryota > Metazoa > Chordata > Mammalia > Carnivora > Mustelidae > Meles > Meles meles. The sequence goes on from NC_060072.1 coordinate 68,106,571, forward strand.
CCTGTTGCCATTATGAGATCTGGTGACAAAGGTCTCAAAGCAGAGGTTGGTAACTCTGAGATTTCTAAATAGATTGTTCTCTCTCTCTCTCTCTTTTTAAAATGGGCTCCAGAGGAGCCCAACATGGGGCTTGAACTCACGACCCTGAGATCAAGACCTGAGCTGAGATTAAGAGATGGGGGCTCAACTGACTGAGCCACTCAGGTGCCTCTAGCCAGGTTGTTTTTAGACGAGGGCAGGATGTCAGGGAGGTGAACTGTACTTATTACTAATTAATGTTACTTCTCATCAAGCCTGGATTTGGCCGCACTACCCTCCTCAAAACAACTCCAGATGGTCTCTACCAATAGTTATAGGTAAAAGTTGCATCCCACCAATGTTGGCTTTATACTTTTTTTTTTTAACTTGACAAATGGGAAACTTGATGGCAACCCGGCAACAAAGGAGTCAAAGGATGGTTTGGAAGCTTATTTCAGCCTGGCCCATCTCAGGCTGAGCGGGCATGAGGTTTGTGATGCTGCACTGATGCAGATGGGCTCGGGGACAGGGTAGTGAAGTTCCTGCAACAGACAGCCAGCAGGAAAAAAGAGTAAACTGTATGGCTTTTTCAGTCTGGGAAGGAAGAAACTGAGCCAGTATCATTTGGAAGTCAGGTGGGACATTGCTCAATTCTCTGGACATTTGCCCTGATCCAGCAGTCTTACACCTGCAAGTGGAGAGTTTGGGAAGCCGGATCTAGCTCCAAGAAGGACAAGTTGGGAGGTGTCAGTGTAGGTACCAAAGTCATAGTCCTGAAGTGGCATTTGGGTCCTATCCAGGTTAATGTTGGAGGAAAAATTAAGGCAAACCTGAAAGTCTGTCAAAAACAAGAGCAATACCAGGCTTGGGAAATGCTGTGGCAAAGAAATCTCAGGGACACAACTGTAGGTGACCAGCACGGGTGCCACCAGATTCTGGGCCCCAGAAGTATGACTTTAATTCAAGCCACTTTGGTGAGGCAACGGCTGCTGAGATAGGTCCCCATTAAGGGCCAGACTAATTCTAGAGTGGACGTCCAGCCATGAGGCTCTGAGAAGGGCAAGGACAGAAAAGGTGGGGGGCACATAACTATGCTTTAGACTTTCCTTCTGAATGTCCCTTGTTCCCTCCTAGGGTTCTTTTGTCCTTGTTCATTTTCTTACGCGGCTTCTGAGTCCCTTTCTCTTTCTTCAGGTGAGGAGATCCTGTCTTCTGCCTTTTCTAAACCAAAATTATTTGGCCCTCACTTAAGACATTCCATTTCATGTCATATTCTGATTATTTGTTTACTATACTAGGCTTTGAACCACATGTTTTGTGTCCTTACGTCTCCCCACAATATATGGCAGAATATCACTTAATTCTTTTTATTAAATGCTCATAACTTTTCTTCTTTCTCTTTTCTCGTTGTTCAGGTGTGGGCAAATGACAGCCTGCATGCAAAATACAGCCTTTTGTTTTTGTAAATAAAGTTTTATTGGTACATGACCATGTTCATCATTTATGTATTGCCTATGGCTACTTTTGCTCTAACACAGTGGTTGTTGAGTAGTCATGACAGAATTCTCACAGCCAGCAAGGCCAAAAAAATTTATTATCTGGCCCTTTACAGAAAAAAAAAAACAAAATACACCACAAACAAAACCAAAACTTGCTAACCCTTGCTCATTTTTAGTAAGAAAAGAGATTTCCCTTTGAACTTCATCCATCAAACCACTCACCGTGTTCCCTCTCCCCTTATAAAATCTACAAGCATTGAAATTGTGAAGTATTTTGAGAAATAGTCATCATAAAATAGAATCTCAGTTAAGGGGGCGCCTGGGTGGCTCAGTGGATTAAGCCGCTGCCTCCGGCTCAGGTCATGATCTCAGGGTCCTGGGATCGAGCCCCGCATCAGGCTCTCTGCTCCGCGGGGACCCTGCTTCCTCCTCTCTCTCTCTGCCTGCCTCTCTGCCTACTTGTGATCTCTCTGTGTCAAATAAATAAATAAAATCTTTAAAAAAAAAAAAAAAGAATCTCAGTTAAGGAGGGGTCAGGGGTTTCTTAAGGGCCCTGTAGTAAGCTCACGTACAACCAGAGAAGCATCTAGAAATTTGTCAGACATAATTATATATCATTGAAAAATAATGAACTGACATTTTAGATTCGTAGTTTTCTCTGAGCACAGGTGATATAAATCTGCCATTTGTGTTCCAACCCAGCTAGAACCATTCTCTCGTCCCTCAATGCTTCCAGAACTTCGTTACAGTGTCTATTTCAATTGGCCTTGCCTTCATTTCTTTGCAGGAGTATACTTACAGACTAAGGTTATAAAATCCCTGTGGGAAGGGACTCTTTGGTCCAACCCTGTTGCCTCCATAGAGTTTTCCCAAGATAAATGGTGAATGAATGGGTGTCATTAATACAATCATGAAAAATAGGTTTATAATAACATTGATGTCATGAAACCATGAGCAAAATTTCCAAGGAGATTCTTCATTCTGAGCTTCACACATACACATGTTCAATCCTGTTCATTCCACTCATACCCCTGTTTCCTTTTCTCATATATGTGTATGGAAAGAAAATCATCTCAAGAATGCCTGGTATACAATAGCACTCTGTTGTTTGAGGAAAAAAAAAAAAGGCAAGACAAAACAATTCTCTTGAAAAAGTAAATGCCTTGTCTGGGGTCAAGCAGTTTTCTCAGGAAATCAGCATTATTGTGAACCGGAAAACCCTCTGGACCTTATTTCCTTCACTATTCACTTCGCTGTTAAACTTCAGCCCTGGTAATGAATCTTATTTAGCAATCCAAATGACAGACGACCCAATCAACCTCTGGGTTTCATCTGTGTGAAGTTGTATTTATAGTCCAGGCCCCACGGAGTCTAACTAGAAAAACAAAGAATCCCTGGGTACTTTATTTGCCTTTGTGTAGGTAAAACTCTCCACAGTCAGGTGGACAGAAATACGACTTGAATTAGCCTAAGAAAGGGGATGGGGAACAGGGGTTGCTGGTTCACCAAATCCTAGACGGAGGTGAATAATCAAATGATGGGGAAAATTGGGAGGCAGCGGGGCCTCTGGAACAATGAAAACCAAATAGCTGAGATCTGCCAGTACTGTATCCTTCTCTATTCGGAATCTCTGCTCCTCTTTCTAGGCTACTGTCATTCTCCACGTAAATCAGCTATCTCTACCAGAAGGAAAGCTAGCCATACGTAAGTCTATTTTTTTCTTTTTAAGATCTTATAGTTTTATTCTTAGAAGTGAATAGTCCCTCTCAATTTTAATAGGGAAAACCTTTGTGCCCAGGTTGGGTCAAACTTTACAGATGTGTTATACATGGAAATGACATTCGACTTAGCCTTGAGGATAAGAAGGAAGGGAGGGACATTGGAGGAGAAATAGTTCCTAGGAGAAGGGTATGGGGTTGACAATTCCAGAGATGTTCTTGGTCCTTTTTCATGGCATGGAATGATATAATTATACAAATCCTTACGCTAAAGAAAAAAAGAGGGCTAATAAAGAACAGTCATGGATACTTTAGCTCAGACAACAGACTTTCATCATAGCAGTACGGCTAAAGGCGAGGAGAGGTGAAATGTTCACATTCATTCAAAGTATAGAAATAGAGTCAGCAACTATAGGTTTCCCATCAGAGGGCAGGGAGAGAAAATGATAAGGAGGACCTATAGTACGCAGCGCCTGAAATGGACCCTGCCATTAAATACCCTAAGGGGTTTGGTCAATTTTCTTAATGCAAAAGGCCATAATAACCCCAGGCTACCTTAGAGTTCCTGCAAGCCCCACCCCAGGACTGCTGCCAGCCCAGACAGTGACTTTGTACAAATCTGAAAGGCACATCTTCCTTGAGGCAGACCCAGCCCACCCACCTCCCTGGCACCATGTCAGGACTCCCATGTTGAGTGCTGAATTTCGGCCTCCACCTACCCCTCAGCCAGGCACCCTTGCCCAGTGTCCAAAGTGTCTATGGCAGCCTTGGCATGCCCAGAGGAAGGTAAGGTAGGCGGACTATCCCTTGTCAAAGCAAGGACTTCCAACATCTGCAAAAGTGAGGCTCAGGTAGCTGGGGCTTGACAACCCACTTCTGGGTACCGGAACAGAAGGGACATCTCTGGGAGTAGAGAGACCAGCACTGACTGAGGAAGCTTCGGAGGGTCCTGGAAGGAGTCAAGACACACCAGTGATGAGGGTCCATGCATGCTTGTCTCTCCCAATGAAAAACGGGGTTGTTGGGGCTTTTTAAATCAAGAACTTATGTTAAGCAAAATGCCTTGATGGAGATGAACTTTTTTGTTCTCTTTCTTTTTACCTCTGAAACACTAAAAATAACTCCCTTTTGAAGGGGATGGTTGTATAAGGATTTAAGGAAGCTATCCTTAGTCACCCTGAACCCTGGGGGATCAGGACACAGTATTTCGGCGAGTGGACAGTCTGCCAGGACCTAAAGCAATGGCCAGAATAGAGAAGCATCATCCCAGTGCCCCTGGTCCAGGGAAGAAGGTCCAGGCAATCTGCCACTGTGCTCTTAGATCCCTGTTTATTTTTGTTCTTCGAAGGAGCCACCCATGAATATTCCGGTCACTGCATGAGTCAGAGCCTTGTTCCCCAAGAACTGCTGAAATATGGCCTCCATTCCCCCCCTTTCCCCTCCTTCTGGGACTTGGATTGAGGCAGCGCTCCCCAGTCCCCATGGCTGTGCATGAACTGGGAGCTAGGCTGGGTCTCAGCATCTAACAACATGACGGAGTCCTGGACTGCAGGGCACAGGCAAGAATCGGGTGCTAGTGAAGTATGGGACAAGAATCAACCTTCAAATCACCAAAGAAAATAAGGGATCATTGAAAAATTTTGGGGAAAATTGTTCTGTAATTAGGGGGAAAATATTAGATTGCTACCTTACTACATCTTAATAAATTATAGACAGGTCAAAGATTTCAATATAAACATCTTTTAACATAAAAGTAATAGAAAATAGAAAAAACTAAGGCAAATAACATTGAGTACAACAGCTGAAAACTTTCTGTGTGGCCAAAAAAAAAATCTCATATAAGGTTAAAAGACAAATTACAAACTAATAATAATAATAATTATGTGGGAACAATAATAATAATGTGAGACAATGGGTTGCTATCCATAACAATAAAAGAATTTTCACAAATTAAGAAAAATTTGAACTCAAAAAAATGGGCAAAAAACACAGTTAGTTAAAATTCAAATGGTCAGTAAATACATGGAAAAAAATCCTCAATTTCACTAATATTCTCAGAGACAAATTGAAACAGTATTGAGATGTCTTTTACCTATTACAAAGATTTTTTTAAATTTCTCAAACTCACACATTGACAAGGTTGGGAGAAACATGGGCTTCCCACTTTTTCTGTGCACATGCAAAATGTACATGTTTTCAGAGAGCAATCTGATGAGAAATAATAAAATACAAGATGTATACACTCTTTGGTAATAGTAGTACTTGCAGAACTTTACTCCAAGGAGATAAGTACACAAATCTGAAAAGACATATTCACACTTTGTTTATAGTTTTGAAAAATAGGAAACAACGTTAGGATCCCTCAGTAAAAGCTGGTTAAGTAATTACGGTACAGTATCCATGGAATGAACACTACACAGTCCTGAAAAATGATATAAATCTGTATCAACACAGAAAGATGGCTTTGGCTATTGATTCTTTGAGACCCCACTATTCACCTGGATCAACCGCCACCTGTCCTCATCAGCAAAGTTTTCATAATTCTAATTGTTCCCCTGTGAACCATGGGCTGTGGCACCTGGCTTAGAGTCTTCCAAACAACTATCATCCAAGGTGAATTGAATGTCCGTGTAGATAAATCATCCCATTTCCAGTCTCACGAATTCTCAAATTCTTCATCTACACTAAAATACAGTCAATTAATACTCTGTAGTCACCTATCTTCATGGCTACATTAGGCACAAACCTATCTCTAAATTTACTAAATCAGGTGTCGCTCTCTCTCCAACCACATTTTCTTATCGTTTCAACAAGCCTGTTCAACTCTCATAACACATTTCTCCTTTTGCTTTGGGTCCTCTAATCCACCCCTCTATTCATCGTAGACTTAATGAGCATTTCACACATTCTCTTGCCAATATTTTTAACTCCTTTGCCTCATTATCCTCATTGTACCTGCTGCAAAATCTCCCACCCTTCACGGTTCATTTGGATGATCTGCATTTTTTCCATGCTTTGGCTACCAAACAATGTTAGAGTATCACATCCTGGCAGATAGGTACCACTACAAATTAGTACTCCCTAATTTCATCTGGACCCTTTTCTCGAATTCAGATCCTACAGAGGCAGAGCCTGAGATGGAGATTGGAATATAAATGGTTTATTTGGAGACAATTCCAAATAGAGAAATAAAGGGGCGAGGAGAAGAGGAAGGAAGAGAGAGAAAAACAGGGGGGTGGGGGAAAGAGGAACCAACACAGGGCATGTTAATGGGCAGACTGTCACTGTGGGTGACTGGGGCTCAGTCCCACTGGGACATCAGAGAGAATGCATAGAACCCACCTTCGAGTCATCCCACCCCACTCTTCTCTGTTGCTGGTTGAAAAATACTATCAGGGACTTTAACTCCCCCTCATTCCAAGCTGCCCCATGCACAGGTCCTACAGGCTCCTGGCCTGTGAATCCCTGTAGGCTTCCACCAGAAAGCCACAGGCATGTTCACACCAGGCCATCCCCAGGCCGTATTTGTGAGCTACCAACAGCATATGTGGCAGCCTCAGTGTGGCCCAGCATCCTTTCCATGTCACCCTAGTCACCTTCATCTCTCTTCCCTACAACCATTTCAAAAATCCTCCCGTCACTTCAAACCTCTGATGCTCCTGGTTGTGCCCTCACTCTCAGCAGATGACCTTGCCTCCTAGTTCACAAAAAACAGTGAAGTTCTCAGAAAGGAACTCACCCATCTTCCACCAACAATCCTAGCACCCCATCTATATCTACACTCATCACTTCTCCCTTCTCCACTCTTCAGTAGAAGGGCTTCCCGCCCCCTATCTAAAGCCAATATCTCCACCTGTTCTTGACCTTGTCCCTTCCGTCCTCTTGGTGACTGTTCTTTTTGCTTCCTCTCTCTTGCATCTTCAACTTCTCTGTGTCCCTTGGCTTCTCTCTCCCATTCTAAAATAAATGAACAATCCTTCCTGGAATTCACCTTCCCTTCCATCTACTGTCCTGTCTCTCTTCCTCTTCACACCAGATTTATTAAAAGAACATCTTATGTATGTGGCCTCCAGTACCTCTCTTTCCATTCTCCTCTTCCCCTTCCCCTTCTTTTTCTTCTTCTTCTTTTTCTTCTTCTTCTCCTTCCTCTTCCTCTTCTTCTTCTCTTTGAGAGAAAGAGAGACCGGGGGGCAGGGGCAGGGGTGGTAGAGGCAGAGAGAGAGAGAGAATCTATTTTTTTTTAAGATTTTATTTATTTATTTGACAGAGAGAGATCATAAGTAGGCAGAGAGGCAGGCAGAGAGAGAGGAAGGGAAGCAGGCTCCCTGCCGAGCAAAGAGCCCAATGTGGGACTCGATCCCAGGACCCTGAGATCATGACCTGAACCGAAGGCAGTGGCTTAAACCACTGAGCCACCCAGGTGCCTGAGAGAGAGAATCTTAAGACTTCATGCCCAGCACGGAACCCAGCGCAGGGCTCCATCCCCCTATGCTGAGATCATGACCTGAGAGTCAGATGCTTAACCAGCTGAGCCACTGAGGCTCCCCTCTTCCCATTTCATTACTCTTGCTCAACAACAGCTGCTCTCAGCAGCATCACAAATGACGTTCTTGTGGCAAAATTCATCCTTCTCTCTCTTGACTGCTCAGCAACACTTAATTGTGCAGAGTACTTTCTCTCCTGGGTTTTCATGGCATCTAAGTCTTGGTTTCCTCCTTTCTCTCTGGCCACCTCCCCTCAGTGTCTTATTTCTCTCCTAAGTGATGCTATCCTCAGCAATCCAGCATTCTTCACCAGTGGTCACATCCATGTCAACTCCTGTAATTACCATGCTAAGGTGGAGGTCTCCTGGATCCACAGAAACAGCCCAGGTTTTTCTGCTCCAGATTTAAATATACATTTGCTTAATGCTCATACTCCATTCTGTCACTTTGGCCAAATAATTAAACTTCCCTTAACCTTTGTTCCTGGGTATAAAATAGAAATGAAATTTTCAAAATTTTTAAAATTTTAAAAAGGATTTTATTTATTTACTTGAGAGAGAGAGAGAATGAGCAAGAGAGCACAAGTAGGGAGAGCGGTAGAGGGAGAGCAAGAATGAGGCTCCCAGCAGAGCAGGGAGCCTGACTTGGGGCTCCATCCCAGAACCCTAGGAACATAACCTGAGCCGAAGGCAGATGCTTAACCATCTGAGCCACCCAACACCTCACAAAATTTTTAAATTTTGAAGTAACTATGGCTTCACAGAAAGTCGCAAAGATGGTACCCTGGTACCCTTTACCCTCTTTCTCCTGGAGGTTGCATTTTACATAAGTATAGTACTATATTAAAACCAGGAAACCAACACTGTAACAATATGTGTAGTTCCACACCCTTTAATCACCTGTGCAGATCTGGGACCCACCACTGCAATCAAGACACAGACCTATTCCATTGTCACAAAGAGCTCCGTCGTCCGTGTCTCTTTGTACCTACTTTTTTTTCAGTTTTTATTCTCATCACATCCTTGAGAGAAGGGATGTGTGTGTTAATTTGGTTTTGTGTCCTCAGAGTCTCACGGAGTGCCTTGCTCTTAGAAGTCCCTGCTAAATGTTTATGAAAGCAAGGATGGAAAAAAGGAAGGGCATTCCATCCGTGAAGGCCAGAGACATCAGCCTAGTATCTGGGACAGACCCTGGTTCTGTCTAGCTCCATGTCTACAGCCAGGCCCCTGAGGACAGAGGCCTCCTTCCTGGATTTTTACCTCCCGTTGAGTGAGATGTTGGCAGATTTGAGAAGAGTCAGAGTGGTGAGGATTGTCTCTCAGGAATTCCAATCGTCACAGCCTCTGTCTGTAGCAGGGAGGAAGGACTTTCTCAACCCAGCACCATTTTTAGGAATCTCTCACATCACCCCACATGGCCAGTTTCCCATTCCACCTATCTGATGTTTGCCCTGCTCTGCCTCACACCATCAGCACACCGCCGCTCTTCCTGGAAGAACAGGGAGCCGGTCCTGACCTCACCCTGTCTGCTACTCAGTGGGTGGGTGGAGCACGTTTGTCTTAAGGCTCAAGGAAATTGATCAATCCTAGGACATGATTTCAAAATTCTGCTGAATTGTAATTGATCTTGACGGAGAGGTAATCGTTCTCTTTGCTCAGTAAATATGGTAGTTAAAAGGAGAAATCTGAAGCTGACAAGGAAAAAAATAGTTAAGAATGCACAATTACAGGTACACTCATAGCCACACACCCCCCATACACACACAGAAAACGTGTGTATGTGTGTGAACCACCAAATTACTACTCCTATTAGAAGGAGAGATAAAGGAGTGTTTATCCAACAAAGATCTGTCTTATCCTAATAGATTTTAATCAGGGCAAAAGTAAAATGTGTGTACCCTTAAATAGCATGGCTTTAAGTCTCCGAGATGAAAAACCCTAGCTTGGAATCTTTGTGTCAGCAATGAGCAATTTGTGTTGTCTAGTCGGAAAGTCTCAAGGGGCAATTATTTGATTTCCAAGCTTCAAACTCATTTATCAGTTGTAGTTTATGAACTTGGTACAGCAATTTGCAAGCTGATGTCATGCTTCCAGCCGGGTGGCTTGGAAATGGTCCATCTGGGGATTCATTTTCAGTGGTGGAAGTGAGAGGCGTGGAATTAAGGCAATACCTGGGCTCCCCGGCTGGGGAAATTTGGGGGTTTGGAAGCATAGCGTGCCTTGTACATTGTTTGGAGAACACACTTGATCTCACATCAGAGTGTGTTTGATATTAAAGATCTGAATCGCAGAGAGCACACACAGAATGGGCATGGTTAAAAGGACAGGGATCTTTGTTGTGTTCATGGGTATTTCCTCGGAGCTCAGAATAATGCCTGGTGCATGGTGGGCTCTCAGAGAGTTTATGATGCCTGAATAGTCAACATGTATACTGTGCACAAGGGAGAAAGAATAAATCAATAAATCAATAGCTATTAAATTGCCAACAAACCCAGGGCACATTGGGTAGCAATGTTACAACTCAGACTTAGGTAAAGTGAAACAGCAAAGTGAAACAGAGGAGAAGGAGAAACCAGGAGTCAGAAGAGTAAGGACAGAGGGGACAATCAGACCAGCTCTGGAAACTGACCACGGTCCAGGGCCAGCCTGCAGTGGGTTTGGGGAGGTTGGTCTAGTCTGGAGGGTGGGGTTGGTGGTGGGAGTCCGAGTGACAGGCTAGACTGAAAGTCAGGTGGACAGAGCATAGTCCAGCCTGAGCAAAACCCAGTCAGTGGCTGAATCTTCAAGAGAAAGATTTGGTCTTATAGGGGAGGGACCTGGCAAGAACTGAGCAGGGTGACAGGGTCTAAATACGAGCAGAGAACTGGTACAGGACAACAGACCTGAAATCAAAGCCCAGGCTTATGGGGGCAACGTGCTCAATGACTGGGGAAGGCTGTGATCTGGTGGGTCTGCACTGATGCCCAAAGCATCCAGCTTTCTAGGTCATCACTGGCACGTCTAATGCTAAGAGGTCACTAATGATGGGCAAAGGCTCATATAATAGGTAAGGCCAAGCCTACAGGGAAAGGGACTCAGACTAAATCCCTCACTCTGTGCTCCATGGCATCCTTAATACACCTCTGTGGAACCACTCTTCACACTCACAATTGTTTCCAGACTTTTGTTCATTGCTGGAGCTAGGGATTATTCCCATGTTCCTTATCATTTCATCCCCACACCAATATTGGCACATAGTAGGCACATACTATGAATAAAAGAAAGAACCAGGGTCTCCCCATGGAAGAGGCTTAGGAAAGCAGAGATGGACTAGGCAGAGCTGACCTGACTTACATCCCAAAAGCACCCCACCCCCCATCTGCCTTGTATTTCCTTGCATCCACCGGGACTGGCACCAAGGTAAAGAAAGACCTGAGTCATGACCCGCCTCGCAGTGACAAATCTCTGCACCACTGCCACTTCTTCCCGGAGCAGTCCCAGGTTTTCTGTTGAAATTATTATTATCCATATAACCTTTGAACAGCATATTTTCATGCCAGTGTTTTCTTCTCTGGTAAGGAAGAGAGCTAGTAAAACTATATCAGGTTCAAGGAGAAGAAAAGGGAGGAGAGAAAGGAAAGAGGGAGAGGAAAGAACGAAATGTAGACTATCCCATGACCACTTGCACAGACTGGATTTGGGTTGCTAAGTGCCCCCACTGCATGGTCACAGTCCCCATCCTGCCCTCCACTCTCCCCAACACGACAGCAAACCACAGTGCCCTGAGAGCCATCCCAAACACAGAGGGAGCCCCCTCGTGCTACTCTGGGCTTCAGAATGTTACAGTTCAGCTCTGTGGTGGTTGCTGGTGGTTGCTGACCTCTTAGTGCTTTGTTTTGGTCCTTGTAATACGATCGTCCCTATCGGTGGCACAGAGCTGGAAGGTCTTGCACTTGAGAGCACCTCTGAGGCCCAAGCTAACAGCTGGAAGAAGGGCAGATGGGGTGAGACAAAGACAGACTCTCTGGGTGCATGTGTTTATTTTTAAAGGAATAAGAAAATTATTGTAAATATAATTCCAACAGGGCAAAATCCTACCCAATAGGAAATTGTAAATGTTTTAAGGAATACCAAAGAATGTAAACTGTTTGCAGAAAGGCCAGTAGATGATATCATTGCCTCTACAAGGACTTGGTGTCTGAAGAAAAATAAACCGGCCCAAGAGGCAAAGAGATGATGGTAACGTATCTGGAATATGTGATTCTTTGCCCTGTATTTGTACACCAAATAAGAGTAAAAGGGTTTCAGGCATAATTCTAAAAGTGGGGGAGAAACAAAAAAATAAACCAAATGGTGTGGAACTAGCAGGAGTAAGTTCCAGAAAGAGAGGCTCTAGAACACACGGGAAGGATCAAGAATATCAGCATTTCATTCAGGGGTGCCTGGCTGGCTCAGTTGCTAGAGCACACAACTCCCAACTCACACAACCCCTCCTCCCCGTGGGGTTGTGAGTTTAAGCCCCACACTGGGTATAGAGATTACCCCTCCCCCCCCAAAAAAAAGTCAGTATCTCATTCAGACATAGAAAGGAAGGGATTTTCAAAACCACAATGAGATACCACCTCACACCTGTCAGAATGGCTAAAATTACCAACTCAGAAAACAACAGATGTTGGTGAGGATGCAGAAAAAAGGGAACCCGTTTTTAACTGTTGGTGGGAATACAAACCAGTACAGCCACTTTGCAAAAGAGGTTGGAGGTTCCTCACAGAGTTAAAGATGGAATTACCCTACAACCTAGCAAATGTACTTCTAGATTTTTATCCAAAGGATTTAAACATAGTGCTTTGAAGAGGCACATGAACCCCAATGTTCATGGCAGTGATGTCCACAGTAGCCAAATTATGGAAAGAGACCAAATGTCCATCAACTGATGAATGGAAAAAGAAGATAGTATACAAAGGAATATTACTTGGCAATCAAAAAGAATGAAATCCTACCATTTGCAACAGCATGGATGGAGCTAGAGAGTATTATTCTACATGAAATAAGTCAGGTAGAGAAAGACAAATAAATGTCTTTTGATTTCACTCATATATGGAATGTAAGAAACAAAATAAATTAGCATAGGGGAAGGGAAGGAAAAATAAAAATCTAAGATAAAAACAGAGAGGGAGGCAAAGTACAAGACACTGTTAAACACAGAAAACAAAATAAGCATTGCTGGATGGGAAGTGGGTGGGCAGGTGGGCTAAAGGGGTGATGGGCATTAAGGAGGCCACTTGTTGGGATGAACACTGGGTGTTATTTATAAGCAATGAATCACTAAATTCTACCCCTGAAGCTAATACTACACTATATACTAACTCAAATTTGGGGCGCCCGGGTGGCTCAGTGGATTAAGCCACTGCCTTCGGCTCAGGTCATGATCTCAGAGTCCTGAGATCGAGCCCCGCATCGGACTCTCTGCTCTGCAGGGAGCCTGCTTCCTCCTCTCTCTCTGCCTGCCTCTCTGCCTACTTGTGATTTCTCTCTCTGTCAAATAAATAAATAAAATCTTTTTAAAAAATTAAATTAAATTAAAAATTGAAAAAAGAAAGAAAGAGATTTTGATTTTTCCTCATAATGCCTTTTTCTGGTTAAGCTAATATGCACTGAGACCCAAATGGGAAGTAAAGCAGAGCTTCTGGCAAGTTCTACTCAGAGATACAGGTGGTCTTGGAGTCAAGCCCAAGGATCTGTTACTAGGCTACTTTTCCAGGAAGCAGAATGCTAGTTAGAGGCTTGGGCATGGGACAGGATAGGCAAGGTATCAATGGGATGAAATACATTTTAAGAACTTCATAAATACAGTAATTGCCCTCATGGCATACTTTATTGGTGTGGGACCATGTTTTTTTTTGAATGACAAAGGTAGCCCAATACGGAAACATCTAACTACCGTGCAAAGGGGATAAGAACACATACCCCATAGTGCTATACAATATAAATGCAAAATACAGTTTACTGGGGGAAACTTATAAGCATAGAAGCAGCCGAGAGCAGAGTTCATACCATGCCCTGAGTTATTTCTCTAAAGGAAGGATAATAATAATACTTATCTCATAAACTATTAGGAAGATTAAGATAATCAATACATATAAAGCATGCAGAATGCTCTTAAACACATTTTTTATTAAAAAGCATGCATTGAGTGTCAACTATAAATTAAATCCTGTTTTAGGTGCTGAAAACACAATGGTGAACTTGGAGCTTCTATTCTAGTGGGTATGACAGATGATAAATCAATAAACAACCAATGTAAGGTACAATGGTATATAATAACAAGTACTCTAAAGAAAAGAAAGTTATGAAAGTGTTTTTTCACATTGTGTGGCATGATATTTGACAAAGATCTGAATGGAGAGAGGATACAACTCATGAGGCTATCTAGAAGGAAAGGGCATTCTAGGCAAAAGAAACAGCACATACAAAGGTCCTGAGGTGGGAACACACTTGGAGCGCTTCCAAGACAGCGAGAAGACCAATGTGAGGTGTAATGGGGAAATGGAGGGAAATGAGATCAGAAAAGTATGCAAATCACATAGGACCTTGCAGGGCGTGACAAAGACTGGATTTTGTTTAAGAATAGTGGTAAGCCATTGAAGAGGGTTGACCCACAAAGTGACATTATCTGACTTATGTTGTAGGTTTGTAGTTAAGAAAGGGGACAAGGAGATTTGTTCAATGGCGATGCTCCAAATGTGAGATGACAGCACCTAGGACTGACTGCTGGTGTCAGTAGAGGTAAGAAGTCAGATTGGGGGCACCACGTGTGGAATGTGTGGAATGTTCTGGAATGGTGTAGAAAATGGCACCAGCAAGGTAACAGTGTCAGCATTTGGGCAGGTAGAGGAAGGGGAGCTCTCAGTGGGGTCCAAATAACTCCTGCATCTCATTGTTTTATCCTTGTCTGTAGATTCTGAGGTCAATAGTGTGAGGCAAAGATAAATCACTTCATATTTCTAAGCCTCTGGTTTTTCTCTGTAAAGTAAGGCAGATAGACCAATAATACCAATAAGAACTAATAATTATCAAATATTTTTCTGTATGCTAGGCATCACACGAATCACTTGACAAGCATTGTCTCATTTACCCTTCACAACAACTCTGGCAGATAGATGTCATTTTACAGATGACGTAACTGAGATTTAGAGAGGTCAAAGAACTATCCTGGGATCACATAGCTTGTGAGTGGTTGAGGGACAGAGACCAGGATCAAAATCCAGACTGTGTGACCTTAGAGCCTGCTAGACTGTTCTAATTCCAACTCTCATGCCCTATTACTGTGAGAGAAAAATTCCACCTCATGAATGTGTTAAGATAGTGCAAAGCCCTCTTGAGAAGCACCGGTGTGTTGAATTTAGGGCACCCGATAATAGTAGCAGCTGGCCAGCATCTAGTGGTATGGTAGGCTGGATGTTGGTCCCTGCCCTCCAGCTCCCCACTCCCCACTCCCATGGACATTAGGATGGCCATGACCTGATATCTGGAACCTGTGACCATTATAGTAGACGGCAAAAAGGATTTTGCTGATGTGATTAAGTTGGGCATCTTGAGATAGGAAGATGGTCCTGGATTATCCAAGTGGGCCCAAGGCAATGACCAAGATTCTTTTAAGAGAGAAATGAGAAGATGGAGGTAGAGAGAGAGTGAGATTGAACATGCTATGATGCTGGCTTTGAAAATGAAAGAAAGGTCCAAGGAGCAAGAATGCAAGAAATACAGTGTTAGAAGCTAGAAAAAGCAAGGAAACAGATTCTCCCCTACAGCCTTCAGAAGGAAGCAGCCTCCTGCAAACAACATGACTTAGCCCAATAAAGGCAATTCTGGAATTTCTCACCTTCAGAACTGTAAGAGAAAAAAATCTGTCTCTCTCTCTCTTTTAATATTTATTTCTTTACTTTAGAGAGAGAGAGACAGCATGGGGGGAAGGGACAGAGGGAGAAGAAGACGGAGAGGGAGAGAGAGTCACAAGCAGACTCCACATTGAGGGTGGAGCCTGACCTGGGACTTGATCTCATGACCTTGAGATCACAACCTGAGCTGAAAATGAGTTGGACACCTAACCAACTGTGCCACCAGGTGTCCCGTCTCATTTTTAAGCTGTCAAATTTGTGGTCATTTGCTACAGCAGCAGTAGGACGTGACTGCAAACAGGGTGGTGTGGCAGGCGTGGCCATGACTGGGCGAGGATCTGGGGACGTCTAGACATGATGAGGTGGTAAAAACCCTGGACATCCTCAGGGGTAGGGTCATCTGTGAGAAAAAGCTAAGACATGACCACAGGCTGAGGTTGGCTGTACTTTCTAACACGGTTCCTAGAAGACCGAGCTTCCCGAAGGTCAGGACCTGACCCCTCACTATTAAAAGGCAGGTCGAATCAAAGCGACTTCCACTGCTCTGAGTTGGCATTCTTCAAGGGTGAGGAGGGCCACATTTCCACCAAAGAAGACGGGGTCCCAGGCACATTGCCGGTGAAGGAATGGCAGCCAGGACAGTGCCCGGTGCATGATGGCACCCCAACAAAGTTCATCTCTTACTTCCTCCTAGATGGTGTGACTCGGAAACAAGAAACATCCACCTGTCCACCCACATACATCTGTATCTCAAAACAGAGACAAACACTTTCTCATTCAGGATTTCTAAATAAAATAGAGCTGTGCACAAAAAATTTCTACCCAAACTTAAAGGATTAAAGAAAGGAATCAGACATAGGGCGTGGCTCTGATTCTAAGGAAAGTCACGCCATTTTTACAGATATCCACACTCATGAACAGTCCATCAGCACAAGGAAAAAATGTCAGCATTAGCAATAACAAGTTACCACTGTACCTGATTTATCACCAGCTCTGGGGCAAATGCAAACATATGCCATAATAATTCAGTTTTAGTCACCCATTGCATAACTAGTTGAAATACCAGTACTCAACCATTTTTTTAAAAGATATATTTCTTTCTTTTAGAGAGAGAGAGAACACAAGAGGGAGGGGCAGCGAGAGGGAGAGAGACTCTCAGGCAGACTCCACACTGAGCATGGAGCCCAATGCTGGGCCGGATCTCGTGACCCTGAGATCACAACCTGAGCTGGAACCAAGAGCCCCTGGTTTAACCAACTGTGTCACCCAGGTGCCACACTACCCTACCATTTTCTAATAGGACAATCTAAATTTCCAAGAGTCATCCCTTGTAAAGGCTGCTGGTCAGAAAACAAACAAACAAAACAAAAACTAGGAATAGTGCTTGATTTCTTCCCAAGGAAAACAGTCTTCACAGAACAACATTGTATCATTTCAGATCTCTGAGGGTTTTTAGAGAGCTTTGATAACCTTTGAGTGACATTGAGTCAGAATGTAATGGGTTTTGGCTCATAGTCAAGAGAATTTACAAATCAAACACCAGATGCAATTTCATTTTTATTATTAGATTTTTCTGATTGTTAAAAATACTTCATTGTCATCTTAGAAAATTTAATAATGTAGAAAAATGAACAAGAAGAAAATATAAATCACCCATAAGAGAACTACCTGGATATAGAACTATTAGCATCGGGGCGCCTGGGTGGCTCAGTGGGTTAAAGCCTCTGCCTTCGGCTCAGGTCATGATCCCAGGGTCCTGGGATTAAGCCCCACATCGGGCTCTATGCTCAGCCAGGAGCCTGCTTCCCTTCCTCTCTCTCTCTGACTGCCTCTCTGCCTACTTGTGATCTCTCTGTCACACAAATAAATAAATAAAATCTTTAAAAAAAAAAAAAGAACTATTAGCATCTTAATACCGTTTTATTTTTTATAAAGATTTTATTTATCCATTTGACAGAGAGAGAGAGAGAGCACACAAGTCACAGAGGGAGAGGGAGAAGCAGGCTCTCCACTGAGCAGGGAGCCTGATATGGGACTCGATCCCAGGACCCTAGGACCCTGGGATTATGACCTGGGCTGAAAGCAGATGTTTAATGACTGAGCCACCTAGACACCCCTTACTGCCTTTTTTTTTTTTTTTCAAAGATTTTATTTATTTGACAGAGAGAAATCACAGAGAGGCAGGCAGAGAGAGAGGAAGGGAAGCAGGCTCTCCGCTGAGCAGAGAGCCCGATGTGGGACTCGATCCCAGGACCCCGAGATCACGACCCGAGCCGAAGGCAGTGGCCTAACCCACTGAGCCACCCAGGTGCCCCTCCTTACTGCCTTTTTAAATGTACTTTATTTCCAGACAATTTACACACACACACGCACACACACACAAATACATGTTTTTTTTAAATTCAGATAATTCTGAAAAACTATAGCCTGAATTTTTATTATATCACATTCTCCCAAACTATTAAAATATTCTTGAAAAATCTGAGTTTATTGGCTGTATCATATGGATTTACCATATTTACTAAGGATTTTACATTATTTGGATATTTAGATTGTTTTTTCAAGATTCAGTAAAGAGTCTTGTACTTAAAGGTCTGTGAAAACTTATAATTATTTCACTAAATACATAGAATTAGAATTACTGGGTTAGAAGATAGTAATTTTAAAGGTTCTGATGTGGGGGTGCTTAGTTGGCTCAGTCAATAGAGCATGTGACTCTTGATCTTGGGGCCATGAGTTCGAGCCCCATGTTGGGGGTAGAGTTTACTTAAATAAATAAATGAAGGTTCAATACAGAAAGCTTATAACAGTTTACATTCCCACCAAATTTAAACCCATTCTGAGTATTATCTTCTTAAATTAAAAACTAAGACACAGGAACAAAGAGAAAGACTCCAATAGTTATAAAGGCATACTGGACCATAAGGAATCCACCTTTCCTAAATAGACAACTGGGATTTCTGCCTAGGAATTTCTGGTAGAGTCTCACATATATAGGCAATTCTTAAAAAGCAGTTTTTTCCTCCTTACTTCTTTTCTGGGGTGTGTGTGTGTGTGTGTGTGTGTGTGTGTGTGTGTCTATGTTTCCATATTTATAAACAGGAAAATGGATTCTCAGTTAGAAACATGAAGACAGGCATCTAACTCCAGCGTTCTACAGATAAAGTCTTGCTAAATTAGTATTCCAATCTACGCACATCATTCCAAATAAAATATAATAGAGCACAATCAGAACATTTGCCTTTTCCACGTGTCCAATGCGATCCAATGAAAGACTATTTTGTGTGTTTGTTGCTGTTTGTTTAGTTCACCAAAAGAGATTTTTAACAGGAAAAAAAAAAGGCAAAAAGAGACAGTCTTTGGTAGGGCAGCTTGAGCTTCTTTGCTCAAAACAGAGGAGAAAACATTCTTTTTTATCAAAAATGCATTAAAACCCCCAAACTTTCCTTTGACCCTATACCCTCCCTATCTCTTCTGCCATCTCTCTCCTCCTCCAACCAGCCAGACTTTTGAAAGTCGTCTACACCTGCCGGAAGTCCTCCCTTCTGCACCTCCCATTCTGTTCACAGTTACAGCGAAGCTCTGTCCCAGCCATTCCACTAAAACATGGTTTACCGGAGCGATCAGTTAACTTCTATGGAGAAATCCAGTGATGGCTTTTTGTCCTTATTTTAGTGAATCTTTCTGCTGAATGTAATGCCATGGATTACTTCTTCCTTCCTGAAATTCTCAACCCTTGACTTAGGTGACACTGTACCTTCCTGATGCTCCTTAAACTTTTCTAACTCGCTCTTCCTGGCCACCTTCCTAAGCAACTCTTCCCCTGCCCACTCCGTAAGTCTGGATGTTATCCCATTGCAGCAGCTCTCTTCTCTTTTTGCTCTCTGTGTGTTCCCTGGCAGGTCTTACACACTTTCCTAGTTGTAACAGCCACCTAAACGCTAAGTCTCCCAAATGTATACCTCCATCGAAGACCTCAGACTCACAAATCTGTCTGTTCAATATTCCTTGGAATCTATCTCCGCAGACACTGCAAGTGAACAGATCCCCATCTTCCCCCACTACATGCTTCTCCACCAATCTCTGTTGGTGACACGACCTAAGGATCTAAGCTGAACACCCGAGATACTTCCTTGATTCCCTTGCACACCCCTTCAGTGAATTATAAGCTGCAAAATGTCAAGCCATCCATGGTTGAATTCAAACATACAATCCTATCCCAAGAAACATTAGTCTGGAGAGACTAATTATTGTTAGTTTGTTATATTAGTATAATTGGTATTGCTATGTTTCATTATTTCTTCTCAAATAATGAAAAAGCAACTCAACCCCCTTTAGGGTTCTCTCAAAGAACACCAACTCAAGGGAATCAATACCCAGCCAAACTACATGTTTTCCCAGTCCACCTTTACAGACTCACGTAACAGATGCTACCTGAGGCCTCACTGCTGCTGTCCACTCTAACCATGCTTTTTACTCTCTCTAAAGTCACCTGCATTTCCTTGACACCATCTCTTCTTAAAAAACCATCCTCCCCTTCTCTCTCTCATTTTGGGCATTGTGTAGATTCACCACATTGCTCTGGCTGTCCTGGCCTTATTTCTGCTTTGTCCCTTATCTAGATTCTAAACACAACAAAGCCCGAAGTCTGACCCAGGAAGAAGGGTAGAAGGGAAAGATCATTTAATTTATAATCCAATATCCTTTCCTTTTGTGCATTTCACATAATCAAACACTCTACATATCATGACAATATCTATCTTAAATATCTCTTTAATCTGCCCTTTCCTTTCCAAACAATGATACTTTGTCTGGGCTCATTTTCTCATCTCTTATCTGGACCACTCCACCAGCCTCCAGCTTTTCCTCCCTGCCTCTAGCGTTATTCCCTTCAAATCCACTCTGCATTAGCTTCCCAGTGCTCTAATTCAACAACCTAACTTTGTGTCCCTCCACCCCACCACACACACTCCCACACACACACACACACACACACACACCCTATCTGGTTACCAACTCATCAGCCATGGGAATGAACTTGAAAGTGGGTCCCCCATCCTCCAGTAACAGCTGAGCTACGCAGATGACGTCAGATGAAACAGAGATGAGCTGTGCCTAGCAAGTTCTGACCAAATCACACAATCCTAAACAAAGAAATGAAAGTAATCGCTCTCAGCCGCAAAGTTTTAGGATGGTTTGTTAATCGGCATCAGGTAACAAACGGGGTGGTTCTATTGACCAAAACCAGAGTCTCTGTGACCTTTCCCCCTTTGTCAATCATTCTGCTTTCTTTCACTCAACTTTGTATACTTTGATTTTCCCTTGTTCAGTTCTTGATAATATGGGTAAGTGATTAGTTAGAATGATTTCTCATTATCAAATGCTGTGGGAAAATGCATATATTTGACGTATGTTATTTCCCACTTTTCAGCAACACGATGATCATTTTTCTCTAGAAGATACACTTTTTCAAAGACTTATCCAAAAACATATCACGATGACTTTTGGTGCAATAAGCAGGAATTTATTAAAGAGAAATATAAAGGCATGCGAGAGCTTATATGTCAGAGAACCCATGTATCTTATTCAGGACCGGTGGATACTGGCTATGTTTTCTGAGTGAACGGGCTGTATGAAAAGTAATCTGCCTAATGCACCCAGCCATGTCAACCAGGAGTGCCAACCATCCCGCTTCTGACTTTTTCAAGCACTCCGGCACACAGAACTCTAACACGCTGTAAGACCTGAGTAGGATCAAAACTTCCTTCTATTCAGAATTGCTTTGAAAATTCTGACCTGCAAAAGAAGAAGAAATAATCCTGGACAAAAATTAGTAAATTCAATATCACATCAGATCTGAATGTCAATAATTGATTGTAATTATTTTCCTATATTTAATATATCATTCAACAGCTTTGCCTGCTACATTAGAGAATGATAAGCTTTGAACTAAACATCTTTTTGTCTTAAAGCCAAGACAAGTTTGGATGTCTGCTGGTCTACTCTTCCCTTTCAGGAGGAATGAGATTCTTCATAATCAGCCCTACACTCCCTACTCCGATTATTATTACCTCCTTCTAGGAGAGATGCAGAGTCTCTCCCTTTTGAGTGAACATCTCCTCTCTAAGTTATGTGTTTGGCAACATTACTCATTTAGTCAGTCAGTACTTTTTTTTTGAATGTTTGCTATGTTTTGGGTATCATTCTGGGAACTTTAGTTTTAGCCAGGAACCAAAGAGATAAGGTCTGCTCTCATGGACCTTAAATTTTAGGGGTGAGGGGTGATTCTGTCATTTAAAAAAAATGAGTGAACAAGATAATTTCAGGTATTGCTACGAAGAACACATAACCCAGTAATGTGCTAGAGAGGCTGGGCAGCCACTTCCGGTGTGATGCTAAGAGAAGCCTCCTGGAGTAGGGAGCCTACAAAGATGAGCCACCCCTCTCCCTCTGGGCTTGGTCTGACAAGCTCTGTAATATGCTAACAGCCTTCTTCAGTGGCAGTAGGAATAGGAAATAATCTGAGGGGGGTTCTTTTGATGTGAATTGGGTTTTTCTTTTTCTTTTTTTTTTTTTTCCTCGTTTCTTCTGATTGGAGCCAGCAGAAATGTCAGAACCCTGGGTTTCAGAAAGCCCGCACAGCGGATTAGTCGCCTCAGGCGGCCATAACAAATCACTACACACCTGGTGGCTTGAAACAACAGAAACGTGTCCTGTCGCAGTTCTGGAGGCTCCAAGTCCAAAATCAAGCTGTTGGTTGGCCACGTTCCCTCTGAAGGTTCTAGGGAAGCATACTTCTTGCCTCCTCACAGCTTCTGGTGGTCTGCTAACAATCCTTGATGGTGCTTGTTTTGTGAGAGCACAACTTTTATCTCTTCACATGACTTTCTTTCCTGTATCTCCTCTCTGTCTCTGTGTCCAAATTTCTGTCTTTATATAAAGACACTAGTGATTGGATTTAGGACCTACCTTAAGCCAGCACTGTAACTTGATTATATCTGCAAAAACCCCTTCCAGATAATGTCACATTCAAAGATTCTGGGTAGACATGAATTTGCAGGGGAACACTATTCAACCCACAACAGACAGAACAAGCTAGAACTCTCGTTAGTGGGAGGAAATACATCCCAGCAACCTGATGGGGCTGAAGAGTGGGGACCTCTTGAGAGGCATAGCCTGTGGACTCTAGAAGCAATGTTATTTGCCATATAATTTTTAGTTTGTGCCCAGTGTTATCAAGCCCTTATGTTATCCTTCAGAGTTAAGTTAAATTTGTCAAGCCGCTAAAGGCTCCTAGGAAGGGCTTCAGGAAACGGGTCCCTCATTAAGCAAAAAGTGTGAAGAGATCACGGCAGCCCAGTGAAGCGACTGTTACATGGCCAAGATTAATCGGCAGCCTCCATCTGAGATGACAATGAAAACAAGGACCAGCTGGCTGTCCCCAGAAATACTTGAAGACAGAATCTTTAATGATGGAGCCTTCATTCACTTACCCGACAACATTCATCCAACACCTGCCATATGCCAAGTACCATATTCATATTAGTGATAAAAGGCTGAGCAACAGGAGACTGACCTCTGTTCTTGAGAATTCCACTGGCACCAAGGAGGATGAGAATTTGAAGAATGTCATTTGGATATAAAGGAAACTGTGACCCCATAATGCTGAGTTGAGGACACACAACTTGCATTGATTATAAAGTGATTGATAGTACAACAAATGTTTTTTGACTGTCTCCCACATGCCAGGCTCTGTGCCAGATGCTGGCATTCAGAAGCAACATTCTTCTTGCTCCCCTCCCATAGTTTCCCCTTCACTGTTCCATGGAATCATTAGACGCAACACATCTACAAGACACTGATATCCACTGATGACCTCCCCAAAGTAATTTCTTTGATTGGTGTGCTTCACTCAGAAATAGCCCCATCATAGTATCACATTTCATATGCTAACTTACTCATTCCAACCCGAAAAACCCCAGATCAATCCCTCAATGTCCTTCTCCTTTACTCCTATTGAAAACCCTATACCACTGCATAAAAACACATAGCACAGTGTGTTGAATAATGTAGACATTCATTCATTCATTCCCATTTATTGAGCAACTACCATATGCCAGGCAGTAGGATAGACACTAATTGTTAGTTCCCTCTTCTTTCCTAAATAAAGATTGCACATTTGTTTGCTGGTCCTAGGAATAAGTTTCATATAGAAGTGATAAAATTCTGAAATATGATCTCATTAAAATATAACCAAATAAAGAATCACTATGGTTCAAAAAAGTTACAACTCTTTGAGATCTTATAAGATCCCATCTCCAGTTTTTCTTTAATTTTGAATTTCCCCACGGACATAGTCCTGTCTTCTTTCCTTTTTGCCTTCTCCTGTATCTCCCATTGAAGACAGCCACTCGTTATTAAGTTTGGTCACCATGCATCATTTGCAATATTATCTCTGAATAAAAGCTAGGTGAGTAATTTGCATCTATGTTATAAAAGCTTCTAGAAATGAATGTCTAAGCCATCACTTGTGAACACACCTGATATGACTTGGTTCACTTTTCCTTTGCAGCTATGGACACCATGATATTTGAAGCCAGCATTGTGTGGCAAGAGTCCAGGAGCTTGGGATCAGGTCTGGCTTTGTGTCCCTACTCATCCGTTTTCTGCCTGAGTGAACCTAGGCAATTTACTTGAGCATTCCCCCCCCACCCTCTGCTGAAAACCACAACTACATTTTGGGGCTACAGTGGGAACTGGAAACAATCAATGAAAATTATCTGGCACTTAAGTCTTTGATGCCCTTACTATGATTAGTCTAGTCACGCCCCGTAATCTATCTATCTATCTATCTATCTATCTAATCTCTTGGGTCTACTTATGGTTGCTTCTGCCATTTCCACTTTCACCTTTTAGATATCAGCTATGGATGGATTTGTAAATATAACCTAGCATCTTCCAAATGCAAAGGGGAAGAACAACCAGTCGAGATGGCATGGCATAAAAGTGAGTGTGCCAGAACTCGAGCTGTGAGATCTGAAACAGACTAACTACCATGGGCTGCTGGTGAGGTCATAAGCCTAAAATAATTTGGCAGAGCTAACCCAGACTAGCACAAACAGACTTCTGAATTGGCACATAGCACAAAAGGTAGTTCTCCTTATGCCCAAATATAGATGTTGACTCACACAGTCTGGGTGAGACAGCTGAGGAACAAAGTGATATCATCTGAGGAGGCAGGATGACATCATTCTGCAAATGTTTTTCGTCTGTCTGGGTTTTGGCATTAGACGTTTTTGACTCCTATTTCTCATGATTTCCATCAGTCGCTCTTAAAGACGACCCTCCTTGAGGGAGGCAACATCAGCTCCTATCTTTAAATTTCCCGTACGTTATAAATATTTTTCCATGTCTGACACGGTATCTGGTTTCCCCTCCGTTCATGCTACTGAAACTGGTCTCAAAAGGGCCACTAAAAATAGGCTAGTTGCCCAATCCATTAGATTCTTTTTTGTCTCCTCCCCTCTGGAACTATGCACAGCAGGGGACACAGCTGATCAACTCCTCTTTCTTGCCTACTCTTTCTTTGCTTCCTTATGCTTGTCTTGGGATTCTCTTTCTTCTGAAGATCACTTCTTATGAGCCTACTTCACTTGTCTCTCTTCCATATCTCCCCTGAAATGCTCTCCCAAGTGAACATTCTGGCCTCTTCTCTGTCCACGAACGCCCCAGGCACACGTATCTCCCAGCTTCCCCATTCTCGGTGAGCATGTCTGCAATGACCTTTGCCAAACCAAACCTGTTCAGGTCACTGCCCCAACTAAGAATCCTCAAATCTTTGAATTTTGCCATTGCCTTTAGGATAAAGCCCACGCACCCTAGGAGGACGGCCACGCTCATAACCTGGTCTTAGGGATCTTCTGAGCTTTGCCTCCCACCACGATGTTCCTCTGCCCTTGCTCGGCGCTTTCTTTATCTCTGTACTCTCCACCTCCAAAAGTCTTACAGTTCCTCTGAGATCCAGTTCAAGAGTCATTTCCTTAACCCCTTCCTCCCTGCTGCCCTGGTAGCATTAGTGGCCTCTTCCCGGTTCCCACGACAGTTTTTGCCGACTGCTAGCGTAGCACTTACCACATTCTCTAACTGTCTGCTCCAAAATATCAAAATACCAAAATATCTGTCTGTTCCCTTAGACGGTGACTTCTGGAGAACACTGACATCACCTTCTGTGGCTGAGTAGTCACACCACCAGCACTGCGCCTTGCAGATAATTACATCCTCAATACAAGTAGTTCTCCATTTCCACGGAACCTGTTTTTCAAAGATCAGTCTTCTAATCAGGTCCAGTTATTTTATTACTTAAAATGGGAGAGACAGAGACAGAGAGAGAGGGAGAGAATAGCTCTGCCATGAATAAAATGTATTCTAGGCCAGATTTAGGCTTTCATGGCAGAACTCTTTGTCACTCTCTCTCTATAATTAAACTGTGGCCAAAAGAAAGCTGTTCCATGGTTTCTTATGCATGACCAACTTCCAGGTCAGCTAGATTCCAGTGCATAATCACCAGAAAGAACCAGGATGTCTAATCTACCCTTTGCAAATAAAAGGGCCTACTCCATTGTATAAACTCTTCTAAGACATCAGGGTATCATTTAGTACATTTCTTCCCCCAAGGAGATGAAATAGGGTCCGGATGTGTATTATAGCAGATCCACATAAGCTCTAATTTTGTTTTGCAAAATAAACGGTTACTTAAAACTAAGCCTGGATCAACTCAAATACATTGCACAGCTAACCCAGACGGAAATAAAGCTCGTGATGCTGACTGTGAAGAGCACGGTCTTTCTTTCACCTGCTCTTCTCAGTCAACATCTACTTCAGCAACGATCTCCATAGGATTAGCTAGTGGAGTTCTGCGGCTCAGGGTTTCATAAGAGCAATAGCCAAATCTCTTGTGAGTGACCGAATTTCCACTGTTCAAGGGCACATACAATTTACAATATGTATCTTCATAAAAATGAATGATCTGTACGGAGCACTGGCATGTATATCATGTGGGGATTATCTCATTTCCTCAAAATAACCCTCTGAGGTTAAAGCTATTATTATCTCTATTTTGTAGATGAGGAAACTGAAGGTCAAAAAGTCAGGTCACTTCCTTATGTTGCAGAGCCCTTGAGCAGTGACCTGGGAGTTCGGAACTGAGTCCGACTCCAGTGAACTTAGGGGACAGACAGATATTTGTGGTATCGGTTGCTCACACCTGCTCATGAAGAGATCGAGGACAGCCCATAAGCAACATGGTTAAGGAAATGTGGCCAGTCAGGTTTGAATCTTTATGCACTTTCTTCCAGCCCCATCACAAGGACTGAGACTCCATCACTTCTAGGTACAGAAGAGTTTTATCTCTTTGATGTTAAAAAGAGAGTGGGCAAGGTAGAGGTGCCGGGGGCAGTTAAATTGTATGAATGCACAGCTTCTTGCTCAAACTTCAGCTTGTAATTATGTGCAGATAAGTGGAGACCCTGCTCAAATCCCTTAGGTCTAAGCACACCCTACTAGAAAGACTTCTGCCTTTTCCTGGATCTATCCTCCACCTCCCAGAGGAGCTTTGTAGCCTGGAGCCAGGGACTCTGGAACAGGATGGTCAACCACTACCATGCAATCACTTCATTCATATGGACATTTCTTTTGTAAACTGACCCTTCTCTGTCACTCATTCCAGTGTCCACTGGAAAAATGCTCCCTTATTGCTTTTGAAGTAGGAGAGCCAACATACTAAAGTTTATCCAATCTATTCCATTTTCAGCAGAATTCTTGAAAACAGTGCTGTGTCCTTCTACTCCCAAGATAAGCTACATGCAAATATTTCTTCTTAGTCTCCAGTTCTTATGTTCCTGGCATGATCAGTTTTTTCCTGAAGAAGATG
Organism: Meles meles; assembly: GCF_922984935.1. NCBI lineage: Eukaryota > Metazoa > Chordata > Mammalia > Carnivora > Mustelidae > Meles > Meles meles. The sequence continues at coordinate 68,134,095 of NC_060072.1, forward strand.
GCTTCCTACATTGTATCTCCAGGAATAAATGTTACCTTCTCTCAAACAAATCACCTTGAGGTTATCATTTAAAGTTGAATTTAATAATTACTCAATGCAGAAATTAATGCATTCTATTAGCTGAAATTGAATTTTTTAAAATCTTAGATGAATTACTAACAATCATTAACAATGATGATATGGCAAGACACAAAACACATACCATATGCTGAGGATGTGGGAGAACAGACATTCTCATATATTGCTGGTAGAAGTATCAATTGATGAAACTTTTCACAGACAGCAATTTGGCAATATCTATTAAAATTACAAGTGCATTTACAGATGATTCATAAGTGATTCATGGCAGCATTGTTTCATAACAGCAAAAGATCATAGTCTATCCATCAATGCAAGTTTACAATGCAAACTTAAAAAAGATTGAGAAAGCCCCATCAGTGATAGGGAATGGTATTAAACCACTTGTGTGACTGTGTGTGTGAGAGTACGCATGTATGTGAGCTGCCGTGTGCTGGTTCATGTTCAACCTTATTTAGTTCCCTTAGTTCAGCCTTACTAAGTTCAACACAATTAATTCCCTAAGTGTGGTTGCATGAATGTTGGTTGACAAGTAAGAGGAAAGTCTGGATGGGCGCCTGAGTGGCTTAGCTGGTAAGCAACTGCCTTCAGCTCAGGTCAGGATCCTGGTGTCCTAGGATTGAGCCCCGTATTGGGCTCCCTGCTCAGTGGGGAGCCTGATTTTCCTTCTCCCCCCAGCTCATGCTGTCTCTCACTCTCTCTCTCATAAATAAATGAATAAAATCTTATAAAAAAAGAAAAAAGAAAAGAAAGTATATTCTGGAGCGTCATTTGTTCATCAATGAAGTGAGTGTCTTCTTTGCCAAACTGGATAATAATTTCAAATACTGGAAGACTATTTCCTCAATTTTTGTTACTTTCATGAGGACAGACTTTTAGGTTCAATTTGTGTTAACATTTTGCCATCCTTTTCTTAATTCTAGACAATCATCAAAACAAAAGTGATTTGTATCATTAACTGATTTCTATGGGGGAAACACTACCCCCATGGCCAGCTTCAACCAAGCAATGTGACATCAGTGAATACGCAGTGCCAAGAGATGAACATACCTACAGGAACAACATTATATAGTATTTCCATCATATAGATATAGTAGATGCAAATAAACTCATGACACACATATAATAGTGTTAGGTAATAAAATAATCAGGAAGTGATTTTTAGCATTTGTTACCTTTTTAACTTAATTGCAAGTTTAATTATTTTTTCATAGCCGTTATATTAGTAACCACTCACAAAATTCCTGAAAAATGTAACAACTGGTTCTTGTTTACTTATGACATGGCACCATACCAATTATGTGTATAAATGTGCACAGTTAGACTGTCCCACCAGGAAGGAAAACACATTTGGATGAAAATCTGAAGAAAATTCAAATGTAGGGTCTTTTAAAAATGTTACGAGCGAGTTTAAGGAAACACAAAGAGATGCTGAGAAATCTGTGAATATACCAAAAGATGTTGAATTTTACAGTTTAAGTGGATGAAGTGCATGGTGTGTAAATTATATCTCAATAAAGCTGTTTTTCTTTTTTTTTTTTTTTAAGATTTTATTTATTTATTTAACAGAGAGAGAGAGATCACAAGAAGGCAGAGAGGCAGGCAGAGAGAGAGAGAGGAGAAAGCAGGCTCCGTGTTGAGCAGGGAGCCCGATGCGGGGCTCGATCCCAGGACCCTGAGACCATGACCTGAGCCGAAGGCAGAGGCTTAACTCACTGAGCCACCCAGGTGCCCCAAAGCTGTTTTTCAAAAAGGGGAGATACTGAGGCTCCCAGGGACTAGAATTGGCAGGAAGCCATTACCACAAGAAGAGAATGGTTTAGCTAGAGCACTGTGAGAAATAGGGAAGATGACTGACGTATTCATAGGGGTCAACTCCCTAGGGCCCAGAGCAGATACCTAAGGCATACAGAATGGCATTTATTGGCTCCCCTCAGAGACCAACAGATGGGAATCTGAGAAACTGAAAATAGATTTACTGTTACAGTAGTGAAATTATAAGTGATCCTCCTCTTCTACTTTCCTAAATTTTTATTATTATGTTATAATATCTTTTTTAAAAGGAGGGGTTATAGGAAGGCTAGAGCAACAAAGCACCAAAAACAAACCAAAATTACGCCTCTAATACATATCAGCTTAATCTTTTATTACCACACCTGCTTGAAAATAATTAAGCTGAATTTGAAAAGTAAAACATGTTTAAAAAAAAAAAAGGTTTTAAACACACAATAAAAGTGCAAAAACAGGGGTGCCTGGGTGGCTCTGTTGGTTAAGCAGCTGTCTTTAGCTCAGGTTATGATCCTGGAGTCCCCGAATCAAGTCCCACTTCAGGTTCCCAGCTCCACAGGGAGTCTGCTTCTCCCTCTGACCTTCTCCTCGCTCATGCTCTCTCTCACTGTCTCTCTCTCAAATAAATAAATAAAATGTTTTTTGAAAAAAGTGCAAAAACATATGCTTACTTTTAAGTTCAAATGAGATTAGCACTGTTACCTCACACACACACACACACACACACACACACACACATTTGCTAATCAAGTATAAGTATAGTATATTTCTGGAAGAAACTTGTGTTCAGGGAATAGACATTTCACTCTGTAACATTTGTAGCTTTTGAATTTTGAACCATGTGAATGTATTACCTATTTTGAAAAAGAAGTAACATTTAAATTTTAAAAACTGAAAATCAACCAAAAAATACAAGTAAATCTGTGCTAGTCCACAAATCAAGGCAGTTGACAAATCACTTGATTCTCCACAACTACTGTGTGTCATATCCGGCAGAAGCTTTAAGAGTCAGTGTTAAGTATTGCCACCTTCCCTTTTTCTTACCTCAGAGATCATGGAAGTATCTACCAAGATGGAACTGCTCATAGCCAGAGTCCATAACTTATAAAGAGGAGACACGTTCCCTTCCACCACCACGACACTAACATTGGACATGCAGCATGGGTGAGAAATAACCTTTGTTGCTCTAAATTACCAAGATTATGAGGTTGTTTGTTGCCACAGCATAGACAAGTCTATCCTCACTGACACAAGATGGAACCAGACGGCTCCTGGAATTATTTCCAAATAAAAAATATGTGATTTTTAAAAATAGTTAGCCTCTTGTATTTAAAACAATACCCATGTTAAAACCCAAGGAAATATTGCTATTTTCAATGACAGTATGTATTTTAATTTGTGACTATGAATACTAAGCTTACAATTGGCAATTTATATATAAAAACCTCAAAAGTGCATACTGTTAGGCCAAACAATTATACTTCTATAAATTAATGCTCACAGAATAATAACAATGATGATGGCTAAATTTTATTGAACAGCTATTATGCACCAGGCATATTTTAAGTACTTTATATAAATTACTTTAGAATGCTTTAGAATGCTTTAGAATCATATGATGTATGACCTTTTTTTTTTTTTTTTTAAGATTTTGTTTAAGGGAGGGAGCAGGAGATGACAACATGAAGGGGGTGGAGGGAAGAGAGGGCGAGGGATTAGCAGGCTCCGCATTGAGCAGGAGCCCAAGGTGGAGCTCATTTGATCTTAGGACGCTGGGATCATGATCTGAGCCAAGGGAAGACACTTAACTGACTGAGCCACCCAGTCACCCCTGGCCTATTTTTTATTACAGCACTTTTACACAAGGAGACTGAAGCTTGGAGAAGCTGAACAACTTGTTAAAAATTATATAACTAATAGATAGAATATCCGGGATTTAAATCCACCAGCCTGATCCCAGAGCCTGTGCTTTTTTTTTTTTTTTTTTAAGATTTTATTTATTTGACAGACAGAGATCACAAGTAGGCAGAGAGAGAGAGAGAGAGAGGAGGAAAGAGCCCCAATGTGGGGCTCGATCCCAGGACCCTGGGATAATGACCTGAACTGAAGACAGAGGCTTTAACCCACTGAGCCACCCAGGTGCCCCAAGCCCATGCTTTCAACCATTATGATATACTGCTACTTCTTCCTTATTTTAAATTTAATTTAAAAAATGAAAAATAAATAAATTTAATTCTCCCCTTTACTTCTTTGACTTACACATTTCTTAATTTCCAAATATATACCTTTTTCTAGTAATCTTTTTTCCAAATTCATTGAGGAAGAGCACTTGACAATAGCAATTGACAAATATAGTTGTACATATTTAATGTGTACAACGTGATGATTTGATAGAGATACAAACTTCATAGAATGATTGCCAATATCGAGATAATTAATTAACATTTCCATCACCCCACACAGTTAAGCCCCCTTTTTTTAAATGGTAAGAATGCTTAAGATCTATTCTTGGCAACTTTCAAGTACAGAGCATCATCAACTTGTGCTGGGTTTATGTCCCGATAAACCCATTGTGAGTTGAAAATATAACAACTCAAAACTGCATTGAATATGCCTAGCCTACTGAACATCACAGCACAGCCTCACCCACCTTAAACGTGCTCAGAACACTTAACACTCGCCTACGGTTGGGCCAATCATCTCACACAAAGCCTCTTCTATAATAAAATGCTGAATACCTATTATAATATGTCAAATAATATACTGAAAGTGAAAAACAAAGTGGTTGTACAGATGGGCAATGGCTCTAAGTTTGTTGGCTGCTGCTGCCCAGCATCATGAGACAGGATCATACCTCATGCTGCCGGGGAAAAGGGAAAAGATCCAAATTCAAAATCTGAAGTTTGGTTTCTACTGCCTGCCTTTGTTTTCACGCCGTCATAGAGTAAAAAAATCAAATGTCTAATGACTGTAAGCTGGGGATCATCTGTACACAATACTGTATTATTAACTGTAGTCACCATGCCGTCCACTAAACCCACAGAAGTTCATCTTCTTAATACTGAAAGTTTGTCTCCTTTCACCTACATCTCCCTGTTTTCCCCTGCCCCCGACCCCTGACAACCTGTTTCTATGAATTCAGGTTTTTCTTTACAGTCCACGTATATGTGATACCATACTTATTGCTACTTCTTAAATAGCTTTAGGGATATAAATTATAGCACTGCTTTAGAATAACAAATTGGGGAAACAAAACTAACATCCAAATGTGAGCGAGTGTTGAATCAACTGTGGCTATAGAATACCATGCCCATTCAGTCATTTCTTAAAAATCATAAATAAGAGGAACCTGCATGGCTCAGTCAATTAAGTATTTGCCTTCAGCTCGGGTCCTGATCCCAGGTCCTGGGACTGAGTCCCACATCAGGCTCTCTGCTCAGCGAGGAGTCTGCCTCTCTCTCTCTCTCTCTCTCTGTCTCAAATAAATAAAATCTTTAAAAAAATAAAATGAAACAAAAAATAAAAATCATGAAGAACATGAAAAGATGTCTGCAGTATAAAAAATGAGGGGCGCCTGGGTGGCTCAGTGGATTAGGCCGCTGCCTTCGGCTCAGGTCATGATCTCAGGGTCCTGGGATCGAGCCCCGCATCGGGCTCTCTGCTCTGCAGGGAGCCTGCTTCCTCCTCTCTCTCTGCCTGCCTCTCTGCCTACTTGTGATCTCTCTCTGTCAAATAAATAAATAAAATCTTTAAAAAAAAAATGAGAATAAGTTTTTAAAACATTGCTCCATTTTTTAGAAAGCATATGTATAGACAACACCCTAGAAAGCTCAGTAGCAGATCTGGATAGTAGATCTTACACGAGCTTTTCTAAGTGCCTCCAGCTATTGTCTGATTTTCCATAACAGCATGATAAATCCTAACATGAAAAATGCCATGCCGAACTCACACAGTAGATCCTGACAAGAGCTTGCACGCAGTTACTCTAGTTAGTAAGCCACCCCAGGGAATAGGTGTGGGGACGTGGAAGAGTGAGATGGGATGGAGGGAAAGCCACATCAAAGATTAACTGTGTCGGGGCGCCTGGGTGGCTCAGTGGTTTAAGCCGCTGCCTTCGGCTCAGGTCATGATCTCAGGGTCCTGGGATCGAGTCCCACGTCAGGCTCTCTGCACTGAAGGGAGCCTGCTTCTCTCTCACTCTCTCTGCCTGCCTCTCTGCCTACTTGTGATCTCTCTCTGTCAAAATTAATAAATAAAATCTTTAAAAAAAAAAAAAAAGATTAACTGTGTCATAAAGCTGATCATGACTGTGGGAATCCAAGACGTTTTCTCTAGAAATCTGTCTAAAGAGCAGGTAGAGTGGACCTCACCATTGTCTGCTTAAGAGACATAAGGCAGGAGGATGTATCCACAGCTCCCTTCCCCACTGGTCAAGGGGACTAAGTCCCTCCTGTTTCCGGTCTGCACATCTGCCAGAAAGGCTAAGAAGGTTGTTGCAGGCATCGCACTGGCCACAGCTGAGGAGCTGGGGGCAGAGAGATGGCGCTAAGCCAAAATGCTTATGCTTATGGAGGTGCTGGAACAAACTGAAGTAAAAAAAAAAGGTGAATCAAGAGGATGAGCACTGGGGCAAAAAAGACGGGCCCTTACATAGATTTGTATAAAGTTGAGAGATTAAAATACCAGCTTCAAGTCATGACTCTTTTCTTAATTAAAATGTGGTGAAATGGGGCGCTGGGTTGCTCAGTCAGGTGAGCACCTGCCTTTGGCTCAGGTCATGGTTTCAGGGTCCTGGGATCGAGTCCTGCACCCGCATGCAGCTCCCTGCCTAGTGGGGAGTGTGCTTCTCCCTCTCCCACTGCCCCTCCCCCTATTCCTATTCTCTCTCTCTCAAACAAATAAATAAAATCTTAAAAAAAAAAAAAGAATGTGGTAAAACCCAAGTTTTATTTCCTTTTTCATTTAGAGTAAGAGCTCTTGTAGTAGGAAAGCCTAAGTGGAAGGCACTGAAACTCTCTATGTCGCCCCATCCAGTCAAGATAGTAAATAAAAAGCCATATCCCATCTCAGAGGGGCATGGCAGAGATTAGAACGAACCTCCAAGATTTAAGGGATGTAGAGGCATGGCTCCCATTAAACAACCATCCTGCCATCGACAGAAACCAAATTGTGGATGATGTGTACCACCCAGACACTGACAAGGGAGAAGCGCCAGTCACAGCTCCCAGGCTGGACGCGGACTCCTCACGAGAGCAGACTAGCAGGGCCTCAAGCACACAGCACGTGGTTATTGGTCTGGTGACTATATTCGTTTCCATATCAATCAAAACGAAAGGGTGAAAAGCAGTATATACAACAGTATATGTTCCCCAGCTTGCCCCAAGACTGCATAAATTCTTCCATTTCCAGTAATAAGGAGCTGTACTTTAGGTACATTCTACAAAAATTACATTGGTCACTATTTTGAGGATACATGTTAATAAGCAAGATGCGGGATACACTCTCGGTGCCTTATAAGACATATAATCCAGAGGGTGAGAAATTAACCCTGTGAAGATCTAAAGACAGATGAGTGCAGGCCATTCAGGGATGTCCCCCAAAGTAAAGGGTAGGTTACTGCCTCATTCACTTCCTACCTGTAAGAAAGCAGCACACCACTTCTTTGGTCTCTTAGGTTTTGCTTGCAGAATGTTCCACACTGAGGTCCACTGCTTGAAGCCATTTATAAGGTGACCTGGAAGGTTTCTAGCTTCAGTAGAGCCCACAACAAGAGAAGGCTCTGCAGCAGTTCCGATTTTCCATCAAAGCAGCCTTGCTGCTTGGGCCATGGGTGCCAGCAGATCCAAGGGGAGCAGAGGCACCTGTGAGGAAGAGAGGTCACGTGAGCTCTTTGGCAAGTCCCAATGGCGGGACCACGGTGTAGCATCTTGGCTTCTTAAAGCAACGCTCTTCCATTTGCTGCAGAGAACTATACACGGCATGGGGAGTAAAGCACCTGGAAGGCTGCGGGGCCCAAGATAGCACGAATACCTCACTGTAGGACATCAAGGGACCGTGTGGCCAGACGTGCTCACCATGAGCTGAAGGCTCTCAGCTCCCCAACTTATAAGGTGAGGGGGACCTAGGAACAACATATTGTAAGAGAGCTGGAGGCTGCTTGAGAACGTGCAGAAAGCAAAAAGAAGCTGCATGAGAGATGACCCAAGACCTCAGGATCACCATGCTGTGTACAGACTGGCACCTCTTCCTTGTTACAGTTTCCCTGTGACCACCTAACAAAGGAAGAAAAACCCATGCTGGGTTCATAGACAGATCAGCTTGGTGCAGTTTGTACGGGTGCACAACAGACTGTTGCCCAAAACATTTTCATTCAGGGGTGGTCTTGAAAGACCGTGGTGAAGGCAAATCCTCCATATGGGCAGACCATTATTTAAAAGAATGATTAAATTGTCTTTGTACACATTCACATATTAACTCATGAATCTGTTACTTCTATAAGACTTAGAGAGGTGGGGCTTAAAAATAACATTTTAGGGACACCTGGGTGGCCCAGTCGGTTAAGTGTCTGCCTTCGGCTCAGATCATGATCCCGGGATCCTGGGATAGAGTCCTGCATCAGGCTGCTTTTTCAGCAGACTGTCTGCTTCTCCTTCTGCCTGCTGCTTCCCCTGCTTGTGCCCTAAATAAATAAATAAATAAATATTTATTTATCCAAATAAATAATTAAAACCTTTTTTAAAAAATTAAAAATGACATTTGTATTGTTTGTTTAGATTACCTGGATTTAAATTTTGTTACCAATAATGAAAATGAAGTATTTTTTGAAGATTTTATTTATTTATTTGACAGAGAGAGACATAGTAAGAGAGGGGACACAAACAGTAGGAGTGGGAGAGGGAGAAGCAGGCTTCCTGCCAAGCAGGGACCCTGATGTGGGGCTCGATCCCATGACGCTAGGATCATGATCTGAGCCGAAGGCGGACATTTAATGACTGAGCCACCCAGGTGCCCCGAAAATGCAGTATTTACATTACAGGTCACCCCCGCTATCCAAAAGCAGAGCATTCCTATGAAACCTTTCATAGGAAAGGCATAAAGCAAAGGCATAAAGCAAAGAAGCAATTACCATTAACATATATGGAACATTTTGAGCATTATCAGACCCTCAAAATAACCCCCCTAATCTGATACCTTAAGACACATCTTGCTAATAGATGCACCAAACAAATCAAGATAAAGCCCATGCCCACAGACGCCCGTTCAAAGCTACAGCAGCTTGATGCTGAGATGCTAAGTTCCTGGGGACGGAGCTTGGCAGTGTCACTCTTGCTGCCTTTCAAACAGCTGGCCGCAAAACAAAGGCTAAACACTATTTTCAATTTTTGCCTTTTCTCCTAAGAACAAAAATCATCTTCAGCTTTCTTTCAGTTAGCAAAAACACGTACCAGTGCAGGTCTTTCAAAAAAGTGAGGTGATGTAATGCAAACTTTCAAAAAGCAAGGCATACCTATATGAACCATGTTGATAAGAGAGAATAGAGGGGAAGACTTCCAAGACCATACAGAGAGCATGCATAGGAAGTAACAGGCCCTTTGAGAATGCTATGATTATTGCCTCAGCAGTGGGAGATTTGGTGAGCAAAAGAACAAGGAGCCAAAGCGAAATAGCAGAGGGATAATAGGATTTCAGAACCAGACAAACGTGGCTTTGAGTCAAGGCTTTACCAATTATGAAATGAATGCTTTTGGAGAGGTTATTTAATCTCTCTGAACCTCAGTTTTCTTTTTGTGAATCAAGGTTAATGATACTCTAACTAGTAGTGGTTTTTATTTGTTGGTGGTTTTTTTTGTTTTTTGTTTTTGGTGGGCAGCAAAGCAGGTTTATTGAGTGATGGTACAAAGCTCCCAAAGAGGGAGGGGATCTGAGAGGGTTGCCCGATACTTTAGTTTTTAACTACGTTTCTGCCAAGTATAGTTGTGCAACCTGTGAACTGAACAAAAGTACCCAGGGAAGAGGTCAAAAAGGGCTGACATCCCACTTGGGCTCAGATCACTGGGAACATTCTACCTCGCACAACTATTTGCATTTCTAATTTGCAATTCTCCCCCTGTAGTACTTCCTCCCTGACTGTTATCAGGGTTTGAATGAGATAACATATGTAAAACACCTAGTGGGTAGTAATAAATGATAGTTGCTATTGTATTTTTTTGTCCCCAAGTCCATCAGTTACAGAAAGCCCAAGCCCTGCATGATAAAGATGGTCACAAAAGAAAGGGTATGAAAACAGACACATAGATGAATGGGACAGAACAGAGAACCCAGAAATGAATCCTCAACTCTATGGTCAACTAATCTTTGACAAACCAGGAAGGAATGTCCAATGGAAAAAGACAGTCTCTCCAACAAATGGTGTTGGGTAAAATTGGGTAGCCACATGCAGAAGAATGAAACCAGATGATTTTCTTACATCACACACAAAATAGACTCGAAATGGATGAATGACCTAAGCATGAGTGGGAAACCATCAAAATCCTAGAGGAGAACACAGACAGCAGTCTCTTTGACCTTGGCCACAGCAACTCTTGCTAGATTTGCTCCGAAAGCAAAAATAAACTATTAGGACTTCATCAGGATTAAAAGCTTTTACACAGCAAAGAAAACAGTCAACAAATCCAAGAGACAACCAACAGAATGGGATATATATCAGATAAAAGGCTAGTATCCAAAATCTATAAAGAACTTACCAAACTCAATACCCAAAGAACAAATAACCCAGTCAAGACATGGGCAGAAGACATGAACACACATTTCTCCAAAGGACACATCCAAATGGCCAACAGACACATGAAAAAGTACTCAACATTACTTGGCATCAGAGAAATACAAACCGAAACCACAATGAGATACCACCTCCACCAGTAAGGACAGTTAATATTAACAAGTCAGGAAACTACAGATGTTGATGAGGATGTGGAGGAAGGGGGAACCCTCCTACACTGTTGGTGGGAATGCAAGCTGGTGCAGCCATTCTGGAAAACAGCATGGAGAGTCCTCAAAAAGTTGAAAACAGAGCTACCTACAACCCAGCAACTGCACTACTAGGGATTTACCCCAATGATACAAATGTAGTGATCTGAAGGGGCACCTGCATCCCAGTGTTCAAAGCAGCAATGTCCACAGTAGCCAAACTACAGAAAAAGCCCAGATGTCCATTGACAAATAAATGGATAAAGAAGATGTGATATATTTATACACATACACCCACGCAATGGAATACTACTCAGCCATCAAAAAATGTAATCTTGCCATTTGCAATGATGTGAATGGAACTAGAGGGTATTATGCTAAGTGAAATAAGTCAGAGAAAGACAATTATCATATGATCTCACTCATATGTGGAATTTAAGAAACAAAACAGGATTATAGGGAAAGGGAGGGAAAAATAAAACAAGACAAAGTCAGGGAGAAAAACCTTAAGATACTCTTAACCATAGGAAAAAAACTGAGGGTTGCTGGAGGGGAGGGGGGTGAAGAGATGGGGCAACTGGGTGATGGGCATTAAGGATGGCACTTGAGGGGCGCCTGGGTGGCTCAGTGGGTTAAAGCCTCTGCCTTTGGCTCAGGTCATGATCCCAGGGTCCTGGGATGGAGCCCCGCATCGGGCTCTCTGCTCAGCGGGGAGCCTGCTTCCCCCTCTCTCTCTCTGCCTGCCTCTCTGCCTACTTGTGATCTCTGTCAAATAAATAATAAATAAAATCTTAAAAAAAAAAGAGGACACTGGAGATAATGAGCACTGAGTATTATATAAGACTGACGAATCACTGACCTGTGCCTCTGAAACCAAATTATATGTTAATTAACTGAATTTAAATGAAAAAGAAAATGAAAAACAAAAAGGAAGGGCATGTCTCTGACAGAACCTGCTTCCTCTGATAGACTTTAAAAGCCACAAGGGCTAAGGGACCTGTTTTAATCACCTCTAGATGTTCCCGGCACTTAGAACTAAATAAATATTTGATAATATTTGGTAATAAATATTTGAATGACTGCCTGATTGAATGAATGAAAGGATAATTTTACCCTTTTTATCTTTTTAAACAAAGTAAGAGTGACCAAAGCATCTTTGAAAAATATTTGCTTGGAACCCTTCTTGAGTATCTTCCCATCTGTTGGGTTCAGCGTGCGAGTTCTAAGTCTGCATTTTCCATCAGTTTTGAGGCCATGCGCAGAATAAATCTGGGTTGATATTCAGAGTATGTGGCTTCAACTGTCTGAAATTTAGAGAGGCAATCCTGAAGTAGTGAAACCAAGGAAGTGACAGCCCCACAAATCCTCCAAGCTCATGTGTCTGTCCTGTCTACCAGGTAATCTGCCTGGCTTCTGGCCGGCAGAAACGAAACCACCCAATAATGTTACGTTGGTCAAGCCTAAGTCTGTTCATTTAGCATTTTTCAGCTGATTCTTGCTGTCACTTCCATTCTTTTAGACTACACAAAGTGAGTCTGGTTCTCTCTATTAAGCTTGCTGAACTATTTGGTTGGTGACGGCAGCTGCTAGGATAGGGAGGAATTGCCTGTGACCCTCTTTTGGACCTTTCCAAACTCCTCCCCCTTCTCAGCTGTGCAAAGGAGGCTGCCACCTGACTGTGGCACTAGAAGCAGCCCAGGGAGCTTCCAAAACAGTCCCCTTGGGGGGCAAAGGAGGGATGCAGGGAGATAGTATGGAAACCAAGCCTTCCCCTAAAGAAAACTTTCGGTCGAATCCAGCAAAACAATGTTTTCAGGACAGCAGATTGAATTTTCCTGCAGTGGCCTCTGATTTAGTGTAAGTGATAGGAACAAGCTCTAAAACGTGATACAATGGCATAAAATCCAATACGCGTGCCTCCTGTCGGTCATTTCTTCTGCGTGTGCTCCCTCCGCGCTCCCACGGCCTGGTTATATGCCTCTCTTCCTCCTAGTTCACCGCCAGCTGGGCTTATTAACTTGTCAGAATTAAATTTTACACATTGTGCTGACAGTTTTAAACGGCACTGAGAACTCCAGGCCCTGTAACGATAATAGCAGAAAGGAGCTGCCACAAACTTCCCCATAGAAGGGCAGCCCTGGTGAGGCTCAGAAGGCGCCTTTGTTCTCCTCAGAACAGCTAATCTCTCCTGCTGAATTTGCCTTGCCTGCAATCCCAGAGACTTCTGAAGAGTTCTGTTCTTTGATCACTTCTTCTGTTGCTTCTAACACGTTTCTTCGTCACAGTGGGCCAAGTCTTTGGCTGGTTTTAGCTGTCTGTTCTGAGGTGCTTTTAGGATAGACTGCTTTTATTTATTTATTTATTTTCATAGCTTTTACTTATTTATTTGTCAGAGAGGGAAAAAGAGAGCACAAACAGGGGGAGCTGCAGGCAAGAGAGAAACTGGCTCCCCAGCCATCAAAAGAAATGAAATCTTGCCATTTTTGATGACGTGGATGGAACTAGAGGGTATTATGCTTAGCAAAATAAGTCAATCAGAGAAAGACAATTATCATACATTCTCTCTAATATAAGGAATTTGAGAGGCAGCATGGGGGATTTGAGGGGTAGGAAAGGCAAAAATGAAACAAGATGGGATCAGGAGGGAGACAAACCTTAAAAGACTCTTAATCTCACAAAACAAACTGAGGGTTGGGGACAGGGAGAGGGTGGTGGGGTTATGGACATTGGGGAAGGTATATGCTATGGGGAGTGCTGTGAAGTGTGTAAACCTGGCAGTTCACAGACCTGTACCCCTGGGGCTAATAATACATTACATGTTAACAAAAAATAAGAAATTATTTTTAAAAAATTTTTTAATTAAAAAGAAGAAAAAAGAAAAAAAGAAACTTGCTCCCGTACAAGCAAGAATCCTGGTGCAGTACTCGATCCCAGGACCCTGGGATCATGACCTGAACCAAAGACTGACACTTAACCGACTGAGCCACCCATGCATCCCTAGGATAGACTGATTTTAAATTAATCCTTATTTATATTCATTAACTTTGGTGGAAAACAAGCAGGAAGATGCTTGGAGGACAGGATTTTTTAGAATTAATTAAAGCCCAGAAAACAAACTTTGGGGGCATTTAAAGGAGCACATCTCTATAAATGCAGTTTAAAATATTTTCTCATTGATTTATATATATATATATGTGTGTGTGTGTGTGTGTGTGTGTGTGTGTGTGTGTGTGTATATATTTTTTTTTTTTAAGATGTTATTTTTTTATTTGACAGAGAGAGAGATTGCAACTCAGTGGAGAGGCAGAGAGAGAAGGGGAAGCAGGCTCCCCACTGAGCAGAGCCTGATGCAGGGCTCAATCCCAGGACCCAGAGATCATGACCTGGACTGAAGGCAAAGGTTTAACCCACTGAGCCACCCAGGCACCCCTCTCATTAAGTTATATTAACTCGAGTTACTTCACAGCAAAATGGTACCAAGAAGGAGAAAAAAAATACATTCTGCATAATTATTGTTTTGGAATGCCGCATTATAAAATCACAAAAGATTTGAAGAGAAGGTGATACAGATGTTTTTTAGATAAGCTTTTCTACTTTGGGTTCTAACAAAATAAGTAAGGCCTGTCATTCTGGTCCTGATCTAGGAAGTTCTAGGCTTCTTCAGTTTCAAAAGGATTGAGCAAGACTCCCCTCCTTCCCAGATTCTTTCCAATGCCCACCAAACACGGGCTAATTAACCCTTTAAACCTCATTTCTTTTTCTTTTTCTTTTTTTTAAGATTTCATTTATCTTTTTGACAGAGAGAGAGACAGTGAGAGAGGATACACAAGCAGAGAGGGAGAAGAGGGCTTCCCACTGAGCAGGGAGCCTGGTGTGAGTGAGACTTGATCCCAGGATCTTGGGATCATGACCTGAGCTGAAGACAGATGTTAACAACTGAGCCACCCAGACACCCTTAAACCCCATTTCTCATATAACCCAGAAAACAACAACAGAAAGAGGAGTTGTAAGGGGGTAGGTTACAGCACGGACCCTGGTGCCAAACTAGCTCTACCGTTTGCTACTTGTGTAACGTTGGACGAGTGGCTTAAGCTCTCTGGGCCTCATTTTCCCACCTATAAAATGGGAATAGTAACAGATTGCAGCACAGAGAATTATTATAGGGATTAAATGAGTTCATCTTCCTAAAAATGTTTAGAATAATGCTGTAGCACTATACGAGTCTTGTTAAATAAAATTTTGTCTAGCAAAGTCTAATCCTGACTTTTATCTCTCAAATCAGAAGTAGTTTTACCCATGAATCCAGTAGAAGAAATTATTAGTAATTTTTAAAGCCTTTTATGTAAATAACATATCAAATAAGCACCTGCATTACAGATTATAAACAGGCTAGATGTCTAACAATAAACAAATTGTTAAAATATCAAGACACTTAATTTTAATGAAATACAAATTTATTATCAATATGTGCTTAAGTACAAAAAAGTTTGCTTTATTTATTTATTTATACTTAATACATAAATGTATTATGGGGTTCCCTGGGTGGCTTAGCTGGTTAAGCATCAGACTCTTTTTTTTTTTTTTTTAAGATTTTATTTATTTATTTGACAGAGGGAGACACAGCAATAGAGGTAACACAAGCAGAGGGAGGGGGAGAGGGAGAGGCAGGCTTCCCGCTGAGCAGGGAGCCCAATGCAGGGCTCGAGCCCATGACCCTGGGATCATAACCTGAGTCGAAGGCAGACACTTAATGACTGAGTCAGCCAGGTGCCCCAAACATCACACTCTTGATTTTGCTTACATCATGATCTCAGGGTCATGAGATCAAGCCCTGCATTGAACTCTGTGCTAGGCATGGAGTCTGCTTAAGATTTTCTCTTTCCCCAGGGCACCTGGGTAGCTCAATGGGTTAAAGCCTCTGCCTTTGGCTCAGGTCATGATCTCAGGGTCCTGGGATCGAGCCCCACATTGGGCTCTCTGCTCAGCAGGGAGCCTGCTTCCTCCTCTCTCTCTCTCTCTCTGCCTGCCTCTCTACCTACTCATGATCTCTATCTGTCAAATAAATAAATAAAGTCTTAAAAAAAAAAAGATTTTCTCTTTCCCTCTCTCTGCCCCTCCGTACCCCCACTTGTATGCATACTGTCTTGCTCTTTCTCTTAAAAAATATGTATTATGATTCTACTTTTTAATATTTAATATATAATATATATAATATCTTACATAATGTACTATGTAAGAATGCAAAAAAAAAAAAAGTCTGAACAGATAAACACCAAAATGTTCATAGTGGTTATTTTGGGGTGATGAAATAATGGATGGTTTTTATTTACTTCTTTTTCAAAAATCTCTATCTTCTAAATTATCTCCAAGAATATTCATTACTTGTGAATAAAGGGAAACTAAAAATTAATAACAAAAATATAGTTTTATGATTGTAGAAATGTATTTTTTTCTATGGGAATCTCTAAGGAAAATGAAATATAGGAGCACTTGGGTGGCTCAGTCAGTTATGGTCATGATCTCAGGGTACTGGAATCATTTCCTGCTTAGCAGGGAGCCTGCTTCCTCTTCTCCCTCACCCCTGCTGATGCTCTTTCTCTCTCAAATAAATAAATAAAATCTTTAGAAAAATGAAAATGAAATGCATTAAATTCCTTTAATTTCATATAATCAGAACTTCCATAAGCTTCAAATTTAGTAAGGAGATATATATATATATTTATCCCATTGCCTTACATGCTTTAAGGCACTGAAAGGTATTTTAAACAATCTTGCATTTATTACCTTGGATACTTTAAACATTTGTTCTCACTTTTATCTTCATTAGCTATAGTTAGCTAGTTTTATGTTAGTTTATTAAGTATAACCAAATATTTATTTTATTTATTTTAACCTAAATTTTATTTATCGAACATACAGTGCAGTATGAGTTTCTGGAGTAGAATTATTCATCACTTACATACAAGACCAGTACTCATTACAACAGGTACCCTCTTTAAGACCCCATCACCCATCTAGCCCATCACCCCCACCTCCTTTCGTCAACCCTCAGTGTGTTCTCTATTGTTAAGAGTCTTTTATGGATTGTTTCCCCTCTTTCCTTTTTTTCTTTTCCCCCTTCCAATATGTTCTTCTGTTTTCTTTCTTAAATTCCACATACAAATGAAATTGTATGGTATTTGTCTTTGACTGACTTCTTTCAGTTAGCATAATATACTGTAGTCCCAGTTATGTCATTGCAAATGGCAAGATTTCATTTTTTGATCACTTAGTAATATTTCATTGTGTATATATATACCATGAATTCTTTATCCACTCATCAGGTGATGGACATTTGGGCTCTCTCCATAGTTTGGCTATTGTTGATAATGCTGCTATAAACATTGGGGTGCATGTACACCTTTGAATCTGTATTTTTGTATCCTTTGGGTAAATAAGTAGTAGTGCAATAGCTAGGTCATAGGGAAGCTCTATTTTTAACTTTTGGAGGAAGCTCCACACTGTTTCCCAGAGTGACTGAGCCAGCTTGCATTCCCACCAATAGCGTAAGAAGGTTCCCCTTTGAGATGAACCATGAGAGACTATGGACTCTGAAAAACAACCAGAGGGTTTTGAAGGGGCGGGGTGGGGGGGGGGTGGGAGGTTGAGGAACCAGGTGGTGGGTAATAGGGAGGGCACGTACTGCATGGAGCACTGAGTGTGATGCCAAAACAATGAACACTGTTATGCTGTAAATAAACAAATAAACGAATAAAAACACACACACACACACACACACACAAAAAGAAGGTTCTCCTTTCTCCACATCCTCACCAACATCTGTAGTTTCCTAGGTTGTTAATTTTAACCATTCTGACTGGTGTAAGGGGGTATCTCATTTGGTTTTGATCTGTATTTCCCTGATGGATGAGTAATGTTGAGCATCTTTTCACGTGTCTGTTAGTCATCTGGATGTCTTCTTTGGAAAAGTGTCTTTTCAGGTCTTCTGCCCATTTCTTAACTGGATTGTTTGGTTTTGGGGTATTGAGTTTGATAAGCTCTTTATAAATTTTGGAGACTAGCCCTATATCATGTATGTTGTTTTCATATATCTTCTTCCATTCCATAGGCTGACTTTTAGTTTTGTTGTATAACCAAACCTTTAAAACAACTCATTACACTAAATTTAAGAACTCAAGTAGACTTCTATGAATACCATAATTTTAATTAAATTTCTACAATCTAGCAAATAACAGAAATGATAAGTTTTTAGGCATTATTATTGATTATTGATTATATATATAATATATATTATAAATATTCCTATTACAATAGGCATGTTATGCTTATTATTGCCTCTTATGAAGCAAGATGATGACTACTTAATTGAGTACATATTCCCAGAACCAGAGAGAAAAGTTAAATACACCACCTTACCAGTACTATCATTAGGGACATTTTACTAGATCACCTTGATTTGCCCTTCTTCAAATGTGACTTTGTTTCTCCTCAAGCTCAATTGTTCCATCCAGACTCATCTGTGATCCTTGTGGTTCTTCCTTCAATCTCCCTTTTAAGGGTTCAACATATTTTTAAGTAAAATCCTTGTGAAAATACCAGATGGGACTCTCTGTTTGTTTGTTTTTACCCAAATGGGAATTACTTTCTCTCTCATAGTGAGAACCTAAAACCTAAAAGCCACAATGAATCTGTACCTTGGGGAACTGATAAATCGATATATTTTCATTTGAAGGAAGTCAGACTTGAGGAATAGAAGTTGATTTTTGTTCTCTCACAAAACTAAGAAACCAATTTCTGTCTCTCACTGAATCAGCTATTAACTTGCTAATTCACAAAACTTTGCTAACCACTAGAAAGTTATTTCAAGCTTGCTAACCCTGCAACTATCCTCTCTAGCCATCTTACTTCTTTTGTCCCTCTGGGGATGTCCTCTATGGCCTGTTGAAAACTTTCCACCTTACTTCTCTCAAACAGGTTTTCAGATTTAGAAGGAAAAAAAAAATTCTGAAAGGAAGATGACCCAGTTTTCTAGAGTGAATAAAAATGTTCACCTGCAGTGGAAATATTATAGTATTTTTTCCCCAAAGCTATAAGATGGTGGGACAAGTAGTACTTTGTATTTAGAAGTATTGAATAAACAATGTCAAAAATCTTATTTAGAAAATCTACTAAGAATCAATAAAGACAACACAGAAAATGACAGAGTTTTTTATTTTATTTTTTTTAAGATTTTTTATTTATTCATTTAACAGAGATCACAAGTAGGCAGAGAGGCAGGCAGAGAGAGAGAGGAGGAAGCAGGCTTCCCGCCAAGCAGAGAGCCTGTTGCGGGGCTTGATCCCAGAACTCTGGGATTATGACCTGAGCCAAATGCAGAGGCTTTAACCCACTGAGCCAACCAGGCGCCCCATGACAGACTTTTTTTAAAAAATTAGGCAGAGGGGCACCTTGGTGGCTCAGTGGTTAAAGCCTCTGCTTTCGGCTCGGGTCGTGATCCCAGGGTCCTGGGATGGAGCCCCGCATCGGGCTCTCTGCCTGCCTCTCTGCCTACTTGTGATCTCTCTGTCAAATAAATTAATTAATTAAATCTTAAAAAAAAAAAAATTAGGCAGAGCCTCTTTCTCTTGTTATCTAATTTCTCTATTTACTCAAAGTTTCAATGAGCCTTTCTATTCCAAACTTTACAGTATAAAGGCAAGTTTGTTAACCAGTGATACTAGGTCAGGAAAATATTTTACTCAAGAAAACAGCCCTTTTATTCCATATAAAAAGAGAATGATATTTCAGAGAAACACTCAACTAAAGCTCAAAATATGAAGTATTAAACTTCTTCAATCTATATAAGAAATTGTATATGTACATATATATATATGCTGAGTTTTTCATACTCATATGTGTTTCCCTTAAATTTATTGACTTTTTATCTCTTGCTGCTGAATCTACAAGGAATAGCTTTAAACTACTTTTTATAATGCCTAAAAAGTTAACTCCAATTTTTCCTACTGCCTCCTCCTGCCTGCCACTCCCAGGAATCCATTCTAATTCCTTACATTTAAGATCTTTCATTTATTTATTTATTCAATAAATATTTGAAGGCTCACTCTGCTTCAGTCACTTAGGCTCTCGGATGTCATGGTGAGCACAAATGGACACAGCCTCTGCTCTTTCCTCTGCTCTTGTCAAATGGGGCGTTCAGATATTAATCAAATAATCACCCTAATGGAGGTATAATTATGAATGGAGGTTCATGTTCCGGAAGAAAAAAAAAAAAACAAAACCAAAAACCACAATCCTAGAGAGTGTGAGCAATGGGATCCTCACCTAGACTGAAGGAAGAGGTCAAGCTTTTGAGGAAACAAATTACACATCAAGAACCAAAACTGGCTGGATCTATAATCCCAGATTTAATCTCTTTTCATAACAGCATTTGGTAAGTCATACAAACAGCCTATTTATTAATTCTAGGGTGAGCAGAACAAAATTTAGTCTTGACCCTTTCCCCACCGAAAGTATTCCTTCTCATCTGGTAGGAAACACTTACCATCACTCATCTCAGCATTATATATTTTAGACGTCCCCCCACTACACACACACAAACAGAACCTGCTGGGTATTTCCACAAATTTTCTAAGGGGAAAAAAAGAGTGGAAAAAAAAAACCAGCATTTTTTCACCATTTTGCTTCTCTGTCAAATGAATTACCCTTTTGAAATATTTTCTGTAAAAACAAAGATGTTTCACAGACTCTGATTTGCAGTCTATTCCATAAATATTATTATTATAGATTTCCAGTTTATTCTTTTTAGCTCTTCTATGGGAACCTGTAACTCCAGATCAAATTACTCCTCACTTACATTTCAGTTAATGGAGCACATTAGATAATCTTCATTTTCAATCATTGATTATTTATTTTGAAACAATGTAAAGAAGATATTTCTTATATCAAAATTTTCCCAAAACTCTAGATATATTTGGTCACTTTTCCTTTGGTTGTTTTTATCTGTGGGTTGTTTCTTTTTTTTTTTTTTTAATTTATTCTTATTACAGAGTTAACACATGTAAACAGAGAAAAAAAGTTTTTCAATAATAAAATAAAATGAAAATTTACCAGCCCTAAGCCAGAGATAATTTCTATTAATATTTCATTATATGCCTATATATATTTATATATCATTTGCCCTGCTTCCTCAGAATTTTCCTAAGGTGTTTGAGTAAGAAAAAGGACATTACTTTACCTCTCAACCATAATTAATGATCCATTTCCATCTTTTGTCAAATATTAAGTTATATAAACATTTATGGAGTAGCTACTGTGTGCCTACTACAAAAATGATATGAGTCCATTCTAAAGCTGCCACGTCAGTATTGGTACCAGGGTTTAAAAAATACAAGTTTGTAGGGGCACCTGGGGGGCTGGGTTGGGTAGGCATCTGCCTTTGGCTCAGGTCATAAACCCAGAGTCAGCCTCCCTATTAAGGAAGAGTCAGCTTCCTCCTTCTGCCCTTCCCCCACCCCCATTTGTACTCTATCTTGCTCTCTTTCAAAAAAAAAAATCTTAAAAAAATAGAAGTTTGTCTTCATTTCAGTTATTTAACTCTATTTTTCTCTTATCCTTTTTTTTAAAATTCTGCCAAGTTTTTCCTTCAACTCATAAATTTCATCTTTTTGCTATCATCACAGCATTTCAGTCTACAGAAATCACTAGGAATCCTGATTTTGTTATCTGCCATTTTAGCTAAACCCCGCAACACACACTTTTGTGTCATCAGCAAATTTGAGAATAATTTCATCTAAGCCCTCATTAAATCATTAATAAAAATGTCAAACCATTGATAGGATATGGTAAGACAACAGAAAGGACAACAGCAAAGTGGCTCACCACCCCAACTCCAGTGAAAAGACAACAGGAGAAAAGAGGAGGAGACTGTGGACCCAGAAAAGCCTCTTGCTGGATGCCCAGCAGGAGTCTGGCATAAGAGAAAGGAGGGAACCTCAGCTACCTTGCATATCAAAAGCAGTACTCATGGTGTTTTTCAGGCATTATATGAACTGTCCTAACAGCCAAAGTGCTCAAAGAGAGGGAAAACTTTACATAAGCCTCTTCAATTAGGGATTATTGCCATAATGAAAGCTATAACACAACAAAGAACCAGCTAATTTAGCTGACAGGCTCCTGGTTGGAGAGTGATAAAACCCACCCTATATCTTTTTAAAGGAGATACATTCCACTGCAATTTACCCAAAGAACACAAAAACACTAATTTGAAAAGATGTATGCACTCCTACGTTTATGAAACATCACTTAACAACAGTCATATTATGGAAGTAGTCCAAGTGTCCATCAATAAATGGATAAAGAAGCTGGGTGGGGGGTGGCAGGTGATGGAATATTATTCAGCCATAAAGAATGAAATGTTGCCATTTGCAACATGGTTGGATCTAGAGAGTATGACACTAAGCAAAATAAGTCAGTCAGAGAAAGACAAATACTGTATGATTTCACTCATATGTGGAATTTAAGAAAGAAAGCAAAGGGGGAAAAAGAGACAAGCCAAAACCACACTCTTACATATCGAGAACACCAACAAATAGAGAATAAACAAATGGTTACCAGACGGGAGGTAGACGGGGGGATGGGTGAAACAGGCAAAGGGGATGAAGGGTACATGTATCTTGATGAGCACTGAGTAGTATATAAAATTGTTGAATCACTGTATTGTACACCTGAAACGAATAGAACACTGTTAACTACACTGGAATTAAAATTTTAAAATAAAATGTCAAAAATAAAAGGGATATATTAATCAGAAATAAGTTATATTCTGGAACAACAAACAACTCTTCCAACAATGGCCTACAGTGATAACTCTTTACCTATCTTGGAGGTTTTCTGGCAGCTGCAAAATCTGCCAGATTCTGCCACAGCTCTGTTTTATGGCTCTGTTCCAAATGTCTTCTTCGTTTGGGTTCATAGGCCAAAAGTGTTGCCCCCACCCCTTGGCAGAGGGAGGATAGAAATGGAACAACGCAATGGCTCAGAAGCCTTCTGCTTGGAAAAGGCACGAGTCACCCTCTTTCATTCTATAGGTGGGAGCAAGCACATAGGGTCAAACCCCCTCTCAGGTGTGGCAGTTTGGATAAAGGGTTAACAAGATGTTCTCTCTGTTGCTTAAGAATTTGACCTTAATGGGGCACCTGGGTGGCTCAGTCGGTAACCGTCTGCCTTTGGCTCAGGTCATGATCCCAGGTCCTGGGATCGAACCCCACATGGAGCCCCACATCGGGATCCCGGCTTGGAGGGGGGCCTGCTTCTTCCTCGGCCCCCTGCTGGTGCATGCTCTCTCTCTCTCTCTCTCAGGTGAATAAATAAAATCATAAAAAAAAAAAAAGGAATTTGACCTTTATTCATCTCACTAGCTCTGTTCCCCTGGAGCCCCAGATTAGAGTTCTGTATTAGCAATATTCCTCTGCCACATTGCTAATAATAAAAATAATCCCTGACTGGAAATTGCATCTGACCCAGGATGAACTATAAATGCCCTTTAGATAGATACCTGCTAGAGGCGGTGTAGCTTTTAGCTTCTCTGAGTGTGGTCACTGTCTGACGCAGCTTGTCCTCATGGATTTAGGAGTTCTGTTTCCAACGTTGTTACAAGAGATATTGACTCCACTGGGGAACAAGATTCTAAGTCAGAGTGATTCCTGCACCTGTCCCAGGTGGATCTCGTCTTCCTGCCTTTGAGCTAATCCTGGGCAGCTGTGCAAGTTGATGTCCCACTGACAAACTGTGGTTCCTGTTCTCTTGTTTTTTTTTGTTTTGTTTTGTTTTGTTTTTTCTGAGTGAATCTGATGCCAAAGTGGCCGGTGGTAGTTTTGTACATCTAAATGCTGAGTTGAACCTAAGAACACCCCCATGGTGGGCCTCATACACAGAAATCGCCTATTCACACACAGTGAAGCACTACAAGGCTGTATGTTCTTGCTGGGAGAGGAGCAAATGACTAGAAACGGTAATAAAATCTACACAGGGGATTCTTCTACAGGACTCTGCTAGTGTTCAGCACATGTTAGATTGATGGAGAACTACTGATCAACAGAGGTAGATAGAAAGAAAGACATGCGTGGCTCAGATACCCGAATCTGCTTTTTACTTCTTATAAATCAGTGAGCACCAGAATCCTTATCAGTGAATTTACTATGTTACAGGCCATTTTACTGAAGAGAAAAAGCCCAACTGGAACTCAATTAAGAAAGAAAAAAAAAGTGGACTTATTCATGTAATTGAAAAGGGCAGGGATGGAGCTATAACCTAATGGACTTGAGTCTCCAGGACTCTCTCTTAGTTCCTATCTCTATTTTTTTCAGTCTCTTCTCTTTTTTCTTTCTTTTCTTTTCTTTTTTTTTTTTTAAGATTTGTTTGTTTATTTGACAGAGAGATAGAGCAAGAAAGCACAAGCAGGGGGAGCTGCAGAGGGAGAGAGGAAGCAGGCTCTCTGCTGAGCAGAGAGCCCAATGTGGGACTCGATCCCAGGATCCTGAGATCATGACCTGAGCTGAAGGCAGGTGCCCAAATGACTGAGCAACCCAGGCATCCCTAATTTTTTCAGTTTCTTGGCTTCATTCTCACCTACTCCGGGAGGAATTGTTTTCACATGACAAAACTGATGGCAGCTGTGGCTCACAGTCTTCCAATGAGCAGTGATCTTCTTTTCATGAATGACTTCACTTAAAAATACAATGGGATGCACTTGTTATCTTACTTAATTGGACTGAGCTTTCATTTTAGCGTGATTTTTCTCCCACTTACAGATTGAAGACTGTCCTTCTTGCTAGAGAATCCAGGGGGAAAGTAGAAATTGAGTAAACAGATAATCAGAAAACTCTACATATGGTAGGGACCATGGTGATCACATAGTCCATGAGTTCTGCCTTCATCTAACATTATATTGGCCTTCCCAGGATGTGAGCCCAGCCTTTGTTCTTATTCAGATCATGACTTAAAAGTCTATTTTTGTTAAGAATATTCACAAACTTATGCTTATTCTGGACTTCAAACTCTGCTTTAGACTGGCTCCTTGGAAACAGTTTCTGAGGAGTCTCATACCAGAAGTTGCTAAAAAGTGATCTCAGGAGATACACCTGTAAGGATGTAAGGAGGGTGGGATTGGGCAGTGGGAGAAGTGGTAATAACTGGGGCCTCAGGTTTCTACAAGCTGCTCTAAAATTATTCCAAATTGGGGCAAGGTTTTTTTATTCTTGTATTAGCAACACCTGGAAGAGCTTTAAACTTGGGTCAGATCAATCCCCTGCAGCCAAGGGCAATTTCAAGTGTTGAATGCGCCTGTGAGCCAGCAACAGCCAATATTCCCAGCAGCTTGGAAAGGAGTATATTGGCCCTGAAGATGGGGTCCTGGTGGGGAACATAATATCTACATTCTTCTTTTTTTTTTAAGATTTTATTTATTTGAGTGACTCAGTCGTTAAGCCTCTGCCTTTAGCTCAAGTCATGATTCCAGGGTTCTGGGATCGAGCCCCACATCGGGCTCCCTGCTTGGCAGGAAGCCTGCTTCTCCCTGCTTGTGTTCCCTCTCTTTCTGTCAAATAAATAAATAAATAAAATCTTTTCCTTAGAGATTTTATTTATTTATTTGACAGAATGAGAGAGAGAGAGAGAAAGAGCATGAGAAGGGGGAGGGTCAGAGGGAGAAGCAGACTCCTTGCTGAGCAGGGAGCCCAAGAGGGGCTTGATCCCAGGACTCCAGGATCATGACCTGAGTCAAAGGCAGATGTTTAACCAACTGAGCCACTCAGGCACCCCCTACATTCTTCTTACACGCACTTTTATGTTGGGACAGATTCCCTTCTTTTCATTCTCCTTCTCCTTCTTCTGCTTCAGAGAACATCTTATTACAGCCATCCCATTATATGTCTCACCTATTTCTTTTCACTCACATTTAAGCAGTTATTATTTTCAATTTTTCTTTTTTTTCCTTGTACATATGGTGTTTGAATCTTCATAAGCCTGTTTTCTAAACCTATCTGTTCTGATAAAATGCAATTATTTCATACAGTTGTCACCCACCGACCCAATCTTTTCTTCCTCATGGGATAGAAACGAGTTAGAATATTAGTTTGCCCTTTGACGTTCTCTACTTTCAAAGGATATTTCAGTGCTCTTGGCAGCAAACAAAGAAAAGAAGCCTAATCCAGTGAAAGAGAAAAATAATTCTTAGAAGGGCTAAAGGTCACACATTAGGCAAGAACACTGCAAAGACAGACTTGGGCAGGGATGGAAGTCAACGAAGCACAGCCAAGATGCTGATGTAAGAGTCCCGGGAGTAGGATGATTTCCTAGTGCTGACCCTGCTGGAGACCCACACCTGTGCTTCTGGCACCTGCCGCCTCTGGCCACCTCTCCCCATCCCCCCGAACACATGGCACCTCTGTAGACACAAAGTAACAACACTGACGTTACCAGAATTAACTATTCACCAGAAAGACTGTCATTCCCTCTCAGCTTCCATGTTATGAATCAGAGCCCTCCATTCTTTATTTCTTCCTTGTGATTCACCCTGAAAAAAAAAAAAAAAGATGTTCATGTACTAGGCTATCAAAACAATAAGTGATTTATAGAAAAATATCCAAGACATGTAAGGATTTGTCAGTGTTATTCCTTGAACACAATTAATTTTCAGAATAGTGGTGTATTTGGATTCTCTGTCTTACCTCTCTAACTTGTCCCTCTGCGGTGTTTATGATTTATATTAGGAAAGCATCTTTTATGTAATCTACCTTCCTATGTCCTCATTACACTCCAGCAACAATAGTATTTTTGCTTGTCCCTGTTTTTTATCCTCCTCTGAGGTCCTAGTTTGAGATGGAAAAATGTGTTCTGTTGAGGGAAAAAAACAGGTCTTCGGTCATGTAAAATGGAGAAGCATTACAAACTATAACTCCCTTTTGAAAAACCTCAAAGCACGGTAACATATTAAAGGTTTTGGGAATTTTTTTTTTTTAAGACTTATTTATTTGAGAGAGAGAGAGCACAAGCAGAAGAGAGGGAACTGGAGAAGCAGACTTCCAGCTGAGAAGCGAGAGCGGGACTCGAGGCTCCATCTCACCACCCTGAGACCATGACCTGAGCCGAAGGCGGTCGCTCAACTGACTGAGGCAACCAGGCGCCCCAGGGAAATTCCGAAGTGGAAAAATAGATATAGTTTTAATTCAGCTTCGACCATTCTTTACCAGAATATTGTGGCTATTCCTGTCCACGCCGTCCTCCTTCCTGTGCCTCAGGGGCTGGAAGCCCGACGGGTCCGCATGGCAGCCTCTCTCCTCCTCCGGTTCATGAGGAGTGCGGGCGCTGAGGGCGCGGGCCAGAGGTCAGGGAGCAGGAAGAGCGAGGAGCTTTGTTTTCCTTCTTCTGCGTTGGGCTTGGGCAGTAGCGGCGGCGGGACATTGCGGGCAGCGGCAGGTTGCGGCCATAGTAGCGCAGTGGCAGACACAGCGGTAGAGGACAGGCAGCAGCTGCAGCAGCAGCACCGACGGGGCTCGGCTTCCAGCACCCTGAACCATGAGTGACTCCGGGCTTCCTGCAAAGGCGACCACTGCGCGACCTCCAGCCCAGCGGTGCCAGCAGTGGTGCCCAGGAAGCCTCAGCCGCACAGGGCTCCTGGGACGGGGGAACACCCCTCTCCCTTCTGCTCTCCCTTCTGCTCCAGCCTTAGGAGAGGGCATCTTCCCACGGTTACTGTTATCCAGGTAGCATCCTTTCTCCTCCACCCCTTCCGCCCTTCTAACACTTTGGCCGGCAGTTCCCTGTCTTCAAGGCTAAAGGTTGGAAAACCCTGGCGTTGTTTCTTCTTCTCCTTCTCCTTCTTCTTCTCTTTCTTCTTCTTCTTCTTCTAATATTTTTATTTATTTTTTTGACAGACAGACTCACAAGCAGGCAGAGAGGCAGGCAGAGAGGGAAGCAGGCTCCCCGCGGAGCAGAGAGCCCGATGTGGGACTCGATCCCAGGACCCTGAGATCATGACCTGAGCCAAAGACAGAGGCTTAACCCACTGAGCCACCCAGGCGCCCCCCTGGCGTTGTTTCTATTGCTCTGATTGCACACAGAGAGGAACAAACATGGTATTTTCCTCCCAGAAAACATAACAACTTTCAGGACTATAGCATTCCGCCTGACATAGTTTAAGAAATGCCAACAGCCGAAATCCTGTCCACATGTCTTCTATTTTCTACTTGTTGCTTTTTCTGTAAATAAGTAATTCGTGAATGCGTTACTTTTTACATTTTATTCCATATTTTTGACCCAAGTATTACTTAAATTCCATGTTCCATTCACATGTTCTACCTAAGAATTCTCATCAATACCTATTGGATTAAATATTGTTTATTTTGTTCACCATCATTCTGTGCAATGGTACAGAGATAGATACAACTCTTAACCAGCTTATTTACTTTTGAGATAACTTACATGCAGTTAAGTGCACACATCTTAAATGTGCTGCTTGATTAATGTTTACATATATGTGTAATATACATGTAATATACACATAGATACACATACACAACATTATGTAAGCATCAACTAAAGATGTAGAACATTTCCAGCATCCCAGAAGGCTTCCTCATGCCTCTCTGTAAATACTCCATTAAACATAATGCGTATTCTGAACTCTATCACAGATTAGTTCTGCCTGTTCTGAATGTCATATAAATGGTATTATATAGTATATATTCCATTATGTCTGGTCTCTTGCAGTATTTTGCATGCAAATTTCATCCATGCTATAAAGTATTGGTTTTCTCATTTTTATTGTAGTAGTATTATTATTGTAGCACCACTTTATCATTCATTCGCAACTTATTTAATCAATTCATGATGGACATTTGAGTTTTTACTAGGTTGGAACCACTACAAATGATGTTTCTATGAACATTCTTCTTATATTGATCTTTTGAGGTTATAGCACTCATGTCTGTTGGTGTTATACTCAAAAGTGAAATTACTGGGTCACAAGGTATATGCACATTTGGCACTAGTAAATATTGCCAAAAGAATTTTTCAAAGTGGTTGTACAAATTTGCATACCCACAAGCAATGTAGGAGAGTTCCATTTGCTCCACATTCTCGCCAAACCTTGGTGTTGCCATTCTGGTATTTCATTACAGTTTTTATTTGCTTTCTTGATATTTAAGCATGATGAGAGCCCTTTACACTCACTGGCTATGTGGACATTTTCTTTCTGTGAGGTATAAATTTTTAAATATTGGGTTGTTTGTTCTTTTTTTTTTATCATTGTGGAGTTTTTATGATCTAGGATGAGTTCTCTGTCAGATACATGTATTGGAGATATCTTCTCCCGGCCTATAGTTATATTTCCACTCAATTGATTCCATCTTTTGATAAATAGAATTTCTTAACTTTAATGAAGTATAACTTGTCAATCTTTGCTGTTATGGATAGTTTAAGGTATTTTTGTCTAGACCAAGGTCATGAGGATATTTTCCGTTGTTTTCTTGAAAAGCTATATTTGGGACACGTTCAGGTCTTTGATCATCTCAAAGTAATTTTTTAGTGGAGATGAGTGTTAATTTTTTTCCATATAAATTATCCAGTTGATCTGGCACCATTTATTGAAATGGCCATCCTTTCTCCTGCTGAATTCCAGTGAGCTCCTGATTGTAAACCATGTGACTATATTTACATAGATCTATTCTAAATTCAGCATTCTATTTGCCTATTCTTTCCCCAATATTATACTGTCTTATTGTAGCTTTAAAGTTATTCTTGATACATAATAGTCTACAGTTCTAATCTTTTACCCCCATGAGTGCCTCCTTCATTCTCACCTCTTGCATTTCCATGTATATTTTTTAAAAAAGAGACTTTAGTCCAAGTTAATGTAATTATTGAAATGCTTGACTTTAACTGTACCCTGTTTGTACTGGTTTTTTATTTGTCCATTGGTTTTTGTTCCTTTATTTCTCCTTTCTTGCCTTGTTTTGTATCACAAAATTATTCCATTTTTCCCTTCTCTTAGCTTTTTTCTTTTTCTTTTTTTTTTAAGTTTTTATTTATTTATTTGACAGACAGAGATCACAAGTAGGCAGAGAGGCAGGCAGAGAGAGAGGGGGAAGCAGGCTCCCAGCTAAGCAGAGAGCTCAATGGGGGGGGGGGGGGGGTTGATCCCAGGACTCTGGGATCATGACCTGAGCCAAAGGCAGAGGCTTTAACCCACTGAGCCACCCAGGTGCCCCCTCTCTTAGCTTTTTAAATAGCTTCATTGAGACACAATTTACATACTATGCAACTCACCTACTGAAAGTATACAATTCAATGGCTGTTGGTATATTCAAAAAGTATGCATCTGTCACTACAATCGATCCTATAACATATCATTACCTCAAAAAGAAATCTCATAACATTCAGCCATCACCTTCCAATCCCCCATATTCCCTCAGCCCTAGGCAAACACTAATCTACTTTCTGTCTTTATAGATTTGCCTATTCCCAACGTTTCATAGAAATGGGAACATTCACTCAATGGTTATCAGTATGGTATTATCGTGTGTGTGTGTGTGTGTGTGTGTGTGTGTCTGTATGTGTAAGAGACTAAGAAGGAAAAAGGAGAAGTTGTGAATAACACACTGAGTGAGGTTAGAGTAAGATTTTATATTTTTTGAGCATAGGCAATTATGTGTGCTTAAAGATCAGATTTATAAATAAGGATATTGAATTTCATGTCCTTGAAGTTCACTAAGAGAAACTAACATTTCACAGATGAATCAATACTCCTAAGTGCAAAAGTTTTGGTTCTCAAATATCTGCTGACGAAAGACTGTACGTATTTAGCACTGTAATAAGAGTCAACAAGCTGAAACCAGTTTTTCCCTTCAAACGACTTCAAAGGAAAGGTGGACCTCAGCCACTCCTATCCTTTTTTCTAGAAAGTAAATAAAAATGACTAATGCAGTTGGTGATCCAAAGCCTGTATTTTTCTTCAATGGACAAAAAGACCTCTTAAGAATTTTGAGTTTCATCATATATATGTTACATTTATTATTCAGATCAACCAAATAATTCTGTATGGTAGGTTATGATTATTCTTATTTTATGATACAATATCCGAGACACAGAGTAGTAATGTACTTTAACCAAGGTCATATGGCTTGTAAATGGTGTGGTCAGGGTTCAAACCCAGAGCCTATGCTCTAAATCATTATGTCTTATGTCTCCCAAACAGTAAAGAGTTATTCAAAGGTATTGTATCAACAATCTTTCAACCAAGAAGTTCTTGCAGCAATAATCAGGAGACTGCCTAGTAAGATTCCACATTTCCTAAGCTCAACTTACACCCATTGAACTCAAAGCCGATGCTTCTGATATTTTTCAGTGGTTCCGTTAAATTTCCAACAAAATCATGGGAGTAAGATTCAATGCTCATTCACCATGTAAGTCCTGCATTCTGCATGATCTGCTTTAGCTGACAACTATTCGTTTTGATTTAGCCAAACTGGGGGAAAAAAAAAAAAAAAAGGCTGACATTGAACTTGCATCTCAAATCTGAAAAAGTCTTTCTGAATTCCCATATATCAACCATTGTTAGAAAGAATAAGTACAAATCAAGGGAATTAAGTTTAATCCCTCTAATAAATAAAGAGAGCCTCAGCCAGGGTTAGGGAGAAATCTCTCCCAGCAGGGCTCTCTGGAAGGATAGAAATTTACTGTTCTGCATTATTTGCTGAAGCACTGAGAATAAGCCACTGTCTGAAAGGACATACTACATCAGGGTGAAACTTAACTCTCTTCCAAAATTAAATTGCATATTCAATCTCTTACTGGACTTCTTCTTTGGAAATGACTTGTCTTTAATAAGCAATTTTTCCACTGTGGGTTGAGAACAATAATTTCAAGATCATAGATACGACCATGGTATCTAGGGATTTTCTTAAATGTTTAGCTATGGAAAGAGAATATTGTAATTTAAGAAGAATTTTCCAGTTTTAGCCAGTTCAGGGTCTGAAACGTAAACATGATGAATGTACATAGTGTGTATAATGGACAAGGAAACACTCCACTTTCACCCTCAGCAGGATTCTGTGACTTAAGAGGCTCCCCCATATTGTCAGAATGCTTCCTGCCAAGATGAAACAATTAAGATAAAATACCAAGCCATAACAGGCCTCAACTACAGGAGAAGAGAGTAAAAAGAAAAAATGTAACCGCTAATCTTTGTATCTCTCCCATCACAATTTGATGTAAACATCTTCTTTTACCTCTACCCTTAACCAATCTTAGCAAAGTAAAAGGATCCTGATGTCTTATCTTTCTTTGAGACAGCACTTCTCAAACTTTCCCGTCTCAAGACCGCTTTATGTTCTTAAAAATTATCAGATTCCAGGGGTGCCTGGGTGGCTCAGTAGGATAAAGCCTCTGCCTTTGGCTCAGGTCATGATCCCAGAGTCCTGGGATCAAACCCCCCCTCCCCCCACATTGAGCTCTCTGCTCAGTTGGAGGCCTGCTTCCCCCTCTGTCTCTGCCTGCCTCTCTGCCTACTTGTGATTTCTCTCTCTCTCTGTCAAATAAATAAATAAATAAATATTAAAAAAACAAAACAAAACATCAGATTCTGAAGCACTCTTCTTGGTCATGTGGATTATATCCATTAAAACTGACAAGCTGGTAAGGTGTTGATTATTTTATCATAAAAATAATAAACCCATTATACATAAATATGAGGGGCGCCTGGGTGGCTCAGTGGATTAAGCCGCTGCCTTTGGCTCAGGTCATGATCTCAGGGTCCTGGGATCGAGCCCCGCATCGGGCTCACTGCTCCGCAGGGAGCCTGCTTCCTCCTCTCTCTCTCTGCCTGCCTCTCTGCCTACTTGTGATCTCTCTCTCTGTCAAATAAATAAATAAAATCTTTAAAAAAAAAAACTGACAAGCTGGTAAGGTGTTGATTATTTTATTATAAAAATAATAAACCCATTATACATAAATATGAATAATACAGATTTTATGGAAATTAACTGTATTTTCCCAAAAAATTAGTGGGAAGAGAAAGATTTTGCAAATTGTGGATTGTCATATCTGCTTCAGCATTCAAACTATTCTAACATGCTGCTTTGGTTCAAGAGTGTCAAGAAAATCTGGATATGCAATTTGAACAGGGAAAGTATTTTAATTGCCTTTTCAGATAATTATCAGTACTCCTCTTTGATACTGCACTAAGAATCAATAAGTGACAGTTTATTAAAAGTCAATTTCCATGTGGAATCCAAAATCATTATCAATGAACTTTCTTAACTGCATTACATTAAAATTCATTGTAGTTGAATGGATATTTTATCCATAGGTTATTTTGTAACATCAAATTTTGGCCAACTGGGGCAAATTTGGTTTGCTGAGCTACTCAGATCTTCCATATATTAACACATTTCATTAAATAATATTTTAGAGGGGCGCCTGGGTGGCTCAGTGGGTTAAAGCCTCTGCCTTCAGCTCAGGTCATGGTCCCAGGGTCCTGGGATAGAGCCCCGCGTCGGGCACTCTGCTCGGCGGGGAGCCTGCTTCCCCCTCTCTCTCTGCCTGCCTCTCTGCCTACTTGTGATCTCTGTCTGCCAAATAAATAAATCTTTTAAAAATATATATTTTAGAAATCACAGTTGTTAATATCACCACTGATCTCATCAGATAAAAAGATAAAAGTGTTTGTGTTGGGAAGCTATCAAGCTCATGCAGAAGATACAAGCTTTCCAGAACTCTAATTTTTTTTTAATAAGTAATGAGGGTTTTTTTTTTAATATTTTATTTATTTATTTGCAGAGAGAGCACAAGCAGGGATAGCAGCAGGCAGAGGGAGAAGAAGAGGCAGGCTCCACACCAAGCAGGGAAGCCCCACAGGGCTCGATCCCAGGATTCTGGGATCATGACCTGACCTGGAGGCAGACGCTTAACTGACTGAGCCACCCAGGTGCCCCCAGCATTCTAATTTTCACTTGAAAACTCAAATTTAATCATTGGTATCAAATACTGCCAGTTGTGTTCCTTGAAGTGACAGGATTACTTGATACATTTTCAGGAGTCTCTCTTAAGTCACGTTAAGTCTGAATAACTATAGTTTGTCTCTTAGTCATTAGTTAAGTGATGTTCCCTGGAAAAAGCAGCTAGTGGAGCTCACAGGTCAAAAACTTGTGTAAGTTCTTTTTCCTTGATACAACCATAATACTTGGATACACAGCAGAAGTGCTCTACGTATGCTTCATATTTTTTGTCATATGGTGTAATAAAGAGATGTATACTTGAGGGTCAAGATTCAACAAAATTAAGTTTTACTGCTTCATCAAGGGCATTCTTAAGTGAACTAGGGTTGTTTTTTTTTTAAGATTTTATTTATTCATTTGACAGACAGAGATCACAAGTAGGCAGAGAAGCAGGCAGAGAGAGAGGAAGGGAAGCAGGCTCCCCGCTGAGCAGAGAGCCCGATGCGGGGCTCGATCCCAGGACCCTGGAATCATGACCTGAGCCGAAGGCAGTGGCTTAACCCACTGAGCCACCCAGGGGCCCCAGGGTTATTTTTTTGTTGTTGTTCCTGTGAGGGTATGACAGTGAAGAATATCATGACTAGTTTGGTTCCAGGGTCTTGATTCATGCTAAGGCTCCAGCAGTTTTACCCACCATTTCTTTTGCCCATCAGTACAAATGCCAACAGAGTGAAAAAGGTGAGTAATGTCAGCATTATTATGAAAATGGTTTTGACTTTGCAGACCCAGGGGTCCATGGGCCACACTTTAAAAATGATTCTCTAATAATAACATAATACATTATTACCTGAATTAAAAGTACTGCTTTCTAGGTTTTTTTGAGAGGAAGACTGCCCTAGAAAAATATTTTGACTAAATGTTGCCACTGAGATGACCTGATATTTATAAATAAGTATATGGGTTGTTTTCACATGTCATCACATAGGCCTATGATCCCCAAACTTTTTAATTGGACACCCATCTAAGCAATGTTGAGCTGATATTCCTGATACATGCATAATTATTTCTTTATAAACTACATAGGTAGTGCTGTAGTAATATATTCTATACATTATAGGTCACACCTCCAAAGACAGAAATTTTGAAAGGTTGAGATAGAAATAAACACTATTCTTAAATGGAATAATAATTTATATATAATATAACATATACATAATTATATATGTAATATATATAATTAATAATAAAATTGTTCATTTTATTATAAGTAAAACATTTCTTTGCCTTCACCAAAGAAATTTCAGTGAGAGAAATGTAATTGAATAGTTTGTTTCTATAAAATTTGGTTTGGTACCATGGGATAAAGTGATATGAAGTTCCGGTTACAAATTAAGTTTATTTCAATATTTGGTGTTAATGGCTCACACAGCTACAAAAAGATCTTACAAAGAATTATGAATTCAAGTTGAAGGGTTAGCTGCATTTACTAAATCAATCCATCTGCCTATTGACATTTATGTAGTAAATTTCTATTTTCCCAGATATTAATCAATAAGTTGTCTTGCAAGCACTAAAAGTTTCTGCATTTTCATATTTTAAACAAATAGAGTTATAACTAAGCTTTTGGAATAGTTAAAAACAGATTAGATAGTTTTATTTTAGATATATTCTAAGTATTTAGATAATAAAGTTTTATAGATGACATAAACCACTTTTGGCAAAAAAAAAAAAATCCCACAATAATGGAAATATTTTAAGACATCTGTTATCAAAACATTTTATATGTTTGTACAATGTCTTAATGTATATAAATGTCTTATGCAGAAGAGTTTCTTTCAAAATGCAGATACATATTCTTACTCATTGTTAAATGTTACCTTTCCCCTGAAATGACAGATTAAATGTGGTTTTTTTGTATGTTTATTTTGCTTCTCATTCTTATTTCCATGGAACCACTTTGAAAGTAGTTTTGTAGATTCTTTGAAAAAGTTAAATATACCCCTGTTATATGATCCAGTCATTCTACTCCTAGATATTTACCCAAGATAAATGAAAGCATATGTCCATACAAACACTTGTACAGAAGGTTTCATAGCACTGTTTGTTTTGGACAAAAATTAGAAAAATCTAGATGTCCATCAACAGATGAACTGGTAAACTCTGGTATATCCATACAATGGAATAACACACAGCAGTAAAATAATGAACTATTGATACATGTTGCAACATGGATGTATCTCAAAATAAGCATGCTAAGTGAAAGAAGGCATACAAAATACATACTGTATGATTCCATTTATATAAAATTCTAGGAAATACAAACTCATCTATAGTGACAGAAAACAGATTAGTGGTTGCCTGCGGACAGGAAACAGTTGCAGGGAGAGAATAAAAGAAGGAATTTTGAAGGGGCATGAGGAAACTTTTGGGCATCCATTACACATCTACTAGAATGGCTGAAGTTAAAAGACTTTACTAAGTGTTGGCAAAGGTGTGGAACAACTGGAACTCTCATACATTGCCAATGAGAAAGTAAAATGGTACAACTTTGGAAAAATACTTTAGGGGTGCCTGGGTGGCTGAGTGGGTTGGACCTCTGACTTCGGCTTGGGTCATAATCTCAAGTCCTGGGATCAGGCGTGCATCAGGCTCTCTGCTCAGCAGGGAGCCTGCTTTCCCCTGCCTCTCTGCCTACTTGTGATCTCTGTCAAGTAAATAAATAAAATCTTAAAAAAAAAAGAAAAGAAAAATACTTTATCAGTTACTTAAGAAGTTAGATATATACCCAAAAATTACTCCAGCCATTCCACTCCTAGATATTTATTCAAGGAAAATTAAAACACATCCATACAAAGATTTGTATATAGAAGATGTATTCATAAAAACCAAACCTAAAAACAGCCCAAATAATCATCAGCAGATGGGAAGATAAACACATTTGGTATATCCATTAAATGGAATACTATTCAACAGTAAAAAGAGAATGGATTACTGATGATCTCAACAATATGTACAAGTCTCAAAATCATTATTCTTAATGGAAGAAACCAGACAAAAAGGTTATATACTGTATGATTCCATTTATATAAAATTCTAGAAAATGCAAACTAAACTATAGTGACAAAAAAAAAAAAAAACCCAGATCAAACGTTACCTGAGAATAGGGATAGAAAGAGGGATAAATTAGAAAGATTCAGGAGGGAACTTGTCGGTTGATGGAAATGGTATCTTGACCTTGATAATGGTTTCATGAGTGTATGTGTATGTCAAAACTTGTCATCTCCCACCCACATGTATAGTTTATTATCATCGATTGTACCTGAATAATTTGATTTTAAAAAGGGGGACTGGAATATGATGGTTGATGCTAAGTGCTATCAATCAATGCTTGGGGAGAAAAAAAAGTTTAGATGTACTGATTACCAATTTAAGGCAAATCGTAAAAGCTAGAAGTCTTCCTTGGTAGTAGTCACTCAGCTCTTGTAGTCTAAAGGCAGAAGAAGGTGAAAATCAGATTCAGCCTTTATTTATAAGATAAGTGAAGCTCGGGGCGCCTGAGTGGCTCAGTGGGTTAAAGTCTCTGCCTTCGGCTCAGGTCGTGATGCCAGGGTCCTGGGATCGAGCCCCACATCGGGTTCTCTGCTCGGCAGGGAGCCTGCTTCCCTTCCTCTCTCTCTGCCTACTTGTGATCTCTGTATGTCAATTAAATAAATAAATAAATCTTTAAAAAAAAAATAAGTGAAGCTCCAGAAATATTTGATTCTCAACCCAGGCAAGTCAGCTTTACCAAGGTCAGGGCATTGATTAGGAGGGAGTGATCCTAAGACTGAGAATGGGGATTTTGTGGCTAAAGCACTCAAAAATCTTAAATCCGTAAATTCTTCGGGTCCTGTGCAAGGGGCTCACTCTTGCCCATTGAACACTAGCTCTACTTACTCCCTGGAAGGTGATGCAGAATCTCTGCTTTGCAGGGTAAATGCCATCCCCATCCACCTTTTTCCAGGATACAAAACCACACCTCATATCCCCACTACCAGATAATAACCTAATGCCAATCACGATCTGACACAGCTGAGGAGGTGCAAGGCCTTCTGGGAGGAAAAGGTGCTATAGGAACTAACTAAGGTGTACTGGCAGGAGCTGAGAAAGTATTCATGGGACTGGAACATGACAGGAGGCTACAGAATCTAGAAGATAGAACATAAAGTTGGACAGGGAAGAGCTTATCAATATAGCACCATCCTCCTGTCCTACATTTAACACCTTCTGTTTAACAAGTAGCTCATAATATTCTTTTAAAAAAAAATGTAACAATCAGTTCTTGTGAGAGTTGAGAAGAGCTAGCACAGCAGCAGCCAAGGCTGATGGCAGGAGACCCTGGCACCACACCAGGCTGATAGAATAGGAATGATACGATCCTTAAAAAGCAAGGACCATGTGGCTGTGCTTAACCATCAGAAGCAAGATGAGTTCAATTATTCCCAATGAACTGCAAAGTCAGGGTGGCTAGTATGGACTCAGAGAGCTATGGAAATTGCTAAGAAAGCATCAGTCCTTAAGAGCAAGAGAGATAGTCAGCACTGCTCAATCAATACAATCAAAAGAAACCAAGGATGGATGATGAAACTCCTGAGAACACCTGTCTCAAGAGAAAGTCATGGTCTCTTCCCTATTTCCAAACCTGAGCCCCCTTTCAGGTTCAGAACCCATTGATTTTATGTGGAGCTCCCATGAGAAAACCATCTAACAACATAGCAAATGTTTATGATAATTCTCCCAAACTCATGCCAAAGGGACCTGTGGGCATTTATTCAGGTCACTGTCTATAAGGGAAAGAGAAATACGAAGGCATCCTGAGGAGCGCTGGCTCTAGGATCTGATTTGACATTAATACCTGGGAATCCAAAGCATTATGATGGTCCCCTATTGGGGATGTTCGTAATAAATAATAAATGGGGGGCGCCTGGGTGGCTCAGTGGGTTAAGCCGCTGCCTTCGGCTCAGGTCATGATCTCAGGGTCCTGGGATCAAGTCCCGCATCGGGCTCTCTGCTCAGCAGGGAACCTGCTTCCCTCTCTCTCTCTCTCTCTCTCTGCCTGCCTCTCTTTCTACTTGTGATCTCTCTCTGTCAAATAAATAAATAAAATCTTAAAAAAATAATAATAATAATAAATGGTGTCCTGGCCAAGATCTCACACATAGTAGGTCCATCGGTTCCATGACTCATCCAGTGATCATTTTCCCCGTCACTAAACTTTATAGTGAGGACTCTCACGTTAGTTTCTCAGACCATAGCATAAGAGCTCTGGAAGTGGGAGCTCTGAAACCATCCCTCCCACTCTTCCTTGGCCAAGATAATAAACTAAAAATGTGATATTATAAATAAAAACAAATATTGTAAAAGTTTGAAAAAATATTACAAAATGTCATTATAAATATTGTAAATAAAAAAACAATATTGCCTGGAACTATGGCAGAAATTAAAGCCCCGTTAAAGACATGAGAGCTACAGGAAATGTGATCCACCACATCCTTATATAATTCACTAGTCTAGCTCCTACAAAAACCTGTATGTCCTAGAGGATGATGCTGGACTACTGCACCTATGTAAATTCATTTACTCTTGATAATAATCCCATGAGGTAATTAGTAATATTATCCTTGTTTATAATATAAAATATTGTAGTTTATAATATAAAATATTGTATTTTATAATTGTGCTGAGACACAGATAACCTGCCCAAGGTCACACGGCTAGTTAGTGGCAATGCTTAAGCAGTTTTTACATTGCTTTCCCATGTAGGGCTGCCCTTCAGCTACGGTGTAGCGATTTCTAATGTGTGCCCTAACACACACACACAAACGCACACACGAACACACACATGTAGCTCCTGCTACCAAACTAGCTAATCCCCAGGTATCCTTCTGGGTCACAAATAGCCTCTCCAACTACGGCGTGAATAGAACCAAAAGTCAGGGTCAAACCGCCCTCTTGTGGTGAAGTACTGCTCTTTGGTCTCGGAAGCTCCCAGCTGCGGCATCAAGGCCTTTATGAAGACTCCTACCATCGGAGGCCTTCCTTCAGCAACCAGAAAGAAAAAAAATTGAGGGGGCGCCTGGGTGGCTCAGTGGATTAAGCCGCTGCCTTCGGCTCAGGTCATGATCTCAGGGTCCTGGGATCGAGTCCCACATCGGGCTCTCTGCTCCGCAGGGAGCCTGCTTCCTCCTCTCTCTCTGCCTGCCTCTCTACCTACTTGTGATCTCTCTCTCTGTCAAATAAATAAATAAAATCTTTAAAAAAAAAAAATTGAGAACCCTAAATAGGCAGAGACAGGATGAGGAGCAGGAATGTGGTAACAGGGAGTTTATCTTTCTAAATCCTACTTACTGTTGAACTTTGGAGAAGGAGTATGGCGGACGGAAAGTGGGTCAGTCCTGTAGAGCCTCTTCCAGCAGGATCTGTAATAGCTAAGAGCAAACCAGTTTTGCCTAAATTCAAACACAGAGGAGGGGCACCTGAGTGACTCAGCAGTCATTACTCAGGTCACGATCCTAGGATCTTGGAATCAAGCCGCATGATGGCCTCCCTGCTCAGGGGAACCTGCTTCTCCCTCTCCCACTCTCCTTGCTCGTGTTCCCTCTCTCTCTCTGTTCTCTCTGTTAAATAAATAAATACAATCTTAAAAAAAAAAAAAGATTCTCTCTCTCCCCCTTTCCTCTGCCCTTGCCCTACCTCACTCATGTGCATGCATGCTCTCTCTGAAAAAAACAAAACAAAAACAAAAAAACAGATGAAACAATATAATTATGCTGCTTAAAACTGTCCTGCTTTATACCTTATTATTGAAAACATGACCTTTAGATGTAGCTTGCATTAAGGTCACCTGGGTAGCTCAGTTGGTCAAACTCTTAATTTCAGCTCAGGTCATGATCTCAGGGTCATGAGATTGAGCACCACATGAGCTCCTGCTGGGCATGGAACCTGCTTAAGATTCCCTCTCTCCTTCTCCCTCTCCCCTTCCCCATCTGCTTGCACTTGTTCTCTCTTTCTCTAAAAAAAGAAAGAAAGAAAGAAAATAAATATAGTTTGCATTAAATATTGTTTTGGTAAATACATACCTCTCAGTTCAAGAATATTATTACAGGGTGCCTGGGTGGCTCAGTGGGTTAAGCCTCTGCCTTTGGCTCAGGTTATGATCTAAGGGTCCTGGGATGGAGCCCCGCATTGGGCTCTCTGCTCAGCAGGGAGGCTGCTTCCCCCTGTCCCCTTGTCCCTCTGTCTGCCGCTCTGCCTACTTGTGATCTCTCTCTCTCTGTCAAATAAATAAATAAAATCTTTTAAAAAAATAAATTTGTCTTTGGAATCTCCTTGATTTTCTTTAAGTTATATGAACATACATTTGTGGGCCTGCCCTGAACATATGTAGCCTTGTTCAAGAATACATGGAAACCTATGGACCACATATCTAAATGTATAAAATTTATAAATCAAGTTAGCAAAGCATTAAATAAAAAAATAAGTATGCTTGTCTTCCTACCTTGAAAAGCAAACCTTCCTAAACCTAGAAAGCCAGATTCAAATTTCTTTGACTACTGATGAGGTGGTATATTTTTGCCTTTTTAATGGCCATTTCTCAACTATGAAATGACGATTTTGCAATTTTTTTAATGGGTTGTTCATCTTTTTCCTATTGATTCTTATTTCTTAAGAGGGCTTTATCTAATCTAGATACTAATCCTTTTTGCAGTTACAAGTGTTGCAAATAACTGCTTCCAAGTTGAGCTTGCATTTTCACTCTCTTTATGTAGTCTTCTGATGAACAGAAGGTCTAAATTTTAATGCAGTTCAATTTAACCTTTCCTAAATTGGTTAATATATGTAAGTTTGAAATAGTGTCTGACACATATTGCTTACTGTAATTTTTGTGTTATTTTCCTTTATGATGGGAACTTTTTGTATCTATTTTTTTAAAGATTTTATTTATTTATTTATTTGAGAGAGACACAGTGAGAAAGAGCATGAGAGAGGAGAAGGTCAGAAAGAGCAGACTCTCCATGGAGCAGGGAGCCCGATGTGGGGCTCGATCCCAGGACTCTGGGATCATGACCTGAGCTGAAGGCAGTCGCCTAACCAACTGAGCCACCCAGGCACCCTGTATCTATTTTTAAAAATCCTTTCCTATCCTGAAGTCTTAAAAATATTTTCCTAATAATGTACTCTAAAACATTTTAGGTATTTGTCCTTCATATATGTTTTTAATCTACCTAGCATGAATTTTTAAAATAATGGTTTTATTAAGATAAAATTCACATACTACAAAATTAATCTTTTTACAGTACACAATTCAGTGTTTTTAGTATATTCACAGAGCTATCATGACTAATTCCAGAACATTTTCATCACCCCAAAAAGAAACCCCATAGTCATTGACTTTGATATATGGCATATATATAACCAGTGTTCCAGCACCATTTCTGTTCTTTCCCCAGTGGTTTCTAGCATCATCTCTGTCAAGATCAAATTTTCCTATCTGTGTGGATTTCTGTTAGATACTATCTCTGTTCTCTTCCATTGGTCCATTCTTCTATCCCTGTTATATGCTCTGTTAATTGCTATTTTTTTTAAAGGTTTTATTTATTTATTTGAGATAGAGCAAGTAAGCGACAGAGGGAAGAAGAAGCAGACTGAGCAGCGAGCTCAATGCAGGGCTTGTTCCTAGGACCCTTGGGATCATGACCGGAGCGAAAGGTAGTCACTTAACTCGGCTGAGCCACCCAGGCGCCCTGTGTTAATTGCTCTTAAAGCAAGCTCTGTCATTATGGTATCTTTCCTCATGAGTATCTTTTCTTAATTTTTAAATTTATTTTATTTTTTTAAGATTTTATTATTGGACAGAGATCACAAGTAAGCAGAGAGACAGGCAGAGAGGGGGAAGCAGGCTCCCTGCTGAGCAGAGAGCCTGATGTGGGGCTCGATCCTAGGACCCTGAGATCATGACCTGAGCCGAAGGCAGAGGCTTAACCCACTGAGCCACCCAGGTACCCCTTCTCATGAATATCTTGATATCTATAGACAATTTGTACTTTCAATACATTTTAAAAATAACTTGTCAGTTTCTACAGAAATCTCAGTTGGAAACCTAGTTAAACTTGTATTAAATCTATGAGTCTGTTATGGAAAATTGTCATATTTACAATATTGACTTCTTTTTCATAAAGATAGTATTACTGTCTTTCAGTTTTTAAAATGTTTTAAAATTAGGTTTTAGCATGTTTTCCTTAATTTTTGTCTTATATTTGAATTGTACTTACTCTTTGAAATATCATTTTTGATGCTGTGGAAAGATTTTATTTATTTATTGAGAAAGAGAAAGAGACAGAGCGGAGGGGCAAGGGGAGAGAAAGAGAGAATCTCAAGTAGACTCTGTGCTGAGCCTAGAGTCTGACAGGGGCTCCATCCCATAACCCTGAGATCATAACCTGGGCCCAAACCAAGAACTGGACACTTAACCAACTGCACCACACAGGTGGCTCTGGAAAATATTTTTTAGAAGTATTTTTTCTGGGGTGCCTGGGTGGCTTAGTGGGTTAAGTGTCTGCCTTTGGCTCAGGGGTCATGATCCCGGGGTCCTGGGATCGAGTCCCACATCAGGATCCCTGCTCGTTGGGGGGTCTTCTTTCCCTCTGCCCTTCCCCCTGCTTATGCTCTCTCTTACGCTGTCTCTCAAATAAATAAAATCTTAAAAAAAAAAAAAAGGTATTTTTTTCCTACCATTTGTGGCTGGTGTGTTGCACATTGTTTTTATATTCAACAACCATTCCAAAATGCATCTCTGGAATACTCTTGTCTCTCCAGGTTCTCATTTTATTCTTAGATAATAATAATTTTGTTTCCTTTTTTTTAATCTTACAATTTTTATTTCCTTCTCATGCTTAGATGGATTGGTTAGGACTATCAGCACAAAAATGTGTAGATATGTTTATAGCAATCATTCTTATCTTATTCTCAAACTGAAAGGAAAAACATTTGACCTTTCAACATGATGTTCATTGTATTTTGTAAGACACCCTTCATATTTTAAAAATTGTTTCTCCTTTGCCAAAAGTTTTTTTCATAAATAGATGTTGAATTTTGTCAACAAGTTACCTGATCATATGATTCCAATTTTAACCTACTGTGACAAATTACTATTTGTAATCAAATCAAAGATTCTGGCA
This sequence comes from Meles meles, assembly GCF_922984935.1. NCBI lineage: Eukaryota > Metazoa > Chordata > Mammalia > Carnivora > Mustelidae > Meles > Meles meles. The sequence continues at coordinate 68,178,136 of NC_060072.1, forward strand.
ATTATAAAGCATACCATTTTATGTTACAATAAGGAAGAACAAAATCCCATTGAACAAAAACAAAATCAAAATCCCAATTTAAGATACAATTAAGAAAAATATGGTAGGCATCTTATTAGCATTCATAAAAATACAAAGTAATTTATAAAGATAAAACTTCCATGTATCCCTGGAATTAAACATAAATTTGTGATATATTCAATTTTTAATACCTAATGGCTTTTAATTTGCTAGTATTTTTGCATATCCATGAGCAAACTTGGTTTTAATTTCTGTACTATCCATGAAATTTTGACAATGAGTTTTGTGTGAAGTTAGAATTTTTCCCTGAATATTTTAAACTCACCAATAAAACTCTCTAGACTTAGTGCTTTGTTCATAGAGAAGACTTTTGACTGTATTTTTTTTTTTAGATTGTATGACCATGATTTATATACCTCCTTGAGCCTGTTTATTACATTATTTTTTTCTAGGAATATATCCTTTTTATCAAAAATTTTCAAATTTCTTGGCATAACAGTACTCAAATTTTCTCATTTGAGAATCAGTGTGGGTGCCTGGCTTGCTCAGTCAGTTAAGTGTCGCCTTTGGCTCAGGTCATGCTCTTAGGGTCCTGGGATAGAGCCCATATCCAGCTCCTTGCTCAGCGGAGGGTCTGCTTCTCCCTCTCCCTCTGTGGTCTCATTCTTACTCTCTCAAATAAATAAATAAAAATCTTTAAAAAAATGTTTTTAAAACAACGCATATGACTTTAACCCTTCATATTGTTTATTTATATCATCTCTCTTTCTCCTTTGACCAAACTCGCCGAAGGTGTCAATTTTATTACTTTTTCAAGCCCGACTTTGAGCTTTTCTTATATTCTCATGGTATGGTTGTTTTCTTATTTCTTCCATTGCCTTTATTTCCTTCCTTCTTTCAACTGGAAGCTTAGCTCATGAATTACCAGCCTCTTTTTCTCCCTCGAATATAAGCAAGGAAGGTAATACTTGCATTTTCTCTTAAATGCTTAGAAGAATGTCACAAGTTTTTGTTTTTTTTAACAACACTGGGTGCTTTTATTATATAGAACTTAATAATTAGCAAAAACGATTTCGATTTCATGGCACTGTTATGCGAGTAGAAGCTTTTTGTGGAGACTGAGGCAAGGGCTGCAGTTCTGCAAGGATGAAACTTACTCTCGTGACCTGATTGCAACTGCTCTCTTTCCTCATTAACACATTCTAAACCAAGAAGCATAACACTACACATTATCTTTTATCTGAAGCTTTCAGAGCCCTCAGTAAAGCTCCATCTGCAGTATCCAGCACTATTAATCCCATTTAGAGGTTTTCTTCCTTATAGAATTGTATCCCTCACTATCAATAGCTTCAGAGAGTTTCTTCCTATTCTCTTGTGTTGCATGTAGATAAGCAATGTAAGCCATGCAAATCCAAAAGCCTTTACAGGTTAGGCTTAATGAAGAGCTCTGGATTCACAACTTGAAATAAGGCTGTTCTATGGACCTCTGAGCCCTGGGTTTTGAAAGTCTATCTCTTTGGGTGGTTCCTTTTTAAAGCTGGGAGGCTCAGTCACTGAAGACATCTTGACTAATGACTTATTACCTGCTGCAAGGTCACCTCCCTTGCACATTCTACTGCTCTCCCCATGTTTCTGTGTATAATATTTTCATTAAGTTTTGAATTATGTCCTAATCTCCACTATAATTTCTTCTTTCATCCCTGAGTTATTTACATTTCATATGGTTGGGTTTTTAGTATTTACTATTAATATTTTCTTTATGAATTTTATCCTAAATGTATACATAAGATGTTCTGAGAGATTTATTACTTCACAGTGAATGAGTGCCTCAGCCCCCTTTGCCTCAGCCTTAGCCCCTGGGGGTATGTGATGAGAGAAGATGAGGTTTTTTTCCTACACAAGTGTTATCAAGTAAAAACAAATCCAGATTTAGGTATAGAAAAACTTTATTGGAAAATAATGTGGCACTGAGAATGCTCTGACCATAAGATCTCCAATTGTCTCAAAGATCAGATGGATATAAGGGGATGGTTGATAAGTGAAAGTCTTTTTTCGTGGTTAGTTAATTTTCAGGAAGTGTCTGAGGACATACTATTTCAGTGCAGGTTCAGACTGAGGGTAAATTAAAGTTCAGGGGTCTGTGAGGCGTGAAGCCTAAAGTTTGATTAGGTCCTTTTAGGGCATTTTGTCCAGATTGGTCTGTGGGGACAAACAGTTCAACTAACCATTTATGAGACAAACAATGGGAATTTGGAGGTCTGGGTCCAGCTTTGCCACATGTGAACAAAGCCATACAGGGAAAGGTGGTTCTTTGCAGTAAGCCACTCCAGGAATGCAGTAAAATGGAGAAACGTTAACTGTTTTCCAGAAGCACAGTATTCAATTGTCAATGGCCAGGTGCTTCATAGACAAAGGATAAGGAGATGGGTTGGGGATTGTTTTACATGTCACATGACTACTTCTCTCCCTTTAGCATGTCCTGAATGGGTGTATCTTCTCTGGCATTTGCACGAGGAATTACAAGGGTACAGGATGTCTATTCCAATAATATGTTCATAGTAGAAGCCATGACCACAGTGTTATCAGATTGAGCTCAAAGTTATATTTAGCAATAAAGTTATATTTAACATCCTCACTGGTCACTTTACCTAGACCCAAAGTTTAATTTGCATGTCCCTTCTCCCCACTAGACCAAGTACGATAGCACCCATATCCAACAAAGCCATGAAGGGTTGTATCCCTCCTTTCCTGTATTCTCCAGAAAATTCCAACAGGGATATAGGGTCTATGGTCCTTTGGGAAGAAAGAGACCATAGCCCCATTTTTAAGGGGTTTTCTCCTTAAAACAACTTAAATCGGGGCAGAAGGGGAGGGAAGAATTAGGGGATGAAAGACACAGACATCCATTGTTTTCTGTCCTCCCAAAGGCAGCAAAACTATCACTGCCCATATACCCATTTCAGCTTTCAGGACTTCCTCACCCAACAGCCATGTCCACAAAATGACAGCTAAGAGAAGCTATTATATACAGTCTTTATGAATTATGTCATACAATCTTTATGAATATTTCAGAATGTGTATTGTTTTTTTTCTGTAACACCTTAAACCAGAAAAAACAGACAATTTCAAATATAAAAAAATCTCAGGTAAGGATAACAGTAGTCTAACAGTTTAAGGCTATAACTTTTTGTACTTCTCCCTTGGGGCTAATTGTGTTGTTCAGTACTTTGAATATTACTTTCTTTTGTGAGTTATCTTCTACCTCATGCTAGTATTTAAAAATAAAATTCATTTTACAGGGCACCTGTTTCACTTAGTTAAGTGTCTGCCTTCAGCTCAAGTCATGATCCCAGGGTCCCAGGATGAAGCCCTGCATCACTGGGCTCCCTGCTCAGCAGGGAGTCTGCTTCTCCCTCTGCCTCTCCCCACCTCCCCACCCCTAGCTTGTGTACTCTCTCACTCTCAAATAAATAAATAAAAAAAAAATAAAATTCATTTTAAATGGGCACCTAGCTGTCTCAGTCAGGGGAGTGTGTGCCTCTTGACTTTGGGGTTGTGAGTTCGAGCCCCATGTTAGGTATAGAGAGATTACTTAAATAAATAAAATGTAAAAAAGAAAGAAAGCATGATTACTCATCGGGTGCTTGACTGGCTCAGTTGGTAGAGCATGTGACTCTTGATTTCAGGGTGTGAGTTCCAACCCAAAAGATTACTTAAAAATTAAAATAAATAAATAAATAAAATGCATTTTAAGTGATGCCAGAGAGAATAAGCCAACATTTTAAATATCTATTAGTATAGATAACATTTAACATAACTTTAAAAATTAATGACTCTCAATTGTAGTTTGGAGTTATAATGTGCCTTTAAGCAGTATTTTCTGAGAACTGTGGAAGAGCTTGATTATGATGGGAATAACGGGCAGAATCTCAGACTATTGTTCTTAAACTTTCTTAAACTCCGGATAGTAACAGATTGCAGGAAATGTAGCTCAGGATATTCTGAAAAATGTAGCCTCAGGAGACAGAATCAGGTACAATGTAGAATACATTTCAACTCCAGCATTCTTGTGGAAATCATCAAAGGATTCAAGAAGGAAGAGTTGGTGCACAATCACACTTGATAGCACTGACACAAATGTTAGCAGTAACAAAATAAGGTGGAATGCAGAAAATGAATTAAAGTAACTTATGTAGTAGAATTCGGTTCTGGTCAGATTAGAATGCAGGAATAAAAACTGAGAGGTTAATAAGATCAACAGAACCTTCAGATAAATAAAAGGGATAAGAAGGAATCAATGACTCTGGGAACATATTTCACAATGCAAATTAAGAAGAATGGAAAAAGCAGATCAAAAGATACGGGAAAGGATAGTTCAGGATGAAGAAAAATCCTCTCATAATAGCACAGGAATTCTACAGAGAAGATGATCTCCTAGTAGAAACACATGTGGAGATGAAGTAGAATGAGTATGAAGTTCTAGAAAAAGAAGAATGTTTCCAAAAAAGTGATCTAGTCTCTCATCCAGCCACACTAGCCTTCTGTTTCTTTTTTTCTTTCTTTCTTTTTAAGATTTTATTTATTTGTTTGAAACAGAGGGAGGGAAAGAAAAAGAAAGAGAGAGAGAGACAGAGAGAGCGCACAACTAGGGGCAGCGACAGGAAGAGGGAGAGAGGCTGGCTCCCAGCTGAGCAGAGAGTCTGATTCCAGGCTTGATTCCAGAACTCCAGGATCATGACCTGAGCCAATGGCTGGCGCCCAACTGACTGAGCCTCACAGGTACCCCATAACACTCTTGTTTCTCCAAAGCAACATGGTTTCAGAAACTTTCCTTGCTCAAGCTCCGAATTTATATAACGAAACCTCTGAAGAGGCAATTTAGGCACTAGACTAAATTGAAATGCCCCATATCTCTACACTTACCATCTCTCCAGCTTGAGGGATGTTTTGATTTGCAAAAAAGACTGTAGAAATTTGATAAAATAAAGATAGAAACATCACAATAGAATTTTAAAGTACATCTGTTTAATTATAACCATTAATGCAATATCTACCTCAATAATTTCATTTCAATAATAAAAAATGATGGTATAATGATGGTTTAAAGCTGGTTCAATCACAATTTTAGAGGCTTACTTATCAAGAGTGAAAATAGAAGACTATTAAAAAATAGCTAAAAAGGTAACGTGTCATAGTGCTTAATGTTTCTGTAACTGTTGGTAAGGCTTCCATTTAAGTTTGATGCAGAATTCTTAACGGCACTGAAATAGTTCTTTTCTCAGCCACATGGTATATTCCGGTTCTAGGAGTCTGGAAGAGACTGACTATGGGTACCACTCCTTGTCTTCAGTTGTGACTGCGCAATATCAGCAAGTGCACTTTGTATCTTTTCCAGAAGCATGTCCCCTCGATAAACAACATCCTCCAGACATGTAGCAGCTTCATGGTTTTCTTCTTCCAGCTTATACAAGCTAGCAGCCTTTGTAAGACACAAATTAAAAAATCTTCTGAGAAATGAAAAACTTGGAGGTTAGTAAGAGTTGAGAAGGAAATAAAAAACAAGAGAAGTATTTATTTTTAAATCTGGAGGACTCTGAAACCATTATGACAGGTTTTTCAGTGTCAGGAATTCTAAAATCACATGATTTTTAAGAGTTATCCCCTGTATGAATTATTTAAAAGAATGAATTTTCAGTCAGAGATCTCTGAATGTCTACATATGACTCTCTTCCACACTGCTTGTGGACACTACATTCTACTCCACACCCAGAATACTACCCAAAAGAATACCAAAAGTACCCAGAATACTTTCCAAAAGAGTGGAAAAGAGCCAAAATGAGAAAAATAGAAGTTTCCTTATAGCTCAAAATTGGAGAACCAATATACTCAGCATGGTCTTTAATAAACTACAGTATGTTACAATTAACAAAACCTCAATTTTAAAATTTAATCATGGAGCACCTGGCTGGCTCAGTCTATGGAGCATGCGACTCTTCATCTCAGGGTTGTGAGTTCAAGCCCCATGCTAGGTGTAGAGATTACTTAAAAATAAAATCTTTTAAAAAATAATAAATAAATAAAACAATCTTAATGAGACTTTGAATACTATAACAAAAGTTATTAAATCTCCTTTGGGGCACCTAGCTGGCTCAGTCAGAGAAACACGTGACTCTTAATCTTGGAATCATGAGTTCAAGGCCCACATTGGAGTAGAGATTACTTAAAAAAAAAAATAACAATAAATCTTTTTTAAAAATCTATCTCCTTTAATCAGAACTCTCTACTAGCAAATTTCTCAAAGGAAAAAAGATTTTTACCTGTAAAGCAGCTGTAGATTCTTCACTGGGTAATGAATCTATCAAAACATCAATGTCTTTTGCTGTTCGTGCAATCAGTGCTGCAAAAAGCTGGGCATATTCTAAAGAAAGATATCACTCATTCAGAGTATTAGGGAATGTCAAGTTTTCAGAAAAAGAAATTAAATTTGAAGCTAATGAAACCAGAAAAGTTCATAAACTTCTTCTATACTACGCTTTGAATGATTAAAATGCAGCTTTGCGCAGTGGCAGTATCGTAGCCAATGAGGTTTATCCGAGGCGCGATTATTGCTAATTGAATGATTAAAATGCAATTTTAACACACCAATCCTATTACATGTTTGAGAATTAGCCTTACTATTAACTCAAATTGGGAATTAAACATAATTATTTCATTTTTTAGGACAATATGCCAGTCATATTATGAGTCATATTATATCCCATGTTAATGGGATGTCTTCCTTATTAAGGTCCCTCAAGTGAAATTCAGCTAAATTCATATAAATTCATCTCTAAAGTAGTAACAATCTGTTATTTGACATGAATGGAATTATGAAATGTTATGTAAATTGACCGTAACAAATTCATTTCTTTTATAACAAAACTTTCAGTAATATTCTCAAACATTAAGACTGTAAGAAAGCCATAAGTAAGTTACATTTCTCAATAAACTTAATCTTAAAGGATTACAAGTAATGTATATGATGGTCAAATTAAGACAAGCCAAGAAAATTTACCTTCCGTAGGATTAGCTGGCTGATCTTTGTTAATTGCTGTCTGAATATTACTAAAAGAAGCAGGAGGACCACACTGCTGCAACACTCCAATGGCATTACAAAACTGATCTGCAAGCTTTAGGCCAAAGAAAATGTGTCAGAGTTAGAAAGGATTTATCAGTTTTCAGGATTTTATCGGTAATAGCAACAAAAATAAGTTTCTATAGTAATGATCTCCGAGCAAGGGAACAAAACAGGAATAACTTTGAATAAAATTAGCCAGTTATTATTAACAACGATTAAATGTGTTAATCAGACAAAGAAACAAGGTTTGGTACCAACATACTCGAAACAGTTAAAAGAAAATACAAGATAATCTTTGTTTTCATCCCAAGGTGAAATAATAATAATAATAATAAGAAATAATAATAATAAGAGAATATAATAAGAATATAATATTATATATAAGAATATAATAAGAATAATAAGAGAAACATATGCCAATATTTGTTACAAGCATAAGTAAGGATTTGGGGGGGGTAGCGGTGGGAAAGAGCAAATTTGACTGGCAAATAAAAGTCTGGCCCCAGGATAAATTTTAGAATGTATAACTCATATACAAAGTACTTTTTTTGAGACTAAAGTAGTCACAAGTATAAAGAAATAGCATGGAAAAGACTCCACCTTAAGAAGTCTTAAGGCCATTGATGGATGAATGAATGAAGAAACTGGTATACACACACAGGAACATTATTCAGCCATTAAAAAAGGGGGGTGCAGGGGTTGCCTGGGTGGCTCAGTGGGTTAAGCCTCTGCCTTTGGCTCAGGTCATGATCCCAGGGTCCTGGGATCCAGCCCCACATTGGGCTCTCTGCTCAGCAGGAAGCCTGCTTTCCTTCCTCTCTCTCTGCCTACTTGTGATCTCTGCTTGTCAAATAAATAAATAAATAAAATCTTAAAAAAAAGGGGGGGGCAACTCAGTAGTTCAGTCGATTAAGTGTCTGCCTTTGACTCAAGTCATGATCCCAGGGTCCTGGGATCAAGCCCTGTGTCTGGGCTTCTGGCTCAGCAGGGAGCCTGCTTCTCCCTCTCCTCCCCTGCTCCTGCTCTCTCCTTCTATCTCAAATGAATAAATAAAATCTTTTAAAAAGTGGGGAGGGGGATTTGACATTTGCAACATGAAAGGACTTTGTGGGCATTACGCTAAATGAAATAAGTCAGAGAAAGACCAATACTACATAATGTTACTTCTATATGGAAACTAAACAAAACAAAAACTGAGCTCACACACAGAGGACAGACTAGTGGTTATCAGAGGTGAGGTGCAGGTTAAAGTGAGCAAAAAGAGTGAACAGGGTCAAAAAGTATAATCTTTCAGTTATAAAATAAATAAGTCATGGGGATATAATGTACATATGGTGACTACAGTTAATACTGTGTTGTATTTTTGAAAGTTGCTAAGAGAGTAAATCTTAGAAGTTCTCATCAAAAGATAAAAATTTTAACTTTGTAACTACAGTATGGTGACATGTTAACTAGACTTACTGTGATCTTTTCACAATATACACAAATATTGAATCATTATGCTGTATACCTGAAGCTAATATTATGTCAATTATACCTCAGTTTAAAAAAGAGAAAAGGGACTCCACCTTAAGTATTTGGAAATGTTTTTCTCCATGACTCAAGTTGCAAATTCCCACAGCTCTAAAAGTATTCCTTAAGCAGTTATGAAGACTGAGAATACCACTTCCTTACAAGCAGCAAATTTAAGACTCCTATCCTCCCAAACAGCTTCCCTCAATTGTCCTGACCTCTTGAACCTCAGTTTTTTTATTTCCAATCAGTGCATGACCACTTCCACTAAGTTTCTTTGCCATTATTTAAACAACAGAACTCAAAATCAACTGCATCCTTTGTTTAATATATAATTTGTATTGAGAATCTCCTAGTTATTAGCAGTCTAACTTCAGTCTAACTTCAGACTCTCACTTTAATCTTCAAATCCTTCTATTCCCTTTTCATTCTATCATCATTGCCTCTGTAATTATCTCACAACAGAATTGTACAATAGCCTGCTTCTTGTTTTCCATTTCACTATGTTATTTTACCCTGCTTAAAAATTTGGGGCTCAGGGGAGCCTGGGTGGCACAGTTGGTTAAGTGTCCAACTCATGGTTCTGGCTCAGGTAGTTATCTCAGGGTTGTGAGATCAAGTCCTGTGTTGGGCTCTATGTGGAATCTGGTGAAGATTCTCCCCCTTCCCTCTTCCCCTCCTGCTCATGTGCACCCTCTCTCTCAAATAAATAAACCTTCAAAATTGAGGGCGCCTGGGTGGCTCAGTGGGTTAAGCCACTGCCTTCGGCTCAGGTCATGATCTCAGGGTCCTGAGATCGAGTCCCACGTCGGGCTCTTTGCTCAGCGGGAGCCTGCTTCCTTCTCTCTCTCTCTGCCTGCCTCTCTGTCTATTTGTGATCTCGCTCTGTCAAATAAATAAATAAAATCTTTAAAAAAAAAAAAAAAATTTTTTGAGCTCACCCCAACATGGCCTTTAAGATTAATCTCCAACTCTTCAGGCTATTTCAAAGCTATCAATAATCTAACTCAACTCTACTTATTCATTTTCTACTAATCCTTCATATATACCTAACTAGTGATAAATTCTTTCCTGAATATACTGTATTGCTCACATTCTACTACTTTAAATGGAGCAAAAGTAAGTGCTCAGAAACTGCACAAATGTGGATTCCAGTTCTGGTTCTGGTAACCTGAATAGGGTTTTTCATTTTTAAATTGGAAACATTTTCACATTACACCACTGTTCTAAGGAATGGAAAAAACCCACACGCACAAAATTCAACACGGTGGCTATCTGCTGTTCTCTTCAAAAGCTCTCAAAATCCATTTATTCAACAAATATTTATCAAAAATAAAACTCTATGACAAGCACTGTATATACACATTAGAGTGATACAGTGAACAAGACATAGTTTCTGCCCTCATGGAGCTCTCAAGAGGATAAAAACAAATGTTATTTTAATACTTTTACAAATAACTACAATTTAGATCAAGATCAATGCTAAGATCTGCTCTATTTTAATGCATATCACTCTATATTCCAATTTACCTCAGCACTTACAGTTGAAGACATTTGATTCATTATAACTACCTAACCAAATACTACTTTTATGTTATTTAAATGTCTCTTGAGTATATGACATCTTTCTAATTAGATTGTGAACTCCTTAAGTATTTCTCTGTAAACATGATAATGCTTACATACACAGTAGGCATTCATACTTGTTAACCTAGAGATTTCTCCCCAAAATCCAATTATCAGCATGCTAACCCTGGAGTTAAGGTCATATTCACTATCTCCTACTTACTTTCTGGTTACAAGACATATATGAATATGCAACATTTCTCCTAAAATAACATTCCTACCCAGTAGCATCATTACAATTTGATTTTGAAAAGCCGCAAAGACTATCTCCCAGAGGGAAGCTGGCTGGCAGCCCAGGCAAGCTACCATAAAATAGAATTTATCTTAGTGAATTCATCAACATTTAGGGGCTAGCCCTCTCAGTCCTAAAAGGTCTTATTTTTATTTACAGAGTAGATCAGTTTTTCACAGGCAGATTCACAGCCTTGACGTGAACAAAGACTGATGATGCAATGATAAGAATACTAACTTCTTAGCCTCCAGTGTGAAAAAATTGGCAAGGGACCAGATACTTAAGATTTTCCAGTTAACATATTCTCTCTATACAGACATTTTACCTGGAACATCAAAATATAAATAGAACGACAATGAAAAATATAACTACTAATGTACTTAACTGTTAATGGTAATGAGTATATGAATCCTTCGGTTTGCATATACTCTCCAGTTAGGCAGAACCGGAAAAATAACAACGATCAACGTAAGGGGGTCGACTTAAAAGATTTGGTCCTTAAGAGGAAGGAGACTTTGAGTCACATTAAAGACGACTTAAATAAGTGAGAACATATACAAGTGTTACAAGATTCACTCTCAAAAGCATGTCAGTTTTCCCCAAACTGATGCTAGAGAGCGCCAAGAGACGAAACGAAACCCTTTGTCTATAGGAACCAACTAAGATGAAACAAAACTCACCTCACATCACTCCAGCCTCAACCTGAAAGTCCAGGGAAAGGAATACTCTCGGCTGACATTTAACTAAAAAGCTCCGGATGAGGAGCCCAGTCTCTCTTCCGCGGCTTAACATTGATAAGGGGAGAAGCAGCTCCTCCCCTTACCCCGGGAAGAGAAGAGATCCCATAAGCACTACTGACAATAAAATAAAACTGTTCCCAAAGAACAAGACAGGACCGTGACGTCTAAGTGTCCTGACAGACAGATCCTCTACTTTTCAGGCGAACGAGGCTGCTCCCTCCCTCAGCTCTCCGCAAAGCCCGCAGCCGGCCTCAAACCTCCCAGGACGCCGCGCCGCCTCCCGCCGCCGCCAGCGCTTCTTGCTGAAACCCCGCCTCAGTCCGCTCCCCACTTGCGGGTGTTTTTCTCGGTCCCCCTTTCCTCTCGTTTTACATCAGAAAAGGGAAGAGAGAGACTAAGAGAGTGAAATTGCTCACCGAGTTCACCGCGTCCTGCAGCTGTGTGAGCCGGTCCGCCATGTTCCTCCTGCAAGCTAAGGAAGCTAAAGCAGCTGCTCGTACGCAATTGGGCAGTTTCAGGACTCGTGGTGGCCAGTCACAGAGCAGCGTTCTTAGAGGGGGTGGAGTCAGCAGAACTCCACGCCTGGCGAGAAGAGGGAGGGTGGTACTTTTCCGAGGCTTTATTTAGGCTAGCTCCATCAGCGAAGCATCTCTGCTGGAAGTATTTTGAGTAACGTGGCGGTTGTTCGGAGTCCATTCGTGATTTGGGTCCAACATACTGTTCTCGAGGTTTTTAGGTATTAAACATTCTACAGGGGTTGTTAGGTTCTGCGGTTTTAAAGTAATTTTTTCTGCCCTCCCTTGTATTCATGTTTAAACATTGCTTTGAATACTTGTGTTGCATTGGTTTTCCAGGTGGAACGCAAAACATATACACAGCAGGCAACTCAAGAATCCTTGGGGGTCGCGATACCGATTTTAACGTTAACAAATCCAAATTAAAATTCACCAGGCAGTCTTGGCTAAGCATTAGAGTGCCTCTTCTGTTGCTTTTGGAGGCGGGGGTGGGGTGTGGGGTGGGGAGGATCTCCCAAGTGGAGACTGGTTGCATACTTTAATTCTGAGTGTGGGTGTGCTGGGGAAGCTGACACACATGGGATGGCAAACATGCGAAAAATTAAGTACTAAATCGAGCTATATTGATGTGTAAGAAGAGAATGGTTAGAAAAGGGAGGTTTCTGTGGGCAAAGGTGAGTGGCAGAAGAAGAGCCATTTGGAGTTCAGAGGTAAGATGTGAGTGTAGGCAACTAGTAAGAATCTCGTTCCTTTGACAGCGAGGAACTCACTGTGGAGAACAAAAGAGGGTTCGTGGAAAGGAGATTGGAAGTTGCAGTGTGTAGTTGGGAGAAAGAAGGTTCCTGGAAAATGAGTCTTATGTGTAGGTAGGGCGGCAACAATTTTTAAACAGATAAGATGTGCAATTTAGACTTTAGCCTTGAGACCTGTTGAGGGTTTAGGTGTGAAGAAAGATAGTAGAAACTTGGTATCTGGCTGTTTCGGTGACTGGAGCATGTGATGGTTGATCCCCTGATTGTGAGTTCAAGCCCCAGGCTGAGCATAGAGATTACGTTGAAGAAGGAGAAGGAGAAGGAAAAGAAGAAAGGAAAGAGAGAAGAAAGAAAGAAAGAAAGAAAGAAAGAAAGAAAGAAAGAAAGAAAGAGACTTGGTGTCTAAAAAAAGTTATAGCCTGGGGATAGTGTGGCAAGAAATGAGCCTGAAATCAGCAAATGACTGGTTTGTGAACTTGGGACAAACTCATCTCTTACACCCTCCTTCTCTTGCTAATTATCCCTGATCAGCCTGCTGGGGGTGAGGGAAATTGGGGAGAATTATCTACTGAAAACTCAGCTTGTCGGATTTACCCCTAATGCTAGCTGGCAAGCTGTACTTCTGCCTCACCACTCCTTCCTCTCAATCCCTCTTCATATCTGCTGGGACCTAATTAGAAATCTCTCCAGATGAGGCACCTCCCCTGACCATCATGGGAGTAATGAGAAAGGACTCTAGTTTGTTTTAACCGTAGTATGGAATAATCTCGTGATTGTTTTTTCTCACCCTCGGTTTAGAGTATACCTTATTGAATGCTTGCCATGTACCAAGAAATATGTTAGATGTTGGGTTTGCAAAGATGAATAAGCCAGGGCCTCACTGGGAGGTGGGCTTTGCAGTTCCAAGAATGAAATGGGTTGGGCCTAGACTAGGGGGTTGACTCTGATAAGAGAGGAAGAAAGACTCATTTTGAAGGAAATGTTAGCAGGAGTTGGGCCCAGTTAGATATAGAGGGATGGGGGCACCTGGGTGGCTCAGTCAGTTAAGCGTCCGCCTTCTGCTCAAGTCATGATCCCAGGGTCCTGGGATCAAACACCACACTGGGCTCTCTCCTCAGCTGGGAGCCTGCTTCTCCCTCTCCCTCTGCCTGCCGTTCTGCCTATTGTGCTCTCTCTCTCTCTTTCTCTGTCAACTAAATAAATAAAATCTTTAAAAAAAAAAAATAGAGAGGGATGAATAAGACAGCCCATAAAGCAGAATACTGTTTTGAGGCCCGATTGAAGAGAACTTGGGCACCTGGCAGAGAGGTGCCACTTGAAGACAACCATGTTATGACAGAGCTTTTATCCTGTCATTATCTTCTTACAGGTTTTCAGTAGCTCCTCTGAGCCCTCAGGCTGGTGTCCAGCCATCTCTGCCTGGTTTTCAAGGGTCACTATGATCTGTCTCCAGAGAACAAATCCAGCCAACTCTCCCAATAATATTTTGAGTGAAATCAGAGTATTCATCCATGGGGACATCTGGGTGGCTCAGTCAGTTAAGCATCTGACTTTGGCTCAGGTCATGATCCCAGGATCCTGGGATCAAGCCCAGCATCAGGCTCCCTGTTGAGCAAGGAGCCTGTTTCTCCCTCTCCCTGCCACTCCCCCTGCTTGTGCACACGTTCTCTCTTTCTCTCTCTCTCTCTGAGACAAATAAATAAATAAAATCTTAAAAAAAAAGATTATTCATCTATTATTTATCCCTGGTCCCCTGGGCTTCTTAAGACCATTTTGGCCATGGACACCTTTATGAATCAGATGAAAGCTATGAACCCTTTCCCCAGACCAGGCTCAAAATTTTGCATACATCTTTAAGGGGGTTATGAATCTCTTGAAACTGTAGACTTCAGGGAAAAATCCACCTGCCCAAAACAGTCTCGTGTGTCTAGCTTGGGATTCTCAACAGCAACACTATTAACATTTTAGCTGGAGTATTCCTTTTTTTTTTTTTTTCCTGGAGTGCTGTCGTGTGTCTTGTAGAATGTTTAGCATGATCACTGTCCTCTACCCATGAACTGACAATGGCAAACTCCCCTTCCAGTGATGACAATAAAAAATATCTCCAGATATTCCCAAATGTCTCCTACAGGGCAAAATTGCTCTCAATTGGGAACCACTTCTCTAGCTCTTTCCTCATTCTTTACCTTCATCCAAATGATTTCTTTGCTGTGATTTCTTTACTCTTTTACAGTTTTACCTTTTTTACCAGTAATTCAATTTTATGAATTACTGGAGTCCACATGGACCTCTTCTTGTTCCCTTTTATGATTCTGACACTTTTTCATATGCTTTTTCACTTGCTGTTCTTGCATCTCCAACTGGATTATATGGTTTGAAGAGCAGAAACCCAGTATTACGTATCTCTTAAACGTATAATTTTGGTACGTTCTTTTAAACTTCATATTATTTTTATTTACTTATTTTTGTGGTAAATTTTACATCCCGTGTGGAGCTTAACTTACAACCCCAAGACCCAGAATCGCATGCTCTTCCCACTGAGCTAGCTAAGCACTCCTAAGATTCATGTTATTATTAGAAGTTTCAAACATATACAAAAATAGAATAATAAGGGGCGCCTGGGTGGCCTGGGTGGCTCAGTCATTAAGCGTCTGCCTTCGGCTCAGGTCATGATCTCAGTGTCCTGGGATCAAGCCCTGCATTGGGCTCCCTGCTCCACATTGGGAATCCTGCTTCTCCAGCTCCCACTCCCCCTGCTTGCGTTCCCTCGCTTGCCGTGTCTCTCTCTGTCAAATAAATAAATAAAATCTTTTAAAAAATAGAATAATTAGGTGGACACTCATGTATTCATCATCCAGCTTTAATTATCAACTCATAGCTAATCTTGTGGTAAGTACTTTCATTTTTTTAAAAATCTGTAGTGACTCCTTATCTTTTCAGGAAAAAAATAATAACAATTCTTCAACTTAGCATTCTAGACTCTTAACTACCTTTATTACCTACTTGATCACAATTTATTAAATATGTAAAACATTCCAAGCACTGGGCTGAAATACTATAAATAAGAATTTGCAGGCGCCTGGGTGGCTCAGTGTGTTAAAGCCTCTGCCTTCAGCTCAGGTCATGATCTCGGGGTCCTGAGATCGAACCCCATATCAGGCTCTCCCCTCAGCAGGGAGCCTGCTTCCTCCTCTCTCTGCCTGCCTCTCTGCCTACTTGTGATCTCTGTCTGTCAAATAAATAAATAAAATCTTTAAAAAAAATAAGAATTTGCTATACTAGATTCCCTTTGTTTCCTTGTTGACCATCCACTCACCTTATTTTAAATATTCCTTGTTTTTTATAAAACCCTCCCTGAAACCCTACAGTAGGGTAATTGTTCCCAATCTTCACCACAATTGTTCATTATACTTTTGTTATTGCACTTAGCATATTGAAATGTAATTATTCATGCATGAGTAATTGACTCACTACCATGAGCTGCTGTGGGCAGAAACATTTTAATTTTCTCCATATTTCCAATACCTAGCACCTAGCATTTAGTTGGCGCATAGAAGCCAATGCATGCATACTTCTGGACCAAATGAATACATTTTCTAGGATAATAATTTCCATATAATAACTATTAAGAAAAATTTATTGGATTTAATTTAGTAAACACAGTCAAAATAATGTAACGCATAGAAACAGGAATTTAAAAAAAACTACAGAGCAAAAGTGAGATTAGAGTAGGATAGGATGAACGGGCAAGGTTCACAGAACGCCTTTCCTGCCTTTCCCCTAGAGCCTTGTTCCCATCGCTATCCAAGGTCTTGGGTTTTATAAAATATCTGGGATAGGTTACTTGTCTTCTTCCTCCCTTTTCTGAATTTTTTTTTAAAGATTTTATTTATTTATTTGACAGACAGATCACAAGTAGGCAGAGAGGCAGGCAGAGAGAGAGGAGGAAGCAGGCTCCTCGCTGAGGGGAGAGCCTGATATGGGGTTCGATCTCAGGACCCCGAGATCATGACCTGAGCTGAAGGCAGAGGCCTTAACCCACTGAGCCACCCAGGTGCCCCTCACTTTTCTAAATTTTAAGCAGACTTTAAGGCACTAGTAGTTATCTGTATCTTGGGTTTAGGAATCTGTATCTTGGGTTTAGGAATCTTCTCAGTTTTTGCATTTCCTTTCTTTTTTAAAAAATAATTTATTTACTTATTTGACAGAGAGTGTAAGAGAGCAAAGGCCAGGAGAGCGGCAGAGGGAGAGGGAGAAGTAGACTCCCTGCTGAGCAGATAGCCTGATGTGGGGCTCGATCCCAGGACCCTAGGATCATGACCTGAACTGAAGGTGGACACTGAACCAACTAAGCCACCCAGGCACCCTTGAATTGCCTTTCAATTCATAGGAGTGAAAAACTCATCTGCAAAGCTGCTGAGCCCATTTGTTTCACAGGTTGCCAGTGGAACTCTGACATGAGCAAGGAACCTCAGCCAATATTCTTCCCGAGCTGTCACAGTATTTCAGAGCCAAGATACTAAAGCCCTCTTCTGACTGCTGACACATCTGTCATCAGCTGTCCTCTGCAAGCAAAGGGAACTACAACGCAAAGGTATGGAGGGGAGACAGTGGGATGAGTTCAGGAAACTGCAATTAATTCAGTGTGGCTAGCATAGAGGAATTGAGTTTAGTTGCCACACTAACCTGGAGAGGCGGGCAGGGGCTATATTATGAAAACAACTGTGTCATACTCAGGAAGGTGGACGGTTATCCTGAATGCTTATATAAGAAAAATCTTTAAAATTATACATATCTTTAAAAAATTAATATTTTATTCAAAAGCAATATATATTCAATCTTGAATTTTTACAGAGTGCAGAAACATGGAATGAAAATCATTCTTGGGACACCTGGATGGCTCAGTTGGTTAAGCATCTGACTCTTAAACTCATCTCAGGTTTTTTGTTTGTTTGTTTGTTTTTAATTTGAGAGAATATGTGAGAGAGAACATGAGAGGGGAAAGGATCAGAGGGAGAAGTAGACTCCCCGCTGAGCAGGGAGCCTGATGTGAGTGAGACTGGATCCCAGGACCCTGGGATCATGACTTGACCTGAAGGTAGTCGCTTAACCAACTGAGCCACTCAGGAGCCCTCAGCTCATGTCTTGATCTCAGGGCCATGAGTTCAAGCCCTGCAGTGAAATTAATTATTAAAAAAGTTAAAAAATAATCATTCTTAATCTAATCACCCAGAGATAACTCTTTAAAACATTTTATTTTTTCAACTTTTCTATATATATAAACATGACTAAAATGAAAACAAGATAAAGCTCATACTGGGTATATTCGTTGCTTTTTAACTTGCCTTTTCATAAACACTTCACAATGAGTTGCTTTCTAAAACATGATTCTAGAAGGGCTACACAGTATTCTACTATACAGATGCATCATGGGTTATTTAATTAATTCCTTATTGCTGGGCATTTAGACTGGGTTTTGTTGCTCTAACACCTTGATGAAGGGACAACTGGGTGTCTCAGTCAGGTAAGTGTCCTACTGTTGATTTTGGCTCAGGTTGTGATCTCAGGATTGTTGGACTGCGCCCCACGTGGGGCTCTATGGTCAGTGTGGAGTCTACTTGTCCCTTTCCCTCTGCTCCTCACACTGCTTATGCTCTCATTCAAATAAATAAATAAATAAAATCTTTAATACTCGATAGTTTTGTGCACTAATTTTACAAAGATATGTAATGTTTGTACATATATATGTACTTAAATCTCAAAGTGGAATTGTAGTACCAAAGGTATGAACACTGTAAGATTTTTGTGCAGATTATGTTATAAACACTTGTCAATTTACATTTCCAAAGGTCTCTAGAATGTCTGCTTCTCAGCTCTTACACCCACACTGGACATTCTTCTAAAATATTTACAACTTAGGTCTTAATTTTTTTTTAAAGATTTTTGTTTTGGGGGTGCCTGGGGGGCTCAGTCAGTTAAGCATCTGCCTTCGGCTCAGGTCATGATCCCAGAGTCCTGGGATCCAGCCCCACATTGGGCTCTCTGCTCACGGAAGAGCCTGATTCTCCCTCTGCTTCTGCCTGCCACTCCCACTGCTTGTGCTCTCTCTCTCTCTGTGTCAAATAAATAAATAAAATCTTAAAAAAAAATAAAGATTTTTGTTTTCAGTTTATTTTGAGAGAGAGTGCACATGTGCAAGTGGGGGGAGGGGAGAGGCAGAGGGAGAGAGAATCTCAAACAGACTCCAGGCTGAGTGCCCAGCCTGAGGCAGGGCTCCATCTCATGACTCTGAGATCATGACCTGAGCTGAAATCAAGAGCCGGAAGCTTAACTGACTGAGCCATGCAGGCACCCCCTCAATGTCTTAATTTGATTTTTGTTGTTTTTGTTACTAATGAGTTTGAACGTTTTTCTTTTATTGGCCATTTGTATTTCTTTTCTTTCTCTCTCTTTTTTGATCATTAACTTGGTTTTTATTTCTTCTTCTTCTTTTTTTTTTTTTTTAGATTTATTTATTTATTTTAGAGAGAAAGAGCGTGAGCAGGAGGTGCACAAGGAGAGAGAATGTTAAGCAGCCTCTGGGCTCAGTCCAGAACCTGAGACAGGGTGGATCTCACTATCCTGAGATCGCAGCTGCAGCTGAAACCAATAGTCATCCACCTGCGGGACTGGGCCACACAGGTGCCCCTTGATTTTTCATATTGCTGTTGGAGTTTTTTGACTTTCATACAATTTAAATTTTTAAGTAGCTAAATCTATCAATCTTTTCCTTTATGGTTTCCTTTTTTTTTTTTTTTTTTTGCTGAGAAATTTCCACCCCTGAATGCTTCTAACCACTTCCTGCGTGGTGCTTCCAGATTCAAATAGATTTTTGCTTAAATGAACTCTTTTAAAAGGAGGTTCCTTCCACTTTGAGATCAAGTTTTGTTTTGTTGAAAGGCATTTATTTCAGGTCGCCTGGGGGTTCAGTCCGTTATTAAGCATCTGACTTGGCTCAGGTCCTGTCTTGCCATCCTGGGATCAGCCCCACCTCTGGCTCCCAGCTCAGCTGGCAGTCTGGTTGATTGGCTCTCTCTGCCTCTACTCGTGCTTGCTCTCTCGCTCTCTCTCAAACAAAGTCCTAAGAAATAAGAAACACGTATTTCTTCTAATTCTCTTATGGCTTTAATACTTTGGAATTTCATTTTTTTTTAAGATTTTATTTATTTATTTGACAGAGAGAGAGATCACAAGTAGGCAGAGAGGCAGGCAGAGAGAGAGGAGGAAACAGCTCCCTGCGGAGCAGAGAGCCCGGTGTGGGGCTCGATCACAGGACCCTGAGATCATGACCTGAGCCGAAGGCAGCGGCTTAATCCACTGAGCCACCCAGGAGCCCCTGGAATTTCATTTTTAGGGTGAGATAGAGTTCTAATGCTACCTCCCCAATAGGGTGCAGTCAATCAGTCATCAGATTAACTGATTTGATGATTCAATTATCATCAATGGTAGGTAACTGAATGGTAGATAAAATAAATCTACCCATTGATTCAAATGCTACCCTTATTATAACCACTCTTACCATCATCCTGGGATTTCATCTACTGAGAGTTATAGGAATGAGGACACGTGCGACAGTAGAGGGAAAGCAGGAAAAGAATTGTGCCCGTTCAGATTACGGTGATTGCTATTGGTTTTTAGTTTAATAGTGGAATAACCGAATGTATATTTTTCAAGATAGTTGCTCATTAAAATACCTAAATGAAAAGTTTAATGAGCAGGCAAAAGAAGACAGAGCAATCTTCTCCCCGATAACTGAGTCTACATATCTAATTCCACAATTCGCTCATGAGCCGTCTGTCACATGGACTGCTTGCTGTCCTTTAAACAGTCCTCAGGTGTAAAATTTGAGAGAGGAAGCTGGGTCAAGGTCTAGAGTCTTCGAGGATATTTCGCTCAGAGAAAATGAAACTTTATTTTTTAAAAGTGGAGATCACCACTACAGAAACACGACCCGCCCCGCATTTTCCTACTAATGTCGGCCTGAGCAGCGAAGGGAAACCACCCACTCATCGTGGGTTGTGAGTCCGGGATTCGTGTCTTTCCCTCTTGCGAACGGCAGTTAAGCCCGGGAACAGGAGCCTGGAGACGTTAGGCCGCAACAGAAAGTTATTTTTTACTCTAACGGCGGTTTTCGTAAGCGAAAAAGATACAAAACTGAGAAGTACGGGTTACACCACAGAACTTTCCGGGGTCTCCTCGGCCTCCGCCCCCACGCGCAGTGCGGCGAGGACCCGGGGGAGCTCGGCGCTCAGCAAGCCTGCGGAGCGCGTGGAAGAGGCGCGCGCTGGCCAGACCTCCCCCTCCGCCTTCGCCCGCGGCGCTGGGGGACCCGCGGCGGTGACGTAAAGGGGGCGGGGAGAGGCGCGGTGTGGGGTTGCGGGGTTTCTGCCGGAACAGGAAACCTCCCGGTGGGGCGCAGGCGTGCAGCTAGCCTTGAACGCCCGCCCTGGGGGGCCGGCAGGTGTGCGGTGGGGGCGCCTGGCAAGTGATGGGAGCCTGCGCCAGCGTCCCGGGATAGCGCGGGTGAGGCGACACAGCCCTGCCCGGGCAGCCATGGGGCTCCTTCGGCTCCTGGTCCTGGCGGTGCTGGCGTCCGAACCCGGCGTGGTCGGAGGAGCCGAGACCGTCGGGAATTCCAGCGAGGGTAAGGTCAGGGGAGCCTCAGTTCTGCAACCTCAAGTTGGTTCTGCATTTCTTGCAGGTTCGCAGTCCACCTCGGGATTCGTGCATTTCGCAGGGCGGGTGGTGAATTCAGAACCGGCGGGAGTGGATCAGGGTCCTTTCCTGCTGAAGGAGATTCCCATTGCCAAGGAGGCCTCACAGTCAACCTACTTTAGGCTGAGGGAATGGGAAGGGTTAAGTAACTCTCCTGGTCAGACACGTTTTTAATCTCCCTTAGTGAACAACCATGTGTTTGTAGGTTTAAGTTAACTCATTAAAACACCCCTTTGCTCTCAAGTGGTGTATCTGAGATTCGACTGTGAAGCTTGGTGCATAATTAAGGGCTTTATTAATCATGTTCCTCTAAGCCACTGCGGGTTTTTACACTCCAGAATCTAGATGCTTTTCAAATTGGGTATGCTCTACGGAGTTTGAAAGGAAAAGTGAACCCAGAGTGGGACTTTGGATGGTATAGGTCATGTGCTCGGTGAATGCGTTTTAGCGATAGCTCCTGGTTTGTTAATATAAACCATAAAAAAGCAGTAATTGTGCTAGGCTGATGATAATCATGTGCTTTTCCGTGAGCTTAATCACATTCTTAGTTTTATTTTGAGCTTAAGAGACCAGTTGCACTTCTGAACCAGTATATTTTCTGAATAATGTGGTTGTGTTCCTAATTGCTCATCTTAGAAAAGCTCTTGTGCAAACTGAATCATAGAGTCATTGCACAGGATTTAAGGCCAGAGCTGAAAAGGGCAGTTATATTTATGCAGAGAAAGTAGCCTTGTTAATGATAGGACACTGACATTTCACTGTGTGCAGTAAGTGCCAGGTGCTTTCCACGGCATTGTTAATTAGTCCTCCCAACCCTATGAGATAATTACACTCCGCAGAGGAGGATGGTAAGGCAGAGGATGAAACGGGGGCCAGGATGATGTTCATTACACAGGTCAACAGTTAAGAGGGGCACAGGTGATATTTGAATTCATGTGTGTCTTGCTACCGTTTTAATTTTCATGGTCCTTCCACTTCAACAAAGCTGGCCTCCAATAAAGATATTTTACTTAGTATGGTGCTTTACACTTAATTCTGTGAATTCTCATTCCTCAAAATAACCTTATGAGAGAGGTAACGGCGATGCTATCTTCATTTTCTTTTTTAAAGATTTATTTTCTTTCTTTTTTTTTTTTTTTTAAAGATTTTATTTAT
This sequence comes from Meles meles, assembly GCF_922984935.1. Taxonomy (NCBI): domain Eukaryota; kingdom Metazoa; phylum Chordata; class Mammalia; order Carnivora; family Mustelidae; genus Meles; species Meles meles. The sequence goes on from NC_060072.1 coordinate 68,200,560, forward strand.
TTATTTGACAGAGAGAGATCACAAGTAGGCAGAGAGGCAGGCAGAGAGAGAGGAGGAAGCAGGCTCCCCGCTGAGCAGAGAGCCCGATGCGGGGCTCGATCCCAGAACCCTGAGATCATGACCTGAGCCGAAGGCAGCGGCTTAATCCACTGAGCCACCCAGGCGCCCGAGATTTATTTTCAAGCGAGCGATTGAGTGCAAGTGGGGAGGGGCAGAGGGAGAAGGAGAGAATCCCAAGCAGTCTCCCCACTGATTGCAGAGCCTGATGTGGGGCTAAATCCCCTGACCCTGTGATCATGACCTGAGCCTGTGCATTTGTATTTAATATTTCTTGTTTTATATTCATATCTAGTAGTTTACATGGAATTACAATAGTAATTGGAGTTGAATGCCATGTGGGCCTTCTAGTATTTGTGTTATTGCTGGTTCTGGATTTAAGGCAGCAGGCTATTCCTGTGGTTCATTGCAAGTGATCTCTTTTACAAGTATGTAAAAGGTAGTGTGTACATTTTTGTGTTTCCTTTCAGCTTTTAGGGCTAATGAAAATTCACAAGATATAAAAGATATGGGGAGGGGCAGTTGAATGCCTACCAACTTAAGTATCCGAACTGTTTTTTTAATAGTTCATCTGAAGAGAATTATGAAGACTAAGATTTCACAGATCTAGAATTTGGTTGTGTCAAAGCACAAACAAGTAAATTTTAGTAGAAAAAAAAATAGAGTTGGATAATTATGAGGTTCAAGTTTAGGATCTGATTGAGAAAGAAAATGAAAAGATTAGTACTGGTCAGCTCTTTTTAGAAAGAAATTATTAGAAGGAAAAATAACTTTGGGTGGAAATGGAGGAAGGGTATGAAAAATAGAAGAGAGTGCCTGGCTGTGGGTCAGATGGCAAAAAATACCTTTGGCAGAAAAAGCAGAGCCATTGTTTTTTAGAGGAGAGCCACAGCCTGAGTGCTCTGCCTCCATGTTAGCCATTTGCCTGCAATATCATTTGATGTGCTGTCTTTTTCCTTCCCACTCACAAAGTCACAAGATCTAATTATGCCTCATAAAGTGAATCCTTTCCCAGGTGGCTTAGAGGAGAAGTTCCTGTTAACTTCTTCAGGGTATAGTTTGGATACATGTCTTCTTTCGCTGTTGTCTGTTTTATTTTTATTTATTTATTTATTTATTTTTATTTTTAAGATTTTATTTATTTGACAGGGAGAGAGATCACAAGGAGTCAGAGAGTGGGGGGAAGCAGGCTCCCTGCGGAACAGAGAGCCCAATGCGGGGCTGGATCCCAGGACCCTGAGATCATGACCTGAGCCGAAGGCAGAGGCTTAACCCACTGAGCCACTCAGGTGCCCCTGTTGTCTGTTTTTATAAATAGAAATTAAATGCATTATCTGCCAGACTATACTGTTAAAGTCTTGATTTTTGGGGGGCACCTGGGTGGCTCAGTGGATTAAGCTGCTGCCTTCAGCTCAGGTCATGATCTCAGGGTCCTGGGATCAAGCCCCGCATCGGGCTCTCTGCTCCGCAGGGAGCCTGCTTCCTCCTCTCTCTCTGCCTGCCTCTCTGCCTACTTGTGATCTCTCTCTCTGTCAAATAAATAAAAAATCTTAAAAAAAAAAAAAAAAGTCTTGATTTTTGGTATTTTTCCCGTCGCTCTGTGGAAGTCTCTTTCTCATTTTGATGTTTATGATGGACATGCTGGACATTTATAGTCCCCTTCTTTCTACTAGTTTATTCGTAGGGCCGTATTGAATCCCTGACTTCTTTTTTAATAAAGAGATGAGTCCCTGAATGCTGGGAAGCTAAGGGAAGTTCGTAATGATACTTTATTGTGTAGCACTGGACAGTTTCAAATTTGTTTCTCCTATTTATTTTATACTTTCAGCAGCCAAATGATGTATGAGGTACATGACTTCCATTTCACCATGGGGAAACTGAGGCCCAGAGGAAGTAAATTACTTTCCTGAGGTCATAAAATTCAACCATCCTTCACTAAACATTTACTGTGTGCCAACTATGTGATTGGTACTGTACTAGACACCAGGGTGTCAACTATAACAAAGCCGTGCGTAGCCACAGTTGGTTTGGCGAATATTCAGTCTTCTCTAAAATTGCGAAGTGGTTAACAGAGTGCCAAGGTAATACTGCCAAAGGATTTTCACGCAGAAGTTAGGTTAAAGATGACTAAGAATTGGAAAAAATGTATTTATCCTTCCCTAATTCGTCAAACATCATGTTAGGAGTTCTCAGACCTGGCTGAACATTAGAATCACCTGGAGAACTTTTTTTTTTTTTAGATTTTATTTATTTATTTGATACACAGAGAGAGATCACAAGTAGAAGAGAGGCTGGCAGAGAGAGAGGGGGAAGCTGGCCCTTTGCTGAGTAGAGATCCTGATGCGGGACTCCATCCCAGGACCCGGAGATCATGACCCAAGCCGAAGGCAGAGGCCCAACCCACTGAGCCATGCAGGTGCCCTGTCCTGGACACCTTTTAAAAAGGCAGTTTAGTGAAGAGACAACTAGAAATTGAAATGTAAAAGAAAAAATGAATTTCTGTTAGCATCAAGGAACGTAGAATATTTAGGGATAATTATAATGGAATATGTAAAGATCTTTACAGGAAAAACCATATACCATTCTTGAGATAAATTGAGAAACTGAGTAAGCAGAGGGATATCTCAGATTCATAAATTAGAAAATTTTATGTTACAAGGATATCATTTCTTCCTCAGTTAAAACATTCATTGCCATTCCAATCAGACTGCTGGCAGCTTATTTTGTGGAAATCGACAAGTTGCTTTCAAAAATATATATGGAGATGAAAAATGGCCAAAATAGTCAAGATGGTCTTGAAGAGAAAGAACAAATTTGGGACAAAGTCGACACCAATGCAATACTGGTGTTAGGATAGACACATGGACCACTGGAATACAATTAAGAGCCCAGAAACAGACCAACACATGTGGTCACTTATGTGAAAACTGAAATTGCAGAGTAGTAGGGGAATGGTGGTATTTTCAATAAAGGGTATTATATCAACTCAGTATGCATATGGAAACATGAACCTTGACCCTCTGCCTCACACCATATGTAAAAATCAACTTTAGATTGATTTTAGTCTTAAATATCAAAGGTAAAACAAAGGTCTGGAAGTTAAAATGGGGAATGTGTCTTCATAATCTTAGAATATGTTGGCAAAGATTGGGTTTGAATGACACAAAAAGTACTAAGCATAAAAGAAAAACTCAAGAAATTGGACTACATTAAAACTAAAATTTCTGTTAATCTAAAGGTAGTAAGAGTGGAAAGATGAGCTAACGGAATAGTAGAAGATACACTGACAGAATGCTTATATCAGTGATGTATAAAGAGCTAAAATTCAGTCAGGACAGTCTGTTTTTAAAGTGGGCAAAAGTCTTAAACACAGACCCTTTTACAAAGAGAGTGTCCAAATGGCTCATAAACAAAACAAGATGTTCTTAACCTCTTTAATGATTAGGGAAATGTAAATTGGAATCACAGTGAGATACTACTATGCATCCAGCAGAGGCACTGATGATACCAAGTGTTGGTTAGACAGTTGGGCAACCAGAATACTTTTCCACAAGTTGATAGGGGTGTAAATTGGCAAAACTATGTGGGATAAGTGTTTGGCAGTAGCTACTAAGGCAGAATGTAAGTGTGCCCTATTACCCAATGATTCTACCCTTGGGTTCTACCCAATAGAAATGTGTACGTATGTGCACCAAAAGACACATACAAAAAATTGTTTGGAGTTATTCATAATAACCTCATATTAGAAATAATCCAAATGTTGATTAACAGAAGAAAAGATAAGTAAACTGTGGTACATTCCTTTTACGAAGTATACAACAATGAAAATGAGTAAGTCATGGTTGTTTAGAGTAGCTTGGATTAATTTCACAGATATGCTATTGATTTTTAAAAAGCTAGACACAAAAGAATTCAGCCTTTGTGATTCTACTTAATTAAAATTCAGAAATAGCAAAGCCCATTTGTGGTGTTTGAAGTTAGGATCATGATATTTCTGGGCGGGGGGGAAGGCTTAGTGATTGAAAGGGACCACAAGACCTCTAAGATGGTAGAATGCTCTTTCTTTACCTACCATGTAAACTTCATGTACTTCTCTTTATGTATGTTCAATAAATGTTTTTTAACTGACACTTGTACCCTAACCCCTTTGATTTTTATTTAACCAGTCTTGACAGGGGCCCAGGCAGCAGTAGTTTTTAAGAAGCCCCTCCAGATGGTTGTAATGCAGAGCCAGAAAGGATAACCACTGTATTAGATTTCTTTCCAATAAGGCCATCTTATGAGTGCTGTAGGAAATTTGAAAAATAAAGAAATGTGCAAAGAAAAGGGGAAAAAATCATTTAAAATACACCCCAGAGGCACCTGCTTTTAATACCCTTACTTATCTTGTCAAGTGATCAGGTTTTAAAATCATGGATACCGTTTCTTTTATTATATTGTATCTGCCAGGTTCCTGCTACAGGTATTTGATTGGGGAAAAAGGGTTAGTGAGACGTTATCTTTCTCAAATCCAGGAAGTAATAAATGAAAGCTGTAGCCAGGTGTTTTTCTCAAATTTAGAAGCAGAGACTGTAACTTAATGTTTTGATCCTAATCATTATATATTTTCATATGGACTGCTTGTTTTCATTTTGATTTTCTTTTTTTTTTTTTTAAAGATTTTATTTATTTATTTGACAGAGAGAGATCACAAGTAGGCAGAGAGGCAGGCAGAGAGAGTGAGAGGGAAGCAGGCTCCCTGCCGAGCAGAGAGCCCGATGCGGGACTTGATCCCAGGACCCTGAGATCATGACCTGAGCCGAAGGCAGCGGCTTAAACCACTGAGCCACCCAGGCGCCCCTTTCATTTTGATTTTCTTAATGAGAGCAGGACTTCTTAGGTAGTTCAACCATTTAGGATGAAAAGTGATCTGTTACACTGAGAAAAACCTCAGATAGGTTTTACTGCCTGATACGTATGTATGCTTTCTAGTAGACTCTTTTACAGACAGAACTATTTCTTAATTTTTATGCTGGAATGGTAACAGCCTGTATGTTCATCAATAGGGGATTTGTTGAAAAAATATGGTTACATACAGAATGGAATATTATGTAACTTGTAAAATGGTAGAGCTAGAGTTATCTATGTTGATATGCAGAAATGCCTAAGATCTATTAAATGGGCTATACCAAATGTATTTATATTTTTCCATTATATGTAGAAATATTTATTATATCTGCCAAAGTCCTAAAAGATTTATGCCAAACTGTTAATAGTGATTATTTCTGCACAGTATATTTGCTGTGGGTATTGAGTTTCTCTGCATTTCTTACCTTTCTATAATAAAGGTTATGTATTATCTGGAAAAATATTACGATTTTAAGGGAAAAAGAAAACAAGTGATGAAAGTGTTGAGAGAGTGTCATCATTTTGTCTAGGTTCTTATTTTATCTGTGTTCTTATTTTTATAAATTTGAGATGAAGACTTGAGGTAGAATCTGTGTTTTGAGTGCTGTCAGGAATGGAGGATTTTTCCAAATCACAAATTTTTCCAAATTCCAAATTTACCAGTTTCAGTTTCTGGTAAGAACATCTCACCATCCTTATAGAAATTTGATAAACTGTGAAATGTGTAAAGAAAAGAAAAATCCCTTAAAATATACTCGCAGTGATACCTACTTTCAATACCCATACTTAGCTTAAGTTACCAGTTTAATTGTTTCAGTTTTTTTAAAGATTTATTTATTTATTTGACAGAGATCACAAGTATGCAGAGAGGCAGGCAGAGAGAGAGGAGAAAGCAGGCTCCCTGCTGAGTAGAGAGCCTGATGCGGGGCTGGATCCCAGGACCCTGAGATCATGACCTGAGCCGAAGGCAGAGGCTTTAACCCACTGAGCCACCCAAGTGCCCCTGTGTTTTAATTTCTGTGGCTCTTCTTCCTTACCGTCATTTGAAACACTGAAAGTTTTGGTTCTCTGTGTATTTCTGAGTTGTGGTTTACTTTCACCCCTGTGTGATAGCTTACAGGAAGATTAAGAAAACCTTGACACCAAAAGTTAACTAGTTGATAGCTTTATTTATTTAGAGAGTTTTTATTTATTAGAGAGAGAGAGAGAGAGCACGCGCACCCACAAGCAAGGGGAGTGTCAGGCAGAGGGAGATGCAGGCTTCCAACTGAGCAAGGAGCCGGATATGGGGCTCCATCCTAGGACCCTGGGATCATGACCTGAGCTGAAGGCAGAGGCTTTAACCCACTGAGCCACTCAGGCGCCCTGGGTAGGGTTTTTATTCAAGGTCTTTGTAATGGGGGATAAACATACAAGATTATCTGAACAGTTTCTAAGATATACTTAAAGGCAAATTAGTGAGAATTATAGAAATATTGGACAGCCTTCACGAATTCGTTTGAACCAGTTTTGATCACAGTACCAAATAGGCAGAACAGCTGGTCCGTAAGAACTTCATAAATATTTGTCAAATAGAGAAAATGGAGAAGAAGTAAGAACTTCATAAATATTTGTCAAATAGAGAAAATGGGGAAGAAGAGGAGAAAACTGGAAAAAAAAAGACTGAAAATATAACTAGAAAAGGAAGTGCAAAATAAAAAATGAGCTTAGTGCTTTGAACAATTAAAGGATGAACAGTTAAAGGACCAATTAGTTCCTAGGAAAACAAACATACTGCTTTCAGTTTGGCAGACTAGAATTTGTGGATATTTTTAAGACTTGGAAACTGAGGATAGATGGGACCAAAATTAAAGTATGATACGTGCAATTTTTTTAGTGCCACTTAATGAGACGTACTTAATTTTTTGTATAATTTGGTTCCCTAATAAAATAATCATGATGATGGGAAAGCCTGGAAAATGTAAAAGTGTTTTTATTGTTTCCCTTTATAAAAAGGGACTTCCCTGTCCAGAGTCTATTAAATTCTTCCTAATATTTTTACCTCTGTTCTGGCTGGAGCTTAGTTTTACATAAAAGGTAAAATGTGTTTCTGCTTACGTAATTGGGAGGAAATATACCATCTTCATTTGTCATCGTTGCCACTAATTAAAATTTTCCCTGGAATTTCAGAAATTAAATTGTAGCCACCAGTAACTTTTTTTTCTATCATCAATTATAAAAAAAATTATGAAGGTAATATAATGGCATCACGAAGTTTGGGAATTTAGGCAGAGTAAACTTTGATCTCAGCCTGGCGTTACTCATTTATTCTGTTCCACTTTCTTGGCTAACCATTATTGATAGTCTTTTAAATCATCCAGATGGAGTATTTGTGTTTAAAAAAAGAAGTGTTGGAAATTAGCTTGTTTGGGAAATAATACATAAGAATGAGTTTGAAGTTGTTTAATGTCTGGAGTGTTTTTCTTTACCACCCACTGACTCTCTAATTTCCTTCCAAAATAAAATGATAGTTCCACAGTGGGACTTAGAATCTATTGTCAGCTGTTTCATTTTATTAAATTTAAATCTTTTTTCTATTTTTAGACTTGAAATCTGCCCCCCCCCACCCCCAAAGACTGCTTATGTAATGTGTGGGAGCTCCTCTGTTATTTCTGCAGAAAGATGCCAACTACAGGGTAGAGGATGGGACGGGCATCCAGGACCACACACATAAAAGCAACCTATTTAGTGGATTGTTTGAGAATTGGGTTGATGAAAGAAAGAACTGGGGTGCAGGTGGGAGAAAGACAGTGCATGGATGAGTGAAACACAAAGGGAGGCAAGCAGACAGATGGCAAAGGCTTGGATGAGGTGCTGTAAAACTAGTGTGGACTCTGGACTTGATTCTTGAACCAAAAGCTCCTTTTTCCCGCATGCCCAGGGTTCAGGACTGCATGTGAAGTATCTGGTGTAGGCACTCAGACATTTTTTTGTCAGTGTTGATGGCACCTTCCTTTGCAAGCTAGGTAATAACAGACCCATTTGACAGATGAAGAAATTGAGCTTTAAGGGGATTAAGTAACCTGTCTAGGATCACACGGCTCATAACTGGTGGGATAAAATTGAAGCCCTCTATATCCCTGTGGGCTGGGCTGACTTCAGAATTCACTAGATCAGGTTCTGTTTTTAGTATCAGTGTATTCATAATTGTTCGTGCTTTCTTAGGGTTGTTAAACCCTTAAATTCATGGGCTCTGTTTTTGTTTTTAAAGGTTTTATTTATTTGAAAGAGAGAGCATGTGCAGGTACATGGGGGAGTTGGGGCAGCGGCAGCGGGAGAGGGAGAAAGAAGCTCCCGGCCAAGTGGGGAGCCAGGTGCAGCTGGCCTGGATCCTCGGACTCTGAGATCATGACCTGAGTAAGGCAGATACTTACCCCATTGAGCCACCCAGGCACCCTGTTTTGTTTTTTGTTTATTTAATTAAAAACAATTTTTTTAAAAGATTATATTTATTTAACAGAGAGATACAAAGCGAGGGAAGGAACTCAAGTAGTGGGAGTGGGAGAGGGAGAAGGGAGAAGCAGGTCCTGTCGAGCAGGGAGCCCGATGCGGGGCTCAATCCCAGGACTCTGGGATCATACCTGAACTGAAGACAGATGCTTAACAACTGAGCCACCCAGGTGCCTCAAAATAAGCTCTATACCACGCGGGGCTTGAACTCATGACCATGAGACCAGGAGTCCCATGCTTTTCTGACTGAGCCAGCCAGGCACTGCCTGGGGCTCTGTTTTGACTGGAATTGTTAAGGCTGCTTACAACTTGGAATGTTCTGGCTCTGGGCACTGGGCATCTAAGGGATCCTGAGTACTCTTTTGTTCACATCTTTCAAAACACCTATTTTATGCTTTAGTGCTCTGTTCCACGATTGAGTAGCTGCTTCCCCTTCTTAAGCTTAACTGTCCTCATCAGTAAAATAGGGGAAGCAATAATTATCTCCCCAAGTTTTTCTCAGGATTAAATTAGGAATGCATGTATGCTTATGTCTGTGATTTCTACAAGTTGATATTACAGGTAGAAATGTTACAATGAAATGTTTCTCCCATGGCAGGTCTTCTTGAATTTTCCGTAGGGAAGTTTAGATACTTCATGCTCAACAGACCCTCTCCAGAGGATGCCATTTTGCGTCATATTTCCAGCAATGCATCTTTCCTTATTTTCCAGATACACTCACAGTATCAGAATACAACAATTTCTTTTACTAAGGTAAGTGCGGAGAGTTATTTCTTTAAACACCATTTCCAAATTTTGGGGTCTTGTATTTAGTAGAAACATGAGAATTTGATGCCTCTTATATGTGTGACTTTATGTCCTTAAAAGAAAAAAAATCAAGATTAGAGCCTGTCTAGTGAGTGGTTTAGACTGGCTAAGAGGTGTGCGTCTCAGGCCTTTCTTGAGTGTGGTGACCTCTGACTTAAAGAGGAGGTGAGCAAGTGCCACGTTTGGGAGTAGGACAGTCTTTACCAGATGTCTCTTGGTTAAGCTTTTCTTGTGATTTCTCACCATTTTTACTTTCTCTTCTGGGTCTTTAATGATTTTTACCTCTGCATATGTTTTAGTGGGTTTCCATCTTTGTTCAGCCATATAGTGTTTATGGAGTTTAAATATATATATTTATATATTTATATTATATAATAAATTTATATAATATGACAATTATAGCTCAGTTTTTTAAAGAAACTTTCCAGAATATGAATTCTTTAGGGGTGGGGCTCATGTTTTTGTTTTCATAATGATAAAGTTAATTTGTATATTAGACCTACAAGATGGAGTCTGCCTCAGTGGCCTGCTCCATGTCACAAATCTAAACCCGAGTCAGCTTGTACTTCCTGGGAAACACCTGTCCAGGAGACCTGACATGACAGTCACCGTCCTCCAACTCTGCTCTAGCTCCTTTACCTTACCGTAGAGAAAAGGACCTGCTCTTCTTCCTTCTAAGGAAATTCCTGACCTCCCAGCCAATTATGTCCTGTTTCTGTTTCGCTTTTTCTAACACTGTACAACTCACTTTTGCCCCAGATCCCTCAGCTGCTTCTTCACTGCTTCTAAGGCACTATACTGCCCTAATCTGTGGGTTGTTTTTCCTTGAATGAAGGACACCAAATTCTTTACTGAATTGTTTCAGTTTTGTCATTTGACAGTAGTCTTGGTACTTGACATAGTGAATCTTAATTTGGGGAATTGGAAAACTTGGGAATTTCACTGTACATCTCCTATTCCTATCAAAGATCATGTATTTAAATAGTTCTTTGTGCATATGCGTGAGCACCTGCGTATAGAGATGAATTCTTTATAAGGAAGGTCTGTGTTTCTTCCTTCTTGTTTCAAGAAGGTTTGGGATAGGACATACAGACGAAATCCAGCCTAGAATTGAAATATTTTGCTCAACTCCCTATTCACGATGACTCTCTTCTACCTTATTGCAGACTCTCCTTCGCAATACCTCAGGAACAGGCACTGACAAAGGACTGGTTTTCATTCTTAGACCAGAGCAGAGTATGTGCACTTGGCACTTGGAGACTTTAGACGCTGAGCCTGTCCAAAACATGGCCATCCCACTCTCCTATTCAGAAAGAGGTAACCTTTCTATCTTAGACTCCCTATTGACTCTCCAGAGTGTGGAACTTATTCATGAAAACTTAAGGGAAACTATAATCCTTGTAAAAGTATTGAACCAAAGATTTTTAACAGCAAGGGAGCCAAAGAATTGCATGGTTGCATGGTGATTGAAAGCCCAGGTAGGGGTGTTGGAGAATGCAGTCATTAACCCCCCCAAAATTTAAGGAGGCCTTGGAGAAGCAGGAACAAAGGCAAGACACAGTCCTGAACACTTTAGTGGGCAGAAGAAGACATGGTAGAGAACTGAGAGTATTTGAAGAATGGCAGATTGGGGGGTGTGGCTGAAGCCTCCAGTGTGAAGGGCCTTGTATGTAATTTGAGGTTTGTATTCTGTTCTGAAGGAGCACAAAGAATTTTGAAGCAGAGGAATAATTTGCATTTCCTCTGTCAGCAAGTTAACTCTAGAAGCGGTGTGGGGAATGGTGTGGAGCAGGCATAGCAGGGCCAGGACTCAGCTTACTTTTAAGGGCTCAGAGTGAGAAAATGGAAGGTAGCACTGATGAGACACAATGACCAGTGGCTATGGATTATAAAAGGGAAGAGCATAGGCTTCCCATTTGGGCTGCAAGGAGATAGTGATGCAAAATAGGGTTGAGAGAGTGTTGTGGTGCTGGACAGTTTATGTGATCCAGGTGGGAGACGGTGACTTCGGTTTGGGGCACAATGAATCTGAGATGTATAGGGCATCTGGGGGGAAATGTGTAGTAGGGAGTTTCAGGGCATGGAGTGGAGACCTGAGGTTAGATATCCACCTGCAAGGTTCTGAGTAAAAGCCATGGCAGCAAGTAAGATTGTCCAGGCGTGTACTTAGAGATTTGGGGTTAACACAACAGTGGATACTTTCATAGTGCCTACACATGTCAGGCACTGTTTCTGGGCGATGCTAACTGCTGAGGAATTAGCAGAAGACTAAGGAGGAGTCAAGCAGGTAAGAGAAGAGCCCAGAGGTTCTGCTTTAAGTAAGGAGTGTAAATAGTATGTTATAGAGAGGTCAAGGAAGTGACTGAAAGTGTCTATGTGATAGTTCAGTGAAGGGTGGCCTTCAGGGAGAGTCATTGTAGTGGCACAGAGGGGATGAAAACTTGATTATGGTAATTGAGGAGTAAAGGTGAGCTGAGGATATTTAGACTACTCTTACACAGTGTTCTAGGTAGCAAAAGGTAGAGAAAACCACAGACTTTGGGTTTCATCAAGGATAGTGTACAAAGAAGAATTAGAGTAGAACTTCCATTGCAATCCGTATCATTTTCTCCAGTGTGGTAAAGATTTGTAAATGCAGGAAAAGGAATATGTGGAAGAAGAGCAGCATTGAGACAGATACCCACGTTGGGTTTCTCCATTCCAGATCTGGCCAGGGGGTGTCCACCACCAGAATTCCAACAGTTGATGGAAACCAGGACCCAACTGTGGGAATGATTGTATGTGGGCATGAGTGTATGAAGTTGAGATCTTGAAGATCTTTAAATTGGTTTACCAGATAAAATCTGTCTTTTTTTTTTTTTTTTTAAAGATTTTGTTTATTTATTTGACAGAGAGAGATCACAAGCAGACAGAGAGGTAGGCAGAGAGAGAGAGGGAAGCAGGCTCCCTGCTGAGCAGAGAGCCCGATGCGGGACTCGATCTCAGGACCCCGAGATCATGACCTGAGCCGAAGGCAGTGGCTTAACCCACTGAGCCACCCAGGCGCCCCCCAGATAAGATCTGTCTTATCTTAACCTTTCCACTTGGGTTTACCTAGACAGTTGTTTGCATAGAATTGAACGCATGTTAAGTGACTTCTCTAAGTTTTGTCATGCTTAAGGTCATGAATAGGATTCCTAATAAAAAAAGAAGAGCTGTTTTAACCACATTATTAAGAGGATGAAGTACCTAAAATTTGTATTAAATATCCAAATGCTAATCCAGCACATGGTCTTGGGAGTCTTTTGAGGTCTTTTTTATTTTTACTCTATTATGTGCACAAAGACTCCTCCAACACTGAGGATGATGCCATCTTTCTAACGGTTTAAAAGAGCATGTGAAAAGTGGACACCCCTTTCTTTACTACCAGTGGAATTCCTTTTCTCTTTGGCACTGTTTTTTCCCTTCTGTCCCTGCGTTCTTAAGCTGTTTTTATGGGATCACAGACCCCCCAAAATCTAATAAAAACCTCTCACCTTAAGAAATGCATGCATTCGGGGCGCCTGGGTGGCTCATTGGGTTAAGGCCTCTGCCTTTGGCTCGGGTCATGGTCCCAGGGTTCTGAAATCGAGCCCCGCATCGGGCTCTCTGCTCAGCGGGGAGCCTGCTTCCTCCTCTCTCTCTCCCTGCCTCTCTGCCTACTTGTGATCTCTGTCAAATAAATAAGTCTTTTAAAAAAAAGAAAGAAATGCATGCATTCAACCTTTGGCATACAATTTCAAGGTGTTCATGGGACCTCCAAAGCCCATTTTTGGATACCAGCTTAAGAATGTCTGTCTCCAGACCTTTTCAACTCTAGAGCAGAGTTGACAAACACAGACCATAAGCCAAATCCAGTCTCTGCCTGTTTTGTACATAAAATTTTACTAGAAACAGCCACATTCCTTTGCTTATATTTTGCCTGTGGCTGCTTTCGTGCCTCGGGGGCAAGGCTGAGTGGTTGCCACAGAAACCATCTGGTGTGTGAAGCCTAAAATATTCACCATCTTATCCTTTACAGAAAGGCTTGCTGACCTCTGTTCCTGAGCCCTCAACCTCAGTTAAGTTTTTCCTCTTTAACCTCAGTTCATGAGGTAGTTACAAAACCAGAAGCTCTACTATATTTAACTTCTAAATGGAAAGTTCTTACAAGAGTAGAGTTCTGTTTTTCTGAGTACGACTTGAATGTAGAAGGATTCTGTGTTGAGTAACTTCCTTATTTTTCATCCAGATCCTGTCCCTGGAGGCTGTAATTTGGAGTTTGATTTAGATATTGATCCCAACATTTACTTGGAATATAATTTCTTTGAGACAACTATTAAATTTGCCCCAGCAAACCTAGGCTACGCAAGGTATGTCTATCTTCCTATCTCCTAAAACTGCTTATAGGACATGCGTGAGTAGCTGTTGTGTTGATTCAGTGAACTCCCCAGATCCATGGTTCTTTTTATGGAAATGGTTTAATTTTTTTTGGAACGGAGGTAATTTCAGTGTTGTAAGTAATAGTTCATCTGTCACTTACAATTAATATTGTCTTCCTCCATCCTTAGAAGAGCTAGATGTTGCGTTTCTGTTGTGAGCTTGGAAGTACATTTAGTTTCTGTAGAGTTTTGAATATAGAAAGCATTCTGAAACCATGAAACACCCTATATTTTTGTAAGGATTTTGTTATTTTAGTTAAAACTCTGCCTTAGTTTCTACTTTAATAGTAATGGTAGCTAACATTGAGTAACACTTGAATGCTGTCTGTGTATCATCCGTAGTGTTCTTGGTCACTGAATCCTGACAGTTTTCTTAAGAAGGGGTGGTGGTGCTTCTTTTACAGAGTGGCGCCTAAGGTCATTGAGATTAAGTGACACGCTCATTCCACACAGCTAACAAATGGCAAAGCTGGCATGTCCCTCCGGGCCTGACTAACATTAACATGTGGTTGTTTCACCATACTGCCCCTCAGTAGGTTCCTTTTCTTCATAATGCCAAAATTGGAATCAATGCAGAAGTTTGAAATTTGAGCTTTTGGTTCCTTTTATAGATGGGACATGCACCACAAGAGATTGATGTTCAGTTTTGTTGGTTGACTTTAGAGGCACAAATCCTCTGCCGTGTGACATTGGGACGGGCCGGGACTCTAGGTGGAGGTTGCTGTATGATGTCTATCAGTATTTTCTGCCCGAGAATGACCTCAGCCAGGAGGGTTTGCTAAAGCATCTGCAGAGGATGGCCGAGGTGCCTCAGGTGAAGGCCAATGCAATCAAGGTAAATCTGGTTCTTATCGTTTGTGTGGCCAAGGCTGTGGCACTATTGTCAGAGTCGAGAAAGGGAGAAGCTACCAGGAGCTTCTTTCTTTACTGTTTCCTTGGTCTTTCTGGGGTTCTCACTTTATTCTCTTTCATTCTGTTATCATATCTGTTATGATATCACTGTGCTAGTGATATCCCCAAGTAATGTTGGCTTTTGAGGAGGTGCATGTAAATTATGTTATGTTTTAATTGCTGTCACATACATGACCTGGTAATCTTCAGCTACAGATGGAAGTGATTTTTCTTTGTACTCTGGTAACTAATAGATAAAAACTTTTGGCAAGTATAAAAGTTATAGTGTCTTTTAAAAAACAAGGAGAAACTGTTTCAGGATATACACATTGTCATTAATATTTACTTATTTATTTAAAAGATTTTTGTTTTTATTTATTTTAGGGAGAGAGAGTGTGGATGTGCATGTGGAGAGATAAGATGGGTAGAGGGGCAGAAGGGGAGGGAGAGGGACCGGCAGACTCCGAGCTGAGTGCAAAGCCCCATGTGGGGCTCGATCTCATGACCTGGAGATCAGGACCTGAGCCAAAACCAAGAGTCAGCTGCTTAACCCATTGAGCCACCCAGGAGCCCCTGACATTACTATTTAAACCCAAACTCAGAAGTCTGACTTGAAGCAGAAGTTTTCTCTGACCTTTGGAACCCCTGTTAATTCTTGGAATACCAAGTGTGGGGTATGGGCCAGCAGCCTTGGCACCACCTGGGACTTTGTTAGAATTGTGGACTCTTTGGCTCTACCCTGACCTACTGAATCAGAAGTTGCATTTTTGAGGGCCCCAGGTGATTCCTATGCATACTAAAATTTGAGATTCATGCTGTAGATCATTTTTGCGGAGGGCAGGATTTATGTCTTAAAAAGTACCTAATAATATAGAAGTTCATCCTTCAGTCTAATGGTTTATGGGTAGAGTTTTTCTAGACTGCTCTGATTCTTCTAGAAGGTTGATAGGTTACCAGATTTTATAGGAAGCAGTGGCCTATGTGATTAGACTAGGCCCTCAGTCTGTTGCAGAGCAAGATCTCATTTGTCGTCTTGTCACCTAGGATGTCACGGTCATATGCTAAGAAGGAGCCTTACACAAGAAAACTCATTCCAAATTAACAAATTTGGAAGCTCTTTTGGACAAGTTTACTGGTTGTCTTTTTACATAGAAAGTTTTGAAGATCATTTTATTTTATTCTCACGAAGAATGTAAGAATTCATATACTTTTAACTTTCAGAGAAGAGTTAGATTTTGTATGCCAGAGTTGAGGGAAACCCTCGTTGACTAATGAGGGCATGTTGAAAAGAGTCAGAGCCTGTTTAAAGAGGCTTGCCCTGACCAACTTTGGGGCAGTTCAGTCATCAAAAAGAGTAATGATTGGTTATAAGTTTTGAATAAATAAAAATAAGTCCATACAAATACCAACGAAAGGGCGAAAAAAAGAGAAAAAGAAAACTCCTCAGTTGCCAACATTGGAGGAGACCAGGTTAGTCTGGAAATCGATATAGGGGAGGAATTTATGCTGTGTTTTCAAAAAGAGGCCCTGTAATTCATCCTCCTGGATGAGAGAAGGCTCTTCATGGAAGAGTGCCAGCCAGTAAATGTAGAAGGAATAATAGGATGAGAAAATCACTATATTCCACCCTCAGTGAAATAAGTCGGGCAAGGATCAGCAGGTGAATGACTGTTGGGAAACAGGATAGTCTCAGCATGCTTAGATTAATTCTATTTGCAAAGGGAAAACTTACTTTTGGAGTGAAATGATTTGATGGTCTGTTGGGTTCACTGGTAGTGGGTAGCTGGCCTTATGTGCTCATATGACTCCATCTGACAGCATCACAATCACCTGTGAAATGTTCTAGCAAAACATGTTTAACCTGAATTCAGTCCACTGGAGTTGCTGTTTATAGGATTTACACAGGGTTAAAGAATAAGTTGGACACCTTGAGCATATCCAGACTCTGGAATGTTCTATAAGACAACTGCTCTTTTTCTTTTTTTTAAGATTTTATTTTTATTTTTAAAGAGAGAACGTGAGCAGGCCGTGGGGGATAAGGGGCAGAGGGAGAGGCCAGAGAGGATCTTAAGCAGCTCCAGCACTGAGTGTGATGCCATCAAGGGGCTCAATTTCACAACCCTGAGATCACAACCTGAGGCTGAAGCCAGGAGTTGAAGGCTTAACTGCACCACCTAGGCGCCCCTTAAGATTTTATTTTTAAGTAATTTCTGTACCCAACCTGTGGCTTGAACTTACAACCATGAGATCCAGAATCACAGGCTTTACCAAGTGAGCCAGCCAGTTGCCCCTGTAAGATAGGTGCTCTGGGGGCGCCTAGGTGGCTCAGCAGGTTAAACAACTGACTCTTGATTTTGACTCAGGTCATGATCTCAGGGTCATGAGATTGAGCCCTATTTTGAGCTCTGCACTGGGCATGGAGCCTACTTAACATTCTTCTCTCCTTCTCCGCCCCACAATAAAAAAACAGAAGGAAAAAGACAACTGCTCTTAATCTCTTTAAGAATCATTGGTGGAGGGGCACCTGGGTGGCTCAGTGGGTTAAAGCCTCTGCCTTCGGCTCAGGTCATGATCCCAGGGTCCTGGGATCAAGCCTCGTATCAGGCTCTCTGCTCAGTGGGGAGCCTGCTTCCTCCTCTCTCTCTGCCTGCCTCTCTGCGTAGTTGTGATCTCTCTCTGTCAAATAAATAAATAAAATCTTAAAAAAAAAAAAAAGAATCATTGGTGGGGCACCTGGGTGGCTCAGTAAGTTAAAACCTCTGCCTTCGGCTCAGGTCATAATCCCAGGGTCCTGGGACCAAGCCCCATATGAGGTTCTCAGTTCAGCGGGGAGCCTGCTTCCTCTTCTCTCTCTGCCTGCCTCTCTGCCTACTTGTGATCTCTGTCAAATAAATAGATAAAATCTTAGAAAAAAAAAAAAGAATCATTGAGTGGTTGGGAGAGAGTGATGGGAAGGACTGTCCTAGGTATCGGAGGTAAACCGCATGCATTAAATGGTTGGATTTTGGTTAAGGGGGAAAAAGCTATGAAAGACATGGTAGGGGCATGTTTCTTCTATTACATATATTACCTCCCTAAAAACAACCTTTAAAATGGAAGGGTTTGTTTGTTTGTTTGAATTTATTTTTATTTGAGAGAGAGAGAGAGAGAGAGAGCATGAGAGGGAAGGTCAGAGGGAGAAGCAGACTCCCCATGGAGCTGGGAGCCCTATGTGGGACTCAATCCCGGGACTCCAGGATGGTGACCTGAGCTGAAGGCAGTCGCCTAACCAACTGAGCCACCCAGGCGTCTCTAAAATGGAAGTTTTGAAGTGAAGGACCACTGCATAACAACTTGCATGGAATGTTTTCTTATTGCAGAGTCTGTTAGACAAAGATAGCTGGGTCCTCTCCACAAGTTGTTAATAAACCCTTGTCTGTTGACAGTTCCGTAGCTAGTAGTAATAGCTAACATTTGTTGAACACTTACTCTGTGCCAAGCATTGTGCTAAGAACTGAGGAAAGAAGGACTAGGGAGCAAGATAAATGCAGTTCTTGCTGTTGTGTTGTTTACAATCTAGTAGATGATAGGAATTTTTTTTTATTTTGTCCTGATTAGTGTTTACACTTTATATCATATTATACTTAAATTGTTAACATTTGATGCTGTGCAAAAATTTTAGAAGCATTTTGTATAAGAACTTGCTTATATTAGCACATATAACTATAACTGTGTAGGACAGTTGAGAGAGCTAACTGGATTGGTATATATTTTAAGCAAGAATTATAATTTAATATCACCTGTAGGTGGGATTATAATAGAAGAGCTTTTTTAAAAAAAAATCTGAACACTAATGACATATTATTTTTGGCTTCAGGTGGTTACCCTAACAGCTAATGATAAGCCAAGTGTTTCCTTCTCCTCTCTCCGAGGACAAGGTGTCATTTATAATGTCATTGTTCGGGATCCCCTTCTCAATACATCTGCTGCGTATGTTCCTGTTCACACGTACGCTTGCCACTTTGAGGCCAAGGAGGGTAATTGTTCTTCCCTTGGTGAGTATGTGGATTTAAACTTCGAAAATTTCTTCTTTGGCTTTGCAGATCAAGTTCAACCAATCCAGAACTTAAAAAGATTAAAATGTGCTTTCATCTGGTCTTCATTCATTCAGCAAAGGCCTTTTGAGCCCCTCTGTTGTTCCAGTCTCTGTTTTAGGCACAGTGGAAGAAACAGACAAAATACCCACCCTCCCGGAGCTTATGTTTTAGCAGGGTGATGAGACAGACAAGATAAATTTGTAAAATATTCATCATGTGAGAAACTGCTGAGTGCTAAGAAGCAAGCATGAAGTAGGAAAGGTGGGTAGTAGCAAGTGACAGTGAGGGAGGAAGTTTGAGAGCGCTGGCCAGGGAGGCCCAGGTGGAAAAGCTAACCTTTGGGTGGAGACGGAGGCGCAGCGGGGAGCCCTGCACGCCTCTGGGCAGTAGTGAGAGCAGAGGGAACCAAGGCCCTCAGCAGGGAGCCTTCTAGTGTGTTTGAAGAACAGCAGGGAGAAGGGAGGCTGGGAGGGGGGAGAAGTGCAGCCTGCTAGGTCAAGGCGTGGGCGGAAGCTTCAATTCAGAGTGAAATGGAAAGGCAAGGAGGGTTGAAGCAGGGAGTGCCCTGATCTGGCTCTTGTTTTGATGGGATCACTGGGCTGCTTTTCTGAGAAAAGTCAGGGGCAAGAAGAGGAACAGATGGATCAGAATCTTGTGGTAATTTCCGGTGAGAGAGGACCGTGGTTTGGGTAGGATGGTGGTAGTGGAGGCGTGGCGAGATCATTCTGTGTGTGTGTTTAACATCTTATTCTGAAATAGTTTCACAGAAATGATGCAAAAACACAAAGAATTTCTGCATAATCTTTACTCATATTCCTCAAATGTGAACATGTTACGCTATTTGCTTTTTCTTCTTTGTAGTGAGCTAGTGTGCATGCTCTCCGTATGTATGTGCACAGATACTACTCTTTCTCTGAGCCACTTGAGAATAAGTTGCAGACAGACATTTTTCCCTTAAATATTTCTTTCTTATATAACCATAGTAAAAATGATCACATTCATAGAATTAACTTTGATGCAGTACTATTATTTAACCTATAGACGTCACTGAATTTCACTAGTTATTTCACTGATGTCCTTTATAAAAAAAAATATGGACATGTGTTGCATTTAACTGACATGTCTCTTTAGTCTTCTATAATCTGGAACAATTCCTTAGTCTGGTTTTGTCTTTTAAGACCTTGACCTTTTTGAGGAGTACAGGCTGACTTTTTAGAACGTCCTCCAGTTTGGGTATGTCTGATGTTTCCTCATGATTAAATTCACATTATGCATTTTTGGTGGGAATACAAAAAAGTGATATTGTAACCTTCTTAGGAGGCATTAGATACCTATTTGTCCCATGACTCGTGTGATAACTTTGAATATTCGGTTAGTGTTATGCCCGAGTTTTCGCGTCTGAGAGACCACCAACAAGCCAAGCACCGATGCAATCACATGAAGGTTTATTTGACAAGCTTAAGCTTGGGCCCAAGTATACCCCGCACAGCAGAGTAGGGACTTGGACCCAGAGCTTAGTTAAGGCAGGGGTATTTATGGGTGTTAACAAGAGGCTGGGCAGGGGAGAAAATTTACTAAAGCAGGGTGGGGGTTTCTGGAACCAAAGCACGGTGGGGCTTCCAGGAACTAAAGTAAAGTAGGGAAAAGTTCAGCCCTTGGGCACAGGGGTCTGAGATGGCTGTACTTACGCTAAGGCTAAACCTGAGATGGGACTCCACAGATAGGGGTGTTTCAGGGGAGTGCTGGAATAAGCTTTCCTGGAGTATGTTCAAGAACAAGAGGAAAGAAATTGGAGAAGAGTCCAGATAGCACTTTCCAGGAGTTTTGCTCTAAAGAATAAAGTCCATTGTGTTCAGGGACAAGGCTTCCTTCTTCTCCAGTAGAGCTGTATCCCATCTGTTTTCCATTGTCATGCTCAGGATCCTGGAGAGTTACAATGTAGGAAACCCAGGCAGTTATATGTTCTGCATTTTTCGCTGGTAGACTTAACCTAAGTTCCTCTAGACCCCTTCCCGTGAGCCCTTCTGCACCAGAGCCTCCCCCAATCCGAAAGCCCCTCTCCCCTGGGTTTCCATCTCTGTGTGTTAGCCGAGGAGAAAGGGAGCTCTGATCCTATTCCTTCAACCTAGAGTTGACTGCTCCTGGTGATGTTGGTCCTATTGTTGCTTTCATTTTCAAGCTTGATGTGTAAGAGGACTTTTTCCTGAGGTTGGAGTAGGGAGGAGGTATCCACATTGCCTTTTAATTAAAACCTTGGCCCATGTATCATAACCTAGGTGATACTGTGATGATTAAAGACTCTACTAGGACTGTATTCTGTCCTTCCAGACCATTCACCCCTTTGTCTTCATTGCCCCCCAAAGTGCCCCTTTTGTCTCGAGATTCTACTTATGAAACCTTCTGCCATCTGGTTTTTCCTGTATCATTTTTTTCCTGTTCTTTCCTGGTTCTGTGATTGGGGATTCCATTTAGTTCCTCCTTGTTGTCTGATATCATGGAAGCAAGCTAACTAACTGTGTGTCTGTTTTTATTGGGTTGGAAGATCTTGCTAACCTTGATGACTGTACTTGCTGGAAACTGCCACTAGATTTTCATTAGAAAAAAAACTATCCCAGCAGACTCCATGCTTGTGGTATAAAGATTAAATCATAGAACAGCGATCAGCCACAGTTCTGAAATAACCAGAATGTGGCATCTTATCTTTTGTTTCGTCTTTCTTTTGGGTGCTTTGTTCTCAGAAAAGCTGCTGCATGGGTACGTATCATGTCCTGCAAATTCTGGTCTTCCGCCTTGTGTTTTGTATTTAAATGTAGGTCTTCATGGTATCTCTATCTGAGCACTCTTAGGTGTTTTATGTGTTTTGATCTGTGGTAACATTGTAATATTTTTCACATGAGATTGTATAGGTGTTTTGTTCTTGTTTTTAGTTCAGGGATTATTTTCTTGTGTTTATCTCAAAGGAGGCATGACGGTGAATTTAGTGTATTTTTCTCTTTGGAAAGCTGTATCTTTTGGTTCACGTTATTTATATTTGAGTTGGTGACTATTAAGGGCCATGAGATTTGGGATTCGTTGGCATCATGAGGTATATTGTGCTTTATTGTTAGTTATAATGTTACATTTTTTTTCAGAAGCAATATGTGTAATGAATATGGGCAATAATTTGTTCATGTGTGACTTATGGTGTGGTACATGTTCTTTTATTTTAATGTGAGTTTCGGTTAAGATTTTTTATGATGAAGAACTTCAAAGAACCTTCATATACGAATTTTTCCAGCATTAACGATTTGATTCATGGTTTTGATTTCAGCTATATACCCACCTGGGTCCTGGCCTCCTAGCCCTCCTTTATTACTGTTTTGTTTTTTTTTTTTAATAGCAAATCTATGGCCATCATTTTGTTCACAAAATTTCAATGTGTGTGGGCACACTTGTGTGTATGTATGTGCGATATAGGCATAGTATCACTGACACAAGTTTCAGTGAAAAATACCAAAGACAATTCCCTAATACCATCAAAGTAACAGCCAATATTTACATTTTCCCAGTCATCCCCATTGTTTTTCCTTTTTTTTTTTTTAATTTGAATCAGGTTTCAGATGACGACTATACATTGTATTTACTTGATGTGTCTTTTAAATCTTTTAATCCCTAGTCCTTTCCATTGCCCTCTTTTCTTCTTGCAGTTTGTGAAGAAATGAAACTATTTTATGCACACACAATTCCCCAAGAATATGTCAAAAGTAGTGCTGTATGTCTTGTCAGGAAGCAGAGATGATTTGGTTCCTCTCTTGTTACAGTAGTAGCATTGATGGTCATTGCCCACATAAAACAATTTGTTAGGATGGCAAGGGTATTTCCAAAGTAGGTTTATAATTTATATGCTTATATTTGTACATGATATATTATAAATTAAAATAAGTGTACATACTATTGTCAGCGCCCTTTGCTTTGTTCATGAAGCTTTGTTCTAGTAATTAAATAAAAGGTTTGGATATATTACCCACTAAATTTTTATTATTTTTAGGAAGAGTATCAACCAAAGTGTTCTTCACCCTTTTTGCCCTGCTTGGTCTCTTCATTTGTTTTTTTGGACACAGATTCTGGAAAACAGGTATTACTGATGTAGTTGCTATTTACATGACTTCTGGGTTTTTTGCTTAAATTCTGCTGGGGAATTTGAATTTTAAGGAGGCAAAGCAACTGCTTATCTCTAGCTGTCTTCATAGATTTGTGGCTGGGTTCTTTTCAGTAAAGATTTTACTTAGTTACTTAGTTTAGTAAAGATTCTACTTAGTTTACTTAGTTCAGTAAAGGTTTTACTTAGTGCATTTTAATTTTTTCTTTTAATAATGGAGTATAACCTCCTTTTACTAAGAGGGGAACAAAACTGGATTTATTCAGTGAACTTCAATTGCTGGGTTGGCTAGCTGACTAAAAGTGACTGGGGTTGGAAATCAGGACATTTGTGTAAGAATGTGTGGATTTTGACATTGGTGACTGATGTGGTTTCACATACATCGAGCAGCAGGTCTGTGGTATATGTGTATTGAAATGTCTGCTTGGTCCTGGGAGGTTCAGACTGCAAATAGGAGCTCCACAATCTTCTCTGTGAAACCCATTTGGGGAGTGGGACACAGTAGTCCCCTCTTATCCATGGGGCATACTTCCCAAGTCTCCTGGTAGTTGCCTGAAATGATGGACAGTTCTTGAACCCTATATATATATATTTTTTTTCCTATCCATGCATACCTATGATAAAATTTAATTTATAAATTAGGCACAGTAAGAGAGTAACAATAACTAATAATAAATAGAATAATTATGGCAAGATGCTATAATAAAAGGTAGGTCAGTGTGATCCCTCGCTCTCAAAATATCTTACAATACAATACAATACAAGTGTCTTGTACTTGTCAGATGATAAAATGCCCATACGATGAGATGAAGTGAGGTGAATGATGCAGGTAGGAATTGCGACATGGTGTTAGGCTACTGTTGACCTTCTGTTGGAACCTCAGAAGGAGGTTCATCTGCTTCTGGACTGTGGGGTAACTGAAGCCATGAGAAGAAAAACCGTGAAGAGGGGGACTGCTAGATAAATTATGCTCACTGAATTGATTTGAATTTTGGGGCTGCCCTTTATGTAACAGTGTTGGCAATCACTAAAAAAAAAAAATCCTTATTCAGTAACAAGAACTATAACGGCATCAAGGAAAGAGTGAAAATAATACTGATCTCAAACTTCTTAAACTTGCTTTAATAAATTATGAATTGTGGGGGCGCCTGGGTGGCTCATTTGGTTAAGTGTCTGACTCCTGATCTCAGCTCAGATCTTGATCTCACCATCATGAGTTCAATCTGTGTTGGGCTCCATGCTGGGCCTAGAACCTACTTTAAAAAAAAAAAAAAATTATGAATTGAAATATGCAACTCCTTCATTATTATATTTTCTCCTTGATTGAGTAGAAAATATTCTGAAGAATGTTTAATTCCTCAAAGTATAGAATGATTCTATAACAAAGAATTTAATTGCTTAGCTATGGACAAGGTCCTGAAGATACTACTAGGTATTTTAATGAATGAAGACAGTGATTAATTATTCAGCCTAAACAAGAAAGGATGAATTAAGGAAGGTATAGAAGTTACTTAAAAAAAAATTATTTACTTATTTATTTATTTGTCAGAGAGAGAGTGAGTGAGTGCACGCACAAGCAGGGGGAGCAGCAGGTTTTCTGTTGAACAAGGAACCCGATGCAGGACTCGATCCCAGGATACTGGGATCGTGATCTGAGCTGAACACAGATGCTTAACAGACTGAGCCACCCAGGCTTCCCAAAAGTCACTTTTTACTTTGAAATATTTTGTTATTTTTCCTTACCTTTTGTTTTTGCTCATGTAACAAATTAAATCTATTGTGTAGTTTCAGATCAGACACAATGACAGGAGTATACCATTCTTGTTTTCAGTGGGAAGTACAAGAATATTAAAATGAGCTATGAAATTAACAGTTAACAACTTATCAATTGATACTGACCTCTATGCACTGTATCTAATAGTTAATACTTTAATACTGTATTCATTTAATATTTACTCCCAGCCACTTCTAAATTTTTCCTGTCTTTCAGGTGTATCTTAGAATGTCCTAATATGTGTGAATTCTGAATGCTTAAGCATGTATTTGTAGGTTTGAAATTTAAATTGCACTGTGAAAAGAATACCTAACCATAGCTTCTTTTTTTTTTTTTTTCTTCTTTTTCTGGTGGTTTGCTACTAGAATTATTTTTCATAGGCTTTATCTTCACGGGTTTCTTCTTCTACATACCGATTACAAGACTGACACTTCTTACGTATGATGGTAAGTGAAAATAATACAGTTTGGGAAGAAAGGGGTTTTGTTCATACTCCCCCTTTCTTTCTATAGTTTGAACAGTATTGTGTATGATAGCTTGTTATGTGTGTAAATAATGAGCCACTTATACCTGAAACAGCTTTTCTATGCTGCTCATTTAGACCTTCTCTTCTGGAATTTTTGTTTATTTATTTATTTGTTTTTAAGATTTTGTTTATTTATTTGACAGACAGAGATCACAAGTAGGCAGAGAGGCAGGCAGAGAGAGGCGGGAAGCAGGCTCCCCGCTTAGCAGAGAGCCCGATG
Source organism: Meles meles (assembly GCF_922984935.1). Classification (NCBI taxonomy): domain Eukaryota; kingdom Metazoa; phylum Chordata; class Mammalia; order Carnivora; family Mustelidae; genus Meles; species Meles meles. Next base: position 68,225,864 of record NC_060072.1, read on the forward strand.
CGGGACTCGATCCCAGGACTCTGAGATCATGACCTGAGCTGAAGGCAGAGGCTTTAACCCACTGAGCCACCCAGGCGCTCCTCTTCTGGATTTTTAATTTGCTTGGTGAATTCCGTGGTACTTAGGGAAGTGAAGGGCTATGTTGCTGTAGTCCAGCTATGTGGTATATTGAAGATACGAGATTTACAACAATCAAAATATTAAGATTTTCTTTATCTTCAAACACAACCCATCCTTTGTCACGTTTCGCAGAATGCTTATTGCCCCTTCTTCCTTAGCCCCAATTTAAGGGTTGTGCCAAGCCACACCTATCACTTGCCTGGGAGGTTTGGCTCACCTGCTGGTTTCTGCAGCTCTGACCAGCCTGTCCTTAGGGAAGGCCTCTCTGTGCCGGAGTCCTGACATCGTCTCAGTGCCTGACCCTCAGAAAGGCTAAGGCTGCCTCTGGCAATGGTTTCGTGTGTCTAAGGCATATGGTAGGAAAAGCTGCCTCTGGTCAAACAGTTCATCTTCTCCTTCCGTGCAGTTCGTCTGATTCTGACAGCCGTCGCTGGAAGCGTTGGTGGGATTCTCCTGGTAGCTGCTTGGTGGCGATTTGGAATCCTCCTGATTTGCATGCTGTGTGTTGGATTAGAGCTGGGCTTCCTCATCTCCTCAGTGACGTTCTTTGCCCTGCTGGGTAGGAGATGTGTAATGTTTTCTGCGTTCCGTTCACTGTTTGCAAGACCTCATTTGGGTTCTCTAGATGCAAATACTGCCCCATCAGGGACTTGGGGCCTTGCCTGTAGAGTTCTGGAAATTTCTATGGATGATGTGGCACTTGAGGGAGGGCCAATACAAAGTGACTCATGAGCACTGAAGCCCGGTGTATCCCACAGATGAGCTTGGCACAGCTGTGCTGGCAGCTGGGTTGGGAACCTGGTGCTTCATTCCTGGGTTGTCTTGTACCCTGACCTTCACTCCCGCCACCTGCCAGACTCCGGGCGTTCTCACATACCTACTAAAGGGTGGCAGCATGGGATGGTTCTGGTGATTTTTTTTTTTTTTTAAGTAATCCAGTTTCTGTCAGTTTTAAGAATGTGGTTAACTTGTAATTTAACTATCTTTTGTAGGGTTGGAGAAATTTCCCTTTATCCTTCTAAGGTTCTTCATCTGGTCTAATCATTAAATTAACATAAGATAGATGAACAAAAGGACAAATTTAATTTTGTATGTATAGGAGCCCCTTAAAAATATGGGCCCAAAGGCTGTCCAGCAGCTGAGGCTTCATTGTCATCCTAAGCTAAGGAATGGGGTAGGCGCCTGGGGTTTGCAAGGTGGGGAGTTCAAGTCGCAAGAAAAGAAGAAGAGCAGACGTGTGGTAATCGGGTGTTTGCCCTCTCAGGCAGGTGAGCATCTCAGATAAAATAGTATCATGCGTAGTGGCTCTCTTTCTGGGTCAGGCTCCCTGTGTAAATGCTTGTAGGCAGCTAGTGAAGCAGTTAAAGTTTTTCCTGACTCTGCTGGGTCCTGATTGCCTTCAACTCAAAATAATCCACATACCAAAGTGTACATTTTAGAGTGGCATATTCTGTCCCCTTCCACTTTGCGGTTGTATAAGACCTTAACGTTTCCTGATTGTTGTCAAAAATACAAAAAAAAAGAGTATATTCTAAGGTACTCTGCTATACTATTTCCTTTTTGTGATAATGTTCTTCTGTTATGTATATCAACATCAGATTAAAGTTGATGGAAATGTTACATATAAGAACTATCTCTTGAGGCTGTCATCTCTTGAGCACACATGATATAATTTACAGAGTGTGGTTGGCTCTCTGAAGATATTTTTTTCAACACCAGAAAGAATTGACAAGCGGTGTGTTTACTGTCCATCCCAAGTCCCTTTGTTCTGATTTTAGCCAGACCTACAGTCAGGTTCATTCTCACAGGCCCCCTTGCCGGTAGCTTTTTATCTAGATTGATACAAAGTAACAGTGTTTAGATTTGTCTAAAGGATAGGTTCACAGGGACATTTGTTGAAAATGCAGATTCAGGGCCCTACTCCCTAAGTGCTAAATGAACTATTTAATGAGCTCCCTTCCCTTTCTTTGCCAGTGCTTGGAGAATGGAGGCATGATTGGTTCAAATTTTTAATAGTTAATGTGTTTATTTGTGAACTGTCTCATTGATGAAGGGCAGTTAGGGTGACTGTCTCCAGTGGGTGCAAAATCCCATTTTTTAAGCATTAAAATTTGAAAAATACTGGCGAACCTCTCAGATCTAATGCAGTCACTACTGTTTTGACCTGATGATGTCAATCGCAAAGAGCTTATGCTCTGAAAGGGTCAGTCTTCACATGCCTGCGTCACAACTACTCTTTTTAATACTTGGATTTCTTGACTTTTTTTTTTTAAAGCTACACGTTTAATTTGTGAAGGTTAATGCAGTTAAACTACAGAATATGATCCATAAATTCACCTCCCTGCAACCTGTTGCAGTTTACTTTCTGAGAATGTGGAGTCCCAAGGTCACATCTTACTGTGGAACTCTCCCCCTCTTCCAGGATTTCTGGGTCTCAACATATGGGCCACCTCCAGCTGGACTGCATGGTGGTGCCAGTATCAGTATAACTGTCCAGCTTATGTTCTCGCTATTTAAATGTAAGGGTTTAGCAGAAGCTCAGGCAAGTGGTTAGCCCCTGTCTTTCCTGATCTTCCAGGATGCAGGGCCTGGGCAGGAAATTTACTGATGACAAAAATCTAGTGAATGGATTTTGCTGCTCATACTGGGTAGGAGTTCATATAGTTAGCTCTGAATGCCATTTACTTGCGCTTTTTACTTTTCAGTACAAAATCATAGAGTGATAGAAACATAGAGCAAGGAAGGATGATACGGAGCTTAGACACGAAATAGTTCAATCTTCTCATTTTATAGGTTAGGAAACTGGGCCCTAGTATCACGGCTAATGAATGGAAGAACTTGGACTAGTCCAGCCTCTTCTAAGTTTTCTAGGGAATAAAAGCAGAGCATTTACCTGCTTGATTTTCCTCCCACTCCTTAACCTTCTAAGACACATCCTTCAAAGGGGATTGTATTGGCAGTTAAATGAAGAAAGTCAGAATTCATTTCTAATTGCCAACCTGTTCCCTGGTGGTCATAATAAACCTTCGATGTATGTCTGTGTTTAGATGTTGAGAAAATGAAATTGAACTTGGTAAACCTGCTGTTAACTCTTGCTTTCTTTTTGCAGGAAACCTGAAGATTTTTCAGGACGATGGTGTGTTCTGGGTGACCTTCTCTTGTATAGCTGTTATCATTCCAGTAGTTTTCATGGGCTGCCTGAGAATAGTGAGTGTTTTCATCAAGTGGGATTTATTCATGCTACTGTCCCGGGCCTTCGGTTGCTGTTCACTTACTGCATCATTTTGCATGTTTTATTTACTAGGGAGAGCTACGTGAGAATCTTTAGGAGATGATGAATTTTAAATAGTCTTGTTACTGTGAAAGCAAGAGAAGTTCTGATTAAAATTAGCATACAGTGCTTTTTTCATCAAGTGGGGCAGGTCACCGCTGTCCGTATGCTTTGAACTGTGGGAGCAGAGAGGTTGGGCTCATGTAAATACACAAGTGGATGGATTGTTCGTTTCAGTGGTCTCTCCAGATGGAGCATTCTTCGTCTAGTTAGACTTTATTAATGAGGTTCTTCCCCAGGAAAGACATTTTCTATGACGAAAGTAAACCATGTTTTAAGAACGCACTGTGGGTATCAAAGGTGGTTGTCAGTTTAACCTTACAGGTAACCTTTATTCAGCTCTGACACTTGACCCCGTTTCCTGTGCCCTGAGGGAGCAGAAGTGAGTCCCTGTGAGTGGGGAGGTTTAGAATCCACTCCTTGTTCTGCCAGTGGCGACGCCTAAACACTCGTACTCTTCCACAGCTGAACATACTGACTTGTGGATTCGTTGGCTCCTACTCGGTGGTCTTGGCCTTTGACAGTTACTTGTACACAAGCCTTTCTTACATCACTTTGAATGTACTCAAGAGAGCACTCCACGCGGATTTCCACGGAGCTTTCACCAATGTGCCTTTTCAAACTAATGGTAAGACTAAATCCGAGTACACTAGCCCACTTGTGCTAACAAGAACACTTGGTAACTAGATTGAAAGAAGGTTAACTGGACAAGAGGAGGAAACTCACACTATACAAATGCTATTAGTCTTCTGTTTATGTTCACTTATGATCACAGGAGCAAAAAATTCAAATTTGTAAGGAGGTTGATGTTCATACTTCTAAAAATCTTCTAAATGAACTTTGTTAAGAAATTTCTCAACCAGGATTACTCTGGTTACCTGGTCAATTTCCAGTTGGGGTGGGATGAGAATGACAGTCTGATTTTTAAAGTTATTCCTTTGTTTTGCTCCTTTAAAGAAACATGTAATTTGCTACTTGAAAGAGAAAAAGTGATTTTCAATCAGTAGGTGTTATTGTTTCTGCAATTTTAAGATTCTACCCATTAAAGCTTCTCCATTAACTTTTTGAAGAAAAAAGTACTAAATTAGATTACTAAATTACTAAATCAGATATTCACAACGTGTGGGATGTATTGTTTCAGAAATGTTAAAATATGGTAGATGGAAAAGCATGTCTTGGAACTGAAGATCTATAAGCATAGTCCTGATTGCTGTGAATATTTAAGGGCAAATCTTTCCCTCTACCATCCTGAGCCTGCCCTCACTGGATAAGAGGTTGATGGTAGAGACCTTGAATCCAGGTGTCTTGCAAGTTTTACATACAAAACAATATTTTGTCCAGCCTTTGCCAGCAGCTCAGTTAGTCTGTTGAACTGTTGAAACTTCTGTACCTGCTCTGCATGAAGGGGGTGGCCCCCGCATTGAGTGGAATGGGAGAAAAGAGAGCAGAGTGGCGTCTCATGTTCCGCACATGTGTTCTGCAGATGTGTTCTGCACATCTCATGATGTGTGTTTGTGGGGTATAGCTGGAGGACTAGACTGCTTTCTCCCCACCCCAGCCCCAGGAAAACACAACAACAACCACGCCTGTGGGCACTGGTCATAGAGTATTAGAATTCCAGGGATCCAAACAACGGATTTCTTACAGCCTCTCCGGACTTTCAAGGGCCTGTAACAGAAAATTCCCATTTTAAAATTTAAGACTGTAGCTTCCTTATTCATTCCTCAGTTGTAAGTGAGGAAATACATGTTTGGCCAAACTCACCAGAAAGTCTAATATTGCTGATAAAGAATGACACAGATTTAAACTCTGAAAGGTTAAGTGTTAGAGCTCTTTTAGGTTGTGGAATACAAGAGTTCAAACTGCTTTTCTGCTGTTTTTTTAGACTTTATTATCCTGGCAGTATGGGGGATGCTTGCCGTAAGTGGAGTGACATTACAGATTCGAAGAGAAAGAGGGCAGCCACTTTTTCCTGCCCACCCGTACAAGTTATGGAAGCGAGAGAGGGAGCGCAGAGTAACGAACGTTCTGGACCCTAGCTACCACATCCCTCCATTGAGAGAGAGGCTCTACTGCCGACTAACCCAGATCAAAGAACTCTTCCGGAAGGAACAGCCAGCTGGAGAGAGAACACCCCTGCTTCTGTAGATGCCGAAAGGCTTGGTCAGTGTGATCTTGAAGTACAAGTCAAGTGTTGCCCCAGCTTTGGTGTGTATGCCCAGCCTGCTTCAGCCATCTCCAGTGCAAGTCTGAGAAGAAAGCAGGCTTTTGTGTCTATCTGTGCTTTGTACCATATTGTGGTGTCCTTACTGATATATTATCAAAAGGTACCCTTCTTTCGTTTATTTTTAATTGTGGTAAAATTACACATTTACTGTATCAATCATAAAGTGCATAAAGTGCATAAAGTGTATAGTTTAGTAGGCACTTTGTTTTTGCCTCTTATTGCTTAAAATGCTAATTTAAATACTAAATTATGTCAGTTATTTGAAAATAGGTCAACTTATATAGATAATAAAACTTTGATATGGATATAATGGCCTCTTTTTTTTCTTTAAAGGCCCTTAAAGGAGTGTTGACATCTCATTTCCAGTTTAAAGTGCATTAGAATTGTTTCTTAGGGAACCAGTTGGCTCCTACCCCAATCTGTAGTCCCATAAGTAAGGAAACCTTTTACAATTTGCATTTTGTAGTTCTTTCTGCTAAATTGGTTGCTGTTAGCATTGATGTCAAATACAGGTTTCAAAAATTTTCTCTTTTATATACTTTGTACCATCTGTGTTTTAGTGATGAGGGAGTCAAAAAGGAATCTGGTAATTTAAAGGAGCTGTTTTGAATTAGGACCTTGGATTCTGTAAGCAAAGTCCTTTCAGTTTTGACCCTTTTCCTCCACAAGCAAGCACATGGATGCCCTGCACTGCATACCCACTCCTCATGGCCTTTTGTCTTAACTGTCAGAGAGGCTGCTTCTGGTTCTGCTGTGGATTGTAAGCTGGGGACTCTGGCATGCCTGAGTCATAGTGACGGTGCTTGTTGTTGGTTGCATATACATCTGTGAGTTAACCACTATTTAAATGATGCTGCTTTTCACAGTTTTTTAAAGTACAATAGATTTCTGAAGTTTCAGGTAACTGGAAAATTTTCAGTTTTTGCATTTAAAAGTGTTTTAGAAAGGCTGAAACAAAGTGCAGACATACAAAACTAACCATTTTTGAGTTGCAAAATTAAACACAGGTGTTAACTATTCTGTAATCCTGTTTATATTAACTTCAATAATACTTACTTGAAATTTTTTTTTAATCCCTTTAGGGCTTCTGACTTCTGTCATATCTTTGCACATTCTAACAAAGTTCTGTGGAATGTTTGTGAGTTATTTTCCATACCATCGAAATGTATTGCCACTGAAGACTAAAGACAGCACACTTTTTTGGAGGCTTGAAACAAATTGTTTAAAAATTTTCATAATTTGAGTAATAAAGCCAGTTTGTATAATTTTTTTAAATAATAAATGTTTTGAAAAAATGCGAAAAAGTCTCATTAAATTTTTTAAGATTTTATTTTTTTTATGACAAATCACAAGTAGGCAGAGAGGTAGGAAGACAGCGAGCCAGGGGGAAGCAGGCTCCCCGCTGAGCAGAGAGCCTGATGTGGGGCTTGATCCCAGGGACCCTGAGATCATGACATGAGCCAAAGGCAGAGGCTTAACCCACTGAGCCACCCAGGTGCCTCATAAGTTTTTATAAAGTTTTTTGACAACTCTATTTGCATGATAGCAATAAAGACATGATAGAAGTTTCATAGGTATAAAATGACTTCATCTGGAGAATTCAATCTTTATCTTAAAAATTCAGTTTAAGGGGCACCTGGGTGGCTCAGTGGATTAAGCCTCTGCCTTCGGCTCAGGTCATGATCTCAGGGTCCTGGGATCGAGCCCCGCATCGGGCTCTCTGCTCCGCAGGGAGCCTGCTTCCTCCTCTCTCTCTGCCTGCCTCTCTGCCAACTTGTGATCTCTTTCTCTCTATCAAATAAATAAATAAAATCTTTAAAAAAAAATTCAGTTTAAGCCTAAATGAAACAATAGGAAATGAAGGAAATCTGAGGCAGTGTGTTAACATTTATATCCCTTGTTAGAAGGAAAGCTGGTATCTTTGGTGGATTAATTCGTGTTGGTGTCCTTAGCACTTCAGGCTTGTCCAACTGAAGAAAAGTAAAAAGTAGTAGTATCACCAGAAAATTCATTATACTATTCCTAAAATGTTTTAGTTCTGATTAACCTGTTACAGATTAGCTACCAGGTTATCAAACCACAGCAGTTAACTAGTGCTATGTAGAAAGTTGGGAGAGAAAATGGACTCTACCAAGGAAATTAGACCAGGTACAGACCTTAGAGATCATGTGATCTGACCCGTAATAACTGAGGAAATGATTGACCAAGGAGTCAATTAAGTCACTATTATCAATAATAGTGTCCAGATCAAAATTTGGGATACCTAATTTTCATCCAAATGTGCTTTATACTGTATCAGAATGAAAATATAAATCATTATTTTCAGTTTTTTTCTGCTGGTGAATTGGTGACCACACAGTGAGAAGGCAGCCTTCTGCAAGCAGAGGAGAGGCTTCAGTGGAAACCAACCTTGCTCTTGGACTTCCCGCCTCCTGAATGGTGAGAAAATAAATTTCTGTTGTTTAAGCCACTCCGTGTATGGTATTTCATGGCAGCCCTAGCTAGAAACTAATACACTTTAGAAATCATTTTACCCTGATTGTTGATTGAAAGACTTCTGGGCAATCTGGCCACTGTGATCATAAGGCCCACTCTATGAAGTGGAGGTAGAGAGGGGCTCAAGCTAGTGGAAACTTGGGCTTACCCCGGGACTACCATATAATCATTACACTGGGGAGGTTGGCAGATCTGAATCAGGCTGTATGAGCAACAACAAGAAACCCCCACATACAATGATAGTAGTTTTTACTTTGATCTCACTTTTACTTATTACATGAATAAGTGTTGAATTCCTAAGTGCCAGGCCGTGCCTTGGGTACGAGGAAGGAGATGGCAGAATATACTGGCATGGCCCCTGCTTCAGGTTTCGAGTGTGATGAGACAGGTACTGGAGTAGTTACCCAGAGGAGGTACGATATGCAATGAAATTTAAAATGGACAAGGGGATGGAATCCGGGATGCTAGGGGAGAATTCCTTGAAATGACACTGAAGCTGAAATTGGAAGATGAATAGGAGTAACCAAACCACCAGGAGGCTGCGTGCATTCCATGTAGTGGGGTTGAAACCATAAGGAGAAGCTTCAAGGCCTTCCCTTCTCTGTGAAGAGCCCCCAGGGGAGTCTCTCCCTCTCCCCACCAGTCCTTGCAGCCCTTCACTTTGGTGCTTGGTGGGGTCAGCAAGCCCATTCTCAGCTTTCCACATTTTGATCCAGAAAGGATTTTTTTTTTTTTTAAATGGAGATGTAATTGACCTCCCACAGTATGTAAGTTTAAGGTACAGTATGTGGATTTGGTATATTGATGTTATGGTAGGATTACCACCATAGAGTGAGCTGATGCCTCTGTCATGTCACATAATTATTCTTTTTGTGGAAACAGGATCCAGTCTCTTGGCAGCCTTGAAGTTTGTAATACAGTAGTGTTGACCATAATCCCTAGTGCATTTGAGCTCCAGATTTTGTCTATTAATTGAGTTCATTCCTTCCTTAAATAACATTTCCCCAATTCTCCCACCTCTAGCTGCTTGTAACCACCATTTTTGGGGTTTTTGAGATTCCACGCAGAAGTGGTATCATCTAGTGTTTGTCTTTCTCTGGCTTCTCTCACTTGGCATGGTTCTCTCAAGGTCCATCCATGTTTTTGGAAATGGCAGGATTTCTTTCTTCTTCACGGCTGAACAATGTTTAATTATAGATATAAATACACACACAAACCCCCACATCTTTATCTGCTCATCCATTGATGGATGCTTAGGATGTTTCCCTGTTTTGGTTATTGTGAATAATGCTGTGAATAAAAATTAGCCATTTTCATAAGATCTTACTTTTCATTTCCTCTGGCTATATTCCCAGAAGTGGGATTTACTAGATCGTATGGTGGTTCTGGTTTTATTGTCCGTCTTCCTTGTTAAATTTTACCTATAATATAAAACTGCACAGAGCACACCTTGTCTTTTTGTTTACCTTTTTCTTTTCCTCCCAAGACCCTGGAATTTAGCAGGTGTTTCCTGGCAGGTGGGTCAGAACACTTGAGTGATCTGCAAGCTGTGGTCATCAAATTCTTTCCTTCTGTTCCAGAGTCCTATTAATATACCTCTATATAAGTATAATATACCTACTCCATCGCCCCCAGGGTGAATTCCTTTCTTTGGAAGGAGGTTAAAGGATGGCCATACCAACCTTTTTTTCTTTGTAGTTCTTAGGGGCTAGAAGGCTTGTTCACCTGAGGTTCATGGCTCCTCCTCCTAATGGATTCCCTATTGTCCATACTGGCTTGTGTGTTATCCGGCCTGCCTGAACTTGTGGTGAGTGCACTGGGTAGGGCGTGGATGCCTGTGTCTGGGAGCTTTAAGGAAGGGGGTGGAAGATTAGAAAGTGATGCAGATGGACGAAGTAGTTGAGACACATTAAGTGTACCTTTGCTTCCAAGTTTTCCAGTCAGCAATCGAACTGGACCTCAACACCTTTTAAAAAAAATTTAGAGAGTCGCACAATGACACGAGCAAGCACATGAGCATGGGGAAAGGGCAGAGGAAGGAGAGAATCCCAAGCAGACTCCTGCTGAGTGCAGGGCTCTATCTCACAACCCTGAGATGACATGAGCCAAAACCAAGAGCTAGACCTTGGTTGGACTGAGCCATTCAGGAGCTCCAACACCTTTTTAAAATAAACCAGCTGCTTTATTTAGAGCAGGAGACCATCCATAAATCAAAATTGCTTAACACTGAATATATGTATTGCTAGGGCTGGGCCTAGGGTTCTAGAGGACTATTTTCATGGACAGAATTAAAACAAAATTCTCTGAAAACAAAACAACTCTCATCTTGCTTATTAATGCCTGAAGGTTTTGGGGCACCTGGGTGGCTCAGCCAGTTAAGCATCTGCCTTTGGCTCAGGGTCCTGGGATGGAGCCCCGGGTCGCGTCTGGCTTCCCTCCTCAGTGGGGAGTTGGTTTCTCCCTTTGCCCCTCCCCATGCTCATACTGTCTCTCTTCCTCTCAAATAAAATCTTAAAAAAAAAATGCCTGGGGCGCCTGAGTGGCTCAGTGGGTTAAGCCGCTGCCTTCGGCTCAGGTCATGATCTCGGGGTCCTGGGATCGAGTCCCACATCGGGCTCTCTGCTCAGCAGGGAGCCTGCTTCCCTCTCTCTCTCTCTGCCTGCTTCTCTGCTACTTGTGATGTCTCTCAGTCAAATAAATAAATAAAATCTTTTAAAAAAAAAAAAATGCCTGAAAGTTTTTCAGCACACGCTAGTCTTCCATTTCACAAGTAGAACTACTCTTCTTGCAAACCAACTCCCTCTCCTGAATTCCTTCAATGATATATACCAGTGATTCTCTACTGAATTTTCTCCTGAATGATGTTTTTACACTCTTATATTCTATAGGTCTAGAGTCTGCATGACAAGGAATAAAATTATTATAAAGATTTTTATTTAAATTCAGTTAGTTAGAGATAGGTCTTAAAATGAACATGTTCTCAAAGTTACTTAACATTTGAGGTATTCATTCACTTGATCTCACATCAACCATTGATTTGGTAGCACTGAGTATTTGACCACTGAGTGGTGCTGAAATCTAATATGAAGCTGATACATCCTTGGCATTTTCAAGTAGCCAAGGGCTAGCCCTATTCGTCCTGAACTGTCTGTACAGACAAAAGCAATTTGCTGAGGCTTGGGCTTATGCAGTGACAGGCTCTTGGAACCCAGAATCTAACCAGCTTTCCTGTTTGTTAGTTTTATAGAAAGCTGACAATGTAGCTTTCCTAGCAATGTCTGATACTCAACAGGTGTATATCCTGTGCTTCAAGATTAGAATGTATTTACTCTGGGTCTAGTTCTACCTACTGTACTGATTTCAACATAGTGAATTTTCTGACGGCTTTAGTTATTCCAAAGCCATAGGTTTACGTTTTGCCTTTTATGTGAGTTTAATCCTTTATTCCTCATATGGCAAAAAAAACTTGCAAGGGTTATCATTAACTGAAAAAAAAAACGCAACTGAGGAACCAAGGTGTAGTTGAGATTCCAATTGTGTGTGGGTGTATGTTTGATTAAGTTTTTCTGATTCACAAGAAACTTGTAATTACCTCTGGGAAGAGACTGACTTTGAACTGTAATATTTTCTGTATGCTGGATTTTTAACCGTATACATTTATTTTTCCTTTATGTAAAAGATAAATTGTAACAAAAAGGAACATAACAAACTCTTGAGAATTTATACACCGGAAATAGGTACAGTACATAAAATATGTACATAGATGTTTAGGAAGCATTGTTTTATGTTAACAAAAATTGAAAACAGTCTGAATTTCTATCACTGGGAGAAATAGTTGGATAAATTATGACATCTATACAAAGACAGTTTGGTTTTCAGGCAACAAAGTTTTTTGTAGCTAAGTACCTAGTGTATATAAAACAATGGAATTAGAAGTATACAGATGTTATTTGCTTCTGGACATTTCTCCCTATGCCTTTCATTTTTACATAGTTGTATGTGCAATTTAGTATTAAGGTTTCTGTTATGCAAATTTAGGTACATGTTTTTGTTCCTGTTGCTAGAATCTTTAAGCCGTAGTATATAATAAACTGCATTGGGCAGATGTTGATTGTAAATTAATACTTGACAAACTATTTCCCCATTTTATGATATTTATGTTGAATCTAATTTGTTCACTCTAGCACCTACCATAATGTGTGTTAACCAGGGCAACAGTGGAGATGGTGAGAAATGGTAGGATACTGATATATTTAGAAGGGAGGGTCAATAGGATTTGCCAATGAATTGGGTGTAAAATATAACAGGAAGTAGAGACGACAATGCCACCAAGGTTTTCGGCTGAAAAGATGGAGTTATCATAAGCTGAGATGGCTGGACAGTGAGACTGCTTTGAGCATGTTGAGTCTGAGATCTCTCTTTGATAGTTATACTTGAAGGAATCTGGAGTTAACGAGAGGTTTAATGAGAGCTGTAAAGCTGGGAGTCATCAGCATTATAGGTGGTATTTAAAGTCATGAGATTGGATGAGATCACCAAGGAAGTGAGTAGGAATAGAGTAGAAATAAGGACTGAGCCCTGGGGCTCTCTAATTTTAAGTCAGAAGAAAGAACAAAAGCAGCCACAGAGGTAAAAAGAAAGCCCCTTCCAATTCCAATTAGAAATTAATCTTCATCGCTGTTTAACTAAAAATTGACTCCTGTTTTACTCTGACCATCAGAAAAGGTGGAGATCACCAAAATTGAGTTAATGATCTATGATCTTCCAATCATTGAGGCAATTTAGAAATAAAATACTTTGCAAGTCATCCTTATATAAAGGAGATAAATTTGAGCAGATAATACTTCATCTGTAAGGTTGTATAAATTGGTTTTTTAGAATTGTAGTGGATAGATGATAAATAGATACTGTTTTTTAGGGTTGCCATAACAAATCACCATATGGGGTGGCTTAGTAGAATTTTATTCTCACAGTTCTGAAAAATTAAGAAGGCCAGAAGTCTGAAATCAAGCAGGGCTGGCCCCTTCTGGAGGCTCTGAGGGACAATGCATTCTATACCTTTCTCCTGTCTTCTGGTGGCACGGTGTGGCCCCAAGGCCTGCATAACTCTCCGCCTATCTTCACATGGCTTTCTCCTCATGCGTCTGTTTCAAATATCCTTGTCTCTTATAAGGACACCAGTCACTGGATATAGGACCCATCCTAAATCCAGGATAATTTTATCCCAAGATCCTTAAATTTGCAAAAACTTAAATTATGGTCACATTCACAGGTACAGGAGATTAGAACCGGGACTGGACATACCTTTGAGGGGACACTCTTAAACCCACCATATACAATAAAAAGGCTTAGAGGATAAGGAATAAGTTGCTGGCCAATTCCTAAGAAATACAGATATAAGTTGTTGCTAAGTACTAGTTTTGTGGTAAGAGATGAGATGCCATTAAAAAAAACCTGTATGTAAGGATAAATGTAAGCATTGTTCTCAAATTAACTTGGAGACCATATCAATTTCAACCATTTGTCTTTATTGATAAAATGGCTCCTATGCAGTACACACTCTTAGACATAAACTTGTTTTACTTTAAAAAAAAAAAAAAGTATGGATCGAAAACTGTTGCTATATAGTGAAGTAAATGTCTTTAAACAACAAGATCTTAAAATTATATCCAAGTAAGAAGACCAATAAATTAACTTTTTTATAAAAATAACTGTCAAGTAACATTTTGTAACAGAGCTGCCTCAATGAATTGCCTCAGACTTAATCTCAACTGTGTAGTTTATTTTCTTTAATTCTAACTTGGGATAAAAACTGTATGAATGAATGTGCCACCAAATTAACAGATACTTCCCCCCAAACCAATAGAAAAGTTTAAAATAAAAACTGTCATTTATAAAGTATCAATTAAGGCCTCTGAGAATCTGTTCCATGTTTGGGCCATTAGCCCCTTTCAGTCAGCCCCATCGACCCTACTCACCCCAAACTTAGGATAGAAAATTCCAAGGTGAAAAGTAGTTTTGAATTTAGTCAATATATGAAATTATACACAAAAATTACCATGTCCAAAAGTGGAATTTCCTATTGTGCTAATTTAATATAAATGAGTATATTTAATCCTATGTGACATTTTTCTTTTAACCTTTTATTCTATAATCACAAAATAAGAAAAATTTAGATTTCAACCGATGTTAAAGTACATTTATGTCTAGTGGCTTTTAAAAATTTACATACTGGATATATATTTTGTAAAAAATAAATACTTATAAATCCATAGATTTCCTTCCCCCCACCCCCTTTGACTGAGAGGTTATAAGAAAAATCTTACAGGTTATGAGGACCAGATAGAGCTTAAGAATAGATCCAGAAAACAATTTTTTTTTTGAAATTTTAACTTACTTCCTATATCTCTTAAGAATACAGTAAAAAAAAAAAACTCTTAAAAAAGGGTTCAGTGAGGCAGAACAATTCTTAATTTACTCTGAAATTACCTATGCTGTATCAAACATTTCAACTCTTTTAGCTAAGAGCTACATAACATCCTTAAAGATCAACCAGAGAAGAGAAGAATCTCATCTTCATTATTGATTTAGAAACTAAACTTAAATCTTTCAGAGGAGTAGTTTAACCTACTAATATGTCTAAGATCTTCTTTCTTAGAAAGTAATATTCTTTCTCTTTCATTCCTGAAATATTTCATATACTTAAGCAACTTATGGACAATTGTTAGCTATTTTAACTATGGCAAGTTAGCTAAAATTAAATCACCTCTTGTTTATAGTGCATATAAAACATACCTACGGCCTTGCTAACTGAATTTTCTTTGACAAAAATTTACATTTATGGGAAGGTAGACAGGCAATCATTAAAGCTGAAGTCTCATGGTACGTAAAGCTCTCTGTTAACTCTGATGCCATACAAGGAGGAGAAATAAAATTTAGTATGACAATCTTTCTTCGTAAACTGTGGCAAAATGTGAATAATTTCATGAACTCCCAAACATTTACTGAGGATAGTGATGCTTATCCCAGTGTCATCCAGAATGCCACCTGCACTGCTGGAAGCTATTGACAGTTTAGCACTCAGAGTATCTTTAGTTTGTTCACCAATTAGCAAAGTTTCTATTTTAAATTTTATTTTGGAATAAAGTCTATGACCATTAACTATGCACTTTTTTGTTGCTATCTCAAGAATATCATTGCCAGTGCACTGTACATACTATAGAAAAAAAATAAACCAAAGGGTAGCTTGAGACAGATATTTCTGTTAATTCATTCACTTTAGTAGACCAGTCCCGGTGACCATTTAGAGCCTTGTAAGAAGCTCACAAACTTACAGGCTCTTCAGCTCTTCCTCAGACTCAGGTCACTATTGGTCACTAATGCTGACAAAGATGAACTTTCAGACATATCATCCTTCCTAAGGTTCAGAAATGATTCTCGAGTTATTTGAAGAATCTCTCTCAAGCCTTTGTTTTCTTGCTAAAAGAGGGCAAAAAAACAAAGATGCAGTCAGCAGGACAGCCCCGAGAATACAAACATATCTTAAGCCAAACATATGAAGGTGTGACAGAAGGTTCTATCATTTGCAGACATACACTAAATGATACATGCAGTTGAAGTTGACAACTTGAATCCAAAGAATACTTTTTTTTAAAGATACAGGAACTGTGCTCAGTGTTTTCTACCAGTGCAAAGCCTTCTTATTTATGCAGCTCTGACTGTAGATGGAACCTGAGAAATTGCCTTATTTTACACTCACAGTATAGATGAAGAAAATAACATCTAGGTTTATATTTCTATAAACTCAACAAAACCTGTGAATAATACCCTGGGACTAGGACCTCTTAGTACTTTAGTCCTTTTACTCCTTTCCATGAGAGCACGGAATGTAGGACAAGCCATCTGGTCTGGTTTGTTTTCTTTCCTCTAATTTGAAAGCAGCAGGGTTGGCTGAGTGAATTGTGATATTTTTCAAGAAGGCAAGTGACCAGATCTAGCACTAGTAACTCCCCCCCACCATTAATTACTGTAAGAAAGTAGCAGACATTTAAAAATAACATTTGTAATTCTCAACCACTTTGTCTTCAGTCTTTCTAAATTTTACTGGTACAAAGCAGGGATCAGCAAACTACATACAGCCTGGCTTGAGGTCTGTTGTTTTTAAATTAAACTTTACAGACACATAGGTAAGCTCAGTCTTTTTTGTGTATATTGCTGCTTTGTGTTACAATGGTAGAGTTGAGAAGTTGCAATAGAATGTTTGTTTTGCAAAGCCGAAAATATTTCCTATCTGGTCCTTTACTGAAAAAGTTTGCTTAACCCTGTTTAAAGAATGCTTAGAGACAGAAATCACTTTGAGCCCTCAATAACCAAAAGTATCTCCACTATGATTTCAAAATGAAGCTTTTAAAACATAAAAGTCGGGGCACCTGGCTGGCTTAGTTGTTGGGCGTCTGCCTCAGGTGCAGGTCATAATCCCAGGGTCCTGGGATCGAGCCCCGCGTTGGACTCCCTGCTTGGCGGGAAGCTCACTTCTCCCTCTCCCATTCCCCCTGCTTGTGTTCCCTCTCTCTCTGTCAAATAAATAAAATCTTTAAAAAATAAATGAGGTATAAAAGTCTATTCTACTGATCTGAATTATTCAACAATGACTGATGCTTTTGCTACCACAAATAAAGGACAGAAAAGCTTTTATATTCCTCAGAAAAATACAAGTGCCCTAAGAATATCCGTGGTTTAAAAAAACTTTTCGTGCATCATCATCATCTCCAACAGAATGAAGAAATTTTTTAAGTTACTAAATTAAAAAGCATATTCACCCAATAACAGGAAGCAACATAGGATCAAAACATCAATGTTCTCAAATACTGCTTTACTGATCCTGGACTCTTCTATTACTATGGAAATGGTCTTGCATTATATACCCATATAACCAGTATCCAGGTTAAGAAAGAGAACATTACCAGTTTTCCAGAGAAGTGTATACATATATCTTTAAATGGAATGTATTTTCTGGCATAAATCTTTGTATGGACAGTTTTTACCCACATTTGCAATTTAAAACTTACTTCAAGTTGAAATATTCGCTCCTGTTCCTTGCAACCCTGTTGCTCGTCAATTTCAATAGCTTTCCTCATTACTGCTGCCATTTCCGTTATCTGATCAACATGTGCTTGTAATTCCTGAAAAAAAGAGACGGGAGTTGCAAATCAGTGAAGTACTTTTATTTTTGGATTCTCTCCTTTTTAAAAAGTCTGCATTGCCACTTAATATGGATATAATATTCTTACATTGCCATTTGACATGAAGGTACTTTATCAACCATTTTACCAGAAAGGTGACTGACGATGAATGTGCTTTTGAAATCAGAGTTCTGTCAGGGCTACAAGTAAGGATAAACACCACAATATAACTAAACCCACTAGCAAGAAGAAGTGTACTCATATTTCACGTTCCTCTCACCCTACAAATGATCAACAACTTTTCCTTTTTTATACCTATATATAGTACTAATTAAAGTAATGGGGAAGACAAAAATTGACAAATTTGATCTCTTTACCCCTAACATCTTCATGATTCACAAATTTTTTCTGTATTATGCATGTCTAAAAATTGATTTTAATCCAACCTAGAAACTCTTCCAGATTATAATCTTCCTTGAGAGCAGGAACTGTATCTTGTTTAAATTTGCCCGTGTCTGGTACATAATGGATAATAAATATTGAATAAAATGAACAGAAGTCTGCTTTTGAGTATTAAAATATTAAATGGCCTCTTTGCAAACTGTTCAAATATCACTTAGGTATAAAATGGCCACATTTATTTGGTGCAGCAGGTAGTATAAATTTCTTCCAATCTCATGCTATTATTACTTTTTGCACACCTATGATATGCCAGGCACCATGCTAGGCAATGGGAATAGGAAACCTATCAAGACATGTTCCCTGATTTCAAGGAGCTTAGAGTCAAATGAAAGACATGAGATTTAAAAATCAACAAAAACTTTAATATATTGTTTCAACAAATAGCTTCTAAGACTATTGTTCACTGGCAGCTGAGGGTGATTTTTGTTATATTAAGGTCAAACTCAAAAGCTAAAATTTCCCCGAATAACCTTGTCTCTTAAATTGTATATATCTGATTTGTAAAAAGGGTTTGGAGAGGACCTCCAAAACTTCCAAAACTAGTAAACTGTGAAAAAATATGGAGAACAGTATCTTTTGCAAACCACACATTTAGTACATTCTAGCCCAACAAAAATGCAGGTCCTTAAATTATTTTAATGGGGACACCTATACAATGCTAGTATGCAGAAAGGCAAAACAAAAGGACTAATCTGCACTAGCCAATATGATGCTATGTAAATGTCAATTAAACACCTTTTAAAACAGTTAATTCAGTCCCTGACTTGCACTAGTGACACTTGAAGTGCTCAACAGCCATGTGGCACTGGTGGCTTCCATGTTGAACAGCACAGATAAAGAACATTTACATCATTTCGGGAAGTGCTATTGGACAGTCCTGGATTAGATTACGGTAGCAACAATAATATCAAGACAAACATCTATCATATTCTGAAATCATTTTTTTAAAAAAATGATTAAAATCTCTCCCTCTGGAAAAGGAGCATAATGTTTAAAAACAAGCTCTAAGTACAGACAACTGCAGCAACAGACTGAGGATGATGAGTAAAAATTCTGAACACCAACATTTTCTTCAGTTTATCATTTAGTGTCCTTTAAGGGTAAAAGGCTGTACAGGAAGCAAATAATTCTTTGCCTTTAAAATGGAAGAAAATGAGATTCCACTAATTTTTTCAGGACAGAGTCTGCTCTAATTAAATCATGAGGAAAAGAAACACCAAGATTTCAAAAAGAACATAGGCTCAGTTCATGGAGGGTCCATTTATTACAATAAAATCTTTAGGGAAGTATCCTTGGTCTTTTAGTGAACATAGAGGCTAAGAGCTGTGCTTTCAAAACTGTCTGAAAAGCAAGAAGAGTCAGTAACATAATCCTTGAACTCTCAGTAATACAATCCTTGAATTTTCTTGAAATGCCTTTCATTTGTAACTTTTGTTTAGGGTTATTTCAAATTTGCTCAGTAAAGACCTGCCACAATAATTAAAACAAAAAAGACAATGTAGCATATATTACTAACATATACATATACATATAGTATGAAACTTAAAGGCATCTTTAGGTTATTGAGAACTCAAACTAAAGAACTACAAACTATTACAAATCTGAATTAAAACTGTTCCTTTAATAGTTCAAACAAAACTTTTATGAAATCAGATTAAAATGACTTCCAAGAAAACACTTTGATGTCCACAAAGAGGGCAGCTGTTTACAAAATTCTGCAGCAACAAAATGAAAATCTGGCTTGAACAACCTTTAAAGCCTGCAATTATCTAACAGGCTGTGTATGATACAATACACAGAGAATTAATGACATTTAAAGTTTCTACACTGAATATTTTTGCATGGCTATCAAAAGCACAGTATATATATATATTTAAGGCAATTTCATTTATTTGCTGATTTAAACTGGCAGGAAAATGCAATGTCAAAGAATGTTTTAAATGGACCTCCCCCCCTTCCATCCACACCCCAAAAGTTGACTGTTTTATTTAGTGTACATTCTGATTTGCTTCCAAGTGCCTCCTCTCCAGTCCATGTTGAGATGCTTCAAAGATGTGTCGAGATGCATCAAGGAAGAATCCTTCGGAGCTGTTACGATGTACCAAGTCAATCTGTAGTATAGAGTCATTATAATGTTAATACGGATATTATCCGTAATTTAAAAACTGAATGAGTGTTAGTTCATGCGTGTTAGCCAACTGTTTGAAATGTTTGTTTTTTTAAGATTTCCAAAAAGGCATCTGTTCAAAAGTAATGTAAAAATGAGTATTTGGAAAAAATGAGTTCTTCTCAAACTTTTTATTGATTTTCCAGTCTGTAGTCAAAAACTTCTAAGTGAGGGTAAAATTCTGTACTACAGTTGTCCTTAAAATGATCTCTTATGTCAAAATACTGTTATGTGTAACTCCACTTATTACCTCTAAATGTGTTACAAAATTTTTTTGTGTTTAGGCTCATCAGAGTATCAACACCTAAACACATCTTGGAATTTCTTATTTCTGCACCTTTATCATACAAGTTTCTCTGCTCACCCACTTCTGCTTGCTGACCCTTCCACCCCAATAATTAATTCAAGGCTAGATTTGGATGAATTTGTCTTTCTTGACACCTTCCCAGATTATCTTCATGAGAACTAATCTTGCTTCCACTAGTACTCCTGTATTAAATCATATCTCTATTTTAGGATTCATCACATCCTACTTTATATATTGTTTGTATTTCCCTTTATACTCTAAGCTCTTATGGCAGAGTGATGGAACTTATTATTTATTCATCTTATTATTATAATAACTAAGCCAGGACAAGTGTTAATAAGTGTTCGTTTAATTGAGTTGAAGTGTCTCCTTTTTGGGAAAAATCAAAATCACAAACATTAATATGTATTAGTTGGAATTAACATACAAGTAACTGAACAGTCATTTTATGGAAGGATCAGCACTCAGATGAATTCAATCTACATAATAAAAGATGGTTTACAGTTATCTTAAGAAATGTTTAACTTTCCTAATTGATAACACTGCCCTAGTGAAAGGTAAAATCTAATGTGTTCTAGAAAATATTTGCTTTTGGCATAGCTGCTACCAGATGGAACTAGCAACCTGCAGTATCTCATTGCTAAACATTCTTTGGTAGAGCAATCTCTTTAGATCTTAACAAATTTATTTCTTAGGTTTTAAACATAGGGCCTTTTGCAATTTCTCAAGATTATATTTATTTTACCAACAATTTTAGTCAATTCATCTTTGTACCTTTAAAAGAAACACTCAAGTTATACATTTAAATTTTTGTTTTTATAATGATATCATTAAAAATAGATAAATTTATATTCAAAAGATCGCCACTTAAACATCCAGGTTCTTCCTTTTGGTTAGAAGATGAATAGTTTAATTAGATAACAATAAACCCATATTTATTAATTTATTATAAAACTGACACAAGAGTATTACTAATTCTCTTAATATGTAAACTTGTCACACAAAAGATCTATTTACTAGGTATTTAATAGAATAATTTATAATTTAAAAATACTTAGAAGCACCAATATGGAAGAATTATTTTCAGGACTCTAAAATGTGTTTCAGTTATTGAGAAAGATAAATACATGTCTTAAAACAATATTTCTAACATAATGTTAGTTTTAACTAATAATAGTTAGCTCATCATTATCCAATACAGCTATAGCTAGAAATCACAATATTCTAATATTTTATTCACAGGAGCAGTTAAAATTCAGCTTAAAATGTAAATAGGAAAGAATTATTCTACTTGTCTTCATAGCAGTTGCTAATAAACAAAGGGACATACACAAAGGAAACAGACACAGGGATGTCAATAAGTGAAATGAACAGAGGAGGAAAAAAACCAATTTCGAACCAGTTTAGTTCTATCTCTAAAAATGGTGTTAAGTGATATGTGATTGGGGATTGGGGGAGGGGTCAAATCTTAATATGTTGGTTCTTTTCCTCTCTGCACCATCCCCACAGGGGTTTTTCCATCATAATCAGTATAATTTACAGTCTGGATTAATTAGCCTCATTCAGAAAACAGTCTTAAGAAAAACAGATCTACCTTTAGCTGATTTCAGATTTCTGAAAACGTTTTTCAGCATTTCAATTTTTGTTTTTGCAACAAATGTCAATACACAAATTAGAAGAAATATTTCTTACAAGCAGATAACCTTACAAAAATATTTTTTAATAAACTTACCTTTACTTCCCAAATTTTATTTTTGAAAATATGTTAAAGCTACTGGGAAAAATAGGAGTTAAGAAAGTAAATCAAACAAAATATGTAACAAGAAATGACAAAAATAAGGAAAAGCAGAAAATGTCAGAAAGATGAAATATTCAATATGTTATATACCTGTGATTTAAAAAAATAATCTCAACACAAGTTAACCAATTATGCTTCTTTTTCATTTCAAATTATATTTATAAAATGGATTACCTTGGAGTGCTGTTCTTTTAACTTCGTTATTATACCCGGATCATCTTTTTTGCTAGCCATTAGCAGTCTAAACATTTGCTCTCGATACTTGCTCATTATAAGTTCCAAGGCAGACTGATGTTCTTCCAGGGATGTACGTAATTCTATCAGAATCACAAGAACAAGAGTATATTTTACTCAAACCTGAGTTAAAGATGTACACAATAGTCTCTTCTCCACTGTACTTACAAAAAAAGCAACTTACAAAGGGGGTGTTTTGAAAAGAAAACGTGTAAAAATCTTGCCATAAAGCAAGCACACCAAATGGGAGTCCCTTATTAGTTTTTTAAATGACCATTTAAAGCTCAGTTTTAAAGAATCATTTCAACAAATATTTACTGAGTAATAATTAAGTACCAGATAATGCTCTATATTAGGAATACACAAAAGACCATGGAGCTCAGAGTCTAGTGGAGAAAGCAAATACATAAATAATTATAATACAATGTGTAAAGTACAGAGTAGAGCATTACCCAAATATATATAAACAAAGTCTGTGAGCAGAAACTGGTGAGTTTCATATTTTGGGGATGAACTTGGATTTCTTTTTTTTTTTTTTTTAAAGATTTTATTTATTTGACAGACAGAGATCACAAGTAGACAGAGAGGCAGGCAGAGAGAGAGGAGGAAGCAGGCTCCCTGCTGAGCAGAGACCCCCCCACCCAATGCAGGGCTCGATCCCAGGACCCTGAGATCATGACCTGAGCCTAAGGCAGAGGCTTTAACCCACTGAGCCACCCAGGCACCCCTGAACTTGGATTTCTAAAGATGAAAAATAAAGGGAAGGGCATTCTATGCAGGGAGGCATGAAAGTGGGTTTTGTGTTCAGGAACTAGTGCGGGGCAGGAAGAACAAAGGTCTCATGGAGAAGAGAGGCATGGGAAGAAGACAGAGAAAAAGACCTCGAGTCAATGGTGAAAGCTCTGGATAAGGAAATAAGTTTACAATGAAGGTTCTAAAGCAAAAAAATAACCAGATATATCTTTGAAAAATGAATCTGATGCCTGT
The DNA here is from genome assembly GCF_922984935.1 of Meles meles. Classification (NCBI taxonomy): domain Eukaryota; kingdom Metazoa; phylum Chordata; class Mammalia; order Carnivora; family Mustelidae; genus Meles; species Meles meles. The sequence continues at coordinate 68,249,175 of NC_060072.1, forward strand.
GTTGTAGATAGACTGAAGGGGGAAAAGAGATTAAAATCACAGAGACCAATTAGGACAGATCAGGCAAGAGACTTTGAACACCAAAGCAAGGGACTGAAGCAGTAGCTCTGCAGAGAAGGTAACAACAATGGCACAAACTGGATATTGAGGCTAAGAATCTAGATGACTCCGCGCAAGGTAGACATTCATATGTAATAAAGAATAATGACAAATACATTATGATTGGGCATATGGATCAGAAATGAGAATACCAAAAAGGAAATTTAGTTGGCCATATCCCCATTTTTGAAAATATGAATTGGTCCCAAGTTAAGAGTCCAGTTGTATATTACAGTTCTTATAATTTTTTTTTAAAGATTTTATTTATTTGACAGAGATCACAAGTATACGCAGAGAAGGCAGGCAGAGAGAGAGGGGGTAGCAGGCTCCACGCTGAGCAGAGAGCCCGATGTGGGGCTCGATCCCAGGCTTTAACTCACTGAGCCACCCAGGTGCCCCCTACAGCTCTTTTAATTTTAACTGAATTCAATTTTAACTAAAATCCAATGAACTGTGCCCTTCAAAACAGTATATTTTATGGTATGTGAAACATCTCAATAACAGTAATAAAAGAACTTGTGCAAAAGAAATGAAAAAAAATTTTTTTTTAAATAAATGTGAATCTAACTTTAAAGCCCACTCCTTTATTCTCAAGGCATTCTGATAAGCCCCTTAGCAACATAATTCATTATAACATTCCTGGTTCTTAACTTTAGTTGTCAAACTCCTTTGTTTTTTAAGATTATGTATCTTACCCTTGTTCTCTTGTTGCAGTTCTCTGATTTGTCTGTTTTCTTGCTGGATTCCCATAACTAATGTGGACCGTGGCCGATGTCTTGCAACTTCATTAAGTTCTTGAATTTCTTCCTGATACTAATGAAAAGATCAGAAAAGAACATGTGGAGAGAAAATATTTGAAAGTATGTATCTCAGATACATATCTGATAAGGGTCTAATATCCAGAATATATAAAGAATTCTTACAACTCTCAGTAACAATAAAAATAATAATTCTAATTTAATAATAATAACATTAAAAAATAGGCAAACAAGATGAGTAAGTTCTGGGGAATCTAATGTACAGCATGGTGACTATAGTTAACAATACTGTATCATACACTCAGAAATCAGTAAGAGTAGAGCTTAAATGTTTTCATCACACACGGTAATTATGTGAGGTGACACAGGGGTTAACTAACTTTATTGTGGTACTCATCTTGTGCAATATGCATGTGTATGAAATTATCTTGTACACCTTAAGCTTACACAATGTTGTATGTCAATTCTATGGCAATAGAGCTGGTAAAAAGTGGGTAAGGGTTCTGACGAGACATTTCTTTAGAGAAAGTCTACAAATGGCCAATAAACACATAAAAAGATGTTTAATATTACTAGTCATTAGGGAACTGCAATTCAATACAACAGTAAGTTCTTCACAACTTCACAACTACTAGGATGATCTTAACCAAAAAGTAAATAACAAGTATTGGACAGGTATTGGACAGAATGTGGAGTAACTGTACTGTTGAGTGGAATATAAAATAGTGTAGCTGTTTGGAAAAGTCTGGCAGATCTTCAAAAAGTTCAACACAGAGCTATTATAGGACCCATTCATTCTACTCCCAGGTATATACCCAAGAAAACCAAAAATATATGTCTACACAGAAACTTATGTAGTAATATTCATAAGAATATTATTTATAATAGCCCCCCAATAGAAACAATCCAAATGTCCATCAACTGATGGATAGACACAATGCACTATATCCTTATGATGGAATATTACTCAGCAATTAAGAGGGATAAAAAACTTATAACATGCTGCAACATGGATGAACCTCAAAAACATTACATTAAAAAAGCAGTTACAAAAAGCCACATACTGTGATTCCATTTATATGAAATGTCCCAAAGAGACAAATCCACAGAGATAGATTAGTGCCAGGGGCTAAGGGAAGGGAGAGCTAGGGAACAGCTGTTAATGGAGGCGAGCTTTTGGGGTAATGACACTGTACCAAAATTAGTGAGTATGGTTACACAACCTGTGAACATACTAAAATCTAATGAACTATGCCCTTCAAAGGGGTTAATTTTATGGGTATTGTGAATTATATCTCATTAACAATAGTAAAAGAACATGTGCAAAAGAATTAAAATTATAAATAAATGTGAGTCTAACTTTAATATTGTTCTACTTCATTTTCAAGGCATTTTGATGTGCCGCTCAGTAATGTATTTATTCATTATAACATTTCTGGTTCTTTAACTGTTACATTCCTTTGTTTTTACAACTCAATTCAGATATATGTTCCTTGGAATACGTGAGTCAAGCTGGACAGTTAGGGAGATATGTAATCTGTTTAGGGCAAGAAAACAAGTAAACTTGCTCCTTTATTTCTAGTAGCTTTGTTAAAAGCAGTATCCCAGCGTGGCTTCCTTTTACAAAATGGATGAGTTTCAAAAGAAAGGCTATGAATATACATTTCCCCCAACTCATTTCCATCAAAATACAAAAAATTGTATAATTCTCTTTGAGTTGAAAATTTTTATCAAAAGGTAGCTAAACTCCATGGACCACTGCAAAGTTCTTATATACAAGTTATATAAGAAAGTTCTTATGTATATTCTAAGGATTATAAGAATAATAAGAAGTGAAGTCCTTTTCATTTCTTAATTGGTAGCATTAAGTGAAAATGAAGGTAGGAAGTACAAATTCAACAACTGCATAATGTATAAACCAGATGTAACTTCGTCCAAAAAACAAGTATCAAATATACAGTTTTTAGAATATATGTACATATATATATCACTTGGACACTGAAAAAATTACAGGGTAATCTACAGTAACATTAAAACCTACAAGTCAAGCTACTTTTAAGTTTTATAGAACATTAAGAAAATAATGAAATATTAATTAAGCAGAAGTTTATGATTCAAGCAATGCATAAATGTCTGACTGCTTTTTTCAAAATGGAATCAACAAGAAAGAAAAATCAAACCTGCTTCATCGCTTCTACTCGCTTATTGAGAGCTGTGGTTTGCTCAATCAGAGATTCTGCTGCATCGTCATGATCTCTCAATCTTTCAACAAGAGCTTTGGCATCAGCAAGTGCCTTCTCGATTGTGCAACTCATTTCTAAAGGAAAACCTGTAAAATTAAAATCAAGACTCAAAACGAAGCCAGCATATCATCTTACTATTTTAGTTTCATGTTAACATAGATATGTTTAGGTTACATTTGCTACAGGATTGTTCACTGCACAGAAAAAACACATAAGAACACTTGTGGTTTTGCTTCTGTTAGGATGGGCCAAGCTTGAAAGTGAATTTATAATATTAAAAAAACCAGAGCAGATATAAATGATTTGCAGACATAATCAGAGCATATTTAGAACACCCTGAATTTATGGTGGGGGAAAAAAGTACAAACCAAGTGAATATATTTTATATTATACAGAAATTGTGCTCTTCATGAGAGCACTCCCTTATCTTGTTATTCGTCAAAAAGATCACTTTATTAGTTTGTACTCTGAGGTCCATGTTTGTGAGTTGCTAACTATGAGATCCTTCCTAGCCTCTGCTTGGTCAGGTGACCTGAGACACTATTCACAACACATACTTACTGACCATCCACAATGGTCTGTTTGTGTCATGCTGTGTCAAAGTGTCCTTCTTTTGGAGGAACTGCTTCTTGTACAAACTACTATAATCCTAACTCTTATGCTTCCTTAGTAAATGGTTAAAAAAATATGACTTAGAACACCAGCCATTATGGGAAATTTTCAATACGTTAAAATCAATAAATAATGTGTTTAAGAGAAGCTCAAAAAATTAGGAGACAAAATATGAAACACTAAATAGTTAGCTTCTTTCTTCACTTAATATGCAGAGACCTCAAAATAAAATTGTAATTTTAAAATAATCTCTCAAAGACTTTAACCTGAATCTTACTACCTTTGAATTTTTCTCTTTATACTAAGTTTTACCTTCTATATGAGCCATCCTTTCTTCAGAGCTTTCTCAAAAAGTAAAGTCAAATTACTAGTAAATTATTTTACTAAAGTAAAATTACTAGGCCAGAAGCCAAGTCTACAGAAGTTAAATTAAAACTCTGATGGATCCAAGCCGAGGGCTATAATTAAGGATTTCACCAGCTTTAGGAAGACAGAAATTTGCTATAGAATGTAAGATTGTTAGATTCTACTATACTAGTTCAAACCTGAATAAGAGGATTTAATTAGAGTAAGTTAAAATATAAAGCTGCCAACTTAGAAAATACTCAATATATGACATTTCCAGAGAGTTTTAAAATTTAAACAAGCTAGAAATTAATACAACTCTGGCTCTCCAGATAAAACAGCCAAAAGACCTGTCTTCTAAGATGTGAGAGATTTAGAAAAAGGTACTTGAAAAACCATAAGCAAAGGGGTCATGAAAGTTACAACTGTCCCATACTGGCTAAAACACAAAAGGACAACTATCCAATATCTGTCTAAGATGCTGCTCCAAGGAAGACACTGGATTCCAACAATGCCCCGTCCTTTCTCTTAACTTCCAAGGAGAATTACCTAAAATTATAGATGGATAATAATACAGACTTCTTATTCATATGGGAGCCACCATATCTCCCATTAACCCCACTAGTATGACATACCAGATCCTTCAGAGTAAATTTCTGAAGTTATTTAAAGCCCCCTCACCAAAAAGAAACAAAAACAAAAAAAACTGGGAGGGGGAAGTGGGAGCAAACTGACTTGTAATAAGTAAAAAAATAAAAATAAAAAAATAAAGACATTTGTCTTACAGTAAAGATAACTGGCTGTAACAAATAATGAAAGAAAATAATAAAAAAAATTTGAAAGTCTACAGAAAACTGTAGAAGACTTTAGAGACATAAAGTTTATCTTGGCTTAACAGAACAACTCAAATACTAAGAACCTCTAACAATCCCAGGTCCCAATATAATAATAATATAATAAATAATATTATTGGGACCACTACCTGAAAAATACTTCTTTATGCTCTATAACACAACATCTACAAATATAATACACAGGATCTGTTTCCAAATAGAATACATTAAGGCTCCTATGTATGATTAGATTATAGGTGATGTAGACATTAAAAAACTATACTGTGCATAATTCGGTAAGCATTATGCATAATTCAGTCTCCTCCATCCACCCCCAAAAACAGAGGGTAGAAGGAAAAAAAAAAATTAGATCCTAGATTCCTCCAGGCAAAAGAATCCAGAGACTGACAGATTAATTTGGAAGACAGCCCTGAATCTAGATGGATTCTTCCTAGGTAATCATGATTTTCTTTTTAAAATATGAAAAAGCTATGCTGTGTTCTGGCGATATTAGCTTCAAAACATGACACCAAAGAGCCACTACTTATTAAATCCTATGCCTTAATTGAGTGGCTAAGATATCCTTTTTTCCCTCAGAGCAATCACAGACTTCAACTAATTGGTTAAAGCATCTTCCGAATTTACACTAGGGTCTTTAAACGTAATGTTGCCATGTTGCAAAGCCCTACTGCTAAAGGAAACCACTCTACATTTTCTACTAGTTGAATAAGTATGAAATATTGTTACTTTCTCCTTTTCATATTACCATCCACTAGTGACACTCTTATTCCAACAACCAACCTACTGAACAAAATCTCATGATTGTGTTTCCATTCTGTAAATCAAGAAGTGTCCAACCCCCAAACAAAACTTTTATCCTCTAGGAATAAATCTTGACTTTACTGCTTGTTAATAGGTTTCACAGTAAGCACAAAAAGTGACAATACCAGGGTTGATATACAATAAGTACTGCAGTCACTCTGATAAAACTAATTTTGTTACCGGAAGCCAAACTGATCCAATGAGTTAACTGTGGTTGTCTAAGATAGAGCAACTTGCTTAAAAAAAAAAAAAAAGTCAATTTATATACGAAGAGCTGGATCATTTTTGGGATAATTCACTTCTTTGAAATACTGCAAAAAAAAAAAGTTCCCCAAATATCCCTTAATAAACAATAAATACTTTAACTATTTAATGGCTTGATACTACTTAAAGTAGCAGAGACACAAAATTAAAAAAAAATACCATACAATCTAGGATGCTATGTATTAGTATACATAGTATAATTATGGAACTGCCTTAGGCTATGAACAGATTTTTTAAAAAAGATTTTATTTATTTATTTGACAGAGAAAGAGACAGAGAGATGGAACACAAGCAGGGGGAATAGAAGAGGAAGAAGGAGGCTATCCGTCGAGCAGGGAACCCAGTATGGGGCTGGATCCCAGGACCCTGGGATCAGGACCTGACCTGAAGGCAGACGCTTAACAACTAAGCCACCCAGGTGCCCTATAAACAGATTTCTTTGACTCAAAGTCCTTATGCGAGGGCCTCATATGTAACAGTAAAATCATAAATCTATGGAGAAGTTCAAAGATTCCATCACAGACACACAAAATCTGACCTGACAAATTCCCAAAAAGAAACATGGGAGAATCAAGTTGTAAAATCATGAGGATAAGAGCTGCCACAATCAGAATGGTGACTTGATAGAACCAAGATGAAACCTCATATGGACACTAGAAACTCCAGGAAACATTTCATTCCAGTAGGAAAAAAAACCTGGCCACAATATTAGGAACACTCATGGGAAAATTTTTTGGACAGCAGGGGATATGGCCAGTGCATGCTTTATTTGTAAATAATCTAGAAAAATTTAAAAGATAAAGTGAGGACTAGAACCATTCCTAAAGGATTTTTTTGAGCATCTCCCAGTGGATTTTATAGAGCTGTCTCTCTATGCTCTAGGAATACGTAACATTCTTTAATATACTAGTATTTTTATGTTATGGACAGGTTGAAAAAGTCCCCCACTGAAAAGCCATAATAACTGCAACAATTAAAATACTACTATAATTTGTACTTTCCACCAACGACATTCTAACTTCTCAATCAAGTACTATGGAAATGTATTTAACTGGCACAGTTATTTATGAATTTAAATTATGCAACACTGTCTCTTCCTCAGAAATCTTCTGTCTTGGGGGCGCCTGGGTGGCTCAGTGGATTAAGCCTCTGCCTTTGGCTCAGGTCATGATCTCAGGGTCCTGGGATCGAGCCCCGCATCGGGCTCTCTGCTCTGCAGGGAGCCTGCTTCCTCCTCTCTCTCTGCCTGCCTCTCTGCCTACCTGTGATCTCTCTCTCTGTCAAATAAATAAATAAAATCTTTAAAAAAAAAAAAAAAGAAATCTTCTGTCTTCATCATTCCCAGTCCTCAAACAGGATAAACCCAAGGTCTAGCTCACACACAACATTACCAAATTTCTGAAAACTAAACACAAAGAAAAATTCTTAAAAAGAGACAACCACTTATGAAGAACCAACTATTTGAAGGACAGCTAGAAGCCAAACTGATTGAAACTGAAAGTGGAACAGTTAAAATGCAGAAAGAACAGAACTGTCACCCTAGAATGAAATTGAAAGTAGAACAGTTAAAATGCAGAAAGAGGGGTGCCTGGGTGGCTCAGTGGGTTAAGCCGCTGCCTTCGGCTCAGGTCATGATCTCAGGGTCCTAGGATCGAGTCCCGCATCGGGCTCTCTGCTCAGCAGGGAGCCTGCTTCCCTCTCTCTCTCTGTCTCTGCCTGCCTCTCTATCTACTTGTGATCTCTCTCTGTCAAATAAATAAATAAAATTAAAAAAAAAATGCAGAAAGAACAGAAATGTCATCCCAGAATTCTGTATCCAGCAAAAATACCCTTTATATATGAAGGTGAAATAAAAATCACTCCCAGAAGAAGAAAAAGATTCATTTCTAACAGATTTGCTCTAAAGGATTTCTTCAGAGAGTAGTAAAATGGTATCAGAAGGAAACTCAGAGCAATAGGAATAAAAGAAGAGTAATATAAAAGAGGCAAATATAATAAACTATTATTGAATGCTTTAAAATGTTTGATGTTTGAAAAATAACTATAACTGCTGTCTTGACAGAATTTTCAGTTTACATATACATAATATATGACTATGACATAAAGGTAGAAGGATAAATGGACCTATATAGTGATAAGGTTTTAACTTGTCACCTGAAACTTTTATGTCAACTGTAAGTAAAACAATTTTATATAAGTGTGTGTATATATATATATATGTACATACATAAATACATAATTCCTAGGCAAACCCCTAAAGAACCTGTACAGAGATGAAAGCCAAAACCACAATAGATGAATTAAAATAAAAAGTGTTCAGGGGCGCCTGGGTGGCTCAGTGGGTTAAAACCTCTGCCTTCGGCTCAGGTTATGATCCCAGGGTTCTGGGATCAAGCCCCACATCAGGCTCTCTGCTCAGTGGGGAGCCTGCTTCCTCCACTCTCTCTGCCTGCTTCTCTGCCTACTTGTGATCTCTGTCAAATAAATAAATAAAATCTTTAAAATAAAATAAAATAAAAAGTGTTCAGTAACACAAAAGAATGAAAAGGAGGAAATAAAGGATCAAAATATTGAAGGAGTTGGGGCGCCTGGGTGGCTCAGTGGTTTAAGCCTCTGCCTTCGGCTCAGGTCATGATCTCAGGGTCCTGGAATCGAGCCCCGCATCAGGCTCTCTGCTCAGTGGGGAGCCTGTTTCTCCCTCTCTCTCTGCCTGCCTCTCTGACTACTTGTGACCTCTCTCTCTGTCAAATAAAATAAATAAAATATTAAAAAAATATTGAAGGAGCAAATTACAAGATGTAGGACCTAAATCCAAACATTGATAATTACACTAAATGTAAATGTTCTAAACACACTAAGATATATTATCAGAGTAATTAATTAAACAGGACCCAGAGAGGGACGAAGATGGCAGAGTAGGAAGATCTTCAGCTTACCTTGTCCCACAAACACACCAAGAAAACAGTCACATCTGTACAACTAACTCTAAAAATGACCTGAAGACTGGCAGAACACACCTTCACAGTTAATGGCAGAGATGAGGCTATATTAGAAAAGATAGGAGAGGTAGAGACTCATTGGGAACCAAACCCCTGGTGAGACAAACCACAAATGGGACAGATACCGTAAGCATGGAGAATCTAGAGTATCAGACGCCAACTCAGACAACTCCAAGTACCTCACGCCCTGGGGCCCTCAGAAGACAAATCTCCTTAACATCTGGCTATGGAAACTAATGGGGCTTAACTTCTGAAACTCTTAAACAGTGGGGCTTACCTCTGGGGACTTTAAAAATCAGTGGGCTTAACAAAAGAGGTAGGAGGCAATAAGAAAATGAGTCCCTGCCCTTAAAGAGCCAGCATAACAAATAATTCGAGCACAGAAGCAGCAGTTTGAAAAGTGCCTGGGGTACATGTGAAGGAGCTTTATTTCCTAGTCTCAGAACATATGCTGGAGGAGCAGGGATCTTCAGGAGATTTCCCTAAAAGAAAAGTGATGGTGGGAGCTATTTCTCTTCCCCTCCCCTAGCCTGGATAGTTGGACACCTGCAGGAAATAGCACTAACACTTGCTAACACTACATGCCCTGCCCCCACATTCCCCTGCCACCTTCCCCTTCCAACCACCCACCTTGGTAGGCATCCCTTCAAAGAGGCTCCTGCTCCTCCACATCCTGCAGGCGGCTCTGGCAGGGAATGGTGCCATCCCAAAGAAAGTTCTCCCTTGATGAAGAGGCAGATAATCCTATATACTAGCTTGCCCACAGTTCCAGGAACCAAGTCTTTCAGCAGACTGTACAGAAAGAATGCTCTGCCATATGGCGTGCCTGCAGCTTCAGCGAGAGGCAGACCGTAGACATCTACTCTGACTGCCAGTTCTGGCCCTCAACAAAAGCCTCTGTGGGCTCTGTAGGGAGAAAGCCCTTTATTTCCATGGACCAACAGAGAGGCTAATTGCAGACAGCTAGCTTGACTGCTGACCTGCCGACCTCTCAGCCAATCACAATCTCACACAGGCTCCCCAAAAGTCAGGGACTAAATACTGCCCAGTGTCTCCACAGTAGGCAAAGCAGGTGAACCTCAACTGGGCTGAAGGCAAACATGGCTCAGCCACAACAGGAGGGCACAAACAGCCCACACAGGGGACACTGCTGGAATACCTGACCCTGGTGACCAGGGGGACACTGTGCTATAGGGCACTACAGAACTCTTCTGCATAAGGTCATGAAGATACTCACTGAGCTTGAGAAAAAACTGAATGAACTTATGATAACTTCAACAAAGAGAAAAGATAAAACAGAACCAGCAAGCAATGAAGAATTCAATAATGGAAACAAAAAACACACTAGAGACTAGAGGAAACCAAAAGAGGATTAGAGGAGGCAGAAGAATGGGTTCAGTGATCTGGAAGACAGGGTAATGGAAAACAACCAAGCTGCACATCAAAAAGAAGAAAGAATTAAAAATGAGATTACAGTAAGGGAACTCAGTGACATTATCGAGCATAATAACCTCTGCAATATAGAGATCCCAAAAGGAGGGGGGGGGAAAGGGACAGAAAACCTATTTGAAGAACTAATAGCTGAACACTTCCCTAATCTGGAGAAGGAAAAGACATCTAGATCCAGGAAGCACTGGGAAGCCCCAACAAGATTAGCTCAAGGAGGTGTACACGAAGACACATAATGATTAAAATGGCTTAAAGTAATGATAGGGAATTTTAAAAGCAGCAAAAGAAAGCAATTATATACAAAAGAAACCCTATAAGGCTATCAGCTGATTTTTCAGCTGAAACTTTACAGACCAGAAGAGAGTGGCATGATATATTCAAAATGCTGAAAGGAGAAACTAACAAAGTTATCACTGAGACTAGAAAGAAAGGTAGTTTTCCAGACAAAAGAAGTTCAAGGAATTCATCACCCACCACTAAACTAGCCTTACAAGGTATGCTAAAGTGAATTCTTTGAGTGGAAAGAAAAGGCCCTTAGGAAAAAAAATTCATGGGTAAAAACAAAACTATAATAAAGGTAGTAGATAAATTACTTATAAAGCAAGTATGGAGGTTAAAACACAACAATAATAAAATCAATTATGTCTACAAAAATTTGGGGATACACAAAATAAAAAGATGTAAAATATGACATCATATACATAAAATGTGGAGGGGGAAGTACCAATTTAGTGTTTTTAGAATGTGTTTAAACTTAAGCAACCATCAACTAAATAATATAGACTGCTATACATGTAAGTTATTATATATGAACCTAATGGTAACCACAAATCAAAAACCTATTAATACACATACACACACACACACACACACACACACACACACACACAAAAGGAGAAAAGAATCCAAGTCTAACACTAAAGGAAGCCATCAAACCTTAAGGGATGAGAGCAAGAGATGAAGAAACAGAGGAACTATAAAAATAACAGAAAACAATTAACAAAATGGCAATAAGCAAGTACCTGTCAATAACTACTTTAAATATAAATAAACTGCTCCAATAAAAAACATAGGGTAACTCAAAGGTTAAAAAAAAAAAACAAACCCACAAGACCCATCTAAATACTGCTTACAAGAGACTCACTTCAGACTTAAAGGCTTGTACAGACTGAAAAGGCTGGAAAAACATATACCATGCATATGGAAAAAAAAAGAAAAAAGCCAGGTTGGCAATACTTTTATCATATAAAATAGACTTTATTATTTTTTTAAAAAGATTTTTAAGTAATCTCAAACATGGGGCTTGAATTTACAACCCCAAGATCAAGAGTCTCATTTTCTACCAACTGAGCTAGGCAGGCGCCCCAGACAAAAGAGACTTTAAAGCACAGACTGTAGCAAGAGACAAAGAAAAGCAAGTATTTCATAACAATAAAAGGATCACTCCATCAAGAGGATATAACAACTGTAGATTAACTATGCATCCAACATATCGGCACCCAAATACATAAAGCAATTATTAACAGACATAAAGGGAGAAATGAACAGTAATACAGTAATAGCAGGGGACTTTACCACCACACTTATGTCAATGAATAGATCATCTAGACAGAAAGTCTACAACAAAACAATAGCTTTGCACAACATATTAGACCAGATGAACCTAATAAATATATAGAACACTGGATCTCAAAACAGCAGAATACACATTCATTTCAAGTGCACATGCAACATTCTCCAGTACAGATCACATATCAAGTGGTAAAACAAGTCTCAATAAATTTAAAAGGACTGAAATCATACCACGCATCTTTTAAGCACAACAGTGAATGAAACTAGAAAAAAATCTGGAAAGAACATAAATACATACAGGTTAAACAACATACTACTAATGAATGGATCAACCAAGAAATCAATGAAGAAATTAAAAAAAATACATGGAGACAAATGAAAATGAAAACAGAATGGTTCAAAATATTTGGGATGAAGCAAAAGCACTTCTAAGAGGGAAGTTTATAGATATACAAGCCTACCTTAAGAAACAAGAAAAATCTCAAATAAACAACCTAACTTTACACCTAAGAGAGTTAGAAAAAGGGCAAAGTCCAAAGCTAGCAGAAGGAAATAATAAAGATTAGATCAGAAATAAGTGAAATAAAAGCTAAAAAAAACAAAGGAGAAGATCAAGGAAACCAGGCACTGGCTCCGTGAAAAGATCAACAAAGCTGCTAAACCTCTAGCTAGATTGATCAAGAAAAAAAAAGGGGAATACAGACACTAACCAAAGTTAGAGGGTTAATAAGCACAGGAAAAGATACTCAACATGATCAGCTATCAAAACCACAATGAGATGCTTCATACCCACCAGGATAGCTATAACAAGACAGATAAAAAGAATTGGTTAGAATGTAGAGAACTTCTTTCTCAACAATTGATAGAATTTCCACACTGAAAATCAACAAGGATATAAAAGACATGAACAATCAACAACGAGGGGATTTAATATCAACAACAGCAAAACACATTTTTTTTAAATTTATTTAACACACATTATTTTTAAGTGCAGATAGGTCATCACTAGGATATATCTTATCCTAGATAATAAAACAAACCTTAACAAAAATTTTTTTTAAAGATTTTTATTTATTTATTTGACAGAGATCACAAGCAGGCAGAGAGAGAAGGAGGGGGAAGCAGGCCCCCCACTGAGCAGAGAGCCCGATGCGGGGGCCCTATCCCAGGACCCTGGGATCATGACCCGAGCCGAAGGCAGAGGCTTTAACCCACTGAGCCACCCAGGCGCCCCAAACCTTAACAAATTTAAAAGAATTGCAATCATACAAATTATGTCCTGTGACCATAATGAAGTTAAACTAAAATAGGTAACAGAGAGCTAAGAAAATCTCCAAACACTGGAAATTAAAAAACAAAAAAGTAATCCAGAAGTCAAAAAAGCAGACTTTCTGGAAATCAGAGAATATTTTCATCTAAATAAACATGAAAATACAAGGTATCACAATTCTGTCTTGCATAAATAGCAGTACTTTAAAGAAAATTTGTAGCAGTAATTTCTTTTATTAGAAAATTTAAAAGATCTCAAATCAATCAATTACCTAAACCTCAAGCTTATGAAACCAGGAAAAGAGCAAATAAACTCCAAAGTAAACAGAAAGAAGGAAATAATAAAAGAGCAGAAATCAATGAAACTGAGAAGGAAAGCAGCAGAGAACCAGTGAAACCAAAACCTAATTCTTTGAAAAAGCAAATGAAGTGGATAAACCTCCAGCAAAACTGATCAAGGGGAAAAAAATAAAAAAGAGAAAATATGTAAAATAACCGATGTCAGGAATGAAAGAAGGGCTATCACTTCAGACTCCTAATTCATTAAAAGAATAAGTGGATACAACAGTAATTTTCATACACATGAATTCAATAATTTATTTATTTTTTAAAAAGATTTTATTTATTTGACAGACAGAGATCACAAGTAGGTAGAGAGGCAGGCAGAGAGAGAGAGGGGGAAGCAGGCTCCCCGCCGAGCAGAAAGCCTGATGCGGGGCTCGATCCCAGGACCCTGGGATCATGACCTGAGCTGAAGGCAGAGGTTTTAACCCACTGAGCCACCCAGGCACCCCTGAATTGGACAATTTAGATGACATGGATTAATTCTCTAAAAACCAAAACTACATAGTCACACAAGAGGAAATAGAGAATTATTAATAGTCCCATAACCATTATGCATAGCAATTATAACTACTACTATCCTATAACTATTCCACAATAGTCCTAGAACTATTAAAGAAATTAAATTTGTAGTTAAAAATCTTCTACAAAAAAGTCTCTACTTGGATGATTTCAATGGCAAATTCTACCGAACATAAAAGAAATAATACAAATCTTGTACAACTTCTTTGAGAAAATACTTCCAAACTCATAAAATGATACCAGCATTACTCTAAAACCAAAACCAGACACATTCCAGAGAGACAGAGAACCACAATGCAGTATCTCTCATAAACAGAAATGTAAAATATCCTCAAGAAAATATTAGCAACTCAAATTCAAAAACATATAGAAAGAATACACCATGACCAAGTAGGGTCTATCCCAGAACTCAAGGCTGTTTTTATATTTAAATATTAATCCATGTAATCCACTATAAAAAAAAAAACCAAAAACTTACTTCATCATACTAATTGGTGCTTTTGGGGGGGGAAAAACAACAACATCCTTTCATAATAAAAATTATCTACAAATAGAAGGGGATTGCCTCAAAATAAAAAACAGCATCTTTAATATAGTCAACATGATACTTAAGTGAAAGACTGTATTCAAAAAATGAAATTTTGGGGTATAAAGATAATAAAACATATGTAGGATATGCACACTGATAACTACAAAATGCTAATTAAAGAAACCAAAGACGGTCTAAATAAATGGAGACAGAGTGTTCATAAATTGGAAGACTCGACATAGTAGGGATGTCAATCTTCCACAACTCATCTACGGACTTAATGCAACTTCCAATCAAAATCACAGCAGGTCTTGCTGTAGAAACTGAAAAGCTAATTCTAATATTTCCATGAAAATACAAAGAGACTAGGATAGCCAAAAGAATTTTGAAATCAAAGTTGGAGAAATCACACCACCAAATTTTAGGACTTACTATAAATTTACAGCAATCCAGACAACACAGTATTGACAGAGACAGAAGAGAACAGAGGTCGGAAATAAGCCCAAAGAAACCTGGTCAACTGTTTTTTGAAAAAGATGTACAGACACTTCACAGGGGAAAGGACAGTCCTTTTTTTTTTCTTTTTAAGACTTTTTATTTATTCAACTGAGACAGAGAATGAGAGAGGCAGAGGGAAAGTGAGAAGCAGACTTCTCGCTGCGCCAGGAGCCAGACTTGACTAAGGGCTCAATCCCAGGACCTGTAGATAATGAATGACCTGAGCCCAAGGCAGAAACTTAATCATTTGAGCCACCCAGGTGCCCAGGAAAGGGAAGTCTTGTCAACAAATGGCTACATACCAAAAAATTAACCCCAACATAATTCTTACACTTTATATAAAAATTAACTCAAAGTAGACCATAGACCTAAATGTAAAATGAAAAGCAGAGAAAATCTTTGTGACCTGGGATTAGGCAAAGATTTTTTTTAGACATGGTATCAGAAGCTTGATTCATAAAAATAAATAAATAAATAAATAAATAAATAAACTAGACTTCATCAAAACTAGAAATTAAAAAAAAAAACTAAAAACTTTTCCTCTGGGAAAGGCATTTTAAGACAATGTGAAAAGACAAGCTACAGACTGGAAGGCAAAATTTGCAAATCACATATATGACAAAGGGCTTTATCTAGAATACATAAAAAACTCTCAGAACTAACAGTAAGAAAATCATCCAATTTTTAAAATGAGCAAAAGACTTTAACACTCAACTAAAAAGATATAAAGGTGGTAAATAAGCACATGAAAATATATCAGCATCATTAGCTATTAGAGAAATGCTGTTAGAACAATGAGATCCACTATGACCCTATTAAGATGGCTAAAATAAAAAGTACTGACATTTCAAGTGCTGCAAGGGTACAGTATGACTGCAACTGCCATACAATGCTGGTGACAATGCAAAATGACATGGTTATTTCGGAAAATGGTTTGGCAGCTTCTTACCAAGTTAAATATCTAGAGCTAGATATGGTCTATATGACCTCGCAATACTACTTTGGGCATTTACTGTAGAGAAATGAGTGGAAAAGCAAACCGTAGTACAGCAATATATGGAAGGTGGTACTGATACAGACAACAATATAGATGAATCTCAAGGGCATTAATGCTGAGTGAAAGAAGATAGTTTCAGAATGTTACATATTGTTTCCATTTAACTGGCACTGCCAAAAAGACAAAACTATGGTGTACTTCCTGTCCCCAAAGTTTTGCCTTTGTCATTAATTCATCTGGTTATTATTTGCATGTATGGTATAAGGAAGCTATCTACTTATATTTCCTTTGTCTTATGGGGACAACTAGTTGCCCCAGTCTCATTTATTGTATAGTACATTTTTTTTTTAATATTTTATTTATTTGACAGAGAGAAATCACAAGCAGGCAGAGAGGCAGGCAGAGAGAGAGGAGGAAGCAGGCTCCCTGTGGAGCAGAGAGCCTGATGCGGGGCTTGATCCCAGGACCCTAAGATCATGACCTGAGCCGAAGGCAGAGGCTTTAACCCACTGAGCCACCCAGGCGCCCCTGTATAGTACATTTTTAAAGCACTGAATTTTTTCCTATTGAAATATATGACATATAACATTATGTAAGTTTAAAGTGTACAACATATTGATTTGGTATTTATATACTGTAATATGATTGCCATTGTAATGATAATTAGCATCTCTATTATGTCACATTATTTCTTTCTTACGGAATACCCCCACTCATTTTAATGCCACACGTGTTTCTTCAATAAATGGTTGGGTATGTTTTTGAGCACTCTATTCTATCTCTGAGTCTTTTTTATCTATCTCCACATCAATACTATGTTGCCTCAACTGTTATAGTAGTAAAATACACCCTTACTGTCTATCATGGCAAGTAACCCTCTTCTTTTTCAAAATTGTTTACTTATTCTTAGCTTTCTCTTAAACCTAACTCAATCCAAATGCACCTCCGGGGCACCTGGGTGGCTCAGTTGGTTAAGTGCTGGATTCTTGATTTCCCTTCAGGGCACCTGGGTGGTAACTCTTGATTTTGGGCTCAGGTCATGATCTCAGGGTTATGAGATTGAGTCCTGCATCAGGCTGGGGTGAAGTGTACTTAAGAGTCTTTCTCTCCGGGACGCCTGGGTGGCTCAGTTGGTTAAGCGGCTGCCTTTGGCCCAGGTCATGATCCCAGCATTCTGGGATCGAGTCCCACATCCGACTCCTTGCTTGGCAGGGAGCCTGCTTCTCTCTCTGTCTCTGCCTGCCAGTCTATCTGCATGTGCTTGCTCTTTCTCTCTCTCTGACAAATAAATAAATAAAATCTTAAAAAAAAAAAAGTCTTTCTCTCCTTCATCCTCTGCCCTTCACCTCCTCTAAGAAATAATTGGAAAACAGCAACAAAAACAAAACCAAATGGACCTCCAGAGCACTCTAGATCAAACTGCTAGGTTTGATTAATTAATTCAATTAATTAATTAATTAATTCAAATTGTTGGTAGATTTCTGAACCCAAGGAATACTACCTTATATTCTTTTGGTCAACAGGACAAGTGTTATTCTCATTTCATCAATAAGGAAAATAGACTCAGGGATTCCAAATGTAAGGAGCTGAATGACAGTACCTACAGCAAGGAAGGAACCACGCTAGTACCAGAAATAGAATTTCTGATCCTGAGTCTAGCACCATACTCAGAAGTCTAGGTAGATCTTCAGGACTATTTACCTGTAGCTATGTAAAAACCATCTGTCTCCCTGGGTGAAAAAACAAATTCCCTGACCTGCTTCACCAATGGGATTTCCGAGATATTAGAAAAATGGTATATCAAGCCAGCAATAGAAAATAAAAGGGGGTGTAAATGAAGAAAAGATTAAAACACCAAATTCCAAATATTTTCCCTTATAATAAAAACCTACCATCCACTTTAAATAAGCATCATAGTTAATTATAAAATCAATTAATGTTTACAGACAGGTTTTTTGAAGTTAAAATTAACACCCACTTTAAAAAAATCTTCTCTAGATTGCATAATGAAATACTGTCAAAATGAATTATATTTAAAATTTGTTTTATAACTATAAAAATATACCTATTCAGAAAAAGAAATTCTAAACATCAGGTAATTGAAAGCATAATTTTGCTAACACTTCAGAAAGATAGTGACACAGAGTTTGTAAGAATCTGCATGTTCATTTCCTGTATGTGAAACAACAGATAAGTTTAAAATATTTTATAACATGCATTTACTTTGCCACCTTTTTTGAAAATCATTGTTTTCTCCCCCTTTTTTGGCTAGTAAGTGGAGTGGGAAGAAGACTGCTTTCCAAACTCTCTAACGATTGTTAAATATTTAAAAATAGACTCCAGTAAAAAAAAGGGAGTATTTTCCATACTGCCTATTTTTATAGTGCTTGTCATAACTGGTCATAGTGCACTCACATTATTTTCTATACGTAGGTCCAAATTATAGGTGAAATTTTTCTAAAGTAGGTTTTCCCCTGCCTGCACTAGCCATATTCTCGCCCACTTTGCCACCCAAAGATATCGGCAGACTCCTGGCAGAGGATTCAGAACATTCTGCTGCTTATA
The DNA here is from genome assembly GCF_922984935.1 of Meles meles. Taxonomy (NCBI): domain Eukaryota; kingdom Metazoa; phylum Chordata; class Mammalia; order Carnivora; family Mustelidae; genus Meles; species Meles meles. Next base: position 68,267,893 of record NC_060072.1, read on the forward strand.
AAAGAGAAACCACCACCCACTCAAGACAGCAACTGCCAGCTGTTTAGTTTTACATTTTGGTCAAGAAAAATTTAAAGAAATTCAAGTCACTCTTCTTTCTCTTTTACCCACAAATCTACTATCCCACAGCTGGACATACACAGAAATTATGACTGATGGTTATGACTGGCGACTACTGATACACCATAAATTTGTCTTTAAATACTAACAACCAAATTTAGTTAAAAAATTTTATTGGACTGTTCAGGCAGTTGCTGCAAATATTAATTAGTAGATAATATTAACAGATAATATTGAGGGGCGCCTGGGTGGCTCAGTCAGTTAAGTGTTTGCTTTTGGCTTAGGTTGTGATCCTGGCTCCATGCCAGGACCCCCACATTGGGCTCCCTGCTCAGTGGAGAGTCTGCTTCTTCTCTACCTCTCTCTCTGCTAAATAAATTAAAAAAAATTTTTTAAAGATACATAAGGAAACAGAAAAATAAAAAGGCATCGTTATGGCTTTTTCTTTTTTTTTTAAAGATTTTATTTATTTACTTGACAGAAAGAGGTCACAAGTAGGCAGAGAGGCAAGCAGAGAGAGAGAGAGGGAAGCAGGCCCCCTGCTGAGCAGAGAGCCCGATGTGGGACTAGATCCCAGGACCCTGAGATCATGACCTGAGCCAAAGGCAGCAGATAACCCACTGAGCCACCCAGGCGCCCCCTCGTTATGGCTTTCTTAGAAACATTTAATCTAAAGAAATCAAGAATTTATCTAAATTACATATGTAATTAAGCATCTTATACAGACAATATATTGTTGTATTTGAAAGCACAGAAAACTTTCACAATTTTTGAAAATGATGGAAACAACACGTTTGGAGCTTTATGAAGAAGCTTTATGAAGAAGCTAAATTTTTAAAGTTGGAAAGAGAGAATTTAAAAGAACACGAGAATTTTTTTTTTTAACCTTAGAATTGTAGCTAAATATACGTTGCCTATACTTATAGATTCAAACTGTTATGACAGGTCAAGGAACTAACCTAATCTAAACCAGTTATTTATAACCTATGGGCCAAGGAGTCACTGGAAGAGTTACATGGATGTACACATACCAAGTATGATCTTTAGTCTAAAATATTTTTCTCACATATATAAATATTTCTCTATTTTTCAAATACAGACAGATATTAGTAGAATAAAATATAAAATCATTTAAAAGTAGTTTTTTCCATTATGCATAATCTCAATTAATGAATACTAAAAATACAATTACTTGTGTTAGGGGTACAGAGTTTCTCATTTTCAAAACAGGTCAGGGGCCTTTAGCTAACATACAAGGTTCCTTTTGGCTCTAAAATTCTGTGATTTTAAGAGTACTAAGGACTCCTATTATGAATATCTAGAACTATTGCATTATAAATATGTATACATATTTACAAAAGCATATACAGATGATGCCAACTATGTATATACAAATAATGCCTGCTATGCCCCTAAGCACTGGACTAGCTTTTCTTTTTTTTTTTTTTTTTTTAAGATTTTATTTATTTATTTGACAGAGAGAGAGAGAGATCACAAGTAGGCAGAGAGGCAGGCAGAGAGAGAGAGAGGGAAGCAGGCTCCCCGCCAAGCAGAGAGCCCGACGTGGGACTCGATCCCAGGACCCTGAGACCATGACCTGAGCCGAAGGCAGCGGCTTAACCCACTGAGCCACCCAGGCGCCCCTGGACTAGCTTTTCTTACAAAGATGAACAGGACAGGATTTCAGACTTAATCTCAAATTGACACAAGAGACAGACACATGAACAAAAAATACAGCCTAATAGATACTGCAGAAGAATCATTTTAAGTGCTCTGGGAGCACCAATGGTATTATTAATATCAGCTGGGCGAGTCTGAGAAGACAAGAATCTATGAATTGGGTCTTGGGTGAGGAGTGGGGCAGAGAGAAAGAGTAAGCATTCTAGACAGATGATACAGCACATACAAAGGCACAGAGCTGTGAAAGTGCATGACATGTCTGGGCAGCCAGTTCTGGTATTTTATTAAGGTATTTAGAGGAAAAGCAAGAAGAAACTAAAATATAAAACGAACTGCAACAGATAGTTAAAGGTCCTGAAGCATATCATGCTTGAAGCATATCGTTCATTCATGCCTGAAGCATATCATTCCAATCAAGACCGAATTCCATTAGGCATAGAGTTAGGGGGAAAGTTTAAGGAAAGGAGTAATATAAACAGATTTTAGGATGATATCTCTATGGAAGGATGATGGTGGAGAAACCAGTGTGTGTGTGTGGGGGGGGGGGGGTGTTGGGCAACTGCAATAATTCTGGTGAAAGAAGGATTAATATAGAGCAGAGCGAGTGGAAACCAGGAAACCAGGATAAAGGGTTCCACTGGGACAGGAGAATAGATACTGGTACCGTTATCAGAAATGGGATACGGAAGAAAAGCAGGAAGAAAACCAGAAGAACAATAGCATTCCCTGGAAGGCAGTTTCAAGAAAGAGGGAATAGTTCTATCCATGAAATATGCTGCAAAGCTGAAAACTGAAAACCGAAAGTGTCCCTCCTCCCTCCTCTCAATGGTAAGCTCCCAGGTGGGTTTAGGCAGGAAGAAAAGAGAAACGGAAGATGCGTCCAGACAAGGTTAGGGCCAGACTTCAGGAAACTTTCCGTACCTCAGAGACCCGGAAAGAGGAGCTTTACAGCTGGGGCCCGGGAAAAGGAAGTACAGCTCCAAGAAGCGGGAAAGGAGCCCAGGGAAACGGCGGACAACCAGTAGTTCCTAAGATGCGAAGAACCACAACGGCCCAGGGAAAGGAAACTTCCAACTCCCTATACCCGCTCTTGTCCCTCGATTTATTTCCACTTACTCTGGTTTCAATCCCTCGCAGCCGTCAGTTGTGGAGTTACGACTCAAAGCCTCTGCTAACAGGAACCTACACACCCAAGGGAAGAGACTCCTCTCGCCTGTTCAGCTTCTTCAGCCAGCAGACGCAGAGCCCAGCAGGAACTGTCAGTTGAGGGGAGGCTGCAGGGGTCAGCGGAGCTCAGCCCCATCACTGGCCCGAGGAACACCTCCACTGATTGCCTGCGACCAGAGCTCGCAGAGCCCTCAAACCTCGCGATATTTCCTGCCTCACGTTGCCGTGGGGGGGGGGGGGGCAGAGCCAAGAAATTTATTCGAGGCTTCTCGCAGACATGCGCGAGAAGTGGGGGCGGTTCCCTTCTACGTACCTCCCCATCAATATACTCAGGCTTTTGCTTGCCTTCTCGCAAAGTGTCGCGAGTTTTTCGAGGGGAAGCCGACCTGGGTGGAGAGGCGAAGAAGGGGAGGCCGGGTGGGAGGCGGTGCGCTTAAGGGGCCGTGGCTGGTTTAGCCGGTGCTGTGGTTGGTACTTCGCTGTTGGGGAGGCTCTGAGTTCGCCCGGATCAATTTTCCCAATGGGTTATTGGGAAAATTAGCGGGTAGAAAATCTTGGGGTTCGGAGGCATTTTTTTCTTGGCTCCGCCCTCTTCCTGTTCTGAGAGCTGGGCGTCAGGCCCACCGAGGGGGAAGGGCAGCTTGGCGGGGCTGAGGAAGAGGGCTTTGCGCACGCGCGAGTCCGAGTGTGTGTGAGTGTTTGTGTTCACGCGCACGCGCGCGCGCTCCTGCATTTAGGAAGCCTGGGAAGGACCGGTGTGCTAGGAGATGAGCGGGGAAAGCATAGTCCCCAGTCTTTGGTACCAGACACTCCTGACTGTGCGCTGACCCTCCCCACCCACCCAGCAGCCTTTTCCAGAGAGGCTGTGGTCCATAGCCTCTGTTCGTTTTCACTGCAGGACCAGGCGCGAAAGTAAGCGAACCTCAATCCTGAGGTCTTCCTATCCACTCACCTTGTACTTTCCACCCCCCCCCCCACCCTCCAGCAGAGTGTGTTTAGGTTTCTCAAAGAGTTTGCATGAAGGGGAAATGCGTTTGAAAGCAGAAGAAAATAGATCGTAGAAAGTCAGTTCGTTTTAATGAACACTTTTGCTCTGCTTACCATGTGCTTTTTGAATGTGGATTGTCTTTTCAGTGTAAGGTTTTATTAGCGAAGCAAGGGAGTTTTTATAAGAAAAAGTTTTAAAGTTTCTCCTCCCCAGCAGTGTGGATGGTAGCAACTGAGTTTTTCTGTTCTACATGATAAATTACTGTGGTGTTACAAAAAGCTGAGGGGGAGACTGTGTATTTGGGGTCCTTATCCTAATGCGAAGACTCGATATGCAGTTGTCTTAGGACATGTTTATTTGGGGCTTTCCTTTTGTTGTCACTCCTCTTTCCTGTTAATTCTGGCCCACCTCAACCTTATTCAGAAGTCTTGAGACTTTGGAGGGAAGTCCAAACTGCTGACTTGCGTTAGTTTGAGGGTTTATATGTGATTGATGTCAGTTAGCAAGAATCATCAGAAGTGTATTTTAAGAGTATTTGTCATTATGTTTGGTATTACGTAAGGGAATCAAGTGCAGTTATTTGTAAACATTTTTTTTCCTGACAATTTTGTTTATTCAAAAAGCAAAAAATATATGTGGAATGTAATTTTGCCTGTGACTGATGGAGTGACAGCTTAATATGGTGTAGCTTATACCTCCAATTGATAGTTCCTTTCTGGTCATGACCTCCTTAAATCTTCTCCTTTGTTGGATACATTTCTTTGAATACTGATTGTTCATGTTCCCTACCAAATCTTTTTGAGGAAAAGACAATTAGGAACAATTTAAGGATATTAAATGTCATATATGAGACATTTGGCTAATATATTTTATCCCTTACAGGTTAAAACAAAAATGAAGATTTTTTCTGAATCTCATAAAACAGTATTTGTTGTAGATCACTGCCCTTACATGGCAGAATCATGCAGACAGCATGTCGAGTTTGATATGCTGGTGAAGAATAGGACCCAAGGAATCATCCCTTTGGCACCCATATCTAAATCATTGTGGACTTGTTCAGTAGAATCTTCCATGGAATATTGTAGAATAATGTATGATATATTTCCTTTCAAAAAGCTGGTGAGTGTGAAGTACGAGCAAAATCATCATTGGGGGCGGGGGATGGACTTAACTGTTTTATTTTTTTACATAAGAATTTACTATAGTTTTGACTTACAGCTGTTTACTACTTTAAAAAATGTGGTATGTGGAACTCTTTTTGGGGATTAACATGCTATGAATATTTAATTAGGGCCAATAACAATAATAACAGCTAACAGTTATGGAGCATTAACATGTGCCAATCATTTCCAAAGTGCTTCATATTTTTAACTTCTTTAATTCTCACAACAATCCTGTAAGGTATCTACTGTAATTTTTGGGACAATATTCAAAGTATATAATAACCAGAATAGAATTGAGAATAACCATTGAGAATGTTGCCGGTCAAAGCAAAAGGGATGTTGGGTGTAAGCAGTGTCTGATTGTGTTGGTAGATATCATGTGAATATCAGCTTTGTTTATTATTGCCATGTTGGGGATCAAGAAATTGAGGTAAATAGAAGAAACTTGTCTTGAGGCACACAGCTAGTTAGAGACATAACTAGCATTTGAACCTAAGCAGGCTGGCTGCTTTTAGTTTAGTGGATGCACACTAAATTGCTGCAGGATTTACCCTTATTAAAAGAAAAGCTCTTAAGAATGCTAAGTGGAAATTTTTTTTTCCATAAGAAGAGAGATTGAGGATTGATAGATTCCAAATATGAAAATTATCTTTGGGTTTCATCATCTCAGCTGTTTTATTTTGGGAGTCATTTGGTTACCCACAAGTGGATGATTTGTTTTGTCTCATTTGGAGCAGCCTAGGCTGAGACCTAGCCAGTCTCTTAGACTAGCACAGGCAGGACAGTGGCAGTAAGGCTGAATGTAGAGAATCTAATACATTCAGATATATTCCAAATTAAAATTAAATTGTTTTTAGTCCCTCTGCAAATTGTGTGTGATGTAGGGTCAAAGAACATAAGGAAGATATGAGGGGAAGATTAAGTAGTAATTTCGGATGGAGGCTTTGGTTCAAATTCTGGCATCATTAGCTACCACATTGTGATCTTGATCATACTGCTTAATTTCTCCAAACCTCAGCTTCCTCACATGTAAGCATAACACCTCTTTCTGTGATGTAAGATTTCAGTGAGATAATATAACTGAAATGGCTAGTAGAATATGTCCCTGTTGGAGAAGACTTCAGAGAGAAAACTACTTACCAAATATATTAGGGATGCAAAACTCATATTTCATGGATAGTTAGAAAAAAGATCATGGATTAGATCATATAGTCCAGGGGAAAGAAATAGTCTTACCCTCCTTCAAAAGGGAGTAACCATCCATCATCTTATATACTTTCTAATATATCCTTCTAATATATCTATTATCATTTTTCTCCATAGTATTTTTTTGTTTGATTTTTACTTTAGAATAAAGTCCAGATGGACTATTTTGACTTTCAGTGCCTTTCGTGGTATGGCTACTACCTGTTTCTCTGAGCTTATCTCCCACCTGTTTGCCTGCTGGGACCTTTTCACTCTTCTGAGGGTACACATTTAGAGGCCTATGCATATGCTGTTTGCTGTACCAGGAATTCTCTATCCCCAGCTCCATTTATGGCTGGTTTCTTTGGTCATTTGAATTCCAGTCATTTGCCAGTTCTGTAGAGAGCCCTTCTCTGACCACTGAACCTAAAGCAGCTAACCAATTTGGTTTTCATAGCATTTGTCACTCACTGAAATTATCTTCTGCATTTATTTGTTTGGATTCTTCCTATACTGCCCTCTATCTTACCACTGCCCCCAAACCCCTGACTTACCCCACATTGTGAGTGATAGAACTTTTTATTCATTGCTGTATTCCCAAATCCCTAGTGCCAAGGATAGCACCTGGCATATACTAGGCATTCTAGAACTATAAAGTGAATGAATGAATCAGCAAGCCAGTGCTAGAGACTGCATATTAAATATGATATGATTGAGTGGAATTGGATGTGAATACTAATTATGTCTTTGAACTCTGTCAGGTGAATTTCATTGTGAGTGACTCTGGAGCACATGTTTTAAATTCTTGGACTCAAGAAGACCAAAATTTGCAGGAGGTATGGTTAGGTTTTGAGCTGTAGCCATTTCTGAAAATTATCTGAATGTGGTAATAGTTTCTTGGAAAACAGTTTGAAAGACTTTTTTTTTTAATCAGTGTACTATTTGCCTGTAGTTTTAAAACAATACTAAATGAAAAACAGCTGTCTTCACTCCAGTCTTTTCCCATTTTCTGGAAGCAAACTTTCGACTCTAGCTCATCTAGTATGTACTTCTGTATTTCTAAATAATAGTTTTTACTGCTATTGATAGAGTTCTCAATTTAAACTTTATTTTTCATCATTATTGTTAATGAAGATTTAACTTTTAGCTTTCTTGTCACCCATGCTTACCCTCTTACCTTCCCTCATTTTCTCAGTGTTGTTATATCAGAAGTTTTGTTAATTTAGAATTGCATATTTGCAATGATATCTATATAAAGTGTTATTTACTGCTAAGCTAAGTAGTATATATGGATATTTCTCTTTTTTAGGTTTTATTGAGATATCGTTGACATACAGCTCTGTATAAGTTTAAGGTGTACTACATAATGATTTGACTTACATATTCTTCCCTTTTTTTGTGTAACTTTTTGTGTATTGCTATAATTTATCATTTCCTTTTTTTCTTAATTTGCTTTATTTTATGTGTATCTTGCTGCTTTTCTTCATGTCTCTATAAAAGTAGTCAATATATAGGGATGCCTGGGTGGCTCAGTGGGTTAAGCCTCTGCCTTCAGTTCAGGTCATGAACTCAGGGTCTTTGGATCGAGCCCCGCATCCGGCTCTCTGCTCAGCGAGGAGCCTGCTCCCCCTCTCTCTGTGCCTGCCTCTCTACCTGCTTGTCATTTCTGTCTGTCAAATAATAAATAAATAAATAAAATATTTTTTTTAAAAGTCAATATTTTTATCATAAGTGTATGAGAAATTTAGCAGCTTGTTTTTTGCTTGAAATACTTCTTAGAGCATAGTCTTTTGCTCTAGTTTGAACTAGCTGCTTTCTAGGCCTGATGGTTTTTAAACATTATTTGTTTAAGGATATTGAGATTTGTGATAGATTATGTTCTTTGCTATTGTTGAGTTGGGTGACAGACTTCAGTTTCCTGGGTTCTTTACTGACAAATATGAATATGAGAGATAGGCATTAGTGAAATATTTGAATACATTTTTTGAATGATTTCATGTTAAAATTTTTTTGTTAATGGATATTCTTCAATGGAAATAATTTCATCTAAATGTGTTATAAATGGAACTTTTTTAAAAAAGACTTTATTTATTTGTTTGTCAGAGAGAGAGAGAGCGCGCGCAAGTGCACAAGCAAGCAGAGTGGCAGGCAGAGGCAGAGAGAAAAGCAGGAGCCTGATGCAGGACTCGATCCCAGGACCCTGGGAACTTGACCTGGGCTGAAGGCAGCAGCTTAGCAGACTGAGCCACCCAGGCATCCTGTAAATGGAACATTTTTTTTTAAAGACTTTATTTTTTTAATTTATTTGACACACAGAGATCACAAGTAGGCAGAGAAGCAGGCAGAGAGAGAGGAGAAAGCAGGCTCCCTGCTGAGCAGAGAGCCCGATGCAGGGCTCGATCCCAGGACGCTGGGATCACGACCCAAGCTGAAGGCAGAGGGTTTAACCTACTGAGCCACCCAGGCGCCCCTAAATGGAACATTTTTAAAGAAAATGTGTTTATCACAGTGTTTGGTCTTAAAATGTGATTAGTGTTGTAATATGTAAACATATCTAATCTTTTATTCTTTTGAGGTAACACACTCGTGCAGTGGGCTTTTATCATTTTGGCTTTGCATTTATATTACTCCAGAGCATTCGTTATTCTTCCTTTACTTTAAAAAATAATGTTAAAGACTCTACATTCTCTCCGCATTTTCTTTTTGAAAGGGCATGCATTTTTGCTTTACTTCTTTTAGAAGAGGTACTATGAAGGAAGCCTGAAGCCTCTGAATAAAAATCAGTACAAATTTGTATAGGTTTTCTTTACTTCACCTCTGCAGTGCTATAAAAGTTGTGCATTTGATAATGGTATGTATAGTAATGATAAGAGAATTGCTACTTCCCTCTGCTTTCTGAATGTGAAGGCACATTGTATCATGCTGATTGCTTTTAAATTGTGAACAGAAGGGGAAACTAGTTAGGAAGGCAACTATATAGCAGATCACTGGTGTTTAAGATTATATAAAATAATTGACATTTTGTATAAATTATGTATAATCTTGTTTGTGTTAACACATTTAATGTTTAGCTTTGGTTAACCATGTCACACCTTTCCCTAGTTATTGTGAACAGTCATGAGTAACAAGTGAAGTAGATTGAAGATGAACTTTGGGGCTAGAAGGGTTGTAAACATCCTTTGCTTCGACTCCTTTGATGTGCAGGTGAAGGAACAGAGGCCCACGGGAGCCAGAAGTGGTTTGACTTATATACCTGGGTCTAGGGCTCTTTCTGTTACAGCACATGACTCTATCCTATACATCTTAAATTTTATCATCCCAAATTGTTGGAGTTCAGAAGTTTGGGTCTGGTTTTTGTAGGCTCAATTAAATAAAGTTTGAAAGTATTGCACTAATATTGGGCAGGTTATATTATATTCACTTTCAGGTTAGGAGAGATTGACCAGGCTTACACAGTATTAAAAGGCATAGCCAGAATTTCATTCCATCTCTGTCTGACTCCAGAAGTTAAGCCTGCTTTCTGCTACTTTCCCTAGTACCACAACATCCCTAAGAAGCTACTTTTTAATTGAGTTTCTCCTATGTACCAGGGACTTTGTATAGTCATTTATACACAGTTTTGTTTTTTTTTTTTTTCCTTTCTTTTCTGATTACTTTTCATGATTAGGTAATACTTATATAGTTTAGAAATTAAGTTTACATATATACATACACATGTACTTATGTACGCATATACATATGTGTATGTGTAGTAAAAGGTAACCCTTGAAAACTTTCTGGTTCATCCCCTGACCCAATTAGTGGTGTGCTAGACCCGGGTTATACCAACTTGGGAGAGGTGAATGTGTTCAACTCCTACCAACTTTGTGTTCAGTAAAGCTTGAAATCTGCCATGGTGGGAGTATTTTATTTAACCATACATACTGGCAAAAACAAGTTAGGACTTCCCTGCACCCCCGACTTTGGAGAGCTGATTTATCAGCAAATTACTGTTTATCCCCACCACTATTAGTTTTTTATGGCTCATTCCAGAGTGTCTATGCATATACAAGCAAAGTCCTTCCAGTTTGTTCTCTTTCAAGATTGTTTTGGCTGTTCTCTGATGCTTGCAATTCCATATTAATTTTAGAATCAACTTGTCAGTTTCTACAAAGAAATCAGCTGGGATTCTGACATGGATTAAGTTTAAATTGTAGTTGAGTTTGAGTAATGTTACTATTTTAACAATATTAAGTCTTTCAACCCAGGAACATGGGATGTTTTACATTCATTTAGATCTTTCATTTCTTTCAATAGTGTTTTATAGTTCTCAGGGTATAAAATTTGCATTTCTTTTGTTGATTTTTTTCCAGATATTTTATTCTTTTTGTGCTATTATAAATGGAATTGTTTTCTACATTTTTGATTTATTCATTGCAAATGTGTTGCAGTATAATTTTATTTTTTATTATTGATTATGTATCCTGCAAATTGCTGAACTTGCTTATCATTTCTAATAGTTTGTTAGGGGATTCCTTATGATTTTCTACATACAAGATCATGTAGGGGCGCCTGGGTGGCTCAGTTGGCTAAGCATCTGCCTTTGGCTCAGGTCATGATCCCGGGGTCCGGGTATCGAGCCCTGCATTGGCTCCTGCTTCTCCATCTCCCTCTCCAGCTCCACCTGCTTGTGTGCTTTCTCTCTCTCTCTTTTTCAAATAAATAAAAATATTTTTTTTTCTTTTTAAAGATTTTTATTTATTTGACAGAGATCACTAGTAAGAAGAGAGGCAGGCAGAAAGAGAAGGGGAAGCAGACTCCCTGCCGAGCAGAGAGCCCGATGTTGGGCTCAATCCCAGGACCGTGGGATCATGACCTGAGCTGAAGGCAGAGGTTTTAACCCACTGAGCCACCCAGGCGCCCCAAATAAATAAAGATCTTAAAAAAAAAAAAAACAAAACACGTCATCTGCAACATAGAGATAATTTTACTTTTTTCTTTCCAATCTGGATTCCTTTTATTTCTTTTTCTTAATTGCCCGGGCTAGGACCTCCAATATAATGTGGAATAGAAATGATGAGAGAAGACAGCCTTCTTCTACTCCTGATCTTAGAGGGAATATGTCCAATCTTTACTATTAAGGATGATGTCATCCTTAGGTTTTTCATTGGTGCCATTTTCTGCTTGAGGAAGTTCCTGTCTGTATCTAGTTTGTTGATTGTTTTTCTCATGAAAGGTCCTGGATTTCGTGAAATGCTTTTTCTGTGTTTATGAAGATGATCATGGGGTTTTTGAAAAATTTTATTGGTATTTACGTTAATTGATTTTCAAATGTTAAATCAACTTTGCATTCCTGGGCTATAAGTCATGGTGTATAATTTGTCATGGTGTATAATTCTTTTTATATGTTGCTGGATTTGGTTTGGTGGTATTTCATTGAGGATATTTCTGTCCATATTTGTAAGATATGCTGGCTGTAGTTTTCTTGATGTCTTTGTCTGACTGGTACATACTCTTGTCAACATAATCATTTTCTCTTTTTCTTCAGCTAATGGCAGCATTAGCTGCTGTTGGGCCTCCTAATCCACGAGCAGATCCAGAATGCTGCAGCATTCTGCATGGTCTTGTTGCAGCAGTGGAAACCCTGTGTAAAATTACAGAATACCAACATGAGGCTCGTACTCTACTAATGGAAAATGCAGAACGTGTTGGAAATAGAGGACGAATAATTTGCATTACTAATGCAAAAAGGTGAGACATTAATCACAATAATTCTTTTACTGAGGGAATTTTAATGTCTTATTACAGTTTTTATTTTAAAAAAACAGGGACATATTACTTTTAAGCATATCTCAAGTAGCCTTTCTAATATTGAAGCTGTATTTATCCAATTCTAAAATAAAGACTCATTTCAGTGAAATCTACTTAGATTTTCATCATATAGGTTAATTTGACTTTTTTTCTCATTAGTTTTTCAGCTGATTCTTTGGTATTGTGAGTGAACATGCTAAAGACAGTTGTTATTGAAGGAATTTTAAGTGCTTATAACAAGATACTGCAGCTGAATAGTGTGTTTAATTTTTTCACTGTACATTCAAGTTTGTTCTTTTTTATGCCATAGTGATAGTCATGTGCGAATGCTTGAGGACTGTGTCCAGGAAACAATTCATGAGCATAACAAGCTTGCTGCAAATTCAGATCAGTGAGTATGGTCATAAGTGAAATAAATACTCCATTTTATAGTCCTGTGTTTCATTATAATTATTCCAATGATTATAGCAGTAATTGGTGACATTCCCTTGAATTCTCCACTGGCTCTACAAATTAGCCAAAAAATGTATATTTGACCAGAAAATTTTTCCATTTTCTCTTTCATGTTAAAATTTTACACTTTTTTGATAGGAAAGGTGATCAGAAGGGTAAAATAATACATACATTTATAAAACATACTTACTTTGATGGCTTCCTCTCATACTTTGTGTTACAAACTTGTAGTTGGTAGCATGACTTAATATGTACCAAATCAAAACATAATAACTAATTGCATTGTATGAATTTTTTTTTTTAATATTTATTTATTTGACAGAGAGAGGTCACAGTAGGCAGAGAGACAGGCAGAGAGAGAGGGAGAAACAGGCTCCCCACTGAGCAGAGAGCCCGATGCGGGGCTCGATCCCAGGACCCTGAGATCATGACCTGATCCGAAGGCAGAGGCTTAATTTAGCTGAGCCACCCAGGGGCCCCTGTATGAATTTTTTAAAAGGATTAAAGCTGGGGCACGTGGGTGGCTCAGTTGGTTGAGTGTCCAGTTCTTGGTTTTGGCTCAGTTCATGATCTCACGGTCATGAGATCACGGCCTGCATTGGGCTTGGCACTGAGCGTGGGGTCTGCTCGGGGTGCAGGGTTCTCTCTCTCTCCCTCTGCCTCTTCCACCACCTCCCATCCACTCACCAAAAAAAAAAAATAATAAGTAAATAGAGCTATTAAAGACATGTTTAGGACAGTTGCAATGTGGAGTTTATATTTGATTGAACTATTACTAATTTTCTTAATTGGAGTACTGGTATTATTGTAAATGAGTAGGATTATTTTCTATTATTATTACCTGATTTTGTCCTTAAAAATCATTAGTTTTTTTTTTAAGATTTTTTTTTAAAATTATTTATTTATTTATTGGACAGAGAGAGATCACAAGTAGATAGAGAGGCAGGCAGAGAGAGAGGGAAGCAGGCTCCCTGCTGAGCAGAGAGCCCGATGCGGGACTCGATCCCAGGACCCTGGGATCAGGACCTGAGCTGAAAGCAGAGGCTTTAACCCACTGAGCCACCCAGGCGCCCCAAAAATCATTAGTAAAAGAGAAACAAATATACAATATATTCATTTTCTCTGTGGCAGTTATCTATTAAAAATTATTCCTGATTATAAGACATTTTCCTTTATTTTTCAAACACACAAGATAGTATCATTTTTGCATTTGTAGTAAATTCATATTCATATTAGTACAGCAATTATATGGTTTTTCTAAATATTTAGCTTTTGTGTTAACAGCAATATCTGATTATAGAGATATACTGTTTTGATATATTAAACTTTCAATAGTTTACCAACCTGGATTCTTTACAGACTGTGTATTCTTATATTCTAAGTAAAAAGTTTCTCTTTAAGTCTCATGCAGATTCAGAAATGTGAGCTGGTCTTGATCCATACTTACGCAGTTGGTGAAGACAGCCTTGTATCTGATCGTCCTAAAAAGGAGGTAAGTGCGGAAGTAATGCAAGGAAAGATCACTGTTATTTATTAATAATAAGCGCTGAGAAGGGTTAGCATAAAAACGATCACATTGCCAACATTTTCTGCCAAGATCTTTAGAATTTTCAAAGCAATCTCTGTGGCAAAACACTTAGGTTGATTCTTTATGTTATAATCATAGATGTTAAAATGTTTTCTGTTTTGCTTGCCTGTTGAAGTTTAAATGTGTTGCAAAACCATACATAGTCTCTGTATTGTTCCTAAAATTTCAATTACTGTAATGGATGTTAGTTGCTTTAATGAATTTTTATTACATGAAAATCTATTTTTCATCATTAGAAAGGCAATATACTTTTTAACAAAAATAGACTCCAATAACAAATTAATTTTACCTGTCCAGAGGACAAAGCTAAAACTAAGTTTTAATCTTGGTTTTACTTTTTAAATAAATTTGAACAATTTTAAAGGGAAAAGATGAGTCTGTTGATTTTTAAATGGATTGTATCACATAATATTCTCCATCAGTGTTGTGTTTAGAAAATAGATGAATGGATTTATATAGTTATATTAAATGTGTATGTTCTTATGTTCTGGTTTTTCATTTAGCCTTAATTTATATAAACATGGGAAGTATTACCTTACCCAAGTGTTTGATAGTTAAGGTTATTTTTAGGTCATTAACTCTGTCATTGTGGTTTCAGGTGGTTTCCAGTGAAAGCCCCCCCCCCCTTTTTTTAAACTCTTTTCTGCCTCTTTTGATAATGTGGCTGCATGTTGGCTTTATTTTGTGGTAACTAAAAATTTATTTACACTAAATATTATACCCTGGACTGAGTGAAGGTTTATATTATCTTGTTGTAAGTAACCTTTGGTAGCCTAATTGCATTTATTGGTGAGGAAATATGACTTTTATGGCAATTTCCACATTCTTTATTATAATAAGTAGTTTTAGTTACAGGGCTTTTTCCTCTCCACAAAATTAATTGTTTTTCTACAGTATTTCTCTGGGCCATTTCAAATCATTTTGTATATAGATAAATAGAAGTAAAAACTAAACTAAGATAAATATTTAAATCAAAGACTATTCCACTCTTAAGTTTCAAGAGAACAAAGACTTTGCCTATTTGCTGCATCTTCTAATAGTTCAGTTTCTGGCACATAATATAGTAAGTTCTTAGTATTTATCTGTTGAGTGATTGAGTATATGAAAATTTTTTGCTAAAATAATGATCATAGTTAATTTATGGGCCTTTTTATTTTTTCTAAATTCTAAAAAGTAAAAATACTTATATTCCCATCTGTAAACATATTGGCAGGAGGTCACACTATATTAATGTTTTATGGGTTTTTTTTTTCATACTTTTTTGCAGTTATCTCCTGTTTTAACCAGTGAAGTTCATAGTGTTCGAGCAGGACGGCATCTTGCTACCAAATTAAATATTTTAGTACAACAGCATTTTGACTTGGCTTCAACTACTATTACAAATATTCCAATGAAGGTAGGCAGCTCCTTTTCTTGCTATTTTGAAAGCTCTGCTTTGCTTTTTAAATATTTGTTTGACATGTATTGTTTATTTTAATTGAACCTTAACTTTTTCTCCCCATATCATATTTTCTGTTTTGCTAGCCCACATTCAGTGTCTTTGACCAGGTCAGTACATAGTGAAAAGCAACAAGAAAGGATCACAGAACAAAATCCTATATTTTTCTTTTTAGTAAGAGCACTATATATCAGCTTTTTTGTTTTTAATGATGTTCTCATTATTTTCATCAAAATCTAATCTGTATCTTAAATGATTACTTTTTCTGTGATTCTTTTCCTGACAAGTATGTTACTAGATTTTATTTTGTGCATCCTAGTGGATCTTTTATTTCCTGTATTATTATTCTTACTCATCTAGTATGAAGGTGTTTGTAACTAATAGGTCTGACAGGGAAAAAATAGCTTGTAGTTTTAAAAAGTTTATTATATTCCAGCTGAAAAACCGAAGATGTAAGTCACATGATTTTACTAATGGATTTTCTTAGGAATCTGTTGGTACCTATTCATTTACATTATTTTATCATTCAGTTGCCTAGGACCAGCGCAATGCCTGGCCCATTAAGCTTCAGGTGAATTTTTACTGAGCAGAGTTGAATTTAATTTTATTGGTTATGTTTGCAAATATGAAGTAGTTACCATATCTAAAAATTCAAATTGGCTTTAAGTCCAGTTTCATTGTTTTGCTGCCACATGATGAACACTAAATTTTGTGAGAAATATGATCAGTTCATTATTAATTTCCTCCTTATACTAATGGCTGGCTCTTTAATAGAGATTGTAGCTTTATCCAATGGAATGGTTTGGATGCAGAAGCAATTATCAAGTAAATTAGCATAATATATTTTAATATATATAATTTCATAAATTACAAGAAAAATACTTAGAGGGTGACAGATACCTTGCTTTTTAAATTTGATCATATTTGTGTGCAACTGGTGTGACTTTTTCTTCATATCTTTTTCTTGTAAATAGATAATATTGAAGTTCTTATATACTAATTAGTGAAAACAAGTTACTAAACTTGTTTATTAGTCTGTATTTGCTATTTCATATAACTGGTATTTGCTAATTTCCTGTAGGTATTTAAAGATGCTGTTTCCTCCTGTAAAGAATTACTTCACTTTTAATTTGTATAAACTCTTTCAGTTGCATAATATTTATGTGTAAATATTATGGCAGTGTTGGCAGGACAGTACATTTAGAGTAAAAAATCTAAAGGTTTGGAAGAGTCATCATTTATGATAATTCTGATATAAGAAAAATCATTAAATACTTTATTACTTATATATAGCTAGTAGTTTTTAAATAGAGTTCATATTGCCTTGGAAAACTATTGCATCTTTAAATAGATTAATCACTGAGCAAACTGTCCCATTATAGCTAGTTATTGTTGGGTGTATTTTACCTCACTTGAAGTAAGAAGCACAATGAATAATAAGTAACTTAATTATTTTGAAAATAAAACCAAGTTATTTTAAATTTTGCTTTAAGGAAGAACAACATGCTAACACATCTGCCAATTACGATGTGGAACTGCTTCATCACAAAGATGCACACGTGGATTTCCTGAAAAGTGGTAAGTAAGAGATGTTGGAAGCTAGTATTCTGTAAGATCTAACATATGAAAGCATACTAATAACTTTGAGAAGTTTGTCAGTAAACAAACCTGATGGACAATAGTCATTTCCTTCCACACTTATTCCACAGTATTATCTATTAATGACCATGAAACTGGCATTCTGTAGAATTTTCCTCTGGGAAACATGAGGTGACTAGATCAAATACTGAGAGGGGTAGCCATGATAGTCATGTCATAGTTTCCTTTTGCAAGCAAACTGCTTTGGGAAAGCGCAAAGAATGAGAACTGACTTGAAAAATGATAGACTTCCAGCTTGCCTGCATAAAAACCAGTTGTTTTTAAATTTAAATTTGTTTTCTTTCCCCTAAAAATTAATTGTGTCAGTAGGTCCCATCGCCAAAATCATTTCTGTAACTGTATCAGCATGGTTTAGGGGAGAAGATGCGAGATAATAGACAAGAGTTTTAGCTAAATCTTTGCCGCCATCTAGCAAGACCCATGTTTCTAGACTTCAGTTTGCATACTTTACTGAATTAAAGATGATTTAGATGAACTCTAATATTCCATCCATTCCTAAAGTTCAATGATGTTGCCTTTAAGTTTTGGCATTTGTGTTAAGTCCTTTAGAATATTTTTATGTAAGTTGATGCTATGAGAGAATTAAATGGTTGACTTTGATCATGTTGTATACAACTTTTCTGAAGTTAATACCTTCAACCAGTCATAACATTTGTTACATGTATAAGGAATCTTGAAATTAACCTAATATAGATTTCTTTTTTTTTTTAAAGATTTTATTTATTTATTTGACAGAGATCACAAGTAGGCAGAGAGGCAGGCAGAGAGAGGAGGAAGCAGGCTCCCTGCTGAGCAGAGACCCCCGATGCGGGCCTCAATCCCAGGACCCTGAGATCATGACCTGAGCCAAAGGCAGAGGCTTTAACCCACTGAGCCACCCAGGTGCCCCCCCAATACAGATTTCTAACATGAGAAAAACTATTAAGATGAATGGTTCTATTTATATTTAACAAAGGAATGTAAATAACTTGTTTTTAAAAATGTGGAAATTACTCAGAATCTGGGAGTTAATACCAACTTTTAAAATGTTTATTTTTAAAACAAAAATATTAAGAGTGTTCTTTGTGACACAAAATATTTCTTTAAGATAGTTATTGATTGATCTGTTCCATGTGTGACACATGCGCAGCCTGTGTAAAATGCTAGTTTCACAGTAGGAACAGGGTGCTGTGAGAACGTAGGGATTGCAGGTGATTAAGCCTCCATGGTTAGGCAAGCTTTCCAGAGATGAGATTAGAGCTGGATTTTGATGAGTAAGCTTACACTTTAGCCCACATATTTTACCTGAGCTCCAGATCTACAGATTGTACTGCCTAATTATATCTACTGCCTCACAGTCCTAAAACTCAACACTCCCAAAACAACTGAGGAGCTCTGACCCCTGAACTGGTGGTCATTGTCACCTTTTTTATTTTTTTTCCTTAAGATTCATTTATTTGAGAAAGAGCATGTGCGCATGCACCCGGTTTGGTGGGGAAAGACTGAGGGAGAGGGAGAAGCAGATTCCTTGCTCAGCTCAGTCCCAGGACCCTGAGATCATGACCAGAGCCGAAGGCAGATGCTTAACCAGTTGAGCCACCCAGATGTCCCCTGGTCTTCTCTTGTTCCCTCTTTCAGTGAATGACACTATTGTCTGTCCAGCTACTTAAGGCAGAAACCTTAGTCATCTTTGAGACATCTCTCTGACATTCTTCATATCTAGTCCATCATCATATTTTCTTGATTTCATCTACTAAGTTTCTCTAAAATACATCCATACAACTGCATCTCTACTCCCATTGCCATCTCTGTGATCCAGCATATTATTTTCTTACCTAGTATCCCACAGTAACCCCCTAAATGGTCTGTTTACTCTTGACCTGTTAGCTAGAATAGCTTTTAGAATGCTAACCCTGACCATGTTCCCTTAGCTTACAATCCTTTATTGCTTTTACTCTTAGGATAAAAACTCAGTTGCTGAAGTGTCTTACCAGACCCTGCATTGCCTGGTTCGTCCTCCTTTCTGTTCTCTTCCACAACATACGCCTCAGCCATGTAGGCCTGAAACTCTTCATTCTCCTTCCTGTCACAGTATCATGGCATCTGCTGTTTTTCTTTTTTGCTCAAATACTCTTCCTTTCCTTCAATTTCCTTTATTTTTTTGTTAATTTATACTTATCTTTTATTTTTATTTCTTTTTATTTTATTTTATTTTTATAAGTAATCTTTTTTTTTTAAGATTTTATTTATTTGACAGACAGAGATCACAAGTAGGCAGAGAGGGGGAAGCAGGCTCCCCGCTGAGCAGAGAGCCCGATGTGGGGCTCAATCCCAGGACCCCGGGATCATGACCTGAGCCGAAGGCAGAGGCATTAACCCACTAAGCCACCCAGGTGCCCCTCTACTTACCTTTTAGACTAAAACTAGTTTTCACTTTCTCGAAGAAACTGTCCCCTGATGTCTTAGATTAGGTCAGATCTCTTTTTATAGATGCTTATGGTACTGTATACATCTTTTTCAAAGCTTTGTCAACTTCATAGTTTGCATTTGTTCATTATTATTTTACTAGCATCTAGTCACTCTAGATGTTGTATTGTAGATTTCATTAAGGCAAAATATGCTCACCGTTATATCTTTTTATATATTTACCTTGTAGACCCTTCATTTTATGCTTCTTCTCATAAATTCATTAGGATTCCGGATGATCAGTTGTGTATTTTAGATTTCTGAAGCTTTCTTTAAGTATTTGACCTTGTTGTCTTATCATTTAATGGTGTCAGAGAGGAGCAGTTGTAGATTCTTAAAATTAATAAAAAACAAAATTTTTTGTTTTTTGGGTAGCTCAGTCATTATGTGTCTGCCTTCTCCTCAGGTCATAATGAGGTCCTAAAGTCCTAGAATCAAGCTCTGCATTGGGCTACCTGCTCCACACTGGGAAGCCTGCTTTTCCCTCTCCCACTCCCCCTGTTTGTGTTCCTGCTCTCACTATGTCTCTCTGTCTAATAAATAAATAAAATCTTAAAAAAAAATTTTTTTTTTTGCTGTTGACTTTCAGTGCAGTGACTGAAATGATTGATTAATAAGAAATATGGAGGATAGTTAAATAATTTATTTTAATCAGAGCTAATATCCAAATTGTATGTGGTATTTTTCTAGGAGAGTGTATAAAAATGATGTTCTCCCAGAGGTATTTTCTCTCCTAGAGTTTAAACTGTTCTGGAAGTCTTGGGTTAACATTTGAAGTTTGTGATCTATTTCGTATTGTTTTTCTGGCTTATTCTTAAAGGTGATACCCACATAGGAGGCAGCAGTAGAGAAGGCTCATTTAAAGAAACAATAACATTAAAGTGGTGCACACCCAGGACAAATAACATTGGTAGGTATTTTAAAGAAATCGAGAGAGAAAAGAACCAATCAAAGGTTCTTAAAGTATGTATTTCTTTTTGAATTTTTGTTTTTCATTGTGTTAGGGGCTTAATGAACATTTTTTTCTCCTTTAGTTATGGAAATACTCCTTTATATTCTTTCAAATCAGTGTTTTCTTCCATTTCAGAATTACACTATTGCACTGGCGCTTACCGAATTTCACCTGTAGACGTAAATAGTAGACCTTCCTCCTGCCTTACTAATTTTCTTCTAAATGGTAATTTTCAACATATAGTTGTTTTGTCTGAGAATATTACTTAAATTATTAGTAAGAAATGTGAAAATCTGAATTCTAGAAAGCTCTCTTCTTTAAGATAATCTGAACATATTTTATCTCCCAAAACTCATCTAAAGTTATGTAATTGTAAGTACCCTTTTAGCAGTTTTACTTTTAAAAATAAGATGAGTTTATGCCTTTCAGATTGTTCTATCTAAAAAAAGTGTTATTTATATATTTTTAAAGTATTTTTAATTTAAATATTTTGTTGTTAGAGTCTAAGTTGATTTTTTTGGTAGAATAATACAGACTGTTTTGGCATACTGAATTTTAAATTGCAAGTATATATGGATTTCTTTTTTGCACAGTTTACCTTAACCATAAATAAACACTACATTTTCAATATTATACCATGTGATTCTTAACACATGACTTTAAATCCATGGTTTCCTTGTGTGAAAATTGAAAAAAAATTATTAGAATCCATTTACTGGATTTAAATTCTTTAAGAGCTCCTCCAGTGATCACAACCCATTGTTTGAAAGCACTGATGCGATGGGTCAAAATTAAGTAAAATTTGATTATCAGCCTCTATAATATCAGTCCAGATTAAATAACCTTTGGTCGTGTGAAATAAAAAGTAGTTACAATAACCATGCTGATATATAGGAGGTATTGTGGAAGTGAATGGAGACTTTTTGCTTTCTCCCCGAAATATTATGTAACTTTGATAATTGAAGAGTTATCCAACAGTTGTCTCCATTTTCTTCTTGATGTCCAGGAGGAAAATCTTATGTACTTGTATAAATTTTGTAACCAAACATTATACCAGAGACCACTATACTTATTTTGGAAAACTGCATAACTATGTAAGCTTGGCATGACCAAGAGAAAACTGAGGCTAGAATTTAGGCTCTTAGGACTTGAAATGCAAATATACTAAATTAGCCAATCCTGCTTAAAATATGAGGCTTAATGAAATGAAAAATCTAGACATAAATTTTAAGGATAAAAATAAGAGCCTATTTGAACTTCATCACTGATAGAATAATCTTGCTTTTGACAGGTCGTTCTGTTTTATTGGAACAACCACGAAAGTCAGGTTCCAAAGTCATTAGTCATATGCTTAGTAGCCACGGAGGAGAGATTTTTTTACATGTCCTTAGCAGTTCTCGATCCATTCTAGAAGATCCGCCTTCAATTAGTGAAGGATGCGGAGGCAGAGTTACAGACTACCGGATCACGGTAAGATTCCAATATTTATAAATTTTATGTTTTGACTCTGTCACCATTCAGCAGGTAGTTACTGAATGCCTGTTACATGCTAAGATCTGTGACAGATGGGGTTTGGAGAAGTTGATGATATATTATTCTTCTGATTAGGTGACTTTTCTGTCAAAAGAGCTGTTTATCACAATATACTCTTCCTTATATATTCAGTGTATATCTAGAAGTATATGGGTAGCAGTGACCCCTGAAATTGTAGGAAGGAATGGAAATTGATTTGAACTAGTATTTCAGGTGGAAGTTTATTTTAAGTTATTACTTAATGGCAAATACAAACCTTTCAATATTTGGCCACTGCTACTTTAAAAATAACTAAATTTTTATTATTTAAAGGTATATGTAAGGAAGTGTCTATCTTGGGTAGAAGTTCTGTTCTGATTTTAGTTTTTTCAATCCCCCTCCCCTCTTTTACATTTGGTACTTCAGAGTTGTTTACTTTGAGGTGGTGGTGAAAATTAAATGTGATTAATGTATAGGAATATACTTTGTAAATCAAAAAGTGTTACATACTGCAGGTAATTATTTTTGATTAGGCTTTTCTTTATTATTTTTTAATCTTTTGTAATAAGGAGAAAACTAATAAACATTCATCGTAGAAAACTTAGGGAATATAGATATCTTTTTTTAAAATCAAAAACAAAGACTATAAATTACCCATAATTCTGTCATTCAAAGATAACCGTTAACATTTTGATGTTATGTAATTTTTTAAGTAAGCATTGGTATTCTAATATGATTAATCCCTTTATCTGTGTATGATATAAAAGAGTTAAATTATTGAAGTGAAGAAAAATGAGTGTTCCTTGGTTTTTAAAAAGTAGAACCATGAATACATTTATGTTTGAGGCTTTCTTCATCTCCACTGTAATAAAGGCTGATAGGTTTCATGTTCAAAAAGAAAGGAAAAAATTAGTAAGGGGACTGTTACAGGAAATACTTTGTTGCATATCACAGGACAGAAGACATCAGGGAAACAGACTATTACATGTAATCCATACTGAAACATTAGAAAATAGTTTCTAATTTTATGTTATTTGGTTATCATTAGGATTTTGGTGAATTTATGAGGGAAAACAGATTAACTCCTTTTCTAGACCCCAGATACAAAATCGATGGAAGTCTTGAGATCCCTTTGGAACGAGCAAAAGATCAGTTAGAAAAACACACCCGTTACTGGCCTATGATTATTTCACAAACCACCATTTTTAACATGCAAGCGGTAAGTATTAAATAGTTTTCAATCTTTCTTCTAGATTTGTTATATATTCCTTACAGATACCATTTCTCAAGCAAAGAATCAAATAAAGAATTACTAATAGAAAATTGAAATGATGGTTATAGGTAATCTTACCATGGTGATGTTTAAAATCAATTTAAGTTCTCCCTAGATGCTTTTGATATTTGTTTTTGAAGACAGATTTTCTTTTTATTTCTTAAAAAAATTCTAACAGGTAGTTCCATTAGCCAGTGTTATTGTGAAAGAATCTTTGACAGAAGAAGATGTGTTAAACTGTCAAAAAACAATATACAACTTAGTTGATATGGAAAGGAAAAATGATCCTCTGCCTATT
Source organism: Meles meles (assembly GCF_922984935.1). Lineage (NCBI taxonomy): Eukaryota > Metazoa > Chordata > Mammalia > Carnivora > Mustelidae > Meles > Meles meles. Next base: position 68,291,544 of record NC_060072.1, read on the forward strand.
TCCACAGTTGGTACAAGAGGAAAAGGCCCTAAGAGGTAGTTTTTTTCTTACTTTCTCTGTATATCACATTACTTGATACATACTGTTTTTAAGCTAACTTATTTTGTATGTAAATTATATGGTTGGAGGTATGATTGAGATGAAATGATACAAAATACAGAATATCAGAATTGGATATTATAACTTAGAGTTACGCCATGAACTGTCTAGGAAGAAAAAGTCCATGTTTAATGATAACCTTTTACTTTATTTTACCAATAGCAAATGACACTTCAATATTATTTAAAGAGTATTTCTTAAGAACCTTATTTTAAATCTTTACTTCAGAGATGAACAATACCGTATCATGTGGAATGAATTAGAAACCCTTGTCAGAGCTCATATCAACAACTCAGAGAAACATCAAAGAGTCTTGGAATGTCTGATGGCATGTAGGAGCAAACCCCCGGAAGAAGAAGAACGAAAGAAACGAGGACGAAAGAGGGAGGACAAAGAGGATAAATCAGAGAAAGCAGTGAAAGATTATGAACAGGAGAAATCTTGGCAAGATTCAGAGAGGTGACTTTTTTTTTTTTTTTAAGATTTTATTTATTTATTTATTTATTTATGTGTCAGAGAGAGAGAGTGAAAAAGAGCGAGCACAATCCAGGGGAATGGCAGCCAGAGAGAGAAGCAGGTTCCCCGCTAAGGAAGGAGCCTGATGTGGGGCTCGATCCTAGGATCCTGGGATCATGACCTGAGCTGAAGGCAGACTCTTAATCAACTGAGCCATCCAGGAGTCCCAAGAGGTGCCTCGTTGACAATATGGTACCATGGTGCATTTTGGTGTATCACATGCTGCATGTAGCACATTCATACATTCATTTAATACTTGTTTATTTCATTTTATAACTATGATTTTATAATTTTATTTTATTTTATTTTTTAAAGATTTTATTTATTTGACAGAGATCACAAGTAGGCAGAGAGGCAGGCAGAGAGAGAGAGAAAGGAGGAAGCAGGCTCCCCGCCTAGCAGAGAGCCCAATGTGGAGCTCAATCCCAGGACCCTGAGACCATGACCTGAGCCGAAGACAGAGGCTTTAACCCACTGAGCCACCCAGGCGCCCCTGATTTTATAATTTTAAAAATCTAAGATGTCTTGTGGGGTTGAGTTGTAAGGACACCTGGGTGGCTCAGTTGGTTAAGCATCTGACTTAGTTTTGGCTCAGGTCATGGTCTCAGGGTTGTGAGATAGAGTCCCAACTCTGGCTCCTCACTAGAAGGGGGAGCCTGCTTAAAATTTTCTCCCTCTCCCTATCACCCACCATGCTACCCCTGTGTGTGTGCATACTTGTGCATGCTCTCTCTCTCAGAAAAAGAGTTGTAATTTTTTTTTAAACTGTTGGGACAAAGTAGTGTTCAATTTTTTCCTAATAAACTTCTAAAAATCATAATATACCATGTTTGATATCATTTTTTGCTTTATGTATTATAAATATTAAAAAAATGGGTTTATTTCTTTGTTCAGTAAATACTAAATGCCTTGTTTGTGTCGTGAATTTGGTGTAAGATTCTTGCCCTGGGAAAACGTACAGTGTTGTGGTAGAGATAGACATGTAAGTCATTGATTACAGCAAAGTGTGGAAGATGCAGTTGTAAAAATAGGCACAGGATGTCCTTGGGAGCATAGAGGAAGAGCATAGGCTTACTTCTGAAAACCTTCCTCAGTAATACACTCTTTTTCCTTAGTTTGTGATTTAGACAGTAACATCAAGGTTAAATTTTTTAAAAAAACATAAAAAGTAGTAAACACTTCTAAATAAAAGTATCATAACATTTCAGCTAGCTTTGGCTTCTACCTCCTTGTCAGAAATCAGAAAAAGAATCCGGTAAATATTGTAAAGGCGTGTTAGTAAGTCCCTTAAAACCAAAACAGAACCTACTATGGAGAATTTCAAACATCTGTAACAACAGAACAAATAGTTACTCATTTATTTTTAACAGTTCATGGCAGATCTCATTTCACATGTATCCACAGCCACTCGCCTCACCACCACCATCACTTTTCCTCCCACATGGGAATATTTTGAAGCTAATTCCAGAAATCATATCATTACATCCAAATATAAGTAGAACATTTTATTCTCTTTGACCGTAAAAGTTCATTTCTTTCTTAGGGCTACTGAATTTCTGGAACACAATTATCTCACTTTAAGAAGAGTGGGAAAAGGTATTCTCATTCAGACACCACTGATGTTTATGTATTTTGAGATGTTTCTGTTCTCTGATGAAACTCAAAGTGAGATTAGAGTTTAGTTCTTAATTTGTGAACTGTAAATACATTTCCACAGCATGTAAACTGGGCCACAAATGTTAGTAGATTTCTTAATCTTCAGTGTAATTTGAAAGAGTATTTTGTCCGTATTTGTAAAATTTAAAATTGTGACATTTCTTCCAAAGATCACATTTCTGACATTTTAAAATTTAACTTCTTAAATTTTCCTCCCATGTTTTCTTATTTTATGGTGAACGGCATTACTGAATTATTACATTATTATGAAGGAGAAGGGAAACTCGTGTTTAATTCATTAAGTTCTCTTACCTGATTTTAGGAGGACGTTGATCTTTTGATTAGTTTCTAGGTTTCCTCTGTGAGAGCAGCTATCTTTTATTAAAACCAATTTGCAAAGTCTAGTTTAATTATTGAACCAGTTAGATTTAACACTTTCAATTTTATTTTTTGTCCCTCTGAAAGATTAAAGGGAATCTTAGAACGTGGAAAAGAAGAGTTGGCTGAAGCTGAGATTATAAAAGATTCGCCTGATTCCCCAGAACCCCCAAACAAAAAGCCTCTGGTTGAAATGGATGAACCTCCACCAGTAGAGAAATCAAAAGGTAGAGTAAGAACTGTGGTGACAACTGTATTTGTAAAAAAGTTTTCCAATTTAGTTTTTCTGCAGTGTCATTTAATATTGTTGCATATATGAGGAAGAGCTACTGACTGTTCCTGGATGCTGTTTGGGAAATTCTCCTTACAGCCTTGGAAAACAAAGGCAGAAAATGTGTTTGTTGGTGTTGTAGGAAAATTAGTGTCATACCTTCATTATCGAAGCCTTTGGAAAATAAGCACTTTTATTATAAAATTGTGTTTTAAGAAATTTTAATTATGTGAACTTGAATTCATTTATATTATTGACTCTATATTAGATATGCTAGTTAACTGAACACAAACTCTTCCTTAAACTCGTACTGAACTTAGGGAAAGATCTAATTTACCTGTCTACAATTTGGTGTGAATGAGTTTTTAGTAAAGGTATTATAAGTAATGTTTTCATTGTTAAAAACAAACAGACAAACCCACAGTGTTTTAATTTCATTTTATCTCTTATAGATTGAAATGCTTAATTTCTTCTTGAAGGAATTCTGGCTGTCAGAGATATGAATTGGGTTTGAGAGCTCCTGAAATTGTAGGCTTTACTTGTCTTGAAGATAAATTAAGATTTAGTCCTTTTAGGATAAATGGCAAATGGTGTAACAAGGACTGTCTGGTTTCTTGCTACTATGCCTTCCCTAAGGCAGTAAGACTTGGGACTTGATGTATTATGACTTTTGGCAGCTGATCCTAGGGAGAAGCCTTGTTTGTTTTTTATATACTTCCATTGTGTATATATATTGTGATACATGTAAATATTCTCCATTTACTGATTTCTTTGAAGTCAGAGATAAGGGTGATCTTACCATATATGCCCTTCAGGCATTTGCCAGAGTGCTTGGGAAATAAATAAATGTCTGATAAATTATTCTATTTTTCACAGGCCAAAATTTGCCAATTGATTAGGTGAGAAATTTAGGTTTAACTAAACAATGTTTCTATATTCCTTGGAAAAGAGAACTCTAAAAATTATTTATTAGTGGGAGAGTTAAAAGAAACCAAAACCCTATTAGTAAAAAACTAAATAAAAGTGTGTCCATAGGGTGGAATTTATATAGCCCAAGAATAGTGATTACTGTTCCCTTTTGCTAATGTGTATCATTCATATTTCAACTTAAGCAAATCCTTTTTCAGGAAGGACTTCCCTGATCTCCATTTATAATTAAGCTAGATGCTTCCATTGCATCCCAGGATTACACTAGGTAGCACTTAGAGTCTTGCATTGACATTACTTACGGACATCCTGCCTCTACTACTAATCTGAAACATTTTAAAAGACTGGGCTTTTTATTTTTAAGAAGGCTCCATCCCCAATGTGGGGCTCGAACTCATGGCCTGGGGACTCAGAGTCTCACGCTGAACCAACTGAGCCAGCCGGGTGCCCAAATGCTAGGGCTTTTTAAAATTTACTGTTGTGGGACACCTGTGTGACTCAACTGGTTAAGCATCTGCCTTCCGCTTGGATCATGATCCCAGGGTTCTGGGATTGAGTCCCTCATTGAGCTCCCGGCTCAGTGGGGAGCCTGCTTCTCCCTCAGTCTGTCTCTCCCACTGCTTGTGCTCCCTCTGTCTCTCTCTCTCTGAAAATAAATAGATCAAATCTTTAAAAAAAATAATAAGAAAAAATAATAAAATAAAATTTACTGTTATATCACACCACTCAATTTCCTGGCACATAGAAGTTTAACTCTTGTTGAATGAGTGAATGAATGAATATATAAGGTAAAGGGGAAAAAAGCAGGCCAAAAATCACATATACCATGATCTCCATTTTATTTATTTATTTTTTTAAAGATTTTATTTATTTATTTGACAGAGACAGAGAGAGAGAGGTCACAGGTAGGCAGAGAGCGTGGGGGAAGCAGGCTCCCTGCTGAGCAGAGAGCCCGATGCGGGCCTCAATCCCAGGACCCTAGATCATGACCTGAGCTGACGGCAGAGGCTTAACCCACTGAGCCACCCAGGCACCCTCCATTTTATTTTTAAAAAGAAGTTTGTATACACACATACATCTGCTGGTCACCTTATTTTTTTTCTTGTCACTCTAAATTAGATCCCTGATCCTTCATACACTAGAAGCACTACATAGAGTGGCCCATATGAGAAGCGACTTGGTTGCAAATCACTCTCTTCAACTCTTGTAACTTTCCTTTCAAGGCTGATACTTGAAAAAAAAATTTTTTTCCGTTTTCTTTTACAACCTAAGTCATATGTCTCTTCTGATTAGCAACTTCTGAAGATCTTCTATTATATGTTTCAGTTTCATCTGGTTTGAAAAATGACTTGCCGAGACTGTCCAAAGTAAATTTTGTGCCAGACATATACTCTGCAAGTCAGGTTAGGCTATTCAAAATCTCTTCAGCTCTTGTTTTGATGTGCAATTCTGTGAGTTAAACAGTTCCATCACCCAGATGATTCTCTAGGACTGTGCCTTTGTAATCATCCTACACTCCCCTTACTCTCAGTCCTGCATAATCATTGATATATTTTCTTTTCCTATAATTGTGCCTTTTTCAGAGTGCCATATAAATCATAAAGTATGCCGCCTTTTGAGATTGGCTTATTTGATATAGCATAATGCATTTGAGATTCATCTGTGTTGTGTGTTTGTCAATGGTTTTTTTAAACCCATTATAGATAACTAGTTTTATTAAAATCTGCCAACTCATTTTTCCAAACTGGGTGTGTCATTGTGTGTTCCCACCAGCGGTTAGTGAGAGTTCTGGTCGTTCTGCATCCTCCAGAGCCATTGCTGGATTTCTTTTGTTTCTCCTCTGATCGGTGTGTAGTAGTATTTCATTGTGGTTTTCATTTCCGTTTCCCTCATAACTGATGATGGTGAGCCTCTTTCCATTTGCTTATTTTCCATCTGTATATATTTCTTTAATAAAGGGCTCATTCAGATATTGTGGTTACATTTAAATTGGGTTGTTTGAGAGTTTTTTGTTGCATTTTGAGAATTTTTTGTTTTTTCTGGATACAAATGCCTTGTTGGGTATGTGATTTGCAAATATTTTCTCCCAGTCTGGTTTGTCTTTCTTCTAACAGTGACTTTTATGAGCAAAATTTTCTAATTTTGATGAAGTCCAGTATATAAAAAAAAAAATTTATGGTTATGCTTCTGGTGTTATTGATAAGAAATCTGCATTGCCCAAAGTCACAGAGTATTCCTACATACTTTTTTAGGAGTTCTATACTTCTAGATTTTACATTTAGGCCATGATCCATTTTGAGGTTTTTTAAAAAATTTTTTCCATATGGTGTAAGATATGAGTCAGTGTTCTTTTTTCTTTTTCTTTTTTATATAATGTCCCAATTGTTGCAGCAACATTTGTTGAAAAGGCTGTTTTTTCTTCATTGAATTGCCTTTGCACCTTTATCAGATACCAATTAATTTTATATGTGGAAGTCTGCTTCTGGGTTTTCTTTTCTGTTCCATTGGTCCATGTGTCTGTTCTTTTGCTAATACAACACTGATGATCACTGTAAGCAGAGTCTTAAAATCAGGTAGTGAGTCTTCTAACTTTTTTCTACTTTTCAAAATTGTTTTGGCTGTGCTAGTGCTTTGCCTTTTTCTTGTATTGTGTAGGAAAGAGATAACATAGCAAGCTTGAAACTATTATCATTAAGTTTGGCCATTGGTTGGCATCTAGGAACTTGGCTTCTAACACATTCCCTAAATGATGAAGTTATTTTGTCTTACATCTGAACTAAACACTTGCCTTCCACCTGAGAGTCTAGACTTTGGTAATTGTAGTTCGGCAGAGAATGATTTTGTGTCCAGCTCTTAATAAAAACCCAGGGTCCTGAGTCTTACACGGGCTTTTGGGGCAGAAATTTTCTACACACACAGCTGCATTTTTGCTGCTGGAGGAACTGTGCACTTGGTGTGAACCCTCACTGTAGGGAGAGAGCATGGAAAGCTTGCAAGTGGATTCTTCTGTCCTTTGCTTGGTGTAACTCTTGCTCTTATTGATCTGGCTGTATATCCTTACTCTGTTGCTGCAGTGGTTCTTAGCCCAGACTGTAACCTTATGTTTAGTTTCTTTAATCCTTCCAGCAAATCACCAAATTAGTAACTGGTCTTGGGGACCCCTGGACATTTAGAATAAGGGAAAGATGATATTGCTTAAATTTTATAAAATGAACAATGGAATTAAAGGTGAATTTTTTAAATTTGAAAATTTTTAAGTAATGAGTTCTACCTTGTTTCTCTTCTTTCATATGTAACACCAGGGCCAGTGTCCTTATTATCCCTGTGGAGTAATAGAATCAATACTGCCAATTCCAGAAAACATCAGGAGTTTGCTGGACGTTTGAACTCTGTTAATAACAGAGCTGAATTATATCAGCATCTTAAAGAGGAAAATGGGTCTGTATTATTTATTGTAGAAATTGGTTTTCTTAATTGCTTTATTACAAGTTAAAGTAATAAACACTGCTTATTTGTTGTGTTCAGCATTTTTTTATTGCTAATATAATGAGTTGATACATGTTACCTATACAGAGAAAAAATTAACTGCTTTGATTCTTGATACTTATAAAAAACTTGATTATATTGATTGTAACTCTGGAAGTATATACTCCTTAGAGGATTTCATTGCTCAGTAAACATCATAGAGGGAAAAATTGGGGAACACTTAATGTATAATACTGACTCTTATAAAAAATGGGAGAGAAATACATTTCTATTAAGTACTACAGTATTAGGAATATTGATTTTAATTAAATAAATCTCAGGTCTGATTATTTTAATATCCTTTTTGGAAGACCTTTTGAAAATGTATTGGTAAAGGAGTTTCTTTAGTGGAAAAGGAAATAAATTTTTGAGTAGATCGTAGAGGTTTTTTTCCTTAGTTTTAAGCTTGAGTGGGTATCATGAAAAAAGTGACTTTTGAAATGAAACCTTGGGAAAGTGACTTTATTTCTCTGAGCTTCAGAGCGACCCTAACTGTAGTCCCTTTCTAAAGGACAGATGTTCTTTTGTCCTATGAATATATTGAGTTTAATTTCATGTGAAAGTTGGAGAAAAAATATGGGTAGTTACTGAATGTTTCATTTTACCACTCATTTTCCCTTCTGTTTTTCAGAATGGAGACAACAGAAAATGGCAAAGCCAGCCGGCAGTGAAGAATGACTTGAGGAACTAAAATTTACTATATTGCATACATATTTTGGGCAGAATTTGATATAAGTACTTTTACAGCAAGATTGTATAGTTACGTTGCCTGGACTGGTTTTTACATTTTTAAAATATTTCAACTAACTTTATCTTTTTTGTATTAATTGTAAAATTGGCACATATATCAAAAAATATACATTTGAAATTTGTCCTCCCAAATCACACAAATTTATTTTATGGTAAAAGGATGTTCCCTCTGGAAATGTTTTTTAAAAAATTCTTAGGCTTCTCTTTGCCAAATAAAAACTGTTAAAATTTCTGAAGTGCAAAATATTGGAGTATTCTTTTAGAAGACAGGTAATTTATTTGATGACTGTCATTTTTAGAAATTAAAAACTATCAGGATTTAGGTGAGATTTGAAATACTTAATATAAAATATTTTCTCTTAGTCTGAAGCATATATACAGTGCTTTTCCAAATAAGAATGTTGTTTTTATTTTGTATTTTACTTTATTTTGTGTAGGTGGTGTAGGTGTTAGCCATTTAAAAGCAGAATTTATATTTACCCATTTGAATAATGTTGCATTTTTTTCCTGCTAAAAATGTACTGTCCATTGACTTCTCATATTAAAGAGAATTATAAAGATTACTTCATAGACTTAGAAGAAAGGAAGTTACTAGGTTGTTTGCTTTTAGCCCAGAATAGAATCTTGGTCTCCTTATCTGTCACATGTCATGGTTACATGGTATATGTTTGGTGAGACTTTTTTTGCTTCTTCTTCTGGAGGCTCATAACATGCTACAAGAAACATGTTTTAGTGTTAAATGCTAATTCTAGGCTTGTCATTTTTCCTTGAGTGTTTAGTAGAGGAGACAAAAGCGTTGCTTAAACATAGAGATTCGGTACTTTCTATTTAAACTACTGCAGTTTAAACAAGGGGTTGGTGGACTCCCTTGTCAAGCCAGTGAAATTTACATTGCTCTCTTTTATCAACTCCTGTCTTGGTCCCAGCCCTTGCATCTGTCTGCTCCTCTAAGCTATAGCCGTTTTTATCTTCACTACTGTGTGTAAATATACACCTATGCACAGGAATGAGTAGGCCTGGTTAGTGCCTTGAAGATTTAAGGAGCTATAATCCCATCTTGAATTATTGCATCATATATAATTCTGTTTGTCTTCTGATCTTCTGATCTTCTGTCTTGTTCTTGATACCCAGTTTTCAGCTTGTGCCCACTTGGAATCCCTGGTTTATTTCTTCGTCCAAAATCTTTCCTTTGCAGTGCATCTTCAAAAGCTGGGATCCGTTTGTGCTCTTGACTTATGCTTCTCCCTTTCCAATGTGCTGGGACCATGCTACCTGTTGACAGTCTTGTCTTATCTAAACTGCAGTCTCCATTTTTAGGTACTACTTATGAACTGTTGTTGTTATACTCTACCAAGGGGGAGGGGAGATATTTCTATGGCTGCATTTAGAACTGCTGTGCCAGTAGCCTCCTGTATTATTCCATGTTGTTGGTTGTCAGCATTATCCAGCTGACTCATTCAACCACATAACTGTCTTTTGAGCATCTCCCAATTCACCACCCCCACAGAGTTTCAGGCTATACTTGGACTTATCTTGAGATACATACTCCAGCCTTGTGATGAAAGTGACCATTTTGGGACAAACATAGAAGAATGACTGTTAGTTGTTGATTCTTTTGAAACAGGAACTGTATTAAGGACTTATTGGTCAAGAGAAATAGAATTTAAATTTTAAAAAAGTTACCCATTCAAAACTTGAATCTAAGCTTAAGTCCAGACTTAATGATTGCAGGAATCAAAGTTACTCTAGAGAGAACAGGTGCACTTCTAATTAAAAGATTCTGACAATAGCATTATGGTAGCAAAAGACATCCCTTGTTTTTATCTCTTCCCACCCCCAAAAACAAAAATTTGGTGTTCACCCAAGACAAAAGTACCTTTGAGGGAACTGTGGGATCCAGCATCGAATGCCAAAGAACCTAGGAGGAATCTCGCTTACCTGTGAGTCAGGTAATAGGTAGACAGATCTTGGTCCCAGCTATGGACTGTGCACTAGTTTGTGAATTGGATCCAGTCCCTCTCAGCCATGGTCCAGGAACCCCTAGAATATATTACCTGAAACAATTACCCATGAACAAAAGAGCCTTTGTGGAAGTCCAGATTTCTAGAGAAGTTTTAACACACCACTAGAGCAAAAAACAAAACAAACAAAAATACAAATCCTGGACACATTGAAGTGGATATAAGAAATAGCTTGACTTTACCTACATCACCCTTCCTCCAAGGCAGCACAGCCCAAGGCTGAGAGAGACCTCAGCCCATTATCTATCCCACAGGTGAAAAGGACAATGTGTGAGCGTGCACCTGGTTTTCCCAGCTGTGAAGACTACCAGTGGGTCTCCTTTACCCATCCAGAGTACTGAATCATGAGTGACATGACTGGGAGGCAGAAAAAGGCTGGGAGAGTGACAGAACTCTTGGAGGGCATTGAAGGTATGTGAATCCTACTGACTGCATTCAGACTCTTGAAAGAAACACACCCACAAGCTGTGGGGAATGTCTCACCCATACCTTCCCACAATTGGCCCGTGGGCACCCCCCCAGCACTCTGCATGCATGGGCACCCCCCAGGCACTCCCCACCACTTTGGTCACCTTGCTGTGCACACTCCTCCTGGCAATGGTGAGAAACCTGATAGATAGTTGGTGGACATATGCAAAAAGCTGGCTCAAATTTGCAGTCCAAAGAAAGATCACAAACTTGAGTGCCACATTTGGGGAAATAAGAGAGGTTGACAGCATTCTGCCCTGCCCTGTGCACGCAGGATGTTGCCACAAGAGGGAGCAAGAAGTGTGGAACAGATGTAACCCGAGATGGTCCGAGATAGCCTTAGAAGCCAGGAGGGCTGATAATATCTATCACTCCCAAAGGCAGTTAATAAAGATTGGAAGAGTTGACTGCTACTTGGAGAGCAGAGTCAGCTACGCAAAACTTCAAGGCACGTGAAAAATCGAAGTAATGATCTCACCAGGGGATCACAGGCTTTCTGTAACTGATCCCAAAGACATGGAGACCTATGATCTACCCAATAAAGAATTTGAATTAGCTGTTTTAGGAGACTTCCCATGAGATATAAGAAAACACAGAAGGATAACTCAACAATATCTGAAAAACAATACATGAACAAAATGAAAAGTAGAACAAAAAAATAATGCAAAATTCTGGAGATGAAGAATACAGTGGATGGAAAGGAAAACACAATAGAGAGCATCAGCAGTAGGGATCAATCAGAAGAAAGAATCTCTGAGATAGAAGACAGGGACTTTGAAATTATCCAGTCAGAGGAGAACAAAGAAAAAGAATGAAAGAGCGAAGAAAGCCTAGGTGTTCTATGGAATGGCGTCTAAAGATGCAATTGGTGAACTATTGGAATTCCAGAAAGACAAGAGTAGGAGAAGGGGCACAAAGGAGCAGAAAGCTTATTTAAAGAAATAATGACTGAGAACTTCCCCAACCTGTTAGGAAATTTGGATATACAAATTTATGAAGCTCATAAGTGATCAAGCAAAATTAAAGAGATCCTCTTCAAGATACATGATGCTAAAACACTAAAAATAAATAAATAAATAAATAACAGGGAAGCTTAAAAGCAGCAAGAGAAAAAAAGGCTTTTAACTTTCAAGTTAATCCCTGCAAAGCTATCAGCAGATTTCTCAGCAGAAACCTTACAGGCCAGAAGAGAGTGAGATCTAGCAGGAGTGCTGAAAGAAAAGAAAATAAAACCAAAAAAACCAAAAACCTGCCAAACAGGAATACTTTGTGACTAAGCTGTCCTTCAGAAATGAAGGTGAGGTAAAGAATTTTCCCAGACAAAAGCTGAGGGAATTCATCACCACTAGACTTGCCTTATGAGAAATGCTAAAGGGAGTTCTTCAACGCTAAATAGTAACATGAAAATATAAAAATATATAACACACTGAAGCAGTAAGTATAAAGTCAAATTCAGAATGCTCTAATACTACACTGATGAAGTGCTATCCACTTAACTCTAGGACAAGATTTAAGGACAAATATTTTTTTAAAACTACAGTTATAATAATTTGTTAATGAGCACAAAATAAAAAGAAGTGAAATGTGTCATCAAAAATGGGGAAGGGGAAGGAGTAAAAGCATAGAGATTCTGTACATGCTTGAAGTTATCAGTGTAAAATATACTGATGTATTTTCTGTAAGCCTTATAATAACCACAAAGCAAAAACCTACAGTACATTCACAAAAGAGAAGAGAAGGAAATAAAAACACATCACAATAGAAAATCATCATTTCTCAAAGGAAAGCAGCAAGAGAGGAAGAAGGGAACAAGAGAACTACAAAACAGCTCGCAAACAGTAAGATAACATTAGTAACTCCTTACCTATCAGTACTCTAAATGTAAATGGATTGAATTCTCCAATTAAGACATGGAGTGGCTAGATGAAATAAAAAGCAAGACCTAACTGTATGTTGCTTACCATAGACTTACTTCAGTTTTAAGGATACACATAAGCTCAATTTGAAAGGATGGAAAAAGATATTCCACGCAAATAGAAACCAAAAAAGAGTAGGGTAGCTATACTTATATCAGACAAAATAGACTAAGCCAAAAACAGTACCAAGAGACAGAGAAATTTGTTGCATAATGATAAAGGGGTCAATTCAGTAAGAATATAGAGCAATCATAAATATATATGCACCTCAAATCAGACCACCTAAATATATTGTGTATACTAAGTGATCTGAAAGAAGAAATAGACAACACAATAATAGGAGATTTCAACTACCCAATTTCAACAATGGACAAACTCCATATGGAAAGGAAATATTTGACTGGAACCATATTTTAAACCAAATGCACCAAAAGACATATATAGAACATTCCATCCAAAAGCAGCACAAAATACATTCTTCTCAAGCACACATGGAACAGTCTCTGGGATAGATCACACAGTAGGTCACAAAAAAAATCTTAATAAATTTAAGAAGATTGAAATCATACAACATACATTCTGACCACAATGATATGAAACTGAGGTCAATAACAAAAGGAATACTGGAAAAATCACAAATATGTGGAAATTAAATGACATAACCTGAGAAGAAGTCAGAGGAGAAATTTTAAAAATATCTTGAAACAAATGAAAATGGAAACACAGCATACCAAAACCTATACTATTCTGCAGAAGAAGGAAGTTTGTAGTGATAAACATCTACGTTAAGAAAAAATATCTCAAATAAACAATCTAACTACACTTTGTGGAACTAGAAAAAGAACAAACGTAGCCCAAAGTTAGCAGAAAGATCAGAGCAGAGATAAACAGAGGTCAGAAAAAAACTGAATAGATCAACAAAATTAAAAGCTGGTTTAGTAAAAGCAAAAAGAAAAAATCTCTAGCTAAACTAAGAAAATGAGAAGACTCAAATAAAATTATAAATGAAAGAGAAGATATTACAGCTGATACTACAGAAGTACAAAGAAAAATAAGAGTTTACTATGAATGATTATGTGCCAACAAATTGTATGATCTAGAAGAGATGGTTAAACTCCTAGAACCATATAACTTACCAAGACTGAGTCATGAAGAAATAGAAAATCTGAGCAGACCAATAATGAGTAAGGAAATTGAATCAATAATAAATAACCTCCCAAGAAAGAAAAGCCCAGAATAAGATGGTTTCATTGGTTAATTCTATCCAGGATTTAAAGAAGTAATGCCAAAAAACTGAAGAAGACAAAATACTCCAAACAATGTCATTCTATGAGACCCCATTATCCTTATGTTAAAGCCAGATAAGAACATTACCAAAAAACTACATCTGATGAATACAGATAGAAATTCTCAACAAAATATTAACACAATACTAGCAAACCAAATTCAACAGTATATTCAGAAATAGATTATTCATACACCATGATCAAGTCAGATTTATCCTTGGGATGCAAAAATGGTCCAATATATGCAGATCAGTAAGTGTGACATGTGACATTAATAGAATGAAAGATAAAAATCACCTCTATAGATGCAAAAAAAATTTGACAAAATCAAACATCCTTTCATGATAAAAATGCTCAAAGAAATGCTCAAAAAATCGTGTACAGAAGGAACGTATCTCTACATAACGCTATATATGATAAGCCCATCACTAACATTATATTCAATGATGAAAGGTCAAGAGCTTTTCCTTTAAGATCAGAACAAAGATTAGGGTGCCCACACTCACCACTCATTCAGCATAGTAGTGGTAGTCCTAGCCAGAGGAATCAAGCAAGAAAAAGAGATAAATTGCATCCAAATCAGAAAGGAAGAAGGGAAATTGTCTTTGTAGTTGAGACTATCTTATACATAGAAAATCCTAAAGATTACAACAGGAACTTACTGGAACCAATCAAGAATTCAATAAAGTGTCAGGATAGAAAATCAACATACAGAATTCAGTTACATTTCTGTACACTAACAATGAAATGTCTGAAAAAGAAATATCCCCATTTACAGGAGCCTCACAAAGAATACAATACTCAGGAATAAATTTAACCAAGGAAGTGAAAAATCTATGCACTGAAAACTATAAGAGGTTGATGAAACACATTGAAAAATACACACAAAATAGTAAAGCTATCTCAAGTTCATGGATCGGAAGAATTAATATGTTAAAATGTCCATAATACCTAAAGCCATCTGTGGATTCAAAGCAATCCCTATGAAAACTCCAATGGCATTTTTCACAGAAATAAAACAATCCTAAAATTTGTACAGAACCATAAAAGATCCTAGTAGCCAAAGCACTCTTGAGAAGGAACAAAACTGGAGACATCACAACTACACTACAAAACTAATTTAAACAGTATAGTGTTGCCATAGAAATTCACACATAGACCAACAGAACACAACTGAGAGCTCAGAAATAAACTCTCACAGATACAGTCAACTAATATTGGAACAAGAAACCAAGAGTACTCAGTGGGGAAAGGATAGTCTCTAATAAATGGTGTTTAGAAAAACTGGATAACCACATGCAGAAGAATGACATTAACCCTCTACCTCACAAAAACTAACTTGAAATGGATTAAAGACTTAAAACATAAACCTGAAACACACAAAAAAGGAGAGAAAATTCCTTGATGTTGGTCTTAGCAACGGTTTTTTGGAAAATTCCCACAAAGCACAAGTCACAAAAATAAAAATAAATAAGTGGGATTATATCAAACTGAAAAGCTCCTACACAGCAAAAGAAACATTTAATAAAATATAAAGACAACCTATGGAATGGAAAAAAAATAGTTGCAAACCATAGATTTGATATAGAAAAAAATATAAAGACCTCATAAACTCAATAGCAAATAGGGACTGAACAGACATTTTTCCACAGAAGATGTGCATATGGCCAACAGTACATGGAAAGGTGTTCAACATCACTAATCACCAGGGAAATGCATATCGAAACTTCAATAAGATATCGCCTCACAATGGTTAGAATGGCTATCATCAAAGAGATAAAAGATAATAAACGTTGAGGAGGATGTGGAGAAAATAGAACCCCTTTACTCTGTTGGTAAGAATGTGAACCGGTGTAGCCACTGTAGAAAAACAATATGGAGGTTTCAAAACAATAAAAAGAGAACTACCATCTCATCCAGCAATCCCAATTCTGGGTATATATCCAAAGGAAATAAAAACATGATCTTGAATAGATATCTGCACTCCCATGTTCACCACAGCATTATTCACAATAGCAAAGATAGGGAAACAACCTAGTGTTCATCAATGGATGAATGGATAAAGTAGATAGTTATTTATATAAATGGAATATTCATCATGGGAATAAAGGAAATCCGGCCATTTGGGATAACATGGATGGAACTTGTGGGCCTTATGCTAAGTGAAATAAGTAGGGCAGAGAATGATAAATGAATGATAAATGCTGTATGATATGTCTTACGTGTGAGATCTAAAAACATCCAAACTCATTGAGTGTGGAACAATGGTTACCAAGGGCTGGGGGTTGGGGGAAATAGGGAGATGCTGGTCAAAGGATAGAAACATTGTAGGACTGGAGTAAGTTCTAGGGATCTAATGCACAGCATTGTGATTATAATTAGTAATGCTGTATTACATACTTGAAAGTTGCTAGAAGAGTAGAAATTAAATGTTCTCACCCCAAAAGTAAATTGATAATTATGTGACATGATAGAGGTAAGAGCTAATGTTAGGGTGATAATCATTTTGCAATAGATATGTGCATTAAATCAAGTGGATGCCTCAAACTCACCCAATGTTATATGTCAATTATATTTCAATAAAGGTAGAAAAGATTCTACCTACTTAAATCTCCTTTATTTATGTAATCATAGTGTAAGACAAAATATTCACAATCCTCTTATCACCTGATATATTTGACAAAAAATTACAGTCATAAATATTGTGAGATTTTACTCCACAAAGTTCCATTTTATTTTAATCTTGTTCAGAATCATTATAGGGACATGTGCAAACATCATTATAACTTAATGTAGCATAGACTTTTTAAATATGTGGATTGACCGACATTGACATTCCTAAGTATTAGGAATACAATACAATACACACCTTAATTTTGGAGGAAGATCACCAAGTGTTTGAATGCTTGAATACTGCTCTTGTATTCCTAACTTTATGGTACACTTAGGTACCTTTATTTGAGGACAAAACAGTCTATGGTTCTTTGTTCAAGATAATTTTATGAAGCACTGAGTTATCTGCTTTGATATTACTGACACATTTCAATTAAATTCACCAGTACAATTACACCTATGGACAGGACAAAACTGTCCAGATGCTAATTTTGTTATGGACATGCCACGAATGTAAGCAAATCTAGAAATTTCCATATTATTGTAAAGATTTGGAAACTTTGGGATCTGAATTTATACTTACCAACTTTGATTACATTGAGATCTCTACTTCCGTAATTAAAATCAACACATTTGATTGAACCATATGAAATTGCCATCTTCATGTGCAAGACATAATTGAATATTGGCAATTTCGTATGGTTCAATATAAAGACATAAGTACACTCATTCTGAATATTCAATAGAAACTATAAATATAGGAAGTTGTGCGTATCAAAACAAGTTCTTCCTATGAAAGGTGAGAACTTACTTTAGTATCTGTTGAGGAATGTTCCATTTGTAACATTTTAAATTAATTCCATGGTGGCTCTGAATCAGTTGAAAATGAAAAGCTCTGAGGGAGAAAAGGTGATATTAAGTTAAAATGTCCCTGTAATTTCTTTCTTAGTAAGAAATGGGGATAGCAACAAATATATTTAGATTAGAATATTAAGAGGAGAGAGAAAATATTGTTCCACTTAAAAACTGATGTCACATTATTTTTATATACTTAACACCTTCAAGGACAGTCATTGGGGACCACGTTTAAAGGGGTAAAAAAGGGCACCTGGGTGGCTCAGTCGGTTAAATGCCAGACTTGTGGTTTCAGCTCAAGTCATTATCTCATGGGTCATAGGATCGAGCTGTGTGGAGCCTTGCTGTGCGTACCACATTGAGCCCCCAGTGGAGCCCCAAGTCGGACACTCAGTGGGGAGTCTGGGATTCTTTCCCTCTCTGTCTGCCCTGCATGCCCTAGCACATGTTCTCCCTCTCGCTCTCTCAAATCAATCAATCCATCAATGAATCAGTCTTTTAAAAATTAAAATGAAGGGGTAGAAGAGAAGGAAAAAGAAAAGTTGGAGAAGAAAAATAAAGAAGTATCATAGGACCTGGAGAAATGTTCAGAAGAGTAAAGTCTAGGAGAAGGCCAACCAAAGGATATGCCAACCAAGATACTGATAAATGCTTCCGAAAAACATTTCCATGGAAAGGTGAGAGCAGAAACTACATTGCAGCTTGAATGAAGTTAGAAGTAGAAGATGTAAATGTGGTCAGCGGTTCCAGAAGTACAGTAACACAAGCATCCTTGCCTGTTAAGGTAGCTTGATGAGAGAGCAGAATTAAGGGAAAATTTGCTATTTTTTGGTGGTCTTAAAATCAGTACGATGAGTTTGCTAGCAATCTAAAGATAAAAATACAAAGGAGAAGTAAAGATTCAATAATTCTTTGCTCATGTATAGTAGAATTTTAACTTATTATAGAATTTATTATTTGGTGTTAAATTATTTGTGTCTTTGTCCTGAAGCTTGTAATGAGTAACTTGGCTTGGCAGTTAATGACATTTTTCACATTTGGAAGGGGCGCAGCCAACGGGGCAATTTCTGTCCATAACCAATGAGTCATTACATGGTTTGTTTATGGTAGTGGTGGCCTGGAGGAGGGAAATTTATAATTGACCATCCAAGCTTCCAAAGGGAAATAAGTGATTACAATTGATTGGTAGTGTGTTAATACAGTTAACCCAGAGGATAAATTATGTATTGCTTATTTTCTGACAGTTTGATTCATCAGCTGTTTATTTTCCCTAATTTCTAGATCAATTAGCCCTGCTTCTTCTGCAGTTACTGATGCACGCGGATTTCTGGTAGCATTACTTACTTTTCCTTGGGTTAATGAGATCCGTTTCATAATGGAACAGGAGCTAATATTTTGGAGGTTGGGAGAATGGTGGCTCTTGTTTCTATGGCAGGGATGCCATTTTCTCCATAAGGTTGATACTGAGAAGACAGTGGTACTCCTCTCCATAACTGAGGTGAAGACAGAGCTTCACACTCCAGGATAGGTGGGTTTCAGGACCTGAATACATACATTTATTAATCGCTATTACTTACTAAATTTCTCCCTTGAAACACTAGGGCCTGAGGACTAAGAAAAGTCTTCTATTTCTTACAGAAATGGTACGCCACACTTGCTGTCGCTACTACAGTCAATATACAAATACTTTCCAACAGAGTGAGAAAAAGATTTCTCATCCAGAGGCTATTTTCCATGCTAGATGAGGCAAGAATGCTGTCTTCACTTAACGACACATTGTCTGGCTCCAGAATAAGGCAGGCCACACTCTGCATGATATTCTCACTTGTGCCAATTTTGTGTTCTGATAACACAGCATAGGCAACGTTTGGATGGACATTTCCATCAGGCCTCCTTAAGATAAACATCACTACCTAGACTCTCCCATTAGGATACAGTTTTGGAGAACTGTCATTGACTACACATAAAGCATCGTGATACCAGGAGATAATAGTAGACCCTGTCTCAGAGTTAACACAGTTTGTTCAGAGTTAGTGGAATTTAGATAGTGAATTTAGCAAAAAACAAACCAATCCTCTCTCTTTTTTTAGCAAATGAGTAGAAATTAGGTTTGTGTGTGTGTGTGCGCGCAGAGTATTTAACTATGGCAAGGAGTATTTCTGCACAGCCTCAGTGCAATGGTCAAAAGCATCTGAATAGGTAGGCCCCCAGAATCTGAGACACAAAGAATAAGTTCCTGTGGGGAATACTGAAAATCGAATTCTCAGGGATCTCCACATCATATTTGATGAGACGCATTAAATTGCAGCCAGCTCTCTGGGGCTGAAGGCTATTCATTTGCTGATTTTATTTCAAGGGTCAAGTGAGTTGAGTTGCCTGATCATAAAATGTGTCATGAGGGATTGGGAAATGAAGTCTGTGCCCAGTAGTTGCTGTTATCAATTGAATTGGATTAACAACTGTTGGAAATGCTGGTTTGACCTAGAAGGAGCAAACAAGACATAAATTTCAACAAATACCACACTTCATTTGAGTGCTGAAGGATGTCTTGATGGTTGACTTGTTTCCCCCATATTTACTTTTTGACCTGCTTTGCACAGGAAAGGGGGAAGACGTCTATTGATACTCAGTAGATACATGTGTACCACATAGTAGCCCCAGAGAGGAGTGAAAGGGACTGACTTCTTTCACTGTTTTTGCCTTTGATTTGGGACTCTGTCTCCATCTACTCAAGAATCCATTTCATCCATCTCAAGCCCTTCCCTTCCTCTTCCATGTTCTTTCTCCCTCTTCCCTTCCCTCCTATTCCCTTCTTAACCTTCCCTCATAATCAGTTAGTAGATTTTGCATTTTGGCTTGATGCTGCTTTGACAGATTCATGGAATTTGTTAGTTTCCAAATTTCCTAATCTTTTCAACTTTAAGCTAAGTATGAAGAAAATCTTGAAATTAGCTCAGCAAATAAACTTGGTACCTGAACTTGTGGAGGTTGTGGGCCCGAAATCCTAAATTGATTGATTGATTGTGTGTGTGTGTGTGTGTGTTTAAGAGCTCAACAGGGAAATGTTTTTAAAGCTCAGGATATTAAAGTTATATAATTGAACAAAAATGTGGAAATGAACTGGGGCTCCAATTTCAATTAAGACATTTAATTTCAAAGAGGCTAGAAAACAACTCAAGCTCAGCATAGATGTGGTGTGGCGCTGTCTGAGAAGGAAGATGAGGTGACTGAGTATCACACAAATGGGGATATGCTGCAACATAACAAGCAAAGGGCCTTTAGGTACTATGGGAAGAACTAAGTTGGCAAGATGAGGGTCATGCTACCAGAAAAAGAACGATAAATCTAGAAGGCAGACTGGGACAGTTGCTTGATGAACAAAAAGACCTTTGTATTTATTTTTATTTTTTATTTTATTCTTTTTGGAGAGAGAGAAAGTGTGTGTATGTGCACATGCATGTCCATGTGAGCTGGTGGGGGTGGGGGGTGGAGAGGCAGAGAGAGAGAATCTCGGGCAGGAGCCATGCCCAGCAAGGAGCCCCACTTGGGGCTTTATCTCCTGACCTGGAACTCGTGACTTGAGCTGAAATCAAGAGTTGGATGCTTAACCAGCCGCGCCACCCAGGTGTCTCCAAAAAGACCTTTTAAAAGTGAGACCTGAGCACTGCTGCATATTTCATGAGACTGATTAACAGTATATGTTCTGACTCCTAAGGAGACGAGCTTCAAACAGGCTCAAGCTCCATTAATCTTACCAATCCTTGGTGATAGAAAAGCTTACTTTGTGTGACATGTCCTCAGGTTTCTGAGATTCAGAATGGAGATCACATGCCACAATCTTTCTTGTTTGAAGCAATTCAAATTTATTAAAAAACAAACTGGTTGCACCTTGTCTAAGTGATGTTTCTAGAAACCTGTAGTGAATCTATATAGAATGGTGAGCAATTATTTAATTTAGATATTGAATTCAAACATAGGAAATCCCCCAGAATTAAAAATCGTCTGTGAAATTTCCCATGAAAGTTACCATACAAGTATGTTTCCATATGAAACAGGTTCTAAGAAAATCACTGTGGGGGCACCTGGGTGGCTCAGTGGGTTAAAGCCTCTGCCTTCAGCTCAGGTCATGATCCCAGGGTCGTAGGATCCAGCCCCACATCAGGCTCTCTGCTCAGCGGGGAGCCTGCTTCCCCCTCTCTCTCTGCCTGCCTCTCTGCCTGCTTGTGATCTCTCTCTCTGTCAAAAAATAAATAAAATCTTAAAAAAAAAAAGAAAATCACTCTGATATGAATTATCTAGTTCAGAGATGAGAAGATGAGCAGGAATAACAGCTTGTATTTCATAAACATTCACCACACACCAGGCATTCTGCTAAATGCATATTTCATTTTATCTTCACAACAAATATACTGGGTTGTTATCCTCAATGTATACATGATGAAAGTGGAATAATAAAATAAAGTAACTATCCAAGGTCACAAACATAGTATATTATAGAGCTATATTTTAAACTTCTGTGTGACTGTAGATATTGAATTCTTAATCACAATACTGCAGGTGTTTATCGTTTATCATGAGACAGAAGCTAAATGAAAAGAAAAACTTTACCAATAGAAACTGAGTTTGTTAGCAAGCATAAAGGTGCAAAAGATGATTAATGTCTTTCTGAGATAATGCAGAAATAATAGTAACTAGACAGAGTATGTTCTAAGTGATAGCTCAAAGTTCCTTGCAGGATTGTGAACCTTTGATATATCTGAATATTGCAGATATTCTAATCTAGAATGTATAGGGCATAAGATGGTATTGTATTTTCTTGTTGACTTTTCTTGTGAAGTATATCTTAAATTTTTCTCCTGAAAATCACTATGTTCCTTGTAGAAATATTGAAAAACACAGAAAATGTAGAGAGGAGGCAATAAAAAAACTCTAGTTTCACCACACTGAACATTTAAAGTACTTTAATCTTAATATTTTAATGAACATTTGCTGGTTACCACTCGTTACTATAAAGATTCATTGACAAATAGAGCAAATAGAGAAGTGAGCAAGGGTGGTCCAAGATGGCGGCAGCGGAGGAGGCCTAAATTTGATCTGGCCCCAGGAATCCAGATAGATAAGTATTAAACCATTCTGAACTTTGAGGAACCAAGGAACTTTGAGCTTACGAACTCAACCGGAGACTGATGAACAGCAGCAACTCTATGAACAGAAAAGTGACCACTTTCTACAGGTAGGATATGCGGAGAAGTGAATCTGAGGTGATATATGGGAAGATAGACTACAGGGGAGGGAAATTCCATCAGTCGGCAACCAGCAAGTGATAGAGCAGCGGAGCACAAAATCAGAACTTCTAGAAGTTTGCTCCAGGTAGGGACATCACTCTGGTGGATAAGCAGGGGGTGGAGCCCTTGTGTTGTGTCAGGACCCGTGGGGTCACAGAAAGACTGGGGGTGTCTGAGTGTAGCAGAGCTCGCAGGTATTGGAGCGGGGAAGCTGCTGCATAGATGGAGCCAAGGAGGGGCTCCCCACTCCAGGTTACCTTAAACCATGATCCATGGCACAGTCAGGCTAGTGTTCTTCCAGCAGGGACACAATAAGCGGCAGATCCAGCGAGATTCACCTTCCTCCCCTGGGAGGAGTGGTGCAAGAGATGGACGCAGGCGTCTGCTATAGGAATCTGCTGGGTTTGGAGACTCCCAACACGGCCGTGCACCAGAAATAGAAACGCTTGGTCACAGGCTAGGTGAGCACGGAGCTTGGCTAGAGACCAGGGAGATGGGAGGGACTGGCTGCTTTTGTCTGAGGGCGCACTGAGAAGTGGGGCCCTGTGCTCTTGGCTCCTACAGGCCGGAGATTGGGAGATGGCCATCTTCATTCTCCTCCTCCAAAGCTCTACAGAAAACATTCAGGGAACAAAAGCTCCCCAGAGCAAACCTGAGCAGATTGCTTAACCTGGCCCTGGGCAAGGGTGGTGCAATTCTGCCTTAGGCAAACACATTTGTGAATCCCTGCAATAGGCCCTTCCCCCAGAAAATCAGCAAGAAACATCTAGCCAAGACCAAGTTCACCTATCAATGAGAACTGCAGAACTCTAGAGTGAGGGGAAAGCAACACAGAATTCATGGCTTTTTCCCCATGATTCTTTAGTCTTTCAACTTTACTTTTTTTTTTAAATTTTTCTTTATTTTTTAATTTTTAAAAAAATTTTTTGTCTCTCCTTTTTCAACCAACTTATTTTATCAATTCCTTTTTAAAAATTTTTCAATTTTTATTTTTGCAGTCATATTCTATCCCTTCATTGTATCTAAACTTTTTTTTAAACTTTATTTTATTTTTTCAGTGTTCCAAGATTCATTGTTTATGCATCACAGCCAGTGTTCCATGCAACACAGGTCCTCCTTAATACCTACCACCAGGCTCACCCAGCCCCCAACCCCTTCCTCCAAAACCCTCCGTTTGTTTCTCAGAGTCCACAGTCTCTCATGGTTTGTCTCCCACTCCGAGCATAAGAAATAACACAGAGGACATTGGGAGAAGGAGATGAGAAAGAAGTTGGGGGAAATCAGAGAGGGAGATGAATCATGAGAGACTGGACTCTGGGTAACCTTTTTTTTTTTTTTAAGATTTTATTTTTTTATTTGACAGAGAGAGAGCACAAGCAGGGGGGAACAGCAGAGGCAGAGGGAGAAACACAGGGAGCCTTATTCAGGACTCCATCCCAGGATCCTGGGATCATGACCTGAGCCTCAGGCAGATGCTTAACCAACTAAGCCATCTGCCCCAGGTATTTAACCGTACTTTTTATATATACGTAAATTTCTCTTTCCTTAAAAATTTGCAGTTTCGGGGCGCCTGGGTGGCTCAGTGGTTTAAGCCGCTGCCTTCGGCTCGGGTCATGATCTCAGGGTCCTGGGATCGAGTCCCGCGTCGGGCTCTCTGCTCCACGGGGAGCCTGCTTCCCTCTCATTCTCTCTCTGCCTGCCTCTCTGCCTATTTGTGATCTCTCTCTGTCAAATAAATAAATAGGGTCTTTAAAAAAAAAAATTTGCAGTTTCTTCTAATAGACCAAAATACACCCAAAATCTAATGTATGGCTTTATTCTATTCACCAGCCTGATCACATTCTTTTTTCTTTCTTCTTCTTCTTTTTTTTTTTTTCATTTTCCTCTTCCCCCTGGTTTCAGGTCTCTTCTGATTTGTTTAGTGTCTATTTCTCTGGGATCGTTGTTACCCTTTTAGCATGTTGTTCTCTTATTCATCTATTCTTCCCTGGACAGAATGACAAAACAGAAAAACTAACCTCCAAAAAAAAAAAAAAAGAGAGAGAGAACAAGAGGCTGTACTGACTGTCAGGGACATAATCAATATGGACATTAGTAAGATGTCAGAACTAGAATTCATAATAACAATTATAAAGATACTAGCAGGGCTTGAAAAAAGCAGAGAAGGCACTAGGGTATCCCTTTCTGGAGAAATAAATTCTAACCAATTTGAAGTCAAAAAGTCTATTAATGAAGCACAGTGAAAAATGGAGGTTATAACTGCTAGGATAAATGAGGCAGAAGAGAGAATTAGTGGTATAGAAGACTAAATGATGGAGAATAAAGAAGCTGAGAAAGAAAACTTGTGATCATCAAAACATCCCTAACAAGAAATATTTGAAAGTGGTCCTCGAAGCAAAGAGAGAGCCCAAAAGTAACACAAACCAGAAAGGAACAGAGACAATATGCAGTAACAGTTACCTTACAGGCAATACAATGGCACTAAATTCATATTTTTCAATAGTTACCCTGAATGTAAATGGGCCAAATGCCCCAATCAAGACACAGTGTCTCAGATTGGATAAAAAAGCAAGATCCACTGGTATGCTATCTGTGAGAGACTCATTTTAGACCCAAAGACACCTCCAGATTGAAAGTGAGGGGGTGGACAATGTTTATTGCAGCAATGGCTACGGTCGCCAAACTGTGGAAAGAACCAAGATGCCCTTCAACGGATGAATGGATAAGGAAGATGTGGTCCATATACACAATGGAGTATTATGCCTCCATCAGAAAGGATGAATACCCAACTTTTGTAGCAACATGGACGGGACTGGAAGAAATTATGCTGAGCGAATTAAGTCAAGCAGAGAGAGTCAAGTATCATATGGTCTCACTTATTTGTGGAGCATAACAAATAACATGGAGGACATGGGGAGATGGAGAGGAGAGGGAGTTGAGGGAAACTGGAAGGGGAGATGAACCATGAGAGACTATGGACTCTGAAAAACAACTAGAGGGTTATGAAGGGGCGGCGGGGGAGTGGGGGGGTTGGGAGGTTGAGGGACCAGGTGGTGGGTAATGAGGAGGGCACGTACTGCATGGAGCACTGGGTGTGATGCCAAAACAATGAACACTGTTATGCTGTAAATAAACAAATAAAAAAAAAAAAAGTGAGGGGGTGGAAAACCATTTATCATGTTATGGACAAATTGCTAGAACTCATAGGAATTAAGTGAAGTGGCAGGATATAAAATCAATGCACAGAAATCAGTTGCATTTCTATACACCAACAACAAGACAGAAGAAAGAGAAATTAAGGAGTTGATCCCATTTACAATTGCACCCAAAACCATAAGATACCTAAAATAAATCTAACCAAAGAAGCAAAGAATCTATACTCAGAAAACTATAGAATACTCATGAAAGAAATTGAAGAAGACACAAAGAAATGGAAAAATATCCCATGCTCATGGCTAGGAAGAACAAATATAGTTAAGATGTCTATGCTACCTAGAACAATCTACACATTTTACACAATCATTATCAAAATACCATCAACTTTTTTCACAGAAATGGAAAAAATAATCCTAAAATTTGTATGGAACCAGAAAAGACCCTGAATAGCCAGAGGAATGTTGAAAAGAAAAGCAAAGCTGGTGTCATCACAATTCTGGACTTCAAGCTCTATTACAAAGCTGTCGCCATCAAGACAGTATGGTACTGGCACAAAAACAAGCACATAGGTCAGCGGAACAGAAAAGACAACTCGGAAATGGACCCTCAACTCTATGGTCAACTGATGTTCAACAAAGCAAGAAAGAATATCCAGTGGAAAAAAGACAGTTTCTTCAACAAATAGGGTTGGGAAAATTGGACTACCACATGTAGAAGAATGAAACTGGACTACTTCCTTACACCATGCACAAAAATAGACTCAAAATAGATGGAGACAGGATTCCATCAAAATCCTTGAGGAGAACACAGGCAGCAATCTCTTCAACCTCAGCCCAGCAACTTCTTCCTAGACACATTGCTAAAGGCAAGGCAAGCAAGGGCAAAAATGAACTATTGGGATTTCATCAAGTTAAAAAAAAAAAGCTTTTGCACAGCAAAGGAAATAGTCAACAAAACCAAAAGACAACTGACAGAATGGGAGAAGATATTTGCAAATGACATCAGATAAAGGGCTAGTAAACAAAATTTTAAAGAATTTATCAAACTCAACACCCAAGGAACAAATAATCCAATCAAGAAATGAGAGACCACCTCACATGAGTAAGAATGGCTACAATTAACAAGTCAGGAAATAGCAGATGTTGGTGGAAATGCAGAGAAAGGGAAACCTTCCTACACTGTTGGTGGGAATATAAGCTGGGGCACCCACAATGGAAAACAGGACAGAGGTGCCTCAAAAAGGAAAATAGAGCTGCCCTATCACTGAGCAATTGCACTATTGGGTATTTATCTGAAAGATACAAATGTAGTAACCTCAAGAGGCTCGTGCACCCCAGTGTTTATAGCAGCAATGTCCACAATAGCCAAACTATGGAAAGAGCCCAGATGTCCATCAATAAATGAATGGATAAAGAAGATGTGGTGTATATATACACAATGGAATATTATGCAGTCATCAAAAATGAAATCTTGCCATTTGCAATGATGTGGATGGAACTAGAGTTTATTGTGCTAAGCCAAATAAGTCAATCAGAGAAAGGTAAGTATCATATGATCTCACTGACATGTGGAATTTGAGAAACAAGGCAGAGGATCTCAGGGGAAGAGAGGAAAAAATGAAACAAGATGAAACCAGAGAGGGAGACAAACCATAAGAGACTCCTAATCTCAGGAAACAAACTGAGGGTTGCTGGAGTGGAGAGGGGTAGAGGAAGGGGGTGGGTGATAGACATTGGGGCAGATATGTGTTGTGATGAGCACTGTGTATTGTGTGAGACTGATGAATCACAGACTTGTACCCCTGAAATAAATAATACATCATATATAAATTAATAATTAATTTTTAAAAAAGAAAAGTAAGCAACTACCACAATCTTTCCTTATATCCTGTTAACATTATAGTCTCATATCTTTGTCAATGTGTTTTTGCAGTTTCGTGGGTGACTTATCACCATTTCAGTAGAATCTGGGTTAAACACTGTGTTGTGTGGCAAAGGTTTGCTTGTTCAAAAGAATTTGCTGAAAGCTATATGTCCTATGACTCAGTACTAGTTAGCGGAAAAAAAAAAGGAATTATAATCTTTGAGCCCATAGTTTCTTGTGGCCTAGAGGAATTTGCAAGTTTGCGAAACTCAGAAAGGAAGGAATCAGATAAACCACCTAACTGAGTAAATGATGAGATCGCCTTAGAATAAGATTGAGTTTTCATAATCATACCACATGTTGAGTCAGATATCCTATCCCATAGAAATTTTGTATTTATGCTCATGCCAAGAGGTAAAATTGTTTCTGTAGAAATGAGGAATAAATTAATCTGTTGAGAGACTGTAGGAGTCTCAGATATATGCTTATGCTCATGAAGATGCTTTTGGTTTAGCTGACTTGACAGGTGCAACTGGCTGAACTCAAGGGGGAAAATGGGAGGCTGCCAATGTCTCCCTTATTGTTTCTGAAGGTGTCAAGAAACTGTAAATGACTGTGCAAATCTCTCTAGGTAGACTGGAACAGAGCCACTCCAGTGGCTGAGAAATGTCACTGAAGACAGTCCTTCTAAAGGTGTAGCTATATTCTGTATGACTTCATCAGACATACAGGACCCAAGAAAATATGAGTGCTTGGATAGGCAAGGAGAGCTTGTGAATGCCAAGCTTGACTGATTGATTTTGAGACAAGGTCAGATGAAACAGGAGGCTTTTGTATTTTTGTTCTCTGGATTAAGGTGTGTTCCTGTATTTCCCATTCTGTAGAGTCTGGTTTTTCTTTTTTTTTTTTTTAAAGATTTATTTATTTATTTGACAGACAGAGATCACAATTAGGCAGAAAGGCAGGCAGAGAGAGAGAGAGGAGGAAGCAGGCTCCCTGCTGAGCAGAGGGCCCGATGCGGGGCTCGATCCCAGGACCCTGAAATCATGACCTGAGCTGAAGGCAGAGGCTTTAACCCACTGAGCCACCC
This sequence comes from Meles meles, assembly GCF_922984935.1. NCBI lineage: Eukaryota > Metazoa > Chordata > Mammalia > Carnivora > Mustelidae > Meles > Meles meles. The sequence goes on from NC_060072.1 coordinate 68,320,219, forward strand.
AGGTGCCCCGAGTCTGGTTTTTCTAATAATATTAATACTGTAGAAGTTCTATTCTGAAGGAAGTCAACATTTGTGAATGAAGTAGCTGTTAATACCATAGAAGGAATGCCCTCAGAGAAAGCAAAAGAGGGATGTTTGGATGGCTCAGTCAGTTAAAGCATCTAACTTTGGCTCAGGTCATGATCCTGGGTTCCTGGGATCAAGCCCCGCATCAGGCTTAGAACAGTTTGGGTATTCTTTGAGATTTTTGAAGTAATCTCCAACCTTCAATATTATATCCTAAAATTTGTGGAAGATACTCAGAGGAAGCTTGATGTTGAAAAACTTGCATTGGCTCTGGCTCGGGCTCGGGTAGTAATGCAGAAACCTCATAATCCATAGGCCGGTAGAATTGTAGACAGTGACCTCGTAAAGGAACGACATGTCCAGGATCTTCAGCCAAGACTGTAAGATTCCACAGGTGCTTGCTTATCTTACTTTTGAATAGGTTCATAGTCACTAAAGAAGGACCCAAGTGGAAATGGTCTCCAAAAAGAGATGCTTTTGGACACCAAGAACTTCAACAGCTGCTTTCACAGTAATTTCAGCTGAAATGGTAGAAACTCCTTTGATCCTCCTTGGGCCCTGACACTGAAGATTTAAAAGAATAACACAGCATGGATTATTGCTTTATTATCATTCCTTTAATTTTATGTAGTTCTTTAGAGTATATATAATATTCTCACATAGCATCATCTCATTGCTATCTCCAGTAATGAGGAGGGAGGGAATGGCAAGTATTATAATGCCTAATTTATAGTTGCCTAATTTATAGTTCAAAAGGGCTAAATAAAATGCCCAAAGACACACAGTAAGTGCCTGATGCTGATTCAGGTGTTCTGACTTCAACTGGAAGGTAGGAAAGTCAGTGGAAAAGTTGTGGGTTTTGGAGTTAGAAAGTTTACCAATTCAGTTTGTCACTTGGACTAGTTATATAATCTTGAGTTATTTAACTGATATGAACCTTAGTTTCATTTTTCTTTTTTTAAAGATTATATTTATTTTATTTTTTTAAAGATTTTATTTATTTATTTGACAGAGATCACAAGTAGGTAGAGAGAGAGGGGGAAGCAGGCTCCCCATGGAGCAGAGAGCCCAATTCGAGGCTCGATCCCAGGACCCTGAGATCATGACCTGAGCTGAAGGCAGAGGCTTTAACCCACTGAGCCACCCAGGCACCACTGAACCGTAGTTTCTTAAAGTAAAATAGGTAAACTAACGTTTACCTTGCAGAGATTTTTTTTTTTTAAGATTTTATTTATTTATTTGACAGACAGAGATCACAAGTAGGGAGAGAGGCAGGCAGAGAGAGAGAGAGAGGAGGAAGCAGGCTCCCCGCCAAGCAGAGAGCCCGATGCGGGGCTCGATCCCAGGACCCTGGGATCATGACCCGAGCGAAAGGCAGAGGCTTTAACCCACTGAGCCACCCAGGCGCCCCAAAAAGGGTTTTGGTTTTTTGTTTGTTTGTTTGTTTGTTGCAGAGATATTTTGAATATTAATTGACAGAAGGCAGTGTGCCAGTTACTTGGCGCACAAATAAGTCCTTCACTCTACTGTGCATTTCCTGTTTCTTTCTTTCCTTTTCCACTTTGCTGGGAGCTTTCTTATCCTCCTCCTCCCTGTTTTCCTCTTTGTGTCCTTCTGTTCACCCTACCTGTGTCTTTTCCCCCCCTTACGTATTTCCTTTTGTCCTGTATCCTTCTCTTCCTTCCACCCTTCCCTTCATTTTGCTTTGCTATGTTATACTTCTTTATCTCACACCTTTTGCATCTAGAACAACAGTGGATCTCCTCTTAGATGGAAGTACTGACTTGGAAGTTACCAAATGTGCTCTTTGAAGGAAAAGTGCCCATGGTTGGGCTTCAGTTCAGAGTTGAGTCATGAAACCAATGACTAGAAGACCTTGGCTGTTCTGAATGAAAACTCAAGTAATAACTCTCACAGATCCCAAAATTGTTTGAGGGTGGAATAGCCCCAGTGTACTGTTGAAATGAGTAGGCATGCTAAACCAAAAGATTAAGTATACAAAACTATAAAAGTATTCTAGATCGTTTAAAAGTAGGAATATATGGTTTATTTTTAGGGTAAAATGAGTGGGTTATGCTTGTGATGCATTCTTTTTTAAATTTTATTTGTTCATTTCAGAGAGAGAGAGACAGAGAGAGAAGAAGCAGGAGGTAGGGGAAGAGGGAGAAGCAAACTCTCCACTGAGCGGGGAGTCAGATGCAAGATTCGATGTCAGGACTCTGAGATCATGACCCGAACCAAAGGCAGACGCTTAACCATCTGAACCACCCAGGTGCCCCTTGTGATGCATTCTTAAGGCTTGCATTTCTTCCTTCGTCTCCAAGGCTTACATTTCTTCCTTCGTCTCCAAGGCTTTCAAATGTGGTAACTCCTTGTGGAACCCACAAGGCTTTTCGAGACCCAGGCTTGCTAGTCTCTCCATCCCTATTTTCTGCCACTCCCCAACTTGCCCTGTGTTCTAGCAATACCAAATTTCATGTGGCTTCCCAACTACACAAGTTTGTTGTCACCATTGGTTTTTGTAACTATTAATCAAGTCTATACTTGTAAATCACACCAGTGGTTTTTGTAACCACTAAACAAGTCATTCCTTCCACCGATAGTGCCTTTTCTTCTTTTTCTAGCTAGCTTCTTCAACTTCAAAAATATGCCATGGACATTACTCATGTGAAAAGTTTTTGCCAACATCCTCCCCCAAATTGAGTTAAGCTACTAATTAAAAAAAAATTTATTTATTCATTTGAGAGAGAGGCATGGGCGCACCACGCATGTGTACACGTTGGGGAGGGGCAGAGAGAGAATCTTGGAGCAGACTCACTGCCATGGAGCCTGAGGTGGGAGCCTGAGGCGGGGCTCGAGCCCATCACCCGTGAGATCAAGACTGAAATGGAAACCAAGAATTAGACACCCAACCGACGGAGCCACTCAAGCTCCCAGCTACTAATTTTACCTCTGTATCTAGCATATGGTTCTGTCACTTCATTCATTGAACTATATTGTGATTTTTTAGTTATTATTTTTTTACATTTCTGCATACCCTTCTGGACTATTAGACTGAGTTCCTTAGTGGTAGTTTATTTATATTATCTCTTACTCCTAGCTCAGGAAACCGGCAAACAGTAGGCACTCACAAAATTCTTATCTAATGAATGAATGAATAAATGAACAAAACAATGAGAAAAAGTTGCAATAATAAATGCAAGAACACTTTATAAATTGTGAGTTGCTATGTAGGAGTTAGTTATTATTGGCCTGAACTATATGTTTCACAGTTTTGCATAAAAATCCTTTTAGAAATGAAAGGCAACTTTGCAAAGATAAACTTCAACATTTTAGATTAAGAGGAAGAGCAAATGACAAGGTTTTTTCCATATTGAAAAGTTATTTGAAGAAAAATTTTAAAATATTCAATATGTAGAACTGCCTTTTGATCTACTTTTTCATAGATACTACATGAGCACAATATAAAATTCACAAGGCACTTTTTTTTTTTTGCCCCTTATCCTGTTGCCCAATCTCCAGTTTCTCTCCTTCCTTTATCATCATATTCAGACACATACTATGCTTGTAAGGCATGCGTATATGGGATGCTGCCTTTTGAAAGAGAAACAGAGAAAGGAGTTTTTTTCAATTAATGCATGGTTCCTGGGTGTAAAATAAAATGGTATGAAAAATAAAAATTTTAGTTCTCAAAATGTCACTTATTTGGGGAGGTTTTTCCCCAATTCAATGAATTTCCACAATAAGCTTTAATATCCCAGTGAAATGTCTCTACTTCTCTACTTTTGTGAAGATCTTTTGTTCCTCACTCTTTCCCCAATATAAGATTTTATGTCAAATCCTGCTGAGGCAAAGATTTAGATCTTTCAACCAAACCCATAAGCTAAGCATCACATAGAGTTGCCTTGGTATTTTTATGAGGACACTTACCACTTGGAGAAGCAATTAAGCTTTCTTACTCCATTCCAGGCCAGCAAGTGAAGGGTAAAGATGATGGAGGCTGTTTGTGCTTGCTGAAACAGAAATCTCCAGATATTAGCACCGTGATTTTGTAATCTTCTCTCATCTTAGAGGTCAGTCCTTGCAAGGTCTTGGTAGGAGAATTGTGTTCCAGCTCTTGACAGTTTGATTTTATGAACAATGTAATGTTCAATCTCACATGAAACAAAGTATGACATTGCCTATAGAAAGGAGTTTTAAGGGGTGTCTGGGTGGCTCAGTGGGTTAAAGCCTCTGCCTTTGGCTCAGGTCATGATTTCAGGGTCCTGGGATCAAGCCCCGCACTGGGCTCTCTGATCAGCAGGGAGCCTGCTTCCCTTCCCCCTCTGCCTGCCTCTCTGCCTATTTATGATCTCTGTCTGTCAAATAAATAAGTAAAATCTTTAAAAAGAAAAAAGAAAGGAATTTTAAAATTGCTTGCTTTGTCTCTGTGGCAGAGCATTGATAACAAGAGTTAAAGATCTCTGTTGAAGTCTTTGTCAACTTTAACCATAAATCCAGTTTTTTAAAAAAAACCCTAATAATAAATATTCTTTCATCTCAGGCTTTTTTTTTTTTTTTTTTTTTAAGATTTTATTTATTTGAGAGAGGGGGAGAGAGAGAGAATGAGTGGTGGGGAGGAGCAGAGGGAGAGAGAGGGAAACAGACTCCCGGCTGAGCAGGAAGTCCAACAGAGTGCTGATCCCAGGACCCGGAGATCCTGACCTGAGCCGAAGGCAGACACTCAACCGACTGAGCGACCCAGGTGCTCCTCATCTCAGGCCTATAAAGTCCTTATGAAAACACAAACTTTGAGAAGAAATCACAATATAGTCATTAAACTTGTTAAAATACTTGGCTAAGTATTTCACCAAAAAAAAGATTTACCAAAACCTAGCAACTGTTTAATATGACTGACAATTAAGGCTTGTGTCTAAAAATGCTCTATTCTATTAAATTTGAATATTGAATTATTTTTCTTTTCAAACTGGCTTCCTCATAGTTGATATTATTTATCAACCTTTAAGAATAGTTTAATTTGGGGGAGGGTATGTACCATGGTGAGTGCTGTGAAGTGTGTAAACATGGCGAGTCACAGACCTGTACCTCTGGAGCTAATAATACATTATATGTTTATAAAAAAATTAAAAATTAAAAAAAAGAATACTTTAATTTTCCTAGTTTCTTAGTGTCTCTGAGACACCTACGTATAAACTATTACAGGATCAAGCTGGAAAATTTTAACCCTATTTATTTTTAGTATCTATAAGGATGCAATGCTGAACAGATAGGTAAGAACTACTTGGGTGCTTACCTAAAATGGACTTATTTGCCCTTGGAAGGCATATGGAGAAATTGGATAATAGAATAATTTTCCAATAATAGCATCTACGCCTGGCATGCCACAAAGAACTCGAACCTCCTCACGTGCAGGGGGAGCAGGCACAGTCAGCATATTCAGGGACGCAGATGTCAGAACCAGCACAAGATCTGGTATCACTGAAACTTCTGATCCCAACAAAGGGACAAAGGGGAACCAGCATTGTCTACCACGTATTTCTTACTGGTATCCACTGCTTCGGTATAGTTAACTCCATTTAGGCCACTGGATATCACTGTACTGAACCTTAAAGTGGTTGAAAACAAAAGCAGCAACATTTGAGTTCAGCCAATCAGTATTTCCTGGAAAGGGGGAAATAGATTTTATCTACAGAGCAAAAGTTAAGGTTTAAAATCTTTTTGTTTCTATATATCATTCACATCAATTAATGGAGAATTAAAATAAAAATTCTGGGGGCACCTGGATGGCGCAGTCAGTTAGACATCTGATTCCGTATTTGGGTTCAGGTCATGATCTCAGGGTCGTGAGACTGAGCCTGGTGTCAGGCTGCACGCTGGGTGGGGAGCCTGCTTGGGATTCTCTCTCTCCCTCTCCCTCTGCCCTACCACCCCATGCTTGCTCTTGCGTGCTCTCTCTCTCGCTCTGAAATAAACAAGTAAATCTTAAAAAAATAAAAATAAAAATTCTCCAATCTTAAAACACGACTGCTCTGTGGTGACTGTCAAAGGAGTAAGAGAGGGACACTACCGGTACATTGTGACGTAGTATCCGCTCTGTACTGCTAGCTCTTGTGACCTCCATCCAGCTCTACCTAGAGATTAAGGTGGGACTCTTCAAAGAATGAATGAATGTAATAATATTATAAAAAATTACAAAACAACAACAACAAAAAGGCTTCCTCAGAGACAGCCTTATTCCCACTTTCATCTGTCCAGGCATTAGATACCAGCATGCCCCTCCCACCTTTGCCCATGACTCCCTCCCTTCGGGAAAACTTCCCTCTCCTACCTTTGATGATCTCATGTAGCTGCCAATTACAGTGACCCATCTCTCTGGCCAAAGGGGTGAGCAAATGACTCAGGCCTGGTCAGTCATGATACTTAGTGCCTCTTGCCACCGGGAAAGACCGGATTTGGGTAGGGGACCCTGGCTTGGCTTACCGAAGTCTTTTCCTGTTTTCTGTGATTTTTATCTGAAAATGTTGGGACATAAAATTTTTCACTTTCCTCCAGGGTTTCTATGTCAACCTTCAGCTACCTTCCCCACTCCCCCACCCACCTCCTCCCTCTCAATCCTCTCTTGGCACTTCAGTCCCCCTCAGAACAGCTAAGTATTATTCAGGCACTTTTGAAAATGTGGAATAATCCACGGTGCCAGTTATCAATTTATTTCTTTTCTGTGAGAAGGGATTTTTTTTTTTTGAGAGAGAGAGAGAGGTTTTGTTTTGTTTTTTGTTTTTTTTGAGGGAGAGAGAGAATGCATGGACACGAGCACAGGGAGGGGGGAGGGGCAGAAGGAGAGGGAGCGAGAGAATCTTAAGCAGGTTCCACCCCGAGCACGGAGTCCACTTGGGGCTTGATCTCACCACCCTGAAATCATGACCTGAGTCAAAATCAAGAGTCGGAGGCTTAACCAGCTGTGCCACCCAGGAACTGCGCTGAATTACTCGTTGCAGCATTTCCTCATTATGGTGAGCACAACGCCAGTAGAGGGTATGGGACAGACCTTGCAGGAAGACGGAGCTTTGTGGTGTCAGGGGTCAGTGTGCTGTGTTTTGCTCTGTTTGCTCCTGCTGAAAGGCGCATCCATGTTGTGTGGAGGAGGAGGTCCAGGGACACCGCACCACCAACAGGCTGGTCGCTGGTGACCTTGCAGCCACGCCCAGGCCCAGCTGACCTCTTCACCACAACTCTTCTTACAGAGACACTGGATTGTTCCGGACCTCCTGTCAGCAGTGGCACCTGGACTCTCTCTGTGCACCATCTGACCAGCTTTGGCTCCTCTGTGCCCTGGAGGCTGTTGCTTTCAGCCTGGTGATTGAGGACAAGGGGCTCAGGTGACCCAGCAGACGTCCCTGCCACTCCACAGGTGGCAACCATACTTTCCTTAACGAGGTCTAAACCCCACCCTTGGGGAGTGGGCCCTCCTCCAAGTTCTCCCTTCCTTGGGAACTCTCCAACAGCCTACATACCCTCTAGAGTTCTCTTTATATCTTTTAGATTTACTCTCCTATTCTAGTTTAATAATTCTTTGTATAAAACCTCCCTTGTTATTAGTGTGTATTTTCTGTCTCCTGATTGGACCCAAACAAAATAATCCATTCTTCTTCTTCTTTTCTTTCTTTCTTTCTTTTTTAAAAAAATTTTTTGCTTAAATATAGTTGACCTTTTTTTTTTTTTTAAAGTAAGCTCTGTACCTGGGCTTGAACTCATGACCCCGAGATTGAAAGTCACATGCTCTACTGACTGAGCCAGCCAGACACCCCTAGCCTGTTATTCTTTTTTTTTTTTCTTTAAGATTTATTATTATTTTTTTTATTTTTGGTGCACCTGGGTGGCTCAGATGGTTAACAGTCTGCCTTTGGTTCAGGTCATGATACTGGGGTTCTGGGATCAAGCCCTGTATCAGGTTCCTTGCTCAGTGGGGAGCCTTCTTCTTCCTCTCCCTCTGCCATTCCCTCTGCTTATGCTCTCTGGCTCTCTCCATCTCTCTGTCAAATAAATAAATGAAATATATTTTTAAAAGATTTATATAATTTATTTCAGAGAGGTAGCAGATGAGTTGGGGGGGAGGGGCAGAGGGAGAGGGAGAGAAATCTCAAGCAGACAGCCCACTGAGTGCAGAGCCTGACATCAGGCTCAATCCCACCACCCTGAGATCATGGCCTGAGCCGAACCAAGGGTTGGACGCTCAGCTGACTGTGGCACCCAGGTGCACCCCACTAACCTGTTATTCTTAATATTACTTTTAGTTTCTGTGATTGGCTTAGATCTTTTCTTACCTCTGTGTTGCTCATGTTTTTATTTTTATTCTACCTCTGGAGTTCTGTATAAAATGGGATAAGCAATGGCTGTCTTATGTGCTATCATGCGTAAGAGAGAGTTTGTAAATTATAAAGTAGCATTTTATGTGTGTTGTTCTTATTACCTAACAATGCTTCATTATCTTTCTGGATCTTCTTTCTCCTCACCCTCTGTCTGAATGTTTCTGGAAGGCTGGTTCTTGACTTTTGTCTTCTCCCTCTTCCCTAGCCTCCCATAGCGTCATGCCGGTCTCTTGCTGGAACTCTGGGCTCACATCTCCATTACTATCTTTGGTTATTCTTTCCTGTCCAGAGGCTGGAGGATAATGTTCTAAATGTTTAATTGGACAGTCAAGGCCCCATTAATTCAACATACATGAGGACCTATAATGTGCAAGGCACTGTTCTAGATGCTGGGCATACAGAAGTAAATAAGATAGGCAAACCCTTTACTTTGATGGAGTTTATATTCCATAGTTTATCATAATCTGTCCTTTCAGACACATCTCCCTTCATCAACTCGTGCTCCAAGGGAAAGTGAACATTTCGTTGTTATTTTCCTGCCCTTTTACCAAGTATCATACCTGAAATGATCTTCACCTTCTTGATCTATCCAAACCTATGCTTTCTTCAAGATCTGGTTTAAACCTGTCCATGAATGCTCAGTAGACAACCCCCAAAGCACTTTTTAATAGCAGTAGTTCACAACTTTTCCCCATGACAACTCATCTGAGAGATAAAATATTCCCGTTTGTAACAGTGGCTCAATATGCATCTATTCTCAGTGGGTAAAGGAAGGGTTTTTACCAGAATCTCAGCACATGGGTGTGGGGACATGTATTATTTGAAGAGTCTCTCCAGCCATAGAAAACTATGGCTCCTTCTCTGTTGAGAACCACTGGTCTATACCTTATGCTTCTCAATGAAATGTGTGCTGCTTTTGAAAACATTTTCATCATTCAGGGCACCTGGGTGGCTCAGTGGGTTAGAGCCTCTGCCTTCAGCTCAGGTCATGGTCTCAGGGTCCTGGGATCGGGCCCCGCATTGGGCTCTCTGCTCAGTGAGGAGCCTGTTTCTCCCTCTCTCTCTGCCTGCCTCTCTGCCTACTTGTGACCTCTCTCTCTGTCAAATAAATAAATAAAATATTTAAAAAAATTTTTTTTCATCATTCAGATTCTCGTGCGTCATCCCTTTAAATAAATGGGAATGCATTAGAAAGAAGTCAGTGGAGGGGGCACCTGAATAGCTTAGTTGGTTGAGGGTCTGACTCCTGGTTTTGGCTCAGGTCGTGATCTCAGAGTTGTGAGATCGAGCCCCGGGTCAGGCTCTGTACTTTGTGCAGAGTCTACTTAAGAGTCCCTCCCTCTTCCTCTGTCCCTCCCCCTGCTTGCATGTGCTCTCTCTCAATAAATAAATAAAATCTTTAAAAAATAATAAAGAAAAAAGAAAAAAAGAAAGAAGTCAGTGGGTCTACTGCTTCTTGACAGTCTTCTCAGCCCACAATTCATGGTTGTATGTACAGATGGCCCGGCCCCCAACTTACAATGATCTGACTTACAATGTTTTGACTTTATGATGGTGCAATACACATTTAGTAGAAAGCACACTTCGAATTTCGAATTTGGATCTTCTCCCAGGCTAGGGATATGGAATGTGATCCTCTCTTATGATGTCAGATGGCAGGAGCCACAGATCCCAATCAGATATAGGATTATGAGGGTAAATTGCTGGTTTACTTACGCAAACACTGTGTACCCATACAACCATTTCCGTACAGTATTCAATACGTTACCTGATATTCAACAGTGTATTATAAAATGGGTTTTGTACTAGGTGATTTTGCCCAACTGTAGGATAATGCAAGTGTTCTGAGTACATTTAAGATGAGCTAGGTTAAGCTATGATGTACTGTAGGCTAAGTGTATGAAATGCCTTTTTGACTTACAACATTTTTCAATGTACAGTGGTTTTGCTGGGACATAACTCCATTATAAGTTGAAGAAGATCTGTATTACACATAGAACGTTAAGAAATATTGAAATGATCACTGGTTTTATTTGTAAATTGCAAATATGTATATAGAAATAATTATATATATAAATTATATACATGTGTATACACACACACACATATGTATGTGTGTGTGTATATATATATATATATGTATTTATCTCAACAACCATTGTTAATGCTTTCCATTTTTTTCCCCAAAGGATTTTGAAGCCCATTCTTTGGTCTTGCGCACTAACTTTCAGATGGAAAAATCAAGGTTACAGCTAAATATGAGTTAAAGCTGTAAAACTTCTAGAAGAAAACTTAGGGAAAAACTTCATGATCTTGAATTAGGCCAAGAATTCTTAAATAGGATATAAAAAGCACCTAGTTATTAGAATGATTAAAAAAATTTACGTTGACAATACCAAGTGCTGGCAATGCAGAAAAACTGGAGCTCTCCCACATTGCTAACGAAGTTGCAAAATGGCATAGGCAATTTGAAAATGACACTGACAGTTTCCTGCAAAGCTAATCACAAACTTACAGAATTTATCAAATGTATAGCTTATTATTATTTTTAGGGGCAATGTAATAATACAGAACTCCAAATATGAAGCTGCCTTAAAGATTAACATTTCTTGGGGCGCCTGGGTGGCTCATGGGTTAAAGCCTCTGCCCCTGGCTCAGGTCATGATCCCAGGGTCCTGGGATCGAGCCCCACATCAGGCTCTCTGCTCAGCAGGGAGCCTGCTTCCTCCTCTCTCTCTGCCTGCCTCTCTGCCTACTTGTGATCTCTGTCTGTCAAATAAATAAATAAAATCTTTAAAAAAAGAAGATTTACATTTTGCTTTTCAATGAGGCAATCTTTCCTTACAACATCTCTTAATATATTTTTTTTTCTGCATTTAAATCACCACCTAGCTATCTCTTTCAGGTAGACATCCCCACCTCATTTGTCTCCTAGAAACACTTCCCATCCTTTAGGACTTTTAGCTGTTTATCTTATTCCCTCTTTAATTTCTCCACATTCTTTCACATGAGGAGGGTAAACGTAGCCACTAACGAAGTGTTTCATCTTTTTTTTTTTTTTTTAAGATTTTACTTATTCATTTGATAGACAGAGATCACAAGTAGGCAGAGAGGCAGGCAGAGGGAGGGGGGAAGCAGGCTCCCCGCTGAGCGAGAGCCTGATGCGGGGCTTGATCCCAGGACCCTGAGACTATGACCTGAGCCGAAGGCAGAGGCTTTAACCCACTGAGCCACCCAGGCACCCCATGTTTCATCTTCTTTAAATATAAAAAGGCCATTTCAATAAAATGATTACTAGGGAAAAAATGTAATAAAGTACTAGCAACATGTTCGAAGCTGCCTTTAGAAAATTAGCCACCTTCACCCTTTCCCCATGTTGCTGGTTCTGAGGATCCATCCTTGAACTCCCTAGGAATTCAGTGATGGTGCCGGGAAGGAATGAAAGGGAACGTGAATCTGGACAAATTGCCATTTGCTTCATGGTAGCTTCTTGGAGATAATGACCCAAGAAAGTTAGAATCCCTCATCCTGCTGAGTCCTGAAAGCAGCAAGCTCCCTCCAGCCCACAGTTTGTAGTCTTCTTTTTTTTTTTTTTAAAGATTTTATTTATTTGACAGAGAGAAATCACAAGAGAGGCAGGCAGAGAGAGAGGAAGGGAAGCAGGCTCTCCGCTGAGCAGAGAGCCCGATGCGGGACTCGATCCCAGGATCCCGAGATCATGACCTGAGCCGAAGGCAGGGGCTTAACCCACTGAGCCACCCAGGTGCCCCAGTTTGTAGTCTTCTTATTAGGCATTTTAAGTTTTAACTATAGAATGCTTCAGTCAGAGGGAGGCAAATACCACATGATTTCACTCATAGGTGGAATTTCAGAAACAAAACAAATGAGCAAAGAGAAAAAGAGAGAAGAGGGGGGAGAGGCAAATCAGGAATCAGACTCTGAACTATAGAGAACAAACTGCTGGTGACCAGAGGGGAGGTGGGTGGGGGGCTTGGGAAATAGGTGATGGGGATGCAGGAGCACGCTTGCAATGAGCACTAGGTGATGCGTGAAAGGGTATTGTACATGTGAAACTAATATAACACTGTATGTTAACTACCTGGAATTAACATTTTAAAAAAATGAAGTTTTAACCGCAGAATGATAAAGGGAAAGTGGTGGAATGAATAGGAAGTTCTTTGAATTGAAGGGAGTTAGACCTGGATTCTTGTCCCGTATGCAGTTAAGGAGCTGGGACACCTTGGAAAATCTGTTTTCTCTGGGTCTCAGACTTGCAGTTGTTAAGTGAGGGAGGGTCAGACTCAAAGCCCCCTATGGTCCCTTTTGGCTCTTGCAATTTCTGATCTTGTACTTATAGGTGTCACGAACATGACTAGATTGAATTGTTCTCCCCTGTGGCAATCGTGAAAGCATTAACCGAAGTAACTTCTCTTGCTTACTTGACTCTCAAGAGGGAAGCACTTCAGTGACTCGAGAGGGTTGAAGAGAGGGAACACTTCAAATTCCCTTTCATAACATACACTCTTAAAGAAATCCTAAGCCAGGTTACTGGATAGCTTAATATGTCACTGAGTCACTTACAAAGGGCTACTAGCCATTTAAATATGTAGGAACTTTGAGGGTTTTTCCTCTATTCCTTGCAACAAGTGGTAGCAATTAGGATTTAAGTAAGGCAGGCTTTGGCAGAGTTTAAGAATTTGTATTCCTTTTGGGGAACAAGATGATCGAAGAAGTAATTAATAGAGATATGAGCTCATAGTTTAAAAATCTTGACTTTAAGGTCCTCTTCCAAAAGAAAAGGACATTTTATATACAAGGTCTAAAAACCATGTCAATACAAAATCTGAGGCTAGAAAATTCATGAAGTTTTGAACTTATAAAGATTAGAGTTTGGGGGACGCCTGGGTGGCTCAGTGGGTTAAAGCCTCTGCCTTCAGCTCTGGTCATGATCTCAGGGTCCTGGGATCGAGCCCCGCATCAGGTTCTCTGCTCAGCAGGGAGCCTGCTTCCTCCTCTCTCTCTGCCTGCCTCTCTGCCTACTTGTGATCTCTGTCTATCAAATAAATAAATAAGTAAATCTTAAAAAAAAAAATTAGAGTTTGCTTCTTTTTCTTCCCTGAGCACTCTGCATGCAATGTTGCCCCATAACTGTTTATTTACAGTGACTGTGGGGGTCATTCCTTTTTAGCTTAATTCCAAAACTAGAAAATTCAGAGACAAGACAGTAAATGATTTGTTTCATTGATCATCAGTTTGATTTCCATTGATTTTCTTCTTTCTGTGTTCTTATATTTTAGGAGTATTAGCTTTAAATGGCTGGATTTTTATTTTTATTTTTATTCTTTTAAGATAGCCTCCACGAGGGGTGTCTGGGTGGCTCAGTGGGTTAAGCTTCTCCCTTTGGCTCAGGTCATGATCTCAGGGTCCTGGGATTGAACCCGGCATCAGGCTCTCTGCTCAGCAGGGAGCCTGCTCCCCCACTCCCCCCACCTGCCTCTCTGCCTACTTGTGATACATCTCTGTGTGTCAAATAAAAAAATAAAGTCCTTTAAAAAAAAAATGATAGGCTCCATGCCCAATGTGGGGCTTGAACTCATGACCGTGAGATCAGGAGTTGCATGTTTTACCAACTGAACCAGCCAGGCACCCCCAAACACCTGAATTTTTTTTTTCACTTTTTAAAAATTTCTTTTCAGCGTTAACAGTATTCATTGTTTTTGCACCACACCCAGTGCTCCACGCAATACGTGCCCTCCCTATTACCCACCACCTGGTTCCCCAACCTCCCACCCCCCGCTTCAAAACCCTCCGATTGTTTTTCAGAGTCCATAGTCTCTCATGATTCATCTCCCCTTCCAATTTCCCTCAACTCCCTTCTCCTCTCCATTTCCCCATGTCCTCCATGTTATTTGTTATGCTCCACAAATAAGTGAAACCATATGATACTTGACTCTCTCTGCTTGACTTATTCACTCAGCATAATCTCTTCCAGTCCCGTCCATGTTGCTACAAAAGTTGGGTATTCATCCTTTCTGATGGAGGCATAATACTCCATCGTGTATATGGACCACATCTTCCTTATCCATTTGTCCGTTGAAGGGCATCTTGTTTCTTTCCACAGTTTGGCGACCGTGGCCATTGCTGCTATAAACATTGGGGTACAGATGGCCCTTCTTTTCACTACATCTGTATCTTTGGGATAAATACCCAGTAGTGCAATTGCAGGGTCATAGAGAAGCTCTATTTTTAATTTCTTGAGGAATCTCCACACTGTTCTCCCAAAGTGGCTGCACCAACTTGCATTCCCACCAACAGTGTAAGAAGGTTCCCTTTTCTCCACATCCTCTCCAACACATGTTGTTTCCTGTCTTGCTAATTTTGGCCATTCTAACTGGTGTAAGGTGATACCTCAATGTGGTTTTAATTTGAATCTCCCTGATGGCTAGTGATGATGAACATTTTTTTCATGTGTCTGATAGCCATTTGTATGTCTTCATTGGAGAAGTGTCTGTTCATATCTTCTGCCCATTTTTTGATATGATTGTCTGTTTTGTATGTGTTGAGTTTGAGGAGTTCTTTATAGATCCTGGATATCAACCTTTGTCTGTACTGTCATTTGCAACTATCTTCTCCCATTCCGTGGGTTGCCTTTTTGTTTTGTTGACTGTTTCCTTTGCTGTGCAGAAGCTTTTGATCTTGATGAAGTCCCAAAAGTTCATTTTTGCTTTTGTTTCCTTGGCCTTTGGAGACATATCTTGAAAGAAGTTGCTGTGGCTGATATCGAAGAGGTTACTGCCTATGTTCCCCTCTAGGATTCTGATGGATTCCTGTCTCATATTGAGGTCTTTTATCCATTTCGAGTTTATCTTTGTGTACGGTGTAAGAGAATGGTAGAGTTTCATTCTACTACATATAGCTGCCTAGTTTTCTCAGCACCATTTATTGAAGAGACTGTCTTTTTTCCACTGTTATTTTTCCTGCTTTGTCGAAGATTATTTGACCATAGAGTTGAGGGTCCATATCTGGGCTCTGCACTCTGTTCCACTGGTCTATGTGTCTGTTTTTATGCCAGTACCACGCTGTCTTGGTGATCACAGCTTTGTAGTAAAGCTTGAAATTGGGAGTGATGCCGCCAGTTTTGTTTTTGTTTTTCAACATTTCCTTAGCAATTTGGTGTCTCTTCTGATTCCATACAGATTTTAGGATTATTTGCTCCAGCTCTTTGAAAAATACCGATGGAATTTTGATCGGAATGGCATTAAAAGTATAGATTGCTCTAGGCAGTATAGACATTTTAACAATGTTTATTTTTCTGATCCAAGAGCACAGAATGGTCTTCCATCTTTTTGTGTCTTCTTCAATTTCTTTCATGAGTGTTCTGTAGTTCCTCGAGTACAGATCCTTTACCTCTTTGGTTAGGTTTATTCCCAGGTATCTTATGGTTCTTGGTGCTATAGTAAATGGAATCGATTCTCTAATTTCCCTTTCTGTATTTTCATTGTTAGTGTATAAGAAAGCCACTGATTTCTGTACATTGACTTTGTATCCTGCCATGTTACTGAATTGCTGTATGAGTTCTAGTAGTTTGGGGGTGGAGTCTTTGGGGTTTTCCATATAAAGAATCATGTCATCTGCGAAGAGAGAGAGTTTGACTTCTTCCTTGCCAATTTGGATACCTTTTATTTCTCTTTGTTGTCTGATTGCTGTTGCTAGGACTTCTAATACTATGTTGAACAAGAGTGGTGAGAGTGGGCATCCTTGTCGTGTTCCTGATCTCAACGGGAAGGCTGTAGGCTTTTTCCCATTGAGGATGATATTTGCTATGGGTCTTTCATAGGTTTTATGAAGTTCAGGAATGTTCCCTCTATCCCTATACTTAGAAGCATTTTAATCAGGAACAGATGCTGGATTTTGTCAAATGCTTTTTCTGTATCAATTGAGAGGACCATGTGGTTCTTCTCTCTTCTCTTATTGATTTGTTCTATCACATTGATTGATTTGTGAATGTTGAACCACCCTTGTAACCCAGGGATGAATCCCACCTGGTCATGGTGGATAATCTTTTTAATGTGCTGCTGGATCCTGTTTGCTAGGATCTTGTTGAGAATCTTAGCATCCATATTCATCAGTGATATTCGTCTGAAATTCTCCTTTGGTAGTGAGCATCTGAATTTTTAAAAATTCAGTCTGACATTTGCCTTTTTTTAAAATGGGAAAATTTAACAGATTTTCATTTATTATGATTATTGAAATATTAGGATTATAGAAATAAATCTTATTATATCTTTTCTTTTTGCACTACCTTTCTGCCTCCCCTCCTCACTGTTGCTGCCTTTTAAATTCATTAAGTTTTCTTTTCTTCTTATCTGATTTTTTGTATGTACTAACTTAAAAGTAATATACTCTTTTAAAAAAATTTTTGCTATTCTTATGTGAATAGTTGTCAGAGTTACTGAGTTAGAGAGTTCAATATTTTTACTCAAAAAAATGCTAAGCCCTTAGAATGTTTCAATTCTGACCCATTTATAAGGCACTATAATAGTGTTTGAGGGGCACCTGGGTGGCTCAGTTGTTTAAGCGTCTGCATTCTGCTCAGGTCATGATCCCCCTTGGTCTTGGGACCAAGCCCCATGTCTGGCTCCCTGATCAGCAGAAGCCTGCTTCTCCCTCTCCTCCCCACTCATGCTCTTTTATCGCTATCTCTGTCTCTCTCTCGAATAAATAAATAAAATCTTCAAAAAAAGTAATGTTTGAGGCCACTAATTCCCACTGAGTTTTATTATATTACAACCAATGTAATCAATTATTACAAACAATCACCGTTGTTTTCTTCTGTCCACATATTCCTGACATCCTTGTGCACCATTTCTTTTGCCATTGAGTCCTTCCTTGGAAAGTCTTCCCATGGGCTCTTTTGGTAGTAAGGCCTTTCAGTTTTTATTACTCTGGAAATTATTATAGTTCCCCCTAGTTCTTAAAGGGTACACACTAATAGATTGACAGCTGTTTTATCACAGCTGATTGAAGATATTATTCCAATACCTTCTGGCTTCCATCACTGCTGTTGAAAAGTCAGGATTCGGCCTAATTGTTATTTCACTGTGAGTAATTATTATTCCATTGTGGGTAATGTGCCTTCTCTTTGCATGCTTTTGGAGTCTTCTTATCTTTTAATGTTTGCAGCTGTAACTAGGTATAGGTCTTTTTTCCCCTCTCATTTTGCCTTTTTCATTTGTTTCAATTTGGTTTTCTTAAGTCTGTGTCTTTTAACAGTTCTGGGAAATTCCCATCCATTATCCTGATAAATACTATTTCTTACCTATTCTATAACCTCATCCTGGAATGGTAATTAGAACTTTTTACATCCTAGGTCTTTCAAATTTCTATTTCAAATCCTT
This sequence comes from Meles meles, assembly GCF_922984935.1. Taxonomy (NCBI): domain Eukaryota; kingdom Metazoa; phylum Chordata; class Mammalia; order Carnivora; family Mustelidae; genus Meles; species Meles meles. The sequence goes on from NC_060072.1 coordinate 68,338,049, forward strand.
CATCTCTGGGATATATTCTGAATTTCTTTGTATCTTTCTTGCAGTTCTCAAATTGTCTCTTCAGGTGTAGCTAACCTGAGATTACTCCATTGTCCCTTGATATTTTTATCAATTTAATTTTTGACTTCTTGAAATTCTATTTGCTTCCTTTAAAAATCTTTTCATTTATCTTTAGTGTCTCATGTTCTTTATATTTTGAGTTTTCACTTTTATTCCTTTAAACATATTAGATATAGTTATTTCATATTCTGTGTCGAATAGCTCCAACCTCAGAAGGCTTTTAGGGTTGTTTTTCCCCTGTTGTCCCAGCCATCTCTTATTCATGGCACCTTTCTTCCTTGTATTTTATGGGATTCAACAGAGTGATTCCTTTTCCTTGGATCTTTATGCAAATGTTTGAGGTCTAGATTTTATTTTCTTTTGCCAGACATCTAAGGGGCAATAAATTTGAATAAAATTTAAAATAAAAGTTTGCTTTCTTGTATTTTTGTCATTTTAGATCACAATCACTGTACGAGTTCAGGCAGGAAATCCTGGTGAGAATCAGACCATTACTTCCTGTCAGAGAGCACTTTTACTTGGTTTGAAGGTCTGAATATTTCTTACTTTCTTGCTATCTCAGGACTTTCAAAAGATATTTTTATCCAACATTTTGTTTTATTGGGAGAGTCATTTAGAGCATCTAATCTGCCAGATAGAAGAGTCTGGATATGGTAGAGTCTCATAAAATTCCAAGTTGATGCAATTAGTTTTTGTCAGCAGCCCTGCTTTTTTAGCACAAGGATCCCAGTGACTAAAATGCCCCACAATTTGGACTGAGCTTAGTAAGAATGAGTAAATGAGAATTTACTACACAGTAAATGAGACTATAGTTCTGACTCTGTGACATCCACAACATAGAACATGACACTCACCAGCTTATAGGAGTCACTGTCCTTAAGATCTGTACCACTGACTTTGAAATGTGAAATGTGAGTTTTAAAAGAGACTTGGATGACATTTCTCATAATAATTTAATGAACAAGTTACATTGATTTAAGTGGAGGAACTACTCTGGGAATTGTCATAACCAATGCTGGATAGGAAGGAAGGTATAAATTCCCAAGGATGGATGTAGCTGGGTGTATTTTGTGGACACCGAGAGAAAACATTCCTCTTTGCCTTCTTCTATTTTTTCTTTCGATTTGATCAGTTGCCCTGTCGTCAGAAACAGGTACTGTTTTCTAAGAACATTTCTAGAAAGTGGTTCACTTGGGAAATTCATGTGAATAAACTATCCTTAATGCCAATATCAAGATGGTAAACACCATGAGCTGGAGAAAGACAGATGACTATATCCCTGTTTCTCCCTCCAGGGAACACAATGAAGCCTGCTGTAGTAAGAGTTCCACCAAACCAATGGAAAGAAGGAAGTCCTATACTCAGCTGTGGCTTTTTGTAGCCAATGCAGATCAAGATTTCTTCTAGTGTAAAAATCTTTCATGTCTTTGATTCACTGAAGACTGCTATTAGAACTTCCATTATCTCTAGGAAAGCAGTAGCTGAGTGTGGCTACTCCCCAGAGGGAGAGTAGCTCATGGCCAGTGATGCCCCCCCTACCCCCCAACCCCCAGGTCCTGATCAGGCAATCTGGAATGCTAGTCAAAGACAGAGAGTCACGCCGTTCAGAATGTGTGTGCATAATTCTCACAAATAGCAAAATGGGTGAACGGGAGTAGGAGAGACCAGCTTCCAGGTATGGAATGAAAAAGTCACAGGAATGAGAGGCACAACATAAGGAATATATAGTCAATGATATTGCAATAACAGTGTATCAGGACAGATGGTAGCTACACTTGTGGTGAGCACAGGATACTGTATAAACTTTTCCAGCCACTGTGTTGAACACCTGAAACTAATGTAGCATTATGTATCAACTGTACTCAAAAAAAAAAAAAACCAACCTCAGATTGAAGCTTATTAAATTATTCTGTTCCCACGGTGGTCTGGCATTGTTCTAAGTGCTAGGAATACAAGAGTGAACAAAATAATCCCATCTGTTCCTTCTGTAGAGAGAGTTCACTCCTCTGGTGGGAAGAGACAAAAAGAGACAGTTCCATTATTAGAGTTTAATGAGGGCCTGGAGAGGAGTGGTAGGAACTGCTACCTAAACCATCTCTGTGTCCATTTACTGGTTCCGCATTGAGCTTTTCAATCAAAATTGTAATATCTGTCACAACAAAGCATATAAAATGGTATTCTAGAAATGATCTCCCCAACATAAAAGAGATAGGGAGGGTGGGGAGGGTGTGGTGGGAAAGGGAGCAAAGTAAGATGATGGAAAATATAATCATTTCACCCTTTTTGATCTTTCAGAGATGTTTTAAATATATTATATCAAGAAAGGCTGCTTAATCAGTGAAACATTTGTACATTTGTCTGACATATGTAACTCTTAGACAAGAGTAGGGAAAAAGAAAATTTTTAGTTTGTAACTAAGGAAATCAAATTTTAGTATATTTCCATGTTCACAAAAACAGTCTTATTTTAAAAATAAGTTCCTTATGTAAAGAATATTTTTTGGGATGCCTGGGTGACTCAGAGGGTTAAGTCCCTGACTCTTGGTTTCAGCTCTGGTCATGATCTCAGGGGCCTGAGATGGAGCCCCAGGCCAGGCTCTGTGCTCAGTGGGGAGTCTGCTGGAGAGTCTCTCTCCTTCTCCCTCTACCCCTTCCCATCTGCTCCTCCCCCTCGTGCCCTCCCCCTGCTCATGGGCACACCTGCTCTTTCTCTCTCAAATAAGTAACTAACTAAATAAAATCTTTTAAAAAAGGAATATTTTTAGGGCAATAAAAAGAACTCCGTATGATATAATGATGAACACATGTCATTATACATTTGTCCAAACACATAGAATGTACAACATCAAGAGGGAGCTCTAATGTGAACGAGGGCCTGCGGGTGATGAGGACATTTCAGTGTTGGTTCATCAGTGTAACAAATGCATCATTCCGGGGGGTGGGGGGATACTGTAATGGGGGATGATATGCCCCTGTGAGGGCAGGGAGTATATGGGAAATCTGTATCTTCCTCCCGATTTTGCTGTGAACTTAAAACTGCTTTGAAAAGTTTTGATTTTAAAAAAAAGGGGGGAGGCGCCTGGGTGGCTCAGTGGGTTAAAGCCTCTGCCTTTCGCTCAGGTCATGATCCCAGGGTCCTGGGATCGAGCCCCGCATCGGGCTCTCTGCTTGGCAGGGAGCCTGCTTCCTCCTCTCTCTCTCTCTGCCTGCCTCTCTCCCTACTTTTGATCTCTATCTGTCAAATAAATAAATAAAATCTTTAAAAAAAAAAGAATATTTTCCTTCTCGATCGTGAGTTTTGTTTTGTTTTTTAAGATTTTATGTATTTATTTGGCAGAGAGAGACTGTAAGTAGACAGAGAGGCAGGCAGAGAGAGAGAGGGAAGCAGGCTCCCTGCCGAGCAGGGAGCCCCATGTGGGACTCCATCCCAGGACCCTGAGACCATGACTTGAGCCGAAGGCAGAGGCTTAACCCACTGAGCCACCCAGGCGTCCCTTGGTTGTGAGTTTTGAGCACACCCCTAACAACACAGTCATGTCAGGAAATCAGATACTACAGACTAGAGAACCCCATCAACACACAAGCTCTTCAACAAACAGGAATGGCTCTAGCACTCAAAAATGTTGGGAGTTGTCTTCGGAATAATAGTTAAATAAAGCTTAGTACTCTCCAAGGGGCATTAAGACCATTTTATCTCCTTCAGAAGCCACGCCCGAGTGCTGGCTTACCGCACCAGCGCACCCTTTATTTTATAATTTTATAAATTTTATAATTTTATAAATTTGATAATTTGGTTCTTGCTGCTTGTCAGCACCTGCCCTTCTCCGCGTTCCAGCTACTGGAGCTCTGGACACAAAAGCAGAGTTTGATAGTTTAAGTACTTTGGCAACTGTCACCCTGGTGGCTGGGGTAGGAAATAACCTTTGACCTCTCCTCTATTGTTTGTAGTGAAAGTCAGGCTTGGGCTTGTGAGCTCTCTTCTGCACTCTCCTGGAAAAGCAAGGCTGCCATATTTTCTCCTGGGCCCCAGCCATCTGGCCCACTCACCACGCATTGTTTTCTTGGATCAGGAGATCAGGGCAACCACCATTCTCCCTGAGGGGAAGCAGGTGAAGGGGCGGCGCGGTGGTGGGAGTGGGAAAGCCTTGTTAAGGAATATTATGGGCATGATGCTTGCCAGGATAGTCTCGCATGATGAGAAATCTTTATATTTTCATATCTTCAATCGCATTCTTCTGCTCTGTGTGCCTTTCTCATGGCTAGTCCTATCTGAAATTTTTACTTATTTTCTCTTACTGAGGAAAAGAAAAAGTCTGCATTTAGTTAAAATCATTACATTGAGAGACCTGTCAAGCACCTGGCCCTTTGTTTCACATTGTCAGGTCACAAAGATAAGTTGCGTCAAAAGTGGGACATAAAAGAGAGTTTTCATAAGTCCTAGGAAGATGAAGTGTTCGGATACAAACTGTAGATGGGATGCTGGATGGGAACCCTGGGTGCTGGTGATAGTTGGTAGAAGTGAGTTGGGCATCAAGAGAAAGGAGGGATATAGCATGAAAGAAGATACTTGGCCTTCCTCATACATTTTGTTCAGGGCAAAATTAACACAGATCACGTAGCATACATTTACCCAAAGGTAATTTTCCTAATTACCAGCAGGGGGACCTCCCTTATAGTAGTCAGGTGACTGCATTTGAATGCTCCTTATGGAGTAGGAACACCAATTGGCTTTTCAGCATTAATATGGGGACCATAGTTTTGCACGCAGCTTTTAAATAAGATGCGACTTTATACAGCTCTTTATTGTGGGTTAAATAGATTGATTAGACTGAGGTAGACTGAAGTTTTTATTGCTTCTTTTTTTAAAGTAAAATCTGTGCCCAAAGTGGGGCTTGAACCCATGATCCCGAGATCAAGAGTTGCATGGTCTACCCACTGAGCCAGACAGGCATCCTAAGGTTTTTAGTGTTGTTGATTCCATGACAGGTTCAATTTTCACTAAGTTAAAAAGATATTCATTCAAGGTTTTTTTTTTTTTTTTTCTTTTCCTGTTTGGTTCCTAGTTGGTCAATTACAGTTTTTAAACTTACCTTCAGGCACATTTTGTCCAGTCACAGGAAATTCCAGTTGAGTGTCCAGGCTTGCACAAGAATCAAACCTGACCATTTTCTGCATCTCATATCCTATATCCAAATCCTGCTGCTTCTTACTTCCCAAATATAGCATGTTCCTAAATCAAGTATGTCTCAACATTACCATCTTAGTCCAAAACACCATTACCTATTTCCTTGACCACTAACCTAGCTTTGTAACAGGTTTCTTTACTTCCATTACCCCTTTGCTTCCCACCCAGCTGTCAGGTTGAGCTATTGAGTCTCCAAAGGTTCAAATGACAATTTTTTTTTCTCAAGAAAATCATGTTGGTTGTCACCTCCCCTCCCCCAATTTGTTTTTGCCTTATCTGGGTAGTCATCCCTGGGTAATCCCCGGACAGGTGATGTTTGGGAAACTACAGGTTGCATAAGCAAGTACAAATTCCTGCTATGGAGTGTAGAGCCCTGAAAAGAATATTCTAGTTCATATTGGACAGGAAGAATTTTGCCAAGAATTCAACCAAAAAGTGATACTCACCTTAAAAACTTCTACTTCAAAATAAACAAGTCCCAGGAAAAAATCTTAATGTGATCAGAGACTCCCAGGGTGTGAGTAGAAGGTCATGTAACTTAGGAAGAACAAGGTCCAGGATGTTTCAAGGAAAAATAAACTTGAGGCTATACAAATAGAATGACCTCAGTAAATGTGATAGCATTAATCATGGGCCAAGTTGAAAGGAAATTTGCCTTTTTTTTTTTTTTTTAAAGATTTTATTTGACAGAGAGACACAGCGAAAGAGGGAACACAAGCACGGGGGGTGGGAAAGGGAGAAGCAGGCTTCTTGCCAAACAGGGAGCCTGATGTGGGGCCCGATCCCAGGATCCTGGGATCATGACCTGAGCCGAAGGCAGATGCTTAATGACTGAGCCACTCAGAGGCCCCAGGAACATTTGTCTTAAAGGAATTTCTTTTTCCCTCTAGATTTCTATTTGCAAGCTTCAAGTACCATTCTCTTCTCTATCTGATCTGAGGTATAACTCCATCTATCCCATTTATAACCCAACTGTAGCAGAATGAATGCTGGTCCACAATCTTCACTGTATGAGAACTCTACATTTATCTCTTTACAACCTAGATTCTGTTTTGAGCCCTCATTCTTCCAATGCAGGAGAAATTGATCTCTGTTAAATTGGGCTAAATTGGTGATTTCCTCCCAACGTTCCCAGAGTTGCCTCTAATTTCTGGAGAATGTTCCAAGTGACAAGATGTGGGGGCATAGGGGCTGAGGGTTTGAGTCTGGTCTCTGGCTGTCATCTGTCCATGCTGGAATCCACTGTGACAGCCAACCCTGGGAACATAGGACCTTCGGCCACCGTGGCTCCCACAGGGACTACCCCCTCATATCTCTCGGTATCTATCATATCTCCTGTTGGCCACACCTCAGAGTCATTTCTCTTTTGAGGCCATTCTTGCTCTTTCCCTTTGATCTGAGAATCCACAAGCCCATCTGGAGCTTCGGTAATCCCCTATTCCTGTCTGACCCTTGAACGGGGAGAAGAAGGGACAGCCCCTGCTCAGAGGACACACTAGCATCTATGTTCTGACTTCTTTCTAATACATCTCCTTCCACCACACCTGGGACATCTTTGCGTCGTCTTGGGTGGGAACTCGTTCTCTAAATTACCACATAAACTTCTACATTTTATCCCCTCCTTATATCCCATTCCCTTTGGGGCCTGAATTTTGAAGACTTCAATGCCAAAAGAAGTTAATTTTTTTTTTCTTTGCTTTCTGTTAAATTAGTCCGCCTGGGAGTAACAGAACTCAGAATAACCTATCTGCTGTTTGAAAGAGGGTAAGAATGAGGAAGTAGAGAAAATTTTAGGGGAAAACAATGACGATGACTTTGTAAGTGTATCCTATGTCATAGCTTTCTACTGATCAATTCCCTAAACAGAGGTAGGTGGAATGACATCTGCTGAAAGAAAGGCTCAATATTTTGATGCATGCTAAATGATGCATACAGGCTCTAATAAAATACATAGGACCTCTTAAGAAAAAATATTATTTGTAACAAATGGAAATTATTTAGAATATAATCAGCTTATATGGGGTTCATCTCTGCTCTGATCTGACTGTAGAACCCTACCTAGGCTAATCGCTTTGCCTTCTAAGTCTGGTTTTTCTCCTTTGTAAAGGGGGAATAATAACTCCATCTAACAGGTTTTTAATAAGATTTAATAAATTACCTTAGGGGCGCCTGGGTGGCTGAGTTGGTTGGGCTTCCGACTCTTGGGATTCTTGGTTTTGGCTTGGGTCATGATCTCAGGGTCGTGGGATCAAGGTCTGGAGGGTGGAAGGGTAGCCCTTGGCTCTGCATTCAGCAGGGAATAAGCTGGAGTTTCTTTCTCCCTTTCCTGCCCACCGCCATTCATCCCCGGTTTCATGTGCATGTGCATGCTCTCTCTTTCAAATAAATAAATCTCTAAAAAAAAAGATTTACATTACATTAAATAATGAAGGTGATGCATGATAGTCACTCAGTAAATGCTTATTTGTTCATTCATTCATCCATGCGTTCATGTGTTCATCCTTTCTTTCATCGGATATGCATGCCTTACTCCTATAACAGCGAGACTACAGCCACTGTTAATAAACCTTTTGCAATATGTACAAACACATGTTGGGTAACAAGTGTAACTCTGCCCTAGCCATTTATCTAGTCAGTAATAAATATAAGCCCTAAGAAAGTGCAATGCAGGTAAGCCCTCTCACATTCTCATGGATTCATACTCTCATGGATCTGATGAACAACACTCATGACCAGGGTCTTCTGCTGCCTTACTCATTTTTAGCAAATGATATTTGAACAGAAATAGTACCTTTGGTTACAGAGAGCCTTTGTTTGTGCACAATGTGGACAACAGCATCCCCTCACCTCTTCTCTAAATGGATGATATCAGTGATGTTTTCCCAGCTTCACATAAAGAGTTGGATGGGATAAAACCTTAGGTGAAGAATGGAATTCATAACTATTCTTTTTGTTTTAATTGAAGTATAATTTTCATACAATAATATGAAAAGTCTTAAGTATTCAATTCAATGAGTTCGGCAATTCTATTCGCCCATTCAACTACAAGCCAAGACAAGAATTTAACCTTTTCATCACTCCCTAAAATCACCCTCATACCCCTTTCCAGTCAATCCCCAATATGGTGGAATTTTCTATTGTAGGATCTCCCAAATGTTCTTAGGGATGTCGTCTACATTACTTACCATTTGAACTCTCACAACTTTCTTCTGTTGGAAGTAAACTAATGAGAGGTTTGCATGAATCATCTCAATATTCATAACAATTCTATGAGGTAGGAATTATTATTTCTTCCATTTTATAGATGAGAAAACTTCAGCTTAATGAGATGAAATAAATTGCCCAAAGGTCAAACAGCTCTTAAGCTCTTAAGGTCTCAACAGCTCTTAATCCCAGAGCTGGGATTTGAACTCAGATTGGTCTGATTCTAGCACCTGACTTTTAAATCACTATTCTAAAGAGCAAATACATCCTGAGGTTTAGCTAACAAGTGCCTTTTTCCTGGATCTGGATTTCGTACATCTGTTACTGTGACAAAAAGAGAAAAAAGTTAACTGGTTGATTTAATACCACCTTACAGGACAACTTCCATTCCTTTTATGATATCTTGTAAGCTCAGTTACTCTTTCATTAACTTGTGCCTGCAAGATTTTTGCCCGTTGACCATGAGGAACCATGGTGGAGATCATCCTGACGACGACAGTTAGAAGGGCAAACAGGTTTGTTGTTTTTTTTTTTTTAAGATTTTATTTATTTATTTGACAGAGAGAGACACCGTGAGAGAGGGAACACAAGCAGGGGGAGTAGAAGAGGGAGAAGCAAACTCCCTGCTGAGCAGGGAGCCCAATGTGGGACTCGATCCCATGATCCCGAGATCATGACCTGAGCCAAAGGCAGTCGCTTAACCAACTGAGCCACCCAGGCAGGGCAAACAGTTTTGAGCACTGACTATGTGTCAGGTGCTATGTAAAACACTGCATCGAAATTTCCTGATTTAGCTCTCCTAATGACTTTCGGGTAGGATCTATTATTAACACTTTTACAGACTAAAAATTTGTGCCTTAGCGAGCGTGAGTGACTTTGCCCAGTGCTGCACAATTAGAACGTGGCAGAGCTCATTCTGAATCTTGTCAGGCTGTCCTGAATGCCTGTGTGTCATCCCCTGCTGTAAACAGCCTTTTAATCCTCTAGGTAGGTCCTTAGTCCTATTAATAAAGAATGGTCTCAGTTCCTGCCTGAACTAGATCTCACCACTATAAATATGTGAGCGCAAACTCTGCCAGCTGGCAAGCTTTTAGATAAGATCCTGTTAGTCCCAAACACTTAACTCCACCTGGTCTTCAGAAACTTGGAAAACAGCTGGCCCTTGGCCAAATTGTGAGGTACATGAAGTTTGTCTGAGACATTTGATCCTCCTCGGCTCTCTGCCCCTACCCTCAATGTAGCCTCTCAAACAAAGACTCTCTTTCAATTCCTGGAGCCCAAGTCTTGCCAGAATTACTGAGTTTACATGTTCGGACCCTCTGATACTCCTCGGGCTCCTTCCCTGCCTGTTGATTTTTCCATCTGTACCTGAGCCAGTTTCATTTTGGCTATCCCACCCAAGCTCGTGCTGATGTCCTCTTGGAGGGAAGTTGGTGAAGGACTTCCAGATGCCTGAGGCATCTCTAGAGCAAGGCAGCCTCAGGGGTATGTCTCCCAGGACTGACAGGACAGGAAGACAAGGCAACTTTAGTGGCAACAACAACTAATAAATAGCCTTGAATCTGCTCCTTGTGCTGTTTGAAGGACTTTATATGTAGTCATTTATTCAGTCCTTACAATAGTCCCATGAGGTGTGTTAGTCAAGGCTCCAGCAAGAAAGAGGAGGTGCATACAGATGGAATTCTGAAGAGAAGTTAAAGAGGAAACTATTGGCAGATGTGTAAGCAGATTTAAGGGAATCAATCAGGAATCTTGAGGCACCCAGCAAACTAGCTGCAGTTGAAAGCTGTTCCTACTCACAGGCTGAAAGGGCAAGCAAGGAAATGGTGTAACTAGACCCTGATGAAGAGCTATTATTCTAGGAGAAGCTGCTCTAAGAAGCCATCTGCAGTCATGGAGGTATGTGGCCAGAGCCCCAGGGTGTGGAGCTGAGGGTAGCAGGTGAAGAGAGAGAGAGAGGAGCTCAGGGGTTGGTGACGTGTTGGGGGAATTAATACTCTAATACTCCCTTCCACCTTCCAATTTCCCTTTGACTGAACAACTAGAAGCCTGACATCAAGGGAGTCTCAGTGATATAGACTTGAAGTATCAGTCGCCATGGGGCTCTGTATGGGGCAAAATGACAGTGAATAACCAGTCCATGAAAAAAACCGAGGCACAGAGAGGCCAAATAACATGTCCAAAGTGGCAGAACCAGGATCTGAACTGAGGTTTCCCGTTTGGTCTAGTGTTAAGGAGTTCTCCACACTAGTGGCTTACAGTTTCTCCAAATGCCTTCTCCAGAGAGATTTTAGAAGATTCCTGTGGGAGGGGTTTTAGAGCAGGTGCCCTAATCATATTATTCCCAATGAACTGGGACAGACTCTAGGATCACACATGTGGGGCTCACCAATGGATGACACTGTTGGGATGAATCTGGGCCAAGCATGGAAAGTCATGCAGGTCTTCAAATTGTTCCCAGTGGTGACAGAGGGGAGTCCTTGTTGCAGATAAAAGGTTCCATTCACCTGTTCAAGATATCCCTGAACACAGTAGCCTCTTGGCAGAAATTACTTCGTGACAGACACAGGTAACACTGGTAGGCTTTGGCCAATTCAGTGGGTTAATGGTAACTAACATGGTCAAGTTTATGAAACAGAAAGATCACAAAATACTAAGTTTGTCAGAAAACCACTGATAAGATGGGGAAAATCATTTTGCCTCAACTTAGGAGAAACAGAATTGCGGGTTCTGTGCGAGAGAAGCCAGTACTCAATTTGAACTTTTGCCAAAAAAAAAAAAAAAAAAGAAAGAAAGAAAGAAAGAAAAAGCCACCCACCTGGGTTGAACCCAATCAAGGCAGACCAACTGATAGAAAATATCATTGTGTGGAGACGTTTCCTGTGAAATAAGAAGAGGAGGTACAGAAAAACACTCTTTTGTGAAAAAGATAAAAAATTCAAGAGAAATGAAATGATTAGCCTATGTCTTTTTAAATTAAAGAAGGAAAGCTCTAATGAGAGCCTTTTGGAGTTTGGTATTTTATTTCAATTAAGTTTTTTGTTTTCTCCTTTGTAAAATTGGACAGCAAGCTGGTACTTTTTATATAAACCAGGACTTCTATAAGGAAAAACATGAGGCTGGGAAAGAGAGACGAGGCCCAAGATGATGCACAGGAGAGTAAGGAAAATACCAACATTTCTTATGTAATTTAGCAACAAAAATGTGTAACATGTAATAGGATACTAAGGCTTGGCATTATCGCTGTAATTTGAGAAAGGAAAGCAGTCTTACCGACCTAGCAATTTTATGATAGAACTCTGTGAAAAGTAAATGAAGTGTATTCAGCTTATGATCAACCGAATGTTATATCCCTAGACAATGCTCTTTTCTACTAGACTTTTTTTTCCTCTCCCATTATTTGTTCAAAAAGAGTTCTTTTAAAATTCTATCCTACTAAACTACTTGAAATGTGGCTTTAGGGAAGCAATCTTCATTACTGGTCATGAGAGTGGTATTTAATTGCTTAACTGTTCTTCTCTCCATGAGTTAACCATTTCTAGGAGTTGTTATTAACAATGTTTATTATACAATAGGATTTTACATTGCAGCTGGTTTCTTTCGAGCCATAGACACTGGAGGCGTATTCTACACTCTACATAAATCGTCATCACACACGAAAAATACGCTCCCCATCTTCCTTTCTTCTGGACTCCAGATTTGTTAGGATGCTGTGGGATTGACCCTGCAGGGGCTAGGGACCATAAAAGCTTGTTACAGGGGACTCCATTTGAGCAATGATCTCAGGAAAGAAGAGTCAGAAAGGTAAACAACCTCATCTACATGCATCCAATCCTCCCAAGGGCTTGGAGCTTATACTTGCATTTAAAAGTAAAAATTAAAGGGGAGCCTGGGTGGGTCAATAGGTTAGGCATCCAACTCTTGATTTTGGTTCAGGCCGTGGTCTTAGGGTCATGGTCTCAGGGTCGTGGGATCCAGCCTGAGTAGGGCTCTGCGCTCTGCAGGGAGGAGTCTGCTTGAGATTCTTTTCCTCTCCCTCTTCCTCTGCCCCTCCTCCTATTTACACATGTGGGCTCTCTCTTTCTGTCTCTAAAATAAAAATAAGTAAGTCTTTAAAAAATTTAAATTAAGGAAGCACTAGCAGCCAAAATGAAGCTCAATCCTTTTATAACTTCTGACCATAGCAAGAATAGTAAAAGTCATTTCAAGACATTTTCCCACATTCTCAGGAAGATCATGCCTTTTCCTCTTTCCAAAGAGCTGAGACAGAACTAGAATGTTCAATCCATGCCCATCTGAAAGGATGAGGAAGTACAGGTTGTGCAGGGACACGACAAAGGTCAGCAAACTGGCAAAGGAGTCCAGGTTTACAGGATGAACTATGTCATCTACACTGAACATGTACCTCGGGGGAAGGCAAATGGTACAACTGTCCATGTGGGCATTCATCCTGGCGAGGGGGTTGGCACTATTTTGTAACGGGACAAAGACTGCAAAAGGTCCTGAACATAAAGTCAAATCTCACCAAACCTGAAAGGAACAGGGCGAATCAAAGGAAGAAACAATTGAGAAAATGCAGGAATAAAGTAATCTTATACATGACTTTAAATAAAAACTGTTAAAATGAAAAAAACGTGAAAAGTAAGAATGAAATAGGAATACCATTATCTCATTTATAAAATGGAAGATACAATTGAGTTATGTCTTTAAGAATCCTAGAAATGGTTTACCTTTAAAATACTATTTAAACCAAGGAGAGGGGCGCCTGGGTGGCTCAGTCATTAAGCATCTGCCTTTGGGTCCTGGTATCAAGCCCACATCAGGGTCCCGGCTCCATGAGAAGCCTGCTTCTCCCTCTCCCACTCCCCCTGCCTGTGTTCCTGCTCTGGCTGTCTCTCTCTGTGTCAAATAAATAAATAAAATCTTAAAAAAAAAAACAAACCAAGGACATTTGTTTGTAATTAATACATATAGAAAGGGTGCCTGGGTGGCTCAGTCGATTGGGTGTCCAACTCTTGCTCTCAGCTCAGATCTTGATCTCAGGGTCATGAGTTCAAGCCCTGTCTTGGGCTCTTCCTTGGTGAGGAGCCTACTTAAAAAGATACAAGTGGCCATGCTATGGTCTGTAACCAGTTAGAAATAAAATATGATCAACATTGTTTTTCGGATTTATATATGTAGTGATTTGATTAAGGGGATAGAGAATAAAAAGAAAGGGGATTAAAAGTATGCATTGTTTCTAGTCTTTCATACTTTGGGAGGTAGGGAAAACAATGTTTGCTGAGCTATGACAATGCATCATCATCTACCTGTTAACTCTCCTTTATTTAGGGTGGAAAGGCGAATTTATCCTTAATGGGGGAGGGGCTGGATAACTGCTAAGCCACAGGCTGTGCTATTACAATAGCAGTCCCCTCTAGGACTTGTGTGCTTGTTGGTAATCCATGGCTTCCATAATGCACATCTGCTCTTTTCATTCACCCAGTGTCTTTGGCTAGAATCTGGGACCCATCTTTGGGAACCACGTATCCCCAGGCACCAACAAATCCTCAACAGATGGCTGACATCCCACTTCCTGCCCTAGACAATTGATGTCCTTGTGGAGAGGACTACACCCAGCAGGAGGGATGAATGTTGCCAAAGGTAGGCAATTTAAAAATATAGGCTGTTTTGATTAGATAGACACTACTATTAGACAATCGATATTTAATTCCTCAATCCAGGATTAATTTCTCATTTATCTCTGCATATTGTGATTTCAATGAGTGTAACTTCCACCAAGTTACAGATTTAACAAGGAATAAAATGGTATAAGCTATTGCGGGACTGTCTTGATATTTATTTATTTATTTATTTTTCATTTTATTTTATTTCTTTTCAGTGTTCCAAAATTCATTGTTTATGTACCACACCCAGTGCTCCATGCAATACGTGCCCTCCATAATACCCACCACAAGGCTCACCCATCCCCCTACCCACCCCTCCGGTCCAAAACCCTCAGTTTGTTTCTCAGAGTCCACAGTCTCTCATGGTTTGTCTCCCCTCCAATTTTCCCCAACTCACTTCTCCTCTCCATCTCCCAATGTCCTCCATGTTATTCGTTATGCTCCACAAACTTGATGTTGAATTCTATCTATCTAATGAAAATATTGTGATTACATTTGAAAGGCATTGTAGTTTGCTTTATCTAGTCATCTCTGTATTGCTGTCAACTTTCTCTTTCACCTCCACAAACCCTTGAAAAATAAGGTGATTTTCATTGACTCTCTTATCCACTAGAAACTATGTACTGACTTTGTACAAGTACTGACTCATTTAATCCTCATGACAGCCCTGTGAGATGATAGTTCTTTTCCTCCCAGTTTATAGGTGATGAAAATGAGTCAGAAAGGTTCACTTTCCCAAGGCACACAACTACTGAGAAGAGAACAAGGATTAGATCTCAGAGGGTTAGGTTAGGTCCTAGGGCCCAGGCCCTCACCTACTACCTGAAGTGTCTCTGCATGTTGGTTTGACTTGTTCTCATCTTTGCTCTCACGCATGCTGATTTATAAATAGGATTGTTGGCCTCAGGGTTCATACCTGTGTCCCCTTCCCTTTCCTGCTCTGTGTCCTGATTCCTGTCTATATAACTCCTGTTCTCCCTGTGGTCACACCATCTGATACTACGGTATTCTGAGTCCAGCCACTTGGTGATTGCCCTGCTGACCATCCCCACTCTGCAGATATTTGAATCCTTGGGAAATCTCATGCCAACCAGAGTTATAAGGAGAAAAGAAAGACTGGGTCCTGGATCCAAGCATTCTCTATAGATCTTGGAAAAGGGGATAGCCCTTTAAGATACAAGGTCCCTTTGGATTGTCTATGATATATGGCTTTCAAAATTCCTGTCCACAGCTTATCATGAGGAATATATTTCTATTGCAACTCACAGCACATATATTTACATACAGAGAACTAAAACAAAAGGTCATAAAACACTTTACTATGTGAGAGGTGCTTTGGAAGTTTCTATTTGATTTTACTTGTTTTTTTAAAAGATGCTGGTCCAGGGGCACCTGGGTGGCTCAGTGGGTTAAAGCCTCTGCCTTCAGCTCAGGTCATGATCTCAGGGTCCTGGGATCGAGCCCCGCATCGGGCTCTCTGCTCTGCGGGGAGCCTGCTTCCTCCTCTCTCTCTGCCTGCCTCTCTGCCTAGTTGTGATTTCTCTCTGTCAAATAAATAAAATATTAAAAAAAAAAAGATGCTGGTCCAGATCCAGTAAACTGATTTCATAACCCACTAATAGTTCATCACTGGCAGATTGAAGCACACCACAATAAAAAAGTATTTTTAACTCACTGTATAATGAATTTTCACTAATAATAAATTTAGGCTAAAAATGATTCATTCCTTGATTATCCACAAAAACTGTTGCAACTTATTTGTGTTCTCCTCTGTTTCAGATCCTTGTTGGAGATCAAAATGCCAGTAAGGGCAACATCATAGGAGAGATACATGAGATAAGACATATGGACATCAAGAAGGTATTTGTACTTTCCTGAATGCCAGCTAAGATTGCCCCCGCAAAGTTACCATCCGCTAAAATATTAAGATTTGGTCAGTTGCATATTGGGGACAATTGAAAAAATTGGGATGAAATCTAGGTCTTAGGGAATTATTGTTAATTATACTAGGGTGTGGTAATGGTATTATGATCATGTAGGAAAGCATCCCTCTAAATGCTGATAGTGAAGTATTTATGGGTGGTACTCCACGATGTCGATCGTTTATCTTAAAATAAACTTGAACACCGAACAAAGACTGGGGATGGCAGGTAGAGAAGCAGCACCACACTGCAACTCAGCGACAGCAGATGCCACCATTGTCTTGCTGCCATTTCCCCATTCCCCTCTGTAATTAAACCTCCAGTTGCTGAGCTGATGAGTACAAAAGAGGAGGTGGGGAGAAATCACCACTGACCTACTGACAGTTAGATGTTAAAAAGTCGGCATCATGGTTCTGGTTCTGGGATGAAGGTAGCGAGCACACGGCCTGGGTCTCCCACTGTGTGCATCTGTAACACCTGAAAGGCCCACATGGAACAGCTACCTGAGGATTCTGAAAAATAGGTCAGAACAGGCAGCTCGGGGAAGAAGACCAGAGTTTGTAGGTATGCAAAAATGGTGGTGGGTTTATTTTTTAAAAATTTGCATTGCCCAACATGATTCAAGACTATCTGAAATGGGGGCGCCTGGGTGGCTCAGTCAGTTAAGCGTCTGCCTTCAGCTCAGTTCATGATCCCGGGGTCCTGGGATTGAGTCCCACATCGTGCTCTCTGCTCAGCAGGGAGCCTCTTTCTCCCTCTGCCTGCCACTCCCCCTGCTTGTGCTTTCTCTCCCAAATAAAATCTTAAAAAAACAAAAAAAAAAAAAAAGACTATCTGAAACTGGGATGTGGACATCATTGTGGATAGAGGTCCTCATGTCTCTTGTTCAGGCACAAGGAGCAGGAAAGAGGGTAGACAATGAGTTTCTAGATGTAAAACTGAAGGCGCCATTTTTAAAAGAAAAAGTTGATCAAATGTGAAACTTTTACTCTGTGAAAGACACTATAAAGGGAATGAGAAGACAAAGTATAGACGGGGGAAATTTTGTAAATTACATATTCAACAAATACTTGTGTCAGGAATAGTAGAAAAGACTTTGAAAATTAATAATAAGGAAATAAACAGTCCCCTTCCCTCAAAATAGCCCAAAGACTTAAACAGACACTTCGTCTAAGAGGCATATGGATATAATTTTTGAACAATAAACAATGCGCAGAAATTTTGTATCTTTTTTATTATTAAAAAAGAATTTTTAAGTATTTACACTCATCAAACTGAAGCCTATGATTGCATCATTAGTTCTCAGCAAAATTCTTGATTATATTAGTAAACGGGTGGCTTATGAGAACCTAGAAAAGAAAGCTGTGCTAGAAAAAAATCACAGATTCACAAAGAGCAAGTTCATTCTCCTTTGAAAGAATTGCTATCAGAAAAGTGTGAAACAGTTCAAGGCCTTTGTGAAAGCCTCATGAATTCTTTCAGATACAACTGAAAAATATGGTTTGAGCGAAATACAATTAAGCCATTGATAAATGATGATTTCCAAAATCTGGAGGGAGGTACACTTTTCTTGTTTTTTTTTCCCTTGACTTCCCTTAATAAATATTTTGCTTGGTGATTTGATTCATGATAGAGAAAGAAATTCTTGTGAAAGGATCTGTAGAGTCCATGAAGATAGAAGGATTATGCATACTTGGATATTGTGATCAGATTTTAGTAAATTATTTTTTAAAGATTTTGTTTATTTGACAGAGAGATCACAAGTAGGCAGAGCAGCAGGCAGAGAGAGAGGGGGAATCAGGTTCTCCGCTGAGCAGAGAGCCCAATGTGGGGCTCGATCCCAGGACCCTGAGATCACAACCTGAGCTGAAGGCAGAGGCTTAACCCACTGAGCAACCCAGGCACTCCAAATATTAGTAGATTCTTGATAGTCGAAGGGATGAGATAAAGCAAGCAAAATAAAATTGATTGTCAATTGTCAATGATTGTTAAGGGTTTTGTTTTTACATCCATAAAACCAATCATATAAATATAATATGGAGTTTTGCTATAGTATTTATGAACAAGACCTATATTAACTTAAACTAAATCTGAGTGCATTCATTTCCTATTTCTGTATAAAAACTACCACAAGTTGAGTGACTCCAAAGAATAGGAATTCATTCTGTCATAGTGTGGAGGTCAGCAGTCTAAAATGATTCAGCAGGGCTATGTTTCTTCCAGGGACTCTTGGGGAGTATCTTCCCTTGCCTGTCACAGCTCCTAGAGGCTGCCCACACATCTTGTTCTGTGGCCCTGCATCTCTCTGACCCCTGCTTCTGTTGTCATAACTCCCTCTCGGACTCTGGCCCTCCTGCCTCCTTCTTGTAAGAACCCTTGAGATTACATTGAACCACACACATCATCCAGAATAATTTCCCGTTTTCAAGATCCTTCACTTAATGGAATTGGCAAAGTTCTTTTTGCCATATAGGGTAACGTACTCACAGGCTTCAGGGATGAGGACATGGATATCTTTAAAGGACCATTATTCAGCGAGCCACAATGAGTCAACAGTGGGATGTTATCACAAAAACTATCAGATCATTGGACACATTAATATTTTGAATGAAATACCACTCTGATAACATGTAATAACTATGTTAATCATATAGCAAGCAAAAAATGCAATACTTCAAAGGAAAGGTTATAGTTTCACTCTAGTCTTCCTTATCACACACCTTACTTGGATAATTGTGTCCAGCTCTGAACACCACACTTGAAAATATAATCAAACTGGGACACAATCAAAGAAATATTCTGAAAGAACATAACAAAGAGGAAATAGAATTAAGAATAAGAATTATCTACAGAGAAAAGAAGTCAGGAGAATGTATGATCGCTGTCTTCCCTCTTTGAAGGGACAGCATATGGAATAAGCATCAGAGTCGTGAAAAGCTATAAAAAGGCAAACTCGGAAAGGAGCTACACATCACGGAAATGAGTTCAGTTCAATGGAAGGAAGAGCTGCCCAACCCACAATGGGTGCCCTACAGAGCTACGGAGTTCTTTCATGGGAGACTTCTGTGCATTAACTCCTTATGATTTAAAAACATGTTTTCATTTAAATTCAATTAATTAACATATAGTGTATTGTTAGTTTCAGACATAGAGGTCAGTGATTCATCAGTCTTTTATAATATACAGTGTTCATTACATCACATGCCCTCCTTAATGTCCATCACCCAGTTACCCCATCCCCCAACCCCCTCCCCTCCAGTAGCCCTCAGTTTATTTCCCAGAGTTAAGATTCTCTTACGGTTTGCCTTCCTTATGTTTTATATAAAAGCAATGCGAACATATGGATAGTTCTGAGCCAGATGAATTTCAATGCCCCTCCCACATTTCAAGTTCCTGTGATTCCAATGACTAAATGTCTGTCCCTTCTTGAGGAAAGGAAAGAAAAATAGCCAAAGCAAGAGAGCCAGTGAGCAGATAAGGGTTTTGCAAGGGACTGAATGGGCTGTTTTCATGACTGACAGATTTATGATGGAATAATTTCCTCTGTTTGTCTTGTAATGAGTGTTTGTACCTTGTGCTTGCAGCAAACTCCTTGCCCCGCGAACATTTCTAGCTGGATTTCAAAGAAAGGAAATGGTTTTGCTTAAGTGACAATTAACAGAATTCCTGTTGATTAATTTTTTTCGTTATTGTTTTCAGCACAGCTAATAGGTAGCTATTTATTTCAAAGTAATAAACCTAAAGTCTTCTAATTTTAAGATAAAAGTTTACATTTAGTTTTTTTACATAGCATATGACTTCCTCAATGCCTAAGCTTTCCATAGATCCTTTTACCAGGAACACAGAAATGTAAAATATGAACCCAGCGTAGCAGGCGGTACTTCCCGTCAATCTAGTCATTTTTCTTTCTACAAATAAGACTTTTCTGAATTAGTTCCTCTCTCACGCTCTCACTCTCTTGTTTCACACACTTCCTTGTCTCTTTTAGCCTTCTCCCTTTCTCCCACTTCTCCCTCTCCTTCGCCCTAGTTTGTTAAGAAAAGAAGGAATCAGATGGTACACCCTCATTTTCCCATGAGCAATCCCATGACATGCTTATTTCTGTGCCCATCACCTTCCTCTTTCCTTCTGTTTCAATGAAAAAGTGTTCCTCCCTTTCCTCCTCCTCTTTTTTTTTTTTTTTGAAAAGCACTTTTTGTAAAGATGAAAGGAGAGCTAAGTTCTATGTTTATAAAGAATTAGGGGATGTCATGATAGAAAGTAACAGGCCACAAATGAGTGACAAATGTGAGCTAGGCTTATTTTTGCCCGCATAAAAAGAGAAAAATAAGATGATTTCAGAATTCTTACTGCACCATCTAAAATTTGGCTGCAGGGCACCTGGGTGGCTCAATTGGTTGAGCGACTGCCTTCAGCTCAGGTCATGAATTTAGAGTCCTGGAGAGTCCTGCTTCGGGCTCCCAGCTCCACGGGGAGTCTGCTTCTCCCTCTGACCTTCTCAGCTCTCATGTTCTCTCTCACCTCTCTCTCTCTCAACTAGATAAAAAAGATCTTAAAATAAAACACCACAAACCTTAAATAAAATAAAATAAAATTTGGTTGCATTCAGCTTGAGACAATTGGTCCACAAGCATTTACCACCCTTTTATCTCGTATAAGGAAGCAGTTCTGTGTTAGAGGCAGACATGTTGGAACTCAGCTATAGTGATCACAGCTCTGGATTCTGCCTTCACTGCAGGCATGAGCTTATTATCCATTTCCTGAGTCTGCCCAGAGTTCTTTTCATTTTTTATCGGATATTCACGTATTTGTATGTGAAACTTTTCTCCTGAGATGAAGTTTTGCATATACTATTGGCTGGATAAGCAACTAGCGAGCATTACATGAAAAATAGAACTTTGTCAGGAAATTGATTGTGAGGAAATAATTGGCTTTAGAAAGTTAGTATCATTTCACTATACTTCTGACCTATCTTCCCACAGGATAATTTGGTTCATTTTCTCTGAGAGTTTATCATGACCCTGAACATGAGGAGATAATGTCTTTTGCAATAATTTTTCTCTTCCTCGCCACCTCCATCCAATCCATCATCAAGTCCTTTGACTCAACCTTTGAGATAATTTTAAATGGGGCCACTTATTTATAACTCCGCCACCACCCCTGGAGTTCACACCAATATTACTTTCTACCTGGACTACTACCTTAACTCTCACTAGTGTCCCTCTATCATTTCTTGTTCCCCTTGAACCTTTTTTTCCCCGCCCCCACAGCAGCCTGGGCATTTTTGTGTCAAATGCTAGCTGGCCAGTCAAAATGCAAGTTCTCCATCAGACAACCAAGTTTGGATGTCTGGGTAGATGGATGTAGACTTTGGAATTCAAGCTGGAGTAGAAAACTTGTGAGTAAAGGTAGACTGGTAAGAGAAGGGGTCCAAGGTCCGAGGCCTGGGTTCCCCCTTTGTTTCGATGTTGGGGATATGAGAAGGAACCAGTAAAGTCTGAGAAGCACTCGGTGAAGTACAAGGAGAACCAGGAGTGTATGGTGTCCAGGAAGGCAAGTGATAAAAGTGTATCAGACAGAAGGGAGTGGTGAACTGTGTACAATGCTGCTGACAGGGCAAGTAAGAGGAAGTCGGAGGACCATGGATTTAGCATCGTGGAGGTCACAGAGGACTTTGACAAGAGTAGCTTCAGTGGGTCCGTGGGGCAAAGCCAAAGGGTAAAAAGGATAATAGGAGGAGGAAGTTCTGAAGCAGCAAACAGGCACAACTCTGTCCAGAAGATTTTCTGTAAGGGAGTGAGTTCCTAACAAGAGGACAGAAGGCACAGGAAATGACATAGAGGCATTGGCAGTTTCTTTCGTAAGCTCTGTTTAACTTGCTTCTGTTCTCTCGTGAGCTAAGAGGCCCAGCTCTCAGCAGGATGAAAGTTAAGGATTGGGCAGGAGCTGTTGGCATTTGAAGAGGGAGCAGAAGGTTTGAAGGAGTCATCTAGAAGACTGGAGAAATGAACGGATGGAGAGAACATGTTACGAATGCCACATTCCGTTGAGGTCCAGTACTTAAGTGTTGAGAATGAGATGGGTCTGTGTGGTTTTACCTCTTTCTCTAGTACTGGAAGTCAGCAGCACAGGTAGAGAGCAAGCTGAGCATTGTCTTTGACCAGGGATGGAGTTTCCTAGGTGAGTAACACAGAGAGAGAGGACAATGAGAGTTGAGAATAGTGCATGGAAGGATTATAATGATCAATTCTAATCCAACTGAGTAAGACAGGAAAATAGGACATGAGAGAGGCAGGGTGCCCTGGAATCATGGTGAATCAGTGTGATTATGGGGATTTAAAGCTGTAGGAGTGAAGGTAGTTGGAAAGATAGGAAGTGGATGGCAGTAAGTGTGCGAGCTGATTGAGGATGATATTGTGAATAAAAAAGTGGTAACGACAGGATCGATGGCATGCCCACGGGGCGAGCAGCTGAAGCAGAGAGGAGGACTTGGAATGAATTACATTGGAGGCCTGAGTGGGAAAAAGTCCATTTACATAGATATTGAAAGCATTATGAGTTATGTCCAGAGAAGTGTTGGCAAGGGTAACAGTGAACCCAGAGGTAAATCTGCAAGGAATGATTGAGGGGTCTGGTGATGACTGTGACAAGGATGATGAATGCATATTTATAGTCTGATGGTATAGAATATTCCAACCTGGGAGCCATAGAACAGTAAAACAAAGATCTTAATTCTGGACTATAATAGATCTCGCAGAAGAGATACAAAGCGCTGTGACAGTGGTTCTCAAATTTTAGCAAGTGTTCTGATATTTCTTAAGTGATTTGTTAAAGTACAGATTGCTGCTTCCCCTTCCCAAGTTCCTGCTCAGTAGATCTGGGAGAGAGCCCGACAATTTGCATTTCTTTTCTTTTCTTCCTTTTTTTTTTTTTTTTTTTAAGAGAGAGAGAGAGTGCTTTTGTGTGTGCGTGTGAGTGGGGTTGGGGGGCAGTAAGGAGGAGAGAGAGAGGGAGAGAGAATCTTAAGCAGGTTCTGTGCTCAGTGTGGAGCCCGCCTCTGGACTCAGTCTCACGACCCTAAGATCCATGATCTGAGCCAAAATCGAGAGTTGGACACTTAATGACTGTGCCACCCAGGTGTCCCAACAATTTACATTTTAACAAGTTCTGAGGTGGCACTGATTCTGATGGTCTAGGGGGCCGCATTTTAAGAACTGATCGGCTATGAAAATTCAGAAGAGAGATGAGTTGCTTTTGGCTGCAGAGATCAAGGAAGGTTCATGGAGAGTAGTCTTTATTTCGCTGCAAATGCTTAGAAACAGCAGTTTGACATCATCAAATGCCATATATTGACTAATAAGGGAAGTCATACTTTTGGGGGTCTATTTACTTATTCTGCAAGTCAGAGATGCAGAGGAAATGTAATTCCTTTATTTCTCTAAAACCTCATTGTATCAAACCAACACATGGTACACCTTCAGCTTATGCAATGATGTGTGCCACTTATATCTTTAAAAAGCTGAAAAGAGAAAAATACGACTTACCAATTGTCTAAAGCGCATCTGATCTTCATCAAGGCTCCACCTGCTGGATGACCAGGAAAAAGCTGACTTCCGTCCATTTCTGTTTAAAATTTGATCCATTGCATACATTTAAACAATCTCTTTAGGTAAATGTCAAATGTTTGGTCTTTTAGATTTCACCTGGCGGGATGTGGTTTTGTGACTTTGTGGCTTTGAGGGGGGATGGTTTCCCTTTTCTGTGTTCTGGCTTCTCTGTTCTCTGTGGTAACATCTCTTGTCTGCCAGGTTGCTGCTTGCTCGGCAGGCAGTCTTGGCTGAGGTCTGCCCTGTTGTAACTCATGGTCTGTTCATTTAGCTTGACTGGAGCTCAGTGGTTCTCCTTGACTGACTTGGCGTTATCTTGCTTACTGTGGTTCCTTCCAACTTTCTGCCCTGTCCTCTAACTGGCCACTAGCCCACTGGATCTTGGATCATCTCACCCTTCAAAAGAGTGCAAAGTGATTTGTACAGCGGCCCTGTGGCAACACGACGGGGTCTCAGTTCACATGCCTTCCCATTCTTACCCTTAGAATCAGCATGTTTGGGTCCCATCTATAACACACGGGGTAGAAACAAATTTTGGGGACTTGGTTTCAAACTTCCCTCTCTGTCCATTTACACAGGGTCACTGTTTTTTCTCTGATGTGACTTCCTGCCTCTCCCATGAGTGTGGCGAGTGCATGAGGCAGCCTCCTTTTGGAACCCTAAATGGAAGCAGGGCGAGAACCCCTGTCTGTCCTCAGTGCTGCCCTCAAACTAGCCAATGGGCTTTCTTCCCTCCCTCTGTTACTAAAGTGAGATTCAGAATGTCTTGCCTCCCTCGCCTCCTGTCTTGTCCATTCTTTAACCGTATTTTGTGTATTCTGAGATTGACTTTCCACCTCCCTCCCTCATTATCCCTCTTACAGTCTCCCTTTCCTTTTCCCTCTGTTCCTTTTGCTTTTTTTCTTTCTCTTTCTCCCCCCTCACAGTGGTAATTATTTCTATGAGAATTACATTCCAGTGGCTTCTATTCTATTACAATTTTTAAAAGTACTGCCATCACTGATATCACGACCTTATAATTGGTCACAGTTTGCAATTTTCTTCCTCTTTCTGTAAGTTTTAAGTTTATGGAATTAAAAAAAAAAAGTCCCTCTTTTGTCTTGTTTGGAATTGATAAAGCACATCTGTTCATGTCAAGACACACCACCAAAATATTTAATTACAAGCCTCGTTATTGAACTAATGTATATTAAATATACTTATTATATATACATGTATACACAATCTCTATGCCTAATGAAGGGCATGAACTCATGACCCCAAGACCAAGAATCACATGTTCAACTGACTGAGCCAGCCAGGCATCCCTAATATATTTTTAATGTGAAAGTATTTGACATCCCTTAATTGTCATACAGACCATGAAATCTGCCTTTTTATCTTTGGGCATTTCTATAATTACTAATCATCTTAATGATATAGGTTTTTAGAATTTTTCAATATATGCTTGGAGGGCATGCACCACTATTTATATTGTTCATGGGTGACAATACATGGTTTGATTTTTTTTTCCCTTAGAGTACGAATTTTCTAAACTGTCATCCTCCCTCCAAATGATTTCTTAATAACATACATGACAATACATCCCTATCAGTGGTAAGTGGAAATCCAAGAAGTCCAGGAGCTTAATGTTTTTTTAAAGATTTTATTTATTTATTTGACAGATAGAGATCATAAGTAGGCAGAGAGGCAAGCAGAGAGAGAGAGGGGGAAGCAGGCTCCCCACCAAACAGAGATCCTGATGTGGGGCTCAATCCCAGGACCCTGGGATCACGACCTGAGCCTAAGGCAGAGACTTTAACCCACTGAGCCACCCAGGCGCTCCCAGGAGCTTAATTTTTTAAAAAAGATTTTATTTATTTATTTGAGAAAGTGTGTTTGGGGTGAGGGACAGAGGGGGAGGGACAAGGAGATTCTGTGCTGAGTGTGGAGTCAGAAGTGGGGCTTGAGCTCATGACCCTGAGATCATGGCCTGAGTGGAAAACCAAGAGCCGGACACTTAATGAACTGAACCACCCAGGTGTCCCAGGAGCTTAATTTTTATTGTGAGTTTGGAAAGGTAATCCAATTTAACTGAAACATTAATATTTTGTTCAGAAAATAGGAAGGAAAGTAGCAATTTGAGTAGAAGATGAGATTTTATCTGCTTCTCGGTGGGTGTAGCTCTGTGAGAATGGAATTGTTCATTTGTTCCTCTCTCTGAGTGACCTCATATCTTGGAGATTGTGAGTATTTGATAGTTCTTGATGAGATTCTGATGTTCAAGGGATAATTTTTTTTTTACTTTATTCAAATTTTACCTTAATTCTGATTTTAGCATTCCATCTTCAAGCCCGATGAACTGGACTATAAAATTCATTATTTAATATCAATATTTTCTTTTTTCTTAATACATATCCAATTTTACATATTTTATATGACTTACAAAAATAAGCTGACACTTTTTTTTTAAAAAAAGATTTATTTATTTATTTGAGAGGGAGAGAGCGAGTGAGCCTGAGCATACACATTGAGAGAGAGAGAGCGAGTGAGCCTGAGCATGCTGAACATGCTTCCATGTTCAGACTTCCATGCTGAACATGGAGCCTAACCCCTGGCCAAAACCAAGAGTTGGTTGCTTAACCCACTGTGCCACCCAGGTGCCCCTAGGCTGGCACTTTAGGTCAAACTCCTTGAGGACAGAAATAGTTTCTTTTCTCTTTTGGATAACTACCATTTAGCATAATCTTGGCACATAGTAGGTGCTCAGTAAATATTTGTGGAATAAACAAAAAGCCAGTGTGTCCCATTAACTTTGAATAAACAGTTACATTTAAAGATTTCAAAAAGCTCATGTCTACTTGCTTTATAAGAACATTTTCAGGTGGATGACAACCCAATTAGTTTTGTTTCCAAATCCTGTCTTATTGGGTCCACGTTGACCTAGTCATGGATGAAAAGAGCACAAAAAGACTCTGTCAGGGAAAAATGTTAGAGACTGATACTTCCATCAACTTGGTGGGAAGAAATGGGTAAATATTCAGAACT
Source organism: Meles meles (assembly GCF_922984935.1). Lineage (NCBI taxonomy): Eukaryota > Metazoa > Chordata > Mammalia > Carnivora > Mustelidae > Meles > Meles meles. Next base: position 68,364,719 of record NC_060072.1, read on the forward strand.
GGAGCAACATGAAAGCATCTAATGCAACATAAACCTTAATAGGGCTCTAGAGAAAGGACAGAAACTCTACTGGAAAGACGTGACCGGTGCTGCGGATGATATCACTTGGACTGGTGGGCTGTGCGGCAGTAGGGACGAGAGTAGAGAAAAGGAGATCTCTCTCCCCGTATCTCTGTCTTTGGTCTAAGAATAGGGCTGATAAGAAGAAAATCCGTGAAGGAAAAAATAGGTTATGTAAACAGTAAGTTGGAAGAATGTCTTAATGACTGAAAGATGATAAAAGTCTGAGAATGTAAAGTTAATGTAGATTTGTAATATAGCTGCTGAACAACCAATGTGGTGCAAATTTTCATGGGTATGTGCATGCCTGTGTATTCAGGGAGATGGCATATAGCAAGAAATCTTAGTATTAGTATTGGACATATGGGAAGGAGATTTCAAATGCCGTGGGAAGGGAAGAGTTGTAACCTGTGAGTAAAAGAGCATGTTCATCAATAGTAAAGAGAACAGATGCTGCAAAAGTTTTCTTAAAATTTTCTACCCCTGCTCCCTGGCCACCCTCTGATCCTACCCACTGCCACTGATAAATTCAGAAATTCTGCCATGCAAAGGCAGATGTTTAAACAGTCTACAAGGAAGTGAGCCTGTATTCAAAACCTGGGGTTGGGATATGTTAGTTTACACACAAACATGGGTAGGAAGTGACGTCTGAGGCAGGTGTCCGTCCTTTCAGGGAAATGAAAGTCTGTGTGAGCCAGCTGTGATGAGTGAGTATTTGAAGGAAAACAGAGTACTAGAGCAGATTAGTACAATCGTCTTAAGGCATTCTTAAGAGTGATACCATCTGGTTGAGCTGAATTTAGGCCCATATATTTAAATATCTGTACAAAGTTCCTATTGAGAAGAGCTTAGCATTTATCTCTCTATCAATATTTCTGTGTCATTTATTGCAAGGCTTAGTCAATATCCTGCCTGCTCCAGTTTGATAAGCAGAGATTGCAGGGGTGATCATGGCTCAGCCCAAGGCCCATAGCTAAGGCAAAAATGGTAACAAGTTTAGTCGCAACACTTTCCTGGAACATGGTCCCCAGAAATAAGCAGACTCCAAACACCGGTAAGGTTGTTATGGAGAACTGCATTCCGATCTTAAATCTATTTCTTCCAAGAAGGGTGGATTCGAATTATACAGGCCTCTTGGATTTTCACTTGGCACCCTTTTCTGCGGAGATGTTCTGAGAGATGCCAGGAGAGTGGCCCAGCAGAAACTGAATTACTAAAATGCCATGAAGGTGTATGTGCTCTGTTCATGATTTTACTATGAAGAATGTGATCAACATTTCCTTGAAATATATACATATATACATTTCCTTGAAAATATACATTAATGGGAAAAGATTAATTAAAACACCATGATCAAAAGTTTCCAAAGATATCTTCTGCACAGCTGAATCTGATGATTCCCTTTTTCTATTTCCTTGACTTCATTCTGCTCTGTCAACGTAGACTTTTCTTCCAAAAAATCCCATAATTTATCTCAAGCTTTTCAACTTAAAATCAAATGTCATTTATTGCTGTTTTAAAAAAAAATTTTCTTTCAAAAAAACATATATGCTCTAAAACATTTAAAAAGTAAAAAAAAAAAGAATACCCATAGTTTTATCATGCAAGTCTTTTTTTCATATATTTTCCCTACATTTTTGTGACCATACTCAATATAGAACTTTTATCCTGCTTTTGAATTCATGATATAAATGATTTTATATAGTATCACATATTCTTTTTTTTTTTTTTTAGACTTATTTATTTATTTCAGTGAGACAGTGAGAGAGGGAACACAAGCAGATGGGGATGGGGACGGACTGAGGGAGAGGGAGAGGCAGGCTTCCTGCTGAGCAGGGAGCCCGATGCAGGCTCAATCCTAGGACCCTGGGAGCATGACCTGAGTTGAAGGCAGAGGCTTAACTGACTGAGCCACCAAGGCGCCCCGTATTATTACATATTCTGAACAAGAATCGTTGGCTACATATGTCAGCAGCTACAGTTTATATCACTAATTTGCTATTGTTCAATGTTTACTTTATCTCCAATATTTATTTTTATTAATACTATGATAAACACAATTGTGAATAAAGTATTTTTCAAATATAGGATTATAGCCTTAGGATATGTTCAGTAGTTCCATTTTGCCATTTAAAATGGTTGTAGAAGATTTGAGTTTGGTTGTTTCAATATCAGCCTTGATTATTATAACTAAAAAATATTTTTCTAATCTGATATGTGAGAAATGGCATCTCATTATTATGATTTTAATTTCTTGCCTATAATCAACCTTTTGCCTATAACATTTGTTGCAAAGTTTTCCCATTTTTGTCTTCTACTTTTTGATTTTATTAGAGTTTTGACATAAAAATTCAAAGTTGTATGAATTAAACTTACTTGATATTTTGCTTTATATTTTTATATTAATGCATAAATATTTCTAAGCTAAGAAATTCCTCATTCATAGAGTACTGAATTTAAATTCAATTTTGGGGGATGTTTTAGAAATATTGAATGATAATATATTCACCGGAATTTATTTTTATCTTAAAATATTATGTGATATCCTAAAACTGTACTAAACTGGTATTCATCATATAAGTGAATAATCACCTCAGCATGTTTTCTTGAGTAATCTTATGCCTTCTCATTGCTTTTTGATGCTTCCTTTATCAACTACTGTGTTCTTACAGATAGGCCTGAAGACTGTGGCTATGTGCCCATTTGCACAAGTAGTTGGCACCACCCACCACTCCCCCACCCTCACAGGTGGGTGAATGCTGGTCACATTTCCAGAAGCATTCCTTGGAAGGGCCAAGCTTCTGACCTCCCTGAAGTTTACTTGTTTGGTGATTGATCAATGTGCCTATCATTTAAATTAACACTCACCTGGCTCCTCTCAGTCCTTCAGATATTTACTTGGCCCACATACCATCAAATGACTTGAAAAGATAGAAGAACCCACAGAAAAAACCCATTTCCAGAGCGTTTATCATGAGCAGCTCATAGAATGGAAGAATTATGACCAGGATTCTAGAGTATTTCCTGCAATACTGACTTCAATGCTATGTGTGGGTGTGAGGGGAGATGCAAGGGAAGTACAGGACAGAGTTCTTGCCTTGAATGGGGTGATCTGGATGTACATGCCTGAGATAATGCACGCGAGCAAGCCCACAGAAGTACACTTAACACCGTGCGTATGAAGGAGAGGAAACCACAGCATACTTGGGGAGGGGCTGGGAGTGGGAAAAGAACTTCCGGAAGTTCTCCCTGAGTCTCCTCCGTGGTGTTTCCTTTATCTGAATTATGGTGCTATTTTCTCTTTTCTCTCCATGTATCTTACTAACTGAGGGACTTTGGGTAGGTTCCCTAACTTCTCTAAGTCTCAGTTTCTGCAGCTATAAAATGGGGTTAAGAATAGCAATTATCTCATGGAGGTTATTACAGAATATATGAAGTGTGCACGGCACAGAGACTCAAACACAAATGTTGTTAATTTATGCTAGTTTCCTTCTTCACTGTGCATGCCTTTCTCCTCCCTCAAGACTTGTTCCTAATTCTTTTATTCCCATTGGCATTTACTATTGGCCAGTTTGGACTTACTTGTCTGTGTCCCCTCATCAAGATAGTTTAAAATTCTGAAGCAGACATTCAAGAGCCATCAGAAATCCAGAAATTAGGATCTTGGGACCTGGACTACGCTTTGAGAAATTTCTCTTAATTTGGATTTTAAGACTTAAGAGGTCAAGCTGCCCCTCTTATGATCTCCAGAGGTCTGCAAGAGGTAGAGATCATCAAAGTTCTGCATTACACCTTCCCTGTTATTTCCCAGGGGACCACAAGCGTGACAGTGGTGTTAGATGGCCGTTTTCTCTGTGGGTTTTATCTGCTCCCTTCTGTGAAGAGATAAAAGCTGTCAGTTTGTGGAAGACATAGATCCCATCTGACATTCCTGGGTGGTTTTGGAGCACTGGGCTGGAAATTTAGTCACTTTTGTTTCTTTTGTCTCAAAATTTGTGTTCCCTATTATGTCTGAAATTTTCTTACTAAAAATCAGATTTCTTTCTCCTAAAGACTTTAAAAAAAATTCAGATATCCTTGAAAGAGATAAAAATTTCAATAATTTTCAGTGATTACCACTGTTTACTGAAGGGACTGATGTGTAAATGAAAAAACAATTGACTCAGTCTCTGGAGGTGGGCCCTGACTCAGTCACTAACGTGTCTTCTCGAACAGGTCACAATCTCTGATGCTTGGTTTCTTATGACCCTCACAACTGCTTTTCTCTCAGATAATGATAATCAGAAAAGTAATTAACATTTATGGAGCACTAACTTTGTGGCAGGTACCATGTCAAGCCCTTTAAGTGTATTTTCTAATTTAAACCTCACAGGGATCGTAGGAGGTAGGCACCATGATTGCCTTCATTTTACAGTTAAGGAAAATGAAACAGCGGTTAACTTTTTTTTGTTGTTGTTTGTAAAGACTGGCAAAGGGGAAATTAGCGACTTAAATCAGTTCTATGTGATGCTTATATTCTTAAAAAATTCTGTGTATAGTCATGAGATCCTCTGAAATGACTGATAAACGCTATCCTGATATATAGATGGAACTATAAAATTGCATTTGGGAAGTATCATTATACACTGAAGTAGGGAAGATTTAAAATATTCGTATATTTTTCTGCAAAATTTCTGTTCTCCTTTGTTATCAGAACGAGGCCATGAGCAATTCAATGGCAGATAATGTAAGTATCTCTAGGTGCTATGACTATATTCAAATAAATTGAAAGAATATTTTAATAGGATTTTATTTGGGAATTTCAGCAGAGGCATCAAAGTACAATGAGACCAAGATGCAAATTTTAAAAGGAACTATCTGAAAACCAGGGCTATAATGCTTAAAAACCCTGTTGCCAGATCAAAGATCTAAAACGGTTGAGCTGTTAGAGATAAGAGAGGATTCTGCAATGGTGAGTGCTGTGCTATGAGTTGCTGCTGTGTTCTGAGTCCTGCTCTGCCCCAGGGCGTGGGAAAGGACCCTGGTGTGGAGAGGTAGAGGTAGTGATGGACTTCTGGTCTAGAGAGAGGAACTTCAAAGGCTCCACTTAGGAAGCATGGTGTTTGTCTTCTGTAGGGAAATAAAGTAGACTGATTTTAGACTCCAGCTTTGGAAATAGAGAGATGAAGGGTCAGGAGATGGGCTGGACAGCATTTTTGGCAGGAAAATCTGACTTGCTGATGCTCTGAGATTGGCCTGCATGTCCAGAGCTTTCTCAGTCTAACAAATTGTTTCTTGTGAACCACGCCTTCAAGAGAGCAGGTCTGAGATTATTGCTAATCTCTTGTCTAACAGACAACACTTAGACAGTGATCAAAATTCATATCCTCAATAAGGGGCAGATGGCACCTGGGGAAGAACATGTCATCGCTTGTAAAGTATTCTGTCTGGAAAGGCTTCACTTATCTAATTCTGAAGAAATGCAGGACAAATCCAAATTGAGGAATACCCTATAAATAAATGGCCTGTATTCTTAACAAATGTCAATGTCATTAAAGATGAAGGATGGCTGAGGAATTGGTATAGATCAAAACAGTCTAAAGAGGGACGCCTGGGTGGCTCAGTGGGTTAAAGCCTCTGCCTTCGGCTCAGGTCATGATCCCAGGGTCCTGGGATCGAGCCCCACATTGGGCTCTCTGCTCCGCAGGGAGCCCGCTTCCTCCTCTCTGCCTGCCTCTCTGCCTAGTGTGATTTCTCTCTGTCAAATAAGTAAAATATAAAACAAACAAACAAACAAACAAACAAAACAGTCTAAAGAGATTTGACAACCAAATGTTAGATGTGATCCTGAATGGGATTCTGTGCCAGAGGAATAAACTGCTTTAGATTTTTATTTTCTTGTATTTATTTTATTTTATTTCTTTTAAGATTTTATTTATTTATTTGACAGATAGAGAGATAGTACAAGCAGGGGGAATAGCAGGCAGAGGGAGAAGCAGGCTTCTCACTGAGCAAGGAGCCCTATGTAGGGCTCGATCCCAGGACTCTGGGATCATGATCTGAGCTGAAGGCAGTTGCTTAACTGACTGAGCCACCCAAGTGCCCCAGAACAACCTGTTTTAAAGGACATTATTTGGACAGTGGATACATTGGAATATGGGCAGTAGATTAGATTAAAGTTTTAGATCAATGTTACATTTTCTGAACTTGATCACTGTACTGTGGATATATAGTAGTCCCCCCTGATTTCATTATTCACAACGGTTTTAGTTACCTTCGGTCAACTGTGGTTTAGCAGCAGGTGATCCTCCTGATGAATCATCAGAAGATCAGTAGCCTAACACCATGTCACAATGTCTATGTCATTCACCTCACTTCATCTCATCACACAGACATTTCGTCATCTCACATCATCATGAGAAGAAAAGGAGTCTATGTATAGGGTGATAAGATATTTTGAGAGAAAGATGCCACATTCACATACATTTATTACAGTTATATTGTTATAAATGTTCTTTTTATTACTGTTGTTGTTAATCTCTTACTTTGCCTAACTTATCGATTAAACTTTATCATAGGTATGTATATATGTATAGGAAAGAACATAGCAAAGATAGGGTTTGGTACTATCTGTGGTTTTAGGCATCCACTAGATATCTTGGAATGTATCTCCTGAGGATAAGCGGGGACTACTATATAAGAGAATCTCTTTATTCTTAAAAACACATGAAGTATTAAGAGATAAATGGGCATGACATATTCAACCTACACTCAAGTAATTCTGAAAATAAATTCTGTGTGTCTGTGTGTGTGTGTGTGCACAGAGAAAGACAATGATAAACAGACATGGTAAATTATAAAAATGTTGAATTTGGGTCACAGTTGTGTACTTTCTTTATAACCATTCTGTGTTTGAGCTTATTTTAAAATGAAAATGAAAAACAAGTCATTTTCTTAGCAAGGCCTCCCACTAGCCAATGTTTGTTTTAACCTTGTCTTGTATAACCTGCGCCCACGCATAGTTCCCCCTTCAGAAATGCGAGTACCCGCTAAAACAGAATCTCTGGGGATGGGGCCCTGGGATCTGTGTTTCAACTCTCTAGATGGTTCTCATATACACTCAAGTTTGAGAAGCACTGGTTTTTGACTGCTTAGGGGCTCTGCCTGGAATTGGGGTGTGGTGTTAATTCAGGCATGGGAGAAAGGTCATGGCTCTCAGGGAGTTGACCACAGGATCTAGCTCACAACAGTGGCTGAGGATAGACATGAGATTCACTTTCTTTATTCTCCCCAATACTATCCACTATTCCTCAAGCACACAGAATTTTTTAGTCCAAAATTTCACATCAAAAGTATCAATGACTAATGTATATTTGTGAGAGAACAAATGCATTGATTCTCCATAGAGAATATACGTCAGTTATGGTGAATTGGCGGAATTGTCCATTTTCAGCTGAGGTGGTGAGGGGAGGTAGAGCTTTTTCCTCATCTCCATGGAGGATAGTTTGGAGGGGAAGATGTGAAAAGTGCTAGTGCTCATGACCCTCCTAACTGGAGATAGGTTGGTTCTTGGTATGTCAGACTTATTGATCTGTCTGAAAGGGAAAGGAGATTAGAGAAAGGTGGAAAGATTGATGGAATGAGGGGGCCAGTGGAGTATTTTATATGCCCATTCTGGTGCAGTAAGGATGCCAGAATGCACGGCAGGCTACATAATTTTCAGGACCCAATGCAAAAGACAACGTGGGACCTTTTGTTCAAAAATAAGAATTTCAAGATGGTGCCTGGGAAATATCAAATCAAGCATGGGGCCCTTCTAAGCACTCGACCATGTATTACAGCACAGGTTGCACAACTGTAAAGCAGACCCTGCCTAAATCTCCTATGGACACAAGGAGACCACAGCTGCTAGGACTCTGCCCAAGGGGAGAGGAGAGGACTCTGCTTGCAGGCTACACTGTCAGTGATGGAGCTTCAGGGTTTGCAACAAGTCATGCAAGGGCAGCTCTCCCACTCCAAAGAACTGTGCACTGCAGAAATCCTTCAGAGCAGCTCTAAAAACATCACTCATGGGCCCAACAGAGAGCTAACATTTGATACCTACCTGAATGCAACCAGTCAGTGCTGGCCAGACAAAGAGCAAGAGTCAAGATGACTGGAATCATACATCTAGTTCAGAGTGATATGTTAGCCCATTTCATCCTGATTCTACTTCCCTAACCCAACATGGACGGAGCTCAAATGCGAAGATGTATGGAGAGGAGAAAAGGACAGCCCCACACTTCCTTCTTCATGGCTGCTGCATTAATCTAAGGAAGTCAGGAAGAGATGTGACCGAGTTTTCAACTGACCCGGAATGGGGTATGTGTGTATGTTTAATAACTGAAAATAACTAAATCCAAGGGCTATCCTTGAAATATCATTACGGAACAGAACATATGGATTTGATGTTGCAAGGCAGTGACTTAAAATTTCGTATTTTAAGACTGCTCAATAAGCCGGTTACATATTAAAAATTATATTTAGTACTAGGCAGGAAAGCTATTCATGATTCAGTTGACAGATCACAGATTTCAAACCCTTTCACTTCTAATCTTGATCTGAAGAATCCAAGTGAACAATGGATATAAATCACCCTGAAAATATCTCTGATGAAAGAACTTTTTACTGCACACTTATTTTTTGATATAATCAATCTTTTGGGAGTAAACATTTCAAATATTATACTATGCTCTATTTATTACCTCTCTTGTAGACTTTTTAGGGCAATGATGACTGGGCTTTTGGTGAAGTGATTCATAGTCTCAGCACAGGAGACTCTTTGAATGTCATTTGGTTGAACTGATGTTTGTGACGTCTTCTGTTATTCCCATCAGAGGTAATAAAAATATTTAAGCATTAAAAAATTCCATATCAGGGGTGCCTGGGTGGCTCAGTCAGTTCAGCATCTAACTCTTGATTTCAGTTAAGGCCATAACCTGAGGGTCATGAGATCAAGCCCTGAGTAGGCCTACTTGCTCAGTGTGGAGTCTGCTTAAGATCCTCTCCCTCTCCCTCCGTCCCCCTCTCCCTGCCCCCCATCTCAAGTGTGTGCTTTCTCTCTCTCTCTCAAAAAAATTCCACATTAGTTATTATTATATCAATCTATCAACTCTTTATTGAAGCCCTAAATGAGGACTGCTAGGCCCCATAAGGGATAAAACCTGAATTAGACACTCATTCTCAAAAGGTAAGGCTCAAGATGTATGGAAATCACCAGAAGGCAAGGTGGAAAGTATTGAATGGTACCTAAAAATAGATGTACCCTTAGGCTGGGCAACTGGGCTCCTGCCCTGGGCTTTGAGTTGTAGAGGGCCTTATTCTGGACCAAGGAGACATGCCTACCAGCAGCCCGAGTTTCCTCCCACTCCTGGTATCTGAGACCCCAGAATCCCACATACAGATGGCCCCTTACCCATCTTCCCAAGTGTGGACTGGACATCTGGTATGTGCTGGGTGGGCCCAAGAAGTGGTTAAGGAATGACTCAACCACTTGTAGAGATGTACATGTAGAGATGTAGATAGGATGAACTTGGAAATGTAGGCCAATTCTCCCTGTACTCCCTGTAACAGTTACTTAGCTTCATTTGCAACTTTTAATAGTCAGACTATGTTATGAGCGTCTCCAATTACTCTTGCCCTGGAGACCCACAAATGTTAGGGGCAGGGTGGTGTGGCTATGGGAATTCATGAAGAGTGAGAACTTGGCCTTGGCAGAATCTGAGAAGCCTCACTGGGGAGGTAGAGCTTGAACAGGCAGAGATGGGAGAAGGGAAGGAGGAGGAGTAATTTCTGGCAGAGGGGAACCTCACATTCTAAGACATGGATCTAAAAGTGCCAGCTTGTATGTGGGAAGTCTAGTTTTCTGTGAGGATATCAGGAGTGGAAGAGGGAGAAACCAAGGTTAGAGAAAGAAAAGGAGACCGGATCATGGACTGCCCGGAATGTTGGGACATGGTGAAGTGTCTTGTATTCTCAGCACAGGAGATTCATTTACATGGACTGATGTTCACAACGTCTAATATTCACTCCAGCAACTCTAATATTCACTACAGAACTTCCTTCTGTAGACAATGGGGCATGCTTGTAAGTTTGGAAAGTTTTGATCCTATCAACTTTGTAAGGAGAGAGTGCTGGCTTGCCATGAGGGTGGCGAGTAGGGGGACTGGAAGGGTAGGGGACCATGACCAGAAACACTACAGAATGGAGAAAGGATAGTGGGCAAGGTAAAAAAGGAAACACATTTGAGATAATAGAAGAGGAAGAAATATGTAAAGAAAGGAATAAAGAGTGACTCCAAGAGTTGGTGCCTGGATTCTTAAAAAGGTTGGTGAAGCCATTTGTTGAAAATGTGATTGCTAGGGGTGTCTGGCTGGCTCAGTCAGTAGAGCATGCAACTTTTGGTCTCTAGTGGTGAGTTTGAGCCCCCACGCTGGGGGTAGAGGTTACTTTTTTTTTTTTTTTTACATGAACTGAGCTGAACGCAGATGCTTAACCAACTGAGTCACCCAGGTGCTCTGGTAGAATTTATTTAAAAAGAAAAAAAAAAGCAAAAGATGATTTCGATTGGAAGCTGGGACATTTTTGACCTTGCATAGTTAGTCAGATGATTAGTGAGGAATTAAGGGATATGTTTTACCCTACCTAGAGTTTCACTGAATCTTTTCAGTTGTACTCTAATACCTTTTCCCGGTCTGAGCAGCTAGATATGAGGCCGCCCTTGCCCAGAGTACGTGTCAGTTAGGACCAAGGGCACAGAGGTCAAGTTAAAGAAAAAAAATTGCCAAACACAAGTGTAAGTTTGAAGAATACTTTTTGAGGGAGTCTCTTTTATAACCTTACCTTTTGTTTCTCTCCATCTCCAACCCTGAGACTGTTTTCCCCCCACTGATTTTTTTTTTTTTTTTTAAGATTTATTTGAGAGAGAGAGCATGAGAGAGCATGAGCAGGGGAGAAGGGTAAAGGGGGAGGAAGAAGCAGACTTCCTGCTGAGCAGGGAGCCCCAGGTAGGGCTTGAGGTGAGGCCTGAGATGGGGCTCAATCCCAGGATTCTGGAACCATGACTTGAGCCAAAGGCAGACACTTAACTGACTGAGCCACCCAGGCATCCCAATAGGTTTTAACATAGCCACAGAGATGTACAACCATCACAATTAATTTTGGAACATTTTTATCTCCTCCCAAAAGAAACCCTGTGTGCTGTGCCTACCTACTCCAAGCCCTTTTTACCACCGGCCATAGATATGCTTATTCTGGACATTTCCTATAAATTGAATCATATATGATCTTTCACTTAGCAGAATCTTTTAAAGGTTCATCCATGTTGTAGCATGAATCAGTACTTCATTCCTTTTCATGGTCAAATAGTGTTCCCCTGTGTTTATCTATTCATTAATTGATGGACATTTGGGAAATTTCCACTTTGGGCTTTTATGAATAAAGCTACTGTGAACATTTGTGTACAAGTTTTGTGTGCATATATATATGTTTTCATTTCTCTTGGATATATACCTAGAGATGGAATTGCTGGGTCAAATGGTAACTTTATGTTCAACTTTCTGAGGAAGTCCTAAACTGTTTTCCAAAGCACAGTGCCATTTTACATATCCTCTAGCAGGGTTTGAGGGTTCCGGTGTCCAAGGAAAAACATTTATGACTTTGAGCAATAATTGTTGAGTATCCATTACATGTATGGCACAGGACCATGCAGTAAGGGCAACCACAGTATGAAATACCCAAATCCCCCAGATAAACAGAAACCTCCATTTCCAGGGTCTTCATTTTGTTCCATCTGAAACTTTTAAATAGTTCATGTTCAGTGTCTCCAAGGCCCCAAACATTAGTACCATTTGTGTAGACACAGGAGGGTTTCTATCATGCAACAGGCATTTCCAAGTTGCTTAGTACCCTTTTCCAAATGAGAACATGGAACTAAAGAGATCTGTCAGCTGCACGGTAGGACAATGACTGGGTCCAGTTTATCTCAGCACTTACAGGCTTTGTGGGGGCATTTCCTGGATTCTGGGTCTAACACTCTATTCTCTTCTTTCCTGCAGGCTTTCTAAGCACACACATTTGAACATGAAGCTTATTTTTCTTTCATATTCCATTATGTGATTGTAAGTCTCAACCCAAACCATCTACGAACTGTAAGACATGTAAGACATCTCTGCGCTATAATTTAAGTTTTGGTCAGGGGCACAATTTGACATACACCCCTCTGCAGGCACAGCACCAGCCCCCCCCCCCCCCCCCCCCCCCGCCCCACTTCTGTAAACCTTGCTCTGTGGCGATTACCCAGGTTGCAATTCTTTGATCAGTTTGCTGGTGTCATAACCCATGTTGAAAAGGGTTTGCCTTCTCTAATTCTTCCAGAAGGGTAGGGCAAAAGGCTTCTAAAATGATAAAATGAGGGGTATTAAAGCAACAGAGGTGTGGAAACGTGTCCAGCCACTTTGAGCAATAATTGTTGAGTATCCATTACATGTATGGCACAGGACCATGCAGTAAGGATAACCACAGAATGAAATACATTTGTGACTGCTGGAGTTTTAACAGTCAGCATCTTTAAATGTAAACATATGAAGGTTTTCAGTGAGATGCTGACAGTGGGCTCACGAGGTGGAAGGTTAAAACTGGCTTGGAGTTAAGGAAGCAACAGGAGGCCTGTCCTTGGAGACCAGAGAAGGTTCCCCGCTGGCTGGCTACAAGAATTGCTGTCTCGGCTAGGTGAGGTTTACCTCCATGGAAGTTCGCGTCCACCTGGACACCTGCTGACATGTCAAGTTTCACTAATGCCACATACTTGAGACAAAACCTACATACTCCAAGAAACTACAGATCCATCCATCTTCCCCCCTTCCCTCCTTTTCTTTCTTCTTTCCTCCTCCTCCCTCTTCCTTATTTTCTTTATTATGTATTTATTCTTTATTTCCACTCCCCCCCCCCCCGCCCCCTTACTTCAACACCTTCCTCGGCCCTCGTCAGCAAATTACCCACCCCCACCCATGGTCCCCGGCTCCACCTTTTCATCTCCAGGCGTTCAGCTGGCTCACTCCACCGCTCGCGTCCTCCGCGCCCGGCCCAAGGCCAACGGTCACCCTCCCGGCCCCTTTAAAAACTCGGGGAAAACGTCTTGCCCCCCCGCCATCCCTCACTTTCCCCGGCGGGGACTGTCGCACGCCAGGCCCGGACGCTCCAGGGCGGCTATCACGCGCTCTCTCCTTGGTTCGGGGCCTCCGCCGCCCCTCCAGCGCCCGCGGTACACCGTAGCGCGCGGCTTCCCGGGTGGCCCGGCCTAGGCACAGTCGCCCCGCCCGGGCCCAGCTCCTCCCCCGGCCGCCGCTCGCTGATTGGCCTCCCACCCCCCTCTCCCCTAGCTCCTCTCCTCCCCTCAGCCCAATGGGCATCGCCACCTGGTCCAAAAATTCCCCCGAGGGGACCGAGGGGCTCTGCAACCACCAGCACCCGCCGGGCGGCGGGAACGGCCGCGGTGGGGCGCAGAGCGGGGAGGGGACACGGAGTGGGGAGCGGAGGAGGCGGGAGGAGGAGCAAAGGTGTTGGAGAGAAAACTTCTGAAAGGAACAGGAAACCTGCCGGGGAAGCGGCGGCTGCAGCTCTCGCGGCGCCGGGGCTGCGCACGTCGCGGGGTGTCCGCGGCCGCCGTTGCGCTCCTGGCCCGCTCCCCCGGCGCGGGGGCCCGGCTGAGCCACGACACTCGGTCACTCAGGCCGTGCCCTTCGCCGCCGCTGTCGGCGCTGCAGCCGTGCGCTCCGTGCCGCCCCCGCCGCGGCGCCTCCCCAGAGAGGGCGGCGAGGGCGCAGGGAAGAGGAGGGACGTCTACTTTGGAGCATGAAGCAGCATGTCTGATAAAATGTCCAGCTTCCTCTACATAGGGGACATCGTGTCCCTGTACGCGGAGGGCTCGGTCAACGGCTTCATCAGCACCCTGGGGTAAGCCGGGGGGCGAGGGCTGGGCAGCGCCCGCGCTCCGTCCGCTGAATCGTCCCCGCCCCTGCTCGCGCCGCCGCGTCCCCCAGCTTCCCGCCCGGGGGTGGCCGGGCCGCGCGGCTGTGTCTGCACCCGCGGACAGCGCCGGGCGCTCGGCTCGCTCGCAGGAAGCTGCCCCGAGCGGCAACACTTTCTCAGCAACTTCGTAATCTCAAGCTCCGAGACTCATCAGAAAAGGAGGAAGTGATTCAAAAGCCCGGAGACAGGCCCTGCGGAGAAGTCTTCGCTAGCTTCTCCATGGGTTGTTTTCGTTAAAATGTTTGTTTTCCCTTAAAGGTAAAGCAAAACTGCACCTCTCCCCGGGTTTGCTAGCTCCCCACTCTCAAGCTCTTGTCTCTCGGGGCCGGGTTTGTACGAGCCGTGGGTAAAAGTCTGTGGCCTCGGACGTGAAACCCCAACGATGTGGTCGTGAGCTGGTGTGGCTTTGCCCCTGCGGGGGCTGGTTGCTCACCGTCCCGTCGCCTCTGAAATAATTTCCTCTCGACTTTGCGCATCGGGGACTTGCCCCCCGCCTCAGGGGTAGCGGAGGGGCGAGCGCAGCGCCGTGACCCCCAAGGATCTCTGAGGGCCTCTTGGGTTCTAGAACTCAGACGTGCTTTTCTCCTTCCCGGGTTTTGCTTCACTGAAATCCTGAACCTCGCCTGGAACTCGGCCAAGTGCATGGCTCTTGAGATTCGAGTTGATTTATGAGTGGAGGAGATATGTATATAAACATACCATGTGCTAGTTGGTTGAATAGGACTTCCTTGATTACTAGCATTTTTCTCTCTGTCCTGATTGTGGATACAAGTTAGCAGTTCAAATTCACAAGGCAGTGTATTTCGATGCGCATGCATTTTTTTGGGTTACCTTATGGCCTCAGTACTTGACTACCCCGTCTACAAGATTTCAGGCTGCGGAACTGGTGTTTCCACTCCTGGCTGGTCACTGTTGTCTGCTGGTAGGTTTTAGGGCACATGACTGAACATGCAGTGTCCTTGGACCGTGACTGCGAGCCATATTATAACGGAGCGGTGCCTACACGAGGAAGTCACCTAACTTAATACAGCGTGTGTTAATTGTGCATCTCCCCTAAGAGGAGAGAGAAGGGAGGGAGGAATAATTTAATGCCTTTAAGGTCAGTGTTAATTGTGAAACTACAGTGTGGAAGAAAAATGTATGAGCGGCAACTGCCCGTGTTGGGTTTGTAAATCACGAGCTACCGTTTGTTCCTGACACAATTCACAGTGTGAGGTCAGTTTTGGCGCCCCCAACAACATTTTTGCAGATGAACTCCGCTGCACTTCACCTTTTCCAACCATAGACTGTCTGGGTGGGAGTTAAGCAGGAAATGCTCCAGGGCCAAAATGTTTAGGGTCAAATCCTGGCAGTTCCACCTGTGAATCTTATGACCCTGGGCAAATTACAGAATTGCTCTGTATCTCAGGTTCCTCCTGTCTAAAAATGGGAATTCTGTTGGCTTCTGTCTCATAGGACTGTGCTGAAGAAGAAGGGAGTTATTATATGCAAAGTGCCTAGCCCAGTACCCGGCACCTAATAAACACTTACGTGTTTGCTCTTCTAATCATCACTACCTTGGTGACTGTGGGCAATAGTTACCCTTGTGGACAAAGTAATGAAAAGGACTGGGAATAGAGTATAAAGCCTGGGTAAATAAAGGGCCATGTTTTTGTAGTGTCTTGTTCAGCAAAGGGATGTGTTTGTGTACCTAGACCCACATGGGGCCAGAGGTGAAAAATCAGGAAGCTGCAACTCTAGCAGTTGCGGAGTCTCTCCTCCTTTTAGAGATCAAGGAACTGAGGGGATGAGAAATGAAGTGACTTGCCTAAGAAATGGGGGACATTCATGCCTCAAGCTGGAACTGTAACTCTGTCTCCAGATTCCCAGCAAAATGTGGTTTCTTTGGTTACACATCATAATCTTTAAGCCTCGAGAAGAGTAAGCTCCTACCTGTAATGTAGCATATGGTCCTAAAAGTATTTATTTGTATTCAATATTTCTTGCTGATGTTTTGAAAGTTGGTTTCCTTAGAATGTGTGTAGTATTATTTTCCTGTTAACAAACTGAGTCTCCTTGAGGTTAATAGGACAAGACCTCTGTGCAGCTCAGTTCAGAGGTAAGGAAGGTTCTTTACCGGTGCTGCCCTTGTGAAGCTTGGTGCTTTGATTGGATATTCTTTTTCTCTAACTTGTGGAGCTAGAAACTCATCTTAAAGTTTCTGATTTTTGTTTTAGCTTTCTATTTGATACTTTGGATAGCATGATGGTTTTTAAAAATTCAGCCTAAGGGAGTAGTTAATGAGAACTTAGTTTACACAGCATTTCAAGGTAATTCTTGGTAAAGATATTTGTTTGCAAGTGAACATTTGCTTTTAACATTTAGTGTGTGAGGGAGTTTTGGAGGATATGCATTGTTATTTAGCTTTGGGGAAGTTTTGCAATAAGGTAATGAGTTTTTCTGCTCAAAAAAAAAAAAAAATCAGTTTCACTCCATGAGAGTTTAGCAGGTTCCTCTTAGAGGTACTTCCCACTGGAAATGTGGGAGGATTTTCTTAGGCTCTGTGACCCAGCTTCTAAGTTTGATTTTTCAGTCTGTGAGAAATTAGAATGCCCCAGTTGCAAAGATTTGCATTTCCTCTTTTTTTCTCCAGTTATCCTTTAACCAATACTTACTTGATGTTTCTGAATCCCAAATTAATGCTGACTGAAGTATTATTCTCCCAGCTTGTGTAGGTGCCAGAGGGGCCTAATATATATTTTTCTCAATTAACTTTCATCTAAAGATCTATTTAGGAAACATTTATATATAAATGTATATATATATATATATATATATAAATGTATATATACAGGTGCCCCTGTCGTTTTTACTTTTTAAAAGGAAGGGAGGCAGATGCCTGGGTGGCTCAGTGGGTTAAGCGTCTGCCTTTGGCTCAGGTCATAATCCCAGGGTCCTGCGATCAAGTCCTACATTGGGCTCCTTGCTCAGTGGTGAGCCTGCTTCTCCCTCTGCCTGCTGCTCCCCCTGCTTGTGTTCTCTCTCTCTCTCTGAATAAATAAATAGAATCTTAAAAATAGAAAAAGAAGGGAGGGAGTTTGGGGATCTGCTGTACAATTTCAAATGTAGTGGTAATTGTTCTATGTCCCCTTTTAAATTTTCTTTAGCCTGAGACTTACTTCCCCGGTCATTGCTGTATCTGACACTTCACATTTCTGGGTCCATCCACTTGACCAAATGGCTAGATACCATACAGTGGGAAGGAGCATAGCAGAACTTCCAGGATGGGTGGGATAGAATAGTGAAAAGGTGTTTAACTCCTTCATTGTCTATCCTCCACACAATTGAGAAGTTAGCAAATGACACGCGTGATATGTGTATTTGTGTGTGTGTGTAAGTGATTGCTGCCTTTGGTTTGAGGTTTCTTTGTAGGATCTACCAAGAATCAACACCTACTAGTTAAGGTCTCAGGAAGCCATCAGTGGCATCACTAACACAGTGACCGCAAAGTATCATCATCGTCTCTTAGCCAGAGTGACACAAGATTGGGTCCCTTATTTCTTACTTTCTGCTTGATTTTGGCCAATTCAGTGAACTTTTCTGTTCCTTCTTTCCATGTTCAGTGATGGACATTAGGTAGGGTGATGGTGTATCACACAGTTTATAATTCTGGCTTCATTCCTCGGAAGAATAAAACTGTAAATGAGTACCTTTTATTGTTCCCATTTATAGTCCCTTGAATTTGCCTTCCTGATCGTTTACTCTGTTTAACATTTTTGATATTTAAATACTTGTAAATTTGATTTATTATTATCTTTTCTTCTTTTTCTCATTGAATTATGCTACTCTTTTTATAGCTTTAAACATCTTTCCCTTCCTAGGACTGGCTGATCAGTGAGGAGTCAAGTAGATGACACAAGGAATGGTTATAGTCAAGTGTTATTTTAGAATAATTTGTAGGTTATCTTTAGTCTTCCAAATAGAACCCTTCAAGTTAACAGCCAGTATTTCCTGCTTTAACTAGCTGTATAAACTTAGCTTTGTTTTGCCTAAGACATGTTATTGTGATAAAAATATCTGAAAATCCATTGAATATTTGCATGCGTGTTCACTGGGGAGGAAGAAGACAGTATAATCTTGAATACTCAGTTGTTTTGGAAAGTCTAAGGGTTAGTAGTGTCACGTTATGGAACTTGAAATCTGCTCAAGTACGAAGACAGTTTCTGAAGTGGTGAACATAAAGGCTATTTTAAGCTAAAATGTCAACTGTTTCTTAAACTTAGAAGTCATTGCAGCTTAGACCCTCTCTTGTGGAGAAAGCTCAGTCAGGTAAACAACCATCCCTCCTAAATGCCCCCGATGCTTCCTTCTGATTGACTAGAATTCACAGACAACTGTTTGCTTGGCCTCATTCTAGGTTTAACAGATACTTTTTTTTTTTTTTTTTGGCTTAGGTAGCACGTTTTGTAATCACATTTTCCCTTGGAACTGTTCTTGTACAGATGGAATATAGATAACTCACAAATATAGACAGAATACGATAGACTCATAATTTAAAACTCAAATCCCAGGCACAGGGTGTCTCTTCATATATAAATCTAGAAGAAGAAGTAATAATGGACTTTTATGACAAATTTATAGCATAAAATAAGAATGAATTTTACTTTTTTTTTTTTGAACACCTGATCTTGGTAACAGATCATCAGATTATAACGAGAAGTAAAAGTTTAATGACCATTCATTCATTCATTTATTTAGTAGATAAAACTGTGCCTTTCAAATGTATTGATGCCTTTTTTATGGTTCTCTTTCTTCTCCCATGCAGATTTAGATAGGAAAGTTTTCAAAATACGCTTTCAGAAAACCATAATTCTAGTTAAAAAATACAAAACAATATATATGGAAAATAGTGAGAGAAAATAGAACAGCATATTAGTGGTGGTGGGACTGCATGGTGAATGGATAGGTGATTTTCATTTTCATTTTTGTATCTCCTGTATTTCCCAGATTCTAGATATGTTTCTTTAATTAAACATCTATTACTCGTATAGTCAGGAGAGTTAGCTAAATTGAAAGTGATATTTTTAAAGATTCTTCAGTTTCTTATTACTGTTAATCAACAGTATTTATCTTTTTTTTTTTTTATTAAGTATTTTATTTATTTATTTGTTAGAATGAGAGAGAAAGAGAGCAATAGAGAGGGACCACAAGCAGGGGGAGCAATAGGCAGAGGGAGAAGGAGGCTCCCTTCTGAGCAGGGAGCCCCATGTGGGACTTGATCCCAGGATTCTGGGATCATGATCTGAGCTGAAGGGAGAGGCTTAACCTACTGAGCCACTCAGGTGTCCCAATAGTATTTACCTTATAAAGCATAAATAAAGTTTTGTCCTCCTTATGGTCAGTGAAGGGAAACTACAAACTAGTTCAGTAGGTGTTGCTGAAATAGATGGTCATATGTCTATCATAAACAACATTTATTCCTTGTTATTACTGGTTTTGAAAATGTATTATGAAAAAATGTTTGACCAGTAATGCTGAGCAATTCTTAATGATTGATTTAAATTAGGACTATCTGGATAGCACTAACTAGATAGTTTGTTTTATTTTAGAAGTCTGTTTATGCATGAAGTAAGAAGTGTGCAGTTTAACACGCCGACTTGTTCATGTTTGTAATCTCAGTAGTCACTATGATACTTTTCAATCCCGAGTCACCTTCTGTAGGCAATAGTTTGTGAAGGATTTCTTTTTGCTTACGTATGATTGAAATGTTTTTGTTAAGTATCTTCGAAATGGATGGATTAGCTTTCTTAAAATAAAAAGTAACAATTGGTTAGCAAGAGCTGTTTTGTAGTTTATACCAATGTATACCCACAGAAATCCAACCCAGAATTGAGAATAAATTAAATTATGAGGTCACTAAAGAAAAACAACTTTAATCATAAAATTGCAAATGTGCTTACATCATGAATCAAGTCCAGGTAATTTTCCTTGTGATGTAGTTTATGCTGGAGCATGCTGCAGATGGAATCATTAATTCATTCAACAAATATTTAATGAGCCCTGACTATTGCTCGGGATACAGCGGGAAGAGATGCTAGATCTTATTTTTTTTTAATTTTTTTTTTTAGAGATTTTATTTTTTTGACAGAGAGATAGAGAGCACAAGTAGGTAGAGGGAGAGGGAGAAGGAGGCATTCTGCTGAACTGGGAGCCTGATGCAGTGCTCCATCTCAGGACCCTGGGATCCTGACCTGAGCTGAAGGCAGACGCTTAAAGTCTGAGCTGCCCAGGTGCCCCAGAGATGCTAGATCTTAAGTGTTTAATTATCTCAAAAACTAAAACTGTCTTTGAGAATTTGTAGTATGAGATTTCCTTTGAGAACTTGGCTAGGATCTATGGGAGTAAAGGTATTGACACCTTCTTTGCTCTCGGTGCTCAAAATGCCGTAAGGTAAGGAACTGTCATTTTCATCTTTGTATGCTTAGCACCTCACACAATTCCTGCTTAATAAATATTTGTGAAGTAACTAGTGGTTACCAGTTACCATTAGTAACTAGTGATGGAGGTAAGGCTGATATTGAATAACCACAACATGAGGCAGTTTCAAATGTCATGAAGATGATTAAAAACAGTATCATAAAGAAGTCGGAAGAGGATTCATTGCTTCTGGCTTAAATGACCTGGGGAGGGTTTCGAGGAGGAGGTGGTATTTAAGCTGAACTTTGTAAGATCATTAGGATGGATGTTGTCTCAAATCTATACCCATGATTTGAGCATGTATTCTTGGCACTTTTATCTTTCATTGAAAAAAGGAGAAATTTTACTGTCCATTTTGATAGCTCCAAAAAAAGAAGCAAACAATTTGATATTTTTGATATGAAAAGATAGAAGAAATTATCTAAAAACATATTTTATGCTTATTTACCAAATGTGAGAAGTTTAAATTTGGTTCAGACCCTCTGAGTTTTTGCCTCATACTGCCTGTGACTATTCAACACACACACACACACACACACACACACACACACTCACTCATTTCCACTTGGTATAGAGTACCTTTCATAGAGTCTCGTGAACACAGGGAAAGACTTATGAAGTGCACTAAGCATAATTTGAATATGTGTCTAAATTCTTAGAATTCAAATGTGTTATTGAGGTTCTATCTATTAGTAAGGTATTTGAGCTACTATTGAAATATCCTCATAAAATTTTCTTGTGAAAATTACAAAATGCTGGACTTTTATTATGTATAGTTATCCAAAAACTATTCCTCGGGGCACCTGGGTGGCTCAGTGGGTTAAAGCCTCTGCCTTCGGCTCAGGTCATGATCTCAGGGTCCTGGGATCGAGTCCCACATAGGGCTCTCTGCTCGGCAGGGAGCCTGCTTCCTCCCTTCTCTCTCTCTGCCTACTTGTGATCTGTCAAATAAATAAATAAAATCCTTAAAAAAACAAAAAACAAAAAAACAATTCCTTAATGGAGTTCTAGAGAAAACTGAAGTTTTTAGTTAAGTAATTCCCAGATATCTAGCTCTCCAAGGCCTTGTGGTAATGACTAATTTTGAAAGAATCACTAAGAATAGGCACTACTATTCTCCATATCTTATCTCCTATTGAAAAGAGAATTCTTCAAATTATACAAGGATCATCAAAACTAAATATAAGAGCATAAACAAACAGAACCCACCACAAACCAAAAAATAAAACTGGACCATAAATTTGTTGATTGACTTTTCTAGTGGCAAATCAAAGTGTATTACAGGCATCTCCTACTATCTAAAAGTTCACTTTATCTGATTTCACTTTTACAAAAACCTACACTGACAATTGCCTTCAGTAATTGAAAGAAATCCAAAGAGGATTTTTGCTTTTGTGAAATAGTAGTTGCTTCTTTGCTTTATGCATTTTGGCTTTTTAAAGGTTTCGTAGGAATGTTCTACTTTCTGATGGGGGGTGGGTGGGGAAGAAACCCTGTTTTTTGTAAAAATTTCAGAGACTAAAATGATGTTCCAACACACATTTAGTCAAATTATTTACAAGTCTTGTATTGAATTGTCTTGGAATTCTCGAAAAAACAATCAGTATCCTTTGCTATCCTAATTCTTACTACCTGATTTCAAAAGCCCAAAAGATTTGGAAAGCGAAAGCTACTTGTATATCATTTTCCTACATGGATAAAGCCTAAGAATCAAAAGTCTATAATATATTAGAAGTAAGTTTCTTTTGTTTCTAAGGAAGAGAAACTATCTCTGGCTAGCTTAAGCAAAGAAGGAAATGTTAATTATAAGGATACTGGAGGAACTCCAAGAAATTGAATGATGAGCTCAACAACTGAGCAGTCAGAGAGGCAGAAACCCAGGGCTGCTGTGGGAATCTCAATAGCAGAACTTTCTCTCTGTCCTGCCATTCACATGACCTGGATCCAGCGATTCCTATACTCTGCGTCTTTCTTCTTAAATTTCAGAATATCGAGTGGTGGAATTTGGCTCCACTTGGATTATTCACTTATGTGAATGAAGGAAGTCACAATGCCAGGTTTGATTACCAGAGAAATCACTGAGCAGGGCTCTTTGGTTTCTGCTGGCTTCTGGGCGATCTGATGGGAGAGAGAGAGCGAGCTAAGAGCGGGGAAGTTTAGATCATTGCTTATTCTATCAGTATTACATCATCAGTATTCTAAGTGCCTTTTAAAATAGTAATTGTGGGAAAATACACAATTTACCATCTTAACCATTTTAAGTGTAAAATTCAGTGGCATTAATCACTTTTACAATGTTGTGCAACCATCGCCTGTATCCATTTTCAGAACTTTTTCATCATCCCTTTAGACCATCACTCTGTCCAGGTCCCCTCCTCCTCTCTGTAACTCCTAGTCTCCTTTCTGTCTCTATGATTTACCCATTGTAGGTGTTCCACATAAGTGGAGCCATATAATATTTGTCCTTTTGAGTCTGGGCTTATTTACTAAGCATAATATTTTCAAGAACCATCCATGTAGCATGCACCAGTCCTCCATTCCTTTTTATTACCAAACAGTATCCTGTTGTATGGATTTAGCATATTGGGTCTCTATGTCCATCAGTTGATGGTCTTTGGGGTTGATTCCACTTTTTAATTATTATGAAAAATGCTGCTATGAATATTCATGTATAGGCTTTTGTGTGGATATATATTTTTATTTCTTTTAAGTATATACCTAGCAGTATATAGAATTCGTGGGTCATTGATAACATAATTAACATTTTGCCTCAGCCTTTCCTATTCTTCTTTATTTTGTTAAACAAAATTTTTTGAAGATTAAAAAAAAATTTATTAACATATAATGTATTATTTGCCCCAGGGTTACAGGTCTGTGAATCATCAGGCTTATATATTTCACAGCACTCACTATAGTTCCTATTCTTCTTATCCTGCTTTACCCCCCCCATACTATCTCATTACACACAATATAATTTACTATTTAAATATCCATTGTTTATCATCTGTCTATAAACTCTTTGAAGGCAGGGATCTTTCTGTTTTGTCACTGAGTATCTCAAGTGCTTGGCTCCATAAATATTTTTGAATTAGGATATATGTATTCTCAAATCTCTAAGTAACTGTTATTATCAGTCCTTCTCTGGAAAAAAAAAAAATCAATGTAAGTGCTCTTACTTGTTAAATGTTTTGAGAATCCATACAGGTAATTCTTTCAAACAAGATAGAAGTTGTCATTAGTTTTATGGTGCCATTAAATCTTACTATAATAGGTAGTTTAATAATGTCTTGGGTCATATCTCTGTGCTTTCCTGCAGTCTGGAAAAAGTAATGTATTTAACATTATTTAATGGTTTGCCTGTTATAGCCACATTAAACTAAAGTTGATATTTCTGAAAGTTCAGTTTTGTTTTTAATGTGTACAATGGGTGAATTTGTAAGCATTTGATGAGGCAATTTCTTACTTTAAATCAGCTCTTTCTCTTTGTGGATAGTATATAACACATCTGGAGAGACTTTTAAAAATTTTAACTGATATTGGCAAAAAAGTTTAGTTGGAAATAATTTGCTAATATGAAACCAGAGAATAGTTGGGGGAATTTATAGCACTTAAGAAAAATAGAAGAGAGCATATGACAACTTGTAATTTTTATTTTTGAAATTTAAGAATAAGTGTCTGGAAAAGGATAAGCATTTAAATATAGGTTGAAGAAAACAAATTGCTGTGTTTTTGTTCTTCATTAATTTATATTCTATCTATTGCCCGAGTCTCTTAGAATGTGCTTTACCTCAGGCTTATTCCAAAATACACATGTTTGGCCATTCTCTTTAAGAACATAAAATTCTCCAGTGTTCTTATTTGCTCTTATTCTTGGAATCTTCACTGGTAGCAGTGTACAAATAAGAACTTCATTGAGGTATATTAGTGTATAGGACAGAGAAATGAAGTGAAAAATATAGATATGTACAAATTACAAAATAATTTCAAAAGTAAAACAATGTCATTCTATTTCCTCTAGTTGTAATGCGCCATGATCTTCTGTGATAGGTGTTTAAAATGTAGCATCTTTAAAAAAGTACTTTTGAGATGAAAGATACAAAACATTATCAGGGTTTTTCTTCATTTCCAAATTAATTCCATGGAAGCACATCATACCTATTAAAGACAATGACTTAAAAAATATATTATACAAATCACCAACATAGTTACATTGGGGATCCAAAATAAGTTAATGATTTAAGGACTAGTTACTTGTGTTTGGCTTAAGTGTTCAAGGTCATTGCTGATATCAGGGACATAACTACTTAAACATTTGCATTTCAAGTAGATTTTTGGCTTCAGCCACATTTTCAAAGAGGGTAATTTCAAACCTGGTTTGTTAAAATAGGCAGGAAAAGTAAAGAAAGGAATTTTGTTGTACTAAAGACTTGATACTTGTGGCTAGGAATGGTGAATATTGTGACATTTAAATCAAATTAAGTCTCATTGTCAATGAAAGTCAATGAAACTCATTTAAAATTTACTTAATTGACACTACTCAGGACCATAGAGTTTAACAGCTGTGTGTCACTGAGATATCTTATGTTGCTTTAACCTTTTAGACAAAATCTATTTGAAAGACCTAGAGGAATGAGACCCATGACTTTGTTTCTTCTTGTGTCTCCATCCTTCTCATCCTCCCAGCACCAAGAGCAGCACTCCAAATACAGTAGATGCTTAGTAAATGAATTACCAAGTGATTGGGCACTACCACCAAATGAAGTGCTCGTGAACAGATTTGGAATACTCATTTCCACGTCTCGCTCACATTTAGCTTCTTGAATGCTCATTTCCTAAGAAGCTCCGAACTTCTTATGGTTAATGAACTGAAGCACCCGTTCCTGATTCCTTTCTCTGTGAAGGAGCTATGTGGGTTTTCTTTTTAATCAACTGGATTATTTTGTCTTGTAAAGTATGGTTTATCAGAATAAATAATATGCTCCTTGTAAAAAAAAAAAAAAAAAAAAAAAAAAATTTACTTAATTAATCCATCTCTTCCATCTCTAGGATTACTAACAAATGAGAAAAGGGCCTTTATTTACCTTTCTTCCCTATTTACCTGACAGGACATGATTTAATAGTTGAGTTCCAATTCTAAACTCATGTGAAGAATGAGCCTCTTTCCTGATCAGTACAAATGAAGTCATTGTTATCCATTAGGGTGAAACCCAGTGCTTATTTCTAGTTGTAGCTGCTAAAGAATCTTTCAGAAAGTCTTTTAAAATATTATCAAATTGCAAGTATAAAAACACTGTCATTATTGAGGAAACTGGATAAAGAATTGTTTAGGTAAATTGTCATGTAGGAGTTTTTTGTTTTTTGTTTTTTTAAAGATTTTATTTATTTGACAGAGAGAGAGAGATCACAAGTAGGCAGAGAGGCAGGCAGAGAAGGGGGTGGGAGTAGGCTCCTTGCTGAGCAGAGAACACGTTGTGGGGCTGGATCCCAGGACCCTAAGATCATTATCTGAGTCAAACGCTGAGGATTAACCCACTGAGCCACCCAGGCGCCCCCATGTAGGAGTTTTGAGAGGTGGTGATTACTTTGGCAATATATATAAAGTTGTACTATGACAGTTTTCTAAAGAGTAGATCAAAATTCATTTTGCACATTTTTTTTGAAATGGAAATTGTAATTAATGTGATAAACTCTAAAGAATTGACGCCAACTGCAGCATTTAGTTTGAGCTCTGTTTAATTTAGCAAAATACGTTTTTTTATTTCAATTTCTGTATCATAGTTATTCCCTCAAATTCATTCTTCCTTTCTTCCATACTAACAGAAGTATTTGACTCTGTGGGTGCCCAGAATAAAGACCACATTTCCCAGCCTCCCTTGCAGCCAGGGTGGTCACAGACTATACTTTGAGGTCGGGTTTTTAAAGGAGGCTTTGGCTGCCCGCTACCCTCCCTTCCCTCCTTTCCCCTCATTTCAGTTAATTGTTATATGAGCATTAAGAAGCCATCTTGAATCTTGCTGATGTGACCAATATATTGGGAATAATAGAGCATCCATAAATGAACCTGATCTCTGGACATCCTCAAATCCTGGCTCGACTCTATTCTAACAGAAGATGGAACTGGAGAGGCAGACAAAGGCCAGATCATATATTCCTCATTATGTGAAGCCATTGGAGGATTTTTAAGCAGGAGAGTGAAATGATCAGGTTTTGCTCTAGGAGGATCAGACAGTGAAAAAGAGAAAGAATAGAATGAGGTTGCAAATGGTAGGAATGGGCGGAATCAGGGTCTTACCTGAAGGAGGCCTAAACCAAGGAGCTGTACTGGGGATGAAAAGTAGCTTGTCTTAGAATTACTGAAGGGACAGTAGTGTTTCACTTTAGATCTGAAAAGTTTTATAGATTAAAATATTCAGTGTGACTTTTGAGGCTTTATTTTAAAAGTGAAACACATGAAAGAAGTTTCTCTTTCATTTGCTTGTGTATGGATGAAAGGTCATTAAACTTCAGGCTTTCCTGGGCTCTGAGATACAAGCCTCATCTTGTTCCATGCATTCTTCCCCTGGCTCCCTGCTTTGGGCACAATGCCTCCCCGTGCCACCCCCCCCCCCCCCATCTTTTTTAGTCGCATATATATTCTGAGTTCCCTCTTACCACAGGGGCTTTTCATGTGTTTTCTTCTCTCTCTGGCAGGTTTCCCCCCCTTAACCTCCTGCCTTTCACCTAATTTGTACCTATTCCTTATTCAGATTTCAGCTCACTGACCCTTCTGCAGTGAACTTTTCCTGATCTCCCAGACCGTGTGAGCTCCTTTTTTGTGTGCTCCTACAGCAGCATAGTTTTCCCCTTCAGAAAATTTATCACAGTTGTAGTTTTAATTTTACTTAAACTCTGTAAGGGCAGAGCCCGTCTGGTTTTGTTCACAATTATGTTCCTAATGTTGCACAGAGCATCTGTCAGGTAGTAGGTACTCAAGAAGTTTTGAGTTTGGTTCAGACAAACCTAGTTTCAAATCACAACTCCAGTCTTCTTGGTGTGACCTTAAGAAGTTACTTAATACTGAAACCTCAATTTCTTTATCTGTAAAGTGGGATTATTGCTTAGGTTTTACTATTGCCATGAGATTAATGGCAATTAACATTTGTGAAACATTTAGTAAGCATCAGACCCTTAGCACTGGGCACCTAAATTAAGTAGATAGAAACTACTGTTATTACTATTGTTATTATTATTATATCCAAAAAATCAGCATGAATCTCTTTTTGGAAACTTGGTTGAGTTCATGAGGGCATCGATGTTGAAAGTTCTGCTGCATTATGTTTATAAAATTTTGCAGTAAACCAGTATAAGCTGGTATTTGCTTAATAGGCTGTTCAAAGTCACACTGCCTTATCTATTATTTATTTTGGTTTTGGCTTTTTTTTTCTTCCTCACTTCGATAATGCACATTACCAAGTTGCAGGCACTTGTATTTATCTTTTATTAGTGGTTTGATGCCTGCTATCCTTTTGATGTAATGCAAACACCTGAAGTGTATCAACATTAGTAATAACCTTAGAATTGCTTGGCATATATATACCCTATCTTCCCTGATTGGAATTTTCAAGTCTTGTTACATTTTAAAGACTACCTGTTATTTTAGTTGCTAACATTTCTCCCCCGGTAGAACATAGTGCTCAAAGGAAAGAGTTTTGTTTTATTTATTGAAACAAAAACAAATGTTTGCTTTGGAGCCATTAGGATAGAGATTTTGCACAATTTTCCACTGGACAGCTGGTGCTACTGTACCTTCTCTTGTTTCCTATTGGCCAAGCATTCCCAGGAACATCTGTGACTGGTAGAGGGATTAGCAAAAACATTTATCTAATTTGGGTAATTAATCAGTTTATAAATAAAAAATTAGCCTGGGATAATCTTGTTAAATTTTGAATAGTGACCGATCAAATGATCATGGTTACTCATCTTTGGAATACTAATGACTTTTAGACAAAATCATAGGGATCTGAAAGCATGGAGAGTGTTCTCACTCCTGCTTCTTGGATATAGCTAATGAACAAAAATAGGCAGGCTCTAGGTTTCTTTTAGTTATGCCATAAAAGGAGATTTTACTATAACTGGAATCTTAGTATATATATCACACAAACTTGAAGAATCCTTGTAAATAAAAGCATTAAAGAAAAACACTGAACCCCCCCCCCCATAAACTCTTTTTTGAAAGTTTCTCTCTGACGCTTCCTTTGAGCTCACATTAATTCCTGACGTTGCAGTTTATCCCAGTTTGCTATTTCTAGTCCTACTGGAGTAATGGGATAAGAGCTCCAAACATGTCACATTCCTTGTTATGACAGGACTGGTGAATCTGAAAACCCTCTATGAATCAGGGTGCAAGAAACAGAAAACCCAACTGGAACAATGGTCAGCAAGGAGCACTTTGTAATCAAAGTAACCAAAGCGTGTAGGCATAGCATTGTTATAAACTCTATCCCTTGATTCTGTTTTTTTTTGTTTTTGTTTTTTTAAGATTTTATTTATTTGTTTGACAGAGAGAGACACAGAGAAAGAGGGAACACAAGCAGGAGGAGTGGGAGAGGGAGAAGCAGGCTTCCCCCTGAGCAGGGAGCCTGATGCGGGGCTCGATCCCATGACCCTGGGATCATGACCCAAGATGCTTAAGGACTGAGCTACCCAGGTTCCCCTTTATTCTTGAACTAATGAGTGTTAGTTCCACCCTCAGGCAAGCTTCCGCCTATGGTGAGCTTGTATGCTAGCGGCTTCTGCCTTACAGTACCCTATCCTCTTACCCCCAGAGCTGAAAAGAGTGCCTCCTTTCCTCAGACCCCAGCAGTATGGCAATTACCACTGTTGCTTGACGGGGATAGTGATCCCATTTTCGGCCAAACACTGTGGCTAGGGAAGGAGATGCTAGTGCTTCCAGAGATGACATCGTTATGCCCTGAGTGGGAGAAGAGCCCTTCTCCATTATTCTGTCAGGGTTCTGTTGCCAGAGAAAGGCAATGGACAACTGGATGGAAAGGCAAAGACAACACGTGCCCCCCACAGCCAAATAGGATTACCCCTTAACCTCCAGGAAACTATATCTCCTATGTCCTCACAATCAGGTTTTCAAATGTGAAACCTTTAATTACCTTTTGTGCTTGTAGAAGACTGTTCTCTTTCCAGCTTACTACTTTTGGGCTTTTTATATTAGTATTTCAGGTGGAGTTTACTTCCTGATGAAGAGAATTATCTGAATACTTTTACATGCTGTAGTAAAGCGTCAAGTCTGGTCCAGTCCATACTTTTGTGGGCACCAGCTCTTGGAGGAAAGGACTTTGAGGAAATCTAAGGGTGGGGGTCATGGTGAGGGGTCAGAGGTAAGGCAGCAATGTATTGCACCAAGATAATACCCCAATATTGTTGCTATGAAGTAAAAACAAAAAAGTTTATGAAACAGACTTTTTCAAAATAAGCACATTATTCATAAGCTCCTGAATAAACATGCTTTGATATATGAATGTCATCCATGAAAGTATATACATGAGAATCTCTATTTCTTACAGTAAATTTTATTGTGAATGTAGTTCCTTTTAATGTAGATAGCTGTTGTTTAGGCACAGGTAGCTTGTCCACTTTGTGGAGTAATTGTGGCAGCTTATGTGCATACAGTGTACATGATTAATTATTATGATGCACATGTATACAGAGCAGGGTGGGATGTAGCAGGATTTAAAATACAGATTCTGAAATAAAAGATCATTATTTTAGATCTCAAAAATTAGAAAATTTTGTTGTGAAAATAGTTTTAATTAAAAATTCCCTCGTAAAAACAAATGTATTTTGTGCCGGAGCCAGATATGAATTATGATTCCTAATTAATATGTAATATTGAAATGTGATATTTGTGTAACCTTTTCAGAAATGGCACAGTAAATTCTTCTAACTCTGAAAAGTCAATGTCTTCAACTCATTTTTTTTTCCTATTTTAATATTTAAAACTTGGGTCTACTTTGAACTATTGAAGAAATCGGTTAGTTATGATATAATTATCTAGAAATCATTTAATTTCAAGGTTTGAAATCAAATCATTAAATAAATAGATGTTTGATAATGAGCTTTTAAAGGCAATGTGGATTTTGGAAAGAGCTGTTGAAGTACTAAGGTTTGAATTCTATTCTGCCCTGAAGAGGTTCTGAGAACTTGCACAGAGTATTTAATATCTGAATTCAGGTCCCCATCTTTAAATTGGAAGTATAAGTGTATGTGTCCTTTTTCAGTGGTTCTTTGGGGGTGTGAAATGATGTTATACTGTGTGAATGTTTGGAAAGCTATACTGGTACACGCTGGATGTTCAAAAAATTCATATATATTTTCTTTAAGTGATAAAGTCCTAAGGAATTCACCTAAATCTATTCACTAGCATGAGTTGAATCATATTACACATTTAAATATCAGTGGTTTCTTTTTCCAGATTTGCTATCATTTATTTATTTATTTATTTAAGATTTTATTTATTTATTTGACAGAGAGAGAGATCACAAGTAGGCAGAGAGGCAGGCAGAGAGAGAGAAGGAAGCAGGCTCCCTGTGGAGCAGAGAGCCTGATGCGGGGCTCGATCCCAGGATCCTGAGATCATGACCTGAGCCGAAGGCAGCGGCTTAATCCAGTGAGCCACCCAGGTGCCCAGATTTGCTATCATTTAAAAAGCCAGAAAAATGTTTCCCCTATTTAATGTTTCCCAGAAAATGTTTTCCCACTATTGTAGCAGTGATGTCAATAAAAAGAAAATTTTGAGTTAAGTACATAACCCAGTATTTTCTTGATTTTATTTTGTCTTTATTGATGAGGGAACATATTTGGAAAATAGAAATAATTTATTTTAGTTATGCACACATATATAATGCACATATATAAACTTATAACTAAAATAAATTATTTGTATGTATATATAAAACATGTATATATATGATTAAATATATTGTTTTAGGCAGCGTTTTTTTTTTTTTAATTTATTTGAGAGAGTGCAAGCAAGAGAGCAGAAGCATGGGGAGCAGCAGAGGGAGAGGGGAGAAACAGACTCCCCACCGAGCAGGGAGCCTGCTGTGTGGCTCCATCCCAGAACTCCAGTATCATGACCTGAGCTGAAGGCAGATGCTTAATGACTGAGCCACCCAGGTGCTCTCTGCCTTTTTTTTTTTTTTAAGGCTCAAGTAGTGTTTTTTTTTTTTTTTAATAATTAAAAAATTTTTTTAATAAACATATAATGTATTATTAGCCCCAGGGGTACACGTCTGTGAATTGCCAGGTTTACACACTTCACAGCACTCACCATAGCGCATACCCTCCCCAATGTCCATAACCCCACCACCCTCTCCCGATCCCCCAGCAACCCTCAGTTTGTTTTGTGAGATTAAGAGTCTCTTATGGTTTGTCTCCCTCCTGATCCCATCTTGTTTCATTTATTCTTTTCCTACCCCCCAAACCCCACCACGTTGCATCTCCACTTCCTCATATCAGGGAGATCATATGATAGTTGTCTTTCTCCGATTGACTTATTTCACCAAGCAGTGGTTTTTAAACTACTCTCCAAGTATCATCTGATTACAGTTCAACAGATCAGCCATGGTATTTGGCATGTCATTAAGGTATACTTTCTTTTTTTTTTTTTTTTAGATTTTTTATTTATTTATTTGACAGAGAGAGATCACAAGTAGGCAGAGAGGCAGGCAGAGAGAGAGGAGGAAGCAGGCTCCCCACGGAGCAGAGAGCCCGATGCGGGGCTCGATCCCAGGACCCCGAGATCATGACCTGAGCCGAAGGCAGCGGCTTAATCCACTGAGCCACCCAGGTGCCCCTAAGGTATACTTTCTTTATTACTTTTTTTTTTTAACGAGTCATGAGAGAGATGAGATAGGATTTAGGGTTTATTGATTGTTAAAAAAGACATCTGGCCAACTGTTTCTTCTAACTCCAGCATTCAGGGAACTTGAAAGGGTGAAATACCCAGCACAATTATGTGTGTAAATCAAGATATCCATAAATTAAAGGAAATGTAACGTTGAATGAGGGAAAATAAAACATTTCCTATCACATCCTTTCTTTTCCTGTTTTTAAATTCCAAGCCCTTTAAAGAAAATTCTGCTACTTAGCAGTTCTTTAGGCCCTGTTTGGAATGCTAATGAGCCTGGCCTAGTCTCAGCCCCAGCACTGCCAAGTTCTTGGAATTTAGATTTTCTCCAGTCATGGAGGGACTTTTGACTGATGTGTGAAAGGAGGGGAAGACTGAACATCCCTTGATGCTGTGCTTGGAAAAGGGGAGAATTGAAGAGGGTAGACACGGGGAAAGTGGGGAGATGGCTTTCTTCTATTCAGAGAGAATTCAGTGGTTTAGAATATTGAATAAGGCAGGGAACCAAAGAGATGTCTTTTCAGTCACTTAACGTTGAAATACAGGACACTGTGGGGAAAAAAAGCTATAAGGATTTTTGAAGACCTTTTACTGTAGGGACTATCCATCAGATTGCTTTGTAAGAGGAAACCGAGAAAGGAAGGGGGGAGGGTTCTCTCAGTAATGCGCAATCTTGGTCCAGAGTGACTCTCCTGCCATTCACAGACCTTCTTCTGACAGGACAAGACTAAAGGCCAAGGGGGACCATGAAGGTTTTTTATTCCTTATGATTCAGGATAATTTCTCCTCATCCTGGCAGAAGATGCCACGTCCTGCATGGATATGGTCTCTCATGACAAAGCCCTCAGTGTACAACCCAGAAACAACACACAGTTGAAGAATCATGTCTTTCTAATGGATGTATTTTTTTTCCATGTAATTTGTTGTTGTGCACAGCATTATAACTTAATGTGCA
Source organism: Meles meles (assembly GCF_922984935.1). Classification (NCBI taxonomy): domain Eukaryota; kingdom Metazoa; phylum Chordata; class Mammalia; order Carnivora; family Mustelidae; genus Meles; species Meles meles. The sequence goes on from NC_060072.1 coordinate 68,398,138, forward strand.
GATCTAGAGGAACTTTACAAAAAAAAAAGTTGAAAGCTGTGTTGGTTTGTGGGAGAGAGTGAATATATTAGTACATCTACAGGTGTTTCTTATCGCATGTCCCGTAAGATAGGGTGACCGTGGAGGTTTGTCTTTTCCTTCCTGGATTAGGAGTTGGGTTGGAATCAATCGGTTTGACAAAATAATTGGACCCGAAACACAGTTGCTTAAAAAGATGGTCTAAGGGGTGCCTGGGTGGCACAGCCGGTGAAGTGTTAGACTGTTGATTTTGGCTCAGGTCATGATCTCAAAGTCGTAAGATCAAGCCCCACTTTGGCCTTGGAGCTCAGGGCAGAGTCTACTTAGGAATCTCTCTTCCTTGCCCACTGCCCCTGCCTGCCATGTGCTCTAGCTCTCTCTCTCTCAAATAAGCAAATAAATCTTAAAAAAGTATTTTGGGTAAGTTTGAAGCTTGACATCATAGAAGAGAAAGAATGAGAGAAACAGATATAGGTAAATAAGAGCACGTGCTACCGGAAGATAGTAGCTGGTTTTATTCGTGGGGCAAAATGGCCGCTGGTGACATTGCTCTTCCCTCACCTCTTCTGGGAGGCAAGAGAGTCATACCCGATGGAAGGGGGTTGGGAAATCTTACCAACATGTCAGGTGACATTGTCTAAGCCTAGGGAGACATCTTTGAAGAGAGAAGGTAGTGTGTAGCTGGTAAATAGGAATCAATGAATTATTTGGGAAAATCACTGTAGGCGTTTGATTACTTGGTCTTTAGTTTCACTCCCAGGAATGGCAGGAGGTTGAGAAAGAAGTTGTTTCACCTTGAAAAGGAATCTGCTTTTGGTAGTTTCAGAGTAGGAAAAGCCATAATGAAAGCCACCAAATCACATTCTTAGAGGAAGCTTTTGTGAGAAAATAATTATAATGAATCAGCTGCTACGAAAACATATCCAAGAGACCGTTTTTGGGTAAGAGAAAGCAGTGACCCTTCTTCCTGTGTATGTTTTTCTTTTTCTTTCTTTCCTTTTTTTTTTTTTAAACCAAATAGAAATCTGATCAATATCAGTTTAGTTGAAAACCATTTTGCAGATGAAACCTTTTGGGTTCTGGAAATACAACTGTGAAACAGATAGCCTGTATATATGCTTCAAAAGGAATTAGAAAGTGGGTACTGAGATACTCCCAAACATTCAGATGATGGGCAGACTGCAGAAGATGATACCTTTCTTGAGCTTGTCTTTGTAAAATTATTTCCCTCTGATTTAAAATTCTACAGATGGAGCTTATAACTTCAAGAAAAGCTTCTCTAATGTTAATTTCCCCTGTAACTTTTTAGAATTATTGACATTTTGCATTTTGCAACTTGATTGCTCTTTGGTTCTATCAAATTATAAGAAAAAGATGTTCAAATTCAAATTAAGTTGCTAAGGAAAAAAACAAAGTTGCCTATTGATGATAGCGATGTTTGTAAGCTGGGCCCTTTAAAACTTCATGGTAGGGGGACATCCTCCTTTTGAAGAGTTATTTCTTTGCTTCCCATTAGTTTTTTAAAAAAATCATTGAACTCTATATTGGCCACAAATAGCATCGTAAGGAGAGAAGACTGTATATAATCTACAGGAGAGGGTCTAAATCCTCTTCTCTCTTCAGCTTTTAAAGTGCTAATATTTGAGACACTTTCCAGCTTATTAGGCATTAAGACAATCAGCTATTAGCTATTAGTTTTATTTCTATAGAAAAAGAATTATTAAAGGAGTTAGCCTCAAAATATATTTTAAAAGAGAGTGAGGTTTCTGTCACATGCCTGTTCTGTAAAGTGTCTTCTCTGAACAAAACTGTGCTAACCTTAAGGGATGAAAATGTCCATAAAAACTTTGAGATGTCTGGATTCTAAGGTATGTTTGTGTTCTAAGGGTTTTCCTTATGTCACTTTGAGACTGAGGAAATTCAAACAAGTATATAAAAACACAAGAGTTTATGTGCATTTGTTGGTGTTCTAGACTCCCTGAAGATCAGCTATTGGATCCAAGCTTGGGAGTGCTTGTGCTAATGTGTACTAATAGCTCTTCATGAAGCTGGAAGCTTTGGGTTTGATTTGTATTGCACTCTGTTGTTTCCTCAGTGCCTAGCACAGTGTCTGGCTTGTAATCAATGAGTATTAGTTGAATAAAATGGACATATTTTATTTTGGACATATTTGGTATGTGGTTCATATAATCTGGATCTTTTGGTTGCTTATACTTTACCAATTCTGTATTCTATAGGACCTTTGTTTACTTCTTTTGCAAGGGATAGAAACCCAAGTAGTTTAAGCACAATAGGAGCTTTTTGGTTTGCATTACTGGGGAGTCCAAGAAGGGGTTCTGCCTTCTGGTTCAGTTGGGACCAAGGGTTCACTTGAGGGGACCAAGGGTTCAGTTGAGGAGACTAAGATTTTGTCTTTCTCTTTTTTTAACTTCTGTCCTTCTTGTAGGACTTATTCTCTGGAAGACTTTTTCCACACATGGTGAGGAAAAATGATTTCTGGCAGTTCTATGCCTACACTTTCTCTCATAATGCTTGATTTTAGAGGGAGATAGAGCCCTCCCTTTTCCTTTCTTGTTCATATCTGCTTCTGTAGAGGCACTTGGGCCCTGCTGGGGCTGTGTTCTTTCCTTTGGACCAAGCACTGTTGTCTGGTGTAATGGGAGAGAGAGGGGGGCCGGCTAGGTTTCATACCCTCCCTTGAGTTGTGGAGGGATCCCATTGCTTCTTAACCATGCCATCTTAAGAGTTATTCGGTGGGAGGGGCATGGGTGGCTCAGTCGCTTAGCGTCTGCATTTGGCTCAGGTCATGATCCCAGAGTCCTGGGATCGAGTCCCACATCAGGCTCCCTGCTCCGCGGGAAGCCTGCTTCTCCCTCTCTCACTCCCTCTGCTGTATTCCCTCTCTCGCCGTGTCTCTCTCTGTCAAATAAATAAATAAAATATTAAAAAAAGAAAAAAAAAGAGTTATTTGGTGGGGAAGGGAAGTTTCTATAAGAAGCAGGAGAAAACATAACAGATGTCCAAGACACATTTCATATGTGATAGTTTAATTAAGGTTGATATTGTGGTCTTAGGATGTCAGTGGATCCATTGAGTGTCCCTTACCGAGCAACTGGTTTTCTGGATATTATCATTAGAGACACATAGGTCCTCAATGGAAGGACTTGCATCTTGCAGAATTTTTGAGGATTAAGAGAATAAATACCAACATTTGTGCAAAGGGAGGAAGAAATAGGAGAGCATTATAGGAATCTTGTGAAACCTATCATAAAGCTGCTTTCTTCAGACTGTAGAGGCAGTAATTTGGATTTACTGAATGTGATGTCAAGTCTGGCTTTAGCTTTTCACTTGCCCTGTGGTATCTCCAGCAGAATGTTGGTGTGGGCTGAGTGTATTGTCCTTGACAGGGCTCGTAAATGGAACCAGAGCAGGTTGACTTTGGTTGGGGAAGAAAGTACTTTGGAATGTATGGGGATTGTTGAAACAACTTTCTGTGTGCTTTACTAAAGGAGAAAACACTCCATATTGATGACCAAGATTCCAAATGACTGCAATTTCAATTATTCTTGAAGATCTATTTCACTGGATATTGGTTTTCTAATAATTCATATATTTTTTTCTTTAAAAAGAAGAGGAGTATTTTTGTAATAATTATCATGAAGGTTTTAGAATAACACTTAAGATTCAAATACATCCAAAACCCTAAGATATATTTGGATAAGTTAAGATGACTTACTATTTAAAGACATAATGCTCGTAATTTTCTGTTTGGTTCATTGTGGACTCATGCTGAGCAGGGGACTATCAGTTCTGTGATAGAGTGCTAACTTTTATTTTTATTTATTTATTTTTTAAAAGATTTTGTTTATTTATTTGACAGACAGAAATCGTAAGGAGGCAGAGAGTCAGGCAGAGAGAGAGGGAGAAGCATCAGGGAGCCCAATGTGGGGCTCCATCCCAGGACTCTGGGATCATGACCCGAGCCGAAGGCAGAGGCTTTAAATCATTGAACCACCCAGGCGCCCCTAGAGTGCTAACTTTTAAAACTTTGATTTTTAACATGTTCAGATTGTCATCCTGACCTGTTTTTCAGGTTCAGTAACTAAATGTGAACTTACGTGGACTCTTTCCACACTGTTATTGTTACTATTTTTCTTGAAGTCTTAATTAAAATATTCGGTTAGAATCTCATGTGATACCTGACACATAGTGGGTGGTCAGTTGTATTTGTATAATGAAATGATGAGTGAGTATAAATTAGTGTGTATCAGTGTGCCTCATGAGCAGCGGGTCTATGTCATTTTCCTCTTAAATATATTTGAATAATATTTCCCACCAAGAAGTTGAGTAAATTTAGGTTTACTAAATTAAATAAGTAATTGTTATGTGCTTTCTCTGTGCCTGGCATTGCTTAGTTTTTTGGCTTTGAAGTACTTAACTGCACCTTATTTATGGTAAATACTATATTGCATGTATAATTCCACCATAAAACCAGTATGATAACCCTGAAAGAGAGAATAACTATTCACATCTCTTTTGAATTTCCCTGCTCTTCTTTTCAGTTAGGGTGTTGATTGTATGGAACACATTTATGGATGTGTTTTCTCACTTGGATGGCTGTGCTAGTCTCTAAAGTAGTATCTTCCTCATTCCCACCAGTCTGCTCTCAGCTTGGCCACCAGAGAGATCTTTCCAGAAATAAGCCAGGTCATGCTGACCTTTCTCTGCTCCTTCCAGTGGCTCCTATCTCACTTGGAATAAAAGCCGGGGTGTTTACGATGACCCAGGAAGCATTTAGGATGTGGCCTTTGAATCCTTGACCTCTCTGACCTCCATAGCAGTAGCTTACCTTCTTCCTCACTGTTTTCAGCCATGATGTCTTCCTTGTAGGCCCTCGAATATGCCAAACATGCTCCCACTGGAGGGTCTGCACTGGCTGTTTTCTCTGCCTGGAATGCAGATATCTTCCTCAGGACCTTTAAGTCTTTTAGCATGTTTTATGTTTCTTCTTTTTCTATTGATTTATCCCCTAGCACACTGTAGAATTTATGGATTTATTATTGTTTATTATTTGTCTACTCCCTGCTACCCCCTGCAAGAGTGAGTGTTGGTTTTATTTGCTCTTAGAATGATGCCGTGCACATAGTAACTGCTCAGTAAATGTTTGTGGAATGAATTTCCCGAAAAAGAGATTTAAATAAATTTTTTTCTAAAGTGATTACCTTATTGGTTAACTTCTTTCAGCAATTAAGGGTAATAATAAATAGTAATGATGATGAATATTATGATAGTTAATAATTACTGAGTATGTGCTTTGTGCTAGGCATTTGTAATCAATAATATTCATGATGATGATGGCTAACCTTTAGTTAATGTTAACTTTGGACCAGGTATTTTGCATTATCAGATTAGTTAATTTTCAAATCAACTCTACAAAGTTAATACTAGTATGATCTGAATTTTATAATTAGGCCAGAGAAATAACATTCCAATAAACATATTCAGTATAAAATTGATACAATTGTGATATTAGAATCTTAAAAGGAAACATATATTGTTAAATTATTATTATCCAATTTTTGTACTGTTCTAGCAGAACTCTGTATGTCTCTTAGGGAACTTTTATGTGTGGTTATGATGATCACTGTGTGAAGAACTAGTATTAGGATTAAGAGTGTCCTTGCATTTAGAGATAAATTCATTACCTAATATTAAATACAGCATCTAACTTAGGAGTACTACTATTTCTGTCTGCAAGAATTAGATTTTTTTTTTTTTTTTTGGCCTGGCCTAGAAACAAGGGAAATAATTCAACACATGCATGCGTAGGTTTCTTCAGTTGTCAGACTTTTCTGCTTATTTTTGTTTATCTTTGATTTTACCCTCGGTTGGCTCTGCTTTCAGAGGTCATGGGTGTTGCTTTATTTTCAGGTTAGAATTCATTTACCCCCTCCCACGAGGTCTTTGCTTTTTAATTAAAAAACTCCAGAAGGGGGTGCCTGGGTGGCTCAGTGGGTTAAGCCTCTGCCTTCGGCTCAGGTCATGATCTCAGGGTCCTGGGATTGAGCCCCGCATCCGGCTCTCTGCTCAGTGGGGAGCCTGCTTCCCCCTCTCTCTGCCTGTCTCTCTGCCTACTTGTGATCTCTGTCAAATAAACAAATAAAATATTGAAAAAAAAAAGAAAAACACTCCAGAAGAGGATATATCTCTCATTTCAGCCACAATTAGACCCTTGCCAATAACATACTTATGTCTGGGATTATTTTCTTCCTGCACAGAAAAGGCTTAAAAGGGGGTCTTATGCCCATTGATTCTATCCCTCCCAATTATAAGTGTGACATTAAAATGACAACTGTGTTGTTGTTGTTGTTTTAACTCCTGTTTATTCACATTTAGCCACTGTTAATTAAATGTTGGAAGCTGTTTCTGGGAGGTTTTTTTTAAGAGTTTTGAGCTCTTCCCTTTCCTGGTAGTTCTTAGAAATGTCCCAGGTCCTTATTGACTCAAAACAAGAGTCATCTGCTTGTAATTTTAACAAAGAAGTTGTTATACCTTTCAACTTTCTGGAAAAGAAAAAAAAAATCCAGGTTCTCATGCTAGAATAATTGTGGGAATTGGTCTATAGCTGCCAGAGGTTTTTCTGGCCAGGGAACTTCTCTTGCCAACTATTTCTTCCTAGGTATGTTTCTCTTTTATGTGTAATTAGCCAGGAAGTGGTAGATGATTCTCATTTTCATCTCCTTTTGGAGAAGGTAGCATACTTAAAGGAACGGGGAAGAGGCATGTCCTTACAGCTATAAAACTTAATCACCAATAGCATTGTGTTCTGAAGATTTCCAAAGAAGGAAGTATTTTTGGCTAACTTATGTTCTGCTTTGCCTAGGAGTCCTTAGTGATTGGCTTACTCTTTGAGGTCTCTTTTAGCCATTCCCTTCTAGAATGTGTAGTTAAACGTTACTATATGATTTGCTGAGCGGATGAGCCAGGGATGAACAGTTAGTTGTATCATCATCACATATTTATTTTATCTTTCCTGCCTATGATCTTTCTGCTATTTCATCATCAACCTCATTTTGTCTTTTGCAATTTGGTTTCTTGACCTTCCTGATCCACTCATTCAATTCATACAGGAATGAAGTACCCATTCATTCATTCAGTTATTTTTTGTGTACTGACTGCATGCTGGTCACCATGCTACATAGTGAGGGTATAAAGATTAAAAATACACTGCTTCAGAGAGCACCTGGCTGGCTCAGTTGGAAGAGCGTGAAACTCTTGATCTTGGGTTTAGGGTTTGAGCCCCATGTTGGGTGTAGAGATTACTTACATAACTAACTAACTAAATAAATGTAAAAAAAATATACTCTTCTGCAGTCCTCAAGGAAGGTCTAAATGACTAAAAGCAGTAGAAGTCTGGGGCAGGGTAGGTGTCTATACTTGGAAGAAACGAGTGTCACTAGGGTGAGTTTTCCATTTTATGACTTTTTTCCCCTGAGAACACCTCCAATTGGTGCCAAATTGGTTTAAGTGGCAAAAACTCAGACAGGAATGCCAGTCTGGTAGGAGTAAGCCTCTGGACCTGAACCTTTGCCCTGTGAGTCACTTTTCCTAGTGCCAATGATTTTCTAGCTCTTGGCAGATGATTGCAAACTGATAGTAGTTAAGGTCAACTCAGCATCACTAAATAATTGATCTCAACTGATAGAGAGATGCTCATTCATTTCTGGAGGAAGGCATTTTGCAAATGCTTTTGATTTTTATGAAAACAGTAATAGGCGGACTAGGAGAAAATGCTGCACAAACTGACTTGGAGCATTCCTGGATTCCAAGAGGTCAAGGAGGCAGGGGAGAGAGAATCAAGAAAAGGAAGTTATCAGATGCAGAAGAAAGATCCGAGAAGAAAAAGCCATGATTTCTTTCTTTAGCTGGATTAGGGCTTTAAGTTTTCAAAATATATGGACAAATTCTCTCTGAACTCTTAGGCAGTTACATATTTCTGTTTGAAAGGCACCATGTAATTTACTGTCTCCCCATCTTCCCCCCACTCCCCGTATCATCAGCATCTATGCTCTGAAGGTAATTGCTTCACAAAATGATGGCTTCCTACAGTGATTTCTAAAAAGGATCATATATGCAAGACATCATTGCCTTTGGAGTCCACATGACACCGCCCTTTCTAAAAGGTCTTTAAGTCACTCACATGAAGGGATAGCAGTGATCAAAAAATTTAAACACAAGGATTCATCCAGTCTTTTTAGGAGTTTCCACGCAGTAGTACTCCAACATTGAGAGTTTATGCTGTGAGTTAAATGTGATTTAAATTGATTTGGTCTTTCATGGAAAAATAACTGTAGACATTTTCAAGACCTAAGAGCAAGGACAATGTCAACTTTGGAAGGAACCAGTTTTAGAAATATTAGCAGTAGCAAACATACTTCAATATGGAATTAAGCATACTTTTAATGTTTAAGCTTAAAATATTTGTGTTAGTAAAAAATGTTACTGTAGTAAGGCATATAAAAGAAGAAAATAAAAAAAAAGAAGATACTGTTTTATTTTGTTTGTTTAACTTTTAGAAACCACACATTTCATTTTCTTTTTTTTTAAAGGAGAACATTAGCTTTTTTGTTTTTTTAAGATTTTATGTATTTATTTGAGAGAGAGAGAGAGAGCGCTCACAATCAAGGAGAGTAACTGGCAGAGCTAGAGAGAGAAGTAGACGCCTCTCTGAGCAGAGGGAACCTGATGTGGGACTTGATCCCAGGACCCTGGGATCATGTCCTGAGCTGAAGGCAGACACTTAACTGACTGAGCCACCCAGGGGCCCAAAACCACATGTTTCAAATGGCAAACGAAAGTGAAATTAATTCTTCTTGTCATTATAGACAGGCAAAACAGGAATATAGCGATGAGTGAATTTGGTATGTTGCATCTGTTTTGCGTTTATAAAGTAGAACACTTTTTGGCAGAAAGTTTTGAAAGTGTTTATTTCCCTCTTTATGGGATTTGAATTGCTTATGGCTTTGGCAGGGATATGTTTGAGAGACCTATCAGTTATAAGGTATGAAATTGGACATCTGAAGAATTTTCTGTTTAGTTACTCTGAATTATGAGACAAATTACTAGGCATATAAACAAGAATCTATAGGCTTGAGATTGGTTCCTTACTTGGGCAACTTGAGTCCTGTAAGTACAAAATGTCCATACTACTAAATGGCAAGATCTTAAGATCTTTTTTTTTTTTTTTTTTAAGATTTTATTTACTTATTTGACAGAGAGAGACACAGTGAGAGAGGGAATACAAGCAGGGGAAGTGAGAGAGGGAGAAGCAGGCTTCCCGGGGCTCAATGCTGGGCTCGATTGGGAGCTTGATCCCAGAACCCTGGGATCATGCCCTGAGCCGAAGGCAGATACTTAATGACTGAGCCAGCCAGGCGCCCCAAGATCTTAAGATCTTTTGACACTATGCTCTAAGATAATGGTGAGTGAACCGAACAAAATCACGTACTCATACTTTGCTTGGAATGATAAAATAATACATCAATTTAAAACCATTGATACTAAACAGTTAAACATTCACTCTACACTGAAAATATTATACATGTCAGAGTTTGCTGTTGAGGAATGATACCACAGGCCAGGTTTCATTACAAAATAGGAGAAGTGAAAAAAAAATACAGAAAGAGAAGGAACTTGGGAGATCACAACTATCCCATTTAAGAAATAAGGCACAGAGAGGTTAAAGGACCAGTGTAGACACAGCTGATTTTGTAGTGGAATAAAACTTAGGGTTTTTTGGTTTTTTTTTCCTTCTGCTCTAGTGCTGCTTCTAAATGAAAGGAAAAGAGGGAGGTGAATATGTGCCAGCGTTGTGGGGGCTGTAGGGTGGCAGTTGGTGGGGACGTGTGGGGAGGAGGGATAGTTTAGGTAAGATGCCAGAGGGTTGTAGAATTTATGAGAAATTTTATATGGCCAACAGAGTGAACCCAGATTTGGGGATAAAGTTATTTGTGGTCAAGTTCTGGGAGAACTTTGAGGGCAATTCCTTTCTCCTCCTCCTCCTCCTCTCTCTTCTCCTCCTCCTCCTCTTCTTCCTCCTCTTCCTCTTCCTCCTCCTCCTCCTCCTTTTTTTGAAGATTTTACTTATTTATTTGTTAGAGAGAGGGAGAGAGTGAGAGAGTGAGTAAACACAAAGAGGGGGAAGAGCAAGCAGAGGGAGAAGCTGGCTCACCACCGAGCAAGGAGCCTGATGTGGAACTCAGATCATGACCTGAGCATTCATTCCATCCTGCTTATGAACCTAGCTACAATCCTAACCCCCTTTCTTAGTACACATTTTTGATAATACCCATGGTGGATTCCACACTTTTTCTTTCCCCCTAAATTCATTTCATTTAAATGTGCTTCAGAGTCATTTCATTAGAAGTGAACTGTTATCACTTAATGGTATGAGGATCCAGGTACACACAGTGGGAAACCGCAGGAAAATAGTATACTTATTTTATGAAGTATTCACACTGGAAATAGTTTCTGAAGGAAAGAGGTAAAGTTGTTAACTCTAAAAAAAATAAGTTATTTTATCAGCAAAACTGGTTTATCTGGGGATAACAGAGAATTGCCAATTTGGGTCAGGCAAGCTGTGGCAAAACCATAGGCAAGTCCAGCAAACAAAGGGGAGAACCGTCGTTTTATGGAGAAGGAGGAAGAAGTAGGGAGGGGTTGTTTTGAATGAAAGTCTATTGGAGGGGGTGTCTGGGTGGCTCAGTGGGTTAAAGCCTCTGCCTTCGGCTTGGGTCGTGATCCCAGGGTCCTGGGATCGAGTTCCGCATCAGGCTCTCTGCTCAGTGGGGAGCCTGCTTATTTCTCTGCCTGCCTCTCTGCCTACTTGTGATCTCTGTCTGTCAAATAAATAAATAAAGTCTTCAAAAAAAAAAAAAAGAAAGAAAGTCTATTGGAGAAAATTATGAGTCCAGGTTCATGATAATTTCTTAATGGCTGAGTTTCAAGGGTGGTTGACTTCTTATAGGAGATGCAGTGTGTACAACTTTTCTTGTTGGGTCCTGTAATTAATGATTATTCCTATCGATGGTTTTTTTGGTTGGGGTCTATAATTGACAATTCTTCATGTAATTGACCTCGAGTGGTATGGTTTCCCCTTCCAGTCTCCCCTTCTATTCTCCCTACTCCATTTTTGTAAGATTTCCCTTTATTCACATGACTAACATATTTTGCCTATTATGTGACATTTTCTTTGCATTTTGGGGAATAGTATGGGACTGGAGATCAAAGGATAATTTGCTTTCTTTTGGAAATCTTTAAAAAATCTATAGTAGCCATTTTTTTTGAAATCTTTAAAAAAATCTGATAGCCATGTATTTTTCTACACTAATTTATTTATATTTCATGCATATTTCTAAAATGCGGCTATTTAGTTTTGCTTCTTCAATATAAATGGAATTATATAGCACTTACTAGTTTGGGACTTGCTTCTTTTAAGCTCAGCTTTATGTCTTTGAGATTTTTTCATTGGGTTGAAAGGGACTATATGAGTTACACTTATTTAAACAGGCTATCTTGGCCTCCTTCAGGATTTGATATTTTTGATAATTTTCTGAAACACATCTGGATGGGAAGTGTTTCCCACCCTTCCTTATATCTACATTTAGGCAACTGTTTGTTGGTTCCAGTTATTTTTACTATTTATATGACTTACCAAAAATAACATTATTGACGTATTCAGTGATTCAAAAAGTCACCCATTCACTCAATTAATAATTATTTAGTATCTTCCATGTTTGAGGCCTAATGCTTAAAGTTGGGCATATTATGGTGAGCAAAACAGAAATAGTCTCTCTTGGAACTTATAATTCATAGCATTAGAGATTTATGTTTAAAAATTATGATGGAACATGATAAGTTTTATTAATAGAGGATAGCCTGGAATATACTGGGAATGCAGAGCAGGTATTCCCGATCGATTTAAGGAAGGAGAGGGATTTTAAAAAGATTTATTTATTTATTTTAGAGAGAGGGAGAGGGAGCAGGAAGGGCAGAAGGAGTGGGAGAGAGACTCTTTCATGATTCTCAGGAGAGAATCTCCCCAGGGAGTATGGAGCCCCACCTGGGGCTTGATCTCATGATTCTGAGATCATGACCAGAATCAAAAACGAGATTCTTGGGGCGCCTGGGTGGCTCAGTGGATTAAGCCGCTGCCTTCGGCTCAGGTCATGATCTCAGGGTCCTGGGATCGAGTCCCACATCGGGCTCTCTGCTCCGCAGGGAGCCTGCTTCCTCCTCTCTCTCTGCCTGCCTCTCTGCCTACTTGTGATCTCTCTGTCAAATGAATAAATAAAATCTTAAAAAAAAAAAAAAAAAAAAAAAAAAACGAGATTCTTGGTGAAGAGTCCCCTGTGGAGGAGTCATTGGAGGGTATATCTGAACTTACGCAGAGAGTCTAGAATCGTACTTAAGGGGGAGGTTGACACTTGGGGTGTATGAAAGGATGTTGAGCTCCTTGATAAATATCGTTATGAGAAAGAATTGGAGAGAAATCATCTTATTCATCCCAGAAAAAGAAAACTTAGTTTACATAGTTCTGGAGGAAAGAACTGGGATTGAAAAGGGAAAGTTATTTGGGAAGCAATTCTCATTTTATTCACTGACTCATTTATTCATGTAATAGATATTTAATATCTACTATAACTCATTCTCAAAGTTGCCAAAGATATAATAGTGAACAAGATGGATTCAGTTCCTGACTTCATGAAGCTGCAATTTATTGGAAGATTCAGACAATTAAGCAAGCAATTTAATGAAAATGTGATAAGTATAGTAAAGGGAAACACGGGGTGCTATTTCCCCTCCATATAAAACGCCTCTCAGATATTAGTACTCTCAGAAAGATGGTAAATGATGAATACTCTGACCTTGGAGATACTCACGAAGAGGCTATGGGGGTAATGAAAAAGTAGTGCCAATAAATATCATTAAAATCCTATTTAACTTTTAGCATCAATGATTGTCTATGTCTTTGTAATAGACTCACACTCCTCACTTTTTCCCCCCTTCCTAGCCCCATCTTTCCCTTTCTTCCATTCTCATTTGCAATTATTTAAGTCTTCATGAGGGAATGATTTTGTGATTTTCACAGATGTTTATCTATAATGAATAGGACTAATTCTTAGAACTGAAGTCATTCTTAGGTATTATGTTTTAATCTGGGGTATCATGTAATTGAGGATAGGCACAAGTATGTAAATGCACTGTGATCTGACATATAGCTTCATTTTACCCCTTCCTCCTGATGATTAACCCATGCAGGTAGGGACTCTTAGTAGGCATTATAGCATGATTCTGTATTTCTGGGGGAATGGGTAGGCACAAAGCACGAGTAGAATGTCAATGCTGCTTTTCATACAATTTTCTAAAAAGATTATTGTTTTTGATCATTTTTGATCATTATATTTTGAATTCTTAACATGTTTTAAATAATTAGAAAAGCTGCCTTTTAATTCATAGCTTTTAAGAAAAATTAAGTATTATGTTGTGACATTCTCAGGACTCTCTGAGCCCTTCGCACTCAGTGTTCTAGGCTGAAGCTGGATATTGTGGAGGTTTGGGTTTACTTTCTCTTGACCCAATGTGACTTCCTGTTTCTAAGAAAAACAGTTTTAAAGAGTTTTAAAAGGAATATCTTGCATGCTTGGCAACTCTTGTAAAACCACATGTTAGTAAACCAGTGTGAATGAAGTATATATGAAAAAAAAATCAAAGAACCATATTGCTCAGCCAAGTTAGCATTTTGTTTTGTAGAAATTGGACGCCATAGAAAAATTTGGTGATTTAGGAAGTGTCTGCTTTGGGTAACTGATAAATCAGGAACCAGAAGTTTCATTTTGATTTAGTTTGTCATCCTAATTCAGGGGGACATTTGATCACAAATTGGGGTTTACTCAGTGCTGAGTTGATGCACGATACTATTGATGATACTACTAGTGATGTTGGTTTTATGTTTTTGTTTGTTTGTGTTTTGATTTGTTGCAACTTGGGCACCTCCTTTCAAATGAATTCACAAATTTAGAACTAATTCACATAGATTTTTACAATATCCTGGAAAAAGATCCAGTTACTCCTGCCACTTACTCAGTGAAGAAAAAATGAATGTGTGTGAATAAGCTTTAGTAGTTAGATAATTCTCTTTGAATGGGAGGTTCATATCTCCTGGCTCTCAGGTCAGCGATTCAGCTCTTCTCTTGATATTGTCCTAGAAATTAGCTTCTAATGAATATTTTAATAAGAATTAAATATGTTTATATAACTATAAGGGTGATTTACTCATTTGATTAGTATTCATTGAGTACCTAGTCAGACATTCTTCTAGAAGCAGACCGTATGGTAAAGAATAAGTCAGGCAAGGTCCTTGATTTTTATTTAGCTATTAAAGACTTATTTAAAGACTTACTATGTGCCAGAAACTGTACTAGGTTCTTTAGAGATATTAAATCATGTAATTGTCCTAGCAATGCTATGAGGTAGGTATCTTTATTCTACAGGTGTAAAGAAGGAGGCTCAAAGTCACATAGCTAAGAAGCAGCTGACCCAGGGTTTGAATGAGGGATCAGAGCTCATTACCACTCACTTTACGGTCCCTCTATGATCTCCTGAGCTTACACATTCCTTGTTAAAAAACAAACAAACGAACAAACAAACAACCCCACCCCTCCGCCAAACACACACACATTCGGGAAAAAAAAAAAGGAAAATCAAAACTATGTAATCTGACTACTGTTAATATTTTGGTGTCTGTGTTCCATTCCTTATATGTGTATGTGTAGAGGGTGTGTGTGTGTGTGTGTGTGTGTGTGTGATATCTTATTGGTTTGCTACCAGTTATTTTCATAAACATATTATAAATATTCTGCAGGCCAGTACATTTTAAAAATAGACTTAAATAGCTTTACAGTATTCCGTCACTTGTTTATATCACGATTGGTTACTGGTTTCCTTCCACTTAGCAAAAATTTTCAGTTTCATAAACGCTGCTTCAATTAGTATCTTTATGACAAAATCTTATTACAAATTTATGATTGTTAAAAAGTTTCTTAGTGAAAAATGGTATTCATACTCTTAGTAAGTATGTATGTATACAGTAGCCACATGTGGTCTGTGCTTTCTGAACATGACGAAGTGATCAGTATCAATATGCTTTGTCTTCCAGGTTAGTGGATGACAGATGTGTGGTGCACCCGGAGGCGGGAGACCTCGCCAACCCTCCCAAGAAATTCAGAGGTAAGAAATACATATCTTTTTTTTTTTTCTTATGTGACGTAAGGGCATGAGATTATTTTTGTGTCTTAAAATAAGTCATGTTAAAAGTTTATTGAGTGTGGGGTCGCCTGGGTGACTCAGTGGGTTAAAGCCTCTGCCTTTGATCTCAGAGTCCTGAGATTGAGCCCAGCATGGGACTCTCTGCTTGGCAGGGATCCTGCTTCCTCCTCTCTCTCTCTCTGCCTGCTCTCTGCCTACTTGTTATCTCTGTCTGTCAAATAAATAAATAAAATCTTAAAAAAAAAACAACAACCTTATTCATTGTGAAACTTTCACATATAAATGTGTCCACTGAAAAGTCTTTCAAAAATTTCTTTGTTGTTTTTCTTCTTTTACACATTGAAGGATTTACAGGGAAAGAGTAGTTTCAATTTTTGTTTTGCTGGATGATAATCTATCTGTTGAAAGGAAATCTTGATAATGAACTCTGAAAGCCCACTTTCTAAATTAATAAATACAGCCAAATATTTATTTATGTATTCCTGGGGCAATTATGCTGTAAAGATTTGTGTTTCATTATCAGCTCTTTATCTTTGTAAAATCTTCAAGAGGGTGATAGCGATTTGTTCGCTTAGCTTTGAAAATGTCACTTTGGATGACATGCAATAATGAACAATTGTCTTAGAGTTCCTTTCTAAGTATAATTTTAGAGTTAACTTGATAATATCAATTGAGACATTGGCCATAATAGGAGACCGATTATAATTTGACTGTTAGGAAGGATTAAAGGAATCTGCAAAGAAACAAACTAAAACCAGCAATTAAAAGCCTGTTCAAATCAATTTCATAATTTGTTTGTACTTACAATAATACAAATAATTTTAATTAATTAATTTTTAAAAGATTCTATTCATTTATTTGATGCAGAGAGAGAGTACAAGCAGAGGGAGGGAGAGGAAGAAGCAGATTTCCCACTGAGCAGGGAGCCCAATGGAGGGCTTGATCCCAGAACCCTGGGATCACAACCTGAGCCTAAGGCAGATGCTTAACTGACTGAGCCATCCAGGCGTCCCAATAAAAATAATTTTAAAGCAGCATTCACTTTGAACACATGGTGGAAGCATTCCTTCTCATAATGGTGAAAAGCAATTTTAATGTGGGATAAAATTCCAGAGAGAGAAAGAAGGGATTCCCCAGGTCCCCAGGCCCAAGTCAGGCTGTGCTACTTCCTACATCAGGGAAGGGAAGTATTTTTCACATCTGGCAAATGTTTTCCTTGTTTCACTTCCCGTGATGGACACTTTCCCACCCAATTCTCATTATAAGAATATATATATTTCATTTTCTTCATACTCAGAACCTTGCGGAGAGAGTGACAAGCCCGATAAACATTTTTTGAGTTAAATCGGTCAATCTGAATGAGAACTCCCATTTTTTTCCTCCACGTGGAGAAATTAACATAAAACCGGCCGTGGGAGGTACACTGGCCATTGGAAGCACTGATGGAACCAGTCAGTAGGGACTCTCCCCTCACTCCGAGCATGTGAGGTATTCCCTCAAGGGTCCTCACTGAGGATGGACTCGCCATACAGTCACCCAGAAGGAGAGTCAGCGGTGCGACCAATGAGTAACTTGCAGTGTGGATGGAGCATTAACGATAAAAAGACAAGTTTCCAAGGCAAACAGGGACAACAAATCTGTCTCTGTACCAGGAAAAAGCATGGGGTTCAGGTTTTGACTGTGCGGCTCACTGGCTGTGTCATTTTAAGTAGGTCACCTAACCGCTTTGAGCCTCAAAGGGCATTTGTCGTTGGCTGGTGAGAGCAGGGATGGGTAATAACGAGAACAATGCACGGAGAACCACACGAGCTCTGTGGAGGCTGGAAACCTCTCCAGAGAATAAATGGGAAGTGTTTTAAATCATGATAGAAATGACAGTTTATTTATCATCGAAAGGCATAATGTATTTCCTTTTAACATATTTGACTCAGCTCTTACGTTATATTGTCTTCAAGGGCAGAATTCTGCTTTTTCCTTGTTTTCCAGGCATTGGCCCATGCTAGACATCCCAAAACTAACCGTTCAGTTCTTTTGGATGAGAGACCCGACTGTTCTCTGGGGTCACGGGATAGAACTTGGTTCTTCAGGGCCCCTCCACACCTCACCGCCACGAGGTGGGGCAGTCTTATTCCTCTGTCAGTCAGGGGAGAGGAATCTTTCAAAGATAACCTTCAGGGTGGGTGGCCACCTTTTTTCCTTTTCCTCTTTCCCAGCGAAGCGAATTGTTTTAAAGCATGAAGATCATTGAGGCAGCCCCATGGTAACACTCCGTTCCCAGCAGGTAATTATATACAGATGCTTGGTGTCATGTTTTTCGGCGGGCATTGATTCAAAGTATGAATCACTCAGGTGCTCCAACCCGCCCCTGGAAGGCTGGCTTTTCCTGTAATCTAATGCTTTCCGTCATTGTCCCTGCTAGGCTGCTCTGATTTTCTATGTCTTAGTTTAAGACTGAACCATTTTTCTTACTCCCTTCATTGTCAGAGAAGGAGGGTCCCTTTTTTTTAAAACTGGGGATTGAGGGTTTCCTTTTGTCTTTTTTTTCCCCCCAAGATTTAGTATTTTTTTTATTAATTATTTTTGTAGCATATAATATATTATTTGCCCCAGGGGTATAGGTCTGTAAATCGTCAGGCTTACACACTTCACAGCACTCACCTTGGCACATACCCTCCCCAATGTCCATAACCCAACCACCCTCTCCATACGGTTTCCTTTTATCTTAAAGCTCTGGCTCTTCTGTCATGATTCTTGGAACCCTGTCATGGCAGAGATCCATCGGATAATGCCCTGCGGTGGGCTTGCCTTGGTCTTCAGACTGCTCAGCAGCCGGAAGTGTGCCTTCTTGTCCCAGATGCCTTGTCTTTTCACATAGATTTCATAGTTATTGCATTTCACCATTCTCTGCCGGCATGCATTCCCCCTGTGCCCTCTGGCTTTAAAAATCATTGTTCTTTTCATGGACTGGCCTCCCAGCATCGCCACCCCTGCATTTCCAGACTCCTTGGCCAAGTTTCCAGAGCACCCTCCCTCATTGTTACTTTTTAGATAAGGTGAAGAAACAATAGTGTATCATGGTTCTGCTATACCTCAGTTCCTCTGGCCTCAGCCATACAAATGATAGTCTCAAAATAATTTGGAAAGAGTTTTGTTTTTCATAGTCTGTTGTTTGTCTGAGCAAATCCTACAATTTTAGAGCTCCTAGACAGTTCAAAGTTAATCCAGTGCAAGTCCCCCAGTTTTTGGAATGAGGAACCAGAGCTCCAAAAGGGTTAAAATGATTCTCTCCAATACCCAAAGTTATACAGAGAAATATTCTTTTGACTATGTCACATTGCCTCCCGTAGGAACAGAGGAAACCACGATTTAACAACAACTTCCCAAGGGCTATTTAAAACCTGATTGACAGCCATTTTTCAGTAGAAACCACACAATCAGACTAATATTACCGACGCACAGTGGCTTTCTCTTGCCAATGCAAAATTCCTCTCCTGGTCAAAGACTATCTATGTTCCTTAAAGATAACCCTTAAACTTTGGAATAAATTCCAAGGTACAGAGGAGTTGTAAAACTACTGTAGAGGGTTCCTCTTCACCCAGTTGCCTCTTGTGTCAGCGTCTTCCATAGCCATATGGTGTATTTGTCAAAACTAAGAAATTTCCTTCTGTTTTTACTATTGGCTAAGTTCCAGACTTCCTCTGGATTTCACCAGTTTTTTGACTCTTCTCCCTTCCTTGTTCCTGATCCCATCTGGGACCCCATGGGGCATTTAGTCATCTTGCTTCTTAGTCTAATCTGGTCTCTGACATTTTCTCAGTCTTTCCTTGTGTTTCATGACCTTGAAACCTTGGAAGAATGCTGGCAACGTATTTTGTAGAATCTCCCTCATTTGGGGTCTGCCTGATGTTTTTATCATGATTAGACTGAGGTTAAGTTTTTGAGAAGAATACTACTGAGGGGGGTGCCTGGGTGGCTCAGTTGGTTAAGCCTCTGCCTTCGGCTTAGGTCATGATTGCAGGGTCCTGGGATCGAGCCCTGCATTGGGCTCCCTGCTCACTGGCGAATCTGCTTCTCCCTCTGCCTCTCCCCATGTTTGTGCTCTCTCTCTTTCTGTCAAATAAATAAGTAAGATCTTAAGAAAAAAAACCCCAAAAAACAAAAAACAAAAAATACCATAGCGGTTTACTGCCCTTCTCCTTGCAAACATATCAGGGACACATAATATCAACATGTTTTATCATTGGTCTCATTTTTTTAAAAAAAAGATTTTATTTATTTATTTATTAGACAGAGATCATAAGTAGGCAGAGAGGCAGGCGGAGAGAGAGGGCCACCCAGGCGCTCCGGTACCATTTTTTGACATAAAATTTAATCCTTCTCACCCATAGTAATTTATAGCAGTTGTTTTTATTGACTTTATAGTCTTTTGGTCCCCCCTCCCAACCCCAGTTACTTAGACACTTCTTTCCCCACCTCCCTTGCCCTCCACTCTCTAGAAAGCTCTTCTCTGATGTGGATTTTTCCTGAAGCCTGTGCTCTATTGATACATGTGCATTCTCTTTTAGGAGGAAAAGCTAATATAAATCCAGGCAAGACAGATTTATGTGTGCCTTTATTACCATCAGTGTGATAAGACATAGAAGTAGTAGAGAACCCAGGAAGCCACCCCCCAGAGGGATTGCATGAAGAGAAGGTAGCCCCTTCTGGTGGCTTAGATATTCCTCAGGGTTGGTCCCTTTGGCTTGAAATGTCCAACTCTGAGGTTCTGTGCTCATTTGACATGTGACTATTTCATCATCTACCATGCCTATCCAGTGGACACATCTGGCAAGCAAATAGTCATCCCGAAGCAGTAAGTTAAAATGTTTCTGGAAGTAGAACTAAATAGAGAAATCTTCTGCTCTGTGGTGCAACACTAACGTAGGTAGTGAAAATCAGAGTCTTGGGAGAAGAGTGACAAGATTATTTCTTCAATTCAGTTCCATCTCTTCATATAATTCAGGGAAGTCCCTTTGAAGGCTGGGACTCTCACCTTTTGCCTCCAGTCATGAAAGTTACACACGCAGGCGCACAAGTGAGAAAGCCATCTTGCTACATAGTAGCTTCGAGTTTTTATGTAGTCGACCATGTCCGTCTCGTCTAACACAGTGATTCTCTAGTATGAACTAGTTATAAATACCTCCTTTACCAGTTTGACAGTTGCTGCGCTGAATTTCTTCAGATTTGGGGTTAGTGTAATTCTTTAAAAAATATTTTATTTATTTATTTGACAGATTGAGAGAGTGAGAGAGGGAACACAGGCAGGGGGAGTGGGAGAGGGAGAAGCAGGCTTCCTGCTGAGCAGGAGCCCGATGTGGGACTAGATCCCAGGACCCTGGGATCATGACCTGAGCTGAAGGCAGACGCTTAATGACTGAGCCACCCAGGTGCCCCAGTTAGTGTAATTTTTTGATGAAGGCTGAAACAAATTCAGGTTTGAAATAACTAACATTTATGGAACATTTAATATGTGCTACACTGTGCTTGGAGCTTCCTATGCATTATTATGTGGTAATCACCATAACCCTAAAAGTGAAAATTGTTGCTATTCCCAATTTTGCAGTTGACAGAGTTAAGTATAAAGAGGTTATGCAGCCATCTTGAGATCACTGACTCCAGAGCTGTTTGTTTGTTCATTTGTTTTTTTAAAGATTTTATTTATTTATTTGACAGAGATCACAAGTAGGCAGAGAGACAGGCAGAGAGAAAGGGGGAGGCAGGCTTCCCAATGAGCAGAGAGCCTGATGTGGGGCTCAGTCCCAGGACCCTGAGATCATGACCTGAGCCAAAGGCAGAGGCTTAACCCACTGAGCCACCCAGACGCCCCCAGAGCTGTTTGTTTTTAATCACTCCGCCATATTATGTATTGAATTATCCTCTCCTATAAGTTTTACTCAGTGATTCTGTACACTCCCATAGATTAAATCTAATCCCTCTTCCACACAACAGTCCTTTGAAGTATTTGTTTAGAATGGTCACATTCCTGCACATCTTTCCTTCTATAGGCTTACTTTTTAAAACGTCTTTCACTTGTGGCCAGTCACAAATTCTTCATGGTGATTTCTCTAGCTTTCATTACACTGTCTTGTTTGTTTTCTGGTTGGGCTCCTGTTTGTCAGTGTAATTCTTAGAGGTGTGGAAAGAAGAGAACATAGTACATCTGGGTGCAGTGTGATGAGAATTTTCCTTTTTTTGGGATCCCATGTTTGTGGCCAAAGAGTGTTGGGCAGGACTCCCTACTTCACCTCCAGCTGTTAGTCAACCCAGACTCCTGATGCTTTTCCTTCGAGTCTCTGAATCCTCATTTTCTTCCTCCTGTGCTATATAATTGGTTCTTTGGAACCCAGTAGAGAAACTGTTACATTTCATTTTATTGGCATTGATTGGCTTATTATTCCAGCCTGCTGCTCGCTGTCTCTCACTCTAGCTCTCTCTCAGATCTTAACTCTTATCCAAATTATTTATTCAAATTCCCAGCTTTACAACACCTTAAAATTTGTTCAGTTGGTAAAAGGTAGATGTGTGATCCTCTGAATCCATGTTTTATTGGAATAAATATTGGAATAAATATTTATTGAATATCTCTGAGGAGAAATAGAGTAGGATTGCATTATTCAGAGTCTCTGCAAATCAGACTTTGGAAGACATGGATGGAGGTTAGTCCATTTGGGAGGTGATCTCTGGAAGCCTGGATGAAGCAGTGGGGGAGAGTAAGCCTAGGGAAAGAAAAGGCAACAAATTGTTCATTGATATCCATCACTGTGGCAACTGGAACTCTGTGCTGCTAGGGCCCTCTGAGACTCCCTCAGGACCATGCCTCAGAGTCTCCTACCCAAGGACAGAAAAGCTGGGGCCAACTGGCATCCTCTGTGGGTTATGGGTTGCCCCTACACGGGTGTTATCACCCTCTTCCACAACACACTTCTGGGCTGCTCCTGCTTGTACCTAGAAGTTCTTCAAGTGTCAGGGAAAGCTCTCACGAAGAGAAGAGAGATGGGGAACTGGAGGTTGGAGGCTCTCAGCATGCTGGAAACTGTCCACTGTAGTTGTCAGTGAACTTGGGCCTGAAGACACGTAGTCCCATTACTTATACATGTTCAGGAGGTGCACCTGTTTCTTTACTTGAAAGACCTGCAGTTAGGCTATAAACTGTATGAGGGTAAAGACTGTGTTAGCCTTGCCTTCTGGGGAGTTACCAAGATCAAGAACAGTGCTTTGCATATTGTTAGTGCTGAATTAATTTTTGTTGAAAGAATGATTAAAGTTCTAGAAAAAAATTATAATTCTTAAAGGCAATGTAATTTCAGGCCTGTTGTCAGATACTTTTTGGGGGGGGGGTGTCTTACACCACACCACCCAGCATATAACAAAGTTGCTGGCTGATTAGTTGTTTTATAATAAAGCAATGTGTAGACCTGTTACTTTGTTACAGTCTTCAATTCTACTCCTCTAGATTTAAGTTCATTGGTGTCAAGGGTGCAGTCTAACATATTAATCTGTAGGGTGAACAGCAGAAGATGAAAACTTCTACATGTATTGAGTGAAGTTTATTTAGGTTATAGCATTTTGTGGTTTTCTATAAAGAAGTCTAGAAAATTCCAGTGGATTGCCAAGCCAAGAATTACATGATTTATACCAAAAAGTCTTTAAAGTCTCCAGTGGCATGTTACTGCTGCACTGATCCTGTGTATTTGTAGTACGTTGTCATAGTAAGATAAGTCCCTATTATTAAACTCTTAAGAGGCAATGGAAATTGGATAATAAACTTATTCTTCTCAGTGAGGTTTCAGAGAAGGCCAAAGGATGAAATGGAAATGGACCGCTTTTCCTCTTTGTTTCTTCTGTTGGATCTGGTCAGGACTGCAAAAGTGCCTGGGCTGTAAGATGCTTTAGTCTTTAATGGAGGAAGTTGCTGTGGTTCTCAATGGTCAGATAGGACTACTTTGCAAGCCTCACGAATTGGCTATGTAGGCCAGCACTTGCTTAATTAATTATGTATCTAAAATAAATATGGTACACGAACTTTGATTTGTGGCTCTAAGTTGTGAAATTTAGTTCTCTCCCTTAAGAGTAAGAACTAATGGGCAGAAAATGAACACTTGTCATGTGTGAATTTCGTGGCATAAGGACAACTCTGACACCCCCACTTTCTAATCCTCTCTCCAGGGGCCGATTTTCCTGTGCTGCTAGCTCATCTGTAAAAGTCTCCCTTCATTATTGGGTATGAAGTTAGTTTGTGTCTACATTCCTCGTAAATATTGAATAAATACCCTTTGTAAGAATTTTAATAGCCAAGACCACTCTTTCTGAGAAAGAAAGTTCTAAATGTCAAATTTCTTAACTTTGAGTGGTTATTTATTTATTTATTTTTTTAAAAGATTTTATTTATTTATTTGACAGAGAGAGATATAAGTAGGCAGAGAGGCAGGCAGAGAGAGTGAGAGGGAAGCAGGCTCCCCGCCGAGCAGAGAGCCCGATGCAGGACTCGATCCCAGGACCCTGAGATCATGACCTGAGCCGAAGGCCCAAACCACTGAGCCACCTTGTTTAATTCTCAATAGCCCCATTTTAAAAATGTGGAAACTACACTTTAGTCAAGCAGCATGTTTAAGATTACACAGCTAACTAGGTGGTGAGGCATATTTGTTCTTCAACATTATCAAGTCTTGGGATACATTTCGTAAGATTTATTCAATATCCATTGTGTGAAATGTAGCATGCGAACTCGTTGGTATGGCTCAAATGAGTCAGAAATGAACACTGCTCTCAAGGAATTTATAATCTAACGAGGGAGATAAGATGTACGTATAAACAATTATAGCACAAGGTAAAAGCGATAAAGCCTAAATAAAAAGGTGTGGTGAAGATATTGTAGGAGGATGGAGATTTTAATTTCCTGTTTTGAGAGATGAGGAAAGCTTCTTAATAAAGATAGCATTTGACCTGTAGCTTAAAAAATTTGTACCCACAGAGAAGGGAGATCTCGATTTTTCAGGCTGAGGGTGAACCTTTTTCATGAAATTAGTTCCTAGGGTAATAGTTGGTATGCCAAGCTGAACTGTATCTTCTTTTCAGTAACAGAATGCTTAACATTCTTTAACTGTAATGCTGAGATGAAAGCACTAAGCCATTTACCCCAATACATTTGGTCTTCTAGGAGATGTAAAAGTTAGCCAATGATACTTAAATGTCACCAAGCCTACTTTGCTGCTACCACTGAGGATGTCACATTTATTGAGTTTTTACTGTATGTTAGGTAATGCTTCACATTCTATTAATCCATGTGATCCTCATGTAACCTTTAGAGGTATGTATTATTATTGAATCATTATTATCTGCATGAATTAGATGACCCCCAATAATTTATATAAGACAGAAGTTATTTCTCTCCCATTTCGTAGTTCCTAGGTGAGTGGATCAGAACCATCTTGGCAATTCTACCATCCTCAACACCTGGCTCCCAAAGTTGTTCCAGTAGTCACCACTTCCCAGTCAGGAGAAAGTGGGAGGGATGCCTGGGTGGTTCAGTTGGTTAAATGTCTGCCTTCAACTTGGGTTGAGATCCCAGCATCCTGGGATCTAGCCCTGTGTCGGGCTCCTGCTCAGTGGGGAGTCTGCTTCTCCCTCTGCCTCTTTCCTTGCTCATTCTCTCTCTCTCTCTCAAATAATATCTTAAAAAAAAGAAAGAAAGAAAGAAAGGGGATAAAAGGAATCCAGGGCAAGTAGATTTTTCTTTCAGGAACATCTGGAACTTCATATATCACTCCTTCTCATATTTCATTGTCACATGGCATATTGGGTAGAAGGGTGGCCTCCAAAAGTTAAGTCCATATCCTAATACCTGGATCCTATGAATGTTATCTTATTAGTAAGGAAGAAAGAATCTTTGCAAATGTGATTACATTAAGAATCTTGAGATGAGATCATCTTGGATTTCCCAGGTGGGCTCCATTCCCAAAGACAAATGTCCATGTAAGAGACAGAAGGGGAGAAGGCACAGAGAGGAGAAGGCCATGCAAAGACAGACACAGAGCAGGCAGTTATGTTGCCACAGGCCAAGGAATACCAGGGCCACCAGCAGCTGGAAGAGACAAGAGAGGATGGTTTCCTAGATCCCTCAGAAGGAACATGGCTCTGTTGACACCTTGATTTTGGACTTATGGCCTTTAGAATGACAGGAGAATAGTTTTTGTTATTTTCAGCCAACCACTCTTTAGTCATTTGTTATGGTAGCCACAGGGAACAAACAAATATGGCCACATCTTGTTGCAAGGAGCCTGAGGAATGTAGTGGTTAGTGGGCTGATGGCTGACCATTTGCCTACCTAAACTTAGGAGTTCTGTTACTGAAAGGAAGAAGACAATGGATAGAGAGAGAGAGAACTTATTCACTCAGATCTCTTTGCTTGTCCTTAGTGAGGTCTTCAGATATTTACATGATAACAGTATTAATTTTGGGGAAAAGAATGATCCTTATGTTATCATTTAATCACTTTATTTTAGTTACTTTAAAGGATGTTTGCTCTTCTAAATGATCTGGAGGGTTAGAGGTTTTTCATCTATGTAATATTTATTTTTAACCTTGTATTAACTTCATATTTAACTTTGTACTATTAGGAAAATAACCCAGTTATTTATTCCTGTGGAATTTCATATAGAAAGTACATTCCTTTTATAATGTAGTTTCTAGGAACACATTATGGTAAGAAGCATGGATTGTATGTAGAACTGAGGCTATAGCTCACTCAAAAACTCTTCAGGGAAGTAAATAGTAGTTATTTTTAAAAAAAGAGATCTATTTATTTCTTTGAGAGAGAGAAGGAGTGTGTGTGTGTCGGGGGCGGGGGTAGGGCATAGGGAGAGGATCTCAAGAAGAACCCTGCAGAGTGCAGAGCCCTACCTGGGACTCCATATCATGACCCTGAGATCACGACCTGAGCAGAAACCAAGAGTCGGTCCCTCAACCAACTGAGCCACTCGGGTGCTCTAAAAGTAAGGATTTTTAAAAACATTTCTATTATCCTGTCTAGAAGGCATATTAAAAGGCATGTTAAAAAGACAAATAACTGGAGAGGAATCAAGATGGCAGAGAAGTAGCAGGCTGAGACTACTTCAGGTAGCAGGAGATCAGCTAGATAGCTTATCTAAACATTGCAAACACCTACAAATCCAACGGGAGATGGAAGAGAAGAACAGCAATTCTAGAAATAGAAAATCAACCACTTTCTGAAAGGTAGGACTGGCGGAGAAGTGAATCCAAAACAACGGGAAGATAGACCTCGGGGGGAGGGACCGGCTCCCGGCAAGTGGCGGACCAACGGAGCACAAAATCAGGACTTTTAAAAGTCTGTTCCACTGAGGGACATTGCTCCAGAGGCTAAACTGGGGTGAAGACCACACGGGGACAGTGTGGCCCCAGGTCCCGCAGGGTCACAGAAGGATCGGGGGTGTCAGAGTGTCGAAGAGCTCGCAGGTATTAGAATGGGGAAGCCGGCTACAGAGACAGAGTCGAGGACTGAGTTCTCAGCTCGGGGTTACCTTGAACCGGTTCCAGGCTGGGTGAGTTCAGAGCGTAGCCGGAGGCCAGGGATACGGGAGTGATTGGGTGCTGTTCTCTGGGGGTGCACTGAGGAGTGGGGCCCCGGGCTCTTGGCTCCTCCGGGCCGGAGACTAGGAGGCTGCCATTTTCATTCCCATCCTCTGGAACTCTACGGAAAGCATTCAGGGAACAAAAGCTCCAGAAAGCGAACCCGAGTGGATTACTTAGTCCGGCCCCTGGTAAGGGTGGTGCAATTCTGCCTCAGGCAAAGACACTTGAGAGTCACTACAACAGGCCCCTCCCCCAGAAGATCAACAAAAAATCCAGCCAGGACAAAGTTCACCTACCACGGAAAGTAGGTTCAATACCAAGGACAGCAGCGGAATTCCAGAGGAGAAAGCAAAGCATGAACTCATGGCTTTCTCCCCATGATTCTTTAGTCTTGTGGTTAATTTAATTTTTTTTTCAATTTTTTTTTCTTCTTCTGCTAAATTTTTTTAAATGTTTACCCTTTTCTTTTTTAATGTTTTAAGCTAGTTTATCTAATATATATATATATTTTCTTTCTTTTTTATATTTTTTCTTTATTTTCTTTTTTTAATTTTTTCTTTTTTTTCTGAACCTCTTTTTATCCCCTTTCTCCCCCCTACGATTTGGGGTCTCTTCTGATTTGGTTAAAGCGCATTTTTCTGGGGTCTTTGCCACCCTTTTAGTATTTTACTTGCTCCTTCATATACTCTTTATCTGGACAAAATGACAAGGCGGAAAAATTCACCACAAAAAAAAGAACAAGAGGCAGTACCGAAGACTAGGGACCTAATCAATACAGACATTGGTAATATGTCAGATCTAGAGTTCAGAATGACGATTCCGAAGGTTTTAGCCGGGCTCGAAAAAGGCATGGAAGATATTAGAGAAACCCTCTCTGGAGATATAAAAGCCCTTTCTGGAGAAATAAAAGAACTAAAATCTAACCAAGTTGAAATCAAAAAAGCTATTAATGAGGTGCAATTAAAAATGGAGACTCTCACTGCTAGGATAAATGAGGCAGAAGAAAGAATTAGTGATATAGAAGACAAAATGACAGAGAATAAAGAAGCTGAGCAAAAGAGGGACAAACAGCTACTGGACCATGAGGGGAGAATTCAAGAGATAAGTGACACCATAAGATGAAACAAAATTAGAATATTTGGGATTCCAGAAGAAAAAGAAAGAGAGAGGGGAGCAGAAGGTATATTGGAGAGAATTATTGGAGAGAATTTCCCTAATATGGCAAAGGGAACAAGCATCAAAATCCAGGAGGTGCAGAGAACCCCCTTCAAAATCAACAAGAATAGGTCCATACCCCGTCACCTAATAGTAAAATTTACAAGTCTTAGTGACAAAGAGAAAATCCTGAAAGCAGCCTGGGAAAAGAAGTCTGTAACATACAATGGTAAAAATAGTAGATTGGCAGCAGACTTATCCACAGAGACCTGGCAGGCCAGAAAGAGCTGGCATGATATATTCAGAGCATTAAACGAGAAAAACATGCAGCCAAGAATACTCTATCCAGCTAGGCTATCACTGAAAATAGAAGGAGAGATAAAAAGCTTCCAGGACAAAAAAAAAAACTGAAAGAATTTGCAAACACCAAACCAGCTCTACAGGAAATATTGAAAGGAGTCCTCTAAGCAAAGAGAGAGCCTAAAAGTAGTAGATCAGAAAGGTACAGAGACAATATACAGTAACAGTCACCTTACAGGCAATACAATGGCACTAAATTCATATCTCTCAATAGTTACCCTGAATGTTAATGGGCTAAATGCCCCAATGAAAAGACACAGGGTATCAGAATGGATAAAAAAGCAAAACCCATCTATATATTGCCTACAAGAAACTCATTTTAGATGCGAAGACACCTCCAGATTTAAAGTGAGGGGGTGGAAAACAATTTACCATGCTAATGGGCATCAGAAGAAAGCTGGGGTGGCAATCCTTATATCAGATCAATTAGATTTTAAGCCAAAGACTATAATAAGAGATGAGGAAGGACACTATATCATATTCCAAGGGTCTGTCCAAGAAGAAGATCTAACAATTTTAAATATCTATGCCCCTAACGTGGGAGCAGCCAACTATATCAACCAATTAATAACAAAATCAAAGAAACACATCAATAATAATACAATAATAGTAGGGGACTTTAACACTCCCCTCACTGAAATGGACAGATCATCCAAGCAAAAGATCAACAAGGAAATAAAGGCCTTAAATGACACACTGGACCAGATGGACATCACAGATATATTCAGAACATTTCATCCCAAAGCAACAGAATACACATTCTTCTCTAGTGCACATGGAACCTTCTCCAGAATAGATCACATCCTGGGTCCTAAATCAGGTCTCAACTGGTATCAAAAGATTGGGATCATTCCCTGCATATTTTCAGACCATAATGCTCTGAAGCTAGAACTCAATCACAAGAGGAAATTTGGAAAGAACCCAAATACGTGGAGACTAAACAGCATCCTTCTAAAGAATGAATGGGTCAACCAGGAAATTAAAGAAGAATTGAAAAAATTCATGGAAACAAATGATAATGGAAACACAACGGTTCAAAATCTGTGGGACACAGCAAAGGCAGTCCTGAGAGGAAAATATATAGTGGTGCAAGCCTTTCTCAAGAAACAAGAAAGGTCTCAAGTACACAACCTAACCCTACACCTAAAGGAGCTAGAGAAAGAACAAGAAAGAAACCCTAAACCCAGCAGGAGAAGAGAAATCATAAAGATCAGAGCAGAAATCAATGAAATAGAAACCAAAAAAACAATAGAACAAATCAACGAAACTAGGAGCTGGTTCTTTGAAAGAATTAATAAGATTGATAAACCTCTGGCCAGACTTATCAAAAAGAAAAGAGAAAGGACCCAAATAAATAAAATCATGAATGAAAGAGGAGAGATCACAACTAACACCAAAGAAATACAGACAATTATAAGAACATACTATGAGCAACTCTGTGCCAACAAATTTGACAATCTGGAAGAAATGGATGCAATCCTACCTATACAAACTACCACCTATACCTATACAAACTACCACAACTAACCAGGAAGAAATAGAAAACCTGAACAGGCCCATAACCAGTAAGGAGATTGAAACAGTCATGAAAAATCTCCAAACAAACAAAACCCCAGGGCTTCCCAGGGGAATTCTACCAAACATTTAAAGAAGAACTAATTCCTGTTCTCCTGAAACTGTTCCAGAAAATAGAAATGGAAGCAAAACTTCCAAACTCATTTTATGAGGCAAGCATCACCTTGATCCCAAAACCAGACGGATCCCACCAAAAAAGAGAACTACAGACCAATATCCTTGATGAACACAGATGCAAAAATTCTTACCAAAATACTAGCCGATAGGATTCAACAGTACATTAAAAGGATTATTCACCATGTTCAAGTGGGATTTATTCCAGGACTGCAAGGTTGGTTCAACATCCACAAATCAATCAATGTGATACAACACATTAATAAAAGAAAGAACAAGAACCATATGATCCTCTCAATAGATGCTGAAAAAGCATTTGAGAAAATACAGCATCCCTTCCTGATCAAAACTCTTCAAAATGTAGGGATAGAGGGCACATACCTCAATATTATCAAAGCCATCTATGAAAAACCCACAGCGAATATCATTATCAATGGGGAAAAACTGAGATCTTTCCCCTAAAGTCAGGAACACAGCAGGGATGTCCATTAAAACCACTGCTATTCAACATAGTATTAGAAGTCCTAGCCTCAGCAATCAGACAACAAAAGGAAATAAAATGCATCCAAATCGGCAAAGAAGAAGTCAAACTATCACTCTTCGCAGATGATATGATATTATATGTGGAAAACCCAAAAGAATCCACTCCAAAACTGCTAGAACTTGTACAGGAATTCAGTAAAGTGTCAGGATATAAAATCAATGCACAGAAATCAGTTTCATTTCTCTACACCAACAAGACAGAAGAAAGAGAAATTAAGGAGTCGATCCCATTCACAATTGCACCCAAAACCATAAGATACCTAGGAATAAACCTAACCAAAGAGGCTAAGAATCTATATGCAGAAAACTATAAAGTACTCATGAAAGAAATTGAGGAAGACACAAAGAAATGGAAAAATTTTCCATGCTCCTGGATTGGAAGAATAAATATTGTGAAAATGTCTTTGCTACCTAAAGCAATCTACACATTTAATGAATCCCTATCAAAATACCATCCATTTTTTTCAAAGAAATGGAACAAATAATCCTCAAATTTATATGGAACCAGAAAAGACCTCGAATAGCCAAAGGAATATTGAAAAAGAAAGCCAATGTTGGTGCCATCTCAATTCCGGACTACAAGCTCTATTACAAAGCTGTCATCATCAAGACAGCATGGTACTGGCACAAAAACAGACACATAGATCAATGGAACAGAATAGAGAGCCCAGAAATAGACCCTCAACTCTATGGTCAACTAATCTTCGACAAAGCAGGAAAGAATGTCCAATGGAAAAAAGACAGCCTCTTCAATAAATGGTGCTGGGAAAATTGGACAGCCACATGCAGAAAAATGAAATTGGACCTCTTCCTTACACCACACATGAAAATAGACTCCAAATGGATGAAGGACCTCAATGTGAGAAAGGAATCCATCAAAATCCTTGAGGAGAACACAGGCAGCAACCTCTTCGACCTCAGCCGCAGCAACATCTTCCTAGGAACATCGGCAAAGGCAAGGGAAGCAAGGGCAAAAATGAACTATTGGGATTTCATCAAGATCAAAAGCTTTTGCACAGCAAAGGAAACAGTTAACAAAACCAAAAGACAACTGACAGAATGGGAGAAGATATTTGCAAATGACATATCAGATAAAGGGCTAGTATCCAAAATCTCTAAGGAACTTAGCAAACTCAACACCCAAAGAACAAATAATCCAATCAAGAAATGGGCAGAGGACATGAACAGACATTTCTGCAAAGAAGACATCCAGATGGACACCAGACACATGAAAAAGTGCTCCATATCACTCGGTATCAGGGAAATACAAATCAAAACCACAATGAGATATTACCTCACACCAGTCAGAATGGCTAAAATTAACAAGTCAGGAAATGACAGATGCTGGCGAGGATGCGGAGAAAGGGGAACCCTCCTCCACTGTTGGTGGCAATGCAAGCTGGTGCAACCACTCTGGAAAACAACATGGAGGTTCCTCAAAATGTTGAAAATAGAACTACTCTATGACCCAGCAATTGCACTACTGGGTATTTACCCTAAAGATACAAACGTAGTGATCCGAAGGGGCACGTGCACCCGAATGTTTATAGCAGCAATGTCTACAATAGCCAAACTATGGAAAGAACCTAGATGTCCATCGACAGATGAATGGATAAAGAAGAAGTGGTATATGTACACAATGGAATACTATGCAGCCATCAAAAGAAATGAAATCTTGCCATTTGCGACGACGTGGATGGAACTAGAGGGTATCATGCTTAGTGAAATAAGTCAATCGGAGAAACACAATTATCACATGATCTCCCTGATATGAGGAAGTGGAGATGCAACATGGGGGGTTAGGTGGATAGGAGAAGAATAAATGAAACAAGATGGGATTGGGAGGGAGACAAACCATAAGTGACTCTTAATCTCACAAAACAAACTGAGGATTGCTGGGGTGAGGGGGCATATGGAGAGGGTGGTTGTGTTATGGACATTGGGGAGGGTATGTGTTATGGTGAGTGCTGTGAAGTGTGTAAACCTGGCGATTCACAGACCTGTACCCCTGGGGATAAAAATGCATTATATGTTTATAAAAAAATAAGAAATAAATAAAAAATTAAAAAAAAAGTCTAATGACTTCAGTTTTCTCATGCTCTATAGCATAAACTATGTACATGTCAGAGAATGTCATATACGTATTTGTTAAGTGGAAGTGTATGTGAATTAAGATTGTACTTCTATGGTTTATGGTAGGTGGCCCTTACTTGTTTCACTCTCTTACAAGTATTAAATTAATACAAGTTATATTTTGTTTATGAAATTCTCTGTGTATCTCCATGAATCTTACAAATCATTAACTTATTTAAGCTACCACTAAGATAAAAGTTTGATTTGCACGTTATGTATTCAGGTTCAAGTAAACTGCCTTTCCTTCCCAGGTGTTGATTTAGTGAGTGAGCCGTTTAAAGATCTTCTCTGATCAGGTGCCCTTGTTTACATTTTGTGGTTTTCAAGGTAAACACAGCAATTTCAGAATAAAGCAAGCAGGTGCTGGCGGGTGGCATTGTTTATTTTACAAATGCTTGGAAGTAGTTTGGAAACTCTGTCTTTTATAGAATAAAGTAGGTAAAAACCCAGGAAAGCAGCCCTCAAAAGTAGAGATCCAACCCCACTTGGCAGGGCACCACTGACTCACCCTTGTTCTTCCTGAACTTGCTTGCCTTTCCCAACTGGGGACCCCTACAAAGAGAGAGGGATGCCCTGAAAATGAAAGTGGTGGGTCCCCAGGAACTCACCGAGTCTTGGTAATTCTCTAATGTTGGTCTACAACACTGGCTGCTGTGTGTGTGTGTGCGTGTTTGTGAATGTGTATGGCCGTCTTCCACTGGATGGACTTCGAGGTGGTGAAACTTAATTTTCCATAGGCTCTCAAGGGACATGTGGAACTGGGAGATAATAGGCTTATCTAAGAACATCCTCTCTTTTTTTTTTTTTTTTTAAAGATTTTATTTGTTTATTTGACAGAGAGAGATCATAAGTAGGCAGAGAGGCAGGCAGAGAGAGAGAGAGAGGGAAGCAGGCTCCCTGCCGAGCAGAGAGCCCGACGCGGGACTCGATCCCAGGAACCTGAGATCATGACCCGAGCCGAAGGCAGCAGCTTAACCCACTGAGCCACCCAGGCGCCCCAGAACATCCTCTCTTGAAGTCATAGGTATGGGGAGGCTAAAACTGACTTTTTAAACTAGCATTTTCTAAATGCTGGAAGTTTCAGCTCCTGTTTAGAAACAGGAATTTGTCCCTCTGATTCTATTTAGATGTACTTCATGAAGTGTAAGGGCAGCCAGAGTTGTTGTAGAAAGCTTCCCAGTTATGCCGTGTTCCTTCTGATTGCGTCTGCATAATTAGATACCTCGATGTGGGTCAATATTAGAAGGAACGGAGTTAAACAAAGTTAATTGTGGGTCGCCTGGGTGGCTCAGTCAGTTAAGCGTCTGCTTTCACCTCAGATCATGATCCCGGGATCCTGGGATGGAGCCCCACATCGGCCTCCTTGTTCATCTGGGAGCATGCTTCTCTCTCTGCCTCTGCCTGCCACTCACCCTGCTTGTGCTCTAGCTTATGCGCTCTCCCTCTCTCTCTCATAAATAAATAAATAAATAAATAAATAAAGTCTTAAGAAAAGCCCCCAAAACAAAGTAAATTGTGTGCCAGGTTAGAAGTTACATTCTGTAATGTTATCATATGAAAGAAAAAATCTGATACCCATGAAATACCATGTTAAAAAACAACAACAACAACAACAACAAAAAAACAAAAAAAACAACAACAGTGTGACTGTCCAAAGGGCAATCATAAAAACAAAGCAAAAAGCACCCAATTGAGCATAACTAATATTTTGACTTAAGGCATTAACAGTGGGGCGCCTGGGTGGCTCAGTCGGTTAAGGGTCTGTTTTCATTTCAGATCATGATCCCAGGGTCTTGGGATCAAGGCCTGCATCAGGCTCTCTGCTCAGTAGGAAGCCTGCTTCTCCTTCTCCCACTGCTTGTGTTCCCTCTCTTGCTGTGTCTCTCTCTGTCAAATAAATAAAATCTTAAAAAAAAAAAAGACACTAACAATGGAAGTTCTTTAATTCCGATTTCTTTCTCACCTTATTTTCTTTCTACATATTTGGTCAACATTGCTAGTAAAATGAAAGACTGGTATTTCCATTAATTGGCTTATGTGTATGTAAGCCAGGAGAACAGGACAGTTCCTTACTTTCATCCTAACACAGGGGTGGGTAACACTGTTCTAGAGGCTTCTTTGGATATATTGCCTATCTCTTCCTTGCCTTCCTAAGTAAAATTTATTCAACAGCCTGGAATTCAAGATTTCTTCACTTAAATAGCCTAGAACTTATAAGTAGCCTAGAAACACTGACTTAGTTGAATAAAACCTTTGGTTCTTGGAAACTGATCACTTTTTACAGAGCGAGCAAGGGCAGCTAGGAGCCCTTATTACACATGCCTGTGAGCCACACCATTGTGGTGTATGGCAGCTAGCCTAGCTGAAGACAATCCCGTCGTGGTTGCCATAGGCCATAAGAGATGGTCAAAGCAAAAGGTGAATTAGAGGGGTGCCTGGGTGGCTCAGTGGGTTAAGCCTCTGCCTTCGGCTCAGGTCATGATCTCAGAGTTCTGTGATCAAGCCCTGCATCGGGCTCTCTGCTCAGCTCAGCGGGGAGCCTGCTTCCCCCTCTCTGCCTCCCTTTCTGCCTACTTGTGATCTCTGTCTGTCAAATAAATAAATAAAATCTTAAAAAAAAAGGTGAATTAGGTAACAGAAGAGGTTGAAGGACAAAAGGGCTTCTTGTGATTATGTAGCTTGGAGTCCTCAAGATCCTTTTAGGATGCTCTCTAAGATCAACTTTTTCATAAGGAGACTACGACATTATTTGCCTTTTTTATTCTCTTTCTTGAGTGGATAGTGGAGCTTTCTGGAGGTGGCATGAAGTGTGGTGGTGTCACTTTTCTATTGTCTAATGAATTATGTGCTTGTGATTTACTGTGCTGTAGAGTTCTCAGTTTAATTTGTCATACAGTAAATAAAGTAGAAATGGCCACAAAAGGAAATATCTTTGGGGTTCTCAATAATTTTTAAGAATGTCAAGAGGTCTTGAGACCAACAAATTTGAGAACTGTTTGCTAAAGGAATAGTCAGGTAGCAAGAGTTAGGAATAAATTTCACTGAACTATGGGAAAGGGCATGTGTTAAAAGCAGTGGATAGACAGGGAATAGGCAAGAACTGTGGTCTGGAAAAATAATTAGAAGTCAGGATGCCAACAGGTATACCAAGGAGGCAGAACAAATAGAGGGGACAGGAGAAATATCTATTTTCTGTGTGCTTTTCAAGGTTCAACCTGGTATCTCTAGTACTGTACCTACAGTAGGATAGGCTTGTGATGAATGTTGGTGAAAGATCGAATTTATTAGTATAAAGATTGTAGAACCAAATAAAATTTTGAGAAACATATGAGATGCAGTATTTATCACAGTAATGCTTTTAATGGAGGGAATGAATATACAAGAGGAGGAAAAAGATTTATATGTTATTATGTGTCCTAAGTAGGAATTTAATGTTTTCAAGGTAATATTTAATGACATTAGAAGACATGAAGTTTAAAAAAGGCTTTATGTGAACTGGATATATTTTATATACAGTTTATATAAATGCATTTCCAGTTACCTAAAATATGATATGCCTGTATAAGTGTGTATTTTGGTAAATGTATATGACTTCTTGTCTCGCAAAATGATAAACCTGGTTAACCTTGGGTCATGAAAAGGGTGTTTTGTTTTTTTTTCTTTATACTCTTTAGATTTTCCCATTTTTCCCCAGTGGTCATTTATCAGTTTTATATTCAGAAAAAACCCATGTTTTTTTACATACACAGACGTATACACACATTTTTTTAGGTTACGAGGTTAAAAAAACTAGAGTGTTTTTTTTTTAAGATTTTATTTATTTATTTGACAGAGATCACAAGTAGGCAGAGAGGCAGGCAGAGAGAGAGGAAGGGAAGCAGGCTCCCTGCTGAGCAGAGAGCCTGATGTGGGGCTGGATCCCAGGACCCTGAGACCATGACCTGAGCCAAAGGCAGAGGCTTAACCCACTGAGCCACCCAGGTGCCCCTAGAGTTGTTTTATATCATGCTAGCTTTCTTCCTTAGGCTCAGAATTTTTAAATTTTTTCACTGCCTCTGTGAGGCTGGCTTGAATGTCTGGAGGGAGCACAGGCAAGTGAGAATTCTAGGAGTGCACTGGAAGCCAAATATTGCTGTTATCAGAGAGCTTTAAAGCAAAAGGTTACTTTAAAACCAAATCCAACAATACATGAAAAAAATCATTCATGATTAAGTGGGATTTATTCCCTGGATGCAAGGATGGTTCAATACTTATAAATTGATTAGTGATACATGATATCAACAAGAGAAAGGATAAAAATCCATATGACCATTTTAATAGATGCAGAAACAGTGTTTGATGTAGTATAACATCCATTCATGATAAAAACCCGTAACATAGTAGGTTTAGAGGGAACACACCTCAACTTAATAAAGCCCATATGAAAAACCCACAGCTAATATCATCCTTAATTGGGAAAAACTGAGAGCCTTTCCCCAAAGATCAGGAACAAGATAAGGATGTCCGCTCTCAACCACTTTCGTTCAACACAGTAGTGGAAGTCCTAGCGACAGCAATCAGACAAGAAAAAGAAATAAAAGACATCCAAATTGGTAAGGAAGAAGTAAACTTTCACTATTTGCTGATGACATCATACTATATATAGAAAACCCAGAAGACTCCACCAAAAAGAAATACTAGAACTGGTAAGATAATTCAGTAAAGTCTTGAGATACAGAATCAATATACAGAAATCCATTGTATTTCTATATACAAATTGTGAAGTAACAGAAGGAGAAAGTAAGAAAACAATCCCTTTTATAATTGCACCAAAATTAGTAAAATACCTAGAAGTGAACTTAACCAAAGGTGAAAATTTTTCTGTACTCTGAAAACTATAAAACATTGATGGAAGAAATTGAAGATGACACAAACAACTGGAAAGCTGTTTCATGCTCATGGATTGGAAGAACAAATATTGTCAAAGTTTCCATACTACCCAAAACAGTCTATCAATTTAATGGAATCCCTATCAAAATACCAACAGTATTTTTCACAGAACTAGAACAAATAATCTTAAAATTTGTATGGACCCACAAAAGATCTTGAATAGCCAAAGCAATCTTGAAAAAGCTGAATGAAACTGAAGGTATAACAATCTCAGATTTCAAGTTACACTATAAAGCTGTAATAACCAGAACAGTATAGTATTGGCACAAAAATAGGTACATCGATCAATGGAACAGAATAGAGAGCCCAGAAACAAACCCATGATTATATGGTCAGTTCGTCTTCAACAAAGGAGGGAACAATGTGCAACTGGAAAAAGTCTCTTCAACAAATGGTGTTGGAAAAACTGGAAAGCTACATGCAAAAGAATTAAACTGGACCACTTTCTCACACCATACACAAAAATAAACTCAAAATGGATTAAAGACCCAAATGTGAGACCTGAAACCATAGAAATCCTAGAAGAGAGCACAGGCAGTAACTTTTCTAACTTTTCTGACATCAGCTATAGTAACATTTTTCTAGATTTGTCTCCTGAGGCAAGAGAAACAAAAGCAAAAATAAACTATTGGGACTACATCAAAATAAGCTTCTGCAAAGCAAAGGAAATGATCAACAAAACTAAAAGAAAACCTACAGAATGGGAGAAGGTATTTGCAAATGACATATCCAATAAAGATTTAGCATCCAAAATATAAAAAGAACTGATACAACTTAACACCAAAAAACCTCAAATAATCCAAGAAAAAAAATAGCAGAAGACATGAACAGGCATTTCTCCAGAGAAGACAGATGGCCACCAGACACATGAAAAGATGCTTAACATCACTTATTATTAAGGAAATGGAGATAAAAACCACAATGAGATATCCTCTCACACCTATCAGAATGGTTAAAATCAAAAACACAAGAAATAAAAAGTGTTGGTGAGGACGTGGAGAAAAAGGAACCCTCTTTGGTAGGAATACAAATTGGTGTAGTCATTGTGGAAAACAGTATGGAGGCTCCTCAGAAAATTAAAAATAGAACTACCCTATCATCCAGTAATCATACTGCTCGGTATCTACAAAAAAAAAAAAACAAACCAAAAACCAAAACAAAAACAAATTCAGAGGGATACTGGCACCCCTATGTTTATTCCAGCATTATTTACAATAGCCAGGATACAGAAGCAACCCATGTGTCCATTGATAGATGAATGGATAAAGAAGATGTAGTATATATACATACAATAGAATGTTAGCCATAAAAAAGAACAAAATCTTGCCATTTACCACAACATGGATAGAGCCAGAGACTATAAATGCTAAGTGAAATAAGTCAGTCAAAGAAAGACAACTACCATATGATTTCACTCATTATGGAATTTGAGAAAAAAACAAAAGAGCAAAGGAAAAGAGAGAGACAAACACAGACTCAGACTCTTAACTATAGAGAAGAAACTACTGATGGTTATCAAAGGGGAGGTGGGCTGGGGGATGGGAGAATAGGGAATTGGGATTAAAGAGTACACTTATGATGAAAAAAAAAATAAAATGATTAAAAAAAAGGTGAAAGGACCATACACAAGAATTAACTCAAAGAACATCATAGAGTTAAATATAAGAGTTAAAGATATTAAACTATTAGAGTCAAACATAGGAGTAAATCTTTGTGACCTTGGGTTATTTCATGATTTCTTAGTTCTGACACCAAAAGTACAAGCCACTACAACAACAGCAACAACAATATGATAAACTGGACTTCATCAAATTAAAAACTTTTGTGTTTCAAAGGACAACATCAAGGAAGTATAAAGACAGCTCACAGTCTGGAAGAAAATACTGCACGTCAGGTATCCGGTAAGGGACTTGTATCTAGAATATATAAAAATCTCTTATAACTCAATGGTAAAAAGATAAATAACCCAATTGAAAAATGGGCAAAGAATCTGAATAGATATATCTCCAAAACAAGATATAGAAATGGTTAGTAGTCACATGTAAAGATGTTAAAAATAATTAGTCATCAGGGAAACACAAATAAAACCCACAACAAATAACAGTTCACAATTGCAAGGATGGCTGTAATCAAATAGGCAGATAATGGCATGTGTTGGTGAGGATGTGGAGATATTGGAACCCTTATACACTGCTGGTGGGGATGTACAATGGTATCTGACTTTGGAAAAGAATCCAGAAGTTCCTCAGAAAGCTGAAATAGAGTCACTGGGCAACCCAGCAAATCCATCCCTAGGTATATAACCAAGAGAGATGAAAACATATCCACCCAAAAACTTGAACAGAGATGTTCATAGCAGCATTATTTATAATAGCCCAAAGTGGAAACAACCCAAGGGCCCACCAACTGATGAATGGGAAAACACAACGTGATATATCCCTTCAGTAAAACATTTTAGCCATAAAAAGCTATTTATTTAGCCATAAAAACCAATGAAGTACTATAACATGGATAAACTTTGAAAACATTATGTTAAATGAAACAAGTCAGTCACAAAAGATATTGTAGGATCCCCTTTATATGAAATGTCTAGAATAGGCAAATATGTAGAGACAGAAAGTAGATCAGTGATTGCCTAGGGATGGGGAAAAGGACACGGGGTTGATGGTGTTGAGTACTACGTATCTTTTTGAGGTAATGAAAATATTCTTAAATTTGTTTATGGGGTTGTTAGCACAACTCTATAAATACACCCAAACCACTGAATTG
Source organism: Meles meles (assembly GCF_922984935.1). Classification (NCBI taxonomy): domain Eukaryota; kingdom Metazoa; phylum Chordata; class Mammalia; order Carnivora; family Mustelidae; genus Meles; species Meles meles. The sequence continues at coordinate 68,438,689 of NC_060072.1, forward strand.
TCCACTTTAAAGGGATGAATTTAATGGTAAGTAAAGTATGTATGAATAAAACTGTTATAAAAGTAGAAGGTATGGAGCTAACATGTGATAAAATGTTAAAATTCACAAATAGTTACCCACTTGAAGCAATTTGGTGTACCATTGTGTCTGTCCAGTCAGCCAAAATATGTAAAAATTATAAACTTTAAGAAGGGCTATGTAAAGAGAGAGAGAGCAAGAGAGAGTGGGGCTTTGTGGAACTAGTCACTCTCATAGTAGAGGAGAATCTATAAATTGGCATAGACTTTCTGGAAAGCTATTAGATGAACCAGACATACCTTATAAGGTTTTGGCCGAGGGAAGAAAATATGAAATAACCAGCAAGCGAAGAATTCTGATCTTAAATGTTAAATAATAAAGTTCCATCTCTGCCTGCTCATGAGTACATGTTCAGTGATGAACTTGCTCATAAGATGTATTACTAACTCATAAAATGTATAATTAACATAATTTGTGGAGTCAATACCATATGGGGGAAATTTGAGAACAATTTTGGTGTGTGTCCCGTAGAAAATACTAGCTATTTTGTTGGGTTTTCGCAGAAAAGTTTTGGGTATTGCTGAAGTTCCACTTACACAAAGAAGGGTTCTAAGTTCAGTCAGGGTTTCCTTGTGGTCTGATCTGACAAGATATTTAGATGGAAAGGCCTGATAATCTTAGTCAAAACCTCTGTTCCACTTGGGTTTTAGAGTAGTCCAGAAGAGGCCAAAGAATTTGCAGAAAAAAATTTAAAACCATGTTCCTCATTATAGCTAAAAAGGGAAAACAATAAAAGTATTCAACAACTTAGGGGTGGGTTAGTAAATCATGAAGTATCAATGCCTTTATAAAGAATCAATGCCTTTAAAAAGAACCATGTACTTTTCTATACACATTCATGGGTATACATTTCCCCTACTTAAGGAAGAGCTTCACAAAGGGAGAAACTATAACTGTCTTGTTCATTTTTCATCCCCAGCAAGTATAGTGTTTGGCACATACTAGGTACTCAGTTACTGACTAATAAATAAGTCTGGAACATTTTATTTTTTGTTAATAGTTTTTCCATATATTTGAAGTATTTCATCATTAAAAATTAAAAAAAAATGTACCTACCATTATTTTTACTATATATAACATTTTGTTTTTAATTCATTGTTTGATGTTTTGAAATATTTTCCTTTAAATTTGTTAGGCTTTCTCAAGTTAAAAAAAATAAAATTGTTAGTACAATGAAAAAAACAAGAGCAGAACATACTTTTTGTCATTGTAGAATGCTAGGAGCTACTATTTGGTGCAGATTCTAGTTGTTCAGTCAGTGTCCCACGATTGACTGCCCAGGGCCTATGATCAGTTTTCTGCCTTTTGGTGGAAGGGCAGGTTTAGGGTGTTAGAATTTTTCTTTTTTCTTTCTTTCTTTTTTTTTTTTAAAGAGAGGGAGAGAGGAGAGAATCTTAAGTCGACCCCACGCCCAGCATGGAGCCCAGTCTCACAACCCTGAGATCATGATCTGAACTGAAATCAAATGTGGGATTCTCAGCCCATTGAGCCACCCAGGTGCCCCAGGCATTAGGATCATTTTACAATTGAAACAAAAAGCCTGAGGTGTAGGAAAGCAAGAGGGCGAAGGTAAATACTCCTCTTGCTTGATAATTATCACTTATTGGAGGAGTAGAAAGGGAAGAGGAAAGACAAGAGCTGCCAATATTAGACCAACATCAGCTTCCTCCTCTTTGTTTCCTCCCTGCTGTTGTCCTTGTCACACTTTGGGCTCTGCCACCTACAAAGGGCTCACTTCAGCCCTTGGGGATGTTTTCCAAGGCTAATTCCATTCTTCTTAAGGCTTAACAGATTTATATTCTGATTTTTTCATTTAATTTTATAAGTACTTTCCCATATTGCTACAAATTCATTATAATGATCATTTGTCTTTGGGGTCATGATACTCTAACTTTAAAAAAAACTTCTATTGTCGGGGCGCCTGGGTGGCTCAGTGGGTTAAGCCTCTGCCTTTCGCTCAGGTCATGATCCCAGCGTCCTGGGATCGAGCCCCGCGTCGGGCTCTCTGCTTGGCGGGGAGCCTGCTTCCTCCTTTCTCTCTCTCTCTCTATGCCTGCGTCTCTCCCTACTTGTGATCTCTATCTGTCAAATAAATAAATAAAATCTTAAAAAAAAAAAAAAAAAAACTTCTATTGTAAAGTAAAGCATACATTCAAAGATATAGTGTATACACATGTGTGTATGTGTATAGATATGTGTGTGCCAATATATGGGCATAAATTTTATAGATATAGTAATAGAACTAACTGGGCAGAGCCCAAGGTAACCCTGCTCTTTTTTTTTTTTTTTTTAATGGACACCATTTTTAGAGCAGTTTTAGGTTCACGGCAAAATTGAGTACCAAGTCCAGAGAAGTCCTATATACCCATTGCCCCACACATGCCTAGGGTCCCCTGGTGTCAGCACCCACTACCAAGAGTGTCATATTGGTTACAATTCATGAACCTATATTGACATATCATTATTGCCCAAACTCCACACTTTGCACTAAGGTTCACTCTTGCTGGTGTATGTTCTGTGGTTTGATGAATGTATAATGATGTGTATCTACTGTTGTCCTATCACACAGTAGTTTCCATGCCCTAAAAATCCTCTTTGCTCCACCTGTTTATCCTTCCCTCCATTCCAAACCTGTCAACCCTAATCCTTTTCCCCTCAGTTTTATTAAGATGTAATTGACATACAACATTGCATTAGTTTAAGGTGTATAACATAATGATGGGATGTGTGTATATGTGTATCAAAATCATTACCATAATAAGTTTAGTTAACATTCATTACCTCACATAGTTATAATTTTTTTCCTTGTGATGAGAATTTTTTTTTAAGATTACAAAAAATTTTTATTTATTTATTTAAGAGAGAGTGTGAGTATGAGTCGGGGGAGGGGTAGAGGCAAGGGGCAGAGAAAATCTCAAGTAGACCTTGCACTGAGCGTGGAGCCCAGTGTGGGGCTCGATCCCATGACCCTGAGATCATGACCCGAGCTGAAACCAAGAGTCAGACACTCAACTGACTGAGCCACACAGGCACCCCAAGATTTCATTCTTGTAAGTAGGGCTTGAACTCACAACCCTGAGACCAAGGATTGCACGCTCCACCAACTGAGCCAGCCAAGTGACCCTCTTGTCATGAAGACTTTTAAGATTTACTTTCTTAGCAACTTTCAAGTATACAATACAGTACTCTTAACTGTAGTTATCATGCTGTACATTACCTGTACAGAATTTATTTATAACTGGAAGTTTGTACCTTTTGACTGACTTCATGTACTCTCTCTATCCCCTGCCCACCACAGCCACCACTAATCTGTTTTCTGTCTCTATGGCTTCAGTGTTTTTCAACTCCACATGTAAGTGAGATCGTGCAGTATTTGTTTTTCTCTGTCTGACTTATTTCACTTAGTGTAATGTCCTCAAAGTTCATCCTTATTATCACAAATGGCAAGTTTCCCTTCCTTTTTGATGGATGAAAAATACTCCATTGTATATTCCGTTAATACTTCATTTCAATAACATTCCATTGTATGTGATACTTACCACATTTTTAAAATCCATTCATCAGTTGATAGACACTTAGATTGTTCCCATTTCTTGGATATGATAAGTAATACAGTGAATGGAAGTGCGGATATCTCTCAAAGTGATTTTGTTTCTTACAGATAGATATCCAGCAACGAGATTGCTGGATCACATATGGTAGTTCCCTTTTATTTTTAAAGATTTATTTACTATTTTATATATAGAGAGAGTGAGAGCATACATGGGGTGGTGGGGGACAGAGGGAGAAGGAGAGAGAGAATCTCAGTCAGACTCCCTGCTGAGCACAGTGCCTGTTGGCAGGGCTCCATCCCACAACCCTCAGATCCTGACCTGAGCCAAGAGTCAGACACTTAACTGAGTTATCCAGGTGCCCGGTAGTTCTATTTTCAATTTTTTGAGGAACCTACACACTGTTTTACATAGTGGCCGCATCAATTTACATTCCCACCAACGGTGCACAATGGTTCCCTTTTCCTCACCAACACTTGTTATTGCTTGTGTTTTTGGTAGCCATTCTAACAGATGTGAGCTTATCTCATTGTGGTTTTGATTTGCATTTCCCTGATGACTAGTGATGTGGAGCACCTTTTCACATGCCTGGTGCCTGTTGGCCATTTATGTATTTTCTTTGGGAAAATGTCTATTCAGAGTCTCAGCTCATTTTTTAATCAGATGGTTTTTTCTTTTCTCTTTTTGCTATTGAGTTTCATGAGTTCCGTATATATTTTGGATATTACTTTCTTGTCAGATACATGATCTGCAAATATTTTCTCCCATTCTAGCCTCCTAGACTTTGTCTACAGCTTTGCCTTTTTTTAGAATGCCATGTAGTTGAAGTCATACAGTATATAGCCTTTTCAGACTCTCTTGTTTTACTTAGTATATGCATTTAAGGTTCTTTCAAGTCTTTTCATGGCTTGAGAGCTCTTTTCTTTTTAGTGCTGAGTAATAGTCCATTGTTTGGAGTCCCACATTTTCTTTATCCATTCATCTACTGAAGGACATATTGGTTGCTTCTAAATTTTGACAGTTATATATAGAGCTGCCACAGACATCTGTGTACAGATTTTGTGTAGAGATATGTTTTCAATTTAGTTGGGTAAATACCAAGGAGCATGACTTCTGGATCAGATGTTAATGGTATGTTTAGTTTTGTAACAAACCACCAAATGGTCTTTTAAAGTGACTATGCCATTTTGAATTCCCATCAACAAGGAATGAGTGTTCCTGTTGCTCCACATTCTTGGCAGCATTTGATGATGTTAGTGTTTTGGATTAAGGGCGTTCTCATAGGTGTGTAGTTGTAGCTCATTGTTGTTTTAATTTGCATATTTCATATGATGTTGAGCATCCTTTCAATTGGTTATAATATGATCTGTGTATCTTTTTTTTTGGCGAGGCATCTCTTTAGGTCTTTTCCCAGTTTATAATTGGGCCATTTGTTTTCTTGTTAAGTTTTGTGAGATTTTTTTGTGTATTTTGGATAATAGCCCCTTATCAGATATGGTGTTTTTTGGGGTAAATATTTTCTCTCAGTCTGAAATTTGTCTTCCCATTCTCCTGACAGTGTCTTTTGCAGAATAGAAATTGTTAATTTTCATGAAGTTTAGCTTATCAATTCTTTCTTTCAAGGATTGTGCCTTTGATATTACATCTAAAAATAGTTATCACTATACTCATGGTCATCTAGGTTTTCTCCTATGCTATCTTCTAGGAGTTTTATAGTTTTGCATTTTATATTCAGGTCTATAATGCATTTTGGGTTAATTTTTGTGAAGAACATAAGGTCTGTGTCTAGATTTTTTTTTCTTGAGTGTAGATGTCCCAGCACCATTTGTTGAAAAGACTGTCTTTTCTCCATGTATTGACTTCCTTTGTCAAAGATATAGTTGACTGTAATCATGTGGGTCTATTTCTGGGCTCTCTGTTTTGTTCCATTAATCTATTTTTCTACTTTTCACAAAAATACTGTCTTGATTACTGTAGCTTTATACTAAGTCTTCAAAGTTGAATAGGCCTTTTCTTTTCTCTTTTCTAAGGACAAATTGAGCTGAGGGTGGGAAGATGGATACCAAAATTTTACCTTTTATATAATAGAGGCCAGGTTTGAGGATTTGGTTTTAAGTATTTTGGCCCAGTGGGTATGCTAATTCTGAAGTTAGAATGAAGTAGAACTCTCTACCCTGTCATAGGCAGCACTCAGGTAATGAGGAAGCCTCTTCATTTCTGCAGGCATGGGTAAACCAAAAGGTAGAAAAATCTCAGTTTCACTATTTGACTTCCTGTTACCAGGAAGAAGCAAGGAAAGTGGGGAAGAAAGTCTTCACTAATGGTACTTTAAGAAAAACAACAACGTGAGTGCCTCCTAAAGAACTAGAACCCAAAAGTACCTCGGAAGACCCCTCTCTACCCCTTACTTTACTGTGTCTGTCCCCTTTCTTCTTCCACATAAGTGACTACTATCCTCACTTTTGTGTTAACTGTTCCCTTTCTTTGGTTTTATTATTTATGATCCACGGGTGTATTCCTAAATTACACATACATGTCTCACTGTTTTCTGAGGCCATGAACTTGGACAGAGAAAAATTCCATCTTTATTTTCACTAGCCTTTTTTTTTTTTTTTTTGAGGAGTTTCATTATTTTTGCTAATTTATTGCCTTTAATTTTGGATGTAGGTAATAAAATATTCTTGTGAGCAAAGGGCTTTACTAGATTGCCAAAGATCCATGGCACATTCTTGATAGGGTATTTCCTGAGCAGTAGCATTGCTGGATCTTGGAAAACATGTTTTACACAATTACTAGGAAACTGGCAGGCACTCTGTTCTATCCTTTCTCACCAAGATTCTTCATCTGTCACCGAACACAGATAATGTGAGTGCCTGTTAGTTCTCCGAAGGATGGTACATAATCAGTCCATTCTAGAAGCAAAGGAGAGGTTAATTTTTTATATACGATGAATTCCTTAAGGTATAGGGCTTGCTTCTCTCTTAGAACCACAGTTTTGGCATTCAGCTTCTGGTGGGGGTCTTCTTTTTCTTGCCTTGGTGTAATACAGTCAGACAAATTGAGCTTTAGACCCTGGCTTTGCCACTTAACTAGGAATTGGCTCTGAGGGGTTACTTCACCTGACTCCGTCTCAATATACACACTGTAAAATGATGATGATACAGACATTCAAGGGTTATTTGAAAATGAAATAAAATAATTTGTGTAAAGTAACTAGCATGCTTGCTGGCAAAGGTAGGATCATTTTTTTTTTTTGTCCTAACCCCCATCCCCTATCTTATAAGAAATCAGAGATATAGATGTTAAGAAATAGTTAAAATTTCCTTCTTTTCTTCCTTGCTTCTTTAAAATGCTGACAGTTGTTCTTTTAATTTAATATTTATTATTTTAATGTAATCCTAGTTGATTCTGGTGACCTCTATCTTGCTGTGAGTTTCTTTAATTCAGACTTCACATGGGCTTAGTGGAAGGGTTCCCAGTAATCATGGGCAGCTCTAGAAAAGGTGGTGTGAAGTCACATACTGTGTTCCTGGACTTGCCACAAGCTGCTATTCCTGTGTCTTATGCTCTCTCCTTTAGTCTTCCTTCACCACGTGTGATGATGTGCACATCTTTGAAGACATTGTTCTCACCTTTCATGAGGTAGCTTGTGTGTGCCAACTCATAGTATTAGTAATTTTGTATTTAATTTGTCTAGATTTGCCTGGTGTTTGCAGAGCGAGGGTAATTTCCTTAGGTAAGATATAATTTACAACAGAATGACACCTCACAATTTAAATAGCAGCTGTTAAGGAAAGGCGGACGGTTACAAACTACTCCTGCCCTCTTGAAAAAGAGGTATGCTGTGATGAAATGAATAATGTATTTTAGAACATACCTGGGTTTCCTGCTGTGGCTTGATTTACGTGGACTAAGGGCAAAAAAAAAAACCCTCCTCATTTGAATTTGTTTTCAAATGTAACACAAGTTCAATTTCCGTGAGGGAGTTTTGAAAGGATATCTGTCTTGTTAGGAAGAGAAGGAAATTCTTTCAGCTGGTTCATGTAATGCGCATGGCCCATGATCTACTTCTTGGGAGGGTTATTTCTTTCGAAAGGTGAGAATCTCTATGTCCGCGTCATTCATTGACTGTAAAGTATTTATTGAACCCTTCTGAAGTGGCAAGTATTTTGATAGATCCTGGACATCTTATTGTAAAATAACTCAGATACTTTTTTTGCCCTCATGGTGCAAATGACCTACGATGTCCTGTTTAAGCTTGGCCTTCTGACCTTGATCACAGAGAAGACTGTGTGCAGGGTTGGATGTGGCCCACAGAGTATCAACAACCTGTTGTTTGAAAAACCATAGGTTTTGTAAATATTTCCTTTGATATTTCCTTTGATATTCAAGAAGAATGTTAAAAAGGAATGCTGGCTAATTTCCTTTGAGCTAAGGAGGATATAGAAAATCCCTCTTCCCATCCATGCGTCCAGGTCAAAAGACGGGTATGTAGGTTGCAGCAGGAGACACAACCACTGTGGGACCTGAAATTCAATAGTATAGTCCAACTCCTAGATCAGATATCCTGTTCTAACTGGAGCTTCTTTCACAGTCTGGTCTGTGGAGTTTTTAGGAGCCATCATGACTAGAGAGACTGTGGGGGAAAGGCTGGTGTTAAGGTGGGAAATCTTTTCTTCTTCATTTAGGACAGTTGATCTTGACAAACTGGTCAAGGAAGGGCCAGTTGCAAGGCAAAAACAACAAAGGGGGGAAATTAATGTGAACTAGCGTTAATAATTATCTATGATGTACTAGGTAGTATTTGGTTATTTCTACATTTTCATCTTCAACCTATATTTTTAAATTGAGAAGAGAAGACATTAATGTATGTTAGGTGGATATTTAATATACAGATTTATAGCTCTGTTTAGTTAATGAAGAAAGAAGATTAGAAGTGGGGAGTGGAGAGTGAGAAGGGTAGAGAGAGGATGAGGAAGAGACTGGCTCTCCATAACCTAAGAAAAGAGATGGAAGAGAGAGCCATGTGGAAGGGAAAGGAGGCAGGAGATGTTCTCAGCTGGACTGTTAATTTGGGCATTTTTCTTCAAAATCAAATTATACTAACTACTATTGTCCTTTGGACTCTAATTAATACATAAGTAATTATTCTCGACACTTCTAGAACTGTCTTTGGATTTCTACAAATTCTTAAGTAGGAGAGTCACAGCAGCTGCCTCCTACCCTCATCTTCCCATCTTGCACATTCTAAAGAAGTATTTTTTTAAGGACTCTACCTAAAGCATCATCAAAACATAAAGTAATTCTGAAGAGTTGCATAAAATCAGAGATGAATGTGGATCAGTTAGAGAAAGAACAGTTGAGCTAAAGAAACATTTTCATGTATTTGAGAAGTTATTATGCATAGATGATGAAAACTGGTCATTATCTCAACAGAGAATGCAGTAGGAGAAACTAGCTTAACCATTCTGAGGAACTTAATCATAGGCAAGAAACACTTTGTTACAAAAAAGCAGGCTGTTGAAATTAAGATGAGTTTTTAGATGTCTAAAGTGAAATCTTTAAAATTTTTTTTTAAAAAGGAAACTGTTCACTCACGGTAGTTAATTATCAATCCTGTTTATGCATTTGAGCCTCCAGACTATTAAAAGGTAAACTGAGGCATATTAAAATTTTGAAGTGTATATGGGCAAACATCAGTTGGAATCGGGCAGTAGTACACTACAGTGGTTAGGAGTGTTCCGATGCTGGAGCTGGGGTGAGGTTTTTATAGGGAAGGTGCAAAAGCAAAGCGATTATTTGGTTGTTTTTAGTTTCCAGTGTTATGCAATTTGGGAAAGCCCAGTTGGCTCTTTGTGATTGGTTTCATTTTCTTGGATTCCAGGGCTTGGACTCTGGCTTAGGTGGTTTTTTGCTTATGTAGGTTACCAAGCCACTGGAGCCTACACAGTCTTACGGCCTTCCTGTTTACTTTAACAAGACTGTAGACACATATCTCTCTAATTCTATACGATTATGCATGTGCTAAAAATAATTTTATGTCTGGGCTTGAAAGCATATTATTTTGTGATGTTGGTTTAACACTTCTTGTATAAGATGAGGCTTTTGACATTTTAAGCTCAGTTAATTGAGTTGATGGGAGTTTGTTGTTAGACCTGAAATAGAGAAGGGAGGGAGAATACGAATCAGTCTGGGTCACCACCATCTGGGCCTTGTGGCTGCACCCCTGGTTCTAGTAGCTTGAGATTAGTCCTGGTGATGCCACAGTGACTGTGGGAACTATCCCCTCAGAAGTGGGCACCCATTGTTCTGAACTCTAGGGCAGTGTGTTTCAACAGTTTGATCATATGCCCCATCAGAAAGACAGTGAGTGTAATAAATATAAGTTGACTTATAAATTCTTTCTGTTTATGACTATAATACTGAGTTGTATATATTATTGAATATACACAAAAATAAATTTTAAAATAGAAGATAAAAAATGTAAATTTAATTTCTAGCATTTTCTTCCACACTCTACTACTTTGTCTGGGCACTCCTCTGGAATGTGCATACCATTTTTAGAACCTTTGCCCTAGTATTTTGCCATTAGGATGACTCAGCTGTTTTTGTTACCTGGGCGATGTTAACAAGCTGCCTGATCTTGAGCAGCTATCCTCACTTAACTTATTTGTGAAGTGGACGGTGATTGTAGCTATCTCATAGAATTGTTTTGGAAATTAAATGCAATGAGATATCTAAAGTTGTTGGCACAGTGTCTGAGATATTAAGCACTTTTCCTGATGCCATGGACAAGTTTTTCTCCATTTCTATCTCACCTCTTCTATTTATTCATGATTACCTACTTCCTTTTCTTCTGCCTTAGGATTTTTGCTTCCTGCCTTCACTCCATGTGTTTCTGCTGGCTTTCTTCTCTCATGTACAGAGAGGATCTCTTTGGGATAATTGCTTATAATCACATGTCCTATTTTTCTGAGACAGTCCTGGTTTTCACCTATCATCTCAGTATAATTACAAGGTTCTTTTAACTTTAAAGGTGTCTTGGTTTGGAAATAAAGGTAAAGCACATGGTCACCCTATTAATCAGTCACTGTCAAGTATAGTGGACCTCTGTGGGGTGGATCTCTTGAAGGAAGGCCACCTCCTTGGCCTTCATTCATCTGTAGGTATAGCCTAGAGGTGGTTCTCCTCAGATGAAGTGTGAATCTCTGGTTTGCCCTAGCTGATACCCAAAGAAAGAGGTTCCATAATTGACTATCTATAAGGAGGTGGCAAGGGGAGTGGTAAGTATGGCACACCTCAGAGAGATGTCTAGTGTAAGAGGTAACCATAAATTACATCCAACAACGTATTACTTTATGAAAGGGCAGGGCAGTTTGGAGTTTATAGCCTTGGTAACTGTCTGCCCAGATTGCACAATGAAAATCAAGGATTTATTGGGTATTGAACTTGGAAGTCTAAACCCACCACCTGAAGCTCAACATTATGGTGAATATTTTCCAAACTGAGAAAAAGTTCTTTTGGTTTGGAATGAAATGTGCTACTATTATATAAGGTCACGCTAAAGTTCATAATACAAGTTAGAAATAGGCCATTTTATTCTTCATCAGGCTGTCTGGAAGGAACCAGACAAGTTTCTAGGGGTTCATGTTCTCTCCTAATGTTGTTCCTTGTCTAGTTCCATGTTTTATCCCTGTTGGACATTTGGCAAATATTAATTAGCAATTGTGAAGGTTATACTAACAGTGTTGGCAGGGGGAGGGAATAAATGATTAATAAATTATGTACATCTTCAGTTTCAAGTGATTCCTACAACTGTGTTTCTGAGGCATAGTATTTAAAATTATTAGTTATTTAGGGAGTCATAGAGAACATACATCATAATAAGGAAAATTTTTGATGTTTATTCCTCCTTGGATGACATTTATTGGAATTGATAACATAAGAAACTGATGGATAAATTAACTTTTGCATTCCCTGAAGTCTGCAGGCTTGGTTTCCTAAAATGAACATGATATTTGGTTGTGATTTTGAGAATACTTATAATCCTGGCACAATACTTGAAAACAAGGGTCTTTATTTCCTCTCACAGAATCAAGAGCAGGTAGTGAATGTGGTAGAACACAACGAGTATTTCATTGTTTCCCCAGAAGAAAAGAAAATAGGAATTGAAACTGTATGATTACCCCAGTTAGGAAATCTGACTAAAATATGGCTGCAATTCAGATTTTTCCACTAATGCTTGAAATTTTACATTATGAAATAAGCAGTAACTTTTCCTTTAGAAATTTTCGTGAGTACTGTGTCTGAATGACTGCTGCTTTGGATCACAGCCCATTTTTAATTCCCTGATCTGGATATTCATAAGTCAATGCCAACACATCGTGAGTTTAGTTTCTACCTCTAGTTTTCTATCTTTCAACTGAGGAGTAGGTATAACAACCCATAGGAACTTAATAGAGAATCATGCTAATCCTGTTGGAGAAGGGCTGGAAGTACGTGAGTGCTGACCTTACAGTCAGATCCCAGCAATGGATCTCTCTTGTTTTTGTCTCTCAGCATGTACTCAAAGTTAGGGATTTCCCCCCTTCTCTTCCCATTCCTTTTTTAAATTTCATCTATTCCTGTGGTTTAAATAGTTATCTTTGTTCTGATAGATTCTAAAATTTGTATTTCAAACTTTATGATTTTCCCAGTCTATCCATTGACTCGTCACCCATGGGTTTCCTGAGGGAAATGGTATTTTAGAATCTCATCTACTGTTTTGCAATTTAAAAAGTAACTTACTGTGGGGCACCTGGCTGGCTCATTTGGTGGAACATGCAACTCTTGATCCTGGAGTTGTGAGTTCAAGCCCCAGGCTGGATGTAAAGGTTACTTAAAAAAAGAAGGGACGGGGCTCCTGGGTGGCTCAGTCGTTATGCATCGGCCTTCAGCCCAGGTCATGATCCCAGAGACATGGGATCGAGCCTCACATGGGGCTCCCCGTTAAGCGGGAACCTTGCTTCTCCCTCTCCCACTCCCCCTTCTTGTATTTCCCCTCTCATTGTTTCTGTCTCTGGCAAATAAATAAATACAATCTTTAAAAAAAAAAAAAAAAGAAGGGACACTAGGTTGCTCAGTTAGTTAAGCATCCAGCTTTTGACTTGGGGTCAAGTCATGATCTCAGGGTCTTGAGATCAAGCCCTGTGTCAGGCTCCACACTCAGTCTGCTTAAGATTCTCTCTTCCCCCTTCTCCTCTTGCCTCCCCCTTGCATGTTCACTTGCTCTCTTTCTCTCAAAAGAAAAAAAAATTACCCAAATATCAAGGAATGACCATCATAATTGCCACTAAGATTAAAAAGAAGGTCTTATCTCCTATGGAAAATGGGACCCCCCCTTCCCCGGGTGGATAAGTTCTGCAGACATTTTGGAAATCATGTTACTAAAGTTTTAGTGAGAACAAGGTTTGGAGATAATATAGCTAAAATTCAGGTGGGAATAAACATGAAAACAATGAAAAAGAATGATTTCTTTGTAATATTATAGCACTAATCAAGTGTTTTAAAGTTAATTAGGGAAGGCTTCCCAGAGAAAGTGTTTCTTCAGGGCTTTGAAATTAGAAGGGACTTGAATTGGTAGAAAGCTGATAGGCTAAATAATTCAGAGGACAGACTAAAACACAGGAAAGCCAAAGAAGCTATGGGTTTGTGGCAGGGTATTTTCTTTTCTAGAGTAGAGAATCTGTTACAGGATAACGAGAAGAGTTAATGAAGAAATGGCATGAGATAGATGACTTGGTGGGGAACACTCAAGATGAAGTAAACAAATTTTTATCTGATGCAGAATTCTTGAATTGGAAAATATGTTAGAAATATTGTTAAAAGAAATTCATCCAGTGGTGTTGGGACTGACTTGTAAGGGGAGATACAGATGATGGAGAGACACACATAGACATAATTACAGTTGTCCTGCTGATAGGTAGTGAGCAACTCATTTCAGTGCAGTCTAGCAAATGGACAATGATTGCTACGAAAGTAGAACAAAAGACATATCAGATAAACCTTATGGAATTTGATTAGACAAAACTTCATATTTGAATGAGGAGCATGAAGAAGAGAGTTGAAGATGTTTTTAAGCATATACTAGGTTTGAGCCGTATGAAATTACCAAATTCAAACTTCTTAAATCTACCAAAATGGTATTTTTACATGGGTCCTTGTATACACAACTAGTTGGAGGTGATTACTCTCAAAAATGGGCAATGTTGGGGCACCTGAGTGGTTCAGTCTGTTGTGTATCCGCCTCTTGGTTTCAGCTTGGGTCATAGTCTTGGGGTTGAGGGATCGGTCCGTGGGCTCCACACTCAGCAAGGAGTCTGCTTGAGATTCTCATTTCCCTCTGTCCCTCCCCAGTGTGCACACACATGCTGTCCCTCTCTCTTGAATAAATAAACAAATTTTTACCAAAAAAATGGGTAAGGGCATCAATGAGGAACCAAGAATTGCGAGGGTAGCAATACTACCAATTATGTGAGAACAAAAATTTTAAGTGATTTGGGATATTTTCAGAGCTCTGAGCTGGGAGCAGAGTACATTGTAGAGCTGAGAACTAACTAACTAACTACATGCAAATATCATGAATATATTTTTTTAAATTTTAAACGTGTACACTTACATGTACTAACTGGAAGTCCAGTAGAGGAACTTTGGAAGATTGGTTACCTCTTTGGGGTTTGGTCCTGACCTGGGCAACTACTCAGTTTTGAATTATTTGGTTATTTGGTAGGAAAAAGTTATTTTGTGAATTTGAAAGAGAGTCTGGAAACATGTTTTTCTCACGTTTATACTCGTTCCTATGTAGCCACTAAGAGAATTGGGCTCAACTAAAAAATGAAACAAAAATAATTCTCTACTTCTTTTTCTCACTTGCACATACACATACACACATACTCTCACACACACACCCTGATGAGAGAACACTTGAGATCTTTAAAGGAAAAAGCAGGTACATACAACAATGCGCTATTTGTTTATTGAAATATAATTGGCATACAGGATTATATTGGTTTCAGGTATAATGATTTGGTATTTGTATATATTGTATATATTGTGAAAGACAACCACAATAAGGCTAGTTAACATACATCACCATATTATTTTTTTGTGGTGAGAACTTTTAAGACTTACTCTTAGCAGCCTGCAAGCACACAATGCAGTATTATTCACTATAGTCACCATGCTGTAGATTACATCTCAATGACTTATTTATTTTAAAATTGGCAATTTGTACTTTTTAACCCTTCACCTGTTTTGCCCATCCCCAGCCCCTGCCTCTGAGAACCACCAATCTGTTCTCTGTATCTGAGTTTGTTTTGTTTTTGTTTTAGATTCTACATGTAAAAGATCATAGGGCATTGTCCTTCTCTGTCTGACATAGTTCCCTTAGCATAGTGCCCTCTCAACGTTCATCCATGTTATCACAAAAGGCAAAATTTCATTATTTTTATGGCTAACAAAAATTCCACTAATACATAATGTATATATGTGCCTCATTTTCTTGACCCATTCATCTGTTAATGGACACAGGTTGTTTCCATATCTTGGCTATTGTAAATGTTGCAACGAACATGGGAGTGTGTACGTCTTTTTGACTAATGTTCTTGTTTTCTTTGGGCAAATACTTGGAATTGGATTTGCTGGATCATATGATAGCTCTATCTTTACTTTTTTTGTGGAACCTCCGTACTGTTTTCCATTGTAATTGCACCAATTTACATTCCAGCCAACAGGGCACAAGGATTCCTTTTTCTCCACATCCTCGCCAACTCTTTTTCTTGTCTTTTCAATAATAGACATTCTAATAGGTGTGAGGTGATATCTCATTGAACAATGCACTGTTTTCAAATACCCAGCTTGGCTGAATTGCCTCGATAATCCTCTACTTTTTTTCATGCACATCTTACTGGTGAGTATTATTCAGGAATGGCCCACATTTGCTTCACTAATAAAAAAGATAACAGCAAGGCTAGATTAAGTTTGTGATGTTCTACAGCAAACCAACGTGGTGTGAGTCTCTGGAGGAAATCTCCCAAAGGAAAACTCCTTTGAAAAAGTTGTGTCACTAGACCAGCCAGCTCTCCAAGGAGGCATGCCACATTAAACAGAAAGAAGTAGCAGTGAAGGAAAGAAGCTTACATCTTTAAGAGTGGCAAATTGTCAGGTTGTTTCTTCTCATTTTTTATTCAGACTCACGTCCAGTGCTTCCTAAATACCATAGAAACACTAGCCCTGTCTTCTCTAAGCTCAGTGAATGTGGGGCATGGGGCTCAGTAGAATGGGCTCATTCTCCAGGTTCCGTCCATTTGCATGCATATTTTATTGGGTCTTCAAAGAAGCAGCTCATGAAGAGCCATGCAAGAACGGGGTGTGTGTGTGTGTGTGTGTGTGTGTGTGTGTATGAGAGAGAGAGAGAAAGAGAGAGAATGCTTAAGAGAGTGAGAACCAGTGATTACATTTTGAGCTGTTTGTGCTCTCTTTGGGTGAAAGGGGTGAGATGTTTCATATTTGTGTATTTATTTATTTTAAAGATTTTATTTATTTATTCGACAGAGAGAGAGATCACAAGTAGGCAGAGAGGCAGGCAGAGTGAGAGGGGGAAGCAGGCTCCTTGCTGAGCAGAGAGCCTGACGTGGGGCTCCATCCCAAGACCCTGAGATCATGACCTGAGCCGAAGGCAGAGGCTTAACCGACTGCGCCACCCAGGTGCCCCGATGTTTCATATTTAATTCCACTCTTTGTTTGCCCATGGCTAGGTACTATTGGGTTAGAAAAAAATTTAATGCTCAGTCTCTGAATTTGAGGGAGTTGGGAAATAATTGAGGAGATAAGTATAAGATAAAGAACAACAATAAACCATTTGTAATCATTATTGGGTGGTAAGTATTATATGGGTCTGAGAAGGGGCTTTTTTGTGAGGTGATTCAGTCAGGAAAACATCTTGGAAGAATGAGGTTTATATTTTAGAACTGAATTTCATTTAAATTAGCATTTATTGAATATCTACTAATGGCAGACTGTGTTATCAGTAACGGGACTAAAATTTGAATTCTGAGTGAAAAACTACTCAGGTGTGATTCTCTTTGTATAGTTTAGGTAGAGCCACTTACATGATTTTTTATAATTTTTTTCCACAAAACACCATTATGAGTGCCACATTATTGTCTTTTTTCTCTCTTTTCTAAAGCAGACATTTCTTAATTTTTGCTTGGTTAAATTGTGATTTTCCCATAGACTTCTAAACATTCTGAGGATTTTGTTGCAGATATTTCTTCCTTCTCTAGCCTAGGGAAGGCGTTCAAGGGTGCTTCTTCAAATAGCATGAGTCAGCTATCTCGGTGGCTATTGTTCTAAAAAGCAGGTAGCTCCACTTTGCACATTGGGTTATCGAAAAATAATCCTGTACCCTTTCCCGGATTGTTAGCGTATCCAGAATTTGTGCCTCAAATAAACTTTTATGTCTGTGGTGCCGAGGGTGGCTCTCGTCTTCTGCCTGGATTCAGTCACACAGAGTGGGAACATGACAACGTGTAATCCTTAGAAGTGCAATCCAAACCCTCAGTTGAATCAGCTCCGACTTAGTGAAGTCATATCTGCTTTGTGTCTGTGTTTGTTCAAGGATAAAAGGAAAGAAGCACCAGGGCTCCTTTATGTTCTCATGTTTTCATCTAGCAGGCAAGGAGCACGGGAGGTCTGTTGTTCGTCATTCCTGGATAAGATCAAAGCCCGCCTGTTCTGGCAAAGCCATTGCTAATCTGCAGGCAGGATAGGCCTCTATGACCCTTGAGAACGTTTATAATGCTGCTACCTGGGAAATCTCTCTCCCTTTAGCAAAACATTTTATCTGCAAAAAGTTGCACCTGCCATCATTTGCCTAATTTTAACAGAGAACTTCTGCTGATAATCTAGAAATGAGTAACATTTGGCCTGCACAATTACTTTTCTCCACACTCAGGTTTTCCCTTTAAAGGATCATGGTAACCACTTTCTTAATAAGGCCAAGTAGAGGGTAAGACACTCAAGAAAGAGCATGTTTCCTCTTGCTTTATTGGTTTCTTTTATTTTTTATGCTATCACAAAGAGGATCCAGTAGATTGCTGGCTCCTAGGACTGTGTCCTGTGTCAAAATAATTCATGCTTATGACAAAAATTATAGATCGTACCCAAGGTTTTGGGATTTAATTCGACATCCAAGGATTAATGGAACTGGCCGCATTCATTTCTAGTACTCAGTTATTAATGTGTGTGTTCATTCATTTAGCGCACATCCTCTGAGTGCCTTCTAGACATCCATCAGGTTGTGCTGTGCTGTGTAGGAGACTAAAGCAAGGTAACAAAGTGTGGCTTGGAAAGGGGTTGCTGTTTTTTCAGTGCCCGTGCAGGTCTCACTGATATTTGAGCAGAGGCCTAAATAGGAGAGAGGGTTAATTCTACAAAAATCTTGGGGAAAAGGCAAAGGCGGACAGAGCATCCAGGTCAGAGGCCCTGAGGTACAGGTGTCCTGTATAAATGCCAGTAACAGCTTGCAGGTGGGGTGGCTGGAGTGAGCCAGTGAGTGGCCTGAGGGTAGCAAATGGAGTCAGGAAGGTTTGTTGGGGGTGGTGGGGGCAGAGAACAGAAGCTGACTTCTTTGAGAAGAGACTGACTGGACTTGGCTTGTGTGTTAATAGGCTTACTCTCCCCGCTGTGCACCCGCCCCCCACCACCATGTGGGGAGTTAACAGGCAGAGGGCAGGGGTTAGGAGGATTTTGCCATATCAAGGGGAGAAACTCTGGCTATTTGAATTAGATCGATGAGTTGGTGAGAAATCAGATTCTAGGTAGGTCTTACAGGAATTTGATTGTTTTGGACTTGGGGTACAAGAGATGGGATGCATATTACGCCAGTTCTCCTGTTGATAATCAAGGTGACTCTTCACCATTGTGCCTGTGTGATTTATGTTGTTGCATGTGGAAGCAGTTCATCCTTTTTCATTATATATTTTTTAGGATTCTGTTCTATGAACATACCACAATCTGTTCATTCTCTGATTGATGGTTTTTCAAGTTGTTTCCAGTGTGGGGGGCTTGGATGAGCAATACTGCTGTGAACATTCTTTACGTGTCTTTTGGTGGGCAAAAGCAGTCCTTTCTCCTGGGTAGATACAGAGAAGTGGGGTTGCTATGTTGTTCTTTCTCTGACTTTGCACATCATACCGGCGTGCTTGTTTACGTTGGTGCAGGGCACTCCCTTGGCTTCTTGTGGACCTGCCCTAGGAGTTCTTCCCTGCCTGGGCACACGTTTGGAACTGACTTTTCTTTTCTTTTTTTGGTTTCTGTAAAGCACCTTGTAACCATTCTCTCTTTCTTTATGCATTTTTGCTTCTCTAGATTAGCAAAGCAGAGTTCAGCTCATGCCTGCCTACAACTCACTGTTGGCAGCCTGGCAGCCCAAGATGATTTGCAATCGCACATTTTCTAACGGTAGCAGCTGCTACAGGTTTTTGAGGGGCCTGGATCCTTTCCTCTTAAGTGCGATAAAAGCTGTTGGCTCTGGTAGAAAATGCATCTTTGGGGGTCACCTGGGTGGCTCAGTCCATTAAGCGTCTGACTCTTGATCTCAGCTCAGGTCTTGATCTCAGGGGAGTGAGTTCAAGCCTCGTGCTGGGTTCCGGACTGGGCGTGGAGCCTACGTTTAAAAAGAGAGAGAGAGAGAGAGAGAGAAAATGCACCTGTGAGCATACACACTTTTTCTTAAAATTTTTCGTACATTTTTGGGGGCAATCTGTGAGCCTCTAGGAATCCCACCAAATGGTGGATTCATGGTTCCAGGATGAAGAATCTTCTCTATTTTGTAATGCCTTAAAAATGGGTCAGTACTGGGGCACCTGGGTGGCTCAGTGGGTTAAAGCCTCTGCCTTCAGCTCAGGTCATGGTCCCAGGGTCCTGGGATCCAGCCCCACATTGGGCTCTCTGCTCTGCGGGGAGCCTGCTTCCTCCTCTCTCTCTGCCTGCCTCTCTGCCTAGTTGTGATTTCTCTCTGTCAAATAAATAAAATATTAAAAAAAAATGGGTCAGTACTAGGGCTCCTGGGTGGCTCAGTGGGTTAAGCCTCTGCCTTCAGCTCAGCTCACGATCTCAGGGTCCTGGGATTGAGCCCCACATCGGGCTCTCTGCTCAGCAGGGGGCCCGTGTTCCCCTCTCTCTGCTTGCCTCTCTGCCTACTTAAGATCTTTCTCTCTGTCAAATAAATAAATAAAAATTTTTAAAAAATGGGTCAGTATTCTTCAGCGTGCCCCGATTCTTTAAGATCTGCTCTGAGCTGTCACTGTCAACAGATGTGGACAAAGGACCATGTATGCATAGATAGAAGGCTGACTAATTCAGAAACTCTGACGTAGCTGGCCAAAGAGGTAAGAATTACTAGCACTTAGAAAAGTCATTGTAATTATTGTGGAATCCTTTATTTTGTTCAGTTCTGCAACCATCTGAGAATTTTTCTAATTGTATCCTTCACCACTCTTGTTAAACTGCATAACTAGAGATTAAAAGAAAGAAATTGCAGTTCAACTGGACCCTCCCAGGCCGAGAAGGCCTCGCCTTGGCCTCAGGGACAGCTGGCATGCGATGGGGAGGTACCCGCCTCCTGTTCTCTCCCTCACCAGGAACCTGTCCCTCCTCAGCCTGGGCGCGTTTCCCGTCTCCTATTTTCTCAGTGGGTGAATAATTGGGTGCTGCTCCATCAGAGAGGTCATGGAAGAGAACGGGAAAGGACTCAACGAAGCACACAATTAAACTGTAATCAGCTAGATCTTTTCCTTGGAAAAGGAACGTGTTTTTGGTTTAAAAGTTACTGGTTTGACATATTTACAAAAGTAACAGGAAGGACAAAGGGAAGAAGATCCTTTCTCCTTGTCTGCAATGCCCGTATCCACTCTGTGAGGATAGCTGCCGCTGTTCGTAGTTTCTCTTCCCAGAGTTTTTAATCAAGCATATGAAAGCTGGTATAGATTTGTTTGTTTTTCCTGGAATCACATTGCACAGAATTGTGGGGCCTGTGTCTTCCACTTTGCGGGGTAGCACAGATAAGCTTTTGTGCGTGTACTGTGTTTGTGCTGGCTTACCTTCCTCTGATCTTGTCCATCTTTTTAAATGTGCCTGTTTTCCTTTAATTGTTTTTAGAGTAATGAGCTGAGACCCTCACTTTCATAGATGACCAAAAAAAAATTTTTTTTATACTTATGAAGTTTTGGATTTTAGCCTATTCAATGTGCTTTAGTCCAAGTCAGTTGTTAATTTGGATGATTAGATAGTCTCACTTTTTTTTTTTCCTTAAGATTTTATGTATTTGACAGAGAGAGACACAGCGAGAGAGGGAACACAAGCAAGAGGAGTGGGAGAGGGAGAAGCAGGCTCCCCACCAAGCAGGGAGCCCGATGTGGTGCTCCATCCCATGACCTGAGCTGAAGGCAGTTGCTTAACAACTGAGCCACCCAGGTGCCCCAGTGTGACCTTTTTCAAGTGTTGCCAATGTGACTCAGTGGTCTGAGCTGAATTCCTCACTTTCACCTATGGCAAGGTGTTCTAGCCTATTCTTTTCCCTAAAATAAAATTAAATTTTGGAACAAGGCTCAATTTTATTTTGTGCTGTGTTTAGGAAAATTTGTCTCACAAGGTTTAACCAGATCTACCTGCTGCACCCCTGGGTGTGCCTTATCAGTCAATCACCAAATATTTTTGAAAGTTGCTGTGTGCAGGAGAGCCAGCTAAATCCTGTTATGTAGCAAACAAGTCACCTCAGTCTTCTTGCTCCCGTAACAACAAACTATAAACTGAACCACAAAAATGAGTCCTTATTATATCTTTAAAGTTTATCTTTTATCCTAAGAATATTTATGGGAAACCACTGATCCATAGAAAGGTAAGCAATTGAAGACCATATGCAAATATGTTTTTTTCAGTTTTATTTTGTAGTAATTTACATACCATAAAATCTACTCATTTTAAGTGCTTAGTTCAATGAATTTTGGTAAATGCATACAGTTGTGCAACCAACACTACAATCATACTTTCATGACCACAGAAAATGTTTTCTCATCTTTATAGTCATTTCTTGTCCTCACCCCATTTCTAGGCAACGATTGATCTTTTGGATGCTATAGTTTTGTCCACTCTAGAATTTCCTATAATTGGCATCCCATAATATGTAGTCTTTTGTGTCTAGCTTCTTTCACTTAGTAAGATGTTTTTGGGACTCATATTCGTAGTTCAGTCTTTTTTTTTTTTTTGAGTATTACATTAAGAGTTGGGGCCCACCCTCCCCTTTGGACTATGATGAATAATGCTGATATGAACATTGCATTCAAGGCTTTCTGTGTACATGTTTTAATTCTCCTTTGGAATGGGATTTCTGGATTTTTATATGTATATATACACACACACACATATATATGTATACATATATATGTATATTTTAAGATTTTACTTGTTTATTTAGAGAGAGAGTGAGCTGGGGGAGGGGCAGAGGGAGAGAGAAAGAATCTCAAGTGGACCCTCTGGGGAGCTCTAAGTTGATGCAAGGCTTGACCTCGCAACCCCAAGATCATGACCTGAGCTGAAACCAGGAATCCGATGCTCAACCAACTGAGCCATCTATGTGCCCTGGGATTGCTGGATCATATATTAAGTATATGTTTAACTTTTTAAGAAATTACCAGCATATTTTTCTAAGTCTTTGAACAATTTTGCATTCATACCATGATTGAGGATATGATCATATATGTATCATATATGAAGGTTCTAATTGCTCTGTATCCTTGCCAACACATGATATTATCATTCTTTTTAATTGTAGACTTTCTGACAGGTATGTAGATGTATATAATCAGAGTTTTAATTTGTTTTCCCCTAATGAGCCAAGACATTGAGCATCTTTTCTTGTGCTTGTTGGCTTTCTATCTATCTATGTATCTTTCCTTTGTTGTTCCTTTGGGTTGTATGTGTTCCTTATTATGGTGTAAGAATACTGTCTATATTCCAAATCCAAATCCTCTGTTAGATATATGTATATGTTTTGCTTTTGCAATTTAAAGTTCAATTTTAATAAGAAAATGTCCAATTCATCTACATTTTTACTTGAAATACAAAATATATAATCTTAACCAAACAAAATCATAATATATTTTGAGCACTATTTTATGATGATGTAAGAGAGAGAACAAAAGAAAAAGAGTCAAGAGAAAGTTCAGAGAAGAGATAAAGGAAATACTGGGGAAAGAGCAAAATAAGAGAGAGTAAAAGGAAGACATAATTAGGAAAAAAGAAAGAATTAGATAAAATGAAAAAAAGAGAGATGGAATGAGAGAGACCCCAAGAAACAGAGGAAGAGAACAGCACACACATTTGAAATTATGGGGGAAAAAAGGAGAAAAAGCTATGAAAGGAGAAGACAAGAAAAAAAAAAATCCAGGGAGAAGAAAATGCCACAACTGTTTCTTTTAGTTCCCTTGTCCTATCTCCTGCATCCTCTACTGATACTTCATCTCTCCATTTCTGACTTCTCAACATCCAGCCTGCTTTCTGAAAGTCTCACTTTCCTTTCCACTTCCCAATTCTTCAATATTTTACTATTTTGACTTCCAGACATGCAAAATAGCTGGGTTGTGAGTGTCCTTTCCATCTTCAGAGTATAAAAGCACAGACTCTGCGGGCTGCTGGGTTGCGCAGTCCGTTAAGCGTCCGACTGTTGATTTTGGCTCAGGTCATGATCTCAGGGTTCTAGGATCAAGCCCTGTATCGGGCTCTGCACTCAGCTCAGAGTCTGCGTGAGTTTCCCTCTCCCCTTCTCCCCGTTCTCTCTCTCTGTCTCAAATAAATAAATAATATCTTAAGAAAAAAACCCACAGGCTCTGAACTTAGGTGTTTGGGTTTGAATCGTATCTGTGCTACTTGCTAACTGTGATGCTGGGCAGAACCTACTCTCCAGCTCTGGTTTCACCGTCTGCAAAGTAGGAATTGCCGGTGCTACCTGTCTCATGTTTCTCTGTGTGAGGATTAAAAAATGCATGGGAAGCTCTTATCATCGTGCTTGGTATGTATGTAGTGCTCAGTTATTGAATGTTAGCTGCTAGTGGTGTGTGTGTGTGTGTGTGTGTGTGTGTGTGTGTGTTGAGGGAGGAGGTGTTTCTTGGTTATCATTCCCTTTACTTTTGGTTCTTCGTTCATCTTCTTTTGTCCTGGCAGTACCTTATCAAACTAAAATATTTATGTGCCACAATATCAGAAGTATCATGCTTCCGGAACTCCAAGATAGAAACACAACTGTATTTGTTCATCTGGAATGTAAAGTTGGCAGTAATAATAAGGAGTATTTATGTAGTGCTTTAACTTTGAGCATTTTAACCTAGTACTGATGGATATTTAATAGACTTACAGAGTCTAGGGCTGGAATTTCCTGGTCTCTGTAATAGGAAGATGCCAAACCAAACCATGGGGTGATAAATACAGCTGAAGAAGGTGAGAGGTCTGAGCTTTTTATCAGTAAATACTGATACTTTCCACGCCAGTCACTTCTGCCACAATTGCCATCATTAAATAGAAGGTCATATTTGCAAGGGGCTCCTTCCCAATACAAGATCCCCTTTTGTAGCATTTCTCAACTGCCTCTGTGTGAACATCATTGTAGAAGTTTACTTGCTTGTGATTAATTTGTATTTTTTGGATTTTCCAATTGCTAGCCAGATTTTCTTCATACTTATAAATACACTTATGCACTTAGAAATTTTGCTTTGATCCTGGATCAATATGGAAGAAAAATGTCTTCTATTATGTGCAGACTGTCGGTTATAGAAAGTGAGATTATGCCTACTCTTCTTTTACTCTGTTAGACAACATTTCCTGGTTCCTACTCTTGTTCCTCAAATAACGTGACTTCTGTATTTTGCTTGCTTTCCCACTTGCCTAACTTTGGACCCAGGTAATTTGTTACACATTTTAAGTGGCGTCTATAAGTGAGCCTCATATTCTCTCTGTGTATAATTGAGCCCAATGATCTGGATGCATTTCTCTTTCCTCTGGTTGTGATCTCATTCTTCTGTTAGTGAGCTTAAAAGGGCTGAATCAGCTTTCAGCTCTCACATCAACAGTATTCATTTAGTATATTTGGGGTGATCGTATACTTTATCATCTAAGCCAGGACACTGAGAGTGAAAGGGGACACAGTTAATAATTAGGCTCAGGCAACAGGCATAAACCAGAGTTGTCCTGGGGAGGGATGTATGGCCATTGTAATTATATTAATTTGAATTAAGCCTCAGGTCTGGCTTTATTTATTTATTTATAAAGATTTTTTGCTAATAGCCCTTTGGTTCCCCTCTATCATGTAATTAAGCAGTTGAAGTTTTTTGATAAACACAGAACTTTATATTTAGGCTTGTTTAAAATTTCATTATGTTAATGTTTGCCCTGTAGAGATTATAAAATCTAGATTTTTATCTTTCAAATTAGCTATTGCTTCCCAATCTGCATCATCTGAAAATTGATAAACAACTTTCCTGAATACCCTTCCCAGTCCTTGGTAAGGAGAAAGGTGCCTTCCCAACATCCACAGCATCCATATCCCTCAATCTCAGGGAGATATCAGGCCGGGGTCAACTGAGAACCCCTCAGTATTTGCATTTTAACAAGACAAAAAGGACCCTTAAACCTTGAGACCCTTAAACCTTGGGGAGCAGAAAGAAGAGATTCTAATGATTGCTTCTCAGGTATCTTGGCAGAAGTTTCCTTCTGTAGGTTCTGAGCATTTTCTATATACCAGATAATAGGTGCTGAATGTAGAGTAGCATGCAAACGTGTTAATTAATGCAAGATACCATCTGATAGTTATGCGCTCCAGTAAAGAGTGGGGGTCAGAAGGAGGAAGTCAGTTTTAACAGGGCATCTTCCTGTTCCATTGTAATTACCTACATAAAAATTTGATGCGACAATTAATAAAAGGATAGTTTTTGGGGGTTTCCGAAGTCATTCATAGAGCAAAAAAAAGTTCCTTTGGTCCTCTCCTGTCCTCTTGACCACAGAATTTCTTTCAATCTCTCTCCTATTATATCTATTATAAGTACATTATGTATCTACCTAATGTGGATCTTATACATTTTTACTAACTTGTATAATATGTATAATTTTGTTTGTATTTATATAATATGTGCAGATATGAATATAATACATTTGTGTGTATATATAGTATATATGTTTTAAGATTTTCAGTTCTGTTAACCATAGCTGGTGCACATGTGTAGTTCTTTAGAATAGTGACTTTCAAACACTTTTTAAAGCAACTGTCAGTAAGAGATACATTTTACATTATAATCCAGCACACACACACATACACACACAGACACACACCCCAGAAACAAGTTTCTTGAAAGAGTACTTGCTAGTTGCAGTGTCCTCTATTCCCTTTCCCTCCCCTCCCCACTGCCTTCCCCCATCCCTTCATGTTCCATTCCATTTCAGTCCATTCCAAGGGGGCTAACTGAAGCCGTATAATTTAATTTTAAACCTGGTTTGCACAATGACAGTTTGTAAAACACTGTTGTAAACTTATTTATTTTTTTGAAGATTTATTAATTTGAGAGAGAAGGGGAGCAGGAGGAGGGGCAGAGGGAGAGGGAGATCGAGAACCTCAAGCTGACTCCCCACTGAACACATGGAGCCTAACCCTGGGCTAGATCTCATGACCCTGAGATCATGACCTGAGTGGAAATCAAGAGCCTGAGGCTTGGGGCGCCTGGGTGGCTCAGTGGGTTAGGCCGCTGCCTTAGGCTCAGGTCATGATCTCAGGGTCCTGGGATCGAGTCCCGCATCGGGCTCTCTGCTCAGCGGAGAGCCTGCTTCCCTTCCTCTCTCTCTGCCTGCCTCTCTTGTGATTTCTCTCTGTCAAATAAATAAAATCTTAAAAAAAAAAAAAAAAGAGCCTGAGGCTTAAACAACTGGGCTACCCAGGTGCCCCAAGTGTTGTCCCTTGACTCCTAAATTGTCTATGTGATAGATACTTTAATCATGGTAGTAGTCAATAGAAAGCTAGTCTTACTTGGGCAAAAATCAACAATGATAATACTGATTAGGATTCTATGATCTTTCAAAAAATTATTTTTAGTTAGTTAATTAATTTTTTATTGTGCTATGTTAGTCATCATGCAGTATATCATTAGTTTTTGCTGTGGTGTTCCAAGATTCATTGTTTACATATAACACTCAGTGCTCCATGCAATACTGCCCTCCTTAATACCCATCACAAGGCTCACCCATCCCTCTACCCTCCTCCCCTCTAAAACCCTCAGTTTGTTTCTCAGAGTCCACAGTCTCTTGTGGTTCATCTCCCCCTCTGATTTCCTCCTTGTCACTTTTTCTTTCCTTCTCCTAATGTCTTCCACATTATTCCTTATGTTCCACAAGTCAGTGAAACCATATGATAATTGACTTTTTCTGCTCGACTTATTTCACTCAGCATAATCTCCTCCAGTCCCATCCATGTTGATAGAAAAGTTGTGTATTCATCCTTTCTGATGGCTGAGTAATATTCCATTGTGTATATGGACCACATCTTCTTTATCCATTCGTCTGTGGAAGGGCATCTGTCCATCTTTTTTGTTCATGTGGAAACATTGCTGCCCACAAAAGACCTAGTACAGTGAACTGCTTTTGTTTGAGGTTTTCCATATGAGAATAGCAGTTAACTCTGTACCTAGACGATGAACAGCAAGCAATTCTTCAAACTAGATATTTCTATTACATAACTATATTGGCATAAAATAGCCTGTTAGACTTAAAAATTTGTTTTTTTAATGCCTGGAGTTATTATTGCCATGCTAAAATTGATTCAAAAAGGGGAGCTATCTCTATAAAGTTAATTTATCTGTATTAAAAGTTTAATTGTTCAGCTATTTGAAAGTTGTTACTTTCAAAGTAGAGGGTGTGATGCTCTAAAATTCTCTGCCCAAGTCTTTCTAGTTTGCTACTCTGCTCTTCTCTTAGGTCAGAGCTGCAGATACGTAGATGCTCTTAAATATTTTTTTTTAAAGATTTTATTTATTTATCTGACAGATAGAGATCACAAGTAGGCAGAGAGGCAGGCAGAGAGAGAGAGAGAGGAGGAAGCAGGCTCCCTGCCGAGCAGAGAGCCCGATGTGGGACTCGATCCCAGGACCCTGGGATCATGACCTGAGCCGAAGGCAGAGGCTTAAACCACTGAGCCACCCAGGCGCCCCTGCTCTTAAATATTTTTGGTCCTTGTAGAAGTTCAGCATTTCTTGGAGTATGAAACCAGGCAAAGATAGACTATCATATTGTGTGTTTTAATTGAGAAATACAGAATGCCTTCGATTAAAGTGTGGTGGGCTTTGGGGACAGATTAATGTGGATTAGGTCTAAAAACTAGTTTTGAGACTTTGGGATGAATCTCTAAAATGTACCAAGTTTCTCTCTTTTCATTCATAAAACTAATGTTTATCTTAGAAGGTTTTTAGAATTAGGGGAGCCTGGGTGGCTCAGTCGTTAGGCGTCTGCCTTTGGCTCGGGTCATAATCCCAGGGTCCTGGGATTGAGCCCCGCATCGGGCTCCCTGCTCAGGCGGGAAGCCTGCTTCTCCCTCTCCCACTCCCCCTGCTTGTGTTCCCTCTCTTACTGTGTCTCTCTCTGTCAAATAAATAAATAAAATCTTTCTTAAAAAACAAAAGGTTTTTAGAATTAAATGATTGAATGTGTGTGATAACCATTGATATATGGGAGACACCATAGTATGTTATAAACATAAATAAGAATATAAATAAAAATATAGAACATATTATATAAAAACTATTATATATGTGTATCTATATTTGTATGTATATATACATACAAACATTTATGTATGTTTGTATGTATTCACTTCTGTTTTTCTTCCAAATGTGATATTTGTGTAATTGCGTTCAGAAACTTGCATTTAGGGACACCTGGGTGGCTCGGTTGGCTGAGTGTCTGCCTTCAGCTCAGATTGTGAACTTAGGGTCCTGAGATGGGGCCCCATGTCAGGCTCCCTGCTTAGCTGGGAGTCTGCTTCTCCCTCTCCCTCTGACTCCCCCCCCCCACCCCGCAACTGCTCATGCTCTTCTCAAATAAATAAATAAATAAATAAGATCTTTAAAAAAAAATAAAAAAAGAAAAGTAACTTGCATTTAGACTTCTGAATCAGTCTGTCTATGACATTCTTGATTATTAATGTTAATATAACACTTTGAGAATGGGATAATTGATTGCAAAATTATACATTATGATTTTCTGATAAAAATTCCACTTATGTGTAGTGTAATGGTTTGCCTAATGCTCAAGTTTAAACCTTGACTAGAATGAAAATTAGCATTGATGCATTTGAATTTTATTTTTCTCTGTACTCCCAATGAAGCAAAATAAATTTTCATTTGTTTATGAATATTTACCCATTAATGTATGAATGAGGTGATTAATGTTTTTGAGACTAAGATTTTTGTAACATATTGATGTTTTAAAAGATTTATTTAATTACATATGCCTATATGGCATATTTCCCATGAAAAACTATTCATTAGTTTCTTTTCTTTTCATTTTTTCCATTAGTTTCTTTTGAGGTATTATGACTATTGTAGAGATACATGTGTGTGTATATATATATATATACACATACACACAAACACATTGCAAGACTGTGGTAGCATGGAAACTGAGGCACATCTCACTCTCTGACCAGTTTTTTTTCTCACTGCATATACTTGCTAAATACATTAATAACTGCTTTAATAAATGCTTTAACAAGTCAATGTTTAATTGGCTAAAATGTCATCTACTGTGAGGAAGTATTCTTTGTATTTGGCAATAAAAATGGAATTTTGTGAGGAGATTGTGCTGTGGTAATCAAACCAAAGATGAGCTCAAGATGTGAGATGGATGCTGTCTTCAAATATTTAGGGCCGTGGTATAGAAGTCAGATTAGATTTGTTCTAACTGGCCTCGAGGTGTACATATACAATTCTAACAGCTTTTCAAGTGAGACAGATTTTGCCTTTGTATGACACACCTGCTCCCAGATGGTGTCATCCCAAGGTGACAGAACACTGAGTTGGGTTCAGATGACCTCAGTTCGAATTCCAGCTCCATTCCTTACCAATGGTGTGGTCTTTAAAAAAGCCTACATTTCCTTCTCTGGGATAGTGGGGAAATAATCCTGATTAACTCTCAGGGACTCAAATGATCTTGACTATCCATGTATAGTACTCTTGGTGGTATATAAAGTGTTCTAGGGTAGTAAACTGGAGTGAGCAAACCTAGTGTGGTCTTACCATCCCTACTACCACGAGGCCAGACCATTCCCTGTGAAGGCATTCAAGCACCCTGTGTGTGGTTGAACTTGTTCATATTGATAATTTACTTTGATCTAGAGGTTCTATCATGAACAACCTAGGCAGCTCACTCTGAGTTTTACTTCTTTATCTCAAAGAAGGAAAAGATCAGATTTTATCTGAAGCCCCTTGGAGTTCGAACATTTTAGCCATCTAGGAGTCTGTAACTACAAAAGGCTATTTCTCTCTCTCTTTGTAGTAAAATAGCTGACTTTTGCCTAGAGGAAGTTATCCTGCATCTTCCTGGTTGCCCACCCAGGAACTGTGATAAACTTTAATGTCTGGTAATCCCTGTAATAAATTTTCTTTGGCCTTTGTAAAATTCTAGAGAACTTTTTCCCTCTTACACACCCTCTCTACCCTTGCCTTAGGCTATGACCCAGGGAGGTAGAGGTTTCCTTTGAGATTTCCATGACTAAGCAAAACAAAACACACTCTTTTTTAAAAACACACTCTAAACATAAAGAGTTTTTATACAAACACTGTATTTCAGGGTGCTTTCTTAGAGAAACTGAAAGACAAAAGAGAGCTACAGTTACATTTTCGGTTAGTGAATGTGTACCTGTCTTCTGACTAACTCTGAATTCTAATTACCAGTGTCGGATGGCCCCTTGTGTGCCTGTCCCTTACCCTAGGGAGAGTTTTCTTATTGCTTTCCATTTTATCATTGGGAAGGTCCCATAATATTCATTGAATGCTGCTGCGTCCTGTTTATGTCATAAAGAGAAAAAGGAAGGCTCCAGATGCCCTCTCTCCTCACCTTTCTCCACGTGGAAATAATCAAGCCCTTGGCAACCATGTTCCTTGTAATCAGTATGAGGTAATTTTATAGGCTACCATGAAAGAGCCATTTGTTGAATGCCTGCTTTGTGACAGGCATTTGCTGATGGTTTAATGTCTTGTGTCATTTAAATCTGACAACATTTTTAGGAGGGAAGAGAAATGAAACAGAAAGTTTTCTTTCCACCGTTACCAAAGGAAGTTGTTGGCCATTACATAACTTTGCATCTAGTAGTCCAAATGGGGTCCTATAGACAGTTTCTAGGGGTGGAGAAGCTGCCTTAGATGTAAAGATGTAATACAGATACAAAGCAAAACACTTCAGAACTATTTAGATAGGTGTTGTTAAGTGGAGGTTTAGACTGGTTTCCTGCCAGATTTACATGGAATCATGTGGAAAAGGTAGTTCTTCAGAATGTACATCGTGTGCTCTATACCATTGGAATGGCTTTCATATTTCTTTTCTCCACTAGCATTTATAAGCAGCCAAAAAATGCTACTGATTCTATCAGTTTAACTTACTTTCTTCCAGAGTAGTTTAAAAAAAAAAAAAGGTTTTAATTCTAAGACATTGTTCTTATAATATTGCCTGACTAAATATATCATGTTTTATAGGATTACTCACATTTCCTGAGCTTCTGTAATTCTGCAAAATTATTGGCCTTAGGTCTTCAGGTTAAGCTTTTTAAAAAATTTAACTCAAGTTATTTCCTTTAATTTGTGATTTTTTAGTGTTGGCTCTATGATGCAAAACTTTCCTTTTTAAAAAAATTTTTTTGAGTCTTGAAACGCTGAAGAGAATGTTGTTACTGAATGAACAAAAGACGCTGAGCTGCTTTCTGATTGGAAAACCTTTGTCATTTTTAAAATTAACCTTTTTTTTCTAAAAAAGATTTTATTTATTTGACAGGAAAAGAGAGAGAGTGAGAGAGAGCAGAAGCAGGGGATGCAACAGGCAGGGGAAGAGGGAAAAGCGGGCTTCCTCCTGGGAGCCCATTTTGTGGTTTGATCCCAAGATCCTGGGTTCATGATCTGAGCCGAAGGCAGACACTTAGCTCGCTGAGCCACCCAGGTGCCCTGGAAAGCCTTTTTCTTATATACCTTTGAATTTAGAGAAAGAGCAGACCAACAAATACTAAAGGGCAGTTTGAGAGAGGATAGCTCTGAACGAGTGGGATTTCTACATGGAGGGGGTGAATGTGGGACGTTTTGGGAGGGGGTGAATGTGGGATGTTTCCACCCATGCTGGTGTGAGGGATTGTGTCTGCATATGTTAAAGGTAATAGAGATTGCCTTTTCTGCTCACTGCCATGCTGTTTCGGGGAATTTGAGAATTTTATACAATCTCACACTGTGGCATCTTAAACCACAGTGAACACCTTGTTGTGAATTGAGAGTTTTTGGTTTGTGTTCAGGTTCAACCTGAGAAGTCTGCTTCTTGTTGCTCTTTGCTGGGAGCTCCGTAAGGGTTTGGTCATCTCTTAATCTTTGGGGAGCAATTGCTGAATGAATGAAGCAATATTAATAATTATATCTTACATTGATAATAAGGCTTTCAAGTTCACAGAGTGCTTTCACACAGATTTTCTTTCTGCCAATCTCAGCAGTCCTGTGAATGAGGCGTGGCAGGTATTAACACTTTTATTAAGCAATAAATTTAGAATCAGACAAGATATGTGACTAGCCCAAGACCAGTAGATCTTTTTTATGTTTTCTCAAAAAGGAAGAGAGCATTAAACACACACACATATACACCCCCGTCACCATCACCACCATCAACAAGAAAAGAATTTTTACGGACATCTGTGTATGCCCCACATTCTTTCCCATCCACCAAAATAGTCCCTTGATACTAGTTCCCACACAGAAACGGACCCATTCTTTATTTACTGCAGCAGGAAATGAGATGTGGCCAGTGGGAGGCAGCTGAGGATGACCGGGGAACCAGGGCCCTGATGATGGAAAAGCTTTTGAAATCCAAGACTTTGCATCTCAGACACCATGGCTGGAAGCTTGTGCATCTGGCCATCTTCACTCTCCCTCCTTCTTGCTTCTCCCCACACCACATCTCATCGATTATTCAGCCTGCTGACTCTGCTTTTTTCTTAGAAGTCTATGGCTAGCCCCAATGACCTACAGCCCACATTCAGATGCTCGCTGTCCCCCAGCACGCCGGCAGGGAGCTTCCTGCAGGTCTCCCTGACTCTCCTTCACATCCTGTTTCACACACTGTGGAGAGCGTCGAGTTCTTTAAGAGCTCGACATTTCCAGGGAATGAAGTCCCTTCTAATCTGGCACGTAGTACTCTACAGACCCCGACTTTGGGCAGCCACTCCATTCTCAATTCATAGCCTAGGCTGTAGTTTTCTGTCTGGTTGGCAGGTCCCTTGGCAGTCTCCTTCGCTGCCTTTGTACCCGCCATTGGCTCTGTGTGGCATGCCCCTCCCCTCTGTGCGTTTGAACCCCCTTGGCAATGTGACGAGTTAATATTGGTTCTTTCAAACTTGGTTTGTGTCTTCTCCTTTGGGTGGACTATTCTGACCTCCCCTGGTGAAGTGGGCGACATGCATCTTTGTGTCCTGTGGTACTTTCTGAAGAGCCCCAGCTTGAAACTTCCAACACTGTCTCCTCCATGAGACTGTGAACTTTTTGGGGACGGGACCTGATTCTTTGTGCCTAGCAGCACAACCAGACCAGTCAGCATGGTTTGGCTGAATGTTTGGCTTCACTTCACAACAACCTCAGCCACAACGATCGGGACTATGATGCTCACAGTCTGTTTGCCACCTACCCAAAGATACCACTAATTAGGAGTGCGACTGGGGTGATCTAGAATTTTGCAAAAATATTTTCTCCCTTAAAGGACCATTTCCTAATGAACTTAGTTAGGAATCTGAAGTAATGGAGGGACACGTTTTTCTTTCTTTTCCTGGATGGATAAGTCAGAAGTATAGGCTACAGATGGTGGAGTTCAGTTCAACTTGAATATGGATCTGTGTTTTTGCTACACTTAGACAATGTAGAATTCAGCCACTGGCCTATACAGGACAGAATAGTCTCTCCCATCACACTGGGAGCATTCCTTTTGTGATATTCACAACCTCTGTATTGGTACTTAAAAAAATTGTATATTTTCTTTGTAGTTACTGATATGTAGGAAATAATTTCTAGAGCTTATAAAATATATTGCCAAGGGAAACAGTTTTGAGGTCTAGTTATTTGGTTCTCACACACATGTGCCAAGTGGTGATACCTGTATCATACTATAATTGTGATGGTCACTCAGCCTACCTTTAGTGGGTGGAAGGTGTCTGCTTTCTTGCTATGTATGAAATATTTACTCCTCCAGTAGCTTTTAAGCCAGAAATGAATAATTAGTTTTCTGTAGCCTGTATGCATATCAGGTGGGAGGACAATCAGTAGAACTTGCATTTATAAGTACAAACTGTAGAAAGGGTCACTACTTTTTCTGTGTTTTAAAAATTTCTTTAAAAATGTGTAGTCATTTCTCTTGGTCATTTATGCCATTTAGAACTCTAAGAGAGATTTGAAAAGAGATCAAGTCCATCACTTAACTTTATAATTTTTTTTTTTTTAAGATTTTGTTTATTTATTTGAAAGAGAGAGAGAGAGCATGAGCATGAGCAGGGGGAGGGTAGAGGGAGAGAGAAAATCAGGCTCCCCGTTGAGCAGATAGCTCAATGTGGGGCTCCATTCCAGAACCCTGAGACCATGATGTGAACCAAAGGCAGATGCTTAACCAACCGAGCCGCCCAGGTGCCCCAATATTATAATTATTTTTAAAGAGAAAAGGATAAGTATATATAATGTAGTCAAGAATATAGTGAAATTGACTGAATTTTATTTTATTTTTTAAAAGATTTTATTTTTTTTTGAGAGAGAGTGAGAGAGAGCACAAGTGGGGTGAAGGGCAGAGAAAGAAGCAGACTCCCTGCTGAGCAAGGAGCCCCATGTAAGGGCTTGATCCCAGGACTCTGGGGTCATGACCTGAACTGAAGGCAGCTGCTTATCCGACTGAGCCACCAGGTGCCCCCCCGAATTTTATTTTTGTGATACATATTTAAAAAGTGAGAATGACCCGGGGCGCCTGGGTGGCTCAGTGGGTTAAAGCCTCTGCCTTCGGCTCAGGTCATGGTCCCAGGGTTCTGGGATCGAGCCCCGCATCGGGCTCTCTGCTCAGCAGGGAGCCTGCTTCCTCCTCTCTCTCTCTGCCTACTTGTGATTTCTGTCTTTCAAATAAATGAATAAAATCTTTAAAAAAAAAAAGTGAGAATGACCCTAAATATCAACACATCAACCAAAATAAAGTGAATATATCATATTAAGTTAATACAATTTTTTGTGAAAAAAAAAGAATATAATGTTGGGGTTTTCTGCATCCCTACTCCTTTATTTATTGAGAATTAATCTTTATTCTGGTTTGTAGTCCATTTCACAAACATACAAAATCATTAGCATCTGGAAGGATTCTTTCGTCAAATTTACAACATCCTCATTAAAAAGAAAAAATATATTTAGCTTTTGACTTAGAGATATCACTCCCTGTATTATTCCACTGTGATGTCCCATCTTGATATTTAGTACAGATATATGGAAACTTGGGGAAGGGTGACCGAAATGTGATTTAATTAATTATTTATTTTTAAAAAAGATTTATTTGTTTATTTGAGAGAGAGTGAGCGAGCATGAGCGGGGAGAGGAGCAAAGGGAGAGGTAGAGAGAATCTCAAGCACAGCAAGGAGCCTGATGCGGGGCTTGATCTCATAACCCTGAGATCATGACTTGAGCTGAAATCAAGAGTCAGACCCTCAACCGACTGAGCCACCCAGGCACCTCTGAAATGTAATTGCTGTGATTGATTGTTTCTACTTTTTGCATCACATTGGCTGTCAAAGATATATACCATGAATAAATAATTAATTTTGCAAGGTGAAGTAAAGTAGTGAGAACCACTACTCTCATTCTATTCACTTTCTAAGACCAGGTACCCCATTGTCATTAAGAAGTACCTTATAGTGTAATGATTACGTTAACTCGACTTTTTAATAAATTACACTAGCTATGTTAGCTTTTTAAAAACCTAAACTATTAAAGCAGAAGGTATTTTTAACAATCTAAATAATTGTTTGGAAAGGATGTTATGGGGGAATTTGGGAGATGGGCTCAATGTTCTTTCTACTCAGGGATTAAAGTTTCCAAGGCTAGGCTATAAGGAAAATCTAAGAAATGCTGGTTGCCTTAGTTACAGTGTTTTTGTTTGTTGCTTTGTCATAGACTGCCTCTTTAAGGTGTGCCCTATGAACCGATATTCTGCCCAGAAACAATATTGGAAAGCTAAGCAAGCCAAACAGGGGAACCACACAGAGGCAGCCTTGCTGAAGAAATTACAGGTAAGGGCTAGGATTCCATTGGTCTGGCTTAGGCTAGACCCAGAATAGCAATAACAAACCAGCTATTTTGTATCTTAGTGATTTCACTCAATGCACAGAGATTTAGAATAGATGTAGCAACACATTGAAAGTGGAAGGGACTTTTAAGTCACAGGGCGTGATCCCCTCATTTCCTGGCATGGAGCTAATACACTCCTGCTGCTAATTCTTAGGGTGTGCCAGACTAATTCAGAGATTCACATCAAACTGGAAACAATTCAGAATCTCTGTAGGAATCTCAAATCCAGTTATATTTTACTTGGCATAGTACTTAATTTTTTTCTTGAAAGACTGGAAAAAGAAATTGAAAGTCTGTTGCTTCTGGTTTGGGCTGAATGTAAATTTGATAGAACTTAAAATTTTGTGCTATTAAAATTCCTGTTACTTTCAGAATTGAAACTATTTTGAGTCTTTTGAAATTCACCTTCTGTTTTTATATTGTTTGGTTTGTCTGACAATATTCCTTCTGAAACTAATTTTAAAAGACCAAAGAGCCTGGTACTTTTCTGACATTTTTAACCTAAAAGCATCCCAAGATATTTTTTGGCCACATTTCAGCATCAAATTGAGACTGTGATAATA
Organism: Meles meles; assembly: GCF_922984935.1. Taxonomy (NCBI): domain Eukaryota; kingdom Metazoa; phylum Chordata; class Mammalia; order Carnivora; family Mustelidae; genus Meles; species Meles meles. Next base: position 68,475,553 of record NC_060072.1, read on the forward strand.
CTGTATTATAGTCATTTATTTAATGGTTGGTCCCCCTATCCACAGTGCTGAGAGTAAAGCAACCAGCCTATTTTATTCATGGTTATAGCCCTTGTTCCTAAAATAACCTGTTGTTTTTGTTTTTGTTAATTATTGTACTCTGTTTACTATGTTTCCATGCTGAGTGTTTGATAATCATTTTACAGCATGCTGCAGAACTGGAACAAAAACAAAATGAATCAGAGAATAAGAAACTGTTGGGAGAAATTGTGAAATACAGTAATGTTATACAAGTAAGTCTGTTTACTCTCTCTTTAAAAAGGTGACTATCTGATGGGTAATTTGTATTTGTATAGGCATGTCAAGCTGCATTAAAATTTGGGGATATAATAGTTCTTTGATGAAGATTATGGATATCATGATATTTTCAGTTGATGTTCAGCACAGTTTTCTCTGTGAATATGTCTGATGCATACACATAAGGAAGTGAATTATTCTGGATAATATGCACAGGTCATTATTACATCAAAAGGATGAAGATGGGAAAACATAATTTTTAAAGGTCTGTACTAAAATCTTCCTTTAGAATCGATGGGACTACCATGTAACACATGAAGCTTTATCTTTCTTTTTGTAGAGAGAAGAAAAGTTTCATATTGTACTTCTATATGGAAATCATCCTTGAATTGTTATTAAACAATTTATTTCAGTGAGTGTGCACACTGATTTATCTCAGGCTGCATTCCTCTCTTGTGCTTCACGGAGATCTTTCAGCTTTTTTACTTGCTTATTTGTTAATATATGCCCCACCTTGTTCCAAAAAGAATGCAGGGCATTTAAAAAAATACATACCACGTAAGATAAAATAGAAATTAATAAGGCAACTGGGTCAAAGGAAAAGAAAAGTGGTTAAAGGAATAAGGTGAAGTCGGGGGGAGGCGTTTTTATAAAATCCATGTTGTTAAGTCTGGTCAACTTTGCCTGGAAGTCTTACCATTGCTGTAAGGGAAGCGGAATATCCTACAGTAGTCCCCTAAGGAGGCCCTTAACACAGAACTGAGTCAAAGGTCTGGAAGCACTAATGTTGCCAGGAAGACCAGAGAAGTATTCCTCCAATGAGCTCTCATAAAGAGGACACTGTTTAATAGAGTCAATGACAGCCTTAACAACTTCCTTACAGTAAACACTACAATGAGGTGTTTCATAGAGCTGTTTTAAAAAAATAATATCGCCTGATGTTTTTGTTATTGGCCAATGGCAGAATGGCAGCACACAGGACCATCCAAGCAGCCCTCTCTGGGACAAGATGAGAGCGCCTGGCTCTGTAGCAACCCGAATGTAGGACCTCATCTAATGGCAGATTATAGGACACCAGTGGTGTGGGTGGGTTGCATGTCCCTTGAGCAATCCTCCATTAGTAGAGTTCTTCTTAAGCAAATTTCGATTAATATGAAGTGCCAGCAAGTGGAGTCTATGTTTGTTTGTTTTTTTTTTGTCAAGAGCTGGAAGTGCAAATGTTTGGATGGTCAGTTAGGGACCTAGCCACGTGCCCTATCAAGGTAGATTCTGAAGGAGTGGGGTTGGGCCATGAGGGTTTCATTGGCTCAGAAGAGAATTTCTTTCTTATATTGTAGATATGAAAATGATCACTCTGTTTTGAAATGATTGTCATAATAGACAGGAAACTTTATTCGTTTTAGCTTTCTTGCTTGGTCGAATAAAGTCTTGGGAAGGTTTTGTCCACAGCGTCCAAAAAGTCTGAGAAATGGTGCTTCCTATGCTCATCTGAGAAGGGAGGAGGATCAGTGTCCTCCTGCAGGAATTATTTGGGATGCAAAGCCCACCTCTTCACAGAGAAAGAAGTAGGGCTGTCCGTGGCAAGGTTTGTTAATGACACTAAGAGGTTTGGTGCCTTATTTTAGCTTCTTGGTTATTTTTCTTAGTATATTCTTTTTTATTTATTTATTTATTTATTTGACAGACAGAGATCACAAGTAGGCAGAGAGGCAGTTGGGGGTGGGGGGAAGCAGGCTCCCTGCTGAGCAGAGAACCCATGCTGGATCCCAGGACCCTGGGACCATGACCTGAGCCGAAGGCAGAGGCCTTAACCCACTGAGCCACCCAGGCGCCCCTTCTTAGTATATTCTGGTTTTGTGTCTGTGCAAGAATGGAGAGAATGTGATTTCAGGGCATTGCTTGGTCTCCTTTGGGAAGCCTGGTTTTATCCTATTGTTTATCAGTAGATGAAAATTTTCAGAGATGTGCTCTGGTTTGATTTCTCTGTGAGCCCTGTTCATCGTGGGCTGGAGGTGAGGAGGAACCTGAGAAAGTCAGCTTGGGAAGATGGCGAGTATGAAGCATGAAAAGAGCACCTTTGTTTAACCTGCACTCGAAGCTATAGCATGTGGACACAAGATATATGTACAAATGCATACGTGTAATTAACAGAGGACATGGAAGAATAAAGGCGGTAATATCTTTTTCCCCACAGCTGCTGCATATAAAAAGCAACAAGTATCTGACTGTCAACAAGAGATTACCTGCTTTACTGGAGAAGAATGCCATGCGTGTGTCCTTGGACGCTGCAGGAAATGAAGGGTCTTGGTTTTATATTCATCCCTTCTGGAAGCTGAGAAGCGAGGGTGACAATGTATGTAAAAATAAAATTAAGAGAGAAAGAATGTGTTCCTAAAGACAATAACTGTTAATAAGTGAGAGAATCCAGATAGCACAAAGGCACAAAGAGAGGACGTGTGATTTTCAATCAACACATTATTTTTATGGTAATCTCTTTAATAGGCTAAAACTATTTATAGTGCAAATTATGCTTGGGAATCATAAAAAGACAAAATTCAGATTAATTAAAAAATCATCTTCCAGCTGGAATTCATGTGAAAGAATTTAAGTAATGTTAATATTGGCTGAACCTTTCAAAGGAGAGAGAGTTTGCTTCCTTTCCTAATCTGAAGGGAGCATGGATGTAAGGAGAAAGCTAGGCTTAGGAAATACTGTTTATCCCTTTGAATTAATAGAGAGTAACAGTGACTTATGATGATATTTCATTTACTGGCTCTATCTTCAGCTGTTTACGGTCTATGCATCTTAAGGATGTATGAAGTATGAGGATCTATATAGATGGGCACTTGCTTGTTGATGACAATATTTAAAATATGTTTGGGAATACATTTATGTTATATCATGTAAATTTTAGTAGTTGCTCAAGCATTTTCCATAGCTTATAGAGTAGGGAACATAAAAATTTTGTGAAATGATTCAATAGGATCAATTGTTGGATATTTTTGTTTGCAATAAAGTAGCAAGTGACAATTCCTAGCACATGGGAAATGCTCAATAAATACTGAATAACTTTCGTAAGTAGAATACCTTACAAGTATTGGGTCAGGTGTCAAGAAGAAGAGTTGAGATTTTAAAAAAACTTAACCTTATACATTCAAAGCAATATAAAAATATAATTATTCTGATGGTTTTCTTAATACTTGGGTTATATTTCAAATATGTTTTGGATATTTCTTGTCCTAGAAACATCCTCTTTTATAGCGAATCTCTATTTTCAGTGAATTTTGAAATACAAATTCAATTCCACAGGATGCAAGCTTCATGGTTTAATTTGGTTAATAAATGATCTGATGATATCATCCTTAGGTAAGGTTTGGGAGATGCATGGCATGCAGGAATGTAAGGCACCTTAAGTCTCGTGTTGGATTCCTTTAAAAAAAAATTTTTTTTTAAAATTTTTTGGCATCAAGTGACGTGTGCTCTGAGCATGATCTATATGTTAATTTCAGTAGGTAGTTAATTACAGTCAACTCTCAATTATTTTGGGACTGATTATGCAGTTTAAGAACACCCCATGTCTTCTGGTGCCCTTTCTTGTAATGGAAATGATTGGATAAATTAGGGCCTTTCGATTAGCTGTGGATTTTATGAATTCATTCTATTTGTTTATTTATTTCTTTGTTCTAGTCCTTTCCCTGCTCCCAAAGGCCTTTATAGGATCCACTGAGAGTTGAATGTAATGAACTATTTCAAATAATTAGTTGTACTGGGGTGGGGGGGAACCTCCCGCCCAAGCATTCCATCTTGGTAAAATGGACAATGTAATTGTGAAGTGCAATATAGAAACCCTCCTTCTGTAGATGTGTTCCATAAAGCATGGCTACAACAACCTTCCACATTGCTTTTTGCTGGAACAGCTCACTGTTGTCGCTCATCCCTATGTAGCTTTTGTATGTGATTAAGATTGCTGTGAAAACATAAGCACACCCACATCCACCTGTTTGCCACACAAATAATTGTATTGTAGTGCTCCTTTTCTTCTCTAGGAATGGGTAGCATTCCCTAGCAATAAGTGTCATTCTGAAATTCTAAAATGTATTTTATTGAAGGCAGTTGGAAATACTGTCACTTCATAACAAGTGATTTAATTACTACTCATTTTCTTGAAAAGCGTATTAAGCTAGGAAGAGGAAATTGTAAGGTTCAACGGATTTTTAAAATTACATGTTACTATTAAGCAATTAGTAAGTTGTGATTCAGGTCGTGAGTATCCAATAAGATGTTTAGTGACTGAAATGAAATGTTAAGAATGAGGCTGATGATAGTTGGGGAGAAAAATGCTCATAGCGTCAAAAATCAGTGGGTTCTACTATTTATAGAATGGTGAGTTAGATAGTTTTTGGGGAAAAATAGATTCAGGGATCCCTCAACATTTTGGCTGTAAGGAGGTTCTTGTTTGCTGTTGTGTGGGTTAGAAAGTCATTGGGGATAGCAGAGTACATAAATATTTCATTTTCATTTATTTTCCCATGATTGAGTGGTTAATTTTTCATTTTCAACCTTGATCTGAGAAGACAAGTTCTTTACCTTGATGGTAGATTTTAAAAAGGAGAAGAGCCCAGATAGTCTTTCAGTGAAGAGAAAAATTCAACTCTTAGACAAAGAGCCTCTTCAAATAGCAAGTAGATTTTATAATTTTGCAAAACTGGATCTCTTGGAATTCTAGCAAAGGCAGGACTAGATCCCTGGACTGTTGGTTTCTACTGCAATGCCATGCCAGGTGTCATTTCCAAAGAAGGGTAGCTGCCAGTGGCATTATATTGCTCTGTATTTCCAGTAAAATCTCAGCTTGGATCTTCATGGCTGTTGCATAGAATCAACAGAAGGGCTTTTGGAATTGGAATTTTTAAAAGATGTTTGTGTACTAGGGTGAGTGTGACGTGGCAGAAAATGATGACACCCTTAAGTTCCTTATTAAATACACAGCTTCTCAGAAGGCATCAGACCACATCAGTGGACTAGTCCCAGGCTACATGCTTCAGAGCGTATTACCAAGTTCCATATTTACCAAGTTGTCTAATTACGTGTGAATTCCCTGAGAACAGGGACTATTTGTCACACTTTTGTATTGTTTTTGCACTTGTCTGTTCTTTTTATTTCTTTTGATTAGCATCTGGTCCATTGCATTTACGAGATTTTTTTTTCCCCCACCTTGGTTAGTCCAAGTAACCATTGTCAAGAATAAGACTGAAGACTTGGAAATGAGTGAATTAATGTTAGATTCTCTTTGTTATTACTGTTCTTATGAACCCTTGGTGTTTAGAGCATTTTGGCTATATGGCTGGTCTCTTAAAAATATATATAGAAGACTTTCCGGGTGGTGTTTTGAAATAAATATTGCAAATGGATTCACCCAAAGCTTGCAGAAAACTATAATAAAATAGTAAGACTTAGATCAATGGATATAGGTACAAACAAAAATATTCTTTTAATTGGAAGGACATAGCTAGAATATATCATTATATTTAGCAGCTTATTGGCCAATATTTATCTGATGCAGATAAGAATGACCTTGTAGACCAGATCCAGTTGTTCTTTAAGAACTTGGAAGATCAGGTGCAGCACCGGCAGGATGTGTATTAAGTCCCAGTATTCATAGTATGGATGGCTACGTGGACTTCCTTCTGGCCCTGAGAGTCGGAGCTGCGTGGTGTCATGTGCAGTAACAAGTGTGTGTGTGTGTGTGTGTGTGTGTGTGTGTGTGTGTGTGTGTGTTTTGGAAGGGGATGTCGGACACATGTTTATGTCACATTGACTTTTATATGTTTTTGCTTATACTTAATTTGTAAAAATACTTAACCCATTTTGGTTCAAAGATAGAAAATAATATAAAGATATATTGCTTAAAGTCTCTTAACCTTTTTTTCCGGCTCCCCAGTGTCTTCTGTCCCCTGTACCAGAGTAAACTTCTAGAAAGATTTCTGATGCTTGTACTCTTCCTCCCTTCCTCCCTCCCTCCTTTTTTTTTTACACAAAGAGAGCCCAGCTCTGCCCCCTCACCCTCTCCCTTCACATTGTTTTTTTTACGGTATTCCCTTATCTGTGCATAGAGAGCTTCTATGATGGTTTTGCTGAGTCCCAGCACCAGCATCCGACTGATGATGGACTTGAAAAGCAGGTGATGAATAGAAACCAATCCTGTGAGTGGTAGAAGCTACTTCTGCAAACCTAAGAACAACTTCCTTTTGCTTGAATAGTGAGCTTGAGATTTCTTTATCATAGTTTGTGATAACAGTACTATGTGTAAATGTAGACTCCCATGTATAACCCATAAAAGCTTAATTTAAATTGGAAATATGAAATTATGTTCCTGAAAGCCTTGGTCTAGGTTAAGATACAGGGAGGAGAAGTTTTGTTTATTCTTATTTTCTGAGTCCTAATTTGTTTTTTCAGTTATCTGTCCAACTAATATAGTGTAGTACTGAGTAAGAAATATGCAAAGAGATGTATTAGTTTTCATTTCTGAGATGGTGAGCAGTTCTATAGGAGAATTGAGAGTATAGGTCTTGCAGTAATGTCTTTTTTTTTTAAAGATTATTTATTTCTTTATTTGTTGGAGAGAGAGAGAAAGAGAGGGCGAAAGGTAGTACAAAGAAGAACAGAAGGGGAGGGACAAGCAGGCTCTGTACTCAGCATGGAGCCCAATGTAGGACTCAATCCTAGGATCTCAAGATCATGACCTGAGCTGAAATCAAGAGTCAGGAGCTTAAGTGACTGAGCCACTCAGGCGCCCCATACAGTACTAATTCTTCTAATAGGTTGTAACAAGAGAAACTCTAGTAACTCTAAAATTAAACTGCTTATTATTACCATTAAGAAAGCATAACTTTGGGGGCGCCTGGGTGTCTCAGTGGGTTAAAGCCTCTGCCTTCAGCTCAGGTCATGATCCCAGGGTCCTGGGATCGAGCCCCACATTGGGCTCCCTGCTCAGCAGGAAGCCTGCTTCCTCCTCTCTCTCTGCCTGCCTCTCTGCCTAGTTGTGATTTCTCTCTGTCAAATAAATAAAAAAAAAAAAAAAAAAAAAAGAAAGCATAACTTTGGGGCACCTGGGTGGCTCAGTCAGTCAGGTAAGCATCTGCCTTTAGCTCAGGTCATGATCTCAGAGTCCTGGGATCCAGTGCCGCATTGGGAGCCTGCTCGGTGGGGAACCTGCTTCTCCCTCTGGCTATTGCTCCCACTGCTTGTGTTCTCTCTTTCTCCGACAAATAAGTAAATAAAATCTTTGGAAAAAAAAAAGAAAGCATAACTTCATTTCCCACAATTTGAGTTATGAATAGAAATTCTTGAAGATAAATTGGACGTTGTTAATGATAACATAAACAAAAAAATCAACTTAGATTTAATTCTCTAGATCATTTCTCCCAAAACCAACCAAAAAATTTTTATGTATATTTTCTTTATTTTTTTCAGTAATTTCTACTCCCCTGAGATCAAGAGTTGCAAGTTCTACTGACTGAGTCAGCCAGGCACCCCTAATTAAAAAAATATTTTAATTCAACTTAAATTTTTTTTAAATTTTATTAAACTTTTTATTTTAATTCCAGTATAGTTAATATATAGTGTTATATTGGTATCAAGTGTACTATATGGTGTAAAACATATACAACTTTTGAAAATTATTGTTCCGACTTAAATTTTAAGGCGTTTAGATTTTAGAGAATATTTAATGAAAAGGTGGGCTTATGGCTGAAAACTAGCAAGATAAATATTTTTACCTTAAACATTTTTTTTTTAATTTCATACTGAACACCAAAGTTTAAAGAACAATTGGATGAGAAAGGTAAGAGTGAACCAGATGCTCAAGGACCAAACAATAAGCATATTTCTACAAGGTCATACCTAATTGTGCATGTCCTGATCCAGATGACATTAGGATGTTTAATGCATTTCTGGGATGATGGGACATTTCAAATTAAACAGACTTGTTTTTAATCCCATAGACAATAGAAATGAATAACGCTTTTTGCTTGCACTTAATGTGCTCCTAATATTTAGGCAGATTGATACGGCAGGTGCTCCGTACACTCCTCTGCTGTGCTCATGGCACAAGACCCAGTGTGGAGGGGTGACATCCTATTTATTGACATTAAAAAACATTCTTACCGAAACGGGAGACTAATGAGAAAAGGGCCTGCATGAGCTTTATGAATCCAGGCTGGTAGGTACTATGGAACACGATGACATGATCATTTACCAGAAAATATTTTACTCTAAGAGAAAAAGAATTGAACTAAGATTTGCGCGGAAGCCAGACCAGGTGCTGTGTCAGTATCTGGACTTCCCTGCAGTTATTTCTAGCTTCAGATGTGGCACCACAGTTCTGCCCAGTGTCTCAGTTGCATCTTATTTCTAATTCCTAGATTGTCGTGGGTGATAAAGTTGTTCTGATGCCTGTGAACGCGGGACAGCCGCTGCACGCCAGCAACATAGAGCTTCTCGATAATCGAGGGTGCAAGGAGGTGAGTTCGGGAGGAAAGAAGATGGATTTGTCTATTTTTATCATGAGAGGAAGAAAAGTCATACAGCTTCATTTGTTGTTTTCATGAATGTAATTGTGCTAATTAATATCCTGTGTAGATAGTGATTGCTATTTTTGCGTAGCATTTGTGTTGAGGTGCATACCTTACTGGCCACGGTTATCTTTTTTCTCTTTTTTACTAGTTGGAGGAAAAATTTCTGGTACAAAATGGAGCTGCAGTTTTATAACTTAACATTTCTTCCTTAATAGGTGAATGCTGTTAATTGCAACACTAGCTGGAAAATCACTTTATTCATGAAATATAGTTCCTATCGAGAGGATGTACTAAAAGGAGTAAGTATGTGCTATGTGGAACATTTGCTTGAAGAATGGAAGGTTGTCTTCCTGAACTTCTGGATGTAAAACCTGTGTATTAACTAGTATTCATAGTTCAGGACATGTTTATAAACCTTGATAGTCACTATAGTGCTTCACTGAGTTTTCTTCTCTATAGTTTGACATGTGTACATAATCATTAAAAGCCAAGCAAGTAGTAGAAGGGCCCAGAGTATCAAAACCAGGAGACTCCTGCTTCTTATGTGTATTTGTTCTGACTTTTCTTGGAAATACATTGTTCTTATCCTGTTTTCCTAGGGTGATGTTGTTAGACTGTTCCATGCAGAACAAGAGAAGTTTCTGACTTGTGATGAATATGAGAAGAAACAGCACATTTTCCTTCGGACAACCTTGCGTCAATCAGCCACTTCTGCTACCAGCTCTAAAGCGCTCTGGGAAATAGAGGTGTGCAAATAATATTTGGATTTTAATAAATATTTATATAAAAAAGACAAGATTACTAAGCTGATTATTTTATTGTTATAGACATCATTTATGATAAATCCATAAAACAGTAATATTTGTGGACTAACTTGTACCTCTTCATTACTGTGATGAATTTGAAATGTTGCTACTTCCTTTTCCTATCCTCTCTGGGGCATCTCTTCTCCTGTCCCCTCTCTCTCTTCTCTCATCTATTCAGGTAATAGATAGATGTTGCTTTTTTAAAAATCCATTGTGAAATGTTGTCAACACTGATCTGACCGCAGGTGATGTGCCTCAAATGGCTTTGGAGTTATGATGGAACTTTCACTCACTTCCGGTGAAGACAGGTATCAGAACTGCACAGTCACTGAGAAGAACAGTTGTTTCTTCTGGAGATTCCATTTTTATTGGCTGAAGAGACCCATAGTTAAGAATTCATCCATCCTTTAGAAAGTTTTTCTTAAATGTTGCCAATATGGTAGAGTAATTAAGAAAATGTAAGGTGTGGATTTTTCTTTTCTTTTTTTTTTTTTTAAGATTTTACTTATTTATTTGACAGAGATCACAAGTAGGCAAAGAGGTAGGCAGAGAGAGAGAGGAGGAAGCAGGCTCCCTGCTGAGCAGAGAGGATGTGGGGCTCGATTCCAGTACTGTGGGATCATGATCCCAAGACCCTGGGATCATGACCCGAGCCAAAGGCAGAGGCTTTAACCCACTGAGCCACCCAGGTGCCCCATAAGGTGTGGATTTTTCTTTAAAGGATCTTTCTATACGATGAAGGAGATAAGATAGATATAATTACCTATGAACAAGCCAACATATGACGCGTTCCATCCTGATTTAATGGACATCCAGACTTACAGCTGTGGTTCTCAACCATTTTAAACCCATCACTTCCCCTTTATAGCATGTATTTTGTGATACTTCTTTAATTTTTTAAAATGAAATTTGTAGGTAATATTATTTATAGATTTACATGAGTAAAAATTAATAACATCCCTAAATTCCAATTTAGAAAACATGAAAGGAAAATAATTTATAATAAATAATTGATAATAAAACAATATGTATTTCAATATGTAAATAATTATTCTAGTAGATATAATATTTGTACCCACCTTGAATGAATACATTTGGATTTGAAAGACATGGTAGAAAACGAGGATCAGAAGACATTCTATGCAGGGGCACCTGTGTGGCTCAGTTGGTAAAGCGCCTGCTTTCAGCCCAGGTCATGATTCCGGGGTCCTGGGATGGGATCCCTTCGTGGCTCTCTGCCCAGCCAGGAGCCTGCTTCTACGTTTACCTCTGCCTCTGCTGCTCCCCCTGCTTGTGCTCGCTCTCTCTCTCAATTAAATAAAAAAGTCTTAAAAAAATAAAAAGACCTTCTATACAAGTACAGGAAAATGAAAGAGCCGGGGTAAATGTGGGCTCTTAAATATCTCATGATCTCGTGTTAGGGGAAGTAATAACAGAACGCATTTATTTGTACATGATGTAAAATAGAAGGAAATAAACATTGATATAGGGATAACAACACAAATTACAGACTCTTGAAACAGAAAATGAGGAAGTATGAGGTTTATGCCAATGAGCTGAGCCGTAGTTATAAATGTAATATCAGAACGATTCTCTAAATTATGACATGGTTTAGAATAGAGATGAACTAGTACAAAAAGTATTTTTTCTATCTTGAAACCCCAGTACATATTGAGGCATACTTTCAGTCTCTAGCGTTCAGAAGAGACCTTATCCTTCAAGAAGATAGGTTTACAGAGAATTGAGAAAGTCTTAGGAAAAACAACCATCACCAAAACTACATGATATTCTTCTAAGAAATCTACCTGACAATGTCTCTTATCAGGGTGAAAGATAACCGGCAGCCCCCAAATAAATACATAATTAAAATATATATTTTTCACACCATAGATTTCTTATCATTGTGCTCTAAAGAATTAAAGAAATACAGGGAGAGCAATAATGTGAGGTATAATTTTAAAGCTTTCTTAATGAAATATAGTCATAAAAAAGTCCTATAGTGACTTCCCTATATAGTGAGTTCCCCTTGTTTCCTGTGTCTCTGCCTACATGGTATTTGGCTCTAAGTCTTTTAAAGGAATTGCGAATCTTCTCTCTTATATATTTAGTATTAGTTTTATAGATTTTGCTGTAACTGTATCACTGCATTGTCATCCTTTCCAACAAGGCATATAGTCGAAAATACTGTAACCACTACGACCCACCAAGCAGTCATCGTGGAGAAAATGAATCCATTATTTAATAATTCTGAAATAATGTCTTGAATTCATTTAAGCTTCCCTCTCTGTAGTGGATTTCCCTTCAATTATCGGACTTTTCATCTGACTTGATATGAAAACTTTTTAATACGATTATATGTGAAAGCGTTACCAGTTTGTATTTGTGGGTGGTTCATTTGTGCAGGAGGCTTGAACGGTTCATTTGTGCAGGAGGCTGTGGGACATTTCTCTACCGTGTGCTGTATCAGCCAGTGTGGTCAAGACAAAGAGGTATTTGGTGTAGCAAATTAGGTTTCAATGTTACTGGAAGGACCGGACAGGGAAAACCAGGGTAGGGAATGCAGTCTCTTTCTTTCTTTCTTCTTTTTTTTTTTTTTTTTTTAGATTTTATTTATTTACCTGACAGAGAGAGAGATCACAAGCAGGCAGAGAGGCAGGCAGAGGAGGAGGGGGAGAACAGGCTCCCCACCGAGCAGAGAACCCGATGAGGGGTTCGATCCCAGGACCCTGAGACCATGACCTGAGCCGAAGGCAGAGGCCTAATCCACTGAGCCAGGTGCCCCAGGGTACACAGTCTTATTGGAAGATCAAGCAAGGCTGAAGGTCTCTGTTGCTCCTCCTCTGAGCCCTCAGACCTCCCCCCCTTGCTTCATGAGGCTGCCTGAGGCAGCTGCCACCCCTTTACCGGAACCCGAAGAGGAAGCTTGCTTCTACTTTTCTCTGCTTTCCATCCGAATGGAAGGACCCAAACGCTGCTGCTGAGGCTTCCCACCCCGGGATACAGAGAGAGGAGGACTTGGAGGGGTGGGTGGGTCCTGAGTGCCACACACAATGTCCGGCCTGGGCTCGATCCCCTGTGACCTGCAGCATATATGGTATCTTAGCCAATGCCCCATAATGCCCATAGCATCCCTCTAAAGTCACTGTAATGGATGAAAACACCCTCCTTTCTGTATGTCCAGTTGTCGCCTAGTGAGTTGTACCGGCATTGCTAGATCGACTAGTGTCTCGGATAGTTCTTAGTCCGGGACCCTGGGGAGCTTCCGGTTATCCGTGAACTTCTAGCAGCTGTACACAAAATGTGTGTGTGTGTCCGTGAGACAACCAATAGATTTGATCAGTGTGTCAGAGGTATCTGTCACTTTGCCGAAGGTGTTTGAGGATAGCCGGTGTGATTAGCAAAAGATTTGTGGAAGAAGTTTGATTTGAGAACTTAGAACTTAGCCTTGGAAGATGGGTAGGGTTTTGGTCACAGGGAATGGTATTTTTTTTTTTTTTAAACCTCATCCACTTTGAAGTATTTTCCTAATTATTACATTATTTGAGCTACCAGGGTAGGGGAAGACCTAGAAGATAGAGTCTAGCAAAAGCATTAGAAAGTTTATACGTAGCAGCACACAGAATTTGAGGCTGGGGCAGGAGTCCAACCAGGGGTGGGGGTCAGCATTAACAAAAAGAAGGTAACCTGTTGGGGGAGAATAATGAAAAATTCTCCTAGTACTTAATCTTCAAAACAATTAAAATCATTTTGCACATGACGAAACTGGCTTGAAGATGTTAAAGTACTTGCCATGTTCATACCATAGGAGTTGGCAGAGCTGGGACTCCAACACAGTCATCTTCAGACAGTCAAATGTCGGCTTTGCTGCTGCCCCAAGCTGCCTGCTTCAGAGCCTCTCCTTTTACTCTCAGTGAGCCTAGTGGCTCAGCATCTGGGGCAAGGCCACTTCCAAGGACAGGTATCAAAGGCCATGGTATTAATAAAAAAGCACTTGTGGAAAGGGCCAATAATTAAGTTTGTTGAGAGCTCCAGGCCTTGGCATTTGTGGTTCCCTCTGTCTGGAATGCTATCTTCCGATCTCTCTACGTGACTGTTCGTTCTTATCCTGCCAGTTTCAGCTCACATGTCATGTCAGAGTGGCCTGGCCTAATCACCACATCTCAAGAAGCCTTCCCTAGTTACTCAGTCACACGCTCTGTTTATTTCCTCGTGGCACTTGCCGAATCTTATTTAGTGAGAGCTCTAGTCTTATTCATTGCTGTGACCCTGTTGCCTAGAAGAAGGTGTAGAGTAAGCTTTTAATATGATTTGTTGAATGAATATTTGAGAGACCAATGGGAGAGAAGCCCTCAGCATTTCCAGTTTTGGCCTGGGAAGCCTGTCTCTTGGAGTAAGACTGTATTTACACATTTAAGGCATGAGCATCACGCATGCACACAGTGAGCGAACTTACGTCTCTTGCTCCTTTGTGGGGGAGTTTGTTTTTCTGCCATATCGTCCTCTCAGGCAAACATGTATTGGATTTGACAAGTGAGCCTTAACAGGCAAACGCTTTGTATGAACTGTTGGCACTGGCTTGCCAGAAGCATGAATATCTTTGAGGCTTTATTGTCGTTGCTCTTTTTGTCTGTAGGTCGTTCACCATGACCCGTGCCGCGGGGGTGCTGGACAATGGAACAGCTTGTTCAGATTTAAACACCTTGCAACTGGGAACTATTTAGCTGCAGAGGTAAGACTGATGGATACAGTGCTATTACATCTCTGTTACTGAAATAGTGAAATAAGCAGTCATTGTGCAGAATTTGATTATTGTCTCTCATGATCTGGAGTGACATATAAATTATTCTTAAAGTGTGAATATTAATCGAAGCACTGCAATAATCTTTGTCTCAAAAATTTAAACAACAAGGGAGCCCTCTGTGCCTCAGTCTGTTAAACGTCTGACTTGTGATTTCCGCTCAGGTCATGATCTTAGCGTCTTGGAACTGGCTCTGCATTGGGCTCCGTGCTCAGCCCCAAGTCTGCTTGAGATTCTTTCTCTCCCTTGGCCCCTCCCCACATTCATGCTGTCTCTCTCTAAAATAAATAAATGAATCATAAAAGAAATTAAAACAACCGTAACAACAGAGCACTGGTGCTTGGTTTACTTTAAGGTCAAGTGCCATAGAGTATCTGATTTGCATATTGTATGCTGTTTGTTCTAGACTTTTTTATTTAGATTCAGTCTTGCAGAATGTCTGCCTTGGAGACATGATCAACTCATTTTTGGTGTAGTAGAGCCTTTATAGTTTCAGTCATCTTCACTGAGCCTGGTTTCACTAGTGGATGACTTTTATTGTTCAAACCATTGGAGAAGAAAGGCGTTTCTTCCTAAGGCACTGAACTGTCCTAATACTGTTAATAAAAATGGTCAAAACAAATAAACGTCTTTTCTTTCTCCACTAAAAGCATGTTGACAATCAGGTAGTTATGATGTAACAGTATAGAAGTTTTACAAATGACTTAATTAAAGTTTGGTTATCCAATGTAAAAATAATTTTGAAAATATTTGTTTTTTAGATGGATGAAAATATGCATTCATTCTACTCTCCTCAACTCTGTTTCTGTTTTTCAATTTAAGGTTTCCTCTGGGATTTGAAACCAGAATTGGCCTTAGGATTTTTAGTATTCCTTATCTGACTTTTGGTTTTGGATGTGAGGGAGGATAAGGAACTGGGGGGGCAGAAGTGATGAGAAAGAGGTGTGGGAAACAGGATGTTTCTGTTGAAACTCAGGCTGAGCCCTGAGTACTCAACACCTTACCCTTTACATCCTATTAACCTGTGATAATTGTCTTCATAGTGCTTACCACTGTCTGACTCATTGTACATTTTATTTTCTCAACATTCGCTATCAGAATGTATGCTCTCTGAAGGCAGGGATTCTTTTTGTTTTTGTTTTACATCACCACTGTGTCCCCAGCATGTAGGGCAGTGCCTGGTACTTACAAAAGATTTGATGAATATTTTTTGAATGAATGAATGAGTATGAAGAAGCCGTTCAGGCTTCTGTAAGCTTAGAGGATAGGAAGAAGATATTGGGATTTGTATCTGAGTGGCATTTGGAGCCATGTTTGGGCAAATTAGTCTCTCTAAGGTCCAATTTCTTCCTCTGGAGAATGGGGATAATCACAACATTTATATAATATGAGTACTAGGAGAATTAAATGAGGTAAAATGCTTGGCATGACATGTGGGCCATGGTAAGCATCCAGGAAGTGACGCTGGCATGGTTGTATTTATTATGAGAAATAGGGACTACTCTTACTTTCATAAATATCTGACTTATTATTTATGAATCTGTTCAAATAAATGAAATATAGCCTTGCAATTTATGGCCTGTTTACATCATGAATGTTTTGAAGTAACTTTTTTGAAAAATAACACTTTGATGCAAAATTAAGCCGTAAGGCAGAGAATCTTGTCTAAAATACAAATCAGAGAAGTCTGTTCGATGTGGTGTAAAAGATACGAAATTAGTATCAAAATTCTCTTGAATCTTATATTAGTGACTCTTCCTTAATTTACTTCAATCAATGGCTGTTTAACTACTGACATTCCATAGAAAACCAACATGATTATACCTTTTGAGTTTCTTGGTTAATTTCTGCAATTAAAACTTTATCATTGACACATTCAAATGACTGGATTATTAAGAATTAAATTGTTTATTAACTTTAATGAAGATCTAAGACCTCAATATATAAAGGAATTTATTAAAAATTGAGAAATAGAAAGCAGCTCATTCCTTGAAAAGACTTTGAAAGACTCTTTAGTCTGTCTTTAGAGAATATGACTTTAAATGCCAGATGCTATTTTGTCCATTAAGAAGTCTGGTGTACTTGGAGGAGCTCTTCTTTGACCTTTAATACTTGGGATAACATCTTTTTTTATGGGAAGGTGAGAGAAGGAGAATTAAACATTAATACATCTCTGAAAATGGAAAGCTAGCAATTTATTTTCTACTGGTTTTAACTAGTAAAATAGAATGGATACTTCTGTGCAGTGTTCTACCATCAAAAGAGAAATCTTAGCCTCAAAATACTGGCATCCATAGGTTAGGGTTTTATATTTCATTTGTTGGCTAACGTCAGGTAAGATCCTGGTGTAGTCACATCACAGGATGTGTGTGTCCTACTGGTGTGAAAGTGTCTACAGGTGTGGCAAAATCACAGTTAATTGTTATTGTTGTCATGTGATAAAAGATTGATTTCCAGTTCCAGTTCCACAACAGGTGGAAATTTGCCTCTGACAACAGTTAAAACACAATGTTTATCCTTTTATTATTTTGCTTTTAAAAAATGCCTAGGTCTTTAATTTCAACTCATTCCCAACATTTGGATTTGCAACTTCTTAGCCTTATTTATTTTCTTGTATTATACCCTTATTTAAAGGAGAGAAAAGGCTCCATGGCTTTTATTTTACTTTTTTAGTTCTATCTTTAATATCTAGATGCTTTTTAAAAAAATAAGACACACATCATAGGAAGTTAAAAATGCAAGAGTTGGGAATAATTATTTTTGGAATTCAGAGCAGCGGCCCACATCCTCTTTAAGATTTCATATCATCTTTAGTATATGCTTTTTAAGTGATTGATAAATGCAAAGCATGATGGAGAATGCTGCAGGTAGAGAAGGAAGCAGAGGGGTAAGTCTCTGCCCTCAAAGATTTGACCTCCTGGTTTGGAAGTGGAAGATGGTCTATAGTGAATGGCCACGGGATGGTCAGCGGGTAGGATCGTGTCAGGCTGATTGTGTGTTCAGGTGGAGCTAGGCCAGCAGGAAATTAGCCAAAGAAGACTCTTGCTTGTGGTGAACTTGTCCCTGGTTCTGCAAGAATGGAATAGACACAGGTGGGTAGAGAAACAAAAAGACAACCATTGTAGAAGTTGCCACGAAGACACAGACAGGGTTGTAGAATGTCCACATCATATGCAGACAATGAGAAAAGGGCAGCCTGGCTCAAGGAAAGGGATTCTTTTTTTTTTTTTTTTTTTTTTTTTTTTTTAAGGAAAGGGGTTTTAAAAGGAATTACTGAGTGACAGATCCCTTTGCTTAAAGATTTAGGTTGAAAGGTTTGGGTTTGATCTAATCTGTAGGAGCAATAAGGTTTGAAGTAGTTACCTTAGGGGCTGAGGCTGGACTGGTATTTGTAAACATTTGGTAGACACCGGTGATGTCCCTAGAAAATCTAACTTCTGCCCTTGAGGAGCTCTCAGTACAGTGTGATAAGTGTATTATAGCAATAGGAACAGTGATGTGCTTATGGGGAGGCACTGGGTGCCCGGGAGGCATAAGGAACAGTCAGGAGGCTGGAGGAGGTGCCGCTTGGTGGATGGGTAAGGCAGGCGTGTGTGTGGGGAGAACACATGTTCAGGCAGTGACGACAGCATTTACAAAGGCAAGGAGGTGTGTGCTATTGCACAAACTAGTTTCATATGGCTAATACATATGTGGATCACACCGAGGCTATGTGTGAGATTGGAAGTGGTGCTGGAAGGTGGGAGGGGAGTAGTAGGGCCAGACATGTAGGGCAGCTGATTTTTTTTAGGCCATATCTGTTAAGCTAAGGAGAATTGGTTTTATTTTTAAAGCATAAAGAGCAGTGTTCTAAATAAATTTGTGTTTAAGGACAACCACTCTAGAATTGCATTGGGATATGTTGGCTCTTTAAATTAAAATAAACACCATTAAAATGAAAAAGTCAGTTTGTCAGTTACGCTAGCCACATCTCAAGTGGCTCAGTAACTTCAGGGTGTTGGATGGTGCAGATACTGAACATTTCCATCAGCACCAGGAAAGTTCCAGTGGACAGAGCTGCTCTGGAGCCTTAGCAACTGGAAGGGATTGCCTCTGAGATGGGGAGCCCAGAGAGGAGATAGAGGTCTGATACCTTTGGGGAATTTTGAGGATTTGAACTGAGGGAGTGGCATTGGTCATGGCAAGAAGGGGAAGGGAAGACATTTTTCGGACATGGAAGCAATAGAGTTGGAATCCGTAGAATGTTATAGGTGAAGGAATTGGAGGATTCTGGCTTTGGAGAACTGGTGATGTCATTCACCAATTCAGGGAAAATGGGAAGGGGTGCAGCACCGATGAGGAAATAATCCATTCAGTTTTGACTCCGTTTGATTGGAGGTGCTATAAAATGTCCAGGTGAAAATGCCTGATAGGCACAGGGTTCTCATCTTCTAGAAGTTTGGGGATTGGATCCACCGACCAGCATCAGCATGGATGAGATTATCAGGCAGTATGAGGAGAGTGAGAAGGTGTGTGAAGGTGAAACTGTGGGGAACATCATTTTCCAAGGGTGGACGACAGACGACGGACAGGGAGCCTGAAAAGTCAGAGAAGCCGCTGGAAAATCCAATGGGTTGAGTTACAAATGTCAAGCAAGGGAAGACAGAGTTTCAAAAAGGAGAGAGTGCTACCAGAAAGGACTGGAACGCACTGTATTTATGGCATTTGGCAAGAAACAGTCATTTGTGATTGAGAGCATTTTTAGTGGAAACCAGAATCCAGAGGGTAGAGGAATGACAAGGAAGCCAGGAAGCGGAAATAGGGGTGGACTGACTTCATATCAGGGCTTTGGAGGAGCAGGAACACTAATAAAGGGAAAATAGTCCTAGTAGATAGGTTTTTAAAGGTATATTAAAAAAAAAAAATAAGATGAGAACAGAGCGGTTTTTGCCTTAAAGGGAAGTTCCTGTCAGAGGACCAGGACCTGGCAGTGCATTAGCCTTTTCTCTCAGCCTTTCCATCCTCAACACACATACTGATAATTTGAAATATTATTTTAATGTGCCCGAGGCATTTCTGGTAAATTGGATTAAGTAATTCTTGAATTGCCTTTGAGGGTATGGTGTTTATTTGGCCAGTGTGGCAAAGAGAACTTAGTGTAGTAGGGAAAAAAAAAATCCCATGTATACTGCTCATAATCTACCTGACCTAAAGCAAATATTTAACTTCTCTGAAACTCAGTTCCCTTCTGTGTAAAGAAGATGATAGTATATATTACATGGGATTATTTTGGAATTAAGGAAGATACGGAGTGCTCAGCACCTCGCACATAAAATATATTCAGTAACTCTGAAGTCCCCTCACTTCCATTGAGAAGGGGACAAAAAATATGGAGTCGTGTTGTTTATTATTACTTTCACTACTTCTGCTGTTATTATGGTTACAGTTTTTATCCAGCACTGGTATTTTTTTGGTAATCCAGGTAACTGAAGGTGGTGGGGGGCTGGAATTCAGGGATTCACCACTGGATACCTTGTACACGGGATTTATATTCAGTAAATACTAGATAATTTAATGGATGAATCCGGGAGAGAGACTGAGGCTGTAAATCCAATCATTTTACTTTATAGAAAAGGAAACAGGTTCAGAGAGGTGATTTACTCTGTCCAAAGTTTAAGAACAAGGTAAGGACAGTCTTTGGGTTCAATGGCAGGCTTGTGTTGCTTTATCTACCCCAGTGGTTCTTAGCCTGGGGTGATCCTGTCGCCCAGGGGCTATATGACCAGGTCGGGAGGTATTTTTAATGTCAGAACTGGGGAGAGGGAGCTATTGGCATCTGGTGGGTAGAGGCCAGGGGTGCAGAGAAACATCCAAGCACAGGACACAGCACAGCCACTACAACAAAGAATGGTCTGACCCAAAATGCTGGTAGTGCTGATATCGAGAAACCCTGACTCATGTTATACCAACATGACAACACTCATTTACTGACTGCGTGCTGGGAGGAAGCACCGTTTTGATTTCATGGAAGCAATGGAGTTGTGAAGAGGTGATACTGTGAAGACAACCAAGGTGATTAACACTTTGTCCTTGTCCTTTGGGAGTTTGCAGTGTAGAGAAGGACATTCATTTAGTCACTGGGACATCTCCTTTGCAATTATTTCCAGCATGCATGCATATCTGAGAGCACGAATTTTGTGTAATGTTTAAATTATGGCCATGTTAAAGCTCACAGTGAGTTTAAAGGGCTGCAATCTTAAATCTAAGCACAAAGGAGAAAAGAAACCCTCAAAATTTTACTTATACATATACTTCCTGAACATGATATCCTTTTTTTTTAAAAAGATTTTATTTATTTATTTGACAGAGAGAGAGAGAGAGATCATAAGTAGGCAGAGAAGCAGGCAGAGAAAGAGAGAGGGGGAAGCAGGCTCCCTGCTGAGCAGAGAGCCCATGCAAGGCTCAATCCCAGGACCCTGAGATCATGACCTGAGATGAAGGCAGAGGCTTTAACCCACTGAGCCACCCAGGCGCCCCTAAACATGATATCCTAATTTAACTCGTATTTACAGGGAAGCCAAGTTTTCCAGAAAACTGTAAAGAGGCTATTGTTTGTGGAGAAATGAAGGGGACACTATCCAAAGGAAATTAGACCATTTCATATGCTGATGCTTCTGTAGTCTAATTATAGAGACAAAGCACTTAAACGGCAAGCTATTTAAGAATAGCACTATAAATATAGTGCTATTTTGTTTTAGGGAATTCAGAATTCATTTTGGAGAAATATACAGTGCTAGAAGCTCATGGACAAAACGTGGAAAAAAGTATTTAATTGTGAATTAGAGAATGAAGCCATTTGTGGCTGTGTCAGATAATGCCTTCCAGAACACTTACAGTGCCATATAGTTAGACTGTCTTCCTGTGATGTCAGTTTCCTTGGGCCATACAAGCGAAAAGGTAACATGAGGGGAAGGAGCGCAAACAGCCATGAATTTTTGCGTTTTATACACTCTACTGTTGTAAGCGCACTCATGGCCATTTGCCCTGGATATTTTACTTGTATTGCCATACTGGTGCAGGAGAATTCACAACCATATCAATGGGAGAGACAGGACTTTTATCACAGTTTGAAGGGGATAATACGGGAATCTCAGGAAACCGTTCTTCTATAGTCATGGGAGCAATTCTAAGTCAAGTATCACAATTTATGATCTACTGCTTCTACATTTTCTTTCTTGGGATATTATTAAAGCCATAGGATCCTTCCCAGAGCAAGATAGATCGAATAGTGCAAGTACTTTTATTTGTTAAAGATATCATTACCCTTTCAAAGCCAACTAGCTTATTTGTAGATGGGCCAGACGTCCACCAGATGGCAGTAAAGACTTATTTCCTAACGATGCAATAGATTTTGGATTTAATTAATTAGTTAAAAACTTTGTACTCAAGAACCTGTACATCCGCATAGAATCCTATGAATATTAGGTTTATAGTTTTAAATATCTCTGTGTTTAGTTTTTCATGCACTATGTCAACCATAGCTGGTGGTTTGTATGTTTGCATATACATATATATAAATAAAGAAGAATATACAAACCAGGCCCTTCACACACACACACACACATAAATGTTATGTATCAAAATATAAATTGCACTGGCACATATAAGCACTTAATAAAGGTTATCTTTTACCTTCTTTTCTTTTCTAGAGTTGTCGGTCGGAATAATAGATTGGCTCTGAAATGCCAGAACATATACATATATAATTATTTGAAAAAATATACAAGTGATGATTTTAATGTTATATATCATAAAAATTAATCAAAACACATTTCCTCATAAAGAACTAACATTTTTGTTTTAAGAAAATGAGCCTATTTTGTGGACTTAGGAGGGGTCTGTTTGCTTTTTACTATTGTGTTAGGTGAAAGTTGCATGTCTTTCATTTGATTGTGGCACAATCATGGTTTTCACTGCCTAACTATTTAGGGTATTTCTCTGTGCCTCTCTCTTTCTCTGCCACTTCTCTCTTCTGGCTTGTGACATTCTCTCCTTCCTAGCCCTCTTTGGCCATTCAAACGAGGGCTCCCTTCAGGGGTTTGTACTGGGTCTCTGGTCTTCATAGTCTCCCTGTTACTCACCCCCGTGGCTGCAGTGGGCCAGGAATTTGATCTCAGATATCCCACTGCCATTGCAACTCAATAAATATGTCTATGATTGAATCATTTCTCCATCAAACAGTGCATTTTCTTAGTGCAATGTTGAAAACCTGGCAAACGTATTTTTCTCTCAGTTTACACATTCCAATTCTACTGACTGTGTCTCACACCATGCCATCTTCTGCATTGGCTTTTTCCTTTATATTCGGCATGATTATTTTTTGTCAGGGCTCTGCTTCCTCTTCCTAGAACCACCTTGCTTGGTTTCTTTGCCTCTTTCATCCCCTGTCTCCATCTCCTACTAACCATGACCAATTGAGGATTGTTTTAATGTAGTGTTTTTGCAAACGCTTCCCCAGTGATACTCAAAATCTTTTTGAAGATGTAAACCCATTAGTTTGTGGTTTAAAAGACCCACTGGTCTGGGCTGACTTGGATCCACCTTGGATCACACCTCTCCTTCTTTATGGAGGCAGGAGGGAAGTAACATGGCATTGTAACCAAAGGATGGAGTTTTGGAATCATAGGATCTGTGCTTCTGAGTGACCCTACCACTCACCAGTGGTATGACTTTGTACAGAAGACTTCACTTGATGTGCCCCAGGAGCCTCATCTATAAAGTGGGGTGAAGAATCCCTCCTACTAGGGGTGCCTGGGTGGCTCAGTTGGTTGTGTGTCCAACTTGGATTTTGGCTCAGGTCACGATCTCAGGGTTTGTGAGATCAAGCCCCGAGGGGAGCCCCATACTCCAAGCTCAGCAGGGGAGTCTTCCTGAGATTTTTCTCTCTCCCTCTGCCCCCCAGCCCCATGTGCTAGCTCTTTCTCTCTCTAAAACAAATAAATAGACCTTTTAAAAAAAAAAAAGAAAGAAAGAAAGGAATCCCTTCTAATAGGACTGTAAGGGGAAATGAATTAACTTTTAAAAGCATATAAAAATATTCCATAAATGATGTTAATGGGTCTTCTCTGAACACGTGTCATTTTCTCACCTCTGTGCTGCCTGTGTCCTTCCCCTGCACTGCCTGTATCCTTTACTCCTTTCTTTCTCTGCCAGTTATGATTCTACCCATCCTTCAAGGCTTATCTCAGATGCTACCTTCTCCATTAACAATTCTTTTTTAAAAAATATTTTACTTATTTATTTGAGAGAGAGAGCATGAGGCGGGGTGGAGCAGCCGAGGGAGCAGGCTCTCACTGAGCAGGGAGCCCAATGCAGGGCTCGATCCTAGGACCCTGAGATCATGACCTGAGCTGAAGGGAGATGCTTAACTGACTGAGCCACCCCTCCATGAATAATTCTTGGCTAAATTTGCCCACCACAGATCCCTCCTTCCTCTGACCTATATTATTTATAAATTATTCATTCTTGTCTTATGTCTCTTGTCACATTCTATTTTGTGTTATAGCTAACTGTATTTATGTCTTATTTTCCTTCCTAGATTGTACTGTCTCATGGTCAGGGACCATATTCTCTTCATCTTTGCTAAAATACCATATGCCACAATGCTTTGCCCATTCTAGATGTTCTATTAATATTTATTCAATAAATGATTGAAGAGCATATTAGGTCTCTCAAAGGGAAAAAATTCTCTCTCTCTCTCTCTAACGCCAGATTTATAATTTATTTTTTAACATAAGGAAATATTTCCTTTAAAGTCCTGAAAGATTCAGGAATCTTCACATGCCCATGTCTTTTTTCCCTTTCTTTAGAAATAATATTTTTTTGGCTCACCCTTAGTATAATTACTTTCATAATTACTGCTCTTATATTCAGAGAAGGAAAGCAACAGTATAATTAAAACATATATGAAAGCATATATTTATTTGGTCTTCAATTAATATTGGTGAATTTATATAGACATATTTGGGTGGCTTCTCCTCTTCCTTCTTCTTCCCCTTCTCTTCTTCTTTCTCTTTGTTATTATTATCACTTTACTGAATTTACTGAAGCAATAACTCCACATTAATTATTTTTTAAAAAACCCACGTTACAGCCGGAGAGACACAAGATGAGGCAAAATCTTAACTGATCAGCACCATCTTTCGTATTATTGCCAAAGACACAAATATATAAAATTTGATGAAATATAATTAGTGTGATTAAGCTTGGTCATAGACTTTTCTCATTGAACAGATGAGGACTCTGAGTTCCAAGGTTAGGTGACCTTTCCCGAAGCTCATGGATATCTCCTCCCAGGGCAGAGCCTGGAGTCCAGTTCCCAGACTTCTCTTAGGGATTGAACTTAGGGATTGAAATGAGTGACCCAAGAGGGTGAAATATATGAAGACAGAATTTTAGAAAGTAATGTCATTGGGATGGAACATAACTTACATTTCAGAGGGCGTACATGATTTTGTGTTTGACCACGGTATGTTAATTCCTGTTCCTTTACGCAGTTTAGGTAGGACACATCATGGTTTCCAGCACGAGTTCCCTTCACAGTGTCTGTGGCCAACTACTTGAATGCTTATTGAATGAATGCTTTGACCATGAGATATATCTGTGGCTAAACATGCTACATATATTTTGGAAATAATTTAGCTATAATTTTAGTCTGGCTATTTTTTTTTTTTTTTTAAAGATTTTTATTTATTTATTTGACAGAGAGAGAGATCACAAGTAGGCAGAGAGGCAGGCAGAGAGAGGAGGAAGCAGGCTCCCCGTGGAGCAGAGAGCCCGATGCGGGGCTCGATCCCAGGACCCTGAGATCATGACCCGAACCGAAGGCAGCGGCTTAATCCACTGAGCCACCCAGGTGCCCCTATTTTTTTTTTTTTAATTTGAAAAAAATCTGAATTCTTCAAATTGAAAACAAATTTAAAAATGCAAACCAGTAATGCTTGACTGAAATAGCTGGATAAACCCCTCCTGGGCACTATGCTGGCTCTGTCATGACTGCTAAAGAAAAGTGTGTCTTCTTGTGTTTGATTCATCAGTACATGAGAAGCCCATTAATTCCCTATCTTTCTGGCTTTCTACCTTTCACTCTTGGATTCCAAAAGCACGAATAAGCCGGTTTTGGAATTAATTCTTTTGTTTGTAATTCAAGGGAACTTAAGGAGCCTGAGATACATATCTCCAAAGAAAAAGTCGTGCCTCAACTCTGCCTAGTTTCTGGCCTAGCACTAAGGGGCAGCTTGTAATTGGATTCCCTTTTTCTTGCCCCCTCCCCTGCCTTCCTTTGTTAGTCAGTTTTAAAAAACCGAGACTCCTGTCCTGTGACTCTTGGGCTGGGTTCTCTGTTTTCTTTCCACTCCTCTCCCTTGTACCTCCTTCTCCCCCAATTTCTGATTTGTTTAACCACAATTTAGTTTCATCTGACCTTCAAATTGGTGTAAATGGAGTCATACAGTGTCTTGGCTTTTCACTTATAATATTTTTAAAAATTAGTATATAACTGACATATAACCTTTTATTAGTTTAGATGTACAACATAATGATTTGGTATGTGTATATATTGTGAAATCTTTACCGCAGTTAAGTCTGGATAACGGCCATCACATCATTATTGCATGAGAACTTTTAAGATCTACTCTCTTGGCAGCGTTCAAACATGCAGTACAGTATTGTTAACTATAATTGCCATGCTGGGCATTGATTGTATCCTCAGGACATATTTTCTTATAACTTGAGTTAGTACCCTTTGACCACCTTTACCCATTGCATTCATGCCCCATCTCCCACCTCTGGGAACCCAGCACTCTGTTCTCTATCTCTGAGCTCAGTTTGTTTTAGATTCCACAAATAAGTGAGATCTTATGGTAGTTGTCTTTCTCTTACTTATTTCAGTTAGCACAGGGTTGTTAAGGTCCATCCATATGGTGGCAAATGACAGCATTTCATTCTTTTTTATCGCTGAGCAGTATTCCATTGTCTGTGTCTTTGAGACCCAGCCTTTTTGCCGTATCAGTAGCTCATCGTGTTTATTACTGAGTGGTCCCCCATTGTTTGAAAACGCCACATTTTATTTATCCGTTCTCTTGTTACATGGTAGGCATTTTTGTCTAAATCTAATTTCTGGCTCTATTTTATGTCCCTATCATTGTTTTCCCTTTTGTCTCCTCTGCTCATTGTCCTCAAATGAATGTGTCAGTCCGTTTTAGTGGATTTTCCTGGGGTATGGTAACCTCTGCATACACGGTTCTTCAGCTGAGCAAAGCTTTATTTTCTATTATCTTTGATCATTGCTTGTATCCCACTAATTTTCTCTTCCTTTTCAGTACACCTGTTGTCTGTCAATTGATAGGCCCTTCTCTGGTCCTCCCAGGACTACTTGCTTTTTCCTAATTTTTATTTCTTCATACGTTTCCACTATATTGAGGGACAGCTGTTCAATTTTTTTTTATGCTCTGCACCACTCATTACCTGCAGCATCAACTGTGCTTTCATTGCTGCCAAAATGGAGTTTAATTTTGTATTTGCGTTTTCATTTTTAGTGAAATCTTCTTTTTATAATTCTTTATATTTGTATATTATTATTTATGTGATTTGTATTATGTTTTCAGCTGGTCATTTTATTCTGTTGTCCTTACCTAGAGGAAATGTTGACTTACACTTTCTTGAATATGCCAAACTATTTCCTGAAAGTTGATAGAAGATATTCAGAAAGATTCTGAGAAAATAATTTCGCCTCATAACATGGTTTTTAATCAGTCCCATGTTGTTTTTCTTTTCCTTCCTTCCTTACTATCTCCAGACAAGGGGGCTCTGTGCAGAACCAGATCGGTTGAGTGGATGGTCATTTTGTTCTGTTTTTTTTAAATTCTTGATCCTTTTTCTCAGTCTTTAGCTGGAGGGCTACACTGCTGTTGTAGGTCCTATGTCCAGCACATGACAACTCTGCCTACCCGGGCTCTACAGCCCTTGCCTCTCTCTCCTACCCCTTTGCTATCTCTACAATGTCAGGCAGTGTAATTCCCCCATATGCAGCCAGTGTTTTTGCTCTTTCTTTCTTCAGGAAGTGCTTCTTCGAAAGCCCTCTGCTATCATCTGCCCCCTTGACTCTCTGCCTATTTGTTTTCTGAGCTTGTCACATTTCTGTGGTCATGAGAGGACAGAGGTAGCAGGGACAGTGAATGGGAGTCCTGGGGAGACAGGTTTCTGCTTAGTCTAACAATGGCTCCTCAGCGGTACACACTCCTGTGTGGGGTTTTGGTCTTTGAGTGAATGGACAAACAGCGGCAGCCATAGCAAGTCTCCTAACTGTGTTCACAGGCTGTTAGCTTGAAGTGAGGTGGAGTGAGCTGAGTCCTCAGAGAAAACCTGGGGATGTGTCTGCTTCTCCCTCAGCACCAGCTGCTTTGTGAAGATCGACAAGTCATTGTAGGTTTGGGGGTAGGTTGTTTTTCAGTCTTAGTCTTGAATGAAATTCAGACTTTTTTTTGTTTTGCGTTATTTTGCTTTTGATCCTTCTCAGCACCTTCACTAATATTTAATAATAAGTTGTGAGAACATTCCTCAGAGCTACTAGCCAAGTGCCATTCTGAGAAAGACTCTTGACCTTACATTTTAAATGGTGACTTTAATGCCTGGAGTCACATGTTACAGACACCAACTGCTTCATGTTCATATAGTTAAAATCAAGTGAACAACTCATTATTTAGAGAAAAAACACCTTGTAAGTCTGTTGTTTTACAAATTATGAACTAGTTATTTCAGTACAACACAGACATCCTTTGGGACTGTGTCATCGGATGGGAGTCGGGAGGTATGCATTCTGGCCAGCTGGAAATGTGTGGGCCGACACTCGGCATATCCGGAACTCATCTGTCTTTGTTGACCCTTAACACCCACACAACACTCATGCACTAACCTTCATATCCGATATATATATATCTGGTATATAGCTCTTTTTTTTGCTCGATTTTCTCTTCTTGTGTATATAGCATGTAGAACATGATACCGAATTGTTGTTACTAAGACTTTCCTTTGGTCTAATTCCAAAAAATTGAGTTATTGGTTAAAGGCAGATTTTGTGGTGGGCCAGATGATGAATTCTCTTGAAGGTTTTCTTGGAGGATGCGAGATTGTCAGCTCTTCCTTGTTCAAAGATGTCAACGATTCTAATGTAAACAAAAGCCATAGACATGACATTTTAGCTCATGTCTCCTGCCACTAGAGTTTGAAGGTAATATTTTAAATTGTAATATTTAGTAATGGTTTCTTTCTTAGTTTTTTTATATTGAATTTAATTAAGGGTACAATAGTGAAATGAATTAAAGATCATTGGTCTTGTTAATGTGCTTTTCATAAAGATTCAAAACTGGTTTTGTTTTGTTTTTAGCTTAATCCTGATTATCGAGATGCTCAAAATGAAGGAAAAAATATGGTGAGTGAAATTGTTTTTTTCCCCAACAAATTCCAAATATATTGTTTATATTTTCTATGAATTGAGAAGTTAATAGAAAATTGAAGACAAGGGATTCTGGGAGATTCTCTGACTAGAGGCTATGGATCACAGATAAAAAGTAAAAGATGACATGGCTTATGTTATAAAAAGATGTCCAGTAATGGGTATTTAGGGAGATTTGTAGCAACTTGGAGGCCATTTATGATAGAACACTGAAGGCAGTGGGCATCTGGGAGATATGGTGGGTCTAGGTTTAGTTTTCAGAAGTACATAGATGTACATAGATGTTTAGGAAGGAGAAATTGTATTATGGCATGATATTAAAAGAGGACAATGGGACAATCCTTTCTGATTGAAAATAACTTGAGTTCTATTTATGGGGAGAAATTGAGGCATCAAACAGCTGTATGACTGATTTTTCTGATATTCTGAAGCATGCTACTCAGAAAATCTCAATCTTATTTTAAAGCCAACTTTCATTAAGATATTTATTATTATGCAGTCTGCTCTTTCATCATTGTTTGTAAAGAAGATGATTATATTATAACAACATGACTTAATTCAATACAGAATTCTGAAATGGAGGATATTTGATGTGTTACAGATAAAACCTGGTTGATGGGATGGATTTATGTACCTATCTCTATGTCTTTATATAGTTTAGCAATCTAGCTAGACATTTTAATGTTAAATAGACACAGTCTATAATTTTCTTAGGAGTTTAGCAGTCTCTTTTGGAATTGCTAAGGATTATTACTGCATCATTCAAAATTCTATCCTTTGACAGAGAGGGTTGTAATATTTAATTGAAATAATTTCTGTCTTTGCATTGGCTCTCAGCTTTATGTTTTATGAAGATATTGATATGGGGGAGGTGAATCAAATCAGAATTTCTGGACCTGAGTTAGTCCTGTTTGGCTTCTTTCTCCATCTGATTATCAGATTTACAATAGAAATAAAGCTGAAGTATCAAGTCATTGGCCCAATGAAAACTTTAATTTGTGTTAAAATGTCCCTAAACACAGAAGTAGGCTTCTTAGATCAGTTGGATCACTCATTTCTAATTCAGTTTTACGCCCCTGTGTGGACTTTTCTCTCCTTGGTTTTCAAACAGCTAGCCCAGGATTGTTGGGTTCTCATCTTCCTGTGATTTTAAAAAAATGCCATCCATAACCACATTTAAAAGCTGAGTCTTTGGTTCTTGCTATAAGCTGGGCAATGGTCTCTTACCAAAGACCACCAGAAACACACCTGTTCTTGAACAAGTGGAATTAATGACACGTTGCACTTACACCCCCTGGGAACTGTGGGACCTCTCAGATGGTGATAGAAAGAACCTGTGGGTTTGTGGTTATACAAGATGACTTTGGGAGGATTTAAGGAAGGGGCTTACTGTAGATAGGAATGCTGTCAGGAAGAGGAAGTATCCTATACATTTTCTCTATAAGAAGTGCAGGTGAGAGCCAGGCCAAGATGTAAGTGCTATAGGAAGCAGCACCCATTAGGGGAGAGGGATCTTAAGTAGTGTCTGTGGCTTGGACAACATTCCCATTTTGTTAGTGTTCAGACACGATTGTGGAGTGGCCATGTCTGAAGCTGACATTCTGTGAAATCGGTCGTGTTCACAGGAGGACACTGTGGCCTATCCATGAATGTTGGGGTGCTCCTCGCCACACTGAGCCTGCCTGATCATACTGGCACACTGAGCCTGCCTGATCATACCGGGCCAAACTTCGGATGTCAGGGTTGCTTTTCTCTTGCTCAAGGGCCTTTGTTTATGATATTCTATGTGAGTTCAGCATTGTATAGAACCAGGGGAGTTCTACTTCTTCTTCTTCTTCTTTTTTTTTTTTTTTAAAAGATTTTATTTATTTATTTGACAGACAGAGATCACAAGTAGGCAGAGAGGCAGGCAGAGAGAGAGGAGGAAGCAGGCTCTTGCTGAGCAAAGAGCTTGATGTGGGACTCAATCCCAGGACCTTGAGATCATGACCTGAGCCGAGGGCAGAGGCTTTAACCCACTGAGCCACCCGGGCGCCCCGGGAGTTCTACTTCTCACACTGCCGTTGACTTGTGTTGCTTTGAACATGTCAGATAGCCCTCCTGAGACTCCTTTTCCTACCCAAATGTTGGGATGAGGAGGTTTGCTGTGTGTGTCAGCTATATGCCATGAGGTTAACATTCCATCAGATAAAAGGAAACTCTTTGAATCCAAGATGTTCGTAGGTTAAAAATGTATGTCGTTTCTATTGGAAGGGCATCACCCCAAAGCTTCAAATTGTGCCATTGAATTCCATCTCTTTGCTTATCTCCTTTCAGCTACATACTGTTTGGTGAGGCACTGATGATGGTTCTGGGCAGAGCTGAGTGGGAGAGAAAGAGTAGGGAGGGTTAGGAAGCAGCACAGGGAATCTAAGTCATGAATCCATGAGGTTTGCTGTTTGCATCGATCAAGCTTTTAGTTAGACTTTGTAGACGTGTTGCCTTTATGTTTTGAAGTACAAGTTCTTCCTTCACCTGTAAAGGTGACAAAGAGCACTTTTCTGTGAGACAGTTGTTACCAGCAACACTTTAATTGCATATAACACAGGTGGGTCTGCTTTGCCCTGGAAGTTTATGGCTGGATCTCATCTGCCATCCAAGAGAGGACCAATTGAGACATTTGATTTCATTTTTTTTTTCTATCCTTAATCCCTAGCTTGAAAGTAAATAAAACTAAAAATATGGAACAGTAAAACTAAGAATATGGCTTCTCATTTTGTAGACCATTTACCACCTCGCAGTAATTATGTTTCTGTCTAAAAAAAGAAAACAAAGGAGCAGTTAGAGCTTAGCCTGTGAAAAATGCAATCAATTTCCCCAAACAGAATGCTATCTCACCTCAGATCTGGGTTCCAGTAACAACCGAGTTCATTGTGACCGTGCTAATTATTTTTCTTTCCAAATTTTCCCTCATGTTCTCTGTTTAATGTCCAGTTAATATTTTTCCTGTAATTTAGAAACCTTTATCAAAATGTTGCCTTCCATTTTTGAAGTCTCAAAGGTTAATGCATGGTGCCACTGAAATGAGGCGGTGTGTGTCGGAGCTCCCATTAAGACCCAAATTGCTGTATTTATTCTACAAAGGAGCCTATTATTTCCAATCTTACAAATGTACAGCATCCACAGGGACCCTGTAAACATTGGAACTGTGTCAAGCCCAGCTGGGAACCTGACAGTCATTAGTTTCTTCTCCTTGAAAGGCTGCATCTTTTCAAATGGCTCTTTGAAGGGGATTTTTTTTTGGACTAACACCACCCATTTTCACATTACCATATTGATGTGGAATGTGATCTGATTTTTCAAGGGAGTGTCTTTGTCTATGCTGGGGATTCTCAACCTTAGCCATATTGATAGATTGGCCAGGAGAATTCTTTGTTGTGGGGGTTTGTCCTTTGCACTGTTGGGTGTCTAGCAGACCTATAGACTCTGCTCACTAGATGTCACTTATGGCCTTCCTGCCCCCAGTTGGGGCAACTAAACTTGAGTCTGGAAATTGCCAAAGGCTCCCCTCCCCCACGCTCCCGCCTTCCCAGGGTTTGGGCTCTCTCCTCATTGAGGACCACCAGTCTTTATGCATAGACATACATACATAGCAGTATTCTAGGAACCATGATACTTGGCTGACATGTTTCGGAAAATTCTATTTTATAGGCTTTTTTTGGGG
Source organism: Meles meles (assembly GCF_922984935.1). Lineage (NCBI taxonomy): Eukaryota > Metazoa > Chordata > Mammalia > Carnivora > Mustelidae > Meles > Meles meles. Next base: position 68,508,200 of record NC_060072.1, read on the forward strand.
GGGGGGACCAGATTATGAATAAAGACCCCCATATTTCCTTAAGTTTATACTCTATATTCATGACTGGTAAGGTGATAAGGGAAAGAACGGAAAAAGGGTCATTAAGAATGAGTTTAAGAGTAATAGTGTCTTAAGGAACCTGACAAAGGAAGAAGTGTCTGCACCTTTAAATGGCAGGGTTATGTCTATTACAGAAAGTCAGCAGTGAGAGCCCTGGAGGGTCTGACCCAAAACACAGATGCCTGCACATCATTATGCTGCCTTGGCTGTGACCGCACGCAGTCTGCAGCAGCCCTGAAAATGCATACATTCTTTCTTACAGAATGTCTCTGGCTCCTAACAACAGAATTGCAACGTGATGTCTCTGCTAAAAATTCGATGACTCACAAATGAGTCAACAGAGAAGGTGTTACAGGAGGCTAAGGGCTATGCCTCCACTGGCAGGCCCCAGGACAGGCAGGAGAAGCCAGGAGAGCCATTTGTATAACCCGAGAGGCTGTGTGCCTTTCCTTCCACGTGAAAATGCCAGTTTTATAAGAGCCCAGCAGACTAGGTTAACATTCTGAGGCTCTGCTTTCCCGAAATTGAGGGTTTTGGATAGCTAGCTGATAGGAAATCTAACACCTGTTTAAGCTCTGTTGTACTTTAAATGTATTTTCATGATGCAAGAAGGGAGGGCATTTTGCTTCGGTAATTCTGTGTGGGGAACCGGTGTTTTTGTGTCTTGTTTCTTATTTAAAAAATATATGGGTTTACAAACAGAAGCCACAGGCATACCATTTTGAACAGAACTGCCTTCCTATTAAAGAAATATAATGTTGATTTTTCTTATAGATTGAAGTTTGAGCCATACATTTAAAAATTATATATTTATAACTCTTCATTCATATTTTATTGTTTACAAATTTTGAGGGGCTGTCTTGAAATTTACTGTGGAACTATTTCCAAAGGAGAGTTTGTTAAGCAAAATATCAGAGTGTTAGATTAAGAGCAAAATGCATAGCACTGCTTTAAAAAACTGCAAAAGATCTTAGAAATTCTTTTCGCACATGAATAATTGTTGGACTATTTATAAACGGAATTTATCTCTTCATTAAATCTTCTTTCTCCCCCTGCCCTGCGACCTAAGCAAATTATTTAGGGGTATAGTGGTACATTCCACTTATCCTATGTAATTAAAATTAAACCACAGGTCCTCAATAGTATGAGTAATTCAGAGTAACCTCTTTTAATTAGCCATAATAAGTGAGGTTTTCCTATGTTTGGAAAAAATGTTGTTCATTGTAAGTGTCGAAATAGAAAGGTTCCTTACTACTCTTGTTGGGAGACTGCGTATTACCAAAGGGGTGGGGTAGGAAGACAATCTAGGAACCTGGATCTGCTTTCTTTTTGTAAGTCTAGAAAATTTACTTTCTGAGTATTTCAAAAGGAGGGTATATACAGTAGGATTGACTTGTGCTAAATGAACTCACACGTGACTGATATATAAACCACAATGCCAACTTTCTTTCTTTTTTTTTTTTTTTAAGATTCATTTATTTGACAGATAGAGATTACAAGTAGGCAAGTAGGCAGAGAGGCAGGCAGAGAGAGAGAGAGGAGGAAGCAGGCTCCCAGCCAAGCAGAGAGCCCGATGCGGGGCTCGATCCCAGGACCCCGGGACCATGACCCGAGCTGAAGGCAGAGGCCTTAACCCGCTGAGCCACCCAGGCGCCCCCTACAATGCCAACTTTCATCTCTAAGTAAATCTAAATCGTTGGGTCAGTTCATGCATTTTCCTTGATAGATAATCTATAGCAAAAACTAAGTTATAATTAGAAGACTCATGTGTAAGAGGCTCAGGAAATTAGATGACACATATTCTTTTTAGGGATATGGCATTCCCCTAAAAAGACCAGAATATTAATTTTTTGCATCTGCACTCGCAATGATGAAAGAAGCTGTCAAATCTTATTCACTGAATCTCTGTTTATTTAGGTTACATGTTCATCTTCTGTTAATAAAGGCTTTCTTCGGGTGCCTGGGTGGCTCAGTGGGTTAAGCCTCTGCCTTCCGCTCAGGTCATGATCCCGGGATCCTGGGATCAAGTCCCGCATCGGGCTCTCTGCTCAGCAGGGGGCCTGCTTCCCCTCTCTCTCTGCCTGCCTCTCTGCCTACTTGTGATCTCTCTCTCTCTCTGTCAAATAAATAAATAAAATCTTTAAAAAAAAAAAAGGCTTTCTTCAAACATGGTTCAATATAATTGATTAAACTATATTTTCCTTAATTAAAGTCATATTTTATTTGTGTGTTTCTTATAATCTACTGAAGCTACTTGTTTTCAAGTTCCTTTGCCTACCTATTCAAAAAATCCTTTGGGTTATTTCTGCAACTGACTGATCTTGTCCATTATTTCTGTGTTCCTACGTTGTGAGTCAGTCTCCTCTCACATGTATTAATTAGCGTTCATTATGTTGGTGGTTCTTTCTTCTGGCTGCAGTAGCATTGTAGAGTCTAAAAACCAGTTCTTTAAGGATATTTCTTTGTGACTGTGATTCTCCTGGTCTGTTTCTCCTCAAGGCTTCATCTTAGGAGGATTATAACTGAAGCAAACTTCCTCTTCTTTCAGAATTGTCACCTTCTCTTCTTAAGCCTTCTTCTTCCTCCTCTCTTGGGTTTCTTCTTCATCATCATCATCCTTTTCAATATCAAATGTCACCACCATTTTTACCACTGAGAAGGAATTCCTAGTTGCTAATGGTGTTTTCCTGGGCCCCGTATAAAAGGATTCTTTAGAGCTTCTTGAGACTTTCTTGCCTTCAGCTATTTGCAGTCAGGCAGAAGTGTGGTTCCTGTCACCATTATGATCCAGGCAAAATGCTTCTTTGCCATCCACAGTTTAGTATAACCCCTGAATTTTCAGGTCGAGCTACACGGCAGACATCCATGAAACAGTGAACTTCAGAGTTCGTTTGTTCATTTGTTCCCTCCTTCCTTCCATTTCTTTCTTTCCTTCCTCCTCTCCTCTCTTCCCTCCTTCCCTTCCTTGTTCCTTTCCCCTCCCTGTCCTTTACTCTTCCCTTCCTCCTTCCTTCCCTCCCTCCCTCCCTTTCTACCTCCCTTTCTTTCTTCCATAACTTTATTGAGATACAATTCACATACTGTAAAATTCTCCTATTTATAAAAATATATAACTCTGTGGTTTTTTAATACATTCACAGAGCTCCAAAATTATAGCCACTATCAAATTCTACAACATTTTTCTCTCCTGCAGGAGAATGCCTAAATCCATCAACAGTCACTCCCCATTCCTCCCCCCAGGCCCTGGCCACCATGAATCTACTCTCTCTATAGATTTGCCTATTCTGGACATTTCCTATATGGGCTCATAGAATATATGGCCTTTTGTGTCTGATTTCTTTCACTTAGCATAATGTTTTCAAAGTTCATGCATGTTGTAGCTTGTATCTGTACTCTATTCCTTTATGAGCAGATAATATGCCATGGTGCCTATATACCACATTTTGTTTATCCATTCATTATCTGATGAACATTTGGATGGTATCCTCATCTTGGCTTTTAGAAATGCTGCTGTGAACATTGATGGACAAGTTTTGGTGTGGAAATGTATTTTCATTTTTCTTGGATAGAAAACCTAGACTTTGAATCATTGGTCGTATGTTTAACATTCTGCTAAACTGCCAAACTCTTCTGAAGTGGCAATGCCATTTTATGTTCCCCCAGCAATATATGGCTGTTACAACTTCTCTGTGTTCTCACTAACACTTCTTGTTGTCTGTCTCTTTGGTTACGGCTGTCCTAGTGCATTTTACTAATTAGTAATGATGTTGGCCATCTTTGCACGTGTTTGTTGGCCATTTGAATATCTTCTATGGATAAATATATATTCAAATCTTTTGCTCAATTTTTAATTGGGTTGTCTTTATTATTGAATTGTAAGTGTTCTTTATATATTCTGGATATAGTCCCCTTATCAGGCATATGACTTACAAATATTTTCTCTCATTCTGTTTTTTTTCCTTTTTTAATGGACACTATTTTTTTTTTTTTAATTTTTATTTCTTTGACAGAGAGAAATCACAACTAGGCAGAGAGGCAGGCAGAGAGAGAGGAGGAAGCAGGCTCCCTGCCAAGCAGAGAGCCCGATGCGGGGCTTGATCCCAGGACCCTGGGACCATGACCTGAGCTGAAGGCAGAGGCTTTAACCCACTGAGCCACCCAGGCGCCCCAATGGACACTATTTTTAAGGGCAATTTTAGGTTCATAGCAAAATTCAGTGGAAAGTACACATTTCCATAAACCCCTGCCACCACACAAGCACAGCCTCCCTCATACCAACATTTGGCACCAGAATGGCATATTTGCTACACTGATTAATCTACTTAACATATTATTACCATCCAAAAGTCTGAGTTTATAATAGGGTTCACTCTTGACATTGTATATTCTCTGAATTTTGATAAAAGTAGCCCTCATTTGACATGCATCCATTATTATAATATCATGCAGAATAGTCTCACTGCTCTAAAAATCTTATGTGCTCTGTCTTTTCTCCCCGCCCCCCTCCTTGGCAACCATTGATCTTTTTACTGTCTTCATAATTTTGTTGTTTTTGGAATGTCATATGATTGGAATCATACAGTAGGTAGCCTTTTCAGACTGGCTTCTTTCACTTGGCAATATATATTTTAATGTTCTGACTTGTCTTTGAGGTTTGAGAGCTCATTTCTTTTTAGCACTGAGTAATAGTCCATTGTCTGGATGTCCCACAGTTTGTTTATCCAGTTTGTTTATCTTGGTCCCTTACATGTTTTAGCAATGACAAGTAGAGCTGCTCTAGACATCTCTTTGCAAGTTTTTTGGTGCATATTTTGTTTAATACTAAGGAGCATGATTGCTGGGTCGTATGTTATACGGTATGCTTTGTTTTGTGGGAAGCCACCAAACAGTCTTCCAGTGTAGCTGTTCCATTTGCATTCCCCCAGCAATCAGTTTGAGTTTCTGTTGCTCTACATCCTTGTCAGCATTTGCAGTCCTCGGAGTTTTGGATTCATTCATTCTAATAGATGTGTGTGTGTGTGTGTGTGTGTGTGTGTGTGTGTGTGCTTAGCTCATTGTTGTGAGTGGCATCTCATTATGTAATTTGCAACTCCCTAATGACATGATGCTGATCATCTTTTCACATGTTTATTTGCCATCTGTATGGCTTTTTCAGTGAGGTGTCTATTCAGGTCTTTCACCCACTTTTAAATTGGGAAATGTGTTTTATTAATGCTGAAGTTTGAGTGTTCTTTGTATATTTTGGGTAAGAGTCCTTTACTAGATACGTATTTTTGCAAATATTTTCTCCTAGTTTGTGGCTTGTCTTTTCATTCTCTTGATGGTGTCTTTCACAGAACAGAAGAAACTGGTTTTCATGAAAACCAATTTATTAGCTGTTTGTCTCAGGGGTGGTGACCTCAGTGTTGTACTGCTCTTGTATACTCCTGATTTTCTTCTAGAATATCACATTCCTTTCCCTTTCCTTTGCCCTGTTTCTGCCTTTCCACTCCAACTATTTCTCTTTCCTTGAGGATCTTTCTCCTAATCCATTCTGAGAGTTGAAATGCAGGAAATAAATGGAACTGTACAAAGGCTCTTCAAATTTCAGGAGGGAATAACTAAAATTAAACCTAAATGTTTTCAAGGCCCAGAAGAATATATTCCAAATGATAGAATTTCACTCGAGTAGTTACTGTCAGAAATTTATTTGGGAAGAACTCTTAGCTCACATATGATCTTTCAAGACCCTTCCCAATTTCAAGATTCAGAAGCCTAAGCTTTGTGTTACCTGGGTAGCCGTCTCCCCCAACTCATTTGTCTGGCCAGGATACTCTTATTGGGTTATTTAAAGACATTTAGATTTTCTTTTCTCAGGATATGAGGATGTTTTTGTCCCTCACAGATTGTGTCTTCAATTCAGATCTCCATTCCCTCAACTCAGATCACTGTGAAAATGTGTCTCATGACCTAGGAGACCTAAGAAAAGATCAGAAGACCTAAGAAAGGTTCTTACTTGTGAGTTCTTTCCTGCCCTTTGGGGAGGGCAATCAGTGAGTGTTTGGGTGCTCAGTCTAGGCCACTGGCTTTGGTTGGTTTTGGCTTGAGGGGTGGTTAGTTGAATTTGGGGCTGAGTATTCACTACCACAACCTACTGCTCCCTTCTACTTCTTTCCTCCTCCTCCTTCCTTTTTCTCTCCTATTTCCCTCTCTTCCGCTTTCCTCATTCTTCATCAAATGTAGGTAATGACACTCATCTCTTGGTTTGAAGGAAATGATAATATTCATCTTACTTTCTTTCAAATTTTTTTTTTGCTTTTTTTAAAAAATTTATTTATTTTTTTCAGCGTAACAGTATTCATTGTTTTTGCACAACACCCAGTGCTCCATGCAAAACGTGCCCTCCCTATTACCCACCACCTGTTCCCCCAACCTCCCACCCCTGACCCTTCAAAACCCTCAGGTTGTTTTTCAGAGTCCATAGTCTCTTATGGTTCGCCTCCCCTTCCAATTTGTTGTAAGATTAATGAGAACAGCAATGGCTTTGGTATTATGAGAAGCTCTGTGTAAATTCAAAACTATGGTTTTCTTACTGTTTTTGCATTTTCCCCCTGTATCTCTGCATTCCCTTATAGTGTACAGTAAGTTAGTTAAGTGTGTTTTTTCTTCTGATCAATAAGTATAGCTATACTTACTGATTAGAAACAACTTTTATGGGGGTCAGGCTAATGGGGAGAGTTTGCCAGACTCCTGCTTTCATTTAACTCTGAATTTTGGTCTCTGTAGAAGACATGTAAGTCTAAAATGTCAGGAGCTACCAGGTACTTCTGGGCTATGTGAGATTTAGCAGCTAACAGTCTTGCTCCTGCTTCAGGACCCTGGGGGTTCCTCTGCCCATTCACAGTTCAGTGGTGCTACCAATTTGCACACCATTTGCAGAAGACATAAGAATGAAACTGCATAGGAAATGACATTCACAATCTTGGGATGGAACTTCAAGTGAATGTTTTGGAATGATTAGGTGTGATATCTCATTGTCATAGTGTCCGTTAAACACCTGCTTGTCATTGGGCATAGACTGCTTTCATCTGCCTTTCAAATACCCCTTCTCTTCTCCGCTTTCATTTAGCTTCTTGTGATGGTAGAGTGACACTCTCTTTCTCTCTCTCTCTCTACTTCTCTCATTTTAAAATTTCATTTCTTTCAATAAACATGTGTAAGTAATTATATTTCTGTATGTAATTACCAATCTTATATTACATTTGCTGTATCACCTTTTGGTTTCTCGTGCATCATGTTCTTCCACAGGGATTGAGACTTGCTTCAAATAAATGTATATAATTACTAATCTTATGTGGTTGTCAGCTTAAAATGGGGTATTTTGGAAATATTGACTGAGTTTTGCATCATCATGTGGACGTCTGCTTGTGAAGATCCCATTTTATTTCACTGTATATGCCATTATAATATGTTTTTGGATTTAATGGAACAAGCCAATGAACTGAATAGGAATATTGCTGTTGATTCCTCTTCTCTCCTAGTTGTGTTCTGGGAGTTAGTTAGGAACTCTGACTCTTGAATTTATGAAATCGAGATGATTCTACACACTATTTCTTCACTCTGTTTGTTTTAAATGTAGAATGGTCGAAACTACTATGTAAATTGGTTTAAGACATGGTAAGGGAATTCACAACTATTATGACTGTTAGTGCTTTGATATTTGCCCAGATCAAGCCATCTCTCCAGGAGTGTGTGACTTATCACTATTGATAATAACTACCTCAAGGGCTGTCAGGCCTGACCTGCTCTCTCTGGATAATGTGAAACAGACATCTCTATGATCCAATGAAGAAATAATGGGCAGATTTAAATCTTATCTCCTGATTAATTGGAGAATATAGTAAGAAACCTGTTAAGAGTAAATAACTTTGTACCTCCGCAACAGAGAGATGGAGATCTTCCGACTTCAAAGAAGAAACGCCAGGCCGGGGAGAAGATCATGTATACTTTAGTCTCAGTCCCACATGGAAATGACATTGCATCCCTGTTCGAGCTGGATGCCACAACTCTTCAGAGAGCTGACTGCCTGGTTCCAAGGTAAAAAAAATATATATATACACACGCACACACACACACACACACACACACACACATATAGTTTAGGTCTATATACAATAAAAACTATACAATAAATAGTAAGATTTCTTTGAGTAATTGTAATGGTAGGTATGGAATTAACATCTAATGTTGATAGAATTTTTGTGATATCTAGGGAGCAAGCATAAGTAAAGAACAGTGTGTAAAAATCATGCCTCTTTTGTGAGAAGATTCACATAGTTTGTTTTATTCTCATAAATAATTAAAACATGCAGGACCAAAGAATTCTGAAAAATTCATAAGAATTATTTATTCTTATTACTTGTATGGCCTTTGCTTACTAACATGAAAAATGATCTAGGAGCATTTCTATTAGTACTTACTTTTTTTTTTCTATCAGTACTTATATCATTTATTTCTATTATGTCAAATTCCAGGTTTCTTTCATTCATTCATTCATCCATTCATCCATTTGTTTATTTATTTAGTCATTCAGCCAGTAAATCTTTACTGAACTTAACAGACATTGCCCTTGGCATTGGGAAGAGAACTGAACAAACTTAAAATTCAAATAAGGAAGAGAGGCAATAGACAAACCATAAAATAGGAGGTCAGGTAATACAAATGCTTTGAAAAAAAAATTGCAGAGAGAGAGTTGTATTACGTAGTATGACTGTTCAGAAATGGCCTCTCTGATTTAGGACATTTGAGAAAAGACCTGAACGTTTTGAGAGATCAAGTCCTCCCCATCAGGAGTGTCTCAAGCAGCAGGAACATGAAATGGAAAAGTCTTGAAATTTACTAGGTGTGCTGAAGTACCAGCTAGGAAACCAATTGGACCTAAGTGAGTGATGGGTGAGAAAGTGGAAGTGGTAATGAGGTAGCCAGAACTTAATGTGAGACAATGTCTTACATTCTTTTGCTTGGATTTGATTATTTTAATTAATTTCTTTCTTCCAACAGTTGCACTATGTCCGTCTTGAACTCTAAACAAGAATGTTTGCATAAGAAAATGATAAAAGAATCTCCCTATAGAGCACACAGACCCATGACAAATGCTTAAATAAAGTAAAGTTAGTGGCAAATTAGTGGTAAATTTCTGATTATTTGTACAAGGATTGGTTTCTGCTACTTTAAATTTTTTTTTTTTAAAGATTTTATTTATTTATTTGACAGAGAGAGAGATCACAAGTAGGCAGAGAGGCAGGCAGAGAGAGAGGAGGAAGCAGGCTCCCTGCGGAGCCGAGAGCCCGATGCGGGGCTTGATCCCAAGACCCTGAGATCATGACCCGAGCCGAAGGCAGCGGCTTAATCCACTGAGCCACCCAGGCGCCCCTCTGCTACTTTAGATTTTTGAAACTCTGTTTCTATTGTATCTACCTTTATGAACGAGCCAAACCATGATGCTAAGTGAATCGCTCTTTTCTGGAGACCCTTGTTTTATTTGGTTCTGTCTTATTGACCTTAATGCTTTTTGCCTCATGTTATATGATTTATTTATGTCTTATCTTTCCTACCGAACTCTCAGCAACTTGGAGGCACAGAACTTAGCACAATGCTTTTGTTTGAATAGATATTTTTACACATATTTGTTAAAGAAATGATGATAATAAATGATTCACTAAAATGATAATGTTGGAGTTGGATGAAGTTCTAGCTGTCCTTTCTCAGGTGTTTCCTCACAGTTCACATACGGTTGATTCTTGTTTTTCCCAGTACATTGAATTAGCAAATACTAGCCACCGTTCCTAGAAGAAATATGGGGTTAGGTTCCTGTGAACCTCTGGTCATAATATTTTCATCAGTCAGTACCATATAACCTTGTGTTATGTATGTGTTTTTGCTTAAAGGCACTTTATTTAATATGTATTGTTGATTCATTAACATTGAACTTACAGCAATCAGTCTTATAACTTATGCCCAAATGAAGCTTATGTAACATGAGTATTTTCTCCAGAAGGTACATAACAGCCTTATCCCTAGGACTACTGGACAGCACTTCAGCCCTATGCTTGGGACTGTTTTAAGCAATAAGCCCATCAACAAAAAGCACAGAAATGTGGAGAAACATGGCACTAACTAGACCTTGAAAAGGATGCTTATTTATAGTACAAGCAGAAATGAGAAGACAGAGCATTGTATTGTCCACCCTCACTGGGAATGTGCACACTGGGGACTCAAATTTTTTGCCACTCTGTCCATGTCCAAGAATGATTGCAAAAAATGCTCAGACTTTGGATCAGGGGGCTACAGATACATTTTCTTGAGTAGGAGAATTCATAAATATGGAATCGGCAAACAATGAAGATTGGCTGTATATACTTTTATATGCAAATGATTAAGCTACAGAAGGGACTAAGATTAGAGCAGTGTTAGCTAAGGTGGCTACTTGGTCAGTGGTTCTCACATCGGCATTACCTGGAGAGGCTGCTAAAAGACTCATTTTCACCCTATGTTCAGAGTTTCTGATTCAGAGAACTGGGATGAATACTCAGAATTTGCATTTTTTAAAAAAGATTTATTTATTTATTCCAGAGAGAGAGAGAGAGAGAGAGCACCTGAGAGATCAGGGGAGCAAAGGGGGAGAGAGAAAGAAAGAGAGGGAGAGAGAGAGAGAGAGAAACCCAAGCAGACTCCATGCCAAAGCAGTGACCCTGACACAGGGCTGGATCCCAGACCTTGAGATCATGATCCCAGCTGAAACCAAGGATTGGCACTTAACTGACTGTGCCACCCAGGTGCCCTGAATCTGCATTTCAATCAATTTCCCAGGTGATGCTGGTCCTGCTGTACCAGGGGCCACAATTTAAGAACCACTGCTCTGGGTAAAATACCACAAGCTTTGAAATAGTCTTTGACTCAAAACTTTTTTTTAAACCAGATTGCCCTATACTTGAGTTAATTCTAGTCTGAAACATATTCATATAATGTATGACACTCTTAAGGTAATGTGTAAATGTGCTAATTTTTTATAAACTGTTCTTATGTGTTTGCTTTTAGGAACTCTTATGTTCGGTTGAGACATTTATGTACCAACACATGGGTAACAAGTACTAGTATACCCATAGACACAGATGAAGAGAGACCTGTTATGTTGAAGGTACATGTTCCTGAGAGTGGTTTAATTTTTCTCCAGATGTGTGATTAGGATCAGGGAGTGATTGACATGGTACTTACAATCCATCTTTACCAATATCAGAGATTATTGCAATTAATTTAATCAAGTATTCATTCTGCCAGTTGCTTATATCACTGAACTAAGTGGCTTAGATGCTGTGCCCAAATTGTAGGAGTGGGATGTAGAAAGGGGAGAAGATCCCAAGAGTACCTTCTCTCTACAAAGTTGACACAGAAGCAAAGGGCAAATGTGAGAGGCTATGGTTCTAGGTGGGCTTTGGGAACAAGGCAGGAAATGGGCATGGAAAATCTGTGTGTCCCTATGGTCTTTCATAGTGGATGGTGCATGAGGGAATTATTGGGTGTGGATGAGCTATTCCTGTCTTGTATTTCTTAAACAGTATAAAGATGTGTTAGGATCTGAAAAATACTGCACAGCTATTAAAAAACAAACGACTAATCTGAATGGAAAAAACACATTGCAGATTGGAACTTGCCAAACAAAAGAAGATAAAGAAGCATTTGCCATTGTGTCTGTCCCGTTGTCTGAGGTCCGAGACTTAGACTTTGCCAATGATGCAAATAAAGTGCTGGCGACCACAGTTAAAAAGCTGGAAAATGGTACAATAACTCAGAATGAAAGGAGGTTAGTAACTTTTTAAGATGGCTCTTAAATCATTAAGAGTCAGTTGTCAACTCTTGTGGTAAACCTCAAGTGAATGAATGACTCTAAGGGAATATTTAGAATGGTCTCCATAGCAGCACACCTGCTTCCAAATGAGAAGATCATGGTAAGTGAATGAAAATGGTGACATTAAAATCTGGTGGAATATTCACTTTTTCCATTTTGGCTTGGCTTGAAGACAGTTGTTTTTTTACTTGCCGATCTTTCCTTTTAAATGTTTCATAAAAGACTTGCCCTTCATTGAATATTTTGGATTTAAGAGTTCTAAAAGTCCTGAAAGAAGTTTTGTGTTTTGGTATTCTTATTTATTTTTTATTATTTCTTATTATAAAGAGTTCTAAAAGTCCTAAAAGAAGTTTCATGTTTTGGTATTCTTATTTATTTATTATTACTTCTTATTTTAAGAGTTCTAAAATTCCTAAAAGAAGTTTTGTGTCTTGGCATTCTTATTTATTCAAGACACATTTTTCTGCTCTGGTACCACCAAATACATACACGAGAAAACAATCTGCAAGGTCTAGCACTCTGCCCTAGTCCCACAGAGAAACTGGATCCTTGATTTTTCAACTCTGGCTCTGGAGGTAGTTGAGAAGGAGAGTGCTACTGATAGCTGTCAGTTTTATCATTCCTACTTTGTGTCAGTACTGTAAATCTATTTTATCTATTCCTTCAAGTAGTCCTGAGATGGACATTATCCTCATTTTACGTAATTGGGGATTTGATTATGCATGGTTTTAAAGTCTGCATGATTTCAGTGTCCCAGAACACAGGCACTCTCTGTATTTCCCTTCTTGATGATCTGTTATGTACCTTTACATCTAAACAAGAAAAAGCTTCTTGCCAATTTCCCAGGCATTCCTACATTGGAAATCTCATCACAGCTGGGGAGATGATAACTGGTATAACCACTTTGGAAAACAGTTTGACAGTCCCTTGCAAAGTAAAAGAAATCACTACCCATATAAGTAGAAACAAGCAGTGTGTGTTCCATGACTGGCTCATTTCACATAGTGTGATATCTTCTAGGTTCACCCATGTTGTCACATGTGACAGCATTTCCTTCTGTTTCAAAGCTGAATAATATTCCATTGTATATATAAAGTCACATTTTCTCTAAATGCTCATCCATCAATGGGCATTTAAGTTGTTCCTTTATCTTGGCTATTGTTAACAATACTGCAAAATAGTCCAACTCAAACAGAGTAGGATGGTGGTTGCTAGGGAGGGGCTGATGGGAAGGGGGGAATGAAGAGTTCTTGTTTAATAGGTATAAACTTTCATTTATACACAGTAATCTGTTGTACGACGTCATGCCTATAACTAACGGTACTGTATTATGCGCTTAAACATTTGTTAAGAGGGTAGATCTCATACGCGTTCTTACCTCCCACGTGCACACATACACACGATCTATGACTCACCAGTTCTTCTCCTAGACTACATGTTTTTGAGCATCTGTCCAAAAGAAACCCCTACACGTGCGCACCAGGACACCGGTTTCAGAACGTACAGCCTTATTATCAACAACCCAGACTTAAAAAACCATCCAATGTTTGTCACCAGTTGAGTAGATGAATACAAATTTGGTACATTCATGTGATGGAATACAGTATAGCAATGACAATAAATGAACTACATCTATGTGTAACAACATGGATAAATCCAATAAACTTCGGACTGAGCAAGGACTAGACACAGATACGTTCACTGTGATACTATTTCTACAGTTCAAGAGCAGGCAAAGTGAAATTCTGTTTCTTTGGAGTGCTTAAGCAATTGGCAGAACTATAAAGAAATGCAAGAAGGTAACTGTCACAAAAATCACGGTGGTGTTTTCCTGAGAGGGAAGGGATTCAAGGAGGCTCCTGCTGTGTCCAATTTCCTGCTCGGGGTGGTGGCTTTATGGGTTGCCTTAGAGGTATTCCACAACTAAACATTTATGTTTTATGCACCCTTAGATGTATCTTATAATAGAAAGGAACAAAAATCCAACTTGCTTCTTCCCACCACCATCTGTAGAAAAACATCACAAATACACAAACAAATGGAATACCCGTTTCTCTGCTTACTTTCTGTTCTTACCTCTGTCTTTCCGCTCACAAATGTGAATTTGAAAATAACTCTGGTATATTTAATTGTACCTCAAACCTCATTGGAAAAAATGAATGAAAGTCAAAAGCTGACACAACTGCCCCACTCTTCTGGACTATAGACAATTAGATATCCGAGCTGGATCATCAGATTACACTTTTTATCTGCCTGTTACTTGTCTGTCAGTGCTTCCTTTTGATGAATCCATTTCTTTGTCTCTGTCACTCTCATATATGCACAGAAATTTACTCAGCCTCACCTAAAAAGTCTCCCTTGCTAATACTAAGGTGTTTCTTGAGGAGAAGGACAAGTAAAGAGCAGATATGAGCCCTCCCCTATAGCTGGTTGTAACCAGGAGCAAGTTGCTTGTCAGTTTCTGCCAGAGAGAATCTTGCCCCCTCATGATTTTTTTTTAAAAGATTTTATTTATTTATTTAATACAGAGAGAGTGTGAGAGAGCACAAGCAGGGGGGAGAGCAGGCAGAGCAGGCACAGGGAGAAGCAGGCTCCCTGCCGAGCAAGGAGACTGATGCGGGACTCCATCCTAGGACCCTAGGATCATGACCTTAGCTGAAGGCAGATGCTTAATTGAGCCACCCAGGCGTCCCTCCCCCTTATGATTGTTTAAGGAAGGTGCTGGACCCAGGACCCAGCAGGGATCATGTGTTTTTATTTTCCCTGCTTCTTTCCCATGTTTTAGAGTAAGAAAGAAACATCAGAAGGAAGAGAAATATGTCCGAGAAATATCAAGTTGCGATTATTGATTTTAATTTAGTAATTTTAGGAAAGTCATCTCCCACCGAAATTCATTCAAAGCTGCCTGTCAGGACAGTGGAACTTACTGGCATACTTGAATGCATTTACATTATTTTCTCTGTTTTAGAATTCAATATAAAATTCTTTCTGAAAATACGTCACAACTCTGATTTTTTTCCCCTCTAGAGAATGAAGTTATTATTAGATCTTCTTTTACTCAAACCAGAAAGAATGAGACAAGGTCAGAGGGAAGGTGTTAGAATATTGCAGATCTAGCTCAAAATGCCGGCATTGTTTGAATTCTCACTCGTGGCTCCCCTTTCACTCGCCCTAGGATGGCCTCTAGAGGTACAAGCCACTATGCTCCAAGAGCCTCAACCTCAGATATTTTTCAATGGAATTTTCTCATCTTACTGCACAAAGTTGCACTAATAAAATAGAGAGTATCGGGAACATATTAGGGGGTGGGAGAGGAGGGAGCATGGGGTGGGGTTAACTGCTGTTCAGAGCTGGAAGAAGTGACACAAACAGTCCTCAACCAGAATCTCTGCACCATGTTTTACCTCTGAGGGTACAGAAAAAGATGTGGGCTTCCTCAGCAGCATTTGTAGTTCAGAGATGTAATTAACTCGTATATATTGAACTCCTGGTACACACCAGGCGTTGTGACATGCAGCAGGCACACACGCTCATAATGTGGCAGTGAACAAAGCAGCCCATGGCCATGTTTTTATGTAGTTTACTGGTTTGAGGTTGGTTCTAATTCCTCACGATAGAAACTCAGGATCTAGAATAGTGGTCATCCACATGGAATCACCACATCTGATATCCTTGCTTGTTTGCTTTTTCAGATTGGATATCCTTGTAATTCAAAGTTAGTATCTTCCTTAGCAATGCCATTTGTCCTTAGATTTTATTTGCCTGATTATACTGTTGCTACTGTTGCTATCTTCTGTTGAGTATGTGTCTAAAGCTGCTTTTTGAATATCAGTTTATTTCAGATTTCCTGGTCATTTTATTTTAGTAATGTCTTTTGTGAGTGGCACAGAGCTAGATTTTGTTTTTTATTTATTATCATGATTTTTAAAAATATTTATTTATTTATTCGAGAGTGACAGAGAGTGAGTGGTGGGGGAGGAGCAGAGGGAAATGGAGAGAGGAGAGAATCTCAAGCAGACTCCCCGCTGAGCACAGAGCCCAATGTGGGGCTCCATCTCATGACCCTGAGATCATGACCTGAGCTGAAATCAAGAGTGGGACACTAATTGACTGAGTCACCCAGGCACCTTCAGGGAGCTAGATTTAAAAAATCTGATCTGATCCCTTTCTTTTCTTCCTCTTGTGTAGTTTGTGCTTTCAGTTCTCAGATCGATTTCTTCAGTGTTTAGAACGATTTGATACTTATCTACATGTGTTTGAGGGATAAGACAAGCATAGGGTCCCCCTACTACTCCACCATTTTAACTCCTCACCTAATTGGATTCCTTTCATCTGGAGTCCCCATCTTCCAGTAATTCTCCAAAAAGACCAATATAAAGAGAAAGAGGAGGGACCCCCGCTATATTCTCTAGGCCCTTTAGAAAACATGGAGTGGTTCCTTTGGCCACGTACATGCAAATATACGATTTGTGAACATCAGGGGAACAGGCCCTGTTCAAAAAGGAACACCCACACATGTTACCATGGCAAAGCTGGAAGACTCTACAGTGTTTCCCAGCATGCTCTTGGCATTGTTGTAAACCAAAAAGGGTAGGACTGTTGCCAAGAGGATTAATGCATATTAAGCACTCAAAGAGCAGAGATAGCTGCCTGCAAGGTATGAAGGAAAATGAACAGAAAAAGAAGGAAACAGAAGAGAAAGGTACTTGGGTTCAAAGGAAGCTCCAGCCTATTCCACCCAGAGAAACACACTTTGTGAGAACCAATGGAAGGGAGCCTGAGCTCCAGGAATCCATTCCCTATGAACTCACAGCATGATAAGCATTAAAAAAAAAAAATAGAAGACCTGAGGCCAATAAATAAATAAATAAATAAATAAATAAAATAAATTTGAATCTGATAGTCTTTAAATCATTTTTCATTTAAGAAATATGTGTTTAGGCGTGCCTGGGTAGCTCAGTCAGTTAAATGTCTGCCTTCGGCTCAGGTCATGATCCTGGGCTCCCTCCTTGTGGGGAGTCTGCTTCTCCCCCTGCTACTTCTCTCTCTTGATCACTCTCTTTCTCTCTCTCTCTCGATAAATAAATAAAATCTCCCCTTTTTTAAAATCTCTCTTTAAAAAAAAAAGAAATAATGTGTTTGGATTTATTCTAATTTTTTTCTTTATTGTAGTTTTTTTTTCTTTTCCTTCTACCTTCTTGCTTTCTGTTAGAGTGATAAAATTGATATTTTCTCCCCATTTTTCTTTTTCCTGCACTGGTTTAAAAGCTTTAGGTCATGTTGCTATTCTTTAGCAATTGCCCTTAAATTCTTGCCATTCATTTTAACTGCATAACTGCATATTCTGTCCTATAAAATTTGAAGCCATTAAATATTTATTTCTTCTGCTTATGGGAGAAAAGTATTTTTTGCTCATGGGAGAAAATGCACTGATACTCTCCTTCACATCTTTCTTGGAATATTTGTCTAGAACCATAGTTCTGTGTTAATTATTTTTATTTAAAATTTTCATTTTATAATAGTTGATACCTATTAAGAAGTGGATGTATCCTATAAATTATGATATACCACTTTTTCATTAAATTTTTTATTTTTATTTTTGCTATGAATTGTATTTCTTGTTATATTTTACCTCTTCTGTTTGCTTTTATTTCTTGCTTTTCACATTTTCTCTCTGGGTTCACTTTTCTTTTTGCTGAAATTTATTCTTTAAAGCTGTTCAGTCAGGGTCTATGGGTTTTAAATCCTCTGAATTTTTGAATATATGAAAATATATTTATTTCATTTTATCACATTTTTATTATGTACCATTAAACCAAAAGCAAGAATAGAGAGACCAAGGCAATGAGTAATTTTTACAACAGTGAACAAAAATACATGTTACAACAACATTATCGATACTTCTAAAACAAATCAAGATCTTCTAAATCAGTCTCTTTTTTTTAAATTTTTTTTATTTGTTTATTTTCAATGTAACAGTGTTCATTGTTTTTGCACCACACCCAGTGCTCCATGCAATACGTGCCCTCCCTATTACCCACCACCTGTTTACAGGTGGTGGGAAAATATATTTATTTTTGCTGCCACTCTTAAGTACTACTTTAACTATATATAGAATGTTAGCTTGACAGTTATTTTCCCTTAGTATCTTAAGGTTATAATGTAATTATTTTTAGACATATTTTGTTTTCATTAAGAAGTCTTTTGCTGATGGAATTTTTACTTTATTGACCTTTATTCTTTACTTTTTGGTAATTTTGTACATTTTTTCTTTGTCTTTGATGTCCTGAAGTTTTACTCTGGTGTATTTACAAGGAAATTTATAATGCATTTAAAAAAAATTGAGGTACAGTTGACATACAACATTATATTAGTTTCAGGTGTACAACATAATTGCTTGATATTTGTGTATATCATGATATGGTCACTACAGTAAGTCTAGTTAACATCTGTCACCATATGGACTTGGAGAAATTTTATTTTCTTGTGATGAGAGCTTTAAAGATTTACTCTTATAGCAACTGGTGGATATATGATAGAGTATTTTTAATTATTGCCACTGTGCTGTACGTTACACCCCAGGACTTATTTATTGTTTAACTGGAAGTTTGTACCTTTTGACTTTCTTCACCCATTTCACTCACTCCCTTTACCTTTCACTTGACGTCTAGCAATCTGTTCTCTGTATCTGTGAGTTCATTAAAAAACCTTTTATTTTTTAAACATAAGGAAACTTAATTTTTGTTTTTCCCACCTGACATTTAAGGTATGCTCTTACTCTGTGTACTTGTGTTTTCCTTTAATTCTGAAGTTTTCAGCCATTTTCTTTCAAATGCTACTTTTTAATCTTTTCTCTCTTTCCTCTCTCTTAGAACTCCTAAGAGACTATGGACTCTGAAAAACAACCTGAGGGTTTTGAAAGGTCAGGGGTGGGAGGTTGGGGCAACCTGAGGGTTTTGAAGGGTCAGGGGTGGGAGGTTGGGGGTACAGGTGGTGGGTAATGGGGAGGGCACGTTTTGCATGGAGCACTGGGTGTTGTGCAAAAAGAATGAATACTGTTACGCTGAAAAAATAAATAAAATGGAAAAAAAATAATAATAAAAAAATATATGTTTGAGCCTCTTAATTCATCCTCTTTATCTCTTAACTTTCTTTTTACAATTTTCCTTTTTAAATCTCTCTGTGCTGCTCTCTGGATTGATTTTTGATACTGTCTTACGAATCACTAATTTTTCTTAGAAAGTGTGCAGAATAGTTTAACTTCATGAGTTAGATTTTTATTTAAATGATTATAATTTTATTTCTCAGTTTTCTGTTGGTTCTCTTGTGTATCCACCTTTTCATTCATATCTGCCTTTTTAAGATATGTTTGTCTTTTTTGGTATATAATTGCTTTCTTAATCTCTTTGGTGATGGAAAAAACTCATTTAAAAGTCATTTTGAAATTGTTCTGTTACTTGCATTTTGTTGGTAATGAATTGGCCTCTTGATTTTCTTTTAAAGGCTTTTTTATTTATTTGGGAGAAGAGAGTGCTCAAGAGAGAATGAGTGAGGTGAGGGCAGAGAGAGAGGGAAAAGCTCAAGCAGGCTCCATGCCCAGCACAGAGCCCAACATGGGGCTTGATCCCTTGATCCATGAGATCATGACCTGAGCCAAAATCATGAGTCAGACACTTAATGGACTGGACCACCCAGTGCCCTGGCCTCTTGATTTTTACATATGGTGGGTCTGGCTTCATGTCCCTTTCCCCCTTGTGCTTTGGAATTTGAACATGCAGACTCTTCTTAGGTGTGTGGTTTTTGCTTTTCCTTTCTTTTCATTTGCTTATCTCCTCTATCAGTTTCACGGTTGCCTCCACTCCGCACGTCTCAGCTAGTGGAGGAGTGAAACTGAGGACTAAGAGTCCGAGTCCTGTGGTAATTTGAGGCTCAGCTGTTGACATCACAGGTGGCGAGGCCCAGTCCTGTCGTGAGTTTCCTCTCTTTCCTGCTACCACTGCATAACCAGAGCTGAAAAGGAGGCACCAGTTTTTAAGGTTCTTTTAAGAGGTGGAAAACCTCCTTTAATACCTGCTTTCATGTCTTCAGCTTAGTTCCCTACCATGTGTTTTTAGTCCCAGTTATCTGGCAAGGATTGAACAGTATCCTTGCTTATCACTGTGTTTTTTCTTTCTTTCTTTTTGTTTTTTTAAAGATTTATTTACTTGAGAGAGAGTGAGCGCAAGTGGGGGGTGGGGGAGAGGAAGAGGGAGAAGCAGGCTCATTGCTGAGCAGGGAGCCCAATGCGGGACTCGATCCCAGGACCCCAGGATCAGGATCTGAGCCAAAGGCAAACACTTAACTTACTGAGCCATCTGGGCACTCCTTGCTGTGTTTTTCTTATTTTGTTCCTAATCCACAGAGCTTTTTATTTTTTTAGGTATATCTTTCAAACAATATATTTTAGTTGTCATTTCCACGTCTGGCAAAGTCTCACAAAAGTCTTTAGTACAAGCAAATTAATAAGATTGAATGATTTAGTAGGACAAACCACTTCTGAGTATAGAATTAGAGTTTGATCTAAACTGAAAAAACCCAGTTGCTTTGCCACAGATGAGGTGCTTGAGCTGAAAAAGGGGAAAAAAGTTTCAGAGATTAAGAGACAAGACTGGTTTTCTTGCCTTCCATTGCCCCATCAGCAGAGGAAGCAGGCTGTGTAAGCAGGACTAATGTATAGTGATCCTCCATTAAGACTGTTAATTGATTGTCATTCAGTAACTGTCCCCAGTTGAGGCCATTTGGAAGACTTTGAAGCAGAGTGATTTGTAGCTGCCCCACAGTTGTGTTTTCTTAGATGTCTAAACATTGGAACACATGTAACTTGAAACAGGAAAAAAAGAATATTAATAATTTTAAAAGAAAATACATCTATTTATGCTCAAACTGGACTTGTAGATTGAACAGATAGCAACTGAAATTCAACTTCATTTCAGTTGGTTGAAGAAACCTGGGCTGAAAATAATTTTTATTTTTAGGAATACCAGAATGATTTGGAGGACATTAAATCACAATTTCAAAAGAAATTCACACCACATTTCAATGCACACAAATCATAGTTGGCATTTCTGTGATTGCCCTCAAAGTTTTTGAGAGTGAATTCTACACAGGCACATTTTTTAAAAGAAACAGATTGGGTTAAAATTTAAAATAGGTACCCCAAGAAAACATAGAATCCCTGGAGTGTTGGAGTAGAATTTATGATTCCTGGAAATAGGCTGAAATTTGGCTGTAGGTGGCTAAATTCTGGATTAGGGTATGTCCGTTTGGCTCCAAGAAAGTTACTTTCTCTTTTAGGAGGTAAATCGGAGACAGATCAAGATATTTCCTAACTGAATCCATTCTACACTTTTCTGGATTTGTTGAATCTCTTATATTGTAGTTTTCTTATTGATGTCATCTTGTTTGACCAGGCTAATAATAGTGAATGATATGCTGAAGTGTATAGATACATATATGTGTATGTATTTGCTGGACAAAATTTTCCAAAAATTAAAACATTTAAAAATTCATATGGAACATGATAAAGAGCAGACAGGAAGGAGAAACAAGACAGCTAAGGGAGGAAGGGTTTTCAAGATACTTCACGTTCTAAATGCCTCTGAAATTCAAGTAATATTTAATAACTAAAATGTAGAGTTAAAGGTGAACATTAGTGTATGATTTTAGAATGGTATGATTTTTGTAGATCAGGTAATAGTTTAAGAACAGTTTTTTTTTTACTATTAAAAAATTTTTTTTGGGGGTGCCTGGGTGGCTCAGTGGGTTAAGCCGCTGCCTTCGGCTCAGGTCATGATCTCAGGGTCCTGGGATCGAGTCCCGCATCGGGCTCTCTGCTTAGCAGCGAGCCTGCTTCCCTCTCTCTCTCTCTGCCTGCCTGTCTACTTGTGATCTCTCTCTGTCAAATAAATAAATAAAATCTTTAAAAAAAAATTTTTTTTTTTACATTTTATTTATTTGACAGAGAGAGAGAGAGCACAAGCAGGGGGAATGGCAGGCAGAGGGAGAAGCAGCCTCCCCACTGAGCAAAGAGCTCAATGTGGGACTCGATCCTAGGACTCTGAGATCATGACCTGAGTCAAGGGCAGATGCTTACCTGACTGAGCCACCCAGGCATCCCTAGTTTAAGAACAGTTTAGAACAGCTGATTGCTTGCTCTGAATCTGTTCACAGATCATTTAGGTTTTTCCTGTTCTGTTCATTGGAGATATGTAAGTGTGGTAAGTGTTAGGAAATGTAGTCTGAGTCAGTAGTGGAAAAATGATTTGAATTTAGAAATTTAGAAATTGAGCTGTTCTCCCTTAAGCAGAAATATTCTTCTTTGCTGGTTAGTCATAGAAAAGGATCTGGTGGTGTTAGCCTATCAACTCATCTCCTGTTGGGGCTCATGTGGCTTTATTTCATAATTGTCTTTGCAAATACTTGACTAGAAACTTGAGGCAGGAGTGGGGGCTGCAGGAGCCGGAGAAGGTATGTTCTTTGTAAAGATTTAGGTAAATGTCAACTGAATTAGGTATTTTGTTGGTGAAAGAATGTTTATTACAAAATACTCTCAATGTTCTAATGTTTTGGTCCTTAAGTGTTTATTAAAAATTATTTTCCAAAATTAGAGTAAAAATTCTTTTCATTTTATGATAGGTTTGTAACCAAATTATTGGAAGACCTCATCTTCTTTGTGGCTGATGTACTTAATAATGGACAAGAAGTTCTGGATGTGGTTATCACTAAGCCAAACCGAGAACGTCAAAAATTAATGAGGGAACAAAACATATTGGCACAGGTGAATATTTTCATATACTACATTTGCATATTTAGTTTTTTTGAATTGTAGCATCAGGGAAGTCCTTGTGTTAGTTAAATATTGCCATGTAATAAATTACCCCAAGACTTCGAGGCTGAAAACAATAGGTACTAGTTACACAGTTTATGAATCCGGGAGTGGCTTAGGAACCTGGGAGGGGCTTAGGTGGTGGTTCTTGCTCAGAGGCTTCCACAAGGTTGCCTGTCAAGGTGTTGCCTGGGGCTGCAGTCATCTCAGGCATGAACCGAAGACGATTCACTTCCCAGCTCACTCCCTTGGGCCTCTAGTAGGACTGCCTTGAAACTGGGAAGCTTCTTTCCTTAGAAATGAGGGATCCAAGAAAGAATAAGAGAGGGTACCTAGATGGAAGCTACAGTCTCTTTTATAACTCAATCTGAGAAGTGACATCTTATCAGTTCTATTGTGTTCTATTGGGAGGGAGTCAGTAAATCCAGCCCACAGTTAAGGAGACAGGATTACAGAAGGGTGTAAATTCCAGGAGGCAGGGATCAGTAGGGCCATGGCAGAGACAGCTTCCTGTAGACCTCTCACAAAACCTGCAGGGTCAGACTATCTCCCAAAAACATGCTGGAATTATTTTCTAGGTAGAATTTCCAGCATAACTTGGAAAGTGCCATCTCCATCTACTTCCTACTTCTGTCTCTCTCTTCCCTAGGAAAGTAGGGCAGTCTAGTCACCAGCTCACAAGTACTCTGTACAATATTCTAGTTTTTTTCCTGGAAGGCTAGAGCTGCACTTATACTATGTCTTTCAGAAATTGTTCATAACACACCGGTAAATTAATTCCTTCCTGATAATATGCACATATGGACATGCCTACTTTTTTTTTTTTTTAAGTTTTTATTTATTTATTTGACAGAGAGAGAGATCACAATAGGCAGAGAGGCAGTCAGAGAAGGGGGTGGGGAAGCAGGCTCCCTGCCGAGCAGAGAGCTCGATGCAGGACTCGATCCCAGGACCCTGAGAT
The DNA here is from genome assembly GCF_922984935.1 of Meles meles. NCBI lineage: Eukaryota > Metazoa > Chordata > Mammalia > Carnivora > Mustelidae > Meles > Meles meles. The sequence goes on from NC_060072.1 coordinate 68,531,969, forward strand.
CATGACCTGAGCCGAAGGCAGCGGCTTAACCCACTGAGCCACCCAGGCGCCCCTGGACATGCCTACTTTTATGTGTTTTTTTAATTTGGTTAATTGCTGTACACAGTAATGGGCTTCTGCAAGGAAGATACTTAAAAAAAAATCGTGTTATTAATATATATGTTCTTGTGGAGTTGGGAAAGGAGAACAGTAGACATATTGCCAATTAATATTCCATGGCTGATTGTCTGAAAATATAAAATCAACATTTCTCTCAAAGAAAATAAAGGTTGCAAATCTAATGAGACAAAGGCTTTTCTGACATTAGCATTCTTTTGTATAAAACATTTGATTTCAAGGACTTTTAGGACCTTGAATGATTTATTAATATTATTTCAACCAATATATGTCTAATCTTTTATTTCAGTATTTTAAATATAAAATGCAAGGTTTAGTGAATATAAAATTATTGAAGTAATGTTAATTTGTACTGTAGTTTGTGAACTTTCTGTTTTGGTTTCTTGTATTAATACTCATGCCCTTGTGTAGGTGCGTCTTCATAAAAATTTACTTATCCTACCAGCTCACCCCTGGGTGACCTTACCTGCTGTCCTGTTGCCTCAAAGAGTTAGATTCCTCAATGCTTTTTAGCTGTTTCCCAGCTGCTCACCTTGGTATGATGTGAGTCATTACATACCACCGGCTGCCCAAGTGGCACTTTATTTATTTGAATCCTGATACATTCATTGATTTGGCGACATTGTTATGTACCAAGAACAATAAATGAACTCTTTCTGAAAGAGGTTTGGAGGCAGTACTTGGAGGTCATTTTCTGATGTCAATTTCAGATGAAAAGTAAATGTTTCCTTTATATTATTTTGATTTTAGAAAGTTATAGAACACAAGAGAAGTAATTATAAAGTCTACAGAAATGAAACTTTTTCAGTTCTTTTGATTATGTTCACATAATTTGGTACAACCCGACATCCTTATATTTTTAATTTAATTTAATTTTTAAAAAAGATTTTATTTATTTATTTGAGAGAGGGAAAGAGAGAGCACAAGCAGAGTGAGGAGCAGAGGGAAAGGGAGAAGCAGACTCCCTGCTGAGCAGGGAGCCTGATACCAGCTGTCTCCCCAGATCTTGACCTGAGCCAAAGGCAGATGCCCAACCGAATGAGCCACCCAGGCATTCCTATATTTCTTATTTTTTAAAAAAATTTTATTTATTTATTTGACAGAGAGATTACAAGTAGGCAGAGAGGCAGGCAGAGAGAGGGGGGAAGCAGGCTCCCCGCTGAGCAGAGAGCCCGATGTGGGACTCAATCCCAGGACCCTGGGACCATGACCTGAGCCGAAAGCAGAAACTTAACTCACTGAGCCACCCAGGTGCCCCCTATGTTTCTTATTTTAATAAAATATAATTTCTAAACAAAATTAAGTATTTTATTGAAAAGCTTTTGTCAATTTAAGGAATCCTTTAAATCCTTAAGGTATTTGTTTCTGTTGCTTATTATGTTGTTTCTGTATTCTAAATCTTTTTCCTTTACCTGAATTCTACTCAAATATTACAAAAGCATTTTTGAGTCAATGTATTTATTTGTAAAACATAAACCTCCGTTCATCAGAATAGGTGGCTTTTTTTTTTTTTTTTTTTTTACTAATAGGTATTTGGGATTCTCAAAGCACCCTTTAAGGAGAAGGCAGGAGAAGGCTCAATGCTGAGACTTGAAGATCTGGGGGATCAAAGATACGCTCCCTACAAGTATATGCTGAGGCTGTGTTACCGTGTGCTGAGACATTCACAACAGGACTATCGGAAAAACCAGGTTGGAGGCTGTTGTCGTTGTTTCTGTTTAACATTTTTGTTTAACTTTTTTGCCTCTGCTTAACATTTAAAGTAAAAGCAAGGTTCTTTGGTTACTGTTCTCAAATACATAAAATAGGAATGGGAATTTCCACTCTGCAATGAAATGTTTTATATCGACAACACACAAAAATGACCTGTAAGTATTTTTGTGCTCACGTATGTATTTATTCTTCTGTGTATAAGTAGAATTTCTGGGGGGAAGATGTCTGAGGTCTTCGTGCATGGTATGAGCTTTTGCTAGGCAGGAGGCATGCTGGTTGTGTCATATAAAGAGGAGGGAGACATTTCTTGACATTTCTAGGAACACGTGAAGTTCCACATCCTCATGTGTAGGCCAAAGACTTCCTTGTCTGGCGGTGAAGATATGGCAGGTGTATCTGAAACATAAAGGGAGAGGCGAAATGGAGACACGAGAGAGAAAAGGCAGCATTCTGGGAATTCAGAAGAGAGAGAGAGCTCAGTGCGGCTGAGTGCCCAGGCAGGATGCTTGGAGAAGGAAGTATTTGAGGAGGATGAGACTCATTTTCATAAATTGTATGGGAACAGGCATTTCAGTGAAGAAGGATATATAGAGAGTGATGGGTGCTAAAAAAGGGCACTTTTGTCCCAAAAGAGTCATAACTCTTTTGTTATAGGGATAGGGAACCTAGGGCTCTAGCTAAAAGTTGCTAATGGCAAATGAAATTTCTTTTAAGTCTCACTTTTATCTTAAGAACACAATATTTTCCAATGCGTTTAATAATATGCATTTGTTTAATATAAAGTTATTGAAAACTAATTATCATTTCCTAAATTAGCATCCTGTGTTTCTCTTAGCCAGTTTGGGAGAAAAGTGTGGATTCAGTAAATTTCATTGATTAGTTTAGTGGGAGAGAGAGGCCTAGTAAGGCAGGTTGGGCTGAGCCACTTAGGCCAGGACGTCAGGCCTAGAGGCTGGCATTTATTTGGGAATAGTCAGTTGTGTTAATTGAGTACTTACTTCCTACCAGGCCCAGTTCTAAGCACTTTCTGTAACTTACCTCAGGTAAGATGAGGAACTGAAGCACAGAGAGGTTAAATCACTTGCCAGAGATTACACAGTGCTAAAACCAGAGCCAATATTCAAACCCAGACTCTTAATCATCACATTTTGCCTCTTAGTAGTTTGAAAGTTTTTTTGGCAAGAAAAAAGAATTTGCTTTAAGAAAAATCTGTTAAAATACATTGGCTTTGAAATTCTATTTCAAGATTGAAGAAGAGTCTAAGAAGAATATGTAAAATAGACTAGTTAGAAGATAAATAATTTGGCAAGGAGCAAAGGAGCGAGGAAGAGGACAATATAAACAAATCCTTAAAGACTTCTGAATATAATCCTATTATAAACAGCCTTTCCTTCCAATTAGAAATACTGCTGTTGGAATTCTTTCCTCCAGCTTCCCTGCATTGCATTAAAATGGAAGAGAAATCGAGTTCCAGGACATTAAATGGTGGACCTTCGAGCACTGAGAGAATCAATGTCCCAGAAATCCCCCAATATTAAGGCTCGTGTTATTCTGTGGGTGTCTGAGGTGGAGATGGGGGCTAGAGGTTGCTTACTGTATGCCACCTCGCCTCATTTGTCTTCTTGGGTCTGGAAATATCTACTTTGCTAGATAAGCCACAGCTCCACACATATGAGCAGTGCATGTTAGAGAGCTTGGATTAACTGGAGAAACCAACAGGTCTACAGAATTTACCTGGTGCTCTAAGTCTTATGGGCTCAGAATGTATGCCCTTCTTGTATGACCCCCCCCCCCTTAGGAGGAGTCCCAGGGGCTTCCATTCTATATCACTGCCCTGGCTTCAGTGCTGCATCTCCTTGGGTGTGGTTGTTCAGCTGGTCCCTAGTAGATTACCTGGGCAGCACATCCTAACTGATGTCCTTTCTTCATCTGGCACACAAAATGTTTTCTCACTCTTTTTAGTCTTAGCTGGGGACTCCTGCCCCTAATGTGTTGAGGTGTCTGCAATTTCTCCTCTGAAAACATTCATTCTTCTGATAAGTGGAAATACACGCACACACACACACACACACACACACACACGCACGCACACACACTCTGCCCCTATAATTCTTCTTCTTCTTTGTTCTTAGTTCACCTGACCCAGGCACATCACTACTCCTGGTAAATGATTATTCCCTTTAGGGGACCTGCATTCTGGGTTTCTTTAGAGCATATGACTGTGGGGGGGGGGGCACTCTTTGTCTCTATTGGGCTCTCTTTCCAAGGTGTAGATCATTGAGCTGACAAAAGAGTAGAAGAATCACCAGTACCCACTGGGGGTTAGATTTTGTTTTCCCTTATGTTCTCATGCATGCTCCAACTCAATTTCAGTGATAGTTGATAATCTTATTCTCATTTGTTTTGAATCAGGAATGCTTCTGTTAAGCATTTGCGTAATTGTCTTGTTTTCCTTTAGCCTCATCTGTATTGTACAGAGTCTTAAGAGGGAGTTCTTTTGTGATTTTGTGCTAACCCAGGTCTTTAAGGTTGAGGGTCTACTTACTATTATTTATAGAATTTGGTGACAACCTCTAACTTGATTTGAGTTTTTTTTTTTTTTTGTCAGTATCTTGATCTATTTATCAAATATCTTGGAGGTTTGCCTTATACTAGGGTATGAATACAATAGTCATAAAAGTGTGTAAATCAATACATGTCTTTAAAATGATACACTAACAGAAGACATTTACTTTACTTAACTGGTTACTCAATATAAAGCTATCATTTTGAAAGGCCACAAAATTGCTGCTTAGAATATAATTAGATTTGTGCAACCTGTATCATTTTCAAGGAGTAGCTGGGTTCCAGTAAATTTTACCTAAGGCAAAAATACTTTCCAGTCAATAAATATGCCCAACATAGAACCAGAAATATATTCCCAATGAGAATCCCCAAGAATCAGAAGTGAGAACTGTGGAGTGTGGAAGGAGTTAGTTACCTGGTCTGTCTATGGTTGTGTGGGATTCTTGCTTGTACACAGAATGCAGGACATGAGCAATAGTGATTTGGAAGAGAGAAGAGTCAGTGTGAAGAATGAGGAGCAGACTAAGTCATGCATGACTGAAGCTCTCTGGCTTTTTCTTGCTCTTAGAATAACATTTTGGCCCTTTACCCTGCTCCCAAGGACCTGCCTCTCCAATTTCAGCTCTTGTTTTCTCCTTCATGTGCTACACTGTAGCTACGCGGGCCACCTTTGTTTGTAGAGAGCAAAGAATGTGCTTCCACTGCCTACCTAGATGTTTCTCTCCCCAGGGCTGCCCCCTTTTGATCATTCCTGTATTTTACATCCCAGCTCAAGCCATCTCTTTGTTTCACTTCTCTTATTAACATAGAAAAGGATCATATTTATTATCTCATTTGCTGCCTTCTTTTCACAGTGGGAGGTAGGCTTCACGAGAACTCACCTATCTTGTTTGGTGCCATATATACGTCTAGTCTCTCAAACAGCCTGGAATGTAGTAGGCTTTCAAGAAGTATTTATGGGATGAATGACCTGGTCACTGAAGTGATTGATTATTTATATTATCTTGTATGGTAGCTTTTTAAGATAAAAAGTGGGATGGGATTTTATCTTTATTTTGAAGAGAAGGTTTCATAGATTCAGACATGTACAAAAAAGAAATCACTGCAAGTCAGCCTGGGCTCTTCATGTAACAGGAGAGATGTCAAGCCTCATGAATGAAATATCAGAGTCATTTTCTTTCTGTAGTTATGATACAGTCAATGGTTATGACTTTTAGTGTGAATTAGAAGAAAGGCCTCTGTTAGGCATGTAAAATTTATCATGTTGAAAGAAATTGTTATTTGAACTAGGTTTATTTTTGTTTTTCCCACCTATGCTTTCAGAATATAAGTACCCACATTAAATATTTCTATGTATATAATTTTCTATTATAATTTAAATTAGGCATATGCTCATATGTTTCAATTTCCTTTCTCAAAAGGCCATATTTATCGAAGGATTATTCCTTTTCTTGGGATGATGCATTTGAGTTTTTGTTGTGAATAAATTAATCGATATTGCTGACTCTAATAGAACCTGTTATTTCTAAGCTGTTTGGCAGCATATTCTGACAGTCTTTCTTCTTTGCAGGAATATATTGCTAAGAATTTCTGTGTCATGCAGTCCCAGATTGGCTATGATATTTTGGCAGAAGATACCATCACAGCTTTGTTGCACAACAACAGAAAACTACTAGAGAAACATATCACAGCAAAAGAAATAGAAACATTTGTCAGTTTACTCAGGAGAAATCGTGAGCCAAGGTTTGAAGTGGTTATGCAGTATTCTTTACTAGTGGGGATTGTGCTTTATTTTATTTTTTTTGCAAAAGAGCTTTTTGCTTTATTTTTAGAACATTTTAAAAGTTGGAATTCTTTTTTTTTAAAGATTTATTTATTTGAGAGAGAGACTGCATGAGTGGGGGGAGGGGCAGAGGGAGAGGGAGAGAGAGTCCTTAAGCAGACTCCCTGCTGAGTACAGATCCTGATGCAGGAGTTTGATTCCATGACCATGAGATCATGACCTGAGCTGAAATCAAGGTATGGACCCTATGGACCCTGATCGAGCTACCCCAGCACCCCTTAAAAATTGGAATTCTTTCACATCACTAACTTTCATGGACAAAACTATGTTAGGTTTGCTTTTATAGTAATTATGAATCATAGAGTTATTACCTTATAGGAAATTAAAATGTTTTATAGATATATTTAAATGAGTGACTTTTATTCTGATCTTTTATGTTTTTATAGCAATTCTAATTTTTCAAAATATTTTCACATACATTGTCTTGTTTAAGTCCTTGTACATTTCTATGAGGTACACTGTGTATTATTGTGATATCAATATATTATATATTTTTTTCATTTTATTTTATTTTATTTCTTTTCAGTGTTCCAAAATTCATTGTTTGTGCACCACACTCAGTGCTCCATGCAATATGTGCCCTCCATAATACCCACCACCAGGCTCACCCATCACCCCATTCCCCTCCCCTCCAAAACCCTCAGTTTGTTTCTCAGTCCACAGTCTCTCATGGTTTGTCTTCCCCTCTGATTTTCCCCAAATCACTTCTCCTCTCCATTTCCCCTTGTCTTCTGTGTTATTCCTTATGTTCCACAAATAAGCGAAACCATATGATAATTGACTCTCTCTGCTTGACTTATTTCACTCAGCATAATCTCCTCCAGTTCCATCTATGTTGATACAAAAGTTGGGTATTCATCCTTTCTGATGGAGGCTTAATACTCCATTGTATATATGGGCCATATCTTCTTTATCCATTTGTCTGTTGAAGGACATCTTGGCTCTTTGCACAGTTTGGCGACTGTGGCCATTGCTGCTATGAACATTGGGGTGCAGATGGCCCTTCTTTTCACCACATCTGTATCTTTGGGGTAAATACCCAGTAGTGCAATTGCAGTGTCATAGGGAAGCTCTATTTTTAATTTCTTAAGGAATCTCCACACTGTTTTCCAAAGTGGCTGCACCAACTTGCTTATTATTGTAAATTATTATTCACATTTTAGAGATGAGAAAACAGAAGCCTAGATAGCAATTTGCACAAGAATACCCCAAAAGTAAGGAATGTTACCATAATACCATAATTACTTATGAATAATATTATGGTAATATTCCTTACTATTGCGGTATTCCATCAAATTCACATTTTTTTAAATTTTAATTTTTTTATTATGTTCTGTTAGTCACCATACAGTACATCCTTAGTTTTTGACATAGTGTTCCATGATTCATTGTTTGTGTATAACACCCAGTGCTCCATGCAATTGGTGCCCTCCTTAATTCTCATCACTGGGTTAACCCATCCCCCCGTACCCCCTCCCTTCAAGAACCCTCAGTTTGTTTCCTGGAGTCCATAGTCTCTCATGGTCGCCTGCCCCTCTGATTCCACGCCCTCCTTCATTTTTCCCTTCCTTCTCCTAATGTCCTCCATGCTATTCCTTATGCTCCACAATTCTGTTCCACGTGCAGCTTTATCTGGGAGAAGTGAATGCAGAGAAGGCAAGCAGACTGACAGTTTTCTTTCCTAATTAGCACAGCTAATAAATGTTAGAAGGTAGAAATGGGCCTTTGACTCAACTAGGCCATACTCACTTTTGTTGACTGTGCTGTTTTCCTATTTTACTCAATACAGCATTAGCTTTCATCTGCTTTTGTTTTGTTACCCAGTTCTTGGATAGTCTCATTTTAGGGCAGATAACTGATTTTCTAAATATAGTAAGTCACAGTGCTATGGGAGGAATATCACCAGATAAATAGAAGAAAACTTATATCCTTTTTTGAAACAAAATTTATATTAAACACAAATAATTGGATGTTTAATTTGCTTCTAATGAGGCAGTACTAAGCAACATATTAAAAAATGTTGCATGGAGCTATTAAAAATAGATCTAAAAACTTACTTTCATTATATCCCCAAGGATATTTTTATTGTGCTATTTTATGAAGTACCTTTTCTTAGTGTTCAATTTATTTTTTTTTCTCTTGCCAGGTTTTTGGATTATTTGTCAGATCTATGTGTTTCTAATACCACTGCTATACCTGTAACTCAAGAACTCATCTGTAAATTTATGCTGAGCCCAGGCAATGCAGACATTCTCATTCAAACTAAGTAAGCCCAGATAGGGGATGAATCTTTTTCTGTTCATTATTTGTAAGCATCGTAGCTCCTGTCATATTTGTGAGTTAGCTCCTTAGTTGATTTTGTGTGTATCATTTATTTCAAGGCTGGTCTCAATGCAAGTAGACAACCCCATGGAGAGCTCCATCCTCTCGGATGACATTGATGATGAAGAAGTTTGGCTCTACTGGATTGACAGCAACAAGGAACCCCATGGCAAAGCTATCAGGCACCTTGCTCAAGAAGCAAAAGAAGGCACCAAAGCTGATTTGGAAGTTCTTACCTATTATAGGTAAAGAATCATAATTATCGATCTTACCTGTTCATTGAGAGAAGATTCTCTCAGTGGTTCTCTCTGAAACCTCTTAAAGTCGGGTACCTATGAAGAGGAAATTTAAAATGTTGTGTCAAAACTAAGATAGTGGAGCACTGGGTGTTGTGCAAAAACAATGAATACTGTTTTGTTGAAAAAAAAATAAATTTTAAAAAAAAGATCAAAAAAAAAGAAAAAAAAGAAAAAGGAAAAAAAAACTAAGATAGTGGAAATATATAATATTATTTAAAGTCTTCAAAATAAAAAGTAACATCTGTGTTTTCCACCTATACAACTTGGAGTTTTCTGATTTTTTTTTCACTGATTTGAAATTCGTGTGCAGCAGAGGGTTTTCTCCCTGTGATTGATCAGTTTTAGTTGAGAGACACGATGGGACCACGGTGTTGGACTTGAGGGATGGCACTGAGCTGGGTGTGTTGATCCAGCTGCAGAGGTGACCTCAGAGAAAGTTAGCCATCAGGAATGTAGAGAGTGTTTATGACTATGTGGAAAACTAGGGTTGGAGAGAAGCTGGTATGTATAGTTATGAAAGTTCAGTGGTGGCACTTGGCAGCAGAAGTCGCCATGGTTGTTGCCGTAAGTTGGTATGTTGGGAGCAAGAACCTACCTGGTGTCTTTGAGTTTAAGGCATAGAAACCTCTGACGGGTGCCTTTGGGAAAGGTTGGGCCCAGATGACAGGAATCTGAGGAAGGCCGAGCGTGCTTTGTGTTCCCCAATTTCTACAGGTATTGCAACAAAACCAAGGCTAATTCTTGATCTCAGGGGTTGTTGAATCCAAGTGTAACTGATGCCATTTGGATAGGTCACATTTGGTTTGAGAACTGAGTGGATCTAAAGTTAGAGCGTAGCTAGTTATTAGGGCCAGAGGTGAGTGGGAATGGGAAGTTGAGATGGTTTTGTGTGCACTGTTATTCATGGCCTTCAGGCTTAGTGTATTTGTAATCCTAGGAAACCAAAAATGGAGGGCCTAATGATGCTTTCTTTTCTTTTCTGTTTTAAAGATTTTATTTATTTCTTTGAGAGAAAGAGAGAACAAGCAGGGGGGAGGGGCAGAGGGAGAGGCAGAAGCAGACTTCCCGCTGAACAGGGAGCCCTTCGTGGGGCTCAATCCCAGGACCCTGAGATCATGACCTGAGCCAAAGGTAGATGCTTAACCCACTGAGCCCCCGAGGGACCCCCCACCAATGATACTTTCCAACAGATACGTGTTGCGGCAACAAGTAAGAGAAATTGTAACATGAATAGATGAGACAATTTCGTGTATTCGCTATCCTTTGATTACGTCACTCACTACTAAAACAATTTGACTCCAGTGTTACGAACACGCAGAAATTTCGGTGTTGTCTAAAAGTAGATGGTAGATCCTGATTGGTGTTGTGCTGTTTAAGAACTTTATCAAGAGAAGACAAATAATGTGGTATGTTTCATATTTTTAAGGTACCAGCTAAACCTCTTCGCAAGGATGTGCTTGGATCGCCAGTATCTGGCCATAAACCAGATTTCTACGCAGCTCTCTGTGGATTTGATCCTGCGGTGTGTGTCGGATGAGAGCCTGCCCTTTGACCTCCGAGCGTCTTTTTGTCGCCTCATGCTCCACATGCACGTTGACCGGGATCCCCAGGAATCCGTGGTGCCTGTTCGATATGCCCGGCTGTGGACCGAAATTCCTACAAAGATCACAATTCATGAGTATGTTTGGAAACATTTCCTGAGCACTTCCCGTTCAGTATATGAACTCAAAATCAAATGTCTTCAACTTTGAAATGAATACATGGAAGGGCATTTTTGGGTTGAAATTCAGGTTGTTAGTCTTTTTTTTTTTTAACTGCTTTTATTTTTTAATTTTTTTTTTAAGTTTTAATTTTAATTCCAGTTAGTTAACATACGTTGTTATATTAGGTGTACAATATAGTGATTGAACACTTCCATACATCACGCTGTGCTCATCATGGCATGTGCATGCCTTCCTCCCTATCAACCTGTTTAGCCCTCTTCCCCACACACCCAGGTTGTTAGTCTATCAAATACAAATAAGATACTCTTTTTGGAGAGTAAAATGACAACTCTTGGTAATAGAAACATTCTGGAAACCAATAAGCAGAAACCGTATTTATAACAGGAGTAACAATTTTTTAAGTGCTTAATATTATGGTAGAATCATCTAGAAAGGTTAAATAAGTTACCTAAACTTAAGAAGCTGGGAAGTTAATGTACATGTATTTTCCCATTTTTGAATAATTGCACTCAATTTAACTTGCTTTATGTTCTTTCTTTCTAGATACGATTCTATAACTGACTCTTCCAGAAATGATATGAAGAGGAAATTTGCACTGACAATGGAATTCGTTGAAGAATACTTGAAAGAAGTTGTAAATCAGCCCTTTCCTTTTGGGGATAAAGAAAAAAACAAACTGACATTTGAGGTATTTAATATAAATGATTTATTTGTGAGGTTATTCAGTTTTCCCTGTCAAGAATTAGATACATTGAGCATCAAAGATTTTTTTCCCTCTAATATTTAGGATGTTTTGGATTTGGGTTGTTTAGTTGATGAGTGTATGATTCCCTCTGCCATTGATTAAAAGACAGATTTGATGCTTTAATTAGACCTGATGTTCAATACAAAATATTTGGTTTATAATTATCTGTTACCTTCTGTTTTCCTGGATTTTGGGGGTTTCATTTATCTGTATAAGTTTTATTGCTTTTCATGAACAAAGATAATTTGCATACATTGTAATTTGTTTGAATACATTTTTCCCCCCATCTCCATGGAAGTGAAATTTTTAGCCCCATTAAACTGAATTGAAATACCTTTGGTTTTAGTATCACTTGGGGGATATAGTGACAAAACTAGAGAAATGATGCCATTACCTGATACCCTGGTGTATTAGGTATCTACTGGTGTATAACAGATTACCTCCTAACTTAGCCCAAAGCAACAAGCATTTATTATTTTACAGTTTCTCTGGGTTAGGAGTCTGGAAATGCATGGTTGGGTGGTTCTGGCTCAGGGATTCTCATGAATCCCTAAAACCTAAAACCGTTGACTGGGGTTGTACTTATCTCCGGCTAGATGACCTGCTGCTAAGCTCACTCATGTGTATCTTGGTGGCCATATCTCTTTGCTGGCTGTTGACCAGAGGTTTCATCTTTTTGCCATGCGGGCCTTTCCATAGGTTGCCTTTTCCATAGGCTGCCATGGCATGGCATGCAGAGCAAGCCTTTAGAGAGAGAGAGAGAGTGCTCGCTTCGGCAGCACATATACTAGAGAGAGAGAGCCTAAGATGGAACTTGCAATCTTCTCGAACCTAGTCTTGGAAGGTGGCATGCCATTACTTCTGTTGTATTCTGTTTGTCACACAGCCCATCCTTGGTGCAGTGTGAAAAGAGACCATACTTTGGGGACCATGTTAGAAGCTGACTGTCATACCTACAATGTCTTACAGTGTCCAGAAGACCACATAGCAGCATAGGGAACAATTTATCTCTGGAAAAATTCCTGTATAAAATCCATTTATTAAAGTAATTCATTAATGTAACCATTTATTAAGTAATATTGTGACTTAAATAAGTTAATATTTAGTTAAGTAGATCATTCTAATGTAAATTTCTTTAAACACCTTAATACATCTAAAATCTCTTTTTGGCTTCTTTATTGGCTGTGGACCAGACTACCTCATCTTGTCATCTGAGCTTTTGAGAGAGATGGCAAACTGACCTTTTTTGTATTTGATTATAAACGTGAATAAATCAGAGTTCAGTGGTTGCTTTTGCAGGCATTTTAATTCCTAGGTATTAAAGAATTAGAAAGTTTTGAAATACCTGCATTAATATAAAAAAAAATCAATGTTAATTTCAGGGGTGCCTGGGTGACTTAGTGAGTTAAGCGCCTGACTCTTGAACTCAGCTCAGGTCTCAAATTCAGGGTCATGAGTTCAAGCTCCCCACTGGGCTCCATGCTGGGCATGGAGCCTACTTAAAAAAGAAAATCAATATTAATTTCAGTTTGTAATGTTTTTCTTTTGTTTCTTTCCCATTTCCCCTCCCTTTTTTTATTAAGGTGGTCCACTTGGCTCGGAATCTTATATACTTTGGATTTTACAGTTTCAGCGAATTGTTAAGACTAACAAGAACACTTCTGGCTATCCTAGATATTGTACAGGTCCCTATGTCATCGTATTTTGAAAGACTAAGCAAATTTCAAGATGGTGGTAAGAAATTTTTTTTTTAAAGAGATTGAAATCAATTTTTAGCAACAGTATTGACTACTTACTATAACAAGAGAAAGGTATTTCTGCCTCCCATCACCACTTCTTCACCTGCTTAGTAGTTTTTTTTTTAATTAAATTAAATTAAAAATTTTTAAGTGTTCCAAAATTCATTGTTTATGCACCACACCCAGTGCTCCATGCAATATGTGCCCTCCATAATACCCACCACCAGGCTCACCTAATCCCCAACCCTCCTCCCTTCCCAAACCCTCCATTTGTTTCTCACAGTCCACAGTCTTTCACTGTTCGTATCCCGGTCCGAGTTCCCCCAATTCCCTTCTCCTCTCCATCTCCCAATGTCCTCCATGTTATTCCTTATGCTCCACAAGTAAGTGAAACCCTATGATAATTGACTCTCTCTGCTTGACTTATTTTACTCAGCATAATCTCTTCTGGTCCAGTCCATGCTGATACAAAAGTTGGGTATTCATCCTTTCTGATGGAGGCAAAATATTCCATTATATATATGGACCATATCTTCTTTATCCATTTGTCTGTTGAAGGGCATCTTGGTTCTTTCCATGGTTTGGTGACTATGGCCTTTGCTGCTGTGAACATTGGGGGTACAGATGGCCCTTCTTTTCACTACATCTGTATCTTTGGGGTAAATACCCAGTAGTGCAATTGTAGTGTCATAGGATAGCTCTATTTTTAACTTCTTAAGGAATCTCCACACTGTTTTCAGAGTAGCTACACCAACTTGCTTTCTCACCAATAGTGTAAGAGGGTTCCCTTTTCTCCACATCCTCTCCAACACTTGTTGTTTTTTAATTTTGTCCATTCTAACTGGTATAAGATGGCGTCTCAATGTGGTTTTGATTCGAATCTCCCTGATGGCTAATGATGATGAACATTTTTTCATGTGTCTGTTAGCCATTTTTATGTCTTCTTTGGAGAAGTGTCTGTTCATGTCTTCTGCCCATTTTTTGACACGATTATCTGTTTTGTGTGTGTTGAGTTTGAGGAGTTCTTTATAGATCGTGGATATCAGCCCTTGGTCTTCAGTGTCATTTGTGAATATCTTCTCCCATTCCATGGGTTGCCTCTTTGTTGACTGTTTTCTTTGCTATGCAGAAGCTTTTGATCTTGATGAAGTCAAGATGAAGAAAAGTGAATGAAGAATGTTCATTCTTGAAGAAATGAACATTGAAAAATGAAGAAAAGTTCACTTTCACTTTTGTTTCCTTTGCCTTTGGAGACATATCTCGAAAGAATTTGCTGTGGCCGATGTTGAAAAGGTTACTGCCTATGTTCTCCTCTAGGATTTTGATAGATTCCTGCCTCACATTGAGGTCTTTTATCCATTTCGAGTTTATCATTGTGTATGGTGTATGAGAATGGTTGAGTTTCATTCTTCTATACATAGCTGTCCAATTTTCCCAGCACCATTTATTGAAGAGACTGTGATTTTTCCACTGTATATTTTTTCCTGCTTTGTTGAAGATTATTTGACCATAGAGTTGAGGGTCCATATCTGAGCTCTCTATTCTGTTCCACTGGTCTATGTGTCTGGTTTTGTGCCAGTACCATGCCGTCTTAATATTCCTTAACCAGAAATATCTGGTTAAGGAATATTAAGTGAGGAACTTGCAGGTAGCTGAAGTAATTACTGCTGCCTAAAACTTAATAATTTCTACATTTTACAGAAATCTGTAGAAACCAATAAGAAGCAAATTTAACCATATAAATCCCTCACCTTCAGCAGAACTAGGAGACACAGGACGATTCAAACTTCAGATGTAAGTAGAAATGTAGAATCGGTTTTCATTAGAGCTATCTCACAGGTTCTCACTGCAAGCATTTGTAGGCAGAAGGTTTTGGAAAAACTGCAGAAGAGATAAAAAGAGATTGTCTGCAAATCACCCTGAGAAAGAATGTCTGTGCTAAGTGTGAAAATACTGACATAGAATCTGGTAGATAAGAGCACCGAGTAAAAAGGAAGGGGCTTAACAGTACTCAGGTAACAGCTGTGGAAATGCAATGCTTCTAGAGATGAAGTGGGTTAATGTTCATCCCTAGGGATGAGGGAAAGTCATCCTTTGGAATCTCATGTTGAAGGGAAAAAGAAGCAAGATGATAAAATCCCAAGTTCCACAAGATAAACAAAAAAAATTGAAGGAAATGTATGTAATCCCTTTCTATTGCCACCCACCATGAGCTAGACTTTAAAGGAATTGCACTTTGCCACTCTGACAGGAGAGGGTGTTCTTGAACTGAAGTTTATGTGAACCAGCTCAGATTGTCAGACTTGTCCAAGAAATGCAGACATGAAATCAATCCTCCTATATATGATGCTACTGTAAAATCAAAATAGAATGGAGAATCAAAACATTTCAGTTGATGGAAATTCTTCTCTGAAAACTAACCATGAAAGAAAAGAAAATTGTAACATGAGACTCTAAATGAATTAAGTATTTTCAAACAAAAATTGGGATATGAAAAACCACCTTGAATCATAAATTAAAAAACAGGTTAGACGAGGGCCAAAAATTCAGGAGGAGATGAAATGAAAGTTTATTGGACACAGGAAAGAAATAGAATAAAATGGTAGACTTTATTCTTTTTAGATCTAGAGATTAAATTACATTATGAAAAGAATAGATTTAAGAAAAATATAATATGCACCATTGAAGAAAGGCAGGAAAATAATAATGAGACTGTCAGTGATAGGAAGAAACAGGTATAAAGATTCAGAAAGAAAATGGTTGAAATGGAAAAAAGGCAAAGAAGAGCCATCATATGAATAATTGGAGTTCCGCTGAAGAAGAAAATTGAAACCATGGAATAGAACTTATATATAAGATTACAGTCCAAGAAAACATTCTGTAAATAAAGGATAACCCAAGTTCTCCATGGTGAAATTGTCTGGAATGGTGATTTTAAAGACATAGCATGATAAAACTATAATGTATACCATATATTCAGAGAGAGCTGTGGTATGTAGGGGGAGTTGCTATGAAAGCAAGTGGAGAAAAAAATGAAAGGGTGTATAAGCATTCTGTACTCTTCTTGCATCTTTTATATAAATTTAAAATTTTATAAAAATAAAAGCCTATTAACAATATCTGGATGAAAACAAAGGAAAAGCCAAGAATAACAACGGTAAATCAAAAAGCAGGGGACATGCCAGTGGTCTATCCTATTTGTATTTTCTGAATCTCACCAATGAGAGACTCTTCTTAACAGTCCCAGATGGTACATAGGGGTTGAGATGTCCATATTAAAGATTCTTCTTGGCATGATCCTTTTGTAATCTCCAGTTTACTCTGATCTAAATCATTCTTTATAAGTTAGACATTGATCTTCATTATTGGTCTCTTGGTTTCAGTGCTCACAGTCTTCTTTCAGAGTTTTACCCAAAGGAAAGTTTTATTTTTCTCTCAAAATTTGTAAATATCTTCTTTGCACTCTCTCTGTCATGTCTGTGTCTACCCTATAAGATACATTTTTTTTTTACTCTTTTACGTTATTTATAATTCTCATATTTTCTCATGGACTCCATTCATCTCTGGATTTCTTAAGCATTCTATTAGCAATTTGAGAACCATTCATTTTTTTCAACAAGAATTTATTGAGTTACTATTACATGCCAGATACTGTTCTACTCACCGGGAATAGAGAAGATAAAAGTCCTTAGCCACAAGGTGGACAGACAATTAATAAATACAGAGGCAGAATCCCTCTCTTTTTCCTACTGGGAGACAGGGGATAAACAAATGAATATATACTATAACATTTGTTATAGTATATATGAAGAAAAATAAAGTGGGACAATATGGAGAGTGGTAGAATAAGTGGGGAGGAGGGCAGAGTAGACTGAGCAACCTCTGACATTTGAGCAGGGACCTACATAGGTCAAGGAAGCCAGCTCTGAGGCAGAATTAGATTGACATGAGGGAGGAGTAGCCAGAAGGCCACTTTGGCTGGGGTAAGTGAGATGGGGGACAATAATAGGAGAGAAGTTTGGTGAACCCTGGATAATAGAACCTTGCAGACCTGTGAATTTGAATTTTGTTGTGAGTTTATTGCATGTCTTTTGGAAGGATTTGAGAAGGGATTGATATTGTCTGATAATTTTGGCTGCTGAGTAGAGAATGGAGAATACTGCTGTGGGCATAATGGTAGGAAGATCATAGTTTGGAAGCTTTTGGGGAATTGGATGATGGTGATAAACTAGAAGAAGAGTGGTAGAGTAGGGAAAAGGGGATGAATTGGGAATTTTACAGTATTAACTGATAGGACTTGAATGTGGAGTAAGGAGGAGAGTCAGAGATTATTCCTAGGTTTGAATTACCATTTGTATGAATGCGGTATTATCATCAAGGTAGGAAGGCCTGGTGGATGAGGGGGTTGGAGGGAAAAATCAGGATTTCTGTTTGGGCACATTAGGTTTAAATACCTGTTGGGCATCCCCGTGAAGATACTATGTTGACAACTGAATATATGAATGAAACTTCAGGGTAATGTCAGGGTAGAAAATATAAATGTGAGAATTCGTGCATAGAAGACACTCAAAATATCAAACTGAATAAGATCACTTTGGGAGTGCTTGTTGATTGGGAAGAAATAAGGTCTAAAGATCGAATCCTGGGACCTCCAACATCGAGCCATGAGATGAGAAGAAGTGTCAGCAGGAGAGACTGAGACAGAGCAGCCTGGGAGTAAAGAAGGACCCCAGGACAATGGGATATCTTGGAAGTCAGCAAAGAGTGATGCTAGATAATTTTAATTGTTTGTTGACTTATATAAATATACTTTCTATGTAGCTAATATTCACTGAGTACTCTATGTGCTAAGTGGTTTTCCATGGATTAACTTCCGTGTAGTGTGATTTGTGCCTAACAACGACACACACTATTATTAAAATATGAGACACCACAATTTTACTCCAGTATTAAAATAAATTCATAATAGTTTTTATGAGCCAATTATAATTCTCTAAGAAACTGTGTGTCGTATCAATGGGAAATATCTATATATGTCTCAGTATAAACCAAGACTCAGAGGTTTCTGCCTTTTAAGACTCGTATGTTGAGTAGAACAGTGTCTCTTGATTTGGGGAAATACCTTTTCCTAATTGGTAGAAAGGGGTTTATAGGTTTTGGCTAGATTTTTGGAATCTGAAGTAATGTGCTTATCCCCTTTTAGGTAAATACCCAAGAATTCTGTTATCCTAGTTTTTGGTGTATTGAAATTAATTTGAATTTAAGGACCATAATTTTAAGATTCCTTCTCTTGATATCTGCAGATCAGGGAGTAAATTATTTTTTATACATTTCTGTGATTGGGTACGTAATACAAAATGTGAGAAAACATAGTTTATTGTTAAGCATGATTTGATAACAGTTGTAATTGAATTACAGATAACCTCTGAGAGATGTTATGCTGGGCTTTCTTCCTTCCCCTCACCCCTAGAAAACCTTTCCAAGGAATTATTTTTGCTTTTACTAATGTTCAATGTTTATTTCATGTTAACTTGCATTATTAACTTTCTAGAAAGTTTTATTTAAATGTACAAATACAGAAAAACCTATTCGGGAGATTAATTAACTTGCCCAAGATGCACTGGTAAGTTAGCAGCATTGCTAAGAGTTAAACCATAAGAAATTAGTTTTCCTATCATTTGTACCACTTGATTATTTATTAGTGCAACAAGCTAATATACATAGATATATTTTTCTTTATCTAGCCTTCAAATTTATTGATTGAGGAATGATGACATAAAGCTAGATTTATCATATCTGTATTTGTCAGCAAAATCTAGAGATAAAATCACAGTTTTCTAGTATACAAAGCTTGGGTATATCATGTTGCTACCAATATTGAGCCATACAATGTAAACATAATGTTCTTCATCCAATGACTAATATCGGTTGCCCTTCCTGCTTGTTGCCTTTGGAGATGCCTTAGTTATCCAGAGCTTCTGGAAAGCCATGATGATGTTGAAGTCTATGGAAAGTGCTACTCAAATGGGTATCAGTCAAAGACCGACAAGGAAACAGCACACTACTTCAGGAAAGCTCCATATACAAAGGTGTGGGAAAACCACAGAGATAGTGCAGTACCATTGGACTACCATAAGGTAGTCCAATGAGCTAATATTTTAGAAAAATTGTAACTGAGGTTAGAGTGTTGGTTCATAATTTTTTTAGAAGTGTATCGGTTCAGTCTTATAAATATGGATATTTCTTAAGCTAAGTAAAGAAATACAGAGTTTAAAACAAAAGGAAATCTGGACAAAGCGATGTCATATGCCTAAATGTGAGCTACTGAGAAGGACATAATATCACCCAGTAAGTATCCCTGACAAAAATTCAGTTTCCAGATAATCATGAAGAATTATGAGGCAAGTATAAATTATGGGGTATTTTGTGGAACAACTGGCTTGAACTTTTAAAAAATGTCCATGTCATGAAAGAGAAAGGCTAAAAAACTGTTCCAAATTAAGGGAGATTAAGGAGACATGACAACTAGATACAATATGTGATTTTGGATCAGGAACAATAGCATCTACAGAAGACATTATTGGAACAATAGGTAAAATTCGAATATGGATTGTGTATTGGTTGTGGTAGTGGATCAGATTTCTTGAATTTTATAATTGTACTGTGGTTATGTAAGAGGATGTTCTTGTTTTTAGTGAATACAAGGTGAAGAATTGAGAGTCAAAAGGTCAGGATGTGTGGAACTAACACTTAAATAGTGCAGGAAAGATATATATTTATGTACGTAGAGAGAGAGAGACAGAGAGAGGATGCAAATATAGCCAGATTCGTGAATCTCATAAAACTGGGCAGAAGGTATTTTAAGAGTTTTTTGTATTATTCTTGCAACCCTTCCCATAAATTTGAAAGTGTTTCAAAACAACATGTTAATGACTTAAATAATGAGCCACATAGGAAAATGATTTATTATATATAAGATGACACCTCAAACTTAAAGCATTATCTTTTATTCTAGGAGGTGTGTTATTATAGCTGAGTTCTATTAGACTATAAATTCCTAACAAAGGTTCTATTAGACTCTTTAAATTCTTAAAAAGGAAGCAAGAGAGAACACATTTCTGGAATCTCCAAATGTGGAGACAGGATTTTCAGGCCTGGGAAAAATTCCTGTGGTACAGGATGAGACAGAGGTGGATGCCAGAGAGGAAATCCCAGATTGTGGAAAGTACCTTGGGGGTGGGGGGGGTGGGGGGACTGTTACTTGAAAGGACAACTCATGGGAGCCATAGCAATGTGGCCAAATTAATAATACCCAGTGTAGCATCATGTTGACTCTTTATTATATTTAAGTGATCTGGATTAAATTTTCCTATTTTAGTGAAACCTTATTCAGTTCGAAGTCATTTGCAAAGCACATTTTTTTTTTTAAGATTTTTTATTTATTTAACAGAGAGAGAGATCACAAGTAGGCAGAGAGGCAGGCAAAGAGAGAGGAGGAAGCAGGCTCCCCCGCGGAGCAGAGAGCTGAATGCGGGGCTCCATCCCAGGACCCTGAGATCATGACCTGAGCCGAAAGCAGAGGCTTAATCCACTGAGCCACCCAGGCGCCCCGCAAAGCACATTTTTTTTAAAAAATAAGGAGTAATTTTATAAGCATTGTTGCTAAATGAACTAGTTCCTTTAAGTAAGCGATGATAATCTTCTCTTCTCATACCGTGTCTGGAAAGTTTTGTGCAATCGAACCAGGTCTTTTTTTATCCTTCTGATCTACTTACCACTTACTAATTCTGCTCCAGCACAGTTGGGGTTGGACGTTCAGAGAAATGTGTTTGGTAGCTGTTTGGTAGGTCAGACCCAGCGGCGCGGAAGAAGAGGCATGTCCAGAGGGAAAGGGCTTAGAGTTCCTGGAGTTCCATTTCGTGCTGGCCTTGGTGACGCCTGCCTTGGAGGGTGTGCACCTGTAACATTCATTTGTGTTTCTGGAAAATCCTGTGGGTTTAGATGTCAGTGATCAGTGTTTGAAATTCTGGGGATAGCTGGGTTGGAAAGAAGCAATTCCAGATGTTTTCCTCTTTTGGGTCCTTGGGAAAAGCGCAGCCCATTGTGTGCCCCCATGAATCAACCTTATCCTAGAGTTGGTTGGGGGTCTGAATCTAGCCCCCAGACTGTGACTGCTCACCATCACTGTGGCTTTCCATTGGCATCCTCGGCAGGAATTGCTAGGTCAGAAGCAGCTTTACATTTTTGTGCCTTCCAGGGGGTCTATTCAGAAAATGATGCAGGCATACTCACGTGGAGATGCTGGGAGTGGGCACTGTCCTGTCCTGTGCTATAGTGATATAGAAGGTCCTGACCTTCAGAACCACACATCCCATACCTTTCATTGGCTGTGTTCTCACTTATGAAAAGAAATACTGTTTTCAGACAAATGTATTCACTCCCAGCAGGCTATGCTGTTGAGTCAATTTGCTTTGCCTAATACCTATCATTTGCTCTCAGTGATTTAGAATATGCAGGCACCATTCAGTGTAATTGATCTTTTGGGTGGGAGGATTATGTCAAGCTGGGCTCTTTGTCACATACAGAAGTGAAAAGCCAATGCATATGCTGGCTGATAAGTCAGATATTTTCTTTCTTTAAAGAAAATTTTTATTTAAATTCAATTTAATTAATGTAGAGTGTATTAGTTTCAGAGATAGAATTTAGAGATTCATCGGTTGCGTATAACACCCAGTGCTCATTCCATTAAGTGTCCTAATGCCCATCACCCAGTTTCCTCCTCCCCCATCCTCCTCCCCTCCAGCAACCTCAGTTTGTTTTCCAGAGTTCAGAGTCTCTCATGGTTTGTCTCCCTCTCTGATTTCGTCTTATTTTATTTTTTTCCTCCCTTCCCGTATATCAGTTTTGTTTCTTAAATTCTGTATGTGGATGAAACCATGTGATATTTGTCTTTCTTTGGCTAATAAGTCAGAATGTACTTTCAAAAGTATATTGAAATATCTATTTTAAAAATTATACTTTTCTCCCTCTTTATGTCTGCTGAATGATGTACAGTCCAAGGACTGATACTACTACTGACTAAGATCACTTTTTTATAGCGGGGTGGATATATTTTGTTTTCCTAGAGAGTCATTCAGATATTTGGAACAAATGTGAATACAACTTACTTTCTTCTAATGAACAACAGAACATGTTAACTCTGCGTAGTGAGAGAGAAAGTCTCGTCTTCACTTGAACAGAATGCAGAGCGCGACACAGTCTGGTTTGGGTCTCAGTATTTAGTTATCCTGTCAATGTCTTTCCACTTGTCTGTTTGTTGTTTGAATGGGACTGGGATCCAAATTTAAGCCTCCAACATGGAGCAATAAAGTCTTAACCCTGGGGTATGATGTCGACCTAGTTAGGGTGTTTAGGCCAAGATTATTATTTCTTTTCACAGTTGTCTCCCCGGCCTTGAACTCACCACAGTTTGAAAAGGCGATATATCAGAAAACTACCAAAACACCAAATAAGAGCCGAATAGTTTCTTATAATCTTCTATCATTTTGCTTTTTTTACAACTTCAAATTCTTGGGAGTTTCTATAGTCAAGCCCTGAAATGTGGGCCAGTTCCAAGCCCTGAAATGTGGGCCAGTTCCTAATCAGCAACCAGATAATCTCTTTGGTTGGTATACCTATGTTAGGGTGTGGAAATAGGAAATTGCTACAAAAGTCAAATGGAGAATCCCATTTACTTTTAGGATTCCCTTTCTTTGGGACTTGGGTTTGGAGCTGAAAGTGCCTTTGGTTTTAGAGAATAACAAACAGATAACCACAATGTCCTGAAAGGACTGGAGCTCCGCTGGGTGACTTTGAGTCCTGTGGGTCCCACCCAGGGGAGGGAAGAGATAGGACAGGCAGGTGGTAAGAGGCTCTTTGGATGTGTGTCTGTCTGGGAGTATCTCTTGCCCCAGGAGATTTGGGGAAGAGACTAAGAGCAAGCTGTCTATCTCGTGGCAAACAACTAGCCATTTCTTCAGTTCAACTGAAGAACTTTTTTTTTTTTTTTTGCCGGGGGTTGGGGGGGGAGGCACTTTGGAAGGGACTTTACATGATCCACCTTGAAATATGCTTTTTCTGGCAGCATAGTTGCTGTTCAAAAGAAGGGAAATGGAGATGGGAGGTGGAGCAGAAACATTTTTAATATTGTTATATGGGTGGGAAAGGAAGAAAGTATTTGCAGGCAAAATAGCTGCCAGAAAATAGTTTCTTCTTTTATAAAATATGGTTAGTCTAACTGTGATCTTTACGGTCTCTTTCAGTTCAAAACTGTGAGTCTTTGAAGATTAGTGTGTTCACTCACTGAATGCTGTTCTTTTTAACGTGTGTTGCAAAACACTCCTTTTAGCCAGTATCCATGAGGCATTTTTCTCCTGGTTAACAGCGGTGATAGCTCTTTGTAAAGCCACCAGCTAGAATGCCTTGAAATCAGAAGTCTTCGTTCACTAAGAATATAGAGTGTATCACAAAAAAAGCAAGCAAGCAAGTAAGCAAGAAAGCCAAGATTTACGTGGATGCAGGTGAGGCTGAGGACATTACAGGTGGGATGACAACGAACAGAAATAAGGTTTAGTACAATGCCTGTACCCGGGCAGCCAGTACAAGGTCCAAGGCAGCTTGTATTTTCAAGACTCTTTCAAGTGTGCCTTCATCTTCTTTTAATTTTTGATCCAACTGAGCTCTATCCAGGTCTCTATAAAGGATCTAAATTTGTGGGGGGAGTTCACAGTGCTCAGAAGTGTTAACGAAGTTTCCCTGTAGGGAGAAGATACCACCGTTACCATTCATCATGTGAAAACCTCTTGCAGGGATCTCTGGACTTCTTTTTGCCCATTCTCCCTCTCAAGAGTCTCCTTTGGATGGTCTTATTCTTTGACCTGTCTCCTCATCTCCGTTTTCAGGGATGTCCCTTCGCTTCAAACACATCTGTCTCATCTCCAGGATGTGTCTTGTTCCTCACATCTCCCTACTTGCTGTCTGCTGTTCCCTTCTGCCTTCTCCTTCTTCCCATCAGAATCATGTGTTTCTAGTAAAGGAAGCTTTTGACTCCAAGAAGAGGCAGAGACACACATGTAATCCTCTTCACAGAGCTAGGGTTTCTCTTGTCCCTTTGTGTATGTGAGTGCCATTTAGATGAGCGTGTTCTCGTAACACCTTGAGATTTTTCCACTGATTTTTAAAAAATGATTTATTTATTTATTTGCTTGAGAGAAGGAGAGAGAGGAAGAGAGAGGGTAGGGGCAGAGGGAGACAGAGGAAGAGGGGGCAGAGGGGGAGAGAGAGAGAGAGAGAGCCCTCAAGCAGACTTCCCGTTGAGTACGGAGCCCAATGCAAGGCTCCATCCCAGGATCCTGAGAGGATGACCTGAGCTGAAATCAACAGTTGCCTTCTCAGGTGACTGGGACTCCCCAGTGCCCATCTTCCACTGATTTTTAAATAACAACAATGGCAGGGGCGCCTGGGTGGCTCAGTGGTTAAAGCCTCTGCCTTCGGCTCAGGTCATGATCTCAGGGTCCTGGGATCGAGCCCTGCATCGGCCTCTCTGCTCAGCGGGGAGCCTGTTTCCTCCCTTCTCTCTCTCTGCCTGCCTCTCTGCCTACTTGTGATCTGTCAAATAAATAAATAAAATCTTTAAAAAAAAATAAATAACAACAATGGCAGCAACAGTGATACCAACGTCCCCGAATCTCTGGAGTTATTTATTGCAAGTTGTGTTCCCCAGGAAGCAGACCCTGAGCCAGAGATTAGCATGAAGGAGGTATTATTAGGTGACTCTTAGGATCAATGCCAGTGAAATGGAAGGGAAAGGAGCAGGATCGGGCAAAGGGAGAAATCGGGTTGCCGACCTAGTGGCAAACTCTGGTGAGGGGAGATGTCTGCATTTGGGATGTTCTTTCAGAGTCGTCTGCCATTGGAGTGAGGGTTGGGGCTGAGCCTTTATGCCTCCATAGGCTGCCCTGCAATGGGTGTGTCACTCGAGGCAACTCTCTTCAGACTCATCAGTCCCCACATAGGGCTGACATTTGAGGGCTGTCCTCAACGTAGCTACTCAATGAGTAGCACTTCTAGCAGGTGAGACTGTATATTGTCCCTCATACCTGAAAGAGCATCTGGGCAGGACTATCACCGTATCCACCGTAGGAATCTTCCAGAAAATACTGTGATTGGAAAAATTGTAGCTCAAGATTAAGATCTCATAGGAAATGCAGATTAGAAAGAAAAATAAAAATGATTATGATCTCATAGGAAATAGAGATTAGGGAGAAAAGTAAAAACAACCTAAAAAAATAAAACATACAACCAAGTTCTGGATAGGAAAAATTTCTAGAAGCTACCTACTTCAAAATGCCCGAGAATCACTGGCATCACAAACCTGTTCTGGGAAGCAAGTCTTTTTTGGACTCTTCTTCTTCAGTTATGAAGGGAGAATTTCTGTGACATTCTGATCTTCTGAGTCTGGCTCTCCTGCAGCTTTGTGCTGTGCTGGCTTTGCCTCTGAGTTCTTTCTGGCTTAATGCACCTGCTGCCCCCCTCCCCCATCCTGCCACCACCAGCTTTAAGCTTTTATAAGTTTTAGAAAAAATGCCTGTGTAACTGTCCAGTTTTCTCTTACTTATGAATAAAGCCTAAAAGGACTTTACCCTCTCTGGGCTTAATCCTCTCTCCATTATCCAGAAAGTTTCAAACACAGGATCTATGTTAGATCATGTTCCTTTTAAAACTCAAATGCAGGGGTGCCTGGGTGGCTCAGTGGGTTAAGCCTCTGCCTTCAGCTCGGGTCACGATCTCAGGGTCCTGGGATCGAGCCCCACATCGGGCTCTCTGCTCAGCTGGGAGCCTACTTCCTCCTCTCTCTCTACTTGCCTCTCTATCTACTTGTGATCTCTCTCTATGTATCAAATAAATAAAATCTTTAAAAAAAATAAAACTCAAATGCATGTCTAAAACTAGGTAGAAAATAACTATGTAATATATGTATTTTATACTGAGTTTCTACCATGTGCCAGGCCACACATTGGCAAAACATTACTATAAAAGGGATGTATTATTTATATTCAATACCGAACACACCTTTAGATCTTTTGCATACTTTTACTTTTTTATTTTTAAGACTTTATTTGTCCGAGAGAGAGGGGGAGTGAGAGAGCGAGCGTGCGCACACACAAGCACTGGGAGCAGCAGGCAGAGGGAGAAGCAGACTCCCCGCTGAGGAAAAAGCCTGATGCGGGGCTCAATCCCAGGACCTTGAGATTATGACCTGAGCTGAAGGCAGACGCTTAACTGACTGAGTCACCCAGGAGTCCCACACACTTTTACTTTTAATCGTTATTGCACTCCAGCAATTAGTTATTACGGTCACTGTTTTGACCAGGAAATTGCCCAAAATCACACAACTTATAGCTTGCTGAGCCAAATTTTGAATTCAGATTTCTTTTCCTTTTTCCCACTTCCTTAAAAAACCCATAACCCTACAGTTGATGTTCTTTCTGCTATTATTATATTACTTTCTATCTAGATGATTTCTTCATCTGCAGGGATGCTATATTCTACTTTTTCCAGTTTAATGTCCAAGAAAGTTTAGCATTAAACAGTAGGCGTTTTACCCAAGAGTTTTGAATTTACTTGAAATGATTACAGGTCAGATCAAAAAACCTTTTTAAAACCAATAATCATCTCTTCTTGAATGATTGGCTTGTCTCAGAAACAAAGTTTCAATCCCAGGTCTTAAAGGTTTTACCACTTAAATATCTCTTGAAGTTGGACATTACTGTTCACTCCCTACAATAAATTTCTGACTGGTCTCCCTGAGTCCATTTTTGGCCCTTTTCTCCACATTCCAACCTAAGGATCCTTCTAAATCACATATGCTAGCTCTTTTACTAGCTCTCTTCTTCTCTGGAGAATAACTCAGTTCTTTAAGTTAGTACCCGAGGGTCTTCATAATATGCATCAGATGTCTCTAGCTCTGTCTCTTACTGTTTCCTCAGTAATTCTAACCAATTTTATCTTCTTAGACACATTTCTATATCTCATATATACTTTCATAAATTTATCATGAGGACAAGTGTATGTAAGTGCCATGCCCTATGTAAATATGCAAGTATTTGGAGGACAAAAGTACTTAGAGTTCCTAATATTCCAAGTATATATTTGTGTCTTTCTTTTCTTAATTTTGTAATTATGTTTTCTAAGTCTGTTTTTTTGTTGTTATTGTTATTGTTGTTGTTTTCCCTAGTAGACTTACAAAAGGCTCCAGACTCTTAGATTTACCATCTGGATAATTCTGTAATATATTTTCAGATATATTGACTAAGAGAAGCAATCTAGAGAGGAAAACTATGCAAACATATTCTCTTTCTGTTTCTATAAGCTGGCATGTACTATGTATAACATACTATTATTTACAAACGAGGGTTTATCTATTGAGTGAAATGCATCTGATGAATGTACGTAGACTACATGTTTTATGTAAATATGTAAGCATTTGAATGTTAAAAATATCTTCTGGACTGTGACATTCCCAAACTAGGATTGTTTTTCTTTTATTACTGATGAACTTCTAGTTTCCCTTTCCAAACTTGCAATGAAGGAGAGAGAACATGAGAACTGCCAGATTATGATAAAATACTTTCTGGTATTTTGTTCCTGCAATTTTA
This sequence comes from Meles meles, assembly GCF_922984935.1. Taxonomy (NCBI): domain Eukaryota; kingdom Metazoa; phylum Chordata; class Mammalia; order Carnivora; family Mustelidae; genus Meles; species Meles meles. The sequence goes on from NC_060072.1 coordinate 68,559,732, forward strand.
TTTGAGCAGTTTGATTGATTAATGTTGTACCTTTTCAGTGATCTCTGATGCACCATCTTAATAGAGTAATATGATAGAAATATTCATTTGCTAACTATGTAAGTTAATAAATTTCACAAGGACTTAATGGTTATGATGCACATGTAATTTACATGGCACACTAAGTCATGAAGTACCTCTTCCTTTTGGGAGTATAACTTTCTTTTGGTTCTCTCAGTCAGATATTACATAAAGTTATAATACATAAAATTATTTTTGTTCGGCTTCATAATTGATTGACCAGTAGAGACAGGAGACTGATTTTTTTGTTTGTTGGTGTTTCTGAGGCATCATGTGTCATTTTTTGTGTTTGGTTTCACAAAGGTATCAGGTACACAGTGGGTGGAGCACCTTCCACAGTTCAATGTAGAATTTGTCTTCGTCTTTAAGCTATAGAGTGATGCTGGAGCCTCCAGAGTTATCTAGGAAAGACATGAGTGATTCCTAGCACCCAGGAAGAGTTACTACCGTTACTATTGAGTTAATTGGACAGAATCAATTACCCAGGGATGCCCTCACAAATAATGAGAGTGACTGAGGAGGGCCATGTTGTCCTCCCCTCCTCTCCAACTATTTTCTCTATTTATAAATACTATTTGAACCTCAGAATCTGATGCCTTGAGGTGTCAATACACTGGGAATGGTTCCCCAGTTCTCTCAATTTCTGCTGAAGAGAGTCCACCAGTGACCTCCAATAAGGTACACTGTTGGAACCTAAACATAAATGCGTAGAATGTTAGCTTGTAAAGGGACTGTTGAAATCATCTATGCAATATATAAACTTCAAATCTTCATACAGTATCCATTACAAATGGTCACCTGGGATCTCCTTGAACATCGGAGAGACCAAGATTTTGTTGCCGCAAAAGGCAGGTCTTTCTTATTTCCAAGAGCTCCAATTATTAGGTTTCTTATGTTAGGTCTGTTTTGTTAGATTATCCTAAATATATCTGCCTCTGACTTCCAATTAGCAGTCCTACTTTTGTTCCCTGGAGCCACATTGAAATTGAACATCAATTCCACATGTGTGCTCGCTCTGTTTGAAAATGACCAGCATGTTGCCTGCGTGTCTCTTCCTCTCTGGGTAGTTTCTTTAACTATTCCTCTTAGGATTCAGGTGTTACTGATCACTGGTCTGACCAACACAGAGGCAAGGACAGTTATTTTCTCTTTCATTCTGAACTCTTTACTTTTGTAATGCGGTCTAGGTGAACTGAGTGTTTTTGGTAACAGTGACACAGTGTAGATCCCCATGGGACTTGAGCAGAACTGAAATTGAATTTGTGCTCTGGTATTTCACATTTTCCCATTAGATACTTTTAGTTGGTTTTCTGGGGTTCTAAGTACAGGGCATTTTGTTTTGATTTATCATGTTGTTGGTGTAGTTTGGGGATTTAGTGGAATAAATCACTTATCCTTAGTTATTAGTTATCCTTATTTGTTTCATGCTACCTTTACATTTAAGAAACGTGCTGTCTCTGACTTCACCCGTCAGCAACAAAAATACTTATCTGGTTGAGGCAATGGTACAGCAGCAAGGAGCTAGAAACCTCTCTGAACTTTAACAATGATTGATGTGCTAGTACTAGTACTCTTTGGTTATGATGATTTAACTAAAATCATACCTGTGAAACTCTACATTATTTAATGCATGTATCTATAGTGTGATGATGAATCAGAACAGTGGTTGCTCTTGATGGTGGTGGTGAGGGGGAAGGTAGAGGAGAGGAACTGGAGAAAGGTACAAAGGAGGTTCTGGGGTAATGGAAATATTTGGTATCTGGATAAAATGTGGGTTTATAGGGGTGTATGTCCTTCTTCAACAGAACTGCTGAAAACTTTCATTTAAGATCTGGGCATTTTATTGTATCTAAATTGTATCTCAATTGAAAACAGTATATAAATTCATTTATTGCTTAGATTACCTACGGTTAAGAATTAAAATCAGCTTTGCAAATTAAAATCTTGAGGTTTGGAAGATTGAAATGCCTTTGTCAGTATTTGACAGTGATGAAATCCAAAGTAGGATGTAGAACTCAACCACTGTTTTGTATGAATTGCTTTTTAAATTCATCCTTTGAATAACACTTCTTTAGAGTGTGGGTGGGATGGGAAATAATTTTCTTTTAAGCAGTCTACTTGATATTCAAAAAAAAGATGGATAATAACATTACTATATTTTGGTAGTGTGTGTTCAATAGGTTTTGCTTTGTTCAAGTTCTAAGGTTTTGGAAGGCTGGAATGTGTAAATGGTTTATCAGCATACTCTATTCAATGAGTATTTATTTAGAATGAAGAAAATTTGGTGTCATATTGTCTATTTTGTTCACTGAGTATTCTTTATAAACCACTTCTCTGAAAGTCTTCTTTTTGAGGTGATATTGTGTGTCAGTCAAGACAGAGTGTAAGAGATCATGAGCTATGATGGAACCATGCATTCCTTAGTAGAATGGTGGCCACTCTAACAGAACATGATGAAATGGAGAATAATTGTTTTTAAGAGATGTAGTGAGAGCACGCACATGTCCTCCGCTTTTCATTTTGAGGTAATACATTATAATTATAGGATACCTTTTATTCTTCATGTCGTTTTTGTACGTATTATATAATCTTATTCTCACAGGACTTGGAACATATTTTGTTAGATGAAGAGTATGTACATAGGATGGTGAAATCATTTGAGGAAGATCATACTAATCTAAATCTTCAACTCTGTTCAAAGCTTAGTTCAAAATTGTGTCTCTTCAGTGAAGCTGCCCTCCACCCTCCTTACCTAAAATAATTTTAAAAATTAAATTGAAAGTTTAATTAAAAAAATTTTAGAGGTCCCTGGGTGGCATAGTTGATTAAGTGTCAGACTTGATTTCAGCTCAGGTCATGATCTCAGAGTCACACGATCGAGCCCCACATTGGGCTCTGGTGATTAGTGTGCAGAGTCTGCTTGAGATTCTCTCTCCCTCTCCCTCTGCCCCACCCCTGCTTGTGCGCAGTCTTTCTGTCTCTCTCAATAAATTTAAAAAAAAAAACAAAAACCTTTTTTTTTTAATTAAAAAAAATTCTTTTTTTTTTTTTTAAAGATTTTATTTATTTATTTGACAGAGAGAGATCATAAGTAGGCAGAGAGGCAGACAGAGAGAGTGAGAGGGAAGCAGGCTCCCTGCTGAGCAGAGAGCCCGATGTGGGACTCGATCCCAGGACTCTGAGATCATGACCTGAGCTGAAGGCAGCAGCTTAAACCACTGAGCCACCCAGGCACCCCTAAAAAAAATTCTTAAGCAATCTTCGTCCTGCCCATGCTATAACTATCTCAGCTTCCTTGTATTTCTTCTTAAAAATTTTTTATGGATATATTTTATGTTTTCCTAGCCATGTTGTTAGTTCTGTTTTTCCTATGTCCTCCCACCCCCACTGTCCTTAGAACAGAGCCAGATGAACATCGGTTATTTAATAATACTTTCTGAGCAAGAAAGAGCTGTCCTTAAAATGAAATTGTGCAGCACCAATAAAATACTCTGAGTAGTGTGTGGTCCATCATATGTAATAAAAACTGGTTGGATAAGTTCACTTGGGGATAATGTGACCAAATTCATTATACAATTAATAGTAATTTCACATTTCTAGTACACAGTTTTAATTAGAAACTTTGCTTTCTGGGGGTGCCTTGCTAGCTCAGTCAGTAGATCATGCGACTCTTAATCCCAAGGTTGTGAGTTCAAGCCCCATATTGGGCATGGAGCCTACTTAAAAAAAAAGAAAAAAGAAAACTATTGAAAAAAGAGAATCTTTGCTTCTTTCCTTTGCTAGGTTTTCTGAGTTCAAGTGTAAAATATTTGAAAACTTGCTAGGTGATTGTCTATTAGCAAAGCAGCATGGTTTGGGGGGAAAAATCCTGCATATTGGTATCTGTTGACCTCTCTCTGAAGCTCTGCCACTTTCTGGCTGAGAAAAGTGGGATGGGGCACCCTACCGTGAGGGTATATGTGGCCTAGCAAAGTACATGGGATGTGATTTGCCCTTGATGAGGGCAGATTTCATGATTCCCCTTATCTCACTAGTATCTGTCTTGTTACTCTTTCTTTTCTTTTTAATGAACAAGTTTTCAAGGAACATGAAGTTATATATGTTTTTTGAAAAAAAAATTAGAAAATTTGGGAAAATATAAAGGAGAGGAAGCAAAAACTCATCTTGAGGAAAGATGGGATATTTTTAGTATACTAAGATCCCATTTTTAAAATAAAAATGTCAATCTCATTTTTAAAAATTTTTATATTTTATTTTATTTCTTTTCAGTGTTCTGGAATTCATTGTTTATTCATTTATCAAATCTTTTTTTCTTTTATTAGTGCATTAATCTAGCAAACGTTTATTGGATGACTCCTGTATGTCAAGCACTGTTCTAGGTATTGGAGATAGAGCAGTAAACTAGGCAGGATCTCGGTTTTTCATGGAGCTCACGTGTTTTTTTTTTTGTTTGTTTGTTTGTTTTTTTGAGGGGAGTATGTACAAGAAGCACATAAACTAATATAAAATATGACCTGAGATGGCGATAATGGCATGGCTGGAATGTAAAGCAGGTGTGTGTGTTCAGGGTAATGGCTGTGCCAGAAATCATAAAGGAGTGAGAAAGCAAGTTGAGTGACCATCTGTCTAGTTACGAGAACTCTAAGCAGAACAGCATGTTCCCAGCAGGTCCAGCACAAGGCTTACAGACCTGGTGGAGGCTGGCTTATCGGGGTCTCTAAAATCCCGTGATCTAACTTTGAACTGGGAAGGCTGGCTACTTCTTGTCTTCTTAGGGTGTTACATCTTGATTTTCCATTTAATCTAGGTTGGTACCATGGTACCCATGGCTCTGCTTGTATCACTAGCTTCATTAAGGCTTTGATCTTGTGTTAATGTTTTTGTTTGTTTTGCATATAGAAAAGTCCTTTTAAAACCAAACCCTCAACCACTGGGAGGAAGCACTGCTCCAGAGAATGTTCAAAATAGAAAACCATTCCAGTTCTAAAGTGTAGGCGTCTTCCAGCAAGTGGAGTTTTATAAGGAGCTGCTGAGCAGGGATAGGAAGGAGGAAGATTTCCTGAGACCTGTCTTTATGGTTTAACATCACTCTGTTTCAAATGAATTCTTATAACAGCAGATGCATTTTTTTTTTTTTTTCAAATTCAACTATGAAAATATGTTTCAGGGAAGGAAGAACAGTTTTTGGGTTATCCATTCTTTGGCTTCTATTATAAAACATTGAGCTGACTTTAGTAGTCACAGAACAATTAAATTACTGTGAACAATTATTCACAGAGCTCTTCTAATCAAGTATTTCTATGATCTCTTATAAATGCTGAGAAGGTTCCAGAAATGTCTACTTGAAATCTAATAAACTGGAAAATTCAAATGATTGTTTCTTGTGTTATGTATTTCTAATAGAAATAGATAACACATAAAGATGACTTTAAATTAAATTAAATTAAATACCAGTAGTCATAAGGTAAATTTCAATCAAGTAAGATTCTGTTAACTCTCTCATGCTTTCTAGAAATCCACATAACTCTTAATGATTGTTGAGTGTAGTAAAGCTCACAAGCAGTAATATGACTTCTGAACAGGTACAATTAAATTGTGGTCAGCTCACCTTCCAGGTTATGTGGATCTCTTATTGCTTTTTACTTCTCTGAAATTGGTAATGGGAACTTGACTCACTGAAAACATCAAACAAAGAAACAAACAAACAAACAAACAATGTTTTCTCAGTCCACTCCCAGCCACCATTCCTGTTAGGCATTTTGTATACCTTTTTACTTTCGGGTTTTTCTCTTGAGGGAATTAGGATGGGTAGAACTATCCATATAATCATGTAATAAAAAGACCTGAAAAATCCATCTGCTTTTATTTCTAAGCAATTCCTTCTTTCTTATTTTTGTTTAACATTTTTTCAAACTATCTCAACACCCTTTACATATAAATACAAATTCTGGCTACTGGGTTAATATAAAAGACATAGAAAAGCTGAATTTTTATGGGTTAGTCTATCCAGAGGATTTATATAGTTACACAGTAGCTTTTAGTAGTATTAACTAATTATGATTGAGAGGAGAAATAGTAAGTTTTCTTCATTGGCAGTGTTAAAAACCAATGGCCTCTGACTTATCTCAGCAGTCTAGAGTCAGGAATTTTTCTCTGGGGAAATAGATACTTGGGAGCCTTGCATGGTGGTGATTTATGTGGCATTTGACTTATGTTTTCCAAGCTGTGATAGTTCACAATTTAAGCACTTCTCATCACCACCAAGCAACTCCAGAAAATAGAGCATCTTTTAATTTGAGCCCTCTCAGTTGGCCATACATGGAGATGTCAGGAGAATTTTGTGGCGATCACGTGCCACAGGCATCTAAGGATGTAGTAGAACCAGAATGAACCCCCCCCCCCCATGTCATTGACAACATGTGTTACGTATTATTATGGTTCTGGCCTCTAGATTTTAATTTCTTGGTGACAGGATCTATATTTGGGGAAAAGAGTTGTCTGGGCTAACTTTCTGTGTAATAATTACTTGGATTAAATGATTATTTTCCATGCAAATCTAAGTAAGATGCAGACACTGGGTGCCAAAGATTTCTGTGTGAATCAGGGGCAGGAATAACAAAGGAGCCTGTTCTGTGTTAGTGGTGAGAAGTCATCTCCTGGAGGCTAACACATACACATGCTCGAGTCAAAATTCGGGAAATGTACTGGTTAAACACTGGTGATCCAAAACCTTGCCAACCTCCAGATGTGCTTCCCTGCAATCCACGTAGCCAACAGTGGAGGGATTTGGAAGTAGTCAACTGCTGTGATTGCCTGAGAACCGCAGAAAATGAAGTATTCTGCCTCAAGGTTGTTCTTCTGGAAAACAGGGCTCTCTTGAATCCTTTATCTCAATCTTGTCTAAACTTGGAAATGACCTTTCATATATGTTCCCCCCCCCTTCTTTTTTGGTTTATGCCAACAGCAGTCAAATAAAGTTCATAGACTCTCAGAAAGAAAACCAGTTAATTTTTTGCCTGGAAGATGCCACTCTAGGAAAAAAAAATGTTCCTTCTCTGCCTACTTCAAAATGTACTATTTGAGTACCTCTCTCTTTTCTGTACATGAATTTCATATATGGATAAGATAATAAGTTTTAAAAGGCATTTTGCTTTTCACAGTGATTACCAATGGCTTGTTGATGTTTGTGGGTTGGTCTGTGCAAGAGCATCATGATTTTTTTGAGTCATCCTTTCAATATTTTCCTTTTCTTTATTTATTTGCCTTTTGGTCCTGTAGGTATCCCTGTAGCTTATACTCTTCACTTAGAGCCGAGAGTTTTATCTCATTCCATCTTATTTCCATTTCCCTTTCTCTTGGTTTACACCCTGAGACACTCAGGGAAAGGAAAATTATTTGCCAGATTCTTGGGCCTTTGCTTGAGGTAAAGCTCCATGAACATACATAAAGCAAAGATCAGTGTTCCAAAAGAAAAGTAGACAGTTGTTCTTTTGGTGCCTGGCTGCTTGTTGTGGGAACTTAGAAGTGAGAAACAACAGTCAGGATGGAGAACATAGATTGGGGCAGCGTCAGGAGGATCCTTGGGTTCAGCTGTTCATGGTCAGTGGAAGGCGTGAGTGTATGTGCAGTTTTATTGGAGGACAAATGAATGAGAAGTCAAATCAGAGAGAGACAAACCAGGAGAGACTCTAGACTCCAAGAAACAAACTGAGGGTTACTGAGGGGCGGGGGTGAGGGGATGGGGTAACCTGGGTGATGGGTATGGAGGGGGGCACATATGGTGATGAGCACTGTTCTACACAACTAATGAATCATTGAACGCTACATCAAAAACTAATGATGTATTACATGTTGGCTAATTGGACATAATAAAAAAAGATTAGGGAATTTACCTTTAAAAAAAAAAACAAAAACAAAAAACTCAGAAGACACAGAAAGAGAGCAATCCCATTTTGGAAATGACCATGTTGGTCACTAATGTGTTTTCATAATTACCTCAAACATCATTGCTTTTTGTGGATTTGGAATACTAGTTTTTTTATTCCAACTGGATGAAGGAATGGGAAGTGCATTGGCAAACATGTTTCTCTAGATGAAACTTTCTTTTTCTTTGAAGTTATAGCAAGGCTCCTCATGAGCTTTTCTCATAAGCATTATGAAAGCAAAGCTGTAAAGTCCTTGGGTTGAGGGAAGGATTAGGATGCTAGTCACCACTTCAGTGTTTTCCTATAATGCCTGTGTGCTCCCTTGCAGCTCCTTTCTCATAGAGTTCATTCGCATTTTGGTAAAAGTTAGAGCCTATTGGTGTGACAGTTGGGAGGGGCTTCCTGGGTTCCAGAAGGACCTGGGTTGGATGTTATCAGAGCTCCCGCAACTCACTGTGGTGCATTCTGGGAAAGCATTTTCTGAGAAAAGTAAACTTCCACTTTTTAAAATCTGTCATTTTGAAATGCGTCTGCAGTCTCTGTACTTTGTAGGGAAAGAGCCAGAGTAGAGCTGGAGCTATTCTTTCCTGTCTTCGTGCTTCTGCGGTCCTGCTTGTGGTCTGGTTCTGACCAGCTGGGTAGGACACCTGTTTCTCCACCTGTCATGTGTGTTGACTTAACGACTTTTCTTGTGCCAGGAAACAATGTCATGAGAACCATCCATGGGGTGGGAGAGATGATGACCCAAATGGTACTCAGTCGAGGCTCAATCTTCCCCATGAGTGTGCCTGACGTTCAGCCCAGCATCCACCCCAGCAAGCAGGGGAGCCCCATAGAGCATGAAGATGTGACTGTGATGGACACCAAACTGAAGATTATTGAGATTCTGCAGGTACGTGGCAGAACAGAAGTGAAGGGACGAATACCCAGTTGCGTCTCTGACGCTCTTTGTTCCAAATCACTGGGAATATTCTGAAATGCTATTGATCTAATTTATTTCTGTTAAGTTAATGACACTATTTAACATATTAGTTACATGTGTTCATTTCCATTAAATGTATTTCTGATGATATCTAACAACTGCAGAGTGCTTTGAGGGTCACAAAACCTCTTTCATATGCATTTTCTCATTTAGTATTGACCCTGATTTCATTTTACCTTCACTTCAGGGTTTACCTTCACTTCACTTCAGAGCAGGCAAACTTGAGATTGAATTCTAACTCTATTTGTATTTTTAATTGAATGGACATGTAATTCTAGGTATTCAGATTTATCATTGTTGTAAGAAATTCAAATGAAATTTTATTTATTATTAACAAAAATGTTAATATTGGTCTCAATATTTTATATAAGTGACTATCTCTCTTTGTATTTTTGTTTCCAAGAGGCTGAGAATAATAGATGTTTTTAAAATTAATATAGTCTAATAGCTACCTCTATGAATTTAAAGGAGATAAATTATTATTTCATGCCCACTGGTTTAGTGAATAAATTCCCTATTACTGTAACTGTGAATTCTTAACATTTTTTTTTTTTAAGTTTGGAAAGTAGTTTTCTGATACTTTAATTGTAGCATTTATTCCAGATTTGGAGAATGGAGCCTGGAGTTTTCAAGGATCTATTAAGATTCTGGATACAGTTTACTAAGTCTTTCATCATAATTTAATGTAAACTGAGCTAACAGAAGTGGGTTCGTAGTCCTGGAAGGATCTGTACATTTTTATTTAAAGTAACTGGGCTTATAATCATAAGAGGTTTCACCGTTCCTCCAGAAACTCCAAAGGCTGAATCCTGAGAAATTTTGGCAGGCCTTCCAACCCCATGTTCATGACCCCGAAGAAGCACTTGGTTCTCCTATTCTGAAACTGAAAACGGTAGTGATCACCTGACCCGTGGACCTACTGAGCCCATAGCTTCCCGTCATCCTACTCTTGGGACAACCTCTAAGATAATGCAACCTTGTTTTAGCCCACAGTCATGGAAGTTCAGCATTCGAAAAACAATCTGACAACTAACAAACGAGGAGATGGAGCTCCTGCGGTGGGCCCATGTAGGGCAGGCCTCTTCTTGCTGCCTCTTTTGGGCTTTTAATATATTTCTTGTTGAGCCTCTTTTCTCGTTCTGGTTTTTGTGTTTCTGTGTGTGGGTCTGATCCAGTCCGTGTTCCTATGTGCTGCTCTTCTAGACGTTTCTTTCTTAGAACCCCTCTTCAGGAGTTTCTTTGGAGGCACCTGCGTGGCTCAGTCAGTTCAACACCTACTTTTGGCTCAGGTCATGATCCCAGGTCCTGGGATGGAGCCCTGAATCAGTCTCCCTGCTCAGTGGCGAGCCTGCTTCTCCCTCTCCCTCTGCCCCTCTCCCTGCTCGTGCTCTCTCTCTTTGTCAAATAAATTAACAAATCTTTAAAAATAGGGAGAATTTCTTTAGAGCCATGTTCCTCATACAAATCTCCTACTTCCTGCCGGCTCTACCTCTTCACTGCCTTTCCCCCATCATTTTATGTCTCTCTCTCTCTCTTTGTATCTCTCTTTATTTTTCTCTCTCATTTTCTCCCTCAGTCTGTTTTTTAAAATATTTATTTATTTATATGAGAGAGAGGGAGAGAATGAGCAAGCAAGTGGGTGGAGAGGAGCAGAGAGAGAGAGAGAGAATCTCAAGGAGACTCCTCACTGAGCTCAGAGCCTAACCCGGGGCTCCATCTCGCAACCTTGAGGTCATGACCTGAGCCCACTCCAAGAGTCAGATGCTTAACCTACTGAGCCACCCAGGTGCCTCCCCTCCCTCTTTGTGTCTTTGGTCCTCTCCCAACTGTCTTGCTCTGTCTTTGTTTTTATTCTTCCCTCTGGCCCTTTCCTACCTTCCATTTATTTTTTACAATTAAATGTATTAGAAGATGAAAGTTTTACTTTGGGATATATTTATAAAATACAACGCTATGAGCAGTAATCTTCACTAACTGAAAGTTAATAAGTGTTTCACTAATTAGTATCTTATTCATTTGGTCTTTACATAGGTTTTGTTCTGTTTTGTTTTTTTTTTTTTAAACCTTTCTTTTCAAGCACGTGCCATCCAGTTTCTGTTCCCTTCCAAGACTGTCAAGTCCAATGGCCCTTCTCAGCTCTGTTTTCCCACGATCTGTCCCTTGCTTTGAAAATGCTCTTTAACTAGAATCTACCCAACCATGATTTGTTGCAGGACATGGTAATAAAAGATACTCTTTGGTGTTTGTTTTTCCTTCCTTATTATACATTCCTTATAGGCAGGGCTTATCGTCGACACTCCTTTTCTACCCTCAGCACCTTTCTTAGTTCCTGGCTTCACAAATGTTTGTTGAACTTAAGTGACCACAGCTGACAGAGAGCATGTTTGCTGCCCATAAGAAGCATAGAGGACTAGCAGAGGAGAGAAAGAGAAAGGCAGAGGCAATAATAGAAGGATTAGGTTGAGAGTAGACAGGTGTAAATAATATTTTGGGTGAGCAAAAAGGAGAAAAATGGATCTACACAGGGAATCAGGGAAAGCTTCATTTAAAGAGGAGTTTAGGGACGCCTGGGTGGCTCAGTGGGTTAAAGCCTTGTCTTCGGCTCAGGTCATGATCCCAGGGTCCTGGTATCAAGCCCCGCATCGGGCTCTCTGCTCAGCAGTGAGCCTGCTTCCTCCTCTCTCTCTGCCTGCCTCTCTGCCTACTTGTGATCTCTGTCTGTCAAATAAATAAATAAAATCTTTAAAAAAAAATAAAAAGGAGTTTAAACTGAATCTGGGAGGATACCTGAAAAAACTGGTGACTCTAGGATAGAGGAGAATATTCAAGGTAAAGTAGACACTGAACACATGGGAGAAGGCAGGAGAGAAGCATCCAGTGCTTCTGGAACAGAGCAGTATGAGAAGGAGTGAGAGGAGGGAGGAGAAAGGAATGGGGGAACAGGGCTGCTTCAGGAACCACAGAGATCCTGGGAGATCAGGTCAGACAGTACCATGTGTGACCATTACTGTTCACTGTCCAAACAAGGCTCTTTTCAGAGTGCAGAGGGCATGGATAGTAGTTATGCTGGGACAAAATGTTACACCAGGCTTATCTGGTGCAAACTGCGATGGATGGGAACCCTGTATAAAACCACTTCTCTGTTGTTTCCCTTCTCCACTCAGAAATCTGTAGCACATATTTTCTTTCTCTGGTCACCACTGAATTTTCTATACTGCATGATTGAACCCTCGATACTTTTCTAATTGTGTTAACAATGCTGTATTTTGTTTTCGCAACTCAGACTTTGGCTTCCTCAGGGCAGTGGGCTTCAAGTGTTTGCACTCTTCCTAGTGCCTAGCACACATGGGAACCTTACTGACACTTAGTTTCTGCCAGTGTGTTAGTTAAGGAAGACAAGGACAACTACACAACCCAAGGAAACACAAACACTGTTGAGGTAATCCATGGTATATTTGGATGCTATTACTTCAGATGTCCTTTTGTAGCCCAGATCCAAGACTGACTATGATACAGCCAGAGTCCATACTATTGTACCGAGAATTTCGGCCTTGAAGGTCACAGCTCCAGCACTCTCCTCCCAGAGCCAATGGTAACTCTGCAAGGTGCAAAAAATTGTTACCTCTTCTTCCAGACTCATTGGATACTTCTATCTGGAATAGTCAAAGAGTAATCATGGGAAGTCAAGTTTTCTTCTTCCTAAAAAACTGCTTTGGGATCTTACTGACATTGGCTAATGGAAATGTGTCACTTCTCTTCGTTTTATGATGGATAATCATGTGTGCAACTGAGATTTCTAATTAGTTCATGTGCAACATTTAAAATTTTGTTGTTGGTGTAATGAATTGTAGTTTTAACCACTATGTTAAGAAAATAAAAGTATTTTTTAAATGCTTTTTGTAGTTTATCCTGAGTGTCAGACTAGATTATAGGATCTCGTATATGCTGTCAATATATAAGAAGGAATTTGGAGAGAACAATGAGAACACGGAAACGTCTGCCAGTGGCTCTCCAGATACGGTACTACCATCAGGTAACTCCTTTGTGATAATATTTGCTCTGTAGCTTTCACATTTTGTCTATGAGACAAAAATGTGGAAATAATATCCACCAATGACATGAAGGGATTGAGACAGAGCAGTAGATGACTTGCCTAGGATGCTGGGAGGATATTTCCAGTTACTTGGTGCTCCGTCCTTGGAATGCAGTTTATTTTGCAATCTTCACAGCTCAATGAGGTAGAGGTACTGTTTATGGTGCCATTTTATAGATAAGAAAGTCAAGGTCAGATGGGGTAAGTTACTCACTGAAGATCAGGAAAGTAGTAGAGCAGGGATTTCTTCTGAGGTCTCCCCAGTTTCAGAGCTTGAATCTTGTTAAGCATCATGCTGTTTTGGTGAAAGTCTAAGGGAACGTTTTTGCTTGATCAAAGAGCTGCATGAAATATAGCTGTGGGGAAAAAGATGTTTTGTAGGAAGCTGTTCCCCAACTGAAGAATAAAGACATAGTATGCCTCGAAGGTCTAAATGGGGGTATGTGTGTGTGTGTGTGTGTGTGTGTGTGTGTGTGTGTGTTTACTTTCCATGGTTATGAACTGGTACTCTATGTCAATTTTTCACATTTAAAAAATGTGAGAATGAAGCCAGTTTATCTCTGTGTATAGGAGCATAGTGAAGAAAGAGCATAAAAATTGTTGTGAAAATTTTGTGGCTGTAGAAAGTGTCCTATGAAACCTAAGAAATATTAAATTTCCATTTTTCTGGGTGGATCAGGCCAGTAACAGCAGGCTAGAAACTATGTTGTATTAAAGATTTAGCCAGGTCACAGAATTCTTTCTCTGAGGAGAGGATTTGTACACAGATACGAAATTTTCTTCTAACCACAACCACCATGAAAATATCAGGTATCCTCCTCTTTTTCACCCATCAATCAATTTGACAGGAATGATTCAGTGATTGTAAGGGTGTAGTTAAAATAGATGGGAGACCCATGTCCTGCTCTCCAACTCATTAGTAGGATTGGAAAGGCAGCTTGCCTCTGTAGATGGAGTTAAGCTTTCCTAAGGGACAGGGCGCTTCTGGTATCTTTGCAACCGTGTTGTTTTTATGCTTCCCAGAAGTATAGAACCCTAAAGGGCTATTTCCAGGAATGATATGGCAGAACCAGAAAATCTTGTTGGCGGTTGCATTGACAGTATCATAAAAATTATTGGCTCTCAGAAGCCAGACTTCTGGAAATAGAAGCTCTAAGTGTTAGTAAAGTATGGGGCGGGGGGAACCCTCAGAAAACCAGTTCTCTCTGATTTACCTGATCTCTTTCCTTGGTTGACTCTGGAAGAGAGAACTTTTTCTTTTTCTTTTTCCTTTTTTTTTTTTTTTTAAATCTTGCTCTGTTTTCTTTTTAGGCTTTAGGGATAAGAAATAAATAATGTACTTATTTAAACATTTTGAGTAAGATATCCTCAAAATATTAGTGGTGAGGATGGGTGAGGAATCATGATTGGTTCACATAAAAAAATTAATGTCCCATAAGAAGAAGGGATGGAATTTTAGAAGAACGTATGGGTAAAAGGATCATGTTGTTTGGAAGAACCATATAGTAATAAGGCTCATTTTTGCTATATTTTCATTCTTTAAAAAACACGTTTAAAAAACACCCTTCCATATCATCACCTCATTCCATAATATATATTTACATGTATGTGTGTGTGTGTGTGGAGTTGATGCATATAGATACATCTAGAGAGGTAGAACAACTTTGTGAATGGTCCTTCTAAATATATCTTTGAGGGGCGCCTGGGTGGCTCAGTGGGTTAAAGCCTCTGCCTTCGGCTCAGGTCATGATCTCAGGGTCCTGGGATCGAGCCCCGCATTGGGCTCTCTGCTCAGCGGGGAGCCTGCTTCCCCCCTCTCTCTGCCTGCCTCTCTGCCTACTTGTGATCTCTGTCAAATAAATAAATAAAATCTTTAAAAAAAATAAATATATCTTTGACTATAGCAATATAGATTTAAAATGTAAACTTCTTTTAAAATGTTGATCTCTAAGTGTAATTAGAATTGTGACTTTTTAAACTTTTAATTGACATTTGGTGGCATAAAGAAATTAAGCCACATATGTTGGGTATGCTAATATTGATATATATCCTGTGACTCCTAAATAGGATAAGATAAAGAATGGAATTTGCTGTTTGTCTTTACAGCTATTGTTCCTGATATAGATGAAATTGCAGCCCAGGCAGAAACTATGTTTGCTGGAAGGTATTGTAACATGTATCTTTACCTTGTGGCTAAGGTTTTTCTTAGAATTCTATTGATATTTTATTATTGCTTACCTCCCTATATTTATTTAATTTTAGATCCTTTATTGTTGCCAACATAATTTCTGCCAGAAATGAAGTTGCTAATTTACTGTAGAAGAGAAAGCATAGCTTTTCTTTAGGTAGGTCAGGGGAAAAAGACGAGAGAGATGAGATCAGCGTATTGAATTTTCCCTGAATCCTTTGCTTTTCTTTCCTCAAATAATGACAGCACACGGATGCCCTTTAAGTCCCTTGGTATAAATAGCACTGTGTCTTGCAAAACATTGCTTTCCTGCATCTGAGAAATTTGAGACAAGAAAGTGACTTCTTTCAATGTTATCATTAACTTCATTTGTGAAAAATAAAGCTATTTTCTGCCAGTTGGAAATATCCATGATTGAAGGAAACAAAATACCTCTGGTGTGACCACCTTCCTTTGTTTTCAGAAACTCGGACATTTATTGTTTTTAAGTTGTTTCTTTCTTTTTCAGAAATGAAACTAATAGCAGTAAAAAGGAAAAGTAAAAAAAGTCTAAGGTGTCTAAGCTACAAATTATTGTTTCTTGCGTTCATTTCTATTACACATTTGCCGTGAGAACCTAAACCATTTCACACCAAGCCCTTTGTTGCATTTTCTTGGATTAGAAAGACAAACAAGAATAAAGAAGGGAACCCAAAAGGATTTTTTTTTTAACTCTAGTGAACATTTGGTTTAACTTTGTTTTTATATTGTTTTGACAATTTTTGTTGGTGTTCTTGTTGTGTTTTCCTATTTAAGTATTTCATTATTCCCAGGAAGAGACAATAAATCAGTGCATGATTTTTCATCTTAAGACAAACTGAGGGTTACAGAAGGGAGCGGGGTGGAGAGATGGGGTAACTGGGTGACAGGTATTAAGGAGGGCACGTGTTGTGGTGGGTGCTGGGTGTTATAGGCAACTAATGAATCATTGAACACTGCATAACAAACTAATGATGTATCATATGTTGGCTAATTGGACATAAGAAGAAGATAAAAGCTTACTAAACTTCAAAAAAAAAAAAAAAAAGGATCTCTTATCCCATGCAGTCTTGCCCAGGATCTGAATATACCAAGCACAGAGAGTGGCTCTGGTGATGATTGTGTGCACATGGATGTGTGTGCACGTGCCCATGCCCTTGTCCTTCCTTGCCGCTCATCACCTGTTGGTGAGAGGTCTCTAGGGCTCTGGAGAAAGTTAGTTGTTTCTGTACATCCATCTTAGTATTTCTTTTCAATACTAGAGTTGAGATTTTTTGAGATCAGTTTTTGATCCAAAATTATTTTTGTCTATGTCGAGGTGAGGGACTCATCCTGCTTTGCCTGATACTTTCCCAGAGCAAGCCCTGAAAAGTCCTCTGCCTGGGATTGCCTTCAGCCTTGGGCAGATGGGGACGGTTGGTCATCCCTGCTTTCAAGGACAAACCCAAGTTTTCTTTTTTCTTTCTTTCTTTCTGTGTGTGTGTGTGTGTGTGTGTGTGTGTATGTGCTTTGTTTCTTTATCAGTTACATGAGGGGAAAAAAGATAATATGATCTTCCTTTTTACATTTCCTCTTTGGGGGGGAGAATGATATAACTGAGAATATATATGCAATTTTAACCACATAGGAGTAATTTTTTTGGTAAATATAAGTTATTTTAGAATGATTTTTGGTTTTATAGAAAGGAGAAAAATCCAGTTCAACTTGATGATGAAGGAGGCAGGACCTTTTTACGCGTCCTCATTCATCTGATCATGCATGACTACCCTCCTTTGCTCTCAGGAGCCCTACAGCTACTGTTCAAGCACTTCAGCCAGAGAGCGGAAGTCTTACAGGCATTTAAACAGGTAGGACTGTATACTGGTGCCACAGCAGATGCTCAGAAAATATTGTTTATAACATTCCACCTGACTTCACAGTTGCAGAGTTCATGAGACTGTGTGTCTTCTCCTAGAGACATTTTCTATTTTTAAAGACAGATGTGGCCTTGTCTTAAGCCAAGACATGATCTTTTTTAGAAAGAGTTCCCCACGAAATGATTTTCAGTTAATATCTTTAACATAAATGACAGGCACAAAGATTTAGGAAGGCCCTGGGGCATAATACCATACTAAGAATTTTGTTGTCCCTGCTATTAT
The DNA here is from genome assembly GCF_922984935.1 of Meles meles. Classification (NCBI taxonomy): domain Eukaryota; kingdom Metazoa; phylum Chordata; class Mammalia; order Carnivora; family Mustelidae; genus Meles; species Meles meles. Next base: position 68,577,136 of record NC_060072.1, read on the forward strand.
TTCAACACCAGAATTTACTGATAAATTTGGATGGGACAAGCAGTAGTGCAGAAATATATATTTGGTGATTGAAAATGTGTAAATACCAAAGAAAGTAACTGTTTTGGATCTAATCTTTTCTTTGTCATCCGAATGACATCAATCTTGAGACTATTGGTGAATAATACCTAACTGCTTACATGTGTGTTTCACTATATTTATGGTATTTAATAAAGCGTTGATCTTCGTTAAGGATGTTTTTTAAGACTATATTAAAATATGAAATAATTGTAAGTCTACTTATACAAATAGATATAATTATGCATAATTTATATACATCATGTAATACATAAAAATTATAATAAAAGTTTATAACATGAAGTTTAGGCCATATCAGAATTTTCTTCCACTTATTTCTGTATTTCTACCTCTTTTCAGATAGAGTCTTGGGAGAAATTAACTTTAGCAGTGAAATTAAAGTTAAGGTATCTTTTCTTTTGAACTACTCTTTAGCACTTTGATAGTGTTCACTTTTTAAAAATATATAATTCTTTATAACATATGACTATATTAGATTGTGTTCACAGATATTTCCAGGTAAGTTTTCATGATCAATATACATCTAAACTATCCATAAATATTCTAGAAATATTAAACTTCAACTGAAACACATTTGTTAAAAGACTTGGGATTTTTTAACATCAGTAAAATAGGAATTAAGGAATTTCCATAAGTAAACTGAGGGTTCAAATTCTTCTGTTTCAAGGTGCAGTTGCTGGTGTCCAATCAAGATGTAGATAACTACAAGCAAATCAAGGCAGATCTAGACCAGCTTCGACTTACGGTGGAAAAATCTGAGTTATGGGTTGAGAAGAGCAGCAGCTATGAGAATGGAGAAATGGGTGAAAGTCAAGTAAAAGGTGGTGAAGAACCAATTGAGGTTTGTTTTCAAGATATATTTTGAAGTAATCCAAACAATATCTTCTAATCACAGGCCCATAGCCAAAATTATTCACAAAGAAAAATTTTGTTCTGAATAATGGAGCATACAATTTTCATTTGCCAAATGAATTAACTCCATAAGACTTTATTTTGGTTAATTCTTGTAGGTCTTGTAGGTCTTAAGCATAGACCGATAAAGAGGTGAGTTTTTGTTGTTATTATTCAATGTGACTATTTATTGCCAATCTATAAATTACTTCTTTCTTTACCGCTTACCTTTATACAGTACATAAAAATAGTTCAATGGGACAGTATGCTTTAATGACAGCATGAAAATACCAATGGTCTGTATTTACTCTAAAGAGTGGTAAGATGGTGATCCTAAGTCTTCTGTTGAATAGGTCTTAGTTTTTGGTGGGTTAATTAGTTGTTGTTTTCACATTTCACTAAATACTAAATAACCATTTAAAGTTTTTAAAGCCATGTTTTTGCGGTAATACTTGGCAAGCCCATGCCAACATCCTAATTGATAAGATATTGTTTCTTAAATTCCTGTCTTGTGTTTTATGTAGTTGTTTTTTAATCTGCAGGAATGTAGACTATTCAGAGAGGTTTTACCTACCCCAGCTTTTCTGTTTGCTAGAATACCCAAAATATTGTGTAGTGAAAGGTAAAGACAGAGTAGGAGATAATTTCAGTCCTCAAAATGTGGAAAAGTCCCAAAGGGAAGTTCATCTGGTGGGTTACTACTTCCTCCTTGTCTCAGGACTACTGACCACTAATCTGCATAAAATTTTTAACAATCTTTTAGTAATTTTTTCTGTGATTTTATAATGTAAGTTATTAGAATGTAGAATTCCTACTCCATATAAATTTGTTTCATGACCAACTCTTTTGTCGTTGTTGATAAAGAGTTCTTCTACAGCATATTTAAGAAATAAGAGGACATTTAACATTTAGGTAGTCCTTGCTACATGTCGTCTTGAGCAGACATTTTCATACATGGTATCTCTTTTTAAATGTTATGACAAACTTTGGAGAGAGTTAGAAAGATCACATGTCTAAGGATGAATCAACTGAAACTCAGAAAACCCAAGGATTTCATCCCTATCAAGTAGCTCTGTGTGACCCAACTTAGATTTTAACCCAGGTCTTTCTGAGGATAAGTTCCAGGCTCTTTAATGTATGAAGAAAATTTCTGATATAATATTTAAAGATGTTAAGAGATGTGTTATGCCTTTACAAAGCTGGAATACCTCTTTTGCAGATACATACTGTGCTCATCTTCTGGAGAATAAACACAATATTGCTTCCCTTTTTAGAACATTGCATTTTAAAAAATAAAAAATGACTCTAAACCATAGGAAAATGTTCTTTGTAAAAGTTTGCAAAAAAAGTCATGTAAGAGTACAGATGAGATGTTCCATGAAGGAATTTAGTCCCTCATCTGCAGTTTAAATTCCTAATCTCTGAACGAAGTGGAGAAAGAGCCTCTATCAGTGTATGTCCATGGTATCCCCGGAGCGGTTTAATAAGCGGTTAAATAATTTGTACTGATTAAAGAAAGAAGATGAATAAGTTGTTTGATTGTGACTACCTTCAAAACAAAACTGCATTCCACGTGGGTTATAAGTTTGTTTTTCTAAATACTTGAGGTGAATATAAGTCAATGAAGCTGGGATTTATTTACTCTTTGTTGAATACAGGATTTATCCATTCAGAAAATGGTAATGATTGTAGGTACTTGAACCAGGAAGTGATTTAATACAAGGCATTAAATTTTGGAAAGTCTGGAGGAGTACAGTTTGGAGGCTGCCACTGGACTGCTGACTTCAAGGTCAAACAGTCATAGGTACAATTCAGACGTCTAGAAGCTGCTTTGGCTGCTGCTGACGCTGCAGCTCTACTACCATTCACTCAGACCAGAAAAGCATGTGGCTGGATGATGGAACACTCACATCTCTCAGGATTTCCTTCTTAGCCCTTCCAGCCACGGGACGATGGCGTTGAACATATAGGGCATTAAGAGCATGGGTTTTGACATCAGATTCCTTAGAAGATGCCGCTAAGTATATGTGTGACTTTGGGTAACTTATTTTACTCCCCACCCCCTTTTAAAAAATATTCATTCAGTGGACATAATAATGGTACTTAGATCATGAGAATACTAGATCAGATGAGCAAAGTGAGCACATGGCATGTCGGTTAATACAACTTCAGTTGGAAAATATAAGCAACAAGGTAATATGTTATTTACCAACAAGTCAAGAAGTAAGGCTCCAGCTTTAATTAATTCATTTTCTCTGTGTGGTCACTATGGACCAATAGACTTAATTTTGAGACTGATCTTTTCATGGGTACATCATGGCAGCAACATCCTGGACATTACATCTATGTACAACAATGCCCAAAAGAATATCTATGCCTTTTTATGCATTTCTGAGTGTCCTGTATAGGAACAAGGAAACCTTTTCCAGGCATCTCTTAGCAGAATCTATCTCATGTCTCATTGTCCAAAGCAGGGCCATATGTTTACCTCTAAACCAATGGATTATAAGGTTAATTTAGCCTAAGTAAAGGATGACCCTCAAGCTCTAGAATACCTACCCCTGAATTACATGGGGAAAGGCTAGATAGTAGAACAAAACTGAAATCTGCTATCAAGGAAGAACAAAGAAAAGCTGTTGGTCAGCAACTGACAGTGTCTGCCGAATTCGGTAGTCAATGCCTGTTTGTTATTATTATTGGTTTTTATGCACAACACATTGCTCCATGATGGGTATGGAGTTACGAGATCTCAGAGTTAAAATATACTCATCGGGGTATGAAGTCCAATCCCTGTCTGATACTTATTTTCTCTTTAAATAGCTCACATGAGTGAGATGTTTCTCAAAACAGAACTTCTGTGATGGCAAATTTAGTAACTCTTGAGGTAGCACATTCTATTGAAATGAATACATAGCTTAAGAAATAGAATATTACTAGTAGGGAGTCCCTGGGATACCTCCCTGTATGCTGGATGAGACCGTTACTGAGTTTCTGTTCATTTCCTTGCTTTTTTTTTTTTTTCCTTCTTATTAAACCTCATGGGACTTTTTTTTTTTTTTTTAAAGATTGTTTATTTATTTGATAGACAGAGATCACAAGGAGGCAGAGAGGCAGGCAGAGAGAGGAAGGGAAGCAGGCTCCCAGCTGAGCAGAGAGCCCGATGCAGGGCTCGATCCCAGGACCCTGGATCATGACCTGAGCTGAAGGCAGAGGCTTTAACCCACTGAGCCACCCAGGCGCCCCCATTTCCTTGCCTTTCTTAACAGTTTTTGCCACACGGATTTGTATTTCTAAAACATGAAAAAAGAATGAAAAATATTTTATTTAGTCTGTCTTGGATATTTAAAAAACTTTTATTGACATGTAATGTATTATTTACCCCAAAGAGTACAGGTCTGTGAATCGTCAGACTTACATACTTCACAGCACTCACCATATCACATACCCTCCCCATATCCATAACCCAACCACCCTCTCCATACACCCCCTCCCCCCAGCAACCCTCAGTTTATTTTGTGAGATTAAGAGTCTCTTATGGTTTGTCTCCCTCCCGTCCCATCTTGTTTCATTTTTTCCTTCCTACCCCATAAACCCCCCACTCTGCCTCTCAAATTCCTCATATCAGGGAAATCATATGATAATTATCTTTCTCTGATTGACTTATTTCGCTCAGCATAATACCCTCTAGTTGTATCCACATCATTGAGAATGGCAAGATTTCATTTCTTTTGATGGCTGCATAGTATTCCATTATATATATATATATATATATATATATATATATATATATTCACACATCTTTTTTTTTTTTTTAAAGACTTTATTTATTTGACAGAGATCACAAGTAGGCAGAGAGAGAGAGGAAGGGAAGCAGGCTCCCCACTGAGTGGAGAGCCCGATGTGGGGCTCAATCTCAGGACTCTGAGATCATGACCTGAGCCAAAGGCAGAGGCTTTAACCCACTGAGCCACCCAGGCGCCCCCACACATCTTCTTTATCCATGCATCTGTTGATGGACATCTAGGTTCTTTCCATAGTTTGACTATTGTGGACATGGCTGCTATAAACATTCAGGTGCACACGCCCCTTTGGATCACTACATTTGTATCTTTAGGGCAAATACCCAGTAGTGCAATTACTGGGTTGTAGAGTAGCTCTATTATCAACTTTTTGAGGAACCCCCATGCTGTTTTCCAGAGTGGCTGTACCAGCTTGCATTCCCACCAACAGTATAAGAGGGTTTCCCTTTCTCCGCATCCTCACCAACATCTGTCATTTCCTAACTGATTAATTTTAGCCATTCTGACTGGTGTGAGTATCTCATTGTGGTTTTAATTTGTATTTCCCTGATACAGAGTGGTATTGAGTGCTTTTTCATGTGTCTCTTGGCCATCTGGATGTCTTCTTTGCAGAAATGTCTGTTCATGTCCTCTGCCCATTTCTCAATTGGATTATTTGTTCTTTGGGTGTTGAGTTTGATTAGTTCTTTATAGATTTTGGATACTAGCCCTTTATCTGATATGTCATTTGCAAGTATCTTCTCCCATTCTGTCAGTTGTCCTTTGGTTTTGCTGACTATTTCCTTTGCTGTGCAAAAGCTTTTGATCTTGATGAAGTCCCAAGAGTTCATTTTTGCCCTTGCTTCCCTTGCCTTTGGTGATGTTTCTAGGAAGAAGTTGCTGTGGCTGAGGTCGAAGAGGTTGCTGCCCATGTTCTCCTCAAGGATTTTGATGGATTTCTTTCTCACATTGAGGTCCTTCATCCATTTGGAGTCTATTTTTGTGTGTGGTGTAAGGAAATAGTCCAGTTTCATTCTTCTGCATGTGGCTGTCCAATTTTCCCAACACCATTTATTGAAGAGACTGTCTTTTTTCCATTGGACATTCTTTCCTGATTTGTCGAAGATTAGTTGACCATAGACCAATTAGTTGACCAAGAGTGGTTGACCATTAGTTAATCCATAGTTGAGGGTCTATTTCTGGGCTCTCTCTTCTGTTCCATTGATCTGTGTGTCTGTTTTTGTGCCAGTACAATACTGTATTGGTGATGACAACTTTTTTTTTTTTATTTGTTTATTTACAGCATAACAGTGTTCATTGTTTTGGCATCACACCCAGTGCTCCATGCAGTACGTGCCCTCCCTATTACCCACCACCTGGTTCCTCAACCTCCCACCCCCCCTCACCCCCCTGCCGCCCCTTCATAACCCTCTGGCTGTTTTTCAGAGTCCATAGTCTCTCATGGTTCATCTCCCCTTCCAGTTTCCCTCAACTCCCTCTCCTCTCCATCTCCCCATGTCCTCCATGTTATTTGTTATGCTCCACAAATAAGTGAGACCATATGATACTTGACTCTCTCTGCTTGACTTATTTCGCTCAGCATAATTTCTTCCAGTCCCGTCCATGTTGCTACAAAAGTTGGGTACTCGTCCTTTCTGATGGAGGCATAATACTCCATTGTGTATATGGACCACATCTTTCTTATCCATTCAGGTGATGACAACTTTTAATAGAGCTTAAAGTCTGGAATTGTGATGCCACCAACTTTGGCTTTCTTTTTCAACCTTCCTCTGGCTATTCGGGGTCTTTTCTGGTTCCATATAAATTTTAGGATTATTTGTTCTATCTCTTTGAAAAAAAATTGATGGTATTTTGATAGGGATTGCATTAAATATGTAGATTGCTTTAGGTAGTATAGACATTTTCACAATATTTGTTCTTCCAATCCATGAGCATGGAATGTTTTTCCATTTCTTTGTGTCTTCCTCAATTTCTTTCATGAATACTTTATAGTTTTCTGAGTACAGATTCTTTGCCTCTTGGGTTAGGTTTATTCCTCGGTATCTTATGGTTTTGGGTGCAATTGTGAATGGGATCGACTCCTTAATTTCTCTTTCTTCTGTCTTCTTGTTGGTGTATAGAAATGCAACTGACTTCTGTGCATTGATTTTATATCCTGACACTTTACTGCATTCCTGTACAAGTTCTAGCAGTTTTGGAGTGGATTCTTTTGGGTTTTCCACATAAAGTATCATATCATCTGCAAAGAGTGATAGTTTGACTTCTTCTTTGCCAATTTGGATGCCTTTAACTTCTTTTTGTTGTCTGATTGCTAAGGCTAGGACTTCTAGTACTATGTTGAATAGCAGTGGTGATAATGGACATCCCTGCTGTGTTCCTGACTTTAGGGAAAAGATCTCAGTTTTTCCCCATTGAGAATGATATTTGTGGTGGGTTTTTCATAGATGGCTTTGATGAAATTGAGGTATGTACCCTCTATCCCTGCACTTTGAAGAGTTTTGATTAAGAAAGGATGCTGTACTTTGTCAAATGCTTTTTCAGCATCTATTGTGAGTATCATATGGTTCTTGTTCTTTCTTTTATTAATGTATTGTATCACATTGATTGACTTGTGGTGTCTCAGATATATTTTTGCCCTCCCTCCTTGCTGATGTGTAGCTGCAACTCATACATTTTTTTCTAATATATATTGAAGAATGTGCCCTACACTTTATGCACATGTTTGTTTTTTTTTTAAAGATTTTATTTATTCATTTGACAGACAGAGATCACAAGGAGGCAGAGAGGCAGGCAGAGAGAGAGGAGGAAGAAGCAGGCTCTCTGCCGAGCAGAGAGCCCAATGTGGGGCTCGATCCCAGGACCCTGAGATCATGACCTGAGCAGAAGGCAGAGGCTTAAGCCACTGCGCCACCCAGGTGCCCCTGCACATGTTTATCTAGTTAACTGTTGGTGGTCATTTTCATTCTTTACAGTGCTAGTGTTTTTAAAGAAAATTTGCTACCAAAAGCAATGCTGCCTTAAAACCTTTTGTATGCCATCTGATGAACAAGTTTAAGAGACTCTTCAGGTTAAAGACTTAAATGGGAGACCTGAATATATAAAAGCTTAGAGGAAAACCCAGTAATTTCTTTGACATCACTGTAGCAACATTTTTTTTTCCTAGATATGTCTCCCAAGACAAGAGAAACAAAAGCAAAAATAAACTATTGGGACTACATCAAAATAAAAACTTTTACACAACAAAGGAACCCATCAACAAACAAAAAGGCAACCAACTGAATGGGAGAAGATATTTGTAAATGATATATCTGATAAGCAGTAAATATCCAAAATATATAAAGAACTTTATATAAAAACTACCTAATCCAGTTAAAAATGGACAGAGGACCTAAATAGACATTTTCCCAAAGAAGACATACAGATGACCTAACATGATGAGATGTTCAACATCACTCATCATCAGGAAAATCAAAACCACAATGAGATACCACCTTACATATGTCAGATTGCCTAAAAATAAAAAAGACAGGAAATAACAAGTGTTGGTAAGGATGTGAAGAAAAGGATATCTTTGTGTACTGTTGTGGCAATGTGAATTGGTAGAGACACTGTGGAAAACAATATGGAGTTTCCTTAAGAAATGAAAAATAAAAATACCATATGATCCAATAATTACACTTGTGGTCATTTACCCTTAGAAAATGAAAACACTTCAGAAAGGTATATGCTCCCCTAGTCTTATTGTACCATAATTTACAATAGCCATGATGTGGAAGCAACTTAAATGTCCATTGATAGATGAATAGATAAGGAAGATGTAATGTGTATGCACATGTGTGTGAGTGTGTGTGTATGTGTGCACACACAGCAATATTATGCAGCCATAAAAAAGAATGAGATCATGCCATTTGCAGCAGCATGGATGGATTTAGAGGATAATTTGCCACAGGAATTAAGTCAGACTGAGAAAGATGAATACCATATGATTTCACTCATGTGGAATTAATAAAAGTCAATGAATAAACAAACAAAAAGCAGAATCAGACCTATAAATAGAACAAGCTAATGGTTGCCAAAGAATAAGGTAGTGAGGATTGGGCAAATTAGATGAAGAGGGATAGGAGATACGGGTCTCCAGTTATGGAGTGAATAAGTCACAGGAATAAAAAGCACAGTATAGGGAACATAGTCAATGATAATGTAATAGTGTGGTGTGACAGATGGTAGCTACACTTGTTTCCGTGATGTATGGTACTTCTCCATAGAATTTGAATCACTGTGCTACATAATTAAAATGAATGTAACATTGTGTGTCAACTATCCTCAAATAAGAAAAGAGATTATTCAGGATATACATTTAGGTGTAAAAAATCTAGAATGTTTATTTTTACCAAATAAGGCTACTTGTTTTCTGAAGACCGAGTGACACACCCTCCAGTATTATATGAGAGTTCTGTAGCCCCATATCCTCATGATGGCTGACTTTCTCACTTTTCCATTTTTGATAACTGGGTGAATTGACGTATTTTCTCTGTTGTGATTTTGTGTGATTGCTCATGAGTTCGAGCATATTTTCATAGGCTTATTGGCCATTTCACTTCCTCTTCCATTTTAGATTAAGCTAAATCTTGTATGGACAAGTTAGCTAGGTCTTACCAATTCATGTTTATCTCCTCCTAAAATTAAAAATATTTTTGACTTCAAGTCATGGTGATGCTATAGTTCAAACTTGAATACAATCTTTTCATTTATTATTTCTTTTTTTTTTTTTCTTCTTGGTTGTATTGGTTAAAATTTCCAGTATGATGTTGAATAGATGTGGTATCCTTGTCTTGGTTCAGATTTTAAAGGGAATGATTTTAATATTTCACTATTGAATAGAGTGTTTATTTTCCATTTCTGTTTGTAGATACCCTTTATCAATTGTGGAAGTCCCCTCCTATTCCTACTTTGCTAATTTTTACCATGAATCGTTACTGACTTTACTTAAACACAGTTTATACATCTATCAAGATTATGTTATTTTTCTTTAATCTTTATCTGCTAATTTTTAAAAAGTTTTCATTTAAATTCAATTTAGTTAACATACAGTGTAATATTAGTTTCAACATCCATACATCACCCAGTGCTCATCCTTAGTCCCCATCATTTATTTCACCCATCCCCCCTTAATCTGCTAATGTTAATAACAAGAATCATAAATAGAGCTTCTACCATAGTAACCTTGCATTCTAAAATAAATTTATCTTGTTGATAATTTTTACATTGCTAGATACAGTTTGCTGATATTTTGTTTAGGATTTTACATCTATGTTGTCAGTGAGATTGGCCTGTAAATTTCCTTGTTATACTATTCCTGTCATATGTTGGTAACAAGGTTAGACTAACTTCAAAATAAAAATGAGTTGCAAGATCTTCCCCTTTCTTTGCATATGTTTAGATATGTATTCTGTGAATGTTTGACAGAATGAATCCGTGAATCTGCCTGGGCCTTGGATTTACTTTGAGGGAAGATTTTAACTACTGATACAATTTTTTTAATGGTTATAAATTCATTCAGACTTTCTGTTTTGAGTCAGTTGCTGTATATTTTTCTAGCCATATGCTTTAGTTTTCAAAATTATTGGCGTACATTTGTTCATGTTCTTTCATTATCTTTTAAAATTTCTGCTCTCTGTAGCTTCAGGGCCCCCCATCTCCCTTTTTAAAGATTTAATTATGTATTTTAGTGGGTGAGGGGCTGAGTGAGAGAGAGTCCCAAGCAGACTCCACTCTGAGTGCAAAGCCCAGCTTGGGGCTGGATCCCACCACACTGAGATCATGACCTGAGCCGAAGCCAAGAGTCAGACACTTAACTGACTACACCACCCAGGTGCCCTGAGACCTCTTTCTTATTCTTGATACTGTTTACTTGTGTTAACTTTCTTATTTTGACCCTTTAGCTTTCACTGTTTGTGTTGAATACTTCTGTGGGTTTTGACAAATGTGTAATGTCATGCATGTATCATCTTATCAGCATTGCCCATATTTTATTCATGCTTTTTAATGAATCTATTTTTGACTTTGGTGAGCTTCTGGGTTTATTTTATTATATTTATTCTACTGTAACCTTTTACGTTGACATGCTTTTCAGACTTTTAAAAACTTTAATGGTATAATTTCCTTCTAAGGAATTGTGTTCCACAAATTTTGACATGCCTTTTATATTATTGTACAATATTGGATATTTTAAAATTTCCATTATGATTTCATCCTTCTCCCAGAATTACTTGGAAGTGAATTCTTAAATTTCCAAATGTCTAGACAAAATTTATCCCTTTTTGTTATTGAAGTCTTAATTAATTAACTTGTGGCAAGAGAATGTGGTTATGATGCCATCAGTTCTCCAAAATTTGTTGAGACTTGCTTTTTGGCTTCTTAAATAGCATCAGATTTTGTAAATGTTTTATGTGGACTTGAGGAGAATGCGAACAGGTATAAGGTTCCTTATATATGGCTAGTAAGTCAATCTTCTTGTGTTTGAATCACTTATCTACTTACTAATATTTTTGTTTTCTTGATGTATCAATAGCTGAGAGAGGGATTTGTTGACATTTTCCACTACAATGGTAGGTTTATACATTTTCCCCTGTAGTTTTATGAATTTTTACTTTATATGTTCTAAGGCTATTTTTGTTAGTTTGCTTTTCTTGCACGTGGGTTTTTTTCTCTTTCTTTTTTTCCTTTTTTGGGGGGCATAGTTGACACGTTTTTTGGCTACTTTATTTGACGCCTCTAAATTTAAAATTATTTTTTTACTGGGAGCAAAAACTTATCAGTTGAAAAGTATTTTCTCCCACTTCTGATGGTAATATTTCATGTCTTCAGGCTTCTGTGGCTGCTATTGAGAAGTTTGCTGTGTGTGGCATAGTGGTGCTTTAAATTCTGAAACTCATTGTTTGGTAAACTTTATTATTGGAAAATATAAGGAATATATATGGAAATATATGGAAAATATAAAAAGGAAATTAACAGATATTAAGAATATCTTTTGCTGAATTTGAGTAATTTCTTTAGACTCATATGTGTCTCCCTTAAATTTGTCTTATCTGCAGTTTACCTTCTGACTTTTTAATTTCAGTCGTTATATTTTTTCATACCTGCAATTTGATTTTTAAAACAGTCTTTCTGGTGATTTTTTTGATCACCTTTTGTTGCTTGCCAATTTTTGTAATTCCATATGGCTCTTGTACAGACTGTGTATAATAATGCCAGAATCAGAAGTACTTGGGAATTCTTTATGAATTCTCACATTGCTGATGCCTTAAATATTTGATATCTTTGATTATGAGCTCATACCTTTTTTAATAGACTTTATTTTTAGAGAAAAATTGTACACCGAGTGCAACAAACTCCTCTATACTCTCCCCAATATTATCAACATCTTGCATTAATGCGGTGCATTTGTTACAATCGATGAGCCAGTATTGATACATGACTATTAACTAAAGTCCATAATTTACTTTAGGTTTCATTATTTGTGTTGTACAATTCTGTGGGTTTTGTATTATTCACATACAGTACCATGCAGCATAGTTTCACTGCCCTAAGAATCCTCTGTGCTCCATCTCTGTGTCCTTCCCTTGTCAACCCCGAGTCCGGGCAACTGTTAGTCTTTTTACTGTCTCTATAGCTTTGCCTTCTCCAGATTGTTGTATGCTTTCATGTTTATATAAATTTTGCAGACTGGCTTCTTTCATTTTGCAATACACATTTTAGGTTCTTGTGTATCCTTTTGTAACTTGCTAACTCCTTTCTTTTTATCACCCCATTGTTAGATGTACAATAGTTTACCCATTCACTTGCTGAAGGACATCTTCGTTGCTTCCAGTTTGGGCCCATTATGAATAATGCTGCTATAAATATTCAACTGTTGGTTTTGGACTCTTATGTTTTTTGACTTAGGACATGGGGTTGAAATTGGGCATGTTTTCCTTTCTGAGTATTTGTGATGACCTTGGCCTATTGCCAGGGGTCACTGCTAGCCTAAGATCATGATGCTTTCTTCTCCTCTGTCTGAAGGCAGGAGTCTCAGGTTTAGGTTTAGCTCCCTGAATTTGACACTAGATTAGAACAGACCATCTCTGAGTTGCCAGTACTGGCATTTAGCTTCAGAAAACCTTATCATGTTGCCTTGAAGCTTAGGGTTCTGATTTGGTTTCAACTTACTTTTTTTTTTTTTTTTTTTAAGATGGAAGATGGGGTTTTGGAGTCCTCCTTTGTTTTCTGTGAGCCCAGAAATGTACTTAAGAGAGGTTCTTTATCTAGGATATAACTGTTTTGTCATAGGAGGACAATTTGCACTTTTAAGTTTGCCACTCTTTGCAGGGGTCTATGGGAATGTGTTTACTTAGATATTTACTAATTAAAAAAAGTATTATGAACTTAGATTCTTTGTAACTTTATATTTGTAATTCCTCTGAGCATTATGTTTAATCCAGAGAAAATTTCACTTGCTTCTCTGAAGCACTTTGGGTTGCTATATATTTTTTGTAACCGTATTAAACAATGTTTTTGGCTTGGGACTTTCGAGGCCCCTTTATTAGTGGGAATTCTAGTCCCAAATCTTAAGTGAAAGTGGTCTTGTCCTATGGGCACTCAGGAGAATTCTTCTCCCTTTTTTGGCTTTGACCTAGCTAAGGCTAAGCTGGGTAGCCCTTTGTTCTTCTGTGGGCCACATCTTTTTCTGGGCGTCTCCTCTAAGGATTCCTGGGTCTCGGTCAGAGTCTCTAATCAGCACTCTGTCTTGCTTGGGATATAGGCTTTGTTTCCTTTCCATTGTGTGTGTGTGGGACATATTCAGACTCAGTATCCATGTTATCAGATATGGATGGATGCCCTCCATGTTGGCCCTGCTTGAATCTAGTGATTGACTACTGCTTGGAAATTTTGGTGAATCTTGGTGAATCTTTCTATGTTTCTGGCCTCTGTTTACTTCTTTTTCTTTACCAAAAAAGGATTTTTTTAAACTAAGAAGGAACATTTGAAAGATTTTATCTATCACTCTTAGATGCTATATACTTGGAGGGGTTTCTCTGCAATTCAATTTTGTCATATTTTACAGTTCTTAAGTTTTCTTTAAACTCTTAGAAACTTGGGGCACCTGGGTGGTTCAGTTGGTTAAGCGTCTGCCTTTGGTTCAGGTGATGATCCCAGGGCCCTGGGATTGAGTCCTGCATTGGGCTCCTTCCTCAGTGGGGAGTCTGTTTCTCTTTCTGCCCCCACCCACTGCTCTTTCATTCTCTCTCTCTCTCTGGCAAAAATAAATAAATAAAATCTTAAAAAGAATAAACTCTTAGGGACTCTTCCTTATTTTAAGCCCATATATTTATCCTTTTAATGTCTGTTTACTAATGCTAGGTTTGAGGCAATGTAGACCATAGCTAAACCGCCTCTATTTGATTGCTATGTGTCTCTCTAGAGCAAAATCCTTCTTTTCAACATTCTGCGTAAAGCACGTTTTGGTTCCTTTACCACCACGCCTATGTAGGGCTTTGTTACACACCTGAACTTCCCACTTCCTTTCCTATTCCCTTTTGATACCTGTAATCAGATCTAATGTTCAAATATGGCTCCTGCCCTCAAAGAATGAACATGTAGAAAACAATATGCCAGAATGTCTAATGAAATACTGAGTTGTGGTGAGACGAGGGAGGAGTCGGTGTGGGCTGGAGCACTTGGAGAAGTCTTCACCATTCTGAAGGGTCAGGAGGATTTAGTTAGCTAATCTATTCAAGAGTAATAAAAAGAGAATTGGAGTTCAGCAAGAAGACGTGATTTGTATTTGAAGTATCTGGAAATTGCGAGCCTCTGACAATTCTTGGGTTGGGAGGTGAGTATACTGTCTTAGAAAATATAGTCTGGCAGAGCAAGAGATTAAAGTTGGGGACCAATTAGGGGCCTCTTGCTTAAACGGAGGTGTGAGGTTATGCATGCATAAACCAGGGTGGCAGCCGTAGAAATATACACAAATGGGTAGATTGGGAGGCCAGGAGAATGGTACACTTATAATAGCTTAATATAAAGAGAAAAAAGTGAGAAGCTACAAAGTTGCTAACTTGTACATGGCCAAGTAATCTACGGTTTGCAATGAACCAACTGCCATAGATAGTGACAATGTATTGTAAACAGGATGAAAGCTGTCACAATGTCAATGGCAACAGCCAGTAGCGGGCAGCAGCACTCTAGCAGGCCAGTGCAGATAATAATCCTTTGTTGCTTAGGAAATGTTTACAAAGGCTCTAAACACAGAGTAATTAGCATTGTTTTAAAACAGATCATAATGGTCTAACTTTGTGCCCGCTTAGATATCAGAAGACCAGATAACATTAATGTGATTTTTAAAAATGTGACTCTTCATCTTAGTATTAAAAATTTTTTTTTAACATAAAGTTTTTGTTTTGTTTTGTTTCCTCAGTGGTCTGTTCTCTTTATTATGGGCATAAATGGGAATAGACAATCTGTTTACTAAGACTAACAATCTCACCATATGATCCAAAATTATCCTATCACTATAGTTGATCATATATATGTATATATATATACACATATGTGTGTATGTATGGAGGAGGATAGGATGGATTTGGTCATCTGGTAAGTCCATTGCTTCCCTAGCATCTATGAGCCTTACTACCTGTTGTATATGATATTTTCTTTTATTAAACTTACCTTCCAGGGCATTAAAAAACCTATACCACCCTTGTTGAAACATTAAAAGCTGGAGTATAACAAGTTGACAATATCTGTGGTATTATTAATTCATCACATTCAAATAGGTGTTGAATTTAACTATAGGAAGGAAGGATTAACTCAGAAAATCATATCTGAATGGGCTAAGTCAGGATTGCCCTGCATGTTCATCCACATCTTCATTAAGGGCTGAGAAGCAGGTCACTTGGGCATCATCGCACTCCTAAGAGAAGTTCCCGCTCATGTTATTTATTTTGGTTGTTAATTTTTCTTCACAACAATGGTGCTTCTGTATCGGTAGGTCTATATCTCTATATTTATTTACCCATCTGTATTTACCTGCTTCTTATTAAAAAAAACTTACTGAAGGGGCTCCTGGGTGGCTCAGTGTGTTAAGCCTCTGCCTTCGGCTCAGGTCATGATATCAGGGTCCTGGGATCGAGCCCTGTATCGGGCTTTCTGCTCAGTGGGGAGCCTGCTTCCCCCTCCCTCTCTGCCTGCCTCCCTGCCTACTTGTGATCTCTCTCTCTGTCAAATAAATAAATAAACAAATAATCTTTTTTAAAAAAACTTCCTGAATGTGTCACTGATCTAGAGTCTAATGTTTGAACTGTCTTATCTAGTTTTTACCTCAGGGACTATTTTTATTTATTTTTTCATTTTCAGAGTTTCTGCTTGGTTCTTTTTCACATGCATGCATTCTAGATTCATATCTGCCCCCTCAGCTTCATTCGTTGTTGTTGTTGGTGGTGGTGGTGTTGTTTTCATGGATTTGCAATGTAAGGAACAGAATTAACTGAAAATTGTCCCTGGGGGCTCACTCTCGGTTGTGCAGATAGTAAGTTGGCTGGACTGTCTGTGGGGGTCAGCATGGGGAGTGTGGGAGGCAGTGTCTTCTCTTCTGGGAGGCTGTACACCAGGTTGGCTTCTGATGGGATCTGTGGCTTCCAGTTGTCAGCAGGAGCTGTCCAATTTCTGTGGGCTCCCTAGGTGTGTCCTTAATAAATTCCTATAAATGATGGGCACCTGAATCCACAGCCTAGTGCCCAAGAAGTGTGTGTGTACCTTTGTTGGTAGGTTGTTCTCACACTTTCCCCATCAGAAGTGACTACAAGTTGGGGATAGGAGAAATTACTCAGAAATCTAGACCCATACCGGTGTTTGGCAGAGCACCCAGCACCTACTGTGGAAGGATGGAAGGATGGGGGGAACACTTGCCTTCTCTTGCTGGTGCTTGGCTTGTAGTTTCTGCCTTTTCCAATGAATCTATCCTTGATCTATGCTAAGTGGTGCTGTGGAGTCAGCCTGAGCGTGTGGCAACCACAGAGAGAGCCACGTGGCTTAAGAGACGTTATTCCTCACTTTATCTTTGTGATTATTTTAAACAAACTTGTAAGTCCTTGAAGATTTCTTGACTGTTTGCATTTCACTGGGAATGACATACTCTCATTATTGAGGTTTCTTGTTGTCTTAGCATTAACTTTCCTCATAGGCATTTGGATTTTCTGCAGATTTATCTTGGTGAGAGAATGAATTTAATCCCTTCCTTTCTTCTCTCCCTCCATTTCTTTGCTGCCCTCCTCTCCATTGCTTTTTCTCTATTTCTCTCAAGATGCACCTTCCTTGTATCATGATTTTTGTTACCTCAATATGCTATTATTCTTTTAAAAATGTTTTCCTTTTTTTTTTTAATTTTTGAGAAAGAGAGTGCAAGGGCAGGGAGGAAGGGACAGAGAGAGAGAATCTTAAGCAGGTTCCATGCCCAGCATGGAGCCTGACATGGGCTCCACCCCATGACCCTGAGATCATGACCTGAGCCAAAATCAAGAGTTGGACACTTACGACTGAGCCACCCAGGCACCCCATGCTCTTATTCTTTAAAAGCAAAAACTGGTTTCCACTCTGCCCACCAATTCTGATCTTTTTCCTTTGATAAAGCAAGCAAGCAAGAAGGCAGATCCTCTAGAATGATATCTGCAAAGAAAACTGCTTTTCTAAGTGTTAGTACTTTGATTCTGCACAGCAAGGAAAATTTTGTTTCTTTAGCAAAACTTATGATTGACTAACTCTTGACAAAAGCAACTGGTAGAATGTCTAAGATTCATGGCTTGGTTTTGATGGAATCCATATGCTTTAGGCAGAACCTTCATACATGACCTGATCAATGAGAAACACTGTGGTCATTGCATGAAAAATTTTTATCCGTTAATTTTGGCGCATGCTTTCCTGAATTTTTCTTTTCCAAAATTTATTTTCTTATCTCCATTTAAAATTTTTTTTTGCCCCAGACTTCATTGTTTATTTATATCATTTGTTTATAGAATGTCACATATCCCTGTCCTTTGCCTCTGAGCGAATGCTGCAAGAGGTGATTGCTGTAGATGAGTGTCACAAAAATAAGTCCTTTCACAAGACATACTTCTGAAAACTAATTTTTGGTGTTGAGCCAAATTCTACTTTTACACATCCTCATTCTATGTGGTTGTCATGCAAACTCTTAAATGTAATGCTTGTATCTCCTGAATTTGTTTCTTTAAATTACTTCCACTATAATAATCTTTTCCCTTCTTGTCCTTTGGGCTTCCGTTTAAAATTAATGCTGTTTTAGTATAAACCTAGTATTTCTCTTCTTGTTTTCAAGAACAGTTACTGTCTCACTAAATTTTTTTTTTTTTTTTTCACTTTGCCATTTGTTCTCAACCTAATGTAAATTGTTAGTGAGGATTCTAAGTTCCTATCATGGTTTCTTTTCCTCAGCAGGAGGCTTGTAAGAAAATTCTAGAAGTTGATTCAGTTACATCAGAGTGTGCAGATATTGTTAGACCAGGCGTCAACGTTTCTGTAGTGATTGCTTGCTAAAGAGGGAGCACCAGAAAGAAGGTGCTGATGGCTTTCTCTTCCATTTTGTATGGACCGCCCCCTTCTCACAGCTGTCTCAGAGAGTGTTGTGATATGATTTTGAGTGGGGAAGCTTCTTTCACCTAACATGTTGGGTAGCGGACATAGTCTCTAAGGGCTCTATTATATTGCTGTTTTCATTTCCTGTATGGTGCTTTGTTATTTTGTGTCACCCTGCTGACTAGAGGCTTGCCTATCCTTTCTATGTTTTATATAATACTGGTGAGGATTACGTAAAAATATTATATAAATAAAGTATTATAAAAAGTATTAGACATTGCTGTACTATAATGGGTTCCTTTTGCATTTTTTATGAAAACAACTATGAGTTTACATCGAACATACCCATCATCAATATATTTCTGTTTTCCTAGTATCCCTCTAATTCAATCTAGTGACACATACCCTTTTTTGGTGCCTTATTTATCAGCGATATAGATGGCTGAGAAGATTTTGGATGTTTTCTAGGACATCCGATTAAACATCATCAAATACTAATTAAAATGATGTCAAGTGAGTCAGAAAATACCAATATTGTATTGTATTGTCTTGGGACAAAGGGAAAGGAAAATGGGTTTAGGATCAGGTTAAGAATATGTTTTTACCCTCCAGAAGGGAAACTATTTGGGCTTGAGCTGAGGGAAGTGTGAGGGAAGTTAATCGCTGGTAATGGTGGACACCTCTTCTGCACAGTGTGGATCTTGGGCCAAGTCTTCAAGCAGCCTTAGATGCCATCTGGGAAACAGAAACTGTCAACCGTCACCCTGTAGTTGTCCAAATTACCTTTATGTGCAAGGTCAGATAAGTAGATTTAGGGTGATTTTAGGGGTCTGCGACCCTTTAAGTATTTTCCTGCATGACTGGGATGTGATGTTACTCTTTGATGGGAGAGAGAAAAATATATATCATTCCACAGTGAGGTTATCATTCATTTGTCTGAAGGAGGTGACATTTGTCATGAAGAGCTTCAACTAAATTATAATCTGGTTGGGGAATCAAATATAAAAGACTGATTATTGGATTTTCTTCCATGTTTTGGAAGAAGGTGGGAAGGGGAAAGGAAGGGATTTGACATCCGAAGTTGGGAGAATGGTGGTTAGTAAGTGATGCCACTGAGTTAAATAATGGTTACAGGAAAAGGCAAGGGACAGAGATGGAGAGCAGAATGCCTTGCAGACTCGCTGACTTGACAACATTGCTGAGGAAGGACATCTTTTAACTTCAGTGGGGTGGGGACAAAGAAGACATGCACTGAGCTATTTTAATCATGCAGCTGTGGATTCAGGCAGTTCTACATCCTGGGATTTAGAAAGTCTTTTTTTTCTTCTTCTTCTTCTTTTTTTTTTTTTTGGGGAAACAAAATTCATTTTATTTATTTTTTCAGCGTAACAGTATTCATTGTTTTTGCACAACACCCAGTGCTCCATGCAAAACGTGCCCTCCCTATTACCCACCACCTGTTCCCCCAACCTCCCACCCCTGACCCTTCAAAACCCTCAGGTTGTTTTTCAGAGTCCATAGTCTCTTATGGTTCGCCTCCCCTTCCAATTTTTTTTTTTATAAACATATAATGTATTTTTATCCCCAGGGGTACAGGTCTGTGAATCGCCAGGTTTACACACTTCACAGCACTCACCATAGCACATACCCTCCCCAATGTCCATAACCCCCTCCCCCTCTCCCAACCCCACCTCCCCCCAGCAACCCCCAGTTTGTTTTGTGAGATTAAGAGTCATTTATGGTTTGTCTCCCTCCCAAGCAACATGGGGGGTTAGGGGGATAGGAGAAGAATAAATTCTTCTTCTTTTAATAAGCATGATGACCCTTGTCGAAATTAAGGAGCCAGATTCCCATTAATTGGTGCCAATATTTAGTTCATCATATAGCTCATACAATATCACTTCCCTATATGATTTTTGCTATTGCTATAAATGTTTGCTTGACTGACTCAAAGTAAATTTGGGGTAGCTATATTTAGAACCGGTATTTGTTTAGGTATTCACTCTTTGAGTCTCTGCCTAGAACTCTGCTACCCATCCAATTTCTAGACTCTTCTAGAAATATCTAGACCCTTCTAGACTATTCTTGCCATATGGTTTCTGAACCTACTGGTTTATGTCACAGTAGATGCTATGCAATTAAAAATCTAGCTGCCTCTATGAAATCACTGAACTAAGTGGTTTCCCATATTCCATTAGAAGTAATAAGTTCAAATTCTTCCAGATGACAGGAAATAATTATAATAAAGTGCAAATACTTTTGGAGTGCCATATTTATTATTCATCACAGTTGTCAAAAGGATAATTCAGGTGTATCCTACTACATGCATGGCACCATTCTCAGTGTTATGCATTTTTTTTAAAGATTTTTTATTTATTTATCTGACAGAGAGATCACAAGTAGGCAGAGAGGCAGGCAGAGAGAGAGGGGGAAGCAGGCTCCCCACCGAGGAGAGAGCCTGATGTGGGGCTCGATCCCAGGACCCTGAGATCATGACCTGAGCTGAAGGCAGAGGCTTTAACCCACTGAGCCACCCAGGCGCGCCAGTGTTATGCATTTTTAAAAAGATTTATTTATTTATTTACTTGATAGACAGAGATCACAAGTAGGCAGAGAGGCAGGCAGAGAGAGAGAGGGGGAAGCAGGCTCCCCACCAAGCAGAGAGCCCAATGTGGGGCTTGATCCCAGGACCCTGAGATCATGACCTGAGCTGAAGGCAGAGGCTTTAACCCACTGAGCAACCCAGGCGCCACAGTGTTATGCATTTTTTTCTGAGTCTACTCAGCTCTAGAATTTTGCATAAGTTATACTTTTGCATTTTGTTCCTTACTAATATTTTGACATTAAAATGAAGGCAGGGCTTTGTAGATTTGGCCACTGACCTAAGATCAAAGTTACATAGAATATAAAAAAATATAGTCAATTTCTGCCTTTTCTGGAGGAAAGCTTTTGGAATACCTTTAATTAGAGTATTTTGGCATCAAAATAAGAAAATGAAACCTAACTGTAATTGCATAGTTTACATTTTTCTTAAATTCCCCTGATCTGCTTTGGAATCATCCAGATGTTCTGTGGGTTAATATTTTTGTTCCGTTTAATTACATTGAATTTTTTTCTGAAATTGAATGGGGCGGCTTATTGAATTCTCCAGTGCTGCCTCCTTTTGTTGACTCCTGGCAATATTAAATTAAAATAATTATTCTTCATAATTCCCATACTTATGGAATTTAGCATTGTCTGTATCTTCCCCTGGGCTGACCTAGAGAGTATAGCTTTTTGTAATGTAGTACATTTTGCCCGAGATGACTTTTCTTAAAGCAAGACAGTTGCTTTTTCTTCAGGTCATTGTTTGAAAAATAGGCTTAAATATATCTGCCAAAGCTTTGTCTGTGTTTTCAACAGATTTTTTTTAAAGGTGACATATATCAAGAAACATCTCCTTTCCATTGTAGGAGCTTTGTCAATCTTTAGACTTGGTCATATCTTAATCCTGGTTTGTAGTACAAACTTGGTTTTCTTTAATATTTCTTTTCTTCCAGAAAAAAAATGAACGTGGCCTTTTTAAATTTCAACCGCCACCTTTGTGATCAGAAAAAGGAAATTTTATTATGTTTCTAGCTTTTGCAATTTCTACTTCTCATCAATAATTTTTGTCATCACATGGAAACCCTGTTTGTCTCATTTTCCGACCCGCTGTCTTTTTCCATCTAAATAGTTTCCATTCGTATCAGCACTTGGGCTCCTTCCTCTACTGCACTGGCTTCTGTTAGATATGTAGCTTACACTTTCTTCTACAACTTTTTTTTTTTTTTTTTTTTTTAGGATGTGACAAGTAATACCTTTTTTTTTTTAAAAATTTCTTTTCAGCACAACAGTATTCATTGTTTTTGCACCACACCCAGTGCTCCATGCAATACGTGCCCTCCCTAATACCCACCACCTGGTTCCCCCAACCTCCCACCCCCCGCCCCTTCAAAACCCTCAGGTTGTTTTTCAGAGTCCATAGTCTCTGATGGTTCACCTCCCCTTCCAGTTTCCCTCAACTCCCTTCTCTCCATCTCCCCATGTCCTCCATGTTATTTGTTATGCTCCACAAATAAGTGAAACCATATGATACTTGACTCTCTCTGCTTGACTTATTTCACTCAGCATAATCTCTTCCAGTCCTGTCCATGTTGCTACAAAAGTTGGGTATTCATCCTTTCTGATGGAGGCATAATACTCCATCGTGTATATGTACCACATCTTCCTTATCCATTCGTCCGTTGAAGGGCATCTTGGTTCTTTCCACAGTTTGGCGACCGTGGCCATTGCTGCTATAAACATTGGGGTACAGATGGCCCTTCTTTTCACTACATCTGTAACTTTGGGGTAAATACCCAGTAGTGCAATTGCAGGGTCATAGGGAAGCTCTATTTTTAATTTCTTGAGGAATCTCCACACTGTTCTCCAAAGTGGCTGCACCAACTTGCATTCCCACCAACAGTGTAAGAGGGTTCCCCTTTCTCCACATCCTCTCCAACACATGTTGTTTCCTGTCTTGTTAATTTTGGCCATTCTAACTGGTGTAAGGTGGCATCTCAATGTGGTTTTGATTTGAATCTTCCTGATGGCTAGTGATGATGAACATTTTTTCCTGTGTCTGATAGCCATTTGTATGTCTTCATTGGAGAAGTGTCTGTTCATATCTTCTGCCCATTTTTTGACATGATTATCTGTTTTGTGTGTGTTGAGTTTGAGGAGTTCTTTATAGATCCTGGATATCAACCTTTTGTCTGTACTGTCATTTGCAAATATCTTCTCCCATTCTGTGGGTTGCCTCTTTATTTTGTTGACTGTTTCCTTTGCTGTGCAGAAGCTTTTGATCTTGAAGAAGTCCCAAAAGTTCATTTTTGCTTTTGTTTCCTTGGCCTTTGGAGACGTATCTTGAAAGAAGTTGCTGTGGCTAATATCGAAGAGGTTACTGCCTATGTTCTCCTCTAGGATTCTGATGGATACTTGTCTCACGTTGAGGTCTTTTATCCATTTTGAGTTTATCTTTGTGTACAGTGTAAGAGAATGGTTGAGTTTCATTCTTCTACATATAGCTGTCCAGTTTCCCCAGCACCATTTATTGAAGAGACTGTCTTTTTTTACCGTATATTTTTTCCTGCTTTGTCAAAGATTATTTGACCATAGAGTTGAGGGTCCATATCTGGGCTTTCTACTCTGTTCCACTGGTCTATGTGTCTGTTTTTATGCCAGTACCATGCTGTCTTGGTGATCACAGCTTTGCAGTAAAGCTTCAAATCAGGTAACGTGATGCCCTCAGTTTTGTTTTTGTTTTTCAACATTTCCTTAGCAATTCGGGGTCTCTTCTGATTCCATACAAATTTTAGGATTATTTGCTCCAGCTCTTTGAAAAATACCAGTGGAATTTTTTTTTTTTTTTATTCTTCTCCTATCCCCCTACCCCCCCATGTTGCTTCTCCATGTCCTCATATCAGGGAGATCATATGATAGTTGTCTTTCTCCAATTGACTTATTTCACTAAGCATGATACGCTCTAGTTCCATCCATGTCGTCGCAAATAGCATGATTTCATTTCTTTTGATGGCTGCATAGTACCCGAATGTTTATAGCAGCAATGTCTACAGTAGCCAAACTATGGAAAGAACCTAGATGTCCATCAACAGATGAATGGATAAAGAAGATGTGGTATATATACCGGTGGAATTTTGATTGGAATGGCATTAAAAGTATAGATTGCTCTAGGCAGTATAGACATTTTAACAATGTTTATTCTTCCGATACAAGAGCATGGAACGGTCTTCCATCTTTTTGTGTCTTCTTCCATTTCTTTCATGAGTGTTCTGTAGTTCCTCGAGTACAGATCCTTTACCTCTTTGGTTAGGTTTATTCCCAGGTATCTTATGGTTCTTGGTGCTATAGTAAATGGAATTGATTCTCTAATTTCCCTTTCTGTATTTTCATTGTTAGTGTATAAGAAAGCCACTGTTTTTTGTACATTGACTTTGTATCTTACCATGTTACTGAATTGCTGTATGAATTCTAGTAGTTTGGGGGTGGAGTCTTTTGGGTTTTCCATATAAAGAATCATGTCATCTGCAAAGCGAGTTTGAGTTCTTCATTGCCAATTTGGATACCTTTTATTTCTCTTTGTTGTCTGATTGCTGTTGCTAGGACTTCTAATACTATGTTGAACAAGAGTGGTGAGAGTGGGCATCCTTGTCATGTTCCTGATCTCAACAGGAAGGCTGCAAGCTTTTCCCATTGAGGATGATATTTGCTGTGGGTCTTTCATAGTTAGATTTTATGAGGTTCAGGAATGTTCCCTCTATCCCTATACTTTGAAGCGTTTTCATCAGGAACGGATGCTGGATTTTGTCAAATGCTTTTTCTGCATCAATTGAGAGGACCATGTGGTTCTTCTCTCTTCTCTTATTGATTTGTTCTATCACATTGATTGATTTGCGAATGTTGAACTATCCTTATAACCCAGGGATGAATCCCACCTGGTCATGGTGGATAATCTTTTTAATGTGCTGTTGGGTCGTGTTCACTAGGATCTTGTTGAGAATCTTAGTATCCATATTCATCAGTGATACTGGTCTGAAATTCTCCTTTTTTGTAGGGTCTTTGCCTGGTTTGCGGTTCAGGGTAATGCTGGCTTCATAAAAAGAGTCTGGTAGTTTTCCTTCTGCTTCAATTTTTTGAAATAGCTTCAGGAGAATAGGTGTTATTTCTTCTTTGAAAGTTTGGTAGAATTCCCCAGGGAATCCGTCAGGTCCTGGGCTCTTGTTTTTTGGGAGGTTTTTGATCACTGCTTCAATCTCGTTACTAGATATCGGTCTATTCAGGTTGTCAATTTCTTCCTGGTTCAATTTTGGGAGTTTGTAGTTTTCCAGGAATGCATCCATTTCATCTAGGTTGCTTAGCTTATTGACATATAACTGTCATATATCATATTATATATGATGATAACTTCTGATGATTGCTTCTACTTCCTTTGTGTTAGTTGTGATCTCTCCCTTTTCATTCACAATTTTATTAATTTGGGCTTTCTCTCTTTTCTTTTGGATTACTGTGGCCAATGGTTTATCTATCTTATTGATTCTTTCAACTTTTTAGGATTCACTTAGTGTTTGTTGTCTCACAGTCTCTCGCATGCCTTTTTCTCTTTTATTTACCTGCTGTGGAGGTTGGACTGTTCTCCTTTCCTAGCAAATGCTAGGATGGATAGATGACACAACCCTGGACTCCCATAGTAACATTAGGAATGTTTTCAGCATTCATGGTCTTTACTTTTCACAGTTCCATTTCTGTTGAGTGAAAGAGACAAGGTGGTCAGAATGACAGTAATTTTGAAGACTATCAATGGCAGTATAAAATAAAGAGAGCGGGGCTTAAGGAAAATGATAGCGAACTACAGAATCAGATGCTAAGGGAAGTTTTGGTGATTATGAATCATTGGCACATAAATCATTTTTAATACACTGTGGTACAGAGTATTCTTTTGAGAAATCTAGTGGGCCCATAAGCTGAGATGCATGACTCCTTCCAAGGATGGGCAATATCACTGAAAAATGCTTGGTTAACCTCAACTTAGCCATATTTTTAAAGAGGAGAAAGAATCAGTAGACAGCAGAAACTACTCATGCATAGGAAACAGAGATGAAGCAGGGAGAGGAGGCAAGGGAGGTGGAATTTGAAAAATCCATTAATCAAACGTGTTTTGTTTTGTTTTTTTTCCCTCTGAAACACAGCAGGGGAGGTAAGTTTGTGGATGGTACTTGAATTTGCAGGTGGAAAAGAGGAAATGTTCATATGCTCTGTAAATTGGTAGGAGAGGTTATTTGCTAAGGTTGCATTGGGATTGGAGGCTTCTATCTTGGGTACAGTATTTGCCTGGAACAGAAGCAAAGACAAATACAAAGCTTACTAAGGAGTGGTGATGGGTTAGTACTGGTCAGCCCACTCTCCTACTTGGAGAGTCTTTGAATTCTCTTCTCAGAATTCTTTGACTAGCATGGGCAGTTTTTTTCTTTTTCTTGGTTTGATTTAACTTTGTGATTTGCCGTAGAAACAGCTTGGGACAATTGAAATTACATTGATTGGATTTGCATGTTTTTGTTACTTTTCCCTGAGCTTAGATTGGGGTCCCCTTTAACTGTGAGAACCCAATACCATCAATATAGTCAGGGGTTCCATGTGTTTTTGACTCAAGTTGGACTTAACATTCATCCCAGTGCTATTTTGTACATGTTTTAAATCAGGAAAGCAATCAGGTCCCACTCTGCTTCGTGCTCTCTCTTGCAACATGCTCTGGCTCTTTTTACCATTCTCTATACACTATTATATGTGCTCTTTCTGCAGGACCTTTGGCTAAAGTGACTTCTTTACCTAACAAGTGCCCCTGTCCCTCCTCCTGTCTCTCATACTTAAATAAATACATGGCTTTCATCTTTCAAGACATTGGCTTTTACTTGACCTCTTCATAAAGCTGTCTAAAGCTAGAGTTATTCTCCTTTTCTCTCTCTGAATAATAATTCTCTCAGTTCAAATCTTTATTTTCTTAGACTGTAATTTTCTTGTGGAAATGACTGCATATCCCATTTCTTTTAGATCCACTCACCTTTGTCTAGTACCGGGCATGTATTAAGTCTTAATAAATGCTCATGCATTAAATTATTTCCAATGTGTTTTATTTTTATTTTTTTATAAAGATTTTATTTATTTATTTGACAGAGAGAGATCACAAGTAGATAGGCAGGCAGAGAGAGAGAGAGAGAGGGAAGCAGGCTCCCTGCTGAGCAGAGAGCCCGATGTGGGACTTGATCCCAGGACCCTGAGATCATGACCTGAGCCGAAGGCAGCGGCTTACCCCACTGAGCCACTCAGGCTCCCTGTGTTTTATTTTTATTTAGTAATTATAAGAGTTGATATTTAAAATATGTCACTCTCTATATTTGTTTTCTATTGTACTGCTACAGATAATGGTTGTTACAATGAAATATTGTTGACATTTCAGGACCTCTTAATAAGCTTTATCAATTTAGTAACTTAAAATATTATTTTTAATTTAAATTTTATTTTCCTTTCTTCATTTTCATGGTTCTGTACATGCTTGACTGGTCCCAAGTCATGACTCTTAAGGATGTCGTGGTAACCTGGCGGAGAATTCTTGGGTTAAACTGTTCTTACATTCCATCCCTGAAATGTTTTTTTCAGCTGTTATGATATGCTTCTTCACCTTTTTCCCCCTCTAGTTTAACCCTGATGATAAAATTACTTCTTTTTTCTTTTTTTTTTTAAGATTTTATTCATTTATTTGACAGACAGAGATCATAAGTAGGCAGAGAGGCAGGCAGAGAGAGAGAAGAGGATGCAGGCTGCCCACTGAGCAGAGAGCGTGATGCGGGGCTCGATCCCAGGACCCTGAGATCATGACCTGAGCCTAAGGCGGAGGCTTTAACCCACTGAGCCACCCAGGCACCCTAAAATTACTTATTTTATCCCCTGAACTTTTACTATTCCTTCTCCTGTCAGTTCTATAAAGCAATGATATGTCTGGTATATTTAGCATAGGAAAATACACTGCTAATGTTATGTGTAATAACTTTTCCTTTTTTACTTAACTCATTAATTATTAGTAATACCATCTATCTTGTAATTTGGTTGTTATTGGGAAATGGTAATTTGCCTGATTCACTCAAGCCAAGGAACTTTTTATGGGATAAAAAAGTACAAAGGGGGGCGCCTGGGTGGCTCAGTGGGTTAAAACCTCTGCCTTCGGCTCAGGTCATGATCTCAGGGTCCTGGGATCGAGCCCCGCATCGGGCTCTCTGCTCCGCATCGGGCTCTCTGCTCCGCATCGGGCTCTCTGCTCCGCAGGGAGCCTGCTTCCTCCTCTCTCTCTGCCTGCCTCTCTGCCTACTTATGATTTCTGTCTGTCAAATCAATAAAATATTTTTTAAAAAAAAGTACAAAGGAAACATTTAGGGGCACCTGGGTGGCTCAGTAGGTAGAGCCTCTACCTTCGGCTCAGGTCATGATCCCAGGGTCCTGAGATTGAGCCTCGAATTGGGCTCTCTGCTCAGCAGGGAGCCTGCTTCCCCCCTGTCCCAACCTCTGCCTACTTGTGATCTCTATCTGTCAAATAGATAAATAAAATCTTAAAAACAAAGAAGGAAACATTTAAGTTGAATCACAAATTACAAAGTAATTATCAAACATTTATTATTTACTACAAAATAAATTTTTTACAAAGCTATGCATGGGATAAAAATACGTACTTGTGTTTATTTTAGGACTCAAGTATTTTAAGTCCAGTGCAGGATGGAACAAGGAAACCTCAGATTGACAGCAATAAGAGCAATAACTACTGGATTGTAAAGGAGGTCAGTCCATGTCAAATATTTTCATACGGGGTTGTATTTGTGTGGCAAGTGACTTTTGTTTGTGTATTACATTTAATGTTATAGTCCTTATATTTAATGCTTTTCTTCTTTTTAAAGATTTTGATTAGACTAAGTAAACTGTGTGTCCAGAATAAAAAGTGTCGGAATCAGCATCAACGATTACTGAAAAATATGGGAGCTCATTCAGTGGTGTTGGATCTTCTGAAGATACCCTATGAAAAGGTTAGTGCTTAGTTACTTCTTTTGGAAAAAAAAATATTTTGATATGATCTCAAATACATAGCAAAGGTACAAGAATTTTTTTCCTGAACGACTTGGAAGTGAGTCACCAAGCTGATCAGCCCTGAGCCCTTTAGTATGTGGTTCCTGCAGAAAGGACACCCTTCTTTCTGCACAACCACGTGTCAAGCTTCTGGATCAGGAAAGAGCATGACACTTGACAGCCACTTAATCCTCAGGCGCTGGTCACATTTCTCTCATCATCTCAACTGTGTCCTTTTTGACAAAATGGCTCACTTCAGAAACAGCTGCTGTTTCGTTGTCATGTCTGTTCATCTCCTCTTGCTGGAACTCTTAGGAAATTGACACTTTGGAAGACTGTTCCTTCATTTGGACCAGCGAATATTGCCTTGTGATTAGACTCAGTTATGCATCTTTGCCAGAACATAACAGAAGTGAGGATCATTTCTTCCCACCACTCCCTATCAGGAGGCAACCAATTTTGATTTTGGTCCCATTCCTGATGGTGTTTACTTTGATCACTTGATTAAGGTGGTGTCTGCCCGGATTCTCCATGGTGAAGGACTCATTTTCCCTTGGTAATTAATGAGTATTTTGTGGAGGGCTTCTTCGAAACTGAGTAAATATCTCCTTCGTCATCAAACTTTCAATCTATTTATTCACTTATTTATTTTAATCTGTAAATTATGGGTGCTCATTTTATTCCCTAGGTTATGCTAGGCGTCTCTGATTAACACTTTGATTCTCAGATGCTCCGCAGTCTGCCCCATGGCTCCCCTTTGAGCTAGCTTCTCTGTCCTCTAACATGTGCATCATTCTTGAGTAGTTCCTTGTTTTTCACACATGAAGATGTTCCAGGATCATCTTGAATTTTTCTTTTTTTTTTTGGTTCCAACCCTGGAATCAGCCATTTCTTTAAGTGGTTCCAGTTCCATTTGGGGGAGAATGATGTGTAGAAACAAAGTTCTGAGAGCTAACTGTATGTATTGCTTTTGGGGTTTTAATCTTCTAGGCCCCCTAAATAGACAAAGCCAGGGACCATATGTGTGTGTTGAAATAGTTACTCATTTGTTAATACTGTAAATAGTTAATCTTCCTAATCTTCCATCACTGCAGTGGGCGCTTCGCCATAGGGACACCCTCTGGCTCTCACTCAGGCTCTGACAGCCCCAGGGTGGGTGCCCTCCTTATCTCCCAGGTGCTACCTGCCCTGCCAGGCCTCTCCTGGTGTGGATGTTCTCCCCACCTGGACTTGCACTCCTCCAGTGGGGTTGCTCCCCAATTCAGCTTACCTTTTTTTTTTTTTTTTTTTTAAGATTTTATTTATTTATTTGACAGAGAGAGATCACAAGTAGGTAGAGAGGCAGGCAGAGAGAGAGGAGGAAGCAGGCTCCCCGCAGAGCAGAGAGCCCGATGCGGGACTCGATCCCAGAACCCCGAGACCATGACCTGAGCCGAAGGCAGCGGCTTAATCCACTGAGCCACCCAGGCGCCCCTCAGCTTACCTTTTAACATGTAAACTCAGTTCTACCCTTCCTTAGGTGACATAATTCATTCTATGGCACAGAATGCAATAAAAGAATTATTGAAAGACAACAAAAGGTATTAAATTCTCAACATTTATTACCCATATTATTTCATCTTTGATATTGTAACATGGCATTGGACACGTAATCGAGTCCCTTTTTCTAATTATAAAACTTGGTGCTCAGTATTTTACTACTACATTATGTTTCTAGATTTGCTCCGTTTTGGTAACTGGGTGGTGCAGAAATAAACAAACAAAAGAATAAGAGGAGAGGGCACCTGTGCGGCTCAGGGGGTTAAGTCTCTGTCTTCGGCTTGGGTCATGATCTTGGGGTCTTGGTATCGAGTCCCGCATCGGGCTCTCTGCTCAGCGGGGGGCCTTCTTCCTCCTCACTCTCTGCCTGCCTCTCTGCCTACTTGTGACCTCTCTCTCTGTCAAATAAGTAAATAAAATCTTAAAAAAATCGTAAGAGGAGAGTTTCAAAGAAATGTCAAATATAATGGCACTGGTCCAGTGTTTTTCTGTGTTGGCCAGTTTTTCAGTGGGAATTGGGTATTGCTGTGGCTGAAGTCTCTTTGATGTCTTTGAACCATCCCTGCATTACACAAATAAAGGAAAGTGTTAGTAGATTTTGAATTAAAATTTCCTATTTTTAGGTCAGGAATGAAATTTTTCGTCTCATTTACTTGTCTAATTAAATCACCCCTATTTTATATATGAGGAAATGGGTCTATTAATGATGTTGGGCTGTTTGTTTAGTTATAGATGGCATAAACTATAGACTCTTAGAAAAAAACAGAAAACATTAAGTTATTTATTAAAACTACTACTCAAAACATGAGTCCATTTTGTATCTCTGACACTGACTGCATGACAAATTGGATAATCAACTACCCAGAAAAAATTTAGATGGTTTCAGTAATACTGTTGAAAGACTACTATTAAGGAGAGAAGTTTGCATTCTTTTTGAATTTTGAGACTTGGAATTTCTTGTTGAGATTCCTATAAGTGAATGATAGTGTTACGGGATTTTGGAAAATGACAGTGAATAAGGAAAGCAACTTACGAGTGCATGTGTTCGTAAAGAAGGGGGCCCCAAAAGTTCGAGGAATAGAGGAGATCACAAAGCAAAGACGAAAGGTAAAACAAAGAGGTGGAAATAGATTAGAAAAATAGCAAAAGTATGGGTATTAAGGACGGCATGTGTTGTGAGGAGCACCGGGTGTTATACACAACTAATGAATTGTTGAACACTACATCAAAAATTAATGATGTACTATATGTTGGCTAATTGAACATAATAAAAAATAAAAATAGCAAAAGGTGAAGGTGGGAGGAGGGGAGGCTTGAGATGAGGTCAGAAATACATATATATATACACACACACATATATGTATATATGTATATGCATATGTATATATATACATATATGTGTGTATATATATATATGGAGAGAGAGAGAGAGAAATTTACAGAGAGGCAGGAATAGAGGAAAAGTGAGTGGAGAGAAGAAAGAGACTAGGGACAAGGCAAGAGGATGAGGGATGATGGATTCTGGGAAAAGCAGCAGGTAGGGAAGAGTTTGAGAAGAAGGATCTAGAAGGTAGGGAAAGAGGAGAAAACAGGAAAGAGGAAGATTCAGGTACATAGAAATACTGGGAAAGAGAGCAAGTCCCAGAGAAGGAAGGGATGAGAGGGATGGGGTGAAGCAGAAAAGGGAGGGAACAGAGAGATTGAGGGGACAGAGAGAGAAAGAGAGAGAGAGAGAGAAAGGCAGGACAGGTGAGCTATGGGCACCAAGACTAGACACAGGGGTGGGGAGGAAGATGCAGCCATGGGCAGATGGGAGAATGTAGTGGGCAAGCAGAGAGGTTGGGAAGAAAGAGAGACTGAAATGAAGAGGGGTTGAGAGAGTGGAGCAGAACAGGTAATTGAAGGAAAAATAAAGAGAAAGAAACATCTAGAAGATGGTGGGGGTTGATGGTAAGAGCGGGGATTATGGGGGCACGGGGGAGGTGTAGAAACAGAAAGGGCACATAGGAGGAGCATAACACAGTAGCAGAGAGGAAAAGAGTCCACGTGGGAAAGAAAATTCTCTTTCATAATACTTGGTTTTATGGTTTATTTGTTTTGTCACTACTCTTTCACCTATAGAATGATGAAAAGATGAACGAAGTGATGAATCTGGCCCACACTTTCCTGCAGAATTTCTGCCGGGGAAATCCACAGAACCAAGTTCTCCTTCATAAACATCTGAATTTGTTTTTAACTCCCGGTGTAAGTATTTTAGTGACTTCTAATATTGATAGTAAAGTGTCCATCCAATTCATTTTAGCAGCATTGATGAATGGAATTTTATTAGTCTTCACCAGCTTATTTTTTTCCTTATAGGGGTTTTCTCCCTAAAACGAATCTGGTTTTTTGTTTTTTTCATTAAGGAAACATTCATAGAAAGTGGAAATACTACATGAATTTTACCTGCAAGTGACCATTTCCTTTATATGTATATAGTTTAACATTAGGGAAAAATGTGGTAGGACCAATAACAATGGCAGTGCCATGAGTAAGAGAAATACGGAAAACTCTGTAAAATGTGTCAGTGGATATTAGGGAAGAGCTAACTTTGAGTAACAGATAATTAATCTCAAGAATCTCGTTGCCGACACGTTGACCTTTATGATAATCAACTCTTTTTTCCAACTAAATTCCTTTGTGAGCTCAGTTTGCTTTTAATGGTGAATGAGCTCTTTGCATTCTATAGAAGGCTTGCCCAGGAAACTCACTATGGCTTTGTATAAAATAGAACACTGATCACAAGCAGGGAAATTAGTGTAAGTACTGTAAAACGGAAAATTGATCTTGTCAGAATTACAAGGGCATATCCCTCTCTGGTTAGCTCCTGGAAGCAGAAACCATGCGGCACATCTTCATGAACAATTACCATCTCTGCAATGAGATCAGCGAGAGAGTTGTGCAACACTTTGTGCATTGCATCGAGACACACGGCCGCCATGTGGAGTACCTGAGGTTTCTGCAAACAATTGTAAAAGCAGATGGTAAATATGTGAAGAAATGCCAGGATATGGTAATGACAGAGGTATGTGCGCGGTTTGTGTTTTAACAGCTTCACATAAGTCATATGTGCAAGTGTGTGTTTTCTGTAAATGTGTAGTGTGAAAAGCCCCCACAACATAGGTGGGGAATAATTTCATTCTGATGTCTTATGCAACAAGTATATTTTGTTTAAATCTAGTGAAGTAACATACCATTAAGTTGATTGCATAATTTTCCGAGTTTATTTTTCCTTTTGATCCTTAAAGAATTTGTGCATTTTAAAGAGCAAAATTCTGAGAAATGTTGCAGTTGAGAATGAAAGTGACACATTTTTATATTTTTTAAATTTTCAAGCTGTAACAAAGATGGTTGTAACTTTGTTTTCCCACTGCCTTTTTTTGATCTATTCCTGAAAGAAAGAATTGGTGTTCTTTGTTACTATTTGTAGAAGGGTTTGAAGGGAATTGAGTTAATTAATAGAAATTAGCCATCAGTGATTTATTATATGTGGAAACGTAAGTTGAAAATTTAAGAAACACAGACGGTTGAAGCTCCTCATTTATTTTGCTCTCTTCATTGTGATGTTTGACATTGAGTGAGATTTATGCAATGGGTAAGTTACTCACTAGGAACCAAGTGGTACTTTAGAGAAATTGAGCCCATTTGAGTAAATTACTGCTCTGTGACCTAATAGTTCTCTAAAGGCCTGTATGGATTAAGGCAGCTTTCAACCGTGGCTATCAAACAGTTGTATAAATGTAATAGATTATATTGACATGAGGGGATTTTCATAATTATGTACTTTCAATTTATAGTGGGGAGGGGGGTTTCTATATTGAGGTAATGTGAGTCCCTCCTGCCCCATAGAAATCTTAAAATTAATTCAGCTTAAAGCCTTGAATTTTTAATGCAAATTATTGTTATGAAGCATTTTTTTTAACATATGATGTATTTTTTTTTAAAGATTTTATTTATCAAGTAGGCAGAGAGGCAGGCAGAGAGAGAGAGAGGGAAGCAGGCTCCCTGCTGAGCAGAGAGCCCGATGCGGGACTCGATCCCAGGACCCTGAGATCATGACCTGAGCCGATGGCAGCGGCTTAACCCACTGAGCCACCCAGGTGCCCCGTTATGAAGCATTTTAAAGAACATTTTAAACTTGTAAAATTTACTTTTTCCTTATCTATATTTACATTTGTAATTGTTCTTCATTGCCTAGAAATGTGGGAGCTAATTTGATTTTGCATTATGATCACCAAGGAAAGGATTAAAATGGGAAAGTAGCAAATAAAAATTAGCAAAAATTTATGACTCCTCTTAGGCGAAGTGTTTTTATGTGGAAAGAAGTATTTGTAATATTATATCGTGTTGACATATAATACATATTTTGACACATATGCATTCTCTTTCCACAAAACGTTCAAAGCAAGCCAGATGTCTTAATCGATTTAAATCTGTTACCAATTTAATTAAAATAGAGAAAAAACATATCCCCCAAATATCTCCTATTGGGGTTAGAAAATTGGTACTGAAAATAGACAGTAAGATATTATGGAGTTTGAGCAATAAAATTACCACCTGCTGGAACTCTCCAATAAAACTGAATAAACAAAACAGGAAGGAAAATGTATATCCTAACCCCCCCTGCTTATTTCTTTGTTTCTTTCTCTCTCTCTTTAAGTCTTCTTTTTCTCCATTTCTCTCATCTCCAATTTTACCTCCATTCCCTGCTGGTGCCCATGACACATGGAATTTCCAGATTCTTGTGAAGTTGCAAGTTGGCTCAAAGTACATGCTTTTTTATTCCGTCACTGTTGAAGGGGGGTGGTATCGTACTCTGCTTTGGTAAAATGAGACTTAGGAGATTTCTCGTGTCTTGGCACTGGCATCTTCCATTTTGAAGTAGACGGAAGAAACTTTCTTGAAATATTTTGCAGGTTTAATTTCAGGGGATAACTCACTGGCGAATGATTAACTATCATCCATGCCATTGAATTCCTGTCCCTGTCCACCTCTCCCCTATCTCCCTGGCTGTTTTTGATAGTATTCACTTGGCACCTGACTAGAATCTTTTTACCACCCTGCCTTGGTGTAGTTCTGCTTTTGCAATATTATCTGTGTGTTGTTTTATAAAGACATGCATGTGTTTCCAAATAGACCAAATCTTTGGCAATAGTTTCAAGGACGAACATTTGGACTGCTATGTAGACTCTCTTATTATCATTTCAGTTGATAAATGGGGGTGAAGATGTGCTGATATTTTACAATGATAGAGCATC
Source organism: Meles meles (assembly GCF_922984935.1). Taxonomy (NCBI): domain Eukaryota; kingdom Metazoa; phylum Chordata; class Mammalia; order Carnivora; family Mustelidae; genus Meles; species Meles meles. Next base: position 68,613,050 of record NC_060072.1, read on the forward strand.
ATTTCCCATCCTTCTCCATATGATGTGTTCAGAGAGAGACCGAGGGGATGAGAGTGGCCCCTTAGCCTACCACATCACACTGGTGGAGCTGCTGGCAGCGTGCACAGAGGGGAAGAACGTCTACACTGAAATCAAGTGCAATTCCCTTCTGCCCTTGGACGACATAGTGAGGGTGGTGACCCATGACGACTGCATCCCTGAGGTAAGCCTGGCAAAAGCTTAGCAGCCACGAAATTGTTATTAATACAGAGTGCAGACGTCCCCGTACTGTTTACAATGAGATAATGTATTTAGTCAAGAAATTGTACTTCACTATATAATGAGGAAGAGTTAAAAGAGCATATCAAGTTCCCTTTCTTAGTTGTACAAGAAGCTCTGAAAGACAATAAACTTTTTCAGAGTAGAGCCACTATGCATTTACTGGAAGCCTCTCTAGGAGTCTCTTAAATTCTAAGTATGGCAATGTGATAAAATGGAGATTGGACTTGTTACCTCTGGTATGTTCTCAAGCATGTAATAGATGCTTCATAAATAGCTCACGATCACTGATAGGCCGGGCTGGGATGGTGCATCAGTATCATCTATTAGACTCTGTATGTTTACCTTGCTTGATGGAATAAGTGCATTCTTGGAAATATGGACACACATTTTGCTTTATTCACACATTATTTCTTATGCTCTGTCCTTGTTTGCCTCTGATAATAGGGAAAAAAACTCATTAAAAATTGGTTTTCTGCCAACAGGATTAATGAGGCTTCCAGGAATATACATTGCAATAATCTCTTCCTTTTCTACTGTTGTGGTGTATTGTTGCAAAGTTCATAAATGTGTGATGCATCAAATATGATAGAAATCTAAACATTTTAATTCGTAGTAACTTAAAAGGGTGTCAGATTAAGCTTCCCAGTAGTCCTATGTAGTGATGGACTTAAAAGTATATTTTTGTGAAATTTTGTGGAATTACTGACAGTTCATACCAAGGGTACCTCATGCTTTTTTTTTTTTTTTTTTTTTTTTGGTACCTCATGCTTTGATTGCTTTGAAGTGAAATGGCCAAGAAAGGAATACTGTAGTGATTAAATTCATGGGTTCTGTCTGTATTTGAGGTCCAGATTGTGACTGTGCTTTTTCCCACATTCTGGTCTTTCTGACCGTACCACTCTGAGCCCTTACGTTCACTTACCTTATTCCTTTTCACCCTTCTTATCTTGATTCAAGCATTTCTTCTGTAAGGAACACTTCCATGGCCTCCCACAGCAGAATTATAAGAGTCTACAATTTAAAATTTGGCATCTGAATTTTGTTAATAAAGGTCTGCATCCTTCACATGCTTTCCCAAGATTATAAATGTGAGGAGAGTAGCAACTGGGCTGTTCTGTTTACCATTGTATTACCTGAACCCGAGTCTATACTTAATAAATATGTTTTGAATGAAGGAACAAATGAATTAAAGAATGAGTCAGAATCCTGGATCCTTTACTTCTAGATTTGTGACTGATTCCAACAGGTTGCTTAACCTTTGTGATCTTCAATTTGCACAGTTTTAAAGTGAAACGATTATAGTATGTAACTTGAGAGGATTGCTGGAGGATGGAACTAAGAAAGATATTACGTACAAAATGCTGAAGGTGTTTGGCATGTAGCAAACAATGAATAAATATGAGCTGCTGTCAAGGTGATTATGATAATGCACTGAGTGGTTCTGATGTGTCCCTACCCTATAATCAGTTCTTGACACAGGCACCCCGTCTGCTTTTTGGCCTTATGAAAGCCGGCCCTGTATTCCTTATATTCTAACTTGGATTCTGTGAATCCTTGAAATTATTGACATGATTTTGTATGTATATGCATTGGGGTGGTTTATAGCACCCATCCCATTATTTATTTATTTATTCATTGAGAGAGAGAGAGCACCTGTGAGCTGGGGAGAGGGGCAGAGAGAAAGAGAGAATCCCAAGTGGACTCCGCACCGAGCATGGAGCATGAGCTGGGGCTCGATCTCACGACCCTGAGATCATGATCTGAGTTGAAATCAAGAGTCAAATGCTTAACCGAATGAGCCACCCAGATGCCCCTCATCACATTTTCATTAAAAACAAACAAACAAACAAACAAAAAAAAACCAGGGAAAGAGAAGAAACACAAAAAGTACTCCCCTATACACTTTAGAAATACTCTGTGTTGGTGAGGCTCATCTCAGTCCTTTATGAGGAATTTTGTTAGATATGAGAACGAATGTTGCTACATCTCAATATAACTTTTTTTTCTAAACTACAAGCCTCTTTCTTCTCAGAAATAGTAACAAATATTTCTGAATGACAATAAAGTACTATTTAATCAACACATTTAAACGTTATATTAGAACTCTCTTGATTACAAATGACAGAAAGCTAACTTAAACTGTTTAAATAAAAAAAGGACTTTTGTTGGCTCCTGTATTTGGGAATTTGAAGGATAGTTGTTCTGATGGCTCAAGAGGTTCAAACAGTGTCAGTTTCCATCTCTTTTGCCATTTTTCTTTGTGGTTTTGCCTCATTCTTTTCTTCTGAGCATAATTGTCCTCCCTGTACTTGTGGAAGATGGCCTCCTGGAGTTTGGGTTTACTTGTTCCATTTTTGTAATGAGCGAGAGAGAGAAAGAATGATAGAGAGAGAGATAAAGAATGATAGAGAAACAGAGAATGACAGAGACGAGAGAGAATGACAGAATGTCAGGGACAGAGAGAAGGGGAGGGAGAGGAAGAGAAAGGAAGACAGGGAAAGGGAATGCATTTGACTCTCAGTGTCTCAACTAGGATAGACTTGGTTTACATCTGGTGTACTTGTGCATTCCAGTCACTGGGGGCAGGGGAATAGGCTACTGGGTCAGGGCCTGGAGAGTTTTAGTTAAGAGAAGGGAATGCTTTCTTAGGTAGACATAAAACATGCTATAATCCACGATAGTAACTAACCCAGATTTTATTTAACTTTTCACATTTGATATTTGAAAATGAACAATGAAGAAAACTCACTTTCTTTTGTATTTGAAACTTGCACAGGTTAAAATTGCTTATGTGAATTTTGTTAATCACTGTTATGTGGACACTGAAGTGGAAATGAAAGAAATCTACACGAGTAACCACATTTGGAAATTATTTGAGAACTTCTTGGTGGACATGGCAAGGGTGAGTTACACTTTCATCATTAAACACGGCTTCATGGTTAGTTATGTTTTTGATACATATTTTGACTAAACAGGATCAAGGATCTGGATGAAAATTTGGAATTAAACCCTCCAACTTTGGATGTAATCCACGACTTTCAAAAAGTTGTGCATGCATTTTGCAAGATTGTGAATGAGATTTAATGAGTTCATATACACAAAATACCCAGTATAGTGTGTATAGAAACGAGGTATCCATTTCTACTTCCACCACTGGCTCTATCGGTTTGTTACTAGGTGGAATTTCAGTGGCCTTTTCACATGGATTGGGGAAGACATTGGCAGAGGTCAATTTGTATTCAGCCTCTTATCATGGATGCAATTACAAACCATAGAAGAGATCTCGGGAGGCCTTGACCACGGCTTTCAGACAGACGGGTACTTGACCAGAGTACCCAAGGCTTAACATTGCTCAGTGCTGCCTATTCAAAGTTTTCTTTGGGAGAGAGCTCCAGAAATTGAATCATCTGGTTTGACTCGTCAGTCAAAATAGGTCCTGCTTTTTACTGAGTCCATTTCCTCCCGTTTGGCCTTTTGGGGGGAATTGGAAAGGACATGTGGAGCTGGTTGGCATTTTCTAGATATTGTCTAGCATGTGTTTTTGAGTAAAATTGAGTGAATGAATGAATGAATGAAGAAAGGAAGGAAGGACTCTTCTTTATAGGTAGCAGTTAATTTTAGTTGGTATATCTTTGCCTCCCCTCAACATTTTTTGGCATGTTGAACTGTCATAACATATAGGGTCTATTATTTTAGCTTTTTTGATCTTTAATTTTCCCTTTGAAATCATGGGATATAATGTTCAAATAAGAGTTTCACTAATGAGGGGTGCCTGGGTGGCTCAGTGGGTTAAGCCTCTACCTTCGGCTCAGGTCTTAATCTCAGGGTCCTGGCATTGAGCCCCACATCAGGCTCTCTGCTCAGCAGGGAACCTGCTCTTCCCCCCCCCCCCCCCCCCCGCCCGCCACTGCCTCTCTGCCTGCTTTTCTGCCTACTTGTGATATATCTCTCTCTGTGTCAAATAAATAAATAAAATCTTTGGAAAAAAAAGTTTCACTAATGGAAGATAGTGTATAGATAATCCCTAGACCTGTGATGACTTATGGGGGCTGTCCCAGTTTTTTTGACTCTCTACATTCCCAAGTACTGGTAGCTTTACACATGCCTTATTTAGATGTATTTGGAGGAAAGGGGGGTTAGTGAGGTGCATATTTCCACTGTCTTAGAAGAATGGATGCTGACAGCCTCCCTACAACCCTTTTTAGAAGGAAGGAAGACAAGAGGGATATAAGAAAACGCTAACTCAGACTCAGACATAAGGGCCTTGTGGGTGAAATGTGCCTATTTTACCTTCCATGTGGTGTCGTCTAAGCCAACGCCACCATGTTCACGCATGTGTGGAGTAAGGCAGTCCTTACTTTACTTCATTTCTAAAGAATGAAAAACCACTCGTTGCCTCTGGCAGGCAAACCAGCACTTGTGGAGTTATCTTCTTGTTTTACATATGATTTTCATACCCCTCATATTGACCCCCATGTCCTTGTGAAAGCCCTTGCATCTGCTGGGCTACAAGGATTGCTAGAGACCTTGAAGTAAAGGATGGGTTTATGCCGATGACTGAGCTTTAAAATTGCCCGTGGGGGAAGATATTAAAGAGATTATAGACTGATTTGCAGAGCTGCACAGTGCCACGGACTAAAGATAAGCTTGACAGGACCAAGGTCACATTCTAGGCAGCATGAGCTGCAAAGCTACAAGGAGTTTTATCTTTTAAACCAAAGAAAGCTGGTGGTCACAGCCGTTGGTTATGCCACTCTGGAAGCACCTGATGTATTCTAAAGCTACAATGTATGTATTCTTTTTTGTAAAGAAAGCATGCATGCTAGGAAGGGTTTTTATTTTAACCATTTTGACTAAGTAGACATTTAATGTTATTTATTATATAAAGGCTTGAAGGGATTTTGAGATCTTTTTACTCTATTCACTTATTATGTCTAACCACAACCTCTTAGCTATACCATAAAAAGCATTTTTTTCTTTCCTTCTGGTTTCGCTCTTATTTATATTTTAAAACAACAGCTCTCTTATCCCTTCACCAAGAATGACAAAGGATCACTCTTCCTATTTCAGGGAAGGGGCAGGAAACCTGTCTTTTCCGTAACTGGGCTTTGTCTTTTTGCCCTTGAAGAGAGATTAAGGAGCTGCCGCATCCTCAAATTCAAATACAAAACATTGTTTAAATAAAGTAGAAGTGGCTTCCTAGGCAACCTTTCAGTTGTATAGATCAGTAATTCTCAAACTTCAGCGAACATCAGAATTGTCTGGAGTGTTTTTTAAAATAGATTGCTGAGCACTATCCCAGAGTATCTGTTGCAGTAGGTGTGAGCCTTTGCCTTTTTAACACGTTCCCAGGTGATGCTAAAGCTGCCGGTCCAGGGGCCACACTTTGGGAACCACTGCAGGAGAATATAGTAGTTTCAGAGTAGGTGCTTCAGAGGCATTAGCCAGACCAGAGTTCAAGTCCAGATTCTGCCTCTTCCTAGTTCAGTTACCTTGAGCAAAGGAGTTAACCCCTTTGACTCAGTTTCCTTATTTGTAAACGGATCCATTAACACATTCCTCGTAGAGTTATCAGGAGGCTTCAGTGAGATAATGCATACTCAGAGAGCTGGTAACATCCTCTATTTTATCCATATCATGGTAACATCACTAGTATTTTAGTACAGGGGTATATGTAGGCTTTAAAGCAATTTCAACAAGATTCCTCAATACCTATACCAGTAACAATGTTGAGGATACTCAAAAGGAGGACCAGGCAGTACAGGCAAGAGCCAGAAACCATGTCTTTGAAACTGGACATGCGCTGTAGTGACTTGACAGAGAGGTGGGCTAAATGCAGATGTTCCCATGAAACGATGACATCCTGGAACAGCTGATTTATGTCAGTGGGGAATGGTGAAGGTGATCTGAAGGAAGGTATGTGGTGAAATGGACTGCAAGAATCATAAGCTCTTAAGGTTGGAAGAAACCAGCAGTCACATGGCTCACACTCTTTAGCACCTGCCTGTGTATTTCCAGCAGGAGTCATCTCACTCTTATTTGAGATAACCGGTTTCATTATTGCATAACTTTAATTGTGAAAAGCTTTTAATATTGAGACAAACTTATGATTATAACTTTTGCCTATGTCTTCCTTCTGTAGCGACATGGAATGATTCAGTTCGGTAGGTATTTACCATAAGTAACATATTCTTCTTACTGGTCATCTACTTTCAAATAATAAAGTCATACAAGTTAAAGAACTTAAGACTGACATCATGATTTTGCCCCTGAGTTCCAGAGAGATGAATTCGCTGGCATAGGGTGACTTGCCTAGCCAGAAGCAGAGCTGGGAATCTGCTGGGGTCTAACCCGGTGCTTTTTCCATAAAAGCTTCTTACATTTGTTCCCCTTCCTGTTTTCAATACACTTTCAGATTCTCTCCACGTTAGTGTTTGGAAAGGATGGCATTTAGGATGGGGTTTCAGGTGGGGGCCAGCCAGCACAAGGCAGATGATACTTTAATAGAAGTTTGGAGAACAGTCTTATTTACAAGGCAGAAGAAATATTAATATGTAGTTGCATTCATACCACCTTCCACCTTTCCCTTCATGTTGTGCTGGAGTCATTTCTACCAGGTTCTTTTTGTTTGCTCTTGGGTAAATCTCTCTGAAGAGTCTTATTTAGTATCTTTTATATTCCTGTTTGTACTTCCTTGTCTTTTTTTTTAAATTTTATTTTACTTTTTTCAGTGTTCCTAAATTCAGTGTTTATGCACCGCACCCAGTCTTTTATCTTGCTAAGACCCACGTAAGAAAATCTTTCTGAAAGACTATTTTTAATAAACTGGTGCTGAGTTTCCCACACGTAATTCCATTCTGATTTTCTGACAGACAGTACCTGTGTTCTGTAAATACACCAGATTTAGGCAGGCAGCAGAGGTATTAGCCTCATGAAAAGTTGTTCCACTTTATTTCAGAGCATTAAACAGCTGCCCACTTTGGTCTGTGTTCCAGTGTGGCTAAACGGCGTCTGTGGGGCAGAAACGCTTTCCTTTACCTTTGTAACTGATGATTGTTTCAAAGTCAGGGGATTTGGGTCATTATGAGAAAACACCTGAACTCCCATCTCAGCACCTTTGCATCTGCCTGGGGTAGTACTGGTTCTCCAGGTATCCTCAAGACTTCTTTATGTTCCTGCTTAGAAGCCCTCAAAGAGGCCTTCACTTACCACCCTGTGTGTAACAACTTCTTCCCTCTGCTCCCTCCTTTTCTTGCTTCATTTGTCTTCATTGAACTTACATCCCCATGTGATATTTTTATATGCATTTGTGTTTGTTCCTACTGAAACAAACAGAGGGCAGGGAGTGTGTCTGTTTGGTTCACTGCTGCACACCTGACCTTGAACAATGTCTCACACATAGTAGATAGTATTTTTTGTGAAATAAATAAATGTCCACTGAAGTGAAAAATACTTAAGAAGTGAATTTGAAAACAAAGTAAGTGTAGACTTAGCATCGAATTGAGTGGGCATATCACTGGAATGAAATAAAGAGGCATAAACAGATTTTTACATATGTAAGATATTAATATATAATAAATTATTACCATTAGTAAGGAAGTGATTGCTTATTTTCAGGGATGAGCAAACTTTCTCCATGAACAGCAAGGTAGTTAATAATTTAGCTTTTCGGGCCTCTGTCCCAATGGTTATAGGAATTACTGAAGGGAAAAGAGCCATAGACAATATGTAAGTAAGTGGTTATGGCTAGATTTGCCCCAGGAGCTGCAGTTGGCTTACCCTGGTAACATTAAAGTAATAATAACAAGCTCCACTAGAGTAGTGATTCTTATGTATTTTATTCATCAGTAGATCCTAGGTACGTAGAACATTCTTGGTGTGGAATAGATATTCAACAAAACTTGATTTGAACTAAATCAAAATAACATTTGAGGACACTGGCTGTTGGGGGTGAAATCAACTCAGTTTCTAACCTAAATATATTATTAATATATATATATATATTATATTTATAAATTGCAATTTACGCTATTATATTATATATATATAATTGCATATATATAATTGCTTATATATAATATAATAGTGTAAATTGCAATTAGGTTAAGATTTTTAGAGATAAATGTAGAGTAATAAAAATGGATGGAAATGATGTAGGTAGCTATTTATCTCTCTTTGGATGAGGTTCTTTTTTTTTTTAAGATTTTATTTATTTATTTGACAGACAGAGATCACAAGCAGTCAGAGAGGCAGGCAGAGAGAGAGGAGGAAGCAGGCGTCCTGCGGAGCAGAGAGCATGATGCTGGGCTCAATCCCAGGACCAGAGATCATGATCTGAGCTGAAGGCAGAGGCTTTAACCCACTGAGCCACCCAGGCGCCCCTGGATGAGATTCTTTTTAAGCATAAAAGCCATGAATGAGAATAGCTAAGGAGAATAATAGATGTTTTGTTTTTTGAAAATTTCAAATTTAAGTACATAAAACATCACACATAGCAATAAAAAAATCAAAATAGAAAAAAGTTGCTGAGTATTTTTAAAAAGGCTTAAATAATCTTTACATAAAGATTCTGGGACACCGGATGGCTCAGTTGGTTGAGCTTCAGACTCTTGGTTTTGGCTCAGGTCATGCTCTCTGGGTTGTGAAATCGAGCCTCATGTCTGACTCTGTGCTGACTTCAGAGCCTGCTTGGGTTTCTCTTTTCCTCTCCCTCTGCTCCCAACACTCTGAAATAAGAAAATAAATCTTTAAAGGCCCAATGCTTGAAAAAGAAAAAAAAAGAATATACATATATGAATGTATATATGTGTATATATGTATATATGAATGTATATATGTATATATACATATATGTATATATGAATGTATAAAGAATACATATATAATGTATATGTACATACGAATGTATGTAAAATGTATAAGAATATATATAAGAACATGTTATATATATATGAAAAGCATATATGTATATATGAATATATGTATATATGTATGTATGCATATATGAATGTATAAAGACTATATATGTATATATACATATATAATGTATATATGTACATATGAATGTATATAAGAATGTATAAGAATATATATAAGAACATGTTTTATATATATATATGTAAACCACTAACAATCTAATAATGAAATAGTCAAAACCCAAGCATTCATGACTTACAAAGCAGGAAATACAAGTAAACCCCTAAAAAAAATAGTCAACTGTTAGTAATTTTTTAAAAATGCAAAGAAGAATAAGATCCAGTTTCTAACTATCAAAGTTGTAAGGGTAAAAAGATAAAAGTAAAGAGATAATATTAAATGTTGGTTCACGTACTTTGCTGATGAGAATGTAAATTCATGCTGTATTTCTGAAAAGCATTTTGGTAATACATTAAAAGAAACCTTCATACCTTTTTAATGTGTCAAATAATTACCTTCCAAGAATCTGTCCTCAGGAAATAATTAGAAATGATATCAAGGATTTGTGGTCAAAGAAGTTCAACATGCTGTTATAATAATATACAGTAAGAAATAGTTTCAAAATTTAATAATAGAGAAATGGTTCAATAAATTATGATATATCTATGAGATTGATGTTATAGAGTCATTGAGATTATTCTTGAGGATTTTTAATAATGTAGGAAAGTGATGGGTATTGAGTTGAGTGATGGGTATGAAAAGGAGAAGACAAAACTGATTAGAATAATTTCAGTTATGGAAAATATACATGGTGGAGCACAAAGATTAAGAAGAAAGGCTTCTAAGAGATTTACCATTGTTTTGTCTGGATTTTTGTATTATAGATAATCTTCATTTCCATTTTGTGCTTTTCTGTATTTTTTCAGGGTTCCTACAATTAATATCTATGGAATTATTAAGAAAAATATTAGTTTAGAATTCTAAGAAAGCCAACTGAGTGTATGAACTGATGAGTCATCTAAAAAGGAGATGTTTGGGGCGCCTGGGTGGCTCAGTGGGTTAAAGCCTCTGCCTTCGGCTCAGGTCATGATCCCAGGGTCCTGGGATCGAGCTCCGCATGGGGCTCTCTGCTCCGCAGGGAGCCTGCTTCCCCTTCTCTCTCTGCCTGCCTCTCTGCCTAGTTGTGATTTCTCTCTGTCAAATAAATAAAATATTTTTTAAAAAATTTAAAAAAAAAGGAGATGTTTAGGGATGCCAGATGGCTCAGTTGGTTAAGCATCTGCCTTGGCTCAGGTTGTGGTCCTGGGGTTCTGGGATCGAGTCCCATGTTGGGCTCCTTGCTCATTGAGGATCCTGCTTCTCCCTCTGCCTGCCTCTCCCCCTGCTTATGCTCTCTCTCTCTCTCTTTGTCTCTAACAGGTAAGTAAATAAAATTTTAAAAAATAAAAAAAATTAAAAACAATCTTTAAAAAATTTTAAAAAAAGTAAAATGGAGATGTGTAAAAGCAAATGTTTGGAAGTTTTGGCCCCATGAATGAAGGGATGCAAATTAAAATAAATATGTGATATTACCTCGGCTATTTAGAGGGACATGTGTACTGTCTACAAGGATCCTTAGGATTTGTATTCCTTGGTCTGTGTGATCGAAGTATGTTACCGGCACTAGAGCTCCCCTATCCTGCAGGGTAGCAGCTTGCCACATTTAATGATTGGGAGGGAGACAAACCATAAATGACTCTTAATCTCACAAAACAAACTGGGGGTTGCTGGGGGGAGGTGGGATTGGGAGAGGGGGAGGGGGCTATGGACATTGGGGAGGGTATGTGCTATCGTGAGTGCTGTGAAGTGTGTAAACCTGGCGATTCACAGACCTGTACCCCTGGGGATAAAAATACATTATATGTTTATTAAAAAAAAAAAAATTTGGAAGGGGAGGCGAACCATAAGAGACTATGAACTCTGGAAAACAACCTGAGGGTTTTGAAGGGTCAGGGGTGGGAGGTTGGGGGAACAGGTGGTGGGTAATGGGGAGGGCACGTTTTGCATGGAGCACTGGGTGTTGTGCAAAAACAATGAATACTGTTATGCTAAAAAAAATAAATAAAATGGGAAAAAAATGTTAAAAAAAAATAAAAAAAAAATTTAAATTTTAATTAGGTAAAGTTAAATCAGATGGAAAATCCAGTTCCTCGGTAGCACAGGGCCATCTTTCAAGTGCCCAGTAAGCACATGTGTTGGACATCACAGATATGGATTTCCATCGTTGGCAGAAAGTCCTGTTGGACAGTGCTGCTCTAGCATCTAACTTTTTAAAGCCCATCTGTCATCTTTGGAAGAGTAGTAGTCACTTTAGATTGGAAGAGAGAAGGGACATCATATATGCATGGGGAGAAATGTCTAGAATCATGTCTAGAAATGTTTTTTCATATTTGCTTTTCAGCAAATTATTTTATACCTACTGTATGCTGAGGTCCTGCATGTGCGGTGTGAGCAAGTCAGGCTAGTTTCCCAGGTCCAGGGACTTATGTTCTACTGATGGAGACAGATTTTCACTTGCCCTTCCCCCAGAACCCTCCAGGGGGCTGCTTCCTCACTTCTTTCAGTTTTTTTGTTAAAATGTCGCCTTATCCAGAGAGGTTCCCCAATCACGTTAAGTGAAAAGGTAATTCTCAACCGTACCCACTCTTCCTGCAGCATAAAAAGGAGCTATCGTCCTCCCTGTACAGCTTGCCCTTCTTTATTTTTCTCTAGAGTATCCTATTTGCTCTATTTTCTACTTGTATTATCTATTGTGTGTCTTTCTTGATTAGAATAAAAGCTCTTATAGAGTTAGAGACTTTATTTTATTTGGCTCACTGTCCTATCTCCTAATCCAATATTTAGCTTTAATTAATTTTTTAAAAAGATTTTATTTATTTGAGAGAGAGAGAGCACAAGCAAGGGGAGCTATAGAGGGAGAGGGAGAAGCAGGCTCCCTGATGAGTAGGGAGCCCAATGCAGGGCTCAGTCCCAGGACCCTGGGATCATGACCTGAGCCAAAGGCCGATGCTTAACTGACTGAACCACCCAGGCACCCCAGTATTTAGCTTTAATTTAAATAATAATAATTTAAACAAACAATTTGAAAAATAATGATACATGGAGTTTGGGATTATTTTAATATTTTATAATACTTTACAGAGATTTTAAAATATTTTTAAAATAATGATACATGGAATATACCGGAGAGCTTTAAATAGTAATTAGTGACATATGACAAACCTCAAGCAACCTAAGAGTGAGACAAGAAATCACTGTTTAGTAAATGTTTGGAGGATAGTTGGATATCAATATGGGAAAAAATTGATCAGAATCAATAAATCGGGTCACCACAGCAGCAAACTCCCAGATAGCATAAATAGTTGAATGGGAGTCAGGATGCATACAGGGATGGAGGAGGAGTCCAATAAAAAACTAGAACAAAATGTGTAGAATGTCCTTTGCTTTTGTGGAAGGGAGGTTTTTTCTTCTTTATTATTAACTAAATAGAAATTATCTAAATAAAATATAGTGCCTGAATGCTAAGAATTACTTGACACATGAAATGTAATGAAATGAACATTCTAAATAAAAAAATCTGAGTGTGAAAAATATGTGGGAAAGAGCTCAAAAAGAGCTTGTGGAAAATGTTAAATGATACGGCATGTACCAGTCGTTATCCAGGCCTTACTTAAAGTGGTTAGAGGATTTGAACCATCCCTATGTGACAAAATGTAGGCAGGAAGTGATTACGTGGAAAGTGCCAAGCCTCATTAGCAATATCAGAAAAACAAAATAACTTTTTTAAGTGTCATTAAACTGGCGAAAATAATAATTTACAGACAGAACAGTCAGTTTCCGTGGGAACCAGATGGCCTCCTCCAGGAGACGTGGGCAGTGTGAAGGGGACCAAGAAGGCACAGGGGAGCACCCAGGTATTGGGGACACTGCAAAGCTGTTTGCACCCAGGCATGAAGGGGCAAAGGCAGCACCATTGTTACTGGGCACACTGCCGATGGACTCAGTGAGGGCTGCATCCGGAGATGCAGACACTGCTGAAACCTCTGTGAGGAGGAGGAGATGGATGGGGTTAGAGGCAGAGGCCCAATCAGGCCTCTGAATTCTTTCTCTCCCCTTCTGTTCTGCCATCACATCAGCTGAGCTGAAAACAAGAGTTGGTAATGATGGAGGAGCATCTTGTGTATCTACACATAGGCTGTTGATAACATTGTAATTTTATTATTTTAGAGGATCAGCCCAGCAACTGTATAAAACTGCCTATTTATCCTCATCTGGTGTTTCCTCCTTCGTAGAATATCTGCCAAAAATCTGAAAGTAAATATAAGAATTTTGCACAATTTGTTATAGTTGCAAAAAAAAAAAAGTAGGGAAATCACATAAAAGACCAGTAAGAATGAAATAACTAGGAAAACAAGAAAGTGATTTGTATTTTTTTGGTTACGTATACCTCAGTTTACTCAAAAATGGATTAAAGCATGATGGTGCATTGGTATGATGGAATAAATACAAGCTTTTATTTTTACTTTTTGTAATTGCTCAAAGTTCCAACTATATTTATTTAGCTTTATTATGTTAATTAGCCAACATATAGTACATCATCAGTTTTTGATGTAGTGTTCAACGATTCATTAGTTGCATATAATACCCAGTGCTTATCACATAACCTTTTAAACTAAATGTTTAGAGAATCACATGGGGACATGTTTTATAGGAAATAATGGTATGCAAATAATATGTGCAAATAGATCGAAACTTTAAAAATACATGTAATACACAAAAAAGTTAATTTAATGTGGTATCATCTTTGGGGATCATTTGCAATCTATGGGAATGAGGCAGTCAAAATAAATAAAAGAAAAATGGATAAATAAATATTGTTATTTTGGTTCTTTTTTTTCTCAAAGGTTTTTTTTTTAAGATTTATTTATTTATTTGACAGAGAGAGGGAGAGATCACAAGTAGGCAGAGAGGCAGGTAGAGTGAGAGAGAGGGAAATCAGGCTTCCTGCTGAGCAGAGAGCCCGATGTGGGGCTCAATCCCCGGACTCTGAGATCATGACCTGAGCCGAAGGCAGAGGCTTACCCCACTGAGCCATCCAGGTGCCCCTTTCCTGGAAAGTTTCCTGGAAAGTAAAAGATTGTAATAAGTAAAATGGCTTCTTACATGTCTTGCTTATCCATGATATTGCAATGTAGGCTGCAAGGTTCTGGAAGAACAAAAATGTTATCATTTGTATGGGGAAGAAAAATATCTTGAAAACTGTTTGAATTTCTTGTTCAAAGGAATTGAGGAATAGGTTACACGTCGTTTTGTAAACCTAGGATTTTGAGGAAAGTCTTTATACTAACCCACTAACACAAATTTCTGAGTGATTCTTTAGCAAATGTCCAGTTGCAGGTAATTCAATATGGTGCTGCAATAGGTTTGTAGAGGCCCCCCCAAAATTGTGTGAAATGTCACTGGATGAGGAAGAAGAATATTGGGGTTGGTTATGGTGGATTGAGTCAGCTACCTTTTCAACTATAATATATTTTTATCCTGTGAATCTGAAAATTTCAGTATATCAAAGCCAGTGCTGGAAAGATACTAAACGAAATAAATCCTATGTCATATCCATCATGGGAAAACTAATTTGATATTAGTGCTGGGATCACGTTCAGTTTTAGTCCTGACGTTCCACAAATACAGCCTAACCCAGAGTGAACGTTGAAACAACATAAGAGTCTTTCTGTTCTTTTGTATTCTTTCATTTTAAAATGAATTGATTCATTCATGCCCCAGACATTAATTGAACATGTTGTATATGCTAGGCATTATGTTACCTGCTGGAACACTAGCTTAAAAGATTGCATAATTTGACATCATTTATTTCCTTTAACTGCACTGGTTCCTGCAGTACCAGTGGGAGTAGTTCTAATACAACTCAGTCAGGGAAGTGTCACTTCATAGATGAGGAAAAACTGAAGAGCCCTGATGGGAAGTGATTGAGAAGCAAAGCAGTCCCTGTGCTCTTTCTTTTACCTGAATTCGGCAAATTCTGTTATTTCCCCAACTAAAACATCGGGACACACATTTGAGATGGGAATTTTTCCCTTTTGTGAATTTATTTCTGTGAAAGTTTTTTAAAGCAGTATCAGATTAAATTATAGTTACTTATTCTTTTGATTAATCACCTTACTGAAAAGAAAAAGAAGTGACGTAGAAATTTGGGTCATCTAAGAACATCTGGAACATCTGGCTGCCACATTTCCCCACCGTCGCTGTGTGAATATGTGTTGTTACTCTGCCCATTTTTCAGGGTTTTCTCACAGCCTGTACTTTGCCCTCCCACTTTCTTTTCTTCTTGTTTTTATCTTCATGTTTCTTTTTATTGCCCAGCTTTTTTTCATTTGTTTTTAATCATGTATCTTCGCTTTTGCAATTTGTCTACCCTGATGTATTTGGAAATTTGTGGCTTGTTTCACAGAATGACCAATTTCTGCCTCATTTAATCACATATGAAAATCAGGGCAGGAGCCAGGCCTGTGTTCTTTTCTGGTTTATCCTTAGTGTGAGTATCATCTCTTCGTGCTCAGCCCAACAGGGAAGGAAGCAGGCAAAGGCTCACTTCTGTGCTTCCTTGTATCTCTGCTACGTATCTATGCTATGGATGAAAAGGTCTAAAGTGTTGGAAAGAGTTTTATCTTCTTTTAGCTTTCTACTTTCCTTGCCCAATGTCTTCTCTTGGCATCCTCCAATCTGGGCCAGGTATTATAAGTGAATATATGTAGAGATACATATATTTTTTGCTAATTACTAATTTGCTAATTGCTAATTACATTCACCACTTTCTTATAATGACTGTTTCTTCTTTGATTTCCTCCTATTGAGTGAAAGGGCGTTTTCCGGCAAAGCCATGCTTGGGGACAGAGGGAGAAGGTTGGTGTGCAAAAGTATGGAGAAGCAGAGCAGGAGGAAGGGACTGGGGGCATTTGCAAAAGAATTCTGGTCCAAGATGAAATGACAACCAAACTGAAAGGAACAGCTACAGAAGAATGATAAAATTTTAATAGATTTTTGGCGGAAATGGATCTATTCAAAGCAACTTTCAAAAGCAGAAGAAATGTTATAGTTAACAATTTCAGAGCAATTTTTACAAGGTTTCAGTAATGAGTTAGAATTCAAAGATGTGGTAGGAGTGTATTGAGTTATTCAATTTTTCTCTCTAGGTTTGCAACACAACCACGGACAGGAAACACGCAGACACCTTCTTGGAGAAGTGTGTCACTGAGTCAATAATGAACATTGTGAGCGGCTTCTTTAATTCCCCCTTTTCAGACAACAGTACCAGCCTCCAGGTAATGTAAACTAAAAAATACAGGCACGTTCTGTCACACAGAATTTACCTTATTTGAGTAAGAAAAACTTTAACATGGTCAGAAAGTCATTTCCTACACTTCTGAAGGTCACTTTTCTCTCATATTACTTACTGTTCTGCCCCTTTCTGAGTTTACCAAGCTTTATTTTAAGTAAAGAGGCCCCCATCTTCAAACTGAATTATCCCTATTTTCCCTCCAAGCATAACAGAAACATTCATATCAATATATTGGTTGTTTGCCAAGTGTTGCAATAAATGATTTTTTTCAATGGATAGGCATTTGACTCAATAAATTCCACCTTAGTAATTTATCCTGAAAGAATGAGCAGGAATTTATATACTAAGATTTTCATTCAAGTATTTCTAATACTTAAAAATTGACATCAGCCTTAAATGACCATAAATAGGGGAATAGCTAAATAAATTATTTGTGTCCATAGGGTGGCTTATTACATAGGAAATGGAAATCGTGTTTTAAAAGAAATATTTATGACTAAGGAAAATGATTATGAAATAATATTAAGTGAAACAGTCCCCAGCGTTAGAGTATCATCCAAATTTGTATGTGTAAAGGACATATGTTCCTATATACATAGAAAAACTCAGGAGGTAAATATCTTCAAAATGTTGATACTGATTATCTCTACATGGTAAGATTATTGGAGATTTTCATTTCTGTGGTTCCCAAAAATTCTATAGTGACTGTGTATTACCCTTATAAAAATTTCATGTTCAATTATACTTTCTTTAGGGAAAACGTTTCAACTATTAGAACCATATGAAATTGTTTCTGTAGGTCAGAATTGTTGTCTCCTATCCTTGCACATGATATGAAACCAAAACATGCAGTCAATCAAACAAACTCAGAACACCTGCTCTACTTATACTTGGAAATAACCCAGAAATTATTTAAAAAATATTGAAGTTCAAGTCATTGGCTTCAAGAAATGCCAAATTTTTTCTGATTAAGTCTGTAGTTAAAATGCAAATAATTGATTTTCTGTAGCATCTGGCATGGTGCCTGTCACGAAGTGGGTACATAATGAGTATTTGTTGAATGAGGTATTCTATCAATGGTGCCGCTGCTCAAAAAAGACTGGATTGTGTTTTATTTTGATGAGCCTTTTTGATAATGCATAGATGCCATGTTAGGAGTGTTAATGGCTTAGTGGCCTATTTGCATACTCCTTTCCGCTTTCAGACACATCAGCCGGTTTTTATTCAGCTCCTGCAATCTGCCTTCAGAATTTACAATTGTACCTGGCCAAACCCAGCGCAGAAGTCCTCCGTGGAGTCTTGTATCAGAACTCTGGCAGAAGTGGGTAAGTCAGAATGTCGGGTTTCACTTGTTTTTACATTTCATGAAAGAAATTGGACTTTTGGCTAGTGGCCAACACAAGCAGTTTTCCAGTTTACGACTTAATAAGAAAAGTTTCTCTCAAGCTGAAGAGCAATGACCAGCAAACACTTCTGAATGTTGAGGCATGCGTTTTTGGGAGGGGAAGATGATTCTTGTATTTCTTTTTTCAAAATTTTAAAATTCATTTATTTACTTGTATTTCTAATCATAATATTATATATGACACTTTACTATAGCTCAGAAGATTTCACAGGCGTGGGACTTTCATTGTTGTCTCAGACTTCGTTATGGAACTGTCTTGTCTATTAAGTCTATTAGTCTATTAATACCTAGGAAGGTATTAGGGCAGTGGGACCTTTTCAGGGTTTTTTAGTTTTCCAATTTGGTCTGAAATCTGTCGGTGTTTATTAAGGGCCTGTTGTATATAGAAGCCTCCAGAAATTACAAATGAAATGGAAGGCAAGGGGATTATAGCTTAGGGAAGGTTAATAGATTTTAGAGGGAGTTTCTCATAAGTTCCTCTTCCTTCCTTCCATTTTAAAGATTTTTATTTAGTTAGTTATTTGAGAGAAAGCACAAACAGGAGGAACAGCAGATTCAGAGGGAGAAGCAGGCTCTCCGCTGAGCAGGGAGCATGATGTGGAACTCGATCCCAGGACCCTGGGATCATGACCTGAGCCGAAGGCAGATAGTCAACCAACTGTGCCACCCAGGTGCCCCTCTTGAAAAGTCCTTTCTTTCTTTCAAGTTAATTAGGGCCATTCTCCAGATGTCAGAGGGGAGGCAGGAAAAGAAATATTGGACTTAAAAAAACAGACGAGCTTGACCATTGTCTCAACTGACGCAGCACTGGGAAGGGAAGCTTCTAGTGTATGTCATCGCCGCTGCCGTTTATTGAGTACTTGCCATGTGCATTGCTGAGCAATTTGCCTGATTTGTCTCATTTGATGCTTGGATAGGTTCTTTGATTATTTACATCGTACAGCTGAGAAAAACAGAATTATCCAGATTAGGTAACTTGGCGAGGGCTATAGTATATGCTCAGTAAATATTTGATAAATGAATCAATGATTTAACTAATTAATGGCCATTTAAATTTTTTTTGTCTTTCCCCCATCTGCAATTGGACACAAGTGACTGTGTATTAACAAGATTTAATAACTGCTCAATTTTAATTTGAATAAATAACCCAAGATAACCTAAGAGGATCAATTTAAAAACATTAGAACTAAGAAACTAACAGAGTTCATCTCAGTGATTAATTATAAGTAAGTATTAAACTGGATACATTTTCTGTATGCCAAAAAGAAACAGTGTGTAAAACACATTATTCACAATAATAATAAAAATATTAAATACTTAAGAGAAAAATTAAAAACATGAGAGAAGAATATTATAATACTATTTTGAGGGCTATAAAAATGTTTAATAAAGGATGAGCTTTGCTATTATTGGATTTAAAAGTTCCTTTTGTGGGGCGCCTGGGTGACTCAGTTGGTTAAGTGACTGCCTTCGACTCAGGTCATGATCCTGGAGTCCCGGGACTGAGTCCCACATCGGGATCCCTGATTGGCAGGAAGTCTGCTTCTGCCTCTGACCCTCCCCCTTCTCATGCTCTCTCTCTCAAATAAATAAAATCTTAAAAAAAAAAAAAATTCCTTTTGTGAGGATGCTGGCTCTCCTCAAATACCTGATGAGTTGAATGCTTCAACCGCCCCGGGATCCCTCCTCCACACACATCCACCTTTCTCACAGCCCACTTGGGCTTAGGTACCACATGCAGGGCCAGACCCCACAAGGATGTGTCCCCTGGCAGCGTGGCCCCTGAAACTCCTCTATGAAGGCATCCTCCTCACCTCCAGTAGGTTCCCACAGTCTACCTCAGGCTGCTGAGACCCTTTTTTCATGGGCTTGGCCTCTGACTCTGCTGGCTCACTCCTTGGTACCTGGGCCAGGCTGTCCCCCAGCAGCTGATGTGCTCTTCACCCCACCAAGTTCTGATTGTCCACCACCTGGCCAGCCTCCTACACAGGCGCCTTCCACTTCTTTTTGCACTCCAGCTCTGGATCGCCTCATCCCCATGTGCCCTTCTTGCCCAGTGCTGATGCTTAACTTTGCTCTGCTCGTCCAGCAGACTTTAGGACTGAACATTTCAAGAAGGGAAGAAATGAAGAGGACAATAGGTATTATGTCAAAAATAAAGAAGGGCACAAAAGAGAAGCTAATTCTTGGCGTGCCTGGGTGGCTTGGTTGGTTAGGCATCTGCTTTCAGCTCAGGTCATGATCTCGGGGTCCTGGGATCAAGCCCTGCATCAGGCTCTCTGCTCAGTAGGAGTCTGCTTCTCCCTCTCCCTCTGCCTCTGTGCTCTCTCTCTCTTTCTCTCTCACTATCTCTCTCTCAAATTAATACTTCAAAAAAAAAAAAAAAAGAGAGAGAGAAGCTAATTCTTACTTGAAAAAGATGCACATAACAAAATGTCCAGAAGGATAAAAATAAAATATTAACATTGATTTTCTCTGAATGGTAAAATTATAGATGAATCTGGTTCTGTTCATGCTTTAGTATAACCTCTGAATGTTTTAATAATATACTTTTTAAGCTATAATGAAACAGTGCTAACAGCATTTTTATTTGGATGAAGTCATCTGGGAAATATACTAACCGTTAAAAGATAAATTCCAAAGGAAAAGCAAAGACATAAGATGATTTTTTTTTAAACATAGGAATACATTGTCCTAGCTGCCAAGTCTATTTCTGCATTTTAACATTTTAAGGCAGCCTCCCCTCTTCTTCCTTCTTTCTCTCCCTGTCCTCCTCCTCTTCTACCTCCTTCTTTTTCTTCTCGTCCACTTTGTCCTCCCCCTCTTCCCCGCTCAGTATTTAACAAATGCAATTGGGGGGGTGCAGGGGACACCAGTTGGCCCTCCAAAGAACAGAGAAGGCATGCTGTTTATAACATTTAAAAACTGAGATGAAGAACTTTCAGCCACGGGGGAGACCCCACGCTGTGTTTTCCATCTGACTTCCCACTTCAATGGTATTTCTTGTACTTTGGGGATTTAAAATAGTCACCGACATTATATTAGTCTAAAGATATCTTTTATTTCCGTTATAAGATTTCATTTCCTACCAATCCTCTCCTGGCCCAAACCTTGTGATTTCGCAGGATATTTTAGTGGCTTTCTGTATGGTTTAAAGACATGTGTGGTAGCGAGGACGTCAAAACTTATATCTGACTCTGTAATCAAGGTAGGTTTGGAAGAATGATGCTTTCATGTAAAATCACATTTTATCTTTGTGAGAAGGCACGTTTGTTCTTTCTGCTTGAGCAGTTAGGTAGCTCTGGAAATTTTATTTCCGCTCTCCCTCGGCATTTGTCCCTCTCCTGCTTTCTCCTCCATAAGACCGTGTTTCACCCCTCATCACTTCCTTCCTAGAGCCCTGTAGGAATTATTCAGTCTTTCTTCCTGTCTTTCTTCACCTGAAGAAATCTGCTACCAGAGTCATCTTGAAGTGAAATGTTCTCTGCTGGTTTAAAAACATCAACAACAATGTCCCCAGCCTTCAGCGTTGTCCCTTTGTCTAACAAACTGAGCATGGTGTTCTCATTGTCCTGTTCATGGCCCCTACGGCTCAGCCCTACCTTACTTCTCCGACCTCCTTACGCGCTGGTTCCCACACACCTCATGTGACAGCGGATGGATACAACACCCCATGCCTTGCTCACGCTGTCCCTTACTTTCTCAGTCTCTGTTTCGCTTCTTCTCCTTCTCTGTTTTATTCATTTTCTTTCTCTCCCCAGTTTCCACTACTGCTACCTGTGAGCATCTTTTCCATTATTCAGAGTTTTTGTTCAAATTCCTCTCTTAACTCCTATATCCAGAGCTGAACTTGGCGCCATTTGACCACTTATACTTTTCTAACAGTCTTCATTTGGTCGTAGCCTATCCTGTCCTAAGTCCTCATCATATTTCCCCCGTTAGTCTCTCAGGGACAATGATTATGAGGTGCTAATCACAAAGCTATTGTCTGGGATGAAGAAAGTGGAAAGCAAAGTGATGGAATTTTTTGTTCTTGAATTGCTGTGCATAGAAAAACATTCATAGAGAGACATTCAGAGGTGAGCATCCTTTGTAGTAAAGTGGGCTAAACCCACCTTAGGATGATTGAAAGCATTTGAAATATTCAGGTGCAGGAGAGAAGTCCGAGGGAAGACCCAAGAATCTTGCAACATTCAGAGCGGATCATGAACTTCTTTCACAGGACTAAGGTTATAACAAATATAGGGCAGCTGCGAAGAGGCAGATTCTTGCCCTACTCTAAAGAATAACTACTTTACAGTTAGTGCTCTCTGAAAACCTTACTGGTCACATTTGATTGTCCTCTTTTGTTCACTCCCATTAAGCACAAGAGCAGGTTCTACTGGCTTCACTTCCAAAATGCATCTTTTTCTTTATCTTGCATGACACCATCTTGTGACATGGATTACAGAAGTATCTTCTTACTGAACTCCCTACCCCCACTCCTGTCCTGCTAGCATCCATTCCCGACACAGCAGTTACAATGACCTTAAAATGTACATCAAATCACATCACTCACCTATTGTGCATTGTGCTGGAAATTTGTATTCCTTACTGTGGCTGAGAAAGCCCCGATCATCTGAGGCTCTTCTTTTTCTACCTTTTCCTTTATTTGTCCTCCCCCAGCTCTGCTGCTGCTCCACACTGGCCTTCCTCCTGCTTCTAAACTAGACCAGATTTTTTCTTATCTCAGGGCATTTGTGTGTGCTGTTTCCTCCCTCTGGGTCCTCTTCCCCACAACTGTCACATGTTCAGAATAGAAGTGCTCAGTGAAATGTTCCAGAACATTCCACACAGTGTCCCAGCTTCTTCCTGCTCCTTATCCCATCTTACCATTTCTTTTCCCTCTGAGTACGTAGCACTATTTGAAAGCATTTTGTTTGTTTACCTATTTACTTATTTTTCCTTCTTGTTGTCTATTTCTCCTCTTAGAATATAAACTACAGGGAGCACCTGGGTGGCTCAGTGGGTTAAATCCTCTGCCTTCAGCTCAGGTCATGATCCCAGGGTCCTGGGATCGAGCCCCGCATCGGGTTCTCTGCTCAGCGGAGAGCCTGCTTCCTCCTCTCTCTGCCTGCCTCTCTGCCTACTTGTGACCTCCATCTGTCAAATAAATTAAAAAAAAAAAAAAAGAATATAAACTACAAATGCAGAGGCTTTGCCTGACTCACTGACTGGTAGGGCCTGGAAGTGTCTGGCACTGACTACACAGGTTAATGAGTGTTTGTTGACTGACAGTAACCCACGGGCTAGGGATTGCGCAGGTAGTGAAATTTAGGCTTAGAAAGGTTAAGTAACTTGTCCAATTACTAAGTCGTTGAGTTGGGTTTAAAATCCAAGTTTCTCTGAATAGGGAGTTCATGCAGTACTGTGTTACTCCAGAAGGCCTATCTTAGGAAGCCCAAATGTATAAACTAGAACTTGGCGGTTTGGCTTGCTGAGTAGGGATTTATCTGAAGTTTTACAGCTCAGGTGCAAAAACATTTTTGTGTTTCAGCAACACCTTTTTTTTTTTTTTTAAGATTTTATTTATTTATCTGATGCAGAGAGAGCATAAGCAGGGGGAGCAGCAGGCAGAGGGAGAGGGAGAAGCAGGCTCCCTGCGGAGTGAGGAGCCCAGCATGGGGCCCCATGACCTGGGATCATGACTTGAGCTGGCAGATGCTTAACCTACTGAGCTTAACCTACTGAGGGATGCTGAGCATCCCTCAGCAACTCTTTAAGAATACAAAGAGGCAGTACAATTTAACACAATTCAAATATGTGAGAACTTATAATATTGGAGAGAACAAAGAAGATACATATTTAAGCAAAAGTCAAGAGAACAAAGTCGGGAGAACACAAAGCCAATGATCAGGGCATTCACAAATTTGTCAACACATTTCCTGTAAATGCAAATAGCTATTACAGGTCTTCCTCAACTTATGAAGGGATTACATCCCTAAAAACCACTCCTAACTTGAAAATATCTAAGTCGAAAAGTGCATTTAATACACCAAACCTACAGAACAGCATAGGTTGGCCTAGCCTGCCTTAAACGTGCTTGGAACACTTACATTAGCCTACATTTAGGCAAAGTCATCTAACACAAAGCCTTTATTCTTTAATAAAGTGTCGAACTGAGATACTCACATACAGGTGCAGAACCCTTCTGGCCGTGTGACTGCCTGGGAGCTGCGACTGGCCGCCACTACCCGACATCCTGATGGAGGATCCTCCTGCATATCGCTAGTCTGGGAAAAGGGAAAAGATCAAAATCCAAACTTCGAAGTGTGATTTTTCTACCAAATGTGTATCGCTTTTGCACCATTGTAAAGTCAAAAAGTTGTTAAGTCAAACCACCTTAACTCAGGGACCTTCTGTACAGTTACATTTACATAACATGTTACAATTTGTAAAGTGCTCCCAGCTGCATAAGCTCAACTCATCTATCACCCAAAATTCTTAATTCTAATTCTCGTCGTTGTTTGTACATTAGATACAAAAGGTAGTGAAAAGTGGGCATCTAGGTGGCTCAGTCAGTGAAGCAACTGCCTTGGGCTCAGCTCATGATCCCAGAGTCCCACAACAGGCTCTCTGGTCAGCGGGGAATCTGCTTCTCCCTCTCACTTTCCTTCTGTGTTTTTTCTCTCTCTCAAATAAATAAATAAAATCTTAAAAAACAACAACAAAACAAAACAAAAAAGCCACCAAAAGTAGTAAAAGGCAAGAGCATGCACTTCCTTAGTCAATGCTGACATTCCTGAGAGCCTTAAACTTTAAGATGTGGACCTAGTTCTCACCCTATTCTACAGTGGAGATGTGAGGTCATCAAGGTTAGGCAGCTTGCCCAAGGTCACACAGGCAGGTGGAGACAGAACCAGACGTTCAAAACTGACAGGGCTCGCAGGCATTTGTGATGGTCTGCCATCACCAATCGGCAGAAACAGGCATTATCTGTTTGATGCTTTAAGATACAAAATATGGATCAAAATGCTAATTTAAGCTATACATGAAATGCACCCATACAGTTTTCCGATAACTTAAAAGAAGGAAAGGGATTAGTGAATTCAGTTAGTAAGGGTTTGGTGGGGGAGGAAGTCCTTATAGAAAAGGAGTGCTTCCTATTGTTTATCTGTCTCTTTTTTCCCTTGATGAATATTCCAGAAATTTTTATTGCTACTATCGAATGTATTGAGACCAAGATCAGTTATGTGTTTATTATGTCCTATTCAGTTTTTCTGGTAAAACTTCATAAGCGTTTAATACTGAAGCCGTGCTCAGTTGTGAATGTATCATGCGGATCACGTTCAGTTTATCCGAACAAACTTCCTAAGCTTCTAAAAGCTGAGGTGCTTTTGAGTGATTTGTATCTGAGGAAATTACCGATAGCTGCTTCCATTGCGCACTTTCTCCTGAGTTATGTCCAATTTGAAATTGATAGGAAGATACAGGGTCTTAAGCGGTAATAAAGGGGAATTCCCAGGCGATGTCATTCCCTGCGGGGGTGCCTAGCTGGAAGGTAAGGCAGACACATGTCTATCATTCTCTCCTCTCCTCTCAATGAGATAAGTTAAGACTGGTTTGGGAACATGTAAAGATGGGGGCTTCTGCAATAAATGTACACCATGGTGTTCACTGAGGTTTGAGAAATGGTAGGGCCATTGAGGCCATGTGAAGTTTTAAATGCTCTTGGTCAGTTCCTGTTCCTCAGTTTACTCTTTTATATAAAACACAATAGCACATGTTAGAAGTAATTTGAGAAAAAGCATCCAACAATTACTTCCATATTATTTCACTTAAAAAAGAATTTTGCTCCATGTGTTTCATAATCTTCAAATGATTTGGGGGGATTAATGTTGGGTACTTTGTTGGCAACAGAATCTTTTTTCCAAATGGAAATTCTGTAAAATAACTTCTACAAATGGTTTGAATAATGAACATCAATCTTCAAGCCAATTGTTCCCAAAAAATTTGAACATGTAGAAAATAGTAACCCTTTGAGGAGAGAAATTCAGTGTCTATTAAACGAACAAAAAATCTGTTTTAATCTACCTAGGAGGTTGTAGTTGATTGTAAGATGAATTTGACACAATGTACCCTCGTAGTTCTGGTTTTTAAAAACATCATTATTCCTTTTTAAAAGTTAAATCTGAATAAGTTACAAGATAGGACAAAATCTTATAATATTTTTTGCATATTGATTCACTGGGTCTATAATGATCCCTCTTTATCTGAAACATATTATTTTAATAGTTTGGGAAATGCAGTCTCAAACTGTATTTTCCTGCCCACGATAAATTTTTATGGGAGTAAATGTAACAGGTACAGAAATCACAAAGTAGAATAAGTGTTTTAACTACTAAGTAGTTTATCTGTTATAAGGTTTTAGAGCTTGAGATAGTGCCTAGAGCTCAGTAAGTACTCAATAAGTATTTATTGCATAATTAAAATAAATGGATGAATACAAATAACTGCATGGATATCCTATTCCTGTCTTTGGCTGCATAGTAGCTTATGGGCCTCTATTCTAATTTATTTAACCCCATTGCTGGTTATTTATGTTGTTTCTAATCATCTTGCATATGAAGGCGAATAAGGGGAATACCTACGAGTAGAATTTCTGAGTATTTTAATTTTGACAGACACGCTCCTCTGTAGAGATCATGTAATTTACTTGTCACCAGAGATGTGGGAGAGCATTTTCCTCCTCAATAATGTGTCATTATCAAATTCTTACTTAGATCTTTGCCAATCTTATAATTAAATATCGTTATAGATAATATCCTTATCTATTGTTATAGAAAATAGCATTATAAATAAAAGTATTATTAGATATGTGTTTCTCATTTTATGAGTGAAGAAAAAAAATCTGTTCATGCGATTGAGTCATTGGCATTTCCTTTTCTGTGGATTGTCACTTCTTGTACTTTGTTTACTTTTTCTAAAGGTTTTTTTTTTTTTCCTTAACAGATCCTCAATCCTTATAACCCTTTATTTATTAAGGAAAAATGCTCTTTGCCTATAAGTAATAATTAAAAATTTTTTCATTTTTCATTTGAAATTTTATTTTATTATTTTATTTTTATTTTTTATTTTGTTTTTATTTTTTATTATGTTCAGTTAGCTACTGTATAGTAAGTACATCATTAGTTTTTGAAGTAGTTTTCAATGATTCATTAGTTGTGTGTAACATTGCTCATATAATTTTATTTTATTTTTTTGACATACAGAAATTTATTTTCCATTAGGCTTACAGATTTTCTTTCATCTTCAAAATGGCCTTGATCAGTCTGAGATGTCTTTAAAATTCCTATTGAGAATTTGCATGGTTTTCGTTTCTCTGCCTGTTTGGGTTTTTGGAGTGGCTGTTTACAATTGCGAGGTATCTGGACTAGATTTAGTTATTAAGGTAGAAGGTATGGAGTCAACTTTATTTTTTCCAGATGACTGGGCAGGTGTGCCAATGGTAGTTACTGCATAACCCATAAAATTATAGTCTATTCAATTTGGGGATTAATTCAGTGTCCTTGGAGTGCCAAACAGGAAAGATGCATTTCATATCTCTAATGTTCTTCACATTTAACACTAGCTTTTCAGGAGAGTCTTATGTTGGACACTGTGACATGGTATAGAAGAGATACCATACCGCACTCCGCATTACCCCTTCCTTGCGCTCCAGCTGTTCTAATGCTTACGGGCCCGTCCAGTGGGGCTTGACAAGCTAGCAGGCCTTCTAATTCCTGCTGATACTCTCTGTTGCCTTTCCCCCCGACCTGTCAGTTTATCTATATAAGCCTTTTTTTCCATGGCACCTATCACTGCAATATGACTGTTCTCAGAGATATGGTTCTGGCAGATACCATCAGTGATTTTATCTAATTAAAAAATTTCACCTAATCTGCAATATTTAATGAGTAATAATTAGAAATAGATTTCGATGTGTCTTAAAATCACAGCAAAGATGAGTCATATCCAGAGAATTTTCAGGATTTATAAGCCTAATTAGTAACTTAGCCGAAGCATCAAAATACTGGTGAATAAAGATGGCTCATTTTAGAGAGCTAGCTATCGCTAGGCAGAGCTCTACAAAAGATAAATGCATTAATAACAGCCCATCCTTTCTACTATTAGTTTTTTTTTAAAGAACTCCATATACTTATTCTCTGACAAAACATCCTTAACAAGGTAGTTTCCCAATTTCATTCTAATTTAGAAGAGAAACAGGAACATTTCTTTTTGAAACATTTTAAACCTTAGCATGACTCTTTCTATTAAAGCACATAGTTGGAGTTAATGCTACAGGCCAAAAGAATGACTGCTGTAGTAAATTCGTTAGTTCTTTCTTAATGAGAGAGATGGGGGCAGGGAATAACCAGGAATCCCAAGATACATCCTAGTTCACATTTCACTATACGGTACTAGTCATACCAGAATTTTCCTAATTTAATTAAAGTAAGCTAAGTTTGGATTACATTTTTGGTTGCATTTGAAAAATATTCTAGTTATTATTTTTGTAATTGAGATCATGAATTAATTCTTTTCTTTTCCTGGTCACAATTTTCCTTTCTGCTTTAACTTTTAAACAATATATGGAATGCTAATTAGCATTACCAGCTCTGCTTTAGAATTACTATTTATAATATTTTGACAGTGCAGAGAATCTATTTCAAGCCATACCTTTAAAGGAATTAATATTTTTATAATTGCTTGAAAAATTTTTTCATTCTTTCTGCAGCTGACTTACTTTAACTCAAATTCTCTTTTCCTCAGTTGCATTGTGAATTTTCTTTTATTACTTAGAAATTGTGATTTAGCCCTTGGCTAGAGTTCATCTTAGGCAGGCGAAAGTAAAGAGCTTTTAATTTGCTCCGTTAATTTATAATGCACAATTTGTCTTAGGACAGGAGACTAGAAGATACCTATTAAAGTAGTACAGTTTGGGGAAAGTAAACAAACAAACAAACAAAAAACCCTTTCAACAAAGTTTGAGATAGTGAATTCTCCTGAGTCTGGTCTGTCCGAGCTGTTGGCTGTAGTGGACTGTGGCAGAAATATCTGGAGTGGGTGTGATTCTCCCGAGATCACTAATTAGAAGTCTGTACTGCTGAGACTAACAGACGTCCTGCCATTGGACTGCATCTCCACTGCTGTCATTAGAAAGCTATTCATTGAGTCCTTCTTTGTGTAAGTTCTATTCATAGCAACGACACTTAGCTGATGGTCAGTTGTAGCTAATGTACTTGATTCCTAACGGGGAGATAAATCCCAATCCCCTCCTCAATTTTTTTAAAAATGTTAGCATAAACTCGGTTATGATATATGTTGAGAATGTTGACGTTTGTACATTTTTGTTTCTTCGTCGCTTAGAAAATAAAATAGAACAGCATTGTCTTCTGTTTGACTTCCGAATGTGCAGAGCGAGCCCAGCTTATGTGTGAAGGAGCCAGAAAGGGATCAAAGTCTCACCAGGATTTGATCATGGTGCAGGATTGAGTATTTATAAAAATATGTGCAGCCTGGCAGTGGCGAGGCCGTCTGTCCTTCAGATGCGGCGGGAGTGCGGTTGCTCCGCTGTGTGTAATGGACATAAACAGATACCATATATGCTTTGGAAAAGGGACCTTTACCATGAATATAGGAAAACATTCACTAGGGAAATTTGGGCAGTGGTGCAATTGATTGTTTAGGGTTACCTTAGAGCTTCAGTATTTCCTTAAATTTCAGCTACAGCTCTTGTTTAAATCGGTAAATTTTTTTGTTGGTAGCTGAGGTTATCTGTTTTCAAAGAAGTGTTTTTTTTTTTAATTTAATTTTTTTCAGTGTTCCAATGTTCATTGTTTATGCACCACACCCAGTGCTCCATCCAATATGTGCCCTCCACAATGCCCACCACCAGGCTCACCCAACTCCCCACCCCCCGCCCCTCCAAAATCCTCAGTGTTTCTCAGAGTCCACAGTGTCTCATGATTCGTCTCCCCCTCCAATTTCCCCCAACTCACTTCTCCTCTTCATCTCCCCATGTCCTCTGTGTTATTCCTTATGCTCCACAAGTAAGTGAAACCACTGATAATTGACTCTCTCTGCTTGACTTATCTCACTCAGCATAATCTCTTCCAGTCCTGTCCATGTTGATACAAAAATTGGGTATTCGTCCTTTCTGATGGAGGCATAATACTCCATTGTATATATGGACCATATCTTCAAAGAAGTTTTAAAGTATCCTTCTACTTAAGAGAATTTTCACCAGCAGAAGCAGTAAGGCCGACTGTTGTTGCTTTCCTTTCATTATATGAAGCAAGCCGGATTCTCTCCCTTTCTCTCTCTCTTTTCTGTCTTTTCTAGTTTCATTCATTAAAAACATCTTCCGGGGGTGCCTGGGTAGCGCAGTTGGTTAAGCATCTGCCTCAGCTCAGGTCAGGATCCTTGGGTCCTTGGATTGAGACCTGTGTTGGGTTCCCTGCTCAGTGGGGAGCCTGCTTCTCCCTCTGCCTCTCCCCCTACTCATGCTCTCTCTCTCTCTCTCTCCTCTCGAATACATTAAAAAAAAAATCTTAAAAAAAAAAAAGTCTGGCAGAGACTATCATGATAACTTTAAATAATATCCTTACAACTCTGTCTTTTGACTTAACAGCTGTAAATAATACCTATATTTCCACACTGAAAAATAAGGAACATAACATATTGCCTTCATTTCGACCTCTTCTCTCCAGCCCTATGTTGTGATTATTGCTTAGTAGATTATTGACTTTATGTTGTTATGGTTTCTGAAATTTGTATTCTATTTGGAAATATAATGAAATCTTTTAGAGGATGATAAGATTTAAAAATCAGTGATCAGACCTTACCATATTTTGATAAGTAAATATTTTTCACTCTATAAGCATTAGAGACAAAGATGGAGTGTAATGGTATTGAGACTTTTCCAAATGGAAGAAAATTTCCTAACCATGAGCATCTAATGGATCTTCTTTCACATGTGTCTTGCTTTATTCTCTTCTTCAGGCTCATACTCATTTTCCAAAATTTCTTGTATTCATGTTGACATTTGCTTGGATTCCCTTGTCTCTTTTTTGTGATTTTTATCATGGGTTTAGAGAAAAAATTCTGAGACTTACATGTTCTGAAATGTTTTTATCTGGGTATCCTTTCTGATTTTCAGTTTAGATGGGTATAAACTCCTAGTTTCAAAATTTGTTATCCATTAGCTCTTCAACATATTAGTCTACTGATTCTAGCATACAATATTGATGGTGAGAAGTTTGGTGCCTCTCTCTCTTCTGTAGGAATCCTCTTTTTATTTCTTGGCTATTGGCGTTTCCGTTAGTTTTGTGGGGCAACCATAACAAATTTCCCAAACGAGGTGGCTTACAAAAATAGAAGTTTACTATTTCACAGTTTTGGAGGCTGAAATCAAGCTGTCAGTGCACCATACTCTGAGACCCCATGCCTTTCTCTTCACTTCCGGTGTTTGCTGGCAGCCCTTGACATTCCTTGACTTGAAATTGCGTAAATCCTTCTGCCTTGATCTTCACATGGTGTTCTTCCCTCTGTGTCCCTTTCCTGTGTGTCTCTGTTTCTCTTACCCCATTCTTATAAGGACAGCACTTGTATTGGATAAGTGCCCACCCTTATCCAGTGAGGTCAAGTTAAGATGACTTATCTTGAATACATTTGCAAAGACCCTATTTCCAAATAAGGTCAAATTCACAGGTATCTATGATTTGGACTTGCACGTATATTTTTGGGTGGTACGACTCAACCCATGATAGCATTGTCAGTTTTTACCAGAATATGGTCAATATGCTTATTTAATCCGGTTTCACACACAGTGGATCCTTTCAGTTTAAAGACATACATCTTTCTTCAGATCAAGTAAATTGTCATTTATTATTTTTAAATAATTTCTTCCCTTCATTGTCTCTGATATTTCTTTCTGTAACTTAGAGGTTTTAGATATTTGACTTCCTGGATGACTCTTTCCATTTCATATTCTCTCTTTTTTACTCCCCTTCTTGATCTTTTATGCTTTATGTTCTAGAAGGTACTTTGACTTTCCTAGATTATCAACTTGGTCTTTATTCTTATCTTTTTCTTTTTCAGCCATCTTGAAGTGTTTATTTGTGCAATTATATTTTAATTTCCAAAATTTCTTCCTTTTTCTGAATTGCTAATTTGGGAGAGGGAGTAGTATCTACCCACATTTTCTGAGGACAAAAATCAGAATTATTTAAATATTTTTGGTTCTTCCCTGAATCATTTCTGATTTCACTGGGGCCAGTTATTCTTAACATTCTTAGTTTGCGCTATGATTCTTGGTCGTGTGCTCATGGTTACGAAGGTCTGTAATGACTGCATTGGACCCACTCCAGTTTTAAGGGTCTGTTTCTCTACTAGCATGCTTGCATAAATGCCAGGTCTGACCCAGACTTCTGGGTGAGGGGCTGAATAAAATGATACACAGGTATTCCGTGTGTGTGTGTGTGTGTGTGTGTGAAGTAGAAGACCAGCTGAGAATACTGATAATGTCGAAATAGGAGAGCTTTGCTTAGGGCTTAGAGTCTTGTATATTTTTGCTTTGTGCTGCCTCTTCTCTGTCCCCTATTCTACTTATTTGACAAAGATCTCTGGAGTTAGTTCAAGCTCTATTTTGCTTCTCTGTCTAGTCCTGACACCTTCTTTTGGCATTCTCTCCAGGCAGGTATTTCACTTTCATGAGAGGACCTTTCTGTAGTTCCCTAATTTTATCCTCTGGATAAATACTGCTGTTGCTAACTGCACTATTTATGCTAGTCGGAGTGGGGAGGACCTTAACTTCCAGCGATGCACATGCTATTCTTTAATGTGTTGCCCAGACAATTCCCTTATCCCCCGTTACCTCTCTTGGTGTTGGTTGACTCTGTTCAGAGGAAGACCTGTTCTCTTATCGCTTGTAGAGCGGTACATGTCCTCCTTCTCTGAGGGACTAATCCTGTCTTCGTTCTGCTTGCAAAAATGCCTCAACATTTCTGTTTTCCTTATGGCAAGCATTCTCATTTTTTTCAGTGCTGTGATATAAGTCTGATAAAATATACATTTTAGTGAATTTTAGAAAGAAGGACATGCACAATGTGCTCCTTTCAAATGCAGATTTTTTATACTATCAAAGTTTTTATCTCTTCTTTCAGCTGTTTTACTACGTGAAATTTTGTGTGTGCATGTGTGTATGCATACACACATACACATCAATTATACTAATGAACAGACTGGAAGGATTTTATCATGTGTTTTCTGTCTGCTTTCTTATTTTCCGTGGCAGCTGGGAAAGCACAAATTTGCATGGTCATTTTATACTGTTTTCTATATTGATGCTGTATGAAGTGCCTTTCAGACATTAATCATCAAGAAATCAAATAAGGTCTTGAATGTTTAATGAGCTCACTTTAATAATTGGTCTTAAGAATTGAGATGCTTTCAGGTTAAAAGCTTTTGTAGTTACAGAAAATAATTTGATGGCAGAGTTTAAAGATTTGATTTTTTTCTTGTTTTATTGAGATACAATTGATATATAACATTAATTTAAGGGTATAACATAATGACTTGATATATGCATATATAACAAAATGATTATCACAATAAATTTAGTTAACATCCATCACCTCACATAGTTACAATTTTTTTCCTTGTGGTGAGAACTTTTAATATTTACTGTCTCAGCAAATTACAAATAGATAATACAGTATTATTAAGAATAGTCACATACTGTTTATTACATCACAGAAGTTATGTCTTTTTCTTTATTTGTTCTGTTTATAAGATTATTTCATTAATGTGTAAGAACCTATAGTGAAATTAAGAGAAAAAATATTTTAATTCTCTTTTTCAGCAAAGAATCGTGGGATTGCTATTCCGGTGGATTTGGACAGCCAAGTCAATACCCTTTTCCTGAAGAGCCATTCCAATATGGTGCAGAGAGCTGCCATGGGTTGGAGACTATCTGCTCGCTCTGGACCACGCTTTAAGGAAGCTCTTGGAGGGCCTTCTTGGGATTATAGAAATATTATTGAAAAGTTACAGGTACATTAAGAACATGCAGTGGCTTACCATTTTCTAAATTATAATTTTTAACATATATAGCAATACAAATAGAATATGGTTAAAAATATCAAGTTCTAGTTGGGGACCAGGCTGTACTTTACAATTCCCTATCAATATTACTCTTTTTAAAAGCATGGCTTCCAGGTAAAAGTTGTTATTTTTAGTGAGTATGTATTATTTAGTGTGTTTGATAGTATAGTAATGGGTCTTAATATCAAAATAAACTCAATAATAAAACTTGGAAAAATAAGTTACCATAAGTTCTCATGTAATAAATTAAATATCCATAACATTGCTGTAGTTTATCTGTTAGTATTCTTTTATACTCCTTTGGTGAAAATAGTGGAAGCACCATTATTTGCATAGTATTCCAGTCCTGTGATTGGCCTAGATTCTGGGACATCAAGTAAAGAGAGATATTGTATTTGATTGCTTAGGCTGCCATCACAAAATACCACAGACTGGGCAATTTAACCAACAGAAATTTATTTTATCACAGTTTGGGAAATAGAAGCCCAAGATCCCTCTCCTTGGTTTGCAGGTGGCTGCCTTGTCACTGTGTCCTTATATAGTCCTTCCTCTGTGCACATACGTGTCTGTATCCTTCTTGCCTCTTCTTGTAAGGACACCAGTCATATTGGATGAGAACTGCGCATATGAATTTATTTTACCTTAATTATCTCTTTATAGGTCCTATCTACAATTATAGTCACATTCTGAAGTACTTCAACTTATGAGTTTTGTTAGGGAGACACAATTCAAACCATACCAGTAATCTTCCCACCCACATAATTGCAGGTGATTTCATGGAGTGAATTAGGATATGGTTTGAGGAAATTGTTTGGCTTGGAGAATAGTCAAGACATGAACTGGAATAAATGTTGTGAGAGGTCACATGTAGGATAATTGGTGGAGGTTCAGACTTTTAATAGCTGAGTGCTATATGGATTAAAAAGACAAGACAAGTTAGACTCAGTATGAAGAACTTGAAGGCTATAACTAATTGAAAGTTTGAGTGAAAATGTCATTATAAGTTATTAAACAGATATTGGAGGGGGATGGGGTGGGAGGTTGGGTGAGCCTGGTGGTGGGTATTATGGAGGGCACATATTGCATGGAGCACTGGGTGTGGTGCATAAGTGCATAAACAATGAATTCTGGAGCACTGAAAAGAAATAAAATAAAATAAAATGAAAACAGTTACTGGTTTGCAGAAAAGAGTAATCAGGAAGAGACTAGAAGAGGACAGACTAGTTAAGAATCACTGAATATCTGGGGTGCCTCGGTGGTTCAGCCAGCTGAGCGTCTGACGCCAGATTTCCACTCAGGTCATGATCTCAAGGTTGTGAGAGCCAGCCCCATACTGGGCATGGAGTCTGCTTAAGATTCTCTCTCACTCCCTCTGCCCCTCCCTATCTTTTCTCTCAAAAGAGGAGGAACAAAGTAGAGGAATAATCTATTCAAAGATTTGAGGACAGAGATTTTGACTGGGAGGGAATAGTAAATGCAAATGTTCGTGGGCAGGAATGAAGTTGGTGGGTTTGAGGAGCCAAGAAAAGCACATTGGGGTAGGAGTAGAGTGAACAAAAGAGAAGATTATGATATTAGGAGCCAAATCAAGTAGAGACTTGCATGGTAAGGCATTTGGATTTTATTCTAAGTGAGATGGCAACTCATCGGAGATCTTCAGTAGACGAAAAGCATGACTTTACTTTTTAGAAGATCACTGGACTTTGCATGATGAGTAGATTATAGAGTCCAGACATAGAAGCAGTGACTTTCTTGTATTAAGTGAGGCAAAAAATGATGGCAGCTTGGCTAACAGGAGTACCGATTGTACTGAAAAGGAGGAGATGAATTTTAGATGTATTTGGTTATAGGGCCAACAGGACTTGGTAGTTGGGTGGATGAGTTGTGGGGTGTTAGAAAGAAGAAGAGAGGATATGATATGATTGAATCATTTGCTAAGATAGGGAAGAATGGGAGAACTGTAATTAGGAATCCTATGTGTGGGATTTTAAGTTTGAGATGTCTCTTTCGATATCCATGTGGATATGTCAAATAGGCAGCTGGATATATGAGTCCAGAGTGGTTTGGAAAGATGTCCAACAGGAAATATAAATTTGGACTGTTTCAGCATATATATGATATTAAAACCATGGACTTAGATGAGATTTCTCACAAGAAAGGACCAGGAGCTACTGGGAGTTGGTGAAGGAAGGTCGGGATATAGGTGGAAAATAGAGAAAGTGTGATGTCCCAGAAGCCACGAGCAGAAAGGGTTTGACAGAGTAGAAGCAGTTGTATAAGATGCTTAGCAGTGGTTGGGTAAGACAAGGACAACAAAATAACCACTGGATTTGTTAAGAAGGTTCGTGACTGCAAGTAACTAGTACTCAACAGTGACGATTACAAACATGTATTGAGGAATAATAAGTGGCAGGTATGTGTTAGACGCTGTATGTGTACTTACCTTTAATCCTCACAGCAAGCCCATGTGATTGTATCATTATCCTGACTTTTCACATGGGGGAAGTAACAAGTTAGAGAGTTACATAATTGCTCCATAATCAAAATAAAAGCTAAAGACAGAATTCACATCATAGGAGCCTGCCCATAATTTGTTTAGTAATGAAGAGAGGT
Source organism: Meles meles (assembly GCF_922984935.1). Taxonomy (NCBI): domain Eukaryota; kingdom Metazoa; phylum Chordata; class Mammalia; order Carnivora; family Mustelidae; genus Meles; species Meles meles. The sequence goes on from NC_060072.1 coordinate 68,649,763, forward strand.
AATCTGAAAAACAGGCACATTTTAGTGACATTTTGTTAAATTTGGTCATAAATTTGTTAAGCATATTCTCTTCCCACATTATAGAATATCTGGTTTCCCATTTGTGTTATTGGCTTCCTGGTAGTTTCTTTTAACTGTCATCAGAATTTTCTCAGAAAGCTTATTAGAATAGTTGAAGTAGAAATAATCACTTTTGCTAAAAAGGGAAGGAAGAGTTAAACGAGAGTTCACTACTTAAATCTAGCCATAAGAAATCAAGAGAGGCGGTACCCCAACTGTGTTGCCATAGCTGAAAGTAACAATAGCAATTGGCAATCAGTTTTCTGCTGAACAAAATATATCATAAGTATGAGTGATAAAATATTGCTGTATGTGAGAGTATTTTTTTTGTTCTTTTAACATAGTTATTTTTAAAACGCAAAGGGGATGCTTTAGTCATTAAAGAATGTTTAGTAAATTGTCATTGCCCACAGCCCCTTTTACAAACATGTCAGTGAGAATGCTTTCAGCTGTAATTGACACGATTTTAATGAAAAGTGGCTTAAACAATAAAAAATATGCCATTTCACATAGCAAGGACTCTGGAGGTAGGGCTCTTCTTGCGCTGGTTAATTTAGTAGTTCAAGTGAGCGGAGCCCTAACACTGTTGGTCTGTTGGCCTTCTGTTAAGGTTGGTCTCCAAGAGTCATATCGGGGCTGCCTCACATTTTGGGTTCACATTCTTAAGCTGTCTTGAGAGCCATAGGTAGTTTCAAGAGTTGGCCCTGCCTCCCTTAACACACATCACTGTCTGCTCAACTGATTTCACCTAATGTCCTATTAGCAAGGACAGTGTCACATCATCATGCCTAGACTAAGCACTGTCAGAGGAACTGGAATGACCATGACTGACATAAACTAATCCACTGTGATCCTAAGCCGAGGGGGCTCATTTCCCTGACAATGTTGCTGCCTAATTGAGAAACAACGTAGGAGTCCTATTAGCAAGGTAAAAGATGAAGTAAGGCTGTTGGGTAGGGGACCAATAATATCTATCAAAAAGATGTAATTTGAAATAGTATTAAATGTCATCAAACCCTTGTGAAGTGCTGATACTGCTTCAAAGGATATGCCAAGGAGCTGCCCCCATGGGAAGATAAGGTTGGTTCCAGATGACCAGAAATACATATGGACTCTTTATTTAAGCTGTTCCTCAAGCATACCTCAATTTATTCTAATTTGCTGAATACCTGTCCTGTGTCCATTAAAATCCTAGATACTAGTAACAATGGCTTTACTAACTTTACTAACTTTTCACCTTGTATATATATCCTTGAAAATCATATACCTACCCACCTGTCTCTTACCTTGTAAGTGAAAAAGGTGACCCAAGCAGTATTCATGCAGACAACCAGACTCTACTTAAAGTCCAGACATTTGAGGCCACGGGAAGGTAGGGCACATCTCGGAAATTCCCATGTCATGTTTCTTGTTAGTATTCTCAGGCTTGTCATATCTTCACATGATGAAATCTGAGCTAGGTCTTCATGTGTGTTCTCTTGTGCTTTATTCTTTAGGATGTAGTGGCCTCGTTGGAGCAACAGTTCAGCCCGATGATGCAGGCTGAATTCTCCGTGTTGGTTGATGTGTTATACAGTCCAGAACTACTGTTCCCCGAGGGGAGTGATGCAAGAATAAGGTGTGGTGCCTTCATGTCCAAGTAAGTGGGTTCAATCTGAGATTCTGCTGGTGTTATCAAGCCACGATGGTCTCTAACACAGTTCTGCTTTTTTACTTTTTTACGTGACAGTCCACAGACTATGTGAAAGATCTAAAATCCATGTTAATATGTACTTTCAGAATTATTGATTTGGTTCAATATAAATTTTATTTTGGTGAAAGTCAAGTAAGCTAAAGTTTACTGAAAATAAAATGTCATTATTGGGCACAAAATATCAAATGAAATAATATTTTGGTTCTAAGTCCTCTCTGTCCTCTCTAATCCCACATACACTGTGTGGTGTGGCCTTCAAAAAGGTTCCTGTTTAAAGTCACTTATTTTCATTAATATAGAGGAAGGAAGGGGAAACTAGCATTTATTAAGGTCTTGCTGTGTGTGTTATTGTCCTCTGTGTGCTTGCCTCTTTTATCTGTCTGCACAAACACTCAGAGAGACTGGGGGCTCAGCCTCATTTTAGCAGTGGGAAAGGCTGAGGTGTGCTTTCGGTGAAGAGCCATGACGTCTACCTCTGCCATGCTCATCCGGGGCCTCTCACTGGGCCTCTCATCTACTCATTTCTCTCAGCATTTTTATGTTATTGTCAGATCTAGTACAACGGATGCATTTATCCTAGAATATTTCCATTTATTTCCATTTTAATGGTAAATGACCAATTCTCAAGGAAGAGCTGTAGGTTGTGAGACAAAGTGTAACCAGCTCCTCAAAAAAAAAAAAAAAAAGATGTGTCTTAATGTTGAGGGCACTCATTGAGTGACTCATTCAAGATGGCCAGTCAGAGGTTTTCTTGGATGGGGAGTCAGAGGAGGTTGCCAACCCCCTTGACCATATCTATCATACCTAATTCCTGTGTGGTTGAGGATATTGCTGAAACCCCCTCTATTGACTGTGATGCACTTGAGGCAAAATTGGAATGACTGGAAGACACAAGAAGTGTGTTCCTTCCTTTTACCAGTTAAAGCTGGGATTTGTGGAGAGAAAACAAGATACGGGATGAGAAGGACTGACTGCAGGAATCATTTTGAAGAATAGGCAAGGTTTCTGTACAATGGCTGGAATTGTGGATTCTTGGCTCTAGACCCCCTCTGTCTTATGGGGACTAGGAAGACTATGTTCATCTGGATACTTGCCAGTCTTATAATAAGAATTTTTAAGTGAGGGGCGCCTGGGTGGCTTAGTGGATTAGGCCGCTGCCTTCGGCTCAGGTCATGATCTCAGGGTCCTGGGATTGAGCCTCGCATCGGGCTCTCTGCTCCGCAGGGAGCCTGCTTCCTCCTCTCTCTCTGCCTGCTTCTCTGCCTACTTGTGATCTCTGCCTGTCAAATAAATAAATAAAATCTTTAAAAAAAAAAAGAATTTTTAAGTGAAGAGGTCCATTGTATCTGTAAAACTGATGACCATGGAAGCCATTAGAAAAAAAAATTAATTAGACTTATTCACTAGTAACTCATTATGAAGGTAAAGCCTTTGAGAAATACCCTTTACCTCCTATGAATGTCTATTAGAATATGAATTAAAAAGCGGATAGTAAACGAGAATTATAAGTCCAGGAAATTAAAATGATACTATGGATATATCCCAGAAAACTGATGGTCTAGGACAGGGGCTGGCAAATTTACCCCATCAGGGTAAATTGGTCCTTTTGATCATTTTTGCAAATAACATTTTATTGAAACACAGCTACACACGTTCATTCACTTATTCTCTGTGGCTATTATAGGATTGTCACCTAGGTGCCACAGAGATTGTGTGGCCCACAAAACCTAAAGTGTCTATTCTTCGGCTCTGTAGAAAAAAAGTTTGCTGCCTCAGTGTCAAGAATGAGGCTGTCAATACGGTGTTACTAGCTACGCATAGCTATTTAAATTAATAAAAATACAAAGAAAATATTCAGTTCCCATCACATTTGCCACATTTTAAAGGCTTAATAGCCATAGATGGCTAGCAGCCAACAAATTTGATAACACAGAGAACATCTCAATTATTGCAGAAAAAGTTATGTTGACGGCACCAGTCAAGACCTTAAAGATGTCGATCTATGAAAAGATGACATGAAGTAACTCAGAATGCCAAGAAAATTTTGGCCTGTGCTGAACATGTGCTAAAAGCAAATCTGTTGCAACACCAGGCACCTAAAAGGAGAGAAACAGAGCAATATAATAGTGGGAACATATTACAGATAGGACACTCAGATGGAAAAAAAGATGTCGCATACTTTAGTGGTTAGAGAAGAGATTTTTGTACTATTATGATTGTAGTATGGCCAGCAGTCAGGAATGTCTGTTTTCTGCTCTAGCGCTTATCCTGCTCCTTCCCTAACTCTGTGAAGATCCAAGGGTTTTATTTGCAGGGATATCTAATAAAATTAGAATCCAGCTTTATTAGTAGCTATGCAAGAGACCCTGGATTACTGTGCAGAGCTCTCTGGTAAAGCTCAGCTAGAGAAGAGAGCATAGGTCCAAGGCCTTTGTGGGGCCTCCGACTTCCTCAGATGAATTTAATTCTTGGAACTTGTTGACTCAGATGGGTCTGCTGGAGAATGTGGTGGGTAGATCCCAGGAAAGATCCCCAATTCTCATATCTACTTTGTCAAATAAATTGAGAGAGAAGAGGGGCGCCTGGGTGGCTCTATTGTTAAGCGTCTGCCTTTGGCTCAGGTCAGGTCATGACCCAGGGTCCAGGGATTGAGCCCCACATCAGGCTCCCTGCTCGGTGGGGAGCCTGCTTCTCCCTCCCCCACTCCCCCTGCTGGTGTTCCCTCTCTCGCTGTCTCTCTCTTTCTCTCTGTCAAATAAATAAATAAGATCTTTTAAAAAAAAATTGAGAGAGAAGAGAATAAAGAGCGTGTAAGTCAACGTGGGTGTTAACATTTAAGGCATCTGGTTATAATCTATTCAAATTAACACTTACTCGTCCTTTATGAAGGATAATCTCAGAGTTTATCAGACTGTGGGATGTGACTCATTTATGGATTTAAGAATTAATTTAGGGAGCAAAGGCAACCATTAAAAATGAATTAAAAATATAAAATATCAGAGTGCATCTCATATAGTAAAAGTAACTTTTATGTTAATTTAATACATGATACACATGTATTTATATGGTACCTTGTTTCGTGAAACTTATTTTTTCCTTTGATCATGGAAAGTGATGTTAGAAGGTCACAGATTTTACTCAACCAGACATTATGTAACATGAATACCTTGTATAAATCCCTAGCAAATGATATTCACCCTTATGCTTGATATTTTCAAATGGTTGGTGAATGAAGTATTTTTCTAAAGAAAAGTTAAAGAAAATTAAAACAGCCTGAGAGGAAAAAAAAAATCAAATGAAATTTACGATGCCACCAAAACTATGTCCATGAATTCGAGGACGATCCCACAAAAGAAAGGATGAAATAGCAGAAGTGTCAGGAAGGCAGGTGTTTGCCTTGCAAGGAGGACTCTAGAATTATTCTGCCTGCTGGACCTGATCCCATGTCTGAAAGGAAATCACTGTTCTTTCACTGTGTGCCTCTCCTTCCGCATGACATGGGTATCGTTTAAAACTACCACTGTCCATCTGCTCACCCTGTCCATAAATGTCAGGTGTCTCCTTCCTCCTTTTTTTCCACTTCCAATTTGTCATTACTTACCAAGTCCTGGATATTTTATTTCTATATTGCTTCTTGCACAACTACCCCATCGCATGCCCTGTTCATCCCTTGCCTTGTTCTTACTTTTCCACATCATCTTCCACATGTCGACAGGGTCATTCAGGTCCCTTAAAACAGAGGTCTCCTATTTTCTATGGAGTAAATTCCAGACTCTTTAGCATAATATTTCCTGTTCCTGCTTTTCAGATTGCTTTTCTTATCCTCTCTTGTTTCATGTGTTCACGTGTCAGTTGGAGTTGGAGTACTTATTATTTCCTGGACAGGGAGGTCAGCTTTCTGCTTCTGCCCACTGTTCACATCATTCCCTTTGAAAGGACACCTTTTCTCTCCACCCTTTCCTGCTAGGTGAAATCTTCATCACTAACAGTTATCTCTTTGCTGGAACCTCTTATCAGTCCTAGGAAACTTCCCTCAAGAATGTAGTAGTTTCTTTATCTAGTTTACGGCATTTGCCATTACCCGTGTTGTAACACTTAATCATATTACATAAGATATGGCTGAGTGGGGACTCTCTTCACAGTAATTCTGAGACTCAGGAGATTAGTAAATGGGTCATGTCACCACAGAGTGGTGCTTCACAAGCTTGGCTTTGTGGTCAGTGGACTTGGGTCTATTTCCAGATCCCACCACTTAATGACTGTGTTACTATAGGCAAGTTGCTTTATCTCTCGGGACCTCTGTTTTCTCATGAGCCTAAGAATAGAACCTGTGGCACTGGCTTGTTGTGAGGATGAAGTGAGAGTCCATGGGAAGTCCTAGTACTTCATCTTGACCCCTGATAAACAGTGACTAGTCATTATCTAGGGAAAACTCACTCTTCCTCGGGGTTATGGCCCATGGTACTCATGTCATGAACCATTCCATTATGTTTGACATCCTTCTGTTTTTCTAGGAAGATGTGTCTCACAGGGTCATTGTGAGAACCAGCTTTTTCAGAGTTACATATGATAAGCTATGCATTCTGGTTATAAACATTTTACTTGATTTTGAGTTCTTGAGGATGGTATAGAAGTATGGTCCTCAAACTTTTCTCCTGACAGAACACCAGTGCAAATGTTACCACTATAAAATTAGAATTTCTGCTCTCATTATAGTAAAAATAGTACGTGGATAGACTGTCTTGATGTTACTTTGTTGTTGTGGTTTTTTTCTTCTAATCACAAACTGCCTTTTTCTCTACACCCTAGTGAGGAAAAATACAACATCATTATTATTAACAGAAACTGGAAAGCAACCCCTTATAATAAGGTTGCAGTGTTTAGACTGCTACTGAGCCCATATAGTTAAGGTATTATAGTCTCTAGAAAAGAATATAGTATAACATAATATAATAAAAGGTAATATGCTGCAAATATTCGTATTTCTCTACTAGTAAAGTTGTTTTAGTTGATATGATGGGATTAGAGATAATCAGTGTCTCATTGTCTTTTAGAGTATTATGTCCCACTAAAAGTCTGCTACTTGAATAAATTTAAAAGCACTGAGATATACTGCCTGTTGAGCAAAGGGTGCTTTATAATACACAGTCTATGAGCTAAAGTGTGATTTTAAGTTTTGAAAATAGGTATCGTGTTTACTTCATATTCTCAAATAATAGCATGACTTTTTCCCCTCTAGTTCATGATGTTAGTATATAGCCTGAAGAGAAAGCACTGTTGTACTTAAGATGTAATATTCTGCTTTAAGGTTGATTAATCATACAAAGAAACTAATGGAGAAAGAAGAAAAGCTGTGCATTAAAATTCTTCAGACTTTACGAGAAATGCTAGAGAAGAAAGACAGCTTTGTGGAAGAGGTATATTTTTAAAAAATTTTTAGTATTTGAAAATAAAGTAGAATTTCTAGTATACCGTAACTGATGGATTACATGGGCTATGAGATGATTGCTTATATTACATACTGACGGCATGTGTACTTAGATGAATTAGATAATTTGTTTGTATGGTACTCATCTTTCAGCTCTGCTTTGAATGGAGAAAAAACTGAGATCAGAATGGCCCAAGTATTTGGCTTATTTGTTTTGTTATATTCTATCTTGAATATGTGTATTTTTCTCATACAGACCAAATGACTTTTTTTTTACAATGAATAACCGAGATTCATTATTATTAAAATTCTGTATAAAGTTGTGCTACATATTAAAATGGTCTATGCATTTGTGTATATGTTGATCTTTCGTTTTCTATAATATAATGCCACATATTATAAAATATTACTATTTTTTGTAGGCAGAATAGTAAGTTTCTATTCTTACCTATATTAATTTAAGTATTGCACAAATGATTTTCAGGGAATATAACTTATAGATAATAATTGTCATGCAGTTATTAAAAATGACAGCTCAGGTGCTCATTAAGAGATAGCTGGCAGCATGTCTAATACCCAAGGTGATACACTTAAATATAAAATAGAAATCTAGTGAGGTGGGGGTTTTTTATTGTTTTTTAGCTAGCTACCTACACTTATATGTTAGGTATCAAATAAAATTTGTACCGTGTTCCTTAACAACTTTTTGATCTGATTCTGTAAGTACTAATCATCTGATATGTTTAAAATCAGAAGAATTTTATTTATTAATTTATGCATATGCTATCTAATTCCAAAAAGATCATAATGGTAGTTTTCTTTTTTTAACTTTATTCTTGTGGAAAAGAAATGCAAAGGGATCTTGGATATTAATAGAAAGGGGCATAATTTCAAAATACTCCATTTGAATCAGATGCTTGCTTTATAATCTAAATGACTTTTGCTTTGCATTAGTTTTCTTCATCATTTCAGCTATTTTTGGGAAACAAATTACAGAAATAAAGGTGGTCAGTGCAATTGTGGCAAATGCTTCTATGACACAGGACTCAAGAAAAATGCTTCTAAGCCTGAGTATTTGGTATGCTTGTAAAAAATGGTCAATTTCAGACTTTTTTGTTGTCTTTCTCTGAGTTCCTTAAAATACGGCTATAGATGGTTTGATTTTGATTGAAGTACTAGATCCTAAAGTAGAAAAATGGAGTCAATATAAATTTTGACAGAAGAGTGAAGTTTATAATAATAGTAACTTGTACTTAACAGGAGATATATAAGAGTTCCGATTTTATGTAGCAGATTATTATGGAACCACCCTAAAGAAAATGAGAAAGAAATAAAGTAAGATTTTACTTGGACTAGTCAAGAGTATTAAAGCGTATCTCCCAGACCACCCTAGAATCAATCATGCTGGCACCTGTTTCTCCTTTCCATTCCCACTGCTATCACAAGTTCAGACTTTCATAGCTTCTTGCTTAGAAAACTCCCGTAGTCCACCGCTCCAAGACAGAGCATGAAAGGAGGCAGAGCTGCTGTTTTCAAAAGTCCAAGAGGCACCATTCTCATATGATATGATGTGAATGGCACCTCTAGGACATAGCCCTTAGGGGAAGACTTAAGATGAGAAGGGCTAGTTGCGGTTATTCACTCAGTCATTTAACACATATACTGTGAACAGTGTTAAATACTGGTATTGTGCCTGGGCACTGGGGATAAGGAGAGGAATGACACAGCTTGCCGGAGGACACTGTGGGGTACCATTCATGTGCTAGTGGACTCATGGAATATAGTCTGCAGAGATCATAAGGGTCTTTCAGAAACTCTCAGGGGCTCTGCACTGCTTTGGTGTTCCAGACCCTTCATTATGTCCCCAGTGCTTTTTACCCCCACCCTTCCTCATCCATTAACCACCAGAAATCTGCGTTGTTGTGTGCTTGAAATGTGCCTCAGGCTTATCCTGCACCAAACCTTGCTACATTTGGAATCACGTATTGCTAAAATCCAAACAAATCTCAACAACCCCTAGTGTCATCTTGTGGAGGAGCTCTAATGGGTAGTACTTACCACTTGTTCCAGCCAGTGGTGATTACTTTCTCAATAGAATTATGAAAATACTTTGTGCCTCTCTTTTGTGATGCTTCAGGCCATTTCTGAGTATCTTGTCCAAGCATTCATAAAGAATGTCATTGAGCCCCAGAGATGGTATGTGATTTGCCTGAGGTCCCACAGCAAATGCCAGACCAGGACTTTACTTAGCTCAGTTATTCATGTCAGTGGGAGGGGGAAGTGGGGAGTGAAATGATTCATCGGTCTGGGTGAAATGGCACTGGGTAACAGATTCAGAAACTGGTCAAAGATACTCTACAGCTCTTTGTGTGCTCTCAGAACAAAACCCTGATTACCAGTAGCAGGATTATAGGGGTCTGTGTGTTCACAATTATGTTTTCCATTTACCAAAAATTTCGTGGTTTAAAACCACACAAATTCATTATCTTACAGTTTTGGAGGTCAAAAACCTAAAATCAGGGTATCAGCAGGGGTAGGTTCTATCTGGAGACTCTAAAGGAGACTTTCTTTCTTTGCCTTTTCTAGTTTGTAGAGGCTTCCTTCATTCCTTGGCTTGTGACTCGGTTCTGCATTGTCAAAGCCAGCAGCATAGCATCTATCAAACTCCTCCCCATTCACACTTATGCACACACATGCACACACACACACTCCATTATCTCCTCTCCTCTCACTCTGACCCTTCCGCCTCCTCTTGTGATTACACTTATATTGGACTCACTGAGATAATCCTATCTCTTCTCCTTATCTAAAGATGCTTCCTCATACCTGCGAAGTCCTTTTGGCCATGGGAAGTCACATATTCACTGGTTCTGGTAGTTAGGGCATAGACATAGTTGGGGTAGGCCAGTGTTCAGTATATCACAGCGATTCTTTTACTGACCGTGAGAGATGACGTGTGGTATGTAGATGGAGAGTTTATTTGTGGCTGGTTAAAATTGCTCTGTAGGACAGTTTAAACGTGAATGAATGTAACAAAATAAATCTCCATAGTTGTAATGTGGAGACACTCAGAATGGTAGTAAGTCACAGAGGGTATCTAACATCTGCTTGTCTAATTTTGGATTTCTACCGTCAGCTGGTTTTCTACTCTTTGTGTTCGAAGCATTTCTAACAGATCTCTCAGAAGTAAATCAAAACAGAGAATTGATACCAGGTACCGGGGTTTGTCCACACTCGCTATCCTAATACACGTTTCCCCTGCTATCCCAAAGTGGATTGTTCCTATAAAACCTTTGATAAGCTAAAATGGCATAAAGCAAATTAAGTGAAGACCATTAATTTATATGGAAAGTTTTTATGCATTCCTAGACCTAAGGTGTAACCTCTCAGGCTTTTCTGATACTTTGGGACACCTCTTGCTAGCAAATGCACAGAATAAATTGAAACAAAGCACAGGTGCTCACAGACAGAGTTCAAAGCTCTTGAGGGCTTGATGCTAAGATGCTAAGAGTGGTTCTGGCAAAGGAGCTTGGGGGCACCACTCTCGCAGCTTGGGGTGCTCGCTAACTCCATCAAGGTTCTGTGGCTAAACTAATGCTGAGCCCTGTTTTAGCTCTTGGCCTTTTTTTTTTTTTTTTTAAGTGAAAATCAGGGGCACCTGGGTGGCTCAGTGGGTTAAAACCTCTGCCTTCGGCTCAGGTCATGATCCCAGGGTCCTGGGATCGAGCCCCAGTTGGGCTCACTGCTCAGCAGGGAACCTGCTTCCTCCTCTCTCTCTGCCTGCTTCTCTGCCTACTTGTGATCTCTGTCTGTCAAATAAATAAATAAAATCTTAAAAAAAATAAAGTGAAAATTTTCCTCAGATTTCTTTCAGTGAGCAGAAACAGGTACAAATGTAGGTCTTTTGTAAAAGTGAAGCGGTGTAATGTGAACTTTTAAGAAGCATCAGGATACGATTCAGACTCCACCTACTTAAATTTACAACCTTAAAATATTGCCGTTTACATTTATCTTCCTTTGGCTTCCAATATCAGAACTAGTGGATGTGTGTGTAGCTGATAAAATAAAAAAAGATAGGGCAATGAAGCATAAATTTGCTTCATGGTTGAACCAGATGCCTTTTGAAACAGTTTCCAACTTTAAGATCCCAGTTTTCTGATTTTGTTTGCCTTAAATAAAATCATCATGTACTTACATCTTAGCTGGTATTTAGTCAATTATTTTAAAAAACATTTATAATTTATAGTACCCTGATGGCAATTCCTAGATGAATTTTACTTCATATTCTAACTTGTTTCATGTTTCTCAGTTTGTTCCAAAAGTTTGAGAGATAAGATGTGGATGGGCAATATTTTGAAGGGTCTTAATGTAATAATATGAGTAGAGGAGAATGTAATTTTCTGTTATGTATGTCTGTGTGTGAGTCACCTATCGTCGTATATGTACTATATGTCATACTGTAAGTTATAGTACTTAATTTTATTGAAGGCTAAAACATGAAAGGTATCTAGAAAGTCCTTAAAGGGAAAAATTATCAGAGGTTTTTGTTTTGTTTTGTTTTTTTGTTTGTTTTTTTTAATGCCAAGGAAAAACATGAGGAGATGGAGAGAAGGGAGTTGGGGGAAATTGGAGGGCGAGATGAATCATGAGAGACTGTGGATTTTGAAAAACAGTCTGAGGGTTTTGGAGGGGTGGGGGGTGAGAGGTTGGGTGAGCCTGGTGGTGAGTAAAGGAGGGCGCATATTGCTTGGAGCACTGGGTGTGGTGCATAAACAATGAATTCGGGAACACTGAAAAGAAATTTTAAAAATAAATAAAATTTTTTTTTTTTTTACATTTTTTTTTTTGGTCATTTTAATTTATTTATTTTTTCAGCGTAACAGTATTCATTGTTGGATATGTATGTTGACAATTGGCGGGGGAGAGAAGGAATGTTTGTCAGTGGGTTTAGTGGGGGCACCTGGCTGGCTCAGTCAGTTCAGTGTCTACCTTTGGGTCAGGTCATGATCCTGGGGTCCTGGGATCCAGTCTTGCATTGGACTCCCTGCTCGGTAGGGAGTCTGCTTCTCCCCCTTCCCTGCCCTTCCCCCCTGCTCATGCTCTCTCTCTCTCTCTGAAACAAATAAATAAAACATTAAAAAAAAAATAAAATGGCTTTAGGGCAGTATGATTTCAAATGTTCTCTATCCTGAAAGCCATTGTGTCCCACTCTTATTTCTATGACCTCTCTACCATGGAAAAGAAATACCTGAGAGGATATGTGTGCTGTTGGACAGGGCAGTGTGACTGTAGCACCACACCATTGTTTTGTGTCTTTAACAACATTTCAGGTCCAGATCTGAGCAAGGGTTTACCTCAGGTGGTAATGGAGGCACAAGCTATGGGAGTTGCATAGAGATGGTCTGATGAGGGGGGACAGGGAACAAGAAGGACTGTGTTCAGAGGATTGGTTTGGTTTTAAGGATTTTTCCCCCCTTTATCTTATACTCTTTAGTATATTGTCCATTAAGATTTATCAAGTATTACAAATTATTCCTCTCATAAAAAGGGAGAACTGTATATAAATCATAAATGCAGATGTCTATAAGCTCTGATCCTAAATATATAACATTTGTAGCTTCTGTACTTTAGAACTGGAAAAGATACCGAGTACTGAAAATATTTACTGATAGCCTGTGGAACTGGTAATTTAAAGGTGCTTTTCTTGTGCTGTAGTTAAAGACCCTATTTACTTATTAAGTAAATTAAGACCCTATTCCTTATGTGTAGTTAAAGACCCTATTTACAAAGCCAGTCATAATCTCCCCTGAGAATATGTTGATATCTCCTCATAAGTTACACTGACATACAAATGATCTATAGGACAACAAAGATATTTCAATCAAATTCGGTATTTTTTAAATGTTCAGGTTACAATGCTATATATCCTTGAAATAAATAGAAACTGCCTCTGTAATAGGCATGGAGTGGTTTAATGCACTGATTTTTGTGAAATGGTAACAGGTAGTATTTTTCAGGAGCTTACTCTATATCAGATACTATCCCTGATCCTTTTTATGTATTGTCTTATTTTCATCTTCAAGCCCATGTTAGGGGAGGCATTATTACCTCCCTTTTACTAGTGAGGAAACAGGTATAGAGCTGAAGGTCACATGTCCAACAGGTGGAAGAGGGCTGGTATCCCAGCCCAAACATTTTGGCTCTTGAGCTCACACTCTTAATGAGCATATTAGAGCCAAACAGGATACATGACTGGTAATCATACCCTTTTATTTGCTCTGATATTCAGCTAAATCAAATGAGGAGTTCTTTGATTTTATTTTTTTTTAATTTTTTTTTTAAAGATTTATTTATTTGACAGAGAGAAATCACAAGAGAGGCAGGCAGAGAGAGAGGAAGGGAAGCAGGCTCTCCGCTGAGCAGAGAGCCCGATGTGGGACTTGATCCCAGGACCCCAAGATCATGACCTGAGCTGAAGGCAGCAGCTTAACCCACTGAGCCACCCAGGCGCCCCTTTGATTTTATTCTTAATAAAATCTGCATACATATGTACTGGGAAGCGTAAAGCAGTTATCCAGTGGGCTGCTAAGGAAAAAGGCTTGAGATTTTAGACTAAGTTGATTGGAAACAGTATAAAACAATAGTTGTGGGATTTTTCAGGCTTATTGTTACAGACCGATAGCTCAATATCAAAGCTCCCCACATCACACCCTGTGATCATAGTCTGAGCTGTTGGGACCCTACTTATTAGATTGAAAAGTTCTAAACAATACTTTATAAAATGACCATCATAGGCAGCAGCCCCTTGAGGAAATGTGGCATTCAACAAACAGCACAGCATCTAATTGAGAGCTGTGATCTTTACAAATGCCCAAGTGGGGTGGGTGGTATTTACACATTGAATAATGATGGCAGATAGTGGATTCTTGATTCAAAAGTTGGTATCTGGAGTGATATGGAATAAAGGTCTTTTAAGAAATGATGACTTCCGTTATTTTTAGGCCATCCTCCATCATTTTTTTAAACTTTAAATTTTTACTGTCAGCTGAGTTAACAAGAATTTATTTTTTTCCTTAGCACAGGGGAAAAAAAAGTCATTGTAACTAATATTTTATTTCTGATTTTGAGGAGCAGCAAAAAAGAATTAGCTGGAATTATACCAAGGAATTTACCTCCTACATCAAATATGCAGACCTGTCATTCTGGCAGTAATCACATTGTTGCAAATTTGTAAATTGTATCAAGCTTCTTGTGTGGTAAGAGTCTGTGCAGAATCATTCACCTTCTATGCATAGACTCATCTCTCTTTCTAGCAGGCAAATAAACAAATTTAAGTAGAATTGCTATACAGAGTGCACAGAAGCTTAGGAAATTGATAATAACTGTTTTGCTAAGGCAAAATAAATTTCAGTTTTTAGTATCAGCTGCATTTTGTAGACTTTCTTATTAAATATACTTTAGAGGTGAGTGAATTTTTTTTTTTTTTGCAATGTTCTAATGCTATTTTAAACTAGGTACAATAAGTGATGTTGCAAACAGGTTGTGCTATCTTTTTTTATGTTGTGCTATCTTAATCATTTATATATTGTGTGTATGTGTTGTTTAAATTTAGGTAACTAAATGGTTGAAAATATGAAAATATGTTGATGTCACCTTATAATAAAAGATCTGTTTTAGAAATTGAATTAATATACTCTTTAACTTGGGAATCTTTATTTTATATTTTCATCTAGGCAAAAAGACTGTGATCATTAAGGTGGGCATAAAAAGCATAAATTTTTAGAAATCTTACTTCTTTTAAATGCTGAGTTGGCTGGTCACTTGTTAAGCCATAAATTTATCAGATTATAGTCATTGTAATCTCATTATTGCAAAAATTTACAAAATTATTTATTACATTTTGCCTTTACTTTTCCATTTAAAAATCTGGCATGGTAACATCATTGCTTCAGTGGTTTTTGAGATACTCTGTGATTATGTAGAGATCAATGACTAAAAAGATCATGATGAAAACATTATTGGTACTTGAAATTAGTCAACCACTCATTGCCGCTAGTAAGTGTAAGACATTTGATAGTTAATGATTGCAGGTGAATAATGGTATTGTGATTGAAGAAAAAAGAACAACAAGAAAAATGCATGGGAATGTATTACAAAATTATGATATTAGTTCTTTCTTCCTAAATCTAAGTTAAACTAACCCTGTTAGGAAACATTTCATGATTATTTTCTTTTAACTTCATGTTTTTCTAGTTTATAAGCCTTTCAGCACTTACAAAAATCATATCTGCCTTATTGACATAGAAATTTTTAAAATTATTTTTATTAATATATAATGTATTATTTGCCCCAGGGGTACAGGTCTGTGAAACCATAAGGCTTACACATTTCACAGCACTCACTTTGGCACATACCCTCCCCACTGTCTGTTACCCAGCCACCCCGTTCCTCCCCCCCCGCCTCGCCCTCTAGCAGCCCTCAGTTTGTTTCCTGAGATTAAGAGTCTCTTATGATTTGTCTCCCTCCCAATCCCATCTTCTTTCATTTTTTTCCATCCCTATCCCCCACAATGCCCCACCTGCCTCTCAAATTGCTCATATCAGAGAGATCATATGATAACTGTCTTTCTCTGATTGATTTATTTTGCTTAGCATAATACCCTCTAGTTCCATCCATGTTGTTGTAAATGGTAAGACTTTGGGTTTTTTGATGGTTGCATAGTATTCCAGTGTATATAATACACCACATCTTCTTTATCCACTCATCTATTGATGGACATCTAGGTTCTTTCCATAGTTTGGCTATTGTGGACATTGTTAGCATAGACATTTTAATATCATGCCTATGAAGAGTTTCTTTGCTGTATGTTGTTATTTTAAATAAATTAGAAACTCAATAGGTCTGATGCATAAGATGCAGAAGTGTCCAGAAGGCCTTTCAGTGCTGAGAGTCCATGAAGGTATAGTTCTGCATTTCTCTTCAGTCCCACTCCATTCTCCAATAAGTGTTGTACCTCATGAGGGCAGAGACCAATTATTCTATCCACTGGGGTATTCCCATTGTCTAGCATGGTTTCCTGCACATAGTCATTGCTCAGTAAGTGTTTGTGGACTGACCTATTCACACATGGTAGAAATAAATGTTACCGACTATCTGCTAGTACAATACATTGGCCTTCAGTAGTCATATCCAAGAAGTAGCTTCTAGAATTACCACTTTAAGTTCCACTTTACATCTCTTTGCAGCCCAGGAAATGGCAGATTTCTTGAGACTTGACATGCAGAGTGGGGCCAGCAGTGGACAGAGCAATGACATTGAGGCCCAATGAGGAGATTATCTTGCAGAAAGCATGATGTTGGATGGACTGTGTAGCCTTTGATGCTGTCTGACTTGGAAAGCAAAAGGGGAAGGAGCGGATGGTCCCCACATCCTGCACAGTAATGGTGGGAGCCCACCCCAGGGAGGCTGGAGAAAAGGGAGCATGACCAGATCTGAACAAGCAAATGGGGAGAAGGTTCCAGCCACAGGGCTTCTCTTTTAGGAAGGTCTGAAAGGGGCTTGGAAGAACTAGTGAGTAACTAGAGCTACAGAAGGAGGAAGAGGCTGCTGTAAAACCAGGGGAATGCAGGAACAGCTGGGGCTCTGGAGAAAGGCTGAGGCCTAGTCACTCAAACTGGGACAGGGAGTCAGCTCAGCTAGAGTAACTAGCTGTAGCATCCAGCTGTGATCTCCAGTGGCATCAGGATCTC
Source organism: Meles meles (assembly GCF_922984935.1). NCBI lineage: Eukaryota > Metazoa > Chordata > Mammalia > Carnivora > Mustelidae > Meles > Meles meles. The sequence goes on from NC_060072.1 coordinate 68,666,693, forward strand.
CTGCCACAGGGAAAGTTGGTGTTTGGAGCTGGTCTGTGTTGTTCCTGTTGTAAGGAGGAAAAGGTACATGGAAAATTCATGAAGCAAATTGGGCCTGATAGATTTTACCTTTCTTTCAGTACATTCATTTCTGGACTGCTCTTTGAACAGGTCCTCTGAGGGGGGACATACACTCTGGCTTGTGAGGTACTAAAGTTCTATTATTATTATTGCTCTTGTTGTTACTTAACTTTGTTGACTGTGAGACTCTAGGGAAGGTATTGGCGGAGCAACTATGTGTGTGCTCTTGGATTGTCACTGTAACTCTCTGAGGTAGAAAGTTTATTTTAAGTTTTTATTTATTTATTTGAGAGAGAGAGATAGAGAGCATGAGAAGGGGCAGGGTCAGAGGGAGAAGCAGACTCTGTGCCGAGCAGGGAGCCTGATGTGGGACTCGATCCTGGGACTCTAGGATCATGACCTGAGAAAAAGGCAGTTGCTTAACCAACTGAGCCACCGAGGTACCCTAGGAAGTATTTTTTTTTTAATCTCCATTTTATAAGTAAGAAGAGTGAGGGCCTGAGAGTAGAAGGATCTAGTAAGAACCATACAGAGCAGGGATGCGGATCAAATTCTTCTGAGTCTGCTCTGTATATGATGCTTCTCCACACAGGAGAGAATTAAAGAATGTTGGGGGAAATAAGTGCTAATTTAAATGTGTTTTTAGGGGCGCCTGGGTGGCTCAGTGGGTTGAAACCTCTGCCTTCGGCTCATGTCATGATCCCAGGGTCCTGGGATAGAGCCCCGCATCGGGCTCTCTGCTCCGCGGGGAGCCTGCTTCCTCCTCTCTCTCTGCCTGCCTCTCTGCCTAGTTGTGATTTCTCTCTGTCAAATAAATAAAATATTTTTTAAAAAAATGTGTTTTTACCCATTTTTTAAAAAGATTTTATTTATTTAATGCAGAGGGGTAGAGAGAGTACAGGCAGGCAGAGAAGCAGGCAGAGGCAGAGGGAGAATCAGGCTCCCTGCGGAGCAAGAAGCCTGATGCGGGACTCGATCCCAGGACGGTGGGATCATGACCTGAGCCGAAGGCAGCCTCATAACCAACTGAGCTACCCAGACACCCCTGCTTTTACCTTTTTAAACCACCTCCTTGAGTCTTTTACTTCTTTTATAGGAGTTTGAATCTGAAGGTTCAAGATATCTTAAAATAAAAATTAAAAAAAGAAAATGTATTTTTTTTTAATTTTTATTTTTTTGACAGAGAGGGAGACAGCGAAAGAGGGAACACAAGCAGGGAGAGTGGGAGAGGGAGAAGCAGGCTTCCAGCTGAGCAGGGAGCCAGATTCAAGCTCAATCCCAGGACTCTGGGATCATGACCTGAGCCACCCAGGCACCCCAAAAATGTATTCCTTAAAAAAAAAAAAAGATTTATTTAAATGAGAGAGTGAGAGAGAAAGAGAGTGAGAGAGAAGGAGAGTGAGGGAGGGACAGTGAGACTGAGTGCAGAGCCCAATGTGGGGCTCCATCTCACCACCCTGAGATCATGACCTAAATGAGCCAAAACCAAAAGTGGGATGATTAACTCACTGAGCCACCCAGCACCCCCTTCCCAATGGAAATGTTTCTTATCCACTTTTAGGTACGGGCACTAAGAAATAGTAACAGCTAACACTTTTAGGGTGTTTACTATGTTATGAAAGCCAGATGCTTGCATAAATGCTTTAAAATGTTACTTAATTTAACCCTCATAACGTGTTGAGAAAACTGTAGCACAGAAGGGTTAAGAAACTTGACCACGGTCATACCGGAAAAGGGGAAAAGGATGAAAACTCAGGGTGTCTGTCTCCAGTGCCCATAGTTACCATCACTACATGAGAATGTCTTTATTCTCTTCTGGGATCCATTTACAAAGCTATAGGACTGTCACGCATGGCTTTCAAAGGAAAATCATTTTCCTGTTTAAAGTAACACAAAAACCTTAAGAGATTTCCTTTTGTGTGTAATGATTTTGAACGTCTACTGTTCACTGAGTTTTTCAGAGTAGGCTTGGTTTTTGCACATTCTATCTGGTGCTTGAAAATCTCAAGCGGTTTTGATAAATCTTAGTTACAATGAAACAACACATTTTGAGGATTTGCAGATTGCTCACTGCGACTGTGAGGTTTATCTTTACTTAGTTGCTACTAACCTTTGGCTGAATTTTTAATTAAAACTCAAATAATAGACTTTATGACTTCTACTGTTATGGAAGAAAGAAAACCAATACAGTGTGTTAAAAAACACAACATAGCAGTGACACAAAATCTAAATGAGGGCATGTGGACAATTATAATTAGATAAAATGCTTATAATTAATATTAGATAGATGGCATAATGTTGAAGATAGTCACTCACAGACGTGTACTGGAATTCTTTCCCAAGTATCATGTTAATTTCACTTTCTCTCAACTATACCAGAGTGTGGTAATCAGAGAAGCCAGAAGGTAAGGGGTAACCAGCAATAATCTCAAACATGGGCACAGCTTGGAGAAGGATGCTTGCTTAGGCTTCTCACCACCTACCCACATACCACCATGGTATGTGTGGTTGTTGATTCATCTGTTCATTCACCAAAAAGGCTGCCCTGAATTCAGACTAAGAGTCCCTCATCCCCTTGGTAGAGTTGGACAAGACCTCTGGCCACTAGGCCCCTCTCTCACTCCTTTGAGAGGAGCTGTTGAGATCAAGTCTACCATGTTTCTTCCATTCAGTGCATGAAGTGTAAGGACAAGATCCCTCCAGCCCTGGCCCCGTGTAGCCATGGTGCTCCATGTCTTCTTGCCCTGACCCTGCCATTTCTCTTCTCCTCAGTCTACCAGGTTCTTCCAGTTCCAGTCCCACTGTCCCACTCAGCAAATGCTCCTGTGTCCTTCCTTAACTCCTTCTCCAAGAGTTCCCTCCACCTTCTTGCTTTAAATGAAGACTCACTCTCCCTTCAGACCTCCTGGCTTTCTCAGCAGCTATGTCAAGTGGAGTTTTTTTTTCTCCCTCATATGGAGAGGCTTTGTATCCCTGTTGTGTCTCATTGTTACTTATAGCCTGATTCTCAGTCCTCTTTTAAATTCTGAAGCTCCTTTGAGGTTAAGCACAGCCCCCCTTCTTTTTAAGATTTATTTACTTATTTGAAAGAGAGAGGGGCGCCTGGATGGCTCAGTGGGTTAAGCCTCTGCCTTCGGCACAGGTCATGATCTCAGGGTCCTGGGATTGAGCCCTGCATCAGGCTCTCTGCTTAGCGGGGAGCCTGCCCCCCCCCCCCCGCCTACCTTTCTGCCTACTTGTGATCTCTTCCTCTGTGTGTTAAATAAAATCTTTAAAAAGAAAGAAAGGAAAAGAAAAGAAAGAGATTACGAGCAGGGGGAAGAGGCAGAAGCAGGCTCCCCGCTGAGTAGGGAAGCCCAATGGGGGACTCAGTCCCAGGACCCTGCGATCACGACCTGATCTGAAGGCAAACGCTTAACCGACTGAGCCACCCTGGTGCCCTGGGTTAAGGCTCTTTGACTGTATCACCCTGGTGTCTGGCAACATCCTGGTCATTCCCTCTTAGCCATCTAAGTCTGTGGCTCACATTCTGTGTCTTGGCCCCCAGATCTATTATCATCAGAGGTGACTCTAGTCCGCATGGGCTGTGTCTCCAACACACTGGCTGCTCAGGCCCTTGCCCTCTGTATCTGCATTGACCTTCTGGTCTCCAGGTCCACCACCCACTTCTTCTTTAACACCTTGCAAGCACTCATCACCAGGAACTGCTTGTTTCCCACAATAGCCAATTCAGGCATCCCACTGGCTGACCTTAACTTTTTCCCTTGCAGCTTGCTTGTTCGGCTACATCTATTATGACTGTCCTTTTACTTTAACAGATCCACTGACCCCTGGGAGTTCTAAGTTGCTCAGTTTGCTCCCTTCCTCTGCTTATGAACACCAGATTCCATGGTCACAAGCCTAGTGACTGAGCAGCTGTTTAAGACAAGACATTGACACAAAGTCCCAACAAAAGAGCATGGATTGGGGGGAGGGAAGGTTTCTCATAAGCGAATCTGAATATTGTTGCCAAAAGGCAGAAGGAAGGATACCAGGCAGGCCAAGACACCACCAATGACCACACCGATTTCTTCTGCAGGTTCTTCCCGACTGACTGAGTTATTTAGATGATCTGAGTTATTTGGCTCGTTTCTGTTCATGTGCTCCCTCAACTGCGTATGCCACCTCTTTCCAACTGGAACCAGAAATCTTGGCTCCAAGTCACCTTACAAAAAAAGCTTCTACTTCACTATATACACAGGCACTCTGTGTTCTCCAAAACTGAAATGACTGAAGATATCTTTTCTCAAGGCTGAGAAAACATATGGACGAGAGTATGCTACTGCTCATCGTCTGCAGCCTTTTGACAAGACATCTGCTACAACATTTTTTGTTCTTGGATCGCGGACTGTTGTTTGCCAATTGTTTTCATAAATATTAATCCTTGAAATCTTGACTGACATCTAAGTTGTTCTTTTTGGATTCTTTTCTTCTTCATGTGCACCATCTTTAAATAATTGTGTCACAATATAATAAACAAGTTTTTTTTCTTATGAAATGTGCCTATGTTAAAATTGGAGGCTAAGATTTCTAATTCAAAAACTTGTGTTTTCTCTCCTTTTTTTTTGTCTTTACATTTGAATTCTCCTTGCTTTTCCTTTACTTAACTGGATTTATTGCTGTTGGAATACTGCTTCTGCATTAATTTTGCAAACAGTCTTTGACTTGAGTTCTTAGAAGCACCTCAGGAAGACATTTAAACTTAGCTTCCTCAAGTACTTGATTGATTAAGTCCTAAAGTAGTTCACTATTCCTTCTCAGCCTAAACTTAGGAACTTTAGAGCTGGGTCGGGATTTTTTTTTAAAGATTGATTGATTGACTGACTGATTGATTTAGGAGGGAGAGAGAGGGGGAATGAGGGGGGGGGGGGGAAAGATTGAGAGCACAAGCAGAGGGAGGGGCAAAAGGAGAGGGAGACAGACTCCCCGCTGAGCAGCAGGTCCAACACTGGGCTCTGTCCCAGGACCCTGAGATCGTGACCTGAGCCAAAATAAAGAGTTGGATGCTTAACCAACTGAGCCACCCCAGTGCCTCAGTCTGGGTCAGGATTTTGAGCTGGACAATGAATTGCCTATTTAAGAAGTTTACTAATGACAGTCAGTGCATGTTAATTTCTTATCATACCTTTGCATGAGAAGATAATCTCGAAGTCTGTGATGGAAGAAGGATGAGCACACTTTCCATCAAAAGATGGTATTTAACGACTATTGATAAAGTTCTACTGGCCTCTTCTGTGTTCTAAGTAACACAAATGAAGCACTGTCATTGTTACGTGCTGCCTTTGGGGCTCGTTCTTATTATGCCTGGCTGTTCCTGATTGATTTTGCTGTTACCTCTAAGGCTCAGTGATTCAGCACATTTTGAATTATTTCAATTATTTCTCAGTTAATAAAACAACCTAATAAAAAGACTTCCTCGTAGATATTTGCCCGTGAGGTCTGCTAGCAGAGTCGTGTGCGTGAAGCCACTGATGCCAAACACAGCTGGTGATTAACTGAGAGGGAAGTGTGTTTGAACACAACGCCAGAGGATCTTTTATCCTCAGTAAACTACCTGTTCCATATTGAATTTGATCTCTGCTTTTAAAAATATGTTATAAAATCTCAAGAGGAATGCTCTTAGGTTTTCATATGAGGTTTAGGGTTTTTTTTTTTTTTCCTTTTTTTTTTTTTTTTAAGTCAGGATACCCTATCACTAAAGGAGAGCTAATAAATTGGAAAATATAGTAACTTATCAACGTGTGATGAAATTGTTATGTCTTTGGCTCTATTTAGAGTCAAAGAGATTTTCATATTTCGCTCTCTCTAGAGGCTGGGTCCAGGATTGGGAATGTATCTCACAGTTGGGATCAAGCACAGCTTCCTCTGAGGTCTGTTGGCAAGTGTCTCTTCTACATCTGCCATTTTCTGAGAGAAAAATGAGATTCACATGTTTGCATACCATCTTGCCCATCCTTGCCAGGGATACTTTCTGGAAAAAGCATATTGAATATTTTTGCTGTGCCTCTATTTTAGAGAGAAAAGTGAATCTCACAAAAATTGGGAGCTGTTCCAGGGTTGGGCCAGAAGTCAAAGAGTAGACAAAGGGCCCATCCCCAGGGGCTGGGGCGGGGGGTGGTGGTGACTGCTGGGACAGCTAGTGACTCCCTCCAGTTAGGAGGATGGATGTGTTGAGCAGTGTTCTGCCATGTCAGGGATTAGCCCAGATCCAGAGAGGATTATTTGGAGACAAGCGTGGCCTTATTTGCATGGTTTCAGTCAATAACCAGTACCTACTGAGTGTTGTATCATACTCTGTGGTAAGATACAAAGGAATGAAATGATACCACCTGAATTCATTTTCTGAAGCTGCTGCAAAGATGCACCACAGACTGGTAAACAATAGAAATTCATTGTTCTGGAGCTCTGGAAGCTAGATGTCCAAGATCAAGATGTCAGCAGGATTGGTTCCTTATAAGGGAAGGACGTGTTCCAGGCCTCTCCTTGCTTATAGATGGCCATCTTCTCCCTGCATCTTTATGTGGTCTTCCCTATGTACATCTGTCTGTGTCCAAATTTCCTCTTCTTATGAGGATACCAGTCACATTGGATTAGAGCCCACCCAAATGACCTGGCATTCAATTTAATTATCTCTTTAAAGTCTATCTCCAAATATGGTTCTACTCTGTGATAACGGGGTTTAGGACTTCAACATACGAATTTTTGGGTGATGCAGTTCAGCCCATAATACCACCTCAGTCATTAATCTACTCATACATAGGACATGTACAAAAGTTTTGTGTGTGTTTCTCCTGTGCTCATTTTGTTGAGGGCAATCAAACGCCCTTAGCTGATTGCTGGGATCCAGAAACAGACCTTTAGGGAGTTATTTCTAAGCATTATTATTTAAGTCAGTCTAAACCAACAAGGAGGCATAGAAAAGGGATTTTGCTTTTCTCTTATTTTTAACTTAGGCTAATGATGAAAGGAAATAGTTGATTGGCATAAAGACTCCCGTGGCACTGAGAAGTATGTTGGTAGAGATTTGAGTGTAAAATTGAAACATTATATATGGATCTAACTAGTCCTGAAAATGCAAAATGGGAAAATTTGAAAATTTGATAGAATTTCAATTTTAATATTGGTGATATCTTTTAGCTTTGGACTGTCTCTCAAAAGTAGTCGACTTTATTTCTTGAGCACTTTTGACAAGTGTTTCAGCACAATCATGAAAAATTGCAAGTTTCAGATATGATCTTTAGAGTTTCTGTATTCTTACAAGTTGAATTAAAAAATTATTCCAGGCTGTTGTTCTGGCAATTGATCATTCTGTTTCTCTCATAGCAAAATACACACTTAAAAATTCTTCCTTGAAAAATGTCCCTTTTCTGGAGGAGTGTTTTGTCCTGTTTACAAGTATTTGTAAACTCTACATGCACAATTTTACTATTTATTTTGCTAAGAGACCAGTTTTTATTTTTTATTTTATTTTATTTTTTTTTTGTGGTAGTGACCAGTTTTTAGATGGTTATTTCTAATACCCACATAAAGATCAAGTGATTAAAAAAAAAAATGACACAAACAGGGACTCTACTTTTAGCCTGGCCCCAGTGCCTTATTCCTTGTACCTGTATGTGGGAGATAAAATGAAATGAGTTCTCACTGTTTTAAGAAAGAAAAAGGCATAAATTACAGGATTAGCTACTTTTATAAATATCCTGGTTTATAGAATATTTTTCTGATATTTTAGGGCAGCATTGTTTTATTTTCTTAGGTGCAAAGTTTTCCTACTTGTATATTTTAAACCAGTTCTGTCATACTGACAAAACTAGGATATGCAGCATCCAAAAAACGGTAAGAGTTCAGGATACATTCCAGACTAATTCCTTCTGCCCTCAAACAAGTGACTATTTGCATAGCTAAGTTAAGATTATTGATCATTTTTGTTTTGATGCTAGTATCATCTTTCCAATGAGACTCTAAGTCATTAGCTTACTTCACTAACTGTGCAGAAAAAGGGAATTTTTCATGGATCATTCAGAGATACGTTTATACAAATAGGTAAATGCAGTAAGCATGAGGCATAGAACTTGGTAGCAGGAAATCAAAGGTGTAAGTGAGAAAATACCTCGTGTTAAAATGAGACTAAGGCTCATTATTCTGGAAGTGGAGGGTCAATTTAAGCCATCTGAGAATAACAATCACCGCAGCATTGGTACTGATGTATCACGAAGCTAAGAAGAGTGGAAAAATCCAGAAGCAGCCTTTAAAACCGATATTTTTCTAAATTTGGTTTTTACTTCAGTTTGATATACATGACCAATATGTGCTAAATGGTTAGAAGCAGGTTACAGAATTTAATGTGAAAATCATGTGTCTGATTTTATAGTTCACTGTTATTTTCTGTGCATTTATTGAAATGTCTTACACACACAATGCTGCAGAGTGTTATGCTTGTTTGTACTTCACATTTGCCTCAGATATTTCAGTGGGCAGAATATAATAAGGTGCATTAGAAAAGTCCAATGAATATTTATGGTAATCCAAGGGAACCACACGCAGAAATGAACTCGCTTGGTTCCCAGACATCTATCTTTCATCCTACTCTTAAGAGTATTTAAGATAAAAACAATTTGCTGTAATTGATTTATTTTACCAAATATACAACGCATTCAGTGCCTATATCCAAACCTAAAAATGTTGATAGTTCACCCCTAAAAGTGGGTTTAAATTGAATCATAAAAGGATTTACTCCAAAAAGTTTTATTTTGGGCTTTTATCTATCGTCAGGTCTTCTTTGTTGAATATATTTTTTTATGATTTAATATTTATAAATCAGGTAGCATGCATTTAGACAACCCAAAATGAGAAAATAAAATACTTCTGGAAAGAAGTATTCCTTTTCTTCCTTCTGAACATATTGATACAATCTCATGTAGATAAACTACAGTGTTTGACAAAGCTACATGCATGTGGAGGCGCCTAGGTGGCTCAATCAGTTAAGCATCTGCCTTCAGCTCAGGTCATGACCCCCAGGTCTTGGGATCGAGCCCCATGTTGGGCTTCCCCTCTCCCTCCACCTGACCCTCTGCCTACTTGTGCTGTCTCTCTATTTCTCTGTCAAATAAATAAATAAGATCTTAAAAAAAAAAAAAAAAGCTACACGCATGTGGCCTTTCTATCCAGAACAATATTCATACCATTTAAGAACCCAGTAGGGAGTAGGGGGGACCTTAAGGTTTGGAATGACCTCAGAGAATTCCACATCAAGTATGGTTCCTGATACTGGAAGTACAAGGCAGCAGACATTGTGTGTGGAGGTGATGTCCGTGTTGACTGCAATTGTTCATTTATTGAGTGAACAATTCAGTAGCCCCTGTTGGTGGGCCAAACAGTAAGTGTCCTTCTCCTGCATTTACTTCCGAACAATCAAAAAAGAAAAAAAAAATCTCTAGAATTACTGGGGAAAACGAGCCTCAGCAAATAATATTATTGGAAGATTATTTAACATTGGCAACACAAAAATGAAGTGTCCGTGATATAAACATGAACACAAGAGAATAGTCTATATAATTTTAAGTATTCTCTAGCATCTGGGTCTTTCTGTGAGCTTTCAGATCTACGGAATTCCAGAATGAATGATTGGGAAATCAGCTAGTTTTCTGACCCCATATAGATGAGGAAAAAAAATATATCATCTATAGATTCTTGACTGAATGGAACTATTAAATACGAACTTAATCGACCTGACTCTGTACACAGATCAAATATGGCCTTTAAGATAACCTTGCACAATGTCAAGAGCACTGGTCTGGGACGTAGGGGCTCTCACTGTATCCTGATTAGATGGGGGATCTTAGGCCCCTCGGTTCTCATATGTCTCACCTATCAAGTTAAATTAAAAGCCAAAGCCTGACCAGATGATCTTCTGAGGTCCCTTCTCATGTTTCTCTAACTTTTCTTCTGTTCTGCAGATTTAGATTCTTAATGTCATGACAGAGTAAATAAATTCCTATTCAGAAATATCAGAGGATAGACTTAAGCTGCCCCCAAGATCATAATCAAAAAATTTATTAAGCTGCTTCACAAGATTATCATAAAAATAAAAATTTGAGCTGTCTAATCCTCACAATAACTGTATGACGTGTGTGTAATTTCAACCTCCATTTTGTAAGTGACGAAACTGGAGTTTAGGGAAGTTAAGTCATTTGCCTCAGGTTTCACAGACAGACCCAGGTGACCCGGCTGGGATAAGAACTGAGGCAGGTTGGTTCCTAGGATCTTTGCTCTTTAATACTAAATTACTTTATGTGTCTCTTTGGGCACAAGCATTTGTGAGAAGAGTGAAAGGGGACGGGAGTTTGTGTTTCATGTGGGCTGTTAAGGGAATGCCTCTTTGACAAGGTGGTAATACCTGACGGAGACTTGAGGAGGGTCAAGGGGCACACCAGGCGGATATGCAAAGGACAGGAAGTAGTGGGTGCTAAAGACCCAAGCTATGAGCTGGCTTCCTGTATTTGAAAAGCAGCAAGGATGACAGTATGGCCAGGGAGGAGCTGGTGTGGTGATGCGTGGCACTAGGTCATGAGACCAGAGAAGTGTCAGAAGGACCAGATCATGTAGGGCTTTTTAGGACATCATAAGACCTTTGGTTTTTCCCCTGAGTTAGATGGGAAGCCAGTGGAGGGTTTGGAGTATAAGAGTAAGTTAAGTCTGATTAATGGCTTACAAGGACCACTGTGCTTACAGAGAGTGCACTGAAGAGAGAAAGCTGGGAGGATTGTTAAGAGGCTATTGCAGTCATCTGGGTGAGAAGTGAAGGGATGGACCAGGGTGATAGCAGTGGAGGTGGGAAGTCATAGGATTCTAGGTATCTAACGAGGCTGGAAGGAACAGATTTTGCTGAGGGATTGAACATGAGGTATAATAGAAAAATGAGTCAAAAACAACGCCAATGAGTATGGACTGAATGACTAGAAGAATGGAGGTGCCATTTACTGTGAAGGAGAAGACCGTGGGAAGAGCCTCGCCCACCTTGTGTCGCTAGGGCTCAGAGCAGCAAATAGGGATATTATGGAACTGAACTGGTTAGGCACAGACTTACTCGTACTCCTCAGATGAATACAGAAAGCCAAGGCAATGCATTCTAGCCAAGTAAACATGTCCCCTTTGTGTGGTATTTTGAGCAGGCAAATGGCAGCAGTATCAAAAGGGAAAATACAGCTTTAATGTGGAGGAAGATTGAATTTCATGAGTGATGAACCTGAAATTAAGAAAGATATGTAATATAAAGTTTCATTCTTCTACAATGTACAGTAATTTTGAGCAGAATTTCTGTGACTGGTGAGGAAGTGTTATTCCAGAATATTTTCCCTCTTTAGGTTTTCATAAGGATGAATGTTGTTGTGACTAAGGACGAATTTGAAAGAGGAAGACATGACAGACACCATTATCTGGGATAGATGTAGTGTCCCTAGAATATCTAAGTGTGTTGGATCATATATTGAGCTCTGTAGCCCCCAAAGAAAGTTTGACAGCCTCTATGGCTCTGATTCAAACTATGGTTAGTCTTAGGGCTCAGGGAAGTCCTTTATGTAATATCCCTCTCCCAGGATTTAGAACAGTTGAGAGACAGGAATCATTCAGATCAAGACCAGAATGCAGCTTAATATCTTCAGTGTCCAACTGGAAAACATCCTTGAGATCCATGGATGTCTTCACTGATATTTTGCTCCAACCTAGTAACACCACCATGCTCCCCCAAAGGGTCAGGCCTCTCAGAGTCTCATAGGGAGTGGTGCAGAACTCACAGAGCTCTTGCAGTGGGGAAGAACTCAGGAGGGGCTTTCCCAAGCATCCTCTTATTCCTTCTTTTCAACTCACTAATCAGATAAAGTACTTCCCCTTTTCAGGGGCGTGGGTGATGAGTGAGTGGACTTGTATTAGCAACTGCCATTGATTCTGCCTAAAAATGTTTTCTGGAAAGCACTGCACCTGGCCGCCTGTCTGCCCTGTGACCCCCTGGTGAGCTCATTCCCCTGAACCAAGGCATCATCATCTCCTGTCCTGGCCATCTACTATCTCCCAATTCTCCTCTCTACTTCCAGCATTTGTAACCTCCAACCCATTATTTCCATAGAATTAGAGTTGGAAATCATGGATCACATTATGCTATTCTATTAAAAGCCTTTGATGTTTTCTGTTGCTCTTTAAAAGAACATTCACGTTTTTGCCGGAATAAGTAAGGCCCTGCTTGACCCACTTTGTGCCGCCTTCTTAACGTCTCTCCCTTATTTTCCTATAGGGTAGCCACGGTGGTGTCATTTCTGTTCCTCTGCCTGGAGTGCTGTTCCTCTGGCTGTTTGTGCACCTAACTGCTTTTATCCTTCAGATCTCAGCTCAGATGCCTTCCTTGACAACTCTGTCTCAATAACTTTTTCCAAGAGCACATGGGTGGCTCAGTCAGCTGAGTGCCTGACACTTGCTTCTAGCTCAGGTCATGATCTCAGGGTCTTGGGATTGAGCCCTGCATGGGGCTCCATTCTTGGTGTGTAGTCTGCTTGGAATTCTCTCTCTCTGTCTCCCCACTCCCCACCCCCCTCACTCTCCTTCTCTCTCTCTAAAATAAATAACATCTTTAAAAAATAAATAAAATAACTTTTTTCACTTGTTCTTTGTTAAAACATCCTGTTCATTATCTTTCATAGTACCTTTTAGAAAACAAACACCTAGATTCACTTTTTGTTACTGTTTACCTGTTTATTGTTTGTTTCCCTCACTAGACCCATAACTCCATGAGGGTCAGAATCGTGTCTTTTGCGTTTATGACTGACTCTGCAGTGCATACCAGTGTCTTGGATTACTCAGGAGTCCTTTGCAAAATGAGCAAAGAATGCAGCCTGCATACGCAGAGGAGAAAGAAAGTGGCAGAGCAGGCTGGGTGAGTGTGAGCAGAGAGAGGGCTGGAGACAGTGTGCAGAGAAGTGTAGGAGTCACGCTGGAGTCCTCTGGCTCGGGGGGCCGGGCCAGCCTCGCCGCTGCATTAGCAGTGGTGGCCGGTGCTGGAGACTGGGGCCCGGGGCTGGGCTGGAATGACTGAAAGTAAAATAGTCTCAGGGGTGAGTGGGAATTGTGTTCAAAGAAGGAAACAAGAGATGAGTAGCAGAAGAACTATATTAAGCAGCAGACCTGATAGGTTGTAGAGAGAAGATGCCAGAAAACGTCAGGAGTAGTGCATCGTGTGGAAGATGGAAGCATAAGCTCACAGCTGTCCAGGCTGCGGCTTATGAACAAATCATCCTAAGCACTATTCTTATCAAGAGTAATCTTGTTTATAGGGTGCAGAAGTTGTATTTCATAAGTGCTAGGACAGAAATTTGGAGAGTAAAGTTAACTTATAGAACGTCTTTTTTTTTTTTTTTTAAAGATCTTATTTACTTGACAAAGACAGAGCAAGAGAGGGAACACAAGTAGGGCGAGTGGGAGAGGGAGAAGCAGGCTTCCCGCTGAGTGGGGAGGCCGATGCGGGGCTCCATCCCTGGACCCTGGGATCACGACCGGAGCTGAAGGCAGACGCTTAATGTCTGGGCCACCCAGGAGCCCTCTTCTACAAAGTCTTAAAGTCAGAGCTGTAGGAGTAGAATTCGCCTTTCCCTCATCCTGAAGCTACTGAGAAAGATTTTTGATCAGTAAAGGTAATCCTGCAGGTAGCATTGGTGACAAATACTGGGAGCAGAAGGTCAGGGAGGAGAGGATTGTCATAGGCCAGCCAAGAGCTTAGGAAATATATTTCTGAGGCCATTTCATTTTGGAAGGATGGGTTTTTTTATGTCTGTCATGAATCCTGAACTAAAAACTATTCATAGGAAGCTATTGTGCAGTGAATGGAATGAGGACATGGCCTTTGGGAAGCTTTTTGAGTAGACAGGTTAGCGGGAACATAAGACAATGTCTTCTCCGCCATTCCTTGCCTTCCGTGTTGACACTGTCCTCATCATGGGGATACTCAGGTTTTGCACTGAAATTGAAATTTCCTGTCTCTTGTCTAAGATGATTGCCGGACGAAGAGCCTGTAAAGCTGGGCTGTAGTATTCCAACACATCAGTAGGTGTCGCCATCTCATAGGGTGCTTTAGCCCACTCAGCCTTCCTCAAGTCCATGGCTTTAAATGATAGAAAATAAATTAGTGTTTTATTTTATCCCGTATTTTGAGTGCTCACTCCGTAGTTATAAGGATTTATTCAGGTCACAGGAAATCAAATTTTTTTCCCTAAAATTGTAAATGACTGTAAATAATCTCATTATTTACAATGACATAGTCACATTTATTTAGAATTTTTTTGGTGATAATTTTGTACAGTTGGTAGGCTGCTTAATTTTAGCTACTGTAATATTAAGTCATTTATTTTAACAATAGTTTAATATTTGGTGGAGCTATAGATACAACCAGAAAAAATATAGTTTGTGTACTTGGTTTTCATTTTTTTTCCTCTATATGTAACATTTCTGCCATCACAGAAAGTTCTATTAGACAGCCCTGGTATAGATTAAACTGATCTCTTTCATCTTTAAAAAAAAACAAAACACAAAAAACTGCAGACATCACTGCATCCTGAGTTATCATCCTGAGTTCAGGATCTTACACATAGATATGTTTTTTAAAAATCTACAATAAAATATGGCTAGGAATTTATTTTCTTAGTATATTTCATTCTCAGATTTAGATTTTTTTTTTTACATTATTAGGGCACAACATTAGCAATAAAATAGAAAGAAGGCAAGGGTTAAATGTCTAGGTGTGTATATATATATATATTACAATGTTTATTTTTAATTTGGTTTTTAGACATACAATGGAATATTACTCAGTAAAAAAAAAAGAATGAAATCTTGCCATTTGCAATGACATGGATGTAGCTAGAAAGTCTTATACTAAGTGAAATAAGTCAGTCAGAGAAAGACAATTACCATAGGATTCCACTCATATGTGGAATTTAAGATACAAAACAAATGAACATAGGGGAAAAAAAAGAGACAAACCAGGAAACAGACTGTTAACTATAGAGAACAAACTGATGGTTACCAGAGGGGAGAAGGATGGGGATGGGCTAGATGGGGGATGAGCATTAAGGAGGGCACTTGTGATGAGCACTGGGTGTTGTAAGTAACTGATGAGTTACTAAATTCTGCACCTGAAACTAATACTACACCAAATGTTAACTAACTGGAATTTAAATAAAAACATGGAAAAAGGCCAATATTTATAAATCTAATAGCATTTCTTGAAAACCAGATATACTCAATATTTTAAAAATACATCTTCTAACTGACCCCTGGAAATAAAATGATAAGAAGAGGAGGCTAGGAACCTCTGTGGCTCCCATTCAGGAATAGATAACTCATGTTGGACAACTGATTATACTCTATGTTGTGCATTAAATATATTTATTATTCCCATGCCTTCCCAATTTGAAAATTTGTTTGAAATGGCAAAGATAATTTTGTATATCCTTAACGTCTAGGAAAAGCACACTCTTTTCCTTTACTCTCAGACTTTACTTCCAGCCACCAATTGTGTGAATTTTTCCCCATTGACCAATTCTCTACCACCAGCTGGTGTCCTTCAGTGTAACTCAGTTCTGTGCTGAGTGGTAGTGTCAGACCCCACGGCCTGAGGGCTCAGTCCCACGGGCTACTCCCTTTCTAAGATGCTGATCGCAAGTCTAGGTTTTTACCTTTGCTTTTGACCAACCTGCCAGAAAGCTGAGGTTCCCGGGACCCCCTCCTCAGGTTTGATAATTTGCTACAGGGCCTCACAGAACTCAAGAAAAACAGTTCACTTCCTAAATTATAAGGTTATTCTAAAAGAATGCAAGTTAAGAAGAGCCTGATGGAAGGGCCACTCCAGACACACCACCCTCCCAGTACCTGCACGTGTTCACCAACTGGAAGCTTTCTAAACACATCCTTTAGGGATTTTTATGGAAGCATCATCAGGCATGATCAGTGGTTTAGACCATTTCCAGTCCCTCTCCCCACTCTGGAGAATTGAAGTGGGGGTACGGGCTGAAAGTTCCAAACTTCTCCTTGTGAGTTGGTCTCTATGGTGCCCAGTCCCCATCCAGCAGCCCACCAAGAGTTGCCTCTCAGCACGAAAGATGCTTCTATCCCCCAAGTAATTGCAGTGGATTTAGGGGATCTGGGTCAGATGCTCTCTCACTTGGGCAATGATGAGAGTTTTAGGGGCTTCTTGTCAGGAACCAGGGTCAAAGACCAAATACCAGCAGGAACCAGGGACAGACCCCCTTATATGGATTTCTTATTGTTCCCCACTCGGTTGTTTGAAAAAGGACAGTAGAATATTTGATAGTTGCTTTCTCTATTGCTAGCTTAGAAGCCGCAGCGTTCTATGTGTCTTTTATCCTGGTAAATGTTGTGTGCTGAATGACTGGTTTTAATGAACTGTTTCTACCAGTGGGGAAATGGCCCCTCTTTTATTTGCTGCTATGTAAGTCTCAGAACATGTGACTGTCCATGTGAACACTTTGTGCAGATTAAAACTGCAGGACATGATTGGAGGAAATATGAACTGCCAAGCCACCGAGGCGGCTAAGAAGGCGTCCGGTGCCAACGACAGCACGGGCTTATGTAAGACCTGCAGTGTCTGGCACCGGGCTCCACTAGAGACACATCACGTGTTGTGCAATGCTCTTGGCCCTGAAATTCAATTAGATTGCTTTGAACCATCCATGAGTCTGCATGAGATAAGCTTTTACTGCTCTACACTAGAAAGCAAATGGGTTGATTAGCTGCACATAAATTGATAAGTGGCCATTGTAATTCGAGCAATGTAATATTTGCATTCTCTGTACATCATCGTGCCACCAAGGGGCAGAATTTAAGCATTATGTAACCTGGAGAAATAAGGGGGCAGGGGGTGCCTGGGTGGCTCAGTGGGTTAAAGCCTCTGCCTTCGGCTCAGGTCATGATCCCAGGATTCTGGGATCGAGCCCCACATCGGGCTCTCTGCTCTGCGGACAGCCTGCTTCCTCCTCTCTCTCTCTCTGCCTGCCTCTCTGCCTACTTGTGATCTCTATCTGTCAAATAAATAAATAAAATCTTTAAAAAAAAAAAAAGAAATAAGGGGGCAGAAAAACCCAACCATCACAACTAGAGGAAATATATTTTCTTACAGACACTTAGCAGTAGTTTTTTGTTGTTGTTATTTGTTTTCATAGATTTTGCCATCATTTGGGGGACTCTGCTTAAAGGCTGCCGGTATATATTTTTTTTTTTTATGCCATGATCTGTGAGTGAGAATAAACGAACTGACAGGGTGATAATTTTGGTGGTGGGGTGGGGAGGAACTTTCACTGGAATGGATTTTAAATTGTGAGTTCAAACAGTCATTTAGTACTGAGCAGATTTACTTTCATTGTGAACTTGCCGTTGATCAATTTAAGGAGTTGGGAACCATTAGAAATTAACCTCATATTGTTTGGCTGAGACCCTTTGATATCTTTTCACAAAAGGAGATCTGGTATGAAGGAGGAAATGTAATAGTAAATTTGGGAAATTGAGATCTTAGAAAGAAGGTGAGGATGATTATCATCCTAAGGGTTTTGAAGAACCGCTGGGAAACCACCAAAATCAGTGATGTTGAGCTTGACTTTCCTCCTTCTATCCCCATTTTCCTCCAAATAGGACTTAAGGTTTTTACTGAAAGCCCTGGTAAGAAGCTCGGCCTTTTGGCTAAGATCAAGTGTAGAATCGTTTGGGACACTGAGTTGAAACCTACGCCCGGACACTTATACAGAGAGCTCCCATTTTGTTATATCGACAGGGATTAAGTGTACAGTTCCTTTGTGACTTTAGGTGAAAAGGTCTTGAATTGTAGTAAAACCGGTGCCATTGTAATTTCCTTCCTATTGGAAGAAGACTTTTATTTCTGACCTATCTTTTGAAAACCTTCTCAAGACACAATTTTTTTCCATGTAACCTTATATCCTGACTTTAATTCAAGTGGATATTCATGAATGGTTTTTTTTCCCCTAATAAGTCATATTAAAACCCAGATTTTAACACTTTTTTATTTCAATAGATTACCTAAATTTTGTGAGGTTCAGCATGCATGGGTATTTCCCATTCATTAATTTTTCTAACTCTCTGTGGTAAGTGTTGTTATTCCGTTTAACCAAAGGGGAAACAGACATGTAGAGAGGTCTAATGAACTGTCCGGGGTCATGGTGCAAGGAGGTGACTGGGTAGGGTTCAAAAACAGATTGTAAACATTTCATCCCACTATAATAACGGCCCCCAAATGCCGTTCCATGGACTGGTACCAGGCTGGCCCATATTTCAAGGAAATTCTATTTTATTATGCCTAGAGTAAAGGTCTGGGAATCTATCATTTTTTAAAATCCTCTCAGATGATTCAAATGCAAGATCAGAATTGGTAGCTACTTCATGTCCAATATTCTGAGCTGTAGAGATAGCATCAGAACATCTCTAGTTATGCTGTACTTCACATATATTTTTCTGTTCATCCTCCTGATGTGTACATAAATATATAATTTCCATATATATAATATGTATATTAATATATGTGTGTGTATATATGCACATATATATATGTTCTTGCAGATTCAAACCAAACCAAACAGTAAAAATAGAATTCATTCTCTTTTGTCTCTTTGTAAAATTTTAATAAAAATATATTTTTCTAGAATAGATATGAAATATTCTGTGACTAACAGTAGTATTTTTTAATAGTCAAAAGACTAGAGTGGGAGATGTAATTCAGTAAGTGGCATCTGCTGTAAAAAGGCTAGTGTCTAGGTTTTAAATTGATGCTAGCTGGTGTAACTTTGTTAATGAGTGAATTCAGAGTTGGTTTAATGAGTTGGTGATAGAGAGATGGCTCGTTATTGTCAGTGAATGTAACTTGGTGATGGGTCTTTACAAAATAATAGAAAGGGACTGGCTCATCCCTTTCCCTATCATAACCGAGTCTGTGCCCCCCCCATCCTTTCCTGTTTGCATCTTTAAAAGATGGTTTATAATCCATCATTGCTGGAGCTGGGACTCCGTGAACACCTTTCTTTTCTTTATCCCCCTTCTCCACCATCTTTCTGCAAACATCCTCTTGTTTTGTACCACAAACACCTGTTTTAAGGGGGAATGTTTGAAAAGGCCAAATTAAGTCTGTGAAGCTACATGTTTCATGACCCAAGTATCATAGCTCAGGCTTTGAATAGACTCCAGAGGGGGCTTTGAATGCATACAACAAATCTGAAAATTTTTGACAGTTCTAAGTTAATAAGCTGGTTACAGTTAACTTTGCAGAACGTGCTCTTTCTAGGGACACAGTCTTAATGTTTCAACTGTCATAGTGCATTTACCAAGTGTATGGCTGGGAGTTAAGGCTTTTTTTTTTTTTTTTTTGCTTAAATTTTATTTTTTACATAACACTCATATTACATAATAAATAGCAGTAATTTTTCATTTCATTTCATTTACAAATAAATAATAATGTGTGTTATGGTTTTCTGAGCCTCAGTCATGAGTGAATAAACTTTTCTTTGCAAATGAACTAAATGTTAATCTCAGCTTTGCATAACTACTAAAAATGCACTGCCGCACAAAAATGTCTTCAGGTAATAAAACAAATGAAATCAGCATTATACAGGTTGCTTAGGTGGAGTTTCTTCTTGAGGATTTATACCATTGAAAGGAAGCTGCTCAAGGACACAGTGTCTGGGTCTTCAATGTACTTTCTTCACCAGTAACTAATATTGCAACATTAATGTGATGAAGTTTGGTCCAGGATATAATTTATCAAGGTACTCTAAAAAGAAACAAATTGCATTCCTTACATAAATGAATTCTCCCCAATTCCTGACCTATTCTGCTATATTTTTTCAAAGTTCTACCAGCCTTTGGAAGATTCACACCCACGAATGTCTAATAAAATTCATAAGTAGTATGTGCTTTAAAAAAATAAAGATTTCTTTGATGCATTAGGTTTGAGTGAGGAACAGAAAAAAACACAAGGTATTTTAACGGATTATTTAATATAAAGAATTGCTAACTGGGAATCAGAGAAATGAAAGAGAATACCACAGTGTTATCCAGATAGCAGCTTTAAGAAGCAGCTGTCACCTCTAGGGCTGGAGCAAAGGGAAGAGATTGGAATTGCTAAAACTTAAAAACGCAGAGGATTGCATTTGTGGCTGGATGCAGACATCTGAGACCACCAGCAAAGGCCACATGCAGATGTTCCTAGGGGAAGGGCATGACGGAAAAACTACAAATTGGGTTAGCTAACTAGCTATGGACAGGAACCACCCCTACCAGAATACTGTGTGGCTGGAATGCCACTCCCAGGAACCGGAAGCAAAACCACGAAGTCAACAGGAAGCCCACTGGAAGCAGACAAGAAGGAACACGTATCTTTCTCTAGTCGTGCAGCTCCCATTCATGCCTTCTATCAGCAGAGCCTTCCCTAGAGCCAGTCAGCCAAGAACAGACGTGATTTATAAAATTCCAGCCCCACCATCACAAGGACCTGTGTGGAGCTGAGAGGCAATAGCTTAATAACGGGCATGCTGAAGTTTCTTTGAGAATCTTAAAATTTTCTCAAGTTATTTTACATTTTTAGGTGATATACCACATAGAATAAAAATGTAAAGAGAATAGTTTCTCAACTTCATGCCCCTTGTATCCTGTTCCCACCCTTCCGCCTACCTCCCACTAGATAATCACCATGGTTAGTTTCTTAGGCATACACAAGCAAACATAAAATTATCTCTGTAATCATATTAGTTATCGTACCCCCTATTTTGCACCTTGCCCTTTTTGCTTAACAATATATCTTTGATTTTGCTGAATCAGGATGTCGAGAGCTTCTTTGTGTTTTTAAATCTCATTACCTTAATGAAGTCTCTTACTGTTTTCGTAGCTTTTCACTTTAATCTCTTTGGTATTCACAGGATAAAGTGACATCATCTGCAAATACTGATAGTTTCCAAATTTTCTATCTCTAAGATCATTTCTCTCTGCTAATTGTTTTGGCTTGTACATCTAGCACAATGTTAAATATTAATGGTAATAGTGAACATCTTTGTCTCTTTCCGGTCTTATTGGGAGTGCTTCTAATATTTCCCATTAAGCATGGTGTGAATTTGGGGATAAGAGAAATATATTTTATTTTGTTAAGGAAGTGTCCATTTATTGAGCTTATTTTTTAAAATCAGAAGTGATGTTGAATTTTGTGAAATGGCTTTTCAGCATCATTAGAGCATGACCATATGACTTTTATTTTTATACTTAATATACAATGTAATATATTTCCTTACACTTAATATACTATGCAATATATTTCCTCACATTTCCTACTTTGTTAATATATTTCTCAATATTTCTAGTCTTGAGCCATCTTTGGATTCCTGGAACAAACTGCACTAGGTCACAGAATTTGCACACACAAACACACACACTGATAATTATAAGAAGATTGTAGGGATTTATTATTGTTGATCACTATTTGTTGGGTTTTTGTATCAGTTTTACTTGTTTCATAAGAAGAATTTGGAAGTTTTTCTTGTTTTTCTCTGTTCTGAACCCGTTAAAGAACATCAGAATGATCTCTCCTTTAAAGTTTGGTAGAATTTCCCTGTGAAACTCTCTGGGCTTTGTACTTTTTGGGTGTGTAGCTCTTTGACAATTTCCTCTGTTGGAAATCGTCCTTTGAGATTTTCTCTCTCATTTTGGTACAATTTTGGAAATTTTATCTTGCTAGAAAATTATTCCTTTTGGCTTTCAATAGATTTTTTTTATGGAGATGAAAAACCGTGTTGACCATAGAGAATCTTACGATCGCTTTTTTTTGTTTGTTTGATTATTTCCCCTTTATATTGTGTTACTTAGTGCTTTAACATTTTATTTTTCTTTCTTTACTGGATTGTCTGATTGTTAATCTTTGTCTTTTTTTTTCCCCCAAAGGGCAAGTTTTCAAAAATTTACTAATCCTATTTATTTTCTTTTGTAACCTGTTACATTGTACTTCTATATTTAAAAATTCATCTGACTTAAATTTTTGCTATTTTTTATTTTTGATTATGACATTTAACTTACTTTAATTGCTATGAATATTTAAGTCTGTGGCTTTTTCTCTCAGTACCACTTTAGCTCTATTTTATAGCATCTCTTTCTATATAGGAATTTATTTACTGTTGTTTTCTAGAGATTCTGAAGTTCAGTTTGAATTTTCTCTCTCGCCCAAAAGTTGTTTAATGAGAGTGTATTATTTTCCAGACACAAGGGATTTAAAAAAATTTTTTTTTATTATTGCAGTAGCATTGACGTACAATGTTATATTAGATTCAGGTGTACAACATAGTGATTTGACATTTCTATACATTACTCAATACTTTCATATCCTTTTTATATATTTTTCTGTTGATACAACCAGTAATTTACAGGAGGTCTTTGAAGGTGCAAAAGCTCTTTCCTTTTCTGCCATCACAAAGATAGAACAGACCCTATAAATATGGCCTACTCTGATGATTGCTTTTGTAGCCTCTGTATCTCTGACATTGCCTTTCCTCACCCTCATTCTGACTTCTAGTGATACAATATGGAACAGAGCTTTTGTATTTCTGGTGGGCTCCTTAACTTCAGGAGATACATTTTTGCTTTTCCTTTCTGGGGCTGCTGCTGATCGGTTTGACCTCTCTCATGGCTTCTTCCCTTCACTTTGTCCTTGGTGGTTTCTGCCTGACGGCTGCTGACACGGGCCACCCTCACATGGCCTCTGGAGCCTTCAGATTGTATCTGTCTCTTCTTTTTGCTGAAAGTGAAGTTTTCAGGGCTTTCTTTTATTCTCCTTGTGGTTTTTATTGATTTCCATGGAAGTATCATGATGTCAAATGAATTAGCCATTCATAGACTGGAAGTCAAGATGTGCTCTTAAAGAATAGCATTTTCATATTAGGGCTTTGATAGCTTACACAGGTAATGCAATCATTGTGGCAGATGCTGTGCAAATGTGGAAGTGAAATCATGTTCAGACTTCCCCAAAAAAGTCACTGTGGAAGATGAGAGAGATGCTACTTTTGCCTTTCATTTCCAAAAAAAATAAAAAAGCTTTAGTATTGGAATTTGGTACTAGTATTTGGATAGTCCAGGAAGATTATTTTCATTAGTAAATGATATAAAGCTTCTGGGGTTTTTGAGTGATTTTTTTTTCCCCCTATAGTTTCCCTTTTTTTTTTTTTTTTTTTTTAAATGCATAGCTTAGGTTCTTTTTTCTCTTTCTCTTGTTCTCTTGCTGGTACTGGAAAAAATTTTTCAATCTGAGTAAGATTTTTACAGACCCTGTTTTTCATTGTTCTTTTAGGTATCTTCTTACTTTTGATAGTGCAGAATAGGTTACTGAATATTGAGGTAGAAATTAATTTGTATATTTGTTAAACTGTTCAGAGTTTCAGACAGTACTTTTCTACCATCTTACTTTTAGTTACTGGGAAAATACAGAGATCGTGTTCTGTTTGAAGGCTGTCTCCCCCTCCCCAACCCCCCAGTCTATTGTTGTAAATCCAGACCAGGATAGATAATTATGTTTTGCTTGAAGAATTAATTGTAGTTTAAATGTAAGTTTTAACTGATAAGTTAAAATGAAAAATTTAAGGTCAGCTGTTTATGAAATCTTATTCCTTTTTGGTTATTGTTAGTAACCAAGGTTAAAGTAACTTGAATTAAGATGAAAAGTGAAGCTTTAGAATTAATTTCTTTTTAAAAATACAGTTCTCAGCAACAGCCAGAAAATAAATGAACTGATGTCAGTGTTCCAACAGCATAACTATCATACGGTGGCAAGTTCCTGGAGCTGACAATTTTCAAATGATAGTAGCTGGTTATATAAGTCACCCAAGATGGCTTAATGTGCTATTATTTCCAGACAGAATTGGAAATAACACGTGCCAAGGCAACAGGCAGTCAGACGAAAACATAACAATTTACTTTCCAATAATTATCATCACCTCTAGCCAGGCTGGAACTTGATTGATCCAGGACAGAGGAATATCTTTTGTATGGATTTATTTCAAGCTCCAAAATATCCTGACTGTAGCCAATATTCCTATTAATCATTTTCTGGACTTTAATAGAAGAAATGGTAATAATCACTGCATTCCTCATATATCAAGGTAAACTGATACAAATTCTAGCCACTACAATTCACCCATTCATTTGTCCTTTTTTTTCCCCCTTTCCCTCACTCTTTCTTTTTCCTCTCTCTCATTTTAAAAATTACAGTTAGGGGCACCTGGGTGGCTCAGTGGGTTAAAGCCTCTGCCTTCAGCTCAGGTCATGATCTCAGGGTCCTGGGATCGAGCCCTGCATCGGGCTCTCTGCTTGTCAGGGAGCCTGCTTCCTCCTCCTCTCTCTCTGCCTGTCTCTCTGCCTACTTGTGATCTTTGTCTGTCAAATGAATAAATAAAATCTTAAAAAAAAATAAATAAAAATTACAGTTAGCTGGAAGTCTTCTTTTTTTATATGTGGGCCGATTATACTAAGGAATTTAGCTCATACTTCTTCCGTAGCTGGTAAAATGATACAAAAATAAAAGCAAAATCTTGCCTCATATTGTGCATAAGTATCACATTGTGCTTGGAGTATAAAGTTAATTGAGGGATTTCTAAGTACTTTCAGTGGTGTGTTAATCCTTAAGCTAACACCGTAGAAGGAAAATATTTTCAGAGGTTCAAAGGCAGGACAAACGAAAATGGACAAATGACAAGGTTGGTGGAAAATAGCTCAAAGCAAGAGTTTGAAACAGTTGATAATGTCCATGTGGCCTGCAGTCAGGTAATTTTCCTTCTGTGTGACTTTTATGAGACTGGATCTACTCAGGGACAGTCACAAAGGAGAGAAGAGAGAGAGAGAGAGAGAGAGTGTGTGTGTGTGTATGAATTGTAGTAATGGGAATTTGGGGGCCATGGGAAAATTGGATAGCAGAAATAAGGCAAAGATGCTGGAAAGACGGAATGCAGTGACAAGTTAAGGGAAACCTGGAGAGACTCTGGTGTTGATGAAATCGTTTCCCAGATGACTTCTCATGGCTGCTTCATGACGAGATTGTGCTCAGAGTCGGAATTTCTTCAGACAGTGGTGGTTTGGGGCAAAATACCTTAGGGAGAGTCACAGGTGTTGCTGCCCAGCAATTGCCCATCCAGGCTGACCCACACTGGCTTGTCTTGGTTGAGGTTAGCTCTCACTGACGGAACAGAAGCCTGGAAGCCTCTGGGGCTTCATCTGATACGAGTTTACTTAGGTTAGCATAGTAAAAGTTAAAATCCCCGTGTGAGTGTTCTGCAGGGCAGCTTGCCTCCTACCTGCTCCCCTAGCAATTCCAAGCCCTAAGTTCCTTCCATTTCGGGGTCCTGCCTCTTCCCAGGCTGCTCTCCCTTTCTGCGTTGGGCTAGAGTAGAGGAAGGAAACACAAGATTGCCACATGGGCCAGATTTGTGTCACTTCTGCTCACCTTCAATCTGTTCATCCTCATCCCGTGGCCCCACCTGACTGTGCAGAAGATGGGGTCATGTAGCCTCGTTGGCTGCAGACGGAGAGGATTCGGTGAGCAACTGGCCAGCCTCTGCCTCCTCTAGCAATAACCAGAGGGTTATTCCTTTACTCTCTTGGGTTGCTCATGACAAGCTACAGGCCAGGACTCCCTGCTGGTATCTTTAACAATGAGTGTTTTACACGAATGGTATGTTGTCCGTAGGGAACAACTATATTCTGTCTTCGTGGAGCTCAAATGTTAGCATCATGGCAATGTCATAATGAATCTTAATTCTGACTTAAGCAGAGGCTTTTTGAAATGTAGGATGGAAATGGCTTTCACAAACCTGAGAAATCCCCTGGGCATAAATGCAGTATCCCATTCTTTGTGATACTGCAGAGTGTCTCCCTGTAACGTGTTCACATGTTTTCGAGTGACAAATTGATTCTCTCCTCCATTCATTAAGAAGTAAAATGAGGGCAGAGGGATGTTTTCAGCCAAGGTTTGAAATGAGTTAAAGAATAGCTGAGGCCGAGAAGTACCAGGAGGTTGTTCCAGATGACAGAAACTGCAAAGCAGATTTTGGGGCCAAGAATGGTGAGGCTATGTGGGAAGGCATTGAGGAGGTCAGAGCTAGAGGAACTGAGGCAGGCTGAAGGGTAAAAGAGGAAAACAGAGAGGGCTTAGGCTTCCAGACTTCATTTTCAGCTAGAGTGAACATACAGAAATTCCCTTCCACCTTCCCAGTCTCCGGTTCTTTGTAGACTGGTCTCACATGTGTCCCAAACATGGACACACATATGTTTATATTCCTGGGAATGATTTTCTGCCCAACGGAGGTCAAGATAGGGTGAATAGTATTTATTTTATAGTATGACTTTTTAGGTGATTTTGAAAACAAGCATCTGAGTCTGAGAAAAGTCATGAAGATGACAGAAATCAGAGGTATTTGGAAATAAAGAAATGCAGGAGACAGTATATACTTACTTATACTTGAATGTCTGCTAAATCCTGGAGGTGTGTCAGTGAGCAATCTATTATACCCCCAAAGCACTGTGAGTTTAGTGAGAAAGTCAGGTACCAACCAAATAGTTGGACAGGGGTTGATTAATTTATTCCCATTACTTAATTGTTCTGAGACAGAAATCCTGAGTGCCATAAAAGTTATCTGGAGGCTAGGACAGGGGTACCCAGAAGACGAATTTTCCCAGGAATGTGACACTGAAGCTGAGACCTAGAGGAGGGGGCTTTGTTGGTGAAGACAGGAGAAGTCATGCAGTGGTGCCCGGTCAACGAGCGATGTGTTCCAAGGCCACTGTACCACTAGTGATGCTAGTAGAGATCTCTTCCACCCTTAAAAAATTGGATACCTGGAAGCAACAAGGGACAGCAGAGTAGGACTTGGTTACAGTTCAGGTGAAAGGAGACTGGGAAAACGAAGACGTGAGTGATTCAAGATGGTAATGGAGAGAGGTAGAGGAAGAGGGTTGACAACAGTAAAGAAAACTTGATTAAAGTGGAGTTCTAGTTAATATACATATTTTTCTTGGTAGAGATCTTTTTTGTGTTCTTCTACTACCAGTTCCTGCCCCCAATACTTTCAATGAACATTTTCTAATTTTTCAAAAAGTTGTCTGTATTTTAACATTTAATTAAAACAAATACACATTTTTCAAAAATATTTGGGAATGGAATAATGCAGTTGTCATATTAGTTTGCTATGAGCATCAAATGAGGTTGTGAAATTGTCCTTGTCCATAGTCAAATATTGGTTTAATTGGATGAAAACTTACTGACTCATTTGTCTCCTTTGTTAAAACAAGTTGTGTCCTTTTCCCTCATTCATGCTGGATCTCATATAATGATTGGACTAAGTGGTCCAAAGAAAACAGCTACATTTCCATGCATGCTGATTATCTCTTGGGTTCTGGGAATAAATCCCAACTTGATTGCCTAATAGTGGAAGTGATCTGGGGACATGGAAAAAGCTACGGCTATGCCTTTCTCAGTCTTCCTTCTCTAACCTGTTAAAGGTGTGTGGTCAGGTCTTCTCCACAAAGTGGTATGGAGCATGTCTTCTTTCCTTATGGAAGGTACATGTATTCTTCTTAGGCTTTATTTTGTCTGATTCCACCATGGTTCATGAATAACACTGTGGCTTTTATGCTACATCTGGAAGACATGCAATCTTATTTCATGGAAAGGAGCAAAAGGATGGTGGGTGGAGTGACCTGGTTGTAATTACAGTGTACATTTATTTGGAAAGATCAGCATATTAGTGTGCAGTGGCCGGATCAATTAAACTCAGCTGGAGTAATTCAATCTAGTTGGTCCCTATAAAAGCTAAAAATCTTTAAAACTCTCGAGGTTTGCGTAAACCTTATGACGACAGAAGCATTTTGAATATGTCTGTCCCCCTCCTATGAATTATAAAGCAACTCAAAAACTAGCCTTTGAAAAATTTTGCCTCCCTCTCCCCTCAAAAACAGTAACAACAACAACAACAACAAACCCTTATCCATTTATCAGCAAAATAAATTCTCGCATCTTCCTCTAGGAAGATTGGTATTTTTTTACTAATATATTTTTGAAGCATGATTTTTGTGAAGTTATTTATAATTTTTAGTTTCTACACCTTAAGTAATGTGAGGTATCCATGGAAACTGTCTAGCCTATCTTCAGTGCACTGGACTGCCTTCCCACACAGGTCAAGACACAAACAGTCCCAGGTACAAGCTCAATTTACTGCGCCTTAGGCATTAGGCAGTTTTAACAAGAAATTGGCTTCTAATTGATACATACATTTTTATATTTAATTAGCAGTTTGAGCCTCTGCATTATACTAACAGATGTAACATTCAAAACATATGCCATTGTGGTACATCTGTTGCACAGAGGTACTTAAAGGCAGGGACTTTGTGGCAAATAGCGTTGATGCCTCTCAGCTGCTCAGTAAGAATTTGGACAGAAATGACAAAATTTTCTTTAAAATATGTTTTTTAAAATTATCTAAGGCATACATTTCCTCTACCAATCTAATGGATTTATTTTTCATTTCTCTAATAGCTCTAATAGCTTTATTGAGACACCATACAATATTCACACACCCTGCTAAAGTCTACAGCTCAGTGGTTTTTAGTATAGTCACAGATTTGCAAACAGTGCTCACTGTCTAATTTTGGAACATTTTCGTTACCCCAGAGAGAAACCCCATACCCACTGGCAGCCACTGACCATTCTCCCACCACTGACTCCTTGCCACCACTAATCTACTTTCTGTGTCAATGGATTTGCCTCTTCTAGACATCTCATACAAATGCAGTGATAAAATAGGTTGTCTTTTATAACTGGTTTCTTCCACTGAGCATAATATTTTCAAGGCCCTTCTGTGTTATAACATGCATCAGTACTCCATTCCCTTTTTATTGCTAAATAATATTCCATTGTATGGATATACCACTTTTTATTTATTCGTTTATCTTTGGATGGACATTTGGGTTGTTTCTACTTTTTAGCTATTATGAATGCTACTGCTGTTAACATTCATGTAGAAGTCTTTGTGTGGACATATATTTTTGTTTCTTTTTTGTGTATCCCTAGGAGTAGAGTTGGTAGGTCATATGATGACTGTTTAATTTTTAGAGAGTGCAAAACAGTTTTCCAAAGTGATTCTACCATTGTATATCCTGTTCAGCAATGTATAAGGGTCCCAATTTTTCCACATCCACAAACTTATTATTGTCTCTCTTTTTTATCTTAGCCATCCTTGCAGGTGTGAAATTATATCAAGGGGCTATTTTTTTTTAAAGGAGAGCAATTTATTGTCCATGCTTATAAATTAATTAAATGCATCCCTATTACTTATTTACTTATCCATTGCTCTTGATTTGTAAGCAAATATGCCTCTTATCTCTATCTATACTGTCATTTTCTTTACTAAATTTAATACAGACCCAACTCACCATGTGACATCAAAACTTGAGTTGGTGGTGAACTAAAGTGTCATATAAAACATGTAGCAATGAAAAAGGGCAAACACTGAAAACAAATAGTTTGGATATTAGATTCATTCCCCAAATTTCTGGCATAATTTCCTCTTGCTGAGAAATAGATATGACAGCCCCGTGCTCCGAACCTTTATCAGTTTACAATGCCAGATTAAATTCATTCGCTGTAATGTATCTCATCAATTCTAATATGCCATCTGTTGTATTACTAGAAAGAAGAAAGAGCACTGCTAATTGAGCTATAATACACTATTGATTTTGGAGTGACATGTATTCAGAAATGTTACAATGTGGGCGGGGGGGGATGTGTGTTAGAATCATTGAAATTTAATAGAGAAAGAGGTGTGATGTGAACAACTTCTCCTCCTCCACCTCCTCCTCCTTCTTTTCCTTCTCCTCCCCCTCCTCTCTGTCCTCCCCCTTCCCCTGCCCCTTCACCTCCTTCTCCTCTCACTCCCTCTCCCTCTCCTTCTCCTTCTTCTTTTCCCTTGGAGACGATCCAGTCATCTATGCTTACCAATACCCAGGAGTAAAAGCAAGATGTTGAACACCTCAAGACTTGATAAATACCTTTTACAAATAGGCATTAATATCCAGGAATATAAAAATGATATATTACACATACACACACACACAGAGGAAGAGAGGAGAGAGGTAGTTATTAGTTTAGGGGTATGAGATCAGCAACTTATGCTTCACTGAAATGATTTCTTCGTAAGCTTTCTTTTCAGCCTGAGAATGTTCTGTGTTGTTTCTTTCAGAAGCAGCATCAACAGGTAATTCATAAGCCTGTGAAAATTGTGTTTATAATTCAGATGCCTAGCACCCCAACATTACCAAGAAGCTTTCATAACATGTTATAAAAAATAACAGGTTACTTTCTTAATGTCCTGGGTTCCAGTTAGGTTCTAGGTATATAAGGTAGTGAAATATGCTTTGGTGTTTGCCAGAAGGAGTCAAAATGATCTTCAAAATCAGGTTCAAAAGACTGTAATAAGTCTACTCAGAGACGTTCTGAATAAGCCTGCTCCTGAGGTGGGCATTTGGCCTATAATCACCTCAGGCATCTTTAGGTTTGTTTGAATTCACACCTCTTTTTTGGGAGGTAATAATTGTATTGGTGCTTTGGAATGTTGATGAATATTTAAGGAATTCCTAGTTTCCACTGGCTCTTAATCATTGTCTCATAGTTTTTTACTGTGAAATTCCTTGAAAATTATGATTAACATGGGACACAATTAGGAGCTCATGAGGGCATATAATAGCTTATATTAAATCAGGCAAATCGTCTCATGGACAGTTTGATGCAGGAATTGATCAAAATTAGGTCTACATAATTTTTTAATGTCAACAACAAACACTAAAGAAAGGAAATTATTTTCATTTTATGAAGGAAAAATAAGATAAAATACACTTATCTTTAATTTTTTCTTGTATTAAAAATTATGACAGGTCCAAACATAATATCTTAAAAAGACAACAGTGGCTTTGTATCTTTTTAAATGACATCTCCACATAATAGTAGAAATTACGTGGCTAAGTCAGATCCTGGTATGGATGTGCAGCAGCAAGTGGTTTCTATGTTTATCAATAAAACATAAAAATTCCCATTACAGTGCTCGCTTCGGCAGCACATATACTAAAATTGGAACGATACAGAGAAGATTAGCATGGCCCCTGCGCAAGGATGACACGCAAATTCGTGAAGCGTTCCATATTTTTTCCCCTCCCTCCCCTTACGCCTCACAGGTGTTTCCTCCAATAAATACATTAAGTCTTGACTCCCGCTGTGGCGTCTGCTTCTCAGAGGATGTGGACTCACACAGGGACGACACAGGGACTCAACCTGTGGAACCTCTCCTGACATTTCCCTTTCTTTCCCTCCCTACTCTTTTCCTAAAAAAAAAAAAAAAAAATTCCCATTACAATAGACATAACAAGGGAAGGCCTTGGACTAGACTTTTTAAGTATTATTGAATTCTTCTGCATTAGGTCATATTTGTAATCATTAATTAATATCTTATCCTCTGACTTTTCAGAATGTTGCAATTGTTCGTCTTTACTTTTAAGTGTTTTTAAATTCGTTTACTGGAGTCCAGCACAACTTCTTCCTTTCAGCCAGAGAACCATAGTTAATGAGCTTGTATATTAAAATTATTTAATATGCAGGTAACATTGAATACATCCAAATATTTGCCAAAGTCATAAGCCATGATATATAATATATACCACAGTCTTTAAATAGATGACACTCAGAATCAAATTTTGTTGTTAAATGTAGTGATCTCTGTTGCAGAATCATGGACTCATTCATTCACTCAAAAATATTTATTGAGTAGTTGATGTGTCAAGGTTTGCATAGATGTTGGAGTCAACGACCAGCCAAAAAGGAAACAAAAAAAAAAAGAAGGCAGTCCCTGTCCTTGTAGTGCTTACAGTCTAGTAGAAAGATACTGAGATCATTCAAAGATTGATATAAATAAATATAAACTGAACCACATGGTGAGGCATATGGTGTTATGAGAGGGTTGAATGGGAACTGACTTGGCGAAGTTGGAGAGGATGACTCTGACATGGCGGAGCTGAAAGTACTAAGTACTTTGCTGGAAGTACTAAGCAAAGCCGGAAGTACTGGTGTTAAGGGAACATCATCCACTAATGTCCTGAGGCAGAAGGGAACACGGTGAACCCCTAAAAGGCTTGGGTGCCAGGAGGAAGACCTGGATTGGTTGAGAGAGCAATGATGATAATGGTTCAAGATACACGGGTGCTGGATTCTGGATCCTCCCCTAAGCCATGCAATGGATTGTGGTCAGTATTCAGAGGGGTGAAAAGTGACAGAATATCAAATGTAGGAAGCCACCACCATTTTGATGTTTAATATTTCATGAGTATTTTCTTTTAATAGAATGTTGAATTCAAATGAAATAATATGTACAACATCGTTTTTTACTGTAAAGCATTATATTATTATGATCTATGAACCCCTCAGCCAAGTGAAGAATGAAAAATTACCCATGTGCTCTGGCCTCCCTTCCAGAGACAAATGGTAGCTCGTATTTTTAATATCACACTAGTTATTAAAGTGTGGTGTCTTCTAGGACTTGCTTTTTTCTCTTCTCTCTCAACATTATGCTTCTAAGATTCATCAAAGCCATGTGTTGCTGTGAGGCTCTAGTTCATTCATGTCTGCATCGTATAATATTCTGCTCTGGGAATGCACCACAATTTATTGATCCATTTTCCTGTTAGTGGGTATTTGGATTCATTTCAAGTTTTTTTGTTTGTTTTGTTTTTGTGTTGTTGTTGTTTTTGCTATTGATGCTAATATGAATGTCTGAGGTATGGTAATATGTGTCTCTTGGGGCACATGTCTCCCTGGAAATGGGATTACGGGGTGGGAGCATATGTTTTCCAGGTTTTCATTCCCACAATTGACCCGCGTCCATTCTGGCACTAGGTTTTTTAAGACTTCTTAATTTTTGCCAATCTGGTGGGTATAAAATGGTGTTCTGTTACAGTCTTAACTTATATTTACCTAATTGCTAAAAAAGGTGAAGAATTTTTCATATTTATTGGTCGGATGTGTTTCTTATGTAAAATGCCAGCTCAATCCTTTTGCCCACTTTTCTACCAGGATATTTTTTTCATTGATTTGTAAGCATTCTTTCTATATTCATATATTCTGAATTCTAGTTCTCTGTTGTTTCATATCCCTGTGAATACTGAGTGAAAAATGAATCAGAGGGGCACCACGTGAATATAAGGAGACTAGTTAGGAAGTACACTCTCCTGATGAACAATCATTGCATGATAATTTTGTAAATGTATTTAATATCTTCTTATATTTCTTATGTCAAAAATATTAGGAACATGGGGCATTGGTTTTCCTACTGACACTGCCTTAAGAAAAATTGCCCTAAATTGACTTTGGATGAATTCTGTGCTGTGCATACATAGGGATGGTTGAAACGTATGCATGTATTGGTGTTGTTTTTATGAAAACAGCCTGCTGATCAAAGTGGCTTCAAAGCAATCTTCTACAGAATTAATGCTGCTTTCATTCTCCTTCCTTAAAAAATTGTAGAAGTTCAGTGCTGGATATTGATGTGAGTGGGTGAAACTCTGTCTTCATGGCCCTGAGCATTGCAATGTCCCGTACCTGCTGTGAGTTGGACAAGTGTTATTTTCCTATTAATGTTTAAAAAAATATTACAGTAACTATTTATTTAGTACTTACTATAGACTAAGGGCCTAAAGCTTTTTGGATATAATCTATAATCCTTAAAGTAGCCCTGTGGTGAGGATTTGATTGTTCACAGATGGGGAAATTGAGTCTCAGGGCAGTTAAAGAAAATTCTTGAGATCACAAAGCCATGGCAGCACCTGGATCCAAACCAATTACACTGGTCTCCAAGACATTATCTTTTATAGTACACAGGCTTTCCATGCCTGGAGTTTCATAAATTACATTAATTATGTGTTAAATTGTGCAGAGATATTATCTCATTTTAATTCTTAAGAACTTCCTTTGAAATTGTGCTAGGCAGATTTCCTCATGATTTCATCAACTCCATAAATATTTCTCTCCGATCTAAGGATCTTCTAAATATGTTCTGAATTTATTAAAATTTGGCTTCATATTTCTTTGGTCAGAATATTTGCATTGATTATAAATAATGCAAGTGTTAGTTTTCTCCCACCGTTTTAAAGACAGTTTCTTTCTAGTATATGGGAAGAGGGATGAGGTCTGCTGCCCATCCTCTCTCTCACTATGTTTGTGGCTATGCGGAGGTTCTCTACAGTATTGTTCCCTTGAAAACTTCAAGGTCACGTGTTCCTCTCACTGACCTGTGGACCAGCACTCTCTTGGTTCCCATCAGTAGTTCACAGGTTGAGCTGACAGACAGCACTTAGAACATGAGACGGCAGAGAAGGAGGAAGGTGTACACAAGGCTGAGGAGTGCAGATCTTAGCTCTCTTCATGTATTGTTTCTTACCTCTTGTTACACCATCTTGTGAAGTGGGACCTATATATAGACCTTTACTAAATGGTTGTGGAGATGTAATGGTGATCACAGCATGTGAGAACTGGAGACTGCATGGTAGATAGGACTTTCCTCATCACCCTGGAGGCAACCTCTCCCATTGCCCTTCATATTGTTATTCAGATCAAAGTCGGTTCTTTCCTTTATTCCCGTCTCCTTCCACTTCTGCTTTATCCTCTCATTTTCTCTGGAGCCTCGGGTAGGCTGAGTCTATTACTGAACTACATACATCACCATACCATCCCTCAGGGACACACTCTTGGCAGAAGCTTTGAAATGACCCCTTGAAATTCCATCCTCCCCCCACCTTTGGTGTGAGAGCACGTGCTCGCATTGCAGCATATTGATTCCTAATCTTTTCAGTAACAAATAGCACTCAGTATGTTTCTACACTGTGTACCAGGGGATTATGGGCTTAACCTTGGTGGTTGTATACACTGCCATTTGAGCGTGATTTGATGAGGTAGTGATTTACGATGTGTGAGTCTAGTAGTGGTGTTTCAATAGGGAAATGGTATCCAAAGTTTGTCCGTTTATTTCTTTCTTATTTACTCTTTTTTTCAACTCTTCATGTTCTGAAGACCAGATAAAGACTGCTTAGTTAGAAAACTAAGCAATCAGAAGCAGAAAAAAATCCATTCTTCAGTACTATGGGGGAGGGATTGCATACAGTCTCAACCTCTCAATTTCAGCAGACCCTATATTGAAACCATTGAGATATTTGAGTTGTTGAGTTTGATATCAGTCAGGATACTTCTTCTAAATCACATACTGAGAGGCTTTTATTATACCCCAAAGAAAAGAAATTGTTTCTTTTACACCTCACTATTATGGGGTACAGAGTCATCCCCTAACACAGCAACCCCGTTTGTCTAGAGGCTAGGATATTTGATAAACCTGGAGTGATAGCTGCAGTTATTTTTATCTCCAACATCATCATCAAATGTTTAAGTATCATGTACTGTTTAAATGTTTAAATTTCACGAGTAGAATCAAATGGTCTGGTGAGGATTATTTATATTGAGAAACAGTGCCATGTGTCTCAACTCTGCATATTTGGAAATTCTTTTAGCATATGCTGCAGAATTGTTTTTTGCTCTCCCATTCCCAGTTCCTGACATGTGGTAGAAATGTAGTATGTCTTTACAATGAACACAAAAAAAGGGAAGGAAAGAAGGAAGATAGAAGTAGATTATCACAGTGGTGTAGGAATCATTTCTTTTAACATTTTCCATGGTCTTTTTTTTATAAGCCCCTTGACTAGAATTGTTGAGACATCCATATGTTTTTCAGGATTATAATAATTGTGTTATTATATTGATGAAGAGCATCTTGTGAATGTATATAATAACTACTCCTGTTGAAGTTTGTGTTTTTCATCTTATGAAAGCTGGGAAAAAGCATCAGGAGAAGGAACTGGCTTTCACTCCTTGGAGTTAGTGACTAAGAAATTCGAACCATTAGACCGCTAGATTATAGGACATAGGCCACATTTTCCCAAAGGAGTCCCTTGAAGATGTTGTCGATTATAATGATGGACCTAGTATAATCCCATTTAGGATACAGCTGTTGCAATAATTTATTTGAAATTAAAAATGTAATTTACCCCTGGGGATTCAAATGAGGAAAAAATATCTAAGCAGACATGCTATCATTAAACAAAAACGTTAGGGAAACACCAATTAGGCTAAACCAAGTTTATGTTAAAATGAGACTGTGTGGGGACCACAGGTACTCACCATAACCTCCATACAGATCTTATCCAACCTGATTAGTATCTAAGTGTTAGTTTTTGAGGGGAAACCCTAAATTAAGCATCTCCAGGTTGCAGTTTTCATTACCTTTTGAATTTCCAGTTGAGGACTTAGTATTTTTTTTAGGATTCTGGTTGTGGTAGTCATATTCTGATGGTGTCTTCATTATATATTCCACAGTGGGAAAAAAATATTACTTTATTGTGTCATTTTTCCAAGGGAAAGGGAACAAATGTGGATTCAGTACCTCAAATATCATATCTTTGAACTTTTCACTCTTAATGCTATTAATTCCTATTAAGGCAAACAGGGTTGTGCTTTCTCAAAAATCAGAGATCTTTAGTCCTTTCTAAAACTAATAAATTTTTGTTATTCTTTCTGTCCATGGAAAGCAATAATTTCTAAGCTTGATTTTTAATACATTGGAATTGGTGCAACAGGAAGTGGCCAGGGGAAAAAAAAAAGGTCCTCCCAGATATTCACAAACTGTCAGCATGACTGCCCTGGCCACAGAAGATGTCTTTTTATGGAGATGTTTTGTTGTAACTTCAGAAGGTGGTTGTTAGTTATCTTGGCTCCATTACATTT
The DNA here is from genome assembly GCF_922984935.1 of Meles meles. Taxonomy (NCBI): domain Eukaryota; kingdom Metazoa; phylum Chordata; class Mammalia; order Carnivora; family Mustelidae; genus Meles; species Meles meles. The sequence continues at coordinate 68,703,732 of NC_060072.1, forward strand.
AGCACATCTGGGATGTGTTCACATGAAGACATTGGCTAAAAGCTGTGTCTTGTGGCCTGGAATTGACTCTGATATTGAAAAGACTGGAAAGGACATTTCTTGCTAGTTGGCCTAATCCAGCAAGGACACCTTCCATGGGAAGCCCAGTCCGGAATTCATTTTGGAATTAAAGAGTGAACATAGAAGTCAAACTTCTCAGTGTTGTAGAATTCTTTTCAAACTGGCTTAATGCGCTTTTAGTTCTTCCCCAAATTTCTGCCTTGACAATGTTAGCTCCAAGACGATTATTTACAAGCCTGGCACAAGAATTTCTGCCAGTGATTCCACCATTAATTTAATGGAGTTAAAGGAATTAGTGGAAATGACTTGCATCTGAATTATAGCCACTGTAACCCATTACAGATAGTGCTGGCCACTGAGGATGTCCCAAGACAAATTGGAACACAGCACTTGCCTCTATCCTTCAAGTCAGAACTCACAAATATTTGACAAAAGCAATAATTTCTGCTAAACTTGCCATGGAGCAATAGCTGAAGTTTTCCAGTATTAAATGAAGATAACTAAGACAATCAGTAGAATCTTGTTGCATCTGTACCTATTCTTTGTTCATTTTTAGTGCCGAAGTTCTCCTTTGTTGGAAACTATGGGGTTCGAAGCACAGTAGAATTCATCCACTTTAGTTGGAGTTGTAAGGTCCATTTTATATAGTGAAGTGTACACATATTAACTCACAAGGATATAATTCCAAGGATTGATTAATAGTGGACAAATTAGGATTTTCAGGTAGTTTATCATTTATTATTTTTGCCATTTTCTTAGTGTATGTATATAGAAATGCTTCCATTTTTGTGGGAATAAATTTCACTTATGTTTGGTATAAAGTGAGAGGCACCTGGGTGGCTCAGTGGGTTAAGCCTCTGCCTTCAGCTCAGGTCATGATTTCAGGGTCCTGGAATCGAGCCCCACATCGAGCTATCTGCTCAGTGGGGAGCCTGCTTCCCCCTCTCTCTCTACCTGCCTCTCTGCCTACTTGTGATCTCTGTCTATCAAATAAATAAATAAAAATTTAAAAAGTGAGAAGTATGTCCAAAAGCACTTTGTAAACTGTCCACTGTTGTGTCACCTGGATAATATTAATACTAGCAGCAATAGCATCAACTCTGCACAACTTATGTAGCACTTACTATGTGCTAGGAACTGTTCTAAGTGCTCTACATATTTTTACCTATTTAATGATCACAGAAACCCGAGAAGGATAGGTGTAATGACTACTTCATTTGACGGTTGTGGAACTGAGGCCCAGGGTGGTGGAGTAACTTGCTTGAGATCCCCCAGTTACTATATGGTATAAAGGGGATTGGAACCCAGACAGGGTGGCTCCAGAGTTAAGAACAGGGATAGAAGAAATCCTTCCTTCTTTCTATGGCATTCTGAATATTACAGAGTTAGAAAATATATGCTTCTGGCAAGTCTGGAATTGGATAAGAAAAATAATTTTAAAAAATCAAATTGCTCATTTGATTTTGATGTTTATAAATCTGATAAACATCTTTGATTTTATTTTATCTGTCCAAAGAAAATTTAGAAATAATAGCAAATTTGATGCTTATTTTAATTTGATGTGACACTGTTATACTCTATGGTTGGTTTTGAACAGCTTTATTCTTCCAGAAATATAAAGGGCATTTTTAAAAACAAAGGATAAAATTCAGCTCTCTATTTCTCCTTCTCCTTTTTAAAAAAGACACACTATTGTTTTTATCTCTTGGTTGGGTCCTTAGAGTAATCTGGTTAAAAGGCTCCCTTATATAGTATGGAAAGGGAGCTAGTTGGCAAGGACCCAGGGTTCTGCTCACAGTAGGTTCTCTTCTAGATGGTGACATGGACTTGTGCAATTTTAAGAAAAACAGACCTGGATTTTTCATGTTTTTCAGCTTTATTTATTGTAGCTGGGCCCATTGTATCTTATAGGGTTCAAATGAAAAGCAATACATCAGTCTGTAGAGATGAGAAGCATGATTAGTAGAACAAACTGAGCTACCCGTTATAGAAATTTACTACTTAAGTGAAAATATTCTCGCATTTCTCCCCCCAACTTACAACTTCAACTCTGTAGTTTATGGTACTAAAAGTTCTCTTAGAGCATCTCTTAGAGCTATAATAAGATCTAAAGCAAAAGCCCATTTGACTTCAAAGAAATGTTTTATTTTGTTTTCCCTCCCCTTTTGGAAGGATCATTTTTTGCCCTGATGAAAATAATTAAACTCAAAAAGCTTTCTCTTAAAAGAAAAAAGAAAAAGAGAGATACTTTTTTTTTTCTTGTGTATTCTCTACATTTTCTATTTCTTTCAAGACTGGTCATTACTTTTACTCACTATAGCACTATATGAAAATGTCTTGAAAGAAGAATACAGGAAATAGGGAGTAATGCTAACTGTCTGTGTTCTAAAAACTTAATTATCATAATAATTAAGTAATAGACACTCGAAGTGTCTTTTAAAATACTTGGCACTGTGACATTTAGGGCATATTTGTTGTGTATAGGACAGCTTTGCTCTGATGATCATATGGTTAGTAGGGGAGATATGCATGTAAAGCCTCTTCAAAGTCGACTGTTTTCTCTTATGTGCTTCCCTAGGGCCATATATATGTGTCTATTATGGAAGTGACCTTATTATTAACACTTTTAGGGGCAAGTTATATCTTATTCACTTAGAATAGTGCCTAAGACACAGTGAGTACCTCGCGAATATTTGTAGAATGAAGATGGGGGGATAGGACGTGTCCATAATTAAGACAGAAGGAAAGCTTTTCAGGCAAAGAATAGGATATGTGAGCAAAGCAGAAAGATAGAAAACTGTGGTTGAGAAATCATCACATTGTTCTGTTTGGTTAAAATATGTGTGAAGAAGGCACCTGGGTGGCTCAGTTGGTTAAGCAACTGCCTTTAGCAAGTCCCGCATGGGGCTCCCAGCTCCTTGGGGAGTCTGCTACTCCCTCTGACCTTCTCCTCTCTCATGCTCTCTTTCACTGTCACTCTCTCAAATAAATAAATAAATAAAATCTTTAAAAAAAAATCTGTGTGAAGACACTATCTGAAGCTACAGTTGAAAAGATAAAATAAGTAGGATTTCACAAATCATTGTCAAGATGAGGGAGTAGTAGATGAGCCCTCTCAGTGATGTTGAGCATTTTTTCATGTGTCTGTTGGCCATCTGTATGTCTTCTTTGGAAAAATGTCTGTTTAGGTCCTCTGCCCGTTTTTTAATCGGTTTGTTCATTTGTTTTGATGTTGAGTTGTTTAAGTTCTTTCTTAAGTTTGGATATTAACCCTTAGTTGGATATATCATTTGCAAATATCCTCTCCCAATCAGTGGTTTGCCTTTTCATTTTGTTGATGGTTTCCTTTGCTGTACAAGAGCATTTTCTTCTGCAGTAGTTCCGATAGTTGGTTTCACTTTTTTTTCTCTTGCCTGAGGAGATGTATCTAGAAAAATGTTTTTATGGCCAATGTCAAAGGAATTACTGCCCATGATTTTTTCTAGGAGTGTTGTGGTTTCAGGTCTCACATTTAGATCTTTAATCTGTTTTGAGTTTATTTTTGTGTATAGTATAAGAGAGTGGTCTGATTTCATTCTTTTGCGTAGCTGTTCAGTTTTCTCAACACCATTTGTTGAAGAAACTGTCCTTTGTCCATTGCATATTCTTGCCTCCTTTGTCATAGATTAATTGACTGTGTAAGTGTGGTTTCATTTCTGGAGTCTCTTTCTGTTGACCTATGTGTCTGTTTTGGGGCCAGTACCATACTGTTTTGATTACTACAGCTTTGTAGTATACCTTGAAATCTGAGATTATGATACCTCCAGCTCTGTTCTCCTTTCTCAAGATTGCTTTTGCTATTTGGGATCTTTTGTGGTTCTATGCAAATTTTAGGATTATTTGTTTTAGTTCTGTGAAAAAAAAAATTGGTATTTTGATAGGAATTGCATCAAATCTGTAGATTGCCCTACTCATCAGGGAAATGCAAATTCGAACCACAATGAGATATCACTTTATGCTTGTCAGAATGGCTAAAATCATAAGCACAAGAAACAACAAGTGTTGGCAAGTATGTGGAGAAAAAGGAATTCTTGTGCACTATTGGTAGAATGCAAATTGGTATAGTCCCTGTGGAAAACAGTATGGAGGTTCCTGAAAAGATAATTACTGGATCATATGATCCAGTAATTGTACTTGTGGATATTTACCCAACGAAAACAAAGTTACATGCATCCCTATGTTTATTACAGCATTATTTACAATAGCCAAGATATGGAAGCAACCCAAGTGTCCATGGATAGATGAATGGATAAAGAAGATGTGGTATTTATATATACAATGAAATATTACTAAGTCACAAAATAGAATGAGATCATGCCATTTGAACAACATGGATGGACCTAGAGAGTATAATGCTAAGTGAAATAAGTCAGTCAGAGAAAGACAAATACCATATAATTTCACTCATATTTGGAATTTAAGAAACAAAACAAATGAACAAACAAAGGAAAACAGAGACCAACAAAGAAACAGACTCTTAAATACAGAGAGCAAACTTGTTGCCAGAGGGAAGGTGGCTGGGGAGGTGGGTGAAACAGCTGAAGGGGATGAAGAGGACACTTCTCTTGATGAGCACTGAGTAGTGTACAAAATCCTTGAATCACCTATATTGTACACTAATATAATACAATCTGTTAATTAGACTTCAAGACAAAGAGAACAATGGAAAAAAATAGAGGACACCATTCCGTTGTAAAAAATTGAGTTGGAGGTGCCAGTAGAACCTCCAGATGAAGATAAGGCAATCTAAGTGGAAACAGGATGAGAAGCATAGGAGAGCTGGCTTGAGCTGGAGGAAAGACATTTGGCAGCCAGTCCACAGAAGGGGGTGTGCAAACAGGGATCAGATAAAATTGCTGACGGGGAGAGGGAAGATGAGGAGAGCAGCACAACAAGAAAACTGAGGATAAAATCTCAGGGCTTGAAAGGAAGTATGACCACAGCATGAGAGAGAGAAAGAGCAGTGAGGGCCACGTGTCATGGCGCCACACCAGCAGCAGTTGTGCCTGGGCAGGGGTGTGGAGCGCAGTGCAGGGCGCAGTGGAGCCCTGAGTTAGGGTCTCGCTCTACCACCTGCTAACTGAATGAGCCACATCTAGTTACCTGAGCTCTTGGGCTCCGGGGTGCTTACCCGCAAGATGGGAGTAACACCTCAGTAGTTGCTGTGTTAATTTTGTTATTAAAAGCAGTCTCTAAATAATACCTTAAAATCTATTAACTCTCATCTATTAAAATAATAAGAACCAATAAAATGGAAGATTTGGAGTTATCTGTATTTCTTAGTATGTCAAGCAACAATATTGCAAAATATAGTATTTTAAAAATGTCTTGTAACCAGGATAAGATTGAAGACTTAGGAGTATTTGAATTACATGTTTTAGAAAGGAATATGCTGTCTTTTGCCCATGTCTTCTGAATGAAGCTTTTGGAATTTAAATACAATTCACTGTCCTATCAAGAGTGATTTTTGGAGCACCTGCCATATACCCACCACTTTCCTATTTCTTAACAAGTCAAGAAACAACAAATGTTGGCGAGGATGCAAAGAAAGGGAAACCCTCTTACACTGCTTAATAATTAACAAATCTTGACTTGTTAATTTTAGCCATCCTGACTGGTATGAGGTGGTCTTTCATTGTAGTTTTGATCTTTATTTCCCTGGGTATCACAAATACCCTTAACAACACTAAGATCCTCAGCTTCCGAGGCAATCTTGAATTTATAGTACATAAGTTTTTCTAGTACAGTCTATTGTGATTTTCCCAGTACATTTTGTTGACATTTCTGGAAGAAGCAAAATGATTATTATTTTCTTGGGAAACATTTGCAAATTTCTGTCTCAGAAAATATCATGCTGTATAAAATTAATTTTTCTACGTCTCGCCGTCATTGGTAAAATGCATTTTAAGTGGCATTTTAATGTACTGATACTTTCCCTTTCCATTAGAAAAAAAGAACAGTAAGAAACACCTTTTCTTATCCTTTGTATTAGGGTAACACATTAAGAAAAATACTCCTGAATCGCTACTTTAAAGGAGACTATGGAGTTGGTCCGAATGGACACCTCTCTGGGACCTACTGCAAATCTGCACAAGGGGCAGGTAAGACCAATCATTTTCTCATCATTCTGAGATTCTGGTCATATGTGTTCACACTGGGGTTATGCTAGCATTTTACTGAAAATAGAACAAAACAAAAAATTCACTCAAAAGTATTCTTAAAAGCCATTGTACAAAAATTTGCATTCAAATTTTGCAATTGGTTTGAACATCTAATTTTGCTCTTTGACTCTGGAAAACAGTAAACTATGTAAGTTTTACCCAAGTTTTACTTACGTAAGTATGTAAATTAAGGACAAAAATAAAGCTAGTTTTCTTTTTCTGAAGTATTTATTATTAAGAAAAAACACATGGAGTTAATTACAGGTGTCATACATTGAATAGAAAGCTATGTTTTTGCAAACTTTTGACATTTTTTAAAAAACCCCTAGATTCTATTATATTTAATGTTGAAGGGGAAAAATTCCAAGGATAAATAATATTCTTAAGGTCTAAGAATTTGAAAACCTTATGTGTGAATAATGTCTGAAAATTAAGATTTTTTTTTCCTTCATTTTCCTAATCACAGGGAGCTTTTCTGGACAAGATTCAGATAAGATGGGGACATCAATGTCAGATATTCAGTGTCTGCTGGATAAAGAAGGTGCATCTGAACTTGTCATTGATGTTATAGTGAACACCAAAAATGACAGGATTTTTTCAGAAGGCATTTTACTTGGCATTGCCTTGCTCGAAGGAGGAAATACACAGACTCAGGTACCTTTTTATCATGATGAGCATTATGTTGGTTATTTGTATGTCTTATTTGCTTGTCCTAGGAACCAAGGAATGTGATATTTTTTTGCTTTTGGCTTCTCATGACTATCTGAAAAAAAAAAACAAACAAAAAACAAAAAACAAAACCAACAACCTTGTGTCACATTTTCCTTATAAATGTATTTGATTTGCTGTAGAAACTACAGACCTTCACAAATTATTCAGTGAAGCAGAACATTCCTTAGAACCTTTTTGACATGATACCAGAAATTCTGATTTGTTTAGGGAAATTTTAGGTCTACTTTCAGCTGATAAAAACAACATTTTGACTAATCTAAGAATTAAATGTAAAAATAAATAAATACATAAATGCCTCACACCATCTTTGGCTTTATAATGAGTTTCAGTACTATTGAACACCCCTCCCAGCACAGCCCCTCCCATTTACTTTTTTCAGAAGTTGAGAACCACAGCTTTACTTGATGTCCCAACTCTCTCAGTGCTTATTAACCTGATGCCTCTGAGTGAGTGAATTTTCAGTGATCTGGAGAGAGAAGGAACATTTCATTTGCAGTTGAAAGCGGCCATTCATCTATTCCTCAAGCAGTCATCATCACCATTTCCAGAAGGCACATGTAAACGCCTACCAACTGCTCCTGGGCTCTGCCACTCCCAAAGGCAGAACACCCTGAGAGTTGGGGGCCTGAGAGCTGAGCTGGGGAGAATTCCCAGAGAACACCCACCTTGCTCCTAGTCCTGCTGCTTGCTCACTTGCCCTTTCTGCGTTTGTCTTGGTTGGAGAAGGAAACTCAGCTTGCAACTCGCCGGAAATTTCAGAATCCACTTTTCCTGTTCAGGGCAAATAGCAGCCATATCTATTTGAAAACTAAGAGACTTCCTTTATTAATCCAGTAAAGGCAATGGACAATAGGAATCAGGAGCAGGGCCTTTACGAGGAAAGGTGTCAGGTACAGCAGATGTCACAGTGACCAGAAAACAGGTCCCAGACACTCACTGATAATGATGAGGGAGCAGGAGGCTGGCTGAGGACAAAGCAAAAGCTGGCCCCTTGCACCCCTCTCCATCCGCTCCCCTCAGTAATATGTGTTAGCATTCCTCAGGCACCCCTGATCGCCATAAACCAGAAACAAATAGTTCCCCTTGGTTTATAAATGTCCTAGAGATCTACAAACAAAGAAGTTACCTTGTGCTATTGATAATTTCCAGAGGCAAATAACTCCGTTCCTCAAGCCCTAAGGTTGCCCTCCCCTCCATACACTAAACTGAAGGAGGCTGAGGTAGAAGGAAATGTAAATATAGTTAAATCTCTTCTGAACCTATTTGATAGCAGAAATGTGACATTCCACCAGGAATCTCCCAACTATCTTGATGTTAATGGCTTGCCAAAAGACAACATTGATCAAGCCACAGGAAGACCTCTGGGTATACCCAAAGACCTCCACCTCCGGGATACTCCCTGCACCTTGTAGGCCATCTTTAGCATATGTAAACTCCTTTGAAACCTCCCTTCCCCTCATCTTCCCCCAACCGCAGGGTACATAACCTGCCATCCCTCACAACCCGGGGCAGCAGCTCTTTCAGCCCACGGGTCCTGTCCCCGTGCTTTAATAAACCACCATTTTGCACCAAAGATGTTTCAAGAATTCTTTCTTGGTCATCGGCTCCAGACCTCAGCCCACCGAACCTCACCTAGGTTCTAGAACTTCATCAATACTGCAGAGTTGCAAAACATCGTGAAAATTCTCGTGGTATTGAAGCTACAACACAGATTGCCCTGAGGGTAGTTGGGGAAGTGAGTGGTGGAGGGACTTGTGTGGGTTTTCTTGGAACAGCTCTTGTCTACAACCAGATATCCAGTGGGGACTTTCTAAAGAAATTGTCTAGGCAACTACATAATATGAGAGATAGATTATTTAGATAGTATTGAAGGATTTTTTTGTTTTTGATCTCTTGATAGAGAGATGTAATTAAAGTGCCTTCTAGATTCCTGTTACTGGACCACGGAGGGTCATCAGATGAGATCATCTTGGACCCTACCTACGTGTTTACGTTTTTTAATGTCCTCATATCACTGTGGAATAAACCAGATTCTGCCAGATACTGCCTGTTCCACTTTCAAACTCCTGACAGGGTTCCTGCCTCCCTTTGGAGCCCAAATACCTTTCAGTATTTTTTTCACATGGTATTTCTGTGGCAGTTATCACAGGTGACTTTTTTTTTTTTTTGGTCTTTGAAATCTTTTCTTTTTTTTCCCCATTTTAAAAATTATTATTATATTCAGTTAGCCAAAATATAGTACACCATTAATTTTTGATGTAGTGTTCAACAATTCATCAGTTGTGTGTAACACCCAGTGCTCATCATAACACTTGCCCTCCTTAATACCCATCACCTGGCTACACCATCCCTCACCCCCTCCCCTGTGAAACCCTTTTTATTTCCCGGAGTTCAGAGTCTCTCTTGGTATTTCTTGCTCTCTGATTTTCAACTTAGCTCTTGGGACACCATTCTCTTCTCATTTTACCTCCTGCCATTTCTTCTTAGCCTTCTGTGAAAGCGACTCTTGATCTATTTAACTCTTGAAACCTGACATCTCTCATATTTCTTTGGGATCTCTGTTTATTTTGCTTGTTCCTTCAGCCTGACCTCATTCATTTCTGCATCTTTAACTTCCATTCAACGCTGATGATTCTCCACTCACTCGACGTACTTCTAGACTCTATATCCAGCTACCTTCCAGAACTGAATTTCATGGGATGTCCCATTAGTACCTTCAACTCAGTGTGTCCCAGGCTGAATCCACCATTGTTCTCCATTCACCCACTCCTGCTTTTACTTTGCCTCCCTCAGTGACTGGCAGTCCATCTAGCCAGATGTCTGGCTGGAACCTAAAGCCCACCTTGACCTCAGCTAACTCACCCTCACTCCCTTCCTGAGCATCTCATTGAAGGCCATTCTGTGGTGATTCTGCCCTGTTCACAACTCTTATATCCGTAGTCTGCTTTCAACCTCTGTGTAGCCAACCTTCATTACCCAGCCTTCTTATCTTTTTTGGGCCACTAGGTCTTCTGGGAGGTATCCCTGATCCTGGTTTTGCGCTTCTCCAAATCATTCTCCACTCTGCCTCCAAAGATATCTTTCCAAAAAAACATATTATTCTCTTGCTTAAAGTCAGTCACTTGCCCTATAAAGGCAAAAACTCTGTAACACAGTCCATAAGATCTTTCATGATTTCATCTCTTCACTCTTCACATTTTCCTTCCTTATTCCACCTCCTCCCTCCTCCGTCCTCTCTCCCATGCACCAGCTACACTGAGCTCTTCCTAGTTCCTCATATGTATGATGCTATTTCTCATGTTGCTTTCTCCTCTAGGAGGACCCAACTCATGAACTTCTCTTGGAAGCCTTTTCCGATCCCATGTCCCACTCGGCAGAATTGTCCACTAGTTGCCGCATGCCCCTACTATATCCTGCAGATGTCTTCAGTGGCATTTCTGCCACTTGTTTGTCCTTTTCATGTATGTGTCAGGCTTGGTCTAGCAAATTATGAATCCTTAATTGAAACCACATGCTGTTCATCTTTGTGTCCCATGTGTCTGACACCATGTTTGGCCCAATAAATGTTTAGGAGTGATGGCTGTATGAGGGAATGGTTTGAATTAGATTCTACCCCCTTCACAAAGTCGTCCCCATCTGGCTCGAGCCTTGACAATCACTCCTTTATCTGAGCTCCCATAACATTTGTTTCCTTAATATCCATTTGGCACTCTGCCTATGCTACTTTGTTTTGTTATTTGAATGACATTTTGCCTCTCCAGCTAAATTTCATCTTTTTCAAAGTAGATCATGTCCTAGTTCTTCTAGCTTTGTGCTTTATCACCATTCAGCAAATATTTGTTGATGAAATAGCATTAAATTATTTTTGTATGTGAAAGCCTTGTTTAAAGATGGGTTCTAACAATGTCATTTACTAGCCACCCCTATTTAGGTTTGTCAGTTTTCTACATCACTTTATATAACTCACATAGCAACTATGTCTCTGGAAGGTCTAACCGAGGTCAGCTTGAATCCTATCACTTGCCTTTGAGCATTCTAAAACCCAGTCCTGCTCAAGACTCCTGCCTATCCCCAGGGGCGGGGCAGGGATGGGAAGGTGGTGGGGTGGGTGTTACATTCTCACAGGGCCCTTAGGTACTAATGTTTGACAGCCCTACTTCTGTAGGAATCTGATTCCCTTCTTTAATTTATACCCTCCAAGCTACATAAGCCAATTTATGTTTTTCATGACACTATTGAAAGTAATGCCTGCTAAATACCAGGCACTGTGCTTTGTGCTTTCCATGCACTGACTTGGTTAATTCTCACAACAACTGATGAGGTAACATGTGTTAACTCACCTTACCAGAGAAGAATCTGAGACAGTCGGAGCTCCTTACTGAGCTCATGTGGCTAGTTACAGATAGACTCAGAACTCGAACCCATGAAGTCTGGCTCCAGGGTCCATCCTCTGAGGCACTCTAAACATCTCCTTTCTGAAATAACATTTTACTTCCTGACACCTGGGAGATTTCGCTGGCTGATTCACCCTGCATGGGTGCCCTAGGCTTACACCATCTTTCCAGGTTCCTCCCTTCATTTTTCCTTCTCTGTCTTCCCTCTTCTGGTCCCCCATCCTTCTTGGGGGAAAGTCCTTCCTCTGTCACACAGATTGTTGACCCATCACCGTTGGTTCCTGAAAAAACCTCAGAGTTTCCCCTTATACTCTGAAGCTTGTGAAAGCAGTTTCCTAATCAAAAACCGTGTCTTTCACAAGAGAAATCTGTATGCTGCCTGTTGAGATTATATGCACATTTATATAAAACATGCTTTTTATCTTTATTAAAGTCATACTATTCAGCTTTGTAACACCCTGGTTTTAAAAAAATGGGATCTGTGTAAGTAACTGGTTATTTTGAGCTTAAGAGGTTACTTTCATAAATTTAATGATTTAGACTCAGAGAATCTAGATTTAAATCCTAGCTTTACCACTTACTACTTATGTAATGTTGGGCAAGTCATTTACCTTTAGTAAACTTTATCATATTGATCTGTAAAATGGAAATAAGAATGCTTACTATTTACCCCACAGTTGTACTGAAAGTACCCATGAGAAAATGTATTTCAAGGAACTAAATAAATTATAAAACTTTGTTTTAATAGAGCCACAAAGTTCCTGTAACTTCCTCATTAATATATTGGAATCTCCTTTCTCACCTTCTAACCCGACTATATTGGAAATATTAGGGTATAAGCATCAGCTTAATTTGTGGGCCTGGAGAGGTCTGTAAGTGCTGCATTTATCCTTTGAATTAACAGAACCAGCTTCACTGTTTCACTGTTGTTGCTATGGTTACTGTGGCTTTTTGCCCTGCTTTCTTGAGGGGTTGTTAGCCTCCTGCTTAGAGCTTCCCCTTGTAGGTATGAATCCGACTCCTAAGGCTTCATAAATTGCTCTGTACTCATACATTACCCATATTGAAAATTGCAGGACAGGCATCCATTTCAAGACCTGATGTCATTAGAATCTTATCTGCAAGTCCCAGGACCTATGGGTCATGGTTCCTGATATTCTTTTAGCAAAGCCTATGTACAGGAAGCACACTCACCAAAATTGTCGGTTTACATTTATTGGATTATGGTTCATTGTACTGGATTTGGGAGTCATTGTTTTTCACATGTTTTCTTCACACTGTCTCTCATCAAGGTTATATAACTGTCTTTTAATCAGTACAGTTATTAGAATTATTATCTTTATTAATTTTTAAACTTTATTTCTATTGTATCTATTGTGCCTATCCCATGATTTTCATATTAGTAACATACAATTTCCCCACCCAGTACAAATTCCATCTTCTCTGGAGTGTATCACCTTTCCCATCTCCTACCTCTTCTGGACATGTCCATAAGTCACTAAGCAGACAGTGATTAGGCAGGTATTTTCAAGGTTCAGTATTTCTGCCTCACTGTGATATACTTTATCATCATTTTGGTGTGGAATCCTTTCTATATCATTATTCGAGCAGAATCCATTTTATACATTTTATGGCAGGCTTGTCCTAGACCCCATGCAAAGCAATGTAGCTAATGAAGTACCGAAAAAACTTAGTGCGCGTATCTATCAGTGGGTTCCTGTGAGTGAGGCTGCCATGGTAACACATTCTAAATTAAATGTACTGTAATTTAGATAAAGAGAAAAATAACTCTTTGTAACTCTGAGTAAACTCACATTTACCAAAACAGGAAGCTCATTGGATTTGTGGCTGTTTTCCACTCTAGGTGACAGACTCAGAGGGCAGGGATTGTGGTAGCTTTTCCTTTTTGTTCTATCCCTAGTAGTAGCCAGGTCTGGCACATAGTAGGCATTCAATAAATAAGTGTTGAATTGAGACATGAGTTTATAGTAATGTAAAAAAAATCAGAGAACTCTTTGGATCAGCTTCTTATAATGCCCTTGTAAATTTTTCAAATAAAATATTCAGCAAGGCTGAATGAAATAACACAAAAATATATTGGATTTTAGTGGAAAGTGCTAAGCAAATACAAGCTATTATTAGTGTATGCTAAATAGTACAGGAGACTGGTAAAAGCTGCTAATTTATGAAATAATAATGGGCAGCACATTAAATGTGTGCTTTCATCCGTGATGTTTATGTTTATTTCAAGCATGTAAGCACTCTTCTTCTCCCCTTGGGATTAATATCTTAAAATATGTTTTCTTATAGTATTCCTTCTACCAGCAGTTGCACGAACAAAAAAAGTCAGAAAAATTCTTCAAAGTTCTCTATGACCGAATGAAGGCTGCTCAGAAAGAGATAAGATCAACAGTGACAGTTAATACCATAGACTTAGGTAACAAAAAAAGGGATGATGACAATGAATTGATGACATCTGGTCCACGAATGAGAGGTAAAGAAATATTTGAGTACTTGGGGGAATAGAGAGCACAGAAGGGCACACAACTTGTAAGTCTCGCTGATCTCTGTCATCTCACTTACCTTGGTCTCCCTGTCCCAACTGTGGTTCTGTGTGTGGAGCTCCATTCTTAAATTATCATGGCCACGGGGTTGACCTTGAAACAGCTGTGCAGGACCAAACTCAAACAAGGGATTATCAGAGCAAAGTAACTAGTGACATGAAAATGTTGGCTTTATTGTGGAGTGCACAGTAAAGAGCCAGTTGCCCAAAACTTTGGAGCATTTGTGAAGTCCAAACTTTAGGAATAGAAATTACAAGGGTGTCTGGGTGGCTCAGTGGGTTAAGCCTCTGCCTTTGGCTTGGGTCATGGTCTCAAGGTCCTGGGATCGATCCCCGCATCGGGCTCTCTGCTCAGCGGGGAACCTGCTTCCCCCTCTCTCTCTGCCTACCTCTCTACCTTCTTGTGATCTCTCTCTCTGTCAAACAAATAAATAAAATCTTTAAAAAAAGAAGAATAGAAATTACGGCACCATACTTTAATGAAAGATTCTTGATATTTGGAATAAAAAAGTCATTGACGAAATAAATATAAATCATATAAACATTAAGGTTTTGAAGTTTGCCATATTTTCCCCACCTTCTTGTATTCAAGAATTCTGGTATTTTATACTTATCAGAAAGACACAAGCCCTTCTGAAATTGGCAAAACATTAACATCCTTTTTTTAAAGTCCTATGTAAATTTCATATTTTAGTTGCTACTTCAGATTATTTGGGGGGAAATTGTTGCACCTTGTGTCAAATGATTTTTAATTCAATTGTTAGGGAATTTGGGAACTGGTTGTCTTGTTTTTTAATTAGCAAAAGGAAGTTCCTTCAGAAATAAATAAGAGTACTGTTTAATTTCAGTAAGAGATCCATCATTACTTTTGAAAGAGGGAATGAAAGGACAATTAACAGAAGCTTCTTCAGCGACATCCAAAGCATACTGTGCCTACCGAAGGGAAATGGATCCAGAAATAGACATTATGTGTGCAGGATCGGAAGTGGGAAACTCTGAGGAAAAGTCTGCCGAGGAAGTCACGATGAGCCCTGCGATCGCCATCATGCAGCCCATACTACGGTTTCTTCAGCTGCTGTGTGAGAATCACAACCGGGAACTGCAGGTATTTGTTCTAGTTTGTGTAAAAGCTGAGAAGACAGCCTGTGACTATAGGTAACTACATTCAAATAAAACTAACATGTCATTTAGGAGAGATGATAAAACCGATGGTGCTCTTCTGACTTGGGAAGAAACATTTGTGTCTAAGTGAAGGAAAATGCGGGGAAAACTCCTTTATGCATGAAAAAAAATTAGGCTTGTGTATTATTGTCCATTGCAGCCTCAACTCCCATCTTTTTAGCCTCAGTTAGGGTCATTGAATCCTAGTGTTCTGGTATTTGTTGAGGAAGGTCACATTTGCCTCATCTACACCTTTCACAGTTTTTTTTTTTTTTTAAGGTTTATTTATTTATTTATTTATGTTTTAGAGAAGAGGGGGAGGGGCAGAGGGAGAAAGAGGGAATCTCAAGGACTCTTGCTAAGTGCAGAGTCTGATGCGGGGCTTGATCTCAAGACCCTGAGATCATGACCTGAGCTGAAACCAAGAGTCGGATGTTTGATCAACTGAGCCACCCAGGCTCCCCTGCCTTTTATGGTTTTATAGCTACAGGCGCTTTCATCATTTCCAGCTCAATTCATATATCTTGAGTGAGATACAGACTCTATTTCTACATCTCTATTAGAAACAGTTAATATAGAAGCAGATGTTTTAGGACAGTAAAGGTCGATACCTTTGTAGATGAATATAGTCCGGGTCTTACAACATCTTCTTTGGTACATTTTTCTTTGTCAAACAGCTGGACTGAGGGGCACCCAGGAATTTCAGGCTTTTGTTTTTTGTATTATTTGCACGCTGCTTATGTCACCATGGCGTAACGACGACATGGGAGGTGAAATCGTCTCTAAGAGCACATGTCCAGGATGAAGGAGAGCAGAGTTTGTAGCTGTGTTCTCTAGCAAGAGCCTAGAGTGCAGGTGTTCTGAGTTGGTAAGAGATGGTAGGTTAATACAAATGGAACTAAATACCCTCTAAGGACATGAGAAGCTCAGGAATTCATGAATGGTAGAAACTATGAGTTTTGTGGGCTACCCCACCACAATGAGGGCTGCTACAGAGCTGTGGCAGGCAAAGGCCAGAAGTATTACTTCTAGAAGGAGGACACTGGAGATGCACCTACCTGCTCATCCTGGTCCATGTGGTCTGTCCATGTAGGAGATACGTGGATACTATCTGATAAAATATTTTTCTAATACGAGTGTGGGATCAAACTATTTGGGAAGTGCTCCTATAAAATGGGCTCTCGGGTGACTGAGTTAAGCAGCCAACTCTTGGTTTCAGCTGGGGTGGTGATCTCAGGGTTGTAAGATGGAACCCCACATCAGGCTCCACACTCAGCGGGGAGTCTGCTTGAGATTCCTTCCCCCTCTCTCTCCCCGTCTCCCTCTGCTACCCCCCCCAACTTGTTCGCTCTCCTTCTCTCCCTCTCAAATAAATAAAATGAAATCTTTAAAATACTTTTGTTTTAATAGACTAGGTGGTAGAATTATTCACAATAGCTATTATGTAGAAGGAACCCAGTGTCCATTGACAGATGGATCTACAAAATGTGGTATATGCATACAATGGAATATTATTCAGCCTCACAAAGGAAGGAAATTATGCCATGTGCTACAACATGGATGACCCATAGACATTATGTCTCAAGTGAAATGAGTTAGTCACAAAAAGACAAATACTGTGTGATTCTATTTATATGACATACTTAGAGTAGTCAAAATGAGAGAAAGACAGAAAGTAGAGTAGTGGTTGCCAGGGGGAGAGGGAGGGAAGAATGAGGAGTTGTTAATTGGTATAGAGTTTTAGTTTTACAAGATGAAGAGTTCTAGAATTGGGTGATGGTGATGGTAGTTCAACATTATGAATTTATGTAACACCACTGAGTGGTACACTTAAAGATGTTTGAGAATGTACATTTTATGTGTATTTTGCCATAATAAAAAATTGGAGGGCACCTGGGTGGCTCAGTCAGTTTTGAATCTGCCTTTGGGGGCAGATTCAAATAAATAAAATCTTTAAAAAAAAAAAAAAAAGAAAAAAAGAATCTGCCTTTGGCTCAGGTCATGATCCCAGCACCCTGGGATTGAGTCCTGGCTTCTCCCTCTCCTACTCCCCCTGCTTGTGCGCTTGCCCTCTCTCTCTCTCTGTCAAATAAACAAATAAAATCTTAAAAAAAAAATTGGAAAAAAAATCACATCAAAAAACCTAAAAAAAAAGTAAGTGGTGGAAATAAATTCAAATAAGTAAATGAAATAATAAATTAAGTTAATAAAAATAAGTAATAGATAAAAAAAAGATGTTTCCCCTCTCTGCTTACCTTTCACTAGATTTACTCATCCAAAGAAATTACTTTTTTTTTTTAAGGTTTTTTTTTCTTCTTTATTTGACAGACAGAGACCACAAGTAGGCAGAGAAGCAGGCAGAGAGAGGAAGGGAAGCAAGCTCCCTGCTGAGCAGAGAGCCCGATGCAGGGCTCGATCCCAGGACCCTGGGATCATGACCTGAGCTGAAGGCAGAGGCTTTAACCCACTGAGCCACCCAGGTGCCCCCCAAAGAAATTACTCTTAACAGATTATACTTCCTTCCAGGGACTTTTATGCACATAGAAGCATATTAATCTGTAAATGTTAATTCTTTTTAAAAACTCAGATTATGTAATGTTCCTCAGATTATGTAATGTTACTTTCCATTTAGTAATACACCTTATTACTAGATTTTGTTTATATCAGTACATACTGAATTACCTCATTTTTATAGCTTTGCAATATTCTAATGTTTGGATGTACTGTTATTTGTTAAATAGGTCACATTATGATAGGTAGATATGGTTTCCAGTTTTTGCTATTATAAGAAGTGTGCAGTAACCTTTTTGTAGTCATGTGTGAGCATGTGTGTGCATCATATATATAGAGAGATGTTATATATTATATATATATATAATATATATATATGTATAAAATAACTTAGGAAGCAGAACTGTATGTTAACTGAATATTTTAATAGGGGCTTCTAAGTCGCCCTCCGCAATGGTTGTATCATTTATTGTTTGAAGCAGTACTGGTTATGAGGGATCATTTACTTGAAAATTGCTTCTCTCCCTGATGAACTTCTTTCTAGCTTCTTGTCTCCTTCTCTTTTTCCTATTATTTATTTTGTGCCTTCTCCATATAGTTTTGAGGTAATGACATTGTTATGAACTATACTGATAAATTTAGATTCTTGAGGAAAAAACTGGAAACTTTTTTCTTAAACCTAAGGGAAATTTAATAAATGTGAACATTTTCTTATAAAGAGCAATTCCATTCCACATTGCCTTGGGGATATTTTTGAGTCAGAAAAACACACATAGTGAGAGAGCTGAAAGCAATTAGCACAGTGATTTCTTTTAATTCCTCAGGTATATTTTCTTTTGCTTTCAGAACTTCTTGAGGAATCAAAACAACAAAACAAATTATAACCTCGTCTGTGAGACCCTTCAGTTTTTGGACTGCATCTGTGGAAGTACCACGGGGGGCCTGGGCCTGTTGGGTCTCTACATCAATGAGAAGAATGTAGTGCTGGTCAACCAGACTCTGGAGAGCTTGACGGAATATTGCCAGGGCCCATGCCATGAAAATCAGGTAACCGTGAAAGCAGTTCTTCACGCAGAAGTATTCATGACTAATTAGCAAAAGGATCAAACTGGTGAAGGAGCCAAGCTTTGTCTACATGTAAAAGATCTTTCTTGCTTTGCCAGATATTTTTACTCTTCTCATGAAACATACAAAGACTGAATTCTAGACTAGTAAATACTATGCCCTATTTTTATTTAATTTCATCGTAAAAGAAAATTCCCATGAAAATGTTCCAGATAAAAATCAGACCTACCAAAAAGAGTGAAATGTGTTTCTTCATCGTTGCTCAGTTTTCATCCTTTGTGACTCTTTCTCAGGATTTGTGGAACACACTCCCTTTGGCCTCTACCTCTCCATTGCGGTGTGTTGTATATATTAGTCTCCTTTAGACTCGCAGGAAACCTATGAACATTACAGAATAGGTCTTATTGCTCCCATTTTGTGGATGAATAGGTTCTGACCCAGAGATCAAGTGATGCTCCACGTCCTCGAAGTGAGAAAATCAGTATATTGTAGAGCCCTTCTTAAAACTCAGGACTTTTGATTGGGTCTAAATAGAGTGCTCTTTTGACTGCATTACGTTTTCAAGGGTAAAATTTCACCTCTCTTCCAGAAGGTTTGCCTGATTCCATTTTCTTAGACATCAAGGACATAGAAGACAGGACACTTGAGGGCATAGAAGATAGGACACTTGAGCTAGTCAAGAGAGGGGAGTCGCCCGAGAGTTTATTAATTGTTCACAAACACTTAGGTGTTATGGGGCTATCATTGCAAGCATGGGTTCAGCCTGGAAAGAAGAGTTTTCTTTTTTTTTTTTTTTTCTCATTTTATTTATTTTTTCAGCGTAACAGTATTCATTCTTTTTGCACAACACCCAGTGCTCCATGCAAAACGTGCCCTCTCCATTACCCACCACCTGTTCCCCCAACCTCCCACCCCTGACCCTTCAAAACCCTCAGGTTGCCCCAACCTCCCACCCCTGACCCTTCAAAACCCTCAGGTTGTTTTTCAGAGTCCATAGTCTCTTATGGTTCGCTTCCCCTCCCCAATGTCCATAGCCCGCTCCCCCTCCCCCAATCCCACCTCCCCGCAGCAACCCCCAGTTTGTTTTGTGAGATTAAGAGTCATTTATGGTTTGTCTCCCTCCCAATTATGAACAAGTCAGGAAATGACAGATGCTGGAGAGGATGTGGAGAAAGGGGAACCCTCCTCCACTGTTGGTGGGAATGCAAGCTGGTGCAACCACTCTGGAAAACAGCATGGAGGTTCCTCAAAATGTTGAAAATAGAACTACCCTATGACCCAGCAATTGCACTACTGGGTATTTACCCTAAAGATACAAACATAGTGATCCGAAGGGGCACGTGTACCCGAATGTTTATAGCAGCAATGTCTACAATAGCCAGACTATGGAAAGAACCTAGATGTCCATCAACAGATGAATGGATAAAGAAGATGTGGTATATATACACAATGGAATACTATGCAGCCATCAAAAGAAATGAAATCTTGCCATTTGCGACGACGTGGATGGAACTAGAGCGTATCATGCTTAGTGAAATAAGTCAGTCGGAGAAAGACAACTATCATATGATCTCCCTGATGTGAGGACATGGAGAAGCAACATGGGGGGGTAGGAGATAGGAGAAGAATAAATGAAAGAAGAGTTTTCAAGTGGTAAACATCTCTGGATATAAATCTTAAAGAAGCCATTGAGACTGAACATCAGTGCATAACATAGAAAAGAAATGTTGGGAGGTGGGGAAACAGGCTGCTTTTCTATTGCAAATCATGAAATATGCACGCACATGTATAAACATGTACACACATATGCATGCCTAGGTATGTAGAATAAAAACTTAACATTTACTGATATAAAGAATTTGTTGGGGCGCCTGGGTGGCTCAGTGGGTTAAGCCGCTGCCTTCGGCTCAGGTCATGATCTCAGGGTCCTGTGATCGAGCCCCACATCGGGCTCTCTGCTCAGCAGGGAGCCTGCTTCTCTCTCTCTCTCTCTCTCTGCCTACTTGTGATCTCTCTCTGCCAAATAAATGAATAAAATCTTTAAAAAAAAAAAAAAAAAAAAAAAAAAAAAGAATTTGTTGTGAGGATACTTTCCCCCTTCCATAATGTGCATGTTACCCAGTAAAGGAGGTAACAGATTTTGCCCTGGGTTTTCCTGGATTATGTTTCAGTCTCCTAGGGTAATGATACAAAGAAACTTAACTGTTGATTTAAAAGTTGAGGGGAAAATATACAAATTTGAAAACTTGGTTTTGTTGTTGGAAAAACATGTATATCTATATTATTAAGCACATGTTCCCCACTTTGGTCTTATAAAAAGATGAAATTGAGTTTTGAAATTAATTTACTAAGGTAACCTCTAAAAGTAAAAACCTAATAATAAAATAACAAAACAGTAATAATGATAAAAAACATGAATGCCTCATACTCAAAAAATATAGTTAATTTGAACCCCAACTTCTGAAAATGTGTGGGAGAAAAGACGGTTACCAGAAAATTCCAGAAATGATCTGCAAATTGATTCCCTCTAAGTCTAGCAAGTATCTTAATAATCAGAAGAACCTCAGGAAATGTGGAAGATGGATGGAAGACACCTTTCCTTTGTGTCAGGGGAGTAAAAAAGTCTTTGTGCAAAGGGAAAAATAAAGCCCATTCTGAAAGATAACGGTTATTTCAGAATTACATTGAGTTTACTCTTTCTCATTTAACTCACCTGGGTTTCCATTTTTTGGACCCCTTGATACTGGCCGCTGCATCAGAATGTGTGTTTGCACAAATTCCAACCCACAGGTTTCTGATTTTCAAGTTCTGTCCATTGAATTAAGTTCAGGATCCTAGCACAATAGACCCTAGCCTTCAAAATACTGCTTATCTCTCAGGATGTTTCATAAACTTTCCCCAAGTCAGGTCCTTCTATATAAATCACTCAGGTTGAAGGACTCTGCAGAACTTGTCCTCCACCACCATACCAGAGAGATGTCCCCACAACAACGGAAGGCTCCTGTCTTCCTTGTCTGCTGCCCCCAGAGATGCAGTGGCGTCACGTGCAACTCACTCAGTATTAAGTAGCAGCTAAACTGATGAGCCATATCAGTGCCAATGACATTGACATACCTCAAACATACCACGTGGACACTCCTTTCCTAAAGGGGAAGATTCTCTTAGCCGGGAGAGATCAGATCTTAAAATTCAGAATTTAAGACACTAACTCTTTTATTGGAGAGTATATTAGAATTTGTTGTCTGAAAGAGTATTTAACTTCAGTTTTGAAGTTCTTTGAAATTCTATAAAAAATGGTTCATTTTAAAAGATCTCTATTTATACACATTGTCTCTTTCAGTGTTCCGCATTCAAAGCCATTGAATCAATACTAATCAATTAAAGGTTTGGTACAAAAGAATAAGTCAAATTTAAACCCTTGACTTAATCTCAAAGTTAAATCTTAGTTCTGTTTTAAAAGTCAAAAAACTAAGGTGACTGTTCTTTTATGTCAGATGATGTCTTATGCTTTTATGTTGTAAGTAAAACGTTCGGTAAACATTTTGTTTTCCAGACATGTATTGCTACTCATGAATCAAATGGGATTGATATCATCATTGCTTTGATTCTAAATGACATAAACCCTCTGGGTAAATATCGAATGGATCTGGTGCTCCAACTAAAGGTAGAGTAAATCCACTATTTGGGGGGAGGGGAGTGACATTTTCTATATAAAACTTCCTTTCAGAATTGACTCTAAATCCTCCAGTAGCTCTTGTAAAAACCCAGGTATTATCATCTGTTCAGCTAATGAATTGACAGAAAGGGAGAGTGAAAGTACAATGTGCACTAAATCCCCAATAAACATCCAATAAGCTTTGAGGTAATTTCAGTTGGAGGGTACTTTACTGAAAGTTCTTTTTTTTTTTTTAAAGATTTATTTATTTGACAGATAGAGATTACAAGTAGGCAGAGAGGCAGGCAAAAAGAGAGAGAGGAGGAAGCAGGCTCCCAGCCAAGCAGAGAGCCCGATGCGGGGCTCGATCCCAGGACCCTGGGATCATGACCTGAGCTGAAGGCAGAGGCTTTAACCTGCTGAGCCACCCAGGCGCCCCTGAAAGTTCTTTTAAGTAGCCACTTTGTTTCACTACTTCTCTTTGTTTTTATTTTATACTTTTTATTTTATAGAAGAAAAAAGGTGTTAAACATTCATTATGCCATACATTTTAAAAAATATTTTATTTATTTATTTGACAGAGAGAGAGATCACAAGTAGGCAGAGAAGCAGGCAGAGAGAGAGGGAGAAACAGGCTCCCCACTGAGCAGAGAGCCCCATGCGGGGCTCGATCCCAGGACCCTGAGATCATGACCTGAGCCGAAGGCAGAGGCTTAAAACACTGAGCCACCCAGGCGCCCCATGCCATACATTTTTAATTCATCTAGACTACAGAATCCTATCTAGCAAGTCACAATGAATTAGACCATGTAAAAGAAGGACTACATTTTAGTTTCATGGCTCTCTGCTCTTGAAAAGTTGTTTTCTTTTACATCAGAATTATGTTTTTTGGTCAAATACTATAAGCAGTGTTTACACTCCCTTTGAGAAGCTGCTTTAAATTTAGCTATGCACATACTTCCCAGTAGTTCCATTTATCAGAGCTCAGGAAGGAAATGACATTTTTAAAAATTTCAACTTTTTCTTTAAATGGAAATAGATAAATGAATATACACAGGAAGCTATATATAAATAAATCCCAAACTCAAATGCATGATATTCAATACAGATGAATTATTAAAGACCACATTACTGTGTTTAGTGTTAAGAGGTAAAAAAAAAAATGGTTAAATATAATTTTTCTGTAAAGATAGGTCCATCCAGTATCAGAGCAAAAAAAAAAAATTTTTTTTGAGGGAGAAAGTGCACATGCATGAGTGGGGGTGGGGGTGCAGAGGGACACAGAGAGAATCTTAAGTAAACTCTGCACTGAGCATGGAGCCTGTGTGGGGGCTCAATCTCAGTACCCTGAGGTCATGAACTGAGCCAAAAGCATGAATTGGGCACTTAACCGACTGAACCACCCAGGCAACCCTAGCAAATACAGTTTTTGTTTTGTTTTTTTAAAGATTTTATTTATTTATTTGACAGAAAGAGATCGCAAGTAGGCAGAGAGGCAGGCAGAGAGAGAGGGGGAAGCAGGCTCCTCGCTGAGCAGAGAGCCCGATGAGGGACTCGATCCCAGGACCCTGGGACCATGACCTGAGCTGAAGGCAGAGGCTTACCCCACTGAGCCACCCAGGCGCCCCTAGAAAATACAGTTTAATTAAATTTTGCATCTGTAAATTTATGGCCAGAGAGAATAGAAATGATATTTTTATAATCTTGTTTCTAAATGTAGATTTAGATAGGTAATGGAATGCACATATGTCCCTCTTATGTGAAGATTGTGCTGGGGGCTCCTAATAAGCAAATGTTTCTTTTCATAGACAAGGTGAGTTTTTATTTTTTCACTGTTTTCATTGGCAATATGTATAAGCCTTGGGTCTTTCTGTTCATAGAATAGAACGAAGGTGATCCTTATGTCGACTGAATTTGTGTCCCTTTCCCCATCAGCGTCATGTTTTTATTAGTGAAGCCAGCCTCAGCCTATGCGACAGACAGCTTCAGCTGAGTTACTAGAAAAATGTTTATTTCCCCTTAAATTCATCTTTAATCACAATTCATAAAGAAACAACACATAGAAGCCTTGGCCTTTGGCTCTTTAAATCCTTTATTGGCCTAAAGACTGTACCTTAAATCTCATTTTTAATTGGTATAACTTAAGGGAGAAAAATACTGAGTGATTGATTGATTGATTTGAAAGGGGGAGGGGCTGAGGGAGAAGAAAAGAATCACAAGCAGACTCGCTATTGAGTGCAGAGTGGGGCTCAGGGCTTGATCCCACAACCTTAAGATTATGACCTGAGCCGAACCCAAGAGTCAGACACTTAGCCGACTGAGTGAGCCACCCAGGCGCCCTGTGATTCATCCATTTAAAACAAAGTATTAAAAAAATTATTTACAAATCCAAACATATGTAAAAAACTAAATGATGGGGTATTACTTGAGAGTATGTAGATATTTTTAGCTATTTAATGAAAATGCTTTTTTGAAAAAGGACTATTTAAAATTTCATTTGTTACTAACCACTATTTATGTATATGTTTTTGAAATGTGACGTTGGCTAAATCAAGGTATATATAACATACCAGGTAAGGGATTTGACTTGAAATATTTAAAATATAGTCTTCTACCTAAAGAACAAGGCATGTGTGCCTTTCCCAACAATCTATGAAGCTCTGTACATAATGGCCAATATGAGAACAATACTTATAAAACAGAATAATATATATTGCCAGATTTTAGGGGGCTTCCATGGGTAGAATGCTTTTAGTTATAAAATCTCTGTAACATCAAAGAATAAGTCATATTTAAAAAATGCTAAATTAAGGTTTATTTTGTATAGTTCATCTTTAAATTTAATTGCTTAATCATTTATACTTTCATTTAAAATTTTAAGTATATTTAACTCTGCATACTCATTTACTGTGAAGGCTTATGCATTTTTTCATGCATATGTCTTGTTCTTTAACTTTTAATTTACATTTCATGACTGACCTGTGACTGCAAAGTTTTGAATTTGTAAATAGGTATTTTTTTTTTAAAGGTCTCTGGCTTCCTTTGGAAGAAAATCTTCTGTTAACACCAACGCACACATTTGATTTCTTAGTGTATATAGGCTCTTATACTTTCAATTTGATTCAGATTTGAGGTCATTTACAAGATTTCTATTCTTTGAAGATAGTGTAAAAAGATTGGTGGGAAAAAAATCATATCGCCACTGGTATTCTAAAATTGGTTGTATTTTTAAGCTATTATGTATTGGGCCTGCTAAGTGAGGTTCATTAGAGAATAATGTTCGTGTTGCCAAGGTTTGAGCTTTGAATTCTGTGGGGTCAGTTCAGATTACTCTGAGGATTTAAGTTTTCCACTAATCATGGAGCCTTGTTATTTTAAGTATGTTTTTTGTATAGGATGCTACATTACAAAAAAGGATTTTAGGATTGATGCATATCTGCAAAAATTGAAAATGAACCATAAAAAAATAATGCCACTTCCCTTACAAAATACTAATTTTTTTTTTCAGGCTGGGTCTATGACATTGCTACCATCATCACCAGACATCATTGCTTCTAATGTTAGTTTTAAAGAT
This sequence comes from Meles meles, assembly GCF_922984935.1. Classification (NCBI taxonomy): domain Eukaryota; kingdom Metazoa; phylum Chordata; class Mammalia; order Carnivora; family Mustelidae; genus Meles; species Meles meles. The sequence continues at coordinate 68,729,647 of NC_060072.1, forward strand.
AGTCTTTAGGCCGCAGTCCTAAAAGAACAAAATAGTTGGATAGAATTTGGTATTAAGCTACTCAGTAAAGTTAATTTGTACAAACTTAACACAATTTTTGTGATGAATGTCTACATATATCAGACAGCTGAGTCAGTTCAAGTTTTTATCCTACAAGAGGTTAATTTTGAGTCACTGAGAAACATCTTAAAGCCATTTAACGTTACTTCTCTTGTGCTCCTATCAAAGTGTGTGGCACTTGAGATTTTTATGTAAATAAAAATTGCAAAAACACCGTAGAAATATGTCCCAGGTACTTTTTATCATTTCATAGTTTGCCACGATTCTGGGACAGTGCTATTGAAAACAGTGTAAAGAAACATCATTCCAAATGTTGAGGTTATTGTGCTTTGTGTAATAAGACTTTGTATAATTCTTTGTATAATTCTTTGGATTATAAATCAACTATATCAGAAATATTAATGGTATCTACAGGTTAAATGTTTGAGAATATATGCTTATAAAAGAACTGGAAACATCAAAGACAACACAGACGATTTTTAGCCTCTATTCAGCAAAAAAAAAATATTATTGTTCTACAACACTGTAAACTGTACACATGTTGCATATTACTGCCGAAGAGTGAGACCAGTAAATTATTACCAGTAAATTTTTATTTTTGCTTCTAACTCATGAATTTAAAATTTTATAGATTAATACTCAGTAATTATTGCTCATATTTATTAAAAATTTTGATATGCTAATACATATTCATGTTTTACACAAAATACAATTGTCCTAAGTTCTTTAAATGATATACCAGTTCTGTAAAGTACATCATTGATACTTTTTTGCCTTACCATCTTGTTAAAATGGCATCAAGGCAATGTCTATTTGGAAAATGGTGATGGAAAATAGTATATTTTAATGCATTATATATAAGGTTTTGATTTTGTATTAAAAACAGCCTTTCACCAATATTTAAAATATTCTTTTGAATACAGTTCTCATGACTCATTTTTATTTTGTGTTGACAATAAAGTAAAACCTTCTATATTAAAATGTGAATTAGCCAGATGAAATTAGCAGTTTAAAATTGTGTTTGTTTTTTTAAAAAAATGGTCCTGGTAATGTCAATTAAAACAAACAGGGATAGTTAATCCATGAAATAGGCTTTCCATGTGCATTAATTCAATCTGTATCTCTAGAACAATGCCTCTAAGCTTTTGCTGGCCATTATGGAAAGCAGACATGACAGCGAGAATGCGGAAAGAATTCTTTTTAACATGAGACCCAGGGAACTGGTAAGAAAACTTTTTAAAAAAATATTTTATTTATTTATTTGACACAGAGAGACAGAGATCATAAGTAGGCAGAGAGGCAGGCGGGGGAGGGGAGGAAGCAGGCTTCCCACCAAGCAGAGAGCCCGATGTGGGGCTCGATCCCAGGACCCCGAGATCACGACCTGAGCCAAAAGCAGAGGCTTAACCCACTGAGCCACCCAGGTGCCCCAAGAAAACGTTTGGAACTGTATTAATAATGTTCATCCTAAAAGGGATGAATTGCAGTATGCATGTCAGGGAAAAGGTGGCTTTTTCTAGTGGCTTCCACTGCCTCACCAGGGCATAATGGCACATCACAGCTTACCTTTGCAGGTGACTCAGGAGCCCGTCATGGCAAAAGCCTGTGTGATTTGGGTCCTTACTTCATTGGTTTTATCTTCCCTAAGCACTTTTCCTAATCAGATTGTCACGGTCTGTTAAACTATGTGAAGATTCTTTTTTTGGCAGAAAAAAAAAAAAGTTTGCTTTAGTTTGTGTATTGGAATATAGGAGAAAAGTGTCTAAAAATGTGTGTACTCCTCAGAAATTTTATTTATACCTCTTTCTGAACAATAAAAATGAGACCAATTCCTTTTGACTTGTTTCTATCAGTGAAATGTTGCACCATGCTTGGCCTAAAGGAAACTATATGAAGACTTGATGGGGATTCCACAGAGATCATTAGTGTGTCTTCTTATTGTAGAAGTTATATTTCCCCCTCAGTTACATGGAAATTAGGAAGGAATATCAGCATGCTTTAAAAGCATTGAGTTTCTTTTTCTTTAATTTTAATTCCAGTATATTTAAAATACAGTGTTATATTAGTCTCAGGTGCACAATATAGTAATTCAACAATTCCATATATCACCTAGGACTTGTCACAACAAGAGCACTTCATCCCCATCACCTGTTTTACCCCATCCCCCCACCTACCTCCCTTCTGGTAACCATCAGTTTGGTCTCTATAGTTAAGAGTCTGTCTCTTGGTTTGTCTCTGTCTCTGTCTCTCTCTCTCTCTCTCTCTCTCTCTCTCTTTTTGCCTTGAAAGCACTGGGTTTTAAAAACATTGCGAACATACTCAAACCCATATCGCTCGGTAGTTGCATGACTAAGTCCCAGTCTTAGGAGCACCGCTTGTTGGTACTACGGGGAGATCGTATTGAAGGCACTCTTTTGCTCTCTCTTTAAGAGTAAGGAATGGTGTTGAGGAGGGCTGATAAAGATAAATGTAAGATGCAATTTTATTTAACACATATTTACCGAGAGTCTCATATCTGTAAGGCAGGGGGCTAAGAGAAGCAAGATATTCTCTACTCTTATGGTTGAATGGGGCAATGAGTTATGTGTTCATTCAACAACAGCCCCGTACAAGAGCCTTTGAAAATACTCTCTCCTCTGCCTACACCTTTATCTCATGTGACTCACCATCAGTCTCTTGCCTGAGTTCATGCCCCTGTTCTGTTTTCACTTAGTGTCTCACACTCAGTGCTGCTGTAGGACTTTTTCATTCACCTCTTGATGTGCTGACTCTCTCACTGGACAGTGAGCTCCTAGAGGAGGGTGCACACCGTGTTATACCCAATGGGGGGTACATAATGTGTTATACCCACTGTTGGGTCCTCAGTGCTGTGGACAATGTCCAGCTTCACTTGTCCCTGTTACCCAGTGGGCGCTGAGTATATAATGGATGGTTATCAGGGTTCCGGAGTCTCCTAATTCATGGGAACTTTGGCATTGTCAACATTCACACATCGAAGAAAAATTTTTCAAGGAAGTAGAAAATATTGTAGGAAGATACTTTCACATTCATTTAAATGAAGGTGGTTTCCAAGGTCATTTTCATTTATAGTTCTTTTATACTTTTCAAGTCTTAGGAAGTGTTCCAGTTTTTAATTATACCTCATAAACAATGTAAAATGCTTGTTGTTTGTGGCATTTCAAACCTTGTTCCTATTTGTTTTTTTGATAGGTGGATGTGATGAAGAATGCCTATAACCAAGGACTGGAATGTGACCATGGGGAGGATGAGGGCGGAGATGATGGTGTTTCCCCAAAAGATGTTGGACACAATATCTATATCCTGGCCCATCAGGTGTCACATTTTATATCTTATATTACTGCTAATCTTATCAATTGTGTTTTGTGCCATGACTTGTTATATTTTCAAGTTCTGGTCCCATCATTTATTCAGTACCTGCCTCCTTGCTCTGGGCCAAGGAGAGGGAAACGTTCCCAGAATGCCCAGTTGTGTTCCCAGAGCTATGCTAAGTGTTGATCCATAGAAAATGATACTTGCCACCAAAAACTACTGAGCCAGGAGACAGGAGACGATGCCAGGTCAGAGCCTGAAAAATAGACAAACCATGACAACAAATGGAAGCTTTAAGAAGAGAGGAGGAGAGGCCAACTGAAAAGATAGAGTGTGAAATAAGGGGGTACATTTGGTCTAATCAGGACAAACCTTGGAGATGCTTTCTGGCCTCTTTGAGTTAGAGGTTGGCATGTTTCCTACAGAAGTCAGAAGTGGCAGCCTCTAACTGGTTTCCACTAGACTTCTAACAAGGATGAGGCTAAATTTTAAAATTCCTTTGGAGGAATTTTCTATTCTGTAGTTCTTTATGAAAACAGACACTTGATAAATGTTGTTTGAGGAATTTAATTTTATTAACATGAAGATCAGCTTTAAATTTGCATCATCTAATGCAGGTTTGCTTAGAAGTTAAACATTTTAAATGTACAGTGCCAGTTTGGTTTTGTCTGTAGCAACTCCCTCTTTTTTATGGGATACAGTCCTAACTCTGTAGACTTTTCCCATCCTGCCTTTCTAATCATCTTCTCGCATGGTCTACCTCTCTCTCTTCCTTCTTCCCCATACAGCTTACCAGTTAATTGAATAAACACTGATACATATAAAGTACATTGATTTATTCTCACTTTTTAAAAAATTTTTCCAGTTTTATTGAGATATAAAGGACATATACAGCACTGTGTCTGTTTAAAGGTGTCAAAAAGTTGCTTTTCAGACACTTCTTGCCCTTCTCTGTAGAGCTGTATATGTATATGTAAACTCAAGCATAGTCTTCACAAAAGATTCTTGGAAGGAGTTGGATTTTAAAATATATTAACAAAAGAAGCTACTCTGATTTTTTAAATACAGTTCGATCACTGTGAAGATTTTGGGGCCTCTCATTGTATAGCAAAATGCATATATAGACTGGACACAGATAAGGGCAGATGGGTTATAGCTAGAAAGACAAAAGAGAATTTTAGGTATTGAGGAACTGAAAGCCAGAATGAAGGGCGAGTTAAAGGAAGAACACAGAGGTTTAGGAGGTAGAAAAGGCGCCATTTTAATTTTATTTTTTAAAAAGATTTGTTTATTTGAGAGAGAGTGAGAGAACACAAGCAGGGGGAGCAGCAGTCAGAAGGAGAGGGAAAAGCAGACTCCCCGCTGAGCAGAGAGCCCAACATGCAGCTCGATCCCAGGACCCTGGGATCATGACCTGAGCCGAAGGCAGATGCTTAACCAACTGAACCACCCAGGCGTCCCAAAGCTGTCGTTTTAGAGAGAGAGAAATTCAGGTGACAGGAATTGAGTCACTCTAGACAAGGAATGACTAAAGATTGAACGTGAGTGGAAAGAAAAAAAGCCACTGGCTGAAAACGAAAATCAAATTGACCTCTAGGAGGAAGAGAGAAATGTGATGGCCCAGCATGTGCCTGGGCTAGGAGCTATTTCAGAAGCTGTAGCATTGTGGAAGGAAAACAACAAGGAAGAGTGGGCCAGAGTGAGCAGTGAAAATTTTAGAGGAAGGAAGTAGGGGAATTCAGCCGCGCATGTTTTCTTGACTGAAACCTGGTCTCACTCTGTCTGGAGAAGTGGCCCCTCTTGCACGAGTAAGCGGCTACACCAACAAATCCTGACCTCACAGGCTTGCAGTGGGAAATGAACAACTAGCCCAGCTAAGTCAGCCTTGGAACCAGAAGAGTGGCAGGTGTTTGAACCAATCACCCCCATCTGTGAAGAGGAGGTTTAAAAATGCCATCTCAGATTACCCGTATAATGTGTGGAACAGTAAAAATGTCGAGGTCAAGAAAAGACTTTTCTAGGTCAGTTCATTTTTAAGCAGACGAAGTATAAGAGTAGAGAGTACAGATTTTAAAAACAGGCTATGGAGGGTGTGGAGAAGAATGGAGAATGAGTATAAAGAATGCAAGAGCTGTCATAGAATGAAGGATAATGATAGAAAATATGAAAATGATATAAAATATGAAAATATGAAGTTAAAATGGCATAAGGGGTAAATGATCTTGATGGGTTTAAGTTTATGACAGTGCTTGGAGAGAAGAGATTAGATTCAAAGACAATGGTGGAGTGTCTAAGGAGTGGGAATTCAGTAGTAAAAAAAAGGAGTAATAGGATACGGTTTACTGAAACAAAGAGATAAAATCACAGATGGGAAAATGGCTTGGATGGAGAGAAACCTCTATAGAGAGGTTTCTTAATTTTGCAAAACCAAAAACGTCGAAAAAGCAACAGTTTGTAGAGCTGGGATGGTACAACACAGAGATACATGAGTAAAGCCAGACCGAGTATAGGGAAGAAGGAAATTCTGAATTGCTGAACACTCTAAGCCTTGTGATTCAATTGTAAGACTAAATATGAAATGAGAGTAATTGTGCGTTCTTTGAGGAACTCAAAAACGGGATAGGAGTGGCAGAATATATAAAACAGTATATATGTAACTGTGTAGTGTTAAGCAACTGTCTGCTTATTTTCTTAGAGTGACACAGAACATTGTTACCTTCTTACTTTTTAAGGTATTCTCTTGGGTGACTCCTCCCACCATTGTGTGTGTGTGTGTGTGTGTGTGTGTGTGTGTGTGTGTGTGTGTGAAAAATTTAGTTTTCACTCAGAGAAGAGAGTCTACTGTGCTTTTTTGATCTTCCCACAAGTGACTCCTTTGGCATTCTCTAGGCTGGCATGTTATATTGGTTTCTTGGGAGGCCAGCCGTGGTTGCTGAGTACCTTATGGATCTGTTGTCCAAGCAGCGACCACACCAAAGAGGAGGAGTCATGTGCTTTGCTTTCAGGAGAAGCCAGGTAGCTGTGCTCCCAGGGTTTGGTTGAGCCCCGCTTTTGCTGCTTGCACTGTGGGTATGGAATTATTTGTCCCCTGAATGCTGATGACCATGCAGATTGGTTTCTGCCTTTGCACAGTTCAGTAATTCCAAAACCAAGGCTCAACTTCCTCCTTGTTTTACTATAATCATCTTTTGTACAGACAGTTTATTTTGGTGCACTCAGACTTTCAATTTTTGTTGTTATTCTTTTCATGGTAGTGAGGTAGTTCTGCTTTTTCTACCGTGACATCCTTTTTAGCCCTTCCTGTGGTTGGTGTTACAAGAAACAAATAATGCTTCTTTCTTGTAAGTGTCTTGTCTGATCTACATAAAACTATAAATACATCAAAAAGGGAATTTCTTAAGTCCTACTACTATGGTGCATGCAGAACATTTCCTGAAAATTCAGCTATGAGTCCTTTTTGATTTTCTGCCATCTACATGTTCTCCTTCCATATCTCTGCCTTGTCTTTCTGCTGTAGGCTGCTGCTTTTAAATTTGCCTTCTTACTGTTCCTTCTCTTCTTTATTCCTGCCTTTCCATAGACTAGTCAGTCACTGCCTGCAATCTAGGACATTCTTCAATACTCTGTATGTATTTAACATGTATTAAACCATATTATTTTTCTGGTCCCATGTAGCAATTTCTGTTTTTCCATCTGAAAACCTTTACCCCCCCCCCCAGCTTTATTGAGATATAACTAACACATAACATTGAGTAAATTTAAGGTGTATAATGTGTTGATTTGACATATTTATATGTTGCAAAATGATTAACCACCATTAGTTTCATCCCATTGCATCATTATTTCCTTTTTTGGTGAGAACATTTAAGATACACTCTCTTGGCAACATTCACTATATGATTACAGGAGTATTTGCTTTAGTCACCATGCTGCACCTTAGATCCCCAGAATTTGTTACTCTTATAACTGGAAGCATATACCCTTTAACCAACATCTTCCCATTTCTCCCAGCCTTTAGCCCCCTGGTAACCATCTTTCTACTCTCTGTTTCTCTGGCTTCCACATTTTTAGATTCCACATATAAAAGATCATATGGTATTTCTCTTTCTCTGACTTATTTCACTTAGTGTAATGGACCTCAAGGTCCATCCAAGTTGTTGCAAACAGCAGGAGTTCCTTCTTTCTCATGGCTAAGTAATATTCCATATTGTGTGTCTATATATACACACCACATCTTCTTTATGCATCATCCCTTGATGGACACTTGGATTGTTTCCATATCTTCACTATTGTGAATAAGGCTTCAATGAACATGTAGGACCCTTCATTTCAATACCTACCAGAATTAAGATGTATATGGAGAAAAGTATTAATGAGCAAGCCTTTGGAAAGCAAAAATGACCCTAACCCCTGGCTCATAAGGCAAGAAAGGATGGATCACTTTAACTGGCTATATGAAATTATTTTTAAAATACAGTTTTTAAAAATTTTTGTGAGCATTTCCCTATGTTACTAAGTGGTCTTTGAAAACATAATTTTACTGTCTGCATAATCATTCATCATTTGAATGTGCCATAATTTATTTAATCACTCCTATTGTTGGACATTAGGTTTCTAATGTTTTTGATATTATAAATTATGCTATGATTAGCATGCTTATACATTAATCTTTGTCTGCTACACTGATTACTTCCCTAGGATAAATTCCAAGAAGTTTAATTACTAGGTCACAGGGTAGTAACTATTTTATGGTTTGATGCATATCATAAAATTGTTATCATAAAATTCCATAATGTGTGATGGTACTAATCTTACTGAATCCTTAAATTACTATATTTAAAAAAAACTTTGCCAAACTTACAGTGTGTGGAACATAGTGACCACTTCACCACCATTTGTTAAATGAATCAATGAATTATAGTTGAAAAGGGATCTCATTTTATTTTTTTTTTAAAGATTTTATTTATTTATTTGACAGAGATCACAAGCAGGCAGAGAGGCAGGCAGAGAGAGGGGAGGAAGCAGGCTCCCTACTGAGCAGAAAGCCTGATGCGGGGCTCGATCCCAGGACCCCAGGATCATGACCTGAGCCAAAGACAGAGGCTCCAACCCAATAAGCCACCCCGGCGCCCCAGGGATCTCATTTTAATTCACATCTTTTGGATTACCAATAAAATGGACCTTTTTTTTGAGAGAGAGAGCAAGAGAGTGGGGGAAGGGGCAGAGGGAGAGAATCTCAAGCAGACTCCCCACTGAGGCAGAACCCAACATGGAACTTGATCTCATGACCCATGAAATCATGACCTGGTCTGAAACCGGTGCTCAGCTGCTCAACTGACTGAACCACGCAGACACCCCCAAATAGACCCTGTTTTCATGTTATTTAGTGTTTATGTATTTTTTGTGAATTGAAAATGTGTTTCTCCATTCTTCTGAAAGGGTTCATTTTGTGTTTGTGAATTTTAATTAACAGGTAGCGCGTCAGTCTCACAAATCTTAGTCATAGTAGCTATATCACTTCTTCCTGATTAATAGCTTCTTAATGTTTTAATGATAGGTTTCTTCTGCCCCGTTGAGATCTCTTAAACACTCACTTAGATTTTCTTCTGGTGTATAATGAATTCAGTGAAGTATTTAACTATATAATCTTCCCATATCATAATGCAGAAATAATAAAAAAGCAATTTCTGAGGCTAAGTTATCTCTGAGGGTATAACCCCAGATTTTGTAATAAGAGGAGTTTATAAGGGCAGGGTTTATAGGAGTCACATGAATGTGATATAGAGCATGGGTCACAGAGAGAGCTTTAGCAGAAGAGGTCAGGGCCAAATCCAGACCATCTTCAGGGTCAGACTGGGCACGTGAGTGAGCACTGGGGGAGCAGGTGAGCCTGGGACTGTCTGGTGATCCTCTTCCAAAGCAGGCAGCCTTTATTCACATCTGCTAACTTTCCGATTCAGATTATAGACCCTAGATTTCCACTTCTTTCAGTATTTCAAAAGAAACCTGAATTCTGAAATTTTTTAAAAATGTAAACTTTCTTAATTTTTAAATGTTGACAGATGATTTGGTATTTTTAAAAACACCGAGCAGTCCAAGCACGTGGAATGTTGCCCATGATCCATAGTTTGCCACTTACAGAATAGAGGATCCAAATTTCTCATTGATTCTTCATTCAGTTCCATGGATCTTTTGAGTGCCTGCTAGATGCCAGGTTCTGGGCTGGATTTTAGGAGTACAGCAGTGAAGAATAATGGGAGATCAGCTCTCAGGGAATTTGCATTCTGACTGGGAGCAATGACGAGTAGACAGACCAGAAAGACAGCAGAGAGTGTTACAAGCCGTGCTGTGAGTGAGAACAGGGTGTGAGGAAAGGCAGTTATGGAATGCTAGTGTAGACTGCTGATCCGGAGGGATTTCTCTGAGGAGCTGAAATTGAGGCTTACTCTAAGTGAGCAAGCAAATGCTGGTAGTATGAAATGGAGAGATATGGGGGACATCCCAGAGAATGGCTCAAAAGTGGCAATGATCTTGTCATGTTTAGAGGAAAAAAAGACCTGTGTAGCTAGACCTTCAACTAGCTGTTAACACTCGAGAATTGTAATAATCATATAAATGCACCTGGTGCTCATTTATTATAAGATAGTCATTCAAGAACATGTATTGAGCACCTCTTACATTAGGCATTGTTTCAGTTGCTAAAATGGAAATATGAATAAAGATGCTATCCCGAAGCTCATAATAATAGGCTTTTGTTAAAATAGAGGTTGCATGAAATGCATGTTCTTAGGAGTCAGGAGAGGATTCATGGAAGCGGTGACACTTGAACTCAATCTCGAAGGATAGAAGGAGGGGCGGGGAGAACATTCCATCAGAGGCAACAATGCACCATCTGCCAAAATGCACCATCAGTGTGTTAGAGAAAGGAACTTCTTTTGAGAATATTGATAGGGTTCTTGTGTGGTATCTGCTGATGTCTTTATATGAAATGAATTATAATAATTTATATTAAGTCAACATCTTTGATAACTGTGAAGACCTCTAATAAATGTTGCTTGAATGAAATAAGTGAATGAATGAAAAAATGAAGAAATGAATGACATACTCTAAAACTTTAGTATTTTTAATTTCAGTATTATAACAAAAAAGCTGAATACAGATAATTTCTTGTTATCATCATGCTCAAAATTAATGATAATTTTTTCCACTGGAGTGTAAATTCTATGTGCACAGACACAATTTGTTTTTCTGGTCCTATGCCAACTATGTACTTTAGCATATAGTAGACACTCAAGGAGTGTCTGGGGAATAATTTCCTGCAAAAATGCATGAAAGCTGATAATATTTTCATGTAATACAGGTACTGGGTAAGATTAAGAGCGTCTTACCAAACTGGTATTAGCATGCTGGCAGTCAAGGATCTCATTCATCTCCTATGGGCTTTTTAGTTTTGTAGAGCATACTTTACCAATCATGTCAGCAAATCCTACATAGAATCCTGTACCATCTCCCTCATCCCAGGCACTTTTTTTTACTTTTGTTCATGATGCCACCTTTGAACTAATAAAATATCTCCTCCTTTTCTTAAAACTCCTGTTAGTACTTCCTTCATTTTTCTAAGATCCAAAATGAGACTGACTTACCCCATTTCTTAGATGAATTCCAACCAATGATCTCTTCTTTGTATTAAATTCTTACATCTGTTATGTTCACCCAAAACTGCATACATACTTTCACAACAGTTTATGCTGTATAACATCCTAGAATTGTTCTTCATTTCATGTGTGTAGGTCTTGGCTACTTAATTAATAGTAGATTGTCCAAATTTGAGCACCCACGAGGCCTCATTTAAAAAAAAAAAAAAAAGGAAACTTTCCACAAAGAAGAATATCTTGGGGAAAAAATACTTGACATAATAGATTTAAATCCTCTAATGGGCACCTACATATCTTTCACCAAGCAACAAAGAATCTTTGGATGACTGCCATTTATATGACCGCTCAAATTCATGGTTAATGGGAGCAATAAAAAATGCAATCCAGGAAATGGATTGAAATTGGACTCTGTAATTGTTAGTTTGGTGTAAGGATCATGAAGCCAAGTTTAGTGGAAGCAATTATTTTTCTGCTTAACATTTCATGTTTGGTAGATATATATTTATTTCTGAGTGACATAATTGTTAGAACATCAATCTGAATTCTAGCAACTTAGGAGGCCTTTGCTCTGTCTTTGGCTCCTCCTTATGTCGGCTCTGATTTCAATTTTATCCACTGAATTTAAAGTCTATTAGGAGAACTAGAGATATCAGGCAGGGAGGCTTCTATATATTTTTTTTCAATACAGAGAAATACATAGTATTTCCTAACATATTTTTGACACTTGGGTTGTTACCCTGTCCCCAATGGAAACCAGTATCTCTTTCTTTCCCTTCAGGAGAGAGAGAAAGCATAAGAGGAATAGCCATTGTGGTTTTTTTTTTTTTAATTAATTTATTTATTTTCAGCGTAACAGTACTCATTGTTTTTGCACCACACCCAGTGCTCCATGCAATACGTGCCCTCTCTATTACCCTCCACCTGGTTCCCCAACCTCCCACCCCCCACCCCTTCAAAACCCTCAGGTTGTTTTTCAGAGTCCATAGTCTCTCATGGTTCACCTCCCCTTCCAGTTTCTCTCAACTCCCTTCTCCTCTCCATCTCCCCATGTCCTCCATGTTCTTTGTTATGCTCCACAAATAAGTGAAACCATATGATACATGACTCTCTCTGCTTGACTTATTTCGCTCAGCATAATTTCTTCCAGTCCCGTCCATGTTGCTACAAAAGTTGGGTATTCATCCTTTCTGATGGAGGCATAATACTCCATCGTGTATATGGAGCACATCTTCCTTATCCATTCGTCCGTTGAAGGGCATCTTGGTTCTTTCCACAGTTTGGCGACCGTGGCCATTCTGCAATAAACATTGGGGTACAGATGGCTCTTCTTTTCACTAGATCTGTATCTTTGGGGTAAATACCCAGCAGTGCAATTGCAGGGTCATAGGGAAGCTCTATTTTTAATTTCTTTTTTTTTTTTTTTCCGCCTCCCCTTCCAAAATTTTTTTTTTTAATAAACATATAATGTATTTTTATCTCCAGGGGTACAGGTCTGTGAATCGCCAGGTTTACACACTTCATAGCACTCACGATAGCACATACCCTCCCCAATGTCCATAGCCCCCTCCCCCTCTCCCAATCCCACCTCCCCCCAGCAACCCCCAGTTTGTTTTGTGAGATTAAGAGTCATTTATGGTTTGTCTCCCTCCCAATCCCATCTTGTTTCTTTTATTCTTCTCCTATCCCCCTAACCCCCCATGTTGCTTCTCCATGTCCTCATATCAGGGAGATCATATGATAGTTGTCTTTCTCCGATTGACTTATTTCACTAAGCATGATATGCTCTAGTTCCATCCACGTCGTCGCAAATGGCAAGATTTCATTTCTTTTGATGGCTGCATAGTATTCCATTGTGTATATATACCACATCTTCTTTATCCATTCATCTGTTGATGGACATCTAGGTTCTTTCCATAGCTTGGCTATTGCAGACATTGCTGCTATAAACATTCGGGTACACGTGCCCCTTCGGATCACTATGTTTGTATCTTTAGGGTAAATACCCAGTAGTGCAATTGCTGGGTCATAGGGTAGTTCTATTTTTAATTTCTTGAGGAATCTTCACACTGTTCTCCAAAGTGGCTGCACCAACTTGCATTCCCACCAACAGTGTAAGAGGGTTCCCCTTTCTCCACATCCTCTCCAACACATGTTGTTTCCTGTCTTGCTTATTTTGGCCATTCTAACTGGTGTAAGGTGATATCTCAATGTTGTTTTAATTTGAATCTCCCTGATGGCTAGTGATGATGAGCATTTTTTCCTGTGTCTGATAGCCATTGGTATGTCTTCATTGGAGAAGTGTCTGTTCATATCTTCTGCCCATTTTTTGATATGATTATCTGTTTTCTGTGTGTTGAGTTTGAGGAGTTCTTTATAGATCCTGGATATCAACCTTTTGTCTGTACTGTCATTTGCAAATATCTTCTCCCATTCCGTGGGTTGCCTCTTTGTTTTGTTGACTGTTTCCTTTGCTGTGCAGAAGCTTTTGATCTTGATGAAGTCCCAAAAGTTCATTTTTGCTTTTGTTTCCTTGGCCTTTGGAGACATATCTTGAAAGAAGTTGCTGTGGCTGATATCGAAGAGGTTACTGCCTATGTTCTCCTCTAGGATTCTGATAGATTCCTGTCTCACGTTGAGGTCTTTTATCCATTTTGAGTTTATCTTTGTGTACGGTGTAAGAGAATGGTTGAGTTTCATTCTTCTACATATAGCTGTCCAGTTTTCCCATTGTGTTTTAAGGATGAAGAGTCCTTTTGTTATGTTTATAATGATGGAATTTGCTTGATGTCCTGATAGTCCTCATTCATCCATTTTCTTTTCCTTAAGAATTTAATCTCATAGCTGCCATTGCTTGAGCTATGTTCATTTTAAGGGATATGCATATACATATTCTAAATAGCTAAATTTTAATTTATACTGAAGTGGTATGAAGTGTATATATTACTCAGACTACTTAAAATGTTTTCCTTAGAGACTTCGCTACTCACCTCTTTGGGGCTTCTATTTTCTTATGCTAATTTATAGTAATCAGCATTGCTTCATTTACTTTATTTGTAGAAACAGAAGGATGGGTTTGTAATTGGATACATAACTTCCATCTTTAATATCTTTGAAGGGTTTTAACTAACTTACAATTACTTCATCTTTATTATTGCTTGTAGTGCGGAAAGTAGAAAACACAGCTGGGTTTTTCAGCTCCCAGAAGCACTTGTAGCTCAGTAACATGTTGGCTAGAATATTGTACAAACAGCTTAGCTGTTATTCACCCTTGCACCCTGTGTTTTCTCCACGAGTCAATGACGTCACTCAATCTCTGACTTCAGCTTCCTCATCTACAAAAATATGAGGGGTATCCATCAACTGTGCTTTCAGAGTAAACTTTCAGAGACTTTTATGGACCCTAGAGTAGTTGGACCATGATGGCTCCTTTGCTAGATTAGGTTATGTTTTAAATAATGAGACACTAACCAGCTACTGGATATTTTTGTATTTATGTATACCTTACCTACTTATGAAAGGAATTTGAGGTTGAGTAAGAAATGCACTTGTAAAATTAGACCGTTAGAATTCAAGATCAAAAGCCTTAGAAGGAAAGGGAATGGAAGTATGCTAAAGGTCTCGGCTAATATTCTTACTGCTCATCGGTAGGACTCAGAGTGAAAAATTATGTGCAAGACTATTAATCTCTGTACTAGTCATTAATGATCATCTTTTTGTCAGTACTTAATTCTAAAAGGGATCCATGGAAGGGAGGGGATAGCAGGGTAGACATTGTTTTCTAAACAACTCTGCACAACACACCAGATTGAAAAAAAAATGCACAGAGCTGTTTTTCAGTCCTTGGGGGTCAATAGTGTTCAGTATCTCTGAGTTATAATCAAAAGTGAGTATAGATAAATATGAAGTGTGAGCAGTATGGTAGTCATTGTGAAAATAGGTATATAAGGTCACTGCCTAGGGAGACTTGGATAATGTCGAAACTTGTCAGTATGTGAACTTAGTTGAAAAAAACTTATTTATTTATTTATTTGACAGATAGAGATCACAAATAGGCAGAGAGGCAGGCAGAGAGAGAGGAAAGGAAGCAGGCTCCCTGCTGAGCAGAGAGCCTGATGTGGGGCTGGATCCCAGGACCCTGGGATCATGACCTGAGCCGAAGGCAGACGCTTTAACCCACTGAGCCACCCAGGTGCCCCGAAAAAAACTTTCTTAATATCAAGAGATTATCTTTCTAAAATCTCAGAAAATAGACTTAATGGCCCAGCTATGTGAAAAAACAAAACAAACAAAGAACTGCTGTTAATCTTGACAACAGATACGTAGAGAAATGCAGGCAACTAAAGGAACTTTGCCTGAAAACATAACTGCAAATTTTCTTTTCTAAAAGAAATAAGAAACCCAGGATCAACTCTTTTCCCCCCACCAAAAGATATTTTTCCGTGTTGCCTTCACAAAGCACCTTGAGTTTATAAAATAGATGGTTATTAACTAATGATACTTTGAGCATTAATTATTCTGTTTCTTGGCAACCAAGGCAAAAAAAAAAAAAAAAACCACACTCATTGATTATTAGTGTAGCACAAAATTTCTTTGTACTTAATTTGAAGAGGAATTTATTGAGGAAACCCTTATGAGGTAATATTAACTAATGGTGTTGTAACAAGTTAAGATTAGTAGGCCTTCCTCACTAATATAATTTAGAAATAAAAACTGGCTATTAGACACCAGATTTAAAAAAAAAAACAAAAAACAAAAAACCTTGTTGTATCCTGTTGCCATGCATTCTCTGTGGTAAAAAAAAAAGTAAGCAGATTTTCAATTAAAATTTTAACATAATGTAAAGGTTGAAAATTTTCTCAACAAACATTTCTGCTCATGCCTCCAGCATCTGCACAGAGCCTGGTGCCTAGAAAGTGCTCCCTGAATGTTTAGAAAGACTCATCAGAATTACTCTCGTGACTTTACCCAGAGAAACTCATTCTTAATTCATCCTTTATTCAAAGTATATTTATTGGTTACCTATGAGAGCCACGCTCTACTCCCAGTGCTGGGGATCAAGTACTGAGCGACACACCCAAACTCCTCCCCTGGATGAATTTACATTCTCACGGGGAAGTCTCCCTCCTTGTGATCACATTATTTGCTCCTTCTGGGGGCAGCTATTCCAGAGACACGTTTGTACCACCAACATGAAGATGAAGGTGTGGAAATGAGATAGAGTCTCTACCTTCAGGAAATTTACCATTTATGGGGACTCAGAAAAACAGTCACAGTGTGCCAAGCCCTGTGGAAGATGTATGTCTGGGATGCTCTGGGGTCTCGGGTTAAGAGTGGGCCTAGGAAAGTGAGCTTATGACGAGACAAGGGAGAAGAGAGTCAGGGGAAGAGACTATACGCGATCATTCCGTCATTTGCTCCGTATTCAAGCATGCAAATCTGTTTCTCTAAAACCCCCTAATCCACTGGGCCATAACTCGGTTCCCTTTTATACCAGAACTTCTCAAAAGATGATACACAATTGCAATTTCCAATTCTTCCCTTTCTGTTCTCTCTTGAATTCATCCCTGCCGGACTTTCATCCTTAGCACAACACCAAAACAGCTCCCAGTGAGGTCACCAGTGACTGCTCTCTTGCTAAATCTGATTATTCCCATTCCTTATCATATTTGACCTGTCACTAACATTTGACACAGTCAGTCACTCCCTTCTTCTGGAACTACTTCTTCCCTCAGACTTCACATCACACAGTCTCTTAGACTTTCTTCTTCCTTATTGACCCCTTCTCAATTTCTTTCATTGGTTCCTATTCCTCTCTTCTGCTTCTATCATAAGTGTTCTAGTCAGCGTGTTCTAGGATTCATTCCATAGATCTCTTGTCTCCTCAACTGACACTCCCGAGATAATCTCATTCAGTCACATGACTTTAAACACCAGCTGTACCACAATAAGTCCCAAATTTATATCTTCAGCGTGGGCCTCTCTTCTGAACACTGGACTGGTACATCCAACTGCTTGTTTGAGATCTGCATTTAAATGTCTTTTTAGGCACCTCACACTTTATATGTCCATAATGGAACTCTTGATTTTCCCACTGTTTTTCCAACCTGAATACCAACCCAGATACTCTGACTCTAGAACCCAAGCTCCCTACCGTTACTTTAACCCAAGTCTGTTCCTGGGTGCTCACACCGCACACTGTACTTACCTGTATCACTGAGTTTTTGTGGCCTACTTAGTTGTTTGTCTTCTCTGCCAGACTTCAAATTGAGAAAAGGCAGGAGTCATGTTTTATTCATGAGTGGGTTGCCTAGTGCATAATCCTTGTGTCTGATACAGTAAATACTTCTGAGTGAGTAGGTGAGTAAATGAGCAAATATTGTAGTCAACAAGTGAATGCCAGAGATGACTAGAAAGGAAATAGGTTAATCTTGGCTGGAGTTGTGGCAGTGGACTTGGTGAAGGGGCCGACATTTTAGGTGAATCTTATATATTGATGAGATTTAGATTAGCGGACAAAAGAGAGGGAGGCCTCTCCATTATAGGGAAACATTGAGCGTAAGCCAAGGTGATAGTCACCATGATATGTGTGGGGAGGTTATGTGCTCTAGGACATTACATTAAAGGGACAGAGAAAACAAGAGTGGTTCAGATGTGGGAGGCAACTGTAGAGGGCATATCTCATCAAATTCTAGGGGGTTCCGGGGACCAAAAAATATTTCAGTGGAAGTATTTATTGAAATGTGACTTAGCATAGTTTTCTGCTAAACTGTTCCTTAGGGTACTTAGTTCTTCTTTATGTTGCCCTAAAATTAATGAGACATTAATGATTTTATAGAACGCTAAAACAGTAACACAAAAACAAATGGCACAGAAATCTGCTTTAGAAAGTATCCAGCAACTCAAAAGCATTATTGCAAGACTTTAAAAGATCTTTCAATGGTTGTACTTTCTATTCATGCACTAATTCATGCCCTGACATTAGTAAGCAAGTATTTAAAAATAAATCAATTAAAAACAAACCAAGAGAAAATATAATTAGTAAGCACATAAGCCAATATGAAAACACAATGTCAAAGCACTAAGTAATATTCTGGGCATGTGTTTGTGTGTGTGCTTGTACGTATCTGCCTATCTGTATTGATTAACTTGTTTTTCTAGCTGAAACATAAGTGTAAGAAAGACATACTATAGCTGACACTTCATTCTGAAGACTCATTGCAGAAGTATGAGATGGGATGACAGGATAGAGGGATCCAAATAATATTTTCTAGTCAACAGACCCAGTGCCAGAAGATTAAGCTACTGTATGAAAATAATTTTTATTGTTTTTATTTAAGAGCTGAGAAAGTCATGGGGGTATGTGAATCTTCCGAGCAATGCAGTGAGCTTGTTCAGCATTTGTGTTTTGTGGCCAGAATTTTTGTTGTACATTTTGAATTTCAGAATTACTTACAGAGGCACAGAAAAATGACAGGCCATTGTAACAAAATAAAATCTGGAAGCTCAGCTGTTGAATTAAAAAGTCAAGTTTCAGAAAGGGAAATAGTTATCCCCAGCCAGACCAAAAAAGTCCCCTTTCTACATCACAACCAAGTAGTTATGTGAAATTATACATTAGGGGAAAGTTCTGGAAAGTCCCTTGTGGAGATTTATGTTATTAATGAAATAAAATCATTTTTAGAGATAAAAAGTTGGTTGGTTAAGGGGCGCCTGGGTGGCTCAGTGGGTTAAAGCCTCTGCCTTTGGCTCAGGTCATGATCTCAGGGTCCTGGGATCGAGCCCCACATTGGGCTCTCTGCTCCGCAGGGAGCCTGCTTCCTCCTCTCTCTCTGCCTGCCTCTCTGCCTAGTTGTGATTTCTCTCTGTCAAATAAATAAAAAAAAAAATATATTTAAAAAAAAAAGTTGGTTGGTTAAAAAGCCACCTTCTGGAAATTTATGTGCACGTGTGTATCTATGTGTCTATCTGTGTAGTTGTCGTTTCTACATCTGGTTGACTCTGTAAGACATGCAACCTCTGTGTGTTACTTTTATAAAGGGTTTGCCAACTTTTTGCAGGGGGTCACGTAATATTTTAGGCTGTCTCTGCTGCAGATACTCAACTTTGCCATTCTACTGTAAAAACAGCCATAGAAAATACGAAAACAAATGAGCATGGCTGTGTTAAAATGAAACTTCGCTTAAAAAACAAAAAGCAAAAAACAGGTGGAAGGCTCCATTTGACCCATGAGCTGTAGTTTGCCAAACTCTGCCTTAGATAACTTTGATAACCTTCACAGCCAGAAAGTTTCCTGTGTCCCACATTTAAAATATCATTATGAGCAAGAATTGATAGGTCACAAATTTGTAAGTAATTTTCATATTTATTTTTATAATGTTTAATTTGTTTTGTATGTGAGTGGAATATGCACACACACACACACACACACACACACACACACACACACACTTAGGGTTTCTGACTGGATAGAAGAGAATACACTGGATGTTCTTTCCTTCTGTTGCTGTGATTCTTTGATGTCAGTGTTCTGTGACCAGTGGGAGCCTGATCATGTATGAGATTTGATTGTCCAATTGATGGGGCAGATATATGTTCATTCATTAGATTAAGCATGTGAATGAATCGAGTATGAAACAGGAGTGTGAATGAATCCAGCAGAACTGAAGCAGAAGAGGGGGATGGGAAGGCAGAAGTCATTGGAGTGAGACAAAATATGGGGTCAAACTGGAAGAAACTTCACGGGGGGGATCTGCTTGCATCTGATACCCAACTTGGGAAAAACCATGTCTTAAAGTTGAGGTCAAAAGCAGTGGTTCTCAAATTGTAGTATGCATCAAACTCCTGGACCCCATCCCCAGAAACTTTGATTAAGCCTGGGGCACAGCTCCAAAAAAGGTTTTTACCATGAGTTCCTGAAATTTTTATTTAAGTTGTCTGGAGCCCACATGTTTAGAAAAGTTACTCCCGATTTTCTCCTCCTCAGGGAGGAGGGAGAAATTATATGAGAGCCAGATCACCTGACCTCTTCTCTTCCCATTCCCTTCCTTCTCCTTTCTGCTTTCCACCTTCCAAACTAATCTGATTATCACCTCATTTCTGTTAACCCACCCTTTCTCAGAAATCAAAGGAATTAACCTTTGTTATTTAGTAACAGGATGATATCTTTTTAAACGATATCTTTTTAAACATGTTTGCAGGTGCCTGGGTGGCTCAGGCAGTTAAGATTCAACTCTTGATCTCAGCCCAGTCTTGATCTGAGGGTCTCAGAGTTCAAGCCCTGCATTGGGCTCCATACTGGGTGTAGAGCTTACATAAAAAAGGAATTAAAGTTAAAAAAATAGTACTGCTTGCATCAAAGCAAACAGATGAAAACCACGACTCTTTTCTAGGCATATATTCCTTGGCCCTGTAAAGCAATGTGGGAATCCAGTTTCTTGCTGCTTTATATATAAAGTCCTTAATGGCCAGATAGAAAGAGAAGGCCAGAATGTTGGACAAAGAGGGAGAGGGCTAGAAATGGGCTGAGGAAGTAGGCAGGGTCAGTTGAGGAGGGTGTGTAGGTCTTGCTAGGGGTTTTGGCAGTGAGAAGCCATCACTACCACCTTAGCCCAAACACTACTTCATCTCTGGGAGTGGCATGAGGAGAGTGAGAATGTGTGAGTCTTGGATAACTCCCAGGTACAGTGTTGATAGGTGGATAGATGATAGTGCATTTCACAAGATTGGAAATAGGAAAGGCTTGCAGGTGGAATGGGAAGAGAAGAAGCTTGGTTCTAGAACTTTGGTATCCAAGAACATAAGAGACATTAGGTTGGAGTTGTACAATATGCAGTCGTTTAAGTGTACTTGATTCTCAGAAAAGAGAGCCAGGCTTGGGATATTGATGTACAGAAATGTTAGTATAGATGCTGTTGGAAATGGTGGGTGTATTTGAGATTTTCCAGGAACAGCTATTGGAATGAGAGGGATAAATGAGATCAAGAATGGAACCCTGGGTAATATCACCCTTTAAAAGAAAGGAGGAGGAAATGTTGAAAAAGAAAAACAAAGCTGGGGGCATCACATTGCCTGATCTCAAGCTGTAGTACAAAGCTGTGATCACCAAGACAACATGGTACTGGCACAAAAACAGACACATAGATCAATGAATAGAGAGCCCAGATATGGACCCTCAACTCTGTGGTCAACCAATCTTCAGCAAAGCAGGGAAAAATATCCAATGGAAAAAAGACAGTCTCTTCAATAAATGGTGCTGGGAAAATTGGACAGCTATATACAGAAGAATGAAACTCAGCCATTCACTTGCACCATACACACAGATAAACTCTAAATGGATGAAAGACCTCAATGTGAGGCAAGAATCCATCAAAATCCTGGAGGAGAACATAGACAGTAACCTTTTGGACATCAGAGAAGATAGGCAGTAACCTCTTTGACATTGGCCATAGCAACTTCTTTCAAGACACATCTCCCAAGGCAAGGGAAACAAAAGTGAAAATGAACTTTTGGGACTTCATCAAGATAAAAAGCTTCTACACAGTAAAGGAAACAGTCAACAAAACTAAGAAGCAACCCACAGAATAGAAGATATTTGCAAATGACACCACAGATAAAGGGCTGGTATCCAAGATCTACAAAGATCTTCTCAAATTCAACACCCAAAAAAGAAATAATCAAGTCAGAAAATGGGCAGAAGACACGAACAGACACTTCTCCAAAGAAGACATAGGAATGGCTAACAGACACATGAAAAAATGTTCATCATCATTAGCTATCAGGGAGGTTCAAATCAAAATCACATTGCAATACCACCTTATACCAGTTAGGATGGCAAAAATTGACAAGGGAAGAAACAACAAGTGTTGGAGAGGATGTGGAGAAAGGCGAACCCTCTTAAACTGTTGGTGGGAATGCAAGCTGGTGCAGCCACTCTGGAAAACGTTGTGGATGTTTCTCAAAAAGTCAAAAATAGAACTACCCTTTGCCAGCAACTGCACTACTGGGTATTTACCCCAAAGATACAGATGTAGTGAAAAGAAAGGCACCTGCACCCCAGTGTTCATAGCAGCAATGTCCAAATAGCCAGACTGTGGAAGGAGTTGAGATGCCCTTCAACAGATGAATAGATAAAGATGTGGTCCATATATACAATGGAATATTCCTCAGCCATCAGAAAGGATAAATACCTACCATTTGCATTGACATGAATGGAACTGGAGGAGATTATGCTGACTGAAATAAGTCAAGCAAAGAAAGACAATTGTCATATCATATAGTTTGGCTTATATGTGGAGCATAAAGAGTAGCATGGAGGACATTAAGAGAAGGACGGGAAAACTGAAGGGGGGATATTGGAGAGGGGACAAGCCATGAGAGACTATGGACTATGGGAAACAAACTGAGGGTTTCAGAGGGGAGCGGGTGGGGGGATGGGTGAGCCTGGTGATGGGTATTAAGGAGAGCACAGATTACATGGAGCACTGGGTGTCTTACGCAAACAATGAATCATGAAACACAACATCAGAAACTAATAATGTACTGTATGGTGACTAACAAAACATAATAAAATTTAAAAAAGAAAGGAAAAGAAATCTACAGAAATGGTTTGAAATCAGGTGGTCTGAGAATGGGACATGAACACGAGGTAGCACATAGACTCACAAAGAGGACTGGGACCAGTGGCCCCAAAGAACTGAACATGCAAGGTACAGCCGTAATTGTGAGTCCAGGATTCAGCACTTAGCAGGTCACCAACTGCCTTACCAAGAGCGAGTGGGGGCCCCAAATGGGCATCGGCAGTTGGAGTAGGCTGTGGGATTACTACCTGAAAAGTCTGTACACTGCAAAACCACATCGGAGTCAGAGAAGCAGTGATTTAAAGCAGCTCGGTCCAAATGTCCTGTTCTGATCCCTATCTTACGCACGATGAGAGTGAAATATTAGTTCTAGAACTCAGGGGGAGGGAGAATGAGAGAAACGCTGGCGCTGTTACAACTCACATTGTCTCACTGTCACACTAAACAATGTCACTGATACCCTCAATACACTGCACTTGTCCTTCAGAAGAGATAGTGTGTGTGTGTGTGTGTGTGTGTGTGTGTGTGTGTGTGTGTGTTGTGTGTGTGTGTGTGTGTGTTTTGGTTAAAATGTCCTCCAGGGTTTCCTACGGCTCCTCGTACTTACACTTGCTCTCCTAGCTCAGCGGCCTTGCCTAAAAGCAGGAGCAGTAAAGGGCTAACAGGAAATCCTCACAGGTGCCGGTTTGTTAAAGCAGATCTTGATCTGTCAGCCGGGGCTTTGTTCTAGCTTGTACCCGCTCTGTGTGGCGCTTTATGGTTTTCCGGGAAGGCGTGCTCTGGGATCACAGTGATGCTGCTAATTAAATGTCAGTGGGCCTCGGAGCTGTGGCGAGGCCTCCGTGCTGATTGCTGAGACAGAGGCAGGAAGGAGAGGCGCATCCACCTTCCTGAAGCTCGTTAGGGTAGGCTAGGGCTTGCCTTCGGACCGCGTCGGGGTTCAGACTCTAAATGGATGCTGCAAGAGTGCCCACAAATGAGCTCCAAAAGGAATAAACAGCCTATGTCTGTATGGTTTTAACAGAAAACACATTCTTCCAGCAAGTTTTCCTTGAAATTGTTCCCCTCCGTCATCCCCTATTTTATGGACTGTTTCACTGATTCTGGAAGTGCCTCCTATTTAACTTGTTTTAAAGTTGATCACTCCCGGGGCGCCTGGATGGCTCAGTGTGTTAAAGCCTCTGCCTTCGGCTCAGGTCCTGATCTCAGGGTCCTGGGATGGAGCCCCACATCGGGCTCTCTGCTCAGCAGGGAGCCTGCTTCCCTCTCTCTCTCTCTGCCTGCCTCTCTGCCTGCTTGTGATCTCTCTCTGTGTCAAATAAATAAATAAAAAATCTTAAAAAAAAAAAAAGTTGATCATTCCCCCATGTTCAACATTGACACAAAACTAAGCAAGAAGTTCTCCAAAGTAATAAATGGTATGCACATCTCAAGAAAAGATCAGTGTTTTGGATGTAGGTGGTAATGGGCAGCCAGTTCGTTCCCTGCTCCCCGCGAAGGCCCTGACATTCTCCGTTCTCACGGCTGCAGTCAGAGCCCAGAGTCAGAGCGGCCCAGGGAAACTCTGTCTAGAAGTCGTCATCTGCTTCTGAGCTCCCTTTCTCGTGAGTGGTGTGCTTCTTTAATCAGTTACCAAGCTAGAAAACTGGCACTCGTTGTGACCCTTCCACTACCGCCATTCACACAGCGTGTCCCATCCGTTCTGCCTTCTGGATGTCTCTCAGAGCTGCCCTGCTTCCTCATTTTCCTGCCTTCTCTCCTCTTACCATCCTCATGTCCTGCCTGGACAACAGCAGTGGCCTCTTGTTTCTCTGCCTCTGGTCAGATTCCTTTCAGTCCGCTTTCCACGGTGAAGTTAAAGGGATTATTTTCAAAGGTGTCTGTCTCCTCATTCAGCATTTCCCCAGCTTCCTATAGAACAGCGTAGGCACTCACTGGCCTGACTCGGAGACCTTTTCACATCATGTTCCTGATTCCTCTTACTTTTTTCTATTTTTTGAGTTCATATTTAGTATAACTTACTTTGTATCAGGTGAGGTGTCTCGTCCAATCCGCTCTGAGGTGAACGATAAAGGTCGCCATTGTTAACCTCATTTTGCAGAAGAAAGTGAAGCTTAGTGAAGCTATGTTCCTTTGGCCGTGTTGGTTTGTTGATAAATTAGATGGAATGGATTTGAACCTGGGTCCGTCAGAGCCCATGATGCTAACTGTGCAACCCTCCTCTCTAACCATCTCTGTCATTATCTGTGCTCTTGCACTGTATGTTCTAGAATCTGCCCACAGTCCTCACTACCCCCTTGTCCCAAACCACCATCTCTCACTGGGATTATTGTACTAGGTGTCTGTTCTCCCTGCTGCCATTCACCCATGCCTTCCTTTGTGTCTTCTCTAACACAGTGGCTGCTCTAAACCCTTAAAAATATAATTGAGATAACGTCACCTGTCTGCTCAAAACTTTCTGATATTCCCAGTTTCTGAGCAAAAGTCAAATCTTGGCATTGGCCTCAAAAGCCTCTCAGGATGACCTGGCCCCTCTGTCCCCCTCAGCCATCTCTCTGGCTACCTCCCTCCTGACTCCTCAAGCCATGCTGGTCTCGTGGCCGTGCCCTGAAGTCAAGAAATACTGCTGTGTGTCATTGAATTTACTGTTGCATCTCCCTTTTAACTTTCTGCTAAACCAGTCAGATCATTTGATTTAAAACGGCAGCCTCCATTGCCCAACGGCTTGCTACTCCCAATCAACCACTTCATTTTTCTTCTTAGCATTTGCCCATCTGTTTGTGTCTCCTCCACTACCAGAAAGTCCATCTATAAAGGCAGAAGGTTTGTCTGTCTTGGTCACTAGTATAACCCCAGTTCCTGGAGAATTTACCAGGCACACATCAGGGATTCATGAACTGTTTTGGAGTGAGCATACCAGGCATGCCCTAACTGTTGTATTAAGCTCATGATTGCTTAGGTTGTAAAGAACATTGTTTTGTTGTTTTGGATTGGAGTAAATGAGTCTCCATGTTATGCCAAAATTACATATGACCTGCGTTACAGATCTAACAATTTTGCGTTCCATTTATAGATGACTCATGACCTCATCATATATCACCAAAGAAGCTTGCCATACAGGCATTAACTGTCTGTAGTATCTATACATTTGTATATGTATATATCCATACCTGTACCCTTCAGTGTCTTCCCTACCAGTTAGCTGTATAATTTTCCGAGACTGGAGAGCAAGATTTCCTAAATGAGTTTGTCTCTGAATTTTATTTCCTCCCTTCCTTTCTCTTCTTTTCATGCTCTCCTTTGTCTTTTCATTTGCAACCTGGGTAATTTAACTTCTGAATGACTAGATAACATTGAAAAGGGTGTTGGATGTCACAGAATGAACAAGTAACAAAATACATCTGTTCGGAATTCTTTGTCTCTTGTCACTTTGATTCAACTGATCTGAATCCTTACTTAGAGTTGAAATTCACCTTGCCACCTCATTTCCTCCTTTATTAGGTTTGCCTTTGAAATGCAGAAGTTCACTTGAGCAATAATTCTCTCCTTTTGAGAACCACTCTAGCCAACAAAAGCTGACCTTTTTTAAAGCAGCTGTTGATTAGACAGTTAGAGGTAGAGGCAGCATTCCCTGATATTTCTCAGTCTGATGTAACTTGGAAATAGAAAGCCGTAACAACCTGAGGTGGAAATGCTTTCAAGCAATTGAGCTTTAAGTTCCTGAAAATTGTCTCGGAGCCCTTCTTCTCAGTTCCCCACATTCCACCCCCGATTTTGCAGCTGGCTAATTTGTGCACTTCCATTTGGATTCCTGAGCACCCTGGCAGTGTGAGAACTGTTGTGGAACTCATCATTATAATTCCAAGCCTTTAATTAACCCACTTGAAAGTGGCTCTGTCACGTCGATGAGCAACAGCAAAGCAATTGACTCATTCTTAGAATAGGTGTATCATAGAAGAGAGCAGACGAGTACTACCCCGCTGCTTCCTGAACCTGGTTGGTTGGGGAGCGTAAGGAGTGTTAAGAACACGGATCCTCCAGTCATTCTCTTTGATATGGTAGGGCAGGTATTGCTATGATTTCACCGCTAGGTAAATTAGACATAAAAAGGTCAAGTGATTCGTACGTGTTCCTGCGAAAGGTCAGCAGCAGAACCAGAGATAATCCCTCAGGGTGAATAATAAGCCCACTCACTCCAACAGTCGCTTTGAGAGCAAGGACTCTCTTAAGTTTTGTCAGTCAACCGTAAGACCTATTTTAATATGGTCAAAGGCCTCAGAAAGATGATTCTTTTCACCTCTTGGCGCTTGCCTTTGTGTGGGGGAGGGGAAGAATCACTAGGAACAGTGAAAGAATTAGAATGCTTTTGAAGAGATAAGTGATGGCATCATTCTTTTTTTTTTTTTAAGATTTCATTTATTTATTTATTTATTATTTGAATTCAGTTAGCCAAGGTATGGTACATCTTTAGTTTTTCATATAATGTACAATGATTCATTAATTCAGTATATCACCCCATACTCATCATATCACGTGCCCTCTTTAATGCCCATCACCCAATTATCCCATCCCCCGCCCCACTTCCATTTCCGCAACTCTCAGTTTGTTTTCCCGGAGTCAAGAGTCTGTCATGGTTTGTCTCTCGCTCTGATTTCTTCCCATTCAGTTTCTCCCCCACTACCCTTATTATCCTCTGCACTATTCCTTATTTATTTATTTGAGAGGAGAGAGAGGGAAAGAGAGAGAAAACATGAGGTGAGGGGGTCGAGGAAGAGAAACAAGCAGACTTTCCACGGAGCGGGGAGCCTGTCACAGGATTCCGAGATCATAACCTGGGCCGAATGCAGATGCTTAATCGACTGAACCACCTGGGTACCCCGTGATGGTATAATTCTTACTTTCTTTATGTTGTAAATAAATAATTACTTTATTCCAGAAGTAGGAATTAAAACATCTTTAACATTTACAAATTGTACTTCAACATTTCCTAAAAATGAATCTCTTCTGGAAAATTAAACACATATACAATTAAAAATTGATCATCCAGAAACATTCCATGCCAATCATCCATTCAATAAATATTTGTTAAGGACCTGTTTGGTACTGGACACTCTTCTGGAGGTATGGGATACAACAGTGAATAAAACAAAATTTCTGTCCTCCTGAAACTTATATTGTAGGCCAGGGAGACTTACTAAAATCAAATAAATAATACTGCACACTCATGTATCATTATGTGAATTAACATGGAGAAGGATCCTTGGGTTCTGCTGGTATTACCCAGATTATGTTTGAAAAATCACTAGGGGGCCACTGGGCTGTCCTTCATGGTCCGAGAGAGGCTGCTGACTGGGGCACTCAGTCTCGGCTCAGTGAGGGGTGTGGAGGAGTCACCCACCTATGGGAAAGGAAGGGCGGGCTAGGTGGTGACCGCCATCAAGCATCACTGGGACTGGGGTGAGGGTAGGTGCCATTGGAACTGCCCGGCTGTCCTGGAAACTGAGGGCCCACCCCCTAAATGCCTTTACTTGACTTGGGTATTGAACCCTGATTATAATATCTGTATGGCACCTTTCCTAATCCAGCCCTGAGCCCTAGGGAAGCAGGAAAACGTGGCTGGCCTCTTGCACTGCTTTGTCTCCAAAATAAACTACTAAAATAAAATAAAAAAAAAAATTTAAAGGAGAAAAAGAAGAAAAATCACTAGGGAGGGAACATGGATGGGAAATATCCAACACATTTATTTGTAGGTGCTTGACGGAGCTACTAAAGTAATATTATCCTCTCATCTCTGGATCTGAAGAAATACATTACTTCCTCTATAGGAATAGCGAGACCTAGAAATTTCAAAGACTTATCTTTATGAACATCAAAAAGAAATAGGGTCTGAAGAAATGTCTGTCTTTCATCACTTCTATAGAACAAAAGCAAAAGCTCCCAAGTGTACATCATTTTGGGAGTTTCCTAGAGATTAGTTAGTTGCTACTTTCTTTTTTCTATTAATGTTTATTTGTATTTTGGATAACCACACAAAACATGTAGAATTCATTTATTTTCTTGCTCCTCACCCAGAAATATTTTATCTGTTTTGAATAGGACACCGCAACAATGATTAATATAGAATATATTTGTGATATACTGATTTCAGATAAGATGACCTACTTACTATTTATTTTCATGCAGTTTTAGTCATTCAGGAAATATTGGTATATATTTATCAGAAGCAATTAAGCATTAAATTATATAATCAAATTTTGCATGAAATTATAAAATGACAGGTATTTTCCCTTAAAATGTTAAATTATTTATAAAGTCTTAATATACATAGCTTTTGAACTATTGAAGCTAAAGAAATTATGACCTGTTTTAGTTAAGCAAAATTGAACTCAAGAATAAATTTGACTTAAGGGCACCTGGGTGGTTCTGTTACTTAAGCACTTGACTTTTTATTTTGGCTCAGGTCATGATCTCAGGGTTGTGAGATTGACTCCCATGTCAGCCTCCGCACTGGGTGTGGACCCTGCTTAAGATTCTCTCTATCTCTCTCTTTCCCCCATCTCTTAAAAAAAAAAAAAAGAATAAATTTGACTTAAATAATTATAGGGAAAAAGCTTGTTTTAGAAGGTAATATTGTTCATCTACACTTTTCATGAAAGTAAGCATATAAACTAATTTTATAAACCAATGTGTAATATATATTGTGATATATAATTGCATGAACCTTATAAGCTAATTTTTACTTGAATGAGATTTTAGTACAGTAATATTATTAAAAGTGCAAAATGAGTTTAGAAAGTAAAGCTATGACCAATTAAAGCTATAAATGACCAATATTTATTTATTTATTTATTCATATTTCAGGTTTTTGCTTAAATCCCAGTTAGTTAACATATAGAGTAATATTAGTTTCAGGAGTAGAATTCAGTGATTCATCACTAACATACAGCACCCAGTGCTCATCAGGAGTGCTCTCCTTAACGCCCATCCCCCATCTAGCCCATCCGTCACCCACCTCCCCTCTGATAACCTTCAGTTTATTCTCTATAATTAAGAGTCTGTTTCTTGGTTTGCCTCTTTCTCTCTTTTTTTTTCTATGTTCATCTGTTTTTTTTTTCTTAAATTCCACATATGCGTGAAATCATATGGTAGATAAATGACCAATTTTTAAAAAACTAAATGGAATACTTTTTATATGTTTGATTCCATTACAATAAAAAATTGTTTTAAGAAATTATTTACTAATATTAATATCTCATAATGCTTACTTTTTTTTGTAGGAAAGGGGAAAACTCCTTTAAAAACAGTTGCTTCTTTAGTTTTTTATTTTAAAAACAGTGGATTCCTATCTGGAATCTAAGTTGGTCCTGGTGGTAATATTTTCTATCTATTAGGACAGTGGTTCTCAAATGGTGGCAGGATTGAAATCACCTGGAGGGCTTGCTACCAGGCATGCTGGGCTCCACCCACTGAGTTTCTGATTCTGGAGGGCCCTGAGGTAGGGCCCACAAACTTGCATTTCTGATGAGTTCCCAGGTGATGCTGATGCATTTGGCCCAGGAACCACATTTTGAGAACTGTTCAGTTCGATGAATTTTAGCAATCATTAGGAAAGCTAGATTCTTTATCACAACATTTTGAATGCTTTATGTCAAAACCATAGTGCAAATATAACTTACTACTTTAAGTCATTTCAAAATGTATTGTTTCTCATGGGCCATTTATGTTGTTTTTTCTTTCCTCCTTTGTCCTGCTTCGAAGGTTGATCCAGCAAACATATTTTCAAACTTTATAGTAAGACTAAAGGTCTTTTATTGTTTTTACTGTAATTTTAGATAGACCATAATGAATAGGAGTCTAGATCATCTGAAAATTGAGGGGTTTTGTTTTGTTTTTTTTGTTTGTTTTTTTTCTCATTTTGGTGAACTTCTTGTTATTTTTTCACATCTTTATCTTAGTTTGGCCACAATGGAAATAATAAATTTTTTTGATCTCTAAGATCAAAAATTTTTTTTGATCTTTAAGAACTATAAAAAATTTATTTTAGATCTTAGATGAGTAAAACCTACATACATACACACACACACACACACACACACACAGATTGATTTGAGAGAGAGCGTGGGTGGGGGGGTGGGGCAGAGGGAGAGGGAGAAGCAGACTCTCCCCTGATGTAGAGGCGGGGCTTCATCCCAGGACCCTGAGCTCCTGACCTGAGCTGAAGGCAGACGTTTAATCCACTGAACCTCCCAGGAGCCCCTTCAAACCTATATTTTTTCTAAACTCCTTTGATGAAGAGGCTCTGGTGTAGGGTAATGCTGTCATTCTAGGCTTCTTCCTTCAGTCCCATGGAAGGAGGGACAGGTTGAATTCTTTTCTTCTCTATGGTTGTGTGTATGTGCCAGGGATGAGGAAGTGTTTGTTTTCCTTTGGGTCTGAGGTCTTTTGTCTAGTGGTCCACACATCCTCCACAGCCACCTCACAAGGCTCTCCAGGATTTATGTCCTTCCTTTCCTTGGTTTACTGAACCACCTACCTCAGAATGACACCCCCTCGGCTCTCTTTCCTGCCTTTGCCACACTTTCCTCTTGGCCATGCTTCCTTTGAGGCGTTCTCTTTGAATTCTCAAGAGACTATTTGGCAAGTCCAGAAAAATAAACATTATGTCTTTCTCTTTCCATTCCAGTTACGATCCAAATTCCGCAAGACAATATAGACAACTGTGTTTGTCTAGGGAACAAGGAAGTCTAGGAAGGAGAAAAAAGAATAAGAATTAACTTCAAGAAAGAGAGACTTTCCACCTAGTCCATTTCATGACACTCTTTGGTGGAGAATCCTTACTTTCCTCTGCTTCCCATAGTCTTGTCTACAATACTGTATGCGTATTGTATCTGTAATATGAAACCCATTTCTGAAGTACTCTTCCACATTTCCTCCCCTCACTTTACCCCCCCCCCCCAACTCTCTAATGTTCTCACTTCTCTTTGGGAAATGCCACCATTTCTGCATCTTTCACTGTATAACCTCAGATGTAAGTTGGATATTAACAGGGGTTTCCTGCAGTCTAGATTCTATGGCCTGAAGTGGAGAGGGTGTTCTCCTGTCTACTGGGCATGCCAGAAGCTGATAGCATTGTCAAGTGTCTAAGTGCAAGTATTCCTTCCACAGTTACTATCTTTTTGCTGAAATCACACAGTTCAGTCTCATGTGAGAAAGCCTTTTCTTCTTTATAGCATGACTTTGGCCCTACTCCTAAAAGAATAACTGTAACATCGAGATTCTAGAGGAACAGTTATTTCTTCTTTGGGCTGTTTTCTTTATAAGGAACTATTTAGTACCGAGTAGCTCTGGGCAGTTGGCATCATTCCCAAATAGATCCTCTTTATCCTCCATTTGTTTTTTCCCCCCTAATAGAAGGGAAAGGAATGGGTAAAAAGATCTTAGTTTATCATGCCACAATTAATAGAAAAATTCCTTTACACCTGGCATGGTATTGGCTTCTTCTATAGACTGAATGTTTGTGTCCCCACCGCAAATACATATGTTGAATCCCAACATCCAATGTAATGATGTTTGGAACTGGTGCCTTTGGGAGGTGGTTAGGGTATGATGGTGGACCCCTCATGAATGGGATTAATGCTCTTATATGAGAGACCTGAGAGAGCCCTTCCCTTTCTGCCCATGAGGTTTTAGTGAGAAGATACCTGTCTATGAGGAAGTGAGCTCTCCCCAGACACCAAATCTGGTGGTGCTTTTATCTTGGACTTCCCAGCCTCTAGAAGTGTGTGAAATGTATTTATGATATATATATATATGAAGTGTGATATATAAGCCACGCAGGCTATGGTATTTTGTTTCTAGCAACCCAAACAGACCAATACAGCATCCCAGGATTACTTTAACAAATTACCATGATTTTAACAATCTAAAACAGCAGACATTTATTTGCTAACAGTTCTGAGAGCCTTTCCCTTAAGATCAGGAACACAAAGATGCCCACTCTCGCCACTGTTACTCAACATCGTACTAGAAGTCCTAGCAAGAGCAATCAGACAACAAAAAAGAATAAAAGGTATTAATATTGGCAAAGAAGAAGTCAAACACTTTCTCTTCACAGATGACATGATACTTTATGTGAAAAACCCAAAAGACTCCACCTTCAAATTCTAGAATTCATACAGCAACTCAGTGGTGTGGCAGGATACAAAATCAATGCACAGAAATCAGTTGCTTTCCTATACACTAGCAATGTAACTGTAGAAAGAGAAATTAGGGAATCAATTCCATTTACCATAGCACCAAAAAACTTAAGATACCTTGGAATAAACCTAACCAAGGAGGTAAATGATCTATAGTCTAGAAACTACAGAACACTTATGAAAGAAATGGAGGAAGACACAAAAAGATGGAAAACCGTTCCATGCTCATGGATCAGAAGAATAAACATTGTTAAAATGTCTATGCTGCCCAGAGCAATCTATACTTTTAACGCCATCCTGATCAAAATAGCAATGGCATTTCTCAAAGTGCTGGAACAAACAATCCTAAAATTTGTATGGAACCAGAAAAGACCCTGCATCACTCAAGAAATGTTGAAAAAGAAAAACAAAGCTTGGGGCGTCATTATGACCTCATCTGAACTGAATCCATCTGCAAAGACCCTATATTCAGCTAAGATCACATTTATAAGTGTTCGGGGTTAGGACTTGAGCACATCTTTTTGGTGGACACAGTTCAAGCCTCAGCAGTACTCTCCATCCAAGCTCCTACATGGGCATGTAGTATGGTTGTAAATTCTAGGCCTCTGTCTTGCTAGCCATCTTCTGTGACTTTCTTCATGCAGGTCCCTCTCTCTGCCCTCAGAATGGCTTCCTGGTGCCATCCTCCCTACCACCACCCCCACTTGTGGACCTTTTATCCATTCTTTAAACCATTCTCAGACACATTTCTTACATGATTCTTATCCTAGTGCAACCAACCAGATGGGATCCCTGGAATTTCTGTCCTTATTTTTCCTCATATTAATTACATGTCAGTAATTGTTCTCATTCCACCACCCAGAAAGTAGATTGCTTAAAGACGGAGAATAAGCCTTATTTATCTCTATAATCCCACAGTAGTTTTTTTGTCTTGTTTTGCTTTGCACAGAACAGAATCACAAAATAGAGAAAAATAGATGTTTTGAAAATATAGGATTTGTGTATTTTAAGCATTTTGGAAAAGGGAAAACCTTAGTTTACACTCTCTTCTGCTGATTTCTCTCTGCTCCAAATAGGAAGAGTGTTTGGTGTAAAAGCATCGGACAATTATTAACGTAAGCCTATGAGCCAATTATTCTGACATCAGGCTCCAGCTCACTTGGTGATCTTTGGAAAGGCAGTTGCTGTGTCAGTTTTACCAATTAATAAAAGTGGAACTCACATGAAAAAAATCACATACGAGAAGTGCCAAAGAATAATTATTGTTGAATATCATTCAAGTGCAATTGCTTGATTTTTTTTTTTACCCCATCCTTATTTGCACCCAAACTGAAATGATCATCAGAATCCTAATGATAAGAAGATAAATGTGAATGTTTTAATAAGGGATGCTGCTAAAAATGAAAAACCTAAATCTGTCATCTTTATTCCCTAATCTTGGATTTAAAAACTGCACAGTGTTACTTAAAGACTCTGCTGGAGGTTTTACGTGTTTGTGTGTGTGGCTTGTACTTATGAGCATATATGTATTTTACGTATATGCACAAGTTTTCATTCCTGTTTAAAGTTGCATATGTATTTAAATTACAAATATATCATGATTAGTAATGAAGTGCATGAGTTTCCTTTTTTCTTCTTAACACATAAGGAGAAAATCCCTATCTGTTCGTGGGAGTCTTTCCCTGTAGGAAATAATTCTTTATTCTTTTATAAGGCTAACTATCCACCAATGCTTTGATTCCTTTCTCACTAATATATATGCATGTATCTGCCCATGTATTACATTGCATCTTTAAAAACTTTAATATTATGGAAGATGATAAATTATCTCGGGCTAGTTTTTCTCTTTGTAACAATGAACTACTAAGTGTTTTTCATTGCTCAATTCTTTTGTCACTACTTACTAAGTAGGTATGGCAGATGTAGGCATTATCTCCACACCATGTAGAAAACAATTGCTACAATGTCGCCAAATAAAGAGTCTCATGGATTATAAGAATTTCTAGGACCCAGAGATTTCCTACCTATGACATTCTTCCGTTTTAGTATTCAGCGATGATGCCCACGTTCAGATTCTCATTATTAGCAACACTGATTGACGGCTGGTTTTCCAGACCATGTTGTGTAGTGTCATCAGCTAATTTCGAGTGCTGTTGTGAGGTCTCTGTGAGCTAAAGTTGGATATCATAAGATGACTGTCCTTGTATATCTTCATTAACTGTTTTTAAGTTTTTAATTAAGATTTAAATTAGAGTTCTCATTGTGATGGATCTCCACAGATGGGCTATACTTGTCTAGAAACGTACCAAGGTTTTTCACATTTGGTTCCCAAAACACACAATATTAAATGATGCTATTGCTTCTTTGGATTCTGAGGTTGTCTTTCTTTATTTATGTCATATGAAAGGGAGTAGGAGAGAAAATTCGCTGAAGTAAAGAGCCCATCACTAAGAAAAAACTGATCCCTTTGATTGGCAACCTGGCCATTCTAGAACATTTTTTAAAGGATTGCATATATAGGGCACTAAATCTTTTTAAATAACTACTGGGCAGGTGTTAACTAGTCTCTGAGAATTTGTACTGTGCTTCTAGTAAACCATAAATTTCAACCCGAGAGCTCTATATTAATACTGGTCATTTTCACATGTTTTAGAATCACTGAAATCTTCTTTACTTCTTTTGGACCTTGTCTACATAATAGGGTACTATCCTTGCTTCATAGCATTCAAGTCCATGTTTACTGAGTACTCAGTTCCTTTTCCAAATAGCTTATGATATAGCAGAAGGGATGTAAGTACACAAAATAATTATGAAAGAAGGAAAAATATTAAAATATTTTATTTCTGCAAACCATACCATCATCTGATGTCTAATTGTGTTTCTTTGGTCTATCTTTTGTCAAGGAGGAAAAAGAGAGATAACTCACTGCAATTTAAGAGTTTTACCCACATAAAGACATAGTGAATGTCATTCACTGACTTGTTTCTTTGGTAAATACTCACTGTGTTTATTTGGTGTACCAAGTTTTGCTTTGGGCTCTGAAAATATAGAGGTTAAGGCCAGACCCTCTTCCTTAAAAATGTCGTAGGCCACTCAAGATAGCCAATATCTACTAAGATACAGTATGAGGAGTTTTGCTCTCTAGGTTTGTACAGGGCACCATCTGATCATAGATCAGGAAGAGCAAACTAGCCTACTGAGTCAGGAAAGGCTCTCAGTTACAAAGAATGTAAAACATATCCAGGTAGAAAAATGGTACAGTTATTTCTATTTCATTTTCCTTATAGCTTTCAAATTTTCCACGCTAGGTGGAGATGACATATAGAATCATGAATAAAAATATTTTTTAAGTGTTTGAACATGTGAAAGGAGGCCGAGGCATCTTGTTTTTTTTTAAAGTGCCTTTTAGAGTGCCACTTATCTGCAAGAAAACAAGACAAATATAGAATCATCTCATTAGCACTGCAGGAAAGAAAAGTCCTGGTATGTGTCTGTGAAATAGGATATACCAAACGAACATTTTATAATTCCCGTCTTTAAAAAAAAACCCTCCCTTTTACCTTATCCATTTCTCTAGCTTCCACCCTATTTCTTAGCTCCCCCTTTTCAAGAGTTGCCTATATTCATTGTTTATACTTCTTCTCGCATTCTTATTTAAACACACTACAATAGGCCTTGGTATCTACTGCTCCCTGAAACTGTTGCTGTCAAGTTACCAGTGACTTGTAAGCTGCTCAACCCAGTGGCCAATTCCTGGTCCTCATTTGATTAAACTGCCTGTGCCTCTTGACACAGATGATTGCTCCCTCCATCCTGAAGTTCTGTCTTCCTTTGGCTGCCAGGACGCCAGGTGTCACTGGTTTTGTTCGCACCTTCCTCACCCAGATTTCTCCATCATCTTCTGGATGATGCCTCTCCTCTTCTTAGCTTTTATTGGTATTCTTTGGGTCTCTTTTCTCTGACTCAGCTCACTTTTAGGTCATCCCGTGAAGTCTCATGATTTTAACTATCAGGCATATACTGACAACCCCTAAATACATAGCTCCAGTCCTGACCTCTGCTCTGAACTCCTGAAAAACACATCCACCCAACAGCCTGCTTCTCATCTCCTTTCACATGATACATCAAGTTTCACATGTCGAAGAACAAAGTCTTGATTTTCTTTCCCTAAATATCTCCTTCTGCATTTTTCCTTGGTAAAAGTGGCATTTCTAAACCTTTGCTTGTTCAGGTTAATACTTTTGCAGTCAATCCTAACTCCTCTTTTTCTCATGCTCCAGATGCAAACTGTAAACAAATCATGCCAATTTTACCTTCAACAGACTTCTTAAAACATATGCTAATGTGCCCAAATGATTACAATAATTGTATCTTTTGAAACACATTTAGATTTTTAGAAGTATTTACAAGTCGCAACAAATTTCACGACTACAGTTTGTAATAAAAATCTACAAATCACAGTCGAGAATGAAATGTAAATGATGTTCTTGAGTGAGTTAGAAATACCCCTGCAAGCCAATTCTAAAATAATGGTTTCAAAAATGATTTGCTCTAGAACAGCATCAACGGAATGGATATTTAATTTACCATGTTATCACTTAGAAGGATAATGTTCATTAGGCTTTATAGGTTTTGGATTATTCTTTAACATTTATCTCCATTCTTTATAATCACAATTTGAATTATCATCTCAAGAACAGTACAAAGATTTATTTATTGCTCTGTAATGTTGATAAGAATACTGACTCTGGAACCATTCCGCTTGAGTTCAGTAATGGCTTTATCATTTTCTAGGTACATTATCATGGACAAGTCCCTTAAATGCTCAGTGCTTCAGTTTCCTCAGCTGTAAAATGAGGATAATACCAATGCCTGCCTCAAGATTTCCTCGGAGGATCGAATGAGATCATGTTCTTAAGTGTTTAAGATACACACTGGCACAGAGTAAGAGATAGGAATGGGGCCAGGAATAAAAGAATTATATGGAGATTCTTTGATTTTGGAAGCCCTCAGGGAACTTGAGGCATAAATAGACTATCTGAAAGGTTAAAGACATTGCAGTGTTTCAGGAATTGCTCAAGACAGCCAGAAAGTGGCATGTGAAGGCAATATATATCAGTTATCTACAAAGTGAGAGAACTAGCTAACAACTGTCATAAACATAATGAGAGAGAAAGATTACTTCTATCAACAGCAGTTGAAGATCACTTGTGGTGAAATTTTCGCTCTTTACATGCCCATTTCGAATTACAATAAAACTGAGATAAAGCACCCATTTTGACATATGAATATTCAGAAGCATAGGACTTGAGTACAAACTGCTAATGTAGGGTTTTGACTAGATGCCATAAGAGAAATTCTTCCGAAATGTAAATACCTACTTATTTATGTAGCTAGGAAGCTGTCATTTAGATCGGTACTGCTACCCTACTGAAGTAACACACTCCTGATGATGTTTGATGTGCATGTGGCTTAAATTTATTATAGGGAGCATTGGTTGTATATCTCTGTGGGCATTATTTCTTCCTGGCACAATCATACATTTATCTAAGAGATTAAATTAATCAACAAATATTAATTGAGCACCTACTCTGGGCGAGACACAGTCTTCTCATGCTAGGAACATACAGATTGATGTAGTAATAATAGCTGATCCCCACGATTTCATTATTCATTCCTTTCAAATGGACATGCTTTCCTGAAGCATGATTAATCCGCATTAACCCCACCACTGTGATGCTATGGGTACAAGTAGACAAAGTAATTTCAAAGTTTGACCTCAGGAAAGAGAGAAAAAGAGACCTAAACCCTTTTCCTTCTCTTTCCCTCCAGTTGGCTCGTCACAACAAACTCTTACAGCAAATGCTCAAACCAGGATCAGATCCAGATGACGGGGATGAAGCCTTAAAATATTACGCCAACCACACTGCACAGATCGAGGTAACCATCGCTTATTTCTCGAAAGGGATCAACTGTGAAAATACATGTTCCCTTTCTCTTTCAGACCATTTTCATAATTGTTTCCTAGAACAGTGAAGCAGAATTGAAAACAGAAACCGTAAAAGTACACATCATATGTTAAGATGCAAGGAGTGATCTGTAAGAAATTGAGGTGCATTGCCTTCAAAGTCTTCTTTATTTTTTGACCAGAACTCT
Source organism: Meles meles (assembly GCF_922984935.1). NCBI lineage: Eukaryota > Metazoa > Chordata > Mammalia > Carnivora > Mustelidae > Meles > Meles meles. Next base: position 68,768,620 of record NC_060072.1, read on the forward strand.
GTGTAAATTTTCTTTTGTAATTAACGTTATTTGTGTTTTGTGTTGGTCCTGGAAGCAATCATTATGGAGCAATGATGTTTTGATGAAAAAATTATTATAATAGAAGCTATCATGCAAGAAAAGCATTCTCTATAAAAACTTTAAAAGGCTTGTTAAAAGAGAGATCTCTGTGTAAAACAGGGTTGAAAAGTGTGGAAGGCACTATGAAGTGTTCATGGCAATAACAGACCTGGAGTGCTTTAGCAACTCCCATTTTCAGTATGCAAAAATTGACCTCCCCACCCCACCATGAAATATTATTTAATAGCTGTTGGCAGTTCAAGATGGGTAGGTCAACATGGACTTATCATTGTGTGTTGTGAGACCCATTTGGCTGTCATTTACAAGCTCTGGTATCATTTTGACACTAGTTGGCAGAGCTGATCAGGCAGAAGTGAGCAGAGTAGTTGACGCTTGTCACTCGTAATTTACATTCATACATTTATTCATTTTGGTGGATATTTTTTAGTTTACAGCAGAATGCAGGATGGGTATCACTGCTATTAACTCTCAGGATATATAATCACTATACCTTGCTGTTTACTATTGCCAAACCTTTGGAATAATGAACATGTCACAAAATTGGTCTTTTGCTCATGTTTATAAACATTAATGGTACTGCAGCTTTGGTAGGAGACCTGACCTAGGAACCCATAAGCTGGACTGGCAGCAAAAACATTGCTTATTGCATCAGGTGCTTGGAGCTGGAGAGACTGGCCACCTCAGGAAGTTGGAGACGTTGATACAGATTTATCATCAAACCACTAAGGTTTTAAGGAAGCTCCCAGAAGTCATGGTCCAAAGCTATGTAATTAGAAGGGATAGGAATAGCAGGTGGGCCGAGTGGGCCAGAGGAAGGATTCAATTAATACCTGTGTCAGAGCTGGGACTGTTGTCTGAAGTTGGACTTTTAATGGTTTCTCAGCAACAAGGGGGAATTTCACTGGAATTACATAAATTTGGTAAATGTTTGCAGATCATTTACTCTCTATAGTTACATACACATACAGAAGACAATTCCATGTAGTAAGTGCATAAACAAAAGGCCAAGGAAATGTAGATAAAACAGCAATTAACTGTGCCTGGGGAATTTCAGGATGGGTCTCACAGAGACAGTTGCTATAAAGAATATATTAAATATTGAGTAGAAATTTCTCTATTGAAGATTGGACACAGGATTTCAGATAGAAATAAATAAAGGGAAGGTGTGAAACCATGAGAGACTCTTGATACTGGGAAACAAACTGAGGGTTGTAGAAGGGAAAGTGGGGGGCGATGGGGTAATTGGGTGATGGGCTTTAAGGAGGGCATGTGATGTGATAGCACTGTTATACAGACTGATGAGTCATTGAACACTATATCAGAAACTAATGATGTAGTATGTTGGCTAATTGAATTTAAATAAAACAAACAAACAAAAGAACATACAAAGGGGGACTCTTTTCAAAAGATTATTTTAGTTGCTTTTGGAGAAAGGATTAGAAAAGAGAATGGGGGCATTGGATATAGGTAGATCAGATGAAAGATATATTTTTTAAAGATTTTATTTATTTATGTGACAGAGAGACAGATCACAAGTGGGCAGAGAGGCAGGCAGAGAGAGAGGGGGGAGGCAAGCTCCCTGCTGAGCAGAGAGCCCAATGTGGGACTCGATCCCAGGAACCTGGGTTCATGACCTGAGCCGAAGGCAGAGGCTTTAACCCACTGAGCCACCCAGGCGCCCACAGATGAAAGATATTTTAATAGACAGTATGAAAGATGGTGGTATTGAAGATGACTAGATTGGAGAAAAATATACATACACACACATATATATGTGCGTGTGTATGAGGGATATTTATAATGCCCCTTATAAAATGTGACAACCTAAGCAAAATGGTACAGAAAATTATATCCCTGGGCTTCTGGTTTGAATAAATAAGCAGAACTGGTGTTGTCCATTGAGATCCTAGCTTGGGCAGTTAAAAGACAGAGAAAGATCATATATTGGTTCTTAGATAAATTGAATTTGAGGTGACTCTGAGGCATTCCTGAAGTTGGGTGCAGAAGTCCAGGGTTTATAGGAACAGTCTGGGCTGATGATCTAAATTCTACACGTTGACCAGTCCTCATGCTCATTGGAAGACCAGCTCATATGCCCTACTCAGAGAGACCTCTCACCCATCAGGCATTCAATAAGTTTATCCCATTGTCCTCCCACAGCACTTGGGTTGTGCTGTTAGTTTAATATATCATTTTGGAACATGTGTCTTAGGTATCACTTGTCCCCTACTAACACTGTGCCTGGAGCATCCCATGATAATGGTTATTGTTGAAAATCATCATTTTTCTAAAGTTATAGACTCAAAGACGCTGAGAAATATGAGGAGTTTGTGGATTACCCAGTGTACTTACCCATTCAAGGAGAGATTACTCTGTAATCATCTTTACTTTAAGTTGTTCCTGTGACAGAGATCTCATGACTTCAGAAGGGAACAGGTCCAATTTTGAATAACTTGAATAATTAGAAAGTTACTTTTTATAAAGAGTTCATACTAGCCACTTTAATGTCTCCCCACTCTTCAGAACATTTGCTCCTCTGTTAGGATGATGGCTTGGCTGTAACATTTGAGAACCATGATGATTACTGAACTAAAGGCTCTTAGAGATTGGGACTCGTGTTGCGTTTTCATTTTGAATTCCCCAGAGTTCCTCACCTAAGGAGTGAATAAGCTTTTGTTGCATACATGTATTGAAACAATTATCCATTTGGCTTTTTATAGTTAATACACTCCCACTGTCTGCCATAATTTCTCCTGTTTGTCAGTGCCCCTTGTAGAGCGTGATGACCAGAATCAAACATAACATTTCATAAGGGGACTGAATTTTTGGATCTATAATAATGAAAATTCTATTTCTTTTTTTCAGATTTATTTTTTTAAAGATTTTATTTATTTGTTATATAGAGATTACAAGTAGTCAGAGAGGCAGGCAGAGAGGAGGTAGCAGGTTCCCCACTGAGCAGAGTGCCTGATGTGGGGCTCGATCCCAGGACCCTGAGACCATGACCTGAGCCGAAGGCAGAGGCCTTAACTCACTGAGCCACCCAGGCGCCCCTCTTTTTTTCAGATTTATTTATTTGAGAGAGAGAGAGCATGCACACGCAAACATGCATGAATGGTGGGTGAGGCAGAGGGAGAGACTCTCAAGCAGACTACCCACTGAGTGTGGAGCCCAATGTGGGGATTGATCCTACAATCCATGAGATTATGATCCAAGCTGAAATCATGAGTTGGGTGCTTAACCAGATGAGCCACCCAGGTGCCCTTCTGTTTCTTTTTTAAATTTATTTTTATTTTTATTTTTATTCTTTTTTTTTTTTTTTTTTTTAAAGCAAAAGCAATGCATCCTTTTTTCCCATACCCCATCCACTGACTCTGGCTACCACCAATCTAGTCTCTGTATCTATGAGCTCATGTGTATATATGTGTGTGTTTATGTGTGTGTGTCTTTGTATATGTATATGTATATGTATATGTATATATTCAGATTCCACATATAAGAGAGATCATGTGGTGTTTGTCTTTCTCTATCTGACTTATTTCACTTAACATAATGCTCTTGAGGTCCATCCATGTATTGTCACAAATGGCAAGATATCATTTTTCTTTTTGGACGAGTAATATTCCACTGCAAATGTGTACCATAATTTCTTTACCCATTCATCCATTGACAGGCATTTAGGTTGTTTCCATATCATGGCTATTGTAAGTAATACTGCAGTGAACACAAAGGTGCTGATATCTTTTCAAATTAGTGTTTTTGGGTTTTTTGGATAAATATGCAAAAGTAGAATTGCTGGATCATTTAGTAGTTCTTGTTTTAATTTTTAAAGAATTCTGTATTGTTGTCCACAGTAACCACCCCAATTTACTTTCTCACCAATGGTGCACAAGAGTTCCCTTTTCTCTACATCCTCATTAATATTTAATATTTCTAGTCTCTTTAATAATAGTCATTCTAACATGTGTGAGAAGATATCTCAGTGTGGGTTTGATTTGAATTTTCTTAATGATTAATGATGTAGGGCATCTTTTTGTGTATTTGTTGGACATTTTTACGTCTTTTTTGGAAAACTGCCTATTCATATCTTCCACCCATTTTTTAATCAGATTGGGGTTTTTTGCTATTGAGTTCTTATTTTTTTTCTTTTCAAGTTTTTATTTAAATACTAATTAATGAACATATATGGTGAAATTGGTTTCAGGTGTAGAATTTAGTGATTCACCACTTCAATTTAACACCCAGTGTTCATCACAACAAGTGCCATCCTTAATGCGCATCAGCCATTTAACTCATTCCCCATGCACCTCTTTCCATCAACCCTTAGTTTGTTGTCTATAGTTAAGACTCTCTTACGGTTTGCTTCCTTCTCTTTCTTTTTCTTCTCCTATGTTCATCTGTTTTGTTTCTGAAATTCCACATATGAGTGAAATCATGCAACATTTGTCTTTCTCTGACTGACTTATTTTGCTTAGAATAATACTCTCTTGCTCCATCCTTGTCCTTGCAAATGGCAAGATCTCATTCTCTTTGATGGCTGAGTAATATGCTATTATATATATTTACCACATCTTCTTTATCCATTCATCAGTTGATGGACATTTGGGGTCTTTCCATAGTTTGACTATTGTGGATAATGCTGCCATAAACATTGAGGGGCTTGTGCCCCTTCAAATCTGTATTTTTGCATCCTTTGGATAAATATCTAGTAGTGCAATTCCTAGAATGTAGAGTAGTTCTATTTTTAACTTTTTGGTTATGTGAATTCTTTATATAGTTTGAATATTAGTCCCTTATTGGATATTTGATTCACATATATTTTTCCCATTCAGTAGCTTGCCTTTTCATTTTGTTGATGGTTTCCTTTGTTGTGCAAAAGCTTTTTAGTTTTATATAGTCCCTTTTTTTTTTATTATTGCTTTTATTGTCTTTGTTTTTGGTGTCAGATCTAAATAATCATCTTCAAGACCAATGTAAAGGATCTTACTGCCTGTTTTCTTCTAGGAGTTTTTATGGTTTTGAGTCTTATGTTTAAATCTTGATCATTTTGATTTAATTTTTTTCTTTATTTGTAAGGTAGTTGTCCCGTTTCACTCTTTGGCCTGTAGTCGTCCAGTTTTTCTAAAAACACTTATTGAAGAGGCTGTCTTTTCCCCATTGTATATTCTTGGTTCCTTTGTGGTCAATTAATTGGCCATATATGCATAGGTTTATTTCTGGGCTCTCTATTCTGTTCCATTGATCTGTGTTTCTGTTTTTATGCCAATACCACACTGTTTAATTACTATAGCTTTGTAATACAGGTTGAAATCAGGGAGTGTGATACCATTAACTTTGTTTTTCTTTCTCAAAATCATTTTGGCTATTTGGGGTCTTTAATGGTTCCATACAAATTTATAAATTTTAAAACTGGTTGTTCTTTTTTTTTCCAAAGCTCTTTGCCCTATTTGAAAAATACCTTGGAATTTTGATAAACATTGCATTGAATCTGTATATTGCTTTCAGTAGTATGGATACTTTAAAAACATTAGTTCTTCCAATCCAAGAGCATGAAATCGTTTTCCATTTATTTGTGGCTTCTTCAATTTCTTTCATTAATGTCTTATAGTTTTCAATATATAGAACTTTTTCCACCTTGGTTAAACTTAATCTTAGGTATTGTATTCTTTTTGATGCAGTTCTAAATGGGATTGTTTTCTTTATTTCTCCTTCTGATAGTTCATCATTAGTATATAGAAATACAACAGATTTTTATGTTTTGATTTTTGTAGGCTGCCACTTTACTGGACTTATTATTTCTGATAGTTTTTTGATGGGATATTAAGAAAACTTAATATCATGTCATCTAGGTATAGTGACCGTTGTACTTCTTTTTTCCATTTTGGATACCTTTTATTTCTTTTTCTTGCCTAATCGCTCTGGCTAGGACTTCAATACTATGTTGAATAAAAATGGTAAGTGATAACATCATTGTCTTGTTACTGAACTTAGAGGAAGAGCTTTCAGCTTTGAACTATTGAGTATGATGTTAACTGTGACCTTGTCATGTATAGCTTTTATGTTGAGATACATTCCCTCTATGCCCCCTTTGTTGAGAATTCTTATCATAAATGGGTGTCGAACTTTCTCAAAGGCTTTTTCTGCATCTGTTGAGATGATTATAAAATTTTTATCTTTCATTTTGTTACTGTGTTGTATCACATTGACTGATTTGTTGTATGTTGAAACATACTTGATCCCTGGAATATATCCCACTTGATTGTGGCATAGAAACATTATTTCTTAAATGAACCCTGAGATTTTTTGTTTGTTTGTTTGTTTGACACTGTTGGATCAAGCAAAACCTTTTCCCCCCCTACAATATGAAATAGATCCAATTTTTCTTTTGTACAATTGATTTCTTTAACATATGTTCAAGAATTGTATTTATCACTACTAAATTTCATTTTGTGTGTTTTAAGATAATATCCTAGTATGTAGTTTGCATATTATTTAGGATAGCTTCAATTACAAATAACAGAATACCAGATTGTCAATTGTCAAAACAATAAAAATATTTTATTATCCCATATAAAAGAAAGTCTAAAGGTACCAATAGTTCTATAGTTGAGTTAATGACTCAATGATGTCTTTAAATATGCAGGTGTTTCCCATCTTTCTCTAGGTGTTCCTTATTATGCTGGTGATATTTCACCTAGTGGTTGCAAAATGGCTGTGAGCATTTTAGGCATGGTGCCCTTATACTACCTTTTGTTTTAAGTGGGAAGAAAGAAGACACAGGCCAAAAGAAGAGTTTTTGTGTTGTGTATATAGTTTTTTGTTGTTATTATTTTGTTCATCTGATGTGGCTTTCTGCCTTTTCTTGATTCCCTTTCCCCCCATCACCAGGCTATTTCTACTTGTGCCACTGTATCAGCCCAAGGTGGTGTGGAATAAGATGACCCTTCTGGCTTAGACCAATCCTGATTCATTCTTGAGGGTTGAGCAGAATATATGAATAAGAATCTTGAGATTTAGTCTACACAGACCCTTTTTACATAGTAAATTTCTGTGAAAATATTCGTCTGTTTTTGTTTTGTTTTAGTCTAACATTACACTGTCACAGATACCAAATAAGACAAGTTCAAAATAATGAATATTTACATCTGTTGATATACTTGAATGGTTATGAAACCTACAAAAATATGTTTTACCATGAGTAGGAAAACATTTTAATGATAAAAAGCACCTTTTTCTGCAGAAGTCAGGACACATCATGTTGAGTATGTCCTTTGGTCACCAACAGGAACAACTCTTTTAGGAAGACCAAGCTAAGAATCAGAGACAGATATCAGGAGCTGTGTTTATGGTTATGAAGCCAATCACTTAGTTTTTAGTTTTCTGATATAATTCATGAAAATAAAAAGTGGGCCAAAGTTTAACGTTAGTCTAGAAAGAATAAGAATTTGGGGTTTTGTTATTTATAAGATATTCATGATACGTTCATCAATTAATTTTTCTTAAAGACAACAATAAAAAGGAGTACATTAAAGGATTACTTTAGGTATTTTAAGCTGGCATATTTTTCCAAACCTGAATTCAAAAGATACATTCATAAGCTCATGCTATAAACAAAAAAATAGTAGAAGACTGAAGTGTCCAAAGGCTAAAACAAATGCAAATTAATATTTTCAGATTGTTCGGCATGATAGGACAATGGAGCAAATAGTTTTTCCTGTCCCCAATATATGTGAATACCTTACACGAGAATCCAAGTGCCGTGTGTTCAATACAACTGAAAGGGATGAACAAGGAAGTAAAGTGAATGACTTTTTCCAGCAAACAGAAGATCTCTACAATGAAATGAAGTGGCAGAAGAAAATCAGGAGTAAGTACAGTAAACCAAAATGGTTAGTTTTGAGTGTAACGGTAGATAAATTGGTACTTTGGAACACATAACAGCATTCATTCAAATCGGTTTTTAATTTCTTCCCATCTGATGTTACTGAAGTCACTTATAGGCTTAAACACGTAAGCTCAGTCTACACCTGGGTGAGAGCTGAGACACCTGTGGCTTAATAAAAACAGAAGACTAATTAGATCATCTTTTAGTGCTTATCCTATAGTTTTATAAATATTATGAAATGCAAGGTTGCAGCTGTCTATTTCAGCTGCTGGACAGCTGAGCTTTGCAGTCCTTGAATAGGTTCTGACTGGCCTTAACAATCAGTGAACAGGATGGAAAGACATCAACACCAGCGCTCTCATCCTCTGTTGTCTTATGATCTTACGATGGAGTAGATTGTTTAATGTTTTCTTGAAAGTCATCTTTTCTTTCAACATATCTTTACCTTGCCAAATCAGACTAAAAAATCTGTGACACTTATATTCCAGTAAGGCAGTGTTATCATTTTACAGTTAAAAATTAGTATGATATAGTTCCCATTACTTGTATCTGAAGGGTCAAGTCTTTGGAAATACTGAGTTTTCAAACTTAAAAATTTTAAAGTTTACACTAAGTTTTGGTTTATTTTCCCGGATACAACGAGTTTTAACAAAATATAGTAGGGAGACACTCTTGATTAGGTCTTTTTTATCCTTAGGGGAAGTTTTCCAGGCAAGCAGGCCTGTGTTCTCAGCACCTCTATTCAACAGTGCTTCTAGTTTCCTAGGAACTTTAATGAGCATGGTTTATGAATTTGAATGGAGCTTGAGATGTACTGTCTTTGGATATAAGATTATGGCACGTATTGTTAGACTTTCTTATCAGAATATTTGAAAAAATAAAGAAATTACTTTCCCTTGGCATTTTGCCATGAAGAACCTTTTAGAATTCAGAGAAATTTCTGAGTGTCCAGAATACTTATATAAAGGCTTAACAGTTTTATTTGGGACATTTGAAAAGTTCACATTTTATCCTTGAAAAAGGAAGTTGAATAAGAAACTAGTGTTTGTGTGGTTTGTTCTTTTTTGGATAAATATCTTATCATTTACTAGAAAACAAATCTTAAAATAATTTCCAGGGTACATCTCACATTGAAAATTTGGAAGCAACTTACAGGGAGGTTATAGATAGAAACTAAATCATTAGATGGGTATACTACAAATATATGCATCAACATCTAATTTTGTCTTAATATTCTTTTTAAATTTATTTTTTCCTGCCTTTTTTAAAAAAAGATTTTATTTATTTATTTGACAGAGAGCTAGAGAGAGAGCACAAGTAGACAGAGCAGCAGGCAGAAGGAGCCGCGTGCTCCCTGCTCAGCAGGGCGCCTGATGCGGGGCTCGATCCCACAACCCCAGGATCACGACCCAAGCTGAAGGCAGCCACTTAACTGCCTGAGCAAACCACACACCCCAATATTCTGCTTTTTAAAAAGAAGACTCCTGATTCAAAAATGATGGAGATGCAGATGTTTACAATGTAACATACATTAGTCAACTAAATGCCATGGCAGATTACAGGCTATTCCAGTATTGGAATGCTTCATTCTAAGAGAGGGGAAAAACATACTGAAGAGAAGTGCAGTTTAGAATTAAGCAGAAGATCCCAGATTGGAATTTACAGAAACTAATTTAAGAAGTTTACTTGAAAGTTGTAGTGCCTTTCTCCCTCAAGCAACTCCAATATTTTAGATTTGATGTTTAGATATTAAGAGTTAAAACTGGATGAAACCTGGAGAAGTCATGTAGTCAAATTTGTATCCACTGCCTATCTGTTCAGTTAGAAGAGGTAGAAAGAGCTGATATTGGGTTAGGGTCAACTATGTTCAGTTGATGAATTTATTAATTCACTTCTGAAGATAGATATGGAGGCTCTTTTCTGAAAATATTTGGTAAAGACTCTCCTACTTATTAGTACTTCCTATTGTGTCTTTCACACTTTTTTCTGCTGTTCTAAACCCAAGTGCTTAGGAAGCATTATGATTTAAAACTTACATATCATAAATCACTAGTTCCTAGTAAGCAGTTCTAGGCCATGCTGTTAAGTTTCAGAATTTCAGGTAACTGTGACCGGGTCGTAGGGATTTTCACCAGACATGTATCTGGCTTGGGTTTCTTATTTGACTGTAAAACATGGGGGTGGGACCAATTTATCAATATTACTCAGTTATAAAGTGATACATACTATTCCATGAAGAGGGGACCCAGGAAGCCACTGACGTCTTTCTCCTAATCTGCTCTAGGGTTGTATTAGAGAGATTTATTACAGAATCACTTTTTCTGACCATGTTTAGCAATTACAAAATTACTCACCCTTTTACCACGGCTTAGGTATAAGTTGGATGAGCAATATAAAAGTAATCAAATAGAAAATTCCCTTGTGGTGTTGATTATAAACTTTCTTGTGTAAGTCATTTTGAATGTTTGTTTAAATAACACTTTCATACTACCTTGCCAAAACACATTTGGTAATATGTTATTTCAGTAGGATTCATGTGTTGGAACCAAAATTAATTATTCTATTTTGTCCCACCGTACTCTTTGCTTACTAGATAACCCTGCCCTGTTCTGGTTCTCGAGGCACATATCCCTCTGGGGGAGCATTTCCTTCAACTTGGCTGTGTTCATCAATTTAGCTGTTGCTCTCTTCTATCCATTTGGGGATGATGGAGATGAAGGCAAGTGCTTGTCTTTCTTTAAATGATAAATATGTTAAAGTTCTAAAAATCATACTCTTGATGATACTTTCCTTAGCTGTTTAGAGCTTCAAAATAATAATAATGTAATTCTTGTTAATTTTTTCCGTATTCACCGAAGGTAGAGAAAGACGATAAGAAGATGAGGCAGAAAACTATAGTCAGTAGAAATGTTAGTATTCAAAAAGCTCATATGCAAACAATGAACACTGTTACGCTGAAAATAAAGAAATAAAAAAAAAAGAAAAAAAAGCTCATATGCAGAAGAGCTCTTAGAACTATGCTATACTGGCAAGCAAGGCAATGAAAAAGAATTATTTCTACCCGATTAATGTGACTGAAAGCATTTTAAATATGGTACCTCGATTATATGGGGGAAATGAGTGTGAAAATATTTATTGTGATTACCTTAAGTAGTGGAGTTTATATTTTACCCTCTTCCTTACTTTCTGTCTTGTCTAAGGTTTCTATACTGAGTACATGCGGAATCTGAGAAACATTTTTTTGAATGTACAGCATAGGACAGATATGATCATAGAGAACATCCCAGATCTCAGATTAGAAGGGTAACTCTTGTTTCCAATCTAGGATGTCTCTACATAGATAATTGACTAAAATTAATATTATTAAACTAACAATAAATGAAGTTTTACAAAAGCAAAGACAAGAGAAATTATCCCGTCTTAGGTGAAACGGGACATAGAGGTGAAATACGCTAACGGGTGGAACCGTGGGAATTAAGTTTTGTTTAAATCTGGCAAAGTACATGGGAAAATACGTTACAGCCTTGGGATAGAGTCGGGAAAGTAGCTTCGAAATGTGTGTGGAAAGAAGGGCTTGAAGGAAAAGATGAGAGACAACAGCAAACACGAACCACAAATTGCTTTCATATCTCACCTGTAGGACTGTTGTAAGAATTTAATGAGATGCTACATAGGTAAGGCATTTAGAATAGTGTCTGGTAAGCATTCTGTGAAGCTTAGTTACTGTTGATGTCATTGTCATTACAAGGTCAATACAGATGGTACAGAGGGAAGCCCAGTGAAAGTGATGGTAAAGTGATGGTATGACGAGAACAACACGTGTTTAAGCCTATTTCAGATGGATTGGAGGGGAGCATGAAGGGAAGTGAGAGTCCAGGAGTAATTTGCTATTTCAAAGCTCCATGACAGATACTAGATATCAAAGTCCTAACCTTTAGCTGTAATTCGGTGGTGTGAGATATATATATATATATGGATTGGATCTTTCCAAAGGCATGCAAGTGCTGAAAGAAGAATATTTGGCAGTGGAGCAGCTGTGTAATGAGTGAAATGGCAAATGAAAACAGAGCAAGTATTTGGCCATCCATTGTGGGAAGTTGCAAATACAGCAGGAAGTGGAAACAACTTTCTTTTCACTGTGTTTAGTCTTATTTAGTGATGATAACCCTCTTGGCATAGAGGAATGTAACTCTTGTAAGGAGAGAAGTCCAAACATGAAATGATAAATTGGTATCATCTGCACACAGAATGTGGAGAGTAAATTGCAGAGTCCCAGTTAATAGAAGCATAAAGTCTTAGATATGGAAGCAATTTTCGAGATCATCTAATATCAAATCCTCATTTGACAGATAAAAAGATGGAATCCCAGAGATGCTAAAAAAAAAATATGGTAGATCTTAGAATAGAAGGTTAACTCTTTTGTTTCCTAACAAGATCTTTTCTACATAGATAATTGAGTTGGAAGCATAGAGATAACCAGAAGAGAACAAATCTTCATACAGAGCATATTTTTTATGAGTTCCATCCCATGATAACCCTTACCTGACCACAAGAGCCAATGTACGTAGCCTCTGCTGCCACCTATTGTACGTGAACTATAATGGTAATGGGCAGTGCCACCCCTCTAGACATCTGCTTTTTACTCATTCAGGAGAAAGTAAAACACCATATACATTTTTTATAGTTGCCTAGTAACAGTTACAATAGTAATATTGATAATAATAATAGCAGCTGATGTTGTTTACCACTTAGATTGGGTCAGACAGAATGCTAAGCACTTCCCATGCATAATTTCACTTACTTTTCCTGACAGTTCTGTAAAGTAAAAACTTCATCTTTATGGATGAAGATCTGAGGCTTTGGAAGATTTGCCCAATAATTCAGGAGTAGAGTCCATAAATATGTATTTTTTTAACAAGCTTCTGAGGTATTGCTGATGCAGCGGGTCGTTGAGCAAGCACTTGAAACCACACGTCGTAGAATTTGCAGTAAGGCTCCAAGAGAAGAGAGCAAGAGGACTAACCAAACAAGACCGAAAAACAAGACGTCTCATCGTCAGGTGAAGATGCAGACTTTACTCTTCAAAAAGGACTGGGTAAAAGTTAACAGTAGTAACCAAAGTGTAGGCTCAATCTTTGGCATCTGCGTTGGTTGGGGAGCACTGGCACGGAGAGAGACGAGAAGGCGTGAGCAGCCATTTTGGCAATATGGACTCCCAAAGTCACATTTGGGGAATCTAATTGCAGTTCCGGGTAAGTTGTTTAATGATAGCTCTAGGAATACAGTTAAAATTTTGGTCAGGATTAGCTCAGTCTCTAACCTTCAGCTGTATACTACGAATAGCTGGGAAGACTGAGAAAACAAAGTCAAAACTGAGAAGCATATGTGGACATCGGAACCGTCTGGAGAAGGGAAATCCTGTGCTGGATATGTAAGTTCTCAAATGCTGGAGTTTGTCAAACAGAGTTTGGATGACTACTTGCCAGGAGCACTTCGAGCTGATTTAAAGGTGGATTACTTGAGCATTAACATTCCTTCCAAAAAGTACTAAAAAATGATGGAGACATGTCAAAGAACACAAGATCCAACTTGAAAGGCCTCCCAGTGTCCACATCTGCAGACATTTTCAGAGAAAAAAAAAGTGTTGACAATAATACAAAGTAACCCGTAGACTAAAATAAGAATCCAGGAGTCCATATGGATTGTGAGAAGAGAAACCTCCTCCTTCAATAGTATTTTAATTAATAAATGTAGAAGGAGTGATAGAAATAGAATAGCACCATTTGGCCAGCAGCACTGTAGTAAGAATCATCAGTGGATGCTAAAATTAATAGGTGAATATTAGAGGAAAAAGAATAATGAGAAACAGGATATTGGCATAGTCTCAAAGTATTTCAACCAACGTACTTACTAATTACAGGAGGAAAAACAGTAATATGGAGAAATCACTCAAAGCGATCAACGTTAATGTCACCAGTAATGAGACACAACAACACTGAGCGTCTCTTAATACAATGCACTGACAAGGGCATGGCAGTTTGTGCCAAAACCACATAAACCGAAGAAACTTTAGACAAACACAAAATGAAAGACATTCTTCAAAATAATTGGTCAATAATTGTGAAGTGTATGAAGAGAAAGATAGAGGAATGGTTCAAGCTAAAAGAGACTAGAGACATGACAACTGATGACACTACGTGACCTTAGTCCAAGATAAGGATTTTTTTTTAATTTTTAAAAAATTTTTATTTATTTATTTGACAGAGAGAGAGATCACAAGTAGGCAGAGAGAGAGGAGGAAGCAGGCTCCCTGCTGAGCAGAGAGCCCAATGCAGGGCTTGATCCAAGGACCCTGTGATTATGACCTGAGCCGAAGGCAGAGGCTTTAACCCACTGAGCCGCCCAGGTGCCCCCAAGATAAGGATATTAATTGGGCAATTGATGAACTTTGTATAAGGCCTATAGATTAGATAAAAGTGATATATTATAATAAAACACATAGGAACAAACTTAACCAAAGTGGTGAAAGATGTGCATTCTGAAAGGTATAAACTACTGATGAAAGAAATTGAAGATAACACAAACAAATGGAAAAAAATTCCATGCTCATGGACTGAAAGAACAAACATTGTTTAAAACAACCATACTGGGGCACCTGGGTGGCTCAGTGGGTTGAGCCTCTGCCTTCGCTCGGGTCATGATCTCAGGGTCCTGGGATCGAGCCCCGCTTCGGGCTTTCTGCTTGACAGGGAGCCTTCTTCCTCCTCTCTCTCTCTCTCTCTCTCTCTCTGCCTGCCTCTCTGCCTACTTGTGATCTCTGTCTGTCAAATGAATAAATAAAATCTTAAAAAAATAAAATAACCATACTACCCAAAGCAATTTACAGATTTAAAGCAATCCCTATCAAAATACCAACACTGTGTTTCACAGAACTAGAACAAATAATCCTAAAATGTGTATGGGATCACAAAGACCCTGAAGAGACAAAACAGTTTTGAGAAAAAAAGTCCAAAGCTGGAGGTGTCCCCAGATTTCAAGTTATACTACAAAGCTGTAAAATCAAAACAGTATGGTAGTGCCACACAGAAAGGACACATAGATCAATGGAACAGAATAGAGAGCCGAGAAATAAACCCACACTTACATGGTCAATTAATCTATGACAAAGGAGGCAAGAATATGCAGTAGAAAAAAGACAATCTCTTTGACAAATGGTACATGCAAAAGAATGAAACTGGACCACTTTCTTACACCATACGCAAAAATAAATTCAAAATGGATTAAAGATCTAAATGTGAGACGTGAAACCATAACACTCCTAGAAGAAAACATAGGCAATAATTCCTTTGACATGGGCCATAGAAACATTTTTCCAGATATGTCTCCTCAGGCATGGAAAACAAAAGCAAAATTAAGCTATTGAGGCTACTCCAAAATAAAAAGGTTTTTCATAGCAAAAGGAAACCATCAACAAAATAAAAAGGCAACATACTGAATGGGAGAAGATATTTGCAAATGATACATCCAATAAGGGATTAATATCCAAAATACAGAAAGATCTCAAAATATATTGATTTATATATCAAAATATACAAATAACACCAAAAATGCAGTTAAAAAATGGACAGAGGATGTGCATATACATTTTTCCAAAGAAGACATCCAGGTGGCCAACAGACACATGAAAAGATGTTCAACATCCCTCATCATCAGGGAAATGCAAATTAATACTGCAATGAGATATCACCTCACACCTGTCAGAATGGCTAACTCAAAACAAGAAATAGCAAATGTTGGCAAGGATGCGGAGAAAAAGGAAGCCTTGTGCACTGTTGGTGGGAATGAAATTGGTGCAGCTGCTGTGAGAAATAGTATGGACGTTCCTCAAAAAATTAATTACAAGAAGACATAGTAATTCAACTACCGAGTGTTTATCCTGAGAAAATGAATGCACTAATTTGAAGAGATACATGCATCCCTCTGTTTATTGCAGCACTTTTTATAATAGCCAAGATATGTGGAATTTAATAAACAAAATAAGTGAACACACAAAGAAAAAAAGAGGCAAACAAAAAGACAGACTCTTTTTTTTTAGATTTATTTATTTATTTTAGAGAGAGAGCGCAAGTGGAGAATGGGGTGGGGGCAGAGGGAAAGAGAGAGAGAGAATTTCAAGCAGCGTAGGCACTGAGCAGGGAGCTCAAAGAAGGGCTGATCTCCCCACCCTGAAATCATGACCTGAGCCAAAATCAGGAGTTGGACACTTAGTCAACTGAGACCCCCAGGCACTCCCCACTAGAAACAGACTCTTAAATTAACAAACAGATGGTTGCCAGAGGGGAGGTGGGTGTGGTGGTGAGTGAAATAGATCAAGGAGATTCAGATAAGTATACTTATCTTGATGACTCGGAGTAATGCACAAAATTGTTGAATTATTACATTGTTCACCTGAAACTAATATAACATTGCATGTTAATTTTACTTCAATTTTTATTTATTTTATTTTTTTATTTAACACACACACCGAGAGAGAGAGAGAGAGAGAGAGAGAGAGAGAGAGATCACAAGTAGGCAGAGCAGCGGGCAGAGGGAAAGGGGGGAAGCAGGCTCCCTGCTAAGCAGAGAGCAGGATGCAGGGCTCGATCCCAGGACCCTGATATATGACCTGAGCCTAAGGCAAAGGCTCAACCTACTGAGCCACCCAGGCACCCCTTACTTCAATTTTTAAAAAGAGAAGATAAAAACAGTGTATCATATTACTTTCTTGATATAGATCATGGTAATGTGGTTATGTAAGGTGAAATCCAGGTGAGGGGTATATAGTAATTTTGCATTTTATCTGCCACTCTTACATAAATCTGAAAGTGTTTTGAAATGAAAAATTAAAAAAGAAAAAATAAACAAATATGAGGATTCTGTCCAACCTTAAAATTCCTGGATTCTGGGTATGAGGTTAATCACGAAATCACCTGGGAAATCCTGGGCCAAAAAACAAAAAAGACCTTTGATCAAAGTGAGCCACTTTCCCCTACCCCAGACCTGCTCCAGGCTGGTCTAGAGTCCCTGTGTTCTCTGTGAGGACAGGGGTTTGGCAGAGGCTGTGGGCTGTGTAAGCTTTCTCCACGTATGCTTTCCAGCCTGATCACATATAAGCTGGGAATGACTTAGATCTGGTTCACTGTTGTGTTGTAATGTTAACTGAGAGAGCATTATCTCCCTTCCACCGGAGTGGTGATGTTGAATAATCAAAAGGAGATACTTAGGGGGAAGGTGACTCTCAGGGGATCAGCTTATAGTGCACTCCCTCCCTGATTCCTTCTGTAGATAATCCCCTTTCATGGCCAGGCTTTGAAGAGCTCAGTTTCTTTCATTCATTCATTCATTCATTCATTCATTCTTCATTGGTGGAGGGAAACACTAAGCAGTTGTTTTTATTCATTCAGCTATAAAGACTACAGCAAGTTTTTTATTCATAACACCTTAGGGTAATGCTAATAAATGTGGTTGAGAATCAGAATAGGATTCAGGAACAAGGGAGAACAAGAACAACAAACCTCTTCAAACACTGAAACAAAGAAATACTTTTTCTCCTTTAATTAAGTGCAGCTTTCCCATAGATATCCCTAGCCTGGTTTGCAGTCTGAGGTGATGGGAAACGAGGCTTTGTAGGGTAAGCTATGGTGCTAACCAGGAGACTGAAACCCTGATCAGAGTCAGTCTTAGGCATGTTCCGGGACCAGAGGCAGATTCTCAAACATTTCCCAGTGTTCCCTCTTTTTCACCAATCGAATTTACCCTTCCCTGCCCAATTCAGTGCAGTGAGAATCCCCTTACCGCCTTTTCTGGATACACTGTCACGTAGAGGGAAACTGACAGGAACGTGTGGCTTCTGCTTAGGCTGGAAAGGCAACTGGACTAGCTCCGATCCATCTTCTCCAGGGAGCCTGAATGGTAGGGAGGCGCCGAGGAAGGCCCCTTCGGGCAACTGAAAAGCCTAGTGCACCCAGAAGGGCACTGCTGACTCTTGGGAAATGGAGGACATCTCAGCCTGAGGCTGTGAACGCTTGAGGGCAGTTGCAGGTCACCTCTCCTTTATCCCACACAATTCAACATGGTAACTGGCCTTTAGAGAACTCATAGTTAGAGGTGGTAATGAAAAGAAGTTTACACATACCACTTTTTAGGCCATTCTAAGTATTTCTGGCTTCATCTCTCCTCATTTCCTCTTTACATTTTTGGAGGGGAAGCCATTTTTTCCCTTGGCCTTTCCCAATGATATCAATTGATTCTGAGTGGTCACTTCCACCTGGAATCACAGGCCTCCGATGCCAGGTTTCCCATGGTGAGCTCAGTTTGGATTTATTCAGAAATGCGGAGCTTATTTGTGGCTATAGGTTTTGGTTTGTTTGATTGGTTTATTTATTTAACATATGCTTCTCTAAAAAGGAAACTTGTATCCAAAGTGGAGGAATGAGGTGTTGCTGGTGTGGGCTGAGGTAGCGGCTGTTGATGCTAGAGAACATCCCAGATGTCCATTCAGAAGTTGAACATTGGCCATGCCAACTGTCCCTTTCAAAAGAAGACAGTAGAGAAACTGCTGCTATGTGAATTTCTTATTTCCAGATAACATATGACTTTTTTTTTTAATCACATTCAAATTTAGAGGGCAGTTCTTTTTTTTTTTTTCCCCTCAAATGCTTTGTGTTAAAGAAAGTTAAGCTCTTCAAGGTGATTTTAATTCATTTGACTGAATAACAACCATTGATGAAGTGTGGCTATGTTCCAGGCACTGTACTAGGCCCTAGAGACACAGAAGTTGATAAAGATGTCCTGTCTTCAAGGAGATCATGATCTAGTTCAGGGATGAAGAAATGCTTAAGGCACAATAGTAAAGAGCACCCATGGATTTATGGATGGGTGTCCACTTTAGCTGGATTGAGATGGGGGAAAGAGGGAAGACTTGTGAGGTTATGTGGGAGGCAGAGAAATGGAGAGGGACTGGAGGTAAGAAGCAGCATGTTCTGTACAGTGAACTGTACAGAAGGCATGTGAGGCAGACAGGAGAGTTCCAATACGTGGCTTGAACTGAGGTCTCCAAATTGGCTGTTTAAATTTTCTTCCATAAAGGACAAACTTCATACTTTATAAGACTTGAAAATATATAGAGTGAATTCTAGAAGATTTTTCCATTATTAAAGTAACAATGGTTATTATAGAAAATTGATACAAATAGGGAGTATTAAGGAGAGTCTCCTCTCCTACATTTAGTGGGTGAAAACTGGATTTAACAATCTGTACAGTCTTCTCTAGAGTTTGTCAGAGTTTTCAATTTAGTATTTTTTTGGATTAAATCCTCGGCTAAAAACTAATGTGACCATTCTAACAGAATGTGACAATTGGCAGTATTGTCAATAGCCATTTTAAATAACTTTTAAGTTTATTGATTTCACAAATACATATTTAGTGTTAAACTGTGTGCAAGGCACAACATTAGATGATCATTGAGTTCTGTCTACAAAGGGATCAAATGCCCAGTTTTAAGTACATGGTTATAATTTCTTGTTTAATCAAGAGGAAATCTTGGCAAGACAGATATTGCCAAGGAAAAAATAGTCATGATGTGGTTAGTTATCAGGCATGAATAATAATGAATAGTGTAACTCTCACTGTCAATGCTAGGACTTTTAAAATAAGGATGTCACGCCAAGACACTGCTTATGAATTATACTAATGACTCGCTAAAAGTCATTAAATGTGCATAGATGTTGGAAGTTTTAGTAAAGTTAAGAATAAAACTCCACAAAGAGACTATGGACTCTGAAAAACAACCTGAGGGTTTTGAAGGGTCGGGGGTGGGAGGTTGGGGGAACAGGTGGTGGGTAATAGGGAGGGCACGTATTGCATGGAGCACTGGGTGTTGTGCAAAAACAATGAATACTGTTACACTGAAAAAAATAAATAAATAAAAAAGAAAAAAAAAGAATAAAACTCCACAACTTGGCAAATTCGTAACTGGAGACGTAGTTACTTACTCAAAATGAGCTCACAGATTATGTTTTTGCTTATTCATTTCATCAGTAAATATTTACTTTTTGCTCTATGCCACCACGTACCATGATAGCCCCAGAGATGATCTTAACTCTTCCAAAGCTTACGTTCTGATGTCATCCAAATAAGCATGAGAGAAAGTTGAAGATCTTATTCTCTCCATGGCTCTTGGAGATCTGTGAAATCAGGGCAGTTGGTGGTCAGACTGTTTCGGTAGACACAAAGTGCTTCTAAACCAAATTATAATAAACGTGAGTTGGGCACCCATTTTGTTAGCATTGCCAGAGGATAGGAGTTAGGTAATTTCCAGAGAAATGTACCCCTTTTCCTTCCCCATCTCCAAAGTCATCTTATTGGATCATAAATTTGGTGAAGGGGTGGGACGCCTAGGTGGCTCAGTTGGGTAAGCATCTGATTTCAGCTCAGGTCATGATCTCAGGGTTCTGGAATCGAGCCCCTGCATCAGCTCCCAACTGACTGGGAAGTCGGCTTGTCCCACTCCCTCTGCCCTACCCACCCCCCCAGCTCATGTGCACAATCTCTCTTGTAAATGAATGAATGAATGAATGAATGAATAGATAGATTAATTAATTAATTAATTAATTTGGTGAAGGGGTTAGATCAGATCTCTCTTCCCAACCATCCTTCATCACTCTTTGCTTGAGACAACGTGATGAGGACAAACATTGCGAAAATAAACCTGTCTAAGCTAATGCTCTTTGCTTCCTGACTTGTTTTGTTTTTTAATGTCTGACAGGCTTTTCCTACCTACTTTTGATCTGTTAGCATTCACTATGAGCTAAAGGCTTACACAGAATTCAGTTAAGGAATTCATATAATCTCAGGGTTTCACTGATAATACAGAGACTCTATACACCAAAGCACATGTGGTGTTTTGCATGAAGAAGTGAATTTTATAAATAATAAAAACTGGCCAAAAGAAATAGCTAGTGGAAAATCTCCATTTTGTTGTTTCCCCTGTGACTTCATTAGCCAATAGGCATGTGTTTCAGGTCCTATAGCTGATCTAATCAGCCCAGGAATGCGGCCCCTTACCTTACTTCTTCTGCAAATACAGCACCACATGACCTTCAACAGGGGAGTCTTTGAATCTACATAGTCAGTGCAAACATCAGTGAATTATACTTTGTTTTTTAAAAAAAGGGAGATATATTTTTAAACTTCTTTTGGACAACAAACTGAGGGTTTCAGAGGAGGGAACACTGGAGTAATGGGTGAGCCTGGTGATGAGTGTTAACGGGGGCACAGATTGCATGGACCACTGGGTGTTATATCTAAACAATGAATCATGTAACTCTGCATCAAAAACTAATGATGTACTGTATGGTGAATAACATAACATAAAAATTTCAATTTCGGTCAATTTCTAAAGAAATTTTGATGCAGTTGGGTTCGTTTTTTGAATATTTGGAGCTTTTGTTTTCTGATAACTTGTTTTATTTTCTGATGATTTAAAAGCTCAACATTTTTTTAGAGCTTGAGTTGGCTTTCCAGTACACACACTCATACATATATATACATACATCATATACATTTATACACATGTATATTTTAACAGGTAAAGCTTGTGTCTATTTTATTAAAGACTGGATATTTTACATTCTGAATTCTTTAGAAGAATCTGCAAGATAGAAACTTTATAACAATAGAACAAGACGAGGTATGAGTTCAGTGACAAAACCCTTAGTTTCACATGATTTAACTGTACATTTTACACTCATTAACCATAAGTTTTGAATTAAAGTTCCCAAGTGAGATACATCTAACAGAAGTATTTAACATACAACTCTCATAGGAGAGAAAGATGAACAATTCTCAGAGCCACTTTAACTAGTGAGTATTTAAACATCCTGAAAATAATCACAAACTTTCTGGAAATGCAATAATGAGTAATGTGTTCAGAGACATTTCCTCTAAATATACAGTGTGTAGAGTGGGTTGTTATGAAATTCAGTGTCTTATGGCTGGACTTGCTGTTATATAAAGTAGAGTGGCAAAGATTTTAACATTTTCTACTTTTGTTCTTGGTAAAAATAAACTTCTTCCACATTTTACAGGTACACTTTCTCCATTGTTCTCCGTTCTTCTTTGGATAGCCGTTGCTGTCTGCACATCTATGCTGTTTTTCTTCTCCAAGCCTGTGGGTATTCGGCCATTTCTTGTGTCAATAATGCTCAGGTCGATATATACAATAGGTCTTGGGCCTACGTTAATACTTCTTGGTGCAGCTAATGTAAGTATTTTATTTAGCTTTGTCCTTTTGTAAATTATTTGAAAAAGTATACTAACTATAGAAATGTAGCTCTATATTTTAATTAGCATATACATAGTAAATTCTTATTCATTGTGAATTCAAATTAATGAGAGTTTGATTTGTATGTTTGTAATTTTGAGAGAGAAGGAAAAAATGACAAGTAAAAATTTTGATATATTTAAAAAGGTGACATTTGGGGCATGACCCAGTTCTGCAATCAACTTAATCCAATCCAATTTTAATGCCTTCTGAATCCTATGCCCAAAGATACTGACAAAAATGACTCCAAGCCACTGTGAACATCCTAAAGTGACTTCTAAATCACCCAAGAAAGATTAAATTATAGCCAGTAGAATTTTGAGTATCTTTTATAAAAGTGAGTACCTTTTATAAAATGACCAAAGAAAACGGATTGCTACATGAGAAAATGTGAAATTTGGCTCTTTTTATGTGAACAAAACACCTAAACTTGTGAAAGGCATAGATGAGATTAATATTTTCTTCACTAAATTTTAAAATATTAGAACAAGGGAGCATATTTCAAAACCTCAATTAGGTAAGCTAAGAATAAGTAATTAGAGCACTATTCCAAATAGCAATAATGTACCCAAGAGATACAATTTTAAAGGGACTAGACAGCTTTCTACATGGCATATTCATAAAGGGATATTAAAAGAAGGTTAAATCATCAGGTTAATGAAAGAAAAAATGTCCTGGCAGCAAATAAATATTGTTAATATGTCTGCTGAATCCCTAAAGCACTGTCTATACCTTGTATGGGGTTTCTAACATAGTGTCCTTTGTTCTGGTATCTGCATATAGGCCTTATCTTCCCTACTACATTATACAGTTTTAGGATAATGATTGATCATTTAGTGTCTTGGAATGTCTTTGGTATCCAACAGAGTTTTCTTTAATAAATTAGCTAATGTGTGAGTGAAAGAATGAGTGAAAAATTATCTTTGTATTCTTACACATTTATAGTGCCTTATTCATAAAATACGTGGCAAGTATTTATTGAACATGAATAAATGAAATAGCCAGCCAAACTTTTGAGAATTATAAAGCTGATCTAGAATGACCAAGTCTGTGTTTCTCACTACTATTATATTATACTTCTTTGAAAAGTTGACATGATATAAATGACAACTCCCAGTTAACTAGAACATTCACGTAACCACATTACCAGTTATCTTCAATCGCTGTTAATAAAGGGAAGTGTACTATACATGCAAAGAGGTCTATCACTAAAGAATTCTGTCAAGTACCAAATGTAGGATTCTTAAGTTTCTTGAGGGCAGAAGTTGTCACGTCCATAGATAAAATCCTGCCCTCTTCATTCCCTCACTCTCAACTCCATTTTTCTCCCACTTAATCCCTAGCATTTAAACATTCATAAATTCTTTATATGAACTAAACTTGAACTTTCAATGTTTTGGAAACCAAGTTAACTGAGGAATCTTCATGTATTTATCTAAATTTTTCTAGCCCTATTAAAAAACTTGAGTTAGGTAAGTCCAGCTTATTATTAAAAAATACATTGAATATTGAGCCAGATTATGTGAGGAAGAAAATATTATTCATAAACTGGCAGCTGGTCCTCAATAAGATATTAGTTTGAGAGAGAAATCCCAAGTTTAATAAGTTGAAATAATAGCTAGACACTGAAAAAAAAAATTAAGTTAAATTTAAAAAAAAATTAAAAAATTGAAAAAAGAAATAATAGGTAGATAGTGTTGGCCCAGAAATAACAAGCATTTATTCGGCCTTTGTTATCTGATAGACATTGAAAATACCAAGAAGTAGAGGATGTGGTTCTTGCTATACAGAACATTTAAGAATATATAAAGAGATAAGGAAAAATATTTCAATGTCTATTGGGGAAACCAAAAACATTTGGAGTTATTTCTCCTTTCCCCCTTAGGGAACAGGATAAAAAATAATCTCTGCCTGGTTTGGTGAGAATAGTTCCACTGTAGGAAATGGCAATTCATGTAAGAGGCAAGTTTTATACTTGAGAAGAATTATACATTGAAATGTATCTTTCTTATTAACTGTATGAATCTGTGGGTACCCTCATACCTCTCACAGCATAAAAAATCCATTTGCACAGCCCTTTGAAATGGTACATTACAATTTGCCAATTCAGGGCATTTTGACAAAGAAAATAATCACCTTTAATTTGGAACAAACAAATTGGATAGAGTAATTGTGAGTTTGATAATATAGATGTGGATAATTTCTGTCTATAGTTTTGATATTGTACAGATTAATGAAATATCTTAACAAATAATTATCTACCTTAACTTTTGTCATAACAAGCTTATTACAAAACTGTCTGTGGCTTACCATTTCCTCGGAAGGGCAAGGAAAAAGTGAAAAGAAAACATAGATCAGTCACTTTTTGTAACTTAGGATTTAATATATTTATTAATTTATACTTAAAAGTTTGCATTGTGTGACAGGTAAAGCCATAGGTGCTAAAATTGTAGGTATAAGAAGCAGGAAAAACAAAAGAAAATATCTACCTGACGATTAAGGCTTAAGGAGAATCCGAATTCTAGATCATAGGCAAATGGAGCCTCTGAGTTTCATTTTTCTCATCAGTGAAATGAAGATGTTAAAGCCTAGTCTGCACTCACATCTGTTGAGAAGATTGTTTGAGAGGATCAGTGTGAAGGTTTAGAGCAGAGCAATAGCAGTGATGATAGGATAGCAATGAAGGCTACTGTTCCTCAGACGCCTAATACGTGAAGTACTATTTAATTGTGAAACATCGGTATCACAATCAGAAAAGGATTTTTATTTTGGTTCACAGAGAGTTATTTGTTTCTGGACTCAGTGTCTTTTGTAATGTCAGAAAGCTGCTTTTCTGTAAAAGGAATCAAGTGGAAGGAAAAAGCTCAATCTGTGTTCTGAGCATTTAGTATTAGCAGTTTCTGTTTATTATGATGGCTAATTTTTGTCATCTTCACTCATTTCTAAAAATCAAAGTTTTGTTTAGATTGCAACTAATTTCTCCATCTTGTCACAAGGGTATCTCGGTGTTTGAGATGTTTCAAAAATTCAGATGTTTTTCTCTGTTTAAAGCATATCTTAAAACCTAGTATAGTTTTCTCACCATCTCCATTGCAATGGAAATTAAACTATTTTGGCAAACACAAACACCCCTTTTTATAAACTTTAGATCACTTAGTATTTCTATATCGCTAGTAATGATAATATTCCCAGTCTCGTGGACACTTGATGATCTGTTTAACCATTAATTTTTAAAAAAAAAAAGATTTTATTTATTTATTTGATAGAGAGAGATCACAAGTAGATAGAGAGGTAGGCAGAGAGAGAGAGAGGGAAGCAGGCTCCCTGCCGAGCAGAGAGCCCGATGCGGGACTCGATCCCAGGAAGATCATGACCTGAGCCGAAGGCAGCGGCTTAACCCACTGACCCACCCAGGTGCCCCTAACCATAATTTTTATTGTTTAGATATTTAGATATTTTTCATAGTAAGTAATGCAGTAAATACCTGTGGGAGATCTTTTAATATCTTCTAAACATTTCTTATGTACAATGTTTTTTCTTTGTGGTAGTGCCTACAAATGTATAATTTATTTAATGGCATTTGTAAATTATTTGCCTTTCTTAAAGCTATTTGTAGTGTGGAAGTGTTTCCTTATGCTAAAAGTTGGTCTCACCATTTTGCAGAGAGAGGCAAGTGGAGTTTAGCAGATAGTTGTCTATTAGCAATAAGCTACCATGTTCACATTAAATAGTGCCATGCCCTTAGTTACTTCCCTTCAGGTAGTTCCCTGGAAGGGCTCATGTTACTGCTAATCTATAAGGTTGAGCCCCACCATATGTTCACTTAACATACACAAATTCAATTATATATTCTGAGACAAAACATTCATTCTCTTTCTCTCTTTTCCCCCCACCTCTCTTTTTCTCTCTCTCTTACACACACATACCCTAATTTTCATATAATATGGTCACTGAATGCTCCTAACTAATTCTAATATTCAGTTGTAGTAGCAGGAGACTGCTTTAGTGCTGGCGAAAAACTAGAAATGCTGAATTTATTAAAAAACAGTATATCTTATACCACCCTTGTTTATTATACTGTTTTGTTGGCAATTTAAAAGATTTCCAGGGTGATGGTGGCCTGAAAATTTTGCCTTATGCTTTGACCATAGAACCTTATCCTGCCTAAGATGTAACACTACTGAAATGGAGATTTTTTTAAATGAAATCCCATAAATTTTAGTAAGGTTGATTTTGATGGCAATACCATAATGTAGTTAATATGTATTTCAATAAATTCACTTTTCCTTTTCAAGAAATAGTCAAGAGTATTTATTTATTTATTTATTTACTTACTTACTTACTGGCTATAGTTCATTCCTGGAAAATAGGTCATGTTGTGCCCATAGGCACAATGTAAGATCAGGATAGAATTCCTGATCAGAACATAGAACCATATGAGATCCCCCCCCCCAAAAAGGAAAAAAAGCGTAACATAAAGGCAGCTATAAATTTCTGTGATCCCATAAAATAGTAAAATTTAAAGGACATCCTATAGAATTCTAGAACTTTGAGACACCTTACAGATTATTCATTTCCAGGCATTTTTTTTTTTCAGTATGTTATATTCGTCACCATACAGTAAGTATGCAAAATCCTATAGAGACAAGAAGGATTTACCAAAGCAATGTGTGGCAGAGCCAATACTGGAACCCTGATGGCCCAATTTCTAGTCCAGTGTCCTTCCATTATACTGCACTGTTAAAAGTCCTGCAAAGACATATCAATAAATTATGAAGTATATATGAAAACAGTACTGTACTGTACAATTAATTTACCCAATTAAAATTAATGAATTTGATTCACTCTACAGTAATTAACAGATGAACATTAATTTTGCTTTTGTTTTCAGAAGATCTACTAGTAAATCATCTTTTTAAAAGGCTGCTGGAGCTAGTAATACATTATATGTTTATAAAAAAATGAAAAAATTATTTAAAAAAAAAGGGTGCTGGAGGGGAGGTGGGCAGGGGCATGGGCTAAATAGGTAATGGGCATTAAGGAAGGCACTTGTGATGAGCACTGGGTGTTAGGTAAGGGATGAATCACTAAATTCCATTCCTGAAACTAATATTGCACTATGTGTTAACTAACTAAAATTTAAGTAAAAAACTTGAAATATAAAAAAATAAATAACTAAACGATTGCCCCAAAAGCTTACATTGATTGTTTCCCCCGGCCATCACGTAATTCACGCCATCCTCAGCAAAACAAAACATATGTGAAGTGCAATTTTGAAGAATAGATGGAAAAAGATAAAAATATTGTGGGCCAGTTATGGTCATTTGTATTGCTATTTGTATGCTGATTCGAGTCTTTTCAACACCAAATCAGAAGGGGCTGGTCTCTCAGCCATCTTGCCCAGTTCCCACGCTCTCCTCTCTGTTTATCACTGCCCACAAGGATCTTGCCATAGAAACAAAGATCGCCTGCATAATGACATTGACAAATGAAGGACTGGTTAGACAACATCAAGTAAGGGCATGAAAAGGGAGAGTAAGTTTTTGTAACGTGTTTATTTCCATAAATATCCCCCACCTTCATGGAATTGCTCTATAAAAACAATTTATACATTTCAAGGTCATGATGCAGAAAAAAAGAGTTCAACTTTTTTTCCTTCCCAAATCAATTATTCTTGAATTTATTTTTTCTTGGTGTGAACACTTCAAAACAAAAGGACAATCTCCTCGTTTCTGATCTCTACAGGAATCGATGATGTCAGTACCAGTATCAACTCCATTCTAGTTTGAGACTTAGTCAAGAGATCAGGGACATACCCATCAACACCAAGCTCTAGATCAAGGTTCAAAGAAAATAAAAACCAACCTATACGTAGAGAAGGCAAACCTTTATTTTTTATGCAAAAATGGCAGAGGCCGTTTTAGGGAGAAATGTGTTCTTCCTTTTGCATTACTTGAGAACTGAAACGTATTGCTTTTTTTTGAGAACTTGAACTCAACATATTACTTTTCCTGAATGTGTAGGACCTATAAATAGTTTTCCTGCATAATTTTTTTATGATTCAATTTAGGGAAATAGAGATCAGTAAACAACATATGAACAATTTGTCATGAGCATATCATCCATCCTTCTGAAAATTTTTTACTTAATTTTTTTACTTAATTTTTTTACTTAATTAAGTATAAATTAAAAATTTTAACTTAATTTTTATAGAACTTCTTATTTCTATTTTGTATTGATGAATATAGTGGGTGAATAAAAGCAAATAAATTTAAATAGTCACTTAAAATAATTCAAAGAGTAAAACACTGAGTATTACTTCACCTAGACATTCTGTATTTTCCCATTTTCGTGGTTGTTTATTATCAAATACCACACTTAATCTGAGCACCTTGTATATATTTCCTGAGCTTTTGAAATGAAGACCTTTTATAATATTAAATTTACTCTTGGTTGCCAATCACAAAGACATTACTATACTGTAACTATGTTAAATAATAACATAAATATGTGATGATGAAACTAAATAGTGAAGTATAACTTTCTGTCTGACATTATTCAAATTATTCACAAGATGATGAAAGAATGGAAAAGACTGATTACTGACAGGATCATTAATTAGCATGGGGAAAATTGAGGAGGTTTGAACTTCCGTGTTGTTGATTTGGTTTGGCTATCTTCACAACATGCAATGTTAACCCATTTCTCATGTATTTATTGATTTGAACTTCAGAAAGCTGAAGGAAATGTTTTTCCAACCTCTCAAATTTCACTTTTGCCCATTATTTAAAATCATTCCATAAGGCAGTTTCTTTTCACATAGGAAAAATCAATGCTGTTGCAAAAGACAACACGTTTTCCCAAAGTTTGCTTTGGACATGTAAAGACAAATATGGTGCCACTAGATAACTTGAAGTACTCGGGAAACACTTTAGAAGAACTGAAATTTGAAATCTGTAATTGTTTCCATGATGACTAAGATGCAAAATTAGTTCTTCAGTTTGTAAATAATGCAGTGACTCTAGAACCAAACATCAGGCACTAAGTTTCTGATAACTGTGTTCTTTGGAAATCATTGCACAAAAATTTTATTTATTTATTTGACAGACAGAGATCACAAGTAGACAGAGAGGCAGGCAGAGAAAGAGAGGAGGAAGCAGGCTCTCTGCGGAGCAGAGAGCCTATTGCCGGGCTCGATTCCAGGACCCTGGGATCATGACCTGAGCTGAAGGCAGAGGCTTAACCTACTGAGCCACCAGGTGCCCCTGGAAATCCTTGCACACATTGTTGTTATTGCC
Source organism: Meles meles (assembly GCF_922984935.1). Taxonomy (NCBI): domain Eukaryota; kingdom Metazoa; phylum Chordata; class Mammalia; order Carnivora; family Mustelidae; genus Meles; species Meles meles. The sequence continues at coordinate 68,798,246 of NC_060072.1, forward strand.
AAAAAAATCTCTGTGTACATTTCTATATTCCAAAATCATGCCACAAAAGGCAATTTTAAATAGTGTTAATATAAATATATAGCACCAAGTGTAATTAAAAACTCCAAAATGTTTATTGAATAACTACCACACATAGAGCTTAGAAAATATATGCATGCAAGGTGCCTGGGTGGCTCAGTCAGTTAAGCATGTGACTCTTGGTTTCAGCTCAGGTTCTGATCTTAGGGTCATGGGATCAAGCCCCACATCAGGTTCCATGCTCAGCTCAGAGTCTGCTCAAGATTCTCCCTCTCCCTCTTCCCGTCCCACTTGGGCTCTCTATCTCTCAAAAAAAATCTTAAAAAAAAAAAAGAAAATATATGCATGAATTTTATTTACTTTAACCCACTTACATAAGTATATATGTATTTTTATGTATTTAAATACAAAAAATCTCTTTTAATGGCTTACTTGTTTACAACAATATTCAGTAGAGAAAGTCTAGGTCAAAAAAATCAAGGATAGATAGTTCCTGAAAAGATATTTTTCTATTACATTTCCAGTATAATAAAAATATTACATCTATTACTTTTAATATGGAAAATACAATGAGTAGTATCTAAAGAGTCATTGTACTAAGTGCTTCATATATGTTATGAATTGTTTAATCCTCTGAAGAGTTCTATAAGGGTCATAATCCCTTTGCTCTAATTTTCCAAAGAAATGATCAAGGCCAGCTGCTGCACGACCTTGTGCAACAGTAGTGAGCGAGCGAGGGTTTAAATTCAGGTCTGCCTCGATTGCATAGCTGGGGCCCTTAATCATCCTCATCTTTTTTCCTGGAACTGCAAACATTACAACTTTGGGGTGTATTATATATACGCACAGATTTATAAGCAAGGCCAAAAGTTACCAGACAAGAAAAGATAAAAGAAAATCACAGACTTGGTGAATACTAGGTTTTGTCAATGACTGCTATTTACATGGGTTTCAGGGATAAATAAGACAGTAAAATCTAATCTTTTTCTCCCTGTAGCTTTGCAATAAAATCGTATTTCTGGTGAGTTTCGTGGGTAATCGTGGCACCTTCACCCGAGGCTACCGAGCGGTCATCCTGGATATGGCCTTTCTCTACCACGTGGCGTACGTCCTGGTTTGCATGCTGGGCCTCTTTGTCCATGAATTCTTCTATAGCTTCCTGGTGAGTACTTCTCCATGTGGACAATCCCTGCTGGAAAAAAATAACACAATGCTCCTGCTTCTTATGCTTCTTCCTTTGATTTTTTTTTTTTTTTAAAGCAGGGCCTGACATTTAGGACAAATTATGTAATTTCTTGAATTTCCTAGGATAATCATGCATTAGTATTATTTTTCCTCCTTTCCTCTAAGAACCCACATCAGTGGTGGCGATCTTTTATTTCCTCCCTGAGAAGTCACCAACGACGCCACCACCCAACCCAGGCTTCATTATAGCAGCTGCTTTTTGGTTTCAGCCAAATCCTTCCTTCCCCTTACGTTTAGAGATTCTCCAATAGAGTGTAGAAAAAAAGAGTGGGGATGTATTTTCTTAGCCCTGAAACTTTATTTACAACAGATATTGTGACTTTAGAATGGCATATAAGTAAAAGAAGGGGTAAACTACCAACCTTGCGAAAAGATAGTGAGTGGTTTGAAATCTTCGTTTCAGATTTAACGTGTCATTGCTGTGAAGCTTATCTACACGTCTAATTCATTAAGCAGAATTTCACGTTTCTTCTAGATTTTTTTTTTCAGGTGATTGGTTTTACTTCCTACGTATAGACTGATCTATAGCCATAAACTAGGAGAGGAGGCTATATAAATACATGATAATGTTTTGAAACCTAAAGCACTACCAGGTTAATATCATGATGCCGTAGGAGCCGTTTATTTATATCTCCAACCCATGGTGGACATGCAGTGGAGACCACTACCCAAAAAAATAATTCCTGATACCTCAGTTGAAGATGTAGAAACATTATGCTGACCCTGTCTGCTTGGCTCTCAAGGGGCAAATCCGTCAGCTGCTTCTTTCCTGTTACCTATCTAGGAAACCCATGCAGGAAGATGGAAAAGAGGCAGATTTTTCCATTTACTTGTCAAGCACTTGAACGAGCCCCCAGGAAGAGTAGATTTGTCCCTTCTGCTCTGATACAAAGTTATCTTCTAGATAGTTAAGTTAGATGATTCAACAATCAAAAGTAGTTTTTTCTGTTCCAGGGATCCAAATGAATTCCCTTTCTGCTCTAATTTACCGCAAAAAAAAAATCCATTTTTAAAAACATGTTCATGATATATGAAGTCCCATTACACTCAGCACTTTGACCGACTGTGACATGTAATATTCTGTAACGTTTTTGTGCTCCAACCTTCTCGTCTGGAAAATACATAGGTCTAGTATGATAGATTTGTACTATCAAGATTCATTAAAGAGATAATATGAACAACAGGTGAAAGGATTTATTAAATCTTTTCCAAAGAAAGGCAACTGAGGAAATAAAGGTATATTTGAATTAGTATATGAGCTATTGATAATAGTGTTACTTTTATTTATTTTTTTATTATTTTTTTTAATAGTGTTACTTTTAATTTATGTTACTTAACCTTATTTCCCAGTTGTATTTTCCTCTTGTCTTTTATTGTTCTAATCTTAAAATAGCGATGCTAATTTGTGTTCACTGGGTTGCTGGTGAAGAGGATATTGTCCATTTTGACACTTAGAGCTTTAGGAGGAAATTACAATGGACATAATGCCAAAATGGCATTGAAACATATTTTTAAAAATATGTTTTATATTTTAAAAAATACATGATTATGTGTTTCTAGTTATATCCACAAATACCAATCCTTTATCCAAAGTAGTAAAAACCACACTCTAGATTTTCCTTTCAGAGATAAGCAGAAAGAACCATCAATCTGTCCAATGTCTTACACGTTTTTTGCCTCCTCAATATTCCGATTCCCGGGTATGGAATGAGGCCCAGAAATAAGCATTTTTAGCAGAAATCCAATGGGGCTCCTGAAAGCTATAAACTTTTAGAAACCATACAGAAGTGACCTAAAGCCCATTTCCAGGCCTTTTCTTTAAGTCACTGTTGAGCTAAAGTAAAGAAAAACCTCCTTTTACATCAACTAAATGCTTAAGTAAGTTAAATAAATCAGTGTCGATACTTTGGAAGTTGAATTTGCATTAATTAATTTGTCTGTCCTGAGAAATATTGACTTTGTTTCTAGAAGTTGTTGCTCCCTTCAGAAAGATAAGCACATAGCAAAATAGTTAAACTTTTTTTTTTGCATATGATATTGATACAATATCAGTTTCCTAGGGTGAGCAAACAAGGTAATATGTTTATAGCAATTATTTGCAAAACTAGAATTAAACTGGAAAGTAACTCAGTACTCAGTAAAAATTAACTCAGTGAAACAGGGGACAGGCCCTGGTGTTTCTTCAGGGACTCATGACACTGGTAATACATCCCTTCAATTAATTCAGAAATTCTAATCACTGCCCACAGATAGCAGGAGACAAACCTTAATTATTTCAATTTTTAAAATACTATTCATTTCCAAACAGATATTTATGCCTTTTTAAATGAATGTTCACTTATTGCTTTCAACCAGCTTTTGATAATATGACATATACTTGCTAATTAATGTATAATTTCAACTAAATAATATAGCAATAAATAAAATCATTCTTGGTGTTGACTCCAGAGAGCAAACACATACCTAGGTTCTTAACTAGTGCAGAGACTTTCTACGACTAAACACAAAAGGAAGTGAAAATTTTTAAAAAAAAGTGTTGTATTTTTGCTTATATTTCTGTCTCCAAAATTACGTACTAAAGTAATAGGTTTTGCCCTCACTGTACTGCTTCAGTAAGGAAAGGTGCTTCCATTTCTCAAATATTTTTTAATTTCCCATCTTTTCTACTGCAGCAGGCTCATAAAATTGTTCTAGCAATTTCACCCCTAATTCCTTGATTAAACAATAATGGCGGGGCACCTGGGTGGCTCAATGAGTTAAGCCTCTGCCTTCAGCTCGGGTCATGATCTCAGGGTCCTGGGATCGAGCCCCACATCAGGCTCTCTGCTCAGCGGGGAGCCTGCTTCCTCCTCTCTCTCTGCCTGCCTCTCTGTCTACTTGTGATCTCTCTCTGTCAAATAAATAAATCTTTAAAAAAAAAAAATAATGGCTAATGACTCTGTCAATTATTCATCACTTAGGTAGACATAATTCAGCATTTTCACTTTAGGTATCTTATGTATTGCAGAGACAACTGCAGAATATCAGTGAGGCTAAAAATAAGGAATAAGTAGTTAAGTTGGTTAAGTACAGTATTATAATTTTTCTAAATTCAAATTTGAAGCTATCCTATTTCTGTATCGTACAAAATTGAAATTATGTTGGTTATGAAACCAACAGATGCACATAATGTGCTGTGTTAGAGTTATCGTTATTGAAAAACAGTTTATTAATGTGTTCCAACTATAGACGACACATGTATTTTGTTGGGTTTTTAAGGTATAAGTCAGGTTGTTATTTTTTTTTTTCACAGATAAACCAAAATGGCTTACATCTGTATTTGTAACCACTTTTTATGTTTATTCCGCTTTTGCATCACTGCATTTTTTTTCTTGTTTTATTTTTGTAGCTTTTTGATTTGGTGTACAGAGAAGAGACTCTGCTTAATGTCATAAAGAGTGTCACGCGGAATGGCCGCTCCATCATTCTAACTGCCGTCCTGGCGCTCATCCTCGTCTACCTGTTTTCCATTATTGGATTCCTTTTCCTGAAGGACGACTTCACGATGGAGGTGGACCGGCTGAAAAACAGAACTCCTGTGACAGGTATTGCTGCTCCAGCTACAAGACCGTTCTCATGGCACATTAGACTCGTACACAGCTTAGGAGAGTTACAAATGAGCTCTAATGGAGGAGGTGTTTGCTTTCATTCCTTGGAAAACGTGTTCTCGTTCACTGAGAGCTCGTGTATGTGAAGGGTTCTTCAGCCATCCACTGTAAGTGGATATAGGAAAATTGTGATTTAAGAAGCATCATGTGGGCTCCCTCTTGGGGAGAAAGTTTCACCAGTGCTAACTCTATTCTGACAGCAACGTCAGTGGGGGATAATGGCTTTGGGAGTCTCTTCCTCCTTTTTCCTGTCTCCCCCAAGAATATCTAGCATCATTCATAACCATTATTCCATATATGTTTCCTCACAGTCCGTCATACTGATTATACTTAAAGAATTGAAAATGCTAAATGTTTTGATTTGGAAACCATCAGGTAGTAAGAAATTGGGTATGGAAAAAATGCTCAGAATACTGCCATTAAGGAGCTGAGTTATCAGTATGTGTTGTCACAGTGTCTGGACGACATTTATTTCCATTGTGTCTCGTTGGTTAAACATCACCCATTTATACTTACTGTGATTCCTGGGGTGTGAGGGCTTATTCTTTCCATCTTACTTTGAATTTTTATTTATCATCTTTTCTAATGGTTTCTTCTTCTCCTATTCCTGCATTTTGTTGTTCAGGTTAAATTTCTTTGTTACTCTTTTTCCTCCTCTCTTGCTTTGCTGGATACAAATCATAGTTCTGTACTTTGCTGCTTGTTTTTCTGGATGATTCTGTAGCCTATGAGAATGGAAACCACAAAATGACTTTCCCTTCAAGCCCTTGCATTTAAAGGTATGATTTAATTAGTGGTGATTTATTAACAATATTCTTTCTTGCCTTTAACAAACATTTCTTGATTATTAAATGATGACATTTGGTAGTATCTTTCTTAGGCTATGGAATAATTAAGTGGCATTCAGAGCTGTTATGAAGTCTAAGTGATCAGAGCACAGAATAGGAATGTCGTCTCCGTAGATTCAGTTGTTAAACTGGAGGCCGAATTTACATGAAATATTTTGTCACTGCCTTTCCTGTTCTCTCTTAAATATTACTTTTTCCAGAGTTTTACAGGTGTAAATATTTGGAAGAAAAGCTCCTATCCATACATAGCCTTCAAAACTCCACTTTTGCAAAACTGTCTGTGAATCATACACTATTCTCAAAAATCTTCAAGTTTTAATTATTTGTTATTTACTAGGCATGATCACATTGAGTTATTCAGTACAGGGTGAGTCTGAAGCTGAAGCATCATGTTTCCTGAATCCAAATGTGTCCCATAGTTATTGTTTTATGAATCTAGTAGTATTTTTGTGTTATTTAAAAAGGCAGTGTCATTATGAATATATTTTTCTTAGATATACAAAAATATCTTCTCTCTTTTTTCTTACAAAATGGGCAACATTAGACCTGAAATGTCAAGACCTTTATTAAAAGTATGCATATTTATATAAAAAAATGGTTAAATAAGAGAAAGCATTCATAAATACTATTAAAATCTTGTATATGAGGACTTTTTTTTAAAAAGATTTTATTTATTTATTTGACAGACATCACAAGTAGGCAGAGAGACAGGCAGAGAGAGACAAGAGGAAGCAGGCTCCCTGCAGAGCAGAGAGGCCGATGCTGGGCTCAATCCCAGGACCCTGGGACCATGACCTGAGCCAAAGGCAGAGGCTTTAACCCACTGAGCCACCCAGGCGCCCCATTGAATATGAGGACATTTAACAAAATTAAATTCTTTGATTCTTCAAAGATTGAGAATTTTTGTTGCATTGACTGAGAATGAATATGATACTGTTCTCTGGGAAAAGCACCCTTGCTTTCATAATATTTTTAATTTAATTTGTAATGCCATCTAGCATGTCAATTGGTAAATAGCATAAAGGTTTTTTTTTTTTCAAGTATTGAACGCTATTGACTCCCAAAGTTGAGTGAAATTATCAAGGATATCATGCCTAGCGAGTGACATCTAGAGTGCAGAAGTCTGCATTTGCTCAGGGAGTAGGAGGTGGTCATCGGAAAGCCAGGAGACGGGAGCCCCGAGGGGAGGTCGAGAGTGCCAGAGCCCAATCGCAGAGCATCACAGGCGCCTTTGAGAGTGGAGGATGGATAATTTGCAAATGGCATCGGGAACTAAGGAAAATGCAGATCCTACCTCTGGGACCAGTGAAACCGGCACTCAATAGAGGAAGAGTGGCCACTTGATGGGGTTAAAAAGCCCAGGGAGCTGGAAGCAGTTTCTGTTGACAAGCGGAGATCACAGTGTTTCTCACATGTGTCCCTCCTTTCCCATTCTCTGTGCCACCCTCCAGTTTTCCATCCCCATTTCCTCTCACCCAAAAGACTGCAGGAACCTCCCCTGTGGCTCCCGCTTTTTCAGCCTGTTCTGCCTGCCCGATTCATTCATTCTAACCACCGTTCTGATTGGGTCTCTCATTGGCTCAATAACTTCGCTGGGATCTGCCCTGGCTTGGTTTTAAACATCGGTCTGGGAGCTCAGGTCACTCTGCTCCCACATCTGTGCCTTTGCTGGCCTCTGTGCCTTTTGTAATACAAACTGCATCTGGGATGGCACCCCCCCACCCCCGCTCATCTTTCTGTGTGTAAATCCTATGCCTCCTTCAGATTGATCCTTCCCCCAAAAGCCTTGTTTTGTTTGTTTTCTTTCTAAAATTCACTTGTCTCTTCTAAGGCACTGAATAACATTAACTGTCCTTCACTCCCGCCACTCCAGGATCATCCTGTCTCTGCCCCTTGGTATTCCCTAGTTGTTAGGTCCGCAAGGCCTCCGCTCGGCGTCATCAGAGCCTCGCATGGATCAGAAAGTATAAAGTAAGGGAATGGCCACCAGGACACACTCAGAAACCCCATCGCTTGCTTTCTCTCTCTCTCTCTCTGACCACCAGAAACCCACTCCAGCACCAAATGATGTACCCACCCTTTCCCCCAAGTTTGGCCCAGTGAGGGGGCAAGGAGTGATGGCAAAAAATCTGTGGCCTCCCTTCCCTGAGTGGGCTCGGTCTCTCTCAGCTCCAGGGCTATCGAAGCAGACAACCTAATCCTGTTGCCTGGTCCTTCTCCCGATCACACATCCCAACTCCAGCTCTCCCTTTAGCCACGTCTGCCCTCATCTCATCAAAGAATCAGGGTAACCTTGGTGTGGTATTGCTCTCATATGCGCGTGAATATTTCTTCACCACTTTGTATATAAAAATGAACTTATTCCTGTTCCTCCAACTTATGGACTTTCCTTGATGCCTTTGTTTGCGACATTGGTTTGAGAGGTACCAACCTCTTTACTTTCTATTTGTTACTAACAAAAGCAACAAAATGTTTTATTAAGTTTTGCTCACCTAGATAGGAAGGTTACTATCTGCTATTCCGTTCTGGCCAGGGAAGAAGGTGGTACATGAGAACTAAGAAAGAAAAGAAAGATCCTGAGGAGGATCTGGCAAAAGATTCTTGCATTTTAAACCCTACTCCCCAAACCCCCAACTTCACTGTTAGAACTGCCATGACCTGCAAGTCTCGACCTGCTATAGCGACTGACCAGTTGCTTGGAGCTCAGGGAACACCAGCTGCTTCGGCGGAAGTGTGTTCCTGGCATCCCAGGTCTGATCCGTGAATGCACTTGGCCGTCAAAAATTGTTACACATGGAGGTTAAGGTCTACATTATTATTAATAAAGATACAATAAGCCTATAGTGGATTGGCCTGTGAACATATTCTCTACTTATAAAATTGCGTCCATACACAAAACTGTTCAGAGTTCCAAACCAACTTACTAAAGAAGACTTCAGGAGCACAGCTACATTGGAGTGGTAGTGCCTTTGATTTATGTGCCCTTATAAACATACATTCTTTGCTTGTCATTTGTATATTTGTCTCTATACCATATTCTGATTTGTGTGTTCTCAGGTAGTAATGAAGTTCCTACTATGACTTTAACTTCAACAATGGAAACATGTGAAAAGGACAGCTGCTCACCCACAATACCGGCTGCAAATACAGGTCTGTGAAAAGGGCCCCAGAACAGTACTAACTTGATATTTTGCAGTTATGTTTTTTTGGGAAATGTTATTACTGCTAAAGGAGTTGCTCTAAGAATTTCATGGTGGGTTGAAATAGAATCATGGTGTTTAGGTAAAAGGACCCAAAAATTTCAGACTAGAGAAAGGATTCCTGTATCTGTCATTTTGCATCCCTTCCCCATTCTTTATATTATTTCTATTCATGAGAATTTATCAGATTTACTCTGTGGGACTGCTGCTAAAAATACTGTAACTATATTGCAAACCCTTTAACAAAGAATCAGGAAATGCACGGGCTTAGAACTCAAAAGGCTTGGTGTAATCCTGGGCTTTCGACTTTCTAGCTGTCTGTCTTAGATATGTTATGCAAATTTCCTGGACCTCATTCAGTTGGTTTGCCCAGAGAGGGAGGGAGAGAGAGAGAGCAGACAGAGAGACAGAGAGAATATGATACTTTCTCTGTTTCCAAAGGAGCAAACCATGCTCATAAAAAGAATTTTTTAAACTCTGAATTGTTCTCAATGGTTTGGAAACTATGGAGTATGTGAAATTTAATGAACTGTAGAAGGAATTAGTGATCTCTTTCCAGAAGCAGCAATGATTTAGAGAGTATATATCTTTAAATATTTCAAGAGTTTTATATATTAAAAAGGAGTGGCTTTAGTCTGTATTACATCTAGGAAGGGCAAAATTGGACTTGGGGAAGACGAGGGATGGAAAAGTAAATAAGGCCAGTGTAGGGCTGGAGTCCTCCATTTCCATCTAGGAGCACATTCGTCTGATAGTAGTGAAAGGGCAGTCTTTCCCAAGCTGCCTTTTTCCTTGAGATGTTGGATTGCACTAGGAAAAATGTATCATGCCTTCTACAAACAAAATCTTTCATGCTTTATGACCTAGAGGGAGAAATACATACATGCACATTCCATCCCAATGTCCCAGCAGCTCTAAGAACTGAGAACAGCTGCCTCCAAGACTTCTTCCCCGCCTAAAGCCTGGCTAGCCAGTGCAGACTTCCAAACGACAAACCAGCTCATTCCTTGCTTGCGTAGCTTTATGGTGCTCTGCAATTTCTAAAATCCTATTCCATGCATCCTCCACTTTAAACAGCTCCAATTTCCGCAGCCTTCCTCACACAGTCTAGCGGTGACTCTTGATGTCACACTCCAGGGCAAGAAGCTGAGTGAAGTTATCATATTCTGGATAGTGGAATTTGGAATCACACCATACCCTTGACCCACATGTGGCTGACTCGGCTAAAATGCCTTTCTTCCCTGGTTCAGCTCTGAAACCATAATTGCCTATCCCATACTCATGTAATTGGGAGTTTGGTATTTCAAGTATAAAACAATGCACTTATTTTTATGAATTTCTACCAAGCAAGAATCCAAGGCCATCCCAGCTTGTCCCAGGAATGGATGAGGGGTTTCTTGGACTAGGTGATCTCTAGGTTTCAAGCCCCTTTCTGTTCTCACATGCCACGGGGTTCGTGGTATCTTCATGGATCCTGATTCTATGAAGCAATATGTTTACTCATTCTTGTCATCCTCGAGCTGATAAGCTACAGAACAGGAATTGGCAAACGATGGCCCACACAGAAATGTGACTTGCCACCTGTTTTTGTATAGCCCTCTGAGTAAGACTAGTTGTAACCTTTTAAAAAAGCCTTTTCTTTAAGGAAAAAGATGCCATGGAGACTTTATGTCACCCACAAAGCCTAAAACATTTCCTCTCTAGCTCATGAGAAAGAAAAAATTACCAACCTCTGCTCTGGAAAATTTTCATTAAAGCTGCTAGGAATGTTGCACGGGACAGGGCTAAGGACAAATTCTTTAGTTTGTTACTAGAAATATGCTTTCAGACCGACATAGTCATGTTCCATGCAATTCTTCAGCCACAGAGATCTCGGTCTTAAATGATCAGTTAGCCCGTGATTCTCCATCTTTAAAAAAAAATCACGAGACTCCTCAGAGCCTCCTTGCCAAAGCCCAGATATACAGTGTCTGTCACATCCCCAGTCTGAGGTTAGTGTGAACCCCTACTGGCTTCCCTTGATCCCACCTTCTTCCCATACTATCCTTTTAATGATCCATTTTGGTATATTGTCTTGGGGAACAGCATCTAGCTCATTTGTCCGCAGCTTGCTGAATCTGTCACAATCTCAACTTCAGGTCTACAAATGCTCCTCTCCTGTTATTATTTATGATTTTAAAAAAATACCACAGCAAAAACTTGTCTATCTTTTTAAGTAGCTGGGTAAAATTAAATAGCTGTTAGGATCCTTTGGCCACCTGGAAGGTCGGTTTTTTGTCTCCAGTACTTGTTATCTTCTATTCAATTGGGCGCTCCCTTCTCCTTAAAAGAGTGTGAAAAATAATAGGTTTTAAAAAAAATGTACTTTTGGGGGCGCCTGGGTGGCTCAGTGGGTTAAGCCTCTGCCTTCAGCTCAGGTCATGATCTCAGGGTCCTGAGATCGAGCCCCGCATCGGGCTCTCTGCTCAGCAGGGAGCCTGCTTCCTCCTCTCTCTTTCTCTGCCTGCCTCTCTGCCTACTTGTGATCTCTCTCTCTGTCAAATAAATAAATAAAATCTTTAAAAAAAAAATGTACTTTCTCCTTAGTGGGAATGTTCTAACAGCGCGGTCCCAAAGATATTGTGACTGTGTTCCTGCCTTACTTTTCTATCTCTGAAAATTACCTTAGAATGATTTCCTTTATATTAAGGCAAAGTGAGGTCACTGCCGGAGCCTCTCCTCCTGGAGTGAGATCTTCCCCGTCATACGTGATGTGAGCACAGCCCAGGATGTGGCGGCTTCGCTCTGTGCAATCTTAGGCTCTGTACCGCCGTCATTGCTAATCAGCCAGGCAGTCTGCTGTCATTGCTTTATGTGCTATTACTAATTTTGACAGTTTGACTGTAACATTTAAAAAAAATGAAGTGCATATTTTTGTAAAACAGGAAATTCATTAAGTCAATTTGGCACAAATCCTTGGTGATGGTAATGGTGATGGTGATGACATTATCCTAAAACCTTTGTTCATTCCTTCCTTCATTCCTCCAGCAACATTTGTTCAGCTTGATCTGTTGGTCTGTCCCCATGCTGGGTGTTCAGGACGTAGTATTGAGTAGACAAACATAGCCCTGGGGAACTTTATAAAATAGCAGAGGGGGAGACACAAAAAGTTATAAAATATGGTGAATACGACCAGTGGTGCTATGATCTATAATCACAAGAGAGCTTGGCTGGAGGCAGAGCAAACAGAAAGGCCTTTCTGAGGAGGGATTATTTAAACCGAGACTTAGAGCATGAGAAGGATGCAGTCACACCATTCCAGGCACAGGGACCAGCATGAGTAAGGGCCCTGAGGCATGTCAAGGGTAGACAGATACTATTAATTATCCTCACATTATGGGTAAAAACACCAAAGGACACAAACTTTAAGTAAGATCACATTGCTAGCAGAATAATCTAGATCTCTGATTCCAAAGCCTATTCTCTAGTCTTCTAAGTCTTAGTGTCTTCTAGCTAAAGGATTAATGTCTGTACATTTTTTTTCTTCCCTAACCAAAAATTAGAAAAAATTAGAAAAATTAGAAAAAGGCAGAAAAAATTCTGCCTATCAAATTGCCTTTCAACTAGAATGCTTGGATGACTTTTCTGTATGCATGCTATCCTCTAAAGGCAATACTTTAGACATAAATATTCTTAATTATGTATTTCTCAGTGGGTGTTGATCCACTCCCCCTGGCCCTCCCTGCCATTCTCCCACCTCAAGATGTTTGACCATGCCTGGAGACATTTTTGGTTGTCACAGCTCTGGGCGGAATGTTTCTGGCATCTAGTGACTAGAGGCTAGGGAGACTGCTAAGCCCCCTCCAATGCACAGGACAGCCCCCCTCAACGAAGAACTCTACAGTCCATAATGTCAATAGTGTTGATGCTGAGAAACTCGGTCCCATCATGAAGTCTGTTTGGATATTGGTTTGTAACTCTGAATACAAACTCATAAAAGGCTTCTCATGAAAGCCTCTACAACCCATTCCTCGCCTGATTTATTACACAAGGAACAGAACTCTGTCCCTAACAGAACAGAACTCTATGGACAGATGGGGATAATTCTTCCAGGCTTATTACCCCTGGAGCAATGTCTCCATGTTTTTAGGCTTCACCTGAGCTGGGAGTAGGGGAAGACGGGTACGATTTTGTAGGAAAGCTCCCAGAGAAGGAAGAAGAGGATAGTGGGGGGAATGTCAGTGCTGGGGTGTGGCAGGGACACTGTTGGGAGCCAGAGCCGATGACAGTGGCTTCACACCATCTGGGGTCATTTCTAAATCAGTGCTTTGAAACTACAGGAATGCCTGTTATTAATGTCCCTACTCTTTCCTCTGTGCCCTTTTTTGCATTTGTTACAGTAAGTGGTAAAATTCATCTGACTGAGAATTCCGCAGATTTGATCTTCTAGCTCTTGCCACCTTTAAATCTCAGCTACACGTAGTATTTGACCACAAGGGTGGAGGAAAAGCTAGAACCTGGTGTTCGTTGTGCAGCATGGGTCGCTTAGGTTTAAAAATAACTTGTCCATGTCTAAGACCAGAATTAAATTTTAATTTGCAAACCCTAGTGTGCATTTGTGACGGCCCTTGGTTTGTTACCTTGTGGACTGCAGGTCCGCATTACAAAAGGCCCAGACCCATACACGGGAGCAGAATAACAAGCCTCGTGGTGATTGGGAAGCCCAGCAGCTGGTCCCCGAGGAAGCTCCAGTGGATGCTGATAGGGTCACTGTCCCAGCAGCCGCACATTCGCACAGTAACGGGCAACCAACTGTGGCGGAGAAAAAAAATAAAAAGAACTTTTATTTTATTTGCTGCAGACCTACCTGACTTCTTAGACAAATATAATCACTTTCCAAAGAAAAACCAAAAAAAAAAAAAAAAAATTAAAAACAGACTTTCTACAAAAGTGAGGCCTGTTTTAGGCAATTTAGAAAATATCATGATTACTTTCTAAATAAGAGTCATTTGTACAGAAGAGGGAGGAAGTGCACAGATTTCTCACATGTATGAGCAATTCAGATTTATATGTTTTGGTATTTTACTTTAATAAAAAAGACTGATGAGTAGCTGAAACTGATCAGCCTTGGTGCCGCCCTATGTTTTGGCTTCCCACAGGGTGCCCAGCATTTTAAATTTCTCTTTCTAGTTAACATTAAAAAAAAAAATTTCCATAATGAATCGATTAGAATTAAAGTTTAAAACTAACAAACAAGAGGTTTTCAATTGCACTCAGACTTTCAGCTGTATCTCAGTGGCCATCTGTTGTTTCTAAGAAATCATAAAAAAAATGGGTACTTTAATTATTAAAGCAGAAAAATAGCATTATTAAATACTCTTATTCAAGCATGTCCAATATTCGAAAAAATGTATAGGCCAACACCTCAGATCAGAGCCAACAGAATATATTTTATCCCTTTCTTTATATAAAACACTTTAATTTCTATTATGAATTAAGAAAGGTACTTTATTTTACTAATTTTACTATTTTACTAATACTCAGTTGAAAAGGAGGGTAATTTAGTCTCCTTTTGTTCAAGTATAAAGGTGGCTATGTTAGAACTTTAATTTTCCGTAAGATTTTATAGTCATCTCTCAGTAATAATGATAATTATGACCCCTAGATTTGTTACCCTTATGTGCCAAATGATGTTCTAAGTTCGTTACATGTATTATATTTAGTTTTTTGAAGTGCATCCACATTACACATCTATTTCCACTAATTCTTTCTTTTCGCCTGTACGCAAGCATGCACTCTCACTTCTTTTTTTTTTTTTTAAGATTTATTTAGAGAGAGAGAGAATCTCAAGCAGACTCTGCTGAACACGGAGCCTGGCAGGCAGGGCTCAGATCTTACAACCATGAAATCATGACCTGAGCGGAAACCAAGAGTCTTCTGCTCAAACCAACTGACCCACCCAGGCACACCCTTCTCACCCCTTTTAAAACCACCTGATTTCATCGTTACTCCCTTGCCACTGTTCACTAGCCCATTATTTGTTCTTGTACCTGAAAACTCCTTGCTTCCTCAGTTTGAACCACCTTCTGCACTCTTGTTACCCACCCGCACAAACTGGTCTCCTCCTTTTCAGGACCAGAGTTTCAGATATAACAAGTGGCCTGAACTCTCTCCTTTCATTTCTGCACCAACCGTCTTCTGTTTCACTATTCGCCGTATTCCTGTCGTTTCCTGATGACCTGAATGTTCACTCCAGACGCCTTTTCTTGCTTCTCATGGCTTTTGACTCTTCCTGTAATGGTTACATTTTTTTGGCATCTTCTCCATCTTTACATTATTTTCTTCCTGAATTCTGGATCACAGTACTCTCCTAGCTCTCTTGTGCTCTCTAGCTTTAAAACTGTTTTCTCACCTTCTCGTCCTCCAATCATCGGGAGTTCTTTCCTTGTCTTCATCACGGCACCTTGCACCCAGCTCCTCCTCCTCAGTTGCCCATTTCTGTGGCCTCATGGGACCCCCCATTCCTGAGTCAGCTCTGGCTGGAAGCTCAAGCAGGATGTATAACAGGGCCCTCTCCCTCAGGCCTAGGGTCCTGCCGGCTCCTGTTCCTCCTTCCTTTCCATTCTCACAGCCATCACCCAGGTTGAGGCTCTTCACACATTATGCCTCCTCAGCGGTCTCTGTACCTCCAGTCATTCTCTCCTCCTCAATTCACCTACTGTGTCACCCCCAGATTACTCATCAGAAATCACTGCTTTGAATATTTCCTCTCCTACCCCCAACTCGAGATTTTCATCATGCTCTATTGCCTGCCAAAGAAAACCCAGACTCACACAGATCTCCCAGCTTATCTCCCCAGCTTTATTTTCCACTCTTTTACACGCTGGCATATAAGCATAGAGCTTCCCACCTCCCATGCTCGCTGGCCATACCATGGCAATGCCTCTCTACTGATGTTTTAATCCATTGACTATTCAAGACAAAGTCAGAGTCTACATTAGAGGTATTCCCCACTCATTATCCCTAGTATTAAATGTTCTCTCTCTATTCTGATCTCTTTGCCCCACTTCTGTGGCTATAATCACATGCTAATTTGTCTTGGTATTTAAGTAAATGTTTTATCTCATACTGTTTCATTAGCTAGATGACACACCACCTTGTCCCTGTTTGAAGTTCTCCAGTGACTCCCCTTGGCTTTCAGGATAAAGTTCAAGCTCTTTAGCTGGGTCTATGAGTCTCTCCATAATAAACAGGTCCCTCCTTGTTTCTCTTCTCACATTTGTCTGCAGGCACCAAAGGCCCAGTCATTCTAACACACCTGCAGTTCCTCAAACACCCCGTATGTGTTCATGCCTGTTTACCTTTGCTCATCCTCTTTTCTCTACCTAGAATGTCTTACTTTGCTGATATTACTGGCCAGGCATGTGTCTCTTTCCATATTCACCTCAGGCACCACCTCCTTCAAGATCCTCTTCCTGACGTCCCCCCATCCACGAGACACACACTGTCCTGGGGGCACAGTATCCTGGGATAGGGCATTGCCTTTGTTCATCAGCTGACCGACCTCTCCTAGGAAACTGTAAATCTCTGAGGGGCTGCCACACTTCCCTCTTTCCACCTGTATACCTAGCACCCTGTCCTGGGTCTGTGGAGACAGTGCAATGAGGCAGGTTTGGCATGGGGAAGGCCAGCTGGTTATGTAGGTAGGTCTCCACAAGGTAGCATTTGCTTTAGGTGAATTTACTATGACTCAGGGCCTGGCTTTTAGGCTGAAGGCCTGGGAACTTAGCTTAATGTATTGCAAGTAAATCCATCTCTGGACGATAGAGCCTTATTCACCAAACTCATGGAGGCTCCTGTAGAAAACAAGCATGGCTGACGCCCCGATTCTTATAGAGTGCACTGACTGGTTGGTTGATGTTACTGACCTGACCTGGGCATTTTCTCCCCATGTGTATGTGCCACATGGAAAGTCTATACTCTCCTTTATATATTCACAGCCCATCTGTTTTACTTCTCAATGACTAATCACATGAATTGTGTGTGGATTTTATGAGCTCACCTGTTAATGAATGAACAACCTCATTTTTAAATTCCTAGGGCAAGTTGGAGGACTTTTGTGTGGCTTCTGTGTGCTGACTAACCTGGCATGTAATTAAGTCTTTAGTAAACATTTAGGTGACGTGACCAGGTAGTTGCTGATTGAATATATGAATGCAGATCCTGCCACTAGACATGAGATTGCTTTGACTGAACGTCTAACCATGGCTAAGTAGCATAAAGACCTATTCCCTATGACCTCATTATCAAAAACCATATTTCTCTGTAAGAATGCCTTTAATTCTCTTATATATTTCTCTTTTTTTTAAGATTTTATTTATATTTGACAGAGAGAGAGAGCACAAGTAGGCAGAGCAGCAGGCACAAGGAGAGGGAAAGGGAAAGGCAGGCTCTCCACTGAGCAGGGAGCCCAACGTGGGGCTCAATCCCAGGACCCTAGGATCATGACCTGAGGTGAAGGCTGCTGCTCAACTGACTGAGCCACCCAGGTGGCCCTAAGCATTTCTAACCAGATTTCTTCATGTTCTTCCTAGCCAGCGTGTTAGAAAGCACCTTCGGGTGTCGGGAGCCTAACTAGCATGTTGCAGAGTGAGCTTTCTCTGCCTGCCTTGTCTCCTCTGCTCCGCTGCCCCCACAAGCCTCACCTCTTCCCCATTTGTCCCTCCTCCAAAGGCACCTTTATTTCCTCTACTTTCAGAATGTGCCTTGAGGCTCACCTCTAAGGTAAGTGTCTGCACAGCCTCCGCTGCTAGCTTTGATGCTGCAACTTCGTGCTTGCCCATCTCTGACTTCCGCCCTCCTCTTGAGGTATATATTTATGTTTTAAAAAGAAACCGCTCTGAATAAAGTGAAAATATCAGGATCCTCCCATCCATGTGAAGTTAAAATAAAGTCAGTTCACAAGAGGAAAATCAGCCTTTTTGTAACAAAGTACCAAACAGGCAGTTGGTCGTGGATCATGTAAGACAAAATTAGACTGTTTCTTTCTTCCCCCCACCCCTTTGGTTGTTTTCATATTTGCGCCCGTGGTTACACAATTCCAAAATTCGACACCACTATGGTTCTCTGATCTTGTAACAAGAAAAACACATTTCTAATCACTTACCAATTTTAGGAAATCCTGATTCTTTTTTTTTTTTTTTTTAAGATTTTATTTATTTATTTATTTTAGAGAGAGAAGGTGTTTGCAACGTGGGGGAGGAGCAGAGGGCAAGGGAGTGGGGGGTGGGGAACATCTCAACAGACTCCACACTGAATGCAGAGTCTGATGTGGGGCTCCATCTCATGACCCTGAGATCACGGTCTGAGCCGAAACCAAGAGTTGGACACTTAACCAGCTGAGCCACCCAAGTGCCCTAGAAATCCCGATTCTAATATAGTATGAACTTTTCACTATTTTAAATGACAGGGAAATTATTACCAAGTTTACCTATAAACCAAATAAGGGCAGGAATTTTTTTGTCACATTGCATCTTTTCTGTCTTCTTGTTTCACCCTAAATATTTTCACGTAAGTACATTCACATAAAATAAACTGTTCACATAAATATATTGTTCTTCTTGTCATTGCTCAATGCTCATCATTAAAAGAGCTTAGATGCTTAACTAAATGAGATAATATCTGCCGCAAATTTTCTTTTTTAAAGATTTTATTTATTTATTTGACAGAGAGAGAGATCACAAGTAGGCAGAGAGGCAGGCAGAGAGAGAGGAAGGGAAGCAGGCTCCCTGCTGAGCAGAGAGCCCGATGTGGGGCTCGATCCCAGGACCCTGGGATCATGACCTGAGCAGAAGGCAGAGGCTTTAACCCACTGAGCCACCCAGGCACCCCTATCTGCTGTAAATTTTTAAGCACGTACCATGTGTATGCTAATCTCTGTGCAATGTTTCACATATCCTAAATATGATCTTCTGAAGGGTTTCATCCTTAATTATAACTCCCCATTTTACAGATGAATATAGTGAGGTCAAGTGACTGCCCAAATCTCAGTTATGGGACAGAATAGAATTTGGAGCCACACCCATCTGGCTTCCTCGTGCATGCTCTTTTTCTTGCAGTATCTTTGCTTCCCGGGTGAGTGGACTGTCTCCTGAGGTCTTACCACAGTCTCCCTGTGCTACAATAATGCACAGGGCAGACGAGCTTTCTTATATGTTGTCCTTTCCATTCTGCCATTTTTCACTCTTGGAAGAAACAAATATTTCAGAATACTAGTGTGTGGGCTTCTCAGCCTGTGTCAGTCATGGGCTACTACGGTCGAATATGTGTTATGTGCTTCAAAAAATTGTGTCATGACACAGTTATAAAGGAATGGCTCTTTGGAAGTAGACAGGAGCATATTTAAAACGGGAGTTTTCTGCCTAGTTTAACTTGTGTGTTTTTACAGCTGATGAAGAGTATGAGGATGGAATTGAAAGGACATGTGACACTCTCCTCATGTGTATCGTCACCGTCCTGAACCAGGGCCTTCGGAATGGCGGCGGTGTGGGAGACGTTCTCAGGAGGCCATCGAAAGATGTAAGCTGGAGAAATAAATACTTCTTCAAGAACATAAGCTTTCTTAAAATTTTCTTAACAACGTCTACAGCACAATTTTGTTTGCTATACCTCTGTGTGATTTGCTTTAAACATATAATGGTGGCCATTAAAAACCAATTAATTGAATACTAGAACTACACAGAAATAGCTCATGTCCTAAAAGATCAATGTCTGTTAGTAGCGTTATGAAAAGTTTCCAAGTTTGAACTGTGTATTGTGTTACAGCTATGAGATCATGACTACCAACTTGGTAGAAGAGTTAATTGTGACATAAATAACAGGAAGTTGGCTGCCTCTTGTGTCTCAGCCTTCTCAGGAGTGAAGATTTACTCTTTGCCTCTGAATGGTAATAGCGGCCATTCTTTATCCTTGATGAATACAGAACTTGAACAAATTCTAACATGATTTCATATATTAAAATGACAAGACTAAAAAATTTCTCATTTGCTGCAAAAGCTCAAACTCCAGGCAGAAGGCTTGAAGAATCCGAGTCCTGTGACAGGCCAGCTGTGGCTTATTGTCAGTCATCTAAGGGTTCCTCGTCTATGAAACGGCTGGATTACAGCGTCTCTGATGTGTGTTTTAATACTGCCCATCAGGTGGAAGTAAGCTAGAGCTGTCTGTACTTGACCCTATAAGGCCAAGAACAAAATCTACTCTAGAAATGGATGAAGAATTAGGTCCTTCTCAGCTCCAAATGGCTGACCTTGGGAATTTCTACTTGTCTCCCGTTTATGTGGCTTCTGGGATAGGGTCCCAATGTGCCGAAATGCATTAAGCAGAATGATATAGTACAGTGGTTTTTAATAAAACGTACGTTCCCCCATTGGTGGGAGGGGTGTAAGTCCTGGAGAAGGGAAGGTGCTCTGGGAAGAGATGTGAAGTGTATCTCACAACACTTAAAGGAAAGAAAATGAAGACAGAAAGAGGGTCTTATTTTTTCCAGCTCGGGGCACTATTTATATTCATTCAGTAAACAGAAACTGAATGTATTCTCTCCTAGACCATGTGCCAAATCAGTGTACCTTGAAAATATGTATACATATACGTTCTTTAAAATTTTTATTTCAGGAGCCTTTGTTTGCTGCCCGAGTGGTGTACGACCTTCTGTTCTATTTCATTGTCATCATTATTGTCCTTAACCTGATTTTTGGTGTTATCATTGATACTTTTGCTGATCTCAGAAGTGAAAAACAGAAAAAAGAAGAGATTCTAAAGACAACCTGCTTCATCTGCGGTAAGTGGTCTCAAGGTACTAAAATAATGGGTGAAGAAACTCTCCAGGAGGAAGGAGGGGCTAGCGTGATTTTTATTTGTCATGCTTTGGGAAAAACAATTTCAAAATGAAAGCTGGAGAAAAATTATGTAACCAAGCATTAGACTAGGTTCTCTGCTTCCAGAAATAAATAGAAGAATAATATCCGAAAGTTATCTTGTCATTATTTCTGCTATTTGTGTGATTCTCTGACTGTAGAATGTGTTGCAAAATTTCAAAAGGTTATACCGACTAGCAAACAGATTTTTAATCACAATAACATATTGATTAAATGACAGGATGATTTTTATTTTGTTGGATTATGAATCCACAGATGATTTTTCTAGTGGCTTGAACTTCTGTTTCCTGTACCTTCTCTCAGTTTTTCATCTCTCTCTCTCCCTCTCTCTCTCTCTCTCTCTCTCTCTCTCTCACACACACACACACACACACACACACCATGCTCTCCTTCGCTTTCCCCATTGTTGGCTCTCAGACTCACCCAGCTCTCTGCTTGTCCTCATCATTCCCTTCTGCTCTACTCTCTTCTCAATATTCTTCAGCCCTTCAGTAGTCTCTGCAGCTGACCTAGCATCCTGGAGTTCTTCCCTCTTTTTGAATAATCACCAAGTCCAGGTTATTCTCACCATCTCTTTCACCATGTTGAGCTGAAGAATCTTTTGTTTAAAGTCACATAACAAGCATCATAAGGGCTTCACTATAACATTATTCTATATAACTCAAATTGGACTTCAATAAATCCCATTCTCTCTTGATTCACCTTTTGTCAACTGTCTCATTCTCCTAATGGGTCTCCCAAACTGTTCCAGCATTCTTCCAACACTCAGACGTGTACCAGGTACTAACCTGTAACAACTGTATTCCAGTGAAACAAACATGAGGTGGACAGGGGCGCCTGGGTGGCTCAGTGGGTTAAAGCCTCTGCCTTTCGCTCAGGTCATGATCCCAGGGTCCTGGGATCGAGCCCCGTGTCGGGCTCTCTGCTTGGCGGGAAGCCTGCTTCCTCCTCTCTCTCTCTCTGCCTGCCTCTCTCCCTACTTATGATCTCTATCTGTCAATAAATAAAATTAAAAAAAAACAAAAACAAAAAAAACCTTAGTTGGACATGCCCTTCTTCAGGGTATCCATAATCTATTGTGGAATACAAACACAGTAAGTGTCATTGCTATCTAGTGTGTTAAGAGACATGATGGAGAAGTTCATAGGCTGTTATACCCGTTCAGGTTGTAGTGGGGACAGTCAGGAAAGGCTTTTAGGAGAGATGGTTACTGAATTGATGGTAAAGATGGAAGGTATCTA
This sequence comes from Meles meles, assembly GCF_922984935.1. NCBI lineage: Eukaryota > Metazoa > Chordata > Mammalia > Carnivora > Mustelidae > Meles > Meles meles. The sequence continues at coordinate 68,820,357 of NC_060072.1, forward strand.
GTCATATTATATTGTGTAGAAGCAGGGTGCCTGGGTGGCTCAGTGGGTTAAGCATCTGCCTTTGACTCAGGTCATGATCCTGGGGTCTTGGGATCAAGCCCTTCTTCGGGCTCCCCACTCAGTGGGGAGTCTGCTTCTCCCTCTGCCTTACCCCCTGCTCATGCTCTCTCTCTCTCACATAAATAAATCAAATTTAAAAATAATAATAACATAAAATAAATTGGATAGAAGCAGAGTGAGCATCCTAAGAACAGGCATGAAGAGAAGAATAGCACAATGGGAGTCCTCAGTTCCTATAAGGAGCTCAGTGTTGCTGGAACATGAATTTCAGTGCAGTCTGTGCCCTGAGAAGAGGGTCACCAGGACATGGCCTTTTATGTTAAAATAACTTGGACTTTGTCCTGTAGCCTTACAGAGGAGCTGAACCATTAAAGAATTTAAGTAGAGGAATACAGGATCTAATTTTTGTTTTAGAGCAATGGGGCAGGTTGTTTGTCGGGGGATATAGTCCAAGTGAAAGGTAACGAAACTTTGCTGTGGGAAAGTTAGGGTGGCAGTATTAAGGGTAGTGGACAGGGTTGTGAAATATTTAGAGACAGAGTTTTAAAAAATCTCAGTGGTTAGGAATGAATAGGTTAGGAATGAATATGAAGGGTAGTGGTGTGTGGGGGTGGGTGGTAGTACCAGCAGTTGAGTTTGAGAAGAAAAGAAGAAGAAAAAATTTGGAGAGGTATCTGCTGAGCTTGACTTTGGAAATACTGGACTTGCAGTGTGTACTCAACATCCCAGTGGGCCACACCCAGTACAGGGGTCTGAGCCCCAGAGAATGAGTCTACACTAGAGAGAGTAACTGGGGCATCCTCCGTCTGTGTGTGGTAGCAAAAGCCAGAGCATGGGGAAAGACTTCAGAGGGGCATGAGAAGATGATGGGGTTTAGAGTGGGAAATATCAGTGTTGAGGGAATGAGGGTCACCCATGCGCACGCGTGCACACACACACACACAAAACACACAGATCTTCAGTCAGCGTGATGTGAGGAGAACCAAGAATGTGTGTCACGTGGATATGAGGGGAGGACACAGCCTTGGGAAGAGGGTGATTGGTTATCAACTCTTTCAAAGCAGAGAAGGCCAGTAACACATTATGCCTAATAGAGCCTTTGGATTTCTCATTTAGGTGATTCGGGATAAAGATGGAGTCCTTTCCGTGAGGATAAGTTGCACAACACTGGGGGAGACTTACTGGAAGGAAATGAGGCAGACAAAAAGAGTCTTTATTTATAGGTGTAGACTAGATGGAGGGAAGCAAGACTGAGATGGAGCCAAGAAAGATATCCAAGAAAGATAGCCAAGAAAAATAATCACACAATAATTTGGGGATTTGAGGAAGAAAAGCTTTGGATGGAAGAGTGAGTTCTGTGGAGGAAAAGAGGTGCTGCCCTTGAAAATCTTTCTGTGTGTCTCATGGTCTTGCTTTTACAGTGCTTCCTCTAAGACCTTCACTTCATGATCATAGTCACTATTATGTCAGTGCACAACCTTGGAAGAAAGGGTTCTTTGGGAGAATGTATCAGTTAGATGTGAGCCTCATTTGAGGCCATGATCCTGCCTCCCATAGTCTAACAAGAAAGATGAACAGCAAAGCAAGCCCATCACTTAGGTACCATTCCTGCTTCTCTAGGCTTTCCCTTTGCTGTCAAAATTCTCCTTGGCTTTTCCCAGTTACTAAAAAAAAAAAAAAAAAAAAAAAAAAACAAAGAGCAAAAAAACTCTGTAACCTATAAATTCCTTAAAACATCACAGTAACCCTCATCACAACACTGAATGTTTTTCTCAGCTCTCCCCATTAGTTTTCTGCTGACGTTTTCTTCTGCCTTGGGTTGCTCATTCTCTCATTCTATCACAAGGCTTCTTCCAACCACTGGCTAAGTGATTCGGATTTTATTATTGCCAAATGTGCAGCCACAGGTCCAGCCTCTCTCCAGGCTTTTGTCCTTTGTTTTCAGTTATTGACTGACACCTGCACAGGCATAACTTTTGGCAGCCAAATCTACCATGTCTAAAAACCAGTACATCGTCTATCTTCCTCCTCTGACCTTGCAATTTATTCTGACCTCCATATTGCCTTTGATGATATCCCACTGGGCCTTCAGTTTTCTGGGCTGGGAGCTTCTCCATCATTTTTAGCAACATCTTTTTCTAATTCCAGGTGCACTAGTTACCATCTGCTAATGAATCTGTGTTCCCAATCTCACTCACTTCCTTCCACATATCCCACAGCCACTCCTTGGTTTTTCAGGCTCACCTTGGCTCACACCCCAAAATGTTCTGTTCAGTGCTGCCAAACTAATTTTTCCACTTTGAATTCATCATTTCCTTACTCAAAAGTCTTTCAATAGCATTGCACAGTCTGTAACTCTAAAATTCCAAATTTCCTGCCACGTAAGGTACTCCATAGTCAAGCTCCCTTTTTGCCCACCTTTTCACCCAATGTTCCCCTGTTTATAGATCAACTTCCAGCCCAACTGCACAACTCATCTTCAACTTAGAGACTCTCCACGTGTTCTCAGTTATGGTGTTTCCATTTGGAATGCCCAAACTCCTAAGCTATTGAACTCCAACCCTCTCTCTAAGACCAGCTCTAATGCCACTATTCCGTGAAGCCTTTTCAGATTCCAGTTACCAGCAGAAAACATGTCACAGCTTCTAAACTGCTGACATCATACTTAGCAGTATGGTACCATAATTATTTTTTGTTGTCTTACCTCTGTCGGATGGTACACACCATCACATCCTAGAAAGGGCATGGACTTTATGGTTAAGTAAACATACTGGTTCCGTATCCTGGATATGTGATCTTGGCCAAGTTTCCTTTTTACCTTGAATTATTGTTCCCTCATCTGGAGAATGGGGAATATAATGCCATCTTCTGCGGTTTGAGTGAGTATAATTGAGATCATGTATCTCAAATTCCTAGCTCAATGCTTAGCTGAGTAAGCCCTCTATGTGTATTAATTCCCCATCTTTAAGAGATCCATGTTATATTTATTTTTATGCTTCCATAGTATGTATTGAGGACTATTCATAAATATTTGCTTAGGGAATGACTGTTCAATAAATCAGCCTAAATTAACATTGTCTGTATATTTATGTACCTTATAACCTACAAAAGGAAGATAAAGTGGTTAAGTACTAGATTGATATATACTGCAGACAAGAAAACTAGGTGTACTAATTCCAAGTTATTTTAAATTTTGTCACATTCAGGGTATTGTTTCGGTAGCATACACATTATCACAGAGATATAGGGTGATAAATCAGGAGGCTTAAGGAGGAGATATTAGACCAACATGGTCTATTTTCCAGAAGCTTCACATTTATTCAAATATTTGAGAGGACATTTAGGTAATTTAATCTCGGAGTTAATTTTAATAGTATTTTTTTTTCTCATTTTATTATTTTTTCAGCGTAACAGTATTCATTCTTTTTGCACAACACCCAGTGCTCCATGCAAAACGTGCCTTCTCCATTACCCACCACCTGTTCCCCCAACCTCCCACCCCTGACCCTTCAAAACCCTCAGGTTGTTTTTCAGAGTCCATAGTCTCTTATGGTTCGCTTCCCCTCCCCAATGTCCATAGCCCGCTCCCCCTCCCCCAATCCCACCTCCTCGCAGCAACCCCCAGTTTGTTTTGTGAGATTAAGAGTCATTTATGGTTTGTCTCCCTCCCAATCCCATCTTGTTTCATTTATTCTTCTCCTATCTCCTACCCCCCCATGTTGCTTCTCCATGTCCTCATATCAGGGAGATCATATGATAGTTGTCTTTCTCCGATTGACTTATTTCACTAAGCATGATACGCTCTAGTTCCATCCACGTTGTCGCAAATGGCAAGATTTCATTTCTTTTGATGGCTGCATAGTATTCCATTGTGTATATATACCACATCTTCTTTATCCATTCATCTGTTGATGGTCCTCCACTGTTGGTGGGAATGCAAGTTAATAGTATTTTTTTACGTTAGAACAAATAGTATGCTACGAAGTAAAATAAAGGTTTTTTAAAGTAAAACAAATTTAATGTGAACATCTAAAATAAAGCAGGATTAAAAAAACAAACAAACAAAACAAACTGAAAAGTATTCCCAGATACTTATAACTGCTAACCCCTGTGACCTTAGCAACATAAAGTTTCACTACTTTCTGCCCTCAAAGGACCTTTAGCAGAAATATGTGAGAAGCATTATCATAATGTGTATCTAGATATGCATGCGTTCCTGGAATTGCTTACCATGTATAAGATCTAATACATACCATATACATTAAAAGATCTTAATTACAAGAATGATTTAGACAGTTGGGATATTTGGGGGTTGTACTAGTAGGCTATAGAAGAGTTGTGATCAATTGATAAACGGTTCTTGTAAGAACTGGGTGTTAAACTGTGATCCAAAGAGGGGCATCTTACCAAACAACAGAGGAGAGAATCTCCACAGTAGGAGGGAATTGGCTCCAGCAGCACACGTACCAAGTGACACCAATAGTAGCAGCGGAGGGGGAGGTAGATTCTGTGACAGGCAATGAGAGCAGATGGGATGTTCCTAGCCTTGAAGGCAATGACCAGATGTTTCAGAGTTATGACTCAGAAAACAATTGCTAGTGATCCAGAAGGCGATCATGATAGGGTGATGATTAGCAGATGACAGGGCTAAAGCAGTAAGCAGAGGAACAAATTGGCACCGGTATCCATATTAATTATTAATTTTGAGTAACCAGAGGCTGAAGATCCAACCAGAAGGAGATGTTGACAGACCAGTCTTACAAAATACCAAAATGGAGAAAGGATTGATAATAGTCAGGTGCCTCAAATGAAAGATCTTTCTAGGTGATTTAATAGGAGATGAAGACTATATGTCAGAGAGAGGCAATGTGTTCTTCTCTTAGTATATTAGTTCTTTATCTGTACTTGTGCCTTAAGGCCATTTATACATTAATTTGTTCAACAGTTACTTACTGAGTATCTACTAAGTGCCAGTAGAACTATTCTACTGGCACTTAGTTCTACTAAGTTTTGTTCTACTGCGGTGAACAAAAAAGGACAAAATTTACTGCCATCATGGAACTCATTTTTCAGCACACATGCAATGTGTGATGCTAAGGGCTATGCAGAAAATCAGAACTGAAAAAAGGTACGGGGATACCTGGGTGATGGGTGGGTGTGTGCCTTCACCTTAGTCAGAGTGTGTGGGAAACACAGCATAGGTACAGGCTTATTTTTTCTGAAACCTTTGTGTTGAACACACGGAGTTCCTCTTATTCTTCCTGTTTTTCTATCTTATCATCTCCTCCAGTACCCTGGCTTTCATTATTTATTTTATGTCACTTATCCTTGAATTAGTATATTTATACCTTGACCTCTCTGTTTAAGACAGATTTTTAGCTTCAGACCTAACAGCCCAACACTGGTTGTTCTATAGGCATCATAAGTTCAGCACTTCCCCAGTCAAATGTATCTTCCCTCCAAAGTCTTTCCTTCTTTTTGGTTTTCCCTTGCTGTACTGATATTACCATAAATTCAATCATTCAGGTCAGGAAATTTAGGGTCATTCTTCATTCATTCTAAATCTGTCCCTCTAATTGGACATCAATCCCTCTTAAATTTTCATCCAAAAACTTCTCAATCTCTCCCTCTTATTCATTTTTTTTCATTTATTCTGTCAATGTTAGTTGAATGCCTACTGTTTTCCCGATACTATGCCAGGTGCTAATACAAAAATAGATCAGACAGTAAAGTGTAGAGGCTATGATAGAAATAGATAAATTTTCATAGCAAAGTGTTATGGGCACAGGGAGGACCCACCAACTGTTTGTGTCTGTGCAAGTCAGTGGTAGTTGAGCTGTGTCTTGAGGAAGGAGTACCTGTAAGGCAGGAAAGAGAGGAGGTAGAGATATAGAATTTTCCAATCCATTCAGAGTTTAGAGAATGGTGAGAAAGTCCGAGTCACTCTAAGAAATGTGCACAGAGTAGATTGTCAGAGTATGAATTCAAGGATGACTTCAGGTTCTCTGGTTGACAAGGACTTCCTTAACAGAGGTGAAGAAGAGCTAAAGAAACAAATTTTTGGTGAGCTGAGTTTAACATGCTCATAAGTGAGCCAGGGGGATTTACTCAGAAGACAGCTAGAAATAGAAACTGAAGTTGAGAAGAAAGGTCAGTGCTGGGGCTGCCTCACCAGCACAATGATGGTTGAAACCATGGGAATGGCCAACAAAACTTAGAGAGCAAAAACCAGTGGAGATGAAAGACACCCAGTTCCCTGCCTTTACACCCCCCACTGCTCTAGTCCTCTATTCCCAGTCTTCTTCTAAATTCCACCACAGGATGTTACCTCAGGCTAGTCTCCACTCAGAGGCCTTCAAGATAAAGTGCAGTCTCCATAGCTTTGCATTTAAAACTCTTCACAGTTAAAAATAAAAATAAATAAAACTCTTCATAATTTGTGCCAAATGTACCATGACATCTTCATTTCCAAGTGTTCCCTTTGTAGGAATTGACACCCCCCCCCCAGACCCTCCCTCCAAACAGGTCATCCACTTTCATCTGTAGCTTTGCCCTGCCATTTCCTTTGCCCAGAAGGCCAAAGAACATGGCTTTAGAGCTAGAAATGTTTTTGTTTAAATACCAACTGACTTCTCCACTAACAAGAAGTGTTAATTTGTGCAATTTATTGAATTCCTCTGAATCTCTTTCCTCACATACTGAAAGGTCAGATTGAATTATTGTAATTATAAGAGCCTATTTAAACATCTTTATGTTGTTGTTGGCACAGATAGGTGCTCAATAAAAATTAGCTAGCTTTTATTACCATTCATCTCTTTTCCACTTGCCATTATCCTGTTTCAAGGCTAGACACTTAAAGCTTTACACCTCTTTTAAACCTTTTAAAATGTACCTCGTCACAATTCATATTGTCCTCCTCTATGTTTCCTTGGCAGTTTATACTACTTCAGGATATAATACAAGCTGTCTGTTTCCTCTACCATATTACAGATTACCTGATAGCAGACACATTATTTTTATAGCCCTATGTACCTTGCAATAGGAATGTAATTGTTTGAACTGAGTTCTGGAAATATCTACTTTAACATCCTCTCTCTCCCTCTTTTTAAATAGTTCTATTGAGATATAATTTATATACCTTACAACTCACCCATTTAAAGTCTATAATTCAGTGGTTCTTAGTACATTCAGAGTGGTGCATCCATCAACACAATCAATTTTAGAACATTTTTATTGCCCCCAAAAGAAACCTCCTACCCTTTAGCCATCACCACCAACCCTCCACCCCCAGTCTTTCCTCCTTCTCAGCCTGGGGCAACTTTTTTTTTTTTTAATTTCTTTTCAGCATAACAGAATTCCTTGTTTATGCACCACACCAAGTGCTCCAGGCAATATGTGCCCTCCATAATACCCACCACCTGGCTCACCCAACCTCCCACCCTCCGCCCCTTCAAAACCCTCAGATTGTTTTTCAGAGTCCACAGTCTCTCATGGTTCATCTCCCCTTACAATTTCCCTCAACTCCCTTCTCATCTTCATCTCCCCATATCCTCCATGTTATTTGTTATGCTCCACAAATAAGTGAAACCATATGATAATTGACTCTCTCTGCTTGACTTATTTCACTCAGCATAATCTCTTCCAGTCCCATCCATGTTTATACAAAAGTTGGATATTCATCCTATCTGATGGGGGCAGAATACTCCATAGTGTATATGGACCACATCTTCCTTATCCATTCATCCGTTGAAGGGCATCTTGGTTCTTTCCACAGTTTGGCGACCGTGGCCATTGCTGCTATAAACATTGGGGTACAGATGGCCCTTCTTTTCACTACATCTGTATCTTTGGGGTAAATACCCAGTAGTGCAATTCCAGGGTCATAGGGAAGCTCTATTCTTAATTTCTTGAGGAATCTCCACACTGTTCTCCAAAGTGGCTACACCAACTTGCATTCCCACCAACAGTGTAAGAGGGTTCCCCTTTCTCCACATCCTCTCCAACTCATGTTGTTTCCTGTCTTGCTAATTTTGGCCATTCTAACTGGTGTAAGGTGGTATCTCAATGTCTCAATGTGGTTTTAATTTGAATCTCCCTGATGGCTAGTGATGATGAACATTTTTTCATATGTCTAATAGCCATTTGTATGTCTTCATTAGAGAAGTGTCTGTTCATGTCTCTGCCCATTTTCTGACATGATTATCTGTTTTGTGTGTGTTGAGTTTGAAAAGTTCTTTATAGATCCTGGATATCAGCCTTTTGTCTGTACTATCATTTGCAAATATCTTCTCCCATTTCGTGGGTTGCCTCTTTGTTTTGTTGACTGTTTCCTTTGCTGTGCAGAATCTTTTGATCTTGATGAAGTCCCAAAAGTTCATTTTCGCTTTTGTTTCCTTTGCCTTTGGAGACATATCTTGAAAGAAGTTGCTGTGGCTGATATCGAAGAGGTTACTGCCTATGTTCTCCTCTAGGATTCTGATGGATTCCTGTCTCACGTTGAGGTCTTTTATCCATTTCAAGTTTATCTTTGTGTATGGTGTAAGAGAATGGTCGAGTTTCATTCTTCGACATATAGCTGTCCAATTTTCCCAGCACCATTTATTGAAGAGACTGTCTTTTTTTTACCGTATATTTTTTCCTGCTTTGTCAAAGATTATTTGACCATAGAGTTGAGGGCCCATATCTGGGCTCTCTACTCTGTTCCACTGGTCTATGCTTCTGTTTTTATGCCAGTTTCATGCTATCTTGGTGATCACAGCTTTGTAGTAAAGCTTGAAATCAGGTAACATGATGCCCTCAGTTTTGTTTTTGTTTTTCAACATTTCCTTAGCAATTCGGGGTCTCTTCTGATTCCATACAAATTTTAGGATTATTTGCTCCAGCTCTTTGAAAAATACCGGTGGCATTTTGATCGGAATGGCATTAAAAGTATAGATTGCTCTAGGCAGTATAGACATTTTAACAATGTTTATTCTTCCAATTCAAGAGCATGGAATGGTCTTCCATCTTTTTGTGTCTTCTTCAATTTCTTTCATGAGTGTTCTGTAGTTTCTCAAGTACAGATCCTTTACCTCTTTGGTTAAGTTTATCCCCAGGTTTCTTATGATTCTCGGTGCTATAGTAAATGGAATCAATTCTTTAATTTCTGGGACAACTTTTGGTCTACTTTCCGTCTCTACAGATTTGCCTCCCCTGGACATTTTACATAATGGGACCATATGCTATGTGGCCTTCTGGGTCCTATTTCTTCTGTACTGATTAGCAGGCAAGCTTCTCACAGCGTCATGTTTACTTTTTTATCTTAGACACATAGTCCAGTTTAATGGAACAATGATATGGCTATGTTCATTCTGTTAGGAGGTGATAAGCACTCTAGGAAAAAGAGCATAAAAGAGAAAGAGTGATTGAGGCTGCTGGCAAAAGGGAAGGGGCAGGTTGTAGGACTAAATAGGGTGGTCAAGTTAAGCCACAGGGAGGTGAGATTTGAGCAAAAGCTTGAAGGTGAGCAAGTTAGTCAGAGATACACCAGAGAGAAGAGCGCTGTGGGCAGAAGAAGTGATCAGTCCCAAGGCCTTGAAGCAGGAGTCTGCATGCAAGGAGCAAGGAGGCCAGTAGGAGAGTTGGCAAGGGAAAGGAGAGTAAGAGACAAGGTCAGAGAGGCTATAGGGCCAGCTCACTTCTACTTTAGCAAACAGATATTCCACAGGACCTACTTAGACTCAACAATTGGTCATTATTCATCTGAACTTCAACTTAACTTGGCATCACCTGAGCACCTGTACTTTATCTGGCAACCCTACTCAGAGGCCATCGAAAGGCCTTTGACCCTTACTCTGAGTTGGTAGAGAACCACTGCAGGGTTTGGAACAGAGGAGAGACACCATCCTGTTTTGGGTTTGGAAGTTTCTCAGTGGCCACTGTGTTGAGTATAGACCACAGAGAGTTAAAATGGAAACAGGGAGGCCTGGAAGGCCATTGCACTAGTCCAGGTGAGAGATGATGAAGGCTCAGATGAGAGCCGCAGCTATGGGGGTGAGGAGAAGGGACCAGATTCCTGGTATATGCTGAAGGCAGAGCCAAAAGGATTTCAACATGAATTGGATATGGGTAAGAGAAAGAGAGGATCCAAGGATGACTCCTTGGGTTTTGGCTTGAACAACGTGGAAGACTAGAGTTGCCGTGGAATAAAGAGGAGGACTGTGGGTGGAGCAGTTTGGGGGAAGAGTATGCGTTTTATTTGGGCCATGCTGAGCTGATGATGGGTCAAATAAGATGAGGTGTCACCATCAGCCAGCGAATTTTATGCTATTTTTCATTAAAATAGCCAATAATATAATTTAAAAGGTGACCCTTCCACTAGGGACAGATTTTTTCTTTTTACTTATTGTACTTTGTATCTTGTTATTTAAAGAGTCTTCTTTGTTCCTGAATGGCTTTTTAAAAAATATGCTTAGGAGGGGCGCCTGGGTGACTCAGTGGGTTAGGCCTCTGTCTTCAGCTCAGGTCATGATCTCAGGGTCCTGGGATCGAGCCCTGCATCGGGCTCTCTGCATGGAGCCTGCTTCTCCCCCCCGCCCCCCGCCCCTGCCTGCTTCTCTGCCTACTTGTGATCTCTGTCTGTCAAATAAATAAAATCTTTTTTAAAAATATGCTTAGGAAAGAATAGCTGGGATTGGAATTCAATTTCCTAGTTCTTCTCCAGTACCTGAACTGCAAAACCAGACTGAATCCCAACACCCCATTTTACTTGGCAATCAAATTCACTTTTCCATAGATGTTTTTCTCCATCTTCATTCATTTTCTTTCATCCACTCTTCAACCTTTGAGAGAAAGGAATCTTACTATGCAGAACCTCTCCTTGGTGTCCTTCCAGCAGCTGAAAATCTGCCCTGGATATTGAACAGACCATCCCCTCCTTAAAATGCCAGGAACACAGTGGTCTAAAAGGCTGGAGCCCTTACTCCCCGGGAGCAAAGATCACTGTGGACGTTGGCTTGCCCTTCACTGATTACAAGTGGTTTTCAAGATGACTCTCTCTGCTGCCTCTCCTCTTTTTACCCAAGTTCCTGGATTAAAATAACATTTTTTTTCCCTGTCCTGATCAGCAAGTGTGCCTTTTATTGCATGATCATTTTTACTTCTTTTTCTTAGACTTGTGGTCCAGTTTAATTGGACAGTGTTGACATGGCCATATTTAAAATTATCTGCAAATTTTCCAACTGTAACAGGACCGTGCATCTCCAAGGATCCATTGGATGGAGGGTAGAGGGACGGGAGAACATTACTTTGAAGAAATCTACAAGCTCTGGCCTTTTTTCTGGAGGTCTTGTGTCCTATGCTGTTTTTGATCATGACATTCTAAATCAGCACACTCACGGAAAGCCTTTATTCACAGAATTGTGATGTCTTGTTTTTACACTAAGAAGTGAGTGCTGATGAGCTGACAAATTACATACATTGTGCTTTCTGTGTTTTGCAGGACTTGAGAGAGACAAGTTTGATAATAAAACGGTTTCATTTGAGGAGCACATCAAGTCAGAACACAATATGTGGCATTATTTGTACTTCCTCGTCCTGGTGAAGGTTAAAGACCCAACTGAATACACTGGACCTGAAAGTTACGTGGCTCAGATGATCGTGGTAAGTGATGAGAGCGTTTGAACCTGCGGCTGCGTTGCCTGTGTGTGCTCTCCCCTTCTCTACCCTCCCCTTCTCCCCAAACACAGACGTTCTCCCAGTCATTTTGTTAACTTCTAAACAGGACTGTTGATCACTGAAGAACCTTCATGCTGCCTAAATCACTGGACTTCTTGGTTATAGAAACCAAATTGAAGTCTCAAGTGCATAGAGGATATTTACTGAAGAATTCTCTGGCACCATCTCAGTCCCGACTGTCATCTCCTGACCTTGTGTCATTGCTGGTGTCTCAGTTCTCCAAATCTAGAACCTTCCCACTGTCAAATGAGAACAGAAGAGCCATACTCTAAGAAATTCCTTGTATTTCAGAAATCAGGAGTTTAAGAAATTGAACCATGTTTGGGAAGAGCATAGTGCTTGGTCTCAGTGGGAGAACACTGGCGTCCTGTCTGCGTACAGTTTGGGTTGCTGCTGCTGATTGGCACTGATTCTGCCATACCTACTTGCTTCTAACTCCTTAGTAAGATCGGTTGCAGAGGCTGTGGTTGTCCATGACTTGGCCTTTCTTCTGTTTTACAGAAGATTAAAATTAAGTGGCTTAAAGAGAAGTCAGAGTTAGTTAGTGTGTCATGATGCACATTTAGTGAGTATCGATATGTCTGAAATCCATGCCTATATTCTTATAATAAACACGCTGTATGTTGGACTTTCTTTCTCAAAACCCTTCTTACAAAACTATTTGACAGTGAAGCTTTAGAAGAGGCAAGATCCTCCTTGCAGCCTGGTCCCGGGGTAACATGTAGTCAGCACCAATGTTGAAGCTTTGGGAGAGCCAGATGACAGTAGCTGTGGGTCCTTCCTTCTGGAAGCTGGTCATGCCTGTAGGAAGACATAAACTACAGAGGGAGCAACCAAAGACTATGTTTGGCGGGTAACATATTAGTAAGAGCAAGTTAACATTGCAGTAATGTATCTCATCTGACAATATTTATGTGTCACAGGAGAGCTACATGTAAATTGAATTTTTATTGCTAAGGATTTTTCATGTTTTTTTTTCTTTTTGACTTGCGTCCACTATAAGTTGTTCTTTTTTTAAAATTTATTTATTTATTTGACAGAGAGAGAGAGAGATCACAAGTAGGCAGAGAGGCAGGCAGAGAAAGAGGGGAAGCAGGGGCTCAATGTGGGACTCGATCCCCTGACCCTGAGCCAAAGGCAGAGGGTTAACGCACTGAGTCACCCAGGCACCCCTGTAAGTTGTTCTGTGTGCATGGAAATTTGCATCCTGCCATGAAGTTGTCATTCTTTATGGGACAGTGGGCAGAACTTAATATTGTTTCTTTTTTTCCCCCCATGTTTCCTTTGCTGCCCTCTCTCCTGTCTGCATTAGGAAAAAAGCTAATCGGTTTGAAGATAGACATTCATAGCCATTATTTAGACATTCTTGATCTCAGTATGCTCAAGGACCATCTTTGTGAAATAGTTTGCATCTGCTTGCTGGGGAAAACACATAGAATGTTATGTTTAAAATGTAACTTCACATTGCTGTATTTTATCAAAGTTTGAGTCAATTGAATGAATACATATTTACTGGGCATCTGTTGCATCCCTTGGACTAAAAGATTTTGGGGAAAACACTGAGGAGTCTGACACATTCCCTCTCTGCCAAGGAATTTGGAGTTTAGTAAGAGGGAGAGGAGAATAACAAGCCAAAATTAGAATAGGCGAAATTCCCCAAGAGTGGAACAAATGAAAATCTGAAGGCTTAAGGATACAGAGTGACATCCAGATGAGAGGTGGTTGAAGAGAAATGTTGTGTGTGTGGGTGGGGTGGGGGGGTATTGGGGGCAGTATTTCAGACAGGGTAGGATTTGTGTAGATTGGGGCTGTCTGTTGGATTAAGACTGATTTCCAGTACGAGGGAGCAGCCCGAAAAAGGCATAGAGATGGAACACTCAGACACCCAGTGGGCATTGGCCCAGTTTCACTGATATATAGTCCACTTGTAAAGAAGCTCTGAGACATAGGATAGAGAAAGTAGATTGGACTTTTGGTGGTAAGTGTCAGTTTGGGTTATCATTACATCAGGAATGGGAAGCCACTGAAGGATTTCACTGTGGGAATGATGTGGCCTAGAACAGTTGTCAGGCCCTGGTGTGTAGTTGGGAGAGGGGAAAGATGAAATCAGAGGTGGTATTTGGCGGTTGATGAGATTAAGGGTAGGGAGGATCAGGAGAGGCAGTAGAGTACGAGATGAAGCCAAGACACCTGACGTTGTGAGCCTGGTCATTGGGAGAAAGGTGTTGTATCAGTTACAGAAGATCTTCTGCAAGAGGAGAGGCTGGTCAGAGAAGAACACTTGTTGATTTCTAAATGAGTCTAGAAGCTGAGTCATAAATCGGGAGGGTCAGGGTAGTGACACCACCACCAGCTTTTGAGCCAGGAAGATCTGGGCTCAGACCTTAGCTCAGTCACTTACTTGCTGTGTGGTCTGGAATATCTTGGGTCAATCTTTGAACTTATTAGGGCCTCTGCCTCCTCATCCAAAGGGAAGAAGATTGGTGTGAGATAAGTGAGATGATCCTTTAAACAGGGATAGCACAGTGGAGGTACTTGGGAACTGACAGTTTTCACTGTGACTGTCTGCATGAAGTGACAGTTGAACCCATCAGATTAGGAAGAGAAGGGAGAAGAGAGCACGTGTAAAGAGAAAGGAAGAGAAAGCACAAGACAGAACCTGGGGGATCCCCCGTTCAGGAAAAAGAAGAAAGACAAGTCAAAGGAGTAGAAAGGAAGACCTTAAAAGAGGCAGAAGGGGAACCAGGACGTGGAGTGTGTCAAAAGCCAAAAGATGAGCCTCGCAATGTCAGAGTTTCAACAGCATTAACTGCTGCAGAGAGGGCATGAAGAAGAGACTGGTCAAACAGGGCCTTTGGGTTTTGTCATAAGGAAATCACCAGGTGGCTTCTACCAAAAGACACATCTTTCACCTTAGCATGAAAACCAGCCTTCGGTCGAGCACTCATGCTTGAATTTTTAAGGCTCCGTGTCATTCCATGCTTCTGCCCATCCTATGCCGTCAGCTCGCTCCAGAACCGTGACGGGAGGGAGGGCCCCTCACCGGCTTATTCCAATATAAACTGTCTCATTGTCATCCAAGCAGGGCATGGCCAAGACAGCAGGCACCGTTTCTGAGTTGCAATGGCCAGGAGAAGGAAGAGTGAAATTATTAAGCTCAGGATGGATGGAAACAAAAAGTCATTTACAAAGAAGAGTGCTCACTTACTGGAAGAGCCTTTTTGGGAACATTTCAAAAAGTCTGTAGCTAATGAATCCAAATTAGAAAATCCCTTACTCCAAGCTCTGTGGAGATTATGGCCTTAAGTACTGATCCTCTGGGAGGAAGAGAGAGAGAGGAGGAGAGAGAGGGATTGGGATTGTAAAACACAGAGCAAGTTGAAGCAAGTCAGTTCAAAGACTATATATTTTCTCTCTCCAGCCCAGAGGCAACTACTCTCAACAGTTTGGAAAGAAATCTTACAGACATTTCCTTACCACTTTTATTTTTGCTCCTTAAAAATAGCTTCCTTTACTAAGTTGATTTAAGTGCTTGTTTATCAGTAGAGCTTTAAAAGCAGCTTTAAATTCCTCATAATTGATGTACCTTTTACCCTCCAGGATTTATGCAAAAGAAAATGAGGAAGTTCCTCATATTCATAAAACAACTGATCTGAATTCCACTACCCTGTTTAAGTGTAGCTGATTTGTACTTCGAGACCCTTAGGAAGGGCTTCCTGCCTTATGCTGGCATGAGGAAAAGGAGAAGATAACAAGTTTGGGGCATGTTTCTCTCCTTGGTGTGTTTTTCCACCTCTGGTGCTTCACTTGATTACTAGGTCAATAAGGAGTATTTATATCAATATGCATTGAATCATACATTGTAAATAAAGTGATTTCTAGAAGTTAGAATCTAAGGAAATATACTCGTGCCCCCACATCCATCCGGTAATAGGATCAAGACTATGAAATGTGAAGAGAAATTGAAATCTTCCTTCCCGGGCCTTCAGAAGCTCAGATAAGCTGTTTGAGTATCAGCCACTGTCCAAGTACCTGAATGAATACAAAGGGAGATGTGAGTTGATCAAGGCATTTGGGGAATTTATTTTCCCGTGGCAAGCAAATCCTCATTTTTGATAAGAGAATTGATATTTTGAGCTTGTATTTACTGGGAACAGAAAACGAGAAAGGAAAAGGAAGGCCCATGCTGGAAAGGAAAAATCATGAAAGGGAATCCGATAAACTGGAAGAAAGGGTATAAAAGGATAAATTTCCAGCCTGTACTAGTAATGGCCTTTGAGCATCACTAAGCCCTTTGGCTTCTCCCATTACCCAAAGGATGATGACTGGGAAGGAAAAAACAAAATTGAGATCATTAGAAAAAATGCCCAAGGCTTTTAGATGTTTCTCTAACATTTTGAGGACATTTTCTGATTTTCAGTGTTTATTTGCTATGATAGGGTTGGGGCCGTCGGGGATATTTATGACTTAATTTGGCGAACAGCAGGATCAAAACCAGGGGTGCCCATAAGAGAGGTATTGTGTCCATACAGAGACCTGCCACCTTCCCTGTGTGCTCCGCTATGCTAGGCTGTCACCGAGACTCTGGATGGCCATGCCACCCTCCACTGCCAGGACCATTGGTTTCTGAGGATAACTTCCTCCTTTTAGTACAGGGTTCTTTTAAGCTCTTCTATTTACCTAACTCCTGTCCGGTGTCCCCCTATCATGGTGATGTCTGTTAGGACAATTTAACTCATGCTTTGGTCAACATAATAATCGTCTTGACACAGAAAAGAGTTGTGAGTTTCTCGAAGGCCATAACCAGGAACAGCACAGTCCTTTGTTCTTTGCAATAGGAGAGCAGGTAATATCTGTAATATGCCTTAAAAGCAATTTGATAAACAGCTAGTGCTTCCTGTCTCCTAGCTGCTGTTTATGGATTTGATACAGAAGGCTAAGTAAGAAATAGTCTCTCTCCCCCAGGAAGTTCAACATATTTATTGAATGAATAATAAAATAACTAGTAAATTAACAAGTGAATTTTTTTTTCTTAGCCCTCTGGCAATTGGAGATAATTTACAGAAAGATATGTGACAATAGCTGCAGGAGTTGAGAACATGAATTTCTCATTAGTCCAATGTCATCTTTTGCCCTCTTTTTAAAATTGGAAGATAAAGATGCAGCAGGAGGGGTTAGGCCACCTGAACCAAGTATAATGAATGCAGTATTAGACATCATGTGGCTGATTTGAGAGCCACTTTCATCCCCGTGTTTCTCAAGCCCAGTCCCCCTACATTCATGCCTACATCCCAGGAGAGGGCCTGAGCCTGCTCCTGGCCAGGGGCACACATGTGCAGTGCAGGGTTTTTAAGTAGAACTCACCCTAAAGAATAAATTCTTTCTTGCAATAATCTGTTGAGATGTCTGAAAGAGAGGGATGGTCCTTTCAATGAGATAGAAATCTAGTCACCCCTTACTTCAGCTCCAGAAGGGAAGAAAAGAAATAACAATTTTCCAGATGTTCTCTGTGTCTAGGACCCAAAATCAATCTTGTTTATAGTTAACCCAGGTTTCGAGCAGTAACTGTTGGATGGGGAGATGTTTGAAAGACATCGAGGTTTCAAGGATTTGTACACGCCCTTCCTCCGTTAATTTGCCGACTTAATTTCTGTATTATTATGTGTCATAACTAGGAAATTATATGTCCTGATTCTATTGTTTCTAATTTATGCTAATTGTGTAATTGGATCTAATTAAGCCAATTATGTAACTGCTCAATCTTTAAAACCTAAGACTTCAGAACTTCATAAGACACTCTTAAAAATGTTTATATTTCGAGACAAACCAAGGGGGTCTTTGCAGCTCAGAATGCACAATTAAGAAGTAAAAGTATATGTTGAAGGAGATACCACCTTTCTTTCCATATTTTAGTCCAGACATGTGTCTTCAATTTAAGAGGGATCCTTTTCGCTTCCCAACTCTGGATTTCATGGTCACTGTGGAGTCTCTCTACATTATTCTAATTTCTTATGTCATATGCATATATAATATTCATGAATTACCACATTTAACCTGATTCTCCTCTTCTTTTTAGTTTGTAAAAACAGAGATAGAAATGGTAAGTACTTCCGGGGCGGGGGGGGGGGGGGTGCTGTACACAGAGTCTTCATCTCAAAGGCTGCGTCCTCAGGGCCGGAAGTGAGGGTAAAGGACTGGGGCCAAATCGTGTTTGAATGAGCTTCGTGGAGGGGAGTGCGACTGGGAACAGAGACGAGAGCCTGAACTCTTCAGGCAGGGAATCTGCTGGCAGCCAGGGGATAGTTCTCCAGGCTCAGAAAGCAAAAAAACGGCTTTTGTTAGTGTTCCTAGTCAATGCTGAGCAGAAGGAGTAAGCCGAGGTAGTGGATTCTGAAGTTTAACTTCTTAGGATTTCCGTTTACATGATGGGTGACCTCTCCCCTCTGCACTTCGCTTTACCCACCAATGAAGCAAGTATGGCCAGCCAGTCCACACTAAGAATAGAACTGACTGAATGTGGCTGGTCCCGGGAGGCCTCCTGCTGTCCGGGATCCTGTCCCTGTCCGTGTCCCTGTGGTTGCTGGACTGGGGGTGAGGGAGGGGAGGATTCCAGGGTCCCAAAGAAAACACCTGAGCAGAGAAGGCTGCGGGGTCCTAGGGGGAGAGGAGCCTTTGGAGGGCTAGGACAGTGGCTCATTCAGCAGCTAAGAAATATTGTAGTAGTCTTAGCAACTAGTACAGTCATATCTACATGTCCCAGCTGAGTGTTGGCAGAGGATATAAGAAGACTTTCCTTGCAGAGTTGCTATGAGGACCAAATGAACTCATGAGCACTAACTGCACTACCGCTGATATAACTGATGTTTGATGAGTGCTGACTCTGTGCCAGGTGCTGTGCTAAGAGTCTGATGTGTGTCCTCTCTTTTACGGCCCTGGGAGGCACTCTGCTAAGACTGTGGCCATCCTGCCCATGAGGAAGCAGGCTTAGAGAGGACTGATGACTTGCCCAAAGTCGCACAGCCAGTGGAAAGGCACGCCGTGTCCGTAATGGGCCCAGCACATGCAAATGGTCACTAAGTGCTCTGTTTTTATCGGATGTGTCCAAAGCTGGAAGCCATGCTTCCTTTGAGAGCAGGCCAGGCCGGCTGCACAGAGGGCCTCATGCTCTGCAGACAGTGGGGGGTGAAGGGGGAACTATACACATTCAGTCCAGTGCAGGGAGTGGACCTGGGCGGGAGATAGGAAGTCCGCTGACGGCCCTACAGTTGCAGGAAGGTCTGAGGGGAATTCAAATAGGAAAAATGTGTTCATTCAGAGCTGGGTGGCAGCTGCAAGCTTCCTACAGTGATTTGAAGGATTGCAATTATAATTATTACAATTGCAAGCAAGAAAGAGGCCGCAGGATATTTCAATTTAATTTGGCAAGAATTTGCTAGGGAGCGCTGCGCACAAGGCAGTGACCAAAACAAGAATAAAACTTGGTCACTGGCCTCACAGAACCACAATTTGATAGAAAAGACAGCTACCGTCACTGGAAACAATAGCGCACATCAGAACTCTGGTGAGAGGTCAAGCAGACGTACCCACACACAGCATCTGGAGAAATCTCAAACGGCGCTGTTCTGCCCCTGCCTGAAACCTTCCAGTGGTACTTGGAACAAGATCCACACTCTTTCGCATGACCCCTTATGCCATCTGGCCCAGCCTACTTCACCAGTCTTGACTCATTCCACCTTCTTTAGCCAACTACAGTTCAACCATGTTGGCTCTTTTCTGGGAAATTCGCACATCGTCCCTGGCCAGAGCCTTGGCATGGAGCTGCCTGCTCTTTGCAGTTTCTGTTCCTAACTCTTTCCATGCCTGGCACCTTCCCCGACACCCCCATTCCAGTTACTTCTCTCCTGTCACCCTTTAGAGCACCTAAATTAAGCTGACCCTAATATTGTTTTTATATGTATTGATGTGTTTATTCCTCTCTACAATGACATCAGTATTTACACACCTGGTTTGATCACCGCTGTATTCCCAGCACCTAAATTCACGTGCAGCATACTGAGTGTAGATTTGTTGGGCAGAATGAATAAGATGGGGCGCCTGGATGGCTCAGTGGATTAAGCCGCTGCCTTCGGCTCAGGTCATGATCTCAGGGTCCTGGGATCGAGCCCCGCATCGGGCTCTCTGCTCCGCAAGGAGCCTGCTTCCTCCTCTCTCTCTGCCTGCCTCTCTGCCTACTTGTGATGTCTCTCTCTGTCAAATAAATAAATAAAATCTTAAAAAAAAAAAAAAAGAATGAATAAGATGTGGAACCACTGGGGCGCAGATGACACAACATCAGTCGTGGCTGAAGAGACTGGGGGCAGTGGCATGGAGAAGATGATGAGGAGAGTTGGATCTTGGAAAGGATTTTGACAGAAGGGATAGAAGGAAATATATTCCAGACAAGGTGTTTATCTTAAAGGGAAAGTGTGCACAGCCAAGAAGAAAGGAAACAAAATTTAGAATATGTGCCAGCAGCTTTGCATGTTATTTAATTATACCCATTTTATGGAAACTGAGGCTCAGAGAAGTTCATTACTTATCCAAGGTGCTTGGCAAATAAGTGCTTGAACCAGGACCCAGCTACACATTTTTCTGAGGCCAATGGCTATGATTTTTACCTATGCTATGTTTCATCTACTGAAGAATCAGGCAAAACTTGGCTAAGATCAATTATTATGTGAATCAAGTGTTGGAGAAAAGGTAGGGGGAAAAAACAAAATCAAAAGACATCTTTGAAAGGAGGAAAGGATGTCTCCGATATTTTAAGGAATTAGAATTCTTAGTCTCTCAGTTGAGATATGGAGTAAGATGCCTTAAAAATGCAGCCAGTAAATTACTTCCCATTGGTGAAACGTGCGCTGGTCAAACACAGGCACTGGGCTGCCTGGGGTTGAAGGCTGAGCTTCCTTCAGAAGCTTTGGTGTAACAAACCTGCAACAAAGGAGAGATGATGGCTTAGTGCAGTGGCAAAACACACCATGGAATGGACAGCCTGGGAAGGGAGGCTTCCTAAGGTCATGCCAGATGCTTGAGTAAGTCAGGAAAATGAGGATGGAGCTGGTGGAGGGAGCAAGTGGGGCCTGTTTAGAGAAAGAGTGGGGCTAAGCAAGGGGGTGGGAGGTAAAGGAGCCACCAGGATCCAGATCACAAGGGCCTCTTGCTTAGGAGTCTCTACTTTATCCTGAAAGCTAGAAGAAGCCCTTCAGAAATCTTAAACCAAAGAGACAAGGTCGGGCGTGGACATTTAGAAAGCATGTTCCATGGGAGTAAGAAATGGATACAAGGGGACCATCGAGGAGCAAGAAAACAAGCAGGTAGAATGAGTTCATTACCCAGTAGCCATGATGAGGGCTGATGTGAAATGCCACTGGAGACTGAGAAGAAATGGCGGATGTGAAGGGGTGTAGGTAGAGGATTTACTGAAGGCAAGGGGAAGGTGGTGGCTCAACCTACATCATTGGGGTTCCACAGGAGTAAGTTGGAGAAAGGTGATAATCTCAGCATGCCTCATAGTATCCAAGTGCCTAGGTCCAATTTGGATTTCCAAGTGCATATGACCACTAAGAAACTGAATACGTGGTTCTGGAATTCTGGTGAGAAGTCTAAAATGGACAGTCCACTAGAAAAGATAAACTATCACAAATATAAGATTTCAGTCTTCTTTGATCCATAGAATGCCCCAGGAGCATCAAACAGTGCCTGTTATATAGTAGATACTCAATTAAGATTTATTAAATGAGTATAAATATTAAGTCACTAGAGAACACAGGATACATGACATTACTGATTAGGACAAGTCTAATCAAGGGATACTACATACAGTGAGTAAGTCAGAAAAAGCATGCCGTTAGGCTAAAAGATGAAGAGGTATAATCATTAATTAACTTGAATAATTACCAATGATGATGATGATGATGATATCAAGAGTCTTCCACACAGATTCTACTTAACAAAAAGTAGAAACTCCAGAAAGGAGAAAACAATTTTCATAGGACTCTAAAAGATTTTAACTTCTCATCAGCAGGTGAACCTAGAAGTGCTTTGGTCAGCTTTTGGATATCTTGTGACCTAACATTGATTAATAAGCTTTAGTATGGAATTATGTTGCAAACCCACATGTTTACAGCAAAATGATTTGGATTTTGTTCAACATCCAGAAGCCTCTTTGAAATGGTGACCCATCCTTAGTCATTTATTTTGAACTTACAAAGGGATGCTCACATCTCCAGTTCTCATAACCTCAATAAAAGGATTTCTTCCCACTGTGCTGAAGAATATTCTTGTTTCCCAGTCCTACTCATTACTGTAAGATCTTGTTCAATTCTCAGTTGGCTTTCTGGAATAATCATGTCCACATTGCTAGGACTGATACATTTTATTCAGAAATACTGGCTTTCTTCCAGAGAGCAACAGATACCATCAAAATGTAAGTTGTGGGAATGAGAACTATCTACCGTAAAGCCATGTGACTTCTGACTAGTGGATTTTAATAGACTAGCTATTGCCCAGGCCATGTCATGAGTCATTAGGGGAGATGGTAATTAAGCTCTTGTGTTAGGTAAGGTTATCAGGCAAGCCAATTGCCATTGGGTCTTGGACTAGTTTTAGCTAAGGAAAACTCCTGAAAAATAAGTGCTGAGCTTTACAAAAGTGATTCAGGTCTTTTATGTCAAAGACTTGTCATTTAATGTCATGTTAGTGGAGTCTGTTGCCTTTTGGGCAATTTAGAGATCAAGGGGTTTTGATGAAAGAATGGTGGCTGAGGTAGGTTACATCAGCTCTCTGAGTCTGTTTCCTCATCTGTAAATGGAGGTAGTATTCTTTAGTAAGATTCTTGTATGGTTTAAACAAAATTCCATATATCCTAGTGCCTAACATGATGTCTGGTTCAGGATTATTGCTCAATAAGTTTTTGGTCTTTCAACTTCTACTTAAAATATTTAGCTACTTAATAACGGTGCAGTTAAATGCTACTTTGCAGATTCAGAGCATTCTTAAGCCTTTTAACGTTCAAATCACATTACTGATTCTGCATGGTGGTCCTCTTAGGGGTTAGGCAATGGCCAACTTGAATTCATTCAGTGAACACTTACTACCTGCTGTGTCCCGGGCACTGTGCTAGCCCCTGGAAAGTGGGCAGAGGACATCAAGACAGGCGTGGCCTGTCACAGAGCTTCCTGTTCAGAGCAGAAGGCAGATCCTAAAAAGCCCCCACTGTTGTTACATAGTCAAGTAAGTGTCACCACTAGGACAGATGGTGCAGAGGAACCTTCCTCTCTTGTGGCCTGACTCAAACTCCAGCCCATTTGCCACCTGTTTCTTTGTTAACCCAGAAGTCAAGAGCTCACTTAACCGATTTTAATTGCTTGAACCACTGATGAATCCATCTGAGTTTTACAAGTGATGTTAGGACAGATCTTCCTGCAGAGAACATGGTGAGATAGTGCCAGGAGTATCCCCAAGAGCACACGGAGACATTGTGAAGGGAAGCAGAACAAAGATTGAATAAGAACAGATTTTACCATAAAAAATTAAAAAAAAAAAAAAGAACAGATTTTTACCTCCCTTACTTAATATGCTCACCCCAGGGGATGGGAAGGACGCACTTTGCCTTTCTCTTGGCTCGGTGATGGAAACAACCAAGGAGGTCAATTTCATTTTTCAAAGAATGCCTTCTAAGCTCCTTCAGGTGAAGAACTTGCTGCACATTTCAGTCGTACAATCACCTTTTCCGTCTCAGCATTGGAAAAAGTCCCCGTGAAAGCACACACGTTTTGTTTTAGATAAAATATTCTAGCTCTCTAAGTTTCCTTCTGCACTGCTGTACTGCTGTCACGATGAACTCTTAAGGAAGGTTTCAAGGTGTCTCTGTTGCTCTTAGATTATTGATTAGCATCTCAAATGCAGCTGACATAAAAACACCAGTTCACCAGAATCTGAAGTTCAAAAATAGCCAAGCTCAAGGGTGGTTTATTTGCATAGGTGCCTGTAACTTTACAAAGAGATAATCGCCCAGGGTTTTCTTCTAGCTCTCTGGGTGCAAGTTGTGCTATCAAGGCCCTTGGCTGTGGTTCTGTCTGTGACTTAGAAGAGGTTTGGCTTCCATGCACATGAAGTCCTCATTCATGTGAGAATCTGCGGGGTTTCCAAAGTCTCTTTTGTCCCAGTTCTGAAATTCTGACATTCTAATATCTACAATATTTTTATATCAAATTCTGAGTATGTTACTCTTTGTTTTATATTACAAATGGGAAGCCATTGTGGCAGGAGTTCTGGAGTGGTCAGAATTGAACTATTTCCATTGTCTTCACTGGGAGGGCATATATGGACTGCCCCTTCCACCAACCCCAGCTGGAGTCTGGCTGTTAAATCCCCCTGGTCTCCTGCTAAAATGATTACACCTCTGTGCTGCTGGCCATCTCTGTAGGACGACACTGATTAGGGACCAGATCATGAATTTTCCTGTAAGACCTGAAGCCTAAAGCCCTGAGAAAGTTCAACTGTGATTCTGGCAGGGGTCAGGAAATCTCCGCTGTGTCAGGCTGCACCTGTGCCACGGGCCTCCGAGAATTTCTGTTTCCTGAGCTGAGGGCCTCGTACTATGTGGAAGCCCTGAATCCAGTTTGAAAGTTATCATTAGAAGACAAGGACTTATCGCTGACAGATAAGTAAAAAGATGATTCCTATTATTGGGGATTGTAGAATTGATTCTTACTTGAGAGCAGCATGTTTTCCTCACTTTGTTTTCTAGCATATAACTCACTTGTTATGGCCCAAGTAACCAAGAATAATATAAGAGTCTGGTGTGTTGAAAGAAAGTGGGATAGGGGTGTTGTGTGTGTAAGAGAGACATAGCCTAGTGCTTTAAACATGGACTGAGGACTTCCAGAGCCTTGGGCAGGTAATTTAACCTTCCTATGTCTCAGTGTCTTCATCTGTAAAATGGGTAAACATCTCTGCCTAGAGGGTTTTTTTGAAGATTAGGCAAGTTGATATATATATATTTTTTAATTTATTTGACAGAGAGAAATCACAACTAGGCAGAGAGGCAGACAGAAAGAGAGGAGGAAGCAGGCTCCCCACGGAGCAGAGAGCCTGATGCGGGGCTCGATCCCAGGACCCTGAGATCATGACCCGAGCTGAAGGCAGAGGCTTTAACCCACTGAGCCACCCAGGCGCCCCGGCAAGTTGATACTTTTTATGAAGATTAGGCAAGTTGATACTTATAGAATATCTGATACATGGTCAGTGTTACATTCAATTTTAAAATATATATAAGATAAGATCAGAATAGCACATCAGGGCTCAAAAGACTATTATTTATTCAACAACTTTAATTTAGTGCCTACCATGTCTGTAGCAATGGGTTAGATATGGTAGGGGGGACAAATGAGAGACAAGTAAATTTCCTGCTTCAAGAATCTAGGGCCTAAGGGCGCCTGGGTGGCTCAGTGGGTTAAGCTGCTGCCTTTGGCTCAGGTCATATCCCAGGGTCCTGGGATCGAGTCCCGCATTGGGCTCTCTGCTCGGAGGGGAGCCTGCTTCTACCCTGATCCCTCTCTCTCTCTGCCTGCCTCTCTGCCTACTTGTGATCTCTGTCTGTCAAATAAATAAATAAAATCTTAAAAAAAAAAAAAAAAGAATCTAGGGCTTAATAGGAAGAGCATGATATGTCATCCTGAAGGTTGGATGGTGATACCAGGCAGTGCCATTTTGATGAGCTACAGATGAGGAGATATCAAGCAGGTTGAGGAGAAGAGGCTGTGTATAAAAGAAAGCAGCAGATTTGAGTAATATCAAAGCACAGATGGGCCCACCCACCTGGATTAGGTTGGGGCTAAAACTGGTAGCAATAATTAATTGCTCAAGTTAAGAAGTTTCTGCTTGATCCCACAAAGGAGAGACATTGATGACTTTTAAGTAGAGGAATTACATGATTTGTTTAATAAAGCCTCCAACAGTTCATAGTAGGATGTAGTAAAGGGGAAGAAAGAATGATCAACAAACTAATGTAAAATGTGATGGAAAGAACCCATAATAGAAAGCAAGGGATGGGTGTGGTGGAAAGACTTGACCAAGAGTGATGATGGGCTGTTGTCCTCGTTCCACCACCCATGAACCAGGTGGGACCACACTCCTCCCAGGGTCCAGCCTTCCTGCCTTTCTTTCTAAGGTTTCCAGTTCTGCCAACCTTGTCTTCCGCTCTTCCCTTCACCTGGAATGCTTATCTTTAGAAATTAAAATCCTCCTCTCCTGGACAACCCAGCTAAAGACCCAGGGCTACCTTGTCATCTCTTACCCAAGGCCTGCACCCCTATCTGAAATGTCAGTTCATTTAACTACTTTTAAAAATTCTCTCTGTTTCCCTGGACACTGGGCCCTTGATGGTCTTTGTCACCATTTCCCCAGTACCTAGAATAGCTTCTGGAATAAAAAGCCTCTTAAAAAATATTTGTTGAACAGAGTCATGAAATAACTGCTCTCCAAGGTTCATCCACACCAACTTTTAACTCCCTAATTACAGGTGCAAGATAAAGTAAGAAAAATGTTTGCAGAAAATGCATTTAGGAGAAGGGAAAAGAAGTCTAAGGCTTTGAGTTTGGGTGACTAGAAGATAATTTTATTGACTGAAGTATCAGTAGTTATTCCTTCCCCCAAAACATTTGGGGAGACAGTGATTTTGGTTGCCAGTCCATTCCATGTATTGGTACTCTCAGCAATGATTCCGTTGGTTCTTAGAAATAACAAAACTGGATTTAGGAGGGTACACTGACCGAAACTGAAGATGGAGTTTTGAAATCTTTGCTAACTGATAATAACAAATTTATTTCAAAGTATTAGTAGAGCTATTGATATTTGAATGAAAATTCTACATGGGGAAAACACACTAAAGGAAAGTGGTAAGAGACTTTAGCACAGTAAATCAATGTTAGTATGTAATATTTACATGGATTTGCTCATTGTTTAGGACAGCAGGGTGGCGGGACTAAAGTGTTCCCTTCCCATTACAGCTTGGCTATGGATAGATCACTCTGCCCAGGTCCATTCTGTCTTGTGCAGTGGCAGTGACCGGGAATGCTCTTCTGACCCACAGAGGTGTAGTATAAACCATCCTGGCATGAGCAGGACTGCCCCCATTACGAGTTCATTGGACAGCCGCATAACCCCAGAAAAGGGATGGTTTGCAGTACCATTCTGATGCTATCCACCCAGAGTTAGCTCAGACCCCACAAGTTAGAGGGCATGGTCCCCAATAAGACTGCTCTGACTTCAGGTGCCAACTGCACTTTGGGTGTCCCCAGACCCCTGCCCATCTGAAAAACTGTCTTCACATTCAGAGTTTTCCATGGCTCCTTTGGGTTTGATAATTCACTAGACTGACATAGAAAACTCAAAGAAGCACTATACTTCCAAATTACAGTTTTATTATAAAGAATGTAGATCAGAGATAGTCAAGTGAAGAGACGTATGGGGCGAGATGTGGGTGGGTTTCAAACAGTGTTTCTGTGCCCTTTTTCTGGAACAGGGCACGTCACTGCCCAGCACAACAGTGTGTCCACCAACCAGGAAGCTCCATTGAGTTTCAGTGCCCAGAGTCTTCATTGGGGTTTCATTATATAGACATGACTGACTTAATCATTTGCCATAATGCTGAACTCAGACTCCTGCCCCCTTCCTCTACCTGGAGGCTGGCTAATTCAAAGCCCCAACCCTCTAATCCCACAGGTGTTCTTACCGGTGACCAGCCCCCACCCAGAGTGGTCCCAACTCTTAATATAAGCTCCAGTGTGATCCAGGGGGGGCTTATGAATAACAAAGACCCTTCTATGCATAGGGAAATTCTAAGGCTTTAGAACCTCCCTTTCTAGAATCAGGGACAAATACTAGTCACAGGCTTTATTAGGCAGCAGAAGTATTCCCTGTTTTCTGAACATGCATTGTTTTTTTGTTTTGTTTTGTTTTGTTTAGCACTTAATTGGAAAGGAGTTTTAAACCTTTGCAGGAAGTTAGGACTCCTCATTCTTCTCTCTCTTATATACAACATACATTTAATCAAAATTTCTCATCTACCTCCACAATCCAATGAAATAGGTGTGAATCTGCTGCTCCCTGAGACTTCTACCACTCTAGTCCACATGACCTTCATCTCTCACCTAAACTGTTGCAGGTGCCCCTAAACTGGTCTTTCTGCCACTGTGGTTGCCCCTACTGATTATTCCTCAGAGAACAAAGTGATCATTTTAAAACTGTAAGTCAGAATATATTGACTGCTCAGAACCCTTCACTGACTTCCTAACATGTAGAATAAAATTCAGACTTCTCATCCAGGCCTCTACACTTGGACACCTGCCATCCTCTGCCCCTCCCTCATTCACTGGCTCCGCTGTATTGGCCTCACTGTTTCTGTCATAACCAGGCTTGTTTCTACCTGAGGACCTTTGCATTTCTTCTTCTCTCAGCCTGCAGCATTCTGCTTGTCTTTCATATTCTGCAAGTCTCCGCTTAAATGTTACTATCTCAGAGACACTTTCTCTGGTCACCTTTTCAAAAAGGGTCCCTTCTCCCCACTATATCATTTTTTTTTTTAAGGTTGTTCTTTTTTTTTTTTTTTTTTTTTTTTTGAGAAAGAAGGGGAGGGGCAGAAGAAAAGAGAGTCTTAGGCAGACTCCGCACTGAGTATAGAGCCTAACAGGGACCGATTCCACGGGCCTGATCCCAGGACCCTTAGATCATGACCCAAGCTAACACCAAGAGTCAGATGTTTAACTCACTCTGTCACCCAGCGTCCCCCAACACCACTCTTATCATTCTTAATCCTCTTAGCATGCTTTCTTACTTTCCCAAAACACTTATTGCAATCTGATACTGTACTGTATATTTTTAATTGTGTGTCTCCCTCAGAATAAATATAATCTGCATTAGAGCAACAAATTCATTTTGTTCATTGCTGTATCATCAGGACTTAGAGAAGTGGCTGGCACTTACTAGATGCTCAGTAAATATTTACTGATTGAATGGACGGCTGAATGAACAAACAAATGAGTAAGAAATAAGTAATGATATCTCTTCAGTGATTTAGCTTATCTTCCTATTAATGCAGATGATGACTAGAAAGCAAAACTTTCTTTAAGAAAAGCACAGATATTTGACTGAGTTTACATCCCAGACTGGCTACTTCCAAGCTGTGGGACTTTGGACAGTTTGCTTAACCTCTCTGCCTCAATGTCTTCATCCATTAAAAAAGAAGACTGTATTATCTACTTTAACTCTTAAAACTGTTTGAAGACCTCCAATAATGAAGAACTTCCTCTCATTCTCTATAACTCTTCAGTCTGCACACATTCAGGTGGAACCTCTGATCAGAGGCTCTAAAGAGATCTAAAATCGACTTCTTGTACCTGGAAGACTGGGTTAGAAGTTTAGAGACACAAGAGAGCTTACCCAGATTATTTAACCTCCTCCTGCTTTCTTTTAATGAAAAACAAAGGGGTTGAATTCAATCTATCAAATCTATCAAAAGACCCTTCAAACTCTGTTATTCTGTGGTTTTATAATCAAAATCACAAGTCTGGATGGACTTGGAGGACAAAGGTTGCTAGGAGGATCATGTATCAACCTTAAAAGATTCTGCTCATTCCAGTGGCTACCAAATAGTCCTATAGTGTCAATTTAATTCACAGGACATAACTTGTCACTGTATACATGGGTTGGCTATGATTAGGTGGTCGGCTCTGGTCTACAGAGGGAAATGACCAAAAAAAAGGAGCCAAAGCTGGAGTCAGATTTGGAACAACAACCCATGTCAGCCATCTCTTTTCTGTCTTACTCTTTGTCTGATCAAGTACTACCTAAGAAGTAATAGAAATTAGTTTGTAGCACTAGGGTAAGATAGGACACTAGGATGAATTAGGTAGAAATGTGGGTAGAATACCAGTGAATGCAAATTCTCCATCTGGCAACATGCAGATTTTTTGATCTGTTCACATCAGAGTAACATAGTGAGTCTCCCCAGAATAAATAATTTGTTTGGACTCCTTGACTTCTCATTCTTAGTTTTTCCAAGTATGTGTCTTAGTTTATTTCTATTCCCAGATTTCATTTCTTCATATAAAGTTATTGTTTCATTAATCTTCCATATCAGCTTTATGAGTCTTTGTCAGATTTTTATACTAGGTTGCAAATCTGCCTTGTGAATCTTATCCTTTCCTATCTTTATCTTTTCATTTCTCTCTTGTTCTCAGTAGTTTGGTGGATATGAATGTGATAGAAGCTAAGATCTCATCACCTTTAATAAAGGAGAAAATAGCGGAGTATGTAGAAATCAGGTGAGATTATAGAGAAAGAAATCAATCAGGTTGGCAAATTGCATCTATGGGACAAAGTGCAAAATGCATGTTTCATGTAGTCGTTTTTGAGCAAGTTTGTGGAAAAGATGGTTAAAATGTATATGGAAAAGTAAGGAACTATTTTGTTCAATTTAAATGACATTGATGTATTTTTACATCATGAAATACTTAAATGTTTCCAACCATTCTTGATGTAGTATTTTACACAATTGTCCCAAAGAGCTTTCAGAGATAAAGGTCTATATCTAACATTGTAAATTGTTTTCCAATCTATATATAATAGAAGCCTCCACAGTCACTCCACAAAATTCAATAGATCAAGAATTGCATGATAGCTTGGAAGTTTGGGGGAAGTTGAGGTTTTGAATAACCCTCAAAGACCACAGTTAACTGTCCTTGCTTTTAATCAAGCCCAGTTCAAATGGCATGTGGATGATTTTCTGTAGGACCATGTAGTCGTGTTATATTTTTTTTGTTCACTATGGAAGAGAAGTCATAATGTCAGTTTTATAGAGCCAGAAAATGTATTCTTCCAAAATCAGCCAAAGTGACAAAATGACTTTTTTTTCTTATGGTTATTGGAACTACCAATATAGATATCCTTTCTAGAAGTGACTGCTCAATAGATTTTTTTTTCAAGATTTATTTATTTTTTTGAGAGAGACAGAAAGGGGCAGGGGCAGAAGGAGAGGGAGAGAACATCCCAAGCAAACTCCATGCTGAGCGCAGAACCCAACGTGGGGCTCAATCTCATGCCCCAATAGATTGTTTTTATTGCTATTTATGAAAAGCAAACATTCCAGCAAAGTACACCTTCCCAGATCAAGTGGGTGCATCCCTCCTATGATGACTGTAAATAAGGGTATACAACAGGAGGAGGGATGTTCTTATAAAAGCTGGCATTCTCTTTCATCTTTTTATCCTAAAAGAAATCCTAAAACGATAGTGGAGAAGATCATGGTAGATTGTATTTGAGTTATTCCAACAATAGAAGAATGTGTTTGTTTTGAACATAGAGCAAAGATGAGATGGGAGTTGGGTGACTCCCGATAAAGACATCTCTGCTAACGAAAACCATAAATATAACCCAAAGCTACTTTCTGTAAAACAGATCCCGAGTAAACATCAAAATATCAAGCTAAAATTAGCAGAAGGAATTGTCGACAAAGGCTTTATTAAAAAACAGTTGTAACAGGGTGTGAAATTGTAGTTAAAGCTCACATAGCCCTTCATTACTTATTTGCAATTTTAGTATATGTGCTGCCGAAGCGAGCACCTTATTTGCAATTTTAGTTGGATTTTCTTATTTCCCCTTCCTGTGGCTGTAATTAGCCATTAAGCTAGGAGAAACTACATTTTCTGCATCACACAGGAAATGCCTTGAAAGTTTGCAAGGAGAAGAAGGAGAGCTAGCAAAACAGTTTCATGGTTTCATGAAGAGACCAACTAATGTAGAACAGAAGAATATGCACTGCATAATCCCTGAAAACTTGTCAGCAAGCAGAAGAGGATACTTAACTGGTAATTAATTTAAAATAGATCTCTCTTGTGTCCTTCTAAAGACATGCTATATGTTATTTTTATTTTCCAATTTAAAATAACCGACAGTTTTCACGGTAAGTTGGACAATGTGCAAGAATAATGTTATACTACCCAAAAATGCTCAGGTCAGAAATGATTTCTGTGCGGGCAGCAGCTGTGGGAGTGTTGGGGCAAGGGTTTCCCCTCGTACCCTCACTGGCTCTTGTGCCTGGAACACCTCAGCTTCTCTCATCATTTAACACTGTCTTTTTTTTTTTTTTTTTTTAAGATCTATTTACTTATTTATTTGACAGATCACAAGTAGGCAGAGAGGCAGGCAGAGAGAGAAGGAGACAATCTCCCTGCTGAGTAGAGAGCCTGATGTGGGGCTCAGGGCTCAATCCCAGAACCCTGGGATCATGGCCTGAGCCAAAGGCAGAGGCTTTAACCCATTGAGCCACCCAGGCGCCCCATATAACACTGTCTTAAGCAGAGATGGTTGTTTGTAAGAAGCATCCTACTTAAACCCTTTCAATGTTAGTTTTTTTAAATTCAAACATTGTATTTTTAAAAATAGTATGCAAATATTTTCCACAGTTTCTTTCCTATAGATAACATTTTCTTTTCTGCTCCTTACCGTCTAGAATAACGCACAGATTGACAAATTTATTTTAAGATTTAAAACTCTAAATTCATATATATTATGGTAAACAAGCACGAACAATTTAAAGTTTTCAAGGGTGTCATGTGTACTTGATGAAAATTCTGATCTATGACTTTGAACTCCTGTGTCTTAAGTCTGGGAATACAGTATGTCGAGGAAAAAAAAATAAGTTTGCCCCTGAAAAGATTCATGTAATTAAGGTTGCAGGAGTTATTTCTGGAACCCTGGCGTGTCTGGGGAATGTACAATGCCCTACTCTGATATTAAGAATATTGTTAGGTAGGCAGGCTACGGGAATTACTAAGCTTTTGATTTAATTTTCATTCTATCAAGCTGCATTGTTCGTTTTCCTTTCTTCACGTTCTCTGAGTGCAGGCATGAAAACTGTCTGACTTGCTTAGGGTTTCCAGTTGAACCTTGCTGGTAAAACCTGAAATAAAGCTATGGCTTCCTTCTGTCCTCTGACTGAGCCAGCATGACACCAATGAGCTTCATTTCACAATTCATGTTCATCGCTGTCATTCCCAAATTATGCCAGATAACTGCGGTCAGAGTAGTTCTCTGCTAAAAATGCTTTCTCCTGGGTCAGATGGGAATACAGCGATACGGGGCTGCCTCCTGGGGAGGCTGACTCACTGCAGGTCACCAGGTGGTTTTCCAGAGATGGCATTCCTGACAGGCCTTAGGTGATAAAGTTCTAGATCCTGTGCTTAACTTTGCAATCTCAGACACTTGATACCGTCAGAGGACACAGAATGAACTGAGCTGGGAGCACACTCATCAGAGTCAAGAGGCAGAATGTGGAAAAATCAGAATGCCTGTGGATTGATTTAACAAGATAAAGTGTAATTTCCAAGCAGACCCGACATGCGTGATGGCTGGTCAGTGTACTTTTTTTTTCCCTGAGAAGCCAGATTATAATCAGAAGGTTGCTTAATGAGCAGAATTTTGGAGCAAAGGGAGTTAGCTGGCTGCATGATTTGAATGTTTAGTGGGTCAGATGAAAATGAGCTGATGCAACCTCTTTGCTGCGCACGGCTGCAGACTACAGTGTAACACAGAGCGTTCCTCCTGTGTGTGAGCTCTGACTCCACCCACGACCAGCTCTGTGACCTTGGGAAACAATCCCTCTGCGTGTCGATTTGCTTCTGTGTAACATGAGCTCGGACTAGCACCCACCTTCGGGTTATTGTGAACGTTCATTCTTTCATTGTTCCTTTCCGACTATTTATGAAACACCGGGCGCCGGGCATTACTTTAGGCACCGAGGAACAGCAGTCAACAAAATGGACAAAAACCCCTACCCTCGTGAAGTTTATGTTCTAATAGCAGGCCATCAAAAAGTCAGTAACAGCCTGCTCGATCATGTTGGTTGCTACAGAGAAAAATAAAGCAGGGAAGGGAAAACAGCCATGGTGGGGGAATTCCTTTATATACAGTGAAATAATAGATGTAAAGATGGCCGCACCTGGACCATCATCGTTTTTATTCCAACTCATGATTATTACTACCACTCGCATTTTTTTCTTCCACGAGGAGCATGCAGAGTTTAGCCGAATATCCCCAGGAGAGTGCTAGGCACACAAACCAGTTCTGCTGCCTTCTGCCCCCTGTGTTCCCAGCTAACTGCCCACCTTCTTGCTGACATAGTTGCTTTTAGATGTGTTAGTTCCATTGATTAATTCAGATTGGGGGTTGTCTTTGTTCTGGAAGACGTCTTATCCTTGATCACAAGTTGAGTTTTTAAGTCTAACTTCAAGCATTTTAGAAGTGTCTATACTTAGAGCATTATGTAGGACCCTTTTCTAAGATATGACTGTGAAAAGAATTCTGATACTTTACAAGCTCAAGAAAGGGTCTGGGGCAGGGGGCTGGGAGTGGGAGTGCCTGGGTGGCTCAGTTGGTTAAGCCTCTGCCTTTGGCTCAGATCATGATCCCAGGGTCCTGGATCGAGCCCCACATCAGGCTCCCTGCTTGGCTGGAAGCTTGCTTTTCCTCTCCTAGTCCCCCTGCTTCTGTTCCCTCCCTCGCTGTGTCTCTCTTTGTCAAATAAATAAATAAAACTTAAAAAAAAAAAAAAAGAGGGGTGCCTGGGTGGCTCAGTGGGTTAAAGCCTCTGCCTTCGTCTCGGGTCATGATCTCAGGGTCCTGGGATCGAGTCCCGTATCAGGCTCTCTGCACAGCGGGAAGCCTGCTTCCCTCTCTCTCTGACTGCCTCTCTGCCTACTTGTGATCTCTGTCTGTCAAATAAATAAATAAACTCTTTAAAAAAAAGAAAGAAAGAAAGGGTCTTGGGAACTGGAAATCAGAAGCCTGTATTCTAGCTCTGACTTTCTCATTATCTAGGTGACATTGGTGAAGCAATGGCAGCTGTACCTTAATTTTCTTCTCTTGTGTCTTGGGGACACCTTAGGCTGCCCTTCACAGGGTTTATGAGAGAATAGAATGAAATAATAAATATGAAAGAGTAATGAACTATTTAAGGTATTGTGTGATTTAAATAATACCAATTTTAATGTTATTATTTCTCCTCTACTTTTCCTTTCATATCCATCCTGACTTTTTTGCTCACAAACATGGGAGGAGTTGAGATCATAAAGCCTGAGCTTTAGGGAATCTCAGGGTTGTGAAGAACTAGTCCAACCTCCCAGTCCAGCTCAGGAATCCCTCTCCTAAGGGGAGATCAGAGAACAAAAGTGACTCACCCAAGATCAGATGCCAGGAGGCTCCCTATCATTTGCCCTCCCTATTATGCATTCTTCATGCATTGCAAGGAGGGATAAGGGAGGGTAAGGTGCTGAGCAGGGTACTAGGAAGGTAAGCTGTCGATGAGGTGGGTGGGCTACATACTGGTTGGCCTTTGATGTTACATCAAGAGACTAAACAGTTTAGATTTGATCAGTTAGGAAGTGGTGGTGTTTGAGCACAAGAATAGCCCATGGTGATGGTTTTGTTGTTTTGTGGGGTTTTTTT
Source organism: Meles meles (assembly GCF_922984935.1). NCBI lineage: Eukaryota > Metazoa > Chordata > Mammalia > Carnivora > Mustelidae > Meles > Meles meles. Next base: position 68,855,676 of record NC_060072.1, read on the forward strand.
TTATAAGATTGATTTATTTGAGAGAGAGAGAGAGCACAAGCAGGATGGGCAGAAGGAGAGGGACAGAGAGAATCACAAGCAGACTCACCACTGAGGGTAGAACGCAATGTACGGCTCGATCTCACGACCCTGAGATCGTGACCTGAACCAAAAACCAAGAGTCCCGATGTTTAACCCATGGAGCCATCCAGGCGCCCCCATGATGATGGTTCCAAGGACCGCGGCAGCACTATGGTAGAGGAAAAGGGTATGATAGGAGAGATGGGATAGGAAACAACTGTAAGTAATCAATCAGTGACTATCCAGAAGGAGCAGGTGGGAGAGTGATGATGGTACAAGTCTATCCACGTTCTCGCCTGTGTCCATCCATCATCCCCAGATGTCTGAGTGCTTGCTGGGCTGAGTGTGCCAGGCAATAAGTGGGAAAAAATCTGAGTGGTCTTTATGTGCATGGGACAGCAGGGAGACCAGGAAAGACACGTTTTCTAAAATGTCAGGTTGGCTTTTCAGTATCAGGAGCGCCCCTTGAATCGTTTCCTTTTCAATAAAGAAGACATCCTTGTGAGCCCTGGGTTTGCTCTTCAGCCCAGGCTGGAGATAAACTGCCAGTGACCAGCTCTGGGGGGAGTCCGTGCAGGGCTGTGGACGAGCTAGGCCAGGTGGCAGACTGCTCTGTGCACCATCTGGCGACGTGTGGCTGCAAGCAATGGCAGCCTCTTTAAAGGAGCTGTAGCCCTTTGACCCAGCTGGCAGCCTGGGAATGCTGTGCCCTCCGGCCCCTGCTTCGGGGCACGTCAGAAACATCTCATCGCCTTGCTCTAGCTCCCGCTGCCCTAAGTGTATTTGCTCCAGTGGAATTCTATGCAGTCAGGCAGTGATAACGTGACTCAGGGAAGGAGCGCAGGAGACGCTGGATTAAAAGCAGGATTTGGCCAGTAGAACGTTTACACTACACATCGCATCTGCTACTTTCGTCCTATAAAATTTGACTTTGCAATAAAATGGTTGTCAGTACAAATAAGATTTTTCTAAATTAGCTGCCTAACCTGATAGAACACATCAAAGTAATAATCTCCCTCGCTTTTTACAGTAAGCATGTCTTTGGAATGTTGCATATAAATGTATTTTGTATTGAAAATTGAATCATGCTTCGAATGCATCGGGGGAAATTGTTAAAGAAATCCTGTGGTTATTCCTTGAGGAAAGAAGCCTTTTGAAATGAGTAGTAAATAATGTATTGTGGGTTCTTTTATATATCACATTAGCCTAAAGGCACCTGTATCTTAAGTTAAAATAATTAGATAAACTTTTTCCAGAAGTAGTTGGTCATTGTGCAGAATCTAAACCAATACAATTGACATTACGTAAGAGTATTGTCACATCATTCCCCACATTTTTCAGCAAATTAAAAAAGAGTTATGAAGCAATGGGGTGGGGGGGAGGCAGATTACTCTGAAGAAAAAAATGTGGGGAAATTATGTTAAATCTTATGTGATACATAAACCATGACCAGGGATGTAAACCAAAGCCAAATACCTTAAGTAATGTTGAATAGATGTTGCTATAATTCCAATAGTTAGCGTCATTCCCAACCCAACCCAACACAATGAAATGTGAGGCTATTGATAACATTCTTTTAAATTCTAAACAACTACCCCAGATTCCAAAAAATGATTAAACTTTGGGGTAAACAACTATAATATCTTTTTAAAAAATATTCATGACTGGCACATAAGGATGTAATCGAATTACACTAAAATCTTAATAGAAAGAAAAATATATATTCACATCTGCCTGGTGACATTTATAGGATGTAACAGAACATCTCTTGGAGAGCTAAGGATAAATTGGAGTTCAAGAGGACCTTGGAAGTCTTGGCTACTAACACTGGCAAAACCATCAATTTTCCATTCCTGGTGATAAATTTTACATCCAAATAAATCTTGTTTGTTAGGCCATTAAAAAGCCTTGTGAGCTCCAAAGTTAAGTAGGCATGCATTCCCTGGTGGTGAATTGAAGCCGCACACTGGGCCCAAGTGCAGACATCTCCTGTAATCTAATTTTCAAGCACAAAGTTATGGCGAAGCCAAAAATGGCTTCAAGGGCAGGTCTTCCACAACACGATTCATAGCACACCCATGCGCTTTGGAGCCAGGCAAAACTAAAGGTCAACATCATTTCTCCAAAACAGTAGGCCCTGAAGAGAGGTGACAGAGAGGCCAGAACAGGAGCGGGAAGAGAGAAACTTGATGTATGGAGGTCGTTCTCTGCATCCCGTTGGGTAAGATAAATAAAAGGGAGGAAGTAAAAGAGGATTAATAGTGTATTTAGTAAAATATGGAAGGACTAAAACACCCTTTCAGAACAACTGTCCAGATACACAGATTCGGTCAGCTCTGGCTGTGTGGGCCTAGGAAGCCTGACCACAAGCTCTTGCAAAGGAAGTAAGGCAAAAATAGAAGTTTCCCATTCTGGGGTGGTATGCCAGTGATTTTCAGACAGTCGATTTTGAAAAGCCATGGTGACTTGAGAAACTGACGTTTTAGAAAGTGGGTATGTGGAGGCCAATGTTGTGTTTGAGGACATGGAACAGATGAATGGGCTCCTTATTCCCATGAGGTCACTAAGCAGTGAGGGGGGAGGAGTGCAGGGAAAGCCCTCTCAGACTCCCAGATAGCAGCAGGCGTGAGGAAATTGAAAAGGTCACATTGGGGTGACTCCTTGTTCTTATCTATTGACTTCTGGGATGTCATGGTCCACGAGGCCAGTTACAGGTGACTCCTCTCTCTCTCTGGGTCCGCTTTGCCCCAAGTTGTATGTCCCCACATGCTCTGCCCACACACCCCCTGCCCTAACTCCCATTCCATTCTCCTCCCCCAGAAGCATGTCATAATTCAGCTCTCTTTTTCCCCACAAGGAAAAGGCATTGCACTACTTCCTCTACATTCTTTTATCAAATCCTGGCAGAAATCCTGAAAGATAAGCGTTGTTATCCACATTGTCCGAGAAAGAAACTTAAATAATTAATCTTCTCTGATCACACACCTGATGAGAGGCAAAGCTGGGATTCAGACAAATACTGAGTTGCCTCCAAACCCCTTCTGTCTTAAATCACAACTCGCTTTCCTCATTCCCTGCCCATCTAAGCAGCCTCTCATTTAGAAGTCTCTGGAAACGACTGTCAAGAGTGGTTTCACCTCGGTTGGCATTAACATCGAGTACAGACCCTCCCAGCACAGCACAGGTCACTTCCCCCAGTCCCTGAATATCCCTCACCTCTGGACCTTTATAAAAATTGCAGCGGCCAAGGCAGAACACTTTTCTTGCTCTGTATTCCCCATTTTGACCCCTGCATTTATTCCGCCATCATTTATTGAAAGCCTACAGTGTGCCAGACACTGTTCTAGGCTCAAAGAACACGGGGACAGATCCCTGCCCTCCTGGAACCCATGCTCAATCATTGGGAACAGACAAATAACTGTTTCAGGTAGGTCATGTCAGGAAATGAGGAAGAAGAACAAAGCAAGATAAAGGAATAAACAGGGACAGGGGTCTGTTACATTGGACTGTTAAGGACAGCCTCTCTGGGGAGGTACTTAGAGCAGAAACTTCAACGGAGGAAGTGAGCAAGCCATGGAAAGATTTAGAACTAGCAAGAGCCAGTCTCTGACGGGAATGGGCTGGACATGAGGAACGACCCTCAGGACAGCCCACATGGCTGGATCTAGTAAAGAAGACAAATGGAGAGCAAGGATGTGGGAGGGGAGAGGGATAGACTGGATCATGCCAGGGCCCTCTGGGCTAGGAAAGGAGCTTAGATTTTATGCTAGGGAAATTTATTCTAACAAAATATATCATTGCTTTCACTTTTGGGTGCAATGTCCATTATTTGTGCACAGAATACACTCCTGGCAAGAAAATGGGCAGAACATCCTAGAGTAGACAGTTCCGGGCAGAACATTCACGGGCTGGTAGATTTTAAATAGCTCCTGGCCCCAAAGGCAGCGTGAGTAGGGGGTAAAGGAGAACTTATTTAAGATTGCAATCCAACAGCATCCTTTTCCATTTATTCCTCCATAAACACTCCCTGCGCCAACCCTTCCTTGTGTGGTTGTATCTGTATAGAGAGCTGTACGTCTCTGGGTATGGCCAGGAGTCCCCCAGTTCAGCTTCGGCACTAACCACTGAGAGAGCTAGCGCAGATCCCATAAGTTAGCGGGTGTCGTCCCCAGGGAGACCGCCCTGACTTCAGATGCCAACCACACCTGGGGGGTTCCCAGGCCCCCTGCATTTCTGACAGACTGGATATAAATTCAGGGATTCCCACGACCCCTTTCGGCTCAGTGATTTGTTAGACCGACTCCCGGAACTCAGGGAAGCACTATACGCGTAATTACAGTGTTATTATAAAGGATACAAACCAGGAGGGCCAACCAAATGGAGAGATGGATGAGACAGGGTCTTGGGGGCGTAGGGGGCACAGAGCTTCCAGGCCCTCTCCTCATAGAATCCAGGCGCGCCACTCTCCCCGCACATCAGCGTGTTTACCGACCAGGAAATTCCACCAAACCTCAGTGTTTAGGGTTTTTATTAGGTGTTTATTACCTAAACCTGAATTGTTGAATCACGGGCAACATGATTGAACTCAATGTTCAGCCTCCCTCCCCTCCCCAGAGGTTAGCTGAACTCAAAATCCCAACCCTTTAATCATGCGTGCTTGGTCTTTCCAGTGACTCTCCCCCATCCCGAAGCTGGTCAGGTGTGATCCAAGGGACTGGTGAAGGATAAAGACATTTCTATCATTTGGGAAACTCCAAGGGCTTAGAGTCCCCTGCTAGGGACCAGGGACAAAGACCAGCCAGATTCTTTATTGTACAACAGTGCCCTGGCCCGAGAGTGGGGAGCAGCGAGTCAGCAGCTGTAGGGCAGTGGAGGAAGAAGTGAGCTGGAGGAGAAATACAAGACTTAGAAGAGTTTGTGTCGCTATGGGAGCTATGGGAGTATATATATATATATATATATATACGTATATATATATATATATATACATGTGTGTGTATATATATATATGGTTTCAGCTCTCAAGATGTGTACCATCTAAGTGAGGAGTCAAGATATATTCTTATTGCAGGAAGTCATTGAAAAGCTAGTCAATGTGCGCTATAAAATGTTTCAGGGCAGCATCTGAGTCTTCATCAGCACCGAGCCCCTGCCTACAACAGCCAGTCATAACCCGGCATTACATTATCTCATTTGACCGGCTCCATCATGTGTCAGAAACAAGTTTTGCATGTACCAATCACTCTAGTATTTCTTTGAATTTTTTCATCTTCTCTCAGATTGATGTTCTGTAAAAGCAAATAATCAGGGAAGTGCTTCAGAAATGGAAAAATGGATAAAAAGCATAAAGCCCAATAGCCACCTTTTTAAAAATGGAGGAATATATTGGTGAAAATGCCCCGAAACTAGGAAGGCAGCACCTACCATGGGATCGACAATCGCTTCCGTGTTGCCTTTGTGTAAGCCTGCTTTATGGCTCATGGCTGCAATTCCAGTTTACCAAAACTCTGTGCCTTTGGTGACTTGGCATTTCATAATTATAATTAGTCAGGAGCCAGCACTCCGAAAGAACCACCATCCTCTGAAGTTACTGTATATTTGACTCCTCTTGCGGCCTCACTTGTGTCCCGGCAGCCCACACCTCTGCTTCATCATTTGCAAGCCCTCCTGTTCATCCTACCTGAAATGACCTCACTTCTTGTCACCATGTAACAGCTGCTTGGCAGAGTTACAGGTCACCACCTATGGCTGATCTTGCTCACTCTGTTCAGTACTACATGGCCCAACAACCCAGCTAGTCAGCTGTTGACCCATTGGAGACCATGGTGGAATTCTTTTTTCTGCTGGGCGCCATCCCGTGGGTGGTCCAAATCCTGAAGCCAGCTAGGCAGTGGTCACGGCTGTACTCTGCAAAGCTATCATCTGGCTGGCAGTTCAGTCTCATTTTGACATCCCACCCACGTGCCCCTCTCCCAGAAGAGCATATTGGTTTGGACTCAATTCAGATTTTTTTTTTTTTTTTAATTCAGCATCCCTCAATCCACACTCTGTCCTATTGGAAGAATCTAGTGAAGGAATTTTGGCTTTTTGATGCTAATGAAGAAGTTTGGCCTGAGTGTAAGATTTCTTTGGTGCAACCTGGCCCATCATCTTTGTCCAGCTTTAAGTTTATTGTTAGATCTGTGTTGTGCTGACCCAAAGAACCACTCCAGATTTTTCTCCTGACACTCCCCAGTTCTTTGGTGATGGATTTCAATTCAGAGGCTGGTAGAGAGGCCGGTGTTGATAAAGTCCAAGGGAAAAAATTTGGGTTTTCCAGAAGGTCATTAGAATCAAGGAGAAGTCTTGGAGAGTGTTAGTGTATATCCATTTTATAAGAGAGATGGGAAATAACGAAATGAGCATGGCAAATATGGACTACTCCCATGAGAAATATGTCAGAACCCATATTTATGGGCAATTTACAAATGACCCAAAATACTTATGACTTCCTAGTTGATAGATCTTAAAACGGTCCTCTCAGCCATTTACATACATAAATGAAATTTTCTATCTAAAGAGACCACTCAGGTAGTGTAATGGAATTCTGTCACTCTCCTGAAGCTTTGGTCCCAATACCGTAAGTGATAGCCCAGGTTTTAATGGAACCTAGAGAGACTGTAGTTTTGACTATAAGAGTTAACGTTATGCCCCTGTCTCTGCATTATTTTTTTTAAGATTTTATTTATTTGTTAGAGAGAGAGAGTGTGCAAGCAGAGGGAGCGGCAGGCAGAGAGAGAAGCAGGCTCCCCGCTGAGGAAAGAGCCCAGTGTGGGACTTGATCTCAGGATCCTGGGACCATGACCTGAGCCGAAGGTAGATGCTTAACCGACTGAGCCACCCAGGCGCCCTCTACATTATTTTTAATAGCATTCTTTTCATGCTCAGATGTGTCCCTGTTTAGCCAACAAATTGTGTGATTATTCCATCAGTGTGTAAGATGAGTACAGGTAAGCATTTTTGTTAAGGTTCATCCAATGATTAGTGGTGTTAAGGTATCATTGGTTAGGTTTTAAAATATCTGGGGTGGTTGCTACCAACCTCAGATCGGAATCACCCAGTGATCGGAATCGCCGGGAGTGCTATTAAAACACAGATCACTGATCCTCAACCTTAGAGTTTCTGATTCTGCAGTTCTGGTGTAAGGCCTAGGAACTCACATTCCTATCCATTGCCCAGTTGGTGCTAATGCTGCTAAGCCCAGAGGAGCACAATTTGAGGACCACCAGCTCTTTTCCTCTGTTGGGGTAAAGACAAAGGGGAAGACTTCAAGGTAGCCCATAAGTTACAAGAAACATTTGAGGAAATGTCTTAATATGAGGGACTAGTGAAAGAACATCAGCTGCCGAGCTGGCCAGCTACAAACTCGTTATAATCGTATTACAGTGGTTAAAGCTCTGTGGGGACGAGAGCGACACAGCAGACTCAGCGCTGAGCTGTGCTGGGTGATTTTGACATTTGGTGACCATTCCTTAGCATGTTCTCAAGGAAAAAAAAAGAACACTCATTATTATCATTATTATTATTGTTATGATTATCCCAAAGGAGGAATTTTAGTATTTTAGAAGATTTACCCATTTATATGTGTTCCATAGACACATGTGAGGAAAAAAGGCAGTGAAATTCAAACAGTAGTAGATGCAGTTACTACAACAGATTTTTTAAAAAAGATTTATTTATTGGGGCACCTGGGTGGCTCAGTGGGTTAAAGCCTCTGCCTTTGGCTCAGGTCATGATCTCAGGGTCCTGGGATCGAGTCCTGCATTGGGCTCTCTGCTCAGCAGGGAGCCTGCTTCCCCTCCTCTCTCTGCCTACTTGTGATCTCTGTCTGCCAAATAAATAAATAAAATCTTTAAAAAATATATTTTATTTATTTATTTGAGAGAGAGAGAGAGAGTGCACCTGGTTGTGCACATGAGGGGAATGGGCAGAGGCAAAGAGACAGAATCTTGAAAAGACTCCCCAGTGCGTGCAGAGCCCGATGTGGGGCCCAGCCCCACAACCCTGAGAGCATGACCAGAGCCAAAATCAAGAGTCAGATGCTTAACCAACTAAGTCATCCAGGTGCCCCATTACAACAAATTTTAATTGCATTTGTTATTGCCTTTGATTCTGGTGTTAAAAATTTGTGGAAATGTTTTTTTCTCTAGATATGGCATTTTCTGTAGAGATATTCTGTAAGGACTACATAGACATTCTTGGAGAATCTGTATAGAAAATTATAGACATATCTTCTCTGAACTCCACATATAAATCTATTATTATTAATTCTCCTAATAAAAATAGAGATGAATATGATTATTACATATTCATATGTATATGAATACACATACATATACATATTATTACATATATTACATATATTTGAGAGAAATATCAGGAGAGTCCTGTCAAAATATCTGATAGGACTTACAGAAAAGCAGTTTTGATTTACCTTTTAAAAGGAAATATACCAACTTGTAGATCAACTGAGACACGCATTGAGCTAAATTATTATTTTTATGATTAAAGCACAAAATGGAACCTATCTAAAGCTCAACATGGTTTGAAAATCCAAAATGCTCTCTTTAGATTGCTTCTAGAAGATGAGTGCATGAAGATATCCAGACAGACTCTTTTATAAAGTTTGGACAGATCCCTCTGTAAGAGTCTAGCCCCCCAAATGCTCAGATGTATCTTTCTCTAGGCTGCTGCGAGTTTGCTGCCACCACGACCTGTCCATCACTTTCCCAATCATATTTGAAATACAAACATACTTTTTGTTTTTATTGTTGACATTTTTTTATTTTATAAACAGGATGATCTTGATGTAAATATGCTTTTCATCATCATAATCCAGGAGAGCGGTATCCAAAGTACATATGTAAATATAAATAACAAAGATTCAGAAAAGAGATTATTAAACCATGAATCCAGTAAACTAAAAATAAATTTAGATCGTGGTACATTCTAAGGTCAAGAGACTTTAAGTTTTTAATTTTAATTCCAATGTAGTTAACATATAGCATTCTATTAATTTCAGGTATACAATATAGTAATTCAACAATTCTGTACATTACTCACTGCTCATCATGATAATTATACTCTTTTATATATTTTTTGGATACTTAAACTTTATTTTATTTTTTCAGTGTTCCAAATTCATTGTTTATGCTTCACACCCAGTACTCTTTAACAGAAGATGTGTCTTGGGGCACCTGGGTGGCCCGGTCAGTTAAGTGTCTGACTCTTAGCTTTTACTCAATTTATGATCTCATGGGTCATGAGATTGAGCCCTTAATTGGTCTCCATGCTTGGTGAGAAGTCTTCCTGAAGAGTCTTCCCCTCTACCCCTCCCCACTCACAAGTATGCACTCTCTCTCTCTCTCTCTCAAATAAATAAATTTTTGGAAGGAAGAAAGGGAGAAAAGGAAGGAAGGAAGGAGAGAAAGGAAAAGAAGGGAAGGAGGGAGGGGAGTGTCTTTGGTGTATTAGGAGATTTCCACCATCATCCTGGTTCTGCCATGATCTTCCAGTATGTGACTTTGGGTCAGTAGTTTAATTTAAACTATCTTTAAGGATCTCCTCATCTCTATTAGCAAAGGAAATTCTTCAGTGTGTTTGTTAATGTGTAACACCCAGTCCTGTTTTGCATTGTGTAAATCCTCCCACCAAGGCTGATTTTAGGCTACCAGCATGGGGTTACTGAATACAGATGTTGAAACACAATGGCACGACCCAGTTCTCTTCTCTGGGAGAACAGTCATGGGGTTCTGGCCTAATAAATCATTTAGAGGATGAATTATCCAGTCTGTTTGCTCACATTAATCATGCTAATGAGATATTTTGATCTCTGAATATAATCTTACCCTACAAGAAATAGTGCTGTCAAGTATCCATTCTCAAACACTCATTTACTGACTTCAAAGCCCCCTTGGCTGACATTATTTTGGTAGCCTACGCCTACCACTCTTGCCAAAGCCACCATCAATGCCCACCCAGAAACAGTGGTCTCCCAGTAAGAGTCTCCACCATGTCCATTCTCCATGCAGCAGCCAGAATGTCCTGTTTTATTTTATTTGTGTGTGTGTGTGTGTGTGTACATATGTATGTGTATGTATTTTTGCTGTAAACCAGGAATTGCCATTCGTCTGTTGGAAGCCAGAATCCTCCTGTAGCTCCCTCTGTATCCCGGGTTGTCCATAACTCATGCCTGTTCGTGTCTGGTTCTTTCCCTCCTCACTCCAGTTACACTGATCTTCTTTCTGTCCTTCAAAGACATCAGCATCGTTTTCAACATTGGGACATTTGCATTATTCCCCCTGCCTGAAGCTCTGTCCCCTCATTTCTATGCAAAGTTATCTCCTTCTTGTCAGTCAGACATTGCTCCCCAATAGCCACCTTCATGGCCTACCCAGTCTCCAATAACACCCTCTTCCCTTAAGATAATTTTCAAGCCATCATTTTCTTCAGAATGCTTACTCTTATCTGAAATTATTTCATTTACGTTTACTTATTGCCACCTCCACCCCCTTTCGTTATTCACCTTCCATTAGAATATTAAGCTCCAAAAGAGCAAGGACTCTTTCTGAGCTGTTTACTGTTTAAGCCAGCAACTGGAAGAGTCTTGGCTACCTAGTAGATGCTCATTAAGTATATGGTGAAGAAAAAGAGAAAGGAAGGATTTTGATTTTAGATTAGTAAAGAACAAACAAAAAGAAAAGTAGTTCATCCTAATAATTTAATCTTATAATCCAATAATTTATCTTATCGAAAAAATAGGTTACCCAGCTTACCAATGTTCATTACTACCATAGGCAACAACTAATCAGCTACCCATTTGACCCAGAATACGTGGCAGGTGCCCATGTCATGCAGGTTCTATCCAATGGAAGGCAGAAGAAGAAATCGGAAATGGGTGCTCAAAAGTTTATAAACTTTGAAATTTGTCCTCTGTGTAATTGTTGACCCCATTATTTTTTTTGAAAGATTTTATTTATTTATTTATTTGACAGAGAGAGAGAGAGACAGAGAGCACAAGTAGGCAGAGAGGCAGGCAGAGGCAGAGAGGGAAGCAGGCTCCCCACTGAGCAAGGAGCCTGATGTGGGGCTCGATCCCAGGACCCTGAGATCACGACCTGAGCCTAAGGCAGCGGCTTAACCCACTGAGCCACCCAGGCACCCCTGTTGACCCCATTATTAACTAATAATATAAAGTTATCCAAATGGGACAGGAAGAAGTAAAACTATCACTATTTGCAGATGATGTGATATTATATGTAGAAAATCCTGAAGACTCCACCAAACTAAAAACCTGTGAGAGCCTATCAACAAGTCCAAAAAAGTTTCAGGATACAAAATCAGTACATAAAATTCTGTTGTGTTTCTATACACTAACAATGAACTAAGAGAAATTTTTTTTAAAATGTCATTTACAATTGCATCAAAAAGTATAAAACACCTACAGATAAATTTAACCAAGGGCATGAAATATTTGTATAATGAAAACTATAAGACATTAATGAAAGAAATGGATGAAATCACAAATAAATGAAAATATACTCCATGCTCACATATTAGAATGAATATTGTTAAAACATCCATCTTGCCCAAAGCAATCTAGAGACTCAGTGCAGTCCCTATCAACATTCCAATGGCGTTTTTCCAAGAAATAGAACAAATAATCTTAAAATTGGTATGGAACCACAGAGAAATCTCAAGTAACCAAAGCAATCTTGAGAAAAAAGAACAAGGCAGGAGGCGTCATGCTCTCTGACATCAAGCAATAGGGATCTAAGGGAATGCTGGTGCAGGTCTTTTGACTCCTTGCTCACTCACATCTGCCTGCACACAAGCCCCCTGCTCACTGCATCATCAAGACCCAGGGCTGGGTTCCAGTCCCTGGGTCTAGTACCACCGTGGTGCTCAGAATGAGCTGGCCAATGCCTCAAAGGAGCCCAAAGTGCTGGACTCCATCCCCTTCTCTCTGGTTGCTGCTCCAGGTTGGCTCTATGACCTATCCTTATAGCCCCCCAACTGCCCCATTTCCCAGGCACCCCATAGCCAGAGCCCTCTGCCCCTTAGTGTTCCTGGTTCTTGACCAGCAATCCTATGAGTTATTGGCAGCAGCCCTAAGCTACTGTTGGGCCCAGGCCCTCCTGGCCTCCCAGCCAAGGACCACTCTCTTTCTCACAGTGGCTCTGCCGCTGGGTGACTGGTCAGCTGGGAGCCGATCAGAACCCTGCTGCTGGCAGATGTAGCTGACATGTTGTATAGACACCTGATGTTAGCTGTGTCAGGGGTGAGAGGACTTGGGCCAAAAGAGAACCCACGCGTAGTTTTGCTTTTGTGTGTAGCCACTTATTTGCCTCTCATCAGGGAGGGCAGGAAGCTCCTAAGAGAGAGGCTGGGAAGTAGTTCAGGACGAGCAACCGGAATAGGAAGCAAGGTGGGTTTTCGAGGGCCATAGTTTCTGCTCACAGTCCAGCCTGCTGTCCGTGGTGGAAGCCGCCACCAGACACCGTGGGCACAAAGCTAAGCTGAAGAGTCCTCATCACATCTGTACCAGCAGCACCTATTTCTCAGGTCACTACGCAGAGCCCTCCTAGCCAACACGAGTGCATTTTCAGGTTATCTGGTGTGGGCAGGCTTTGGAGAGCCCAGTTTTCAACGTCCTAGACAGCCAAGGCCTACCAGCTGGCAGGCTGCCCACCCTCCATAGGGAGTCTCTGGTCGGCCTCGTGCCTAAGTGCCTCAGCCCTCCTTACCAGCTACCATCACTACTTCCTACCTCCCCCTGCAGTTTGGGAATGTCGGAGGGCAGGAATCTTGACCCATGAGTCTCCGAAACTCCAGAACCTAACCCTCTAAGACAGTTCTGCAAAAGTTTGTTCCAACTGTTTTGACCCCTTTTTCACCTGAGGAGGCCCACACTCACTTGCTTCACTCTGGCTCACTAAGCTGAGGAAGCCACAGAGAAGGGAGCCTCTATGCCTCCACCTCTGCCGACCCTCGAGCCTTGGGGCTGCAGGGCAGTGAACATCCCTGTTCTGCTGCGCACCGTGCATGGGCCATGGGTCATGCCCGCTCCCACCTTGGCTGTGCTGCAGAGGAAAGAGGGGGTTGTGGGATTGAACGAGCTTCCAGTCTCTCCAAAGTTGCCTTTTGATTCCAAACCTGCAGCCGTGCTGAGATAAAGGACTTTGTTACATTGTTTCATAACCATACAGGGCTCTTAAATGGGACCTATTTCTCTCTCTGCCTTCTGGAGCAATGACTACTTCCTGTCAAGCTCCCAGGCCAGCAGCCCCTTTCCTGTCCACTCGCTGGAGGCGGTGCTGTGGAGTGGGGCCAGATAGCAGCGGAGCAGGGACACCAGTGGTATTGTCACAGAGCATTGGGTTAGTGCCTTCCACAGCTAAAAGGTAGGGGCCCCAACCTCTATACCTCCCGCATCAGCAGTCCAAGGATACTTTGTGTAGTGATTTGAAATGTTCAAACCACTTTCGCCTACATAATGCAGACTTGATCTCTGAGCATTTAGATTTTTAAAATATTTCAGGGTCTGACAATGCCACTCTAAAGGGATTTTGTTTTACAAAAATCATTCGATACAGATTTGCTTTGGATAACTACCACATTTCAAATTGTTCAAACCACACAAATTTGGTACTCTACTGCATTTGTGGGAACTCGCCAGTTGCAGAAGAAAGATACAGGGAGATATGAATCCAGAATAAACAGAGAGATACAGAAGGAATATACAGTTAATAAGGCTGGCAAAGGAATCTTCCAGTTCTGTAACATGTCATTTTTTTTAACACATAGAATGAGTTACCGAGTTTTTCATTTATTTGTCAATCCCGGAATAGTGTTTTAATTTCAAAGGACACAGCTAGATCCTTTCTGTCCCCTCCAGTCCCTAAAGTTTGTCAGACAAGTGTGTATTTTCCAGCTCATCCTTCCCTCCTCATGAATGAACCCAGGGTCTGCATCTGAACCCCCATGAGAACCAGCCTTTTGCTGCCCACATTAGCAATACTTGTCAGATGCAGGTGTGGTGTTTAAGGCAACAAGGCTAGAAACCCAGATGCCAGTGTTATGGGTGTCCCTTAAGTTTTTGAGATCATGCCTAACCTGCCATTGAGGTCACCATATTGGTGAGACGGTGGGAAGACCCCCATGTCTCTACTCCATTGAGCAGAGACGGGGTTGGGATACATGAAGCATTCCCCCCCTAGCCAAAGTGATTCCTTTACTTCACAAAGAATCCTTGTTCCAGGTTATTTGTGTGGGTCTGAATTTCCCAGAAAGGAGCAATGGTGCTTCCCCTCAGGGACCTGACAGTAAGTAGGTAGTATTTGCATTGCTAGTGTTCCTTCGGAGAGCCATTTCTGCTGACGTCTTCAAACCAGAAGACAAAGAGGAATGCAGCGGGTCATACTGAGGCTTTGGGGAAATGGTTATATTTGTCAGCCTAGGAGGGTTTGTAAATGATTTCAGATTGGAAAATGCAGTATAAACAGAAGGCTTAGAAGAGAGATGGTAACCAAGACCTTAGCAAACATGGTCTTGTGGCAGCACATTCTAAGCATAGTCAGGGAGAGTGGAAACAGAGGTGAAAGTCTATATTAAATGGTTTATTGGCATTCCATGACAATACAATACATGGTATGTTTAGTGTGTAGCCCCATTAGCAATACTTTAGAGCACTCTGCAAAATTGCCGTGAATGTCAAGTGTTGATACATTTTCATCAGTGTCTGCCTGTGGATCTGAGAGACTGCCTAGAGGCTTCGTGTTTCTTGTTTTCAATAAGCTAAGCAATGACCCCTCCATTAGTTGTGGAGAAGTAGTCCAGTGCAGTGAAAGGAGCACAAGATTTCCAGTTGCACAGGGGGGAGGCCAGGGGCTGGCCCAGCCACTTATAACACCTGTGTGACCTTGGGCAAGAAACAAATCCTTTTCCTGCCTCAGTGTTCTCATCTATAAAATGGGGATGGTAATAGTCTCTACCTTGTGGAATTGTTGTGCACTTTTGCCAGAGCATGACTAAAGTGCCTGACACTTGCTAGGCAGCCAACAGCTGGGATCAATTACTATGATTAAGAATACAGACCTTATTTCCTCTTTAGCTTACAAACAGACAACTTCTAATGCGTACCTAGTAGAGCCTTCACCAAAGCTTGGCTCATCCATCCCATTACTTCTTCTTCTTCTTTTTTTTTTTTTTTTTTTCATTATGATCAGTTAGCTAACATATAGTGCACATTAGTTTTTGGTGTAGTGGTCAGATAAAGGGCTGGTATCTGAGATCTATAAAGAACTTATCAAACTCAA
Source organism: Meles meles (assembly GCF_922984935.1). Lineage (NCBI taxonomy): Eukaryota > Metazoa > Chordata > Mammalia > Carnivora > Mustelidae > Meles > Meles meles. Next base: position 68,871,092 of record NC_060072.1, read on the forward strand.
CATCCACAGAACAAATAATCCAGTCACGAAATGGGCAGAAGACATGAACAGACACTTCTGCAAACATACAAGTGGTTAACAGACATACAAGTGGCAGACACACACATGAGAAACTGCAATGTCACTAGCCATCAGGGAAATACATTCCATTACTTCTTAGTCTCGCTCTGATGTGGGGAGAAATCCTTATAATCCTACATGTTCTTGAGCCCATGGCCAGTGATGCATCATCAGGGATAGTTTCCATAAAAACTGTTCCATTGTGTAATGTGGATGAACTTATCCAGAGGTGGAAATCAAGTGCAGGGACATCTGCCACTGTACTTAAGACCTCCAGGAAATCTAAACTTTCTAGGTTTCAGGCTGGGCATTTGTAACAGGCTGAACTTGGCTTATGTGGTTTCAAGGGTCATATCTAGCCTCAACACGGTTTCTGTTGGCTCCCTCGGGGAGCTAAAGGCTTGTCTCAGCAATGTGATTTGTGGAGCTTGCCTTGAATTCGGGGCTCACAGAAGGATGAGCTGAAGGAGACATAGAGACCACCTGGGGTCACATTCCGGTCTTACAGATGAGGAAACTGGGACTCAGAGAGCCAGGCTCCTCCATCCCCTTAAATCGTGTAGCTAGTTTTCGGTTGCTCTAAAACCAGAACCCAGGTGTTCTGCCCCCTAGGTCCATGATCTTTCCATCAGACCACATTGCCCCTTTGACACAAATGGGGTATCATGCTGAAGAATTAAACATGAAAACAGCACAGCTAACCTTGAGGGACAACTGATCCCCTAACCATTTTATTGAATAACTACAAAAGTAAGTCAAATTGATCTGACGATTGAACGTACTATTTGAAAGATTTTTTTTTCATTTCAGGTTATCTAGAAAGATACATTATTTTTAGAATCTAGGGATAGCTAGAGGGTGACGGTCAGCTCGCTCTGGGAGTCCTTTCTCAGAACCCTAACTGGTTTATCTCTGAGCTTTGCATTTTAGAACCTTCGAGAAGCTCTGAATTTCTACTCATCGATTTACTAGGTTCTTACACTGTAACCTAAGAGCCTTGCAGTTAATCTTGAACTTCTCTGAGTTTATGCTACCCTGTGGTCAAATATTTTCATTCCTGGTGGAAGAAGGAAATGATTTCATATTGACTAACAGAAGTCGACATGGGAATCTGCTGTCATGTGCGTGATCACAAGATGTACATAGCCTATATGAGTAACTGGGAAGTAACAGATCAAATCAATCTGCTTTGTGAGATGGCAGTCACCCTACACATCAATAGGGTAAGGAAGTGGGGTCCTGTTCTGTACGTCCATCTTGCGGTTCTGGCTTAGACAAAAATCCAAGGTCTCTCCTGCTCAGTCTGAGCCTTCCGTGGAAGCCACTCCTTTGTGCCATAAAAGCAGAAAGAGGAACCTTGGGGTATTTAATTGGGGGCCACTATTGATGAAAAGTATATCAGCATTTATTCTGAGAACACTATTGCATTTGAGTTAATTTTGGTGGAAAAAAAATGTACTTCCTGCACTCATTTGAAGAAACATCAGTTGTGAACATTATTTTTAAAAGACTGGCTTTACTTGTAAGAAAGAGGACAGAGAGCAATTTAGGTTGGGTTTGGTTTTTTTTTTTTTTTTTCCATTTTAGTGAGAGATGTAAAACATTTATGTCAAGTTCCTTAAAAATTAAGGAAAGAATCTACAGAACACTCAATACTGAAAAGAAGTCTTAATTACACATGGTATGTAGGTTTCAGATTATGGTCTTTTGATGTAGAGGGGAAGGCAGAATAAAACAAAAGCACAAATGTGGGAGAGAAGAGACTGAAACAGGCAAACAGGCAGAAACAGAGAAAGATAAAAGTGGCAAAAGAAAGGTGAGGAAAACTAAAACGGGATTAGAAACAAGAACAGCTTTGGGGGACTACGAGAAAGGACCGTAGAGCCCACAAGGCCAGGCTCGTTCTTGCTTTTCACCAGCCGTTGGCAAAAATCTTACCCTCCACCTAGTCTGGAACTATGCTGGGGTTTGCTGGCTATTGTTCTCCTGGAGCCCAGTACAGATGCTGTAAACCCAGAAAGAAAGAGTAAATGAACAGATGAACACAGGGATAAATGAAGGGTGAGTGTGTAGGGAGAGTCCCGACCCTGGGACACCCATGATAAGATTTCTTCAAATTTGGTTTCACAGGGTCTCACACATGTTCTCTTTGAAGTAGTGATGTCGTTGGCTAATCATCGGTGCAGTGGTTTCCTTCTGTTTCTTTTGGAGACTTTCGGAAAGTTGATGATCTCACCATCCTGACCCTGGGTATCACCATGTGCATTAGCACCTGCTTACTCCAGACCCAGCTGTTGGAAGCTCTCCAACCCTTCTGGTCCATCAGCGCCCCCTAGAATCCCTATCCTGGTACAAACCACCTCTCCTACCCCAGAATATTGCCTTCCTAGCTCTCCCAGGACCATCCCTAGTCATTCAGCCCACTTGCTGGCAGCTGCCTATTTCCCTAGCCCTTCCAAACTGAGGGCCCTGCTGACTGGGTTGCTCTGCACTAAGGACTCATCACACCTTCACCCGCACGTGAAAATGCCATTTTCAACCCTTTCCCATCAGTTCCCCTCTGATACCTCCTGCTCACTCCTGTACATTCCAGCACAGATTTTGGCCCTTGGCCACCCACAGCCTCCTTATCCACCACATCCACAGATGTCCTTCAGGAAGACCTCAGGGACTTTGTGCACAATTAGCCCCTGCAAATTCAGTGAACATAAAATTTGCCATTTTTAAGTGTACCATTGTTCGGGATTAAATACAGTCACATTACCGTTACTACCACCCGTTCCAGAGATTGCATCTTCCCCAATGGAAACTCCAAACCCACTAAATATTAACTCCCCCAATTCCCTGATACTTTAGCAGATTGAAGGCACTTTCGCCCTAAAATCTTCGCTTCCTGAAGTTGTTCTACCTTCAGAATCTTCGATTTTTTCATTCCACTTTCTGTCCATAGTCTTCCGTCTTGCCTTGCAAGAGACCTTGATGCAGACGGGTCTGGGTTGGGGTCCCAGCTAAACCACATGCTAGCCTTCGTTTCTTCATTTGTAAAGCTCCAACCATCGATAAAACTGTAAAGAATACAGATACTAGACAGATAAGAGAACCGAGTTAAGTGAGCTGTTGAAAGGATTAAGTGCCTGTAGAGCTGGGAGCCCAAGTTGATTCTCCATCCCGCTTTCCAGGCCACATGTTAGCGTGTTAGCGTCCCCCACTCCGGCCAGCACTCTGCAGACAGTCCTAGCTTCCCCACACCTTGTCTTTCTGACACCATCCTTCATCAGTCCAGCTCTCTGCCTCACCTGCACATTAACCTGACTGTTGGGAAATCATGGTTTTTGTGGGCATTATGACAGGACGTGGTTTCCCACTTTGCTGGGCCACCATCCTACCCTAGAAGTGTTTCATGGATCCTTAATTGGCTTCCGCCTCCCACTCGCCCCAACAGCTCTTCCAGATCTTTCCACTTCAGTCCATCTCCCTACCCTGCCACTACTCCAGCCGTTAACATGTATCCCTTTCATCTGTGTAGACCAGAGTTCCGAAACTGGAGTGCAGGGAGGAATCATGAACTTCGCCAAAGACGTTCTGGTTTGGAAAGAGGGAGTGGGATTGAAATCTGCAGTTTTAACAAGCAATCCCTGAGGATTTTGATATACACAGTGCACAGTCCACCTTTCGTAGAAGGCTGCCCTAAGCCACAAGCCCCTTGGAGCAGATACCTTATCTGATTTTCACCTCTAAACACCAGGCCAAAGATGCTGAAGGGGAGATTGAATGAATGAATTTGGCTGTCACTCTGCACTTCAAATTAAGTTACCATCCTCCTTTGAAATACTAATTAGCCACAGCTCTTTAAGTGCAGTTTCAAATTCTTTAATATGTTTCCTCTTTAATTCTTTATCTGCCCTTTTTATTGCATTGGGGGTAGGGAACCATAAAGAACTTGTTGTTTTCTGAGCGGTGACAGTAACTGCAGTGCACCGACAATAGCCCCATGGCTGGACAAGATTGAGAAAGAAGGACAGAGATAGGTCCGACCTCAGGGGAGGAAAGTAAGTACTCATGGGCCCTCATTCTAGTGACTGGTGAGGCAGAAGTCATGGCAACCACCACAGTCAGTGGGATTTTCTGAAGTGGGAGGAATTTTTTTTTAGGGTGTTATTTATTTATTTGACAGAGAGAGACAATAAGAGAGGGAACACAAGCAGGGAGAGAGGGAGAGGAGAAGCAGGCTTCCCACCAAGCAGGGAGCCAGATGCGGGGCTCAATCCCAGGACCCTGGGATCATGACCCAAGCCAAAGGCACCACTTAATGATGACTGAGCCACCCAGGAGCCCCTGAAGTGGGAGGAATCTTAAGCGGGGAGATCACGCTAGAGATGTTGGGGAAAGGTGACCTAGAGAAATAGGGGGGTAAATAGCGATGCAGGCTGACATCCCCAGCCGGTAAGGGAAAGGTTCACCTGGCTTCATATCCTAGCTCTGCCATTCCCTCGCTTGTCAAATGGGTGTTTAAACTGTTGGGGTGGCTCATTGTCTCATCTGTAAAATGGGGGAAATACGATTTACCTTGTAAGCTCTTTTGAGGGTTGAAAAGTGGACTGTAAGTAATGCAGGGTGCTTCTATGATGTTAAGCAATCAGAGTTTTCAAGAGAACCGGGTATCGGGTGAGCTCCTTGTTTCTCCAACAATGGAGAGCAACACACACACACACACACACACACACACACACACACACACACACACCCCTACACCCAGTCTGCCTAGAAAAACAGAAGTGGTACCAGCTATTGCCCTCTGGGGAAGTCTAACTCTGAAACCTCATCCTCACTGTAATAAAATATTTCCAAAGGGAGCAGACAGAGTAACCTAGGGCCATGCCCTCCCACTTCCCTCTTGCCTGAGCAGAGCCCAGAGCCTGTCTTGGGGAAGTGGGTGATGAACTAGTTTGGCATGGGTGGACGGAACTGAAACATTTCTTTTACCACCCTCCTATTCTGCTGCCCCTTTCTTTTCTGGGGTGAGGGGGTCGGGGGTCACTCATGCCTCTACTGTACCCACACGTACTTGGATCTGTTCTCTGTAGCCTCCAGACCCAACCTCCTCATTCACCAGGATTCACTGGATTCCTTGGAGTTCAGCGTGCTCTGCTGAATGATGCACCCGGGACCTACCTGGGAGCCCACAGGAAGTTTGTTCCAATGTTTAAAATCTTCCTCCAGCTCACGAAAACCAAAGTCTAACCTGCCCTTCATTCCCACCCACAGACCACCCCAGGGCCTAGCCAGAAAGAGTCCCTTTGCTTTGAGTACTAAGAAACTTTGATTTAAACATTTAATACTAATGAGCCCCTATGACCCCTCTTTACAGAACTCCAGGCTCCCTTCCAATACTTACTCCCTTGCTCTTGAACATGTATTTGCTTCTAGGAGAAGAATTTAGACTGGTTTCCTCGGATGCGAGCCATGTCCCTCGTTAGCAATGAAGGTGATGGTGAGCAAAATGAGATTCGGAACCTGCAGGAGAAGTTGGAATCCACCATGAGCTTGGTCAAACAGCTGTCGGCACAGCTGGCGGAGCTCAAAGAGCAGGTCAGTGTGCTCGGGGAGCTGGAGCTGCCGCTGGGTGGGGTGAGTCGGGGGAGACCTGAGGCTCCTGGGAGCAGGACTGTTACTCACAGAGAGCTGTAAAGTCCAATAGGGACCCCTGACACTGTGCTATGAGAACCACATCTCCGCAGGTCACTAGTGTGACTCTTCTCTACCTATGGGAGTGGGGGGATGGGGGGAGAAAGCCCAAAATACAAGGGCCTCTTTGCACTTTTTGATAGAAAATTTTATTTTCTGCCATCCTAGCAATTACTAAACTCATCGGAAAGGCAGATCGTCATCCGGACCTGTCATTTCAATGCTATAGTCAACCCCTTCATCATGTGAAATTATTAGCAGTAGTAAAAATACTATCAAAAGTAGCTGTGATAACTATTCAAATGACTACCATGATGGTGATGATTATCTGACAAGTCAGAGCTGCTTGAAAAGAACCATGGTTCCTGTTTTTAAACCAGAGAGAGGGATTTGCCTTTCTCTCTCTCTCTCTCTCTCGGTGGAAATTCACTTAAAAAAAAAAATCCACCCGCCTTTTTTTTTTTTTTTTTTGGTAACTATATTCTGGAGGATGCCAGACAGACTGTAGGTGCTTGGGAAATATTAACCCCACATTGCGTAGCCCACCAGCACTGTGGAAAAAGTGAGAAAATGAGCTCAACACACTCTCTCTTTCCCTCCAGATGACAGAACAAAGGAAGAATAAGCAGAGACTGGGCTTTCTCGGATCAAACACACCCCATGTGAACCATCACATGCCATCACACTGAGACCATGGTGGGGGAAGCCGTGACTAGCCTTTCATCAGTGTCCTGCCTGATCACTGAATAAAGAACTGAGACGGAGGGGAGTGAACAGTGCCTATTGTTGAAAGTTAAAAACAACCAAGTGCCAAGATGTTGAGTGGTTTAGCTCTGAGAACAATTTATAACTGTGTTTTCATGGTTGAGAAGACCAAACTTAAAAAGCTAGAAAGCGCACATCACGCATTCTTAATGTAATGTGAAGTAGCTTGCTTGAAAATGGGAGGAGGGGTAAGGGGAGGCAGGGTGCACGGGGGTGTGGTAGGGACAGACAACCTTTGGCTAAATCAGTAAGAGTCAGTCTTAAATGCTGATGGGACCTTTGTCGTGGTCGGTTGGGATTTATTTCTCTTAATTATGGCAAATAGGTTAGTGATACAAGAATTCATATGGGGGCTAAGTTTTCCTAAGGAAAATAACAGTAGAGATTAAAAATTAGAGTTGCAAAGAAAAATGTTAATGCTTCCAAACTATAGCTGTCACAGGGCAATTTTCTTATTTGTAACGTGCAACACAATGGATTTCCAGCTCTTTGGAGCTCATGCCCCTCACACTGACAGCACAACTGGAATGTGATTGCTTTCTCCCGGGTGCTGAGGGGCTCTGTCACTGCGGAGCACAAAAGGGGACTTTCAGATAACCCGTTCAAAACATGTTTTAAGTCATGTAGAGGGGAAGATTTTAAAAGATTTGGGGAAGAAAAGGCTGACGGTAAGCCCCCGGGAAGAATTTTTTTTTTTTGTGAACATATGTATGCTATTAAAATGTATTGAGAATAATAAATGGAAATGCTTAAAGGTAACAGGGAATATTGAGAAACATATGATAGTCACATTGCCTTTTATAAATATGGAGCAAAAGCTATTTGATTCATGTTTGCTGTGCTTAAGGAACTGAGTGGTTTTATTTATCCTATCTCTGCAGTTGGGGTGGGGGGGCGGTCCAAGAGATTTATTGAATACTCAAGAAAATGCAGCATTTCAATTGTGGATTTTAAACTGTATCCGTAAGAGCTTTTCAGAATGTAGAGAGATAATCATCTCTTCCTCAAATTGTTTTTATGTTAAATTATGCAACCAGGATTTGTGGAGGGGGAAAATAACCTGCCGTGCTCATAATATTCATAGACACTAAACATTTAGGATGTTAAAGCAAAATACGGGTAATGGAAGAATGGATGCATGGTGAGGGGACAAGGCCCCTGACCCCAAAGTCTGGGAGATGCTTTGCAAATTGACCTCTGGCCCCTGTCTCCCAAGGAACAAACAATTACCTCCAGAGTCTTAAAACTCTCAAGTTATTACTGGCAAGATTTAAGGTCTGGGTAGGGTTTCCTATGACCATTTTTAAAGCTTTTTGGATTTCTGTCATTTAGTTTAAAACTATTGGCTCTTAAAATTCTTGAATCATGGTCTGAGTAGATTAAAAATGGATTCCTGAACCAATCCTTCCACAATGTTGAAATGTAGACTTGGAATGAATGGTGGAAACCCAGAACAACAGTTACTTAACTGATTCTACTGGTACCTCCCACCTCCCGCCCCTCTACCCCTGTACTTCCCCCACATTAAGAATTCTTTACTGTGACACCATAGTGTTTTTCCTTACCAGTCACCAAAGAGCCATGATCCCAAAATACTAAGAAACTGAGTTATATATCTGACTGCAGCACAAAACTTTGAACCTAGTAGGCATTCGAAAAATGTATGAGAAATTTCACTGTGGCTCAGTGACCCTTAATTCTTTATTAAAACTTCGAACGATATTACATACTTGATTTTTTTTTTAACAGCTTCAGCAAACCAAAGTCAACCAAGGCAGTCATTGTTTTAATCCAAGACCATTGTTGTTATAACAGTATTAGATTAAAATACACTTTAATGTATTTTAATTTTAAACAGAGAGTTTGCAGATGGGGAGAAGAGGAAATTGGTAAAGATTCACCCGATTCCAGGGTAGGAACCCATCTCTGTTTTAACATGAAACAAGATATTTTTGATGTCTGAACATTAAGAGAAGAGTTTAATTTGTCCAGAGGAGAGCGACCTGCTTTTCACTTGATAAACTATCTATTCTTTCCTGGGACCATACTAGTTCTTTTTTATAGTGAATAAGCCATTGGGTATACAACTGCTATCAACAAATGACCTAACCTCTCCACCCATTGTCAGGCGCAGCTCGCCATTTTACAACATATTTTCTCGAATGGGAAGTACCCGAAAGAGATTGCAACTGACCTCTTACTTGTTCAAAACAGAAGTATTTCTCAGTTGTGTTTTTTTTTCCTGCCTCGATACTTAGAGATTACAGAGCAAAATAAACAAAACAAAACAAAAAAGCAAAAAAGGCACTTTCCAGGCTCTTAAAGTCATGATGTCACGAGAAGAAAATGATGGGGAAATTTGACATTTGATATAAGTTCATACTTGTTATGTATATGTTTGTTAATGCAACTGGAATATTTGACCTAGGCAAGTGTTGGTTAACATTTTTATATTTATATAGTGATATTAAAATGAGTACAGTAATCTTTGATTTTGATGTTAAGGGAAATGTCTTACTCCTTAGTTATTAAAATGTGTATCAGTTTAAAAGCATCAGTTTCTGCTGCCTATAATTTTTAATTTCAAAAAGATTTTATTCCCCTGCATGCTACATTCTGAGGCCCAAGAGTTTAACAGAAGTATGTTTCCTAATTTATAGTATCATTTGAGATGAGAGAGTTTTTGTATCAGATAAGAGTATCATATTAATAAATAAATTATATACATGTAAAAATTATTTTCTCAACCCCTTGAGAAAGTTCATTGAGAAAGAGCTTATTTTCTTGCTTACTGAAATTTTTCTGTTGATGATGAAGATATGGTTTCTAGTGGGTTATTGATTATATCAGGAAGATGTTCCATTCAAGTCAGAACTAATCATGTGCTTATTTCCATATCCTCAGCTCACAACTATTGTTCTGGCTGCTCTTTTTAGTTTCTAGTTGTTCCATTACAAACAGGAATACACTAGGGCTCACCCCTGACCCCCACGTGCCAGGGTTGAGATGAGTGGACAGACTGGCGGTCTGAAGATTTAGGCAGGGAAGGTGAGGATTGGATCTTCACTATGTTAGGGAAAAGGAGTAAATGAGAGATCATAGGAAGAAAAGGGCCAACCCTCCAGGGGCCCAGTGGACTAGAGGGTAAGTAGGTAAGTGTTGTGTGGGTGTAGTGATGTAACAGATTACAGACTCAAGAGCCAACATTTAAACATGCCTCGAGCAGTGTTCTGTGCAAGGGCGGCTGTAAGAGGCATATTCCCCCAGCTGTTCTGAAATCAATACAGAATAACCCCCAGACCCATTCCAACATGCCTGACCCATGATACCATTCAAAAGAGTGGGGTGATCCCCTTCAACACAAACACACATGCCTCTGGGAGCTAGGTGACTCACTAAAATGCGTGACGTTATGGAGTGCCTACCATTTGTAGGGATGGGGAAGCTCAGGGAGCCTTCTATTGGCAAAAGTCGACAACTAAGTCCAGCTTTTAGGAAATACCAGAAACCGATTGAGGCCCTCCAAGCACTCATTTGCTATCTGTGAAATAATCATTGGTCAATCATTTCTCCTACCATTTAGTAGGAGAAAACGTAGTATTGAAACCGAGCAGAGGAGCTAACACACATGCAGAAGTGGAGAGATCTGAAAGCAAAATCCAAGTATCCTCTCTGACCGGGAGTGTTTCCACAGGCTGGAATCATCTATAAAATTATCAGGCCGCTACTTCTCATATCATCACCCGTAGACTTTTTTTTTTCCTGCAGTCTAGTATTACTATATTTGCCTCAAATAATATGATTCTAACAGAATTTGTCAAAACCAGATAAGTATAATTTATAAATTATGAATAAAAAGGGATTGGTATAACTTTTTTGCATGTGATACTTTAAGTGTCTTTTTCATCACTTACCATGTTTCTACATAATTTGTCCATCAGTACGGAAGTCCTTATTATTGCAATTTTACATAGCGAGACATGAAGGACCAAAAATTGGGTGGTTTGAACCGCACTGCACTAATCCAAATGGAACATCGTGCCCAGCATTTATTGGGAACTGGCTAAATCCCCAATTGGCCAACACTGGAAAATCTATATCCTGTCTGGTGCCCAGCGTGGGCTCAGTGGGCACCTTGGCCTCTTGGTCATCTAGCACTTCCTGGTTCTTAACACGCAGTGCTTCAAGATGGTAGTTCCCCTCCGAAGACAACCAAGCATGCAACAGCTGAAATCAAAATGAGTGGCATGAATCACATGCAAGCCAGGAATAGAATTCTTTGCTCATGTGGGCATTTTCCAGTATGCCACAATTCCTTGAAGCAGTGTGGCAAGAATTGTTTTGCTTGGAATCAGAGGAAAGGTTGAGGGAGGGAAATTGGACAATGAGTTCCTCTTCCAGTAAGAATAATTGGCGTGAAGGGCAGGAGTTTTCCTGTGGAGGGGAGCAGGATGGATGTCTGCAAGTCACCCTGGTCAGCTGTGTGTTTTGCAGAAGTCTCAGGAAAGCCTCTAGCTTCATAGCAAGCCAGAAATCTGTGCACTTGAGCATGTCCCTGTGTCTTTCTGCAACAGCAGAGCTGCTGATACCTTCCATGGAGTCTGCCACAGACCAAACAGAGAAACACAGAAACCAGACTTGATGCAGGTAGAAGATCTATAAGAACAGAATAGTCCTTGAACTTGTTTGGGTCCGCTTAACAGAGAATTCTGGTTCTTACACTTAAGGTGGATTTCCCCTAGGTTAGCCCATTCCCTTTTAACACTGGTCCTTGGATTAAAAATCACCTCCTGGGAGAATTACCTCCTCACAGCAGTGGAAATGTGGATACAGGTGTGGATATCTTCTGAAATCCCCTGAGACACATCCCTCCAAAGTCCCCCTCACCCCTGCCCGGTCACATGTGTTGGCATAGGGAAAGGTTTCTGAGGCTGCTGCCTGTTCTAGTAACTGCTTTTAGTTTTGATGTTACAATTGTCTTCACTTTGGACAATTGTATCTGCTTGTCTGCCTGGCATAACCTCTACCTTCTTTTTCAACACGGATAAAATGTTTCTTTGTGATCCTGGTCTTCTTGGCAATATAGTCAAATATTCTGTGTGCACAATAGCTTAAAATAGACTCTGTTCTGTTAAAATAATAATAATAATAATGTATTTTACATCAATCAGGAAGCAAAATCATGATGACAGATTTATTTTAAGAGTTTGACGTGATAAAGTGGTGGCGAAGAGCTCTGTGGAAGGCTGGTGCTTCTGCGTCTGGCTGTGGGTCTGAAGTCACTAAGTCAGGGGACTGGCGGTCAGGAAGAAAAGCTGGGTGTGAAGCAGGAAAAAAACAAGGACCAACTGGGACCCACGGGGACAAAGAAATTTGCATCTAGCTCTCACCACTACCAAACTCCGTAGCCCATATGACTAAAAAATGAAGCTGGCGTTCTTCACCTTGGGGCTGCAGGGCGCATGAGGCAGGACTCGGAGAAGCTGAAGGAGATCTGTGGGCACCGGGGACTGTGGACTGGCCGCTGCTCCGCGCCCACAAGGAGTGCCGGGAGATCAGGCTGTGAGGTGCCGGGGCGCCTGTTGCCTACTCTTTCTGAACTTGAGGGTTGCTGCTTCACTTCCATCAACCACATCTTGTGAAAGTATCTCCTGTGTTCAAAATTAATTGGTAATCCTATGAAGAAGGGGATTCTGGAACATTATAGCTCCAGCTAAGCTAGATTGACGTAGTACCCAGCCACCCCACTGGAGTAGACCTTAACGCTTACCGAGAATGATGTTCCTTTTCTAGTGGACGCATACTAGACACGTTTCCAGCACCTACCGCAGCTGAGCGGGAAGAGACATGACTAGTTCTGACGAATGGATTGTGAGTGATTGACAAAATGAGGCAGGAAAAAGTCCCTCCACAATGTCCGGGTCTCCTCACCACCTTGATTATGGAAACCAAGATGGAACCAGTCTGAATCCCCGAGTCCCTTCTTTGAAGGGAACTACGCTGAAGAGCTTGATAGGTACGGAAAAATTTCTGTGATAAGAAAAGCTTTCATGTGTTAAGGCATTAAAATTAAAGAAGTTTTGGTTGTTGGTAAATAAATGAGATTGGGGTATGTGTAATTGTTACTGTAGCATAACCCAGCCTACCTGACTAGTACAGATATGTGTATTAGACGCAAGAAAATTAACCCAAATACACTGCTTCTGGGATGGAGCCAAGAAAAATAGAAAGTAAAGAAAAACCTATATATGCAAAATATTCATCATATCATTTACAATTCAAAAAATGAATACAGTCCAAAGTCCAGTAATTTTGGTATGTTTAAATTTATACTTCACTCATAGAATGGAATGTGATGAAATCTATGAGAACTATGCAAACTGAGGCAACACTGGAAAACAAGTAGGATAAACTTTAAAAATAGCTATAATTATATGTTCACCATTAACTGTATAAATGCATGTTTCTCAAAAAGACATGAACAAAAACTATAATGATATTTGTTTTAAAATAGGTAGGATGATACATTATTTTCCTTTCTCTGTGTTTTCTCTATTTTTAATATTTCTTCTATAGTTTAATAACATTTTTTAAAAGTAAGTAAAAGTGATACTAAGTCCAGCAAGTATTTCCTGAGAAGAAGTTTTCCCAAACTCATTTACATTTTTATATGATAACTGGAATTGTAGATGAAGTGAATACCATAGCCACAATTTATATTGATTTTAACAAGACATTTTTAAAAAGTTGCATGATATTCCTATAGACAAGATGCAAAAATTGGTCCTGGATCAGAGTGGAGATCTACAAATCTGTATGCAAGTGAATAATTTTATTTAATGTGAGGTTAGAGTAAAATATCCTTGGCCTATTGTTATATGTCAGTCCTTGGCCTTCTCTTTATCACCATTTATTTCAATGTCTGGAATAAAGAAATAGATGGCAAAATTACAAAATGTGGAGATGACATAGAGTTGGGGAATAGATTGAGCATGACAGATGACAGTAACAATAATGTCAGAAAACTGGAACAATGAACAAGTCTATTCTGATGAGCTTTTACTAGCAAAATACAAAATTTAGCTTCAAAAAGCTCAGTTGCATAAATATATGACAGGGCAGACAACCATTCATGTAAAAACCAAATAAAACATGAAATTTTGAATACAATCTAACTCCATGCTTATATATTAATTTATTTTAACATCTTTATTTAGTGCTCACTATATTTAAGGACTACTTACTATATTTAAGGACTACTACCAGGCAAGATATAAGGGTTTTATCTTAAAGAATAAGCACTGGGGATAGAAAGAGAGGTTTACAACAAATATTCAACAGGGAAAATCTACAGAATTTTGGTGCTCAATTGGGTGAAGACTTAGTAAAAAATGAGGAATCCAGAATGACTCCTGGGCTTTATGAATGGGAAAATAGTGTTGTTGTCTGTTGAAATAGGGAATACGGGAGGAGTAGAATGTAGGGGGGCAGTATGAGATGAATTTATTATTGGTCATACTAAGGCTTAGTTCTTTGAGACATCAGGAAGAAATATCTGCTAGATAGTTGGATATATATATATATAAGCTTAGAGTCCATGAAAGAAATCAAGGTTAAAGAGAAAAGATAAAAAGAAAATAAGAAAAAAAGACATATGTGGCAGTGAGAGAAAGGAATAAATGAATGCTCAAAGACAGTGTAGACATTAAGAAGAGAAGATTAAAGATGAGCCCACAGAAAATTTAGTAAGTGAAGCTAAGAAAAAAAAAAAAGTGAGTAAGAAAAGTCAGAGAACCAGTGTGAGAACAAAAAGAAATGAGGTTTCAGAAGTCAAGAGAGGATTTTTCAAAAAGTATGAGATTTCCTATCAAATATGCTCATATCCTCTCAGATCTGCATATATCCCTCCTTTCTATTCATAAACATAAAAAGTTTAAGCAATACCACACCTAATAATATAATATAAAAACAAAATAGCAAAATCAAACATAAACTAGGTAACTTGATCCCCTTACTAAAGCTAAGGAAAGTTTAGTAAGTTTTTCTAAATGTATCTGGGCTACGTGCTAGACATTCCAATCTCAGAATCAGTTTGTGGACAAACTAAGGTAAGAAATTAGGAGAAAATTTTGATATACTCTCACAATTTATCTCTAATTCCTGGACATGGATCACCCTCATCTGAGGAAGAGGTGGCCATCAACTTTTATAGGAGAATTATGGTCTGAGTCAGTCAGTTCTTCTATCAGCCTTCTCTATCCCTCTTCTGTTCTCACCAAATCTTCTTATTCTACCTCCAGAGGTGAACTTCCTATTCACAACACTGCAGGAAGTCGAATGGATGGCCAAGAAGCAAGGGAAAGCGGTATAAGGCTGGACAGGAAGGTTTCTGGCATTGTGATCTTCCATAGATAGTGAATTAAAAAAAAACAACGCACTGTGTCTGACTCTAGAATCAACGTAGAAGGAAAGCTTTTCTGCTTCTTCAAGGATTGCTTTTTGGGCAATGCAATTTGGGCTGCCAGCCGTGCATGTCAGCCTGCTCAAGTAGAGAAGTGGAGTGGGAATGAAGAGAATGACCTTCTACCTAAAGAAATTCATATTCTCCTTCTAACAGCATTGCCGACGAAGGGCAGCTGGGCAGATAGCACAGAATAGGCTTGGGTAGCACAGATCCCCCCCAGGAACCAGGTCCCCACACTTTCAAGTCAACCTTTTAAGTCAACCTTCCCATTGTCGAGATATGCCCGAATGCCGGACTGAAAAGGATGGGCCAGAGGAGGCTTCTCTGCATCTGAACTTTTACATTTCATTCCATGAAGAATTACAGAGAAGTGTAAAGTCAGGAGATTAGAAATGAGAGGCGTATTGCCATCTGTTCAAACTTGCTTCATGATTATAGGCTTGACTGATCTGTATAACAATTTACCTGTGTTTTTTTTTAATGGTTTTAGTATTGTTCTATTGATTAGACATGTACATTGTGGTATGCCCCTTTTCTTGGTTCGAAATAATACAGCAGTATTGTGTGTGGATGCACATATAGATAAACACAGGTAATAGGTGTATTATACTATGAAGTGTTGAGGCTGCCTTTGTACCCCGCACAATCTTTTTAGTGTAAGGTCACCTTTAAAGACCCTGGGTTGGCTCAGTGAATAAGCCATGTGGGCAGCAGCCCCAACAGCGCGATGGCCGAGTCCATGAGGGCCATGCCTACCCCTGACAGGCCAGACTGCACTGTCTCTGGATTAGAAGCGTCTGTTACTCAGTAATCACGTCTTTAAAAATAATTGTGCTGTGCATGGAGGATGGAGGAATGAAGTGGACAACTGACTTCAGAACACACTCTGTAAAAAAGCCCTGATTCTAGGAGAAAAATGACCACGGCATTCTAGCATTTTCCCATCGTATTGGCTAAAGGTCAGTGATATAGATGCCTAAGTGAATGAATTCTTTGAATGCCAACTTTGTGCCCAATATTATATTCTAGGTGGAGAGCAGCAGGCAGGGAATGAAGAAGTAAAAATAAAAAGACATGAGATGTCTTAAAAGAACTCAGCAGCTACTCAGAGATAATGAGACACAGACAATTGCAAAGCCAGGTGGTAAGTGTGATAAGAGAGGTAGGTTGTGGAGGCCAGAAGAAGGATCATGGAGGAGAAATGAGAGTTTACAGATGGAGCATTCCCCCCTGAACTAATACGAGTAGCAGCAAACATTTGAGTGTGCACTAAAAGTCACCAAAAGCTGCACATGTTTTAAATCATTTAATCCTCATCCAACCCTATGAAACAAAGATTAGAGTCACCTCTGGTTTCAAAAGGAAACTGAAGAACAGGGAAGTTAAGCAATTTGCCGAAAGTTCCACAGCGTATAAGATCTGGACCTAGGCAGTCTGCTTCTCAGATCCATACTCTTAACCCACACGCTACCCCTCGCACTGAGGAAACAACTAGAAGATCTAGGACAAGTAATATCCCAGGAGAGATGGGGGGTAGCGCTGCTGTTTAATAATTAAAGAAAGGTTGACGCAGGAGAAGGAGAGGAGGGAGGAATGCTGGGCAGCTCTCAGAAGATGAAGATCCAGGGCACATGCTCGAGGGACAGGAGCAATTCCTCTTCATATGTTTATTGATGCATCAGACATCTTCCAGGGTAACACACGGGGCTGTAGGACTAGGCCCTGGAAATACAAGAAATAAAACACCAACACCATCCTTGCAGAGCTCACGCTTCAGGATAAGACAGTCCAGAATGTATTTGAGTACAATGCAGCTCATGCTATGGTCCAAGAAGATGGTGTTATGTCCAAAGTGTTGAGATGGCCCAGAGAATGTGACACCGGGACAATTAAATGGGTAATTAGAAGCGGTCAAGAAAGGAATCAGGGAGAAGGACCATTCTAAGTTCCAGGCAGAGTGATGGCAAGCAGAGAAAGAGGAGAAAATGAATTGTGTTCATGGAATGGCCAAAGTCACAATGGCTGATATGTCTTGGAAGAGTGGTAAGAGTCAGGCTATGAAATTGTTCCACATTATTAATCTAAGGAAAAATGGGGGCAGGAGGGAGGGTAGCAGAAGTTTTTAGAGGAAGCAGAACATGATCATGTTTAGTTTTAGGAATGTAACTAGAGGCAGAGTGAAGGATGGATTGGAGAAGAAGAAGCTAGAGACAGGAAGGTCAGTTCGGTTAAGAGATTGTTGCAAAGATCCACCTGGGGGAACAGAAGGGCTGTAGCAGGGCCATGGTCATCTGACAAAGAAGCATGGACAGACCCGAGAGACCCGAGATGGAGGTCCAGGATTTTAGAACAACAGATGGAGTATTGTTGAGGATTACCTTAAGGTTCTAATCTGAGAAAGAGGGTCAATGTCCATTAGCAGAGATAGAAAATTCCTAACAGGGAGTAGGTTTGCAATTTGTTGAGTTTGAAGAATCGACAAGGCATCCAGATGAATATTATAGTAGAATCTATAATTGCAAAATAACATCATTTATATGATCTCCTAATACCTTGTTTTGGGTGTCAGATAGCTTCACTGTAAAGACACTAGCAATGGATAGTAAATATTTAGCAACCAAACCTGTTTCCTGAACATTATAAACGGAGATGCAATCATCTCCATGTACTTTGATTTCAGTGAAAAAGAAACAAGATTTGTATGAAGTTTTACAGCGTGTTGACATATGTTATTTTTAACACCCCCCCCAACAATCCTAAAGGTAGGCATTTAATATTGCTCCAAGATAAGATTTAAGATCCTTCTAATTTTACAGATGAGGAATCAAAGTCCATTGTCTTAATTACCACACAGAGAGTAGAGCTAGGACTGGGCCACCTTCTTCTACCATTTCCTGTAGAAAAATCATCTTTTTGAGATTGCAAAACCACTGAAGACAGAACTGGTCTCTTTAGTTCTTGTGATCTTGATATTTTATCACAACGCCCAGTGTGAGACAGCACCAAATCACTGGATTTATTCGTTTGTAGACGGGTGCTACGCATCTAACCTTCCAAAATTCTCTACTCTGTTAAATAACATGGCCATGTTCCTGAGTCAGTATTTTCATGGAAATGAAAAAATAAAGGTATTAGTTAGGCGGGTGTTACCTCATGTGGAAGAGCTTGGGAGAGTGGGTAGATTCCATTAGCTAAAAATCACACATATGAGAGAGGTCATGTTTTAGAGAGAATATATACTAAGAGATACTTCCGTGCAACCTAATTAATTTCTGCAACTGCCGGCAGGAAGTCCCTTTCCTGAACTCCACCTGAGCAAGTGTCTTCTGAGCTTACTTCCCAAGGGTGTGTCTCCACACCTGCTCTCCTTGCCTTCTCTGCCTGCCTCTCTCTATTTTATTATGTGACATTTTCATTGAACTATTGAAATTGGATGTGTCAGACACATTAAAAGCAATGGCAGTTGTGGCAAGTTATTTGATATATTTTAAAATAAACCAAGAGGGCCATGTAGATGTCAGGGGAATAAATTGCTCTGTTTAGCAACAAGTGATTTATTTAACCACTACGGACAGGGTCCAGGGGATGCCAAGCTGCATACATTCTGGGAAAACTGAGCTATTTTCTCAGAAATCTCTCATGTGGGACCAAAATAAAAGCAGGAGAAGTTTATGAGAAAATTAATTAAAATCTTGATTTGGGAATGACCCTAAGGAATGGATTTTATTTCCCATGCACAACAAGATTGACCTTGTAGCATTTCCGAAGGTGAGACACGTTCTGGAAACCTCAGGTATAAGCACCAACCCAGACTTCCTGGGCTCCCCTCAGACTGCAGCGGCAGCATTTCTCCTTGGAGGGGGGTGGTTCCCATCAAAAGCCTGGTGAGCAGAAAGGCACACATCTGGGATCTCACTCTTTCTTCCTCTCACCATGCGACCTTGGTTGGTGACTAATGGCTATAAGGGAATCCATCTCCAGGAACTGATCAGAATCTCAAGTTTCAGAAGAGTCTCTGGCCTTTCTGCACCTCATTTTTTTCTCCTCCATGGATGAAGATGGTAACAGTACCGACCACATACCATTGATGTGAAGTTCATGAGTTACTACAAGGGCAAGAGGGCCCGCTGCCATTATTCCTTCTCTTATCTATCTCACCATCGATCATTCCCTCTGACGGGTTCATTCCCCTCAGCGCACACACAAACTATCCTAGCTCCCTTGACGGAGAATCCTTGATCCTACATCCTCCTCCCAGTTTTGACCTGATTCATTTTCTCCCATGTACATCAAACTCCTGTAAAACTTGTGCCTTTGCTCTTTGATCCACCCCAGCCGGACATTTGTCTTTGTTATTCCAGCCCAACTGTTCGTCAAAATCACCAATGACCTCCATCTTTTCTAATCTAAAGGTCAGTTCTGAAGGTCCTCTCATGGGACACAACTTTTCAGCAGCATTAGACATATTCTCGACTCCCTCATTCTAAAACACAGATCTTTCTTGGTTCTCTTTCTTGCACGGGCCACTCTTTCTTGGGCTCCCTTTGCAAGCACTTCTTCACTGGAGGGCCATGAGGGTCAGCCTCTGGCTCTTCTCTCCTTTTTCCACACTCTCCAGATGATTTCATCCAGTCTCACACCAACCACAGCTACAAATCGAGATACACTCCCTAACCAACACCTCCAGCCCCGACGTTTCCCCTGGAATCCCCCGAACTACAACTCATTTTTCATATTTCCACTTCGATGGAGAACAGGCCTCTCTTGACATCAGCCACCCTCATTATTGCTGGATTCCATATTTGCAGATTGGCCTCTTTGCGAACATTGATATGTGACCCTAAAATCAACATCCCTGGTGATTTCACAGTCATTTGCAGACATGTGCAGAGCTCTGAAAAATGTGAGACACTCAACATGCACATTCCAGCTGAGGCTGAACATGGCAACGCCCTCCTTTCTTATTTTCGGCTCTCATAATAAAAATAAGCATCCTTTTGTGATCTATTTAATGCTACGTTCTTTGCATTTTTGTGCTTTTTGTTGGTGTTTTCACTGTTTAAAATGGTTCCAAAGCATTGTCTCAAAGTGCTGTCTAGTGTTTCTTAGTGCAAGAAGGCTGTGAGGTGCCTTATGGAGAAAATATGTGTGTAGATAAGCTTCACTGAGGCATGAATTGTAATGCTGTTGGCCATGAGTTCAAGGGCAAGGAGAGAGCAATATATATTAAAGAAGGTGTCTTTAAAACACACATAAAGTAGAGGTTCCTGGGTGGCTCTGTCAGTTAAGGGTCTCACTCTTGGTTTTGGCTCAGGTCATGATCTCATGGTTGTGAGACAGAACCCTGCATGGGGCTCCATGCTCGGTGTGGAGACTGCTTCAGATTCTCTCTCCCTCTCCTTCCCCTTTTCCCCCTCCCACCCACCCCTCTCCACACACTTACTATCTCTCTTTCTAAAAATAAAAAAATAAAATCCTTTAAAAAATAAAGTATACAAAAGCAGATCATGTATTGATCACTTGACAAAAACATTTCCCACCAGGGGCTCACAGGAAACTAACCCTGGGACACCTGCATGGCTCACTTCGTTAAGAATCTGCCTTCAGGGGTGCCTGGGTGGCTCAGGGGGTTAGGCCTCTGCCTTCGGCTCATGATCTCAGGGTCCTGGGATCAAGTCCCACATCGGGCTCCCTGCTCAGCCAGCAGACTGTTTCTCCCTCTGCCTTCCCCCCTGCTTCAGCTCTCTCTGACAAATAAATACATAAAATCTTGAAAAAAAAAATAAAAAGAGAAAAAAGAAAAGCTAACCCTGTACTTCCCCAGGAGCAATTCAGGATTGACTGATTCGGTGTTCATGGTGACATTATAGAATACACTGTTGTGAATAATGAGGACTGATGACATACCTTAAACTTGACTGTGAATTCCTTCACCCAATTCTTTTCTCAGAAAATAACTTTATTCTTCCAGTTGCTTAAGCCCATTCCCTTTGTTGTCATTTCCCCCACCTCCCACATGCAATGTATCAGCCAATCTGTTTGTCTCTTCTTTTGAAATTGCTCCACTTCTTAAACCTACATTGTTTCAATCCAGGTCCAAACCATGATCACCTTGACAGGGACTGTAGTGACCTCATTGGCTACCCTGATCCCATCCAGGCTCACTCCCAGCCTCAAACACACAGCTGAGTTCTATCATGTCACTCGCCTGAGAATCCTCCAATGGCTTCTCGACTTATTCACAGCAATAGTCAAAATCCTCACCATGGCCTTCAGCCATACTGTTTTCTTCACTGACCCTCTAACACATCATGATGGGCCTCAGCTGAAGGCCTTGCACTTGCCCTCTTCTCTGCTTGAGGCATTTATCCTGCAAGAATTCACATGGCTCACTTCCCCACTGCCTCTGTGTCTCTCCTCACAAATCTCCCAGAGGAACTCCCTATACAATTACACATCCCTTATTCTCTATCCCCTTATCCTGCCTTATTTTTCTTCATATGAGTTATTACCTGCTATATTATAGATCTGCTTGTTCCCT
The DNA here is from genome assembly GCF_922984935.1 of Meles meles. NCBI lineage: Eukaryota > Metazoa > Chordata > Mammalia > Carnivora > Mustelidae > Meles > Meles meles. The sequence continues at coordinate 68,892,607 of NC_060072.1, forward strand.
CTCAATAGAATGTAAATTTTTTGAGGGTAAGGACATTGTCTGTTATATTCACTGCCATTTCCCTAGGGCCTGAAACAAAGTAGATGCTAAATAAAATATATCAGTAATCTGAGAGGTTTTTAAATTTCTTTTACATAAAATGGAGATAAATATTACCCCAATTTCACACTGCGATGTGTCTGTAACAATGTTAAAATATATTTTAGACTGCCTTTCCTGCTTACTCCCATGCCTCTGGGCCATCTTCAACAAGTCTCAGGGAAGGCATATATTTACTGTTGACCCAGGCAACACAATAACACACTCTATCCCAAAGCCAGATATCAGGAATGTTGAAATTATCTGCTGCCCCTGCCTCCTGGCTTTGGTAAGGGGGAGTAAGAATGACTGAATTGCTTTAGAAAATATCATCTTGAAAGCTGTATAGGTGATGAGCTCTGTCTCATAAATTACCTGTTTTCTTTCCAGTATGCATTATGGAGGAGACAACTTCCTTCTAACAGAAGTTGTGCCATTTGAAAATTTTTGTTCCCGTGCAGGGTGCATCACAGTGAGAACACTATCCAGCCAACCGTGGTAATGTGACTCAGGAAATTCATGTACACTGAATGCTTGAAAAAGTTAACTGCATGATTCCCAGGTATTAGGACCTTTACCAAGGTTGTTTGCTTAACTTTGGGGTTTTCTTGTTTGTTTTTTGTTTTTGTTTTTGTGTTTTGTTTTGTTTTGAGAGAAAAAGCAAGAGCAAGGATGGGGAAGAGCAGAGAGAGAAGGAAAGAGAGAGTCATAAGCAGACTCCACGCCCAGCATGGAGCCCAACAGGGGGCTCGATTCATGACCCTGAGATCATAACCTGAGCCAAAATCAAGAGTTGGATGCTTAACTGACTGAGTCACCCACCCAGGCGCCCCATTTGTTTAGCTTTGAAAGAAATGTTTCCCTTGGAACAGACTTCCTGGTGAACAGGATAACTTGTTGCTTAATATATATTAAATAGATACAGAGTAAACCATGGGCTTATTTAGGGGAATTAGCTGCTTCGGCAAACTCACTCTTCAATCTTAACCAGCAAGCCAGAATTTTCGGGCAGTCAGGGCTGGAAGCCACATGCACTGAGCATCTGAGAAACCACCCACAGAGGCACCATTCTTCCAGGCTCAGTCTCCTCAAACAAAAATCCCACTCTGTTCCCGGGCCAACGAGCCTCCAGGGTTGGAATTGCTCAAGCCGTGGTTCACAGCCCTGTCACTGTGTTCATCTGCTCCATAGGTACACATGTAGGTTGGCCCCCATACCACGGTCCAAGTGAACAGAGATCCGGGGAATTGATCTTTATGGCAAAATAAACACACAGTCATTATGAAAATTTTGGAGCATACAGCAAGAATCATGAATCAGAAAGGGACTCATAATTCTAGAACTCAGAGATGAAATACTGTTAACAATTTCGTATATGTCCTTCTAGTCATTTTTCTGTATGTGTGGGAGTATATGTAGTATTAAATAAGTCAGATCATTCTCACAATGTTGTTTGATAATTCTTTCTACTCGCGGGTCTACTGTGGGCAATTTTCCAGGTCATTAATTATTTTGCCACAATGACCTCTTTTCAGTGGTTGTCTAGCATTCCAACAAATGAATGTACCATATTTTATTTAAAAACACTTTACTGTTAACAGTTAGATAGTTCCCAGTTTTTCCCTGTTAAAGATAACAGTGTGATGCACATTGTTGAACATAAATACTGGTGTGTATCTGAGAATAAATTCACTCAAGTGAAATCATCCAGTCACAAGGTATGAATGTTTTTCGGTCTTTAAAAATTTTTGCCAATTTTAATTCTATTCACATAGGGTGAGTGGGTCTCTTTTCCAGAGGTGGCTTTTAGAGAGGCTATTCTGGGAGTCTCTCTTAGGGTACCCTTGCCTCTGATAGAGTTGACCTGCACCCTGGACGCTACCCTGGGGCAGCTGTGTGCAGAGGCTGTCTCTCCCTCAGGGCCTTCCGGGCCACGTTTACTCATTTCTCCAGCTGGGCCAGCTGAAGCATGTGGAGGTCAGGTGATGTGTGCGGGGTCATGCAGCCAGTCGGTGACTCAGCCAAAACCGCTCCAGCTCCTGAACCTTGCTCAAATCACAAGGCTGAAAGCATTCACTTCCCTGAGGCCCATTATACCCAAATAATTAAAAGAGGCCCCGTGCCCTCGAGTTTGTGGATATTAAGTTTTGGAAGGACTGGCTCAGCCCCATGACTTTGCTAATCAGTGATACTAAATGCTATATAATCCTGCCATCTTTTTACTTTGGGGGGGATTAATCAGGTAATGATTGGTAGAGTTTCCCTTCACAACACAATTTGCAATGAAACCATATAATGGGTATATCCATGTGCCCATCTGAGACTCTCAGACTCAGAGACGTGACTGCTGAACTGGATCAGAACACAAATCCTGATTCATTATGACTCATACGTAAGGCCCAAGCTATTTGGTAAGGTGCACCCTCACCACCAACAAACAAAGCCCAGGTGATACAGATGAAGGTTTCTTATTTACATCATCTATTATTCAACAAACTGAATTAAATTCAAGTGACCCAGAGTCAGCCAACCTAATGATTAAGTCTCTGCAGGTGGTTGGGCCAATATGGGGAATTACTGTAGCGGGTCTGTTGGGTCTGTGCTTCTAGGTGATTACCATCCCTGGATTCCTCCTCGGAAGAGTGCCTATGAATTCACGGTCCACCTTGGACACCACTCTGTTCTGACCCTTAGCCATACCTAGTAGGAGTTGAAGCCAAATCCCCCTTAGGTGCCAGTCTCCCTTGCCCAAAGGGTAAGAGAAAGTGGTAGAGCTCTGACCCATCCCCACAGATGACTCCCTGCTCTTTTTCTAGGAGGGTAGATCAGTTACAACCTTTGCATTAACAGATGAGCCTGCTGCATTATTATGTATATAAGGTATTAAAATAAAACAAAATAAACACACTAAAGCTGTAGCATAACTGTCAAGATTATTTAGCTGGATGTATAAATACACAAACACACACCCCAGCTGATCCCGAACTGCAAGGAGGTGGGGTTGTTTCTAGAACCAGGGACTAGGAACTCCTTTCAGTACCTATTTGCTTGAGGTTGAGTTTCAGAAAGGCTTTTGGTTTTTCCTTAAAGGATGATGATGGCATTTGGTGAGGAGTCCCTGAGACAGCCAGCAAGTTGGGAGGGATGAAGACAATGGAGGGATAGCATGGCATTTGGTTCCTGTAGGAGCCTTGAGACAACTTTCAAGCCCTGAAGAAAAGAGTGATTCTAACCACTTCTACTCAGCACTGCTCTGACCCTCTGGAGGTCAGCAGATTTGGAACCTTGGGGGTGTGCTCTGAGCATGGACCCTGGGGATGCATGACAGATCCTTCCAGCAATGGTATGAGTGAGGTTCCTTCAAAGGGTGTTGAGAATGGAGGATACTAAGGAGAAGGAGGGGGAACGAGAAAAAAAGTAGGGCAAAACCCACATGTGATTGTATCAATGGGCTGACTCCTGCTCCTGCGAAAGATCTTTGGGGACTCATAGAAATCCTTGGGTCAGAGAGAATTTACACAGACCTGGAGGGCAGGTTAGGGCCAGAAACAGGAGCTTAATTGCTGATGCTAATCTATCCATCACAAAAGCCCTCCTCTGTTTTAATACATCCGTCCTTTACTGCTTGGTATTTAGGTAGTTTCCAGTTTTACATCATTAAAAATAACACTATGATGAACATCCTTAAATATAAATATTTTTCATAATTTTTACTCATTAAAGCAGTTTTAGATTCATGGCAAAACTGAGAGGAAGCACAGAGAGTTTCCATCTACCCCCTATTCCCACACATACATAGCCACCCCCATTATGAACATCCCCCACCAGAGTGGTATGGTACATTTGTTACAAGCAGGGGACCAACAGTCCACTCAAAGCCACATCATTATCACTCAAAGCCCATGATTTACCTTAGGGTTCACTCTTGGTGTGCTACATTCTATGGATTTGGACACTTTTTTTTAAGAGCACGAATCCACCATTGTAACAACATCCAGAGAAGTTTCACTGCCTTAAAAAAACTTCTGCACTCTGCATGGTCATCTCTTCTCCATCCCCACCCTTGGCAACCACTAATATCTTTACCATTTCCATAGTTTTGCCTGTAGGAGTCAGGTTTCTCCATAGAAACGGAACCAGTAGAATATAGACATATATACAGATAATGATTTATTATGAGGAATTCACTCACATGATTATGGAGGCTGAGAAGTCCCACGACTTGCCATCTGCAAGCTGGAGACCCAAGGAAGCTTGTGGTGTAATCCGGTCTGAGTCCAAAGGCCTGAGAACCAGGATGACTGATAGTGTACCTCCTAGTCCAAGAGCCAAAGAATATGAGATGAGGCATCCCAGTTCAATAGGCAGAAGCAAAAATGGGGGAATTCTTCCTTCCTGTAACTTTCATTCTATTCAGGCCTTGTTGGATTGGATAACGCTTATGCACAATCTACTTTACTGAGTCTGCCACATCAAAAGCATCTTCACAGATCCACCCAGAAATAATGTTTAATATGGGTGTCCTGTGGCCAGTCAAGTTGACACATAAGATCAATTATCACATGTTGTTTTCAAAATGTCACATACTTAGAATCATACAGCAAGTAGCCTTTCAGATTGGCTTCCTTCACTTAGCAATACGCATTTATTTCCACAATGTCTTTTTGAGGCTTGATGCCTCATTTCTTTTTAGTGCTGAATAATATTCCATTGTCTGGGTGTAGCATAGTCTATCCATTCACCTACTGAAGGACATCTTGGTTGCTTCCAAGTTTGGGCAACTATGAATAAAATTGCTACAAACATCTACATGCAGGTTTTTGTGTGGATATAAGCCTTCTTGGGTATGTACCAAGAAGTGCAATTTCTGGATTGTATATTAAGAATATGTTTAGTTTTGGGGTGCCTGTGTGGCTCAGTTGGTTAAGCATCTGCTTCTGCTCAGGTCACGATCCCAGAGTCCTGGGATCGAGTCCTGCATCAGGTTCCCTGCTCAGTGGGGAGTCTTCTTCTCCCTCCCCCTTCTCCTCTCTCTCTCTGTGTCTCTCTCTTACTCGCTCTCTCTCAAATAAAAGTCTTTTAAAAAATAATGTGTTTCATTTTGTAAGAAAAGGCCAAATTTTCTTCCAAAGTAGCTGTACCATTTAACAGTCCCACCAGCAATGAATGAGAGTTCTTGTGGCTCTACACCCTTATCAATATTTGGTGGTGTCAATGTTTGGGATTTTGGTGTCGCATTGTTTTAATTTGTAATTCCCTTATGACATGGGTTGTGGAGAATATCTCCATATGCTTATTTGCCAACTGTATATCTTCTTTGATGAGGTATCTGTTCACAACTTTGTCCCATTTTTTAATCTAGTTGTTTGTTTACTTATTGTTGCATTTTAACAGTTCTTAATATATTTTGAATAACTGCTCTTTATCAAAGAGGTTCTTTGTAAACACTTTCTCCAAGTTTATGGTCTCTGTTTTCATTCTTTTTACAATGCTTTTTGCAGAGCATATTTTAAAATATTTTAATGAATTCCAGTTTATCATTTTTGTCTTTCATTGATTATGCTTTTGGTGTTATATCTAAGAAAAAAAATCCAAATCCAAATTATCTAGATTTTCTAGTATATTACATTCTAGGAATTTTACAGTTTGTGGTTTACATTTAAGTCTGTGATCCATTTTGAGTTAGCTTTTTTGAGACTTCTAAGGATTTTCTCTAGATTCATTTTTGTATGTGAATGTCCAGTTGTTCCAGCACCATTTGGTGAAAAGACCATCATTTCACCACTTCATTGTCTTTGCTCCTTTGTCAAAGATCAGTTGACTATATGCATGTGGATCTGTTCTCTAGCCTACTTATTCTGTCCCATTGATCCATTTGTCTGTTCTTTTGCAATTACCACACTGTTTTGATTACTGTAGCTTTATAGTAAATCTTGACATTGAGTAGTATCATTCCTCAAACTTTGCTCCTCAATATGGTGTTAGCTATCCTGGGTCTTTTGCCTCTCCATATACACTTTAGAGTAAATTTGCCAATATCCACAGAATAACTTGCTGAGATTTTGATTCGTATTGCATTTAATCTATTGATCAAGCTGGGATGAGCTGACATTTTAACAATATTAAGTATTCTTATCCATGGACATGAAATCTCTCTTCATTTTTTGGTTCTTCTTTGATCTCTTTCAATCAGAGTTTATAGTTTTGCTCATTTAAGTTTGCACATATTTTGTTAAATCAATACCTAAGTGTTTAATTTTAGGAGGTTGCTAATATAAATGGTATTGGCTTTTTTTCTTTAAGTTTTTACCTAAATTCCAGTTAGTTCACATACATTGTAATGTTAGTTACAGGTGTGGGATTTAGTGATTCATCATTCATCTACAACACCTAGTGCTCATCACAAGTGCCCTCCTTAATACCAATTACCCATCTAACACATTCTCCCACTTCCCTCCCCTCCAGCAACCCTCAGTTTGTTTTAAGAATCTGATTTCTGGTTTACCTCTCTTTTTTTCCCTCCTATGTTCATCTGTTTTGTTTCTTAAATTGCACACATAAGTGGAATCATGTGGTATTTGTCTTTCTCTGACTGAATTATTTCACTTAGCATACTACTCTCTAGCTACATCCATGTCGTTGCAAATGGCAAGATTTCATTCTTTTTAATGGCTGAGTAATATTCCATTGTAAACTAATAGCCATTTCTCCAAAGAAGACATAGAGATGGCAACAGACTTATGAAAAGATGCTCAACTTCACTCATCATCAGGGAAATACAGATCAAAACTACAATGAGATATCACCTCACGCTTGTCAGAATGACTAAAATTAGCAATACAGGAAATAACAGATAATGGTGAAGATGCAGAGAAAGGGAAATCCTCTTACACTGTTGTTGGGAATGAAAATTGGTGCAACCACTCTGGAAAACAGTACGGAGATTTCTCAGAAAGTTAAAAATAGAAATGTGCTACACTGCAGCAATTGTACTACTAGGTACTTACCAAAGGATACAAAAATACTGACTCAAAGGGATACATATCTCCCATGTTTATAGCAGCATTATCAACAATAGCAAATTATGGAAAGAGCCCCAAAGTCCATCAACTGATGAATGAATAAAGAAGATGTGGTATATATGCACCATGATATTGTGTTTTTAATTTCAAACTCCATTTGTTTATTGCAAGTATATAGGAAAGCAATCAACCTTTCTATGAGATTTTAAGCATTATTTTTTTAAGGAGATGCATTTATTTATTTGATAGAGAGAAACAACAAGAGAGGGAACACAAGCAGGGGATACGGGAGAGGGAGAAGCAGGCTTCCCATGAAGCAGGGAGTCCAACGCAGGTCTCGACCCCAGGCACCCTGATCATGACCTGAGCCGAAGTCACTAAACAGATGTTTAGTGACTGAGCCACCCAGATGTCGCAATCAACCTTTCTTTATTAAGACTGTATCAAGCAAGCAACCTTGTAATTGTTTCTTAGTTCTAGGAGGTTCCTTTTTCCTTCCTTTTTTGTTTCTTTCTTTTCTTTCCTTTCTTTATTTCTCTCAATTCTTTTGGACTTTCTATGTAGACAATAATGTAATCTCTGAACAAAGAGAGTTTTATTTCTTCTTTCCCAATATGCATACCCTATGTTTCCTTTTCTTCAATTATTGCATTAGCTAGGACTTCCAGGATAAGAAGTAGTGAGAGTGGAAATTTTTGTCTTGTTTCTGATCTTAAGGGGAAGTTTCAAGTTTCTTACCATTAAGTAGGATGTTAGCTGTAGGTTTTTTGTAGATATATTTTATCAAGTTGAGGAAGTCCCCTCTATTCCTAGTTTACTAAGAGTTTTATTATGAATAGGTGTAGAATTTTGTCAAATGCTTTTTCTGTCTATTGATGTGATCATGTGAGTTTTCTTTTTCAGCCTGTTGTTATAAAGGATCACATTAATTGATTTTCAAATGTTGAACCAGCTCTGTATGTCTGGATAAATCCCATTTTTTTCATGGTGTGTAATTCTTTTCTTTTAATACACTGTTGGATTTAATATGCTAATATTTTCTGAAAGATTTTGTATCTGTGTTTGTGAAAGATACTGGTTTATAGTTTTCTTTTCTTAATAATGTTTCCATCTGCTTTGGTAGTAGAGTAATGCTGACTACATAGAATGAGTTAGGAAATATTCCCTCTGCTTTTATCTTCTTAAATTTTTTGGTAAATTTACCAGTGAATTTATCTGGACCTGGCACTTTCTGTCTTGAAATGTTTTTTGATTTCTTTGATAGAGATAGTCCTATTCAGATTTTCCATTTCTGTTTGTGTGCATTTTGACAGGTTGTGCCATTCAAGGAATTGGTCCATTTCATTTAGGTCATCAAATTTGTGGCCATAAAGTTATTTATATCATTCCTTTATTATCCTTTTAATGTCCATAGGATCTGTGGTGATGTCCCTTTTTTCATTTGTGGTATTAGTAATTTGTGTACTCCCTCTTTTTTCTTCATTAGCCTGTCTAGAGGGGGGTATTGGTTTTATTGATCTTTTCTAAGAACCAGCTTTTGGTTCCATTGTTTTCTTCTCTTGATTTCCTTTTTTCAATTTAATTGATTTTTGCAAATCAGTTGAAAGTGCACATTTGAAAAAGACAAATCACATAAGATTTTGAGTCTTAATTCCACACTCTCAAATTGCCAAGAGCAGGTCCAAAGAACATAGTGGGTGCAGATCAGGGCTTGAAGTTGGCATGATGGACACAGCAAAATGGCAAATGGATAGAGATGCCTAGAAAGATGGAAGCAATGTTATAATAGCTGACCATGGAGCCCAAGTTGAATGAAGCATCAAGAGGAGTTAGAAGGGCTCCCATGTGCTGGTGTGGTAGGAAGAATGATAAGTAATTAAGTCTAGTATAAGAGTAGAAGAGGGCTTTTAGTTCTTATGAGTGAATGTAAGAGACAATAGATGAGGAAGTTGCAATAAAAAGATGAAAGGACCAATTTGAGATCTTCATTGGGAAATGTGCAAAGACAGCCAAGATATAACTATGTGGGTGGGAACCTGGTATAGTCTGGAGACGAAGGCCAGTAAAGTCATATAAGGCAAATGGACACGAAGTCAGTGAGTTGTCATCATTGTTGTCATTAATAAGCTTTTAGTAAAGGCTGGAATGATCAGATTTGAATTTCAGCAGTTGCACAAAGCAGAGTGATAGATGCCATATCTGGCCACTAGAAATTTATCATCAGAAACCCCTGGGAAGAAATGAAAACCAAGTTCCCCTTTCCTAGAGAAAATACTTCACTTGCTTTTTCCAAATTGAGAGGAACCCGAAGAATGTTTTGGTGACAAGTATTGTCTAAAATTTTAAAATATGTTGAAATCTACTTTGGTGGACTGATGGTTAGAATACATTTTTAAGAAACAGACATTGAATGGCTTCTTCTTTCACTTTCTACCACAGTGTCTGCTAGGCAAGGAAAATGACTCATTAATAAATTTAGCACCAGAGGCCTGACTCATTCAGAAACCTCTTGACAACCACCTCACCCAATCTTACTATACTTTAGCTAATGATATTCTCCAGCTTAGGGTGTCAGAATTATGCCTCATACATGGGTAATGGGTTTTATAAGTTTGTACTAGAAGTAGACAAGTAGTATTAATTCCCATTTTAGTGATGTAGAAGCTGAGCTAAGTGAATCACCTTAGGCTAGACATTGAATAGCGGGTAAAACCATAGTTCTTTTTACCATGAAATTCAGCAAAGTGTCCATAGCAAAACCTTTCGTCCTAGAGCAGCCACTCCAGGTAGTGATTTGAGGTCTAAACCCAGTGATCATGAGGAAATGACCTCTATCAAATATGAAATAATGATAACATATCTACTAATGAGTAACTTCAGGGAGGGAATAATTTCTTATCCCACTTTATATTTTCAGTACCTATACAGAGAGATTGGAAATAAGCATTCAAAGGCATGTTTGTTAAATGAATGAATGAATGAGTGAATGAAACATCTCAAATATCAGTTTTTGTGATCGCTGTCTTTCCTGAGAGGAACATAATAAAATGCATGCTTTGTAGCTATGGCAAATGTTGTAGTTCTCAGCAGTGAAGTGTAGTCAAAGGCAAGTATCAAGGTTAAAAAGATCTATTGCATTACAGAATTTTCAGTATCCTTGGTATACTTTCTCAATTAGGGTTTGATGATAATATCCATGAGGTTCTGCAGGCAGAGGTAGGGAAGGAGTACAAGGTAATTCTTTTCTGGGCTTAGGGTCCCCAAAACTTTGTATTTTTGTGCTTATCATCAGAAGTTTGGAAACTTCAATTGCACCCACTATAGTGCTAGTAAGATAGAGAATGTAGGTGAGTCTCAGAGAAGTCGAATGCAATCAATAAATATTTACTGACATCTACATCTATAATAAATACTGACATATTTGGGGGTTACAAAATGTAAGATATAAGTTTTCTTTCAAAGTGTTTGCAATATACTTTGGGGAAAAAGATATAAGAAGTATGAAAGGTGACAATAAAAGTACAAATAGCAGCTCAAGATAAGAAACACTTGTCGTAGGGCAACTTAATAACTATGCAGCATTTATCTCTCTTCTTCTTGATTCCTACCAGAAGCCCAACTTTATTCAAGTATCCATTCTTCCCAGGGGGTGGGGGAGAAGAGGAGTCTCTCGAGACCGGGTAATAGTCCTAATTAGTAAGGACCATTAACATGTGACATTCCCTGCACTACTGTTACTGGTTCAGAGGTAGGCATGTGACCAATGCTGGCTCAAGCCAACTTAGGGAAAGAGACAGCCACTGCTCAGGGAAAGGGTTCCCACTCTCTGCTGCAAGATGTAAACAAAGAAGAGTATGGTCCTAGCTGCTTTCGAAAGCCATCTTATGACCATGAAGAAACCAGAAATGGGATGGGAAAGTGGAGAAAACTTGGGTCTCCAATGATGTATTTAGTCCCTGGATCAACCTTGGAGCCTGTCCTAACTCAGAACTTCCTGCTACATGAGATAATTAATTTCTTTATTGCTTAAGTTGGCTTGGTGGGGGATTTGTTTCCAAAAGAATCTCAAGGAGACAATGACCAATTGCCAAATGCGTGGGCCGATAATAATGACTGTGAGAGTTCAGAATGGGGAGAGTTCACATCAGGCTAGAATGATCAGGACAACATTCACAGAAGCAGAGGCTTTAAAAATGAATAGAATTCGTACAGAAGGAGAGGCAGGAGAAAGGCATTCCAGGCAAAAACCAGAAGATGAAAGGAATTTGAGGAACAATAAAGAAATCGAGAGTGCAAAATGAGGAAGGAAAGGTCAAATCATATTTTAGAAGACCTTGAAGAGCAAGTTCAAGTACCTGGGACTCTGCTATTTAGGCTTCAATAAAGAGTTTTGAACAAGCAAATTATCTGTTCCTGCCTGAGCATTTGAAGTCAGGTCCATCCAGCACACATTATACTCCTGCTGGTCTATAACAACAAGTTTCAAACATTATTGGGTATTTTAAGCAAATAGCCCATACCACTGCCCTTTCCCCCTGACCTACCTCCACTTTGATCTCCTCTCTCTGGCTCCACACTCATGTCTCTGGGATCCTAACTTGGATCCTGCCTCTTTGGCTTCTGCAGATTAGTCTCTCGTCCTGCTCACCCCACCATCTAGTCTTTGCTTCTTCTGTCATGAACTATGGGGTAACATGTCTGCAGTGGAATCCCACTATGTTCTTGTTGGGCGCTTTACTGCCTCATAGGTCAATCTCCATCCAAGGTACTCAGGAGACAAGAATAGAGGGAAAGATTCAGATAGAAATGACAGTGCAGAAGTGAGCCAAACGTGGTCATGCTCATGGTTTGAACCAAGTCTGTGTTAAGTCATGTAAGGAGTTAATATATACGCTATGCAAAGAGTGCTTAGGAGTTGACAAGAGAAATACAAACCATCCATTAGAAAAACAAGTAAAGGACAACCACTATGAAAAAACCCTCAAATTCCTTAAAATTATGGGAATGCAAATTAAAGAAACAATGAAATATCACTTTACTAATACCTGTTACTCTGGCAAAAGTTACGAAGAGCTCTACTACCTGTTGTTGGTGGGACTGTAAAGAAAAATGTACTTTTATACATTACCGTGGGAAATATGAAGACTTACAGTCTTAATGGTGAGAGCTAAATGACAACACCTCTTTTTTTTATTACTTTTTTAAAATTAATTAATTTATTTTTTCAGCGTAACAGTATTCATTGTTTTTGCATCACACCCAGTGCTCCATGCTATACGTGCCCTCCCTAATACCCACCACCTGGTTCCCCCAACCTCCCACCCCCGCCCCTTCAAAACCCTCAGGTTGTTTTTCAGAGTCCATAGTCTCTTATGGTTCGCCTCCCCTTCCAATTTCCCTCAACTTCCTTCTCCTCTCCAATTCCCAATGTCCTCCAATTGACAACATCTCTTAAAATTAGAAATGCATCTAGCCTTCAATCCAGCAATCCACTTCAATCCACCCCTGTTTTACTCTCATAGACATAAAAACAGTGATACAAAAGACATAAGTACAAGTATATATTGCAGTGCTATTTGTATGAGTGGGAAAGCCAGGAAAAAGAGAATACTCATCAAAGAAAGAGGGACTGGATAAATTATGGAATATTCTGTAGCCATTATAGTTGATTAGTGCTCTGCTACTTGACATAGAAGAGTTTACATGGAGAATAATAAAGGCTTAGATTTATCTACTGCTTATTGAATGCTAGGTACAGTTTTAAGTGCTTCACGTGTATTAACTTACTGATCCTCATAATAATCCTGTGAACTAGGTATTATTACAGAAAAGTTAAGTAACTTGTCCAACGATGCAGTTAGTAGTGGCAAAGTTGGGATTTGAACCCACAAGGGTGTAGAGCTGCTAAAATCAGTGGGTTGTGGAAGCTAAGAGAGGAAATCCAATTCTTTTTTTAAAAGGAAAAGCATCAGACTTTACTTGTTAAAGAAACCAGCTAGGACATAATAGCACTTATGTATTATAAAACTAGACAGTTGTGTGTATAAAGAACTTGGTCTTTTAAAAATGAGAAGTCATGGAATCATAGAATCTTAGAGTTGGAAGAGAATATAAGTCATGTAACACAATCACCTATCTGAGGCTTGAAGTGCCTCCATAACTTTCCAGCAGTTAGAAAATATACCAGGAGGAGAAACTTAATATTTTTCATTAATTAATTAACTTTTCAGGTAGCCCCTACTTTATTTGGATCTCTGGTCTTTATCTATTAGTTCTTGTTCCATCATTCAGTTTTCATACAGAATAAGCCTATTGTGTCTTTCATGAAAGGCTTGTCAAATATTTTAAGAAAGATATCATATTCCATCTAGCTATTCCTTTCTCTAAATGCCTAATTCCTTCTATGAGCCTTTGACTTGATTTCGAGTTTCTGTTAAATCGGTCATTTCTTTACAAATATCTGGTTTGTTTATATCTCTTTTCAAGCATGGTGCTCACAATTGGACACAGTACTGTCGATGTGGCTGGGACACATGGTGGTCACTCAAGGTTCTGACCCCACGTTGTTGCAAACTAAGATAATGTTAGTTTCTGTAATGACCAAACCATGCGGTCTAAATGGGCTTACTGCCAGCCAGAACTACCATCTTCTTCACTACAAAGTTTTCTTACATCCACTTCACATCAAGAATTTTTTTTCAGATGCAAGTGACTGTAGAATGATCTTTAGAGAGATACTGACCTGGTTTGAATCTTGGCTCCATCGTATCCTATGACACTTTAGGAAAGTAAAATGCTTTGTCTAACCTCAGTTTCCTCAACTGTAAGGTAAGTATAAAAATTCAACTTGCAGAGTTGTTTTAAGGATTAGAAATAAAGTGTTTAAGTGCTAATCCGTATAGGTACATAATACAAAAATAGCTTTTTTTTTAAACTAATTACTGTCATAGGTAGATTTAACTTGTCACACCAAAATTTGGTGATTGGGATAGGTTCTTTTTGTTAACCCTCCACTCCTGCTTCCTGTCAACTGTTACCAGAAACATCTTCTAACTGATTAATCTTCATCCATTGGGTAAGGTCAGCAACTGTTTATTTTTCTCTTTGATTATCCTTTTCTCTGGTAGTCCTTGGGCTATTTTGCAGAGAAAGAAGATACCTTCTTTCTTGAAGTCAGAACGTTTATCTATTGCTGATATTACTTGATTTTTTTTCACAATTCCACAACATTTACCAGTAGTGGGTTCAGTGATCTCATGAACCAGGAGAATTAGGAGAATTAGGTTCATTTAGGGAATCAGGCCATTTTCCTTTAAAATTCCCATCAATTTCATTTTCACCAAGACAATCATCCTTATTAAGCTAGAAGCTCCCCCGTCTCTACCTCCATTAGTGATTGATAATTCTGTCAGCTAACGAAAATAGGAATTTGTCAGATGCTCCACTTTTAGCCAAAATGAGACTCCCTGTAGATGCCCTCCTGGTTGGAGTAGGCTTCTAAGCTGTGTTGCGATCTGGGTCAGGAAAGTATCCTGTCAGCCAGCTGGCCCCAAGTGTGTTCTCCTTAAAACCACCCATATGCCTATCTTGTGTTCTCATCCTCAGATCTCTGCATTTCTACACCGGGATACAGCTTCTTGACATGCAGCTAAACTGCATCCCCTCTTACAGGACTAGATCTCTTTCAAGCTACTGAACCTAGAAATTTTTCATTATTCATTATCCTCCTTCATGTCCCTACTTGCCTGCTTAGTCAGCTTAAATTCCATCATTAGAAAAACTCACACGCATCTCAATTATCTTGCTCTTTTTTTCCCCCTCCATCATACTTACTGGGTTAAGTGCTGGTCCCAATTACATCCTATATTGGGCCTACCTCCTTCCATCTTAACATTGCTGGGGAAAAATCACAGAACTATACTGAGTAGTCTCATTTTAAATTTATGACCACAAACTTCAAAGAGGCTCACAGCACCGCTCAGCATGACCCCTTCATTTCTCTGGTAGCAGGTTGTCTTTCCTGCTCCTTGTCTTTCCTGCTGACCTTCGTGGTGTTAATGCTCTTTCTGTTCCTTTGTGTTTGCTGTTGTTTCTGCCTTGAATGTTCTCTTGCACCGAACCTTCTTAACTTCATGAGTTGCTCCTTTATTTCATCTATATTTTGTTAGGATTTCTAGGCCTTTCCTAAACACCTTAGCTAGGAGGTCACCCTCCATCACCAACTCTCTTTTTTCCTTCATATTACTTATTTCTACCTGAGTTGTTATTATATATATATGTTATATATATACACATATATATACACATATATATAACATATATAAGTCATTACATATATACATATACGCATGTGTGATATATACATGTATATACATATATGTATATGTATGTGTTATATTACATATATGTATATGTATGTGTGTATCGCATATATGTATGTGTGTATATATTTTGTATATGTATATATTCATATATGTATATACATGTATACATTACACATACATATATGTATATAGATAATGACTTATATATGTTATATATATACCTATATATGCGTGTGTGTATTTGTGCATATATATTATATGTATACATACATATATATGGTAGATATATGCCACTGATAGGTTTAACTCACTGTACCAATATTTGGGGATCAGAGTTACAGGGACAAGAAGTACATACATATGTGTAAATGTATACCCAAGCATGCACACCTACATATTACTTGATTGTAAGAATATAGTTATAACACATAACATACAAAAAATAAGTTAACCAACAATTTACATTAATCATTAGACATCTGGTCAACAGTAAGCTATTAGTAGTGAAGTTTTAGGGAAGCCAAAAGTTGTATGTGTATTTTTGACTGAACAGGGTGTTGGTGTTCTTACCTCTGGAATTGTTCAAGGGTCAACTGTATGTATAAGTCTATATATACTACTCTTTAGCCATATATATTTTGTTCTTTTTTTAAATTTTCATTTTCCTGATTTCCATATGCATAGTCTTGGTTTTTTTCTAGATGTTCCATCACATAACCATCCATAATATCTACCCTATAGAATTTGGATTCCTGTCTCCTAAGCTCCCCATCCTGCTGTTCCAAACTGTACACGTTAGTTTTCAATTTAGGTTGTGTAGTGATTATCCTAAGTCTTCTCTCCACCCTTCTCCTGAGTTGAACCCACTCTTTTCTAGATAATATATTTTGTTTTTTCTTGGTTTACTTCTTCTTAGTGCTGGAGCACATCTTCTGGGAACTAGGATTTCTAGACTCATAGAGCCCAGTGTTATAGGAACAAGAAGCCTAAATTTCCCAAATGGGTCACTGAGAGTGATGATAATAATTACCACTTCATGCTTTGAAATGTGTAAGACTGATGATTCACAGACCTGTACCCCTTGGGCAAATAATACATTATATGTTAATAAAAAAATTAAATTAAATTAAAAAATAAAAAATAAAAAAATTACCACTCCATGTATATATACAATGGAATATTATGCATGAAATACATAATATGCAAAATGAAATCTTGCCATTTGCAACAACTTGCATGGAAATAGAGGGTATTATGCTAAATGAAATAAGTCAATCAGAGAAAGACAATTATCATATGATCTCATTGATACATGGGATTTAAGAAACAAGGCAGAAGATCATAGGGGAAGAGAGGAAAAAATGAAACAAGACAAAACCAGAGAGGGAGACAAATCATAAGAGACTCTTAATCTTAGGAAACAAACTGAAAGCTGCTGAAGTGGAGGGGCTGGGGGATGAGGTAACTTGGTGATGGACATTGGGGAGGGTATGTGTTGTAATGAGCACTGGGTAATATATAAGACTGGCGAATTACTGACTTGTAGCCCTGAAACAAATAACACATTATATGTTAACAATTTGAATTTACATTTTAAAATAAATAAATAAATACTAAATTAGGAAAAAAAGAATTATCACCCCTATTTTCCCCCTTGTTTCCTAGACCCATTTATTCTTCCATTGGAGGCACAACACATTATAATGGTCATTGATGTAGCAACTATTCTTTTTTTTTTTTTTAAAGATTTTATTTATTTATTTGACAGACAGAGATCACAAGTAGGGAGAGAGGCAGGCAGAGAGAGAGAGAGGAGGAAGCAGGCTCCCCGCCAAGCAGAGAGCCCGACGCGGGGCTCGATCTCAGGACTCTGGGATCATGACCTGAGCGAAAGGCAGAGGCTTTAACCCCCTGAGCCACCCAGGCGCTCCTGTAGCAACTATTCTTAATAAGAATTCTCCATGATCATTAAGCTCTACTGCCCTAGTATATCTGTTACATATAATGAATTAACTTTCTTCCTAAGAGTCTAAAATGGTACTAGCTATGGACTATCCTTGGGAAAATTGAAAAAATAGTCACCTAATTTTTGGTGTGGTTTAAATCTCTCATGGAATTCTGATTGAGAAAGACTGATGTATGTCATATACCCTAGTGGATG
Organism: Meles meles; assembly: GCF_922984935.1. NCBI lineage: Eukaryota > Metazoa > Chordata > Mammalia > Carnivora > Mustelidae > Meles > Meles meles. The sequence continues at coordinate 68,910,192 of NC_060072.1, forward strand.
ACATCTATGCAAGGTAGTTATGTCCACACACTGTATTTTCAAAATACCATTTTGTCACTCTATCAGGCTAGCAGCTTCTTGGTAGCATAGTACATGATAAGACCAGTAGATCTTGTGGTCATCTGCCCAATGCCACATTTTTTTTTTTTTTTTGCATTCATGTACATAAGAATCATTTAGAGGAGTTGTTAAAACACAGATTTCTGGTCCTTACCTCAGTCTCGTCTCTAATAAGTTCCCAAGTAATAATGGTACTGATCTAGGGACCACACTTTCGAGAGCTACTGCTATAAAGTGAGTTCCTTGGTCCAATGTATTGTTATACAGGATCCCAAGTCAATGGATCGCTCTATAAGCATTTGGATGGCAGTGCAGGCTGAAGGCCTAGGAAAGACAAACTTCATACCCACAGTATGTGCCATTGCTATTTCTAGGTGGAAGGGGCCCAATGTAATCAACTTGCCATCAAGTGGCAAGTCAGGGACTTAGCATTGGTTTCTATTGACGGCATATTGGACATTAGGCAGTGGACGTATCTAGATCAGGCTTGGTGAGTGAGAGCCCACGCTGTTGAGCCCATGAATAGCCTTCAACCATGTTACCATTGTATTCCATTCATACTCTTATTGTGTCAGCACTAAAGTGGCTGAGTTTCTGCTTAACTGACTGAGCTACCCAGGTGCCCCTAATGGCAGAGTTTCTGAAGTCAACTAGCTAAGTGATTCTACTTAATGTTTTAGTGCTTTGTGGTTGATGCCATTTGATATGTAGATAATATGTGGTACGAAGATTTTTACAGTTTGTGTTCAACTCCCTTAAGTACATCCATGTCTTTAATTTGTTGAGACTTGATTTTCTGTTATACAATGACCTTCGTTTGTCTCATGATAAAGGGTCAATTCATTATGGACGGGACTGGAAGAGATTATGCTGAGTGAAATAAGTCAAGCAGAAAGAGTCAATTATCATATGGTTTCACTTATTTGTGGAGCATAACAATTAACATGGAGGACATGGGGAGATGGAGAGGAGAAGGGAGTTGAGTGAAATTGGAAGGGGAGGTGAACCATGAGAGACTATGGGCTCTGAAAAACAACCTGAGGGTTTTGAAGGGGTGGGGGGTGGGGGGTGGGAGGTTGGGGGAACCAGGTGGTGGGTATTAGGGAGGGCACATATTGCATGGAGCATTGGGTGTGATGCAAAAACAATGAATACTGTTACGCTGAAAAGCAATTTAAAAAAAAAAAGAAGATACGACAATTATAAATACTCATGCATCCAACATTGGAGCATCTAAATAAATAAAACAAATATTAATAGAACTGAAAGGATAAATAAACAGCAATAGCTGGTGACTTTAATACCTCATTCTCAACAATGGATAGATCATCCAAACAGAGAATCAATAAGGAATCATTGGATTTGAACAATACTGAAGACCAAATATACTTAACATATACACAGAACATTCCATCTAATAGCAGCAGAACATACATTCTTCTCAAACACACATATGTTAGGCCACAAAACAAGTCTCAGTTGTCTCTTAAAATTTAATTTGGTGTGTGTCGGTATAGCTACCCCTGTTTTCTTTTGGTTATCTTTAGCTTGAAATATCTTTTTTCCATTCCATCACTTTTAGTTCTTGTGTGCCCTTAAAGCTAATTTGTAAGCAGCACATTACTGGCTCTTGTTTTTGTTTGTTTGTTTTTTGTTTTTAAGATTTATATATTGGGGCACCAGGGTGGGTCATTCAGTTAAGCATCTGCCTTCAGCTCAGGTCATGATACCAGGGGCCTAGGATTGAGCCCCACATTGGGTTCCCTACTCAGCAGGGAGTCTGCTTCTCCTTCTGCCCCTTCCCCCCACTTGTGCTCTCTCTGTCTCCCTCTCTCTAGCTCACTCTATCTCAAATAAACAAATAAAATCTTCTTAAAAAAAAAAGATTTATTTATTTATTTCAGGGTAGGGAAAGGTAGAGGGAGAAGGAGACAGAAACTTAAGCAGACTCTGTTGAGTGTGGAGCTGGACATGGGGATCAATTCACAACCCTGAAATCACCACCTGAGCTGAAACCGAGAGTCAGTCACTTAACCTAGTGCACCACCCAGGCATCCCAGATCTTTTTTTTTTTTTTAAATCCATTCAGTCACTATATGTATTTTGATTATGGAATTTAATCCATTTGCATTTAAAGTAATTATTTATGGGTGAATTTTACTATTACCATTTTATTGCTTTGACAGTTTTGTAGTTCTTTTGTTACTTTCTTCTCTTCTTGCTGTCTTCCTTTGGGATTTGATGATTTCTTGTGGTGGTATGTTTTGATTCCCTATCATAATCTTTTCTCTGTGTGCTACACCTTTTTCCTTTGGATTGCTATGAGATTTAGATAAAAAATCTTTTAGTTACAACATCTTATTTTAAGCTAACAACTTAACTTTGATAGCATACAGAAAGTCCACACTATTACATCTCCCCCTTCCTCACATTTTAAGTTACTGATGTTACAATTTATATCTTTTTTATATTGTGTATCCACTAACAAATAGTTATAGCTATAGTTATTTTTGATATGTTTGTTTTTTAACTTTTAAACTAGACTGTAAGTGAGTTACACATCACCATTACAATATTAGAGAATCTGATATTGACTATATATTTACCTTTACTGGTGAATTGTACAAATTCATATGTTTTTGTACTATTAATTAGCATCCTTTCAGCTTGAAGAAGGAAGGTCTAGTGCTGATGAACTCCCTCAGCATTTGTGAATTTGGGGAAGTCTTTATCTTCCCTTCATTTTTTAAGGACAGGCTTGCTAGGTATAGTATTTTCGGTTAGAAGGATTTTTTCTTTCAATATTTTGAATATATCATCCCACTCTCCTTTGGCCTGAAACTTTCTTTTAAAAAAATTATTTATTTATTTGAGAGACAGGGAGAGAATGAGCAGGGGGGAAGGACAGAGGGAGAGAAAAAGAGAGAGAGAGAAGCAGACTCCCCTCTGAGCAGGGACCCCAACACAGGGCTTAATCTCAAGACCCAGAGATCATGACCTGAACTGAAGGCAGATGCTTAACCAACTGAGTCACCCAGGAATCCTTGGTTGAAAACTGTCTGCTGAGAAACCCACTGATATTCTTTTTTTTTTTTTTTAAGATTTTGTTTATTTATTTGACAGACAGAGGTCACAAATAGGCAGAGAACCAGGCAGAGAGAGAGAGGAAGGGAAGCAGGCTCCCTGTTGAACAGAGAGCCCGATGTGGGGCTCGATTCCAGGACCCTGGGATCATGACCCAAGTGGAGGGCAGAGACTTTAACCCACTGAGCCACCCAGGCGCCCCCTCCCCCCACTGATATTCTTATCAGGGCCCATTGGTTTCTTACTGCACTTAAAAAGAAACCAAAATTCCTCACCATTACTCTAAAAAAACTACATGATCAGGCCCCCCAAACTACTTTCCCACCTCACTTCTTCCCACTTACTATCCTCCAGCTACTTTGGCTTATTTCCTTTTTGAGGGATAGAGTCCTTCCTCAGGGCCCTTGCAGATGTGATTCCCTCTGCTTGGGTACTTCTGTTCCCATTTCTCCACATTGTGGATCCCTCTTTCAGGACTTTATTCACAAGATACATTTTTAGAGTGCCCACTCTCACTACTTCCCCATCCAAAGTTAATTGTTCACCTCACTACATCCCCACTGTCAGCCTCTCAATCTTATGAACTTTTTGTCATAGTAAATTTCAGTATATGAAATATCCTTATTTATTTAATTGCTATCCTATATCTATTTTGTCTCTCACCCTTTGTTAGTAAACTCCATCATTGAAAGTCTTTTGTCTCTCTCATTCAGTGTTTTATCCTCAGCTCCTCAATAAAGTAGACACTCAATTTATATTTGTTGAATAAGTAAATGACTCAGTAAGAAACTTTACCTGATTCTTGAGTCTTGTTCTACCCACATTTATTGATATATATAAAAGCAAGCCCAATGATGTATTTATGGCCCAACTGTAAGCCTAATAAGTCATCCTTCACTCATCATCTCCCAAACACATACATTAGCCAGTTTCAGTAACCCTTGGCAACCTAGAGAAGAGCACAGCCTACTTCTTGAACCCAGTCACTACAAACTACTTCAAATTCACAATCAGTTCCTGTCTCTCTGCATCCTGGCATCTTGCTCCATCCCACAGCTATGCTGTACTCTTGTTCTGAAGTTTCTTTGGGCCCCAGTGACAGAAGACCAGTTACCTGCACCATCATCTCAGCTCCACTGTGAATTCCCCATGGTCTGTGCACTGAAAATGAAGGCTACTCACCATCCCACTTGTGACTCACTATGCCCTTTCCCATTCTGATTTTTCTTTACCTGTCTCTACCTGCCATCTTCCATGGTAACTGTTTTCCCAGATTTATCTGACTATTTTTCTCCCTCTCCCACTATACTGACTTTAAAGCCTTCTGGTTCTGTCAGTCTACCCTCTAGGCTGACACACTTCTTTTGTGCATATGAAATATGAATCACCCATGGCCAAGAATCTAGTATTCCAGCATCGTAAGCCAATGGGCCCCAAATCCAAATCCAGTTCATCACCACTATCTGGACAGACAGTCATTGATCTCTTAGCTCTTTCTCTTTCATCTCAAATCTATACTTTCTGTAGAATTAAGTGATAAAAACAGCACCTGTGCCCCCAAGTAATTCTGTTGTTGTTCGAGAGTTTGTATTCTCTAAAGACTCTTCGCTGAGCTCCTCTGATTTTCTCTGTTTTGAAACTCAGATGCTGCCTCTATTTTGTCTTTGCCATAGCCAGGTTTCCTGTGAACAGGTCTGGGCTTTGAGCATTTCCTTACAATCAATGCTGATGTATGCCAATAATTTCTTTGTCCCCATACTTCCATACACCTCAGAGATCTTTCCATCAGATATTACAGAACTATTCATGGTTTAAAATGTAGTTCTTTATGGAGCTGAAGTCCCCAGAGTCAGGAGATCTGCATACCCCCACATGAAGGAGAGTGAGCATGTGAGGGGGGTGTGGCAGGGGGTGGGGAGATGACAGAGAAGAATGAATCCAGTTCCTAGGCAAGAATTATAATGCCCATGGCCTATCTGGGAACTTTAAAGATCTCCGAATGGAAATGGAGGGATCAATGTGGTCATCTCATGTTTTTTTTTTTTTTTTTTTTTTTTTTTTTGCTTTGTATTGCATCCATAAACTTCGCAGGGTAATCTGCCTCTGAATCAAAAATTTTGTTGGAATATCTCCCACACTTCAGTTATAGATACAATATTAAACAATAATAACTACTGGGAAATGAGAACATCAACCTCTTTTCTGAACTGATCGGTTTATTTTGTATTAGTCTGTTTACTTATGTAATTATGAATGCAGTTAATGTTTCACACCACAAAGCTATAGCATAAAGAACTGGAAGAAACAAGTGGTTCAAAACAGCCACCACCAAGAGACTAGAAACCACCAGCACCATGGGGTTTAGAATCAGATCTAGGTTCAAATGTCAGTTCAATCAGCTGAGTCCATAATATTAAATCTCCCTGAATTTTCCTAAACTCATATGTAAAAATAGAAGTGAAGACTCCCTCCTGGGTTGTTCGGAGGACTTAATGACATATCTACAGGACCATTCAATGTTTGCTTACTCTTCTTCCTATCAGACAATCACTCCAAACTCTGAGGTTTTAGACTGCATACAAATTTTAGACATTCAGAGCTATGTCCCTTTAAAAAGTAGAAGGAAATCACCTTGTCCTGCCTCTGTAAAGGCCATTGGTTAAAACAAACCCCTTCTATACCTACTCCACAGTGTTTAGAAAGGAAAATCTAAAGTTTTTTCTTCCAGGTGATATTTCATGTTGGAATACAGGGAGTTTCATGGTATCTATTTTCAGTCTAGTGGGAATTTCCATTCAGACTTCAAACCAGAAAAATCTCAATCCTATCAAAAACATATGCACATGGAAGAGGAGCAAGAGAAGTGGATGGATCAAAATTTGATGAGAGAAGAAAAAGGAAGTACACAGAGAGATGGTGTTCATTTGTTTAGTGTTGAAGGCCTAGACTTTCCCAGTCAATCTCACCTCAATGTCCTTAATTTGCATTAGACAATTTTGTTTACATTCACGTAGAGTAAAATGTAAAACTGTGACCCTCATGTCATATTATGGGCTCACTTTCAACAAAACATTTTGCTATCTTTGTAAATTTAAAGGAATCTTTAAATGAAGCAAAACCTTGGAATGAATAAAACCACGGCCATGGCCAACGCTCCTTGTTTCCCCTCCTGTTCCCATGGCAGACATCACCATGGCACTCATTCCCACTGACCTTGGATTGCTTAGAATTTCAGCCAAGATTGTGGAGTCCAGGACAGCTAAAGGTAGGCAGGCAGCTCTGATCACAAGTCTTCTGTCTGTCTAACCATACTGTGTCCCCTGTGGGCCATGAGCAGGGTTCCTTTCACAAGGATGAGGAGAAACATACTCTATCCGATGATGCCAATATGTATTTGTTACTGATTGACTCCAAAGAACTTGTTCTCTTTTGCTACTCACTTGGCTTGGACTTTTGACCTCAACTCCTTGACTATCACTGGCTTTGTTCCTGCGATCCCACACACCCTATGTGGCACGCAGCTCCACTTCCTCCCTGGCACACACTTAGCTCCAGACCTCACTTCAGATGCTCGGTTGGTGATGCTCTTGCTCACTGAATGTTGGTCTCCAGGACTTCCCCAACAACCAACTGCTTTCTGCTAGTCCTCCTGGGCAGGGCCTGCTGTGGCCTTAGCGGGCAGCCACTCTTGGTTGTCCTCACCTGGTCTGATTAACCTAGTTCTGGGAAGCTGCTCTGTGGGGTCCATTCTTGCCTGCCCTGGCCTTGTCCAGGCTTGGCACTGGAGGGGTCTTCACAACCCACATCTTTCCTCAAGGGACAGCCTGTACCTGAGTCAGTCCCGCCAAAAAGGCAGTCTCCTCTTCCTTTTCTGGATCTGTGGTTGGCTCATTATTCCTCAACCCTACCGCAGCTGCCTTGGCAGCAACACATCCTAGGGCCTGCTGGGAAAATTCCACACTCTGATTTGGCACCTGCTCCTGGTAGCAGACAGGCCCAAACGGCTGGAAGAACACAGGCATGATGAATTAGATACTGAACCGATTGGAGCAACAGTGGTGTCCCTTTGCCTCAAAGTGGCCTGCACAGCAGAGTTAAGAAAAGGACTTCTTTTCTTTCTTCTGTTAGCAATAAATCCCTGCACCCCAGGACAGCCTTCTCTTGGCAGGCTGACACCCAGATGATTTCTGGTGGCCTACGTGCCGACCGCAAGGCAGGCTTCAGCACTGCCAATTCAGCCCCCACAGAGAATCCCTTCTCTGGGGATGAGAGGTGCTGTTCCAAACCCCAGCGTGCTGGAATGTGTCCACTCCTACCCCTTGCATGCAGCTCCAGTGAACAGTGGTCAGCCGGATCGGGGGAGCCGAGGCATGGCCTGTCTGTGCAGGAAATGTCAGTCCTTGCTCTGAAATCTGAGACATGAAGAGAAATGTGGCCATGGAAGAGCTGTAGTTCCAAAACTGATAAAAATATTCCCAAATCTTGCTCTATCATACGTTTGATGACACCGATCCTCCGAATGGCAAATGAGCTTCTATCTTAATTATAGCTTGGGAAAGGATGCATAGACAGTTCTTTGACTTCTGTCTTACTCTGTCTGTCCATTCCAAATTGCTGCTTCCAAGAGGAGGAAAGAAGAAGAAGAGACATAAATAACACTCCATGGACTGTCTCATTTGCTCTGGAAAATCTCCTAAAAGGTTAATATTGCTCCTCATGCTTCTGGGCATGTGTGGGTCACATGCTGGGAGCCAGGAAGTGCCTCCAGGCTCCTGCTGTGGTAATGCCCAACCAGGCAGATAGGGAAGGATACCAGGCAGCACAGACATAAGCTTTGGCAAAGTGGGGTTGACCTCAGGGTTATGTCTGTGACTAGCAATCACATGAGGAGAGAACTCCCAATTTCCTTCCTTGGGAGAAGGATGGTCTAAGAGAGGGAAGGGCAGAGGGAACCCCTCAGACAATGGAGAAACGGAAGGACTGTCGGCCTCAGTGATGCTGGAAGTATCGGGATCCCCAAGGAAAAGGGGGCACCTTGATTCCTAGTTGGCACATGATCGATTTCCAGGGCCAAATATTCTGACCAAGGCATTTTGTGGCAAAGAGAAAGGAGATAAATAAATGGGTCAAACTCCACTGGAGACTGTCTCATGGGAAAAAGCCAAATAGCTGAGTTACTCTGTCTCTCTGAAGTCTGAGAATCCTCACTACAAGGCAGGGAGCCCGTGCCCTACACAACAGCATAAGCAATCAGGTGCCAGAAAACCTGGCCGAGGAGTGCTGCTTTGCTGTGGGGAGAGAGTGGCTACATCCTGCCAGAAAGTATGGGGAGCCTGTCAGTGAGGATATCAGTAGAAGAGACATAGAACTCAGCCCCATGAGACAGAGAGGTGGGATGCCCGTGACAGTGAGGTAGGAACGTAGTTGGAGCAGCCTGAAGGCAAACGGAGCTGCAGACGCAGCTGCCCTCAGCAGGCTAATGGAGAAGCGAACCAAAGCCTCTGAGGGCAAATGAAGCAAGAAGATGTGTGCGGGGCTGGCACCAGAATGCCTGGGCTTTGAGAACAGCTCCCTCCCCGCCACTTCCCTACCACCTCCCAGCCTCATGCGGTTCTCATGCGCCAAAGGCTCTTGGATCTATGTGAAATCTGCTCCCACTGGCGTTGGAGGTGGGCCGTGTGCCCGGATGCCCTATGAATCACCTGCAGCGGGAGGAGATCATCTCTCTCCCATCTGCTGTCCCTGCTCTCAGCCTCCAAATAGAGCAGCAGCTGGGAATCAGGCAGAGGACCTCAGCCTTCTCCCCCTTTCCTGCCCTGCCCACCGGAAGTGAGTGGGCTTGGGCGGCTCACCTTCCTGCTCTCTGGCTGTCCAGGGTGAGACCATCCTCGCTGTTAAAGACCCCAACAAGGCCAATTGCTTGTGAGTGACCATGGAATGGGTCCATCGGAATCAAGAAGAGTGCCATCTGTCTGGGAACTCTGGGACCAGCACTTTATGCATCGAGAAGCTTCATCTTCTCTTCTGATTTGGCTGGGAATGTGGCAGAGGCCTGTTATCTGAGGGAAGTCTGTTATCTCTTCCCGTTTTAGTTGTTTGGGAGGGGGAGACTAAGAGGCAAATTCCTGTTGGGCTTTTGTGGCTCTTAATATTCTTCAACCTGAGCACATTTTTTTAAGAGAATGGCATAACCCGAAAGGTACCAGGGACCTCAGGTGGTCTTCTGGTTCGGTCTCTCACATCCAGGAAGTTCTGTAACATGAACTCATTCAAGACAGAAAACAAATAATTTTTGCAGGAAAGTTTTGCCCTCCCCACTACCGCTAGCATCTGCCAGATGCCCTGAATATTTCTCGGATGAAAGCTGCTCTATTAAAAATACGCATGTACTCAAACTAGACAGAATTGATAGTGGAGACTAGGATTAATTTCTTTAAAAAGAAAAAACTTATTGATTGCTTAGTATATGCCAGTCACCAATGAAACTGAGGCCTAGGGAGACTTACTGCCCTCGCTGTAGACATAGCTAGTAAGAGGAGTATTGGAGTTGGAATCCATATCTTCTCAAGTCCCGATCCAGTGCTCCGGGTTTCAAGGAAATATATTTCTGACTTCGCAAAAAAAAAAAAAAAAAATCTTCTCCAGTAAAATTCATAGGGTCCCTAAACCCTGTATAATAGAATCTAAAATTAAAGCAACATTTTTCACAAACAGGGTGACATGGTCCTGATAATTTGGTCTTCTGACATGGTGCTTAGCAAAACTCTTTCTCTTGGCCACTCCCATCTTAATGACTACAAAGCCAACAGAATGGGGCCCCAAGTAAGGACACATCCTAGAGAACGAGGCTTGTGGCCTCTCCTACGATGAGATAGGCTTGCCATATGGCCACCTGATCCACAGACAAATGTCCTTAGATATTTGAGAGAGCACTTAGAGTTTCCACCGTTGCAACTTCTAAGAGATGCGATCAAAACCCCGTTGGCAGTTGTGTCCTTCTCAGGACATCTCCTACCTCAGAACTGGCACTCTTGGGGAAGGTAAGCTGGGACTCAGCCATCCTTCACCCTTGACAGTCATAGCTAATCTGGCATGGCACTCTTTCCCACTGACCTTTTGTGTGGCTCAGAATTCTCAACACAGCACTGAAGACATCGGTTCAGCAGAATGAATTAACGTGTGAACTGACATCAGTCACCACCATGGTGACTACTCCTTTTGACTCAGAAGGATGCTGGCAGCTCCCACCATTCTCTTCAGTTTGCTCCTTATTTTCATTCAGCCGTGGCAAGGTCACATGTCATTGTACATGGAGATCCGTGGATAAAATACAGTTTCATAGGGGCGCCTGTGTGGCTCAGTGAGTTAAGCATCTGCCTCGGCTCAGGTCATGATCCCAGGATCAAGTCCCACATCAGGTTTCCACTCCCTCTGCCCTGCCCCCTGCTCATGTTCACACACACTCTCTCTCTCAAATAAATAAATAAAGTCTTTTAAGAAAAATAGAGTTTCATATTATGCTATGGCTGTTTTTGTTCCCCTCGTTAGACAATGGGGAAGGGACAAGGAAAGGTTCTGCACTTCAGACCAGCGTGCCTCAAAATTTTATGTCCACATGAGTGAATCCTCTAGTGATCTGGTTAAAATGAAGATTCTGATTCATCAGGTCTGAAGTGGGTCCTGAGTTTTGTATGTCTAATGAGCTGCAGCTGTTGATTTGGGGCCCATACTTTGAGTTGTAAGGCTTTCAGACATGACAATAAACTTAGTCTGGTATTATCATTTAAATAGTCTCCTTATGTAATTTTGTAGACTCTCTTACATAAAATATTTATTCCTTTGGAGTTCTGTCTCCTCCCCCTGTGTCTCCCAGGGATAGTGTCTGAGTATATGGGGAAGAGATACGGCTTCAGTGACCTCATGGGGGAGAGGGAGATGGTATCTATGAGCCTGCATGGAACCCTCTGGATCATACCCCTAGTCTCTACTGTAGAGTGGCTGGTCTGGGCTCTGGACTGGTGGCCACCAAGGTTTAACTGGTCTCCTCTCTGGGCCTGACTGTGCTCAGAAGCTAATCTGATAAACTGATATTGCAAAGATATTATGCATGACATTGACTTCCTGAGTCTCCTGCATCAGAGAATCTGTGAACATCTAGAGAACTGGAAGCAAGATGGCAGACTGAATTTTGGGAGCAGGGGGTTCAATGCCTCCCGAATCACAGGTAACTACCTGGGGATAAGACCACACTAAAATGCAGTGTCTCCAAGCCTTAGTTTCTCTTTCTGTAAATCATACCCATACCATAGGGGTTTTGCCCTACACAGACAATACTTTTTAATGCCCTCTACAGCTACAAGGAAGCATAGTGAGTCTGCTTTTGGCTTCATGTCGATCCATGTGAAACCTGAACTCTGTTGAAGTAAGAAGACGGAAGTTAACATGAAGAGTGCCTGGGGATCCTTAATCTTACATCTGGAGAATTCCAGAACCAGGGTAGAACTTAATGACAGGTATCTGTTTCACTAACTATGATTTTGTCATCTCTTCACCCATTTATCTCACCAGAAATATTTGTTAAGCATTTAAATATGTCACCTGCAGAACGCTGCACTAGGTGGGAGTCAAACTTTTGAGGTAATTGAACATACAGAGTTCAAGGCCACAATTCAAAAACACAAATTTTCTGTTGCCTTAATTTGAAAAAGGAATATAGCCTAATCTCGTTCCCACGTGAAACTTGCTTCGGAGTGGTCTTGACTTAAGTTTTGTTGAAAGTCCCTTTAAGAAACACTCTGGGTTTTTTTTTTTATATATTTTATTTATTTGTTTGACAGAGATCACAAGCAGGCAGAGAGGCAGGCAGAGAGAAAGAGGAGGAAGCAGGCTCCCTGCTGAGCAGAGAGCCCAATGCGGGGCTCAATCCCAGGACCCTGGGATCATGACCTGAGCCCAAGGCAGAGGCTGAACCCTCTGAGCCACCCAGGCGCCCCTTTAAGAAACACTCTGAAGAGTCCCTGACATTTTCTCAGGATGCCTGGAACCAGAACCAAATGTGGCTTTTAGAATGTTCTACAGATTGCCGCTGAGAGCTCCCATTAACTTGCAAATCCACTTGACTATCAAAAGTGAAATGAGGATAGGAGCCAGAGTCTTGTAAATAGAAAGAAGTCATTATTGTACAGGATGGAACCAAGTTGCTCAAACCTTTCCACCGAACTAATGAATTCTCCCAGCCCCTTTTCGCTTTGGAAAGAAAGAGCCGACAGACCGGGTGATTTGCCCGAGGCCACAAAATGTACCACCGCCGGGGTTTGTAAGGAGACATATCATCCCTGACTCCCAGGACCTTTCCTTCACAGTCCTACCTCTATTTCGCCATGGGTTTTATTATGAAGACAAAAAGAAATGAACATTTAGTTACGTTATTTTTCTAGACCTATGATATGTGACATCTGCCCCTTCTGAATTCGCTCAGTAGATGAGGGCAGCTAAGGATTTCATGACTCAGATAGAGAATAAGGCCTGGTCACCAGTCCTGAAATGGATGGGAAGGCTGCCGGCCCTTGAGTCTTTGGAGAGGGAATGCTAATGGGCCTTGCCACAGCCTTGCCTTGGTTTGAGCGAATGACGAATCACGCGAGACAACTGAGCTCCCTATGTGGGGCAGGAAATTAACTCATGACGTCACTAGTGTCCGCATTGGAGGTGTGAGCATGTGAGAGAGCAAGTGCGTCAGGACCACTACCTCTCCCAAAAGGTTGATCTACTTTACAAAATGAAAATGAGTTGTCTTGCCTAGCACCCTTGTAACGCACTAAGAAGGGGGGATAGTCTTAAGCCTCAAATTTCTTAGCTGACTCTTGCTAACTCCCAGCCCTTCGGGCCAAAGGGCCCTGCATGGATCCTATTTTTCAGCCACTCAGCACCTGGTTGTATCTGGGCCTAGAACAGGCGGTCCCAAAGAAGCCATGGTGCTTTCCACCTCCCTGCATATCACTCAGGGTCTGGAACTCCCCTTTGTGAACACAGCCCGAGACATGGCCTCCGCAAGCACTTAAGTGAACCACACTTAAGGCTCCAACCCATTAAATGCCCGTGGGGCCCTGTGCATCAGGCCCAGGACTAAGCCAGCCGGGGTTCGCCTCTGCAGGTAGGTTGCTTCTCTTTCACTCAAGCCCTCAACTTTGCTTTCTCATCCTGCCCACCAGGGTCAGTTTTGGCAAGTGTAGAAAGGTGCCTGTTCCCATTATGGCAAGGCCAATAATGACCAAGTGCAGGTCTATGTCACAGACTAGGTCCTGGAATTCCTGTCCAAACAGTTCAATGCCCATTTTGAGGACCCAGATGGGGGTCTTTCCCCCAGGTTCATCACTGACTCGTGGACAATGAGTGCTATGTGGGGGTGGGTGGAGGAGATTGGAGGTTGTGTACAAGTGGGCTGGGGGTTCCACACATACACCCATGAGCCCCCTCCTGATGTGACTTAGTGCCTCTGTGTGTACTCGGGCCCAGGGACCCATACAGGCCAGAGCATGTGAAATTCCCAAATATTCCTTTCTGGAACACTTTTCTACTTTCCATCTGCTAGGGCAGCTCATCAATTCTCATGGGTTCAAATACCAGCTTCTTCATGCTAATGACTTCTTAATTTATACTTTTCTCCATTGAACTCTAGAATATCTACTTGATATTTCTGCTTAGATCAATCAAATATCTTAGACTAAGTGTGGTTAAAACAGGTTTCTTTATTTTCCCCCAAGACATTGTACTCCCATCTTCAGGCTTCCTTATCATGGTAAATGGTGTCACTATCCGCTCGGCTGCTCAAGCTGAAGGACCTAAGAATACCATCCAGGAGATCCTGGGAGGATCTCTCCCTTTCACTCCACATCAAACCTACTAGCAAATTCAGTTGGTTCTACCTTAAATCTCTTCCTTCTCTTCCCTCCCACTGTTGTCTCTTTGACTAAGGCCGCCATGATCTCTTGCTGGACAACTGAAGTAACTTCCTAACTGGTTTTTCTACTTCCGCTCTTTGCCTCCAACAGTCTATTCTCCCTAGAGTGACAGAAGTGCTCTTCTGTCCATATAAATGAGATCTTGCTTGTTCACTATGTAAAAAGGTAGAAATGGCTTCACTCAGCCTAACAGACACAGCCCTTGCCAGCCTCTCCAACCTTATCTCATGCCTCCCTCCTTCTCTTTCACCATCTAATCAGGCCTTCAGTTCCTTCAGGCCCTAGGCTTTTCTACACCTTCCATGGCCAGCAATACCTCATCATAAGGTCTCAGCTTAAATGTCTCCTCCTCAGAGAGCCTTTCTGGAGAAGTCTAGCTAAAAATGGTCCTGATCTGCCCACTTCCACACTGAAGCCCCTAATTTCTCCATGCATAGCACTTACTATACTTGAAATTAGTATTTTTTAAGTATTTTTCAATCTATCCTACAAGAAAATAAGATCTTTAAAGGCAGGATGATGTCTGTCCCCTGCACCCAAGGCAGTGCAAGGCACACAGTGAGCACCGGGGAAACGTTGACTGTATGTATAATGAAGCCTGGAGCAAGATGGGTGGGTGTGGCAGACACATAAGTAAGAATAACATTTATGTCCCTCAGGGACCCAGATCTAGTCATTTTTCCACACTCCAAAGAATCAACCGCCAATGTTTCAAGTTCCCTTTTCTCCTGATCACTCATGTTGGTTTCTAGATCCTCTGTATGTGCCCTCAGACGGCCCCTTCTAATCTGTTTCTATATAAAGAATTTAAGACCCTGGCTAAAGCCTAAGATAAGAAGCTCCACTGGGCCTCAGCTTTTGAGAGAAACCAATACCCTGAGAGTGACAGGTTAGGGCTCCGCTCACGGGGGCAGCCCCGTCCTCAGAGAGCCCCTTGGGGTTCCTTGGGCACAGAGATTACAGAGAGCCTCTCTGTTTGGGGTGGGTTTTCTCTGCTTTGTTTTCTTGTGTGCTCAGTGGCTTGTTCCTAACTGGCGGCCAATCACCGCACTGCCAGATGGTGCGAAAGATTTACCGGAATTTCATTTTCAAATAAACCACAAGCTTGGATGAGCTAATGTTGTTCCACATAAAAAAGCCACAAAACTGGACAAATTAGCGTTGTTTCAAGAAAAGAAACTTGTCCAAGCCATCAGCTCTGCCCTTCTCAAAGGGCTCTGATAGCTGCATGAAGGCACGGGGGGCTGGGGTCATTCTCGTGTGAGGCCACCACACCAAAGGATGGGTGGGAAGGGAGCACCCCTCCCCTTCCCGCTGACTCCACAGAATAACTTGGCAGTGAGTAGAGAATCGCATTCTCCCGTGGAACTGAATTGTCTCTGTCAAGTTCGTCTCAGTTACGCCAAGAGCTGGAGGATGGTAAGGGCCTCGTGCTGCCTGTCGGCAACGGCTGCCATCTCTCCTCAAACACAGACGGCCTGTGAGCTTTCCTGGACAGCGGGTCATCTGATGGCTCCTGAGCAGGGGCATGAAGGCAGACGACATATACACTACAACTCCGGGGGCTATTCCAGCGAGGCCCACCCTTAGCAGTAACAGCAACAGAGCCTGGTCAACCCAGTACTTCCCCAGATTCTAACCCCAGCTGTACCACATACAGCTGTGGGATCACGGGCGTGTTGCAAGCCTCTGAAGAACACTGTTTTCTCGTCTTAGGCTAGAGAAAATGATATTAAGCCAACAGGGCCATCTTAAGTATGAAATTGAGACAAATGTCCCTGGCACTGAACTTGACACATAGACTAAGTGCCCCCTAAATATGGAGGCTCTATGGGGTGATGAGGAGGAGGGTGATGTCAGTCGTGTGGCTGCTCTCCTCAGCTTCCAACTCTCAGAGCTGGTCTCTGAGGAGGAATGTCATCTGCTTCCTGTGGTCAGCCGAAGTCAACAAAATACCATGAAGTAAATCAAGCCAGAAAATCAATCAATATAACCGAGGCCAAAAGAGCCCTTCTTAAAGAATCTAAAGAATTGCTTTATCTTTCAGCATTTCTTTTCTCAACCAAACACCAGAGGAGGACCCTTGTGACCTTTGGGTTGAGTTATAATTCTAGAAACTCACCTCCCTGTGGAAAGTTTATGTCATAAATAAATGTAGAAATATTTTAAAGGGGTGTTTGTGATGGGGGGATGGAATTTCATTTTGCCATGTGGGATAAAGAAATCTGAAATGTATTTGAGCAGAGATTCCATTTTATGGGCTAGAAAATATAATAACCAAATAGCTATTGTTTATTGTACTTCACTATAAATTTTTAGTATTTCCCCTATCTTACAGATGAAAATGCTAAAGGAAATTTTTACCAGTTATATAAAGGTCATATCTGCTTGACCTTAAAAACTGCTCCTGCTATTCTATTTCACTAACATGTTTTTGGGTAGAAATCACTAGAGATGAAAATTATGCTAACATTAAATAATGATGATAATGGTAATGATACTGATAAAATCAGTAATGAAGGTTTAAAAAAACATCAGAATGCTTTGTGAGCTTTCCCTCAGACCTTGTACCCGCCCCCGGCGAGGTAGAGATTCTCAGAGCCTCCATTTTACAGATGAAGGAACCAAGGAGAGAAGCTAATTGTATGTCAAAGTCACAGAGCTGGGGTAGGTAGCCGAACTGGGATTCAAAGCCGGGCAGTCCGACCTTGACCTCTAGATGCTGCTTCTCATAAGCAGAGCTCTCAGCCTCCTGAAGCTCTGTACACTGAAGAAAATGTTCCCTCTGTGGCTCGTCAAGCAAGCTGCTCTGACGTTCTTGCAGTACCCTTTACCGCAACATCAGGCAGAACCACCAGCGCTGTAAGAAACCCCTGCATCCTCACACGGATTTATTTGGGTGGTGACTTGCTAAAGAGGGACAATGGCAGCTGTGACTTCTTGCCACACATGTTGAAAAGCATCACAGGGCGGGGGGGGGGGGGGGGGAGTTACAAGAAATTATTTGCTGATGTGAAAAGTCTGTAAACTTTGACTGGATTTCTTAGGAGAGGGACAAATAATTATCTCCTTGTGAAGAGGGATAAATAATTTCTGGTCCATTTTCACTCAGGGCTTAATTTTGTTTTCTTGGGACTTTGTTTAGCTCAGAACGTGATGAAAAATAGAATATTTTAATTTTTATTTCTGGCTGAAACCGAACCTTTTAGCTCTCAGTTGATATAATATGTGCTGTCCCCCTAGCTCCCCCACCTCCCACCACTTCTCAGACTCCTTTCATTTCTGAGAATTAAAATGAGGTTTGGAGGAAGCTCCGGTCATTCTGAAGCTCCCGTCTTTACCCCGACACTCCCAGATCCTGACTGGGGCCTGGAAAAAGGCTGCAACAGCCCAAGATAGGAAAATCCCTGTCAGGTCAGCCATGGGCCTCAGTAAACAGCGAATCTCCTCAGAGATTGCCCAGCGAAGCTTCGAGTGCCCCTCAAGTCCCCTTCAGCACACGTGAGCACTCTGGGGGCCTGTATTTCAGAGGTGCTTTCCCTTCCCAGGCCAGCCCCCACCCCCACGCTGGGCACTGACTCAGTGCTTATCACTCTTTACTAGAAGTTCCGGATGAAGCAATGCAGGGGAGAAATTCACTGTTTCTACTCCCTAAATCTGACCATGACTCATTATTCAGCAAACACCAAATGGTTCCACATCCTCCTCCCGGGGAGGCAACAGAGCCCGTTACATAAGCAGCAGCCTACAGCTGCTCTTGGGTAATTGAAAGCGAAGCCTTTCTGACTGGAAATCCTGCTGGGAGTGACATGACTCTTTCTTCACCCCACGATACCAATCTTTACGAGGGGAGAAGCCTCTCCGGGAGAGGGCCCCCAAAGCCTGGGTGTGCTGCAGGGCTTGTTTCTTGCACAGTAGGCCTGAGGTTTGGAGTAGCTTGTATTTTCTGCCTTGTTAAAACACGGCCCTTCTTCGGTGTTTCTGATCTTATCTCTTGACGAGCTGGAGCTGAGCTTCCAGAGGCAGACTCTCCCCCAGCACGCCAAGCCGAGGAGGAAACATGGCACAGGGCTTGGGTACCCAGGGACCCACCCAAGAAGAACCACCCATGAATCATCATCGTAGGGAGAGGGAGGATTCGCAAAGGCTGTTTTTGTGTAATAAGCTCAGAACTGTGATCATAGAAAATAGAGTTGAATTGCGGAGCCCAGAGGAAAGGAGACACTTGTTTATCTGGTTCAGGGAGAGAAGAGATTTTAAATTGCTCTTAGAAAGAAACAGAGGGGTTAGGCGAGATCATCTGCGGGCTTGGTAATCCTATCTTCTTTCCTAGCCTGCCTTGCCAGGGAATTACTTTTGAGTAGAGGTAGGAAGCAAAACAAATTCTGAAAATCCATTTCTGGGATCTGCTTCACACAGAGAGGGCCTGCTTATAAACACCACAGGAAGCACAAGCTGATGAGGAGAAGGCTATCTTTTTTAATGCCACCCCTGGGGGATTGGGGTGTGTGTTTACCTGGATCCTTAGGCAAGAACACAGCCCTCCTTCACTGGGCCTCACTGTCCATCTAGGCTAAGTTGGGAGGGGCTTGTAGAGGAGGATGGGGGGGGTGGGGTGGGAGCATATCGGCCACCAGCGTGGCAATGCTATGGTCCTCATGAGGAACATTGTAGGAAATATCCCCAACATCACAGAGACATTAGATACTGAGGAGACTGGCCTAAGGAGCTTAGAAAGGCCAGTAAATTTGGGACATTTGGGTAAGAAATGGAGATGGAATGATGTCGTTGAGTTATCTAAATGTGATACACCACCATGAATGGGGAATTTCCTTGACGTTCTCAGCCTTCTCAGTCAGAGACATGGTATTATAGGCTGAATTGTGTCCCCCTCCAAAATTTGTGTGTTGCAGTCCTAGCCTCTAGTATCACAGAATGTGACTATGCTTGGTGAGAGAGTCTTTAAAGAGAAAATTAAGTTAAATTGAGGTCATAAATTGGGCCCTAATCCAATATGACTTGTCTCCTTGCAAGAACGGATGATTAGGACACAGACACAGGTAGAAGGAAGACCAAGTGAGATACAGGGAAAAGACAGAGATCTGCAGGCCAACGAGAGAGGCCTCAGAAGAAACGAACACTGTTGACACCCTGATCTTGGACTTCCAGCCTACAGACCTGGGAGACAATAAATACATTTCTGTTGTTTAAGCCATCCAGCCTGTGGCAGTTCGTTGTGGTAGCCCTAGCAGACTGCCACGTGGTGACCCTACAAACCCCCTAAAGGTGGAGACCTTGACTTTTCTGAGCAGCTCAAAGCCTGACCTTTCCTACATAGTTCTCAGAAGACAAGCCAAGACGTGCAGAGAAAGAAGTCCCCCTTTCCCCATTATAGCCCCTGAGTGTGAATGGAGCTATGGAGACCAGCTTCCTGGGATCTTTGAGAAAGATACCAAGGTTCATAGCCCTGATGAGGAGAAGCAAAAGAGTCTTCCAAGGCCTTGCTAAGGAAATATAGTTACGTGGGCTTTCTAGGCCAAGACATTTTAACCAGCACTGTCTGAACAGACTGTGCTCAACCTACAGAGCAATTCCCCTGAGCTCCAGTTTACAACCCCATTTACCTGGAGCCTGGCCAAGCCTCCGGAAGCCCCTGCTCAGTTAAGAAACTGCCAAAGGAGGTGTTTATCCATATGCCTCGAGTATATCAAGGGAAACTAATTTGAGGTTTTGACTGAGAAGATCTCAGTAGACCCTTGAGGAAGGAAACCTGCCTCAGACACAAGACTAGATAGTTGGCTGTTAGCTTTGGTAGAGCTTGGTTTCATGTTCTGTGTCCTGTGAGGCAAGTATGGACACCGGCATCGGCAGAGTAATACCCCTGAAGGAATCACGACTGCATTGCACCACCCCGACTCCCACTGTATTAATTGCTTCTTTTTTATCTTTTCTAACCTTCCAGAGATCTGACATTTTAGCTGAACCATCTAGTTTTGCCTTCTTTCTTTCTTCCTTTCTTTTGTAAAAGTCTATTTTAATTAAATGTTCTTTGGTTCCTGGCAAAGCTAACCTCAACTGTTAACGTCCCTGGTGTGGGCAGGCAAGTTGGAGTTTGAGCTGTCCTTTAAAGTTGCACCAGTTCCTTGTCCCTTCTAGAACACCCACATGAAGAAGAGGACAATAGGGCACTGTGAGCCAGTGACTCAGGACAGGTCCTTGGAGCTACTTGTCGTCACGCTACTCGCAGGGCTGTCAGGCATGGGTGGGGTCTGACAGAAGCTTTGTATCCTCGTCGTCTCACCTGAGAGAAAATCTAGAGTGGCCTTAAGAAGAAAACAGAGCAGGAGGAACATCTTAGCATGTGCTGCAGTTGAGAGATGAAGTGTATTTTAGAGAAAAAATTTAAACCCTAAACCCATAGGTAACCACTAAATCCTAACATAAATGCCTCATAAACTTGGAACTTCCAGCACGGCCCTGAGAATGCCGCTCTCTCCCACGCGCTGACAGCAAGCCTGGCCCTCTGCCAGGGAGTTCAGTTGCAAAGCTGGAAACTCCCTGACTTAAAACAATGTCTGGGTGTTTTCTGCTTCATAGGACTTCTTAAGGAGAGTAAAATTTTAATAAATTTGTTGTTTAAATTGACTTCTATTTTCTGTGCCCCTGTGTTTCACCTGCCTTCATTGTCATGCCTACTGTGAACAGGCCAGCCGTAGACGGCGGGAGTGTAAAGAACCTGCGGAATCAAATGAAAGGATCGCTTCATGTTCATGGTCCACTGAGGAGCCATGTGCTTGGGTACTGTTGAGAACAAGCCCCTCTCCAAAAAAATAGGCTAGAGTCCCTGCTTGCCAGGAGTTCATAGGTCAAGGAGTCTTGATAGAAGATTAATCATCCCACTAGCTACATATTTCTGAAACTCATCTCCTTTTTACTCTACACCTTCTTCTCTCCTTTCACCGTCTCTCCCCTTCATCCATTCCTTACCCTCTTCCTCCTCCTTGACTGGCCACAGGTAAGAGCCCGTCACCAATCTTTTATTGCTTCTAAGGCAAGGACAAAAGGAAGTGACTCAGAGTTGTCTTTGAATTAGTCTTCACTACCCAATGCAATTTCTTTTTTTCAAAGCTTTTGGGAGTGAAATCTGGACAAGGAGAAGAAGCGGACGGAGGAACACGTCATGAAATAGTATTTGCTGTTGGGGAAGCAGGTCATGAATGCACAAGCTCTAAATCACAGAATTTAGAGATGAAAGAGGGATATGGGCACTTGTGAATTTACTCTCTTACCTTCAAGATAAGGAACAGAAGACCCAGGAAGGTTGGAGACGTGTTTAAGGAGAGAGGGTAAACACCAAAGGGTCTAAGATTTGGGTTTTTCTATTTCTAAGTCAGTTCTCTTTCCCTAGGTAAATTTCTTCTGCCAAACAAACATATGTGATTGGGGAGGCCATCCAAGGGCCTAATATTACCCTATCTTTGTCCTTATCCTCACCTGCAAGCTCTTTCTTCCTCACCCATCACATTCAATGAAACTGCCCAGGGATGTCACTTTAAGCTGCTATCTGTCAGTCACGTCTCCATGTGAATGAGTGATGTGAGGATGGTAGAATGAGACATCAGGCCAGGAGCCGTGAACACTGACCTGCCTCCACTGCTTGGGTGGCCTTGAACGATGCATTTAGCAAGATGATCTAGACCAACATTGTCCAATAGAATTATAATGCGAACCATGAATGTGAGCCACCTGTATAATTTTGAATTTTCTAGTGGTCATATTATAAAGGTAAAGTGAAATCGGTGGGATTCATTTTAATGATATATTTCATTGAAACTGGACTAAGATATTATCATTTCAACCTGTCATCAATAAAAAACTGTATTAGTGAGACACTTTACATGCTTTTTTTTTTTTTTTTTTTTTTTTGATACCAAGTCTTTGGAATTTTGTGCGTGTTTTGTCCTTACAGCCCACTTTGGTTTAGCCCACTAACCATTTCAAATGCTCCCTGGCCACCTGTGACTAGCAGTTACCATATTGGACAGGGCAGACTGCCCTGTTTTGTCATCTACAAAATGAAAGGATAAGACTATCAAACTGACTTTGCTTAGAGAACTAGGAATTCTTAAGAGGTGCATCAAGGAGAGTGTGTGTGTCTCTCTGTGTGTGTTATGGATTTGGGAGGGGTACATAGATCTGACCAGCTTTGGATCATCTACTTTCTACTTCATGCCAAATACTTCCAGAGCTAACTGGAAGGATTTAAATATTGGACTTGGGTGTGAGATTTTGACAGGAGAAGAGTCTCCCTGGCTAAATAAAGACACGGAAAACCCTTACACAGCATTACCTGTGAGTTGCACCAAGAGCCCTGGCCCAGCTTCTGGAGTTCTGGAATGAAGCGTAAGCAGTCGCCGGCCAAGAAAGAGAAGGGCCAGGTGACAAGCATGGGAGTGGCCCCCACGCCGCATCTGGTTGCACAAGACATATGGCCCCACGGCTAGCGCCTGTGAATCAGGAACAGACTTGACTCCTTTCCACCTGGTTAAGTTAATGGTTAACAATCCCAGTTATCAGCTGAGGGTTTGTCTGGTGGGGCTGCTCTGGAGCCCTAATCTTTTCCATCGGCCAACGTGTCTGGAATCTGGGCTGATTGATACACAGCGGTCACAGAAGGACAGGCTTTTGGCAGAACACAGAACTCTGGCTCTCTGGCTCCCTAAGCACTTGGGGAGTGTGTGTGTGTGTGACCCCCACAATTCTTCCTGCTCTCATCATTTTCAACTGTAACGTAGAAGAAAATACACACCAACAGCAAAACAGCTGCAAGATTCGAGTAGCTGTATCAGCAAAGGATGCAGTGTTGGAGGGTATCATTAAACCCAGCTTCCAACCTGACACCCAGCACACACACTCACTGCCCAGGCCCAAGCCAGGACGAGAAGGAACTCATGGTGGCAGTGCTCTGTAGGAAATCCTCACATTTTTGTTAGGTTGTTATCCTTCATTCGGCCCACTGAGTTCGGTCTCTGGTTAGTGGCATTCAAGTCTTTGGGTTGAGAATGAACAGAAATCCTGAGAGAGAGTGCTGGATGTTTCTCCAGGTACAAGGGAAGATCCTGCCTAAATGTCTAGCAACATACATATCGTAATGAATCTTTCGATGAGCCAGACGCTCGGCTGCAGTTACTGTGATACGTTACTTCATTTAATTTTACAACGACCTTCGTTCATATCCCATATTTATAGAAAAATAAATTGTCCTAGTGAGGATCAGACACTTTCCCAGGATCACAAAGTTGAGGTGTGACAGAACTAAGATTCTAACTCGAGCTTAAGGGTCTATGTACCTTACAGATTACATTCTCTTACCACCCTATGGGTGGTCCAATGCATTTTTTGAAAAGAGAATTCTATAGAAATTCATTGGCCTTAATAGTAGAGGAGAGAATGAGTGACTATGTTCCTGCTCAGTAGTTATTAATTTGAAAGGAGGTGTTCATTAAACAACATGTAATTAGATTTGATAGACACAGAGAAGGTCCCCATAATTGTAACACTTACTGGCCTAGAACAACTCCTTATCTCCTGTAGGAAGCCCCTTTCCCCCTTTCTAAGAAGGAGTGTCTTTCCTCACCCTACCTCCTTGACTCCTGCCAAGGGCCTAGACTTATGTATTATTTCTATAGGGAAAAAATTGGACAAGTGGTTTCATGAATTCTTTTTCTTTTTTTTTTAAAGATTTTATTTATTTGACAGACAGAGATCACAGGTAGGCAGAGAGGCAGGCAGAGAGAGAAGGGGAAGCAGGCTCCCTGCTGAGCAGAGAGCCTGATGCGGGGCTCAATCCCAGGACCCTGGGATCATGACCTGAGCCGAAGGCAGAGGCCTTAACCCACTGAGCCATCCAGGCGCCCCTGATGAATTATTTTTCTAAAGTGGATTTAATGATGTTAAGTCTTGCAAAACTTTCCAAAGGAGTTGCATTCAGCTTTACATTTAACAATGTACTTTTATTGAAAAAAAATAAAATGAAGTGAATTTTAGATTTCCTAGGAAAAATAGAGTATAAGCATCATGACCTGAGAAATCTCACTCTCCATCATCTGACAACTCAGACATCTTCTGATACAAACGCATTATTATCCCAGAAAAGCAGCTTAAGAGCACTGGGGTTTCTAAGTATTGGCCCTTAAGAAAAAATTATTTATTTATTTATTTATTTTAGAAAGAGAGAGAGCATGAGAGGGAGGGGCAGAAGGAGAGAGAATCTCAAGCAGACTCCGCACTGAGTGTGGAGACCCACGCAGGCCTGCGGCTTGATCTCATGACCCTGAGATCAGGACCTGAGTGGAAACCAAGAGTTGAGTGCTCAGCTGACTGCACCAGCCAGGCCCTCCAGTGTTTGCATTTTAATAGGGGCCTCCTGAAGACCAAACTTTTCTAAACCCAAATAAAGAAATTGTGATGATAGAAGGATCTGTGGGTGGGCTGTTATGGATAATAGTCCTCATTTCCCTTAAAATTCTCAAAACTCCTGTACTTCTTCTGAGCTTCTTTTTTGGCACGTGACCTTTTCCCCACATCACTGCAAAAAACAAAAGCAATCAGAAGAGAACATCCACAAGTGCCGGCCACATCTCCCACATAACCGTGTCGATTCCCACAGATCCTGCCTTTTCTCCATTGCTGAGGAGGAACTGCCTGTGCTTCTAAGTCCATGCCAGTACATTATCATCCTCTCTCATCAGCTCATTAACATCCCTTCACCTCCTCTTTCCTGTAGCACCATTGTTTTTTCCTGTTCTACTGGACTATTTCCCCGAGCATACAAATACGCTGTTATTTCTCCCATATTTAAAACAAAGCAAAATAAATAAAACAAGAGTCCCACTCCTGACCCCATACTCTTCCCTGACTGCTACCACATTTTCCCATGACTCTTTTTTTTTTTTAAAAAGATTGTATTTATTTATTTGACAGAGAGAGAGATCACAAGTAGGCAGAGAGGCAGGCAGAGAGAGAGGGGGAAGCAGGCTCCCTGCTGAGCAGAGAGCCCAATGTGGGGCTTGATCCCAGGACCCTGGGATCATGACCTGAGCCAAAAGCAGAGGCTTTAACCCACTGAGCCACCCAGGCGCCCCTTCCCTTGACTCTGTATAGGAAATGGCGTGGTATAGTTCTCTTTATTTACCATCTCTTATTCTCCTCCTCCAGCTTTCTCTTGAACCTATTGCATTCCAACTCTCATTTCTACCACATAAGGAAACAACTCTTTTCAAAGTAACTGATAAATAAATTCTCAGTTCTCTCGTACTTGACCCATCTGCAGTATTTAACCCAACTGCTTGCTCTCTACTCCTTCCAATACTTCCTTTACTTGGCTTCCAGGATCCCAAGCTCTTTGGTCATTCTTCTGTCTTCTCTGATAGTCTGTCTTTGTGTCCTCATACATAAATGCTGGATGGCTCCCAGCCTGGTGCTTGGTCCTCTTCTCTTCTATATCTACACTCCCTTAGAGATCTCCTCCAATTTCATGGTTTTAAACTATCTTTACACAGATGTCCACTCTCCTTAACTCCAGACTTGTATGACCAACCACCCGCTTGACACCACACAGTTGTCTCAGTCCTGTCAACCTTAACCCATCAACTTGAACCTGCTCTTCACACAGTCTTCCCTTCCTTCTTCTGTAAATGACAGCCATCCGTCCAGCTTCTCAGAGCAAGAACCCTGAAGGCAGGAAGTGAGAACAAAAATAGTAGCTATCTCATAGGGCTATTGCAAAGAGTAAATGAGTCAATATTTGTCAAATTTTGGAACAGTCCCTGGCATTTAATTAGTATTACATAAACTTTTGTTAAATGATAATTATTAGTATTACATAAACTTTTGTTAAGTGATCAAAATTAATATTCATCTTTGGCTCTTCTCATTCTCTCACACCTTGTATCTCATCATCGGCTAATCTTGTTGCCTCTTCCTTGCAAAATAGGTCACTTCACATCTCCTCCATTGCTAATCCTGATCTAAGCCATCCTTACCTCTTGCCTGGATTATTAGAATAACATCCTAACTGGTCTACCAGCTTCTGCCTCTGTCCTACTATAATCAATCTCAATGCAGCAGCTAAAGTAAGCCCTTTACACCGGAAGTCAGATTGTGTCACTTCTTTGCTCAAGATCCTTCAGAAGCTTCCATTTCATGCAGAGTTAAATCAAAAGGCCTTAAAATGCCCTGCAAATCCCTTCATGCTCTACAAGCCCAATCACGTCTACTTCTCCAAGCTTATCTCTACCACATACATACCCCCGTCCACGCTGTGCTACACCCAAACACTTGCCCTTCTTGCTCTTACATTAACATACCAAGAATGCCCCTGCTTATAATCATTTGTATATTGGGTTTTCTCTCTGTCTTCATTGCTTTTCTCCCAGGTTAGCTGAGTGATTCCCTCCTTCGTTTCCTTCAGATGTACTAAATGTCATCTTGTTAGAAAAGCTTTGGCTGTCCCTTGCACATACAACGGTAACTGCCATTTCAGCATTCCCCTGAGCCCCTTTCCTGCTTTTCAGGGCCCTGCAAAGTCCTTACATACTAAACATCAACAGCTATTTGTTCATTTGCTTTCTTTCTCAACCACAGCGTGGGTGCCATGAGGGCAGGAACTGTGCGTCCAATAACTAGAGTGTTCGGCACGGAGGAGACACTCAGGAAAAGTCGATTGAAGAATTAATGAGTGAAGCCCTAAATTAGCCCAAGGAACCCGCATTTTGGAAAAATTCTGACACATGAGGTCCTTCGTATTCAATTTTTGCTAAGGAAAAGAAAAAGGTTAATCCTGTGACTGTGAGTTAAACTTGTCCAATTATACCTGGCAAAGAGCCTCAGCTTATGACTACTCAACTGAGAAATGGCTTGTTTACGTGATGTGTCTCCCTCTTTGAAATCACCCTGACATCTGTCTTGTAGGAACAAAGCTACAAGAGCCCAAAGTACCACCTAGTGGATGAAAGGCACAGCATGAGGAAAGACACAGACATGAAAAAGTGGGTCTAAAAGCTGCTTTGATGGAAACAGAGTAGATAAAAGAGAATAAATTGCAGCAAGAACATGCAGCAACTTGAATGCCAGGCTATAGATTATACAGTCCATGGAACATGTTTCACTTTTTAAAGCCCAATAGAATAAATTACTAAAAATTGATTGAGTGCTCTTGAGGAGTTGTGTTCTAAAGAAAACATAATAAAGATACTCTTCTTCCCTATAGTAACTTCTATTGATAGAATTAAACACTTTAGACATTTTCAATTTTCTATAATATTTATATTGAGGTAAAGTTTATATACAGTAAAATTTACCTACTGTGGGGATGCCCAGCTGACTCAGAGGAGCGTGTGATTCTTGATCTCAGGGTCATGAGTTTGAGCCCCCCATTGGGTGTAGAGATTACTTAAATAAGTAAATTAACTTTAAAACAAATTTATCTATTGTAAATTCATTAACCCCCCAATTAAGTGTTTGTAGTAAATTTAGAGACATAAGCAAATACCACATCCACAAGTTGAAGAAGTTCTCTTTGTTCTTAGTTTGTTGAGCGTTTTTTTTTTTGTTTGTTTGTTTTTTTATTTAATTAATTAATTTATTTTTATTTGCTTATTTACAGCATAACAGTGTTCATTGTTTTGGCATCACACCCAGTGCTCCATGCAGTACGTGCCCTCCCTATTACCCACCACCTGGTTCCTCAACCTCCCACCCCACCCTACCCCCTCCCACCGCCCCTTCATAACCCTCTGGTTGTTTTTCAGAGTCCATAGTCTCTCATGGTTCATCTCCCCTTCCAGTTTCCATCAACTCCCTCTCCTCTCCATCTCCCCATGTCCTCCATGTTATTTGTTATGCTCCACAAATAAGTGAGACCATATGATACTTGACTCTCTCTGCTTGACTTATTTCGCTCAGCATAATTTCTTCCAGTCCTGTCCATGTTGCTACAAAAGTTGGGTATTCGTCCTTTCTGATGGAGGCATAATACTCCATTGTGTATATGGACCACATCTTCCTTATCCATTCATCCGTTGAAGGGCATCTTGGTTGAGCGTTTTTAATAACGAATGGATATTAGGTTTTGTCAAATGTTTTTTCTGTATCTGTTGAGATGATCAAGGGCTGTCCTTTATATTTTAGGCTTATCTTTGGGTCTTAAATCAACTTTGCATTCTTAGGATAAATCCTACTTTATCTTAATTTTATATATTGCTGGATTCAATTTGCTAAAATAGTATTAATGATCATTGCATTTGTGTTTATGAAGTTTTCTTTTATGTCTTTGTAGACATAATAGTTTTCTTTTGTAGTTTTCTTTTATGTCTTTGACTTTGGTATCAGGGTGATAGTAGTAATAATCATAAAATGAACTGGGGGTATTTTCTCCTCTACTTTTTATAAGATTTTGTGAAGGACTGCTATTATTTCTGTACATTTTAGCCAAATTCACCAGTAAATTCTCTGGATCTAGGCTTATCTGTGTGGGAATATTTTAAATTACTAATACCATTTCTTTATTTGTTATAGATCTATTCCAATTTTCTATTTCTTCCTGAGTCTATTTTGGTAATTTGTGACATTCTATGAATTTGTTTATCTCATCTAAGTTGTCTAAGTTACTGTCATACAGTTATTCATAATATTCCCTTATAATCCTTCTTAGTTTCTGGAGGGTTAGTAGTCATATCTTCCATTTCATTCCTGATTCCTTTTCTGACTCTTCTCTCTTTTTATCCTGGTCAATCTACCCAAAGATTTGTGAATTTTCTTAATCATTAAAAAAAAAATTGGTTCCACTGATAATCTCTATTTTTCTTGTGTTTTTTTTTTTTTTTATCTCAGAGACTTCTGCCCTAATAGTTATCATTTACATTTGTCTATTTATTTGGGGTTTTCTTGCTTTTCTTTTCCTAATTTCTTAAAGTGAAAGCTTGGGTTATTGATTTGAAGGCTTTCTTCTTTTCTAATACAGGTATTTAAAACTAAATTTCCTTCAAAGCGCTACTTTAGCTGCATCTCTTAGATTTTGCTGTTATACTTTAGTTTCATTCAGTTAAAATGTTTTCTGATTTTCATTGTGATTTCTTCTTTGAACCATGGATTATTTAGAATTGTATTTTTAAATTTCCCAATACTTGGGAAGTCCAGATTTCTTTCTGTTGTTGATTTCTAGTTCTGTTGTGACTGGAAAGTGTACTTTGTAAGATCCTTACATCCTTAATCCTTTCAAATGTATTGAGATTTGTTTTAGGTCCCAGCATATGGATGTTCCTGGTCTAACCACATGTGTTTGAAAGGATGTACATTCTGTGATTTTTGGGTAGAATGTCTCCATATGTCAGTGAGGGTGAGTTAGTTGATAGTGTTGTCAAGTCTTCTATATTCTTGCTTATCTTTTGTCTCCTATTTCTATCAGTTATTGAGAATGAGGTATTGAAAACTCCAACCATAATTGTTGAGTTTTTCAATTTTATTAGATTTTATTTCATGCAACTTGAGACTCTATTGCTAGGTGCATTTACATTTATAAGTATTATATCTTTCTAATGAAGTCACATTAAAGTCTCACCATTTTCTGTGTTTAAGATTGTATTGTCCTGAATCTGACCTGTTACCTCAATTTCCTTACAAGTCAAATAGGGTTAATAATACCTATTAGATTGTTGTAACAATTAGTAAGTACAATAGAGGATCTCTAGCACATTGCTAGGCATGTAGCAAGAACTCAATGAATATTAAGCCCCTTTCCATTTTTCCTTCTCTTTGTGTTATGGGAATGGGTACAGGGTTGGCTTTGAAAATAATTCTAAAAAGGGCAACTGCTAGTATTACTTTTGTTTCTGGTAAATATTGTTATACTCAATAGGAAAGTGGAACAAAGGGCATTAGGCAAGCTGATCACTGGGAACATGGCTTTATTTTTCATCACTGCAAGCTGCTGGAGAGTAAACAGTATACTACTTTATTAGTTTCTATACAGTTTCTGCACACTATATCTCTCAATAAATATGAAATCAATCCACCAAACTTTCTTGGGCAACTCAGAAGTTACCTCAGTCTTGCTAGAGGTACCTCTCTTTAGGAGGTAAAACTAGAAGAACAAAGTGGGGAAGCATTTACCATATGCATTAAGACAGTCAAAAGTTAAAATTAAACACTAGTTGCCCTTACAGTAAAGGAAAGTGTTTCTGAAGGAGAAGTAGATGGGGAAAGGAGAGTGAGGGCTTTTGGATGATGGCAATGCTTTTTTTTTTTTTTTTTTAAATCTGCGTTTGTTATTTGTGCAACATTTTTCTGTTAATGATTAAACTGGACATTTACATTTTAGGTGTTTTTTTATTATGTGTTTTATATTCCAGATTTTAAAAGTTAAAAATAAATAATTTTCTTCAAATGAGTTAAGTGCTAAGGGGGTGACTAGCTGCAGTTCTTGACTAGTAATGATTACAGTTCCCATTTAGTAAGAGCTTACCAAGTAGTAGGTATCACACACGGAGCTTCATACTCATTATGTTGTTTAATCTGCCATGGACAGAATTATCAGCCATGTACTGTAACCCTCTGTCCAAAGATGAGGACACGGGGGATCTGAAAAGTTCATCCTTTGCCTAAACTCCCACGAAGAAGAAGTGGTATAGGTAGGATTAGATTTCAGGATTGTCTGATTTCAAAGCCGGCCCTCTGCCTCCTGGGACCGCTACCAATTTGTGATTATCATACTGACAGAATTTTCCAGGAAAATGCACTTTATGTACTATTTTTGGTTTATTTTTACTGACAAATAGAAAAAAAAGTGTTCCAGTATTGACCATAAAATCCCAGGTTGGCTGCTATTTCACCTCCTTAAGAAGTAGTCCAGATTGGAGCTAAGAAATACCCCTGAAGAGAAAAGAGATTTTTAGCAATTTTTGACTCATTAAAATACCTCATTTTGAGGTATTATGAACAAAATTTCTTTCCAAGAAGACCAAAAAACCCCAAGAAAGTTATTGTCCAATACAAAGGAAAACAGCGTACGACA
The DNA here is from genome assembly GCF_922984935.1 of Meles meles. Lineage (NCBI taxonomy): Eukaryota > Metazoa > Chordata > Mammalia > Carnivora > Mustelidae > Meles > Meles meles. The sequence goes on from NC_060072.1 coordinate 68,941,368, forward strand.
AGTTTTGAGAGACTGGTGACATACATATCTAAGAAGAAAAAGTATCCATTTGACCTTGACACTAGGAACATTCTCCTTGGAATAGTCCAGAAGTTATGACACTGGACCTGCAGATAAGCCTACCTCATACTAACACATAATTTGGCACTTCTGTGAAAAATACTTAGTCCTATTTATGTAAATGTAATTTGTTGGCTTTTAATTTTTCGAACAAACATACTCAAATCACAAAAATGTAAACGTAGTAATAAAGATAGCAGTACTTACTGAACACTGACGATGATGACGGCAATGATGATGACGATGATGATAACTGATGTGCTGGTCTCTCTTGAAAGCACTTTTCGTGCATTGACCGACTTATTTCTCACAAGATCACTATAACATAGCATGTACTTTCCTGCCTTGATAATACAGATAAGGAAACAGCTACAGAAAGTTTACTTTGCTTACCCAAATTTAATATGCTCATGTTGGGGCTCCTGGGTGGCTCAGTCGGTTAAGCGTCCTACTCTTGGTTTCAGCTCAGGTCGTGATCTCAGGGTCCTGGGATGGAGCCCTGCATTGGGCTCTGTGTTCAGCAGGGAGCTTGTTTGATATTTTTTTCCCTCTGCCCCTACCCCCACTCACTCCCTCTCGTGCTCGCTCTTTTTCTGTCTCTCTAAAATAAATAAATCTTTTTTAAAAATATGCCTATGTTAGGTGAAACTAGGTTCAAATGTAGCCAATCTGATACAGATCCTCTTCTCATGCTACAACGCTATTACTGTTGTAGAACAGAATATAAAAATTATTAACCTCGAAAATGTGAAAGTAAAGGCACGGTTGATAGAAACTGGGATTTGGGAAACAGAGAGGTGGTACCAAGGAAATCGTAAGGGTGACTATATCCTTATCTTTCTTGGTTAGTATATTAGTTTTCCACTGCTGAATTACCACAGAATTAGTGACTGAAAACAAAGCCATTCATTACTTCATACTTCTTGTAGGTCAGAAGTCTTGGCGTGGATTAGCTGGGTTTTCTGCTCAGAGTCTCAACAGGCTGATATCAAGGAGTCAGTCTGTGATCTTATTGTAGGCTGCAGTCCTCTGCCCCTCACAGCTATTTTTATCTCATATAAGATGTCAGTGAGTATTAATTCAGACTCGCGTTTTGTGTTAGTTTCTATGGCTGCAGTAAAAAATTACCAGAAGTGGGGTGGCTTAAAACAACAGAGATATGATCTCTCACAATTCAGGGGTCTGGAAGTCTGAAATCTGTTTCACCACACCAAAACCAAGGTGCCAGCAGGGCTGCATCCCCCAGAGGCTCTAGAGAGGAACCTACTCCTGGCCTCTTGAAGCTCTATTGGCTGTTGGCATTCATTGGCTTGTGGGCCCACCATACCGTTCTCTGCCTCAGTGGGCACACTGTTTTTTCATCTTCTGTGTCAAGTTATCTCTCTTTCTTATGAGAATGTATGTGATTATATTAGAGTCCGCTCATATAAGGCAGGATAATCTTCCCAGCTCAAAATTCTTAATTTGATCACATCTATAAAGTCTTTTTTTTTTTTAACCGTATAAAGTAACATTCATAGGGTCAAGGGATTAGAACATGGATTATCTTTGGGGTCAATATTCAATCTTCCACACTTTCATTCTTGAGGTATTTAATCATTGAGCTAAGTTTCTAATGTCTATTCAAAAGAAGCAACTATCTCTGAGGTAAAAATAAGATGTTCAAATCTAACTTTTTTAGGGCTCTGGAATCACTGTGAAAGTAAAATATAGGATGACGGAAAGTATCCACATTTTCCAGTGCTAGGTAGTTTGCTTAATTTTGGTAGCTTCTCTTACTATTTTATGTATACTCCCCCTACCTTATTTAGTATTTGACCTCTGCCTTTTTACTCTTTTTGAAATATTTTGTCTTCCGTTATGTCTTTAAGTTGATGGGGGATAAATATGATGAGCTGAAAAAAAACACGTATCTACAAAGTAACATGTTTTCATTTATTTTTTGTTAAGAGCTACTCTGCTGAAGTCCTTCAATTTTCTTCAGACATTAACTTTTTTTTTTTAAAAAAAGGTACTTTTTGACTTTTGAACATATTTTGTGGGTATGCAGTCTCTGTTTACTGGTAGTCTGAAGAATGCCTCTAATCACCAGGTGTTTAAAACTCTATCCTTCTACAAAAATAATATTATGTCATATTAGCCATGTTAGACATAATCACAGAATTCATAATAAAAATCATGTCCCCTTTCTCTCATATTTGTCTTGCCCTTTCTTAAAATTTGTGAAAGAAAAGGAAGAGAGAAAGAGAGAAAAAGTAAGCCACATAGAAAAGGAATATTTGGAGGAGTTTCACAGGACAACCCCCAAAACGTTTATTTGTCCAAGCTCTGCCACTGACTGGGTCTTCCAAGGTGGTGCCAATGTCCCGGAGCAAAGAGAGACCACTGTGGTTAAACAATTGGCTAAAACTAAAGGTTCTCCTCTGGATCTCAGAGGGAGACCTGGTACTCTGGGCAAATATGGATGAATCCTGCCACTTGTGAATCACTGATTATTGGTTTCTTCAACCAAGTCTTGCCTTGTCTTAATGGATATGTAAATTCTAGGGACTCAGTGAGAAAGATACTGTTTTCTCTCTCCTGTTGTGTGTCTATTCTAGTCAATTCAAAATATCTTAAGAGTCGGTTGACTTTGACAGATTAACGTCCAGCATGACTTCTATGTGGAGGGTGTTGTTCCCTTTCAGGTGTTAGTTTTACAAAAGGGCTTCGAGAAAACACTTGCCTGATTTTCCAACCTAGCCCTTCCTTTGCAGTGCTGAGAAATTGTTCATCCTTCTAAATATCAAATCTGAAGTGACATTCAATTATAAAAACATGATATATTTTCATAACCTTAACTTGGTATCTACCCTAACCACGTGTCTTCCCTGCATTGTGTGTGTCTATGCATCTGTCACAGAGGGGAACAGGGAATGGGAAATGGGATAAACATAGGTCACTTCACTGCTTGCACATACTCTGGTGGCTCCCAAGCTCCTCCTGTGGCCTACAAGTCCCTCTGTGATCTGACCCCAGCTTCCTCCTCTTCCAGATCTAGTAGCAACCTGTTCTCCAACACTGTGATCAAGCTCTTCTCTCAGTTCTCCTGATGGCCTAACTTTACCCTAGGCATTAATCCTTACTGTTGCTCTGCCTGGAATGCTTTTTCTCCCCATTGCATGGCTCACCCTTTCTTATTACCGAGGTCCCAGATCACATGGTATGTCTCCAAAGAGGACTTCTCTTACCGCCCAGTATTACCCCGACCCTTAACTCTCTCCCATAAGACTGTTCTCTGGAATACTCAACACTATCTCAAATGTTCTATTTATTTGCTTATATTTTCATTTTCTGTTTCTTCCACATGAATGTAAGCTTTATCGATCTCTATACACCTGGTTCCTGGAATAAGGACTGTTATGAAGGAGGTATTGCATAAGCACATATTGGAGAACTGAGTCTTTTATATTTCCTTCCCTTCTTGCTTTTTTTTTTTTTTTTTTTTTTTTAATTTTGTGACCAAGAGGTACAGGAGTTCTGGAGAAGCCCAGAGCATTCCAAGTATGGATCCAGGTATAATAAAAGGTGCCTTCAGGCAGAAGATCAGGGAAGCACTTGGAATGCTAGGATCTTGAGCACTTGGGGATTTAGAGGTGAATGTTAATGTCTGCCCCTCCACCCACCACTTTCCCATCCACCCACACCAACCTCAGCCTGTCTAGCCTAGCCAAGAAACATCTTTTTGGTCACCTCTTCCCCCCAAAGACACTTGCAATATGGAGCACATACATCATTTAATGATCTGGGTGCTCTTGGCCACTTCAATAGGTGTGCTTTGGGACAGCATGTGTCAGCAAGCTGGAAAGATGGCACAGGTTTCTACAGGCGGGTAACGCACACCCCTGCCCTGTTCCCGCCCTGGAAGGGGCGGCTTTGCTGAGTCACTCTGGTAAGGCCAGGCCGAGGAGACAGCTGCAGGGACAGCCTCCTTTCTGGAGCTGTGTTTTCCTGGCCTCAGAGGAGGAGAGCTGAAATGGAAACTTCTAGCTAAATAGAACTGAAAGGTGGGGAGCAAGGACAGTCGTGGTCCTGGCTTTCTGCCCTCGATTAAATTACTTTTATTATTGCTCAATTCGAGTTAAGTTAAAAGCAGACAGATTGTCTTTTTCCTCTTTTTGCTCCTTCCAGTAGGTATCCAAAAGTCTAAAAATTGATATAATTTAAAGTTAATGAAAAGAAAGTTCAGCAGCCGCATCAGATTTCATGCCATTCTTTCCCTCTCTTCAGTCTGGCCTCCCCCAGCCCCTGCAGCCTTCTGTTGTGTGGTCAAGGGCACCACACGGAGCAGAGCCCGTTCCGAGGCCATGGCAGGCTTCCCCGTGGCTCAGTCCACAGTAGCTACTCACTGTGCAGAAGGCAAGTGAGAGTCCTGTGCTTTGCTCAAGTTGAGTAGGTGAAGAATATTTCTAATTGTTCTGGCGGCACGACCGATGATGGTGCTCATTCCTGTTTTATATACAGTCTTCGAAGTGCCGTGTTTTGACTATAAGTTGCATATTTGATTCCTCCCGCCCGTGCAGTGGAGACGGGTAGTCTCTGATGGCTTTGCAAGGAGCTTGCACAATTTACTGGATTCTCCAGTCATTGCAGGCATTGCGTGTTGGTGTTAATGGTTGTACACAAGACATAGTTTAAAAATCGGAAGCAGTGGAAGGTTTTCCTGAAGCATGTAATTATGTGATACCTTCCAAGTGGTCCACTGCAACCCTACGAAAGGTGACAAGACTGACACAGCACTGGAAAGATGAATGATCTGACGACGAAGAAAAATGGCTCATTATTTGCACACTGAACCTTTTCGTGCAGTGAGAAGGGCTGGCTCTGAAATCCTCATGCTCCTTGGCGTATGTATGTTGTGGTATGTATCTCCCCAGAAGATGAGTCCAGCTTTGAAAAGGACATCACCAAAGGCACAGGGAAGTGACTGGGAAGGATTCTCCAACGCCAACTGGCAACTGAAGCATTTGGAAGAGAGTCTATAAGTAAACTCACATTTGAAGACGTGGGGTTTGGTGGGACTGTGCTTCCCTGCTGCAGATCTGGAGCTACAGTGAGGAGACTTGGTTCATACTAACCATAGAGATGCTGATTAGATCAACCCAAGACCAGACTCTAAAAGTCTTAAGTCTACTGGAGAGGTTTCTAAGAAAGCACATTCTGGAAACTGTTCTCTATTTTGAATGCATACATTAATGGTTTAGGAAATTTATACATAGATATAGGAAAAAGGATTTTCCAGTGTCAAGTCAGGCCATGACTGTGTTGATTTCCTAAGTACCTGGTCAAACATAATAAAACAATTCCCATCCTCTTCCATCTTTGGCCCAGATTTTCAGATCAGCTGGGAAACAGGGTTGATAATAGGTAATGATGATGCTAAGCATAGATCATGCCCTTAGAATGTTCCGGCACTCTTTCCAGCACGTTATAAATATGAAGTCATGTAACTGTCACAACAACCCTGTGGTAGGTTGCTCTTATTACTCTCATTTTATGAATGAAGGAAATTAGGGATAGAGTAATTAAGGAATTTATCCAAGAGTCTAGAGCTAGTAAATGATAGCAAAACCTAGATATGGACCCCAGGCAATCTGACCATTTCTGGGGTCTGTTTTTAACCAAGGTAAACAGGAAGCTCCCTTGGGGATTCCAGTCACCACCATATGCAGGCTCTCAAAGGAAGAGGCTGCTTTGGGCACCCCCTCACTATTCCTACTAACACTTATAGCTACTCTTCTTCAAACTCTTGGGTTACCATGAGTCACCTTTTTCATTTCATAATTTCCATTCCTTCAGGGTCAGTGAGGTTGAGATCGGATAAGTAAATTTTATTTTATTTATTTTGTTCTTTAAAAAAATGCATAGGAGAAATGTCCTGGAATACACTGGGAACATGAATGTGGAGTTTTCACCCTGTCCCTGGCCTTGCCTAGCCAGTCTCCATAAGAATACTGAGCAGGGGTTTACAACTTGTCGAAATAAGAGTGTGTGTAACTGCAGACTCCAATCAAATGGTAAAATATTTTAATTCATATGGCAAAGAATAAAGAAAAACATCGGGAAGGAAATTTGTGCCAGTTTGAGCCAAATGTTTACATTAAAAAGGTAAAAGAGAGAGAGAGACAAGTTGAGCCACACGACCTTGAGCAAGTCGCTTCCTCTCATCTGGGCTTCAGTTTGTTCTTCTATAAAATGAGTGAGTTGGACAAGAAAGATTTTCCCCAGCTCTAATACAATGATTTTAAGATAAGACATAAATATTAAGGGAAAAATTTGGGAGTAAACAAAGAGATTTATAAAACATTTTTTCCCCTTTTTATATTTTCCTTTTTTCAGTAAAACAATAATAAATAACTCTTGACTGTAAATAACCAGATTCAAAATTTAAATCCTAAGAGCAGAAAAACATTTCTCCCTTTTGCTTTATGTCAAGGGCCATTACTGCACTGGGAGAGAAAAGCACAGATGTTTAGTGTGATTGGAAGTATAATCCGGGTGTGGAAGAGAAATATTATTCCTTAAAAAATTTAAAAATCGGATAATTTCATTTAAAAACCCACCTGAAGCCTAATTGCTCTTACAAAGAGTATAGGAATCATCAGTAAATCCTAGGCTCCCATACAACACTGGTGCCTCTCTTAGAGTCACTCTGACCCTCCAACTCTTCTTCATCCAGAACCACATTTGTGTCATAGGAGCAAAGAATACAAAAAGCTACAGGCAGATGTCCAAGGGCCCTTATGATAATGTCTCTTTGATCCCTTCCCGCTGGTGGTGGTGTTTCTTCCTCAGCATGAAAGAAAAGCAGAGGAAGAGAATAAACTTGGGGCAGAGGGGGAGGTGGTTCGGGGTCAAGTGCGGTGTGGGCCACATCTCCTTTTTGACCTCAGAGTTCTACTACTGTCAAAGCAATGGGTGTGGCTTGGAGTGTCTGCTTGTGGTCAGATGAGATCCTATTACATTTCTCCTTAAGGCAAGAAAGTCACCTCTCCTCCAACAGGATGGTTTGCTCATGTCTGTATTTCGTTTCTATTTTTAATTCACAGGCATGCTGTGAATCCGAATCTCGTCTATCTTAGCTCTTCAGAGTACCCAAGATGTCAATTTATAGAACTCTGCATTTAGGTCTGGTCAAAGGAGGCTTGCATTTTGGGCCCACTTCTGGGACCAGCCCCAGAGGCCTCCAGCACAGGCAATGTGGCTCGCTGAAGACAGCTTTGGAAAAGTCTTCTGCTGGCTTTCTCTCTTGGATTCCAGTACTGACCTGGGCTATTTGAACATGGATCCATAAAATGCAAGGATCCCAATTTGCTCCGAACCATCCTATTTTCACATAGAGGTCCCTACCAGGATGTTCCCCAAATCCTGCCCCTACAGGGAGCCTGAGGTCCTGCTGCTGGGCAGGGTTCAGCTAGGGGATGGTATGAAGAAATGACTCTGCCAGCTAGCTTTGAGCTCAGATCTATCTGTGCGAACACTTAATTCATAAGCCTGCCAGTATCTCCAAAGCAGAAAGGTTGGGTTTGCCCTTCCCAGTATGCCTGGCCCACTACTCAAAGCTCTTTGTTACCTTTTTACTCCCTTCAAGGCTGCATGAGGTATTTGGTATAGCCTGTAGTCTCCTGTATCTGTGGGAGTAGGGAAGAAGCCCACAGGATAGCTCTGGGCCCTAAAATTCTTACTCTGGCCCTTGCATGTCACTCCGAACCTCGGGGCTCCCAGATGCCAGGACTCTGATGCTCCAGTTTACCCCCTGAGTAGAGTTAATGGCTGGGGAACAAATATAAGAAAATTATCTATATTATACTTCCCATGCTTACAAGGGGCAGGGGGATGACTGTTCTGCACATCGGCTGTTAAAGACAGAGACTACTAATTTGTGTGTTTCTTCAAAGTTCTTTGCTCTAGAAGTTTTAGAGGCTACCAGTTTTCCTGGTTTCCTAATGCATTTCAACTTGTTGACAATTCATACTCAACATCAAACACTTACATAGCATTAATCACAGGCACTCTTTCTGAATCTATTACAGATAATCATCCCTTCATTCATTCATTCACTCTTCACAAATACCCAGCGATTAGCCTTCAAAAAAACTGAGGCAGGGAGGTACAGGGAGAGTTGGTGGTTTGCTCGTGGCCAGGTATGCCCAAGAATCAAGTATGATTCCAAAACCCTACTCTTAACGGCCATAATATATGGACTCTCAAACATACATTGACACTGAATTCAAAGCGTCCTTAAAATATCATTCTGAATCTTGCCATTTGTGACAACGTGGATGGAACTAGAGGGTATCATGCTTAGTGAAATAAGTCAATCAGAGAAAGACAACTATCATATGATCTCCCTGATATGAGGAAGTGGAGATGCAACGTGGGGGGCTTGGGGGGTAGGAAAAGAATAAATGAAACAAGATGGGATCGGGAGGGAGACAAACCATAAGTGACTTAATCTTACAAAACAAACTGAGGGTTGCTGGGGGAGCTGGGGTTGGGAGAGGGTGGTGGGGTATGGACATTGGGGAGGGTATGTGCTATGGTGAGTGCTGTGAAGTGTGTAAACCTGGCGATTCACAGACCTGTAACCCTGGGGATAAAAATACATTATATGTTTATTAAAAAATTTTTTTTAAATTTAAATAAATAAGATATTATTCTGATATTTCCCAAGCCCAGTTAAAGAGGATCATGGTGTTGAATGTTATTTGCATGTATGTGTTTAAAATATGTAGTCTATATTGAAAGAATTTTCAAAATTTTTTTTTTTACTATTTTATTTATTTATTTGACAGAGAGAGAGAGGGAAACAGCAAGCACAAGCAGAGAGAGAAGCAGACTCCCCACTGAGCGAGGAGCCTGATGTGGGACTTGATTCCAGGACCCTGAGATCATGACCCAAGCCAAAGGCAGAGGATTAACCAACACCCAACCAGGTGCCCCTTAATTTGTATTTTTGTTGCTAACTTGAAGTGATAATTTATTGGTATTTTAATTCTGCTTTCTAGGGCTGACCCCTTAACTTCCCTATTTTTTTATTCTGTCTCCAAAATTCCTAAGCCAGAAGTATTTTTAGACATAGAAGAGGCCGAGGGACATGTAAGAAAGGATGGCAACACAATTAGAAGTCTGTTGGCTTGATAAATTCCCAGGAATTCCAGTTGAAAGAACGTTTTTCTTAGGGCTTTTAGGTAAGGCTTGGAAAAAAAACATTCTAGGAGAAGAGTCATGTACTATTTTATTAATAACCCTTAGATAAGGTTATTTAATATTCTATAGAGATAGGGATTTTACAAGTTCCATTGGTAATCACTTCCATACTTTACACATTTGTTGTTAGGAATTTCTTCCTAATGTCTCTTCTAAATCCTTCCTACATAGCAAATTTTAAATTTTAATAAAATTTAATTTTTTTAAATAAATTTAATTTAATAAAATTTAATTTAAATTTAAAAAAATTTATTATTATTAATTTATTACTTTTTTTTTTTTTAAGAGAGAGGGAGAGAGAGAATCTTAAGCAGGCTCCACACCCAGCAGGAAGCCCAACACATGCTTGATCTCATCACCTGGAGATCATGACCTGAACTGAAATCAAGAGTCAGACTTGCTTAACAAACTGAGCCCCTCATTCCCCCCCACGCCCCCCAACACCGCCCCGCCCCCCACACCTCATCCTGTTAGCATTTAAAAGGAAAACAGAGATCACTGCCTTCTGAGCTATTCTTATAAGAGTTCCCACCCATTTTTGAATGCAGATTGTATTCCAATAAAAGAGCAACTACCCAATTTTTTCACTTGAGGTCCACTTGAACTCCACCTTGTCTCCTGGAAATAGGAAACCAAAGAGGATTTATTCTTATTCTTATTCTTATCCTTATTCTTATTCTCATTCTTATTATTTCAAAGCTGGTACGGTTTCCAAATTATGCGCCTTACAACTCTGCCCTGTCATGTAGGGAAGCAGCTTCTGCACGCAGCTTGAGCTTCAGAGATCCTTGTGGAAATCGCTCTTGGAAACCCAGAAGGGAAGCTCCTTTGTACTCTCAGCTTTTTCCAGCTCAGTGAGCCTAACAGGATGAGACGTGAGCCACATGGGTCCCAGAACTCAGCAGGGCGATGTTTCACCCATGCTCAGTCTGGCTGCTGCGGTCCAGAGATCCAGGCGTGGAACTTGGTGGATCGGTCCGTGACACTGAAGTGTTGAGGGAAGCGGCAGGGGCAGCTGTCGCCAGGGGAGACAGCCCCTCACCTTTTCCCTCCATGCTTCCTGGGTAGGCTTCCCAAGGCAGTTGGAGATGGCTGCACTTCACCAAGTTCTGGGGCCCCTTTCTGAGAGCTTCAGGGAAGACTCGCAGGCCACGGAGCAGGGGAAGAAATGTGCTTCCACCTGAAACTAATCACGTAGCTGGTCCCCGATGAGAAAATGTCTGCTGCTGCAGAAAGCAATCAGGAAGGGTCTTCCAGGACCCTTGAAAGACTATGAGATCCACGGGGAAGAGAACGGGCTGGAGGAGGCTGGCCCCCATCTCTGCAGCTCCTCTCCCCAGGGCTGCTCTGGCCGCCGAGCCAGATGGAAATGTCACCTAAAGCAGACTGGTTTTTTTTTTTCATCCTGGTCTATACCCCTGCCTTAGACAGTGAAAACTCCTTGGCAACACCAGGCAGACAGAGCTTCTTTTCATTTTTAATTGAATCCTAAGAGGTATGTTTTTTTTTTTTTTTCTCGAGGTGCCAGCTTAAAGTAATTACTCGAATTCCCAACTGGGCTAATCAGAGATTCATAGAAAATAAGATGGAAGAGAAGACCTTACGCAGTGGGTCTCTCTCATTCTGCTTAGAATGCTCTCACAGTTCAGGACAGTGGTCACTGTTCTTGGCATTGTGGACCCTTCACGGGAGCTTCGAAATAAATCCCTGTCCTGGGAGGGAAGAGAAGCTGATTTCCCTACCTGGGTATCTCTCCTCTGATGACCAGACACCTTCCATTTTCATCAGCTGTTTATCAAAATCAGATTAGTAAAAGAATCATCTGATCAGCACTGTGTATGCCTGTCTCAAGCTTGAGTTACAGATGACTCTCCCATGGGCTGCTCAAGCAAAGTACCATGACCCACAGATAAACCAGGCTTTGCATTTCCGGCAACTTGTCCTGAACTTAGGATTCCCCCCAAAAAGACAACCATCATTAAAGTCTCGTTGTTATTAATGATCTGAGTCAGATAGGTGAGGTCTGCTCCATGGGGGCTGTGGCTCTGTGGGTAAGAGATTGTATCTTTCTGATAAGTCAGAAGTCACTAACGGGTTATTTTGAGCTCTCCCAAGTGGAAGACAATGGAGCATTTAGTAGGTTGTGCAGTTACGTAAGACATCTCTTTCTAAACAAAGAGGAGGCAGGATACCCAGCCAAAGGCTTGAGCACGGGAGGCTGTGTGGTCTGGTAGTTCCAGGGAGAGACGTGGGGCCAGGCCTTCCTGGGTTCAGCTACCAGCCGAGACTCTGACTCAGGGGGAGCAGAGCCAAGTCTCTTGGCTTGAGGCGGATAGACTATAAAACCCAGGAGAGAGAAAACCGCAGGTCTGTGCTCAAGGACTCTGGGGGAAAAGCATATTTTGGAAATTAAAAAAAAAAAAAAAAAAGATCGCTCTGTTAAGTTACAATTTGGGAATTTTTCAACAAGAAATGAGCATTTTTCTTGCTTATGGCCTGACATGTCCTCTTCTGGGCAGCAGTGTGAAGCCAAGCCAGTGTCTGAGGGTGTTCTGTGTGGGATGAATAGAGAACCCCGGGGGTCTAAGCAAAGTTAGTCAACCTTGGTGAGTTCTCACAAGTAATGCTCAGGAAGCCCGGCATTACCCTCAGGGGCAGAGAGGTTCTGCATGAATTCTTCTTACCCCCACCCCCACCTTTTTTTTTTTTTTTTTTTTTTTAACACACTCATTCTGCCTTCCACAGTAAAATTCCCTCTGAAATCGTGGGAGGAAAACCCCTTCCCTTAGACGTCTGGATGCTTCCCTTCAACCAGTCTGAGCTGAGATTTGCTCAGCTGTAACCAGCAGCCTGTTCAGCTGCAGACCCACACAGGTTCCCAAGCCACAGCCAGAGCCGGGGCTACTAGGAAATGTTCTCCGAGTCTCCCCAGCTCCGTGACGGTGACTCTTCTGGTCAGACAGAGTAGGTGGTTACCTACATAACTGAGTTTGAAGGACTACTGGGCAAGTTCCCACCCGCCCCCCCATCATGCCTCATTTTTCTGGACCTGAAAAGCTTTCTCATCTTTAGGAAAATCCTACTACGATGAAAAGAATATTTATGGGGCTCTCCCTACTTAAGGTTTTAACCCCCAGAATTTGAGTTAACAATACTTGAGCTAATTATAAAAGAAATGGCACAGGAGATGGGCCGATTTTGCTGTGGGACAAGGTAGGGAGGGGCAGCAGTCTCTTCGCTGGAAGGGTAGAAAGAGCCCAGGAGAGGAGAGACATGTAAATCCCAGAAATGGAGGTGGACTTCTTGGTCACTTTATCCAGAACTGTCCAAAGCAGTATTAAAATCTGGTGGGGAGGGGCACCTGAGTGGCTCAGTGGGTTAAGCCTCTGCCTTCAGTTCAGGTCATGATCTCAGGGCCCTGGGATCGAGCCCCACATCGGGCTCTCTGCTCAGCGGGGAGCCTGCTTCCTCCTCTCTCTCTCTCTGCCTGCCTCTCTGCCTACTTGTGATCTCTATCTGTCAAATAAATAAAATCTTTAAAAAAATAAAAAATAAAAAATAAAAAAATAAAATCTGGTGGTGGGTGGGTGTGAGGGTCATGCCGGGATGGCTGCTCTTACTTCAACTAGTCAAATGGAATCCAGGTTTTTACTTGTGGCTCCCTCATGCGGACCCCAAATATGTTGATGTCATTCCTCCCTGCATTTACCTGACTGCATGTTCCCAGCCATTGGTTAAATAGCCGTGTTGGACGTCCCAGGTCCTAAGCTTCTGTATATTAAAATACTGTCAGCTTTCTCTCTCTTTTCAACTATAATCTAGAAAAAATTAATAAAAACTTAACAATTGACTCTTGCCCAAAAGGTATCTGAGGAGTCATTGTTTATTTTGTAAGAGTACATGAATTCTATCCTGAGTGAAAGAGAACTAAAACTAATCCACTGAGGGGTGCCTGGGTGGCTCAGTCAGTGAAGCATCTGACTTGATTTTGGCTCAGGTCATGATCTCAGGGTTGTCGGATTAAGCCTATGTCAGGCTCCACACTCAGCACAGAGTCTGCTTGAGATTCTCGCCCTCTGCCTTTGCCCCTCCCTCCACTCTCTGTCTCTCTCTAAAATCAATCAATGACTCACTCAATCTTAAAAAAAAAAAAAAAAAATCCACTGAGGCTAGTGACAACTTTAATCACAGAGTTTTCAGATTCTATTTCTTTAGTCTCAGATAATTCACTGTGGCCAGCACTCCACTTTCAGACCTTCTCTGGGTCACCTGCCTAGAAAGATATAGAGAGACTCGCTGGGAGTGGATTGCATGAGATGACAGGCATCGTCTCCGCTCAGAAGTGCCATGGCCTCCTGTGGTCCTTACGAGTCAGCCCCTTGCTCCCCATAGTCATAACTGCTCAGGCAAGGACAACATGGGGGGCTGGACAGAAAGTCATAAGAAGTAGAGCACCCCACCCAGAAAGAGGCGTTGGTCTCAATCTCCAGGTTCAGAGACCCTGGAACTGCCCATGGACATCTCACTGTTCAGCTCCCTCACTGGGCATTAACCAAGGCGCCTCCACAATCCTGGAAGCGGCAGGTAGGACCAGGACTCCTCTCCGAAGCCTCCACCTCCTTCTCCAGCAGGGGTCTGTGTGCAAGAGACAAGCCCAGCCCAGGGGCCACAGATGAATCTCCAGGCCTCCACATCCCCCCTGAGCCAGCCTGAGAGCCTTGTTAAATACCAAGACTTCATATCTCAGCTGAAAACTGTGCATTGTGGATTATGGCCTTAATATCTGCTTCTCCCCAAGAATAACAGATGACTCTATGTCCCACATCCCTTGGATGAAGGGATCTTTATGATGACCTTCCCAAACAAACAAAAACAAAAAAGACTTCCTCTGAGAACCCATGCTTTGGAAGGGCTCAATAAACATATATAAATATGTGTTGGAAAGAAATAAAGAATAAGTGGTTGTCTTCATGCGAGCATCCCTACACGTGAGTTTCATTTTTACTTGCCTACAATCTGCATTTTATAAAAAGTAAAATAGGGGCACCTGGGTGGCTCAGTGGGTTAAAGCCTCTGCCTTCGGCTCAGGTCATGATCCCGGGGTCCTGGGATTGAGCCCGGCATCGGGCTCTCTGCTCCACAGGGAGCCTGCTTCCTCCTCTCTCTCTGCCTGCCTCTCTGCCTAGTTGTGATTTTTCTCTGTCAAATAAATAAATATTTTTTAAAAAAGTAAAATACTGGTCCTGTACTTCAGAAAGACTAACTTGTAGAGGATGAATCTGTCAAATGAAAAAAATAATTTAGAACAATTTGTTATAAATTACAAAGAGAGATAGACTCTATCAAGGGAGAAAGTAGATTTCTGACTGTATGATTTCAATAACTTGCCACAAATTTGTAAAGATTCATATAAGTGTTCTCATATCCAACCTGGAGAATAAAGCTCTAGGTGGTATTAGCTGACTATGCTGAAAAATAGACCTTTTTATGATTCTTGAATGAGAATCAGTGACCCACAGGGTCAAGCATACCAAAGGTGGTTGGTAGTTGGTTTTTTAAATAAACGAGGGGTTGTGCATCACAATCTAAAATACAGACAGCTGATAATGTATGAAAGCCCAATAAAGTTTCATTGTAAAATGTTGGGGTTAAGCATGCTTCTATCAAACTAAATTCGAAGTGACATGAAAATCAGGAGAAATGTCTCCGTTTCTCCTTCTCCCTGAGAGAAGAACCGAGAAAAGATGGACACATTTGGGAAACATCCAGCTGTGCAAACCAACAAACAGGGATCCAGCTAGCACATAATTCTGTGCACTATCACCAATAAGGGTTGACGCTATCTTATTTTAAAGCAGAATTTCTGTTGGCGGCCCCTTTGATAATGTTCCTGGATTATGAAAAGGGAGTCACAGAAGGGGATAGCAAAGCAGAGCTATGTTTCTAGCTGGATGTGGGGACAGGAGAAGTGGCATAGGGCTATGCAGAACTTAGCTAAGGATGGAATCAACCAGATGTTTTTTAAGCTCTCTCTCAGCCAGTCACTTCGCTAAGTGTTATTTCATTTAACTTTCCCCGTGTTATGTTTTTCTCCACTCTGCAAATGGGCAAGCTAAACATGAATTTGTCAAGTGATGCAGCCAGAAAACAGCCGTCAGATTTCCACCCCAGAACCTGCAGCCCTAACACTAAGGATGGGGAATCCAGCTCAGAGAGGGTATCCTGAGTCGTGATAACAGTCTTTTCCCATTCTACAAGCTTTTCTAACTCAAATAAACAGAAAGAACCGCTGCATTGTACGGTATCATCAACTATTTAAATTGCCTCAGAGTTTGTAAGAAGCAGTCCTTATATTCAGATTTGAAATGGAATTAGGTTGTCTGTTTTTCTGTATAATTAAATGTGGGCTATGACTAAACATGTGGCACTCAAACTTGTATCCCATTCTCTAGGCCAAGCTTTACTTGACGTTAATAGACATAAATTAAGAATCAGCATTCTGAGTATTTTCTGCAAGATGTTTTTCAGCTCTGGCTCTCTCTGGCCCCAGGCAGCATTTATAACCTTGACTTCCATGGTGGGTGCCGTGTACCGAAACAGAGACAGTCACTGGAACAACGAAGTCAAAATGAATACTAGTTCTCATCCACCCAAAACCGGAGTTTTGAAACAAACACTCATCTGAGAGATTTTATGTATACAAGTTCACGTGTAACGTCCTTCGAAACACATCCAAACAAGGTGTTTGCAGAGATTATGAAAATTTTATTAATAAAGAAATTCTGCATATGTGCATCCCCTTGAAAAATGACCACCTCAAACCTGTAGAAAGCACTATGTTTTCTAGTCACTGTTTCATCAATGCCAGAAAAATGCAATCACAACAACAGAAGGCAGACCAATATTTTTGAAGGGGATAATCATTCGAGATAATACAATACTAGAAAACCAGAAGAGAAGAATCAAGGTATCCATTTCACAGGCTGAAACACTGAGCCTTCAGCCGAACAAATGTTCCCACTGGGAGTCAATCTATTTGGCAGCAGCTCTTTTTAATGCTGCCCTGAAGACTCCGTATCCATCCAGAAACATGACGGAGTTCTTGGAGTCTGGTAAAAACTGATAGCCAGCACAACTGACGGAAGTTAATAGCGACCCAGCAATAGTTCACAGGCAGTCACGAGAAAATGGAAAGGTGGGCTTTGTGACAGGATAGCTCTGTTTTTTCAGGGCAACTTGGAAGTTTGTTCCTGATTCAATGACTGCCCCACCTTGTCCTCCAGAACCTTCCTTGGATACCCTCTACCCCACCCTTTACTAACAATCTATAAACATATTCCAGATACAATGCATGCAAGAGGGAAGTACAAGGGTATTTAGAGATTCTGATGTCCCAGCTGTGAATAGAGAACACACATAGCACGGGCCCTCTCTCTTGGAACCCGCTGCCATTGCAGCTGGAAACCCCTCCAAAGAGATCATATAGACGTTTAATTCAAAGAGCAGGGCACAAAGTC
The DNA here is from genome assembly GCF_922984935.1 of Meles meles. Classification (NCBI taxonomy): domain Eukaryota; kingdom Metazoa; phylum Chordata; class Mammalia; order Carnivora; family Mustelidae; genus Meles; species Meles meles. The sequence continues at coordinate 68,958,194 of NC_060072.1, forward strand.
AGGCCTGTTACTTGACTACAGTTTCTAGGGCCCGGCATAGCTATATTTTTAGGCTTGGCTCCAAGGAGCTGCCTCCACAAATTTGGACAGAGCGAGGGAGGCACAGATGGCGGTCACGTGAAGGCACAGACCGATCGAGTGGGCTCGGTTACAAAGTCTGTACATTTAGGCTGCTGTATTCCTCCTATTTCAAGTACTGCCAAGTCCCGGCAGTTTCCCCTCTTTCCAAAGTCTTGATTCATTTAATTCTCCTGAAGGAGGTGGAAGAAGAGGAGGATTGCGCAAATCTTACTGTTTTATGGTTTAGAAGAGACAGTCACCATCTTGGCTCCTTGTCAGATTTCAAATGTAACATTTTGCTAAGTGTAAAGCTGTGTATCTGTTCCTTTTCTGTTGCTGTTATTATAACTTCAATATTTGCAAAACACAACCTCAGAATACTTTAAATCCAGCGCAAAGCAGTTTGTTATTCATGTAACACATTTCTTACACATATCAATACTCAGTTCACAGCAGGGGACTCCTTTCTTGTTTTTTTTTTCCTGTTTTATTTATTTGTTCCTTCTTTCACTTATGATTATTTTTTCCCTCTTTTAGGTATTTAAGAATGATTTAATTACATAATAGCAAAATTCCCCAGTACATATATATATGTACTGGGGATTTTAATATATCCTGATTATTACATTGTTACATTATGTATATGTGTATATACATGTGTATATTACATTATATATATGTGTATACACATATATATAATGTAATAATGTAATAATCAGGATATATATATGTGTATACTAGGCAGGATTGACATAGTTTGATAATAATCAGGATATATATATCCTATAGGATATATATATACATATATAATGTAATATACACATGTATATACACATATAATAATGTAATAATGTAATAATCAGGATACATATATCCTGATTATTATCAAACTTATGTCAATCCTGCCTGGTGGCATCATTTAGAAAAAGAAAGCACATAGGCTAAAGTTATTCTACCCTTTGAAATACCCTGTGAATCGTGTGTAAAGCACCGAGCACCTTGGTGAAGAATTTTAATTTTCTAATATAAGACCTGTAGTGTTTGCTACAAAAAGTTGTTGAAAGAAGTCAGGGTGTGCTTACAGTGGTGCCCTATTCATAGTGATCAGCATTAAATCACGAGTTTCTCACTCTACAGGACAGCTATAATATTTCAGATAAGCAGCCATTTTCTTCCTTATGTAGGAAACTGTCCAGATCAGAATGCATTCAGTTATTGGTATTGTTTTTTTTAACAGTGCACAGAGTATTTTTCAGGTTGTCATCAGGATGCTTGGTGTTCTCTCGCTGTATGTGATCAAACCTCCGCCCCAGTGTCTTATCCACTAAGCCCTCCAATGTGAATTCTTGGCCTGAGCTCTTGTGCAGGCAGGCCATTTTTAAAGCGAGTCAATACATAAAAAAGGTTTTCACATCTGTTAATCAGGTGTTTTATCTGGAGAACGGAAAAGCTATTTACAATCCTCCAACTGACTTAACGTTTTTCTCTTTACTTGGATATTTATATTGTGCAGAAATTGACACTACTATCGCAATCAATGGGATTGTTCGACTATCTTCTAAGGCAAACAAGAAAATGCTTTTCTTTTAGGTTTGAATTTCATGACTAGTGGAGTCTATCAATAGGCAATGTGAAGAGGCAAATTCATCTCCATTATTATCTTGAATCTCTGATTTCACTCGAGCATGCTAGTAGAGAAAGATCTTGATAACATTTATGCTGCACGAATTTGCATTCTGAGCTCCGTCCTTAAAACATGGATATTGTTCAGAACTTGATAATAAGAGAGAAAAGATAAAGATTCCCACCATAGGGTACATGTGCTGCTGCTTCTTCTTTTTTTTTTTTTAAATCGTGGTAACTTAAAAACAGAACAAAATAAAAACTACCTTCCAAGTCAACGGGCAGATGCTTAAATCAGGACTTCAAAACAGGAGCTGAAGTCTCCAGGGGGACTGTGCTTACAAGCCAATAGTAGGATTACAAATCAGATACACTTTTATGAATGGAACGCATGGCCATCCCCAGTCTTCCTCATAAGGACTTAGCTGCCAAGAGAGATACTCCACAACATATCACAAATGTGCTATTTGTACAAACATTGCCCATTACAAATGCTCTTGCTTTTGTTTAAATGTTTTAACCTGAGCTATTAATAAAAAAAATTTCTCTTCTCCCTTGTCAAGTTTGGCTTTCAGAAGAAAGAATCTTTAAGCCTCCTCTCTTGTGAGAGTAATTTCTCTGATGGTGCTACTACGTAAGAACAGCCAGGGCTCATTAAGTAGGCTTCGGAGCATAATTGTAATTAACAATTAGGTAGAAATTAGTTTTAATGATTTGTTTTAGATGATAGAATAGAAGCATAATGTAATTATTTTTGAGCCTTCTACATCATTAAGACAACTACCACCAACTTTCAATTATTGAGAAGCAGACAATCATCCAAAGCATTTAGCAAGGGATCCACTTGTGGAGCCAAACTCAGGGAGCTGAGGAGAAAAGGGCCTCCGCCCCAGCCCAGGTGTTTATAATTATCGCGCCTTTTCAAAGTCTCTTCCTCTTCTCCTCTGCTCCTTCAAGCTGTTTCATGCCTTGAAGACATCTCCACAGTGAAAATAGAGAGGCTCAACCTGGCTGTTCAGCTCTCCTCCCCCACACCCTGCCTTTCTCCGAAAGTTAGGGCAGATCATGGGGGGAGGTGGGAGGTTCTGGAAAAGAAGGAAAATTTACCATGTGGACCTGAAATGCCAATTCACACTACAAACTGAACTTGCAGGAAAGAAGATTATACAAATGAGGAATAAAATGAGGATAGGTTTTCCCCACTCTCCGAAACTATGTAGATGAGCACCCATTTCTGCTAACTGAAAGAAAGCTGAAGATTTTTTTGCTTCTACAGAACAGCCTCGCCCTTTACACCATTTTGGTTTACAAAAGTTTTCATGGGACTGCTCAGCTTTCAGGAAGCGGGGGACAGCTATAGGAGGGATAAACTCCAGACAGCAAAGATAGACATGCCGTTCTTTCCCTGTTCCGTGTTCTTTTAATGTCCCAAAGTCAGTTTGGATCTTAATTTCCCTGTAAGAGTTTTTAAAAATACTATAGAAACCTGAAGAGATGCTTTTATTTTCTGAAAAATACAAAAATATTCATTTAGAACTATTAGTTACTGTCAAAAGTTTTTTTTTTCTGTTTTTTTTTTTTTTTTTTCCTCCTCTCTCTCTCTCCCTTCCTTCCCTTTCTCTTTTTTGACCTCAGCTCGGCAGTGGGCTGCTTCATCTCCCACCCGTGAGCAAGAACATTAGACCTTTTGCTGTTGACCTTCAGAAGCCCCGAGGGAGCACATTCTGACCCCCACGTAAAAAACCTGGTACCTGTGTTTCCACATCACAAAGCAGGCCAGCAAGCACACAAGGCCACAGAGCAAGTTAAGAATCATCTGGATGAGCAAAAAGAGTTTGAAAGTGCCCGTGATGCTGGTGCAGTCCGTCACATCCCTGTACACAAAGGTCCTGCTGAGGGGCTCCTCGGAGGGCACCTTGCAGTGGCAGGCGTCGAGAGCCGTTCCGCAGGAAAACCGGGTGAGCTGCGAGTAGTGGTGGGCAGCAAAGGCCACGGCCAGCACGCAGACTGTCAGGCCCACGGCACTCAGCAGAAAGTACAACAGCTGCGAGAAAGCAGAACAGAACCCTTCCAGTTACCAAAGAACACGGGATGACTCGTGACAAAGCTAATGCATCAAAGCTGGGCTTTCTCTTCTCTCATCAGGAAGGTCCTGAGGGAGGGGCTGTTTTCGCCTCAGAAATGGAATCCCCAAGGCAGAGGAATTTGATTTGATTGTGAGTAGTCCTTAAGCCCTGATCCTATGTTGATTTGCCCTACGGATATTGGGTGCTTTTCATAGATTGAGCCAACAATGTTAGCTTGATTGTGGGATGTTTCTGGATGTAGCAGCCTGTTTAGATGATTCCCAAACGTGAGAGATGTCCCTGAAAGGCAGGCTGTGACTGTTTCTGGACCTCAAAAACTGCTCACCTGAAGACTGTAAAAAGACTGGGAAGTAAAGAACACGTATGCAACGGAAACACTGTGTTGGCCAGAAGTGGCCGTGACTGACCAACTGGCAATACGGGTTAATCAAAACAGTGGTGTTCAATATAGTAATTGCCAACCTGTGTCCAGGAATGACAGGATCCCCGGTAAGAGGTTGCTAGAAAAAAATTATGGTTCCAGAAGGCAGATGACTGAATGTCAGCTTCATCACCTATAACCATGTAGTTCCTGAGCATAAAAATAAACCCCAAATGGCCCTTCATAGCTGCCAAGAGATTCTGAACACCATTGGCCTATGTGACAGCCTTGTGATGGAAAAGTCTGGTTCAAGAGCTAAACTCTGCTGCTAACGAACCATGGAATCCCTGAGGAGGACATTTAGCTTACACCTGAAATGCGCTGATCAAAAATTGAGAGTGCTTGTTGACACGGTCACCATATAAAGCATTTTATAGAACAAGAAATATTCCTGGGATTACACTGACCTACTGGAAGCCTTTCTCTTCCTGGTCCCACCTGCTGAGGTCTAGATAAGGAACAGAGTCCCCAGCTGTTGGGACTGGTAAACTTGAACCCAGTTCTTTGTGTGAGATTTGCATTCCATAGTTAAAAGCTGCTCATAGAGCAGTTCTGGTGAAGGTGAACTCCTCAAAGTAAGATTAATTCTACTCATGTCCAGGTTCAGATTAAAGTAGCTCTGAAAAGATTATGCACGCCCTCCACTTCCAGTGATCTGTCATTTAAAATAAAAACACATAACTCAGATTATAAAACATGGGTTCAGAAGTCCTCCAAGTAAGTGATTCTCCACATGGTGACAATTTCAAGTGCTTCAAGATATTGTCCCACTGAATAAACTCAGAATACTTAAAAATGTATTTTTTTTTTTCCTTCTTGTGTGTGTGCATGTGTGCTGATGCCCTAATCATGTGTCTGGTTTGCCTGAAAGCTTGACTGAGGGCACGGGAAGGGAGTGGGATCCACTGGCTAAACCATCTTGCCTCAGCACGGCTGCACAACCAAGGAGAAGCCTGGCTTCTCTGGATTTTCTCATCAAATACATCTTAAACGCACACACTACCCTTCCTCTTCAATCACTTGAAGAATCGTCAGTTGGAACCCACTTGTTTCATCTGTGAAACAGTTTAGTGCAACGTCTTCTATCTCAGGGACACAACGAGGAGAACTTCTATGCAACATGTCTAGTCTCCCTTGGTGAAAGGGAAGCAGATAAATACTAATGGGCACCATTAAAATTTAAAAAGGAAAGATTGAATATGTGCTATTGAACTCATCCTCTCCCTAAATTTTCAGTGGCCATGTTTTCTGCAAACACTACAGTGCTCAGGGTAAAGAGTATGAGTTCATTTTTGTGGGACCATCGGGGCAGAATATATGAAATATTCTGGGTGGTTCTAAAATCTTTGGGTCTGACGATCGACTTCAAACTCCTGATACCAAGAGCCAGATTAATGTGTGCCCACCGGAGCCGTGTTTCCAGTGCCGGCAGCATGGAACTGGGAACTATTTGCTTTGGGGATGTGGATACATTGGTGCCTTTACCAGCAGGGAAGGCCCAAATTAAAGGATAATTTCCCACCTGAGAGTCATCTGCTTAGTAGAATGGCCCCAAATGGAGTTCTGTCTGCACATTTTCTTGTCATCAATGGATGGAACTGAGGAGGTCTTGCAATAACCCTCCTACCTCCAACACACACATACCTCCTCAGTAGATTTCTGTAACATTCAGTGGGACAATATCTTGAAGCAATGACAATAATCCCTCGTTCTCAATCTGCAAATAATTTGGATGGTTGCAAAAAGAGGATTCTCTTGTAATCACAGAAATCCATTTGCTGAAATGAGAATTTTGCCCATTTTTAAAAGATCACCTTTTGGCTTAGACATGAAAAGATTTGCCTGAGACATTTACCAAGTGCACAGCAGAGTGATGGTCAGGAGCACAAACAGGGGATCCAGACTGCCCACATTGGAATCCTGATTCTCCCCTTCTTAGCTACCGACCTAGGGCAAACTAATCAATCCCATGTGTACCTACATTTCTTCACCTTTAAGCTTGGGAAGATGATCACCTTTAAGCCTTGGTTATTATAAGCACCCAAAGAGCTGATACCTGTCAAGGGTTTAGAGCTGCATCTAGTGCAAACTAGCACTACTTAAGCATTTGTGAAATCCATAAACGAATTATTAGAGATGGAGAGAGCTGCCAGTTCTCCAGACTCTTAGGATATCAACTCTACTGGCTTTGTCTTATTCTCTGTCACGTGGGAGTAACAGGCATACTTGGCTCATAGAAAGGATGTAAACACTCTCATACACACACACACACAGAGGGTTTGCTCAGTCTTAATTGAGCATCTTAAAGATGCTAGAAGCCAGCGAGAGCACAAACAAAACCCAAGCCACCCAACCCTTGGAAGGTGAATGCGACTCTCTCACCCGCTGCGACTCTGCCTCTCCCAACCTGTGAAAGCATCAGGCCCAGTCAACAGGCGGGAGCCACAGAATCAAATTTCTTATCCGTGTAAGACACGAATACCTATTTAGCCGCCCCCAAGCCTGGGGGCTACCTCTGCCTGCGCTACACACTGTTTTCCCCCATGGCTTTTACTTCAGCTGACAGCAACAAGCTTCTGGGTGAGAATCTGTAATTTAAAATCGAGTGGCTTGTTTTACCGACACGGCACGAATAAACTACCCATGGAAGTGTGGGCGATGACCTTGGGAATGCGAGCAAATACATCCTGATAGAAGCGGGGCCGAGACGCACCTGTCTTGCTCGCGTCGGCCCGCGCGTCTGGCGCCCGAACCCCGGGTGGGAGGGGGTGGGGGTCCGCGGGGTTGGGGGTCTGCGGGGTTGGGGGGTCCGCGGGGTTGGGGGGTGCGGAGGCCCCGGCGCTTATGTAACAGCGGCGCCGGGCGCGCCCCGCTCGCTCGCGGCCTCTGATGGGTACCCGCCCGCAGCCTCAGCGCTCCGAGACTCGGGGAGCAGGGCGGCGCGGCTTCGATTTAATGACCCTCCCCAGCGACCTGAGCGGGGAGACCGCAGCAGCGGGGGCGGCGGCAGCCCGGGAGCCTCCTGCCCCGGGGCACGCGGCGACCGCGCCTCAAAACCGCGTGCCCGGGAGGGCCGCCAAGCACGAGACCCGCACACGTTTCTGAAAATCGGCCAGGTGAGCCCCGAGAAGACGAGGCCACGAGGAAATGCAGGAGGCCCAAGCCCAGGCCTCGAGGGCGCCGCCAAGGCCGCCGGCAGGGCCCGGGGAGAGGGAAGGAGCGCGCCAGCGGCGTCGCCGGAGATGAACAAGTCCCGCGGCTGTTGCCTCCGCGAGGGAGGGAGCGGTGTCTGCGTGCGCGCGTGCTCAGGCTGCAGAGAGCCGCGGCGATGCCCCTGAGCGACCGCCCGGGCCATCTGGGTCTCTAACAACAGCGGGGGAGGGCGGGGGTGGAAGGGGATCTGCAACAAAGCTCAGGCCAGGGCATCAACAGGCAGGCACGAAAATGCCGTTATGCTAGTGAGAAGCACCTCACCAAGATGCATTTCGTACCCGCAGCCCCCCGCACCTTGCAATGATGTGGAGACACAAGCAAAGTCGGCTGACACTCGTTGTGCCTTTGGAAACCCTGGAGATTGACGGAAGCTCCTTTTAGACCTGAAGATAATATAGCGGGCACCTTAGAGAGCTGGCAGCAAGCATCATTAAAGGTCACATTCAGGAGAAGGGAAAAGTGCCTCCGTATTTGTCAATGTCTGTCACAGGTGGGGGAAAAAAGGTCGCTAATGCGATCTTCCTAGTGGGGAATTCTCAACCTGGCTGACATTGGCACTGACTTCTTTATTTTATTTTATTTTATTTTATTTTATTTTATTTTTGTCCTTGCTCCTTATTTTAAGTGCAGGTGTTGAGGCGGCTTCCGGGGTCTCCCTGAAGCTGATGGGGGTGCTTCTGCTGGGTCATCTGGAGGGGAAATGAGGGCATTTCACATAAGCTGATGAACCTAGCAGAGAACACTTTTTACCCTAGTGAAAGAGGTTCCTGTAATTTAACAGGGCACTTCTTACTAGGCTTTCTGGCTTTTTTTTTTTTTTAAATCATCACTAACCTTTGCTGTGTTTAGTCAGACCTCTACAAAAAAAGTAAACATGGACTGATGTCTGCTCTATCTGGCCTTCTTTTAAGAAACACCCTCAGAAAAAGTAAAATTTCCAAATGTAGGCATATCCATGAAATTCTATCAGTTTTTTTAAAAATAGAATCCCTTATTTTTTTTTTTAATTAGAAAAGTTAGATCTAACTATTGGAGAACATTACAAAATTAGAGCAAAAGACTACAAACTGCAGTTGTCTTCCCACCACTCAAAGATAACTATTTTTTTCTCTGCACTAAGAGCTTTTTTTTTTTATTCTGTAGGATGATACCATACATTTTGTGGAGCCAGCTTATTTTGGCTGTTTAATATAATGTGAATATTTTCATTCTATTAATTACTCTTTTACAACACGATTTAAATACACACATATATAAGCATTTTGCTTTTTTATGTCAAGCGCTTCAATTATACTAGAATACAAAATATCTTTTCTGCATCTTCTTAGTTTCTAAATAAGAGCTGACTTACTCTTGTATGCTATTTTCTTGTTTGAACAAAGAAGTATCCAGTTATGTGTTTTCTTACAAAAGAAAAGTAAACAGTGTGAATGGACACACACACAAGCACACACACATACACAAAACCCTCAACAAACTAACAGTACAGAAACCGTTTTGTTCTCTGCTACAAATAGTTGAAAGAAAATGTAGGAATTTGATTTCTACTAGCTCTGATTGCTGAGTTGGGTGTTTATCTCCCTAAACTCTAAAAGGGTGTGTCTCTGTTTCCCTTTGGAGCAGATTTTACTGTGTAGTGAAAATGCTGTGTACTTGAATTGGTTCCAACCAAATGCACCATCTTTAATGGAAGAAAAAAAATACATGCATGGGAAAGACACACACTTGTTAAACCATGCAAATCCCACCCCCCAACCTTTACCCTCAGACTCTTGGCACAGAACATTTGGATGCACCCAATGTACTTTTTCTGTCTCAGTGATCCCACCTACAAGAGGAAATACACCTAGACTGCCTCATTATTAAAATATTCTAAAAAACCCCCAAGATAGGGAAGTGGGAACTAATAGAGACACCTTTTCCCTGGCCAAGTATTTTGCTGAGCTGATGAATTTTCAATATTCCTTGTAAGGGCACTGAAGGACACATTTCATATGCTCTGGGCCAAACTAGTGCATGGAAATTAAGACTTTAAAAAAAAAAATCAGCATTACCTTTGGGGTCTGGAGGAATACACTCCTAAAACATTTTTTTGGCCTGTGTAAAAATGCAATTTCTAGAATAATCTGATATGCAACCCCTTAAAAAGCATTCTTTTACTTTGTACTTGTGGGGTTTTTTTTTCTATGTGATGATAAACAAGAAAGAAAAATGACAACTTACTTTCATAGCAAACTGGATCCATGTCCTTTCGTCAACTTGATATGAGACACAAAGCATAAACAAACCAAGATAGGCCACTAAGCAGACCTGCAAGGGAGGACAGGGATGAAAGGGTGTTATCAGGGACAGTTGTGCATTCTCATGACATCAATCTCAGCGTCTTTCCCCAGTAACAGCCTTGTTATCGAGGTGCTCATTTCATTTACTTATCTGTCTGTGTTCTTCCTTTCTCGGCTTGAGGAACAGCCTTTTTAAAATAGTAAAATCAATTTCTTTCAATTGACCTGGTATTTATTAAGCCCTTTTGATGCGCCAGGTGCTGTCTGAGGTCCTTTAGAGTACACAATGATCCTCAGCAAGGGTAGAGTCCAGTCGAGGCCGAGATAAGTGCAGGCACTATTCTAAGGCAGGGCTTTATATGGGGAATGCCATTCAGAGAAGTACAAAAAGGGGGAAAAATAACATTGAGTCGGGCAATTTATAAAGACTTCACTAAAGAGGTGGATTTGAAATGGTCCTTGAAAGGGATGATGATAATCACGATAATGATCGTGGACGTTTACTGACTACTGACTTTGTGCTGGTGATCTTCGAAGGGCTTTGTATGGATTTCCTCGTGCAATCATCACAAAACCCGAGGAAGTAGGTGCTTATGATCCTCATATTAGAAATGAGGAAACAGAAGCACAAAGCTAGTAAATAATGAAACCAGCACTCATACGAGGTAGTTGGGTGAGCAGCCCAAGCAATCGCACAGAGCTAGGCTGGCACCAGTTGTGGGGGAAGAGTAGCCAATATATAACTGTAGTTGAAATAACAAAATATAGAGCAGAACGGTCAGTTAAAAATCCGGGGGAGGGCGGGGCGGGGCAGCGCCTGGGTGGCTCAGTTCGTTAAGCAACCGCCTTCAGCTCAGGTCATGATCTGGAGTCCTGGGATAGAGCCCCACATTGGGCTTCCAGCTCCATGAGGAGCCTGCTTCTCCTTCTGACCTTCTCCCCTCTCGTGCTCTCTCCTGTCTCTCTCTCAAATAAATAAATAAAAACTTTTTAAAACATAGTTAAAAAAAAAAAAATCCAGGGATGTAGGATTGATTTAGGGAGTAATGGGACTTCCTTAAAATTCTTTGACCAGACAAATGACATGAATCAAGACACGTTTCAGAAAGATGAGCAGTGGTGTTGGTTGGGTTGGTGGTGAGAATGCTGGGATATCATTTTACTAATCAAAGCAAAATTAATCTGTCAGGTGGGCCAGAGCTGAGATGATGCAGGCAAAGTCAGAGAAAGAGGCAGAAGGAAAGGTATAGTCCAGTAGAATCTGCACATCATGGCTACAGCATGACTGACAGGAGGACAGTGGCCAGGGAGAGAAAGGAAGTGATCCCCCCATGTCTGAGCGCCCACAAAGGGAAGGAGGAGGCTGGGAGAAGGAATGACAACGTTGAGAGAAAAAGATACTCAACTGTTTCGTCAAACTAGATTTTTCTTTTTTTCTTTTTTCCTGCATTAGAGTTTTGTAAATGTGATTCAGAGTTTTCTAATCAAATGTATCTATTCACACTTAATTTTGGAAAGATCAAAATGTTGCTAAATTCTACTTCAGGACAGAAGCCAAAAGCAACAGAATTGTATTTTCTGATAAGCACAAGTTTCCTAGAGACAGCTGGAAGTGTAGCTGTGTCGCCGAGCAAGTCAGTAAATGACTGGTTTGGTGATCATTTCTACCCCTAGGGCTAGCTTTACACCCCAGGGGAGGAGAGCTGTTTATTTACCATGCCAACATAGCATTTGAAGGTAATGCTTCTATCCTATTCTCCCCTGAACATAATCAATAAGTTGCTTGTGCCCTCATAGGTTCCCAAGTTGAGAGTTGTTTGGGTTTCTACTGGGCTGTGAAGCCAAAAGCCAAGCCTCCCTTTAGTACAGGCTTTTCCATCATTAGGACGGCTGATAACTTAACAGTGACATTCCCAGGGGAGAGATGCAGCATGAAATGCATGAGCATGGCCCAGGTTGGAGATAGCTGGGTGGAAAACAGAGTAGGTAGGACCCAGCGAGGCAGCTTTTTGGGCAAAGCACTAGCAGGTGCAGAAGTAATGACCCTGAAGTTACGTGTGCAGCCCACAATATGGTGGACATTCCCAAGTCAGGGATGGATTTCTTTCTCAAAATTTATTTTTTAAAATGATCTGATTGAGGTATAAGTTTGACCAGGCCTGAAGGGGCTTATTGTGTATTTTCACATTAAGAATTTACAGCACTGAAGCAATAGAAAAAAGACCTCCTTTTTTGTTTTGTTTTGTTTATTGGCAACAAACTGGATGGAGGTTTCTCAACCTGCTTCTCTGCAGAGTGTTAAGTCCCTAAACATGTGCCCATTCACTCCTGTTCATGTCTGTCTGCAGGTGCCCAGGGTCCAGCTCTCTCCCATATAACTGTCTTTGGCCCCAGAGGCTGCTGTGAAGTTGGCACTTGCCAAGACTCTCTTCTTTGCCTTCATGAAAGACACATTCCAATCATCAGGCCTAACTGACCCACATGGTAAAATCTGATTCTCTGTCTTCCTTGAACGAAATTTTCCCCTACAGTAGTATCTACTTCTTTGGAGCCCTAATTTAGGCCAGTTTCCAGCAAGAAGGTGCAGAGGAACATATAACCTCATTCCTGGGCGTTTCTCTTAGCCGACCAACAGAACTGTTCTGAGGACATACACTAGCCAGACCCTGGGCACGGCTCTGGGAATTGACAGCTGAGAAGACATAGCCTCAGACTCGAGAGAGCTCTCTGCCAGTGCAGTGGGAAAGAGACGACAATGCAGTTAGACTAAGTACTAGGACCTCATCTGTTGTAAGACCCAGGAGGGGTGATCAATCCAAAGGCAACTTGGGGACACTTCCTGAAGGGAGATGGGTTTTGAAAGCTAGGCAGAAATCAGTTGGGAGAAGGACGTGAGGAAGAGTAGAGGACATACTAGTAGGAACAAAAGCATGGAGAAAGGCAGAGTAAACATTCGAGGGCTCCCATAGCCCCAGTGCAGAAGACGAGAGAAGAAACAGTGAAAGATGTGTTTACAGAGATGGACGGGAGGTGGGTCACAAACGACTTTTGTTTCCATCGAGGACGTTTGGCACCGCGGAATGGCACAACCTGCACTGTGTTTTAGAATGGTCCTTCTGGCTGTGAAGACGGACTGGAAAGGGAAGAGCAGCCGAGAAGCCCTGATGCAGCCATGGAGGAAGGTGACTGCCTGAGCTCAGCTAGCACAGCTAGCAGGGGGGAGAGACTGTTGCTGTGCTGAAGCCACAGGAGGGAAACCAAATCCTTCGGCTCCGAGATGAAGGCTGTAGGGGCAGGAGGGGCCAGGAAGGTGCTTCGCAGCGATGTGACTGGAGCTGCCAGGGCGATGGCGCTGACATTTAGGGACACAAGGGAAAGAGCAGAATGGGAGTGGAAAATGACGCTGCCCCCAGGGATTCCAGGCTCAGCCGCATGGGCCTCGAGCTCAGGAAGGAGGTCTGAGTGGGAGAGGAGCGCTGGTTAATCATCAGTATACACATGAAGTCACTGAAACCATCAGAAATGTGAGACCATCCAGAGAGAGTCAGTGGAAACAGAAAAGAGCCAAGGAAGCAGCCCAGTCAATGAAAACCTTCTGATTCTTTGAGCAGAAATCATCTCATACAGACTTCTTATAATTTTCATGGTACATCAAAACATGTCTAAATATTATGAAACTGATAAGCCTTTTGGAGTTGGGGATTTTGCTTTTAGGCCCTTGTCTAGGGTCTTTGTTATAAAACCTGAATACATTCAACACACTTTCATTTCTTAGCCTTCGGCCAGGGCTCAGGACGCTCCAGCAGGGGGGACCTTCTTTTTCTCACCTACAGATTTACGTGGTAGAGCAATAATTCTTTATCAGACAGTTTTGGGTGTTTAGCACCTTTGGGAAGACTAGTATTTATTGAAACTTAAAACTGAAGGCTTTATGGCCATGGGGAGGAATCCAGACTTCTCACGCCAGACGAAGGGTCTCGTTTCCTGAGCTGGCAGGCCACAGACATCCCAGGGAGACAGGGTGTTCTGACTTCCCAGGCAGGGAGGAGGAGCTCATGTTAATGAGCAGCGAGACCCGCCAGGTCTCTCTGGACAACATTCTTGGATTCTGGGCCAGAGCTTCCATTCGATTCAGTGAGGTGAGGCCCATGGCCCAGGAAAAAAAGCAGTTATATAAAGTTTTCAAGAAGGCTCTTGTTGGACCAGACACCCAGGTCTGGGGTGGACAGGTGGTGTCAGTGAGCACACAGCCAAACGAGAAGGGGGTGGCACTGGGAAAAGGACAGGTGGGCTTTAAGAGCCTGGAAAGATTTAGTTCATGTACAGACGGGTAACACAAGCTTGGGAGGGTTTGTTTTTTTTTTTTTTTAAATGGGAAAAAAGACCACTACTATCATCTTCAATCAACTCTTAGATGCATGTTTCTACAGTTTGTTAGCATCAAAATAAAACCCAAGTCCTACATTCCACCTTCTGTCTAAAGACATTCTTTGTCTGCTCAGAGTGAAGGCTGCATTCTCTCGGGTGAGTTAGAGTTAGACAGGGATGAAATGTTCTCTGAGTGTTAGATCCATTTCTAGATGTAGGAGTCTTGAGTCTTGTCACACATTGTCTTTGTTTCCATCAGTCGGCCCTATTGTTCCTGCTGTGGTGTTCTGAAGGTCGGCATGATGCATCAAAGGTGAATGCCAGACCAACGTCTGGGAGATTCTACCTACGTATTTTTTTTTTCCTTTTCATTCTGGCATAGCTAGAAGATACCAGCCTAAAACACCTTGTGAGAATGTGAATTACTGATATTTACTTCTCTCCATGTTCTACGGATTTGTATTCTGGTCTTGCGACATTCACACAACCTCCAATTTATTTGTTTTCTTCTTTTTGTTGTCGACAGAGCTGCTTGACAGGCTTACCTGGGGAATACGACCTTCCCCTGTCCAATGCCTTTCAAAGTCCCTCTCCTCCTTCCACCCTGGCCCTTTCATTTGTCTACCTGAAACGTGACTCTCCTTCTGTAAGTTAATCAACTTTCACCTTTATGTTCAGTCAGTATAGGAACAAGACGAGCTCTCTTCTCATGTTTGCACAGAGAACTGATCAATGAGAGACATAGCAGAACTGTTAAGTATTTCTCTGGATGTTTCTTAAGAGACTGTGGATTTTCATCTGTTTAATAGGATTTAAGGCAGAATGTTAGAAATATTTTCAACAAATGATAAAGACAGCACTCTGTTGACTGAACGCAATCTCACTCTGGAAAATTGTTGATTAACACACAGTATATCAGAGATTTAAATAATCCATAAAAGAATATTTCATGAGGATCTACTAAGGAATGTTTATTGAATCAAGATTTCAGAAGGATGGGAGAGGCTATTTTGGCATAACTTCAGCATTTTTATCAGATTCTCATTGCCAAGCCAGTGTGTCAGAAATACTTGGTATTGGACTTGGTAAAAACTGGCATCCCCAGACTTTCTGATCCAATTGGTCTGGGGTGGAGACCAAAAATTTGCATTTTTAACAAATTACTGGGCAACAACAACTTTGAGAACCACTAGCTTAAGCTAAAAACACAGTCTTCTACATGCCAACACCTGATATGGGGTTTATCTGAAAGACTGGGATCTGGAGTGATACGCTGACAAGTGGAGTTTCCTACAAAACACTTGTTTATTATAAGTAATAATGAGATACAATAACAATAGTTTCCTCATAAAGAAATTTAGTCTTTCCTACTGCAGGAACCCTTAAAACTAGAGGGAAAAAAAATCCTTCACTGCTATCAACGTGAAGTCACTGAGCACGGAGTTGGGAAGAGATGTGCACAGCCCGCTGTCACAAGCCCTGGAGCACACCCCTGCACCTCGACCCCACTCTGCCTCCTTTGAGTCTTCTCTTACAGCAGCATCTGGTAACCAAGTGGGATTAGTCTGCAACTAAAGAGGAAAGCTCGGCGCATTACGATGTCCTAGTTCTTTGGAATCCCGGAAACCAGACTGCGGCATCAAATATAAAGATGCAAGGAAGAGACCTGGAGAGAAAGCCCAATAGTCATCTCCCAGTTTGCAGGAATGGAGTAAGAACCGGTACGATGTCACCTTTCAGATCTTGCTCTTAACTTTCACCCTCATCTTGGCATTACTTCCCACTGCGTTTAGCTCAACAACCTTTACTGAGGTAGCTACTGGGACTAGAAAGAAGAGTAAGATACCCTCTTTGCTCTTTGGAAATGCATAGTTTAATCCCTGCTTTGCTGAAGGACTGAGGCACAGGAAAATTAATTGCCGTGGGTAATGCCGTTGGATCCGTCTGGGCTGAGAGGGAAAATGAACAGTCAGTAGCACAAACCCCTCCTTACTGTTCACTCATCAGAACCCCTCATCCCTCCTAAACGTAAGGGGCAGTGAATCAACTGTGGGTTTTTTTCCCTCCTGTGTATTATTTTTTTAAAGACAATAAAGTTTTTTGGTGTTAAATGGGACTTAAATTTGCTAGAGTTATGAGGTTATCATCATTATTATTATTGGTTATTATTTTAAATTACATTTTTGGGTAAAAGCAAGATAAAAGGACTCAAAAATACTCTTAATCAGATGAGGAAAGAAAGGTGAAAATAACTCTCAAAAGCATGAAACATTAATTAACAGTTCATTCAACAAGTGGTAACTGTTCTTTAGTTGTGTTAAAATCAAGTAGGAAACTATAATTAAGTGCTGCACAGGGGGGAACCTGTGGGCTACAGTTGATGCTTGACTCTATTATTTTTCTAGCTAATGATCTTGGACAAAGTTATTTACTCTTCTTAGCCTCAGTTTCCTTAACTATAAAATAAAGACAATAATGCCTTCTTTTGGTGGTTTATTCAAAGAGCAATGCTAATGTAAATAAGGTGCCTACAATCATGCATAAGAAATAGCTGGAGAATAATTGGTAGTAATTATTAACATTTTTGCAAGTCACATACATGTTTATTAGAGTAGGCCAAACTTTGAGCATACTGAGGGGCTCACAGATGTATTACCAAGTTAACCATGTTTAAAATTGATAACACAGGGACGCCTGGGTGGCTTAGTCAGTTAAGTGGCTGCCTTCAGCTCAGATCATGATCCCAGCGTCCTGGGATCAAGTCCCCACATCGGGCTCCTTGCTCGGCGGGGAGCCTGCTTCTCCCTCTGCCTCTGTCTGCCACTCTGCCTGCCTGTGCTCTCTCTCTCTCTCTCTGACAAATAAATATAATCTTAAAAAAAATTGATAATATGTGTACTGTCTCGGTGACAAATAGCACGCAGTCTACTTTGTATTAGCAGATACCGGCAGATATTTGCCATGATCTTTATATTTACATAAGAAAAACGAATTATCAAGTCTAGGTGTTTAGACATTTTAAGGCCAATTTTCAGGACTTTTATGTGCCAGGCATTAAAATTAAGCACTCTAGGTAAATTATCCCATTGGGTCTTCATGAAAACCTATCAAGTAGCCACTATTATTAGCCCCATTTCATAGATGAGGCAACTCAGCCTCAGAAAGCTTTTATGCTCAAGGTCACAGAGCAAATACAGAGATTAGAGCGGCACCAAGAGTCCAGGAGCGTGGTTCTTAACCATCACACAGCCTAGCCACCTCCAAGGCAGAATCTGGACTTCACTGTGAGTGAAATGGAAGCTGCAGAGATCTGGAGAACATTCCCGCCTCTGCTCCTCTCCTGTGCTGAAAGGTGCCCAGCACCATTCCTGAGGCATGGTGTGCACAACAGTCTTTGAGAGGCAAATGACTGTCCAGGCTGGGGGAAGGCGATGTCAGCCTCTTCATGTGCAACAGAGAGAAAATAATACTTTATCATTTGTGTTCAGGATCATAAATAATGTACCTGCAATTGGAGTAAGTTTTATTTTTTTTCCCCATCTCATAGGACCTCAAACTGTACCAGTATAACTCTCTTAAATTTGAGCTGAAATGAATAATACATGTAAATGTAGCCCTCTATCATATCTCAGAAATAAGCTCATTCTGTTCATTTAACAAGTATTCATTTGTACCTACCACTCACCAGGTACTCTGTGAGGGTCTGGAGATACCTCAGTAAAGAGAAGAGACAAAAAGCACTCCCCGATGCTCCAAAGTGGACAGGCAGACCACAGACGAATTAACTGGGAGACCCAGATCTATGTCATTTGTTAAGAAGGGCCATGGAGAACATAGGACTTCACATCATTGCTTCTTTTTCCGACAAACATGAGTGAAATACAGACAATAAATCCTCAAGGTGATATTTTCCCCCCTCAAACACTGAACTGGTAATGCCCAGCAACCCCTTTAAAAAGATGGTGGACTCACAGTTGTTTCTTACGAGAGCCTTGCTGTTTCTGTTATTTCAACAACATGGAGGCACTATAAGTTATCTGAGACCTAACAGGCTCCATAAAAGATAACACACATGTGTCCCAGATAAGGGTCAACAGAGGGTAACTAAATAAAGTTTTACAGCAAAATGGGCTGCATGCCTAAAGACAGAGATGGAGATAATATATCTTAGCTATGGATCTGACAGATTAGGGTTCAAAACCCACCTCCGCCACATTCTAGCTTTTTGTCTTGGACATGTTAACTTCTTCAAGCCTCAGTTCCATCATCTGTGAGAGGACCAACAATGCCTACTTCAAAAATGGCTATAAGGACTATAGGAGACAGAATATATAAAGGATGTCACAGAGTACCCAGCACATATGTCAAATGAATAAATGAATCCATTCATTTAATGACTTGGGCTACTTTTGCTTTCATAGCAAGGGCTCACTTCTCAAAAATCTTCCCAGTATTGCTGACATAAATAGTTTGCAAACACCTAAGAGTTATACAATTCTTTCTTTGCTTCTTTTTGTTTCTGCTTCAAACTATTTATTCTCTACTACCCAGGAAATGCCAAACTTGGTAACTATGCAAGTTGTATATGTTTCTCCGATGACACTATTATGGTTTTACAAGGACAAGTATTTAATTTCTGAAAAAAAAAAATGCCATTCAGCTACAAATATTTTCTGTCCAGAGCAGATAGATCAAAGATTAATATTACTTCTTAAAAATGCATAATTGTTTTAGCCAAACATAGTGCACAGGTATTAATGGGAAATTCCAAAAGCAATAGGCATATAACTTTTTAAGAGTCAAAATCAACTGAAGAGCTTATGACAGAATTGAACATCGAGATGCAAGATAAAACTGTAACTATCTGTTTCTAAATGCTAAAAATATTAATGCACAGGCATTAAAGCCCAGATCACTAATAACAAATTCGAAAAAAAAAAAAAAGGAAACATTTTTCTTGGTTTCTATTAAACCCAAAGCAAAGTAGTAGCTTCTTTTCCACTATAAACAAAACTATAGCAACTAAACAACTTTTATGTCTAGCAACTTTTGCTAAAGAGAGTTTTATTTGGCTTATCACATTATCAGGAAGAGATTCAGAGTCTTTTCTTTTTTTTTTTTTTAAAGATTTTATTTATTTATTTGACACAGAGAGAGACAGAGAGAGGGAGCAAAAACAGGGGGAGTGGGAGAGGGAGAAGCAGACTTCCCACCAATCAGGGAGCCAAAGTGGGGCTCGATCCCAGGACCCTGGGATCATGACCTGAACCATAGGCCGATGCTTATCGCCTGAGCCACCCAGGCACCCTGATTCATAGCCTTTTCATTTGCCTTAGGAATCTACAACCCCAGAGCTTCACTGTTTTACTCTTCTTACTTTTGTTTTTTCCTTAGAGTAAAAATTGCCAATGGACAGTATTAGTGCAGAAAAATTCTCTTCATTCAAGAATATGACTTGGCCTGGGAGGAGTTGGGGTTAGAGCACATTTCCTCATCTATACATTTTTCCAGCCTCCTATGGGGGCTGGGAGGACAATTTATAATATTTGCTTTGCAAAGACAAGCCAAGAGATTATTTTTAAAAGAAGCTGGTAGAGATTGAGATCAAAATCTCTCCAAGAAAAGGCAATTCTGAATAAGCAATTCTATCACAGAAAATGATTTCTTTTCAGAGTCTAAAGAGAAATGACACTTGCTCGGTCACACCTGAGTTTATACCATCTATAATATCCTCTCAGTCTTTTTCTCCCTTTCATTATTATGATTATCCTTTTGACTGAGGAGTTGATCCCTGAGAGGTCCATGTCTGAATTACTGTAAATGTATGGACTTTCCAAATGTGGTATGCAAAATAATTTAAAGTGATAATGAATTAAGTTGAAACACAAAGAAGGTCTATCACCTAGAACTTGGCTCAATCCAGATTTCTTTGGAAAATACATTGTAAACACAAGATTTCTAAGAAGTAATGAGGCAATTCTAAGGACATTATTGCTCATGTAATCATCAACAATGAGATAGAGTCACCTGTTCTGTTGGGATGAAAGCTCTGATTGGTTGGTAAAGAGGTAGGGAGTAATGAGGCACCTCGCTGGCTCAGTCAGTTGTGCCTCACACTTGATTTCTCCTCCAGGTCATGATCTCAGCGTCTTGGGGTCCTAGGGTCAAGCCCCGCCTGGAGCCCACCAGGGTCTGCATTCAGTGGGGTGTCTGCTGGAGATTCTCTCTCTCCCTCTGCCCCATCCCCCTGTGTGCTCTCTCTCTCTCATAAATAAATAAATATTTAAAGAAGAAGGAGGAGGGGGAGGCGGGGAAAGGCTGGAGGAGGGAATATTAAGGAGCACTTACATACCAGGCTGAAAGCTTTTCCCATGGTAGGTTATGTCCTTTCTAATTCAAAGTGTTGGCTTTTATCATGATTTCAAACCATCTGATAACCAGAAGTATATATATATTTACACATATTATATACCTTTGCATGCCTTTGTCTTACATACACTTCTAATTTTAATTTTCTCAGCCAGTGTTGCATTGTAATTTCATCACTGTGTGGTTCAGCCAGCTCTGTTGTACCAGCACAGAAAGAGTGGGAAGGAAATGTGCTTGTCAAGTGACTGCCTTATTTCTCAGCACACATTGTGCTTTGCAGATGTTCACTTGTACCTCATTTTTGTTTTAAAAGATAATAGAAAGCTACCCTGATGGAACTGTTGAAAAGGAGTTGGAATTTGTGACCAGCAGCTGGATGAGGGAACCTGAATCCCCCAAATCCTATGGATATAGTGTGCTTTTCTTGATGTCTCTGCCAAAGCGAGGCTGGAAAGCTAGGGAGATCTCTGCGAGATGTGCCAGCACGAAGTTGCTGCGATTTGTAAGTTCCAAAAACCTTGCCTTAAGATTACTGCAAATAGCTCATTTGAAACCAATGAATCTCACAACTGAGCATTGTATCAACTCAGAAAACAGAAGAAAAATCCAACAACTATCCTAATGCATGACTTATCATGGAAACATTCAAGTAGAATCCTTTTGGTTTGGGTCTTATTTTAATATTATAACAGATCTGTGTGTCTATATTAAGATTCATATTTGATAGTAACTACTGGGAATTTTTGCCATTACATCCTCAAAAAAACTGAAAGAACACAAGTAATAGAACTGTGAAGCAATAAAGTTGGTTGTGGATGAAAATTGAGCTTAGGACATGAATTGTGTCTTTTACCTAAAACATCCTTTTACTTTTTTATCCTCCTGGTATAGTACTCCCCTTCAGCTGTTTTGAATCCAGCATTATTCATTCTTCAAACCCTGCTCAAGAATCTCCTTTACCCAGAAAGGGTACCTTTTGTGCATTACCCACTTTGCATATATTAAGCTCATTTATTCCTTGAAACAATGCCATAAGCAAAAAATATTACTCCATCTTATAGAAAATTGTGACTCAGAGAGGTAAAGAAACCTGCAAGTTGATCCAAAGAAGATTTTTTAAAACATCAAGAGGTTTTATTTCTGTATAACAGTAAGGACTAACTGTTATGAAACCCTTCTTGCTATAAAATACTTTAAAATGCTCTGAGCTTCTATTGGCTAAGAGATGGAGCTAAGATCATGGCATAAAGCTAGGCCCCGCAAATGGCTACACCCTTATACGGATGAACAATAATGAACTCACTAGTGCTGGAAGTCATCAAGACAAGTGTTCTGTCTTAGTTGATGGGGGTGGGTGGAGGTGGTTTTGAGAAAGTAGTCCTAAAAAAAACACCAAAAAAACAAACAAACAAAAAACCTTGATTTTTTTCAACAAAAAATTGTGAAGAGGAGAGAAAGAGGAAGAGAAGGGGGCACAAGGGAGGGAGGGAGAGAAAGAGTGGGAGACAGAGTGTGCTTTGATAGAAAGGAGAGAGAAACGGTAAATCTTTGAGTAAAGGAAACATAAGAAATATATGAACTCAAGTAAGATCTTATCGGGATCTGATTCTGACAAACTGTGAAGAAATACCCATGAGTTATTCCAGGATATTTGAACACTGATTTGATCCTATTAAGAAATTGTTAACTTGTTAGGGATGATTAGTATTTTGATTATTTTTTAGTATGTGCACACACATACACACACGCTCTCCAAGAATTAAAACTTGTGAATTTCACATAATGGAACTAAAGAATAGAGCCTATTTTAAAAAGTACATTTGAAATTATTGAAGCCATGAAAGAAGAAATAGAAAATATGAATAAAAACAGGCACTTTAAAAAACAGGGATATTTTAAAAAAGAAAACATCAGTAAACAGAACTTCTAGAAAGAAAAAAAAAACCACCGGAATGAAAAACTCTATGCAATAGGAAGGTTCAACTCAACTGAAAACGGGAACAATGAACTAGAAGATAGAACTGAGGAAATAATTCAAAATAATGATATGACACAGTGGAGAGGGTGAGAAACAGGGAAGATGAAATAAGGAGGTCCATACCTTTTACAGTAGCTTCAGAAGTGGAGAGACTGAAGAAAGAGATAGTATTTGAAAAAACTAAAATAAAAAATAAATTGTTTCAAATATTTAAAATGTTCTGAATTTTTTTCAGAATTGGTAAAAACACAACAATCTTAGGTTCAGGAACTATAACAAGTCCCCAGTAGGAAAAGTAGAAAGCAAATCTACATTTGGACACCTTGTAGCTAAACTGTAGAGCATCAGGTAAATGAAGAGAGAGTCTTTGGTCATGTATATAAAGTATAAATTAAATGAAAATGCCAAAAGTACTTTCCTTAAGACCTCAAAAGCCAGTTCTAAAATATAGACAAAAGAGAACATGGCTAAGTCTTACCAAGGCAATTTGGAAAAAGAACAAGATGGAAATGGGGAAGGGTGGAGGCGAGCTGCTATGCTGCCGTCTTCATCACAAGGAGCATATGGCTGCTGTTCATTGAAACACTGTGGTACCAGCACAGTGAAGGACAAATAAAATGATGAAACTAACGAGATTCACAGATACAATCCTCAAATCCAATATGGAAAGCTGATAGATGATAAATGGAAGTAGCAGTTAAGTATAGAAAGGACCAATTATTCATTACATAGTACTAAAACAATAATTTATGTGAGAAAAATGAGACATGACTTCACCTCATATACAAAAAGTTAGAATACATAGATTAAAGGTAAAAATACAAAAGCAAACCTTCAGCATTTTGGGACCACAATCCAGAAAAGTATGTTTATGACTTGGAGTAGCAAGAGATTTCTTTAAAATCTGTCAAAGCACCCACCATAAAAAAGATTGTTAAATATAAATATGTTAAAATTAAATCTTGTTTGCAACAGAGGCACCATGAGTTAGGATGAAAGGCATGGTACTAACTATTTGATCACAAAGGTTAAATAACAAAGATAAGAAATCCTATAAATCAATGAGTAAGAGACAAACAACTCATAGAAAATATCTGTGGAATAAATAAATGTTAGAAAACAAATAAAATGGCCGGTAAACATTAAAACATGTTCAACTCCTCTAGTGATCAGAAAAACATAAAACATGATAAACAAGATGGGCAAAAATGTAAATTGCCTGATAGTAACTAATGCTGACAAGTTGTAGATTGGTGGAAATTCTAATTTGCTGCTGGTGGGAGTAAAAAATCATGTAACTGTGGCTTTGTGGGCCTGACTTGGCAACAGCTAGCAAGTTGAAGATGCCTATATCTTATGATCCAATAATTTCAATTTCTAGGAATGTGCCGTAAAGTACCTTTGAAATACGTGCATGGGGAGCCATAAGAAATAATGTCCATTGCAACACTTTGTAATTGCAAACGAAAAAAAAAATCACTTTTGAAAACAACTTAAGTTTTCATCTACAGGAGAATAAATAAATTGTTATGTATTTCTATAAGGAAATACAGTATAACAAAAGTGAATGAATGATATCCATGTACTCTTATAAATGAATCCCAAAAACAATGTTGAGCAAAAATGATGTTATGCTGCCATTTATATAAAATTTGAAATATAAAACACAAGTAATTATTGTTTATGGTTATATACATATAAGAAAGTATAAAAACATGCATAGATGTGATAAGTGCCAGATTCAGGGGAGTGAGTAACAGAAGGAGGGTGGGGTAGGTGAAGAGGACTAAGAAAGAAACAAGTATTGTAATATTTTCTTTCTTAAAAAAAATAAAACACTTATGACAAAATATTAAAATGACAAACCTGGGTATAAGTAGGTGGTTGTCTTCTTATTCTCTATATGCTATTATATACTTGAAAGTTTTATAATTTAAAAATAATCATAGAATTGCCTAGGGCTGCTTGTACTTATTCAAGCCCACACAAAAATGACAATAAGGAGCAAAACCAAAGATTTTTGGAAATGGCTACAAATTGATAGAGCTAGAATTCTACCCACATTTGTTTCATCCCAAAGCTGATGCCTGTCCTGTAATTTCAGAACCCCCTCACCTTGCCTTTTCCAATCCTCCCTGAATGGGGTTAATCACAGACTCCATTGTGCTATCTTCTTCAGGGCACAATCTTAGTACCTGGTTTTTTAAACTGCATGGTAGTTGGTTGTCTGTGTGTCCTCTCCCAGACACTGAGCTCCGGGGCCCACTGTACCTAGCATATGGAAAGACCAATGGAGACAGGAAAAGATGTGGAAACTCTACGGGCACCTGGGTGGCTCAGTTGGTTAGGCATCCAACTTGTAGTTTTAGCTCAGGTCATGATCTTGGGGCTGGTGAGATGGAGGCCCTAGGTCTGCTCAATGCTCAGTGGGGAGTCTGCTTCAGATTCTCTCTCTCCCTCTGCCCCTCCCCACTGCCTCTCTCAAAGCAAATTTTTAAAAAATCTTAAGTATTCTTTCTCATATAGGTTTCTGTTTCTGTTCTTAACCAAGCACCTCGCTCACTCTCATGCTGATTAATCAGAAACTAATTGCCAATAAATTCAATAAATACCTACATTTGAAAAATTATCTATTTTCAAAGAAGGTAAAAGAAACAAAAATTGTGTTCTAGCATTTCCCATAAGTCAACAGTAGGGATAGAATTGCTACATATTTGTGGGGAAAATAAACAACCTATACTTCATTTGTTTAACCTTGGGATTTTTCAAGTCCTCAGAAGGGAAAGGAATCCTGTAAATGTGGATTTTTGCTTTGTCCTGTAGTATAGTTATAGACTGGATCTTATTACTCAGGCATAATTAAGCAGGTTCTCAAATTAGGCCCCACTTTATAATGATTGCAGAATAATTCTGCATGAATAACCTGGATTCATGTATCTGAACTAGTACAATAAATAAACATTTGTGAAATAGTACAGCACATAGAAATTATATGGTAAATCAATATAAATTCAATTATATAACACAGGAACGAGAGCGTGAACGAGAGAACCATCCTGTTCAACCTTTGAAAAATATTATCAAGTGGCTTTTCTAATTGAGAGCACTTTTTAAAAAAAAATAACAGGCTATAATGTAACATTAAGTAATACATAGTAATATTACTTCTCCTTTGAGAAGTGTTTTGTCCTTTTCAAAATGAAGAGGTCAGTGTCCCCAAGCAGCCTGCAGCCTCTCTAGCATTTCTCCTGTTCCCTTCCATGGCAACATGGGTTAGCAAGACACTGAGCTTTTTGTGATGTGTGTGAGGACAGGGAGAAGGGGAGAGAGGCCTCAGGCAGGTCTCGAGGTGGAAAAATTTGTGACGCACTAGAGTCAGTCACTGAATGCAAATAATTTATCAAGGCTTCTATAACACAATAGTTACGGTCCCCCTGGGTTCATTTTTAAAAATTCTATTTGGTCTCAGAGCCCTTAACTCAGATCGAAACGCTTTAACAGGCGTCCCAAACTACTTGTTCACGAGAAGATTATGAGACGAAGCCACCCTGTGTGGGTTTGCTCCTTCTCGGAATCTGACGAGTGGACTGCATGCGAGAAACGTGTCACCCTCCTGAACATGTAACATGTGAACTGAAACGGCTGCCCGCTCCACACGGTCCTGGAGGGATTACTTTGCACTGATTATACTGTCTTCACCTCACAGAGACCTGGTTTGCTCGCTCAGGGCCTTGGACTCCCGCCTTTCCCCGAGGTAGGGATGGTGGTCCACCATGCTCCCTAAGGGAGCAGCGCACTCCGCCCTCCAGCAGAAATGACAAGCCCTGAAATGCTATTTCCCTTATCTCAGAAAAGGCCTCCTTCCTTCCTAGCGTTCCCTGCACAGCTAAAGTGAGATAAGAATCAGCCTGAGCCTAATGGCCTGATACTTGCCCCACACCTGATCCTTTAGAAGGAAGCCGCCAACTAAGTGTTACTTTGTTTCCCTAGTCACAAAGCCAAAAATTCTCCCCCTAGTCAGGGTCTAGTTAACACATTAGCAAGTCCCCCTCTTTTCTTGTCACCTATCATTATCTTCCACACAGGAGAGGACCTCTTTGGTAATAACCTATCTTAAAGGGTTTTTTAATGGCTCATTACAATGAAAGCTGAATCAAACACTTTCAAAACAACAGCTGAGTGGGATGCCAAGCAAACAACGTCCTAGATGTTTTTGCGGCCTCTCCCAGTCAGGGTGGAGCATCACTCCTTTCTGCAAGGACAGAAGCAGGCTCCAACAGAGCTTCTTCAGCAGTACCTGAGAATGGGGTCTGTGAGCAAACCCTTTGCTTTCCGGTGTCCACTCACGGACTGGCCTTTTGCAGACACCCAGGAAACACAGCAACACTGAAACACACTCCGGGCTGTCAGGCAGGGGCCATCTCTAGAGTGCCCACTTTAACCATGCTCAAAGATCAGCCCGGAGACACTGCGGGGTGTCCTGGGAACAAGGGCCATGCCCTGCACGCCCTCCTCATTCCAGGCCTCAGACTGGATCAGCGGTTCTAGTCTCCTCTCATCTTTCTCTCTGGGATGGTCTGGGCTGTGCAGCACTTGATAAAGGAAAGCAGAGCTCCATTTGGGATGTCTAAGCTGGACAAACATGATCCTATGGGAAGGCGTGCAGAAGGGGGGGATCCACCAAGGAGACACGGGCTCCCAGGCTGTTACATCATGAGACCCAGGTAGGAATACCTCCAGAGTTTTATTCTCACCCATTCCATAGAACAACAGTGGGTCATCTGGTCACTTTCAGAACCGTCATCAAAAATGAGAACAACAGCTGCACGGTATAAAGACCCAAGAGGTGACTTCCCTTGAGTTCTAGAAACACCAAGCATGAGTTCATTGCCCGTCAGAGGCCAGTGGCCACCACACAGCTGACCACCTTCATTTCCTTGCCTCAGAAGCCAAGGTATCATTTAGCTAGATGCTGACAGAAAGTCACTCCCAGAACAGAAAAGAAAGGCAGAGATTTACTGAACAGTGGTTCCTAAGCCTTAAAGAGCTAAGATAGCAAAGAAATGCCCAAGCTAGCCAAAGAACTGTAGTCACTAGCTGAATCTACTACACTTTATTTTTACAGAAGTCTGACAGAAGCAGCACTCTGTAAATGCAGCAAAAACCACCTCCTCCATACTTCTCACTACTGACATGAGCCCAGAGCCCCACCACCCAGCTGCACCATGGTGTATCAGTTCACTCGTTACAAACATTCAGACGGGGGCACGCAGGGTGGCTCAGTGGGTCAAAGGCATCTGCCTTTGGCCCAGATCATGATCTCAGGGTCCTGGGATGGAGTCCCGTATCGGGCTCCCTGCTCAGTGGAGAGTCTGCTTCTTCTTCTCCCTCTGTCCCCCCTCCCCCTCCACTCATGCTCTGTCTTTTGCTTTCTCTCTCCCTCAAATAAATAAATAAACAAATAAATAATATCTTTAAAAAAAGAAAGAAAGAACGAAAGAAAAGAAACATGCAGACTTCCAACTGTTCCAGGAACAATGGAAGCCGCAGGGACTTCAGAAATAAACTGGGAAAGGAGATTAAGAGGTGGTTGTACCAACTTACATCCTTCACTGAAAGGGCTATGGACAGAGCTGTGTCCTCCCTGAATTCCTAGGTGTAAGCTCTAACCCCTAAAGTGACTAAATTTGGAGACAGGGCTTCTTGGAAGGAATTAAGGTTAAGTGAGGTCAGAAGAGTGAGGTCCTAATCTGACAGGACTGGTGGTCTTACAAGGGGAAGAGAGACCCTGCTCTGTCTCCAAGCAAGGCACAGAAGGAAGCCCATGGCAGCACAGAGTAAGAGGGCAGCTGTCTGCAAGCCAGGAAGAGACACCGGAACAGAACTTGCTAGAGCAGACTAAGACTGAAAAGAAAATGCATTTTCGTTATTGTCATACACGTAGGTGTACACAGAGGAATTTTAAAATGAACCAGGGGGATCACTGAGCTGCCTCACTCAGGCATCTGACAGAGTAACTACTCCTGCCAAGTTTTCTCTCAGTACACTGAGATGTGAGGCGGCATCCTAAGAATCTCAGAGGATAAGCCTCTAAAATAGGCTTTTACACGGTTTATGCTATAAACACTGTCACCAACATCCACTTTTCAAAAACAAAATTCACCTTCGGCTTGAGAACTCGTTGTCATAAACCTGGACCTGGATATTCATAGCAAGAAACAACCAGAGTTAAACTATGACATCATGAGGTCCCATCCAGCTCTAGACTGATGAGCCCTTTCTGATCAGCATTTCTCTAGTTTGCAGTGAAATGATATCTAATTAAAGTTTAATGACGAGATTCCCTTCCTGTCCTACAGCAACACAGAAATACGCATACTGAGCCCCTCACAGGGCCTCATGTGGATCCTTTCACGTTGATGCTAACTCTTTGGGGGTGGGGAGAGGGTAGAGAACACCGGCAATGGGCCCAGGTTAAAGAATGCCCTTAATACAAATGTCACAGACAAGGCTAAAGGCAAGAAAAGGACTACAAAACAGCCATATCGTCAGAACAAATTCAAAGTGGGTATCATATTGGCAAACTATGAAACTCTCACACTAAATTAGGAAATCTATGCCATTGCTTCCTTTGTAGAAGAAGACATTGGCATTCAGCCTCGTCAATCCTAGTTTGCCCTAATTTATTCTACTTAGACATATGCGAAATAAGTCAAATGACGTCTTTTTCCTCTTTTTTAACCTGTAGTCATTTTAGAAGAGGAAATAAAACATCTCAGGAATGCTACATTAGTGTATCCTGGATATTTCTGGAACCCCAGAGCCCAAAATGGAGTGATAACATATTCCTTATTATTCCCTAGTATTTCTTTAAAATGTTATCAATAAACTTAAATCTGTTTGTATCACAAAACACAACTATATGTCATTCCTCAAACCATAGTTTCAAAAATGGGTTTTCTCAGGGTGCCTGGGTGGTTCAGTCAGTTAAGTGTCTGCCTTCAGCTCAGGTCATGACCCCAGGGTCCTGGGATCCAGCCCCACATTGAGCCCCACAAGCAGGGAAGCTTCTTCTCCCTCTCCCATTGCCCACCACACACCCCTGCTTGCACGTACGTGCGTGCTCTCTCTGTCAAATAAATAAATAAAATCTTTTTTAAAAATGGGTTTTCCTAAGTTCAACCAGAAGCAAAGATAGTGGGAAGTATGGAATAATGGGATTCTGCTCAAAGCTGATCAGGCACCCATCATGTGTCTGGGGATACACAGGAATCCCTTGGACATGCACTGTACCTAAAGAGAATAAATAGCTTTCTGTTTCATTTGATTACCCCCAAATTCTACGCACTAGTATTGCTACCATAAAAAAATAAAACCAAATGATGATTGCTATCTCAAAAGTTTCCAGAGATTAACTTTCTGCGTTGAATATATTCCCATGACAGAACTAAAAAATATTAGGACCCACCATGTTTCCTCCTTATTTTAAAAAGAGAAAGAAGATCCAGGGATAATTTCCACATTAAACAAGCCCTTCCTTGGCCCTTAGCATGTGTGGCTTAGTATCAGACTAGCAGCAGAGGTGAAAATACATTTCTCCTAATGAGTCTGTCCAATCTTAAGCTTTCTTATTCTTTATTCTAATATTCTTTCAGGAAACAGATCACCAAATTTTCAAATAATCCCCTTTATTTTCATACACTGATTATAATTATTCTCTTTTGCCAAATTGATTCAGTTATATTACATTTTTACACTTACTAGGAGGAATTCATGTACCAAAAGATAATTTTCTTACCATTATTTATTTTATATACTCAGGGGAGACTGAGTTAGGCCATATAATTACCACTCCTCAGTTTCTAAAAACTTGTGACAGTTGCTATAATAAAAATTATTTCCCAGTAGTACCAGAGATATAATATTAGATTTTGGAAGCATATCAAAATCCCAGTATGAAAAATAATGTGTTACTATGTAATGTATTCCTAAAAACATAATTTGAAGTTAACTTTCTCAAATATCAACACATCTATATAGAAAACTGACACTACTTTTAGCTTCTTGACTTTTTTAGGGTCTATCCAAAGTCAAAATACCAAACCTTCCTCACTTCCAGTTTCTCCTATAACCATGATCAAATCTTGTACCCAAATCATCATGTCTTACTTAGTTTTTCTACTTATAAATTATGGATGATAATATCTGTTCCTTACTTGCTACATGTCATATATCTCCTTGTGCATTTCAGGATATAGTCTGTTTTAAAATAAATAACCACCCAATTTTCCCTTCCATTAAGCCAAGGTTAAAAATAGATTTTAAAATCTGAATACACCTGCATTTTGAATTCCTTAGAGTAAGTTAACATACGAAAACTGTTATTGAAATTCTTGACAGGACTCTTAATCATTACAGATTCATACGATGAATTTTATGAATGACATTAAGGAAAGGAAATATTCTTCCCTTCCTTTGAAGCCCTTTCCTTAAACTTTCTAATGTGATTAATGAGGTGTACATCTCAGGGTTTTCATTCTTGCCGAGTGCTATATGGGAGCAATGGAGAAACTTATGAGGAAAGCTGAAAACCACAATAAGGCAAATTCCTGCTTTCCATGGGAATATTCCCTACAAGGGCCAAGAGACTAGCAAATACTATGCATCCCCATCAGGGATGAGAGGCAAGAGTTTGCTCTGAAATTGACTTCAGAGTAGAGATGCCAAAGCAAATAAATCACTGTAAGTGAAATACTTTGAAAGGTAATGGGTTTTAAAAATATTTGTGCAGGTTAAATTTTTTAATTGGAGTATTCATTACTGTCAGATGTGATGAGGGCACATGCCCATCAGGATCTCTAGAGATCTCCTTCTCCTGGTATATGACTCATTATTTTTAGACCAATCCCTAGAACAGCAGACACCCCCAACAAATGTTGTTGCATGAAGAAAAATAAGCCAAAGTTCAAACATGTTACACTTCACCTAAACCAAAACTGTGTTCTATCGAGCAAGAATTAAGTAAAGGCCTCAAAGTTCTTAGATTCCTTCAGTCCATACACATTTTTCATCATTAAGAATTATGATGAGCAAACTTATTAGCCTATTTGACCCAACTACTCAAACCATGAATAGAATAAAATGCAAAACAGACTTTTATTTCCTAGGCTGCCCTGCCCTGAGCCAAGTTTCATCCTCAAAGACTCTGTTTCACTTTGTATTGCCATTGTGGTGTGACCTACAACGCTCAAACCATTTATAAAGAATTTTGAGAGAAGAATGGCACTTTTACAGGTTATGAAGTCTCTACAGTGGTTCCATTCCATTCTGTGGAAAAGATTCCACAGAATCTTTTGTAACTGAAGTAAAAAGCCTTCAGTCATCTCTCTGATGGAGGATGAGGGAAATCACATCTATGGATAGACAGGAAATAACCTCTTTGTTTTCCTAAAATTCCACTGGACATAAATCTCTGATCATAGATGATCAAGGACTTCTCCAGTTTGTAACCAGAAGTTCACTGAATAGTCATCAAGTCACCCAGACGTTGGTCAGTAAGTCACCTAAGTGGCTTCATCCACCTACCCAGATTCTATGATGAGAATGATGATTCCCAAATCCCAAAGTAATGGGACAGTAACCTTTGTAAAGTGAAGGAAGTACCATATGTTAAGAGGCAACCAGCACAAAAAGAAAGAGAAGAGTGAAGCATTAAACATGTTGATGGACTGGGGGCACAGTCTGGGGACCCCTGCTTATTCAAATTCAGATCTAAGTGGATTTTTACTTTGTCCCAGCCCCTGGGACTGACCTGTACTGCTTTGATCTAGCAGATCTAAACAGGGCAAACGTTTCAGTATTCCCTAGAGGATATCCCAGCCCACAGTCACTCCATATCCCTGAGGGAAATGACCCTGAGGAGGTCCCTTTCCTTCAAGTTCATTGTTGTAAGTCTCCAGAGAGGTCCAGAAAGTACTGGACTAATCAAATACCGTTAAGATTGCTAAGAGTAATTTGGCTATGAACACAGAAAGTTGAGACCGCCGAACTGGTATCACCTTCAGAGTTCAACTGGTCTAGGACATGTGAGTCTGAAATAACTATTCCGCAAGATTAGAGATAAAATAGAGCTGCCTCTAATTTGAAGAGTGATTGCCACTCCCAGTGATTGCTACTCTGCTAATAGAGCTGGTTCACTGAATGCTCTAAGCCAGCACTGCTCTAAGTATGAGAACATGTATTGATTTGTTTAATTCTCACGACAACCCTAAGAGGTAGGACTTATTACCATTCTGATTTCATTAACGAAGAAATGGAAACTTAGGTTAAGTAACCTGCCCAAAGTTATTCAGCAAATAATGTCCATCCTGTGGCTCAGTACCAGGGTTCTGTATGTTCTCATCCGGCTGCCCTGTCTCTTACTTCCCTAAAGTCTGGAAGAGTGCCTGTGACCAAACACAGAGAGCGAGATGCAGACGACAAGCACGGGGTCTGTGGCCCAGCTGGGAGGAGAGTTTTTCCTCACCCAGCTCCTTGAGACCCTTCTCACCAGACTCCACTAACTGCTTTTCTCTCCACAAAGTCTCTGTTGAAAGAAAACAAATTTACAGATAGCATGAGGGCTACACAGCACAGGCAAGCTTCAGATGGATCCTAGTTTATAAACTGGAAAACTGGAACGGACAGACAGCTGGCTGTCTACAATGCTCTTTGCATCACACCCAGGGAGCTTCCAAGGCAATTAGGAGCACGTGATGCTTCCAATAGGCGCTCTTGAAATTTCAGAATTGCTCAGTTTGTGAAATTTCAGAGTGGCACGATCCATATATATGTGCCTTAGACATCAAGACGCATTTTTCCTATCAAAAAAGTGCTTTTCTGGTCCCGGGCTTTTTAAAGTTGACATAAGGAAAGGATAGAAGACACACCTGTAAGTGATATTCAAAACCACTGAATGAAGGACTCTTATTCCTTTGTTTCAACTCGCCTGGTCTTAAAGGAAAGACTCCCCCCACCTCCCCCTCCACCGCTGAATATCTTGACAGTCATTTAGGTGACTAAAATACCCAGTATACCTTAGTGAAAAGCTATTTTTAAAATTACTTGATTTAGAAAACTCCAATCATGATAATTTCATGGGAATTCTTAGTACACAAATTAAAAGTTTTAAATTACTCGGCAAGAATTTGTGAATTCAAATAATCTTAATGAGAAAATACCTGCATCGATGCATATTTATCAGGTGCTTTTAACATCTGTCCCTGATAGAAAATTATGTTGAGGGTAGTTTTATGAGTTATACCTCCTGTGGTCAGTAATAGCAGTCATGACACAGTTGATACTAGGAGCCAGAATTAGCCATTCTAGTGTCCCCTTGGCTCTGCCACTTTTAATGTCAGGCTTTGAGAATGTCATTTAACTTCTCCGAGCTTGCTCCCCCTCCCCCCACCGTGCCAAGAGGGTCCCAGGTCCCACCTCCAAGCGTAGTTTCACGGATCAAATAAAATAAAAAATTGTGAACTAAATGCACATGAAAGAGACTGTAGTCAGCCTCCAGGCACTAAAACAGACTATTAAAATTGCAAACTGAATCGGGATGGCAGTGTGGCTGGTGAGGCAGACGCAGGTGTAGTCTGGTGCAAAAAGGAATCCGTTTGGCTGATTGGTCAACTTGGCCAGCTCACCACCCTGGATGAGTCCGCTCTCAGTTTTCTCATCGGAGAAATGAAACAATACTAACCAGCCCCTAGGATGATGTGGGGATTAGAAATAATAAATGTAAGGCCTCTATCAGGACAGGCAACATGAGGTGCCCAGTAAATGGCACCCATTTCACATCAAAGAAACCATTTAATGAAGCCAAGTACGCTGTGTGTTTCAACACTCACAACAGCTGACCAGTGTTCGCCTAGAACAGAACATCCATTAGCAGAGCCCCAAATACCCTTCTGCCATAGCCAGCCCCTGCCTTCATCCCACTTCAGACTCCAGCAGATTAAGGCTGTGCTTGCTGTAGTCACTTTTCCTGCTTTAAAACATTATAAAACTTACGAATGAAATTTCAAATGTAAAAAATCAAATTAATACCACCCAACGTGGCAACCCCAAACACAGGCTTTTTCCTAACCTTTTACTCCGTGAACTTCCTTCACTGTTTGTTACTGATCTGGAGACAAGGGTGGGGTCGGGGGAACAGGGTAAGGACAAAGGCAAAGTGAATCCGCTGCTATTACCCAGAATGTTGAGTTTGACCACAATAAGCCGCCTCTGGCTCGCCTCCGCAGCTCCAGAGCGCTAGAGGCAGGCCCGCGAGAGGCGCGGAGAGCAACAAGCTGGAGAGGGGCTGTAGTCCCACCGCGCCCAGCCCTGCCCCCCGGGCCGGCACCGTCACCAAGCAGAGCGCGAGTTAGAGGAGTGGGGCTGGGGAAGGGCGCATGCAGTTGGGTTAGTCTGGACTCGACCATGCGGCCGTGCGTTCCTGCTTGGCACACGCGCTTAGGCAAAACAGACTTGATGCTTACAATGATCCCAGCCCAAAATGGAGTGTCTCTGACTAGCAGGGAGGAGCTGATGCTCGCCATGAGAAAGCCCACCACGGTCACGGCGATGCCCAGGGCCAGCTGCAGCAGCGCGAGCAGCAGCGGGAACCGGCAGCCGCAGCACGTCCGGGCCTCCTCCTCCCCGCACTGCTTGGGGGCCCCTTTGCCCGTCTTCGGCCCCATGTCGTCGGGCCCGGCGGCGTCCGCGGCCGGCCCCCCCTGCCTGTGCTGGCCGCGGGGCTGCTTGTCCTTGCCCATGGCCGCTGCGTGGGTGGGTGGGTGGATGCGTGTGCGGCGCGCTGGGCCCCGGAGCGCGGCGCTGGGCGGGCTGAGCCTGCCCTGGTATTCGAATTACGGAGGCTGAACAAATATGGAAAACATTTGGAGCCGACTCGCCGGGCCTCCAAAGGCCACAGGGAGCCCGCAGCAGAGGGGGAGTCGAGGGGGGTCGCCAACTGCCAACGCGCCGGGACGCAGCGCCCGCTGGGCCCACCGCAGGGTTTGCCGACCCCCGCGGGAGTCCGCGCAGCGCCCTTGGCCTTCTAAATCCTGTGGGCCTTATGCACTTTAGACAGGCTACCTGTGTTTGTGTATGTGTGTGTTTTCCTCACTCAAAACCCTAGGATTTTTTTGGTTTTGTTTTTGTTTTCTGAGAGGTGCAATGCAAGGTGATGAATGTTTAATCATTTGAGTTTAATTAACAGACAGTTTAGTCCAAAATAGGCATTGCTGGGTTCCAAGTTGCGAAGGAATTTCCAGAAGTTAAATTGTTCTTATTTTCCAACAAAGGAATAGGCTTTTCTTTATGAATTCTGCAATCCAGCTGACAAATAAAGGCACTTTTCCCATGGAGGTATCTGCTTTGGAAAGCACTGTTTATGAAGATGTTGGGCTAATACACTCTCCCCAGTGCACGTGTTTTTAATATTTCTTCCGGTTGTTTATCTGGACTTCCCAACCAGTCTTCAGTAATCTCCACATCAGTGCCGGGGCCTTGTGATAGCCCTTGGACATGGACAATTAAATGCAGTCCACATCAGAGAGATTTTTAAAGCACCTACCATGTGCTACAATGGGAGTTCAAGATAGATTCGGTCCCAGCGTTAAGTCACAGAACGAATGAATAAAACCGATGATTCTTATTCCCACATATCTGTGCTCAATAGCACTTAGGGATCGTTTCAGGGAAACCACTAAGAAAGGATCCCATCATTTTGGAGTATTTTATATCTACTTTGGTATGGTCACTGTAACATTCAGAAAGACTTTGTTTAAAAAAATAAATGATGTTGGGCACCTGGGTGGCTCAGTGGGTTAAGCCTCTGCCTTCAGCTCAGGTCATGATCTCAGGGTCCTGGGATCAAGCCCCACATTGGGCTCTCTGCTCAGCGGGGAGCCTGCTTCCTCCTTTCTCTCTGCCTGCTTCTCTGCTTACTCGTGATCTCTCTCTGTCAAATAAATAAATAAATAAATAAATGATGTTGTTGCCACGATGCTGGGATAGATAAAGCCTGCTCCTAAACTGCTCACTATCCGCTAATTTAAAGAAAAGTCTCATCCCCTGCTTTGTTTTCTTAGAATTATAAACTAATCATCAACTCTTTTTGTAAACTACCGGATACTAGCAAAGGCACCTCTGAAGCTATAAAATATAATCTTACTTTATGAACTTCAGTGTTTTCTTATACCTTCCTTTTGGATCAGTGAGAAAAATATAGTCCATGGAATAAACTCAGTAACTCGAAAGCAGAATTCAAACCACACAGGCCAGTGTTGCCCCTGGAAGCTGCAGCAGCAAGGCTCTCTCACAAGAGCAGCACAGGGGCTGAGGTAAGGTCATTGTCAGCTATGGGGCCGCCACACATTTCTAGATTTCTAGTGAGAACAGACAAATAAAAGCAGCTGTTAACACCAAGGTACCTGCCCAACTTGGGCCCGACTGAGAACAACGCAAATGACCAAACTGTACATGGTTTTTCTACATAAACATGGAAAGCATCTTTAGGAAGCTGATTACACAGAAGTAATTCTTTGTTGTTATGAATAACGTAGAGATCAATAACCGAGTATCTACTCTATATCAAGTATATGTTAGGTGCTTTACACACTTGACTGTCACTCCATACAACCACCTTATAATTATAGTTTCCACTTTTAAAGGTGAAAAAATTGAGTGCCAGAATTATTAAGGGACCAGATTATTAGGCTACCCACCTAGTTAGTTAGGATGGGGGTGAGGGGAACCAAATGTGAACTGTGGTGGATTACCTATTTTAATAATTACTTCCTATAGGCAAACAAGTGGATTGTGTAAATTATTTGTGATTTTAAACAATTTAATGATTACAGGTGGTATTTTATCCATCACAGAATTGGCTATTAGACTTGAATCTAAGACTATCTGAGAACTTTACAAAAATATCTTGATTCACCACCATAATGTATATACAACAGTCGATGAAGAGCATTATTTCCATTACTCATTTGTAACTAGACACGGGCTCTATCTGCTGACCATACAATGAAACCAGTGGTAGTGGACAGGTGAATTGCAATCCTTCTAGTCTGATTACAACCACCAACTTCAATTTTCAGCTTCCAGTGAAGGAAGCAGCAGTGATACAAGGAGACTTACACATGCTCCAGTTCCCAGCTGCTTGGTTGAATCTGTGCTTGAGTGGGCCTGGTCTGTAACCATGAGATGATGGTGATGAGAAGATGAGATGTCAACTGACATGGGGAAGTGGAAGCAAAGAAGAGGGTGAGAAAAGTTGTCAGGAGGTTAGTAATAAAGAACAATCGAGGCTAAAATGGAAGGGGAGCGTTGTTATGGATACAACAAGGAAAGCTTTTCCTTTATTTTTTAAAATATTTTATTTATTTATTTGACAGACAGAGATCACAAGTAGGCAGAGAGGCAGGCAGAGAGAGAGGGGGAAGCAGGCTCCCGAGCAGAGAGCCCGGTGTGGGCCTTGATCCCAGGACCTTGAGATCATGACCTGAGCCAAAGTCAGAGGCTTTAACCCACTGAGCCACCCAGGTGCTCTGCTTTTCCTTTAACATGTCCTTTCCACTGAGAAAAATCACCATTTCCAGCTCATCACATAGTTGAACAAAAATGAGTAGGGTTTTTTTAGTTGTTCATAAATTATAATGTCACTGTTTTATAGGTTAAGCAATAATCTCTTCAGATATTTACACTACCGGGAAGAAAGGCAAAGTAGAAACCAAGTGTTTTCAGATATTCTACTGGCTGCTCTCATAACTCAAAACTAACAAAGGAAAAAAAAAACTAACAAAGGCTGTAAATTAGAACTTGCAGTAGAGTAGTTAATGTATAATTTGAGATTATTTTGATCCTCTGGGGAAAAATAACAAAATTAAGCTTAGTATCTACCTCTGCCGTGTCCCCAATTCCACATTATTGGGAAGTATTTACACTTCAGAAGTTCAGAACTGGCAAGGTGATAACTCTTTTTATAACCAGTGTCATTAACAAAAATGTCCTTAGGAGACCCAACTAGAAATAATCTTTAAACCAATGTTTTTCTGAACCCATGATCTTAAGTTCGCCAAGAACAAAAAAGATTTCATAGAAAAATTATTACAGTTCCAAGGACTGTATCAAGTGTCTTTACTATGTAATTAAATATATCAAAGAGGTCAATTAGATTTGATTTAAAGAAGTATCAAATACTCTACAGAGAACAATTGAAAACTCATTTATGATATGCAGCACCACTGGCCCATACGTAAAATGACTTTACAGGTATTGCTGATATGTGTGTCTGCGTGCGTGTGTATATAAGAAATTTTTAAAACTCTCATTTTTTTCTATTTTCCTTTTTTTCTATGTCATTAATTTTCCATGTCTATGGTTCATTTTCTTTTTCCAAAAGCACTGACCCATTTGTGGGTTTTTTTATGACAATTTATATTTTCAGGTTAAGTGTTATATGGGAAGTGTACTCTTTATGGTCAAGAGAGGGCTTATAACTTTCTCATTCTACAGAGAATTTACAAAGATGTTAACTACAAGTCATTTCCTAATGCATTCAACCTCCTTATATCATGTTATTTATAATGATATCAAAATTTTCCACATATAATTTTGTTCATGTAGTTTTGTCCATGTAATTTTGATGTTTTCACTGTGTATGATGAAGTAACTAAATTAATTTTAAATAAGAATACTGGGAGAAGAATGCATAAACAAGCTGTGGTATATCCATACAACAGAATAATACCTGCCAGTAAGAAGGAATGTATCATTCACTGTATGTTAATCATACTTCAATTAAAATTTTTAAAAAAGGGTTAACTATTGATGTAAGCAATCATCTGAATGAATCTCACTAACAGTGTGCCAAGAGAAAGAAAACAGACATAAAATAATATATGTTGCATATTTATATTTATATGCAAATTTTGAAGGTCAAAACTAATCTTTGATTATTGAATTTAAGAAGTGATTATGGAGTTGGCATCAGAGAATTGATTGGAAAGGAGCAGGAGGGGACTTTCTGGAATGACAGAAGTCTTCTTCATCTTGACTTAGGTAACAGGTATGTGAGTCTAAACATTTGTGAAAACTCATCGAACAACATTTAAGATCTATGTATGTTATTTTATGTAATGATATCTCAATTTTCAAAATGTGATAAAAAGAACTATAGGAAGTCACTGTATATCCATCAGGAATTAACTTGAACAAGTTGGGGATTTTTTAAGTTTATTATTGAAGTACAGTTAACATACAATGTTATAATTATTTCAGGTGTTCTCAGATTTCACAGTTCTATACATTAATCAGTGCTCACTGTGATAAGTCACAATAGTCACCATCTGTCACCATACAAAGTTATTGCAATATTATTGACCATATTCCCTATACCGTACTTTTAATATCTATGACTTATTTTATAACTGGAAGTTTGTACCACCAATCCCCTGAACCTTTTTCACCCATTCCTCCACCCACCTCTCTTCTGGTAACCACTGTATTCAAGAGTTTGTTTGTTTTGTTTTTTAGATTCTACATGTAAGTAAAATCATAGGGTATTTGTCTTTTCCTGACATATAACACTAGAATTATTATTATTATATTATTATATACATATATTATATATAATATTTATTATATATTATATTATTATTATTATTATTATTAACAGAATACCCTCTATGTCTATCCATGTTGTGCCAAATGGCAAGATTTTCACTCTTTTTGCCATGGTTGCTCCAAATGGCAAGCTTTCATTCTCTTTTCCACTATTATGGAGAATAAAATATATATATATATATATATATATATATATATATGAATATATATATATATAAATTTTTTTTTCATATATCACATCTTCTTTATCCATTCATGTATGCATGGACATGGACACTTGGGCTGCTTCCATATCTTGTCTGTTGAAAATAATGCTGCAATGAACAGGA
Organism: Meles meles; assembly: GCF_922984935.1. Lineage (NCBI taxonomy): Eukaryota > Metazoa > Chordata > Mammalia > Carnivora > Mustelidae > Meles > Meles meles. Next base: position 68,998,585 of record NC_060072.1, read on the forward strand.
GTCCATATATCTTTTTGAATTAGTGTTTTTGTTTTCTTTGGTAAGTATCCAGTAGTGGAATTACTGGACTATATAGTATTTTTCTTTAATTTTTGAGAAACTATACTGTTTTCTATTGTAGTTGCACCAATTTACATTCCCACCAAGAGCACACAAGGACCTCTTTCTCTCCACATCCTTGCCAACACTTATTTTTTGTCTTTTTGAGAACAGTCATCCTAACAGGTATAAGGTGATTCCTCATTGTGGTTTTGATATGCCTTTCCTTGATGATTAGTGATGTTGGGCATCCTTTATGGGTCTGTTGGCCATCTCTGTATCTTCCTTGGGAAAATGTCTGTTCAGATCTTCTGCCCATTTTAAAATCAGGGTTTTTTGGGGTTTTTTTTTGGTATTGAGTTGTATAAGTTCTTTATATATTTTGGATAATAGAGAGTTGGATTTTTTCAGTTATCTTACCAAACTCTCTTAGTTTTCTCCTACCTTTCTGGCTCCTCTGTATTAATCATCTATTGCTACATAATAAATCACCCCAAAACTTAGTGGTTTGAAACAACAATAATTATCTCTTATTTCACAGTTTCTGTGGGTCTCATATTCCAAGGGGGCACAGCAGGGATGGTTTGTTTCTTCATATTATCTGGGGTCTCACTTGGAAGCCTTGAAGACTGGGGTCTGGAATCATCTCAAGTTTTGTCTGAAGCAGATGGCTCTGCTTTCAAGATGACTTATACCTCCAGCTAGCAAATTTGGTCCCCTCCATATGACCTCTCCACGCACTGGCTCTCCACTGGGCTGTTTCAGTATCCTGACAACATTGTGGACTGCTTCATGAGTCAGAGATGGAGGGAACAAGGTAGAAACTATCCTTTTCGTGACATGACCTCAAAAGTCTTAGTAACTTAGTAACTCTTACATTCTTTAGGAGACAGTCACTAAGTCCAGCCTACACTCAAGGGAAGAAGAATTTAGATCCTTCTATTGAAAGGAAAAATATCAAAGACATATTAAAACCACAGCCCTCTCCTTCTCAGCTTTCTTCACCGTACATTTCCTGCGCCAAACTCCTAGATGTTGGTGTTCTTTGCCTTCTGTCTTCTTACACTACACATTCCATGACTTCACTGCAGATCCCCAACTCTAAGAAGCCCAGACTTCTGTCCTTAGTTCTAGGTCTGCAAATATAAATACCTACTCACATCTTCATTTCAATGTCCCAAATGTATCCCAAACTCACTCCCTCCTTAAACTCCACAGAGAATCAAGTAAGGGAAACATAAAATGTCCAGAGGCTTTAATGGCAAGATGGCCACTGATTGCTTTTGCCAAAAGCAGTCCCATATAGTAGTTTTAAGATTTCAGTGAGTTTAAGGGCGCCTGGGTGGCTCAGTGGGTTGAGCCGCTGCCTTCGGCTCAGGTCATGATCTCAGGGTCCTGAGATCGAGTCCCGCATCGGGCTCTCTGCTCAGCAGGGAGCCTGCTTTCCCCTCTCTCTCTCTGCCTGCCTCTCTATCTACTTGTGATCTCTCTCTGTCAAATAAATAAATAAAATCTTAAAAAAAAAAAAAAGATTTCAGTGAGTTTAAGAGTGAGTGGGAAGGGACAAAGGGGAAGAACGTGTGTAAAGCAATCCACGGGAAAGCTTAGTGGAGAAAGGAAGAGGGGAAGAAAAGCTGTAGCTAAAGGGATAATATAAAATTGAGGAAAATTTTGCCTCCTTTTTTTTTTTTTTTTTTTTGGATAATTGATCAGATAAGTTCCTTGAGGCAGAAGAATTAGTCAGATGGAAATTCCCTGCATAGGCTGAGATAGGAGGAAAGAATGCAAGACAATAGAATGCAGTTAAGTTTCCAGGGCTGGAAAGAAGGAAGCTGAGAGAATTCAGATCTTTAGCCTTTTCTACAATATGTATATAATGAAGGTAGCATCAAATATTTTTCTTCTAAATGATGTAGATTCTAGATACAGAGCCTTTTTACTCCCAGATCCTATCTCACAGCATATTTTATCACTATATCTAACTGTAGATACATTTTCATAAAACCACATCATTTTCTGAAAATTTTCTCTAAAAGAACAAAAACCTAATTTTCTGTGAATTACAAAAATAATTACATCTGGAATTTGTATATATATTTTTATAGATTACAAAGTTCTCTCACATATTGTATATTTAAATCTAAGCAAAACTCTATGAAGTCAGAGTTTCTTCAGAGTGGTTAAGTGATTTGCTCAAGGCTATGTTTTTCCTTCTTATTCTAAGACCAGTGTCCTTTCAGTATAGATTTTAGTGGAATGACTTGGATTTTGTTACATTTACTGATACACAAAAAAATTGTACAAGTTTAATGTATATCTTGAGTTGAATTTTTTATTGCATAAAGAAACTGCATTAGCACATTTATGTTAACATGTATGTTTGACATGTTAACATATATGTTTGGCATGTTAGCACACATGTTAAACATACATGTTAAGGGCTCTGCTCCCAATTCCAATCTGTGGGTTTCTTCCTTGATACCACCAAGCAGTTCTCCAACACCAGCTGGGTATTCTACATTTCAATTCAGTTCTGACTCTTATTGGCCTGGAGACAGCCTTGACTCCATCGGTTAAGAGCTCAGTCCCTCTTCGACTCAGACGAGCCCACTTCAGATGTTGTTACCTGTGCTTCTGTCTTCCTGGCTACAGATCAGAGGTTCCCATGATCCTCTCCTTGGGTTTGATTAATTTGCTGGAGCAGCTACAGAACTGGCTGGCTTGTTACAAATGATATTAAAGGATGCTAACCAACAGCTAGATGAAGAGATACAAAGGGCAAAGTCCAGAACAAAGGAACTTCTGTCCTCATATTGTTTGGGGCCTGGCCCGGTGGCATGTGAAAGCATTCTAGTTCACCAGTGATCCCTATCCTTTGGGTTTTATGGAGGTTTCATTATATATCCTGATTAATTCATCAATTATTGGTGATTGATTCAACCTCCAGTCCCTCTCATCCGTAGAGGTTGGGGGGAAGACTGAAATTTCTAACTCTCTAGTCACACAGTTGGTTCTCCTGGCAACCAGTCCCCATCCTTAGGTACAGTCCCAATATTATCTCATTAACATAAAAAAAGACACCTTCATCACACTCATCACTTAGGAAATTCTGAGGATTTTAGGAGCTCTGTGCCAGAAACAAGACAGAAACCAATATATATTTCTTATAACATCACAATATCACAAGGTACACAGCATTTTGTACGCAGAAATCCCCACCAAGTCCCAGGGCAGCAAGGACAGATGCTGTCTAGCATTCAGATCATAAGCACTGTGAGGCGGACACCATGCTTTCCTAATCACCACCACTGTCCCACAGCACAGTGCATAGAACATTGTATGGTTTTAGTAAATATTCACAGATCCTAAATAGTCATGCTGTTTTTACACGAATCATCTGGATTCAGATATTTCTGACATAAACAATATTTCTTTAAAATCCTTGAATTTTATATATTTTTTGCCCATTTTTAAGAGCTGTCTTTAGGAATCATTCAAATGGACACTTTGGATGAATTGTAATCAGCCTTTCGAAAACATTAAAAACACCACAAAATCATTTTAAATATCCTATGTGTTATAAGCAAACTCTACGATTTTCACTCTGACCATGAACCCTCCTCCTTAGTTAGAATAACTGAGTCACTGTCTGACTCTAAGCCAGACTGACGTCTTTTATCCTTTTCATAATGTGCAGGTTTCCATAGACTTACAACTCCCACATTTGGTTCCATATCCAGTCATCACCACCTTTAAAGACATCTTTGGCCCTAAGACAAATCTGCGCCGGCCATGTTCTCTTTCTCCTGCAGTTCTTCCATGAACTCTCTCATATGCAGCTCTGAAAGCAAATACCGTCCTCAGGCTGCCTGAGTTCCAGTCTCAGTTCTAACCCTCACCAGCTGTGCGATGCAGACACGTTCCCACAGCTCTCTAAGTCTTGATTTCCTCTCTATAAAATGTGAACATTACACCTACCTCAGAAGGTTGCCATGAAGTATAAATACAGTAGTTCATGAAAACATGAGACCATTTCCTGACATGGATAAGTAATCAATAATTGTTAGCTGTTATCCTAGCCCTGACCTATTTTCTTATTCACTTTCCCTTCCCTATGCATTATCTTTCTCTTTGGCAATTCCATCCTCGTGGTTTCTCCTCCCACATTCTCCACAGAAGAGTAGAACCCTCCCTATCCTCTTCTACTCACTGCCTGACATCGCTCAGGTTTTAGCTACTAAATCAGTGCTTTGCTTCACAATATAATTTTATTTTTCCTCACCACCACCCACTATATTCTCACCCAACGTTGTAACTGGGACTTTTCTAGAATGATCCCTAGAGAAAGATGATTCAGCCCACTCTCTTCTATTGCTTTAGAGCTGATTCCACCTGAACTTTGACCCCACCCGCTGCTTCAGGGTAGTGACTGTCCACAACGCTGTCTGACACCCCAGCCAATCATAAAAGGGGCTGCCGTTTTATTTATAATCTTGTGCTATGCACCCCGTGAAGGTAACATCAAATTAAGACAGAAATTCACACTTGACTTCCCCAAATGATTTCAAATTACTTCCTAGAAGTTACTAAATTGCCGGCGCTTCAAAAACAATATCTTGGTAATTCAATATTAAGCTAGATTAGTTAAATTGTGACAGAAAAAGTTTCCATTTCTCAAATGTTACACTCCCGAAAAGATCACACGTGATATGACGGATGACACTGTTTTTGATGGCCTAAAATCCCTTTAGTGTTGGAGGATGACCCTTCACCCATCTCAGCATGGTCTTGGGAGACTGCTGCCCACTCCATGACCAGAGAAATTGCCCTTTGACTTGGGTCTAGCCAATCACAGTATCCCTGCTTCTACCATGGGTTTAAGGGTTGGGTACATGAAGGAGAAGCCAAGGCAGAATGAGTAAGAATCCTTCCATGAAGCATGAGGATGCTGGGATGGAATGCAATCCTCTCTCTCTCTCTTTTTTTTTTTTTTTTTTTGAAATGGAGTCTGCCAATTGTAGGGTTTCTTTCCCATAACTTGGAGAGAGTCTTTCTAAAGCAGGTGAGAATAGCCTCAATGAGCAGAGAGAAACAGAGGTGAGAGAGAGAGTCTGACAACATTATTTCAGCCTCAGAAAACAGCTCTGCCTAAAGCAAGCTCCTTGAGTTTTCCAAGTCAGCACCATGCCATCATTCTTGGCACACACAAGGTGCTCAACCAATGGTTAAATAAATGAACAAGTTAAAAGATATTCCTTTTAAGTGAGTTATTTCTATCCCCTGAAACTGGAAGCTACTGTAACTAATGCATCCCTAGGTGAATTTCAGCACTGCCCATGAGCACCCCATCTCTGCAGCAACAGACCACCAGTCGCAGAAGAAAAACAGAGAGAAATGACAAGTGCGAGGTGAGTTCATGTCCAAAAAGACAGGAATGTTAAAATAACACATTTCTTTTTTCTGTCAAACTGTGTGGAAAAACATGAAGTCATTATAGGGTAGGAGAGACGTTTTAGAAAATGTCTATTTGCAACACGTTAGCAATATGGCACGTGGGGAAATGCCAAGTGCTATTTTATAATCTACACCACCACTCACTCAGGTGTATTTGCATGAATAAAGCATCGTGCTCAACTAATTAATTATACCTGAAACTTTTGTTGCTCTTTTATGAGCCTAAATCATAAAATTAAGTTGTTATGTTAACAGACATTTGCACTGAGCCAAGAATGTAGGTCAGAATCACCTACAGAGTATTTAAGATGTGTTGTTGTTTTTTTCCCTACATGCCTGATTTCGTTATATTTGGGATGCAGTCTAGGCATTGAGTACATCTCGGATGTACCCTCCTGCTTAAGTCTCGCTTTACACACCTGCCCAGGACACACTCCAGCCAAGCTCAACACTCCTAGGCCATCTCCTAATGCAATTCCCTTTCCTTAATTCTTCTTGGTGCCTCTTTCTCAGTCATGAGCTGCCTTTACAACATTCCTTCCTGCATTCATTCACTAAACATTTATTGAGTGCCTAGTATTGCTACATAACCCAGGGGGCACAGATGGTTAAAAGGCGGGTTCCCACCCTCAAGGAGCTCACATTCAACTGGAGGGAGCCACCTCCCAGGAAAGCGTAATAAAGTGTGACATGCGTGAGAACAGGATTGCGTGTAAAGTCCAGCGAGGCACAAAGGGCCAAGTGACTCTACTACAGTGTGTCACAATCTGAGGTGCACAGATTGGGTAGTTGGGAAATGTGTGGCCTAGCAGAGTGATCATTCATGCCTTGTGGTTATTTATCTATGAAGTGACTCTGGAATGTATCAGGTCGGACCTGCTGGTTCATGAAATCTGTCACTTAGCCAACAGCTCCTTCCTTATACCTAGTTCTTGGAGACTCTCCTTCCCAGTTTCATTTTGTTGCTCCTCTGCCCCCAGGGTGGTAAGTGTATAATCGGACCAGGTCAAGGTATGGTGGCGGGGGGATGACTGACTAAACACCCAACTCTATGGTTGGACCCTGGGGGGAAAGCCCTCTCAGAGCTCCCCTGAATACTGAAGATCCAGTTTTAGCTAGAATTCATGAACCCCATGCCTCTCAATCATCTGCAGATTTCTTCAACATCTATCTTTTACTTAGTCATATTTTTTGTCCATAAGCCATCTTCAATAAACATTTAACACATCATGTAAGTGGTCAGAAAGAGCACTTCTTTCCTTTTTATTTTTGCATTTTTTTCAATATCAGATATGATTCTCAAACTCATGCATAATTTTCAGTTTTGTCCCTAAAAGCCTAAACAGTCCATATTTTAAATGAAAATAATTTTATCCTCTTACACATCCTCTTTAGAGAGAATATGGGAAGCAACACAAGGGAATGTAAGGGAGGAAATGTAAAATATTAATCAAAGAGAGTTGCTTGGGTTTTAATAAGAACAAAATGGCCCCTGGAAAACAACTCAATCAAAATGTTAAAAGCAATCGCTTGTGGGGCAGTGGACATGGATGATATTTTCCCCTACTTCCTACTTTTCTGTTGTCCTCTAATGGACACACTACATTATGATGTAACCAACCAACCAACCAATGAAGAAAAACAAATTAAAAAACAAAACAAAACAAAATACAAAGCCCCCTTAGTTTTCAAAAGAAACTCACTTCTGTTGTTCCACAGTCTGCCTTTCATTTTTGCTCTCTTTCTCTTTATGAGAGAAAATATTTCCATTTTACTTATTAGTATTTATAACAGTCTTTCCTCTGTGGATGCCCATCTAGGAGAAAAATGAACTACACCATTAAATGTTCTACATATTGACCACTGATGGCCTTTGGTAAGATCTACAGCTTCTACTCACTTTCAAAGTCCAGCTGTCTCGTCACTATTCTCCAACATCCAAAGGTAGAGTTCACAGCCCCTGGTCACAGGTCAGATGTTGACTTTGGGGAAAGGCCTATCACAAGCCCACCCTCTCTGTGAAGATTTTCCTCACTCTCCATGCCATTGAACTATTTCTTTTTCGAAATTCTAGAGCATTGTATGTATGATGTAAGTTATTATTTATATGATCCTACAGTCTGTATTTGCCTTATAGGATAACCTTCACTTGTAAAGTATCATTGTTTACCTACTGTGTGCTAGAAACTGTGTTAGCTCTAAAGAATGAACAGGATGGGGGCACCTGGGTGGTTCAGTCAGCTAAGCGTCTGCCTTCAGCTGGGGGTGATGATCTCGGGGTCCTGGGATCGAGCCCCACATCAGGCTCTCTGCCCAGTGAGTTGCTTCTCCCTCTCCCTCTGCCCTTCTCTCCCCTCCTCCCTGCTAGTGCTCTCTGTCAAATAAATAAATAGAATCTTAAAAAAAAAAAGCATGAACAGGATGGATTACAGAATAGAGTATAATAAATACCAGCAATTTGTAAATATGCACAGTACTTTGCAAATCCAGAGAGTACCTTACTCTTTGCCCAACCAGATCATTTTTTGCAGGCTCTGGAGCTGCAATCTTCCCATGTTCCACCCTCCACCTTGACCACCACCCCCAGGAAGCTTAGAATCCAGTGCTCCCACTGGCATAGGGTTGCCAGCAGGACAAGCTTGCTTGCTCCTCCTCTTCTCCAGTTTTCATTCATAAGTGAATGAGACAAGCCAAGTTGGGGACTGTTTCTCTGGGAAGCTCATGGCCCCCTGGTGCTCTTATTTGAGGACCGGTTTCTTTATTCCAGTTTCTTCCTTCCATGTGGTCATCTTGAATACAGTACAATTTGGGATGCTGACCAGAAGCTGTGACAAGGGCCAGGATGGATGGCTAGGCTCTGCTTGGTGATCCAGCTCAGAACCACACTGCAGCCTACAATGCTGTCTGGGTCCAAAGTCCAGCCAGCAACTTACCACATTCTCTACACATTCATATCCCTTGGGAAACTCCTGAGGAAGGGTGGTTTGGAGTAGGTCTAAGTATTCTGAGGACCCATTTCATAATACTATCAACAACCTCCCTAATTTCTAACATGGGCCATTGAGGGTAGAGATTGGATCTTAAAGTTTTTTATAGTTATCTAAACAATAATTAGAGATATAGAGGATGCTCAATTTTTTAAAAAATCACAACTTAGTAGATGGAGAAATTCTCTCTGGACCAGATGTTCATATATTAATTAATGTAGTTTTAATTATTAGATGCTGCTAAGATAATACTTTTAAAAGAAAGTTTTGTGATAAAAGAGATAGCTATAATATACTAAGATAAAGGTAACAATTTCTGAAAGCATAAGGGGGTCGAATAAGCCCGTGGTTCTGATTCCTGACTGTGTATCAGAATCATCCTCAACATTCTTTTTAAATGCCTGTGACCTAGACCTTTCTTTAGAGATTCTAATTCAGGAAGTGGATTAGGCATACGGCATTTGTACTTTTCAAAGATTCTATAGATGATCTTGATACATGGCTAGGATTATAAACCACTGTCTCAAATTTTAAAAAAAGAACAAAGTCCAGACACCAATTAATGCATCTGAAACATCTCTGGTCCCTCACCTTTGTCAAAAAAAAGTTAAGCTTTTACTTAATAAAGCTATAGTTCCTCCAACATTTGGAACTTTTCTTGGAAGTTTCATCAAAGATGATTTAAAAACTAACTGTTACTTAATCACTGTGTAAACCTAGCCTGTTGTTTTTATTTTGTTAAAGACTGATCACCAACTTGGGACAGAAATTTAGAGTCAGAGGTCATCAACCCATCCCTCCTCTCCTGACTGAGTTTCCCACAGTGAACACTCAATAAACCCCTCCCTCTTGAATGAATGAATGAGTGAATGAGTGAATGATTCCACTTCCTCATTTTTACAAATGAGGCTCAGATGAGTTGTGTCACTGCCTACGCTCTCACTAAGCATTGATGGACATGTTGGGACTTAGAACCAGGTTAGCTCACTCTTCATACTCAACTCCTTCCATCCTGCCACAGGCTTTACTTTACTTCCAAATGGCTGTCAATTGGGAGAATGCTATTAGCTGCCATATAGAGTATTAAAAATAATGTACCACACAGAGTTTAAGAACAATTCTTAGAAAATAATTAACAAAAATACTTGTTGCAACAGGAACTACGTGAGTGGAAAGCCTTCCAAAGCAACTGCTTTGGAAGGGACACACTTATTTCTACATAGAGGTTCTGGCTTCTTAAAGCTCAGATTCTGATTCTGTATTTCTGAATTGCACAATGTTACGTTCTACTTATAGGTGTTCCAATGAGAAGAATGAATGTGTCAGGTTTAGTTTACTTTGTATTGTCTTTCAGGCCATTATCTCACTGGACAGTTTGGCTCTGATCATCCTACAAAGCAAAAAGCAAAAACAAAAAAACCAGAACCAAACAAAAAACCAAAAACAAACAAAGAAAAACTAAATCTTTATCTTTAATTGGTGTCTCTGTAGCTACAATCATACATTTTTAGGTAAGGCTGCTAGATTACCTCCTTAATAGCCTTTTGTAAACCATCCCATAGAACCATGAGAAATTGTGGTTTTAGAACACATTCTGACCACACATCCTTTTTTTCCCCTAAATTTTTTATCTTTTTAAATTTTTCAGTGTTCCAGAATTCATTGTTTATGCACCACACCCAGTGCTCCATGCAATACATGCCCTCCATAATACCTACAACCAGGCTCACCCAATCTCCCACCCCCCTCCCCTCCAAAACCCTCAGTTTGTTTCTCAGAGTCCACAGTATCTCATGGTTTGTCTATCCCTCCAGTTTCCCCCAACTCAGTTCTCTTCATCTCCCCATGTCCTCCATGTTATTTGTTATGCTCCACAAGTAAGTGAAACCATATGATAATTGACTCTCTCCACTTGACTTATTTCACTCAGCATAATCTCTTCCAGTCCCATCCATGTTGATACAAAAGTTGGGTATTCTCCTTTCTGATGGAGGCATAGTACTCCATAGTATATATATGGACCACATCTTATCCATTCGTCTGTTGAAAGGTATCTTGGTTCTTTCCACGGTTTGGTGACCATGGCCATTGCTGCTATGAACATTGGGATACAGATGGCCCTTCTTTTCACTAGATCTGTATCTTTGGGGTAAATACCCCATAGTGCAATTGCAGGGTCATAGGGTAGCTCTATTTTTAATTTAAGGAGTCTCCGCACTGTTTTCCAAAGTGGCTGCACCAACTTGCATTCCCACCAACAGTGTAAGAGGGTTCCCCTTTCTCCACATCCTCTCCAACACTTGTTGTTTACTGTCTTGTTGATTTTTGCCATTCTAACTGGTGTAAGGTGGTATCTCCCACACCTCCTTTTTAAGTCACCACTGAGAAAACAATTACAACAATAAGACAGAGGAAGGTGGCTACCATTGTCACCAATCTCCTTCCAACAGCCCGAATGTCAGAGTAGGACTTTGGCCCTAAATAATTTTGTTTTGCAATGTAATTTTTGCTGCTATCTTGTCTTTCAATAGAAAATCACACAGCATTCATCCAGGTAAACAAAGAAGTGGATAAAATGAAAGTTTCCCCAACTCTATTGACAACAGTTTCTTTGGGTAAAAGGGAAAAAAGAAAAAAAAGAGTAATAAATGCTAAGAAGAGAAAAAGATTGTTGCAGAGATCACAGTCTGTTGCTGATATGACCAAAGCGATAAAGAAAATAGACCCCTTTAAACAAAAGTAAAACTTGTGTGAGATTCTGTGCAGTGTAAGAAAATCATTCTGCATTCTGCGAAACTTGCTCCTTGTCCTGGAACAATAGGGTCTCCTCCCTGGGAGCACAGCCACACTGGTGAGCATTGCTGTGGTGCACCTAAACGGACTGGGAGATAGTGGGGGTTGTTTCCCCTTGGAGATGCTTGATGCTTCCCTTCCTAAGCTATACATTCTGCTACATGGCTCCCACACGTATTCTTACCCTCAGTGCGCTCTATTCCTGCAAACAACACCTGATTCGTGTTTTAGCTTGGAGCTGAACTCAACTGTTGCTGAGTCCCGAACCGTGTTCGGGGCGCCATATGATTACAAGAAGCTGCCTGATTCTTGAGAAGATGAAAAGACAAAAACCCGACACCCTCTCCATGCCTCTCCAAAGATCTCAAGCACCTTTTGAGTTTTTGTGTCTCTTAAAATAATGTTTCTTTCACCCCGGGATAGATCCTGACTAAAAATGCTTAGTTATTAAACTGTGAACATTAAAGCTAAATACCAGCTTGGGGGAGGGGGGATATGCTGTGTACCCAGAAAGCCCAGAGGACATTTAAGTGAAAGAAATCAAGTTTCTTAAATGTAGTGGTTTAGTTTTGATGTTTTGTAGGATGAGATGATGTGTGTGTGTGTGATGTACAACGGTGGGGCTTTGGGGGCTGGTGTGGGAGGTGAAGCAAAAAATCCCTTCCCTTGCTGTCGTCTCTGACAAGGTTCTGCAGGCACCCTAGTGTCTCAAGGTGTCAGGACACTCTGTTCATCGCGTCAAGAAAAGAAATCTCGCTGCTCCGCACACAACCGTGCGAATGAATATTCAGCACCTCCAACTCAGATCCACGGCTAATGATCCCGATTCTGTATCTTCCAGGGCCAATTGTGTGGCCTCCCTCTTGCACACTGCCTTTCTTTTTTAGCAGTTTCATTATTTGTTCACACCTCCAGAAGAAGAAGTGGAGAAAGAAGATGAAGCATAAATTCACCAACTTTTTTCAACTTCCATCCTTGCCAAGTTCTCTGGTTCCAAGAGGGCCGTGGGAGAGCCGGGAGCTCCTGGCGGGGGAAGGCTTCTGAAGCACCGTCACAAACCTACCACCCAGCACACACCCTCACCCTGGGACAAACGGACTAATGGGCGTCCTCTCCATACAAAAGGACAGCAAGCAGCCTAAGTAAATATTTTACTACGGAACTGCCAAAAAAAAAAGCCAGCAAACAAGTAATAAAAGTCTGGCTAAATTCAGGATCCAACCCATGTGAAGGTTTCAGTCACCCAAGAGTTGAGCATGAGCAGAGAGACAATACCTGGTATGTGTGTGGGGGTGGGGGGTGTGGGGGGGTGGGTGTGGGTGTGTGAGGGTAGTGGAGAACCCACAGAGGGGCACCCCTCCGCTGGGTCTGTTGCCTTCTTCAACAGGCAGGCCTTACATTGAGAAAGATGAAGTTTAGTTTGCTTGTTCTTGATGGCTTTCATAGAGTTTGTGGGCACCACGTTGTAAAGCCTCTTACGAGGCATTTGGAACTTCACATGTGCCGTAGAGCCAGTATTTCTGACACTGGATGGGTGCAGTCATGAGAAATTGAAAAAAAAAGCCCAGGCAGAACTTTTTTTTCCTGGGGAAGGTTTGAGGAACACAGCAACACTGTGAAATGTGAAATGGAGGTTTCTCTGGACTTGGAACCCCCTCGCTTGATGGTACCGTGTCACTTGCCTCCACTCCCCACACCACAGCACCTGGGTCCTGTCCCCAGAAAAGCAGGAGAGGGCAACCCATCGGCATGAGCGAAATCCAGTCCACATGGTCCAAGCTTAACTGCTTCCACCCCTTCCCACTGGCCTCAGTATAGAAAGTACAAACCTCTCAGCATGACTCCTGCCTGGCCCCTCCCTCCTTACCTTCTCCTCCCTGTCTGTTCTCCAGCCACATGAGGGTATTGCCCTTCCCCAAACACTGCTCCCTTCTGGCTGAAAGGCTTTGGAATGTTCTACTCTCCCTGACTGGAACACTTTCCCCCACTTCCCTGCTAGCTCCCAGGAAGCCTGCCTTGACCCCCTGGCCTTAATTAGCTCGGCCCCTCAAGTCCTTTCCTAGAGCTCTGTGCAACTCCTGTCCAAGTCTCTGTGTCAGCGCTGACTCTTCATGGGATGCTGTGTGCCCTCCCCAGCTAGAAGTCCATATGTCTCTGAGCTCTTAACACAGACATATTTATTGTTGCCCAGCACAGAGCCTGGCCAACAGCAAAGGCCAACACTCAGAATGTCACAGTAGGACTTTGGTCCTAAATAATAATTTTGTTTTACAACGTAAGTTTTTGCTGTTGTCTTTTTTTTTTTTTAACATTTGATTTATTTATTTGTCAGAGAGAGAACACAAGCAGGGAGAGCAGCAGGCAGAGGGAGAAGCAGACTCCCAGCTAATCAAGGAGCACAACGTGGGGCTCAACCCCAGGACCCTGGGACCATCTTGCCTTCAAATGACCAAATGATTCAGCGAATTAATCTAGCCCAGATATCTATACTAATACATCTTTAGAGAATCTAATATCTATATCTATACCTAGTATCTTTAAACTCTTAAGAAGGCTTTCAGGTTTTTACCCCAAGCCGGCTGCTCCTACCAGGAGCCAGAGGCCACATGTGGTGGGGAAGAGACCACAGAAGATGCTCGGGGCACATCTGAGCTTCTGTGTTCAAGCAGCCAAGACGTCTGCCTGCATCTGAGCCAGATGACACTGTTCCACGTTTCTCTACTCGTTCCCTAACCCCTCCCATATTTCAGTCCCCAAAATTTCAACGGAGGAATTCAGAATCCATTCTTGCTGGATTCATTCGTTTGCTTTCCTTCCCACTTCTCCATCTTAAGCTGAGTTTCACCCTGTATCTGGGCAATTACTCCACCAGCCAAGCAAAGGCCACCCTTCTTCATTTGCCCCCTCTGTACTTCGGACTTGCATCCTGACAATGACTGCTAATATTTAGACAGCACTGAGCATATACGAAGCATACATGTGCTTGCACGCACACACGCACGCACATTTAATCCTTACATCAACAACATTAGGAAGGTACTATTATTTCTGTTGTTTAGATGAGGATATTGAGGCACAGGGAAGGAACGTTACTTGCCCAAAGTTACCAGCTGGAGACAGGGTTTAAACCCGGGGGTCTGGCTCCACGGTCCGTGCTCTTAACTACCACACCTTCTTGTTCCTCATGCATTGGGGATGTCTGTTACATCATTTTCTGCAGTTCTCACTCCTAGCGCCTACTGAGCGAGCATCAAAGCACGTGACCTTGCATTTCCTGGCCTCGAATGACTGGACAACTGCTAAATTGCTGATCTAGAAGATTTGATCCATAGGTTAGCCAGTGTACTGAGATTTGGGGCCTTTTTCAAATCATAATTTAGACCAATAAGATTCTCCTCCTGAAAGTCTGGAAATGGGAAATGAGTGACGAGATCTGCCCTTGGTGTATGTCAGAGATGACCTGCCCTGATACACAGGATAGATACAGAACTGGATGGCACCTCACTGGGTCTTGTGCTAGACGAGTAAGTAGAAGCTTGTTGAAGCAGAAGAGCACAGCAGACAGTCAGAAGATGGGAGGGAAAGCATGTGGCACTTAAGATTTGGAGAGACTCCTTCCAGTTCTTGATTTTTCTAGTTCCCAGTTTTCAGGATTTCTGTTCCTAACAACCCAAAGATGAACAACAAGAGCCCACTGGTCCCTAAGGGCCTGATTCAGCTTTCCCAGGTGAGAAGAGAAGAAAACAGGGAACTCCTTGATGAGAAGGGAACCAACAGGTGGTGCAGAGTGGGGTTAAGTCATATGTGAAGTCCTATAGGAAATTTCTATCACCTGCACAGCCCCTCCTCCAGGATGATCCCAACCGTTCACTGGGCACCATGACTGCTCAAGGCTGAGCACCTGTAAGGATTGAGGATGGAGACAAAGGGGTCCAACACTACGGCATTTATCTGAGTTTCTAGAGCCAACCCTATATGCCAGGGCTTCATAAGCACAGGCTGGAATAGCAAGCCATTAAAAGTGAAATCTGGTGTTCCATAATTCTCAGAGATTTGCTGAGAAACAGGTACAATACTAACATGATAATGACATTAAAATAATATTTTATGCTTCACAAAGTCCTTTTACTTAAATTGCCTCCCTCAATCCTTGCTACAACCCCATATCCATTCAGTCACTGAGCTTTGCTGGTTTTATATTCTGAACTTTTTTTTTTAATTTTATCTTCCCCTGTTCTTGTATTCTGTTTTTTTAAGGATAAAATTCAACATGAATAGCTTTGCAAAATCACACTAAAAAACTTGGACTTCACTCTTAAGGTAATAAAAAGCTACAGTCATGATTTGAGCAGGAATGAAGTGTAATTAGACCTGGCTACTGTGTGGGTAACGGACTGATGGAGAGAAAGCATAAGGGCAGGGACATGAGGAGGAAGGCTGCTGTAAGAACCCAGCAAGGAGATGACTATGGCTTGAGCAAGGCAGTAAAATTGGGGTTGAGGACAGGAAGAAAATAATGCCCAATTGTCCGACTTAACCAACTCAGGGGAAGTTGTTTCCATGACAGAGGAGAAAGTGGCTACTTCCAAAGAATATCTAGATCATTCAACTTCAATTGTTTGGGGGGGAATATCTGCTTTTAATCTGCACAAGCACCCAGGAATACAAGAAGAGAGTCAATAAAGATGTTTGGTAATGAAGGTACTGAGCTCAGTTGTCCAGCGATGCTCAGCTTCCAACCCGCATGCAAAGGGGCATGACCAAATCAGGATCCTGGCTTTAAATGTACTGCTTGGACATCTGTATCTAGAGTTTGTCTTCATTCCAGGACTAAATTTAGTAGAACTCTGATACAAATATGAGAGGTATAGACCCATCATTCATAGTCTCCCTTTCATTTATTACTAAATGTGATTCATATTACCCAATATTCTATGAGCAATCTAATGATTATGCTTCTTCTGCCTATAAAAGCTTGAAAGAGAGACTAAATAAATTAGTTCATTAGAACAGCTTGGGTTAAAATATCTGAATGAAGAGAGAGAAAGAAATAAAAAACTAAAAGAATTTCTACATCTGAAATGTATTTTATAATTTAAGAAATTTAAAATACACTTTTATACTCAGAATATGATTCACAAAAAAAATGAAATTACAGCTTTTGTAATTTTTTAGTTTTAGGAAATAAGCTCTGTGAATTACACAGAACTGTATTTCCCATAATAACTAACAGTTCAAGTAAACTGCCTCTTTGAAATGTATGTTTGAAAGTCTGAGGCATCACCTCAGCCTTTCTGTGTAGTTCTCTAAGAGAACGGAACTGGATATACTACTCATAAATATGATTGTCATTAGTCCTTAAAAAATTAAAATTCCACAGAGACCACAAAAAATAAAATTCTCTAGATGGTAAGAGAATGAAAAGATGTGCCACAGGCTGGGAGAAAATATTTACAAATCACGTACTGATAAAAGCTCTGTGCCCAGAGTATATAAAGAATTCTCAAAGTCAAAAATAAGGATAAAAATTAACCCAATAAAAAGTGGGTCAAAGATTTGCAGAAGAAGGCATAGGGATGGCAAATAAGCACCTACAAATATAATAAGTAAAATATGTAAGTAAGTATAATATCATTAGTCATTAAGGAAAATAATCAACTAAATAATTAAATAATTAGAGTCGATTAACTAAAATTAATCTTATTAATGTAAATGAGTTAGTTAAAACAACAATGAGCTATACCACTACATACCCATTAGAATGGCTAAAATTAAAGAAACTGAGCCTTCCAAGTGATGGTGAGAATGTGGAGGAACTGGAACTCTCCCACATTGCTCGTAGACAGGCAAAACAGCAGAAGCACAAAATAGTATAAGTTTCTTAAAAAGTTAAATATAAACCCGCCATATGACCCACCTGGAAAGAAATGAAAGCCTACATTCACACAAAGACATGTATGCAAATGCTCATAGCAACTTTATTTGTAAGAGCCTTAACGGGGAAACCACCACACGACGGAACTGCAAAATAGTTATTCTGTGAGAAAAAAGGCAGACAGAAAAAGCACGTATCATGCTATGAAATCCTAGAAAATGCAAACTAATCTACTGTGGCAGAAAGCAGACCAGGGGTTTTCTGGAGATGGTGGGAGAGATGGGGAGAGGCAGAAGGAATGGGTTACCAAGGGACGGAAGAAAATTTTGAAGGGTGATGGGTATGTTCATTATCTTAATTGTGGTGATGATATCATGCGTATATACATAAGTCAGAACTTATTAAATTGTACACTTTAAACATGTGAAATTTATTATCTGTCGATCAGACCTCAACAAAGCTGTTAGAAAATGGAAAAAATAGGTACATGTGGTCAGTATTTGTAGTTTAAGTGGAGCCTGAAGAACAATCAATATTTAACCAGGAGGTATTTAAAGATCAGATGTGTATAAGGCAGTGATGATGCCTGAAAGCGTGAATTCGACCTTCAAATAATGTCTAACATTTTTCATGGCTACTGCAAGGAAGTTCCCTGATTTATTTTTACTTCATCTCTAGTAGGTTGTTAACAAGGTGTATTTATTTTCTTGGTGACCAAAGAAACCCTGACCATTTCCTCCCTACGATGCTTTCATCATGGGGGCCCTGCTTTCCATGTCCTAGAATGTTCCACTAAAAGAAATCTGTGAACTTAATACAGAAATCACAGGTATCACATATTTCATTTAAGAGTTTGAGATGGCTGCAAATGAATTTTTCCTTGTCTATCACTTTTATAAATCTTCAATTTTTCACTCATCCTTGAAGACACCATTTAAGTTCAATCATCACCGTACATGAGCCACAGTCAACATAATCACACAAAAAAAATTAAGAAAAATTATCAGGGCAATATATCTTAATGTACTGGGATTACACTTTCAAATTTCCTGAGACCTAAAATCTGAAGATACGACAACTAGTCCATCAGTCCTTAAAAGTTTATTGTTGTTTTTTTTAAGAGAAACACCATGTGCTTCTGACATAATGATTGAGCATATGTATTTCCCACCCTCCTTCCCAAGACCCTACTGAAATTGTCATAAGGAAGTAAAAAGGGAAGAAGGAAAACAAACAAACAAACAAAAAGCCTGTAAGTATAAAGAGCAGTAAGGGAAGGGGATTATCAGCATGTAAAAGAGATCGCCAAGCATCTGAACATGGGGAAGAGGAAGGAAGCATTCTTTTTTTTTTTTTTTTTAAAGATTTCACCCATTTATTTGACACAAAGAGAGAGACACAGTGAGAGAGGGACCACAAGCAGAGGGAGTGGGAGAGGGAGAAGCAGGCTTCCCGCTGAGCAGGGAGCCTGGTGCAGGGCTCAATCCCCGGACCCTGGGATCATGTCCTGAGCCGAAGGCAGACGCCTAACAACCAGCCATCCAGGTGCCCCCAGAAGGAAGCATTCTTACAGGTGAAGCAGTCTTGACTGTCCCCCAGAAAGAGGATTCCAGAGCCGGCATCCAAGCAGAGCGCTATGAAGGGTGAAGAGAAAAGTTCAGAGGAGACCTGAAAATGGGGGACTTGATGCGAGCTTTCCTCACATGGTCCCCATCTCTACATGTGCTCCAAAGTGCAGACCAGCCCGACGACAGGCCCACCTGACATCTAGCCCCGAGCTCTAAAGAGATGAGACAGATGGAGATTCCTGTGATGGCAGGTCATGCTCCAGAGGAACATCTCCCCAGTTCTGGAAGCTGGACATCACCCAGAAGCCTGGCACTCATTATATCCTGTCCCACTGTCTAAATACGAACAGGCAATCAAGGATTGGGATGTATCAGTAAAATAAAAAATGCATTTGTCCTTGAGGCTGGAAGCCTTCTCCTTCCAGTGGCCCAAGGATCTCGCCTGGCTTTGAGTCTATAGAGAAAAACATGCAGCGAACAGTATTTACAAAACCACAGCAGTGTGAGTGCTGTTCACTGATAGTTCGGTCCACACAAAGACAATATACAGGAAAAATAAGTTGATACAGGATAAAATTTACAGGGTTCGCTGTCAGAAGCCGGGAAGCAGAAGAGAAGGAGTAAAGATGGAGGAAAGGTGAACAAAGTCACATCCTCTTGTTTTATAGGGTAGGGTCAAGAGACTGTTTAAAAAAGTAATAGAGTAATAACAAAGGAAAAACTGTAGTAGGGTAGCAAGTCAAGGCCTAATTATCTTATTTAATTATTTATTTATGTTACATCAGTCACCATACAATACATCATTAGTTTTTTTTTCTTTAAAGACTTTATTTATTTATTTGACAGACAGAGATCACAAGTAGGCAGAGAGGCAGGCAGAGAGAGAGAGAAGCAGGCTCCCTGCTGAGCAGAGAGCCCGATGCGGGGCTCGATCCCAGGACCCTGAGATCATGACCTGAGCCGAAAGCAGAGGCTTAACCCACTGAGCCACCCAGGTGCCCCACGTCATCAGTTTTTGATGTTGTATGATTCATTGTGTGCATGTAACACCCAGTGCTCATTACAACATATGCCCACCTTAATACCCATCATCCTGTTACCCCATTCCCCCCAACCCCCTCCCCTCTAAAACCCTCAGTTTGATTCCCAGAGTCCATAGTCCCTCACGGTTCATCTCCCTCTCTAATGTCCCTCCCTTCATTTTTCCCTTCCTTCTCCTAATGTCTTCCATGCTATTCCTTAGGTACCACAAATAACTGAAACCTTATGCTAATTATCTTATTTATATTTAAAATGATATATGAGCATCTAGTTAGGGATAATATGAATAAGCTGTATCTTTCACAGCACAGACCTTTCAGACACTCTCTAAAATTGCTAATCAAGAAATGGAGAAGTAAGCCTATTATTTCCAGTAGTGATGGTCACTACCAGGAAAAGTGAAAGCAGCAAGGGAACAGGGTAGATATTTACCTCTGGGGAGTGGAAGTGATGAGTTAAAGGCCAGGAGGCCTTTTTTGCCATAAGAAATCCTTCTTGGAATTTTTGGATTTTTTACCATATCCTTGAATTATTTCCAGACACATTTTAGAAATTCTAAGGTGAATGTATAGACTTCACAACAAAATAAATACCAAATATTATGAGTGACTCATGACTTGGGCAATTTTGTATATTTTATCTCTTTTGAGCTACACCTAGGGAGTGGGTAGACAGGGCCATCTCTTACTTCAGGGAGAAACCAAGACTAGGTGTGTTTTGATGGCTCCCCTGAGCACACAGGCAGAGTGGTGGAGGTGAGACCAAAGCTGGGGTCTTCTGATGCCAACTCTAATATTCATTCCTCTGTGCCAGCAATTCTCAGAAGTCTGACTTTAGCATTTCTTTATACTCCAAATTGGGAAGCCCAAAGACATTGTGTTTATACAGATCGTATCTACGGATATTTACTGGAGTCAAAGTTAAAACTGAGATCTTTAAAAATAATTATTTATTAATCCATTGAAAAACAAAACAAGGGGCGCCTGGGTGGCTCAGTGGATTAAGCCTCTGCCTTCGGCTCAGGTCATGATCTCAGGGTCCTGGGATCGAGCCCCGCATCAGGCTCTCTGTTCAGCAGGGAGCCTGCTTCCCCTCACCTCTCTCTGCCTGCCTCTCTGCCTACTTGTGATCTCTCTCTCTGTCAAATAAATAAATAAAATCTTAAAACAAACAAACAAACAAACAAAACCCCTATAAGATTTAAAAAAACCCCTATAAGATTACATAAATATTTTAAGAAATACAACTACAGTTTTTGAAACAAAAAGGTAGTGAAAACATGGACATTATTTTAAATATTTGTAAATTTCTGGATTGACAGAAGGCGGTGTGATTCTCATAACTGTTTGTGCCTGCACTGTGTTGGGACAGCACCCACCAATAGCCCCTGGGGAGGCTCCCCTGCCCATGTAAAAAGGGCAAAGAATATCTTAGCATAATTAAGAAAAGAGTTTTGACTTTGTAAGCCCTGTGAACGGGTTTCAGGGACCTCCAGTGGTCTCCAGACTATACTTTGGATTCTACTCCTTTAGGAAGCTTTCCTTGATCTCCCCAGAAAGAACTCAGTCACCTTCAACGTTTTGCCACAGCTCACTCACTGAATGTCAAGTTAATCCTAATTTTTATTGTTTGCTAGACACTTGTTAGCAAACCAATGCCGTCTACTAACCCGAAAACTTACCCTGTTCCAGCCTGTTCCAGTCCCCATCTAGCACCTTCCACAGTAGGATATACCTAGGAAATACTCAATAAATATGGAATAAATAAATAAATGAAGTCCAGATTTGTTCCACGGCAACTAAGGAGCAACAGAATAGTCTACAGTGACCGGCTAGAGAAGCAGAATCACCAAACTAGAATACAGTGACACTGTTAGAAAAGGAGCTTGTAAATTAAGCTAAATGGGTCTGAACCTCATCTCTGCCACTTGCTCCCTGTAGGACTTTTTTTAGCTGAAGGATTTTTGACAAGATACCTAACGTATCTACATCTCAGTTTCCTCATTTGTAAAATAAGTTTAAAAATAATACTTACAGAGTTACTGCGATGACAAAATGTGATCATTTCTATAAATTGCATACAATGCTGGACAAATGATGGGCACTTATGTTTATTATTCTATCATTGAATGGGCAAAACTATCACTCTCTTAGTGTCCACCATTTGACTAACAGTGGAGCTAAAACACAGGGGAAAATACCTACCTCCAAAGAGGAACTTGTTCAATAAGCACTTACTTATTCAATGAATTCCGAAACATAAAATAGCAGATCCTGAATTGAAGCAGGTTTTCTCTCGCCTACTTGGAATTAGCAAATCACAGACTACAGGGAAAAATTAGAGTAATGACAATAGATGAGTAAAGAACAAGAGGTGAATGAAGCCTACGATTCAGGGATATTTGCGGAGACTTTTTTTTTTACAGTGCTTTGTTACTTTGAAAGAATTTCAATAGTGGTAATCAATCCAATTGTTTGGATCCTAGTAAATACATGAAGACTCTTAAAATAGCACTATATTCTGAAATCGGCTTTAACGCCATTGGAGGAAGATGGTCTAATAATAGCTTAGGACAGTTCTTACTTCCATCAGTCGGAAATAAATGCCATACATTTCAAAGACAAGTTTCCCAGTTCAGCTTTATCCTGTATCCACCAAGTGACACCGAGAGCAATTTACTGCAGTCAATCCTCATTTAACTACTAATTTTAATGATGTGTATAAGTGCTGAATATTCACTGACATCGTCTACACCTAGTTGTACAAATGCGACTTCCTTATTTTATAACTTTCCAGATTTCCTCATAAGTACCCACATTTGAGGGGAATTGGAGAACGTAGAGGTTGGCCAGTGGGTACGTATTTTGTCTATTCTGCAGACGTTAATCCTGTCCCATCATCTGTACTGTCTCCAGATAATCCACCTTCTGCTTGGATGACTTCAGATAAGGGCTCAGGCATTCAGAAGATGGCTCCCTCCTCTGTTTCCCTCTAGGAAAGCTTCTGAGTACAGGAAAGGGGGTTGAGGTTTCTGCATCCTTATAGAAGCTTAGAGGAAAGGCAGGGGGGTTGCTCTTTGGATTACTGACTGCTGAAGTGTGGCGGGTTCTGTCTGACCTTTGAGACGGAAACTTAGTTCCCAGCCTTGGAGTGTCTGTGGTGCTGATCATTTGCCTCTCATTCTTCACAGTGTTTAGCCTCGCCTCTCTGTCCCTAAACCTCTGCTGGCCTACAAAATCTTCTGCACGCTTGAGATGCCTCACAGAGCATCCCCTTTTAGATCACTTATGTGGGTAGGAGGAACAAGTTGCTCATTCTTGAGCCACATTGTGCTGCTACCTCATGCTGCTATCTTCCTCGCGCCATCTTGGATATGGGACAAGCCAGAGGCTGGAACCCTTGGGGGGATCCACAGCCTCTTCCACGCTACCAGAGAAGTAAGGCATTAGTGCAAATGTCCTTCAGCTTCCACACACCTATCTGGATGTTTCTAAAACCTTACTTACTGAACGTTCAACCTCACATAGGAGATAGATTGAGAATTTCGTATTTGACCTCCTCAAACTCCTGTCATTCTTTGCTTGAGCCAGAAAGGTCAGGCTTTAGCTTTTCTATTCCCTCTACATTATATCCTCTTGTCTGCTTTATCAGCCATCCTTGTAGTTTAGCTGCCTTGAGGGGAAGGGTTATGCACGATGCACTATGGAAGAAAATCTATAATTAAAATTTTCATGGCTTAGTCTTGACAGTTAAAGAAATTTAGCAAACTCTTTCCAGGCAAAATTAATCATCATTGCTTTTTTGAAAATCCTATTTTGATGTCAGAAGCTAAATACTATAGTTACTAACCTTTGGTGTTTATTTTTCTTTGTTTTTATTTTATTTTTCCTTAATTACTATTTCTTTAGTTGTGTGTATGTTTAAGTAAGCTCTACACACAACATGAGGCATGAACTCATGAGCATGAGATCAAGAGCTGCACGCTCTATGGACTGAGCCAATCAGGTGCCCTCTAAATACTAACCCTTCCCAGCCCTCCTATAACATTCCTAAATCCTCTCAAGGATGCTTCCAGAAGAAAAAAGAAAATGCGTGAGAAAAATCTGAATATATTTCAAAAATAACCCCTATTGTGACTGATTATCATTACTCCAAATTCAGGCAATTTTAATAGACAACATTAATTTGCATATTAACTGAAAGCCTTCCAACTGCTTTTGAAAGGTTGAAACAAAGAATGAAATTGGTTAGTAGAAAGCAGAATCAATTCTTTAGGAGTTTCAAAACTAAAGAATTGCTTGCTGAATATAGGAATACTTGTTAAGAGTCCCCCTAGAATTCCATAATTCCAATCAGCTAACTAGACAGTTGATGTTGGATGACCCACCGTTACCTTAAATTGTTTTTTTCAAAACTAGGCTCATAATCTTTCTTTTAAAAAAAAATCTGGCTTTCTTTATCTTTTAATCTTGATAATGATACTACATGTCTCCCAGCATCACAATCATCTTCAACAAATTTCATTTGAAGCATATTTGCAACATGAATGGCAGGTGCTGTGTTAGCCCTCTGTAGCATGTCTGGGGCCCAAATTCTGCCTTCAGGGAAATTTCTGTATAGTGCCCCCTATCTAATCAGTCACTGAGTCACATAAATTTATATTTTGAAAATGTGCCCCTGCTACACCCAGAACACAACACTGTCCTCAGTCATTTCTTGATCCCAATGTTGTTGTGCTCAAGAAATACTTATTAGATTTAATTCACTTTTCCAGTCCCCACATAGATGTCTCTGATCAGCTTAAGAACTGTCTCCAAAGGTAAGGAGACAGGACAAGCTCAAATGTTGATGTTATTTCATTCATGCAGAATGACCATCAGTGGTTGTCTGCTACTCCCACTGGGTCATCATCGCCTTGACAGCCTCAGACCACTGGGCTGGGTGGATCATTCTCTGGATCATTCTGGTATTTTTAAAAAATATTTATTGTATTTATTTGAGACAGAGAAGAGAGCGAGAGAGCATGAGAGGGGAGGGTCAGAGGGAGAAGCAGGCTCCCCACTAAGCAGGGAGCCCAATGTGGGACTCGATCCCGGGACTCCAGGATCATGACCTGAGCTGAAGGCAGTTGCTTAACCAACTGAGCCACCCAGGCGCCCCGCATTCTGGTATTTTTCAAACTCCTTTTCTTCATCTTTCTATGGATGCCTTATGCACATAATAATTTTCTTAATGACCTTCAGTGTTCTGTGCTAGTCACATTTTTAATATTACTAATATGTTGCTTTTGCTACTAATTTCATTCTTATATGTCTTGAAATACTGAAAAAGCAATATTAAAAAATGGTGATGCTGTTTTACCTTAAAGACTGAAATGTAATGTGATTAGTGGTCATTTTCCTGACTAGGGGGAGGGAGGAAAAAACAGTGTATTCAGTATCCAGTCTCGGACCAATTCCAGTCCAGAAAGACTCTCACTTCAATCTCGCTCTGGTGTGAGTTCATAGGTCACTGTGAAGGACACAGAAATACCAATTATATCTTTTTTTTTTCCCAATTATATCTCTTCAGGGAAAGAGCTGGGGTTAGCTCAGATGGCACAACAGATCGTAAATATGTTTGTTTTATATTGATTGGATGGAGAGAATGTCTTTCACACCTCCTAGAAAGCAGGAAAGTTTTTAAAGGGAGGCCTGCTCTTTTCTTTTATAAAGAGAAATGTGGCAGAAGAGGAGAAACAAGCAGGAATTGCTGGAGCAGAACAAGCCACAGTCCCTAGGGTCAGGGGTCCTCTGCACGCCCCACCGGGTTGTGTCAGTCTTGTGGAGAGCTGTTTTTTAACCTCTCCTGCACTCTGATGCTTTCCCTTATCTTTTCTGAGAAGGTTTTTAATATGTAAGTAAAATAAACATCATACAGAAATAAACAGAAATAGAGATGAGAAAAATAATTGGCAAGATTGATCACTTTTACCAACTCACTGTAAACACTTTTGAGGTGGTTTTTCCCCTCTCATGTATATGATATATGCCTCAGTAATACTCTAGCCCCCGGTGAGGGGGTCCTGAGTGGCTCAGTAGGTTGGGCAATTCTTGGTTTTGGCTCCGGTCATGATCTCAGGGCCGTGAGATGGGGCCCCGCATCCTCAGCGGGGAGTCTGCTTCCCCTCTCCCTCTGCTCCTACCCCCAACCCCTCCCCCAACCCCTGACCGGACCCTCTAAAAAGAAATAGATAAATCTTTTAAAAAATATATTCTAGCCTCCAATAAATGTTTATTAGCTAACTTAGTTAATGAACTAATTAAAGGTTAGAATCATACAGGTTTGTGCTCTGATTTTTTCCACTTACCTAACATAAGCATTTTAATTTTTGATATTGGTAGATAGTCATTGCCTTTATTTTTAATGGTTTTGAAAAGTTCCATTGAGTGGATATGCCACAATTTACTTAATAACACCCGAATAGTTGGGGAACATTTTTACTTCTCACAATTTCCCTATTAGAGATAACACTGTGATGATAAGCTTATTCTGCATTTTGTAGGCCACTTTTTGGATAGATTCTCTAGATCAGGGGTAGGCAAACTTTTCCTGCAAAGGGCCAGATGGCAAATATTTTTAACTCTGCAGGTCACATGGTCCTTGTCTCAGCCATTCGGCTTTGCTGGTGTAGTACAAAAGCAGTTACAAAAAACATATAAACAAACGAGCACGTCTATGTTCGAAGAAAACTTGATAGGTGTGCGATCAAACTTGCATTTATTTCACGTTTAATGGGTCATGTAATGGTATCTTTTTTTATTGTGTTCCAATCATGTAAAACATGTAAAATCATCCTTCGCTCACAAGTTATACAAAAATAGGCAGCAGTCTAGACATGGCCAGTTGGCCTAGAATTGGCTCCAGAATCTAGGGATTCCTGGGTCAAAGGATGCACCGTCAGGGGCACCTGGGTGGCTCAGTCGGTTAAGCATCCACCTTCTGCTCAAGTCCCAAAGTCCTGGGATCGAGCCCCATGTCAGGCTCTCTGCTCCATGAGGAGCCTGCTTCTCCCTCTCCCTGCTGCTCTCCCTGCGTGTGCTCTCTCCCTCTCTCTCTCTCTGTCAAATAAATAAATAAATAAAATACTTAAAAAAAAAAAAAGACACACCATCAGTCAGGCTTCTGCTGGTCATTTGGATGGTTACCTTCAACCCTATTTCTTGGTTGGTAAATTTCTGGGTTCAGCCATTTAAATAGTCAGTGTTTTCCTCCTGCATCACATCATTCTTGAGAGACTACACAGAAGAACTACTTTCTGTAGTTTATTATCTGGACAGCAACCATTTTCTTTTAAAATTGATTTAGGGTGACAAGACCATACGAGAGATCACCTGCCTTGAGCCACCTGAAGCAAGAAAAGCTCTAGTTTAGAAGGGGTCAAGAAGGGGCCCTCCAAGATTTCATCATCTCCTCTTAATCTGCCCATTCAAACCCATTTCATTCTAGGTCTTCAGCTGAGCCTGAGAACACCTGGCCAGCTGCCACCTTCAAACACAAAGACAATTATTAAGTTAATCCCTCTGCATTTCTTTCTCTATCCTGGGTTGATAATGAGGAACAAGAACTATTTCCTTTTGTGGATTGTGAAACTGAAGAATAAAAGTGCCTTTTCTCTGATTGGACAGTAACTCAGAAAAAAAGGAAACCATGTTCCCTGCCTCTAGGGCTAACTGTCATGACCATAAATTAATATTTATTAAGCATCTTCTGGTTGCATTCCACTGTGTGAGGCACAATGGCAATTAGTCCCATTCATTACTGTACATTTTTAAATTTTTTCAATTTATTAAATTGTATCCTGGATGATTAGATTGCTTCAGGCTGTAAGTGCAAAATTGAAAATATTCAATTATGATACATACAACAAAGCAGCCAGTTCAAACAGGGTGCGTTAAAATATCAGCTTTACAGTTCCTGTCCTCCAAATCTAGAGGGGGCAGATTTACAAGATGTTCTGAAGGCCAGAGGACTTGCAAGAAGGCCAGTGAAGGGGCGCCTGGGTGGCTCAGTGGGTTAAGCCGCTGCCTTCGGCTCAGGTCATGATCTCAGGGTCCTGGGATCGAGTCCCGCATCGGGCTCTCTGCTCAGCGGCGAGCCTGCTTCCCTCTCTCTCTCTCTGCCTGCCTCTCTGTCTACTTGTGATCTCTCTCTGTCAAATAAATAAATTAAATCTTTAAAAAAAAAAAAAAAAAAAAAAAAAGAAGGCCAGTGAACTCTTTACAAAGAGGAAACCCTTTCTCCAGTTCTCCATAGATGGAAATTGGGGCCCAAGATTTGTGGCAGTTTATCTCATCTGCCAGAGCTTTTCTAAATTGCTCCTTCATTTTAAGATATGGAGAAGGTACATCTCCTGTTTTTATTCCAACTAAAAGTTAAGAATCTTTCAAATAAAATTACTCATTTAAGAACTCTTCTTTATATTCTCTCTCATGCTCTAAATATATTTTAGGGGATTTTTAATATAAACCAGGCAATACACTTGATCTTAGCCAAAAGGCCGAGAAGCGATTAAACCAGGCAATAAACTAAACACAAAGAAAACAGTCATTTTTCTTTATGAGAATGTCAAAAGAGTTAAGGCCAAAGTTACTCATCGCTAAGGACGACTAATGGACAGAGTGGTATTCCAAAGAAAGCAGCTCAGGGAGGAGAGTTACAAGGGGGTTTGCTTGTCTTTTTTTTTTTTTTCCTTAAATATTTTATTTATTTATTTGTCAGACAGAGAGAGAGCACAAGCAGGGGGAATGGCAGGCAAAGAGAGAAGCAGGTTCCCTGCTGAGCAGGGAGCCTGATGCAGGACTCCATCCCAGGTCCCTGAGATCATGACCTGAGCTGAAGACAGACACTTAACCAACTTAGCCACCCAGATGTTCCTCCTCCTTTTTTTTTTTTTTTGAAGACTTTATTTATTTATTTGTCAGAAAGAGAGTACAAGCAGGGAGAGCATCTTTACAAATGAAAGAAGAAACTGAATGTGGGCTTAGTAAGTATGTGATTGGTCTAAATCACATAGGACTGTTAATAAATACTGCAGAGAGGGGTGCCTGGGTGGCTCAATCATTAAGCTTCTGCCTTAGGCTCAGGTCATGATGCCCGGTCCTGGGATGGAGCCCCGCACTGGGCTCTCTGCTCAGCGGGAAGCCTGCTTCTCCCTCTCTCACTTCCCCTGCTTCTATTCTCCCTCTCTGTGTTTCTCTCTGTCAAATAAATGAATAAAATCTTTAAAAAAATAATAAATAAATACTGCAGAGAAAAGGGGTCAATTCAAAATAGTTTGACTATTTAAGAATCTTATTAAAAATCTATAGGTTTGGGGGTTCCTGGGTGGCTCAGTGGGTTAAGCCTCTGTCTTCGGCTCAGGTCATGATCTCAGGGTCCTGGGATCAAGCCTTGCATTGTGCTCTCTGTTCAGCAGGGAGCCTGCTTCCCCCCCGCCCCCCGTCTCTGCCTGCCTCTCTGTCTACTTGTGATCTCTCTCTATCAAATAAATAAAATCTTTTTTTAAAAATCTATAGGTTTTTTAATAGTCAAAAGTTAGAAATTCAATAGGGACACTTAATAGGATGAAATTTAAATAGGGACAAATAACTCTGGAAAACACTGTGGAGTTCCCCAAAAAGTTGGAAATAGAGCTCCCCTACGGCCCAGCAATTGCACTGTTGGATATTTATCCCAAAGATATAAATGTAGTAACCTGAGGGGCATGTGCACCCCAATGTTTATATCAGCAAGGTCCATAATAGCCAAACTATGGAAAGAGCCCAGATGTCCATCAACAGATGAATGGTTAAAGAAGATGTGGTGTATATATACTATGGACTATTATGCAGCCATCAAAAAATGAAACCTTGTCATTTGCAACAACATGGATGGAATTAAAGGATATTATGCTAAGTGAAATAAGTCAATCAGAGAAACACAATTATCATATGATCTCACCGATATGTGGAAATTAAGAAATAAAAGAGAGGATCATAGGGGAAGAGAGGAAAAAATAAAACAAGACGAAACCAGAGAGGGAGACAAACCATAAGAGACTCTTAACCACAGGAAACAAACTGAGGATTGCTGGAGGGGTAACTGGGTGATGGGCATTAAGGAGGACATGCGATGTAATGAACACCGGGTATTAGAAAAGACTGACGAATCACTGACATCTACCTCTGAAACCAATAATATATTATATGTTAATTAATTTAATTTTACTTTAAAAATATTTTAAGTAAGTTAAAAAGGGACGACTATAAAAGGACATACCTAGAGGGAAAAGGAAAGTCAAGAATATAAATGCAACATAGCAAAGAACTGATTAGGCCTCGATATAACAGAAGGGAACCTGGGTTAACATTTGACAATGAACTGAATTAAATCAATAATAGAACGTTACTGGAAGATAAGCCAATATAAATTCAGGATATTTTGATGTTTGTTATCCTGTCCTAGGTTCAGGTGTGTAAAAAATCATTCTGTGTTAAACCCAAAAAACAAGATTGTGAAAAAATGCCTTTGAACCCCTTAGAGATGATTTAAAACTAAGACTCCAGCACTCATCTCTGCAAATATGATAGTACGTTCTTGAGAAGAATCTCAAGCATCCGTGGTTTAAACAAGCTCGTGTCATGATTCACACGCAGGCAGGTCTCGGGGCCACACTTGGAGGAACACTCTACTCCAGGGGGTGACTGATTTTTTTCAGGCACCAGGTCTGCTGTTCAGGTACCAACTCTTAGTAAGGGATGCTGCCAGGACTTCCGACGGAGGGACCTGCTCACTGGGCTTTGTACAGACCTGAGAATCCAGAGTGTCTCCATTCATGGGCAGGCCACCCATTCCTGTTTTTTATTTCTCCAAAAATATAACCTTTTACTGAATAACTGCTCAAATGATATACACTATGATTTGAATATTTCTCTGTCCTCTAAGCTTCTTAAAAACAGACTGGTTTTTGCTCACCCTGGTAGCACAGCAGAGTTCAAGTATATTTTTTGTTGGATGTTAGGCACAATGATTTATCAATGTTGTAAGATATGATATATAGCACATCTGTATTTAAAGAAATATAAATCCCTGACTGAGATACGCACTTACAGTCAAGCATTATCACAATGAATGGAAAAACTTTTTCTCTTATTCTTGTGCTTGGTATTCACCCAATGCTACCTACTCTGAGGGCTTTCAAGCCATTGCCGATGACCCTAACACTTGGTTACCATCTGCCATAGGGAGGATATTAATTGCCTTCTTAAGATCAACACTGTGTGTCACTCTCCTCCCTACAATTAACCTTCAGCCCATTCAGGTCTACACTTGCCTTCTACTAAGACTTCTTTCAATGTCTCCATGCCCTGATGCTATGGCCATATTTACATTCTAAGTTCCAAAGGTCCCAAGCCACAGGCTTTCTTGTTCTCTTGGTTAGCAGTCTCTCTGTCTCTGTCTCTCTATCTCTGTCTCTCTCTCTCTCTCTCACACACACACACCCCCCAACCCTGAAGCAGACAGTATTTGATTCTGTCTAATCCACTTCTTCCAATCCCTTTTTTCCCACTCTAGCTAAACATCCTCCTATTCATTTAACTTAGTTTGGCTGTTTTTTTTCAGATAACATTAACTCGTCTTCCCAAGGTTTCAGATCCTTTTTGTAGGATCTTCATGGGATTTCTCCTTCTGCGGTTGGAACCAAGCAGAACTCTTTTAAACCAAGTTATACAGTGGTTGCCTCATAAGGCAATCTTTGTCCACCACTTCAAGCTTGAGCTGTAGGGAACTGTTGCATTTGGTAGAATCTGTGCCACCTTTCGAAACCTATTTGCTAAACTAACATGTTTTCAGAAAAAAAAAATCAAAAACTGTTCCTTAGGAAAGATTAATAGTTTTAAGACTGTCTCATCTCTAGACCGGAATGGTGGGGACTAGCTTTACTTTCTTCAGCTCCATGGAGAGCTTTTGGGAAAGAGGTGTCTGGTTACTAGTTACTCCTGTCTAGAGAGAATAAATAAGAAACTCAGGGCTTAGGTTAAAGCAAGAAAGTCACAAGTTTTCCAGCAGAAGGAACTCAGCGGCAACAGTCTACTGGGGATGAGAAAAAAGCAAGCAGGCTGGAAACTCTGGATTTTCTATTTGCGTAAAAGCAGGGCCTGGCTGAGAGGCTTTCCTGAAGCCATGTTGAACCGGATCAATCATAAAAAGAAAGAACAACTATAGGGATGAATATGGACGCGATTTTCCTCAAGTTAGCAAAAAAAGGAGTCTTTGATGTTGGCATACAAGGTAATCAAAGGAGATAGCACCTTAAGGAGGTGCTTAAGGAACAAATGAAGTGAGGAAAGAAAGGACTGGCTAGTGGTCTGTCACACAGAAGGATGACAGAGTTTGTGTAAACCAATACACACCAAATCCACGCACTTGCTCACTCACTCATTCCACAGCATGTACCGAGCACCCACCACGAGCCAATGCTGTTCTAGAACTTGCTAGAACACATACTTGCAGTACTTGCTGTCCAGTTCTTGTAGTCTAGTTCTTACAAAAGAACAAAACAGAAATCCCCTCCCTGTGTAGCTGCCATGCTATTAGTGGAACATTCACAACAAATGACAACTAGAATAAATAAGTAAGTCCTAAAGTAAGTTCAGAAGTGATAAGCGAAGAGAAAGACAGACTGCGGATGAAGGGAGACCAGGAGCGCAGGGGTGAGTGCTAAGATGCAGAATTGGAGTGGTCAGGACAGCACTTGCAGAGAAGAAAGATCTAAGCACAGACTTTCAGGGGAGAGGGACTGAGCCCAGAGGCTGTCACTGGGGGGAGGGAGGGGGTGTCTTTTCTAGGCCAAAAGAAAGCAAAGGCCCTAAGGCACAAGACACTTGCTGGATTCAAGGATGAGCATGGAGGCCATGTAATCAGAAGGGAGTGAGGCAAGGGAAAGAGGAGAGGGGGCTGGAGGGCAGAGGGGTACAAATGGGTCACAAAGGGCCTGGTCAATACTTTGAATTTTACTGTGAGAAAACAGGAGCCATGGCAAGGTTTCAAGCAGAGGAGCGACAGGAGATGACTTCTTTTAGAATGCTCTCTCGGGCTGCTGTGTTGGAAACAGGCTGAAGAAGGGCAGGGCAGGGGCAGAGAGAGCTCCGTGAGGTGCCTGCAGTAAGGTGAGAGACGAGCGGGGCTCGGACCGGGGAGCTGGCAGGGGAGTAGTGAGAGCGGACCAGGCGAGAGCAGGTTCTAAATGAGGAGGGAAAACAGCTCGAGGGCTGCCACAGACAAGTTGTGCCTATCAAGGAAATCCTCGCACCTTCCTTTTTTCATCAAGGAAACAAAATAAACTGCTGTGTGTTTGTATTGTTTATACTGAATGTTGCTGCTTGCAGAATTTCTCAAAGTGCCTGACAGCATCTTATGTAATGATGAGTTTGCTCTGGCAACTATTATCAAATAGCAGATAATTTCTCTTGCAAACTAATACACTGATGTTATGTGTGCGTTTCGACAGCAGTGATTACTGGAGTCAACAAACAAGTAAATTGACTTAAAGAATAAAGTTACAAGTCCTTTCACTTAGGTGTTGGCCTACACCTTACATATAATATACAGTTTGTGTCCTCCAAAAATAAAAAATTAAAAAAAAATAAAGTGGAAGCTTATTTGAAGGAAGCTCATTTGAACGTGAAAGACCATTTGCGGGGCAAAAGTAAATAAGGAATATAAGACACGTGTCCATTTATACACAAAATCATTTTTTCTGTTTTCTTTAGCCTGATCAAATATTAAATATCATGGACTGTCCATGACCAAGACACATACTATGCTGTTGGGCTCTCTCTTTCAAAATGGAATTCCACCTATCCTCTACCACCTGGGTCATCCACCACCATGTCTGCTCCAAGCCGGGCGTGGGGAGGATGTAGTTTCAGCTTCCCACCCCTTCTGCATGCCTGAAACCTCCGTAGCTTTCCTGGTAGTGCTGCAGGGAAGGGGTCCACTCAGATCACAGGATCACCTACACATATTCATCAGGGGACAGGTATCAGGCCAATCCCCTTCAACACTCAGACCCTTTCCTAGGGGATCTCTTCTCTCACAAGCAATCCTGAGCAAGGGCAGTCCATTCAATGAATGGAACTGTCTTCCAGGCACCATGTGGCGTATGGAGCATACCACCTGGGGAGCATTTATGGCTGCTGGCGGGTTAGCAAAGGTGTTTTTCTCATTCAACTGTCTCTTTGTAAATTTTTGCCTGCATCTGGGATTCTGTCCACCAGACAGGAATACTCAAAGACTGTGTCTATCCCTATGTCCACAGATCAGCCCCTTCTATTCGTAGACATGCTTATCCTCATGAATGGGAACAGAACGGACCCTGCTTCTTGAAACTTAAACCACGCTGGAATAGCTCCTATAACCATCCAAAAAGACGGAACCAAAGGTGGTTCAGCTGGGCCTTAGCCCCCACACTGTTCTACCTCCCTGCCTAAAGGCCCACATCCATCTTGACCTCTGGGACACCATGCCCCCCCCCACCCCCAATCTTCCTCTGGTGGCCAATCTCTAGCCTGGTCATGTTGCCTAGATTTCTGTGCAGCCAATGCCCATTTCCTCGTTTTAACTACCCATTGTTTAAGGTATTAGCAACACTCCTGCCTGAGTGACTCAGTTAAATCTTTGGACAAAGTTAGCTTTGGGACCTCTCTGCTGCCCTGTAATACCCCTGCTCCCAGCCAGGGCATGTCCCAGCAGGGTCAGACCTCTCAGCCCCACTGTCCTGTATGTCAATCTGTATGTCACACCGCATGGACGGGTTCTGCCCTCTAGCTAGCTAGCATCACCTCCCTTCCCTATCCAGTATGACCTGGCTCAGGGCAGCGAGAGCAGTGCAGCCCTCAGCTGTGCCTTCCCTGACTCCAGAGCTGGTCACAGGGCTGCTGTGCCCATGAGGGACCTTAATGAAAGGCGGCAGGAGCAGTCTTGCCTGCTGGGATTCCTCACCTTTGTTTGGTTAGCTACCCTCTGTGCACCTCCCCTCGCCAGGATCCTAGCTGCCTGTCTGGTTACAAAGGGAACTGCCAGTGCCTTTCAGACTCAAGGAGCAGTTAGAGGGACTCCCTGCAGAGCCAGGAGGGCAGGCGGTGAGAAGCCTCTGCCACTCCCAGCCTCAAGCTGCTCTGAGCAAGCTGCTCGCAGGCTGTCAGATGTGACCAGGAAGGCTATGCATCTGTTTACAGAACCAGGGCAGAGGGCTCACACAGGGTCATGTTCCGGGAAGACAAGACCCAGACCAGGAGGGAGATGTGCAAACACAGGAGAATTTAAAAAGGAAGGAAGAGAGAAAAAGGGAAGGAAGAGAAAGAGAAGGAAAGAGGGAGGAAGGTATGAAGAAAGGGAGGAAAGAAGGGAACACGGCAAGGTGGGGAAGATTCTAGAGATCTTCTCCCACATCAAGCTCTAATTAGTACCCTACTTGTGTCTTTTGTTATATTAAAACAAACATGTTTTCTGCCTTCTAAAACAAAACCTATTCTCCATTTCTCGTTGCTCTGGATTTGACATTTTGAGCAAAGAGAAAAGATAAACTCCCCCTTACCAATGACCTTATCACAGATCAGAAGGTAGATAATGAAATTCTTGTGCTTGTCTTATAAAAATACTTTAAATTCTGAATAAAATGCGTTAAAAGCAGAAATAAGCACATTGCCTGTCTGTATGCAGGAAATAGCTGATTTCTTCATGAAGAGCCAAGATAGTGGACAAAGCACTGATTTTTGCCCCTTGATTTGGGGTTGCCATGCTGCTACTGAGCCATTTAATCTTATCAATAATTGGGGGAATATTTATTTTATCCAACTGTAATGAAGCAGAGGTATAGAATGTAACCACAGAGTGTCTAGAGATATTCAACAGTGAACTTCAAAGTCACCTTGACCATGATTTCTAGTGTCTCCTATTTATCTTACTACAGAAATCTGGGGGGTAGGAGGTGGCATTCTCCAGATTTCCTTAAAGGAAAAGCAAAATGAAGCATCTGAACAGCTCAAGCATGTCAGCATGGCCATAGTTGTGAATATATCCAATGTGAATTTTTGTGGGCCAAAATAAGTCACTTCCATTCAGAACTGGCCACAGTTAATTCACTCCACTTTGCTCAGACATGCTTAAGTGTGACACAAGGAATCCAGGAGCCTGGGGGTGAGGCTGGACCTCACCACAGTCAGCTCATGCCCATGAATGACATTGAGCTGGTCATCAAAGAACTGTTTTCCAGAGGATCATTGTATCCTGGACAGCAACAAACAAAAGGACTCTCTGTGAAATCCCCGGTCACTTTGTGGAGTCAGCAGCCACCTTTGTTAATGATCAGCCAACACAAGGTGAAGGCTTTGTGGAAAACGGCACCTGGAAAACACTAGCACCACCCAACCTGCACAAGCAGGACTGAGTTGAATGGCATGCTCATCGGGAAAGTAGGGTGGTCTTATTAAAAGCCAGAGAATTTTTAAAGGGAGCTCCTGGCAGAGCACAAAGTAGAGAGCCCTGCTCAAAAATATTTCTCCCATTACCTGATACCCCAAGTTCACCAGTAGAAGTCTATCTCTCTACATGAAAATGACACAGTGGTAACTGCTCTACATTTAGAGGCCGGCACCAAGATTTTAAAAGTCAGGCACCATGGGCAAGTCCTTAGACCCAATGGGCCGCGGTTTCCTTATATGCAAAGCAGTGATAATAAAACCTCCTCTACCAGCTTCGGCGGGTTGTTTTTCATATCCATCTATGTCTCTCTCTCTCCCGCATCGTAACCGTACTTCCTGCCAACTGCCGCTCGAGCATCTTCCTGGCTCCTCTGTATTTAGACCTTTTGAAAATTACTGTTTTCTGTGAAACATCTGTTGCAGCCAGCAGTGGGCCAATTGTCTGGAATCTCTTTCTTGTCCCGGTTTGGGGTTTCTCCAAATCACATGCCTCAACATCTCTGAGCCGTTAGTGGGACAGCCGAGGGCAGCGTCTCTGTTGGCCTTTCTGAGCCATTCGGTTGCTTTGTTTTTCACTCAGAGCCTTTCAGACTGACTTCTGTGGCCCGAAGAAAAACAGGTGGTGTGAGCCTCATCATTGCCCTGTGGTCCTCCCTTTCTCATTTCCTTTTTTTTTTTTGGCTTTCTAGTCATGCTTTATTTGCATTTCTAGGCCACCATTCGAAGGAGATGCCATTTCTGCTCTCTCACACCCAGTCTCTGCACTTCCTTTCCCAAGGCAGCTGCTTGAATGGAAATACTGTGGGCTTTCTAGTGCTGCCGAGAGCAGTTCTAATCCTGGCTCTGGTATTTACCAACGACGTGATTAACGGTGACTTGTCTGCATTTCGAGCTCCTCATCTGTGTAAACGGAAATCATGTCCATCTATTTCGAGGAGCTCTTGGGTGATAAGAGATGATCTGTATGCCGCTGAGTCTTCCACATGATCAATAAACATTAATTTTCTAACTCCTCTGTAAATGCTTTCTTCTTTTTATTCCTTGCTGTGTCTTACTTTCATTCTTAGATTCTTTAACATCAAAGTTCTCTGGACCTTTCTTCCCCAGTCTTTTCCAGATCTTCCTCCCTTCCTCAGCCCTTTGGGCACTGTTGCTCAATGGTTCAATACTTGAGCTTTTATCTCCAAGAGCCCTAGATGCAAAGATGCACACCTCAACCCCCCCTTCCTCCCAGCCCCATCAGCGCGAAGTCACCCACTTACTCTGTGAAATGGGGCCAACCGCAGGGCTCCTCTCAAAGGTTGTGACTCCGTGTGATGGTGGACAGGCTTCACGGGTGGTACACGGTCACCAATGTTGGCTTCATTCTTTGTCCCCCTGATTCACATTTAAATCTTGCTCTTTCCCTTGCATCCATCATGAATGATTTGCCTTCATGTTCTTGTAACCTCAAATTTCCTCTTTCAGATGAACTATTCCTCCTTCTGCCAAATTGCTCTCTTGCCTACGCACACATATTACAAAACCATTCAGGGGGCATCCGTCTGTTATTGTGCCAGAGGACACTTTCTTAAATGGAATTTTATTCCTTTTGAGGTCTTAAAGTTGTATGCTGTAGACATGTAAGGACAAAGCCTGGTTCCTTTTCACTGTTGAAGGCTTATCTCTCATTTTTATCTCTGCCCACAACACAATATCCTCCCCTCTATTTCAGATACCTGCTTCCATTCCTTCCACCTATGCTCCTCTCTTTCATGCTCACGATTACTTCTTCTTTAGTTTTCACCCCTTTATCTAAAGATTCACCTTTCGCTGATCAATCCAGACCAGTAACTCTACCTCATGATTCACTCTCTAATATATGATCTACCCAATATGAGAAGAAACAGATGTTACCCAGTGGCCTTGCTTTATACCATGAATATGCTCGTCTTCAGTTTAAAATCAGCCAGCTGCCAAGTTCTTCTAATTCAATGGTCTTAGAACATGATTTTGTCTTTTTTTTTTCCTTCTCTAAAAAGGAGATATTTAGTGAAGAATAGAGATTCCCTGGTAGCCTGATAGAAATCCAGATATAGCTCCCAATAAAATTTCCCATCTATCCCGGGTTCCACCAAGTCTTTTCTCTATTGTCATACTGTCATGCCCAATTTCCTGACTGCATACCTAACACCACGGTGCCCCAGCTTCTGGGCCCAACCCCACTTCCTGCTAACACAGTTCTGGCCCACCACCAGCAATGAATCTATTACCAGACCCAATCCTACTCTCCTGTAGGCACACCTCTGCCCCTGAATCTGCTTGCTGATAATATGCAAACAAAGAGCCTCTACAAGATTAAAGTCTATAGCTTCCAGTAATTTAACTCATAGTTGGTACCATGTTCTGAGCTAACATTACACACCCTATCTCAATTAATCCTCCCAGGCATCATTTTTAATTTCTGTTTTACAGCTGGAAACCCTGGAGAGGTTAAGTAGTGACCTCAAGGTCATTTAACTAGTCACTTAACTTGTGTCAGGACCTGAAGCTGAGGGTGTCAGATTTCAAAGCCCGACCTCTCCTTGTTCAGTGCCTCCTTAGGAGGAGTTGTGAAGAAAGAAGGGGAGATTTTTCAGAATTTCCAGCCTCTAGAGCCAGCAGAACTTCACCAAGGCCTTGCTCTCTAAGATTTCAGACATCTAATTTGATATTTTTCTGAACATGAGAATCCTTCTTTCATCCGTAGGTATTACTCATTGCTAGGCCTATGTAAATACTCAGTATGCAATGCTAAGAAAGACAGGGAGTCTGTCCTCTGAAAGCCCACAGCAGAGAGAAGGAGTTGATTTTCCAGATCAACAGAGGGTGAGCTGCAGGAAATCTTCATGAACCCTTTCGTCTTTTAACATATCAGGGATCTAAATGAAAAATGAAACATGGGAATGGGTCTTTCTTTCTTTTTTTTTTTTTTTAATATTTTTTATTTATTTTGTCAGAGAGAAATCACAACTAGGCAGAGAGGCAGGCAGAGAGAGAGGAGGAAGCAGGCTCCCTGCAGAGCAGAGAGCCTGATGTGGGGCTTGATCCCAGGACTCTGGGATCATGACCTGAGCTGAAGGCAGAGGCTTTAACCCACTGAGCCACCCAGGTGCCCCGGGAATGGGTCTTTCTAAATCACCTTCTTAAACAATTGCTCAGGTTTAAGATGGGTGAACTAAGATAAGGTCTTGCCACAAATGACGTATCTGCTCTAAATACAGCCACTAAAAGAGCAAAGGGGGCAAGTCTTCCCAGGACCACTCTAAGTTCTTCCACTAAAGGTAATGGTTGCGGAGCAAAGATGTCCTAAGGCGTTGGACTCCCAAGCATCAGGCTGCTTCGGAAATCCCCAAGCTCATCGTTCTGTGTCTGGGCTCATTCTTCATGATGAGTATAAACTACCAGTTCTCACAACTTAGACTTCACTGTGGAAGCTGAGTTTAGCCAGAGTATCCCTGACAATCAAGGCCACTGGGCCATCAGTGACTTGGCAGGCAGGAAGGACCAGCATTCACTATGTTGCAGGAGTCAAGGAATTCTCCCACCTACATGAAAGACTGTGTTTTTACAATCATGCTCATTTGATAAGCCTCTTGGATAATTTTTTCTGAAACTAAACCAAGGCTCAGAATGTTGTCACTATCAGTTCTTGTGTTTATTCACTTATAAACACGTTCATTCCAAAAATGCCAGGCACTTATTCTAGGTGATGGGAGACAGCAATGTGCAAGGCATTCAAGTTCACGGCTCTCCCGTGGAGGAAGCAGAAAACAGATACACACATAAACAAATGCACAAAGTACTTTCGGGCAGTGATGAGCACTTTGACTGTTTCAATAATAATATCAACAATGGCAATAATACCAGCAGTAAACTTATGTAGTGTCTAACACAATCCAGGTAATATTCAAAATAGTTTATTTACATTAACCCTTTTGATTTTTACAACCATATGAGGACATTATTACAGTTGTTTTCACTTAACAAATCATAAAACTGAGGCATAACAAAGCTAAATGATTTACCTGACTTTGTGAAGTAAGGTAATGTGACAGAGTGGTGACGTGAGGAGCTACTTTGGATTAAAAAAAAAAAATTAAAAAACGGAATGAAAAGCCAGGGAAGACTCTCCTAGAACATTGTATGAGTCAGAGTTCTCCAAAGAAACAGAACCAGTAGGGAAAATGACAGATGATAGATGATAGATAGATAGATAGATAGATAGATACAGACAGATGGAAGATAGTGGGTAAAGAGAGGTTTATGGTAAGGTATTGGCTCATGCTATTATGAAGGCTGAGGAATTTCGTGATCTGCCATCCGTGAGCCAGAGACCCCAAAAAGCCAGTGGTATAGCTCAAAGACCTGCGAGCCAGAGAGCTAGCCCAAGTCTGAAGGCCTGAGAACCAAAAGCCAAAAGCCAAAAGCAGGAGAATAATTGAAGTTCCAGCTCCAGCAGTCAGGCAAAGATGCAATTCCTCTGGCTTTCTGTCCAATTCAGGTCCTGACAGGATTGGATGATGCCCACTCACATGGGGGAGGGCCATCTGCTTCATTCAGCCAACCAGTTCAAATGGAAATGTATTTTAGAAACACCATCATAGACACACCCAGAAATAATGGCATCCCAAGGCCCAGTCAACTTGACACATAAAATTAACTATCACAAGTGTACTTCTTGTCAATCTGGCAGCATATACATCTCCTTAAACAGTACTTAATTTGCAAATAAAGAAAATACGGAACAGCTGGGTGGCTCGGTCGTTTAAGCATCTGCCTTCAGCTCAGGTCAGGATCCCAGGGTCCTGGGATCCAGGCCAGCATCCCATCTTGCTGCTCAGCAGGGAGTCTGCTTCTCTCTTTCTCTCTGCTCCTCCCCCTCCACTCAAGCACCCATGTGCTCTCTCTAAAACAAACAAACAAAAAACCCCTTAAAAATAATAATAAGTTAGAATTCCACTGAATGTGATATAACTATTCAGTCCCTAACTGAAAATGTTTTAATCTCTTTCCCAGAGGAGGAGGTAAAGTCCTTGAGTGATGTTATTCTTCTCCTTGATATCTTGTAAACTTCAATACTACGATGTAAAATTAGTAATACTTAAATATTATCATATAATAGTAATACGTCTTGTGTTACATGATAAGGGAATAAGAGGAAAGAAAAGAAGATATTTGACACATACACACACACAAATGTATTCATAACAAATTAAGGAGGAAATGCTCGTTATAATAACATCCTTCATTTCTGTGACTGGTCACATGGTTGTGGCTGGTAATATTCCATCCATGGCATTCCTCAAGGGAACTCAGCCTCCCCTTCATGCAAGGGCTTTGGCTCAAGTCTGGGAATTGATGAAGGGGCCATGACTCTGTTCTTATGGTTCGGGTGAGATTCTGGTTCACTTGACCTAGAACTTTTTTGCTTATAGAGATCAAGTAAGCATTCATCAGGCTTCCTATCTCTTTGATTTCGAGGAATACTATGATCAACTCGGCACCTCTGTAGGCCTGCATGAGTCAGACGACTGACTGCTGCTCTCACTCTCCTACTGTCCTTTGCAGTAACCACTCCTTTGCCATCGCTGTTGAGTGCCACCACCTGGCCCCTACCTGCACTCCCCCCCCCGCAGGCATCCAATTACTCCCATCAAGTTTAGGTTTCCCAGTTCAGTGGCTGCAGCTCCCACGGTGAGGTCTGACCTACAGGGAACAATTAAGAGCTCTCGAAGGATGTCAGGGCCCACCTCACACATGTATTTCTCCCAGTACTGGGGAAAAGCAGGTCTTCCGGACCTTCCCAATGTGGGGAAGGAGGTCTTAAATGACAAATCCACTCTAATATTCCCACCTCCCTAAGTATTTCCGTCCCTTCCTCGACATCAAACCGAGGCAGGTCGGGCAGGTTCAATTCATTCACCATGGGCCACCTTTTGAACTAACCAAACTGTTAGAGCCCTTTCTAAATCCCTGGGCTACAGCATGAAATGCAGGATCTCTGTTAGTGAGCCCACATCAATAAATCCAGCTTGATCCAACCTTAGTTTCCCTTCTCCACGATTCCACACTCTTAGGCTCCATTGACACAGATGGTCCCAGATTTCTGTCTGTATATATTAGAAAACTCAAGATCTTTTGGACTTCTTTATGGGTCTCACTTTGTACCTCAACTTTAGGACCCTGCTGGGCCTTGAGGTGGTTTTAGGTCTAGAAACAAAGAGGACTGGTGAGGGAGTGTCCTGAGGAGAAGCAGCATGGTCTGGCATGACAACTGCTTCAGGCATTACACAGTGAATCCCCTCAGCTGGAAGGGGAAAGGCCAGTACCACTGAAGGATGCTGTTACTACTTGGGGAGAAGCCGCTATTTCTGCGGGGAGCAAGGAAGTTACTTCCAGTGGGGTGGGGAGACCACTTCCACTCAGGGTACGGAGATCTCTTAAACTAGCAGAGAGGACTCATCAGAATTTAGGGACTCAATGTCCCCAACTTCATCAGGTTCTTCCCACATTTGGGAACTTATAGGATCTGATTATTTCTCAATCCATACCCTCACTTTTACAGTGGACACCTTGCAAAAGTGAGAGTTCAACATACACTGTATGCAACTGCATGAGCCAGTTACCGGCAGATATTCTGCACTGGATTTTCAGCAATCTCAGCCCTGCATCTACTGGAGAAAAAGGTCTCCTTCAGGGTGCAAACAGAAGCCTTCAGCTCATTTATACAGTGCTTGAGCTGGGAATTCAAATCTCTGAGCTCATCCTCTTCTTTTACCACTTTGTTCAGAGACATTAGGAGCTGCCCACCAATATCATTATATTCATTCGTTTTCCAAAAATGTTAAAAAGTATCACATATGCAGTCATTCAACTGCTTACTTCTTACAAGTGGTTGATTGGGAGTATCCAATGCAGGTATTTTGCGTATCTCTGTTACAAGTTCACTCCATGAACTATCAGTGCTCTCTGTACTACCAGAAATAAAGTCATTAGTGTCTTTCAATCCAAACAGATTAGAAAGCCAGTTCAACCTTCTTTGTCCCTTTGGTTCATTTAGACGCGCAATGGACTAGATGATGCCTCCTCATATTGGGGAGGGCAATCTGCGTTACCCAGTCAACAATTCAAAAGCCAGTCTCTTTGGAAACAACTACTCCTCCCCCACCACACACACTCAGAAATAATATTTAACCAGATATCTGGGCATCCTACGGTCCAGTCAAGTTGACACATACAATTAACCACCATAGGACGGACTACTTCACTGAAAGCTAACGGGAAGAAGCCAGCCCTGGAATATTGTGAGGGAAGAGCATTCCTAGAAAAGCGAACAAATGCCAATACCCTGAGATTGCTACAACATAGGTATGTTTTAGGAAAAGCAAGCAAGCCAGTGTGGCTGGAATGTGGTGCTTGAGTGGGACAATGGGTAAGCTGAAGCTGGAAGGGGGCTGTAGGCAGATGATACAGGGCCTTTTGGGCATGATCAAAGTTTGAGTTTTCTTCAAAGAACAATGGGAAAATGTTGAAGAGTTTAAGATGGGAACTTTAAGATGGGAAGAGTTTACAATGGGATGTGAGGCACACTTTAAAAACATGAGGATGCCTAGGTGGCTCAGTCGGTTAAGTGTCTGCCTCTGGCTCGGGTCATGAGCTCTAGGTCCCGCGATGAAGCCCCACATTGGGCTCCCTGCTCAGCAGGGAGTCTGCTTCTCCCTCTCCCGCTGCCTCTCCCCCTGCTTATACTCTCTTTCTCTCAAATGAATAAATAAAATCTTTAAAAAAAAATAGGACTCTGGCTTCTGTATGGAGAACAGACTATAGAAACAGTAGTAGTGGAGGCAGAGGGAGCAGTTAGGTGGACATTGCAGGAACACAGAGGAGAGGCAATGCAATGAGAAGTCAGCAGCTAGTAGGCAGATGAGGGTTTCAAGATATGTTTTGGAGGCAGAGTCAACACAATTTGCTGTTGGACTGAATGGAGAGTGATAAGGGAATGAAGAGATCATTTACGATTGCTACAGTTTTGGTCTGACATAGTGACTTACAAGAGTCGATCACTAAATTTTTAGGAAACTTGCAAGCCAGTTGTCAAACACAGCCATTATGAACAATTAAATGATGTAAATTTATAATTAAATAAGTTATATTTTTAAAAAAGATAACCAGTACTCAAAACTCATCACTTCCTAGTTATTTTTACTATATGTTTAACTATTACTTACAATCTGGAAGTTACTTATGGCTGTGTCTCCATTTGCTGGAAATACTCCATAATGGGCAGCTGCCGCACATCTTTCCTGCATCCAGTGACATCACACTGGCACTGTGGTCTAAGCATTCACACCATGGAGACTGTAAATCCTATCATCAGGGCTTGATTTATTGTTTGGTTGACTGTCTAGACTTAGGAAAATGATGGGAGAAATGTTAATAATGCAGATTAGATTTAAAAGTGTGTTGTGTCTGTAGATGCTGAATTATGAATAGCACAGAATATGGAGAAAACAGTCTCC
This sequence comes from Meles meles, assembly GCF_922984935.1. NCBI lineage: Eukaryota > Metazoa > Chordata > Mammalia > Carnivora > Mustelidae > Meles > Meles meles. Next base: position 69,043,387 of record NC_060072.1, read on the forward strand.
CAGCATTCAAAAGTCTTATCTGGTGTAGCACCTCTTCCCCATCCCTCTTTCCTTTAGTCTAGAAACTAAGCATTACCCAAAAGCAATGGTTCAACGGCTACACTAGATGAGGAAAAAAAAAAAAACGTCTAGCTTTTCCTTCATTTTATTTTCGTTTTTCACCAGGCAGGGACACATAAGGAGAAAATGTTTAAAAAATATGTACTTTCTGTATATATAGAGTGTATTATGTTAGTTGGATTTGCAGCCATACTACAAGCGACTTGTAATAGAGGCCCTTGGACCAGAGGGACCCGTTAGGCATGCAGCAGGCTGGCTCCTGTCGTGCACAGACAAGTCAGTGGCTCAGTGGGAGCTGAACTGCAAACCCTAAGAGGGCAAGGAGCCTTGTCTGCTTGTTCGCTGATGAGCCCTGAGCACTTTCAACACTGCCCACCACACACTAAGCATGAATAAGCATGTGTTGAATAAATAGATGCTTTTTAAAATTGGATCGTGAAGCATTTACATGAAAAAGTGAGTCCAAACAGAAGCTTGGAGACCCAGTGGAGGATTTTAAGAGGCAGTCATGCTGGGTAACAGCAAGAGAAAAACTGAGTGTATGTGGCTATTTTTTCAAGATTGAGAAGAGATCGAAAAGGGAAATAATATCAATATTCATCTAGATATCCCAGAATGAAATTTATTCCCTTCACTTCTCTTCCCTGCTCTCTTCCAGCATCTCCAAACAGATTTGGTAATGTTTGATGGTTTTCCTTGGGTATTTTAACAAAGGCTGATCTCATACTGGCATTATGGCATGATTATTTTTCCAAGACACCTGTTCAAAAGACTAAGCGGGCACTTCAGAGTTCTCTGAAAGAAAGAACCGTCATGGAGGTTTTAAAGTATGCACTAACTCCTTTATTTCTAAGTCCCTACCTGAAAACCCCACCAAGATATGCCCTTTTAATGCCTAAAAAGCAGTGTAGAAGTTTTTGTGTACCTTAAGAAAAATTCTGTAAATGACTGTTACAACACGTCATTTCTCAGCCATTGTTCACACTGGCCAATGAACAGCATTCTTGGGTTCTCTAGTGAGCAGAGCCAAACAGGTGACATCATACTTCAAAATCCCAGGAGTGATTCTGGCCTGGCTCTGACTTTCCCAGAGGCAAAATTATCCTCGTGCAGAATACATCACAAATCCCCAATGATAACTGTCTGTTCCTAGGTTTTTAAGAAGGGTGTAAAAAACAAAGGCCTTATGTCTCCTTCCAAAATCCCTCACAGCATTGGGCTTTATGCTCATTTATTACAAAGTATTCTCAGCTCTGGGGTCTTACTGCATTTTTTAGTAGGTAGGTAGATTATAATGATGCAGGTGACCCTCCAAATTAAAAATGCACAAATATTTGCACAAAAAGAAAAAAAATAGAACTTCACACTTGGTTTTTATTTTTGAAAGGACACTTGTAGGCAAGCTTTTCTGAAGCATATAAGTATATGGATAGGATATGGGATGCCTGGGTGGCTCAGTTGGTTAAGCAGCTGCCTTCAGCTCAGGTCATGATCCCAGGGTTCTGGGTTTGAGTCCTGTATCAGGCTCCTTGTTCAGCTGGGAGCCTGCTTCTCCCTATGCCTCTGTTGCCACTCTGCATGCTTGTGCTCTCTCTCTCTCTGACAAATAAATAAATAGAATATTTTAAAAAGATAAAGAAACAACTTAGTCATTCCTGAGAAAATAAAATCCTTAAGTGAAAAAAATAATAAACAGGTTTTTATTGCCTAAGGGTGTAAAACTGTAACTGATGCATTGATCAACTCTAGTCTATTAAATGGGAGGATGCCAGTCTGGGGAGGGTCACACAGACATTACCCAATGCGCTCCCTAAAATGTGCTGTTGAGCACTGAAATGCTGAGCTGTGTGATGTTGCTGCGGCACCCGGATGAAGTGTGATGTGTGAGTCGGGCAGGCAAAACCAAGTGCCCCTGTGCCGCCCCAGAGTCAAACCCAGTTTGCTCTCTTCAAAGTGCTTTCTCTCTGATGGCTAATACAAGTCTGGCCTTACGCCCTTCCTGACACAATCAAGAGGCAGCTATAAACCATGGGTCCCTGAGGTTAAGACGGTGTTCAGTCAGCCGGAATGGTCTTCCAGCTTGAGACAGTACACCATATAGCATAGTTATGTGCCCATGTTTCTTCTTGCACTTGAGAAGATGTGAGAAGTACTGACCTTGAGAATCTATGTATCCAAATATAGGAGGAAGGATTTAAATTCTAAAATCTCTTTTTAAAAACTTCAGTTGCAGTCGGCATGGACATGTGTGTGTGCACACATCTGCGCATGACTGCATCTACTACCTTTATATTAGAAGGTACAGTCATTGACTAGTGCGTTATCACATTATTTGGCTAAAAAGATCACAACAGGGGATGCCTGGGTGGCTCAGTCCGTTAAACATCTGACTTTGGCTCAGGTCATGATCTTGGGGTCCTGGGATCCAGCACTGCCTTGGCCCCGCACTCAGCAGGGAGTCTGCTTCTCCCTCTCCCTCACTCTCTCTCGCCCCGCCCTGCCCCTTTCCCTCCCCCTGCTCATGCATGTGCATGGTCACTCGCAAATAAACAAATTGAGTCTTTTAAAAAAAGATTACAATAAATGTCCCACATAGGATAATATTTCCAAAGTATTATTATTGTTATCATTGCTGTTGTTGAACCATTGCAGCCAGATGACGGAAAGGGACAAATCATCAAAGTAATTTATGTGCCAGACGATTACTTTTACTGACTTGTTTAATTCTCACGTGAAACTTACAATCCGTAGGTCATTATCAATGAAAAAGAGATGAGGAAAATGTGGCTACCAGGGGTTAAGAAACTTGCTCAAGTTTAGAGGGAGACAGATGTGAGGCTGGGCTTCGAGTCTGGTGTCTGGCCTCTGTGCAGACTGTTTTTTATGCTAAAAGAAAATGAGTGAAATATTGAAATCATTAGGGACAAAACTTGATCTTTCTTTGATTTTTAAAAAATAATGCCTGTTGTCACAGTACCAATTGTCACAGTACAATCACCAATTTGTTTACTAATTAAAGGTAGATGCGTAAAAAAATTCAAAGCATTGAGATTTCCAATTGTGAGAATTATGAATGAGCAGATTTTTTTAAATGATTTTATTTATTTATTCACCTGAGAGAGAGCAAGAATGTGCACACAAGCAGGGGCAGCCACAGAGGGAGAGGGAGAAGCTCCCCACTGAGCAGGAAGCCCAATGCAGGACCTGATCCCAGGACCCTGGGTTCATGTCCTGAGTGGAAGGCAGATGCTTAACTGACCAAGCCACCCAGGAACCCAGAATGTGTAAATTTTTCTTTTTTTAAAGATTATATTTATTTATTTGGCAGAGAGAGACACAGCAAGAGAGGGAACACAGCAGGAGGAGTGGGAGAGGGAGAAGCAGGCTCCCCGCCAAGCAGGAAGTCCCATGTGGGGCTCAATCCCAGGACCCTAGGATCATGACCCAAGCTAAAGGCAGACATTTAATGACTGAAAAATCCAGGTGCCCCCTGAATAAGTAAATTTTTATTGGATGTTTATAAATGCAGATACACTAGCAAATGGACATAGGTCTTTTGAGGTGGAATTTATAAACTGCATCACATCTATAGCCAATTTGAAAATGGTTTTTACACATCAAGAGAGTAGATCTATAATCCTCAATTTATATTAAGTACTTCTCTACATAAGATAAATGTTCCAGAAGAAAAATCTACCATTACTTTAAAACCTAAGATGGCTCGAAGTTTTTCTAATTACAAACCTTAAATAGGAGTAGTGCTTGATGAGGAACAAAGAGAATTTCTGATTTAAAAAAATATCTGGGTATTTGCATGGGGCACCCAGTAGGTCTAAGTGTGTAACAGTGAGATGAGATAAATGTAGTTGCACCAAGATTAGCCAGTAATGATTGGGAAGACACAGCATTTTGTCCACTGTGATTCCTGTAAAATTCTCATTTATTTCAAGGCATTTCTGAGTAGAAATGTCACACAGCACCACTGAGAGAGCCCCATAATGACAAAGAAAGCTTTTTTCAAAAAGGAAAATTCACCATGTTACAAGCTTTTGAGTTCATGTTTTCACTTGATGTAGACATGGGTTTAGAAAACCATGCTTGAAACAAGGTAGAATTGAGTTAAATATTCTAGAATGCAAGATGCCAAAATGTAAAACCTTAAGCAGAGAAACCATAGCTTTCTCCACCCCTGAAATTTTCACTTACATCTAGTCTATAAAATAGCATATCACGTTGGTCAGTTCTTTATAAACACATAAGCCCACGGTATTCATATTTATCTCGCAACATCAGTTCGGAAACATTCAACAGAATTATTTGCTGTCTAGATTTCATTCAGATCAACTAAGGATCTCCTCCCCATCAGTCCTCAGAACAAAAACACAAGCTAGGCAGCATCTCAACCTTACTCACTCCCCAGCAGCATAAACCCAGGCCACTCCACCAAATTATAATCTAAGAAGCCAGGTGACTCCAAACTAGCCTTGAGGTAAGGCTGAGGTTCGTCAGACCACCACAGACAAACACTGACTCTTAGGGTTTGAGTAGGGAAGGGAGTGGTGGGAGGATGGGAAAATAACCAAGGCCGGGTCACATGGGTCCATAAGAAGGGCTACAGCGTTCATTCATGGGCTGGGAGCCACATATAAATCTGCGGGAGTCCCTCCCTTGACAGAAATTCACATAACAGAATTTCAAACCATCAAATACATATATATACCAAGTATCTTATAATCCCTTGGCCATTTATATTTTGTGAAATGAAGAATTTGTTTCATTATATAAATATTCAGGTGAATTCTAAAGCTCCAAAAAGTTCTCTCAGATACAATGGAAAATTTAACCTGATGATGGAAAGGGACAAATCATTGAGAAGCAGGCACTCGTTGCCTTAAAAGCCTTCCACTGTCAGGCTTGCTGAGAAAGATGGGAGGAGAAAAAGAAGTACTCCGCCACTTACAGGTGTTTCGGTCATGAAGAAGTTTATGATGTTGCATTAAGTAGTATCTGAATTGCACCTCCAAGCCTTTTTGTCATGTGTAGATATTACTGCTTTTTTCATAACTACCTACATTATTTATTGTTTTATTACATATATTACAAGATGTCTTGGCTGAGCTAAGGCTCAGATACGGATAGTTCCAGAAAACACAATTATATAAAACCCTTACCTCCACCTACCCAGTTGTATTTACTAGTTTTTTTACATGTTGATGACTTCCTTGGAAAGAAAGTTGAATACTACCAACCTAAAATCTTTGTTCAGATAAATTAATCCTTGCTATCGCTCCCTTAATAGAAATTGGATAAACTTGCACTGCATGTTGAAGTTTTATTCTTGTGTATTATTTAGACTCATAAACTTCAGGTTTATGAGTAGAAATATGTATTTTACTTTTTCAAGGCAAGGAGGGACAGAGGGAGAAAAAGAGAGAATCTTCAGCAGGCTCTACGCCTGGCATGTAGCCCAACGTGAGGCTCGATCTCAAGACCCTGAAATCATGACCTCAGCCGAAATCAAGAGTCAGACACTTAACTGACTGAGCCACCCAAGTGCCTCAGCAGTATGTATTTTAAATACTACTTTTTAGGTTGAATCAATGGAGTCTTAAAAATTGGAAGTTTATTGAGCTTATTGCCGGTAAAGAGAGGTCATGACTTCACAGGCCTCACTTTGACATTTATCGTGTCTTCTGCTAAAACATCCCTTATATTATGGACAAATTGGGACCCTCATACATTTCTGGCAGGAATACAAAATGGTGCAGCCACTTTGGAAAGCAGTCTAGCAGTTCAATCACCATATGAACCAGCCATTCACCTCCTAGGCATATAATCAAAAGAACTGAAAACATGTGTCTAAACAAACATCTGCCCATGAATGCTCACAGCAGCATTATTCATCATAATGGCCCAAAGTGGAAATGGCTCAAGTGTCTTTCAACTGATGAATAGATAAACAAAATGTGGTCTATCCATACAATGGAATATTATTCAGCCATAAAACAGAATGAAGTATAGATACATGCTACCATACTATGTTTCCATAATGAAAACATTATGCTCAGTAAAAGAAGGCAGACACAAAGGACAATATATTGAATGATTCCATTGCTTTTTTTTTTTTAAGATTTTATTTATTTATTTGACAGAGATCACAAGTAGGCAGAGAGGTAGACAGAGAGAGAGGAAGGGAAGCAGGCTCCCCGCCGAGCATGATCCCAGGACCCTGAGATCATGACCTGAGCCAAAGGCAGAGGCTTTAATCCACTGAGCCACCCAGGCACCCCTGAATGATTCCGTTTCTATGAGATGTCCGGAACAGGCAAATCCATGGGGACAGAGAAAGGATGCATGGTTGTCTAGGGCTGGGGAGAGGGGAGTAGAGGACAGTGAGGAATGACTGATAATAGTTAACTTTTTTGAGTGATGAAAATGAGTTAAATCTGATTGTGGTGACGGTTGCCCAACTCTGGGAATATACTAAAAGCTAATTACACACTGTAAACTAATTGTACACCGATTATATAGTATGCAAATCGTATCTAAATAAAACTGTTATTTATAAAACTCACAAACAGAAAATCTGCCTTAACTCTGCATGGATTTAAACATTAATAATTTTGTTTAGGGAAGGTGAGTATCCTATTTAGTACAAAGTTAAGGTGACTCTGCCTTTTGAGGAATTGTACAGATGACGAAATCAGCTGATATCAAAGAATCACTCCTGGGTGATCGCAACTTACCAGCATAAATGTCTGAGAGGTCAAACTGAGACTGAGGGAGTTCCAGAAACTCACCAATTTAGAGGTAGCACACTAAGAGCGCAGGTAACTAGTGCAGTCCTATATCTGCACACACAATGAAAAGGACACCCAAATCCATCCCACCCCAGTGTCTCCACCAAGGTATCATGTGCACCCTGGAGAAGCAGTAGTTAGAAATAGCTCATTTCAGCAAGAGTGAGAACTGCAGGCTCCTGGCAGAGGGGCACGAGACGGCAGGTCAGTTTCACATTCGTGGAGTGAGTACTCATCTCCACCAGTACCGAGTCCAGGACTGTGGAAGTGGTGCTGGTCCTGCCTCCTGTGCGTAGTTTCATGAAGTCGTCCAGGGCAGTGGGATCCACAGGAGGGAGTGAAAGCCGAGACCGAGTCTTGGATACTTTTCTAGGCATCCTGAGGGTTCCCAGAATTCTCAGCACACAGAAGCTCTATATAAGACCAGACTCCTTGCTACTTGCTACGTGACAGCTCCTAGCCACCACGGAGTCAATGCCAATGTCATGAGTGCGGTGGACACCACTGTTATTCACCTGCTCTCTGATACACAGATCACATCTCGTCTTCAACCGTTAAGAGTAGAGCTGCTACTGAGGCTGGTGGGTCAGAGCCTCTCCCCAGTCCTTCTAGAACAGAGAAAGTAGTCAAGTCCCCAAAGGGGCCACTCAGAGTTCTTTCCCAGCCTTTCTTGAACTGGAACGGGAAGGGTTAACCTTCTTGTCTCCTTGTTACAAATCTGAAGATATGCCTTAAAGCTCCAGCAGCCACCCCACCACCTCCGCACTCCATAAACACCTGAGTTTTAGCCTTGAGCAAGAAATCGTTTGAAGAGAGTAAAGCTAATTTGCAGAGAGCATTCGAGAGATGGAGAGAACGAGATCTAGTGACGGTCACATCCATCCTTTTGTCACCTAGCCCTCCCCTTGGTTGCATACACAAACCAATAATCTCCTTCACTGCTTCAGCTAATTTGAATTTGGTTTCTGTCACTTGCAACGGGGGTGAGTCCTGAATAATACAGCGGTGTTATCTGGTTGGTGAAGTCTGAGATATTCTGATTACAAAAATGTAGATGTGACAAGAATATGACAGACATGTCAATTCTAGTTTTCCTTAATAAACTGAAAAAAAGACAGATTATGTACAATTCCTTGAATATGGATTTGAGTTGTTGGTGTCTCACAATATTAGAAATATATTTCTCTAATAACACTGTAAGATAGTCAATCATTTAAATTTGCTCTGTCATTCAGTCAGTGGAAATATTAGTTAAAAATATACCAATATGGTGCTATTGAAGTGATTATATACTAGCAAATTTATCATTATGTTTAATAATTCGAAAAAGTGAGCTGAAAAATGAGTAGCCTGTTGTACTGCATTAGCACAGAAGGGCCCACATAATTTTTAATAGGAATTAAGACTATGAATAATATAATCACAGACCTTACAAATGGAAAGACTTACTAAGTAATCAATTTCACCTGTCCGACAATTGCCTCATTCTATGAAACCATTCTTTCAACAAATATTTACTGAGCTCAGAATCTCCCTTAAAGGCCACTGGTAAACAAAAACAAGCCCCTACCTTCTGGAGCTTGTATCTGCCCCCTTGCAGTAATTGCTACAAGTTGTATCCTGTTCACTGCCTATGCTTCTTTTGTATTTGCCATAGAATAATAGGAAAAGTAAGCTCTGTTCTTGATAGGCTTACAGTCCAACAGAGACACAATTTATCTGGTGTATGTTACAATTTCAACAGGCCAATGAGAACTAAGGCCATTCCCCACCTTGTTGTTAAACAATAAAGAACCAGGAGGAACCGGATATTACTACTAGAACTGCAGTAAGGATATCTCTTAAAGCTCGCCCACTTTGGGCACTAAAACCTCTTTTGGGTCTTTTCCTCCATTAAATTCATTTTGTTTTTGCCTTAGATCATGGTGGCCAATATCTGGTTTTTGTGCTATAGTATTCTATACTATATACTATACTATATACAGCAAAGCTCTGCATTTCTAAATCTCTTACTGAATGAATTGATCTTTGGTATTTGTTTAAATCAGCAAGTCTTTGTTTTAAGGCAAATCACAAAAATGCAACTTTTTGTTTCCCCATGAAAATGTCTCATACTTATTTCTAACCATGCAAAATGCATCCCTGATTAGGAGCACTTAAGTACCAAAGCCCTTTCACAAGTCTCTGAATTTCTCTTCCTGCCTCGGACTTGCCTTGACACAGAGTTTTCTATATGCTGCCACCTGAAAAGCATGAGCTCTAGAGACAGGCTGCCCAGCTTTAAATTTTAGGCCTTTAGTGACTATGTGATTTTGGGCCAGTTATTCAGCTTCTCTGAAATTCCTATCCTCCATCTGTGACATGGAAATAATAATAATGCCATGCCCATAGGCTACTGTAAAGATTACATGAAATCATATGTATAAAGAACTTGACAGACTGCCTGGAACATAGTAAGCACTCAATAAATAATTCTCTATTACGACTACATCGGAATTCACAACGATCAAATGTATCAAGATGATACACTACTGTCATCTTGAAGTATTTTGCTGTTTAGAATCACCTATATTTATTCAAATGATTACTGTTTTCTTTAAAATATAAATAAATAATTCTTACTTTCCAAATAGTATTTGCTGGATTCAGTGGTCATATTCACTCATCATAAAAGTAATATATGCAAGATATTCTACTGAGAGTTCCAAAGAATGAAAAGTAAGTGAGTCATAGTCTCTGCACTCAAGAAATTTACAACACAGGAGACAATTAGACCAAAGTACCAAAAAAAAAAAAAGTTCCATGTGGCAACCACCCTAAAAGAGGTACAAACAATGTATGATACAGATTCGATAAAAATCATTTGCATCCATTGGAGAGGACTTCAAAGAAATCAGATTTAAGATGGGCACTAAATTGTAAGTGCAGAGGAAGGACAGAGGTATTTCTTTTTTCCCTCTCTACTTCTTCTTGGTCCTATTGTTGGACTAATCTTCTTCTATCCAATGTATAAAAATTGAGGATCCTTAGCATTCCACCCTCAACCTTCTAATCTTTATGTCATTGGAACTGTCCCAACCACTCAATCACATATACCACTGACTCTCAAATCTAAATTTCTAGTCTTGGTCTTTCCTCTAAACTTCAGATCCAATTATCCAAGTGCTTCAGAGTTATCTCCTTTACCCACAGCATCTCAAACATGTCAGAGTGAAATTTGCCTCATATCCTCCTCCTGTATTCCCTATTCTTATCACTGGTAGCACCCTCTGCCCTGTCACTTAAGTCAGAACCCAGGGAGTTATCCCTAATCCTCCTTCTCCCTCGCTCCACATGATAAATTGCTTACGACTCCCACAGAATCTCTAAAACGGTCCTCGGATCTCCCCATTCATTCTCCATCTTCATTGCCACTGCCCTTGGGTCTTTGACAATGGCCATATCCTCCCAGTTGGTGTTCTGCTCCAGCATCCCTCCCTTTCAATCTGTTCTCAATAGTATCATCACAATACATTTTCTACAATGCAAAACTGACACTGCTTATAATCCTTTAAGGCCCCCTAACTGCCACTTACACAAATTAAAAATCTCTTGGTAGGTCATGTCAAGTCTTCTGTGGTAACGCATTTTCTTACCTTTCACTTCAGGCTCCCAAGGTAACTGAACCACCTGTAGTTCCCATAACGCCTTTCCCTTCATACCTTTGTGCCCTTGCCCCTCCCTCATGCTCTGCCTGACAATCCACCTGCTCCTTTTCAACTGGCTTTTGCTTTCCCAATTTCTCCTCAGGATTCATCCCAGTTGTCACTCCTCTGGAAAGCCTGCCAAGGTGCTTTTCTCATGGGGGCCCAAAACATCCCAGAGGAACTGCATTCATAGCCTCCATTACACTGTTCTGTCATCATTGGTTTTTCCATCGTCTCTCCCAATGAATGTGTATATGCTGAAGCAAGGCGCCATGTTTTCATTCATTTTTTTTTTTTTAAGCAAATAGTCACTGAGTGCTTACTGAGTGAACATGACAGACTAGGTCTCTGACTTCATGAAGTTTATATTTTGATGGTACATATCTGGTGGGAAGGGGAGATACAGAGACAATCAGCAGGTAATTAAAACAATTTCAAATCCTAATAAAAGCCATTCAGAAAATAAAACACAGATTAAAAAGTGACTGGGGGATGATGCATTTTTGAAGAGGTTTTAGAAATCCCAAAGATGAAGTAGTTGGCTCTTGGGAAGACAGTCATAGGCAAGGCATAGTGGGTACAAAAGCCCTAGGGAAGGACCAACCTTGCTATGCAGACAAAACAAATGTGTAAGATGGCCAGAGAATGGTGAACAAGTGGGAGAATGACAAGGCAATAAGATCCGAGAGACAGAGACCGATCTTGGAGGGCTTTGCAGACTACTGCATTCACTTCCTATTGTGACTGTAACAAATTGTCACAAATTTGGTGGTTCCAACAACACAAATTTATCTTACAGTTCTGTAAGTCAGAAGTCTGACAGGGGTCTCACTGGGCTACAACACCATGTTGGCAGGGCTGTATTCCTTTCTGGAGGCTCTGGAGAAGAAGCCACTCCCTTGCCTTTCCCAGCGTCTATAGGCTACCCTCATTCCTTGGTTTTTGCCTCACTTCTCTGTCTTCCAAGACAGCAAAATGGCATCTCTGATCTTTCTGTAGTCACAACCGCCTCTAACTCTCTTCAACCTCCTTCTTCCTCTTCTAAGAACTCTTGTGATTACATTGGGACCATGTGGACAACCTCCCCATCTGAAGGGCCTTCATTTAGTCACATCCTCAAAGTTCCTTTCGCCATGTAAGGAAATACGCATTCACGGGTTCCAGGGATTAGGACATGGATATCTTTGGGGGCCCACTATTCTGCCTACCATAGACATGGCAAGACATCTGGACTTTATTCTAATTATAGTAAGTAATCCCTGGAGAGATTTCAAACAAAAAAGTTTGTTTGAAACTGGGTTTCAAAAAAAGAGGTTTGTTTGAGCTGGGTTGTATTTTTAAGAGTTCATTCTTTGTATTATGTGTAAGGTCTGTCTGAGGAAAAGTAAAGGCAAGGAGAGCAAGTAGGAGTCTCTACAGTCCCAATGAGAAGAGTGGATTTGACAAGGATGATAGCAGTTAAGGTGCTGAAAACTGTCCAGATTCAGGCAAGATTTTGGTATAGGAGAGACAGAAATTGTTGATAGATTGGGTGCGGAAAATATGAAAGAGAAGGACCAAGGATGAGTCTTAAATTTGGGTTCAATTCAGTGGTGTATGGTGGTATTGTTGACCAAGTATGGTGAAGAATCGAGGAAGAGTGGATAGATCTGGGGCAGAAGGGGGACATTAAGATATGTCAAGCTGGAATGGCCGTGTCAAGTTTAGAATAACCATAAGATATCCAAGAGGAGTCATCGAGTAGGCTGTTGGAATTAGGAGTCTGGAGCTTGAAGCAGAAAAGAGAGGTGGAAACATAAATTCGGGGGCCTTCAGCATAACAAGGATAGTAAAGCCATGAACCTACATGAGATCATCCAGCAGGAAAATGTTGATACAGAAGAGGGCACGAGCATATCCTGGCAGGCACACATAGTGACAGGCTGAATTCATATTTGTAGCCTAGCACTCAGTCCTGCCACAGAGTGGCCCCTCAATAAATTGTTGATGGCCACAGGACTGATTCTGGGATTAGCCATTATTAGAAATTAAGTTCTATAAACTATCACTAAATAGATATTAAGAACAAAGTTGGTGAATACACAAAACTCAGCACTTCCTAATTACTTTATTACATTTCATTATTATCTATGCCCTTGAGGTTGGTTATGTCCCCTGTAGCTTACCAACTGGACTTCTCATGCTGCTGTACTGCCAGCCTATGGTTGGTCCTGGTGGGAGTAGTTATGCCATGAAAAGGAGCGAATGCTACAAATTAGAGCTTGACTTATTATTCTGTCAATTGTTAGATCAAGAAAGTGATGGAGAAAATGTTAATCAGGTAGATTGGACTTAAAAGTGTGCCACATCTATCTATATAATTGTTATGCTGGGAATTACATAGAAAAATGAGGAAATCTTTTTCCGGTATGTGAAAAGTATTATCTGACTTAGTGAGGAAACTTCCTCTCATATCATTGGTGAAGGAGTGAGGCTCTAACAATGGTCTTTGTTTCAATTTCACTTACCCCAACATTCCTGTCAGAATTATACTTGTGAATTCACTGCAACCATAGGTTAGCAAGAGATAAAAGAATCTGGCAAAAATCAGTAAATAAAAGCAAGAAAATAAAAATCAACAAAAAAAAGCATTCAGTGAGAATCAATTGGCTATATGGAATTCACAGGAGTAATGTATATTTTATCATATGTTTAAACGGGTGCTGGGTCTCACACCCTTTATATAGTCAAATGTATAATAGGGACGCCTGGGTGGCTCAGTGGGTTAAAGCCTCTGCCTTAGGCTCAGGTCATGATCCCGGGGTCCTGGGATCCAGCCCCACATCGGGCTCTCTGCTCAGCGAGGAGCCTGCTTCCTCCTCTCTCTCTTTGCCTGCCGCTCCACCTGCTTGTGATATTTCTCTCTGTCAAATAAATAAATAAAATCTTTTAAAAAAATGTATAATAAACTACAAATACATACGCACACATTTTTCCCAGAGGACCTGCTCAACATTTACCAGTACACTATGGCTTATATCTGAACCTGATAGGCATAGGATATGATGCAGGATTAAAATTATTATATGACTATCTATTATGGGAAATCATTACATACCCATAGCAAATTCATGACCAGTATTTTTAAAATGTTGATAAGTGATGTCATTTGGGTTCCCGTAAAATTAAAATGGATCTCTCAAATATCATAAAACCCAGCGAAGTTGATGGCTATAGTTTTTCTTTATTTGCCTGAATTTATGCTTGATAATTATATTTTTCTTCCTTCAAAGATGCTAAGCATCATAGACACTTTAAGAAAAGAACATAGACACTTTAAGAAAAAACAAACTAAAAATCTGTCTTGGCTTTCTTAAAAGAATTATCTGCTGATCAGCTAGTATTTGGACCAGATTAAAAAGCTAGGCTTTCACTGTGCAATATGACCACCACTAGCCATTTGTGTGTCTTTAAACTTAAACTACTTAAACTTAAATAAAATGAGAAATTTAGTGCCTTAATTAAACTAACCACATTTCAAGTGCTCAGTAACCACACGTGGCTGGTGGTTACCATATTATACGGCACCGATTATAGAACTTTTCCAACATCACAGAAAGTTCTGTTGGATAGCACCAACAGCAAATGCCTTTGACATAGAAAATGATTGATAATTATTGACTGAGTGATCAAAATTCACCCTATTCTTTTAAAGTGAAAAGGTAAAGAAATCAAGAATGAATTTTTCAGGAGAAAAGAAACCATCAAAAATCGCATACTTGGGTATATTTAGGTATGCAGTAGTATTCAAGGAGGACACGAACATTTCTTGGGTATCTCCTACGTGTCAGATATACAATTAGTCGCCCTCGCAACAGATGTAAAATTTCCTCACTAACCAGATGAGAAGGACCCTGAGGTTGGCAGAAGCTCAATACCCCGCCTTTCTCAATTCAGACCGGCAAACAGTCAGTGGCAAAGCTTCACCTTGCAGTCAGGGTTTCAGATGTTCCTTCTGCACTATGAACCCTCTCTTCTCTAAATGAAATCATTGATGGTGAACGGAAAGGTTCCACTTGTCTCTGGATACAGGGGAAGCCACTGAGGAGAGGCAAGAAATGCCAGATGGCGGTCATCCCCTCTGCCTGGAATCCTGGCTCCGCCACTTCCTAGCTGTGTGGCACAGACAGATTACTTCCTTTTGTGCCTCCCTTCCCTCCTTTTATGAAGGGCATTATCCTAGTACCTATCTTAAAAGGTTTGGGGGCAAGAAAGGAGTGAATATTTATAAAACATTAAAACAGAGCAGAGCGTGGAACAGAGTAACTGCAGCCAAAGTGCTTGCTGGGCGACTAGACGGCATAGGGAGGAACTAAGTCAATATATCTCCCATATATATCTAGCCAATATATCTCCCAATATATCTAGCCAATATATTTTGGCTAGATGCCAAAATTTGAGACTTAATTCATCCATATCATTCACTGAAAACCTGAATAAGGCTTTAACTTAAAACATGGACAGACAGCATTTCCTCCCATTTGTGCACAAATGTGGAACTGTAACTTCTCAGAAGGGCTGTCTGAAGAGTATGATTTAAAATCAGACGGTTGTGGCTGGTATTGCCTATTTCCAGTTACCACATGAAACAAGACTGTATCTCATTAATGGAAAATCACATTGACAAGTCTGCCCTCTCTGTTTTATTATTATTCACCTATTAGTAAAGGATAATTGAAAGCAAAAGGTTTACCTCTCGAATTTAAAATATATTACTTAACCTCTCAATTATTTTCCAACCATATTCCATGATACCCACAACTTTGGCCAGGCAGCTCAAATCAGGTAAACAACAGTTTCCACGCACAGCTCACCCACCATGCCTCAGGTGCCCCCCATGCCTTGCCCCCAACCCGTACAATACCCAGTCAGAAGGAGACATTACTATCTCTGTGTTATATTTGCAAAAATCAACTCATTAATAACTTGCCAAAGGTCACACAGCTTTTGAGGGGAAAATGGTATTTGAACCCAGGTCTTCTTAATTCAAAGCCAGGGCCCACAGCACTCTGCCACTACAGGCAGGACCATGTAATATTATGAGAGGTGATAGAAATGTGAGATGTGTCTATTTCATGACTTTCAGTACATCTAAAGCAGAATTTCAAAAAAAAAATAATAAAAAACACAGGTTCCAGAAAAATTACTAGCACAGCTATCCAAAAATCACAACAGACTCAGAATTTCATCTGCTGGGTCACCCCTGGCAAGGCAGGACGGCTGAGCAGGTGTGGATCAGACCCAGGCCCGCTGATGGCTTGCTATCACCAGAGCTGTGTTCCGGAAGTGCAGTCTGATTGTGCAACCCCATGATCGGGAAAACCAACGCTGCCTGTGTGGAGACATGGTTAGAAGAATGGAACCTCTGTTTTTGCAAGTATTAAGTGCCAAGAGTACATGCAAAGTTGGTTTGTGGATGAGGGTCGAAGTGGTCCTGCCCATATTTCCAGTCCATCCAGGGCATGACTGACCAACCCAAAGAGAATCCCAACCCCCAGCAGCAGGCTCTCCTCGCAACCTGGTGTCTGCCTCCCTGCTCTTGCTCCAGCTCTCTTTTGTCTCTCCTGACCTCTCACTCCTTGTCTCCTCTGTGCCTACCAGTTTGGCATTCTGATGGATTGGCTTCGCTGGCTCTCAACCCTCCTACTTTGTTCCGCAGTCTGAGGCTTGACTCCTACATCCTGGCACAGGGCTTGTTTCTTTCTGCACTCCTGGTAACCAAGCTCTTTGGCACTGCCCCAGGACCCCCTCCTGTGATCCACTCAGCTCAGCAGACCTGTAAATACAGCTTGTCATGCTGAACTCTGCAGCCCCTCCTCACTTCTGGCCTTGGAGAGCTGTGCCCCGGATGTCCCCTCACCGGTGCATGGTCTCTGGAGCACCTGTGGAATTCAGCTGGCCCAGCTCCAGCCCCTGCACTCTCTCTGCCCTGCTGATGCCCACTGTGAAAGGAAGTCCAGTTCTGAGACTGAGAAACACCGGCGTCCCACGGCCATTAGGGAGCACACCGGCAGAGTTTGCCCACCACCTTCCGGGCACAGAACGTGTCCACCCTGGCACAGTGTGCAACAGCGATACCAGAGGTCTACCCCCAACAGAAGTGCCACCATTCCACCAGAGACCCTGCCAGGCTCCTGGGTTTCCTGCTGCATCAGGAGCACTTTCTGACCCTTCAGGTGCTCTACTTCCCAGTCTTCGCATGCCCAGTGAGGCCAAGAAAGAACTTCACCGCGCCCCACGTGGAGGGAGGATGCTCAGGCCCACAAGAGCCACATTAACACAGGGAAATCCTAGTGGGGGGAAGGCACGCAGAAGCCAACACCAGCTCCCCACCTGCAGCCAAGCCAGCATGAGGACTCCTCCAGGGCTCTGTGGCTGGGTTAGGACTTGTCAGCAAGCCTTCCCCCAGAACAAGCCTTCAGGTCATAGATGATTTGGTGACGCACCTGCAGAAGTCACTCAAGAAACAGCTGAGCACCTGCTCTGTGCTTCACGCTGTGCTGGGCACTGGAGACACAGCAGTCCCAATTGGGGCCTGTCCCCAGGGGGCTCACAGACTTATGGGGAATACAGCCACTGAAACATCTCATGAGTCTTTCCAACAATACAAATGTTACGAACGAGAAGCAGAAGGTACAAAGGAGCTTACACAGGAGACCAACCTGCTCTAGGAACTCAGAGAAAGCTTCCCGGAGAAAGTGATACTTCTGATGGCATGTGAAGGATTGGCAGGTGAAAGATAGCTGAATGATTGGAGAAGTGGGAGGAAGAGCATTCCAGTCAGCTGGAAGGGCAGGAGGGAAGGGCCTGAAAGAATGGAGTACGCTGAGAAAAGACACAACTGAAAGGAGGCTGGTACGCTGGGTTACAGAAAGAGAGAAAGAGAAACAAGAGGTGAGACTGAAGACGTAGGCTGGGGGCTGTCTCTCAGGCCACTGAGAAGTTTTTGTTTTTATCTAGCCTCCCAAGAACGGGAAACAAAGGGTTTTGGTCAAGGGCATGAGACAGACAGCAATATGGCTCTGGTCCTAACCCAAGAGCGAACTGGGTGTGGTGGAGGGAGAAGGCGGGCACACACAATGGGGATGGAGTGTGAGATGCCTGCTGTCTACTCCTGGCTCTCGTCCCAGGGGAGGAACTTGGAAAGGACAGTTTCCCTTAGCCCTTGCCTGCAGGGTTCCTGCTTAGACTGTGCCCATAAGAGGCCCTCGTGCAAGATGTGGAAAGTGGAAAAGACCCACCATATTCCTGCAGTGGCTGCTGTGTGCAGATGTGAGGTTTACAGAAGCTTCCAGACAAACTCCTGCAAGTCAGCCTCTCCAGCGAGGCAGGCAGCCTCTGCCGGTGCCACCACCATGGCACCAAGCTTTCCCTGAAACTTCGGTCAGCGTTTCTTGGAGGTCAACAGCAGTTTTTTTGCACTCTTGATTATCCCTGCTTTTTAATCCAAAGGTTATGCCTGCTTCTAATCTTCCCTGTTAAGTCCCTCGTACCTTAGCTATGTAAGGCAGTTTTTGTTTTCCTTTCTAAACCCCAACTGCTAGGCAGTTAAGTTCTCACAGTATTTGGGTGTGAGATGGGGGGGAAGGGAGCATTGGTCTAGAGTGTAGGAACTGAGGATGGGGGAAAAAGGATGGATTCAATGTATATTTAGGAAGTGGACTCTATAGGGCATTGCTATGAACGAAATGGGGGGAGTGAGGGAGATGAAGGGATCAAAAATGTCCACGAAGTTTTTGTTTCTAAGGTCAGGCAGCCCTGCTAAGTTTGCCATCTGGTCCACACAGCTGAAAGGGATGTGGACATTGGGCCACCCCAAACAGCCAGCCCAGCCTGGCCCCTTTCCAGATTGAAGAGCCAAGGCCAAGAAGTGAACTAAGGAAGTGGACAGCATGATGGTGAAGAGGACATGCCCTTTTATCCTGGAGGTTATGAGCCGCTGTAATGAGTTATCACCATCTTCAAAACTGCTCTAGCCTACTCTGGAGAAGACAAAATCAGTTAAGCCACGTTGTGTCCAAATTTCAATCTGGGACAATGAGCAAGCAACTGGGGTCAGGGGTGAGGGCTGAGGGGCTGGATGGAGCAGGAGCTTCCTACCAGAGCCTCCAGAGGCTGTGGAGTGCCAAGGAGGGAAACCAAATGTTAATCCACACTCGAAGTTTAAGATTCAATTACCAAAGAGAGCAAGTTCAAACACTATGCCACACGGAGAGAAGGTCACAAGACGGGTCATGCACGCTGACAGAATCGCAGACAGCAGCTCAATGGCATGACGTGAAGGGCACGTCCTTGCAGGGGGTGGTGCTGAAGGGCATTCCCACCAATATCTGGGAGGCACACCAACCCAGGGGAGGGTCAGGATGCACAGCACAGCTTATGGGCCGGGCAGACAGCATTTTCCCTGCCCTTCTCTCCATCCAAGAAGTGTTTTGATTACAGAATGAGGCTTACCCATGGGCTGAGGTCACTGACTATACTTTCTGGAATGATTTCTAAAGTGCATTACGAGAGAAGCATAGCCATAAGTGTATCTCACATGCACCACAACAGAGGTTTCTGAGTACTACCTCTGGGACACGCGAAGGCTTGAGGGTAACTACTCGGCTTTCCTAGGGATCTCGCCTCTTTAACAAATTATGATCTATTAGATTGTAAGGTCACTGAAGACAAGATTTAATACTGAACCCCTAACGCCCATCCCAGTGCACAGCCTCTAACAGCCCCATAAACACTCCAGTGGACGAACCACAATTCTTATCCACGTGTCCGTCTGTACGGAGATCCACCCAAAATTCCAAGTCAGATGCCAGGACGCCACTGCACAGGCTCAACAATGCCTCATCCCAACATCTTCCTCATCTCTCAACCACCCTAACCAGCCTCCGGCAATGACTCCCATGACCTGGAGGGGCTTCACCAAGGAAAGTAGAGGCTGGGGTGAGGGGATCCCCTCCAGGGTTGAGAGGAGAAGATGGCCATTAGAATCTTAGATTCTAGGGACAAAGCCCAGCAGCACACCTCAGGCCTCAGGTTTTCTGTTGCCTGACTTCACTATTTACTACACGGCAATAACAAGTTACCTAAAGTCTCTGAACTTGAGTTTTTCCATCTACAAAGTGGAGTTGATGGAGCCTAGATCCAGGAGTTGAGAAAACTAAATAAGGTTTGCAGGACAACTGCCTGAATACCAGTGCACACTAACGTGCCCCAGAGACACCTTCTCTTACAGGGCTCACTTCTCCATCCAGCCTTAGAGACTGGCCCCCCACCTCCCATCCCCTCCCTCTCCTCTCCTCCCTCATCGATTTAAGAACCCAAGTCACTCACACTCACTCACTTCTGACCTGAAGTCGTTGTGGCCTTCGCTGGTGTTGCTGGAAGTGGATGACGTAGATGAAGGGCAAAGTCCTAGCTACAAGCAGGTGGACCCTACCAGAGAGAGCTTTCTGCAGGGGGTTGCTTCCTTTAACCCAGATGCCAGGGGCGGAAGACAGAGCAATGCAGACAGAACAACCAGGGAACAGATGCCGCTACATAAAAAGGAAGACAATCATTTCCCAGAAAACATGCAGCTGCAGTTGGCATTCTGCAGGAAAAGCAAATCCTGGTAAATCCCCTCCTTACACAGATTTCTGTAATTATTAGCACTTAAGAATACAGATGTTAAAAAGCATGTGCTTAAGGGGCTAGTTAAGTTTAGGCAACTGCAGATGGAAAGACTGAAAATTTTCTGAAATTGATATTAAATGCCCTCATACAATAAAGGGACACTGCCAACACATATGGCATAGAAGAGAAAAAAAAAGGCCACTGGTGAAGAAAAGAAGAGGACCTGAACAAGCCATTTCCTTTAGTCAGACCACCGCAGAGATGGCTCACGCTGACCCAATATCCATTCTCTGCTCCCTTTGAACTAAAAGAACCCCTACACTATTGGAGACCCTCAACTAGAAAACTGTACTTCTAGCACTCCTGTAATAGGACTGGACGTCGACGTAAGCAGAAATTATTGGGTAGAAATGATAAGGAATGCTCAAACACAGATCTTAACTGATACATCGAGTCTAGATTTCCATCAGTTTCCTTGTCAAGGATGATTGTAAGCTAATATCAGAACCATATTACTTTTTTGGATAATTAGATGTGAATTTAAGTTAACTGTCAAATAAATTTTACTGACAGTTCTAAGCATAGATTAAATCCTCCCTACCAAGTCTTTTTGTTGCCCTTATAAAGCACCAGACTCTGAGCAGACCAGATGGCTCTCCACGCTGGACAGACACCATCTGAAATCAGTATTCAAGGAACATCCCTGTAATGGCAGGTGAGATAAATGGGCGTCTAGTCTAGTACATCTTATTCATTCCCAGTTGTGTTTCACAATGCATATGCATGTATCTCTTTGAAAACTTTCTGCAGATTTTCATCAGCTGTAACAAGGGTGAGGGGAAAGATGTCCAAAGACTCCATCTTCATGCAGTTTCTCTGGATTCCACCATCCTGCTAGTCCAGGAGAATCCAGAGAAATGCAGGGATCACTTTGCGGAAATCCTTATGGGCTTGTCACATGCTCCTCACTCTACTTTTCTGGGTTCAAGTAGAATCTTAAGCACGTGGGCCCCCAGAGAGACTAGGCAAATACTTGAGGAGAGGAGAGCCAGGGAGATCCCCCTTGTAGTTGTCTCTCCTGGTTGATCCCTTTAGGAATTTGAAGCATATATTAAATTCAGGACAACCTGCACGAGTGTTTGTGATAATCGCATAATTACAAAACATGAAGGTTTCAGCACTGATAAAATTCATTTCCTCTACTTCCTATTACCTGCTCTTTGGTGCTATGTAAAGACGAGCAAGTGTATAAACTTCTGGAGCAGTGTTAACATAAATATAAAATGTGATTCATGTGTATGTTTATAACCACAGACACATTAATTGGTAGTCTCCAGAAAGACTTAAGTTCTTTTACAAATTAAACAGAGACACTTGTGCTGTTCCTGCTAATTTGCTTAGTATGGAACTGCAAAACCCAACCTTCTATTCTGGGATTTTAAATCTGGTAGCTTCACAAAATAGCATTATCAATATTTAAAAGCTATATTTGGCTCCTGGTGAGTAGCACTGGGGTTTCCCTCCCTTCTAAGATCCTTTTGTGAGGTGGCCTTCTTTCTGTGTTGCGCCTGACCACACTAACTTTTCTCCACTGAGAGCAGTGTGAGTGTCCAGAGAAAGGGTTCCAGGGGAAGCTTTTACTTATCCCTAATCTATCATCTCATTCGGCCCCACCCTACCTTCATTTTAGCATTAACCATAAACTTTTTACTTCAGACTTTTATGAACTCTGCTTCGTGGGATGCATTTCTCTTTTTAATGTAAAACGATGTAGAGTGACATCTGCCCCACTAATGGGGTATTTTCAGAGCAGCAGGGGCAGATCTGGGGTCTTTAAGGCTATTAAAGATGACCGCTAAGTTTGAATCAGACTGGGAATCCCAAAACACCCTAGTTTCCTCCCCAGAGGCTTGCAGAACCTTAGAGGCAGAAAACCTCTCTTCTTTTTTTTTTTTTTTTTGACAGAGAGAAATCACAACTAGGCAGAGAGGCAGGCAGAGAGAGAGGAGGAAGCAGGCTCCCCACAGAGCAGAGAGCCTGATGTGGGGCTCGATCCCAGGACCCTGGGATCATGACCTGAGCCGAAAGCAGAGGCTTTAACCCACTGAGCCACCCAGACGCCAACTTTTGTAGCAACATGGACAGGACTGGAAGAAATTATGCTGAGTGAAATAAGTCAAACAGAGAGAGTCAAGTATCATATGGTCTCACTTATTTGTGGAGCATAACAAATAACATGGAGGACATGGGGAGATGGAGAGGAGAGGGAGTTGAGGGAAACTGGAAGGGGAGATGAACCATAAGAGACTATGGACTCTGAAAAACAACCAGAGGGTTATGAAGGGGCGGTGGTGGGTGGGAGGTTGAGGAACCAGGTGGTGGGTAATAGGGAGGGCACGTACTGCATGGAGCACTGGGTGTGATGCCAAAACAATGAACACTGTTATGCTGTAAATAAGCAAATAAAAATAAATTAATTAATTAAAAAAAAAAAAAGAAAAGAAAACCTCTCTTCTCTACGGAAACCTTAATCCTCTCAGGAGAGTTCAGTTTCTGCTAGAAATCCAAGACTTTGCAAGCAAACATGATAAGACCATCCAAAGTCACAAGGTGAATATAATGAGCATAGCGCTCAGAATACTTACGTGGGGGTGGGGGAGGGGTGGGAACAGGGATAAGTGTTCCCTTTCTTTAGCGTCTCTATAGGTAGTGATTTCCCTACTTAACCAAAGAAAAGTAGTGGAAGCAGCTTCCCCCTCACCTATTAAAAGGAGAAAGATGGGTATCTTTAATTGAAAGCAAGCCATCACAAAATTCTCTAATTATAGGCTCAAAGGGGTTTTAAGCTCACGTTGTATCTCCTTGGCTTTCAGCAGGACAGCATTAAATCTTCCTCAAAAGATACAACTCAACCTATTTTTAAACATACCCAAAGAGGGCATTCTAGTCTTCTGTTCCTTTGTTAGGTGATTTTTCCCCCCTTTCTAACCTCACCACAGGTGAACTTTTGCTATTACTAACCTGCAGTCTTCGCATTAGAGTTCGGCTTGGTTTGCTCAGTGGAAATGGTGAATAGCTGGCCAACGTTAGCCTTTTCTACATTGTACTTCCATGTGTCCATCTGTATGAAATTATAACAATTAATTAGGAGATTTGGGTTTAAATCAATAAATTTGGAGCTAGATGCCAATGGAATCAATCACTTCACTGACAAAAGACTGCTATCCTTCTTTCTCTCATGCCTTTCTTTCTCTGCCATCTATTCCAGTGCTAACATCTCTCCTTTCCAACCTCTCATCCAACAATGCCCGCCACCCCACACACACTACAACAAATGCCCACACTCACTGACATTGGTAAATTGCTTAAAACACAGCTACTTAACATTCAGACCTTGGCCCTATTACCCCCACCAAGGGCCAATACTCATTAAAAGCAGAGACTCTGGAGCCCACTGTCTGTGCTTAAATCCTGCTCTGGGAGCATAGGCACATTTTTTCCTATCCCCCTACCTATCTACTACATCATCCGTAGAATGGAGGCAATAATGGGATCTACTTTATAGGGTTGTGGAAAAGTTTAATGAGTTCATACATAAAAAGCCCCCAGAGTAGTTTTCAGGTTCTCTAATTGTAAATGCTATTATTAGTTATTAGCTATTATTACCTATTAGCTATTATTACACCCTTAGTTTTCAGCTACTGTCATCCCCTCCTTGCAGCAAAAGGACATTAGAAAGCATTAAACTATGCCTGATAGGAAGTGGATAAGCAAGAAGAGTTATCCAGGTGAACAATGAAAGAAAAAAGACAAAAAGCAAAGAGATAAAAGAAAGAACGGTATAGTAAGAACAAAAGCAGACCTTCCATGGGGAAAAGGTAGGAAGAGGAAAACATAAGGGAAAAGAAGAAAAGGAGAAATAAGTGAAAAGGTGGGCATGGAGAGGAAAGACAGAAGAAAAGGAGGACCGAGAACCACAAAGGAAACCAAAAATTAGAAATGATTCCATCCTCAGTTTGGGCTGGGGGTCTGAAAAAGAAACAAGTGGGAGAGAAAACAAAAATGTTGGGCCTGGTGAGAAAGCTTGGGACAGGATGATGAGATCCAAGTAGTAACACAAAAGGATTCGTTTGCAGCAACAGGCCTCTCTGTCTTCCAATGACGATAAGTGTACATCCAATAACACACCCATGATCCACTAGTCGTCTTTGCCTTTTCCTCCTCTTCTGAACTGCTTTAGAGTCCGCCCCAGAATTAGGCCCTAAGGCTGGCCCTAGTCAAACGTCTGCCTTGTGTCTTGTCTGCTCTATTGACAAGGCCAAGATGAAGTGATCCAGACCTCATTTTCACTAAATATTCTATCTAGCCTTTTCTTACTTCGAACATTCACAAACCTATAAAGGGAGGTTTCACCTTAAAGGCATCCTCCTCCGCTCCCCCTTTTTGGGTCCATTTAGAACAAGCGGACAGTACTGCAGGCTTATGCCACTAGGAGGGCATCAAAGTGCCCTCCCCACTAAAGAGAATTAACCACCCAATGACTTGGAAACAAGAGAGAGGTTGAATCGAGGTTAAAATAAAACCAGTATTTAAAAATTACTTCTAAGTATTATCCTTATTCAACTGCCCTTTGGTGCAAACTCCGTCCCCATATTTGAGGAAGTCGAGAGACCTTCAAGGGCCCTCTCCCGAGACGAAGTGGACGGACCGCGAGCGTCTCCTCTTGCCCGGGTGAGCTCGGGCCGCCGCCGCCGCCGCCGTCGCCGCGGGAGTCACGAAGCCAGACGCGGCGCGTCTCCGCCCAGGACTCGGGAGACTGCAGCAGCGCGCGCCGCCACCGCGGCCGGGCGGCTCCTGGAGGCTAGGAGGAGACGCGACTCCCGCAGACACGTGACCTCCTCCCAGCCGCCGCTGCCCGCGACCCAGATCCGTCCCCGGAACCCGCGCTTTGCGGGGAGGGCCGGGGGGGGGGGTGGGTACGGGGGTACGCGTAGCGACCGCCCCAGCCCCCGCTGCGCCCCTGTGCGGGTTCATTCGGCGTACTTCTCCCCTGGGTTCGTGCGCCGCTGGCAATCATGAAGGTTTCGGGGATAACCCAGGAGAATGTGAACCTTACTCTTGCTGCAGGATGGAAAGACTTCGATTTTTATATCTACTTATATAAGAGAAATCAACATATATTCTCTCCTTTCCGCCTCCAGCAGAGCCGAGTAGCGGCAGCAGCGGGGCGGGAGCCCTGGGAGTCCCGCAGGACGAGCTTTCCCCTGGCCTCCAAAGCCCCTGATCGCCCACTGAGCCTGGCGGCGTGGGCAGTGCGCATCTCGGGGCACCTCTTGTAACTCTCGCTAGCAGTGAGTCATGCTCCCGGGATGGCTCTGGGGAGAGGTAACCCGGCTCGTGCTGGCTTGTGCTTCCCCGCGCCGGGTGCCGCCGCTACAGGGCGAGCGAGCGCGCGCGCGCACGGGTTCCCCGCGCAGTGATGTGGCAGCAGCGGCAGGTCGGATCACGTTGCTGGCCCTGTGCTGGTACCCGTTGGAGACAGGATTAAGGAGGGAGGCTTTGGAGGTGCCAGCGGTAGTAAACGTGGGCTCTGCACACTCCCGGCGTCGCTTATCACACGGCGGGAGGGGGTACGTGGGGGGGGGGGGAGACCACGCAGCACCACCGGAGGCGATGAGGGGCGACGGAGTTTAGCCGGCGAGTGATAATGCTGCATTGCTTTTCCGCCGTAGCCCCTCTTGTGCCCCCCTCCCCCCTCCCTCCCGCCGCGTTCCTCTGGGAGCACCAGAGGCCCCAAACGTCGTCATCCGCTTCTGTGATTAGTGGCACCGCAATTCCGGCTGCTGCGGGAAGTTTGGGTGGCCCAGGGACACTGTGTCGCCGAAAACACTTGGATTGCGACGTTCTGACTCAGTGACTACATTTTCATTTATTTTAAATCTTTCAGGGAACGGATTTCAAGTTGCCCCATTAGGGGGTAACCTCCAACCAGGGCCAAGGGGTCCCCCCAGGCCACTAAGCGGTGAGCAAACAAGTCTCCAAATTTTCCTTTGGGACTGAAGTTTACCCACCGTGAATTCTCTTTCCTTTCTCTGGTCCAAACCACCAATGCAGTCGGTGGCGAAGCAAAAAGCCACGTTCACGTTCCTGCACCGTAATGACGGACGAACTGAGGGAGTAGCATTTCCGAGCCGAGGAAGCCCTGGCTGCCCCGCACCCCCTGGCGCCTCCTCCCCCTCCCCCAGCTGACTGCAACGCCTTTGGGAAGATGAATAGCTTGGCCGAAGTTGTTTTTCCTTTCCGGTGGCCCTGATCAGGTGTCCCCGCCCCCTCCTGCCTCTCGCCTTCCCTCGTAGCCTGCTCCCGACACCCCCTCCTGGCCCGGCCCCTCCTCCCCCGCCCCCCTCCGGGCTGGACCGCGGATGGTACGTTCCGCACGTGAGCTGGGTGCTGGTCTGGCCGGCGACGCGCGTGCCCTGTGGCCAAACACTGCCCGGAGTGAGAGCAAACTACCAGCGCAGTGGGGCCGGCGCAAGTGTGCGTGCGTGTGTGTGCGTGTGTGCGAGAGAGCGAGCGCGGTGGGAGAGGGGGGGGGAACCAACTGCTTCACACTTTCAACACTGCACTGAAGAAGGGAGAGAGAGACTGGAGACGCACAGATCCCCCCAAGATCTCCCAAAGCTATCGTCCCACAGATTATAGAACAGAACCCCAAAAATCGAAACAGAGGAAACGGACAGCGGTTGAACATGGACGAAGGAATTCCTCATTTGCAAGAGAGACAGTTACTGGAACATAGAGATTTTATAGGGTAAGGTGCACGCACCCTTGCGTATATCTGTCTAGGCTTCAGTTTGATTTTTTTTTTTCTTCTTCTCCAGAAAGTGGTATGGATCGGGCAAGGACAGTGCCCCTCCCCGAATGGGTGCCTGATGCTGATTTCTGTTTTGCAGACTGGACTATTCCTCTTTGTATATGTGTAAGCCCAAAAGAAGCATGAAGCGAGACGATAGCAAGGTAAGTGTAAGTTTCCGATGTTCCCCATAACCTGCCTGGATAGTTAATTAGGGCCATTGATTTCACAGCGAAGCTCTGCCCGCAAATATATTCCAGCCCTTGAGCTTCCCCAACTGTGAATTTTAAGTGGTTTGCTGGATACTCTCAGGGGGAGACTAAACATCACACCTGAATTCAAATTGCATTTCAGAACAGTCCAGAGCAAAAGGTTTCTTGGGCATAATTTATCACATAATATGGGGGTGGGGGTGTTTCGGGGGGGGGGGACTTATTGTCTTATCCAATAAATGTGTAGCTTATTGTTGTCTTTCTTCCATGATTGTCGTATATTAAGGATACCTACAAATTACCGCACAGATTAATAGAAAAGAAAAGAAGAGATCGAATTAATGAATGCATTGCTCAGCTGAAAGATTTACTGCCTGAACATCTGAAGTTGACAGTAAGATGCACATTTTCATTCTTTGCTGCTCTCCCAGGGCGTGTTAATAGCTTGGTACTACTCCCAGAGATATAAGAATAAATGTAAATATCATAAGCCTTACTACTTGTGCTGTAGTGTAGAGTTTCCCACAAACTCAAGAGTAGGTGCTCACAACTGAAGGCAAGAAGTCATGTATAACCCGTCTTCTGGAAAGCTCAAGAAGTATAGGAATAGTGATTCTTTCGGAGTCTTTGCTTAAGTTGCTGTGCAGAGCGGAGTGCCAATCAAGCCTATTATGTGTTTTTAGTAACCAAGTGCCCCCTTCTCTTTTGCACCATTGCAGACTCTGGGGCATCTGGAGAAAGCGGTAGTCTTGGAATTAACTTTAAAACACTTAAAAGCTTTAACAGCCTTAACCGAACAGCAGCATCAGAAGATAATTGCTTTACAGAATGGTAAGTCAGTTCAGGGAGGCCAGCTCCCCCTGATGAACCCGGGCAGCCCACAGAGGGGCAGTGTTTAGGACTCTGCCCCCACCCCCCACCTCCTTCCTCGGGCCCACGGGCTCACTCTCATTTGTTAAATTGCTTATAGTTTCCCTTCGTTGGAAAGTGCCCATTTCCCGAAGCATCCTAGAGGCTTTCAGCAAAACTCAGAGGAATCAGATTTTTATTTAAAGTGGCGGTTGCGCTCTCCACTTTGGCTTTTCAGTTGGGAGTAGAGCGCCCCCCTGCTTCCCACCCCCGCCCCTCGGCAACCGGTGGATTATATCACCCGAATACAGAGGAAAAACCGAGATCCCTTTAGTCAATGTAGGGCCCACGTGATAAGCAGATGTTTTAACGTCGGTATTTTTCTTGTTGCCTCCATTCCTCTGCCCCACCCCCACCCCCTTCCTCGTCCTAGGGGAGCGATCTCTGAAATCGCCCATTCAGTCCGACTTGGATGCGTTCCACTCGGGATTTCAAACATGCGCCAAAGAAGTCTTGCAATACCTCTCCCGGTTTGAGAGCTGGACGCCTAGGGAGCAGCGGTGTGTCCAGCTGATCAACCACTTGCACGCCGTGGCCACCCAGTTCTTGCCCACCCCCCAGCTGTTGACTCAACAGGTTCCTCTGAGCAAAGGCACCGGCGCGCCCTCGGTCGCCGCCCCCGCAGGGTCCGCGACCGCCCCCTGCCTGGAGCGCGGGGGGCAGAAGCTTGAGCCCCTCGCCCACTGCGTGCCGGTCATCCAGCGGACTCAGCCCAGCGCCGAGCTCGCCGCCGAGAACGACACGGACACCGACAGCGGCTACGGTGGCGAGGCCGAGGCGAGGCCGGACCGCGAGAAGGGCAAGGGCTCCGGGGCGGGCCGCGTCACCATCAAGCAGGAGCCGCCCGGAGAGGACTCGCCGGCGCCCAAGAGGATGAAGCTGGATTCTCGCGGCGGCGGCGGCGGCGGCGGCGGCCTGGGGGGCGGCGCGGCGGCAGCGGCGGCCGCGCTCCTGGGGCCCGACCCGGCCGCCGCCGCAGCGCTGCTGAGACCCGACGCCGCCCTGCTCAGCTCGCTGGTGGCGTTCGGCGGAGGCGGGGGCGCGCCCTTCGCGCAGCCCGCCGCCGCCGCGGCCCCCTTCTGCCTGCCCTTCTACTTCCTTTCGCCTTCTGCGGCCGCCGCCTACGTGCAGCCCTTCCTGGACAAGAGTGGCCTGGAGAAGTACCTGTACCCGGCGGCGGCCGCCGCCCCGTTCCCACTGCTGTACCCTGGCATCCCCGCGCCCGCGGCGGCCGCCGCCGCCGCCGCAGCCGCAGCCGCCGCCGCCGCCTTCCCCTGCCTGTCCTCGGTGTTGTCGCCCCCTCCCGAGAAGGCCAGCGCCGCCGCCGCGACCCTCTTGCCGCACGAGGTGGCGCCCCCTGGGGCGCTGCACCCCCCGCACCCGCACGGCCGCACCCACCTGTCCTTCGCCGGCGCCCGCGAGCCCGGGAACCCGGAGAGCTCCGCTCAGGAAGATCCCTCGCAGTCAGGAAAGGAAACCCACTGAATCCTCGCCCCCTTTCTTAGACAGGACGAGGGTTCTCGCGGAGTAATAATATTAATAAGTAAAACACCCTTAACGTTTTTAAGGGAGGAAGTGTAATAGATGCACGACAGGCTTTTAAAACAACAACACAGGTGTTTTGTGTACATTCGGAGTTCCTGTTTTGCTCATCCCTCACCACCCCACCCTCCTGCACACTAACGGCCCTTTCTTCCCCCACCAGCTATAAAAGAACCTCTGCAATATTGATACTTTCTTTAAAGAATTCGCCCAAATCAGTTTTGCCTTTCTTTAGGCCATGTTCCCTTATCTTTTTAAAATGCAGAACCTGTTTCCGGAGGGAGAAGGGTCTGCTCCGTGGGGGAGCTGATTGAACCGGGGTAGGGGGACTGTGGCCCAGGAGTTGACCTCCAAAAGCCAGCGGGTAGTTCCTATCTGCCCGCTTAGCTCTCCCACCTGCTTCAGGAGGCGTTCCACAGGCAGAAGGAGGATCTTTTAGAATTGAATTTACTCTTCAGTATTTTATAATGTTCAGCTTTTTTAAAGGCCTGTATTTTTCAAAGAGGAAGAAGTGAGGATCCAGTCACGTACGTTGCAACCTCTTCTGAAGTGGTTTGAATGGTATCCCTTAGTAACTTGCTCTTGTTTAAAGAGACTCAGAGTTGGGCCATTGTCAGAACTGAGTCAGGGAAGGAGATGGATGAGGAAGGCCAGAATCATTCTTGGTACATTTACTAGCACTTTATGGGGAAATTAACCGTGAATTAATTGACGTGTCTTAATTTCATTCTTTCATATATATACATATACATATATGTATATATAGAGTGCATCTATTCCCACCTTGCCATTATTTAATTCACCATGTTTCTAAGTTTTTAGAATCTTGCTGTAAAAAAAAAAAAAAAGGAATGTGCACTGAACTTAAAAACAAATCCAAAATGATTTCTCCTATTTTCTGTTAAATAACAAAAGTGGAGGAAAGCATTAAACTGGTCAGTTTTGATTGGAAATGCTGTAAAGATGTGGAATGAAGCCTTGGGAGGCCTTCCTATCTCCAAGTCTATGTATTTTCTGGAGACCAAACCAGATACCAGATAATCACAAAGAAAGCTTTTTTAATAAGGCTTAAACCAAGACCTTGTCTAGATATTTTTAGTTTGTTGCCAAGGTAGCACTGTGAGAAATCTCACTTGAATGTTATGTAAGGGGTGAGACACAACAGTCTGACTATAAGTGAAGAAAATATCTGGGTCTTTTAGTCAGTTTGGTGCATTTGCTGCTGCTGTTGCTACTGTTTGCCTCAAACGCTGTGTTTAAACAACGTTAAACTCTTAGCCTACAAGGTGGCTCTTATGTACATAGTTGTTAATACATCCAATTAATGATGTCTGACATGCTATTTTTGTAGGGAGAAACTATGTGCTAATGATATTTTGAGTTAAAATATCTTTTGGGGAGGATTTGCTGAAAAGTTGCACTTTTGTTACAATGCTTATGCTTGGTACAAGCTTATGCTGTCTTAAATTATTAAAAAAAAATAAATACCGTCTGCAAGAAACCAGCTGGTTTAGAAAATTTTAGTATGTGAAGATAAACTAGAAATTATCTTTATATTCTAGTATTTTCAGCACTCCGTAAATTCTATTACCTAAATATTGCCACACTATTTTGTGATTTTAAAATTCTTACTAAGGAATAAAAACTTTAATATATGATACGAGATTGTCTAATAATTAAAAAGGCATAATGCTCCATTAGTTTTAAGGTATCTATGATTTAGGGATGAAAGTTATTAACGTTCTCAGATATACAACTTTGTCATTGGCTTGATAGCACACGTTTCCAGTTTCTTACAAGCCTTCAGGCTCTGGCTATGTCTGCCTACTTGTTTCCAATGTATCTCAATGAAAAGTGCAAAAGAAAAACCTACCAATCCCTTGCGTGGTCTGTTTATGTTAGACCCAATTTGCTCATGATTTTGATTGATGAATTTTTGACTTCTCATCTTAACTCCAGATAGACTTTTGGATGGTCTGGCATTTCTCCTTCACTGGGTCCAGAATAAATACGCTGCCACTTAGGGGTGCTTAACTTTCTTCTTATATTTTTTAGCTCCTTAACCTTTATAAAAAATTCTTCTGTGGGACTTAATCATAGAATTCAAGGAAAAGAAGTAAATTAGTTGTAGGCTTTTCTCAGATTCATGGCCAAATTTGTGATTTGATATAGGAAGGATGTCAATTTTTCGTTTCAATAACTTTCACAAACCCCTTGATTTTTGAAAGGTGTTGAAATAGTAGTCAAAATTTATGAGATGTAGAAAAAGTGCTCCCTCTGCTGACTTACGGCAACCAAACTACCAAGTCCTAGAATGTGGATCCAAAGGAACATCAGAGATGAATTTGTCCAGCCCCCTGCATTTTACAGTATGAAGTCCAGAGCTATCCTGTACCCTCCTAAGATCAGACAACAGCTACCTGTAGCTAGCAAAAGAGGCCAAGATCTACTGCATCCCCAAGTCAGTAAACTACCTACCGCCACAGCATCTTCAACCACATAAACTGAATTTGATTGGACAGCATTCATGAAATGTATAAATAAACCACAAGAACAAAGGATGTAAAAATTACCATTAGAAAACCATGTAGGATTTTGGAGCATTGTAATCTGCTGAACTTGGAAAAATATTGTCTAACTCAGAATAATTGGAAAAATATTTTAAGTATTTTGAGCTACATCTTAATGTCATATTGTAATAATATTAGTTTCATAACCAAAAAAGATTCAGATTTAATTGGAGAACAATAGATGTCTTAGCAATTGTATAATTTCAGTATAAAGTAAACAACCTTCAGGTTGGACCAGATTTTATAGGTCAGTTATTTAGTCCAAATGCCCATGTACTTACATGGTAATAAGATAGATTTTCAGAACTGAAAAATAATACTATCTACATGGCATCTGAAATTTGTTATTTTGGTAATTGATTATTTTATGAGTTAAAACACTGGAGTAATGACTTCAGGAATGATTCACTAAGGATGGTCCTATACCTGCTGTGGTGAACTTTAAGCAAAAACGTGTTGTAATATATGTGATTTTTCAACTTAAGACAAATACCAATCGTGGGTTAGTGCTGCTTGTGTACGTATAGTATACCTATAGTATTATGCCACTTGATTTTGCATACATATATTTCTCAGCAAACATTATTCTGAACTGATAAGAGGCCCTTTCCCCATAAAGACCTAAGGCACTAGAAACTACATTTTAATAACTATTTAAAGTTTAACTGGGGTTTTAGTTCCTATCATTGTGAAAAGTATTTTTTTCATTTAGTTCTCTGTTATTGGCCATGCAGGCCCTAAGTTTTGTTCGAAAGTAGGTAAAGGAAGCCTCAGCCTATTTCTGAATGTGTCACAGGTCAGTTCTGAACCTCTCCGTGGAAGGTGATTGCCAATCTGAGATCCTTAGAAGACAAGGCTGGGCAAACATACTAAGGCCTTTAGACGAAAATGAACAGAGCCCTCATGAACCAATGAAGGCCATTACAATGCTAAAAGCTGGCTGTACTATGGTGATAATTGTCTTTTACTTCAGATGGCAATCTGGTGTTTTCCATTAAACAAAAATTGGTAACCTACCGGACCCTCACATCAATACCCATTGTTCTGTGTTGCTTTACATCAGCTCAAAATGGGTATACTGTGTAGGCTTAAATACAGTGTTAAGTTCTGGTTTTCATAGAATTTAATAGAAGATTTACACAGAAAATTATCACATATTTCCTGTGAGATTTATACTAAAAAACATGTTCAGAATGTACTTTAAAAATAGGCTCCTAGAAAGGAGTTGGACATTTGTCTTATAATTGGGCTGCTCACACTAGTTCAGTGATTCCATACTGGAAACTCCGAACAAATGTCAAACTATACCTTTTTAAAAGTTGATATTTTAAAATTCTGAATCCAGTGATGTCCAAGTTATCTGGCCTCAGGGAACGATATGTGACCCCATGAAACAATGATTCAGAAAACTGAAGCTTCTATGTTCAAGTGCCATATTATTTATCTTTCTTTTTCTTTTTTCCTTACATTTTTTTAGTGGAAAGCTTACTAAAATATGTTACATGTGTCCTCTAAAGTGTCTAAATATGTCTTAGAAAGAAGTTCCCTTTCCGTAGTTATCCATTCTCAGTAAATCAGGGTCACCATGATAAACATCACTTTTGCACAATGCATGTCATCTGGGAGTACTGGAATCTGCGCTAAATTCTTTTTGAGTTCTTATATCTGCTTTTTATAGGTTTTTCAGTCTCTTTACTCATGATCAGGCTGCCAACTGTCACTTCTTAATGTGTCAGAGTGCCTGCCTCCAACTTACCTAATTTGCTATCTCTGACTTACTGTTAACCAAAACCACACCCTTTTGAAATGTGTCTAAAATTAGAATAAATAGGCTCTACCAGAAGCATCTGAGGGGCACTTTTCTAAATTGTGTGAGCATGTACAATCAGTAACATGTTTCTCCCACAACCTTTTTTTTCCCCTTCATTTGTTTTGCACATTCTCAGCAATATTCCCTATCAGAACACTTATGCAAAAGCCCTCGGATATTTTATATATTTTTGATCATCTTATTACATAAAAAAGCTGCTTGCTAATGGCATTCTTCCACAACTAACCACAAAATACAGACATTTACACAACCGAAACAAATTATTTTACTTTGTCAAAACTTCTTTCTCTCTGATTGATAGGAATAGGAGACCAAGGGGTATTGTGAAAACTGATTCAGCACTTTGATTCACGGATGACCCTGGCCCTGCTTCATTTCCTCCACCTCTGAGTTTTGGGAATATTGGGTGGCAGGTCCAGTAAAAGCATTCTGCAGAACGGGGAGGGAGGTTTTGAGGCCCACATACTGACCCTGAATTTAGACACACCCAGTCAGAGAGCTTCTGGTCAGAGGTTTCAGACTCCCTACTGATGGCAAAGCACTCCTTTTCTCCGTGCACCTCTAAATTCAATAAACAATGGGTATGGGGATACAGGCATTTGTTTTGCTCCTACTATATGTGAGGTGCTGTGATAGTGCTGGAGAACCAAAGATTAATAATCTCCGGAGATCTCAAAGTCTAGTAGGAGAGACAGACCCATACCAAAATGGATCACAATGCAACCTACTGAGTGCTATAGAAAGGTGAACACAATACTAGGGGTGAGGGGGGACTACCTTCATCTGCGTGGGTCAGAGGCCTAGAGTTGTAGCTGGATTTCACAGAACGAACAGGTGAATGAGTCCATGGGGCCATCACCAAGGAGAAGATTCTGATATACTGGGGTCCTGTGCTGAGCACCAGGAGTTTAATTGGCTCTGTTTAACTAAGTTCCTAGCACTGATTTCCCAATTCCTCAGTCTCTTTAGAACTTGACTGCTGTACTGACTCTCACCATCATTTCCTCCTGAGAACCGGAACCATGAGCTGGGACTGAGGGGGCCATGGTGTTTCCTACTGCAAAGGACAGCATTTATAGCAGGATAATTTCTAATGCAGAAGGTGGGGAGAAGGGGCTAGTACCTCACAAGCAGATTGGTCTCACCTCAACCATCTGTCTGTCTTACAGAAGGAATTAAGGGTGATTTCTTTCCCTTCAAGTAAGGGTATGATGACCCTGTTCTTCACTCAATACCTGAAGGGAAAATGAGAGAGATAAAGAGAGTGTGCGCACGTGCACAATTCTAAAGGGAAACAAGGAATCCTAACTTTAAAACCTCTAGGAGGAAGCTGAAGCAAGCAACTAGTCCAAGGTCACATAACTCAGTAAGCAGCAGAATCAGAATCAAATCAGGACCCAGATTTTTTGGTTCTGAGTCCACTGCTCTTTGTGTTATTACCCTATAGCAATAACAATGAGAAGGGGGCAGTCTGAGCTTTGCTCATGACATGAGTTGAGCTGGTCCATGTGAAATCCTAGAGGCAGAGTATGTGTTGTTGATGGAGAAAGGAAAGATGGTTAGGTAATTAATGCCTTTCTAAAACATGGCATAGAGCAAGCAATTGGAGATACAGAAGATCTTGGAGACACAATATTCAAGGTCCCCTACAAAGAACCCTACAGTTCTGCTGTGTACTCAATTTGGAGACACCCAGAAATGTGCCCTCTTTTGTTTGGAAGTCCCCACAAGATCTGGTGAGCTCTCCACCTCTGTCTCTACCCCCTCCTACCTGTGTGCCTCTGGTTGAACTCTAAATTTAGACTCTCCATGAAAGAAGAGATCAAAGCAAACTGTGAATCGGGACAGAAGGAACATTTAGAAATTGAGGAAGTAGGAAAGACCGTGATTTGCTACAGTTTTTATATCGGATATTTTTAGAGGGTTGTAACCTTTTGCTACAGGTTCAATTTGAAGCCCTTTACATACTGGTATACACATTTGTACACCTAGAATATAAAATGTTTCACAACTTAAGTATTGAGTATCCACCAAATAGCCCTATAATAAACTTTGCTTCCATTATGCGGCTCTGCAGGTTCAGTATCATGTGTAGAAAATTAGTTTTCCCAGGGGAACTTGAACCTGGATCCAATTCCTGTAGACCTCAGTGACTTAAGAGTGGTCAGAAAAAATTCTGTAATACATTTTAAAGACGTGGTCTCCTCTCGGATACCTTAAGCAGGGCTAGGTTTTCGAGTATATATTATGTTGAACAAGGCTCATCCGCATAGCTATACTGTAGCTAGCCGGGTGATCCTCATGTGATCGAACAGGTGAAGAAACCTGACTGACCGCACTCCTGCAGAGCTCTGCAGACGCAAGTGGGCGCGATGAAGCATCTATGAAGCTCTGGGTTTGAAACGTACTCATTTAAAAACTGGTAGACCAACTCAAGCGCCTTGAATCGCCACGCGAGCGCTGCTGGGTGGAGAATTAAAGCGGGGGGGGGGGGGATAATGTCATCAGCCTTGAGATCTTCAAGGAGTTCTAGGATTGGAAAGAGAGAAGCATTCTTAGGTTGCCTAGCGATAAATCTGCGGATGATATCATTCTCCCCGAGGCCGGCCTCCCCCTCCGGACCCCTCCCGTCCAGCTTTCCTCCCCAGCCCCCCTCCCACGCCGGGGTTCAAAGTACAGCCGCGCGGGGCCAGGGAGCCGGAGCCGGACGCGGCGCTGTCACGTGCGCCCGCACATGCCCCGGCGCACGCTGCGCGGCACGTGAGAGGGGGCGGGGCGGGGGCGGGGAGGTGCCCGCTCGCGGCCTTCTGCGCGTGCGCACTAGCCCCCACGCCCGCGGCCCCCCAGACACCGGCGGGCGGAGGGGCGGACAAACTGGCGGCGGGCGGGGGAACGCAGGGGAGGGATGGAGGGCCGAGGGCGGGGCCGCCGGGTGGGGTTGAGGACGCGCTCTCCCAACAGCTGCGACACCGTCTTCCCTGCTGAGTTTTAGCGGGCCGGGCCTAGGTAGTCATTCCTCCCAAATTAAAGCTGGCTCGGACTCCGGGCTCCTCGAACCATTCTGACACAGCAGTTTCCGAGCTGCCCTCCTGGGCGCGGGTTAGAGGAAGGTCGACAGCCGCCCGGGGAGGGCCTCGGGGCGGGGACTTCAAGCCCGGGCTGGCCGCGGCTGGGGAAGTGACGGGCCAGCCGCGGGGGCGGGGGTTGTGGGGAAGGAAGGTGGCTGACACACCCGGCCGCGCCGGGACTAGGGCCAGACCGCGTCCTGCCCTGGTCCCTGGGCCACGTCTCGCTGGAGAAACCCCGGGCGGGCGGGGCGGACTGGGGAGAGTGCTAGACCAGGGGTCTGGGCAAACCAGGCTAGTGGAGGCATTGCGTCTTTCATTGGTCTCCGTTTTGCAAATTGAATTCCCACTCATTAAGCACTAGGGGATTTAGTTAATTGTGATAGAATACACTGGGACTTAGCGTGCAGGGTATACGGAAAAAGAAGTGATTTTTGTGGCACCAGTGGATTCTGCATGCTGCAGTAAGGTGAACAAGTTAATGTAGTCAGGGGCTGAAGGAGGGCTTTTCTTTTTAAGTTATATTCGAAAAGATTACTTACAAATCCCTTAGAAAAAATGATCACTTTCATTTTTCGAAGTGTTTACATGGATTTTGTAAAACTTCTAGAAACATGCATGTTCATAAATGACCTAAAATGAGTAGTGTGGAGGAGTTTGGGCTTCATGATGTCCTTTAGATAACCGAGAATACCCAGAAGTGTAACAAAAGTAGGGAAGCACCACTGCCTCCTGCAAATATGGTTTTGGTCTTGTGATGGAAAGTGATCTCCGGCGTTGCCAGTAATATTTGGACAGGTCAGGTGCCAGTATTTGCAGAGACATCATAGAGTGGTTGTGTACTGTCCAGTGTAAAGGGCACAGCCAGTACCACCCTGGAGACAGACTGCTAGAAGCTAACAGACGTTCACAAAGCACAAGACGAATTCATTGTTTGTTGTTTGCCCTTTAATGATAGGTGGTCATAATGTCTGAGACAGCCTAGTTATTAATAATACCCTGAAAATTGAAAAAGCCAAGATAAACTTCAAAGATGCGCTCAACAAATTTCTACTGAGCTCTTACTATGTGCCAGACATCGGGGATCCGGCAGCGATCCATACTGACAAATTCATCTCCCATTATGGTGCTCACAACTTGCGATAAAACCTCCCAAGTTCCCAGGCACTTGCCAAGCAATTATTATTGTGACAACTAGTGATCAGTATATCTCTGCACTGAATTTTTTTCACTTGGCACTTAATGAAAAATGCCAGTGAAAGGAATAAATCTCTAGTCTCATCAATGCACACACCCTCTCTCCTCTTCCCTTTTCCCCTTCCCTCACCCCCTGGATCCACACTTGTCGGGTCTTCCAAGAGAGCAAGCTTCATCGTTACCCAGAATACATGTGCTTCCTCCTCCATCTGCCTGCAACACTCAGCCCTAGATGCTTCGAGGCTGATTCCAAACCCCCCAGTCCCCACCTTTTTAGAGATGTCTGCTTAAATGCTGCTTTTTCAGAGAGGCCCTCCCTGAGCAGCCCAAAGGCCATATATAAGATACTAGTTCCCCCAGCATTCTTTATTTTTACTCTATTTTTTTTCACAGCATGTATCACCGCTCACACAGTGTGTGTGTATACTGGTGTGCATGTATACACACACACATAATTTACTTACTGCTTGTCTGACTCACTAGGATGAACAGGGACTTTGTTCTGTTCATTGCTGTTTGTCCAGTGCCAAGAAGGGTACCTGGCTATAAATAAGTAAATGTTTATTTGTCTTTTATAAAGATACATATATCAATTCTCAATATGTGCTGGATGAATGAATGAACATCTCTGGCAACCATTTTAGCTTGGTCATCTCACCAAAGACCACAGCACGGGCCCTTTCAAAGTGTCCTTTTCCATATTTTGAATCCATTTCCTCAACACTTACTCAGCAGCTGCTCTATTCCAGGCACTGCGTGACGCGGAGACGTCAGCAAGTGGTGAGGAGTCAGAGGCAGTTAGCATCCCATACTAGCAAATGGGAAAAGACTTGGAGGGGTTTGATTGAATTTTATTGTCACAATAAAATTATAAGATATGGTATCAAAGCTTTAATTGAGTTCCCCTAACAAGGGAGTTAACATCAATTTCCTCTTATTCTGAATGATTGCCACTTATTACGTTAAAACATTGTTTACTTAAATATCTTCTTTAAAATTAAAAAATGCTCAGATTATTTCTCCATTCCCTGAGTTAAAGAGAACAAGCCACACTAGCCCTGTGGAAGGAGCAAGTTTCAAAACAGGTTGTATGTCAGCCCTCAGCTGGCCCCTGACCCTGTGTAGGACTGAGCGAGACCCTCTGAGTTCCTCCCAGGATGGAACACCCAACACGTGCGGCCAGGGCTTGCGACTCGCAGATGCTCCAGCTCTTCATGGGCTCTGCCAGGTGTGGTAACCTTGTCCCCTGGCGAATGAGCTTCTTCTAGACAAGAGCCAGCTTCACCTATTGACCAGTGTGTGCTCAGCACCCAGTGCTATACCTGGCACACAGTAAGCACTCAATAAATGGCTGTTGAAATCCAAACTGTCCTCTCCATTCCCACAGCCATTGTCCTAGTTTCAAGCTTTATCACCTCTCACTTGCATTATTGCAAGAATCGGCTCAGTGGCCTTGGCCCAGTCTTCCTTTCCCCAAGCACCGGCCACACAGCCGGCATAATCATATATGAAAGCATCGCCAGGGACTCCCTATGACAGGAAACAGACATGAAGGCTTATACGCTCCCTTTCTCCCCCTACTTCTATTCTATTTCATCTCCTATTTCCCCCATCCAGGAGTGTGCATCCAATGCCCCAGCTGCCCTGAACTACCACAGGTCCCTAAATATGCTCTGTACTCTCAAATGTTCATCTTTGAGTAGAAGAGCCTTTATTTGGAAGCCTCCTACTCATGCTTCAAAACTCAGCTCCAATTAAATCTCCTCTGCTTCCAAGACGATCTTAGTCAAAACTTAACCTCACCCCCTCCTTTGCTTTGTGTTCTCTTAGTCCTTTCCTTAAATCTCCATTTGAGTGTTTAAAATCTTATTCCACAAACATGAATGTGCAAGAAGTGGTGTGTGTTCTTGTTTTCTGTCAGTAATTGTAACTTCAAGCCACCTCCCCCAAGACTGGTGGAAACTGTCACTGTGAGCTCTTCTACTCCTACCGGCTTTAGGATTTCACAAGGACCTGGGATACCACAATTATAGAGGAAGAACCCCTTTATTCTCAGATTGTCCTAGATAACTGTCAGTGTCCAAGCTTGCTACTTGGTATCCCTAGCTCTTCTGCCTCTTTCTGGGTAGGAATTTTTGCCAAGGCTAGACGATCTAGACCTTCAGGGCATTGGGTCCCCATTCTCCTCTGTGTCTTTGCCACACCAAGGAAATGCAGACCTGGGAGCCCACAGGCCTTATTGCTTCTGCTTCTACTTCTTCGTCCTAACATACCTCCAACCCAAGAGAGGGTTCTAGGGACGGGCAGTTAACCTACCTGAGTTGTGATGGTTAAGTGGAAGACCATAGGGAACGGTAGGGACCAAGGAAACAGTGGGGATGGGGTTGTAACCCCTAACAAGAGGCAGACATTACTTGCCCCAACTAACTGTAGTAGGATGAAAATGCAGCCCAGGATCGCCAGGCCATCCAGTTTTTCCAGAAGAGCCTAAAATCTACATTTTAGGGTAAAAATTTACTTTCAAATGTTGCCAACCATTTTTAGCAACTTCAAAACACTATTCGTTCCAAATGAAGCACACCCGTAAATGTCTTAGCCCAGAGGTGATCACTACAAGACCTCTGCTTTAGAAGAGGCCTGGCGGGAGGTTTCTTCAACCACTTAAGCCCAAACTTCCCCAACACAGATAGCCCTGAAGTCATTCTTGAAAACAGGTGGAGGGGAAGGTACAACAAGAGCAGACACAGGTTAATGTCTCAGTAAATTACCTTGTCACACTGGGACTTTTCACATTGTATTGTGATTAATCATGTCTGTCTCCCACACGTGGTGGCCCAAACCCGGCCACTCGGGCACCAGCTCCAGCCTCCGCTTGGCACTCAGCCCTCGCTAGCTGCTGTGTGTCAGACTGTTTACTTGTTCTTAGCTCCTTCTCCAGTTTCTTTTATGACCCTCCCAGACCTCTCTCTCCCACTTACCTCAAGGCCTCTGCTTACCTCCAGACCGGTGACTCTCAGGCCAACCCCTGCTTCCTCAAGCGAATTGAGCCCATTGCACATAATACCTCCAAACCCTCAACTCCTCCTGCCCACCTCCTCCCACACCCTCATTTCTCTTCCTACCACAGCAAAAAGAAAGGTGGCCCTTCTGCTCAGAGATGACCCTTTCCTGTGTGTCATCCATAGTGCAGCAGAACTATCTAGGGGCGCCTGGGTGGCTTGGTCTGGTGAAGTGGCCAACTCTTGATTTCAGCTCAGGTCTAGATCTCAGGGTCCTGGGATGGAGCCTCTGCCGGGCTCCACACTCAGGGAGGAGTCTGCTTCAGGATTCTCTCTTCCTTCTCTCCTTCTGCCCCCGCCCCCACCAAATAAATAAATCTTTAAAAACAAGACAAAACAAAACAAAAACACTATCTGTTAAAACTGCTCTATCCTTTCCATGCAATGAGTTTAGATCTCTGTTATGGGAATTATGTTACTACCTCATGAAAGTCTTCCTGGAGTCCCACACACACCTAGGGACAGGGAAGATGCCCCATAAACATGTATTAAATAAATGCCTTTTTTATCGAGGGGGGCCATACCACAGTTCCTAAAAAATTGTCTAGAGACATAAGACAACTGCTGACACCTGATGCTTTATAGGTTATTAATCTAGAGAAAGTAGTTTCCCCTGACTCTGAACGTGGGCTAAATTTGGAGGAGATAATCCAGGAGGGAAGGTAGCTGGCAGGCTAGGGAGTTTCTCCTGGGTCAGGTTGGTGCCATCCAGCTGTGAGTTTGCTGTATTAATACCTCATATCTGTCTTCTCTGATTACTGCTGGTGAGGCTGGCCTTTGGCACTTGCTAAGGAGAGCAAGGGGGAAGCCTCCATGACCAAGGTGTCACGTTGCTCTCTGTCCCTCAGGTTCCACCCAAACACAGCACTACTTCATTAGCAGATTACCTCAGGGGGAACGACAATATAAGCACCAAGCCTTCTTACTCCTTGTTATTTATGTTTCAAAACATTTTTCCTCTTTCCCTTTCCTCTAACTTTCAAACTTTTTATTTTTTTTAATATTCTGATGTTACTTTAAATCTATATAAATCATCTAATATTATATTTATCTTTAATCCTACTCTCATGTTTTAAACAAATATCTCATATCCTACTTTATAACTTCCTTGTTACCCTGCAGGCTTTCAACCTTATTTTTGAGTTCTTATCTATTTAAAATTATTTTATAACTGACTTCATTTTGATTTCAATTTTAACAAGTTACTTTAACCTTCTGGTTTCTTTTTGAATTTTATTTTCTTACTCTAATCTTCCTTCAGCTAATTTTATAGCCCATGTTGTACTTTTGTTTTACGAGTTTTTATAGTCCTCCTGGTTTAAACTCTTGCCTAACTATGTCTTTAAGATTTTCTTATTTCTCAGTTTTCAGCTTTTAATTGCTTGTAAATTTTCCAGAATCCTTTAGCATCACATTTTAATCTTTAGCCTCTCTTCCCTTTCTTTTTTGGCAATGTAACATTCTTACCTTTTCTCTTACTTATTATCTGTCAGCTGATCTAACTTAAATAATGACTTGTAAGAGACACACTGAAATTAGGAAAACTTCTCTGCCCCTCCCCGCTTCCTGCCAACCTTTACTGTAAGTACATTTTTTTTTCTTTTTGCATTCATGTTGCTTTTTGACATAGCACTCTAGGCAATTTTTATTTTTATTTGTGTATTTTCAAATCTATGGTTTCTCATTGTTTTAATAAATTTCTTTTGGTTGCAAGGAACAAACTTGCAGTTACCTCAACTGAAGGTACCTCAACTGAAGGGCATTCCAGTTACCTCAACTGAAGGGCATTTTATTGTAGGAATGAATGAGTGAACAGGGCAACAGAAATCTCAGGCACTGTGTAGACCAGGCATCATGCTAGTCCTACATGGTGTCCCCAGGAAGAGCTGGAACCAATGCAGATTTGGGTCCCACAGGCACTAGAACAACAACAACAAAAATCTGAAATCCAATGCAGTATCAGTGCAGGAATCTTCATTTTATACTTTGCTTCTACATGTAACCTAACTAAATCTGAATTTCTAAGATTAAAAAGAGAATCATAGGGACACCCAAAAGGCAAAAAAAGGCAAAAAAAAAAAAAGGGTCAAGTTCAGGTAGCTTCAGATTCCTCCCTAGCAATATTCCCTGTGGAAGACAGGAGTAAGGCTTATACTGGTATCACTTGGGAGTGTCTCAGAAATGCAGGAGCTCGGTTGCCGGTTGCTGTTCCATATCTGCTGAATCCGAATCTGTATGTGACCAAATTTAGAGGTGATTCCTATGCATATGAAATTCCGAGGGAACAAAAACGTGATGCAGGTTTTAAAAGCCCTCCCAAGGAGTCTGTAGTATAGAGACAAAACGTTCTCAAATCTGAAAGAATGAGGCAGTGATTCTCACCCCAGGCTGCTTCTTTGACCCTTGCTTACAACTTCCCTTGGACTTTTTTTTTTTCCTCCTAAGAGAGCCTGTTTCTGTAATTTCTCTGAGACTGAAGATATTGACTTGTCTGCACATTTGAGAATTTTTAAAAATACTGTTGCATGGGTCA
This sequence comes from Meles meles, assembly GCF_922984935.1. Taxonomy (NCBI): domain Eukaryota; kingdom Metazoa; phylum Chordata; class Mammalia; order Carnivora; family Mustelidae; genus Meles; species Meles meles. The sequence continues at coordinate 69,087,355 of NC_060072.1, forward strand.
TATACTCTCAAGAGAACTTGATTGAACTGGTCTAGATGTTAACCCGAAGTCACTGGCTTTTCCAGAAGCTCTCAGGTCATTACAATAGGTGTCCAAGGTTGCAAATCATTGACTTAAGGGAAAACAAACCTATAAATCCTCCTGGAAAGAACTACTGAAAGATGGACCCCAGACAACAAAGAAATGAGTCAAAATAAAGACCTAAGGAATGAAGAAGCTGTGGTGAGAGGTAATTATTTAATTAATTTAAGAATCATTTAAACCATTAAATAACTTGGAATTTTGGGATGGCTCAGGTCATGATCTCGGAGTCCTGGACGAGTTCCATATCAGGATACTTGCTCAGTGGGAAGTCTGCTTCTCCCTCTGCTCTTTACCCAACTTGCGCTCTCTCTCTCGCTCTTGCTTTCTCTCTCAAATAAATAAAATCTTTTTTTTTAAAAGATTTTATTTATTTATTTGACAGACAGAGATCACAAGTAGGCAGAGAGGCAGGCAGAGAGAGAGGAGGAAGCAAGCTCCCTGCCGAACAGAGAGCCCAATGCGGGGCTCGATCCCAGGACCCTGGGACCATGACCTAAGCTGAAGGCAGAGGCTTTAACCCACTGAGCCACCCTGGTACTCCTCAAATAAATAAAATATGAAAAATAAAATGTAACTTGAAATTTTAGTTAGAGAATATCATGATTGGTGTTTTTTAGGAGGCAAATCTGGTATTGCCTAGCCCCTAAATTTCTATTTGCACTTGGTGCACTGTCTTACCAAATCATTATTTCCTAGGTTTGATCACTAGTTCTCAAGGTTTCATACAAGTGATTGTGGCTCTACATCCCTCCTTCTGCACACCGGACACCGAGCAAGCTTTTCACCAGCTAGGAGACTTGACAGTGATGATGGTGACTTATGTTGCTCGTCTGCTCCTGACTGGGTCTCTAAAAGAGAGTCAGAGATCTGGAGAAGGAGGAGGCTAGGGAAAGCCTAATGATGGAGGGTTAGAATTAGAAGTAGCAGCCTAAACTCATGATTCTGTTACAGAAACTAAACAGCCCCTGCCTCTCTGGGGCCTTGCCTTGCAGATTCCAGCGTCTCAGCTGTCCCAAACTCTGGTCTTTCCTCTTCAGCTCAGGGGTACTGCCCTTCTCTGCTTGGATTCCAGATGGCTATGCTACAATCAGGGAAATTTTCCCCAGGCAGGGAGCCAGGTTTCTCATGAGGCTCACCTCTAACATTTCTCTGCCGTCAGGGATGGATTGCAGGCTTGCATTGCCTACTAGGCCTGGTGTTGCTTGTTCTCCAGTTTCTGAAGATACTTGCCTTACACGTTGTGTCTAATGTTAGAGCTAAGTCAAGAGAGCTAGTACCAGATACCCAATCACAGACAAAAGCAGAAATGCTGGGCCATGTACTCAATAATAGTATTTCATTAATGTTAAATTTCCTAAAATTGAGGGGTGCCTGGGTGGCTCAATGGGTTAAAGCCCTCTGCTTTCGGCTCAGATCATGATCCCAGGGTCCTGGGATTGAGCCCTGCATCGGGCTCTCTGCTCAGCAGGGAGTCTGCTTCCCTCTCTCTTTTCCTGCTTCTCTGTCTACTTGTGAGCTCTCTCTGTCAAATAAATAAATAAAATCTTAAAAAAAAAATTTCCTAAAATTGATCATTAAGTCGATGGTGAAATAATCCCTTGATTATGCATTATGTAGGAACTCCTTGTTTTTAGAATATGCATATTAAAATACATCGGATAGAGGATTACACTGCCTACAACTTACCTGGAGATGGTGCAGTCAGAAGTTAATAATTTGAATAACAATAATATATGTATCTGTAGAGGGAGCAAGACAAAGAAACTGAAGAAGTGAATGTGGAAGATGGTATCCGGGATGAATCTAGAGGAAGCGTGTGTGGTGGGGACTTCTCACGTTGCTGTTGTATCTTTCTCAAAAGCTTGAAATGTTTTCAGAATAGAGTGTAAACAAACCACCCCTTGCATGATGACTGGACTTAGTGATTCACACCCAAAGTTAGAGCATGGAAAGAAAAAAGAGTAATTTTGCAGTGAAGAAACCTGGAAAACACTACCTTAACCAAATGATTAAGGCTTGTGTCAGCAGTGGTAAGTCATGTAGATATCATGTGCCCACTGATATGTGACGAAAAGGTTTTCTCAGTCAAAATGTATAACCTGATTTAAGAATTCATAGGTTTCCTTAAATATACCTTTCCTTAAATATCTTTTTAAATTGGGTAAATATTGACCTTTTCATTTTCTGTCTACATAGGTTGAGTAGAATCCATCTATATTACAATGTGTGTTCATTGATCAATTTCATGCTAATTTTATAGTCTAGAGATATTTATGACATTTGTATAAAACAGTGACTTTTCTTTTTAAGTGTAGTTCTCTTTTAATCCAAATGCCAAGATTACTGAATTAATGTCATTCATGCCATTTGAATGACATTTAGGATATCTTTATTTAAAACCATATTTAAAAGATTATTGCATTTACAAACATTTAAAAATATACACATACATACTTCCTGTCATTAAGAAAGGAAGGGAGAAGGAATTTTTCATTAAAAAAATATATTTGACTTCCCTGGAATCATTTCTTCCCAGGTAGAAGGCAATAATAGGACTATGAGCTTTGGAGATTAACTATCTGGGTTCATCTTTTGGATTTAATAGGAGTGTCTTCATCATAAGTTATTGTGAATATCGACACACATGTCTGTATTACATTTGGAGCAAATTGTGCTCACAAAGTAGAGGTCAACATGGAGCCGTACAAGCCTGAGACACAAAAACAAACTGGAAAATATTGGCTATATCATTGTCCATTATTTTTAGATCTTTTTGCTCAAATCAAAGAATCACTGGACTATTGCCCTTTGGGTAAAGTGTCTTCCCTACTCCAATCAGCTGTGACTATGAGAAAAGGTCACATACTCAGCATAGCTGCCCTTGTCATCAATTGCTGGGATCAGGGAAATTTTCATGAGAGGCCTTGGGCTGAGGAAGGATGGTCAGGGACACATATAATATCTTGAGGTGCACATTGCATTGGGTTTCAAGCAAACTCTGATCATAGGAGAAGGTGGATAATCCTGAATTGGGTTTTTAAATAGCGTAACTCGGATAAATGGTCATGATTTTGAATATGTTTAATGTTCCCCCAAAGATATTCATGTCCTAATCCCTGAATCCCGTGAGTAGTTTACCTTGCATTGCAAATGAAGCTTTGCAGATGTGATAGGGTGAGATTATCCTGGATGATCCAGGTAGGCCCTATCTAATCACATAAAATATCAAAAGTGGAGAATCTGTCCTGGTTCGGTGAGAGAGATGAGGAGAAAGAAGAAAAACGATAGTCTTGAAGTGGGAGAGGTGTTTAACCTGTCATTGCTGGCTTTGAAGATGGAGGCAGAGGGCCATGCTGAGGATGATGGGAACCCTCTAGAGGTGGGGAATGGCCTTCAGCTGAAAGCCAGCAAGGAAACAGAGACTTCAGTCCTACAATCACAAGGACTTAAATTCTGTCAACAACCCAAATGAGTAGGAAATGGATCCTCTCCTAGAACAAGAGAATGCAGGCCACCAACACCTTGATTTTAGTGACCTTCCCATCAATAGAACTGTAAGATAATAACTTTGTGTTGTTTTAAATCATTCTGTTTCTGGTAATTTGTAATGGCAGGAAAGTCCAAGGAATACAGCTGGTCTGGTTGAGAAAGTAAAATTCCAGCAAAGACTTAAAGGGAGTGAGAGAGGGAGCCATGAGGAAATCTGGAGGAGGAGCATTCCAGGTAGAGAGAACAGCAAGTGCAAGGGCCCTGAGTGAAAAGCACGTGCTGCTTGTCAGAGGACCAGCAAGGAGGCCAGCAAGCCTAGTGGAGAGTGAGCAAGGAGGAGGGTCACAGGAGATAACACCAGATCAGGAGGGCTTGCCTTCTCTGCTGTTGCTGACTGTACTTTCTACCCAAGTTTAGAGAAAGATAACCACCATGACCTTTTTCTGACCGAGGAGTTAGGCACAGGCCACTCCAAACTGCCCAATTCCACTTGTCTGCATGGTCATTTGGAGCACCCTCTTTGTTTGGTGGTTTCCTGTTGGTGAAGGCCCATTCTTGTATAGTTGACCTGACTAGGAACCCCCAAGATGGCCCTATTTTAAGGAACTGGTTATGTTAGGCTTGATGAGTTGGCTTGCCATGGTTGTGGCCACTTTGCCCATCAGTGTGGCTCTATCCCTCTATAGCCAGGAAATTCTTCCTTTCCTGCGGAGCTGGTTGTGGGAAGAATGCCGATGCGCTGGTGTGAGTCGCAGGTAGCATCAGTCTGCAAGGCTGCTCAAATTTTTAATACTCAACTCCCCTCCTCACATTCATGGCTTCAGTCATTTTGTCTTTCTGGCGGGTAGGGAATATATATTTTGGCACAGGTAAATGTGAGTCGTTCACCTTTACTTCTGTCAAGTTCCAAAGCATGGTTTTCAGGCACCCAAGGCCATGTTTCAGGAATCTTTTCCCTTCAGTTTTGATCTAGGTCTACAATAAATTGTATGGGGTCTCTCTTAACGTTAACAGTCTCTGTCCAAGGCATGTGGGGGTGGTGTGGAGTGCACGACACCCCTCTCCTCTCACAGGGGCAGAATATGTGCTCTCCAGCTCACACAGACAGGCAAAGTAATGAAACCAGAATACGGCAAAAAAGCCTTCTAATTTCTATTTTTGAATTTCCTCCCAAAGTTTCCATTTACATTACTTCTGATATATTTACATTTCTTCTTTCTTTCTTTCTTTTTTTGTTTTAACGTGATCTCTGCCCCCCAACATGGGACTCAAACTCATGACCTTGAGATCAAGGGTTGTTTGCTCTACCAACTGAGTCAGCCTGGTGCCCCAGACTTTTATTTCTTAATCTTGATCATGAAATTATATTGATTATATTGATATCCAGGGTAGGTTTTTGGGTTTTATTTAGCTATTAATTTGGGTATTCCTGGTACCTAGCACCATGTCAGCTATTAATTTGGGTATTCCTGGTACCTAGCACCATGTCTGGCATTCAGTAAATAATTTAAAAATTCATTCATTCATTCAGTCATCATCTATTCATTTTTAAAATGAATGGCCCTTCAAAACCCTTTCTGTTTTACTATTGGAAATAGGTAAAATTTGGTAATGCTGACAGCTTATTATGTATTTGAGGAAAAAAAATGCATTACCTTTTATTTCATGCATTGAAAATATTTTTGAGAAAGTTTTATCTCATGACAACAATATCCTCTACTTTCTTTATAAACTGACAACAAATTAACTAGAGAAAGTTAAATTTTAATATTAAACCTAAACGGTTTAACTGATTAAATATTTTGTCATATTTTGTATCTGGAAAAAAAAAAAAAAAACCAAACCAGTTCTCCAGATGAACAGATCCAGTATCTCTGTAGTGGAGAAAATGTGGTAAAATGAGTGTGAGGTAAATGACCCCAGGAACTCTCTTCTCTCTTAGGTCATGAGGCCTCCTCTGAATAATTGCAGGAGTCACAGAACTCACAGAACTCACAGACCTCACAGAACTTGCTCATGATGCCTGCCAGTGTTTGAGAACCCGCAGCCCAGTGCCTCAAGACCAGCTCAGGGGAGTAAACTTTGACAGAGAGCTATATGGGTTATTTCGTTTCTCACACAGAGCAATGTCCTATTAACTCCACTACTGTCCCTTCACTAGACCTTCTGAAATCCATAATAAGTAACAGTTCAGGGCGCCTGGGTGGCTCAGTGGATTAGGCCGCTGCCTTCAGCTCAGGTCATGATCTCAGGGTCCTGGGATTGAGTCCCACATCGGGCTCTCTGCTCAGCAGGGAGCCTGCTTCCCTTCCTCTCTCTCTGTCTGCCTCTCTGCCTATTTGTGATCTCTCTCTGTCAATTAAATAAATAAAATCTTAAAAAAAAATAAGTAACAGTTCATTAGATAAAAGTAATGGAGTAAGCCCGAAAATGGCATTTTCTCCAAAATTCAGAGATGTTGGTCCTCCCGAGGGGTGGAAGTTTCTCATCTTGTGGTGTCCTTCTCGCTCTTGGCATCCTGGACCGTTGGTATTTGCTTGTTAACCCTATGGGGGTTTTCCGTGGGGTCAAGACATGTTACTTTAAGAATATTACTTAAAGCTAAAAGTGCTCTCTCGAATTTTCATCTTCAACAGAGAAGACCTTTCCAGATTATACAAATCCTACATACCATCTAGAAAAAGGGAGTAGAGCTTCAGTGTGCAGTAATCAGGATGCAGGTTGATTATGAGCTAATCCCATTCATGTAAAAACATTGTCCGGGGAGATAGCAAAGATGAAAGTAGGCTGAGGTTCTGATCTCAGAATCTTTTCCCTCCCCCCGGGGTGCTCAGCATAGCTCACCCCATTCTTCCTGAGCACTCCTATTGTAAATTCTACTTAGATTTAAAAGACTGGGGGGGCAAATCCTGCCTCCACTAATTGTATAAATCTGGGGAAATGCCTTACACATCATTTTGTCTGTTTACTTATCTTCATAATGGAGAGGATGGTGGTATAAGGTCCAGGAGGGTTTGGAGCTTTCTGAGTGTTCAGACACTAAGCAAACATTTATTGTAACTGGTTCCAAGGAGGCAGTCCGGCAGAGAGATCGGGGGCGTGGGATTTGGAGTGAGGCAGACTGGTGTGACGCTCACTTATCAACTTTGTGGCCTCAAGTGTTAGTTCTCGGAATCTAGGTTTCCCTTGCCTGTAAAGAGAATGGTTTTAATGAGAAAGGACAGTTTTAAGCATTAAATGACATAGTCTTAAAACCTCCTTTGCGGGGCACCTGGGTGGCTCAGTGGGTTAAGCCTCTGCCTTCGGCTCGGGTCATGATCTCAGGGTCCTGGGATCAAGCCCCACGTCAGGCTTTCTGCTCAGCAGGGAGCCTGCTTCCTCCTCTCTCTCTGCCTGCCTCTCTGCCTACTACTTGTGATCTCTGTCAAATGAATAAATAAAGTCTTTAAAAAAAAAAAAAAAACCTCCTTTGCATTTCTTTCTGGGCAAGTTCAGTGGTTACGCAATGCTGTGGAAAGACTAGAAGGAAGGAAGACAGATGGGCCTTCCATTTGGTGTCATGGGCCGCGTGCCGCAGCTGCATGAGGTCCTCTCTGGGACCGCAGAGCCGCACAAAAGTCCAGAGCCCGTTCCCACGCAGCTACATGGATGGCCCCCTGTGAGATGCAGTGGCCTGCATTTCCTGCTCCCCCACACAATGTGACCAATCACCTGTCTGATAGGTTGTAAAACTAGTTTTCCCCGTGTCTTGCTGCCTAATCATTTCTCACCTGAAGCTCCACCCCCCACCCCTGGGTCAAAGGATCATGAGTTCTTGGGTTCACTGTGGTCAGAGTCAATAGCCACTATCAAGAAGTTGCTTCACTCATGAGCTAATTCAGAATTTCTTCAGGAATGTCAATCTGTTGCTGAGTAACAAACTCCAATACCTAAACCCACACAAATCTTCCATTTTCCTAACTTGAATGACTGAATACAGCTTTGTCAGGAATGCCTTAGGGCTACCAGGCTGTCAAACCCTCTTAATTATGTTGGAACTATTTGGCATCTCTCACATCTGGAGCCATAAAGTACCAAGCAAGTCATGAGACTGCCTAGTTGGGTCAAGACAGCCCTCCTTAAGTTGGACAATTGTTCCCACCAGCAGCCTGCATGTTTCTGGTTTGGAAAAGAGATATGTTAACACTATTCGCTGTGTGCCTCTGACTATAAATACTGGGCCCCGTTCTGAACACATAATATGAACTAATTCATTTAATATGGTGCTACTATATAAGGAAACCCAGGCACTGAGAAGTCAGGCGACCTGCTCCTAGTCACATCGCCACCCTTCCCTAGCCTGTTTTGCCTTTGGCTATTCCATACTTGATTTTAGCAACCAGCCAGAGGAAAGGAAAACAAACCCACAGCAACATTTGTTTCTAATAAGTGCGGAGCGCTATTTCTTTCTATTACTAAATTTACAGTAAAGAGTTTGATTCTAGCCATACAAAAGAGCTTTAAAAAATACACTAATTTCACAGTCATGTAATTCTGATTCTTAAAAAAAGAATGTATATTTGGATGAAATATAATGAGAGTCTTTCACCATTTTACTTATCATATTTTAATTTTTTCTTAAAAGTTGCTTTATCTCTCCTAATGTGATTTTAAAAAAAGATTTAGCTTTTTTCTTTTTCTTTTGCATATCTATTCTGATTTGGCTTGTTGGGACCTAACCTGCCTATAATGGATGGATACAAATTAAATGCTTCCAAAATATCTGTTTGGGAATTTCACCCAGTCAATTGCTTTGTCACCTATTGTAATATCCTTGTTAAATCTCAGTTGGTTGGTTTCCAGAAAGAGATATTCTTTAGGGTAGCAATGATTTTGGTTTTATTTAGACACTCTCTGTTTACTAGTACCTCACTACTACTTAATGAATGAAATAATTAATATGTACTTTTGACATTGCTGTATTTATATCCATATCATTTAAGAATGTTCAACTCACAACTATCTACTTAAAACTTATTAGTCAGAAAAAAATTGTTAATTGGAATAAACCTAGGAGACCTGAAGCCCATTTTATGACACACACATATAATGCCTTAACTGTCATATGAAGGAGAAATGGGAGGAAAGCAACAGACACTGAAGTATAGGAATGCACAGTTATAGACATACTGAAAAGCATGATGAAGTAGTCAGATGCCCACACTGATTATGAATATGCTGGAATTTAAGAGAGATGGGAAACTCTTCAACTTGATTCCTCTTTTTATAGTTAACATTTTGAATAAAGACTAAAAAGGTATATTTAAATGTACACTTAGAACCACCAGGAATCAAAAGCTATAAACACAGACTGTTCTCAGTGTGTTCTGTTGGTGATTTGGCCCCACCAGCTGCTGGTGACACTCCTCAGAGGTGGTCACAAGTCTTGGGAAAGTTCTGAATGAAATAAAGTGCGATCGTCCCTGGACCTACCCGGTAGCTATATTCCTAGAACACTGAATTTTATGAAAACCAGGCTGCAATTAATTGGTGCTTATTATGTAAAAGAGACTTAGTTTCTAAGAAACAGAGTTTTTCACCTGTAAATTTAAGGCAGGGCATTAAAAGTTGTGAGAGACATTTGAGATCACTTTTCCAGTTTGGGGGGATGCCCTATGCATTGTAGTAGGAGTATGGCTCTCCACCATATTAAAAGGAAGTAGTGCCTCTAATCACTGGGGCAACCAGAAACACCCCTGCAAATGTCCAAATGCCTCTAGTGGATAGAACTGCCTCTTTTGAGAAACACCATCCTAGAGGTTTGTGATAAGCTGGGATAAAAGGAACATTTTCTTAATTCTCTCCAGAGAGTGAAATTCTTAATAGTGGTTTCTTAACAAATTGTTTCATAGAACTTTCTTTCTTTTTTTTTTTTAAGATTTTATGTATTTATTTGACAGAGAGAGAGATCACAAGTAGGCAGAGAGGCAGGCAGAGGGAGAGGGGGCAGCAGGCTCCATGCTGAGCAGAGAGCCCAATGCAGGGCTCTATCCCAGGACCCTGAGATCATGACCTGAGCTGAAGGCAAAGGCTCAACCCACTGAGCCACCCAGGCACTCTGTTTCATAGAACTTTTGCTCCACTTTTTACAAAATTTTTATTAGGGAAATCTTGTAGGAGCAGCTGAATATAATATTGCAAGCTATGTTTGAGCCAACTCATCTGTAGGGCATTGCTAGTCTCACCTTCGTGCTGACTCAATAGCTTTCCATATTTTGGTAAATGTAGTGATCTTTGCAAATTATCTCCTTTAAAATATGAACCTCTAGATTCTTGTTCTGTTCAGCACATTTTGATTCTTTGACAATTCCAGCCAAGCTGAGTGACTGAGTGTGGATTTTGTAAATGGTTTTCTAATCCTTTGACTTGGCAGTTTTCCTCTGAAATCTGCACACTTTTCATGATTTACAAAATTGGTATCAACTTGATAGCTGCTAAGCAGCCTCAGTGAAATGAATTGTTCCTTTTGATCAAATCCGAAGGAGATAAAGATGACCAATTGCTACTAGGTTGTTCAAGTTTAAAATGACCTTTCAGGGATGCCCGGGTGGCCCAGTTGGTTAAGCGTCTGCCTTTGGCTCAAGCCCTGATCCCAGGTCTTGGGATTGAGCCCCACTCTCAGCTTAGTGGGGCGTCTGCTTCTCCCTCTGACTCTTCTCCTGGCTTCTGCTCGCTGTCTTTCACAAATAAATAAATAAAACATAACATCGTTGAAAAATAAAATGATCTTTTAGACTATGTTTTTAAAGATTTTATTTATTTATTTGAGAGAGAAAAAAAAGTGAGTGGGGGAAGGGGCAGAGAGAGAGAGGAAGAAGCAGACTCCCTGCTCAACAGAGATCCCAACACGAGCCTCGATCCCAGGACCCAGAGATCACGACCTGAGCTGAAGGAAGATGCTCAGCAGACTGAGTCACCGAAGCGCTTCTGTATGATGACTAACATAACAGAAAAAAAAAAAAAAAAAGGAAGGAATGTGTCATAGAGTGTGAGCCGAAAATTTGTTCACTGCTACTTCATTTTTGACAACAGCTCAAGTCCTTGGAGTAAGCAGCCCATCGTCTTTCTGGAACAATGCAGCAGAGCAAATGAATATAAACAGCAGACTTCTTAGGTAGTCAGTATCTTTTCATTTCCTCGGGGTTTGTTAAATAAGGAATCGCTGTGATCCTGGGTTTTAGAGCCCCAGAGGGCTGACGGACGGTAGCTGCTGCCCCCTAGTGTACCGTTCCTTGTTACTGCAGACATTAGGTTGACAAATGCCTCAGAAATAAAGATGCTTTGTTTAAATGATGCAGATAACTGAGAGATTTTTAGTATATCATTCTCTTGGAATGAATAGTTATAACACTCTTTTTTTGTAATTACCTGAAGAAATAGTCATTTAAATGTTTTCCTGTCACTGCTTCAAGTTTTACTTTCTCATCATCATTTTCTGTTTTTCCTATCTCACAGCTTCGTACATAATTTGCTGTGTTCATGCTAAATGAAAATGTGGGATCCCTGGTTTAAAAATCAGGGAAAGGGTGCCACTAAAGGTACTAAAGTACCTTCTCCTTTCTTCAACTTCTCTCTTGACTTGTTATGGTGTTTTTTAAATTTACTATTGTCATTCTAAAGTAAAGAAAAAATTTAAAATTTTAATTACTAGAATGGATTTTATCATTCATCTTTATATTCTGCAATGTAAATTGTAACTGAAACTATAAGAACAAATATAATTGTATTAAGTGCGACTATAACTTGTATAACTTGTACTGAAATTATACGATGTAAATTTTGTAACTCACACATGCCTGTGTATTTTGTTCTTTCCAGAGCAGGGAAATACTGAACAAAAGTACTTCAGCTGTTTTGATTTCACTTTCTGATTCATGCACATTCAACCAACACTCTCTGCCTTTGGCTTACTGATGAGTAAATAAGGACTGAAAGAAAAAGGGACTATGGGTTGTCCTATCTTTCCTTTTTCTTCTATGCCAAATATGCCCAGTAAGTGGTTGGCTGAGTAACGCGAAGAAGAAAGGATATAGTAGGTTTTCTTGGTCATTTGTGTTTATTAATAAACCGTTGCCTTCTATCCACAGTCGAGAAAGTTATGATAAAAGAAAAGGATGACCTCTCAGGGACAATCTGTTTTGTTTGTTTGGACTTCCATCAGTTCCGCATGGGAAGGCATAATTTAGACTATGGAAGAATGTGGAGGGGAGTTTCCTTAGTGCACAGCCACTGGCTAACAGATACTCGTGTAAGGGACAGCTAAAATGGGATTGAGCCAGGTTCCAGGGCAGTGGCCTTTGGAGCGCTGTGATTTGCTCTCAGAGCCATAGTTTCAAAGTGAAGATGAAGATTATTAATGTAGGAATCATGAGAGAATGTGCACTACATCTGAGAGAAAAAAAGGATATTTGCCCTAAAGCAGTCAGAAAAAGGCTTCCGGGCTCCTCAGCATAAACATGGGATGAGCAAAATTAAGTTCGCTTTTAAAACTTCATAGTATTGGGGTGCCTGGGTAGCCCAGTGGGTTAAGCCTCTGCCTTTGGCGCAGGTCATGATCTCAGGGTCCTGGGGTCTCTCTGCTCAGCAGGGAGCCTGCTTACCCCCCATCTCTCTCTGCCTGCCTCTCTGCCTACTTGTTATCTCTGTCAAATAATAAGTATTAAAAAAAAAAAAAACAAAACCCAAAACTCATAGTATTGAAAGATAGACAAGTGCTAGGGTTTTTTCAGTTTAACCTTTCAAAGGGGTGGCTAACTCTGTCTGGCAGAAGGACTGAATTTTAGTGGACAATCTAGAAATGAATATATCAACAATTCAATTAAATGCACGTGTTGCGTGAGGACTGTGCTTAGAGCACGTGCCCTGAGGGCAAATAGAAGAGGGCACCCAGAGAGAGAGAACGCAGAATTTCTGCCAACCAGGACCCAACAGTAGCCACGAAATTGCCAGAAAATGGCATAAGGTCCAATTTAAAAAAATTTTATTAGTCTAATAATGAAATTATATTTTATTTCATTTAGACAAAGTTCTCTCATAGACCTATCTCATTTTCTTGCTTTCTTAAAGGGTATCTTGAATTTGATTTTTTTTTTCTTGGTGACCAACACAAATTGACATCAACTTATTAGAACTTTAAAATTATTCCTTCTTCTCCCCTCTTTCTCCCCCTCCTCCAATAAATTTTCTTTTTCTTTTTCTCTTCTCTGGGTGTAGGGTTATCAGCCAAATTCCTTTGCTGAATGCTGCATGTATCTGTTTCCACCAGACTTTCTACTCTCAATTTCTTCATTTGCTGCCTCTGGTCTGGTAGAGACTGGAATACCAGCTAATGAAATTTCTATCCATGGAAAGCTCTTTATTCCTTTGTGGAGATCCACGTTTCCAACTGGTATCATTCTCTTTCTGCCCAAAAGACTTCCTTGAACATTTCTTATAGGGCAGGCTTTCTGGTGAAGAATTACTTTCAACTCTGTTTATTTCCCCTTTGCTTTGAAAGATAATAATGATCTTCACAATCAGCCAGATGTGAGATTTATTTTTGAATATAGATGCCCTGTGTTAAAGTGAGGAGTTTTTATTCCATTGATCTTGTAGGCTGATCAATTAGTCCACCACCATAGATAAATAGACTTGGCTAGACATGTATTTAGTTTTCCTACAATGCATGCTTTCCTACAATGGAAATATTCTTACAATGGAAGATTCCATGGATTTTACTTCATTTCTGCTAGTCTTTATGAAGAAGTACAGTCCCGAGTCTTCATCGTTGAAATCACTACATAATTGTACTTTAAATCGAAACCACAGACCTGTAAGTGTCAGAATGAATCTGAGAATAATGCAGCCCAACCCCTGTCCCAAGACCACAAACAAAATATTTTTATTTTACAGATAAGGAATCTGAGGCAATTTGTAAGAATTAAATTCATTTGCTACATGTACACAACAGAAGCCATATTTCATGTGTGAAGATCATGTTCCTCTGCTCTAGATGATTTGTTTGTCCATATAAGTAGATTTTCGGTTTGATGTCCTGGAAGTTGGTTTTGGGACACAGCAGGAACAGTGAGGGGGTAGGCAGCAACAATGTTAACTTCCAGGCGTGTAGGAATATTTTCTCTTAGTCTCAGTTTACAAGGTCCAGATTTTGTCTGTATATTTGTAGCAATAGGGGAATGCCTGGCTCATAGTAAGCACTCAATAAATGTTTTTATTGGTGGGTGATAAAGATCATTAACTATTATCCCTGGTGAAAAGACTGATGCTGGAAACCGAAGAATCTGCAGGGTGAAGAAACGTCTAAATTAAAAATAATTTGGAAAGGGAAGAGTGAAAGAAGAATCTGTTTTTAAAATATAAAAACATTGGGGTGCCTGGGTGGCTCAGAGGGTTAAGCTTCTGCCTTTAGCTCAGGTCATGATCCCAGAGTCCTGGGATCGAGCCCCACGCCAGGCTCTCCACTCAGCAGGGAGCCTGTGTCTCCCTCTCCCTCTGCCTGCTGCTCTGCCTACTTGTGATCTCTCTGTCCAATAAATAAATAAAATCTTAAAACATATGTATATATATAAACATGGCCACAATGACCATGTCATTGTTTTTCTTGAAAAATATGTATGTAAAATCATCTGTGTCTGTTTAAAAGAATATAGCTAATGCAACAGAGCCATAAATATGGCCATTAAAAGGCATAAGAGATAAAGTAGGAAATAAAAGCGATAAATATTATCAGGGAAGGGTGACCCAGGTATAAGCACAAGGTGACAAATTTTCAGAGCTGGGAGAAATCCTGGAAATATCCTGCTCAGCCATTTAATTTTACAAAAGAGAACGTTAAAACCCAGAGGAATGAATTGGCTTTTCAAGGCCACACAGTAAAATAATAGCAAATTAGGCCTAGAACCTCATTCTTTTCTACCTACAAACTCTCTGCTCTTCAGCTCAGCCTGCTCCAAACGTAATCATTACTGCAGTATGAAGTATCACCTCAAAATACAGACTAAAAAATATAGGGTAAAGACCCAGAACAAAGGAAAACCCAAAAGGTAATTGGTTTTATATGCCAGTTTTGAAGTAGATTAAAATCAGAACGTTAATGTCTGTATCAGAACTCACCCCCGCTCTCCCAGTTTGAAACTCCCCCAACCACCCGAGTTTCTCAACGTAGGTAGAATTTTTTTTTTTTTTTTTTGAAATTCAGTTGTATGAAAACAAGCCTCCAACTTTAAACAGATGGGAATTTGAGGGGGTAACTCCAGGTGATAGGCACAGCGTCCCTAAATCAAACTCCAGCTTTGTAAGGACTTTAGAAGGCACTCTGGAGACAACAGAGCCCGAGCCGAGTCCTCCTGCAGAGGGCACCGGAGGACCAGGCAGGAAGAAGGCGCCGCTGTGGCGCAGTGCGTCACCCTGGAAGGGGAGCCCCTTCTCCGCCAGGCTCTGAGAGAAAATCCAAGAACCCTCCTGGTGAGGCTTCAGGCTGAGCGCCCCAGGAGAGCAAACTTTGATTCCACACACATCCTCTTCCCTGCAGACTGGTTGTTACCTGTCTTTCTTCATCAAACAACTGTCAACAGAGGCTGAGGAAAGGCTGCTGAGAATGTATTTTCTCTGAGTTGTGATAAACAGAACAAACAAGCAAAAGACTCATTAGAAAGTACTTTGGGCTATTGAGATTTTGAAGAATTTGCTTTGATGGCATTCTAAGGTGAAGAAAGGCAGCTAAGTTAATTTTCTCTGTAGCCAGAATGGGTTTCTTCTGCTTATCTTAAACTAGAAGTATTATTGCCTCATGGAGTTTGAGGAAATAATTCAGGGAGAGGGAGCTATGGGCCTGGAAGAGAGAAGGGGTGGTAGGCAGATCCAGCAGATGGAGTGGACATGTTGCGGAGTGTAGCTCTGGGCAAGAGAAAGGGACGGAGCAAAGGACACCTGGGCTCTGGAAATGGACCTACAGCTTGGCATGGTAGATGGAGGGCTGGCCTCAGCTTATGTCACCCAGGTATCTGGGCCAGAGAGAAAACTGCTGCGTTAGGAATGAGAGATGATTCCAAATCAAGTGTACTGGTGAAATACAATACCGTGCTTTTCCAACTTGGACTCTGTGATGTAGATGAAGGTGAATAAGAGGTGAGAGGTCATGGTGCTGGATATATCACTAGGCTCCCCGAAGTGAGGGCGCGGGCGTATGCTGAGTCCTTCAGCAAGCGGGCAGACTTTCTTCAGGTGGGTGCTGAGTTCATGTTCATAAAGTGTCTTTGAGAAAGGGCAAGTGATGGGGGAGCAGGTGGGCGGCAACATACCCTCAGCTGTGTACCTGCTTCTCCCGAATTACTTCCTCCCGCACCTGTGCCGCTGCCTGGAGACCAAAGTCCAGGAGAGGGATGAGGATGCCCTCCTGAGTGGAGGACAGGGTTGCTGTGGAGCTGGAGAGAACAGATCTATGTTTGTGTTATCGCACTTTTTAGTGATGTGACTTGGCCAATGAGACTCGGTCTTCCCATACGCAAGATGAAATTCATTCATTCACCTTTTCATTCAGTTAATACTTATTGAATGTCTATCATATGCCAGGACCTGTAGCAGGTTCTGGAAATGGGGGAGGGGGGACAAAACAGACAGGGTCCCTGTCCTGTGGGGCTT
Organism: Meles meles; assembly: GCF_922984935.1. Lineage (NCBI taxonomy): Eukaryota > Metazoa > Chordata > Mammalia > Carnivora > Mustelidae > Meles > Meles meles. Next base: position 69,103,606 of record NC_060072.1, read on the forward strand.
ACAATGTAGTAAAGATAACATTAAATAATCAGACAAACCACTCTCTAGTTATGATCACTGCTGTGATAGAAAGCAAAGGATGCTGGGGCACCTGAGTGGCTCGGTTGGTTAAGCATCTGACTCTGGCTTTTGGCTCAGGTCAGGATCTTGGGGTCCTGGGATCGAGCCCATGTCAGGCTCTGAGCTCAGCATGGACTCTTCTCTCTCTTTCCTTCTGGTCCTCCCCCCACCCGTGCCCACTCTCTCATAAATAAATAAAATCTTTTTTAAAAAGTAAGTAAAGGATGTTATTAGTATATAATAGGTGAGCCTAAGGAGTGGGGTAGGGGGAGGAAAGGGGAAATGTTAGGTCAAGTTTTTAGCTAAACCCAGTAGGGCAGGTGTGAGGACCGGTAACACAAGAGACTCTTCATGCAGAATCAATCTTTAAGAGCAAAAGGCAGCCTGACATAAAAGGAGGACAGTCTGTAGTGAGGGTGTGGGAACAGACTCTCTTCAGTCTAATTCTTAATAATTCTGTCTTCCCTGGCAGTCCGTATGGTGGACAATGTTCAGTAACAAACTTCAAAAAGATTAAATTGACTTGACGAGTTTAGTTGCTGCTGTATTTGTGATTCATGTTCCTTTAAAAAATATTTTATTTATGTATTTGACAGAGAAAGAGAGAGAACACAAGCAGGGGGAGTAGCAAGCAGAGGCAGAGGGAAAAGCAGACTCCTCACTGAGAGGGAGCCTGACATGGGGCTTGATCCCAGGACCCTGGGATCATGACCTGAGCCAAAGGCAGCTGCTTAACCAAGTGAGAACTCAGGTGCCCCTTATGTTATTAATTTTTGTGACTTTCAGACTTTTCTACATTTATTCTTTGTTACATGTCATTGATTGTGGGGGCTAGAGCTGAAGAGAGTTAGAAATCATCTCTTCTTAGCTCTTCATTTTACAATGAGGCCCAGAGAGAGCCATATGCCTTGACCAGTGTCATATGGCTATTATGAGACAGAGATGATGTTCAGTCCCAGGAAATCTCATCTCCAGCTGTCGGGTTACTCCCCTATTCAGCCCTCGCTCCTCAGATCAAGCCCGCATACTCCATTGACTGTACTATTATTGTTAAACCATAAAGATTGTTTGTGGGGCGACTGACTCCCACCTCAAAATTCTCTTCACTTATCTGAAATCACCCAAATACAAAAAGCAACTTGCCATCCTAAGAGCTAAGAAGAGCCCAAATGTGCGGATACTTAATGGCTGTTTCTCCTTTCAGAGCATGGAGTTCAGAGGAGCAGAGAAGGGTGATGCTGTTAATATTCTCTAGAAAATCTGGAGTTCCTAAAAACAAAAACAAAAACACTGAAAACTAAAAGACATGGGTCACTTTCATTCTCTTATCGCCCTGTTACCTAAGTAGAATTCTGTTTAGAGGAGCGTTCCATCCACCTGCTTGTTGACAAGGGCCCTTCTGACATCCTTGGCTTCTAATTCCTCGTGGCCTCCTTCCCTCTCTGGTCTCCTGGCTGTTGGCCTCACACCTGCAGTCCTCTTGGAGGACTCCAGCACTTCTCCAGTTGAATGTGCCTGTGAAAACTGCGGCATCTTGCCGAAGCCCCAACTCCAACTCTCTAAGCCCAGAGTGGGGGCGGAGACTGTACACTTGTAACCGGCCCCTGGGGACACTGAGCCTGCTGCACGTCTGACCGTGCTGAGTACCAGACGTCAATCCTTCTTAGAACACTTGTCTCCTCGTCATATAAAAATACATCCATATGTACTTAAGGGGGCTTTCTCTTGCATTGTAAACTATTGCCTGAGTGAAGACAGTTTCTCTCTGTTCGTCTTCAGCTTTGTTTCCTTCTCAAGCTTCAGACCTGCATATTCAAATGCTTTTTGGGTGTCTCTGTGCGGATACTGCCGGCTTCTTGGCAGGACAAGGCAACACTTTACTCACTGTCCTCTAAGTAGCTCCTTCCTGGCGGATCTCACTTGCAGAAAGATATCACGAAGAGGGAGAATTTCCGTATAATGTCCACCAGCTCCCCAGCGCCCTAAATGCACCCCCAAAACATGCTGAATGTTTGTTGATTTGGCAAAATTGAGGTTATCACTTTGAGGCCATAGCAAACAGAGAAAAGCAAAAATCTGGTTTGGGAGCATTCTCTCTTGTATCATAAAAGGAACTGTCAAGGCAGTGAGCTGCTTATGCTTAGACAGGACCATAGAACAGATTTTCCTATAAAAAAAGATTTTCAAGAACTTACCTGGGCTTCCATTTGGTGGCTCTATTTAAAGTTCCATTTAGCACATCGAAGAGGGAAGCCATCCATGAGTATTTGTTCAGAGACGACCCCGTAAAGAGTTGATCCTCTGTTTACTCTGAAGCTTATAAAAGTTTATTTGGTGTCAGAGTTCTTGTCAGGAGGGATGTGGTCAGATAGCAATTCCAGGAGTTTACTTGAGTCTTATACTGGAGCGTTTGTATACAGTTGTATTCAGTAAGAAAGGTTTTTTTTTTTTTTTTTTTGGCTGATAGTGTATATATTAGAATACTGGATATGTAACAAGGCACATACTTATATACATACATATACCTATATGTAGATAGATAGATAGATACACATATACACTCATATATATGTACATACATCTGTGATGGTTGATTTTTATGTATCAACCTGACTGGACCTTAAGCCAGATGATGGGCTTTGGAATTTTTTCTGTGCCACTTTTTTTTTTTTTAAATTAGTATGATAGAACTTAGTGATTCATCTGTTGCATATAACACCCAATGCTTATTCTATCATGTGCCCTCCTTAATACCCATCACCCAGTTACCCCACCTCCCCCATCCCCTCCCCTGTCCCCTCCCCTCCAGCAGCCCTCAGTTTCTTTCTTTCTTTCTTTTTTTTTTTCCTTAAGATTTTATTTATTTATTTGACAGAGAGAGATCACAAGTAGGCAGAGAGAGATGGGGGAGAAGCAGGCTCCCTGCTGAGCAGAGAGCCCGATGCAGGACTCAATCCCAGGACCCTGAGATCATGACCTGGGCTGAAGGCAGAAGCCTAACCCACTGAGCCACCCAGGCACCCCCTCAGTTTGTTTCTTAGGGTTGAGAGTATCTTATGGTTTGCCCCTTTGTCTGTTTTCATTTTATTTACCTTTCCTTTCCCCTATGTTCTTCTGTTTTTTTCTAAATTCCACATGAGTGAAATCATATGGTATTTGTCTTTCTCTGACAGACCTATTCGCTCAGCATAATACCCTCTAGCTCCATCCACGTCGTTGCAAATTGCTGTGCCATTATTTCAGTAATCTCTCCGTATCTGTTCTTGTATGGCAGAGTCTAGGAATTATCCATTTAGGTCCACCTGGGGTTTCATGGGCTATGCTAGACCTATGTTTGGGGCAAAATGATGACACAAGGTGAAGAGTTGTCATTACTACTTAGTAAAGGAGAAGTTGGAGGTGATGGAAGATGAGGACGGTGTTCGTAGATGTTAACATTGATGCAGAGCTATCACAGCTGCCTTGCAGGGGTGTCCTCAGTACCCGTCTCTTCCCACGGCAGCCCAATCACTGCAACATTGTCCCAATGAGCTTTCTAAAAATCGAGTCTGATCTTAGGCTCCTTTGAATTCATTTGGCTTTCCACTACCTACCGATGAAATTCAAAGTTCTTCACAGTATGGCCTCTTCTCCTCCCTCCTCACCTTACCTTCTACTCAGTGCACACTCTACTTGTCTACAACTCCCCAAATGTCTATTTTAGGAGTCTCTATACGATGTGCCTCCAAAACCTTTCCTAGGATTTGTCCCTGGGCCTCAATTTACAGATCCTTTTCATAAACATAATTATATTTATTGACATATGATAGAGAACTCAAAAATGGCTGGGTTTTGTTTAATGTCTTGAACTGAAAAACATATTTTTAGGTTAGAAAGCTGCATTAAATTTGAGAGGGATGTCTAGTAAAATAAAGCATCTTTTTATATAAAAGTATTCCTTTAACTGCTATTTCAGAAAAGAGAGTAGATCAATTGTAAAAGTCTATTCATAGAAGGACGTTTTACCTATGAATTTAAATTTGTAAAGAATTAAGAATAATTAAATTCAGATTTTAAACATTTTTTTCCCCCCATGCTGGGCATGGAGTGTAATGCAGGGCTTGAACTCATGACCCTGAGATCAAGACCTGAGCTGAGATTAAGAGCTGGACATTTAACCGACTGAGCCACCCAGGTGTCCCTAAATATTTTTTAATATATATATTTTAAAAGATTTTATTTATTTATTTGACAAAGAGAGAGAGAGAGAGCACAAGCAGGGGAGTGGGAGAGGAAGTGGGAAGCCTGCTTCTTCCCACTGAGCAGGGAGCCCCATGCAGGGCTCGATCCCAGGACCCTGGAATCATGACCTGAGAAGGTGGATCCTTAACAACTGAGCCACCCAGGTGCCCCATTATTTTTTAATATCTTTAAAATATCTCTCCATTCTCTTACTTAGATTTGAGAGGATTGATTGAATGAGTATTTGGGAGAAAGATTTACTGGCTTACAGCCAGAAAAAGGCTGAGACATTCCAAGTCTGTTGCTGGGAAACAGAAAGCTAGACGCCACAGGCTTCTTGGGCAATCCCATCCGTTCCTTTCTCATGGAGCCCAGCAGGGGCTATGTGGTCCAGATACCTTGTCTTTATTTCTGCAGGTGCTAGGACTACCTTTAGGTCTTTACCCCAATATCACCTTTTAAGGGAGGCCTCAGGCAACTTAAATAAAATTGCAATTTTTCTCCAACTTCTGGTACTTCCTATTGCTCTCTTCTGCTTTATTATTTTTCTCTTTAGCTCTTACCACAATCAAAAATACTACACACTTTACTTCTCTATTCCTCTGTCTTTCCCTCTAGAATATAAGCTCCAAGTGAGCAGGGATGGGGTCTTTTTTGTTCACTGCTGAATCTCTAGTGTCTATCACACAGTAGGCATGCAATAAATATGATGAGTGAAAGCCTATTTACTCTTCAAGAGTTCACTCAGGAGCCTAAACCTCTTCAGTGGTTCTTTTTCCTGATTTTCCCACTCACCTCCCGTATGTTCCTGTAGCACTTTGTCCTCAACCAGAGTAACGTCGTTATTGATCTGACATTAAGGCTCACGTCTTCCTTTTGGAATTAACTTCAAAGTGTTCAGAGATGACAGGAACTTTGATAAATTAAAATTCTGCTCATGCATCCTAAAACTCAACCACACACATACAAGTTAGGAAAGATTTCACTGACAGCAGAAAGTGTGAAAAAGATAGGATTTTAGTGAACTCTTAATCAGTTCAATGATTATTAATAGTGAGCTGAGGTTCACAAAAACTAACCAGTAAAATAAATCACCTCGTTTGGTTTTAGACTGCATAAAGACGAGTCAAGTTCCTCCACGTTGACCTGGTCAAATCACCAACAGAATTTTGTGAATACTTTGGGCTGCCACATTCAAGAGTGTCTGCAGCACATTCAAGAGAGAGGAGACTGGAAATTCTACTATTTGAAAGGACTGGGAGTTGGGAAAGAGAACCATAGGAGACGTAATAGATGCCTTCAATATCTGACCTTTCATATGGGTGAGAAAGTCTTCTTCTGTGGGGTCTTGAGGATAGTTGGAAATCTATTTTGGCCTAATAAAAGGGAGAACTTTTCAGCCTATCGGAGTGACCCAGGATGGTAGTCCTTGAAGGTTCTGATGCAGGCTGGGTTCGGTAGGGAAGTTATGGAAGTAGCTCATAGCCTGGTGACAGCCACGACTGTCACTCTGAACTGAGTGGGAGGCTCCTGGTGAACGTTCTTTCTGCTCTTTCCAGCCTCCATTTCCATGTTATCTGTTGGCACATGGCATTTTAGCGTACTGTGTTCTTTGTTTAAAGTGTCCTTGTTTGTTTTTTGAGAGAGAGAGAGAGTGTGTGTGTATGTGTGTGCCTGTGTGCACAAATTATGGGGAGGGGCAGAGGGAAAAGGAGAGAGAGAATGTTAAGCAGGTTCCACGCCCAGGGCAGAGCACCCGCTGTGGGCTCCATCTCACAACCATGAGATCATGACCTGAGCCGAAATCAAGAGTCAGACTCTTAACCAACTGAGCCACCCAGGTGTCCCTATGATTTGTTACTTCAGTATTCCGATCATTCATTTGATTTTCACGCTGCTAGCAGTTGCAGAAAACTTGTAAATACTGGCTTGGCACAGAGATGACTTTGTATTGTCCACCCTCTCCACTGCCTTTCATTCTGGTTCTAACATCTTGGATACATCCTCATGGCAGATGAATTAAGTGTCCTATAGAGAACAAAAAGCCAAATACAATGCTGGGAAAACAAGATTCCAACATTCCAGATGAAGAGACTGATGGTTAAATGTGGCGTTGCAGAGAGCTTTTCCCCAAATCCATGCCTTCCTTGCAGAAAAGACTGCAAGGACTCTATACAAGGGGGAGGTCCATGTGAAGGCCTACTCCCAAATATGTACACTTTAGGTCTTTGTTCTCTCTTCCCTTCCTCCTCTCCCAATCTTTTGCCCTCAGCACACAGAACAGAGTATCTGTGACTACTCATCATTAAGAAACAGCACTGTTACTATCAGCCATTTGGGGCTGTGGATAGCTGTCAAACACCTGGAGATTCTTGGATTCTTTTATTCTGTCTCCACCATTTAAACATGATATTCTTTTGCTACTGTTTACTTAGGATGTCTATACCCTGGTTTGGTTCTCTTCTTCTGGCACAAGGTAGGTGCTCAATAAACATTCGTTACTGAATAAACGCCAGCTACTTACTTTCTTAGTTCCAGTTACTATTATCTCTGGCCTGGATTCCTGCACACCTCTTCGGTGGTCTTTCTTGCCTCTAGTCTTGACCCTTCTCCAGTCGGTTTACCACAATGGCAGCAAGAAAGATCTTAAGATACTAGTCTGATCATCTCATTTCCATGCTTAAAACTCCTCTGTAGCTCTATGGATAAACTCTTCACTTCCCATAGTAACAAGCGCCCTCCATGATGCCTACCTTCTCTTTGAGCCTTCCTGACCTTTTCACTGTCTGGTCACAGCCCCACAGGCTTCACAACTTGCCATCTTCTGGTCTGTGCCAGATATCCCTCCCCAGTTTACATTCCCTTCTCCAGAGTTTGCCAACACTCTGGATTGGAGTAAAGCCCTTGTGGTGTGTTTCCATGGCCCTCTATCCTGTTCCTTTAAGGGTGATCATCAGACAGTAACCTTCTCGAGCTGCAACGCAAATCATGTTAATTTCAGCACAGTGTCTGGCCAACAGTAAAAGTTCACTGAGTGTCTACAGAAAGCAGTGAACGTGTCCTGCAAGTTTGTGCCTGTTTTATAGGACTCTCCTGGCCCTTCTTCAGGCCTTAGGGAGGCCCTTCCCAAGATGCAGCACAAATATGTGATGTGGGTGGCAGGTGAAGAGTCAAATGAACAGAAGTTTATTTCTTGCTCTGCCATTAAGTAAAAAATGCTTTAGAGGAGGACAGGATAATTAAAATTTTAAAAGTCCCCCCAAACTCGGACAAAGAATAACTTATATTTTGCCTAATTTTTTAATAATTTATCATTGTTTTAATAACATAGTTATTCATATGTATGATTCCCTGATCAAGATCTAACTTGCACAAAATATGAAAATGATAATTTATGTACTTTCACATTACTTCCACATTAAAAACAGAAACTCGGCATTGTAAAGCTTATGCCATTTATCACGGAATATCAGAAAGTATTCCCTATCTGGAAGGTCTATATTCAAAGGCTCTGTAAGCTACTTACTAGTTGTATGATTTGGAAGAGGTTCTCTAGATAGGTGAGTGTATCTCCCATCATACCCGACACTTGGTAGGTCCTGAATTGTTCCCCTCACTTGTGGTTTTAAAGAAACCTGAGACTATAGAGGTTCATTAGGACACAATGTTTCCTTCTGCTTTTGAAATAAAAGGGAGGCATTAATTTCTTGATTCCATTTCACTTGGATAAAACAGCTTCTTTTTAAAAAAATATTTATTTGAGAGAGAAAGTGAGAGAGAGCACATGTGTGTGGTGGGGGGAAGAAGGGGAAGGGAGTGGGAAAGAGAGAATCTTAAGCAAGCCCACACCCAGCACAGAGCCTGTGGCCAGGCTCCATCTCATGACCCTGAGATCATGACCTGAGTGGAAATCAAGTTGGACGCTTAACTGACTAAGCTACCCAGGTGCCCCAAAACAGCTACCTTTTTTTCTTAGCAATAGATAATTCTTAAGTTATAATAATTAACATTACCTTTAAAGAAATGTAATTTTATTATCACTGATATGCAGACCTTTTCTCTTTGGCATCTTTTAAAGAAAATAAACAGATTTTTAAAATATTAAACACATAAAAAACAAACGAGCAACTACAAAGTCCCAATGAATCCTGAAAATTTATTACTTGGGAGAATATCAGATATCGATCCTTTGTTTTACAGCTCATGATAATAATCAGAAAATATACATTTTGAAATGAAAGTCAAAAAAAGAATAATTACATATAATACATATTACAGATATTTTATTGGTACATAAGCAAAGCAGTACTAAAAGCATATTTATGTGTCCACAGTAGTGAACGTGGCAATTTTCTGTTTAAAGCTGCAGCAACTCAAATCCTCCTTGGGTCAATAAAGACAGATTGGAAATACATTTAGGGCTATCACCATGTTTGACTGTAAACCTATTTTTTAATCTTTCCCTCCCCCCATATATATATGTATATACTTTATTGCCTTTATATTTCTGCTGGTTTAATATAATTAGTATACTAAATAGTTATCTGCATTTATTTGGTTTCTAAAAATATATAAAATGCATTGGAATAGAGCTCCTGCAGCTTTCAAGCAGTCAAGTGTCTGGGCATCGAAAGCTTATTCTGGAAATGTAAAGCAGCAATACTGAATAAATAGTGATTGTTTTGTCTTCTCCACACAGCTGATGGCCTTCACTCAAAACTTAAAAATACTGTAGCAAATAGTATAAACATGCAAAAAAATGGACGTAATATAAAAGTAATACTTATGAGCTAAATTTTAATACAATAGAGATTAATAAAGACAACTTTAGGTAGAAGAAGGATGGGAACACAGCATTGTTAACTACATATAAATTAAGGCCCAATTTTTCAAAGGCAATGCACACAGGGAAATGCCCATCTGCCCACATCCTTTGCATACCTGAAATCAAGAGTTTTTGCCTTTTCCATATCATTTCCTCAATCCGTTATTATAGTTCTAACTTGGAGAGATGTTCACAGAAATGGCTTTAAATGTAGTTTCTTTACTTGAAAGACCATTTTTCCCTTATTCACAAAGAAAATGTCCTTTTAATGCAGGTACAAAATTTATTTATGCTCTGGAAGCAAGTTCTTTATTTGTTTTTCTTAAACACTATTAATAATCACATTTTACAGCATAAATTCTGTATTTTTGCTGTTTTAGCTCAAGTTTGTGATTAATTTGAACTATGGGAATTGATGATTACTTCAGGAATGACTGAGGGACTTAAATGGGTAATTCCTATTAATACCAACCAAAGTCCCACATATAAATTCCCTGTGCATCAGGACAAAAATCATGCTAATAAATCAAAAAAGTTCCAAAAAAAAAAAAAAAAGCTCACAGAAAAAAAAAAAAAAAACTGAGGAAACCCACTATGGATCATTCTCTGAGGATGCTAGACACAATGCTATTTCAAATCATTCCTTGGTAAGAAAAAAAAAATTCTCTTCTAATGTAGTTAATACTCAAAGGAAATTATAATGAAACAACTTGCAGTATAATAATAATAATAATAACAACAACAACAACAATTTAAAAACCCTTTAATCTAGTTTAGTATTTAGAACCTGAATATTCCCCCAGATGCAAAATTTTATATTTGGTATTTTTACAGATCACTGCCCACTGTTCTTGCCCTGCCCCAACAGCCCCGAAATGTATCCAAAAGATGTGGCACTTAATCTAACTCCTCTGTGTTCACAATAGGAATAGACTATATTATTTTTAAGATGTTCTAAGGGAAATGAGTTTTCTTGCTTCTATTTTAAAAAGACTTAGAAAATATTAGAGATGTTCTTTCAGAAGTAATATAACTGATTAAAAAGTATAGCTGCTCAATATATTTATCAAATTCACATTTGTATATTCTTTGCCTCTAGGAAATAGTATTTCTATCTGTAATTAGGTCCATAAAGATTATTTGGCATTTGAAAATTCAGAGGAAGTTGTCACAATGCTGCCAGTCTTAAAGTTATTAGATTAATGTTGATAATAATTAACAACAATTAAGTTGGACATTGACTTTGTGTTTTTGATGGCATACCAAGGCATTTTTGCAATTAAAAACTGCAATGTTTAATATGTCTTCAGTTTAACATTTTGATTTAAATAGAATGTGATCGATTTATAAAAATGTTTTTCTTTGTGAATAAGATCTTAATTTCTCTGAACAACAATAACAAAATGACTCTTGGTATAGGATGGAACCCTTTAAAAATAAGGCATATATTGGGCATACATAAATCATTACCATCACAAAATCTACAAAGTATCTTGATTATTTTTAATTCTAATTTTTAAATATATATAGATATGAAATAACTATTATAAATTGAGAACAAATCTGTATAAGTTGTGGTTATGTAGGTAAGAATAAATTATTCCTCAAGTTATTTGCAAAATAGTATCATGGCAAGGTCAATTCGATAACTCCAAGAACCCAAAGAAAATACTACCTTTAGTTGAGGTCTGCCATTTAGCTAGACTAGAAAAGGCAACTCTGCATTATTACCTTCAGTTTTGTAGAAGCTTCTATATATTTTCATAGCCATTCTTAAAATTTTTCATTGGAAACCTAAATGTAGCATTCTCAGCATTCACTTAAATAAGTCAAATGTGTTAAAACATCCAAAGTTGCCCTCATGCATAAGATATAACTTACATCTTTTTATTATTACCATGGCATTAATATACTAATCCACTTTTACTTTGTTGCATGTAAGTAATACAGAGAATATAGTTTCCTCAGAATTAAAAACTACTTTAAATTTCAGGTTAAGGTCTTACTTATATTGTACCAAATTTTGATCAGAGGGAATGTAAAAATGGCAAAATGGTGTCTGACCACATCCATCCAGATACTACTTGTGAATCTTAGTTAAGTCCCTACTCAAGGGAGAGGTGTCGACTCATTTTTGGTTTTATAAATAAATAAGAAAATAGAGGTACAATTGGGAGACTCATATCCTGTAAAAGCCAAGCTCAAAAACGAAAAAAAAAAAAAAAAAGAATTTTATTTTATTTCCTTTGTAAAAAATACCTAACTCCAATGTACTTTCTATCTAAGTGATTGGAGAAATAGCGACAATCCATAAAGTACAGAGGAAATTATGTGTAAGCGGTAACTTACTCATGGGTTCTTACACCAACAGACTATACATACCGACGTGGGTTATTTTAAAAATATATCACTTAAAGTAACCTTTCTGAAGCAGATCAACCAGATATCTCTAACTTATGTATTATGGCAACTCTGAGGATCCATGAGATTAAAACGATTAAGGCAGGGCAGAAACAAAACACATAATTTATCAGGAAACCCCACGCCTGTTTGGACAGATTATCTAACAACTTACACTTTAGTTTAAAGTGTCTGAAGTACCGCAAATCTTTTAAACCTACAATTTACCTTGTGAAAATATTGCTCTTCTGGGTATGTGGTCATTCATATGCTGGAAATACTGTAAAGAAAAGATCCAAGTCCAGATGAAAACTAAAACCTGAATTATTTTGTCTAATGAGGCAATGGCTAGGAGAGGTACACAAGCTAAACACAAGTGGGTTCTTCTGGAGTTAGGGCAGACGCTGGAGCTCCCTATGGCACTCGCAGAGCTGTAGGCCAGCAGGTACGGATGGACACTGGTGGCATGCACACAGTCATAGTCACACAATTCAGAATGTAACTCAGTCACAGGGTAAGTAGTAATAAAAAATATGAAAACAACAACATTCACCCACTAATCGACTATATGGAATAAATTAAACTAAGCCAGTCACATATTTCTCTTCGCTCTTAAGTCATGGTTTTATTTACGTATACACACAGCAGAATACTTTCCTAATGCTGTCAAAATGCTACAAATAAAAATGAAGGCTTTGCATTACAGCTGCTGGACAAACACGTCAACACTGTCGATGTGTGTGAAAACACAGTTTCTTTGTTCTTTAGCATCAGTGCACAGGGTATGGCTCCGAGTGGTATGCAATTTAGGACAGAAAAAAGAGACGGTGGCTTGTGAAATAGATCCTCTGTTCATCATTGGCACAAATCAAAGAAGGAATTCTTACTGTCCTTGGTACCTTTATTGGGTCTCTCCCCTAAAGACAGATAATGTTATACATAGATGCCTTCAGGATTAAAACCAGATGAGATAGGATTCTGCAGAATACGAAGATTACTGGGGAGCTGCCGAGATGAACCAGGCCGCTTCAGGGACCCGGACTGGAATGGTGCCTCTACACAGAAAACAAAGAAAACCATTTGGTGTACTCAGCAACCTGAAGTAGTCAGCAACACAAAAAACTAGAACTTTTCCTGTCCTCAAGAGCCAAAGAGCAAACTGTAGAATTTGCTCTTCGTGGGGCCTGGGACAAGAGGAAGAGGAGAAGACTCTTCTTGACCCTCTCTGTTGACACAAATAGTTTTCAGTGATTTCAACACCTTTTTAAAAAGGTGAGCATTCTCCTTCTCTTTCTTGGTTGTTCAGATGATACACATCTTTTAAATATCAGCACAAATTAATAATAAAGACTTTTAGGAGAGGAAGAAGGGGCATAAGGAACAGAAGCTAATAAAATTCAACAGACAATGGCTCATACATCCGGAAAAGGTTTCTTAAAGAAGCAGTTAAAACAAATGATGTAAGATCTGGGGATTACATGCCCACCTATGTAAATCAACAACCTAGATATTATTGATTTTTCCCAGAAGCACGAAGTATGCCATTTTTTTTTTTTAAGTGGCCCAGGCTTTGAACAGTAGGCTAACATTTTAACTGAATACAAGTAGTTCCTTCAAAGCTAACCAGTGGGAATAAAGTAAAGAGAGCAGAATTCTCAACACCTTACCCCTTTCTATGTCTGCATGTGAGGCCTCTACTTCAATGGGCTCCGCTGGCAAAACAGTAACTTTTGTCCCCGTCTGTTGGATAAACTGCTGGAGGTTGACTTGCCGTAGCTCTTTCGTCAATTGCTCCAGTTCTTGTTCTTTGTCCTAGATGGAAGTTAAAATTTGTCTTTTTATTTGAAGAGTCACTCTTGGCCCTCTAAAGACATCCTGGTGATAGTCCATCTGCTATAGGGGCTGGATATGTGATACGTGCCTTCCCAAGAACACCGTTAGCAAACCCGGTCAATGTTGCCACAGTAGGCTAAAAAGAGGTCATTTCTGCTTTGGGGCACAGGCCAAAAAATAAGCAAATAAAGGACAAAGGTTCTTTAGTCTGTCCTCTTTAAGGTGATGCTTTCCTCTGTTAGGAATACACTATGCACCTGATGAAATAAATCTATGTCTGTAAACTTTGATCAGTAAAATACTAGTTTTCATCAATCCCAGTGTTTATGGCAATCTTGCTGTAAGTGTTCACAATTAAATTTCCCTAATGACTTCATAGATGACTGCAAAAATTAATAGTCATTTGGTCCATGAGATTCAGAGAAGTTTTTATTTTTGCTAAACTGTGTAACTTTTCATGGGATTCGTCATTGAGATATACACTAGAGCATGAAGAAAGCAAGATTCCCACAAGATTTTCACTGTGGGGTTCTTAAGTACTTGGCAAAGACATGTATGAGAACTGAAGATCCTTAAAGAACGGAGATCAAGTTTGGACAGCTTAGAAAGCTCAAAAAGCACAGAGAGGCATCCCATGATTTGAATGGATGTTCTTTTTCTCCTTTACTGCACTAGAGGAAAAAGGGGGCAAGGCCTCACCCAGGCTGAGTGTGTCTGAAGACTAGTAGGGGTAGGAAGAGATACCAGAAATGAGTGGTTGCTCCTCCACTTACTTTGAGTGTAGGGGGCACTGGAGATATGTTAGTTTGATGATGAGATACTTCCCAACGAGATTTACTAGCAATGACTATCATAAACTAGTGTTTCCTGTAAATAATATCAAAGGCAACACAACTTCCAAATGTATCCTTTTTAAAGGTCAGAATGAATCCAAAGAGTATAATACTGAAAAATCAAAGGTTAATAACCTTCTACTTTTACGGAATGAGAAATTCTTGATTTTCAAAATTCTGGTGGTTATTTTACCTCTTGACTATTGTTAGTGGCACAGAATAGAAATCATGTAAGTTCTTGAAACCTCAGCTTTCTCTGCTTGTAGAACTGTTCACATTCTAAAGTAGCTCTGCTCAAGCTTCCACGCCCACTGGTACTATCTGGAGATACTTTCACAACAGAGATTCTGAATTTTTAAAAAGCGTGCCCTGAACTACTTTGAAGAGCAAGCCTCTAACCAGCACTGGCCAATACACCAACTACCAATGAGCACCTGAGATGTGGCCAAATGTAACCAAACCCAGAAATTTAAATTTAATATTTTAAAATTTATTTAATATTAATATTTAGTATGTTAAATATTATTTATATGTAGTATATTAAATATCCTCTTTGCAACTCCCCTAACATCACCACATTTTCAAGAATGGGTATCTGAGAAATAGAAGTTGAGTGATCAAGATCTAATAGCAAAATATAAATGTTCTTGTATGTGAACCAGAGAGGGGAAAATCAGAGAGGAACTTTTGTGCCCCTCTCCTTAGGAAAGTAAGTAATATGGAGAAGAGAAGGGGTCTATTTACATCTTGGGAAAGATGGGGTGAACCACAATGGAGAAGTAATAGATAAGCAGTCAACTAGCCACACAATCCTTGGTAAACCAATCTGCAGTAATCTCTTTTGGCTTTGGTTTCCTTATCTCTACAATGAGAGAAGGTCAGATTCACTATCTCATCATTAGTGTCCATTCCAGCTCTGAGATTCTATTCTCTGTATCCCATTACCTAATGTTACAACTGCCACAGTAAAAGACCTCTTTCTGTGGAGCAAGAATCAGTTATGGCTTTAGCACTCCTCTTTGTTTTGGTCTCACATCTTAGCTTTGTCATAAGTCATAGAAATTCTAAGAAACTTATACACCAAAGTAGGTTTCTAACTTTATTTTTTTATTTTTTTGACAGACAGGATCACAAGTAGGCCAAGAAGTAGGCAGAGAAGAGAGGAAGAAGCAGGCTCCCTGCTGAGCAGAGAGCCGGATTCAGGGCTTGATCCTGAGACCCCGGGATCATGACCTGAGCGGAAGGCAGAGGCTTTAACCCACTGAGTCACCCAGGCGCCTCAGGTTTCTAAATTTAAATGTAAGAGAAAATGGACAATCATTCAAGAAAATGCCAAGAATACATTAATTCTTTTAAACAGATGAAACCTTCTTTCTATAGAAATGTTCTTACCTGTAATCGTTTGGTGGCTTGTCCAAGAGATCTTTCTACAGCTTTAATGCCATTTTCTAACCTCAGACTCTGTTGGCCTTGAATGTCAATTTCTCCCTTGACCTTACCAATCTTTCCTTTAACCTCTTCTTCATTGACTTGTGCCTCCTGAACTTCCCGTTGTAATTTTTCTGCTTCAAGACCATTTTCCATAGTCTGGATCTGAGCCAAATAGTCCTTTAATTTGCTCTCACATTCTGTTATTTTCTGTCTTATTTCTTGAAGTTGATCCTTCAGCTGTTTTTCATTTTCCTGTTCAATCTGCAATTCATTTTCCCAAAATTCTTCCTCTTCAATTTCAACATCATTTCTTTTGATCTTTTGCTCCAGGCGGACAATTTCCTCTTCAAGGTTAGAATTATATTTTTGCTCCCAAAATTGTATTTCAATTTCATTTGATTCTAGCTCTTTCTCAATGGATTGAAGCTTCTCTGTCTGCAACCGGATCAGCTTCTTTAATTCATCTGCTGTTGTCTTGCAGTTGTTCAGCACCTTTTGCTTAAATTCAGTTTCTTTACCCTTTCCAAAAATGTCCATTAATCCTTTGGCACCTCCTGTAAATGTTAATGATTTCCTTTTAGGTTCTCTCCTTTTGATTGATTTGTCAATCTGAGGCCTCAGTTTAGCCAGGGGGGGCAAACTCTGCCTATATAAAGTTCTCTCTGGAATTCGAGCCACACTGTCTGAAGTGGGTCGCTCACTAAGAGATGGCCCCGTTCGACGTAAAATTAGCTGTACATCACTAGCATACTGCCCCCATTTGTTTAAGGATATGATAGGATTTTCATGAGGTGCTAAATGTCTTTCAGTATCTCTCCATTTTTCTATAAGAGTGTACCTTCCTGTTCGACCTAGATAAAAAAGACAAGAATAAATTGTCAAAGTGGAATATGTGATAGCCAAAATGATGCAACAGAGGACACTATTTGATAACTGTCTTCTTGATTAGAAGCCAAGTCCAGTCCATGCTGCCTTTTAAACTTCTCTTGAAGACAAAAAAAAAAACACAAAAAACCCAAACCAAACCAAAGCAAAAAAACAAAACAACAACACCACAACAAACTTCTCTTGAAGATATGTTAACAGTATAAAACTAAGGCATGTGAATTACAAATATCCTTCTGACTTGCTTAGAAATTCAACTTTATACTTTAAACCTCCCTGAGACTCTTACATTATCAAATGCCCAATTGCCTAGACCTTCTTGTTTGGGGCAAGACCTCCGGCTGAAACAAAGGACGACACCAGAATGCCCCACTGGAAGCCATGAGGGCCTGGTCCCAGGAGCTAGGTAGAACTTCAAAACTTAAGTAAATTTCCACTTTGTGAATCCCTCTGGTTTCTCTGTACATTAGAACTCGGGGAGGTTGGAAGCCCCATTTTACTCCTGAAGGGAAGTATGGAGCCAATGGATAACTCAGCTCACAGGGGTCTGTACAGGTCTTTACTCTGTCTCTGTGTGAAGGCTTGGCCAACTCATAGTTCACCCAGCTGGTATCTTTCTGAATACCTGTGGTAAATAAAAATCACCTCAGTGAAAATGATCCTTGAAAATAATTTTGTATAAAAATAGGGGCCCAAAGAGAAGTCTTGTACAGTTTTGGTAGTTGTAACTTCAAAGATTCTTGTTTAAAAAAATAAAAAAATGCAAAAATACTAAAAAACAAAAACAATAAGATCATATTTAAGTAGAAGTTATACTGAACCTAACTGGTAATTACAGAAGATCAAGTTTCAGAGGATAGTATAGTCTCATTAACTTGAACACTCTTCCTAAATATTTCCATTTAAGGTGGGTGGGTCAGATGGATTACATTTTGTTACAAGTATCTGCTGGACACCTGAAAGTAATATAAATGTTACGTGTCTATTATATCTCAATAAAAAAGTATCCATTACTACTTATCATTATTACAAGGAAGAAAATACTGATGCTGTCATCTTGCAATTACAACACTGGTATATACAGCTATTGATTTATCCTCTTTTTTAATTTCATGAGCTTCTGAACCAATAGTAGTTATTTTCTCAGTTATCAGGTCAATAAATGCAGGTCTGGATACATATATATGGGAATATCCGTATATGTAATTCAGAAATAGTACATTAAGAGTGATATTGCTCTACATGAATGCATATGTTCTCATTTACAGAAACTGAATCTTGGGTACAGCTGACAAGTAGCAGCTTGTGAGGCAAACAGACTGGAGTTTTAATCTAGGGTTTTAATTACCTATTGGATAAACAGCCCAAGTTCCCTTCTAAAATGGAGATACCACCAGTATCTCACAGGCTCTGAGAGCCAGAGTCAGGCATCATATCTATCACCATCACCTGGCCCATGGCAGGTATTCAATCAATACACAGTAGCCATTATTAATTTAAAACACTGTTATTCAAGTAACAAAAGGGCTGACCAGAAACCTCTCATGACCATAAGCTGACTTAAAAAAAATCCTTAAGCAACTTTTAGCAACTCCCATCAATATAACACTGAAAAGGACAAAGGCTCTGCAGTTGGAAGGCCTGTGTTCAAGTCTGGCTCTGCCAGCTAAGTAAATGACTTGCACAACTTATTAAACTTCCTTTGGCTTCCATTTCCTCATCTATAGGGTGAGAATAGTATTTTCTTACTGACAATGTTGTTGCGAGAGTCCAGTGAGATATAAAATATAAAACTATTTTCTAAAATTGAGCAGTTCTATACAAATGTTAGTTGTTACTACTGTCAAAATATGTGGGCAAACGGGAATGAAGAAGAAACCCTTAATACAGTGGATTGACTTCATGGAATAAAAAATATTTCTAGTGATTTTTCAGGTTAAAAATTACTGTAATTGGGGCGCCTGGATGGCTCAGTGGGTTAAGCCGCTGCCTTCGGCTCAGGTCATGATCTCAGGGTCCTGGGATCGAGTCCCGCATCGGGCTCTCTGCTCGGCAGCGAGCCTGCTTCCCTCTCTCTCTCTCTGCCTGCCTCTCTGTCTGCTTGTGATCTCTCTCTGTTAAATAAATAAATAAAATCTTTAAAAAAAAAGAAATTACTGTAATTACTCCAAGAAAAAAACATGACAAATCTGCAAGGTTAAAACTGTTCCATGTGTACACACTGCTTGTGTTCTTGGCTTTGCTGCCTATCAACTACTTTTAGAATCTCTTCTCTGGAGTTCTGTGTCCTCATCGGTAATGTGAGGGGTTAGAATAGATCAGCAGAGACTTCTCTCAATTCTCTACCAGGCCAGTGAAACATCTTGAAAAAGAAAATGGAATCATTACATTAGATAAGTCATATTAACAATTTAAAAAACCCTAATTTAGCCATAATTAAATATGAAGCTGATTTTTCCAGCGCTTAATGGTACTGCTGCCCTAGGAGAGTATCTTAGTAGAAGATTATTTAGAATTGCTTCTACTGCCAGTTTTCCCTCTTTGTTAAATAACACATATTTAGTGCAATTAGGCAAAAAGAAAAAAAAATCCTATCCAGCAATATAAAAAAGCTTTTATAAAACATAAATGAATTAATAGCTTTGATTTTATTATAAAAATTAGGTGTTAGATAGGTTATGTAAAAGTTAAATCCCATAATCATTATTTTTAATACTATGCTTGGCAAGGCCCTAAAGATCCTATTTCATTTGGAGAGATTCAAATTCCTCCTGCAAAACTCCTTTCAATGCATTTTATTAAATGGATACATGTAGTTGTACTTGGCACACTATCTTGATGGACCCCTAAGACTAACAAAAAGGAGTATCTATCCATACCCACCTATCTACATATCTGCAGCATCTGTACTTGAGGCTGTTTGTGCTATCTAGAAATGTATGCCATGTAAGTAATGGTACAAATATAAAATACTGACTATACTTTTGAATAGTTGAAGTAATTGTGTAATCTCAAGGATCATTAACTTCATATAATAAGGAAAATCACATAAAGAGACTTTAACACATTTATGGAATCTTACTGGATGACTGACAAAAGGAAATAGGGTAACAGATTACTCTCACTCAATTTAAAGAAGAATAGTATGTGTAACTGTGGAGTATTACGAAGTTTTTGAAAATATACACCACAACTCAAATATGGGTCACCCAAAAACATTACGCCCTTATTTCAAACACTCTTTCAATAGGGCAACCTTTTTTAAAAAATAATTTTAGGAAGTTTCTTAGAGCCAAAGAACAAAATCATGATTTAAAAGTCACATCTTGTTATTTATTTAACAAATCTATACTGAACACCAAGTATCTGTCAGATATAGTGTTAGGCCCTGCGGGTTCTATTAAATACCTTGATCATCAACTCTCTTGATAAGATTTAGTTTTAACTGACATTTGGTTTTTTCTTCAGTTTCAAATATTTCTTACCCAAAGGTGAATACTGTACATTATTCAAAAGAATATGACAGAGAGTTGGCATTAATCTCTTATGAATTTAATGCTAATATACCCTCCTGTTTCTGGACATACTAGAAGTAGTAACAGCTTATTCTTAATCATGAATAATCTATCCAAGCACACTGAGCTTTTCTGATAACAGATACTTTGCTCCTTGAGCTATATAAACATTTTGGATTCTTATATAGACTCGAGTGAACATAACTAATCCTTCTCATAAAGACTTAGAATTCTTACAAGGAATCTTGATCTCTGTAAAAGAAATTACATTGTATCATTTTATAGTCTGTTAAATGCTATTGATGCTTACACATATATATGTTTGCAAAAATAAAAAACATATTAAAAATAAAAATATATAATACATATGTAATCCTAATTGGTTTTATGAGATAGGCAGTAAAGCTTTAGGATCCTCAACTCACCAGTGAAGAAATCAAAGCTTAAAGAATTTAAAGCAATCTTCCAAACACATCCAACTATCCTGCAAATTTATCAATAAACTTTCTATAAGTCCTGAATGTAGCTATTAAGATAACTTTAACCATGGAGTGTTTATTTCATGATGACAGTGACAGAATGTAATTATCTCTGAGTATAACCTATCAGTCAGCTGTGCACAACTCTTAGCTAAATCATTCACAGTTTATTTTCCCATTGTGTTGATGAGATTATCATGTAGCCACAGAATTACTGCATATTACTTTAGGAACTATTTCGGATTATATGATAAATTTACTACTATTAAAAAATAATGAAAACATAAAATTTATTGATTTCATAATGATTATCGTTTACTTTGCCTATATTTGTGAGGCACTATGCTACTTACTTTGCATAAATACTATTAACCAAAATAACAGCTAGCACTTATCACTACAGACCAGTAAGATTTGGAGGATATTTTGTTAATATAGAATAATCTAACCCATCCTGTCTGATGCATGCTATGAATTACATGTCTTCATTTAATTAATGTTTTATGTAGAAAATCCAAAAGGTCTTTAAAATTATGAATGATGGGACGCCAGGGTGGCTCAGTTGGCTATGCGACTGCCTGTGGCTCAGGTCACAATCCCGCAGTCCTGGGATCGAGTCCCACATCGGACTTCCAGCTCCATGGGGAGTCTGCTTCTCCCTCTGACCTCCTCTCATGCTCTCTCACTCTGAATCTGTCTCTCTCTCTCTCTCTAAAATAAATAAATGAAATCTTTGAAAAAAAATTATGAATGATTACAGTATTGTTATAAATATCAAAACTGTAAAACATGATCTTGGCTGTAAAAAGGCAGTATATTTTACTATTAAGTGTTTTTATTTCTTATTTCAACATAATTCAATCAATAACTATATTTCTTTTTTTTTTTTTTAAAGATTTATTTTTTTGACAGATAGAGATTACAAGTAGGCAGAGAGGTAGGCAGAGAGAGAGAGAGGAGTAAGCAGGCTCCCAGCCAAGCAGAGAGCCCAATACGGGGCTCGATCCCAGGACCCTGGGATCATGACCCGAGCCGAAGGCAGCGGCTTTAACCCGCTGAGCCACCCAGGCGCCCCAATAACTATATTTCTTAACAGATGCCCACCGAAATTATAGGGGGTATAACCAATAGAGTACAATAGTAGTTAAGAGCAGGGTTCTTGAGTCAGACTATTGGTCTGGATCCCAGTACCCTCCTTACTAGCTACAGGAGCTTGTGCAGCTTATCTGGTATCTGTGCCTTAGCCTGATCATCTCTAAAGTAGAGATAATAACAGTGCTTTCCTCATAAGACTGTTATGAGGATTAAGTGATGTGGACCATTTAATTCACGATCCAGTAAATACAAAAATGATGCTTTAAAACTATCTAGAATTATGGAGAGTAAAATCTTTTTTTTAAGCTCATCTAGAGGTACATAAAAAGTGCTGCTCATAGTGATTACTCTTAGGAGATAGGGTCATTTTTCCCTGCTTGATTCAAAATAGTCTACAATGAATAGTATTATTTTGTAAATAGATACAATATCGATACATTTGTAAATTTCTAAAGTTGATAATTTATGCATAAATTAAGAGTTAAATGTGGCAATAAAATATTATTTTCCTTATCTTCTAAAGGATCATATAATCCTAGAGATGGGTGGTCACCTAGCTCAGCTTGTAATTTATAGGAAAAATAACTTTAAAAAATTCATTCATTTATGCACAAATATGTATTGAATGTCTGTTACTTAGGCATGGTTTTAAGCTATGAGAATAGACGGTAACAAAACAGTAGTAAGCAATATACAACACACAAATAAGTAAATGTAAGTCTACTGTCCATTATGAAACAGTTTTAAGGCCAGATAGGCTGAAAATTCAGAACTTTCTGGATTTTAGAAAGGCTACGTAGTGCTATCCTATATGTCTGTAATCAAACATACTAAAAGGTATAAGGTAAAATGTACCAATGTTCATATCAGATGGAATAAATATAAATTAAAAATAGCCTCATATCAAATCAGAGCAGTTTTTACCACCAAATGAGTTCAAGACATTCCAGTTATGGCTAACTTCAAATGAAGTATGATAAACTTGAGGCTTTCAGAAATGTTTAGATTTGAAAATGCATATATGGTCTATATATGTGGCCTATATGTAATATCAGGAATGGCAGGTGCTTTAGAGAATACTAGAGTATGGTAGATAAAGAGTATGTGAGTGTATGAGCATGTGTGTGTGCATGTGTATATGTACATGTAGTCAGGGACATCTTTTGTGAGAAGATGAGATTTAAACAGAGATCCAAGGGAATGAATTATGAAAATATCTGGGTGCAGAATATTCTCAGCAGAGAAAAGAGATGCAAAGACTGAGGTAGAAATGTCTTTGGTGTGTATAAGAAGGGACAGTCAAAAGTAAGTGATACGAGATAAGGTCAGACTGGTAAGAAGATGAAGTATGAATTCATTAGGGTCCTGAAGACCATTACACGTATGGACTTTGGAATTTTCTGAGTATGAAACCAGTGTGGATGGGGGGAGGTTTGAGCAGAGGAGTGACATGATTCATATTTTAAAAGTATTAAAGATAGATACATACAAGATAGATACATCTGCCTTTAAAGGCAGATACACACACAATGGAATATTACTCAGCCATAAACAAGAATGAAATCTTGCCATATGCAATGACATGGATGGAACTAAAGAGAATTATGATAAATGAAGTTTGCCAGAGAAAGACAAATACCATATGATTTCACTCATGTGGAATTTAAGAAATAAAACAAATGAGCGTAGGGGGGAAAAAAAGAGAAAGAGAGAGACAAACCAAGAAACACACTCTTAACTACAGAGAACAAACTGATGGTTACCAGAGGGGAGGTGGGTGGGGGATGGGGAATAGATGATAGGGTTTAAGGAGTGCACCTGAGTACCGGGTGTTGCATGTAAATGATGAATCACTGAGTTCTATATCTGAAACTAATATTACACTGTATGTTAACTAAATGGAATTTAAATAAAAACTTTAAAAAAGTATCAACTTTGAAAGAAAACTGTCAAGAATAGGCTGGAGGGGACCAAGATGATGCAGGGAGATGAGCTGAAGGCCACTGCAAAAATCTACATGAGAAGTGATGGTGGCTTACATCAACGTGTTAACAGTGGCTGTGAAGAGAAACAAGATTTTGCATATATACTGAAGGTAGTACAGATGGGATTTGTTGATGGAAAGGTTGTGAGATATTAGAACAAGAAAAGAAATGAAGATCACACAAAAGTTTTAATTAAAAGAAAAGAATTTTCATTTGCTGAGATAAGGAGAAGGAAGAAATTTGAGGGTGGGCAACAGTTGAGATACAGACATTGTAAGTCTGAGATAGCAATTAGTAATCGTCTAGAACTGTTTACAATACCGATTAACCACTAGCCACATGTAAATTTTACTTAAAAATTCATTTCCTCAGTTATACGAGCCACATTTCAAGCACTCAGTAGCTGCATGCGGCTGGTAGTTACTCCTCTGGACAGCACAGATAGAGACCACTACCATCCTTGCAGAAATTTCTACTGGACAACACTGTTTTAGAAACGATGTTTTAACTAATTACTTACTTTAGGCAAAGCAGTGGTGTAAGATGGATAAATAAGCAGGACTCCTATGTTAGAGGGACTTCCAGAGAAAAGAAGTAACTATTAAATAGTTGAACTAGAATTAAGAAAACTGATTTTTAGGGCGCCTGGGTGTCTCAATTGGTTAAGCGTCTGCCTTCGGCTCAGGTCATGATCTCAGGGTCCTGGGATGGAAGCCCCATGTCGGGCTTTCTGCTCAGCAGGGAGCCTGCTTCTCCCTCTGCCTGCCACTCCCCCTGCTTGTACTCTCTCTGTCAAATAAATAAAGTCTTAAAAAAAAAAGAGAAAATTTATTTTCTTGGGGAAAGTCATATGAAACATGGCTTTTAAGGAATAGTCTACTTCACCTTGGACCCCAGCCTCAACCAATTGTTTCTATTAAATGCTAACTCTGGCCCCAGGACAAGGAGATACAGGAACAAGATCACAAGAAGTGGGAACAGAGAAAAATTCCGAAACTTCAGTACTTTATTTAAATGGTACCAGGCAACAAAGGAGTATGAATCAGAAAACCTTCCCCTCAGTCTCCTTGATTTCTTCCTCCTCTTTTCCTCTCTAATCTTTTGTTAGCCATACTCTACTTAAGTTCTAAGCTACTTGAGGGCAGAAATACATTCTTCACATATTTGGGGGATATTGTAAAAGCAAATGCATTTTCTGGACTATAACTTGAAACAGATGAACAGTCAAAGGCTGTCTGTTTCACATACAGATTTGAGAAGCAGTTTGAACTGTGAAATAATGGCATTTCTGGGATAGTTTATGGGAGAAACAAGACAAAATACTCGAAATTGGGAATGTGTCAAAAGCCCGGCATATATAGTGATCAAACACACAGTGCACTGCAGGGCGGTTTAGCTACTTCATGCCAATTAAAGGGTTTCAATTATGTTTTTATTTTGCTATTCTGTCTCATAATTTGCACATGTTCTATTTCTACCACCTAAATATAACCTGTCAAGGTAGTCAAATATCAGAGTAGAAAGGATTTCTTTCCATATTATTAGATACATTCAACAACTGTTACCAAATTATGTTTTGTCTTTAGCTATTTTCTAATTCGATTCCATTGATTAACAGCACTGAGTCAAAAAATGGTCACTGCCATATATATTTGCAGATTGTTAACTTATGTAAATATCTTTACATCTTGGTGGTTTCCTTAGAGAAATTTTAGCTTTCCAGAAAAATCCCTCACAATCCCTAATCAAGAGTATATCTTTGATGCTTTTACCCCATGCATCAAAAGTGTGGATTTAAACCCACGAACGTATTCTACAAGTTGCTTCATTATAAATTTTTTAGAAACATCTGCACTGACTGGTCAGTCAGTCAATACTCTGCTAATAGGATAAACTTTTATTGTGTTCAGCCACAGAAATTCTGGGGTTGGATGTCACCGCATTAATTTTTCCTAACAACCCCCCTATTATTTCTTACAGAGGAAATAAGGTCAACATGCTATAAAACTCTCATTTAGTGTTTAAACTTTGAATACTAATAACTCACATTACAAGATAGAGAAATATTTAGTTTTTCAGGAGCATATTACATTTGATGCTGAGAAAGTCTGACGGCACCAGAAAAGCAAGAGTCAACCATCTTCAGCTGGCTGCCAGCTGAACCATCTCTCAGGTGAATTCTGAATTCCATCAAGTATTTATGATACAGAAAAAGAGTTGTTTAGCCAAGTTTGGAGATATACCATAAAACCTCTGTATTCAAGTTGCCAATTTTTCAAAAACAGCTCTGGACTGAGTTAACGGACAGCAAAAATCGAGGTAGATTCAGTTAAAACTTTCAGCTTGTTCACAAGCAAGTACAGTATACTATTTAGTCCAAATGGACAAACACACACCTTGTACGTCTGGACACTTTCCCCTTGAAATTATGTGCAGAAAATGTGGATGCCAGATGGACAGATGCAGCTAGGTGCACCCCTCAACCTCTCTGTATAATACATTTATGTTCTTTTAAACCACTGCCCATGGTCTGAGTCTCAAATATAACAAAGCAAGTTAGATTTGACAACTGCTAATTTTAGAGTTTTTACTAAGCAGAAAAAACCCAAAGATGAGTATTTTTTTAAAGATTTTATTTATTTGACATACAGAGAGAGATCACAAGTAGGCAGAGAGGCAGGCAGAGGGAGAGGGGGAAGCAGGCTCCCCGCTGAGCAGAGAGCCCGATGCGGGGCTCGATCCCAGGACCCTGAGATCCTGACCGAGCCAAAGGCAGAGACTTAACCCACTGGGTTCTCTGCTTGGCAGGGCGCCTGCTTCCTCCTCTCTCTCTCTCATTCTGCCTGCCTCTCTGCCTACTTGTGATCTCTCTGTCAAATAAATAAATAAAATCTTTTTAAAAAAATCCATTTTGTCACCCTATGTTTTTTGCTTGGAGCATTTAGTCCATTTATATATATATATTTAAAGACTTTATTTATTTATTTGACAGAGATCACAGGTAGGCAGAGAGGCAGGCAGAGAGAGAGAGGAGGAGGAAGCAGGCTCCCTGCTGAGCAGAGAGCCCGATGCGGGGCTTGATCCCAGGACCCTGGGATCATGACCTGAGCTGAAGGCAGAGGCTTTAACTCACTGAGCCACCCAGGTGCCCCAAGTCCATTTATATTTAAAGTAATTATTGATCAGTATGTACTTATTGCCATTTTGTTAATTTTCTGGTTGTTTTTATAGTTCTTCTCTGTTCCTTTCTTCTTCTGTTCTCTTCCTTTGTGGTTTGTGACTTTCCTTGGTGTTATGCTTGGATTTCATTCTCTTTATTTTTTTGTGTGTGTATCTGCTATAGAATTTTTGGTTTGTGGTTACTATGGGATTCATGGATGTATGTAGCAGTCTATATTAAGCTGATAATCCCTTAAGTTCAAACACATTCTAAAACACTAAATTTTTACTTCCCATCCACATTTTATGTATATGAAATCATATTTTACTTCTTGTGTTTTCTTTGACTAATTTTTAATAGATATGATTGACTTTTACTATTTTTGTGTTTAACCTTCATATTGGCGTCATACATAGTTGATTACTATTTTTATCAATGAATTTTTTTCCTTTCATAATTTTCTCATTTATAATTATGGTCTTTTCTTTCCATGTAAAGAATTCCCTTTCACATTTCTTATAAGGCTGGTTTAGTAGTGATAAACTCCTCTGTCTGGGAAATTATCTCCCCTTCAATTCTGAATTATAACCTTGCTGGCTTGTAGGCTTTTTCCTTTTAGCAGTTTCAATGTATCATGCCCCTTCCTTCTGCCCTGAAAAGTTTCTGCTGAAAAATCAGCTGATAGCCTTATGGGATTTCCTTTATATGAACTCACTTTTCTCTTGTGGCTTTTAATATTCTCTCTTTAAGTTTTTGCTATTTTAATTACGTGTTTTTGTGCAGACCTCCTAGGGTTCATTTTGTTTGGGGCACTCTGTGATTCCTGGACCCGGATATCTGTTTCCACCCCCAGATTAAGGAAGTTTTCAGCTATTTCTTCAAATAAGTTTTCTGTCCCCTTCTCTCTTTTCTTCTTCTGGGGTCACTATAATGTGAATGTTATTGTGCTTAATGATATCACTGAGTTCCCTTAGCCTATTCTTATTTATTATTATTATTCTTTCTTTTTGCTGTTGAGGTTGGTTCCCTTCCATTTTCCTGTCTTCCAAATTATTGGTCCATTCTTTTTCATCCTCTAATCTGCTGCTGATTCCCTCTAGTGTATTTTTCATTTCAATTAGTGTACTCTTCAACTCTAACTGCTTATTTTTTATAGTTTCTTTTTGTTGAAGTTCTCATTGAATTCATCCACTTTTTTCTCGAATCCAGTGAGTACCTTTATGATCATTACTTTGAATTCTTTATCGGGCTTGTAAAAGGGATAATTACTAAATAAGTTGGTTGCAAAGAATATGAAATAAAATTAAATGCCTTTATTTTCCCTTCTTTAAATATTAAACTTAAGTCCACAAATATAATTAGGCCAAAATACAAGAAAATTTCATTGACTAGGATTTTTAGCATTGTTTTAATATGTGTGTATACTACACAGTATTTAAGAAAAATCAAAAGATGTCAGTATTAAAAGAAAGTCTCTATCTTTGCACAGGGCACTGCCAATTTCTTAACTGCCAGAAATGCCTCCACAAAATGCTAAGGTGTCACAGTGCAGGGTGACTTTTCTCTTTCCTGAACAAATGTAACATGTTTCCAGTATACACTAGCATGACATAAAGAAAACTTGATTAGTCGCTCAAAGACAAAGGAGCACTAAGCACCTAACATGGTGCTGAGAACAATTTCCCTTTAATACATGTTTGCTAAATGATGGACTTAAGATGCAAATATAAGCTATAGCCCACAGTATTGGCTTTTCCAATGTAGGTGCTTATACCCTCATCATATTCCAAAAGGGTTAAAGTAGCTAAAAAAACATGTATAAAAATGATAAAGATAAACACACTGAGAAGAAAAGTTGCAACTTTTCTTCTTAGTGGATGAACAAGATGGAGCTAGTAAGCATGTACTTGATAATTTCATCTGCACTGTAAGATCTTAAAATGCACATATTATCTTTCTGTTGAAGGACCATGTTATTTGTTATTTGCTGCATTTTTCTTCTCTAAAAGTAGTCAGAATAAACAGTAAATAGGATTTTTCCTAATGAGGAGTCTGGGAACTAGAAATCTATGTTTTAGCTCAAGAAAACATTTTAGGGGCACCTGGGTGGCTCAGTGGGTTAAAGCCTCTGCCTTTGGCTCAGGTCATGATCCCAGGGTCCTGAGATCAAGCCCTGCATCAGGCTCTCTGCTCGGAGGGGAGCCTGTTTCTCCCTCTCTCTCTCTGCCTGCCTCTCTGCCTACCTGTGATCTCTGTCTGTCAAATAAATAAATAAAATCTTAAAAAAAAAAAAAAAGAAAACATTTTAGTTCCACAAATCGTTGTTTAGGATAAACAACAGTAGAGCAGAAGGCAGTGCAGACTCTAGTCTGAAGGTCAGTAAAATCTGGGGGGAGACAGAGAATAAGTGTGTTTACAGATTTATTTAAGCATGGGGGAATAGTAATAAGTGTAAGTGTACTTGCAAGTTGTATTATGGAACCAAATAAACAAAAATCTAGAAATCTATATTTAATACAAACAACCATAAACCACAAGAGGAATTATAAACCACTTTATCACAGATTCCCAGAAAGTCCACTTACCTATCGCTTGAGCTAAGGCTATTACAACCTCCTGGCAAGTTGTAACTTCGGTGACCCCACAAACAATCCTCTGAACTCCATCCACCCATACTTTAAGTTCCATGGTGTAGCAGCCAGTTACCTAAGGGCCCTGAGACTGGTCATCAAGGTGTCAGGTCATGTCGCTGGCTATGGAAATATGGGGAAGGCAGAGTCTTGTGTAGTCAGCTAAAAAGAAGAAAAAATATTTTTAATAAAACGAGTCTTTAAATTTCTTTTACTAAGTATTATGCAAATTAAATTCTAATATCTCATAATCCTACTACCATTAATAACCATGTACATACTTATTTTATAGAACTGAATTTGGTAGCATGAATACAATTATAGTCACCTATTCATGACATTGGTTCATATTATTATAATTTTCATAATTATAATTTAAACATAAAGTAACTCTAAGAAATCAAAAAATAACTCTAAGAAATCTTACTTGACTAAGCCCGACTGCTCAACTTATAAGCTATTCCTTTCTTTAAAAAAAATAACTCATTAGGATCATTTGTAAGGTTAAAAAACAGTTTTTGTCATTTTTTGAAAAATAAACCAGTTGAACCAGTTTCCATAGCCTTGTGAGCATTTGTAAACGTATCTTCACAACTCCATTGCACTCCTTTGTTTCATGTGTCTCTTGCCTCCCTCTCTTCCCTGAAGGACTGAAGAGTGTGGTCTTCAACACTCTAACTCCCACACCAACCACAGCATAAGGCACAGGGTGTGCATAAAGCAGTTGATGGAAATTAATTTCTTTACTGGCTGACAACTTCCCCATGTATGAACTGCTTGCCCTTTTCTCATTTATTTAACTGGGGTTTGACAGTATCCTTAAATTACAAGAGTTATTCTAATAATATAAACCTCAACTTTTTGTTATACTTCCTGTTTCCCCATTGTTTGATTTTTTCTTTAGCTGCCTTATATATACCAAGCAGAAATTTTTACATTCTCACGCAATCAAACCAAATGCCTTGATTTCTTGTATTGATTAGAATGTTATTATTAGGGGCGCCTGGGTGGCTCAGTGGGTTAAGCCTCTGCCTTCGGCTCAGGTCATGATCTCAGAGTCCTGGGATCAAGCCCCGCATCGGGCTCTCGGCTCAGCGGGGAGTCTGCTTCCCTTCCTCTCTCTCTGCCTACTTGTGATCTCTCTCTGTCAAATAAATAGGTAAAATCTTTAAAAAAAATTTAAAAAAGAATGTTATTATTAGCTGGTTAAAAATCAATTGCACACAATTCTTTTTCCTGTAGGTTTTTAAAATCTCAGCTCTTCCTGTGTTAAAACTAATCAATCTATGATTTGTTTGTCCACTGTCCTATGATTCTATTTTTTATTGGTTTTGAAAAGAATGTTAAAGTTTATGAGATGTAATAAACATTGATTTAATTAAAATGATTTAAATTTATTTAAAGGTTGATGACGGAACTGGTGTTTCAGGATCAATGACTTATTGAAAAGCTTATTTTAAAAACACTAAAAACATGTCCAGTAAAAGAGTATAATATAGTCCTTGTGCATTTTCTTAAAAGACCTAAGATAGTTCTAGGCCACCTGTCACCTGGGTATATAAGTCAGAACACACATGAGTGAAGGAGAATAAACCTATTGCTTTCTCCAGAGAAGGTACAAAAATACTTTTTGTCATTCTGAAAACAAGGGAAAGGACGGATCATTTCCCAGTGTGTTGATTTGGCTCCTTCTGCCTCCACATTGAAGTGCCAAGGTGGTTTCATAAACCCCCTGTATGCCCAGAAGAAGAGCCACTTGCCTCTGACAAGCTAACTTCCACAACTGTGTTCCTCAGTTATGAAATCCCGCAAGATGCTAAAGTTTCTGGGGTGTGAGGGCGGGGCGTGCGGTGCTCCAAAGTCAAAGAAATGTAAGAAATCTTGTAAATAAAGTTAAACAAGTTTTTTTTTTTTTTTTAACAGTTAGACTACTCTGAGCATTTAATAGGCTGGTGCACACTTGAAATTCCAAATGAGAGGTTTATATATGCTACTGTCCCCAATCCATTTAAAGACCATTTAACGAAAGGAAACAGAAGAGTTCTGACTTAAAACAAGATATTTTTCCTTCTCCGCCAGGTGCTCTATTTACTAAAAATAGAATATGTATTATTCTTTTTGGAATAAAATTAAGATTAAAAAATGGTCACACATTAATATATTGTATAAAATTAATACATTAAAATTAAATTATTTTATTAAATAAAAAACTCAGCTGAGCTTAAAAAAACTAAACTGAATTAAAATCTATTTAATACCTAGTCCATTGTTTTTCATTAAAAGATCTTAAACATGGGAAACCTAGCAAGAAAGATCTCATAAAAGGCCTCCTCCCCCAAAAGAAACCTATCATTTAAAAGAAACTTATGAGGTCCATTTTTAAGTTCTATAAATGTTTTAGTACACCACCTCTTATTTTCTTATCTTGAATTATCATTGTTTTACCTCAAACTTTTAACCATTAAGTGAATACAAAACATAGAACACATGCATATCTGTTAAATATTACAGAATATAATAATGTTGTGGGAAAACACTGAGCATAAATAATATTGCTTAGTTGATATAAACTTGCAAGGTTTTTATCCTCTTGATCAGAGACTTCCTACCACGGCTCATCACAGAGAAGACCAGCATCTGCATTTTTCTTCTAATACCACTAATACTATCATTCAAATTGAAATCCTTAAGGAAAGTAAAAAAGATGGCTTAATAGATCAGATCAATGAACCACATGGTCCAAAATTTTATTCCTAGCAGAGCCCCTGTTTTCAAAATATGGCTTCTGTCAAGTTTGGGGCTATACTAACAATCATCCCCCTAGCTTCCCTCAAAATCGTGGTGTTATTCATCAAAGTCATTTGAAGAATCTGTCTTCTCGGTGGAAGCCCCTACTACTCCCTTCTCTGCTGTTGTCCAGAGCCCAACTCCTACAATTCTGCTCCCATCCCCAGAACTATTAGAGGGAAAACGGAAGTCCTACACTAAAGGTGTGTATGGTGGATTGCTCATCATTGGGACTAAGGACTCAAGAAGCTAAGGGGCTTTGACATCTCAGTTGGAATTTGGAATAAATTTTCCCATGGAAACAATAATGTAGGTAGAAGTAAGGTTCTATTGCTAGTGTATTATTATAATATAGTTGTTATTGTTTTTACCATAAGGTTTCTATATTCAAATCATTATTATTTTAATTATTATAATGAAAAATTAGGTTTATTCAGTAACATGCTACTGGGAACAAGTGTTCTTTAGTTAAAAACTATTACCTTGAAAGCATATTGGAATTAAGCGCCTACATTTGTGGAGACACATTACCCCAAGAACAGTGCTTTAATGAAGCAATTTTAGTCAATCATTATTCATGGGTTCCTTATTTGTGAATTCACACCCTCACTAAAATTTATTTGTAACTCCAAAATCAATATTTATCACACTTTCAGAGTCATTCAAAGACATGTATACAGTTGTGAAAAATCTGAGTGGTCTGACCTACACATTCCCAGCTGAGGTCACAAAGAAGCATTGTTTTGCCTTTTTGTTTCAGCTCTCATACTGTTGACAAGTTACTCTTCCCAGTGTATTTCGTGGCATGTTTTGGCATTTTTGTAGTTTTATTGGTGATTTCACTGTTGAAAATGGCTCCCAAGCATAGTGCTGCCATAAGTATAAGAAGGCTGTGATGTAACTTATGGAGAAAAGTACGTGTTGTTAGGTATGAGTTACAGAGCTACTGGCTGTGAGTTTAATGTTAATGAATCAACAATGTATGTCAAATAAGGTATTTTTTGACAGAAAAACACATAAAACAAGGTTATGTATTGATCAGCAGATGAAACTGTTGTGACCAAGGGCTCTCACAAAAAAACAAGAATTGACTGAATGCTTTAAAATGGTCTGACTTCCTTGTGATGCTACCATCAGGCTACTGCTAAGCAAACTGCATTACCCCCTGGACCCCATACACAAACATACAGGTGGTTTAGTGCCAATTTTAACATTTCTTTCATGTCCAGTTTTGCTCAATATCTATGATTATTGCATATTAAAGCATTCTTTATAGAAAGAGCCTACAGATAAAATGTGTTATAAAATCTTCACAATCAAGCTAGCTACTTTAAATAAAACATTGATGTTCGCCACTAGTTCTTCGGGCACCATACAGAGATTCTGCACAATGAACACTGTATATTATGAAGAGTGCTTATTAGAACTAATAATCAGATACCCAAATTCTCTTTTGTACAGAAAGCTAGTGAAAAAATATAATCTAGGGGTGCCCAGGTGGCTCAGTCGGTTGGGTGACAGACTCTCGGTTTCGCTCAGGTCATGATCTCCGGGGTCATGGGACAGAGCCCTGTGCTGGGCTCTGTGCTCAGCGGGAAGTCTGCTTCCCTTTTCCCTTCACCCCTTCCCCTACCTGCACATATGCATTCTCTTTCTCCAATAAATTAATCTTTAAAGAAACAAAAACTAGAGGGAGTTTAGATTACCTCATTCTAAGACTAATTTGATGTGAGAATTAAATGAAATTATAGAGAACTGTTATGAAGTAAAAAAGAATTAACTTTTAATAATCAAATGGTGACTGAGGTAAGGAAAAAAATGGTACCTCTTGCCTGTGGGAGATGGAAAAGTAACCAAAGATAAAAACAAATAACAACAGGAAAAAACCAACCTGGAGAACATGACAGGATGAAGTACAATGAGAGAGAAGGAGAGCGAGGGTGAAAACACATAAGAAAGGAAAAAAGTGGGTAAGAAAACAGATTTCGTCTAGACAAGTAACAGTTTCTGGAAAAACTGCCTCAGATGCCAGTCATGGGTTACTTGCTCCTGAACTGCAGTGTTCAGCTGATGCATGGTTACAACACTCTGGTTCTGTATTTTGGAAACCCAGTTAAATGTTCAGTTGCTTGTAGCAAACCCATTATTTTGCTATAATACAGTCCTGTAAACGCTGTCACAGAGAGTAGGTTGTCATAAAAGGCACACAATGTTCAAAAGTGGACACTAAGGCAGAGAGGACTTCAGCGATATCAGTCAAAGCCTCGCAAAATGAGATATTGAGAACAACAGTCCTGTGACATGCACCAAGGAAATAAGGCTCCCCGGTCTAACAATTCTGGGGAACTTTTTTTTTTTTAAAAAGATTTATTTATTTATTTATTTATTTGACAGACAGAAATCACAAGTAGGCAGAGAGGTAGGTAGGCAGAGAGAGAGGAGGAAGCAGGCTCCCTGCTGAGCAGAGAGCCCGACACGGGGCTGGATCCCAGGACTCTGGGATCATGACCTGAGCTGAAGGCAGAGGCTTTACGGGGCACCACTGAGCCACCCAGGTGCCCCTGGGAAACATTTTTCAAAACACGTTGTCTCTGGGAGACCATGTGCAGCAAGATACCTCACAGCAGAGAAACTGGTTAAACTCTGTTAAACTAGGACTCAGTGACTTAGCACAGACGGCGAAGACAGTGGCAACTACAGGATACAAATGACCAACTTCTGAAGATATGCTATATATAAAACGAGATTTCGGCTAGCCCTTTAATGTATTCTGCAACACCCATGAGTGGTGATAGATACACTGTGTGAAGCTCACTTGTGGGAACAGTAGAGTACAAACGAGAAAGTTTAATAGCTTTTCTCTTTCTCTTATATGAAGTCTTAATTGCCACGATAAGCTATGTCTTCTAAAGATGGGTTTTGCGTTTTTCTTTTTAGTCATAGGATGTTTTAATAGTATGTTTTTAAAAGTTCACAATGCTAAGCAATATTTGCATATTAATTATTAAATCCAGTAAACTCATGCTCTTTCCCTTACTATTCATCATCCTCAGGTCACAGCATTTAAACATATGCAGTGAAACATTTCTGAAATTAAACATGTTCAAGTGACCATTCTGCAATTATGGCAATGAATGGCAAGAGTACTTACTCTCTGCTAAGCATGGTGTATTGTGTCTCACTTATTCCTCATGATACAATTCAGTGAGTTAGGTATCATTAGCCTTATTTTAAAG
This sequence comes from Meles meles, assembly GCF_922984935.1. Classification (NCBI taxonomy): domain Eukaryota; kingdom Metazoa; phylum Chordata; class Mammalia; order Carnivora; family Mustelidae; genus Meles; species Meles meles. The sequence goes on from NC_060072.1 coordinate 69,138,981, forward strand.
AGAAAAGTGAGTCTAAATAATTCTCGCAAGGTCACAAACCTAGGAATTTAGGGGCATACATTCCAAATTGGGATAAGTAAAGAAATTAAAGCATGAACAAGGCAGACTTCTCTAAAAGGAGTCAATGTACCCAAATAAATGTTTTTAAAATGCCCTAAGTTACACTAAGAAATCTCACCTACCATCACTTGAAAATTTATTTTTATCAATAACCAATGATCAGACAACATGTATAAATTTTCCATTCTAGGAGAAAGAAAAGAGTAAACCAACTAAATCATGTTAAGAAACTACAGTTTTAATTCAGAGAACCTATGATAAATAACTGCACATGTCAGCAAAATGAGTGTCTCATGATCAGGTTCATTTTCAGTACTAACAAATTATTCCTCCAGTTTTTGAAAATTACATCCAGATTTATTTTTACAGAGTCTAAAATAAATATGTCTGCATATTTATGATAATTTTTAACTCTTGCCTTAAATACAAACCGAAGCTTCTTAGAGATTTCTGGCATTTTCTTTAAGTTTACACCGTTAAAAACTACTTTTTGGAAAGAGCCATTTTTTTCAAGGTAACACTGATTAGTGGAAAGAGAATGTACCAAGGTTCAAATCCTGAGTCTATTACTTACTGTGTGACTTAAGTCAAGACGCAGAACTTTTCAAGAGGCATTTGTGAGAAATGAAATGTCTTTTAAAAATGTACTTAGTGCAGGGCTTAGCACAAAATATAAATTCAACAAGTTAATTCTGTGAATGGAAATAAAAATTGTAACTTTCAAAAATTAGAAACTTCTTTATCATAGGAAAAACAACACAAAAGCAAAATTTCAGGAATACTATTTTAATAAGAGCATCTAAAAGCCATTTTAGGGGTGCCTGGGTGGCTCAGTGGGTGAAAGCCTCTGCCTTCAGCTCAGGTCATGATCTCAGGGTCCTGGGATCGAGTCCCACATTGGGCTCTCTGCCGGGCAGGGAACCTGCTTCCTCCTCTCTCTCTCTGCCTGACTCTCTGCCTACTTGTGATCTCTGTCAAATAAATAAATAAAATCTTAAAAAAAAAGCCATTTTAGATTATTACAGCATGTACCTTAAGAGCAGCCAACATTCTCGAAGTTTTTAAATCAAGATCAGAAATGATAAATGGGATTAGCATCCATATTAAGAAATCTCAATTGCATCTGGTATAAACATGACACAAATCAAGCTAAAGTTATTGGTATAAAAATACTGATCCTGCTATTAAGACCTACCTTTCTCTCCTTCAAAAGTAAACCTTTACAATGAATATAGCTAGTAATTTTAATTTTTTATTTAGCACCAAATTTGGTGCTATAAGAGCCACTGCCCTCAGCTGAGTTTCTTATTCTAAGCCCCACTCCAGACAGCTTATTGACAATAATATTTTTCTAAATCATAATGTTAAACCTGTAACTATGACTTTGAAATGGAAACTTCTCCTATACACAGAGGTGTTAACCAAATGTTCATAAAAGAGTATCAAGAATCTTTTGGGAGTACAGTACTTCACCAGACTGATTTCTGAACTAATAATTTAGGTAAACTTTGATCTATTAATTAAAGCTCCCAGTAGGAACACAGCATTTCTATGTAAGTATAATTTTAAGAGGAAGCAAAATCTTTACAACTGCCCATTTTAGAGAATAAAGCGATGTGTTTCCAGTAACCAAGGATAGTCTCAAAAGCAAACTCTGCTTGTAAATAATTCCTTCTACCAGTCTAATATACAACACTACCAAAGTAATTTCTTACTTATTCTGCTCAAAATGGTTACCATTTGTACATTCTAATATCCCATGGACACAAGGCCATGTTTATTAGACTGAATTCTTCTTTGACTTCTTGTTGACAGAACATTACTAAATCAAGTATTCTGCTTGGGAATTTAACCTGGAACATCATACCCTGAAAAAGATCACAGGAGAAGAAGATACAGAGAGGACAGGGAGCCATGGTGGCATGAGACAATGGCTTTCCATTGTCTCCATAAAAGTGATGGAAATGAATGAAGGCCAACACACAGAAACATACAATTTGATATAGGTCAAGTCCTTTGATGGCCCCTATGGCCATCATTGTAAGCCAATTTCTGGTGGTCACAGTCTCTCTACTGGTAGCAGCCTTGAGTCAACTTTAACTTCCACACAAGTACCCATAAGATCCCAGCATATGACTCTTATTCCTTCCTTTCTACCATTCCATCCTTACCATATTCTTCTTCCCAAGTCAAAAGCCAATCAACAGTATAGAGGTTCCTCAAAAAGTTGAAAATAGAGCTACCTATGACCCAGCAATCACACTACTAGGTATTTACCCCAAAGATACAAATGTAGTGATCCGAGGGGTACATGCACCCAAATGTTTATAGCAGCTATGTCCACAATAGCCAAACTATGGAAAGAACCTAGATGTCCATCAACAGATGAATGGATAAAGAAGATGTGGTGTATATATACAATGGAATACTATGCAGCCATCAAAAGAAATGAAATCTTGCCATTTTCGACAACACGAATGGAACTAGAGGGTATTATGCTAAGTGAAATAAGTCAATCAGAGAAAGACAATTATCATATGATCTCCCTGATATGAGGAGTTTGAGAGACAAGCAGACAAACCATAACAGACTCTTAATCTCAGGAAACAAACTGAGGGTTGCTGGCGGGTGGGTGGGGAGGAAAAGGGTGGTTGGGTTATAGACACTGGGGAGGGTATGTGCTATGGTGAATGCTGTGAACTGTGTAAGACTGATGATTCACAGACCTGTACCTGTGAAGCAAATAATATATAATATGTTAATTAAAAAAAAGGCCAACCAACAATACACCAAAATATACTTGGCTCTACCTGGCAAAAGTTGTAGCAAGGAAGTTGTGGCTTCCTCGTACTGGAGAAACTGGAGGGACGGGCACATGATGGTATTTTCTCTCTAGGTAAAGGTCAATCATTTCATAGAATTCACCGAAACCAAATGGATAAGATATCTTGCCTTTCAGAGCTAGCAACTCACTGGCCATCAACTTGTATAATCATTTTACTGAACATAGAAGGCTGAGGCCTGGTCAAATTGCATCATTTGATCATGATCACATGGATATATGTTAGCCAATATTTGGAATAATACCAGATTATTCTGAAAACATATTAAATATATTTACATATATTGAAATAAATTAAGTGTCCAGTATAGAAGTTGTTGAAGGACTTGTTCCTATAAAGAATTCTAGCTAAAATAGACCATAAAATGGGGGTTACTACTGATATAAGAGGAGTATGAAAAAACCACGTGTTGCTGTTCTTGCTAATTTTGTTACATGTTTATGGAAGATAGAACAGTGGGGAACCTTACAACTTAGTTTCATTGGCACAAAATCTCTTAAGAAATATAAAAATAATATACCAGTGGGTTCCATTTCTTGCTGTAGTATTATAAAAAAGGAAAATAAAAAGCCATCTGTTTTGCACTTATATCTTCTGTTAGGGTCCCAGTATACTTTGTGGCCAGTTAGAGGCAGTTGGAGACATGTGTATGGTGCTAAGATCTGGGAGAGCTTAACTCCTGTTAGAGCTCTAAGGCCTGGCATGAGGGATCCCATTCTCAAAGTCCTTTTTTTTTCCCCATTCTCAAAGTCTTAATGCAAAAAAACCCTGAACTCTGGCCTTAAGCAAATTTGTGCCTTTCACTATAGTGCTATTTCAAGGTTCTCATCCATAATCATTAGAAAACTGGCAGGGAGCAATGTTATAATGTACTTTAAAAAAATTACTGAACACTTGGTTACATCTTAAATGATAGACGTAAGTGCAAACACATATGTGATATTTCTCCTTGAACAGATGCACTTTGGTATTTTCATCGTAAACCAACCCTTCAAACAAAAACACATCTTTGTTACTTGAGTAACAAGAATAAATAGCTAATATAGATGAGCACTTACTTTGCAATAGATAAAAAGTTAACTATTATATTTAATCCATTCAATACCCATCTATATCTCTACGTGACATGAATTATTTTGATACAAATGAGGAAATGGAGGTATAGAGAAATTAGTAACTCGCCCAGAATCACTCAGCCAGCAAATGGCAGATCTAAATCTGATAATGCTCATAGTTACTGAAAAGTTACTTATATTTGGGAAATAAAGTTATTAGTAAAGTTTGCCAGGACTCTGTAATCACCAGTCCTGGCTCAGGACAGAAAGTAATCAAGTAGATGTGATCACAGGACATAGAAATTCCAGTACTACTAAGCTGAATGATATATTTAGTCTAATTATTGCCACAGAGCTGAGAAACAAGGAGCTGATGTTCAATAATCAGATCAAACTTAGTAAGGAATACATGACCCCTCAGATTCTTGCTGAAAATGCTCCTCCTGCCTCTCCCTTGTCTAGGTGAAGCAGGAATAGAGCTGGGGTCTAAATCCAAATGTTATCGGACCCCCAAAGCCCAAGTTCTTTATTATAACAAAGGATCTGCAGGGCAAAATCATTTTCTTCTCCACATCTGAATAGATATGGGCATTTCATGAGTGATTGTTATCCTTCTGAGTGACAGCAAATTATGTTGTGACCTTATGATCATCATTCAGGTATAATGAATCTATTTTCTGAATTTAGTATTTATGACCTCCTGTGATGAAACCCACTGTTTTACTTAATACGGGATAAAAATAAATTTATTTTTTATTCATGAAACCAAGATCACTTCAGACTTCTCATTCATGTTTTTATAAATACTGAGTCCATCAAGTGTGACAAAGAAACCCATTTTTATACTTGTAATGAAATAAGTGTAAACTTTTCAACAAAATAACATTTTAACTTATGGTTATAATGGTAACTTTAAATAGCCAAACTTTCTATGTCGAAACACGTTCCTTTGAAGGTACAGGAAATTAGTATTTTTAAACTAAATTAGTATATAAATATTTGAAAGCCAAAATAAAAGAATTTTGGGAAGAAATGCTACTGAAATTAATATATGCAGCTAAAGAAAAGAAAATTTGAGTGCCTGACTCCTGGGTCAAAGTAGTTGTCAGACCATTAAACTTGTACTAACTTTAATTTGAAGATTTAAATAACACAGTATATAAAGTGGAACAGTTCAAATATTTCCCAAAATTTCATTACTATACTTACTCAGCTGGTAAAATACTAAATGCTCTCAGGTCATGGGAACCAGAAATTATATTTGGCAAAACTAAACATGCACGATCCCTAAGTATCTTTGTTAAAGTGGAATTACTTCAATTCAAAGGAGATTTAAAAAGTATGAACAACTGTGAAAAGGCAGTTTTCCCATAATCCTTAAGAGTTAAGAAGAACTTTGCTAATTCTATTTATTTCCTGAAGAAAAATCTAATTTTTTTAAAAGATTTATTTATTTAATAGACAGATTACAAGTAGTCAGAGAGGCAGGCAGAGAGAGAGAGGAGGAAGCAGGCTCCCCGCTGAGCAGAGAGCCCAATGTGGGGCTCGATCCCAGGACCCTGAGATCATGACCTGAGCCGAAGGCAGAGGCTTTAACCCACTGAGCCACCCAGGCACCCCGAAAAATCCAATTTAATTAAATAATTAAATCCTTAGATAATCTGCAAAACTAGGAACATCTTTTGGTGATATTTTCAAGTGACAGATATTTTCCATTGCAGCAAAATTTCAATAGAGAGGTTAATTATTCAGTGTAATGTAACATATAATGCTATTGTTCCAAATCGCCACACTTTATTCCTCATAATATCTTCAGATGCCATTTTCTTTAAAGGATACAATGTGCTGCTCTGCACTTAGATGGGGGGAAGTTTTGGACTTCAAATAATCTAGGAGTATTGTACTGTTTTGCGGTCATTCAGCATTATTGGAGAAGACAGTTGCTAAGTTTGAGATGTGTGCTGTGACATTTCAGGCAAAAGGCATGGTACTTATTGTAAATATTAACAGTGATGCTGACTGAAGTGGTATTCTACTTACAATATTCTATTTAAAGAACTGGGCTTAGGCCAAGTCCCTGCCCTTTACTGAAACCAGTGGAGCCAGGGGAAGATGGCTGTGACCTGTCAGTCAGGAGACCAACTGAGTGAGGAAAGCTCTAACCTAGAGCACATGAGTAAGTATAAATGGCACAACTGTAAGGCATAGCAACTCAAGCAACTAACTTAAAAATCCCAATATACTTGCCAAATTAAATTGCTTGCTTCAGGGGGGAAAAAGAAACTCTTAGTTTTTGTTATGTTTAAATACATTTACTTACATTTTACTAGTATGTCTGACTTCCACAATGTGTTTACATCTCGTGAAGCTGTACATTTTCAGAGTAAAAAGCAAAGCTCAACCACTGTTAATCTAGCAGTTATCTTGGCAAAGCTGCCTGTAGATCTATCAGTCCATTGAATGAAATGGGTAAAAAAAATAGGCCAAGGATTACTCCAGTGGTCCCCCAAACCTACTCTCTGCCTCAACGAGTTGACAAGTGGGAGCAAAGCAGCAGCAAGACAATAAGTCTGTCACTGTTTAGATAGAACGGGGCTTTCTAGGGAACGGGAATCAAACAGTGTACACACTTTGCAGTTAAGAAAACTGGATTTTTTGAGAAACATTTAATTGAAATGGAACATTTCAGAAATTTTAAGTCTGATAAATTTTCACAAAGCAAACACATCTGTCTAATCACTTTTTAAGACCAGAAAGAACCCCTCTCCTCGTCCTGACCCCTCCCTAAAAGGCAACCATTACTCTGCCCTCCATCATCAGACTAGTTTCACCTGGCTCTGCATTTTGTATGAACGGACGACATCACATGAAGTGGTGGCTGCTTTCTTCGCATACTGTGTGTTTGCTGAGCTTTGCCCATGCTGCTGTGCATAGCTCATTCTTGCTCACTGCAGTGAAGATTTCCATTGCATAAAGAAACCACAATTTGAGGCACCTGCGTGGCTCAGTGGGTTAAGCCTCTGCCTTCAGCTCAGGTCAAGGTCTCAGGGTCCTGGGATCCAGCCCTACATCCCTGCTGAGCAGGGAGCCTACTTTCCCCCTCTCTCTGCCTGCCTCTCTGCCTACTTGTGATCTCTCTCTCTGTCAATAAATAAACAAAATATTAAAAAAGAAAAAAGAAACCACAATTTATGCATTTGTCTAGGGTTGACAGACACGGGGGCTGTTCTCAGTTTTGTATACTTGTAGCTTGCAGCGGAACTACTGCACTCCGTGACTGCCTGCCAGTGATTCCTCTGCCTTCCTATCCTCCTTTTCCCTTGCATATCCATTTTGTACGTTATTGCTAGAGAAATCTTTTTTTTTTTTTCAAGATTTTTATTTATTTATTTGACAGAGGGAGAAAGAGAGCACAAGCAGGGAGAACAGCAGGGGGAGAGGGAGAAGCAGGCTCCCCATTGAGCAAGGGGCCCGATGCGGGGCTTGATCCTAGAACCCTGGGATCATGACCAGAGCCTAATGAAGGCAGATGCTTAACCCACTGAGCCACCCAGGCACCCCAGATATCTTTCTTAAATACAGATCTGATTTCCCACTCCTGCTCAGAATCTTCCAAAGGCTCTCTACTGCCTTCAAATAAAAAAAATCTTACAAATCTATAATTCTAAGGTCCTCAAGAGTCACTGATACTCCTTCTTGATCCTCCTGCAACTCTCCCAGTTGCCCTCTCCCATTATGCTAGGACGTTGTGGTTCACTGAATACCTCATTCTCTTAAGCATCTTTGCACTGTATATGCGATTCTTCCTCCTTGGACAATACTTCTCTGACTTTAGACTCCCTCTAAGCATCTTTCCCCAATCTCTCGGCTCCTCTTCTGATCTGAAGGTGGCCATGCTCTGTGCCTCCAAAAGCATTCTGTTTTTGTTTCATCACAAGAACTCTCACAGAGCTTATCTGCTTACTCTTCTGATTCCTGTACTACCTCTTGAACCCTTCAGCACCATGGCTGATACCTGGTGGGTGCACCATATGTGTTTGCTGAATAACACAGGTGCTAACTGAACAGGACAGAAACTGACAGTTTACATTTACCAGTGGAAAAAGAGCACAGTACTAATGAGAAAGTGTCAGTGTGAATCCAAAGGTGACAAAATCGACATTGAGGTATTTTAAGCCCAGTAAAGCCCTGATTGAAACTCTTAGAATAAATTATACATCTTACCATTAACGATACTACTGTGAATATTACACTGCACTGTGAAAGTCTGTGCTTTTTTTTTTTTTTAAGATTTATTTATTTGATCACAGAGAGAGTGCGCATAAGGGGCGGGGGAGCAGCAGGCAGAGGGAGAAGCAGGCTCCCCACTGAGCAGGGAGCCCCATGTGGGACTCCATCCCAGGACCCTGGGATCATGACCTGAGTCAAAAACAGATGCTTAACTGACTGAGCCCCCAGGCGTCCCTGCACTATAGAATTCTTAAATATTGTATATCCCAAGGTAATGTCTACAAAAGGAATACTATTGTTTTAATCTATAATTTGTAGCTTCCATGTAATCTTAAAAAAAAAATGAGCTGAAATAACTTTTATAGATATTCATTTTTTTTTAATAGATATTCATTTTTAAGTGCTCAGTGCAAGTAATCACACTTAGGAAGGGTAGATAGTAAAATAACTGTGAAAATAATGGTTAATGTTTAGAAATGGAAAAAAAATCAGTGCAGTATAAAATTCTGCTGATACGGCTCTTTAACACCATATCACTTTAAGCAAAGTTCTTCCCTCCCTAAAAACAAATTAATCAAAATAGGCCAAATGTCACCAGTTAAAAAGAAAGACATGCTCCACCCTACACACTCAGAGAGTTTTAATAAAAAGAATGTACGGAATTTAATGAAATCATAACAAAGGAATTGATAGAATAAACAGCACAGACTTCTCAAGCCATTTTCAGATTCTGGTTTATAAATTACCTATCTAAATAACTTATCTAAGATTATGAAGACAAACAGACCCACAGAGAGACCTGTGGGTAATATTCTTTTCCATTTCAAAGCTTCGGAATACACAGAGTGAACACAAATATGCTCTTTTCCAAACTCTTCCTTCAAATATGTTGTTTTCTCTGTAAACAAGTTCTGAAATTGCTATGTTGAGCTCACTTAGGTGGGGAAAAGATAAACTGAACTTTTTGATTTGTAAGTATATTATTTCGGAAAAAAAATAAACATGTACCTCATTTTATTTTTAAAACTAAATCCTAAGAGTTCCAAAACATTTACAATAACTAGCAATTTGTATTCTCAATGATTCTGTTATAAACAAGTTATTAAGTCTTAGATATTTTGAATTTGTAAGAACAGTATTTCTGTAGAGCTATTGAACAAAATTAGAAATCTGCACCTGGAGCTGAGAAGACAGATCCAACACATCACAGTATCAGAGAGGCGACTTAAAGCTATAAAACTCATTCAAGTATACTCTGTGTCCTTAAATAGTATCTCCTTAGCCACCCCCCCCAAAAAATTTTTTTTAGATTTTTTAAAATTTAAGATATAGAGAGAGAGGAGGAGGAGAGAGAGAGAGTCGGGTTGTAGGGAAGGGGCAGAGGGAGAGGGAGAAGCACACTCCCTACTGAGCAGGGAGCCCACACAGGGCTCAATCCAGGACCCTGAGATCATGACCAGGGAAGAAGGCAGGCGCTTAACTGACTGAGCCACCCAAGCACCCCTCCTTAGCATTATTGTACAAATTTATATCAGGCTGTCCTGTGCTTCTATTGTAAGACTGATCAAGACTTGCAATTTAGTATTTTAATATATGTATATGTGTATGCATATTTATACACACGTGTGTGTGTGTGTGTGTGTGTACGTGCCCAAAGACACGGACACATAATGCTTCTCTCTCTCTGCTTCCTTAACTATAATTTAAACTACAAATCAAAGTTCCTTTCCTTTATAACTGCTAATCTGGTGAATAAAGTGCATGATCTTTATATTAGTAATAACTTCAAGTTATATAACTATGCAGTGTCAAAGCCAGGAGATCAATGCATTTCTGATTGTCTAAATTTCCACAAATCCGTAAGGATATTCATCTAACTATGCTTCCAAAGAAGTAAAAAAGTATAGACCTCCAAGGAACAAACTAAACAATGAAATACTCTAAAAGCTGTATATATCAAAACTAACATAAGGAATCTCAAAAAACTCACAGCTTATGTTTTAATGTGATGGATAGCAACATATTTAGGGGAAAAGATAGATTTTAAATAAATTATTAAATTTTAGACTGTGAAAAAAGTCAGAGAATAAAACCTATATATAAAAATATTAATATATTAAACTCATCTTCATTCTTTTTTTTTAAGATTTTATTTATTTATTTGACACAGAGAGATCACAAGTAGGCAGAGAGGCAGACAGAGAGAGGAGGGGAAGCAGGCTCCCTGCTGAGCAGAGAGCCCCATGCAGGGCTCGATCCCAGGACGCTGGGACCATGACCCGAGCCAAAGGCAGAGGCTTTAACCCACTGAGCCACCCAGGCACCCCTCATCTTCATTCTGTATAAATGTAGTCAGTGCTAGGTGGGATTCATCCCTGGGTTGCAAGGTTGGTTCAACATTCGCAAATCAATCAATGTGATAGAACAAATCAATAAGAGAAGAGAGAAGAACCACATGGTCCTCTCAATTGATGCAGAAAAAGCATTTGACAAAATCCAGCATCCATTCCTGATGAAAACGCTTCAAAGTATAGGGATAGAGGGAACATTCCTGAACTTCATAAAATGTATCTATGAAAGACCCACAGCAAATATCATCCTCAATGGGAAAAAGCTTGCAGCCTTCCCGTTGAGATCAGGAACACGACAAGGATGCCCACTCTCACCACTCTTGTTCAACATAGTATTAGAAGTTCTAGCAACGGCAATCAGACAACAAAGAGAAATAAAAGGTATCCAAATTGGCAAGGAAGAAGTCAAACTCTCTCTCTTCGCAGATGACATGATTCTTTATATGGAAAACCCCAAAGACTCCACCCCCAAACTACTAGAACTCATACAGCAATTCAGTAACGTGGCAGGATACAAAGTCAATGTACAGAAATCAGTGGCTTTCTTATACACTAACAATGAAAATACAGAAAGGGATATTAGAGAATCGATTCCATTTACTATAGCACCAAGAACCATAAGATACCTGGGCATAAACCTAACCAAAGAAGTAAAGGACCTATACTCGAGGAACTACAGAACACTCATGAAAGAAATTGAAGAAGACACAAAAAGATGGAAGACTGTTCCATGCTCTTGGATTGGAAGAATAAACATTGTTAAAATGTCTATACTGCCTAGAGCAATCTATACTTTTAATGCCATTCCGATCAAAATTCCACCGATATTTTTCAAAGAGCTGGAGCAAATAATCCTAAAATTTGTATGGAGCCAGAAGAGACCCCGAATTGCTAAGGAAATGTTGAAAAACAAAAACAAAACTGGCGGCATCACGTTACCCGATTTCAAGCTTTACTACAAAGCTGTGATCACCAAGACAGCGTGGTACTGGCATAAAAACAGACACATAGACCAGTGGAATAGAGTGGAGAGCCCAGATATGGACCCTCAACTCTATGGTGAAATAATCTTCGACAAAACAGGAAAAAATATTCAATGGAAAAAAGACAGTCTCTTCAATAAATGGTGCTGGGAAAACTGGACAGCTATATGTAGAAGAATGAAACTCGACCATTCTCTTACACCGTACACAAAGATAAACTCGAAATGGATAAAAGACCTCAACGTGAGACAGGAATCTATCAGAATCCTAGAGGAGAACATAGGCAGTAACCTCTTCGATATCAGCCACAGCAACTTTTTTCAAGATATGTCTCCAAAGGCCAAGGAAACAAAAGCAAAAATGAACTTTTGGGACTTCCTCAAGATCAAAAGCTTCTGCACAGCAAAGGAAACAGTCAACAAAACAAAGAGGCAACCCACGGAATGGGAGAAGATATTTGCAAATGACAGTACAGACAAAAGGTTGATATCCAGGATCTATAAAGAACTTCTCAAACTCAACACACACAAAGCAGATAATCATATCGAAAAATGGGCAGAAGATATGAACAGACACTTCTCCAACGAAGACATACAAATGGCTATCAGACACATGAAAAAATGTTCATCATCACTAGCCATCAGGGAGATTCAAATTAAAACCACATTGAGATACCACCTGACACCAGTTAGAATGGCCAAAATTAGCAAGTCAGGAAACAACGTGTGTTGGAGAGGATGTGGAGAAAGGGGAACCCTCTTACACTGTTGGTGGGAATGCAAGTTAGTGCAGCCACTTTGGAGAACAGTGTGGAGACTCCTGAAGAAATTAAGAATAGAGCTTCCCTATGACCCTGCAATTGCACTGCTGGGTATTTACCCCAAAGATACAGATGTAGTGAAAAGAAGGACCATCTGTACCCCAATGTTTATTGCAGCAATGGCTACGGTCGCCAAACTGTGGAAAGAACCAAGATGCCCTTCAACGGATGAATGGATAAGGAAGATGTGGTCCATATACACGATGGAGTATTATGCCTCCATCAGAAAGGATGAATACCCAACTTTTGTAGCAACATGGACGGAACTGGAAGAGATTATGCTGAGCGAAATAAGTCAAGCAGAGAGAGTCAAGTATCATATGGTCTCACTTATTTGTGGAGCATAACAAATAACATGGAGGACATGGGGAGATGGAGAGGAGAGGGAGTTGAGGGAAACTGGAAGGGGAGATGAACCATGAGAGACTATGGACTCTGAAAAACAACCAGAGGGTTTTGAAGGGACAGGGTGGGGGGGGGGGGGAGGTTGAGGAACCAGGTGGTGGGAAATAGGGAGGGCACGTACTGCATGGAGCACTGGGTGTGATGCAAAAACAATGAACACTGTTATGCTGTAAATAAACAAATAAACGAATAAAAAAAAAATGTAGTCAGTGCTCAGAAAACAATAGAGTCTCAGTCCAAATAAAGAGTCAGCAGCTACCTTACTAATAAAATGGGAATCAAGGATTCAAGGCCTAACAAATTTACTATTTAAAAGTCAGTAGATTTAATATCCAAAAGCTGAAAAGGCTGTGGGGAGGAGGGTGGAAGGGAATGAAGAGGGGCATATAGGAGGTTTTAGCACAGTAGCAGGAGATAAAAGTTTTTACAGTCAAGAGGTATCGATCTATAATCAGTTCACTGAAACACTAGTGGAAGCATAACTTTAACTTTTTCAAAGTTTTTCCACTGCTCGAAATTTACCTAGAAGTGACAGAATGACTAAGAGAATGAAGTTGTTAATTTTTAAAATTCAAATCCAAGGAACCAATTATTTGTGCTTAGCTACTGAAGCAGAAATCCTATGTTAAGGAAATCAATGATGTCCTAATTTCCTTTTTTAAAAATCAAGAACACTAATAATTAAATTATGAGTCAATAACAACTACAAAAGCCAAAAATCAAAACAAAAAATCGACTGTTCAAATGAATCTAATACTCAAATTTGTGGAGATCCTATCAAAGTCAAGAAAATGAAACAATGATTTTATTTTAAATACATAATGTATCAATGAGGGTTAGATAATTTATAAAGTTAGCTAAGCAGTTATCACTATCATTTTGTGATAGTGATATCCCACTCCCACTTCCAAAAACAAAACAAAACACCAAACAGTTGAGGCTAACAGGTTCAAGAGGGTTCAAGAGTTAAGGTAAAAGAGTTAGGTAAACACTAATTTTTAGTCCTCTAACATCCAGCCTCAATAGGAGTCTAGACTGAAACTGAAATTAAGACTGCCCACTCAGCCCCCTATCAGCTCCCAGATTTATCCCAAGGGATCTCTAAGGAGCAGATAAATGAAGAGGACACCTTCCACCTGCCTAACAAAAACCAAGGAATGGAGTTTGCCTTATCTACTTCAGAAAACTAATTCTTCTGGGGATTCTTTTGCAGATGCCATGAAAGTCACCTTAAGAATTCACCTTCTTGGGGTGCCTGGGTGGTTCAGTGGTTTAAGCCTCTGCCTTCGGCTCAGGTCATGATCTCAGGGTCCTGGGATCGAGCCCCGCATCGGGCTCTCTGCTCAGTGGGGAGCCTGTTTCTCCCTCTCTCTCTCTGCCTGCCTCTCTGCCTACTTGTGATCTCTCTCTCTGTCAAATAAAGTAAATAAAAAAAAAAAAAAAAAAAAAAAAAGAATTCACCTTCTGAGCCTGCCCCTGAGCAGTATGCTAATTTTCAAGAGAGGAGGCATTTCATAGAAACTCACAGCTTTGGATCAGTTCCCTGCCCAATCATGAGGAACACCCATGATATTCCTTCCAGTTGTGATTCTAAGGTTTCACATTGTGAGTGCCATTAGAGTAGTTAAAAACAACAACAACCAAAAAAAAGACAACTCAAAAACAAATGAAGAGTATAAACATTTTCTAGGAAAATAAGAAAAAGTCCTATGATTATTAGGAAGAATAAACATCTGTGACTGTTCCACAAAGCTCTCAGTAGAAAGAACTGACACAGACCTGAGTGACAGGAAGGATCTGTCTTTGAAAACAAAGGAGTAATTTATCAGGCCAATAAATTCATTGTGAAAACACTAAAGTCAAATTAAATAAAACCAACAAGAGACAAAGCAATGTCCTAGTTTTGTGCACTGGGAGCTGAGGCTTCAGTAAGCACTAATTATATCTGGTTGGAAATGAGGCAAATTAAATGTTTCCTTTTTAAATGGTGGGGTTTTTTAAAACAAGAATTTTAAAGAATAAAGCATTTTGAATTATTTTCCCAAATTAATCTTGGGAGTTAAAGAGTAGGTTATACAAGAAATTTTTTTTAAAAGATTTTATTTATTTATTTGACAGAGAGAGATCACAAGCAGGCAGAGAGGCAGGCAGAGGGAGAGGGGGACGCAGGCTCCCTGCTGAGCAGAGAGCCCCATGCAGGGCTCGATCCCAGGACCCCGGGACCCCGGGACCATGACCTGAGCCGAAGGCAGAGGCTTTAACCCACTGAGCCACCCAGGCGCCCCAAGAAAATTTTTTTCTAATGTACCCTGGGTAACAATGATGAAGGTATACATGGAAGATATACTTAAAAGCCAAATATTTAATTCTCTATTTTTTTGGGCTTTTTAACATGCTTCAGAAGCTGGGATTCTAAGCACAAAGTATAAAAATGAGTAAGTATGTAGGATCTGGGATGCCCATAAATGAATGAGAAGGTAAAATGCCTTTAGGAAACTACCAAAACCTCATATTTCAGCTTATTTGTCTTTGCGGTCTTTACTGATTTTTTTTTTTTTTTTAAATTCGTCAGTTCTAGTTCCAAAGCAGCTGACGATGTTCTCCTTTGAGACTTTCATCTTGAAACAAACCTTCACTCTAAGAAAAAGGTATAAAACAGCAGAGAAGACATCATGAAGAGAACAAACTATCACGGTGGCACTAGTTCACCCAAAGCATACATTCCCTGTACAACCTGTGTGCCAAATCCAGCGTTTACAGACAATTCACAACTTGATATAATTGAAGGCGGAGGCATGTACAAGGAAGAACTAAGACAATACACCAAAAAGGAGATGAGATCTTAAGCATACACATGTCACTGGCACTCGAGCTCAGTCCCAGAATTGAATTTAAATCGTATTTGCTTACCTCTGTCTCTCTCTTTTAAGAAAACAACATCAAAAACAAAAACAAAACAAACAACAAAACAAAAACCTTAAATTGTTTCACACTCAGGCTGGTGGGGCATTATTTTCCTTTAAACTCTGATTCTTGGGAAACAAGCATGTTGTGGTGACCTTTAGGGATAGCTCTTGATTTCAGAACACTGCCACTCCTCTGAAGCTCTTTCCCCTGTGTGTGTGTGTGTGTGTGCAAAAATGGTGCAGCCCCCCCATATAGAGGGGCCTATTGAAGTAGTCATGGCTGTCCATCAGCTATGAAAAGCCTGTCCATGCTATGAAATACATTTGCTTTTTATAACAGTCACCTAAATTTACTGTGTTAATCTTATTTCAAGTGCGAATCTTAATAAACTAAAAGTGTTAAGCATCTAATAAAACTTTCAGTCCTAAAAGTCTAATAAAGACAAATAAGAAAATTACTAATAAAATACAATTTGGTCATAAAACTTTTAAAAACTGGATGAAAATTTTGACAAAAGATAGAATAAAATGGGATACCAGTAGTAAAAAATGTTAATCTCTACCCTATTTCTAAAAATGCCTCCAAAAAATACAAAACACAAAAACTATATAAAATAACATGAAATTTTAAATTTATTTGTAAAGAGTTTGCTTTCATAAGAGCATACCAAAGAGGGTAAGAAATGGGCATTGGCAGTGATCCACTGAGGCGAGGAAGAGTATTTTACCACTGATACTGTTGAATTTGAGAGGATGAAATGGCTTCCTGTCTTTGTTTCCTTCCTATTTCTCTTTAAGGCATAGTAAAAGGAGGTAATTTAACAAAATGTGAGGAAAACAGTGCTAGACTACGTTGAATTCTGTATCTCATAACTGGTCTGTTTGGTTTGCTGTACTTCAGAGCTATGTTTGTAACTCCCTGAAATATAGATGCTGTATCACCAGGCTCAACTGCTTCTCCCCTTTTTGTTTTAGTATAATTTTCCATCTACTGTCTCATTACTTCTTTAGTAGCACTTGCACACATTTGAAAAGATATAGACGGATAGCCCTTGAAGGGATCTATAGATCATCAAGGTCAGGGATTCTTCATTCGTTTTACAGTCCGAATACCAGAGGGACAGGACACACATCTTTTGTGAACACAGTGGTCAACTGGGATAGTCAGAGCAATGGTTGGGGTAGGGGGTGAGAGAAAAATCCATCAACATCCCTGAGTCCACAGGGGTAGGGTGAAATACCGTCATGCTCTATCTAGGATTTTTAACATTCTTAACTACTTCTGAAATTAAAAATCTTTTTTTTTACAGTGGAAACGATCAAACAAATAAGCTTCTTAGAAAAAAAATTCTTTTTTTTCTGGCACGCTAAGTAACTCTTAGTCCTTGTCCTCCAGCATTTACTGTCCATACTTCAAGTTAGGGAACACTGTAAAACTTCCTGCTTCCTGCTTCTTACCAAAATGCCAGGCTAAAGAGGGAGAAAATCAAACAAGGGTGGGATAAGGTCCACATTATTTATTATATCTTTTCCACATCATCTGTTAAAATCTGTGATACTAATTCTTCATTATTTTAAAGCTCATCTAACAAAAAAAGTACCGTATCGCAGATTCATTCACAAGTTGTAGTGTTCTTCCAATTGGTTTGTTGCAGATTGCTTTTACCTTTCTGGATATTTTCTTTTTATTGCAATACTTTGGTTTTAATTTCTATGTGCATTAGTTGCTATGAACTGTATCCTATTTTTGAGATTTATGAAGATTACTCCAATATTTCCCTATAAAATTTAATGGGAATTTTCCCAATTGTCCAATACTATTGATATAAATTAACTCCTAGAGGTAAGGTTAATAAAGGTAAGGCTGTACCAAGGCACTGATCCTTCTTCCGTGGGCATTACTATTTAGCTAGTTTTACTCCTGTGTAATTAAGTTGTATGGTCTAATGACAGATAGTCCCTATCGTCACAGCTGGCTAAGAATGATTATAACTTGGACTAGAACTTACTCATACACTTAAAACTTGTTTTTGAAGAAATCCATAACCATCCATAACCTCGTTCCTCTAACCACAGGGGCGCAGAGGCAGTCTAAACAGCAGCTATCGTGACAACCTCTTCATCTTAGCTTATTCCCTCAGCTCAAAGCCACCCCAAAGCAACTTAGTTCATTTCCCCAATCATTTATCCACTCATTAATAGTATATATCTGGGCTTCTCCTGCTTAAATCCATGAATGTTTCTGACTTTAGGGTAAAATTCCTATCATTGCCCACCTCACTCCAGCCCCTCCTCAACTACACTTCTCCTTGTAGGGTAGCCATGTCTCTCTGCCCCACCAGGTACTGGTTTCTCAACGTGCCCCTCCTTCCTGCCCACTTGCCCTGGCCTGCCCCCAGTTATCAGCTGGCCTCTGCTTGGTGGTGGGAAAGGCCCACCAGCAGATGCCAAGAGGTTCTTCTATGCCAGACACATACACTAACTCAACCTACTGAGAAAATGTTATCATCATCCCCATGTTACAAATGAGGATGTAGATGCTTTGAAAGGTTTAATTAACCAGATATAATACAGTTAGTACAACATGGAGCGGAGATTTTAAAAATTTTTTTTTTTTTTTTTTAAAGATTTTATTTATTTGACAGAGAGAGGTCACAAGTAGGCAGAGAGGCAGGCAGAGAGAGAGGAGGAAGCAGGCTCCCTGCAGAGCGGAGAGCCGGATGCGGGGCTCGATCCCAGGACCCTGAGATCATGACCTGAGCCGAAGGCAGCGGCTTAATCCACTGAGCCACCCAGGCGCCCCTGGAGCGGAGATTTGAACTCAGTCTGACTCCAGTCCTTGCTCTTAATCTTTACCAGAGGGTGGGAAAACCCACAGGGGCCAGGCAGGTTTGCATATTAAATAAAAAGAAACAGTTTTCATATCCACAAAGAAATGCACTTAAAAAAAAAAATACCTGGCCCTTTAAGTATATTTCTTTCCATGAAGATTATTTTCTTTAGTTTCATCTTATGTCTGTCATAAGAAAAAAAATCAATGGATAGCCTTTCATGTTATTAATTTCCCCTCTAAGGAACCTTGAATAATTATGTTAATGTCATTTTTACAGACAAATCATTTTACTCTTAAAAATTTTAATGTGCTATAGGATGAAAGAGTGAGACAGTACCAAGCATGAAGGAGGAATATAGTGGAAAATTTAAAAAGGTATGGAAAAGTTCAGTATTTATGTCATTTTCTATTGTGAAAGCAAAAAAAAAAATGCTATGAACAATTTGGTATTTCTGTTCTGAAAGATCATAAGTTTTATTTAGAACGTCAATATTTACATGAGAAGATATCAAATTCTTTTGATCAAAGGAGCTCCAACAAATTCTATAATGGCTTGAGAGCTGAGCCACACATTTTGGTAAGAATTTGCTCTCCAACAGATCTTAAGTCTTATCATAGAGAATCTGGGGTCAAGCTGAACTCTTCAGCAACATTTACCCTGTCCTTACTGTTTTTTTAAGTATATGTGCTGCCGAAGAGAGCACAACACTGTCCTTACTTTTTGCCTTAGAGGAAAAGTCACATTTCAAGGATGGCTGAAGTATCTGATATATGTATTTAGTTCCTAACCCATGTGTGCTTTAAAATAAATCATACACATAAACTGCTCCCTGTAGTACATCTGTGGGTAAGAAACTCCTTTATGTAATGTATGTAAGAGTTTATTGTAACTCTTGTTATGTAAGAGTTTAGGTAGTAAAAGATCCCAGATGTTTACTCTTATTGCTTTTGTAGACCCATGGGATTAAGGTTAGACACGTAGTCACTGGTTTTGGAACAGGGCCAAAGTGTTTACATATGCTGTTTAATTATGTTGGCACCCCAGGCATTTCAAACATCAACAGAATTTCTTCGTTGATATTCTCATTACTAACCTTATTTTAAATAACTATAGAAGGGTAAAGAAAACGAGGCATTTTACATGTTAATGAAATCTAATGCTTTTGACTTTTAATAGATTTGGAGGTTTTATGGATTAAAAATATCTTAGGTTATAAAGAACAGGTAAGTAAGGTAGAAAAATTGCTGGGAAATATTTTCTTCAAAATTCTTTGCTGCACACTAGGGTAGCAATTTCCAAATCCTTTTT
Source organism: Meles meles (assembly GCF_922984935.1). Taxonomy (NCBI): domain Eukaryota; kingdom Metazoa; phylum Chordata; class Mammalia; order Carnivora; family Mustelidae; genus Meles; species Meles meles. The sequence continues at coordinate 69,158,776 of NC_060072.1, forward strand.
TGTTATTGTTTTCCCGTCTAAAAATTCACGTGTCCCAACAGAACGTTTGATTAAGCCATGAAAGCTTCCCATGAGACCCAGAATTTGACTTTGGGATATACTTCTCTATACGAAACAGTGCTAGAAGTTTTGTGGAGAAACCTGCTGTGAATCTAACAGCATACATAGAACTGTTTTTTATATTAATTACTTGAATTTATCCTACTTCCTTTTAGGAAAAATGAAGCAACAACATACATATTTCCATAAATTTTCCAAGACATTTAAAAGTTTGAAAATAAATGAATAAATCATCGCAAAAACGGATGAGCTGGGCCAATAAACACTACAGGCTATTAGGAAGGATCTTTTCAAGTGAAGCACGCTCAATGGAAAAATTCCTAAAGCCAGAAGTTTTCCAGACATAAAATTTCCAAACTTCCCAAGACCATATGTTAGCTACTAGTTCTACTGGGATACAGGAAGTTTCCTTCTTATGCTGCAGAGGCTGCTGATATCATGCACATAAGTTTAAATCAAACACAAAGAAACATACATTTTACTGAACTAGTATGTGATGATGGGAAACAAGGTATTTTGGTAAATTTATTTGGAACCCATTTATAAATAAAACATACAGGTCATATCAAACCACTGAAGCATCTTTTCAGATTTCTTGAATTTCTCTGAATAAGAAATATTTTCAATAATGACAGGAATAGCTGTGGTTTTACATGTATAGTTGATATTGAAATCTCTATTAAACCCTTTCTCTCAAGCTCTCCCACCCCCATTCTGATCACTTAGACTCCACTAAAAAGCCACCTTCAGAAGCAGACACTCATTTTCCAGTCCTCTATTCAAAAATATCTCAATCAACTATTTGCCATTTTTACTGCCAAAGTTCAAAACCCTATTATAGAGAATATTTGTATTTTACATGATCATTTCCATGGTATCAATATTTTGCAAAAACATATTTGTGATTTTTCAGTAATTAGTGCATTCGTTCCATAATGAATGACAGGATATTTATATTGCTTTATTACTATAGGACACTGAAATATTATGTTCCTATAGGAAATAATATACCAAAATAATATAATTTATGAAATTAAGACATCTTAGATTATCAAAAGAATAGTGGGTAATGGTCTAAGAAATGTAACAATTAAGCGCAGTCTGGCCTTTGTTAGTATTGTTTTCTTTGTGCCATAGTTTGGATATATTCTATGATACGCAATTAACCGTGAAAACTTAGTCTTCTCTGTACAGTGTGTGTGAAAAAGTGCTCTTTGAGTCCTCAGCTTCAGGTGTTCATCTGGGGCTGCTTATTAGTCAAAATTTAGTTAGGGAAAACAGTTCAAAGACACCCACTTGGTTGGCAAAATAAGTGAAGTATTATTTATTAGAATAATGCACTTTTCTACCACATTTAGAGTAACGCAGGAATTTTTGTTTCATACCAAACACCTCAGCAAAAATGCTTATGGCATTAGTAATGGTTCTGCAGAACATCATGGGCTGTAAAAATAATTCTGTGTATGACAGACAAAAACTCAATATTGGATTACAAAAGAAGATAATCCACCTTATCTAGATAAGTGTTTTTAAAAAGTCATCCTACTGAACCTCATAGGAAGTTCTTTGAAAACAAGTACAATTCTGTGGAATGGATCCATTTCTGCTTCATATACTCTCCTACTCAGGATTCTAAAACATAAAACATGAGAATGTGGGGTTTTAAACTGCTACAGAAAGAATTTTTTCTTTTTTCAATAAAGCATTCCTTAGATCATGGGGGAAAATTCCTAAGAATTATTTTATTATTAAGCCTAACACATTTATCAAGTACATGTTAGGCAAAAAAAATGGATTAAAATAAATTGAGAAAATTTAGGCATTCTATAGTATAAACTGAGCCAAGATACTTTATCTCTTTGCTTCATTTTTATTTTAAAATTTATTTTTACCATTTTTATAGTATGTTATTGTAAGTTGTTCTAAATCCTTTTTAAACAAAGTGAGACACAAATTAAAACCAGTGAAGATTATTATGAAAACAAAATCAACAATTTAGTGACAGACTAAACAAGGTAAGGACAAGAATCTCTGAGGAAGCAACCCAATTAAATAATGATTTAAAGGGTTGATTCAAAGATAAATCGTAGCACAGAGGATAAAACAGACAGCAAAGTTTGAGACCGACAACTTCTTTAACCAGTAGATAACACTATTTTTCTAATTAGAATTATCACTAATAACTATCAATTTAAACGAATAAAACAGTTTTAAGTTTTAATAATATATGAATACCAAGGAGACAGTCTTGTTAAGAAAATATAATTAAATTAATATATTAATTAATGCCAATTAAGTTATAACTATATGTTGTATCTTAGGGTATGTATCTATAATTATTGTTAATAAAACAATTACATAAATATATACTTTTAATACAAATATAGTTATATTAATAATTACAATTAACATACTTTACTAAGAAAATATTTTAGGTATCAAATTAAAGCCAATCATGAATGCAGAAGGCACAGCTCATGAGTAACAAAAGATGCAGGATTTAAACATGGTGGCAAAAGATACTTACTTACTTGGAATGAGTACATGGAACATTACAAAAAGTGATAGAACATGAACATATGCACACAATTTGAGCAGAGATGAAATAAAACTTCAGGTCTCTTGAATTTGGGGCTTTTTGTTTTAGCCACCAGAGGTCGCCCTTCCCCAGAGAGATGAAAAACAGGGTTTGTGAAGCATTTGACACTTATTGTGTATTTGTAATAAGGACATTAAAAAACACCAAAAAACACATAATGCCTGTATCTGCAATATTATTTCCCCACCCAGACCCTATCTGAGCATGGAACCCCCCCATCACCTTTACCCTTAGTGCTGAATAGAGGTAATGGAGGAATAGGAAAGCGAAACAGCTCAAGAGGCTAAAATGATCTACATAACAGTTGACCCAAGCAGTGAGGGAGGAGTGAAGGGGATGCGGTTTCCTGGGAGGAGAGAGATTTGTGAAAGGTATCCTATGTTAGTAAGAGATAATGGAGAAAACTGGATGAAATTTCAGATTCAAGAATTTTTATAAATATAATCATTTCTGGACATTTTTCAGCTAAAGACTGTAGTAAAGATTTATACTGCTTTTCAAATTAGTTTTAAGTTTGGTCTACCAAATGTGGCTTTAAGCACAAAGTCAATTAGCCAGGGCTCCTTCAGGGTTCAACATATATATTTACAATCAAATTAGAGAGAGAGAGACCCTTAATTCATCATAGTGTCTTGCATAAAATATGTGGTCAGTAAAACACTATTCCCCAGTCACTCCACCTCTCATATAATACAAAAAGGAGCAGACAACCAAAAGTTTCAATCTCTTTCATAGCAATTCTATTAGGAAAGGTAGGGCCCAAGTGTCTTCATTTACTGCCAGTCTACCACTGTAAGCCACAGGTAGAAGCAAAATTCGAGGGTTAGGGGAAGCTTTTATAATGTATGTAGATTACAGCAGCCAGTTCAGCACAGACCCTTATTTACCTAGGGATTTAAAACCTTCTAAAACAGTTTTTCTTATTCCCTGTAGCATCAAAGAAAATCCCAAAGAACAGGGTAGTAGGCCAGTAAAAGTCCTTAGTAGTCTGCAAAATACTTTTTTAAAAAACATGGTTTTGTATTTCAACATATTAGCAAATAAGGCTACTGCACATCGTTATATCTTTTGCATATATAACAACTGGATACATCAAAATGTAGTCTGTGTAGTGTTTTCCAACTACAAAGCTAAAATATGTTCATTATAGAATATTCAGTAAATGGGCAAAGGCTCTAGGAAAATAAAATCACCTATAATTCCACAGAATATGGGGGAAGAGAATAAAGCTCTGAGTGAAACCTATTTTTAAGCTCTTAAAAAATTTACACATGGTTTCAAATTCTTACAATTCATTTCCATTCACCTCACAAACTCCACTGTCATACCTGAAATACTTCCAAGTTCACCAAGATCTCACGCTTGGAGGGCCATATCTTTATACTATATACTCAGCTTACTCTTTCTTTCTACCTTCTTTGATGTCTCTATAGTATTGGCACTGCTGGCCATTTCCTTGCAAACACTCTCCTGCCCTGATTTACATCCTATTCTCCATTTTTCTCCCATTCATCTGGTTACTCTCTACAAGTCATCACTATGGGCTATTCTTTTTCATGTTAACATTAACTACCAATTTTCTGGCTCTGTCCTCTATGTCACTTCTTTATACCTTTTCCCTAAGTGACCAGAGTCATTCTTATGGTATCAGTTACTAGTTATGTGTTAATAGGCAATAAACAAAATGGAGGCTTAATAAATGCTTAATTTTATTAATGACTTAATGACTTTCAAATCTAATCTTCAAGAAGTTCTTAGCTTGGGATGCCTGGGTGGCTTGGTAGATTAAGGATCTGCCTTCAGCTCAGGTCATGATCCCAGGGTCCTAGGATGTCTGCATTGGGCCCCCTGCTCAGAGGGGAGCCTGCTTCTCCCTCTGCCTGTTGCTCCCCCTGCTAGTGCTCTCTTTCTTTCTCTCTCTCTGACAAGTAAATAAATAAAATCTTTCAAAAAAAGAATGAAAAAAAAAAAAAAAAGAATAAGTTCTTAGCCCCAAGGCCAGGAACACCCAGCAGAAGTCTCTTATCTACTACAGCTAGAATAGTAATCGGCTGCTTAATAACAGTAAAAGTGGGTTAAGCACTGAATCATACAAACACATTTAACGTTAATCAAATAAATGTCCAATCATTTGCCAATATTTTTAGAGTCAAGAGCACTAAGGAAGACATAATAATTATACATGTGCTCAAAATCATAGCATCTAAACATATGAAGCAAACACTGACAGAAATGGAGGGAGAAATAGCAATATAATAATTACAGGCAAATGCAACACCTTACTTTCAATCACGGATGGATCATTTAGAGTAGATCAATAAAGAAACAGAACTTGAACAACAGTATAAACCAAAAGGACCTAAAAGACATACTCAGAACATTCTACGCAACAGCAGCAGAAAATGGATTCTTCTCAAGTGCACATGAAACATTCTCCAGGACAGATCACATGTTAAATCACATAAAATTTAGCAAATTTAAGATTGAAATCATAGTAAGTATCTTTTCTAACTACAATGGAATGACACTAGATATTAATAGCAGAAGAAAAACTGGAAAATACACAAATTTATGGAAACTAAATAGATTACTCTTGAACAACCAGTGGGTCAAAAGCAAAAAAGACATGAGAAAATACATTGAGACAAATGAAAACACAATATATCAAAATTTATGGATACAGCAAAAGCAGTATGAAGAGGGTACAGCAATGAACACTTACATTAAAAAAATGATCTCAAATAAACAGCCTAACTTTATGTGTCAAGGAACAGAAGGCAGGGAATAATAAACATTAAAGCAGAAATAAAAGAAATAGAGAACGGAAATTTAAAAATATTTTTAAAGATTAACAAAATTGACAAATTTTTGCTAGACTAAGCAAAAAAGAGATTAGTCAAGTAAATAGATATTTAATACATGAGAGATACTAAAGAGGACACATTACAACTGATACCAATGAAATACAAAGGATGAAAGACAACTATAAACAATCACAGACTAACAAATTGTATAATTTAGAATAAATTCCTAGAAACATACAACCTAACAGGACTGAATCATGAAGAAACAGAAAATCCAAACAGACCAATCATGAGTAAGGAGATTAAATCAGATATCAAAAATCTCCCAACAAGAAAACCCAAGGACCAGATGGTTTGATTGGTATAATTCTACCAAATACTTAAAAAAGAAGAATTAGTGCCAATGCTTCTCAAATCCTTTCAAAAAAACTGAAGAGGGAATATATCCAAACTCATTTTATGAGGACAGCATTATCATGATACCAAAATGAGACAAAGTCACTAAAAGAAAAGAAAATTATGTCCAATATCCCTTAATGAACACAGACGCAAATATCCTCAACAACATGCTAGCAAATCAAGTTACATTAAAAGGATCATATACCATGACCAAGTGAGATTTATCCCTGGGATGCAAAGATGGTTCATAATACAAGAATCAATTAATATGACATCCCACAGATCAATAGAGTGAAGGATAAAAATCATGTGATCATCTCAAAAGATGTAAAAAAGCGTTTGACAAAATCCAACACTATATAAAAATTCTCACCATAGGAATCTAAGGAAATTACCTCAACTTATAAAGGCCATATATGAAAAGCCACATCTAACATCATCCTCAACTATAAAAAGTTGAAAGCTTTTCCTCTAAAACCAGGAACAAGGCAAGGACTCTTACTCTTGCCACTTCTATTCAACATAGTCTTAAAATGGTCTAGCTAAGGCTAGACCAACTGGCAAGAAAAAGGAAAAAAAAAGGCATCCAAGTTGGAAAGGGAGAAGTAAAATTATGTTTGCAGATGATACGATCTTATATGTAGAAAACCCTAAAGAATCCTTACATATTCACATAAGAATTGTTAGAACTAACAAATGAATTCATAAAATTTCAGGACACAAAACCAACATATAAAAATCAGTGTGTCTCTATAGACTAACAAACTATCTGAAAAAGAAATTAAGAAAATAATCCCACTTGCGATAAGCATCAAAAATAATAAAATACTTAGGAATAAACTAAACAAGGGGGTGAAAGACTTGTACACTGAAAACAACAAAGCACTGATGAAAGAAATTAAAGCATATACAAACAAATGGAAAGACATCCCATATTCATGCACTGGTAGGCTTAGTATTGTTAAAATGTCCACAACTATCAAAAGTGATCTACAAATTTAATGCATTCCCTATCAACATCCCAATGACAGCTTTTACAGAAACAGAGAAAACAATCCTAAAATTCACATGGAACCACAAATCACCACAATAGCAAGAACAAAAAGAAAAAACTTAAGTACAAAGCTGAAGTTATTACACTTGGTGATTTCAAAATATATTGCAACAGGTCTACAAGAAAATAAATGAAATTGGATCCTTGTCTCATACCATACAAAATAATTAACTCAAAATGAATTAAATATATAAATATAAGACCTAAAACTGTCACAACTCCTAGAAGATAAACCAAGGAAGAAGTCTGACATCAGGCACGGCGATAATTTCTTGGATATGACATCAAAATTGCAGGCAACAAAAGCAAAAATAGACACACAGCAAGTACATCAAACTAAAAATCTACTGCACAATAAAGGAAAACATCAACAGGGTGAAAGGCAACCTACAGAATGGGAGAAAATATCCACAAACCATATATATGATAAGGCTGGTATCCAAAATATATGAGATCTTAGAACTCAGGAGAAAAAGAAGCCAGAAAAAGAAAGAAACAAAAACAACCCAATTTAAAAATGGTCCAAAGAGGGGTGCGGGGTGGCTCGGTTGGTTAAGTGTCCGACTCTCAATTTTGGCTCAGGTCATAATCTCAGAGCCCTGAGATCGAGCCCCATGTCCGGCTCTGCACTCAGGATGGAATCCACTTGAGATTCTCTCCCTCTGCTCTTCTCCCTGCTTGTGCACATGCTCTCTCTCAAAAAAGACCCGAATAGGTATTTTTCTAAAAGTAACATATGGCCAACAGGTATATGAACAATGCTCCACATCACTAGTCATCATGGAAACACATATCAAAACTATGATGAGCTATCACCTCACACCTGTAAGGACGGCCATTACCTAAAACAAACAACAGAAAATAAGTGTTGGTGAGATGTGGAGAAATTGGAACCCTTGTGCACTGCTGGTGGGTATACAATTGTAAATAAAAACAGCATGGAGGTTCCTCCAAAAATTAAAAATAGGGGCACCTGGGTGGCTCAGCGGGTTAAGCCTCTGCCTTCAGCTCAGGTCATGATCATCGGGCTCTCTGCTCCGTAGGGAGCCTGCTTCCCCCTCTCTCTCTGCCTGCCTCTCTGCCTACTTGTGATCTCTGTCAAATATATATATTAAATGTAATATATAATAAATACTTATTAAATAAATAAAATCTTTAAAAAAATTAAAAAATAGAATGACTGTATGATCCAGCAATTCCATTTTAGGTATTTATACCTAAATATTTATACCAAATAACCAAAATCAGGATCCCAAAGAGACATTTGTACTTCCATGTCCATTGCAGCATTATTCACACTTAGCCAAGACTTGGAAATAACTTAATGTCAGGAATGGATGAATTCTTAAAGAAAACTGACTATTGTCAGAAAAAAAATCCTGTCATGCTACAACATGGGTGAATTCTGAGGACATTATGTTAAGTAAAATCACCAGGGAATGCCAGTGTCCTGTTAGCGAAACTGTCTCTTTTTCCTGTCAGCTCAGATCTTTGGTTCAACTAATTGCTGGCTGATTGCTCTACTGTTTTAAACAGTGCATTGGGGCATAAGTTGTTTCACAGTCTGGTCCAGTTAAATCTAGGCTTTGGTAGTTTTTCGGCTAGTATCTGAGGTTTGTTCCGACTTCTTCCTTCTTAGCTCTTTCCCTGGTTCTGAGAACTAGCTGACTGATGGGATAGCTTTGCTCTTAATGAAGAGGATCTATCAGCCTGCTCTTAATTTGCTTATTCTCAAGATCTCCATTGTTTTTGAGAGCATTCTTAGACTTGATTTTCCAGAATTCCGTTTCAAGTAAAATTAGTTCCTCTGGGGAGAGCTTTGGTACCCTCTGTTCTTATGGATTACCTCTTCCTGAGCCAGAATCTTAGAGCCATTGCTCCACGGGCTGAGGGGGGGTAGCAGCATCTGGTCTTCTTGGCTTGCCTCTCTCACTGTGAAACTATTGCTTTTTAAGGAAGGTAGAGTGAGGACAACTGGGGCCTCAGTATTCTAAGTCTGCTACATCTGGAGTAGAGTCTCCATTCTATTAGTATGGGGTGGGTGGAGGATGGGAGCCTTTGACATCTCGGCTGCACTCACCAGGAATGTAACCTCCATAACTTAAAGTTGGAGGGGATAAAGACATGCTGGTAGCCTGCCCTCCTCATAAGATACAGTATCCTTTGGGGCGCCAGGATGGCTCAGTTGGTTAAGCACCTGACTCTTAATGGCTCCGGTCATGATCTCAGGAGCATGAGATGAAGGCCCTTCTTCCGGCTCTGCACTGGGCGTGGAGCCTGCTTAAGATTCTCTCTCCCTTTGCCCCTCCCCTACCTTGTGTGCCCGCTCAATTAAAAAAAATTAGAAAATGAAGATACGGTATCCTTTCACTGAGAGATGAAAGACAGAGTACCCATCCATCTTCTTAGCCTCACCTGTTAAGAGTGGAGCTATTCTAACACTGAGCTGTGGGGAGTAGGGAAGGGTAGGAGCTGGTCATGACTTAATTGTCAAATGGCTGTTCTTATCAAGTACTAGAAGATTTTCCTGGATAAATGTTTCTTCAGTTGGTGTATACCTATAGAACAATATTCAGTGACTTTAATTTTTAAAAAATAATTTCCACCAGTTATGCTTAATTTGTTGTAGAGATCACAGAGATTCTCACACTGCCATTCTGAAGTAGAGCCTCTCTTCATATGTATATTTTAAGTGCAGGAAGAATAAAATGGGTTTTGAAGTAATCAGGTGAACAGTTTCCTTAGATTTTGAAAATTTTATTCGAATATATGTTTTTAAAAAGGACAAAAAAGTAAGTAATAAAAAAAAAGTAAGTGATATACATTGCATGACTGGAATATGTTAGGCATCGTTTTGAGTGGTTAAAAAATATTAATACATTTAGTCGTCTATAAGGTGCATAGCTGTTTTATTTCCCTCACTTTATTGATGTGCACAGAGGCCCCCAAAGCTTCAGTAATTTGCCCAAGGTCATAGAGTTAAGAAGTAGAAAAGCAGGGATTAAAGAAAAGTAAATTCGCTTTGCAGTTGGTATTTTTTAATTTCACTTTTCATTTTCTATAAACAGATAATACATACTTAAAATTTAGTTCACAACATAAATATATTTTGTTTTAAGGATTTATTTATCTGAGAGAAAAAGAGAGAGAAAGAGAGCTTAAGTGGGAGGGGCAGAGGGAGAGGAAGAGAGAATCTCAAGCTGACTCTGCTGAGCACTGAGCCCATGCAGGGCTTGATCTCATGACTACAAGATCATGACCTGAGCTGAAACCAAGAGTAGGACGCTTAACTGACTTTGCCATCCAGGTGCCGCCATAATGTAAACAAATTATAAATCCTGGTTTTACTTAGTATTATATCATAGTCACATTTTTGCCTTACATATTCTTTGAAAATTGTTTCTAATGGCTCCATAATTTTGTCCTACCTTACCAAATTTCCTTCACTTTTTCAGTAGCATATGATAGTAGTACCTGTCTTATGTAGTCACCATCACTAAATACAATATTTTCTTTTAACATATAGTTGTTAATCTCTGTAAAGTTGATTCCCCTTATATTTACATTTTATTTTTTCATTTGTTTCACTTCTAGGTGTCTTACTTAGTTTGGGTTGTCACAACACAATAGTACAGACTGGATGGTTTAGAAAACATTTATTTTTCATAGTTCTGGAGTCTGGGACGTCCAAGATCAAGCTGCCAGCAGATCTGGTGTCCAATGAAGACCCACATCCCAGTTTGGAGACAGCCAACTGGTCTCTGCTTAGGAGGACACTAATCCTATTGTATGGGCTCTACCCTCATGACTTCATCCAAACCTAATTACCTTCCAAAGGTCCCACCTCCAAATACCATCACTTTGGATTTTGTAACTAATTTAACATAACGAATTTTAGAGAGAAAAAAAGATTCAATCAATCCATGTATTAAGTAAGTGAATTAGTTTCCCAGACCTGCTGTAACCACAAATTGCTTGGTGTAAAATAACAAAATTTGTTCTCTCATAATTCTGGGGCCAGAAATCCAAAAGTCAGTTTTGATTATGGGCCAAAATCAAAGAATCATTAGGGTCATGCATTCATCAATGGTTCTAATACAAAGTCCTTTCTTTGCTCCTTCAAGCTTTTCGTGGCTCCAGGCATTCCTTGGTTTGTGACCACATCACTCCCATCTCTGCCTCCATGGTACCATTTCCTCATCATCATCTCTCTCAAAAAAACCCAACCAAACAAAAAAACTCCCTCTGCCTTTCTCTTTTAAGGATAGGTATAAATGCATTAAGGCCTTCCCAGATAATCCAGTCTAAAGATTTAAAATCTTTATTTATTTTGCTATATAAGGTAATATTCACTCTTACTATATGTAAGGTGACAAATGAGATTCTTATGTTCATTATCTTCCTGTTACATCTTAGACAAATGCTATAAAGCTGCAAATTTTAAGTTTCAGCCCTGAGGTACTTCCAGAGACACAATTCAAAAAACATTATCAAATAAGGGATATCAAGAAAATTAAATTCCCTCTTATAAGAGAATTATCTAAAACATCAAAGTTAAAAATGTGTTATTAAATTAAGTAGTAAATTTTTACCTCATCCAAACATTCCTTTAAAAGAACAATAACTCATTGCCCCTCTGCAAAATGACAAATCTTTTCCTACATTCAGGAATGTTTTTATAATTTGAATTATCTTTTAAACTCAACTTAGTCACACACACACACACACACACACACACACACACACACACACACTTTCTTCTACATAAGCCTTTGTATGCATGAAGAATATTTATATTATTTAGTCTGCTCTAGGAGTTAAAAGTTCGGATTTTGCTGCACCAAAGCTATTACTAAGAGTTATGAGTACAAAGTAATGAGACTACATTTTTCTTTAATATATACTTTCATACTTTACATGTAGATAGGTGCTGTGCCCATTAAGGTAGGCAATTTGGGAAATATATACTTACTCATAATTTGCAACTTCTCAAACTACATATATAATTCTTCTTTTAGAAATTTCTTCTGTATCAGTTTATTATACACCAAAAAGTCTTATTTTTAATGGTCATACTTTCTTTTAAAAGTATCAGTTTAGCATTCTTAAACTCACTCATAATTATTAGTCACCAAACTTGAGATAGTTATGTTTTATTTTTAAAAAGCAAGCTTACCCCATGTGGCATTTTTTAATGTTATTAAGATTTTTTTAAAAGAATAAAGGTGGTACACTGTAATCTGTAACCAATTTTGTCAAGCAGATTTGTTGGTCAAACTGGAGACACTCACCAATGGACAGTTATGACCACCACAATCCAGCTCTCTAGTCCCCTTTGTACAGTCCATCCCCATGCCACCCAAGCCCAAAAGACCATCTATAAATGTTTAGATGATTCAAGGACTGTGCACTACTTCATCACTATGGCCAACCAAACCAGGAGAAAGACAACAGTCTCCCTTTCCGTGATGCAAGAGAGCTTCAGGTTCACGAGAATTGAGTTCAACTATTGAGAGAAGGCTTATTGGGAAAATTTGGAGGTGCCCACTGAAGCCACACATGAACTAGTTATTCTAAATAACTGACTACAAAGGGAGTAACATGAGTCATCAGGTCTGGGGCTAGATCAAAATTTCCAAATGCAGTGAAAGGTTCTTCTGATAGGTAGATCAATATCCTTGACTTAACCCAGTATCCAATCAACATCCCTTTTCCCTGAAAGTGGGATGGGATACAACCAAGGAAACACAGATTTACCACCAGATACTTTGTACTAGTTCTCCCATGGGACCTACATAATTTCTGGTCAGTAATTTCAAGTTTTAATAATTTTAAGTGTTTAGGGGCGCCTGGGTGGCTCAATGGATTAAGCCGCTGCCTTCGGCTCAGGTCTTGATCTCAGGGTCCTGGGATCGAGCCCCGCATCAGGCTCTCTGCTCCGCGGGGAGCCTGCTTCCTCCTCTCTCTCTGCCTGCCTCTCTGCCTACTTGTGACCTCTCTCTCTGTCAAATAAATAAATAAAATCTTTAAAAATAAATAAATAAATAATTTTAAGTGTTTAGTTTCCATACATCTAAGATATTAAAATCATGTTGTCCATTTGGCTACTAATGCTGGGATCCATACCTGGTTTTATAAACTTGTTCTTTTTTTTCTCTTTAAGTTTTGTTTTTAGTAATCTCTACACCTAATGTGGGGCTTGAACTCATGACCCCGAGATCTAGAATCTCATGCTCCTCCAACAGAGACAGCCAGAAGCCCCCTTTTCTTGTTTTTAGTCTAGTCTTTTTTAGTTCATGAATTTTGTCATTAAGAAATATTAAAACAGAATGTCATAAAATTTCAATCTAGTTATGTAACATCAAGAATTTTAAAATTAAAAAATGTATTTCCTAAGCAAATAATAAGCTTCTAGGGCTATTTTCAAATAGAATTTAAAGCAAGAATAAATTCCTGGTAGGTGGCTGCCAATAAGTTGTGTAACATTTAAGTGGATGTTTACGGTCTAAAGAATATAGGAAAGAAGCAGGATGAAATGAAGCAACACTTTTTAAAAAAATAATAAAAATTAGCTTTTATAGTGACACAGATTCTTAAGGATTCATCGAGAGAATAGCTATATACCAATTGCAAAGTATTAATACATTTCATTAGAAGTTAAATAAACTGATATGCCTAACAATTCACTCAGTAGACACTTCAGTAGAAATGAAATCAGACTATCTCACAGACTATCACAGTCCATGGGAAAGGAAAAATGTTTTTTGTCATGAATGATCTTGCAGAGTTGTAGTGGTTATTAACTATTGCTCCTCCACTCCAAACTCACCCTTTTGCTCTGAAAATGGATCTAGGTCCTTCACTAGGTTTTCTTTCACAAGTGCAGTATATGAAGGTTTGTCAAGAAAGGGTACTGGAGAGACACATCGGAGAGGCCAAGAGGAAGCGGTTTTGTTCCCTCTTGGTTCCCCCATTGCCCAGCTCCTGCCAAGTGTAGAGAGGTCAGCTGACCCTGCAGCTGCCCCAGCAGTGGCTTGGGTGACTGTGTAGTAGGAGTACCTCCGGTAAGACGCATATGCAGCAAGTTCCCAGGGGGTGGATTTGGGGTAAGTTCCAACAACAAGGCACCACACTGACTTTTCTGCAGTGACCCACAGCCAGATCCTCTGCAACAAACTCTGAAACGCAGTCTCAAGGGGGCACTTCTTGAGGTACTCTATCTCAGTCATCATATTACACCTGCCATTCCTGTATCCTACAGAGGTTTCTTTACCTCTTATCAATCTCACCTGCTATTCCCTGTCATACTTACAGTCCTTTATATTAAACTTTCCCTGTTCCAGTGATCATGTGGTTCCTCTCTCCTGATTGGACCTGGATTTGTGCAGCAAAAGAAAGCACTGTTTTCCAATTTTTTCTTTGCATACCTCAGAATAAATATGCTTATTAACAATTAACAATACTGATATAATAATATCAGTATATAATAACAAAAAAATCAGAAAAAAGCTTTTCTGTTAAAAATATTTTACTTACCTAATCCTACAGGAATTTTCATTCCCTATGAAAAACCAGAGAACAATAAGAAAGAATGTTTCCTCATTTACTATTATTCATCTACAGGGGGAAAATTCCAATTGAAAGTACTAAAAATGTGAAGCCAAAGCTTTCATGAAGAAAGGAAACTTGTCTGGTTTGTGCATAGCAGAGAAATAAAGATCAAGTCAATTTTACATATCACTAGAAATGAAAAGAAAAAGGAAAGGTCTCAACTAATGAATGAACTTCATTTCATTATCTATCCTGTCTTGTTAATGTAAGTAAAAAAAGACAAATGAACATTCATGTAATAGGACAAAACAAATCAGATAGCATGAAAAAAAGGGGAAGAAGAAAATATTTTCACAAATTTTAAATGAACTGACATAGACAACTGCCAGGAAATAACTTTATAAGCAACTTAAATTCTAAAAAAAAAAAAAAAAAATATTTCTATATTTTCTTTATAACTTCCTAAAAACAACTTTCTCATTCAACATAAGAACTGTACAGAACTTAAAAGTTATAAAGCTCTTTTTCATATATCCTTATATAGAGATAATAACAACATCAATAAAAAGATCCCTCCTATAATGAACTATCAGAAAGAGAATTAAGAAAACAATCTCATCTTCAATTGAGTCAAGAAGAATACCTAGGAATAAATTTAACTAAGCAGGTGAAATATCTGTGTATTGAAAACTATAAAGCACTGATGAAAGAAATTGAAGACACAAATTAGAAGAATATTGTTAAAATGTCCATACCAACCAAAGTGATCTACTGATTCAATGCAATCCCTATCAAAATACCAATGGCATTTTTCACAGAAATAGAACAATCCTAAAATTTGTATGAAACCAAAAAAGACCCGGAAGAGCCAAAGCAATGTTGAGAAAGAACAAAGCTGGACATATCATGCTCCCTGATTTCAAACTATATTACAGAGCTATGGTAATCAGAACAGTATAGGACTGGCATAAAAACAGATGAACAGATCAATGGTACAAAGTGGAGAGCCCAGAAATAAGCCCATGCATATATGGTCAATTAATTTATGATAAAGGAGCCAAGGCTGTACAATGGGGAAAAGACAGTCTCTTCAATAAATGCTGTTGGGAAAACTGGACAGCCACATGCAAAAGAATATCTTAAATTATACATAAAAAATAACTCAAAATGGATTAAAAACTTGAATGGATGACCTGAAACATAAAACTCCTACAAGAAAACATAGGCTGTAAGCTCTCTGACATTGGTCTTAGAGAGGATTTTTTTGGATCTGTCTCTGAAAACAAAGACAAAAACAGCAAAAATAAACAAGTGGACTAGCTCAAACTAAAAAGTTTCTGCAAAGCAAACTGTCAATAAAATGAAAAGGCAACCTAATGAATAGGAAATAATATCTGTAAATCATTTATCTGTTAAGCAGTTAATATCTAAAATAGATAAAGAACTCCTATGATTCAATGGCAAAACCACAAACAATCTGATTAAAAAATGGGCAGAGAATCTGAGAAGATATTTTTCCAAAGAAGACATACAGATGGGCAGCAGGTACACGAAAAAAGACACTCAACAACAGGGAAATACAAATCAAAACCACAATGAGATATCTATCACCTCATACGTGTTAGAATGGCTATTGTCCAAAGACAAGAAATAACAAGTATTAGCAAGGATGTAGGGAAAAGGGAACCCCTGTGCACTGCAGGTAGGAATGTAAATTCATGTAAATTCGGTGTTAAGTGTTCCTCAAAAAATTAAAATGGCATTACGATATGATTCAGTCATACCGTTTCTGGGTATTTAAGGAAAACAAAAACACTGACTAAAAAAGATAAACGCACCTCCATGTTCACTGCAGTATTATTTATAAATAGCCAAGACATGGAAACGACCTAACTTCTCTCCCTCAACAGACAAATGAATTAAAAAAATGTGACACACACACACACATATAATGTGATACATATATATATATAACAGAATACTGTTCAGTCATGAGAAAGAATAATGTGACAACATGGATGGACCTTGAGGGCATTAAATTAAGAGAAATAAACTAGAGAAAGATAAATACCATATGATTTCACTCATACGTGGAATTTAAAACAACAGCAACAAGAAAAAAACCAAGCTCACAGATACACAGAAAAGATGGGTAGCTGCCAGAGGCAGGAGGTAGGGGGTGGGTGGGTGAAAATGGCTAAAGGAGTCAAAAGGTACAAACTTTCAGTTATAAATTAAGTTATGGGGATGTAATATATAGCATAGTGTCCACGGTTACTAATATTGGATTACATATTTGAAAGTGGCCAAGACAGGGACACCTGGGTAGCTCAGTGGGTTTAAGCCTCTGCCTTAGGCTCAGGTCATGGTCTAAGTAAGGGTCCTGGGATAGAGCCCCACATCCGGCTCTCTGCTCTGCAGGGAGCCTGGCTCCCCTACTCTCTCTCTGCCTGCCTCTCTGCCTCCTTGTGATCTCTGTCTGTCAAATAAATAAATAAAATCTTAAAAAAAAAAAAAAAAAAGTGGCCAAAACAGCAGATCTTAAAAGTTCCTCATTGCAAGAAAAAAAAAATGTTTAACTATGTTATGGGAACAGATATTAACCAGACTTATTGTAGTAATACTTTCATAATACATGCAAATACAGAAACATATAAATATTAATACATAAATGTAATAAAATATTAATACATTAAAAAAACCATCCTTCTTCCCAGATCTAGAACACTGAGTTTTCTAGAACAAACAGCAATAATATAACAGATTAAGGTAACATTACAACAAAAATCCAGGCCATGGGAGCTACGGTCTAAGATTGTCGCGAGATCTTAAAATCTTAGGTTTGGGAGAAGCTAATTCTTAATCTAAAGAAGCAGTATAAATGAAACAACAAAAAGGCACAAGTTAGACTTTAGAAACTGGGAGAGTCATTAGATAATCCAAAAACAAAAACTCCAATCAACCAAACAAACAAACAAAAAAACCCCTTAAGCAACCCTAAATAACTTCCAGATTTTAAGTTTAAAACAAATGAAAAAGTGAATTTCCCAAATGTTTCAAGGAAAAATAGGCCCTTCCTGCCTTTAGTTAAACAAACTCTTTAGTTGAAGGTTCTGACTCTCCAATTTTGGAGAATATGACTGCTTGACAGGCAAAATACAGGATGAAAATAAAGATAATAGTAATTTGGCAACAAATTATAAACTTCAACTGGCCACCAGCACTTCAAAGTAACCATTAGTCAGAGTTAGTGGGGTCTGTGGTCACAGTGTTATAGAGAAGTTCTGTCTTCTGTTTATATAGTATGAATAGCTAGGACCTTATCAATAAAGAAAAACCAGAAATGGTATTATTGAGAACAAGTAGAGTTACTAAAGAAAAACTGTTGAGTTATTTCCCTTAATTTCATTTATTTTTTTTTTAAAAAGCACATTCAAGTCAGCATTTCTTTTTTTTTTCAAGTCAGCATTTCTTACAACAAAAAATACATTGTCTTATTTTCTTCAGTATCACATACTTTTCTTCTAACAACATCGCTATGAAAAATAAGGAAAATTTTCATTTCTTTAGAAATGGAGATAAGTTAACAAAGTATATAATGTTACTTAACTTTAAAGATACACACAAAAGATAAAGGATTTTCCACGGCCTCACATATTAATTTAGACTAAATTATACCTCGGTCTCTTTGCTGGTGAGGTAGCCTACCTATGGAAATATATTTTGGTATCAGTTATTTTCTATTTTTCAGTTTTGTGTCAGATTTCAGAGGATATTAATGAAGAGTGCATTTTCTAGAAATCTGAACACTAAAGCAGCAGACAGGAATGATAATTTATTATAGAATTACTGGTCTTTGGTTTAAACATGTCATCCCTACATCCTATGCTAAGATGCTCTTCGATAATACTGCAGTGAGGAGTCCCTTATACCAAGGGGTCAAGAGACACAGTGGAATGTCTGTCTGACTGTATGTGACATTTAAAAAAAAATACTATATTCAGTTCAAGTAGTAGTAAGGTCTGAAGGGAAAAAAGACCATAAGTAAATAAGTAAATAAGTAAGCAAGTTAAGTAAATAAAGCTGTAAACCTAACAAGTTTTTATTTCCACAACTACAGCTATAACACAGTTTTAAATTCAATTGTTAGAGGATTAGTATTTTGATCTATTATTAAAATCTAATGAATTTTAAATTCATTTTCTGCCAATTGTATTAAAAAATCTAATTTCATTGTAACAAACTCTGAGCACTGTCAAAATTTGTTTTTTATTTCAAATATCCATTCAAGAAAATTTTCAAAAAACAAACATTATAAATCAGTAAAATCAACTTGCCTTAAAATTTTCTGTCATGGAGAGGACTTTTATATGCTATTTAAAATGGAATTTATCCTGAATTCAATTCAACTGTCCACACCAATGAAGACTTCCATAGAAAAATATTGCATGTTTGTTCTTCCTATAAAACAAAACGATAATTTACCTTATTTATTATTCCCAAAAGCAAATTGGCCCAATTTCAACAAACCACTGAAATTTCAGAGGAAGTCAATAAAGGCACATTTGGAGTATATTTTACCTTGCCTGTTAAAAGTCTGATTGTTTGACTACAGATGCCAAGAATGTAATGTAAAAAAGGACTTTCGGCTTGGCCGGAACACATACCATGAGCAATTAATTATGTCTGCTATGGGCACAGGTATGCACCCATGACATATTTCATCATCCTTCATGTGGAAGTTGCTGGTTAAGAACACGTTTTAGTGGTCAGCCCTGAATTTACATCCTGACCCCACCACTTCTTGGCTCTACAACTTTAGACAAATTACTAGTTTCCTTGGCTCTAAAGTGGGAATGATCATCCTTAAATTTGTCAAAGCTATATAACAATGAAGATGAAGACTTAAATACAATCTGGCATGCAGTAATTGCTTAATAAAAAATAGCTATTACTATTACTACAGGAGTTCGGGTCTTTCAGAACTCATTAGTGACTCATCACTGAACAGGATCTTGAAATAGGCAGTGCTCTGCCAAAGGCCTGCTTCTGCAGTGAGGGAGCTTTCCCTTAGAGAGTCACTGGACATATGGCACTGGCTCCTGTGGCTGCATCTGTGGCACTGGCAGCTCAGGCCGGGCACACGAACACAACGCTGTGAGGCTACAGAGGTCCACACTCTCATAGTCTCCAAACCAATGCTACAGGTCTGAGGTTTGTCCCTGCAATATAGACATATGTCATTTACTCCGAATGAGGTTTAGAAAAATAATGGTTACAAAAATAGAACCATTTTATTCTTCCTGGGACCACTCACCTACCTACCAAGTGCAGGATAAGAACTGGTAATTAGTCTTCTAAGAATTTCAGAGTCTTAATCTAGGTCTACTCAACACTAGCCACACTGAAAGAAAAAAGACTTCTATCAACATGAAATCTACTTTAATGATAAAGTATACATATAATGAAAAAAATTCTTTGAAAATTTAGAAAATGCTTATGTTATATAACCAGGAAAAATGAACAATATATCTAAAGAGAAAGTAGGGCCTTTTATTATAAAAAGTAAACTTTTCAATAGTTAAATATGGTATCAAATCTTATGCTATTTGGAATTCTAATTCTGTGATTATGATTTCTAATGAATAGTCTTGGCTACTATTTGAGGTCCTATTATATGATTTTACTAAGCCTGAATGATTCTGATGAAAAAGCAATAAAATGAGAAGGACACGGCATTTAAGTAGTCAGCAGACCTGGGTTCACTGTGTATTTCAACTGTGTAACCCTGAACTCCCTTAAACTCATGCAGGCTCATTTTTTTCAGCTGTAGCATACTGATAAGAATATTTTTCTCATTAGCCTGCTCCGAGCATCACCCTAAATTCACCTATTTAAAATGAATAGGTGTTCATCATTACGAACACCAAAGTGCTGTCCCATCAGGTGGTTATCAGTAGAGAAGCCACATTTTCCCATGTGTTTATACAACTGGATTACTGGAAGCAGGAGAGAAGCCGGGAGGGAAGTCCTGTGGGCACTCCATGAAGAGAACTCTGTCACCTTTATGACTATGCACCTATTAGCAACAAAGAACCCTGTGGATAACATGTTGCTGCCTACATGGAAATCTCATCATTGTTTTATTTTGGAAGATACACTTTCCTTTATTTTGATTCTGTTAATTTAGGTGGAGGGACAGAGCACGAAGATGGAACAAACCCACCACTCCAAACACTCATGTGGAAGGAAACATCATGGACAAAGAATACCCCCCCAAACCAAATCTGGATACTAATCAGAGTCCCCACAAATTTATAAAAGCTCAACTCACTTACATGATTAGCAAAAATGTAAATAATATATAAACACAGTGTCAAGAGTGATATAATGATATGAGGCCAAATGGGAAGATGACTTCTATTCCTCCATCTTCAGAAACACAGGAAGTTGTTTACATCCACTGAAAAAAGGCTTATCTAAAATTCACACAACCAACACTCAAGTATTCATTGCTAGTTACAGTGCTATTTGGGGGGGGGGAGGAAGCAGAGATTTGGTTTTCTCACTTTTTAAATATTAAATGCCTGACAGCTTTTGTTAAAGTCATTTGTAATATTTATTAAGTACCTCTCATATGCCAGGAACTGTTCTAAGTGCTTTGAGTATATCAATTTATTTGGTCCTCATAATAATCTTAAAAGGCAGGCACTATTATTTACCCTACTTTTTATAAGAAGAAACCATGGCGCAGCCAAGTTACAAAACTTGCCCAAGATCACACAGCTTCTTAGGAGTAAGGCCAGGATCTGAATCCAGGCCATCTGCAACCAGACCTCAAATCATGAACTAATAAACTCTACCATCTAATAAAAGAAGTAATTAAGCAAAATGTACACTATACTCAATGGTTTCAAAAAAGCATTTACTACGAAAGGTCTACTATTTGCCACACATATGATAACAAAAGATTTAAAGACACTAGAGTTAAACTGAAGTTCATGGGTACGTCTCCATTTCTCAGTTAAATATGTCCTCACTTTTACTTGACTCAGCTATTTGTGGTACTACAGGTAAGGAGGAAGCAAGGACCTAGAAGAGTAACTACTACTAACAAAAATCATACTGTTTCATAAAAAGAAGAAAGCTCCTCTGGGAAATACTTGACTAATTTTTTGGAAAATAAGTGCTGGGGAAATTCTCAAAGCACCGAATAAAGTCAAACATCTACTATTTTCAGTAAGGACTTCCTTCCATGAGCATATGACTGTCGACTCTGAGATGTGGAAATAACACAAACTAAAGCAACATCAGCTCTCATCCCAAAAGAAATTGTCATCTGATAGTACTACTCCCAGATTGATTCATACGTGGCTGTAATATATAAAGGTTTAACTTTTGCAGTGAAATACCTCCAGATCTAAAAAAAAATAGGATCATTAGTCAGTTATTTTTATTTCATTCATGATTAGTCATGCACTTCTTTGACATTCCATGAGCCACTTTAAAATGAAGAAAACTTTGTTACTTGTAAGTTCAGTAGGCTTTTCCTCAGTCTTATAATCAGCAACTTCCCAATTATGAGAATCACTGACCATATCTCTAACCACGTCCACCCTTTCTCTTCCAAGTGTGTCTGCTGCCTGCCCCTCTAGACACTTCCTCTTGATGGAAGCTCCGCACAGCCATCGATGTCTCTCTCTGCCCACTATTCTTTCAGCTGACTCTCATTTTATATACAAGCACATCTGTACCACCTCTACATATCTGGTACTAAATGTTCCTCATATGAGAATCTGTCAACTCAGATAGTATGATCAAGATGGTGTGTGATTCTCTATTATACTTTTATCACTATGGCTCCCCGGAGGCTATAAGCACAAGACCACATGACAATATTCTCCAGGACACAAAGGCTTGAGAATCCTCTAGTTTCTACAGATATTGCTGTAAGGCTTCCTTCAGTTTCTGAGGTACAAAGGTGGATAATTCTTCAGATGACCTCACAAAATCTTCTCAAATCTGCACTGGGCAGAACAAGAAACTCAATTCTTAGGACCAAAAAGGTAAGTGATAAGCTCCTATCACCCTTGGATTCCACAGATGGAAAGACAAAATGGTACCAAGGCCCTTAAAACTCTTAAAAATGACAAATGTACTAAGCTAGAGAGGGACAGTTTCTATTTTAGTCTTTGTAAACAGAACTGATTGATCCTAACCAGTCTCCCTTCTATCCCCCAGTTCCCTCTCTCCAGTCTCTTAGGTATCCAAAATTTCACGTTCCTAGCCAAAAGGCCCCAACCAATCATTCCCTACTCCGCCTCATCACTAACAATAGAATTTTACAGCCCAGAAGCATTTCTTTTCTTCTTTACCAAGTCTTCCTCATGTTTGTTCGTCACCAAAGTCGACCAGATATGGAAGAAGGGAGAGGAATATCGGACTGACTAAAGCACATTAATCACCAATTGTTAATATGAGAAGAGATAATTAGGGAGAGAGTTTTCTATTGTTCCTTAAACCACAGTGCCCATTCTCAGGATCAGGGAATTGGGGTGTGTGTAGCAAGCAAGGTGCCTAGGGTACAAAAGGATGCAAGGAGGCATCATTCTCAAGGGTCAACATTGTATTTGCATGACTCTAACAGTGAGTGCCTCCTTATATTTTGTGCCCTTGTAGGTGCTTCACTTTCCTTATTCTAAAGGCCCTGTGACAGTCCGCCTACAAGTCAAAATGGTTAAGATGGTTCCAAGTGGACAAGAAGGACAAACTTTAGCTGTTCTCAGATAGTTGCCTATGAAGAAGGAATTGGTTCTGCCTTCACTTCTAATTTCCCACTAATTTCTAACTTAGTATTTGGCTAGAACCTAAACCCTTGGCTGATGCCTGATCAATTTTCCTAGACAAAAGAGGAAGAAACACTGGCAAGTGAGAAAGCCTTCTGCTCCCAAGGTCTCAAAATCTATTACGTATCAGTTAGCCATTCCAGGGCTGTGGCATACCAGATGCTTGGAAAACCAGTGATGCAGTCACAGGCACACCATGGCTAACCAGGATGCCAGTCTCCTTATCAGCTCCAGAATCATCACGATCTCCTTTCATTTTTATAGTGGATCAGATAATAAATAAGTAGCTATACTTCTCATCATAAAACAAAAACAACTTTCTTCTGATCCCACTCCCCCACCAGCTATCCTCCATATCTTATTCCCTTTTCATATTCTCACCTTCCATTCTCCACTGAATTCATTCCTGTTACGCTCGCACCCCCATTGCTCCACCCAAATCAAGCTTATCCATCATGTTTAGCTCACTGTTAAATCTAAGAGTCAATTGGTCCTTTACTCTCTTCCATTTATATTCACTCCTTTGGTGATTTCATTCAACTTGATCATTTCTTGAAATGCCATTTGACAATTCCCATGTATTTTGAGCTCAGACCCCTCCCTGAACTTCAGTCTCACATTCAGATGCCCAGTCAACACTGCCACTCTATGTCCAGTAGACATCTCAAACACAACGTGTCTGAAAAGAACTCTTACTCTTACCCCCTACCCCTTATCTGTGGCACCCACACTCTTTCATCTCAGTTCAAAGCAACTAGAATGCATCCTTTTAGTTGCTTAGGCCCAAATGCCTACAGTTACCCTTGACTTCTTTCTCTCATAACCCATATCTAATCTGTCAGGAAATCCTGTTAGCTCTGTCTCTATCTACCCTACTGTAACTGCCAACCCGAATAACTGCACCAGCCCCTAAGCAGTCTCCCTGCTTCTGCCCGGTGCTTCCTCTATCCCCAAACAGGCTATTCTTGACAAGGAAGCCAGAAAGAAATAAAAGAAAAATATTTTATAACAGAGAGACAGGAACTTAAATATGTAAATGACAGGACATAATGAAGCAGCTAGACCCTTATGCCATTCTAGGCACACCTTGTCATATCGTGCTGTATTGCATTTTGCAGATCCTGTGTTTTTTTTTTACAAACTCAAAGTTTGTGGCAACCCTGCAACAAACAAGTCTCTTCATACCATTTTTTTTTTTTTTAAACAGCATCTGCTCACTTTGTGTCTCATATTTTGGTAATTCTCACAACATTTTAAACTTTTTCATTATTATTTGTTATAGTGATTTGTGATCAGTGATTATCTCTGAGGTATGCCTAAAGCATAAATGCAACAGTTGCAAGTATAGGTATGTAAATGCAGATCTGTTGACAGGAAACTCAAATACTACAAGAGGGACTGCTGTTTGTGACATGGTTATTAAGTTGGGGAACAATTCTTTTCAAATTCTTAATTAAATATGATTTTCTCTTAATTTCCATAACAGTTGCATTCCTGGAAAATTCATTAGATATTAAGACAATGCAAAAATGTTTTGTGTATATATGTAAAAAGTTATGCTTAGCTGTGGCTTTCCAATAGGAAAACAGAGTGGGCCATTTTAATAGCACTGTGTGGAACTGTCCTGCGTACCACAGGATGCCTGGCATCTCTGTGACCCATTCACTAAAGGCCAGTAGCATTCTTCCAATCACTGTGATAACCAACAATGCCCTCACAAACTTCCTAAACACCCCTGAGGGTGGAACTACCCCTGCTTAGAAATACTATTCTAGAAACAGTCTCTGATCCAACAGACTCTCTTGACTCTGTAGTTTAATCAAAACATGCATGAACAACATATTGAAAAGCACAAAGCCCCATCCATCTTGAATATGGAAATTATATTTATTCAGGAATATTCTGGTATATCCACTGGTCCTCAGCGCAGATAATCCCCTTGTCCTAACATGCTGGTGAGCTTGGCTTTTTTGTGAGATGGGGATGGGATTATGGTAACCAGCAACTATGCATTATACATAATTTGAAACTGAGGGCTTCCATTTTGCAGTAGAAAAACAGATGGGCGAAGTATAAGTATACAGGAAAGAACATGGACTGATTAAGAATAAAAAAGATGTGGGTTTTAAGAGATGTATCCTCCTATTTGATAGATTTTTATCTACTGGCTAGGCACTGGGACCACAAATAGGTGTAGAAGAGTTTCCGTCCTAGAGAAGATGTCCAAAGGGAACAAATCAGTCTCCAACTGGGTCTTGGTTTCTTCTAGCTCAAATGTGAATGTTCAAAGTGCTTTCCAAGTAAAAAATAAAGATTTTATGTATATATTATAGTGTAGCACAGGGAAAATATAAAATGAAGTGGGCAAGATAATACTAGAACTAAGGTAGTCACCCATATGACATTTTATTTTTCACATGATATAAATATTACTACATAAAATTACTATTTTGGTTTTTTGTTTTGTTTTTTGACAGAGAGAGACACAGCAAGAGAGGGAACACAAGCAGGGGGAGTGGGAGAGGTGCACTGAGCAGGGAGTCTGATGGGGTACGCGATCCCAGGACCATGAGATCATGACCTGAGCTAAAGGCAGACACTTAACGACTGAGCCACCCAGGCGCCCTGGAAATCACTATTTTGTGAACAGTAAAAATCATTATTTATATTTCTACTTCTTGATTTAATACAAAGATGGAGTGTATACATTCAAACAATTCTTGGGAGCAAAATGGAATAGCAATGGCAGTTAATATCAGCATGATTTTTCTGAAAGTGTTATTTGTTGTACAAAAAAAAAAGCAATTTTTTTTTTTTAAAGATTTCATTCATTCATTTGACAGAGAGAGATCACAAGTAGATAGAGAGGCAGGCAGAGAGAGAGAGAGAGGGAAGCAGGCTCCCCGCTGAGCAGAGAGCCCGATGCGGGACTCTATCCCAGGACCCGGAGATCATGACCTGAGCCGAAGGCAGCGGCTCAACCCACTGAGCCACCCAGGCGCCCCAAAAAAAGCAATTTTTAATCATTTCACCCCTCACACAATTCACATTTTGACAAGGCAAAATTTGCAAAGAATTTGCACAGTAAAATTGTCTGGTGGCTATAGAGCAGCTCACAGGAGAAAATGTTAACAAAATGAATGGAATGTTAAACTGGTTGGAAACAGTATAGCTTTTACTGTTATTTATATCTAATTTTTTAAGTGGGAACATTTTATAGCAGCAATATCCTTTTGAAGAATGAGGGTATGTTAAATATTTAATTTCTTGAGATTATGGAGAAACTATCAAGAATAAAGAACGTAAGTAATCTTTCTCCTTACAGAGATTTCTGAAGTTTAGGTTGCTCCAAATCCTTAACATGTCTATTTCTTCTCCAAATAGAACTTCATCTACTTATAATTTTGATCCTTTCAATACAAAGCCCAGAGCCCCAGAAAATGTTGTTTGAACCAATTAGAGTAAGAATCTCATTTTTTAAATTAGTCCTCTCCTTCCCATCCACATTCATAGTCACACTTAGCTGTACTTGTTAAGCCCCAAAACATCATGCTTCTTATGTGCCTTTCTAGGCTTTGCATATGCTATTTCATAGGCCGTTTTCAAAAGCTTTCTCCCCGGGCGCCTGGGTGGCTCAGTGGGTTAAGCTGCTGCCTTTGGCTCAGGTCATGATCTCAGGGTCCTGGGATCGAGTCCCGCATCGGGCTCTCTGCTCAGCGGAGAGCCTGCTTCCCTTCCTCTCTCTCTGCCTGCCTCTCTTGTGATTTCTCTCTATCAAATAAATAAATAAAATAAAATCTGAAAAACAACCAGAGGGTTATGAAGGGGCGGCGGGAGGGGGTGGGGTAGGGTGGGAGGTTGAGGAACCAGGTGGTGGGTAATAGGGAGGGCACGTACTACATGGAGCACTGGGTGTGATGCCAAAACAATGAACACTGTTATGCTGTAAATAAGCAAATAAAAATAAATAAATTAATTAAAAAAAAAAAAAAAAAGCTTTCTCCCCACCGCCAAAGACCTACTCACCTTTAAACACTTAACCTAAATGTTATCCACAAACAGACTTCCTTAACCTTTGCACAAACTTCTTGTTACATTCTCATCACACCTTCTTCATTCCACAATTGCATCATTTATGACATGCCTAAAATCATCTACTACCTATCTGTAAGCCTGAAGACTGGGCAATCCAGGACTGAATACAGATTTGCTAATGAAGAGAACAACTATGGAAGATAATAGGGAAAATGCTGTGGTCATTTTGCAAAAGACCCAAACCTTGAGATCTATTACTTCCTCCAGTTTTGTGTTATTAAAATTTATTTATAAATTGTAAGAAAATCAAATTTGGTATACATATTCCAATTATTCTATTAATTTTCAAGGTTTCAGCTGTATTTTTTCCCAAGAAACAAATACATCTCCACAGCTGATGTGCAAACAAGTGCCTTTAATTCATACAAAGTCTATTAAATGCATAAACATTCATATTTGAAATATTTAAGGAAAAATCCTATTTACACTATGAATCATCCAAAATATAGAAAAAACCCAAAAGGAAAAAAAAACATACCACAGAGAATTTACAGGGAAAGCAGGTGTGGTTCCTGAACACTACAATTCAAGCCTTGCAATGTTAAGAAGTGCTTAACTGTTTGATTTTTTCCTTCCCTACCCCCCAAATTTCCCTATCTCTCAAATTTCTCATATCAGAGAGATCATACGATAATTGTCTTTCTCTGATTGACTTATTTCGCTCAGCATAATACCCTCTAGTCCCACCCATGTCATTGCAAATGGCAAGATTTCATTTCTTTTGATGGCTGCATAGTATTCCATTATATACATATACCACATCTTCTTTATCCATCCATCTCTTGATGGACATCTAGGTTGTTTCCATAGTCAGGAGGGAGACAGACCTAAGAGACTCTTAATCTCATAAAACAAACTGAGGGTTGCTGGGGCGGGGCGGGTAGGGAGAGGGTGGTTGGGTTATGGACACTGGGGAGGATATATGCTATGGTGAGTGCTGTAAAATGTGTAAGCCTGACGATTCACAGACCTGTACTCCTGGGGCTAATAATACAGTATATGTTAATAAAAATAACTAATTTTTAAAATGTGCTTAACTGAAGAAATAGAGACCCAGCTCTCCAGTGTAAACTGAGGAACCACAGGTGCAGCTGGTTGTGACTATCACCTCCCATGGCCAGTCAAATGAACTATAAAGATACATTAAGGAGGTGTGAGAAGTAAGTATGTAAAAGAGCTATAATCAAAACTTACCTATCAGTACAGCTAAGGTAATTTGCAGAGATGGAGAGGGGAATTAACAGGTGTCTAATTTCAACATATATACTCTGTTTTATAAGATCACAATTTCATTTATCTTTACAGCCACCCTGTGAGCTATTGTTAACCTCAATTTAACAAGTAAGGAACTAAAGCTCAGAAAGATGAATGTGACCTCACTTGTCCTATATCCTCACTGTCTTACTCAACAACAATGCCCTGTGTTCTCTGAGCACAAGCTACAAATCAGACACTACGGGTATACCCCGAGTGACCTCTCATTCTTGTGTGCCTAGAACAGCAATGGTTTACATTGTCATCCCAGCATAATTATCCATAGTGCCATGTTTCACTTTCCAAAGTGCCTGGTTTGAACAATTACATAGTTTCTGTAAGTACATAAGAATGAAAGTCTGCTTTTATAAAAATGTATCTAGCCTAGGTCTGAAACAAGATTGAAGCATTTGGGGAAAACATCATTCCATTAATAAAAATGGTGATAATTATCATACACTAAATTTTGTACTTGCTAAGATCTTCACATGTACAATTGACTCCCACAGGTTTGAACTGTGTGGATCCACCTTTTATGCGTATTTTTTCAATTATATAGTACAGTACTGTAAATGTATTTTCTCTTCCTCATGACTGTAACATTTTCTTTTTTCTAGCTTATTTACAGTATGAATATAGTATATAATACACATAATATCCAAAATATTTGTTAATTTTTTATGTTACTGATAAGGCTTCCAGTCAACAGTAGGCTTTTAGTAAAGTTTTTGGGGAGTCAGAATTTATAAGTGGATTTTCAGCTGCATGGAGGTGGGCATCCCGAACCACAGTACAGTAAGAGTTAACTGTATAATTTAATCTTACCTAACATCTGAGTAAGAAAACTGGAGTTTAGAGACTAAGCAGTCAAGGTCACACAATAAATAACAGGACAGGCTGACCTGTACCCAGACTGATGAGTTGAGATGACACATGGCAGTTTTTGACAGCTTCTTGAGACATCCTGGAAGTAAGGGATAAGGATGAAGCCAAAATCCAGGAAGATTTTTCAAGGTTGCCCTTCTTGCAGTGTGAGTCTCTTTCCTCTAAGTCCCAGACCTTGGGTAGCTTCTCCTAAGTGGTGTTAGTGTATGTGTATGTGTGTGTTGTGTTGTGCTCTCACAGAAACTATTAAAAGAGAAAGGCTTAACCCTGGGCAAAATGAAGACTATCCATAGAGGCAAGTCAAAGACTGATGTGGGGAAGCTTGCTGGAGACACAAAGACTCTAGACTTAGAAAGATCATGGGGAGACTTTCATAAGCTTTGACAGTAGAGGTTTAAGACAAGTTTCCTTAAATTCCTAAGGAGCCAAGTATACTCTGGTTGAAATGTAGAGAAAGGAAGAGTGAAAGAGGGAAAGAGAGAGAGCACAAGTTCAAGAGTTTATCACCTGGCAATAACTATGTTTTCCATCTGGTGTGTGAACCTTCTTAACTTGGAGAGACTCTACATTCCTTAAGCGCAGAAAATATGGACGTCATTCTATTTTTACTTCTATAACTTCCATGAGGTCCACTCTAAATAAAACAAATTGCCTTTTTATAATTAGAAGAAATGTTATGGCATCATTACTACCTTACTATTATCTAAGTAGTATATAAGAACAAAAATTGATTTTGTATTTTGGCCCTGTTTAATATTTATGTTCTCCCTACCACATTCAGGTAGATATAGGCACCATTTCAATTTAAAAGGACAGAAACTAGGTCACAGAAAATGATAGTCATTGGTGCAATCAGGAGTAGACTCAATGATAGTCTCATGTGTATTAAGTAATTACATACTATCCTTATTTTTATATATAAACTCAGCCAAATGGAAGAATGAAAACCAACAATAAATATTCATTGAACCTCCACCAATTCGACACTCTGTCTGATAGTCATATCCACTGTTAAGATTATTCTGGTCATTAAAGGAGTCAACCTTAAAGAGTCATGTGTAACACACACACATACACTACACACAAACTATTAATGTAAGTTTAAAAAGGCATAAACACATGTCATAACTACACATTTTCTGCAAAGATACCAAAGAAGCTATTAACAGTGGTTACCCTTAAGTAGAGCAAATATAAAGAAGAAGGTAATCTTATTTTTTGATTTATATCTTTGTATACATTTAAAATTTAACTGTATTACTTTTTCTAAAATGAGCAATTATTTTAAAAATACAAGGACTAATGCTTTGCTCAAAACCTCTTTTCGAGAATTTCAGAAAAATCGAAGGTATCAAAAATTGCTTGTCAGAAAAGCAATTTTTAGAATCAAGCTTTGTCTTAGGAGAAAATTAAACAAACTGGAAAACTATTTTGACAATGTAAAATCAAATTTTATTTAAACTTAAAAGTGGTTCATCTGTCATTAACTGCAATTCTTTAAAGAGCATGCTTCCTGTGGCAGGAAGCTGCCTCACCATTCTCACCTCAGGGATATGTGCCCTGCTATGAGACAGGTTCAAGGCTGTGCCAGGACCTTTTCAGGGTCTTACATGCCAGAGAGACCAAAGTTCTTCCTTAGTCACAAAGGAGTGGTGGTACCTGTAAATCTATAATTACTGGACAAAACAAGTCCACTGTTAAAAGCTGTGTTCAGAAGAATAGCAGAAAAAAAGTTAACAAAGTTAAAACTTAAGACTTCAGAGGCACAGCATTCCACACTGGGTACATTTCCTAAAAATTAAATAAGTTTCTTGCCCAGGTATAATTGCTGTAAACAGAACAGGAGAGTCAATAGGAAAGGGGAGAGAGGGGTAAATAATAAAAACGGCTGCAGAATTAAAATAAGTGCCCTAATTCTCCCACTTAATCCATAGAGACTTTAGTAAATTTGATTCAATGTTACTGACAATCAATATCTGAACATCTAAACTGCTGGGGCACTTGATACATAGGCATGGGGGAAAGGGCTGAGATTTAAACATAGGAACATATTGTTCTTTATCATTCTCAGGGATGTTGTTGGGCCCCATACTCCCAGGAGCAATAATACCAGATGCACAGGTATATACCACAGTCAAATATGAATGGTAGCTGGAGAGTGCAGTCTGTTCAGCCCTAATGAACAGAGACTCTGATGATCCCCCCGTTACTTAATTCCATATATAACCCATCTTAATAAATAGGTTTTTACAATAATTTTTTTCAAGAGATAATGAAATCCTAGGCATTTGATCAACCTTAGAGTTTTTAGAAAACTGAATCTATTTTCAAATTTCTGATTATAAATATATTTTTAGAGAATCTGTAATAATAATTTGATAATAATAATAGTTATTATTATTTTCTTATAGTTCTACCACTTGCAGATAATCATCAATAACACTTTGCATATTGCCTCGTTTATTTTCTATGCAAGCACACTTAAAAATACAAGGTTATACTTTATATTGTGTCTTAACATTGTTACTTTTTAGGTTACTCTCATTTTCCATTTCATTAAATAGTAAAAAAAAAATTATCTATTAATAAACAAGTATATAGATAGGTAGGTAAGCATGTAGGCAGGTAGACAGATTCCAATACCGGCTGCAACAATGTCTGCCCTGTAGTTGCATTACATGAGCATTCTGATCTATCTTCTCCCACAGCCAACATAGGAATTACTTTAGTCTAGGTCACCTTTAACATAATATGGTACCACTCATACATGTCTCATGTACATGCTTTTGAATCTTTAATTATATGACATACCAAATATGATATTCCTTTGTTAAGTACTAAGACTGAACAAGTCTTTAGGTCTGTATGAAGTTTAATAGTTTCCTGCCCATGGGTCATTCACATTTCTTACAGAGTTTCATCTTCGGCATAAATTTTTGTTGCTATTATTAATGGTCTCTTTTTTCCTATTTTTGAACTGATTACTACTGGTATACAAATCATGATATTTATATTACAATGGAATTTTATTATATTAGTTTGGGTATCTTGGACATTTTTTATTATCTACAAATAATTTTGTCTTTTCCAATAGTTCTATCTTTCTGTTCTTAATATATTGGCTAGATATTTCAGAGTTACTTTAGTAGTGATGACAGCAGGTATGCTGCTCATTCTAACAGGAGATAAAATTCTAGTGTTTCACCATTATTAGTATTTTGGCTATTTGACAGCTTGATTCCTAATTTGTTTAAAAAATTGCAGATACTTCCCATAAAATATTTATAGTAAGTATCTCTAAGCCGTGAGATAATGGGTGATTACATTTTTCTTCACAGTTCCGCAGTAAATGGACTATCTAGGTTTTCTATATTTACCTTGTACTTTTTAAAATTCAAATTTTATGTTTTTTAAAAAATTATCCATTTAAGATTCTCAAATACATGTGGAAAAGTTTTGACAAGAATTTTACCATTTTTATCTACAGATAGCTATAGTTATATCCAGTAACTGCTAATTTTGTATATTATTTTTATTAGACTAGTCACAAACTCTTTGAATTTATTTTCCAAGTTTCCTAAAATGAAAGGACACACACGTCTTTATCTCCTGATTTCTCCTAATGTTCCTTGCTGAAGGAGAATGTTTTGAACTCCAAATTCCCTTGATTAGTAATCAGTATCCTGCAAAAAGCAAGAGTGAAGCAAACCCTAAAAAAACTTTGTCTTTAGAAACAGTCTATTTTCCTTTGTGAAAGACAGCATATCTAAAAAATGCCTGGATACAAATTCCTCAAAGTACACTATTTTGCTAATAAAAATGATACCTCATCCTTTTTAAATACATTCATGCTTAAGTACAAGATGCCATAAAATAAATATATTAACAATCTGATATTGGGAAAATCCTAATATTCCCAGATCAGAGTTCCATAAAAACCAGATTCCAATACTTTTAATATTAAAACTTGCAAGTTAACAAATATATGTGGCAATGTCTTCAAATCATTATCAAATTCTATTTTTTTCATATTTTAATAAGTAATCTTTATAGTGAATCTATCTTGTCATCTGAAATAGTTTGAGATACATTATCAGAAAATGCCAAGGTCAAATATAAACAGCTAATTTTTCATTTTTACTCTGCCAGGGAAATTGCAAAGTGCCAAAAAAATGCAAGTTGCTACTCATCTTCTAAAAACAGAAATGAAATAATTAGATCACAATTGATGGCTCCTTTCTCGGAGGAGGGAAAAAAGATGAATGCAACTGGAATGTTTATTGTCACTGAAATTCTTCAGGCCTGGATTCCAAGTATGGGTTTGATGCAGGTTACTATGACAACTTAAATTACAGAAAATGTCCCCCCTTCTTCTACGAAGTTTTTCTGCCAAAAGATCATTTTGAGCCTCCTAAAATCTGTGTGCATGAGTACCTGTAACAACAATAAAAATCTCTTTACAAGTTTTATTCAGAAATGCCCCCATCTAAACCATTAAAACCAAGTATAAGCATATAAAAAATAAATTCCACTAAATCTACACAGGGCAGAAAACCTAACCTGAAAACTCGAATACACACACACACACACACACACAGCTTAAAATATAAAACATTGAGAGTATTTTGAAACTACTCCCCACTACCAGAAGCACAATATACTACCATCATAAGCTTCATTGCAGAACTATGGGAAATTACTTACAAGGCAGTTTTGAAAGAAGATTATAGGGCTTAGTCCTGTTTATCATTCTTTTCCCTCTATTAATGCCTTTTACAGGAAGGTACCAGAAAAGGGGGATGGGAGAAGAATGCAGTCCTATTCCAAATAGAGAGAGAAGCAAATAAAATAAATAATCTGCAAAATCTTACACTGTTTTATGTAATCTGGTTTTTTTTAACGTAAAATAGGAGCTTTAAACTTTGTTCTCACACAGACTCAAATTTACAACCAAGGAAAAGATGCCTTGTGATAAATAAAATGTGAGTTATTCACTATCATTCCCTAAAAGAATAATGGCTTAGGAAAAACTGCATCATTGTAGAGAAAATGTAATTTAGCAGAAATATTCTGGTTGTAATACATTAAAAATTTAAAGCTGCTACATAAAAAAAAAGTTAAGGTGGTTTTACAGTGTAGCAATAGTAAGAATTCAAAGCTGGTTTTGTTGGTATCAAAGTCAAGGTAACTGAAATTAGAGGCTTCATTCAAAAAGGTTTAGGGAACTCACACATCCTCTTTCAATGAGTAAACTGGATCACTTCGGTAGTCAGCAAGAGCAAACCAGTTTTATGTACAACTCTACCACATCCAGGAACCGTTCATTTATTTAAAACAGACAAAACTCCATTTAAAAAAGGAAGGCAAGGCAGTACGCTAAGGGACTCTCTATGCACTTGAAGAATCAAAGGCTGTTAATTTTTAGCATATGAAATATTTGAGAAGAAATAGCCAAAAAATTAACTCTTTAGCAGCAAACTTCAAGCAACTCCTACATCTCCAACCTGTATGAGGGGTAACTAACAATGTTATAAAAGAAACAAAATAACTGAAACATTCAAACCCAAGTGTACAAAATCTCTAAATATTAAATCTGAATCACAGTTTCTCTTGGTGTAACTTTTACATAAATCCTCCCAAATAGAAAATAATTAACGTAAAGAAAAGAAAGATTTACAGAATAGCTTTATCAGTGATAAAAGCTAAATCTAAAATTTAGGTGATGACACAATTATGGAGAGACTGTAGTAAGTGGAACTACATAATACATTTCCTTATACTTTTCTTCTTTAGACTATATAACAAATAGCACAGCTTAACGAGCATTATTCAGCTCTTACACATGGATATAACACCCGCTCTTTTAGAATCAGACTATCTTTTATTCAACACTTGGGGTCTTCTAGTCATGGATTTTGCTAACGCCGCAAGCAATTCAACAGAGTCTACAGGAAGAAAACTGAACCAGTAAGGATAAGGACTTGGGGTTTTATGATACATTTCCCTCCACATAGTTTAGCAATTACTACATGGCTCTAAGCTTATACTCCTTATTTCAGGGGGGAGTTAATTTATGTAAGACCTCCAAAAATCATCACTGAAGCAAAAAATGCAAGCACATAACATTTTTTGCAAATGAGGGACTAGGAATTTACGAGACAGCATGCTGGTTGGTGCCCTTAAAGAGCTTATTCACCTGTAAAATGTGAACAGTTTATTCACAAGTGATTCACATACTACAAACAAGATCAAATTATTTTCCCTTCTGAGACCAATGAGTCACTTTAATGTTCAAGAGAGGATACACATCAAGCATACAAAAAGCAAGTAAAAATTAATTTAGCTGTATATTCCCACCTCAAGAGATTTTGTGACCCCCTTTACTTAATGAAGCCAATTACACTACTTGCAGGATGGAAGCTCAAACTATAAGCTATTTCAGACTTACAAAGACCTAACTTTCACTAACTTTTCACAGAAAAGTAATACTTTTCTGCTTTAAAAGAGGCTGCTATCCATCGACTGATCTATTCAAAGAAGATGTGGAGTGTGTGTGTGTGTGTGTGTGTGTGTGTGTGTGTGTGTATGTGTGTGTCTGACTATAAGAGAATATTATTCAGTCATAAAAAAGAATGAATTCTTGCCATTTGCAACGGTATAGATGGAGCTAGTGAGTATAATGCTAAGCGAGTAAGCCAGAGAAAGATAAATGCCATCTGATTTCACTCATATGTGGAATTTAAGAAACAAAACAAGCAAAGGGAAAAAAAAATAAGAGAGAGAGAGAGACAAAGCAAGAAACAGACTCTAACTACAGAGAACAAACTGATGGTTACCAAAGGGGAGAGGGGCGGAGATGGGTTGAGTAGGTGATAGGGATTAAGGAGTACTCTTGTTTTGAAGAGCACAGGGTGATGTATGGAAGTGCTGAATTACTATATTGTACCCCAGAAACTAATATAACACTGTATGCTAACTAGCTGGAATTAAAATAAAAGTTTAATCAATCAATCAATCAAAAAAGAGGCTGCCAATTTAAAGCATGCGTAGAATAATGCTCAGGAAACCTAAGAGTGGTGACATACTAATTTGCAAAAATTTGCTTCATACTTCAAATTTTAAATCTAAAGAGCATGTCTCATAATGCTATTAGTGTCAAACCAAATCCGAACCTAGGGCATATATTACACTGGCAAAAGACACTATTGCTAATTAAACTTTATACTTATCTAAATACAGGGCTTACAAATGATGATTCTTGAGAGTTCACCAGTGAACATAACCTCCGAAAGTCTCCCCAAATTTTGAACAGTTGTTTTTAAAACGTCACTTTAAACGATACTCTTCTAGGATATATGCAAGGAGTACAACTTTGCAGACTCACCTTACGGCGCTGGGGTCCCCAAATGGGAGGAGTGCTGAGGTAGTCTTGAGGAAGAGTAGAGCACCAGACAGGTATTCTAGGAAGAGGTACACAGGCACCTGAAAAGGTACACAGTGTTCTTACAGTCCTGGCTAATTTTTATCTTAAAAATGCTAAACCACCCATTTTAACTTATAATCATCAAAGACCAAATAAATAAACTTTAGCTTCAAAAGTTTTCCCAAGAAGAATTTTTCATCCCCTCTCTGACCTTCTCCCTTACTCCTCTGAACTACAATACTTGTGGGGTGAGTTTGTTTTCTGTTTAGTTTCAATCAGCATTTTTCTGCCATTGAAAAGAGAATCTCAGTTGTTTCTGAAAAAGGTCATTTGATGGGCCCATGATGCTCTAGGAAAAACTGTGTGCTGCCTTTTTCTCCTGACCAAAACTTCCGGTAATACCACAATAATTTCTTGAAAGCAGTTTAGCAATTAGACATTTGGAAAACTGCCTAAAGCCAGGGCCAAAAAGTGACATTCAAGGAGACATCTCGGGTTTTTGGTCTTCAATAATAAAAACAAAAAAATGCCACATTTTTCTTTGGTGAGTATAAATTATTACCACTAGCTAACCCAAGAAAGAGAGTAACTTGGCATCAGTTCTTTTGACCATTCTATTGCCTAATGCCGTGAGAATGTGAAACTCTGTCATTAGTTATAAAGAAAGCCTAAGAAAGACATCTTGGCCACAAGGCGGGAATTGACGCAATTCAGATGTCTGCCACACTCAGACTATGCCCTTAACAGATGTTTCTGCATTTATTTATAGAAAGGTTTACTTTAGTAACAAGATCATCTTCTATCAACTATTTTTTTGCACACACAGACACTAAACTACTTTTATTATGAATAGAAAGTTACAGAAAGTAAAAGAAAGTTATAATCCTTAAAATCTTAGTTATGAAATAATAAAAAATACCAAATTAGAAATAGTGTAGAGAGAAAGAACCCCAATGTGATGCAAGCTATCAGAAAATATCTAAATTTCAATCACAGCTGAGGATGGGCTAAGTTACTCCAAAATTTCCCTTCCATGCTGGACTCTCTGCAAGGCTACTATAATCCTGAATGGAGACATTGTCGCTCAGTCTGATTATTAGACTAACATTTCATGTAACTTAATAGGTGTATAAAACTACTATCCATTTCTGGATTTTTTTTTACACAGTGTTACAGCTGCAGTGCAAAGGTGCATTAGCACATGCTTCTAAGTTTTAAAAGAAAAAGAGGGCAGCACTCACATTAACATTCTTTCTCATGAAAACAAATAAGCTTTAAGTGAACTAGGTACCACAGCATTCCTATTTCATCATTTTATGTCAGATGGTTCATATTTCATCATTTTATGTCAGATGGGTTGGAGCCTTCTGGCTTCAACTAGACCTACCTACCTCCTAAAGAAGCTAAAGAAAGACACATATTTGAGGCTTATGTGTCTTGGTAAAAGAGCCTGTCCATGGAGCATGTCATCCAAAAAGTAATGAAGAGTCAGCCCCGCTCAGGGAGAGTATTGGAAGATGAATTAAAAACCACATGAGAAAGGCTATATAGACTAAGCACTCTAATTCCCACCTTTGGGCCGAGAAGCCACCTGGAATCCAGCTCTCTCTGGCAAATGGATTCTTAATTATCTAAATCAAAAATCTCATTTTTTATCTGTCTTTTCTTCTTTAAAGCCTCATCTTTCTTTTCAGTTTTGTTTAAAAAAAAAAATCTTTTGAATGTGGGAAGTGGGCAGTTGATAAGGAGTGTCTAAAATTGACATAACCATTATCTTCTTATCCATAAAATAAGGTTATTAATACTAGAGCCAGACATTTAAAGGCCAAGATTATTGTGCCTATTTTCTACGCATAATTTAAAATGATACTTACATATATGCTAACATTAAAATCTCTCCTTTTTAGATTTTTATAATTACAAAATTCTGGTTAAGTCAAGGTTCTCTGGAATAGGATGGGAAGTGTCCTAGTCTTGCCAGGGTCCTGGGAACATGCTTCAGATGCCTGTGGGAAATTCCAGAACAGACAAGAAGCAAGAGTCTCAGGCTCTTGTATACTTGTACTCACCTCTCTAGCCTCCTGTGAGGCTTCAGTCCTCTCCCTACTGATTATTACTGCCCAAAACACTTAAAAAAACAATACACACACAAAAAAGAGCAAATCCTATCATTCTATGGTTTTTAAAAGAAAAAAAAAATCCAAACTTCTTTTGTTTTGCCTGTAACTGTAGTGACAATATTTTCCTAACCACAAATATGGATATAAGATCTAGCAGTTGTGAGGGTGGTCATGAAGACAGTAAGAAATTTGTGATTTAAACTGAGATCATCTCAGAGAATTTACAAAGTCCTGGGGCTCCACCTGAGACTCTTCATCATCCTTGTATGCCACTGTCTAAACTTCTTTCTCATCATTCCCTTGAAGCTACCACATGACATGTCCCAGCTTCAACCCCACTGCTCAGCTCCTCAGCCTCTAGCCCTACTTCATGCTGGCATCTCATGCCCAAGTTCCACCAACTTTCTGTACTGACCAAACTCCAACTTACCCTTCAAGAGACGACTCAAATGTCTCACATTCCCTGGAAACCTTCCCTCGTCCAAACTGATTCATTCCAGGAAATCTCAAGTGGCTGGCTAGTAGTACTCTTGGGTACTGTTTCCTAAATCCCCACAACCCTACGAGGAAGGTAAGCTATAAAAAGGGAATAATCAGAATAAAGACTAGAAAGGTAAAATAAATGGTCCAACGTCATATAGCTAATAAATAAAGGAGCCAGAAATTGAACTGAGGCAAACTGACTTCAGAGCTCATGTTCTTCAACAACTGACCTGATCACCTTCAGTACGTACCCCTGTTGTAATACTTGGTATAATTACAATGAAATATTTGCCTTTCCTTGAGGACAGAGACACTTTGCACTGCTATCTATATGCAACTGAAATGGACCAATAACCAATGTATGTCAACATGTGCAATTTGGGATAAAAGATGTAAAAATGAAAAATCTCTACACTCCAATAATTATATCATTTTTGATAAAACTAAAATTTAGGTTATCTGAACATTCACTGGACACTTGCACATATTAGATTAGACATTCTAGTTTGGTAGCCAGCCTCCAAGATAGTCCCCAAAGATCCTTAACTCCTGGTCTTTGTACCCTAGTGTATTCTCCTCCCACTATGAGCACAGTTAATTTGTACAGCCAGCAGGATTATCAGAGAAATGATGTGTGACTTCCAGGCTAGATCATAAAAGACAATGCAGCTTCTATCCTGCTCTCTGATCATTTGCTCACATTACAGATGGCCAATCGGCCCTATGGAGTGGTCCACATGGTAAGAAACAGGCCTCCTGCCAACAACCAGTTCAAATTCACCAGGCATGTGAGCAAACTACCTTGGAAGTGGATCTTTCAGTTCTAGTCAATAGACTACTTATAACATGGGATGACATGTGGACTTCAATTTTATGTAAGATTCCGAGCTACAGCCACCCACCTAGGACATTCGTGGATTCCTGATCCAAAGAAATTAGGTGAGATAAAACAAAACAAAACATGTATTGTTTTAAGTCCCTAGGTTCAGGGCAATTTGTTATGCAGCAATAGATAACTAATATATCTCTATTGCCACATACACAGCCTTTATTTAAATCAGTTTATAAGAATGCAAATAGAAGCTATTGATGCAAATGAACACAGTATCAGGTTACTGCAATTCCTAACACGGAACCAAACCAAAATAGATTAAGAACTAAAGAGCAAAATAAATTCCAGTTTTCAAGAGATATTGCCTTTTTCCTTTCTTTCCTTTCCTTTTTTTTTTTTTAAAATAAACAAAATAAAGCATGCAAGCCCTTTATCTGCTTGTAGGTATCTCTTCGTGACTGCTGATTAATTCTTTGGTGTATTCCCTTTCTCTAAACGAGGCCCACAAGCTGGATAATCAATGGACAACAGTGGTATTTTTATTACTGTAGAAATCAGAAAAGAGCTTATTGCTCTAGTTATTCAAGTCTTATAGGTCATATAAGAAAAAGTCTAAAGGCTTGGAGGAATTACTCTTTCCTCTGTGACTTCAAGATGCCTGAAAAGTTAAAAGAGCACATTTCTTTTTTATCAGAAAGAGAAAATCCCTCCAAATATTCAACTATAAATAAATATTCAACTAAAAATAGAATGCAACAGCACATTTTCATAAGTGATATCTCTTTGTATACACAAAATAAATTAAGACAATAAATATTATGCAAATTTGAAATTCTCCTGAATTTTTAGTTTTCTAATAAAAGGTCGGAGCATTCAGTTTTTTTTTTTTAAACACTAGAACTCACAGCCATCCTACATCTGTGAATATGATTCAGTTGTACTAGATATGCAATGCTAGTAAAAAAGGTATCTTCTTAGGTTTTACATATTCCACATAAAATGTTAAAACAATAAAATGATTACAGAAATAATAAAGGTAGAAATAAATCCATTATGATGCTTGGCTGTTATTAGTTTGCAAAGCTGAAGGCAATGATAATAACAAAAAATAATTATTTATATAATAACCATTTACCAAATCCTTTAAAATATAGTAGGAATTATAAATGTGAATAAGATATGGGTTTCTTTCCAGTAATTCTGCAATATTTGTGTGACATAACTAATATGTAGTAATAGTAATACCAAGTGAATATTTTGGAAGCACCAAAAAGACCTGAAAAAAAGCTACAGTAGAGTTCATATTCTGGTGGATGGATATTCAGAAGGCCTTTCTGAAATAAGCTATTATACCTCCATATGACCGCAAATTTTTTGAGCTCTTTCATGTTAATATGTTGAAATTCCCATTATACAGATGACAAACCTGAGGCTTAGAAAGATTAGGTGACCTGATCTGAACCAAGTTCTTGCCTTTTAAAGAAGTTATAGTAGATACTTGGAAAGTAAGTGCCAGGCAACACCTTATGCATAATTAGAAGCTATCCACTACTCTGTGAAGGTAAATCCTGACAGTCCCCTTTTGCAGATGAAGACACTAAGACCTCAGAAAGATTCAGTACCTTTCCAGGATCTCATGGCTAGTAAAATGTACAGCCCTGATTTGAACTCAGGAGTACCTGATTTGAAAGATCCTGCTTTTTTCTACCAGACTTCCATCCCAGGTTAGTTCACATAACCCATGCTGCTTCTCTTAAGTGTTCACATTCTTTACTGCACCTCTGCCTTCTGGCCTAATCAACTGATCCATAGCAATTGACAGCAATTCTGCTGCCAGAACTGAAATGCATCCTTATTAGTCTGACTTGCTATTAAATGTCACACAGGCAATCAGAAGAGTAACAAAGGAGAAGGATAAGACAAAGGATATGATCAATTATTTTTTAAATAGCCAAACAATCATCTTTGTTTAGACAAGTTTGAAAAACGCATTCCATAAACGTTGCTAGACAAGTTATCCACGGGTTCCTTGGATAAGGTCTTCTTCCCCAGCTAACACTTAACCCACACATCAGAGTTGTTTTCAGGGCAACTGCAGAGTTTGGTAAGCATTCATTAAATAATTTAGGTATTTTTGTGGAAGATCTATCACTCCAAT
Organism: Meles meles; assembly: GCF_922984935.1. NCBI lineage: Eukaryota > Metazoa > Chordata > Mammalia > Carnivora > Mustelidae > Meles > Meles meles. The sequence continues at coordinate 69,201,339 of NC_060072.1, forward strand.
TTGAGCTGCCCCAAAAAACCATGGTTAAATGCATATAGGTTAAAGAACAAACATAAGCGTGTTAATAGACACTATGTTTCCCTGTAGAACACAGCTCAGACAAATATGACACTGGGATATATTAAATGGTTACATTAAGCAAACACTTAGAAAGAAACAGCATGATTGTGGTGTGGTCCAGTGATTAGGACAGCACACATGGCCCAGCGTTTAAGAGAAAATATAAAACTGATGAAAATGTTAGAAGGGAAAAAGACTTGAAGAACAGAAGAGGAAGTGGGCTCCTTCCACAAAGCTGTCTTTACTGTTGCTTAGAAAGTACAAGGCTCTTTTGGAGGCACAGTGATTTTTTTTCAGAAGAATTTAGGTGGGGCAGGTATACCCGTTAAAGAGCTGCTTTCTAAGACCAGCAAAAATTCAAATACAGTTAACTGGTCTTTGATCTAAATGAACTAAAGGTTAATGACACCGGTGAAGCTGTGGCCAGCCCTTCAGCAGAAAGTTCCTCTAAACATACTGAAAGGAATGGAGATTTCCAGAATTTTTGTGTCATTTGTTAGACCCACTCCCCCACTGCTCCATGGAATCCTGTCTCATTTCTTCTTTATACTCCCAGCACCTCGCACAGAATCTGGCACACTCACTGAATGAGGATGGGAGGAAGGCCAGCAGGAGGGGCTTGATAAAGCAGGAATTTGACATGCTATTTCCTGAGGGGGCATGCAGACAGTCAGCTGATACAAATCTCTCTTTTCCTTCTACACCTACAGGGATAGATTTGTTGGGAGGTAGGAGGACTATTTTTTAAATGAAAGAAAAAAATTAATTAAAAAGCAAACTTGTGGCTGTGTTTTTTTGTATTAACACAAATGAAATACCAAATATTGATTTTAGTCACCACTCCCACCACTCCTGGAAATTTTTTTGAATACCACAGATCTCTCTAGTTAACCTCTCACCTTATCAGATTTGATCATCCAGCATTTTTTTTTTTTTTTTTAAGATTTTACTTGTTTATTTGACAGAGAGAGAGAGATCACTAGCGGGCAGAGGCAGGCGGGAGTTGGGGTTGGGGGGGCAAGCAGGCTCCCTGCTGAGCAGAGAGCCAGATGCAGGGCTGGATCGCAAGACCCTGAGATCATGACCTGAGCCGAAGGCAGAGGCTTAGCCCACTGAGCCACCCAGGCGTGCCAATCATCCAGCTTTATTTCTGTCAATTTACCATCTGCTCAATACTGCTACCAGACAACAAGAAATATCCCAAGATTGCTTTTAAAGACCTCACAGTTCTGATCAGAAGGTTGTCCACAGGGGCACCTGGGTGGCTCAGTGGGTTGAGCCTCTGCCTTCAGCTCAGGTCATGGTCTCAGGATCCTGGGATCGAGCCCCGCATCAGGCTCTCTGTTCAGCAGGGAGCCTGCTTCCCTTCTTCTCTCTGTGCCTGCCTCTCTGCCTACTTGTGATCTCTCTCTGTCTGTGAAATTAAAAAAAAAAAAAAAAAAAAAATCTTTAGAAGGTTGTCCACAGAGATGTTTTATTTTTTTATTTTTTTAGATTTATTTATTTGACAGAGAGAGATCACGAGTAAGCAGAGAGGCAGGCAGAGAAAGAGGAGGAAGCAGGCTCCCCGCTGAGCAGAGAGCCTGATGCGGGGCTCGATCCCAGGACCCTGAGATCGTGACCTGAGCGGAAGGCAGAGGCTTAACCCACTGAGCCACCCAGGTGCCCCCACAGAGATGTTTTAAACTTTCTCCCGTTTTTCTTCTGTTGGTTTCAGAACTCATTTTTTAAAACCCTACCATAAAGAAGGTATTTTCAAATGTGATGGATTCATTTAAAAATTAACACTAATTAATTTGAAGTGACAATGATTTTCATTCTTTTAAAACAGTTGATAGAAAATTTTTAGCATATTTAAAAAAACAAAGACAAAACATATAAAGACTACCCTGCTTTTGAAATTGACAATTCTTATGTAACATTTCAGCATGCTCAAGTATGTTTTAAACAATTACCAAATTTCATAAATTGAACTGTTTCATAATGTATGTTAATTATGAATAAATGTTTTCATTTCACTTCAAAGAAGAGCATAAGCAATAAGGCTGCCTTAAGTTGAAGAGAAGGGTATCTTTATGTTTAAATGCTATTTAAGCCAGGCACTCGTTAATTATTTACCTATTTCTGAGACTTTATCATTTCCTGCCTTAGTGCCTTAAGGAAGGGGCCTTAAGGAAGGGAAGTCCTTGGATCATTTCTAGAATTATAGTCTCCACAGCTGTGGTATCTTCTTTTCCCTTGCTGAGACATTATAATACTGACTGCAGTGCTCAATTTGGCTCCAAGTTAATCAAAACTAAGTTACAAGGCAAGACTGCATGACATAGTTGCCATAATGTATCATGGATTTTGGTCAGCTCATACCACATTCCAGTTCATACCATTCACTGTCTAGCAATGACTCTAAAAATCAAGAGTCTACTCTGGACCCATGACACAGGAAAAACAGCAGAAACATATAAGAGCCAGTGTGTAAGGATAAATAAAGGAGAAAACAGGATAAAAAAGGAAAAATGATTAAGCAAACAGAAATGGCAGAAGAGGAGGGGGGAGAAATAAATAAATAGGAACTTGGTCAGGGTTGTGAAAAGCCAGTAATGAAGGGAAATGATAGGTCAGATGTGAGGGAAACACACAGAGGAAGTGAATGGAAGTTAATGCCTGCATGATTCAGAGACAAACTGGGTTAAGAGGAGCAGTCAGCAGATGTGCTAACAGAAGAGGCAAGCAGAGCTGACATGATATAGAAGCTAGCAACAGCCTACACATCACAGGCTCCCAAAGGCACTTGGAACCCATAGTCTCAATGGTCCAGCCAACCCAATAAAATGTGAGGTCATCCACACTGAAGTCAAGGCTCCAAGGAGAAAAGTGACCTTGCGCTCCACACGTTCTGGAGGTAGTGCAGCAAACACCCTAAGCTGAGGTCTGCTATAATGTGCATTTGGGACACTCAAATGTGTTCCTAAGCCTCAATTCCTTATCTGTACAGCAAAACTCATGGGAATAAGTGCACCTGCTATATCTTGTAATAAATGCCTCATTATCAACATCTCTATGCCCCGGAAGATGAAGAATCCTAGAAGATGATGAACTGATGAATGTAAATCCTCAAGACCACTCCACGTCTGGGTGGGGCAGAACCCAACTTAGGATGCTGGGAAACCAGAGTGGACATAATCATCTCATCTCTTTAAGACTGAGGGCAAGTGAGATGACTGGGTGGCTCAGTGGATTAAGCCTCTGCCTTTGGTTCAGGTCATGATCCCAGGGTCCTGGGATTGAGCCCTGCATCGGGCTCTCTGCTCAGCAGGGAGCCTGCTTCCCTTCCTCTCTCTCTGCCTGCCTCTCTGCCTACTTGTGATCTCTCTCTCTCTCTGTGTCAAATAAATAAGTAAATCTTAAAAAAAAATCTACCTTTTGGGGTGCCTGGGTGGCTCAAAAAAAAAAAAAACAAAAGACTGAGGGCAGGCTCTGCCACAGGGTCAGAGAGACCAGGAGAATTGCTTGCTATACCTACATTCAGAGAAAAAAATTCTCTAAACACTTCATTTTATACCACCTTCTATGTGCCAAGCCACTGTTTTAAATACTTCGTGCATATTAATTCATTATTTTTCATAACAATCCCACAAAATAAGAATTTCCTCATTTCCTGATAAGGCAAATAGCTTACAACCCAGCTCACCCTGCTAACAAATGACAGATTCTGTATATGAATCTGGCCCTTTTTACTGGAGCATATGCTCTTACACACTCCATAACACTGCCTCTGGCCAGGACTCTGCACCTTGTTCTCCTGACAGGATGGCCTTCTCTCCTTCAAATATTGATTTCAGCCACCCCTCTCTGAGTTTCACATCCATAAGATGGAGATAAGACCACTTCTTTCCCAATGGGATAGAATATTCTTATATCACAATGCCTAATAAAACCATAAAAAATATGCTCTATATCATATATCAGTAGGAAAATGCAAATTAAAACAAGATACCACGACATACCTATTAGAATACCCAAAATCTGTAACACTGAGTATACCAAATGGAACAGGAACTCTCATTCACTGCAAGTGAAAATGCAAAATGATACAGTCACTTCGGAAGACAGTTTGGTGTGCAATAAACATACTCCTTCCATAGGATCCAGTGATTGTACATGTTGATATTTATCCAAAGGAGCTGAGAACTTAAGTTCACAGAAACCTGCACATGGATGTCTACAGCAACTTTATTTATAACTCCCCAAACTTGAAACCAAATAAGATGCCCTTCTGTAGGTGAATATATGAACTGTGGTACATCCAGACAATGGAGTATTATCCAGAGCTAAAAATGAGCTATCAACCATGAAAAGACATGGAGGAAAGATGAATGCACATGACTAAGTGAAAGAGAAGCCAATCTGAAGAAGCTACATACTGTATGATTCCAACCATATGACATTCATTCAAGAAAAGGCAAAACTATGGAGACAGTAAGTGGTTGCCATGGGTTGAAAGAGAGGAAGGAATGAATAGGCAGAACATGGAGAATTTTTAGGGCATTGCAAATCTATACTCTAATGGTGGATACATATCATTGTACATTTACCCAAACACATAGAATGTACAACACCAAAAGCTAACGGTAGTGTAAACTATGAACTGGGTGATAATAATATGTCAATGTAGGTTCAAATTGTAACAAATGTACCACTCTGGTGGAAAATGCTGATAATGGGGAAGGCTATGCACGTGTGGGGTATATGGAAAATCTCAGTAACTTCCTCTTCGTTTTGCTGCAAACCTAAGACTGCTCTAAAGAGATAAAGTCTTTAAAAAAAATGCCTAACAATAGCTGGCACATTGCAGATCCTCAGTAATTGCTAATTCATACCTTTACCTCAAGTGATCATTACCTAGATAAAGGCTACCATCTGCCCAGCCTTCCATGTCTATGTCCAACTAAGGCTCTGGTCAGACAAAATGGCTCCCTGCACAGCCAAAGACAGAGCAATGCTAGGACTGAGTCCGCCTTTCCTCCAAAAGGCGCCAAACAAAATTACCCGGATGTGTCTCCCTTCAATGGATAAGACCAAATTTAAAGATGTCTTCATTAGCTATGAAAAGCACAGCGCTTGTTTGAACCTGGCAATGAAAAGAGCCCATTCCTGAGCTGTTATCTGGCGTATAGGTAACATAATATATAACTTATAAGTTATAGCATTTGATGGAAAAAAAAACCAAAACATTTAGCAAACTACACAACAACTGTAGCAATTTTTTAGAACTCATTTCTGCATGGTGCAACATTAGTGCAGCCCTAAGACTTAACAGAATGGAGTTCACTTTCCACATATACTAACCAATAGGCCTGGGAAACCAAAACTGCCCCATGCTCAAAATCCACATGCTCTGCATCTGAAAAATTAAAGGCTCAAGACCAGGGTCATATCATCACCCTGGACATTTTCCTCTGGGCATATTCCAATTTGTTAAATCCATGAAATTTGGCACCCAAAACTAAAAATGACTTTCTAAAGATGGTCTGATCAGCTTTAAAGATTTATCACCTGCATTGATTCTGCCCTTTTTTTAAAATTAAATTATTTCCATTAAGTGCTGAAGAGATATAAAGGATAAAGAATTACAAGAGAATTCTAGTTGTGCTCACAGCTAGTTTTATGGAAAAAAAATTACTAGTATCTCTGAAGCTCCTTTTGACTCTTCCTAACCCACTCCCTCATGCCCCACTTAGAAGTTAAAACTCCCCTAAATTCTGTGCTTACTCTTGCTTTTAGAAAAATAATCATTTATACCGAAATGATATACTATTTGGTTTGCCCAAATTTCTGAACTTGATATAAATGGAATCATACCACATATAATTTTTTTCTATTCAATATCGTGTTGCTGCTTGGATGGGTGATCTATTCATTTCCAAAGCTACAGAAAGAGTTCCCATGCACAGGTATGGGCTCAGGCTGGCTGTCTCTAGGCAGTATGAACTTTGATGGAGTGGTGCCTATGATGTATTTACTGGTGGTTCATCATGTTCGGTCATCACCTTAGTGCTACAGTACGCCACTGTATGTATAAAGCACACCATGGTTATGTTTTCTACAACTGATGTTTTTTTCCAGGGTTTATGGGGTGGGCCACATAAAGTACTCTGAACACTGATGGATATATACTGGGTTGTAGGGTATGTGTATTTTCAACTGTATTAAATGAAATCAGTTTTCTTCAAAACTGTGCTCATGACCTACTATGGTTTATGAAATTTCCTGGGTTGGATTCAACTTTTGTTTTTAAATGAAAAAGAGCAAATCAGAAAGGAAAAATCATAGAGAACATTACACTTAGGAGGATACAATCAATTCCCTAAAAGTCTGGCTTAAATTATATACAGCTATCATATGTATACACACATCAATAAATGAGTTTTTTTACTGTGGGTCAGTCAGAAAGCTCAGAAACGTCCTCCAGTTCAAGAATTCTTTCTTTGGCTAGGTTTAATTTACCATTTAGCCTGCGTGCTGATTTTTTTTTTTTTTTAAGATTTTATTTATTTATTTGTCAGAGAGATAGAGAGAGTACAGGCAGGCAGAGTGGCAAGCAGAGGCAGAGGGAAAAGCAGGCTCCTTGCAGAGCAAGGAGCCCAATATGGGACTCAATCCCAGGACACTGGGGTCATGACCTGAGCCGAAGGCAGCCACTTAACTGACTGGGCCACCCACACATCCCTGTGCTGATTTTTAAAATCCAATTATACATTTATTTTCTCAACGCTCTCTTTGGTTTTTTCAGCTCCTTTGTCATTTTTATATTCACTTGCTATTCACTCACATTTTTAACATTCCCATTTCTTTAAAACAAAGTTACTTTACATTCTCTGTCTGATAACTATATTTGAGATCACTCCATGTCTAATTCTGTTATCTAGTCATCATGTTCTGTTTACTTGTTTGTTTTATGATTTTGATCATGAGTTAAAATTTCTGGCAACTATAGTTTTCGAACTCTTTTGAGGCCTGGGTTGAAGAAAGATTTCCCCAGAAGGAATCTGCATTTGGTTCTCCCTTGAACTACTATGCAAAAACCACTTTACAACTATATATTGTCTTTTTGAACCACCTAGGTAAGACTAAATTAGGACTGCAAACCTCCATGAATGCTAGGTATTGGTTATGGAATATTAGATAGACAGTTCTCCTTACAGTTTCTGGGGATTGGGAGGAGATCCAGGAAAAAGTTAGTTCTAATTCAATGCTACACTATGGAAGTAACCTTTAGGGGATCCCAGACTAATGTGGAGACATCTATTAAACTTTTTTTTCCCCTAACACAGGCTATGGGCTGTGGAGAGAGCCACAAGAGACCAAGTAAATCAAAGCTGGTACTTGCTGGATTCGACAAGTGTTCTCATACTGGCCATCTCACTCATCTCACGGAGGTCTCGCTTTCATTTTCCGGCCCATGTTTCCCCCTCATCATTTCTAAAGGCACATTTATATAACTTATCTAGCGTTTTTATTTCAGTTTGTGGTAGAAGAGTAGTTTAATGTATCTAGTCTCACACCCACCAGAAATGAAAGGTCGCATTAACCTTTTAAGAGGCCATTACTTCCTGTTCTTTTCATATGAGCTATGTTGAGATAAGTTTCCTCATTCCTGTACTTATGTAACTGCTATTATTTTTAATCTAAATGTGGAAATTCATATTCTGACCCATTAAATTTAGTCTTTTTATGGTTCACTCATTGTTTGAAGCCATTAAAATCATTCTGAATTCTCAGTCTGTCATTTTTAGATTTAACCTGTATCTTCAAACTTTTTCATTCACAAACTTGATTAACGTGCCTTCTATATTTTTATTCCAAGTTGAAAAATATGTGGAACATGATATCCCTCATATATAATTAATTATAAAATATAATTTCTGAAAAAAACTGATACATCAGGAAAGTAGCACCCAGTATGTTCAATTTCACGCAATAAAAGATATTTGCCTGAAAACGTGCTTTTATAAAATCAAGGTTTTATTTCCTTTACCTAAATGTCATTTAAGAATGATTATGGATAGGGGTGCCTGGGTAGCTCAGTGGGTTAAAGCCTCTGCCTTTGACTCGGGTCATGATCCCAGGGTCCTGGGATCGAGCCCCACATCAGGCTCCCTGCTCTGCAGGGAGCCTGCTTTCTCCTCTCTGCCTGCCTCTCTGCCTAGTTGTGATTTCTCTCTGTCAAATAAATAAAATATTAAAAAAAAATGATTATGGATAATTTTTAGTATAGACCCTTGAAATGGGGATTGCTATGCCTCCCTCACACACCACAAATTAAATTTGATACAGATATAAGAGTAGGTTAAAGTTAACAAAAAGGATGGCTTCGAAAACAATGATACAGAAATAATCAATCATGGTTTAAATGTTGCTGACAAGTAAAACCATGACAGCAATGGCAAAGATCCTTCAGGAAGGGCTGAGAGAGTCACACTGAGGTGAAGACCGGTTTAGCCTTTGCTTTGGTGATTAATTTTACAAGAAGTAACAAAGTCATTCAGCATACCTGGTCTATTCCACCTCTATAAGAAAGGGATCAGCAACTAAAAAACATATTAACATTATATAAGGTAACCATATAATTTATCATCGTGGACAAAAGGTCCTTTTGTTATGCCAGAACAACAGGACTGATCTAGTAAACTGGGACATATGTCACCCTAGCAATGTAACTCTTTCTCCTTTTAATAAAGCAACTGCCTCAGTATCTCCTTAAACTGCTCATAAAAAGTGTGCATCCACTGTCAATTTTCTATTGGGCAAAATCTAAACTTATGGGATAATATGCTAATAAGGTCCTTCAAAGCCTCCCTCCCAAATGCTATGTTTAATATACTGATTGTTAAAACAGTCAGTCTGATATCCTTAATTCTTAAAATGAAAGTTTTAAAGGAATTTAAGTTATCTAAAACTTCACTGAACTGTAATATCTTGTTCCATGAATTTTTTTTTAAATTAGCTTAAATTTAAATTCCTGAAATAAGACTATCTCAACAATCTGACATCTATATCCCCTATGATGAAAAAGTTAAAATTAGAGCATTTCTAACTACTGCCCTTGCCTCAGCTAGGCCTGCTCAGGTAGCCAAAATTTTTTCTCACAGGCCTAAGAACTTAGTGCTACCCCTACCCCACTCTTACCAACTAACAAGAAGACATAATACAATTTAAAGCACAAATCCACCTTCCACTATATGTTCTATTGGGCCAACATGGAGTTTTGATATTTTGAACAGGCTGGAAATCACCCCCAAATATCCAGATATATGGCTTCTCTGAAAAAACCTGAAGATAAGCCAAACCCTGGTCCACCCACATTTCCTAAAGACGGTAATCAGGTTGAGCTGAGTGGGGACCACCCCATTTAGGTGGGGTACATATAAATACACACACACACACTCTAGCTTGCCACAGTTGCAACCACTCATCCTTTCTACCAACCCTACTTCACCTCTTAATGCCAACTGCCTGACTACTGTAATGAGTTTGCAAAGCCTGCCATAAAACATGTAAAGAAAAAGATAACCACATACACAGAAGGCCAGCATATTCAAGACAAGGGCATTATACACCCACAGCCTCAGGGGTTGTAGAACAAGAACGTGCAATACGGGGTCACCTTTAACCGGGCCGGGAAGGAGGGTTTTGGCGTTGGCCGCCGCGGTGCGATGTGGTTCGAGATCCTGCCCGGGATCGGCGTCATGGCCGTGTGCTTGGTCATCCCCGGCATAGCCACGGTGCACATCCACAGGTTCACCAACGGGGGCAAGGAAAAAAGGGTTGCCTATTATCCGTATCAGTGGATTCTGATGCAAAGAGATAGGCGCATCTCTGGAGTTGATCGTTACTATGTGTCAAAGGGTTTGGAGAATATCGATTAAGGAAGCATTTTCCTGATGGATGAAAAATAACTCAGTCATGCTCATCTAGCCCTTCTAAAGGTTATGCAGTGTATTAACGGAGTGCATAATAAAAAAATAAAATCAAAAAAAAAAAAAAAAAAAAGAACGTGCAATACCCCAGTGGGTCAGTCTGCTGACTGATTCATCTGTCTGATTTCTTTTATTTTGCTCACTCCCATGCCATTCCTCATCTTTGCTTTTTCTCCTTCCATTGGCCTCATTCTTCTTAAACAAGGTCTTCCCACTACATGCTCAGTTAAATTTCTGCAAACCTACTTTCTCATTGGTAAAATGAGCAAATTTACCTTGCAGAATTGGAAGATTAAACAAGTATGTGGGTAAAGGACTGAGAACAGCCCTGTACCTATAATATTCACTCAGTTTATGAATCTTTTTTTTTATTAACATATATTATTTGCCCCAGGGGTACAGGTCTGTGAATAATCAGATTTACACATTTCACAGCACTCACCACAGCACATACCCTCCCCTATATCCATAACCCAATCACCCTCTCCCTAGCCCCTGACCCCCCAGCAACCTCAGTTTGTTTTGTGAGATTAAGAGTCTCTTATGGTTTGTCTTCTTCCTGATCCCATCTTGTTTCATTTTTTCCTTCCCTATCCACAAACCCCCCGTCCTGCCCCTCAAATTCTTCATATCAGAGATCATACAATAACTGTCTCTCTGATTGACTTATTTTGCTCAGCATAATACCCTATAGTTCCACCCACGTCATTGCAAATGGCAAGATTTCATTTCTTTTGATGGCTGCATAGTAGTCCATTGTATATATACACTACTTCTTCTTTATCCATTCATCTTGTTGATGCACATCTAGGTTCTTTCCATAGTTTGGCTATTTTGGACATTGTTACTATAAACATCTGGGTGCATGTACCCCTTCGGATCCCTACATTTCCAACTTTAGGGTAAATATCCAGTACTGCAATTGCTGGGTCAAAGGGTAGCTCTATTTTCAACTTTTTGAGGAAACTCCATGCTGTTTTCCAGAGTGGCTGCACCAGCATCCATTCCCACCAACAGTGAAAAAGGGTTCCCCTTTCTCCTCATCCTCGCCAACATCTGCCTTTTCCTGACTGGTTAATTTTAGCCATTCTGAACGGTGTGAGGTGGTATCTCACTGTGGTTTTGATTTGTATTTCCCTGATGGTGAGTGATGTTGGACACTTCTTCATCTGTCCATTGGCTATCTGATGTCTTCTGCCCACTTCTTTTTTTTTTTTTTTTTAAACTTTATTTGACGAGAGAGAGAGAGAGAGAGACAGTGAGAGAGGGAACATGAGCAGGAGGAGTGGAAGAGGGAGAAGCAGCTTTCCTGCTGAGCAGAGAGCCCAACATGGGGCTCGATCCCAGGACCCTGGGATCATGACCTGAGCTGAAGGCAGATGCTTAACTGACTGAGCCACCCAGGTGCCCCCATTTCTTGACTGGATAATTTGTTCTGTGGGTGTTGAGTTTGCTAACTTCTTTACAGATTTTGGATACTAGGCCTTTATCTGATATGTCATTTGCAAATATCTTCTCCTATTCTGTCAGTTGTCTTTTGGTTTTTTTGACTGTTTCCTTTGTTGTGCAAAAGCTTTTGATCTTGATGAAGTCCTAATAGTTCATTAGTGCCCTTGCTTCCCTTGCCTTTGGCGATGTTTCTAGGAAGAAGTTGCTGTGGCTGAGGTCAAAGAGGTTGCTGCCTGTGTGCTCCTTAAGGATTTTGATGGGTTCCTTTCTAACACAGCAGTCTTTCATCCATTTTGAGTCTATTTGTGTGTGGTGTAAGGAAATGGTCCAGTTTCATTCTACTGCATGTGACTGTCCCAATTTTCCCAACACCATTTGTTGAAGAGACTGTTTTTTTCCCCCCATTGGATATTCTTTCCTGCTTTGTCAAAGATTAGTTGACCATAGAAGTGAGGGTCTATTTCTGGGCTCTCTATTCTGATCCATTGATCTGTATGTCTGTTTTTGTGCCAATACCACACTATCCTGATAATTACAGCTTTGTAATAGAGCTTGCTGGAATTGTGATGCCACCAACTTTGGCTTTTTCAACATTCCTCCGGCTATTCGGGGTCTTTTCTGGTACCATATAAATTTTAGGATTATTTGTTCCATTTCTTTGAAAGAAACTGATTATTTTGATAGGGATTGCATTAAACATATAGATTGCTTTAGCTACCATAGACATTTTCACAATATTTGTTCTTCCAATCCATGAGCATGGAATGTTTTTCCATTTCCTTATATCTTCCTCAATTTCATTCATGAGTACTTTATAGTTTTCTGAGTATAGATTTTTTGCATCTTGTTTAGGTTTATTCCTAGGAATCTTATGGCTTTGGGAGCAACTGTAAATGGGATTGACTCCTTAATTTCTCTTTCTTCTTTCTTGCTGTTGGTGTATAGAAATGCAACTTATTTCTGTGCATTGTTTTTATACCCTGACACTTTACTGAATTCCTTTATGAGTTCTAGCAGTTTTGGAGTAGAGTCCTTTGGGTTTTCCACATAAAGTATCATATCATCTGCAATGAGTAAGAGTTTGACTTCTACTTTGCCAATTCAGATGCATTTTATTTCTTTTTCTTGACTGATTGTTGAGGTTAGGACTTCTAGTACTATGTTGAATAGCAGTGGTGATAGTGGACATCCCTGCCGTGTTCCTGACCTTAGACAGCTTTTCCCCATTGAGAATGATTTTCGCTGTGGGTTTTTCATAGGTGGCTTTTATGATACTGAGGTATGTACCCTCTATCCCTACATTTTGAAGAGTTTTGATCAAGAAAGGATGTTGTACTTTGTCAAATGCTTTTTCAGCATCTATTGAGAGTATCATGTGGTTTTTGTTCTTTTACTAATGTATTGTATCACATTGACGGATTTGCAGATGTTGAACCAAACTTGTAGCCCAGGAATAAATCCCACCTGGTTGTGGTGAATAATCCTTTTACTGTACTGTAGGAACCTATTGGCTAGCATTTTGGTGAGAATTTTTGCATCTGTGTTCATCAAGGATACTGGTCTGTAATTCTCCTTTTAGATGGGGTCTTTGTCTGGTTTGGGGATCAAGGTACTGCTGGCCTCATAAAATGAGTTTGGAAGTTTTTCTTCCATTTCTATTTTTTGGAACAGTTTTAGAAGAATAGGTAATAATTCTTCTTTAAATGTTTGGAAGAACTCCCCTGAGAAGCCGTCTGGCCCTGGGTTCTTGTTTGTTGGGAGATTTTTGATGAGTGCTTCAATCTCCTTCCTGGTTATGGGTCTCTTCAGGTTTTCTATGTCGTTCTGGTTCAGTTTTGGTAGTTTGTATGTCTCTAGGAATGGATGCATTTCTTCCAGGTTGTAAAATTTGCCAGCATATAGTTGCTCATAATATGTTCTTATAATTGTTTGTATTTCTTTGATGTTGGTTGTGATCTCTCCTCTTTCATTCATGATTTTATTTATTTGGGTCCTTTCTCTTTTCTTTTTGGTAAGTCTGGCCAGGGGTTTATCAATCTTATTAATTCTTTCAATGAAGCAGCTCCTAGTTTCGTTGATTTGTTCTACTGTTCTTTTGCTTTCTATTTCATTGATTTCTGTTCTGATCTTCATGACTTCTCTTCTGCTGGGTTTAGGCTTTCTTTGCTGTTCCTTCTCCAGCTCCTTTAGGTGTAGGGCTAGGTTGTGTACTTGAGACCTTTCTTATTTCTTGAGAAAGGTTTGTATCACTATACACTTTCTTCTTAGGACTGCCTTTGCTGTGTCCCAAAAATTTTGAACAGTGGGTGTTTTCATTTTCATTTGTTTCCAAGAATTTTTTCAATTCTTCTTTAATTTCCTGGTTGATCCATTCATTCTTTAGTAGGATGCTCTTTAGCCTCCATGTATTTGAGTTCTTTTCAACTTTCCTCTTGTGAGTTCTAGGTTCAGAGCATTATGGCCTGAAAATAAGCAGAGAATGATCCCAATCTTTTGGTTCCATTTGAGACCTGATTTGTGACCCAGGATGTGATCTATTCTCGAGAATGTTCCATGTACACTAGAGAAGAATGTATATTCTTGTTGCTTTGGGATAGAATATTCTGAATATATCTGTGATGTCCATCTGGTCCACTGTGTTCATTTAAAGCTTTTATTTGCTTGTTGATCTTTGCTTGGATGATTTATCCATTTCAGTGAGGGGGGTGTTAAAGTCCCCTACTATTACTGTATTATTGTCGATGTGTTTCTTTTTTTTTTTTTTTTTTTTTTTTTTTTTTTTTTTTTTTTTTTTTAAAGATTTTATTTATTTATTTGACAGAGAGAAATCACAACAAGGCAGAGAGGCAGGCAGAGAGAGAGAGAGAGGGAAGCAGGCTCCCCGCTGAGCAGAGAGCCCGATGCGGGACTCGATCCCAGGACCCTGAGATCATGACCTGAGCTGAAGGCAGCGGCTTAACCCACTGAGCCACCCAGGCGCCCCTGTCGATGTGTTTCTTTGATTGTGTTATTAATTAGTTTATGTAGTTGGCTGCTCCCATATTAGGGTCATAGATATTTAAAATTGTTAGATCTTCTTGTTGGATCGACAGACGCTTTGAGTATGATACAGTGTCCTTCCTCATGTCTTATTATAGTCTTTAGCATAAAATCTATCTTATCTGATACACAGATTGCCACCCCACCTTTCTTTGGATGTCCATTAGCATAGTAAATTGTTTTCCCCTCCCTCACTTTAAATCTAGAGGTGTCTTTGCATCTAAAATGAGTTTTTTGTAGACAGCAAATCGATGGGTATTGTTTTTTTATCCATTCTGATATCCTGTGTCTTTTGATTGGCGCACTTAGCCCATTTACATTCAGCATAACTCTTGACAGCTATGAATTTAGTGCCATCGTTTTGCCTGTAAGGTAATTGTTACTGTATACTGTCTCTGTTCCTTTCTGGTCTACTACTTTTAGGCTCTCTCTTTGCTTTGAGGACCCCTTTCAATATTTCCTATAGGGCTGGTTTGGCATTTGCAAATTCTTTTAATTTTTGTTTGTTCTGGAAGCTTTATATCTCTCCTTCTATTTTCAATGACAGCCTAGCTGGATATAGTATTCTTCCTGCATGTTTTTCTCATTTAGTGCTCTGAATATATTATGCCAGGTCTTTCTGGCCTGCCAGGTCTCTGTGGATAAGTCTGCTGCCAATCTAATATTTCTACCATTGTATGTTACAGAGTTCATGTCCTGAGCTGCTTTCAGGATTTTCTGTCACTAAGACTTACAAGTTTTACTATTAGAAGACGGGGTGTGGATCTATTTTTATTGATTTTGAGGGGGGTTCTCTGTGCCTCCTGGATTTTGATATTTGTTCACTTTGCCATATTAGGGAAATTCTCTACTATAATTGGCTCCAACAGACCTTCTGCCCCTCTCTCTATTCCTTCTTCTGAGATCCCAATTATTGTAATATTGTTTTGTCTTATGGTATAACTTATCTCTCGAATTCTCCCCTCAGTCCAGTAGTTGTCTCTCTTTTGCTCAACTTCTTTATTCTCTGTCACTTGGTCTTCTATATCACTAATTTTCTCTTCTGCCTCATTTATCCCAGCAGTAAGAGCCTCCATTTTTTATTGCACCTCAGTAATAGCTTTTTTGATTTCAACTTGGTTAGACTTTAGTTCCTTTATTTCTACAGAAAGGGATTTTATTTCTCCAGAAAGTGTTTCTCTAATATCCTTCATGCCATTTTTGAGCCCAGCTAGCACCTTTATAATCATTGTTCTGAACTCTAGTTCTGACATATTGCCAGTGTCCGTACTGATTAGATCCGCTAGCCATTGGTACTGCCTCTTCTTCTTTTTCTTGTGGTGAGTTTTTCCATCTTGTCATTTTATCCAGATAAGAATATATGAATGAGAAAATAAAATACTAAAAGGGTGGCAAAGGCCCTAGAAAAATATTTGTTAACCAAATCAGAGGAGACCCGAAACTGGAGGAGAGGAAAGGCAGGGGGAATATATATATATATATATATTTGATTGGTGAATAGAACAGAGACACCCACTTGATTTTGGGTTTACTTCCCAAAATTTTAAAGGAAAAACATATATATATACAAAAATAAGGGTAAATATAATGAAGGGATGGAATATGAATATAGAGATGAAAATTTTAAAAAGATTCTGAAAAAGGAACTGATAAGTTGATTGGAAAAAGAAAAAAATATACAAAAGAGGAGAGAATGTGATCACAGTAGAGAGTAGAACAAAGCCATGTGCTAGATTTAGGGTATATTTTGATCTATTAGAAGTAATTATATCTCAAAATTTTAAAGAAAGAAACCTCTATGTATACCAAAAATAAGGTTAAATACAACGAAGGGATAAAATATGACTATAACAATGAGAATTTTAAAAGATTTTTAAAAAAAGGTATTGTTAAGATAAAATAGTTAAAAATGTTAAAAGAGGAAAGAGGAAAAGTTTAAAAATAGAAGAAAAAAATAAAATTAAAAAAATTTCACTTTGCAAGACTAAAGGATTGTGGGGGGAAAAGCCATGAATTCTGTGTTGCTTTCCCCTAGCTCTGGAGTTCACAGTTTTCATTGATTGGTGAACTCGGTCTTGGCTGGATGTTCCTGCTGATCTTCTGGGGGAAGGGACTGTTGCAGTGATTCCCAAATGTCTTTGCACAAGGCGGAATTACACCACCCTTGCCAGGGGCCAGGCTAAGCAATATGCTTGGTTTGCTCTCGGGAGCTTTTGTTCCCTGAATGCTTTCCGTACCACTTTGGAGGATGGGTGTGAAAATAGCAGCCTCCCAATCTCTGGCCCCATAGGAGCCGAGAGCTCGGTGGCCCCACTCCTCATTGCACCCTCAGAGTAAAGCAATCAATGTCTCCCATCTCCCTGGTCTCCCGCTGCACTGTCAGCTCATCTGGCCTGTGACCATGCATTTTTGTCTCTGGCGCACGGCCCCGTTTGGAGTTTTCAAACCCAGCAGATTCCTGCAGCATGCTCCTGTGCCACTCCTCCTGGAAGAGGAAAGAAGGGGTCTCTCCAGATCTGCTACTTGTGGGGTTTCTGCTTGGAAGGGCAGTGGCCTGACTGTGCCTTGGATCATGACTTAAGGTAATCACAAGCTGAGAGCCCCCTCCTCATCTCAAGCTCCGGCTCTGCAGCTGGCTTCCCTGCTCCAATACCTGGGAACTCTTTCACACTCAGACACCCCTGGTCTTTCTGGACCCCACAGGTCCTGAGACCACACTGTCCCCACAAGGGCTCCATCTCCTGCTCAGTCTCTGAAGTGACATCCCTAACTGGAGCAAACTTCTAGAAGTTCTGATTTGGTGCTCCACAGCTCTACTGCTTGCCAGGAGCTGGCCCCATCCCCTGCAGTCTATCTTCCAGTTGCTTCATTTCTCTGCATGCCCTACCTTCCAGAAAGTGGTTGATTTTCTGTTCCTAGGATTGCTGTTATTCTTCTTTTCTATCTCCTGTTGAGTTTGTAGGTTCGGAATGACTTGATAACTATTTAGCTGAACTTCTGGGACCTAATGTTGTTTCAGTCTGCTACTCTGCCATCTTGCCTCAGTTCATGATTCTTAACTATTACTTTGGGCAACAAACCCCAAAACAAAACCAGTAGTGAGCCAATGTAATAAAACAACTTGTTTAATGGAATTGGAGTTTAAAAAAAGTTAAAATTTGCTTGCTTTAAAAAAAAATGGTAACAAATCTATACATAAATAAGCAATAATAAATTCAGTGACATCGTGTAATCACTTAATGGAAAGAGGGCACCTAAGTAAAGTTACTCAGAAAGATTCTGTAAGATTTCCAGAACTCCTTTGCTGAATTCCATGTCCTCATTTAGGCAACATTTTCAATTCTTCCAAGGTGCTTTTAATGAAAGTGCAGAAATGATTATGTAAGAAAGGTCTTTCCCACCCCAGATAGAAAGCACAGCAGTTACTACATTTATTTTTTTTCCATTTAATGGTGTCTTTAAACCAAAGATGCTGTGTATATTTTTGTTATGTATATGTGTGTGCTTTTTTAAATTCTTAAAATAGAATATGAGGGAACTCTTTTCTTTCTCTAAAGAGAATGCTCCATATAATTGTATTATGAGTATATTACAGCATAATGACCCACCCAGCCAAAACAAATAACAACAAAACATTCAAATTTGAGAGTTAAATACCTCGTTAGGACTAGTCCTCTGCAGACTTTTAAAGTCATGGCATATTTGTTTAAACCAGTTTTTAACCAGAGGGGAAGAGTATACTTAGAAAATTTGATGAAAACAAAGAAGTGGACCTAAGGATGAAATCCAGCGTCTTGCACTTAAATTTTTTAAACCACCACTCTAAATTCTGTCACTGTGAACCTAAGTTTAAGAGTCATCTTCTCCAAGAGACCCTTTCTGATTCCTCCCTCTCCTTCTTCCAACAATTAAAAACTGGCCACATCTTCTTGTGTCCTGACTGTACCTGTCACACACTTCTGCCACAGAAATGAAAACACTGCATGTGTTGCTAATCCAGCTTCCCTACTACTCTTGTAAAAGTTCCTCATGGGTAGGAGGGTGCCTGGGTGGCTCAGCCATTAAGCATCTGACTTTGGCTCTGGTCATGATTCCAGAGTCCTGGGATCGAGCCTCATACTGGGCTCCCTGCTCAGTGGGAAGCCCGTTTCTCCTTCTCACACTCCCCTTGCTTCTGCTCCCTCTCTTGCTGTGTCTCTCTCTGTAAAATAAATAAATATAATCTTAAAAAATAAATTTTTAAAAAAGTTCCTCAAGGGTAGGAACTACCTCTGTGTCTCTATCACCCAACACAGTACAAAAAACACAATAGCACCCAAACTCTCCCCCATGGCAAAGCTTCAGCATAGGATGGAATTTATTTAAAATAAATAGTGGTGGGGCCACCCTAGGGTTAGAATTGTAGCTCTGACCCACTCTCCCTACCCATGGAAGTTTGGATAAATTATTCTGTGCCTCAGTTTTTACACAGATAAAATGGAGGAAAAAAAGTATAGACTCCATGAGGTGCTTGTGAGATTTACTTGAGTTAATACAAGTAAAGTGCTTAGCACTTTATAAGCATTCAGACATTATAAATAATTAAATTACTATGATTATTTAAAAATCAGCCTACATTTCCTCACATTCTTTAACTCAATGCTTACTTCATTTTTCTTGAGATCATCCATGATCTCCTCCTTATTGCCAGAAGTCAAGTCTTTATCCTACTTGATTTCCCTCTTCAGCTTCAATACTGTGGGCTATCTCTGTTTTTGAGACTTTTTCCTTTTGCTTCCAGGGAGGATAATGCTCTCACTTCTCTCTGGCTTCTCTTCCTGCCTAGGCCAGCTGTTCTAGCTTCTCACTATTTGACTTTTACTCTACATTCTTACTCTTCTAGACAAGCTTGTGTATTAATTGGTCTTCAACTACTACCACATGTGGGAAAGCAGAGGGTAAAATTTAATATGCTTTTATCTTTGGGGGATAGTTATAAACCATAGAGAGGTTAAATTTAAATTAAAATTAGGGAAAAAAATACATGTATGCCTCTTCCTTACATTTATTTCATAGGTAATATATCTCCAACATATCCAAAAAACTATCTATATTAAGTTTAACTACCAAACTTCATCTACCACATGCTTGAGTGTGTAAATATTTGCACACAGCACTCACCAGACTATATCTTATTTATGTATGTATGGGTGGGTGTCAAAACCTTAGCTTTACCCCAATATTAGAAATCTTTACATTTTTAGCCCTCATTTCTTCTCAGAAAACTATACTCAAGGGGCACCTGGGTGGCTCAGTCAGTTGAGCATCTGACTCTTGGTCTTGACTCAGTTCATGATCTCAGGGTCATGAGACAGGGACCAGCCTGGGGCTCTGCACTCAGTGCAGAGTCTGCTTGAGATTCTCTTCCTCTCCTTCTGCCCCTACCCCTGCTAGCGTGCTCTCTCTCTCTCAATTAAATAAACAGATCTTAACAACAAGCAAGCAAAACTACAACTGAGATTCACTGAGTCTTTGGGCTATGTAAAGTTCACACACACACACACACACACAGTCACTAATCAGATACAATGCACACATGCCCTATTCATGCTGCATTAATATGGGCAAAAATAACATCACCACCAACTTACTTCCCACATTTTGTCAAGAATTCTATAGTCAAGTTAATATGCCTGCTAATAGGCACACTTTCTTATTTTATTAAAGACAAAAATACAAAATTATAGTATAACCTGCCTAGATATTAAAACAGGCTAAGTGTGTTTCAATATCTGCAATTTACTTTTTGAGCCATTTTGGCATAAAGCCTGTGATCTCTGACATGGTTTAGATTAAGCAATAACAGTAACTTTGATAGTAGTGGGAATGCACTGTCCAGGGTAGATCTGGTGGTCTCCAATCAGGAAGCCCATACTTCAGGGTGGTTACAAGAGACAAATGCTTTGGGGACTTTGCTCATTACCTACTAGATAGATTTTCTTTGGTGTAATCAGCAGCTTCTTAATTATAATTAGCCTGATGAATGTCAGAGATAGAATCATGTTGGTGAAACTAAAGGATTCAAATATGTGTGGCTTGTTACAACGTTTTAGAGATACTTCCACCCTTAAGTAAACACTGTAAGAATCTGTTGATGCCTGGAACCCCTCATGACAAGTAAAAGGCCAAGAATCTCTCCTCTGCTATGCTGTTGTCTACTTTAAGTAAATGTTCCTTGAATGGTGTATTAGAACACCTAAAAACACAAATGTGAGAGCCTTCATCAAGCTTACAAGCTAGGCTGTTTGAACAATTCAATGTTACTTGCGCAATGGATGTTTATTTAAACATTATTTGTATGTGTAGTTTAATCAAAATGTGCTTTCATTATAAGCTGGTAGTGAGGCCAGGTAATCCTCACCTGTTTCAAGCTTCTTTGGTAGATACTGCTATCAACCTAATCCCCCAAATACGACACCTAGAAGGTTTGGCAGGACCAAACTGACTGTGGAAGAATGGTGTAAATATTTGTTACATTAGACAATGTAGTCTACAACCTCACTTTGAATGGACAATGTGAATGATGCTTAGCATTCCTTTCTTACAGGTTTGCTATAGCAATCACATGATTTAAAAGAGGCAAAAATGATCTGAAAACTATAAGGCACTATAATAATGTGCAATATTATTACCACCTTTTTGACTATACTTTGAACTTAAAGAATGCTGGTTTTGTTGTCCTTCCTCTTTCCTGAATGTTAGTTTTATCTATGTGCCTGTGCCTTAAGGCCCTTATTCCATTGCTCTGGAATTCCTCCCCACCAAATACATGTACACACACAGGTTTTTGTCTAAAATCTAAAACATTTTGGACTGGAAATAAGATAAGCAATATTTATTATTTATTAACAATATTATTAATATAATCATAGGCAGTACATATATAACATAGCATTAAGTAAGAAACAATGAAGACGTGAGAGAACATAGAGGTTTTGTGACTGCCACTGTACATACTCTTATTAGACAGGTGAGGCTGGCCAGTCTGACTTTGGATACATAAGAGTATTATATTTAGGCCAGTGCCAGTCATTTAGGAGCTTAAAAATAACTTGATTTGACCTCAGAATTGAACAAAGTGTTCCAGATCAGCTCTATCAGAATCTCAGCAGCCTCTGCATATTCAACTAGAATCTACCGTATTTTTTTTTTTAACAGAATGTAAGAGTTCCATGTTCATTTCTGAGATAGGTCTGAAATTTACTGTCATTCCTACAATGCCATCAAATTACATTCACTCAGTGCTGATAAGCAAGTCCTTATTTTTGTCTGTGTTCTGTGCCTTTATTGTCAAATTTGGGAAAAGACTCCACACTTCCTTGGAAGACCAAAAGCCTAGGCTGAGGAATTTAAGCCTGATGCTACCGACAACAGGGAGCCTCCTAGCAGGAGTGTCTCAAGACCTAGTCCCACCAACCTACTATTAACTAAGTGACCTTCCATTGCTATTCTTCTGAATATGGTATGACCTCCCAGTGTCACCACCTATTGGAATTCTATAGGTTTAGTATTTGATGTCAGTGGTCCTTAACTATAAAAACTACAATCTTTGCCAATACTGTATCTTTGCCTTACAACCTAGATAACCTCAATTATGACTTTTAAAAGGCCAACAACTCTGTTGCTCTTGGCAAAAATCAAAGAAACTGTAAAGCAAGATCCCTAATTCTTTTTGTTTTACAAATATTTTAAGTTGTGTACTTAACTTCGTAAGTCATACTGCTTAAAAAGGATTCACAAACTTAGTATACACTTAACTGTTATCTTGCTGAATATCTGAAAAATGCAAAACAATTTTCCTGCTAAGTATATGAAATTAAGAATAAAAACTCCAGGGGCGCCTGGGTGGCTCAGTGGATTAAGCCGTTGCCTTCGGCTCAGGTCATGATCTCAGGGTCCTGGGATCGAGCCCCACGTCGGGCTCTCTGCTCCGCAGGGAGCCTGCTTCCTCCTCTCTCTCTGCCTGCCTCTCTGCCTACTTGTGATCTCTCTCTCTCTCTGTCAAATAAATGAATAAAATCTTAAAAAAAAAAAAAAGAATAAAAACTCCAATGATTTATGTGGATTATTTCCAGAAAAAAACTCAAAATGATTAGTTGAATGAGAGGTGCCTGGGTGGTTCAGTTAAGTGTCTGCCTTCAGCTAAGGTCATGATCTCCTGGGTCCTGAGATGGAGACCACCCAGTTGGTGGGCTGTAGGGCTCCCTGCTCAACAAGGTGTCTGTTTCTCCCACTCCCTTTACTACCCACTCCCAACTCCATTCAGGCTGTCTCTTGCGTGTGTGTTTTCTCTCTCCCTCACTCTCAGATGAATAAGTAAAATCTTTTCAAAAAATGATTAATTGAGAGTAAGAGGCCTACTAAGAAGTTAGGCTGTTCCCTTAATCAAGAAAAAGTAAAGAGATTATAGACAAACTCCCATATAAGACAGTCTTTGTGTAATGATTACAGATGTACCTATAATATCAGCCATTTCAAAATATCCCACCCAACAAGGATGAATCCATGCAAACATCTCTCCGATGCCATAACAACACAGCTGGCATACATCATTGGTAGTCAGAATCACTAAAATGGAAGGCTATGGCATAATGACTGCATGGAAGGAATCCTGGACCAAACAGGGTCATAAAGTCAGTTTCTAATTTCATCTTGAACTCTCACTACTGAATGATCTTGGGCTATTCATTTAGGTCTTCTGAGCTGATTTCTCTAGCTATAAGTTGTCTGATCTGCTTATTTCCAAAAACAAAAATAAAATTATATAGTGGGCACAAAAATAGTTGAAAAACTGAATGGTGTACTGCAAAAATCTAAAATAAGGAGAACCAACACCAAAGGATTGGGCTGCTATGAAAACATCCTAAAATTCTAGGCTAAAATCACAATTTCCTTGGTAATCTGTACAAAACCAGAAGAATCCCTGTCACATGGTATCAAGACTAGGTATATTACACTAGGCTTGTTCTGAACTTATTAGCAAATGGGAGGGAGAACTAGAGACAGTGGCAGACTGAGTTTGAGAGGAAGACCAGTAGAAGACTTGTTCTTGAAAGCTTAGTGCCTTGGAATAAAGTTCAAATTCCTTAGTGTAGCATGTAAGACCCCAACACCTGGTCCCAGCCATATATTCAGCCTCATTTCTCTCTACTCCCAGCAATATACTCCAGATTCAGGGACTCTACACACTGTATTACCTCCCAACCATGGTCCTCCAGCTGGAGTGGCCTCTTTCCAGTTCCCCAATCACCTTTTCCCACCTTTACACCACTGTCCACCAGTCATATTTCTTTTGGTCTTTCAGTCCTTGATTAGATCACACAGTCTTCTAAATAGACTTCTCTGCTCTCCATAGTTCTAAGTAACAAGTTCATCCTCTTTCCTTTTGCTATCATCTTTATTTCCATAATAGGGCTTTTGAAAGTTCAAATTTTCCTTTGCTAACTAGACTATAAGCTTCTTGAAAGACAGGGGCCATCTCCAATCCTCCAAATACCATCCACAACAAGTATAATTCCTTCTATATAACATGTGCTTCATAAATGTTTGTGAAGTGAATATAAACAAGGTGATCTGAATACACTATATTAGAAGACACTGAGCAGTAGTACTCTAAGTCCCAGTTAATTCTAAAGCAATCTCAAAATTTCCTCCTAGTGTAAAATCTAAATAAATAGAAATCTTAACTCAGGACAGAAATAGAAAACTGTGTTTCTCATAAACAGTCATGCTATAAACAGAAACCTAAACAAACTTTAGGACAATATGATATCCTACCCCAAACCCTGGGGCGGGGTGGGGGGGGTGGCAATTTCCTAATGGTTTCTGCCATTCCCCCCACTCTATTGTCCACATCTAACTTTAGAGATATCAGAACTATATGTAGTTCTCCAACAGACCATGTTCTCCCTTATGTACTATTCCCAAAGAGTGTCTACCATTTTATCTGTATGGAATATCCTCCCAGATAATGCCTTTCATCCTCAAGTCTTAGTTTAAGAGTGAATTTTCCTCTTAAACCTTCCCTGATTTCATCAAGCAGTCTTAGACACATCTTTCCAGAAACACTTCCAATCCCACCCCAAGAATCCACACCTCCATCTTATCCATGATTACATTCCAAAAATGATTTCTTTAAATACCTTGCCCAGATACAAACTATCTGGAAAATAAGACTGGTTTTCTTTGTTTTTGCAAATCCAGCCTATAGGAGACTCAATGGATACTGTGTGAATGAATCAAAGATGAGTAAAGCCTCTGCCCAATATACCAACATCATTTATCTGCAAATAGCTAACTTCCCAGTACTGGGTTCAGAACCTAGTGCTTAGACAAACTCAGAGTACACTCCCACAAATTTTCACTGCACCTGAGTATTACTCTCACAGAAACAATACCATCCATGAATATAGTTCTAAGCTGACACATCAAGCCCTATTCTATCTGAAGGATCTAAAATAGTTAAAATTGCTAGGAATTTTTAGGAGTCTCAGAGCTAGAAAATATAATATTAGTAAAAGTTCTCTGTTTTGTAGAACTTTGTGGACTAGATTAAAATCTTAATCTCCCTTTTAATGTAAATACCCTTGGAAAAAGATGTTCTAAGTTCCAAATCACTGTGGACTTCTAGAACACATTTCAAATCAGAGGCTTCCTTAAAACACTGTTCTCTTTAAAGAGGACATGGCATATCTCACGTGTCAGTGGGCTTTCCTCCTCCTTCCTTTTTCTTTCTGTTTTTACCTCTCCATCCTCCCATTGTATAATCACGAAAAAATCACCTTAATAGTAGCCCAAACAAAACATAATCTTCTGGAGGAAAAACTCACATACTATATTCATATATATGTTCCAATCTAAGCTGGGTTTAGCACTGCTGCCCTCTCCCTGCTCAGTTCCCTGAGCCCTAGGGACTGCCTGCCCCAAAGTTTCTCTGCTTTGTGCAAACCACCACCTCAAAGCCATGTGCTTTCATTTACAAATAACTCTCAGCCCTCACTTCATAGAGAAAATTAATGGTAACTGGACATGAGCTCCCTTCCTGCACTTTCATCCTCTCTCACTCCCAATTTTTAAAGGAAAGCTATCACCATCTAGCAGACTCACAGACTGATTATCTCAAGTTCATCCTTATGCCTAGTTTATAAAAAAGATATCATCACATCTAGTTGACCAATGGATGAGCAAACTGAAGATCAAAGAATTCAAGGATATGTCCATAGTCCGAGGACTACTAAATGATGAAACAGAGTCTGGTTCTCTTGATGCTGAGTTCACACTGCACTGCACCACATGTGTTTCTGAACAGCCACAACTTATTTTCTCAATTCTCCTCCACATGTTCCATGGTCCAGCTGAACTGGGTAACTGAATTTACCTAAGCGCAAACTTGACTTTGCATCTTTAAAAAAAAACAAATGTAGGGGTACCTGTGTGGCTCAGTTGGTTGGGCGTCTACTTTCGGCTCAGGTCATAATCCCAGGCCCAGCAGGGAGCCTGCTTCTCCCTCCTTCTCTGCCTGTGTGCGTGCACACACACACTCTCTCTCATCAATAAAATCTTTAAAATTAAAAATTAAAAACTAAATGTAATCTTTTTCTGATTATAAAATACATGCTCATTATAGAAAATTTTGGAAAACACAAAAGAGCAAGATAAAAAGTCATCCATATTATATGATAATGAACAATCCACAGAACTATTCACAATGGGTGAATCATACATGTTGAGTGTGAGAAATTAAGACACAAGAGAGTACATGTTGTACGATTCCATTTATCTAAGGAGCAAAAACAGTTAAAACTATATAATGTCACTGAAAATTAAGAGCACAAGGGGGCCTGTGGGAATGCTGATAATGTTCCATCTTTTAATCTGGGCACTTGTGGCATGGGTATGTTTGGTGTGTGAGAATTCAATGCAGTGCATATTTAGGATAGGTATGTATGTATATAAAACACACACACACAAAATACTTGAATTCAGATGCAATGTTTATATTTTGGTGTTTTCTTCTTGGTGCTCTTCTTCCTCCTGGATGCCTGTTTTTTTAAAAAAAAAAAAGTTGTGTATATATGTTTGTATTCTGATATTTCACCCAACAAAAAAGCACATGCATTTACCCAAATTACTATAAATTCCACATAAATACTTTTAATGGCTACATAATAATCTATCTGAAAACTGTGCCTTCATTTCCTTAACCACTACTTTGCAAACAACCATTTAAATTTTTCCAATTATTATAAAATTGCCTTAGCGGGGCGCCTGGGTGGCTCCGTCAGTAAGTGTTCAACTCTTGGTTTTGGCTCAGGTCATGATCTCAGGATCATGTGATCGAGCCCTGCCTGGGGCTCTGTGTTCAGCGTGGAGTCTGCTTGGGATTCTCTTTCTCTCTTGCTCCCCACTCGCATAATCTCTCTCTCAAAATAAATAAAATCTTTTTAAAAAAATTGCTTTAGTGAATACCATTACCCTTTAAGTCATTTAGCTACTTTCTCCTCATAGCTGCTTAATATATGTATAATATTACATATGACTTACTCTGCCATATGTAATTACATATCTACTGCAACCTCAGTTCTCAATAATAAGCTTCCACAGACTGTATCACCCCTCCACATATCCTCTACAAAATCTTACTCTTGAACAAGCTAAGTACTCATGATTTGTTGTTTGCAAAGGCCAAGTAAAATATACATTCCTACCAACCCAGATTTCAGTATCACCTCAGTCATCCATGTAACATGAATGTTTTAGTTGTCTACACTTTAAACTTTTTGTTTAGTCACACAACTAAATGCTTAGAGGCAGTTTAGCATGGTTCCCCTTGAGGATAGATGATAGCTAGCACAGTGAGTTCATTCAACAAGTAATAGTGCCATGAGCCAAGAGTCCAGGGAAAATCAGAAAAGTTCCTGCTATCAAAAAGCTTATAGTTGGTGTATAATTAAATAGGGATCCCACTTTCAAGGAGACCCACAATCTAGCAGGGAACGTGGCATGAAACACATCCTGATTTCCCTACTCCTAAGCTTTCAAATCACACCTGCCAAGATGTTGGCCCCAGAGCCAAACTCTGAAAACTCTGTCTTGGGTGGGTGCCTTCAAGTTCATTAGTCTGTAGATGAATGTGTTTGTTATATTTAAAATACGTTTTGAAGTATTTTACAAGTATTATTAACCCTATCATTATCTGATAATGGAAAAGTACATGCCTAATGTGCTAATAAAAAAAGACAAAATTAAGAAGAAACAAAAGGAGTACTAATAAATTATTGAGAGTGGTGAAAAATATTTTCCCTTTTTTTCCTTTTACATATGGAATGAAGACTGGGAAGAACCTTAAAGGGCAAAGGATGAATGGAGCAGAGGGTGAAAAAGGCTAACCTATGCCTATTATAACCCAGCAGTAACAATCAACAAGAACAGAGAAGACATATTTTTAGAAGTTTTTCCATTTTGAATGTATAACAGGATGAACAGTGCTAAAGGTGGACACTTGGCCCAATGTTAGTTCAGGAGGCCAGGAAATTGTTCTAGAACAGAAAGGGTGAACACAGCCAAGACTGAGCCCAGAGGCTCCTGTAATTCCAGAGGTAAGGAGGGAAGTTGGATTCCAAGGGTTACTAAGGGGCTCCCCAGGGCTCCAAAGAGACCATGAAGGAGCCATTTGCCACAAGAGATTTTTAAGGTAGACAAAGCTGCTCCACTTTAGATAAAGATACCCCACTGAACATCCAGCAGCAAGGGCATAACTGGTTACAAAGCTTCTAAGAACCAACTTACACTCCTTGAACTGCACTGAGGGACTGCAAGCTTAAAGTCTTCTTCGTCACTTTGAACCTATGAACAAATGAGCTTAAGAAGAGCCTCTCAGAAGCTCATTTGTTTGAAAGAGAGAGCTTCTGAACTTACAGTGCAAAGAAAGAGGAACAGGCATGCATATGGTATATAAAGAAAGTAAGACAGCCTTCTAAGGGAGTGAGCACCTCCTTTGGGAAGAAAGGATAGCCAGGCTGGGTTTTAAAGCTATCGAGTATGGGTAAGAGAGAGGTCGAACCACTTTTTCATGGGATCAAATAGCATATTTAGATGTTGCAGCATCAATGCATAAAACAGCTTACTAATTTAATCCTGCTATATGTTAGCATGGAAGGACAGGTGAGGGAGGAGAGCTGGAGGGCAGCCAAGCAGGGAGGCCAGATAGCCACCTGGCCAGTCCAGGACAAGGGACTAGCACCAGATTTCACAGGTCTTATGTATGCTATAACAAGAATCTGAATTCAACCCTGCAGGCATTGACAGAGCTTAGTTGTTAAGCAAGTTGGTGACACAGTGAGATTTCTGTGTCCAAGCACTCATCTGCTGACATGTGGAAGCTGGGTTTCAGGTGGAAAGACCAGTGAAGTGACCAACAACCTAAATGGGAGATGCTCAATTAGAGTAGTGAATGAAGGAGAAATGGAAAAATTTCCTCAGCTGTCCAGGAGGTAAAATCAGAAGAACTAGATGAATTAGTCAAGGTGAGGTGGCATAGGAAAGGCAAGATAAAGAACAAAATGATGATGGTGCCACAAACCCAGGTGGGAAATATAGGAAGAAGTTAGGAGACATGCTGCTCCCAAGGGACTGCTGCATGGTTCAGCAGAGAAGGATCTAGAAGTAATAGCACAGAACACTACAGGAACGATTTGAAAGTCCATCACTACATACGCCAGAATAAAAACAATGAAAGTGGGTGAGACCACTCAGAACAAGAGTTCTTACATTCTTTTTTTTTTTTTTTGAGTTCATACATTCTTAAGATAAGAACCCTTTTGAGAACCTGATGAAAATTCTCACCCCCCCCCCAACCAAAATGTACACTAACATTTTGGAAAAAACACCAGGCAGTTTACAGGTCCCCTGCTACCAACGGAGGACCATAGGTTACGAAATCCTAGGCCTGGGGACTAGGGTAAGAAGATGGGAAGAAGGTCTAAAGCAGCATTTCTCAACAATGATGCTACTGGCAAATTGCACAGGACATGTCTTCACCATGCAGAATGCTGAGCAGCCAGGCCCAGCCCTGCCCACTGAACACAAGAAATACCCACAGCCTAGGCTCTGTGGACAGCCGAAAGAGGCCCCCACATATTTCCAAATACTACCACCCTGTTTGAGAACTCCTGGTCAAAAGGGAGAAAAGGAAACAGCAAAGAAGACAGAGCAAGAAAGATCAGAGATGGGATGAAAAGTGGATCTACCCCTCAGCCAATAAGTCATTCTCATTTCCAAAATATACCCATGATGTGACCCTTTCCCTACCTCTACCACTAGCACCTCAACTAAGCCACACATTGAGTGAAGTCCTGCAATCATCTCCTAACTGGTCTCCCCACTTCTTTTCTTCTTTCTTTTTATTAAGTCACCATGGCATATTATACCAGGCATATTACATTGCCTGGTGTATGTGCCTTGTATGCACAAGTTTGTACCTTTTAACCCCCTTCACCCATTTCAACACCCCCACTCCCCACCTTTGGCAACCTATGAGTTTGGTGTTTTGTTTTGTTTTTAGATTGCCCATGTATATGGGATCATATACAGTATTTGCCTTTCTATGTTTATTTCACTTAGCATAATGCTTTCAAGATCTGTCCATGTTGTCACAAATGGCAAGGTTTCCGCTCTTCTGGCCGAATCCTATTCCATTGCATGTATACGCTACATTTTCTTTATTCATTCATCGACTGATGGACACTCAGATTGTTTCCAGGTCTTGGCTTTCCACTTCTGTTCTTAATTCCTCTTGACAAGTCCCTTCCCCATGGCAGCAAAGCGAACCTTCTTCATTTTACTAATTGTATTTCATAAGTATTTTTATAATGCTATTTGCCACGCTATTTTTTTTACAAATGCTAATTCATTTCATCCTCATAACAACACTGTGAGATGGATATCATTCCTATTCCCACTTTGCCGACAAGGCACAGAGATGTTACAAACTACAAGGTCACAGAGCCAGTAAGTGTAGGGCCAGGATTTTAATTTAGGCCACTGGCTCCACAGTTCACGCTCTCGCCTCCAACTCATTCATTCCTCTATTCAAGATCCTCAACTGTCTTCTCACTCAAGAGTAAAAAACCAAGATCCTTATAGCCCGTAAGTGCCTGGTATATGGGCCCTCCAACTCCTCTACCTTGTCTCCTGCTCTTATCCCCTGCCCTCCCTCTACTCCCAGCCTCACTGGTCTGGCAGCTATGATATGTGCATTTACTTGTATGCACTCTCTCCTCTGTCTGCAGTGTTCTTCCTCCAGCTAGCAGCAGAGTTTATTTCCTTCACTTTATTAAGTTCTCTACTCCAATGTGTTCTCATTAGTAAGGACTTGCTGCCCATCTAATATCAAACAATACCTCTACTCCCATCCCCATTGTTTTCAATTTCTCCAACTTGTTACATTTTCCCCCCTCTGATTCATGTATCATCCTATAAAGCATGTAAAATTACTCATTCATTAGCTAACTTCCTCCAATAGAATGTACATTCTAGGAAGGCAGTTTTGTGTGTTTCGTTCTCTGTTAGGGCTCCCTGCATGGAAGGTCATGCAGTTCATTTCTGAATGAATGAATGAACAACAACAAGAAAGAGTGTTGACAAGGAAGCCAAGAAGTCTGAAGACAGAGAGAGATGGCTCAACAGTGTAAACATACTACAAAAAGCTTCTGTTCTATTAGAGGTAACAAGTTTCCATTGATTTTGGCAATTAAGAAATTGGTGCCTTTGGCAAGAAACGTTTCCAAGAAATGGTGCCTGCCTGGGGAGTGAGTTGGTAGGTAATGCAGTAGAAGTATTAAGCACAGACAACTCCTGTAAGAAGTTGGCTAAGAAAGGAGACAGCTAGAAGGAGTAGCGATGTCAAGAGAGACCTGAGCATATCCTTTCCAGGTTGAGGGTGAGGAGAGAAGGGAAGAGGAGACTGAAATTCAACAGAGAGAAAGGAGTACTAATGGTGAACGTCCTAGCAGATAGCCAACTCCAGACTGTGAGGGATGAGGACGATCATCCATGTTAACTAGCAAAGGCTCTTCTCCCACACTTGGATTATCTACACTGACCACATTCTCTTCGGAGACCATCAGCCTAGACAGACTACACAGCATCTGTCCTCTCCAAAGAGCACTGGGGCCTCTTCAGACTCCTAGTTCAGACAGAAGGAGTATTCACAGCTTACTGGAGTTGGTAAGGGGAAAGGCACTAACCCCTCACTGAGACATTTCATACGCATTCATTTCCATATATGGACATCTACAAACATCACTTTTATTCCAAAACAGTCCTTAGTGATTAATTAGTAACCCCATTTAAAGGAAACTTGAGAAGGGGTAAGCTTTATAACTACTCCAAGGCTACCCAGGTCCAGCCAGGCTTTACTGAACTGGGCACTCTTTCCAATATATATCACATGTCATCACTCACTATTAGGAGAAGAGAAAGATCATCAAAATTAGAAAAATTTAAATGGAAGATGTGATCTGGTATGGGACACTTTCAAAGAGAGAAAACAGAAATAATTTTCACTAACAGTAAAGATAATTAAAATTCAAAGGGGTAAGTTATGCATGTACCCCAACCACCAGACCTTACTACTATGGTACATATGATACATGTGATACATATGAAACAAATTACAAAAAGAGAAAGGGAAAAGAAGAAATGCTTGAGTAGAAAAGGTTTACATAAAGGCTACAGTAAGGAAACTAGAAATTTGATTAAACATGACAAAAACACATTCATTATCAAGGATAGGATTTAGCTGCTTTTTCTTTAGTTTGTGTTATCCAGTTGTGAATGTCAACTGATAAAATAAAAAGAGATACAACAGACAACCCATTTTCTACAATGATGCAAAGGCAATTCAGTAGTTAAAGAACAGTCTTTTTAAAAATTAGATTTCCATATGCAGAAAATGAACTTCAGTTCAAAACTTACTCAATACAAAATATTAAATCAACAGGCCAAACACCTTAACAGACACCTTGCCAAAGATATAGGGCAAATAAGCATATGAAAAGATGCCCCACATCATATGTCATCAGGGAAATATTAAGTTAAAAGAACAAGATATCACTACACACCTTTTAGAACAGTCAAAATACAAAACACTGACAACACCAAATGTCAAGGAAAAGGAACTCTCATTCATTGCTGGTGGGAATGAAAATTGGTACTCTTTGGCAAAGTCCTTTGGAAGACAGTGTGGTGACTTCTTATGAAACTAAACATACTCTTACCATATGACCTTGCAAATAGCTCCTTAGTATTTATCCAAAGGAGTAGAAAACTTATGTCCACACTGAAACCTGCACATGGATGGCTATTGCAGCTTTATTCATAACTGCCAAAACTTGGAAGCAGACATGTCCTTCAGTATGTGAATGGACAAACTGTGGTATATCCAGACAGCGGGCATATTATTCAGGGCTAAAATGAGCTATCAACCTATGAAAAGACATGGAGGAAACATAAATGCATATTAGTAAGTAAAGAGCCAATCTGAAAAGGCTACATACCATATGATTCCAACTCTATGACATTCGGAAACAGAAACACTACGAAGATGGTAAAAACATTAGTGGTTGCCTGGCGTTAGCTGAGGGGAAGAGATGAACAGGCAGAGCACAGAGGATTTTTTAGGGCAGTGCAAATACTCTATGATGCCATGATGGATATGTGTCATTATACATTTCCCCAAACATACAGTACTTAGAACACCAAGAGTAAGCCC
Source organism: Meles meles (assembly GCF_922984935.1). Taxonomy (NCBI): domain Eukaryota; kingdom Metazoa; phylum Chordata; class Mammalia; order Carnivora; family Mustelidae; genus Meles; species Meles meles. Next base: position 69,234,675 of record NC_060072.1, read on the forward strand.
TCAGGTAAACCATGGACTTTGGGTGATAATGATGTGTCAAAGTAGGTTCATCTGCAACAAATGTACCATTCTGGTGGGGCATGTTGATAATGGAGGAGGGGATACAGATGTGGCGGCAGGAAGTATATGGGAAATCTCTGTACCTTCCACTCAGTTTTGCTTCGAACCTAAAATTGCTCTAAAATATAGAGCAAAAAAAACTCTAAAAACATAACTTAAAGTAGATCATAGACTCCAACATAAAAGCTAACACTATAAAATTTCTAGAAGAAAACCAGAAAATTTCTAGAAGAAAATTTCTTTGCCCTTAGCTTAGGCAAAGGTTTTCTTAAAAAGGACACCAAAACCATAATGTATAAGAGAAGAAAATCATAAGCTGGAATTCATCAGAATCAAAAAACTCCTACTTCAAAGTCATTGTGAAAATGAAAGGACAAGCCACAGACTGGAAGAAAATCTTTACAAAGCATATATCTGAAAAAGGACTTGTCTCAAAATTCAATAATAAGAAAACAATCAACTTAATAAAAATGTGAGCAAAAGACTGGAACATACCACCAAAGAAGATATGAAGATAGCAAAAAATACATCAAAAGATGCTCAACACCATTGGTCATTAAGGAAATGCAAATTAAAATAAAAATGAAATACTATTAATGACTACAATTAAAAAGTCTAATAAAAAATGAAAAAAAAGACTAATAATACTAAGTGTTGGTAAGAATGTGAAGGAATTAGCATGCTTATAAACTGCTGGTAGGAGAGTAAAATGAAATAATCACTTCAGAAGCAGTTTGGCAGTTTCTGAAAAAGCTACACATACATCTACCAGGATCCTGCCATTCTATTCCTAGGTTCTTACCCAAGAAGGCACATGTCCACACAAGGATGATATACAAATGTTCACAGCAGCTTTTAGAGTCAAAAATTAGGGGCGCCTGGGTGGCTCAGTGGGTTAAGCCGCTGCCTTCGGCTCAGGTCATGATCTCAGGGTCCTGGGATCGAGTCCCACATCGGGCTCTCTGCTCGGCGGGGAGCCTGCTTCCCTCTCTCTCTCTCTCTCTCTCTCTCTGCCTGTCTCTCTGCTTCCTTGTGATCTCTCTCTCTCTCACTGTCAAATAAATAAATAAATAAAATCTTAAAAAAAAAAAAAAGAGTCAAAAATTAGAAATAACCCAAATGTCCATCAACAGGTACATACATACATAAATCGTTATATATCCATACAGTGGAACGCTATTCAGCAATGAGAAGAAATGAACTATTGCTGGATATATCAACATGAAAGCATCTCCAAATAATTATTCTGAGTGAAAGAAGCCAGACTAAAAAAAAGACTATATACTACATAATTCCATTCACTTAAATTCTGGAAAATGCAAACTACCCTACAGAAAGCAAAGCTTCTGGGGGGGAGAGGATAATGGACAGTCAAGGGACTGTGAATGGGAATGGAGAAACTTGGGGGGATACGTATATATTCACTATCTTGTCCGTAGTGATGATTTCATATTTATATATGTAGGTTGGAAGCTTATCCAACTGTACAATTAAATATGTGCAGTTCATGGGGCACCTGGGTGCCTCAGTGGGTTAAAGCCTCTGCCTTCAGCTCAGGTCAAGATCCCACGGTCCTGGGATCGAGCCCCGCATCCGGCTCTCTGCTCGGCGGGGAGCCTGCTTCTTCTTCTCTCTCTGCCTGCCTCTCTGCCTACTTGTGATCTCTGTCTGTCAAATAAATAAATAAAATCTTAAAAAAAAATATGTGCAGTTCATTGCATGTCAGTAGCTGTTTACCTCAGTTCATTTCAGTAGAGATAAAAAAAAAAAAGAAATAGCAAAGGAGAAAATGATTATGTACAAAAAGAAAGAAAAATACAGCACAAGTAAACTATGTTAGGTTTCCTGACATCTAATGGCATCAAGTATTAGAATGTGCTTTAGAGGGGCACCTGGGTGGCTCAGTCAATTAAGCAGCTGCCTTCAGCTCAGGTCATGCTCCCAGATCGAGTCCCTTTTCAGGCTCCCAGCTCCGCGGGAGTCTGCTTCTCCCTCTGACCTTCTACCCTCGCTCTCTCTCTCAAATAAATAAATAAAATCTTAAAAAAAAAAAAAAAGAACTTGCTTCAGAAATGACCAAATTTTACATCAAACACTGCAAATTATTCCCAACCTATCTTTCAATAGTATTTCTGTGAGGGTTTCAGAGATCACAAATCTATTCAAGTATCTTAAGCAAAAGTTACAGTGATATTTTGCTTTTCTGCCCAATACCTACCTAGCAAGAAAACTATAATTTTTTTCAATATATGTGCTTCTTTCTGAAGAATAACTTAATTTTAAATGATTTCCAATAATAAAATTACTATAATTAAAGACAAACATGATTTAGCTAGAGCCAATGACAGTTAACAAGTGACAAAATACATCACCCACATAAATAAAACCTGATAGAAAATCATCACAGGGCGCCTGGGTGGCTCAGTGGGTTAAGCTGCTGCCTTCGGCTCAGGTCATGATCTCAGAGTCCTGGGATCGAGTCCCACATCAGGCTCTCTGCTCAGCGGAGAGCCTGCTTCCCTACCTCTCTCTCTGCCTGCCTCTCTTGTGATTTCTCTCTGTCAAATAAATAAATAAAATCTTTAAAAAAAAAAGAAAGAAAGAAAATCATCACAATTCTCCTCTTGTTACAACCTGTACTTATATCTGATTTCTTATCAAAACAAAGAGTTAAAACACATGCTACTGAGTAAGAAAATGTTTTTCTTGATGCAAAGAACTTGGACAGCATTGGAGTTAATCATAATGAGCTTTGGGATATATTTGAATGTGGCAAAAAAAAAAAATTGCCAAAAATAAGACTTCTAAATCCTATAGCAAGGCTGTGAAATAAATAGGTAATAGATATTATTGGTGCTATAAAGCCCCAGGCAACTTGTTCAAGGTCACCCAAAGTAACCAAGTGAAAATGTATACATGAGAGAAAAAATAACTGGGGTTTTAAACAACTTTTTTCTCCTCCACAGTGGTAGCTACTCAGGGTACCAATGTCCTGGGGCAAAGAGACCTACCTCAAAGACAAATCAAAGGTCATGCCCCTCCCTGGCCCCACTGCCAATATTTTTATACAAGTAAAATCAGGTCTAAACAAATAAAAAGCTAAGGTAATGGGATGGGCTAGAGAGGGCTTCTCTATCTTGCCATACCTTCCCAACTAGAAAATAAAGTGTGGGTAAACAGGGGAACAACAAGAACCATTTCCTTGAGTAAAGCAAACACATGAAAAGCTGAAGGTTCCTTTTTATGATTTTCATCAGGTGAACTACTCATTCTTCTCTTGTGAAAGCACTTAGCCCAGAGCTTGGCACATAATAAGGACTTAAAAATGCTTTTTTAATCTTCCCTGCTCTCCAAACCCAAGGGCATCCAGCTTTTCGCTGACAAAAACTCAGAGTCCAGACCACTTATGAGGCATAACACTCAGGAGAAACCCAGAGGTTAAGTGCAAACAAATAAATCATGAAAGAACTAGAATTGACTCCTAAATTCTCTGTATACCTTATTACATACAAAATACAAAACTAGAAAGGAACTAGAATTATACTCTAAGGGTAAAAGAGAATTCTAAAAGGAAACTCAAGCCCTAAGAAACAAGTCAAAAGAAAACGTGGGTGATTATGTAAGAATTAGAGACTAGAAATAAGAACATAAATACTTCAGGGCTATAGTGCATCAAACTAATAATTTGTAAAGACTAACCACATGACAAAAACACTCAAACAAGGTTTAAGCCTTCCTAGGCCTTGGAAAGTCATGAGACTTTTTTGGCTAAAAGAAGGAATGCTTTAGTTAAAGAAGGAAAAAGAATTCCCAGACCTCTAGGTGGCTCCAATTTTTAAACAACCACTCTGCTACCTTAACTAAGTGTTCAAACGATACTCAGTTATTTATGCAAGTCACATCAACAACTGGACAGTACTAAACATCCTTAGAACTATAATGCTCATTTCTCTACTAGTTTTCTCTACCTTCCTTTGAGTGTGGCACTGAGTAATCAACAGCTGATGACTACTGTATTATCATATGACACATGTAAAATAATATGACATAGTAAGATTTTTTTCTTTCAGTAATCCTGTGCTGATGAAAAAAAAAAAACCGTAATTACTTTAATGATGTACTCAGAAAAAGGATTATCTACAAAAGAAAATCACAAGGGTAACACTAGTTAAAATGTGTCTCAATTTATTACCCTGAATTTTTCCACGGAGCCCAAATGCATTACTTTTACCTGGTATCTGCAAAGGCCATTTCAAATTATATATAACACCAGCAAGGAGGAAAATTAGGAGAGTGTCAGTCTGGCTTTTCTGTTATGAAAAGCAGATTGAACAGTGATAAAGATGGCAATCAGATATAAAGACAAAACTAATGTTATCTTATTCATTATATTAACAGCCATTTATCAAGCACCTACTAAATGCACTAGGCACTGAGTATAGACTAGCAAATAAACCAGGCATTATTTCTGCCCTAGAGGGCAAGAGAGAAACATTAAGTAGTTAAATAATACATAGTTATAAGTTATGGCAAACATTAAAAAGGAAAGGTGATTGCTCTATGAGGGAGAAAATAAAGGGATTCTAAGTTACATGATGATAAAGGTGATAAGACATTTATAAAGATGATACATGAATTTATACCCAAGGATGACAAATTACTCAAGGAGATGGTCCTAAAGTAGAGACCAACAGCATGAGCAAGAGCCCTGCTGGAGAACTGGACAATGTGGCTGGCAAAGGATGAGGATTGGGGGGGGGGGGGGGCACACACTGGTCAAATCATACAGGACCTTACAGGTATGTTGAAAATTTCATATTTTATCTGGAGAAATAAATGTTTCCTAAGAGCTTTGAAGACTTTAAACATCAAGTGACTTGTTTTCTTTTTAGGTTGCTGGTGGGAAAAGGAACTGGAAGGGGTACAGTATATGTGCAGAAGGCAATGGGGAAAGATAATGATGGCTTCAAGCAGAATGGAAGCATAGTGGAGACTGAAAATCAGACAGATTTGAAAGAGATTTTTCCATAAAAGTAGATAAGGATTTTTTGACAAACTGGTGGGGGCGGGGGAGGGAGGAGTGAAAGAACAGAAGAGAGAATGAAGGATAAACTCCAGCCTTCTGGCCTGAGCCACCTGTTGGATGGATGAGATGGAAAACAGAGGAGGAACTGGTTGAAAGGTTGGGTAATCAAGAGCTCAATTCTGAAGAAGTGTAAAACAATGCCATTTATTGGCTACGACGTACCAGATGTTAGATATTCTACTTGCCACAGCATCCCTTTTAGTAGCAGTATCCCCATTTTACAGAAAGCAAACTATAGATCATGATGTTGAAGTAGTATGTTGAACTCATTCAGTTCAAAGTGACAAAGTCACATTTGCCACCCAAGTCTGGTTGGCTGGCTGTGAGGTAAGCTTTCTTTCCACTATACCCAGTTCTTAGGAACTACTTTTACACTTTGCATTTTGAAATCTATTTAGGGTTGGAGCAAGCTAGCGCCCAAGAAGAGTAAATAGGTGATACATTATTTTTTAAATCCAAATTCTCAGATTTATAATGCATAATGTTTTCCTATACCACTCCCAATCCCAATCCACTTCTATCTGCAGAGTTTTGCAATGTTTTGAACACTAGCAAGATATCCACGACCTCAATGTTTTATAGTTAAGGAGCAAAGCCACCATGCCCAGAATGAACCATAATGAAAAAAGCAGCAATACCCAGCAGCAAACAACATTTCTACTCTCAAGCCATACATATATCAACATAAGATAGATCAACTGAGCAATAAATTCCGAACAACTACTTCTCAAAAACAGCTAAGGCGTTCAAATCAAGAATTAATGTGAGCCAGTATGGATGGCTACAAAAGCTAAGAACTGAGATTCCCCTTAAAAAATCAAAATCTTGGGGCGCCTGGGTGGCTCAGTCGTTAAGCTTCTGCCTTCTGCTCAGGTCATGATCCCAGAGTCCTGGGATCAAGTCCTGCATCGGGCTCCCTGCTCAGCGGAAGCCTGCTTCTCTCTCTCCCACTCCCCTTGCTTGTGTTCTCTCTCTCTCTCTCTCTGTTAAATAAATAAAAATCTTTTTTAAAAAATCAAAATTTTAAAAGAACAAAATGTTAGGCAAAAAAGAAATTATACCGCCATCGCGTAAAATTTAATATCTACAATTCCCAAATATCTCCACCAAATGCCAAATTCAGCAAACATGCACGCTAAAAACAACCTAAACATCCTTTTCTTTTTAAAAGCTTTTCCCTGTAGCACAATGACACTTCAGCAAACTAAAATGCCTTTCTATCTGCAGAGTCTCATGATTTTCTCACTCTCTGGGCTGATGTCCCTCTCAGCTACTGAAGCCCAGAAATTAGGCTTGATTAATGAACCTAGAAAGAACTCAATGTATTACTAACAATTGTGTTTATTACTGAAAGTACCAGCTTGAGGCTCTTAAAAGGGAGGAAAATGAGGAAAGGGGAGATTTTTGAAAGATTTCATCACCTACATTACAAATTATATTTTGGTGGGTCTGATCCCTCAGCAGAATCATCAAATTACATTCAGGCTTCTTAAAGTGAGATATAAGGACCTTTCATGGTTTGGGGAGAGTTTGTCATAGAGATAAAATTTTAAAAAGTAGCATTAGTATGCCCACTGAAAGATAAATACTTACACACACCACCCTCCAAAATGATAGTACTACTGTGTCCTTCCTCCTGATTCTTGTGTCCACCTGGCACCTCTCCCTGCAGAGGTCTAGCAGGCATTCCCTACTGCCTCACCCAGGCAAAGGACAGGTTGCTGAAAATCCATTAAGAAAGCTTCCCATTTTCTATTCCTTCATAACATGATGGCCAACTCCTGGCAAACCAAAGATGAAAGACTTTTTTTTTTAAAGGGGGGCGGGGGGGGGAACTACTTGAGGCCTTCTCCAGAATGAGGGGTTAATCCAATAGGCAAAAAAGCAGGGCTCTATACATATTTAAAGGTCCTTTCTGGCGACACAACAGATCTAATGAGGAATTGCTGAGCCACATCATACTGGAAAATCCGTAAATGTTCCTCCTGGTTGTTACCAGAGTGGAAGATTTTTTTTTTTTTTTTAATGCAACGCTTTGATGTACTGACACAGCTAGCCTGATGGGTTTAAGTCAGCTAGGAAATGTGCCCTGCATCTATTTCCCTTATAAATCCCTGAAGATCAGGGGCAATACTGACCCGTAATTACATTCAACGCTTGCACTGCTCAAGATGCCATCTGATGCTGGAAAAGTAGTGGTTGAGCAACACCAGGCGGCTCTACTATGCTAAAATAACAACGCAACACTCGATTACGAACCCAGGTACTCGGCTTGTAGGCTCCAGTGCCGCACAAGGACCCACATTCAAAGCTCACGTCCCTTCAGGTTGAAGCTCATTAAGCTTTCCGCGATGTACCCTCGCAAAGTTTCTAGTCTGCAAAACGGAATTACTTGAAAGTCCCCTGTTTTGGACACCCCTCCCCAGACGGGTTGGCGGCAAGGGGAAACAGGGACCGAGGATGGTAGTTAAGCGTTCACACACAATTTTAAAACCTAAAATACAATCGTGTTTTCAGAGGAGAAAGTAAGCGTTCACCATACCGCCACCCGGCCAGCGAGCATCCGATTTCCATTTGGAGAGAAAAATGCTAAAGAAGCCATACATACGTTTCCCTGGCCAGCAAAAGTGGCCTCTAAACTCCCCTGCCAAGGACACTGGGAGGAAACCGAGAAGCAGGGCACAAGCCTGCACTTCTCAATCAGAGGCGCGTGTGTGCGGCGGGGAGAACACGCAAAGGCGAACACAACAGGGAGAAAGGTGAACCGGAGGAACAGGGAGCCCGCGGCCGGAGGGCAGAACCGGCGAAGAAACCCAAGGTGTAGACAGAGGGGCGAGGGGGCGGGGAAGGGGGAGCCCGAAGGCTCCAGGAGGAGGAGGGAGGGGTCGCAGGCGCTGCCCAGAAATCGCGGCGGCCGAGTAAAGTTAATACTTACTCAGTTTCGCAACTGCGCCGCCCCCGCAGGCCGCCCGGCGGAGCCGGCCGGGGCGCTGGGGACGTGCCGGCGTTCGGAGCTCGGCGGCCGCCCAGCGCCTGTCCTGGCCGCACCGCCCGGCGCGCCTGCCTCCGCCGCACTCGGCGGGCCCCGCGCCCCGCACTGGCTGGAGGCCCTAGCTCCCGGCGCGCCCTCTCCGCGCACCTCCCGGCCGGCGCTAGGTGAGTGTGGCCGCCCCTGGTGGGGCTGCCGTGGGGTGCTAGCGCGCGGGCAGGGGCCGCGCCGCCCGCAGGAGCCGCCCCCAGCGCCGCCGCCGCTGCCGCGGGCGGTCCAGCGAGGCTCGGCGAGGAGTGCGGCGGCGGGCGCTGCGCCGGACCGCGGAGTTAGCTGCCGGCTCGCTCCCGCGGCCGGTGCCTCTGGGCTGGGGGCCGGACTGGGGGGCCGGGCCGGGCTCGGGCTGCCAGGCGACTCCGCCCCTTCGCCGGGCCGCGGGCAGAGCGCGCGAGAGGAGCGGCGCGGGGGCGCCCCCCTCGGCCGGACGCTCGGGTTACAGCCGCGGCTCCCTGGCTTCCCCGCCCGCGCCTCGCCGGTTCGCGGGCGCCCTGAGAGACATTGTAACGGAACTGGGACGCCAGCGCTGCATTGTGGGAGCTTTTAAAGCGGCGGGGAACAGGCTCGGCCGCTCGGGCCCACGGGGCCGAGCTTCCCCCGGAGCCCCGAGCAGGGCCCCGCCGCCGCGCGTTCCAGCACACGCCCCAGACCGCCGAGGCCTGTGGATCGGAAAACCCGAAATGGTGAGGTGACCGGTGCCTCCCGACTCTCACCGGAGCCCAGTCTTCCATAGCCCGGGGTGAGACTTGTAAAACTGCCCTCTACGGTCATCCCGGAAAGTAGGCGGCTTTTTTCTGCAGACGCTTAAGAAAGGAAAAGAAGGAAAGAAAAAAAAAAAGCCCTTCCATCCCCCAAGAACTGGGTTTGAATTGCTTTTCATCTGGAGTGGCAGTGATTCAGCGACCCCCTTCTCAGCAGCAGGCAGTGACAGAGACAGGAGAGGAAACACAGCGAATGAATCAGACGTGAGTAACCAAGTTTAGAAAGAAATGGGCTCAGATTCAGAAAATTGTCCTCCCCTCCCCCCCATTAAATACAGCGAGGAATCGAGGAAGAAAACCAGTGCTTTCATCTGAAAATGCAAATATGTATGTTGTTCTCCCTATTCCACCTTTTTTTTTTTTTTTTTTTAATGGAACGCAATTACTCTAGCCGCTGGACAAAATTAGTTTTTTGGTCCAGGCTTGTGCTCACACACAGCAACAGCTATTAATTTGGGGGGAGATGGAGTGAAGATAATGGATGGAAGATAATGGAAGATACAAAAAAAAAAGCAAAAACAAAAAAACAAAACACAAAAGAACAACCCAGTTATAAAATACCCCTTTTAATTCTCCACTGTTTTTTGTTTTTTTTTTGTTTTTGTTTTTGTTTTTGTATTTAAATCAAAACAGGGTTAGTAAATTTGAAGCACAACTTGTTATTACTGAGGGCCTGATTTGTTTTGGTTTGAGTTTGTGTTTGTGGGCCTTTTGTTTCTTCCTCTTGTTTTTTGACCTTTAGTCATTGCACAGCTCATTAGTTCCTTTAAGTTTGAGGTGAACTGAGGAGAGTGAGCGGGATAGTAGGACTCAAATGTGGCTGATTAAGGTTTGGAGGATTTGGGGACAAGAAGAGTTCTCTATGATTCAAATGCAAAACCTGAGGGGAATTTTATTTAAGGTGATTCTGTAGGGCATGGAACCTCTTCTCAGAGGACTTTTCCATCCTTAATGTTAACATTGCCTAAGCGCTCATTCCCTTGTCAACCTTTCATTCCGATGAACAACATCAGTCACCCACCTAACTGCCAAATCTAATGGAAAAATTTAATCCCCATTTTGTCATGCCCTTTGTGGCATTTGCCAATATTGACCTCCCCTTCCTTCTTAGAACTTTCCTCCCTTTTTTCGTTGTTGCTGCTGTTGTTGATAGTCATCCCTCTTTTGTGGAGGTCTGGAAACAGGGACCCTCAAACAGGTCTTGAGTGATGGCTGGCAGGAGTGAGGCTATTGTTAAACTAGGATTCAGTATCTTACGGAAGAACATATCCTTTAACTTTCTGAGGAGACAGTGGGAAGTAGAAGAACCTCAATCTACTAGTTTCGGTTGGTCACCAGTAGGGAGGGTCTTGACTTCAGTTTTATCGTGTGTCCAGAGGTGAACAGTGGACTGACTCATGGCAACCAGTTTTCATGACTAGCATTTAAATCAGGATGAAATTACTATGATAGTATACCCATGACCTCTGTTTAGGATAAGCACTTACTAGGATCCAGGTACCTGGTTAGGTATCCCCACCTCCAAACCAGAATGTGTCTTCCTGATGACTGCCAAAGTCAGTGAATTTACCTCTGTCCAGTCCTGAATAAACCCAGAAAAATCTCTTCTCTGCCTCAACCCCACGTGGTTAATGCATTCTTTCTCCAGTGTATACTGCAATTTGTTTTCAGCTTTCTTAGCTGTAATCACATCTCTGTTAAGCCTTCCTGAGATCATCACACCAAATGTCCTTGGCAGGATTTGTAAACAACCCTTATTTCTGGTTTCTAATTATATTCTCAGAAGTAACCTAACTAGAATTAGTGAGTATTCATGTATTTCAAGCCCTGTGACATAATCGGATTTGATTTTCAGGAAAACAGTTTGAGAGGATAGATTGAGAAAAAGAGAAGAGAACCCCAAGAGAGAGACTTAATGTGGAGTGCTGTGGGAATGAGGGGGTAGAGGGATAGCATCTGGAGGTATATTACTCTCGGTATTACTTTGCCCTTGCTAACTGTAAAAAGTTGCCACAGCCTTGGTAGCTAGAATGAAAAATGTGTTATTTTACAGTTCTGGAAGTCAGAAATTCTAAAATCAAGGTGTGGGCTGTGTCCCATCTGGAGCCTCTGGGGGAGAATCCATCTCTGCTTTTTCTATCTTCTATGCTACATGCTTTCCTTGGCTTGTGGTCTCTTCCTCCATCTTTAAGGCCAATAGCATATCATCTTCACATCTTTCTTCTTGTGATCTCTGCTTCATGGTTAGGGCATATCTTTTTCTCTAACGTAGGCAAAGAAAATTGAAATTGATAATAGGTGCATTTCTAGCCGTATATGTATATGTTACAAATTGAACTGAATTGGATTACTTCTGGGAAGAGATGACAGTGTTTTAATTACTAGTCAGATCATCATAGGGACAACTTATTTGACTGCAAGATTGCTGTTAGTTCCACTAAACCTATATCCATCTGGTGACTCATAGAACTGAAATCCAAGGTGTTAACACACTAAGAAAACCAGTTCACATGTGCAGTTTCTGGGGATCAGCCTCTTTTTCTGGAAATCCCCAGCAACTCTTTTTTATGGTGTCCAGTGGAGTCATATTGCCAAGTTTGAGAAATACATGTCTAGACCAAAATTTCCCAAACTGGTCCACCAGGGAACATCATCCTGTAAGATGGGATGCTGGGAAGACAGTTTCTTCATGCTTGGAGAAGGTCCATGGAACACAGTTGTGACTACAGTTCATGCCAGCCAAGAAGCTTATCGGTGGGTCAGATCCATCAAGAGCAAAGTGTTGGGAAATTCTTTCATGAGGAAGTCTAAGGGAGAAACAAACATTTTCTCACAACAAATAGGTATGTGTATTGGCAGAGATAAATTATGGACTTAGGACTATAACATAAGTGTCTATATATATATATATATATATATATACTTATAAGTGTCTAGCCCTCTATCTTTCCTTCTTTTTCTCTACTTCTTTCACCACTCTGTGCTCACCCAGACTACTTACAGCTTCATTACCTCTCAAACAGTGTCTTAGGACCACTTCTCATTCTCTTACCCCGTAACCTTGAAATTGCCTGTTACTTTTAGAGCCATCCCCATCCTCCTCTAACCTTACCTCCACCTGCTTCATAAAGCCAGGGACTATGTTGTGTTTATCACTGTAAATATCACTGCTTGATAGAGGACCTGGCTCTGACTGGGAGCTCAGTTAATATTAGTTGAAATAATAATTAAGTGAATGAGTGACAATATAAATGGAACAAACTAATGCCACTTACTCACCTGTCATACTTGTCTTTGATCTAGTCTTTAACTAATAAACATTTAAAAAAACAATAAACTATGGTATTGTGCTAGGTTCTGAGATTACAAAAATTAATATGACATAATTTCAGTCTTCTATGACCTCATAGTTCATCTGAGGAAACATATGCTAAAAAAGAAAATGAGGCAGATAATGCTAGTTGCCTATCCCATTTCCTTTCTTCCCTTCTCTCTTAGTAATAGAAATCTGATTTTGTGCCTAGTGAAAAATTTCATTTCATAACCTTCCTTGCAGATGGGGGTTAGTAAGTATAGGCCACAGTATGTGGTTGAGAGGTGTTGTATAGGATTCCTTATTTGTGTATCTGGTGGTGGGGTGCTAGGAGGGCTGACCCAAGCCTGGAATATTCCACAGCCTGGAATATAGCTGTGATAGATGGAGTCACAGCTGCAATATTGTGACATCAAGACTACCAGAAATTTGTACAGATGGGGCCATTTATTCAGCCTTCATTTAGTCACTGTTACTGATAAATTTGGGAGGAAAAGAAAAAAGTCATTTCTTCAATAGATGTGTGTGGAAAGCAAATAAATAAGGTATTCTTTCTCATTCCTAATGAATATCTTGTATGCATACTGAAACAAGATAAAGATCTATAAATATTGTGATTTATTTGACAAATATAAAAGGACTTTTTAGAAACAGAGCACAGTTCTCAGATCTTCAGGAATTTTTAGTGTTATGATGTTTTTTCTTTAAAAAAAAAAAAAGAGATTGGTTACAAAGTCATAAATTACTCCTTAAAAGACCCTCCAACAGTTTGATGGGGTAAGAGGGTGATGTATTTTGTTAACCAAAGTACAGTATGGAATGAAAATACAGCATAAACTGTAAATGGGAACTGCAGCAGGCTCTACCAAAAGGAATACCTGCAAATATATTCAGAAACAGGATTTAAAGATGATTCGGTCCTGTTTAGGTAGAACTTTTTTGAGAGGATAATCCCATGAAAATCCCATGATTTTTTTTACAGACTGGAAGAATAGATTTAATCCGCTCAGATTAATTATAGGGGACTCTCTATAAGAGGCTATACTAGGATCAATATATGGGGGGAAAACAGTGAATGTGGTACCTTGTGTCACAAAGTTGCATTTTTGTAAATACAGGAAGTAAAATCTGGTCCATCTGGCATTCTTCCAACCTGAATGCCATTTACCAATCTCCCTATACTTCTGCAATACTATAATTGAGGCGTATAGGGATGACCCTGAAATGACTTCTAAATCATAGCAGAAAGATTAAATTATCTTTTGCTTTCCCTTCATATATTTAATTTTATGTTTATTAATTGCAAGCTGGAAATTTGATCTGTTTTATAACACTGCTGGATTAATGAGAACATGCTTATCAGGGACCCAGTCATCCACAATCACAGAATTTATAGTTCACGAGAGGAAAAAAAAACCCAGAAAGTGATTAAAAATGTAAGATTTATATGATCATAGGAAGAATAATTATTACAAAATAATTTGGAATCATCCAGCCACATTTTAAAAATTGCAACAAATGTATTGGTTAATGATAAATACTACATAGCTAATTTTTAAAATAAGTATATTAACTCATGTTTTGTGGTAAGAAGAGTATGAATAAGTCTTCATTTTGGATTTGATAAAATGTAGTTTGTTAGTGTCTGCAAGAGAGCAGGGTTAGATATAGGCCTAAGAATCTTATAAATGAAGTTGGGTTATGTGTCTAAATTTGGTTTAGAGTCCTGTTAAGTTGCTCCTTGTTTCATTTTTGGTAGATGTATTACTCTAGTGACCGTAAAGGACCTCTAATAAACATATGGAATGAATGTATGTCTGAGGTAGGGTTCCCTGAAAGTGGAGCCTGATTCAGGGATTCTGGTGCAAGTGACTTATTGGGAGCATGCCTCAGGAGAAGGTGAGGGGAGGTAGCATTTAGAGGGAATAAAGCTAAGTTAGGATGGGGTCTCAGTAGGAGACCAGCTTCAGCCTGATTCTGTGGGCAATTCTATAGCAGGACTTGTACTATGCAATTGGTCCCTTGGGTCAAGGAGGCTGGCTTTTTGCACTCCCATTGTCAGTCACTCATTGGCCAGGGTTGGTGGTAACCCTCAAGGCAAGGCACCTTCTGTTCCCCCAAAGGCAAAGAAAGGTAATCTCTGAGAGGAGGACAGCTGCAGTTTTCAACCAACTGTAATGGCAGCTAGGGATGCGGGTACCAGTCCAAGAAGGGGATCTGGGGAGGGTACCAACAACATCCACTGCACATCATATATAGGTTAGAGACCCAGCAAGACCCTTAGTAACAACTGAAGTGTACTACTAATAGCACTACAGAGGCCAAACCTTGTATGTATGACCTGTTTCTAAAGGAAAAACTTTCAGAGTACAAGTAGGGATGCAAGGAACATAACTCCTTTTCTCTCCTCTCACCTACCCTTTGTGCCAGGCAGTGGTAGCTGGTGATGCATTCAGGGACTGAGGCAAGGTGCCCAGCAGGGAAGGAACTAAGGATGTTAAGAAAGTTTGGGATTTATCCAGAGAGACTGGAATGGCACTAGGGACCTCTTGGGTTATGGCTTTTTTCTGAGGCCAACTTGCCAGTCTCCCCCTTTCTTTTCTTTGGCTCATCCTAGAAACATACTTGCCTGCTTATCATTCCTCTGTCAGTTCCATTGCTGCTCACCAGGATTTCTGTCTCCCTTGGCCTCCTCCGGAGCCCTACTTGTCTTTCTTCAAACAGCTTTTCTACCATTCCTTATATAAAAACATTCAACTTCAGCTTTTCAGACCTTTTTTAATAGTTCGACAGCTTAATATGATGATGGGTGTGGGGAGAGGGAATAGAGAAAAAAAAAATCCTTCCCATGCTCTTCCCTTTCCTAGATTTAGCCCAATAAGCCAAGCCCAACATGGGTACTATGGGTGGGTCTTTGGGAAAAACAGGCCATGTAGCTGAATCACTTGCATTTCGGGGGAGCACGCAGAGGCTCTTCTGGGAGGTTCTCAGTAAAGACTCTGGGATGCAGTGCAGGAGTAAAGAAGGTAGACAGCTCCAGAGGAGACACAGGAGTGGGTACGTGCTATAGGAGCAGGGACAGGGCAGTGCATACTGTTCCTCTAGCAAACTCAAGGACTTTCCTTCTCTTCCCTCCCCTGGCCCTTCATCCCCAGACCTTCTGAGGAAGACACCACTTAAGACTAACGGAAGAAATGTTGACAACTGAGAATAGGTCGGTTTGGGGCAGGAGTGGCAAGATAATGGTTACTACAGGCTCTGAAAGGAGAGAGGAAAATCATAATTTTTTTTTCTCATCTGGAAAGGAAGAGACGTTCCCTGTACCCTAAAACTGGAGTAGAAATAAATGATTTCAGAAACTACTGATATTGAAATTGAAAATACTACCACTTTGGCTTTTTACTACCTGGGTGACCATGGGCACATTATTCAAGATCTCAGACTTTAGTTTTCTTATTTCAAAACAAATAAGAGGTGAGAGAGGAGAGGGTAATAGTAGTAGCACAAGAAGAGTTATTATTTAGAATAGCATGTGTACAGCATTCGGCACAATGCGTGGTCATGTAGGTGTTGTTGTTATTATCTGTAGGCTGTTAGGTGAGAAGATACTTCTGGCAAATCCAATAATTATAATTTTCCGTTTCAATATACCCTGTGCCAGGCATTGTTCTAAGTGCTTCTCATACGTTAACTTTTTTAATATAAGAAGTTTATCAGGTAGACACTATTATTTGACCCATTTTATAGATTAGGAAATCAAAGCAGAGAGAGAGATTAAGTATATTCCCCAAGATTCCGTTATTAGATAGTAGTAGAGCTGGGATTCAAACCCAGGAAGTGGGGCTCCAAAAATCTGTAATCTCTACCAACACGGTATATAGTTACAGAGTAGGCAAGAACCAAAAATAGCTGAGAGAGTGAAGTGTAGAATTGGCACAAGTTCAAAGTGAAAAGATCACAAGGTGAGGTCTGGGTTAAGCAAGTTCCTCTCACTTGTGCTGAGGGTGATGGTTGGGGAGGTGAGGAGTGGGCAGGCCCAACAGTACCAAAGACTCCTCATCATAGATGGTTCATCTAGCAAAAGAAGTTCATCTGTTTTTTAGAAGGACTGATAAGCTTCCAGGTCGATAAATAAATCGGGAAAGTAGCCCACAGACGACCATGACTAAAGTAACTATGTGCATTTTAAAGGACACTCCTGGTCCTGTGTGTCTTTCACTGGGTAAAGGACCATCCTAGGAAATGACCCAGTAAGTGCTTATTCTTGCTGCTTAAATCAGCTTTGTGACCCTAAAAAGCCCTTTTGCTTTCCAGGACCTCTATAAAATGGAAGTATGATCTGTCAGTGATTTTTTTTTGAACCCCATGATTGACTGACAGATCTGGCTGCCTAGTAGAAGTACCCTTTCCCTCTTTTGTTCCCTGTGTATCTTCCTTGTGTATTTCTTGCAAAAGGGCTGCATTTCCAGGTGGGATTGCATTCTTATACCTAGGGCTTACAAAATTACCTCCAATGTCACATGTAGATCTAGCATTCTGAATATATGAATCATAAATGATTGATGCCATTGAAAGAGAGGAGATATAGCAGAATAGGCTTGCTTCCGTTTCTAATAATGACCCAAATGGCAGTTCAAAATCCAACTAAAAAAGTCCAGAAAAAAAATTTTAGGTAAGGCTTTAAAATAGATTTGCACCAGGAATGTAATAGCAAGTGAATGTAATTCTATTTTATATTTTTTACTTTATTCTGTGACTTCACTCAGCATTCAATTTATATATCAATTTGTGAGCATTGGGTTTCAAAAAAGTCATTATTCTATGAGGTCTATGAACTATAGAGCTTTATAACAAATAAATGAACAAAGAGTGGATACTCTAAGAAGAAATAGCCTCATGTTACTTGTTGCCCTGAAAACTGGGAAGTCTGTGTACTAATAGGGGTCATGACAGCGTGTCAAACTGAAGAAAAACTGCACAATACTCTAGTGATTCTTGACGGAAGTAGATAATCAATTCAGCTTTGGGTAGTTTCAGAGAGTAAATCAGGAAAAGGAAATCTTTTTCTTCTCCTCAGGGCAGAGATATTTTTTGTGTGTTTTAATTTTAGCACTTTATATTCCCTAAGGAAGTGTTGGTTAAAACAAAAACTATGTACTAGAACACAAGTGTCAGAAATTAATCAAAGGGGGAGTAGCATGTCAGTCTCCATTCTCGTGTATTAAGGAGTAATCGTGATTGTACTGTGGGGGTCTTTGTAGGTAAGGGCTCCTAGTCCTGCCTGGCCATTTTATACAAGAGCAAATGAGGGGTTATTAGAAAAAAATCAAGGAAAAAAAGCAAAACAAGCAAGACAAAATGAAATATGGGAGTTAAAATTCCAGACCTTGGCAATCAACGCTGTGTAGAAAAAGGAAACCAAGGGTGACCTTGGTTTAAGGACCTTGGGGACTAATGACGTTGGCATTGTCATTAAAGGCAGGTGATTTTAATTACTGTCTTTCTAGTAGGCTGAAGTTGGGAAAGGATCAAGTGGTGATTTGGAGGAAGAACTATTTTTCACATAATTATTTTCCAATGAGAGCTCAAAGACATCCTTAGGATATATTTTAAAGACCGTGCAGAATTCACATGAATGATTAAAATTCAAATTTCTAAGATTGAGAGAAAGTAGACTAGAGATAGATGATTCCCTAACTTAATATAGGTAGAAAAGAAGATGCATTGGGAAGTAACAGTTTTGGAAGTTG
This sequence comes from Meles meles, assembly GCF_922984935.1. Classification (NCBI taxonomy): domain Eukaryota; kingdom Metazoa; phylum Chordata; class Mammalia; order Carnivora; family Mustelidae; genus Meles; species Meles meles. The sequence goes on from NC_060072.1 coordinate 69,252,691, forward strand.
TTTAAAAGGCTTCAGTACTGCGTTATAATCCTAGGGCATGGACAGCCTCTTAGAACTATTTTCTCTACTTTCAAACCTACTCTCTACCAGCCATTTCAGTAGTTACTATGTATGTAAGAGGCACCTGAGTCCTTTTGTTAGATAAGTTAATGCACTTTTCAGAGCTCTCTTCAGAGAACCTGAGTGAAGACAGTTAAAAAAGGATAGAATATTTGAGAATGAACTATTTTGAAGTCTTTAATGCTGTTTGTCAGTTTTAACCCTTCTTTCTCCTGGCTATCCTAAATCCACTCTTAAAGGCGAGAGAACGGAGCACTGTAGATGGCTCCAGGCAAACTGACAAGCGTGTGGATTAGCATTAGCATCAGTATGGTGGTGCTGATTTGGGGCAATTTATTTAATATGTTTGGGTCTCACTTTCTGCATGGGTAAAAAGAATGGCAGTATGAGTATTTACCAAATAAAGTGGTTGAATGGTTTCTAGGCGTGTGACCTAGAATAGACTGCAGTTCAGGTTCGCTACTATCCTCGATGTTCCTACTGAAACCAGAAGTTTTGGGTTGGAGGCCTGGTCATTCAGTGAAGTGCTCTCTCTTATATGATGTCTTGTGTTGGCACAAGGACTCAGGTGTGGGACCAGAAACCCAGCTTCTCAGTGAGGAGTGGGGAGGAGGGAACCTGATGGCCTGGTGATGATTCAGAAATGAAGACCAATACCAGCTGTGGTTCTTAGCCCCCAGGTGGGTGAATATTAGAAAGAAAAGTTTTTTCCTATACTCGTTTGCTTGGTTTTTGGTCCATTCTGCTGATTAAACATCCTCACTCAGAACTTACTATTACCCATGAAAATACTGGAAAACCAGGCCTCTGAAATAGCTTTTCTTTTTTAAAATAGTCTTTTACTTAAAATCTGAGCCCAGACTTGACATTATTATTGTGAATGAGAATTCTGTGTGCCAAGGCAGGGACTGAGCAGAAGGCTTTTCTTAATGTTGACCGTGAATGCCTGTTTGTTGCTTTGTGTGAATGCCAGTTTGTTGCTTTTTAAAGTTGACTTTGGGTAGTCAGGTTGTATAGGGAAATCTTCTTAAGAGTCACGTGGCAGCTTTTCAAAAACTCTTTAGGGCTGGGCACAGAACTTCACAGTTTCACCCCCATGCAAGCAGCCTCCAGCAGGAGGAAGGCCAGCAGCTGTGAGGTGTCTTTTCAGAGCAGTATTGCATAGGCCTGAAGCAGTATGCTCCATCTTTAAGTAATTCAAGACTGCCAATAAAGTTCCCTGTCATGGTGCAACTGAAGCTGAAAAACTCTGAATTACAGCCTGTCAAGCTGGAAGGGATTTTAGGGCTCATCTCATCCAATCCCTTCAATTTCCAGTTGAGGAACCAAATCCAGAGATGTCTAGGGACCTGCTCAAGATAATGCAACTAATTAGGCTCAAAGTTAAGACTCCAGATAGAATATAAACAAACATTTATATTGAAACCTCACATCATTTCTATCCCTGTTTCATCAACTTTTATCTCTCTGTAAAATAGTTAACACAGCAACAAGCTGGAGTAAGAGAAATTTGTAAGCAAAATTGTGACATGTTTAGGATTGTATTAGTATTCCCTGAAACCACAAAAAACATTTGATTAAATAGTTTGCAGCCAATTTGAGAATTTGTTTTTCTTCAAAGGGTGCTTTCATTTTCAGAAGTTAAAGAAATCTTTGTTCCGTGTTCAGGCTTTAAAGGCTGGGCTCTTGATGCCCATGGCAATGGTTCATTGTCGCCGGTGCCACTGTGAGACCAAATAGTGCTTCAAAAGCAATTCAAGGCTTCGGCTTTTTAGTGGAGCCCAAAGTCATGTCTTTCTGATTATAGTACGTGCAGTTGTCAAGTGAGAGAAACCAGTTTCTCTTGGTGAGTTCTGCAATCAATGGGCTGTGAGCAGTCACACTCACAGAGTCCTCCACTGCATTTGAGATACAGGACTGACCCCCCAGATCAAGCTGCCTGAAATTACCTTTTTACTTAACATCAAGCATCTTCAGAGGTCATGTTAGAAGCAGTAGGGGGGAACTATTAAGTTGTACTGGAATAGAAGAGCTAGAAAAAACAAATGTGTACCCGAAAGGTGGAAAGAGGCTTATACTGGCTGTATTTGTAGGGACCCTGTTCAGATGTGTCATTTCTGCCATGAAGAGTCTTCTGACTTGCATTTTGATAGGTGTTCATTTTCTTAATTTTAAATCATGAACTTTCCTTGTGCTGATTAAAGAAAAATGGAACAGAAGCCAGTTACTCCCTAAATTCCTCTCAGCCTATGAACATTCTTTCTTTATGCATTGTTGCTTGTTCGCTGCCTCTCAGCCTGAGACCTTCTCTGCAGTAAGTAAATTTCTAGTGGTGCAGAGAAAACTCAATCCCCAGTTGTTCTCATTCTTCCCACTGAGAGATCCTGCGTATGTCAGTCTTATTCCTTTTCCCAACCTCAACTTTGTCTTTCCCTCTGCTTATCTTTCTTGATATATCCTTGTAGATGTAGAGATGAGCACGTGAGACTTTTTCTCCCTTCCCTGACTTCCCTGAGACTTTTCCCCTCTCCCCCTACACTTGTGTTTAGTACTTTATCTCTTCCATTTTGTTCCAGAAATCTAGCTGTAGTGCATGGCTGATAAGCACATTCATTTTGTTTGCAATAAACCTTGAAGGAGGAAAAATCAACCTAAAGAGCCACTGCCAGAATACTATTGTGAAAGTTCACTTTGGCTTTACATGAAAGGATTCATTTCCCATTTCCCATTCTCCACCACATCCTTCTCTACTTAAACTTAATTTCCTTATTAAAAATATTTTTAAAAATTATTTCTAGCTAATAGTTCCACTTTGAGTGCTGCAGGATAGTATTGTCTTCCACTACTTTTCATTGCAGATAGACCACAGGAGGTAAGTGAGCCCTTTTGAAATAATTTTGGAACCTGGCCATTTTTAGAACATTGTTTCTATGAGAAAATGAATTCCCAGCTTTTGGAACATGACTTATTTTAACTTGGGTATTTCCTGTGTGTGTTTGATAACAAAAAATCTTTTTGATGTGGTAACATAAAGTCAAAGAGACTTGCCTTGGTTTTTTACCTTGTTGAATATTCTCATAATAGAAAAAAATAACGTGTTATATTCTTTTGTGTTTGTATAACATTCTGGGAACCTTGCAGTGTACATTACTGGTGTTTTATAATTTTTAACAATCAGTATATGGAGACTGCAGTTGCCTGCTGCTTCTGTCTTCCCTTCATCTGGGTACATGGAGAGACCATATTTCCCAATCTCCCTTGCAGCACCTTGTGGCTGTGGGACTGAATACTTGCAGATGGAATAGGAGTACAAGATACGTAAGGAACTTCTACCTTATCTGCTTAAGAGGATATCCCTGGCTGGAGACTCCCTTGCTTTCCCCTATTTAGCCACCTGGGATGGCGACAACCAGAGCCCTGCAAGCCAACAGTTGATGGAGGAGCTGCTGCCAGCCTGGGTCTCCAGCGGCTGACTGGAGCAGAGTTGCCCACCAAGCCCGAATGCTCATCTTGCGCTGTTAACTGGGAGACAAATAAACTTCATTGTTCTTGGAACCACTGAATTCGGGGGTTTTCTTTCTTACAGCAGCTTTAGCCTACTCTATAATACTACTACAGAAAGTATTTTACAAGATGTTTTTTGTAAAGTATTTTCCCTCAGTATAGAGAGTAATCAAACTATATAAGCAAGAAGTAATTTTCGTCAGAAAACAAAGCTCTAGATATTTTCAGTTGTTTTCCATTGATTCTGATAGTGAGTTTCTCTATACATTAAGAAATTAACAAGGCTAATTTAATCTTCTATTCAGACATAAAATCTGTTTACCAAAGGCAGTTATATTTTCCAGAGAATAGTCATTTGAAAGGGGTAATGTGTTCTGGCCTTCATTATATCTACTAAAGGAAAATAAGTAAAAGAATACCCATTTCAGAAGCACATTTCTTTGATATAGTATCCTGTGATAATTTTTCATAGTATCCTGTGATAATTTGGGCCAAATTCAGCTTACAATTAAACGTACTCCTAAGAAAAAAGATTCTTCAGGCACCCTATAATACCATAATGAAAAAAAGGAATAAAGCAAGGTTAACATCATCAAATTTCAAAAAAAAAAAAAAAAAAAAGAATTAGATTGAGAGTAGAATCACACATGCCTGTTCATGGTTTATTTTTTATGCCCACAATTGGTATTATACCTAATGGTGCTTCTTTGCTAAATATTTTTGTTTGTATATTTGTTGATTTGCCCTGTTTTCCTCCCAAAGCAAAAATCACATTTGTAATTTAGTTTTGCTTTTTGTAAAGTTCTTCCATCAGAATAGATATTAACACGATAATAGAAAATATAGAAGTTAAAATAAATAGTGCCAAATTGGCCTATGGCTAAAAAAACCAAATACGTGGCCTCTAAGTGATGTTAAGGGTGAATTCATTTCTTTCAATCCTAAAATTGAAGAGGTAGAAAAGAGATTACAGAAGAATCTACAATCTCATGAAACTCATAAAAACTAAGTAAATGTTATAATATTCTTAGTAGATCTCAGAACCCCAAGTGAGTTCTGGGAAAATACATGGAAGAGGATAAAATAGGCATTAGCCATAGGAACATCATCCATTCTCTCTTCCTAATAATAGCAAATGCTATTATGCTTGGGTTTGTTTTTTGTTTGTTTGTTTTTCTTTTTAATACAATACTGAGCTTTAACTCTTTCTGCTGATACCAAAATAATGTTAGTTGTTATCTAGATCTTCACTACACTTATGAAGTTTTCTACTCAACTTACACTGACATCAGTGGAATTTTGCTTAGTAAACATTTTAGCCCCTCTTCTAACCAGTTCCTGCCTGACTAAACTGGGTAGAAGCATCATAATGAGCCATCAGACTGACAAAAAAAAAAAAAAAAAAAGAGAGAGAGAGAGAGAAAGAAAAAGAAAGAACATGCTTATAGAGGGGCAGGGTGTAATATAGTATGGATTAGAGATCTGAAATGAACCTTGAGAAGTTTTCTATTTCTTTCTGTATTGAAAGATATAAGCCACACATTATAGGCAATTGACTGCTATGTGACAATTTATGTAGAGGCTTGGTCCAAAAAGTCTGGAGAATTGAGTTCTGTTGGTGGTTGTAGTACTACTTAACTCAATGACAATCCAAGCTGGGCCTCAACTTCCTTTTCTGAAATAAAAATGCTGTATCCATGCTTGTTCTCCCCAAGCCCACTGTATTTTTTTTTTTTTTTTTTAGATTTTATTTATTTATTTGACAGAGAGATAGAGAGATCACAAGTAGGCAGAGAAGCAGGCAGAGAGAGAGGGGAAAGCAGGTTCCCTCTGAGCAGAGTGTCCGATGCGGGGCTCAATCCCAGGACCCTGAGATCATGACCTGAGCGGAAGGCAGAGGCTTAACTGACTGAGCCACCCAAGCACCCAGGGAGTCTGTACTTGCAGGATATTACATGGCATAAAACTCTTTATTTTCAAATAAAAGTAAAGACAGGCTTAAAGAGAAAACACCATCATAATGGGAAGGAGTAGTAAATGACTGAGGAATGTGTGACTATGGGAATACATCTAAAACAGAGGTCACCAAACTATAGCCAGAGGCCAAATCCTTCCTGCTGCCTGTCTTTTTAAGAGTGGAAAATGACTTTTTCATTTTTTTATGTTTTTAAATCCAAAGACTAATATTTTTTAAAACATTAAAATTATAGGAAATTCAAATATCAGTGTCCATAAACAAAGTTTTATTGAAACAGAGTCATATTCATTTATGTGTTGTGGTTGCTTTCACATTACAACAGCAGAATTTAGTAGTCGTAACAGAGACCAAATGGCCTGCAGAGGCTGACATATTTACTATCTAACCTTATTGGAAATAGTTTTCAACCCTATGTCTAAAAGATGCAAGGTAGAAATGTCCAGTGGCAATTGGAATTTAGATTTTGGGAACAATCCAGAAGAAGCAACAGTTTAAAATGCGGAAGTTGATGAAGTCAAGAAAGAGATTAAAGAGACCTAGAGAAAGCACCTGGTGGAAGATCACTTTTGACCATTTGGGAGAGGAAGAAATCAGAATCCTTGACAGAAGCAAGGAAGGCACAGTTAGTGCATGGTATGCCTCCTGGAAGCCAAGCAATGGAGTGAGTTCAAGATGAGTTGGTAAGAATAGACATGTCCGAAAGAATAAGGTAAACTGAGTAATAAAACAATTCATTGGATTTGGCGATTAGAAGTCATTGGTGGCCTCTTAGGAAGCAATTTTTATGAAACGATGTGGTATTAACCAGTTTTCAGGAGGTCTGGGGCAGATTTACCCTAGAAAGGAAACCAAGAGGCTAACAGTCTGAAGGGATGGTAAAACCAAGGGAAGCTGACTTTTGTTTGCTTGCTTGTTCATTGTTATTCATAGGAAAGTACCAAGAGTGTTTGTAGGTCTAACAGAAGCATCCAGGAGAAAAATGAAAAGAGGAGACCGACACAGAGACAGAGCTAGAGCTGAGCAAATGTCAGGAAAAGGAACAGGGAAAGGTGGGACTGATGACGGAGTTGAGTAGAGAAAAGACAAAACTTCCTCTGAAGTGATAACGAAAGAAGAGAAGAGTGGAAGCACAAAGAAAATTTGATGGGGGGATGCAGAAACCGGTGTTAGGACAAGTGGCAAGATCACCTTCACAGAATAAGGGAGATGAGATTGTGATGGGGCATTTTAGGAGGAGATACCAATAACCATCTTACATGAAGCTGTACAAAGTCCACTGGATGGTCTGAAAGGACTGCTGAGAAACACTGCTTGGTATGGTTTTATAATCTTTTCCCAGAGTTTGGCAGCTTAGGTACAGAGGTGGAAAAGAAAGTTGAGATAATCAAAGACTGGTATTAATGTGGAAGACTTATGAAGAATTAAGGGGTTGAATGAGTGTTCAAAAAGACTGTGTTGAAATAATTTGTCTTGCAGTTCAGACTGGTTGGTAGAGCAAGGGAAACCAGAAGGAACTTGATAGGGTAGGAATAGAAAAAGACTTAAGACAAATATGACCAAAATGTGCTTTCTGTAAGAAGGTGGTACAAAAGAGAGAAATCAGTGAAGAATAAAATTGGAAAGGAGGACCCCTATCATCACTACCATCAAATTTAAGATCTTGGAGTACTGATAACAAGAACATCTGGCCATTGTGGGTACTGTGGGGATCTCAGAAGAAATCTGAAGATGGAACTCTAGGAATGTCTGCTACCTTGGAAGGCCCTTGTTCCTTATGAAGGTTTCTTGTTCCATGGGTACATCTCAGGGCCCCCCAGGTAGGTGATCAGAGAACAGACAAGTGATGTCTGAGCTGTTGCCAATGGGACTAGATCACAAAGAAAATCCTGAGCCACAGAATCTTAACTTGAACCTGGGGTTGAAACAGAGTAGTCCTTTGGAATGGAGCTGAACAATGACTCAACTCATTGACTTTGGATCCCTGGGCTTTCTTACCCTCCCTCCCAGGAAAACTGAGATTGAATGAATAATAGCTGTGAAATACTCCCTTGAGAACAAGCCTCCTACACACTAATAAATACTAAATGCTTTTCATTACAGTCTAAGTGAATGACTTTCTTCCCCCAAAATGTCTCATAATGAATGGCAGGAGAATGACATTTCCTCAAAATGTTACACATTAGTACTAATTTATTACAAAATCATGCATGTCTACACATTTTGTTGAGTGAAAACTAATTGCATAAGCATTTGGGACTGCTGGGAGGGAAATTAATAATTACTTGAACCAATCAATTACTTGAAGGACCTAAGCATTAGGTTAAATTTGCGAAAGGATAATTTCAAAGTATATTTAACAAATAGTGATATTTGGGGTTATTTGAAATGAAAAACACCTTTTTTGTCAGCTCCCATTTTACCTCTTCCCTTTCTCCCTGGTCCCCACCCTTCCCCCATCTCTGCTGCCCCTAAATATTCTTTCAGAGATTCCACAAAAATAGGAAGGAAAAGACTCACATATTCCAAAAAGCAGGTAATTTCCTGGTCTTCATGAAGTAAGAATACTAGCTCTCCCATAGAGAAACAAATTGGATGGCAATTTTAGGATAATTGAATTGCTTGATGCTTTTCAAGTTGTTGGGAAACCAGTACTGTGAAAACCAATTTTTTTTCAGTGCTACCTGTAGTTTCCTGTGATACAAGATTTTTCTGTTTACCTATTAAAAACAAAACACAGAGCAAAGATTTACAGATTTGTGAGTGGGTTTATGTTATACAATGGCTGTGAAAATGAACACCTGGTAAACTAAATTAAAACATACTGAGTTGCCTGGCTTTTCAATAAATCAGATATAATAATTAGGAATGAACAAAAAACATGTGTAAGAGACTTGTAGATCCTTATTTTAAATCATTTAAGGACAAAATCATTAACTTCTGTTTCCCTTTTTGGATGGTGATGGGGGCTTTCAGGTATGAAACAATTGATAATGATAATCAAACAAAATGATTACTTGGTAATTACAAAGGAGATCAAAGCTGAAAAGAGAAGTAACCAGACAGAGACAAGCCATGGAACTGAACAGAAATGGAATAATATCTGGTTCTTAAACTTGAATATGCCTCAGAATCACCTGGACAGCTTGTTAAAGCACAACTTGCTGGGCCCCACCCTCAGAGTTTCTGATTCAGTAAGTCTGAGATGGGGCCTGAGAGTTTCCATTTCCAACAAACTTCCAGAAGATGTTGTTGGGACTGGTCCTGGGATTTTAAGAACAAAATTCAGGTTGATTTAGGGTGACAGAAAGGTTTAATAAGAAAGTATTGAAGACTGAGGAGAGATAGAAGATAATTTATTGGAGAAAGTTAAAGGGAAGATGGAATATTAAAAAGGTAGGGATGACTAACTCAAAATAATAGCAAGGGAAGGCAAACTTTAATTGAACGCAAAGCCCTGCGCTAGGCACTTTACATTCACAGTCCTGCCAGGTTAATAAAATAATGATAATATCCAAAAGAGGAACCAGAAGATACTAAAAGAACTTGACAAATATGAATGGATAATGACAAGTCTAGCTAAATAACTTTTCTAGGTCAACACAGTTAAAAAGTGGTTCTGAGTTGTAAGCCACTTATAAGATAGACAAGGAATAGGACAGATGGCGATCAGAATACCATACTTATTACTGATTAAGGCTAGAAGGGATAATGTGGCTTAGCAGTGCAGCAACTGTGGGTTTCTTAATAATGCAGCTCAGAAATAGGCAGACTTATCCATCAGTCCAGTCCAGATGGACACATCTCCTCTTGTGGGGCTCCCCTTATAAAACTTCCAGCACGGAAGAGAAGACATGAGTATGTGCAAGGAAGGAGAGACTGGCAACAGTTGAGCTCTGCAGACCCAACTAACTCTTCTGAAATCTACCAATCAAATAATTTGCTCCTCATTCCCTGAGGCCGAGTGGTAAAGGGGTGAAGGGGCCAGGAGTGTTATATCAGCTCAGGTCTCTCTAAATAAAAGAAAACATCAGAATCCAGACAGAGCCTCCTCCTTAAGGGTGGGAGAACCTAGGTTAAAAGTAGACTGTTTCACTCTAAAGCCTGCTTCCTGCCAATGATTCCATTGCTTCTAGAAAGAAAAACACAACAAAGACTGGGGAATAGGGAATGTTATTTTTTCCTAAGAATCCTAGCAAGATGTAAGATGAAGGAGCCACATACGTATTTCTGTAACATGGGAGCTTGAAACGCTGGTGCTCAACAACTGGTCATTGCCTGCAAGACTAAACAATTGGAGTTGGGCCTGGCTAGTGGCTGGGTCTCAAGGAGAGGCTGGTTGATCTCGATTTTGTACATGGCTTCCCAGTCTGCTCCTCTTTGATGACTGACCTTTTTGTAGCCAGAGGGTGTAATTACTAGTGTATCTTTTCTATATATCTATGTCCGTTAGTTTGTCCCTTGGGTAAATGGCTCAAATGGATGTTCAGAAAGGAAATAAGAAACTTAAAAAGCAGTATTGTTCTACTCAAACAGACTGTGTGGTCAGGCTGATATTTCCAGTAGTCCAGTCTGATACGAGTCCCTGCTCATCTCATCATCCAAAGCTTGCACTCCAGTTCCCACAGAGGTGGAGAGCCTCACTAGTCCTGCCCCTGCCCTGTCACAACAATGTTACATTGCACTCTGAGCTCTGTCGTCGGTACACACTTCTGTCTACTGGGTGTCCCTCATGGAGAGCCCTCCATTTGTCAATGTACTTGGGCTCAGTAGAGCACCTCCTTGGCACAGTGAAAGTTCTTTAAATCTGACTTTGTTGAAATGCCATTGGAGGCACATTTTAATTAAAGCTGATACTTTATATCCATTAACAACTGCTGCTTCTGTGTATTTAAACTGAGTGCCTTCTATTTAGTTCTGAGGCCTCAAGGATTTCATGCCAACAGGTGAAGTTTTATGTGTGCCGTGAGTTTTTGTTGTTGCTGTTTAAGGGAAAATGTTTGAATTATGACATTCCTTGCTGAGAATACAGAGGAAGAACCAGCAGATGCCCAGGAACTCAAAAAATATGAGTGGATGAAGATGAATATTGAAAGACCAGCAGGAAAACAGTATCTGAGCTGACCGAAGTATACATCAAAAAATTTAAGCTGAACTGAAACCTATAGTTGGTCAAAATTCTTAGCTCGAAACAGAAGAGAAATACTTAATATATCTTCTTGAAGTTCTAAATACCCATATAAAAGTCTTGCCACTTGGAAAAATTTTGTAACTTTTTAAGTATTAATTACCATAAATGTATCTTGCTAATTATTTCTTTAATATTAGTAAAATGGCTTCAGAATTTTTTTGTCTTAAGTATTTACTGTGGTTAGTGAGTGTTCAGTCTATATAAATGCTCATTTAAATTCAGAGATAGGAAGAACGTGTAGAGATCAAGCTTCTAGTCTATATTCTGGCATAAACCAGTGGTATAATCTTTGGGCAAGCTGGTTTTCTTATATGTGAGATACTGATTGTAGAGCATTCGGAGATGTATTATAAAGATAAACTGAGATCATGTATACAAAGCTCTGAAAAAAGTCTAAGGTGATACATGACTTTTAAGTAATATTATCAACATTTTGTATGGACAAATAGCATAAACTGAAAATGTTTAGCTTAGGGACGGTGAGGCAGAAGTAGCAAATCAAAAGTGCCCTCTGCTATTTGAAGGGTTTCTCTGTTGATCTGGAGGACAGACTTTAAAAGATGGTAGCAATTACAGTCCAGGAGTTTTCAGCGTTATATTAAAAAGAGCCATCTCCAACAGTGGAGCAAATGGACTTGTGAGAGAGTGATCTAACTGTCCGTCGTGGTGTACCAGCCAAGTTCCTATACCGATTATCAGAGGTGACTTTTATGACATTAGTTGCTCTAATTTATTATTGGACTAAGAGATCTTTAAAATCTCTCCAACTTTCAGAGCCTTTGTTCCTGCTATGTTCCTGCAACAAAGTAATCAATGAACTTTCATTCTATTGACTATGTTTATATGGCATGATATAATCAAGTGGAAATACGTATTCACGTAGATGCAACTTAGCATAATGTGTTCTTCCTAGAGCACAGGAAGGCTGGATGCTTAGTGAACTTACCTTAACTCTCCTAGGGTGTTCTGAGCCTTCTGAGCAATACTATAGTGTCATATGCCATTGACAGTCATTTGATAGTAGCAATAGAAATCCAATTGAAGATAACCTATACTATATTATAGTATGTATTATTCATTTCTTCACATGAGAAATATTCTTTAAATTTTAAATCAAAGAGAGCCTTTTCTGAGAAACTAGGATATTTCTTTATTCCAGTAACAAAGCTTCATGTGCGCTCTTTGTCCTGGCTGCCAGGATGCTCAATGTGGATTTGAAACTACCACGGCAACTCTGACAATGCTCAGAGTTGGCATGTTTACATCATTTCCTTTTCCAACTTGGTCTGAACTTTCTTTTATCTTTTATACGGTTTTGAACTGTGTCAGAATTAAAAGGTAATCATATTTTTTAAAATAATCACTGTAAATCCTTCAGTTGATTTCACCGAAAAGGCTTCATGCTGTTCTTTCTACAGGCAATCTTACTATTTTCCACATGCATTTTTTATACACCCATGTCCTCATTAGTCTTTCCTTAGGAAAATTGCTCAAATCAACATTTGGATAACCTCAGAAAGGAAAAAAGAAATGAAAGAGCAGGATTGGTCTATTCAAACTTTCACCACATGTCCCCATGGCCACACACAAACATGCGCGTGTGCACACACACACACACACACACAATGTAGTATCTCCTCTTCAATACATTCAGCAAACACACTATAAAGAACACAGTAAATTATTTGCAACTCTGAAAGCCTTGATAATCAAATAAGTCTGAAGATTATGTTTTTGTGGCAGATGATGCCATGTTACCAAAAGATCAGAATGACTTGTTTCTTGGTCCTCTAAGGGTTAGGGAATCTGTGAAATATATTACTTCAGTCTTTATGAAGGGTTTCCATGAAGGCCAAAAAGTTTTGGACAGTGAAGGATTTGGGATTCTTTTGATCCTAAAGACGAATGTTAATTTGAAGTTCAAAGATTCCTAGTATCTGCCAGTTTTTCTTCCCAGCTTATTTATTCAAATTTTATTCCTGCACTCCTACCTGCAATCCTTATGATAGCACTTAACCCTTTTATTAAGAAGCTTTTGTCCTGGGGCGCCTGGGTGGCTCAGTGGTTTAAGCTGCTGCCTTCGGCTCAGGTCATGATCTCAGGGTCCTGGGATCGAGTCCCACGTCGGGCTCTCTGCTCAGCGGGGAGCTTGCTTCCCTCTCACTCTCTCTGTCTGCCTCTCTGCCTACTTGTGATCTCTCTCTGTCAAATAAATAAATAAAATCTTTAAAAAAAAAAAAAAGAAGCTTTTGTCCTTTTAAACTCCTTTGGAGTCAACTACTAGATTTTTGGTTTTCAATTCTATGAATATTCTTTTGCTTTTTCAGAAAATCCTGGAAAGCAGGCAATTTCCTCTGAACATCCAAACTTGCCACAGATCTAACATGGAAAGTTTTTATATTCCATTTTGAATAACATAGTCTGTATGCCCTCAGTTGTAAGCAACTCAAATCTTTTGAAAAGAGGCTATCTTAAAACAATTAGACAGAAAAATCAATGAATAAATTCACTTGAGCCTCTTGTTTTCAATTGTATAGCAATTGACATATAATTGGCTTTAAAATTTGGGGCTTGAAATCACAATAGCTTGATGAGAAACAGTATTATTTACCTAGTTTCAAAGTATCTCCATATATTAATTATAAAGAGGAAGATTTCTTTAGTTTAGAAGAGTAACTTAATAACTTTGCAATTGAAAAAAATTATCACAATAAACTAAATTTACCCACTGGCTTTCTTGTCCATTGATAAGTTTTTACCATCATATTTTTCCATATGTGTTAATTTGCATTCTACTATAAGGAAGTATGTATATATGTATGTATTTATTTAGTTGGAATGGATATGGACTCATGGATTCTTATTCAATAGGTTATAATCCATTGCTATCATCATTTTATCCTAGATTTGGCTACTGGGAGCCCCAGTGATTCATTGGTGTCATTTTGATATAGCCCATCATTTTTATAGCAATCCTTTACTTTCTTGTAAAATAAGCTGTTCCAGGCTCATCCTGTATTTTCTCTGCCCTAGCCCTCAATTTAGCCATTTCTCTAAGCAATCCTCTTTCCTTTTAATGGAGAAGGTATGCTTATTGCTACTGGTATATCATTGTTTCCTGGTCCTGTCAGAGAAGAAAAAAATAGACAGGGCTCAATAGACAAGTTCACATATTAGAATATGATAGCTGCAATTCCAGTTCAGCACCACAAGCTACAATATATTTCAGCACTGCCCAGTAGATACAAATGTGAACCTCATATAACCATAAACTTTCTAGTTGCTGTGTTATAAAAGTAAAAAGAAACTGCTAAAGTTGATTTTAATAATGTACTATTTAACCCAATATATCAACAAATTTTACCATATCAACATATAATCAACATAAAAAGTTATTAATAAGGTGTTTTACATTTTTTGTACTAAGACTTCCTAATCTAGTATGCATTTGATGTTGACAGCACATCCTTAATTTGGGCTAGCCATTTTTAAATGTTCATAAGCCACATGTAATTACCACCTACCATATTGGACAGCACAGTTATAGTTTTCTTTCTTTCTGTATTACCCAGTCCTTAACAGTGAGAAACCTGGCTCCTGTTATTTTCAAAACCCTAGAATTTTGCTGAAGCCTAGAACATAGGAAGTAGCCTCAGAATGACTAACTTATACTGCTGGGAAAAAAAAAGGAAACTTACTAATTAAAGTTTATGCTTGTTTTCAGTTTTTAAATAAAAAATATGGAATGAAAGCCACAAATCTTGAGTGTGCAATTCAATGAATTTTTGTTTGTTTCTTATTCTTTTTTAAAAGTTTTTATTTTAATTCCAGTTGGTTAACATATAGTCTTATAATAGTTTCAGGCATACAATATAGTGATTCAACAATTTCATACATCACCTATCTTATCAAGACAAAAGCCCTCCTTAATTCCCCACCTAATCCCCCTACAGACTTCCCCTCTGGTAGCCGTTAGTTTGTTCTCTGTAATTAAGAGTCTGTTTCTTGATTTGTCTCTCTCTTTCTCTCTCTCTCTCTCCCTTTTTTTTCTCTATGCTCATTTGTTTTGTTTCTTAAATCCCACATGTGAGTGAAATCATATGGTATTTGTCTTTCTTTGACTGACTTATTCCTCTAGGTCCATCCACATCCTTAGACATGGAAAGATTTCATTCTTTTTATGACTGAGTAATATTCCATTATATATATATCTCACCTCTTTATCCATTCATCAGTTGAGGGACATGTAATCTGCTTCCATATCTTGACTATTGTAAATACTGTTGCTATAAACATCAGGGTATATCTGGTTTTTGTATCCTTTGGGTAAATACCCAATAGTGCGATTGCTGGATCTTAGAGTAGTTCTATTTTTAAATTTGAGGAACCTCATACTGTTTTCCACAGTGACTGTACCAGTTTGCATTCTCACCAATTTAGTGCATGAGGGTTGCTTTTTCTCCAAATCCTCACCAACACCTGCTGTTTCTTGTATTATAGATTTTAGCCATGTTGACAATTGTGAGATGATATGGCATTATAGTTTTGACTTGCATTTCCCTAATGATAAATGATAATGATTCTTTTGGCCATTTTTATGTGTCTGTTGGCCATCTGGATGTGTTTTTTGGAGAACTGTTTGTTGATGTCTTCTGCCCATTTTTTAATTGGATTATTATTTTTGGGGTATTGAGTTTTATAAGTTCTATATATTTTGGATACTAACCTTTATTGGATATGTCATTTGCAAGTATCTTCTCCTATTCCATAAGTTGTCTTTTAGTTCTACTGATTGTTTTATTTGCTATGCAAGAACTTTTTATTTTGATGTAGTCCCAATAGTTTTTTCCTTTTGTTTTTCTTGCCTTGGGACCTATCTAGAAAAAGTTGCTATGGCGCATGTCAGAGAAGTTACTGCCTGTGCTCTCTTGTAGGATTTTGATGGTTTCAGGTCTCATATTTAGGTATTTAATCCATTTTGAGCTTATTTTTGTGTATGACATAAGAAATGTCCAGTTTCTTCCGCATGTTGCTATCCAGTTTTGTGAACACCATTTGTTGAAGAGACTGTCTTCTTCCTGTTGAATATTCTTTCTTGCTTTTTCAAAGATTAATTGACCGCATAGTTGTGCGTTTTTTTCTGGATTTTCTATTCTGTTCTATTGATCTATGTGTTTATTTTCATACCAGTACTTTGACGACTGCATCTTGGTAATATAACTTGACATCCAGAATTGTGATGCCTCCGGCTCTGCTTTTCTTTTTCTTTTCTTTTTCTTTTTCAGGGTTGCTCTGGCTATTCAGTCTTTTGTGGTTCCATATAAATTTTAGGATTGTTTGTTCTTGTTCTGTGAAAAATACTATTATTATTTTGATAGGGATTGCATTAAATGTGTAGATTGCTTTGGATTGTATAGACATTTTAATAATATTGTTTTTCCAGTCCATGAGCATAGAATGTCTTTCCATTTCTTTGTGTTGTCTTCAATTTCTCTCCTCAGTGTTTTACAGTTTTCAAAGTATAGGTCTTTCACTTCTTTGGTTTAGGTTTATTCCTAGGTATCTGATTATTTTTGGTATAGTTGTAAAGAGATAATTTTCTTTTTTTTTTTAAAGATTTTATTTATTTGACAGACAGAGATCACAAGTAGGCAGAGAGGCAGGCAGAGAGAGAGAGAGAAGGAAGCAGGCTCTCTGTAGAGCAGAGAGCCCGACACGGGGCTCGATCCCAGGACACTGGGATCATGACCTGAGCCAAAGGCAGAGGCTTTAACCCACTGAGCCACCCAGGCGCCCCAAGAGATCATTTTCTTAATTTCTCTTTCTGCTGCTTCATTATTAGTGAATAGAAAAACAACAGATTTCTGCACATTGATTTTGTATCCTTCCTCTATCCCCTCATTGAATTCATTTTTCAATTCTAGGGCATTTTTGTTTGTTTGTTTGTTTGTTTTCTGGTGGAGTTCTTTCAGGTTTTCTATATAGAATATGATGTCATCTGCAAATAGTGAAAATTTTACTTCTTCCCCGCTGATTTGGATGCTTTTTGCTTTGTTTTTGTTGTTGTTGTTGTTTGATTGCTGTGGCTAGGACTTCTAGTACTGTGTTGAATAAAATTGGTGAGAGTGGACATCCTTGTTTTATTCCTGACCTTAGGGGAAAGTTCTGAGATTTGCCCCTTTAAGGATGATGTTAGCTGTGAATTTTTCATATATGACCTTTACTATGTTGAGGCATATTCCCTCTAAACCTACTTTGTTGAAGATTTTTTTTTTATCATGAATTGTTGTTGTAGTTTATCAAATGCTTTTTCTGCATCTATTGAAATGATCAATGGTTCTTATCCTTTTTCTTATTGATGTGATGTATCATGTTGATTGATTTGCAAATATTGAGCCACCCTTTCAAACCAGGAATAAATCATACTTCATTGTAGTGAATTATTTTTAAATGTATTATTGGATTTGGTTTACTAGTATATCGTTGAGGATTTTTGCATCTGGTTCATCAGAAAAATTGGCTGTAATTCTCTCTTTTGTGGCATCTTTATCTGTTTTTTTTTTAATTTATTTATTTTTATTTGTTTATTTACAGCATAACAGTGTTCATTGTGTTGGCATCACACCCAGTGCTCCATGCAGTACGTGCCCTCCTCATTACCCACCACCTGGTCCCTCAACCTCCCAACCCCCCCACCCCCCCCGCCGCCCCTTCATAACCCTCTAGTTGTTTTTCAGAGTCCATAGTCTCTCATGGTTCATCTCCCCTTCCAGTTTCCCTCAACTCCCTCTCCTCTCCATCTCCCCATGTCCTCCATGTTATTTGTTATGCTCCACAAATAAGTGAGACCATATGATACTTGACTCTCTCTGCTTGACTTATTTCGCTCAGCATAATTTCTTCCAGTCCCGTCCATGTTGCTACAAAAGTTGGGTATTCGTCCTTTCTGATGGAGGCATAATACTCCATTGTGTATATGGACCACATCTTCCTTATCCATTCATCCGTTGAAGGGCATCTTGGTTCTTTCCACATATCTGGTTTTTGATATCAGGATAATCCTGGCCTCTAGAATGAGTTTGGATATTTTCCTTTCTTTTCTATATTTTGAAATAGTTTGAGAAGAATAAGTATTAACTTTTCTTTAAATGTTTTGTAGAATTTGCCTGTGAAGCCATCTGGTCCTGAGCTTTTGTTTGTTGGGACTTTTTTGATTGCTGATTCAATTTCTTTGCTGGTAATCAGATTTTTCAAAGTTTCTATTTCTTCCTCTTTCTACCTTGGTAGGTTATATGTTTCTAGGAATTTATCCATTTCTTCTAGGTTGTTCAATCTTTTGGCATAAAGTTTTTCATAATGTTCTCTTATAATTGTATTTCTGTGGTGTTGGTTATTATTCCTTCTTTTCGATTTTGTTTGTATGGTAAGTCTGGCTAGAGGTTTATCAATTTTAGTGCTCTTTTCAGAGAACCAGTTCCAGGTTTCATTGATCTGTTCTATTGCTTTTTAGTTTCTATATCATTTATTTCTGCTCTAACCTTTATTATTTTCTTCCTTCTACTGACTTTAGGCTTCATTTGTTGTTCTTTTTCTAGTTCCTTTAGATGTAAGGCTAGGTTGTTTATTTGAGATATTTCTTGCTCCTTGAGGTAGGACTGTATTGTTGTAAACTTTCCTTGTAGAACTGCTTTTTCTGCATCCCAAATGTTTTGGACCATTGTGTTTTCATTTTCATTTGTTTCCATGTATTTTTTTACTTTCTTGTTTTATTTCCTGGTTAAGCCATTCATTGTCTAGTAACATGTTATTTAACCTCCATGTATTTGTGGTCTTTCTGGATTCTTTCCTCTGGTTGACTTCTAATTTCAAGCATTTTTGGTCAGAAAAGATGCATGGTATGCCTTTGGTCTTCTGAATTTGTTGAGGCTTGTTTTGTGGCCTAAAAGGTGATCCATTTTGGAGAATGTCCCATGTGCACTTGCAAAAGAATGTGTATTCTGCAGCTTTAGGATGGAATGTTCTGAATATATCTATTAAATCCACCAGATCCAGTGTGTCATTCAAACCTGCTGTTTCCTTGGTGATTTTCTGTTTAGATGATGTTTCTGTGAATGTATATGGAGTGTTAATGTCTCCCACTATTTTTGTAGTATTATCACTTAGTTCCTTTAAGTTTGTTATTAACTGTCTTGTGTATTTAAGTGTTCCCATGTTGGGTGCATAAATATTTACAATTGTTATATCTTCTTGTTGGATTTTCACTTTTATGATTATATAGTGTCCTTCTTTGTCTTGTTATAGTCTTTGTTTTAAAACTTATTTTGCCCAATATTAAGTATTACTACTCTGGCTTTCTTTTGACATCCATTTGTATGATGTTTCTCTGTCCCCTCACTTTCAATCTTCAGGTGTCTTTTGGTCTATAATGAGTCTTTTGTGGGCAGTATATAGATGGATCTTATTTTTTTTAATCCATTCTGTCACACTATGTCTTTTTATTGGAGGATTTAATCCATTTACATTCAAAGTAATTATTGATAGCTATGTATTTATTGCCATTTTGTTACCTATTTTGTGGTTGTTTCTGAAGATTTTCTCTGACATTTTCTATCTTTCTTTCACGGTTTGCTGTTTTTCTTTACTGATATATTTGGATTCCTTTCTCTTTATTTTTTGCATGTTTATTAGTAGTTTTGATTTGTGATTACCTTTAGATTTGTATATAACATCTTCTGCATATGGCACTCTATTTAAAGTTGATGGTCAGTTAAGTTCAAACCCATTCTTTATTCTTCTCCCCACCTATTAGGCATATGGGTTCCTTGACTGATATTTTACAAAAGCACTCATTTTTATTGCTTTTGTGTTTCCTACCTCATACTGTCACTTTTGGTCTTTCCTTTCCACTCAGAGTCCCTTCAATATTTCTTGCAGGGCTTGTTTAATGATCATAACTCCTTTAGGTTTTGTTTGTCTGGGAAACTCTGTATCTCTTCTATTCTGAATGATAGTCTTTTTTTTTTTTAAAGATTTTATTTATTTATTTGACAGAGAGAGAGATCACAAGTAGGCAGAGAGGCAAGCAGAGGGAGAGGGGGAAGAAGGCACCGTGCTGAGAAGAGAGCCTGATGTGGGACTCGATCCCAGAACCCTGAGACTATGACCTGAGCCCAAGGCAGAGGTTTAACCCACTGACCCAGGTGTCCCCTGAATGATAGTCTTGCCAGGTAGAGTACTCTTGGTTGCAGATTTTTCCCATTCAGCACTTTGAATATATCATGCCACTCTGTTCTGGCCTGCCAAGTTTCTGCCAAAAAATATCCCCTGACAACCTTATGGGGTTTCCCTTGCTTATCTGTAACTGTCTTCCTCTACCTTACTGCTTTTAAAAGTTTTTCTTTATCACTATATTTTGCCATTTTAATTGTAATGTGCCTTGGTGTGGGTCTGCTTTTGTTGATTTTGTTGGGGATTCTCTATGCCTACTGGATCTGGATATCTGTTTCTGTTCCCAGATTAGGGAAATTTTCAGCTATTATTTCTTCAAGTAAATTTTCTGCTCCCCCTTCTCTTTCCTTCTTCTGAGACTCCTATAATATTAATGTTATTACATTTGATGGAGTCACTGAGTTCCTTAAGTGTGTATTCTCATTTTTCATAATTCTTTTTTCTTTCTTTTATTCATCTTTATTACTTTACATTACTCTCGGTCTTCTAGGTCATTAAATCATTCCTCTTCTTCCAGCCAACTTCTCATTGCATCAAATGTGCTTCTAATCTCATGTATTATACTCTTCATCTCTGATTGGTTCTTTTTTTATCTCTGTAGTAAAGGTCTCACTGATGTCTTCCACTCTTTTCTCAAGTCGAGTGAGTATCCTTATAATCATTGCTTTAAATATTCCATCAGGTATGTTACTGTTTTGCTTAGATCTCTGGCTGTGGCCTTGTCCTTTTTTTCATTTGGGACAAATTGCTCTGTCTTCTCATTTTGTCTAAGTCTATGTGCTTGTTTCTCTGTGTTAGGAAAGTCAACTACATCTTCTGTTCTTACGGGTAATGGCCTTATGAATAAGAGGTCCTGTGGTGTTTCCCAGGGCCTAGCACTTCAGGGAGTGTTTTCAATGTGTGCTTCATATGCTCTATTTCATCTTGGCCACTTTATCCTTCAGGCTGGTCATCTGCAGAGACGCTCTTTGCCTGTTGTGGACAGTGTTTCATCTGACCTGAATGTGGCACATTTAACTAGGTGTGCTCTGGTCTGTTTGTGAAGTGAGACCTGTTGTCACTGCTGCTGGAAATGAAACCCTACAAAATTCCTGGGTCATGTGGTGCAGTGTTGAAAGGGGTCATCTTTTGGGGGTGGGCACTAACCATGATTGGACTGAGGCAAGTGTGACTGGGAAGGGCAGTTTTGCGGGAGTTGGGGGAAAGGGTAGTGTAAGCAAGTTGGGTAGCGAGTGTTAGTGCTGAGCTGGTTGCCACACGTGGCCCTGTGCTTATGCTGGTGGCAGGAGAGGGAAATGGCACCTTCTAATTCCTTTGTTCCCAGAGCGGTTTCTCAGTGAATGTTGCCTCTCTGGGACATGCTCTGGGGTGAATAAAATAACCTTTCCACTGTGTGCCTTACTATTCAGATTGCTGTTTCCACATTGTATGGCTGTAAGTCCATGGGCTGCTTGCCCTGCCTTCTCTCCAGGAACAGTGCAATGCCCTCAGGGCTCTATCTCAGCCAAGCCTGCTGACCCTTAAAACCAGGGTTTAAGCCCCACTTGCTCCTTGCAAGAAGTTGTGAAATTAGGCCCCTCTTGCTTTCCCAGCCAATTGTTATGGGGACCTGTCTTCCCCACACTTTCCACCATGTGCCAGCCCATCCCTTGCCCCTCTCTGTCATCTTGGCTTCTTCCCCCACCCCAGGGGCCATGATCTGTCTCTCTTCCAAACCACATCTCTGCAATTCCCACTTTCCTCAGTGTGACCTCTCAATCTTCAGTTGTGGAGCCTGTTCTGCCAGTCTCCTGGTTGACTTCTGGAGCACTTAGGATGATTTGACTGCCATCAGTCACATTTGTGGGATGAGGTGAGCACAGGGTCCTCTCATTCTTTTGCCACCCCTATTTGAAAGGGAAACTGCAATTTAATGAGTTTTAATCAGTGCATACTGATGTAAGCCACATCTCTATTCTTTCCTTTTTTTTTTTTTAAGATTTTTATTTATTTATTTGACAGAGAGAGAGACAGCAAGAGAGGGAATACAAGCAGGGGGAGTGAGAGAGGGATAAGCAGACTTCCTGCTGAACAGGGAGTCCAGTGCGGGGTTCAATCCCAGGACCCTGGGATCTTTACCTGAGGTGAAGGCAGATGCTCTACTGAACCACACAAGCACCCCTACATCTCTGTTATTTTCAGCACTCCAGAAATTTCCCCTGTATGCCTTCCTATTCAGTCACTTACCCCTTCAAAAGGCAAAAACTTATCCAATCTTTTTCATCATAGAGATTTTTTTCTAGAATTTCATGTAAATGTAATCACAGTATTGTCTTTTGTGTATTATATTTTGTGTGTGTCTGACTTTCTCTCAGTATAGTGTCTGGGATTCATTTATGTTGTTGCCTGTATCAAGTGTTTATCTGTTTTTATCACTGAATAGTATTGCATTGTGTAATTATAAACAATTTGTTTATCCATTTCACTGTTAATAAGCATTTATTTCCATTTTGAGCCAATATGAATAAAGTTGCTAATTTTCTGTTGGACATAGGTTTTCATTTGTCTTATGTAAGTACCTAGGAGTGGAATTACTAGGTCATAGGTGAGATAATTTTCTTTTATATGTTTAAATAATGTTGACATTTAATGTTATTAACTATTCTATGCTGAATCCATTGACAATACTTTTATCTACAGTTTGGCTTTAAGAGCTGAGTAATGACATATATATTGTCTTGACAATTTTTCATGGTGAGTCAAAGAGCATGCCAGGATAATATTTTCTTCTTTTTAGGGCCATTAACATTGCACTCTTTTCACCTTTTGCACTCCCCGTCTCCCCTTCTTCCTTCTTGGACTGGTTGTCTCATACTCATCCGTCAGGCCTCACCTCAGAGTCTTTTCCTCCTAGAACTCCAGCCACTTCCCCAGCCACTGTTCTAAGTGATATTTCAGCTATATTATAAAAGCTGGGATGGTACCGTGTTCAGTATTCTTTAATTCCTGTAGAGTTTGAAATGGAATTCTAGCTGTTAAGAATTGCAGAGTGGGACCAAACAAAACAAAACAACAACAAAAAGACTCAAAAATGTTATGTCTGATGCCTAAGCTTCTGATCAATTCACACTCTATCATCTGACTTATTTATCATATTTTTCTAGACTACAGAAAGTTTGACTAAGGCACATTAGTAAGGTTGTTAATAATAGTAAATCCAGTTTTCCTGGGTTCAACCAGAATGTATTTATTTTTCTTAGAGCAGCAGTAGTACCAGTGAAGCAAAATTTTTTTAATTCAATCTCTCTGCTATGTTTATAATAAATAATCACAAGTCTTGATTATTGGACTGGTATTTATCTTTTCTCAGAGTTAAAACCTTCCCCTCTAACCTTCCATTTGTTTTCTTTTTCCCTTCTTCTTTCCTTTCTTTTTTTGGATTCAGCCAAGTTTCCTAAGTCATGTTGATTATAGATTGGAATCTGATTGCATGTGTAGGATATATTTATGATTATAAAACATTTTTAAAATCTGATACCCAAAGACTTTTAGCAAAATTTAGTCAATCCTCTTTCAATTAGTGATAGCAGAGAGTGTCACAAAATTAATCCAAAAAAGCAAATTGTATGCTTTAATTTTTTACAAGACAATTATTTTTTATTTCCCGAAGTGGCAAATAACTTAAAACAGTAGGAAAATTGATTGGTCACTTCAGCAGCATCACAAATTAGTTTGCTGATTAAAAAAAAAAAACAATTACCATAAAAATATTGATGAAAATACTTGGCATCTTTGTAGTACTTTCCACCAAATTTTGCAGACATGAACTATGCTGCTTCAAACCCTATAAATGTGGTTAGTAGTTTATCTATATTAATAAATACACAGTATTAAAAATAAATATTACTTTCAAAAATGAGTAAGGATCCTGTTCTTTCCAAATAGAGAGAGAAAAAATTGAGCTAGGAAGCTACATTTTTTGTTTGTATATGTAGATATAACCTGATTTATTAGTCAGAGCTGTTCTATTTTCTCTTCTTTCAGACTATCTTGGAAGGGGAATTATGAGTTAGGAAGCACAGAGGGGGCCAACCTAAGGTAACCTCCAGCTTTGCCTGTAATCAGATTAAGTAACATCCTCATGTTTTAATTGCCTCTTTTAGCATCTCCCTTGATTGTTGGTAAATTGCTCCATGCCATCAAGAGAATATATTTTATAGGGCCTGGCTTCCATGAATATCAATCATGACTTTCTTCAAATTAAGAGAGGTGTTTATGAATTGTTTTTTTGGTGCATCATATGTGAGAAATCTGTCTAAGACTTTATATGGAAACGGTATAGACATTAGATCCTATATATTTCAGCTGTTTTTCTTCATGTACTCTTCATTTGAGATTTTTTTCTAGTATATTCTTTTTTCAAAAAAGAAGTAATTACACTTATATTTTTTAAACCTTTTTTAAAAGATTTTATTTATTTATTTATTTGACAGACAGAGATCATTTGTAGGCAGAGAGGCCGGCAGAGAGAGAGGGGGGAAGCAGGCTCCCCACTGAGCAGAGAGCCCAATGCAGGGCTTGATCCCAGGACCCCAGGATCATGACCTGAGCCAAAGGCAGAGGCCTTAACCCACTGAGCCACCCAGGTGCTCTTATACTTACATTTTTGACATTAATGACATGAATTTCAACTATTGAAATGTTGGGAAATAGATTGGTCTATATTATAACCAATATTAGAGGAATTGCCAGTGACAGGTATAATGATAGTCATTGATGAAGAATAGGGGTTACACCTTTATTGAACCTGAAAATATTCTCTGTGACTCATATCAAATAGAATATTTAATTCACATAATCATATGATATCTGTACTGAGAAGCCAATGGAAATAAATGGGAAGATAATTTGGAAAGAATCGTGGGGTCATTTCAAAGAAGGGTCTTACTAACAATTGAAAGTCCTCTATACCTTGATCTTACTGTTAATTCTCAAGTTTGAGTAAAACCCATTATACATATCCAAAAAATTATCTGGAAAATCCCCACATATTTGGAATTTAAACAACACATTCTAAATAATTGATGGGTGAAAGAAGAAATCACAAGAAAATTTGGAAAATATTTTGAACTGAGTGAAAATGAACATACAGCATAAAAACTTGTTGGATGAAACCAAAGGAATGCTTATAGACAAATTTATAACATTATATGCTTATATTAGATGAGAAGAAAGGTCTCAAGTCAATTATCATAAAAAACCTGAAAAAGAAGAGCAAATTTAGCTCGAGATAAGCAGGAGGAAGGAAATAATGAAGATAAGACCAGAAATGACTGAAAGAGTAAACAGAAAATCAATAGAGAAAAATCAGTGAAATTAAAAACTGTTTCTTTTGGAAGATTAAAAATATTGATAAGACTTTATCCAGATTGAGCAAGGAAAAAGAAAGGGAGAAAACACTGATAACCAATATTACAAATGAAAAAGGGAACCTAACTACAGATCCAACAAATTAGATTAAGTGTTTTACACACTCAATGAGCCTATCCTTAATTTGGTTTCCATTAGCACCAGCATATAAAGGATAATAAAGGTATATTATGAGTAATTTATATGAAATTGACAAACTCCTTAAAGAGACGCAAACCACCAAAGCTCACTGAAGAAGAAATAGAATACATGAATAGCCCAATATCTATAAAAGTAATTAAATTTGTATTCATTTAGCTGGGTTCAAACTAGATTCAAAGCTATTGTGCAATAAGATGGTCAAGGCTGCTGAACAAAAACTCTCCTACTGTTCTACCTATTCATTTTTTTTTTTTCTACCTATTCATTTTTAAATGTCTCTTTGAACTCATCCAACCAGTTTTCTGTCCCCCTGGACTTTGAGGAAAAGTATTCCCAGTCACTGATTCCCAAATATACTTGGTTTTATTCATGCAAGCAAGAAGATAGGAATAAAGTGAGTCATAGAAAACTTCACAGAGGAAATAAAATTTGATTTGGGTACTAAAGGATAAGGAGAAAAGGTTGTACAGCAGTGGTAGCGCTATGCTAGAACATTCTTGATAGATGTCCATAATGGCTTCCATCCAGCGGAAGGGCTTCAAAAATAGAAACTATAGCCTAGAGGGCTGCATTTCTATAACTGGAGAGCTCTTGGAAACCAAGATTAAATAGAGACTCAGTAAATACCCAAGAAACATAATTTACTGTGGAAAGGCTTATTTTCCTGTAAGGATAATTTGGTCAGATCAAGATTTTGAGGAAGATTCTTTAAAAGTTATCAGGGGATTGAACAACAAATTCTAACATGGATAAATGACTAGCTTGGGACCTCAAATAAAAGAAGAATAAATAAGTATTTTCTAAATAATATAGAAGTGCAAATAGTGGGATTACCTGGGATCAGTACCAGAATTGGGTTTATTTAAAACTTTTATAGATGAGTGAAACTTCAAATTTATGAATGATACATTTTTTTCTAGATGGAAGGATGCCAGGTATAAGGAAAATCTGAGGCAGTGTCTCAGAGGCAGAGAGTTAAAGGACAGGAAAGTGTCAAGTGAGTTTCTTTCTGACAAACATAAGTTATTACACATTTATGTAAAAATAATTCAAACTGTGTTCATAAAATGATGAGTTTCAGTAACACTCCCAAAAAAGAATTCAGAAGTCAGTGTAGACTATTCCTATTCTCCTGTTTCTAAAAAGAATATTAAATACATAGAAAAAGAGGATAAAATATATTTTTGTGAATTTATTTTAACATCATTAGAAATGTTCCTCAAGTTCCAACAAGTGTCACCAGGTACCATAAATTGCCTAGAAATGACACAGTGTTACATTATTCTTTTTTTTTTTTTAAAGATTTTTTATTTGATTTTTTGACAGATAGAGATCACAAGTAGGGAGAGAGGCAGGCAGAGAGAGAGAGAGAGGAGGAAGCAGGCTCCCTGCCAAGCAGAGAGCCCGATGCGGGGCTCGATCCCAGGACCCCGGGATCATGACCTGAGCGAAAGGCAGAGGCTTTAACCCACTGAGCCACCCAGGCGCCCCCACAGTGTTACATTATTCTTAAGATTCCATTAAATTACAGAAATAAGGAGTCATCATTTAAAAAAATCCAACAAAGAGTATCTTTGAGTAGATGGCAGTGATGAAGCACAGGTTGTAATTTGTAATTACATCTATGAGTATAGTCAATATTTACGTCTTGATTTTAGTCAGCATGAAATAATTATGTGTTCCAGATTGGAGTGCATTCAAAGTTCTGTTTAAAAAGTTCATGCAGATTTCCCACTTTGCTCTAAGAAAAATCTGCTCCTAATATTATTTTCCCCTCTGGCATGCCATAAATGGACACCCTAGAGATCAGAATAGCTAATAAGTAGAACAACTTAAGAATAGCTTCTCACAAATCAAACTGGAACAAATGTGAGATCCAAATATATGCTTCCTCAAATCATATATCACACATTTAAGCTTTGAGTATATCCTATTAACAAATTCAGGTTTGATCCTCTCTGTGGGCTTTAGTAATAAGTTTAAGAAATGAAAATGGCTTTACAAGATCAAGAAAGCTAAATAGAATATTAAACAAAGAACATTTAACCCACACTTTCCTCATGGAATATGATAGCCATAATTTTTCTTTGGTTTAGGCCTCATACACCTGAATGCAGCATTTAGGTAAGCATAACAAGCCTTTCTAGATTTTCTTTCATCTTTTTTCAGCAGCTTGTACATTTATGACTTTACATTAAAAAAAACATACTTGAAAGTTGCTATCATGGCTACTTCTTCAGATAGATCCATGCTTGTGTCAGGCAGTAAAAATAATGAATGTTCATGCGATAGGTTGGGACACAAGGAGATTGAATTCATGATGACAATTACAAGTGATAAAATTCTTGTTTTCCCAATGAATCTTGGGACACTATATCAAAAACTAATGATGTATTGTATGGTGACTAGCATAACACAATAAAAAAATGGAAATAAGGAACTCTTAGAAGCACACCACATATTTTATGCATATGTTCACATATCATATATGTGTGTGTGTGTGTGTGTGTGTGTGTGTATATATATATATATATAGTCATTATTCACTATTTAATGATATTTCTGGTATCTCCTTTGGCTGGAATTCCAAAATAAAGACAAAAAACTTATTTTAGCATATTAAATTTAAATTTGTCTTTGCCGTTTTTCAAAATAAGTCAGTATCATAAAATTAAAAACAACACAATTCTTGTTTTCCTGCTCAGAATTCTAGAGGGTTCACTATTCAGTTGCCCCACCCCTTACTCCAAATTCCTTCATCTTCATATACTAAGAGGTTTGTGTACTTCTTAGAAGTTCTTGAGGAAGAAACTTGGTCTCAGAGTAGTTTCGGTCCCATAGGAAATGGACTGAATTTATTAAGTATAAGAGCACAAACATTCTATAGGTTTCACTAAAATGCCTTCTAGTTCAGTGGATTAACTCAGGTAATCTCTAAAGAATCTCAGATATGGTCTTTTGTGCACACCCATAAAAAAATCTCTGATAGTGACTGGGCTTGTTCTGAGTGGGAGAAATAATAAATAGATCCGTGTGAAGTAAGTGATTCATGTTTCTGACTTCACTTCTTATATTACATACTCAATGATCTATGATGATGTAGCTCCCCAGAGAGCATTAAACTTAGGTGCTATCGGAGATGAGAATCGTTGGGTAGGGAAATGTGGCCAGGACTCGGAGTGACCACTGCACTTGAGTCCTGGCTTAGGCATGTGCCCTGGAGAAGTTCTCTGAACCAGTTTTAGTCCCCTCATTTGCAGATGGGATAATATCCACAATAACAACATGTCTACTCCTCTGTTGGTTTTCCATCATGAAGACGGAAAATGCTGTTTGAAAATACTTTGTAATCTGTAAAGCACTCTTCTGATGTTCATTATTGATATTGTCCCTTGTATTTGATAACAGTGCTCACGCTGCTGCTATTTCCCAGACCAGTGTTCAGCTTGCCTTGGGATGGATTCTGAATTGTTTGAAGTGGACAACGACTAGCATTTTATCATACCCTTCTGCTTTCTATGCACATGTTGTCTAGAAGTACACAGTGTAAAAGTGCTTGGCAAGGATCCAATCACTTTTTCAAGAGCTGGGGCCAAGTTTCTCTTTCGCATCCTGTAGCACTAATGTAAGCTCAGATTCCCCTTAGATTCTTTACATACATGTAGAGAATATCTCTACATATCTCTCTATAGATATGTAGAATATCTCTACATATATCTCTACAGTCCTGCCTTCAATCTGTTTATATCCTTTTGTGAATATGTTATATTCACAAAAAAGAGTTGATATCTTCCAGATCATCACAGCTACAAGTACCAAATATGCAGAATAACATGTTGTCTCCATAATACATCTTTTTTTTCCATTTTAAATATTTATTTTGATATAGTGTTCCATGAGTCATTGTTTGCATGTAACACCCAGTGTCATGGAACACTACATCAAAAACTAATGATGTGAGATTAAGAGTCATTTATGGTTTGTCTCCCTCCCAATCCCATCTTGTTTCATTTATTCTTCTCCTATCCCCCTACCCCCCCATGTTGCTTCTCCATGTCCTCATATCAGGGAGATCATATGATAGTTGTCTTTCTCCGATTGACTTATTTCACTAAGCATGATACGCTCTAGTTCCATCCACGTCGTCGCAAATGGCAAGATTTCATTTCTTTTGATGGCTGCATAGTATTCCATTGTGTATATATACCACATCTTCTTGATCCATTCATCTGTTGATGGATCTAGGTTCTTTCCATAGTCTGGCTATTGTAGACATTGCTGCTATAAACATTCGGGTACATGTGCCCCTTCGGATCA
Source organism: Meles meles (assembly GCF_922984935.1). Classification (NCBI taxonomy): domain Eukaryota; kingdom Metazoa; phylum Chordata; class Mammalia; order Carnivora; family Mustelidae; genus Meles; species Meles meles. The sequence goes on from NC_060072.1 coordinate 69,282,516, forward strand.
CTATGTTTGTATCTTTAGGGTAAATACCCAGTAGTGCAATTGCTGGGTCATAGGGTAGTTCTATTTTCAACATTTTGAGGAACCTCCATGCTGTTTTCCAGAGTGGTTGGACCAGCTTGCATTCCCACCAACAGTGGAGGAGGGTTCCCCTTTCTCCACATCCTCTCCAGCATCTGTCATTTCCTGACTTGTTAATTTTAGCCATTCTGACTGGTGTGAGGTGATATCTCATTGTGGTTTTGATTTGTATTTCCCTGATGCCGAGTGACGTGGAGCACTTTTTCATGTGTCTGTTGGCCATCTGGATGTCTTCTTTGCAGAAATGTCTGTTCATGTCCTCTGCCCATTTCTTGATTGGATTGTTTGTTCTTTGGGTGTTGAGTTTGCTAAGTTCCTTATAGATTTTGGATACTAGCCCTTTATCTGATACATCGTTTGCAAATATCTTCTCCCATTCTGTCAGCTGTCTTTTGGTTTTGTTAACTGTTTCCTTTGCTGTGCAAAAGCTTTTGATCTTGATGAAATCCCAATAGTTCATTTTCGCCCTTGCTTCCCTTGCCTTTGCCGTTGTTCCTAGGAAGATGTTGCTGCGGCTGAGGTCGAAGAGGTTGCTGCCTGCGTTCTCCTCAAGGATTTTGATGGATTCCTTTCTCACATTGAGGTCCTTCATCCATTTGGAGTCTATTTTCGTGTGTGGTGTAAGGAAGTGGTCCAATTTCATTTTTCTGCATTTGGCTGTCCAATTTTCCCAGCACCATTTATTGAAGAGGCTGTCTTTTTTCCATTGGACATTCTTTCCTGCTTTGTCGAAGATTAGTTGACCATAGAGTTGAGGGTCGATCAAAACAAACTGGGGGTTGCTGGGGGGAGGTGGGATTGGGAGAGGGGGAGCGGGCTATGGACATTGGGGAGGGGAGGCGAACCATAAGAGACTATGGACTCTGAAAAACAACCTGAGGGTTTTGAAGGGTCAGGGGTGGGAGGTTGGGGGAACAGGTGGTGGGTGATGGGGAGGGCACGTTTTGCATGGAGCATTGGGTGTTGTGCAAAAAGAATGAATACTGTTACGCTGAAAAAAAAATAAATAAAAAGGGAAAAAAAAAAAAGAACTGCTCAATAACAAAAAAAAAACAACAAAAAAACTAATGATGTACTGTAGGTGACTGTTATAACACAATAATAAAGAAAAAAAAAGATGGTGCAGATAATTAAACTGACTTGTCCATTTAAAAAATAACCTGTAAAACAAGAAAAAAATTATTTATTTGAGAGAGAGAAAATGTGAGTGGGGAGAAGCGGCAGAAGGAGAGGGAGAGAAATCCTCAAGCAAACTTCCCATTGAGTGCAGAGCCTGACTCTGGGCTTGATCCCAGGACCCTGAGGTCATGACCTGAGTTAAAATCAAGAGTTGGACACTCAACTCTCTGAGCCACCCAAGCACCCCTCCATAGTATATAGTATATCTTTATATATGAGCCAGAGTTATTCAGGCCAAGACCTAGGTGCTGTCCTCTATGTGTTCCTTTGTTTGCTAGAGAAGCTTTCTCAAAGTAAGGGATCGGAGCCCAAGGGAAAAGTGCAGATCAGTGGAGAACAAAATGGAGAGCTCAATGCCCCTGTCCTTTCTAGCTCCTCTGTGTAGGACCATTACATCTCTGATTATCTCTATGTGGTATCCTTGCACAAACAGAGTTTTAGAGAGGCAACTTGACAGAAACTCATACTCTGTGAACACATACGTGCATTTACATATATGTAGATGTGTATAAATGAATGAATTGTGTATTAGTGTTTATTTAATCATTAAGTACATTATCTTTGCCCTTGAGGAAGTTATTGTCTTAAAGAATGGAGATAAAAATATGCAATGGAGGAGTGCCTGGCTGGCTCAGTCAGAAGAGTGTATAATTCTTGACCTTGGGGTCAGGAGTTTGAGCCCCATGTTAGGTGTAGAGATGACATAGATAAATAAAACTTTAAAAAATATGCAATGGATGCGAATGCTTTGATAATCGGGATGTTCCTAAATACAGATACACACATGGATTATCCAAATGTTTCATGTTTTATGTTTTACTGAGTGTATACCATGTGCCAGGACTAATTTAAGCTCCTCACACATGTTGATGCAGTTAATCCTCCCAACGCTTTCATTAAGTAGGTACCTTTTATATATACATAAATGACAGGTACTACAATATATTCAACTTATAAAGGAGGACAGATGCTAAATTACACAGAGTTAGTTAAGGACTTTGTCCAAGGTCACATAACCATCAAGGGGCAAAGAGGTGACATCCCACCTGAGCAATTGATTTGAGTCCCCAGGCGTTTAATTCCTCTACCAGGCTGCCTCTACGATAAATGTAGTCTCCTATAGGCCTTTAGTGAGTAGTACTCCCAGCATGCCCCCTCCCTGAAAGCTTTACACATGATTAGTAGACCGTCATGAATTTTGCCAGCAGCATAGTTCTACCAGATTCTGCCATTATTGTTGAAGGCCTCTATTGTAGGCTGAGTTCACTGACACAGGCTTTGAGATAGAGATTTTTCTGTAGCAAGTTAATTGGGGAAAGCTCTCAGGAACACCTATTAGGGATTGAGGGAAATAGAGAAGAGCCAGCATCCACTCAGAGGAGACAGAAGACTTGCATCACGATGCAGCTTCAACAGAGGTCTCAGCCGACCCCTTGCAGAGTTCAGAGTTGGAATGGCCCTTCTTCAGTTGAGGCAAACATGCAGGGTGTTTGTATCCCCATATCAACTAGTCACTGGATATGGGCTGCTATAGGAGAACACGGCAGCTCCCTTTGAGAGCAATTCCTGGGTAAAGAGTCCACTGTGAGAGTTGTCAGCAGGCAGTTCTCCCAGCAGCAGAGAGGATGAGAGGATCAGCCTGCCGGGGAATCTGGGCAGCTCACCATGTACCCATTCTCAGAGTCATGGTGAAATGATAGGCACTGAAGATAGTAGTGTAAGAAAGGAGGTCCCTGCTTTGTCTCTCTACCTTGGAAAGGCAGATGTTTTTATAGAAAATGATATTACACACACACACACACACACACACACACACACCACATACATAGAGGAGTGGTAAGCAGGAAAGAGGAAAGAAGTTTCATATACTCCCTCCCTTTCTCTTATCCCACTCCTTTCCATGGCTGGATTACCAATATTCTTGCAGAAATTTGCAGGGGTGACTCATCCAGATAGATCAGATTGGTCAGCCTCTCAGGGACGATATGGCTGATGGACAATCTTTCCCTTTCCCTCTCCCTTCAAGAAAATTGCCCATTCTCTGGGAAATTAAAGTAATATATTTCTCTGAATGGAAGCTGACTCTTGATATAAAACCTATAGCTCAGGTGAGGTTTATATTGTTCCTAGATATGTGACGGTGAAATGATAAAGAAATTAAAACATATTTCTATAGGCCTCCTCTTTCTCAACAATATAGAATCATTGCCCTCCTTTCTCCAGTCTCTTCTCTTCTCCCCCTCATCCCCTCAACCTCACTGTGCATGCATGCACACTTGTGTTTGTTTTGGGAAAAACATGGATATTTGTTATGTTTATACCAATATTTACCAAGCCTCCTATATGCTAGCTCCTCTATATATGTTATTGCTAAATATGCCAATAATCCCACATAGTAGGTTTTATTCATATTGTCTTACAGAATGGGAAATTGTTGCTCAAAGAGTTTATGTGAATTGCTCATGATTTACAGCCAGTAAGTGATAGAGCAAGTATCTGAAGCTCTCTTATCTAGATCCCCTATCTACACTGCCTCTCTGTGAAAAGGGGCTTGAAGTATCCTGCATCTCATCTGGGGTGTCTCGGGAGGGATGTTTCCCTGAAAGGCAGGAAAATGAATTTAGGTGTGGATAAATAAAGCTGTGCTTATCCCCTACCCACACTGCTCCTACAATCCACTTTATGTATCTGTGTGTGATGGCAGGAGCTAATTGCTTACACATCCCCAATAACACAAAGTCTTTATTTAACTAGAAAACATTAATAACTGGTTTTTGCCTTGTTAGAAACAACCTCTAATCTTCCTGGTAGAAAGAGGAGAATTTTCTCTCACAGCTGGTATGGGCTTCCATTGCAGCGGAATAAGCTTTTCATTTGTTTTAAGATCTTGAATAGGAATATGCAGTGTACAATTATATAATGTGATAGTTTAAAGTCAAAAAGGTTTGCCTTTAAGTATCATTTATAGGATTTTTCCTTTATACTTAACATTGAAGCTGATAAACTTATTTGTGGACTTAAGACCGTTCATGCTCGTTTTTAATAGGGGCCATTTGAAGAGACCACCATTGTGTAAATGATAGTTCTCATGATGAAAATGTTTGGCTTTAGTGCCTTCCAGTTAAAGTAGGATCCTGATGTTTGCCATCCACTCCCAGGTCTGGAGCAGAAACAAAGTAAGTGTGAGGGTATCAGTCCTCATCTTGGAGCAGAAATGGATAAAGATCTGTTCTCCCAGCTCCCAAAGGCCTTTTCCCTCACAGGCTGTATAAGTTTGGTCTCTAACATGCCCAGAAGATAGCCTGTGACATTTTTTTCTTAAATAGCACCAAGCTTTAGAAAATGAAGTCAGGTTGTCAAAATAAAAACAGGTTAAGAGTGTTTGTACAGGTAAGGCTTTTAGTCAAGGCATTGAGTTACTGAAAGATTAGCTTTATGCCGAAATACTAAATGGCTATAGAAGAAATTTGAGAAACACCATTTAATATTATTAAAGACTCAAAGAAACAGGAACTGAGTCATGAGAAAGAAAGTACTGAAGAAAAGGGTCAGTTAACTGGAGGCTTATAGGCAAGTTAGGATCCGTACTGGAGAGAAAAGGGGAAAATAGAAATGTATTGGTTTTTACTATAGTCAGTGATTCTCTTTCTTACATCAGTGGTACACAGATGGTTAAATATTGCCTAAGGGTAACTTCAGTGACCAAATAGCCAGTGTAGCTTTCTGAACTGGGATCATAGGAACAGGAGTGTATTTTGGTTTTGACATTGTTTGGTAAAAGATTACAACAAAACCTTTACTGACTACATTAGCCAATACAGCACAATAGGACAAAAACAGTAAGGCACACTCACTGAGCAGAAGGAAGCCACAGGCAGCTCCCACTACGTCAGGGAGGACCTGATAAAATACCCTGTGAAAAGTGATTTCATTCAGCACAAACATTGTAGGCTTTGGCTAACAATTTAAGACATGAACAAAGGCTATGAAATATTAATCCCACATAATTTGTTATTCTTATAACCTTACGAGGAAAGTCAGTATTCTCTAGTCATAAAACTCCTCTGCCACTGACAGTGTTTAACCAACAATTGTTCAACCAACAATCTCCAAGCATGCTATAAACAGGTGCTGTTTTTCAAAGGAGGGAGAAAGCTCAGAAGAGAGAGAGAAGCTGACTGCCTTACCTGCAGGCTCACAACAAAATCAGTCCAGTGAGCCAATGGTCCTTAGTACTTCCTGAGCTTATGTTTTTATTTTCTTTTTTGAACCATTACTCATGATTTTCCTCATAGCATGAGGAGAAATGCTTTAACCCTATCCCCCTCCTTTATGTTTTCTTTCAAGTTCAACTCAAGCCTCATCACCTTTCTCAATCACTACAACACAAAGATCACCTGCATATTATACTGAGTTCTTGGATGTTTGTGATCTTGGATGTCACATGGACATCTCAGGATCAAATTCATTATAATTCATAAGCTCTAGAGTATTGTTATAGGCTCTATGTTTCAGTTCATTCTAATGACATCTGTCCAGCCATCAGTTCAGAAATCTGGAATGCTCTTTTACTGTTCCTTTCCTTCCCACCTCCCCATCAGCATATTCTATGAATTCATATTCTATGAATTCTGTCTCTTACTTTCTTTCAAATCTGTCTCTCCTTTTCATTCCCATCCTTGCTGTGTCCCTCATCATAAATGACAGTGATCTCATAACTGGTCTTCCTAACTCCTCAGTTGCTTCCTCCAAGCTACCCTCTTCTCTCTTACCAGCATATAAAACAGTTTTTCATATCACTTGGTATACTTAAAACTCTTCAGTAAGCTCCTCCATTACTTCATAGAAAAAGCTTAACTCTCGAATTTAGAAAACAAAACCCTTTGTGATTTGAACTGTTTTAACCTTTCTTGCATTATCTCTTGCCTCCACCAGTCTCCTGCATTCAGCCACAATGAGCATTCATTTCAATGAATGTGACTGTCTTTTACATTCCTTCTGTTCCACAGCTGTTCAATTTTCTGGCAATCATTTGTTGATCTTCTGCTAATTCACTTATTCCCTTGAACTCTAAGCAAAGTCAGGGCCTTTCTCCTCTTCCTGTGATTCTTTGATCATACTGCTGTTCCACTCATCACATTTTACTATGGCTGTTTGTGTTTCTATTTTGGGTGTTCATTATGAGACCCTTGAAGGTAGACCAGATCTCAGCATTTCTGTCTCCCTAGCATCTGACATATATTAGCTGTCTATGGATTTTTTTTTTTTTTTTTTTTTAAGAGCAAGGGCCCTCTGATACTGGCTCCTCATTTTGTGTTCATTTCCTTTCAGTCTTATTGGAATGAATTCTCAACACCATTCTTTCCACCCTTTTACTTCCCATTTACCTTGCCAACTCAGGGGATTCCTACCCTCATCACTTTCAAGAGGCACTCTTGGCAATGTCGGCAATGACTTGCATATTGCCTGTAAAGTTTTGCAGGCGAGGTAAACAAAACACCAGGCAGGGTAGGCGCAAGGCAAGATTTATTAAAGGCACTCTCCCGCGAAGTTTCAGGGCTCTGGAGAAGGGGAGGCAGGAAAGTTGCACCGGGAGGAGGTGGGCGCTCTCGGGCGAGGTTCCGCGACTCGGAAAGGGGGAGTCGAGGAAGTCGCCCCCAGAGGGAGTTGGCGGGGGTCTTTTATCTGCCAAGGCAGGGCATGGGCTCGCGTCCAAATATGGAAAGGTATGTGATGATTGGAGTGTATGGGGCGGGGAGAGTCGGATATGGGCTCACATCCATATATGGCAAGGTATGATGCCCACGTCCATATATGGCAAGGAATCTTTGTTATGTGGTAACCGGAGGATGTGGGGCGGGGAGAGTTCGTGATGCGCAGTTCCCAATGTGGAAGTTCCTGGGTGGAGAGTTTCAGTCTCCTGACGGTGACGGGGAGGCTGCAGTGAGGGCGGCGGGGAAAGTCCACCATCTTGGAGAGGGCTGGCGGGAAGATCCGCCATTTGGGGGCCCCGGTTTCCCAGTTTGCCCATCATTGCCAAACCCCAATAACACTTTCCAGCACTGGAATTATCTGATTTATCCCATGCCTTTTTACACTAGGGACTACGCTTTTATTGTAAAGCTCATGTAAGGCACTCTCTCTCTCTTTCCCTCTCTAACATTGGAATGTTCGCCTCTTTGTAGCCCTTTGTGCTCCTTTATAAACTCTTTTCTGCTTGTCCTTCCCCAAGGTTTAGTACTCAGGCTATTGCTCGTATTTTCAACACTCAATGTAGCAAACTTCCATAATGGCACTTTAACTCTATGGTTTTAAGTATGACTCACATTCTAATCAGTCTCCAAAGTACATCCAGTCCTCACCTTTCATCTGCATTCAGATTCAAATAGCCAATTGCCCAATGGACATTTATGTTCCATAATCCCTTTAAAAACAGTGTAAAATTAAATATCTACCCTCTGGCCTTTTCTTTATCACAGTCTGCCCTACCCTATCCCCATCAAAGCTTTCTGTTGAATTTCTTATGTTAGTTGGCCACGACACCAAAGACCCAGTCAGCTGCCGGCCATCCTAGTGTCTTCTCTAATCCTTGTTCCTCTACAACTAATTTATCTACCCTCAGCAGGGCACTGCACCCTAAATCCTCCACCAAGTAGAGAGAGCTTTTCAAGCACAAATTCTGCTTCTTCCTTATTTTAAACCCTTGAGTGGCTTTCGGTCCTCCAGCATTAAGGGCACATTCTTTAGCATGGTATACAGGCTCCCTGTGACCTGGCCCTATCTCCATCTCTAGTTCACCTCCTGCCACTTCCTGCTTTGTACTTTTACGCTCTAGTAACCTTGTGCTACTTGTGGTTCCGCCTCACTTCTTTGTTTTGTCAGTGGTAGCTCTCTGCCTAGACTGCCATTTATCCCTCAGTCACCTCGGTAATCCTAATCATCACCCAACCTTCTCTCCATATCACATCCTTCAAAATGTTCTCCAACTCACCAGACCTGGTGGTTAGGGGCTACCATTCTGGAGTCATTCTGTTGGGGTCCACACACAGCTCTGAATCATATTCGTTGAGTGGCCTTGGAAAAATTACTAAACCCCACCATTCACAGGTTCTCCCACCTGAAAAATGGGGATCAAAATAGAATTTCATTTACAAGGTTGTTAGAGATTTAAGTGAGATTCACAGAACTGGGATATAGTAAAAGCTCAATAAATATTTTATAACATGACTGTCATTCTTCTGCACTATACCTTATCCATTTCTGTATCACCAGAGCTAAGCAGTGCTTTGCATATTGTAGGTACTCAACACATCATTGTCAGATTGAACCAAATTGAAAGAATTAATGAAGGAGCTAGAGAATATTTATGCATGGTGGCATACTAAGAATGTAGAAATGAACCAAACAGAAGAGTCTCAGTTAAGTGATTTATCCTGTTAAGTGCCAACCACTGTTGTAGAAGGAGGTTGTTTATTTAGTATGTGAGACCCTGTGGAGCACTGCTCAGATCTCCTCTTCAGGATGGGAGCAATAACTCCTCCAGCTGCTGGGAGTTTGATGGCAGACTTCTCACAGCCGAGTATTCATTTCTGATGACTATTCTGGGCTGGAAAGAACCATTTTTCCTAATGTGCTGCCCCTGCCTGCATCTAATGACTTAGGAGACAGTTGTCTAAACTTGCTGCAACTTGGGACAGTTTTGCAGAGTCCTTCTAGTTACAGAAGTCACCACAGGATGGGTGAGGCCCTGGTGGGACTCCAGGGCAGCGCAGTTGCTTCCTCTATTCAATCTGACTTCCTTCACATCTGTATAATATACCCTCTAATGTCCTGTGTGCAAACTTCAGTTTTAGAATATTTCCTGAATAATCCTACCTGTAGCATTTCTCAAAGGGTGAGAGTCAAGTGAATTATGTTTTAGATACAGTTTATATGCTATATATGAATTATGATATATGAATATATGAATATATATGAATTATATGAATATCACATATATTCATATTCATATGAATATATGAATTATGATATATGATATATGAATTTTGTTTTAGATACAGTTTATATGAGATATATATGAAATGACCAGGAGTGAGGCTGGCAGCAAAACAGAAGACATCATAATGAATATTTTTGAGGGGTGACAGGATTTAGAAGGGGGTACCAAGATAGAAGCCACTGCTTACAGCAACTTTAATCCCTGGCTTACCCTCTACCTCAAATATTGTGAATTATGGGTCCATGTACATATATTTTCTGTCACTTATGTCCTGCTGGGAAATGCAAACATGGAAAGTGAAAGAAATTCCTGAGACTCCTGCCTATACCAAGGTTTTGGGGAAATTGGTAAACCCTATACTGTGATGATGTATCCCCTAGCAGACAGTGGCTGCATTTTTATTAATAAAAAAGGGCAGCAACATTAGAGACAATGTATTGCCTGCCCATATTACATTAGGATTTCACTTTAAAATAATTTGTTCTAGAGAAAAAAATCCACAAAATAATTAAAGCTAAAAAGTTTTTTAGTTATTACACTTGTCGCAAGGGTTTAGCCCAGGATAAATTAATTCTTACTATGGATGGTCAGGATAGGTTTGTTTTTGTTTTTGTCTCTTTAAACTCCAGAGTATATCATAGTTTCTATTTATGAATTTCAAAGAAAAGATACATACATTTTATTGCATAAAGTACATGCACATAAAAAATAAACAATACAGAATTACACAAATTAAAAAGTGGAAGTCCTCCACCATTTCTTTCTCCACAATGTCAATTCTCAGAAATAGTCACCATGAAGAATTGGTGTATATGTAGGGGAATATATCTCACCTATATTTATATTTATAATAAAACTGTGGAAATATTAATATTTAAAAAAAACTGGCTAGTGAATTGGTTAAACTTCTTAAGCTAATATAGACAGACATGAAACCCTTTGTTCTCTCACTCATGCTTCTGTTCAGCTGAATCTCCTGCATATATAATACAGACACCTCAAATATTGCTAGAATATTGGTGGTTATCTTTTTCTTACTTTCCCAACACAACTTCCTGTGAAAACACCAGAGGGATTGTGTATTTTTCTTGAAATTCAACTTCTTTTGAAAATGGTGATATATCATCATATTACAACCTTGGCAGAAGGAGTTATTTTCCCCTTTGCATGTTTTAAATCCCCATGTTCATGTCACACCTAGATTTGCTGCTTTCATTAGTTTATATCACTTTCAATTTAATGACAACAGAGAATTAGAAAGTTTCTGTTTCTTAAGACATTGCTAGTATTTCTCTTTCAATTTTTTGTACCTGTCTCAACTTATACTTTCTCAGGTCCCAATACCAACTACATTTCCCAAGTAAATGAAAGCAAAAGACCCCAGTCATTACTGCAGACATGATTAAGAAAGAAATTCCTAGGCTAATAAACCATAAAATATACTACCATTGCAAATGATAGCCATTCCCTTGGAGAATTCAACAACATTGAAAGTTTGAACGTAAAAGATTAGAAGTCATGAAGTCATCCAATCTCATTTTATTGAAGATAAATTTTTTTTAATTTTTTTTTTTTTTTTTTTTTTGAGAGAGAGAGAGCTCAAGTAGACTCCCCACTGAACAGGAACACCCTCCACCCCTAGGGCTCCATCCTAGGACCCTGAGATAATGACCTGAGCCAAAGTCAAGAGTTGGTTGCTCAACGAACTGAGCCACACAGACACCTCTAAAGATGGATTTTTAACAGCACAGCAGAATAATCTAATACGCAAACATAAAATATGTCAGAACGATGAGTGGCTTAGGTTCCAATGCCTTTAGAGGCAAGAATCTAGGCAGATAAATCTGGATAGATAGTTTCGATGATTTGATAACAAGACCTGAATGGAGTCCTTTGCATTAAGAAAGCAAATGTTATTGCTGCTTTTGAACATTTCTAGCAAACTGGACAGAAATGAGCCAATCTTATATCATACCAGTTGTGAAGACATTTTTTAAAAAGGGTGAGCAGTAGCTAGAAATTTTTATTTAAGAGTTATTAGTTTCAATTTTTCAGGTTTGAATCAAGACATATGGTCCTTAATTTTAGACAGCTACTATTTTTCTTATATTAAACAAAGAGCTAATTTATATTTATATTTTCTTGTCATAAGAAATAGAAATAATCACCAGATTGTTTTATCTAGGGCATGGGCTATAAATAGAATATTTTTTCTAGTCTCTATAGGTCATTTACAAGTCTTAAAATCCTTGTTGGAATTAGCATCATCATTAGCCCTCTCCTCCCTGTCCCCCCCTTAGAATGAATGGGACCCCACTTTTTAGGCCATTCTCAGGAGTGCTGAAATGCATGTGCTTCTTAACTGCACTGGAGTAAATGCTTTGTCATGCAAACCAACAACTCAAGGATGCAGCCATGATAGGGATTTAAATGTAAAATGAACCCGTGAAGCAAAACTGTGAAAAACATCAACATGCTGAAAAGCTAATGTACAATGTGCTAGAACTCTCTTAAAAGGAAAAATTAAAAAAAAAACAACAACCACTGTGATGAGTCAGAAAGTTAGTGTCTCTAAGATAGTACAATTGATAAACAACCATAAAAACAACTTTTTATATCATGCGTCCTTTAGACCCAGAGCTTTTATCTTTTTTTTTTTTTTAAAGATTTTATTTATTTATTTGACAGAGAGAGAGATCACAAGTAGGCAGAGAGGCAGGCAGAGAGAGAGAGGAGGAAGCAGGCTCCCCGCGGAGCAGAGAGCCGGATGCGGGCTCGATCCCAGGACCCTGAGATCATGACCTGAGCGATCCCAGGACCCTGAGATCATGACCTGAGCCGAAGGCAGCGGCTTAATCCACTGAGCCACCCAGGCGCCCCCCAGAGCTTTTATCTTAAAGTGGCCATTGTTCTTAGAACAAAGAAGATAGTAGTCACGGAAATAGGTTGTGATCTGCACTATAGGCTATAGATTTTATAATTACCACCATGCTTGTGTAAACAGATGCCATCTGAATATTTAAAAATCTATTGGAATAAGCATACTTGAGCCAGTCAAGCACAGACTTACATAAAATAGATGTTTTGAATGAGTGGCTATTCTACCTTGCCTGTTATTTACTCATATAACTAATGCAGTACACCATGCCCAGTCAAATGGAGAACCTTCCCTGGTGTAACTATCAGCACAGCTGCTGCCCGGGACAACCCACAACAAAACTGGCTGTAGCTGCCCCAGGAATCCCAGCCTACGCGAATGGTGATTCTACACTGATATTCTGCCGAAATCTCCTGGCATCTATGAGGTTAAAATCTCAGAACATCTAGGAAGAAAAAAGTAAGTACTTTTAAAACATTGCTGGAGAGGGGCTAATAAATTCTTAGGATTAACACCAAAGTCTGATGCAAATGAATTTAATCCCCTTGATATTCCGGGAGAAATTAAAGCTAATGAATTAAATATGCAAGTCTCCTTTTGTTGCAATTCTCTTTTGCAAATATTGCAATAATCTTGCATTGTCAACATTATTGGAGAGCTACTTCCTAGCTATTTTGAACATATTTCCCTACTGAGCATCTGTATGCTTAGAATTTCAAGTGCATTGATTAGTTTTCAAGATCCTGAACTTTTTCATTCATAAAATTTTTATTTTAGGAAATAGACAAAACCATTTTACATATATGTATGTGCCACTACCAATATCTTTTGAAATAGATAAAAACTTATTTTTGCCATAAGCTTATTTAAAGTTTTTTCCTGCTGTCTTAAAAAAGATATGCTAACTGTTGGATTTTTATAAGAAAGCAAGAGATTAGGCTTTTTTAGAATTTCTATCCAATATCAAAGTATTAATAAGATAAGAAATATGTTCTCATAGTAAATATATCTGTTATTTTTCCAAAGCCAAATCCTGGAATCACTCCCACTTACATGAAGTCCAAATATATATTTCTCAAGTCACTAATTCATTAATATGTTGGTGGATTATATTTAGGCAGTTTGATGCTTTCCACTTTCCACTGTTAGTAAGCAAAGGATTCAGAAAAAGACAAACTAGTTTTTTTTGAAGGATTGTCCTGATGCAGTATGAATTTATACTTAGTCTAGGACTCTGCCTTTGGATTAAGGAGGGAGCATATTTTTAATTTTGTAATATAGCTTGAGGTGAAGGTAGACCATGTCCCTTTTCTACCACCGTAGTTTAAAAAGAGTTAGAATTCTGATGACAGCAGTTCTAAGATTAATTGAGTTGTCAGATTAAATTTCTTTCTTTCTTTTTTTTTTATAAAGATTTTATTTATTTATCTGACAGAAAGAGAGATCACAAGTAGGCAGAGAAGCAGGCAGAGGGGGAGAGGGAAGCAGACTCCCCGCTGAGCAGAGAGCTGGATGTGGGGCTCAATTCCAGGAACCCGGGATCATGACCTGAGCCAAAGGCAGAGGCTTAACCCACTGAGCCACCCGGCGCCCCTCAGATTAAATTTCTTAATCTAGGTTCAGAGGGACCATAGATTGTATTATCTGGAAAAGTCAATGGGAAGCTGTGAGAAAAGAGTTTTCCCTAGAGTGTGTATAAATACTACACCCAATAAAATATTCAAGGATATTTTAACCAGTTTTCATTAGACATAGCACCCCTTGGTTGGGTATATGGCACAGTGCTCAGTCTACCTACTGCATTGTGGACATTGTGGATGGGTTCATTTGAGTTTGTGGGGATTATCTGGAAACCTCAACATACCAATGCTAGCTTCTAGATAAGAAACTGCATTGCCTGTAATTATTTTATGTGCATCAGTAAGACCCTATAAAGGAACATTTAAAAACTGGGTATGCTAACAATGGTCTCTTGCCCTCCCACCCTTCTTTTTCTTTTCTGTTCTTCCTCATTTTCAAAAGCATAAATCCTTCCCTAGGATAATCAAGGGAATGGTAAGCAGTCTCCACCATTTATTAACTTCTTAAGTGCTACTAACAGTGGATTTGAGGATGTTCTAAAAGGCCTGATGGCAGAGCTCTCTGTGTGCTTTCTAAAGATGGACTTCTTACCACACATTTTATATGAGATGGTCCTGAAAAATCTGATGGTGACATTCGCCCCATCTCCTCCATCAATGTGACACATTGTCCCACCCAGTTAACTAAAGTATAGAAAATATTTCCTCTAGAGCTGATAATTCAGTGCCCTAATCAGGGGGTTTCCCCAGGAGTCAGAGTACTCAGGCAGTGCTAAATCTATTCCAATGGCCCATATCCTCTGGCATTATTCAGTACAATCCTTAAGTATTTAGTGTTAAAGAATTAGGCTGCTTTCTTTTCAATTACTTATATCAGGAATCACATGACTAATCCAATATGGTCTAGAGAATAAAACTAGATTTGGAGAAATAGCAAACCTCTGTAGAACATTTTACTAAATTCTTACCTCCTCTGGAAGGACTTAGGTCTTAATGAGTCATATTCTAAAAGGGAAAATAGCATTTGAAAAGGAGCAGGAAAGCAATTTTCCCAGTTTAAGAATACAAATGAAAAGGATTAGTTTTTTCTCCAAGTAAGAATTAAGGGCATTAGAGTTAATAAAATCAGTTCAGTTTATTTCAGTTCTTATCAGTTCAGCAAGTATTTACTGAGCATTCATAGATGCCAGAGTCAAATGAGGTGCTGAGGAGACCAAGATGAAGAAGATACTGTCTTTTTATTCATGTAACTCAGGTCCTGATTGTGAGAAGGTGCACAAATGGACACTTTAAAAAGTATGGCAAGAACTATGATTGAGTTGTTCTGTGGTGCTCTGGGAACCCAAAAGAAGGGATCTGAATTTAGCATATGGATGGATGGGTTCATGCTCTTGGATGGGGATAAGGCCTGAACTGTGTTTATGGTGTGAAAAGAATGTTGCAGTCTAAGAAAATTTGAAGTAGGAAAGAGGAAAAGAAGTGTGGTTGGGGAGATTAGAAGGCAGTTCTAATTAGATTAGAAGGCAGAAGAGACAAGGTGAAGAAGATGGGAAAACACAGAATTGGAAGTGCTAATTGGAGAGCTACAATCAGCTTGGATCATGAGTAACTATTATGAGGAGGGGAATGGGAGATAATTGGGCTAGAGGAACAGGTCCACTGAGCTCATTGAGCACTACAGCACTCGGACTTCAGTGTAGGAAAGGGCTGAGTGGCAGACTGTGAAGGGTCTGAGATATTAATCACTTTGCAAGCTAACTAGTTTGGCTGCTAGAGTTTCATAAATGCTTGAACATAATAATCCTGGGTCAGAGACCAAGGGTTTTGTTATTCATGGCACAACAGGCAGCACGAGGTTCAGATTCCTACTGACTTTTCTTCTGTGGGGGCAACAGGAAGGTGGGCCTAGGTGGATGTTGTACACACAGTGGGTTTCCATCACAGCCAAGAAACCCCGAGCTCAGAATTCCCCAATATTATATAAGGGAGATGCATGCAAAACTGCTCAATATTTGCTGTGAAGGGAGGTGTTATCTTTGTTTTATGGCAAACAAATGTGCTCTCTCCTGAAGGGAGACACTGTATTTTCTAAGGCTGCCTGCTATACAAATATTCTTGAAAAGACAATCTGAAATAAAAGCTGCCGATGTCTCTCCTCACAAGATGCACAGAAATGTTGAAGATCTGTGAAGAACTTTCTACAACAGTATAACAATCAGATGTGTTTTTAGGTATTTCACTCTACTGGTAGGTGAGGGATGGGGATGGGAGATTGTTGCACTAGTACAGGTAGGAGAGAGCCCAAGTCTGAGAGGTGGTAGGAATTAATTTGAGAAATACATAGGAGGAAAAATAGGTATTGTTGCCTTCTGAGAGAGAGGGGATGATCTAAAATTAGGGTCCAGCAAACGTTTTTAAACACAGGGCCAGATAGCAAATATTTAGGTTCTGTGTCCCTATGGCCTCTAATGCGCTCAACTCTGCCGTTACAGTAGAAGAGCGGCCATCGACAATGCAGAAGTGAATGGGGGTTGCTGTGCTCCAGGAAGACCGTAGCCATGGAAACAGATCCATGGGCTGTACTTTTCCAACACCAGGTCTAGAATAAACCCTAGGTTTATGTCTTTTATGACTAGATAGATGGAAATGGTAAAAATTTCTCTCAATTATTTAGCCAGTTTTGTTGATATGTGTTAGAGTGAGGAGCTGAGTTTTTAAAGTTTTGAATTTAGGAAACAGAAATATCCAAGTATAGATGTTACTAGGCAGACGGATATATGCATTTGAGGTTTCAGACAAGGTCGGTGTTAGACGTAATGATTTAGAAGTTTTAAGCATATAGATGGAAGTTAAAACTGTGCAAGTGAGTATCATCATTCAAGGAGAACTAAAGAGTAAGTAGAGAGGTGGGCCAAAGACAAAACCCTGGGAAGCACCAATCTCTAAGGGTCAGGCTACATTAGGAGGTACTCTGAAATTTCTTCAGATGTAATGTCTTATTTGTGTATACTTGTGTGTGTGTGTGTGTGTGTGTGTAAACAAGGGATTAGAGAAGTATTTCATTGATAAAACAATCCTCCCTAACACTGTCAACTCTGAAAACCTCCCAAACTGTATAAGTCATTTATTATTCTTCATCAGAATAATAAAGAGCTTCAAAGAAATCTAAGAGGCACACTCATACTTTTCTCTTTTCATTCAATTTGTGATTTTGAGAGTAAAGTTAACTGAGAAGGACTTTGATTAGTCATACTGAAATCCAAACTACTTCCATTAGAATCCAGTTTTTCATTTTATCCGGGAAAGACATAGAGGTAGATTTGTTCCACTCTTCTCTTCTGAATGGAAGTATGACTACAGTTATTAGTTCTTCATTTATTTGGTCAGTCACTTAACAAATAATGAACATCTACAATGTACATAGCTATGTGTTGTGGAGGATAGAAAGCTGAACAAGAGGGTACCTGGGTGGCTCATTCAGTTGAGTGTCTGCCTTTCAGCTTAGGTCATGATCCTGGGGTCTTAGGATCAAGTCCCACATTGGGTCCCCTGCTCCATAAATATATTTGTAAAGTTAAAAAGTCTTTTGAAGTGATTTAGGGTTATGTAAAGTGCAAACAAACAAAAAGCAAACATTTTTCTTGCTTGCTTTGACTCCAAAATGGAAAAATCTAATATTTAGGGGAAAGGGTAAGTTATATTGACACAGGGGCTTCTTATTCATTATCAGTGCAAAACAAACCAATAATTTCATGTCACAAACATATTTCTACATTTGAATGCTGAACAAATTGATATATTTTCTTGAGTTACTAATTTTTGGGTCTGATGCAATGTCTTGTTTATAGGACCAAATGAAAATTTGTTTGCTATGAGTACATTTTTTGGTGGTTTATTGTTAACTCTGTGGAAAGCCCTGTAATTTTTAATTTCAATCTTTATTTTAATTCAAGTAATTAAAGAAGCCCCTTGATTATTAAAAGCTATTACATGCTCAGTTGGAGGGTCTATTAATTCATCCTTTCTAACATTCATTATGGAAATAGGTAGTGTTAAATCACAGCTGAGTGCAGCATTTGCATCTGTAAATAATGGTGGTTGTGAAAAATGCCTGTTTGTGTTCATTAAAGTAAATTTCCTTGACCCATTAGTTGGATAACAGATCTGATAAGGCCTTTGGTGAGGGATTTCTCTCAAGGATCAAGAGATGTTGGCTTGATGGACCACTCATCCTCTATTATTTTTGAAAGCCTATTTGGAAATTGTAGGCTAACTTCATAGTGCAATAACCTGGTCCCGCATGATCAGAATCTCGTATTTCTTGTCTACTCACATCTAATCCCTAAAGAAGAGGGTGAATCTGTCTTACCTTGTGTGGATCAGAATAAGGATTATAAATGAATAAAGATATATTTGGAAGATTCTCCCATCAGTTTTAGTGCAACCCTTAATGAACAGTATTACCTAAACTTAGTCCTCACATATATATGATTCTCATGTTGCCTCATGTGCTTTGTATGGTATAGTTTCTGCCCTCCTTCAGATCTTCTGTAGGAAGTGTTTGAATGAGTGCAAGTGCATTTTCAGTATAACTCTAAGTTCATTGCTGAAGTTAATTTTGCCTTCAATAGGCTGTAAGTTTCTCTGGGGAGGAGCTGCTTCTGCTGTTTCCTTTACAACTCTCCTGATAGCAAGACAGGTGTCCATGACTGGGACTCAGTGGGCATTACTGCTTGTTTGCCATCAAAACCTTAAGGTTTATTAATAAGAAGCCAAGAGCTGAGAAATAAGATTAGTTGGAAGCATGGGTTGGAGCCAAATCATGTGTGGCCTTATCTGCCAGACAGATTTGGACTTTATGATTTTTGATAGCAGAAAGTGTGATCATAGTTGTGCTAAAGGAAGCCCAAGGACTTGGAAGGTGGAGAGTGGGTAGTGGAAGTTAGGGAGATGCACCAGGCAGTACACAACTGCTTAAATTTAGGCAAGAAAAATCAAAAATCGTAAGTACGGATGACAAACATCACAGTGAAGGAAAGCACTAATTAATGAATTCTGAAGGGAGAGGTTAGATTCAGAGTGGAGAGAAAATAATTGAGCAAAAAGAGAAAGACAGAACATTCTAATTTGCTAGAAACATTAATGGAATTTCAGTTACTGAAATATTTTTTGACAAAAAGTGCATGTCCCTCACCACACTGAATAGTTGATTTTTCTCTCCCTTCCTTCCCTTCCCTTCCTTCCCTCCTTCCTTCCTCCCTTCTTCCCTCCTCTCTCCCTCCGTCCCTCCCTTCCCTCCTTCTTCCCTTTTCCCCTTTCCTCTTTCTCCTCTTAGTCCTTCAACAAAGGCTGCCAACAAATCCTAAATTTTATTCCCTCTGGTTTCATTTATTTCACATTTCCCCCTCCTTGGTGTCTTAGTTTGACTTTGTTGATTCGAAATTGCCTTCTTGTGTACTATTCCTTCCACAGAATATGTTATTGGACCTTGACGTGAGTGACACAGAATCGTTGAATTGCTAAGAATTTCTTCCTTAGCAATTTTTTTTCTGAAAGAAATATGCAGAATTTTACTGGATTTTTGAAGAATCCTTTTTGTTCTATGATTTCCCTGCACTCCCTCCTCAAGGGTGAGGAAATGTTCTCAGGTTCTTCTCTCTAATATTATGCCTCCTAAATAATGCTTAAGGCTCTACCAATGTTACCTGAAAAGGTATTGCTGCAGAGAAGTATGTGTTGCCTGTGTCCATTAGCATAGCCTGCCTAATTTTGTCAGACCCTTCCATGGTGTGTGTGTGTGTGTGTGTGTGTGTGTGAATATGGTGGGGTCCAGGGAGCCCAGAGGTGGGAGGCAAGGGAGGTGTCATTTACCAAAATTGTTAGCCCATTGGGCCAAAGGACAGATTCTGTTGGTGCTAGAGTCTAAATTGAGTTACCAAGCAAAAGAGAGAAAGAGTTTGATAAGAACCAAAAAAATAAAGGCGGAAGATGGTGTCAGAGAAGCAGAGCTTGAGAAATTCTGGAATTGTAATGCAGATATTGAAGTCTCTCTTTAGGAGGGACTAGTGTGACTCAGCAAGGAGGCTAAGTTTACTTAAGGGATTGAAATGGGTGGAATTACGTTTCCAGTCCCACTTCACCAGAGTTTTGAGCCTTAGGAAAAGCATCTCTCCAAAATACCTCATTTTTTATTTGCAAAAAGGGAGAGACAGTACTCCTTGTTTATACTCAGTGTAACTCATCAACTTACTTAAATCTTTAATCAACCTAATTCCAGAAAGGAGAGAAGTGATTGAAATGTGTGATTTTCAAAGACAACTTGTTCTTGGCAAATTGAAGATACATAGCTTTGTGGTTTAAAGTTCAGTCTCTGGAATCAACCAAACCTTGGCTTGAATCTTTGTTATTTATAAGCTATGCAAACTTGGGCAAGGTCCTTAAACTCTTCAAACCTCTATTTCATTATCTGTAAAAAGGGGATAAGAATAATACTTATCTCTTAGGATTTGGAGTGTAATTAAGGAAATAGTAAATCATGTGGAATGCAAGACACAGAGTAAATGCTCAATAATGTTACTGTTACCATTATGATTATTTTCAATCTAATTTTTTTCTTTTCTCAGATTACTTTGATATCTAATTACCTCAATTATATCTTTAGTATAAAGAATGAAGTTGGTTGAAAGATGATCTATACATCCAAATAATTTCTTTTCTTTCAATCTAACACTGGATGCAAATTGTAAAAATGAAACCAGTTGGAATTAAACACAATAGAGCAAATATTTCTGGATTATTTCCAGACTCGTCACAGAGATGGAAATGCTATTCTTAAATGTCTCTATTGAGTCCTATCTCTAAAATTTTAATATAATGGAGTCAGCTATCTAATAAGTTAACAATGCTTTTTATTATTCACTAGGTATAAATGACCTTAACAGGTTCTGTGTGAGAAATGAGAAAGAAATGCAATATTAAGCTTTGGTCATGGGGCTACTATTGCCAAGTTAAGGAAGTAGAACATAAATACACAGGAAAATAGAAAAAAATGTGCAAAAGAATAATTTAATAGAAAAATAAGTGAAAATAAGAAAATCTGAAAATAAGTGCAGTATACTTTACATGTAGTTGAACATGTGTGGGTAAATTATTTTGCTTTCAGATTTTTTTCCCTAATACTATCACATAATAATTTACCTATATCATTAAAAATTTTTGTTCGTAGTTTCTAATGACGTTTTTAACAACTTTGTTGTGACACATGATACAACTTGGCCATTGGAAGTAGATAATTCAGTGGTTTTTAGTATATTCACAACTGAAAAACCACCACCACAATTAATTTTAGAACATTTTCATCACTCCAGATAGAAACTTCATACCTATGAACAAGCAGTCCTTTCCTTCTGTCTCTACCCAACCCTTCCTCAGGTTTCCCGCCCTGGGCAACCATTAATTGACTTTCTGTCTATGGATTTATCTCTTCTGGATGTTTAATATAAATAGAATCATAAAATATTTGGTCTTTTATGACTGGCTTCTTTTTTTTAAAGATATTATTTATTTATTTATTTATTTATTTATTTATTTATTTATCTGGGATTGATTGAGAATAAGTGGGGTGAAGGGCAGAGGAAGAAGCAGACTCCCTGCAGAGCAGGGAGCCAGATATGGAACTCAGTCCCAGGACCCTGGGATCATGACCTGAACCAAAGGCAGATGCTTAACCCACTGAGCTGTAGAGGTGCCACATAACTCGTTTCTTTTACTTGCATGTTTTCAAAGCTCATTTATGTGTGGCATGTATCCATACTTCATTTCTTTTAATTGTCAAATAATACTCTATTGTAGGGAAATAACCACACTTTATTTCTCCGTAGATCAATTGATGGGTATTTGGATTATTTGCATTCATGTCTATATGAGTATTGCTGCTATGAACATTTGTGTATAAGTTTTTGTGGAGATAAATGTTTTCATTTCTCTTGAGTATATACCTTGGAGTGAAATTTCTGGATCATATGGTAATTCTATGTTTAACATTTTGAGGAACTGCCAAACTCTTTTCCTATTGACTGCACACCATTTTACATAAACCCCAACATTGTATGAAGGTTCCAATTTCTCTATCCTTGCCAATATTTGTTATTTTTTATTCTTTAAAAAAATTAAAGTCATTCTAGTAAGCTGGTTTTGATTTACATTTCCCTAAATACTAGTGGAATTGAACTTTTTTCTTTTTTTTTTTTTTTTTTTTCCTGAGAGTGAAAGGTAGACGGAGGGGCAGAGGGAGAGAGAATCTTAAGTGGACTCCACACCAAGTATGGAGCCTGACTTCACAACCCTGAGACCATGACCTGAGCTGAAACCAAGTGTTGCACTTAACTGACTGAGCCACCCAGGCATCCTGAACATTTTTTTAAATGTCTAGTTTTTTAAGTTGTTTTGTTCCTGAATTTATGGGGAAGTGTTATCTTACACTTTTAAGTAAGATGTTTGTTGTGGGTTTTTCTTAGATTAGTTTGTTTAAGTTCCCTTCTATTCCTGCTGTGTTTCTTTTCATCAAAAAAGGGTGTAGAGTTTTGTCAGGTGTTTTTATGCACATGTTGAAATAATAACATGGTTTTTATTCTTTTAATATGTTTATCTTTTGCTAGATTTTGCTTACTAATATTTTGCTGAGGATTTTGTGTCTATATTCGTGAGAGATACTGGTTTCCAGTTTTCTTGTAATACCTTGGTCTAGTTCTGATAATGGGGTAATATTGGCCTCATAGAATGAATTCTGCCTATTCTTTTACATACATGCATTGTCCATTTTTTTGTTTTCCAAATCAGTGTCATCATTTAAGCTTCAGTAGTCAACCACAATTTAGAAAAATCAGGAAAAAAATCTATTATATTTACTCATAGTTTTACTCTTTTGTTGCTCTTCCTTCCTTCTTGATGTTCCAAGAGTCCTTCCTTTGTTATTTACTTTCTGATTCAGGAACTTCCTTTAGTCATTTTTTTAGAGTAAGTCTGTTGGTAATAAATTTTTTTTGTTTTGTTTCCTCTTATAATATCTTGATTTCTTCATTCCTGAAGGATATTTTTGCCAGATATAAAATTCTAGATCAACAGTTCTTTAATTTCAGTACTTGAAAATGTTATGCCACTTTCTACAGGCCCTTGTGGTTTGGGATGAGAAATTCCTTGTCATTTGGATGTTTTTCCCCCTATAGGTAAGATACCATTTGTCTCTTGCTGCTGTTAAGAATTTTTCTTTGCCTTTGGTTTTCTTTGCCTTTGGTTTTGACTATGACATATCTTACCGTGGAATTCTTTGAGTTTCTACTTGGAGTTTGCTCAGTTTCTTGAAAATGTCTGTGTTTTACCAAATTGGGGAAATTTTCAGCAATTGTCTAAAAAATGCTTTTTCTGCCCCCTTCTTTTTCTTCTCCTTCTGGGACTTTAATGACATGGGTGTTAAGTCCTTTGTTATAGTGCCACATTACCCTGAGGCTCTGTTCATTTTCTTTTCAGTCCACTTTTTCTCTGTTGTTCAAATTGGCTTACTTCTTTTGTTATGTTTTCAAGTTTACTGTTTATTTTCTCTGTACTCTCCGTTCTTCTATTGAGCTTATCTACTGAGTTTTTCTTTTCTTTTTCTTTAGTATTTTTTATTTTTCAATTCTAAAATTTCCATTTGGTTCTAATTTATATCATCAATTTTTTCTATTTTTTAATTTATTTCATGCATGTTCAAATTGTTGAAGTATTTTTTTATGATAAATGCCATAAAATCTTTGTCAGATAAATCCAACATCTGTGTTATCTCAACGTTGGCATCTGTTGTTTTTTTCTCATTCTTGTTGAGATTTTCCTGCTTCTTGGTATGACAAGTGACTTATGATTTTATCTTAGATGTTTAGAGTATTATGTTTTGAGCCTCTGGATGTTCTTTAAATCTTCTTGTTCAGAAGACTTTGACACAATTTCTGAGAGGAAGTGGGTGAGAAACCACTTCCTTACTGTCAAGTAGTAGTGGAAATCTAGATTCTTCCCTTGGCCTCTGTTGACATGCAGGAGGGCTGGGGAAGAGTCCTATAACTGAGATAGGTGGGCAAAGGAGTCAGCCTCCTCACCAGGCTACCAGTGATGTCACTCTGGCCTGAGGGAATGGGGACCTCAATACTGTTCCCTACTTGGTCTCCACCAACACTACTGTGGGGAGGGGTGACTTATTACCACTAAGTAGGAGTAACAGCCCACATGGCATCAACTGATACCATTCTAATTGGAAGGTGAAGGGATACCTTGTTACCATCAGGTGGGGATTAAAGTCCAAGCTCCCCCTGTGATCTTTATGGACACTGTAAGGGAGAGGGGCTTGTAACTCTTAGGCAAAGATGAAAGTACTGGCTCTACTAGGAAAAATGATGTTCCCAGTTACAGACCAGCAAGATCCATAATCCCCACTCAACCTTTGCTGATGGCATTGGAAGTGGGGGTACATATTTTTCTACCACCACTGGGGTGGTGTCAGTGGAGGCCAGGTGGACTGCCACCCCATGTAGTGGAATTGGTGGAGGCCAGGTAGAAAGAAGTAAAGAACCACCCCTCTCCCTCAGGACAGGTTGGTTTGGGTAGGGGTGGTTATTGTCCAAACGTTTTCTCTTTTACTACGCTGTTCTTTTCCTTTTCCTTTCGTTAGAGAGAAGTGACTCTTCCTTAGGACTTCTTTGTTTGTTTCCACCTGTTGGCACTTATAAATTACTATTTCTCCAGCAAAAAATAAAAACAAAAACAAAACAAAACAAAACAAAACAAAACAAACAAAAAAAACCAGGGAACTTACTGTCATGTCTTTTTTCAGGTCCTGAGCCATAAAGTCTTCTTATGTTTGTTTGAGATATAATTAATGTCTAGAGTTTTACTTGTACTTCTTTTGTGCCAATCTTTGAGCCATAATTCATAACTAGTGAATGTATAAACTGATTCTGACTTTTGGTATTATATATAATTCTCCAGTGAACTCTTTATAACTAAAATCTTAGCATAAATAACTAGGAAGGAAACACTGACCTAAAGAATGTGTACATTTTTAAGGTTTTTGACATGTTTTGCTAAATGACTTTTCAGGAAGAATATGCCCACATATATTTTCGCCAGCAGTATGTGAAAATACTCATTTCAAAAGGTACCCTAGCCAATTGGACTTTATATTTTTTCCCAATTTTCTAAGTGCATGTTGGTATGAGAACTAAATTTTTACCATGGTTTTGAAAGATATGAAGGATTACCATCATTTATTGTAAAATAATTCACCCAAGGAAAGACATAATGATAATAACGTCACCTTTTTAATGCTTAGAAGTGCCAGGCACTGTGCTGAACATTTAACATTTTATTTTCGTAATAGTTTATGAGGTGAGTATTATTATCTCCATTTTTATGAGACTTGGAGAGCTGAGGTAATTTGTCTAGATCACATAATTAATACGTGGTAGAATTGAAATGTAATCCAGTTTGCCAGTTTTCTTTAGCTCCAAATCCCTTGCATGGATTCACTGTAGGCTGCAATAGTGAGCTGATTTGCTTAAATGATTAACAGGCTCCTATTGTAATAAATGAAGGACAGAATTAGAACATTTCCTTTATCAATATCAGCTGATGGCGTATAGGAAAAACCATTCAGTCTCGTAATCCCAATTTTAATATACAGCTATTAATAATTGGTATTGGAGAAAACTACCAAACATGTCATATTTTTACCTTATTGCAGACTTTTAAAAAATTTCAAAGCAAGGGCACCGGGTGGCTCAGTCAGTTAAGCATCTGATTCTTGGTTTCAGCTCAGGTCATCACATCATGGCCCTGAGATAAAGCTCTATGATCAAGGCTCTGCGCTCAGGGGGGACTCTGCTTCTCTCCTTCTCCTTTTCCCCCTGCTCGTGTTATCTCTGTCTCTTGAATAAACAAACAAACACATACATACATAAATAAATCATTAAAAAATCTTTCAAATCAGTATCTAGTTTTAAAATAGGTGACTGATTTTTTTTTTTTTTATAACTGCATTCTAGAAATAATGATCAAATCTGGCAGAAAACAAACTGAGTTCTATTATACTGGGGTTTGAGTGGGATTGGCTGTGACTGGCTAATGCTTTATTAGTCTAGGGATTGAAAAAAGATCTTGTGCTTTTTAAAAATTTTCACTGAAGTCTTTTAAAGATAGACATGATTTTAGAGCTCCTGCTATGATGACAATGCTTTGAAATATTCAGAGGAATGAGACAGCAAGAAATTACCTTTCCAATTTTATACAACAGTTTTATACAACAGTTACAGTTTCTCATTTTATACAACAGTTACAACTTGAATCTGAGCCGAGGGAATTATCATAATTGCATAGAGGTTAATAGCAGAAAAAACAAGTTTTTTTCCTCACACCTACACTGTCATGAGTGAACACCTGTGTAGAGTCTCAAGAATATGAAGAATATTATAAATTAGTGCAGGTGATCTTTAAGTAAAGTGGACAGATATGTGGAATTTCTATAAAAGGAATATTTATCTAATAATTTGGAAGTCTGGTTTGAGAATGTGTTGGTACATATATAAAGACAAATTGAACAAGCCTGAAAGTTTAAGGTCAGCTAATTTACCAGTTTATTAAGTTGATCCTAAATAGGGAGAGATCAGTTGTTTCCAGTTGCTATTCTATGGTATTATTTGAACAGCCCAGATTTTGCCTTTTTGTTACCTGTTAAAAGGTATGGAAATGATGAAGACTTGTTAGGTATAATCAGGTTATAATGAAAATGCTGAAATCCAATTTTAATGCCTGTTGTTAGTTATAATGGGATTTTAATAAAACACAAAGACAATTATATCTAAAGGATGAATATCATATTATTAATCAGAATTCCTGCTGCTGTTAATTTCTACTTTTATATTTAATTTTTGTTAATTAACAGTGTATTCATTCAGAGAAAAGATAATACCTCACTAAATCACTTTTTTCATACAAACAGAAGAGAAAGAATATTTGACAGCCAACTGTGGCAAATAGCATATATTCATTTGAGAGAATGTTTCAGGGAAATCTTTTGCCCACAGAATATTGAATCAAATGTTTGCATATGTGTATATAATGTACATATTTATATGTAAAAATAATATACTTATATATGAATTGTTTGTTCTCTGTCCTTCTGGAAATCATTAAACCTTTTCTCCAGTGAGGAAGACTATTATCTCCATTTCTTCATAAAATTATTGAAAAAAATTATATGAGTAACATTTCAGGTATCAGTTGCATGCTAGGATGATAGACACTGCAATCCATGTTGACTTTGGGATTAAGGTTAACTCAACCTTGATGAAATCTGTTGGAGATCAAATTAGGAGATGTAGTCAAAGTATGAAAAATGCAAAAGAATCTGATTAAGATTAAGAGTGATTTTCAATACATATTTGTTGTTGCACTCAAAACTGTAAATAAAGTATTTGTTATTGAAAAATAATGAATTAACGTAAAGTTTGGAGAAATTATATATACAATTAAAAGAATTTACAGCATATTTAGTTGGCAGATCATACCTGTCTATAGTTCATAATACTTATGAATGGTTAGGATACAAATATATTTTAACTTTGGAAAATAAGAAAGTTTGACAGTAGAATTCAAGTTACATATATTTTAACCACTTTTGGGAAATAAAAATATTGGTGGGTATAGCTGTGCAATTGGCACATTTGCTTTTTATGCTGTTGGGAAAATAGGTGAAATACTTGGAGAAAGTATTTACAACTTATATATTACATTTAATATAAAAGAATATGTACAGATTTATAAGAGAAAAAACAACCTCATTGAAAATGGGGAAAAGATAGAATATGAAAAACAATTTAACCTTAATTGTAATCAATGAAACATAAATTCAAATAAGAATGAGATATGATATTTTATCCATTGAAATCGCCAAAAAAATGTATACTATCCAGAGATGGTTGATAAGGGTATGGGAACATAGGTACTGTTGATGGAAGTAGAAAATGGCATAACTTTTTAGAAAACAATTTGACAGTATATAAAAATTGTAAATATATATATCCTTCAACATCACAAGGACTTACAGAATTTATCCAAATATACATACACATGCACAAAGATATATGTATATGGATGTTCACTGCAGCTGTATTCATAAAACCAAAAAAGGTGATATCTAAATGTTCATTTATAGGGTAATGATGACAAAAATTATGGTTTTATATGCTACTATGAATTCATTAATGAGGTAGCTTTATATTAGGGGACCGCATAATGTACTGTTAAAACTAGGCTACTTTTGATGGTTAAAGAGAACACTTTAAATAATTAACCCAAGAAAATAGGGTAAGTCTAGATATATAATTGCTGAGTTCAGTATGTACTGATGTGGAAGAAAGTTCAAAACACACTGCTATGTAAAGAAAGCACTTTCCAAAAAAATTACGTATGTATATGTATGTATGTGTGTGTGAATATATATTATAGTAATATATATCTATATTTTATATATGCATCTATATCTATCTACATATATATATATATATATTCTTCTAAAACTAAAGCTCTGGGTGTGCATATTTGTGTAAATACATAGGAAAAACAGAAAAATATGTATTAAACTACTTCTATGGAGGAGGATAGAACTGGGGAGAAGGATGAAGGTAAATTTACTCTTTTAAATTCTTTATTAATTAATTTTTTTTTACAATGAGCGATCATTTATATATCTACAAAATCAAATACAATAAAAACCTTCCAAAAATTAAGACCATTAAAAAAGGTCTTTGGATGCATCACCCAATAATTTAGTTTTGTTAATTATGATGATTGCTTCAACTGATATGGTCACCTTCAAGTGAGGACCCTAAAATGTCTAATCACAAAGCTGAAGGCAATAGAATTACTCTCAACAAAAAGCTTTCTCAATGATAATGAACAATGAGCATTTTGTTCTTACCAGATAGAATAGAAAGCTGCAGTTATGAATAAGCACAGCTTTTATACTATGCTAAAGAATTTAACACAGCTTTAGAGTCATTAATTGTCAGGCAAATACTGGTTATAAATTAATTATTATGAGCCAAGTTCTAATTATGGTGCCTTATGTAAAATTCTGTGTTCATGGAAACAGTTCAGACCATATCTGACTTTGCTAGTGGCTTCCTGATGGAAAAGACAGTAACTCATTGCAAGGTTCTTTCCATGGTATTGATTTTGCTGGTCAGTCCATTAGGTCTTTGGAATTAACACTATGATTGATAGTCATGTTGAATCAACAGTTTATTCTACAATTTATTTGTTTCTACAATGCTCCTGGCATTGTTCTAAGCACTAGAGATGAAGAAAAACATTAAACATCCCTGCCTTCATGGAACTTACTTTCTAGTTGTGGAATAGTAGGAGATAGACATTACACAAGATAAGTAAAATATAAAGTTTATTAGATTGTGTTGAGTGTTATGGAAAAATAAAAATTGCCAAAGGATGCTGAGTGAGAGAGATAATTTTATTTTTAAATAAAGTGATAAGGTAAGTAAAAGACCCCAAGGAGGTGAGGGAGCAAGCCAGGAGGATAAGTGGGAAACAAGAGGAGCAAGTGCTCAATGACAAAGCATATCTGCAGTCTTTGAGGAATAGCAAGAAGTCCAACATGGCTACCTCATAATGGGGAGGGGGAAGAGTTATAGACTTGAACTGAAGTCAGAGAGTCATGCTTCTGCTCTTGTAGGGCCTTGTGGATTAGTAAAAATCAGCAAAAAGTCAGTAAAGGACTGACTTTTACTGACGGCAAGATGGAAAGACATTGAAGGGTTCTGAGTAGGAGTGAAATGGTTTAACTTACATTTTAATGGGATCATTCTTCAAGTTCTTTCTTCTACCAAATGCTTTCATCCATTAAGGAAGCTGGCTCACTAGGATTCTGGCTGATTATTAAATTCTTTTATAGCATGTACTTCCAGGTAAAAGTTGCTAAAAAGTCTGTTATAAATGTACTTATATTTAGATCTTTATCTCAAATACCTGCAAATGAAAGTAACATAAGCAATTTTTATCCAGTCCATGGAACAAGAAAGTCAACAGGTTTCACTCACATATACTTAGATTCTAAGAAGAAATACCAAACAAAAAGAATGTTGTATAGAAATTGAGAGAAAATCTCTTAAATTAATTTTCTTTCTTCCCCATCTCTACTGCCCCAGCCTTGTTTTAGAAAATCATTTCTTTCCTGGAGTATTGTGGTAATCTCCTCCCAATGGTTAGAGTGCTTTCAGCTAAACTTCCCTTCCATCAATACCATAGTTCAGATGTCATTTCTTTTCTAAAATACTACAACAGCTTCCCCTAAACTGTTTTTCTGCCTGCATTCTTGTTCTGCCTCCAGTATGCTTTCAATTGTGTTATCAGAGGACCTTTTCTATCTTGGAAATGATATTCTAACTAATGTTAGAATATTCTGTTTCAATGGCTATATAGAAGGTTCAGGTTAAAGTCAAACTCCTAAGATGGCATGGAGGCTTAGTGATCTTATCTAGTCCTGCCTAATTCTGTCACTTCTGTTTAGTCTGATGACCTCATCTTACAATACCTATGTTCATCTTTAAAAGAACTACTTAAATCTCGAATGTGCTGTGGTTTCCCTTGATTCCTGGCTACTTTGCAGATGCTACCTCCTTGCTTCACTTCTACTTGTTATTCAAGATTCAGTCCATGTGCTACCTCTTTGTGGGAAGTCAGAATTATCTGCCTTTTCTACTTGCAATCACAGTACATTTTGCAATTATTATGACTGTTGATTTACTCTATAGGTTGTTTTATAAACTGTTTGAGAGTGGAGTCTGAGCATTGTTTGCCTTTGTGTCTCCAATACTTACCATATAGCAGGTGATAAATAATTGATCTCTGAAGGAGGTAAGGAGAGTACGATGAAGGACAAAATAAGGAGAGAAGATTGGTATGTAATATAAATGTGATCTCTGTCTTGGATCTTAGAGAAATGGAATAGAGATGCCAGTACTTGACTGATATTGGTGAGGCAAAAGAAACTGGGTCAGCATTCTCCTTTGCCTGGAGTTTATTAGTTACTTAAAAAAAATCAGTATTTTGAAGTAGAACTTGAACGTTATAGTTCCTTTTACTACCATTGTCACTATTGTTTTATTTTTTATCTATTTATTTTTTAAAAATTATTTTAAATTAACATATGATATATTATTTGCCCCAGGGGTACAGTTCTGTGAATCATCAGGCTTACACATTTCATAGCACTCACCATAGCACAAACCCTCCCCAATGTCCATAACCCAACCACTCTCTCCCTAGCCCCTCACCGGCCAGCAACCCTCAGTTTGTTTTGTAAGATTAAGAGTCTCTTATGGATTGTCTCCCTCCTGATCCCATATTGTTTCATTTCTTCCTTCCCTACCCCGTGACCCGCACCCTGCCTCTCAAATTCCTCATATCAGAGAGATATGATAATTGTCTGTCTCTGATTGACTTATTTCACTCAGCATAATACCCTCTAGGTCCATCCACATCATTGCAAATGGCAAGATTTCATTTCTTTTGATGGCTGCATAGTATTCCATTGTGTGTGTGTGTGTGTGTGTGTGTGTGTGTGTGTGTGTACTCCACCTCTTCTTTATCCATTCATCTGTTGATGGACATCTAGGTTCTTTCCATAGTTTGGCTATTGTGGACATTGCTGCTATAAACATTCAGGTGCACGTGCTCCTTCGGATCACTACGTTTGTATCTTTAGGGTAAATACCCAGTAGTGCAATTGCTGGGTCATAGGGTAGCTCTATTTTCAACCTTTTGAGGAAACTCCATGCTGTTTTCCAGAGTGGCTGCTCCAGCTTGCATTCCCACCAACAGTGAAGGAGAGTTCCCCTTTCTCCGCATCCTCACCAACATCTGTCATTTCCTGACTGGTTATTTTAGCCATTCTGACTGGTGTGAGGTGGTATCTCATTGTGGTTTTGATTTGTATTTCCCTGATGCTGAGTTATTAATTGGATTATTTGTTCTTTGGGTGTTGAGTTTGCTAACTTCTTTACAGATTTTGGATACTAGCCCTTTATCTGATACGTTGTTTGCAAATATCTTCTCTCATTCTGTCACTTGTTTTTTGGTTTTGTTGACTGTTTCCTTTGCTGTGCAAAAGTTTTTGATCTTGATGAAGTCCCAGTAGTTCATTTTTGCCCTTGCTTCTCTTGCCTTTGGCTATTTTTGTAGGAAGAAGTTGCTGTGGCTGAGGTTGAACAGGTTTCTGCCTATGTGCTCCTCAAGGATTTTGATGGATTCCTGTTTCACAGTGAGGTCTTTCATCCATTTGGAGTCTATTTTTGTGTGTGGTGTAAAGAAATGTTCTAGTTTCATTCTTCTGCACGTGGCTGTCCAATTTTCCCAACACCATTTGTTGAAGAGACTGTCTTTTTACCATTGGACATTCTTTCCTGCTTTGTTGAAGATTGGTTGACCACAGAGTTGAGGGTCTGTTTCTGGGCTCTCTATTCTGTTCCATTGATCTATGTGTCTGTTTTTGTGCCAGTACCATACATACCATCCTGATGATTACAGCTTTGTAATAGAGCTTGAAGTCTGGAATTGTGATGCCTCCGACTTTGGCTGTCTTTTTCAACATTCCTCTAGCTATTCGGGGTCTTTTCTGGTTCCATATAAATTTTAGGATTATTTGTTCCATTTCTTTGAATAAAGTTGGTGGTATTTTGATAGGGATTGCATTAAATGTGTAGATTGCTTTAGGGACCATAGACATTTTTACAATATTTGTTCTTCCAATCCATGAGCATGGAATGTTTTTCCATTTCTTTGTGTCTTCCTCAATTTCTTTCATGAGTACATTACAGTTTTCTGAGTACGAATTCTTTGCCTCTTTGGTTAGGTTTATTCCTAGGTATCTTTTGGTTTTGGGTGAATTGTAAATGGGATCAACTCCATAATTTCTCTTTCTTCTGTCTTGTTGTTGGTGTAGAGAAATGCAACTGATTGCTGTGCATTGATTTTATATCCTGACACTTTACTGAATTCCTGTATGAGTTCTAGGAGTTTTGGAGTGGAGTCTTTTGGGTTTTCCACATAAAGGATCATATCATCTTCAAAGAGTGAGAGTTTGACATCTTCTTTGCTGATTTGGATTCCTTTAATTTCTTTTTGTTGTCTGATTGCCAAGGCTAGGACTTCTAGTACTATGCTGAATAGCAGTGGTGATAGTGCACATCCCTGCTGTGTTCCTGACCTTAGGGGAAAAGCTCTCATTTTTTTCCCCATTGAGAATGATATTTGCTGTGGGTTTTTCATAGATGGCTTTGATGATATTGAGGTATGTTCCCTCTATCCCTACACTTAGAGGAGTTTTGATCAAGAAAGGATGCTGTACTTTTTCAAATGCTTTTTTAGCATCTATTGAGAGTATCATATGATTCTTTTTCTTTCTTTTATTAATGTATTTTATCACATTGATTGATTTGGGAATGTTGAAACAACCTTGCAACCCAGGAATAAATCTCACTTGGTCATGGTGAATAATCCTTTTAATGTACTGTTGGATCCTTTTGGCTAGTATTTTGGTGAAAATTTTCTCATCTGTGTTCATCAAGGATATTGGTCTGTAATTCTCCTTTTAGATGGGGTCTTTGTCTGGTTTTGGGACCAAGGTACAGCTGGCCTCATAAAATGAGTTTGGAAGTTTTTCTTCCATTTCTATTTTTTGGAACAGTTTCAGGAGAATAGGCATTAATTCTTCTTTAAATGTTTGGATGAATTCCTCTCGGAATCCGTCTGGCCCTCGGCTCTTGTTTGTTGGGAGATTTTTGATGACTGCTTCAATATTCTTACTGGTTATGGGTCTCTTCAGGTCTTCTATGTCATTCTGGTTCAGTTTTGGTAATTTATATGTCTCTAGGAATACATTCATTTCTTCCAGATTGTTGAACTCACTGGCATATAGTTTCTTGTAATATGTTCTTGTAATTGTTTGTATTTCTTTGGTGTTGGTTGTTGGTTGTGATCTTTCCTCTTTCCTTCATGGTCTTTTGTTTGTTTCATTGTTTGGGTCCTTTCTCTTTTCTTTTTGTTAAGTCTGGCTAGGTGTTTATCAATCTTATTAATTCTTTCAAGGAACCAGCTGCCAGTTTCATTGATTTGTTCTACTGTTCTTTTGGTTTCTATTTCATTGATTTCTGCTCTGATCTTTATGATTTCTCTTCTCCTGCTGGGTTTAGGCTTTCTTTGCTGTTCTTTCTCCAGTTCCTTTATGTGTAGGGTTAGGTTTTGTACTTGAGACCTTTCTAGTTTCTTGAGAAAGGCTTGTATTGCTATATACTGTCCTCTCAGGACTGCCTTTGCTGTGTCTCCAAGATTTTGAACAGTTGTGTTTTCATTTTCATGTGTTTCTAAGAATTTTTTCAATTCTTCTTTAATTTCTTGGTTGACTCATTCCTTCTCTTTAGGATGCTCTTTAGCCTCCATGTATTTCAGTTCTTTCCAACTTTCCTCTTGTGATTGAGTTTTAGCTTCAGAGCATTGTGATCTGAAAATATGCAGGGAATCATCCCAATCTTTTGGTACCAGTTGAAACCTGATTTGTGACTCAGGATGTGATCTATTCTGGAGAATGTTTCATGTACACTAGAGAAGAATGTATATTCTGTTGCTTTGAGATGGAATGTTCTAAATATATGTGTGATATCCATCTCACACAGTGTGTCATTTAAAGTCTTTATTTCCTTGTTGATCTTTTGCTTGGATGATTTGTCCATTTCAGTGAGGGGTTGTTAAATCCCCTTCTATTACTGTATTATTGTTGATGTGTTTCTTTGATTGTGTTATTAATTGGTTTATGTAGTTGGCTGCTCCCATATTAGAGTCATAGATATTTAAAATTGTTAGATCTTCTTGTTGGATAGATGCTTTGAGTATGATATAGTGTCCTTCCTCATGTCTTATTATAGTCTTTAATGTAAAATCTATCTTATCTGCTATATGGATTGCCACCCCACCTTTCTTTGGATGTCCATTAGCATAGTAAATTTTTTTCCACTCCCTCACTTTAAATCTAGAGGTGTCTTTGCCTCTAAAATAAGTTTTTTGTAGACAGCAAATCGATGGGTCTTGTTTTTTTTTATCCATTCTGATACCCTGTGTCTTTTGATTGGCGCACTTAGCCCATTTACATTCAGCATAACTCTTGAGAGATATGAATTTAGTGCCATTGCATTTCCTATAAGGTAACTGTTACTGTATATTGTCTCTGTTCCTTTCTGGTCTACTACTTTTAGGCTCTCTCTTTGCTTAGAGGACCCCTTTCAATATTTCCTATAGGGCTGGTTTGGTGTCTGCAAATTCTATTAATTTCTGTTTGTTCTGGAAGCTTTTTATCTCTCCTTCTATTTTCAATGATAGCCTAACTGGATATACTATTCTTGGCTGCATGTTTTTCTCATTTAATGCTCTGAATATATCACGCCAGTTCTTTCTGGCTTGCCAGGTCTCTGTGGATAAGTCTGCTGCCAATCTAATATTTCTACCATTTTATGTTACAGAGTTCATGTCCCGAGCTGCTTTCAGGATTTTCTCTTTGTCACTAAGATGTGTAAGTTTTACTATTAGAAGACAGAGTGTGGACCTATTCTTACTGATTTTGAGGGAGTTTCTCTGTGCCTCCTGGATTTTGATGCTTGTTCCCTTTGCCATATTAGGGAAATTCTCTTCTATAGTTTGCTCCAATATACCTTCTGCCCCTTTTCATTTTTTCTTCTGGGATCCCAATTATTCTAATATTGTTTCATTTTATGGTATCACTTATATCTCGAATTCTCCCCTCATGGTCCAGTAGTTGTCTCTCTCTCTTTTTTTTTTTAAGATTTTATTTATTTATTTGACAGACAGAGATCACAAGTAGGCAGAGAGGCAGGCAGAGAGAGAGGGGGAAGCAGGCTCCCTGCTGAGCAGAGAGCCCAATGCGGGACTTGATTCCAGGACCCTGGGATCATGACTTGAGCCAAAGGCAGAGGCTTTAACCCACTGAGCCACCCAGGTGCCCTGTCTCTCTTTTGCTCAACTTCTTTATTCCCCATCATTTGGTCTTCTATATCACCAATTCTCTCTTCTTCCTCATTTATCCTAGTAGTAAGAGCCTCCATTTTTGATTGCACCTCATTAATAGCATTTTTTTATTTCAACTCGGTTAGATTTAAGTTCTTTTATTTCTCCAGAAAGGGATTCTCAAATATCTTCCACACTTTTTTGAGCCCAGGTAGCACCTTAATAGTCATCATTCTGAACTCTAGTTCTGACATTTTACCAATGTCCTTATTGATTAGGTCCCTAGCCATCGTTACTGGCTCTCATTCTTTTTTTTTTTTTTTTTGTGGTGAATTTTTCTGCCTGTCATTTTATCCAGAAAAGAATATATGAATGAGACAATAAAATACTAAAAGGGTGGCAAAGACCCCAGAAAAATATGTGCTAACCAAATCAGAAGAGACCCGAAACCGGGTGTGTGTGTGGGGGGGGGGGGGTAATTAGGGTTAGAGTTTGATGGGAAAAAATTAAAAAAATATATATATATATATATTAAACTGTTGAATAGAACAGAGCCACCCATTTGATTTTGGGTATATTGTGGTCTCTTAGAAGAAACTACCTTCCAAAATTTTAAAGAAAGAAAAACATATATATACAAAAATAAGGGTAAACATGATAAAGGGATGGAATATGATTGTAAAGATGAAAATTAGAAAATGATTCCAAAAAAGGAATTGATAAGACAAATTGGTTAGAAGAAGAAAACAAAAAGAGGAGAGAATGTGATCAGGCTGGAGACTAGAACAAAGCCATGTGCTAGATTTAGGTATATTTTGATCTATTAGAAGAAACTGTATCCCAAAATTTTAAAGAAAAAAACTATATGTATATAAAAAATAAGGTTAAGTACAATGAGGGATAAAGTATTACTATAACAATGATAATTTAAAAATACTTTTTAAAAGTGGGTATTTTAAGATATAAATAAGATAAAAACAGGTATTTTAAGATAAAATAGTTAAATAATGTTAAAAGTGGAAAGAGGAAAAGTTAAAAAAATACAATCAGAAAAAAAATAAAATTAAAAAAATTTAACTTTTCTTGACTAAAGGATCATGGAAAAAAAGCCATGAATTTTATGTTTTCCTTTTCCCTATCTCTGGAGTTCTGTAGTTCTTCTTGATTGGTGAACTTGGTCTTGGCTGGATGTTCTTGCTGATCTTCTGGGGGAGGGTCCTGTTGCAGTGATTCTCAAATGCCTTTGCCCGATGTGGAATTGCGCTGCCCTTCTCACGGGCCAGGCTAGGCAATCTGCTTTTGTTCGCTCTAGGGAGCTTTTGTTCCCTGAATGCTTTCTGTAGAGCTTTGGAGGACAGGAAAGAAAATGGTGGTCTCCCAATCCAACCTGTCAGAATCAAGAGCTTGGGTCCCACTCTTCAGTGCACCCTCAGAGAAAAGCATTCAGTCCCTCCCATCTCCCTGTTCTCGGCCACACTCTGTGCCCACCTGGCCTGTGACTGAGCATTTCTATCTCTGGCACATGGCCCCATTTGGAGTCTCCAAACCCAGCAGATTCCTGCAGTGTGTTCACTCACTACTCTTCCCAGAGGAGGAAAGGAGGGGGTTGTCTCCGGATCTGCCACTTGTGGAGTCCCTGCTGGAAGAGCAGTGGCCTGACTGTGCCTTGGATCATAGTTTAAGGTTACCCCGTGCTGAGAGCCCAGTCCTCGGCTCCATCTCTGTAGCCAGCTTCCCTGCTTTGATACCTGGGAGCTCTGCCACACAGACATCCCTGGTCTTTCTGTGACTCTCTGGGTCCTGAGACCACACCGTCCTCATGAGAGCTCCACCCCCACTTAGCCTCTGGAACAATGTTCCTCAGGGGAGCAGGCTTTCAAAAGTTCTGATTTTGTGCTGTGCTGCTCCATTGCTTGTCAGGACCTGGCCCCTCCCCCCACGGTCTATCTTCCCATCACTTAGGATTCGTTTCTCTCACACCTACCTTCCAGAAAGTGGTCGATTTTCTGTTCCTAGAATTGCTGCTCTTCTCTTCAAACTCTGTTGAGTTTGTAGGTGTTTGGAATGGTTTGATAACTATCTAGCTGAACTCCTGGGACCTAATGATATTTCAGTCTGCTACTTCTCTGCCATCTTGCTTCCTCCATCACTAGTGTTTTAAATAAAGATTTCTACAACACATATACAAATCTGTTAAATCTACACTTTTATGTGGTTTTTTTTTTTTTTCCCTTTTAATTCCAAAGAATATAAGGCATTGTGGTGGCCTATTCATAGGTTAGACTAAAGGAAGAATGGATAATCTAATAGCTATTGCTACTACAATGAAGATCTTTTAGTCTCCCTGAGATTCCACTGTAGGCTTGCAAAGGAGACATGGGAAAGTACTTCTCGTGATAGTTAAATTTGTGAGTTATGGAAATGGGCATAGATAAAAAATTGCATTTATTTAATTTAACAAATATTTTACCAACTGCATGGACCAGGAGCTAATCTAGGTACTGTATACAATTTTAACTTAAAGTTGCAGCCCTAATCTAATTTGAATTAGAATGTCTTCAGTTTCCATTCTATAATGGAGCAGGGGGTAGAAATGATGTTAGACCAAAAAGATTCAACAGATTTGGTTTGCCCTTGAAAATGGCAGGGAGTGAAATAAATCTGAAAACTTAGCTTTCTATCACATCCCTGGCAGTTTTCCTCTATAGCCCGAACTGCAGGGAAGTTTAGCCCAGTTTCTCCCCTGTGGGTGTGCTTCCCTCATGAAATAGAGACCTATTTACTTTCGACACAACATTTTGCAATTCTGCTTTTCTTAAGTTCCTTCTCTCATAGATAGTTTTCGTCTCTGTATTGGAATTTTCAGAAAGTCTTGCTTTTTTTTTTTTTTTTTCATCTGTATGAATTAGGCCACTTTATAGTTACAACAAAAATTTGAAAAAACAGTGGAACCACTCCCAGGCAATAGAGTGGCATATTGAGGACATATTAAACTTCCTTCATTTATGTTGAATTCATTGAGAAACTTAAACCCCTAAAT
Organism: Meles meles; assembly: GCF_922984935.1. Lineage (NCBI taxonomy): Eukaryota > Metazoa > Chordata > Mammalia > Carnivora > Mustelidae > Meles > Meles meles. The sequence goes on from NC_060072.1 coordinate 69,321,380, forward strand.
AGCCAATAACTTTTGCAAACAAATTACAGGGTTAATTTAATTATCTGTTAATAGCAATAAGGAATTTTTTGACACATTTGGCCCATTGCTCCTTTGACATTCATAAATATCTAGAAGCATCCATTTGCTAGGTCATCACCATAGCAGTAACTGGAAGTTATAGACCAAGTGTTAAATTAATAAATGACTAAGGTCAATTCAGTTGGAGGTATCTGAAGTGACTTATTAATTTTAGTCTTTGTCTAATTTTCAGGGAGGATCTGGTGTGATATTACCAAAAAAAGTTGAAAAGAATGATTCAGGATCAGAAATAGCAAAGTGTGCTAGAGCTGGTGTTCTTGGCCCTAAGGACAACATTATATTGTATTATGACATATTTTTTTCTACTACTATTTTCTTTTACTCTATCATTTATTTTATTTTTAAAATTTTAATTTCAGTATAGTTAATATAAAGTACTATATTAGTTTCAGGGGCATAATATAGTGATTCAACAATTCCATATATCACCCAGTGTTTATCATGACAAGTGTACTCCTTAATCCCCATCAACTTTTTCACTCATCCTCCCACCCATCTCCCCTCTTGTAACCCTCAGTTCATTCTCTATGTTAAAAGGATGTTTCTTGGTTTGTTTCTTTCTGTCTCTTTTTTTTTCCTTTGCTCATTCATTTTGTTTCTTAAATTCCACATATGAGTGAAATCATATGGTATTTGTCTTTCTCTGACTCTCTAATTTTGCTTAGCATTATACTCTCCAACTCAATCCATGTCTTTACAAATGGCAAGATTTTATTTGTTTTTTGGCTGAATTACATATAGATATATTTATTTTTTTCATATTTTTTTTAACCATTCATGTATCGGTGGACACTTGGGCTGCTTCTGTATCTTAGCTACTATAAATAATTCCGCTATAAACATAGGGGTGCATGTATCTCTTTGAATTAGTGTTTTTGTATTCTTTGGGTAAATACCCAGTAGTGTAGTTATTGAATTATAGAGTAGTTTTATTTTTAACGTTTTGAGAAATCTTCCTACTACTTTCCCATTTTACATTCCCAGTTTACATTCCCATCAACAGTGCATGAGTGTTCTTTTTTTCTCCACATCACACCAACACTTGTTTCTTATGTTTTTTATTTTAGCCATCTGACAGGTATGAGGTGATATCTCATCATAGTTTTGATTTGTATTTCTCTGATGATGAGTGATGTTGAACATCTTTTCTTGTGTCTGTAGGCTATCTGTATGTCTATGGAGAAATGTCTGTGCATGTCTTCTGCCCATTTTTAAACTGGGTTATTTGTGGGGTTTTTGTTTGTTTGTTTGTTTTGTGTGTGTGTGTTGAGTTTTATAAATTCTTTATATATTTTGGATACTAACCCTTTATCAGATATGTCATTTGTATGTATCTTCTCCCATTCCATAGTTTTCCTTTTAGTTTTGTTGGTTATTTCCTTCACTGTGCAGAAGACTTTTATTTTGATGTTGTCTTAATGATTTATTTTTGCTTTTATTTCCCTTGCCTCAGGAGACATATTTAGAAAAATGTTGCTATTGCTGATGTCAAAGACATTACTGCCTGTGTTCTCTTCTAGAATTTTTATGGTTTCAGGTCTCACACTTAGGTCTTTAACATATTTTGCATTTATTTTTGTGTATGGTGTAAGAAAGTGGTCCATTTTAATTTTTGCATGTACCTGTCCATTTTTCCCAAAATGATTTGTTGACGGGACAGTTTTTTCTTTTCTGCTTTCTTACAGATTGATTGACCATGTAATTATGAGTTTGTTTCTGGATTTTCTATTCTGTTCTATTGATATATGAGTCTGTTGTTGTGCCAGTACCATACTGTTTTGATTTCTACAGCTTTGCAGTATAACTTGACATGTGGAATTGTGATACCTCCAACTTAGTTTTTCTTCTTCAAGATTGCCTTGGCTATTTTTGGTCTTTTGTGGTTCCATATAAAATGGGAAATTTTGTGAAAAATGCTTTTGGTATTTTGATAAGGATTGCGTTAAATGTATGGATTGCTTTGGGTGCTTTGGGTAGTATAGACATTTTAACAATATTTATTCTTCCAATCCATGAGCATGGGATTTCTTTCTATTTTTTTATGTCATCTTCAATTTCTTTCATCTGTTTTTTTTTTTTGTCGTTTTTTTTTTTTTAATGCATCAGTGTTTTATAGTTTTCAGAGTACATGTATTTCTCCTCCATTCCCAGGTATTTTACTCTTTTTGGTGCAATTGTAAGTGGGATCATTTTCTTAATTTCTCTCTCTGCTTCATTATTAGTGTATAGAAATGCAACAGATTTCTGCGCATTGATTTTTATATTCTGTGACTTCACTGAATTCATTTATCAGTTCTAACAGTTTTTTGGTGGAGTCTTTCAGGTTTTCTATACAGAGGATCATATCATCGGCAAATAGTGAAGCTTTACTTCTTCCTTACTGATTTCAATTCCTTTTATTGCTTTTTGTTGTCTGAATGCTGTGGCTAGGACTTTCGGTTCTATGTTGAATAAAAGTGGTGGGAGTGGACATTCTTATCTTGTTCCTGGACCTTAGGGGGAAAGCTCTGTTTTTCCCATTGAGTGTGTTGTTCACTGGGGGTTTCTTATACATAGCCTTTTTAATGTTGAAGCATGTTCCCTCTAAACCTTCTTTTTTGAGGGCTTTTGTCATAAATAGATGTTGTACTTTGTCAAAAGCTTTTCTGCATCTATTGGATTTTATTTTATCTTTTCTCTTATCGATATGATGTATCACACTGACTTGCAAATCATATTGTGGTGAATGATTTTTTAATGTATTGTTGGATTCAGTTTGCTAGTATTTTGTTGAGGATTTTTGCATCTATGTTCATCAGAAATACTGGCCTGTAGCACTATTTTTTTTGTGGTGTCTTCATCTGGTTTTGTTATCGGGGTGATACTGGCCTAATAGAATGAATTTGGAACTTTTCCTTCTTCTATTTTATGGAGTAGTTTGGGAAGAATAGGTATTAACTCTTCTTTAAATGTCTGGTAGAATTTGCTTGTGAAGCCATCTGGTCCTGGACTTTTGTTTGTAGGGAATTTTTTGATTACTGATTCAGTCTCTTTGCTGGTAATCAGTCTGTTCAAATTTTCTATTTCCTCCTGCTTCAGTATTGGTAAGTTATGTTTCTAGGAATTTATCCACTTCTTCCAGGTTGTTCAACTTGTTGGCATGCGTTTTTCATAATATCTTTTATAATTGTTTGTATTTCTGAGATGTTGGTTGTTTTTTCTCCCCTTTCATTTGTTACTTTATCCGAGTGTACTCTCCTTTTGATGAGTGTTAGTATAGGTTTATCAGTTTTGTTGATCTTTTCAGAGAAGCAGCTCCTGGTTTCATTGATTTGTACTGTTTTTTTTTTTAATTAGTTTCTCTATCATTTTTTTTCTGCTCTAATCTTTATATTTCCTTCCTTTTACTGGTTTTGGATTTTGTTGGTTGTTCTTTTTCTAGCTCATTTACAATTAAGGTTAGGTTGTTTATATGAGATTTTTCTTGCTTGTTGAGGTAGGCCTGTATTGCTATATATACACTTCCCTTGTAGAACTGCTTTTGCTATATTCCAAAGATTTTAGACTGCTGTGTTTCCTCTTCATTTGTTTCCATATACTTAAAAAATATTTTTTAAGATTTTATTTATTTATTTATTTGTCAGAGAGAGAGAGAGAAAGAGAAAGAGATGGCATAAGCATCATCACCATACATGCATGGAGTGTTAAAATCCCCTCCTATTATTGTATTATTATCGATTAGTTCCTTTATGTTTGTTATTAACTGTCTTATGTATTTAGGTGCTCCCATGTTGGGTGCATAAATATTTATAATTGTAACATCTTCTTTTTGGATTGTCCCCTTTATGATTATATAATGTCCTTCTCTGTCTCTTGTTACAGTCTTTGTTTTAAAGCTTATTTTGCTCAGTATTAAGTATTGCTACTCTGGCTTTCTTTTGACATCCATTTGTATGGTGTTTCTCTATCCTCTCACTTTCAATCTTCAGTTGTCTTTTGGTCTAAAATGATCCTCTTATAGGCAGTATATAGATGAGTCTTGTCTTTCATCCATTCTGTCACCCTATGTCTTTTGACTAGAACATTTAGTCCATTTACATTCAAAATAATTTTTTTTAATTTTTAATTTTTATTTAATGTATTATTAGCTCCAGGGGTACAGGTGTGTTAATCTCCAGGTTTCAAAGTAATTATTGATAGCTATGTGTTTATTGCCATTTTGTTACTTGTTTTGTGATTGTTGCTATAGTTTTTCTCTGATCCTTTCTTACCTTTCTCTCTTTCATGGTTTGTGGTTTTCTTTAGTGATATACTTGGATTTCTTCTCTTTATTTTTTTGCATATTCATTAGTGGTTTTTGATTTGTGGTTACCATTAGGCTTGTATATAATATCTTCTCCATATAGTAGTCTGTATTAAGTTGATGGTTACTTGAGTTTGAGCCCCATGTTTTGGGTACCTACATAAACACTTATTTCAATGCTTTCGCTTTACATACTTTTTATACTGTCACTTTTGGTCTTTCTACTCAAAGAATATCCTTTAATATTTCTTGAAAGGTTCATTTATTGGTCATGAACACCTTTAGTTTTTGATTGAGAAATCCTTTATCTCTGATTCTGTTCTGAATGATAGCTTTGCTGTGTAGAATATTCTTAGCTGAAGAGTTTTCCCTTTCAATAGTTTGCCTATATCATGCCACTGCTTCTGGCCTGCAAAGTTTCTGCTGAAAAACCTGCTGATAACCTTATGGGGATTCCCTTAGGAATCTGTCTTCTTTTTTCTTGATGCTTTTCTTTTTTTTTTTTCTTTATCACTATTTTTTGTCATTTTGATTACTATGTGTCTTGGTGTGGAACTCCTTTGGTTGATTTTATTGGCGGAATCTCTGTGTCTCCTGGATCTGTATATCAATTTCCTTCCTCAGGTAGGGAAATTCCTAGCTTTTATTTCTTCAGATAAATTCTCTGCCCCCCTTTCTCTCTCTTCTTCTTCTGGGATCCTTGCAATGAGAATATTATTATGCTTGATGGTATCACTGAGTTTCCCAAGTGTATTCTTGTTTTGCATAATTCTGTGGTTTTTCCAGCTTAATTACTTTCCATACTATGTCTTCTAGTTCATTATTTTATTCCTTTGATTTTCCCAGCCTGCTATTTATTCCATCAAGTGTATTCTTTTTTTTTTTTTTTAATTTGACAGGCCGAGATCACAAGTAGGCAGAGAGATAGGCAGAGATAGAGAGAGGGGGAAGCAGCCTCCCTGCTGAGCAGAAAGTCTGATGTGGGGCTTGATCCCAGGACCCTGGGATCATGACCTGAGCCAAAGGAAGAGGCATTAACCCACTGAGCCACCCAGGCGCCCCCATCAAGTGTATTCTTAACTTCATTTATTGTATTCTTCATCTCTGATTGGTTCTTTTCTATCTCTCTCTTAAAGGTCTTACTGATGTCCTCCATTCTTTTCTCAAGTCCCAGGGCATATCTTTATGATCATTATTTTAAATTTTCTACTTGACATGCTATTTATATCTGTTTTGCTTAGGTCTCTTGCTCTGGTTTTGTCCTGTTCTTTATTTTGTGACATATTCTTTTGTCACATTTTGCCAAACTCCCTGTGTCTGTTTCTGTTTTAGGAATGTCAGTTTTATCTCTTGCTCTTAAAAGTAGTGGGCAAGAGGTGCACATTTAACTAGATGGCATTGGTCCTCCTCCACTGAGACAGGCAGCTGCTGTGGAGACGAGGCAGGCAAGGGGCTGTTCTACAGAGCTTGCTGGCAGGTGTACAGTTTTAGCATACTGTTGTGCATGCTTTGAGGAAGGCAAGATACAGATGGTAAGGTTTGCATAGGTATTCTGAGGGAGGGAGGGGATCCACAACACTGGGACTGAGGCAAGTCTGGCTGGAGGTGGGGGCTGGGTGTGGTGTAAGCAAGTTATGTTGTGAGTGCTAATTCTGCACTAGTTCCTGCAAGTGGCTGTGTATTTAAAATGAGGGGTACCTGTGTGGCTCAGTGGGTTAAGCCTCTGCCTTTGGCTCGGGTCATGATCCTGGGGTCCTGGGATCGAGCCCTACATTGGGCTCTCTGCTTGGCGGGGAGCCTCCTTCTCCCTCTCTCTCTGCCTGCCTCTCTGCCTACTTGTGATCTCTCTCTCTCTCTCTGTCAAATGAATGGATGAAATATTTAAAAAATATATATATTTATATTTACATAAATAAATATATATAATATATATAATTGTATTCTTCATATATAATATATATTTATATAAATATATATAAATAATAATATAATAATAATATATAATATTATATATAACATATAATATATTATATATTATATAATATATAGCTTATAATAGCTTAATAATATATTATATAATAATATATAATATATAATAATAATTATATAATATTTAACATATAAATATTTATATAAATATATAATTTATATAATTATATATATTTATATTTAATAAATTATATATATATAATAAGATAAAGCCATGATGCTGATTTCATTGGAGAAAAACAGATAGGACATGAAATAAATAAATATATATAATAAATAAAATATATGTATTTATATATATAATTATATATATATACACACACACATATATATATATATGGGGAAAGGGAAGGAAATGGTACCTGCCAGTTCCTTTGTTTCCAGAGAAGCCCCTCAGTGAACTCTGAGATTAGTAACTAATTCTTTCTCCTATAAGCCTCTGGTCTTTCAAACTGCTGCTTCTAAGCTCTATCTCTGAGGGCTCTTTAAGGACAGGGACTCAGCTTCCTATTGCTGTTGGGCTCTCACAGAGCAGAACCTGCTAATTTTGAGAGTTCCAGGCTTTAAGTCCCATTGGTTGTAAGCACTCACAAAATTCAGACCTTCTGATTTTCAAAGACGAATGCTTGGGGAATTTTGCTTCCCTTTGCATGCTCCCCAATGTGAGAGTCTGTTTCTCATGACAGTCTGTTTCTCTCCCTTCTCTGTGTCTATAGCTTCAATCCTCCAGTGTTCAGACCCACCAGGTTTACTTTCTATGGAGTTCTTACCCTTTCTACCCTCTTCTATGTGGTCTCTTCCCTATATTTAATTGTGGAGTTTTTTTGGCCAGTCTTTGGTCCTCTTCTGTGTTGTTTGTTCTGGTGAGAGTGTTATCTATTTGTATCTGTGGGATGAGGTGAGTTTAGGGCCCTCCTACTCCATCATCTTCCCTGGAAGTTATGTGGTTTTTCTATTACTGTTCTATTTCTATTACTAATGTTTTCTATTACCCTATATTTTTCCTTTATTAGCCTGTTAAGACATACATGGATTAAAATTGTTTCAAATTTTACCTATTATTTGAAAGAGTATTTAAGAGAAGATGCCCTGTTTGTTTACTTCTGATTAACTTTTCAATCCATATGAAACTTTGCTTTAACAATTTCCCATGCTTAAGTTTTATTCATCTTCACTTTTGGGCTCAGACTGATAGTTCTCATAGCTTGGGGGTGGGGGGGCTCCTCTACTTGAATAGCTTATAGCTACCTCAAAATCTATATGTGTACAGTTGAGTTCATTATCATCAGTCTAACACCCAAACCTGTTCCCATTTCATGCTCCTTCACTCCAGACTTCACCATTTATCAATCTACCCCTTATCAAACTTAGTCATTCTGGAATCCTACTTTTCTCTCATTCCCCATATCCTAATGGTCAGAAAACCTTATAAATTCTAACTCTAGACTATCTCCCTACTCTGTATTCATCTGTTTATTACTACTAATGTTTCTTTAGTTTAGGTTTTACATGTGTATTCATACCTCTGTACTTTTGCACAAAATCCTCTGCCTGCCTGTATGCATTTTTTTGCCCTACCTGCCTGACATATTCCTACTTACTTCTAAAATTCCAGATTTTCTCTTTTCTAAAGCCTTCCTACTTGCTTCTACTACTTGGCTACCTACCAGATTTAGTTATGTCCTCACTGATCCTATCTTTTGTAACATGCTTTTATGTAATATTAACCAGTTTAAATTATAGACACTATTGCTATACAATAATAAATCACTATAAAATTTAATAATTTTTAATAACTCCAGCCCTTGGCAATAAATAAATATTTGTTGGATAAAGTAATGGATTAATTAACAAAGCTGGCAAATTAACAAATTGTTCATTCTTGAACAGAAAAAAGACACTAACAAAAGATTAGGAAAGTATCTTTAGGGACTGTATTTCACTAAACACAGGGACTGTATGAAATTTTAAGCAAGAAACTGGTGGAGTATAGGTCATGTTTCCATTGTTTCTTTTTCACTGGAGTAGAACATTGGGAAGATACAGGAATCTCTGGGAAGGGAACTACTAACAATGCAGTTAGTGTTAGTGAAATGGCTTAGATACCTGGACCATGACTTAATATCCTGGAATGATATGCTCTTGGGTGACTTGAGTATTCCAAATGGGGAAGAACAAATGTGTTTTTCCAGAGGTCAGCTGACTTGTTCAAGAGGGCTCTACACTGAAAATGTAAAGAAAGCAAAACAAACTCCAAGATAAAGCCATGATGCTGATTTCGTTGGAGAAAAACAGATAGGACATGAAATGAAAAATAAGACTGAAGGAACTTCTCAGTGACTCACATGAGAAAATAATTAGAAGACACTGGAAGTATTGCTTAAAATTCAAAATACCACAACAAATGTAAAACACATGGTTTGTAAATAAAATGAATGGACATTGCAACATGTATATAGACATATAAGCTGAAGGGAAATGCCTGGACTTGTTAGAAGTATTTTCATGAAATAGCTTATCTCATGCACCAAATAAATAAGCAATAACTAAAAATCTAAGAGGAGGAAAGATTTAACAATACTATATGTCAAGAAGATACACCTCTAAGGAAATCCACCAAATATATACCTTAGAAATGAATAAATGAGAAAGAAATGATGTTGAACTGACCTTAGAGAGGAAACAGATGATGTCTTCTTGATATATTTTACAAAACTGGCACAGAATCAAGATATAGTAGTAATGGGGACATAATCTGGCCATGTGCTGGAAGCCTTAGTCAGCGAAACACAGCATTTGACAAGTTCTTGATCTGCTTGATGAATATTCTGTCTCCCATGAGGGTGAAGGAAAATTTCGAAACATCCTAGAAATGACAAAACTAGTATGCTAACATTTTGTATTTTTATAGAAGGAAAAAAAAGAACATATATGATTATGTGTTTGATGTGTTTTTATATTCATTTACAAAATTATTCAAGGACACAGAAAGAACTGGTAATATTGGTTGCCTCTGGAAAAAAAGGGCTGGCAGCTAGGGAGCAGGGGTAGCAAAGATACTTTCACTGATTTACCTTAAAAATTCTGGACTATAGAATTATATTGCTTGTTCCAAAGATAAATTGAAATAAAGGTAAAAGACCAAGAAGGAGGAGGAGGACTGTTAGGATTAGGAGAGGAAGGGGAGGAGGAGGAAGACAGAATGCAGAGGAGGAAGAGGAAGAAGAAGAGGAGGGAGAAGAAAAAATCTGTCCAAAACAACATTCTTGCTGGATAATGGGGAAGGATCCTTTAAGATATACAAAATTTTGCATAAGCCTTTATTAAAGTATTTATATTGTATTGCAATAATATAATATGGAGTAGATCTCTTAAGCACCCTTGCCAGATTAACCAGAGCATTCCCTGCTGTCTCTGAGATGTAGTGATAGATACCCAAGGTGCACTAACTGCTCCCAGCTGAAAGGTTTCCCTTTCTTGTTTGCATGTCTTTGCTTCCCTCCCCTGGGGTGTGCACTTAGCAAGAGTCTCGAACCTGATTATGTTAATTATACTTGGTATTTTAAAACAAGTAATTTAATTAAACAAACTGATGAAATATTACATGTGGAATGAAAGATAGTTTTTTCTTGAAAATGCATATGAATACTTTGGAAAGACTATAAAAATAAAATGCTAAAACAAGTGCTATCAGAATAAGTATGAGCAAGACTGGGAAAAAAATCACAAAAATCTCAATGGCTTTGGTACAGATACTTCTATAGTGTTGTAACATTCTCACTCTGTTTAAGCAAATTGAAACTAGAAATTATAGATGATGTGTTGTGGCTCTGCAAGAAAGGGCATGCAAAATTCCAATAAGCAATGGAAGAAAAGACCTTGACCCTACATCTAAAGTTTGGTGAGTCAGTAAATATTTAAAGGTTTAAAGTGAAAATTATACATTTAAGTTATTTATGTTATGATTCTCCACTTTAATAGTTTTTTGTTTGTTTGTTTAACCAACTGGCCTTATCCTGTGTTAAGCATGTGTAAACTTCCATAGAAGATGGGCCATATCTTGTTCATCTTTGTAACACCTGTGCAACATATGGATCTTAGAACATAGCAGATGGTCAGTAAATATTTGTTGAATAACTAGTATATCAACAGAGTTGGAAGTAGCATATATATTTGCCAAGTCCCAATAATGTGGAGCCTCTAGGCTTGTCAACAAAACTTGAGAAGGGTAGAGTAAAAATGGTGCTGGCCAGACTGAATTCAAGTGCTAGGTGAAGAGAAAGAATATCCAAATTAATAGAAGGAGATGGAAAATCTCATCTTTGGTCAGTGTAAGAACTAGAATGTGAAGAAAATTTAGAGTCAAAGCCAACAGAAAATGACAAAGAAGAGGAGGAAAATAATCAACGTATTGGGAGTTCCAAGCAAGAGTAAGTTCATTTGAAATGTTACAGCGTACCTCTTTCAACATTTCTCTCCTGAGCTTTAAGATAAAACAGAGTGAGATTTCAACAGAAGAGATTCTGGAAACTTAAGCTAGACCTAATTCTATAGGATTTTGTTGGTAAGAGGGAAGTGAAAGATTTCTTGGGATTAAATAAGTAAGTCATTTTAGAGTTGGTGATAACCGGGGAGGGGGGCGGAAATTCCCAAAGTGTGTTATATGGAATACGAGATTGTGAATATTACATTCTCTGTACTACATACAGTACATTTTCATGTTTATTTATTTGTCCTTTATTTTGTCTCTCCTTCTGAAGAGCAATCTGCATGACAGAACTGGATCATCTAGCATGTCTTGCACATATTAGGTGCCTCTGAAATATTTGTTAAATGAAGGTCTGGTGAACAATGTGGAGAGGCAGGAAACTGACGGCTCTAGAAACACCAGGGGAAGTGCTCTCAGACAGAATCACAGATTAAAAAACCACTGCAAAACAGGAGGAGGCATCGATTACCCAAACCACCACCACCAAATAGGGTGTTTTTGTTTGTAAACTGAAAATGAAATGAGCTCTATTTCACTCACTACAAGGCACTGTGGTAGAGAAGGGAGAGTCAGGTCTGGATGCCTGGGAGAGTAGTGGTGACATTATTAGGAACAGAAAACCTCTCTCTATGGAAGGTGAAAAATGGTTATTACTTTCATAGAAGTTTGTGTCTGATTTGGTTTATAGGAAAAAAAAGTTCACTAGCTGGTGAACAGTTTCAATAATTTTAAAATAGAATTTATGAGACCATTTTATAGTAACTGTAGGAGTTACTATATCATTGCTCTCCAAATCACTCAAAAGACAGAATCATTATGCAATCATCTACGTATTCTTAATTAAAGAGATCGTGTCCATATTATAATCTTTCTTAAAATGACTAAATTGTGAAACTAAGGAACAAAAGAAAGAGAAAGGGGTATTTGGTGCCTTTGCATACATAATTCCGCAAAGAGCAATGACTCTCAATTTGCTAGGATCACCCTGAGAATTTTAAGGAACAAAGCAATGATAATCCACACCTCAGGCTAATTAACTTGAATCTCTGGGAGTGGGGCCCTAGCATCAGAAGATTTTAAATGCTCCCCAGGTGAGTCTAATGGACGGGACAGCTGAGGACAATGAAACCAAGGCATATTTTGGAGGGGAGAGAGGAGACTAGTCTCTTATGAGAGTCAGACTAAACTGTAGTGAGAAGCTGGAACTGAAATTCACACCCATGGTTTCAAATCAGAATGCTCTAAATATAACATTGTATGTGGAACTCTAACTTAAAATATTATACTTTTTTTTCCATTAAGGATTCAATGTACTAATCTGGAAATTGGTTAAAGGAAGTAAACCCTTCAGAAAAAATAAGAATTGGCCATTAGAGACAGAATATCATTATGCATTGGAAATGATTGTTGTATACCCGGGCAACATTTTTTTTTTTAATCTTTCTGAAGTAAAGATTGTGAGCTGCTGAAATAGTTTGTCAGGTGAGGTTGTGAAAATTATTTCTCTATAGATATTTGAAATTAAAGTCATGTTACATTTTTTGTGATGTTTAAATGGAGTTCTGTCTAGGGGAAGGGAAACAGACTAGAGGACTTAGAGAAATTATTTTCAAACCAGAGGGTTTATTTATTTTACTTTTAATCTATGATTAAGCTTTGCTGAAGGACTCTTGAAGTCAGTTTGATAGTGTCTTGCACTGCAACCACACGTTCCATTTTTAGAAGGATGGCCAACTGGTTACGGGGCCGCCCAGTGTGGGTGTGGACAGAAGCCCATTGCCTGCCTGCTGTGACAGTGTGGCTGACTTCAGTAAAGGGACACTCTCTTTCCTTATTCAGCCCTTCTCCCTTGTCAGTCAACTTTCACAACACCATCACCAGGCTCTAGGCCACTATTTTACCCCTACTTTAGAGTGGATACTTTAGTTTGTGCCAGGAACTCATAATACTCCTACACTATAGATACTATTAGTATGTTCACTTTCTGGATAAGGAAAGAGGGTGATGGAAATGTAAGACAGTTTTCTCCAGTCACTCAGCTCATGAGTGGTAAAGGTACCCTTGGACCTTAGGTCAATTTAATTAAGAAGTCCAGGCTCTTACGCACTATATTTGTTCCTTCATCCTTTTACTGTGGATGAATTTCTAGTTAATACTCTGGGCTACTGCCCACTAGAGTCGGATCCTGTTTACCTGGTCTCTAAAACAGAACATTTCCGTGCTTTCTTACTCCTTACTACATGGATCACTTCTCATGACCACGGATATTACACCCAGGATATGTGGCATCTAGGGAAATTTCACCAAAGGGAAAATTGGGATAAGTGTGAAAATCAAGCATGGCCTGGTGCCCATATCCTTTGGCTTTGCTCTAAGGGCCTTTCCAATGGTGCACTGGTCTCTCAGCAATAATCTCTGCTTATTGCTTGGAAAGAAGGGTAGGGTCACCTTCTGATTCTCATTAGGCTTTCCTTCATGGAATGGAGCTGAACACTTGTGTTAAGATTTTTCCCATATTATAAAAGACTGATGAATCACAGACCTTTACCCCTGAAACAAATAATAAAAAATAATAAAAAATAAAAAAATAAAAGATTTTTCCCATAACAAAGGCCCAAGATCCTTCTCCATAATCAGATCAGGTCTTCCTACAATTTTTATAACCAAATATTAAATATATTTATATATATGTATGTATATATACATATATATTTAAAGGCAAGCAATGGCTGTTACTTCTGTAAAAGTGTTACAGTTCCATGAAAAGGAAGCAGCTGGCTTTTATCCAGCATTACAAATATTTCAAATTAGAGTCATTGATTTATTGAATGTCTTTACATAATACGTCTGAAGAAGCAAAAAGTCACCTACTCAGGGGGCACCTGGGTGGCTCAGTGGTTAAAGCCGCTGCCTTCGGCTCAGGTCATGATCTCAGGGTCCTGGGATCGAGTCCCGCATTGGGCTCTCTGCTCAGCGGCAAGCCTGCTTCCCTCTCTCTCTGCCTGCCTCTCTGCCTACTTGTGATCTCTCTCTGTCAAATAAGTAAATAAAAAAAAATCTTAAAAAAAAAATATTTTAAAAAAGTCACCTACTCAGAACCTGGTTAAACTGCCAGGAGAAATAAATGTCATGTTTCTTGAAAGAAAGAGAGAGAGAGGGGTGGGAGGAAGGAAGGAAGGAAAGAAGGGAGAAAGAAAAGGAAAAGAAAGGAAGGAAGGAGGGAAGGAAAGAAGGAAGGAAGGAAAGGAGGGAGGAAGGAAAAAGTGCTACTTGTTCTTTAGGCTGACTAACCTGGTAAATTGGTTCCCTAATTGCCTAAAGGTAGCCAGTGGTGCTTGATTATGACGTAAGACTCTTTGGAGGTGCCAGAAATTGGCTCTTTGAGTCACATTACGCTCCAGTCTACTCAATTTGCACCTGAAATGATACTGTTCATTTCAAGCACAGTAGACCTTGTTTGAGAAGGCTTTTTTTTTCTTTTTTTTTTAAAGATTTTATTTATTTATTTGACAGAGAGAGATCATAAGTAGGCAGAGAGGCAGACAAAGAGAGTGAGAGGGAAGCAGGCTCACCGCTGAGCAGAGAGCCCGATGTGGGACTCGATCCCAGGACCCCGAGATCATGACCTGAGCCGAAGGCAGCAGCTTAAACCACTGAGCCACCCAGGCACCCCGAGAAGGCTTTCTTAAGTGAAGAATTCTCCAAAGAGCTTATTACCTGATAGTAAATATATTTTGGATAAATGAAGATGATTAATTTTATACAATTAAAATGCTGGGGGAAGTACAAGTAAGACTTTGAGTCAGAGTGCTGAATTTATTTTTATTAGTGACGATTTTAAATATTTATTAAAGAAAATTACTTGAAAGTTTCAATTGCCTAAAATTAATTTTTTTAGAAGAGATAAGCATGTTAGAATCTCATTGCTGACTCTTATATGTTTATCTTGGATCTCATATCGGGGTCTTAATTGATAAAATAAGATTTTACTCTGAGTAGATAGATGCTGTAAGTGGATTTAATAAAGCAAGTGTACTAAACAATGTTATTTATTTTGAACAATTGTTATCTAATTGTTTTCTATTCATTATATTAAATTATAAATTAGATAATACATAGAAAAGTTGAAAAAATAAAAAAACTAATTGAAAAATACTGATAAAAAACATTTCTATGCTAGACCTGAATATATTTTATACTTGTTTTTAAAAATGTTTCATCACTGCATGTAAGATACTAGATTCTGGAAAATATCAAGTCAATGTCATAAACATTTTGGACTCAACTACATTGACAACAGCTGCACGAATAGATTGGATGGTAGATTTTACTGTTTAGGGACTCAGGTTGATGGAATGCTGTTGCAAGTTGGCACGGTGGGTAGCCCTATGTTCCTTCTCATTAAAAGTGGCACACCTAATTTTGGGGGGGAATCATTCCTCCACTCTGAGTCCACACAGATCCAATCTGAGTGACTTTAGTGATTAAAATAGTTGATGTCAGGGGTGGTGTGTGTAATCCAGGTCTGGCCAATGAGCATACATATCATCTTGGCCACTGGAATTAATTCAAATTTGACTACATAAGGCATGTCAGGCCAAACAGAGTTCATCCTAGGGCTTTAGAGCTATTAGGAAAAATGTACACTTTTGTAACAATTTCATTGCCTGAATTCATTGGATGTAAAGACAAATGAAGCTAATGGCAGTCATTTTTATGCTATCCATAAAAAATATGTCTGGAAATAAATCCAAACCAAAGTAGACATGGAGACATCCAAATGCCTGACAACATTTGACCACTTGGATTATGCTTGTTCCACCCAAAGCTCGTAAGCCCCTGAATCTCCCAGATATATGAACCATCATTTTTGTTTTTGCTTACAGTAATGTATACTATGCTACCACCCCTTGCAAATAAGTTATCTCATTAAGACACCTAATTCAAATAATGCTGATAGTAAGTAGTTACTTTGTAATAGTGGCTGAGAAATGTGGTAATTAGGCAGAAATTTTATTTATTTTTCATTTTTTAAAAGGTTTTATTTATTTATTCATGGGAGACAAAGAGAGAGAGAGAGAAAGGGAGAGAGGCAGAGGGAGAAGCAGGCTCCCACTGAGCAGGGAGCCTGATGTGGGTCTCAATCCTAGGACCCCAAGATCAATCTCTCAATAGAGATTATTGAAAAATGCTTCCATGTAATTATAGTAATGGAAACAAACAGTGGACTGCTGAAGAAATTTGAGAGGTTTAAATTTCTCAAGGCTAACTAACTGTATTAGGAACCAAATTAATATTATTTTCATGCAACTCAATCTACCCAAAAAAAGAGCCACATGACTGAAATAGGATGGTCTACTAATTTAAAAATAGTTAATCTCTCTTCTTTAAAAGTGATTTCACTCTTTGTTCAAGTAGGAAATGTGGATAAAATTTATAAACAGATATGAATCCAAAAACATGAACCAGTTTTTTCCATATTAAAATATTAAATTAGCTTATTTACTCCCTAAAGGAATAAATAAGCACCTATCCTATTGAAATGGAACTTTGGTTCAAATTATAAATTGACATCACCTTAAGTTTAATTTCTAAGCAACTATCAGTATTTTCATGTTACCAAAGTTAATCAAGTCATTAGGAAAAATGATTAAATCCATTGTTTGGCATAATGGAGCCCAAACAGCTGGCGGAATTAGATAAAGGTTTCACTCTTCCATAAACTGATTTGTGACATGCTGGTATCGCAGCAGATTTGGGGACCCTGCATTTGCTTTTAAAATTACACTTGGGAAAAATAAAAACCAGGTAATCTGTATCTTGAAATATGTTTTGTTTATTTCAGCCATTTACTAATTTATAATTGTGAATCTGGATGGTGGAATTATGATTAGAATTTTTTATGTATGGGTTTGGAAGGTTTTAAAACAGAGAAGGAAGCTATTAGTCCTGTCTTTGAAAAACAACAAAACACAATGGAAACATTTCACACCATATGGAGGTAATATAAAAATAGCAAGAAGATTGTGTCAATTTATTATTAGTATAAAACAGGGCACACTTTTTACTCTTTACCTTTTGTGTGCATAATAAAATAAAATGTATGCATAATAAAATAAAGCTAAGCCAATTGTTAGTTTTAATTACTAAAGGTTACTATGTTACAACAAATATGCTCTCCTGAAAGAATAAGGTTATCAAATCACATTTAAAGAACCATGTAAAGTTCAAAACTTGGAAAAACAAAACAACAAAGGGAATGAATTTTGATCAGAAGGAAAGATAAACAGACTGAATGAAAAAGACTGAAGTCACTCATATTCATGTAGAGATTCCATGGTCAGCAGAGTATCTATTGATACATAGACCAGTGACTTGAGCTAATTTAATTATTTGGCAAATGACTGACCACTTTCTGTGCTGTTAAAGAGTCATTAAAGTTTTGCTCAGTTGATTACATGGTAATTATACAGAAACTGACCCTGGAAGAGCTTTTACTAATGAGCATTGAGAACATTAAAAAATACAATCAGAAACAGTATGATCATTCATACATTCAGTGTTGATAGTATTTCCTCTGCCAAAGGATTGGAGAATTAATAAAATAAATGAAAATTCTGAAAAATTATGTGGAAGTGAACAGGAAAGCCTGTTCATATATTAACATGTTGTTGTACTGTGAGGGACCCCAGGCTAAAGAAAGTCTTTCACTGCTGTGTGGTAGCCATTGGTCCCTTGGATACAGGCCTCATTAAACAATTTGTTTCAATCTTTCCTTAAAAAAAAAAAACAAAAAAAACATATAAGTAAAAAGAGTTAAAATGAAAATATTCCTTTACTCAAGTATGGTTCTTCTCAAGGATTTTTCAAGGCCCTCATCAAGGCCAGGACTCTGGTACAGTGAGTGAGGCATCTAGTATGTAAAAGTAAAGAGGCTTTGAGAGAGAGCACCTTACATTTTGTGCTTTAAGCTCCTCACTTACTTCCCCCTAGTCCTGGTCCTGAAACATATGCAAATGTATGTATACAATTTATATTAATTTACATATATTTAAAAATCAAAATGGGATCATCCTCTACATGTGTAACTTGCTTAATTCACTGAACAATATATGGCAAGCATTTTTCCTTATTATGTATGGATATATGTCATTCTTTCATATATCTCCATGGTATGTTACATTATGAATGGACTATAATTTATTAAATCCCACTCTGGCGATGGGTACTTATATCACTTCCGGTTTTTGAGTACCGCTAATAATACTGCAATTTTATACATCTTTGTGTACTTGTGTGTTTCAGTAGATTATTACCATTAGTGAGCCAAGGAATTGAATTGTAATTTTGTTTCATTTCAAATATAAATTTTTCAGTTGATTATCTTTGATTTTCATTGCTTATGGCCACTGGCTAAGGCCTCCATAAAAATATTGAATAATACCTGTAAATAAGCAGATTTTCTTGTTCTGAGCTTCAATCAGAATACTTTTTAGTGTTTCACCATATGTTGGTGGTTTCTGATAGACTGTCAAAGACTGTTGTTCATGGACTGACCCAAAAGCCTTTCTGTGGCCTGTCATTATGAATGCTGGAGAGTCTGTTACTTCTTTTAGAGAAGTCTGCTAGTGTTTTGAGAGAGAGATAACTTGAATCCTCTTAGGGGATAGGTGTCGGTTTATATGTGAGTACAGAACTTGTTGGCAATTCTCCTTTCCCTACATCTAATCTTGATGTGTGCAGTGGTGGCAGCCCTTCTAATCATAAGCAACCAGCATGAGAAGGAAGAGCTGACAGCTAAGCATGGTCAGAACACAAAGCTGGAATGAGCTAGAGTCCTGTGTGATATTTTTGGCTCACTGACCCAGTTCTGAGACTCTCTGCTTCTGAAATTATTCTAAAATAAATACAAGATGTTTTTGTAGCTTAAACCACCATTCATGGAGTTTTCTGTTATTTTCCACCAGAAGCATTCTTAACTGGTACCTTAAATTAAGAATTTTTTTTCTATTTCTGGTTTTATGAGTATTATTAAAACCAGAAGTGAGGGGTACCTGGGTGGTTCAGTTGTTAAGCATCTGCATTCGGCTCATGATCCCAGAGTTCTGGGATCGAGCCTGCTTCTGGCTCCCTGCAGGAAGCCTGCTTCTCCCTCTCCTACTCCCACTGTTTGTGTTCCCTCTCTCACTGTCTCTCTCTCTGTCAAATAAAAAAATAAAATCTTAAAAAAAAAAGAAGTGAATGTCAAAAATTGTCACATATTTTTTTCAAAAATAGCTTTCAAATAACAGCAGATACTTAAATAGCGCCTAATATATGGGAGGGATTTTTTCTGAATTTTTACATTTATTAACTAATTTAATTTCTATAACAACTCTATGGGGATAGATAGTATTATTATCCGTATCTAAACATGAGGAAATTGAGACACAGAGTGGTTAGATAAATTGCCTATATGGTTACACATTTAATAAGTGACAGAGTTAGGATTTGAAACTATACAGATCGGCTCCAGAATCCTGGAATCTATTTTACCTGTAGTATTGAAAAAGGATGCATGGGCCACAATATATGTTTCTCAGTTCTATTGTTATTATTAATCTTTATTGTAACAGTGGCCAACAGCCATTTAACTAAATCAATGGCAAATGAATATGAATTAAGTATTTTAGTGTGTCCCATAACTCACGGTAAAAAGAGCACCAATAAAATTCAATTGATTAAGCATCAAAGCAAATCCTAGCTTTTCTTACTCAATTTATTTTCTTAAGTTTGACTTCACAAATTCATTTGTTGGATTTCTTTTTTCTTTCTGGGATTCAAAAGAACAATATGCTATTATTCTTCCTGAAGCTAAAATTATAATAGATGAATTAAGGCAATTTTTGGCCATTTCTTTGACATGTCCTGACTTTAGACACATTTTCTTCTTTTTCCTACGCTCCTTCCTTGATCAAGAACAGTGATGCTTTTATTCTCTGTCATCCAGAAAAGTAGCATAGAAACAAATAAACAAATCGAGCAAGAATTTAATGGTCCCACCTACTCCTGGGTTTTTATGCTTCATCTCATTTGTTCTATTTCGACTGAGTGTGACTCAACATATAGGGGCAATGTCTTAAAATCCTGTTGCCATGAATAATAAATGGTAATAACAGAGCCTCCTTACAGCAGCAGTTATGTAAGTAAATGTGAACCTGGATTAGCTACGATATAAAGTACAATGAGAATTACTTTTTAGCTTTCCAGAAGTTGTTACTAGAAAATTATTGGTAGTTGATAATATTTTAAGGCACTTTTTCTATTTTTTTTAATCTTTTGTATTCTTTATGTATTCACTGACATCTGGTAATGCCTTTGGAAATACATAAAATTCAAAAATCACTAAGTAGGAGTTGTGCAAGAGACAATACTAGTGGCATGATTACAGTCAACCACCACCGTAGGCTTATTCATTTAAGCTTATTTACCATGACTTAGGGAGGATAGGATTTTTTTGTGTGAATACAAGGATAATAATATTTAGTTCATAGATTTATCATCATATTGCCATCTTTATTATCTCTATCAAGGTGATAAATTAGCAGTTATAATTATAACTATTACGGGAGGTTTTTGTGTATTTACCATTTAATATAATTCATTTTCTAATGATTCTTTTAAAAAATCCTTGCTAGATGTGTAATTAAATGTCAAAGAAGCTATATAATTAATATATACTCTGGAATAAAACGATAATCTCAACTACAAATAAATTCATGAATTAACAAACATATTTTTGCTTCTCTTTGGCAAATATATACACAAGAGATTATATAGATGTTGTCTATTATGTAAATATGGGGTTTATTTTAGCTATGCCAGACAGAAAGTGAGAAAAATAAAGATGATATAGGCAGAGGATTTATAACATTCACAGGGACAGGAGCAGGACTATTCATAATGTTCACAGCCACAGAAGAAAATAGAGTAAGATGGGCCATAAAAATGAAAATAGTAGAATAGAGTGAGAAGAAATTGAATAAAGGCAATGAGATTTAGAGATTTGAAAGGGAGGCTGGGAACTATTGCTTTGATGTAGAATGCACTGGAACAAAATAAAGAATAAAATAAAAATAAGGAGGTTGAAAAAGGAGACATTCTAGAGAATTCATATAGGAAATTTAGATTTGTTTGACGTAGGGGTGTCTTCTTTCAATTTCATGCTTATAGAAGCACAGATGGGAAACTTAAAAAGAAAAAAGCAGGGCTTTTAGTGGGGGTTTTAAGGTGTTATGTTATTATTATTATTATTCCTGAAAGAGTACCAACTTTCCATGCTCTTTAGTTTTTCTTTTGTTTCGTAATGGAATTCAGGTAAATTTCCTGTGTAACACCCTCATACACATACCAAATTTTTGGAAAAAATAATATTTTCTTCTTCTCTATGTCATAGTTTCATGGTGGACCAAGCATGGTTTCTCTGTGTGTTTGTCCTGCACAGTTTCCTATGTGAAGTCTAAAATTAACTCTAGAGTTAAAATTTGAAGCACTGTTCAAGTCCTGGTTCTGTTGCTAGCCCTGTCATGGGTTCTGTAAGCTTTTGTTTCCTCATCTACAAAATTGGGAAAACAGTTGCAAAAGTTGTAAAATAGGAGATAAGCATTGTGAATGGAACATAGCAAACATTCAGTAGTTGATATTATTTCTTTAATACAAACCATCTAATAGCCATTAACTCAGTCATTATTCACCTGATGAGTATTTACGGATGGGAAAGATCACTCTGCCTAACCAAATGTTATTGTTTTGTATTGTTTTCTGGCCATGAAGGGGTATCTGCCTGGTTTACTGGTTTAGAAAGAAATAATGTTCATTTGTATTTGTGATAATATTAAAATTGCTATGAATCAGGAAAAACTACATATTAAACGGCACCTATTGTTTGGAACTGCATAGAACCAACCAGTTCGACCTTGTGACTCCCACAAAATGAGATTTGAAGCATTATGTCATTGTGAGGTTACAGGATTCAGGGAGATAGAGCAGGCAAGGGCAGAAAATATTCCTCTGGGACCCTTCTGGGCCTGACTGGTTCCTATTCTAATATTTTAAAATAGGGGGAGCACAGTGAAGAAATGGGCAATTTACAATGCTGTGTGCACATTGGCAGGTACTGACAGCTTAATGGAGTCATCATCCCTTCCTCATTCTTGAGATCATCAATTAGGTAAAGCAAATGCAGACTGACATGACTTCTGTGGTTTCTACCACTTGATTTGAAAGACATTTGTTAAGATAGTTGTTTGGGGAAAGAAAGAGCAAAACATAATTCCTAAAGGTTAGGACCGTGTTTCTCCCTAATATGGAATTGTGAATCACAGTCTTTTACAACTAAAATAGCTTTTTACTCAATGAAAAAATGAAACTTGGGTGCCTGGGTGGCTCAGTGGTTTAAGCCGCTGCCTTCGGCTCAGGTCATGATCTCAGGGTCCTGGGATCGAGTCCCACATCGGGCTCTCTGCTCGGCAGGGAGCCTGCTTCCCTCTCACTCTCTCTGCCTGCCTCTATGCCTACTTGTGATCTCTCTCTGTCATAAATAAATAAAATCTTTAAAAAAAAAAGACATTTAAAAAAAAAGAAAAGAAAAAATGAAACTTTCTTAAAAAATTGATTTATTAAATTGATTAGATTTACTTTTGCTTTTAAAGTTACAATGATTCATTATATTTAATTATAAGGGAACTTCAAACTCATGCTTTTAATCTATCTCCTCTTGACTATAGATCCAATGTGTACAACCTTCATATGTGGTCTCTTCTAGTCCAGAATCAACATATATTAATTCCACTGTATTCTTTTGAACATTTCATGGCCTGGACATCAAAATAAAATATATATTTGTCACACCAAATTTTCTCTTTTCATCTTAGATATATTAAATAAAAACAACCAAAAAAAAGGCAGTAATCAAACCACTAATGCCTACTGTTTATTTTTTTAGCAGAAATATTTGCAATAAAGTAAGAATCAGAACATAGATTTACCACCTAGAAATACATACTGACTGGTGCGAGGTGGTATCTCATTGTGTTTTTGATTTGTATTTCCCTGATGCCGAGTGATGTGGAGCACTTTTTCATGTGTCTGTTGGCCATCTGGATGTCTTCTTTGCAGAAATGTCTGTTCATGTCCTCTGCCCATTTATTAACTGGATTATTTGTTCTTTGGATGTTGAGTTTGCTAACTTCTTTATAGATTTTGGATACTAGCCCTTTATCTGATATGTCATGTGTGAATATCTTCTCCCATTCTGTCAGGTGTCTTTTGGTTTTGTTGACTGTTTCCTTTGCTGTGCAAAACTTTTGATCTTGATGAAGTCCCAATAGTTCATTTTTGCCCTGCTTCCCTTGCCTTTGTGACGTTTCTAGGAAGAAGTTGCTGTGGCTGAGGTTGAAGAGGTTGCTTCCCGTGTTCTCCTCAAGAATTTTGATGGATTCCTGTTTCACATCCTTGTCTTTCATCCATTTTGAGTCTGTTTTTGTGTGTGGTGTAAGGAACTGGTCCAGTTTCATTCTTCTGCATGTGGCTGTCCAATTTTCCCAATATCATTTTTTGAAGAGACTGTCTTTTTTCCATTGAATATTCTTTCCTACTTGTCAAAGATTAGTTGACCATAAAGTTGAGGGTCTGTTTATGGGCTCTCTATTCTTTTCCATTGAGCTATGTGTCTGTTTTTTGCCAGTGCCATACTGTCTTGATGATTATAGCTTTGTAATAGAGCTTGAAGTCTAGAATTGTGATGCCGCCAACATTGGTATTCTTTTTCAACATTCTTTTGGCTATTCGGGGTCTGTTCTGGTTCCATATAAATTTTAGAATTATTTGTTCCCTTTCTTTGAAAAAAGTTGATGGTATTTTGATAGGTATTGCATAAGTGTGTAGACTGCTCTAGGATGCACAGACATTTTCACAATATTTGTTCTTCCAATCCATGAATGTGGAACATTTTTCCATTCTTTTTGTCTTCCTCAATTTCTTTCATGAGTACTGTCTAGTTTTCTCACTACAGATTCTTTCCCTCTTTGGTTAGATTTATTCCCAGGTATCTAATGTTTTTGTGCAATTGTAAATGGGATTGACTCCTTAATTTCTCTTTCTTCTGTCTTATTGTTGGTGTATAGAAATGCAACTGATTTCTGTGCATTGATTTTATATCCTGACACTTTACTGAATTCCTGTATGTCTTCTAGCAGTTTTGGAGTGGAATCTTTTGGGTTTTCCACATGAAGTATCATATCATCTGCAAAGAGTGAGAGTTTGTCTTCTTCTTTGCCAATTCGGATGCCTTTTATTTCTTTTTCTTGTCTTATTGCTGAGGCTAGGACCTCTAGTACTACAGTTGTGATAGTGGATAGCCCTGTTATGTTCCTCACCTTAGGTGAAAAGCTCTCAGTTTTCCCCATTGAGAATGATATTTGCTGTGTGTTTTTCACAGATAGCTTTGATGATATTGAGGTATATTCCCTCTATCCCTACACTTTGAAGAGTTTTGATCATAAAGGATGCTGTACTTTGTCAAATGCTTTTCCAACATCTATTGAGAGTATCCTATAGTTCTTGCTCTTCTCTTATTAATGTATTGTGCATGTTGAAGCATACTTGCAGTCAAGGAATAAATCCCACCTGGTCATGGTAAACAATCCTTTTAATGTTTTAATGTACCGTTGGATCCTATTGGCTAGTATTTTGATGAGAATTTTTGCATTCATGTTCATCAGGGATATTGGTCTGCAATTCTCCTTTTTGATGGGATCTTTGTCTGGTTTTGGGATCAAAGTAATACTGGCCTCATAAAATGAGTTTGGAAGTTTTTCTTCCATTTCTATGTTTTGGAACAGTTTCAGGAGAATACGTATTAATTCATCTTTAAATGTTTGGAAGAATTCCCCAGGGAAGCCTTCTGCCCCTGGGCTCTTGTTTGTTGGGAGATTTTTGATGACTTCTTCAATATCCTTAACTGATTATGCATCTGTTCAGGTCTTCTATTTCATTCTGGTTCAGTTTTGGTAGTTTATATGTCTCTAGAAATGCATCCGTTTCTTCTAGACTGTCAAATTCACTGACGTATAGTTGCGCATAGTATGTTCTTATAATTGTGTTTCTTTGATGTGGATTGTGATCTTTCCTCTTTCATTCATGATTTTATTAATTTGAGTCCTTTCTCTTTTCTTTTTGTTAAGTCTGGCCAGGGTTTATCAATCTTATTAATTCTCTCAAGGAACAAGCTTCTAGTTTCGTTGATTTGTTCTACTGGTTTTTTGGTTTCTATTTCATTGATTCCTGCTCTGATTTTTATATTTTCTCCTCTCCTGCTGGGTTTAGGCTTTCTTTGCTGTTCTTTCTCAAGCTTCTTTACATATAGGTTAGGTTGTGTAGCTGAGACCTTTCTTTCTTCTTGAGAAAGGCATGTATTGCTATATACTTTCCTCTCAGGACTGCCTTTGCTGCATCTCAATGATTTTGAACACTTGTGTTTTCATTTTCATTTGTTTCCAAGAATTTTTTCCCATTCTTCTTTAATTTCCTGGTTGACCCATTCATTCTTTAGTAGGATGTTCTTTAGCTTTCATGTATTTGAGTTCCTTCCAAATTTCCTTTTTTTTTCTTTTTAAAGATTTTATTTATTTATTTGACAGACAGATCACAAGTAGGCAGAGAGGCAGCAGGGGGTGGGGGAAGCAGACTCCCTGCTGAGCAGAGAGCCAGATGCGGGGGCTCGATCCTAGGACCCTAGGATCATGACCTGAGCTGAAGGCAGATGCTTAACCCACTGAGCCACCCAGCTGCTCCCCAAATTTCCTCTTGTGGTGAAGTTCTAGTTTCAGAGCATTGTGGTTTGAAAATATGCAGGGAATGATCCCAGTCTTTTGGTACCAGCTAAGACCTGATTTGTGACCCAGGATGTGATCTATTCTGGAGAATGTTTCATGTACACTAGAGAAGAATGTGTATTCTGTTGCTTTGGGATGGAATGTTCTGAATATATCTGTGATGTCCATCTGGTCTAGTGTGTCATTTAAAGCCTTTATTTCCTAGTTGATCTTTTGCTTAGATGATCTCTCCATTTCAGTGGGGGGGGTGGGGGTGTTAAAGTCCCATACTATTACTGTATTATTGTCAGTGTGTTTCTTTTCTTTTTTTTTTTTAAAGATTTTATTTATTTATTTGACAGAGAGAGAGACAGTGAGAGGGAACACAAGCAGGGGGAGTGGAACTTCCCCTTCCCACAGAACAGGGAGCCCAGCATGGGACTTGATCCAAGGACCCTGGGATCATGACCTGAGCTGATTTTGTTATTAATACTGATTTTGTTATTAATTGGTTTATATAATTTTTCTGCCTTGTCATTTTTTCCAGAGATGAATAGAATAGATGATGAGCGAACAAAATGCTAAATTGTATGAGTAAACATGATGAAAGGATGTAATGAACTAAAGATGAAAATTTTAAAAGATTTTAAAATAGGAATTGATTAGAATTTGGTTGAAAAAAGAAAATTAAAAAAAAGAGAGAATACGATCAGGCTGTAGACTAGAACAAAGCCATACACTAGATTTAGGGTAGATTTTGGTCTGTTAGAAGAAACTGTATCCCAAAATTTTAAAGAAAGAAAAACTTATATGTATATAAAAAATAAAGTTAAATACAATGAAGGGATAGAATATGACTATAACAATGAAAATTTAAAAAGATTTTTAAAAAGGTATTGATAAGATAGTTAAAATAGATTAATTGGAATGATAAACATTAAAAAAAGAAAATTGAAAAAGAAAAAAATAATAAAAATTTTAAAAATTTAACTTTGAAAGACTAAAGAATCATAGGAAAAAAGCCATGAATTCTATGTGCTGCATTTCCCTATATCTGGAGTTCTGTGGTTTTCATTGATCTATAAACTTGGTCTGGTCTTAGCTGGATGTTCTTGCCTTCTTCTGGGGGCGGGGCCTCTTGCAGTGATTCTCAAATTTTTTTGCCTGAGGCAGAATTGCACCACCCTTGACACAGCCCAGGCTAAAGAATCTGCTCGGGTTCGTTCTCAGTAGCTTTTGTTCCCTGAACGCTCTCTGTACACCTTTGGAGGACAGTAATGAAAATGGAGCCTCCCAATTTCCAGGCCCAGAGGAGGCAAGAGCTCTAGTACGCCCTCCTCAGTATGCCCTCAGAGAAAAGTAGTCAATCCCTCCCATCTCCCTGGTCTCCGGCCACACTCCAAGCTCATCCAACCTGTGACTGAGCATTTCTACCTCTGGCACCTGGCCCATTTAGAGTCTCTCAAGCCCAGCAGATTCCTGCAGCACATTTCTGTGCCACTCCTCCCAGAGGAGGAAGGAGGCATTCTCCCCGGATCTGCCACTTGTGAGCTCCCTGCTGGAAGAGCAGTGGCCCTACTGTGCCTCGGATCACGGTTTAAGGTAACCCCGAGCTGAGAGCCTCTCCTCCGCTCTGTCTCTTCAAGATGGTCTCCTTGCTCTGATACCTGGGAGCTCTGCCAGCCTCAGGCACCCCTGGTCTTTTTGTGACCTGCGAGGGTCCTGAGATCACAGTGTCTCCACAAGAGCTCCAACCCCCTGCTTAGCCTCTGGAGCAACGTCCCTCAGTGGAGCAGACTTCTAAAAGTTCCAGTTTTGTGCTCTGCTGCTCTATTGCTTGCCTGGAGCCAGCCCCTCCCCTTGCTGTTTATCTTCCTGTGTATCATCTCAGATTCATGTCTTTGCACATCCTACCTTTCAGAAAGTGGTCGCTTTTCTGTTCCTAGAATTGCTGCTCTTCTGCTCTTCGATCTCCTGTTGAGTTTGTAGGTGTTCAGACAGTTTGATAAATACCTAGCTGAATTCCTGGGACCAGATGAAATTTAGGTCTCCTACTCCTCTACCATCTTGCTCCTCTCCTCCCCCCCCTCCCTTTTTTTTTGAGGAACCACCATACTGTTTTCCAGAGTGGCTGCACCAGCTTGCATTCCCACCAATAATGCAAGAGGATTCCTCTTTCTCTGTACCTTCACCAACATCTGTCATTTCCTGACTCGTTAATTTTAGCCATTTTGACTGGTGTGAGGTGGTATCTCATTGTGGTTTTGATTTGTATTTCCCTGATATCGAGTGATGTTGAGCAAATGTCTGTTGGCCATTTGGATGTCTTCTTTGGAGAAATGTCTTTTCATGTCTTCTGCCCATTTCTTAAGTGGATTATTTGTTTTTTGGATGCTGAGTTTGATAAGTTCTTTATAGGTTTTAGATACTAGCCCTTTACCTGATAAGGCATTTGCAAATACCTTCTCCCATTCTGTCAGTTGTCTCTTGGTTTAGTCCACTATTTCCTTTGCTGTGCAAAAGCTTTTTATCTTGATGAAATCCCAATATTTCATTTTTGCCTTTATTTCCCTTGCCTTTAAGACATGTCTAGCAAGAATTTGCTGCAGCTGAGATCATGAAGGTTACTGCCTGTGTTTTCCTCTAGGATTTTGATGGATTTCTCTTCGTTGTCCAATTGCTGAGGCCAGGACTTCTAGTATTATGTTGAATAGCAGTGGCTATGGTAGACATCCCTGCCATGTTCCTAACCTTAGGGGAAAGCTCTCAGTTTTTCCCCACTGAGAATGATATTCACAGGGTTTTTCATAGATGGCTTTTATGGCATTGAGGTATGTACCTTCTGTCCCTACACTTCGAAGAATTTTTATCAAGAAAGGATGTTGTACTTTAACAGATGCTTTTTCTGCATCTATTGATAGTATTATATGGTTTTTGTCCTTCCTTTTATTAATGTGTTGTATCACTTTGATTGATTTGTGCATATTGAAGCGCCCTTGCAACCCTGGAATAAATCCCACTTGATCATGGTGAATAATCCTTTTAATGTACTGTTGGATCCTATTGGCTAGTATTTTGTGAGATTTTTGCATTCATGTTCATCGGGGACATTAGTCTGTAATTGTCCTTTTTGGTGGGGTCTTTGATTTTTGGGATCAAGGTAACACTGGCCTCATAGAAAGACTTTAGAAGTTCTTCCATTTCTGTTTTTTAAAACAGCTTCAAAAGAATAGGTATTAATTCTTCTTTAAATGTTTGAAAGAATTCCCCAGGGAAGCCACCCGGCACTGGACTATGGTTTGTTGGAAGATTTTCGATTACTGATTCAATTTCCTTGCTGATTGTAGGTCTGTTCAGGTTTTCTATTTCTTCCAAGTTAATTTTTGGTAGTTTATGTGTCTCTAGGAATGCATCCATTATTTCCAGATTGCCTAATTGGTTGGCATATAGTTGCTCATAGTACGTTCTTATAATTGTTTGTATTTCTTTTATGTTCATTATGATCTCTCCTCTTTCATTCATGATTTTATTAATTTGACTCCTTTTTCTTTTCTTTTTGATACATCTGGCAAGAAGCTTATTGATCTGTTTAATTTTTCCAAAGAACCAGGTTTTAGTTTCATTGATCTGTTCTATTTTTCTTTTGGTTTCTATTTTATTTATTTCTGCTCTAATCTTTATTAATTCTCTTCTTCTGATGGTTTCAGGCTTTATTTCCCTTTTTTCTCCAGGTCCTTTAAGTGTAAAGTTAGGTTGTGTATTCGAGACCTTTCTTGTTTCTTGAGAAGGGCTTGTATTGCTATGTATTTCCCTCTTATGGCTGCCTTTGCTGCATCCCAAAGATTTTGAACAGTTGTGTTTTCATTTTCATTAGTTTCCATGATTTCTTTTCTTTAATTTTTAAATTTCCTGGTTGACCCATTCATTCTTTAGCAGGATGATCTTTAACCTCCAAGTGTTTGAATTCTTTCCAAATTTTCTCTTGTGACTGAGTTCAAATTTCAAAGTGTTGTGGTCTGTGGATATGCAGGGGATCATCCCAATCTTTGGTACTAGTTGAGACCTGACTTATAATACAGTATGTGACCTATTCTGTACAGTTTTCCATGTTCACTTAAGAAGAATGTGTATTCTGTTGCTTTAGGATGGAATGCTCTGAATATATCTGTGAAGTCCATCTGTTCCAGTGTGTCATTCAAAGCCCTTGTTTCCTGGTTAATCCTCTGCTTAGATGATCTGTCCATTTCAGTGAGTGGATGTTAAAGCCCCTTACTATTATTGTATTATTATCAGTGTGTTTCTTTGATTTTGCTATGAATTTGTTTATATGATTGGCTGCTCCCATGTTAGAAGCATAAATATTTACAGTTGTTAGATCTTCTTTTTGGAAAGACCTTTTAATGATGATGTAATGTCCTTCTTCATCTCTTATTACAGTCTTTGGTTTAAAATCTAATTTATCTAATGTAAGGATTGCCATCCCAGCTTTCTTCTGATGACCATTAGCATGGCAAATTGTTTTTCCACCCCCTCACATTCAATCTGGAGGTGTCTTTGAGTGTAAAATGAGTCTCTTGGTATCAGCATATCAATGGGTCTTGTTTTTTTTTAATCCAGTCTGATACCCTGTGTTTTTTGATTGGGGCATTTAGCCCATTTACATTCAGAGTAACTATTGAAAGAGATGAATTTAGTGCAATTGTATTATCTGTAAAGTGACTGTTTCTGTATATTGTCTCTGTTTTCTTTTGTCTATGTTACTTTTGGGCTATCTTTCCTTAAAGGATCCCTTTTACTATTTCTTGCAGGGCTGGTTTAGTGATCACAAATTCTTTTAGTTTCTCTTTGTCCTGGAAGCTTTTTACCTTTCCTTGTATTTTGAATAACATCCTAGGTGGATAATGCATTCTCGACTGCATATTTTTCTCCTTTAGCACCCTGACTATATCATGCCATCCTTTCTGGCCTGCCAGGTCTCTGTGGGTAGATCTGCTGCCAGTCTAATGTTTCTACCTTTGCAGGTTACAGACTTCTTGTCCTGAGCTGCTTTTATGATTTACTTTTTATTCCTGACATTTGCAGTATTCATTATTATATGTCAGGGTGTTGATCAATTTTTATTGATTTTGAAGGGGATTCTCTCTGACTCCTGGACTTGAATTCCTGTTTCCTCCCCCAGATTAAATTAAGGAAGTTCTCAGTTATAATTTGCTCCAGTATACCTTCTT
This sequence comes from Meles meles, assembly GCF_922984935.1. Taxonomy (NCBI): domain Eukaryota; kingdom Metazoa; phylum Chordata; class Mammalia; order Carnivora; family Mustelidae; genus Meles; species Meles meles. Next base: position 69,352,301 of record NC_060072.1, read on the forward strand.
CCCTCTGCCCCTTTTCTCCTCTTCTAGGATCCCAACTATTCTAATGTTTTGATTTATGGTGTCACTTATCTCTCGAATTCTCCCCTTGTGATCCAGTAGTTGTTTATCTCTCTTTTTCCCAGCTTCTTTATTCTCGATCATTTTGTCTTCTGTATCACTGATTCTCTCTTTTGCCTCATTTATCCTAGCAGTTAGAGCCTCCATTTTTTATTGCATCTCATTAGTAGCCTTTTTTATTTTGACTTGGTTAGATTTTAGTGTTTTTATTTCTCCAAAAAGGGATTCTCTAGTGTCTTCTATGCTTTTCTCAAGCCAGCTAGTATCTTTGTAATCATCATTCTGAGCTCTAGTTATGACATCTTACTTATGTTCATACTGATTAGGTCCCTGGCAGTCAGTACTGCCTCTTGTTCTCCTTTTTGAGTTGAGTTTTTCCATCTATTCATTCTTGCAGAAAATGGTCGCTTTTCTATTTGTAAAGTTGCAGCTGTTCTTTTCTTAGCTCTTCAGTTGAGTTCACAGCTGTTCAGAATGATTTGATAGCTGTCTAGCTGACCTCCAGGGACCAGACAAAACTAAAGTCTCCTACTTCTGTTCCATCTTGGACTTCCACCAGCTTTTCAGTTTCTTACTAGAGAAAATAACTAAGCAAGAACAATTCTGGAATAAGAGTCTGTCTCAGATGAAAAACACTTTAGAATATTTTTTTCGTTATTGTCTATTAATTAAATGTCATAGCCTTGCCCTTTGGAGAGAGTCACATACTATAACCCATACTAGAGATGAGATTTGTGTATTAAATTCAGCTTTGGCTGATAAAATCTAGTGTTTTTATTTTCTCTGGATAAGTACCTAGAAGTGGTATTTATCATATGGTAGTTCTATTCTTAATTTTTTTTGAGGAAATTTTGTACTGTTTTCCATCGTGGTGGCACCAATTTACATTCCAACCAGCAGTGAAGAAAGGATCTCTTTTCTCCACATATTCCCAACACTTGTTATTTCTTTTGTTTTTGATAATAGCCATTCTAACGGATCTGAAGTGATATTTCATTGTGATTTTGATTGGCATTTCCCTGGTTATTAGTGATATTGAACATCTTTTCATGTACCTATTCGCCACCTATGAATGTCTTTGGAAAAATGTCTTTTCAGATTATTGGCCCATTTTAAAAATCAGACTTTTTTGTTGTTGTTGTTGTTATTGAGTTTTCTATGCATTTTGAATATTAGCTCCTTACGTCACATATGATTTGCAAATATCTTCTTGCATTCAGAATTTTGCCTTTCTATTTTATTGATGGTTTCCTTCACTATACAGAAAGAAGCTTTTTAGTTTGATGTAGTCCCTTTTGTTTTTTGTTTGTTTGCTTTTGTTTTCTTTGCCTGAGAAGCCAGATTTAAAAATATATATATATTCCTAAGATTAATGTCAAAGAGTTTACTTGCAAATATTTTCTTCTTTTATGGTTTCAGGTTTTACATTTAGGTCTTTAATACATTTTAGTTTGTTTTGTGTATGGTGTAAAATGGGAGTCCATTTTCATTTTTTTTGCTTGTGGCTGTCCAGTATTCCCAACACCATTTATTGAAAAGACTGCCCTTTCCCCCTTGTATATTTTTGCCTCCTTTGTTATAGATTCATTGACTATTTATGTTTGGGTTTTTTTCTGAATTTTCTTTTCCATTCCATTGATCTATGCATTGTTTTTTTTTTTTGGTTTTTTTTTTTTTATTTATTTGACAGATAGAGATCACAAGTAGGGAGAGAGGCAGGCAGAGAGAGAGAGAGGAGGAAGCAGGCTCCCTGCCAAGCAGAGAGCCCGATGCGGGGATCGATCCCAGGACCCTGGGATCATGACCTGAGCGAAAGGCAGAGGGTTTAACTCACTGAGCCACCCAGGCACCCCATGCATTGGTTTTAATGCCAACACCATATTGTTTTGATTATTATAGCTTTGTAGTATAGTTGTAAATCTGGGAGCATGATACCTCCAGTTTTATTCTTCTTCCTCAAGATTGCTTTGGTTATTTGGGGTCTTTTTTGTTCCATACAAATTTTAGAATTATCTGTTCTAGTACTGTGAAAAAAAATGCCATTGGAATTTTGATAGAGATTGTATTAAATTTGTTGATTGCTTTGGTAATATGAACATCTTAACAATATTCATTCTTCAGTTTATTAGCACAAAATATACTTGCATGCATTTGTATCTTTAATTTCTTTTATTATTGTCTTATAGTTTTCAGTGTACAGGTATTTCACCACCTTGGTTAAATTTCTTCCCAGTTATTGTATTCCTTTTGATGCCATTCAAAATGGAATAGTTTTTAAAGTTTCTCTTCCTAATAAATTTCTATTATTAGTATGTAGAAACACAACCAATTTTAATTTACTAATTTTGTGTCCTGCAACTTTACTGAATTCATTTATTAGTTCTAATAGGTATTTGTGGATCCTTAGGGTTTTGTATATACAGAATGAGGTCATCTGCAAATAGTGACAGTTTTACTTCTTTCTTTCCTATTTGGATGATTTTATTTCTTTTTCTTACCTAATTGCCATGTGAAGAGCTTCCAATATGATGTTGAATAAAAGTGGTGAAAGTGGGCATCCTTGTCTTGTTTCTGATTTTAGACAAAAAGCTTTCAGCTTCCCACTGTTAAGTATGATGTTTGCTGTGGTTTGTCATATATCACCTTTATTATGTTGAGGTAGATTCCCTCTAGCCTCACTTCATTGGAAGTTTTTATCATAAATAAGTGTTGAATTTTGTCAGATGCTTTTTCTGCATCTATTGAGATAATATGATTTTTATCCTTCATGTTGTTATTGTGATGTGTTGTGATTGATTTGCAGATGTTGAATCATGCTTGCATTGTGGAATAAGTCCCTCTTGATCATGATGTGTGATCCTTTTAATGCATTGTTGAATTCAGTTTGCTAATATTTTGTTGAGAATTTTTGTTTGCATCTACATTCATCAGGGATATTAGCCTGTAATTTTCTTTTTTTGTAGTGTCCTTGTCTGGTTTTCATATCAGGGTAATCCTGGCCTTGTAAAGTGAATTTGGAAGCTTTCCCTCCTTTCCAATTTTTTGGAAGAGATTGAGAAGGATAGGTATTAAATTTTCTTTAGAAGTTTGCTGGAATTACCCAGTGAAGCTGTCTCGTCCTGGACTTTTGTTTTTTGGGAGTTTTCTTTTATTATTGATTCAATTGCCTTATAGTAATCAGTCCATCCAGACTATTTCTTCTTTTTTATTTCTTCTTTTTTTAATTTTATTTTTTAGTGTTCCAAGATTTATTGTTTATGAACCATATCCAGTGCTCCATGTAATACATGCCCTCCTTAATACCCACCACCAGTCTCACCCAACCCTCAAACACCCTCCTTCCAAAACCCTTAGTTTGTTTCTCAGAGTCCACAGTCTCTCATGGGTTAAATATTTCTAGGAATGTATTTATTTTTTAGAAAAGCATATATTTCTAGGAATTTATTCATTTTTTTCTATGTTGTACAGTTGTTGGCATATAATTATTCATGGTAAGCCTCTTATGATCTTTTGTATTTCTGTAGTATCTTTGTAACTTCTCTTTCATTTCTAATTTTACTTATTTGAGACTTCTCTCCTTTTGTCTTGGTAAATCTAGCTAAAGGTTTGTCCATCTTGTTCATCCTTTCAAAAGAAGCAGCTCTTAAGGGGAGGTGAACCATGAGAGACTATGGACACTGAAAAACAACCTGAGGGTTTTGAAGGGGCGGGGGGTGGGAGGTTGGGGGAACCAAGTGGTGGGTATTGGGGAGGGCACATATTGCATGGAGCACTGGGTGTGGTGCAAAAACAATGAATACTGTTATGCTGAAAAGAAATTTTTAAGAAAAGTGTATTCACAACACATTCAGGAATATGGTAAAGGGCTTTATTTTGTACTTACTTCATTACCTGGAGGAGGAATATATTTGAGGTTTATTAGCTATTTACTTTCTCTATCTTAAATTGTCTGTGCAAGTTCTTTGCTTTATATACTGGGGTCTTATTATTGTTATTGTTTGTTTCTTATTTTTCTTATTATTGTCTTATTGTTATTCTTGTTATTATTTGTGTGTGTTATTCTTGCTGAATCATTTTCTTTCCTCTTTTTGATTGCATTCTTTCAATAAAATAACTACAAATATTTAAGCCAAGTTTGTTATTTGCTGTTTAATTCTTGTATGTATGTAGAGATGTATTTGTTGGGTAGTGCGAGAGTTTATAAATTTTGAGTGGTCCAATCTTTCAGTTTGTCATATTTTGTTCAACCACCTATTGCTTTTTTTTAAAAGATTTTATTTATTTATTTGATAGATAGCAATCACAAGTAGGCAGAGAGACAGGCACAGAGAGAGGTGGAGGCAGGCTCCCTGATGAGCAGAGAGCCCAATGTGAGACTCGATCCCAGGACCCTGGGATCATGACCCGGGCCAAAGACAGGGGCTTTAACTCACTGAGCCACCCAGGCACCCCACCTATTGCTTTTTATGTGCATCATCATAATAAACTACCTTTTGAATTCTTTGCCATCTATCTTCACATCTATGCTTCCTTACTGCTACCAATTGCCCTTTTTGATTAGATCTATTCTTCTAAACTAGCACTCACTTTCTGATATCCTGTGAAACACATTCCTTTGCATTCAAGTTATATCTTTACAAACATGTTTGACTCCACTTATTTTTATATAAGATGACATACAATTTTAGATACTGCTCTCTGCATATTTGTAGAATCAATAAGTATAAATTATAAATTACATTTTCCTATTATTTTTTTAGGTTTTTACCCCTTCCATTTTGATTTAGAGACCTGTGTTAATGTGATGAAATTAATGTTTTTATATCTTAATAGAGTGCCTTTTAAAATTCCATTTTGATTAATAAAGTTGTTTTGAATCCAAAAAAAAAAGAAGCAGCTCTTAGATTTATTGATCTTTTCTGTTGTTTGTTAATTCTCTATTTCATTTATTTCCCCTCTAATCTTTATTATGTCCTTCCTTCTACTACCCTTGGACTTTACCTGTTCTTTTTGTCTAATTAGATTGTTTATTTGAGCTTTTTCTTGTTTCTTGATGTAGGCCTGTATTGGTCCCAACTTCCCTCATAGAACTATTTTTGATGTATCCATAGATTTTGGGTTATTGTATTTCCATTTTCTTTTATCTCAAGGTATTTTTTAAATTTCCCCTTTGATTTCTTCATTGACCCATTGGTTGTTGAGTACCACATTGTTTAATCTTCACATACTTGTGAATTTTTCAGTTTTCTTATTGTACTTGATTTCTAGTTTTATACCATGTGATCAAAAAAGATGTTTGAAAAAAATTTCAATCTTCTTAAATTTATTGAGATTTGTTTTGTGGTCTAACGTGTCATTTATCCTGGAGAATGCTCCATGTGCACTTGCAAAGAATATGTATTTTGCTGCTTTTGGATGGAATGATCTGCATTTTTTATTAAATCCAATTGATCTAATGTTTTTAAGGCTGGTATTTCCTTATTAATTATTGTCTGGATGATTTAATCCCTCAATATAAGTGGGGTATTATAATCCCCTACTATCATTGTATTGCTATTAATTTTTCCCTTTAGATTTATTAATATTTGGTTTATGTATTTAGGTGCTCCTAGGTTAGGTATGTAAATATTTACAAATGTTATGTTCTTTTATTGGATTTATACCTTTGTCATTAAGTAACGCCTTCCTTTGTCTTTTATTACAGTCTTTATTTTAAAGTATTTTGTCTGATATAAGTATGGCTTTCTTTTTTATTTCCAGTTGCATGGCAACTTTTTCCATCCCTTCATTTTTATTGTATATGTGTCTTTAGATCTGATGTGAGTCTATTCTGGGAATGTAATGAGTCTTGTTTTTGTTTCGCCTTGTTTTTGTTTTTGTTATCCATTCAAGAACTCTATATCTTTGATTAGAGAATTTAGTCCATTTTTATTTTAAATAATTATTGAATAGGTATGTACTTGTTGCCATTTTGTTCATTGTTTTCCAGAGGTTTTGTAGTTCCTCTCTGTCCCTTTCTTCTTCTCGTTCTTGCTTTCTTTGTGGTTTTATGAATTTTAGTGTTATTTAAGATTCCTATCTCATTATCTTTTGTGTATCTACTGTAGGTTTTTGCTTTGTGGTTATTGTGAGTTTCATATAGAACAGTCCATTTTAAGTTGGTGGTAACTTAAGCATTCTTAAGAAAAGTCTACTTATTTACTGCCTATCCCTGCATATTTTATGTTTTCAATGTCATATTTTACATTTTTTATTTTGTATATCCCTTATCTGATTATTGTAGTTATAATTGATTTTATTACTTTTGTTTTTTCACCTTCATACTAGCATTATAAGTGATCATTACTTTCTATATTTTCTTGTTATTAGTGCTATTTCTTTTTGGCTTAAAGAAGATCCTTTAACATTTCTCATATGACTGGTTTAGTGTTGATGAATTCCTCCCTTACCTCTTGCTTGCGTGGAAAATCTTTAATTTCTCTTTCAGTTTTGAATGCTAGCTTTGCCAGCTATAGTATTCTTGGTTGGAAGTTCTTTCTTTTCAGCACTTTAAATGTATGATGCCACTCTCTTCTGGCCTGCAGAGTTTCTGCTAAAAATTCAGCAGGTAGTCTTATTTATTTATTTATTTATTTATTTAAAAGATTTTATTTATTCTTTGAGAGAGACAGAGAGAGCACACAAGCAGGGGGAGAGGTAGAGGGAGGGGAGAAGTAGGCTCTCTGGTGATCCAGTCAGGAGCCTGATGTGGGGCTCCATCTCAGGACCTGGAGATCATGACCTGAGCTGAAGGCAGACACTGAAACATCTGAGTCACCCAGGCGCCCCTCAGTGGGTAGTCTTATGGGGGTTCTCTCATATGTAACAAGCCGTTTTTCTCTTGTTCCTATTAAGATTCTTTATCTTTAACTTTTGACGTTTTAATTATAATGTGTCTTGGTATGGATCTTTTTGGGTGTATCTTTTTTAGATTTCTCTGAACTGTGCTCGCTTCGGCAGCACATATACTAGAATTCTCTGAACTTCCTGGACCTGTAGGTCTGTTTCCTTCCCCAGCTAAGGGAAATTTTCAGCCTTTATATTGTCAAGTATGTTTTCTTCCCCTTTCTTTCTCTTTTTTCCTTCTGAGACCCCTGTGATGCAAATGTTATTCTGCTTAATATTGTTTCATAGGCCTTTTAAACTATCTTCACTTTTCGAATTCCTTTTTGTTGTTGCTGTTGCCCTTTTTGGGTAAGTTCCACAGTGCTGTCTTCCAGGTCACTGATCCTTTCTTCTCCATCACCTAATCTGCTTGCTGTTGAACCCCTCTAGTGAATTTTTTCAGTTCAGTTACTGTATTCTTCAGCTCTGTGACTTCCGTTTGGTACTTTCTCATTTTTCTATCTCTTGTTCAAGTTCTTATGATATTTATTCTTTCTTCTCTTGAATTTGGTCAGCATTTTTATGACCATTACTGTAGAGTCTTTATAAAGTAGACTATTCATCCCTATTTCATTAAAGTCTTTTTCCAGGGTTTATTGCTCTTTCATTTGGAACATATTCCTGAGTTTTTAGTTTTGCTTGACTCTCTTTGTTTCTATATATTAGGTGAAACAGCTATCTCTCCTCCTGGAAGGAGTGTCCTTATGTAGTAGATGAACCTTATCTTTTAACCTTCCCCTGGCTCTTGGTTGTCTGCCAAACCTTTGTTACTATCTGAGTAGCCTAATTTGTTCTTTATAGGTATCAGTTGTTGAAGGTGTGCCAACAGTGTTCCGAAGGGAGTTATTTCAGTCAGTACCTAGATGCAGGCTGATTAGAAGCCAGATCCTCAGGAAACAACTTTTATTTATTTATTTGTTTAAGATTTTATTTATTTATTTGATCACAAGTAGGCAGAGAGTCAGGCAGAGAAAGAGGAGGAAACAGGCTCCCTGCTGAGTAGAGAGCCTGATGTGGGGCTTGGGGCTCAATCCCAGGACCCTGGGATCATGACCTGAGCCAAAGGCAGAGGCTTTAACCTACTGAGCCATGCAGGTGCCCCAGGAAACAACTTTTTAAAGTGTGCAAATATATACAGTCCTGTGCGATCACAGTCATAGATCCTGCTGAACCCTAAACAGGATCTGGAGGTGTTCCCTGAGAAACATTTACAAGAACTGGGGCTTCAGAAAAGTGTTTAAGCACCTTTCTGGGAGGTACCAGTGAGCTCTGGTGAGGTCAAGGGAGAGTGCACAGATGGTATGTTCTTACCTATATTCCCTAAGAACAGCTCTGTAGCCTTAAATGTGTGGCAAATTTGAATCCTGTCCCTCAGGTTGAAACTTCAGGACATTTAAGTGGGACTTTTTCATGTGCAGACTGGGGGTGTTGTTTCAGTATGCGGTCTGCTGCCAAGAATTGTCTTTCTGATTGTTACAGACCCTGGGGTCCAGAAGCACAAACCCCTTTGACCACCAGAGCCATACAACCAGGAGGCCTTCTCTGTATGGAATGTACTCCCCACCAGCTTTAGTGAGGCTGTAGTTGCCTGTGGCTTTATTCAGTCCAGGAGAGAGTGTTGGGTGCAGGCATGCCTACAGCTTTAGTGATGCCAGAGAAGAGCTCTAGGAGTACAGCATGCTGATGTCTTTAGTGAGGACTGGGATGTGCTCGGTGGGGGCAAGGGAAGCCTGTGGTTTTATTAAGTTATGTCCATGAGTGTCTGCCTGTGTTGCGTTAGCAAGGCAGAGGGGGAGTGCAAAAAATGTCACTTTCCAGTGCCTTTGCCCCCAAGGAAAATCCCAACTAATTAACGCACCTCTGGCAGGTGCTTTTAAAAATAGCAGCTGAATCACCCTCACAAATAATCCAGTCCCCTCTCAAACTGCTGCCTTTGTCCTGATTCTTGGAATGAGTGAGTTTACACAGGAGCCCCTCAAAAGGAGTATCTCAGATTCCCACAACTCCTTGGGTCCTTGGATGTAAGCCCCATTAATTTTGAAAGCCAGACATTTTTCAAGTCTCCTCTTTGGTCCAGGTTCCAAGCGTTAGGGTACCCAGTGTCGGGTATAAACCCTTCATTTTTCAAGGAGAGGTTCTGGTCTATGAGATCTCTCCCTGGTTTGTGCTGGCATGTGTAGGTTTTGGTAAGACTTCTTCCTCTCTTATCCCTCCTCCTCCCTAACCCTCTCCAGCCCTTTTATCCCTTGTTGTAGAGGAAACTCTTCAGCTAGTTTTCTTGTTTTCAAGTGGGAATTAATCCATATGTCATTGTAGATTTGGTGTGTTCATAGGACTAAGTAAGTTCAGGGTCTTTTTGTGTTATCATCTTTTTATGTTATCATCTTGGACCACACTGTCTATTTCTAACATATCTTAAGGAATCTGAAGAATTTCTTACCTTAACCAATTTGAATAAATGTGATTTGCTTGTTTTTTTGGTTGGGATTTTCTCATTGGCCTCAAGGACAATCTGACCTTCTTATTTGTTCTCTTATAATAAAATGTACAGGGCATTTCATGAGTTGAGCAACAGGCTGCCCACACAGAAGCATCATCCCACACCATAGTAAGAGAACCCAAATTAAGGATTCCAGAGATCCCAAACAACCAATAATATGAAGAAGAAGCCAGTGTGGCAGAGGTGATCTGGATCCAAGAAGAAATGGAAAATACCTATAATAAAAAAGTAAGTCTCTAATTATAACATGTGCTCTTGTTTGTTTGTTTTTTTTGCAGAATTTTAAGTGCTGTTAGAATTCATTCAACTGCTTTCTTCCTCCAAGACCAAATCATTACTAAGTGTTTACTAAAGAAAAGTGTGGCTTTTAGAAAGATTGTTAAGTTTTTCTTATCTCAGTGAAAAAGGTAATTATCACAGTGGAAGGACTCAATTGCTTAAATTATATTTTGGAAATTTAATTTTTTCTTGGAGTCTTACTCTTCCACTTACTGGCTATTTGATCTCAGTCACTTTTTAAATTTCCATCTACCACAGTTTCCTAATCTGTAAAACGGAGATAATAATAGTATCCATAAGCGTTTAATAATTGTTAGATACTGGCAGAATTATTGTTAAATGAATGCTTTGCAGTAGCCTTCTTATAGTCTTACCTAATGACTTTCAAGTATAAAATGTCTGGCAGGTAAAGTACGGTGACATCAATAGTGGTCATTACCATTAGGCCTGGAATTGAATCAGGTGTTGAGAAAAATGAAACCATGGTCCTGATCTTAGACATCTTAAAATTTATTTATGATGTGCATAAAAATATGTAGTAGCGAAGTTGTATTCTATTGTAAAAACTTATTAAGCTATATAATTTGTGTACTCTTTATGCATATTATTAATCAATAAAAAGAACAAGAAATAGATAATTGCTATGACAATCCCCTAATGTGGGATAATAAAAAAAGACATATATAGCCTAGCTGGAATTAGAAATTGGAATTAATTTTTGGAACCACCACACTGATAATAAAGTAGAAATCATCATAAATCATCACTAATTTGGGATTCACTAACTGGAGTTAGTTCCCAAGCCAGATGAAAATATTTGCCTATCTACAGGACAACTAAAAGAATTGACTTGCTCTATGTCTACCCTATTTGAACATGGCCTGCTAGAAAGTTGCAAGGAAGTAAGTCTAACGGAAGAGTTTGCTTAATTAATCTGGGACTTGCCAAAAAAGCAAGAAAGAATTTTTCTTCTATGTCTAGCAGAGGAGTCCTGGGACAGAATGTCTACCCCTACTTATCATAAGCCCATCCCTGAACCACTTATTGAGCCTCTGGGGATGAAGCTTTCACTGTCTAGCTTATAATATCATGGGGCATGGGAATATTGTGATTGACAGTCCCCAAAACAGCATGTTTTGGGAGAGACTGTTCATTAAAGGAAAGAAGATAGGCAAGCAACTCACATTTTTGTGCAAAACATGTAAAGAAGTTTAGACCTTCTCCTGCTTTATCAAATTTTCTAAGTGGAGATAAGGGGACCAATTTAAAGATAATTGCTGCAATCTGGGTAGGACCAATGAGGACAATGGCTATCGAGAAGAGAAGTGATAAGGAGAAACCTGATGGATATAGTATGTATAGAAATGATTGACTCACTGGGTACAGAGGGAGGAATCCAGGGTGGATCCCAGAAATTCAGTTTGGGTGACTCAGCTGAAGATGGTGACATACCTCTTAAAAAAGGAGACAAGAAGAGAAGTAAGTTGAGGCAGAAAGGAAATCCCAAGTTCAGCTTGGGACATGCTGAGTTGTAGAAAATGATAATGAATTGGAAAAACATAAGTAAAACCATTCTGTAAAGATTAAAAAAAATAGATTCTTTCAACAAATTCAAGATTTACATAATTCAAAACATCTACAGAAGGAAAAGAAAGAAGAAAAAGAAGAGTTCAGTGACGGAGTTTGTTCTGGCAAACCAGCTCATTGCGTACTGTGCTTTACTTGGGTCCTTAAAGCAGCCGTGGCCTTCTATTAAGAATATCTTTCTTCCACTGCATTTTGTTACTACTGAGAATACCTCTTCAAAGAATATAATTTTTCTCATTTCAAAATAATTCATACCTTTTAGAGACCACTTGAAAATACAAAGTAAAACAATACATCATGTACAATAATAAATATTTTTTTTTTTTTTTTTTTTTTATGGAGTTCTCATTTTATTTATTTTTTCAGCGTAACAGTATTCATTCTTTTTGCACAACACCCAGTGCTCCATGCAAAACGTGCCCTCTCCATTACCCACCACCTGTTCCCCCAACCTCCCACCCCTGACCCTTCAAAACCCTCAGGTTGCCCCAACCTCCCACCCCTGACCCTTCAAAACCCTCAGGTAATAATAAATATTTTGACACAGTCTATCCTTTGTATAATGTTTCCAGTTATAAATAACATGTCATTATAAAAAAATAGTCTAACAATACAGAAAAAGAGTAAAGATCTCTTAAGATCACTACCTTGAACTAGCCCCTGTTAGTGTTTTGTTTTTCACATATCTCAGACACATACACACCCACAAATGCACATTTACTTAGCTGGGGTCATATCACATATGCTCTTTTTATCATGGGACATCCATGTATTTTTAAAAACATATTATTTACTTGCATTTCTTTTTTGTTTCCTTCCTTTTCTTTATTCTCTCTCCAAAATATCTCATATTAATGATATATATATGTATATTTTATATTTAGTAAATTACATGTTATGTAAATATATATACAGATATTTTATATGGGTATGTTTAATGGATATATACAAAACTATAGAGGAATTGGTAATTGTTTTAAAATTGTTTTTAAAAACTAGGGTCATATTATATACACTTCCCTGGCTTTCCTCCCTTTTCCCCCGTTTGTGAAAATCCTGCCAAATCTCTGGTTTTAGGTATCACATTAGATTGTCTCATCTGCTTGAGAGTAACTTTCCTAAGAGCAGGGCCAGTGTCATATTTGTTTTCTATAAAACAGACAGGGACATAAGAGTGAATATACTGATATTAACAATAGCTTGAAGGTAGGCTGTTGAGAATGAAAATATTTGGGCTGAATAATGCATCAAAGCTCAGTTATGCAAATCATGAAGTGACAACTCAGCACCCCATGAAGTTGATAGTATGTCTTCCCGTTTCACATGAAGAAAAGGAGGTGCAAGGACTTAAAACAACTTTTCCAGAAACACAAAACCTGCACATTGTAAAGTCTCTACATGCCAGTCTCACAGATCCCTACTGAATATGTTATCCCTCATATTTTGTGCAATAAATCGAAGCCATAGTAAAATCAGTATGCCCCACGTAGATAAGAGAGTAATTGAGTCTTGAGGACTCACACAACGTTCTTTGCCTGGAGCTTTTCATGGTCCTCCCATGGTCAGTTTTCCTCTTTAGAGGTCTTTTCAGTGAGTAGCGGACACGAATTTTCACATTCCATTGAAAAGAATGAGACACAATATGGTTATTTTATCAAATGACAGGCAAGAAGCCAGTAAAGGAAAAAGACAATACAGTTTTATTGATCCTCAGGCTATAATTCTGCTTCCCAACAAAACCTGAATTCTGGAAAACCCCATTCAGCCTAAGTTTTGTTATAAAAGTAAATCTCAGCACTTGGTTAATTTATGGCTTTAAGGAGAAGAAAAGCAGGAAATGTGGTGCTTCATATGGGACATAGCTGGTAATGCGGTCAGTTTGGGTCTCTCCTGAGCTGGGTGTGCTGTGCAGATGGCCTGCATCAAAATCTCCCAGAGAGTTTGTTGAAAGGCAAAGCCTAGATCCGCCACTGAAGCAGAATCTGGAGGTTGGAGCCTGGGATTTGGGTGATGGACTATGGGATACACTTTTAATAAACATGTCAGATAACTTTTATACATACATGCGCTTGAGAACAATTGCCGTGTCCTCCAAAGGACTCTTTTGGACATCTTGCTTGGTGGGAAATGGAGCCACATACTCTAGGCTCTTGGGGAAGTTGCTTATATTTCCTGATTCTTGGTTTCCACACCTATAAAATGGGGATAATAGCACTTGTTAACACTTGAGTATGTTTAATGGATATAATTAATTATATCCATAATTAAAAGTAAAATATATAAAGACTCATAATTAAAAGTAAAATATATAAAGATTCTGGTACCCAATGATTAACTATAAATGCCGCCAAGACCAAATTAATCACAATCAGAGAGAAAGCTTGTGAGCTTTAGAAAATATGAATCTGATTAACTTTCAGTTTGGAAAAAGTCTTGAAGAAAGCAGGTTAGGAAACACAGTGACTAAATTCAAATGAGTGTCAAGATTTTTAAGACTCTGTCTGAAGCACTGTCACTCCCTCATGGCATTCTGTAGGAGTAGACGGTTGGGTAACAGGTAACCTCACGGGAAAGCAGACCCAGCGAAGGCCTGCAACAGAGAAGGGCATTTGTGAGTCCATTCAGAGGAGGTGGTGCTGTGTAGATAATGGTGGTGAAACTATGTTGACTCAGGGGCCAAATGGTGAAGCAATGATATCAAGACAAACTGGAAAATAGCAGTACAGATACAGACCTTAGGGAAAAGACTAGGATGTGCCAAGTTAGGGAAAAAATGAAAAACAGAACAAAAAAACCGTCCAGAATCTTTGTGAATTATAACTTTGTAAATGCATATGATGGAAAAAGTTCATACCTTTTCTCAAAAAGGGGAGCAGTTAACAAATGAAATCTAGAACCAATTCTAGTGAGCATTGTAAGAAATTTTATCAAGGGAACTTAGACGTGACTAGAAATAAGTTATAATCTCCCATAGCCTTAGAGATCTCAACAATGGAAAGAATAACTAATTGTCACTTATGGACTGTTTCAGGGGGAGCAACCTCCTATCCCCATTTTAGAATAACACAATAAAATGCTGATTTTGGTATTATTTAGTCTAAGTCCATTCTGAATTAAGAATATTAACAAAATATCATTTCCATTAATGGGTTTCCTGTGTTGTGCCTCTTGTTTTATGTTCTATTATGTATTGTTTTTTATGCAAAATCAGATTCATCAAAGAGAAGGAAGAAAATGTTAGTCACCATTTATTGGGTTCTTAGCTAAGGCTAATATTATTAATTTTTTTTATGTTGAGTTTTATGAGTTTTTTATGTATCTTCAATAGTAACCCCTTATTGGATATATGATTTGCAAACATTTTCTTATTCAGTAGGTTGCCTTTTCATTTTGTTGATGGCTTTCTTCGCTGTGCAGAAGCCTTTTAATTTGATGTAGTCTCACATGTTTATTTTTGCTTTTGTTGCCTTTGGTAAGTACTATTATGATGCTCATTTTACTTATGAGGAAACTGAGGAACAGGCTCAAAATCATTGAACTTGTCAGGGTCAAAGGAGGGACTGAACCCATACTACACTCTGTGTACTAATTGCCATTTCTTGAGAGAAGAAGGGCCTCTCATGTTAGATGAAAAGAATTTAGAAGTTCTTTATTCCATCAGTAACTGGAAAACCCTGATTGTGTTAGATTCTGTTATAAGTCCATTTCTGTATTTGCCCTGCTTTCTATTCCTGGAATCATCCCCTCAGAGACCCAAAGGGTGACATTACAGCAATGAAATGAGCCATCTGTCACTGAATATTTTGGCTACAAAGCTTTATTTTGGATCCAGTAGGCAGGAAAAAGACCTAACAGGGATTCCACAGGGTGAAGTCCAGGGCAAAGGTCTGGTAATGACATTGCTGCTGAGTGAAAACCCTTCTCGGCCCCCCCCCCCCCCACCGCCGCCAACCGAGGGCTTGCACATGGCTGCTACCTACCCAATTTGATTGTGATCATCTGGGAAATATTATCAGGAACTGATTCCCTTATTTGTCATACTGCTTCATTTTTCTTATCTGGAATCAGGGACAATTTGCCTAATGACACAGAGGGAAAAGAAATAAAACATTTTAAATGATGTTAAAAAACAATTTTTAACCTGGGGCGAAGAATACTTAGAATATTTATATTTTTAGAAATTAATAAAATTATACTTACATTTAGATTCCCAAAATTTATTTTCAAAGCAAAGTTTTCTGCTTTGGATGAAGTTTACTCATTAAAAAAAAAAATAGGAATTTCACAAGGCTTGCATTTTAGCTTAGGAAACCATGATAGGTCCAACACATGTTAAATTGAATGCAGTGACTAAGGAAAAATACTTTATTTTACTTTCATGAATATATCAATTATTAATAAAAATCAAGATAAAAAAATACATGTTTCATAGCCAGCAAAAAGATTTCTGACATTGGCCTCTGAGTTTGCAGGGACCAGTGAATGTACTTAACCAGGAAACTCTCTGGGAACAACTTTTGTTCCAGTTAAATAGGAAAAGGCATTTCAAAATTCTTAACTTCTATTAACCTCTCAGCTTCCAAAAGCGTGGTTGGCAGTTTACCATTTATAAACCTGGGCTCATTATAACCTTTTAGGTTTTGGCATTTAGGTGATACATAGTCATTAAATTGGGGATGGCTATCCAGAACATCTCAACCTCATGAACATCATCATCCCTGGGCAAATTCATCACAGAGCATTTTAACATTTGCTCACATCTTGCCCACCTGCAAGCATGCCTAATCCAAGAGTGAATATTGACCTAAATGTAAAGGAGACACAAGTCATTCTAAACAAGCAATTGAATAAAACAAATAATAGGTGATATATTTTTATCATGTGTAAATGGAAGAACAAAGTGCATAAAAACAGGATGAATTTCCTTGGCAGGTGATACAATGCTGGGAGAAGTCAATCACAGGGGTCCTTTGGCTTGGCAGAGAGAGATGACTCCCGACAAGTTGCTCACAGAATGGCCAGAAGCAGTACAGACCAGCTTAGGCAACAGCTACAGCAGTTAGAGTGGAGTTATAGCAGTTACCAGTGGAGCCTGGTGGGTGATAGAAGGCAGTAAACAGGAATCGAGGGCTGTGCTAAGGGCTCGGGAACTGAGGGGAGCAGGTCAGGGGATGGAGGGCAGTATGACTCAAGGCTGATTTAAAGACATCAGCTGTGAGTGAGGGAGAGGATATCAAGGGATTGCTGAATTAAAGTTACACAGTCAGCAGGACAGCTATGGTTTCTTATTTTTTGTAAGGCAAGTTCAGATAGTTTAGTGTCTTCTAAAACCATGTATTAAGGAAAATTGGTTGCTAAAGTAATGTTGCAACTTTCTTCAAAGGACATTGACTCCTACCATTTCAGTCTAACTTTTAAACTTTGAAACTTCCATGTCCCAAAATTTAAACATGATTCTCAATGTTATTTCTACCAGCTTCACCTATACTTACAATGTCGTGACCTTTTGAGGATAGGACAAGGCTGACAATATTTTTATTAGTTCTACTTGCTAGGTGTGGCAGGCAGAATTCTCAAAATGCCTCCCAAGAATCCACAGAACCTCTGAAAGTTGTGTATTATATGGCAGAGTTAACCTTTTAAAAGAGAGGTAATCTAATCTAATCTAATCTAATCTAATCTAATCACATGGACACAAAAGCAGCAAGGTTTCTCTTGCCAGTGGCGGAAGAGGAAGACAAAGAGATTCAAGACACAAGAAGGATTTCATGTGCTCTAGTTGGCTCCAGGAACCTGAGACACTGAGAGGAGTGTTGGGCTGACAGCCATCAAGGAGATGGAGTCCCTGTCCCACTGTAACAAGGAGCTGTGTTCTGCCAACTGTTTGAATGCACTTGGAGTAGATTCCTCTCCGGAGCATCTGAATGAGAGCTCAGCCCAGCTGATGCTCTGATTTTGGCCTTGTAGGATCCAGCCCAGACCACCAGACTTTTTGACCTATGGAACTATGAAATAATAAATGAGCACTGTTTTAAGTTGCTAGTTTGTAGCAGTTTGTCACACAGCAATAGATAAATGTTAGCTGTTATGTCTAGGCAAATGAGACTCCTTACCTGAGTGATGGGATAAATCTCATCCAGGCATTCATTCTAAATGTCCCTGATCCTGTGGCTTCATTTTACATCACATTGGTTCATTAGCATACGTTCTCCTTTGTGGGGCACAGGAGTATGAGGAGGCCTCTGTGTGTTCCTCTCCGACAGTCTGGAATGAATGATGTTACACATCATTGTGTATCAGCTAGTGCAGGATTAGCTCTATGAATGCAGAAGTCATGTTCACCAGATGCCCTGTGCAGGGAAATCACCCCTGACAAGTTGAGATTTGCCTGTCACTCACTCCCTGAAGTTCTCATTTATGAAAGAAAAGATAAAAGCAAAAATACATCACAGGCTGTTAAAATTGGGGTGTTGCAGAAGGAAAAAGAAAAAACCTTTCACTCTAACATCAGGCAGATTTTCAAAAGATTCCTAAGAAATGCAGCATTAGCTATTAATGCACTTGGACACTGTTTGGGAGAATATGTGCTGCTTACATATTCATGAGGGATCTTTCAATTTGCATACATCCTAGTGTTAAGGAGAGTCAAAGCAAACTAAATCTAGAAGGTTGTCCCATCTTCCCTTAGAACTGAGACCGTGAAGGACCCCTGATCAGACCTTTCAAAAAACTTGATGTAGTGCAGAAAAAAATTTCTAGGGACCTGCCTTATGTTTTATTTTCTTTCTTTCCTAGTCATATGTGTAAAAAGAGGCAAAAGCCCAAGCAAAATCTTTTTCTTGGGGCCTGATCAACTAATAAGTTGATGTTGCCCTTACCTCTGCTTCTCAGGGTCCAACAACCCCGTTTACTGGGTGAGCCAAATTGAAGCAATCATGAGTCCAGTCCCTGCACTTTTCTTATTAGAAAATAAGAATTTCACATCTCTAAAATGGGGGAAAATAATTCTTACCTCAAAGGGTTGCCACGAAAATTAAGTGGGAAATGTATGGGAAGACTTTAGCATTGTACCGAGCATTGTAAGGGGTCTGGGGAGCCACTTATTGATGTTATTTTAACTTCCCATTTCTCTGGAGAAGACACAGGATTGTGTGCTTGGAACTTGCGGGTTAATTCCTAATATGGCTTTTGTAGTATAAGATTCAGATCTTATACTTTGCAGTTAGCAATGGCTGAGCAGTACAGGAGTTATAGAACCCATTAAAACTGGAGGGTGGTTAACTTAGTTAAAATGTGCCACACACTTTTACATACTACTTTAAGGGCAATGTTTAGAAATAATCTTGATAAACTTGTTACAATCTGTATACATAATTATATATTTGGGAATACACATCCAAATGTCAGTTATTCTTGATTATAAAATAGGGTGATGTGGAGAAGTACAGAAACCTACAGAGGGATTTTGTAGGTAACTAATGTCTACATCAGATCTCATAGTTTATAAAGTCTTCTACAACAATTATAACAACAGAGCTTTTGGGTTATAATACATTATCATCATCATCATCCTCATTAAATGAATGATGACATTAAGATTCAGGAAAGCAAAGTGACTTGCTTGAACTTGTGCTTTAAATTCCTAGGTATTAGGAAAGGAAAGAGAGTGAGAAAGAAAGCAAGAAAGAGAGAAAGAAAAGAAAGCGGGAAAGAGAGAAAGAGAAAAAAGAAAGAGGGAGGAAGGAAGGAAAGACTGAAGGAAGGAAGGAAAAATTCCTAGGGAATAAGATTGTTTTCTCTCTAAATATTCCAATGAAAAACAATTTACTTCCAAGGAGTTACTGACACATTCAGCTGGGGTAGGACAGATTAATTCTTGTAGTCTACCAGGAAACCAAATTAGAAATTATCACTGTATAATACAATGAGTCATAACCATCTAAATTTGTTATCAAGAAGGGTAAATTAAGAAATCAGTTATAAATCTTCTGTGTGTTTTGGACATAAGGATGTAATTAAGGAATGGAGTAATGTTGTATTTGTGATATTTAGAAAGAAGGTGGAACCATGCATTGGATTTCCTAGATAGTTCTATTTCCCCCTTACTCATTCAAGACATAAATCTCTAGAGAAAACAAACATGGAAACATGTTTTAAAGTTCACTTTCATTTCCAGTTGTTTATCTGTGGCCATGGAAAAATAAATTTCATGCCTGTAAATTCAGAGTTGGAAAATAATTCTGGAGTCATATCTACTTAGAAGTTCATTTATAACAGCTCCATAGTTTCAGAGTTTTGAAGTCGCTTCCATCCACATATAAGCCTCATCTGTTTTCCTTCCTTCATCCACATTTAGAAATAGGCAGAGTATAAAACCTCTAAGGGCAATGCTGTTGTAAGCATTGTAGGGAAAAGAAGTCTTAGGGACTTCTTGCAGAGTGTGTCTTAGGGAAGTGGCAATTTTATCCCTTTTCCTTGGTGATACTGTTAGAAATTATAGGTTAGTTGTGTGTTCAAGACACTTGTGGTTTTTTTCCCTTTCACCAATTACTCAGCTGTTGCTTTTCCTCCAATAGATACCATCTCAGTTGCTACACAGGCATCTGTTTTCTTTGGTTCCCAAACCACAGGAGCCTTGGGCAGTTGCCTTGCAATTCGCCTTAGGTTGACCTTGCATTAACATATACATTTTGATTTTTGTAACAATGATAGTTCTACACATTTAACTCGGGTGCAACTTAGAATGATGCTGCTAAAACTTTGCCAGTGGACTTCTGCTTTGAGATGGTGGGATTTGGATAATATGGCACAGTCAATGAAATCAAAAAGACTCTATCACCTGGGGAAAAGCATACATCTTTTAGATAAGCATGAAAGTAACCATAACCCAAGGGAATGTGGGGTGTTCTTTCCCTCAGGGTTGGGAAAGGATGTGGAATAATTCAAGAATATTCTGATTGGTAGTATAAAATGGGTACACAGAGAAGGCTGTTTCTGGCAGAGGTGAGCTAGGATACATGCACACGTCCTTGGGAAAATGATACGAGGAGCTTAGCTGTCAATAGACATTCTGCTCCTAGGTCTTAACCTTCACTTAGTTTGTTGGATATTTTTATGTTATTGGGGTACCTTAGTTAATGAGAGGTTTTGGTCTGTATCTTGTAATTAGAAGAAGAAATGTCCCATACACCAGGTACTATTCTGGGGCTGATTAGGACCACTGAGCTGCATGACAGGTACCAGAAATCAGCCAGGAAGATTGGACATCCAACAGAGTGGGAGCAAGAGTCCAGGACTCTCTGTCGAGTGGATCTAAGGTCAGGAAGTTTCTTCAGTGACTTATCTAGATCAGTCCATGCATAGTGGGATGTGAAATGCAGTTATTCCTTTTATATTACTGAGAGATTAAAGGCACCAAGTACCACACATTCTACAACTAGTGTGATACCAGGGTATAGTGAGGGGGGGCTGGTTAAACCAACCATCTTCCCTGCCTTCCCTTCCCAGATAAGGTCCTCAAGTAAACTGCATGCATGTGTGTGGGGCCGGGGGTTTGGGGTGGTGGCGTGGGGTTGGTGGGAGTAGTTGGAGAGAAAATGCTGCCCCTAAAAAGATGCTGTCTTTGTAGAAAGAAGGTATTCTTTCCATATATATACATTATCACTTCCCAAGACCAAAGAGAGACCTCAAAATAATTGCCAAGACAGTTTGTGGGGCTGGGGTGGGTGGAGTGGGTTGATGCTGGGAGTGAGTAGATGGTAGATGGTAGGGAACAGGGTGCCTGGACTCTTCTGCCCTCCCCACCTTCACAGAGTCAGAAACTAGGGATCTCTTCATTGAAATCTGAGACCCATTGGATCTGCTGAGTGCTTGTTGTTCCAGGGACAAGTAGAGAAAGGTCTGCAAAGAAATATGCTGGGAGAGCGGGTTGCAGAGACACAGTGTTACTTTGTTCACTTAGGCTGACAAGGACATGAAAGTTGAGTGGGATAGGGGATGAGGGTAGCCTGTTTTCTGGAAGAGGAGTTCTCTGAAGCAAGAGGCTGTGGGCTGGTGGCTAGGGGTGGGAACTAGCAGTGGATGGGTAGTCTGGCCAGAGCCCCGCTCCCAAATCTGGAAACCTTGCAGGAGGAAGGCTGGTCCTGCAAAGAACCCCATGTTTTCCAGACTGGCATCTGCTGTGAGACACACAGAGACAAAGCCAGCTGTTCTAGGTTGGAGAAACAGAACTGACAGCAGTCAGAACTGCAGGCTTGCTCTGTCAAGTCAGGAGGCACTGGCCCACTCCTTCATTTCTCACTGCTCCAGTGCTGGAGGAGCCAGCACCTAAGAGGACGAGGCGAGGCCTGCAAGGGCAGGTCAGAAACACCTGTCCCTAAGAGCCATACCTTGTCCTTACCACACACAGTCACATACTCTCAGCCTGAGCGAAAGAGAGAAAAGGACAAATAATTTCAATGTAGCAACTTAAAGTTTCAAAACAGATAGTACTGCGTCTTAAACACTGGAATTAGACTGCTGTAATAAGTAAAAGTGGTTGAAAAAAATTTTAAATATTTTATATATTTATTTGTTGGAGAGAGAGCACAAGCAGGGGGAGTGGCAGGCGAGGGAGAAGCAGGCTCCCTGCTGAGCAAGGAGCCTGAGGTGGGACTCTATCCCAGGACCTTGGGTTTATGACCTGAGCCAAAGGCAGATGCTTAACCCACTGGGTCACCCAGGCATCCCCGCTGAAAGTATTTTTAAGGGCATTAATCAGCAAGGAGAAAAGGGGAGCATTGACAGAAATACTTGGATGCTGTTATTTATTGGAAGAAAAAAGATGTTTTTGTTTGCACACAGAACAAATTGAGGCTCCTCAATAGACTGGGCAAATATAACTGGGCAGACTCAAGATGGTCAAAAACACTGCACCAGCTAAGCTGGGTGCTGTCAAGAAAGGAGAGAGACAAGCAAAAAGAAGAAAAGGAAATAGGTGGGCGGAGGGAAGCAGGGAATAGGGGCCTTTATCTGTTTCTACCCAACTGAGGGCTGTGGAAGCTTTCATAAGGGGCCTGGGGAACTGCCCTCAATGGGCCCTGAGTGCAGAGGGGAATTCTTAATTCTGCTGCACTTCATCTAATTGTTCAACAGTAAGTAAAACCAATGGCTGCTCCCTTTCATAATTGTCATTTAAGGATATGTGTCTTACTCTGGACTGAACATGCATAGTTCTTTTCACCATTGAAATCTTTCATTATCTTTATTCCCTTTCTCTTGCTCTCTAAAATGTGGTAACTTTGGCTTAAAAAAAGATATCTATTTATATTGTATTAATATGTTAATATTACATATTAACAACATATTAATATGTTAATAATATATTTATATTAACAATATATATCTTTTAACGTAATCATTTTCTGAATCTTTTTAAAAATTTTTATTTTTTATTTATTTTCAGCGTAACAGTATTCATTATTTTTGCACCATACTCAGTGCTCCATGCAGTATGTGTGCTCCCTATTACCCACCACCTGGTTCCCCCAACCTCCCAACCCCTGCCCCTTCAAAACCCTCAGGTTGTTTTTCAGAGTCCATAGTCTCTCATGGTTCATCTCCCCTTCCAATTTCCCTCAACTCCCCTCTCCTCTCCATCTCCCCATGTCCTCCATGTTCTTTGTTATGCTCCACAAATAAGTGAAACCATATGATAATTGACTCTTTCTGCTTGACTTATTTCACTCAGCATAATCTCTTCCAGTCCCGTCCATGCTGATACAAAAGTTGGGTATTCGTCCTTTCTGATGGAGGCATAATACTCCATCGTGTATATGGACCACATCTTCCTTATCCATTCGTCCGTTGAAGGACATCTTGGTTCTTTCCACAGTTTGGCAACCGTGGCCATTGCTGCTATAAACATTGGGGTACAGATGGCTCTTCTTTTCACTACATCTGTATCTGGGGTAAATACCCAGCAGTGCAATTGCTTTTATTTCCTTTCAAACACATAAGTAATCATTTGATTTCATGCCTTGAATGTGAGAAGCTGAAGCTTAAATCAATGCTACTGAACACATTTGCAAAAGAAGAGAGTTTTAAAGTAAATTTCCCAATGCACACAAATGGATGAACTGCCAGGATAGATTATTTGTCCCATTTCTAGAAAACAAAATAGGTATAGATTCTCTTCATTAAAATAGTTTATTTCTTGCCATTCTTCGTACAGTATATGCCAAAAAAAAAAAAAAAAAAGGCAAGGCAATATCTGCAGTTGGTTGAACAAAGAGTGGCCACTGAGGTTTTTTGTTTTTTGTTTTTTAGATTTGCCTGATTGATTGACTTAGAGTACACATGGGCGTTGATGCGTAGGAGAGCGGGGTGTGGCAGAGTAGCAATGGAGAGACTCTCAGGTGGACTCTGAGCTGAGCAGGAGCTGGCGGGTGCTTGATTCACAACCCTGAGCGGAAACCAGCAGGCTGAGCCACCCAAGCGCCCCAAAATTGTTTTTTCATAAAATACACATCCACAAACTTTGTCTTTTCTTGATCAAGAAGGTTTTTATCTGCTTCCACACTTCCAAACTGGCTAAATGAAATTGTCTAGTTGCCAAAACAAGTTACCCTTAAATTGAGAATTTTATTAGAACAGTCACCGTAGATGGCTGCCACACCAATTTGAAGGGCCACAAATACATCATTTGTAATGCTGAGAGGAACTTTGTGGAAGAATATAAATTTTACTCCCACATGATTTCGATTTTATGGGATACTGTAACTTCTGGAATGCCTAATAAAGAGGGAAAAGAGGGTTGTTTTTAGTAGATGGTTTTAGAAGAAACGATTCAATGTGTTCTGCCAATATGAACTCTTAAAAGTGCAGGTGCCTCATAAATGCCCAGGCTTAGCCTATATCAGGAACGCATTTACTACTTTGATACTATGAATAACATAGACATTTACTATCTGGTATGACTCCATAGTAGAACTTACATCAGGCACACTTAAACCACAGGATCTAAAAAAGGCCAACTTTTTGGTACACTTGAAAAAATAAAGCAATGAGATATACTCTTGGCTGTGGATTAGTGACTCTTCATAGGAATCAGAGGTTTTTCCTTTTTTCTGCTCACCACTCTACTTAAATGAAATGGCAAAAGTCAACATTCACATGTGTATATTTGAGTAGATGTGCTGCTGACGTGAGCACATGTATATATTTGAATACACTCACACATTTAATTTTTTTCAAAGATCACAGTGCTTTAAAAATATTGTCTTCTAGATTCTTTTCAGAAACCTTTTCCCCCCACACATCAATGATGATACTTTCTCTGTTAAATAGCACCTATAATGAACACTTGCAGTGAGTAAATTCTTCAAAGGGATTTTTTTTTCCTCTCTTTTCTTTTGGATGTTCTGGCAGGGCGTTTATTTGCCCCCATCCAGTCCACCTGTGGAGAGACTGGACTTCCCAGGCTAATAGTAAGGGCTGAAAGTAACCTCAGCTTGAAATGCCAGACTTCCTTGCTCCTGTGTCTGGGAAAGGAATTTTCCTAAAAACTGCGCCCTTTCAGTCAGTTTTGACTTGATATCTAAATTTACTTTAATTGTAATTTTAAGTAAATTCAGGTTTTTGTGACTAGGAAGTAGACAATACTGAATGTCTTATAAAATAAAATTACTGTAATTGGATGAGTATTTCATGATATTATTTGATTAAATGTGTTTTAATTACATTACTGGATAAAGCACCCTGAATAGGAAAGAAGGCATGAGAAATTTATGGCTATGGGATTTTCAAAGTATCTTAAGTTTTTAGGTAGTCCTGTAAAGCACTCCAGTTATAACAAAAAGAATCAGCATTATTGATCTATATTTCCTCAATTGTTCTAAATTCAGAAAAATTTAAAAACTGGTTAAAATATTTTCAATTTTAATGCAAACTTCATCTTAACATATATTTATATATATTTATATTCATTTACAATATTGATATATTGTAAAATATATAAAGATTAATATTCTGAAATATTTCAATGAAATAAAATATGTATTTTATACATATCTGTAAAACAGGAGAAGACAGCAGATTCTGTGGTATTTAAGAAGCCTTGATTAATCATGGAAAGAGTCTTCTTCCAAACCAGTCTTTTCCTATATGCCTTTGTTTGGGGCCTTGGAAACTTTTACACATAGTAATGCCCAGTAGTGAGATTTGGTGTTTGTGTGTGTGTGAAGGTATACCTTTTTTTCTATAAAATGGGAGAAGGACCATGGAGAAGTAGCCTCATTCTCAGGCCAATTAGTTTTTGGAAAGAGCATATATGAAAGTTGAAGATTTGAAAATTTAATACCCTAAAATTATTTTTATATGTGAACCCCCAAGCAAAGCTCAATGTAAAGACTACCTACTTGAACAGTATCTTTCTTGATCTCCTACAATTGAGTAGACTTTTACAAGGCATACCTTGAAGTGAATCTTGATCTATCGCGCGTCCTTGGTCTACTTGTTGCAGTAAGACTAATAATGTTGAATAATGACAATATCATGATTCAGTGCTATGATGGTAAATGTTTAACAATCGGCTCTTGGGGAAGGAAGGAAGCCATTTTTGTGGTATGAATACCCCCACTATGGCCAATTTCAAACTTGGGGCTCTTGGGAAGGAAGGAAGCCTAATTTATAGTGTTTGGCCACTTCTGTGGTATAAATACCCCCACTATGGCCTATTTCAAACTATTATATGAAGTAATCCGGCTTGCAAAATTCCTGAAATTAACGATCAGCTTTCAGGCTCTCATGAGCTGGTCTGAGCCAGCCTCAGCACATCAGTGTGTTATGATTTATTAATTATACTGTTCAGATCAGAGTCAGCTGGAGAAGCAGTGGGTTTGAAGTCTCCCAGGATTTTTCAATATGTATACTTACATTTACATCCTTATAAAAAATTGATACCTCTCTTCAGGTTTCCACCTGACGCCTCCCTTGCCGTCTCTACCATTGTTTGGCCATGTACCTAGAATGATAACTGACGTGTCCTTACTTGGTGATACGCCTCACTGTGATTTTCTTCCACGTGTGTGCAAGCCATGTTATGTTCCTGGTACCAAAATCATGAACAAATGTCTGTTTTCTAATATGCTTTACAAAACATTATTGTTAAACTGGCCTATCTTGTTCATTACCTTTGCAGTTTTGGCTTTATTTTGGGGTATTTATAAGATACTCTTTGAACCTGAAGATATCATTGTAATTAATGGGTCATGTCCCCTTGATTTAATCCTTGGAAGCAGACCTTCAGATAAAGATTTGCTGCAATTTAGAGGTGCAGAGAACACTATTAAAGGAGCAGGGAGGGAATACAGGGAAGGGAAGGCAGCCCATAAAATGTGCATTATTAAGCCAGTTACAATGAGTGAGTAGGGCTTACTCTTGCGGTAAACACATGCCTCGGAATCACCCTTCCAAAGAGAGAGGGAGCTGGGGCATTTATACCTGAGGCCTTGAGACCTGTTGGCTGAGGGCTGCCTCTGAGGTTGCTCATCCTAGATCTTCCATTTTGTTACTTATGTAGGCCCTTTGGCCCTCAGTTTTGAGATTTACATCTCAGGCCAGAGATAAATATTGGCAGCCGGAAGAGAAGTACCGGTGTAAGGGTGGGCACTGACCAATGTCTGCTGTGTGTTAAAACTTTCACCAAACATGGGAGTGATTCACTAGTATTACTATTTTGTCTAAAAAGCCCAGTTTCTTATACAGCATGTGCAGGGTACCTAAAGAAACCAAACGCAAACCAATCACATTTTGTCTTGGCCAGGGTTTCTTACATTAGGTAGGTGTTAGAATCTCAAAGGAAAATGGCTCCAAACACAAAAACCAGAGACCCCACTTTTTTTTTTTTAATATTTTATTTATTTGAGAGAGAAATAGAGAACGGGAGCATGAGCAGGGAGGAGGGCCAGAGGGACAAGCAGACTTCCTGGTGAGTGGGAGACGGACTCAGAGCTGGATCCCAGGACCCTGAGATCATGACCTGGGCAGAAGTCAGTTGCTTAAGCAACTGACAGCCATTCAGGAGCCCTGACCCCACTTATTCTTAACTGTATCAAAACTTGAGCATCATTTCTTTAGAAGTTAATTCCCAAATACTGGTCCACACAAGGGATAGAGGGAAGTTTATTATGAGACAATTACCTAGGGTTATTGTATTAAAAATAGATCTAGAGAGGCTCTCCCGTCCTTCTTCTCCAAACATGTGGCTTCAGATATATTTGTCTGTTTAAAGCATCCAACTGATAATAACCCACGGTCTGGTTTGAGCAAAACAGTAAGTAGAGCTACTTGTTGCAATGGTCATAGGGCTGAAACTACAGGGATTGGAATCAGGGGTGATTTCTAAGCAAGAAACTGTAACTATGTTTTAAATATTTATGTTAGAATACCTAAGGGCATGGTGTGCCTTTACCCCATCTGGCAAAATTGGGATTAACAGGGAATTGACTGGTGGTCATGAAAACCCACTAGGTCAGCATTTGTGTAACCTTACCTATCTGAATGAGTGTGGATGGAGGGGCAGGCACGTACTAGACCAGGACTGCTTGCTGCCTGCAATCTAGACCAGAACAGCAACCAAACCTAATGTCCCTTCCCAAGGTGGAAGTCTGGGTATAAATGGAGAGAAGGAAAATTAGTCGCTGTGGGAAAAGAATGAATGAAAAGAATGAATGAAAAGAACATAAATGGGTTATGTAATGAAGGAAATCCAATATTACATTACCACCTCAGAAAAGGCTCAGAGCAAGAAATGTTATGTCTCTTGCTAAGGTGAAGCTGTATATTGCTGACACTGCTAGTGTGTTTTGGAACCTGACAAGATAGGATGGAAGCCTCAACACCTGAGTGGCCTCAGCTTAGGAGACATTCTCTCATGATATGATGACAATGTCCTGGATAGTTATTAATGACTGCATGAGATTCTAGTAACATGCCAATATCTTTTGACTTTTATAATTATTTTGCTATTAGGGATTTATGTTTGAAGACTAGGGTTGGGGCCGTGATACTGTGATATGCACTTGCTCTAACTCCATTTTTGGCAGGGAGCTACTAAAACCTTTAAAATTTCCTTAGCAATAAGAGCGATAAAGCCATAAAAAACACCTTTCAGCCACACCTGAGTTTATGTTATGCAGTTTTTGGATAACACCTGAAGATGAGAGCTGGTTGCCAGGAGAACCTCCTGAGTTCAGTCAGCAATGGTCAATGATTTAATTAATCATGCCAAGGTAATGAAACCTTTATAAAAACCCAAAAGAATGGGGTTTGGGAGCTTCCGGGTGGGTGAACATATGCAGATTTGAAAACAGTGGCACACTAAGAACATGGAAGCTGTATGCCCCTTCCGATGCCTTGTCCTATAAATATATCCATCTGGCTACTCCTGAGTTATATCCCTTTGTAATGAACTGTCAAGTATAAGCAAATGTTTCTGAGTTCTGTGAGCTGCTCAAGCAAATTAACCAAACCCAAGGAGGGAGTCGGGAATCTCCAGTTTATAGCTGGTTGGTCAGAAACACAAATGACAACTTGGATTTGAGGTGTGTGTGTGTGTGTGTGTGTGTGTGTGTGTGTGTGTTGGAGGGGTAGGGGGGCATTTTTGTGGGACTGAGCCTTTAACCTGTGGAATCTGATGCTATCTCCAGACAGATGGTATCAGAATTGAGTTAAATTGTAGGACATTCAGCCAATGTCAGAGAATTGCTTGGTGTGGAAAACACACACACACACACACACACACACAGAGCAATTGTGTCAGAATTTTAGAAGCATATCTATGAATGTTCACCAACTCTGCTTAAGCATTTTAGAAGAAACTTTATCTTTTTGTCTGTGACACAGTTGATTTATACTTTGCCTCCTACTCACTCTCATATTTTAATACATGCCATCCCAGAGTCAATGCCACAAATACTGAGTATTTTTTTAACTTTCTATTGTACAGACTATTTTCTTAAAAATTAAATTAGAAATTTTCTAGTTACAGCAGCTCCTCTAGGAAGCCTTCCCTGACTTCATATCCCTTTGGCCTCCCATAATCCAGTAGAAGCTTTCCTCATGGCAGTTGCCTCTTGCATGGAAATGATGTGTTTGTTATGTGTTGGTAGTTCCTGCGAGACTTCAGACTCCACAGCTATGAACCTGGTTTTGCCCATCTTTGTTTTCCCATGCTTGAACACAGTGTCTGGTCGATAGTGGGTCTTAATAAATACCTACTAAACAAAACCACATTGCTCTTTAGGGATATATGAAAGGAACTCAGGAAGATAAACATTGCTTGTGAAACAAAAACATTCATGAGTCCTTTTGAAAAGGGAACGTTCAATCTTATAAGCTATAAAAACTGATAGACTTTCATAAACTTGCATTTGTACTTAATTCTAAAAGGGACTGATTTGGTTTGTATTCTTGAAGAAAAATATTCCAAAGCTATCCATGACCAATCACTAATGTGTATTTGTCTGTTCCTTCTTTCTCTCTTTCTCTCTTTTTCCCTTATTTCTGTTACATTAGATAATAAATATGGGCCTTTTTAATGGAAATCATAGACAGCAATATTATCTATAATTATTAAAGATTATCAGAAAGACAATGAAGCAATAAATTTCTTAAGTCAAAATAAAGAATTTTTAGTAAGAATTACATCACTTATTAAAATACACTAAAGGTAAGAGAAAATAAGAGGCTGAATAAAAGACAAATCATTAAAAATTTCATCCTAACAACTTGTATACTGTGAAAAAAGTAAGATGTTAGTCAGGTGACCTGAGAAATTCCCTTTGTAGAATATGACTATGAAAGGAAAGATTTCCAAGAATGATTTATGGATGTATTTTTTTTTTCTGTATTGTCACACCCTGTGTAGCCAAAGCTGCAGAAGAATTTATTAGGAGATGTTAATAAAATTTCTTTCCTTTAGGACCCTTAAGATGGGGTTTGAAACCTCTCTCACTGATGGGTTCTAAAAGTGGCCTTAGACCAGAGGACTCTTTAACTCTTCTTTTAGCCTTCAGAATCGTTCCTTGTGATAGTGGCTGGATATTTTGAGCTGGATTAGAATAAACTTAAGAATAAATTTATCTTCATAGGGAGAGAAAAATGCTGCAATTTGGTGATAATGATACATTTATTTTGGGCTCCTGGGCTTCAAATTGATATGGAACTGAATCATATAGAAATTATAGTATGCAAATGAAGTAGTTGAGATGCTAGAGTTTCCTCTTGTGATATTAAAACTAATGCTATCAGAGGATGCTGCATGTTAAGTCAGGAGAAAATATTCTCAAGTGAATGTCGGATTTCATGTTAGAACATCAAAAATCATCATTTGGTATCATGTGATTTTGATTGGGAACTTCTTGTGACAAAACAGCGTGAAACATATGTTTCTAGTAACATGCCATCCCCCCAACCTACCTACCTTCCTTCCTTCCTCCCTTCCTTCCTTTTAGAAGTTACCTTGCTAGTTTTTAATTTGGTAATATTTTTATGCTACTACTGATAGGAGGTTATAAAAATAATGGAATTTCTGAGTCAGTCATAATGTGGAAAGTATGGTTATCTCACTTTGTGTTTATGAATGAGGAGAAGCAAAAATAAGGAGGAGGAGGAGGAGAAGAAGGAAAAGAAGGAGATGATAGTAGAAAAACATGGGCTTTTTAAAAATGGAGAATGATTAAAGTGCTTTTAGAAATGGCCAGATTTAGGGGCGCCTGGGTGGCTCAGTGGGTTAAGCCTCTGCCTTTGGTCAGGTCATGATCTCAGGGTTCTGGGATTGAGCCCCGCATGGGGCTCTCTGCTTGGTGGGGAGCCTGCTTCCCCCCTCCCTCCTCTGCCTGCCTGTCTGCCTACTTGTGATCTCTGTTTGTCAAGTAAATAAATAAAATCTTTAAAAAAAAAAGAAGAAGAAGAAGAAGAAGAAATGGCCAGATTTATAACCTGAAAGACTGAAGGCCCCATTTGTTCACAGAAGAGGCACAGAGGAGTTATCTCTGCTGTAGTGACTCATGCTGCTGAGCTGGAAGGTTCTCCCACAGATGAGAGGGTAATTTAGTTTCTAGGACATTTCAGTCTTCTTGTTCAGTTTACTCACAAAGGTGCTAATTAGGGGAAATTGTTATGGTGTTATTTTTTCACTTTAACATCTGTTCCCCATGAGCTGGACACAGAGAATTAAGTCGTTTTGTAGAAGCTGCCAGGCAAGTTGGATGGCAGTGATTCTGAGTCATTGTCATAAGAAGTTAGAGTGTAAACCAGAGGCCTGGGTATAATAGGATCAGAACCCCAAAAATCCATTGGCTTCCTACATCCAGTTAAATAAACTGCCCATGCTAAGATTAGAAACCACAGTAGCCACTGCTGTAAAAAACAATAGCTTTTGCACATAAGCGTTAGAGATGAGTAAAAATATATACAGTTTTACTTTTTTCTTAAAAATATGTTAATATTTGTACCTGACATTGTTCTAACTATTGACATGTATTAACTCATTTAATTCTAATACCAACATCAGTTATAAGGTAGATATTATCCTCATTTTACAGAGGTCAAGTAAGTACTTATCGGCAAGGAAACTGAGGCATGAAGTGGTTAAATAATAAATGAGTTGTGAGTCCAAGATTCTAACTCAAACTATCTTAAAACTAAAAATAAAGTGTCTATGTTGCTATCTATATGCAGAAGCAGTCAAAACATATTATATAGTAGAAACTTAGTACTCTTATTTATTTTTAAATTTTTAGGAAAGATTAATTTATTGAGAGAGAGTGCAAGATGGGGAGAGGCATAGGGAGAAAGAGACAAGCAGACTGTCCACAGAGTGGGGAGCACAATGCAGGGCTGGATCCCAGGACGCTGAGATCATGACCTGAGCTGAAATCAAGAGCTGGATGCTTGACTGACTGAGCCACCCAAGCACCCCCCCAGTACTCTTTTAATGAGGAGTTTACCTGAAACTAACTCAACTACATCATTTAACTTTTGCCTAGCAAGAAAACATTTAAAACTTAGAATTTAAAATGTCTAGAATCCAACACTGTGATGTTTTGGTACTTACAAGAGTCTCACCTACTCTAGTTGTGTTACCAACTCCTCACCTGCATTTTATAGGAGTTCAAGTGTGAACTCTGATTTGAAAGTCCAAACCAGGATCTAGGGAGAAACTACAATAAAAGGTTAAAAACGAACTCTTGCTTCCATGGTTCATTGCCTGTGGGGAGCTACCGAATACCCAAGAGAAGCTGTAAAATAATAACTACCCAGATGATCTCTTTTCCACTACTTTATATAAAGCCCATAAAGAGTTATTGTTGTTTTCTTTACCCATATTATGAAATACAGGTCATACAAAGGGACAGTGAACCTTAATAACTTGCTCACTAGCTTTGGAAAAAAGGACATGGAGAAGCAACATGGGGGGGTAGGGGGATAGGAGAAGAGTAAATGAAACAAGATGGGATTGGGAGGGAGACAAACCATAAATGACTCTTAATCTCACAAAACAAACTGGGGGTTGCTGGGGGGAGGTGGGATTGGGAGAGGGGGAGCGGGCTATGGACATTGGGGAGGGGAGGCGAACCATAAGAGACTATGTACTCTGAAAAACAACCTGAGGGTTTTGAAGGGTCAGGGGTGGGAGGTTGGGGGAACAGGTGGTGGGTAATGGGGAGGGCACGTTTCGCATGGAGCACTGGGTGTTGTGCAAAAAGAATGAATACTGTTACACTGAAAAAATAAATAAAATGAAAAAAAAATAAAAAAAAAGATATATAGAAAATCATTTGTGGTACAGAAAATATGCAGTCTAAAAAAATATGGGCCCCATGTACTTATTCAACAAACTTGGAAATCTATAGAAATTGAAGGTTTTAAGTACTTGATAAAACTCTCCTATAATTTATTTTCAGTTATGACTACAGGAAACTGCTTTGCTGTTTTGCTATTTGTTCATTTGCTTAAGAAAGTAAAATTTTATCATTCTGTGTTTTTTATTTGTGTCTATCTGTTGGTATAAGGAAATCATTCTTTATTGGTACCATGTTATCAATGAACTAGAATAAAAAATCTAATTAAACCTCCAGATTACTCTTAGAAATCCTAAGCAGACAATTTTTCAACTTATGAAAAATATTTTTCCTTTGTACTAACTGGAAGATATTTTAGATACTATTAACTTCCTGTAATACTACCATCATGTTACATGATGGTTCATTCCTACCGTTGCTATAGTTGGTTACCTTAGGGAAGACTAATTTTCAAGTCTAAATTGTATACAGTAAATACAGAATACTGTTGGCAGTTGTGTCAAAATTATCTTTCCAAATCTTTTCAATGTAACATTTAAAAAATTAAAACTTTTGTATTTATTTGTTTCTTTTACTTATCCCACTATACACACTCAAGACTTGTCATTAGTGCTTCTGTTCTGGGAGGCTTGTAGAGGCTATTTGTTTAAGGTCATCATGTTAATATATGATGGTAGGAGATGGTTTCTATTCTTATTAAAAAAATTAAACCCTTGTCTGAGTAGACCCTGATGTTGTATATATATCTACTTTCCTCTAACCAGTCACAGCCCCAGCCTGAACCAAAAGGGATGAGCCATAACTAATTTAGCTATGGACATGTGATCCAATTCTGGCCAAGGAGATAAGTGTTGTAATTCCCATTTCACAGAGCAATCAATGAGGCTAAACTGGAACCCAGGTGCCTTACCACAAGGCCAGCCATTGTCTTTCTTCCACACATGGGAACACTCATGGACAGCATGCTTATTTTATAGAGCTTTTGAATATTTATTTGCCCTCTGCATTGTCCTCTATTATTGAATAACAAGTAATCCCAAGACTTTGCTACTTGCAACAACAAATATCCATTGTCCCACCCAATTTCTGAGGGTCAGGAAACCAGGAGTGGCTGTGAGGTTGCAGTCAAAGATGGCTCAGTAGGATGTTTTGAGGCAGCATCCAGAAACAGATAGATAGAGAAAATAAAAATATATATAAGGATTTGGGTTAAAAATTCTCTTAAATTTTTTTCTCAGTCTTTATATTATATCAGAAATTTCCCAATCATATTTTGTGATACCTTAAGGGAGAAGAGAACAGTTATTATAGAGATTTGTATATGGTATTTATCACACTATATTGCAATCATTTATATAATGTGTAGTAAATTATATCATTATATGATAACAATGATTCTCCCTTTAGACAAGGAGTCCTCAATACTGGCCACGCATTAGAATAACTTGGGAGCTTTAAAAAACATACTAATACATGGACCTCACTTCCATGTAATTGAATCTGAAACTGTAGGTATGACTTCCAAGAATTAGTAGTTTTTAAAACTTCCTGAGAGATTCTAATATATACCTAGGATTGAGAATGACTGTTCTCTTAATTAATTTTTACCCATGTGTTTGTTTTATACACACTTTTGGGAATCTAAGAAAAACTATGGATCCCTCTCCCTAGATAAATGTGATCCATACATTCATGAAAATATTTTGTGTAATTTCAAGGGATTGCACATTCCTGATTTAGGCTGTGAGCTCTTCAATGTTAGAAACTCTATTTTTTACATTTTTGTAGATATATGTATTTTTGGTATGAATCTCTCTCTGCTTTATTCACCTCCACTTCAAGAAGTGAGAGTTTGAGTCCTGACATAAAGACAGACATATACACCAACAGAATAAAACTGACAGTTTAGAAATAAACCCAAACATCTATGGCCAATTGATTTTTTAATTTCTTTTTAAAAAATCTTTTTGAAAAAACAGTTCTATCTAAGCATTACAAAATGGGAACGTGTTCCATTGCTCTGTACTATTGTGTCTTTAATGTAGCTTCTTGTAAGAAGAAGCTTGTAAACTATTTGGTATAAACATTACAAAATGTGTATGTGTAACACACACTGAAATCTCACTGTGCTGAATTTGTATTTAATGTAGCTCCTTACTGTTTTATTTTTAATTTATTTTGGGTTTTTATTGAAGTAATTAACATCCTGTGTTATTTTAGTAGTACGTATATGGTACAATGACTCAACAATTCCTACATTCTCAGAGCTTATCAAGATAAGTGTACTCTTAATCCTTTTTATCTCTTTCACCCATCCCCCCACCTACCTTCCCTCTGGCAAGCACCAGATTTTTCTCTGTATTTGAGTCTTTTTATTTGTCTCTTCTTTTTCTTTGTTTGTTCATTTGTTTTGTTTTTTCAATTCCACATGAGTGCCATCATATGCTGTTTGTCTTTTTTGACTGACACATTTTATAGCATTATACTTTCTAAAACTATCCATGCTGCAAATGGCAAGATATCATTCTTTTTTTATGGCTGAGTATTATTTTATTATATATATAATTACATATATATCATATAATCATATAATACATAATATATTTGTGTGTGTGTGTGCGCGCGTGCGCGCGTGTGTGACCTATTCTTTTATCCATTCACCTATTGATGGAAACTTGGGTTACTTCAACACCTTGGTTACTATAAATAATGCTGCAATAAACATAGGGGTGCATGTATCTTTTTAAATTAGTGCTTTCATTTTCTTTGGGGTAATACTCAGTAGAAGATTATTGGATCATATGGTGATTCTACTTTTAATTTTTTAAGGAACCTCCATACTGTTTCTCACAATGGCTGTACCAGTTTGCATTCCCACCAGTTTGCATTCCCATGAGGGTTTGTTTTTCTCCACATTCTTACCAACACTTGTTATTTCTTGTGTTTTTGATTTTAGCCATTCTGACAGGTATAAGGTGATATCTCATTGTGGTTTTGATTAACATTTCCCCAATGATGAATGATGTTGAGCATTTTTTCATGTGTCTGTTAGCCATCTGTATATCTTCTTTGGAAAAATGTCTATTCAGGTCCTCTGCCCATTTTTAATTGGATTTTTTTTTTGGTGTATATATTTTTTATATAATTTGGGATATTAACCCTTTATCAGATTCATCATTTGCTAATATCTTCTCCCATTTAGTAGTTGTCTTTTGTTGATGGTTTCCTTCACTGTGCAAGAGCTTTTTATCTTGGTGTAGTCTCAATGGTTTATTTTTGCTTTGGATTCCCTTGCCTGAGGAGACACATCTAGAAAAATGTTTCTACAGCCAATGTCACAGAAATTACTGCCAAACATAGGCCAATTGACAATTAAATCAAGGGTGCCAAGACAATTAAGTAGGAAAAAGATAGTTTCTTAACAAATGGTACTAGAGCAACTGGGTATCCACATGCAAAATAATGAAATTGTACCCCTACATCATACCATATACAAAAATTAATGTAAAATGAAATGACCTAATATATAAGTTACAACTATAAAACTCTTAGAAGCAAATGTAGGCCTAAATCTTTGTGACCTTGGATTTGGCAATGTGTTCTTAGACATGACACCAAAAGGAGAAAAGGAAAAAATAAAGAAATTGTGCTTCATCAAATTTAAAACTTTTGTTGTGAAGAAAGTGATGAGACAACCTACACAATGGGAGAGAATATTTACAAATTATACATCTGATAAAGAGTTAAATATTCAGAATATATACAAATTCTTAGAACGCAACAACAAAAAGACAAATGACCCAAGGAAAACATATACAAAGGATTTGATAGACTTTTCTCCAAAGAAGATAGACAGCTTGTCAATAAACACCTGAAAAGATGTTCAGCATCATTAGGCATTAGAGAATGAAACTTAAAACTACAGAGATTCCACTGCATACTCAGTAGGATCGTTATAATTAAACACACACACACACACACACACACACACATGCACACATAAAATGAAGAATAAGAAGTGTGAGTATTGACAAGGATGTGGAGAAACTGGAACTTTTGTGCAGCCCCTGTGGAAAATAGTTGGGTGATTTCCCAAAAAGTTAAACATAGAATTGCCATATGATTCTGCAATTCCATTCCTGGGTATTTATCCAAAAGATTTGAGAACAGGTACTCAAATACTTGTATGTGGATGTTCATGGAAGCACTATTTACCATAGTTAAAAGGTGGAAACAACTCAAATATCTGACCACTGACAATAAACAAATGTGATATATACTTACAATGGAATACTATTTAGCCACAAAAAGAATAAAGTGTTGACATATGCTACAGTGTTGGTGAACCTCAAAAACATGCTAAGTCAAAGAAGCCAGACAGAAAAGGTCATATATTGTATGATTCTGTTTATGTGGAATCTCAGAAATAGGTAAATCTATAAAGACAAAAGGCAGATTGATGGCTGCCGGGAGCTGGGGGGAGATAGGCATAGTAGGTGATTCCTTAATGGGTTAGGAAGTTTCTTTTGGGATGATGAAAATGTTTTGGAACTAAATAGAGGTTGTGATAGCACAACATTTTGAATGTATTAAATGCC
Organism: Meles meles; assembly: GCF_922984935.1. Lineage (NCBI taxonomy): Eukaryota > Metazoa > Chordata > Mammalia > Carnivora > Mustelidae > Meles > Meles meles. The sequence goes on from NC_060072.1 coordinate 69,390,091, forward strand.
ACCAAATATGCAATCTAAAATGGTTAATTTTAAGTTATGTGAATTTCACCTCAATTTAAAAAAATAACTGAGGCAGTCCCAAGCAAACTGGGACAAGTTGGTCATCCTATTCCTTGTAATGTGAGAAAATTTGTATGAAAAATAACAGACTGAGCTATTCCTTGAAACGATCTAAAACCTTTATTGGGACACACTAAAAGCTCAATGAATATTGGCTACTATTAAAAAAAGTGGGGATTTCAGGCAGTTTATAAAAATACTGACTTTGTATCCTCAGCCCCTTGCAGTTTCTGACACATGGTATGCATTTTCTTAATGTTTATTAAATTGATCCAATTGGGAATTCTCTAAAACATTCAAGAATGAGTTATATATCTCAACACTTTGGATCTCTGAAGGTTGGCTCATGGATGCCTCAGAGGAGAATGAAATTTGGGCAATAGCTGTTATTGCATACACTATTTCATACAAACATTGAAAAATCAATGCAATAAAACAACTGATATAGCATAAAGACCTATATTTAGCTTTCTATGAGTAATTTTATACAATTAATAATTAGTCAAGAACTTGAAAGACCTCAATGTGAGGCAGGAATCTATCAAAATCCTAGAGGAGAACATAGGCAGTAACCTCTTTGACATTGGCCACAGCAACTTCTTTCAAGATATGTCTCCAAAGGCAAAGGAAACAAAAGCAAAAATGAACTTTTGGGACTTCATCAAGATCAAAAGCTTCTGCACAGCAAAGGAAACAGTCAACAAAACAAAGAGGCAACCCATGGAGTGGGAGAAGATATTCGCAAATGACACTACAGACAAAGGGCTGATATTCAAGATATAAAGAAGAACTCCTCAAACTCAACACACACAAGACAGATAATCACGTCAAAAAACGGGCAGAAGACATGAACAGACACTTCTTCAAAAAAGACATACAAATTGCTAACAAACACTTGAAAAAATATTCATCATCATTAACAATCAGGGAGATTCAAATCAAAACCACATTGAGATACCAACTTACACCAATTAGAATGGCCAAAATTAACAAGACAGTGAACAACAAGTGTTGGAGAGATGTGAAGAAAGGGGAACCCTCTTACACTGTTGGTGGGAATGCAAGTTAGTGCAGCCACTTTGGAAAACACTGTGGAGATTCCTTAAGAAATTAAAAATAGAGCTACCCTATGACCCTGAAATTGCACTACTGGGTATTTACCCCAAAGATTTAGATGTAGTGAAAAGAAGGGCCATCTTTACCCCAATGTTCATAGCAGCAATGGCCATAGTTGCCAAACTGTGGAAAGAGCCAAGATGCCCTTCAACTGATGAATGGATAAGGAAGATGTGGTCCATGTACGCTATGGAGTATTATGCCTCCATCAGAAAGGATGAATACCCAACTTTTGTATCAACATGGATGGGTCTGGAAGAGATTATGCTGAGTGAATTAAGTCAAGCAGAGAGAGTCAATTATCATATGGTTTCACTTATTTGTGGAGCATAGGGAATAACATGGAGGACATTGGGAGAAGAAGAGGAAAAGTGAGTTGGGGGATATTGGAGGGGGAGACAAACCATAGGAGACTGTGAACTCTGAGAAACAAACTGAGGGTTTTGGAGGGGAGGGAGGTGGGGGGTTGGGTGAGCCTGGTGGTGGGTGTTATGGAGGGCATGTATTACATGGAGCACTGGGTGTGGTGCATAAACAATGCATTCTGAAACACTGAAAAGAAATAAAATAAAAAAAAAAAAGAATTTGAAATAGGTAAATCCCATGTATAACTTTGGGAAGTCTCCTCAACTTGAATAGCACAGAATTCCAAGGAAAACAGGGAGAATATCATCTCTAAATATAATGGACTTTACTTCAAATATTGCATTAGTACCATTACAGATTGTGAGTTTGTCAAATTATTTGTTTCAAAGCTCACAGACTTAAACTAGGACAAGATACATGAAAAGGAGCAATGCCATTAGAGAAAGCATTTATGGGGGAGGAGACTGTGCTAGTATTTTTAGACCTCTACTCTTATTTTTAGCACTATGGTATCCAACAATGTATTTCTGGGTACTAAATTAATGACCCTTCCACATATTACTAGTACTTTCCTCTGAGAAGCTCAAAATGTGCTGTGTCCTGAGACTCATTATAGTTCTCACATGGTTACTTGTTATACCAGGTTGAGAGGAATTACAGTATTTAGTTTTGTAATCTCATAAAGCATACATTTCGTGGCTCAAACAGGATCAACAATGAGGTTATTTGTAAGTGAATTTCTGCTTATGGCCACTTCTGACAGAAAAAATTTATAGAATCAATCCATAAAAAGAGCATTAAATAGAATTCTTGACTTTAGTCAACCAATCCTTCCCCCCAAATCTGTTTTCCATTGTCTGATCTTACTCTTGTCAGAACATCCCACCCCTGCCACCCAAATGCTCAAGACTGCAACCTGGAAGTCACTGCTGGGTCTTCCTTTCCTTGCGTTGCCATACCCACTCCATCAGCAAGCCACATCTCTTCACTCTTTCCATTTCCTTGGACCTGTTTGGTCCTGATGGCCCCTTCTCTTACCAAGACTTCTGCAACAACCCTTCCACTTTGGCTTTTGACTCCTCTAGTCCATTCTCTGTAAGACAACCAGAACAATCTTTGCAGAAAGGGAACTGGTCACTGTGGGTGTTTGTTCATAATTCCTTACTGCCCTCACACTCTTTCTACCTCAGGAGCAGTAGTGTTAGTGTTTTTCCCCAGGAAATGCTTCCCCATCTCCCTATGTCCAACTCCTCATTTGGCCTTGAATATGCTGTCTAAAGCAGGTCTCCATCATCAATACACACAACAGCCATTGCTTATTTATTTGTTCACATTCCTATCTTTAGAATGACAGTTCCATGGTAGTGGAGCTGCATCTTCTTGACAGTGGTGTCTCCAGTGGGTCAGTGAGCCTTATAGGTCCTTCCCACTTTCTCTGCCTCTTCTCCCACAACCCCACCCCTCAAACATCTGAATATTTGGTAGGTGCAGATAAAATAAGTGATAGAGGTTAAACACTGTTTTATTTACTGCAAAGAGGATTTTCTTATGTCTTGTTAACTTTTCTTTTCCCCTGAATCTATGTGTATATGGGAAAGGCAAAGAAGGTAGGAAAGAGTTTTATGGAAGAGTTCACATAGCTTCTCTCCCAATCTGTGAGATGTGGAAATGAAAGCATCTCAACAACCTCAGAAGAGTGGTTTCCATTTTGCATTAAGTGTACCAGGCTGGACTTGACATTTAAATTTACATCAGTTTATTATTTATTTTCTCTCTCATGACATTTTGTCCTCCTTTTTATTCTTTCACTTTCACCAGATGTAGTCCATCCCTTCACTCTGTAATGTGCCTGCTGTGATTCAGCCAGTTTTTTGAATACTGTTACCCCATGAAAAGCCATATCTTTTAAATTACTTTCCAAAACAAGTATGTCTCTGGAAAACTTTTGGACATAGCAAATTTGGTTTAATTCTGGGGATGAATTCCCAGAAATGACAGGATCATTTCCATTTGGGTTCTTTGGGGGACAGCTTTTGGAGATGCTTTTCAGGCAATTAACATGGAAAATCTCTTTTCTCATCAATTCTCCAGGTTGCAGTGATACTTACAATGTTTATGAAGGTCAAAGGACGATCTTCAATAATTAATATTGCTTTATGATCTTACTTTCTGGTTTCTAAGTCATTTCTCTGAAAATGTTTATGGCCTGCTTACCCCCATCACCACCTTTGTGTACATATTACTTCTGTACTCTTTGATTTATTGTCATTCATTATGGGTCAAAACTTCACCATAAAAAATAGTAGAAAGAGCAGTAAACAATACATGTTTTAGAACCTAGTTAACTTAGGAAAATCAGGTAAAGTACTCTTTGGCAGAGGGTCTTTGTAATGTGATGGTGGTGCACTAATGCCCTTTAGCCAGAAGTATATGTACCATATGGTATGTTGGCTAGATTCCATTGACTGAGAATGTACCACCTAGAGCATGGGTGGAGTGGGGTAGGAAATATATGTATGCAAACACACATACATATATTTGTAATATACACATATTTATACTTTTTAAAGGAAAGAATATCAGAGAGTTATGGACATTTAATGCAGCTTCACCATGTCAAGTTTATGAAATTGGGTCTTTATCTATTACTCTAGATATGAATTTCCAGAAAATGCTTAAGTGAGTTCTTCCAACAAATTATAATAGGCTTAGATAGTACATTTAGTGTTTAATTTCTTTCTGGTATTGAGAACGTGGAAGTTGGGATCTGTCATCCAATTGATTCCATTGAACACTGTTGCCTTGCAGAATGCAGTGAAACTTAGTTATTTGTACAATGAAATAATTGTTTACAATTTTAATTTACTTTGCCATGTTGTTTCTCACAAATCATCTATATGCCATCTTCTCAGTGCCATGTGATTACATTTAATTAAATCCTAAACAAGCAGAACCAGAAAGTATATTATCATTATTCTTCATGGTACATTGTTGGCTAAGTCCTTTATAATAAATGTGTGACATAAATTATGCATTGTGAATATTGATGGAACTATCCCATAAAGAAACTGAGATTTTTAAAAATCTGAACAAATAATACTTCATGAGAAAATTATCTAGTTTATAAAAGGGAAATGTATCAGATAATGTATTGTAATTATTAAGTGAATGAACTTGTTGAAACACGAATTGGCTATAAAATGTCATAAAATGTAGAAGATTAAACTACTTTTTTTGAAGTCTTGCCAGATTTTTTTAAATGGGTTTAGACATTGCTTATAATGAAGAACTCCTATAGGCAGAAAAGAAATTAGGACTTGAAAATTCCCATCATGCTTCATTCTCTGGTGGAATTTTCAGACCTTGATTGGGTTTGTTTCATAATCAGCTTTGGTGCTCAATGGCTTCTTTTATTATAAAACAGAATTCTTGCCTAATACAGCCCAACTCCCCCCCCCCCCCTTTTTTCTCCTTGCCAGTTTCTGGAATTACAAATGCATTTAAATAATGATTAAGTCATGCTGCAACAGGCATGGGAAGTAAATGAACTACCACAACAAGAAATTGCTAAGCTTGGGTCTGAAATCCTAGCTTTAGAGAAAAAAAATGAGATCAATAATGCTCAAAACTGTGACTTGAAGGAAAATTTGAAATAACTCCACTGGGTTTCATACCTGCTGTTTTATCCTTGCTCTTCACGGAGCACATGAATGGTTAGTATTATGGAAAGCACTATAAAACAATTACTTGCTACTTTTAACTATGTAATATTTAGAAAGCATCCAGAAGCAACTGTCAATCTTTTTTATTACCGGGCTAGTAATAATTAATGGTAATAATAATTAAAAGAGAACTGAAAGTTAATGAATGCAATAAAACAACTATATGACTTAAAATTTATTTTACAATCAGGCAGATAAACTCTCGGTGTCATTGAACCTTCAGATCCCATTGTAAATATGTCTCTATTTTTTATTTACTTCAGAAGAAGAAACTTCTTAATTTTCCTCTCCATATTATATTAATTTCCCCCAGACTAACTCAGTGTTCTTTTGTCAGCAAAGAAAACCAAGTTTTTTACTTTGGTAACTTACCAAAATGAGATACTTTTTCTCACAATCATGAACTGGCTAAAATTCACCAACAATATGAAAGTGATGTAATTATCACCAAGCATTGCTATAAACTCCTTTAATTAAATATTATTAGATAGGAAGAATAATTCTTTTTTTTTTTTAAGATTTTATTTATTTCTTTGACAGAGAGAGAGATCACAAGCAAGCAGAGAGGCAGGCAGAGAGAGAGGAGGAAGCAGGCTCCCTGCTGAGCAGCGAGCCCAATGCGGGGCTCGATCCCGGGACCCTGAGATCATGACCTGAGCCGAAGGCAGCGGCTTAATCCACTGAGCCACCTAAGGATGATTGCCACTGAACTGTACACTTAAAATTGTTAAAATGGTCAATTTTGTGTTATATATAGTGTTTTTTTAAAAAGCCCCCCCAAAAAGAATTAGAAGAAGTATAATTATGCAATGTTCACTTGGACACCCACCACTAAAGTTAAGAAGAAAACACTACATTTAATTTTGCTGTCAACTCACTTTTCTCTGCATAGCATATCCCTGTCCTGGCCTGAATTTTGCATTATCATTCCTTAGCTATATCACTTAGTCTCACATGTCAAAGAGTTTTGTAAATGGAATTTTACTTCATGTATATTTCTGCAACAGCTTTTTGCTTAATCTTTAATTCCTAAGATCCATTCATATTATTCCATGTAGCTGTACATGTATTTATTTTCAGTGTTATGTAATATTCTATCACACAGCTACACCATCATCTATGTATCTACTTATTGTTGATCTGTTGATTGATATTTGAGTTGCTTCTCTTTTTACCCCCCTTTTTTTAAGTTATTACACTAGTGTTGCTATGATCCTTTTTTCTCTCTGTATATGTGGACAAAATTGTCCCTATGGCCTATATCAAGGAGTAAAACAACTTTCTAGATAATGTCAACGTGCCTTACAAAGTTGTCATATTTATCCTCCCACTAGACTTGTGTAAGTGCTCGAGTAAGTTCATATTCTCACCTGACTTGTAATATTTACTTAGTCTCGTATATGTAACATGGTAGTTCACAGAGATTTTTATTTTTACCTCCCTGATTTCTAATAAGACAGTATATCTTTTTCTTTGTATTGGCCATTAGTATTTACCCTTTTGTGAAGAGCCTGTTCAACCCTTTTGTTCATTTTCAATTGGATTCTTTTTTTTCTCTCTCTCTCTCTGATTAGCTTACAGAAGTTCTTTCTGTGAGTTATGGGCAATACAAGTCTCTTCTCCCAATTTGTGACTTCTCTTTTCACCCTCTTTTCAGTGTCTGATGAACTATTCTTTTACTTTCTATTATGGATAAAGTCATGAGGGAAGGGGAAAAAATACTTAGTTTTCTCAATCAAGTCTATCTCTTATCTCCTAAGTTATTCAGGGTCTGTCATCCAGCAAGTTTGAGTTCATTTTTCTATCAATTGAAGGTAGCAGCTACATCTGAACTTTCAGCTGCATCTCAGTTTTCATTAAACAATTTTATGGTAGTGTTTTAGCTCTACCTGAAGCAAATGATGGTTTCATCTATTTCTCTATCCCACTGTACAGCATGTATTCAGTAGCCACACAACCTGACAAACATAGGGATGCTGTCTTTGTTTTCTAAGTCAAGACTCACATTAGGAGCACCACTTTATAGTCAGACCCAGTTTCAAACTTCCTCCCTCCCTTTTCAGATGTATGAGGTTAGATAAGCTCTCCAGGCTTCAACTTCCTTATCTCTATTTTGGGACTAACAAGAACTACCTCATAGGCTTTTTGAATACATCTAATTACATAATATATGTAGAGTACTCATCATTTAATACATGCTCAATAAGTGGTAAATATTAGTGGTATTATGATTACAAAATAAATCACTGTACCAAGAATCACTGCATAGAGATACTTCAATTTTGTTGAAGTAAAGGAATAGAAATTTAAACTCTAGGGAAGGTAAAACTTACTCTAATCATTCTTAGGAGCAGTAGGACGAATGAGTTGGTATTGTAGCATTAGGGCCATAACTGTAAGGTGAGACAAGTCTATGAAATGCTCTAGCCTTCTCCCCTGATTCCAAATCTCCATTATACTTCTAGCTTAATCTAGCTGTGGCACAAAGGAATAGAGTAATTAGGAATTTGGTGACACAGAGGACATTTTATTCCCTTAATGCAAACGGGGTCTTCTTAGAGGCTAGCCTGGAATACTTTCTCATCTCTCTATCCATGTTGAGCTCATGAGCAGCACAGAGATCTTGTGATGTAGCTAGCCCTCAATAATGGATGAAAAACACATTATTGCTGCCCTTAACGAGTTTGTAATCTAGTTGAAAAGATAGCATAACCCTTTTAAAACAACTGGAAACTAATAAAAAAAGGTAATTGTCAAATTGTGGCTTTTATTTTAATAGCTACATCTTGGAAGAAGTTAATTGATATAGTTAAATCATTATTATTGAAATTGGTTATTTATTTTGAAATTTATCATTTATTTTAAAAAAGGCAAATGTGATTTTAATTCAATATTTTGTTTCCACTCTAAATGTCATCAGTGATGACCCAAACTGATACTGTGTCAGCTTCAAGTTAATCTGCTACATTTTCTTTGACTCTGTTCATTATTAAAAGAGGTTCAGTTGATTGACAGGAAAGGTGGATCAATTTCTGGCAGCTTAAGTGAATTAATCTGATCAAGGTTACCGACAAACAGGTAGTCATTTTCATAGACAGAGTGGAAATATTTAAACTTGTAGTTTTATACTTTCCTTCCCACTGCTTTTCCAGCTCAAGTGAAGATCTATTTTTGTCTGGGTAGTTTAAGTAAAGCATCATGTTAGTGACAGGAATGGTTCTCACAGGGAACATGAACCTTAGCTTCTCAGTGACACCCTGTGCCTGTCTTCTCCTCCAGGATGCTTTCCTGCTTATCAGGGGAACAAAGACAAGTGAACATAGGTTCCCATCATGCTGCTGTGCCTTCGAAAATACCCGTGAGATAAAAATCAGGGTTTCCATTTCTGAAGCAAGTGCAACAACTCTTTAGCCCAGAGGATGGGTACAGATAAATTTGCAAAACTCTTTCGGGAGTAATTTTACATTAAGATACCCAGTAAACAAAACTGCAATGACTGAAAACAAAACAAACAAAACAAATGCATCTCTTACTCCTTTGTAAAATTTAGGATATATCTCTACTTATACAACATGTTACAAAATAAAACCATTACTCGCCTCAGGTGGCAAATATAGATATAAACACCCACCTAGCAAAATCTTTCTCTCTGAGTTTATAAACTGCCTTGTTTCCAAGAATATGGTTTAGTGATGGTATCAACTGTCATACTTATGCCATCATTCACACAACAATTGAAATGATATGCTGTGTACTCAGCTAACTTAGGACAGGATGCTTTTTGTCTAGCCAGGAAATGAGGCTTCTGACATTCTCTTTGGCTGTTAAAGATAAAACATTTAAATATGTTTGATAGCTCCTTGCTGAGTAAACATCTTCATGGACAGTACACTTTGACAATCTTTCCTGAGTTCACTAGAGAATGTGCACTGCTTCTGACCACACTTGAAAAATAAATGGGTACAACAAGCCTGCTTTCATTTCCTAAAGAAGGTGTCTGCTTTTAAAAACAAAAAAATTCTAATGAAAATAGACACTCTAAAAAGAGATAAACCAGAGTATTGATTTCCACTATAACTCTTGTGTTGTGTTTAGTGAAGCAAATAATCCTGAAAGTAATAAGGGCATACCACGTCCTAAAGGTTTTCATATATTCAAGTATTTTTCTCATGTGCCCCCTTCTGAAATAAAATTACTTAGTAAAGAATTAAAAACTTATTGAAATTGAATGTGAATCTGAATTTGTTTTATACTGAGAAAGGGAGGAAACACTCGTACTGATACATCCATCATTTAAAAAAAAATTAAGAGAAGGATTTGTTATAATTTTCCTAAAGGATCTACCTTTAGAATCACCATTGGAGTTTGTGAAGAATGGCGCAGTTATTTTTTTTTTTTCTTACCAAGATATGATTGACATAAAACATAAGAGTTTTAGGTGTATGGAATGACACAATTCTGATAAAGGCAGTTGATTAGGTTCCTGGTCTTGTTTTTGCTCTTTCAATACAGGAGATGATGTCACATTTACTGTTACTTCTCTGGCTATTTGACCCATATCCATCAGGTTTCCAGATAAAGAAACATTTCCAGAGATTATGGCTTTTGCCTATGGATGGGTATAAGTCAGTTATTAGCATCAGAATGTTGGAGAGTTGTCACCTTAGAAGCTAAATGATTCAAGATGGCAAATGGCTGCTGGTTGAGTTTTTAGGTGTTTTCTATGATGCTGAGCTAGAGAAACAAGTCATTATCCCTCCGCTTCAATTACTGGATTCTAGCTTCCTCCTCACGACTCAAGAGTGTGGTGAGGGAACAATAACATCTTTGGCACCTGGAAGTTTGTTAGAAGTGCAAAATCTCCACTCCCATTCTAGGTCTACTGAATCAGAATCTGGACTTTAACAAGATCTCTAGCTGATTTACAGCCACATGAAGGTTTGAGAGGCACTTCTTTACTATACCAATCATTCTATTGGGTCTTTTCTAGCCCCCACCCTTTACCCTATTACTTCAAGCACTTCTAAATATTCTTCACGATTGAATTTAATTATGTAGTAGGTGGAACTTAATGTTAGATTCTGCCTTTTCAAGGTAGAATATGAACTCAGGATTAAGGAAAGACAATACAAAGACTGGATTATTCATAAATTATGTCTTTTACATTCTGAATTTGTTACCTTAAAAATGTATTCCTAATGGATTGGTCTAGTCAAAACTACTGGATAAATACAATACTTATTACATTATAATGATTACAGTAATAATGTCCATAAATGAAACAGTTGAATGAGACATTCTTTTTACCTCTGAATTTCTGTATTTTGTGTTTTTATTGGTGTCATAATTGCCATCACATTGGGAAAGAATCAGTTTGATTTAAATCCAAGAAAATAGGTGAACAGATGTCAAAGTCTTAGGTAAACTTCCTGAGGATAATGTTTTAAACATTGAAAAGTTTTAATGAAAATTTTGCTTATTTCCTTTTATTGAAGCTGGGTAGTTGGATTCGTTATGTGTCACACATGTCTGTGGCACAAAAGGCTTGGGTTTCTTTGGGGGAATGTCACGGTTCTATTGGCTCAGACCACGTTCAGAATCCTGGGAGAATCTCATTCAACAAACCTAAGATAGCATGGCTGATGGTGATATCATCTCAAATCTCTGCAAGCAATTATATTTAGAAGTGCTTAATGTTTATGGAAAGAAAACAAAAAATTACTCAATAATAAGCGAATAGGAAAATTACAGTATTCTGACATACCACAATGAAAATCGTTTACTTTGTGCTAATCACTATTAATTACTTGACATACATTGTCTTCAATAATAGGTGGGAGCTATTACTTGTACTTTAAAGAAACTAAGGCTCAGAGAAATATTAAAACTTTCCCAGGATTATATAAATAATATGTTATAGAGCTCACATTCAAACTAATGAGTAATTGTCATTTCAGGCATTAGGAAAAGACAGTCACATATAGGCCACTCCTGTAATATTCCTCAGCCTTGAACACTGAACTCTTTGGTCATGCTGGCTAATAATAACAGGTTACTGAAGTTCTAGGTCATGGTGAGCTCAGGTCTCCAAAGGCCCTGCTAGTACTCTCCAAAAAGGGTTTGTGTTCATTTGGCAATTTGTTTTTATAGGTACAGTAACTTTAATCAGTGCTCCTATTATATTCTATTCCCTTAGAGTATTTTCTCTGTTACTGGTCTCTCTTTTTTATATTCCTCCTCTCACTCAGTCCCCTCCTCCCCTTGTTATAGGCATACTCAAACCTCCCATCAAACAACCAGCCATCACCAAAAATATTTTTTCCCTAATTCTGATTCTCTTTCATATCCCTTTGCCCTCACCTACCTTTTAAAAGAATGGCTAAGTCACTTACTGTCTGTAAATCATTATTTTTCATTCGCTTCTGAACCCATTATCATCCAGGTTTCTCTTCCATCGCTCACCGAATCTAATTTAACAGTTCTTAACAAGTTCCATTATGCTGAAGTCCAGTAACCTTCTTAATGGAAGAAAACAGAAATGGAAAGAGAATACAAACTATATGTATGGAATACCTACTGTGAGCCATCTTTACGCAGTGGATTTTAGTATATTTTTTCATCTAGCCTTCATAGTAACCCCGTGATATTTTAAATTATCAATATTATTATTTAAAACTTAGAAAACTCTTCCAGAACATTTAACTAAAAAAAGTCAAGATCTGATTCAAACTAATGTCTATCTGATTCAAAATCTCATGCTCTTTCATTATGCAAGGGAAGAAAGAAATGGAAAGAGGAAGAAGAAAGACTGAGGAAAAGTGGAAAGAAGCAGAGGAAGGGACTAGAAGGAAGTAGAGGAGGAAAGCTGAAACCAGAGAAGTTTCTCTACAGCAAGTAAGAGGTTCAAGCTGACCATGACCTTAATTTTAGTGCTACCTATATTTTAACTTTAATGTACAGGAATACCCCAATATAATATAGGACTGAAAGCAGGTCATAGAAATTGGAGGAAAAAAACAACATTAGTAACAAATGTAGTATACTGATGGAAAGACCTCTCATCCTTTGTTAAATTATGTGTTCTTCTGAAATGGAAGCTACCTGTAGAGTATCACCTTGCTAATACTGCCACCTTGCTCATCTTTCTGAGGTTTTTATTAAAGCCCAAGAAACTAGGGTATGGAGCTGATAGCAAATGAATTTACTGATCTGTGTGTGCTGTTTAAATTCTCTCAGAATTATTCAAATTTCTCTGGCCTAGAAATCAGGACAGAACCTTAGGACAGATGGCTTGGTAATGAGTTTTTCACCTCTTTCAGCTGCCAAGCAATTTTGCAATTGCACTAGGCCAGGCCCCTGTCAGTTCAGTTCAGCACTTCAACTTGAAGACTAGTCTGACACCAGGAAGTTGTCACCAGCAACAGCTAATGCTTAGCAAGTGTGGCATGCCAAGTGTCATGAAAATGGAATGAAAAAGTGTTCTGTTCTGATTGCAACTTCCTAACAAGTTTTGGGATTCAACTGAATGTCTGTGCTGAACTAGAAGTTCAACTTCTATGAACTTCTATCTCTAGTCCAGACACTCTTCTTTATTTTGGACTCACATATTTGATTATCTATTAGAAATTTTTACTTAGATATCATTCAGGCACCTCAAAGCATGTACACATGCTCACAACTGAATTCTTCGTATTCTCTAAGAAAACTTCTTGCTTTTTTGCTTCCTATCTTCATGAACATTATCATCCATCCAACCAGGGATTCAGATCTAGACTCCTTGACTAATCCTCTCCCTTCCTGTCCACATCCACATCCAGTCACTGTTGATTGTCTTTCTTAAATGTTTTCACTTCTCTCCTGCCCCACTGCCATCAAGAACTTTAGGCCACCATCAGTTTTAACTCATACTGGGCATAGCTCTCTCACTGAAGTTCATCACCTTTTTTTCCTGCTTGATCCATTTTCCCCAAGGAGATAGTTTGGCACCCTGCTGAAAACCATTCCATGCTTTCCACTAATTGGAAAATGACATTTGATGATCTCAGCATAACTTAGAAGGCTGTCACTTATCTTTGCAGCATCATTTCTTATCATTGGTCATTTAGTCAGCAAATACTTATTGAGTGCCTATTGTGTGCAGACCTTGTTTAGGCTCTAGAGACATAGAATGAGAAAAACAGCCCCTGTCCTTGAGAAGTTTACATACTATTGGAAACAGAAAGACAAGAAACATGGAAACAAACAAGTGAATAATTTTAGGTACTGAAAAATACCCAGAAGGGAGATGTTTGTGGAATGTACCTTCTATATGCTTTTCCTGATCCCACCTAAACTTAGATGGTTCTTTTTTTTTTTTAAAGATTTATTTATTTGACAGAGAGAGATCACAAGTAGATAGAGAGGCAGGCAGAGAGAGAGAGAGAGAGGGAAACAGGCTCCCCGCTGAGCAGAGAGCCCGATGCGGGACTTGATCCCAGGACCCCGAGATCATGACCTGAGCCAAAGGCAGCGGCTTAACCCACTGAGCCACCCAGGTGCCCACTTAGATGGTTCTTGACATGTACTCCTTATAAGCACTTCTATCATTAATATAGCTCCCTTTATTTGATTTCTTGTTTGTGTTTATGATGGATCGTTAGAGATTTAGTAAGGGCAAACTTTCTTTCTAGATATTACTACCATATTCCAGTGTCTAGTTATTGCATGGCATATGTCAGATATTTAACAAATATTTGTGGAAGAAATGAATGCTACTTCTTTAGTATGAATTCATTTGATAAGTTCTTATCTCAGTATGTAAAAAGAAATAGTATATAGTGAAATAAAAAATTGGGAGAAAATTAAAAAATATAGGCCTTCTAAAGTTTATAACTGTCCAAATATTTATAGACTAAGATGAACTATATTGAACTTTCAAACATATAAATTAATTAAATTTATTTACTCCAAATCACTAAATTGCTACAGATAATGAAATTCTACATATTACTGATTTTTTAGTTTTTCTTCTAATTTACTGAGAAAACCAAATTGAGAAAGAACTGTGGAAAAGTGGAAAATGGAAAAACATGTTCTAGTTAAAACACTGCAAGGAGGGGTGCCTGGGTGGCTCAGCGGGTTAAAGCCTCTGCCTTCAGCTCAGGTCATGATCCCAGGGTCCTGGGATCGAGCCCCGCATCAGGCTCTCTGCTTAGCGCAGAACCTGCTTCCTCCTCTCTCTCTCTCTGCCTGCCTCTCTGCCTACTTGTAATCTCTATCTGTCAAATAAATAAATCTTGAAAAAAAAAAAAAAACACTGCAAGGAGAAAACACAGCTCCTATGTCATTTTTTTTTTTTTTTAGATTTTATTTATTTATTTGACAGACAGAGATCACAAGTAGGCAGAGAGGCAGGCAGAGAGAGAGGAGGAAGCAGGCTCCCTGCAGAGCAGAGAGCCCCATGCAGGGCTCCATCCCAGGACCCTGAGATCATGACCCAAGCCAAAGGCAGAGGCTTTAACCCACTGAGCCACCCAGGCGCCCCTCCTATGTCATTTTTAAATGAAGAAACAAGAAAATAGATGATAGACATAATCATTTTAGGCACTGCTGTGCTAATACCTTCTGTTTGTTCAATACATTTACCTTTCCAAGGTTTATACTTGCTAATCTTCTATATCAAATTTTAAATCCTTGCAAAAAGTAACAGAATGGTGTTATGCCCTTCTAAAGGGAAACTGGTGACCATACTATCTTCCATCTTCAGGCTCTGTGGAGAACATTTTGTCTACTTGTGCTTACCATAAAGCCAAGCAAATCACAACAAATAATATCAGTTTGAGTAACAGTTTGGATTGGCTTTTATAACCTTTTGAAAAAAACAATAGCTTGTCCCACCCTTAAAACAAAGTATTTGGTTACACAGTTTTCACTCTTATTCTGTTGTAGATGAAAGAAACTTCTGGGAGACTTTGAGTTCCAAGTTCTTTAATATTTTCTTCTTAAATTCTTTCTTAAAACATCCTGTGCTTTCACTGTGGTGGTTTAGGGTGTGTATCAGAGTTTCTGTTATAAATATTTGCTCTCAAAAAAATTTGGCACAAAGAATCTATAAGAATCTCTGTCTTATCAATTTCTCTTAAGGGTGAATAGTGCTTTTTTTACTCACCATCCTTCCTTACCAAGCTCCTTGCTTACAATATTCTAGTGTACATGCTGACAGTTTGAAATCAGTTGCTGGGTTTCCAAATGGAAATGGTTGCAGACAGAATGCAGAACAGTGTTGTAAAAAAAAAAAAAAAAAAAAAAAAAAAGCATGGATTCTCGAATAAAAAAAAAATTAAGCCAGGATATTCTCTCAGTGAAATGATACACCCTCTCCTGTTGACCCATATTTTAATCTCTCTTCAATTCCTTTTCTAGAATTTACTTCTCTTCCCTTAGTTACAAGCCAACCAAGGACTTGGTATTGGTTTCTTTGCTATTACTGGTTTAGCCAGCTTATTGTCTTTGTAAAAATTCTTACTTGTATACAAACTCAAGTATAGAAACCCTTACCACAAATAGAAAACCATCCACATACTTCTCAACTTCTCAAAAAAAAAAAAAAAAAGGGTGTACCCCACCCTTTTATGGGTTTCAATATTATGTAGCCCAGGTCCCATTTCAGAGCTTAAAACATGAGTGAAAGATGGACTAATAAGAAGGACCTAGCTTGGAAGAATATCTGACTAATGAATTCTATGAATCTATGTGGCAGTCAGGATTTGCAAAGGCTCTGAAGTCTCAATTGTTTTAAAAGAGAAAAGCAAAAGTACACAGATCACAATTACCAGTAGCAACTCGGAAAAACCCATAGAGCATGTCACTGGCAAAACTCCTCAGAGAGACAGTTTCCCAAACATGGAAAATATAAAACAAAACCTTCTTTATTTATGATAAGTATTTGAATTTCTAATTCTCTGGACCTTACAGTTTTTGTTTTTGTTTTGTTTTGTTTTCAAATGAAAACCAAATTCAGTTCCCCTAAGGGTGAGAGAGAACCACTTCCTATTGCATAAAGTTATAGAATAGCAAATTTTTAAAGCCTTATAATTTGTTCCTGGGGTAGCATTATATTGTCCTCTTCTAGGTTATGTAAGTCTGCCTTGGCCTTTCAAACACAGAAAACATTTTACCCTTGACACAATTTGGAATTTGGAACTGCCTGTAAAAACATGAATGACTTCATTTTTCCATTTGAAAAGTCCCTAAACACAAATTGATAAATTCTCAAAGAACTTCAGTGCAGAGTTTCCAGGCTAGTATTTCAACTGCCAAGGCCTATATTCAAAGTGTTTGAATTGCCAGAAAAAACACAGCTGTTAGTCTATATCCTAGGCAATCTGTACACCATCTTTAAGGTAGGAAAGGTTACAAAATGGGCCGAAGGTTAGATGCAAGTCTTAGAAGAATAACATACTGTACTGGAAGGACACTTACCCAATGTAAAAAACGCACATAAGTCCCAAATATTAACACTAACTCAGGATATCAGAAGTTCTAAATTCTTACTTATTTTAAAAGGATCCTTCCTTCCCCAACCAATCAAAAAGTTACAGGCATCTACCAGCCAAAAGTTTTCTTATAACCTTCAGTTCTACTCGTGATAAGTGCTCCTGTATCTTGTTTTAGCTATTATTTAAAGAATTGTAATGGCCTAGAAACTGGCCACCTGGGGTGATTTCACAGAGTCATGGACAGAGAGAGTCTCATGAGGTCAGAGCAGCTATGACAGTCTCTGACATTTTCATAAACTAAATTGAATTCTTGGCACATTCTGAGCTTGGATAACATGAGTTTCCAACGCTGCTCCCCCTTGGTTGTATCAATTCTGCTTTAATTTCTGCCCTGATGATGTGGTAGAAAAAAATTAGGTATTAGTCAAAATTTAGGAATGATCTGAAATATGAAAAACTGCAAGTAATAAAGAGATTTGCTACCAAAAAATGTGAAAAGCATCTTTGGATTTTCTCAGTGTCTTTTATTATTAAGGCATAAATTGTATGTCTAAATCCATCCAAGAGTTAGTCCAGACTTTGACAGTCTGGCTGCTGCAGAGATAATATTTGGACTATGTATAATTTCCTATGTACATACTCTAATTTCCATCTTTTCCCACCACTGTTGTAATTCCCTAGTTTGTTAGGATATTCTCATGAGAAACTCTATCCTAGATATCCCAGAATTTTCTAAACAAAGCCAATTGGTTACTCACACTCCAATTCAGTGAACTTTTATTGAGTGTCCCTTATGTCAGCTTTTTGCATATGTTTTGATTAATCATAAAAAAAATTCCTATTTTGCAGATGAAAAAAAGAGTCCAGAGAGATTCAGTAACATGTCCAAGGACACATGACTAATAAGTGGCATGCCAAGATGTCAATTTGTTTTCTCTGAAACTATTTTTCGGTACCATTAATCACTTGGAGATACCTTAAGCTGATATAGTGGATGCATATCACAATGGACAGCAGGTGTCTACTGAACCCATGGGACTAAGTAACAAAATCGGCCTTGCTTTTCACTTCCTGACATGGAAATCTATGGGTGCTGATGATGTAAAAATTTGATCAATAATATATCAAAATGATCTTTCCATTTCAGGAAACTTACACAACTTTCAATAAATGCTAGCAACATCAAATATCAAAGGTCTTTTATTCCGTAGGTCTCAAGAGAATTATAACTGGCACCTAAACATAAACATCCCCTAATTTAGAAGTTATTGATCTTCTTCCAGGCTTCTCATTACCAGCTACTTTATTAAATGTAATGAACGGCTTCTTTTAGGATGATTTTTTTTTTCAGGACACAGGTAATATTAAAAATATCTCTTTCTGGGAATTGTAGCTGTAATTTTAATTGGGTTCATGCCACTATGATCCCAGTCTCAGGGTTTCCTAATGAAAATCATAGAACTGTATGAGTAGGAAAAAACAAAGAGATAAGCCAGTCCTATAGTCTTAAAGTGACAATTCCCAGGCTGCAGCTGGCCCTAACTATATGTTGTTTTTTTTTCTCCACAGTGATGACACATGTTGAGTTCTTACAATTCTTTGAATTGGTTGCCAAAATTTTCAAGAAAATGATTTTTAAATAAAAATTTCTATGTTGGCTTTCTCTTGGAAAGTTGGAATATTAGGTAGTACTGAGCCTGCATTCCTACATAATGAGCAGGTGCTTCTTATAAATGGGTCTGGGCTTTCCAGTGTGACACCATCCTGGCATTCCTCGATGGGTTGGTAATATTGTGGCCAATGATCTGTTGACATTGTGTTTGTAGTTGTGTTTTCTTGTAGTAAATTTAGGAAGAGAGAAAAATATTTGACTTTGTCAGAAATGAGAAAACAAGAGACACCTGGGTGGCAGAGTCAGTTAAGCAGCCAACTCTTGATTTCAGCTCAGGTCATGATCTCAGGGTTGTGAGATTGAGAGAGCCTGCTTAAGAGTCTCTCTTTCCCTCTCCCTCTGTCCCTCCTCCCCATCTCTCTCTCTAAATAAGAAAGATGAAAGAAAGAAAGAAAGAAAGAAAGAAAGAAAGAAAGAAAGAAAGAAAAGAACGAAATGGGAAACCAAAATGTGAGAAGGTTTGTATTTTTTAAAAATAGAGCAAGTTTCTTTGTGGAAGTGAAGAATTTGCCTTTTTGGTTAATGTGTAAGTGAAATGTCTCAGCTTCAAATTCATTTATGGTAGTTACTTGGCTCTGTGAGCATTTGAGAACCATGACATGGTCTTATTTTGGTGTTCTGAACACAGGGATAGAGAGCTTAAATAGCTTCCTCGGGGTTTATTTTTTTAGGCCATAACTAGAGTGAGGGTTTCCTCATCTATTAGTATAGTGTTTGGCATGCATAAGATAATAAATATTTAAATAAGTTTGTGAGCTAAGACCTAAAAAATGTTTAATATTACAAAATGTTTTCAGAAAAACAGGATATGGAATTAAAGAAATTCATATAAATTATAAATGGGTACAAATACTGGAGGTGCAAAGAGAAAAGAGGAAGATGGCCACAGTGTAGGAGGACCTGAGGCTCATCTCATCTCACAACACAGCTAGATAACTTTCAAATCATCCTAAATACTTCAGAGATCAACCTGAAGACTGACAGAACTAACTCCACAACTAAAGAGAGGGAGGAGGCCACACTGAAGAAGGTAGGGAGTGCAGAGATGTGGTTTATAGGAAAAACGGATCACAGATACTGCAGACAGGAGGGAGCTGTGGTTCTAGAGATGGGGTGGGGAGAGAGAGAGAGAGGGATGCACAAGGAGAATATTTCCCCAAAGCCATTGGCTTGGAAAATGAGAGAGGCTGAATTTCAAGAGTTCTTAAAACCAGTAGGGCTCAAAGCCTGAGTTTTAAAGGTCAGGGGCCTTAGCTGGGATAGAGCAGGGAGGGCACTACCTGCTCCTGGAGAGAAAGCAGGCAAATAACCTGGAGCAGACAGTATGGAAACAGCAATCTGAAGAGTTCCTGGGGCACACAGTGAGGAGATTATTCACTCTTATCAGAGAGTGTCCCTGAAAGGCAGTGTTCACAGAGGTACCTCTCTGGGAACAAAGGAGCTAGCTATTGCCATTTCCCTTCCAAAACTCTCAGCATAAACACAGAGCCAACTGAAGGAAGAAGCTTAGCACTGACACTGACTGCCTCACTTGCTTACACAAAGTCCCACCCCCCTATGCCTTGGTGGGACTGGCTCTTCTCAGTCAGGCTTGCCTCAGTCCCCTCCCCTAGGTAAATCCCTCCCCTAGAAGAAGAACATAAACCCCTGCCCAAACCACATCTGACCAGAGGGTTCTGTAGGGTATCATTTCTGGTAGAATTGGCTCAGGTCTCATTTCATAAACAGACCAGAGCACACCTAGTTAAAATGTGCTACATACAGGCCAGGAATCAAACACTGCCAATAGCAGACAAGAAGAGCCTCTGCAGACCACTAGCATAATGGATAGAGCAGCCAGAACACAATAGCAAATTGCATGTAGCATATACCAGAAATACTCCCTGAAGTGCCAGGCCCTGGGTGCTACATGATTTCTTTTTCATTCAGGAGCAGGAGACATAACCAGCTTTTCTAATCATAGAAGAAGGCTGAGACTTAGATAAAATGTCAAGGCAGAGGAATTTATTCCAAATGAAAGAAAAAGATAATGCCATGACCAGAGATCTAAGTGAAATAGATATAAGTAACATGCCTGATAGAGAATTTTAAAGCAACAAGCATAAGGATAATCATTGGGCTTGAGAAAAGAATGAAAGACTTTGGTGAGAGCCTTAATACAGAGATAAAAGAGTTAAAAAAGGAATCAGTCAGAGATGAAGAATACAATAAATGAGATTGGAAACAGGCTTGATGCAATGAACAGGAGGCTGGAAGAAGCAAAGGAACAAATTAATGACCTAGAAGACAAAATGACAGAAAATAATGAAGCTGAACAAAAGAGAGAATGAAAAATTATGCAACATGAGAATAGACATAGGGAATTCAGTGACTCCTTCAAATGTAGTAACGTTCATATTATAGGAGTTCCAGAAGAAGAAGAGAGAGAAAAGGGGACAGAAAATTTATTTCAAGAAATAATAGTATGGTTGTACTATATACTATATATATATATAGTGTGTGTGTGTGTGTGTGTGTGTGTATATATATACTATATGCAGAAGAAAACTTCCCTAATCTGGGGAAGGAAACAGACATCCAAATCCTGGAGGCATGGAGACTCCTATCAAAATAAGCAGAAGCAGGCCAACACCAAGACATATTGTAATTAAATTTGCAAAATATAGTGATAAAAAAGAGTCTTAAATGCAGAAAGAGGGGGACACCTGGGTGGCTCAGTGGGTTAAAGCCTCTGCCTTCGGCTCAGGTCATGATCCCAGGGTCCTGGGATTGAGCCCCGCATCGGGCTCTCTGCCCAGCAGAGAGCCTGCTTCCTTTCCTCTCTCTCTGTCTGCCTCTCTGCCTACTTGTGATCTCTCTGTCAAATAAATAAATCTTTAAAAAAAAATGCAGAAAGACAACTGGATGGCTCAGTGGGTTGAGCCTCTGCCTTCAACTCGGGTCATGGTCTCAGGGTCCTGGGATCGAGCCCCACATCGAGCTCTCTGCTTGGCAGGGAGCCTGCTTCCTACCCTCCCCGCCCCAACGCCAGCCTCTGCTTGCCTCTCTGCCTACTTGTGATCTCTCTCTGTTAAATAAATAAATAAGATCTTTAAAAAAAAAAAAAAAAAAAAAAAAGAAGTCTTTAACTTGCAAGGGAAAACTAAAAAGGTTAGCTGGGGATTTCTCAGCAGAAACTTTTCAAGCCAGTCCCGGGGGAAAGGGAATGCGAAGAACACGCGAGGGACACCAGGCCGATTGACACAAGTGACAGAGTTCTTTATTAAGCACATACTCTTATAATCTGTTTCATAAGTGATTACCATAGCATATTTCTGTTTCATAAGTGATTACCACAGCATTTTTGCGCAAAGACGAGACATGTCTCATGTACAGGATGTGTCAGTCATAATTATAGAAAATGCAACTGCAGGGTAGACCACAAGGTCCGCTTTCGGAATGACAGCAGAACATGGGAGAATAATCTTAAGGCAAACAACAGGGCCTTAACGAGCCCAGGGGATTAGCCATGAGTGCCCTCCAACCGAGGACCAGGGAGCCTTTGCTACCACCTGCTCAACTCGCTCTAGGAGAGCCGCTCACAACAAAGCCAGAAGGGAGTGGCATGATAGATTCAAAGTACTGAATGGGAAAAATCTGCCACCAAGAATACTCTATCCAGGAAGGCTGTCATTCAGAATAGAAAGAGAGATAAAAGAGCTTCCCAGACAAACAAAAACTAAAGGAGTTCATGTGTACTAAACCAGCATTTCAAGAAATATTAGAGGAGACACATTGAGGGTAAAGGAAAAAACAAAACTGATAAAGACAAGGCAAGATCAGAGAAAATCTCCAGGAAAAATGTCAAAACAAGTAATAAAATGGCAATAGGCCCATCTGTCAGTAGTTACTTTGAATGTAAATGAACTAACTACTCCTTCAATCAAAAGACAGGATATAAAAATGGATCAAAACTTACTTGTGGAGCATAAGGAATAACACGGAGGACATTGGGAGACAGAGAGCAGAAGTGAGTTGGGGGAAATTGGAGGGGGAGATAAACCATGAGAGACTATGGACGCTGAGAAACAAACTGAGGGTTTCAGAGGGGAGGGGGATGGAGGGTTGGGTGAGCCTGGTGGTGGGTATTATGGAGGGCACATATTTCATGGAGCCCTGGGTGTGGTGCACAAATAATGAATGCTAGAACATTGAAAAGAAATAAAATAAAATGGGGAAAAAAAAGAAAAAAAAAAAACAAGATCCATCAATGTACTGCTTACAAGAGACTCATTTTAGATCTAAAGATTGAAAGTGAGATTGAGAAATACTAATCATGCAAATGGATGTCAAAAGAGAGCTGGAGTAGCAATATTTATATCGGACAATGAGACTTTAAAACAAAGACTGTAAAAAGAGACAAAGAAGGGCATTATACAATAATAAAGGGGACAATCCAATAAGAAGGTAGAATTGTAAATATTTATGCACCCAACATGGGAGCACCCAAATACATAAAACAATAACAAACATAAAAAAACTAATGGATAATAACACAGTAATAGTAGGGGACTTTAACATACCACTTACATCAACAGACAGATCATCTAAATAGAAAATAAACAAGGAGGGGCACCTGGGTGGCTCAGTGGGTTAAAGCCTCTGCCTTCGGCTCAGGCCATGATCCCAGGGTCCTGGGATCGAGCCTTGCATCGGGCTGTCTGCTCAGCAGGGAGCCTGCTTCCTCCTCTTTCTCTGCCTGCCTCTCTGCCTACTTGGGATCTTTGTCTGTCAAATAAATAAATAAAATCTTAGAAAAAAGAAAAGAAACAAGGAAACTTTGGCTTTGAATGACACACTGGACCAGATGGACATAACAGATATATTCAGAACATTCCATCCTAAAAGAGCAGAATATACTTCTTTTCAGGTGCACATGGAACATTCTCCAGAATAGGTCACAAATTAGGCCACAAAACAAGCCTCCACAAATTCATGAGGATCCATGTCATACGAGGCATCTTATCTGACCAAAATGCTATGAAACTAGAAGTCAACCATAAGACAAAAATCTGGAAAGATCACAAATACATAGAGGTTACATAACATGCTACTAAACAATGAATGCATCAGCCAGGAAATCAAAGAGGAAATTAAAAAGAAATACATGGAAACAAATGAAAATGAAAACACAATGGTCGAAAACATGTGGGATGCGGCAAAAGCAGATATAAGAACAAAGTACATAGCAATACAAGTTTACCCTTGAGAAGCAAGGAAAATCTCAGATAAACAACCTAGCCTTACACTTACAAAGCTAGAAAAGGAACAATAAATGAAGCTTAAAAGCCCACAGAAGGAAGGAAATAATAAAGATTAGAGCAGAAATAAATGATACAGAAACTTAAAAAAATTAAATCAGGAGTTGTTTTTTTTTTAAAAATGAATTAAATTGATAACCTCCTAGCCAGAGTTACCAAAAACAAAAGAGAAAGGACCCAAATAAATAAAATCACAAGTGAGAGAGGATAAATCACAACCAACACCACAGAAATACAGTTATAAGAAAATATTATAAAAACCTATATGCCAACATATTAGACAACCTAGAAGAAATTGGTAAATTCCTAGAAAGATATAAACTACCAAAACTGAAACAGGAAGAAATATAAAACTTGGACAGACTGATAACCCACAAAGAAATTTAATCTGTAATTTAAAAAAAAAAAACCTGAAAAAACAAAAGTCCAGGACCAGGTGGCTTCGCAGGTGAATTCTACTAAATATTTAAAGACGAGTTAATACCTATTCTTCTCAAACTATTCCAAAATATAGAAAAGAAAGAAAACTTCCAATGCTGGCTATGAGCCAGCATTACCTTGATACCAAAACCAGAAAAATAATCCATTTAAAACGAGAACAGGTCAGTATCTCTGATGAACATAGATGCAAAAATCCTCAATAAAATATAACAAACCAGATCTAACAGTACATTAAAAAAAATCATTCGCCATGATCAAGTGGGATTTATTCCTGGGGGGCAAGAGAGGTAGTTTAATATTCACAAATCAATTAATGTCATACACCACATTCATAAAAGAAAAGTTAAGAATCATGATCATTTCAGTAAATGCAGAAAAAACATTTGACAAAGTACAACATACATTCATGATAAAGGTGGCTCATCCATTCTGGCTTACATCCCTTTCCCACTATTTGTTTAAATTTGATCAAATTACTTTACTTCTCTAAGCCTCTCTTTCTTCATATGTATTATGGGAATAACCATAATAGTAATAATTACTATCTTAGGTCAGTTTCCAGGAAAATAGACTCAGAGAGGGATTTGCAGGCAGGAATTTTATTGCAGATACCCTGGTATTCACAGCTATGGGAGAGTAAAAGAAACAGGATTGGACAGAGAGAAGAGTTGAACTATGATGCAGTCCCATCTGCATCTCATCTTGAGGAATCTGCTGATCCCTCAAGGAGCTCAACAGCTAAAATGGCCCTTTAGAGTGGCCCATTCTGAGGCAACTCTAAACTATTGCATCAACCAACCAAGGAAAGAAGCATGATCTTGAATGACATTACTCTTGTCAGTGAGAGCGATTCCTGGAGAGTAATGCAGTCCCCAACACCACTGGGAGCCAGAAGGGGTGTCTCTGTCTTGTAGAGAGAATTTTGACAGAATAAACCAGGCACTCACTACACTTGCCTTTTGTGGTTCCATGAAGATTAAATGAGTCTATCTATAAACAGCATTTTATACAGTGTCTGGCACATGGTTTACTGTAAATATTATTCATTAAGCACTTACAGGGTATTTGCTATTTGGAGATCCTAAAAAAGACACTGAAGACACTTAGAAAAGGACAAAAGTAAATAATGAATAGACCTTGCCCTAAAGAGATGACAGTTGAATGAAGAAGAGAACTGGAGGCTACAGACAGTCTAATACTCCTGGTTATTCCATAGGCCCTTTACATTAACCTTCAGTTACCAAAAGGATACTGAATACTCTCTCTAGTATATTTCTGCCTTTAAGCATCTTGTAGCCTCATTGAAAAATTAAGGTTTATATGCATGCACGAACTTGATAACAATGTGACTAATGATTAAGTGTCAGAATATGTGGCAGGAACGAATTGGTGAAGCAGATCAAGCTTGGGAGAGATGGGCAAAGGTGGGGGGTGGTTTCTGGAATAGTCAGGAGAGCTTTGTGGAGGAATGGATTTAACCTGGATATTGTCACATGCCTAGATATTGGATGAATGGAGGGAATGGCAGAACTCCAGACTGAAGAGGAAAAGGAGTAAAGGGTCTGGCTATGTCTGTGGATGGTGAGGGAGTCAACTGCACAGCAATGGAGATTTTACATGGACACATGCTACCAAATGGACCTCTGCTAATCAGTGGAATCAGATTGCTTTTGTGACATTAGATCTTCTAGGCTTGATCCCACCAATGCTGCAGGATTTTTGAGTAGCTTGGATGAAACCTTGTAACAGGAAGATGTGAATGAACTATAGAGGGAAATCAACATCTATGGGCAGCCTCCCAGGTAATCTCAATGACCTCTATTATTTTTATTGACTAACTTAGTGACAGATATTGAAACTGAGACCGGCAGCTGGGGTTGGACACCTAGATTATCAGATGCTTAATGAGGCAATTTTAGCAGAAAGATAATTTGCATAGAGGAAAAAGCATAGGCTTTGGATCCAGACTTATAAGGTAGGAGTTCAAACCATGCTTCCACAACTTAGATGACATATACCCTTGGACAAACTTTATAATGTTCCTGTACCTTCATGTTTCTATCTGCAAAATGAAGTCAATAATTCCCACCTTACAGTATTGTAAGGACAAAGTAACATATAAAATCTATTGAAATTGCCTCCTAGATTTATAATAGGTGTTCAGTAAATGCTATTATTGTTGTTGCCAGTATCATTATTGTGACCATGTAGGAGCCTCTCCCCACCCTCTCCTCACTGAACTTATATATATTTTTTTAATATTTTATTTATTTGACAGAGAGAGATCACAACTAGGCAGAGAGGCAGACAGAGAGAGAGGAGGAAGCAGGCTCCCTGCAGAGCAGAGAGCCCGATGTGGGGCTCGATCCCAGGACCCTGGGATCATGACCTGAGCCGAAGGCAGAGGCTTAACCCGCTGAGCCACCCAGGCGCCCCTTATATTTTTGAATTTGTCTCTGATTGGCTGGAAATTCACAATGCTTAAAATACAGTACTTAAATTCTACCCAAGTTCTAATTGTAGAGCTTTACCATGCTTTCTCTTGAAAGTGTTGGAAGGAACAAGACAGAAGGTAACTGGTACCTACTGTTGGTAGCTGGATGTACCTTGATGAGAGGTTACTAGTAAGAGACACACCCTTTAAATTTCAGGTGCATATAAATTATCCCACCTTGACAGCATTTATTTCTTCGGGTCTTAAAGTATTTTCGAGAGCAGACTATTAAACTGGCAACATCAGTGATGGGAAATCACACCAGATATCTTTGTTCAGACTGGTTCCTCTTTTTCTCTTCACTGTCACATTGCTTTGGAAAGGAATAGAGCTTAGTGATGAGGAGAAGACCTGCAGGTCACGAGCTAGAACTATCAAACTTAGATAAACTTAGAACTATCAAAATTAGGTAAAGTTAAATAAAATTTAAAATTCATTTTCTCTGATGCAAATAGCCATGTTTTAAACGCTCAATAGCTACATGTGGTTAGTGGCTGCTGTATTAGACAGCACAGATAATAGAACATTTTGATCATCTACAGAAATTTATTTTGGACAGTGCTGCTCTAGAGCCAAACTGATTGGGTTTAAATGACATCTTTGATACTGTTTGCATGACTCTAAGCAAATGATTTAATATTTCTGTGTCTTAATTTTATCTATAAAATGAGGCTATGTGTCAACTTACTAGTATCATTTATCTTTTTATGAGAATTAGATGAATTAGTATATGTAATATATTTAGAGCAACCCCAGGCATATAGTATTTTGTCGACAGTTGTAAACAATTACTATTAACTAAAAAATCTGATGAAATGACACCTGTTTCAGAAATAAAACATAGAACTTACAGATGAAGGGGGTGAGTGGCTCAGAGTAGTCACCCATTACCACTGCTCCCAGTGTCAATGTACATAATTTCCATGGAACCATCATAATATATTGTAATTTTCTATGTCTGTGTCTGTTTTCTTTAATAGACTCCATGGGCCAAGGACTGGTGTCTTATTCCTCTTTATAGGCTAATACCTATGACAATGCCTTGAGCACAGATGACACTCAATAAATACTTTTATTTTCAACAGAGTTGAATTAAGTGCTTAAGTGATTAACTGACAAGTTACTTATTTATTAATATTCTAGTAGTAATAGTAGGATTAGGATTTTGCTAATTTCACCATATTTTAACCATATGGAGACAATGAATTTTAGTTAGGCTTAATGACAAATGGGGAAGAGTATTTAAAATTAAGAATGGATGAAATATCCAAAATAGATGATCATTTCACATGTTGGAGAAAAAGAGAAAGACAAGAGAAAAGGGAAATGAAAGAGAAAAGAAAAGAAATGGAGTTGATAAGCCTTGTAGAAGAAAGCTCAAAAACAGATTTTTTCTTACTTCAACATTTTACCATGCAGACCCTGAAGCCCTAGATATAATCATCTTGGCTGGAATGCCAAGGCTAGAGTAAACAGAAATCTGAGTGTGTCAACAAATTACTTGATTAAGCAGAGTAGGTGGCAGTGTGAAAGCAAAATCATAATGTGCGATAGGATAATGTGATTGAAAGTTTCAGCTGTGATGGAATGGAGAGAGTAAAACCTGAGAGGAAAAAATTACAGTGCAAGGGACCAGACTATGGACTCTGTTAGCCAATGAGGGGGAAAAAAACAAGAACAGGAAATAAGATTAAAAAATGGAATTGTATTATTCAAGAAAACACTTCCTGAGTATAAACATAAATTTAAAAGCAACTGATTTAAGCCATCATTTTAGATGAGCCAGGGTCAGAAGGAGGACTGCAAATGGCATTAAAAAGGGTCTCAGGATTTGTGCCATCAGCATAAAAGTGGCAGTTAACAATTAAAAGCAGAAGTGAAATGACTAAGAAATATAAAAGCTAGAAATGAACAGATGGCCAGGCATCCAGCTTGCTAGGATGCTAAAACTGGATATATTTTATATTTCATTCCAAGTTAACAAATATTAGGACATTAAAATGCATGAAACATGGTGTGTATTCCATCCTGCCATGTTTTTATTACTAAGTTAGAAAGAATTAGACTGCACAGAACGTATGCAAATATATTCATCAGTCTAAGCAAATGCTGAGTCAGGGCAGATCAGGAAGGTCAGCTGGATTTCTAGTTTCCAAAGAGAAGCCTGGTCAGTTGCATACTAAGCATCCTTTGTGGGGTTATTCCTAAAGTGGCCACTCATTTACAAAAAGACTGTAAAGACTAGAGTGCTGGATGACACTTTCTTTAAAGGCGGCAGTAGGCAAGCCTCCCAGCCTGCTTTGTTTTTAGTACTGGCATGAGATTTAGAAACTGTGTAGAATATTTACTCTCTGTATGGAAGATGTTTCCATTGGATTTTAGTATGTCAATTAGGAGCAATCATTGGTAAGATGTAGCTGCACTAGGATCAGGAGACCATTGATAATACCAGACTGTCATTATGAGACATGTTTTTCACAGGTTTGCCATTGACTTTGGAGCTTTCTGCATAGGTTGACTGAGGCCAGATGAAGAGAACAAGGCTTTCATCAGTTCACAAGCTTATTTATTACGGAATACGAGTATGCTTAGACTAAGTGACCTCTCTTCAACTTCTTTCTTTAATCACAGTCCACATCTAGGGTTCTGTAACCAGATTATGACTTTGATTCTTCTCTATCTTCACAATACATAGTGATGAGTTCCTGAAAAAAGAAGAGAAATTTCTTTTCCCCACTTTTCATTCTTGCTTGAACCATAATGCAGTCAGTATATTCATGCATTCAGTCAATCAATCACTTAGTCTATATCTTTTAAGTGCATACTCTCTGCTCAGTATTGAGAAGGAAATTTGGGATGAAATAGTCTTTGCAACTTATGCTTAAAAACAGACCAACTTTCTCACACCCTGTGTTTATTAACTCTCATTCCTTTTGACATAACCTAAATGCAGTGTAGAAAACATCCAAACCTAACATTTATGGGGACTGCAGCTGCACATATAAAGAAATCCTTAAGACATTGTGTGCCGTTCCCCTACTTAGAATTCCCATCTGCTCAAAGTTACACCCTAGAACTACTGTACACAGAAAGGGAATGTCTGTGAATGGTGTCAAGTTCACTATCAGACTGTGAAGTTATTGGGATAATATTCAGCTTCCTCTATGCATAACTTAACATCTGGAAGGAAAACCACTTTTTGACTCAAAAGAAGGAAATAAAAATGTGTGCAGTCATATACATAATTACATTTTTATTATATAAACATACCTGAAGATATAGATGTACATATAATATATATTATATTAATATATTTTATTATATATGTATAAATATGTGCATGTATTTGCATATAACAAATTATACAAATCATTGTATATGCTATATATTATTGTATTATGCATCCATAGTAAATAGAAATGTCCTCCACATTTCCAAAGTTTCTGAGTTGACAATAAACTTTCTTTTGTTGGTAGCAAAGGTAAGCCACCTTCATTTATAAATATAAACTATATATCAAAAGCAATTAAAAACCCATTATATGAAATTTACTATAAAGAATGGGTGCATTTTAAAACTGATAAAATATCTATTTCATTTACAGCCATACTCAGCTGTGATTACATGATTTTTTTAAAAGCTAATAATTATTTCAGTATTCACCTAAAATATTCTGATTGAATGAGGAAATAAATCTGCTACTAGAAGATGAAAGGAATATGTATATGTAAAATCACTGAAGAGCATGCTTGAGAGAATTACACAAATGCTTGAGGAAAATTTATGTAAATATCATTTTTTAGAAACTTAAATGCAAAAAGTTCCAAAAGTGGGATGCTATTATGTCATAAATATGTATCATTCTAAAAGTAATGCTGAAGGCATTTCTCTTTGGGATAAGCACTATTTAATGAAAATAGAAAAACATTCCTAAAGTATCTTGATTGCTGAGTGTTCACATCAGTTACAACTGTTTCAGTAAAAAATAAACATAGATATTTTAGTAGAGGTAGTAACTGAAGGATGCTTTTTCTTGAAAATATATGACTTAAGGATTGGGTGTTTCAAAGATAGAAATAGTTTTAAGGGCTCCAAAATAACACCTACAAAGTTGAAAAATAAAGTATATCTTCTAGGAGATTTTGCAAATATAGTTCTTTTCACCAGCTTTGCAGTTACTCCCTTTTTTATGACTATGGCCCCTGGCATTAGTTAGAACATGGGGAAACGAGACCATGGACAGGAACATGGATGAAAAAGACACTGGACTTCTCTTCCTATGAATGCTAGGAACCTGAGATAAATTTTGTAAAAATAAATAGCTAATATTGTGTGCTTACTATGTGCTAAATATTGTGAAAGATGGTTTTCATTTATTTTTTAAATTTATTCCTTCTAAAACCCTATGAGAAGTTAGTTATCACCATGTTGCAGGTGAAGAAACAAATTTGTAGTGATTTAAGTTAACTTGCCCAAGGTTGAGTAACTAGAAAATGGCAGACAGGACTGAACTAGAGCTTAGGAGGGTATGCATTTAACCACTGCTCTGCATGGCCAACCATATTAAACCCAACTATAATTCTTTATGATTAATTTTCTCTCCAGAAGTCGGAGAACCGTAACATAACCTGCCCAAGGTTATTCGCAGATTAAGTGTCAGAGCAGGATTTAAACTCAATTTGACTCCAAAGCCACCTTCCACTCTGTTTTGCTGCCTTTCATTTGAGATGTTGCCAAATACTTGCACCACACACTGGCACCTGTGGTTTATTGAACTGGTGGCATCAGATCAAGGACCCTTATAGGGCCCTAATGCATTAGTAGGAAGCTAGAGGAGGATCCCTGCCTAAAAGTCTATCCAAACCATCCAAGTGCAAGTCAGAATCTGTTAACATTGTGTCATGGTGACTCCTCATGGGACCTACACCCTATACATTATAGAACTAAACGCCGTATCTCAAAATGAGTTAAAATGTGTGAATAACCGTAAATCATGGGTGGTAGATGAGGGTCAAAAAGTAAAACTAGACATACTACTACTAAGAAGAAAACTATCATATACATATTGGAGTATCTAAGAATTAAATGAACATTAAGAAATATATCTGAGGGGCGCCTGGGTGGCTCAGTGGGTTAAAGTCTCTGCCTTCGGCTCAGGTCATGATCCCAAGGTGCTGGGATCGAGCCCCACATCGGGCTCTCTGCTCAGTGGGGAGCCTGCTTCCCCCTCTCTTTCTGCCTGCCTCTCTACCTACTTGTGATCTCTGTCAAATAAATAAAATCTTAAAAAAAAAAAGAAATATATCTGAGTGCATATAATCTATTACGCAACTAAAATACTGACTATTGCTTAGAACCAGATTTTTGAATTAATGTAGCCTTATATGGATTAGTAATAATTATATTATTCATTATCGTGGATAGTAACCAAAACACACATTATTTCTTGGAAGAATATAATGTGAATAATGTTATGTAATATATTACTGAAAAGGAATTTTTTGGCCTCAATGTCAATTATATAGATGTGTGGAAGAATTTCTTCAAAATAACTCATAAGCATCTAGATACTTAAAATGTATGTACATGTTTCATGATTGTTTGAATGTGGGTATCCTGACAATGGAAGTAAAATCTTTGGAATTATTACAAAAACACTCTCCCAAACAGATCATTTTTAGTGAGTATAGAGGCCTTTTGAACTTTGACAAAACAGGTGTTTCATGCAGAGAAGACTGCTGAGACCAAATGCTAGAATTATTAAGTAGCCATTAGAGAAATTCTAGATAGAAAGAGTGTGATGAAAGGACAGAATGTGATGAGACAAATGACCTCTCAGTGTTGTTAAGGTATTCTTGTGGTGGATTTCCCCCCTTAATTCAATAGTAAGCAAATAAAGCAATAAATTTGAACATTTATTTGGGCATTCCTAGTGCCCAACCACTAGGAAATCATTTCTCCTGCTAAAAGGAGTTGTAATAGGAAGCAGAATTCAGATGGTTGAGTTGATAGTGTTCCTCTCCCAGGGGGCCTATTCTTTAGTGGTGAGGTTCCCCAAGAGCTTTGTGGTTGATAAATTGCTTTCCCCTGGAGTCATGCCCCAGCCAGCTGACATTAAGTGACTCAACACTGAGCAGACCTGTCCTCCTTTATCAACCAGGCTCACTCTCCTTTCTCAGACAGCAAGGAACCCCAGAGAAGTAAATGCAGACCTAGTGTGATATAGGGACTTCTGGCATGCACTTCTCTTTTCCCTCCCTCTGTTGATTCCTTTAAGCCTGGAGAACTGAAAAGTGTTCGTGAATAGATCTGACCTCTTTCATGCCAGGGGATATGTGGCAAAGTAAATAAAACAAATAAATATGTAAATAAAGCCTGTCTAAAGGTTACTTTAAACCCAACATTTCCATGCACCAACTTACCACTCTCTGTAAGTTAGTGCACTGGTAAAGTGACCACCAAGTGAGCCCTCCTTAAGGATACAGTTATAGCTGGAGTCTGGGTCCTGAAAGTGTTTGTTTTGTTTTCCTTCTCACAGTAAATTCCTTGCTCTGTCTTGCATGAAAATCTGATTTCGTTAACTCGGCAGAGTTGGATTTTTCTTTCCCCAGAATTGCCTGTTTGAGAAATACCATGATCCCGAAACATTAAGGGATGTGTCCTTTAAGTGATTTTAGCTAACCCTGTGACAGTTCTCTGAAGCATACAAAAGGCTGCTGAACTTCAAGTTCAAGTGAAATTCTTGAAGGATTAATTCACTGTTAAAGCTACTACCCTAGTCATTATCCAGAGAATGGCAAGAGCATAATGGGAATCTTGGGTTTTAAAGTACCCTTAGCAGGCTTTACTTTATTTATACATTTATTTTTGCCTCATAATGTTACCAGCATTTTATTGCAAGTGTTTTTGTCAGAATAAAGAGAGTCCTAAAACAATCTAAATAACATCCACTCCTCACTGAAGAGAGAACAGTTTTTCTTATGGCGCAATGTCCCCTGGCATGAAAGAGTTCATTCAGGTTATCAGACAAATCTTCTTTTCATTGCCTTGCTCAAGGTGCAATCATGTGACTGCTTAGCTTTTTAAGTGTGCTGTTGACACAAATGAGATCTCTATTTACTGGTGAAAAAGAAAATCTTAAAGCCAAACCCTAAAAAGAAACAGTGTGATGCAATATGTTTTCAAGGAAAACAAAAACAACAACAAAGCACCAAACAACCCTGTTTCCCGTGAGACTGATTCTTTGATCTCCTGAGAGAGGCTGTCACATCAACCAGTGGAACTGATTTAGTCTGGAAGAGCTGGAAGATCCACCCTGGAGACCGGCAACTTGAACTAGAACCTAAGAAACTTGGTGTCTGGTCCTGAATTTGCCAGGATATGTTGTGTCACCTTGGGCAGTGGTACTGTAGCCCTCCCTCCAGGTTTCAGTTTTCTTGTTTTTTAGGTAGGGAGGGAGAGAGCTTAATTAGATCTCTGGTATTTGCTAGCCTGAGTGGTCTTCGGTTGCACTTGAAATACCGTGACTATCAAAGTCAGATAAACTGCTTAATATTAACTGGAAATAGGGCACCTGGGTGGCAGAGAGGAAGGCAGAGAGAGAGGAAGGGAAGAAGGCTCCCTGCTGAGCCGAGAGCCCCTTGCAGGGCTCGATCCCAGGACCCGGGATCATGACGTGAGCTGGAGGCAGAGGCTTTAACCCACTGAGCCACCCAGGTACCCTGTCAGTCTATTTCTTAAATGAAGATTTTTCTTTTTCTTTTTTTTTTTAAGCTTTTATTTATTTATTTATTTATTTATTTATTTATTTATCTATCAGAGAGAGAGAGAGAGAGAGAGAGAGAGATAGCACGTGCGAGCACACAAGCAGGCAGAGTGGCGGGCAGAGGCAGAGAGAGAAGCAGGCTCCCCACTAAGCAAGGAGCCTGATGTGGGAATCGATTCCAGGACCCCGGGATCATGACCCGAGCCAAAGGTAGCAGCCCAGCCAACTGAGCCACCCAGATGTCCCAACAATGATTTTTCTTATTTTTGCTTTCTAATCAAGTAATTGGAATAAACTAACTCACTAATTCACTTCAGCGTTCCTTAGTGCCTACTAAGTGCAGATCATTCTCCTAGGAACTGTGGGGATTAGTGAAATAAGTAAGACACATTTCTGCCCTCTGGGAATTTATGATCCACAAGTATAGGATTATATTTATATGCTTACAGGATTTATATACTTGAAGAAATAATTATATCAGTTATTTCCATATTACATTTTTTTTTTCTTTCTTCATCTAGCTTATCTCAAAGAGGAGAAGAGAAACATATCATTTTGTAAGACTACACTTACAGAGAAATGCTTTATCATTAGGGAGAAAGTTTTTGTGGTACAAAGAGGAGTCTGTAGTCATCTTTTTTCTGGTGATGGTAGGGTTGATACAGTGCAAACCATGTCTGTTTTGAAACACAACCTGTCCTAATCCTTAAGTATTAGGGTGTGCCTGACATTCATGTCAACACTGCTTTTAAAGGCTGCTGTTTGGCATCACAAAACAGCTTAAGGGAGCACTTCTATAGTTGTGGGGAGTATTGCTATCTACCTCTCCACTGACTGTAACAAGAGTCTTCTTTCCATACATACAAAGGCTGGAGGCATGAAAAATGTCAAAGGGCAGAGGGCTTGGGATGCTGCAATCCCTGGACCTGACAGGAGTTATTTTACTGTACCCTTGGACTGTGGATAAAGAACCCCTGATCAAGGATTTCTCTGTCCCCATATTTCAGAATTGGGCAGTGATAGCCTGGAAGCTTCAGTCAGTGAAACGTGCTACAACTACACAGTGAACAAGTGAAATATATGGGGACCAAACCTGTTGTAGCGAAAGGCTTGCTTCACTGTTCATTGGTGGCAAGAATTAACTTCATGGAGTAACTTAGAGGGGAAAAGAGAAATGTAGAAAGTGAGGAATTTCCTAACAGTTAAGAGTTATGTGAAGGTAGAATCACCCATCCAGTGTTCACCGGCAGACAAATCAGAAATGTGTTACCATATGTTGAAGATGAGGAAAATCAAGTAGACACTCGGGATTTGAATTACCCTGTTTCTTGAGTCTACTCTTTCATTTTTTAAAAGGTCTCCACTGAAGGAGACTTTGCAGCAGATAGGTGTAGTACAGATTCTCCTAAATTCTGTGCCATACAACGTGAGTTCTTGGAGATTCTGGTTATGCCAGTAATAAAGGAGTTCTGTGACAAAACAGCTTTGGAAAATGCTAGGCACTAGATACTAGAATCCTCCATAGGAGATTTATGATGCATATTACCAGTGTATTTGACAAAGTTGGTAGTAAAAAAAAAAAAGTGTTTAGACTTTAAGTCAATATTTCTCCAACATATTTATTCTAGACATTATAACTTATTGTCCCATAAAATTGGTGTTCCACAATTCGTAGGTTGAGAAATGATCTGTAGGAAGAAAGAACATGACTTTTTAGTCATGTCAGCTTGGGTGGTAAGGCTGACTTAGCCACCAATTAACTGCTTGAGCTGAAAAAAGGTTCTTGCTGTGTCAAGCTTCAATGTCCTCATCTGAAAAATTGGGGAAATACCCACTCAGGGTCTTAGGAGTATCAAAATAATTCCTGTAAAGTTCTTAATAGTGCCCGGCCAAGAGCAAGTGCTCAATAAATTGTGACTATGCCTACTAGATCTAATATCAGGATTTTTTTTTTTCCCACTTAGACACCTAACTATTTCTCTTGCAGTTTAAAACGCATTTCCTTTTATTGGTGTTTGATGAAGATAGGAATAGTGTCATTAATCATTAAAATACCCTGAATGCATGATTTGATGAAACAGCTGTGGCTTCATCACCCAATCTTTGCCCATGGGACAAAAGACCTCAGCTGCAGCTATCCCCTACTCCTAATTTCAGGGAGCAACTCAACTTCAATCACTCTTCCCAGATAGACCTAGAACTGAGGGGCACAATATTACAATGGCATCCTGAGCAGGGTGCTTGAAGGTTGAAGAGCACCCACTCAAACAGTACTTCTCTTCCTTTTTGGAACTTCCAAGGGATTTTGTTTGAACCTCAGTTACGAGACTAATATTTTAGGATTGTGGTGGGTAGTGTACCTATTACATCCTCCACCCTACCCATGAAATTTATTGTCTGTATCTTGTATTCTAAGTATTAGTTGTCCTAAATACAAAAATGATCTGGCCAATCAATCCATTATCTGTGTCACCAGGTTCAGCCTCAGAACTTAAGCTGTGTCTCCATACTAGTCTATAAGAGCAAAATTCTAATTAAGAGAGCATTATTTCAATAATGCTTTTCTTTGCAGAACATGACTTCTTTCTGAAATGAGAGACTTAAAAGCAAAAATCTGTTACTATTATAATGAGGTCAAGAGAATGCTCCAGAGTAGATATGTGATGTACTGAGGGACTTTCAGTGGTCAGTGGTTGAGATATAAATTGAAATGCATCTTTTGTTGATGATTACTCAGTGCTCTTGTGACAACACTGCTATCTGTGTCTCTCTGTCTTTCTCTCTTTGCCATGGGCACTTTCTCGTGGGAAAGCATGGTGATTAAGGTCATAGACAGACCTTGTTCAAGTGGCATTGGGTGAGTTGCCTTACCTGATCTTTAGATTCTTCATCTGTAATAGGGGATAATGATTCCAGGGGGTATTTTTAAAAGTAAGTGTGCAAATAAATGCACACACACATATATATATATATATATATATATATATATATATATATATAGTACTTGATACAAGGAAGTGCTCAATAAAAGTTGGCTGTCCTTGTTGTCTTTTAAAGTTTATTTCTTAAAATAACCAAATGATTAACATTATATGACTTTTTGTATGTGTCATTATGTCGGTACTGTGAAATGATTAATTAATACAAAGACTTCATTCCCACTGGACTTTACAGTCTGCTCTAAATATAATGCAGACATGAGTCATTTCATCTAAATACGAGGAGAAAAATATTCTTTTTAAGATTTTATTTATTTATTTATTTGTCAGAGAGAGAGAGAGTACACACAAGCAGGCAGAGTGGCAGGCAGAGGCAGTGAGAGAAGCAGGCTCCCTGCTGAGTAAGGAGCCCAATGATCCTTGGACTCAATTCCAGGACCCTGGGATCATGACCTGAGCCGAAGGCAGTGGCTTAACCAACTGAGCCACCCAGGCGTCCCTGGAGGAGAAAAATATTCTTAATGGGCTCGTTGAATCTTCATAATATGAAGAAATTCAGAAGTCCTATATTCTAGAACATTTTTCATCAGAGGGAAATATAGACTATAATTAGAGATATCTAGAAAGGGCTATTTAATAAAGTTCATTTAAATATTATACTAAGGCTTTAAAATATTTTACTCATCAGATTATATTAGTGATTCCAAAATATTATTATCCTTGGACCTCTTCTGGAAGTTCTTCTATATGGAGATCAACAAATATTTTTGAATAAAGGGATTCATGGCTAAGTAAACTTTGATGATTTCTAAAAGTCAATATATATGGGCATTTCTCCAGAAGAAAAATTTAAAGCAATAGCTTGGAGAAGGAAAAGTTGAAACAATCCAAATATAAGGTGATAAGATCAGCTAATAGTAAAGAAAAATGGGAATGCCAGTTTATTGAAAGGAGCATAGAAGGATGAGTTTTCCTACCACCATAGCTGCTAAACAGTGCTTTGGATTTTCATAGCTCTGAGTTTTCTACTTTGTTTGAGGGAGAATCATTTCTTATATCAACTAAAGCTTCTCATAATTTCTAAGTTTAAAAAATGAAGATGAATAATCCACAATTGTTCTAATTTTTCCTCTAAACCATAATATGACTCGAACTGTGAATACACCTTTGGTTTTACCGAGTACACTTGTAAATTACATTGTTTAGACCTCTGATAGAGACACTGGAAAGAACTCTGAGGCCTCTGAGGTTACAAATAATTAGTGGTTGAGAGTTCCTTTGACTAATACTGCCCAACTTACTTTCACCCTATAAACTGAATAAAAATTCCTAATTTTCAGTATCTCAAAATGAATTCTTCCTGGGACTCATCCACCCAGTACAGGGAAATTATTTCACTCCTCACCCATCCAAAATATCCACTTTCCTCACGTTAGTAAACTCCCATATCTTACAAACTAGTATTAGGACTCCTCAGCTAAAAATCATAGATTGATTCTGACTTGCACAATAAACCAGTGATGTCACTTAAGTGATTTCTTGTACAAATAACATACGTAAAGAGAAAACCCATCTATTTTGTGTCTTTCTCAAACCTCTCAGCATTTTCTCAATACTTTTAGGACAAATCTAGCATATCTAGCTTTACTACAAAGAATACTCAGATTATTTCATTTTTTTAAAAGTACAAAATTTCACTGTTTCAAAATCCTTTGCTTTTCTAACTATAAGTGTACAAGAAAACTAAAAATGTCATTAAGTGCTTTAGTAAAATCCGGTGCTGGAGAGAGGATGGGGAACAACTGAAACTCCCATATACTGCTGATGGGAGTGTAATTTGACATAACTACTTCAGAAAACCATTTTTCAGTATCCACTAAAGTTGAATAAATGCAGACCTTGGATATACAAAAGATTTAAAAAATACATAGGTATGTTTATCAAAAAAGTGTATAATTTTTTTAATGTATGTAAAAAGTTTATACCAGCACTATTATGCCTAATAGCCAGAAACTGGAAACTATTCAAAGGCTTTTCAACATTAGAATGGGTAAGAAAATTGAAATATATTACAGCAATTAGGCCACAAAAACTACAGCTACACACAACAATATGGATGAAGCTTAGAAGCATAATGCTAGGCAAAAGCAATACTTACTTTATGATACCATTTATAAAAAATTCAGAAATAAAGCCAGGATAGTGATTGCTTTGGGTGCTAGTGACAAGTAGAGGACACAAAGGGCACTTCTGGGATGCTGGAAATGCTCTGTTTCTTACACTCATTAGGCTATATACTTGCAATTTGTGTACTTCTCTGAACATGTGTTATACTCTCCTATAAAGTTTTTTAATGCTCTAGGGTCAAAGTTATGATATTGAACAGGTGGCATCCAAATAATACTATATAAATTCGTATGAAAATTGGTTGTAAATTTTTCCAGAGCAATCTTAAAAGGTTCAGCACATTTATAACTCAAGTTTCATGAGCTTCTTTCCCTCTTACACTGAACATCATCCCGGACATTTGGAAAGCCTGCCTATCTCTTTCAGTGCACTGTACATTGGTCTCTTCTATGTGTTTGAGATGTAGCTCCCTGAGATCAAGGACTGTTAGTTTTTTAACTTCTGTTTACAAGAAATACACAAAATTCATGGAAAGCATTTGCTTAGTCTTTGCAGAGGTAGGAGATAACAATGATGCTATATGCATGACTCCTAACTCAGCTTTACTATAATTAGATTAAATAAGATGGTGTATGTAAAAATTGGATTGTAAACTTAGTGCAATTCAGACATTTCATGTGATGTATTTCACTATTTGAAAACATCTCTCATTAAAATATGCAACATTATGAAA
Source organism: Meles meles (assembly GCF_922984935.1). NCBI lineage: Eukaryota > Metazoa > Chordata > Mammalia > Carnivora > Mustelidae > Meles > Meles meles. Next base: position 69,430,303 of record NC_060072.1, read on the forward strand.
TTGATAAAAAAGCAGTCAGAACTGAAATCTCCTTAAAATGAAAGTATCTACTAGAAAATAGATGTCTAGACAGTGTTGGCCCTTTCACATACATGTATTGAAAGCGTTTCTTCTACCTCAGCCACAGCAACTTCTTCCTAGAAACATCACCAAAGGTGAGAGAAGCAAGAGCAAAAATGAACGATCAAGACTTCATCAAGATCAAAAGCTTTTGCAGAGCAAAGGAAACAGTCAACAAAACCAAAAGACAACGGACAGAATGGGAGAAGATATTTGCAAATGACAGATCAGATAAAGAGCTAGTATCCAAAATCTATAAAGACCTTATCAAACTCAACACCCAAGGAACAAATAATCCAATCAAGAAATGGGCAGGAAAAAAAAAAGGAAGGAAGGAAGGAAGGAAAGAAGGAAGGAAGGAAGAAAGAAAGAAAGGCAGAAGACATGAATAGACGTTTCCGCAAAGAAGACATCCAAATGGCCAACAAAACATGAAAAAGTGCTCCACATCACTTGGTATGAGGGAAATACAAATCAAAACCACAATGAGATACCACCTCACATCAGTCAGAATGGCTAAAATTAAGCAGTCAGAAAATGACAGATGGTGGCGAGGATGTGGAGAAAGGGGAACCCTCCTACACTGTTGGGGGGAATGCAAGCTGGTGCAGCCACTCTGGAAAACAGCATGGAGTTTTCTCAAAAAGTTGAAAATAGAGCTACCCTACAACCCAGCAATCACACTACTGGGTATTTACCCTAAAGATACAAATGTAGTGATCCAAAGGGGCATGTGCACCTGAATGTTTATAGCAGCAATGTCCACAATAGCCAAACTATGGGAAGAACCTAGATGTCCATCACAGATGAATGGATAAAGAAGAGATGGTATATATATATATACAATGGACTACTATGCAGCCATCAAGAGAAATGAAATCTTGCCATTTGCAATGACGTGGATGGAACTAGAGGGTATTACGTTGAGTGAAATAAGTCAATCAGAGAAAGACAATTATCATATGATCTCTCTGATATGAAGAATTATAGAGGCAGGGCAGGGGGTTGTGGGGGTGGAGGGGGGAAGAAACAAGATGGGATCAGGAGGGAGACAAACCATAAGAGACTCTCAATCTCACAAAACAAACTGAGGGTTGCTGGGGGGTAGGGGGGTGGACATAGGGTATCTGGGTTATGGATATTGGGGAGGGTATGTACTATGGTGAGTCCTGTGAAATGTGTAAGCCTGATGATTCACAGACCTGTACCCCTGGCACAAATAATACATTATATGTTAATAATAAATAAAAAATATTAGAAAAAGAAAGTGCTTCAACATTTTAAGTGGCCATAAAAAGAAGGAAACAAAAATAATTTTTTAAAAGATTTTTAAAGTTTATTTATTTGACAGAGAGAGAGATCACAAGTAGACAGAGAGGCAGGCAGAGAGGGGGGGGGGAAGCAGGCTCCCTGCTGAGCAGAGAGCCTGATGCAGGGCTTGATCCCAGGACCCTGAGACCATGACCTGAGCCAAAGGCAGAGGCTTAACCCACTGAGCCACCCAGGTGCCCCACAAATTTTCTTAATAAGGAAAAACCACTTACCTTTTCTTACTTTTTGTACTATTGACCTAAACTAATTTAGATCGAGTTCTCTATTTCACAGGTTATTATTTTATACACAATTAACAATTTCAGCATGGTATTAAAAAGAGAATACCCACTCTAGTGAGGTTCCTTGAGTACCAGATATGGTTCTATCAGCAGCTGGAAGTCCTTGGAAAGGAATTTAGAATGTTAGAAAATTAGACGTGAAAAATATCTTAGTCCCAGTCTACCATTTTGAAAATGAAGATGCTAAGACTGAGATCATAAAGTGCTTTATTAGTAGTGGATCCAGAACTGGCACCCAACTTTCTAGAAACTGCTATGCCATTGTTATAATACTTTCCCCAAAAAGAGCAGTATTCTTAGTTTCATAACTTAAAAATAGTATAAATCAAGTCAATCTTAAGACTTACGTCTGGCCTTATTTCTAAAAATTACTCGAACTTTTTATTTTTATAGTTCATTTTCATTTGATCTGTAGCAGTTGATAAACAAATATCTAAGCTTTTTATACTCTACATTAAAGCACAGTTTTCTCTCTGTTGGAATTTGAGTACAACACAGTCACATACTCTATATACAAACATAAATATAATTTTAGTTGAGAAAAAGCTCCTTTCATTTCTTTTGTAGTTAGGATATCCCTTATTTTTGGACTGTGATTCACTGTAGCATTGAAGATTAGTACAGAGTTGTGAATCATGGGGGGACAAATAGTACAAGAAAGATACATGTTTTCTTCCAGATCTCATATTCCTTATTCATATGAGTCTCATTTTAATCAAAAGTGGAAAAGCGGGGCGCCTGGGTGGCTCAGTGGGTTAAGCCGCTGCCTTCAGCTCAGGTCATGATCTCAGGGTCCTGGGATCGAGTCCCTCATCGGGCTCTCTGCTCAGCAGGGAGCCTGCTTCCCTCTCTCTCTGCCTGCCTCTCTGCCTACTTGTGATCTCTCTCTGTCAAATCAATAAATAAAATCTTTAAAAAAAAAAGTGGAAAAGCAAGTCACTATTTTATTGCTTAGCATGGGCAATGAAACTTTACTACTCTGAAGTTGTAAGAAGTTTCGTTGCTTACCAAATTGAGAAAATAAAAGTATAATTTTTCTTTTTGGCAGCAGAGAGGAAGTAATAGGAGGAAAAGTTCAAAATTAAGATTTTCATCTAGACTCTTGATATATAGTCATAAGTTTACGACTACTATTATCATAAATTTGTGGTGACTAAATGACTTGAAGGCTCAGACAAGTGAAAGTAACAATGGAGATTTGGGTTTGAGATGGCGCTCTGCCCCTTTGATTTTAGGTGAGTCACTTGGTCTCTCCATAGGTTTCATGTGACAATTCGACTAGATGACATTTGTGAAAGTGTCTTGGAAATGGGATATAAGTATACAATTATAAAATGGCATTATTGTTATTAACTCATTATATGTTCCTCCTAAAAGGTTGGGACCATTTTACAGGGCTGGAAAGTCCTTTTCTATTTTGCACTTTCCTCTCTTCCAAATTTTCTTTAAGATTTTTGCAAGAATGTCATCCTGGGTGGCCCAACTTTAATACTTAGCAGAAGGAAAGAGTGGGTTCTTAGTACATTACAGAGAAAAATAATTAGTTGAAATGAGAAAATTATTACAGTTTTAAGAGATCTCATCAAAAATGCCTTGGGTAAGAAGAAAATTCAATCTCTGAGTCACAGATCCACCCACAGATATCACATTGTAATGCTGTTATCAAATACTGTCCTTTCCATCACTGGTAGTTTCTTGAATTGGGGCATTTGGGAAATGTACCTTAAAGAATGTATTTTTCCTATTGTTTGCTATGTTTGAGAATGGGTGTAGGGTTGCCTAGGGTTGCCTAGGTGGCTTTGTCCACTAAGCATCTATCTTCAACTTAGGTCATGATCCCAGTGTCTTGGGATCAAGCCCCAAATCAGGCTCCTTGCTCAGCAGAGAGCCTGCTTCTCTCTCTCCCTCAGCTGCTCCCCCTGCTTGTGTGCTTGCTCTCCCCCCCCACCCCGTGTCAAATAAATAAATAAAATCTTTTAAAAAATAAGAATGGGTGTACACTACTTTAGAAAGAATATTTCTATTTTTTGATGCAACATATAATAGCATAGTTTGTACATACAGGACTAGATGTATGAGTAATTGTCAATAATCCTAACGTACATAAAGACAAGAATAATTCAAAGAAGCTATGTTAATGTCAATGGATTCTGCTACTGATAAAGGACTAAGATGTTATATTTGCAAGTCATCCATTCATTCATTTATTTATTTAACTAATATTAAGAGCCTTGCAAAGGTATTGTATAAGGTATTAAGGCTTTGTTTAGGTGATGAAGTGCATATTATTTATTCCATATTCTTTCTTATCCTTCCTACCACATTTTCTCCATCTTATACCTGAGATTTTAGTTTCTCTTATTTAGGTTGTAAGCTCTGGGTAGAACTCATGTTCTATTGTGTAAAAAGAAGCAAATGAAGGAAAAGAGGACCTATTGGAAAAAGTCTTAGTAGAAAAGAGGAAGGAAGGAAAGAAGGAGGAAGGAAGGAAAGGAGGGAGTAGAGAGGAGAGAGGAAAAGAGAGGAGAGGAAAGGAAAGGAGAGGAAAAGAAAGGAAAGGAAAAAGAAGAGGAAAAGAGATGAAAAAGGGAAGGAAAGGAAAGAAAGGAAGGAGAAAAAAGGGAAAGAAAAAAGGGAAGGAAGGAAGGCCCACCTCCTCTTTTATTTTATTTTATTTTATTTTTATTTTTTGGAGGAGTCTGGCTAAGTCTTTATCAGTTTGTTCAGTTTTTCAAAGAACCACCTCCTGGTTTCATTGATCTGTTCCATTGTTTTTTTGTTTCTATTTCATTTATTTCTACTCTAATGTTTATTATTTCCTTGCTTCTGTTGGCTTTGGGTTTTGTTTGTTCTCCTTTTTGTAGCATCTTTCAGTGTAACATTAAGTTGTTTATTTGAATATTTTCCTGCTTCTTGAGATGGGGCTGTGTTGCTATAAACTCCCCTCATAGAACAGCTTTTGCTGTATCTCAAAGATTTTGGACCATTGTGTTCTTAAATTCATTTGACTCCATGTATTTTTTTATTTCTTCTTTGATTTCTTGTTTGAACCACTCATTGTTTAGGAGCATGTTGTTAGCCTCCATGTATGTCTTTTTTTTCCAGATTTTTTCTTACATCTGATTTCTAGTTTCACACTATTGTGGCTGGAGAAGATGCATATGACTTCGATGTTTTTGAATTTCTTGAGACTTGTTTCATGGCTGAATATGTAAAATATTCTGGAGAATGTTCCATGTCACTATAAGAGAATGTGTATTCTATTGTTTTAGGATGGAATTTTTTGAATGTATCTGTGAGATCCATCTGGTCCACTGTGTCATTCAAAGTCACTGTTTTCTTCTTGATTTCCTGTTTAGAATGACCTATCTATTGATATAAGAGGATGTTAAAGTCCCTACTATTAATGTGTTACTATCAATTTTTTTCTTTATGTCTGTTAATAGTTGCTTTTTGTATTTGGGTGTTCCAATGTTGGATGCATAAATACTTAGGATTGTTATATCTTCCTGTTGGATTATTCTCTTTATCATTAGGTAGTATCCTTTGTTTTTTTCTTACAGTCTTTGTTTTAAAGCCCATTTTGTTTGATATAAATATTGTTACCCAAGGTTTCTTTTTGTTTTCTGTTTACATGATAAATGTTTCTCCATCCCTTCACTTTCAATCTGTGTATGTCCTGAAGGCCAGGGCACCTACACCTATAGGCAGCATATAGATGGATCTTGCTTTTTATTCATTCAATCACCTTATGTCTTTTGACTGAAACATTTAGTCCATTTATATTCAGTAACTATTGATAGGAATGTACTTATTGCTATTTGTTACTTGTTTTATTGTTGTTTTTTGTTTCTTAGTTTTTCTTTTTTCCTTGTTCTCTTCCCTCATGGTTTGAAGGCTTTCTGTAGTGATATGCTTGAATTCCTTTCTCTTCATTTTTTTGGGGGGGGGTATTGATTATAGATTTTTGATTTATAATTACCATTAGGTTCATATATGACATCTTATGCATACTTCAGTTTTTATGAAGTTGGTGGGCACTTAAGCTTCAAACCATTCTGAAAGCACTGAATTTTTACTCCTTGCTGCCATGTTATATATATATGATTTCAAATAGTTTCAGCTGGTATTTTTTCAAATAAATTTTCTGTGCCTTTTCTCTCTCTCTTCTCCTTCTAGGATCCCCATGATGCAAATGCTATTACCTATCAAGATGTTGCTGAGTTCTCTTGAGCTACTCTCATTTTTATTACTCTTTTTCCCTTTTTCTGTTCAGCTTCATTGCTTTCCATCCCTCTGTCTTCCATCTTCCTGATCCATTCTTTTGACCCTTCTAATTTGTTATTGATTTTCTCTGGTGTATTTTTAATTTTATGGAGTTATTTCTGATAGTTTTTAAAAATTTGTTCTTTTTGTTGAAAGTCTCACTGATTCTTTACCTTCTTCTCAAGTCCAGTGAGTATCTTTATGGTCATCATTTCAATTTTTTTTTTTTTTAATCAAGCATACTGCTTATCTCTGTTTCATTTAGCTCTTTTGTTGTGGTTTTTTTTTTCCTGTCCTTTCATTTGGGACATATTCCTTTGTCTTCTCATTTTTCTAACTCTCTGTGTTTGTTTCTATATATTAAGAAAGTCAATTATGTTTCCTGATCTTGAAAGAAATAAGATTTCCTCTTATGAAGAAGAGGTCCTGTAGTGCCTGTTTAGTGCAATGTCTCCTGTTCACCAGAACCAGGTACTTTAGGGGTGCCCTATGTGGGTTGTATGCAGAGTACTGTTGTGTCTGAGCCAAATTTGCCTTCAACCCAGTCAGCTTCAGTGGCTCATTTTGCCTGTTGTGGGCACACTGGGCAGTTTTGTCCCTGTGCTGTCAAGGGTCCAGTCTGGGGCAACTGTGGGCTTGTTGTTGGATGGTGTCAGCAATCATACCAGATGCCTGCCCTCACCTCATCTCCTGGGACTGCAGTCACACGGAGTGTATATGGTTATTTTCACCCCTTCCCAGGACAGGAGTCACTTTGGGGTGGTGCTTGTCCCTGTGGGACCACCTGCAGGGTGTGTCAGAGCAGGAGCCACTTTAGAGGGATGACCTCTGAGTTTGACATATAGGATGGGGCAACTCTGCAGGAGAATGTAGGGGCAGGACGCTCAGTGTTAGCAAGCTAGTGAGAGGGTTTGCAGTGGTTCTCTCAAGTGAGGGGCTATCTAGGCTGGTTGGATAGTGGGGGAGAAATGGTTCCCACTGACTCTTTTGTTCTTGGAGAAATCTCTAAAGATCTTCTAGTGCATGTTCTGAGATAGTAAATAAATATCCTTCTTGTATATCCCAGGTACTTTTCACACTGGTACTTCTATACTGTCTCTCAGTGGGGCTGTTCGTTATATTATTTCTTTAAGAGTGGGGACTCAGTTTCCTATTGCTGTCTGGCTCTCCTAGAGCTAAGCCTGATTTTTAAAGTAGCTGGAGTTAAGCCCCACTGTTTGTACTAACTCAAGAAGTTAAACCCCACTTGTTTCAAAAGCCATATGTTATGGAGACTTGTCTTCCCAGTGAAGGTCCCTTGTTTCAGGATGCCGGTTACGGTGTCTGCTCCTGTCCCTTCTCTGTGCTTGTGGTGTTCTTCTCATTTGTGGTTAGTGTCCCATGAGTTTGGTTCCCAACTGCATCTCTGCCCCTCCTATTCTTTTCAATACAGCCTCCTTTCTATGCGTAACTGTGGAAAGTCTGTTCTGCCAGTTTTCAGGTCATTCTCTGAGTTACTTGCCCTGATGTGGCTGTTATCTAGGTGTGTCCCGGGGAGAAATGAGTTTAGAATCCTCCTACTCCATCATCATCTTAGAAATCCTCTGGCAAATAATTTTTTTAAGTTTTTTAAAAATCTGCTCAAATATTTGAATTTACATGAGGATCATATTGTTTAATCATAAATTGTAATACTTCTTGAGAAGAGAGTTTGAAGTTCTTACTATAGCAACTGTATCTACTTTTTAAAATTTAAATTAGATTAAAATATAGTATATTATTAGCTTCAGAGGTAGAATTTAGTGTTTCATCTGTTGTATATAACACCTAGTGCTCATACCATCAAGTACCTGCCTTAATACCTATCACCATTACCCCATCCCCCCACCCACTTCCCCTCCAGCAATCCTCAACACCTATATCTACTGTTAAATCATCACAATGTGTTATGCCAGCATTTTCTAAATTAAAATTCCTAAGGAATGTCAGTCCTACAAAATGGCCTTAGAAGAAAATTTCTATCATCAAATTAGTTAGGAAAATACTGAATCATAGTCCCCTATTGGAAATTCACAATGCATATTTGTGTATTAAAATCTCCCAGAAGTCCTGACCAAAATAAATCAATTAGTGTTAATCCCAGACTTTTTCAGTGATTAAACCATGGAATTCCCTTTTTAAGTAAAACCTATTAAAATCCATGGGGTGTTAGTCCTGAGGGACATACTTAGAGAAGTACTACATAATGTAATTATGAAATGCTTTATTTCATATAAATTGGATCTATTTTTTTACAGCTGTATTGAAGTAAAATTTATATATGCTAAGATCTAAATATTTGTGTCCTTCCATGTGCTGAAATTCTGACCACCCAAAATGGCACTTGGTGTTCCCAAAGGAGGTACTTAAGTCATGAGTATGGAACCCTCATGGATAAAATTACTGCCTTATAAAAGAGGCTCCAAGAAATCCCTAGCCCCTTCTACCATGTGAGGGCACAGGGAGAAGGCACCAGCCATGAACCAGGAAGAGTGCCTTCACCAGAATAGGACCATGCTATTGCCTTGATCTTGGATTTCACAGCTTCCAGATCTATGAGAAACAAATTTTATTGTTTATGCACCAGCCAGTCTGTGGTGTTTTATTATAGCAACCTGAATGGACTAACACAATATACAGTAAATCATGCAACTTTAAAATATAAGGCCTTACGGGGCACCTGGGTGGCTCAGTGGGTTAGGCCGCTGCCTTCGGCTCAGGTCATGATCTCAGGGTCCTGGGATCGAGTCCCGCATCGGGGTCTCTGCTCAGCAGGGAGCCTGCTTCCCTCTCTCTCTCTCTCTGCCTGCCTCTCTATCTACTTTGGATCTCTCTCTGTCAAATAAATAAAACCTTAAAAAAAATAAATAAAATATAAGGCCTTATTATTTATATACCTGTGAAACCATCCTCCCGGTCAAGATAATGAACATGTCCATGAAATTAAAAAGTTTCCTTATATCCCTTCATAGTGCTGCTCTTTCGCCCTTGCCCAACTTCACCCCCAAGTAACCTCTGATTTGGTTTCTGGCATTACAGATTTATTTACATTTTATAGAGTTTATGTAAAGACAGTTATATACTATGTATGAGCAGAATGTTTGTGTCCCCTTTAATTCATATTTTCAAGCCCAAATGTGATGGCATTTTTGTGTGGGGAGGTGCTTTGGGAACTAATTAGGTCATGAGGACTCCTGAGGGAATTAGTGCCTTTATAGAAGAGAGACAAGACAAGAACTTGCTACCTCTCTGCTTTGTTTTCCACAATGTGGGGTTAAAACAAGAAAACTATCTGCAAATCAGGTAGTGGGCCCTCACCAGACACTGGATTTGCCAGCACCATAATTTGAACTTTTTAGTCTCTCAGAACTGTGAGAAATAAATTTTTGCTGTTTAAGCCAGCTAGTCTATGGTAACTTGCTATAGCTGTTCAAACTGAGTAACACACAATAGGTACTCTATTTGTTCTGGCCTCTTTTACCCAATGTAAATATTTTGAGATTTATCCATGTCATTGCATGCGTAGCTCATTCTTTCCTATTGCTGAATATATTCAATTTTATGGAAATACTGCTATTTGTTAATCCATTAACCTATTAATGATCATTTGGATTATTTCTAGTGTTTGGCTCTTACAGTAAAGCTGCTATGCACATTTGTGTGCAAACTTTTGTATAGACTTATACTTTTCTTTCTCTTAAGTAAATCCATAGAAATGGAATAGCTGAATTACATATTAACATACATTTAACTTTTGTATTGCTTTTCAAAGTCATTGAACCATGTTATAGTGCCACAAGCCGGATCTAAGACTTCTAGTTTTTGTCAATACTTGGCATGCTCAGGCTTCTTAATTTTAGCCATTTTAATAGGTCTGTAATGGTGTCTCATTTTTTTTAAATTTACCTTCCTTAATGGCTAATGACATAGAGCATTTTTTCATGTGCCTATTTGCCACTTACAGATCTTTGATGAATGTCTATTCAAATATTTTGCCAGTTTTTAAAAACATTGCGTTGCTTGTTTCTTTACTATTGAAATTAGAAAATTTCTTATATATTTGGGATAAAAGTTCCTTATCAGATATGTGATCTGAAGATATTTCCACCCGGTCTGCAACTTATCTTTTCATTCTCTTAACAGTATCTTTCAAAGAGTAACAGTTCTTAATTTTGATGGTCTCATTTATCAACTTTCTTTCTTTTATGGACTGTGCTTTTGGTTTTTTGTATATTGTGTGAGGAATGGGCCAAAGTTTCTCTTTTGCATGTGAATATTCAATTATTCCAACATCATTTGCTTAAAAGTCTTCCCTTTATCCACTAAATTGCCTTTACACACTTGTCAAAAATCAATTAACCAGCTACCTAAGTAACCCACAAAAAAATTATTAGAGCTGATAAATATCAGACTGTAGTTGTAGATTTATTTATTTCTCCTTGCAGTTATAACCATTTTTGCTTCACATATTTCAGAAGTCTGATATAAGGTGTCTAAATGTTTGGGATTATGATGTCCTATTGATGAACTGGCCCCTTTATCAAGAAGGGGTTTATGCCTCTCTTTATTGGTGGTAATATTGTTTGCTCTGATGTTAATGTAGGCAACACAACTTTCTTTTGATTCACATTATATCATTTTCCTTTACATTTAACTTATCTGTAGCTCTCATACCAAACCATATAGTTGGGTCTGTTTTACCTAATAAGTTCTGCCTTTAATTGGTGTGTTCAGACCCTTTACATTCCATGTGATTATTTTTAATCTGTCATCTTGCTATTTATTTTCTATTTGTCTCATATGTTCTTTATTACATTTTCTCTCTTTCATATAGTTTTGAGTTGAGTATTTTTGTATGATTCCATTTCATCTGCTTTGTTGACATATTAAATATGACTAACTTTTTACATTAGTTTGGTTGTTCCTTTAATGTTTACATTAAAGGAATACATCTTTATCAGTCTAACTTTAAGCATTAACTTCAAGAACATTATAAGATTCTTAAACTTCTCCTCTCTCAATGCTTGTGCTATTGTTGTCATACATTTTACTTCTATATATGTTATAAACTCTATAATGCATTATTAATATTTTTGCTTCAATCTGTTAATTAACTTTTAAAGAGATTTAAATAATAATAAAAAAGTTCTTTATATTTCCCAAGGTAGTTACGAAGTCTGAAGTTCTTTATTCTTTTTCGCAGGTCCAAGATTTTACCAGATATTATTTTGTTCTGCTTAAAGGATTTCATTTAGCGTATTTATAGTTATATTGGCAGATTGTTATTATTTTCTCCTTTTATATATAGAAAGAATTTATTTCATCTTTGTTTCTAAAAGATATTTTCCTTGGGTGAAAAATTCTAGGTTGACAACTTTTTTTCCTCTCAGTACTTAAAGATGTGGCTCCAGTACTTCCTAGTACTTCCATGGTTTCCATGGGAAATCTGCTGTCGCTTTCATTTTTTTCCCCTGTATGTACCATACCATAAAATTCCCCTTCCCCCTCTGTGGCTTTTAAGATTTTAAAATTTTTAAGATTTTTCACTTTAATTTGTCTTTAAGGAATTTTATTATTATTATTGGTATAGCTTTCTTCTTGTTATTATGCTAGAAGTTTATTGAGTTACTTAAATCTATACATTTATAGTTTGTATCAGATTTGGAAAAATTTTGAAATTTTTTTCCCAAATATTTTCCACCACTCCATTAAGGACTCTAATAATATATATATTTGGATATTTGAAATAGTTTTCATTGTGTTTCATTTTGGAGAGTCTCTATGCCTTTGAGTTCACCAAGCTTTGCTTATAAAATGTCTAATCTGCTCTTAATCTCACATAGTATGTTTTTTATATTAACAGAGATTTCATCTCTGAGATTTCAGTTTTTGTATTTTTTATATGTTCCAGGTCTTTCTTTAATATGTTCAATTTTTCTGCTTGCCTTTTGGACATATGAAAGATAATATAATTACTGATTTAATGCCCTTTCCTACTAGTTCTATCACCTTTGTCTTCTGGTCAGTTTTTTTAAAATCTTATTTTATTTTTTTAATTAACATATAATGTATTATCAGCCCCAGAGGTACAGGTCTGTGAATGTTCAGGCTTACACACTTCACAGCACTCACCATAGCACATACCCTCCCCAATATCCAAACACCCTCTCCCTACCACTTCTGCCTAGCAACCATCAGTTTGTTTTGCAAGATTAAGAGTCTCATGGTTTGTCTCACTCTCGATCCCATCTTGTTTCATTTTTTTCCTTCCCTACCACCCAACCCCCCCACGTTGCCTCTCAAATTCCTCATATCAGAGGGATCATATGATAATTGTCTCTCTCTGATTGACTTATTTTGCTCATAATACCCTCTAGTTCCATCCATGTCATTGCAAATGGCAAGATTTCATTTCTTTTGATGGCTGCATAGTATTCCATTGTGTATATATACCACCTCTTCTTTATCCATTCATCTGTTGATGGACATCTAGGTTCTTTCCATAGTTTGGCTATTGTGGACATTGCTGCTATAAACATTCAGGTGCACGTGCTCCTTCGGATCACTGCGTTTGTATCTTTAGGGTAAATACCCAGTAGTGCAATTGCTGGGTCATAGGGTAGCTCTATTTTCAACCTTTTGAGGAAACTCCATGCTGTTTTCCAGAGTGGCTGCTCCAGCTTGCATTCCCACCAACAGTGTAGGATGGTTCCCCTTTCTCCACATCCTCGCCAACATCTCTCATTTCCTGACTTGTTAATTTTAGCCATTCTGACTCGTGTGAGGTGGTATCTCATTGTGGTTTTGATTTGTATTTCCATGATACCAAGTGATGTGGAGTACTTTTTCATGTTCTGTTGGCCATCTGGATGTTTTCTTGGCAGAAATGTCTGTTCATGTCTTCCGTCCATTTCTTGATTGGATTCTTTGTTCTTTGGGTGTTGAGTTTGATAAGTTCTTTATAGATTTTGGACACTAGCCCTTTTTCTGATATGTCGTTTGCAAATATCTTCTCCCATTCTGTCACTTGTCTTTTGGTTTTGTTGACTATTTTCTTTGCTGTGCAAAAGCTTTTGATTTTGATGAAGTCCCAATAGTTCATTGTTGCCCTCGCTAACCTTGCCTTTGGCATGTTTCTAGGAAGAAGTTGTTGAAGCTGAGGTTGAAGAGGTTGCTGCCTGCGTTCTCCTCAAGGATTTTGATGGACTCCTGTATCATACTGAGGTCTTTCATCCATTTTGAGTCTATTTTTGTGTGTGGTGTAAGGAAATGATCCAGTTTCATTTTTCTGCATGTGGCTGTCCAATTTTCCCAACAGCATTTGTTGAAGAGACTGTCTCTTTTCCATTGGACATTCTTTCCTGCTTTGTCGAAAATTAGTTGGCCATAGAGTTCAGGGTCTGTTTCTGGGCTCTCTATTCTGTTCCATTGACCTATGTGTCTGTTTTTGTCCCAGTACCATACTATCTTGATGATGACAACTTTGTAATAGAGCTTGAAGTCTGGAATTGTGGTGCCAACTTTCGCTTTCTTTTTCAACATTCCTCTGACAATTCGGGATCTTTTCTGTTACCATATAAATTTTAGGATAATTTGTCCCATTTCTCTGAAAAAAATGGATGGAATTTTGATAGGAATTGCACTAAATGTGTAGATTACATTATATAGCATAGACATTTTCATAATATTTGTTCTTCCAATTCATGAACATGAAACGCTTTTCCATTTCTTTGTGTCTTCCTCAATTTCTTTCATGAGTACTTTATAGTTTTCTGAACAGATTCTTTGCCTCCTTGGTTAGGTTTATTCCTAGGTATCTTATGGTTGTGGGTGCAACTGTAATGGGATTGACTCCTTAATTTCACTTTCTTCTGTCTTGTTGTTGGTGTATGGAAATGCAACTGATTTCTGTGCATTGATTTTATATCCTGACCATTTACTGAATTCCTATATGAGTTCTAGCAGTTTTAGAGTGGAGTCTTTTGGGTTTTCCACATAAAGTATCATATCATCTGCAAAGAGTGACAGTTTGACTACTTCTTTGCCAATTCAGATGCCTGTTATTTTTTTTTATTGACTGATTGCTGAGGCTAAGACTTCTAGTACTATGTTGAATAGCAGTGGTGATAGTGGACATCCCTGCCGTATTCCTGACCTTAGCAGAAAAGCTCTCAGTTTTTCTCCATTGAGAATGGTATTCACTGTGAGTTTTTCATAGATGGCTTTGATGATATTGAGGTATGTACCCTCTATCCCTTCACTTCTAAGAGTTTTGATCAAGATAGGAAGCTGTACTTTGTCAAATGCTTTTTCAGCATCTATTGAGAGTATCATACAGTTCTTGTTCTTTCTTTTATTAATGTATTGTATCACATTTATTGATTTGGGAATGTTGAAACAACCTTGCAACCCAGGAATAAATCTCACTTGGTCATGGTGATTAATCCTTTTAATGTACTGTTGGATACCATTGGCTAGTATTTTGGTGAGAATTTTCACATCAAGGATATCCTTGATTGGTTTAATAAGGATATTATTCTGTAATTCTCTTTTTTGATGGGGTCTTTGTCTGGTTTTTGGATCAAGGTAATGTTGGCCTCATAAAATGAGTTTGGAACTTTTCCTTCCAATTCTATTTTTTGGAACAGTTTTTTTGTTTTTTGTTTTTTTTTCTCCAGGAGTAGAGGTATTAATTCTTCTTTAAATGTTTGGAAGAATCCCCCTGGGAAGCTGTCCAGCCCTGGGCGCTTGTTTTTTGGGAGATTTTTGATGACTCCTTCAATATCCTTACTGGTTATGGGTCTGTTCAGGTCTTTTTTTGTGGCAGTCTATATGTCTCTAGGAATGTACCCATTTCTTCCAGATTGTCAAATTTGCTGGCATATAGTTGCCCATCATATGTTCATATGATTGTTTGTATTTCTTTGGTGTTGGTTGTGATCTTTCCTCTTTCATTCATGATTTTATTTATTTGGGTTTTTCTCTTTTCTTTTTGATAAGTCTGGCCAGGGTTTAATCAATCTTTTTAATTCTCTCAAAGAACCAGCTCCTTGTTTCATTGATTTGTTCTACTGTTTTTTTGGTTTCTATTTCATTGATTTCTTCTCTGATCTTTATGATTTCTCTTCTCCTGCTGGGCTTAGGCTTTCTTTGCTGTTCTCTCTTCAGCTCCTTTATGTGTAGGGTTAGGTTGGGTAGCTGATTTGTTTCTTGTTTCTTGAGAAAGGCTTGTATCACTATATACTTTACTCTCAGGACTGTCTTTGCTGTGTCCCCAAGATTTTGAACAGTTGTGTTTTCATTATCATTTGTTTCCATGAATTTTTTCAATTCTTCTTTAATTTCCTGGTTGACCCATTCATTCTTTAGTAGGATGCTCTTTAGCCTCCATGTATTTGGGTTCTTTCCAAATTTCCTATTATAATTGAGTTTTAGCTTCAGAACATTGTGGTCTGAAAATATGCACGGGATGATCCCAATCTTTTGGTACTGATTGAGACCTGATTGGTGACCCAGGATGTGATCTATTCTGGAGCATGTTCCATGTGCACTAGAGAAGAATGTTGCTTTGGGATGGAATATTCTGAATGTATCTATGATGTCCTTCTGGTTCACAGTGTCATTTAAGCCTTTATTTCCTTGTTGATCTTTTGCATGGATGATCTGTCCATATCAGTGAGAGGGGTGTTAAAGTCCCCTACTATGATTGTATTATTGTTGATGTGTTTCTTTGATTGTGTTATTAATTGGTTATTTAGTTGGCTGCTCCCATGTTAGGGGCATAGATATTTAAAATTGTTAGATCTTCTTGTTAGACAGACCCGTTGAGTATGATATAGTGTCCTTCCTCATCTCTTTTTATAGTCTTTGGTGTAAAATCTAATTTATCTGATATAAGGATTGCTAGCCCAGCTTTCTTCTGATGCCCATTAGCATGGTAAATTGTTTTCCACCCCCTCACTTTAAATCTGGAGGTGTCTTTGGGTCTAAAATGAGTTTCTTATAGATAGTATATGGATGGGTTTTGTTTTTTTTAATCCATTCTGATACCCTGTGTCTTTTGATTGGGGCATTTAGCCCATTTACATTCAGGGTAACTCTTGGGAGATATGAATTTAGTGCCATTGTATTGCCTGTAAGGTGACTGTTACTGTATATTGTCTCTGTTCCTTTCTGATCTACTACTTTTAGGCTCTCTCTGCTTAGAGGACCCCTTTCAATATTTCCTATAAGGCTGGTTTGGTGTTTTCAAATTCTTTTAATTTTTGTTTGTCCTGGAAGCTTTTTATCTCTCCTTCTATTTTCAATGATAGCCTAGCTGAATATAATATTCTTGGCTGCATGTTTTTCTCACTTAGTGCTCTGAATATATCATGTCAGTCCTTTCTGGCCTGTCAGGGCTCTGTGGATAAGTCTTCTGCCAGTCTAATATTTCTACCATTGTATGTTACAGACTTCTTGTCCGGAGCTGCTTTCAGGATTTTCTCTTTGTCACTAAGTCTTGTAAGTTTTACTATTAGATGATGGAGTGTGGACCTATTCTTACTGACTTTGAGGGGGGTTCTCCATGCCTCCTGGATTTTGATGCTTGTCCCTTTGCCATATTAGGGAAATTCTCTACAGTAATTTGTTCCAATATACCTTCTGCCCCCCTCTCTCTTTCTTCTTCTAATGGAGTCCCAATTATTCTAATAGTGTTTTGTTTTATGGTATCACTTATCTCTCGATTTCTCCCCTCGTGGTCCAATAGTTGCTTGTCTCTCTTTTGCTCAGCTTCTTTATTCTCCACCATTTGGTCTTCTGTATTACTAATTCTCTCTTCTGCCTCATTTATCCTAGCAGTAAGAGCCTCCATTTTTATTGTACCTCAGTAATAGCTTTTTTTATTTCAGCTTGGTTAGATTTTAATTCTTTTATTTCTTCAGAAAGGGATTTTATTTCTCCAGACAGGTTTCTCTAATATCTTCCATGCCTTTTTTGAGCCCAGCTAGCACCTTGAGAATAATCATTCTGAACTCTAGATCTGACATATTACCAATGTCTGTATTGATTAGGTCCCTAGCCATCAGTACTACTTCTTGTTCTTTTTTTTATGGTGAATTTTTCTGACTTGTCATTTTATCCAGATAAGAATATATGAATGGGAGAATAAAATACTAAAAGCAAAGACCCCAGAAAACATGTATGCTAACCAAATCTGAAGAGATCCCAAATCATGGGGAGAAGAAAGGGAGTAAAAAGAAGTTTTTTAAAACATTTTTTAAAAATTAGAAAATATACATATATTAGACTGGTAAATAGAACAGAGCCACCCACTTGATTTTGGGTGTATTTTGGGCTCTCAGAGGAAACTGCCTCCCAAAATTTTAAAGAAAGAAAAACTTATATATACAAATAAGGGTAAACATGATGAAAGGATGGAATATGACTGTTTTAAAAAATTCTAAAAACGGTATTGATAAGTTGGTTGGGAAAAGAAAGAAAAAGAAAGTGGAGAGAATTTTTTCAGACTGGAGACTAGAACAAAGTCCTGTACTAGATTTAGGGTATATTTTGATCTATTAGAAGAATAGAATCTTCCCCAAATTGTATGTATCCCAAAATTTTTTAGAAGAAAAACTCCTATATGTATACAAAAAATAAAGTTAGATACAATGAAGGATAAAATATGACTATAATAATGAAGGTTTAAAATTATTTTTTAGAAAGTTATTGTTAAGATAAACTAGTTAAAAAACATGGAAAGAGGAAAATTTTTAAAATTAGAATAAGAAAAAAATTAAATTAAAAGAATTTAATTAACTTTGCAAGATTAAAGAATTATAGGGAGAAAGCCTTGAATTCCATGCTTTGCTTTCCCCTTGTCTGGAATTCTGCTGTTCTTGATCAGTGAGCTTCGTCTTGGCTGGATGTTCTTGCTGATCTTCAGAGGGAGGGGCCTGTTGTAGTGTTCTCAAATGTCTTTGCCTGAGGCGGAATTGCCCTGCCCTTGCCAGGGGCTAGGCTAAGATATCTGCTCCAGTTCGCTCTTGGGAGCTTTTGTTCCCTGAATGCTTTCCGTAGAGTTCTGGAGAATGGCAGTGAAAATGGTGGCCTCCTAATCTCTGGCCCAGAGGAGCCGAGAGCCTGAGACCCCACTCCTCAGTGCACCTTCAGAGAAAAGTGGTCAATCACTCTTGTCTCCCTGGTCTCCGGCCATGTTCCCAGCTCACCTGGCCTGTGACCGAGCATTTCTCTCTCTGGCACACAGCCCTGTTTGGAGTCTCCAAACCCAACAGATTCCTGCTGCTCTGCTCTTCCAATGGCTCTCCCCAGATCTGCCACTTGTGTGGTCCCTGCTCAAAGAGCAGTGGGCTGATTGTGCCACTGATCACAGTTTAAGGTAATCCTGAGTTGAGAGCTCACTCCTTGGCTGTGTCTCTGTAGCCGGCTTCCCTGCTCTAATACCTGTGAGCTCTGCTATACTCAGACATCCCCAATCCTTCTGTGACCCCATGGGACCTAAGACCACACTGTCCCCACAAGGGCTCCACCCCCACTCAGCCCCTGGAGTGATGTCCTCAGTGGAGCAGACTTTTAAAATTTTGAATTTTGTGCTCCTTTGGTCCACCGCTTGCCAGGATCTGCCCCCGGTGACCTGTCTTCCCGTGGCTTTGGATTCACTTCTCCACACGTCCTACCTTTCAAAAAGTGGTCGATTTTCTGTTTCTAGAATTGTTGCTCTTCTCTTTGATCTCTTGTTGGGTTTTTAGGTGTTCAGAATGGTTTGATAACTATCTAACTGAACTCCTATGACCTGATGTCATCTCAGTCTGCTACTTCTCCACCATCTTGACTCTTTCTGATCAGTTTTGATTGATTTTTCCCCACATGCATTTTATTTTCCTCATCAGCATGCCCTATAGTTTTTGGTTGTATGATAGACATTGTGTAATTGTTCTTATTGGGTGCTGGATATTTTTGTGTTTCTATGATTATTATTGAGTTTTGTTATGGGACATGGTTAAGTTACTTGGAAATTATCCTTTTGGACCATTCCTTTATATTTTGTTAAGATGGATCAGAGCAATGTGTAATCTAAGGTTAATTATTTTTGCTACTGTTAAGGTAAAATTGTTATTAGTATTCTAATTCATTCCCCATGAATTATAAAGTTTTCCATCTTGGCTATTGGGATTAGGCACTATTCCTGTCCCTTGTGAGTTTCAGACATTGTTCCTCTATTGATTTTTACTGGATCTTTATCCCATATGGATAGTTTCTTCTTACCCATGTTTAATCAGTACTCAACTGAATACTTGATAGGGACTTTCTGTAGTTCTTCAGAATCCTGTCTGTGCAGCTCTCTCCTCTCCTGAATTATGCCCTGGGAATTGTAGCCACCTTGACTTCACCAGATTCCTAGTTCTGTTACCTTATTTTAGGGAGATCACCAGACTCTGCCTGCGTTTCCCTTATCTGTGCTGTGGCAAGGAAATATTCTTCAAAGTAGTAAGGAGCAGTAATTATAGGGCTCACTTTGCTTATTTTCTTTTTCTTAAGGTCATTGTCCTTTGTCATATAAGGTCCTGCTTTTCATATATTTTGTCCATTTTCAAGGTTTTTTTAGATAGGAGGGCAAATCTATATCCTTCTACTCCATCTTTGTTGGACATAGAAGTCAGAATTAACTATTTTAGAAATATTATGACAAGAAGATCTTTAGTGGAATGTGGAAACTAACACTTATTGAGGGTTTACTCTTTTGGGCTCTATGTTCAATTTGCTTATCTCAACCACAATGTGAGATAAAGCCCGTGAACTGAATTTATAGATAAAACAGAGCCTAGAATAGTTTATGCAAAAACACACAGGTAATAAATAGTACAGCTGAGATTTAAATCTCAATCTGTTAGCAGAGTCCAATTTTGTTTTCTTTTCTAAGATATCCTCAGACTAGACAGTCCATATAGACTTCTACTAATAAATTCACCTCCTTAAATATGTATTTCACAGCCTACCACCAAACTGCTGGATCCTGTAAGAGGAGAGTTGGCTCATATTAACATGTATAATTTGTGGTCTTCCTAATTAACCTAATTAACCAATATCTTACATTGGTTCCTCAGAATGGATGAATAAAATATGATGCATTTCAATGTGAATAAGTAATAATAGGTCAAAACCTATTTCCTACTGATGCCAGTTTAGTACATCATCTGCACATTCAAAATCTTGTGTGTATCATTTTTATGTAATGCATGAAATTGAGAGTCGTGGGTGCCTGGATGGCTCAGTTGGTTAAATATCTGCCTTTGGCTCAGGTCATGATTCTAGGGTCCTGGGATTGAGCCCTGCATTGGGCTTCCTGCTCAGTGGAGAGCCTGCTTCTTCTTCTCCCTCTGCCCCTTCCCCTTGCTCATGCTCTCCCTTTCTCTCTCTCTCTGTCTCATATAAACAAATAAAATCTTTGAAAAAAAAGGTCAGAGTCACATATTGTTATGTTAGAGAATTTTTGCTCTATAGCCAATGTGCATATTTTTTGTTGTTAAGAGAATTCAAAAAGTGGCATGATAAATATTTTAGCTACAGTTTATGGATAAAAGATATCAAGATTATGATTGTTCTAAAATAATTTATGGATCCAATGTTTCTGGATTTATGATCAGCTGGAATGTGTTCTATAAATGAATCTTTGAAGCTTGCCTCTCACAGGGCAGACACAAAGTTTTGACCATCTGGAATGACCCATGAGTAAGGCTAAGCCACTGAGTAATCATGAAATATATCAGTGTTATCTGTTGTACCTTAACCTTTTTCATCAATAGAAACAAATTTTTATCATCATGCTGTGAAACATTATCAATGTCCCTGCAATCTCTCACACACCTTTCCACAAATGAGGTGTGCCTGGAGCCATATCTTCTCACTATTGGAAAGGGAATCCTTACATTTATTTTATTTTTTTATAAACATATAATGTATTATTAGCCCCAGGGGTACAGGTCTGTGAATCGTCAGGCTTACACACTTCACAGCAGGAGTCCTTACATTTAAATAGTCTTCATCTGCTTATCATGTGAAAGTGAGAGACATTGAGATGAGCTGTTGATATCACGTGCCTACCAAATAAATTCTAGTAAATTCTTCCTAGATAAACAGTCTTTCTTGAATATTTAAGTAAATGAAAGAAGATATCTTGTGTGCCAATCAATTTATACCAACTTTTACACATTCTCTTATAGCTAAATGTATTTTAAAAGCATGCCACTTGAGGGGAAAAGCTATTGAATATATATTGAATATGGAATTTGGGCCAAATATAATGTGGAAACATCAACATTAGAATAAAGAGGAGAATTGAGAATTAATCTATGAAAGGTTAATTGTCACTCAACAACATTCCGATGTTTTAATGCAACTTTTCACATAATTCAAACAACACATTTGCATCACATTTATAAAATCCATGGCATGAGTAAGCTCTGTAAAAGGACAGAAGCAGCAGCCAGAGTGTACATGAGATCAAATGTTTCTTTCTTTAAAATTATAAACCCTTAGACAGCATAAGGTCTTCTATACACAAAATGCTAAATAAATACTTGCTAGATTTGAATCAAATAAAGATTGGTCATACCCATGAATGCATTATTTTTGGAAAAGTTATGTACAGTGTGGCTGCTTGATTCTCCAGATTGGCAGCTCCTGTGATGACTCCAACTATTACTATTGTTAATACGCTCATGTCTTAGGGCATTGTACTTCTGACCCTTAGAGTGAAGTTGTGTCAAAAATTAGCACATAATTAAATGCCTGGCCAATGGCAGCCAATATGCATTGTCCAATATCTGAATTATCCACATGAGTAAATATATGACTTAAAACTTCTCTAGTGCTCCATTAGGACAGATTTAAACAGTTCAAATTGAAGTAGAAACTTCAAATTTCTTTTCAATTATATGCAATGTCATAAAAACTCCCTTAGCTGTAAGAAATGGGAAATAGTCTCTTATTACTATTTACCTTTCAGGAAAATGAACAACAAACAGAAAAGGAAATGTACTCAGTAGTTGATATTGAAACCAATACTATGTATTGCATGTATGGAACAAGATTTTGAACCAGTTACCAAGTCTAATTCAAGAATGTGCGACAATGAACACGGTGATTCCTAGATATTCCTAGAAGGGAGACTCTGGACATCCTATACTCAAACAAGTAGGAGTTAGAGACATTGGGATTATGAAGTTAAAATCATTAATTGATTATGTTAGATTGTTGTTCCATATCTGCATGGTCACTCCTTCAAATCCTTCAGACCTCTTTGTTTAAATGCCCCTTAGTAGAGACATCTTTATTGATCACACTTTTATCTCTCTCTCTCTCATCTGTGATCTTTATTCTCTTTCCTATTACTCTGTTTTAATTTTCTTGTTAGCACTTATACCACCTAACATAATGCATATTTCCACTGATCTGTTAATTTCATGAGCAGGGAATTTGGTTCCTCCACTTCTATATCTCCAGCACTTAGAACAGAAGCACTAGTAGATGTTCTATCACTCATTCAATCAATCCATATTAATAAATACAATTGAATATTTGGATGAATTATTATCTGCATGCTATATGCTCTGAACTAGGCATTAGGTATAGTAAAGAACTGGCTGTCTTCATGGAGTTTACCATTTTGTGGGACGATCAGTGAAGCTAAGACGCTCAGTTTTCTCAGTAACTTGTCTCTTTATACTCTTTATTCTTCCCTGCAAAACCTAACATTCCTGCCAAAGAAATAGTGCCCTTCACAGGTTCACAGACCCTCAGGCTGTCTTTATGACTTTTCCTTTTGAACTTCAAAGCTGTCTTTGATGTTCTTAATAGTGTCTGAAGAAAGCTAGCACATGGTGAGCTTTGCCCTCACATCTGTTTGGCTGACTTTATTGTTCTGTGCTCTCTCAGGCCAAAGGACACATAAAGGACAATGACTATATCTAAGAGATGAAATATTTGCTTGACCCTTTCCTTTCACAGAACACTCCATCCTGGCTCACCTAAATGTATTGGGTCTGGGGTTAAGATATTCCCATGACATGGTCTGCAAAATTTCTGAGCAGTTTCTCAGAAGGCAGAGGTACTTCTCTTCCCTAACACCACTGTTCTTCCCCTAGAAAATACATAGTACAATTTATTCCACCTGAAAACAGGAAAACTTTAAGTTTACCAGAATAGAATCAGAATGTTGGTTGTTAAAGTAAAGTAAAGTAAAGTTTGGTGCTACTAGGGCAGGAATGGCGCAGCTGAGAAGAAAAGCAACTAAGAGGCCAGAGGACATATATTTGAATCTATGTTCCATCACTTGCCATCTCTGTGACCTTGGGCATTTAACCTCTCCAAGCTCAGTTTCCTCTGTTGAATAAATACTGAGGATAATAGCAATACTTATTTCTTATGAAAATTTTGAGGGTTAAATAAGAGAAGATATGTAAAATGCACTAATTACTAGTTATGCATCTCATTCAAAACTTTTGCTATCATTAATGTTAGAATAACAGCTAAGACTTCTTAATATGAGACCTTTAGGATAAAGCCTAATGTAGATTCTAAACTCCAGACCAACTCAAGCAGCATTTTTATTTAGATTTAAACTGCAAGGTTAAAAATGAGAGATCTGTCTTGTGTCTTCCATTGTAATCTGTCAGTACATGTCTGTAGGTACTCCTTCTTTATGAATACAAATTTTATATTTGTACATGAACATATATATATCAATGAGTTGATCAGTTGATCAATTGACAAAGGTTTATATTCTGACTTTCCCTATCAAGTAAGAAAATTCTCGTGAGCTTTCTGCATCTGCCATCTCCATCCTTCTCCACAGCCAAGAACCCACAATATGCCCTTCGTACTTCCTAGAGCTATAGATACAGGGACCACAAATTCCTCCACATTTATACATATTAAATAAAATTAAAAGAGAACCACTGATTGAGCTCTACTTAATTTTAAAGTTTACCATTTTCTGACTTGAAGTGACCAGTGTTCCAGAGAGAAAGTTCTATACTCGGCCCTTAGGTATATATTTAATTAGAAGCCTGCCTCTGGGATTGCAGCTCTAGGGGGCACCTGGGTGGCTCAGTCAGTTGAGCATCTGCCTTCAGCTCAGGTAATGATCCCAGGGCCCTATGTCCTGGGGTTGAGCCCTACATCAGGCTCTCACTTGGTGGAAAGCCTTTTTCTCCCTCTCCCTCTGCCTGCCACACCCCCTCATTCTCTCTCTCTTTCTCTGTCAAATACCTAAATAAAATCTTCAAAAAAAAAAAAAAAAAATAGAAGCCTGCCCTTGGGGCTGCAGTTCTAACCATAAGCTAGTAGGCCTCTTCCATAGAAAGGTTGAGTGTCTGACTCTATTGCCTTTTGATGTTCCCAGGGTGGTGGGGAGGGTGGTGGTGGTAGGTGTTAAAGAATTATTTCTCTATAGGTTATAGTCCTCTGGGACACACAAGCATAAGCACCACTGGCCATCTGAGCCAAGTGATGCAGAGCAGCAGCCATAAAAATCAGGGCACCAGAGGGGCAGTGCAGGTGGATAAGTGTCTGACTCTTGGTTTCATCTCAGGTCATGCAGGGTTGAGACTGACAGGTGGAGCCCCTTGTGAACTGGGGTCCATGGTCAGTGCAGAGTCTACTTGAGATTCCTTCCCTCTCCCTTTGCCCCTTGCCCTGCTCACACTTCTCTTTCTCTCTCTAAAATAAATAAATAAACAAACAAACAAATAAATAAATAAAATCTTTAAAAAAATAAAAGAAAAATCAGGCGACCAGAGAAGGATATAATCTCCTTTCTGGAAGACACAGGTGAACTGGAGCAAGGCAGAAAGAGAGTGCAAAGATGCATCACGGCTCGGCTGGTAGGCCCTTATAAATGTGCCCAAACAGAAGTCTGCCCTTTAAGCCAAAGTGTTTGGACATGCAGACAGGCCTCTTTCTCAGAAAGACTGGGGGTGTGTTTCAGTCTGCTACCTGTGCAGGACCCTGGGAGTGATAATCTGCCAAGAAGTGAATCTCTGATTGTTATAGTCCCATGGGACCCCGGAATGCAAGCTTCCCTTGGCCTCCAGGATCAGCCAATCAAAGGGTGTTCCTTGGATTGCCCCCGCAAAAACTGGATCCCCAGATACGCGTAGAAGGTCCACTTGGAGAGATACTGACACTCTGGTGTGCAGCAGAAGGAGAAGGCAAAAACGGTGACCACTGGCTGGAAAGAGGCAGAGAAGGAGTGCAAAGATGGTTCCCGTGGAAAAAAGGAAAGAAAGAAAAAGTAGAATAGGAAAAACAAAGAGAAAGAAAGAAAGGAACTAGAACATGAGAGTTAGGAATCTGTGAAGTAGAAAAATCGTCAGCACTTCTGAAGCTATTACTTTGGTTATTTATATTAGAGAAAAGAAAATGAAAAGATTTTATCAGATAGGCACTCTGGTGGTTCTCTTACATATTGCAAGTTAATTTAAATCCTCCTCCTACCCAATTATACTAGGATTTATCATCAGGAACATGACAGTGTTTTCACTACTAAATCACTGAATTTAGGAGTGAGAAGACTTGGATTGACATTCTTGTATGCCAAGACTATAGGAAAGGCATTTAATTCTTCTGAGTTTTCTCATCTTAAAAAGGAAGTTAACAATACCTCCCCTAGAGAGCTATTAAGAGTTTTAAAAGAAGTAATTGGGGGGGGGGGGGGCGGGTGCATTTTGTAGCATTTGGTGGAGCAGAAAGAGCCCAGACTTTAGAAGCAGAGAGACATTGTTTCAAATTCTCACCCACCTCTACTCATCCAGAAGACCCTGGGACCATAATTTATATATTGTGGAGCTGTTTCTTCACCTGTGGAAGGAGGTAAACTACCTTAAAAATAGGGTAAAAAGAATAATGTCTAAAACTTCCCATTATATATTTAGCCCCAGAAAATTCACTGTTTGAAACAATAAAATAATCACCTGTAGACATTTTAATGGTTCAAGGAAACTCAACCTTTTTTTTTAACTTTTAAAAATTAAATATTTAGTAAGAAAAGAATATTGCAAGTGTGTGTAAAATATTAAGAATAACAATAAAATTGACATATGGTTACTGGCCATAGATTTAAGAGATATAAATTACTTTACAAATATCTTTGAGGTCTCCTGTGGGCTCCTACTCAATCCCATCTCATCCCCTTCCCCCTAAAGTAGCAATAGTCCTAATTTTCGAGTTCATCTTTTTATTATGCATGCAAGTATTCTCAGACACATTTTAGTTAAAAAATTTTTATGTTAATAATTTTTTTAAAGATTTTGTTTGACAGAGAGATCACCAGTAGGCAGAGAAGCAGGCAGAGAGAGAGGGGGAAGCAGGCTCCCTGCTGAGTAAAGAGCCTGATTCGGGATTCAATCCCAGGATCCTGAAATCATGACCTGAGCTGAAGGCAGAGGCTTAACCCACTGAGCCAACCAAGCTCCCCTATGTTAATAAATTTTTTTATCATATGATTAAATCTGACTTTTGGACTCAACATTGTGTTTGTAAGAGTCATTCATGTTGTTTAGCTATAGATGAGTCATTTTCAATGTTATTTCATCATATAAATATACCACAATTTATTCATCCATTCTTCCATTAATGAATATTTGGGTTTTCCCCATTGTTTTGATAATATAAACAGTGCTGCTATGTATATTCTTGTATATTCTTGTGATTTTTCTTTGGATATGCCTATAGGAATGGAATTGCTTGTTTATAGTTTATATATCTTTACCTTTACTCAAAATGTCAAATTGCCTTTAAAGGAGATTATACCATTTTAGATTCTTGAAAATAGTACATAAGGAGCCTAATACAAAGCCTTATGTCCTGGGCACCAGAGCGGCTCAGTTGGCTGAGCATCTGACTACTGGTTTGGGCTCAGGTCATGATCTCAGGGTTGTGAGGCCAAGTCCAGTGTCAGTCTCCATGCTCAGTGAAGAGTCTGCTTGATTCCTTCCCCCCCGCCCACCCCTCTGTTCCTCCCCTTGCTCATGTGCTGTCTCTCTTTTTCTCTAAAATAAATAAAGTCTTAAAAAAAAAAAGACAAAAAGCTTAATACTCAGCGGGAGCTCCAAAGATATTTATTGTGTTGAATTAGAGAGTAATATGTTTACAAGTTAATAATCTAAGTTACTTACCATAGTATGGATTACTTTATCAGATTTTGTATTGAGATTGATTTGATAGGGATGGGTAAAAAATAACAAGGGTATCTGGTGCCTTGCAGAATGGGAGATAAGGGTTACTGAGTTGGTATAGAAGCACAAAAAGCCAAGGAATAGAGGTAAGTCTCTTGATTGATGATTTTTCATAAAACCAGCCTTTATTTCCTACCTTTCTTCTGACACATCTAACTGACTCAGCTTTTGGCCCAAATATTCAAACAACTAAAAAAATTTTATATACATTTTTTTCTACAAATATTTTTGTGCATCTATTCTAAGTAGAGAGAGAGAAAGAGAATACGTAATTATCTTCATCTTAATAACAACACTTCATGTGCTTGGGAACCATGTGTGAAGAAACTCTCTTTTCTTAGCTAATCGAGAGCAGTTGCTTTCCCCATCTGATGTATTTTTCAATAATTGAACATGTTTATCATTTTCCTTTGGGATTGCTTCCAAACTTCCCTCTTCTTTGCAGTGTGAGGCTCCAGACTGTCTCCATTATTCTAATGTGAGCCTCACTCAACTCTAAATATAGAACTTAGAAAGATAATCCAATTTTGTTTTTATATTCATTTCATTACAATGTGAACAGAATATAAAGTTTGTGATTTATCTTTAGATAATTTTATTAAGCATCTGTAGGTATGGTTTTGCCATACTGGGCAATAAATAACATATTAAATGTCTAAAAGCCCTCCTTTCTAAGAAACAAAAATAAATCAGACAATGTGATGTAAAAGACCCATTAAAAAGTGAGAAATTTTAAATGTTATATGAAATAGAAGGTTACAGAATAGCAAACCTCAAAATTAAGAAATTATTTATTTATTTATTTATTTTAGAATATATTTATCTATTTTTTAAAAGATTTTATTTATTTATTTGATAGAGAGAAATCACAAGAGAGGCAGGCAGAGAGAGAGGAAGGGAAACAGGCTTTCCGCTGAGCAGAGAGCCTGATGTGGGACTCGATCCCAGGACCCTGAGATCATGACCTGAGCCGAAGGCAGCGGCTTAACCCACTGAGCCACCCAGGCGCCCTATATTTATCTATTTGACAGAGATCACAAGGCAGGCAGAGAGAGAGGAGGAAGCAGGCTCTCCGCCAAGCAGAAAGCCCAATGCGGGGCCCGATCCCAGGACCTGGGGACCACGACCCGAGCCAAAGGCAGAGGCCTTAACTCACTGAGCCACCCAGGTGCCCCAAAATTAAGAAATTATTAAGTATAATATGTATTTGGGTTTTTCTCTTTTACCTTTAACAAACAACTTCCCCACTTCATAATATAGGGATAGTTAATAGGAATGAATAAGATTTGGAATACAGTTTCAAGACACTGGAAAATAAGGAAATTAGAGGACTATTTACTAGATGCATTTATGATAATCTTTTTTGTTTCTTCCTAACTTATTTCACAAAGAAGACATTTCAAAAATGTGTAAGGCTTAAAATGAAATGATTATAATTGTAAATTATAGTGCCAATTTCTTAAAAAAAACATTAATGTATTTTTCTAGCTTTATTGAGATATAATTGACATATAACATTGTATAAATAATGCTAACATACTTTATGTTGGTATTTCTCCATTTTAGAGGTATTAAGAGTATAGGAAGTAAAACAAACAATATTTTCTTTATTCTTTAAACAGATATTTTGTTTATATTGTCACAAGGAAGAAGAAATGCTTTATCCAAGGTTTCCAACATTTGGATCTCACTTAAATAAGACTTAAAATCCAAGAAAGAGAAGTTATATTATAAATAATGGCTCTGTTGGATGACTTCATTCCAGTTTTTGAAGATCAAGGTACAGAGAGATGCTTTGTCCCCAGGAAGGATATTATACAAACACAAGGAAAATGAGGTTTATGTCCTTCACTAAATTGAAGCATAAAGATTCTGGACAGTTAATTTTGGATAAATAAAACCTATTTGTGGAAATAATGACCAACATAAAGACCATAATAAGGGCTAAGAAAATAATCTGTCTTTATTTTTCTTTTCTTTTGAAAACTGGCAGCATTAGTGGCCCGTGGACTTCCATTACTGGAGGAGGCACATTTAATTCTGACATTCATTTGTAAAGCATTTAACTTAAAAGGCAAAGAAAAATTATTCCTAGATAATTGTTTCTCAGAGCAGATTTATTGTGAATAGAACATTTGTGTTTATGTGTGTGTGTTTGGGAGTGTTGTTTTTCTGGGCACACACAGAAGACAGATTGTTGACAGTAAATGTTTAGTCAAGGGTGAGAATACTTTTGTTTTAGTTACAGATCCTTTCTACAAGCCAGATGATATTTTCTCCTTTTAATCAGTACCACAGAAGCTCTTGTGCATTAGAGGAGTGCTGCTAAATATGATGGAAAAGCCGCATCTTTTAATTTAGTCCCAGTAGGAGAATAAGCTATTCTTTTACTAGGCAACAGACGGGGACTTTTTATGTTACCTAAGGCTCAGCTGTGCGAAGCCTTTGAGAGATGGTGCTATCATGTTGGACTTTATCTTGAATCATTTACCAGAGGCAAATGGCTGTCTCTGTTTTCTGCAAAGCATTGTTTTTGAATTGGAAGGCTCTTTGGAAATGAGCCTATACAGGCAACATGTATACTTTCAGGACATTGTTTGACTACTCTTATACTTTATAGGTGTGATAGGACAAAAGTAATTAGCATATCAGGAAGATTCTGGTTTAGCCTGCTCAGTTCCCTATCTTTCCCTGAATATAGAAAATTTTCACCAATTCCAGGCAATTCTTTAGCCTTTTATATGCAAAATTGATCCAGTGAGGATGGGATAGAAAGGCCAGAAGCAAAGCAGGTGGATTTTTTACGGAAAAGAAGAGCACAGAAGAGAACTAGTGTCCAGAGTCTGTATCAAGGCACATCTTTTGCTAGGGAATGCTATGAAGAAATTATGAACTTTGTAAAGAAAGAAATCTGCATGATAGAATGATATAGAAGCATAAACAATTCTTCTGGGAAAGGAAAGTAAGAAGTTTCCAGGGCTTTGGGGCATAACAAAATAGGAAAAGAGAGGACTTTAGTAAGTTTTGTTGTTTATGTAATATATCCTCTTTAAAGATGTTGAAATATGTATGTAAATATTTGGATGTCCTGTCTAGATTACATATCTCTGAATTTAATAGCCCTCTGGGACTGAGCCAAGTGACCATGGCTTCCTTGGGATTATATCTGTATGATAGTTACGAAATTTTGTAATGGGCATTTTCTTTGGGTGCTTACTATCTCAAACACTTTTTGGAACACTGAAAAATTTTCAATGATGAGACGTTTTCTGTGGGGATATGACTATCTTTGAACTGACAGACTTGTTTATCTATAAGGCCACTTTAGACACCCATGAAGTAATCTCTGTGTCACGCCCAGCAGTGTATCTGCTGACAATGCTATATCATAAAATAAGATTTGTGATACATTAAGGATATAAGATGGTGAGTGATGATGATGGAGCACAACATCTTAAGAGCCTGAAGGTGACTGGGAAAAAATTAACATCAAGTTTCAAGAGATGTATTTGCTAATGAGAGTCTAAAGAAAACTTGGCAGGGTGTGTAGAAGCAAGTAAATAAACAAGTGAGCTATCAAGTTGCTTAAGTCTTCATTTTGTTCAAAATATTCCAGTTGGGTAGAACTGTAATTGATCCCTTACCAAATGTTCTTTTGAATCTCTGAAGTTTCTCTGGGACTTTAACTTTATAGCAATAATAAAAGATTTTCAAAGGAAAATCTAAGCATCCATCAAAAATGACTTCCATTTCTAAACATACATCTCTGATTCTATATGATATCAATTTTCTTTAAAATCTTTTCTTCTGCCCACTTGCTGTGGGAGTCACAGGGTACTACTGATGAGTCTACCTCTACCCCCAAAGAAAAACAATGGGTTGTAATAAGTCCATTGGTTTAAGTTTTTATCAAGCTTGTGCAAGCATGCTGGGGACACAGCTACACAGATCCTACAGCTCTGACTGCACACTAAGGTCATGGGAACTCTGGGAAGGTTGAGAGAAACCTTCAGAGCAGTCTTTTGAATTTCCCTAGGTCACATTTGCTCACCTCCTTGCTATTTTGTCCATTTTTATATCACCTACTTCCACCTATTTTTGTGTATAAATAGAGTGTGTTGTCAATCACAATAAGATGCCTTACATGGAGAATCATAATTTCAATTTCAGATGAGGTCTACATTATCTTCTCACTGTAACAAAGAATTTGGAAAAGAGAATCCTTTTCTCCTATGTTCTAAGAGCACATTTACACCAATACTTTATAGATACTTTAGTGCTTGAAGTAATTCCTTGAGGTAGCCTATATACAGGTTCAGATAAGTAATTCAAGTTGCTCTAATAAACAGAACCCCACCTCTCACTGGTTTCACACAGTAAGGCTTGCTCCAGTAAGTAGGAGTAAGCAAATAGTCCTACCTAGCAGGAGGTGTTTCACAAGGTCATTCAGAAACTTGGACACACTCTAGTCTGTGACTCTGCTATCCCCTGGGGGAACTAAGTCCTCTGCTAAATCTTCTGTATTCGCCCAGCAGTCAGGAAAGAGAGAGCATAGAGTATAACTTAGAAGATTTATATGGACCAGATCTGAAGGTGGCATCTATCACTCCTCGCTTTTACTAACAGCCAGCATCATCTACCTACACCAGACCATGAGAGAGGCTGGGAACTGCAGTCTAGCTCTTTAGCCAAAAGAAATAGATTTGTTGAAACACTAGGCAGTCTCTGGTGTAGTGTTATTATTCTCACTTTACTGATGGGGAAATAGACAGAAAGAGGTTAAGTAATATACCAAACTCACCTAGTAAGAGGTAAGTCAGAATCTGAACCCAGGAATCGGACTCCAGAACAACCTTTTAAACTATGGTACATACAGGGCTGCCTCCTAGATAATTAATGCAAAGTACTTCCCATTACTTCAAATGACGAAAATGAGGCAGAGGAAAATAACATGCCTTCTCCTAGTTCATAAATTATAACAGACACAGGATTAATATTTGCTTACTCTGTGGAATCACAGTCCCATTTGGGATGAGTACATGACTCTGATTTCAGTGGCTTTCTTTCTGAACATCTTTGGGGAAAAGGGGCACATGTTCCAATCTCAGTGAATATTTTGGAGATGAGCCAACTCATACTTGAGACCTTTGTTTCCAAGAGCATGCCACAAAGGAAGCCAATGACTAAATTAGGAATCATGAGGTCAAACAGGCAGTATGGCATGGGGTTAAGAGATAGAATCTGGTGCTCGCTTCGGCAGCACATATACTAAGAGATAGAATCTGGAAGCAGAGCTCCCAAATCAATAAAATCCAACCCTGGCTCTGTGATGTACTAGTTGTGTGACTTAAGTTACTTAATCTCTCTGTGCTATAGCTCACTCATTTGTAAAATGTTGACAATGACCATACCTACCTCATAGGTTATTATGAGGATTAAATCAATACAAGTAAAGTGTTTAGTATCTGACATAAGCAATCAAAAGAGGTTACTTATTATTGTTGTTACTGTTATTTACATGCACCTGATCAAGCTAAAGATATGACACACATCTTTGCTGACACATAAAGAAAACTGTCATCATAATAAATGTCAACTTCATCTGTTCAGTAACTCATGCTATTGGACCCAACCTCCTTCATCCCCAGACTTTAATCCATTGGTAAGTTCTATGAGCTCTACCTCAGAAGTATTTATTATATTCTGTCTGTCTTACCTACCCCACCCCTATTCAAACCTCTATCATCTCTTGCTTAGATCATTGCAAAACCCTTCTAAAATGTTCCCTATTTCTCTTTGTACCCTACAATCCAATCTCCACACAGAAGTCAGAGACATCTTTTGAAAATATAAATCAAACAATGTAATTTCCTTGATTAAACCCACTAATGACTTTGTAACTCATTTAAATAAAATCTCAAGTCCTTCCCTTGGTCTTTGTCTTAGAAAGGGATAGATAATTTCTTAATAACTCCCAAATTGTCCAAAACAGTTTTAGTTTATACTACTGTTCTATTATTAATAACAGTTCTGGGGCACATGGGTGGCTCAGTCAGTTGAGTATCTGCCACTTGATTTTGTTTCAGGTCATGATCTCAGGGTTGTGAGATTGCTGCCTCCCCCCTCCTCCCTGGTCCCAAGTTGGGCTCCTTGCTTAGTGGGGAGTCTGCTTGAGATTCTCTCTCTCTCTCTCTCTCCTTCTGCTTCTCCCCACTTCCATCTCTCTTTCTAAAATAAATAAATAAATCTTAAACAAACAAACAAACAAACAAAGAAAAAAAACCCTCCTTTTGTTCTCAGAAGTGTCCTGACCTATTTGATAAATAATATGATTACCCTGCTCATGGGATCTGGAGCATCCTTACCCTAAGTAAATAATATAAATACTACATAGTAATAAAATTTGGGGGGGTATAGGGAGTTCACCTCCTAAATTAATTAAAGTTCATGAGCCTTAAATAAAAAGCCTAAGGCAATTTGATTATAATACTGAAGTTTGAAAATAGTTTCACTGATTTTAGCTGTGTTTTAAAAGAAGCAGTAAGGGGTGCCTGGGTGGCTCAGTGGGTTAAAGCCTCTGCCTTCAGCTCAGGTCATGGTCTTGGGGTCCTGGGATCAGGCCCTGTATCGGGCTCTCTGCTCAGCAGGGAGCCTGCTTACCCCTCTATCTCTCTGCCTGCCTCTCTGCATATTTGTGATCTCTGTCTGTCAAATAAATAAATAAAATCTTTTAAAAAAAAATAAATAAAAGAAGCAGTGAGTTACTTGTATGTAGGCAGGTCTTTCCTTGAATGCTGCTTCTTCTGAGTCAACAGGCCACTATCCAGGCCACACTTCTGCTATTACAAGTGGACCCACTGGTAAACTATGGATCCTCTGTCTATCAGACAAGGAAAGGTCCAGTGTCTTGGAGAATCTGCAACCTTCAAAGCAATTCCTTCTTCCTCTCTGCTTGTACCCAACCTGGAATACTGATCAGTATCTAAAATTACTTTGCTGGTTTAATTGTTAATTTTTTCTTTCAAACTTAATAATAATAATTGATTGAATCATTTGGCACTGGTGATTGAACTCAATTTCCAGCCCCTCCCCCCTCTCCCAGAAGTCAGGAAGGTGGGACTGAAAATTCCAACCTTTTAGTCACATGATTGGCTCCTCTGGCAACAATCCTTAGGTGCTCTTTGAAGTCACTCATTGGTAAAACAAAAGACACCTTCCTGCTCTCATCACTCAAGAAACTCCAGTGTAATCTGGACTAAAGAATGAAACCTCCATGAAAACCCAAGAAGATAGGGTTCAGAGATCTTCTGGGTTGATGAAGAGTGACACACTCAGGGAGGGCATGCAAACTCTCTGCCTCTTCCAACATCATTGCCCTATACCTCTCTTCCATCTGACTTTTACTGAATTATATCCTTTCATAATAAACCAGTAATCTAGTAGGTAAAATGTTGCCCTGAATTCTGTGAGCCACTCTAGCACATTAATTAATTTAATTGAATTTGGTAAAGGGGGTGGGTCACTGGGACCCCTAATCTACAGTTGATTAGAAGCCCGGTCACTGGGACCCCTAATCTACAGTTGATTAGAAGCCCAGATGACAATCTGGATTTACAATTGACATCTGAAGTGTGGGGCAGGGTGAAGGGCAGTCTTAGAGTGAGCCACTAACCTGTGGAATGTGATGCTATCTCCAATTGATAGTGTCAGCTGAATTGTAGACATGCAGATGGTGTCCAAGAATTGCTTGTTGGTGTGGGGGAACCTCCCTCTAACACATACCAGCTTGGTGATCAGAACACCTTTAACCTCACACAGGATTTAGCTATTAATGTTTGTTGAACTTGAGTGAATAAGTATTGTTATAAAATCATGACTCTGTTTTATTTTTTATAAACAGAGAAGAAAAACTCTCACTAACCTACCTAAAAGAAATGCTTACTCTAGTCTCTAGTTTCAAGAAGAACTGGAGGCAGGGGCCCTAGAAATCTGGATGAGCGGGAAATGTCATGCTGCCCCATGGCAGAACTTGCATGGCATCTTGAGAAAATTTTAAGGGTGGCTTTCCATGGGGTTTCCGAGTTAGTCATAAAATAAGCAACCTCGTACTAGGTTATTAACTCTAAAGGGAGCAAAATACAGACATAGCAGCAATGCATAGAGTAAACTAATAAATGCACAGAATGAATCATCCCCACCATTAGGGATGTAGAGAAAACTAATCTGTTTCAGACTGAACTTATGCTACCTGCAGCCAAGTACTAGAGAACCTTCTTCCCATATAGTCTACATCTTTGCTATATCTCCTTTGGGCTTCCAAAGGAGATTTGGAATTTCCACAGCATTCTATACAAACCTGGATCTTTCCACTCATCATATTATTTAGAATTCCACTATTCATCTGTATCCCTTCCCCTGTAAATGGCAAAGCTCTTTAGTAGTAACATGTCTCATTCATCTTTTATATGCCATTAGCATGGTTCATAACTTAACACTTGTTAGTGTTATCTCAGTCAGTCTGGCCTGCCTTAATTTAATTCTCCGTGAGTGACAGAGAGTCACACAAATGATTGCAAGTTGTCTTTCAACCCCATATGCTGTGTTGGTCAGGTGAGGGCTGTTACATTGCTCTTGTTTTTGGATTCAGGCTGTGCTACAAAAAGACGAGTCTGTCTGTGTGCACTATAGGCTGGGTGTGTTCCAATAAGTTTTTAACTAGATGAATATGCCCTTTCAATGTCGTGTTCCTGTTTGTTCCCCTATCTCTTCTCTGCACTGCTGGTTATTTATGTATTTAATATGCAAATAAAGATGCATCAGCTCATACATCAGAGGCCTTCTCTCAGTATCCAAGGGGCCTATTAGAAGCAGATCTGTGCATCTTGACTAGACTGAGTCCTTTTGAGGTCATTCATCTAGACTGGTTATGTTTATAAACTGGGACTTCTCTTTTTTCTCTCTCTTTAGTTTCTTTGTGTTACTGATGTTTGTACAACTATCACTGAGTGCTCTTTTTCTGAGCATCATTTTTCTTAACATCTGTTATGCAGCCAATCATAAACACACATACACACAATCATACAAAACACATATGCCTAGACATAACAACACCACTTACCTTACTCCCCAGGGAATTCAGACCTATTTATATAGTTGCTGAATGTAAAAACTATGATTTATGTAATTTATGTAATTCTAAAATTAACTGTGAATGTGTTGGAACCAAGTTCTATGATTGTCTCAATCATCAGCTTCTTTACCACTGAAAATAATTAACAGAAACTGAACCGCTGTGTTTTTTGCAGCATTAATCCTAATATCCACTAACCCTGTTTTAGTAAAAGGTATTTAGTTCCATAAGGATTTTGTGTTGGTCAGATCTTTGTTCCTTTTCCTCTATAATTCATTCATTCAACAAAAATATATCGAATGCATTATGTGATGGGAAGGAAAACAAAAGCCTCAATTTTTGAATATTGAATCCATTTGTTAAATATGTCTTTTGACATATACAGTTGTCTAAGTGTATTTGAATGCATTGAATGCATTCAGTGCCTTCTGGGACTGTCTTTAGTTTTCTACTTCTTTTAATGTTAGACACAAACAGTATCTTTTGCACAGAACAGAGCATATAGAGAAGCAGCTTAATGATGTTTCTTTCTGAAAAAATTAGAGAATATTTTGTTTTCTGACATGAGGAAGGTAAACAATAAGGAGTTTTTGAATAAAAATGAATGGATGAATTTAATTTAAATAAAATAAAAATTTTCAAGTGATACCAAATGACTGCCCACTTTACTTTTGTTACCATTCGTTCTATACCTTTGCCATCAATAGGCTCATTTTTTTGCCTTCTATGTGCAGGGAATCTTCTATCTCATTTCTCTCTGGGTGCCCTTACACCATTGACCTTTGTGGCTCTCTAGGAACAATGTTCTGAAGGTTCTAGGAATAGAGAAAGCCCATGATCTTGAGTTAAATTTGTGCTGATTCTCATAACACCTACAATGAAAAGGAAGTGGAAGAAAATGGGAAATCTAAGAAAGGAAAGCATACATTTACTTCAACAAATATTTAGTGAATATTTTACATGTATCCCTGTTTTCAATACTGAAGATAAAGAAGTATATAGGATGAAAAATATTCTTCTTCTAATGGTAGAAGAGAATAAACAAACTACCATAGAAATAGAAATATGTCATAGTATTTGGGGAATTAAAATAGAATGATGGATAGAACGTGACTGCTAATCACTTCAGTTTGTGAGATCAGGAAAGTCCTCTTTGAGGAAGTGATTATAATATTCATGCTTTTTATTTTCTGTGTTGTATGATGTTTTGACATCTTGGGACC
The DNA here is from genome assembly GCF_922984935.1 of Meles meles. NCBI lineage: Eukaryota > Metazoa > Chordata > Mammalia > Carnivora > Mustelidae > Meles > Meles meles. Next base: position 69,467,852 of record NC_060072.1, read on the forward strand.
TTACAAATCCTGGAGAGACTGCCCCTCCTAGGGTGAACTAATTCCAGAGACAGCAGACCCTCTTGATATGCAAACCAACAAAACCTGAGTCCATAGCCTCATCATTTCCTTTTATCAGTCTTCTGCAGTCTAGGACACTATCCCCTTGCCCTAAATCACTCAAGACCAGGTGATTTCTTCCTGGCCCATTCTTTCTGTGAAAATGACACCAAAGATTGGACACAAACTTTCCCCTCATCCCTCTGCCTCCTTATTGACCTTGGTGCTTCCCTGTGTGCCATGCCTCCTGTTTTTAAGGACCCATGAATATAAAAATCCTCTTTCTTCATGGTAGTTATTTCCATGTCTGTGTGTTTTGCCACTCTTGATTTTTAAAAATATTCTTTAATGAAGAACAGCCATCATAATTTGCACAGATCCCTAAGAAAGTAGAATTCACCAGGAAGAGGTTCACAATGGTCTAGGCTTTAGGGACAATCAGGCAGAGAAATTTGGGCAGAGAGGCTTTAGATAGAGATCTAAACTATGTGTGAACAAGAGGGAAGAAGGCATATTGATATTTGCAGTATAATGAGCTCTTTCATGTTCATCTTTAAAGAGAAACTTCGGGTAACTGACTGAAGTCATTGCAGAAATACAAACCACAGTATTTGGAAAACAGAAGGAGCGAACTTGAGGGCAGATTTTATATTCATCTTAAAAAAGAGAAAAGATGACCTGATATAAATTTCAGGTACATTGTAATATAGTAGTGTTTAAGCTGAGATCTGAATGACAAGAAGGGCCAGCTGCACAGAAACTAGGATGAGACCATTCTAAGTAATGGTACAAACACTCTAAGCTTGGTAAGATCGAGGAGCAGATAGGAAGTATATATTCCTGGAGTGAACTCCCTTCTCACCACCTCTTACTTTTTTCTCCTTCCAGACAATTGCGAATTCTGATAATCCACAGAGTTTTAAGGACAAATATCTCTCTGGAAGTCAGATACCTTGCCATCTCTTTTATACATGTCACTTGTATAAGCAGATAATTGATAAGAGCAGAGAAGTGGTATGATCTGACTTATGTTTTAAACACTTACTTTGAAGGAGAGTTCCCCTTCTGGCATTATAGTGTGAGAAGTTCCACAGATCCACTCCCCAAGGAAACTAGTGAAAATAATTTTTTAAATCAACCATATAAGGGGTCTCTAGAAATGGCCCAAAGAACATATAGCAAATAAAGACACATTGTCTTGTGGGGTAGAAGTTTCGTGCTGAGAGAGTCAAGGTGAGCAGATATGGGGCTGCTGTCCCCTCATCCACTGAGTGCTAAGCTCCTAAAGTGGGGAGTCATTCAGGCATGCACCATTGTCCCCTTAACATCAATGCCATGTCTCAGAGACTTTTACCTTGGAGGAAAAGCAGGTCATAAAACAGAGAACTGGAAATCGCTCCCGAAAGGATTGACTTCATTTGCAACAGTGTAGAGAAGTTCAAACTTCATTCAAAAACAGTGGAAGTTGTGAAATTCCTCCAACTAAGAGAAGACTGATTCTTTGGTGATAACGGCTAAAGTAGGTCCCCTAGCTTTCCAGAGAAAGGGAAAAGAGATAGCTGGGAAAGTCCTCCTGGGCTCAGAACAAAGCTCACATAACTCACTTTGGGAGCTGTCTCTTCAAAGGTGCCAAACTTTGATTGTATTAGTCTATGGATTGATTTATGCCACAAAACACTGTTGAAAACAACACAGCAATCAGTCTACGATTAGTGGAGCTTGACAACTGGGTGTGGTCAGGAAAAGAGACACAGTCTTGCCAAAACCGCTGTCATCCCAGAATAACAGTGAGCCTCAGAGTGAAATAATGGGACACCATTATGTGTACCAGCACTTAAGCATATGCTTGAAGTGCTCAGTGAAAAAAATGGTCAATTAGAAATCCTGTATCCAGCAAAGCTATTTTTTTTTAAATGGAGGTGAAATAGACATTCCCAGATAAACAAAATCTAAGCAAATTTTCTACTCGCAGACTCTCCTTGAAATACTAAAGGAAGTTCTTTAGGTTGAAAGCAAGTGACCTCCCGGATAGTAATTTAAAAACACATGAAAATATGGTTTCACTTATATGTGGAATATAAGAAACAGGGCAGAAGACCATAGAGGAAGGGAGGGAAAAGAAAAACCAAAGTTGTCAGAGAGGGAGAAAAACCATAAGAGACACTTGGGAGCAAACTGAGGATTGCTGGAGGGGTGGTGGGTGAGGGGATGGGATAACCTGGTGATGGTCATTAAGGAGGGCACATAATGTGATGAGCACTGGATTTTATATGAAACTGATAAATTATTGAACAGCGCATTTGGAGCTAACTTAGCCACAACTTGGCTAAGTGAATTTAAATTTAAAAAATACACATGAGAAAAAGCACTAATAAAAATAGTTGTATAATGTATAAATGATAGTATAGACACTATAAATGTGTATTTCTTCTTTCTTTTCTTAACTGATTTAAAAAGCAGTTATATAACAGAATATGTATATAACATATTTGAGGGCTTATAACATATAAAATGTAATATAATTGCCAATAATAGTATGAAAGAGATGGATATGTGTATCAGGCTTAGAAAGTGACTCCATATGGTAACTCAAGTTTACAGGAAAAAATGAAAAGAAGTGAAAGTGATAAAAAAAAGGTTAAGATAATGAAAGCTGTGAGTATATACTTGCTATTCTTTTTTTCCTCTCAGCTTCCTTTAAAGACACAAAATTACATAAAGTAATAATTATAATAATATAGTTATGAGTTTCTAACATTTATAGATATAATACTTATAGCAACAATACCACAAAAAGGGGGTAAAGGGAATAGGACTAAATAGAAGTAATATTTCTATAACTCACTGGAATTAAGTTAGTGTAAAATTGGAACTGTTTTTAATAAGGTAAGGTAAGCCCTAAAGCAACCACTAAGGAAATAACTCAAAAAATAATATAGTGAAAAAAATCTTTGGAGAAATTAAAATGCTACACTAGAAAATATTCACTAAACACAAAGAAAGCAGTGTAGGAGAAATAAAGTAACAGCAACAACGTAAGACATGAGATAAATCGAAGCAAAAAGTTAAATAGCAGATATAAACCCAACTATATTAGTAATCGCATTAAAAGAAAATGGACTAAATAGTATATCAAAAGTCCTATCAGAGATTGTCCTGTTGGATAAAAAACAAAATAAAATTTAACTATATTCTGCCCATAGGAGACACATTTTAGAGTCAAAAATTCAACAGATTTAAGTAAAAGGATGGAAAAGAGATATGTTATGCAAATAGCAATCACAAGAAATCTGGAGTGTCAGACAAAACAAACCTCAAAACCTTTTATGTTTTAGACATAAAAGAGAAACATTGCATAATGATAAGAGTCAATGTATCAGAAATATATAATAATTATAAAAATATATGCATTTAACAGAGCACTAAAATGCATGAGGCAAAAACTCAAATAGACAATTTGGCAATAGCTGGAAATTTCATTAGCCCACTTTTAGTAATAGGTTGAGCAACTAGGTAGAAGATCAACAAGGAAATGAAAGACTTGAGCAAAACTGTAAACCAATAATACCTAGCAAACATTAGCAGATCACTTCACCCAACAGTAGAAAATACATTGTTCTCAAGTGTACATGGAACATTTTATAGAATAGACCATATACTAGACCTTAATAAATAAACCTTAATAAATTTTAAAGTGTAAAAATTATAAAAGAATATAAAATATGTTTCTAACCACAATGGAATAAAGTTAGAAATCAATAACAGGAAAAAAAAATTGCAAAACTCTCAAATATGTGGAAATTAAACAACATATTCCTAAGTAACTAATGATTAAAAGAAGAAATTCCAAAGGAAATTTTAAAATACTTCGGGATGAATGTAAGTGAAGACATGACATACCAAAATTAGTCAGATGCAGCTAAAATGATGCTTAGAGGAAAATTCACAGCTGTAAATGCTTATATCAAAAAAAGTGGAATTTCAAATAAGTAACCTAACCTTTCACCTAATACACTAGAAAAAGAAGTTCAAACTAAACCTAAAGCAAGCAGAAGAAAGGACATAATGAAGAATAAAGAGGATATCAATGAAATAAAGAATGGAAAAACAATAGAGAAATCGAAAAAAACAAAAGGTGATTTTTTTAAAAGATTAATAAAATTAAGAAACCTTTAGCTAAGTGACTAAGAAAAAAAAATAGAGAAGAATAAAATTACTAGAATCAGAAATGAAAAAGGGGACATTACTACCAAGCTTAAAGAAATAAAATGGATTATATAAGAAGACTGAACAATTGTATGCCAATGAATTAGAAAACTTAGATGAAATGGGAAATTTCTAGAAAGACCTGAGTTTACTCTGTTTACTATGTTTGGATATATTTGGATGCTAGGGCCAATGAGATCTCCTGATAGATATAAGAGAGTCAGGATGGCTTTTCCATCAATTGATGGGGGGAAGACTAGGTGGAATTGTTTTGGGAGTGGGCAGGGTATTTTTTTTTTTTTTTGGCCCCTCTAGAGCCACTGTCTATCCGTCTTCATTCTGTTCCATGCCGAAGGAGGCCAGCCTCTATAGAATACAATAGCTTATTTCTTGCTGTCTATCTTTCCAGCTTTGTTTAGGCAATGAGGAATACTGATGAGAGGTTTGAGGGACCCACCAAAGGTCACAGCTCCTGTCAATTGACTTTCTTCACACCTCTTTCTGTTTCCTCTCTCTCCCATAGTAACAACTACTTTTCCCCTTTACTCCTTTGCCCTTCAGAACTGGGGAGACAATAGCTCCCTTTACTGGCAGGGTATTGCACTCTATTTTTTTGTTTTCTTACACCCTATAAACAGCTGCTTTATGAAACTGTCCACAAATTGCCTTAATTAAGTGTGCCATCTGTTTCTTGCCAGAACTATGACTGATATGGGAAGAAGGTAAGAAATTTGGTTTTGGACATACCAATTCTGAAATATCAAAGGGAAAGGGGAGTAGACAGTTGAATATTTGAGCCTGGAATTCAGGAGAGTGGTGTAGCCTAGAGATAACTGGGGAGTCATTAGCAGGAAGAAGACATTTAGAACTAAGAGACTTGGTGAGATCATTGAGGGAGTGAGGAAAGATTGAGAATAGAAGAGGACTGAGACCTGGGCCTTGGATATGAGAATGTTAAGAGGCTAGATACATGAGGGGACACCAGCAAAGGAGACTGTGGGGAAGCAGTAAGAGAAGTAAGAAAACCCACAGTGTGTTTTGGAAGCCAACTGAGGAATGCATGTTGAGGAGAGGAAGTGACCCACTGTGTTGAATGCTGCTGGAGGCCAGGTACAAACAGGATTAAGATTTGGCCACCGAATTTAACAATGTGGTGGTCATCATTGACCTAGGCAAGAACATATTCAGTGGGGAAGGGTTGAGTGTTTTTTTAAGAGAGTGAGAAGAAATGGAGAGAACAAGTATGGACATATCATAAATTTTGCTATAAACATAATAATATATGGTCAGTGGCTAGGGATGAAAGAGAAATTTTGCCTTTGTGTTTATTTATTTTGCTTTATTTAGATGGGATAATAATAGTTTATTTGTATATGCTGATAAGAATGGTTCAGTAGAAAGGAAAAAAAATAATAATGCAGGCAAATGGGAGAATTGCTGGAGGATGCCTTTGAATAGGACAAGTGGGGTATAAGGAACAAGGAGAGGGATTATTTGAGATAGGAACAGAGAGTATAGGGACAGCCTGAAACTGAAACCTAGAGCACACAGTTCATCTGTAGTAACAGATGGGAAGGCAAAGTGTGCAGACTGAGAATTTCTCTACTGATTCTATGTTTCTCTACTGATTGTATGTTTTATTTTAGTAAAGTAGGGAGCCAAGTATTCAGCTGAAAGTGAGGATAGGAGGGAAGGGTTGGAAATTTAAGAAGTTGTAGCTGGTTGCCTTCAAATGGAAATGTTAGTGACCTAGGGAAATGTAATGTGAATGCTAGCAGCATCAAGTGATCCCTTAAGATCCACTGTCATATTTTAAAGTATGATCAATTTCAGCTGAAGGGATACAGTTATAGAGTGATCAGGGATTTGGATTTAATATATAAGGAATTGAATTAAGCAAATGGGGTTTCTTTAAGCAAACTCTGTGGCCTCATGTAAAATGGGGATACTATTTACCATGAGAATTGCTTTATGCATTAAATGAAATAATACAAATAAATACTTAACAGTGTCTGGTACATAGTAAGTATACAATAAACTCCTGCTCAAATTATGGCTATTATAATGTCTAATAGGTCTAGGAAAATTTCCAAAGTGGAAATATTTGTTTTAATCGCACCTATGGTTACCAGATACTTCTGTTGGCTAATTGTGGTTCAGTTCAACTGTCTTAGCACATGTCTTCTTAGCAGATGGGGATGTAGAGACTGCATCTATGTTGATATAGCAACATTTCACTTCTACTTGGTGTAAGACTTCAAAAAATAACTTGGGGAATCATTTGTATATCTCTACGATGCTTCAGTTCCCATTGTAGAGCAAGAGTTGGAAAGCCTAACTTCTTCAGTTCGTTAGAAACTTCGACATTTGATCTTTTTTTCTAAATTCTTAGCAATGGCCTAAAATAGGAATTGAGTTGCTTAATTAGTATAACTTTGAAGTCATTCTTTTGTTTCTAACATTACTATTCTATAAGTAGAAATTCCAAACAAGCTTAGACAACTTGTATGCCTTGCTTGACCTTCCAAACATCATTACTTTTATACTGGACATTCACTATGCTTAATTAAGCATACATTACATTACTTTGGCTACTTGTACTGTTACCACATTTACTTCAAAGACTTTGGTTTGAAGAATCTTAAATTGAATAATACTATTCAGCATAATAATACACAGAATTACAATACACACAGTAATACACAATACATTCTTGAAGAGAACTGACAATATCATTTGTTAGGATTTTCAACTTTTTCATTTGTTTCAAGAGAATTTGAACTTGATTACTCAAGCATTTTTATTATGGCTGCTTTAAAGCCTTGTCCCATTATTTCAACACATGACTCATGTTAAGGTTGATGTCAGTCCATTGCTTTTCTCATTCAAGTTGTGATTTTCTTGGTTCTTGGTGTGACAGGTGATTTTTTTTTTTTTTTTTAATGCTCTGGACATGTCGTCTATTATGTTAGGTGACTCTGAATCCTATTTAAATCTTTTATTTTAGCAGGTTTAGGTTTAGCACCTGAATAGATCTTGATTTAGTTGTGTGCTGTGGTTCTGAAGGCAATTTAATTTTTAGAGCCTTATTTTGATCTGCATGGTTTATCTGGTGCTGATGGAGTTCTCGGGCATTCTCCTTTTCGGTGACCCAAGCTGCCCTGGTGTCTCTGGACGAGGAGAGTCTTGGGCACATGGGGACAAAGAATGTTTCAAGTCAGACTGCTTGCTATAAAGATGAATCTCTCTTGCCATTCTCATCCCTCTCACTCTTAGCCCAATACCTTCATGGAGTAAATACAGTTTTAGAATGTAAATCATTCTCCCTTTCCTACACACAGAACATGTAATTATCGTGAAGAAGCCTGGCAGCATGATTAAATACATAAATATATAGAAAGCATATAATGTTTTTATTTAAAAGTTTTTCAAACTAATAGAAAAGTTGAATGAAGAACAATGAACACTCATATATCTTCTGGATTCATCTACAGTAGAGTTGCTAGACAAAATACAGGATTCCCAATTAAACTTGTGTTTCAGATAAATGAAGAATAATTTTTAAGTATGAGCATACATGCAATATTTGGGACATGCTTACACTAAAAAATTATTTGTTGTCTATCTGAAATTTAAATTTAACTGGGCATCCTGTGTTTTTATTTGGTTAAATCTGCCATCCCTAACTTTATATGAACATCTGGCTTCACTTGTTCCAATCCTTTCTCTAGATACACTTTTCCTTTGCCAAACCATCTGGGAAACATTTGAAAAATAAAATCCCAAATAGGTTTTGCATGTGTATAAGCAGACTGGTCTACCTTTTTAAAATAGTGCTTGTTTTTTTATAGCACTAATTCTCTACTCTGCCTGGCTCTAGGTTCTAGGCTAGTTCTAAGTCCACATCCACATTAATTAGAAAAACACTTAAACTCTCACATTAAAAAAAAAAAAACATACTGTTCCCAAATGAAACAATAACCAAGTGGCCTCTGAACACCATCCTTCTAGAATTAATACTAAAACTATTAGAAGCTAAAGGAAAGCACTGTATGGAAACTCTTGTGTGATGAGGCAACAGCTACTGGTTGGTTCTTATAAATTGTCTACATTTTTCTGTTTCTCTAATTTGAGAAATTTTCCCCCAAATTCTCCATTCTTTAGACATATCCATATTTCTAGGTACTTTAATGTAATGATTAAAAGTACAAGTCCAGGAATCAGACAGTCATGGATCAAAATCCAGTCTACTGTAGTCATGGTTAGTTCAAAGAAATTGCCTAACTTCTTTGTAACTTATTTTTCTCCTCTGTAAAATGAAGTAAAGTATGTACCTCCTGCACTTGTTGCAAGACTTAGGTGAGCCCTGTGCTTGGCACATAGTAAATGTTCAGTTATCTTGGAGCTCTTCACCATAACTTATCAGACTTTCTCAGAGGTCAGTTTTATAGTATGTATTCCTTATCTTTCCCTAGAAGTAGTCCCAGACTATTTTGAATACTTCTAAACCATAGCTACTGCTCACAACCTTCTTATTACGATAAACCAGGTGGCACATACAAAACCAAAATAGAGGTTAAAAGGGATGAAGTCTCAGTTGTATTCTTAAACCCACCAATCTTAAGCCTTGACCCTTTGGCATTTATGTGTGTTTGTGTGCATGTGTGTGTACTTGTATGTGCACATACATGTGCTAAAGATGAAAAATCCATATATATGTGTGTGTGTGTGTGTGTGTGTATTCCTTATATATTTTATAAATATTTAAGTTTATGTCATGTATGGGAAATGACCTTTCTTTCATACTTCACATTAGTCAGATGCTTATCAGATCAATGTGCCCAGTTTGAGGCCTCAGACTTTTAAAAGAATGTGGGAAAACTGGAACAGATACTGAGAAGAGAATCACAAATATGCAAATGATATATGAAAAAAGTCAAAAGAATTGAAGGTGTTGAGCTTTAAGAAGATCAAGGATAACCTGGTTTGTTTTTAAGAAGGAGAGGAACTTTTCATGAAGACTCTGATCAGCTAGTCCTTGTGTCCACAGAAGACCAAACAAGAGGAAAAAAGTACATTAAAACAGTATATATTTTTAAATTTTTATAAAAGGGGTGCCTGGGTGGCCCAGTTGATTAAGCATCTGCCTTTGGCTCAGGTCATGATCCCGGGGTCCTGGGGTCCCACATTGGGCTCTCCGCTCAGCAGGGAGTCTGCTTCTTCCTTTCCATCTGCCTGCTTCTCTCTCTCCCTGCTGCTCCCCTGCTTGCGCACACACTCGCTCCCACTCTCTCTCTGTCAAATAAGTAAAATCTTCTAAAAAATAAAAAATAAATTTTGTATAAAGAAGACCTTCTAGCAAGCTTAGCAGTAAAATAACAGACTGGACTACTGAGTTAGTTATGGTTCTATAATAGAGGAGTTTTGCCTTAAAGTTTTATAGATAATCATCAGACCCAGCATTTTCAATTTGGTTTTTACCTGAACCAGGGGTCTGCACCAGATGAATGCTGAAAGTTCTTTATTGCTTGGACTATAACGAGAAAATAGCAAGAGGTTGCATATACGTATAAGGTATGTTGTACAATTAAAAATCTATTTAAAAAATCAACTATTGAAGAGATGGATCAGCCACAATGTGGATGCAAGTGTTTTTGCATGCTCAAGCTGTTACACAAAGCAGAACATGAGACCTATCAATCAGCTTCTAACAGACAATTCCAGGTCAGCCAGACTAACGGGATTTTTAGTGCTGATTGCATTAGATCTGCATTTGCTATTACAAAAGAGAAAAGCAACAATTTCTTAGAACATAAATCAGTGTGCATGCCTTGACCCATAACTGTTGAAACAAACAAAATAAAAAAGGTTGCCATTAAATTAATAATTCTCAGTATGGATGGGAACGTTTCCCTTATTAAATTCAGAGTGACTTCATTCTAGGAAAAATTTCGTTGTAGTGGTTCTCACTTATTATAGATTACTGACTTTCAGGGCTCAGCTGCCAAAATACTTTGGCTCATTCTCAAGCCCCAAGAATTGCGTAAATTTTTCCTCTCCTCGTGCTCCAGAGCCATTAACAATATCTCCGGGTGTCCTTTCTTCTCACTTTATCTACTTCTTTCGTCTAAAGTTTCTTAAGAATTTCTGTATGCTATTTTATGCTGTAATATATTAATGATGCTTCAGGGCCATTAATTGATTCTCATAATCCTCCCAAAATTGTATGCCTTTATTTCTTTACTTGGCTGATATATTTTCTTAATCTGCGACAATCTCAGATAAGCATCTTTTGCAAGTCTGTGATTCTCCTCTCACCTACATATGAATTGGCACAGACTTTGACAAATGAAATGCATTTTTCAGTCAATGTTTGTTGTCTCTGATCATATCTAAAGGTCTTGGTTGACTGCATGTAATAAGCAAAACAATGACAAAAATAATGAAACAAAGCAAAATAAAAACTTTGTGAGGAAAATCAGCCAGAACTTTATGTATAATCCCCAGGGAAAGATCTGGAAGTGAGAAGTCCTGGGCTGACAAGGCGGGTCTGGAGTTACACAGGTTTTGGACTCCGGTCCACCTGCTCTGCCATCCTCAGGATGTGGCTCTGTGGTCCAGGTGGCCCTTAGCTCCAGCTATCATATCCACATTCCAGGAGGCAGCAACAACACACCCCCTTCAAGAACATTTCCTGGAAGTCCCACATACTTCTAGTTGATTCTATTTGTCTGGAACATAGGTGGGTAGCCACTACCAGCAGCAAAGGAAGAGTGGGAAGTGTAGTCTTTTACTCCTGGTACAATGTACCCCGCTAAAAGCTGAGATTCTGTTACCATGGAGAAAGGAATCAATGGATGATGGATTGGTCAATGACAAATACTGTGTTGACAAGAAGAGGTTCAACCCAGATATAGTGATTTAAAATGTCCATGAACTGATAAATGGATAAAGACTTCATAACCATGAGTGACGCTACCTACAGCAAACTCTCAGGAAATCACTAATCCAAAGTTTAGTCTTTCCTTTTCTATCACTTTACAACTGTCTTCGAAAATTTTTTTAATATAATGGAGCACAGTGTTTCTTCAGCACCTCAGCCTGCACTTCCTGTAAGGACAATCTCACAGAAATCACTGCTTTGTATTAAAATCAACTGGGCTTGTTTTTAGAAATAACCTCCCTCTCTCCACGCACCCCATGATGCAAATTTAATATAAATACAATGAAAAGTACTATCTTATACTATCACCATAACCTAGTAAAAAGTCTGGCATATAGTAGAGTCACAACAATTTTTTTGCTAAATGAATGAAATATGGAAGAAGTTTTAAAAAAATGTCAGCATGATGGGGCCTTTCTCTTTGGTAACTACGCACCAGGTGCAATGCCTCATTACCAGTGCCAAGCCGTACATAGTTCATTCGCTAAGTGCTTCAAGAAAATCTTCATGGAAACCTGGGAAGAAGGTGATATTATATCTCAAGGCTAAATAATTTCATTTCATAGGTGACAAGACTGAAGCACGGGGTACATAAGTAATATACTCGGAGTCTGTTAGTTCATGGTAAAGTTGGTAATTGAACCCAAGAAGTCAGATCCCTGGAGTTACAACTATCCCACATATTGTTGTATTGCTTACAAAGTAGCATAGGGGCATTGCGTTTCTAAGAATTTTTCTGGATAAAACATGGCAGAACTTTCAGGGATTCTGTGATACTGCCCGTACAATGAAAATATACACAGATGTGTGCACGCGCATAATCTCCATATATGAAAAAAAAATCTCTGCCTTCATTCAGACATGATATGCAATTTTTAGGAGTTGCTCGGAACATGTTGGTGGTAACATCACACTTCTATTTCATCTTTCATTTGTTAAGTCTTGTCTTTATTTTTCTGCTTAGTAGAAATGTGGAACTGTGTAAAGTTTGTTTTAGTTATCCTTAGTTGCTGCAGTGCATTCATTCATTCTTTTGAATCGTTTTATTCTATTTACCTAGGAGAGATAAGATATCTTCATGATTCAAGATGGTGATGTCAGTCTATTTGGTTGGAAAAGGCCAAGCCATTGTCAGCTCAGAGATAGGACAGATGACAGACTTATTGTAGAAAATAAGACTGGGGTGGGGGCTGCCTGGGTGTCTCAGTTGGTTAAGCGGCTGTCTTGGGCTCAGGTCAGGATCCCAGGGTACTGGGATGGAGCCCCATGTCTCTGCTGAGCAGAGAGCCTGCTTCTCCATCTCCCTCTGCCTGCCGCTCCCCCTGCTTTTATGTGCACTCTTTCTGTCAAATAAATAAAATCTTTTTAAAAAAGAAAATAAGAAAAAAAAAAGAAAATAAGATTGGAAGGATTTGGGATTGATTTCAGTCTAAGGAAAGATATTCTATTGTTTGACTGTATAGGAAAAAAATCAAAATTTTAATCACTGTACAGTGACAGATGTTTGGCAAATTGTAGAAAGTACCTTAGACCTACTAAGAGTCAAAATAATAGAATGTTACCTTAGAGGAAACAAATCTGTGTTGTTTTTTTTAAATCCATATTTTTTTCCTAAATCAGTTATTGTATTTCCTTCATGTGAAATCAAAACCTTCTAGTCAAGGGTCCATTATATAAATATTTCATGGCAGTTGATGTGTGAATAGTCTTCTTTCAAAATAACTGATGGAGGGTAGAGAAGATTTAATGCTTCTGGAATTCATTAAGATTTCATACTGTTCTGAAAAGGGATTTTCGTTGTCCTTTATTTCCATGAATCATATTATAGTTTTCCAGAAAGAACTGAAAGAAAACAGAGTAAAGATATTGAGATAACTTTTTCAAATGTTTATTACAGAAATTGTCAAACATTTAAAAAGTAGGGATGGGGCTCCAGGATGGCTCAGTCGTTAAGTGTCTGCCTTTGGCTCAGGTCATAATCCCAGGGTCCTGGGATCCAACCCCTCATTGGGCTCCCTGCTCAGCGGGAAGCCTGCTTCTCCCTCTCCCTCTCCTCCTGCTTATGTTCCCTCTCTTGCTGTCTCTCTCTCTGTCAAATAAATAAATAAAATCTTTTTTAAAAATTAAAAATAAATAAATAATAAAAAGTAGGGAAAATACTATTATGAACTGATGTGCACCTATCCCCTGCTTCAATAGCTATCAGCATAAGGACAGTCTGGTTCATCTCCTTGTCTATCCCCATTCCCTTCCCTTTTACATACTAGATCATTTTGGAGTAAATCTCAAACATCATCCCAGTTATTTATAAATACTACACTATGAACTTGAGCAAGATAAGGATTCTTTGGGTGTTTTAAAAACATATTTCCAAATATAATATCACTTCTGAAAAAGGTAATAGTGGTATTGAGAATATCAGACGTTACTTCTGTTCTATCTCCCTTTTTCGCTCTGCTTTTTAACAGTTGCTATGCTTTAATGAGGATCCAAGCAGGTTTATATATTGCATTTTATTGTTATATCTCCAGTGTTCTTTTTTTTTTTTTGAAGATTTTATTTATTTATTTGATAGAGAGATAGAGCTAGACAGTTAATGGACTGAGCCACCCAGGCACCTATCCAGTGTCCTTTTAATATATAAAAAAAATCATTTTTTGATTTGTTTAGCTTGCATATTTATTGAGAAAACTTACAGAGTATCTCATATTGTAAATTTTGCTAGTTTGTGTTCCTGTGGTATCATTTATTGTGTTCCTCAGTCCCTTTATTTCTATAAATTGATCAGAATCACATTTTTTTTTCTTTTTTTTTTAGGAGTACCTCAAAGATAGGGTTGTCTACTTCCTATTGCATCATATCAGGAAGGACGTGTGCTTAGTTGTCTCTCTTTTTGTGACTGATTGATTTTTTTAAGTAATGTCAGCCAAATCTTTACATCCCATCAGATTTTCACCTAGCAATTTTAGCAAATACTTATGATCCCCACCTAAATCAATTATTTCATTAGGATTACAAAATTGAGATAATTCAAATTTATAATTACTTCTTAATTTATTAGATGAAATTTTTTCTATAAAGGATAACTTTTCTGCATCAACTATTTATTTTCTTACCTTGAAGTATAGGAAAGGCATATAAATGCTTGATTCTTTCCTTTATAATTCAGAATAATGAGCTAATTCCTTAACACCTGGCAAAGTTCACCAAAGGACTTTTTTTAATAGTATTATTGCAAAAGTAATATAAAAGTATTATTGTCTGGTTTTAAACATCTTTACTAAGTCTCCTGCTATTATTTTTTTCCTTTCTATGCTCAAATTGTCTTGTCATTGGGTGGTGAGAGCATCTTCAACTTAGTTTCTGAGTTCTTTTCAGGACATACTAGAGTAAAGAAATGTTCCATGTTCATCTTGTATATTTCCTGCCCTAGATATGGAATCTGCCATTTCTCCAAGGTTCCTTTTAATAGACAATGGTATTTAGAATCTCTAGTCTAGTTGCTGAGTGGACCATTGTTTCTAGATCTTTTCAGTAGTCAACGCTATGAAAATAGTTGAGAAGTCTATACTAATATTTCCAAATCAAATCTTGGTTATAGGATTTTTACGTATTTGATTCATATTTGTTTTATTCCACTTTCACCAAAAATGGAATGATATAATTGGTTCCTAATGAAATGATATAATTATTTGTTTTATGATAATTTCAGAAGGACAATACTAATATTAATATTATTATTATTGAGTAGAATTTTGATTATTTAGAAGACTTTCTTTTGCATTTATTTTGTTCTTAGACTATATCCTATCAAGGATATACAGAAAAGTTATCATTTTATTTTATTTTATTTTTTAATTTTTTTATAAACATATAATGTATTTTTATCCCCAGGGGTACAGGTTTGTGAATCGCCAGGTTTACACACTTCACAGCACTCACCATAGCACATACCCTCCCCAATGTCCACAGCCCCCCTCCCCCTATCCCAACCCCACCTCCCCCCTGCAACCCCCAGTTTGTTTTGTGAGATTAAGAGTCATTTATGGTTTGTCTCCCTCCCAATCCCATCTTGTTTCATTTATTCTTCTCCTATCCCCCTAACCCCCCATGTTGCATCTCCATGTCCTCATATCAGGGAGATCATATGATAGTCGTGTTTCTCCGATTGACTTATTTCACTAAGCATGATACCCTCTAGTTCCATCCATGTTGTCGCAAATGGCAAGATTTCATTTCTTTTGATGGCTGCGTAGTATTCCATTGTGTATATATACCACCTCTTCTTTATCCATTCATCTGTTGATGGACATCTAGGTTCTTTCCATAGTTTGGCTATTGTGGACATTGCTGCTATAAACATTCGGGTGCATGTGCCCCTTCAGATCACTACATTTGTATCTTTAGGGTAAATACCAAGTAGTGCAATTGCTGGGTCATAGGGTAGTTCTATTTTCAACATTTTGAGGAACCTCCATGCTGTTTTCCAGAGTGGTTGCACCAGCTTGCATTCCCACCAACAGTGTAGGAGGGTTCCCCTTTCTCCACATCCTCGCCAGCATCTCTCATTTCCTGACTTGTTAATTCTAGCCATTCTGACTGGTGTGAGGTGGTATCTCATTGTGGTTTTGATTTGTATTTCCCTGATGCCGAGTGATGTGGAGCACTTTTTCATGTGTCTGTTGGCCATCTGGATGTCTTCTTTGCAGAAATGTCTGTTCATGTCCTCTGCCCATTTCTTGATTGGATTGTTTGTTCTTTGGGTGTTGAGTTTGCTAAGTTCCTTATAGATTTTGGACACTAGCCCTTTATCTGATATGTCGTTTGCAAATATCTTCTCCCATTCTGTCAGTTGTCTTTTGGTTTTGTTAACTGTTTCCTTTACTGTGCAAAAGGTTTTGATCTTGATGAAATCCCAGTAGTTCATTTTTGCCCTTGTTTCCCTTGCCTTTGCCAACGTTCCTAGGAAGATGTTGCTACGGCTGAGGTCGAAGAGGTTGCTGCCTGTGTTCTCCTCAAGGATTTTGATGGATTCCTTTCTCATATTGAGGTCCTTCATCCATTTTGAGTCTATTTTTGTGTGTGGTGTAAGGAAGTGGTCCAATTTCATTTTTCTGCATGTGGTTGTCCAATTTTCCTAGCACCATTTATTGAAGAGGCTGTCTTTTTTCCATTGGACATTCTTTCCTGCTTTGTCAAAGATTTGTTGACCATAGAGTGAGGGTCTCTTTCTGGGCTCTCTATTCTGTTCCATTGATCTATGTGCCTTTTTTTGTGCCAGTACCATGCTGTCTTGATGATGACAGCTTTGTAATAGAGCTTGAAGTCCGGAATTGTGATGCCACCAACTTTAGCTTTCTTTTTCAATATTCCTTTGGCTATTTGAGGTCTTTTCTGGTTCCATAAAAATTTTAGGATTATTTGTTCCATTTCTTTGAAAAAAATGGATGGTATTTTGATAGGGATTGCATTAAATGTGTAGATTGCTTTAGGTATCATAGACATTTCCACAATATTTATTCTTCCAATCCAGGAGCATGGAACATTTTTCCATTTCTTTGTGTCTTCCTCAATTTCTTTCATGAGTACTTTATAGTTTTCTGCATATAGATTCTTAGCCTCTTTGGTTAGGTTTATTCCTAGATATCTTATAGTTTTGGGTGCAATTGTAAATGGGATTGACTCCTTAATTTCTCTTTCTTCTATCTTGTTGTTGGTGTAGAGAAATGCAACTGATTTCTGTGCATTGATTTTATATCCTGACACTTTACTGAATTCCTGTACAAGTTCTAGCAGTTTTGGAGTGGAGTCTTTTGGGTTTTCCACATATAGTATCATATCATCTGCGAAGAGTGATAGCTTGACTTCTTCTTTGCCGATTTGGATGCCTTTAATTTCCTTTTGTTGTCTGATTGCTGAGGCTAGGACTTCTAGTACTATGTTGAATAGCAGTGGTGATAATGGACATCCCTGCCGTGTTCCTGACCTTAACGGAAAAGCTTTCAGTTTTTCTCCATTGAGAATGATATTTGTGGTGGGTTTTTCATAGATGGCTTTGATAATATTGAGCTATGTGCCCTCTATCCCTACACTTTGAAGAGTTTTGATCAGGAAGGGATGCTGTATCTTGTCAAATGATTTTTCAGCATCTATTGAGAGTATCATATGGTTCTTGTTCCTTCTTTTATTAATGTGTTCTATCACATTGATTGATTTGCGGATGTTGAACCAACCTTGCAGCCCTGGAATAAATCCCACTTGGTCGTGGTGAATAATCCTTTTAATGTACTGTTGAATCCTATTGGCTAGTATTTTGGTGAGAATTTTTGCATCTGTGTTCATCAAGGATATTGGTCTGTAGTTCTCTTTTTTTGGTGGGATCCTTGTCTGTTTTGGGGATCAAGGTGATGCTGGCCTCATAAAATGAGTTTGGAAGTTTTCCTTCCATTTCTATTTTTTGGAACAGTTTCAGGAGAATAGGAATTAGTTCTTCTTTAAATGTTTGGTAGAATTCCCCTGGGAAGCCGTCTGGCCCTGGGCTTTTGTTTGTTTGGAGATTTTTCATGACTGTTTCAATCTCCTTACTGGTTATGGGCCTGTTCAGGTTTTCTATTTCTTCCTCGTTCAGTTGTGGTAGTTTATATGTATCTAGGAATGCATCCATTTCTTCCAGATTGTCAAATTTGTTGGCATAGAGTTGCTCATAATATGTTCTTATAATTGTCTGTATTTCTTTGGTGTTAGTTGTGATCTCTCCTCTTTCATTCATGATTTTATTTATTTGGGTCCTTCCTCTTTTCTTTTTGATGAGTCTGGCCAGGGGTTTATCAATCTTATTGATTCTTTCAAAGAACCAGCTCCTAGTTTCATTGATTTTTTTTTCTACTTTTTTTTTTCATTTTGTTTCTATTTCATTGATTTCTGCTCCGATCTTTATGATTTCTCTTCTCCTGCTGGGTTAGGGTTTCTTTCTTGTTCTTTCTCCAGCTCCTTTAGGTGTAGGGTTAGGTTGTGTACTTGAGACCTTTCTTGTTTCTTGAGAAAGGCTTGCACTGCTATATATTTTCCTCTGAGGACTGCCTTTGCTGTGTCCCACAGATTTTGAACCGCTGTGTTTTCATTATCATTTGTTTCCATGAATTTTTTAATTCTTCTTTAATTTCTTGGTTGATCCATTCATTCTTTAGAAGGATGCTGTTTAGTCTCCATGTATTTGGGTTCTTTCCAGCTTTCCTCTTGTGATTGAGTTCTAGCTTCAGAGCATTGTGGTCTGAAAATATGCAGGGAATGATCCTAATCTTTTGATACTGGTTAAGACCTGATTTGTGACCCAGGATGTGATCTATTCTGGAGAATGTTCCATGTGCACTAGAGAAGAATGTGTATTCTGTTGCTTTGGGATGGAATGTTCTGAATATATCTGTGATTTCCATTTGATCCAGTGTGTCATTTAAGGCCTTTATTTCCTTGCTGATCTTTTGCTTGTATGATCTGTCCATTTCAGTGAGGGGAGTGTTAAAGTCCTCTACTATTATTGTATTATTATTGATGTGTTTCTTTAATTTTGTTATTAATTGGTTTATATAGTTGGCTGCTCCCACATTAGGGGCATAAATATTTAAAATTGTTAGATCTTCTTGTTGGACAGACCCTTTGAGTATGCTATAGTGTCCTTCCTCATCTCTTATTATAGTCTTTGGCTTAAAATCTAATTGATCTGATATAAGGATTGACCCCCAGCTTTCTTCTGATGCCCATTAGCATGGTAAATTGTTTTCCATCCCCTCACTTTAAATCTGGAGGTGTCTTCACGTCTAAAATGAGTTTCTTGTAGGCAACGTATAGATGGGTTTTGTTTTTTTTTTATCCATTCTGATACCCTGTGTCTTTTGATTGGGTTATTTAGCCCATTAACATTCAGGGTAACTATTGAGAGATAGGAATTTAGCGCCATTATATTGGCTGTAAGGTGACTGTTACTGTATATTGTCTCTGTACCTTTCTGATCTACTACTTTTAGGCTCTCTCTTTGCTTAGAGGACCCCTTTCAATATTTCCTGTAGAGCTGGTTTGGTGTTTGCAAATTCTTTCAGTTTTTGTTTGTCCTGGAAGCTTTTTATCTCTCCTTCTATTTTCAATGATAGCCTAGCTGGATATAGTATTCTTGGCTGCATGTTTTTCTCGTTTAGTGCTCTGAATATATCATGCCAGCTCTTTCTGGCCTGACAGGTCTCTGTGGATAAGTCTGCTGCCAATCTAATATTTTTACCATTGTATGTTACAGACTTCTTTTCCCGGGCTGCCTTCAGGATTTTCTCTTTGTCACTAAGACTTGTAAATTTTACTATTAGGTGATGGGGTGTGGGCCTACTCTTGTTGATTTTGTGGGGGGTTCTCTGCATCTCCTGGATTTTGAATCTTGTTCCCTTTGCCATATTAGGGAAATTCTCTCCAATAATTCTCTCCAATAGACCTTCTGCTCCCCTCTTTCTTTCTTCTTCTTCTAGAATCTCAATTATTCTAATGTTGTTTCATCTTATGGTGTCACTTATCTCTTGAATTCTTCCCTGGTGGTCCAGTAGCTCTTTGTCCCTCTTTTGCTCAGCTTCTTTATTCTCTGTCATTTGGTCTTCTATATCACTAATTCTTTCTTCTGCTTCATTTATCCTAGCAGTGAGAGCCTCCATTTTTTATTGTACCTCATTAATAGCTTTTTTGATTTCAACTTGGTTAGATTTTAGTTTTTTAATTTCTCCAGAAAGGGCTTTTATATCTCCAGAGAGGGTTTCTCTAATATCTTCCATGCCTTTTTCGAGCCCGGCTGAACTCTAGATCTGACATATTACCAATGTCTGTGTTGATTAGGTCCCTAGCCTTAGGTACTGCCTCTTGTTCTTTTGTTTGTGGTGATTTTTTCTGCCTTGTCATTTTGTCCAAATAAGAGAATATGAAGGATCAAATAAAATACTAATAGTGTGGCAAAGACCCCAAAAAAATGAGCTGTAACCAAATCAGAAGAGACCCCAAATTGTGGGGGGAGAAAGGGCATAAAAAGAGGTTCAGAAAAAAATTTTAAAAAATAAAACAAATAAAGAAAAAATATAAAAAAGAAAGAAAAAATATATTTTAGATAAACTAGTCAAAAAACGTTAAAAAAGAAAAGGGTAAAAGTTTTTAAAAAATTTAGCAGAAGAAGAAAAAAGAAAGAAAAAAAATTGAAAAAAAAATTGAATTAACCGCAAGACTAAAGAATCATGGGGAGAAAGCCATGAGTTCCATGCTTTGCTTTCTCCTCCTCTGGAATTCCGCTGCTGTCCTAGGTATTGAACCTGCTTTCCTTGATAGATGAACTTCGTCCTGTTTGGATATTTTGTTGATCTTCTGGGGGAGGGGCCTGTTGTAGTGGCTCTCAAGTGTCTTTGCCCGAGGCAGAATTGCACCGCCGGACTAAGTAATCTGCTCGGGTTCGCTTTTGGGAGCTTTTGTTCCCTGAACGCTTTCCGTAGAGTTCCGGAGGACGGGAATGAAAATGGCGGCCTCCCAGTCTCCGGCCCGGAGGAGCTGAGAGCCCGGGGTCCCACTCCTCAGTGCGCCACCAGAGAACAGCACCCAATCACTTCCATATCCCCAGCCTCCAGCCATGCTCCTAGCTCACCCAGCCTGCGACTGGTTCAAGGTAACCCCAAGCTGAGAGTTCAGTCCTCGGCTCTGTCTCTGCAGCCGGCTTCTCCATTCTAATACCTGTGAGCTCTGTGACACTCCGACACCCCCGATCCTTCTGTGACCCTGCGGGACCTGGGGCCACACTGACTCTGCATGGGCTTCACCCGGTTTAGCCTCTGGAGCAATGTCCCTCAGTGGAACAGACTTTTAAAAGTCCTGATTTTGTGCTCCATTGCTCCCCCACTTGCCGGAAGCCAGTCCCTTCCCCCACGGTCTATCTTCCCGTCGTTTTGGATTCACTTCTCCGCCAGTCTTACCTTTCAGAAAGTGGTTGATTTCCTGTTTCTAGAATTGCTGTTCTTCTCTTCGATCTCCCATTAAATTTGTAGGTGTTTGCAATGTTTAGATAAGCTATCTCCTGCTACCTGATGTAGTCTCAGCCTCCTACTTCTCTGCTATATTGACTCCTCTGCCAAAAGTTATCATTTTAAAGTCA
This sequence comes from Meles meles, assembly GCF_922984935.1. Classification (NCBI taxonomy): domain Eukaryota; kingdom Metazoa; phylum Chordata; class Mammalia; order Carnivora; family Mustelidae; genus Meles; species Meles meles. The sequence continues at coordinate 69,489,199 of NC_060072.1, forward strand.
CTTTGAAATAACTCTTTTCTGGATGTTTAACCCAGAAAACCAAAAAAAAAAAAAAAAAAAAAAAAGAAAGAAAGAAAAAAGAAATGGTTATTATTTTCTTTTAGCGTTCTAATTTTAGGGTGCAGTATTTAAGTTTTGTTATTTTAGGACGATGCAGAACATTTATTTGTTTCCAAAGTAAAATCTACAAAATATTTTGAAAGATCTAACTTTCTTCTCTAACCCTTTGCCTAAATCCCATTCTCATCTAAAGTTAACCATTGTTATTAGCTTTTGGTTTATCTTGACATTTAAAAAAAAAAAAAAGGTATATATGTGTGCATGTGTGTATATATATTGTCCCTGTATTTCTTAAATATAAAATGACATAGAATACACATACTATACACATTGCTTTTCTCATTTAATGATATATCTTTGTAATCACAGCTGCATGGTACTCATTTCATTGCTGTTACTTTACACTTACTCAAATAGTCCACAATTAATGGACGTTTGGGTTCTTCCTAGTCTTTTGCTATTATAGAAATGCTGCAATAAACAGTCTTCTTCACTAATTGCAATTTATTTGACTAATATTTTGATAATGATTTAGATTATTTCAAATCTTTTCTTTTATAAACCAAAGTATGATAACCATCCTTCTATACACAACTTTGGTTATCTTACTAGATTGTAAGCTCCTTGGAAGTTTTTTCATTTCATTTCATTTCATTGATTTAATTTTTAATCCTGAAATATACATAACAGAAAGCTGCTCAATTTGAGGGTATTCTGGACTTACTGATTAAGCTATACAGGTTTTGAAAAATACATTAGGAAAACACATACATCTTTTTGGAAAACATATACACAACAGTGTATCAGTTATCTTCAAGATTAACAAAATAAAGATGCTTTTCTACCAAATAGATTTTTATCTGTATTGTTTATAGTGAAGTTTCTCTAAACAGAAATTGTTCCCAAATTAATGCAAAATAAACTTAAAGGGAAGGGAGTAAGAGAAAGAGTAGTTCTATTTATTGAGCAGCTGCTATGTCAAATTAGTCAAACAACAAAAATTAATTGTGGATCACTAATATAGGTTCTGGAAATCGTGTTAAATTAAACATATAGGATCTTGTCTCAAGGAGCTGATTTTCTAGTGGAAAGACGTAAAGACATATCTGGAAGGCTCAGGTAATAAAGACATAGAGAAATACATAATGTATTTTAGGAAACTGACAATGGTTAGAGGAAAATCCTTGGGAAGCGGAGTGGGATAGGATTCAGAGCACAAGTGATGGGTGCAGCCTTAGATAGCATTGTGGGTTGGTGGATTTGTGGTTGGGAAGGTAAAGTAGTCCCTTTTTTTTGCATGTTTTCCCAGAGAAGAATGCAGGGAGAGTGGGTGATGAGAGGGTACTAGAAAGTGTAAAGTAAAAATAGGATAGTGAAGTTATGAGGTCAATACTGTGTTTGGTAACAAAAGCTGTTATTCCAGTTCCCTTTGCTAAAGGAAATTTGACTGCTTATGATCTCGCCAACGGGGTTGAAAGCATTTTTTCCTACTTTCATTAAACTGATTAGAATAAGAACTAGCACTGGGCTGATAGGCAATCCATAGATTGTAATGTCTAGCCTGTGGCATTTCACCTTTGATGTGGGCACACAGTGGTTTTAAGCAATCCACTTCCTTTCTTAGGAATTTAGAATTAGGAAACTAATGAGAATGAGGGAATTAGCAGTCAGTGCAGAAGCTAAAAGAGTGCAGTGAGGGATGCTATTACTGAGTTGAAGCCTGACAAACTGAAGTTAGAAGAAAGCAAACACTAGGCTTAAGATGAGCAAATATTTCAGAAAGAATAGAAAGGATATGCAGAGACAGGAAAAGAAGGGAGGGAGGTGGAACAGGACCTATATAGTTGCTTCATTTCATGAAAACATTCCAGGCCCAATTCCAATCACGTTTCCTAAGAGGGAATCCACTTTGACTGTAACTAGGTTTAGCTGGTATAGTGGACAGTTGCCATCAAGGTGTACCCAACACCTATTTTCTTTCTTTTAGCTAAAATCCTGATTTTTCTCTAGGAAAACTGTTCTTTCTCACTAAGGTCTGTGAAATTGGAATGCAATTGGCCCATCTACTCATTCCATCTATGGGCACATGACCCATGTTTGGTCAATTATCACTCCTTTAAGCACAATAAATTGGTTCATAGAAGGCCCTAGGACATAATAAAAGCCAATGAAATTCAATTTGGGAGGCATTTGTTGCAACTTTGAAAAGTGACCTTTGGCTCTGGTTCTTAAGAAGATAGGATAGTGACTGATCATGTGAAGAATTCTATAAACTAAAGAAAAGAATCAGAGATGAGAAAAGGAAAAACAAGACTAAATTAAAATGATGTCATATGAACCCCTGGATCTATCCATATCTGAAGCTGAAAAATGCAACTGCACAAGCATGGAAGGATAGATCTAGTATCCTAATCCTAAGCCACGTAAGCTTTTCATTAGAAAAATACAAGCAGCAATGATAGAGATCCAGTTTCAGAATACAAACAAGAAAACTGGCATGAAACCTGTCGGGACCTTACATTTGAACCTCTTCTTCCCATGAATTTTCTAGCATTTCAGACTTTTTATATCCTGTTATCTCCTCCAAAATACTTCTGATTATTCATTGCTTGTTTTCCCCTTGGCTGGTGAGGAGATATAGAAGACCAAGGCTGTTCCTTGGTTTCCTAAGCTTACCTTTCCTATTAAGAAGCACTGCTTTATTTTTTTTTTTTTAAGATTTTACTTATTTATTTATTTGACACAGAGAGAAAGAGGACAAAAGTATGGGGAGAGGGAGAGGAAGTAGCATACTTCCCTCTGAGCAGAGAACCTGATGCAGGGGTCAATCCCAGGACCCTGGGATCATGACTTAAGCTGAAGGCAGCTGCTCAACAACTGAGCCACCCAGTGTTTTGTTGTTGTTGTTGTTGTTTTGTTTTGTTTTGTTTTTTGAACTCTGCTTTCTTACCTGAAAGTCAGGAGATCTGAGTTCCAGATCTAATTATGCCTCTCATCAGTCTTGTGACCTTGAGTAGCTCATCATTTTCCTCCATTTACTGCAACTTTCTTATTTGCAAAAGAGAAGGCACCAGACCTGAACTCTAAGGGAGGAAGAGGAAAAAAATCTGGTACTTGTTCTCCCATCTCCTCTACCCTCTGCCTTAGCCTAACCCACGAATCACTGAGCCCATATGCAGCTTTAGATAATTCTCATGAGAAGGAAATCCTATTTGCTTTATCTGCTGTGAGGTTCTTGAAGCCCTGAATTCTGTGATACTTCCAAAGAAGAATTTGATGAAATTTAATATTTTATTATCTTTACCTTTATCTCCTACAAATTAACTTCTTTTCATAGATAACTGTCAGCAATCAGGAAAGAAATTTAATCTTAGAATTTTAAAGTTTTGTTTAAAAGCTTAATATCCAAGTAGAGGTTGTATAAATGAACTCTGACAGAGTCTACCATTAAGTATACTAAAATAAAGAAATTATGCCATTACAGTGAATAGTTTGCCAAAAAATTCTTTTCTTAAGAGGCTGAAGTCTTGGAACATGGGCTAGAGTGATCACATCAGCCTTTCAGAGTCATCCAGGCTTAAGATATGCACTCCTTTATGGTTGCTCTTAATATCAAATCAGTGACTTTTGGCTACATTGTTCCTTTGTGAATATTGCCATTGCTACCAGGCTGGTAGCAATGTGTGCCTAGAGCATTGCAATAGGGTTACAATTTGTCTTTCAGACTAAGTGTTTTTTCACTTGTTTCATCATGGACACATGCTCATATTGGCCTTGCTAAGGCAATAGATTGCTGTAGCATCTCCCTGCTTAAAACCCATACTCTGTGTCTCAGCTCCACAAACCATAGTTCGGTCCATATTATGTTTTCCCACTGTTGGGTCCGTTATCAAAGGAATGAGAGACTGAGACAAAGTGAAAGTTATGCAAAGCGTTATTCTATGTCAAGCATTGGAAGTTAGACTGACTGGCCAGGGGAACGAGGTTAAGACAAAGTGAAAGTTATGTAAAGTTTTATTCTATGCCAAGCATTAGAAGTCAGACTGACCCGGGGCACCTGGGTGGCTCAGTGGGTTAAAGCCTCTGCCTTCAGCTCAGGTCATGATCTCAGGGTCCTGGGATCGAGCCTCGCTCTCTGCTCGGCGTGGAGCCTGCTTCCCTCTCTCTCTCTCTCTCTGTGTACTTGTTATCTCTGTCTGTCAAATGGATAAATAAAATCTTAAAAAAAAAAAAAAGTCAGATTGACCCGCCAGGGCTGCCTCTGAAGAGAGCAACCACCCCTTGGTCTTACAGGCTAGTTTTATAGGGCACAACCGCAGACCTTTACATATGTGGCTTTGGCTGATTGGATGTTTCCACCTGTCTGGCCTTGTTTTAGATGTGTGTTTTAGTAATAGTTACCTGGAACTGATATAAACAAAATGGCCTTGTTTTAGCAACAGTTACCTGGAACTGATATCAATAATTGTTGAGGCATTTATTAAACAACAAAATGTCTACCTAGGCAACATGGAGTCACTATGGCTAAGTAGGCCCAGGCAGGCCCTAGGGGTTTACAGGTTTTAATGTGGAATCGACCCCAACACCCACTCCTCGACTTGAGCTTACTGCTTAGCTAATAAGTTATGCAGTCAACTAGTATTTTTAGGAGGTAGCAAGATCTATGCTATGGCTGAATATACATTGCCCCTCTCATCCCAGAGTTAATATTCTATTGGGGTAGCCAGACAAGTAAGTAGGAGATAAAATACATTAGTGTGAACTCGAACATAGGGGAGAACATGGAGAATTATGGGACCAAAAGCAGTGGCAAGTCATCCAGTCCTAGAGCTCCAACAAGGCTTCCTTGACAAGATGGCATTTTGCTTGAGTCCTATGAAACAGATAGACTACTCTGCTCATTGGCCTTGCATATGAGAAACATCCTTCAAGGCCCAGATCAAACCTCAGACTGCTAAATGTTTCCTTGCCACCTGGTTAGTACAACTGATCTTGTCTCCCCACTCTGAGCTTTTACCTCCTCCCCCCACTCTGAGCTTTTATTGCATTCACTCATTTACTCAAGTAGCAAACACTTATTGTGTCCTATTATGTACCATGAGCTGTCTAGGCCCTGAGATAGAGCAGTGAACAATTAAGTCCTTGCCCTTGGGAACCAACGTTGAGATGAAGTGAAGCAGACAATATCAAGCAAAGACATAAATGTATAACATATCAGATGTGGTAGCTTCTGTGAAGAAAAATAAAACAGGGTAAGAAACAGATTATCAGAGATTTTATTTTAGATAGTGTGAAGTCCTCCCTGCTAAAGTGACATTTGAGCGGAGAGATGCATAAAGTGTGGAGCACTGAGGGGAGACATTTGCAGGCTGAGGGAACATCAAGTGCAAAGGCCATGCAACCTGGAGTGGGTTTGGAATTGTAGGAACAGCACTGACTTGGTTCACTTGACTTCTCAGTGGATATCACCTTCATTCATTACTGCCTTATCACATGAGTCTGAGCTGTTTCTCTCAAATATGTTTTCAGTTTATGGAGGCTAAGCCCTATAACTTCAACTTCTTTATAATGTTGCTGTTCTTCCTAATCCCAAATCCTTTGCATCAGTCCAGGGTCTTCATGAGGCTATCAAGAAGTGCTAATCGACTAAATGTGAGCTGGGATTTATTCATGTTCTTGATGTCTTATATATGTTATAAGGCACTCGTACTTTCCTTACCTGGCTGATATTAAAAGGGAACACTCTGTAACCACTAAAAGTAAAGGGTGGGGGGTGAGGAGGCAGGTGCAGAGACAGAAAATATCCTCAGAGTACCAATTTCAGGAGCCTGTGAGTCTGCTTCAAGGGCAAGAACTAGAATATTTGTGGCAAGAAACACTTGTGTTTCTGCAGGTTTTAATGTAGTAGGGATGGACTGGGAACCAGAATTAAATGGACAACTCCAAAAAATTAATTTAGTGAATTGGTTAAGTATTGATCAGTGACCCAGCTCAGGTTTGAAACAGCCTCAGAACCACCTTCTGAATAAGTCATATGGCAAAGAGTTGTCTACTGATTTAACCAGTAATCTCACTGGGGAAGTGTGAAGTCCATGGGAATAAGAAGTTTAGAAAGTTTGAAAATTCACTTAAATATTTGTCTTTTTAAAAATCAATGCTCCAGGGGTGCCTGGGTGGCTCAGTGGGTTAAAGCCTCTGCCTTCGGCTCAGGTCATGATCCTAGGGTCCTGGGATCGAGTCCCACATTGGGCTCTCTGCTCAGTGGGGAGCCTGCTTCCTCCTCTCTGCCTGCCTCTCTGCCTACTTGTGATCCCTCTCTGTCAAAATAAAGATAATTTTTTAAAAAATCAATGCTCCAAACATCACTAAGGCAAACAAGATTAATTAAAGAACAGATGGTCTTGAAAACTCTGGATTCACTCTTACTGCAGTCTCAGGAGGTACCTGATCCAGATTTCATTACATATTTTAGGATACAGTTAGCATGTAAATTCTTTAGGTGCTGAGTTTGAATAGATCTCATGTTGTAGAGTAACAGTGCAGTCTCTGGACGCCTGAGGATCCTGAGACATCAAAACTATTTTCATAGTAATAGTAAGATGTTATTGTCTATTTACTATGTCCTGGTGGTAGGGAAATCTGCTGGTGTTTTTTCAGGAATCAAGTAAATATCATCCGACATTGTGTTCTTTGTTGGCATGTACTCACTGTTTAAAAAAAAAAAAAAAAAAGATGTCTTACTTAAGAATGTCCTTGACAGGACAGGGAAAAACAGTGAAAATTTATGGTATTTCAGCCCTTGACTACATGTCTTTTAACTATTCTATACACATTAAGTACTCCTTCTGCATACCAAAGTATAATAGTTGTCTATAGGAAAAACCATTGTTTGAGTTGCAGGCTGAATAACACTTTTACTTAAAATGATGTCTACAAACCATCATTTTATCAAAAATGAAATGAATGAAGTGGGGAGTGCAGTGCCTGGGTGGCTCAGTCCCTTCTGTCTGCCTTCCAGTCAGGACATGGGTCCTGGGATGGAGCTCAGCTTCAGACTCTCTGCTCAGCAGGGAGCCGCCTCCTCCCTCTCCCTCTGCCCCTCACCCTACCGCACTGACTCTCTCTCTCTCAAATAAATATATAAAATCTTTACAAAAAATGAATAAAATGGGTATGCCACTTTAAGGAACGTGATTGCTATTAAGTGCTAATATAACATTAAGCTTTCAAATGAAAATTCAAATTTTGGGAAAGTTTGTATCTACTGCTGTAAGCTTGAAGCTTCCCCAGCTTAAAAGGGACTTTTAGGGGTGCCTGGGTGGCTCAGTGGGTTAAGCCTCTGCCTTCAGCTCAGGTCATGATCTCAGGGTCCTGGGATCGAGTCCCGTGTCGGGCTCTCTGCTCAGCGGGGAGCCTGCTTCCCCTCTCTCTCTGCCTGTCTCTCTGCCTACTTGTGACCTCTCTCTGTCAAATAAATAAATAAAATCTTTTTTTAAAAAAGGGGGACTTTTAGGATGAGATTTACATTTATTATGTGGATATTAACAAATGTGATGTTTTGATATTGCTTAATGAAATGTGTTAACATTTGGAAGATCAGCATCACTCAGTGAACCTGTAATTTTCATGATCAATGCATGTTGTTACAAAGCATGCATGTGTAAAAGATCCATTCAAAATATAACATACATCAGTGAATGTTAATGTAACACAGTGCAAGAAGTTCATTGATAGGTTTCTGATTGACATTGTAATAACCATTAATAACTTGCCAGGTTTTGGTGTCATATCAAAAAATAAAATCCACAATTATCTGAAAGTCCATTAAAATACTCTTTCTTTTTCTAACTACACACTTGTGTAAGGTCAATTTCCTTTTATACTTCAACCAAAGCAACACATGGCAAAAATAGAATGCAGAAGGAGATATGTGGATCCAACTATCTTTAGTTAATCCAAATACCAGAGATATTTGTAAAAATGTGTAAAAATGACTCCCTTCTTGCTAGATTTTTCTGTCTTGGAAAATATAATTATTTTTCATTAAAAATAGGTTATTTGTATTAACATGTAATAAGTTTGTCCCTGTTGTTTTTAAATTATTAAGTATTTAAATATTCTCAGTCTTAATTTCTAATATGATAAATATCGATAGACATGAATCGGTATAGACATATCTCTTTAGGCTGTCAACTCTATTTAGAGTCCTTAATAATTTATACAGCGTAAAATATCCTGAGTCCCAAATGTAGGAGAACTGTTGCTTCAAGGGTTAATGATTATTGTGTAATAAAATAATCTAAGAGTATCAGCAACACAGAAAACAGTCTCATTTTCTCTTGTTGGCATGAATGCATACCTAGATAAGAGGACTCTGTGCACACATGCATAAACAGATAAATGCTTTCTCCTCCTCAGACCTTGGGGCCAGGGAATTGAGTTAATTGCAAATCTCAGTCTGTGATTAATGGTCCCTCTAAAGCTCTGCTCCTCTCTTATTTAAACTCATTTGTGTTTATGTATCCATTTTTGGTTTTGTGTATATACTCATAAGACACATATTATGGCTTTATATTGTGTATATTTTTAGATTTACATAAATGGTACTGTGATATATATAGATACTTATATCTATATATAGTTTTCTTTTTTTTTATCTTAGCATTACATTTTAAAGATCTAGCCTTGCTATCACATGCTAATAAGAAAAGCCAGACAGACAAATCATCTGACTTATGTATGTTTTTCTCATCATATACAGCTAGAGATTTTATGCTGGCATTTGAAATTTTTACCAAACAAACATAAAAACACAATCACCTCTAAGCTATAAAATTCATATAACCAAATACAAAATGACTCTACCATTTGCTCTCAGAGTCCATGCCATTGAACAGCTTTTGTTGATGGTCTCTGTGGGCCTTATGCTTGTTCACACCATCAGGGCTCCTTATAAACATGAGATGGACTGCAGAACTTCATTTTGTCTCCCCAACTATATGCTCTTAGGCAAATTACTTAACCTCTCTTTCAGTGTTACCTGTAAAGTGGGGTTAATAATAGCACCTGCTTTATGATGTTATGTATGAGTTAAATGAAGTAATATTTGTGAAGTTTGAGAAGGGTACCTGGAACACAGGAAGTATTATGTTTAAGTGTTGGTGAAGTGAAATTAAATGAATGAAAAGAATATGCCATCTTAGAGCATCTAACTTGTTCCTATGAATCATAATTTGCTTTCCCCATTTGAGCATTTCTCCCCTTTATCTTTTTGAGGAAAGTAACTTGGTAATAAAACATCTCTGAGTGATTATAGATAGAGGTAGGAGGATCTTACTCTGTTATTTACAGGCATTTAGTTTTCATGTCATCTAAAGAAATTTTGAAAACCCCAAGACTGACATCATATCCTTTAAAACTGTATATAAAAGTTCTAAGTAATGGTTAGATTCTCAGAATAAGAATCAGGAACAGAGATTCATTGGTCAAAAAGATTCATGTGTGTTTAGAATAAGAAAATAAAAGGACTGAATATTTCACATCAAATATAGTAAGTTGCCGAGCTCTTTAGGGACCACAAAGCTATCCTCTTTCACCCCCTCAAGATTTCTATGACTGCATCATTCCTGGCCGTAGAAAACAAAATTCCCAGCTCCAGGAGCTGTGAAGTCAGAGCAACTACAATAGCCTTTAGGTGCTTTCTATGATCAAGTAATTCCTGGCAAGAGGCATTACATTTTTCATTGCTTTTATCCTTATCATTGATGATGATGTCATTTTGGAAGCATTAACTGAATATCAGAAAAAGATGAGCATTTTTCATGGGATCTGATGAAATCTTTCAAATGAAAGGCCAGCAATGGGATGAATTTCTTAATTTGAAAAACAGGCTAAATTTAATTGTTTCAGACTGTTTTCCACTATAGGCCACTGCTAACTTTTTTCCAAGAGTGCTTGCAATCACTTACTTTTCAGATCGGGTGCCCTGGAATAAAGCCAGATTAACTCTGAGCTGTGAATTTTACAAATGCTCTTGTTTAACCTATAATTGATTTAAATAGAGCCATTCTACAAAATGCAAACATGGTAATTGGTGCAATTTTATTTTTTTGCATGAAACAGCATACAAGAATATGCTGGCTTTGACTTTCTGGATCTTAGCACAGCCAGAAGTCTGGCAGAATAATCACTGAAGTTCAAATTAGAGCCCCAGATGGAAACACAAACAGGGGCCACCACTGTGCCTTTTTCATGCTTCGAAGCTCAGTTCTGGACAGAAATGTGTTTCTAGTTAAAATGTAATCATTTCCAATTCCTTCTGATCACTGGATCATATTGGAAAGAAACAGCCTGAGGACTACAATTGCTTTTAATTACCACTGAAAGTTGATTGAAATTTTCATTTCCTTTCCATACATTTTTATTTTTATTTTTAAGAACAAATAAGAATAAAATAAAGACATGGCCTCTTTATACTTTAAGTGTATTTTGAGAAAGATCTATGTTTAACATTACCCTCTTTGAATTAGAATTTCTTTGTCAGGATTGGATTTTCCCAGCTTTCCTTTACCATGGATTGCCGAAAGAGCTAAGTCAGTTTAATATTCTTGAATGGTCAGGTTTAAAATTTAAAATAAATAAATAAATAAAATAAAATTTAAATGATTTTTTTGTTTTTTGCTTTTGTTTTTTGTTTTAATTCAATAAGACCGAAGAGAGTTAATATGCTTCTCTGATTAAAGAATTTAAAACTGTAAGATACTTTGGTGAAGGTTTTCTTCCAGCCCCACCATGCTTCTACCTCCCCACACAATTTTAAAAATGAATGTATACCAAGATTATTGAGAGAGACAAAGTAAAAAACAAATGAATCAAAAAGCCAAAAAATATCCTCTCTCACAATAAAGCTTTATGGAATATTCAATATTTGAAATTTTATATTAGTTCTGATCTTCATATATTATTGAAATGCTATAAATAACTATTCTTCTTTTTTAGCTGGGACCTAAAACATGTATCATAAAACCCACCTAAAAATTTTGGGTGATTAGTGGCACCCAAATTCTGCTTAAAATAGGAGTGAATGGCAAATAGAAAGATGTTGCATGGCCTCACGTGGTTTGTTCTGTACTGTTTCAATTCTAAACAACCTGCATGGTGAAGTAAATGTACTTTTTTATGCCTTTCTGATTATTTCAAGGTTTGTATCACAGATTAAAGAAAAGTGTCTTAAGAAATTGATTCTACTGTACAAATATCTGATCTCTAAAATGAATCCCATATTTGGGTTTCCCATTTAGACACTGGAAGTAGAGGAATTTATGTGTATATCCAGTAAGATTTCATAAAGCAGTAGGTTTAATCAAGTCAGAAAATGTTATTAAAAATCTAAGCTGCGGAGTCCAAGATACCTAGGTGGTTCAGATCCATCTTACTATTTATGTGACCTTGGGCAAATAACTCAACCTCTCTGTACTTAAATTTTCTTGTCTGATAAATGGCTAATTATAAGCCCTCCCCCAAGGGTTCTGGAGAGAATTAAATCTGATAAAATGAAGCGTTTGGCACAATACCAGAAACATAGTTCTGGATAACAATTACAGTTGTTGTGCTTAAGTATATGGCAGTACACAAAAAAAGAACACACTACTGGCCCTGCCTTCAGAAATATTATTTTCTCACTGAGGTTTTTATTACATACATGAAAAGTTGTATCTATTGCAAGTCAGATTATGAGTCAATGAATCAAATAAAAGCTTTAGTACTTGAGAGAGGAAGAAATTGCTCTGGAATGCAGTTGTCTGATAAGGTTTAATGGGAAAGAGAGGATTTGAGCTGGACTGCAAATGAAATGTAAAATTCAGATACTGAGAAAGGAGGTGTAGTTTATTTCCCTCAAATGGAGGGAATATAGTCACTTGCATGGGATTTTGTGGGATAGCTCTAGACCAGTGAATATGTGCATTTGGCTAGAATGGAAGGTCCTTCTTGTCAGAGAGAGTGTTGAGAAGTTGTGGAAAGTAGATTATGGATGTCTTTAAAGGCCCTGGAGCTTTTTGAATAGGGGAATGAGATGTTAACAGTTGAGGAAGATTTATTTGGTTTCTTCTTGTTAGATGAGCTCAGGAAGGGTCAGAGGGAGGAAGCACTGTGGATCAAGAGAAAATTTATGTGAGGAACAGGATGGAGTTTCATGAGATTGGTATGAATTTAATGCCATTGTATTGCCTGTAAGGTGACTGTTACTGTATATTGTCTCTGTTCCTTTCTGATCTACTACTTTTAGGCTCTCTCTTTGCTTAGAGGACCCCTTTCAATATTTCCTATAGGGCTGGCTTGGTGTTTGCAGATTCTTTCAGTTTTTGTTTGTCCTGGAAGATTTTTATCTCTCCTATTTTCAGTGGCAGCCTAGCTGGATATAGTATTCTTGGCTGCATTTTTTTTTCTCATTTAGTACTCTGAATATATCATGCCAGTTCTTTCTGGCTTGCCAGGTCTCTGTGGATAAGTCTGCTGCCAGTCTAATATTTCTACCATTGTATGTTACAGACTTCTTGTTCCAAGCTACTTTCAGGATTTTCTCTTTGTCACTAGCACTTGTAAGTTTTATTATTAGATGATGGGGTGTGGACCTGTTTATTGATTTTTGAGGGGGTTTCTCTGTGCTCCTGGATTTTGGTGCTTGTTCCCTTTGCTGTATTAAGGATATTCTCTATTATAATTTGCTCCAATATGCCTTCCGCCCCCTCTCTCTTTCTTCTTCTTATGGAATTCCAATTATTCTAATAACATTTCATCTTATGATATCACTTATCTCTTGAATTCTCCCCTTGTGGTCCAGCAGTTGTTTGTCTCTCTTTTGATTAGCTTCTTTATTCCCCACCATTTGGTCTTCTATATCACTAATTCTCTCTTCTGCCTAATTTATCCTAGCAGTAAGAGCCTCCATTTTTTAAAAAAGATTTTATTTATTTGACAGATTACAAGTAGGCAGAGAGAGAGGGAAACAGTCTCCCCACAGAGCAAAGAGGCCATGTTGGAGTTCAATCCTAGGACCCTGAGACCATGACCCGAGCCAAAGGCAGAGGCCTAACCCACTGAGCCACCCATGCTCCCCAAGCCTCCATTTTTTATTGCACCTCATTAATAGCTTTTTTAAAAATTTCAGCTTGGTTAGATTTTAGTTCTTTTATTTCTCCAGACAGTGTTCTCTAATATCCTCCATGCCTTTTTGAACCCCACTAGGACCTTGAGAACCATCCTTCTGAACTCTAGATCTGACGTATTACCAATGTCCATGTTATTTCCCTAGCCATCAGTACTGCTTCTTGTTCTTTTTTTTTTGTGGTGAGCTTTTCCGCTTTGTTATTTTATCCAGGTAAGAATATATGAACAAGAGAATAAAATATTCAAAGGGTGGCAAAGGCCCCAGAAAAATGCTAACAAAATCAGAAGAGACCCCAAACTGGGGGAAGAAGAAAGGGGGTAAAAAGAAATTTTGGAAAAAAATATATATGCATATATATATGTTTTTTTGTTGTTGTTTTTTTTCAAAATTTCTGAATATATCATTCCAGTTCTTTTTGGCCTGCCAGGTCTCTGTGGATAAGTCTGCTGTCATATATATATATATATATATATACACACACACACACACACACACACATATATACACATATATATATATATATATATATATATACATATACACACACACATACACATACATACATGTATATATATATGTATATATTAGACTGATGAATAGAACAGAGCCACCCATTTGATTTTGGGTGTATTTTGGGCTCTTAGAAGAAACTACCTCCCAAAATTTTAAAGAAAGAAAAACTTATATATGTATACACAAAAATAAGGGTAAACACGATGAAGGGATGGAATATGACTGTAAAGATGAAAATTAAAAAAAAATTCTAAAAAAGGAATTGATACGATAAGTTGGTTGGAAAAAGAAAAAGGAAGAAAAAAACAGGGAGATAATGTGCTCAGGCTGGAAACTAGAACAAAGCCTTGTGCTAAATTTAGGGTATATTTTGATCTGTTAGAAGAAATTGTATCCCAAAATTTTTTAGGAAAAAAACACCATACATATGTATATATATTTTAATATATTATATATATATTTGAATATATATTTATATATATATATAAAATAAGGTTTAATACAGTGAAGGATACAATATGACTATAATAATGAAGGTTTAAAAGTTTTTGGTTTTTTTTTTTAGAGAGGTATTGTTAGGATAAACTAGTTAAAAATGTTAAAAGAGGAAAGAGGGAAAGTTAAAAAATTAGAATAAAAAAATAAAATTAAAAAATTTGATTTAACTTTGCAAGACTAAAAAAGGATCATGGGGAGAAAGCCATGAATTCCATGCATTGCTTTCCCCTAGCTCTGGAGTTCCGCTGTTCTTGATCAGTGAGCTTGGTCTTGGCTGGATGTTCTTCCAGGGCCTGCTATAGTGATTCTCAAATGTCTTTGCCGGAGGCAGAATTGTACCACCCTTGCCAGGGGTCCAGGCTAAGAAATCTGCTCGAGTTCGCTCTCCAGAGTTTGTGTTCCCTGAATGCTTTCCGTAGAACTCTGGAGGATGGGAATGAAAATGGTGACCTCCCAGTCTCCAGCCCAGAGGAGCCAAGAGCTCGGGGCCCCACTCCTTAGTGCACCCTCAGAGAGGGGTCAATCACTCCCATCTCCCTGGTCTCCGGCAGCGCTTTGGGCTCACCTGGCCTGTGACCGAGTGTTTCTGTCTCTGGCACATGGCCCCATTTGAAGTGTCCAGCAGATTCCTGCCTCCAGAGGAGGAAGGTGAGTCTCCCTGGATCTGCCACTTGCAGGGTCCCTGCTCAAAGAGCAGTGGTTCTACTGTGCCGCAGATCTAGGTTTAAGGTAATCCCAAACTGAGAGCTCACGCCTCCGCTCTGTCTCTGGAGCTGGCTACCCTGTTCTGATACCTGAGAGCTCTGCCACACTCAGTGACCCCCGATCTTTCAGTGACCCTGCAGGTCCCGAGACCACTGTCCCTGCAAGGGCTCCACCACCGCTTAGCCTCTGGAGTGATGTCCCTCAGTGGAGCAGACTTCTAAAAGTTCTGGTTTTGTACTACACTGTTCCACTGCTTGCTGGGAGCCGCCACCACCTCCCCCCCCACCCCCCCCAACCCAAGACCCACCGCGGTCCATCTTCCTGTTGCCTCAGATTCACTTTTCCATTCGTCCTACCTTTCAGAAAGTGGTCGCTTTTCTGTTCCTAGAATTGCTGCTCTTCTCTTCGATCTCCTGTTGAGTTTGTAGGTGTTTGGAAAGGTTTGATAACTAGCTGAATTCCTGCTACCTGATGTCATTTCAGTCCACTACTCCTCCACTTTCTTGTCTCTCCCCAGACTTAACTTCTTAATATAAGTATAATTTCTTATTTTTCTTTATGTTCCTAGTGTTTGGCACAAAACTTTGCACAAATCAGTCATTCAATGATGTCTGTTAAATCAAATTGAATTAATTATATACAAATGAAATAGACCAAGTCAGAAAAGCAGTTGATCAAAAATGAAAGTAAATATAAAAAAGAAAATAAAATCATAAGTGACAGTGAAAATATATATCCTACTAAGTTCCTTCTACAAAGAGGAAATTTGAGATGAAAGCATTAATTAGGAACAGTCTTCAAATCATCCTATGTTTTAGTCCTGGTTCTGTTTCACTTTTTAATGCCTGTCCTCACATTTCTTCATTTCTATTGCTGTTAACTCCTTCCAAATTCACTTTCTGTCATCTCTGTTAACAGAACATCTTCTGTCATGATCTGATAATGATCTACTGGTTTGGATATGTTGGGTTAAGTAAAATCTATTAGTAAAAATAATGGTAGATTTCTTTTTACTTTTAAAAATGTGACTAATAGAAAATTTAGATGTCCTGTGTGGCTTGCAATCTATTTCTATTGTACAGCCCTGCTCCAGACTGTAATCAGTGATCTTTTTAAAACGAAAATGTGTTCATGTCATTATCATACTTTAAACCTTGCACATAGGATAAAAACCAAGATTTTAATGTTGCCTTCAAGCACATTTCTAATCAGGCCCTTGCCTACCTCTTTAGCCCCACACCATCCTCCTCAACCATGATAGCTTCATACTTCTTGCAGTTACATTCTTCTCTTCTTAGCTGCATTCCTCTCATATGTTATTTCCTACCTGAAATGCTTTTTTCACTCTTCATGTGTCCAGTTCCTACTCATCCTTTAGGTCTCAGCTGAAATGTTACTCTGTTACTACATGAGGGAAGCATTACTTGGCAGCTTGTAATCTTAGCATGAGTTGCCATAACAAGATGAGACAGGTGCTGGGTTGCTTAAACAACAGAAATTTGTTTTCCCACATTTCTGTAGGCTGGAATTCTGAGATCAGAGTGCTAGCATGGTTAGGTTCTATTGAAGGCTCTCTTCCTGGCCAAAGGTGGCCACCTTCTTCATGTGTCCTCACATGGCAAAAAAAAAAAAAAAAAAAAAAAAGAGAGAGAGACAGAAACTCTGTTATCTCTTCTTATAAGGACACTATCCTATCATGAAGGCTTCATCTAATCTTTATTATCTTGCAAAGACCCATCTCCAAATACTACCACAGTAGGGGCTAAGGACTCAATATATGAATTTTGTGGGGCAGATGCAATCCAGTCCAATAGCATTCCTCAACCTATATTAGATCCCCTATTATTTTATCTTATAGTAATCTGTCTTGTCCTATGTAATACTTATCACAATTTGTAATTATATATTTATTTCTTTGACTGGGATAGCACTGCAGAGTTCTTATTCAGTAAATGGTTATGTCAACATTTTTCTTGGGCTTATGTACTTTCAGAGATATAAGGAACCTGAGATGTCATCTAGATGGATGTCTTTGTTTTAGATATGAGGAAACTGATACAGTTCTACCTTTATTTAAAAGGGGGTTTTCTTTTCTTTGATTTATGTCTTATAGAGTTAGTTATCTCTAGACTGAGCAGCTCTATTATAGTATACTGTATCATACTATGATAAAGTATGATAGATGAGATGAGGAGCTCCTGCACACTTAAATCAGGAGTGCAGTCTTCTCTCGTATCTTGGGACTATTTAACATGGACTCACCCTGTGCTGTGTGAGAGGGAGAGTGGGAGAGGATAAGCCTTTAGATTCCAAAGAAGCCTGATCTATCTTTTCTATTTCCAAGTAATGCAAGTTTTTTTTTCAAATAATTCAAATTATATGAAACAAGAGTGAGGTTGGTTGTAGTCAATATCTCTCAGTTTTGTCTATCTAATGAAGTCTTCATTTAGCCTTCATTTTTGAAAGAGTTTTCCCTGAGTATAGATTTCTAGGTTGATAGTACTCAAAAGATATTAAAATTGTTTTTTGTCTTTCTTGTCTTTGCTCCTCAGTATGTAATGTGTGTACTTTTCTCTGGTTACTTTTAAGATTCTGTCTTTATTGCTGGTTGTCAAAAACTTTATTACAATGTGACTTTCATAGTTTTCTTTATATTTATTCTGCTTTGGGTTTGTTGAGCTTCTTGGATCTTTGGGCTAATAATTTTTATCAAATTAAAAAAATGTTTAGTCATTCTTTCTTCAAATATTTTTTTCTGCGCTATCTTCTCTCCTTTGAGACTAATTCCATACACATTAGACTACTTTATTGTGTCCCACAAGTCATTTTTTTCAATCTTTTTTTTGTCTCAATGGAATTTTTTCAACCTTTTTTTGTCTCAATGCTTAATTTTGCATAGTTCCTTAGCTATATATATTGAAGTCAATTCATTATTTTTTTTCTTTAGCAGTGTCTCTCCAGTGTACTTTTATATCTCAGATTATGCACTTTTTTTTAATCCCTAGAAGTTGTATACAGGCTCTTCTTATATCTTTGGCTTTTCTCTTTATGATGATTACATATTATTCTACTATTTTAAGCATATGGGTCATAGTTACACTAGCCATTTTAATATCCTTGTCTGTTGGTTTCATCTCTTCCACTTTTGTGTCTGTTTCTCTTGATTATGGGTCATATTTTCTGCTTCTTTACATATCTAGTATATTTTTAATTGAGGTACAATTGAAACATAATGTTATATTATTTTCAGTTTACAACATAATAATTTGATATCTATATTCATTGCAAAATTATCACCACAATAGGTCTACTTAATGTCTACCACATTACATAGTTACAAAACTTTTTTCTTATGATGATAATTTTTGAAGGCTACTCTCTGAGCACCTTTCAAATGTGCAATACATTATTATTAACTATAGATACTATGTTGTACACTACATATCCATTACTTATTTATTTTGTACTTGGAAGTTCTTACCTTTTGACCCCCTTAACTCATTTCTCCCACTCATCTTCTACCTTCAGTAGCTACCACTCTTTCTCTGTGTCTATGAACTTTTTTCCCCCCAAATTTCACATATATGTGAAATCATACAGTATTTATCTTTCTCCCTTTGACTTATTTCATTTAGCATAATACCCGCAAGGTCCATCCATGCTGTCATAAAAGATAAGATTTCATTGTTTTTATGGCTGAATAGTATTCCGTTTATACCACATTTTCTTTTTTCATTCATCCATCATTGAACACCTAGGTTGTTTCCATATCTTGGTTATTGTAAATGTTGCAGTGAACATGGGTATGCATATATCTTTCTGAGGTTGTATTTTAGTTTTCTTCAAATGAATACCAAAAAGTGGAATTGTTGGATCATATAGTAGTTCTACCTTTAATATTTTGAGAAACCTCCCTACTGTTTTCCATAATGGTTGCACCAGTTTACATTCCCATCAGTAGTGTACAAGGGCTCCCTTTTCTCCATATCCTTACCAACATTAGTTATTTCTTATCTTTTTGATGATAGCTATCCTAATAGGTGTGAGGTTATCTCATTGTGGTTTCTTCATTTCCTTGATGATTAGTGATGTTGAGCATTCTTCCATGTGCCTGTTCACCATCTGTATATCTTCTTTGGAAAAAAATGTCTATTTAGATCATCTGTCTATTTTTTAAATGGATTGTTTCTTTTTGGGGTGCTGAGTTGTATGATTCTTTATCATTCCTGGTCTTTGTAATTTGATGCTAAACATTGCTAATTTTGCATTACTGGTACTGGGTTTTGTTGTTGTCCTTTAAATAGCATTTGATTTTCTTCTACATGCCATTAACTTACTTAGAATAAACAGTCAGAGACTCTTTTAAGCTTAGCCAGAGTGAAAGCAGAGCAGCTTTTGTGTAGGGTTATTTTAGTCATTCCACTAAGGGCTTCTGGGGATTCTTCCAGAGGCCCTGTGTATTACAAGATCTTTTTACTTTGGCAAGTAGAAACACAAACTATTCCTAACAGAACTATTCCTACACATTGTTTTGCCTGTTCTTTTCCTGGTAGCTCTTTCCCTCCCCAGCCTTGGGTAGTTTCTTCATTTACATGCACTGATTAGTATAGAGCTGAAAGACTCAAAGAGAGCCCTCTGCAATTTTCTAGAAATATCTCTCTATATATGCAGTTCTCTTCTCTGGTGCTCTGCTCCATAAAAATCAATCATTTTGGTCAACTTAAACTCCAATCTATGTGCTTTCAGCACAGTGAGACTACCATACTGCATTTGGTTTCTTTTTGTTTTATGTCTGGAAAGTATCTCTGGGCAGTAAGACAGTGTGGTCCTAGAGCTCATCCCATTTTGTCTCTTTCCTTGGAAATTATATTTCTGTGGTGTCTGTTGTCCAATGTCTGAAAACTGTTTTTTCCCCATATATTTTATATTTGTTTAAAGTGAAGGGTAAGTCAGTTCCTTGTTACTCCATTTTAGCCAGGACCCAAAGTCCCCATTTGTTTGTCTTCTATAAGAAAGCACTATGTCTTTTGCACCTCATAGACTCAAAGAATTTTAGAACTCAGTGGACTCCTAGAGGATATCTAATCTAAGTCTTTATAGATTTCTGGTAAATGATACTCAGACATGAAGAAAAACACACAACAATATGACTTTATGCTGTATAGGAAGCCATTTTATTCCAGCTGTTGAAATAACAGCAGTCATACCACAATTGTTGAAGTAGAATTATCAATGATGACATTAGGAGTAGAGTAATAACATTCTGGGCATTGTCACCAGGTAAGTCATCTTTGGGAGGTGCCTATATAATCACCCTTAGTGAGTCCAAAGATGAAAAAAAATCACAATTTAATTCTTTTGGCTGCTAGTTTCCATTGCTATCGAATGCTTGGACTGTAGGACTCCTTTTCCTTTCCAGGAACCATTTCAGTAATTGGTTGACTCCAGGCTCTAACTGCCTTCTTGATACTTTTTCCCTCTGCAGAGACACTGGTGGTCTTTTACTTATCTACCTGCTATCTACTTAAAAGCAACATCAGTTTGGTTTAAGATGTACCTGAATCTAAAATCTCTTTACTGTCCATCCTCCTTGTTCATTACCCTGCCTCTTTCCAGATGGTACTCTCCTTAATACCAACTTTGTAAGGATTTCCACCCAATCCACTAAAGTGGAAATGTGAAACTTGAGGCTCCTGTCAAGTGCTAATATGGAAAGGGGGCTTACACTTTAAGAAACACTTGCTCTTTCTTTTACTACCATAGAACATACCATAGTGCAAAATGGACCTCGATTGAAATCTCATTTCTAACTTAGTTATAGATCAGAGCCATGGTTAAAGATTTTAGTAATAGTGTGATATTGTGATATGAAAGCAATATAAGTATATCTGGTCTTTGTCCCCATTTTTTTGGCCAGAGTCCCATTTTAATTTTTTAAGTGATAACAGCTACAAAGTTTAAAGAAGTGTCTCTTGTTATTCATAACAAGTCCCAATCCTGCCAGGGAGCCACTAAAATCCTTGGAATCTCCTAAGTGATGAGTCATAAAGGTATCTTGATATTCATAATAAACACATTTCAGCCACATCTGAGTTTATGTTACAGACTTGATATTTGGAAAACTCCTAGATAATCCCAGGATTTGGGGGGGGGGCGCTGGTTGCTAAAGGAAATAACCATGTGATTAGAGGTTTAGAAGTTTTGGCCCCACTCTCTGACCTCAGGGGATGTAGAAGGGCTAGAGCTGAGTTAATCATCAATGGCTAAGTATTTAATTATTTGATTAATTAAATAATTATTTAATCAATAATTAAATTAAATTATTCATTAAATTATTTAATTAATCATACCTACATAAGAAGCCTCTATTAAAATCTTAATCAAAAGGATTAGGAAAGGTTCTTGGTTGATGAGCATATGGAGAGGCTGGGAGGGTGACACGCCCAGAGAGGGTGTGGAAACTCCACGTCCCTTCCCTCAAACCTCATCCTATCATCTCTTCCACCTGACTATTGTTGAGTTGTATCCCTTTTATAGTAAATTGTTAATTTCATAAGTAAATTGTTTTCCTGAGTTTTATGAGCCACTCTAGCAAATGACCAAACTTGGGAAAAGGGTCATGGTATCTCCGATTTAGAGCCAATTAGTCACAAACACAGGTGACAACCTGGACTTGTGATCGTCATCTGAAGTTGAGGGGTGAGGGTATTCTTGTAGTACTAAGCCCTTAACTTCTGGGGTGTGATGTAAATTCAGCAGTAAGTTAAATTATAGGATACCTAGTTGGTATCCAGAAAACTGGAGAATAGTTGGGTGTGGAAAACCCACACACATCTGGTGTCAGAAGTGAAGTATTAGGAGCAGTAGAGTGAAAGTAGAGGAGAAATGCAGAATGTTTTCCTCTTTCAAGCAATATCTATTTTCTATTACTAAAAATATATATGCACAGAATAGTTTAAGATAATCACACAACATTCTAGTAGGTTTTATAATTACATCCACAATTTCTGACCTCTCCTTTCCTATCTGCATGTCTTTTAGAGGTAGTTATTATTAGGGTATCAATTTTTTTAAAAAAGAAAGAAAGAAAGTTAAAACTACCAGGGAAATAATTCCACATCTCTATGGCTTTTCCTATTTTTCAACATTTCACCCCTTTTAAAATGGTATTTCTTTTAGTTACTTATACAACTAAATGCTTTGGAGAAAATTAAACTATACCATAACTTATTGTTATATTTTATAACAGTATCTATTTTAACATAAAATCATCAAACATAATTTATACCTACCAACAATATCTGATTCATGTGTTTTATTGAAAATGAGACCCCTGGGGTGCCTGGGTGGCACAGTCAGTTAAAATGTCTGACACTTGATTTTGGCTCAGGTCATGATCTCAGGGTGGTGAGATGGAGCCCTGCTTGGGTTCTGCTCAGTGGGGAGTCTGCAGAAGATTCTTTTTCTCCCTCTCCCTCTCCCTCCCCCTCCTTGTTCTCTCCCCTTCTCTCTCAAAATATTTAAAATCTTTAAATAAATAAAAGAAAAGAAAATGAGACCCCCTTGAGGACTATGTACTACTAATCTTGCTCAGCACCAGTGACTCAACTCTTATCAATTAAACAGCTTCTTCTAAACAAAATGATTGTAGAAGAGTCAGTTGTCTCTGATTGTCTATACTACATAAAATCAAATTTAAAAGAATTATGCTATGACACAGGCTATCCTCCAAGATGCTTGAAAAATGACCATTGTGTATAACATATATGTATGATGAGTACTTAAGAACTGCCATATATTATGAACATATACTTTCCTGTCAGCTTATCTGTACATATATGTTAAAAATCAGGACTTCAAGTTTTGTAGAAATAACGCTGGAATTTGAAAGAGCTGCATGGAGTTAAAGTTTATAGCATGGGAGATTGTCCCTTTGTCACAACTTGGAACACCACCAGGACTTGAAGTATGGAGAGTAAAAGTCCTGTCACTCAAAATTGGCTAAAACAAGGAAGTGGCTGCTATTGAAGCATCTAAGAAAACTTAGTTATTTGTTTATATCCTCTTCAAGTGGGGTTTTATGCATAAGCACCTCATCTTTTCAAAAGGAAATTTCAGGCCAACGGTTCAAGCATATCATTTCTTTACCAGGGTTTTTTGTTGCTGTTTTTTTGGTTTGGGGGGTTTTTGCTTTCATTATAGTTGTGGTTTCTGTTTTCCCATGTTCCATCTTAAATAAATTGTCAGCAAGATCCAGTCTCCATTACTTCACACCTGAGCACTATGATAACTCTTTCTCTCTACTCTATCTCATCACAAAATCCCGTAATAGCTACTGAAGCCTTTTTCACCATTCATCATTCTATCAGCAGTCTTTTGATGGCCTAATGGTCCAATTATGCTGCACTGATACAGATCCCAAGCTGTTCGTTCCACATAGAAGCTGCATGAAAATACTCAAGAAGCCCCAAGTTTAAATATGCCAGAACAAAGCTTCGTATTACATCTTTGTATTATGCCCTTTTTAGATATACAAATATACAACCAAATAACTTGGTACAACCACTGTATAAAGTACATATCTGCCTTCAAATAAAAAAAAAATTGAGGTGTTCTGATTATTTTCAAGGTCAGAAAGTTATAATACTTTTTAATCTAGGTCTTTCCATATGTAGATGCCACAATAGGATTAAATAATACAGATTTAATTAAGGAATTGCCTGTGAAAGAAAAACAGATAGGAGTCAGAGAAGGCAGATTTTTTTGACCACAGTATAATGACAGTGAATAAGAAAAGGGAAGGAAAGTCAGATGGAAGGATCCTAGATCACCATGCAACCTAAGGAAGTTTCAGCAAGACTCTCAGAGAGCCCTCAAGGCAAAGGCGGCTGTCAATAGGGTTCTGAATCTCCCAGGAATGGACCTATTTTGGTAGCCCTTCCATGCTAAACCCTTATCTGGGAGCAGCCCATGGGAAGCATGGCCTTAGAGCAAACAGGGGATGGATGCAGCTGAGCCCTGATCAGGTTCTCTGTGGTTACATTCTCATTCCCCACCACAATTACTTTCTTAAAATATCAAATATAGGGGTGCCTGGGTGGCTCAGTGGGTTAAAGCCTCTGCCTTCGGCTCAGGTCATGATCTCAGGGTCCTGGGATTGAGTCCCGCCATCGGGCTCTCTGCTCAGCAGGGAGCCTGTTTCCCTTCCTCTCTCTGCCTGCCTCTCTGCCTACTTGTAATCTCTCTCTGTCAAATAAATAAATAAAATCTTTTTAAAAAATCAAATATAGTTCATAATTCAGGAATTTATTTTATAGAAAACATTCAAATCCACCTAATCATAATTTCTGTCACAATAGGACTTATATATTATTATGTCAAATATTTAAGACTGGACACAATATGAAGTAAAACAACTGGGTCTCAAAACAATATACTTCATAAATAAGAAGCAAAAGTAATCTTGCTGCCAACATTCCAGAGTTGAGCTGATTTCATCTACACCTTGAATCTGACTGTGTTTAGCATCTTAGGCAAAAACAGAAACAAATTAGGCAATTCTTTATTATTATTATTATTCTTTTTTTAATAACAAAGAAAGCCAATAAATTTAAAACCATCTTTCTTCCTGGAACTAAACTCAAACTGGAATTTATTACTTGCTTCCCTGTACAAATGCTTTCTACCATAATGGGTCATATCTCCAATGGTGGATTTACAAAAGGATCAAAAAGCAGTTCAAGGAGATGATGTTGTATTGACCTCCCCTGACAGTAGAGGACTTACCATTAAGTCAAGGAATTTCTTCTTGGCTTCAGTAGTATGACTCAAAAACCATGCCTTCAAGTATTCTAAAATAATACTGGGAAAAAACTCAAAGAATTCAAATGAGAAAATAAGAAGCCTGCTCATTAGACCAGGCTAGACTTTCCCAATCATCTATTACTATAGAAAGGTCTTTGGCCAATCTTTGAGGGACATAAATTTATAGCAGAATTTATAATCAGTGTTTGCTAAAGTGTGCTCTATAATATCATTCATAGCCCAAGAGAAGATGTTAGAGGATAAGCAAAATTTTAATATATCACTTTAATGTGTTTTAATAAATATATGACCAGCCCATTGAAACCATGAGTTCACAGATAAAATTTAGTCAATAAAACAATTTAAGATGAGTATTAAGTAATGGTATATTGGTAAGAAAACATGGAAAACATCAAATGGTGAGGCTGATGTAGTAGGCTAGATAGTGCCCCCAAAGATGTCTACATACTAATCCCAGAATCTGTGAATGTTCACGTATATGGTGAAAGTTCACATTTTGCAAATATGACTAAACTAAGGATACTGAGATGAGATTATCCTGGAGTATCTGGGAGGGCCCAATGATATCATTGTAAGTGTTCTTAAGAGAGAGACAGGAGGGTCAAACACAGGACTGGGAGATGTTACAAGGAAGCAAGAGGCTGGAGTGATGTAAGGAAGGGGCCATGGGCCAAAGAACACAAGTGGCCTCCAGAAGCTGAAAAATACAAGGAGCAAATTCTCTGAAGCTCCAAGAAGGAACTACTCCTGCCAACAACCTGATTTTAAACCCATTTAGAAGACTAATTTTAGACTTCTGACCTCCAGAACTGTAAAAGAGTAAATTCCTCTTGTTTTAAGCCAATAATAATTTATAACAGCAGAAATGGGAAACGAACACAGATGTTTATCAAATGACTGACATTTGTGAAACATTGTTTTGGCAAGTGTCTGAAGGCAGGTATTTTACGTCACTGATTAAGGCAATAGTCATAAGCTACAGATGCCAGGCTTGTAATTTGTGTATTCATTCAACAAATATTTCTGCAAGTTACTCATTACCCTGGTATATAATTCATCTGGATGTGGACACTTGAAATCAGTTTTGTAATTTAATGATAATAATTAGTTAATAGCATTTATTGATCATTAAGCAGGTAAGACATTGTTCTAAGCCCTTTATATATATTATCTAGCCTTATGGGATAGTTTCTGTTATAATCCATACTTTTATAGATGGACTTTGCTGAGGAATGGAAAGGTAAAATAACTTACCCAAAATCACACAGTTGTGGAGCCAGCTTTGAACCTACAGGTCTATTTTTATTTAGAGCCTGGGCTTTCACCATATTTAAGGAGTTCTAGATGTTCTCTTTCCATTTCCTAGCCTAAATTTGGCTTCAGTTCCCCCTTAGAGTGTTGCTATGCTCTTCACTAAGTGATCATTCTTCTGGTTGTAGAAGCCAAAGCAAACTAAAAATAGTTCTGCCTTCCCTCTGCCGATTGATCATATTAATGTTTGTTAATAATTTTCTATTATTATGTTTGTTAATAATTTTCTCAATAGGAAGCTACTTCAAATACAAAATAATATAAAGTAAAATACCTTTAACATTAAACAAAACTCATGGAGAAGTAATAAAAATTTAACACTCAATTAAAATGTCATCAATTTTCTTTACAGGAATTTAGACTAATCTGTGTCTTTGCCCTTAGAAAAAGCAATATGGACATACTCCATTACTGTGGAACCTTGGAAAAGACATTTAGGCCCTTTGGGCACCAAGACGCTCTTCTGAAAAATTGGAGTTGGACTGAAAAATTGGAGTTCCCCAAGCCTTCTTTGAGTTCCTAAATTCAATGACTGCAATATATTTGTTTATTTGGGGGAAAAGTACTTCAACAGAACCCTGTCTGTTAATATGATACAGGACTCTGATTCACCAGATGTTTCTAAGATCCATGTGTCTTTGATTCTAGACTTATTACCTATCTTATAGACTACTTATGAAATGTGTTCCCTTTCAGTGGCTGGGACCATGTCATTATGTTTTCTTTAATGGTCTACTTGCTTCTGTGCACTTTCTACCTCTTGGTGAAAATCAGTACCCATTTAGTTTTAACTTAATCTTCTATTACAGTTTTCCAAATACTGCCTGCTTCAGCCACCCCAGTTAATATATAACATCACTTAGTTAACAGGCTCAGAAATGTCCAAAGTTAAGAATGTTGCAGGAAGGGGCGCCTGGGTGGCTCAGTGGGTTAAAGCCTCTGCCTTCAGCTCAGGTCATGATCCCAGGTCCTGGGATTGAGCCCCGCACCGGGCTCTCTGCTCAGCAGGGAGCCTGCTTCCCCCTCTCTCTCTGCCTTCCTCTCTGCCTACTTGTGATCTCTGTCTGTCAAATAAATAAATAAAATCTTAAAAAAAAAAAAGAATGTTGCAGGAAGAATATCTGCATTAGGTATATATGGTCGGACCAGATGACCTCTTAGGGTCCCAGTTTTCTAGGAAATGTAATTTTAACACTGAAGATCCTAGATACCAGGAATCCCTTAGTCCTGGGAAAAGCAAGATGGTTGGTTGCCCTTTCTTAGGTCCCTTAGATCCTAAGACTCTACATCAGTGCTGTCCAATAGAATTTTCTGCAATGATAGAAATGTTCTATATCTAACGCTATCCAATTCAATAGCCTCGTGTAGCTATTAAGTACCTGAAATATGAAAAATACAATTGAGAAACTGAATTTTAATTAAGTAGCCACATGTAACAAGTGGCCACTGTGTGGGACAGCACAGTTCTAGGTGAGGCCATGGAAATGATCATTAGTGAGGTGTTTCTTACACAGCCCTTAAGGAAGCATGCTGGAAAGCAGTATGATTGCATACTTGTATGACATCAACCCACCAGCTTTATGTCCTGTATCCACTGTTATACCAACAAGGCGTATAATAAGTTTACTCAGGAATATTGATAAGACTTGCCTTTATTACTCTTGAGATCAAAAAATAGATTCCATGATGGCTCTTTGAGAAACAAGTGATTTCAGTTATGTATTTAGTCTGAGTTTCGGTAGGCCAGTAATCATATCCAAATGGAAGTACTCTAGTATAATCAGTACTCTGGTTTGCTACTGAGACAGGAGCAGCTGTGGATTTTAGGTGTATGGAGAGTGAGCCCTTTCTTGTGGTTTAGTGAGGCTAGGGACATTATACCAAATTAAGTTCCATCTTGGAATGAGGGCTGATTTAAAATTTTCCTACGAGAAAACCAGGGAACTGAAGTTTGCTTTATTAATTAAAGTGAGCAGTCAGCAGACAGAAAAACACAACAGTACATCCTAAAGAAAAAAGAGACTTTTCTTGAATTGCAGAATGTTGACACCATACATCTGTCTGACATCAAAGCTGTTGGTTATAAATCTTGCAGATAACTGATCATCCCAAATCCACAAAGGCAAAAGTTGAAAGAGAAGTTGGAACATCAGAAGAGGCAAAGAAACTCCACAGCCCCTGAAGGAGTTGAAGCCAGTTACAGTGTGACATATATCTTAGGTTTCTGCAGGACTTGGCTGTCCATTTAAATGCTAATGAGCAACCCTGGCATATCCCAGGGATTAAAGTGCTGAAGCAGGCGGCAGCACTGGAAATTTCAGACTGTTCTTGAATATTCAGTATCCATGTGCTAAAGAGTTCAGGTATACTTTTAAATGTCAGAGGACAAACCACAGTTCTCACTATGCTATGCTATGAATTTTTTGGCAATGTACCACTTTCTAAAGAAAGTGCGAGTGCAGTTTTACGTTTTCAAGTGATTTTTATTCACTTGATCTGATAAGTAAAACAAGAGATCATTACCTGCAGTTTATACACAGGGTATTAATTGAAAGGCAAATTCAAAAGTTCTTCCTGGTTAAAATTTTTTTAAAACTCTTTAACTTTCAATCATCTTCAGCTGTAAGAACTGAAAACAGATATTTGAGGCAAATTTCAGGGTTTTTTTCTTATTTTCTTACTCTGTATTTGGTTCTGTGGCACATCAAACCATACTAATATCACTGAGCCAGCAATAAGCGGGCACTTTAAGAGATAGTAATAACATGTTATTGAATTTCATGCCTTGAAAAAAGGAAGAAGCTATCCAAAGGCTGAGATTGAGCTTCCAGAAGATCAATTATAAAGGGAAATTTACATGCTCTATGGATAACTGCTATAACCTCTAGAGAGCACGGGTTCTTAGTATTCTTCAACTGTTATACACATTTTCTTTCACATGTCAGGTGTTGGGCTAGATGCTGAGGGTGTAATAAAAATAGTAAACATTCATACACTGATTGTCCTGTGATTAGCACTATGTGAGTGCTTTACATATGGTAATTCGCTTAAACCTGTGAGGATGTAATCCAGCCTGTGGGTTGTAAACACCCTTATGAGGTAAATATTTATGGCTGGGGAAGCTGTAGCAGGGATTATGTAAACTAGCCAAATTAATACAGGTTGTCATAATGAAAATGGGAATCAAACCCATACAGTCTGATCTCGAAATCTACACTCTTAAAACCACTATACCTATTGCCTTAGTCCTTAATGTTACATTCCAGTGACATTTTGGCCAATCTTCTGTTTGAAATTTCTTTAGGTATTTGGCTTTTTAAAAAATAAAATATTGGCTCTCACTCAATGATGAATGCCTTGTGGTTTCCCTCGTGTGGTGATTTGCCCACGTGTGATGTTCTATAAATGTTTGTGCTGCAGTCAGTATAGTTAGAAGGAAGGTTTTGGAAATAAAGAGAACCTAGATACAATCCCAGCCCAACCACTCCCTCAATGCATCAACTCAGTTTCTTCATCTGTAAAATGGAAATAATGGAGTTATTGTGAGGATCAAAGGAGATAATGCTATAAAAGTTTTTAGCACAGCACCTGTCATATAAAAAGCTTGCAATGAAAGCTCAGTTTTTGGTTAAAATAAATTACTTGTTTTAAATAATTGTTAGACATTACTTTGTCTTTAAATTAGAAATGAACGTAAAAATATGGGGCCATGAAAGACCTGAGAGAATCTAGGCCAAAACCTAGAGCTGAGGAAATCGAGGTCTAGTCGATGTAGGAAAGAACATTAGGGTTTGAAGCCGACAGCCAAGAAAGAATTCTTGAGACATCTTTGGTGCAAAAAGGTGGTTTTATTAAAGCACAGGGACAGGACCCATGGGCAGAAAGAGCTGCAGTGGGGTCATGAAGAATACGGCTTTATACACTTTCAAGTTGGGAGGGGGTTAAGGATAGCATAAGTCTATGAGGAATCTTGGAAGCAAGGTTTCCAGGACCTCGAGGGCACTAGCTATTGTTGGGGAAAGGTCATTTATTACTGTCTAATAAAACCTTAGTCGTGAGACCCTTCAGATGTGTATATCAGTGGGTCATATGCTTGGGGGATGATTGCCAACACGTATCTTGGGGGGTTTAGAGATAAAGGAAGTTTCCAAAGGAACTTTTATATGTTAAAGTAGACGTACAGGATCCTGGTAGGGCTAGGATTGCCTTTGGCCCTTAGCAAAGTATTGACTTCGAGACAGTTGAGTCCCTAGAGGAATGTCACTCTGCCTGTTTCAAGGACTTTTCAGTGGGCTGTATGTAGTAAGGAAACTTAATAATTTTTCTTCTGCCTTTGTTTCCCACATTATAGTCAGACTAGAACCCTGACCATTTAATGTCCACTCAGGTATGTTTATATAAGGATCCCTCCTCCATCCCCTCTGTTCTTCTATTACTTTATTTACTCACTCAATACACTTTTTATTAAAGTGCCTCCCTAGGTACCAGGCTCTGTGATAAGGATAAAGCAAATAACAAGTTCCTACTTCTCACCCACTTTCTTCTCTGGCAGTGGTTCTTAGAATGCGGATCCTGGACTAGCAGCAGCAGCATCACTTGGTGTGATGGTTAACTTCCTGGGATACCTTTGCTGGGCCCTGAGGTACCTAGACCTTTTGTCAGTCATTATTCTGGCTGTGAGGGCATTTCTGGATGAGATTAACATTTGAATTGGTAGCTTGAGTGAAGTAGATTGCCTTCCCTACCGTGGGTGAGCCTCATCTAATCCATGGATGCCCTGGATAGAACAAAACAGCTGGATAAGAGAGAATTCCGGCCTGTCTGCATGACCTGGAAAACACCTCTTTTCTTGCCTTTGGACTGGCACTAAAAAAATTACTTCTTCTTGGGTCTCCAGACTGCTGCCCTTTAGACTAGAACTTACACCATCAGCTTTCCTTTACTTAGGCCTTCAGATTTAGACTGAAACTCACACTATTAGCTTTCTTGGGTTTCTAGCTGGCTGACTGCAACTCTTGGAACTTCTTGGCTTCCATGACCACATGAACCAATTTGTTTCTTTCTTTTCTTTTCTTTTTTTTTTTTTTTTAGATTTTATTTATTTATTTATTTAACAGAGAGAGACAGTGAGAAAGAGAACACAAGCTAGGGGAGAGGGAGAGGGAGAAGCAGGCTTCTGCTGAGCAGGAAGCCCGATGCTGGGCTGGATCCCAGGACCCAGGGATCATGACCTGAGCTGAAGGCAGACACTTATGGACTGAGCCACGCAGCCACCCCTGAACCAATTTCTATAAATCAATCAATCAATCAATCAGTCAGTCAGTCAGTCAGTCCTGTGGTTCTGTTTCCCTGGAGAATGCTGACTACTAATACATTCAGGAATTCCACTCAGGCTGTACCCTGAGAGTGGGGGCCCATCAATTTGTGTTTTGCCAAGCCCTCCAGGTGATTATTACATGCATTAAAGCTTAAGGACACACCTTAGATTGACCAGACCAGTGAAGAGGGCAGTATTTTAATACCAGCAGAGTTTAACTCCTGAGTCAAGCCTTATATTCAGATCTCACAAATGCATGTCACTTCCCTGAATTAAACCATTTTGATAGAATACCTTTCCTTCAGTAACAAGTAGGAGGCCCTGGTTGTCTAATTTCTTAACGAGCTTAGTGCATATAAATATAAGTGTAAATATGCTAGGTATTTGTTGGTGTTGCTCAATATAAATATATTCTAAAGACAAAATGAAACACATAAGAAAGCTCCCTCAAACCCTCAGAGATTCTAATAGTTTTACTTTTGGTGTGGATGGACCTTATCATGCAAGCAAGCTGCAGGAACAACAAAACATTTTTACATCAGGCAGTGTTCAGCAGAGCCGGCTCAATTTGCATGGTGCTCCCTCCCCAGGCACTGTGATCTTTATTATTCCTTCCCCATGATTATACATGAGGCTCTGCTTTCAGACTCTTCAAGGGCAATCAGAGGAGCTATAGGAATTCACATTTTGCTGTTCCATTACCAAAACACACTGTCCTCGGGGCTATTCTGAGTTCCTGTGAACTATGGGTGGTGCATGTTTGCCATTTTCATAGTAAGAGTCAGTCAGTAAGGAAAGTCACAGACTTTTGTTTTCCTCAAGGAACATCATCTGGAAAGAGTTTCATTTCTTTCCCAACAGAAGGAGCGCTTGAACAGATGACAGACCGTTCATGTCAAACACATTGTACCGTACAAGGTCCGTGTGTGGTGTTCTGTAGAGGTAAGACAGACCCATAGCCAGATACCATGTTCTGGAATTCTTTGCCGGCAGAGCAGCAGTGAGTTTTTTAGTAAATGTACACAACAAGTGAATTACGATGTGTTATCGGCTATTAATCAAATAATCGGAACTTATATTTGTTATCACCCACAAATATTCACTGAGAGCTTCTATGTACAAGCCAATGTCCATGGCATTTTACACAGACATAAACACAGAAACCCTAACTTATCATCATTATCACCAAGTGTATATTGTGTACTGTATACAAGCTGGTGTCTTTGGCCATCATGCACAGACACCTATAAACTAAAAGGACATTTGCTGAGCATCTTTACATATTGAGTGCCTTTACTAAGGCATTTTGTGTATATTTAGTCATATCCTCTTGACATCAATATGAAGCAGGCATTATTGTCACCTTTATAGATGAGAAAGTGACATATGGAGATGTTAAATAATTTGCTCAAAATCACTTATTTTTGTGAAATGGAAAAAAACAGATCTCAAATCTGGATCTTTCTGAATCTGAACATTGTTTTCTCTGTGCTTCCAGAAGTTTTATCTAAATGTTAAATCAGAACACATATATAAAATAAACAAATACCTCTACAACAATGCAAATCTGAAAATACAAAGTGACAAATGAAAGATATGAAGAGTAAAGGTCAAAAAGCTGTTCTACCAAGGTCCAGACAGCCAATCAGAAACCACACCAGGTATCTTAACAAAGAGATTGACCAAATAGGTATTAGAGAACTGACAGGCAAAAGGGACCTCAGAGATAATCACAGCAAACAGCTCCCACTCCTACATTATGGAAACAAAAACAAGAGGTTGGAAGTATCAGAACTTAAAAACTCAGAGGTTTTTTCCTAGAACACTGTTATAAAACACTCCTAAGATATATAAAGAAATGAACAAAAATCAAACAAGAACTTATTCAGGGATTTTGAGTTTATAAAGTATTAATTTACCCTTTCAACATGGATACAGTGGCCACCCCCCATGGGCCAAACTCTGATACCATCCTAGAAATAGCATGATGATCAAGATAAACAGTTCTTATCTTCAGAGTGATAGCAGTTTAATAGAGTTTTCCAGTTAACTTGTTTACTTTGTTCCTGATAACCACATTGGGGAAGGATATCATCATCATCTTCATATCATCATCATCCTTATTTTCAAGAATAAGCTGAAGCCTCATTAGGGGAAGACATCCCATTCTTTGTGTTACAGAGCAGACACAATTTGGGTTCTTTTCACTATAACATAATGATAGGCTATTTGTAGGTCTACTCCTTCTCTCCCAGGAAATGTATCCCTGTTCTCATAATGGGAGCCTATGGGAATATGTGCTTAATAAGCTTGAATGAAGGTCAGCTTTTCTGGAACACATCTGGTCTGTGAAATAAGACTGAGTATAGATTTGAAAGTTTTTTCCAAGAAAGAACAGTTTTCTCTGGATATTTAACAATTGGGGCTCTAACCCTCTCATCTCTTATTTGTTGAATATGAAGGATCGGAACTGTATCTTTAATTCCTCTGGCCTCTTCTTTCCACCTTCTTTATGAACTTTTGCCTCACAGTCCCCCAAAAGGAGACCTTACTAGGCTAATACGCCTTGTGGATCTTAAAGAAGAACAAAGCATACACTGGTTCTCTTCTCTCTCTATCCATTTACTTCTTCTCAATGTCATTAGCTTTAAACAATGCCTGGTAAGGGGTCATTTGATAACAATTTAAGATGACAAAAATGTTAAGTCTCAAAGAAAAGGAATTCTGAAATGACAGACAATGATGTTGTACCTGCACTCTTTGCTGAAATCATAGCACATTGGCTTTCTGTTCTTAGTTTTAGCTTTGATTCATTAATCTCTCCTGAAGCTGTAGTCATTAGAGTGAGATATTTATGTTACACCTACACAAGCTTTTATGGTAGAATGATAGGTGCTTTTCATACATAAACTTATAAATCCTTACAACAATCCCACCAGGTAGATACCTGGTATATAAAGGAAGAAACAAAAATTGCTTTTAAAACTCCCTCCTTTCTTACATGCTTTCCTTAAAAAAAAAAAAAAATAGCAACGTGGAAGTGTAATTAAATAAAATATTTACAGATAAGTAAGTCACCCAACTAAAAAGCATTGGAACTATGATTTGAACCCAGAGCTCTCTGACAACAAAGTTTGTGCTTTTCCTCTTATACTAGCACTTCCCAAACTTTATACACCCAGAGATGATGTCCACAAGGTTTTAATAATGTTGGTCCTCTGAAGACATCCATTATCAAGTATATTTGGGAAATAGTGAACACCCTTGATTCTTTTGGATATTGACAGTGTGTAGTATGTAGCAAATTAAGACTTTTGAGAAGTCCTGCAGAATAGAGAAAAAAAAAGAACTCTTTATTTGGCTTGGACTAGCATTTGAGTTTCTGTTCCTCTGCCTGTTTAAACTGTAGGATAGAGATAATGGGACTTCGCAATGCATCAGTCAAAACAATGAAAAAACAAGGAAAAGTGCTAGACTTGGATAAAAGACTCCCCATTGGTCCAGGGTCACTGTCCGGGTCCAGAGGATCTGCTGAAATCTAGAGGGCAGTGTTAATGATGATCTTTGGAACAAACGTGTCATGTAAGAAATGGAAAAGTTCCTTAGAAGGAAGAGTGGTCTAAGTTGGAAAGGACCCATTTAGCTGGAAGCACTGTGTAGTTATAGTATGATGAATGGGCATGAAGAGGCTGCAATTAAAAAGAGAATCATCACTTTATAATTGTATATATAGTTATTTTTGGGTCCTTCTCAATCTATAGATGAAGGCCAACAAGAGAGACTGACTAATTTTCCTAGGGTGAACAAACATCTCAGTTTGTAGGATTTTCAGTCTAAAATTGGGAGACTCATGGGTAAACCTGGCTAGTGGGCCACCTTACATTTACTAAAAAATTATTATTTGCAAAGGTTGTTACTAATACTCAGGCACCTTGTCCATGTGATCTGAACACATTTTAAAATTTTATTCACTTTGTCAAGGGAGTTCATTACACAGATAATTAATGACATAGTTTTGATGTAGATTGAAGAATCCTTGTGTATTTGATGCTAAACAGATTTGGGATCTGTCAGGGATTCACCAAGTTTTTATTCTTAGCAAATTGGAGCAGAGGGCAGTGTAATTAATCTGATATTGGCCCCTTTAGTAATGTAGGCCTGGTCCAAGGAGACTTGTGCCAATTCCAGGACTGACAGGACGGATCCACCTGGGAGGCAGAAAGCACCAAGTTTCAGGGTTATAAAGGCCTCTAGTAAGTGGTCAGCCATAGAAGTCCACGATTCATAAAGATTGACAGGCTACATTCAGTTAGTGTTTATAAGAAGAGAAGGGACATGGCCTCTGAATTAGGAATCAGGGCAAAGCTTCAAGTGGTAGAACCAGCAAGAACAAAGAAGGACCAGGTCTCAAAGACAAGGCAAGTACAAGAGACCATGGGAACATCACAGAGAAGTGAGAGGCAATATGTCGGCCAGCATGCAGGGCTTCACACCCTAATGTATGACAGGCAGTAAGGTGTTTAATAGGATTGTACAAACCAACAAACTCCCTCCAGGACATTTCATATTAAACTTTTCCTGACTGTGAAGAGATCAAGGGCCCCAGGCTTCTAAATACTTCCTATCCGAGAAGAGCAAGACTGAACATGTATATGGGAAGATCATCAGAACAAGCCAGCAAAGACAAAGAGGAAATGGGGCCTACTAATTGCTAGTTTCAGCAACTGTTCATTCAGTTCCTGAGGGCTTGGGAGTTCTGGGAATCGATACATAGAGAGAA
Organism: Meles meles; assembly: GCF_922984935.1. Taxonomy (NCBI): domain Eukaryota; kingdom Metazoa; phylum Chordata; class Mammalia; order Carnivora; family Mustelidae; genus Meles; species Meles meles. Next base: position 69,525,376 of record NC_060072.1, read on the forward strand.
CAACTTTGAAGTCACAGTCATCTTCTACCCACTCAGTATCGTGTGAAATGTTCAGGGAAGACCCATAAATACTGTGTTTGCATGCCTTATCCTCTTTAGCATCCCACCTGAGGTCTTCTGGAGAACAAATGCTTGTTGTGGGTGGCACTCTTCATGGGGCAGGACATGGAGAATGTGGGACTGGGGCATAGAGTTCCACATCATCTTATGTAAGGGCAAATGTTAAGTGGTTGGTTTATTCCTAAAGTAGGAGGAGATGGAGGGACTTGGCAAAGCTGTCATCCTCATTTTTTATCATGTAGGGCCTCTTTTACAAAAAAGATAGCAATCTGTTTATTTTACAGTTAAAAAATGGAAGAGTTGCTTTCTGAAATTTCAGTGTTAGAGTTCATGGTCCTGCATATCTTCTGAACCTACATAAAAATGTCTGATTTAAAGTTGGCTGTTGTTGAATTATGATGCTGAAAATCATGCCACCACACTCTGAAACCTTGCAAATGAAAGCCCTTGTAAAGTTCCTTTTAAAATTTTTTTTTTTTTTTTAACAAGGGCATCTTATAGAATGTTTCCAATGGCTGGAGGGGAAATAAAGAGATTAATCACTTTATAAGCACCAATTAATGTGACTCTTTATGCTATTAGTGTCTTACTGGACAATCAATTTTTAAAAAGAAATAAAAGTTTCTAGAATTTACATTGCCATGTTTCAGCTAATGTCTGTTTATTATTCCCTGGCTCAACTACTTGCTGATTTATATCCTTAAAACAAAGTCCTTACAAATATTTCCTTCATTTGAAAATCCAGTTTTAGATTTAATACTCTACAGTTAGTTCCTCTAAAAGGGAAGATCTGGAAACAAAAAAGTAATATAATTTTCTGAGAAGAACTCTGTAGATTAAGTTCTAAGTGTAATTCCTTTACATAGCAACTTCCTCCAGATCTTCTTGCACCCTCTAAGCTTACCTTGTTATTCAAGCATTTCCCAGTAAGGTCACTTTTTGCTATTCCTTTCAATATGGATAATCCTAGGGTTTTGTGGTCTTTTTTTGCCTCTTCACATATTTTATCTGGACCACCACCTCATTACTTCAACTGACATCTCTAAACTTATGACACTAAATTTATAGCTCTACCCTCCAAACCCTCTAAAGCTCTCAACTGCCTTATTGATACCTTTCTTGGGAAATTTCATAGCATCTCAAGCTCAACATGTCTAAAACTGCTCTGCCCATCACTTTTTTCTCTTTTATTTTCTATTTCAGGAAATGCCATGACTGCTATCAGTTGGGCACGCCTGAAATTTGTGAATTGTCTTCGACTTTACTCTCCCTAGAAAGTGACCCTCCACAACCAATATTGCTCACAGTCCATAGTGAAGGTCCTAACAAATTTCCTCCTGCCAAGTGTGGCTCCTGATCCTCCATCTCACACTGGGTGATGCCATTAAAGTTTTCTTATAGCACTAACGCTGAATGAAGGTCTAGAATGAGGTGAGACCTGAACTCTCTGAGTCATGCTATCTTAGGAGCCAAAGCAAGCCCCCACCTCTCTGTCTCTCTCTCTCTTTCATCCATTTGTGATTCATGAGGCTCAGTAGAAGAGAGCTACCAAGCTGCACTCAGAATTATTTCTGTCTTCTAACTCCAAGTGTGTTTCTTTCTTTTTTTAAAGATCCTATTTATTTGACAGAGACCACAAGTAGGCAGAGAGGCAGGCAGAGAGAGAGAGGAAGGGAAGCAGGCTTCCTGCCAAGCAGAGAGCCCGATGCGGGGCTCGATCCCAGGACCCTGAGATCTTGACCCGAGCCGAAGGCAGAGAAAGGTGGCACTGAGCCACCCAGGCGCCCCTCCAAGTGTGTTTCTTAATCAAGAGTGTTGAGTTCTCCAAAAGATGCTTCAAGATATCACTTTGTACACATCCAGAATGTCTGAACCCCATTTAGATCAGGTTGGGGTAGCAATCATCTATTTAGACAAATGACATGTAAAGCTTGAGGCTCCAGACAATTCCTGAATGTCTCTGTTTACTAGGTTGGGGACTATAATTTGAGGAGCTAGTTGAAAACCAGGGTTCACTTGTCAAATCACAGCAGTTCAAATCGATGCTCTCATAACATTTTGAAAAGTGCTTTGGTATTTACATAAAGAAGTTGAAAGAGGCTCTCTTCCATGATCCCAGTAAATAAGGTTCTTTGCTAAATAAACATGCTGTTTGAGATATGGTTCTTTTGTGCCCTCTACCCACTAAAGAAGAGGACTATGAGCACCTAATTTTGTGTGATGTAGTTGTGAGGCCACAAGCAATAACTTGTGCCCATAGCCCTGCTGAACAAGGGCTGAGTCACCTGCCAAGTCAGGAAATGAGAGAACAGCAATTGTACATATTATCTGGTGATCTCACTTGGAGTCATTGCTGAGTTTCAACCAATTTCCAAGGGACTTTTTTTTTTCAGTGACCATCCTAAGTATTATTTTACTAACATGAAACAAAACGTTTGAAAATTTTGTGGAATTTTTATATGGAAGTTAATTTAAGCTTCACAGAAATTTGTGCCTTACTTAAGAAAGAGGGTCTGCCCTTTTGTGCTAACATGTATTGTCTTCAATGCCCAGCCATTTCGTAGCTATATAGAGAAATATTTGACTTATCATATTCTCTAATTTAATTATTAAAAAACTAAGGCTACAACTGACTGAAATTTGTCCTTTCTCAATAATTCCACTTGAATCATAGTCCTTTCAAAAAGAGGTCATCCTTTTTCTCCTCCCTGCTCCTTATATCATTTAGTAAATAATCTCAGCATCTGTTTCCTACATTCCATTATTTCCTTTTTTTTTTCTTTTTTAACCTGAGAATAATGTGATGGTGTTGATGATTTAGAAAGACCAGGTTGTATCTGGGCAGAGTATGGATTGGAAAGAGACTGGATAAGGGAAGTAGACTGGGGCCAGAATAAGCTGGGGTCCTGGCTTAGAAGCCCTGAGGCGCCACGTCAGTAGGACCAGATGCCACATCAGTAGGACCAGATGTGAGAGGAGCCAGGACAAATTGGCTCTGGCACAGGTTTGGCTTATAGAGATAGATGGGAGTAGGAGGAGGGTGCTGCTAAGGGTGAGATGCTGTGGTGCATCCAGGGAAGGTGCCCAGAGACCATTGTCCTAGAGTGTCTAGTGCTCTGAAAGGTGTGAGTTTTTATTCCCTAAAATAGATCTGAGCTCCCTCACAAGCTACTAAGCACTGGAAAAGCTAAACAAGATGTAAATGTCACCTTTTTTCGTTTTGGTTTAAATTATTCAATCCCTTTGGGTCAATGCTCAGTCTATTTTATATTTTATATTATAATTTTGCTTTTCTCTGAAGTCCGTAGCATCTGATTATATAACACCCTTCTTCTCTGCCTCTGTTGGTCACTTTCCATCCATGTTTTTGAGGACCAGAGAAAAGGCCTATATGGCCAAGCAATAGAGAGCAAGAAGGAAGGATTATGCCAGGTGAGTCTGGAGATGTGTCACAGGGACTGGATCATAAGGACCTGGTGCGCTGTGTTGAGAATTTCGGTTCTTATCCTAAAAGCAGTCAGATGCCTTTTAAGGGTCTTAAAAGAGTGAAACAACACTTGATGTGTTTTTGTTTTTGTTTTTATAAAAGACGAAGTGCAAAGAATGGAATGCAGTGAGACAGGAAGAGATATGGGGGAGTAGTTAAGAGGCCAAGGCAATAGTCAGGACCATATCATGGTCTGGACAAGCATGGTGACAGTAAAGGTAGAAGAACTGGACAGAACTTGGGAATTGTTTAGATAGGGTTCATGATGGAGAAGGAGGGATCTAGGATGATTTCAAAGTTCCTACAATTAGCAACAATGGTGCCTGAGACAGAGAACACAAGAAGAGAGCATGTTCCATAGGCGTGAGAGTGAGGGCTAATTTAGATTTCCTCACCTACTGACTCTGACACCTGCCTGGGGAATTCTAACTGCTGTGGCTATACGGACAGGTAACTGTTACCATAGGGGATAACTCCAGAATTATCCATACATATTATCCAACTTCAGCTGGGTCTCCAGGTTCTTTGCAACTATTCTTACCAATTTCAAAGTAAATCCTTTTCTATTCCTCATATTGACTTTAAAAAACATTTGCATTCTTTCCATACCTGTACTCCTATCTTTCCTCCTCGGTTTCAGCAAACTACCTTGCCTCTTAATTTACTTTAAAAATACAGAGGCCAAGGGTGCCTGGGTGACTCAGTTGGTTAAGCATCTGCCTTCGGGTCAGGTTGTGATCCGGGGATCCTGGGACCGAGGTCCACGTCTGGTTCTCTGCTTAGCCGGGAGTCTGTTTCTCCTTCTTCCTCTGCTCCTGCCCCCGCTCATTCTCTCTCTCTCTCTCTCTGTCTCAAATAAATAAAAGCTTTTTAAACATTTTTTAAAAATATAAGGCCAAATGATGTGATTTTCCTCAAATTCTCTCACCTCCACTTCAAAATGTCTCTGAATCTTTTCTTTTTTTTTAAGATTTATTTATTTGACAGACAGAGATCACAAGTAGGCAGAGAGGGAGGCAGAGAAGTTGGGGGGTGGAAACAGGCTCCCCACTGAGCAGAGAGCCCTATGCGGGGCTCAATCCCAGGACTCTGAGATCATGACCTGAGCCAAAGGCAGAGGCTTAACCCACTGAGCCACCCAGGGGCCCCAAAATGTCTCTGAATCTTAAGTTGTTCTCTTTTCTTTCTTCTCTCAATGGGAGAAGCATCCCTGTTCCTTTTCCAAGTTAACTTCCCCACCTGTATTCCTGATACCACCCATTCCACCTTTTCTGAAACATTGTTTTTTTAAAGATTTTGGTTATTTACTTGAAAGAGAGAGAGAAGGAGCAGGGGAAGGACAGAAGGAGAAGCAGACTCTCCCCACTAAACAGGAAGTCTGATGCAAGGCTCTGTCTAAGAACCCCAGGATCATGACCTGAGTGAAGGCATATACTTAACTGGCTGAGCCACCCTGGTGCCCCTGGAACATTGTTTCACAGACTATCCCCAATTTCATGTTAAAGAAAACAACTTTTTTCCCCCAAGCCCATTATTTATATTCTCAATGCAGACAATTTGGAAGAACAGAATGGAACTAAGATGAATATAAAAATCATCTACAATCTCATAGAGTGAACTTTTTTTTTTTTTAAAGATTTTATTTATTTATTTGACAGACAGAGATCACAGTAGGCAGAGGCAGGCAGAGAGAGAGAGGAAGAGAAGCAGGCTCCCCATCAAGCAGAGAGCCCAATGCGGGGCTCGATCCCAGGAATTTGGGATCATGACCTGAGCTGAAGGCAGCGGCTTTAATCCACTGAGCCACCCAGGCGCCCCTATTTTTTTAAATTTCTATTTCTCTTTGTACTAATTCCCTTCCCTTTTTTTTTAAGTGTTTGTTGTTGTTGTTGTTGTTGTTGTTGTTTTTGACAGAGATCACAAGTAGGCAGAGAGGCAGGCAGAGAGAGAGAATGAAGCAGGCTCCCCATGGAGCAGAGAGGCCAAAGTGTGGCTCGATCTGAGGGCCCTGGGATCATGACCTGAGCCAAAGACAGAGGCTTTAACCCACTAAGCCACCCAGGTGCCTCTGATTCCCTTCCCTTAACCTGGAAACATGTTCAAGTCTTCTCTTGAGGCCTAACCCTAACTATTAAAAAAAAAATTCCTCTCAATCTTGCTTCCCTTTCAAAAACTTCTGTGAAATCTTTCATAGCCACCTACTCTTCAGTGCTATTGGGAGAGTTTTAGGATGCCTCTTGAGTGAAAAATTTGCCTCAGGTTGGGAGGCTGAGCCGAGAAACTGTGCAAGACATAGATGGAAGTCATGTGATTATCTAAACCTATACCTATATCTGTTGGAAATGCCCCTATTGATTCCCTGCCCCAGCTGGTTCCTGTTGTATCTTGGATTTTGCCTCATGTCTGGTTGTATATTTCCCTGATCAACCTGCCATATCCTCAGTCCCTTTGTCCAGACCTATCCATTTCATGGCTTCATTTATCATTCCATATGGATGACTTTGAGTTGGTATCACTAACCAAGACCTCTCACTGAAAGTCAGAATAACATTTTCAACTGCCTTCTAGTCACCTCAATATGAATATCATACCAGGAAATTCAATACATCCAAAACTAACACTATTCTATTATCTGTCAAACTTATTTCTCCTCCTGTGTTTCCTATTTCAGTTATTGGTATTATTATCTTTTATTCAGCCAAATTAGACAGTGAGTCATCTTTGACTCTTTACTTTCCTGAGTTCAACATCAAATTCTATTGACTTAATATCATATTAACTATTTGCTTTTGTCAGGCACATTGCTAAGTACATTAGGTGCACTTTCCCAATCTTTCACTATATACTGCATTATTTTTATTTTACACATGAGAAAACAGAAACTTGGATATTTAGAGCTCAGTGATAAAGTCAGTATTTGAACTCAAGCCTCTTTATTTCCAAAGGTAGTGAGTGTCTTGATGACTTTTTGATTTGTTCTCCTTTCTTATTCTACTGCTATAGCCCCAGCTCAGATCATCACAGAAGTTCTGGTAGCCAATTCCCAATTAATCAAATCATGTCATTAATAATGCTCTTCAGTCCTCTTACACACTTGTCACTGGAAACTAGTAGGAGATTGCCTGAAAGGTTGAACATTCCTGGTCCCATTAATTTAGTTGCATGTCTGCCAAGAAAGAGTTGTATTTTGTTCTCAAGCTAGTAAATGCAGTTGTACTTTTTATTATGTTACAATATTTAATTAAATACTGTGTAAACTAATGAGATATGAGTGTGAAAGAGAGCTCTTCCTCTGATAACTGAGTTGAATGCTTTGGAAAGACAAGATGAGAGTGAATGGCTAAAAATACTGTAATCCACATACATTTGGAGAAGGTGAACCAAAAATGATTGGGGAAAACTCTCATCAAAATCTCTTGAAGATTCTGCACTCTCTTTGCCTTTTGCTGCAATTTAAAGAAACATATACAGAAAATGGGTGTGGTTCATGCCAGAAAAATAATACAATTATTAATTAATAATTAATTCAATTAGCAGACCTGTACTCAAAGAAGGCACCTTAACACTCTATTATATAATTGCTGGTGAAGGTACTCATATGCATCTTAAGTTAAAATATTATATCCAAGGTAAATATCTTTTTTTATTGTTGTTCTCTGATTTGATGTTTTGCAAATGACTGACCAAATTGGGTCCCTGATTTCACTGAATGAGACAACTTCCGTGTTATCTCCTATTGTCTTCCAAACAGTAATAGTACCTTTATTCTCACCCCCGCCCCAGTCTTCAGGCTGTTTTCTCCGTTCAGTCAACACATACATTTTAAGAGCCTACCTAGTTGTCAGAATTTCCTTCTTAAAACTCAGATCTAAGCTTCTCTCTTCTGCCCATAATCACTCTGATTTTTCCCTTGCCTGCAGAATGAAGCTAAAAGTACTTACAAGAATGTTGAAGACCTGCTACAATCTGACTTCCACCCACTTTTTTAGCTTCCACTTCCTAACACAGCACTCCATATTCTCTAAGTGTCAGTCACCCACATTCTGGCTGTTGCCCAAACACATGACACCATTCAATATTCTTTCAGAGAGAGCCTGAACTCTATATTTGTATCTCTCTTAATTTTACTCATTATTGAAAATAGTAATTTATAGTGGAAAATATATTGTTCACAGAAATTATGTAATACAGAAAATGCTCAATGTATCTGAATAAATTTTACTGAATGAATTTTAAGTTGTAAAGAGTATTGTACAATACAGAGCCTGTGGCTGGAGGCATTAACTTGTCTTTAATAATCAAAAGTTTAAATGTGTCTATTCTTGATAATTTAGTAAAGATTTAAAAATCTACCTAAAAATGATAACTTAACTGTCCTTATCCAGTTGTCCAATCAGGAAGAAGCCTAGTTCCCACAAATATCAGTGGATTATTATGTCATTATTGTCCTTAGTTGTCTGTTTCTCTCATTCACATTTTTTCCCTGGAAGTCTTATACCTGTGGAAGGTCTTAGCTGCTACTACAGCAAGAACTCCTGAAATGCTCATCTCAGCCAAAGAACCTGTCAATTCCACTCCTCTTTGTAATTGGTTTTGTGTATTTTCAATCAGTAAAACACTATCCATCATATCAGAGTTTAAAATGGAAATTTCCCAGCAAACCCACTTTCCTCTGAGTTCTGAGACCACCACCTCAAGGTTTTGGAGTTATCCACAGATCTTGGGGGTCTGTTTTATTCTGTGATCTTCCTTAGGCCACAACTAGTTGCCAATTATTTCTTTCCATAAAGATTGAATTTGTAAGGGCATTGAAAACTATAGGAGTACTTGTGCCTATACAGGCAAACTTCTTGAAATATTTGTCCATACTCACTATATTCACACTGTTGTCTCCTGTTCACTTTTCAACCCAGTGTAATATGGCTTTGTCCCCCAAATTTTACTGAAGCTATTCTTATCAAAGAACGAATTACTGCCTTGGTGCTAAATTTAATTGACATTGTCTCCCTTGTCAACCTAACATTTTATAGACTGATATTTAGACCACTCTTTCTACTGGAAATGAATTCTCCCCTCTGCTTCTGTGACACCTCTCTATCTTTCCAACTGCTTTGTTGTACTATTCTTTTTAGGCTTCTTTCTCCTCCCCTTAAAAAAAAAAATGTGTCCATTCTTCAGAGTCCCAAATCTTCTTGTCTCCTCCCTCTACACACTCCTCTAATAAGCAATCTCATCAGTTTCCCTGGCTTTAATTACCTCTTCTTCCTATGGCCACAAGTTTTGTGTATCCAGCTCTGTAATTCACCTGAGCTCTCATGATGTGCATATATAACTATGTCCAGATGTGTCCTCTTCAATATTGCATAAGCACGTTGACTTTAACCTGCCCAAAGCTGATTTTACAGAAGGGCAAAAATACTCTATTTATTCACTTTTCTTAGTGAATGATACCATTCAGTATCTATTTGCTCAAACCATCAACCTTAAAATATTTATCAATCTTAACTTTTTTATTCCTTATTCTCTAATCAATATCAAGACTCTGTCAACTCTACTTTTGTAATATTTCATAAATCCATCCACTTTATCTATCCTTTCTGCACTGCATGGTTCAATCCATGATGATATCTCCCACAGATATCTGCAGCTGTCTTCTAAATGAACTCCCTTCCTGCATGCTGGCCCATCTCCAATCAGTTTTCCAGGCTGCAGCAAGCTTCCTCTTTCTAAATGCACACATTTAATCACATCACTTCCCAACTTTCCTATCAATGTCCCCATGCTGCCCTCAGCATTAATTCTAATCTCTTTCACATGGCTTGAGGGTTCTTTGTGATCAACCCCATTTTCCCATCTTTGCCACTCTTTCACACTCTGTGGTGCTTCTTTAAATTCCCAAACTGTATCAATTCTCTACCTGTGGACCTTGGCCATGCCATGAATCTCCTCCTCTCTGATCAGGCTGTTCTCTCTGCTTATGACTTCTGCACCCTCTCCCTGCAATTTATTCATTCAACATACTACTAAACACACACTGTGCACCAGGAATTGCTTCGGTTCTAAGACCAGAGTAGGGAGCAAAAATGTATGTTGTAGTGAACTCCTGAGGCTCAGAGTCTACTGGATAGACACAGACAAGTAAATTTAGGCTATTGCAGGCCTTCATGATGAGGGACGGACATTGGGAGTCCAAGGACCCAGATGAAGACTTCTTACTCAGGCTGGAATCTGAAGGCTTCCTAGGGCAGTGTTATTTGGAGGATTAGACCTGAGAGAAGTAGAAAGGTAAGAAGCCAGGGAGTTTAAGAAAGATCTCAAAATATAAAGTTCTTATCCTTTCTGCCTTTTCTTTTTCCTTCTCACTCTTCTTAACTCTCGTCTTCCACATCCAACTACCTCTACTCTTAAAAACCCTTTGGCTGGTTCCTATGTACTCCTGGAAGTTAACTATTATTTTCCATCATTGGTGGTATCCGGTTTCACAGAAGCACTTCCAGGCCTTCAGCAAACCCACCAGCTTCTTTTCTTCAAGTCTCTTCTCAAGGTGAAAACCTCATTCCATACAGCAGCCATGTCATCCATCTCTTGGACAAAGCTATCAGCTAACTTGTAGCTAAGTAGGGTCAGGCCCAGATATTCCTCTTCTTATCCTTCTGCTGTAATCTTTCCAATTGTCCACTTTTCTGTTCATACTTTCCAGTAGTCCGCAATGTCAAATTTTCTGTGAGAAATAGAAAACCCATGATTATCTTCTAAAATAATACAGCACAGATCTAGTTTAAGAAGCCTTTCCTCATAGCTTAGAATTTCCTGTCAGACCTTATTTTCACCAGTATAGGGTGGTGGTAAGGCTTCTCCTGAGCCTTATTCTGGGCCATGACAAGACCTTTCACACACAGTAAAAGTGAACAATCAGCTAATACCACCCCACAGATCTCTCAACTTCTTACAGGGGTATATCATCCTAAAAACCATTAGTTCCTTTAGGGCTTGTTATTTTACATAGTCCTCCCATTCAGACAGTGGTCTCCATTTTAAAAGGTTTTAATAAGATGAGAAATATTCTAGGATTAATTTTTAGGCACTTCCAGAAAGGAGGGTGGCCTTACCTATGATTGGTTGGTGGCTGTAGGGGACTCTACCTCGCATCAGCACTGTCATTTCTTCACTGACTACAGACTGAAGATTTAGCAACAATGCTGGTGGTTATATATAGAAGGAAGCTAATTACTTCATTTCGTTCTTTTGTTGGAACATTTTCCTACCCACTTGCAAATAATCTTCCCTTTCCTTTAACAGCTCCTCTCTGAAGAGACCAACAATAGCACACTCATCAGAAGCCAAGTTGGAGGCCAGGAAGAGACAACAGAAGTCGGGGCCCAGGGACCCACATTAGAGGTCAGTGTCTACCAGCTCCAAAGTAATTGGCCTTACAGTGTCTCCAAAAGGGGTTCTTAGAAGAAGCAGATGGAAACTTCTGCTGAATTCCTTATATGTTTGAAATAGGTAGATAGATGACAGATAGATAGGTGATAGATGACGATAGATGATAGACAGACAGACAGATAGGTGATTGTTTCACCCATAAAGGCTGTCATATTTCTATAACAATGGCTTCAATTCAGGGCTTTTAAGAGTCATTGTTAGCCATTCTTTTGGGGACTCTATGAGCAATCATTTTCTTGGTCTGAACAAAAAAAGACAGAAAACAAGGTTGCCTTTTTCAAATTTTGTTGTGAGGGAAAAAAAAAAGAGAGACAGCACCTGAGCGCCTTAGTCAGGGGCACCTTTGTGATGGCACACTGGAGACAGGACGCTATGTCCATCTTATGAGCTATAGCATTTATAGCACTTTTTTTTTTAAAGATTTTATTTATTTATTTGACAGAGAGAGATCACAAGTAGGCAGAGAGGCAGGCAGAGAGAGAGAGAGAGAGAGAGGGAAGCAGGCTCCCTGCTGAGCAGAGAGCCTGATGCGGGACTCAATCCCAGGACCCTGAGATCATGACTTGAGCCGAAGGCAGCAGCTTAACCCACTGAGCCACCCAGGCGCTCACATTTGTAGCACTTTAATCAATTCTGGTTTCACAGAGAAATTAACCAGTCAATAAGGACAAATCATGGAAAGGGCAGTTTATAAACTAAAACACAGATACTTTTACATGCCATCTGGCAACTCTTGATAATACAAAAATGGGTGGAGACTTCAACAAAGGCCCCTCCATTCTGACAGAGATTCTGTGCTTATTGTTCTTTAACATTTCCAGTATCTATTTGAAATTTAAGAGCAGAGCTACTACATATGACATCTGATCAGAGGAGTAATTTGGGATGAATAGGGCCAAATATGCATGGAATTATTAAATGAAACCATTAAAACAGTGATGTATATGTATATAACTACATGAAAAAGCAGGTTATAGAATAGAATATATCACCCCACTTTTGCAAAAGAAATAAATGTACATATATGGAAATGCAAACACATGCCATCTGTCATTTTATCTTCTTTCTATATATCTACCTATCTATCTATGTAACTATCTAACTATTCAGGGAAATAATTAAAAGAATACACTCCACAATGTTGACTGCAGTTATCTTCACCTCATAAGTTATTTTGTTTTGTTTTGTTTTTGGAGGGATGTGGCTTTTTCCTTCTTCTGATAAAAGTGTACTGACTTCACTGTGTGTGTGTGTGTGTGTGTGTGTGAGAGAGAGAGAGAGAGAAAGAAAGAGAGAGGGAGGGAGAGAGAGAGACATAGTTATTTTATTTTTTAAAAATTTTTTAAAGATTTTATTTATTTATTTGACAGGTAGAGATCACAAGAAGGGAGAGAGGCAGGCAGAGAGAGAGAGGAGGAAGTAGGCTCCCTGCTGAGCAGAGAGCCCAATGTGGGGCTCGATCCCAGGACCCTGAGATCATGACCTGGGCCGAAGGCAGAGGCTCAATCCACTGAGCCACCCAGGCGCCCCCGAGACATAGTTATTTTTTTAATAAGAAAAAAAATAAAACCCTAAATAGTGGATTGAGGCTTAAACAATAACAACTAATAATTGTTATTTTTAAAATGACAAATATTTGTGAACTGGAAACCTGAAATAGTGTTTATTTTTTATTTATTTATTTTTTTTATGGTTCGCCTCCCCTTCCAATTTTTTTTTAATAAACATATAATGTATTTTTTTTATTAATCCAACTTTTTATTTTTTTTTCCCATTTTATTTATTTTTTCAGCGTAACAGTATTCATTGTTTTTGCACAACACCCAGTGCTCCATGCAAAACGTGCCCTCCCCATTACCCACCACCTGTTCCCCCAACCTCCCACCCCTGACCCTTCAAAACCCTCAGGTTGTTTTCCAGAGTTCATAGTCTCTTATGGTTCGCCTCCCCTTCCAAATTTTTTTTTTTTAATAAACATATAATGTATTTTTATCCCCAGGGGTACAGGTCTGTGAATCGCCAGGTTTACACACTTCACAGCACTCACGATAGCACATACCCTCCCCAATGTCCATAGCCCCCTCCCCCTCTCCCAACCCCACCTCCCCCCAGCAACCCCCAGTTTGTTTTGTGAGATTAAAAGTCATTTATGGTTTGTCTCCCTCCCAATCCCATCTTGTTTCATTTATTCTTCTCCTATCCCCCTAACCCCCCATGTTGCTTCTCCATGTCCTCAAATCAGGGAGATCATATGATAGTTGTCTTTCTCCAATTGACTTATTTCACTAAGCATGATACGCTCTAGTTCCATCCACGTCGTCGCAAATGGCATGATTTCATTTCTTTTGATGGCTGCATAGTATTCCATTGTGTATATATACCACATCTTCTTTATCCATCCATCTGTTGATGGACATCTAGGTTCTTTCCATAGTTTGGCTATTGTAGACATTGCTGCTATAAACATTCGGGTACACGTGCCCCTTCGGATCACTATGTTTGTATCTTTAGGGTAAATACCCAGTAGTGCAATTGCTGGGTCATAGGGTAGTTCTATTTTCAACATTTTGAGGAACCTCCATGCTGTTTTCCAGAGTGGTTGCACCAGCTTGCATTGCCACCAACAGTGGAGGAGGGTTCCCCTTTCTCCACATCCTCGCCAGCATCTGTCATTTCCTGACTTGTTAATTTTAGCCACTGAAATAGTGTTTAAAACCACTGGGGCAGTTAAAAAGAAAGTCTTCAACAGGCTGAGGACAAAGTATTGTTCGCTGTTTGATTTGGCCAGTTTTTCAGCTGCAATAACTATGACTTTATGACAACATTTTCACAAACCAGAAATAGATATTAAAGTGAATCATCACTTTAGAAATGTCATCATAGAGTAATCCCATCTCTGATATTGATTGTATTTAACAGTCCCATTCATAAGAGTAATATTATAGTCCCTTTACTGTCAGTGATTTATTACTACAATGTTCAAAGAAATACAGTGTATGAAGGAATTATGCAATTGGGACTCTACATTAGTTTTCTTACGAAAAAGAAGAAAAGGAAGCATGTTTAGATGTGGGTTCTATTCCTTGACTTTTCCTTTTGGAAGAATTACATTCTGTTAATTCTTGAGACAGGAGGCTGAGGCTAATATTTAGCAACATATATTAGAATATCTGTCAGACATTGTACTGGTACATTTAATATTTACACCAATTCTCTAAGGCATGTATTTGCCCTTTAAGACACTGAGGCTCAGAGAATTTTCCTAATTTCTCTGTGGTCACATAGCTAGTAAGGTGGTGGTACCAGAATTCATATTCAAGTCTTTCTGACCCCAAAGACTTTACTTTTTCCTGTTAGACCAGGGTTATAATATTCCATGGTGGTGGATTGTATTATTTTTCAAAATTACTCAATCTCCCCTTTTCTGTAAGATTATACATCCTGCCCCATTGCCTTTGGGCAAGGCTGTGTGACCTGATTTGGTCACTGGCATGTGAACAGATGTGATGAACACTACATCCTTTAAGAGCCATGATGGTATTTTGTCATTTCACTTCTTTTTTCCCCTCTGACATGTGAATGTCCCAAATAGGGAAGCTCCTTCAACATGGGTCCCAGAATGTTGAAATCATGTGGAGCAAAGCTGAGCAGAGTCTCAGCAGCTGCCAATATAAAACCGCCAAAATGTGAACAAGTATGCCTTCATTTTTTATTCCTACATTATAAATTAACACAAGCTTAGCAGCTTAAAACTACAAATTTACTTATCTCACAGTTGCTGTAGGTCAGATATATGGGCGTGACCCTATTGGATAATCAGCTCAGGGTCCCTCACTGGTCTAGTATCGGAGTGTGAGCTGCTGTTCTCATTTGGGATTTGGAGATCTCTTCTGAGCTCACTGGTCATTGGCAGAATTTCTTTTCTTGTGGTTGTAGGACCCATTTTCTTGTTGACTGTCGGCTACTGGTCACTCTCAGTTCTTAGTGGCTGTTCTTAGATCTTTTCAGTGTGGCTCTTCCATATTGAAACCAGTGTTCGGACAGTGAATCTCCCTCCTAGCAAATCTCTGACAAGCAACTGGAGATAACTGTCTGCTTTTAATGGGTACTTGTGATGGGGTTAGGTTCACCCAGATAATCTCCTTATCTTAAAGTCAACTGATTAATAAATTTAATTACATTTGCAAAATCCCTTTGCCACATAACATAACATAATCACGCGAATAACACCAAGGTAACACCATCCAGGCCTTCTTAGAATTTTGCAGACTACAAAGGGATAATTGTATTGTAAGCCGTAGAGATTTGGAGAGATTGGTTTTTTTTTTACTGCAGCAAACTTACTAATGCAACTAGTTACCTGAACTTGCATGTCTGTGCGTATAGAAAAGGGTAGAAATCATAAGGGGCAGGCAGGTGAACAAATTTTCACAAAGTCAACACACCGGTACAACCAGCACCCAGATTAAACAAACAAAAACAAGTAGACAAAAATCAGAAAATTATTAACAACACAGAAACCCCTTTCCAGTCATTTCCCATATCCTAAATAGCCACTATCCTATCTTCTAACACCATAGGTTATTTCACCTGCTTTTGAAATCTTATGAATGGAATCTGGCTTCTTAAGGCTAGGTCCAGGAGTTTTATTCCTTCTGTTGTTTGCAATTTTAGTTTCCTCCCTGTGTAATATTCCATTACATAGATATTCCACAGTTTGTTTTTCCATCCTGCGGTTGTTGATAGACGTTCGGTTAGTCTCCAGTTTTTAGCTATGACAAATAATGCTCCTCAAACTGTTTTTTACAAAGCGTCTATCCTTATCTCTCCCTTTCTCTCCTCCTCCTTTCTTCCCTCTTTTCCTCCCTCCCTTACTTCTCTCTCTCTCTCTATCAATCTCTCCTTCATATTTTAGATACAAACTTCCCTCTCCCTCCAGTTTGGTTAATGATAATTTTCAAAATTCATTTTCAAGAAACCCTCTCTGAAAGATAATTGGAAAACCACAATGAATGGATTTAGAACAAGTGAGTAAGGTGCTAAAGGAGGGGCAAAAAAAAACAAAAACAAAAACAAAAACAAAACAAAATTAGATTTCCTACCCTGGGTTTATCTCAGGGCAGAAGTTGCTTAGGTGAGACCAAGATAACTTCAGCCGTCAGTCTGAGGAGAGCTATACAGTGTAATAGGAAACCGCATAGGCCTGAAGCACCATTTAAAGATCTGAATCTGGTTCCTTTTTCTAGTTGGATAACTTGGCAATTCACTACTTCTCATGAAACAGAGTTTCATTTCTGTCACCTGTCATGGGGACAATGAGACTTTTCCCTTGGGATGTTTCAGCTCTTTCCCTTACTTCTACTACTTATGCAAATAACAAAAGCACATTTTGCCCCAGCCCCACTCTACCATCTGTTCCTTGTCCTTCTCTGCCCTGTTTTTGCCCCCCAGAAAACAGGCCTCTATTGACTGCATCCATCACCTGGCTCTGTTACCATTTTGCTTCCAACTGGGTTTAGCCAATGGGAGTCATTGGCAAGAGATTGGAAGGAAGGAAGAAAAAGAGGCTGGGTTATTGCCTTGCACACACATTGCTCCCTCCCTACCTCACTGCTTTTCCACAGTAGCTGCTTTCCTCTCAACCACAGCTCTAGCTACCACCTGGCTCCAGTGACAACTCTGTCCTTCTTGCAGTTTAAGCATGTAGCTATCATGACTTCCCACTCAGTGATGCTCCACCATCTTTGGTTTCTTAACCCAGTGCATGCTTCTGTGAATGGTTCCTTTACTATACTCTTTCCAGGCTTAAGTCCTTTGAGTGGCTCAAACTTTCTTAAGCTGTCCCTGATAGTACAGAAGGGAGCCTAGTCAGATTGTTGAACATATGGGAGAATAGGAAACAGTTATTAGAAGCTAGAGGCCAAAGAAAATAAGGAACTTAAAGAACTGGGGACATGGGATAAAGCAATGAAGGGTCATAGTGTCCCATGAACCATTTCCACGGTCTCTACTAAGTACTTTCCACGTGTGGCATTTAAACTTCACAGCACCCCATGAGTTAATATGACAACTACCCAATTTTAGAGGTGAGGAAACTATGACTTAGGGTGGTTAAGTAATTTCTTTTTTTTTTTTAAGATCTTATTTATTTATTTATTTGAGAGACAGAGAGCACAAGCAGGCAGAGAGGCAGGCAGAGAGAGAGGAGGAAGCAGACCCCCTGAGGTGCAGAGAGCCCGATACGGGACTCGATCCCAGGACCCGGGATCATGACCTGAGCTGAAGGCAGAGGCTTTAACCCACTGAGCCAACCAGGCGCCCCAGTAATTTCTTTCTTGAGATCACTCTTTAGTAACTGGCAGAACTAAGATTTTTTTTACTTATTTGACAGAGATCACAAGTAGGCAGAAAAGCAGGTAGAAAGAGAGGAGAAAGCAGGCTCCCCACTGAGCAGAGATCCCGATGTGGGGCTCGACCCCAGGACTCTGGGATCATGACCTGAGCCGAAGGCAGAGGCTTTAACCCACTGAGTCACCCAGGCGCCCCAGAACTAAGATTTGAATCCAAGACTTTGGCCTCCCAAACCCATGCTCTTACTTACACAATTTCAAGACTTAGTAATGTGGCACAGTTGGTTATTTTGAAGAGATAGATATGGGATGGAAGTTTTGGAGCTATTAAGAGAAGGCATCTGAGTGTTGATGAATCCAGAATTAAAAGGTTGTAATGAAGGCAGTGGCATTTCTTCTCTGTGTTATGTCCTTCTTTCCCAGCTTTGGCAACTGACCCCAAAATAAATCCAACCTCTTTTGTTTGTCCTTTATGGTTCTCCACAATCATACAGCTCCTCCTGTCCTGGAGTTATCTCTCACCAGTCACACACTCACCTTGCTCTAATCAAATGGACTATTCTTCATGGTTCTCTTCTTTCTTCATGAAGTTGCCTTCCCTCCTTTTTTCTCCTTTGAAATCCTCTTGAGTCTTTTTGACTCACCTAAAAGCTACTTCCTCCAGACCAATTACATTATCACACCAACCACACGTCACCACCCCTCCCTCTTCTGAACATTAGCAGCTTTGTTTATACTGCTTTCTCTGAACCTGTCATATGCTGCTTGGAATTTTAGCTGTATGTTTTAATCCCTTGTCTTTCCTAATTGACATTGGGAACTTAGAGGATGGGGAATGCTAAGATGAGTAAAACAGACCCCCTAGCCCTAAAGAGATAAGAACACAAAGAACTCTAAATACTAGTGCTTTTGTGTATTTTGGCATTTTACTTTAGTCAAATGGTAAGTGCTTGGGACATGTAACAGAGTGTATGTTCATATATAATCGAGGAGATAACTTCTTGGAAAAAATGACGTTTGGTATGTACCTGGAAGTCTGAGTGGGTTATCAGCTGTCATAATTTGAGGAGGGCATTTTAAGAATATTGTTTCCATTGTGTACCCCAGTATCCATGATGATTAATGAAACTACTAATAGCAGCGATTGTTTATCGAATGCTTGAGTCACCCAGACATTTTGTTAAACGCTATTTGTATGTTATCTCATTTAATTAAGACCTTCTCCATTTTATAGACAAGAAAATCAAGGCTTAAACAGATGTGTCCAAAGTGACCTAGTTAGTCAGTGGCAGAGCTGACTTCTAATGAAGAAATATGGGGCCACATCGCCTTTTTTACTTACAACTTGACATAACGCATAATTCTTTATGCATTTACCACTAACATTCCATAAAATTCAAAACCTTAAAGAGCCAGATGGAGCCAACATACTCCTCACATAATATTCATAAATTGATCAATTTTAAGGAATCTAGTTATTTACAATGCATCTCTGAGAGCTCTTTTTAAAGATGGCATTTCAAAATAATATTCCATTTATCTTCTGTTGGGGTATTAAAATTGTGGCTCTTTAATCTGAGGCATAAAACAAATTCCAAGATCTCTTTGAGTGATGATACAGTTCTTCTCTTGAAATATTTTCTAAAAATAAAATATTGTCCCATAGTAATTATGCTGGTCCCCATTCAAACTATTTAAATTCAAAACATTTAGTGAGTTTAAAAAAATGGCCTCTGATATTTTTATCAGGATAAAAAATGTGACAATGCCTCTCAATCTACAATGAAATTAAATTCCGAGATATGAAACTGCCATGCATTATAACATATGGGTGAAATTTGCCCAAAACAATGAGCTTCCATTTTCCAGATGCTCAGATGCTCAAGTAATGACATAAACACTGTGGGTTTCCTGGGTGCAAGTTATAGACTAGTACAGACTGAAAAGGAAATGTCAGTATATTTTTATTTTTTCTTAAATCATACAATGTTTTTTCCCTCAGTTATTATAAAATGTTTCTGTGCCCTGTGAGGGAACAGTAATGAATTTTCATATTAACAAAATATGACTTGTCCATCAGGATATTGACAACTATGTGGCTTATATTCTTGACCTCCAGGATGAATTAAAGAGAAAGTCACCATATTACACTATGTTAGCATATGCAAAAGAGCATTGAGGTAAGGTCAGTTGGAGGACAGAATGCTAGCAAAGTCTTTCAAAAAGTGAGAGAGAGAGGGCCTTCCATGGCTAGTTATTTTCTACTGATAGGCAAAAGGATGGTGGGTATTTTTCAGTTACAGGATTGCCCACTAGAGCACTCTTTCTCAGGCCTCTCGGGGAATGCCTTGTCTTGGTAGAGTTAAACAGCTCTGGAGAACTACAGGGAAATATTAGCTTTAGTAGAAACCCCTAAAGATCTTGGAGGAAAAAAAAAATCACATCTGAAAGACATAAAGTTTGGAATTGTCTGGGCTTTTGCTCAATTCAGAACTAACAGTAGCCAGAAACAAAATGGCAATGGAAAATGAAGTCTTCGCAATTTTATCAAATTGCTTTTTATGCCTGCATCTACATATGGACTTTAGGCAATTAACAAACATTTTTCAAATTACATATTCTTGTAGAGGGCCAAACACATCTCCCAGAATGACCTCAATAGGTTACAGTTACACTTGAGAGGAATTAGACCATAAAGGGGTAAAAGTTTGATTTGTTTCAACTACATTCATTCCATAGATAATACCCCTAACATCACAAACATCAGTAGCCTGGCAAATATCGCATATCTTACTGAACAATACTCAGGGTGACCAAACATCCTGGTTTGTCTGGGACTAAGGAGTTCCCCCAGGACCAGGGAATTTTAGTGCTAGTGAAACCACTAAACTGGAGCAGTCCCAGGCAAAACTGGGTAGTAGGCTACCCTATAATAAGATCAAATGTTTCACTTTCTGTTTTATATGCTAAATTCATATGAAATTTGTGCTAAGAAAAAACAGCTCTTTTATTTTTAAGTCACAAACTTCTATTTGATTTTTTAAATTCAGATTTGATGAAAAACAAAATTATTGTTTCTTTTAGAAATAAAATAATGCAATAAAGGGGCGCCTGGGTGCCTCAGTCAATGAAGTGTCAGACTTGTGATTTAGGCTCAGGTCATGATCTCTGGGTTTATGAGAGCATGCCATGCATTGGGCTGCACACTGGGTATGGAGTCTGCTTGAGATCCTCTTCCTCTGCCTCTCCCTCCCCACACCCTCTCTAAAAAAAAAAAAAAAAAAAAAAGGCAATAAAATACTACCTTGTTCAATAAACAGAAGATGTTTTTTCATAGAGCATAAGGAGAGATTTCATTACATTAAAGGGTGTCAAATAAAAACAAAACAAGCCAATAAAAAAAAAGCAATGACTCCTGAAAACTAATACTGTGAAGGAGAAGCAGTGGTGTGATAGAAGTGAGAGCTGGTACATTGATGATGCTAGTGGTGGTTCTGATTGGGGCTCTGACCTGGGATATGCCGAGAAGGGCTCAGAGAAGCTGTAAGGTAGCCTGGTATTTGGGGATACAGTATATATATACATACAGTATACACACACACACACACACACACACACTAGCTGCATATGTGAATCACTGAAAGGAAATGATGCAATGTGGTTGAACCTTTCTGTGCCATTTCCTTGTGCTGGGACCTCCTTGACAGAAGGACAAGCTGCAGTTGAAGTGGGAAGAACAGGGAGATAGAATCTAGAATGCGCACAAAGACCTAAAGATACCCATTTTTTGTATTTAAGAGCAGGGCTACGGGCAAATTCTGTTTTTTAGATTAGAAGTTCATAATAGCTGCGTGGTTTTTAAAATACATTTTAGAAAGAACATTGCAAATGTTTGTGATTCATTCTAATTTAAAATGTAAGATGTTCTGGTTTTATTTTTTCCTTTTATATTGTGCTAACTGTACATAAGTGTAAAGTGATAAACTTGTGTCAAATGAAAGAAGCTGAATACAAAGCAAAATGGCAATTGTGGTTTTAGTTTTTTTAGAGCATATTTTATATAAACCAAGAAAACAGAGGCAAATTAAATTTATAAAATCTTATTAGTTTAAGTTATTTCCAAGTTGGAAAATAAATTTCTATTGTATTTTTTATTATTTTCCATTTCTCTAAAATAGATGTGTATTATTTTTAAAGTAGAAATATTTATCAATAAACATTCTTTTCAAAGGAAACTAAAACACTGATTACTTTTATGTCTATTTGAGAAATTAATAAATGAATAAGCATTTCTTGACTATTGGGTGCAAAGAAAGTAACTATGATCCACAGCCTCAAAAAATATAAAATATATCAGGAAAGACAGACCAAACCTGAAAAAAAGAAAACCACAATAAACCACTGGCCAAACTAATCCAAAAGAAAAGAGAAAGGACCCAAATTAATAAAATGATGAATGAAAAGGGAGATATCACAACTAACACAAGGAAATAGAAACAATCATCAGAAATTATTATCAACAGTTATATGCCAATAAGTTAAGCAATCTAGATGAAATAGATCCATTCCTGGAAACCTATAAACTTCCAAAATGGAATCAGGAAGAAATTAACAACCTGAATAGACCATTATCTAGTAACGAGACTGAAGCAGTGATCAAAAACCTCCCAAAAAACAAGAGCCCAGGACCTGGCAGATTCCCTGGAGAATTCTACCAAACATTCAAAGAAGAAATAATATCTATTCTCCTGAATCTGTTTCAAAAAAAAAGAAACAGAAGGAAAACTTTCAGACTCTTTTCATGAAGCCAGCATTGCCCTGATCCCCAAACCAGGCAAAGACCCCACCAAAAACGAGAATTTCAGACCAGTATTCCTGATGAATATGGATGCCAATATTCTCAATAAGATCCTAGCTAATAGGATCCAACAGCACATTAAAAAGATTATCCACCATGACCAGGTGGGATTTATCCATGGGATGCAAAGGTGGTTCAGCATTCACAAATCAATCAATGTGATAGAACAAATCAATAAGAGAAGAGAGAAGAACCACATGGTGCTCTCAATTGATGCAGAAAAAGCATTTGACAACATGCAGCATCTGTTCCTGATTAAAACACTTCAAAGTATAGGGATAGAAGGAACATTCCTCAACTTCATAAAATCTATCTATGAAAAACCCACAGAGAATATCTTTCTCAATGGGGGAAAGCTGGCAGTTTTCCCTTTGAGATCAGGAACACAAGTATGTCCACTCTTGCCACTGTTGTTCAACATAGTACTAGAAGTGCTAGCAACAGCAATCAGACAACAAAAAAAAATAAAATGTATTCAAATTGGCAAAGAAGAAGTCAAACTCTCTCTCTTCAAAGATCACATGATACTTTATATGGAAAACCCAAAAGACTTCACCCCCAAACTACTAGAACTCATACAGCAATTCAGTAATATGGCAGGATACAAAATCAATGTACCAAAATCAGTTGCTTTCTCATGCTCATGGATTGGAAGAATAAATGTTGTTAAAATGTCTATACAGCCTAGAGCAATCTATATTTTCATTGCCATCCCGATCAAAATTCCACAGCCATTTTTCAAAAAGCTGGAACAAGCAATCCTAAAATTTATATGGAACCAGAAGAGACCCCAAATTGCTAAGGAAATATTGGAAAAGAAAAACAAAACTGGGGGCATCATGTTGCCTGATTTCAAGCTTTACTACAAAGTTGTGATCATCAAGAAAGCATGATACTGGCACAGAAACAACACATAGACCAGTGGAACAGAGTAGAGAGCCCAGATATGGACCTGCAACTATATGATCAACTAATAAAGCAGGAAAAAAATATACAGTGGAAAAATGACAGTCTCTTCAATAAACAGTGCTGGGAAAATTGGACAACTGTGTATTGAAGAATGAAACTCGACCATTCTCTTACACCATACACAAAGATAAACTCAAAATGGATAAAAGACCTCAAAGTGAGGCAGGAATCCATCAAAAATCCTAGAGGAGAACATAGGCAGTAACCTCTTTGACATCAGCCATGGCAACATCTTTCAAGACATGTCTCCAGGGACGCCCGTGGGTTAAAGCCTCTGTCTTCACTTTGGGTCATGATTCCCAGGGTCCTGGGATCGAGCCCCACATTGGGCTCTCTGCTCAGCAGGGAACTTGCTTCCTTCTCTCTCTCTCTGCTGCCTCTCTGCCTACTTGTGATCTCTATCTGTCAAATAAATAAATAAAATATTAAAAAAAAAAAAGACATGTCTCCAAAGGCAAAGGAAACAAAAGCAAAGATGAACTTCTGGGACTTCATCAAGATCAAAAGTTCATCAAAATTAAAACAGCAAAGGAAACCGTCAACAAAACAAAGAGGCAACCCACGGAATGGGAGAAGATATTTGCAAATGACACTATAGACAAAGGGCTGATATCCAAGATCTATAAAGAAGAACTCCTCAAACTCAACACACACAAAACAGATAATCACATCAAAAAATGGGCAGAACACATGAACAGACAATTCTCCAAAGAAGACATATAAATGGCTAACAGACACATGAAAAAATATTCATTATCATTAGCCATCAGGGGATTCAAACCAAAACCACATTGAGATACCACCTTACACCAGTTAGAATGGCCAAAATTAACAAGATAGTGAACAACAAGTGCTGGAGAGGATGTGGAGAAAGGGGAACTCTCTTATACTGTTGGTGGGAAAGCAATTCGGCGCAGCAAACTTTGGAAAACAGTGTGGAGATTCCTTAAGAAATTAAAAATAAGGCTACACTATGACCCTGAAATTTCACTATTGGGTATTTACCCCAAAGATATAGATGTAGTGAAAAGAAGGGCCATCTGTACCCCAATGTTCATAGCAGCAATAGCCACAGTCGCCAAACTGTGGAAAGAACCAAGATGCCCTTCAACAGATGAATGGATAAAGAAGATATGGTCCATATATACAATGGAGTATTATGCCTCCATCAGAAAGGATGAATACCCAACTTTTGTATCAGCATGATGGGACTGGAGGAGATTAAGCTGAGTGAAATAAGTCAAGCAGAGAGAGTCAATTATCATATGGTTTCACTTACTTTTGGATCATAAGGAATAACATGGAGGACATTGGGAGAAGGAGAGGAGAGGTGAGTTGGGGGAAATTGGAGGGGGAGACAAACCATGAGAAACTGAATTCTGAGAAAAAAACAGGGTTTTAGAAGTGAGGAGGGTGGGGTTTGGGTGAGCCTGGTGGTGGGTATTAAGGAGGGCACACATTGCATAGAGCACTGAGTGTGGTACATAAACAATGAATCTTGGAACACTGAAAAAAATTAAATTTAAAAAAGAAAGTCATAATATTAGGTTGTGATATAAACTCCATTGTTATTCAAATTTATTCATTAAAACATTTATTAAATTTATTAAGCTCATTAAAACGTAATGTTCTTTTTTGCTATATACTACTTACACATGTATTGAAAAAAAATCTTTGATTATTAGAATCTGCCTGCCTTTTAAACTACAAAATATATTCCAGAAAATGTCTCCTCCCCCCTGAAGTTTTATGCATAGTGTCCCAAAACACCGTTTAATAATGGTGCTTATTAAATAATTAAATAATCCAATTTGCCCCACTTATGAATGCTCACACCATCTTTAATCACTTCCATTCTTTCCATTTGTTACTCATCTCACTAATAGGCATCTGTGTTGAATCTCTCTTATGGAGTTAGTAGAAAACCAAGCCAAATGGAGAAAGAGAAAAGAACCACATCTGCAGAGCATCACAAATCATTTTTGGATTCTAATCGGATTTCTTTGATTACAATTCTTATCATTTGAGTCAGTCATTTTCATCTTGGGCTGAAACGGATCACCCATAATGTGATACTTTACTCATCTGTAAAATGGAAATAAAGTGGACCACTTCCCTTACAGGAACTATAGAATGAAGGTGATGCTATCTTCTTGCTAACAAGAAGTATCCTCTCTTAAACAAGTCTTTGTGGGAAAATCAGACATCAAGGAAAATATAACGATTGGCCACTAAGATTTTTAAGGATTAGACAGTCTTCTTTATTTTTTTATGCATGCAAATAAATACAAATATAAAAAACAAGAGACTGTTCTCTTAATAGATCAACCGAAAATGGTTTTTGGCCTTCCCTAAAAAAATCAAGCTGGTTATTGTTACTATGGCAACAGACTGTCAGTATAAAGACTAAAGTTTTTCTGGCCTGCTTGATTACTGAACACAAGGAAATAAAAACACTTTATTTATTATTATTATTTTAAAATTTAAAAAATCAATGTCTTTATGTTTTTGTATTATTGAGAAAAGAAAGGTAGGAATAAGAACTACACTGCAAAAGGAAGTTTGGCAGGGGAAACACTAAGAACATAAGCTAGGCCATGAGGCACAGAGTGTGCTATCTGTGACCTGCTAATGGCTGGGGCGTGACCTCTTGGTTGGCCTGACTGCATTCTGAATCCCTTCACTTGGCCTTGTTGTCCTCACTCTGGGGGGAAACTCTAGGTTGGTGATAATGTGTGAATGAAAATTCATTCCCTCACCTATCAACCAACACTTAACTGAATTCATGCTATATACCGGGTACTTTTCCAGCTCCTGATACAGGGTTTGAACAAATGGACAAAATTACTGCCATCGTAGACTCACATTTTTCTGGAGGAGACAGGCCAAAACCAAATCAGTAAACCCACATATAGTGTCAGATAATAATAGCTGCCTTGAAAAAAATATAAAACATATTAAGATAGTAATGGGAAAATTTTTGAAAGAAGAGGAAAATAATGAAAAATTAGAAGAAAATCCTAACATTTTAATGTGCCTGTAACAAGGCCTGACATACCCAGATTGTATGTGAATACAGTACATCAATCATATTTTTAAAAACAAAAATAGGGGGCGCCTGGGTGGCTCAGTGGGTTAAAGCCTCTGCTTTCGGCTCAGGTCATGATCCCAAGGTCCTGGGATCGAGCCCCACATCAGGCTCTCTGCTCAGCAGGGAGCCTTCTCCCTCCTCTCTCTGCCTGCCTCTCTGCCTACTTGTGATCTCTGTCAAATAAATAAATAAAATCTTTAAAAACAAAAATAGGCTGAATAGTATCCTCTATTTGCCAGTATTGGGATCATTGCTGGGGAAAGTGAGCAACAACTTAATGCAACAGACTAAAATATCACAAGCCCTTCACATGGCTAATGGAGGCCCCCAATTTTTTAGAACTTCAATTCTTTCAGCATCTCTATTGAGTAAATTTCCTAGCTTTCCAAATATGCTTAATTGTAAAACAAAAGAAAACAAAAAAACCATCTTTGGGATATTTTAATGTAGTTTCTTACAGAGAAAAGAAAGCTTAAATATTTTACTCTCTGGCTTGCAGTTTCACATAGGGAATTCTTTTATAGAATTTATGATTTGGGGAGGTAGTAATGGAAGAAAACATTAATAGGTTTGGAAAGAATTTGAACAGATTTGTGAATGGCAGAGCCATTCCTACCAACTAAGAAAAGCTTCAAGGTTTGAATATACATTCTGCTAAGGAGCCTACAAAATGAGGTCCAGCCATGGGATGACGAGAATCGGGAAAAGGCCCTACAGTTAGGAAAGACAACCAAACCCTCTCTCCCTGCCGACTTGCGCTGGCAGTAAATGACTGAGCTCCAAGAACACTGGACCACCCAGTATGGCAATTCCTGTACTGTTATCAGATTGTATTTTTTCTTTATTGTCTCATAAAAAGCCTGGCACTGATCTGGCAACTTCGCTGGACAACATGTAAGCATTATATTTTTATGTTGCCATAAAGCAACTGCAATGATTGTGGTAAATGCACTTATTGCTATTCTGATTGTCAGCATTTGGCATGGATTGTAATTGAACCATTCGCTTTCTTTGCCTGGGATGGAGATTATATTCTGTAAATGATTCTAAGGTGCTTCATAAATACTGCATGCACCAACATAGAAAAGTGTGTTTCAGGGCGACTGGGTGGCTCAGTTGGTTAAGCCTCTGACTGTTAGTCTCAGCTCAGGTCAGGATCTCAGGGTGGTGGGATCAAACCCCACTTTGAGCTCCAAGCTCAGCGGGGAGTGGGCTTGGGATTCTCTCTCTCCCTTGCCCTCTGCCCCTCCTTCACTTGTGTGTGTGTGCGTGTGCTTTCTCTCGCTCCTTCTCTCTCTCAAAAAGTAAACAAATCTTTAAAAAAGGAAATGTGTGTTTTTACAGTAGTCAGGATTGAATAAAACAGGGTGTTCACACAGAACTCTTGGGAAATCTTACTTTTAGAAACTCACACAATTACATTTCTGTTACAAACTGCTCTCTTCCTCCTCTAAAGATTTTGTGTGTATTTGTTTGGGGTTTTGGGGGAGGGGATGTTTTCTTTTAAGTCCTTGTTAATCTTCAGTCTACCAGGGTCATATCTTCACTCTTGGGTTAATCTTGCTCTCCCACACTGACTGAATTGTGTCAAGCTCCCTTGAGAACCCCATCAAGGTGAACAGTTGACAAAGGGAGACCTATAGCAGTATAAATAGCAAAAAGCTATTTATACATGAGCTTGTCGGGCTTGGGCCCTGGGCTCAGCTCTCTCTTTTCCACTCTCAGTCCTCCACATACTGCCATTAATACTCTCCACATCAGGGCATTTTTAGTCCTTTCCAATTCAGAGAATTGGCAAGGGGAGCCTCATTAGCACAAGTTCTGGGTGGTGAAACACCGTGTTTCAGCCCATTTCTTCTGACAGCACGACCTGTACGAGGCAGGCAGCAGCGGTCCTTTGGAAGATCCTGTCAGTCAGTTAATCAGTGGCAGAGCTCATGTGTGCACACAGGACATTAGGATATGGTCCTCACTGAAGGATGACTTCCACTCACATTTTAAATCCTGAAAAATTGAAGCCAAAATGTTAATAAACTAGTAAGACTTTAATTTTTTTTCAGATTTGGACACTGATTTTATGAAATTGCAGAATTAGCACATTCTCCCTTCCATTTTTGCACTAATTAATTTATTTTGAAATCTGCAGACTGTGAAGATTGTGCAAATCACACCATCTCAGTAATGTCCCGTGCTTGTACAGGTTTACAGCATTGATCTGCCTCTTTGAACTTCTTTTTCTTTTCCTCAATTTTCAGCCAAGCCCGGATATGGGCTGATTTGCCTTTCGTATTTATTTGTTCATGTTCCACAAGGCAGACCAAGTCTCAGCTATTTCTTTAGTTGCCATTTAGTCCTTAGAAGAACAAGGTTCTACTTTCACTTTTGAAATACTTGTCTGCCTTCAACGATTTATCAGTGTATATTATTTTGGTCAGGTCATCTTGACATTGTGTGTCATTCCTGTGTTCTTACATCCTTGCCCTTGATTCTATTTGATTTAATGTAAGTGGCAGAGTCACTGTGGCCTTACATTTGAACCAAAAGATTGCTTTTGTTCACATGCGTGTGTGTGTGTAAGTTTGTGGTGAAGGCTGGGGTGAAGAGGGAGGGGAGCAATTAAAGAAAAAGTCTTCTTATTCCTGTGGTACCAGCAACTTCTCTTAATCCAAGGAAGGATCTGAAATACACCATTAACACCTTTGCCCTTCCACCCTTGAAGGACTCTCAAATCAAATCCCCTAGAGATTTCCCAGAAAACAGATAGGTTCCCTAGAAATTGCTATACAGACCAGCTTGGATTTCCTCTCCAAATCCAGGCGGTCTTGGGGCTATGAGGCAAATAAAAGCAGAGATTTCTGAAAATAGGAATTTGCTTTGGTAAAGACCCAAATCTCTCCAGACTAATGTATTTTTTCTTTTGATCAGGCTGGTAAAAATGGTTAAATTTTTAACTCTGGCCAGGAGCATGTTCCATGTGGGGAAGAGAAATATAATGGGTAAAGAGAGGAATTATATAGATGTTCACATGTTATTGACTGAAAAGGTATAGAGGTAAGCAGGTCAAAATCTCTCTTTTCATTGAAAGCACCCTGAAAGTAAATGATCTGTACACGGTAGGCTCTCAGAAAACATTTAATTTAAAAATATCTATATTTATTGCTTATCCAAAAACTTTGGGTAGGAATTAAAAAATAAATAAGCTAAAATATTTTGAAGTAGCTTCCAGAGCTCCATAAGCAACAATCAGGTAGAGAAATGGACTAACCAGCCAGTGCTTAGCAAGCTGCGAGAAAGAGCAGGAACGAGGCACACGGGATGATCCTGCTTAGCGTACTCTTCAGAGGCCTCTTCCTGGCCAGTGCCCTGGCATCTCCACTGTTCCACCCTAACTTCGTTCTGTGACCCCAGTCTTCGAAGGGTCACCACAAAAGTGATCTCAGTTGGCCCCAGATGCCACGGTCACTGGTCTGGCATGAGCTCTCCCACATCTGTCCAGGCCCCTCAGCTAAGGAAACTCTCACACTCCCCGATCCCAGTAACTCTGTGGGTGTCCCAGTCCTGGTCAAGCTCTGCCTGCAGGCTGTTGTCCTTGCTGACTTATACCTAACAGGAAGCGTGAAGTTAGGCAGAAGCTATTTGCTTTCCATCTGCTGCACATTCCTCAGTCCCCCCTTCTTTGTACTCATGGAAGCATTTCCCCTTAAGGTTCACTCTGGCATAGTACCAATGCCTGTCAAATCAGGACAGAGGGAAGCTGAGAAGTTTTTGCCCTCTCCTACTCCTCCCACCTCAACCTAAGCAGATAAGGCCTAGAATTAGTCTTGTAGATATAGACAAGAGATTTAGAAGTCTGGGAATAATCCCCATCCTACCTGTGCCATACTGATCCCTTCTGTACCACTGTGTTTTACACTTGGACTTTTGTTGAACGTATTAGTGCCCTGAAGTCCTTCCTTATACTTCAGCTCAGTTGGTTAGCTGGGCCTTGCCACCCTGCCTCACTTTGGCTCAGCCCTGTTGTATCACTTGGCCCCATAATGCTACTTTTCACCTGACTTTATGGACCCCTACTCCCAGGAATCCAGATTCTCATTACTTTGGTGCTCCTTTGGGTTCCTGTCTAGGCTGAACTAGAACTTGATATGGCCACACTACTTTTGACTATGTATTTGGACCTTTGGCTAGTTTCTGGGAAACCAGAGTCATAGCTGTGTCAGTTTTCACAACCAAAGTACTTGTTTCCTCTTGTTGTATACTGACATTTGCCACTGAGGTCCCAGTATTCGTTCATGCATCTGTGTGCCACATAGAAGCACACACCCTTCTTTTCTGCTTGTTTGTGCTGTTGCCCAACACATAGTCCAGACCTCATGCTGCCTCTTGCTGGCTGTAGTCCATGCCAGTGTGCTTGGCTGGGGCCCTGGTCCTGTGTCTCCTAGCTAACCGTCTCCAGTACCTAGTTATGTCTTGCCCGGACAGAAGATCCTTTCAGGCCATTCTGAGTGATTATTTCACTTACCAGTCAGCATCCTGGTATACTCCATCATTTTCATGTGATTGGATGACTCTGTCCAAGCTGCATCAAGAATATCAGTGCTTAAATATTATCTGTTGCCACTGACTTGATTCGATTTGCCCAATTGTAGAGTTCCTTATTGTAAGTTGCACACCCTCAGAGAAACTCAATGAAAATGAACTGAACTAAGGCAAACAAATTGGGTGAGAGTTGATGGCTTTAGATGGAATTATTTACAAAAATATCAACAAAGTGTTTGAAGGTTTCTGGTGCATCTCTTAAGTGCTGACAGAGAGATGGAGGGAGAGAAAAACAGTGTCAAGGTGATTCCTAATTGAAAATTATGCAGACATAAAGATGAAGTATACTTAAATCAACAGGATTCGATATTTGAGGTTCCAATCAATCACAGCTAGTCAGTAAAAGCTAGATTAAGGAGAAGCTACACTAAAGACTAGTCTGTGTATCACAGATGAAAGTTTCTATCTTCTTCTTAAACCTTCAGCTCCATATCCTCTCTTAATGTTGGGATAAAAGTAAGCCACTATCAATCCTATCCTCCATTTCTTTTTCTACCCTCACAGTGCATCTACATTAACTCCTCAGCCTTTTCCTTTGGAAGGCAGAACAGTGAAATGGGAAATGAACATGAGTTTGGGTCCTAAAAGACTATATCTGTAACTTATTAACAGTGTGACATATAAAAAGATAAATTACCTGTGTAGGCATAAAATAAATAGATAAATTATGCAAAGGCATCTGTACAAAATGAGAATTACCATCTATCTCCAGGTGCGTGCAATGACCAAATGATAAAATTTCTGTAAAATGTCTCACAGAGTATCCATCTCAACACATAGCCATTTTGTATGCCTTCTTTCTCCCCTTTCATATTTTCCTTCCAAGGAAGGGGAACGCATCTCCAAGGCTGTCATGCCTCCTGTGCTGACCTATTGCCTCAGCTCTCCTACAACTGGTTTCCTCACGTATCTGCCCATTCTTTAGCATGCGAAGTATCTCCCCTTCTCCAGGTACCTTCTACTCAGCCTTTGATAGGCACATATATACCCTATTCTGGAGAATAATTTTTACCTATTGTTTTCTTAGTTTCTAATGATCTCCTTCTTTTCAAAGTCAATACTAAAATGATTGGTTTCACCATCAATTTTGTTACCACATGTCATATTAATTCTTTAATGCTTGAGAGACTATTAAGTCCATCTAGAAGGAAATTTCCAGCATCTGGAATGCTGTCCTTCTAGCCTGATGGGATTACTAGTAACATTGAAGTATTATCTATGCTTATCAGATGATTTTGTTTTCACATGTATGAAAAGTTTAGTATATTAGAATTAGTACATTGAAAAAGCTGCCTTATAGAAAAAAGAAGACACTGAGAATACAGGTCACAGAATTTAAAAATTATGTAAATTTTTATTTTCATCAACAGTGAAAAACTGTATTTTTGGTGCAAGGTATGATCTCTGAATTGTCCAATATAGCATCCTATAGGAAGGGAACTTTAGATACAAATGATACAAAGATAGATAGATAAAATGACAGATAGATAATAGATAGATGATAGAGTATTGAATTGTGTTAGTGTCCCTTTAAGAAAAATTTATTATTTTGATCTGTTTTGCATAGACTGAAACCCTTCCAGAAACATCATACATTACGCATTTCGTAAACTACAGCATTTTTACCTAATTGCTCCTTTAGGGGCTAATGACCTCTTTTGCTGCTTTATTTAAAACACCTGATGCAATCAGCATGGAAAAAGGTGTTCTCAATCTCATACACTGCCTTGTAAATTTACATTTCGTTCAAAATTGAATGCAATTTCAAGGTCTCTTAAAAAAAAAAATTCTACCCATCTAGTATACTATAAGCATTGCTTTAAGTTATGCATTTGCTGAAATTTGTGAAGATGACTTTGGCAAATGGATTTTTGTCTTTAAATAGATTCAGTTTGCTGTATGTGCAAAATGATTTGAACATAATCAACCATGGAAATTCACTGAATATATCCTTTGCTCTCATAATATTGAAAATCACAGCATAACCTGAAGGACTTCATTTAGTTAAAAAATCAGTGTATAATTTGTAAAGGCACCATGTAGAAAACTTATCAAGGGTCCATGCCCAGCATGCTTCTCTGTTATAATTATTATTTATACAGGTCAATTTGTGGATTGGATTTTATTTATGAATACATACTTAATTTCTTGGTCATTTAAAAATGTGTAAACTTCATATTGCTTTAAAAATAACTTTCTGTAGGAAGATGAATAATAGTTTAAAACTACTTCTCTGTTCATAGAATCTGAAGCCATAGAGTTGGAAGGGACCAAAAAAATAATATAGTCCAATGCCCTTAACAGACAAGCAAAGAGAGGCCCTGAAGAGATCAAGTAGCTTGCCAAAGTCCATTTCTGCCTGCAAATTGGTGACTAAACTAGAATAAACACCTAGTTTATGAAAGATTTGATTCCATGGGGAAAAGGGGGGGCATATACACACTTATGGAAGGATTTTTTAAGAAGATTTATTTATTTGTTTGAGAGCGAGAGACAAAACAAGTTGGGGGGGACAAAAAGGAGGGGAAGATAAATTTTTTTTTTTTTTAAGATTTTATTTATTTGACAGAGATCACAAGTAGGCAGAGAGAGAGGAGGAAGCAGGCTCCCCGCTGAGCAGAGATCCTGATGCGGGGCTCGATCCCAGGACCCTGAGATCATGACCCAAGCCGAAGGCAGAGGCTTAACCCACTGAGCCACCCAGGAGCCCCAGGAAGATAAAATCTTAACCTGACTCCCTGCTGAGCACAGGGCTTGATCCCAGGACCCTGAGATCATGACCGGAGCTGAAATCAAGAGTTGGATGCTGGGGGTGCCTGGGGGGCTCAGTGGGTTAATGCCTCTGCCTTCCGCTCGAGTCATGATCCCGGGGTCCTGGGATTGAGCCCCACATCGGGCTCTCTGTTCAGCAGGGATCCTGTTTCCTCCTCTCTCTCTCTCTGCCTGCCTCTCTGCCTACTTGTGATCTCTCTCTCTGTCAAATAAAAAAATAAAGTCTTAAAAAAAAAAAAAAAGAGTTGGGTGCTTACCCGACTGACCCATGCAGGCACCCCACTTATGAAAGGATTTTTAAAGAATTAAAAACTTATTTCACCCAGTTCATGGCAATATAATACAGAAGAAACAGATTTAACTTTGAAAATCATTACTCTATTTAATTGCTTTTCTATATATAGAGAGTATCATTTTGTATTTATTCACATTTATTTTAATGAAAATGAGTAATGCAACAATTCATTTGGAGTTTCACAAATTAAGGATTTCATTAGTTCCACTGATAGAAAAGAGATTTCTTTTTTTTTTTAAGATTTTATTTATTTATTTGATAGAGAGAGAGATCACAAGTAGGCAGAGAGGCAGACAGAGAGAGAGACAGGGAAGTAGGCTCCCTGCTGAGCAGAGAGTCCAATGCAGGGCTTGATCCCAGGACCCTGAGATCATGACCTGAGCCGAAGGCAGAGGTTTTAACCCACTGAGCTACCCAGGTGCCTCAGAAAAGAGATTTCTTAGGCAAGTGTGTAGTATGAAAATTATAACAGGAGGGGCTCCTGGGTGGCTCAGTTGGTTAAGCTTCTGACTGGATTTTGGCTCAGGTCTTGATCTCAGGGTTGTGAGATCAAGCCCTGAGTTAAGCAGGGAGTCTGCTTAAGACTCAAATAAATAAATAAATCTTTAAAAGAAAAAAGAAAATTATAATGGGAAAGTTTACCTACATGCTTTAATCATTTGCAAGTGTTGCCCATTTATATATATAAATGTAGCCATTGCTAAGGCGGATTGTTAATTTCACTAATACACAACTCTTATCTATTCATTATGAGATTATCTTCTATGCTGGTTTAACCTAGGTTTGGTCATTGTTTATAAGTGAAAATAATGAAAGTGGTAGAATTGAATATAGAGTATGTTTAGATTCTAACATTCCACTCACATTGGTCTGTACTATAGGATAGAGTGTCTGTAGTATATAAACTCTGAAGATTTGCTTTGGGTGCTATTTCTCTGAAAATTGGTAGGCTACATATTTAAGCCTATTTTTTCTTCCTATAATAATCAAAGAAATATGAAAAAAAAAAACAAAAAAAAAACAGGGACTTTGGTTTAACATATATGGGTGGCAAACACCACTATTCTCAACCCAGCTACCCCTTCAAAGGGTTTTGAAAAAATCACAAGTAAAAAACAGATCCAGGGGCCAGTCCATCAATAGGAAAGCAGAACTATCCAAAAGGGAGATTAGATGCCACACACCAAAATGAGTCTAAGACAGAATAATCAAACAACAGATTAGGGGCAGGAGAGCAACTCAGGAGAGCCATGAGAGAAAAGAGGTAACAGAGGGAGGTAGAAACTAGGATGGCTTCAGAACCTATTTAGAAACATGACACTCTGTCACATAATGTCTACTAAAAGCACCTGGCTTGCTCTGGCAGGGCTAGGGACACTATCGTGCCCACCACCATGTCTCCTAGATTTTGGTTTGCCATTTATTAAAATTGTTAATGAACATCTACAATGTGTGCAAGGTATTGAGACCACAAAAAGGAATAAGATGAAGTCATTGCACTTAAAAAGTTCAATCTAGTGGAGTGCAGAGGAGACCCATATATATTGAAGACCCACCGTGCACTGGACATGGCAGAAAGTATTTTATATACACTGTCTGCTATGGGTTGAATTGTGATGTCCAAAAAGATATATTGAAGTTCTAACCCCCAGTACCTCAGAATGTGATCTTACTTGGGAAAAGGGTTGTTGCAGATATAATTAGTTAAGATGAGTTCATACTGGAAGACAATGAATGGGCCCTTAATCCAATGTCACTGGTGTCCTATTAAGAAGAGAAGAGACCCATGAAGAATATAATGTGAAGACAGAAACAGAGATCCGAGGGGATGTATCAATAAGCTAAAAGCACCAGGGACTGCTGGCTGTCACCAGAACCTAAAAGACACATGGAACAGATTCTCCCTAGTATCCTCAGAAGGAATCAGCCTTGCTGATACCTTAATTTGGGACTTCTAGCCCTCAGTCGCCCAGTTTGTAGTGCTTCATTACAGCAGGCCTCAGAAACTAATAAACTCTCTAATTTAGTCCTTATAAGAATTTAAATGATAAGTAGTATTAGTCCCACTTAAAATGGGGCTAAGATATATTTACAACTTGCCTTATTCCAAAAGATACAACTGTGGGATTAGATAGCACTGAATTCACATTTTTGTAGGCCAACAACTAACTAGAAAAACTTGGGAAAACTGTTTAAACTTTCTTAAGCTTACATTTGCTCTAATGTAAAATGGAGGTCATCCTATTGGAGTGCATACTCCCTGATTTACACTAGCTGCTAGGACTCTAATAACCAAATTTGTAGCCCAAGTATACAAGGTCCCAGGCATACGTCTTGTGTTTAAAAATCTTTTGGTATCGTATAAACTTTTGTTAAGGTGCTATAAATTTAGGGCATTGTAAATTAAATTAAACCTAAACATAATTTTATATAAGGCTAATGCCAATAAAATACCATCCATAAATTATATGACGGGATAAAAAACATTCCACCAAAGTCCAAATGAGTGGTCTCCAAAGAAAGGTTTTACACTCCATGAGATGACATGATCTATTGGGATGAAGGAAGAAAATGTTAGTGTTTGTATTTAATTTTCATCACCAAAAAAAAAAAGAAAGGAACTTTCCTAATATTTACTAAATGTTGACAATCATACACTCACTTGATCCATATGAGGGCAGCCAAGAGTGAGACAGCCAGAGGAAAAGTGGGAGTTCATGGTTGACTAAATGCAGCAGTTCTTCAGTGAAGGCCTGTTGTAAACTGTTGCACCTGGTGTGTGCCCACTTAACTGAAATTAAAAATCACCTTAGCATTAAATAAGCTTACCCTCAACAAAATGGACACTTGGCTTAAAAAGAGGCCTGCAAACAAATGGTGGATAGAAGGTGATATGCAAACACAGGTGAAGAGGAAAATCGCAGAATGGACACTTCTACTCCTAGAAAAAAAGCTCTTTTTCACCTACATTGTTAAACTACAACAATTGTGATTTAATTGGATATGACAAGAAGTTAGCCCCTGAAATTCAAAATCATTAACAAGATTATTTGAAATGTGAATTTATACCAATTATCATTAATGAACTCTAAATATATATTGTGCTTTGAAATATTAGCTAAAAGTAAGACATTATTTTGTAAATACAAATGCTCACATTGGTATTTTTGCTCAAAAATGTTTACTATAGTAGCATACGTTTATAAAAGGTTTGACGATGAATTGCCTAAACAATGAATGTATGGTAATCATTACCCTCTTCCTAAATCTCTCTTTAAGCTTGCTTACAGAGTTATTTCTGTAATTACTAAACCACCACAGGGAGAGTCATCAAAGTGTTTTAAAGGATGGATCTAATATGACAGGTACAGAAACATAATTTATTAGCAGCCTTGATAATTCTCTCAGTGTCTCCACTGGCATTGTCCAATAGAACTTCATACAATGACAGAAATGTCTCTCTCTGTGCTGTTCCAATATGGTAGCTCCTAGTTACATGTAGCTATCAAGCACTTGAAATGTGGTTGATATGACTAAGAAATTAAAGTTTTCATTTTTAAAATTTTAATTATTTTAAAATGTTAATTTAAATAGCCACATGTGAATAATGCCTACAGTATTGAATAGCACAGCTCTAGAATATGAGGTCTGTGAGAGAGGTTGCTGAGTTCCTTCTAAGAGTCCCTGGTTCTTAGCACAGTGCCTGGTACATATTTATCAAGTGAAATAGGGAATCAGTAAATGCAGCATGTATCATAGGAAGATAAAGAATAAACCCCAGGGCACACACACAAATCATTATAATGACAACTGTACTCATTAACCTAGTATGGGGTGTGGAAACAATTTACTTAGGAAAATAACAATCAAAGGTCCTTTGCTCGCAGACTAATTCACAGAAGGTAGAATTCTAAAAAACAAAAAACAAACAAAAAACCCCACAAATTTTCTGTATGATTAAACTGATTTACTAAGCAGATAAGATCCCATGAAACCTATAAAGCTTGTTAGAGCCCTGCCAGGGTATGAAATAAGTAATCTCATGGGCTGACTGACTTAAGTTGACTGCCCCTCAGGCTAGGTAGGAGCACATTCCCCTGTCATGCTTGTGTTCCTGGTTCCCCCACTAGGTCAGTAGCAGGAACGTCAGGCCAGCCATCCTGTCCTTTCACTAATGTGTAGCTAAGGAAACCTGGCGACCTCAGCTGTAACTATAACTTTGTGTGCCAGATTTCCAGGTCTGCGTAGAACAGGCTAAAAACTGTGGGAAACTACCTTCAACAGACAACAAGAGCAGGCAGTGTTGGCATTTCCAAAGTCCAGACCATCGTTGTAAATGGGGAATGAATTCTGGATTTTTCCTGTTGGGTAATTAACTAGCTTATCTCTTTTCCTTGCTACACTATAAACGCCTGACACTTTGGAAAGTGGTTATATTTGTCATCACCACTGATAAGAAAGAAGACTATTTTTTACAAATACGGAGATAACACTGCTAAGATAATAAAATTACATGAATTGAAATGTTATTTTTAAGCAAAACATAATACAGTCTATGGTGAAGTGAAAAATAATATTGAAGAGGTATACATAGTATGATCCAAGGATTGTAGAAATCAACATGCATGTGTAAAAACAGAAAAGACATTAAAGTGTTAACAGATATCTCAAAGAAGGGAATTTCTATTTCTGGTGATTTCTAATGTTTCTTTTGCTTTGCCCATGTTTTCTAAATTTCTCCAATATATATGCATTACTTTTATTATGAAAATTACCCTTTGGTTTTTGTAAAACTACATTCTCTGTTTTGAATAACCAAATAATCCTATGGCAATAATGATAGTAATGTAATAACACAACAGGCCAAAAGGGGGAAAAAAGACGTAAAAGATTAAAAACACCCTCAAATTTATCCTAAAGACTACTTTTACTGATTTTCAAAATTACTTTACAATTGCTATGAAATTCGTTTTTATCAGACTCTAAGAATCAATAGAGAGAATTAATAGAAAGTCAACTGGAGAGTGTACCCAATTTCAAGACTTCAAATGAAATAAATTTATATAAAATAATAATACGTTCTTTCTTATATATAATAGTGGAAACTCAGGAGATGATAAAATTAATTAATTGATTTATTCATTCACTCATCTGGTGAATGTGAAGAACTATGAAATGTGTGGGGGATAAAAGAGTGAATGAGATAGACCCAGCCCCTCTATCATAGATTTAACTACACATATTCTTTTGTATTTGTAGCTACTTCCAAAATAGTTTGTGTAGAACTGTAGAAATTCTATAAGAAAAATATTTATTATTTTTATGCAAGGCCAAATAATCTGTTACGTATAAAGTCATCAAAACCCTGTTCCACTATCTTAAAAAAGCTCACTGTAAAGATTTAAGAAGTTACCAGAAGAAAATCCAAATTGATCTTGTTCCAGAATACTAACAAAGGCATTTTAAGAGTATGCCCTCTTTTTCCTGTTTCTTCTTAGTTGATGGGGTTTAGATAAGGTATATCAACCACCTCTCCTATGTAAAAGATATCATGCTATGGGAAAAATTTTTTATTATTTCAGTTTTAAAGTTTAAAGTCTAAAACACAGATACTTAGTCTGAAAGCAAAATTTCTATGGAAGAGTGGATTTGCACTTAAACTTTCTGAGCCCCAGTAGATCCTCACCTACTTTATAGGGATTTTCTAAGGCCACCAGGACACTATATTTGAAAATATTTGCAACTTCCTACTATTAGAATTTTGTTTTGGGCCACCTGTTCAATTAGTGGTGATTTCTCTCTGAAATATGGTGATATTTCTTTGCTGCATATTTCAGTCTACTTTTTCCTCCTTTAATAATCAAAGCCAGGGAGTATTGAAAAAACAGGGACTTTGGATTAGCACACATGGTTGGCAGATTTCACCAGTCCCAACCCAGCTGTGCTCTAAGGGCTTTGAGGGAAATCACAAGTTTTAAAAAAGGATTGAGGAGCTGAGTTGGGTACTGGCAATCCATTAACAGGAAAGGGAAGGCCATTTGAAAGGGAGATTAGAGGGGAGCGTGGGTGTCTCGATTGGTTAAGCATCTGCCTTCGGTTCAGATCAGGAGATCAGGGTCCTGAGATTGAGCCCTGCATCAGGCTCCCTGCCCAGAGCAGAGTCTGCTTCTCCCTCTGCCTCTCCCCCACCCCTGCTCATGCTCACTCTCTCTCTCTTTCTCTCCCTCAAATAAATAAATAAAACCTTCAAAAAAAGAAAAGGAGGGGAGATTAGATGCTGTAACCTAAGATGAATCTGGGAAGATAGAATAATCAAATGACAAAAGAGGGGCAGATAAGATCACAGAGCAGCTGGAGAGGGCTGTGGGAGATGAGAGGAAACTGAAAGGGAGGTTAAGACTAGGATGGTTTCAGAGCCCATGTGGAAACATGGCAGTACAATTGCTACATAATGTCTACAAATATCTGGCCTACTCTTGCTGTCACTCCACACTATCAAGCACACTACTACGTCTCCTAGTTTAATGTTCTTCATTTATTCAAAGCTATTAATACAGGTATTGTGATCTGATTTCTGACCTCTAAAATGTCAGTAGTCAAAATTAGACCTTCATTTCTATCATCAGAATTATTAAATATAATGCAAAAATCAACCCAGGTTTCACCCTCACCCACAATGGCCCTATACAGAGAATTCCTTCTTTGCCCTTCTGATTGACACATGCCTTCCACACCTATACCCAGGGCATAGGCTTCCACAATAGATCCGCAGCTGCCATGCAGCAGTAGGAACATACCTTCTTATTTTCACAGTAGTTAATATTTAGTAAGAACCCATTATTTCCAGACATTTTATGTATTATTATCCTTCTTAATGTGTATAACAACCTCTGTGAAGGAGGGAGTCAAAACCCGGCTCAAAAGGATAAACCAGGGTTCCGAGTGGCTAAGAAATATGCCCCAAGATATAGAGCCCCTACATGTCACAGTGAGAGGGCTTCAATCAGGGTGCTCAAGCCCAAGATCTTTTCCTTGTGCCTTGATGTCGCCTTATTCAGATCAGATGTTAGGTGGACATTTTTACCATGTCATTGCTAAAGTAGCACATTACCAACTCCATAATCACCTAGCTGCACCGTAACCACACATAATTGTACACTTTATTATTAGCAAGCTGGGCTCAGCAGGTACTTTGATCTCTTTGAAAAGGCTGCAGTAAAATGCAAAGTCATAATGTATGAGCAATCTAACTCTTAAAAGTGGGAACTTGGTCTGATGGTTGCTACCGCCTATCCCTTCAGCTTTCTCACTCTAGAACTTCCATTGTGATTTTATTTAAACCTCCATTGATACTGTTACTTTTTCACAATCTTCATTACACTCCAAACTTGCTTCTCTTTTACCAAACTTACAATTCACGACCCAGTATTAAAT
Organism: Meles meles; assembly: GCF_922984935.1. Lineage (NCBI taxonomy): Eukaryota > Metazoa > Chordata > Mammalia > Carnivora > Mustelidae > Meles > Meles meles. Next base: position 69,566,734 of record NC_060072.1, read on the forward strand.
TAATATACTTGAAAACACATTTAACTCTCTGGCCCCATTTTTTCTTGTACTTGCCTGGCTAGACCCCAACCCTTCATGAGCCGACTAGCCATCTTCTTTATGCCTGTACCCACTGGAGATTTTATCACAATTGTTTGCTGGTTGTGCTTTAAATTTGTGATCCCAAGCCTCAAACTTACCCTCAGTAGTGCCAAAGGGCTTTACTACCCTTCCTTAATAAGGCTTCCTTTGGAGTCTTTGAAATAACTGTTTCGTATTTTCTCTCCCTCCAGGCCTCCTGTACTCTCTACCTCCCCATTCTTAGCTAATGACTTGAGTTCATACCCTGAAAAAAATCTAACCCATTATACAGGAAGCCTTGCATTTTATTAAGTCTGTTCATTTCTCAGTCTCTGCGCCCCTATTCTCTCTGCCTCCCCTCTTTTTGAAATAGAATAAATGTATCTCCTCCTCTCAGAAGTCAGTTCTTCCATTCATATTCAGATCTCACTCACTCTTACCTTTCTAAGAATTTTGTTCTCATAGTTAACCCTCACCTCTGTTCTATACCACCAGTGTCTTTTCCTGCATTAGATCATTCCAGGGAACATGCAAACAAGTTCTATAATCTCCCAAATTATAATAACTAAAACCTGCCCTTGACTCTCATGATTTCCTGTGCTATATTTCTCTGGTTTCCCACAGCAACTTCCTCAAAATACTTCCTTAGCTTTCATTCACTCTGGTTACTCTAATCTTCTGCTTAACTATCTACTGAGTCTGCTCTTGTCAGGGCCGTCAGGGATCTCATTATTACCAGCTCCCCTGCATACTCCTTCTGTTTTCATTTACTCCCAGCAGCATCTGACCAGTTGTCCAATCCCTTCCTATTCTCCTTTGGCTTTTTTTTTTTTAATTGATATAGAGAAAGAGATCACAAGTAGGTAGAGAGACAGGCAGAGAGAGAGGGGAAGCAGGCTGACTGCTGAGCAGAGAGCCCGATGCGGGACTCGATCCCAGGACCCTGAGATATGACCTGAGCTGAAGGCAGAGGCTTAACCCACTGAGCCACCCAGGCGCCCCTCTCCTTTGGCTTTTAAAACAAACACTCTCCTGCAACTAACTATGGTCAATTCATTAGTTGCTTCTCCATCTTTACTTGATCTCTAAATATTGGGATATACCAGACCATAATACTGGCCTGTCTTCTAAATCTATAAATATTCTTTCCAGGTGATCTCTTCCAGTCCATGATCTTAAATACCAGTCAGACACAGAAGATTTCACCTGTCATCTGACACCCTTCCCTGAGTTTCAGACTTGTATAATCAACTGACTCCCTGTCACCTAAACTTGGGTGACAGATTTTTCTGTGACGCTTCCCATCAGAAGCCTATCCAATAGCCATTCCTCCCTTTGATCTTGCTAAGAGAAACCTTAATTTTATGTAGTTACCAGAGGTGATTGGACACCAGCTGACATTTAATTAGTCATGGCCTAACCATGGTATTGCAATTCCTATTGTTAGTGATTAGTTTAAAAATAAAAATGTACATGTGACACAATTTTGGCTAATGATTTGAAAGAAAAATCTGCCACAGAGCCTCCAGGGACATTTTCCTTGTTATTGAAAAGGACCATGTAAATTGGATACTGTGTCTTTCTCTGTCCCTGTTGTCAGTCCTCTACAATCAGGACGTTGCTTATGTTTTTCATTTCATACCATTCTTTCCTTTGCTTACTCACCATGTTGACCTCCTCTTTATTTTTCCTTTTTATTTTTACATTATTTCCTTTTATTTATTTTTATTTTAGGTTCCTTTGCCTTCTTTCTTTCCTCTGCCTGAAATGCTTTTCCTCCAGCTCTCTGCATGGCTTGTTCCTTCTTGTCACGCAGGACTCAATTCAAATGTCATCTGTTTTAGACAGGCTTCTCTTGCTCATTCCATTTTGACTTACTTACAGTTTAACTTTTATCTCAGTATAAAATTGCCATTTTATATGTTTATTTTCTTGTTTGTTTATTTTCTGTCTCGTTCACTATAAGGCCCTTGAAAAGCTTATTCTTGAGGGAATATTAACTTCTTTCAAGACTATGATGTTGTATGGTATTTCCAATGCCTAGAACATGCTTGACACTTGTATTTGCTGAGTCATTGATACACAACATTCTAATTGGCTGTAATTAAGCTCATATTGGTGATGTGGCATCAGAATGAAACTAATCCACTAAGCATCAGCTAGGGTAGCTCTGACTCAAAATAAAACCTCATAAGAAAGTTTCTTAATGCTTTTATAAAATGAGGAGGGGAATGAGATCAAAAGATATGTTTGTTGTTTATATAGTTTTTGAAAGGAGAAGAAAGTTGTATTTGAAAAATAGAGCTAATGTGTATTCTCTGATGCCTCTACTACTGGAGGAGATGGCCAAAGAGAAACGAGATGTTTTAGTCCATTCAGGTTGTGATAACAGAATGTCACAGACCAGGAAGGCTCAAACAATGGACATCTGTTTCTCAGTTCTGGAGGTCAGGAAGTCCAAGATCAGGGTGCCAGCATGATCCAGTTCTTGGTGAGGACTGACTTCTAACTGTATCCTCACATGATGGAGAAAGAGAGCCTGGTTTCTTCTTCCTCTTCTGAGGACACCAACTTCATCATGGAAGCACCAACTCCATGACCTAATCTATAATAACCTCCCAAAGCCCCCACCTCCAGATACTATCAGAGTGGGGACAGGAGCTTCAATGTAAGAATTTGGAGAGGATACAAACATTCAGGTATAGCATGGGGGTATTGGGAATAACAGTCCTCCTTATCTCAAGATCCCAAATGAAACAAATCTTACCCTAGATTCTTTAACAATTATTATATTTAATGGCATCTAAATCATAAAATTAAATTATGGAAATACTTTTAAGTTTTGAATGAGGGGGTGCCTGGGTGGCTCAGTGCATTAAGCATCTGCCTTCAGCTCAGGTCATGATCCCAGTGTCCTGGAATCAAGCCCCACGTTGGGTTTCCTGCATCGGACTTGCTGCTAACTTTCCTCTCCCTCTCCCTTTGCCCTTTTCCCCATCTCTCCCCACACAACTCAGGCTTGCTCTCTCTCTGTCTCTCTCAAAGAAATAAATAAAACCTTTAAAAAATTGTTTTAAAAAGATTTTAGATGAACCATGGTAGTTGGATTAATGAGGCTATGCAGTGAGTAAAAGCCCTTGGGTTGCAGAGTTAAGTTTTAGAGTTTCTGATTGCAAATTCACAATTTTTTTAGTATAAATAAGCCTAAGCTACTTTTAAAAAAATTAAAAGTCCTACTGTAGTTATATATAATAGTACAAATAATAATGGTAATTATTTAAAGAAAAGATTAGAATGGGAAAACAAAGAAATCTCAGTAGGCCATTTTCAGTTATTATTTTAATTTTTAAATTATGTGTATCTTTAATTATTTTCTGTACAACTCTAGAGTTCCATAAACTTTCTTTTTTCATTTATCACAAAGTCTAATGTGACATAGCAAATACATATTTTAATTTTTTTGTTGTTACTTTAGAGAGAGAGCACAAGCACGGGCAGGGGGAGGGGCAGAGATAGAAGGAGAGAATCTTCAGCAAGCTCCACATTCAGCATGGAACCCGATGCAGGGCTCAATCTCATGACCCTGAGATCATGACCTGAGCGGAAATCAAGAGTTGAATGCTTAACCAACTGAGCCACCCAGGTGTCCTACAAATACACATTTTAAATGTTGACCATTGTGGACAAATAATAGTATGAAGAGTTATTATATTACTTGTTGAATGGGGGTAAATTAAAATAAACTTAATAAAGGTAATTGCCATTTATTAAACCTTATGTTGCTTTCTGAACACACATTATTAATAATCTTCCCAAGTAGGGAATGTATTACTGGTATTCCCCATTAACTGATAAGGGAGCTAAGACTTATATAATTCATCTCAGGTTTGCATTGGTAGTAAGTTCCAGAGACAATATTTGAACCCATGTTTTTCTGATAACAGTTCCTTTCCATTGCACCTAGCTTACTATGTCAGCCAACAATTTTGTTTTTGCAGTTTGGTTTTGCAGCCAAATTATTAGTTTATAATAACCAACTTGTAAGGAAAGGGTATTGGAGTATAAATGTTACCTAGTCTTCGTAAAATTCAAATTTTGAGACCTTAATATACTTTTATAAAAATAATTATATACAATCTCAACATAATAGAGACCATATATGAAAAACTCACAGCTAACATCATACTCAATGGGGAAAAACTGAGAGCTTTTCCCCTATGAGTAGGAACAAGACAAGGATGTCCACACTCACCACATTCATTCAACATAGTACTGGAAGTCCTAGCCACAACAATCAGACAACAAAAAGAAACAAAAGTCATCTAAATTGCTAAGGAAGTAGTAAAACTTTCACTCTTTGTAGGTGACATGATACTATATGTTGAAAATATTAAAGTCTCCACCAAAAAAATCTACTAGAACTGATAAACGAATTCAGTAAAGTTGCAGGATACAAAACTGATGTACAGAAATCTATTGCATTTTTAATGTGCTAATTAAGTAGCAGAAAGATAAATCAAGAAAACACTCTTATTTACAATTGTACCAAAAAGAATAAAATAACAGAATAAATTTAACCAAGGCAATGAAAGACCTCTATTCTAAAAACTATAAAACACTGATAAAAGAAAATGAAAATAACACAAAGAAATGGAAAGACATTTCATGTTCATGGATTGGAAGAACAAATATTATTAAATTGTCTATACTACCCAAAGCAATCTACAATTTTAGTGCAATTGCTATCAAAATACCAACAGCAACAGCATTTTTCAGCAAAACTAGAACAAATATTCTAAAATTTCTGTGGAACTACAAAAGACCCCAAATAGCCAAAGCAATCTTGAAAAAGAAAAACAAAACTGAATTTATCATAATACCAAATTTCAAGTTATATTACAAAGCTGTAGCAATCAAAACTGTATAGTACTGGCACAAAGATATACACATAGATCAATGGAACAGAATAAGAAACCCATAAATAAACCCACAATGATATGGCCAATTAATCTTTAACAAAGGAGGCAAGAACATACAATGGGAAAAAATAGAGTGTCTTCAACAAATGGTGTTGGGAAAACTGAATAGCAAAATGCAAAAGAATGAAACTGGACCATTTTCTTACACTAAACACAAACATAAATTTAAAACGGTTTAAGGACCTAAATGTGAGAGCTGAAACCATAAAAATTCTAGAAGGAGGCACAGGCAGTAATTTCTCTGACAACGACTGTAGCAGTATCTTTCTAGATATGTCTCAAAAGCAAAAATAAACTATTGGAACTACATCAGATAAAAAGCTTCTACACATTGAAGGAAACAATCAATAAAAGTAAAGACAACCTTTTGTTGTCATTTACAGAGATGTAAATGACATCTCTGATAAAGAGTTAGTGTCCAAAATATATAAAGAACTTACACAACTCAACACCAAAAATAAAATAATCAATTAAAAAATGGGCTGAAGACATGAACAGACATTTCTTCAAAGAATACATACAGCTGGCCAGCAGACACATGAAAAGATGCTCAGCATCACTCATCATCAGGGAAATGTAAATCAAAACCACAATTAGTTATCACCTCACACCTAAAATTAAAAACATCAAAAACAACAGGTATTGATCTGGTTGTGGAGAAGAAGAACCCTCGTGCACTGTTGGTGGGAGTGCAAACTGGTGCTGTGACTGTGGAAGACACTTTGGAGGTTCCTCAAAAGTTAAAAATAGAGCTACCCTACAATCGAATAATTGTACTCCTGGGTATTTAACGCAAAAATTAAAAAAAAAAAAACAAAACCACTAATTCAAAGGGATACATGAACCCCTATGTTTACTGAAGCATTATTTACAATAGCCAAATTATGAAAGCAACCCAAACATCCCATCACCACATCAGTAGATAAAGAAGAAAAGAAGAGGTGGTATATATATAATAGAATAGAATATTATTTAGCCACGAAAAAGCACGCAATCTTGGCCAGTTGCAACAACATGGATGGAAAAGAGAATGTGATGCTGAGCAAAATAAGTCAGTCAGTGAAAGACAAATACCATGATTTCACACATGTAGAATTTTAGAAACAAAAAAAAATGAACGAGAGAGAGAGAGAGAAACCAAGAAATAAGACCCTTAGCTATACAGGAAAAACTGATGGTTACCAGAGTGGAGGTGAGTGGAAAAATGGGCAAATAAATAAATAAATAAATAAATAAAAGCAGAAAACTTTTACCTTTCTATCTTTACCAGACCTATTCTAGGGTCATCCATCCATCCACTCAAAATGTATTTGTTGAGCACAGACTATATGCCAAGAATAGTAGTAAATGCAGAAACTAATCTTTTTTTGAAACTGAATTTTGTCTAAGCATTGCTAATACTAGGCATTTCCTAGAATCCCTTAAATGTTTTCAGTATGAGTAAATGAATAGAAAACTAAATTGAGCTTCAAATTAAAGATGCCTTCCTTCAATGAGCTGATATTTTGTTACTATTGTGATATCTTGGATCACAAAATTTTGGTTTTAGGTTCTGGGAATAAGGATAAAGACATCTTTGGGGCCATTCAGCTTACTATAGATACCTTTTATAGATACTTTGTTGAGTTGCAAGTGTTGTTTATATATTTCAGACAAGTTCTTTATCAGATTTGAATATATTTTCTTTCATTCAGTTGGTTGTTTTTTCACTTTTTTTTTTTTTTTTGAGAGAGAGAGAGACAGAATATGTGATGGGGGGTTAGGGGAGAGGCAAAAGGAAAGGGAGAGAGAGAATCTTAAGCAGGCCCCATGCCCAGCACAGAGCCCGATTTTTGTGTGTGGTGAGAATAAGGGTCCAGCTTCATTTTTATCCCCCATGGGAATATCTAGTTCCCCAAGGATAATTTGTTGAAAACAAAATTCTTTCCCCCTTTTAATTGCCTTGACATCCTTGTGAAAATCAATTGACCATAAACATAAGAAATTACTTTTGGACTCTCAGATGTGTCCTCTTTATTTGTATGTCCATCCCGTTGCCACAATACCACACTATCTTTATTACTCTAACTTGGTAACAAATCCAGAATCATGAGCTTTCTTACTTTGTTCTTTTTCAAGATTTTTTGGCTATTTTGGATTTTTTACATTTCCATGTGAATTTTAGGGTCACTTTCTTAATTTCTGCCTAAAAAGAAAGGCAGGCAGCTTGAATTTTTATAATATTGCATTGAATCTGTAGATCAACTTGGGGAATACTGCCATCTTAACAATATTAAGTCTTCCAATCTATGAACATAGGATGTCTTCCATTTATTTAGATCTTTAATTTCTTTCAATAATGTTTTATAGTTTTCAAATATAAGTTTTGCATTTCTTAAATTTATTCTTAAATATTTTATTTTGCCATTATAAATAGAATTATTTTCTTAATTTTGATTTTGGGTTCATTACTAATAAAACCACAATTATTAATTACTAATGGATAGAAATACATTTATCAGTCTTGTACTCTGACACTTTCCTGAACTAATTTATTAGTTCTAATAGGTTTTTAGTGGATTTTTTTCTAATATTTTCTATAAAGAGGCTCATTTCATCTACAAACAGAAATAGTTTCACTTCTTCCTTTCTAATCTAGATGACTTCTATTTTATTTTCTTGCCTAATTTCTCTGACAATGGTAGTCTGAAGGAAGGAAGAACTAATCTTTTTGACCACACCCGTTTGGAGTAGGACTTCCATTACATTGACCTAGAGGCTGGCTCAAATGCCAGAGATTCACTGTTCTTAATGAGAATTAGCAGATTTTCTTAAATAAATATTTCTTCATTTTCCATATGTCCTTAGGAAAATTAGCAGAGGCTCTAAATGGTAATTGCTTTTATAATTTTCACTGAGTCTGATTTCACTGGGAAGAGGGTCCACAGAGCTACTCATGCCACAACTGAGAAGTGCTTCTCCCTAAAATAGTGTTGGTTATTTTTTTTAAAGATTTTATTTATTTATTTGACACAGAGAGAGAGATCATAAGTAGGCAGAGCAGCAGGCAGAGAGAGAGGGGGAAGCAGGATCCCTGCTGAGCAGAAAGTCCAATGCAGGGCTCAATCCCAGGACCCTGAGATCATGACCTGAGCTGAAGGCAGGGGCTTAACCCACGGAGCCACCCAGGCGCCCCTAAAATAGTGTTTTTATTTCCTGTAGCTGGTGTGACTAATTATCACAAACATAGTGGCTTAAAACAATGCAAATTTATTTTCCTGCAATTCTGGAGACCAGATGTGTGTAATCAGTTTCATTGGGCTAAAGTCAAGGTGTTGGCAGGACTAGTTCTTTCTGGATGCTCAAGAGGAAAATCCATTTCTTTCCTCTCCCAGATTCTAAAGGCTGCAGACATTCCTCAGTTCGGGACCCTATAACTCAAATCTTTGCTGCCATTGTCACAGACCCTGCTTTCTGACACTGACTTTTCCTGTGTTGCTTTTATCAGAACCTTGGTGATTACATCAGGCTCACCTGGATAATTTCCTTAGTTGAAGATTTTTCACTTGATCACATCTGCAGTTTGTGTCTTGCCATGTAAGGTGATATTCCCAGGTTCCCAGGGATTAGTATGTAAGCATGTGTAGGGGTGGTGAATTGTGCGATTTTAGGATTTAGAAGGAGCTGTAGACTTTGTAGATGAAGAAACTGTAGTTTGGATTAGTTACAATCACTGAAGGTCATATAGCTAGTGTGTCACTGAGCTAGAACCAGGTCTCCAAACTCCGATTTCAGGACATTAAGTTTGAATGATTAAATGCAAATAGAATCCATATTATTTGTAGAGTCTAATCCATAGATATACAATTTAAAATGGTGAATTGTGAAAGCATAAAATTGGCTTTTATCAAAACTAGCGATCTGAATTCAATTTAAAAGTAATATATGCAATTCAATCTTTGTATTCAAATTTCACCTTTTATAACGTTCTTTGCCTTTCAAAGAACAGGACTGGCTGCAAGCAAGATGTTTTCCCCAAGTTAATTTAATTCATGTTCATGAATATATGCAGTAAAATGTAGTTATTACCATATGCACTATGGAATAAACATAGGCACATTTAGATAATTTATGACAGAAATCATCCACAATTTCAGAAGGAATCTGGAAAATTTAATTGAATGAACTGTGTGTGATGTGAGAGGGTCTCTTTCCAAAAAAGCATTTTCACTAATTCAAGTTTATAAACTGTGATTGTCTTCAGTCTTCTCTCTGGGGCTGTTTTTATCCCCAGGTCCTGAAGGACATTCAGGGCACGTTAACATTTCTCTTGTGACATAAAATGACCCATGGAAAGAACTGATTAATGATTGCTCAGTACTCTGGAGGAAAAAGTCATCACGAGTGTTGAAACTGTTCCTTCTAACAACAATGTCTGTACTTAGAGTTGTGCAAAGCCATTTCACAAAAAGAGACAAAGCAAGAAAAAAGGCTAGCAGGAAAGCAAGAAAAAAAGAAAGAGAGAGAGAGAAGGAAAGGAAAGGAAAGGAAAAGAAAGGAAAGGAAAGGAAAGGAAAGGAAAGGAAAGGGAAGGAAAGGAAAGGAAAGGAAAGAACAAGCCTCTCTCCCTGCATGGATGCCTTTCACAGGCACATCATCACCACTCAATGAGAAGTGCAACAATTAACTATTGTCAGTTATAAGCAGTAGTTACAGGGAAAGAATCTGGACCTTGAAAGGGATAGATTACACTGCCATATAGATTTGATCTGACCCTCTTATTAGCATCTAAAATTCCCTTTGTAGTATAAGCCCAGGGAAAGAAAAAAAGGTAGCATGAGGATGTGTTCTGGGCATGGAATTGGGTTCTGTGGAATAGATACCTTTTATTGTAGAATATTCTTTACTACACTTACTGATTTACTGCTATTCTATAAATGCAATGCAAGAGTACATCAAACATTTTCTCAAGTGACTGAATTTAAAGGCCTGTTTTAAAAGAATCGTAAAACAAATCTCTTTAATCAAGAAAAGCCATTGTCTGCTGTATTCTGAAGTGATGTTGAAGCTCTCTGAAAATGTTTTTTCAGAGATTTCAGGTTGGGTGGGAGCTATTTTTTATGATTATTCTGTTGAAAATTCTGTCAGCTGCCTGAAACTCTCCAGCATGTAAATAAATATGGAGAAATAGTGGCATAGAACACAACACGTGCTAAAAAATTATAGAAAAAGTTTTCCAGTCTCCACTGTACTTTAACTTTAAATAATATGTACATTTCTTCTCAGTGGGAAAGGACAAAACTCTTCTGTTTCAGTTAGTTCTCTTAGAAAATTCAGCCCGGAGAATCACTAGGTATATTAATCAAATTGTACTTCTCTTCACAAAACATGAATTTCATAGCAATCCTACTTTTATGGAAATTGTTTTACTTGTCGTTTACATAAAGGAAGAAATATCATTGATTTGGCAACCTTTTAAAATAATGGCATATTTACTTAATTGAAAAAATCTCTGTTGAAGTATAAAATAGACACAAAAATATAAATATTGTGAATGTTAACAAACATAACACACCTGTGTAGCCAGCCCCCAAATCTGAGACAGCATCCTCCAAATAAATCCCCTTTATTTAGTCGTTTAAAAAAGGATTTGATATTGCTTGTTTAGAAGTTTGAAAAAGGGGGTGCCTGGGTGGCTCAGTGGGTTAAAGCCTCTGCCTTCAGCTCAGGTCATGGTCTCAGGGTCCTGGGATCGGGCCCCACATCGGGCTCTCTGCTCAGGGGGGAGCCTGCTTCCTCTTCTCTCTCTGCCTACCTCTCTGCCTACTTGTGATCTCTCTCTCTGTCAAAATAAATAAATAAAATTTTAAAAAAAGAAGAAGAAGAAGTTTGAAAAAGTAGCTGAACAGTCATTTTTCTGGCACACTTTTTTCTTAGGCAATTTAGAGGGACCCAAGACTATTTGTCATCACTTTCAGACAGATGAAAAAGTACACTAAAAGGGAAGAAGAGATGAGTATAACTCTACATTCTTTCCATTCAGTAAAGGAGGGGTATTTATATAAAACCACAAGGAAAATAAGAAGTTCGTGAAGAGAACTGAATTATTAGTTTTAAATTCACAGACTCAAAGGTGATGATTTTATGGGGAACAGGTTTTGTTCACAGCCCAGGCTGCCGGAGGCCACCACTAGAGGGAGGCAGAGGCCCCACCCCAGGCTCTCAGGCAGTCTCCGGGGTGGGCCCTGGGCCTGCCTTGGTGGTGATGAAGCCAAGACCCAGGCAGGACTCTTGCAACTACCACCACGAAAAAGACTTTCTGAACAAAGAAAAGAAAGTCCACTTCGGGGAGCCTGCTTCCCTCTCTCTCTCTCTCTCTCTCTCTCTCTCTCTCTGCCTGCCTCTCTATCTACTTGTGATCTCTCTTTGTCAAATAAATAAATAAAATATTAAAAAAAAAAAAAAAGAAAGTCCACTTCGTAAATGAAGACAGGAAGGTAAGGAGTAAGGACAGGGGTCTGAAAAGAGCAGGCTTAAGAAATTAAGCAGGTCTCGAATGAACCTGTGCCAGGGGGTCTACCTGGAGGAGGCAGAGAAGGTTCGAGTACCCCCTCAGAGCAGACCACACTATGCGGGAATAGGGTCCATTTCACAGGAATTGTTCAGTGAGTTCCCTGACATTATAGATACAGAAACAGAGCCCAAGGGGTGCTCCTGTTGCAGGGATATAAATGGTGATGCTTGGACTAGAATAGCCATCTCCCAGCCTCCTGAGCTCATTTTATTCTTTGTTACTACTCAGATCAGATCATTTTACTACTTGTATTACTGAGTTGTGTTGGATAGCTGTTATGGTTCAGAAGCCTGAAAACACAAACTGAAAAACTGAAAAACGAGGGCTAAGCCATCGGTTAAAGGAGTTTTGTGGGAGTACTGTGAAATAGGAGTCATGTTATTCCTCAAGTGGAGCCCATCATGCTAACTTTCTGCCCGGGTGGCTAGGAAAAAATGAGGAGTAAGTGCAAAGGGAAAGGACCTAGCCACAGCAACAACCCCTTTAACACTCTGCTCTGGTGTATTTGTGTGTGTGTGTGTTTATGTGTGCTCAACATTCTTGGATCTGTTGCAGCTATTATAATGCTATTATAGACTTCTTTTAGTCTACAGAACTCGGTTTTTTACATATAGAAGCTAAAAATAATAGAAAGTTTCAATTGGAAGGGTACTGTGTGAACACTGGGATGCTTGTCATTTTATTTGCCTTTAGACAGAGGATACAGGTAACTTGTTTTATAGCAGCATTTGTGATCTCTATGTGTTTTGAAACCCAGATCAAATGGTTAAATGTAATCAGCTCTAAGCTAAAGACCTAAATAATGCAAATAATAGTAGCTCAATCCTCCTTTACCTTGGACAACAGTTAGCATTATTTAAACTTGTACAACTTAGTGGTTGGGGTTGGGCTGATCAGTTAGCGCCACAGTATCAGGCTCTCTAGCTATGGCCAGCTAGCTCTTTTTCTCTCCTGTCAACAAGTCACAGTCATTGTTTTCATCCCTTTATTAACTCTTTGGCTTTGGTCTATGCCACAGGTATGGGCTGAGTATCTCTTTTGTTTTCAAATGACTACTTCTGAAAATAAGGGAAGCTAATGATAAGTGCCAGAGTTTGGTAATTTTGTGGATAGTACTCAGTTTAAGACTGACGGCAAACTGCCAGGGTGCTTTTAAGCCTAAGAGGTATGATTCTGTCAGTTAACCACTTCTGAAAAGAAAGATCACTAACTCAGGAACAACTCACAGTGCATCCTTATTCACGATGTGATGGCTGTGTCCTTTTCATATATAAAAAGTATTTTCAGTGCATGTTGAATATAAGAGCAGCCCCTTTGAGTTCTGGTGGATACAATGCTGGTACAAATCAAGTCGGGGCTGAAGCTAGGTGAGGCTCTGAGGTGCACAAGTCCAGTGAAGACAGGTACATACCTGAGGTGCACTTACACAGCCACAACCCGGAAACACCGAAGGTCAGATGCAGGGAAGCTGAATTCTGTCATCAGGTACAAGTCTGCAAAGGGCCAGGGGCAGTCGGTAGAGCAGACCCTGGCAGCACCCTGAAATGGAAACAGGAAGAAGAAAGGAGGCGCATGATGTGAGAGATTTGAGGCACTTGCTGCAAACAGAAAGTATATCTGCAGGTGTGTTGTTTGTATCTGTTAAGCATGCATACAACCATGGATGGGGCAGACAGGCCAGAACGCGGCATCAGAGCTGATACCCAGTATTATTGCAGAATGAGATATTTCACTTTGATGGACTTTCCAAATACCTGAAACAACTCTTTCTAAAATGCCATAATTCATACATTCATAATTGCCAGGGAAACCTTTTCAATGGATTATAGATTCTTTGAATAGGAAGTAATCAGAGAGGAAGACAAATCACGAGAGACTCTTAACTCTAGGAAAAAAACTGAGGACTACTGGAGGGGAGGGGGGTGATTGGGTTGGGGTAACTGGATAATGGGCATTAAGGAGGGCATGTGATGTAATGAGCCCTGGGTCTTATATGCAACTGATGAATTATTGATCTCTACATGTGAAACTAATGATCTACTAAATGTTGGCTAATTGAATTTAAATTTTAAAATTCTTAAATAAACAACAACAGAAAAAGGATTATATATTCCTTCACCTTCTAAATCAGAATTTATAAGTTCAGCATAAGCCTTACTACATGACCATCCCTGACTGCGCTTTAAAATAGTGAAGACTTCAGGTTTATTAAGCTCAGACAGACTTCTTGTCCATTCAGGAAATATAAAGTCTCCCCAGAGTAACACATTTTTTAAAAGTTGTGCTTATTTATTTGTTTTTTGTATTTTTTTTTCTCTAGCCGTGTGATGGTGTTTCTTATTACATCATACCCTTCCTAGTGTGTCTACCATTATTAGACCTTCCTTTTTCCTCTACTGCCAACTTCTTTCTGATTTATCTGTTTGGGGCTACAAAAACAGATGTTCAGGTTTGTTAAAATTATGTGTAAAACAAGATGGTCCTGAGAAAATGTTATGAATTAAGCATATGAGCTTTAATACCTGAATGTCCAGCTTCAGACAGCTACTTAAACTACTCAGGATCCTTTTTGTGTCTTTATGTTATGTTTTGTTTTACTTTTTTGTTTTTGTAGTTGAGACTGTCACGGGTCATCCCTGACTATGTGAGGTATTCACATAATCTGAAATATTATCTGTCACCATACATTTGCTGTCATGTCTTCCCTAGCAATGTGACTGGCACAGAGTTAGGGCTTAACGCACATTTATTGTAAGAATAATATATTGATGAGTGAAGGCAGGACATAGAGTTTCTGTCCTGCAAAATTCAGCTATCTGCCCAGTTGACCAGAAGGCACATGTAAGTATTAATTTAGAATGATATGAGTAAAAGCCAGTTATCTGGTATCCTTTTGCAGGGGTCACAAACCCAAGGTCAAGGACAGCAGTGGCCAGCACAACTGTTTGTTTTATATCAGTGCCTGTGGCTCATGCATGAACTCCCTAGTTCACTGGCCTCGTCACTGCTTTGTTGTTTCACACTTGGCCAAGTCATACAGTTAGGCTACCTGTTTCATATACCCTGAGGGTGTTTGCATTTTCAGGTCCCTGAGTTGCTGTTTTATTTAATCCTTATTGAATATTCTCACCATACAAGGCAGTACTAGATGATGAGAAACATGTTCAAAACTCAAACTCTTGATTCCCCTCCAGTCCCAAGCCTCCCTTCCCACAATCTTCCCCAACTCAGTAAATGTGCCCCTTCAAATGCTGAAAACCATAGGGCTGTTCTTCTTTTTTTCGTATCCCTCATTCACTCTGTCAGCAAGTGAAGTTACCTTTGAAAGACATTTAGAATTTAAGTATTTCTCCTTACTATTATTGCTATTACTTTGGTCCAAGCTATGATCACCTCTAGTCCAGATTATTGGAATAGCCCCTGACTGGTCTATCTGCTTTCACACATGTCTTCTTACACTTCTCCCCACAGGGAGATCCCTTTACTTTAGAAGTAAATCACAGTGGTTCTCTATTCAAAACCTCCTATTAGTTTTATGTCTCACTCAGTGTAAAAGAGTTTCCTCTCCATGGCCTCTGAGCCCAATGGCTTCCCTTCCCTCACTTCTCCAAACATCTGTCTTACTGCCTTCCTCTTTGTTCAGTATGGACCATACACACTGGCCTCCTATTGTGCTTGGAACATCCCCAATGCTCCTATCTCATGGCCTTTGCACCTTCTTTTCCTTCTATTTGGACCATCTCTCATTTGATAAACAAATGATTCATTTCCTTTTCTCCTTTGGGTGGGTGCCCACATGTCCCCATTTTGAATAAGCCTTCTATAACTACCCTAGCTAAAATAGCATCCCCACATCATCTTCTAGCCCCTTTACCCTGATTTATTTTCTTCACAACTCCTTACCTGATATTCAATATTTATTAGTTTGCCTCCTCCCTCAAGAATGTAATCTCTTCTTGAGGGGAGGGACTTTATTCATTATTGTATCCCAAATATGTAGAAAAGGCCAGTTTTATTGGCCCAATCAATATTTCCTTAATGAACAAATACATGAATAAGTGAAAACAAAAAGTAGCAAAGAGATTTATTTAAGCAAGAAATCTTTACTATGTGTTAACATGCCCCACACAGCCCTGGGCCCTTGGAATGCTTCAGTGAACAAACCAGAAGACAGGTGCTCTTGTGGAGTCAGTCACTAGCAATGAACAGAGATGAAGAGAGCAGACAAGGAGGCAGCCCAGGACAGGGGTTCGCAGTCCAGACTCTGATGTCAACTCACCTGTGTTTGTGTCTCCTCCTTACCTATCTCTCTTGAGCAAGCCACTTAAGCCTTTGATGCTTCAGTCTCTCTCTATCTGTAAAGTTGGGGTGAACTAACTATTGCTTAGTGTTGGTGAGAAGTATGAGACACAGTGCACATAAAACATGTGACATGTGGCAAGAGTTCAATAAATATTGACCTTCATTAGAGCAAATGAAGATATGGAAGCCAAATAGTAATGGCTTTGAGATGAATACAATCCACAAAAGGTTTTATGAGAGGACCAAGGTGACCTGGTGCTTGAAGCTGCAGGGCTGTGCTTAGTACCTTTATGTTCAACACAAGGAAAACAAGCCAGTTCAAAGAATAGGTGCATAGAAGCAAGTCAAACTGAATGACTCGCTCTGTGTGACTCTGCTTTGTACCTGGAGCACAGACAAATGGAAGAGTCATATGACAGAAGCAGCAGCTTTTGTGCTGCTGTGGCAGAAAAGCCAGGGAATTTACTCCTATCTTGTTGAAGGAAGGGAACATTTGTATTGAAAGGGTCTATTCTACTGCTTTTCCTTTCCTTCAGAGAAACAACCAAGAAGAAGAGAGATGCATAAAATTTATTTTGCTAACTGTAAAGATGAGATTCGAGAGCATAGAATTAAATGGAATTATACTAAGAGGATGTTGAAGTTCCTGATAATGTAACAAAAGTCCAATTTGGGTTTTTTGTTTGCTTGTTTGCTTTGTTTTTGTCTTGCAGAAAAGACAGTGTATGGAAAATCCATACACTTTAAAAGCAGTGTATAGAAAATCACCATAGGTGTTTCTTGTTCCTCTAAAATATAATCATGTATGGGAGCTTAGAGTTGCCTCTGGGAGAGCAGCTCTGTCATAACTGGAAGTGAATTATGGCAAGCTTTTTTCCTTTCTCGCAGCATAGTACACCTGAATTTCAAGCAGAACTAAAGGAGAGTCTCAATCATAAAATACACATGGTCATCTATGTGCATATTTCACATCACTTGAATATTTATAAAGCTGAAGTTTTTGGAAATACAGAGTACAAAGGATTCCCTGAGTGGGGTCAGACACTCCTACTCTAATGAGTTCTTTGATTATAGCCAGAATTTATATGTAAGACAAAAATCTTATAACAGATGTTTCAAAAAAAAAAAAAAAGAAAAGAAAGAAAGAAAGAATTAGCAAATCTGTTGTGAGAATTCTCTTGCAGTAGTTATGCCCAGGATACCTTGATCATCTGTTTAGCCAAAAGTGTGGAGCATGACCAGAGAGGGAAAAGGCAGATGTGCCAGGGAGGGGCTCCAGGTGGCCCTGTGCGTTGTTTCACCCGCTTAGGGCTGGGAACTCACTTTGGAAAAATGGCAGAATGAGCACCTGCAGTCTTAGATCATTCTTTCCTGGATCTCAGCCTGACTACCACCAGCCAAACTGCTCTGAAGAACCATCTGGAGATGTGAATATTCTTCTAAACAACTTTGTAAGGCAAAGACAGACCCAAAGGGTGCTGGAGGGCAGGTGATGGTGGCTGATCTCTACTAAGCATTTTATGAACTGATTACAAAAGGCAAACTTCAAACTTTCAGTTTGTTTATTATATATTTTACTTGCACTGAAAGAAGTGAAAAGGAGAGGGACGCCTGGGTGGTTCAGTTGGTTAAGCCGCTGCCTTTGGCTTAGGTCATGATCCTAGGGTCCTGGGATCGAGTCTCACATCGGGCTCCTTGCTCAGTGGAGAGCCTGCTTCTCTCTCTGCCTCTGCCTGCTTGTGTGCTCTCTCTCTCTGACAATAAAGTCTTAAAAAAAAAAAGTAGAAAGAAGTGAAAAGAGTTGCAATGTGTTTTAGCTTGTTCATTATATATTTTGTCATTTAGAATTTTTATACTTTAAGTCAAATTTATAATCCTTTTTATATTTTTCATTTTGGTTTTATTTGGAGCATAAAGTTGAAAAACTTGTTAACAATATATAAAAGATTGACAAGTACATACCACCAACCCAGCTGTTCTACTTCTGTGGCGATATTCTAGAGAAACTGGTATATAAGTGCACAGCCAAACACACACAAAGGTTTTTTTGCAGTATTGTTTTTAATAGCAAAAATTTGGGAACAGTCCAAATTTCACTGAATAGGGAAATGGATAAATAAATTGAAGCAAGGTATAAAATGTTCTTACAATGGTATCAATCAAACCTGGTTCCCCTTCTGGGGCAAGTCATTTCACACTAATGAAGATGGGTGATGAATTTCACTCATTATTTAATGAATGGCTTTTAAGGGTTAAGTACTATGCTAAATGCCATGGGTATAGTAGGATAAACACCTGCCTTCATGAAGATTATAGCCTTGCCATTTTTGTAACTTACTAACCAAAGTATGATCTTGAAATTATTTTGGGTTATCATTTGATTATTTTAGCAGGTAGTTTGGTCTCAGAGTCCATTATTAAATTACATTGATAAATATTCAAATTGATGTCAAATGATTTTCCTAAGAAAAGAGCAAATCCTTGACTTTTGATTCAACCCTGGCTTCTCTGATTTCTAATGCCTCCTTCCCTTCTAGATCTAGGAGCTATACGGCCAGCCCTCCTGAAGTTCTCACCATAAGGAGAAAGGAAAATTGATTAAAAAAAAAATCATTCCCACTAAGATCTTTCTAAGGACTTATTAACATATTGTCCAACCCCAACAGTGTTTCCATGTTAAGGGAGAAAAGTCTTGAACCCAAGGCAGTGGTATTGCAAGTATCACATGGTATTGCAAGAATCAGATTCTTATATCTACCCCTCAGAACTCTTCTCTTTCATTTTTCCCTCCGACTTTCAGCTCTAGCTGCCCCTTAGAATCACTGGGAGAATTAGTCTAAAAGGCACTGATGTCTGAGCCCCAGTCAAGACCAATTAAGTCAGAATCCTCAAGGGTAGAGCCTGGAACTAAGAATTTTCTGAAAGCTTCCCATGCAAGCTTAATTGGGAACCTTGGTTGAATCTCAAGTAAAATGCTACAGTCATCTGACACATAAACACTACAGAGGGACAAATACAAAGTTGTGAAGGCAGTTTTAAAATCATGATGGTGGGGTAGCTGGGTGGCTCAGTCAGTTGGGTGTCTGCCTTCAGCTCAGGTTATGATCCCAGGGTCTGGGCTGTGTCCTGGGCTGGAGCGCCATGTTGGGCTCCCTGCTTGGCAGGGAGTTGACTTCTTCCTCTTCCTCTGCCCCTCCCCCTGCTTATGCTCTCTCTCTCAAGTTAATTAATTAATTAATTAATAACATCATGATGGTATTCATCCGAAAAAGTTGGGGAAGTTATTGAGAGAGATAGCAGGCTCTGGAGACGAAGCTTGTGTCATTGCTGTCCACACTAGCTGTGTGGACTTCAATCCCTGGGCAGGAACAATATCTACTTCTTGTAAAACCATTACAAATATTAAATACTTAGAGGGGCACCTGGGTGGCTCAGTGGGTTAAAGCCTCTGCCTTTGGCTCAGGTCATGATCCCAGCGTCCTGGGATCGAGCCCCGCATCAGGCTCTCTGCTCAGTGGAGAGCCTGCTTCCCTTCCTCTATCTCTCTGCCTGCCTCTCTGCCTACTTGTGATCTCTGTCTGTCAAATAAATAAATAAAATCTTTAAAAAATAAATAAATAAATACTTAGAAAAGTGTCTCCCCATTACTATTATATCCTTCCAAAGTTGCTTCAAGTTTTGTTTGCTCTCTAAAATTTTCCTTGAATCTCTGAGGAAGAGTAAATTGCTCTGTTCTCTGGCCCCACACACCTTCCAATGAGACCAGGATCATTCACCTATTTATCACTTGGCACTGCAATTGACGTAACTTTTTTGTCTGTCTCCCCTTATGACAGTTTTCCATCAAGATGATGAGGCATTTCACACTAAGGAAGATTATTTTATCACTAATGAAATAAACATCAATCCTTATTTTACTGAATTTTTAGCACTCCCCTATTTTAACTCTCTGAGAAAGTAGAAGCCCCCAAAAGGGAACTCCTTTTTTTTATATGTTTTTTTTTTTTTAAAGATTTTATTTATTTTTTTTTGACAGAGAGAGAGATCACAAGTAGGCAGAGAGGCAGGCAGAGAGAGGAGGAAGCAGGCCCCCAGCGGAGCAGAGAGCCCAATGCGGGGCTCGATCCCAGGACCCTGAGATCATGACCTGAGCCGAAGGCAGCGGCTTAATCCACTGAACCACCCAGGCGCCCCCCAAAAGGGAACTCCTAAAAGCACCCACTACCAAGTCTACCCACCACCTTCATCAGTGCCAATATACCCTGCCTTCCCCATCACCATGGGTGAATGATCCACTCGCCTATTAAAGGCCACCCCTTCCACCAGTCCTTAAGATCCCATCCACTCTTTTCTACTGAGACACCTGCCTTCTGAACTTGACCAACATCAATAGAGTGTCTGGTATTGGTGATGCCTCTGGACTGGACAGGGACACTGAAGTTCTATAAAATTCACCTATTACCCGGGTTCTACTCACTAAAAATAGAGAAAAACCCTATACCCAACAGGGGTTCAACTTCAATATTAACATTAATGTTAATATTAATTTGGGACCATTATTCAGCCATTAACATTAATGTTAATATTAATAGCAGCTAAGAAAAAGCAAGACTTAGCCAGAGTTTGTCTGTCTTATAGTTGTGCAAATTTCTAGTCAAGTTAAACTTCCCTGAGCTTAGATTTCTCCTTTGTAAAATACATTATTGTAAGAATTAAATGATAGTTTAGAACAATTCTGACACAAAGTAAGTACTCAGTAAATATTGGCTATTATTATTGTTTCATCTGTTTTTCCTTAAGTATTTCTTCCTTAGAGAGCCCTTCCCTAACCACATTATCTGAAATAGTATCAGTCATATCAATCTCTGTTCTCTTATCCTGAGGTCTTTATTTTCTTCATAGACCTTATCACTAGTGTGTGTGTGTGTATGTGAGAGAGAGAGAGATTAGTCTTCCCTATTGTAAGTAAACATAAAGACAGGGACTTTGTTGGTTCACTCTTAGGTCAAGAATAAGTGTCTGGCACATGATAGGTACTTAATAAATATTTTTTGAATAAGAAAATGGATGATTATATTCCATATGCTCATAATTTAGGCAGAAGCATGCTAAAATCACCTGAAATAAAAGACAACCTCTTTTTCAAGTTAGCAAACCATTCCAGTTTTTACCACCTCACACTGGTAAGAAATACTTTCTTATGGCAACTAAATTACTAACATTGAGAAATAATTATGGAAAATCTTTTTTTTTTTTTTTAATTTATGGCAAATCTTAATTTCTTTCCATTCACTCTCTAGTTTATGGATTGGAGAACTGCTGATCACTATCTTCCCAGTGACCATTTTTTAGTTAATGAACCTTAATAAATCCCTCCTCAGCCTCCTCATTCCTGGCCTGAGAAATTTCAGTCTTTACTTTCTAATAATTAAAATACATCATTCTATGTGGTTCTCTTCTGAATCACATCCAAAATCTTCACATCCCTCTTTGGTTTGGAGTTCAAAATTGGAAAAGGTATTTTATTACTGACCACTATAAAGTATAATTGCTGAATTACCTCTCAAGTTCTGCTAGGGTTCTCCTATTTAAATATCCAGGAATCACGCTTTTGTGTTTTACTGAGTTACATCACTGACTCGTGGTCAACATGTTATTCACAATGACCCCAGGAAGTCTTTCTGCCCAATTTGTATATACCCAGGCCATCCTCATCTGGCAAACAAGGAGTTTATCTTGCTACCTAAGTTTTCCCCTTTTAACTTAGCTTCATTCTGTCTTTGACCACTGTTTTTGGCTGAATTGTGTCCCCCCAAAATTTATATATTGGGAGTCCTAACCCCTGCTAACTCAGAATGTGCTATATTTGGTGATAGGGTATTTAAGGAGGTAATTAGGCAAAATGAAGTCGTTAGGGTCATAGGCTCATGGAAGGTAAACTAAACTTTAGTCTTGGTTCCAGTTCCTACTTCACTACTCTGAGGGATACTTGGAAAAGCACCCACAAGCAGATAGGTGTGCAGAAGGTTAGCACTAAAGGTGTTATCCAGATACCCAACAATTGAGGATTTGGAATGAATTGAGTTTATCAAGGGAATGCATCTGTACAGTCCAGATAATACCAAGGACTGAGCTGCAGAAAACATTAGGGTTGGTGAAAGAGGCAGAGAAGCCAGAAATGGAGCCAGAATGGCAGCTGATGAGGCAGAAAGAGAACCAGGAAAATGCTTATGAAATTTAATCATCAAAAGTCTTCTCATCCTTCTTCAGCCCATCTGTCAGCATCCCTACTGGCCCTGGCCTTGGAGACTTACTTCAGTAAACCCAATCGACACTTTTCAGAGACCCTGTCTTTTTATTTTAACCCTCTGGAAGCACTTGACATTGACAATCATTCCTTCTTTTTTGAAACAGCGCTCTTTTCTGGTCTTCCTCTTGTCCCTCTGATTGCTTTCCCACTGCTGTTCAGTTTCCCTCTCCTCAGTTGCTCTTCGAATGCCACCTTTATTTAACAGTCTGTCTTCGCTGCACTTATCACTTAACCCATCTCTCTCACATCAGCCATTCTGTAGTTCTCCGTCCCCATTATAGGTGATACACTGTGCTCTAAACTTCAAATACTTTGTCTCTTCCCAATATTCAATTTCCCTATGACCCATTCTCAACAAGATTCTGTCGTGTTTTTTTTTAATACACCAGTTTCATTTATGCAATCATCCCCTCATTTATTCTCTCAATAACTATGTACAAGGTATTACGTACCAGGCAATATTCAAAGCACTGAACTACAAAATTAATGACCAAATGACACTTACTTACATTTTATCAGAAGCCTTCAGTTTCTAAGTCCAAAAGAGTAAGTAAGGATAATAATATTTCTGTTACAATTTATATAATGCACATGAATAGATAGATGATAGATATATATAGATGATAGATTATAGATAGATAAAATACCTTGAGATGCTCATAGCAAATTGCATGAAATAGATTGAGAAGATACCACTTTAACCTCAGGAAAGTCAAGTTTATTGATTCTGACAAAATTATCTTTTTTTTTTAATAAAATGTGTTTCTATTCTAATAATAAAAAGTAAAAATAATAAATATATCCAGAAAACATACTGCATTTCAGTTCTGTTAATTGGTGTAAGAAAAAATTGCCAAAAAATAAAACCTGGGGCTAAACTTTATCTCTTAGCTTTTGGAGTATTCACTGAAATATGTGATTAGCACAGAGATGGCTTGTAGCAAATGCTAAGTAAAAAAGGCTAGAATTATAAATAAAACCATTTATTTTTTGTCTTTTTTTAAAAGATTTTACATATTTATTTGAGGCCGAGAGAAAATGAGAAAAGAGAGCATGAGTAGGGGAGGACAGAGGGAGAGGGAGAGGCAGGCTCCCAGCTGAGCAAGGAGCACAATGTGGGACTTGATCCCAGAACCCCAGGATCATGACCTTAGCCAAAGACAGAATTTTAACTGACTGAGTCACCCAGGCACTCCTAAATAAAACCTTTTAAATAAATATGTTCCTCATCTCATAAAAAATGGTAAAGTCCCTCTTCTCAGGGTATTAATTTTCTGTTGTTGCTATAACAAAATACCATAAGCTTAGTGGCTTAAAACAATACAAATTTAGTATCTTTCAAAAATAGATCTTGGAAGACCTCAAATCAATGTTTTGGTAGGCTAAATTGTAGAAGCCTGAGGGGAGAGGTTTTTTTCTTGCCTGTTCCACACTTCAGAGGCCACCAGCCTCCTTGAGTCATGGACCCATTTCTCCATTTTCAAGGACAGAGAGCAGCATCTTCAGTCTCTCATCTCTGCTTCCACCATCACATCCCTTCCTCAATTCTGACTCTCCTATCAGACATCTCCTCCCTCTTATCAGGGCCCTTGTGATGAGGATAACCTAACAACCTATTGAATTTCCTTATGCTAGTTTTGTTTTGAATTTTCAAAAAAGATTAGAAATTATTCATAATTAAAATAATTTTTCTCCAATTATTTAAAAATTACTAGAATTTCATTTATGAAGTGCTCAAATTTACTAATAATAACATTTCATTTTAAGTTTTACAGAAGGATTTAGATACACCAGAATACATCTACTAGGTAAAGTTGATGGGTAGCAATTAAATCTTGTATTTTCTTCCAATGAACTTTTTAGTATTATTTAAAAAAACATTTTGAGTATAGTTAACACACAATGTTACATCAGTTTCAGGTGTACAGCCTGTGATTCGACAAGTCTATCATTATGCTATATGCTCATCACAAGTGTGTGTAACTTCCATCTGTCACTATACAATGCTATTACAGTGCCATTGACTATATTCCCTATGCTGTACCTTTCATCCCCGTGACTTACTCATTCCAAAACTGGAAGCTTGTATCT
Source organism: Meles meles (assembly GCF_922984935.1). NCBI lineage: Eukaryota > Metazoa > Chordata > Mammalia > Carnivora > Mustelidae > Meles > Meles meles. The sequence goes on from NC_060072.1 coordinate 69,591,029, forward strand.
CCCACTTCTCTTCATCCATTTTGCCCATTCCTCCACTCTCCCCTCCTGGAACCATTTGTTTGTTTTCTATATTTATAAGTCTGACTCTGCTTTTTGTTTGTTTATTCATTTGTTTTCTTAGATTCCACATATGAATGAAATCATATGGTATTTGTCCTTCTCAGTCAGATTTATTTCACTTAACATAATACCCTATAGGTCCATATGTCTGACAAACATGTCCTGCTAAAAATCAGTAGATCAAGACTTGAGCCTAGACCTTTTGGCTCCTAAACTTGTACTAATTCCTTTCTACTCCAGACAGTATGCCAGAACTAGGTGTAAGGAAGTCTAGAGGGAGGATGGAGCTTCCATGGTGTATTGGTTTCCTATTGCTATTCCTATTGCTGCTGTAACAAATTACCATAAACGTCGTGGCTTAAAATAATGTACATTTATTCTCTTATAGTCCTGGGAGTCAGAAGTCCAAAATGAGTCTCAATGGACGAATCTCAAGGTGCCTTCAGGACTGCGTTCTTCCAGAGGCTGCAGGGGGAGAATATGTTCCCTTCCTTATCCCAGCTTCTGGAGGCTTTCCTCATTGTTAGGTTCATAGCCTCTCTTCTCATCACCATTTCTACCACTGCTTCTGTCATTACATTGCCATCTCCCTCTAGCTCCTTTTAAGGAGCTTGTGATTATATCATTGGGCCCATCTAAATAATCCAGAATAATCACCCCATCTTAAAATCCTTAACTGAATCACCTCTCCCAAGTCTCTGTTCCCACATAAATCAAACTCACAGGTTTATCCCTCACAGGGATGAAGACCTGGATATCTTTGGGAGCCATTATTTGGCCTACCGTGCATGATATCTCTTAAGTTGTACATTTAGGTAACTAATCTTTTTTTTTTTTACATTTTTTTACATTTTTAATTAATTATTTTTATTAACATATAATGTATTATTTGCCCTGGGGGTACAGGTCTGTGAATCATCAGGCATATACACTTCACAGCACTCACCATAGCACATACCCTCCCCAATGTCCATAACCCAACCACCCTCTCCATACTCCCTTCCCCCAGCAACTCAGTTTGTTTTGTGAGATTAAGACTCTTTTAGGGTTTGTCTCCCTCCCCAGTCCCCAGTCCCATCTTGTTTCATTTTTTCCTTCCCTACCTGGCAAACCCCCACTCTGCCTCTCAAATTCTTCATATCAGGGAAACATGATAATTGTCTTTCTCTGATTGACTTATTTCGCTCAGCATAATACCCTCTAGTCCTATGAACGTCATTGCAAATGGCAAGATTTCATTTCTTTTGATGGCTGCATAGTATTCCATTGTGTGTGTTTGTGTGTGTGTGTGTGTGTGTGTGTGTATACCACACCTTCTTTATCCATTCATCTGTTGATGGACATTTAGGTTCTTCCCATAGTTTGGCTATTGTGGACATTGTTGTTATAAACATTCAGGTGCACATACCCCTTCAGATCACATTTGTATCTTTAGGGTAAATACCCAGTACTGTGATTGCTGGGTGGTAGGATAGCTCTATTATCAACTTTTTAGGAACCTCCATGCTGTTTTCTAGAGTGGCTCCACCAGCTTGCATTCCCACCAACAGAGTGGCTGCATCAGTTTGCATAACCACCAACAGCACCAGCTTGCATTCTGCATCCTCGCCAACATCTGTCATTTACTGACTTGTTAATTTTAGCCATTCTGACTGGTGTGAGGTGGTATCTCACTGTAGTTTTGATTTGTATTTCCCTGATGCTGAGAGATATTAAGCATTTTTTCATGTGTCTGTTGGCCATCTGGATGTCTTCTTTGCAGAAATGTCTGTTCATGTCCTCTGCCCATTTCTTGATTGGATTCTTTGTTCTTTGGGTGTTGAGTTTGATAAGTTCTTTTTAGATTTTGGATACTAGCCCTTTATTGGATATGTCACTTGCAAATATCTTCTCCCATTCTGTCAGTTGTCTTTTGGTTTTGTTGACTGTTTCCTTTGCTGTGCAAAAGTTTTTGATCTTGATGAAGTCCCAATAGTTCATTTTTGCCCTTGCTTCCCTTGCCTTTGGCGATGTTCCTAGGAAGAAGTTGCTGTGGCTGAGGTCGAAGAAGTTGCTGCCTGTATTTTCCTCAAGAATTTTGATGGATTCCTGTCTCACAGTGAGGTCTTTTATCCATTTGCAGTCTATTTTTGTGTGTAGTGTAAGGCAATGTTCTAGTTTCATTCTTCTGCATGTGGCTCTCCAATTTTCCCAACACCATTTGTTGAAGAGACTGTCTTTTTACCATTGGACATTCTTTCCTGCTTTGTCGAAGATTAGTTGACCATAGAGTTGAGGGTCTATTTCTGGGCTCTCTATTCTGTTCCATTGATGTATGTGTCTGTTTTTGTGCCAGTACCATACCATCCTGATGATGACAGCTTTGTAACAGAGCTTGAAGTCTGGAATTGTGATGCCACCAACTTTGGCTTCCTTCTTCAACATTCCTCTGGCTATTCGGGTCTTTTCTGGTTCCATATAAATTTTAGGATTATTTATTCCATTTCTTTGAATAAAGTTGATGGTATTTTGATAGGGATTACATTAAATGTGTAGATTGCTTTAGGTAGCATAGACATTTTCACAATATTTATTCTTCCAATCCATGAGCATGGAATGTTTTTCCATTTCTTTGTGTCTTCCTCAATTTCTTTTATGAGTACATTACAGTTTTCTGAGTACAGATTCTTTGCCTCTTTAGTTAGGTTTATTCCTAGGTATCTTATGGTTTGGGGTACAATTCTAAGGGATCAACACCTTAATTTCTCTTTCTTCTGTCTTGTTGTTGGTGTACAGAAATGCAACTGATTTCTGTGCATTGGTTTTATATCCTGACCATTTACTGAATTCCTATACAAGTTCTAGAAGTTTTGGAGTGGAGTCTTTTGGGTTTTCCACATAAAGTATCATATCATCTGCAAAGTGTGAGAGTTTGACTTCTTTGCCGATTCTGATGCCTTTAGTTTCTTTTTGTTGTCTGATTGCTGAGGCTAGGACTTCTAGTATTATGTTGATAGCAGTGGTGATAGTGGACATCCCTGCTGTGTTCCTTATCTTAGCAGAAAAGTTCTCAGTTTTTCGACATTGAGAATGACATTTGCTGTGGGTTTTTCATAGATGGCTTTGATGACAATGAGGAATGTATCCTCTATCTCTACGCTTTGAAGAGTTTTTATCAAGAAAGGATGCTGTACTTTGCCAAATGCTTTTTTGGCATCTATTGAGAATATAATATGATTCTTGTCCTTTCTTTTATTAATGTATTGGATCACATTGATTGATTTGCAGATGTTGAACCAACCTTGCAGCCCAGGAATAATAAATCCCACTTGGTGATGGTGAATAATCCTTGTAATGTACTATTGGATCCTATTGGCTAGTATTTTGGTGAGAATTTTCATATCTGTGTTCATCAAAGATATTGGTCTGAATAGGTATTAATTCTTCTTCAAATGTTTGAAAGAATTCTGCTGGGAAGCCATCTGGGCCTGGGCTCTTGTTTGTTGGGAGATATTTGATGACTGCTTCAATCTCCTTACTGGTTATGGGTCTCTTCAGGTTTTCTATTTCATCCTTGTTCAGTTGTGCTAGTTTATATGTCTCTAGGAATGCATCCATTTCTTCCAGATTGTCGACTTTACATATAGTTGCTCATAATATGTTCTTACAATTGTTTGTATTTCTTTGGTGTTGGTTGTGCGCTCTCTTCTATCATTCATGAGTTTATTTATTTGGGTCCTTTCTCTCTCTCTCTCTCTCTCTCTCTCTTTGGATAAGTCTGGTCAGGGGTTTATCAATCTTATTAATTCTTTCAAAGAATTAATAAGTTTTGTTGACTTGTTCTACTGTTCTTTTGGTTTCTATTTCATTGATTTCTGCTCTGATCTTTATGATTTCTCTTTTCCTGCTGGGTTTAGGCTTTCTTTGCTGTTCTTTCTCCAACTCCTTTACATGTAGGGTTACCTTGCATAGTTGAGACCTTTCCTGTTTCTTGAGAAAGGCTTGTATCACTATATACTTTCCTCTCAGGACCACCTTTGCTGTGTCCCACAGATTTTGAACAGTTGTGTTTTCATTATCATGTGTTTCCAAGAATTTTTTCAATTCTTCTTTAATTTCCTGGTTGACCCATTCACTCTTTAGTAGGATGCTCTTTAGCCTCCATGTATTTGAGTTCTTTCCAACTTTCCTCTTGTGATTGAGTTCTAGCTTCAGAGCATGGTGGTCTGAAAATATGGAGGGAATGAACCCAGTCTTTTGGTACTGGTTGAGATCTGATTTGTGACCCAGGACGTAATCTGTTCTGGAGAATGTTCCATGTGCACTAGAGAAGAATGTGTATTCTGTTGCTTTGGGATGGAATATTCTGAATGTATCTGTGATTTCCATCTGGTCAGTGTGTCATTTAAGGCCTTTATTTTCTTGTTGATCTTTTGCTTGGATGATTTATCCATTTCAGTAAAGAGGGTGTTAAAGCCTCCTACTATTATTGTATTATTGTCAATGTCTTTCTTTGATTGTTTTACTAATTGGTTTATGTATTTGGCTGCTCCCATGTTAGGGGCATAGATATTTAAAATTGTTAGATCTTCTTGTTGGACAGACCCTTTGAGTATGATATTGTGTCCTTCCTCATATCTTATTATAGTCTTAGGCTTAAAATCTAATATTTCTGATATAAGGATTGCTACCCCAGCTTTCTTTTGATGTCTGTTAGCATGGTAAATTGTTTTCCACCCCCTCACTTTAAATCTGGAGGTGTCTTTGGGTCTAAAATGACTTTCTTGTAGACAGCATATTGATGGGTTTTGTTTTTTTATCTATTTTGATACCCTGTGTCTTTTGATTGGGGCATTTAGCCCATTTACATTTAGGGTTACTATTGAGAGAGATGAATTTTGTGCCATTGTATTGCCTGTAAGGTGGCTGTTACTGTATATTGTCTCTGTTCCTTTCTGGTCTACTACTTTTAGGCTCTCTCTTTGCTTAGAGGATCACTTTCAATATTTCCTATAGGGCTGTTTTGGTGTTTACCAATTCTTTTATTTTCTTTTTGTCCTGGAAGCCTTTTATCTCTCCTATTTTCAATGACAGTCTAGCTGGATATAGTATTCTTGGCTGCATGTTTTTCTCATTTAGTGCTCTGAATATATCATGCCAGTCCTTTCTGGCCTGCTAGGTCTCTGTGGATTCGTCTGCTGCCAATCTAATATTTTTACCATTGTATGTTACAGACTTCTTGTCCAGAGCTGCTTTCAGGATTTTCTTTTTGTCACTAAGACTAGTAAGTTTTACTATTAGATGAAGGGGTGTGGACCTATTTTTATTGATTTTGAGGGGGTTTCTCTGTGCCTCCTGGATTTTGATGCTTGTTCCCTTTGTCATATTAGGGAAATTCTCTAATATAATTTGCTCCAATAGACCTTTTGTCCCTCTCTCTCTTTCTTCTTCTTCTGGGATCCCAATTATTCTAATATCGTTTCATCTTATGATATCACTTATCTCTTGAATTCTCCCCTCATGGTCCAGTAGTTGTTTGTCTCTCTTTTGCTCAGCATCTTTATTCCCCATCATTTGGTCTTCTATATCACTAATTCTGTCTTCTGCCTCATTTGTCCTAGCAGTAAGAGTCTCAGTTCTTGATCGTACTTCATTAATACCTTTTGATTTCAGCTTGGTTAGATTTTATTTCTTTTAGTTCTCCAGAAAGGGATTTTATTTCTCTGGACAGAGTTTCTCTAATATCCTCCATACCTTTTTTGAGCCCAGCTAGCACCTTGAGAATTGTCATTCTAAACTCTAGATCTGACATATCACTAATGTCTGTATTGATTAAGTCCCTAGTCATCAGTACTGCCTCTCGTTCCTTATTTATTTATTTATTTTTTTTGTGGTGAGTTTTTCTGCCTTGTCATTATATCCAGATAAGAATATATGAATGAGAGAATAAAATACTAAAAATGTGGCAAAGGCCCCAGATAAATCTATGCTAACCAAATCAGAAGAGACCCCAAAATGGGGGGAGAGGAAGGGGAGATAATAGAAACCATATATATATATATTAGACTGGTGAATAGAACAGAGCCACCCACTTGATTTTGGGTGTATTTTGGGCTCTTAGAAGAAACTACCTCCCAAAATTTTAAAGAAAGAAAAACATATATATACAAATTTAAGGGTAAACATGATGAAGGGATGGAATATGACCATAAAGATGAAATTTTTTAAAAATTCTAAAAAGGAATTGATAAGATAAGTTGGTTGGAAAAATAAGGAAGAAAAAATAAAGGGGAGGGAGAGAATGTACCTAGGCTGAAGACTAGAACAAAGCCCTGTGCTAGATTTAGGGTATATTTTGATCTATTAGAAGAAATTGTATCCCAAAATTTTTTAGAAAAAAAAAAACCTTATATGTATACAAAAAATAAGGTTAAATACAATGAAGGATAAAATATGACTATAATAATGAAGGTCCAAAAAGTGCTTTTTAAAAAAATAGAGGTATTGTTAAGATAAACCTGTTTAAAAATGTTAAGAGAGAGAAGAGGAAAAGTTAAGAAAAATTAAAATAAGAAAAAAATAAAAAAATTTAATTCACTTTGCAAGATTAAAGAATCATGGAGAGAAAGCCATGAATTCCATGCTTTGCTTTCCCCTCCTCTGGAATTCCGCTGTTCTTGATCAGTGAGCTTGGTCTTGGCTGGATGTTCTTCCTGATCTTCTGGGTGAGGGGCCTGCTGTAGTGATTCTCAAATGTCTTTGCCTGAAGTGGAATTGCACTGCCCTTGCCAGGGGCCAGGCTAAGAAATCTGCTCAAGTTCACTCTTGAGAGTTTTTGTTCCCTGAACACTTTCTATAGAGCTCTTGAGGATGGGAATGAAAATGGTGGCCTCCCATCTCCAGCCCGGAGGAGCTGAGAGCTCGGGACCCCACTCCTCAGTGTGTTCTCAGAGAAAAGCAGTCAATCACTCCCATCTCCCTGGTCTCGGCTACACTCCCAGCTCACCCGGCCTATGACTGAGCATTTCTGTCTCTGGCACATGGCCTCATTTGAAGTCTCTAAACCCAGCAGATTCCTGCCTCCAGAGGAGGAAGGTGAGTCTCCCTGGATCTGCCACTTGTGGGGTCCGAGTGTGCCACAGATCACAGTTTAAGGTAATACCAAGCTGAGAGCTCACTCCTCGTCTCTGTTTCTGTAGTCGGCTTCCCCGCTCTGATACCTGGGAGTACTGCCACACTCAGATACCCCCAATCTTTCAGTGACTCCATGGGTCCTGAGACCACACTGTCCCTGCGAGGGTTACACCCCTGCTTGGCCTCTGGAACGATATCCCTCAGTGGAGCAGACTTCTGAAAGTTCTGATTTTGTGCTCCACTGCTCCTCTTGCCAGGAGCCGCCCCTCCCCCCGTGGTCTATCTTCACATTGCTTCAGATTCACTTCGCACATCCTACTTTTCAGAAGGTGGTCGATTTTCTGTTCCTAGAATTGCTGCTCTTCTTCTCTTTGATCTCTTGTTGAGTTTGTAGGTGTTGGAATGGTTCGATAACTATATAGCTAAACTCCTGCAACCTGATGTCATTTCAGTCCACTGCTCCTCTGCCATCTTCAGGAGTTACATCTTTTTAATGAAAACTTACTGCAGGCTCAGTCTCCCTTTTCCACTTCCCTGCATCCAGATAGGTTAATCAGTGCTTCATTCATTCAGCCAACAAATGTGGAACTGGTATATGTGTTAGGCACCACGCGATTTACTAGGCATATAATAAGCAGATGATGATAGTGGAGGAATGTATAATATATGATTAGAGCTTATTTTGCCAGAGTGACTCAGCAAAAGTTTTCCCAGACATGGAATTATTTGAACTAAGTGTTAAATGGCAGTAGGAGTTTGCCAGGCAACTTGAAAGAGTTACAGGCAAAGGGACAGAAACTGCCCAAGGCCCAGAAGTGTGAAACCCACAGTGTATTCCAAGAACTACAAGTAGTTGTTCAGTACTATTGACAAAGTGTGTGTGTGTGTTAGGAATCACAGATATCTCACATGGAGATAGTTAAATATAGGGAATGACATTCTTTTTTTCAGGCAGTTTATTCATTTAACAAGAAGCATTTTAATTTTTCTGAAAAATTCTAATTTTGCTATGTCTCTATCAGATTCCACAGTATTTTTCTTATTTCAGTCATTAGGAATAGAAAGAAAAGCTCTATCTCATTGAATACACACAAAAACATTTGAGTAGTTGTGTTAAAGTCTAACATGGTAAAGCAAGCTTAACAAGCATTCTCTACCTCTGAACTGAGATTTTGCTGTTTCAAGGGAAAATATCTTTGACTGATAGACATTTGCTCTTTAATTTTACCGCACATAATAAAGTGAAAAAGGCCAAAATGGTAAGCAAAGGAAATCCAAATTTATAGACAATTTAAATAAGAATGTTTGGTTGGCATAAAATGCCAAATATGTGCCATAAAATGTCCTATTCTAACTTTTTAATGCAAAGCTTTTGCTCTTTCAGGAACTAGGATCAGGCTTCAACACTGAAAATATTTGCATTTTACTTAATTTACTTGAGTGTGTAAAATAATTTTATGGTCAATATGTAGTTGACTGGGCTCATCAAACCACTTGCCTGGAAAAATAGTCAAGGAAGTACTTTGAAATTCTCATGGCTCTGTGTGTGTGAGAAAGAGAGAGTAGGGAGAGAGAGAAACAGAGATGAAAGGAAAGGCAGTCTTTATTTCTCAATAATATATGGGGATTTTTTTCATTAAATTTTTGTCCTTTGAGGTAATATACTATAATGTGTTTTTAAACAGAATAGTTGAATGCTAAAGCTAAACCATTATTTTTGAGTAAAATGAATGGATTTTACTTAACTATCTTAACTCATCTATATAGATAGTCAAGGATTCCAGAATGCTGTTATTTCCTTCCTCTCAGCCCCTCCCTTATCACTACAACTTTTCACTGCCTTTTCTCTGGTCTCCCCATCCTAAGCAAAACACTTCCTACCACCATCAAGACAATGGAATAGCTTCTTTTGTGTTAATCTTCTGCTTGACTTGATTGACAGTGTTTTTTAACTTGTTTGTCATTGTGGTCTCCCCTTCTTCACCACCTACTCCTATCTGAACATCTTGTGTAATCTGTCCCTGATATAGCACTAAAATTGCCCTTTAATAATTTGTATTCTTAAAAAAATAATAATAATAATTTGTATTCTTAATCACCATATGTGATAGTCTTGCCTAAGTTTTTATTCTTCTGAACTTCCCTGGCATCATTTGATGATAAAATTTTATCCTGCACTTGACATCCTTACCCTGCATTATACTGGTTTTTTTCACACTTCTTTGCTCCTTTTTCTGACACTTGCAAGCTTCTAAAAAGTGTTTCTCAAGGTTCTCTCTCTCTTTAAAACATTTAGAGGACCTGATCCACTCACACAGTTTCAAATGTTAAAGGAAGATGGCTTCCCAATTTTCCTTCCATTTAACCTCTGCTCCAATCTCAAACTTCTTATGTCCAAAACCAAACACATCTTCCACCGAAGCCAGTTGTTCCTTGAGACTTCCTCTGACTAATGAGACCACCATTTTCCCAGGATGAATTAAAAGACTCGAAAATTTCTGTCTTCTCCCATTCCCCTAAATAAAGAGCTACCAAGGCCCTTGGGGTCTACTTCCCTATACCCCATTCACCATCTCATTTTCACTATCACCTCTTTAATTCAGCCTCACACTGCCTTTTCCCTGCATCATTGTCCTGGTTTCCTAATAATCTCCCCCCTTTATTCTCTTCTTTCTTTAATCAAAACTTAGCCACTGCCAGCTGTGTCTATGTGCAAAAGTCCTCCATGGCCTTGCATTCCCTACTAAATTAATCTGAACGAAGTGATCTTAAAAGGCATCAGTTGCACTATGGTGTATAAAATAAGAATAAAAGGGGTAGTAGACTGCTCCACTGCACATTAATGTGATTAGAATTTTGTCCTGTGGAGGTGTTTCACCTAAAGGGAGATATAAGAAACAATTCAATCAGAGTACAGAGACCAGGATGGGGAAAGATCTATGATCATGTCATATAACAACTGGCTAAAGAAGTGGAGATATTTTGGCCATAAAAATCACAATTCTATTTATTTATTCATTCATTCATTCATTTGTTCATTTTCTTTTAAAGATTTTATCTATTTGAGAGACAGAGTGAGCAAGAGAGAGAAAGCACAAGTTGGGGGAGGGACAGAGGGAGAAGCAGACTCTTCACTGAGCAGGGACCCCAACTCAGGGCTCTATCCCAGGACCCCAGGATCACTATCTGAGCTGAAGGCAGATGCTTAACCAACTCAGCCACCCAGATGTCCCATGAATCACAATTTTTTTAAAAAAAGAGGTGACCTCAATATTTTAATAACTGCCATTTGGAAAAGGATTTCTTTTGTTCCATGTAGCCATAAAGGGTAGAATTTGAACAATTAAGTGGAAGATATAAGAAAAATGATTTAGCTTGATATAAAGCAAAAATAGAATTAAACAACGTTAGGACAGGAACTCTCAAGAGATGGAAGAGTCTCTGTAACAGAGGTTGTTACTTAAGTTGGATGCATTTTTGACAATGTTATAGCACTGATTCCACAATATAATTCTTCCAGTCATATAGTTGTTTGTGCAGCTCTTTCTTAGCCTGGAATTTAAGACCAACCCACTCTTCCAGGTTTTCCTCTTAAGTTATTGACTTAGTGTTCTGTTCAAAATTTTATCCATTTTTCAATGGCTAAATCATATGTTGTCTTTTCTAGGAAAATCTCTCTCCTCCCATCTTATATGGATACATGAGTTGTTCTTCTTTTCTAAACTTCAGTACTTCATTTATCCATTTAAGGCACTTAATCATCATACTCCTGTTATTTGTGTATATTTGTCCTTTTATCTAAAAGGATGTCAGCTTCATGAGGCAGAAATTACCTTTATATTGATATATTCTCTCTATAGGACCTAATATAATAGAATTCCTTTCTTTATTCAGCCAATGTATATTTCTTTTACTTTAGAATTAAAAGACTAGATTAAATCATTTCTAAGGAGACTTTTAACCAAAAAAAATTTATGAATCTGGTTCTAGAACTTATTTAATAAAGTACAAAAGCCTCCTTTTCCCCTCATACTGTGAGTACAAAGAGTCAGATATTTGCTATCAAACTGGTTTTGTTAAGAAAGTTTTTGAAATCTGACTTTGAAATGTGGGTAATTATTTTTCGAGAACTTTTGCAACATGCTTATTGAAAGAGGCAACACATGCTTCTGATGGAATTTTGAACATTAAAAGAATTGTCCATCTGGTTTTATTTTTATGAAATTAAGTGATACTACATCAGAGCTCCACAAAGTTAAAAGCTGTATAATGAAGAACATCAAAAAAGTAAACAGTTAACTCTGGCAAGGCTTATGAAAGGGAACATCTCGTTATACACCAGAAGTTTTTATCACTCATTTATCTCTACCTTTTCTTCCTGCTCTTTATAGCAATACAGAACATTTCCATTGGTGCTGATTTCTGTTTGGCAAGTTGCTGCCAAGAGTCCAGATGTTTTTCAGTGTGACTTTACAGAAACTTGTGTTATTCAAATTTCAGAAATGCTGTTAGACTAGGTTAGACAAATCAAGAGAAAAAGAAAACAACAATTTATATTGAAAACTAAGCCTAAATTCTTTATTTGTTTCAACTGCTTTTGTTTCTCTTTCCCATCTGTGTTCAGTTCTCAAGTGATTCAAATTAAGGGAGTAAAAGCCAAATTATGAGGTGAAAGCATGACTTTGGCCTCTAGGAAAATAAAAATATATAAGAATCTAGTAAGACAGTTTCACCAGTCAGAGTATCTTTTACTTTTAGTAAAGGACACTTCTTGGGAAACATCTGAATCTTTTAACTCTCGGGCTCCTTGGAATAAACCTGAGAGAAAGCTCTTCCATGTGGGTCTAAGGCAAATGTGACACTACCAAGAAAAGAAAGACCTGTGACTCCCTGACCACTTCAGCCCCTCAGAAATTAACAAAACTCAATGATTTCCCTCTAAGCATCTTATGCTTTCTTCGACATTGCCCTTCTATCCTCTGACTTCCTCTTCCCTCTTACCCTAACAGGAGGAAGCCAGAATGAAGTGGTCTAAACACAGTCAACAAGTTGGTTGTAGGGATTTTCTTTTTCAGTTGGATGCATGCCCTAAAAAAGAAAAATTTAGGATTAACAAGTTGCACCCGAGTAATATTGTCCATTTACAAGTCTGATTTCATCCTATTCTGATAGATTTATGAAGAGGCTAAAAGATTTTAAAATTTAATTTGGCTAATCTCCCAGTTTCTGGTATTATTAAATAATTAGAATAAATTTCTAGATGTAAAAGGAGCATGATTAGAAACAATCAAACTTATTGACATTATCACCAGAAACATGCTTTTTAACATTCTAGCATAGGCATTAAGATGTTGAGAACCATTCAGAAAAGAATTAACTTGGTTTTCAGCAAAAGTGGAGCATGAGGACTGATGATTAAGTATTGATTTTCTTTTCTTATAAACTTGTATCTTGTGTTCCAAAGGCATTAGCTTTGTTTTGCAGGAGAATTGAATCTTCTCTGGGGTTTTAATCCCCACAAATGTACCAGCTCTTTAGAAACATGGATAGGATAAATGGTGGCTGCTTTAGGCTGAGCCTTGGTGTATGATACTTCTGCCACTTCAGGGACTCACAGAATAAGCAGATGTGGGGTATTGCACAGTGAATAATTATTTTATCCCATCTAGGGTCCCTTCAGTCTAATTTGTGGGCTAGAAACATTTTTATAATTATTCCATGTGGAATATTCCTGCTATAAAATTTTAAACCTTATAATCCCTTCTTGCAAACATGGTAGGTACCTGAAACATCAAAACAATAATCAGATCCTTTATTTTTAATGTAAAAATCTATAAAATGAAACATGTAACATATTAAAACTATATATAGGAATATGTAATTTTAAAAATATGTAAAATGGACAAAATTATATCTGCCAACCAGGTAGCTAGAGAGAACAAGCAGAACATTAACAATGCTTTGAAGTCCCCTATGTGCCCATTTCCAGTGCTGGACCCTAGTAGGAACCTTCAACCATTATTCCAAGTTTTGTGAAGAAGGAATTGATGTTCCTTGCTTGATTTTGTAATTTTACCACTTATGTATGCATCTCTAACAAGTATATCTATATGTGTACTATATAACTTTGTAAGTTTTCAATTTTATATAAAAGATATCATACTTTTTTCCTTATAACTTGTTTTTTTATATGTTTTTGAGAGTCATTCATGTAGATGTGTGTAGCTCTAATCTATTTTTCACTGTTTTCAGATGGTTTAAATGGTTATAGTATATGTGGAAATGTTATTGTTTCTCCTAATGATCAACATTTGTGTTGTTTCCAAAATTTTGCTGTTGTAACTGGTGTTTCTGTGATGATCCTCATACAAGTATCTTGAGCAGCTATTGCTGGGTTGTAGGGTAAAAATGTGTTAGCTCCACTAAATAATGCCCCAGTTGTTTTTTAATTTGGGTTCCAGCAGCATAGAGGAGTTTCTGTTCTTCCATAGCTTCACCAAGATACTGTCATACTTTTCAATCACATTTGATGGGTCTTAAATGGAATCTCATTGTATTTTTTATTTTTATTGCCCTAATTACTAGTGTTGAGCATATTTTTATGCTTAATGACCACTCAGTTCTGATTTTTTACACATTTTCCTATTGGAATATTTCACTTTTACCTGTTGATATATGGGCTTTCCTCCCATTTTAATTCTGAAATATAATAGTGTACAAACAAAGCTACATGAAACATCTATGTACAATTTAATAAGCAATTTTGAGGTACAACTTAATAGATAATTTCAAGAAAATATTCATGTAAGTACAACCTACATTAAGAAATAAACATTTCCAGGATGCCAGAAGCTCCAACTGTCCTTCTCTAATTCAATGACATCTTTTGCTCCAAAGGAAACCATCATCTTGATTTTTCTGGCAATCATTTCCTTGCTTCTCTTGATAGTTTTATCATCTAGGTATCTATTCATAAACAATATAGTTTAATATGGTCTTTTTTGAATTTTGAACTTTATATTATACATATTCTTTTAGGTTTTGCTTCTTTCTTTTTTTTTGTTTTTGTTTTTTTTTTTAAAGATTTTATTTATTTATTTTGACAGAGAGAGAGATCACAAGTAGGCAGAGAGGCAGGCAGAGAGAGAGGAGGAAGCAGGCTCCCTGCAGAGCAGAGAGCCCGATGCGGGGCTCAATCCCAGAACCCTGAGATCATGACCTGAGCCGAAGGCAGTGGCTTAATCCACTGAGCCACCCAGGCGCCCCGGTTTTGCTTCTTTCTTTAGTTTTTGTGGGGAGGTTGCTTCTTTAGATCAACATTGTTTGTAAGACTTAGCCTGATCTCATATCCTATCTTGAAGGGTACAGTATTTGTAGTCCATCTTACTGTAGTCCTATAGCTTTGTCCATAACTCAAATTAACAATGGATTATCTGTTGAAATTTCAATAAACCTAAAAAAATAACATTCATCTAAATCCATTTATGTCTTCTATTTTACCTCATTTTACAAATCTCTCTAAGTTAATTCCAAGTGAGTCAGAAGATTTCATAAATTGCTAATTAGTTGCTATGGTAGCAGATTTATTTTCTTTTTTTTTTTTTTTGCTACCTTATCCTTGAATGTTTTATGTTTGTTATAATCATGAGTTAACTTTAATATACCCACACTTTACATCTACTGCCTCAAAGGCAGTATTTTTTTCTCTTTAGTAGCCTAAATATATACCTTAGAAGAACTTCTGGTCTTCTGGCTTCATGGAAATATAATATTAAATAATGAGATAAATTATAAACATTCAAATTTTCTGCCAAAGCCATGGTGCTTAGTATATACTAATTATTAGGATCCAAGCACATTCATGTGCTAATTACCAAAAAAAAAAAAAACTTTACTACTTTTTACCTACTTTTCTGTTCTCTCATTCTCTTTCCTAAACACCTTAGAGTTCAACTGAAATTAGTTCAGTTCAGCACTTATTGAGGGCCTGGCAATATCCCCTCTTCTAACCATAAAAAAAGAAAGGAAGAAAAAGTACTGATTTCTTCTTCAATGCATTTATAACCCAGGCAAGAAAATATACATATAGAAAAATAATTACCATGTAGTATAAAAGCACTAATAGAAGCAAGAACAAGGTGAAAGTCACATAGAGGAGAGAATGATTAACTCTCTTAGAGTTCAGTGGGTTGGGCGAAGACATCACAGAATAAGAAAGCATCAGAACTGGTTTTTAAAGGATGAATAGAACATTTCCAGCCAGGGGAAACAGGATGGGCAAAAGCCTGGAGGTTACAATGAATTCAGTGAACTGCAAATGATCCAGTATTGCTGGAGTTTAAAGCACAAAGGGGAAGCATGAAGAGAGATGAGGCTCCAGAGAAAGTCCATGTCTTATCAAGGTTTGTAATGGAGTTTGAACTTTATTCTATAAACATGGGAAGACATTTAAGTATGGGGACATGATCAAATCTATGTTTCAGAAATATTACCTTCAAGGGGCGCCTGTGTGGCTCAGTGGGTTAAAACCTCTGCCTTCGGCTCAGGTCATGATCCCAGGGTCCTGGGATCTAGCCCCACGTCAGGCTCTCTGCTCAAGTGGGGAGCCTGCTTCCTCCTCTCTCTCTGCCTGCCTCTCTGCCTACTTGTGATCTCTCTCTGTCAAATAAATAAATAAAATCTTTTAAAAGAAAAGAAATATTACCTTCAAGATGTTGTGAAATTTAAGTACCCAGCTGTATAGTATTAGGATTGGCTTGATTGACAGTAATGCAAAATAACACCATTTAAAAAGTTAGTCCAGAGATGCAGTTCAGGGCTGATATGACATCAGAAGGCCCATGGTGTCAAAGGCTCAATCCCTTCCTATATTATTGCTCTCACCTGTAGCTGTCATATATGCCTCTAATTATGTCTAAGATGACAATATCCACATTGCAGGCAACTAAGTTGAGTAGGGACACAGTAAAAGAGGGCAAAGTATGCCCACAAACTTCCTTTTAAGGAAGATCTCAGGAAATAACATATGACTCTTCTACCTACTTTCCATTTGCCACCTCCTAGTCACATGGTAATGCCCAGCTTCAAAGTAAGCAGGAAGTGTAGCAGAAAAAAAAAATGGAAATGGAGGACAAATAGCAGTTTTCCCACTGAAAAATAAGACATTGAAGTCAAGGGAGTATTGAGAAATAATAGGTACTGCATTAAGGCACCATTCATGAGCATCCAGAGTGGGCAAGATCTAAGAGCTGTTTGAGAAGCCAGCTGGTTTAACAGCTGGTGATCTAGTGGTTAGGGTGAAAACTCTTGGTTTCTGGCTTGAATGACTGAGTAGATAGAGGTATCGCTATGGGGAATTTTCACCATCATAAAAAAGGTGGAAGGAAAAAAATGAAAGCAAAACAAGAAAAAAATCAAAGTAGTATTCTTGTCTTTGATAATATACTTTCCCCGGAGATTCTCTCATACGTTTGGATTTTATTTAAAAGCAGAAGGGGAGATACAAGTATCCAAATAACATAGGATGCTGGGTCTTTCTCTTCTATTCAAGACAGTGAGATAGGAAAACTCCCAGACCTGACTGTTACCAGCTAAATAAGTGACGGATGGCGAGTGAGTTTATCCTCTGGACTCTAGTGACCTCATAGGTAGAATTGGAAAGTTGCATTAGATAAGGTGAAGGTACCATCAGCTCTAGAATTACTTGATTCACTGATCAGACCAATCCCCCATACAAATCAACAGCACAATATGAACAGTCTTGCATCACTCCCAGCTATGCATTCCTTGCCAATGGAGAAAAGTAAGTGAAGCAATATCTTAAAGTTCAAGTAAACACAATTTCCTGTCTAATTACTTCACATCTCTTCTCACTTGGCACTTAAAAACCCAGTTTAGTGTGGTCTTGTGGTATTAAATTTTGGCAAATTTACAATCTCTTATTAAAGTGGAGGGGATTTTGCCAATTGCATTTCAAGATTACTTAAAAAGTTGTACTTGGGGGGAAAAGGATTGCCTTTCCTATTATGTACGTAAGTCTACATGTGATAGCTGAAAATATCTCCCTTGAGTTAAGAAGTATTTTTCCTTTTAGTTGAGTGAGTACACATTGTTCCACCTACTACAAAGGATTAAAATGACCTGTTTCATCACAGAGCAAAGTAATGGTGGCAGCATGCGATTTTTGGCAGAAAGAACACTTTGTAATTGCTAATTTCCTATACCCAAATTCAGCTGAAGATTGCAGCCTGAGTCCATAGTACTTTGCAAGACTTAACAAGCAGGACCCAAGTACACTGCCAGGTTTTGTAAAATGCTAATGAATCTAAACTAGCAGGGAGTTTGCTGAGGATGAGTCTTTTGAAAGGAATCTTCAAATCCAAGACCCCAAATGCCTTATGGAGACATGAAAGTATCCATGGGACACAACTGGTAGACTCAGGTGTTTGCTTTGGCTCACATCTCTCATCTCCATTGCGTTCTGTGCCAACTAACAGCTGTCCTCAAGGTCACTCTTCTTAAAAAATCAGCAACTTATGAGAACCAATAATGCTTTCAGCAGGTATAATCCATTTTACTTGGAAAGTGCTTCAACTAGTGTTTCCTTTGATACAAAAGAGTTTGGAAATCTGATATAAATGTAACACTTTAGAATTCATATCTGGCACCAAATTTGCATCTCTCACCCTAAGAAAAATATTCCTTACTGAGTAAGTATTAGATCCCAGTTTATTATGAAAATCTACATTTTCTAGGTGGCCCAAAGAAAACAAATGCAAATAAGACTGTGCTGATATAATCAACTTTGAAGCCACAGTTTGAAGTTCCTCAAGTTCCCAAATAATTTCCAAACTTGTCAGTCATATTTCTAAATTAATCATTCTTTGCATTTGACAAACAGACTTTAAAATGCAAAGTTCATTGTTCTTCATCAAGGCCTTACATTTTGGCACATTTGTAGGGTGTGGGACCTGGAGTTCTGGATTACAGCTAACACCACCAGAACACTGCGTACCTTATTAGGTCTATAGATTATCTTTGATTGTGTAAAATATGCAAATTCCCCAAATCCTAAACACCGTACAGGACTTTTGTTGACAAAAAATTTGAGATGTGTGCAGAAGCCACTGTGCTGTAAGGCAAAGAAAATAGGCTCAGTGGTTACACTGAGCAATGCTCAAGGCCAAGCTTGTCCCTTCTTAACAGGGTAAACTAGTTAGCTATCTCTCATAATTTCTGATTATTTCAGTCTCTCTTTAAGTAAGGAAAATCATGACTATGTTTCATAGGTAGATAGATATCTACCTATATAGAAAGGTAGATGGATGGGTAGATAGACAATTATTTTCTATTATTATTATCATCCATCCATCCATCCATCCATCTATCCATCCATATGCCAGCAGTTTAAATACTGTAGTTGCTCAGGCCTAAATCCCTGGGACCATCTTATCTCCTTTTACACTTTACTTCTAACCTACCAGCAATTTCTGCCAGTATTTCTTCTAGAATATATCCAGAGTCTGACTGTATCTCATCACCTCTACTGCTACCCATAGTTGTGCCCAGCACCATCAACTCTCCCTTGATGATGGCAACAGTCTCCTCCTCTCCAGTCTCTCTGATTCTTGCTCTCCTCCAGGCTATTTTCAATACAGAAGCCAAATTGGCCTTCTTAAAACAGAAATCAGATCCTGTCACTCCTCAGTTCAAGGCCCTTGGATGACTTTCCCTCTCTCTCTCTCTCTGTCTTTCCCATGATGATAAGACCCTGAGGATCTGGCCTCTCCACTAGCTCTCATTAATCTCCCATCACACTGTAACCCTTCCCATGCCTTTGCTTCCTCTGCCCCAGCCTCACTAGCCTCTTGCCAGACATACCTTGCCTCCGGTCTCTATATTATTGCTCCATATCTCAGCAAAGGCTGGTATACCAACCCAGGTTTGAATTAAGAAGGACAAAATATTAGAGTTCAGTCACTGGGAATCAAAAAGAAATAGTAAACCCAAAGCATGTTTAAGAATGAGATATTATAGGGGCACCTGGGTGGCTCAGTAGGTTAAGCATCCCACTCTTGATTTTGGCTCAGGTCATGATCTCAGGATCATGAATGCATGTTCCACAGTGGCTGCACCAATTTGCATTCCCACCAACAGTGCACAAGTTTTCCTTTTTCTTCACATCCTTGCCAAAATCTTTTGTTTCTCATCTTCTTGATCTAAGCCATTCTGACAGGTATGAAGTGATATCTCATGGTGGTTTTGATATGTACTGCCCTAATAATGAGTAATGTTGAGCATCTTTTCATGTGTCTGTTAGCTAGCTATATGTATTCTTTAGAGAAATTACTTCCTGTTTTCTGCCCAATTTTTATTGGATTGTTTGGGGTTTTTTGCTGTTGAATTGTATACATTCTTTATATACTTTGGGTAGTAATCCTTTATCAGATATATCATTTCCAAACACTTCTCCATTCAGTAGATTATCTTTTGGTTTTGTTGATTGTTTTCTATATATTGTATAATGTCATTTAAAATTATAACAGTTTTACGTCTTCCTTATAATTTGGATACTTTTTATTTCTTTTATTGTCTGATTGCTGTGACTAGGCCTTAATTAACAGTACTATGTTGAATTAAAGTGGTGAGACTGGACATCCTTGTCTTGTTCTTGCTCTTGAGAGAAAAATTATCAGATTTTCGCACTGAGTATGATCTTAGCTATGGGTTTTTCTTATGTGGCCTTTATTATGGTGAGGTATGTTCCCTCTAAACCAACTTCATTGAGGGTTTGTATCATGAATGGATGTTGTACTTTGTCAAATGCTTTTTCTGCATCTATTGAAATGATCATATGGTTTTTATCCTTTCCCTTGTTGATGTGATGTATTACATTGTTTTATTTGTAAATATTGAACATGTGCATTGCAGGAATAAATCTCACTTGATTGTGGTGAATGATTTTTTTCTTATATTGTTGGATTCAGTTTGCTGTTTTTGAGGATCTTTGCATCTGTGTTCTTCAGAGATATTGGCTTGTAATTCTCTCTCTCTCTCTCTCTATCTCTCTTTATAGTGTCTTTATCTGGTTTTGGAATCAGGGTAATTGGTCGTGAATGAATTTGGAAGCTTTCTTTCCTCTTCTATTTTTTGGAATACTTTGAGAATATGTATTAACTTTTCTTTAAATGTCTGATAGAATATGCCTGTGAAGCTATCTAGTCCTAGATTTTTGGGGGAGTTTTTTGATTACTGATTCAATTGCATTATAATCAGTCTGCATACTAGTCTGTTCAAATTTTCTATTTCTTCCTGATTCACTTTTGGGAGGCTATATGTTTTTAAATATTTATCCATTTCTTCTAGATTGTCCAATTTGTTAACATATACTTAATTTTTCATAATCTCTTATAAACCTTTGTATTCTTGTAGTGTCCATTAGTATTTCCCCTCTTTCATTCCCCATTTTGTTATTTGAGTTACTTGCTTGCTTTTTTTTGATGAGGCTGGCCAAAAGTTCATAAATTTTGTTCATCTTTTCAAAGAACAAGCTCCTGGTTTTA
The DNA here is from genome assembly GCF_922984935.1 of Meles meles. NCBI lineage: Eukaryota > Metazoa > Chordata > Mammalia > Carnivora > Mustelidae > Meles > Meles meles. The sequence goes on from NC_060072.1 coordinate 69,611,764, forward strand.
TTGATCTGTTCTTTTGGTTTTTTTAGTCTCTTTCATTTATTTCTACTCTTATCTTTATTATTTCTTTCCTTCTACTGGCTTTGGCCTTTATTTATTCTTCTTTTTCTAGCTCCTTTAGGTGTAAGGTTAGGTTGTTTATTTGAGATTTTTCTTTGTTCCTGAGGTAGGCCTGAGTTGGTATAAACTTCCCTCTTAGAACAGCTTTTACTGCATCCCAAAGATTTTGAAACACTGTGTTTTCATTTTTATTTTTGTTCATGTACTTTTTGATTTCCTCTTTGATTTCTTGGTTGACCCACTCATTGTTTAGTAGAATGTTAATTAACTTCATGTGTTTGTGTCTTTCCAAATTTTTTCTTGTGGTTGATTATTAATTTCATCACCATATGGCTGGAAAAGATGCATGGTATGACTTCAATCTTCTTCAATTTATTTAGACATTTTTGTGACCTAATATGGGATCTAATCTAAAAAATGTGCCACGTGAACTTGGAAAGAATATATATTCTGCTGCTTTAGGATGGAATGTTCTGAATATATCAGTTAAATCCATCTGGTCCAATGTGTCATTCACAGCCACTGCTTCCTTGCTGATTTTCTGTTTGGATGATCTAAATATCCTACTGATTGTTATCAGTAGGATATTAGTATGATATTAAAGTCCCCTATTATTGTATTACTATCTATTTCTTCCTTATGCTTTGTATTAGCTGCTTTATGTATTTGGGTGCTCCCATGTTGGGTGCATAAATATTTACAATTGTTATATCTTCTTGTTGAATTGTTCCATTTGTGATTATGTATGGTGTCCTTCTCTGTCTCTTGTTATAATCTTTGTTTTAAAGTATATTTTGTCCAATATAAGTATTGCCACCCCAGCTTTCTTTTCACTTACATACGCATGGTAAATACTTCTCCATACCTTCACTTTTGATCTGCATGTGCCTTCAGATCTGAAATGAGTCTCTTGAAGACAGCATGTACATGGGTGTTGCCTTTTTATCCATTCTATCACCCTATGTCTTTTGATTGGAAGCTTTAATCCATTTACATTCAACATGACTATTGGTAGGTATGCGTACTTATTGCCATTTTGTTATTTGTCCTATGGTTGTTTCTGTGGTTCTTCTTTGTTTCTGCTCTTGCTCTCTTCTCTGACAGTTTGCTGGCTTTCTTTAGTGGTATACTTGGATCCCTTTTTCTTTAGTTTTGCATATCTATTACTGCTTTTTGATTTGTGGTTATCATTAGGTTTTTATATAATATCTTATGCATATAGCTGTCCATAATAAGGTAATGGTCACTTAAGTTTCAATGCAATCTTTACTCTTCTCCTGCCTCTGCTCCCACCACATTTTAAGCATATGATGTCATACTTTACATCCTTTTATTTTGTGAATCTCCTGACTGATTTTTATAGATAGACTTAATTTGACTGCTTTTGTGCTTCCTAGTTTTCTTACTCCTACTTGTTGAATTTCCTTTCTACCGAGTCCCCTTTAACATTTCTTGTCAGGCTGGTTTAGTGGTCATGAATTCCTTTAACTTTCATTGGTCAGGGAAGCTGCTTATCTCTCTTTCCATTCTGAATGATGGCCTTGCTGGATAGGGTATTTTTGGCTGTAGGTTTTTTTTTTCCTTCAGCACTTTGAATATGCCATGCCTTTCCCTTCTGGCCTGCTAAGTTTCTGCTGAAAAATCTGCTGATAGACTGATGAGATTTCCTTTATATGTACCTGTTCTCTCTCTCTCTCTCTCTCTTTCTCTCTTCATCATCACTTTTTGCCACTTAATTACTATGACTATTCATGTAGACCTGCTTGGTCAATTGGGGAGGGGGGGCTTTCTGCCACCTGGATGTGGATTTCTGCTTTCTTCCCAGATTTGGGAACTTTTCAGCTATTATTTCTTCAAATGATTTTTCTGCTCCCTTTTATCTCTCCTCTCATTCTGGGATCCCTATAATTCAAGTGTTATTGTGCCTCTGAGTTCATTTTCTGTGATCATTTTTCTACTTGCTGTTCAGTAGTTTAATTGCTTTTCATTACTCTATCCTCTAGGTCATTGATGCATTCTTCTGCTTCCTCTGGTCTATTTATTCCATCTAGTGTATTTTTTATTTCATTTATTGAGTTTTTCATTTCTGATTGGTTCCTTTCTTATGTTTTCTGTCTCTTTGTTGAGGGTCTCACTGATATTTTCCACTCTCTTCCCCAGTCCAGTGAGTATTTTAATGACCATTATTTTAATTCTCTATTAGGCATATTATTTATCTCCATTTCATTTAGCTCTCTTGCTGTGATTTTATCCTATTCTCTCATTTGGGATATATTCCTCTGTCTCCTGATTTTGTCTAACTCTCTGTCTATTTCTCTGTGTTAGTAAGGTCAGCTATCTCTCCTATTCTTGCCAAAAGTAGTGGCCTTATGAAGAGCTCCTGTAGTGTCCTGTAGTATAATATTCCCTGTTCACCAGAACCTGGCACTTAAAGGATATCTCCTATATATGTTGTGTGCATCCTGCTATTGTGGCTGAGCTGCCTTTTCCTTTAGTCCAGTCATCTGCAATGACTCTCTTTGATTGTTTTAGCAGTATTTGGTCCCTGTTTTTTTAGTGGGTCAGTGTGGGTCCACCTTGGGTTGAGCTGAGTCAGACCAGGAGTTATCCAGAAATGCAGTAACATAAAACTGCAGTGTACTTTCCCTGTCTTGTCTCCTGACATGCTTTTGTTGATGGGCAGGGCCTGCAGTCAGACCAGATGTCTACCTGCCCACACCCCACCCCCCACTGCTAGGACTGCAGTCAGAACCTGTGTATGTGGTTATCTTCCCCTCTCCCCCAGGGCACAAATCACTTTGTAGTGTCCTAGTCCCTGTTGGTTCGGTTTTCACACTGCAAGCCTTGGTGTGGATGTGCTCTGGCCAAGGGCATATTAGAGAGGGCAGGTCTGCAGATGAACACAGGGTCAGGGTGCACAAGGTTAGCAAGGTCTGAGCTGGTCCACTATGGGATGGGAGCTGCAGTCACAGAGGATTGAGGCAGGCCACGTTGAAGTGGGGGGTGGGGAAGTATTCACAGAAGCATTAGGGGCAGGATGCCTATTAGTAAGGTTGGCATGGGTCTGCTGTGGGAGAAGACCTGGAACCAAGGCCTGGCTATAGGACATATGTCCACAGGAGAATGTGGAGACAGGGCAAGCTGTTAGTAAGATAGTTAGTGAGTACTGGCATCCTGCTGGCTCCCACAGATGTCCATGTGTCTAACCCTGAAGTTGGAGAAGGGAAATAATGCCAGCCAGCTTTTTTGTCCCTGGAGAAGTCTCCTAAAGATCTCTGTCCCTCAATCACATGATCTGAGATTAGTAAACAAATATCCCCGTTATCTACCCCAGGTGTTTTTCAAACTGAAAAGCTGAAACACTTCTAACTTCTCAACAGCTTATCCAGAGAACAGGGCTTCTAACTTTGAAACATGATGCAATGTATTTAAATTAGTATTTCCACAATGCTTTTGAAGAGGGCTTGTTTAAAATAAAGATACCTAAGTCTCATCCTAGACTTTCTGAAATAGAGCTGTAGTTCTGGGACCCAGAACTCTGCACTTGAACACACTCTCCTAGTTGACTTACATATGTTAAAATTTGAAAATTACTGCAAAGAAACTATACTCCACAGTATAAAAATGAGCACCTAATGAGAGAGAGAGAACATAAGAGAAGAGTGAGGGGCAGAAAAAGAAGCAGATGACTTACTGAGCAGGGAACCCTATGTGGGGCTTAATCCCGGGACTCTTGGACCATGATCTGAGCTGCAGGCAGATAGGCACCCCTATGTTTAACTTTCTAAGCAACTGACAGACTGTTTACCAAAGTGCCTGCCCCATTTTACATTACCCCCACAATGTTTGAAGATTCTGATTTCTCCCCATTCTCACCAACTTGTTACCATCTGTCTTTTTCATAATAGCCATTATATTGTGTATGAAATGCTCTTGATTTGCATTTCCCAAATGACAAGCAAAGACATGTGCTTATTGGCCACCTGTATATATTCTTGGGATAAATACCTATTCATATCATTTGCGCATTTTAAAATTGAGTTATTTATCCTTCTTATTATTGAGTTGTAAGAGTTTTTCAATATATTCTGTGTAGTCCTTTATCAGATATATGCTATGCAAATATTAGCTACCATTCTGTGGATTGTCTTTTCATTTTCTTGACAATGTCCTTTAATGCACAAAAGTTTTTAAATTTGGTGAATTCCAATTTGTCTATTTTTTCTCTTGTTGCTCATGCTTTTTAGTGTTGTATAATCTGTTCCCAAATCCAAGTCCATGTAGGTTTACTATATTTTCTTCTAAGAGTGTTACATTTTAGTTCTGAAATATAGATTTTTGATCCAATTTGAGCTAATTTCTGTGTATGGAATGAGGGAGGGAGTCCAACTTTATTCCACTACGAATGAATGAATGTATGAATGTCCAGTTGTCTCAGCGCCATATACTGAAAAGATTATCCTTTTCCCCATTGAATGTTTTTAGAACCCTGTTCTGTAGCACCAAAAATCAATTGACTATAGATGTGAAGGTATATTTTAGAATCCTTAGTTCTATTCCATTTATTTACATGTTAATCCCTATGCCAATACCATAGTGCCTTGACTGCTGTTCCTTTATAGTTAAGTTTTAAAAATCAGGAAGTGTGAGTCCTCCAGCTTTCTTCACATTTTTAAAGATGATTTTAGCTATTCTGAGCCCTTTGAGCTCCAATATGAATTTTAGGATCAGCTTAAAATTTCTACAAAGAAGCCACATGAGATTCTAGTAGTATTGCACTGAATTTATAGATCAGTTAGGGGAGTATGGCCATCTTACCAATGTTAAGTTTTCTAATCTATAAACATAAGATGTCTTTCCATTTATTAAGATCTTTAAATTTTAACAATGTTTTATAGTTTTCACAGTGTGTTTTGCAGTGTTACATGTATTCCTAAGTATTTTGCTCTCCAATGTAAAAGGAATTTTTTAATCATATTTTTGGCTTGCTCATACAAGTGTATAGAAAGACAATTGATTTTTGCATATTGGCCTTATATCCTGCAATCTTGCTGAACTTGTTTTTTCTTAGAGCTTTTTAGTGAATTTACCAGTTTGGTGTCCAACAATTTAACTCAATATTGATACCACCTACCTGGAGATAGCATCAGTTCTTACAAGTTTAAGAGCTCAGTTCCATAAGACTGCCCACCTCCTCCAAATACCAATCCAACAGCCTGTGTTTCTGACCAATAGGCTATAGATTGGAGGTCCTAACATTGTCCTCCTTGGAGCTGTGCTAGAACAGCTCATATAACTCAGAACAACATTTTACTTACAAAATTACTAGTTTATTATAAAAAGATGTAATTCAGTAATAGCCAGATGGAAGCGATGCATAGAACAAGTTGTGGGGGAAGGGCACAGACCTTCTACGCTTTCTCTCTCTGTGTACTCCACTCTCCCCAAATCTCTACATGTTCACTAACCCAGGAGCTCTCTGAACCCTGTCCTTAGGTTTTTATGGAGGCTTCATTGCATAGGCATAACTGATTAAATCACTGGGCAGTGGTGATTGAACTCAATCTTCAGCCCTTCTCCCCTCCCTTGAGGTCTGGGGAGGGGTTGGGGGGAACTGCAAATTCTAACCTGCTAATCACATTGTTGGCTACCATGACAATCAGCCCCCATCCTTAGGTTACCTGAGGGAATTCTAAATGTCACTTCAGTAATTTCTTGATCTCTCTCATCACTTAAGAAATTCAAAGGTTTTTAAGACCTGTGTGCCAAAACTAGGGACAAAGACCAAGTATACATTTCTGATTATAAATCACAGTATCATACCTATCTGCTCTCTGAGACTCCATTTCTTCATCTGTAAATTGGAGAAATCATAATTCATACTTCATGTGACTGTTGTGAAGATCAAATAAATCAATACATGGAAAGTTCCCCCAAATGGTGCCTGGCAGAGGAACAAATTCTAGCAAGCTAACACAAGCAAGAAGTCATCATGGGGAACATATATTAAAAAGAAGGATATTGCCTCTTCTATTCCCAGTTAGAGAAACTCAGAAGTATTTCTCAAAGTATTGTCTTGCACTGTCTACATCAGAATCAGTAAGATTCTTGGTTTAAAAAAACAGATTCCTGAGACATATCTTAGACTTACTGAATAAGAATCCCAGGAAAGCCTGATTTTTAACAGATGCCTAGGTAATTCTTTGGTACTTTAAGGTTTGACAACCACACTGAGAGAGTGCATTTCCATTGCTTAAATTATTCCAGGTAACTCTAAAATGCCTTTCCTTTCCATCCTTTCCCTGTAATACCACAGGGACAATTCAAGAATAACCAAACTGATTAACCAGAGTGTCTTATAAAGTCATTTGTTAACTTATTCAACATCCTAAGCACTCCCATCAATCTACCCTACCTAGTTGGAACTCATTTATAATTGGATCATTTAAAGAATAATTACCAGAGAATCTCAGAAACCTTTTACCATCTATAAGGATGGGATTAATGGAATTCTCTGCACATGTAGCAAATTTTAGCCTTTTAAAATCATAATAGAAATGCTCTCCTGTTGGACTACTTTGGTTTGTCTATCTCTTAAAAGAGTATCCTGTCTATAATTTAATCATGATTCAGGATCCTTCCATAATTTCTAAGACTTATTTTTAAGTCTCCAAGTAGTGCTACATTTATATACAGAATCTATTTCAGCTCTGAATTTGGAGAAACTCCAAAGTCTATATGTATCTGTAGATTCCTAAGAGGTAAATCAAAGAAGCTTAGTTCAAAGGACACAGAAGGCATAACCTGAGACCTCTGTAGTAACAATATCCACTACTTTAGCCAAAACTTCTAATTTATAGAATCCAGGTTGGGACGGGGAGCATGAGCAAGGATTCCAAGAACTGTTTCAGAATTACACAGTTTTGTTGTTCTTGTTATTCATACTTATTTCTTTCTGAAGCTGACAGTGAGATTATTCTTTTTTTAAAAAAAGATTTTATTTATTTATTTGACACACAGAGAGAGAGAAACAGAATACAAGCAGAAGGAATGGGAGAGGGAGTAGCAGGCTGCCCACTGAGCAGGGAGTCCAATGCAGGGCTCAATCCCAGGATCCCGGGATCATGAACTAAGCTGAAGTCAGGCACCTAACGACTGAGCCAGCTGGGTACCCCAGTGAGATTTTTCTTAAAGCATCTTCTAAGCAAGTGTTTTATGTGATTCTTTATAGGTTTTTGATCAAAATTATCATTTGGGGAGAGATTTTTGTAAGATGAGCTATGTCTTTGTATGCAATTTACTGATGAACAAGTACGAAAATTACAGCTGATCTAATTTGTTAAATTATAGAATAAGTTTAGAAGTGAAGTTTGCACATCAACTTAACCATCCCTGGTGACACCAGAATATAAACAGAACTATTTGGATCTGCAAAAAATGTGAAGCAGACAGTACTCAAAAGTAAAGGGAGGAAATCACACTGAGCTCCTCCCTGAATTCTTCTTTTGGTCACTCTAGGATCCTTATTAAATCCTAAAAATACACATGAAGTCACCATACAATCCTCTTGTTCCTCAGAAAGAAAACACTTCATACTTCCTAGCTAGGGGCTTTGACACCAGGTTTTTATACCCTTGTTTGAATGAGGTGGAGTAGAAGTAGAATAGGGAAAGAAGTCAGGGAAATAAAAGTAAATACATTTTCTAGCCTAGATTTAATCTGTTGTAATATTGATTATTTCTATCTGACAATTTTCCATGTTAGAGTTATATGCCTAGGACAATAGAATTTAATCAAGAGTAATATATTTGAAACAATTTTTTGTTTTCTTGGCTTTATTACTGTGACTTAGATATATTCATCTTTTTTGTCTCAAAATTACGTTTTTAAATCCTAATAGATTCAGAGGATTACCTGTCTTGACAGCTGGCCTACCAACTATATACCTTGTTGCTCCTCGTATTTCATCAGCAAAAGTTGCTCCATTGAAAATGGATTCAAATATTTTAAAACAAGATGCTTTAGGGATAAAATACCAGAAGTTCCTATTTTGACAAATGAAGAGCTGTCTTGGGCCTTTAATTTATCCTTAGTACATAACACCGGCCGTATGATCATTTCTCAGCAGCCACAGTCAGAACTGGCTTATAGTAACAGGCATGTTGTCCATGTGATGGACTATATACAGCCTCTATGGGATGCTGCCAGGGAATATGCACCTCATATGTCTTTTCTTACTCTCTCTCTGACTGGAGAGGTTACCATTCAAAATGAAAAGTTTATTTAGTTAATGTAAATTAGCTCCAAGTACATCAAAGCTTACTGTTCCTAGAATCATATGCTATATACTTAAATCTATGATCTCTCTTAGTTCTTATAACAACTCTATGAAGGAGGTATCTATTTTCTGTTTTCAAAGAAGAAACATCTCAGATAGCTTACCAAAATCACATAGTTTTTACGAGATTTCTCTCAATTCAGTTTGAGGTTTGTCTGATTCCAAAGCCCAAGCTTTTCCAGCCCAGTTTCAAGAAGGAAAAGTCATAAGATTACCCAAACCACCTGTTATACCTGGCTCCTGAACTCTTCAAATCCAGAGTGTAACTTTGCCTCAAAGAGATTCATGGTCATTTTGGTATAAATCAGAGAAACTTCATAATTATTAAGATAAAAGTAATTATTCAGACAAAAGCAATGCTGTTTTTCAAAGAATTGTCGTAAAGACTAATCATCTCATTTTGGTTATTTCACCAGACTTACAAGGCAGAACTATATCCAGGCATTACATCAGTCTCTGGAGATATGAGGATCATAAAAAACACAGTCGCTATCCTTCATTTCTCATCATCATGATAGAGATAGATATAAAATAAGACCTATAATCTGGAGTGCCTTTCAAAATGTTTACCATACTGAACAGGCATCAACCAGTCAGAACATGACTGGCTTCATATAGCTGGTGTGGCTGATGTGCATGCTTGTTGCCTATCAGCTTTGCATTTAATAATGTAGTTAACACTCAAATAGAGATAGGTGGGAATACAGATGGAGAGGGGTAGAAGGAAGAGATGAAGATGATTGTGAACAGCCTGAAAACAGAGCTGATATATGATTTGAACCTTGAAGGAGAAGTGAGAGTTTTCCACTGGACAAAATAGGACAGGATATTTTAGAGGAAACAATGATATTAAACAAAGGCTGTATAGGAAGAATCGAATATGGTCACATTTATAGAATCTTAGTGGAATAATGGTTTTTAGGAGTTAGGAATGGGAGTTACTAATCAACAAACATAAAGTTTCAGTTAAGCAAGATGAATAAGTTCTAGAGATCTGCTGTACATCATTGTTCATGCAGTTAAAAATAGATTCCATGTTAAGTGTTCCTACAGCAATAAAATTAAATTAACTAAGTAAGCAAAAAACCTAAGGCTGGGCAGCATTGAGAAATGTCTAGCAGCTGTGGTTAGATTATAGGGTTCATGCAGAGTAATAGCTAGAGATGATGGTAGTCATTTTGGGCCAGATCACGAAGGTAAGCTAAGAAGTTTTTACTTTTCTTACTTTCTTACCTGGACATCAGATGACATAAAGAATTCCATCATTGCTTGAGATAATTTTGGTTGTGTTGTAGAGAATATACTAGTGGAGGAAGACCATTTAGAGGCTATTTCAATAATTGAGAAGAGAGGGATGCCTGGGTGGCTCAGTGGGTTAGGCCTCTGCCTTTGCCTCGGGTCATGATCCCAGGGTCCTAGGATCGAGCCCTGAATCAGTCTCTCTGCTCAGCGGGGAGCCTGCTTTCCCCCCTACCCCGCCTCCCTCTCAAGCCTATTTACAAGCCTACTTGTACAAGCCTACTTACAAGCCTCTTACAAGCCTACTTGTGATCTCTGTCTGTCAAATAAATAAATAAAATCCTTAAAAATTAAAAAAAATTGAGAAGAGATATGATGTGAGTCTATATGGGTACTGTTGTAAAGAGAAGGAGATTGATGTAAGAGACATCTTGACTACATATAATGGTTGATTGAATGTATTGCGGTGGGAAAGAAAAAAGTCAAGAATGAGTCCAAAGCATTTGGCTTGAACAACTACATTCGTTTTACCTGAGATAGTACAGGCAGATAGAGATAATATCTCCAGTATGTTTGGAAGTGAACAATGATCTTGGTTTCATACAAAATATGTCATGCAGAACACCCAGATGGAGAAGTCAAACAGACAATTGGAAATGTAGATGACTGACAGTACTTACCCTATCCTACACACACACACACACACACATACACGCACACACACACACTTACTTGACAGCTCACAGCCTACGGCGAAAATACTTTGAAACTAAAATGTGTAACTCCTCCTCCTTTAGGGGAAAAATTTGTTTTTAGTTATATGGTTTGAGCCAGTTTGTAAATTGCATATCATAATTTATAAATATCAAAATGTATTCTAAAACTAAGTTTGGCTTATTTTTATATTTTACTGTGCTGCTAAGTCTAAGGTTAGATCTTGATTATCTTGTAGGTAAGTTTGATTTGCAAATATTCCTGAGACATTTATTTTATTATTTTGTTGTAGTGACTTCCGAGATTGCATGCTGTTGCAGTTTATGTGCACAAGTTGCACATAAAACTCCAGCACCGACTTGGCAAATGGCATCTGGGGGAATTGCTCAGTATTGGTACATAGTCTGAATGGGCTCTAGTCTACAATAATGGTAAGAAATCTTCATATCAGTGAGCAATGTGGTATTAAACAGCTCCCTCACTTACATGGTTTTGCATTAAACCAATTCACATATGCATGTAATATATTGTGTAATTAGTATCTCAAGTCAGACTGGAAGAAATATTCTATTCCTACAATTTACCTGCCCTTACCAGGTTCCGCGGGGGGGAAAAACTGCGAAGATGATTAGTTTGTTTTTGGCACATTCTCACCCACTGGTGTCACTGCTTTATAAACCTCCAGACATCTAAATCTTCAAACTAACTCTGCTTGCCCAATGGCTACCACAGTAATACTTCACTCAAACCTGCCCTCTAAAGGAAGACCACCTTTCTTCCTCCTCCTGTCTGGGTTCATTTAACTCCCATTTAAGCAACACCACATTAGGGATTTAGCTTTGTTCACAGTAGTATTGAGAATGGTCATCCAATATTCCCAAGATGTGTCCAAGCGGTGTGTGTGTGTGTGCGCGCGCGCACGCACGCACACATCACACATGCCCTATAATGTAAAATGTCAGCTTCCATGAATGACCTGCTTCTAATTATGCTCTGTGAAACTGAGCATGTGGACAAGTAGGCAGGTGAACAAAGCAAAAAGCCTCTCCTCAGTGTGAAGTTGAGACACTGGCAGACTGAAGGAGAGAGAACATTAGAGCTAGAGAAAACAGTTCTCACCATCTCCTCCTTAACCTCAGCTTTCTCCCTAAGACAGGTCAATGAAACCAGCACAGACCCTGAAATGTCCTCCACTCTCAGAATCTGTTTTCTGAATGCAGAGGTTACTTCGTAACTGGTCTCTGGAAGAGAGGCAATTGGCCTTGGTCAAAATGTCAAAGAAAGAGGGGTTTGTTTTTACTTTCTATTTCCTTCATTGAGTTATTTTCAGACATTCTCCACACTTAGTGGAAAAAACATATTGCATTAATTCTAAAATGATGATTTTTCACAATTTAACACCTCTGAAACTGGGACACATTGTATGACCAATGACATCTTATGGCATTGGTGTTGCCTGGATTGGGTTTCTTATAATAGCATTTATTTCCAACAGTTACCTAGGACAATTATTAATATGGCATGACTTTAAATTAAACGTTATACCTCAGGTTCTTTCATCATATTAGTGGTGTGAATTCAGATCTCATATTTATGTACTGGCTGTGGTTCAGAATCTCAAAGGAGATTTTTCTTTTCTTTCTCCTCCCAGTACTAAGGTTAAGAAATGTGAGTTGTGTCTTAGGAATCCCAACGATCCCAGCTTTATGCCAGAGTATCTTATTAGATTCCCTATCTTGGACTGTTTTTCTTGGTAGTTAATAAAATAATGGTGTATCTTATAGCCAAAAGAATGTAAGATATTTGGTACTAGAATTGAAAAGATTCACCAGGGAAAAAAATTCTTCCCAGTTTATTACTTCTGAACAGCAGCCCTGCCTTCTTCAGGTCTTTGCTTGTCTTTGAGAGCCTGCCAACACCTCTCAACAAGACCCAGGTAATCACCCTCCAGATGAATGATTCACTCTGTAATTTGTAGGTATAATGGGATTTGTTAATTTGTAATTTCATCAAGATGTAATTTGTGAGTAAAGATTGTGATAAAGCTGTAATTACCACTGTGGTGATTTTGTTCATTGGTTTTGCAAATACTTATTAAGATATCTATTTTGTGCCTTGGGGAAGGAACAAATATTCCCAAGAAGTCGTCCCTGACCTCAGGGATCTTAGAATCTCTTATGATTGGATAAGGCATGTGCAAAATGACTGTAATATATGTGGAAAGTAATGATGCTGGGGGAAAGAATGAAAAATATGCCCTATGGATATCATTACTTTGAGAAGAATACAAAAAGTACTTTACAGGGGTGCCTGGGTGGCTCAGTGGTTTAAGTCTCTGCCTTCGGCTCAGGTCATGATCTCAGGGTCCTGGGATCGAGCCCCGCATCGGGCTCTCTGCTCAGTGGGGAGCCTGTTTCTCCCTCTCTCTCTGCCTGCCTCTCTGCCTACTTGTGACCTCTCTCTCTGTCAAATAAATAAATAAAATATTTAAAAATAAATAAATAAAAATAAAAAATAAAAATAAAGTACTTTACAGAAGATATGGGTAATGATATTAACAGTATAAATAAAAATTACCATTTAAAATCATTTACTCATGTTATTTTATTTAATCCTTTATGAAACAGCTATTAATTCCATTTTATAGCTGAGACAACTAGTTTTGAAGAATGAATCAATTTTTTGAGGCAGAAGGAGTGTTGGGAAGGATATTACTTAATGGGAACAGTCAGAAGAAAGGCGTGAATGTGAGAAAGCAAGGGACACATATAAAAATACTACATTGCTTAGTTTAGTTGGGGCATTGGATAGGTAAATCAAAATAATAAAAGAAATAAAATAGAATATTTTGTTTTAGTTACATAATGGAGGAATTGATGAGAATTGTCATGGAGATAGAATAAAATAACCTGGCAGATAGTTAAGGAGAAAGATTTGTCAAAGATGAAGTGATTTGGGGGTTGAATGTCTGGAAGAAAGATACTAGGAGAAGAAACAGAAAACACAAGAGAATATGGTACATTGAGGTTCTGGTTTAACAAGCTTAATTATAAATGTCCTAACACTGTCTGTGCAAGTAGAGGAAAGGCTTGGGGGAGGGACTAAGCAAAGTATGATACATAATCAATGATAGTAGGGTTTATGAAGTTCTGAACATCAAGGATATTCTCCCTGGATGGATAATTTTAGATCAGGATGCATCAAACTCAAATCCAATTCAGGGAGGTACCATGTTGTACCAAAGGTGATCCTCATAGCATGGACTGTAGTGACCCATGAAGTAAGTGAAGGCTGTCATCAGGGACAACCGTTCAAGGCCAAACCTTCCAATTTCAAGAGAGAAACTCATAGCAAAATTGAGCCACAAGGAAAATGATTTATTTAGACCAAAAGAGTTTATTTAAACCAGTTCCATCCCACTGCTAATTACCAATTTCCTGGGCACAAAGTTGAATTTTTAAAAGGATACTCCCCATTTCATCCCTTGGTGAACTGGCAGAAAAATTGGGCATCCCAGACCTAGGCAGAAGGGCTAGCTAAAATATTCCCTAGGTAGGGCTTTGTGGTTTTACAGTAAAAGAATAAAATATTATGCTATCACCCAGTTTAGGGCTCTGTTCATTTTAAAGCATTCTAACCTCAGGCATAGGGAAGTAAAAAATTACATTATTTCTAGACCCTGTGTGTTCACAGGGAGGATAGCTGAAACTTCTTGCCAGCCTGAGTTCTCATTAGTTCTAGGACTGGGCTGAGCTCTATTTCCATCAGAGAAGTTCCTAATAATTATGGGCAGCTGCATAGGGTTGGAAAAATCTGAGACTTGCAGTAGACAGTTGGAATTGCTGAATATGAGCCTATAAACTAGGTATTTTAGAGTCATAAAGATGTAATGGCTGCAGATATGGAAAAGAGAGTGAAATGGCTAAAGGAAATAGGAAAGGGGAAAAAAACAAACAGAGGAAGGGCCAAGCACTGACAAGAGGATCCTCTGAACTTGGAGAAAAAGAAGAGGAAGGGAAGTTGAGCAAGAATTTAGAGGGAAGACAGGAGAGAATGGTATCTTATAGAAACAAAGAAAACGGAAGAGTGCTCAATCATGTCAAATGTTCCAGAGAGGAGACAGAGGATTGAAGCCATTTGATGAATCTACTAGAACATCATTGTGATCCCTAACAGCAAGTATGGTTTATACATGAAGGAACAAATCATATCACAGGGGATTTTTTTTCCAAAGATTTTATTTATTTATTAGAGAGGGTGAGAGAGCGCATGAGTGGGAGAGAGAGGCAGAATGAGAGGGAGAGGGAGTCTTCCCCACTGAGCAGGGTGTCTGATGGCAGTTCTTGATCCCAAGACTCTGGGATCATGACCTGAGCCTAAGGCAGACATTTAACTGACTGAGTCACCCAGGTGCCCCTATCACAGTGGATTTAATGAGAGTGAACAGAAGGAAATGAAAGCAGTGTAGCCTTTTCTGTACCCAAATATCTTTGGTTGAGGAAGGAAGGAAGGAAAGAAAAGGAGAGGAGAGGAGGTAGGTAGGTAAGTAAGTAGGAGGGTGGGAGGGAGGAAAGAAGAGCAGAGGGCAAGAAGGAAGGAAAGAAAGACAATGCTATCACAGTAGCTCTAAGTTGAGAAGTTGTGTTTGATTTTTTGTTTGTTTTTGCATTTGTTAATTTTCAAATATTTAAATTTTTTTCTTTGGAAATAAGTCTACCACCTCTAATTTGTTATTGTTGCAGTGTTTCCATTTTACAAGATTTAGTTTCATAGGGTCCTGTTTTAAGTCCTTGCTGCTGTATACTAGCTACCTTTTCCATTAAACACAAGCTGTAGGATTTTGATGGTCATTTAATCATACATTCTTCATGAACAGATGAACAATTTCTCTTTGTTTACTTTGTGATCCTTCTTCCCAGGAGAAGATCTGTTTAGGTTATTTGTCATCCGTCAATGCAGAACACCTCTTCTGCAGGGAATTCTCCACCAAAACATCCTCAGAGGCACTAATCTATGTGAATAAGGTTTTTACAAAATAAATGATCGAGAGTCTAGAATAGTAACACTGCCTTATACTTGTATACTTGTATAGTTCTTCCAACATTTACAAGACCTTTCACAGGCATTTTCTCTTTTAATTTGAGTAATGTACTCTGTAAAAACAGGAAAAGAGTGAAGTAGCTGTAAAAGAACAACCATAAGAGACTATGGACTCTGAAAAACAACCTGAGGGTTTTGAAGGGTCAGGGGTGGGAGGTTGGGGCAACCTGAGGGTTTTGAAGGGTCAGGGGTGGGAGGTTGGGGGAACAGGTGGTGGGTAATGGGGAGGGCACGTTTTGCATGGAGCACTGGGTGTTGTGCAAAAAGAATGAATACTGTTACGCTGAAAAAATAAATAAAATGGAAAAAAATAAATAAATAAAAGAGATCCAGAAGCCATAACATAATAAAAAAAAAAAGATAATTAGGAAAAGGAAATATTGCCAAGTATCAAGATAAATTTGAGTCTCATCTTAAAGTTGTCATTTAACCTATAGGCTATAAGATTAGCTCATTTGTCTAAGCCCAGTACTAAAAGGAGTTTTATTATTATTATTATTATTGACTGAAGACACCAATATAGTAAACAGTGAAGCCAAAAGACACACAAATATTTTGTTTAAACAATATGAAGATAAGTTTTTAGTAATGGCTGTCCAGATAATTTTTTACTATCTCTCCTGCTAAAAACATCTAGAAAAGCTGGGGAAATGTAGTAGAACTAAAGATACCAGAAAGCTATCAAAGTATTCAAGTATCCTGATTCCCAAGATCCAGGAAAAAAAGACCCAAAGGATAAACAATCTTTAATGTCAGATTTGTCCTAAATTTGTCAGATTATTTTAGGAAGAATTGGTTGGCAGGATGGACAGAGGTTTTACAGATTTGAAGACTTAGAGGACAAAAGAGGACAAAAGTTTTGACAAAGAAAGAAGCTATGGTAACATCTCTTTCTAGACTTTGGATTAGAACCCTAAAAGTCATACCCTAGCAGTAAGGATAACCCAGAAATGAATTGGCCTTTACAGAAATTGAAACCCAACTTTAAATTGTTTTATCCCTGGTTGAATTAATTAAGTTAATGTGAATTTCCTAGTGTCACTAGCTACCTAATATAAATACTCTGAAGGTATATAATGTCACTTTAGACCTAAGTTACATATCATAATTTTTTCATAAACTGTGGTACTCAATCAAGAATATTCATAAATATGAGGAAACAAGACATGTGCCTACTAAACATTCACAAAAATAACACAAAGAAGTAATTTATACAGTGCCATAGCAAAGAAACCCCAAATAATCCAATTAAAAATGGCAAAGAACCTGATTTTCCAAAAAAAGACGTACAAATAACCAACAGGTATGTGAAAAGTTGCTCCACATCACTAATCATCAGACAAATGCAATCAAAACCACAGAGAAGTATCACTTTACATCTGTTAGGATGGCTTTTATGAAAAAGACAAGATAAGAAGTGTTAATGAAGGTGTAAAGAAAAGGCAAGTCTCACGCCCTGTTAGTGGGAGTATAAAATATAGGCAAAACCTGCAATCAAAATGATAAGTTTTGATATTACTCTATAATTTTGACAATATCTAGGAAAAATCAGTAAGGATATAAATGGTTTGAATAACAAGTATTATAATTAAACCAAGACCTATAAAGGACTACACTTAAAATCAGAGTACACACTCCTTTCAAAAATACATGAAAATTTTATAAAAATGGACCATATGCTGGCCATGAGGTAAACTCAATAAATTTGGGACTTAAAATATTCAGAACTTGTTTTCTGACCATAGAATTTGGCTAAAAAATCACTAACAAAAAAAAACCAACTAGAAAATTGTCATATGTTTAGAAATTAAGCAATAGATATTTTTTTAAAAACTTACATTTTACATTTTATTATTTTAAATTTTTAAAATACATTGAAATGAATGATTAAACACTACATAATAGGGGCACCTGAATGGCTCAGTCATTTAAGCATCTGCCTTCAGCTCAGGTCGTGATCCTGGAGTCCTGGAATCAAGTCCCACATCAGGCTCTCTGCTCAGCAGGTTGCCTCCTACTCCTGGCCCTCTGCCTACTGCTCCCTCCTGCTGGTGTACACTCTCTCTCCCTCTTGCTGTCAAATAAATAAATAAATAAGTAAAATCTTTTAAAAATATACTACATAATAAATTTATGAAATAAAGCTTTAAGCCATGTTTAGTGGGAAATATATAGATAGCCTCAACTGCCTATATTAGAAAATAAAAATAGGCTGCAAAGCAATTAAAGCATCCATCTCAAGTATTCACACAAAGAACAGCAACAAGCTGAACCTAAAGAAAGTTAAAGAAAAAGTATAATAAAGAAAATATATAAATAATCATATAATAAAGATCAAAAACTGATTGATGGTTCTTTAAATGGATTGAGAAAATTAACTTGGGAAAAAAGCCAAAAAAATGGGTACTTGGATAGCTCAGTTGGTTAAGTGTCTACCTTCGGCTCAGGTCATGAACTCAGTCCTGGGATAGAGCCCCAGCAGGGCTCCTTGCTCAACAGGGAATCTGCTTCTCCCCTCTCTCTCTCCCTCTGGCCCCTTCCCACTCATGTGCTCTCTCTCTCTCTCTCAGATAAATAAATAACATCTTTTTAAAAAATAAAAATATAGGAATATATGCCTTCCTTCTTATTTTCTGTCTTTTGAAATCCTAACTATCTTTAGAGGTCCACCTTATCTCACCCCTTCTGTGAAGTCTCGCCTAACCTGAACAACAAAAGTAATTCATTGCCCAGTTCTTACAACTCTTAACAAAATTATTCCCTTGATTCTTATCACATTCTGTAGTGTATTATATTTTTTTCATATTCAGATATTACCGTCCCATCAAAACAGTAAATTCTAGAAGGTCAAGGAACATATCTGACACCTGTTTATATTATTGTAGAGTATCTATCCAATTGCTAAACAGTGGTGCTCAATATTTTTCAGGGAATGGTGTGGTGTAATGGTGAAGAAAAGTAATCCTGAATTGAGAGACACTTAAACTCTGGCCCTGGTTCTACTACTTCGTAGCTGTGTTACTCTAATCAACTACCTAACTGCTATAAGCATCAATTTGCTAATCTGTGAAAGGCAGATAATAATGCATCCGTAAAAGGGTAAAATGAGATAATGCACATAGACTACCTAACACAAATAGGAAACATGATAAATAATAGCTGATAAAAGCAATAGGAGTAGTATTCACTATTGATTATGGCTGACTCTGAATTGTAAGAAGATTTATTCAGAAAAACTAAGGGAGAAACAAATGTGAACAAAGGGCAAAAACTAATAGAACGAAACTAGCTAGATGATATTTCAAACATTTCATAAAAATGTCCAGCTTGTCTTTCTTCTATTGCAGACTGATCTACATGTAGCCAAAGATCTTTTAGAGAGTTCTGTTTCCTGATGCTGCATGAATTTTCTCATTCCATCTCAGATGTCTGGTTTCTCACCTCAGCTAACATACAGGGTCTCAAACAAATGACACGGTAAAATTTCAGACACAGTATTATCCACCCCAGGGGCTTATTTTCTGTTGCTAGTGAAGGTTAAAATTGTCCTTTTGCAAAAGTTATAACTCAAACCACATGGTCCTTAATATTCTTAGAAAGATTTCTTCTGTTCTGTCATTTGCACATGAGGAAGGACACTGCCAACCACCTTAAATTTGATTTTCCGGCTTCAGTTTCCTTATACCTCTAATTGTCAGAATAATGAAAGCAGCCTCATGTTTGTAAATAGTATCATGGGATTTTTCAAGAATAACTAATTCACTTTTGGTGAACTGTACCTCTCATTGCCACCCATCATCATCACCAATAATGAGTAATATTAGCAGTAGATACCACTGATCAAATTTGATACGTGTGCAGTAACCAGAGAGGAAGAGGAGTCCTTCTCCCCTCAACCCCTGCCTTGCCTGGTGTGCTTCCACTTTGAGCTTGGCTGGGCTCCATTTAGAGTTAATATTTTTACCTGAAGCTATTGGTAGGGCTCATGTTCAGACTAATAACTCTCTTGCATACTCTTTTATTCCAGTGCTTCTCCCATGGTGTTTCTATGGGGTATTAGTATTCCATAAGCTATAGAGAAAAAAGCATTTATTTGATTATAATATTGAATAATGATTGCCTTTACCCTGCTTGCAGAGAAAAAGAGTTAATAGATAGCATTTTCTCAATGCAAATTGTTCTCCAATAATTTTTGACATATCTTTGTCTCCAAACACCACTTTTCTGCTAAAGGTTGCCAGTAGACGACTGAAGAAAACGAAGTTGCAAATTCATATTGTTGGAAAAACTCAAAACCAATCATTTGTTCTTGGTTCAACAGTTTTTTTGGTGTTTTATTTTTTATTTTATTGTAAGACATATAAACTGGTGGTTGTGAGTTTACATGCTATACAAATAATATAAGATGGATTTATTTTTGCTAATAAAATATTTAGAAATAATGTATAGATAAAATAAAAATGTATGTATTTATATTTTTAAATAAAAATAATATATTTAAATATAAATAATTTTTAAATTTTATTTTAAAATATTTTTAAATATTTTAAGATAAATATTTAAAAATATTTTTAAATATTTTAAGATAAATATTTAAAAATATTTTTAAATATTTTTAAAAATATTTTTCAAAGAATATGCAAATAAGACTGTAATCTGGATCTCTGCCTAAATAAGTCTGAGATGCATTGTCTTAGAATAATAAGCATTATATTCCTCTAAAGAATTTGGGCAGAAAAAA
Organism: Meles meles; assembly: GCF_922984935.1. NCBI lineage: Eukaryota > Metazoa > Chordata > Mammalia > Carnivora > Mustelidae > Meles > Meles meles. Next base: position 69,631,953 of record NC_060072.1, read on the forward strand.
AATTAATGGGTAGAGGCTAAGCCTAAAATATGTGTACCCTATGTGTGAAGTAACTATGCTGTTATTTATGAACCATAACTAAAATTGTTACGAATGTCTGAAGATTAAAACCATTGTTTGGTATTCAGTATCATGTATGCAGATCTAAGATCTTAGTGATGCTTCCCAATAGAATTTTCTGATTGGAATGACCCATGAAGGTATTTGGACAAACTATCTGAAACTTGAACTTGCCCAAAATTATTCTTTACCCTTTCTGTGAACACCTCTAAGAGGACCTTAATGTGACTCTGAATTCAAGGTAAAATAATAGCATATGGTTGCAGCTGCATTACTTTTATTTGGATCTTGTGGAGGAAATGAACCAACCTACTACATTTTGAGACTATGAGGATGCTTTACAATAGGAATCTATACTATATTTATATAGGTGCAAATGTGAAACTGTATCCCTATATATACAAACTCTTTGACTCTTAGCTAGTGAAACATGTCATGTTTTAAATTGTAATTCTTAGCTGCCTGTTACTCAATATGGGAATTCCCACCCACGGCCTGAGAAAGGATGAAAATTCTCTTTATATATACAGTCTGCATGCACATAAGATGTTTTATTTATATTACCAATTTAATAAAATCTCCCACTGTGCAAATGTTCTCCATATGTGGAGACAGAGGACTAGAATACATAAAGCCAATTTTTTGTGATTTTCAACTTTTAAAAAACTTTGTGAATGTAATGTTTTTCTGTTTTTTTAATTACTGTATTTTGCCACTTTATTTTGCCACTTTTATTTTTTTCTTAATCAAGGTGAAAGCTCAGAAAATAAAACCCAGTTTTCATCATCCTATTTTACCCTATTTCTATCTCATGGGGAGTACTTCAATTTCTCATGCAAAATTGTGGTGTTTTCCCAACAGAAAGTAAGACCAAAGAGAGAATTGACACAGGTTCTGGAAGCCAAGGGAGAGACTCATTTGGGACCAAAGCAGAGAGAAAAATCAGGGCAAATCTTGTTCAGGAGTAGATAAAAGGTCAGGCAGTTACCATGGAACGGGTTAGGATGATTTTGGACAGGAACTGCAGTAGAGAAACAGGGAGTACAGTGAAGGAGTCTTTGTAATAAATGTGAGACCGTATTCTGGCTTTCCCATTTATTGGCGGTATAACCTTGGAAGAGGTATTCATCTCTCTGAACTTCCACTTCCTTATTTGAGAACATGGGGAAATTCCTATCTTCCAGAGTTGTGGTGAAAGAACCTGTGTAAAGAGTATTGTACCTCAGGGGGGAGAAGCAAGATGGCAGCAGAGTAGGGGGCCTCGTTTCATCTGGCCTCTTGAATTTAGCTGGATATCTATCAAAGCATTCTGAATGCAAATTCAGCCTGAGGTATAAAAAAATATATCTGGAACTCTGCAAGTAGAAGAGTGACTGCTTTTTGCAAGGTAGACGGTGCAGAGATGTGAATCTGTGGGGAAATACTGAAAGATAAATGAAGAGGGGAGAAAGCCTTCATGAGCCAGCTACCAGAAAGTGATATAACCCTGGAGTGCAAAATTGGAACCCTTAGAAATATGCTCCAGTAAGAAACATTCATTTCTGAAAAGGGTTCAGGGGATGAAAAAAGCAGAATTCTTGGGGTCTCAGGGTCCAAGGAGACACAGAATGAATGGTGGAGGAGGAGGGTACCTGAACCAGCAGAATGCCCAAATAGTGGACTGTGGAAAGTGGTTAGGGTCAGCAAACCAATAGGGGACTCTCTGCTCTGGTTGCCATAATTCCTGAGCCTGGCCAGTTGGGTGACTACTTTCTGCCAGAGCACCCTGAAAAGGACTGGAATGCATGGATTGTTTACCATTCCCCAGTCAGGGCAAAATGGCAAAAATCCATGACCAGGTAATAGCTCTCAGGGTGACAGTGGCCCCAGAAAGGACAATAGGGTGACACCCAGCTGTGGCCCAGGAGCATAGCTCCACAGACCTCCACTGAGCAGGGTATACACACAACCGTTCTAGTCCTAAGGCATACAAAGGGCAGTGATGCATGCAGTTTCCATGGACTCCCCCGGGGAGGATTATATGTGGGCACATACTGCAAGAGTCTGTGGAATTTGGCATACAAAATGGTGAACACTCTTTGTCCCATAAGGTTTACTGAAGAAGGAAAACCTCGATCTTTTGGCTCTGGGCCAGAGATCAGGGCATAGCCATTTTTTATTCTGATCCTCTAAAGAGGCACAGAAAGCCTTCAGGGAACAAAAGCCACACAGAGGACCAGCTTACACTGAACCCAGCCCTGTGGCAAGGGGCAGTGAAACTTTGCCCAGGCAAAGACACCTTGAGAAACAGCACAGCATGCCCCTCCCCAGAAGACAATCTGGAAGAACAGGTGCAAACTAGGTTACAAACAGGTTAGTAGGTTACAAGGCCACAAAACTCCAGCACCAGCAGGAAAATAGTATATTGAGATTGAGGGTTTTTTCATGATTTCGTTATCTTTCAGTCTAAAAATTTTCCATTTCTTTTTTTTTTACCTATTTCCCATTTCAATTAATTTCTTATTTTATGAACTTATGTTTTTAAGTCGCTTTTTAACTTTTATTTTTTATATCTACACTTAATAGATACATGCTTCATTTTAGTCCTTTTTCACTCTATTCAATTTTATTTTTGTATATGCATAAGTTTCACTTTCTTTGTGATTTTGGAAGGTAGTGTCTTCTAACACAGAGACCAGAATTCACTTAGGAACAAGTGGATCACCCTGTCCCCCAACTTTGTTTTTTTTTCTCTTTTTCTTATTTGTTCTGTTTTGCTTTTTGTTTGCTTTTCTGTTTTGATTTCCAACCACTTCAGATTTGTTTAGGGGGTATTATGCTTGGGTCAAGGTTGTTATTTTGGGCTCTGCTCACTTGCTTACCTATTCTTCTCTGGGCAAAATGACTAGAAGGAGGAATTTACCACAAAAGAAACCAGAGGTAATTTTCTCTGTCACGAGCTAATTGATATGGCTGTAAGTAAGATGTCTGAGATGGAATTCAGGATAGGAATATTATGGACTTGGAAAAGGCATAAAAGATAGTAAAGGATCTCTAAGTGCAAAAACGAGATCTAATCAGGATAACCTTAAAAACGTCATAACTAAGATGCAATCTAAATTGGATGCTCTAATACCTAGGGTGAAAAAGGCAGAAGAGAATGTAAATGATATAGAAGACAGGTTGATGGAAAGGAAGGAACTAGAGGAAAAGAGAGAAAGACAACTCAGAACCCATGAAGAAAGGCTTCAAGAATTTAATGTTGCTTTGAAATGAACAAATGCCAGAATTATTGGGGTGCCTGAGGGGGAGAAGAAGGGAGGGAAGAAAGTATATTTGAGCAAATCATAGCTGAGAACTTCTCTCCTCTGGAGAAGGTAACAAGCATTCATGTACAAAAAGCAGAGAACATCGGACCCAAAATCAATAAAAATAGATCAATACATCAATATAGTAGTGAAACTTGAACATTTTAGAGGAAAAGAGGCTATCCTGAGAGCAGCTCAAAATAGGGGATTCCTTATGTACAGAGGGAGGAACATGAGATTTAATAAAAACCTGGAAGGCCAAAAAGGGTTGGCATGATATATTCAGGATATTAATGGGAAGAACATGCAGCCAAGAATTTTTTATCCAGGAGAGTGCAAGGAGAGGGGCACCTGGGTGACTCAGTCATTAAGTGTCTCCTTCAGCTCAGGTCACAATCCCAGGGAGGAGATATTTGCAAGTGACATTGCAAATAAAGGGCTGGTATCCAAGATCTATAAAGAACTTGTCAAACTCAACACCCAAAAAGCAAATAATCCAGTTAAAAAATGGACAGAAGGTATGAACAGATGCTTGTCCAAAGAAGACACCCAAATGGCTAACAGACACATGAGAAAATGTTCCATGTAACTTTTCATCAGGGAAATTCAAATCAAAACCACAATGAGATATCACCTCACACCAGTTAGAATGGCTAAAATTAACAAGGCAGGAAACAACAAATGCTGGCGAGGTATGGAGAAAGGGGAACTTTCTTACACTGTTGGTGGGAATGCAAACCGGTACAGCCACTCTGGAAAACAGTATGGAGTTTCCCCAGAAATTAAAAATAGAGATAACCTATGGCCCAGCAATTGCACTACTGAGTATTTACCCCAAACATAGAGATGTAGTGAAAAGAAGGGGCACCTGCACCCCAACATTCATAGAAGCAATGTCCAAATAGCCAAACTGTGGAAGAAGCCAAGATGTCCTTCACTGCATGAATGAATAAAGAAGATGTGGTTCATATCAGAAATTATACTCGGTCATTAGAAGGGATGAATACCCACCATTTATATCAGCCTGGATGAAATTGGAGGAGATTACGCTAAGTGAAATAAGTCAATCAGAGAAGGACAATTATATGATTTCACTCACATGTGGAACATAAGAAATAGTGAAGAGGATCATAGGGGAAGGGAGGGAAAGCTGAATGGGAAGAAATCAGAGAGAGACAAACCATGACAGACTCTTTACTCTGGGAAACAAACTGAGGGTTGCAGAAGGGGAGATGGGTGGGGTATAGGGTAACTTGGTGGAGGGCATTAAGGAGGGAATGTGATATGATGAGCACTGGGTGTTATATGTAATTAATGAATCATTGAACGCTACATCAAAAACTAATGATGTACTACTATATGTTGGCTAATTGAATTCAAATTTTAAAAAAAGACTATTGTACCTCATGAACAGCAGGTGTTTGTTTTTCTGTTTCAGCTCTTGCTTGACCCTATCCTTCCAAGCTAGAGACAGCCATAAAGATGATACTATTGATGTTTAAAGTCTACTGATGCCAAAACGAAATTTCTCTCTAGCCTTTTTACTATGGAAAAACCCAATGATTTAAAGAAGAAATAGACATAATGTACCAAAACACCTCCAAGTACCCATTACCCACCTTCAACAGTTACAGTCATGACCTGTCTTTTTCATCTACGTCTCCATCCATTCCCTATACTCTGTATTATTTTGAAGCAAATCTACACATCATCTAATTTTATCTAAAGATGCTTCAGTATGTATGTCTAAACAATAAGGAATCTCCTTAAAGAATACAATCATAATATCAAACACAGCTTAAATATTTAATAATTATTCCCTAGTATTATTAAATATCAGGTTGATTTTGTTGTTGTTGTTGCTGCTCTTACCTATTGTCAGGTAACTTATATAAATCACATGAATACACCAAATGGTATTACCATTGATAATGTCATTTTTCCAAACTGACAAACAGCTCTCAGAAAAGTCCTGTACAAACCAACAAACACCCCTTCCCTCAGGGTGAACAATAAGTAGTTACTTCCTGGAAATTTTGGTATATATTTAAAGTGTGCAAAATATTTTCTATTTATATGTAATATGGAATTGGGCATTATGCTCAGATAATTATAAACTATTTTTCAATGATGAATGTCTGGAGAATTATGTAGTATGTGGGAAAATTATTTGCCACTTTTCAGATAGCCTAGCATTTCTTGTTCCTGTTTGCTAAATGCCAGGAACACCCCCACCAAATCGTCGTGACTACTGTGACTGTCCCTTCACATTTACGAAATGCCTTCAATGATTCAATCCATCCCCTACTGAGAACCACTGACTTAGTCTGAGTAGCTGAAAAAAAGGAAATCGATTTTAATTGCATATATGCTATAATTTTAGGAAAAGTAACAAGGAAAAATCCTACATGGGTGATGACTGTTAGAACATTGACAAATTTAAAGCTTTTCAAAGTTTTTCTGAGTTGATGGAATTTTGCTTTTCCATACTATGTTGGAAATGTGAATAAGCTGATAAAACAAATGAGGTCATAATGACTTCATGGATATACATATTTCAAGTACAGAAAATTCCAACAGCTAGGATACCATCCAGATAGGTAAGGAAATTGGAATAGCGGCAAGAAATAATAAATCCATTTTTACTTATTTTCTAAGCATAATTATAAATTTGTAAATCTCTGTGCTATGTTTACATAATTGGCCCACAATCCTAAAAGGATTTTTGCTTCCTTTTTAAAATAGGGAGAATATAGCCAAATGTTTTCCTTCCTCTAGCTTACTTCTTTTATTATGTAGTATACTTCTTGCCCTTTTTTTACTCATTTTTAAAATTGAAGTATAATTAATATGCAGTGTTATATTAGTTTACACTTAGTGTATAATATAGTGATTCAACAATTCTATGCATTACTCAGTTCTCACAAGTGTACTCTTAATCCCCTTCACCTGTTTTACCCATTACCCAACCCACCTGCCCTCTGACAACCACCAGTTTGTTCTCCATAGTTAAGAATCTGGGTTTTTTTATTTGTTTGTTTGTTTCTCTTTTTTCTTTCTTTGTTTCATTTCTTAAATTCCACATATGAGTGAAAGCATATGGTATTTGCCTTTCTCTGACTTACTTCACTTAGCACTACATCCTCTAGATCCACTCATGTTGTTCTTACAAATGGTAAGACTTCATTATTTTTTATGGCTGAGTAACAGTCCATTATATGGGTGTGTCTATTCCATTATTGTATAATTCCATTATATAGTATATGTATTCCATTATATATGTGTGTATACACACACACACATGCACACACACATGCACGCACTACAGTCTTCTTTATCCCCTTATATTTTATATGTTGATGGAACTTGGGTTGCTTCCATATCTTGGTTATTGTAAATAATGCTACAGTGAAGAGAGGGTGCATGTATCTTTTTAAATTATTGCTTTTGTTTTGGGGGAGTAAAAAGCCAGAGGTGGAATTACTGAATGAAATGGTAATTCTACTTTTAATTTTTTGAGGACCCTCCATCCTGTTTTCCACGGTTTCTGCACCAGTTTGCATTCCCACTAACAGTGCACAGGGTTCCTTCTTCTATACATCCTTGTGAACACTTGTTGTTGATTGCGTTTTTGATTTTTCCATTCTGACAAGTTTAAGGTGGTATTTCATTGTGGTTTTGATTTGAATTTCTCTGATGATTGGTGATTTTGAGCATCTTTTCATGTGTCTGTAAGCCATCTGTATGTCTTCTTTGGAGAAATGTCTTCATGTCTTCTGACCATTTTTAATTGGATTATTTGTGGGTTTTTGGTGTTGACTTGTATAAGTTGGTTTGTGTCATGAATGGATGTTGTACTTTGCCAAATGTTTTTTTCTGCATCTATTGAGATGATCATATGGTTTTTATCCTTTCTTTTTTTAATGTGATGTATCACATTGATTTGTGAATATTGAACAACACTTGAATTCCTGAAATAAATTCCAGTTGTTCATAGTGAATAATTTCTTTAATGTATTGATAGATTCAGTTTGCTAAATACGTTGAGGATCTTTGCATCTATCTTAATCACAGATACTGGCCTGTAGTTTTTTTCTCTTCAGTAGTGTTTTTATTTGGTTTTGTTACCAGGGAAATGCTGGCCTCATAGAATGAATTTGAAAGGTTTCCTTCCTCTTCTATTTTTTGGAATAGTTTGAAAAGAATAGTAATTAACTTTTCTTTAAATGTTTGGTAAAATTCACCTGTGAAGCCATCTGGGTATGCACTTTTGTTTGTTGGGAGATTTTGGTTCCTGATTTAATTTCATTACAAATAATTCATCTGTTCAGATTTTCTATTTCTTCCTGCTTCAATTTTGGGAACTGTATGTTTCTAGGAATTTATCCATTTCTTCTAAGTAGTCCAAATTGCTGGCATATAATTTTTCATAATATTCTTTAATAATCCTTTATAATTTCTGTGATGTCCATTTTATTTCTCTTCTTTCATTTCTTATTTTGAGTACTCCCTTTTTCCTTTTTTGATGAATCTAGCTAAAGATTTTTCTATTTTATTGCTCTTTTAAAAGAACCTGTTCCCGGTTTTATTTATCTGTTCTTTTGCTTTCTTAGTCTCTATTTCACTTATTTCTACTCTTATCTTTATTAGTTTTTTCCTTCTATTGACTTTGGGTTTGGTTGTCCTTTTGTATCTCTTTTAGGTGTAAGGTGAGATTGTTTATTTGAGATTTTTCTTGTTTTCTGATAGGCCTATATTGCTGAATTGTCCCTCTTAGAATAGCTTTTACTGCATCCCAAAGATTTCATTTTCATTTGTCTCCATATATTTTTTTATTTCATCTTTGATTTCTTGGTTGACCCATTCATTGTCTAGGACACCATGTTGTTTACCCTCCATGTATTTGTGTTCTTCCAGGTATGTGAGTGTGTGTGTGTGTGTGTGTGTGTGTGTATGTGTTCGATTTCTAGTTTCGTATCATTATGATCAGAAAAGATGCACGATGCAATATCAATCTTTTTGAATTTTTTAAGATTTGTTTCGTGGCCCAACATGCAGTATGTTCTAGAGAATGTTCCATGTGCACTTGAAAAAAAGCTGTGTGTTATGCTGTGTTTGGATGAAATGTTCTGAATATATCTGTTAGATCCATTTGGTCCCATGTGTCATTTAAAGCCACTCTTTCCTTGTTGCTTCTTCCATCTAGATGATCTAGCCATTGATGTAAGTGGGGTAATAAAGTCCTTTACTATTATTGTATTTCTAAAGATTACTCCCTTTATATATGTTAATAGGTGCTTTATGTAGCTGGATGCTTCCATGTTGGGTGCATAAATATTTACAATTCTTATATTTTCTTTTTGAATTATTCCTTTTATCATTAGGTAGTATCCTTCTTTGTCCCTTGTTACAGTCTTTGTTTTAAAGTCTATTTTGTGAATATCCCCCAAGTTTCTTTTCACTTGTTTGTTTTTATTTGTTTATTTTTTGTTTTGTTTTCATTTCTATTCAGATGATAATTTTTTTAAAGATTTTATTTATTTATTTGACAGACAGAGATCACAAGTAGGCAGAGAGGCAGGCAGAGAGAGAGGAGGAAGCAGGCTCCCCGCTGAGCAGAGAGCCTGATGCAGGGCTCCATCCCAGGACCCTGGGATCATGACCTGAGCTGAAGGCAGAGGCTTTAACCCACTGAGCGACGCAGGCACCCCTGATAATTGTTTTTTCATCCCTGCACTTTCAATTTGCATGCATCTTTACGTTAGAAGTGAGTCGTGTATAGGCAACATATAGATAGGGCTTGTTTTTTTTTTTTTTTTCAAAGGAAAAATGTTTAATAGATTCAAGATTCACATCATGATAATCTAAAATTGAATACTTTGTGTTTATCTATTCTGTCATCCTATGTCTTGATGTGAGCATTAGTTCATTTACATTCAACATGATTACTGATAGGTATGTAGTTTTTGCCATTTTGTTGCTTGTTTTATGGTAGTTTTTGTAGTTCTTCTCTCTTCCTTTATTTTCTTGTTCTCTTCCCTTTTGGTTTGATTGCTTTCTTTAGTGATATACTTGGATTTGTTTCTTTTCTTCTTTGCATATCTTTTACAGTTTTCTATTTGTGATTATCATTAGGTTGGTATATAATATCTTATGCATATAGCAGTCTCTATTAGGATGATGGTTGCTTAAGTTTGAACCCATTCTAAAAGCACTACATTTTTACTCTCTCCTCCCACATTTTGTATATATGATGTCATACTTCACATCTTTTATTTTGGTTAGTCCTTGACTGATTTTTATAGATTGACTGTACTGTTTCTGTGGTTTAACTATACTTGTTTTATGAGTAACTAATCTACTATTTGTATTATTGTTAACATGTACCTGTGAAATTTCTTCCTTTTATAATTTTCTTATTCTTTCCACTTGGATATTTCTTTCCACTCAAAGAATTCCCTTTAACATTCCTTATATGGCTGATTTAGTGGTGATGAACTCCTTCCAGTTTTGTTTGTCTGAGAAACTTTTGTCTCTCCTTCTATTCTGAATGATAGCATTGCTGGATAGAGTGTTTTTGGTTTCAGGTTTTTTCCTTTAGCACTTTGAATATATCATGCCAAACCTCTGACTTACAAAAAATCTGCTGAAAAAAATCAGCAGATAACTTTATTGGGTTTCCCTTGTGTGCAACTGTTTTCTTTTTTTGTTGTTGCCTTTAAGAGTCTCTCTTTGCCATTATTTTTTGCCATTGTGAATATTATGTGTCTCAGTTATGGACATCCCTGGGTTTTCTGTGCCTCTAGATCTGGATGTCTATTTCCTTTCCCAGATTAGGGAGGTTTTCAGCTCTCATTTCTTCAAATTAATTTTCTGGCCCCTCTTTCTCTATTTTCTATTTCTGGAATCCTTATTATGTGAATTTTACTATCTTTGGTGATGTCACTGAGTTTCCTTGACGTATTCTCATTTTTTATTGCACTTTTTTCTTTTTGTTGCTCAGTTTCTTTGCTTTCTATTATTCTGTCTTCCAGCTCACTGATTGATTTTTCTGCTTTTTCTGCTCTACTATTGATTCCCTTCATTGTACTTTTAATTTTAGCAGTTGAATTCTACATCATTGGTTGGTTTTTTTTTTTTTTTTTTTTTTTTTTTTTAAAGATTTTATTTATTTATGACAGAGATCACAAGTAGGCAGAGAGGCAGGCAGAGAGAGTGAGAGGGAAGCAGGCTCCCTGCGGAGCAGAGAGCTCGATGCGGGACTCGATCCCAGGACCCTGAGATCATGACCCGAGCCGAAGGCAGCGGCTTAAACCACTGAGCCACCCAGGCGCCCCGGTTGGTTCTTTTTTTAATATTTTCTCTTTGTTTAAGGTCTCACTGAGACCCTCCAGTCTTTTCTCACATCCAATTAGTGTCTTTATGACTAGTACTTTGAATTCTTTAAGAAGCATCTTGCTCATCTTCAAATCATTTTGTTGTGATTTTGTCCTGATCTTTCCTTTGGGATATATTCCTCTGTCTCATTTTGTCTAATTCTCTGTGTTTGATTTTATGTATTAAGAAAGCCAACTACATCTCCAGCTCTTAAAAGTAGTAAACTTATGAAGAAGAGGTCCTGTTGTGCCCCATAGTGCAATGTTCCTTGTTCACCAGAACATGGCACTTCAGAGATGTCTCCTATGTTTGTTGCATGCACACTTCCACTGTGGTTGAGCCACATTTGCCTTCAGTCCAGTCAGCTGCAAAGCCATCTTTCTGGTGAGCAGGGTTCGGCATCTGTACTATTATAGGGCCAGTCTGGGGTGAGTTTGGGCTTGTAGTTGGGTCAGACCAGAGGCTTGCCATCATCCTGTTTGCCAGAACTATGAATTGTGGCCACACCTACCTGCAGACTGCAGAACACTGTCCCTGCATTATTGTCTCCTGAGTGGCTTTTCTTTTTTCTTTCTTTCTTTCTTTTTTTTTTTTTTTTTTTTTTTTTTGAGAATGAGACCAGCTATCAGGCCAGATATCTGTCTTTTTGGGTTGCAGTGACCACTCCCAGCCCCCAATTACAGAGCCCTCTCTTTGTGCTGCCCCCTGTGAAGTTTTTGTTGGTGGGCTGAGCCAGCAGTCACATCACATTTCCCCTCCAGCACATTTCTGGGGCTTCGGTGGAACTGGTGTGTGTAATTATCTTCCCTTCTCACCAGAGCAAGAATCACTTTGGAGTGGTGCTAGCCACTGTCAGGGCTGCTTGCAGAATAAAATGCATCAGGTGTAGCTTTGGAAGGATTGAGGCAGGTTGAACGGGACGGTGTGCAGGAGAATGTGGAGGTAGAGCACACATGTGTTAGCAAGGTAAGTGCCCATCTGCTTGCAGTATGAAACCTGGGCTAAGTAGCAAGTGTTCATGTTGATTCCCACATATGTCTGTGTATCTAGGCTGGGTATAAATGGGGGAATGGTGCCCACCAGCTCTTTTGTTCTTTGAGAAATTTCTTAAAGATTTCTGCCCCTCTAGCACACATTTTGAGATTAGTAAATAAATCTCCAGTTGCTTTTCAAACTGCTACTTATATGCTGTATCTTGGCAGGGGTATGTGTGTGCTGTCTCTTTAAGGGTAGAGACTATTTTCTCTCACCCTCTGACCCTCCTGGGGCTGATACCCCTGATTTTTAAAAGTTCCCAGTGTTAAACTCCAATGACTGTAAAAACTCACAAAGTTGGGGTGCCTGGGTGGCTCACTGGGTTAAAGCCTCTGTCTTTGACTCAGGTCATGATCCCAGGGTCCTGGGATCGAACCCCGCATTGGGCTCTCTGCTCAGCAGGGAGCCCGCTTCCCTTCCTCTCTCTCTGCCTGCCTCTCTGCCTACTTGTGATCTCTGTCAAATAAATAAATCAAATCTTAAAAAAAAAAACCTCACAAAGTTGAGCTCTCTGATTTTCAAAACCAAATGTTATGGGGTCTCATCTTCCCAGAGTAGGTCCTGCATGTCTTGGATGCCTGGTGTGGGACCTGTTCCTCTCCCTTTTCTCTGTTTGTGGTGTCCCTCCAGTCTTTGTGGTTAGTCTCTCAAGTTGGGTTTTTTCCCAACTGGGGCTCCATCCTTTCACCATTTTCTCATGTGGCCTCCTTTCTACAGTTAACTGTAGTGAGTCTATTATGCCAGTCTTCAGATAATTTTCTGGGTTACTTATATTGATGTGGTTGTTATCTAAGAGTATCTGTGTGACAAGGTGAGTTTAGGATCTTCCTAAGCCACTATTTCACAGGGTCCCCAAGAAATCGTTTTCTCTTGACTTATTAAAACAGTTACTTTGTTCATTGTCCTTTGTATTAAATAAAGCTCATCATTCCATGATGGAAGCCATTTTCTAATCTATATTGGAAGATATTTTGTCATTATTCCTTGAAGCAAGAACTATGTGTTCATAGTATCTGTCTGGTTCCTGGTACAGAATAGATGTTCATTTAAATATTTATTGAATGAATTTACTCATCCAGTAATCATATTGCTAATATATCTTATAACTGTGTACAGTGTTAATTTTATTCTTATACCATCATTACCATAAAACATTAAGTGTGAATCTTTTATTTGAGGTTAGAATCTGAACGAACTGATTTCTTCTAAATCATACTGCTGGCATAACTAGAAGAATGTAAATCTCCTGGCTTTGATTTCACTACTTCTACCAATAGCTTTCTTTCTGCCTGAAAAGTACACAAGTTTTCTGTTCCTGCTGCTTGGCTATTTCCATGTGTTCAAAGAGCATTTGTCAAAACCAAACAAAAATAAATTTAAAAAAACACAAAAAAAAAGCAATTAAAAACAGTGACAGGTCAGGGGTGGGAGGTTGGGGGAACAGGTGGTGGGTAATAGGGAGGGCACGTTTTGCATGGAGCACTGGGTGTTGTGCAAAAAGAATGAATACTGTTACGCTGAAAAAATAAATAAAATGGGAAAAAAAATTCAAAAAAAAAAAAAAACAGTGACTAAAGCTCCAATTTTTTTTTTTTACATACTAGCCTTGAGTCTCATAAATCCAAAATAGGTTATTAAATATTTTGGTGGCAAAATTTGTCTGACTCTCCTAAAAACAAGTTACCATATTTAATGTCTGCAAACTACAAAGCAGGTGCAGTGTCAACATAATTACTCAGAGACTGGAACTTTGTAACCATGGAGACATTACCTCACAGTGTTCTAACAGGCAGTGTTGGCCAGATGTGAAGGATATAGTCATAAAGGTATCTGTGCTGGGTTGCCACCTTGTTTCTTGAGCTGCTTCCAGTGAAGGCCACACACCTTCACCTTGATTTGCATAATATGATTAACCAGTACTAGTATTGGCTATGTCAGTGCTTACATACTTACTTTAGAAACCTGGTTCTGGCACCAGCTTGGGAAAAAAATTATTAGATCAGGCAGATGGTTTGAGGTAGTTAGATTAACAGCTGAGGTCACTTGAAAAAAAAAAAAATCTACCTTGAACTTTAACTATATTTATTACTAGTATCATGATTTGTTTCCCCAGGAAAGAAAAGAGAATTTTCTCCTAGCCCAGATGAAAGGCATGCAAGCCAGTCAGAAAACTTCGGTGGCCCTGCAGAGTGAACTTCATGAGCAGGAAGATAAAATGAAGAATCAAACACAGTAAGAATGGCACAAAGGAGAGGAGGATCTGAGATTTAGAGGAAAATGATAGAGTACTTGACCTCTTGTTTCAAAACATCTTATTTTAAGTAGCTATAACTAGAATTGATTCCAGTTGATTCCATTGATTTAGAATATCTTCCAAAATTAATTAACTATAATGTACAACTATTTTCTCAATCACAGTTTTATAAAGTTCAGTCCTTGAGTAATGCAAAAATTCACCTGGACAGATCTCTATCATACAAGACATGGTGGAAATTTCAGAAATTATATCTAACATGTTAAGGCAATTGACAGACAGTTTCTTTAGAACTCCTTTACTAACCTTTGGGACGAAGAATTGCTAGAGAATTGTGGCTTTTGGAAATGCCTGTAAAGACGTTGAATAAAAACTACAACTCCCTCACTACCCCCAAAAAGAAAAACAAAAACAAAAAAATATAAACAAACAAAAAAAACTACAAGTCCTATTTTTACTCCTAGTATGAATCATTTTAGCAATAAAAACATTAGCATGGGTTTTCCAACGTTTTTTTTTTTAAATGACCTTTCGTATTGAATATACCCAATTTAAAGCTAATGTTATTTTGCACCTACATGTCCTATATTTACTGATAAGTTCATTTTTTTTTAAATATTTTATTGATTTGACAGGCAGAAATCACAAGCAGGCAGAGAGGCAGGCAGAGAGAGAGGAGTAAGCAGGCTTCCCGCTGAGCAGAGAGCCCGATGCGGGGCTCGATCCCAGGACCCTGAGATCATGACCTGAGCCGAAGGCAGAGGCTTTAACCCACTGAGCCACCCAGGCGCCCCTGATAAGTTCATTTTTTTAAATATTTGTTCTTAGAGGTCATCTGAGAAGTGATTTTTGTCAGAATTACCAATGTAGCATCTCCCAAAATAACACTGAAATGTGGGAATTGAAATTTTATAACTACCGCTGGTGTAGTACTAATCAATTACAGAGGAAACAAAATGCAAGAAGGAACTTAAAAAATTCCGTATGACAGAGAGCAAGCTAACTAAGCACTAGGCTAAATCTCTCATCTTCCAAAAGGACTCTAATAGGAAAGTGAGTGCAGAGTTTAGACAATAGGCTATATCACATGTGTCTCTTGTGAAATGTCTCACCTCTTTCAGAGGTGTGTACAACCATTAGAAATTTCTTTTTCAGGGGCGCCTGCATGGCTCAGTGGGTTAAGCCTCTGCCTTCAGCTCAGGTCATGATCTCAGGGTCCTGGAATCGAGCCCCGCATCAGGCTCTCTGCTCAGCAGGGAGTCTGCTTCCCCCCCTCTCTCTCTGCCTGCCTCTCTGCCTACTTGTGATCTCTCTTTCCCTCTGTCAAATAAATAAATAAAATCTTTTTAAAAATTCTTATTCAGCCACAAATATAAGAACATTTTGTGGCCCTAAGCCAGATTTCTTTAATCACAACATTTGCAAAGGCTTATTAGGAATCTTCTGTGGAATTAAATTATTTAGAAATGGTATTATTTTACTGGAGGAAGAAAAAAACTCTGGAGCTTTTAAAAAATGAACATGCTGAAAAGATATAGCCAGTTTGTAATGAAACCCAGATGTAAGGAACTTTGAAAAGAAAAGTACATTCTGCTTATGTTAGTGTCAGGCAGAAATCATGTCATATGATCCTGTCTCATGTTAGACAGAAATGAAATATTGTAACTTGACAATCTACCTCTTAGTCTCCTTTCCACAAACTACCACATCCTACTCAAGAGTATATTTTCATTGGTTAGAGGTTGTCTGACAAAGATGAGTGCTTGGGGTGTCAGCAGAATGGCTAATGCTCAAGCTTTATATGTACTGGCCTAGTAGTACAATTTTCAAGCCAATGTCATTTATTTATATTTTTTTTAAAAAATGCCTGAGATGTCTCTGCCCTCTGAGTACATTTAGAGAACTCTGGTTTTGAGTACAAAGCTCTCTCCAGATATAATACTTTTGATGAAGGAATTTACAAACTGTAGAATAAAATTATTATGAATACCTCTTAGTAAACAAAGAGATTAAGACTGACATCACTATGGCAGATTCGGAAACTTCAGGCCCTTGTTCCCTTATAGAAACATTTGGAAAACAAAAACAAACAACAAGCCAGAAGACTTGCTAAAATATCTTTACAGTAACTCTGTAAAATAAAGAACCAAAATAGAAATAAGCCATGGAGGCAAAATTCTTAGCTCTTGACTTACAGAGGATAAGTAAGTGGCCCACAATAATGGGTGCATGAACTGGCCATTTATGCAGTTTTTCAAAAAGCTAGAGGATTTTGGTCCCCAGGACTTTGTTCACAATTCAAGTGTTAAGCACACACATACATACACATACACATAGATTGCTTTAAGGGAGCTAAGTCTCAATGTGACTCATAAAATGGAGTTGTCATAAATCTTTTCATGAGCCAAGCCATGGGAATATTATGTTACTTGTAAAATAATTGTGTTGTAGTTTAGAGGCTTTGTTTAAATGCACACTATTTAACAGATGTTTTTATGTTTTTAAAAAAGAAAGAAAGAAAAACCTGTGTTCATAGTAAGATCTAATTATAAAAATAATGCCTGGAAATTAAGTCTATTTTCTCCCTTTTATATATTCCCCTCAACATACATACACACACACACACACACACACACACACACACGTGCACACATGTACAGACTTATACACATGTATGCTGTATTCAAAGTAATTAATTTTCAGAATATATTTGAAAGTAGACATTAACTAAAATTTTAAAAATATAGGAAAATCAGTTAGCAAGAATTAAAGGAAAACATTTACTAAACAATAATATATTAAGCAGGAATTATAACCATTTTTTTAGTTAATGGAAAGGGAAATATATAATAAGTAATAAAAGTGGTATATAAATGGTTTCTAGAGTCTCAATTTTGAGTAAAAAAAAAATTGTTAGAAACGCTGGAATGGAGTGGAGGAGTAAGGGACCCTATTTCAGCTGGTCCCCTGAATTTAGCTATCTACCAAACCATTCTGAACACCCAAGAAATCAGCCTGAGAGGTAAGAATATATATCTGGATCTCTACAACCAGATAATCTCTGCAGGTTGCAAGGTGTGAAGGATGGAGTCGTGAATCTGCAGGCAGATATCAGAGGATAAACAGAAGGGGGAAGGAGCTGTCATAAGCTGGTGCCTCGAAAGTGGTATAACACTGGAGCACAAGAGCATCCTGCAATGGGAACCAGGCACAAATTTGCAGAGAAGTAGCACCCAGGAAAGGGCTTTAGAGCAGGCCCCAGACAGGATCCAGGAACTGCAGGTGCACACACATGAACCTAGACCACTCACAGTTTTAGAAGCCCAAAAGGCAGAGACAGGCCCCAGCCCTAGGGTTGACCTCTGGGAGATCTGCTGTGGGCACACACCACTGCAGGAGTCTGCCTTTTTTAGCAGCACCTACAGAAACAGAGACTGTGTCTTGGAGGGTTCAGTGAAGAGCAGACTATGATTTGTCTCCTGGACAGAGTTTTGGATGTGACTATCTTTGCTCTGGCTCTCAGAAGAGATGCAAAAAGCCACCAGAGAACAGAAGCACAAAAAAATGGTTTCCACTGAGCCCAACCCCTGGATGGGGGCAGGGCATCTCTGCCAAGTAGGGTTGCCTGAGTAATAGCATGGCAGGCCCTTCCCCCAGAAGACAGAGTGGAAGAACAAGAGGAAGACAGCACTAGGGTCTGCATAAAATGGGTGCATCTTGGGGCGCCTGGGTGACTCAGTGTGTTAAGCCTCTGCCTTCAGCTCAGGTCATGATATCAGGGTCCTGGGATCGAGTCCCGCATTGAGCTCTCTGCTCGGCAGGGAGCCTGCTTCCTCCTCTCTCTCTCTCTGCCTGCCTCTCTGCCTACTTGTGATCTCTCTCTGTCAAGTAAATAAAAAAAATCTTAAAAAAAATGGGTGCATCTTGCTTAGGTTGTGGCTAATACTTTGGACTCTGTGTATTCCCTCAACCACCCCTCCACAGAGTTAGTAAGAGGAGGAAAATCCAACAAAGAAAAAAGAGACTGTGGCCTCTGCTACAGACCAAATGGTTATGGGTATAAGCAAGATGTCAGAGATAGACTTCAGAGTAGCAATTATGAAGTCAATATCTAGGCTTAAGAAAAAATTAGTGACAATATGGAATCTCTAAAGGCAGAAATGAGATCTAATCAAGCCAAACTTTAAAATACTATGAATGAGATGCAGTCTAAATTGTATACCCTGACAGCCAGTGTAATGAGGCAGAAGAATGAATTAGTGAGCTAGAAGATAAGATGATACAAAGGAAGGAAGCAGAGGAGGCCTGGGATAAACAGCTAGAAGAACATGAGAACAGACTTAAAGAGATCAATGATGTCATGAAACATTCCAGTGTCAGAATTATTGGGATCCCTGAGGGGATGGAGACAGAGAAAGGACTAGAAGGCATATTTGAACAAATTGTAGCTAAGAACTTCCCTAATCTGGGGAAGGAAACAAGCATTTGTGTCCAAGAAGCCGTGAGGACCCCTCCTGAGATCAATAAGAACAGAAAAACATCCCAGCATATAAGGAGTAAAACCTGCAAATCTTAGACCCAATGAAGCTATCCTGAGAGCAGCTGGGGGAAGAGATTTCTTACACGTGGAGGGAGGAATATCACAGGGTTGCAGATTAGATAAAATACATGATCCATCCATATGCTGTCTACAAAAGACTCATTTTGAATATAAAGATACTTCCGGTTGAAAGTCAAGGGATAGAGAACACCTTATGCCAATAAACCTCAAAATAAAGCTGGGATAGCAATTCTCATGTCAGAAAAATTAGATTTTAAGCTAAAGACTGTAGTAAAAGATGTAGAGGGACAGTAGATCACAATTAAAGGGTCTGTCCAACAAGATCTAACAATTGTAAGTATCTATTCCCCCAATACGGGAACAGCCAAATACATAAGCCAACTATTAACCAAAATAAGAATCATATTGATAATAATACTTCAATAGTAGGATATCTTAACACTCCACTCTCAGCAATGGAAAAATTCATCTAAGCAGATTAACAAAGAAACAAGAGCTCTGAATGACACATTGGACCAGATGGACCTCATAGATACATAAAGAACATTCCACCCTAAACAACAGAATACTCATTCTTCCCAAATGCACATGGAACTTTCTCTGGAATAGACCATATATTGTGTCACAAATCAGGTCTCAACCAATACCAAAAGACTGAAATTATTCCCCATGTATTTTCAGACCACAGTGCTTTGAAACTGGAACTCAATCATAAGAAAAAAATTGGAAGGAATTCAAACACTTGGAAGTTAAAGACCATCCTGCTGAAGAATGTTTGGGTCAACCAGGACATTAAAAAAGAACTTAAACAATTCGTGGAAACCAATTAGAATGAAAACACTTGATCCAATACCTACGGGATACTGGAAAGGCAGTCCTAAGGGAGAAATACATAGCCATCCAAGCCTCACTCAAAAAAGTAGAAAAATCGGGGCACCTGGGTGACTCGGTCATTGAGAGTCTGCCTTCAGCTTGTGTCATGATCCCAGGGTCTTGGGATCGAGTCCCACATCAGGCTCCCTGCTCTGCGGGAACCCTGCTTCTCCTCCCACTTCCCCTGCTTGTATTCCCTCTCTTGCTGTGTCTCTGTCAAATAAATAAAATCTTAAAAAAAAAAAAAAACACTGCCTTTAAAAACAAAAAGGTAGAATAATCCAGAATGCACAAGCTAACCTTACACCTAAAGGACTTGGAGAAAGAATAGCAAATAAAACCTAAACCAAGCAGGAGAAGAGAAATAATAAAGATTAGAGCAGAGAGCAATGAAATACAAATCAGAAAAACAGTAGAGCAGATCAATGAAACTCGAAGCTGCTTCTTTGAATTAATAAGATTGATAAACTTCTGGAAAGACTTACTAAAAAGAGAAGAGAAATGATCCAAATTAATAAAATCATAAATGAAAGGGGAAAGATCATGACTAACACCAAGGAAATAGAAACAATTATTAGAAATTATTATCAGCAACTATATGCCAACAAATTAAGCAACCTGGAAGAAATAGATTCCTTTCTGGAAACTTATAAACTACCAAGACTGAAACAGGAAGAAATAGACAATCTGAATAGGCCAATAAAGAATAATGAAATTGAAGCAGGAAAAAAACCCAAAAAACAAAACAAAACAAAAACCCTCCCTAAAAACAAGAGTCCAGGGCCAGAAGGCTTCCCAGGGGAACTCTCAAATATTTAAGAAAGAAAGAATACCTATTTTTCTGAAGCTTTTTCAAAAGATAGAAACAGAAGGAAAACTTCCAAACTCATTCTATGAGGCCAGCATTACCGTGATTCCAAAACCAGGCAAAGACACCATAAAAAGGAGAATTACAGACGAATATCCCTGATGATGGGATGGGTACAAAATAATAAGATCCTAGCCGATAGAATCCAACAGTACATTAAAAGGATTATCCACCACGACTAGGTGGGATTTGTTTCTGGGATACAAGGGTGGTTCAACGTTCATAAATCAATCAACATGATAGAGCACATTAAAAAAAAAAGACAAGAACCATCTGATCCTCTCAATTGATGCAGAAAAAGCATTTGACAAAATACTGCATCCTTTATTGATTAAAACTCTTTAGAGTATAGGGATAAAGGGAATATACCTCAATTTCATAAGATACTTTATGCGGAAAACCAAAAGACTCTACTCCAAAATTACTAGAACTCATACAGCAATTCAGTAATGTGACAGGATACAAAATCAATGCACAGAAAGCAGTTGCTTTTCTATACACTAACAATGTAACTATAGAAAGAAAAATTAAGGCATCAATTTCATTTATAATAGGACCAAAACCCATAAGATATCCTGGAATAAATCTAACCAAAAAGGTAAAGGATCTGTACTCTAGAACTTTTTTTTTTTTTAGTACTCTAGAACTTTTTATGAAAGAAATTGAGGAAGACACAAAAAGATGGGAAAATATTCCATGCTCATGGACTGGAAGAATAAACATTGCTAAAATGTCTATGCTTCCCAGAGAAATCTACACTTTCAAAGCAATCCCGATCAAAATACCATCAACATTTTTCACAGAGCTGGAACAAACAATCCTAAAATTTGTATGGAACCAGAAAAGACCCCAAATAGCCAGGGGAATGTTGAAAAAGAAAACCAAAGTTGGGGGCATCACAATGCTTGACTTCAAGCTATATTACAAAGCTGTGATCATCAAGACAGCATGGTACTGGCACAAAAACAGACACAGAACAATGGGATGGAATAGAGAGCCCAGAAATCAACGCTTGACTCTATGGTCAACTAATCTTTGACAAAGAAGGAAAGAATATCCAATGAAAAAAAAGTCTTTTCAATAATGGGTGCTGGGAAAATTGAACAGTCACAGGCAGAGAAATGATAATGGACCATCCACTTACACCATACACAAAGATAAATGCAAAATGGATGAAAGACCTCAATGTGAGACAGGAATCCATCAAAATCCTAGAGGAGAACATAGGCAGTAACTTCTTTGACCTCTGCCACAGCAACTTCTTTCATGACACGTTTCCAAAAGCAAGGGAAACAAAAGCAAAAATGAACTTTTGGTACTTCATCAAGATAAAAAGCTTCTGCCACAGCAAAGGAAATAGTCAACAAAACAAAGGGGCAACCCACGAAGTGGGAGGAGATATTCACAAATGACATTACAGATAAAGGGTTGGTATCCAAGATCTATAAAGAACTTGTCAAACTCAATACCCAAAAAACAAATAATCCAGTTAAAAAATGGACAGAAGGTATGAACAGATTCTTGTCCAAAGAAGACATCCAAATGGCCAACAGACACATGAGAAAATGTTCTGTGTCACTTTTCATCAGGGAAATTCAAATCAAAACCACAATGAGATACCAGTTCACACCAGTTAGAATTGCTAAAATTAACAAGGCAGGAAACAACAAATGTTAGTGAGATATGGAAAAAGGGGAACTTTCTTACACTGTTGGTGGGAATGCAAACCGGTACAGCCACTCTGGAAAACAGTATCAAGCTTCCCCAGGAAATTAAAAATAGAGCTACCCTATGGCCCAGAAATTGCACTACTGAGCATTTACCCCAAACATACAGATGTAGTGAAAAGAAGGGGCACCTGCACCCCAACATTCATAGCAGCAATGTCCAAATAGCCAAACTGTGGAAGAAGCCAAGATGTCCTTCACTGGATGAATGAATAAAGAAGATGTGGTTCATATATACAATGAAGTTATACTCAGTCATTAGAAGGGATGAATACCCACCATTTGTATCGACATGAATGGAACCGGAGGAGATTATGCTAAGTGAAATAAGTCAATTATCATATGATTTCACTCATATGAGGAACTTAAGGAATAGCATGGAGGCACTAGGGGAAGGAAGGGAAAACTGAAGTGGGGGGAGTCAGAGGGGGAGAAGAACCATGAGAGACTATGGACCTCAGGAAACAATCTGAGGGTTTCAGAGGGGAGGAGTTTGGGGGGAGGAGGTAATAGGGTGATGGGTATTAAGGAGGGCAATGTGTTATAATGAGCACTGGGTGTCATACGTGAATAATGAATCATTGAACACTACATCAAAAACTAATGATGTACTCTATGGTGACTAACAAGCATTTTAAAAAAACATGAATGAAATGATTGGTAGCATTTTGTGATTTTTTTTGGTAAAATTTTTGGTTGGTAGCATTTTGGTGATTTTTGTTTTCTTCTTTCTACTTCTGCACTTTTTCAAAATCATTTACAGCAACAATTGACCGATATTTATTTTTTATTTTTATTTTTTAAATAAGGATTTTTTTAATTTCCTTGAAAGAGAGTACAAGAGAAAACAGAGGGAGAGGGAGCACAGAAGGAGAGGCAGACTACCCCTGAGTGGGCTTCAGTGTGGAACTCAATCCCAAGACCCCAAGATCATGACATGAGCTGAAGGCAGATACTTAATCAGCTGAGACTCCCAGGCACCCTGAGTTAAAAGAGTAAATAAAAGCATTTCTTAACATTCATGCATCTTATTTAGATTGTTAAAACTACAACTATACGATGTCCTTATGCTTATGTAGATACATAATACTTTGAAAAGCAGAACTCTAGGTAATAATCATAGTTCATGATTCTTATGTTCATGTCTATTCATTTTTAGTTTCTCACTTTACTTATTGTACTAATTTTTGTACACAGAAGAAAAGATACCCAAGACAGTCTCCTAATGACACAGCGATCTTTAGCACATTTTTTTTCGACAGCAAATTCAGATACAACGCTATCATTTCCATGGTCATTATCCTATGAAATGCCTCTTGATTACACTCTGTCTAGCCCTCACTTTAGTGGACTAACTGTATCAACAACTGGGCAGAAGACTCCTGAAACTACAGGAGTGGGCCTTTCCAGATCAGAAAACAGCTTGGGTAAGCAAAACATGTATCAATTTTTTAAAGACAATTTTTAGATCATGTAGTTTAATAGATTCTTTATATCCCTAGACGTCAGAATGAATTCCAATAACACAGATTTCTTAATGTCATATGCAGAGTAACTTGATTATGTTCAACATTGATCCTAACACTAAGTCACTTCAGGTCATATAAATGTACATGACCAAATGTATCATCCCCATGATTAAAATATCTTGAATTGTCATAATCGTTTATGGGTTGATGGTTTAGATGCTCTAGAATTGCTAGATAAAAATTCTAATGTATAGCATTAACTCCCCTTCCTCTGAACACTACCAGAAAGATTTAAGCAATGTCTTGTGTATTTGTGCCACTAGGAGACTTATAGCTTAAGTAAGGAAAAAACAGACATATAACAGAAAGAAACAAAATAAATAGTAAGAAAATGGTGGAAAGATAGAACATTAATGAATTTGGAGGAGAAGTAAATGAAAACAGTACTATAATAGGAAGAAGTTGGGTTTGACAGTTGCCAACAGTGTAAGCAATGCACTCAGCAATATCCACAGTACGTTCCTCATGATGTTAGGGAACTTGAAGGGAATGTTATCATGTTTTACTGAAAACATCATGGTCTTGGAAACAGAAGACTTGTCTAAAGGATATTTCTACACTGTGAGATAATAGGTTAGGTATCCCTGAGTCCTATTACACCTACAAGTTCAAAATAGGGATTAAAATATCAACTTCACAGGGCTGGCCTAATGATTAAATAAGATATGTATGAAAATCACCTAGCATATAGTAAGCACTTAATAAAAATTAGTCATGAATATGACTATATCTGTAAGCACTTCCTCCTCATTTAATAGGCTAGATTTGGGGTCTGTATCTTAATTACCTGTCAACAAGTTTCAAAACTGGTAGCATAAACACACGCATGACTACTTGATGCCTCTATTTTCCTCTATTACTCTGTGGATATTTAAGCCTGGTTGTTGGTTATCTATATTTCATTTTGTTTCTGATATTTTGCTAAACTTGTGACACAGTGTTATGTAGGATTTTGATCTACTGCCATTATTCCCTATGCTTCATTGTTTGTATGCCTATAATCCACTTTTTAAAGAAGCCTCCTAAGATTACAGTGACCTTTAGCAATGACTAAAATCCATACACTCTAAAGTGAAAATACCAACTTACATCTAGGGACAGAATATTTTTCCTTCTTTATCCCTGTACCGTCATGGTATATGTTCTATATTTGGATTAAACTGTGCAAGATCTTAGGAAAAAAACAAATTATAGTGGTTTCCCCTTGCAAGATGAGAGTTGAGCTGGGATTTGTAGTCTTCTTCAGTTACTGTAGGTTCATGGTTCTGTAGATAAATGCCTGGATCCACTGAAACTTGTTGCCTTTGGTTCCTTTCCATCTGTTCCTCTAGATGAAATAACAACTAGAACTAAAATTAATCTCTTTTTCCTTTTTACAATATAAAGGTTTTCATTCCTCAAGATAGGTCATCAAAAAGGATACTATATAATCTCCTTCCCCAAAGGAACTTAAGGAATAAGTAAATATTCAAGTGACTGGGAATGAACTAACTTAATTCCAAATATTTCTTCTAGACAAAACATTTTGAGGAATCCTCTTTAGAAACTATGTGTTTATTCATTGCTATCTTTCATCTTGCTTTGGTTTTGTTAGATACAAGAATATGAAGCAAACTCTAGATTGTCTCAGTCTTTTGATGACTTTGGACACAGCAAATTACACTATTGTAGTGAACTACAATAATTGCTGTCACTTACTAAATACCTGTTAAAAACTAGACACTATACTAGGCAGTTATCTACATTTTCTCCAATCCTCACATTACCTCACACAAGGTTGTATTATTTTATGTTCAGGAAAATGGAGAATTAGAAAGTTTAAAGCAGTTGGCTTACTTAGTGGCAGAGATGGGATACAATTACAGATCTGTCTAAATCCAAGACACATTGTTCTAACCACGTCATCAAGGTCTCTCTCTATAGCGTTACTCACTCTTTGCAGACACATCATTAGATTTATCCAGCCTGCTGCTTTCCATGCAAAATTATAAAAACTATTTTATATTTAAATCTTAGTAGTGAAAGTTTTAAAAGAACAAATTTCCAAGAGGATACTAGAGACTGATTAAGCATTACTCTCTCTTTCTAATAAACTATTTTAGATGATTAAAGGAAATTTAAGTCCTTACCCGGCAAAATTACTAATTATTGTAGGAAGGATTCATTTGCAGCTTTAATTTATGGGTAGTAATTTGGGAGGATGGCTAATATGAAATAAAGTTGTATTTATATATAACATGTCCAAATTTGAGACCCTCAAATATTTACCTCCTTGAAAACTTATGATGCTTCTAGTACAATGGAATAATCAATTAAATAAAAGTCATTATGCTAATGATATTATTGACAATTTAAGATAACTGACATAATCTCTAGGAATTGTGTGTCACTAAAAAAAGTCTATGAAATAACTTTTTTTATGAAAATAAATTTCATAGACTTTGGTGTATAGCTTTTAAATATCCTCATTGAGTTTGAAAGTGACAGTAAAATGCATAAAGAAAATAATTTTGTAGAAGCAAAGAATAAAGATAGTGGCTTTGTGTCTTTTTAATATCCTTTTATTTACTTCTCTTTGTTTCTTTCCTCTTTGGTTTCTTTGAAAGGAATCAACAGCTCCATAATGACAGAGAGACAGGCTCTGCCTTACCTTGCTCCTGAGATACCAATAACTGGGGAAGGAGAAGATTATTTCCTATCTTTGTTTGGTGATTCAAAGAAACTTCTTTCACACTCATCCCCTGCAGAGAAAGCCTGGAAACACTTTTCTATTATTCTTGAAGAAGTGGGCAAATCTAGATCCAGGTACATATTCTATTTGAACCATTTAACATCTTCTATTGGAATAGGAACTACTTTACTTCAGTAGGAAATGAAGTTTTAATCTGATAAATGAAATCTTGATTTCATCTAAAACCCTAAGCAGTTTATTAAAAATATAACTTTTATGTTCTGAGCAATGATAAGAAATCAATGTAATTTATTAGGGAACAAAACAAGGAATGCTGATTTTTCAAAGATGCCAGAGGAAACAGCACTACATAATCCCTACAAATAAAGTCAACTCTATTTTTTGTTATTGGCAAATAAATCATTCATATGGATTTAGTGTCTTTTTTTCTCTTCTTCTAGGTGCTTGAGTTCAAAATAGAAGGAAAATTGATCCATTTTTATGGTGGTTGGTATCTATGGCAAAAAGAATTGGTCAGGAAGAAAGCTGATATTAGAGCTAAAATAAAAGAGCTGACTCATTTATACATTTATTTAATCATGCTTTTCTTGTTGCTTTAACAACAGATTGAATTGTGAATTATTAGAAATAAACACATGTCGACAGAGTGTGAGAGGGCTAAAAGGAATTATTAGCTGGTTTAAAGGTCAGACATAAAGGAAACTGTTTTCCCCTTAAGTCAGATTTCCTAAAACCAACCACTATTACCATTCAACTAAAGTGAATAATTAAGTGTTCACTCAACCATCTGAAAGCACTATATGAAATTATTCATTCAACATCTAACCAGTGTGTTAAGATTGATGATCTATTTGGAGCAAAAATTCAAAGAAAAAAAAAAAAGACTTGTGAATATGGTTTTAAGAACTTTCACTCAGACCAGGAAGACCTGCAGGTAAAAGGATTGAGAGAGGCAAATAAAGTATCAAGGCATTTAGAGAATTTTCTCCCAGTAGAGGATGATCTGGGAAGATTTTGTGAAGGAGTTGTTAAGTAGAATTATCTAAGAAACATAAGTAAATTTTGGATATGCACTAGTTCTCAATTGTACCTACAAAGTTGAATCAACTGAGAGGTTTTTAACATCCTGACCTTAGCCTAGACTCTTTGAGTCAGAATTTCTAGTGGTAGAATTGAGCATTGTATTTTTTTTTTTTTTTTTTTTTTTTTTAGCTGTTTTCTTTTTTTTTTTTTTTCCCCTTTTTATTTATTTATTTATTTTTTCAGCGTAACAGTATTCATTCTTTTTGCACAATACCCAGTGCTCCATGCAAAACGTGCCCTCCCCATCACCCACCACCTGTTCCCCCAACCTCCCACCCCTGACCCTTCAAAACCCTCAGGTTGTTTTTCAGAGTCCATAGTCTCTTATGGTTCGCCTCCCCTCCCCAATGTCCATAGCCCGCTCCCCCTCTCCCAAACCCACCTCCCCCCAGCAACCCCCAGTTTGTTTTGTGAGATTAAGAGTCATTTATGGTTTGTCTCCCTCCCAATCCCATCTTGTTTCATTTATTCTATTTTTTTTTTAATCCCATGGTAATTCTAATGCACAGTCAAGGCTGAGAACCACCAGCCTAGAGAAAAGGAGCAGCATAAACAAAGTGAAGGAGGCAGAAAAAGCTAGGATAAGGTTGATATAAGGCACTTTATAGCATTGCCCCACTGAACAGTGCATTAGTTGGTATAACAGAGTTGTAGGGGCCAAGACTGGGGAGTGATCACAAGGAGATTTGAACACCAGGATGAGGAATTTGATTTTTATAATGGGAAATGGGAAGCAACGGGAATGTTTCAAACAAAGGAGTAACAGGATCATGACTCAGAATGTTGAACTGTGGCAATGAATATTATGAATAAATATTGGATTTTTGCCAAATGCTTTTTATGCGTCTACTGAAAAGATCATATGGTTCTTAATGTTAAAGCAACCATACACACTTAAAAAAACCTCCTTTGATCATAATATTTATTCTTTTAATATATTACTGAATTTTATTGGTTAAAATTTTGTTTCAAATATTTCTGTGTTTGTGAAAAGTATTAATCTGTAGTTTTCTTCTCCTGTAATGTATTTGCTTTGACATAAGGTAAAGCTTGCCTCATAGAATGAGTTGGGATATATACCCTCCTCTTTCATTTTCTAGCTGAGTATATAGAAGTAACTTTTTTCTTAAATATTTTATAGAATTCATCAGTGAAGCATTCTGGACCTGGAGTTTCTTTGGGGGAAGGTTTTTATCTACAAATTTTATTTCTTGAAAATAGATACCATGATATTCCAGTTATCTATTTCTTCTTGGATAGTTTGTGTCTTTCACACAATTTGTCCATTTCAACTACTTTGTCAGATTGTCATAAAGTTGTTCATAATATTCCTTTATTATTCTTTTAGTATCCGTAGTGATGTCACATTTCTAATTGCTGATACTGGTCAGATATGTCTTCTATCCGTTTCCTGATCAATCTTGCCAGAGAGTCATCAGTTTATTGAGCCTCTCAAACAACCAGTGTTTTTGGTTTCATTGGTTTTCTGTGGTTTTTATTTAGTTTTCTATTTTATTGATTTCCATTCTGATATGTGTTTACTTTCTTCTGCCTACTTTAGGTTTCCTTTCCTTTTCTTTCTCTAGTCTCTCAAGGTGGAGTCTGAGATCATTGATTTTATACCCTCTTCTCTTCTAATATAAGCATTTAGTAAATTTCCCCCTAAGTACAGCTTTAGTAGCATCCCACAAATTTGATATGTTGGATTTTCATTCATTTCAAAATACCTTCTAATTTCCACTTACTTTCTTCTTTGATCTTTGTGTAATAAGTGTTATCATTTAGTTCCCAAATGTTGACAAATTTGCAAGTTACAGTGACTTTCCAGATATGTGTTTATTATCAATTTTTAATTAAATTCTATAATGGTCAAAGAACATACTTTGCACTACTTGAGTCCTTTTAAAGGTATTAAGACTTGTTTTACAGTCAGGATATTGTCTATCCTGGTAAGTGTTCTGAGTGAACTTACAAAGAATTTATATTCTGATGTTGTTGAGTAGAGTATTTTATAAATATCATTCAGGTCAAATTTGGTTGCTGGCATTAAGTTACAGTCTTTTTGCTGCTTTTATGTCTACTTATTCTATCAATTTTTGAGAAAGGGGTGTTAAAATCAACTATAATTGTGGATTTATTGATTTTGCCTTGCAGTTCTATCAGTTTTTTTCTTTTATATACTTTGAAGCTTAGTTACTAGATTTACAAACACTTGAAATTGTTATATCCTCTTAATGAACTGATCTCTATATCATTATGAAATGACCTTCTTTATCCCTGGCATTATTCTTAGTTCAGAAATCTAATGATATTAATATAACCATCCCAGCTTCCCTTTTCTTATTGTTAGCATGGTAAGTCTTTTTCCATTCTTTTACTTTTAATCTATTTGTGTCTTTATATTTAGAATGCATGTTTTGTAAGTAGCATGTAGTTGAGACTTGTTCTTCTATCAAGTCTAATAATCTCTGTCTTTTGAGCATTTAAACTGTTTACATTTAAAGTAATTGTTAATATTTGTTTTCTGTTTGTCCCAACTATTCTGTGTTTTCTTTCTCCTCATTTTCTGTATGCTTTTGAATTGAGTATTATCAATGATTCTATTTTATTTCCATTGTTGGCTGATTAGCTATAACTCTGTTATTTTAGTGGTTCCTTTAAGGCTTGTAGGATATCTTCAGCCTATCACAGACTACCTTCAAGTGATATTATACCACTTCACAAATAGTATAAGACTTTTCAATAGTATTCATTCATTCACAATGTTCCCAAACATTGTGTTTTTGCTATCACATATTTTATGTCATATGTCATACATCCCATATTCCATAGTTATTTTGTTTGATAATTATTAGAAGAAATTTAAAATACAAGAAAAGTATGTTATATATTTACCCTCATATGTTTTCACTGCTTTCCAATATTTCTTTTTTGTAAATCATGTTTCCATCCCTTATAATTCTGCTACTACCTGAAAAAGAACTTCCTTTCTTATAATATGGATCTGCTTATGATGAATTCTTTGTTCAGTTTTTAAACAGCTTTATTGATATATCATTGACATAAAAATGGTGTGTATATATATACATATATACATGATGTATATGATGTATAAGTTATTTTATTTGTCTTTTTGGTTTTTTATTAAGATGTAATTG
This sequence comes from Meles meles, assembly GCF_922984935.1. NCBI lineage: Eukaryota > Metazoa > Chordata > Mammalia > Carnivora > Mustelidae > Meles > Meles meles. The sequence continues at coordinate 69,662,457 of NC_060072.1, forward strand.
ACATACAATATCATGTAAGTTTAAGGTGTACAACATGATGAATTGATACTTATATATTATGAATGGATTACCATTAAGTTAGTTAACAGATCCATTACCTCACATAATTATCTTTATGGTGTGTGTGGTGAGAACATTAAGATCTATCTTCTCAGCAATTTTCAAGTATCATTAACTATAGTCACTGTGTTGTACATTAGATCTCTAGAACTTACTCATTTTGCTTAACTGCAAGTTTGTACACTTTGAACCACATAATCCCATTTCTGCCTCCCCAGCCCCTAGCAACAAGCACCATCAAGGTCATACAATATTTCTTTCTGTATCATGCTTATTTTGCTTAGCATAATGTCCTCCAGTTCCATCCACATTGTCTTACATCCATATTGAAGTCAGGATTTCCTTCTTTTTAAAAACTGAATATTTCTGTGTGTGTGTGTGTGTGTGTGTGTGTGTGTGTGTGTGTGTGTGTGACATTTTCTATACCCATTCATCTATTGAAGACATTTAGGCTGTTTCCATATTTTGACTATTGTGATAATGCTGCAATGAACATAAGAGTGCAGATATCTCTTCCTGATTCTCGTTTCTTTTAATTTAGATATATATCCAGAAGTGGGACTGCTAGATCATATGATAGTTATATTTTTAATTTTTTTAGGAACTTCTGTATGTTTTTCATAATGGCCTTATTAATTTATATTCTCACCAAGTATGAGTGTTCCTTTTTCTCCACATCTTCACCGCACTTATATTTTATTGTTTTCTTTTTTTTTAAGATTTTATTTATTAATTTAATAGAGAGCACATGAGCAGGGGGGAGAGGGAGCAGGAGAAGCAGCCTCCACACTGAGCGGGGAGCCCAACATAGGGCTCCATCCCAGGACCCTAAGACCATGACCTGAGCTGAAGGCAGAAGCTCAACAGACTGAGTCACCCAGGCACCCCATCTTTTCTTTTTGATAATAGCCATCCTAATAAGTATGAAGTGATATCTCATTGTGATTTTGATTTCATTTCTCTGGCAATTTGTGTTGTTGAACACCTTTTCATATACCTGTTAAACATTTTAATTTCTTTTTAAAAGTTTCTATTGTGGTCCTTTGATATTTTTTAATCAAGTTATTTGCTTTTTTGCTGATGAAATATATGAATTCCTTATATATTTTGGCTATTAACCCTTATCAGATATATGGATTACAAATATTTTTCTCATTCTATGGGTTGCCTTTTCATTTTGTTAACTATTTCCTTTTCTGTGCAGAAGTTTTTTAGTTTAATGTAATCCCCCTTGTTTATATATACTTTTGTTGCCTGTGCTTTTGGTGTCATACCTAAGAAATTACTATCAATACCAATAGCAAGATTCCCTCCCCCCTTTTTTTTCCCTATGACTTTATGGTTTCAAGTCTTCCCATTTTGAGTGACTTTTGTATATGGTGTGATATAGGGGTCCAATTTCATTCTCTTACATGTGGCTATCAGTCTTCCATCAGTCACTGAAGAAACTATCCTTTCCCCATTGTGTAATTTTGGCACTCTTGTTGAAGATCAGTTGACCATAATTTTTATGCATGGGTTTGTTTTGGGCTTTCTATTCTGTTCCATTGGTCTATATGTCTATTTTTATGCCAGTACCATACTGTCTTAATTACTTTAGCTTTATAATATAATTTGAGGTAAAGAAGTGGGATACCTCCAGCTTTTTTCTTCCTGCTCAAGATTGCTTTGTCTATTTGGGGTCTTTTATGGTTCTATATGAATTTTGAGTTGTTTTTCCAACTTCTGTAAAACACACACACACACAGGTCTTTGGTATTTTGATAGACATTGCATTGAATCTATAGATCACTTTGGGTAGTATGAGCATTTTAACAATTTAGTTCCTCCAGACCATGAACATGCAATGTCTTTTCATTTATTTTGTCTTTTAAATTTCCTTCATCAATATTTTGTAGTGTATAAGTTTTCAATATTATAGTACATATATATAGTACAATTTCAGTGTACAAGTCTATCACCTCTTTGGTTAAGTTAATATGTAAGTATTTTATTCTTTTTATTGCTAATATAAGTGAGATTATTTTCTTAATATCTGTTTTAGTTAGTTTATTATTAGTGTGCAGAAATTCCACTGATTTTTGCATGTTGATTCTGTAGGGACAACTTTACCTAATTCATTTTTTCTAATAGCTTTTTGTAGTTTCTTTAGGATTTTCTACATATATGATCATGTCATCTGCAAATAGCTGTAATTTATGTCTCTTCTCATTTAATCATCTTTAATTTTTTTTCTTACCTGATTTCTCTGACTAGGACTTCAAGGACTATGTTGAATAGCAATGGTGAGAATGAACATTCTTGCCTTGTTCTGGATCCTAGAAAAGCTTTCAGGTTTTCCCCATTAATTTTGTCTTTTATCCAATGGTGATTTAAGAATGTGTTGTTCAATTTCCATGTATTCATGAGTTTTCTTGTTTTCTGTTATTGATTTCTAGATTCATTCCACTGTCATTTGAGAACATAGCTGGGATGATTTTAATCTTAAATTGTTGACTTATTTTGTGACCTAACATGTGATCTATCCTGAAGAATGTTCTGTGCGTGCTCAAGAAGAATGTGTATTCTGCCACTGTAGGGTGGCTGTATAATAGACATATCCATTTTGTCTACTGAATTATTCAAGTTAGCTGTTTCCTTATTGATTTTCTACCCTCAATATTCTGTCTATTATTGAAAATGTGGTTATAAAATTTCTTATTATTGTAATGTTGTCATTGTTTCCCTTTAGCTATGTCAATATTTGTTTTATATATTTTGGTGCTCTGATGCTGGGTGGATAAATATTTACAATTTTTACATCTTCCTGTTGAACCAACCCTTTTATCAAAGACCTTTATATAAAGGTCTTAAGAATGACAATTTTTTACTTAACGTCTTTTTATCTAATATAAGTATAGCTACCTCTACTTTATTTTGTTTAGCATTTGCATGAAGTGTATTTTTTTCTATCCATTTTCTTTCAACTTATGTGTTGAAATCTAAAATGAGTCCTTATATCTAAAATGAGTCTCTTATAAACAGCACATTGTTGGATATTGTTTTATGTTTTAATCTATTTAGCCATTATGCTTTCTTTTTTTGCCAGGTATGCTTTCTTTTTTTGGAACTCCTCTCCTTATTAATTTAATATTAATAAACATCCCCCCTTTTCCATTCCTATTGCTGTTATCTTCATTAGGTCCTGCTCACTTCTGTGTGATATTGTTTAAAAACAAGTCCCAGAAGGCTCAAACTATTTCTAAGTAATTTAATTTCATCCCAGAACAAAGCTCAAGAACATTTTTAGAAATACAAAGGTATTTCAGCACTCAAATAACCTAAAAATGACAACTTCTGGCATTTAATAAAAAATTACCAGACATGTAAATAAGTTGAATACAACCCATAATAAGTATGTTTATAGAAGATATAGGGATAAGGCAAGAAGGTTAAAAGAATGAGAAAATAATGGAAATTTCAGACATGCCCAACAGGATAAATGATGATGCAATTCACTGGAATAGGTTTCCCACCCTTCCAAAATGATGAATTCAATTTGGGCCATGTTGATTCAGAGCCATCTTTGAGGTCTGTGGTGACCAATTGTTTCCATGGGTCCAAAGCTCAGCCAGAAAATCTAATCAAGAGATTTAGATGTAGCAGCCATCGGTGTATTAATGGTTACTGATGCTCTGCTCATAGGTGATATCACATATATAAAATGTGATGGGGATAAAAGATGGTTAAGAACAGAATCCCAGGGATCAATATCTGAGACAGATGTAGAAGAAAAATCTGAAAAAGAGACTAAAAAAAAAGAGAGAGAGAGAGAGAGAGAGATCCTGAAAAGGAGCAACCAGACAGATAGAAGGAAAACAATGGGTAAACAAGGAGAGGAGTTCCAAAAAAAGAAAGCATATCTGGTAAAGGCAAATACCGCAGAGACATTAAGACAAAGACTAAGTTAATAGGAATGTAAGTTGGTATGGCCACTGTGGAAAAGAATATGGAGTTCCTCAAAAAGTTAATATCATATGATCTGCAATTCTACATCTGGGTAATTACCAAAAAATGAAACAATCTCAAAGATAGATATATGCCCATCCCTGTCTTTATTGAAGGCTATTCACAATAGCCAAGATAATGGAAGGAAACTTCATGTCCATCAATAAATGAATGGATAAGGAAGCTATAGTATTATATATATTGAATATATATATTCAGCCATTAAAAAAAGAATGAAACCTTACCATTTCCAACAACATGAATGGACCCAGAGAATATAATGCTAAATGAAATAAGTCAGACAAAGACAAGTAATGCATGATTTCACTTACATGTGGAATCTTTAAAAACAACAACAACAAATGAACAAACAAAACAAGACAGAAGCAGACTCATAGATACCTGCTAGAAACTATTGGTAACTAGAGTTGGGAGGGGCTGGGGCAGATGACATAGGTTAAGAGAATTAGGAGGTACAAACTGAGTTATAAACTAAGCCATGTTGATGTACAGCATAGGGAATATAGTCAGTAATATTGTAATAACTTTGTATGGTGGCCAATGATGACTTATCACAGTGATGATTTAATAATGTATAAAAATATCAAATCACTATGATGCACACCTGCAACTAATAGGATATCGTGTGTCAATTATACTTCAATAAAAAGTTACTATATAGCATATTTGATTGCCAAGAGAGTAGATTTTATACTTTATCACAAGAAAAAAATTTTAACTATGTCTGGTGATAAATGTTAACTAGACTTACTGTGGCAATCATTTCTCAGTGCATACAAATATCGAATCATTATGTTGTAAACATGAAACTAATATAATGTGTCAACTTTACCTCAATAAAAAATAAGTAACCATTCAATTTACTACTCAGTTTGCCAACTGGGAGGACATTTGTCATCTTGGTCTAAGGCAGAAGTAGATGGTAGTGGATTGAGGAGTGAGTAAGAGGTGAAGAATTAATGACATGGTCTTTCCAAAGCTTGGTTGTAATAACACTATGAAGTGGAAGGTGGAGGAGGCTTGTGGTTTTGTTTTTTGGGTTTTTTTTGTTTTGGTTTTTGGTTTGTTTGTTTGTTTTGTTTGTTTGCTTTTTTAAGGCGGTAGCAGTTTAAAGATACATACATATTTGGGGTAATGGGGTAGTGTGGAGGGAGAAGTGGTGTTAAATGAAAATAACGAATAGACTGAGTTGTTGAAGTAGCAAGAGGAAGAGTGAACAAAGTGTTTCACTTGAGATGGGAAAAGGGTCCTTCTTCCACTGAAACAAGATGGGCTGAAAAGAGAAGTCAAGTGGGTATGGGTGAAATTGCTTCTAAGTGGAAAGTAGGAACACACTTCTCTCTGACGGTCCTGTTTTCTCAGTGACACTATTTGCTGAGAGTAAGGATGGAGATGTGAGGGCAGGGATTTGTACATTGTTTGAGAAATAACAGACTAGTTCTGCTTATGAAGCACACAACTTTCTAACACACACACACACACACACACACACACACACACACACACACACACCTTGCTGCCAATTACTAAGAGAATCATTAAGGGCTGAGATGTGGCTGGAGACCAATTTATTCAGTGGCAGCAATCTACACGTGTGTATATGCGTGTGCATGTGTGTGTGTGTGTTCTCTAGCAGTGCTCAACTACCAGACTATCTAGACTGTAAACAATTTGAATGATAGCATCAAACCTCTTTGGGAATTTACTAATTGAGTGAGATAGAACAGTGCTAACATTTATTGAGTGATCTTGGACATGACAATCTTTCTAAACCTCAGTTTCCTTATCTGTAAAATGGGACCAAAAATAATATCTATCTCACTGGGTTGTTGTGATAATTAAACAAAATATTAGTGGGTTGGGTTTTTTGTTTGTTTGTTTGTTTTTACTGTGACTTTCAGCAAGAAATATGTAGCCTTATGAGAATTGAACGAATATCTACAAGTTCACAGTGCCTTTCCCAAAATATTTGGGGACTTGATGTGTTTCAAAATTCAGAACTGGGGGATTTCAGGAAAGTAATATGATGACTGAAACACATATTAGGTAACACCCCATCGGGGCTTGGGAATGTATCCAAAATCAAACATCAATTTGTCCACAGCCAAACATATGAATAATTCACACAAACCATAATTAAAGACTATAAATAGACTACCCTCAGTTTCAGGTCAGATTTTGCCACCAAAGGAATTCAGGTCAGATTTGTCTCGAATGTATTTTTTTTCCAAGTTTTTATTTAAATGCCAGCTAATTAACATACAGTGTAATATTAGTTTTAGCTGTAAAATTTAGTGATTCATCTCTTTTATACCACACCTGGTGCTCATCAAACATCAAACGCATTTTTTTAAGTTTTGGCATTTTTCAGAACTTTATGGATTTTGGAATTTTGGGTATGAATGTGTAGATATAGAAATAATCTTTAAAAGGTACCCAGCACATAATAAGTATGGTTATTATTATTAGAATTTCATTTTTAAAATGACAGCTATTACCCACTGAAGGGATTTAATGATGTACTATTAAGTTCTGACCCACACTCTGAGAAATGCTAACATATAAATGTTTATTAGCCTAGTCCCTGGTACATACTAGGCTCTCAACACATATTAGAGGGAAAAATTACCATCTTATCTTTGCATAATATTTTAAGTTTACAAAATTCTTTTAAGCACATAGTTGCTGTTCATCTTCACAGTAACTTTATTAAAAATTATCTAAATGGTTTACTTTTCTCTTTACTTGATAGTTTCATGAATAGAAGGAAATTTAAATAATGATAATCATATATTCTTATGGCATTTATACCTTGACACCTACAACACTTTTTAACTTTAATTATTTTATGTGAAAGAGATAATTTTGTTGCACAGATAAACAGAACTACAAGATCAAACCATATGTCTTAAGTTATAAAATACATCGTTTCTATATAGAATGTGTCCAGTAGAATATATAGCTATGTAAAAGTTATATTTTCAAAGCACATTATTCAGTTCTTAAAATGAGCTAAAGACACATTTCTCTAAAGTCACCTTATAATCTTTGTGCTTTTTTTTAAATTTCTTTTCAGTGTACCAGAATTCATTTTTTATGCAGCACACCCAGTGCTCCATGCAATACGTGCCCTCCATAATACCCGCCACCAGGCTCACCCAACTTCCCACCCCCTGCCCCTTCAAAACCCTCAGATTGTTTTTCAGAGTCCATAGTCTCTCATGATTCATCTCCTCCTCCAATTTCCCTCAACTCCCTTCTCCTCTCCATCTCCCCATGTCCTCTGTGTTGTTTCTTATGCTCCACAAATAAGTGAAACCATATGATAATTGACTGTCTCTGCTTGACTTATTCCACTCAGCATAATCTCTTCCAGTCCCATCCATGTTGATACAAAGGTTGGGTATTCATCCTTTCTGATGGAGGCATAATACTCCATAGTGTATACGGACCACATCTTCCTTATCCATTCATCAGTTGAAGGGCATCTTGGTTCTTTCCACAGTTTGGCGACCGTGGCCATTGTTGCTATGAACATGGGGGTACAGATGGCCCTTCTTTTCACTACATCTGTATCTTTGGGGTAAATAACCAGTAGTGCAATTACAGGGTCATAGGGAAGCTCTATCTTTCATTTCTTAAGCAATCTCCACACTGTTCTCCAAAATGGCTGCACCAACTTGCATTCCCACCAACAGTGTAAGAGGGTTCCCCTTTCTCCGCATCCTCTCCAACACACGTTGTTTCCTGTCTTGCTAATTTTGGCCATTCTAATTGGTGTTAAGGTGGTATCTCAATGTGGTTTTGATTTGAATCTCCCTGATGGCTAGTGATGATGAACATTTTTACCTGTATCTGATAGTCATTTGTATGTCTTCATTGGAGAAGTGTCTGTTCATATCTTCTGCCCATTTTTTGACATGATTATCTGTTTTGTGCTTTATTTTTAGTGCTCTTGGAGACATTAAAATAGCTGAAGTAAATGTCAAGGGTTTATTTGTGAAACTCATTAACTCTTCCCTTGACAAAGAACTGGAGATTGGAGGTCATATTCTCCAGCAAAATGTGAATGGACAAACAGTCTCTTTTTACCGCTTCCTTCCAAATATCACAATGCAGGCCAATTGCACAGTAACAGTGAGTATAAAATATAAACGTTATGGACTAGAATTTTATAGGAAAAAATCTTTCACCCAGCCAGACTGGTTTAGCACCAGTTTCTTCATCACTATCTCTAGGTAAAATGTGATTTCTTGTTGTTGTTAGTTACTTGTCCCGCTTCGTCCATCCCTGAATGTAAATTAATACCCGTAAGTAAGTTTCCATGGCTTTTCTCAATCTGTTGTGCAATACCTTTTGGGATTTTTAAAGATTTATTTATTTATTTGAGAGAGAGAGAGCACGCAGTGGGTGGGAGAAGGGACAGAGGGAGAGAGAGTCTTAAGCAGACGCCACGCTAAGTGCAGAGCTCACTTTCACAACCCTGAGACCATGACCTGAGTGAAACCAAGAGTCGGTGAGGTAACTGAAGTAACCAACTGTGCCACCCAGGTGCTCTGAATACTTTTTGTTTTTATTATTCAACTATTAAAACAAAGTACCTAGTTTCCTAAAAGTAAACAAACATAATCCTTAAAAGAAAAGCAAAGAGATTGTTTGCTTAGAGAACAGGTAATTTGCTGATGCTGGAAGGTTTCCTCTCTTTCTTGTACTTTCCTTTACGCCATGTACAGTAACTGATTGGAGTTACACAGCTTGATATTATATATTGTACAGTCATATTTTAAAACCTCATCTGTGCAGAATGATACATTGCAATGACCCTCTGACATGTACAAAACTCCATGGAACTCAAAGGGCATTTGTCACTAACAAACCATTTTTTTACAGGTGTGGGCAGCTGTATCTGAAGCAAAGCATCAGCCACCATCAGATTTTCTTTGGAGAGAACAAAACAAGTTTATAACAAGCCCAAACTGTACAACGATTTTGTGCAAACCTAATGGTGAAGTCAGTGTCCTATTCTTAACAATGGGTTTTGAAAGAAGAATGCATAGCTGTCCTTACGTTCCCCTTCTCCTCTTAGCTGACTCAAGTATTTTCCCTTCTTAATAGCTTAGATAAAACCATCACTAACTGCAATAACACATCGGGCAAATCAACAGCACCCTGTTCCCAGGGCCCAAGTGCCAAAGAGCTACTTATAATTTAACAAAAATAATTTTCATGGCCAATATTTCTAAGATGTTACTTTAAATTCCAGAGTCAAGGATGGATTTTATTTATGATATTTAGGTTGAAGAGTGGAATAAGAAAGGAGTGTACTACATAGACATCTTTTCTATTCCTTTATTCACTTTTCAATTATTTGTTGAGATTATTCTCTATTCCAATGGCTGTAATATATGCTGATAATATAATGTAGAATAGGACAAGATATCTGCTCTTAAGAGACTGTTATTGAAAGGATCTATAGTCTAATTTGTAACAACTATACATTATTCACTATAAAATTAAGTGTATTGGTAATTATTTTGGGTAACTCATTCCCAGTATTTGACAATTTTATAGTTTCATTCTATCTTTTCCTTAGCATAATATTAGCCTAAATATTCAACTAATAAAGTAGAAAGATATCTTCGTTTACAACAAAAAGTCATTCCTTTTTCAAAACCATTCTTTTGATTTCTCTTAAATACCTGCCCTTTATTTTCTTACCTCCAGTCTTACTTACTATGTCCTATAACTACTAATCCAGACAATACGTTGATTGGAATCTATCTTTCTGATTGTCTTGCTTGCTACATTATACCTCATGCTTAGTTTGACTTTTCCTTTAGAGTAGACTTGCTAATTTATTACGAGCCATTTAATGTCTTTCTGTAAGAACAGTAGTTGTCATTAGAACACTCGTTAGATGTAATTTTGAGGCCTTTACTCACCTTTAGATCTTTTATTGGGCTCAAGATGAATTTTATAATACTTCTAATGATTTTCACTTTTGGGAAAATAAGGTGATATAATCTAAATTATTTACGCAGGCTCATAAAAAATCATTGGCAAAACTCAAAGATTAAGGCATTCTTATTTCACATTTCTCATCACATTTATCCATGCATTTATTCACGTTCAGGGTTTCTACTTTGTATACACACTGTTCCCAGGCACTGTATGTTGAACCAGACAGACAAGATCCCTAAGTTCCTGGAATGCCCATTTGAGTAAATTGTCATTCCCTGGAACAGGATTAGTCTTTGTACTTATACTACATTTTTTACTCTGGTTTGAACTACTTTGCACATACAGGATCAGATTATTTTTGCAGGGTGGTATAAACATAAATAGTTTTATTTGCTAGTAAAAGAGTGAAACTGACCAATTAATTCATATGGGGAAAATTTACTTATGTTTAGTATCTGCCAAGCATTGTGCTAGGTGCTAGAGGGAAAAGAGCACAACTATTGCATGGTTTCTCTCCTCAGGAAACTCAGAGTCTAGTTAGTCTCCTTAATAGTTCCAGCTAGGATTCTAGCTCAAAAAAATGTGGTTTCCTCTCCACGTCTCTCGTTCTACTGCCCATTTCCCCATTTCAAATAAGACCTATATATACACATACACATATATGTAATATCTTAAGTATTTCAATTTTAATGATAACATTACAACTACTTTTTGCATAGTTCTTCATAGTTATGAATTTTAGTAGTATAGCCGAATCTCACAACACCCTCATATAGCAATTCCCTACTATCACCCTCCCCCTTTCACATATGAGGACACAGTCCAAGACAGTAAGCGACTAATCTGCCTGAGGTTATGCCCCTTACAATTCTTGAAACTGGAAACTAAGTCCAGGATGTCTTACTCATTGTGTTCCTAATTCACATACAGTAGGTAAGTGACATTAAACTGTTTAACTTCGAAATGTTATTGCAATAAGCCTATGACATTTAAAAAATCTACCTAACTGCATTGGTATTTGATACTAATGAATCATTTTTGTTAGGCTGTTGCCTGGTACACTCCTATTCACTGGAAGCAAGTGTGGGAGAAATTAGAGACTGACATTGAATTTGACAGATGCTCAGTAGTAAGTCCAACATCTCGAAGACACATGTTTAGTTGGCCAGCAGCTATAACTACAACTAAAGAAAAACAAGATAAATGTAATAAAGATAATTCAAAATGTCAGATGGAGCAAGTTAAAGTTTTTCTTAAAAGGTAAAATTTACTTGGCTTTTTTTTTTTTTAATTGAGTCCTTCCCAAAATTAGTAACTGAAGAAATAGGAATGACTAGGTAACAGATATATGATGAATAGGTAAATCAAATTAAAAAATCCTACTTCAAATAAGACCATACTTCTTGTGTTTTATGAAAAACAGAGCAAGCAGGGTTATAGTCATGGGACGGTAGAGGTTGGTGACTTCCACTAGGCAATATCAACAACCCTCTGGCCATTTTACTTCTTAGTGGCACTGCTGTTAGAGGCAGGGCTATGGAGAGGCGAAGAGAGAAAATTATCACCTTGTCTTTAGCAGTGCTTAGGTAGAGGAAGAGGTGCATCATCCAGAAATTTCATTTTGGATCAAGAGCTGGCTTGCGGCGTAAAGTGGAGAATTTATGTCACACTTATCTAGGCAAATACTTCTGATGTTGACAAAAGTGCTGCTCAAAAGTCAAGAAAAGACATATTCTCTGGTCTTAAAACATGCTTTCACTTTTATTGAAACTTCATTGCTAATTCCACTACATAAGATACATTTTGGGTTCACTTTTGGCTTAATTTTTTTTTCTTAACAGAGAAATTGAAAACCCACCAAGCCCCTTTCCCAATAGCAGCCCTTGGTGCCACAGTCCCAGTGTCCCTGCACACCCCTACAGTCCTCTGATTGAAACTTGCAGTATGTGCGTGGCTGGAAGCAGCTTAGACAGACAGCCAAGGCCTCAGTCATCCAGGCCTTATCCAGCTCAGGTAAGTCAAAGGGATACTCAATCCAGTGGAGAGTTAAGAGATGTTGCGGGGGTGGGGGGCGGGGGGGTGAGGGAGGACAAGAGAGTAGGAGGGAGTGAGGGATGGAGATCTGGTGAAAGGCGTTAAGTGGTTAAATTCTCTAAGGACTAAAAGCTATTCATACCTTCAAATATAGATGGCTTCTAAAGCAAATATCTGAAATCATTCACTTACATTTGCTTTAGCATAGTGTCTTCTACTATTCTTGGTAAGTATCTATGGAATGAATCAATGAATCAAAAGAATAGTGTGGCAAGCAAGAGTACATAGGATCCTTGAAGTCTGGTCAAAAGTACATCAAAAACTAATAATGTATTACACAGTGGCTAAATGAACATAATAAAAAAAAAGTACATTTGTTTTTTATTAGGCAGGAAAAACTGTCCCTACAAAGTTATGCTGTCCTTAAAGGTAAATCCATCTTTTCCAAACACATTCTAATTTAATCCCAAATTCTTACTCTTTTTCAATAAGAAGTTTCTTATTTAAGTCATCTAAGGTTCTCTGAGTTGTGTTATTAAGCCAGGATCTGTGAATGGATTTCAGGAAGTCCCTAAACTGCTGTTTGGGGTACATAAATGTGTATGAAATGTGACCTATATGCTGCTTCCTGGGAAAAGAGTTCATGAGGTTCATCAGGTGCCCCCCAAATGTTTACAAGATACTAATTAAAACACGGTGTGAGATTCTAAGCTGTGGAGAAAGTCTGTTTCATACAGGTGCTATGTCCTGTTCAAGCTATAATGATTTGCAAACTTTTATTTAGTAGAGGGATGCTTTTTTAAATGACATCTTGGACAGACCCAATATATAGAATAGATATAAGCAAGCCTGTCCAAGTTGAAGGAAGGATAGTAATTCTCACTCCTCACTACACCCTTTTTCCATCCTGTCTTTCCTTGCTTCATCCCTCCCTCCTTCCCTGTGATCTTTGAGGCACCTCTCTGGAATCATAAAATTCTGTACCACAGTATGAAAACCACTGTGTAAGTAGACCAACACATAATTGGAGGTAGCACTCCCCAAATAGTAACTTTGAGAAGTGAAATGTTGAAAATGATGTAAAGTCCTGAATATATTCTACTTCATAAAATTAAATACCCTATATCTTTGTGCTTTTAGTTTCCTCATCTGTCAAGTAAGAGATTTCGCCTGAAATTTAAAGAGTTCTTTCAGCAATAATTTATATGTATAATCTTATGTATAATACACACAGATACACACCTTTAGTACATTACAACTTAGATTTGAGATTCACAAGAAGTATGTGAATTATGTTTTTCTTCATTTAATGATAGTTTTCACTATTTTACCCATTCTAAACAACCTGTTTCCCAAAGAAATTTGACTTCAAATTTTCTTTTTCTTAATTTTTTTATTCAACTACAATTAACATAAAGTGTTATATTAGTTTCAGATGTATAAAATAATTATTTAAGTTTCTGTGCCCAACATGATAAATGTACTCATAATCCCCTTCACCTTTTTCATCCATCCCTCCCCCAACAAACTCCCCCTGGCAACCAATAGTTGGTTCTCTAAATTTAAGAGTCTGTTTACGAACAGACATTACCCTAATGAAGATATACAGATAGGCAGCATGAAAAGATGCTCAACTTCACTCATCATCAGGGAAATGCATATCAAAACCACAAAGAGATATCACTGCATACCTGTCAGAATGTCTAAAATCGAAATTCAAGAAACAAGTGTTGGCAAGGATGTGAAGAAAAAGGAACAAAACGAATGAACAAAGGGGAAAAGGACAAGCTGAGAAACAGACTCTTAACTATAGAGAACAAACAGATGGTTACCAGAGGGAAGTTGGATGGGGGGATGGGTGAAATTGGTAAAGGAGATTAAGACTACATTTATCTTGATAAACACTGAGTAATATATTGAACTAGTGAATCACTATATTGTACATCTGAAACTAATACCACACTGTATGTTAACCATACTGGTATTATAATAAATTTTTAAAGCTTCTTTTTGTCTCTTTTATTCTTTGTTCACATGTTTTATTTATTAAATTGTACTTATGAATGAAATCATATGATATTTATCTTTCTCTGACAGACTTATTTCACTTAACATTATATCCTCTACATACATCCATGTTGTTGCAAATGGTCAGACGTCATCCATTTTTAAGGTTGAATAATATTCCATTACACACACACACACACACACACACATACACTCACACACACACACACACACACCACTTCTTTATTTAATCATCTATGGATGGACACTTGGGTTGCTTCCATATCTTGGCTACTGTAAAAAATGCTGCAGTAAACATAGGGGTGCATATCTTTTTTAATTAGTTTTTTCATTTTATTTGGGCAAATATTCAGTAGTGAAATTACTGGATCATATGGTAATTCTATTTTTGAGGAACTTCCATACTGTTTTCCACAACAGCTGCACCAATTTGCATTCCCACCAACAGTGCACAAGTGTTCCTTTTTCTCCACATCTTCACCAACACTTGTTATTTTTTTTTTCTTTTTTATTTTAGCCATTCTGACAGATGTGAGGTGATATTTCATTGTGGATTTGATTTTTCATTTCCCTGATAATGAGTGATGTTGAGCATCTTTTCATGTGTCTAATGGCCATCTGTATGTCTTCTTTGGAAAAATATTTATTCTGGTCCTCTGTCCATTTCTCAATTGGATTATTTGTTCCTTTGGTGTTCAATTGTATCAGTTCTTTTGTTGTTATTGTTGTTTGTATTTAAATTCCAGTTAACATATAGTGTAATATTAGTGTTGTGTAGAACTTAGTGATTCATCACTTATTCATAACAGCCAGTGCTCATCACAGCAACTGCCCTCCTTAGTACCCAACACCCATTTAACTCATTCCCCTGACACCTCCCTTCCAGTGACCATCAGTTTGTTCTCTATAGTTTAGAGTCCATTTTCCAGTTTGCCTCTCTTTTTTCCCTTATGCTCATCTGTTTTGTTTCTTAAATTCCACATACGAGTGAAATCACTTATTTCACTTAGTATTACACTCTCCAGCTCCATCCACATCTTTGCAAATGGTCAGATTTTATTATTTTTATGGCTGAGTAATATTCGATTGCATATATATACCACAACTTCTTTATCCATTCATCAGTCAATGGGCATTTGAGCTCTTTCCATTATTTGGCTATTGTTGATAACGCTGTGTAAATATCAGGTGCGTGTATCCCTTCAAATCAGTATTTTTGTATCCCTTGGTAAATACTCAGTAGTGCAATTGTGGAATGTAGTGTAGTTCATTTTTAGCTTTGTGAGGAAACTCCATAATGTTTTCCAGAGTAGCTGCACAAGTTTGCATTCCCACCAACAGTGTAAGAGGTTTCCCCTTTCTCCGCATCCTTGCTAACACCTGTTGTTAATTTTAGTCACTTTGGTGGGTGTGAGATGTCCATTTGTAATTTTGATTTGTGTTCCCCTGATGCTGAGTGATGTTGAGCATCTTTTCATGTGTCTGCTAGCTATCTGTATGTCTTCTTTGGAAAAGTATCTATTCATGTCTTCTGCCCATTTTTTTAACTGGATTGTTATTTTTTGGGTGTTGAGTTTTATAAGTTCTTATAGATTTTGGATCCTAACCCTTTATCAGGTAAGTAAGGTGTTAAAGTCCTCTACTCTGATTGTATCACTATCAGTTGCTTCTTTTATGTGTGTTATTAGCTGCTCTATGTATTTGACTGTTCTCATGTTGGTGTATAAGTATTTACAATTGTTATATTTTCTTGTCAGATTATTCCCTTTACAATTACATAGCATCTTCCTTTGTCTGTTGTTATGTACTTTGTTTTAAAGGCTATTTTTTCTGATATGTATTGTTCCCCCAGCTCTTTTTTCACCTCCATTTGCGTAATAAATGCTTTTCAATCCCTTCACTTTCAATCTGCATGTGTCTTTAAGGTTTGAAATGAGTCTCTTGTAGGCAGCATATAAATAGGTCTGCTTTTTATCCATACCATCACTCTATATAGTCTTTTGACTAGAGCATTTAGTCCACATTCAGAGTAATTAGCGATAGGTATGTGTACTTATTGCCATTTTGTTATTTGTTTTATGGTTGTTTTGTAATTATCTCTTCCCTTCTTCTCTTTCTCTCCTCTCTCATATTTTTCTGTTTTTTGTTTGTTTGTTTGTTTGTTTTTAGTGATATGCTTAGACTCCTTTCTCCTTATTTTTTCCCTATCTATGAGTGGGTTTTGATTTATGGTTACTATTAGGTTTATATATACACCATCTTAGACATATAGCAGTTTATATTAAATTGATGGTGGCTTAATTTTCAGCACATTCTTTACTCCTTCCCCTAACATATTTTAGGTATATAGTGTTATATTTTCCATCCTTTTATTTTGTTAATCCCTTATCTGATCTTTATAGATATACTTAATCTTACTGCTTTTGAGCTTTCTTTTGTGTTGCTCCCTGAGGTTTTCCTGGTGGTCAGAGTCTGTAGTTAGACCTGATACTTACCCCAGCCCACTGTGGGGATTCATTGGAGTGGTTTCTCTCATTATCTTTCCCTCTCCAGTAAGAGTCACACTGCAGTGGTCCTGGTCCCTGCTGGGGCTGTTTGTACCACTTTGGATGGGCTCTAGCCAAGCAAATATTGAAGGAAGGAAGTCCACAGGAAAACATGGGGGTGAACTGATGCCCCGGCAAGGGTCATGCTAGTCTGCTGCGGGACGGCCCTTGCAGCCACCGGGGAAAACTGCCAAAGCCCACCAGGTTGAAGGGGGTAGATCCGAAGAAGCTCACAGGAGCCTGACATGCAATGTTTGCAAGGTTGTCTCTGCTATGGTAGGAGACTGTTGGCCACTTTGGAGAACTCCTGCAGAGGCTGGGTGCATGGACAGGTCCACAGAAGAGTGCAGGAGTGGGGTATGCTTTTAGCAAGTTAGGTGGAGAATGTTGGCACTGCACTCATTCCCACAGGCATCCATATATCTAGGCTGGAGTACAGGGGAAGGAAATGGCACCCCCAGCTCTTTTGTTCTTGCAGTAATCTCCCAAAGATCCCTGCCTCTCCAGCACTGAGATTAGCAAATAAATCTCCTTGTATTATTCCAGGAATTTTTCAAACTGTTGCTTCTATGCTGTAACTTAGCAAGGCTACTTGTTATGCTGTCACTGTAAGGGCAGGAACTCCACCCTCCCAACTATCCTAGAGCTGAGCCACTGATTTTTTAAGTTCCAGGTATTAAGCGCCACTGATTATTAGGCTCCCGTTGTTTTCAAAGCCAAATGTTATAGGGATTCACCTTCTCTGTGTGTGTTCCCTGTGCCTGAGGTGCCTGGTATGGGGTCTGGTCCTCTCCCCCTCTCTACAATGGTGGCATCCCTCCCTTCCTGAGAAAGTCCTGTGGGTCTCTTTGGCTCCCAACCATGTCTCTGTCCTTTCTATCCTTTATGATGTGGCCTCTTCTCTACATTTAGCTGTGGGGAGTTTGTTCTGCCAGTCTTCAGGCTGTCTTCTTGTAATTTACAGTGATGTAGGTGTTATCTAGCTGTGTCTATGGGACGAGGTAAGCTTAGGATCCTCTTACTCTGCCATCTTCCTCAGAAGTCCTTTACCATTTTCTTATGTTATTAGATTGACTGTTTTGGAATTATGGAATTCCATATTTTGGAATATTTCCAAAATTATTGAATATTTCCAGCGAGCATGACCATCTTTGGCTTGTTTGTACTCTTAATGCGAATGCTTCTAAAACAATAGTAGCAGGATGTTTGCCAAAGTTACCACTTATTGCTTGATCTGCTGAGAATTAATCCCCATTGTAATTAGCAGAAACTTGGGGGAGTGTTCTGAACTTCTAAAATATATGGAAATTGTATCTAATATGATATAAATCACAAAATACACAAAGGCTGCAGTTAACTTAGTGCCTACACATTATGAAAGGATTTAATAAGATATGAAGTTCATTCTTCCACACTGAATGTTCACAACAAACTGAAACACACACACACACACACACAAACACTTATAAAAAGAAAGTACTCCTGATAATTATGGAGTTATGAAAGACAGTTTCATCATAGCCCCCTACCAAAAAAAAAAAAAAAGCCAAAAATTGTGGATAGATTCTCCTGAAGAGTCCTTTCAGCTATCCTACCAAGTGGGAGAGGGCACCCACTGGCACTTCCTTCCATGAACAACCAAATCTCTTGCCACAATTGCTCTCATTTTCTCTGTTAGAAGCACACTTACCCCCATAACTTCAGACATCACCACAACTTTTATCAAAGGTTGTCAATATATGGTCTCCTATCTTAAAAGAAATCTGATGACAGATATTAAAACATTTTCATCTCATCGTAAGTCCCATTATTATTCCCACTTCACAGAAAAAGAAAGTAATAAGTTAGAAAATTTTCCTTCTTTGAAAATTTTTTAATGCTATAGAATACAGAAAGTTGCAAAAGACACTCCTCTGTCTACTCCCCCAACTGAAAAGGTTAATAAAAAAAAAAAGAAAAAAAAAAAGCAGAATCCCCCTATAGTTCTTCTATGGTCTTGTCTCCTCCCCCTCTCCCTGAAGCATGAACTTGGGTGTTGAAGGTGGTGGTGACGTTTTGTATTGTGTTGTTGTTCAGCTCAAATCTAACCTGAAATTCTCAAATTTTTCCACTCTGAACTGTTGAGGCTCAGAAAATTTATCCATAACTTTTTTAATATATCTTCCAAACCTAGAACATATCATTCCTTTTAGTATGAATACATATTCAAGCTATGTTATCAACAAATTTAAACTATTACTTGACCTTAACAGAAGAATTGAAGGAATGCTGAACAAAAGAAGGAGGGAGAGAACATAGACCACTATGCAACACATTTTCTACCATAAACAATTGATTCAAAAATGACCGAGTGCCTATAATATATCACAGTGCTAAATATGAGAGACACAAAAACAAAAAAGGCATCCTCTTTCTAGGGAGAAAGACAACTAGCAAAGCAACAAAAGTAGTAGGATAATAACTTTCAAATATCTTTGACCATAAACCACAGTAAGAAATATGGTCTATATGATTACTCAATATATATATATACACGTGTACATATGTAACTGAAACAAAAGTTTCAAGAGGCAATACTTAATTTTTGAACTGTCTGTGTTTCCTACTCTTTCTATTTCATTTTAAGTACCTGTCATGACCCTCTAACTTTATTTCATAACCAATAAATGGGACAGGATCTGCTCTTTGAAAAACATTGTTTTAGAAACATTTATAAGGTGACATGAGAGCAATTGAAAAGGCAACTCAGAGGAGACGTATTTGAACTATGATACTGAAGGATGAATAGAAGTTATTCAGGTTGAAAAGAAAGTGAACAAAGCATTCTGAATAAAAGAAACAGCATATTTTAAAAGCATGGAGATAAAAATAAACTCTGTGGGTCTAGAGAACAGTGAGAAATTGTATGCAACTGAAATATATGTTGAGATGTTAGTCTGGAAAGTTTGGTGGGTACTAAATTTTAAAGGTCTTTGCACACCATTATGTGAAAGAGTTAGACTGTATCAGGTAGCTAGGAGGAGACACTGATGGTTTATAAGCAGGTATCTCATATAGGTAAATCTATTTTTGAAAAAGAACTTTGAAAACAATATGGGAAAATGAAATGGAGTAAGAAAGATTCTAAAATCTGTATCTTTAGCCCAACCCTCTATTCTGAATTCCTGAATCGTGAGGCCAATTGCCTATAATTTCTTTTTTTTTAAAATTTTTTCTTTATTTCTTAATTTTTTATAAACATATAATGTATTTTTATCCCCAGGGGTACAGGTCTATGAATTGCCAGGTTTACACACTTCACAGTACTCACCATAGCACATACCCTCCCCAATGTCCATAACCCCACTCCCCCTCTCCCAACCCCACCTCCCCCCAGCAACCCTCAGTTTGTTTTGTGAGATTAAGAGTCACTTATGGTCTGTCTCCCTCCCAATCCCATCTTGTTTCATTTATTCTTCTCCCACCCCCCTAACCCCCCATGTTGCATCTCCACGTCCTCATATCAGGGCAATCATACGATAGTTGTCTTTCTCCAATTGACTTATTTCACTAAGCATGATACCCTCTAGTTTCATCCACGTCATTGCAAATGGCAAGATTTCATTTCTTTTGATGGCTGCATAGTATTCCATTGTATATATATACCACTATATATAGTATTCCATTGTATATATATACCACCTCTCCATTAATCTGTTGATGGACATCTAGGTTCTTTCCATAGTTTGTCTATTGTAGACATTGCTGCTATAAACATTCGGGTGCACGTGTCCCTTCAGATCACTACGTTTGTATCTTTAGGGTAAATACCCAGTAGTGCAATTTCTAGGTCATAGGATAACTCTATTTCCAACTTTTTGAGGAACCTCCATGCTGTTTTCCAGAGTGGTTGCACCAGCTTGCATTCCCACAACAGTGTAGGAGGGTTCCCCTTTCTCCACATCCTCACCAGCACCTGTCATTTCCTGACTGGTTAATTTCAGACATTCTGGCTGGTGTGAGGTGATATCTCATTGTGGTTTTGATTTGTATTTCCCTGATGCCGAGTGATGTGGAGCACTTTTTCATGTGTCTGTTGGCCGTCTGGATGTCTTCTTTGCAGAAATGTCTGTTCATGTCCTCAGCCCATTTCCTGATTGGATTATTTGTTCTTTGGGTGTTGAGTTTGCTAAGCTCTTTGTAGATTTTGGATATTAGCCCTTTATCTGATATGTCATTTGCAAATATCTTCTCCCATTCTGTCAGTTGTCTTTTGGTTTTGTTAACTGTTTCCTTTGCTGTGCAAAAGCTTTTGATCTTGATGAAATCCCAATAGTTCATTTTTGCCCTTGCTTCCCTTGCCTTTGGCGATGTTCCTAGGAAGAAGTTGCTGCAGCTGAGGTCAAAGAGGTTGCTGCCTGTGCTCCCCTCAAGAATTTTGATGGATTCCTTTCTCACATTGAGGTCCTTCGTCCATTTTGAGTCTATTTTCATGTATGATGTAAGGAAATGGTCCACTTTCATTTTCTCATGTGGCTGTCCAATTTTCCCACCACCATTTGTTGAAGAGGCTGTCTTTTTTCCATTGGACATTTTTTCCTGCTTTATCGAAGATTAGCTGACCATAGAGTTGAGGGTCTATTTCTGGGCTCTCGATTCTGTTCCACTAATCTATGTGTCTGTTTTTGTGCCATACCATACTGTCTTGATGATGACAGCTTTGCCTTTTTAACCCAGCCTCTGCCGCAGCTAGAAAGCGCCCATGTGTCAACATTCTGTAGAGCAGAATGTGAACAGAAATTATATATACAACATCTGGATTGTGTCCTTGGAATTGTACTTACCTGTGTCTCCTCTGTGCCATAATAACTGGTTGCAGCTGCCATCTTTCAAATCAGAGATAAAACTGTGTGTTGGATGTCAGGATGGAAGCCACACTAAATGCCCTTTATCAGCACATCTCCAAACTAAATGAAAGAGAAATAATTTTGTTTAAGCCATTTTTAGGTTGTTTCTAAACCAGATGGCCCACACCATATCACTACCATTTAGTTTCACTTAAGCTATTGGTTGAAACACACAAATGTCACAGCTAGAAAACACAATTAAGTACATTTAAATATAGAATGAATATTAGATGTTGACAAATCATTGTTCTCTCCTAGGTTGCTAACTGTGTTGTTTGTGTTGTGGTTATATTGGTCGTTCTTAGATTCATACAGAAATCTTACTTTTCAATGGTTTGGCGATATAAGCATAAATAAATAAATAATGCAAATATGGCAAAATATTAACTATTGAATCTAGGTGGTAGATATATGGATTTGGTTGTATTTTGCTTTCATGTTTTCTTTATATTTCAAATTTTTGACAATAAAAATTCGAAGAAAATCAACAAGAAAGACATCTGATAGAATGTGGTGTGCCCTTGGAGCTATTAGCGCACAGAGGCAAGACCCAATGCTGCACAAAGGAGGTGCTCTTAGGAAGGCTAACCTTTGACAAAGCAGACATGTTTGCATCGTGTTGCCACTGTTCCTCCTAGGTCTAGAGAGAATTCGCTTTATTCCTGCCGAGGTTAGTTTACAGATTGTGGACAACTTTGTCAGTCTTCTGTAATTCAAGTTAAATGGCAGGAAGTAAAGTGAAGGTAGTATCCAACCGACATTGTTTTAAGCTGACAGTGCGTGTGTGCTGTTTAATGTATTTTATTTGCATGCTGTCTGATACACTTTACCTATCATCTGTGGTCCATATTGCACCCTTTAGCCGGATTCATTTTAATTGTACACTCTCTACAGCTGCTACTGTCTTCCATACAAATGTTACAATAATGATGATAATAATAATAATAATAATGTTCCCTTGTTTCTGAAGGCTGCAGAGACACACAATAAAAGTTAATCTGTTATAAACAAATGGAACCAGATCTTAGATAACATGCAAGAATTAAACTTTTAAAACCTTACTACTGTAAGCTCTATACATCTTAAGATCACATTTATGGAATTTAACTTTAGTTGGACTGCAGCCAAGTACTCATTACAGTCCAGTAGGTCTGGCTTATCTGTGCTGGGATCAAGGTATTTTTTCCATAGAACACATTTCCAATCCATAACAGTGACAAAAGGAAAAAAATACAAGTTTGAGGGGCATCTGGGTGGCTCATTGGGTTGAAGCCTCTGCCTTTGGCTCAGGTCGTGATCCCAGGGTCCTGGGATCAACCCCCGCATTGGGCTCTCTGCTTGGCGGAGAGCTGGCTTCCCCCTCTCTCTCTCTGCCTGCCTCTCTGCCTACTTGTGATCTCTGTCTGTCAAATAAATAAATAAATAAATCTTTTATATATATATATATATATATACATATATATATATACACACACATATATACATAAGTTTGAAATAAATTGTCTTTAAGTATCCTCCATGTAAGTACTTTGTTCTCTTTATTGACGTTTATACCTGTGTTGCAGTATTTACATTTATCAGATTATAAATTTGGAAAGTCGAATGTCACATCTCTGTGATTTTTACTTTACTATTATGTACATATATATGTGTGTGTGTGTGTGTGTGTGTGTGTATGACAGTACTAATCAATAATATAATTAGACATTGTATGAACCAATATATAGGAGGGAATCTGACTATCCTTTAGAATCTTTTAGAATAGAAAAGGGCAATAGAAAAGAAAATCTTTTAGAATAGAAAAGGGCAATAGAAAAGAAAAGTCTTATAATCAGACTGAGTAGAAAATAGTTGAAGGAACACTGAAAACTGTCAAGAGTTTCTGTCCATTTTTTGTTATCAAAATAATAGCACCAAAATATCAGGAACTTTTTTATAAAGGAAAATTATATCATGTATTCCAGGGTAATGATTTTTCTCTACTGTTGCTTGCTTTCAGAAAATCTAAATTGTAACATCACCATATTCCTACAAGACTTTTTTCTATAAAATAATTAAAACCATTTACATATCTGTTCTTATAGGTGAAATGAAAGTTTTTTTAATGACTATACAAAGAATTCCAAGATATTAGCCCTAATAACAGAATAATTGAGTAATTTCATGACTAGATCTCTTGTTTCAAAACAATTCAACATTACAAAACAGAAGTATTTTAATTTACCTTTACTTAAGAACAATTATAATCTCATTTGTGGAAATATATGTCATTAATAAACCATTTCTTCACACAAGTAAGCAATACTATTTCAGGAAGTCATAGTATTCTAAGATTAAAGTTACCAGGGCTTAATGTGTCAGGTTTAAAACACCATTAAGAAAACAAAGAGGAAACCCACGGAATGGGAGAAGATTATTTGCAAATGACAGTACAGACAAAAGGTTGAAGATAACCATATCAAAAAATGGGCAGACGATATGAATAGACACTTCTCCGATGAAGACATACAAATGGCTATCAGACACACGAAAAAATGTTCATTGTCACTAGCCATCAGGAAGATTCAAATTAAAACCACATTGAGATACCACTTTACACCAGTTAGAATGGCCAAAATTAACAAGACAGGAAATGACATGTGTTGGAGAGGATGTGGAGAAAGGGGAACCTTCTTACACAATTGGTGGGAATGCAAGTTGGTGCGGTCACTTTGGAGAACAGTGTGGAGATTCCTTAAGAAATTAAAAGAATAAGAAATTAAAAATAGAGCTTCCCCATGACCCTGCAATTGCACTACTGGGTATTTACCCCAAAGATACAGATGTAGTGAAAAGAAGGGCCATCTGTACCCCAATGTTTATAGCAGCAATGGCCACGGTTGCCAAACTGTGGAAAGAACCAAGATGCCCTTCAACGGACAAATGGATAAGGAAGATGTGGTCCATATACACTATGGAGTATTATGCCTCCATCAGAAAGGATGAATACCCAACTTTTGTATCAACATGGATGGGACTGGAAGAGATTATGCTGAGTGAAATAAGTCAAGCAGAGAGAGTCAATTATCATATGGTTTCACTTATTTGCGGAGCATAACAAATAACATGGAGGACATGGGGAGATGGAGAGGAGAAGAGAGTTGAAGGAAATTGGAGGGGGAGATGAACCATGAGAGACTATGGACTCTGAAAAACAATCTGAGGGTTTTGAAGGGTCAGGGGGTGGGAGGTTGGGGGAGCCAGGTGGTGGGTATTAAGGAAGGCACGCATTGCATGGAGCACTGGATGTGGTGCAAAAACAATGAATTCTGTTATGCTGAAAATAAATTAAAAAAAAAAGAAATGTGTAAATTTGTAAGGATAAAAAAAAAGAAAGAAAGAAAGAAATTACCATCACCCAACAAAATGGAAACAAATACCACTGCTATTGAAAATTCTGTCATTAAATTTCAAGAAATTATGGGTGGGAATTTTCTTATTATCTTATAAATGATTTTAGCTCTAATATACAGTATCTGGGGGGCACTTGGGTAGCTCAGTCTATTAAGCACCTGACTCTTGGTTTTGGCAAGATCTTGGGTGGAGACCCTCATGGGGCTCTACACTCAGCAGGGAATCTGCTTGAGATTCTCTCTCTCTCCCTCTACCCTTTCTTTCTCAGATAAATAACTAAATCTTTTTTTAAAATAAAATACAGTACTTCGCATCCTGAAGAACAAGCTTCCAGGGTGCAATGCAAAGGCCTCCATCCCCAAACTACTGAGTCTGGAAGGACATTCAGAAAATAGTTACAAGGTTTGCTTCATGACAACTCATTGTACCAGAAGATGAGAAGTGATGAGCGAGATTCTTATTATATCTGAGCCACTGTCTCTAGTATGGAAAATATCTGAGAAGCCTATTTATACTCCAGTCCATAACTTACTATTCAGAAAGTTTACACTGGGATGAGCCAAATATCACGCTGACTCATTGGATTCAGAAACCTATTAGTGACAAAGAGAATCAGTGTGTTTAAACCAGAAACACCCTGCATTTTTGTTCATCTTTCTTTCAGATCACATCTTCACATCCAGCCTCTGGATATTATTCCTTTGTAATCAAATACTGGCAATGTAACTTGATAATTCTTCTGCACTTTCAGAGAAACAAAGGGTTAGGTATGACTGAGACACTTTTCCTGTAGTCGTTTTTTCCCAGAGGAGCTTATCATTGTCTGCACCTAGAATATTATTTTGCCTTCTTATCTTTTATTTTATTTTTTATGTAATTTATTTATTTTTTCAGTGTAACAGTATTCATTGTTTTTGTACCACACCCAGTGCTCCATGCAATACGTGCCCTCCCTATTACCCACCACCTGGTTCCCCCAACCTCCCACCCCTGCCCCTTCAAAACCCTCAGGTTGTCTTTCAGAGTCCATAGTCTCTTATGGTTCGCCTCCGCTTCCGATTTCCCTCACCTTCCTTCTCCTCTCCATCTCCCAAAGTCCTCCATGTCATTTGTTATGCTCCACAAATAAGTGAAACCATATGACACTTGACCCTCTCTGCTAGACTTATTTTACTCAGCATAATCACTTCCAGTCCCATCCATGTTGCTACAAAAGTTGGGTATTCATCCTTTCTTTTCTTTTTTTTTTTATAAACATTTAATGTATTTTTATCCCCAGGGGTACAGGTCTGTGAATCATCATGTTTACACACTTCACAGCACTCATCATAGCACATACCCTCCCCAATGTCCATAGCCCCCTCCCCCTCTCCCAATCCCACCTCCCCCCAGCAACCCCCAGTTTGTTTTGTGAGATTAAGAGTCATTTATGGTTTGTCTCCCTCCCAATCCCATCTTGTTTCATTTAAAGGGAGAAAACCCCATCTCATTTCTAGGCTAGAAGTCATTTGTATTTCACATTATTTGACTGAGCACTATTTCAATTTGATACTCTAGTTTTCTGTGTAGCAATTATATTTAAATAAAGTGACTTTCAATCCCTGCCTAAGTATACAGGAGTGAGGGAGGCCACCACATCTGTCACCTCATTCATCACCAGGGTGAAGGTGACTAAATTGGCAGGCTAAGCATCTGCTTCTAGAAGTCCACACACCATCTCACGCATCCCTCGTGATGCCTCCCTTCACTAACTGCTTCATTCTTATGGCAGCTGTAATGTAGAAAATGAGAAGTTAAGGGATTTTAAAGACTGGTTAAGTTACCCTGCAGCCTCGGTTTTTAAATATATATATCTCAGATTGATATTTCTTCTCTCAAAGTTTTGATTAATTGTGTCTTGAATTATAGGTTTCTTTTAGAAATGATGCACTGAAAAGTTGAATTTAATAGCCAAATATTACTTATCAAGTGGTTTTTAAACCCCTTGTTTAAAGCTACCATTAAATAAATGTCTTTAAACCTTAGACATCTCTTTCAAATGAAAGAAAGCTATTCTGTTTATAGTCTATCTCGGGATTTGTTTAAATGTGGAAAACTCAATGCATGAAACATTGGATTCTCAATCTCTCTTCTTTGGGGGGGCTTCACAGGGACCAAGAAAAATATGACATCTGAGTTACAAAAGCAAGTAGACAATCAACTCAACTTTTTTAAAGGTAAGCAACAGTATTGCAAATTTGCCTTCTCTGCTGAAAAATAAGACTAAAATAATTTCCACATATATCTTTCAGAGCCATAAGTAAGTAGTACATGGGTTGTTCTCATATGTTCTGTAGTCATTAATTTTCTATTGAATATTTATGTTGCTTTTTGATCCATCAGTTTTTGTCTTCCTTTGTTGTATGATAAACAGTCCAAGAATGGGAAAGAAAGAAATACCACATCTTTACTTTTGCCCTATATCCTCATGCTATCCTTTTGGTGGATAAGTAAGAGCAATTAGACTCCAGAATCTAATTGAGTCAAATGCCCAAAAACAATTCTGCAACTATATCAATTTTTAGTTCTTATTTTAGTTCTTATGAGCAACACATTAACAGTTTAACGGAAATTATTCCAGTTAAAGAGACTGCAGATGCTCTGTCATTGTGTATCTCTTACATGGCAATGAAAGGGAGGATTAGGAAATCTGACCTCTGCTACTCAGTTGATAAATGACCTGCATCATTTAACTAGTCACTTCCTACATTACTTCATCTGCTTCATGGTATTAACATCTAAGTGACTGAGGAAGATCTCAATGGCTTTCTATTTCATTAGTGGTTATATTCACACTATTCCCCAAAGAGCTGATGACACGGTGATTTTTTTGGTCAAGGATTCCTTTTGTTTAGTATCCTTCTCTAGTTTACATCCTTTGTTGCCCTAGTCCATAACTGATCTATTTACATGTTTTCTTACTCTTTTTCCTGAGTACGCTTTAGGTTTATTCCTTGGTTTAAGAATAAAGCTTTAGCCACCTGATCCCTAACTTGTTAATGTGCTAGACTCCACTGGCAGAAATGACTTAATTTTACCACTCAAGACACACTGTTGGCCTTTCATGGTGCTCCTTACCTCTGTGTACCAACCTTGTAGTTTTTCTTAGATTTTCCATTTTTCCCAATTTCTTTCAGTTTGTCCCTCCCTAGATCTTCCCTAATCCTCATCTTCTATTTTTCTGAATGTCACCTACTGTTAAAGTCCACTCTCTCTATATTTGTCATATCATTACCCTTGAGCTTCCAACTTTGTAAAAATGTGATGGCCACAGACTCCCTGTTCTTCTTAGAAGCTTTCTTCTTAAACATTTCCTGTAAGACATTGGGAATGTAAAGAGATTTTATTCAACCACATCATTTTACAGCAAAAGGAACTGAAGTCTGTAGAGACAAGTTAACCAAAATTTACCTCATAATCAACCACAGAGCCAAAATGAAATCTAAGGTCTTTCAACTGTAAAGAACTGGAGAATCCAGCGGTAGTCCCACTGATGTAATTCCTACTCTCAGAGGTCTACCTTCACTGGGACGCATTTCCTCCGGGTAGGATAACCATGAGCAGAGTGTAGTCAAGTGCAAAGAAGAGGATCTGCAATCCACCCCAGACATTGGCAGCCAGCACTTCTACAATTCAATTACCTTTCATTTCTGTAGCCAGGAAGGAATTATACCGGAAAGGGGACATGTTATTGTATATAAAAACAGGGAATTTTTTGTTGTTGGGTTTGGTTGGAAACAAAAATGTTTTGAATCCTCTCACTGGATATTGGATAACATAATTTTGGCAAAGCTTTTTAGCTTTAGCTTTTGTTTGTCTTCTTCAATTATAATTTTGCTTAATTTCCATGGTCACAAATTTGTTCATTGATTCCCCTCTGTAGGAGATTCTTTGGTAGGTTTGATTTTTTTTTTAACCCACCCTGTTTCCCTGTTTTGAAAAGTTCCAGATGGCTTAAGATGCCTTACTTCTGTCTTTTCAGAGCCTCCACCCCCATCTGGTGGTATATTTAGGGTAGACCATCAATGTGGCCTCAGAATATTTCTGAAGACTCTATTGGGAACAAAATTTTATCTGTCAGTGAATAACTTTTATATATTAGTCAGCTCTGAGTCTAGCATGTCTACTCATGGAAAATTGTTCAGAAACTAAGTCATCTTTTAGTTCTCTTTTATATTCATGACATTTCCTTGGTGATTTATAATGCTATACACTCACATAGCATTTTATGGTTTTCACATTATCTTGTTTAAGCCTATGAAGTAGGTAAGGCTGATATTATCTCCCTTTTATGGTTGAAAACACTTTAGCTCAGAGAGATTCAGTAATTTGCCTAAAGTCACTTAGATAGTATGTGATAGAGCTAAGACTAGAATCCTAGCAAGCCAGCATTAAGATTGTCTTTGTCTTGGGGTGCCTGGGTGGCTCGGTTGGTAAAGTGTTTGACTCATGATTTCAGCTCAGGTCATGATCTCAGGGTTGGGAGGTTGAGCCCCATGTCAGGCTCTGTGCCCCTAGCACAGAGGATTCTGTCTCTCCCTCTTCTTCTGCCCCTCACCCCCCCCCCATATTATCTTTATCTTATTGCTCACCAACTTGCCTCAAAGGAAAAATAACACATATTAAGAAGTAGGAATAGAAAAGAGACATTTTTATTCACAAAAAAAGGAATTGGCTATCATGAGAACCTCAAGATTGCTCCATACAACAAAAAAGATGCAGGTCTTATTTCCAAAACTGCTAATTTAACAGAGTGCTAATTATTGGTACAAACAGCAAAGTCAAGTCATTCTCAGGGCTCTTTGACTGCTAATCACATCTCTGTGCTACAACTGATTAAAACCACGCAGTTTTACTTGGAGTCACAGTTCTCAAATGTTCTTGCTCAGTAGTTTGCAAGGATTGTGTAGGAGTTTTACTGTGTGACTAACAGGCAGTGTAGGTGGGTGATGCCATAGAAGCCACCAAACAAAAAAAAACAAAAACAAAAACCAACAGAAATTTCCGTGAGTTAGAGTTAGAGAACTCTGGAAAGGCCAGGCAATTTTCCTGTGTCTGCCACCTGCCCTAGGAACTCTCGGACTTGCTAAGAGACATGGAAGAATCTAGGATAGAGAACAGAGAGGGAAGAAAGGGGAGGGGAAGAAGTAGGATTTGTTAACTATCACCAGCACTGTCCTCAAGAGTATCTGATTGCTTAGGACCTGGGAAGAAAGCACCAAAACTCCAAACACAAGATATTAAATTCATAATTGGTCAAAGTGCTTATACTTAAGAGGCATTCCTAACAGAGTACTGGTGATAAAGCCCTTCCATGTACTAAGTGGATGTGTTCACACATCACTTACGGTTCTGAATGGCCCAAACTGGACAACCCAAACATGAGGTGTCCTTCTAGTCCTCCAAGGAGTCCTCTTTGGGACTCTGACAAGAACCTTCCATAACTATTTCTCCTCTTGGGGCCACTTTTTGTGAGCAATGAATCAGTATTTAACAGCCCAGAAAGAGGGACTAATATTTAATACTCTTTAATATGAAACCTTGCTAAAGAAGCTTGAAAGTCTAGTGGTTAAATTTTCTGGTGTCAAATTTTTTTATCTATATTTTGCTACATATTCCTGCCATTTATTTATTAATATATTTCTCCTCTCAGCCCTCAAAGTGCCATGTTTCCAAAATTCATCAGTTGAAATTTTATGAATATTGTTTCCCCCAACATCCTTCCTTCAAAGTTTGTCAGCCACACTGTTCTCTCTCTCCCCAGCCTAACCTCACAGTGTCACAATTAGGTTGTAAGAGAGGAGTGAAAAAAAAAAAAAAAACCCTGCAATCTAGACTCTCTGCCATGTGAGATCAGAGGTATTCCAGAGTTTAAAGAAAACTAGATGCCGGGGCGCCTGGGTGGCTCAGCGGGTTAAAGCCTCTGCATTCGGCTCAGGTCATGATCCCAGGGTCCTGGGATCAAGCCCCGCATCGGGCTCTCTGCTTGGCTGGGAGCCTGCTTCCTCCTCTCTGTCTCTCTCTGCCTGCCTCTCTGCCTACTTGTAATCTCTATCTGTCAAAAAAATAAATCTAAAAAAAAAAAACAAAAAAAAAACTAGATGCCTGTGCAAAGGCCTCCAGTTCCATTTCTGTAAAGGAAGCATAGGACACAAACATCTCAGACTGTAAGGTCTCCTGCTAAGATCCCTGAAGAAGACTCAAGCAGTTGCACACAAAAAGAAAGGAAACATTCCTCTTTTTATTATATTTTTATGTGTATTCCCTGGTACGTTTTAAATCCAGGGAACATCTTAGACATTTAATGGAAAAGATAGGTACTGTTCAAGTACTATCAGGAAGGAAATGAAGGGCATGAACATTTCAAAATGTTAGCCATTAGACTGGTTGCTTCGGAACAATTTCGATCTTCATATTTAAGACCGAAGTAAACAATATCCAGGACCAGTTAATGAAATAGCTATTCTGCTTAACAATCAAAGAGCCCTCTACATCCTAAATCATCATTAAAACTGAAACCTAACAAGTACACATGTTGCAGAGTTGATTTAGAAAAGAGAAAAAAAATGAATAGTCTTTTCATCTTGGCAAAGGCTGAGGTATCACAGAATAATTTCCTCCCTATTATTGTCCTTCACCCATGACTATGTTCATGATCTGCTATTTTCCCGCTATAATCTTAATTTAAGATTAAGACAAAAGAAAAAGTCTAAACATCTCAACTTTATATTCTATAATGATTTCAGCATATTTACAGTCTCTGTTATATTTCACCATGCATTGCCCTTTTATTTTTTGTTCAGGACAATAACATCCAAATCTAGAGAATACAAGAATGCCCAACATGTCACAGCAAGCCTTCTGCAAAGCACAGGAAGCCAGCTGCAAGCAAGAAAATGGTTTCTTTTCGAAAAGATAATTCCTCCAGACTTTACGGTAACCATTTCTTGAAGAAGGAAATAGAGTTTGTGGTCAAGTTAAACCATTTGCTTTCTAAGCTGTTAAGAAGAGAAACATAGGTCAAAAGGAAAACTACCCCAGTCTTCACTTTATACACATGATGTTCCCCCACCACTAATTTCTGTTCTAACCTGCCCGGCTGTTAGGTATACTATTCCACCATTTCTGCAGAAGAATTTTCCAAGAGCGTGTTTCAGGAATTCTGACCCTGTGGTCTGTCTGATTCTTTACACTAGCAGTCTGGTCTATCTCATTAAAATGGATTTATTGAGCTTTCTAATGACTAGAAGTAGTAGTTGAAGTTTCTGTGTTGTAACTAGTTGGGAGTTCTTAAAACTGCCTACACTTACCTCAAATTCATCAAAAATAGTGTCCTCTAGCTGCAGTATTATGTACAAAAGCCCATGGATGGGAAATGCCAAGAATGTTTCAACTAAATAATCTGGTAGAACACTTGTTTTTCAACTGTTCTTATTCCTCATTCTTTAACAATCTTATTCTATATCCATCACAAGTACAGAATTTGAAAAATAATGAAATTTGCTCATTTGTAATGTTGACTCTGCATAGTCAGAAGGTATAATTGCTTCAGTCTCTGAGAAATGCATCCAATCTATACCAAGTAAACCTACTTAAGTTAACTTACATTGATTTATGTGTATTTATATAGCATATGAAGAAAGATGGGGCACATACAGTCCTGACATGTGAAGAGCGAGAAAAGTAAGGATTTTTCCCAGTATTTGTTTAAAAAAAAATAAAAAAAAGCAAAATAACCCAAAAGCCCATCCAGTGGTGACATTGAATTTTCTTTTATTACATCCAAACACCAAAAACTAAAAATACTTCATTTTTTAAAAGTCATATACCAAGGGTCTCAAACACATACTTGGATACCAATGTTCATAGTAGCATTATTCAAAATAGTCAAAAGGTGGAAACAATGCAAGTGTCCATCAACAGATGAATGAATTATTTAAATGTGGTATATACAATATAACAATATTATTCATTCATTAAGATGAAATTCTAATATATGCTACAACATGGGTAAACCTTAAAAATGTTAATGCTAAGTGAAATAAGCCAGACACAAAAGGACAAATATTCTATGATTCCATTTATCTGAGGTACACAGAATATGCAAATTTATATAAGTGGCAAATATAATACAGTTTACAAGGGACTGGAGGCAGGAGGGAATGGGGAGTTATTATTTAATGGGTATAGAATCTATATTTGGGATGATGAAAAGTTCTGGAAATAGTGATGATGATTGTACAATACTGTGAGTGTACTCAATGCTACTGAATTGTCCACTTAAAAGTAGTTAGAATGATTTTTAAATGCCTTTAATAAAGTATTTTATTAGTATTTCCAAGGCAAAAAGTAAGCATCATATGCCAGTGTAAAGCATCTGAGAAGACATAATACAAAACATTAACCCCTGCATAGTGATGCAAAATAAATATTTTCCTGTTACCAGGCCACACTGTTCACAATACTTCCTCATTCTTTGGACATTAGCAATAGACTTGAACATTTTTGGAAAATTGTCAATAATAACTTATACTACTTTGAACCATTAAGTATGATCTTTGAATCAATCATATGTTGGCTAAATGTGTAGGCTGTGCTGTCTTTTTCATGGTTACCATGGAAACTCTGTAGTCATGGCATTATGAGGAGACTACAAGGGCATCAGAGAGTATACAATAAAAGTTAACTTAATTCATGGTTTACAGTTTCTTCCAGCTGTCTCCCTTTGTGATTATCATGTTTGCATTGGGAGTATAAACATACAACCAAAAGGTCTCTGAAAACTATAGCCAATAAACGATCTCACCCATATTAGACTTCCAATGACTTGGATAGAAACACATGAAAGAAGTGGCATGTAAGCTTCAGGTGTTTTCAATTATTTCCTTCATACGAGCAAAGATTTCCTAATGCAAAACATGTTTCAGCTCAAATAGTTTTCCTTAAAGATTGTGTAGTTTCAGAAGAATTTCATCTATATACTCCTAATTCATTGACACTTCATCAACATAATAGCTCCTCTGAGCTCTTCTTTAAGATCATTTCCTCTATGGGTGGTCAAAAATACAGTACTTTTAAGTATTGCTTACTTTTGTGAAGTGCACTTTTAAAAGTGTATAACCTTTTGCCCCTGCAAGAAGGAGAAGTAAATGCTCAGTGCTGGGATTTGTAGTAGATTCTTTGTCAGTTAAGTCACCACAGAGTGTTCTAGCACAATGCCCCAACTATTTTCCTATTTAAGAACTGTCAGTTTCTCTCTAGAATGGTATCGATGGGGGAAGATAAACCCACCTCTGCTGGTATAAATCATTAACTGCCAAAATGCTCAAGCAAGCCTATTCAGGGATTGCAAGGCAAGAATGTGGGTTTGGAGCATTTTGTTTTCCTAAGTTTCTGTGAGTGAAAGTGACAACATTGATCATGTAGGCTTCAGCAGCCTTACATAGCAGTGAGCTTTATCTTCTAGGTCCAGAAATTTGCCACTTCATTATTGCCTTCTGCAAGTTAGCAGCATCACCCTGTTTGTACCTACTTTATAGGAATTATGAGGATTACTTCATAAAGCACTTGAATAATGAACATTGCTAAATAATATTCACCATTTAGGGAAACAGATTCCTCTACGGATGGATAAACTAGATGAATTACAATGAAAAAGAAATCCAAAACTCTACCTACTGCTAAATATCCTCCAAGATAGGTGAACTTAATTTTAAGCCCTACCCCAGCACATTCTCCCCATCCCCTCCTCTTTCTCTTTCTCTTCCCCTTTCTGCCTCTCTCTCTCTCTCTCTCTCTCTCACACACACACACACACACACACATACATTTTATGATTTTGGCAGGAAATAATGAAAGAAATTGTGAAAAGGTAAACACTGTTCTGATGATGAAGTGTTTTTGGTTAATTGCCAATGAGCTTTGAAGAGGAATCCAAATTTTCAGATCAGTATCAAGGCTAGAGTTCTTTTGGGAAGTAAACTCCTGCTACTCTTGGCAGTTTATCCCAAGTCCAAGCAGAGCAGTCATTAGAATCTAACCATCTGAGCAAGTTTTAAATGTTTAGCAACAATATAACATTGCACTTAGATAATAAAAATGGTTACCACTCATTTATGTTTACAAAAATACTTGTTTGAAATATATCTATATAGACATATGCATAACACAGACATGTTATTTGGAATACATTACAAGACAAACTAGATATGAGTAGAAATTGGTTTCATTTTTAGAGTTTCACTTTCCTAATATTTTACTTTTCTTATGCTAAGGGCCATTTCAGTAGGCTGAATGCCATGAAACTACCAGCCCATAGTTCACATTTTACCACAGTATGAGAAAATATAAAACTGCTGAAAATGGCATCATTCTGCCATGTCCTGTTAGTCAAAAAGTTATAGAGTCTATATTTCAGGGGAGGGGACATAGACATCATTTTTCTATAGGAGGCCTAAGAATTTTGTGACCCTGTTTTAAAACCAGCACTATTTGCAAATTACCAGGAAAACACATACTTCTTTTCAATTTAATCTTGTCTTTTTAACCTCAAGTGGTAATGTCTGCCCCAATCTTGGAAGATAAAGTATTTCTCCTGAACTATTTGAATCCTGATATTTCAAAGAATCACAAGAGAACAGGCAAGAAACTGTGGCATCCTCATTTTTACTTAGGGTATATTGTGAGTTTAATTGAAAAAGGAAAATCTGTTTGAAATATTGCCCTGAAACAATAATGGGCTGTAGAGATTGTAAATTACCTCTTAATTTCTTGCACCACCTTTCTAGGACCCCTCCATGTTTCTCTCTTTAAATGACTAAAATCTATGTCGATTAACTGGAGATATATCTTGAAGGGCTGGTAGTTGTCTGGCTAGTTTGCATTTTGCAAGATTATTTTTCCCTGTCATGCATTCTTTTTTTTTTTTTTTAAGATTTTATTTATTTATTTGACAGAGAGAGAGATCACAAGTAGGCAGAGAGGCAAGCAGAGAGAGAAAAGGAAGCAGGATCCCCATAGAGCAGAGAGCCCAATGCGGGACTCAATCCCAGGACCCTAGGATCATGACCTGAGCTGAAGGCAGTGGCTTAACCCACTGAGCCACCCAAAAGCCCCGTTGTCATGCATTCTTAATCACCAAATTTTTTTTGAGCATCCTTTATATGCTAAGATCTGGAATTTTTAAAATACATGATGCATGGTTTTATGGTGTTCATATACCAGTGGGAAATATGCTTATAACAACAACAACAACAAATCAAAGACATACTACAGTAAAGCTAAACACACATCCTGTGAGTTCTTAGAGAATGAAGAATTCCAGATAGGTGCCATGGAGCTGATTTTAAGAGAAGAATGAAGATGCTTCAGGCAAATGGAGAAACAGAAAGTTAATCAGCATATGCAGGAAGTAAATGGAACGCACCAGGTGGTTTTGAGAAATGACCATTTATACTGGTGTGTGTAGAATATGGAAAGAAAGGAAAAATAAGATGAGACTAGGAAGGTAGATGGAGACAATCCTGAGCTTTGTGTTCTCGGGCCAAGTGTTTGAACATTATAGAAAGGAAATAGTAATTCTGGATTTGCACCCCAATGCTTATAGCAGCAATGTTCACAACAGCCAAACTATGAAAAGAGCCCAGATGTCCACTGAAAGATGGAATGGATAAAGAAGATATGGTATACATATACAATGGAATATTATACAGTCATCAGAAAATGAATCTTGGGGTGCCTGGGTGGCTCAATGGGTTAAGCCTCTGCCTTTGGCTCAGGTCATGGTCCTGGGATCAAGCCCTACATTAGGCTCTTTCCTCAGCAGGGAGCCTGCTTCCCCCTCACCCCCTGCCTGCCTCTGCTGACTTGTGATCTCTCTCTCTGTCAAATATATAAAATCTTTTAAAAGAAGAAATCTTTCCATCTGCAACAACATGGATGGAACTAGAGGGTATTATGCTAAGCAAAAATAAGTCAATCAGAGAAAGACAGTTATCATAAGATCTCACTCATGTGTGGAATTTAAAGATTTTTTTTTTTTATTTGACAGAGAGAGATCACAAGTAGACAGAGAGGCAGGCAGAGAGAGAGAGAGAAAGGGAAGCAGGCTCCCTGCTGAGCAGAGAACCCGATGCGGGACTCGATCCCAGGACCTGAGATCATGACCTGAGCCGAAGGCAGCGGCTTAACCCACTGAGCCACCCAGGTGCCCCTCATGTGTGGAATTTAAGAAACAAAACAGAGAATCATAGGGGAAGGAAGGGGAAAATAAAACAAGACAAAATCAGAGTGACAAACCACAAGAGACTTTTAACCATAGGAAACAAACTGAGGTGCTGGAGTGGGGGAGGAGGTAACTGGGTGATGGACATTAAGGAAGACACATTATGTAATGAGCACTGGGTTTTATATAAGATTAATGAATCACTGAGCTCTACCTCTGAAACTTATAATACACTATGTTAATTAATTGAATTTAAAAAATAGATACTAACCTCTTATCAAAAAAAATAAAGTAAAATGGTATTAATAAGAATGAACTATATTTTTTTAAACCTGTACTATTAGTCTCGCCAAAGTGAAAATTAGCTCATATATTATGGCTCAAGGTCCAACAATGGCGCTTACTCCCTGTAGTTTGTGTAGTTTACTTCCCTGTAGTTACTCCCTGTAGTTTGAAATCTGAAGTGAAATCTAAAGTATGTTAAATCTTCTGGTTGATTTCTGGTCACATTATGTTTCTCCCTTCTGTATTTATTTGCATATTACTGTCTCAATTAGCATTTTATTTTTATGTAAATTGTCAATTCCTTAAATGTTCCCAAGGACTCTTCTTGCCCCCGTCATGGGAAACCCCCATCTCTTGGGAGTTTGGTTGCTAATTGTTTAGGGATTATGTTCCCCCTGGTTGCTAATTATCTCCTGTGGAATTCTCCATGCACTGTTCTTGTCTTACCTTCTCCATGTCCTTTCCCTCGAGCTAAACATTACTGGATACCACCAGAATCAGGCTGAATACCACCAGAATCCTCCACATCCCAAAGTACTTCCTACATAAGGCTGCATGTGTCCAGCACACATTGTATTGGAGCAGTAGAAAGGATTTATATCACTTAGTCTACAGCACAGCAAAGAAGTTAGAACTGAACATTTATCATGTATGTTCTGAAGTTTTGGGGGCATTCCCATACCAAATTCTGCACCCAGGGACACCTGGTTGGCTCAGTCAGTGGAGTGTCTGACTCTCGATCTGAGAGTCGTGAGTGTAGACATTATTTTTTTTTTTTAGATTTTATTTATTTGTCAGCGAAAGAGAGAGAGAGTGCACAAGCAGGGGGGAGGAGCAGGCAGAGGGAAAAGCAGGCTCTCCACTGAGCAAGGAGCCGGATGTGGGGCTTGATTCCAGGACCCTGGGATCATGACCAGAGCCGAAGGTAGACGCTTAACCAACTGAGCCAACCAGGTACCTAGACATTATTTTTTTTTTAAAAGATTCTGCACCCAGTAACAATATGTGAGTTTTTTCCCCACACCAAGCAATTCTCCAAGGGTATCCTACAATTTAACTCAGTTCTTATACGACTACTAATACTACTACCTGGAGATAGTCTCAGGTCCCACAGGTTAAGTGTTTAGTCCCACCTGACTGCCCACCAGCCACCAACGCTTTAGATGCCTCCTCACAAATTCAAGTTGTCACCTGTTCTTCTGACCCACTGGTATAGATCAGAGGTTCCAACGACCCCTTCCTTGAGTTAGATTAATTCACTAAAGCAGCTTGCAGAACTCAGAAAAGCATTTGACTTACTAGATTACCAGTTTATTACAAAGGGATATAACTTCGGAAAAACCAGATGGAAGAGATGTATAGGGTAAAGTATGGGGTGGGGGGGCAGAGCTTCTATGCCCTCTCCTACAGCATACTACTCTCCTTGTATCTTCACATGTTCACCAACCAGGAAGCTCTTCAAATCCCATCCTTTTGGGTACTTATGGGGGCTTCATCAGAGAGAAATGATTGGCCAATAGTCATTAATTCAGCACCTGCTCTCCTTCCTCAGCAGTCGGGGGGTGGGGGGGGTTGGTGGAACTAAACCTTCTAATCACAAGTTTGGCTCCCCTGGTAACCAGCCCCTATCCTTAGATGTTTTCCAAAAGTCACTTATTAACATAACAAAAGTTTTCATCACAGGAAATTACATGGGTTGGGGAGCTCTGTGCCAGGTATGGAGGTGAAGATCAAATATATATTACTTATTATAAAGCACAATATCATACCACCTCTGGGAGCTTCTCAAGGACATTGCTCCCACAAAAGCCTGTTGCTTCACCAAGCTTCCTTCTTAGCTCCACTTCCTTAGCTTCCTAGTCCAGTTCTAATTCTCCAACCACTCCACCTCCTCCATGATTGATTTTCCTTTTACTTCTCTTATGAAAAATTAAATCTTCCTCGCTTTTTTGTTGTGGTTGCTAAATAAGTCAATCTTCTTTCAAAAACAAACCCTGATTTCAAATTTATTAAGTAATGTCATAAGCACTCTGTATTATACCCATTGGCCCATCATTCTCTAATCAGCCTTTGATTTTATCAGTATAAAATACTGAACTATTATTGAGATATGTTGCTGGCAGTTTGATTTGACAATTATTTTTGTAGAAAGAGGAAAAACCAGTTATTGAACACCTACCTTGTGCAAGCCATTGAACTAGATAGCTCTCATTTTATCCTTGGTCAACACTTGTGCCCAACACCAGCAGTCAACAAGAGCTCAACTGCAGTTGCTTTATTTACATCTGGCCACGAACTCTATGGCTTATGTCTGTCAACCGTATACTTCTGTTTCACTTTCCACAAAGGCATGCAACTTTGCCTTCTGGTATTCTGGAATGGTGCTAGTCAAAGATTAATCTGTAAATAGTTGCACTGAATCACCTGGAAATTTATTAGAAACTCTTCACCTTAGGGGCACCTGGGTGGCTCAGTGGGTTAAGTCTCTGCCTTCGGCTCAGGGTCCTAGGATCGAGCCCCGCATGGGGCTCTCTGCTCAGCAAGAAGCCTGTTTCCCCCCCGCCCTCTCTGCCTGCCTCTTTGCCTACTTGTGATCTCTGTCTGTCAAATAAATAAATAAAACCTTTAAAGAAAAAAAAAAGAAAATCATCACCTTAGAATCAACTCTAGATGTACTTCCTATCCCTAGGTGGTTAGTATGCACATCAGTGTTAGAAAAGCACTAATTAGAGAACCAAGTATTTACTAGGATCACAGAAGCTTTACAAATACTTCCTGATTAAGTTCTATATTCAACCAGAACTGCTAACTCAGCATAAGAAGATGTTGATGACCCTGTATCTCCAGAAGAAAAAGCAAAATTGTTTAACAGTGCAAAAATAAAGAGGAAAGAAAGGCTTTAGTTCTGAACATAAGCTAATCACAAAAACTTTTAAATTAATTTTCATCCTTCAAACTCCCTTCCATATCCCCTATTAAAGAAGGTTTCCTTTTGGCCACACCTCAACTGTAAATGCTTCATTTTTAACTTTGGTGAACTCACCCATTCCATTCAGATAATAGAGTGTTACTTTTGTTCCTTAAGGTTTGTAATTGTAATGTGTTTCAGTAATGATATCTTTGAAGGAAGTATTATGGTTTAAATTTCACTTATGTTAGGAAAATTTTACAAATATGAGTAAATCCTCTTTGAAAGTGCCAAATGGCATTTTTGCTAGTTCTTCTACAGCCAGCAAAAACCACTATAGATGTCTGTCCTTATCTATAGTGCTTCTTTGGTAGTTGTAGTTTTGTTTGCTAGCAAAGGGGGAGAAATAGGGTGTAGAAATATGAAATAGGGTTAAACAAGAATAAATTACATATTATATGTTTTTAGGGGCCTATAAACTTTAACGGACACCTGGGTGGCTCAGTAAGTTAAGTGCTCAGCTCTTGATCTCAGGTCAGGGGTTCTTTTTTTTTTTTTTTAAGATTTATTTATTTATTTATTTGACAGAGAGAAATCACAAGAGAGGCAGGCAGAAAGAGAGGAAGGGAAGCAGGCTCTCCGCTGAGCAGAGAGCCCGATGCGGGACTCGATCCCAGGACCCTGAGATCATGACCTGAGCTGCTTAACCCACTGAGCCACCCAGGCGCCCCCAGGTCAGGGGTTCTTGATCTCAGGATTGTGAGTTCAATCCCTACGTTTGTCTCCACTAAAAAGGAAGGAAGGGAGGGAGGGGGGAAGAGAAAGAGAGAGAGGAAGAAAGAAAAAACTTTCAAATGCTCAACAAGTAGGGGGAGCTGAATTAGGTGGGGGAGCAGGAAGCTCAAAAGGATATTTGTTGAACTGTTTTTTTGTTTGTTTTTTTTATTTAAACTCAAATAGTTTCCAAAAAAAACTAAACTTCCTGGTTTAACTTTAGATTTTATCAAGCAACATTTTCACAATCTCTCTTTGCTATAAAAATAGATCTAATACATAATTTCAAATTATACTAATAAATTTATGGCCATGTCATAAAGATATTGAAAGCTATAGAAATAAGTACATTTGAAGTTGATACATACAATCTTTATATTCTGTTTTTTTCTCCCTTTTGTTTTTCAATAACATCATTGGATTTCTTATGTAATTTTATCATAAGCAGGGTACATGTTGTCTCATAGTCTTTATAACTACTTAAAATGACCAGTGGGCCAAGTCTCATAATATATTTATCTATCCATCTCAGGGCATTCAAATCATTTCTTAAATATTTCTTGTTGTAAGCAATGCTTCAAGAAACACATTCATAAGTATTATTATTTCTACATGTTGCCTTACTTACTCGGTGTCCAAAAATGCTAATAGACATATTTATTTTAAAAATAAAAATAATTTAGAAAGAAGAATTTAAATTTTATTGAAAACTATAGTTGAATAAAATATGAATATTTTCTAAATTTAATTCCCCCAATCCTAACTCCAAAAAATTCTTGTATTTCTTTAAAAAAAAAGAAGCTCCACAAGAAAAACTCAAAAGTAACTATCCAGGTAACTTAAATATATTTGCTTTTCTCTGTCAGTTACCCGGCAAATTGGAAATTAATCCCCTTTCTGGTTGAACTTTGCTTTGCATGAATAGACACAATCCTTAAGGTTAATCAGTACAGTTAAAGTTCTTGGTCTTCCAAGTCCTATTTAGTTCTCCAGATTATTTATTTCAGCAAAGAAATATTTTAATGAAGGGGTTAAAGGGTTAGAATCCTAATTCATAAATTTTGTGGGGTTACTACCCCAGAAACTTTAGCTGACTATTAACTATTCATTTTTAAAGGACTACACTGATATTTCTTATACCCATTTTATTCTCTGCTACTTGTCCTAGATTTTTAGGTGTGGTGTCAAAATCCAAGGGGAATAAAAAATTCTTAGATAAATGATGAGCAAATCCTCTAAAGTTAAGAGAGAAATGTTAGTGGATTATGTGACAATAGTTTTTACAAAGATATTGTCACTGCTTTGAAAATCTTAAAGATGCTTTACCAAATGAAATGGTTTATGTAAGTGAACACACATTCTGAAATGCGCTGTGGCCTGGCAACCTTCTCTTCTGTGAACACAGAATTTCTGGGCCTCAGAACGGCGTTCAGAATGCCGTTGACAAATGATAATTAATTTAATTGTGAACAGCTGTTTCCTGGGCCTGTGCCTTTTCAAGTGAGGGGGCTGAGCATAATAAACACCATCACCCAGCTAGGCTCCGGGGGATAGGAGCTGAGAGACATGAGAGGTGAGTCTTCTGAGAAAATTGAAAATGTGAGAAATTTCACTTCCTGTTTCTTCATTTTAGAAGGAAAGACTTGCCTTTATCTCTTACATTTTATTACTGATTCTCGCTGGGAACATTAGCAAAGCATCCATCCAGAATTTAACTGTTTGTTTGTTTTTTCAATAAGGAAAAGAGACACTCCTAAATCGTTCTCAAAAAGTATAATGAGTCAACAGATAAGTATTAATAATGTCTTCCTGTGACAGATCTGTGTTAAGTTCTGGGCTTTAATTTTTTTTTTTTTTCATGAAAATAGATTGTCTTAGAACTTGCAAGATTAATGATCTCTGACAACTGTAAAAAAAATATAATTATTGGGAAATGTAAAATTAAAGATAATGGAAGCTGTTGAGGCTAGTGTAGTTCTGAATTCATATGAAATGTTAAGTTATTAGGTCTCAACACATCTTCTGTTAATTCTTATCAAACTCAGCCAATTAATCACTTCACCTTGTAACTATCAAACACGTACT
Source organism: Meles meles (assembly GCF_922984935.1). Classification (NCBI taxonomy): domain Eukaryota; kingdom Metazoa; phylum Chordata; class Mammalia; order Carnivora; family Mustelidae; genus Meles; species Meles meles. The sequence goes on from NC_060072.1 coordinate 69,705,687, forward strand.
GCTGACAACAGCCATTTTCTAGTCTGAAGTTTAGAGTATGCAGAATTCTTTTTCTACTGTTTGTTTTTTCTCCCTTTTGTTTTCATAAATATTCTGAACTGTTTTGCAAATTGTTTCACTTTTATCTAATCATCCACAATCGGCTATTTTCCCTTACCTCAGAGAAAAATACTGCTGAAGAGATTTGAGTTTCAGAAAAAAAAAGTATTTCTTGACTTACAGCCTTTAAATGAAAACTCAGATGAATTTATTTTCAACTTTCTTTGTATCTTGAGACATATATATGTGTGTGTGTGTATATATATATATATATATATATTCTGACCTTTGAGCAACACAGGTTTAAATAGCACAGATTCACTTATAACAGATTTTTTTCAATAAATACAGACCAGTACTGTAAATGTATTTTCTCTTCCTTATGATTTCCTTAATAACATTTCCTTTTCTGTAGCTTACTTTATTGTGAGAATACACTATATAGTACTTATAACATAAAATGTGTGTTAATCAAGTGTTATCGGTAAGGCTTTCAGTCAACAATAGGCTATTAGTAAAGTTTTGAGGGAGTCAAAATATATTCAGACTTTCAATTGCATGGGGGCTCAGCGGCCCTAACCCGCGTATTGTTTGAGGGTTTGTGTGTGTGTGTGTGTGTCTGTGTCTGCACGCACATGTGCATATCAGAAGAGACAACATATTAATATATGTTGGTGACTTAAGCATGTATCTGCTGACCTTACTGAGTAAACTGTTTCTTATGCTTTGATTCAAAAGAAGTCTTGAGAAATCTAACAGTTCAAATTTCTTTTTCTTTCCTTTCTTTTTTCGATTTTTTGTTTATTTATTTGAAAGAGAGCAGAGTAAACAAGAACACAAGTGGGGGACAGAGGGAGAGGGAGAAGCAGGCTCCCCCTGAGCAGGGAGCCCGATGCAGGGCTCAATGCCAGGACCCTGAGATCATGACCTGAGCCAAAGGCAGCCACTTAACCAACTGAACCACCCAGGCACCCCTACCTGTTAAAGAATTTCTTCCTCCTCTCCTCCTCCTTGTTGTTGTCCTCCTTCTTCTTCTCCTCCTCCTTGTTCCCTGTAACATAGACCAGCTTTCAGCTGAATCGCTAGCAGCCCTATTGAACCACGCATGAGGTGACCACTGGAATGGAAGTCATGTGCTTCGGGTAACAGATAAGGAATATAAAAGCTTAGATCACCAATCCTGTCTTAAAGATATCCCCAGACTAAGAGAAAATAAACTATCAAGCTTAAGTCACTGTCGTTTTGTCTTCTTTCATACTGTTTTGCTGCAATGTGGAGCTGAACATGATCCTAACTGATACACAGAGACAACGTGGACGTCATGGAGTACACAGGAGAACACCAGTGAGTTGGGCTCACCTACCAAACCCTCAGCAAGACCAATTAGAATTAGAACACATTCATGGGGAAACAGCAGTTTTAAATGAACTTTTAACATAAGATTACAAAATATTATGGATTGGCATAAGGATTTCTTGCCAGGGGGACGCTTGGGGGGTTTAGTCGGTTAAGGGGCTTCCTTCTGCTCAGGTCATGATTCCCAGAGTCTTGATTTGAACCCTACATCGGGCTCCCTGCTCAGCAGGCAGCCAACTTCTCCCTCTCCATCTGCCTCTCCTCTTGTTCATGCTCTCTCTGTCAATTAAACAAAATCTTTAAAAGGGGGAAAAAAAAGAACGGAATTTTTATCAGGAAAAGAACACCCAGATTATGGTCTATAATGAAAAGCAGAAAATTCCATTATAAATTTCCCTTCTTAGGGTTCCTGGGTTAACTTACTTGGTTGAGTGTCTGGCTCTTGATTTTGGCTCAGGTCATGATCTCAGGGTTGTGAGCTCGAGCCCCAAGTCAGGCTCTGTGCTCAGTGTAGAGTCTGAGATTCTCTCTCTCCCTCTTCCTTTCCCTGTGTCTCTCCCCCTGCTCATGCTTGCTTGCTCGTTCTCTCTCTTTCTCTCTCTCCCTCTCCCCCCAAACCTAAAACAAATAAATAAATAAAATCTTTTTTTAAAATAAAAAATTTAAATTCTTTTCAACCAAAGGAGCCTTACCCATAAATGTAACTTTCTTTTTTTTTTTAAAGATTTTATTTATTCATTTGACAAACAGAGATCACAAGTAGGCAGAGAAGCAGGCAAAGAGAGAGGAAGAGAAGCAGGCTCCCCGCTGAGCAGAGAGCCCGATGCGGGGCTTGATCCCAGGACCCTGGGACCATGACCTGAGCTGAAGGCAGAGGCTTTAACCCACTGAGCCACCCAGGTGCCCCTAAATGTAACTTTCTTGATACTTAATACTGTAACCACGTGTCTGCAGTTTTCTCCCACTATCAAAAAGTAAAAGAGGAGGTAGTTGTGTGTACCATTGATAATGTACGCTTACAATATTTTATTTTTATGTAAAAATAAAATGGTAGTGGAGTATAACTTTTAGTACCAAGAAAATATTTTGTCATATGTTAAACATTTTCTTCCTAAATAAAAATAGTTGAATTCCTTTTATAGTAATGTCAAAGATAAAGATTATTTTAAAAACACACAAACGAGTTCGTAGCAGCATTGTTTGTAATAGGCAAGAACTGTAGAGAACCTTAAATAGTCTGGCAACAAAATAGAAAATCTATGGTACGTATGGTATGTCTAGGGGATGGGACACTACACAGTAATGAAAATGAACAGCTACACACATATACGTAGATGAACTCACAAGCACAGTAAAAGAAGCCAGACACAAAAGAGCATATGGCATATGAGTCCATGTATGTAAAGGTCAGAAGTTGGCAAAACTAATCCCCTATGGTAGCAGTTAGGATGGTGATTTCCTTCATGGGAGCCAGTGATCAGGAAGAGGCAAAACGGGCCTTCTGGGGAACTAATAATTCGTCTTGTACTCACACCTGGTAAAAATTCACCTGACTATAAATTTATGATTTTGTACCTTTGCATATATAAGATATACTGAAATAACAAATAGACTTGGAGAAAAGCAACTCGAAATCAACACCACCTAATTCCGAATTTTTCCCATCCTTACTTCCTGAATCTAAATAAGCAGTTAAACCATTCACCATCCTACAGTGTGGCCAGCACCAGGATTTTGAGGGACACAATGATCACCTCTTCTCCATCCTTTGTTTTTCCTGGATAGTTTCATTTTTGAATGGGAATCACCTGGTCCCTCTGAGTTCCTTGTGTATTTTTGTATCTTCTCTAACTTCTCCAGTATTGCCTTTCGGGGAGGGGTGGGGCAGGGAGCAGGGAGGGCAGGGGGTCTCAAATTCTAGATTTCTGTCTATCTGGTGTCTTTTTTTTAATCCACTTTTAAAAATTTGCTCCCACTGGCCAAGACTCCATTCTAATCAGCAGCAGCCCTAAACAAGTAGGCCCAGTCGGTGGTGACAGGTCCTGGCCTTTGCGATACATATGCTAGTTGTGACTGATCAGTGGTTCATATACTGTCCTAGTGTGGGTTATTACACTTGGAGCTTTCACTTTATTTTTTCTTCCCTCCCCCACTAGAGCTTTCACTTCAGCTCATCTAAAGGGGTTAAAAAAATTAATGTGCTATAGGCTTGGCTTTTAAAATTCGTTATTATCATTATTAATATTTATTAATATTATTATTATAAATGTTTTCTGCACCCTTGCCGTGCTTTTAATAATTGACAACAGAGCTCTAAAAGCCACCAGAGCCAGACCCAGAGGACCCTCTAGCGAGAAGGACATAATGCGGTCCATGGCAGCGTCTCTTGGGAGCGTCGGGAGCTTGCAGACCCGGCCCTCGTGCCAGGAGAACCTGACCAGTGTCACAACCACACCACCCCTTCTTCAGGGAATGAGGAGAGGACTTTGGCCTCTTTCCAGGGGTCCTCTTATCTTCACATAAATTCATCTGTTGATAAATAACAAAGCAAAGATGTGGTTGATAATGGTCGCTACTGTGGCATAGAGAGTGATCTGCCAAACTTTCTTAATGTTGTAATTCTTTATGCAGGTACATTGGGGTAAGAGGGGCTGGTGTTGCTGGATGAGGGGCAGGAGAGACACCTTACTACTTGAGGTGCTCCCCTCCCACGAACAGCTTCTACAAGGGCTCTGCAGGTCACACAGACACACCGCCCTGAATCTTTATCCTGATAAAATGGTATAGTTCCCAGGTCACTGGAAGAGCAACTTCCCAAATCCAGTCCTCCAGTGAAAGCCAGGCAAGTTGCATAATAATCACTTGTAGAGCTGATCAACATGCACATTGCTAGGCCTCATTAAATTTAGTGGTGGGTCTTAAATATGCAAGACATCTGTATATTTCACAAGATTGTCAGGTAACTCTGATTTACAGACGGGTTTGGGCACCATGGGCATGGTCAAGACAAAAACCTACACCTACACCCATGTTTCTGAAAGTAAGGACCAGGGACCATCTGCATGGGTCCCCCGCGTGTCTGGGATGTGCGTATTAGGACAGGGGCGATTACACTGAGAAACGGCACATGGGGGCTACTTTAGTTGAACTGAACAGGAAGGCTTCAGGACTTCACTGTATTGAAAGTCGGGTGCTACTGGATCTGGAAACATTTCCATGTGAATTAAAGTTCCTATCCATAGTTTCTTTCATAGAGTTTCTGATCTTGGGCCAGGGCCAATTTCCCTTCTGGGAGGCCCACCAAAGTCTTTGTTTTATTTGCTTACTTCATGTCTTCTCTCCTCTTCCCCACCCCCCCACACTCCCCCCCCAGAATCCTTTATCTAGGCTTGTGGTTAGAAATATTAGTTAGGGGGCACCTGGGTGGCTCAGTGGTTTGGGCCTCTGCCTTCGGCTCAGGTCATGATCCCAGGGTCCTGGGATGGAGGTCCTGGGATGGAGCCCCGCATCGGGCTCTCTGCTCAGCAGGGAGCCTGCTTCCTCCTCTCTCTCTGCCTGCCTACTTGTGATCTCTGTCTGTCAAAAAATAAATAAATAAATAAAATCTTTAAAAAAAGAAAAATCAGGACTGATTCACGTTCTTTCAAATTTCTCATTCTTGGATCTCTGTCAAAAAATAAAGTTCTCTTTTTTTTTCTCTGACATACTGAGACCTCCCTTCCCCAGGACATGAAGTTAGAAAACTCTAGCTTAAGATAGAGGAAGGGCCTCAGGGTTTAAGTAAAGGCAGAGGGAATACACACCAATTCTGGTAACTTTCTGTTTCTTGAGCTAGTGTTAGGCACGCAGGTGTGTTCAGTTTAAAATGACACATTGATTTGTGCAACAGTACACTTGTGATTCATGTACTTTTCTACATGCATATTAGAATTCAATAAAACTTACAATAAAAATTTGCTGATATCTCAAAATATTATTGTGGCCATAGGCAGACTGGTCGATCTCAGTAGAGGCAAACAAAGATAGAGATACAGGTACATTCTGAGTAAAAACTATTAAGGGAAACTGTTTCAGTATTTTAAGTACAAGTTATTTTTAATTTCTTTGATTTGAATTCTTCAATTTATCCATATCCTTAAAATTTTCAAAAGCTTTAAAATTTAAAAAGAAATTTTCAAAGTCTCTATTCTAAATGAGAACAATAAGCAACAGAAAAAGCAATTTCCCATTCACACTACTTGAGGATGACCTCTTGAGGGGGCTGTTCCAGTAGTGAATTCTGAGCCTATCCCCTTTCACCTAACTTTATTATTGTGGAGTTCATTGGCGCAGGAGTATGTCCTTCTGTGGCTAGATCAGCAACTCTTGCAGGAGTCAATAGAAAACTTCAAAGAACTTACAAGAAACAGAACACTTTTCAGTGAGCCTTGCAAAGCCAGAACTCTGTAAGTATTTATATAAGAAGCCACTTAATGTCTGCTTGACTGATGGGAAGTTCAATTGCCATAGGGCAGCCGCTGAATAGAAAATAAAGTGTTTTTAAAGTTGAAAGAGACAATACTCCTGTCTGCCCTCTCACAAGGGTCAGCGTTCTACAACATCCCTGCCAAAGAATCACATGAGGTCCTCCTGACTGACATTTCCAAGGATGGCTTAAGAGAAACTGGAAGCTGGCAGAATTACTTCTGGTGCCCAGATTCTCTCTCAGATCCCCTCTGCTCACCACCACCATCCTTACTCCCACCCCACATCATCCCCAAACATACCATTCAGCTTCTTATTCTTTTTCCCTTTCTTGCTCTCAGGAGGATGACATTAAATTCAATCTTTTCGTCAAATACACGTAAAACAGCAACTCCCTGGGATTGGCCAGTAATTAGTGTTACCTGAAGACAGTTTAACATGTTCCCTGTGTTCTTTCCAGGGAATTCTGGAAAGAGAGTTTTCAGAACAGGTGGTAGGATGGGTATTTCTGGCCAGAAAGCATCTCTGCCTCACCTCAGTGTTGTGCTGAGTCATGTTACCCCACAAAGCCATTCCATTCTTCTCTTGTTTTTTAGGGTGTTTTTTGTTTTTTTTTTTTTTTCAGATTGCATGAACGCCAGGTATCTGAGTTTTAGGAGAGCATTCCTCTGCCACATCGTCTGCTACGAGGTATAGGGAAGTGGTTCCTTGTGGCAGTGGCTTCTAGGTGAGCCCTGCAGGCTCTTCCCCTCTGTAAACAAGGGTGTTTGCAAAGGGTTAGCATATCCCCTCTCTCCTCCCAGACCAGGCTGCTGTCCCCTGCTCTAAGCCAGTGCCTAGCATGTGAATGTTAGGGAGGAGTGAGCTCACCCCCCAACCACTTCCATATGGCCCTTCAACACAGTCTTGCCTACTGCTTGGAACAGTGGGTGTTTAGCTTCTATGTACCTCCATTCCTCATCTGTCAAATAGGGAGAGCAACAGTGCCTACCAAATGGCATTATTAGGAAGATGAAAAAAGTTCACACCAGAAAAGTGCTTGAGCACAGTGCCTCGTGAACAATACTCAGTCCGCAGGAGCTGTGGAGTCACCCAAAGCATTCTCTTCAGACTGCTCCACATGAGGAAGGTCTGAACTCCGGGGTGACCCCTTATTTGTATTTTGCATTGGGTCCTACTTCAAGTAGTCTTCTACTGGAATATTCCTCATCCAGGGGTCCCAGCTATCAATCATTAGTGCTAGAAGCGTGCCAGGTACACCGACATCCCTTGGCTCCTTTAATCCCCATGACGACCCTCTGAGGTAAGTGCTGCTGTTCTCAGTTTACAGATGACAAAGTGAGGTACAGAGAGGTTCACTGATCTCCCAAGGTCAGCCAGCTACTAACTGGCAGGACTGGGATTAGAATACAAGCAGTCTAGCCCCACAGTCCACGGCAGCCGCAGTCCTGTACGGTACACCACACTGCCTACTGTCCGCCTCAGGCCGGAAGGTGCAAACGTGCCTAGCGGTCCGAGACAGGGACTGGCTGAAACAGGCCTACCTCCTGTGCTCAGATGCCCCCCTGGGGATAGAATGTTTGATGTTCTGAGTGCTTTGAAAATTTCAAGTATTTTTCACATCCGTAGTCTGTAAACACTTTCCTTGGACAGTCACAGATAAAAATAGCATGGTTTTTAGCAGCTAATACTTTGAGCAGTTGTAGGGGAAGGAAAATAATTTCGCTTCTATCCTTCTACATTCTGTGGCTGAGACAACCCCCCTGTAATAAAAGAAAAACAGGAGGCAGAAAAAAAAAAAAAACATTTTAGGTTCACATATGCGAGAACTCCACAAAGATGAGCTTTAGAAAGGTGGCCAGACAATTGAGGGTTGTTTACACAGCCTCCTGAGCCAAGAAAAGGGACAGAGGGCCAGGGCTTCAAAGAGAAGAATAGAAAATGTTTGGTAAACAAAGTCTGCCCTGCCATGCAGATAAATCTCTCCAGTGAAAAAGTTCTGTCTGGTAGTAGCTCTCTTCCTGGTACAGACCCCTTTCTAATGTAAATTTCCCGTCTAGTCTGTTTTCAGTTTCCCCTGTGTCTGCAGTTTCTCAAAATAACCCTGTGTCGAAGAGGCATATTTTGGGGCAGCATATTCTGCTACTTTTCACACTTAATGTAGGCTAGAAACTGAGCTAAGTGCTTTACATTGATCCTATCACTTAATTTTCACAAAAACTCTAGGAGATAGGTATTGTGACTCCTCCCCCCCTATAGATGGGACTCAGAGAAGTTAAGTGACCTGCCCAGTGTCATACAGCCAGCACCTTATGGGGCTGTGATGGGGAATAAATGAGGTAAGTCTGTAAGCAAGTGCTTCTGTATGATTTGTGCTGTCCCCAGACTGTTCAATGACTATAGAAGGTAGGATTCTTTATCTCACTGTCTTAGGAGAGACCATTCTGATTCAGTCAATGTGGAAAGACATCTTCACCACTAAAACAACCATACGAATTACCAGCTAGCAGGAAGATTTTTAAATCCGCTGCCTATGGAAAATGTTCCGATTCATCAAATCTCCTTTCAACTCAAATTAACCTCTGGCCCCCTAACTGATTTAACTGAATGGGTTTAACACTAGGAATTTTGTGGGAGAATAAACTATAGTCAGAACTACATCATATATTTCTTCTTCTTTCATCTAATTATATTATTCTTACATAAAAGTTTGGTGGGAACTATGTTTTATAACCTGAAATATGTCAGTCCCAGCAGAACAAGCACCGTAGTAACACTTCCTTCTTTTCTATCCTCGTTCCAACTTCAAGTCTTGTCCATTCTTCCCACCCACCACCTCTCCAAAGCCAGCCAGACCATTGCTCCTGGTTCTATTTTGGGATGTAATAGTTCCCAGTTCCCAACATTCTCAGGGGCACTCTTGACCAAAGAAGTTATTAAGCAAGCAAATCTTCCTCTTCCTATTACAGACCTCTCCTAGCATGATTTGGCTATGTAATCAGGTTAGAAGACTTGTTCCCCATCTTGGGTGAGGATGAAGGGAAGACAAGAGTGCTGAGGAAGAACACCCTAGCCTGCCACACTCTGTGTCATCCTCTGCCAGGCTGGGGGGGAGCCCGCCCTGCTCAGAGCCTGAGCAGGAAAAGCTGGGTTTGGCTCCTTTCCCCTCCTCCTCTGTCCTCTTACGGGAATTGGTGTCACAAGTTCCCAGAGCCTTCCAAGGGTTAGCAAGCATACTTTTGAATGCCTTCCTTCTCCCTGCCCTTTCCTTCTCCTCTCAGACCCTGATCTCTCTGCTCATTGGAGTGGATCCCGAGGCACTGCCTCCACACATCCCTACTAGCCTAGAAAGCTAAGGACAGGAGGAGTAGGTGGGTGACAGGGATGGTGGTGTAGTCACTGCCTAGTCACACCACTGTCAAGGGGGAGATTCCCACCCTAGGGTTCTGAAGATGGCCAAACACCTGACAGCTAAAACATCCCACAGATGAGATCAAAAGCACCTTCTTAGTCACACACACCCCCTCACAGCCTGGAGAAGGGGGGCACAGCGCCCCCTGCAGGGCCATATGGAGGTTGCCCTCGGATGCCTGTGAACAGCCAGGGGCTGTGGGAGTCAGGCTTTGTAAAGTCAAGAGGATGAGGTGCCCTCTGGCTCAAATATGATGGCCTTGTTTGAATAATTCCACAGGCTGGCAAGAAACTAAAACCCATTAGTGAGGGATAAGCAGAAACTGTGTCTGGTCCCCTTGATAAGGAAGGTGGTTTGGCGAGGGAGCCTTATCCGTGAGAGCAGAGTGGGGATTCAGCCATTCAAGCCCTTCCCAATTTTACCAGCTGTCAGGCAGCACATCATATTAATTTTAGGTCTTATATCACAGAAGGTGAGTACAAAGGGAGTCTGCGAAAAATAGCTTTCAGCATACACAGGTAGATGGAGAGCAAGTTAAAAACTTGAGAGACAAAGTCTGTCATGCAAGCCTGATGTTGTTGTTCAAAGCCAGAAATAGAGTGTGATGTTCAGGAGCCCTTCATGAAGCAGAGCTCTGCTCTCAAGTCTCCAGATACTCAAATATTAGCTCGTTTCATTTTTTTTCTTCTTTCATAAGAAACGTGTTTGCTTTTTATTAAACCTAGGTAACTATTTGGGAGGAAATATATTGTTAGGATTATGTAAGATTCAGAGAGGGAAAGCACACAAAGTCTTATATCAATGCAAGGTCACCCTTTCAATACACTAAGAATAACACGGGCTCCCACCTTCACACAGAACTTACTGTGTACTTTACACACACCACCTCTTGGTGAATTCTCCTGCCTGCCCAGTAAGCCACTTGTTATCCTCAGAAGGGAAAAAGTCATAAAGTCAGAGAGCTATTAAATCCCAGAGCAGGGATTTTACCTCAAGCCTGCATAGATCTCAATACAATTGTTCAACATTTTACTAAGAAGTGTCTAGTCTGGTGAATGAACAATAATACGGTGTCTTTAACTTTATAGTAAATTTGGGGAGACCAGTTACTCGATGACTTAGTCATTCAGCAGCTAATGTTTGACTCTCTACTGTGTGCCAGCCATTGTCCCAAGAGGAGTGAAGGCCCTTTCCTTCATGATTCAAAGAGTAGTGTGGAAAGATGGAGATCCACTTCTGACCATGAAGGAATAACAGGCTAGATCTATGACCTTAAGAACTAAACAGAAATGAACAAAATATATGAAACAGCGGTTTTTTAGATACTAGACAATGAGCAGTAGAGAGATGTGACCCTGCAGAAAAGAAAAACAAACAAGCAAGCCCCATGAGAGTCCTAGTTTCCAGGCCTCAGCACCCAAACAAAGCCCAGCAGTCTCCCTGAGTTGAGGAGACTGAGTGGAGACTTTGGGGAAGCCAAAGCAGCTACAAGAGAGGAGAGAGCTGAATGGAGAGGAGGTAGCCTCACAAAGAGAAATTTCTAGAAATTTCTTGAGGCTTCCTCTGGCATCTTAAACTAAATACTGTTCAGTGTGTGCATGTGAAGAAACCACCACAGCCAAGAAAGGACCACCTCAAGAAACAGGACAATTCCTGGGGCTCACACAGGACTTGGGAGTGCTTTGTGTTTCCACCAGGCAGAGTGGAAAATGTAATGTGCACGGCATCAGATAGGGAACTCAGAAGGGCAATCACTGCCTTTGCTCTGGGCCTACAGACTGCTCTGGTCCCAGCGAACAAGGCTCAAAAGACAGCCTCCAAAGAATCAAACTACATTCAAGTATTTTTTTTTAAGACTGTGTTCAAGTATTTTAACTGCAGAAAAAGGCTCAAGAATATCTAAAGGAATATTATCCAATAAGCAACGAGGTAAAATTCATATCTGGCATCCAATAAAAAATTACTAAGTATGCCAAAAGGCAGGCAAATACAACCCCTGATGAGAAGAACAAAATAATCATGCAAGGGAAACAGTCCCAGAAATGACACAGATGATAGAATTAATAGATAAGGACATTAAAGTAATTATAATAAATGTATTCCATATGTTCAAGAAGGTGGAGAAAAGACTGAGCTTGTTAAGACGTGGATGATATGAAAAAGATTCAAATTCAACTTCAAGGCATGAAAAGTACAACGGATGCTGGTTCGGGTGTCCCAGGCCCACCCACAAGTTGGATTGCTCACTGGCATGGCTCAGAGGGCTCATTACCACAGTGGGAGAGTAATCACAGCTACAGCCTATCACAACACAACCATACTTAGCAGCCCCGCAAGGGAAGAAGACAGATAAGGTGAAGGCTGTAGGAATTCAGGCACAGATTTCCAAAGCTCTCCCTCTAGGGCTGGCGGGGGTAAGGAGTAGAGGAATAGTCACACAGAACATGCTCCTTCCTCCCAACAAAATTCAATGTTTCTTCCCAGGGGAGCCTGCTTGAAGACTCAAAAGTCCGGGGCTTGGCACACTCTACAACTGCCAAAATTCCAGACTCCCAGCGGGAAGGCTGGTGTTCACTATAGATATATCATTTATACAATTAATCTAGGTTGAGGCAAACTGGTACAGCAGGATCCCCGGTGGTCAAAATAGCCTTATCAATGTGGGAAACATTCCAAAGCCAAGTTCCAAGGTGGCAGCCAAGGGCTAGCCCCCCAGATAGGTACTTCTAAAAGCTATGCACAGTTGCCTGCACAGGGACACGTGGGTGGCTCAGTCGGTTAAGGGTCTGCCTTTGGCTCAGGTCATGATCCCGGAGTCCTGGGATTGAGTCCTACATCAGGCTCCCTGCTCAGCCTGGAGCCTGCTTCTCCCTCTCCCTCTGCCATGCCCCCCACCTTGTGTGCATGTGCTCTCTCTCAAATAAATAGTAAATCTTAAAAAAAAAAATTGCCTGCACAAATGAGATGGACATCAGAGTAGGCACTGCTGAAGAAAAAATTATTGTATCATAGAGGTTATCCAAACAAAAGTGAGTGAATATGACAGTCCCTGAGTTTCTGCCTTGGGCGATTTGGAAAATGGTGGCACTGTGAAGGTAGGAGAGAGCGTTGGGCTTTATATAGTACCTCTTACAATATAATTCATGGACAAGCAAGCACTAAACTAACCCATTATACAATTGTGTGTAGTCGCCAAGCACTAGTCAGATCTTGAGTTGAGTGTTAATTTCTGAGATCTCCATAAAAAAAGCTTGGTCGGGACATTTCCATATAACCAAAACAAACAAACCAAAAAAATGAAGCTATTAAACATCTTACTCAATGGCCTCCGTCAGAAGTAAAGGAAAAATGAATATGAAAGGATACAGTATGTGAATTAGTATGAAAGAATGAGGGAGGAAACATTCACCTTCAGCATATAAGGCATCTTCTATACAATCATCTGATTTAATTTCCATGACAATTTAAAAAGTAAGAATTGTCTTTCCAGGTGAGAAAATTGAGGTTAGGGGAGGTGTAGTAAGTGCTAAACAAGAAAACAGTTAATTCGATGGAGCCAAAATACAAGCCCATATCTCTGTCTCCAAACTCTTTGTGCTTCCTATCGTTCTCTGTTTTTATTTCAACTGAGGACAAACAGAATGAAAGAGGCAATTTTTTTTTTTGACAAATATGAAAGTAGCAGTCTTGAAATGCATATGGAGTCATTGGCACTATGCCAGTGGACAGGAAGGGGGTAGACCAAAAGTGTGATTTCCAAGACCTGTAACAGCCCTAACCTCTGCCCTCTCATCTCCCTCCTGCAAAAACAGTAAATAGGTTAACTCTATTCCACCTACTGATTTTTTTTTTGTTTTATCTCTAGAGCTTTATCCCTGCATCCCTAATTCTAGCATAATGAAAACCCATAAGGCAAAGATGGGAAATATGCTGTTGTTCCCCACTTTCGCAAAAGGGATGCTCATACATCGTGGTGCTTTTCCCTTCTAAACCCAGATATACCTTCCAAATCCTTCTCAATATGTTGTTCCAGGCAGCCATTCCCAGGGATTGCAAGTAGAGCTCAGAATGAAACTTCCTTGCCATCTTTATTCTCAGATCCTCTATAACAGCATAGGGGTTAGAGCTCAGATTCTAGAATTTGGCTGCCCAGGCTCAAATCTTGGCTCCACCACTTACTAACTCTGCATGAATGTAAATAATTACCGAACCACTCGCTGCTTCCATCTTATCTGTAACTGGAGGACAATAAGGGTATCTACCTCAGAAGGTCCTGCGAGAATTAAGTAAGCTGAAATGAATGTAATATTTAGGCTAGAACCTGGTACATTGTAAGGCCCTGATGTCCTACATATTATTGTTGTTACTGCTTGATTATTAAAACCAGAGAGATGAAGGTTTGTTCATTTCTTTGGGCAACAGAGAGAGAGAGAGAGTGAGGTTGACAGCTTTGGGCACCTGAGCAAGAAGAGGAATAAAAGAAAATGGAAGATTTATTCTCTTCCATTTATTCTACAATTTTTAGTCTCAGTCCCACTTATAAGCATGATTAAAGGATAATAGAGGTATGAACTAGACCATCCCTCAAAGCCTTTTCTATCCCTCTAAATTCTATAACACGTTTGACAAGGAAAAGGGAAACTTCTATAAGAAGCCTTATCTAAAACATCCAACAAATGTCCAACAGCAAAGTATTTGGTTAGGTATAAACTCTGACCTATCTACACAGGGAAATACTGAGTATCTCCGTAAAAATGCATGTTTCAAAATACTTGATAACTTAAGAAATATTTATAATATATTAAGTTAAATGATAATATTCTAAATCAAATATAAAATATGTTCAGGTTTTATAAAATGTACACAAATATTAATACAGTATATTTGAAAAAACATGTACAATGTATACATATAGAATAACTGTATTATGTATACCAATGTATAATATAAATAAAACTATATCTGAAATATGTACATACCCTATCAGACATATAACAAAATGTTCACACCACTGCATTTGTATGATAGGGTTATCACCAATTCTTAATTTTCATAAGGAACTATATCACATTTCCAGATAAGCATATATTACTTTTATTTAGATTTTTTTTTAACTACACATTTACAAGTTGGTCAAAATGCAAAACATTTGCTGGTATTTTTTTACTTGGCCATAACAGGGTGCTAATTCAAGAGATATATCCTATTGGTGAAGACAGACAACAAAATAAAAGAATCGAGGTGTTTAAACGAATGTCATTCACATAATTCTGCTCCACAAAAATCCCAATTCTTTTGTATATAATCTAGAGAAAATCTGTTTTTCCTGAATAATTATGTCTAGCCTAGAATTTTCTTGTATCAGACCAAAGAGAGGTTTTTTAACATCCTGAAGGTTTTTCAAAGCCTACAGGTCAAGCCCTCAAACATCAAACAGTGCTTCCCAACTTTTGGTCTAAAGCAGTATTTATAACATCAGATGCCAGCATTTCTAAACCTGAATATCCCACCATACCCTGGACCTGGTCCCCTAGAAAACAAAGCATGATGGCACGTTTATACGGTACCACTCTTGTTCGCAGAACAGCAGGAATGAGGGGAGGGTGAGGGAGATGGTGAGGAAGAGAAAACAAACACAAGGTGTTGGCTGTGGCTTCACAAGAGGACCTTTCCATTGCTTGACCACATGGACATCTCCAAGAAGGCCATTCGGAACCACTGAGCCTCAGAAGAGTTGATGGGGGGGCGGGGGGGGAGGATGGGAGAAGGCTTAAGTTCTGGCTCTTCTATTTCCTGTTCAAGTACACTGCTCTCCATACTCTTGGGTTGTGCTTCCCAGCCCTTGGGTGCAGCTGCTGGGGAAGCCGAATCTCCTGTCCCACAGCACGGACTTCCTCTGAACCTGGAAATGGCAGCAAGAGCAGAACCTTTGCCAGACATTTGATCAGACAGGGATGCAAGAGGAGCCCTCCCAGGAAGGCTGGGATAGCGGGTCCTGGCATGTGGCCAAGGCCTGACGAGCAAGTGGGGCAAAGTGAGTTGCGGAGATGGGTCAGTGATTATGGGACACCCCACTAGGCCTGGTCCACCAGCCTCAGGTCACAGTTTCTTCGTTTCTTACAGCCCTTAACAGGGGACCTACGACTTCTAGTATGAGGGTTTCATGAAAACTGCTTTGAATTAAGTCAACTTTGCCTACCAGGTGTGATTTGGCACATCCCCTCTGAAATTACCTACTAGAAGCTTTATTGATCTTCAATCATTTTTTTCCTCTAAATTCCCCTTAAAATATTAAAAAGTGACATGTCGCCACTGAAATAATGTTGCAGTGAACTAATACAAAAAAAGAGGGAAATTAATACACTCACCTTCCTGCTTTAGTCCCTTTCTATGTCATAACATTTTCAGCCTGGCCTGCAAGTATGTTTTGTGAAAGGAAGAGCTCCAGGCTGTGTGAGTGTTCCATCAGTTTCTCCTAATTTCAAAGAATCACACTACGTAGTTACTCTACAATTTGGTTTCCTTACTTTACTACACAGTATATCAGAGACTTCCTCAAGGCAAACAGAAATAGCTCTGACTCAATCAAATACCGCCTTCAACTTAATCCTGAGACATCTTCTTTTGGTGACTGCCATTCTTCTTTTCTTTTAATAAAATTATATTCTTTCCCATTAAAACTATCTTTAGATTCTCTTCCTAGGATGAAATACAGGCAATATAGCACAGTGCCTAAGCACGCAGCCTCTGCTGTCAGGATGCCTGACTGTAAATCCTAACTCCCCACTTAGTAGCTGTGTGATTCAGGACAAGTTACTTAACCTCTCCGTGCTTCAGCATCCTTATTTATAAAAGGGATTATAGTACTTACTTTCTGCGTGGTGTTAGAAGATTAAAAGAAATAATACAACAAAAGCACTTAAGACAGTGCCCAACACAGAAGAAACAGTAACTGTTACCATTGGAACAACATTGTTAGCTTCTCCTAGCGCCTACATAAACAGAAACACACCCACTTAACAAAGAAACAAAAGCGAGTTGAACTCTACCTTGTGCTACAAGAGCTAAGTACAAAATAGCAACAAAGACAAGGTCTCTACTCCAGAAGAATGGTGAATAAGATAAAGAGGGACAGGTAGATAACCATATCACATGACAGATGGTCTAATAACAGTAGAAACCAACAGCTGTGGGGCTCAGCGATGGCAGTGAGTAATTGTGCCTCAGGAAAACTTCAGGTCTGAGGTGGATCTTAAAAAATGAATAATGCGGGTGGGGGGCACCTGGGTGGTTCAGTCAGTTAAGCGTCTGCCTTCAGCTCAGGTTATGATCCCAGGATCCTGGGATTGAACCCTATATTGGCCTTCCTGCTCAGCAGGGAGTCTGCTTCTCCCTCTCCTCCCACTTGTGCTTATTTTCGCTATCTCTGTCTCTCTCAAATAAACAAATAAAATCTTTTTTAAAAAAATGAGTAATAAGAATTTGCAAGTCAGAGCTGTAGCGTTAGAGTGGGTGTTCAAGTCAACGGAGCAATATGTGCAAAAACGAAAATACGACTCTAAGCAGCTGACAAACATGTTCCATGGGGAGATAGTAAGATATCACAGTTTTCTTCCCATTTTCCAAAATGTCATATCTCAGTGGTGCAAGCCAGAGCATTTGGTCATCTGGCAAGCACTTTGCAGAATGTTTTGGTTCTTGTGACTCATCACCATCATAGACTAATCAACTACTATGACTCATGTCAACCCTCTTGGAATTTTATCTCTGCAAAGCATATCTGTCTACATGAAACATGCCTTTCAAGTGAAAGACTAAATACTCTTGTTGAGAGTTACACCGGACAGTTGCTAAGGATCGTTGTCACACTTACTAGATTTTGTGCTCCAGCACCGATTTCTGCACTGTGAAGGAAATTGTCAGGGAGCAAGAGACTGACTTAAAGCCCAAGCAAAAGGTATGGATGTCCAAATGAGGCAAGGTGTTTCATGTTGCTACTCTTTGATGGGGACCCAACAAGGTACATTAAAGCAAATACTGCAGTGGCACAAGTTAAAAGCCAAGAGACTCATGAATAATTATTAACACTGACAGTTCTTTTCTGTCTCCATGATTTCACAGAGTCGGAAGGGATGGAGAATTTAAGGAAAGCTTGTTCCTCCCAACTCTCTCTTTTGTTTGATCATTTAAAATCAGACTTTGCTCAGTTTTTAGAATGTATGGAACATATCACCATTAAGCAGTTCTCTTATAAGAAAATGCCAAGGAGTGAGAAGATGTTTTCGTAAATATTTATGTTGTCTCAGCTTCCCTAAAATTCAAAGTTCAGAAAGCATTCAAAACAAAAGGAGCTTATATCATTGTTTTAATGATAGCATAAAAATTGGAAACAATCTAATAGGGAATGTATAGTAATACAGTAATACAAGGTGGAATAACCAGTTATCAGGAAATACTGTGAAGCAATTGAAGCAATTGAACTAGATCTGTGTATTGTTGAGGAAAATATGCAAAATGGAGAATATGTACATATGATACTGTTTTCTAGATGTGTAAAATACATCTCCATATTTATGTTTGAAATATCAATTAGAAGCATATAAACAAGTCCAATATAGTGGTTGCTCTGAGAAAGGAAGAAGGGAATGGGAAATGATCTCAGCAGTGTGGGGTGGGGGGAAGTGATAAAGATTAAAGTAGACTTTAGGTTCAAAAAAGACAAAGGAAAATATTGGTAGTTATGACATTTCTGTAGTTTTTCCCATCTTTAAATAAAAACGTGATTTTTTTTCCTTCTGTTATACAACTTAATTTGTATCTTCCCCTTGTCTTTGCTATCAGAGACATACACTGGTCCTACCATTTGAACTTCGGACATAGACACTCTGATTACAACTTTTTTTAAGTTTTTATTTTAATTCTAGCCAGTAAACATACAGTGTAATACTAGTTTCAGGTGTACAATATAGTGATTCAACACTTCCATGCAACACCCAGTGCTCATCACAGCAAGTGCCCTCCTTACTCCCCATCACCTGTTTCACCCATCCTCCCACTCACCTCCCCTCTGGTAATCATCAGTTTATTCTCTATAGTTAAGAGTCTGTTTCTTGGTTTGCCTCTCTCTGTTTTCCCCTATGTTTTTTGTTTCTTAAATTCCACATATGAGTGAAATTATATGGTATTTGTCTTTCTGACTTATTTTGCTTAGCATAACACTCTCTAGCTCCATCCATGTCCAATCTTGCAAATGGCAAGATTTCATTCTTTGTTACAGCTGAATAATATTCCTCTGTGTGTGTGTGTGTGTGTGTGTGTGTGTGTGTGTGTGTATGGATATATACCACATCTTCTTTATCCATTCATCAGTTGATGGGCACTTGGGTTGTTTCCATAAATTGGCTCTCATTGAAAATACTGTTCTAGATATCAAGGTGTATGTATCCCTTTGAATTAGTGTTTTTGTATTCTTTGTGTAAAAACCTAGTAGTGCAATTTATGGATCATAGGGTTACAACTTTTTTAATTAGAGTTCAGTCAGTAAAACAAAATCTATTCCGAGGGCACGTACTGCATGGAGCAC
This sequence comes from Meles meles, assembly GCF_922984935.1. NCBI lineage: Eukaryota > Metazoa > Chordata > Mammalia > Carnivora > Mustelidae > Meles > Meles meles. Next base: position 69,724,541 of record NC_060072.1, read on the forward strand.
TGGGTGTGATGCCAAAACAATGAACACTGTTATGCTGTAAATAAACAAATAAACGAATAAAAAAAAACAGAATCTATTCTATGTATTTCATGCAAAAAGAATTAATACATAGAATCAGATGTTTTAAGGTGACTGAAAAAGCTAGGAGCAAAAATTACAGGGAGGAGGGGACCACTAGCTTTTAGTATTTAGCTAGAGTTTCGGTCCAGAAAATCAGGAAGCCTGTGCTGCTGCCCAGTGGTCCAGAAACGGCAGGAAACCACTGCTGAAAGTCAGAGCTGCCTGCAGCCGTGGAGGGTAACTGACAGGGAAGTGATTAACTCTAAAAACCCATGTCTGCTGAAGTTCACACACCTGCCATCGGTGCCTGAAAACCCTCCTTTACCTTCTAAATCTCACATGAATCCATCTCGCTATCATTACTTAAATTGAGTCCAAAACTCTGCTGGAAATGGAGCCTGGGAGATGAAAAATCAGTCTCTCAGCTCCAGGTACCGGGTCTGGCGTAGAAAGGGATGGAAACAAGATGAAGTGCTAAGACAGAATCTGGAACGCTTTCATTTTATAAAGGCCAGACACGCAATTCTTTTACTTCACCCATCACTTTTTCTTAGCCAGATTCGAAAAACAGCTAAATAAGTGTTTCACGGCCCCATTCATCACATGGGACTGAATCAGCAAGGAGCTGCCCAGGGACCCCCAGAGACAGGAACTGTCTTCTTAACCAAGGAGCATGGGCCACCTCTTCTCTCAAGGAGGCAAAGCTGGTTCTTAGCAAAGCTTCCCTGACTTAGTAAATAAGCATCTTCTCTATCTTTCTAAGTTGCCAAATAAAATGTTATGGTGTCTTTTGACCTAATGCTGAAGGGCACAAAAAATTGCAGGGTGGTATCCGGTTCTGGGAGAAAAGACACTAACTCCACAGTACGGACGCCTATGGCGTGTCTCCAGCCTTATCACTCACGAGCTAAGTGACACATCAGAAAAAGTACTTAGTCTTCCTAGAAAGGAGGTATATTCGTTACTCAGTGCTACCTAGCACTCAAACCCAGCTCTCAAGCGATACTGTTACAGCAACGCAGTAACTCTAAATGTTCCTCTTAAAAGCCATCATTCTCACCTTAAATAACTAATGCAGGTTCTATCATCAGATTTTTCTTGCAGGGAATGAGGAAATACTAGCTTCCCCTTAGCACTTATAAACTGAATATATCAGAAGTGCCTTCCTCCACTCAGAACCTTCCAAACTGTACAGAGATGGATATGTAAACTAAGTTTCCCATTTTCTGAAACTTCAGATCCTAACTGCTTTCAGTCTTATTGTTCAAGGCATAGTAGGAAACAGGTTTTTTTTTTTTTTTAAGTTTATTTTTAAGTAATCTCTACACGCAACGTAGGGTTCAAACTCATGATCCTGAGATCAAGAGTCACATGCTCTTTGGACTGAGACAGCCAGGTGCCCCATAGGAAACAGGTTTTAAATATCAATAGTCCTTCTGTGAAGACATCTTGAGCTCCTTAACTTGTAAAGATTTTTACAAATTCTTCATTTCCTGTGTAATATTTCCATCTGGTTTAAAAAAAATTCAAATCTTTGTTACCTTTATTTGAATCCCTACCCATTTCTGCCACCAAATGCTATAGACATTTGTCCTAGAATCCATGTTTTATTGTACTGATTTATTTAGGTATTACTGGTCCCAGCCCCTTCCCAGAGCAAACACCCTATTTCATTCATCTAATTACAACCAGTGCCTGCACCCATGTCCACCACATGGGAAGAGCTCAATGAACGTTTATTGACAACTGAATAAATGAATAGATTATGATTCTTAGGCTGCAGCGGGTGCTTTCTTTTCAACGATTATGCTACCGCCTTTCAGTTCATTTCTGCTATGGGCCTGGGACAGTTCTCCCTCTCAGAGCTAGACAGAGATTCCAAACAACTGTGACTTCTCAGAAGAAATCAGGAGACACGATTTTGTCAATCTGTCCATTTTGTTTTATTTTTTTGTTTTGTGTTGTCTCTTTTAAAAAAAGGGGGGGGAGGGAAAATATAACAGAGAAAAAATCGTAAAGTATATATGATCAATTTGAGAACTATTTTAAAATGGACACCCCTGTAATCTTTACCCAAGTCAAGAAGAAAACATTACCTGCAGGCCAAAAGCTCTTCAAGTGCTTCTCCCCAAGTCCAACCCCCCTCCTCTTCTAAAAATAGCTACCAGGGGTGCCTGGGTGGCTCAGTGGGTTAAAGTGGGTTAAAGCCTCTGCCTTCAGCTCAGGTCATGATCCTAGAGTCCTGGAATTGAGCCCCACATTGGGCTCTCTGCTGAGCAGAAAGCCTGCTTTCCTTTCCCCTCTCTCTGCCTGCCTCTCTGCTTAATTGTGATTTCTGTGTCAAATAAATAAATAAAATCTTTAAAAAAAAATAAAAATAGCTACCAACCTGACTAGGATAATCATGTCTGTTTTTCTCTGTAGTGTTCCCCCGCCCCCCATTAATTTCGGAATACTATAAGCTACTGTTCCTGTTTTTTGAACTTTGCATAAATGAAATCACAGAGTACGCTTTCTTTTGGGTCTGTCTCCTTTCAAATAATAAATTACATTATTTTCACTTGGAATCAAGGTTTTTAGCATAATAATATAATTAGAAAATAAAGGAAGCTAGGTAAAAACCTTATTATGCTAAATTCAAATTGAAAACATCAGTATAGGGGTGCCTGGGTGATTCAGTGGGTTAAGCCTCTGCCTTCAGCTCAGGTCATGATATCAGGGTCCTGGGATCCAGCCCCACATTGGGCTCTCTGCTCAGCAGGAAGCCTGCTTCCCCTTCCCTCTCTACCTACTTGTGATCTCTCTGTCAAATAAATAAATAAAATCTTAAAAAAAGAAAAAAAAATCAGTATAAATGCATGATGTATTTTTTTTCTTTTGAGAGTGTACATCTCCTAGATATGCCCATTGAAAAGACCTAAAAATAATGATCAATCTAGGCAATGTATCATCCTAGAGCCAAGATCTCTAAGTACTATTTCCTACTAAAAGGAGCCAGGAATCATTGAAAAATGGCATATTCCAGATCTAAGGCAGGAAATTTTATGTACAAGATGAGCTTGGAATCAAAGCAAATAAACTATCAAGAACAGATTCAAGTCAAAAAGACACATCCAATTGATGAGTCTCCAATGGATCAATAAAGAGGAAATTTGAGAATCAAAATTAATTTTCATAAGTAATAGCAATAGATGTAAACATATAATATTATGTAAAAATCATGAATTCATAACAATACTAAAAAATTTTAACCTAATTGGTCACCTTGAAGGATTGCTAGAGGGTCAATTTATTATGCTGAAAACCAAATAAAGAGAAAGAATCAGGAATGTCTGCATAAACTATATTTCATGGAAACCAATGGTTGAATAAAGTTCAACCATTAAATGCATTAAAAGCATAAATGCAAAAAAGTGATTCAATTAGAATATCACTATTTTCTAAGCCCTGATGGAAAATGAATGTAAGCAATACTCATCAATGATCCCTATGTAAAATGCTGATGGTGAACTTTATAATCGATAACTATTAACAGTCTTAGCATCATAAAAAGAAAGATACATAGGTATTATGTGCCGACATACTCAACAATGCTTATGAAATATTAGCCTCTTCCTCCCATCAAATCTGCTCAAGCTTCTGGATCTAAATAAAAGACTACAGGAACTACAAATAACAGGAATATCGAATTATAGGAAATACAGAGGAAATAAGATTAAATACTAGCAAAATCAGAATATTTAAAATTCTGTAGAACAAATAAAACCCTTTTTTTTTCCCCAAAAAATAAATGGAAACATAAAATGAGAGCAGAGAGGTGCCTGGGTGACTCAGTGGGTTAACCGTCTGCTTTCTGCTCAGGTCATGATCCCAGGAGCCTGGGATTGAGTCCTGGACTGGGCTTCTTCCTCAGTGGGAAGACTGCTTCTCCCTCTGCCCCTCCCCCACCTCAAATAAATAAATAAAATCTTTTTAAAAAAATGAAAGCAGAAAACCTATCGATCAAATGAAACTGAAGAGCTGTAGCAGCCAAATTCAATGGATGAGACTTGTTTATATTGTGACTCAGACAAGGAATCAATAAAATAAAACATTTATTGGATAATAGAAGAAAATGTGAACTCTGACTAAATATTTGATGATATTTAGGAATTATTAATTTTAGGGGAATGGGAATGATTTTATGTGTGTTTTATTTTATTATTATAGTTTTTGTGCTGTTTTGGATTTTAGAAATTCTTAGATGGGTAGAAGAATGAGGGGCTGACCTAAATAACTTCAGAAATGAGCAGAGTCTGTGAGACTAGAAACAAAAGAAACTGCACATGAGAACTATATTTTAATTGATGAAGTTATTTCCCATGGAGTCTGGGTTAACAATTTGGAAACCACTATATGTATATACTGGAATTAAATAATTGTGTAAATGGATGACAGGTGGTGGGAGCCAGGATTCTCACTGTTGGAGGAGAGGTTGTGAAGGGGGAAGGAAGAAAATGATCTATGTGTTAATGAATTTAAGTTTGAGACATCAGTATGACAATGGTAATTAAATTTAATGTTCTGGATAGAATCCTAGAACAGGAAATAAGCATAAGGCAAAACCTAGAGAAATCTGAATAAACATTTTAGTTAATAAAAATGTATTGGTATTAATTCAGTACTTGTGACAAATATACTTTGTGAATGTCAAATATTTCTAGTACAGAAAACTGGGAATCGAGTATATGGAAATTACCTGCACTATCTTTGCAAATTTTGTGCAAACCTAAAATGCTTCCAAAATAAAAGATTTATTAAGAAAAAAACAAGGTGGGGAGAAAAACACCCTCAGAGAGTCAACCCAAAATAAGATATCCAGGATTTGCCTTAAAATAATCCAACTGGGGGAGGAAGAGAGGGGTTGAAAGGAAGTGGGAAGAGGTATAGATAAAACTGGCCAAGAGTTGATAGTAGATTAAACTGAGATTATGAGTATGTGAAGGATCACTATATTTTTCTGAGGTAAATGTATTTTTTGTATTCCCTATAAGATGAACCAGTATTCAGCATTTATTCATATAATACTGAGACATAAATGAAGTGTGTTTTTTTTGTGTGAAGAATAGTCACATGTTTCTCAGTAAACATGTGGTATTGGGGTCAGGAGCAACCCTCCTACCCTGGGGCATTTGAGTCGAACACAATGAACTTCTCCACTTAGCAGATCATGGTCATGATGCTTTCAAACCACACAGAGGGCCACTGTCTCAAAAAAGATGGACATTCATTTAATCTGGAATTTGATGGATATTCCAGAAAATCCAGTAGAGGCCAATTTGATTTTTAGTTCATAAGAAATTTTATATCATGAGTTTTAACCAAATTAACACACTCTAAACCATTTCCTGCAACAAATATATTTTATAAGTTTTACTTTAACCTTTACTGTTAAATCCACAGGAAAATATTATAAGGCAAGATATAGTGATATTCCATAAATCTACCCTATGGAAAAAATACTTCCATGTTTATGATCTCTGACTAGACAGCTATAAGTTTCTCAGCTACTGAACTTCCTTATCATTTTGATATAAAATACTTCTAAAGTAGCATTTTTATATAAGGCAAAATGACTCATTACTGGTGTGGATAGAGCAACTTCCTTCATATTTCAGGTAAGAATATATTCTAAATAAAACAATATTTTTTATTCTAATTCTGTTTATTCCCTCATATTTACCTTTTTTTTTTTTTTAAGTCATGACTTAAAGGAAATTTATTCCAGTTATTCAGTTAAATGTGTGTTTCCTCTATAGGGAATAATAAAATTAATAAAATTTGACACTGTAGCCTTCTGTCAAATGCTTTGGTGAAGTGTTATAAAATAATGCATAAATGACCTTTTAGGATGACATAACCAGCAGAATCTGGGAGGCAGACTAATGTAATGCTATTTTGCATAAAATGTATTTCACATGATTCTAGTTCTGTGGAGTGTTAATAGATAGTATTTGCTGAGGTGGGGGAAAGTGCTGAGGTCAAACAAGTTTGGAAAACATTGTATTAAGCAAGTTCTTTACTATAGGACTTTTAATATGCTGGTGAAGATCATTAATCTTAGGAGAGGGAGATAGCCTACAGCATTTCTTAGATTGGTTTGACCACAGAACATTTTTTGTTTTTCTGAGTCACCTTACTATAGTGCAACAATAATGGGAAGAGAAGAATGGCAAGCGGGGAAAGGGAGGTGGGCACGTGTTCTGTTGGCATGGAAAGTTCAACCTGCATTGAAATTCTGACGCTGTTACACATAAATTGGATAATGTTAGGTAAGCGGTCTTCTCTAAGCTTCATGTTAATCTTTAAAATCTAATATGCCTGGTTTTCTTAGGGATTTTGATTACTTTAGATGAGTTTTGTTTTAGGTTGTAACATAAAAGGCTGTAGCAGACCACAGTTTTCACTCTAACAAGTAGGGAAGTTGAAAAACTAAACAAGCAAGTACATGGGTGCAAAGAAGTCGAAAGGACTTAAATTCCAGATTGGGAAGAATCACTTCCTCCCTGGTAGCATTGGCTGAGCTTGGGCTAGGTAGGTGATTGAGTTTCGCCATGAGAAGAGGAACTCTTTTTCTGAGGGAAAAGTGAATCTAACAGAGTCTAAAATAGCCACATGACCATGAGTGATATCCTAGAGTCTAGAGGAGCCCCCACCAAAAATAAATAAGCAGTACACCCCACCAATCAGTCTTTACCTAAGTTTTTGATGAATGATGGGCCGTTTGTGAAGCTGCGACCCTAGGTTGAAAAGGTAAAGGGAGAAATCTCCATAGTGCCAATGTGATTAAATTCCAAGGAGATAGGGAACAGGCTGTATTAAACACAGAACAGATCTCATTCTCAGTACATTTGAAACCAGATGGGAACTACAGCAAACTAAAACTATAACTCATTCCCATCCCAACCCAATTCCCGACAAAAGTGAAGTGGCTAGTCCCTCAGCCTTGCTGACTGATACTGAGACAAGTGTGCCCTACCTCAAGAGAAATATCTCTCTGTCAGTATCTAAGATCTCTTTACACAATGTCCAGTATAAAATTTTAAAAATTAAAAATAAAAAAGGACACACAGAGGAGCAGGAAAATGTGATTTGCAATCAAGAAAATAATAGAAGTTGGGGCACCTGAGTGACTTAGTGGGTTAAAGCCTCTGCCTTCGGCTCAGGTCATGATCCCAGGGTCCTGGGATCGAGCCCGCATTGGGCTCTCTGCTCAACAGGGAGCCTGCTTCCCTTCCTCTCTCTCTGCCTGCCTCTGCCTACTTGTGATCTCTGTGTCAAATAAATCAATAAAATCTTTTTTTAAAAAAAAAAAAGAAAAAGAAAATAATAGAAGCAAATCTGTGGATGTTTCAGAGGTTGGAATTAACTGACATATCAAAATAACTATTATATAAATATACTAAATTAAAAAGAGGAAAGGATGGACAAAATGGATAAAAACATGAAGAATTTAAGCAGAGAAATGGAATCTCTACAAAGTAGCAAATGAACTTGTTAGAACTATACAGTATAGGAAATTTTAATTTTATGGAATGAGTCAGTGAATCCCAAGACAGCTCAAAATAAATTCTTCAAACTGAAGCATGGGTAGGAAAAGGAACATTTAAAAAAAAAAAATACTGTCAAATAGTCTAACAAATGTGTGATTACAGTCCTGGAAGAAGAGGAGAGAAAGAATGCGGAAAATAAATATTTGAACAGAGAGTTTCCCAAAGCTGATGAAAGACCACCACAGATACAAAAAGCTCAGTGACTCCCAAATAGGATAAAAACAAAGAAAAAACCCCTAAGAACAGTGTAAGTAACCGCTTAAGACTAAAGATAGAAGAAAGTTTTTAAAGTAGCCAGAGAAAAATGACACATCTTCAAAGGAACAATTAATTATATGACTGGTGAAAGCCAAAAGACAATGAAGTGACATCTTTTAAGTGCTGGAAAAAATAAAAGAAAACTGCCAACTTAGGATTCTTTACCCAGTAAAAATATCTTTCAGAAGTGAATGTGAAATAAAGACATTTTCAAACAAACCTAAAGTGAGGAAATTTTCCACCAGCATATCTACAATATTTTTAAAAAATGCTAAAAGAAGCTCTTCAGCATGAAGGGAAATTATCCCAGATGGAAATGTGGAATTGTTTTAAGAAAGAACAAAGAGCTCCAGATATGGATAAGTGTAAAAGACTAATTCTTTTAAAACTTTTTAGACTAGTGACTATTTAAAGCAACAAAATAATAAAAGCAACAACATGTGGTGAAGTTTTAATATAGGTAGACATAAAATACAAAGTGAAGGGGCGCCTGGGTGGCTCAGTGGGTTAAAGCCTCTGCCTTCGGCTCGGGTCATGATCCCAGGGTCCTGGGATCGAGCCCCACATCGGGCTCTCTGCTCAGAGGGGAGTCTGCTCCTCCCTTCTCTCTGCCTGCCTCTCTGTCTACTTGTGATCTCTCTCTCTGCCAAATAAATAAAATAAAAATAAAATCTTAAAAAAAAATACAAAGTGAAGAGAGTAAAAAAAAAAAAAGGCCATTTTTTTTTAAAGATTTTATTTATTTATTTGACAGAGAGAGAGATCACAAGTAGGCAGAGAGGCAGGCAGAGAGAGAGGAGGAAGCAGGCTCCCTGCAGAGCAGAGAGCCCGATGCGGGGCTCGATCCCAGGACCCTGAGATCATGACCTGAGCCGAAGGCAGCTGCTTAATCCACTGAGCGACAGGCACCCCAAAAAAGGCCATTTTAAATAAGGGAAAATTAAGAGATTTTTTTACATTGTTCATTAAATGGCAAAATAGTCATCAAAGACGGAAGTAAATTAAGGATGCATATTATAATTTCTAGAACAATGATTTCCAAAATATAGTCTCCAGACCAGTTATATCCACATCACCTAGAAACGTGTTACAGGTGCAGTCTTGATTCATATCCCAGATCTACATTTCAGGAACTCTTGCTGTTGAGCCCAGCAATCAGTGTTTTAAAAAGGATTCCAGATATTTCTAATGCAAACTAAAGCTTGAGCACCTCTGTGCTAGACTTGGAAAGAGAGCGGAGAGAGAAATCTTCCCAATCGTAGAGCTGTGAGCAGTATAACTGGTCATTCACTTGGGTGGAAGGAGAAGTGACCCAAGGTGAGAATATATATAAATTCCTCGGCAGTGACGAGTAACTTGGGTATCTGGTTTGAAAACTGGAAGGAAAAGAACTGGAAGATCAGAGACAAGGAGGTCTGTGAAGAGACATACAAAGATGACAGGATGAAGTGTGAGGCTTGTGTATTGCATTTGGATACTGACTAGAAAGCATCTACCATGGGGGAAAAAAAGCCCTTAACACAAGGAAACAGATGACTAGCCGCTTGACCTTGTAGCCAGTCTTGTCGTTAGTCACCCAGAGAAGGTCTGATGGACACATGAACAGAGTGGACGTGGTTGGAGAAACAGAAGCTATGTATGAGCCTGAGAGCATAGACTCTGCTTTCCAATACCAGATAGCTTCCGCTGACTTTGAATATCTAACTTGTCAGCAACAGAGACCAACCCGGAACTCCCAAAATGGCATCATTCCTTGAAGAAATCAACCGCCACTTAGTAGCAAGTTGACTACAGGGATCCTCTCCATCTCGAAAAGGCCGTTCATGGGGCATCTGGGTGGTTCAGTGGGTCAAGCCTCTGCCTTCAGCTCAGGTCATGGTCCCAGGGTCCTGGGATTGAGCCCCAAATCGGGCTCTCTGCTCGGCAGGGAGCCTCCTTCTCTCTCTCTCTCTGCCTGCCTCTCTGCCTACTTGTGATCTCTCTCTGTGTCAAATAAATAAATAAAATCTTTAAAAAGAAAAGGCCATCCGTTCACTTTCACAGGGATAGATACATAATTTCAGGTATCTGTTTGCCTTTCCTGCCTACAGAGCCTCCATCATCTCCACATTCAAGGGTTTGTGGAGCGCCTCGACCTTAGGCCTGAAAATCCACACAAGGCATCCAACTGGGATACCTACTACACCATGAAGGCAATGTAGAAGGGAGCCCATAATTGTGGGAACCACAGATCATTTCACATATTGTACCATCCAGAGGTGGTAGGCTTCATAGAATGCTGGAATGGCATGCTCTTAGGTAAAAAAGATATTTTGTCATCTTTATTCATTCCAATGGTATATTTTGCCATGAGAATGTGAGAAGCAGAGAGTACTGATATGCAGAGAAAACAGAATGAAGTAATGACCAAGAGAGGAGCAGTCACAGAAGACTCAGCATGTCCTGACAAATCTCTAGTTTCCAGACTTCGTGTTAGCCACAGCCCATGAGCCATCTCTGTTTCCTGACAATAAATTCCCCCACACCCCGTCTGCTTTTTCTGCCTAAGCATGACTGATCTTGTTTCTATTATTTGCAACTAAAGGATATTATCTAATACGATAAATTCCAAAAAGGCAAACTTTCTCTTACATGAAAAGTATCCAATAAATAATATAACTATCCCCAAATGGAAAGAATGTCTCTTATCATTTTTAGATTGTAGACAGTCTGTCAGTATATAAAAGAGACTTCATCTATTATAACAAATGGGCCCCCTCCCACTCCAAGCTCCTCTGACAAACATCAGGAAAGTGTGATTTGGAAAATAGAATTGTTTCATGATTTAGGAAATAAAAAATAATGAGTCCCCAAGTGCTCAATAACATTCCAAAAGAGGATTGCAAGAATGTATAATATTATGAGGTGGGGGGTGTGGCAGGAGGCAGATTCTAGATTTAGAATTTGTTACAAATCCAGAACAAAACTTTGCAATGATTTATCTTTTATTAAATTAATGCACCCCCCAAAAGTCTCTAGAATTTTACTAGACTTAACTTCTAGTTAAGTATCTGGGGTATGAACAAAATAGCAAATAAAGTAGCCTTTGAATGTACATTATTTCTTTTTTTTTTTTTTAAAGATTTTATTTATTTGACAGAGAGAAATCACAAGAGAGGCAGGCAGAGAGAGAGGAAGGGAAGCAGGCTCTCCGCTGAGCAGAGAGCCCGATGCGGGACTCGATCCCAGGACCCTGAGATCATGACCTGAGCCGAAGGCAGCGGCTTAACCCACTGAGCCACCCAGGCGCCCCTGAATGTACATTATTTCTTAGTGGCTGAAATGAAGATTGAAAAGGTCTCAATAAACTTAGACAGGATTCTCTTTGTTTTGCTTTCCCTTGATAGCACTGCCAACAATGCCCTCTAGTGGTAAATTAAGGAGCCACTGAAGGATGGGAAAAAAACGAAACCTAATTAAGCAGGGCTGTTAAACTCATTGGTAAGATTTTCATGAAAATATGAACTTTTACACTTCCAGTTGGTAACTGAATGTTATATTTGGCAAGAAAATGAAGCCTTACAAAGTATCACAGTGTATACCTTAAAGCCCAAGCGTTTCAGAGCCAATTTTCCCCTGTGGTTTCCTGAACATATGCCAAGCAGCACATGAAAATAGCCATCTGTAATGTCTTACGGGGGCACTTCTGGGTCACAGCTTCTACTGCGTACCTTAAAAGAAAGTAAAACGTACTTTTATTGAGGACGAAATCAATCTCCCAAATACTTCTGCTTTTAAACCCAATTACCTTCAGACAACAATGACTCGTTACTACTTTCAAGATTGTATCTGAATTTTGAACTCATCAACCAGACAAAGCTCCTTTGCTTAAAAAATCTTCAAACTACAGATCTCAACCGCTGGGGCAAGCCAGTCAAAACAACAGTTCCAGGAATGAAATTTCTCCAACCTGGCTCAACAAAGAGCTTCCCAAAGGAACTTCCACCGAAGGAAAAGAAGACAATGTTTACTGCTCACTCCTCTCTAATTCAAACCAGCCAATTGCTGGCTCTAGTCTCTGGCTCAAGACTTCTTTTTCTCTGCATATTGTTAGGCTTTCTCTCCCCTCCAAGCCTCCTTCCCTCCAACTTTCTACCCATCCTACATTCCCTTCAGCAACTGATTCTGGGAGTGATTTTGAGAGACACTTAGGCCCTTTTGTGATAACTATATTTGCATGAGAATATTTGCTCCCAGTGACTTTGACTAAGGCATTAACCTACTACTCTGTTCTGGGATTTCATCTATTTAAATAGAAACACATCCACAGATAGCTATGCTGTGAGTAGACAAGGGCCATTAATATTAATATTAATTCCCTTAGAAAGACTGAGATGACCACATTCTGTGAATACTAAGCATTTCCTGTTTTTGCCTTGCTAACACGTAATCCAAACAGGAAATAACATGTCTTTGAGGAACTCTTCCCATCAACCTTAGACAAAATGTCATGAAGCAATCTGAAAATAGCATTTTCTCCATTATCATTTCTGGTGTTCCAGAAATGCTTTTGCTTTTGGAGTCAGATAACAGCTTGGGTGTAAATCCCACCATTGCCACTGACTTGGCTGTGTTGTTCAGCAAGTCATTTTTAGGCAAACCAGTTAAGGAGTTTTGTGGGGACTCACAGAATAATTAGCTGACAATTTCACCTACACTTAGCACTAGGCCAAATGCAAAAACAATGTTTAGATCCCAAGAGGGCAGCATATAGCATTTGTGTTTCTCAAAGTATGCCCTCTAGAATGATCTCTGACTTATTTGATCATGGTACTCTTCTTTTTATCACAGAGCATTTCAGAAAACCAGGGTATATTAAAACAAAAAACAAAACAAAACAAAACAAACCATAAACTCTTTAGGATATGGTAGGATAGGGTGTTGTCTGGAATTTTTTCAAATTTAAATTGCATTCTTTAAATTTCCTCAGTTGTGCTAACCGCATTTCAAATGCTCAGTAGCCACATGTGGCAATGGCTACCATATTGGAGAGTGCAGGACTGATCATTGCATTATTGCAAAGCATCCTACTGGACAACACTAATCTAGAGTTTTCCTTATAATCTCATAATCATTGTCAAACTCCAGCCCTTAAAAATCCTCACAAAAAATAGTAACTTCACAATAGAGAAAACTGTTAAGCAACATCTTAACCAAGTGACCAAAGATAACAACCCTCTAATGGTACAAAATAGACATCATGTACCTCCTGTCATGTTCATTAAAAACAAACAAAAAACCAAAAAAACTCATGTGTGGCATTTCTGCCCATAAGAACTAACTTTAATCTAAACATTAGGAAAATCAAACACACAAATTTAAGGATATCACACAAAATAACTGCTCTGTACTCTTTCAAACGTCAAGGTCATTGTAAGGACCTATTTTATATTTTTATATTTTAGCCAGAGGCTTCCATTGAGGTTAAACAATAACATTGTTGTTTAACCCTTAAACTGTCCCTACTCCCCTTTCCCCAGGGGACCTACTTAAAAAAACAAGTCCCAGAAACCAGCTCCAGGTAGCAAAGCCCAGATACAAGGGTGGGTCAGGCCAGGTGGAGACACCCTATCAGTGGGGGGTTGCATACTGTCTCCCTAGTTACCAAGGAGTATGGGTCCCGCCCTTTGAGAGCCTTTTGGGCACCAATCCCAACCGAGGTGATAGGCTAGGTCAAATGTCTACTAGGGTAAATTGTAACTCAATTGGTCTCCTAGCATAACTGTGGAGTTTCCCGTGTGTGTTACAATCTCATTGGCCACCTGTGCCTGGTCAGGCCCGACCGCATGGTCTTTGCCCTTAAAAGCTGGTCTGTGAAACAGAGAAGGGTCGTCCTCTCTTGTAAGAGGTGTGTCCCCGAACGTTCAGTTAGATTCTTGATGCTTGGCACGAAATAAAGCTTTGCTTGACCTTCACTTTATACCAATCTCGCTCCTTTAATTACAGACCCATTATTGGGGCATAACAGTCATAAGTGACAAAGAAGGGGTGCCTGGGTGGCTCAGTGGGTTAAAGCCTCTGCCTTCCACTGGGGTCATGATCTGAGGGTCCTGGGTTCGAGCCCCACATCGGGCTCTCTGCTCGGCAGGGAGCCTGCTTCCTCCTCTCTCTCTGTCTGCCTCTCTGCCTACTTGTGATCTCTGTCAAATAAATAAATAAATAAAATCTTTAAAAAATAAAATAAATGACAAAGAAAGGCAAAAAAAGTGTACCAGATTAAAAGAGAATAAAGAGGGCACCTGGGTGGCTCAGTTGGTTAAGCAACTGTCTTAGGCTCAGGTCAGGATCCTGTAGTCCAAGGATCGAGTTCCGCATCGGGCTCCCAGCTCCATGGGGAGTCTGCTTCTCCCTCTGACCTTCTCACCTCTCATGCTCTCTCTCACTGTCTCTCTCTCAAATAAATAAATAAAAATCTTAAAAAAAAAGACTATTTAAAAAAGAATAAAGAGACAAGATAACTAAATTCAATACATGATCCTTAAATAGAGCCTTGATTAGGGAAAAGAATGACTATAAAGGAAACTAATGGGGCAACTGATGAAATTTGAATATTGACTATGTGTTAGATAATAGTATTATAAGAGTGCTAAGTTTCTTGATTTTGATTATAGCATCATCTTAAGAGAAAGTCCATTTTAAGAAATGCTACATTAAAATATTTAAAAGCAAAGAAGCACTCTCTACTTTCCAAAGAAGATGGAGAAAGCATACCTCACACTGTCCTACTGAATGCAACTTAAAACCCTTGGAGACCATGTATAGAGCAGCTACCTGAGGACTTTGAAAAGGAAACTGTAGCAAGTTTATTGGGGAAGACAAATAGGTCTCTGAGAACCACTAAACTGGGAGTCAGTTTCTCTTTTCCTTAAATCTACTTTCTCCCAGTCTGGACTCAAGGGCAACCTGAGATCCAGAAACATGTAACAGGTGCCTACGGAAAGTGTCCTGAGAGAAGCCTTCTCTTTCTGTCTGAGGAGCAGGAAATGGCCTATTATGGGTCAGAAAAATTGGGGGAAATCCTCTGGGTGGGTTCCTCCCCCTTGTCCCAGGTTTGGCACAGAAGTAACAATGGCTGAGCAAATACCTAAAACTCAGAAGGAAAGGAACCCTTCTCCCTGGCCAGATGAACTCTAGATCCAAAAGTGTGAGAGAAATCCCTGGTACTCTTTTCTCTCTGACCTTCTTGCTACTTGGTCCCAGTACCAGACACAGTTGCAGAAAGTGCACAACCAGGGAAACTCAAGTTGCAGCTATCAGTCAAAAGACCAGGAAGGGGGTGCCTAGGAGCGGGAAAGATTCTCATGAAGAGAAGGAAGTTCAAGTAAGTGTCATAAAACTATATACGAACTCCTGTGTCCATCTCTGAGCTGCACATGCACGGATCCAACCCTAATCAGCTTTCAGAAGGCGCTGAGAACTGATCTGCCGGGTGGACCACTACCTGAGTCTCACGCTGCCCTCTGAGTGTGAGCAGGCATGGGACAGACCCAAGCAGCAGAGCAAAAGCTTTTAAAGTGGAACTGACTTTGGAATCACAGCCAACAGAAGGCAGAATAGAGAACTGCAACCAGACCTAAACTGCTTGATTGCCTACTAAAACAAATGAATAAACAAACATTCTCCATAGGATTTAAACAAGACCTGGAGTCCTATAGCATAATATTCAAAATGTCCTGGATCAAATCCCAAACCATTCAACATGTAAAGAACCAGGAAAATCTTGACATTTCTCAAGAGAAAAGATAGTCAATCAATAGCCATAAATACAGATGTTGAAATTAGACTCTTAAATAGCTGTTAAAATCATTTATATATTAGCAAATGCAGCTTGTATTATCCTCTTACTGTTTACCATATTTCTCCTTCAAATCACTACTCAAAGCACTAACACTCAATGATCTTTTATTAATTGATACACATATTCTTGCTACTTTTACTTAAAATCTTTTACTACTTACTGCAGCACCTGGGTGTCTCAGTTGCTTAAACAGCCAACTCTTGATTTCAGCTCAGGTCATGACCTCAAGATCATGATCGGGGTTGTGAGATGGAGCCCCATGTTGGGCTCCATGCTCAGCGTGGAGTCTGCTTGTCCCTCTCTGTGACCCTCCCCCCAGCTCACATGTGTGCAGTCTCTCTCTCTCTCAAATAAATTTTTTTTTCCTCAAATAAATTTTTTTTAAAGATTTTATTTATTTATTTGACAGACAGAGATCACAAGTAGGCAGAGAGGCAGGCAGAGAGAGAGGAGGAAGCAGGCTCCCTGCTGAGCAGAGAGCCCGATGTGGGGTTCTATCCCAGGACCCTGGGATCATGACCTGAGCTGAAGGCAGAGGCTCTAACCCACGGAGCCACCCAGGTGCCCCTCAAATAAATTTAAAAAAAAATTATCACTTACTAATTATGTATCTTTTCATGTCTCCTCACCTTTCTTTTTCTATGTATGTTATCCAAATACACGTTCTTATTTGATTTTGTCTAAACAACTGAAATAGCCTCAGCTCTTTTCTTATCTCATCTTTCCACACTTCTACTCATCCTACACACAGTGGCTTCCTGAAACACAGATTAGATCATATTTATTGATTCCCTATGAACCAGAGTTTATGCTAACCATGGGAGACAGATGTTATGGGAGTTCAGTTTCTACCTTCATAAATTCAGGCCCAAAGGAAAAGACCAACATGTAAACATATGATTATAATACACTGAAAAACTCCTACCACAGTTTTCTTATCTATAAAATAGAAACAATAATTGTACATACTTCCCAGAGTATGGAGAAGATTAAATGAATTATAGTTATAGCATGTAGTCTAGCACAAGGTAATCATACAATAAACACTAGTTATTAATATAATTAACTGCCAAGTGCCAAGTACAGTGTTATAAGCTATGATTATTCTAATTTTCAAGGGTAGTGAATTCAAGTGAATTAAATCAATTTTTCAAGCCACCCAATGAGTCAAGGAATCTTGAACAAAGCCAAAAGTCTGAAGTCTATTTACCCAGATCTCTCACAAGGGATTATGATTTTCCAAATAAAATAAGCTATCTCCTTTTAATTTTATCATCCATTTCCAACATGCTTTTGAAGAGGTTTCCAAGATGAATTTCAGGGGAAGATGATTCCCATTTTCTTCTCAATAATACAGTTTACACAGAGGAGCATAATGACATAATCTCCACATTCTATTTTACTATACTATGCCTTATAATTCCTGCCAGCACGCACATCTCAGACACTTTTTTCTCTTCCAATAGTCATACATATTTATTGGCATAAAATGAAATCTCTTCTTCAACAAAATGAATTATGAATATTATATATAAAAAATAATAGCTATAATGAAAGGGCAGACAGGAAAATAAGGCCCAAAACTCTAACACCCTGAGGATTTGAAAAATAAAATGACATTATACTTTTCTGAATCCCAAACATAATCTCTGAAGTGTCCCAAAGAAAGCCTGGAGGATATGGATAAGAATCAAAAACTATCATCCATTTCCAAACATGCCCAGAAAAATATGTTCTCTCCAAGCTGCCAAGACAAATGCGAAACAGAGGTTTTCTTTCTTTTTTTTTTTTTTTTTATATCTCACATTATGGCTTTTCAGATGTGTCCCAGAATAATTTTAAAAATAGACAGGCTGCCCTTATAAACCAGAATGTATACGATTCTTGCCATGCAGGAGGGGGTAAAAACAGCAAAATGCAAAGACATCGGTCCTGAAATGAGCACCACACATAACCGGCTGCAGACTTCTGCACAAAGTCCTGAATCCTTTTGGACTTTGGTTTGCAAAGCTATTAAAGATATCATTGTGGGAGGTTTAGTTCCCCAAAAGTCAGCCAGATAGACACTAAATACTGACGGAAGATTCTAGATAAACAAATATTTCTATTACTTAAATTTAAATTGAAATACCATACCGAAGGGATATTTACCCTCTTCGTGGCTTTTAGGCCTACTGTTTGAGGGCACATTTGATTGGTTGTGAGGAACAAAAACCCACTCAATGGGGAAAAAGAGATAAATCTTCTTTACAGAAGAATCTCAAATAGTATCTGTAGATATTCTCTCATCCGGGAGGTAGAAGTTAAATCCTCTCAACCTTGAAGGTGGATATGTGGTTAATTTCATATGTCACCTTGACTGAGTCGCAGAGTGCCCAGATATTTGGCCAAAGATTATTCTCAGGGTTTGTATGAAGGTGTTTTGGGATGTGATTAACATTTAAATCATAGACTGAGTGGAGCAGGTTGCTCTCTCTGAGGTAGGTGTGCCTCATCCAAACAACTGAAAGCTTGAATAGAACAAAGCCGACCATCCTTTGAGTTAAGAGAAAAGACAGTCAACATCGTTAATCATTAGGGAAATGAAAATCAAAATCACAATGAGATATCACTTCACAGTCACTCAGATGGCTATAATAAAAACTGTAAACAATAAGAGTTGGAGAGGATGTAGATGAATTAAAACCCTTATATATCATTAGTGGGACTGTAAAAT
Organism: Meles meles; assembly: GCF_922984935.1. Lineage (NCBI taxonomy): Eukaryota > Metazoa > Chordata > Mammalia > Carnivora > Mustelidae > Meles > Meles meles. Next base: position 69,743,004 of record NC_060072.1, read on the forward strand.
AGTGCAACCACTGTGGAAAAATAGTTTGGTGGTTCCCCAAAAGGCTAAACATAGAATGTCCATATAGCCCAGCAAGTCTACTCTTAAGCATGTACCCAGAAGAGTTAAAACATATATTCAAACAAAAACTTGTACATGAATGTCCATAGAAACATTATTTGTAATAGTCAAAAAGAGGATACCATCAAAATGCCACTAACTGTGAATGGCAAACAAAATGTTATACAGCTAATGAGTGGCAGCAGTGGCTAGAGGAAAGGTGGCATGGAAAATGGCTGCTGATAGGTACGGGGACTCAGAGTGGTGAAATATTCTGGAATTAGATTATGTGAATGGTTGCATAATTTTGTGAATATACTAAAAGCTACCAATTCGTGTACTTCAAAAGAGTAAATTTTATGGTATGGAAATTATATTTCAATTTTTGAAAATCATAGGACAGAAGAAAGGTTCATAATGATGTTCTAAGAGCAACCTTGCAAGAAAGAAAGGCAATTAAAACCATAGTAAAAGGAAATAAATGAGGAAAAATTAAATGAATGAAATAGAATAAACAGTAGGTAAAGGCAATTAAATACAGACCACAAATTGGGAAAGGTGGTTTCTTTGACAAGAAAAATGAAACTTACAAATCTCCTACTAGGTTGATGGAGAAAGAAACAGACAACACAGACATATGACAGACAATACAGAAATTAGCTGTATCAGAGGGATGCCTGGGGGTGGGGGAGATCGGTGCTCAGTCGCCAATAGGTAGAAAGCATCTACCTTTCGCTCAGGGCATGATCCCGGGATTCTGGGATTAAGACCCACATCAGGCTCCTTGCTCAGTGGGGAGCCTGCTTCTCCCTCTGCCTGTTCTCCCCCTGCTGGTGCTCTCTCTGATGGAATAAATAAATAAAATCTTAAAAATAAGTACATAAATAAGAGAAAGTAACTGTATCAGAAATAAAACAAGAAACTCACTACATATCCTACAAGTCTTAAAAAGGTAATAAAGGAAAAATTATACAAAACTTTTGGCAACAAACAATTTATATAAAATGGGCAAATTCCTTGAAAAACTCGTATTACCAAAACTGATTCAAAAAGAAACAAAAACTGTGAGTAGGCATAACTCTATTAAATATTTACAACAGTATTAAAAGTATGAAACACTTGGGAATCAAGAGAACAAAGATCGTGTGACACTGATAAGAAAATCATAAAATATTTCTTGAAAAATTAAATAAGACCTACTTCAATTGAAAGACATATCATGTTCATGAATTGGAAGACACAATATTGTTGATGTGTCAGATCTCTCCAAACTGATTTGTAAATGTAACGCAACGCCAGTCAAAATCTCAGCTGATGTATATGGAAATGCAAAAGAACTAGGTCAAGACAACTTTGAAAACAACAAAGTTGGAGTGTTCATACTGCATGAATCTAAGACGTACTATAAAGACATACTATAGAATAATCAAGACAGTGTGGTCTTGGCATAAGGAAGACACATAGACCATTGGGGCATCTGGGTAGCTCAGTCAGTTAAGCATCCGACTCTTGATTTCAGCTCAGGTCATGACCTCAGGGTTGTGGGATTGAGTCACGTGTCAAGCCTCGTATTGGGCTCCATGGTTAGCATGCAGTCTGCTTAAGATTTCTACCTCTTGCCTTCCCTACCCAGCACTGTTCATGCTCTCTTAAAAAAAAAAAAAAAACAAAAAAAAAAAACAGAAAAGAAAAAAGATATATAGATCAATAAAACAGAATAGAAAGTCTAGAAATTGACCTCTACATATATAGTTAATTTTTAAGTTAGTTTCCAAAGTAATTGTGTGTGGAAAGGATAATCCCTATAACAAATGACAATGAAACAATTAGATATCCACATGGGACAAATATAAACCCCAACTCTTACTTTATACCATATGTAAAAATGAACTCAAAATGAATCATAGACCTACAGATACAAACAAACACTACATGAGTATAAGAAGAAAGGTAGGAGAATATCATTTGACTTTGGTTTAAACAGATGTTTCTTAAGTACGACACAAAAAAGCATGAAAAAAAAAAGAATTTTAAAATTGGTAAATTGGACTTTATCAAATTAGAAACCTTATTATTTAAAATATAATAAGAAAGTAAATAGGCAAACCACAAACCAGGAGAAGTGTTTGTAAAACATATATCTCATAGAAAACATACTCAGGATGTGTAAAGAACTACTATAAGTCAATAATAAGAAAATCCAATTCAAAACATGGGCAATATCACTACCTACCTATTAAACCAACTAAAAAAAATTTTTTTAAAGGTGACAATATCAAAAGCTGGCAAAGATGCAGAGAAACTGCCTTTCTTATATATTGCTGTTAGGATTGTAAAATGGTAGAGCCATTCTGGAAAAGTGGTAGCTTCTTGTGAAATAAGACATGGACTTACCATACATCCGAGAAATTGTGCACTAGGGCATTTATACAAAAGAAAACCTATGTTTACATAAAAACTTGCACATGAATGTTCATAGCAGCTTTATAAGAAGCTAAACACTGGAACAACCCAAGTGTCTTTTCAATGAGTGAATGTTAAAACTGTGGTACATCCATCATTCTAAATGATACTCCAGAGCGGTAAACTAGAACCGCCTATTGAGAGGCATGACTTGAGGGAATCTGAGGTGAATTATGCTGAGTGAAAAAGCCCCTCTCAAAGGACTGCATGCTGTAGGATTCTACTTATATAATATTCTCAGAATGATAACAGTAGGAAGCTAGAGAACAGACTCGTTGCTGGATGACAGGGACAAAGGATGGAATGGTGCGTAAAGACAAAGTGCATGAGGGAGTTCTTTGGTAGTGACAGAACAGTTCTGTACCTTGATTGTGGTGGTGATTACAGGAATCCCTGCATGGGGTGAGAGCACATAGAACTTCACACTCATGCCTCCACACACATCCACACCCACCCCCCCTTAAAAAAAGCAGGTTTTATGAAAAGCCAAAACTGAATAAAGTCTGTTAACAGTAATATCAATGTGAATGTCCTGGTTTGGGTCTGTACCACAGTTTCATAAGGCGTTGCTGCTACAAGGTTGGGTGAGGGGCAGGTAGGACTCACGCTACTTTTGGGACTTCCTGAAAGCCTACAATTACTTCAAAATAAAAAAGGTGTTTTTTAACAAGAAAAGGATCTGCATGCCTCTCCAAAGAATACATATAAGTAAGCACCTCACAAAATGCTCAACATCATTAGTTATCCGGAAAATGCAAATTTAGGAAAATGCAAATTTAACCACAATGAGAGCTAACCACCATAAAGGCGCTGGGTTAGCTAAAATTAGAAAGAATAACAATACCAAGTATTGACAAGAATGTGGAAGTAACTTGATCTCTCACACACTGGGGAAGTATAACCCCAGTCATACATAATTTGAGTTCTACTTTTACTCTATACTTACTCTTCTTACACTTTATATACAGTTTGTCAATTTCTTACAGAGAGGAAAACAAAGGTAACCCAGCAATCTAACTCATAGGTATTTACTCAAGAAAAATTAAAACAGCAGCAACCTCTTTGACCTCAGTTTCTGTAACTTCTTACTAAGCACATCTCCTGAGGCAAGGGAAACAAAAGCAAAAATAAACTATGGGGACCTCATCAAGATAAGGAGACTCTGCACGGTGAAGGAAACAATCCGTGAAACTAAAAGGCAACCGATGGAATAGGAGAAGATATTTGCGCATGACATATCTGATTAAAAAACAAAAAATGATGGAGGCTCTGCTAATCTTTTCCTTGAAGATCTGACCTGGTCCTTATAGATAGTAGGCCCAGAGAGACAAGGATTATCTCTTTCCTGAGAGTTTGAGCAGAAGTCCTGGAGACAATATTGGTTAGTCCCACTGGAGTCATGTGCCCACCCCTGAACCAAACACTGAGGCCAGAAGAGCAGGGAACTCTGATTATTTTTATTTTAAATGGATTATGTGCGTATCCCTGTGATGAGGGATGAGGGTGAGTCAACTCTACTCAAATCTCATGGAAAGAGATCCCCACAAGCAGAGAGGTTCTATTACAGGAAGCGGAGAGAAAGGGATAGTGTGTTAGATGAACAAAAATTCTAACTATACAAGTTCACTTCCATTCTCCTCATAGCAGTCAGTCATTTTACTTTTAGTAATCTCTACATCCAACATAGGGCTCAAACTCATGACCCTGAGAGAAAGAGTCGGATGCTCTACCAACTGAGCCAGCAAGATGCCCCTATTTTATTCTTTTTAAGTTAAATCTAAATCTCTGGCCTCAGATCTTTCTACAGCTTTCTATTACACTTAGAATAAAATTTAAAATCTTCCACAAGGCTGAAATGCCTTTAGGCTCTAAGTCTACCTCACTAGAGTAAATTTTATGTCACTCTCTCTTCAATCTTTATTCCAAAAACCCTAGCTGTTGTTGTTGTTCTTTGGGTTTTGTTTGTTTGTTAACACATCTTGCTTCCTCACAATTCAGGTCCTTTCCACTGGCCTTTGATTCCCCTGGACACAGCCATAGTATCTCCATCAAAGAACATCTAGTCATTTTTAGAGCTCAGCTCAGATGTTCCTTCCTTAATGAAGTTTTCCTCACTCCCCAGATCAGGAGAAATTTCCCCAGTTAATCTCACTCATGGCACCTGTGCATCTCCTTTATAGCATGTGTCTCAACTGTAATTGCACAGTCATTAAGATAATTATTGCCTACTCTCTGATCTCTCCTGTTAGAATGTAAACTCGATCAGAGCTGACACTTAACCAAGTCATTCGCCACTATAGTCCTAGCACCTAACCAGTGTCTAGAAGAAAGAAAGCATTCCATTTTCTCCTCAGTAAATGAAGAAATTTTGTGAGGAAGCTAATAAATTTGGGTTTAGACAGACTGAATCTGAAATCATGACAAGGCAAGAAGTTCGAAAATTTATAATAGAAAATTGTAAGTATAAAAATTCCATGGTGAATAGAGCCCAATATTCCATGGGAATAAGGTCTTTCCAAAAAAGAACAATATCAAAACATCAAAAATGGGGGTGCCTGGGTGGCTCAGTGGGTTAAAGCCTCTGCCTTCAGCTCAGGTCATGGTCTCGGGGTCCTGGGATCAAGCCCCACATCGGGCTCTCTGCTCAGCGGGGAGCCTGCTTCCTCTCTCTCTCTCTCTCTGCCTGTCTCTCTGCCCACTTGTAATCTCTGTCTGTCAAATAAATAAATAAAATCTTTAAAAAAAAAACCAAACAAACATCAAAAATGTATGTTGCTTCCCCAAGTGAATATTTATTGTGAATGGATGAATCTGGGAATACAAAAGCCCTGGTCCAGTCTAGAAGTATTTACTGTCTACATAACTAGTACTTCACTTACAAGTTGATCCCAAACTAGAGTGCCAACCACAGCAGAAAAGGAAGGAAAAATATTGCATACAGAAATCTGAGGTAAGTTTAGTTTTATTTACATAAGCCATTCACCTTAGAGACTGAAGTCAGATTTAGAGATTCAAACAACCCCTGTAATGAGTACATTTTCTACCATCCTTTCCCTTGGTAAACAGCTTTTAGAGACACTAACAGCACAGAATATCTTTCTGAGAAGAGCCAATGTTCTGTGTCTTTTTAAACATCCTCTTCTCCTCCAGACCCACTCTCTGCGAAACACAAAGGTTTTACTTGTTTGAGGTTATTCTGAGCCTGAAGAGTACTTCTCAAGAGGGTAGTCTAAAGGGTGTTTCTGTATTTTCCTTCCTGAGGTGTATGCAAAGAGAAGAAAAAAAAAAAAAAAAAAAAAAAAAAAAAAAAAAAAAAAAAACCCTGCCACAGCTATACAGCTATACTCCCATTCAAAACACTCCAACAATCTTTTTTCTTAATATTTAACAGTGAGTAGCTAGAGTCCTAGAACAGTGCTTTAATAATGAAAAATGAGACTGATGTTTTCAAAAACTAATTCTGGTTATAAAATACAGATATTTGGCTAATTTTTCAAAATATTAAATGTTTAAACCTAAAGGAAAAAATGATGGGGAGGAGAAAAAAAGCACAAGAGAAAGGAAACAGCTGTGCTTTGTTTTACTCCAAAGTTCAAGGAAACCCTTACTAAATTTATAGTTTATGTTGTCAGCAGTGAATGAAAAAACTTAAGGAAAGAGAAGCAGATGAGAAACTCTTAGAAGAGAGGGGTTGGGGGGCGCCTGGGTGGCTCAGTGGTTAAGCCACTGCCTTCAGCTCAGGTCAAGATCTCAGGGTCCTGGGATCCAGCCCCGCATCGGGCTCTCTGCTTAGCAGGGAGCCTGCTTCCTTCCCCTCTCTCTGCCTGCCTCTCTGCCTACTTGTGATCTCTCTCTGTCAAATAAATTTAAAATATATATATATATATATATATATATATTAAAAGAGAGGGGTTGGGCTGAGAGGAAAGGAAAGATGTGAGGACTTCTTTGAAGCTGAGTTTGGACTACAACGTCTTTTTGTAGCTTATCCTCCAAGAATTTTCTCCATACACAAGCCACATGTGTTGCCTACTACATTTCCAAAGAGTGGCAGGGGAATAAAGATTTAGCATGAGCTGAGAAATAGGTGAGTTTCTCAGCACTTGTCCACTCACCTTCTCCATGTTGAACTCTCCTCTTCTCCTTTTTGTTGAACTGAGACAGTGGGGAGCTCACAAGTGCCTAGAGGTTGGACAACCACCTTAAGTACATTGTATCGTGTATAGCCTAAACATTCAACAATGGAGGGAAGGCAGGAAGTACCATGCCAATCAAGCTAGCCTAGGCCTAGAGGTTCTGTCCATCTTGTTTTTGAATGTACCTAGTGGACCTTCATTTTTCCAAACCCTCCTTTTTTCTGCTTATGAATGCTTAAAATCCCAGACTTAAAAAGTAAATCTTATGAAGGAAAAGGCACATTTGGTTACATCATTAACAATGTGTATATCATTGACACTATAGTCTGTTCATAAAACAAGTTTTGATGTGTCTGTGAGGATAGGGAAGGAAGGAGTGAGGAAGGACTTGTGAAGGGCCAAGAAAAAGGACATAGAGGATCAGGCTAGGAGAAGGAGTCCAAGAGCTGGGTACTACCAGGGTGTGGCTATTCTCTAAGACGTCAATGTGATGGATAAGCAATAACGTCCCATTCACACATAATTAAAATATCCAGGTGGTAAACTAATTGCTATATAAAGAAGAGGCTTCGTATGGAACCTGTAATTACAGCCCTGACAAACAAAAAGTTGAAATTTCTTCTGGTTTCACCCATTACAATAATGTTGACGGGGTCACATACATATGGCTATGGCTGAATTATATGCCCCTGAAATTCATATGTTGAAGCCCTAACCCCCACTGTGATAGTATTTGGAAATGGAACCTTTGGGAGGCAATTAGGGTTAGATGAGGTCATGAGGATAAGGTCTGAATCTGTTAGGATTATTATTCTTTAAGGAGAGATACCAGGGAGCTTGCTGCCTCTCTTTCGACCACATGAGGACCCAGCACAAAAACAGCCCATCTGAAAGCCAGGAAGAGGACCCTCTCCAGGAACCAAACTGGCTGGCACCTTGACATTGGATTTCCCAACCTCCAGGACTGGGAGAATTAGATTTCTGTGGCTTACGTCTCCCATTCTATGGTATTTTGTTATGGCAGCCCAAGCTGACTAAGATTTTGGTACCAAGAGCGGGATGCCACTATCACACCTAAAAATGGGGAAGCAGCTTTGGAACTGCGTAACAGGTAGAGGCTGGAAGAGTTTTGAAGCACATGCTAAAGCTAGGGACATTGAAGGCAATTCTGGTGGCAGCTCAGAAAGACCAGGGGAGAGCGAGAGAGAAAGCTTCCATATTCTTAGAGAATACATAAATAACGGTCAACAGAATGTTGATAGACATTGAAGGCCATTCTGGTAAGGTCTTAGATGGAATGAGGAATAGCTTCCTTATTGAGGAGCTGCAGGAAAAGAGACCCTTGTTACAATGGGGCAAAAAAAATTGGCTGAATCGTGTTTTATGTTTTGTAGAACAAAGAATTTATAAGCCATGAAACTGGCTATTTAGCTAACGAGGTTTCTAAACAGTGTTGAAGGAGCAACTTGGTTCTCCTGACTGCTTATAGTAAAATGCAAAAGGAAGGAGGCGAATTGAAGAAGGAATCAATAAGCAAACAGGAATCTAGGGCTTTAGAAAATTCAGTCTATCCATATTGCAAAAAAAAGAGAGCAGTTGTTCTGAACAGAATCTAAGGGTATGGCTGAACAAGTATTAGATAAAAAGATCATGGATGTGACTCATGGATTTAATCAGCCATCTCAGCAGAAGCAAGGAATCGAAATGGGATTTTACTGGCAGAAACATTGGCAGCAGGGGCCAATGGGGACAGAAAAAAATGAAATAGAATGAAGGAAGGTTGTCAGACTTCCTAGTCCTATAGAACCAGACCATAGAGCTATTCCACTAAGAATGTGCACTGGTCTTCAAGAAAAAGGAAGAACGACCCCAAAGGCAACTCAAAGATCATCAGGGTTACTTCTTCTCTTCCCAAAGTCTGAGGCCACCACTTTGGTTACAAGAGGGCAGATGGCCTCTGCCTGAAGTCTTAGGAGTGTGGCTACCCTGCAGAGCCATGGGCTTGGGGCTCCCTGGAGCCTTGAAAGCCAGCCTTGCCCAGTAGAGCTTTAGGGATGGGACCACCATGTCCATGGGTGCAAAATGAAGGACCCTGCCCCTGTGGGTCTGGACTTTCCAGTCTCTAGAACTGTGAAAATTAGAATTCTATTGTTTAAGTACCCAGTCTATGATATTTTTGTTATGTCAGCATGATAAGACTAATATACATATTAATATGTATTATGTAATATACTATGATTCATAAATTGCCTCCATCCTACAGAAATAATAAGAATGTGTATAAGAATGTTCATTGCAGAAGTTTATAGTAGAAACAAAAAAAGGAAAAACATTGTATTAGTTTCCTAGAGCTGCTGTAACAAAGAACCACACGCTTACCTTAAAGAACAGAAATGTATTATCTCACAGTTTTGGAAGCTAGAAGTATGATATCAAGGTATGATCAGGACCATGCTTTCCTCTGAAACCTGTAAGGGAATCCTCTGACTCTTCCTAACTTCTGGTGGCTTGCTGGCCATCACTGGCATTCCTTGGTTTATTCATACAGTATTATTCATTATTACATACAGTATTATTCATTCAGACCCTCCATCTTCACATGGCATTCTCCTGTGTTTCATATCATCTTCCCTCTGTACATGTGTCTCTGTGTCCAAATTTCCTCTTTTTTAAAAGGACACTAGTGATGTTGGGTTAGGACCTATCCCAGTAACCTCATTTTCACTTGATTACCTCTATAAAGACTCTATAACCAAATAGGGTCACATTCTAAGGTACTGGTGGTTGGGATTTCCATGTATCTTCTGGTTGGGGGAGGACACCATTCAACCCATAACAACTGAAAAAAAAAAAACCATTGATAGTGGAAATGGAATTCTACATCTCTATAATGGACCACCCTATAATCATAAAAAAGAGAGGGAGCTATAATAACATAGAAATATATACCATCCAGAGGAGATTACTAAGTGGAAAAGGTGAGCATTTCAGACCAATAGGTATAACATAGCCTAAAAAAGCCATGGAATCCTTATCTGAAATCTGGATTTTGTTCTAACATACCCTTTGGAAAATAATTTACCAAAATATTAAATGGTGGTTAAATTTAGAGAAAGGGTGAAATTGGAGCACAAAGGAGGTGCTTTCACTTTTTAAAATTATATATTTTTTTAAGATTTTATTTATTTATTTGACAGAGATCACAAATAAGCAGAGAGAGAGAAAGGAGGAGGTAGGCTCCCTGCTGAGCAGAGAGCCCGATGCGGGGCTCAGATCCTAGGACCCCGGGTTCATGACCAGAGCTGAAGGCAAAGGTGTTAACCCATTGAGCCACCCAGGTGCCCCTATATGTTTTATTTTGATATAATTATAGAGTCAGGTGCATTTTCACAAATAATACAGAGATGCCATATACTCTACCCAGGTTTCCGCTTCCATAACATCTCAAAGAAATATTGTACAATATCACAACCACAATATTGATACAGTGGAGGTACAGATTATTTCCATTACCACAAGGATCCCGCAAGTTGTCCTTTTATAGCAACATCTATTTCTTTTTTTTTTTAAGATTGTATTAATTTATTTGACAGACAGAGATCATAAGTAGGCAGAGAAGCAGGTAGAGAGAGGGAGAAGCAGACTCCCTGCTGAGCAGAGAGCCTGATGCAGGGCTCGATCCCAGGACCCTGAGATCATGACCTGAGTAGAAGGCAGAGGTTTAACCCACTAAGCCACCCAGGCATCCCACCACATGTATTTCTCTCCCACCCCCATATCCTCCTCAATCCCTGGCAAGCACTAATCTTTACTCCATTTCTATAATTTTGTCATTTCAAAAATTTTGTATAAATGGAATCCAACAGTAAGTAACTTTGGGATATAACTACTTTTCACGCACATAATTCTCTAGATTTTCATCCAAGCTAATGCATGTATTACTAGTTCATTGCTTTTCATTTCTGAATAATATTCTATGGTATGGAGATACCACAGTTTGTTTAAACTTTCACCTGTGGAAAGATATCTTTAAGTATTTTCCAGTTTTAGACTGTTACAAATAAAACTCCTATAAACATCTGTCTAAGGTTTTCATGTAAACATAACTTCTTGTTCTGGGATAAATGCCCACAACTACAATTTGTGGGTCATATGATCATTGCATGTTTAGTTTTCTAAAACACTGCCACATTGTTTTCCAGGGTAAATATAAATATATCATTTTATATTTCTACCAACAATGTATGACTAATCCAGTTACTTGGCATTTTCTCAAGTATTTGGCATTTTCTATTTTTTTATTTCAACCATTCTTATAGGTGTGTAATAATGTATCGTTGTGGATTTAATTTGCATTTCCATAATGTCAAAAGATGTTGACCATCTTTAAATGTGCTTATTTATCATCTATATGTCCTCTTCAGGGGTATCTCTCTTCATGTCTTGTTGGAGTGTTTGTTCTTTTACTCACCTTCTTAGTAAGGTCTTTTTCAGGGGATCCTGGGTGACTCAGTCAGTTAAACGTCCAACTCCTGATTTTAGCTTGGGTCATGATCTCAGGGTCTTGAGATCAAGGCCCATGTTGGGCATGGAGCCTGCTTGAGATTTTCTCTCTTACCCTCTGGCCCTCCCCTACCCCAGCTCACTCATGTGTGTGTGCTCTCTGTCTCAAAAAAAAAATTTTTTTTTTAAAGATTTTATTTATTTATTTGTCAGAGAGAGAGAGAGATTGAGAGAGCAAGCACAGGCAGATAGAGTGGCAGGCAGAGGCAGAGGGAGAAGCAGGCTCCCTGCCAAGCAAGGAGCCTGATGTGGGACTTGATCCCAGGACGCTGGGATCATGACCTGAGCCGAAGGCAGCCGCTTAACCAACTGAGCCACCCAGGCGTCCCTCAAAAAATTTTTTTACAAAACAAGTTCTTTGGCAGAGTAAAAGTTTTTCATCTTAATGAGGTCCATTTTATCAATTTTTCTTTCTATAAATTTTACTTTGGGTTTCAAGCCTAAGAACTCTTTGCCTAACCAAAGAGTTAAGAGCTAAGGGCTCTTTGATCACAAAGATCTTTTATTTTCTCCTGAAAAGCTTTATAGTTTTACATTTGACATTTACTTTGTGGTCCATTTTGCATTAATCTGTGTATAAGGTGTGAGACAATCAAGGCGCCTTTTTTTTTTTTTTTTGGCCTATGGATGTCCAATTGTCCAGTAGCATTTGTTGAGAAGGCTATCTTTCCATAATCCAATTGCTTTTTCACATTTTTAAAAAACCAGTGAGGCAATTTCTAGTTTTCTTTTTCTGTTCCTTTGATCTATGTATCTATCCCTCCACCGAGTCTTGATTACTGCAGGTATATTATAAGTTTCAAAATCAGATAGACTGATTTCCCCCACTTTATTCTTCTTTTTCAAAATTCTTTCAGCTATTATTATTCCTTTGCTTTTCCATATAAATTTTAGAACAATTTGTATAAATCTTTAAGAATTCATTGGGAATTTTTATATGAATTGTTGTATTTATTTTTTTAAAGATTTTATTTATTTATTTGAGACAGATACAGAGAGAATGAGAGAGAGAGAGCGCATGAGAGGAGAGAGGTCAGAGGGAGAAGCAGACTCCCTGCCAAGCAGGGAGCTGGATGTGGGACTCAATCCGGACTCCAGGATCATGACCTGAGCCAAAGGCAGTTGCTTAACCAACTGAGCCACCCAGGAGCCCCTATATGAATTGTTTTAAATCCATGTATTAATTTAGGGAGAATTGATATCTTCACTATGTTAGATCTTCCAATCCATGATCACAGTATGTTTCTCCATTTGGATCTTTCATTTCTTTCATCAGCATTGTGTAGGATATAACATAAACATTAAAAAATCTATTGTATTTTTATATACTAACAATGTTTTTATGTTTTTCTTATCTCTTGTGACCTTGCTAAACTCACTTATTAGTTATAGGAGTTGTTTTGAAGATTCCTTGGGATTTTATATGTAGATAGTCATGTCATCTACAAAAAGGGACAGTTTTATTTCTTCTTGTCTAAACTGTATGCCTTTTATTTCCTTTTCTTGTCTCTTGCACTGGTTAGAACTTCTAGCAGTATCTTGGATAAGAATGGTAACACTAGACATCTTGGCTTTTTTCCCCATCTTACAGAGGAATGCATTCACTCTTCCACTATTAAGTATAATGTTAGCTGTAGGCTTTGTTTAGATGTTTGTAATCAAATAGAGGACCTTCCTCTCTATACCCATTTTTCTGAGTGTGTGTATGTGTGTATGTATCAAGAATGGGTTTTGAATTTTGCAAAATCACTTTTCTGTGTTAATTGATATAATGATGTGATTTTCTTTTTTACCATGTTAAAATTATGGATTGTAGGGGCGCCTGTGTGGCTCAGCGGGTTAAAGCCTCTGCCTTCGGCTCAGGTCATGATCTCAGGTTCCTGGGATGGAGCCCCACATCAGGATCTCTGCTCAGTGGGGAGCCTGTTTCCTCCTCTCTCTCTGCCTGCCTCTCTGCCTGCTTGTGATCTCTGTCAAATAAAACAATAAAATCTTTTAAAAAAAACATTATGGATTATATTTCTTGACTTTTCAATATTGAACCATCCTTGCTTCCCTGAAATAAACCCACTTGGTCATGGTCTGTAATTACTTTTTTTATATATTGCTGAATTCTATTAGCTAATATTTTAAAGATTTTGCTTTTATATTCATAAGGGACTTTGGCCTGTACCTTTCATTTTTGTATCTGTCACTTTGCCTGGGTTTGGTGTTAAGGTAATATTAGTTTCATAACATGAATTGGGAGGTATTCTCTCCTTTTCTTTTTTCTTTTTTTTTTTTTTTTTGAAGAAGTGTATGACTTGTGTTAATTTTTCCTTTTTGAAAATTTGATAGAATTCCCCCAATGAAACTATCCAAGCCTGGATATATCTTTGTTGGGAGTTTTTCAATTACAAGAACAATTTACTTAAAAAAAATTTTTTTTAAGATTTTATTTATTTATCACAAGCAGGCAGAGAGGCAGACAGAGAGAGAGGGGTGAAAGCAGGCTCCCCGCTGAGCAGAGAGCCCAATGAGGGGCTCCATCCCACGACCCTGGGATCATGACCTGAGCCAAAGGCAGAGGCGTTAACGCACTGAGCCACCCGGGCACCCCACAATTTACTTAAAATTTTAAGGCTATTCAAATTATTTCATTTTGGGTGAGTTGTGGCAGTTCGTGTATTTTAAGAGTTCCAACTCGCTAAGTGATCTCCAATAGCATCACAGGCTGTGGTCTTATTATTGTGTGATGGTGAAAGTCCTGACTCTGTAATAGGTCTTCTGAACACTAACCCAGTGGAAAGGGGTCGGGGAGACCTTTATTTCCAGGAAGGAGTGGAAGTCCAGTTTCCATTGAAACTGCAAGGGGTAGAGAAGTTACCTTACTACAAACAAGCAAGGATGGAAGTCACAGCTTGGTGAGTCTAGAAAGCTAGATTCCCCCACCAGCATTTGTTGGCATAAGCAAAGTAGTATTTAGTTACAGGAGAGTGGTTATTTTCTAAATCTTGCTAGGCCAGCTATCCCTCTCCTGATCCTTTGGCTGGAGAAAACAGGCTTTTGTCAAAGTTCTTTTGTTTTCTGTGTTTTTTGTGTTGATATTCACTGTTCCTGGGTTGCCAGTTTTTTCAATTCCAAGTCTAAGATACATGAAGCAAAAAGAAAACCCAGAATACTTGCCACTATGTTGTTCCTTGGGGTCTAAGGCCCCTAGTCAACCTGCCTTCTTATCTCTATCTTTCACATCCTTAAGTTTGCTTTATATATGATATCCAAAGATTTCAATCATACACAGTAGGAGAAAGAGTGAAAAGGATGTCCATGCCATCTTCCTAAATATAGAAGTTGCCTTTTTACTTTTTACCTTACATAATAATTATTCTTTTGTATACCAACAGTGATTTTTCAAGATGTCAAACTACACAAAGAGGAAAGGACAATCTCTTTAACAAATGGTGTTGGGAAAACTGGATATTTGCATGCAAAAGATTAAAGTTGGACCATTATCTTACATCACATACAAAAATGAACTCAAAATGGATTAAAGACCTAAACATAAGATCTAAGACAATAAAATTCTTAGGAAAAATGATAGGAGAAAGTCTTCAACACATTGGACATGACAATTATTTCTTCAGATATTATTCTAAAAGCATCAGCAACAAGTGCAAAAAACAGATAAATGGGACTACAGCAAAAATTTCTCTACATGAAGCCACGATAATTGCTCACCCTCACCCCCAGCCTTCCTGAGGCCTGAGATGCTGGGGGACAGGGGGTTGCATTCTGGCATCTGGCCACTCTGTCCCCACCCCCACCCCCGACAGAAACAAGAGCTACGGGGAGAGGCCCTCCCCTCCCTGCCTTAAGCACTTCTGTTTTTGTGTCTGGTACTAAAAATTCTGGGTTGGGGATGGATAGGAGAAGGAGCAGGAAGATAGGGAGGCAATTAAATAGGTTTCCAAGGACAAAGGAGGGCTCGTTTGACCGACTTGCCCTGGGGAATTGAGGAATCCTGGGTAGTAGTGGTTTAGTCCCCTGGTGGCCCCAGGCACAGGACAAGGCAGGAGGCTGGGTATAGGAGAGGTGCCTTCTGTTCCTTGACCGTTCTGGGAAATGTTACACAATCATCTGTCAATAAAAATATAATTTAGATAATGTGCCATTTTCCACCTTCACTCAAATTTCACATGTATTCAGAATGTATTCGCAATGATTTAATTGACAAATTCTTATCTTAAATAGCTCAAAAATTGCTGTCATCGTTATAGTTATTCATTTTATCATTACTTATCTGCAGTAAATGATCTCCGGTTGGTTCCAAAAATCATGACACAACATTTTCAAAGGGTATTTCTCTATCATTTTTGCCTAAACCACAGCACAATTTTTAAAAAGCACTTAAATAAGCTGATTGAACATTTAATTAAGTACTTGGTTTCTTAAATGAGTTTTGGAGATGTGCAATGGTTTTAAATTAGTACCTCAGACTGAGCTATCACTTGCTTTTTAAGACTGTATAAATTTTAGCACATTGCAGACACTTGAAAACCAGTGAAACAATTTGTTCCATCATTAAATAAATGTGAATTTGGGATTCTCTTGTCACAAACTGTGTGATTATATTTATAATCAGTTCTTCTGAATAGCCAAGAGTTTCTGAAAATGAGCAAACACAGGTGTAGCTCTGTAACCTTGGCCAAGTCCCTTAAACTATAAAAGATGCCGGTTTCTCTCTCTCTCTCTTTTTTTAATTTATTTTTTTATTTTTTAATTTTTTTATTTAAATTTTTATTTTTTTAAAGATTTTATTTATTTATTTGACAGAGAGAGAGATCACAAGCAGGCAGAGAAAGAGGAGGAAGCAGGCTCCCCGCCGAGCAGAGAGCCCGATGCGGGGCTCAATTCCAGGACCCTGAGATCATGACCTGAGCCGAAGGCAGAGACTTTAGCCCACTGAGCCACCCAGGCGCCCCTCTCTCTCTTTTTTTTTTTAAAGAATTTGTTTATTTATCTGAGACGGAGATAAATAGCATGAGAGGGGAGAGGGTCAGAGGGAGAAGCAGACTCCCCACCAAGCATGGAGCTTGATGTGGGACCCAATCCTGGGAGTCCAGGATTGGAGCCAAAGGCAGTCGCTCAACCAACTGAGCTACTCAGGCTCCCCCGGTTTCTCTTTAAAATAGGAAGCATAGGGGCTCCTGGCCGGCTCAGTAAGTACAGCATGTGACTCTTGATCTCAGGATTGTGAGTTCAAGCCCCACGTTGGTTGTAAAGCTTACTTTAAAAAATACATAAATAGGGGTGCCTGAGTGGCTCAGTGGGTTAAAGCCTCTGCCTTCGTCTCAGGTCATGATCCCAGGATCCTGGGATTGAGCCCCGCATCCGGCTCTCTGCTCAGTGCAAAGCCTGCTTCCCTTCCTCTCTCTCTGCCTGCCTCTCTGTCTACTTGTGATCTCTATCAAGTAAATAAATAAAATCTTTAAAAAAATACATAAATAAAATAGGAATAATAATTTCATATTACTCTGACTCACATTCTGTGTATCTCAGAGTGAAAGTACATATGATATTGTGGGCAGAAAGTTTCCTTCCCTTCCCTACTTTTGTTTTAAGTTATCACTGAACAATCAAGAATCAGAGACTGATTTCCTCAAGGATATTTACTTAGAAAGGTAAAAATAGTAACTAACATTTCTTGGAGCCAGGAAACATACCTTAACCAAGTGATCAAGGGTAAGTTCACCAGTTAAAGATATATTGATATCATGTATCCCTTGAAATGATACACGAGAGAAAAATCACAAGGTCACTTTTGGGGTATTCATGTTAAAAACGCACAATCTCAATCTAATCTTGAGAAAATATCAAATAAACCCAAAATAGGAGACATTCTTCAAAGTAACTGACCGGTGCTTATCAGCATGTCAAGATCATTAAAGACAAGGAAAGAAAGAAGAATTGTCACTGAAGAAAACTAAGGAGACAACTAAATTTGGTATGGAATGCTGGAATTTTAAAAAAGACATTAGGGGAAGAAGTGGTTCAGTTTGAATAAGTTTAGCTAATAGTATTATAGTAATGGTAGTTTCCTAGTTTTGATGATTATACAGTGGTAATATGAATTAGTAACATTAGGGGAAGCCAGGTAAAGGGTTTCTCAGAACTCCTTATCTTTAATTTGCAGCTTTTTTAAAGTTTAAAATGATTCCCAATAAAAAGTTTAAAAGGAAATATGAGAAAAAAAATTCTTAACTTTTTAAAAAAAGATTTTATTTATTTATTTGACAGAGAGAGTGTGTACACAAGCAGGGGGAGCAGCAGGAAGAGGGAGAAGCAGGCTCCCACCAAGCAAGGAGCCCGAGGTGAGACTTGATCCCAGCGTCCTGGGATCATGAACTGAGCCAAAAGCAACTGCTTAACTGACTGAGGCATCCAGGCACACTTAGCTTTTTTTTTTTTTTTTTTTTAAATAGAAAAGGAGGGAATGAGATCCCAACTGCAATCGATTGAATTTTGTTCTCCCCAAATTCATATCTTGAAGCCATAAGCCCCAGTGTGAGGTTACTTAGAGATGGGACCTTTGAGGAGTAATTAGAGTGTGACGAGGTCAGGAGTGTAAAGACCTAATCCCATTTGATTAGTCCTGATAAGAAGAGGATGAGCAGTCTCTCTCTCAGATTCTCCTTCTTTCTGTCTCTTTCCTCACTGCCCCCTCCCGAAGCACGCACAAAAAAAGAGGTCATGTGAGCATCAGCAAGAAGGCAGCCCTCTACAAGCCAGGAGAAGGGCTTTCCCCAGAGCTGACCAAACTAGCACCCTGATCTGGCACTTCTAGCCTCCGGAACTGTGAGAAAATAAATCCCTGTTGTTTGAGCTGCCGAATATGATATGCGGCTATGGCAGGCCAAGCTGACTAACTGGTGCCTTATACACCAAAGTGTCTCTCACGATAGTTCAGCTCTAAAATCATGTGCTATAGATCTCAGTTATTTTCTAAGGTTTTTGCCATTTCGTAGATGCAGCTTTGTTCCTACTAATAATGGAAACATAATGGGCTCTAACTTACCACTCCTAGGTCTATTCTTGATAAATAAATGGCCTTTTCTCTCACTTTCTTCTCAGATCTATTCTCTGTGCTCCAGAAGAAGAACCTCTGTGATAGGAAATCCTCACCCCTATCTCATTCGCCTGCCCTTCCACTTTTAGTTGGCAGTGTTGATTCCTCCTGCTTATGCGTCATCTCACCCCTTCTGGCCGTGGCTGGTCCTTCACCAGCCATACCTCTTGTTAGATGTCCTGTCCAAGATCACCGCTCTCATCAGCTCTGACAACACCCTTTCCTCTCCCACCCCTCAGATTCATGAAGGTAATGTCTTTCTGCTGTTACTAATCCCTGGTGCCTGAACATCTCCTGTGGAGTCCCTTACTCCTTTAAGCCATTCACAGCTCTGTAAATAATCATTTTAATAAACACTACTTTTTAAAAATTCTGTGGTTATGCAAGATGAATAAGTTCTGAAGATCTAATGTATAATGGTGTCTATAGTTAATAATACTCTACTACATAGTTGAAATTTGCTAAGAAAACTGATCTTAAGTGTTCTCACCACAGACACACACACACACACATCATGACTTTGTGAGGTGATGGATACGTTAATTGGCTTTATTGTGGCCGTCATTTCCCAATATGTGCACATATGAAACCATCCCACTATGTGCCCTAAATAGGTACAATTTTTATTTGTAAATTATACCTCAATAAAGCTAGGGGGAAGACAATCCCAGCTGAGTATGCTGCCGCTTTCTGCGAGAATTCTGATACACATATGTTACTCAAAATCAATGGGGTCTTTTTTTTTTTGTAAAGATTTTATTTATTTATTGGACAGAGATCACAAGTAGGCAGAGAGGCAGGCAGAGACAGAGGAAGAAGTAGGCTCCCTGCTGAGCAGAGAGCCCGATGTGAGGCTCGATCCCAGGACCCTGGGATCATGACCTGAGCCAAAGGCAGAGGCTTTAACCCACTGAGCCACCCAGGCGCCCCGCTGGGGATTTTTAATATGCATTTTCTTTTTTCTTTTTCCTGTTTTCTTTTTTTTTTTCCCCTAAAGAGTCTCAGTTACTCTTAACACTTCTGGATTCAAGTCACATTAAACAATATCATGAATCACACTCACTACACTATAAAAAACATCATTTATTATGGTCACTATATAGTTACTTTGAGATGTTTTTTTATGGAAATTTGAAACTTCTACCCTACATTTTCCCTTTTAGGGAAAAGCCATTTCGGAGAAATATCCAGTTCTAATGACAATCTCAACTTTAAAACACAGCAAAAATTAAAATGTCTATTGAATAACCTAAACGGAGGTGGTAAAGCCTAATGGTTCCCAGTACAGACTGCTTATTCTCTCTGTGCCTCAGTTTCTTCTTCTGTAAGTAGATAACAATAGTACCTACCTCACTGAGGTATCACAAGGATCAAATGAGATTTTCTAAGGTGAGCTTTTAGCATAATGTCTTATACATAGTGTATGCTCATTTTTGTTATTATTTTTATTGAATAGGCATGTTTTTACCTATTGTTGATAAGGTATAACCCAAGAGGAGGCAATATTCAGCCTAAAGTATTATCAAATTATTTATCCAAAGATTTCATAGATCATGCAGTAGTTGTCTTTCCCTGACTTCTTTCTTTTCTTTTCTTCTTTTTGATATTTTATTTGTTTAATTATTTGACAGAGAGAGAGATAGAGAGAGACAGCTAGAGAGGGAACACAAGTAGGGGGGAGTGGGAGAGGGAGAAGTGCTAGGCAGGGAGCCTGAAGCTGGGCTTGATCCCAGGACCCCAGGATCACAGCCTGAGCTGAAGGGCTGAAGGCAGCCGCTTAATGACTGAGCCACCCAGGTACCCCTCCCTGACTTATACTTATTTCACTTAACATAATGCTCTCGGTTTTCATTCATATTGTCACAAATGACAACCTTTTTTTTAATGGCTGAATACTCCACTGTGTGTGTGTGTGTGTGTATATACATATATGTATATATACCATATTTTCTTTATCCATTCATTCATTGTTGGACACTTAAGTCATTTCCATGTTTTGGCTATTATCAATAATGCTGCAATAAACATGAGGGTACAGATAAGTCTTTTTTTTTTTTTTTTTTTTTAGATTTTATTTATTAGAGAGAGAGAGAGAGGAAGAGAAAGAAGGAGCAGGATGAGGGGTAGAAGCAGGCTCCCCACTGAGCAGGGAGCCCCACCCAGGGGACTTGATCCCTGGACTCCAGGATCATGACCTGAGCTGAAGGCACTTTGCTGACTGAGTCACCCAGCTGCACCAAGGGTACAGATAACTCTTACAGATAGTGATTTCATTTCATTCAAATATATACCCAGTAGTAGAATTGCTAGATCATATGGTAGTTCTATTTTAACACAAGACTTTTTATAAGATTAAGTTCTGAGGATCTATCATACAGCACAGTGACTACGGTGAACAATAGTGTATTGTGTACTTGAAAATTGCTAGGACAGTAGATTTTTAAAATTCTCAGCACATTCGTACACAAATGACAACTGTGTGAGGTGACAGATATGTTAACTCACCTCAGTGTGGTAATCATTTCACAACACACACATACACACACACATCAAAGTGTCACATTGTACATCTTATTTATGTGCAATTTTTATTTGTCAATTATGTCTCAATAAAGCTGGAAAAACAAAATAGGAAAAAAAAAGATCTGGTAGAGCTCACTGGCACAATACAAAAGTGGGTCAATTACTTGGAAAATAGGAAACAAAGAAAACAGTTTTTTCTCCTCAGATCCCTTTTGTGCACTTCCTTAACATGGGTAAACATCCACCAGAGCCTGGATATGCTATGAAAGGTCTTTAGAGCTCCTTGTTTCACAAAGAGACAGGAGAAACTGCTCAGTTGTTTGGCGAAAATCCAAACACAATCTCTGTTTGGGTAGAGGAATGGAGAAGGCAGAACAAGCTTAAAAAATTTATTGATGACTTTTCTTTTCTGAAATTATCCTAGCTCAGGAATGAAAGAGAAGTTGTTCAAGATATCCATTTTAATTTTTGATGGCCTGATTTTCAGATATTTATGGTAAAGAAACATACTTTATTTTCACCTTCATATTATCATAAATGGACTATGTATTTGTAATAAATTTTAAAATCCTGAAGTGCATGAAGTAAAAATATGATAGTTGCCCTCTCAACACATACTTTTAAATCAGAAGACTCTCCTCTACTTCCAACTTTGACCCTTAGTATATTGAAACAAGAATGAAAAAATCAAGAGGAATTAGAATATGCATTACTTTAAACGTAAATTAATTTAAAAGGCTAAGTTAAAAACTGTTCAAAATAATTCAGTTTCGGGGCGCCTGGGTGGCTCAGAGTTAAAGCCTCTGCCTTCGGCTCAGGTTATGATCCCAGGGTCCTGGGATCGAGTCCCACATCTGGCTCTCTGCTTGGCAGGGAGCCTGCTTCTTCCTTTCTCTCTGCCTGCCTCTCTGCCTACTTGTGATCTCTGTCTGTCAAATAAATAAAATCTTTAAAAAGTAATAATAATTCAGTTTCTATGAAGATTTAATTTTTATTCATTCAACAAATACGTGTTTCATCACAGTCTTGGCTGAGTGGAATCTGGCTACTCCTGGGAACGTGTCTGCCTGACTATTCTCTCACCTTTACCTTTGACCTGAATTTATATAAATTGCCCTTTCAAGTCATTTCCCTTCTTTTGCTCCTGAAAAACTCCAGCTTTTATGAAGTTATCCCATGCAATGTAACGAGTGCCTACCCCTCCCCTCCTCTCTTCTCTGCTCCTGTCACCATTCCCAGTGACTGCAACACCTGAGGCGCTGTCCCCTTCAGCATCAAGCCTGCTCAGAAACCTGGCCTCCTCTCGAAGAATCCTTTCATCCTCCACCTAACCCTCTCACTTCTAAAGTTGTAACTTCTCCTCAAGTGTTACCAGTCATTACACCATCTCCCAAAAAGTTATCCCTCCCAATGCCTTTACTTAGCTCCATTTCAAAAATTCTTTTTTTTTTTTAAGATTTTATTTATATATTTGACAGAGATCACAAGTAGGCAGAGAGGCAGACAGAGAGAGGGGATGAAGCAGGCTCCCCGCTACGCAGAGAGCTCCATGCGGGGCTCGATCCCAAAAACCTGGGATCATGACCTGAGCTGAAGGCAGAGGCTTTTACCCACTGAGCCACCCAGGCCCCCACCATTTCAAAAATTCTTTAGCCTCACTGAAAACTTTGATCCCTTGACCCTACAAGGTCACTGCACAGTACCCTCCACGTGGCTTTACTTCTCTCCACTTATTGTGTATTTCTCTCCAATAATATGTAAGCTCCCTGACGACAAAAACCCACTTTTTCACTCTTATCTCTAGTGTCCAGGACAGAACCATGCCTGGTACAAAGAAAGTACTCAGTAAACATTTAATACATACATGAACGCCTCTTATGGGCCAGGCATTTGGCAAGAATAAGGAAATAAAAACAGCCTCTCCCTTCAAGAAGTTTAAACAAATGTATTTTATGCATATGTATTAGCACATTCATCACAAATTTCAACTATTTTTACTTAAACCAACTACCTATTCCTACCTGATTTTGAAAATAATTTTACATTTCATTATTCCAGTGTTCTTAGAACACATTGGGAAGTCTCTTACCAGCAAGAAAATCTTTTAGCGTTCCAAACATATCTTTTAGGTGTAAGAAGTAATAGCATAAGGCATTTAAAACCCTAAAAATAATTAGCTCTTTTTAAAATCTACCAGATACAAATAATCTATCAATGCAAAAAACACTAGAAAGTCATGATGTTGGCAATACATAAAAAATGGGACCATATCCAGGTGTCAGGCATTTCATACTACTCTCACCTCTGACCCCAGTGAGAATCCAAATGGCACCATTGTCCAAAACAGAACATTCCCCTACTCAAGACACATTTTTGCATCTCCTGGAAAAATGTTGTAACAACTATATAAATCCATGATGACCACATATATAAATCCATGATGACCACAATATGAATGGCTCTCATGAACGTTGTACAGTTCTACAGTTAAAACAGTATCTGTTCAAACCATTACTTCCAAAACTTACTGGATCGTAGAACCTCTCTTTTTTATTTATGTCATTCATACATATCATATGGAACTAACAATCTCTGATCCATAATTTGGGAAGTACTGCTCTATCATACTCTAAGAAGTGGTTAGTATTGGCCCTATGACTTTTATTTATTTTTATTTTATTTTTTTAAAGATTTTATTTATTTATTTGACAGAGAGAAAGAGATCACAAGCAGGCAGAGGGGCAAGCAGAGAGGGTGGGGTGGGGGAGGAGCAGGCTCCCCGCTGAGCAGAGAGCCTGATGTGGGACTCGATCCCAGGACCCTGAGACCATGACCTGAGCCGAAGGCAGAGGCTCAACCCACTGAGCCACCCAGGCTCCCATGACTTTTATTGTTAATTTTATATATTTGCAATATTCTCTGAGGGTTTGACCTGGAGTAGATGGTCTTCAGTTTGAAGGCCAGCTCTGAACCTACCTTTGAGCAACTTATGTAACCTCCCCGAAGATCAGTTACCTCATCTGTAAAACACAAATAGCAACAGTGCGACCCTTTGAAGATAAGGATTACAAGAAACCTGGGTATGGTCCTTGGTAGACACTAAAATCTCATTAAATGATAATCCTACTAATAGTACTCTTCAGGCCATCTAACATACAGAGCAAAATTACTTAAAGGAAGTTGTGTTTGAACAAGGAAGCATCATTTTGAAAGAGTAACTATAAAAGTCAACTGGATTTTCTGGTAAATTCATTTTTATGAAAACAAAATTAATTTTGACTTTAACCAGAATCTATGAGCTCCTAAGGAGACAACATATACGAAACTCGAGTCACATGTCAATATGGAAAGACAACCCAAGTTTAATAAGCATGTATTTCACACCGTCATCAATAGTTAATGCACATACTCCCATACTCATGTCATGTGGTCACATAATCTCCCTGTCAGTGAGCAAGGGCACCGGTAGTACAGTTTTGAGACCATCCCTCAGTCCATGGATCAGAGAAGCCAGCATTGTACTCCACTGCAGATTAATTCATTAACCATGCCAAAATCTCAGGGATGTGCTGACCTAACTGCAGTGACTCTGGGCCAGTTCATAAATCTTTTGTCCTGTTCCCAATCTGCCCTTAAGCCTTGACATTTTTACCAACTACATGTCCATGATAAAGATGTGAACTTCTATAGAGAGGACACTTTGTAATTATCACTAAATAAATGGGGAAGAAGGCAAACATATTGCCAGGAATATTCCTATGGCACCCACATCCATTTTCTACCTATAGAACTGGCTTGAGGCGTGGTGACCACAGGGCCATCCGTGTGAAAAAAAATACGGTTCCTGCACCATTAGCTGGGAAAAGGGAGCCCAACTCACAGAGCAGCTGGAGCACTTGGCTCTCCTGCAAACGTTCTGGATTGTTTGCCCCAGGCTTACACAAGCAGAGTCTCTCTCCGGCACTGGAGAGTACTTGAGCTTTTTCCAAATACATTTTTCAGCATAATAATAAACTCTATTTCCATTTCTGCCTCTGCAACTGAGAGAGAATTGAGAACCACAGAATAATCCGTGATCATTATCTCTCTGTTTCCATAAAGGGTGGTAAAGTGCGTATTGTGAAGAACATAGCTGAAATGCCCATATTAGCATTTACAGCGGGAGACAGACACCTCCCTTATCTCTTCATTTGTGGTTTACTAGTTATCCTCTTACCTCCTACTGACTCAAAGCTGTACCAGCAGCTAACCCCTGATTGTAGTTCTTTCCTCAAGATGGGCAGCTCTAAAAAATGAGAGCCAGTGGAAGTGGCAGCTGAGGTGTGCAGTTTTCAACCTACACAGTTACTTGGGGGGCTTTTTAAAAATCTTTTTTCATTTGGGCATATTAACAAGGAAACCAATAAATGAATTAGCAAAAAAATACATGCTGTTTTAAAAAACTTGAGGGAAAATACTGTATAAATGCAATAAATACACAGATGCTACAATAAAATGACGGTCTTTATATTGAAAAAATGATGACCAAGAAGGCAGAGATTGTAAGTGCATCCATATCTGACCTGGGAAATTAGCAACACTAAGACGGAGGGAAACAAGTTGAGAAAGGCTGGTGTAAGATAATTGAAAGTAGACTGTATCCAAATCAACTGTGACGATTCATACTAAAATTACTGGAAAAAGTATTTCGGTGATTAAGACACTTTTTTTTCTGACACTAGTACCTGCTTACGTAGAGAATAATAATTGTAAAGCAATCTATCTTTTGTTCCAATATGGATTTTAAAGCATAGACTGACTCCTAGTACTATGGACACACCCCAAGAGGTTTACTTCAGGCGCGCTGCCCATTAACCATTTGGCAGCAGGGGGCGCTCGTCTGTTAGAATCCAAAATTCTTTTTTAAAAGCTTTTAAGGGTGACTGACATTCGCCAGAATCCAAGGAAATGTGGTTAGGTATTTTTTTCAATAAGACTATGTTTGGGCTCTGAGTTTTCTTTAGGGGAGAAGGATGTCAAAGTGGAACGTTTATGAAATATAATTTAATGAGATCTTTAATGTTAGCGCATGCTTAGTCTCTCCTGAATAAATGTGTTTGTGTAATTAATTCATTCCGCTAATACTGAGGACCAAATAGGTGTAAGACACCAACATATACTTCCAGCAGTCATCGCCGGATATTGCTATAGGAAGGCTTGGAACTTTAGAATGTGTTGTATGCACTTTAAGGGCAGAACATTTTTAAAACAAAATGAAGGTATTCAGTCACCATATTTAGTTCACTGAAATGTAAAGAATTCGCTGTATGATAGATTCTACCTAAGATGTTTGGAAGAACAGCGGAAAGTCTGTTCTCAGTTCACATCCTGAAGAGAGAAATGATTTTTGTAACATCCGATTATTAATATATGACAGTATCTGCATATTTCTCGCATGATCTATGGCTTTTTCTGGACAGAATTTTCTGTGCCTCTCTACACTCCACAACATCGGATGGCTTCCTGGGTTTCAAATTATGGTCTCTTCCTCCTCCCCCTCTGACCTTTCCCACCACCAGCTCTCTCCCCAGAACGAACTTGCAGGGTCAAGTTGCTGCACATTGTCAATTACTACAAGAGACTTTCTTCTGCGAGAACTGCCATGGGGAAAGTTTCCCCATCGCCGCTTTTTATTAGCCAATTGGCGCATTTTTTAAAAACTTAGATTTAAACTAGGAGGAATCCTACATCTTGCATTTTCTGAACCCTCCTTGTTTCGTTTTCAGGCTAATGAGGTCTTACGAGTGATCATGCAAAAGCCATTTTTGAACACCCAAAGTCGCAAGTCATTGGACAGGACTCCAAATGCGTGTCCAGCATTCACGTGGTGCCTCTGCGAGCCACCCTGAGCGGTTTGCTCGGGTTAAAACCCTTAACTTTGTGCCTTTTCTTTCTCTAGAAAGAAAAAAAAAATCCAGCCTAAAAGGCCGGCTTTCGGTTTCCCAAAACTGATCCTTCTGAGAAACAACTGGGAACCCGCAGGGCTGCTGCATGACTCAAGACAAAAAAGTACCCTAATTCTAGAGACTGGACGCTACAGCAGCTCCGTGCCGGTAGCCCGGCCGCACGGCCGCCGCTCCGCTGGCCCCGCCCACCCGCGCGGCCCCGCGCGCCGGCTGAGGAGGAGGGGCGCGCTAGGCAGAGGTCGCCGCCCGGTTGAGCAATCCGGCTATGCAAATAAGTAAGATTACGATAGCCAATGGGAAGCCGAGTCTGCCCTGACGCGCGCGCCCTGAGCCCGTAGTATTTATAGATCGTATTTAAAGAGCCCTTGGGAGTCTCCCTCGGCTCGGCTGGGCGGCGTTGGCGGTGGAGGCTGTTTGAGTGCTTTTAGCCCGGCGCGCGTGAGGTGGCCGAGCTGTCGCTGCTGGTCCCTTCCCAGTGGGGGTGTGGGACGTGAGAGAGCGTCCGAGCACGTTCCACGGTGGTTTTTACCCACTTCCCAGCCTCGGTTTCTGGAGAGGGGGAGGAAATGCTGCAGTTTCGGCAACAGTTTTACTCCAAACAAAGCAAAGGATGTGAAATCTCACAAAAGCTGGGGGACGAGAAGGGGACAGAACGTCTGAACCGACCCCGCCCCGGCCCCACATTTGAGCCACCAACGGGTGCCGTTTCCTGAACCCGGCCTCTGCGCCGTAAAGGCGGCCTTCCTGGGGGGAGGGGAGAACAATACGGCCTGAAAAGCCAAAAGTCGTGGAATTTGGGGGCGGGGCCATTGGACGAGTTCAAGTGTATTCGTGGAAAATAAATTGCAAGATAGTGGCCGTGATTATCTTGGCTTTCGGTCGATTGATCTAGAGACTTCCCAGCCAGCAAACTGCACACTGCAATGCGAAAGCAGGAAACCGGCATTACGTCAGAGAAGAGAAGAGACCCACATTGCAGCCCTTGCATCTGCAGGGCTGGCTTTCTTCCTCTCCCCAGTTTCCCCCTTTATTTCTTGGAAAGGTTTCGAGGGCCATGGGCTGGGGCACTGGGTGCCCCGCTGTGTGGCCCTGAGGGGCTTCACGCAAAGGCGGGGAGGTGGAGGTGGGGGGGGCGTTTGGGGACTCTGCCTGGGTGCCCCGAGCTGCTACACGTCACCTTCCCCGGCAAGCTCCTTAGAAGCTACAGCTAATTCCTTTCAAAAACGCCCGGCGCTTAGATGGATTTCCTAAATTCCAGGAGGGGGTGGGGGGGGCCGGCACGGAGTGCTCAGCTGCTCTCCTCAGTTCAGCACGCGCTCACGTCCACCCCAGGAAAGCAGGTGGTGTGTGGGGAGAAGTCTCAACAATGTAGAAATGGATGAGCTCTCCACACCTTGTCAGAGATCTTATTTCTCAGTATCAAAGGACATGGTCGCAAGAAACCTGTTGTCTGCCGGGGGGCCCACCTTCTGGGGGCCTGCCACTGCTCTAGAAATCTCTTGAGGGACACGAAGCGAGAGCTATTGCGAATTAGTACATTTTTGCCTCTTGGAATGTAAGTCTGACACTAGCCTCACCTGCTCTGCTGCTCCTTCCCTCCCCTGTTCAGGGTCATTACAAGGTAACCTTAGCAACCAGTTCCAGGCTCCTGCCCCACTCCACCCCTGGGCAAAGCTTAACACAAAAAAGGTGGTGACAATAGCTAATGATTATTGACTGTTCTGTTCTCTGCAGCTTGCTGAGTACTTTGTCAGACTTTATCTCGCAAGAGTTGGATGAGGTGAGTACTATTATCCCCGTTTTACAGATAAGAAAACTGATTCCAAGAATCAGGCGTCCACTAGCTCTGGAGATGGGAACACTCCGCAGTCTAACTTCAAGGCCCAGGGTTAACCTCTCTGTGTCAGCTTTATGGGGGAAGGGAGATGACTGTGGTCTGGGGAGCTTCCAGGCTCACCTCGCCTCACACCAAGAAGGCAAGAGCCTTTATTCATTCCTGATATCCTGTGAGGACAGTAAACCTGGTCCTGGGGCACCTGGCTGGCTTAGTTGCGCATGTGACTCTTGATCTCAGGGTCACAAGTTCTAGCCCCATGTTGGAAGTAAAGATCACCAAACAACAACAACAGCAACAACAACAAAACGCCCCAGACCTAGTCTTGGTTAAACGTGGTGGGTGTCAAGTGTCAAGTTTAGCAAATTTAGTCCTTTTATGTAAAAGACTGTTGGGATAAACCCAAGTTACTTAAGCTAATTTTTCTCATTGCACTGTTTGCAACAGTATCTTATAAGCTGTTTAATGATTAACTTTATATAACTTCTCGTTCTTAGCTCAGGCCACTGGATAATGTGAAATCCTTTTCTCCCCATTAAGCATATAGGGAACCTAAAGAACTGAGTGAGATTGCCATGTAAATTAGGATGGAAACCATGTTCAGAATGAGCAGATAGCCTAATTCAAGATCAGATGAGTCCTGTCTTTGTTTCCTCCATTGATTGCCTTCTCCCTCTTCACTAGCATTTTGGTGACAGAGACAGCAGGGAAAGGAAATTGTGCTTTTGGAAGATTATGATTAGTGTCTGGGAAGAGAAATCCAAATGAGGAAAGGTTTAGAGGGATGAGGTTGTACCTGTCCATACAATCAGAACTGTGTACACAAGTGTACCTGGAAGATACTGCAGATTCAGCTCCAGAGCACTGCAATAAAGCAAATGTCGTAATAAAGCAGGTCAGATGAATTTTTTTGGTTTCCCAGTGTACATACAAGTTATGTTGGCACTAAACTGTAGTCTATTAAGTGTGCAGTAGCATTATGTCTAAATAGCAATGTTTTTACATTTAACACCTTAATTTTAAAATACTTTATTGCTGGGGCACCTGGCTGGCTCAGTCAGCAGAGAAGCACGCAACTCTTGATCTCGGGGTTGTGAGTTCGAGCCCCACATTGGGTGTAAAGATTACTCAATAAAATAAATACTTTATTGTTGAAAATACTTACTATCATCTGAGCCTTCAGCAAGTCGTAATCAGCGATCACAGATAACCACAACAAATATAATCATTAAAAATTTGAAATATTGCAAGAACTAATGAAAATGTGACACATAGACATGGAGTGTATGCTGTTGGAAAAACCGTGCCAAGGGACTTGCTCGATGCATGGTTGCCATAAACCTCCAATTTGTAAAAAATGCAGTATCTGGCAAGTGCGATAAAGCAAAGTGTAATAAAACAAGGTATGCCTGTAATAGAAATGAATGACTTGAAAGCCAAACAGCTGATGGAGGTTGAAACTCAATTCCGCTGCATCCCAGCTGGAAGGCCTTAGACAAGTGCAATGCAAGACACAGTTTCCTCATCTGTGAAATGGAAGGTAACCTGCTACACATCCGCAGCTAGACAGCTTTATTCCTCACAGTCTCCTCTGCTGCCTCTTTGTCCTCCTCTAGTTCTTTAAATTCTTCAAAATCCCTGTCTCAGCATAATCTTGTCTCACTCAACACACTCCCCCTAGATTTTACCAAGGCCATGGGCTACATTTTGGAGTCCTCCTCTCTTGCCCGTGTCTTTTTTCTGAGCTCTAGTTCTGTGTATCTAACTATATATACAAGTCCCCAGTTGGACACCTCAAACGAAAATGTTCCAAACTGAGCTGGCCATGCTCTGTCTCCCAGCCACTTATGATAAAAGGTCTGCCATGCCTTTGTATATCACAACCCTGGTGTTAACGTTAAAACCTAGCTAATTCAAAAAAAAAAAAAAAAAAAAAAAAAAAAAAACAAACCTAGCTAATTCCTCTTCCCCTTAACCAGTACATGCAATTAATGGCCAACTCCGGCCGTGGGTCAAGCTGTTAGCTGCCTTCTGTCTACCAGCCCTTAAAACCTCCTTTGCTGTGCGGCCATGTACCCTTCATCAGTCCCCTTCAGTGGCTTCCGCTGTCCTCAGAATGAGCAGGGCATGGGTTACAAAGCCCCTAGGGACTAGGTCCAGACCTAGGTCTTGAGCTGTTCCTCTTGCTTGCACTCCACCCTTCAGCCATTCTTAAATTTTTTTAATTCTAATGACGCCAAATTGTTCCGTTGTTTTTCTGAGCTTTAGCATAAGCTACTCCTAAGATGCTGCCATACCATGTCATCCCATCCCCTTCCCTTCTTCTAAGAGCTCCTACTATTCTCTCAGTTTTCACGGTATGCTCCTTCCTCTACAACTCTCTGACCTCCACTCACCTGCACTGTAGGTGCTCCTGAGCTTGCTCAGTGAGCTGCTTTCCCATCACAGCATCTATACACTGTATGCTAAATGCCTTTAATCTTGGCTGAATCTGTGTCCTTATTCATGTGGAAGGGGGATACATCAGAATCATTCAGAGTGCTTTGTCAGCTGGCACCTCAAAATCCCATCCACACTTCCCCACTCCCTGTCTGCCATGAGTGTGTTCTGAGCTGAAAATCACACCACAGTGAGTCCATGGCACTGATGATGTTATGCTGTGGCCCCCAAGTCAGGATGGAAGAAAGCTTGAGAATGGCTACATTAGATTGGCAGTGCCACAGGGAAAGGGCTGGTATCCGTCTTGTCCATCTTTATCTCCTTCATGTCTGGAACAGTGTGAGGCACAGAGTAGAAAAATACTCTGGAAGGAAGTACTTATATGATTGATTGGGGATGTGAGAATTAGATAAAATATGTATATTGAGTCACCAGGATGTAATAGACATTGGGTAGATCTGGATTGTCTTTCCTTCCACTTGCTAAAATGAAGCCTTAGGGCCCCTGGTTCATTTGGTAAAGCATGTGACTCTTGATCTCAGGGTCGTGTGATCAAACCCCAAGCTGAGTGTGGAGCCTACTGAAAAAACAATAAATAAGTAAGTGAAGCTTAGGACACATTTATTGATGACCATGCCGTAAATGATAAGACATAAAGATGAATGAAAAGGAAAAGGAATTTATCTTTATTGATCCTGCCAACATCTTTCCCAAATGCTTTACGGTCATGATCTCTTCTAATAGCACAAATATTCTGGTCTCAAGAGGCTCCTATCAGAAAGGTGACATAGACACATCTGAAGCCTCACAGAAAGCAATAATGGTAATGCCCATATTGTCAAATGGGAACACAGATGGGGAGGCTAACAAACTGCTGGCCTCTTAGAGGTAAGGGGCAGGTGAGGGAGACATAGAGAAATACTGACCTTAATGCTTAGGCCTTGAAGAATAAAGTAAGATAAACAGACCCATAAGCAGGGGAAGGGCACGTCAAGTAGAGGGAACAGCAGTGATGAAGGATTGCGCTAGGAATGTATGTACCAGGGGAAAGGTAAAAGGTGGTGTGATACAAAGTGTGACAGCAGTGGGTAGAAAACAGGGTGAAAAGTGAAGCTGGGCTGTTCCTGGAGGACTTGATGTGCCGTGCTAAGGAATAGGGATTTTATTCTATAGGTAGTGGGGAGTCAACTTCCCCGAACATGTTTTATCTAGAAATAAAGTAACATGGTTAGACTTGTCTCTTTTAGAAAGGTAGCTGCATGGAGACCAGCCTAGAGACAAGGAGGTAAGTTAGAAATAATTGCAGTAGGTCAAGGAAGTGATCATGAAAGCCTACAACAGTGGTTTTCAAACTGTGGGTTGCCACCCATAAATGGATCTTGAAATAATTAGTGGGTCACAACATATATTTAGAAAAAATAGATTTGAATAGAAAAATATCAGAATCTCTTGTAATAAAGGTCAATGCTTCCTAAAATTTTTTTTTTTATTTACTTGTGCATAACTTTCTGGGGAATTTGAATTTTTAATAAATTCACTTCTACAATAGATTTAAATAACCTTCAGAACGAACAGAGTGGATTTACTTAAAATTTAGCATGTTTAAGTGCCTATGTTTCAGCATAGGCACCATTACTTTGGATAGAAAGCATGACAGTTTGAGGGCATTTAATATACAGGATTTATGACCTGGAAAATAAAAGAAATGGGGGGGGGAATGAATGGTTAATTAATTAGGTTTAAATCTTGAGTAACTTTCCTCTTGGTTACAAGTGATATCTTAGAAGTGATTTTATTAAAAATGTGAACTACAGAATGCATATCCTGGGTCAGAATGCAAAATGCATTTCTTACCATGGAGTCAGGCTTCAAGAAAGCTTAAAAACCTTGACTTGGAAGGTTGAGGCCATGGCTCTGGGGTGAAAGAGAAGGATCAGGATATCAGAGTAATTTCTAAGATACAATTAAGACCAGTTCACCAACTGGATGTAGGAGTAAAGGAGAAGGAAATTAAGGATGATTCACAGGTTCCTAATTTAGGCCGCCGAGGCTATAGTTCAGTTCAGTTCAACCAATATCCCTTGATAGGAAGTACAGAAACAGACAAATGAGGAAGGCATGGTCGAGGCCCTTGAGGAACTCCATGTGGGTAAAAAAGATGCGTAAGCAGGGTACGTTAATAAAATATGGTCACTACACTCATAAAAGTATTCACAAGATGTTACTCAAGCTCAGAGGAAGTCCAGGCTGGATCATCACAGAAATTTCCTGGAGGAGACATCTTTGAACTGAGTTTTAAAGAAAGCGTTAGTCAGCCAGATAAGAAGGAAACAGTCTAAAATCAGAGAGGTAGAACAGAATGTTTCTGTATAAGCAGTTGTGTGTACATAGGTGTGAGTGTGTGTGTGAGCCCATATTATAAGCAACTTAGTGTTACTAGAACACTGGGAAGTCAGAGATGCAGTTGGCAGGGGTAAAGAGATAGGTTATGAAAAACTTTGATGGGCATCTGGGTGGCTCAGTGGGTTGGGCCTCTGCCTTGGGC
This sequence comes from Meles meles, assembly GCF_922984935.1. Lineage (NCBI taxonomy): Eukaryota > Metazoa > Chordata > Mammalia > Carnivora > Mustelidae > Meles > Meles meles. The sequence continues at coordinate 69,776,596 of NC_060072.1, forward strand.
TCGGCTCATGACCCCAGGGTCCTGGAATCAAGCCCCACATCCGCTCTCTGCTCAGCAGGGAGCCTGCTTCTCCCTCTTCTGCCTGCCTCCTTCCTGCTTGTGATCTGTCTCTCTCTCTCTCTCTGTCAAATAAATAAATAAAATCTTTAAAAAAAGAAAAGAAAAGCTTTGTCTGTCATGCCAAGGAGCTCAGAGCTCTTGTATGAGATAAAGAGCCACTGAAGGGGTTTTTAAGAAGGTTAGTAACAAGGTCACAGTAAGGAGATTGTGTTTTAGACAGCCAGCTTTGGCATCATGTGGAAAAGGTCTTTATAGGGAACTGGATTAAAGATCAAGAGACTAGAAATGGGGACATTAAATTAGTCCAGATGAGAGATGATGGGCAGATTTAAGGCATTGAGAAAGGGATGAAGAGAAACAGATCCAAATCGGCAAGGTACGGTCACTAATTAGATATAGAGGACTCCATTGGTCAGCATCTTCTTAGGAAAGCAGAATCCATGTCAGTGAGTTTCATGGAAGAAATTTAAATGGGGAACTATTTTTGAAGGTGTTAGAAAAATGAAAGGGTTAGTAGGAAACCATTGGAAACCCTGCAATTAGGACGAGCAGGACTACTGCCCCTAAGACTGGAGCGACCAAAGAGGCAGCTCAGTTGTGTCACGAGAGCCCAGGAGCTGTGTTTGCCTAGAGGGAGCTGAACCATGAAAGAGACACAGTCAGAAGGAAGAAATGCCCTCCCCTGACCCTGTTCTCTCCACTAGCCGAGGCTGACGAGGAGCTGTTGGCAAGGGAGCCTGAGAAAGGTAGCTTGCCTTCTGTGGGAAGAGCAGGAAGGTAAGACAATAGATCTGAGCATAAACCACAAATGAGCAAAGCATGAAGGTAAAGGAGAAAGAGTAGATTGATTCCTCCTGGCTATGTTGCCAGATTGAGGTGGGGTGGTAGCGTCAGAATCCGAGATTAGGAAACCAGGAAGATGGTAGGGGTGAGGACGATGAGGAAGCAGAGACAGAGGACACAAAATAACTTCTAAAAACTCCCTCACTGGGGCACCTGGGTGGCTCAGTCTGTTAAGATTAAGCGTCTGACTTTTGATTTTGGTTTAGGTCATGATCTCAGGGTTTTGAGCTCAAACCCTGCATTGAGTTCCCTGCTTAGCAGGGAGTCTGCTTGGGATTCTCTCTCTCCCCCCTGCCAACACCCAAATAATAAATAGATAAATCTTAAAAAAAAAAAAAAAAAGAATAAGAACTCCGCCACTGTAGTATTGTTATGTATACACAGGATTGGTAGGTAAAAATTTCTTTAAAAGAACAGTTCTAATAAGTGTTCAGGACAGCTTTTAACTGTGTCTTTTAACATAGGGGAAGAAAGCTCTTAGGGGAAGAAATGCACAAAATTTTTGCCCCTGCCCAGTACTTGAACCTTTCCCTAGGTCTCTAATGTTGGTGTGAACTAACATTAGGAAAACAGGAGGAAGTTATTGAATCCTTACCAAATACCACTCACTATATGGTTTACATAGAGTTTGCACACAACAAATTACATACACTACCTCATTTAATCCTTACGATAGTTTTATGAGGTTGGAATTATTCTTCTTCCTTTTTTACAGATAAGGAAACTGATGCATAGGGGATTTGGTCCATCTTCTCCCTTCCTACCTAGGCTTCTCAACCAATAAGTGTGAGCTGGGACTAGGATTTGGGGCTGACTCCAAACCCAAGCCCTTCACCTCTGTACTATAAAACCTCACAAACTCTAAAATGTTTAAGTCCAAATAAATAAAATTGTGATAGTGTCATTGTGTCCATGTATATCCAGTTGCTTCTGGAGAGTGAACATTTTGATGGATTTTCTCATATCTTGTTCACTACGGATTTTAACAGTTATCATGCTTTTGTTTCCCAATCTGCAAACAGGAGTGTAATAGTCAGGACTCTTGGTAGAAGTGACAGAATTGTAAGTACACATAGGCCAAGGAAAAAAGAAGCTTATGGCTCCCTTCACATAAAAAGTCCAGGGATTTGTTTGTTTTCACCATTGCTGGATAGACTCAAACATCACTCCAGGAGTGTTTCTCCTCTTGATCTCTTTGCTCCAGCTCTGCCTAGGACTCATTCTCTTGCAGACTATCTCCTGGCAGCAAGGAAGGTGGTCTTCCACCACCGTAGGTTTACATGGATTTGCTAGCTGGTTGTCCAGAAGAAGAGGTGGCCTCTCTTCTCCAAAACCCACGCTAATCTCCAAGGCTTGGTTTAGACCCATAGCCACCTTGGACTAACCCCCATGCTCAGGGAAGGGTTTCCTCTGATTCTCAGGTCTGTGGTGAGTCAGGCAGAGCTGTGAAATTGGCTGTCCTATCAAGGTCCCACGATGCTTGGGAGGGAGTACTTGTCCAGAGTGAGGCCTATAGAGCAGCAAATAAGTCACAGGTTTTTCCACGACAGGGAACATGAAACTCTCATTTTGCCTGCTTATCCAAACAGAATCCTGGAACTATTTCAAAATCACTGGATAATTGTGCATTCTGTTCTTCTTTAGAACTAAAGAGACGTTTCCTCACACCTTTTTTTTTTTTTCTTTTTGCGTTTTACTTGGAATTGTAAGCTTCTTTAAGAGGCAGAGTTAAAGCATCAAGGTTATATCTGTTTGCGAAAAACATCCGGAAGCTCTCTGGCACCGCCATTTTCTACTCCTCACTCTCTTCTTTCCAGTTTCCTCCCACATCTTTCCACAAGGATTCTGAATCATGAGAGCCGCAGGTCTATCCCTTGATGTATATGGTCCCCAGGGTGGTCCAAGATCTATGGCATTGTTCTGGCAATCATTCATACTTTCTTTTGGAGGGGGAGGAGAAGGGACTTGCAGGGGTGGCAACTGAGGACCCTCATTTTATTATCAAAACATTTCAAAAACATTTCAAAACAGGTGATTAGTGGCATTTGATAACAGACTTCTGCTGTTTGGCCATCTTTAATCCTAGCCTGCTTTATATTAGAAACCAGCCTAAAGACCAAGGCCATTCTTTAAAACGCTGAATTTATGACAAGGCAGGTTCCTCGCAGAAAGTAGACAGGGACACAAGAGCCAATAGTTTGTTTTTTCCCTGTTGGCGTGGAGCCTAGGTTTAAGAATAAGTGTTACTACTGGAGATTCAAATCTGTCAGTACATGTTAAGTATGTCCTCTACAATTATTCATAAAACTTGCTGGAACTTGCTTATGCCAGCAAGCTTGATGCCTATGTGAAAATATCTGCACCTGGTACAGCATGCTGGCCTCCCCATTAATGGTATTCCCCATAAGAAATAATAGTGGGAGTATTTCTTCTCAACACGAAATATTTAAATATTAATCCAGCAATCCTCAGACACCACTGAAGTTCTATCATTTTCCTGGCATTTTTACATTGTGGGAATTCAGTTGATCTGGCTAGCTATTTTGGAATCAAAAGGTAGAACCAGTTCTCAATTATGTGACTGTTGTGGCAAACCTTAGGTTCCTATTTCTTTAATTCTATGCCATTACTGTCTGGATGGTTAGGACTTTTACCTGTAAGTTGTCTATATTTTATTTTTATAGCCAAGAATGCTAAGTTACCCATTAAAGCCATTTAGCCTTCTTAAGGCTAAATAAAACCAGTTCCCTTCCTTACCATTTTTATGCCCTATTTTCTAGCTTCTTAATCAGCCTTTGTACTATGCTCTGTTCCCTTTCTAGTTTCCGCACATTCTTAAAAAAAAAAAAAAATGAAGCCTTGGACTAGATGTAAGTTTCTAATATGGGTTTGACTAAATATATATATATGTGTATATATATATGAAAATTTCTTCATGGTTTTTGTGTGTCATATTTCAGTTGGTATACTGTAGGATCACATCAGCCCTTTTCAAGTAGCAGTTCTATATTGCTGACATATTCACAATGATATAATGTTATAACTTGAAAACCCAAGTGGTACTGTAAGACTTCCTTGTAATTATTTGAAGTTAAAGCATCATGAAAATTGTTATGGTGACTCTACCATTCAAGCGAAATATCCTTCAAAGTAGATGATCATCTACTTAGTCTAGTCTACATTTTAAGGCTTTTTTTCCTTCTAAAAGTTCAAAATTTTCTTCAGTAAGTTGTCTAACACCAATTAAGTAAATGGTTTCATAGTAAAATTTTACACATATCCTGTGTATAATTTTAGACCTCCAAGCAAAACTTTTCATGAAGGGTCTCCCCTTTTAACCCAGTACCCTCAAATACTCAGGGGCCCCCTCTTTTGGGGGGAGCACATTGACTTCTCACAGGCTTGCCTTGAGCCTTTTCATAACTAAGTAAAATCAGTAGATTTTCACAAAATTGGCATATTTTTTAAAAGTTTCCATTCAAAAACATGACTCACTTATTTCCCTCCCTGCCACTTCTAATTAATCATGTCCAAAATCAGTTTGAAACAGTGTTATCAAAAGGAAATTATCATAAATCAACAGGTCCCGATCAATACTTTCTTATTTCGGGCAATGTTCAATGTGTATGCAATATAGAGCCTTCTCTTTGGGGTTCATTAGATTAGAGATAGACAAAGAATCTCCATCTAAGCTTACAATGTAAATTCACTCCTTTTAGCGAGGCTCGGGAGTCATTTTGGTCATTGTATTGATTGACAGTATATTGCTATCATCCATTTAATTTTTGTCCACAGATGACTACAATCCATTTCATTTCTCTATTGGTCGGGGTTCATTTGCAGAGAATAAAATCTCCTCAAGCTTATTGAAGCAGGAAAGGATTTATTAGAGAGTATTAAATGACCTTGATCTTTGAAATGGCTGAAGAAACAGCCCTCAAGTTTTAGCTTTTAAAACAATTCACAAAACCACTCCACAGAACTGACCACCAAGGAAGCCATTGTCTCTTCTCTAGCCCAGAAGTTGCAGGCTCCAGAGCTGCACCATTAACCCCATGATCAGAAACCGAGCGCTACTCTGCGGGCTTCAGAAGCACTTCACACTCATTTCTATCCAAACCAGCAAACCCGTGCCCCATACCCATGAAGCTAGAGACCAGACAGTGGGGTGCTGGAGGAAAGGTCTGACAGTAAAGCCCAACACCCGCACACCTGTGCCCGTCGGCAGAGGCAATGGAAGGAGCGTTTGTCCTTCCGGGAGTGCATCTCTTTGGTTGATCCTAAGTCTGCTCTGGGACCCAGTAGCAAGGAAGCTGGGAACCTGTGCAGAATAGGGAGTCACATTAGAAGGGTGATGGAAAGCATGCCCAACACTAACCAGAAAAGCCATCACACCCACAGTCGAGTGGTGTCTTCAGTTCATTGGAATGGAATGAAGAAGTTCTGCCTCCAAGCTTTGAGTAATAAGTGGAAATGCTTTTTTTAAAAATAAAATGACCATGACTTTCAAGGGCAAATTATAAATCAGTTTTGTTATCGATGTAGGGAGAAGCTGTTCCCAGTAACTCTTAATATAAATATATCTCCAAAAAGATTTTGAGGTCAGACTAAGTATTACAATAGCATACAACTCTCTGTGGTGACTTGGTGGCTGTTTTGTCTTTGTGCAACATAGGAGCACATGCTGTGTGCGTTCCATTGAGGGCAGGACAGTAGAGATGGCGAATGAAGACACATACTGCGTTGCCCCTTTCACCAAACGAATCACATAATAAGACAAAATAGAAATAAACATGAAAAGATACACTTTTCCAATTAAAAGAAAACTAGGTTCAAATCTCTCTGATTTTATTATATGTGTGCCAATGCCATATATATATACATATATGGAGAAAATTATAATGTGGATATGTCTATTACCTCAGCAAACAGTAAAGTGTCTACATCAAGGGTAGTAAGTCAAATGAATTCATTTTTAAAAAGAGAGAACCGAGAGAGAGGTGGGAGAATGCTGGCATTTAGTGGGCGTTTGATGAGCTATAGCTTCTTAAGTAGTTATAATGATGAGAGCAATAGATACATAGAGGACTGCAGTAAATAATTAATAAATAATTAATAATCGGGTGATGGTGAAAGCATGTACCCTGTAAAACCCCTGATCATCTACATTATAGGAACTAATTTCACCTTAAAGAGTTTCTATTCAGACTGGTTTTAACAACTTTTTCTCATTGAATTTTCTACAGTGATGGTAAAAATTTGAGGGAAGTCATAAAACCTCCAGTAATGATACACTGAACCTTTGTTAGATATCATAGTGTATTCTCAGCATTACTTAGTCAACTCTAACAACATACTCTGGTCAAAATATGTAGTTAAATCTACTTTTTCTAATATATTTATTTATGTCAGATCTTGAATTATACTTTACTTATGTTAAAATTCATCCCTTTTAATTACAGTTCCCTGAATTTGACAAATGCACAAAGTCATGTAACCACAATCAAAATACAGAACATTTCCATCAGCCCAGAAAGTTCCCTAGTGCACGATTGTACTCATTGCCCCTTCTCCCGTATCTCCTGGGAAGCGCTGATCTGTTTTCTGTCCTTACATTTTGCTTTTCTAGAACATGATATAAATGGAATCATGCAGTAACAGTCTTTTCTTTCTGGCTTTTTTAATCATAAGTATTATATTTTGTTTTAAATATATTTTCATTATAGATTCTATATTTTTTAAATGAAATATACAGTTTGGCCTGGGATACTGAATAAACTTTTAATTAATTTGTAAATGTATAGATACAGATATAGATGCAGTACCTTTAATTATCTTTGGCCTTTTACTTAAGAACTAAAACTTTACCCCTCAAAAAACTTTTATATTATAGGCAGTCAACAAAATCTAATTAATAAGATTATTTGGGGGGGCGCCTGGATGGCTCAGTGGGTTTGAGCCTCTGTCTTCGGCTCAGGTCATGATCCCAGGGTCCTGGGATCGAGCCCCACATCGGGCTCTCTGCTCAGCAGGGAGCCTGCTTCCCTCTCTCTCTGCCTGCCTCGCTGCCTACTTGTGATCTGTGACTGTCAAATAAATAAATAAAATCTTAAAAAAAAAAATAAGATTATTTGGTGGTTGTCTCAGTGCCAGGAGTAAAAAACTAAAATAAACAAACAAAAATAGACTTGCATACTTTAGAGCTCACAACTGTTCCATATATATAAGGTAACCCATAGGAAAACAATTTCTTTGTAACCTTTTGAAAGAATTAAAATGCAAAATATCTGGCATGCTTTGTTGTGGTTATAGTAACGTCTATGAAAAGCATGCCTTTTTCACTTGTAAGAGTTTCAGTTTTGCACCATGCATTTGCCTTGATAGTAACTGCAAACAACTGTAGCTATTACCTCTTCAGTTCTGAAAGCAAGTTCAAAGTCTATCCAATCCATTGTCAGAGCACAAGGTGAAGCGTGTCTCCGAGATTAAATAAAGCCTCTTAAATGTGATTCTTGTTAGAGAGGTTTTTTTTAGTGTACCATTGGAGCATCTTATAATATGATTTCAGCTTTAGTTATGCACATCTAACAGCTCAGAAGTAGGAGGAAAACAACACTTGAGCTGGACGCTTCTTTTGGTGACATTTTGCATATTGCTAATACTTTAACTGAATATTTTCATTCATCAATGACAATTTTTAAGAACAGTCTTATTGTGATATGATTTGTATTTCTAGTATGAAATTTAATGGTCTTCTAGTAAGTGTACAGAGCTGTAGGACCATCATCATAGTTTAATTTTAGAACATTTTCATCACTCAAAAAAAGAAAACTTGAACCCACTAGCTGTCACTCCTTATCCCTTGCCCCTCTAGCCCTAGGTAACCACTAATATACTTTCTGAATGACAATGCTTTTTAACTAGGTAGGGTTGGTTTTGTTTTTTTGGTTTTTTTTACCGCTTCAGCTAAAAAGGAACACTATTTTCATATTTACTCATGTTAAATTCTGTAATTTTAGACATGAACTTAAATACAATTCATTGTTACTTTTGTTACAATGCCTAGATCAATTTGAATTTTTCTAAAAACAATTCTTCTTTTAGAAAAATAGTTTTTTTCTCATTCTCCCTTCTCTGCAATATTTAAAGCTCTTTCTTTGAATCTTTTGAACATGTAGCTAAAGGACAGTTGGTGTTCAGGAAGGCAAATATTAGCATGTGTGGTTCCAAAAACCCCTTCCTTTAGCAATTAACAAGGCGTTTATATAACTAAAAATATTTCAGTAGTGTGCATTTTCTCAACAAGTTACTTAGTGAAAGTAAACAAGAAAAAAAAAATTCCAAAATATGTGAACAGCAGCACTTTTGTTAAATGTTTTGTTTTGTTTTGTTTTGTTTTTTTTGTTTTTTAAGGTGCAGGTCTATTTAGCATTTAAAGGAAAACCTGTTGGGTGGGGTGGAGGGATATTGCCCAACTGCTACTTTGTATTCTTTCACTAGTGACCTCAGCTGTTGCCTGAATTTTTACTACTGGTTTTCTAGTCTTTACTAGTTTTCTAGTTTTTACTAGTTTTCTTTGCAACAAAGATCTCATTGGCTGAAGACAGATGTTCAATTATTAGTGGCTTAGAGATATGCCTTTCTCAGAATAGTAGCTTCAACAGGAAGAAGGAACCAGAAAACATATTCCATTTGTGGTAATGTGGTCTAATTTGACATCTCAAAATTGACTTAGAATTTCAGAAGAAAATGTTGCTGTTAAGCGTACTGAGATGTATTTGTTAAATTAATTTTTATTTGTTTATATATTAGTTATTTATTGCTCTGTAACAAGTAACTTTCCAAAATTTAGCTGCTTAAAACAAAAAATATTTCTTATTTTCCACAGTATTCATCCACAGGCCGGAATCAGGGAAAGGCTGGGCAGGGTGGTTCAGGCTCCGTGTTCTTGAGACATTTTCTCAGGTGTCTACTGAGACTGACCTCATGTAAAGGCTTCACTGGGGCTAAAAAGGTGGCCCCCTCGCATGGCTGGCACGTTGGTGTGGCTATTGGCAGGAGGCCTTAGTTTCTTTCCACATATGCCTCTCCACAGAGCTGTTTGAATATCCATGACACGGCCTCTGACTTCTCCCAGAGTGAATTATATAATATGAGTGCACAAGGCACAGCTGCGGAGTCACCTAGCCTCGGAAACCATTACCTCTGTCTTACTTTATTGGTCACACAAAGCAGCCTTGATTCATTGTGGGAGAAGATTATGCAAGGGCATGAACACCACAGAGGTGAGAATCCCCGGGGCCCTTCTCGGAGGTTGGCTGCCACAGCTCAAGGTAGAAAGCCGTGCAGATAATTTTTAAACATTACCAAACTCCAAAACCATTAACTCTTTTTCAAATATAAATATAAATATTTACATGTAATATTACAGATAGAGAACAGCAGAGGCCTGATGAAAACACATACTGATTTTAGATTCCAAGGCAGTTAATCATCTATTTATTGAGAATGTGCTCAATGCCCACAACCAGGCAAGGAGCGTGTATCTTAGGGGATGTAGCGGTAGTGATAGAGAAGTCTCAGGATTTTATCGGAAGGATGTCTTTGGGAGTCTCCTGGGTGGCTAGTGGGTTAAGCGTCTGACTTCTGCTCCAGTTATGGTCTTGGGATCCTGGAATTGAGTCCTGAGTCTGGTTCCATGGTCTCCAGGGAGTCTGCTTGTCCTTCTCCCTCTGCCTCTCCCCTGCCCTGCTTGTGCTCTCCCTCTCTCTCAAATAAATACATAGAATCTTTAAAAATTTAAAAAAAAAAAAAAAAGGCAGGATATCTTTGTAGTATATTTTCAGAACGATGTTCTCTTGCCAAAAGTTTGGCAGAATTATGCCCGCACCTCTGAGTTCTTTTGGGAAATTCTGCTTTTCTGTTGCTCCTGAAAGAAAGTAGAATGCCACCAATTAAGAACAAGGAAATTTTGTCCTTTCATATCAACACAAGATACAATATGGCATGTCTCATTTTCACAGAGAAATCTCTTTCTGGCTGTGCATTGTTTTAAATACTAGGATGCATCCCGCATAAGCAGATACACTGGAATTTTCCTGTTTTCTAATTTTGCTCACAAGGGACAAAAGTCTGGAAGGTCTGCACCAAACTGTTAAAGGAAGACATGTGATCAGTAACTGGTTATCTGCTTTACACGTTTCTTTTCTGGAAACAGTAGTAATCTTCTCTATCTGATAAGGCACTCCTCTTGCACTTGTCTGCTATTCCCAATGGAAGCGACCACCGTCTTTTCGTTTCTCTCCCTCTGCCTGCAGGACTTGGCCAGTTGTGCTCCCCGAGAGCCTCTGGCCACTCTGCTTTTCTAACTAACCTCTTTTAACAGGAGGAGAAAGGCCTCTTCCCTCTCTGGTCACAAAATGATTCTTGAGCTGCTGGTGGCCAATTCCATTCCAAGCAGAAAATAATCTGTCTGGGAGAAAGAAGTTAACATTCAGAGAAAAGCAGGAATGAGACAGAGCTGGTCATGAGCTCCTGGTGTCGCGTCCAGAGGGCTAGCTCATGCAACTTGCCTGCCAAAGCTCTGTTATATGAGCAAATAAATACCTCTATTTGTGTAAGATAGATCAAATTGGATTTCTGAACTTACATCCACAAGCCCTGACCAGAACCTCTGGAGATGGGGTTGGAAGATTATTCTGCTTTCAACTTTACACATTAATTGTACTAATCCGATTTTTTTCCGGGCAGAGGTGGTGGGGGGGGGGATAGAAATGATAATAACTGCAAATGATAGAAACTCTATTTGAGCTAGCATAAACAAAGAAGGAGTTTTTTGGATCATGTTCCCAAATGTAGGAAGGCCATGTGTGCTGCTGGCCTGAGGAATATCTAGAGTCAAGGATCTAAGTGCCATAAACAATTTCTGCTGTTTTTTTTTTTTCTTTTTCTTTTTTTTTTTTCTGGGTCTCAACTATATTCCTCTTGAACTGCAGGCTTGTTTTTTTCACCCTGTGGGGTCATGGCCATCACTGGCAGATGCTAGGCTCACATCTTCCCAGAAAGTTCTTCCTCCCTCATCTTGAATTAGCAAGAATCTCAGGGAAGGATTCTGATTGGCCAGGCTTGGGTCACATGCCCGTTCCTGCACCAATTACTGGGGTCCATAATGAAGGTACTGTCATTCCCCAAATTGGTTCACATACCCTCTTTATCCTATAGCCAGGGATGGGCAGGCATGTTAGAACATGGCCATTCCTGTCTAGAAGCAATGTCTAGAGTGGAAAAAAAAAAAGGAGTTGTTCTTCAAAAGGGAGAGAAACTAGCTTGACAGGGTCACTGGGGAAGTCATTACCATAAATAGGGTGGTAGATGCTCAATTTGTGTGTCTATCACAATTCTATATTCAATAATTTTATAACACATAGGTTAACACTTGGAAAAGATATTAACAATATTTATATTATATACTTTTTCAATTTTAATATTAAATGCTTTCTGCCTAAAGTAATATCAAATTTATAAGAAACCTCAGAAATCATCTGGTTTGATTACTACCAATGCAAAGTACTTTTTTTTTAAATTTATATTTAAGTTAGTTAACATATACTGTAATATTGGTTTCAGGAGTAAAATTTCCTGATTCATCACTGACATATAACACCCAGTACTCATCCCAACAAGTGCCCTCCTTAATGCCCATCACCCACTTGGCCCATTCTCCCACCCACCTCCCATCCAGCCACCCTCAGTTTGTTCTCTATAGTTAAGAGTCTCTTATGGTTTGCCTCCCTCTCTATTTTTATCTTATTTAATTTTCCTTCCCTTCCCCTATGTTCATCTGTTTTGTTTCTTAAAATTCTACATATGAGTGAAAGTGTATGGTATTTGTCTTTCTCTGACATTGTTTGCCTATCATAATATATTGTAGTTCCATCCATGTTGTTGCAAATGGCAAGGTTTCATTCTTTCTGATTGTGGAGTAATATTTCTTTATGTATATATACCATATCTTCCTTATCCATTCATCAGTTGATGGATATTGGGCTCTTTTCATAATTTGCCTATTGTTGACAGTGCTGTTATGAACATTGTAACCCTTCAAAATCAGCATTGCAAAATACTCTCTTAAGTTGTCCTGGACATCTTCCTATCTGCAGTGATGTGAAGAATAAGTGAAAATACATTTCTCTTGGAAAACAAAAAATTAGAACATAACAGTTAAAGAACAAGTTGACTAAACTAGAAGCTGTTAATTGATCCACAGTCATTGATTACCTTAGAAAAACAACTATCTGCTTGCCTTTTCTTATTCAAAAATGAGAGTAATAATACTAATACTATTAATGTTTTAAATACACCACAGGGGATGGGGAAGGCTCCAATATCTTAGAACCACAATCTACAAGTAGCAATTTTAATCATTTTCTTTGTACTGTTATGAAAATAATATCCATTCTATTAAATTAGCCTGAAATGATGAACAGTAACTTAAATTCAATTGGCACATTATTTTGTATTTACGGAACACCAGTTTGTTCCAGATCCCTGATAGGGTACAAAATGTGGTTGGTCTGTGTTCTCCTAGACTTTTGAGTCCTTCAGTAAAAATTCCAATTGCTGTTCAGGGACACTACAGTCTTTTGTCAGTGAAGAGCTTTCTCCTGAAGTAAACTAAAATTTTCAGTGTGTAAGTGGTATTCATAATTGAGGATATTTGAAAGGATGTGGATTGGCTATATCTGTCATAAGTGTTTAGAAGAATATGACATTAAGTATAAAGGCACTAAGAAGGTAAAAACCAATATGAAAATAAATATAAAAAAGAGCAATTCATTATGTTTGTTCTGCTTGAATATTCAGGCAAATTAATGATTAATAATAACAGTAATTAATAATAATTTCCAATTTCTGTAGCTAGGTATGAAAAGCTGATTCATCCCCAAAATTTCAGAGGAACTTTTGTACATCTAAACCAAGCTGCTTCGAAAATGGCCTGGGTCCAAGGTAAGGTGGATACTAGTTGACTAAGGATTTGCCCAAATGTGCTCTTGTCACACATGGTACAGTGAGAAGGATGTAAATTTCAATCCTGTTCCACCTATTGGCAGTGTGAATTTTGACCTGTCTTACCTAACCTTCAGAGACTTCAATTTCCACATTCGTGTGTAAACATATACATGTATATTTAAGTGTATAAAAATAAATTTAAATATATTAAATACACATACATACATATATACACATATATATTCTATAACAGCAGCAATTAACTAATTTGCAAACTTGTGTGGGTTACATGAGATGACTCTGAGGTAGAGCTCCTGGCATGTGGTAGGCCTTCATGCCTTCAAGGTAGGCCTTCAATATATATTAGCTGAATAGTATTTATATTATTCTGTTGTGAGATAGCCTTACATCCCCGCAGGATAATATGGTTTAAAGAGCAAACTATAGGATTGTGAAGACAGAGAGATCAGGAAAATTAATGGTTGGCTGAGCACTTGCTAAAGGTTTCAGGCAGTCCTAATAGATCTTCCTTCCCATGGGTGGGGAAAGAGCAGTTCAGACTCTCTTGGGTCTCTCTCTCACTTTTTTAAAATTTATTTCTTAGAGAGAGAGAGAAGAATCAGGTGGAGCAGCAGAGGGAGAGGGAGAAGTAGACTGCCCGCTGATCAGGGAGCCTGGCATGGGGCTGAATCCTGAGACCTTGGGATCATGACCTGAGCCGAAGGCAGACACTTAACTGACTGAGCCACCCAGGTGCCTCCCTCTTGGGTCTCTTTGCCTTGGTCATTCTATGCTGCCTGATGGTCTTGGGAATATCTCCCAAGTCCTTTGAAGTGCAACCTATAAACCAGGGCTTAACCTGAATGGAGTCTGCCCTGGACTCCCCTGCCCCTCACCCAGACCCGCAGGCTTCCTTCCTGCTTTGTCCCATCCAGCCAGCTGTGAGAAGGAGATACTACATGGCATGTTACTGATGTAATGCTTTAGTTGCTTCAGGTTTTTATTTTGAAATAACATTAAAACCAATAGGATGTGGAACTAAGGCTATAAAATTAATTATGGTTAATTAGCACAATGATACATGTCCCAGTGATTACAGATTGAGGGTTTAAAGAGAGAACTGTCATTTAGGGAGAGCTAGTGGGGATGCAGCTCCTTTAATCTAGCAGTACCTGAGCATGGTCAATGTTTTACAGAGAATTGGTCTCCAGCTTTGAAGAGTCAGCTCGGCGACTAGGGAGCAAGGAGTCTAATATTGCTAACTAAACTGACAAGAGATTACCATGTTAACAGAGCAACAAATTCTTCATTTAAATGAGAAATGTAGATGACAAATGGAACAGAATCTCCAGTTTATTTGCTCAGTGCCTTCTCTCCTTTGGAGCAACCAAATGCAGAAGGGAGCTTATTGAGGAAAAGAGATGGAATGCAGGAACAAGCCAGTCTTTTTTTTGACAGAGAGAGAGATCACAAGTAGAGAGGCAGGCAGAGAGAGGAGGAGGAAGCAGGCTCCCTGCAGAGCAGAGAGCCCGATGCGGGGCTCGATCCCAGGACCCTGAGATCATGACCTGAGCCGAAGGCAGAGGCTTAATCCACTGAGCCACCCAGGTGCCCCAGGAACAAGCCAGTCTTGAGGGGGATTGCATGCAGGTCCAGGTGAGGCTCATGAAGCAACACTTGTCCCTCACCAAGGGCATGAAGTCTTTCCTAACGAAGGTGCCACATTATTGCTTGTTGGGCTCCCCTTGCCAAGGCCCTTTCTGTTCTTGTAAATGAAGTCTTTTTTCATTCATTTTATCTATATCGTTGTTTATGTTTTGTCTTCCTCCATCATAATCACATCCATTCATACCTTTCTCAAATAATACTTTAAACACCTTGAGTAGGGTTTGTTTTGTACATTCCCCCCAACAAACTCCATTCTCCATTGCCAGCACTCTCTTGAGTTACTCTTACATATCACTACTATCACCTGTCCTTTATATTAGGAAAATAGTTTCCTAATTTCTAAGTTCTAGTCTAATAGTTTCTAGTTTCTAAGTTCTTAGAGAAACACCTTACTTTCCTCTATCAACATTAGTAATAAGCTATGTTATGACTTTATTTCATCTTCAAGGCTCTGGAAGATGTAATTAGCTGATTTACGTCTATAAATTTTAGTGGAATCAAGTTTTGCCTTACAGATTCTGAGAGCTAAGTTGAATTGTGCCACACTTGGACAGATTAGCCATTCAGCAGCAGAATTGCTCGTTTAGGTGGCTGGAATCATTGATGTAAACAAACTTGCAGACAGTCTTTTGAGAACACATCTGAATGACTTGGTACAAGATCATTTTCCATTTGTGACTGTATGTATGGGGGAGGTCTTGAAAATTCTACTTGTCAGTAATAATCACCATCACATAAAATTAAGTGGCTGTCTTCAAACGGTAGTCTACTCAAGATAAAAAGGATTCTGGGGGGAGTTCCTGGACACTCAGCTGAAATTACGCCTTTACCAAAACAGCTAGTTTTTAAAAAAAGAGCTCTATCAGAATGGGGAGTTTTTAAACATTACTGTAACATAAAAAAGGAACAAACTCTTGTTTACACAAACTGTATAAATGTTGGGAATCAATGTGTACTGTACACTTGAGTAATCCAAAGTCCTCACATACCAATTATTACATAACAATGTAACAAATACACGTTTCCCCTCTTCTTGCTTGTTATTACCCATGCTCCAAACGCCCTTTTTCCTTATTTCATTCAAATACCTAATTTTGGCCAACTACTTAACATTCTTTCCTCCATATCTTAATTTGTAAATTAGAGATCTAGGAAAGCCTCACCGATCTCTCTCAGGGTTCAGCTCATGGTTTGTTAACCTTTTCCCGGGATCATTTAGTCTCTCTCTACCTCACTGCAGGATACCACTTGTTTGAGGTGATTCTGGGCACGTCTATCAGAGAATCTTTAAGGCACACGGGATACCATGCGAACATCTCACTGTTTGACAAGTGAGAAATTGAATGCCAATAATAAGTGGTCATAATTAGTGACAACATAGTGGTTCCTGTGACAGAAGCATGGTAACGCATCCAACAATTCAAACCGTGTCCTAGTTTGGATGGAGTTTCCTTAAAATACAGTCTACATAAATCAGTTATATCAAATAATGAACTGAATGCCTCTTTGAAGCGTTTTTCCCTTTTTAACTTTAAATTACTATTATTATTAATATAGATTTAAATTATTAAATGATTCTTTTTAACTTCAAATTTTTTCCTTTGAAATAATTAAAATTTACCAAAATGTTCAAGAGTCATACAAATAAGTCCCATATACAACTTAGACAAATTCACCAATTTTTAAAAACTCGCTATAGACACACTCGCTCTTTATTTTTTTTTAAAGATTTTATTTATTTATTTGACACAAAGAGATCACAAGTAGGCAGAGAGGCGAGCGGGGGGTGGGGGGGGCAGGCTCTCCGCTGAGCAGAGAGCCCGATGTGGGGCTCGATCCCAGGACCCTGGGATCATGACCTGAGCTGAAGGCAGAAGCTTTAACCCACTGAGCCACCAAGGTGCCCCTCTTTATTATTTTTTTAACCATTTAAGAGCACACAACATGCCCCTTTATCCCTTTCCTCTTTGGTGTATATTTCCAAAGCACAGGGATACTCTTTCTATAATCACAATACAATAAATTAGATGGAAGAAATTCAATATTACTAGAATACTTAAATCTGTAGTCTGTGTTTGAATTTTGTCAATTTATTCAATAATGTTTTCTCTCTTTTCTCTCTTCTCACATTTTCTTTCTTTGATACAGGATTTTGTCTGGGATCATGCGTTAGACTTCATTGCCATTTCTTCTTCATTCTCCTTTAATCTGAACCAGGTTCTCAGCCTTCTTTTGTCTCTCATGGCATTGAGAGACATTGAGAGGCATATAGCTTTTGCTTTATGAGATATTCCTCTGCTTGGGCTTGTTTGATGTTTCTTCGTTATTAGATTCAGGTTGTGTATCATTACATAACTGATGTGACGTCCTTCTCCAGGTATCCATGGTAGATATCCATGGTGTCACCTCCTCTCAGGGGTGATCTAATTTTGGTTATCTAGTCAGGGTGCAGTCTTTCTCTCCTGCATAGTTACTGGGTTTCCTCCTTGTGACTAATATGCAATCTATGGGGTCGCGTCTACTTTTTAGACCAGTGTTTGCACTCAATGTCAGGACCCTCATAGAATTAAAAATTTTTTTTTTCTAAATGTGTAGTGATTCCTGCCATGTTTATGCCAAAAAAAATCCATGTGTAGCAATGATACATATAACAGAGAGCCAGTAGGACGTAGTGATTGAGACTCTAGATTCCAGAGTGTGATGGCTCAGGTCTGAATCCCAATCCCACAACCTCCCTGCTGGACAACTCTGGTAAGCTGCCTTATCTCCCAGTGCTTTAATTTTAGCATCTATAAAATTTAGAAGATAAAAATACTGCCCTAGCTCATGGTGGTGTGGCATTTAGTTGCTATTATGTGTCTGGCACATAGCAATCACACAATACATATTGGCTTTTCTATGTAATGTATCTTTCTACTTTATATAAAATATATACCTTTTCAGAGCAATCTTTAAAAAAATACAGGATAGTAACTATAATCCAAATAATGAGGTAACACTTATAGATGCAGCTATATTCTTCTCCTGCTACCAGATCCAAAACATAAACTTAGCCAGATACAATTTTTTTAAATCCCTCCTGCAAGTGCTTTGACTGTCTTGTTCATTTCTTGAACAAATTCACAACCAGCTCCTCCCATGTGCCAGGCACAGATGTATGACCGGGTGTACGGTGACAGCTCTTGCGGAAATCATGTTCTAGTAGACAGTGTACAAAACACACAAGTAGTATATAAATTAAGGTAACTGCAGGTAGTACCAAGCGTCCTGAGCAAAACAAAAGAGGGCAATGCAATTTGGGCTGGGCTGACAGCAGAGAAGCCTTTCGGTGACATATTTCATGTCTCTTCGTTGCTTATCTAACAAAAATTTTTATAGGCTTCTGACTTGAACTGAAACAAAATGGGACAAATCTTTCCTAGTACATTAAGCTCTCAATGAATAAGATAGGATCACAGTTACATAATCTTTTTCAGCTTTGCAGAACATGTATCAGTTAAGCTGATCTTGAATAAGTGTTCTTCTTAATTGAAAATATGCCCTTTGTCATCATCTCCTATTAATTAAGCTGCTGATACTGTTGATTATCTAGATAACTACTTAGAATCTAGTTGCATAAACATCTCTTTCCTTCCCTTAATGAATTTTCTATCCTAGCTTTTATAGATGCAAGCTATCCTTTCTTTTTTTTCTTTTTCTTGAAAGATTTTATTTATTTATTTGTCAGAGAGAGCATAAGCAGGGGGAGTAGCAGGTAGAGGAAGAAGGAGGCTCCCTGCTGAGCAAGGAGCCCAATGTGGGACTGGATCCCAGGACCCTGGCATCATGACCTGAGCTGAAGGCAGACACTTAACCTACTGAGCCACCCAGGTGCCCCCAAGCTATCCTTTCAAATATGCTTCATAGTGTCCAAAAGTAAATAAAACATTGAAATGTACCTCACAGCACGCATCATCATTTCTTAATTTCTCCACAGTCTCTCATTTGCCCCCTCCAGTGCTACATTGGCCTCAGAGATTGTAATATTTTCAGATTATTTTTTGTGGCTTGCAAGATCTTTCTTAGGGTTCCTTAGGTGAAAACTGCCCCCCCCCCCACCCCCTACCCCGGACATGAGGTATTCTGGGCTTGAAAGTCAGACAGATTTTTTGAAACCAGGATGTACCACTTACTGGCTGTGTGAATTTGGGAGGGTTGCTTACCCTCTCTGAACCTCATCTCTAAAACGTAGGATAATTTGAAGTTGGGATGAAACTAGATTATGGATGTGAAACTCTAATACAGTATTTTGCCTGGATTTCAAGTAGTACTCTTACTCTGCTCATACCTCTGGTAACCCATGTAGAACTGAGTCTCTCGAAGGAGTCCCTGAAGCTGGCCCTACTCTTCTCAAAATAGTTTCTTATTCCGAGAGGACAGCAAATACCTGGATGATGAGGCAAGTTCCCAAACTCCCTAAACAGGCTGGTCCAGGATTTCTTAACCTGGGAACCAGAGACCCATAATGCACAGGACCCCTGGGGTATGCCTGGTAAAGCTCAGAGGTGTAAAGGCATGGAAAAAAAGCAAGCTCAGCCCATTCTGACCTGTGGGATCTGTGTCCTAGTTGGCACAGCAGACATTCTTGCCCTCTCTAGCTCTTCTCTATAAGGCGTTCTGTCC
Organism: Meles meles; assembly: GCF_922984935.1. Taxonomy (NCBI): domain Eukaryota; kingdom Metazoa; phylum Chordata; class Mammalia; order Carnivora; family Mustelidae; genus Meles; species Meles meles. The sequence continues at coordinate 69,795,838 of NC_060072.1, forward strand.
CTGCTTTTCGATGAAGCATTTATACGACATTGCTATTTAATTGTCAATAATTTAAAATTTAATGGCTTCATTATAATCCTCACTTCATAGGACTGATGCATTTATCAGTTGCACGTCTTTTTTTTCTTTTTTCCTTTTCATTATTGTAATTGTACATTAAGAGCCTGGCTCAATTAATTCAGTCTGCTTGGAGGTTGGGGAAAGAGAATGAGTACAAACGGAGAATTCTTTTTTTTTTTTTTTTAATTTTATTTATTTATTTGAGAGAGAGCATGAGAGGGGAGAAGGTCAGAGGCAGAAGCAGACTCTCTGTGGGGCTGGGAGCCCGATGTGGGACTCTATCATGGACTCCGGGATCATGACCTGAGCCGAAGGCAATCCCTTAACCAACTGAGCCACCCAGGCGTCCACCGACAGAGAATTCTTAATGTCCAGTTGCATATTTTTTAGAGACTAAAATTCAGTGAGAAATCATGGAATATGTTGGAAGTTTTGCAAAGTATTTATGGTAGCCTAAGGCGGCAGCTGCAATCATTTTCTTTTTGTTAAAAGTAGATGTTTGGTTCTGATTACAAAAATAATACAATCTCAAAACTGGAAAAGTTGGAAAAGTGATTATATATTACTCCAGAACAGTAGCTCAGACAGTATTTCGCAAGAATTTGATCTGCTTCAGAATCTCCTGATGGCTTGTTAACTCTGCCCCTTCATGGACCTTCCAGAAGGACTAAATCAGTATCCCCGAGGCCAGGACCCAGAATCAATACTAAAGAGTCATGTGACTAAAGAGGCATATGATTCTTCAGGCAGACCAAAGTCCCGCAACTATGTAACCATATATTTAATTTCCGCCCTTTAAGTACTAATTTCACCCCCAAGTATATAAGAGCAGGTAGGATTCTGAAAATGTCTATTTTATAAAATGATCTGCAGGGCACCTGGGGGGGCTCAGTCGGTGGAGCTGTTGACTCTTGATTTGGTTTAAATCATGATCTCGGGGTCCTGGGATCCAACCCCAGGTCGGGTTCTGTGCTCAGCTGGGCATCTGCTTGAGATTCTCTCTCTCTCCCTCTTCCCCTGCCCCTCCCCTCTAAAACAAATAAACCTACCTTCAAAAATAAATAAATAAAAATAAAATGATCTGCAAGCTTCTATAAAAATAATTTACAAGTTTCTGGTGAATTAATGCTTTGCTAGATTGAAAAAAAAAAACTTTCTATAACAGGATGAGTACAAAGTGTAAGAAAAACAATGATCAACTAGGAAATGAGGTGCCAATTTACACAAATTTGCCATCAAACCCCACCTTCACTTACATGCAGTGGTCAGGAATACCTAAGGAGTGCTGAATGAGAATGCTTGCAGTAGCTCTAGTTTGGGTCTGAGTTCCCGTGGGCAGGTGTGAGACTAGTACTGGGTGCTCTCCTTCTGTTTGGGCCACAGAGGCAGAGAGAGTACCCCACCCCAGCCTGAGGCATCCGCATTTTAGCAATCCCCCCACCCCGTTTGTTTTCGGTTCTGTGGCCTTGAAAGAGGTCTGGCAACCGGGATTGAAGATTCTACAAGTACACAGTGGGCAGGCTTATACCTAGGCATGGCTTTGTCTCTGTGGATTTAGGACACTGTGTACAAGTCTGCTGTTTTGAACATCAGGACTCACCACAGACATGGTTGACTAATTCTGTCAACCATTTTTTTTTTTCCAAGCAGAACTGGATAAAGGAAAGTATTTAGAAAAGGAGCTTTGGGGTCAGATAGAACTGACTTCAAGTTCTGACCCCAACATTCCAAACTACGTGCCCTTAGGTCTCCGTTTTCTCTTATGCAAAACAAGCACAGTTCTAACAGATTAAGAGTTTAATGTCATAGTGTAGATTCAGAGCATGACACATAGTGGTCTTAATAAATGATGCTATCATTATTATCTTTCCATCAAAACTTGGAATCCCTACTCAAATACACACCTGAGAAGGGACAAAGCTTGGAACGATGGCACCTAACACTGAGGGGTAGCTTTCTTTAGTGGGGGAGGGGAGCCAGTCTGAAGGTGCTAGCCTCCTGATCTGAACTGGGTGGCTGTACTCAGGTTGGGGATCTATACCAGCTAACCGATGACTTCCCAGCACTGCGCAGACATTAGTAGATGAGCTGGAAGGAGAGCAAATCTGAGGCTCTAGGGCAAAGCCTAGGCAACCGTGCCAAACAGAGAATGTTGCTTTCTCCTTTACAATATATACATGGTTATTTTTATATAAAAATGATGGTTTTTCCATCCCCAAGTCTTCACATTAAATTGGTACTCTAGGAAGCTGCGCTATGTTTATCCTAAAGCCTCAAATGCCACTAGGTGAGTACATACACAGCAGTTAGAGAAGCAGCCATCTCAAGTCTGGAGAACAAAGCCCATATTCCTTCTTCAGGCCTTCAGAATCCACACGCTGTTTACTTCTCCACCCTCTGAGCCTTCCACATGCCTCCCCACTCGTCAAACATAGGCTGTCCTCCAATGCCTCTTGCCTTTCTTTTTGTGGTTCCACCCTGCCTGGAATGAAGGGCCTTCCTTCCGCCTCTCCTCTTCCCTGCTTCCCCAGCACACTGACTCCTGCTCCCAGCTCCACGGAAAAGACGCTTGTGAAAAACCTTCACCTGCATCCCCAGACAGGTAACATGGCTCCCCACAGTGTACCTGGCCCATGTATTGTTGTCACTCTCCCTAAAGAGACGGACCTAGTTTTATTCATCTTTTTATCTCCTAGTGTAGGGGATACTTACTAAGCATTCAATCAAGAGTTAAGGCCTTCATTGATTAACAAAAGGAAAGGCAACTAGAAAAGATGCTGTTTTGAAAGACTCTTCCTCATGCCCAGGATTGTCCTTTGTGAAAAGAGGATAGAATGAGCCCAACATTTTAAAGGGAGACATTCTGAATGATATTAGCTCACATGCATTAATAAGGGCCCTAGAAACCTGGTACAAACTCTGGCTTTGCATAATGATATGACTTTATTATTCTTCTCTTTCATATTTATGTATTTTTTAGGGAAAGACAACTTTTAAGTTAAAAGTTTGTGATTTTGCAAATGGATCAAGTGTTTGTAAAGTGAGATAAGAGATGATTTGCTGAAACTGGTTTTTTGTTTTCATATTTTTAGTCTGTCAGAGCAGGATAAACTCAGTTCTCTGGTGATTTTTCTCAGAAGTTTTCCTCTTTAAATAGGTAGGTAATGATATTAAAAAGCACACACACAGACACACACATGGACACACAGCTGTTGAGAAGGTAAAGAAGCAAAGCCATTATAAGAATCCACTGCTCTGGGAATCTTGCTATATTTGGCTTTAAACAGACAATAAGCCCTGAAAATTGTTGGATGCAGCAGTTCCGTTCCTTTAATTGCAGATACTAGAAATAACAACCACCAAGAAAAAACAGGGAAGAAAATTTCCTCTCAGACTAGTTTGCTCATAAAATGTATAACCGCTCTGGGAATTGGCCTCACCTTCTACCTACTATTATCTTAGCAATTCTATATAGAGTGCTAGGGCATGAAATATCTTAAAGAAATACATGACCAGAATTAAAAGTTTATTTTTAACTTTCATCCCAATTCTTATTTATCCATAGTCTAATTGTCTTTAGGGCCCATTTGAGAATCCAGCTCAAGAATTATTTGTTGAAATTCCTTTAGGTGTCAGGTCTGTGAATACTTAATACCTGATCTCTAGTAACTGACAATCTAATCAGAGAGAGATGAAAAGAGATTCATACAATACAGCTCATTTGTTAAGTCTGAGGACCTAGGAACCTCACTAATTGACCTAATTAGTACATGCTTTATCTTTATTAATAAAACTGTAGATATATGTCCTTCTCAACAAATCTCAAATTCACTTGAAAATATGTATCGTTATAAGCCCTCATACACTGAGGTCGACAGAGGCAATAAGAAGGATGGGAATTTGAATTTGAATGTGATATATTTTTACTGAGAACTATATAAGATTAATTTTTACTCACCAATAAGCTTTAAAAGAGACGTTTTTTATTTTAGGCAAAACCTGTAATAATTCTGTCCCACTAAAATGGAATATATACTTCTAAATTTAAAAAAAAAGGACAAATTTTAAACCATGAATAATTTCCTCAATATTTTGTCCCCAATTCATCCTCATTGAATTACTTAACATTAAAAAAAAAAAAAAAGAAATTGTCAGCCTTTTATAGGGATGTTTTCTGAAGTTACTTGTTAGTGGATAAGCAAGGAATTTTGAATAGAATTGTTTCTCCCTATGTATGGGTCATTTCTAGGTGGTTCAGGATATTGTTGAATTTTAATTATGGGGTTTTTTTGTCTTGGTGAGCATCAAATGGTAAACCTGCATGAACAAATATCACAGAGACTTCTGTGGTTGAAAGTTGATTAAAGAGAGTTCACAATGTCCAGAAAGAGAGGTGCAAGGCTGGGAGGTGAACACGACCCAGTTCCTCACCCCTATAGCCCAGGACACGTATGCACTTGATAAGTGCTGAGGGAGGCTAGTAATCTACTTTGAAACTGGAGAGGAAAAAACAAAAACAAAATCCAACACTGTGAAGTGGCTTAAGAAGTTATCACACACAAGAACTACCTCCACCGGGAGGTTTTGCTTCCAGGAACTACTGAATGTAAATACCCCAGGAAGAAAATCAAAATACTTTTATGAGGTCTGATTTCCCTGCAGGAAAATAGCATTGGTGTTATTTAGCCAAGACATTTATACTCTTGCACCTTTACAGAAAGATCTGCAGAGAGAAAATTTGCTCATTGAAACTGTGATTCCAGCTTGACTTGCAAAATGGCTATAATACCTGTTCTTACAGTGGCTGACCACACTTGGGTTAGAATCAGGCATTCGTATTCACACTTCTGGTTGTCGAAGGCAAAAGGAGAACTTTAAGAGACTAATGATGCAGTCTGTTTCAAAGCTGTATTTGGAATCATCTGCTACTCGTGAAGTGGAATTGTGACCTTAGAAGCTAGACCTCCGATAAATGAAATTCCTAGTGAGTTATGACAGATTTGGGGGAAAATCCTGATGCTCTTGTCTTCTCATCATGCATTGAACTTACTCTTAATGTAAAATTTCTCATTCTCCACTTTACTCTTTCCATTAATCTTTTTGACAGCACAAGTGCTATCTTACTCACCAACGGATTTCTGGTGGTACTGCACCACCCCGTACATAGTAAGTCCCTAAAAAAATAGTTGTTAAAGAAATACATGGACATCCATTAAGTTAATCCATTGACCAATGGATACGCAGTACTATGTCATAGGTATGATGAAGCAGCCATGTTAGAAAGTTCTCTTTCTTCTAGAAGCCTAGATTTTTAGTACCGGTCTTTAAAGTTAAGATAAATAGCAAATAATATTATTGATACAATTGAAGCTGTATAGAGTGGTTTCAATGATGAAAAGCATTACAGTCATTCCTTATACATTGCAAAAGGGGGAAAGATGGTGCATTTAATCTTTTCATATGATTCCAAGATAATTTTGGAATATCCCCGCACATTCATTTTTTATAATCGTAGGTGCCATTTGGGTAGTTTCCTGGAACATATCTTTACACTCTGGTCCAGTGGATTTAAAAAAAATATATATCTTCAAGTCTTCAAGGCTGTTCCTGAAAAAAAAATAAGGAAGTAAGCACCTATGGATTTGCCAGTGTGCTTCCAGATGCTGTACTCGATGCTTTATTTCTTTATTTCATCAATCTTGTGATGTAGCTATTATGTTCCGATTTTAAGAGTAAGGAAATTGGTATTGTTATTTGTAACCTCTCAAGGAATGGGAAAAATCTAGTTGGGTGATATGTATGGCACAACTGTGATCAATTTTGAAATATATTAGTACTGGGAGGTATCTGGAACATGCAAAAAAGATCGAAACACTGCTCCCCAAGGAATAATACCTATCCTGTCATCCACTGTGACAAATGCATGCAGTATAGTTCAATGTATCCCACAGGGTCTTTTAAATTAATTGGGTTGGAACTAGGAAGTTTTTTTTTTTTTGTTTTGTTTTGTTTTGTTTTTTTAAATATTTTATTTATTTGACAGAGAGAAATCACAGCTAGGCAGAGAGGCAGGCAGAGAGACAGGAGGAAGCAGGCTCCCCGTGGAGCAGAGAGCCCAGTGTGTTGATCCCAGGATCCTGGGATCATGACCTGAGCCGAAGGGAGAGGCTTTAGCCAACTGAGCCACCCAGGCGCCCCGTGAACTAGGAAGTTTTTACTCACTTGTGAGTAAGGTTCCTTCATCTTTGAGAACAAGCTTCCTATTTGGTTCACAGACAAATGCTGGAGTACCACTTCTCCCTCCAACTCAATCCTTAGCATTCTTATCCCAAATTTATAAACCATATATATATATATATATATTCCAAATTTATACCTCCAACGTGGACCTCTCTTGAGTCTAGACACAAGGATAAACTGACTGCTTGACATTTCCCAACATGCTCCCTATTGGTTTTCTTCATATTTTTCCCTTAAATCCTTTCCTGCAGTCTCCTTCTCCATCAACACCAAATCAATTGACAAAGCCATTCATAACTGGCATTCCATTACCTCTTTGAACCGCTGTCTCCTTTGCTCACTCTCTCACAATCACATGTCTTTCCTTGTTGTTCTTTAAGCATACCTGGCAAGCTCCTACCTCAGGACCTTTGCACTTGCATTTCTCTATCTGGAATCCTTTTCCTCTAGATGACCCCATGGCTCCCCATCCCTCAGGTTCCTCACCATCCTCAAGTCAGTACATGAATGTCACCTGAATGAGACCTTCCCATCTAACACTGCAATTTCTCCCCTGCCTCCCAACATCACCAGCATTCTACCTCTCCCTTCTTGCTTTACTCTTCTCTTTTGTACTTAGCAATAACTATGCACTTATTTTTTATTAAATGTAATTCATCGAATCTAAGATGCCTTTGATTAGAAGATGCAATATTATTTTTTGCATCTCTAAGAAAGAAAAACAGCTGCCAATTATAAATGTAAGATGGTGTTGAATAAGCCACATTACAATTTCAGAAATGCTGAAATGTGAGAAAATGTGCATCTGAGATTTCATGAAATAGGGTATTTTCTTTATTGTATCTCTCTCCCACTAGAATGCAAACTCCATATGGATGTGGATTTTTTTAAAAAGATTTTAATTATTTATTTGAGAGAGTGAGAGAAAGAGCACAATCGGAGGGGAGAGGCAGAAGCAGGCTCCCCCGCGGAGCAGGGAGCCCCACACCGGGCTCAATCCTAGGACCCTAAGATCATGACCTTAGCTAAAGGCAGATGCTTAACCAACTGAGTCACCCCTGGATGTGGATTTTTTTTTAAAGATTTTATTTATTTATTTGACAGAGAGAGAGATCACAAGTAGACAGAGAGGCAGGCAGAGAGAGAGGAGGAAGCAGGCTCCCTGCGGAGCAGAGAGCCCGATGCGGGGCTCGATCCCAAGACCCTGAGATCACGACCCGAGCCAAAGGCAGCGGCTTAATCCACTGAGCCACCCAGGCACCCCTGGATGTGGATTTTTATCTGTTTGGTTCACTGCTGTATCATTTGGCACATGGTAGATAATAGATAGTTATTGAATAAATATTGAAGAACTAATGAATACATGAATAATTAGAAGCTTATATGAGCCAAGTATGACTTTTCTAATTGACTAGGAGATTGAAATCTAAAAAGAAATTTGGTCCGAATTTCCCAGTTTTCTAGACCTGTAGCAACAATGGAGCCCAGTATTGCCAGGATTACTAGTATTCTTCAGTTGAATTTATGCGGACCATCCAATCTCACTGGAAGATTTTCCTGGAAAACTCTCTGGCCCCAAATGTTTACCTGCTAGTTCCGTATTACTCAGATTCTCAGCTCAATTACGTCCTGAGAGATGAGCCCCAAGACTGCCCAATCCAGAAGAAGGAATGCATGCCCCCACCATTCCCACCCACACCCCTATCTTGCCCAACCTAACCCAGTCACTCTGTCTCATCACCATTTTGTGTTTTCTTCATAGCACATGTCACCATATGAAATTACAGTTGTCTCCCGTAAATCCCACTAAAACACAATCCTGTGAGAAAGGGACATCGCATAGCTTGTTCCTCTCTGATGTCTTCATGCCCAGAACAGTGTCTGGAATGCAGGAGCTGCTTGATAATTATTTACTGAATGAATGAGTATACATGGAGTATTTAGACCCCCTTCCCCACCAAATCTGCTTTACCCACCTTAGACCTAACAAAGTACCAGAGAGTTTTATTATTGAAGTAATTTCTGTCAGTGAAGTTTTAAATACTCAGGAGAATCTGATTATCAAGTAAATGTGCTATTTGGCAAAGATCACTTTAGCCAAGGGATACCTATTAGCAACCTAATAAGTACTGCATTGTCAGATGAACAGATTTTTATTTCATCAAAAACAAAGCCCTGAGGGCCAGAGACAGGTTGGTTAGAGAAAGACAAGCGTGGTTCAGAGCAGGGATTGTGACAGTGAGGATTCTGAGGAGCTAGTTTCCTGAGGCCTGAATGGAGGAGGTAGGGAAGTTGGAATAACTAGAGGACTGAATTTGACATCTTTAAAATTTTGTCTAGGACCTGACTATGCCCAAGGGCTACTTACCCTCCCTTTCTTTCCTTCTGCTTCTACTCTGTGAGGTTTCCTCAGCACCTTTTACTGGTCATTTCTGATCATCAAAGAATGGTGTTGGTTAAATTCATTCCTAAGTATTTCATTGTTTTTAAGGTATTGTAAATGTGGGGCACCTTCCTGGCTCAGTTGTTTGAGTGTCTGCCTTTGGCTCAGGTCAAGATCTCAGGGTCCTGGGATCCCGGGATCCTGGGATCCCGGGATCCTGGGATCAAGCCCCATGTTGGGCTTCTTGCTCAGTGGAGAGTCTGCTTCTCCCTGTCTCTCTCCCCCTGTTTGTGTGCTGTCTGTCGCTCACTCTCTTTCTCAAATGAATAAATAAAACCTTTTAAAAAGTTTTTTTTAAGATATTGTAAATGGGATCAATTGTTTTATTTATTTTCAGAAAATTCACTGCCAGTGTATAGAAATGCTATTGAGTTTTGTATGTTAAATTTGTATCCCGCAACTTTAAGGAATTTGTTGATTAGATCTTTTGGTTGAGTTTTCAGAATTTTTGTCAATACTTAGCCTATGAAATATGTTAGACATTACAGTAAGCCATTTACAGATATAGACTTATACTTCAGGGTTTAAAGTATATAACAGAAAGTTCATGGAATATGAAAATTTGACGTCTTTACAATCATATTAGTTGTCATTATTTTATTTAAAATTTTTTAAATTTAAAAAAAATTTTATTTTTTAATTTATTTTTTAATTTAAATTTTTAAAGTAAGTTCTGCACCCGATATGGGGCTTGAACTCAAAATCCCAAGATCAAGAATCACACGCTGTATTGACTGAGCCAGCCAGACACCCCACATTATTTGACATTAAAGCATCATAAAAATCAATTGTTTGGGCACGTAACAAACAAGTGAACAAAAAGAATGTTAATTAACTTATCATAAAGTTTGGTTGATTAAAATAGAGTCATATGGATAGCCTTTTTTTTTTTACCAGTAAAGAAAGGAAACACATTATTTTCCAATACCAGAAAATTATTTAAATGAGAGAGTTTTAGGTAAAAATTATGCTACTATCTTTATGAAAGGAGAACTCCAACAGCTCATATTTGCTATGCTTTCTGAAATAGCAATAAGAACTCTTAAAAAAGTATAACCAACAATTAATAACCAGGTGCATGCAAATTTAATTTAACATTCTTTTAAATAACTTGTAAATTAAGTAGAGAATCCATCCTGAGATCACTTTTTTGGTATCAGATATTTTAAGGAGGAAACAGCGCCTTTGAAAGCATAGGTCATGGCTTAATGTTATTGAAAAACAGTAATACTGATCATATATAGGCAGAATTTAGTGTAGTAGAGCATTATCATTTCATAAATCTGTATAAAACATAAACTAAATTTTCAGTTATAGGCAAATAATCACACTGTTAAAAACAAAAAAAGAAAAAAATGGTTTCTATTTATTTTCATTCCTTTTCCAGAAAAAAAGATATTACATTATTTGTACAATGATATCTTGAGATCTAAAGCTTTTTTTTTTTTCATGTCAACCTATAATCTTCTTTCTGTAGTTAAAGTGAATTCTGTTTCATACTATCTCTAATGGAAAGAAAATGTCTCTTTAGCATATAATTCATAGACTATCTCTTCCTATATTGAAAGAACCTCAAATTCTGTACTTAATAGAGTACCTGATGAATTAAAAAAAAAAAATCTCAGCTTCATTTGCTTTCGTGTGGGGAGAGGAAGGGAGGAGTATATTGGAAGGACTCCAACCAGTATTTACAAGGCAAATTTAAACCCACTTTGTTTAGACATTTTGGTTTTCTCCAGTTTACATATTTCAGATCTTTAAACTTTATCCTGTGGGTCTTATTTCACAAACCTTAATTAGTTTTGTGGTTCTTTCATAAAGTCATTCCAATTCCCTTTTTTTCCTACCTAATAATATGAAAACTTTACAACCAGTAGATTTCTTTAGAATCTCTGAATTCTAAACATGCATATGTATCCCCTAGAAATGCATTATGCCAATCAGCTTGCAAGTCAGAATGTGTGCCCTAGACCAAGATTTTTCAAAATTTGGTAGAATAAGAATAAAATAAGAGAGTGAAAAGAAAGATTAAAAATGTGTTGTGGGAATAATGCTATGCATATTGTGGGGATAACTTAATCAGGGGCAGAGAATTCAAAACTTCAAACACAGACAACCCAAGAGTTACCGAATAACTAGACTTGTGCATTTGTATTAATCCTGTGCTAAAAGTCATATTTTTTTTATCTTTCAAGGATTTTTTGTGTAGTAAAGATGATTCAGAACTTTTTTTTTTTTAAGATTTTATTTATTCATTTGGCAGACAGAGATCACAAGTAGGCAGAGAGGCAGGCAGAGAGAGAGAGAGGAGGAAACAGACTCCCTGACCATCAGAGAGCCCGATGTGGGGCTCGATCCCAGGACCCAGAGACCATGACCTGAGCTGAAGGCAGAGGCTCAACCCACTGAGCCACCCAGGTGCCCCGAGAACTTTTAAATTAAAGTTACAAATTCTAGACAGTAGTTTTTTTAATTAAAGTGTTAAATTAAGCTTAAAAATAATATTCTACACCCCAAAACACTCCCGATCATATTTAAAGACCATCAGGTAATGTTTGATCTCACAGTTAAATGGTTGCTTTTGAACATCTTAAAGTCTATTTACAAATTTAAAATATTCATTTTCTTTTTTAATGCTATCCTTGTCTGATTTAGCAAACAAAATCTTCCTGGTATCAAATAAACCATAAATCTAACAAAATAAACTCACAAGTGCAATGAACTTTAACTTAAGTATCCTAATAGGTATATTGACTCAATAAGATTTTAGCTTAAATTGCACGCCTAAATCTATTACGTATTACATGTTCTAAACTGTAACTAAAAAACTGATCTGTTGACTCTACTAGCCAAATTCCAAACATTGAAAGTACCAAAAATACTAAGTATGCACAGATTTCCAAACACAAAATATATTAATACCAAGAAAAATTTTCTAAATCTTTGAATTGAAAGATGCATAGCCACCAATGAAGTTATTATGTCATCCTTTATGGTCTGGGGATTACCTCCCCATGTAACTTTTACGTTGTATTTTCAGCTTGCTGAAGCCTCATAAGGACCAGATGGCACAGACCAAGACATTACTGGGTCCTTTTTTATGACACTGATGGGGCGTACCTGCATACTGAATCCCATTTTTAACCTCAAATAGAGAAGTCATCATTTAAAACAAAAAGTGGTCATTTAGCAAAGGACCTTAGATTTGAGACATTTTATGACCCAATGTTCAAGATACATTAGAATTTGTGACACCCACTCTTGAAAATGCCTCACTGGGGGCACCTGGCTGACTCTGCAGGTAGAGCATGTGACACTTGATCTTGGGGTTGTGAGTTTGAGCCCCACATTGGGTGCAGAGACTGCTTAAAAATAAAAATCTTAAAAGAAAGAAAGAAAGAAAGAAAAATCCTCAGTGACTGGATTTTTGTATTTCTTTGGACTTTGAGATATTTAAATGTCTCTTTAGTCAAATACCTGCATTCTTTTTATATATTTTCATAGTTTTAGAGCCACCCAACCTCTACAGATAACAAAATAATAATCTGTTAAGTTCTATCTATGTCTAACACATTTGTCTGGTTATTTTATCCTAAGTTCTAAGATCACTAAATGACACCTTACAAATCCCCTTCTAAAAATGTGTCCCAAGGAAATATTTATAGATGTGCAAAAGAATTTAACCACAGGGATTTCATCACCGAATTATTTTTAGTAGAAAATGACCTAAATGTCAAACAAAGTCTTTTTGTTATTTAAAAAATTCCATAAAGGCAGAAGCCAAAGTTTGTCTATTTCTTGTGTCTGTTTTCATCGAGAATCTACCTTATGGTATTGCATGTAGAAGATGAACAAACAACTGGATCGCCCCCTTGAACGTTCCTCTCTAGTGGTTTTAGCATTAGGATCACAGCTTGGGAGGACTTTACATTCCAGATCATCTCCATGGGCCTTTCTTTAAAATGAGCAATTGACGTGTTCCAGATCTTAGGTCAAGTGCTGGGCAAACTCACAGACTTACCCCCTCTCTTTATAATAATAGAACATGGCCCAGAAGCTAGATCTGCCATTCCTCTGGAAGATGCAATTAAGAAAAGAGAGAAAGGAAAAGGACCTTCTTGCTACCCTTTGTCACATTTGTCTTAATGAGAGCAGAGGCTGTGGAAGGAGAGTGGCCCCAAACCACCTAAGAAATGCATCTGCTTTGTTGTCAATCATATCAAAATGCTTACCTTTCACAGAGCTGGTACAATAAACAGGGATTCCTTTTGTAATAAAGTAAAATAGGCTTTTTAAAAAAAGATTTTATTTATTTGACAGAGAGAGATCACAAGTAGGCAGAGAGGCAGGCAGAGAGAGAGGAGGAAGCAGGCTCTCTGCAGAGCAGAGAGCCCGATTCGGGGCTCAATCCCAGGACCCTGAGATCATGACCTGAACCGAAGACAGAGGCTTAACCCACTGAGCCACCCAGGTGCCCCAAAATAGGCTTTTTAAAAAAAATATTTTATTTATTCATTTGAGAGAGAGAGAGGGACCACAATCAGGGGGAGCAGCAGAAGGAGAGAGAGAAGCAGACTCCCCACTGAGCAGGGAGCCTGATGCCGGACTCCATCCCACAATCCTAGGATCATGACCTGAGCCAAAGTCAGTCACTTAACCAACTGAGCCACCCAGGTGCCCCTAAAACAGGCTTTAAAATTATGCTTAAATTATTCTATAATCTGTTCTAAACTTTCTTCACCAATTGTCTGAACACTCTTGTTGCCCACTGGTGGGAGCACTGACACTATGGTAGTCTACACCACAGGCTACAGAGGCTGAGGCTCTTGTAGCCTGATACTCGTCGTCTTTGAAAATTTCTACCTACACCACATTCAGAGTAAACCTGGCAATTCCAAGTGCAAAAGGGGGACTCTAGAAAATATCCCAAAGCTTCAAGACAAGCCGGTCTGGCTCCTGAGAGCTTTGCTGCCCTCCTTGAAATGGAAACACTCTTGAGTTTTCGAATTCAAGATCTTTCCTAAGTCTTCAAGTAAACAGGAAGTTCTGCTTTGCAAGATGAGGTGGACCAATAAGCAGGTAACACTGGGCGGACTATAAAAGGAGTCTAGACAATGTGACTGTCAAAGTTGGATGAAAGGGTAAGACTGACTGAAAAAACCAAAAGGTCAGCAGGCCTGAGGAAGGAAGAGTGACAAAGGAAGGAATCATGGAGTTTACTGCTGCCCACCCTGGGTGGAGTTGCTGGCAGTCATTACATCCTTGACGGTAGTCCTGGAAGGCTTGCTGGAAGAGGTGGGGTTTTAGCAGCCACTTATCTCAAACAGAGTTATCATAGAAATCCATGTGATAACAAATTTTGCCTCCCCCCTCTCCTGCAAACTGTGAGATCCAGTAAGAAACTGAGGAAACAAATATATTCCTGGGGTCTCACTGGGAACCTTAACATATTTGAATTAATAGTACATTGGATTATTTTAGAATATGGTTGATAGTCTCCTCCATACCCAGTCTCTATTTCTTTTCTTTTCTTTTTTTTTAAAGATTTAATTATTTACTTGACAGACAGAGATCACAAGTAGGTGGAGAGGAAGGCAGAGAGAGGAAGGGAAGCAGGCTCCCTGCTGAGCAGAGAGCCCAATGCGGGGCTTGATCCCAGGACCCTAGGATCATGACCAGAGTCAAAAGCAGAGGCTTTAACCCACTGAGCCACCCAGGCGCACTCCCCCTCCACAGTCTCCATTTCAATCCCACCTCCACCCCAAGAGCTCCCCATCTCCCTCCACACTTTGGTTTTCTTACTCCGGTGCCCCTACCTCAATTACTGTTTTGAAATTTAAGAACAGCAGTAGAAAACCATTGTGATATATGATACAGATATGGACATTTACAGAATGTGCAACAAGGTGTACTTAAAGGCAAACACACCCATGATCTAATCCTGGCTTTGCTGGGTGGTCTGAGCCTATTTTGTCATAGTTAAAGTGAGAATAATAATGCACACTTATCAACATTTCTGTCAGGGTGAAATGAGATCATGTCTGTGAAAGCACCAAGCCAATGCTCAACTTAACATGTGATTGGAAGATAACTGGTATATTTTTCAAAATATGAAAGTATGGCCAATAACAGATATCTCTGTTATTTCTCATTTCTGGTCAAAGAACATTTCAGTCATAATAACCATATCCAGCTTAAACACAGAGTTAAGAACAATGTACTATCCACTTGACCATGAAAATGCAGAGATTTTGGATTCATGATCCTTCCATGTAGCTTGAGCATGTAGTCCTAAGTGAGATCAAAGAAAGGCTCCTCTTTACAAATTTTTTTATTTTTTTAAAGATTTTATTTATTTATTAGAGAGAGAGAGCACAAGCAGGGGGAGAGGCTGAGGGAGAGGGAGAAGTAGGCTCCCTGCAGAGCAGGGGAAGTCCCACATGGGACTCCATCCCAGGACTCTGGGACCATGACCCGAGGTGAAGGCAGTTGTTTAACCAACTGAGCCACCCAAGCACCCCGAAAGGCTTCTTTCTAAACCTAGTTTCTTCCCTCCCACCTCATTCATCATCTACAGTCTGCTCACACACAGGTCTCACCTCTGCGAGGACCAGGCCTTTCTCAGCTGCTGTGGACTACCTCAGTCTTCTGAGTACTCCTTTAATGCTTTCTAGCTGTGGAACTCCAACAGACGTTTGGCCATAAAGACATTTTCATCATGTAGTCCCCAGTTTTTGAGCACTTTGTATTTGTCTAATTTATAACAACCCTGCAACCCTGCAAAACAATCCCAATTTTACAAATGTGGGTATGATGGCAAAAAGAGATTAGGGAACCAATGCCGGAGCTCGGATCTAAAGCGTGGAGTTTTTAAGGACTGTCTTCTGTCTTCCAAATGCACTTATTATTCACTCATTTGGGTGTTTTAATTTGCAGGTTAATTAATTTGTGTCCTCATCCATAAACTATTCATGACAAGCCCGCTGAACAAAGGGCTTAGTTTGCAATGCTGCTCCCTCTGTTTCAGCCACCCGTGTAAGTTACAGACACCTGTTAGAGCTAATGCCTTCCAGTTCTTAGGTGCTGTCTTTGCATACTTTCAGGACAAAGCTAGGGATGCTAAATACGCTTTCCACACCCTTACTAAGCTACCTGAATTAGTGACAAAAAAAAGGGGGGGAGACCATAATGAGAACCCCAAATCATTGCTAGCCCTCAAAATTTGAACCCAAGGACCCAAGTCCAGGTGTGTTAATATTGACTCAAGAAGTCCTGCTTGGTGTCACCAATTTTCCAAATGAAGGATTTGGGTTATTTGTTTTTTGTGATGAGGTGACCCAAGGCAGGGCTAACTCAAGTCCTTACTTCTCAAATGTTTTTTAAAAAATAAATTTGGAAGTTGATATTTAGTTATAGCCAAACACACTCAAAAGGTGGCAATGTTTTTTGTCACCCAGTTTTTAAAAATAGCTTACCTACGTGTTAGTTGTTTAGACATTCGGATATTACTAAATATATTCTCTTACTAAAATGCTAACTGCCAAGATTCAGCCCACAGGCATATTTTTATAGGCAAGTTACATATCCCTGAAAATTTATCGTAGAAATACACAATAACGCCTACATCCCCAGGGCCAAAATCCACAGGCAGCTTCTACAGACCTATGTGCCACAGGAGGCAACAGTTTTTCCCAACCGAAAAGAACTCATAAAAAATCTCAAAGGAAATGAAAACATCTTTTTAAAAACATGAAACATCAAACCATCTAGTCTCCTAAGAAGGGAAAACACGGGCTAAAAATACATCCTGTGTTCTTTCCAATCCTGTTTATTATACTCATAAATAAAAATATCCTCTATATTTTATTTCTGCATATATCATAAATATTTATTTATATTTATTCAACAGCAACAAGGCTGAAGGTCCCTGACAATATCACGCCTTTGACATTGGTGCTCATGTGATTCAGTCCCTATGGACTTTGTTATTATCAACAAAAATTACTCCTGTGAATTTTACCTGGGGCTTAGAGAAATTGCATCAGCAACCGACTATCAAACATTTAGCAAGTGTTTGCAACAAGCAAGACACTGTGGTAGGCACTGTGGTCAAATTCAGAATAAAAGATGAAATTCTCTTCTTTGAAATGAGAGTTGAGTTGAACCCGGATATTATTACTATGTGTTTAATGCAGTAGAAACAGCTGATTTCTATAGACTTTTAAGACTGAGCTGTGATAAAAACAAACAAACAAACAAAAAACAAACTTTAGAAAGTCTGAGCTAAAAACAATTGGTTGGTCAATATTTTGAGATCAGTTTTTGTATTATGGGGCCTGTATTGATTCAGTACCCGGTGTATTGTTTAGAGTGACTTTTGCCAAAATGCATTCTAGTTTGAACTGAGTGAAACAAAGTTAATGAGAAATCTCAACAGCCCATAATATGATAATGAGTTTCCCAAACCTATTCAACAAAGGAAAGGGTTTTTTTCTACAGCCCATTTACTGGCCTCTAATAGCACCTCCGTTTCTATCCTTGTTTTCTCAGGAGTCTGGAAGTTCAAGGAAATTTTTTTTAATTTTGTGCTTTCTTTTTGTTATCCAAGTATCTCTGGATCATTGGGACAACTACCTTCTATCTGAGTGATGTCATGGGTTTTCAGGATCCTCATTTACATTTCTTTTTATGATTGGGTTCATAGCAAGCCAAATGATATCATGCTGTGTTGCACAAGCAAAGATTTCCCTGTAATTTGAATAGAGGAAAGTGGCAGGAAATTGAATCACTACCTTGAGCATAGTGTACAGGTTTGTTGGACTTAAGAGAAACTCTGCTCTAGTTGACAATGCATTATTCTAGAGTGGGAGTGTGATGTGTATATATCTCTATGCATTCCAGCTTATGACAATTGATTAACATTAGCATAGTTAGAATTATAAAAACTTTACAAAATTGTCCTAATGATTGTGTTTTGCAGGACATTATTAAAATTATTAGCAGAGCAAAATAATAAAGGAAGTTTAAAAATTAAAAAGAAAAGCTAATTGCAGGTCTAATGGTAATACATTAGAGCATTAATCATGTGGGAAAGCAAAGGAATCATGCAGACAAGTAGAGTAAAATCCACAAAACATCTTTCCATTATTTAACCTGACAGTTTAGTTTCAACAAAACAACATCAAATATCATATTAGTATTGTAGATTTATATGGTATTGGTTTAACTTGGCATTGATTTATAAATTTGCTTTGGTTTGATTGTCATATGAGAGCTGTAATAATTAGGAGTTTTACCCTTGTCTTTCATTTTAAAAATAGAAGTAAACAAACTTATCATTTAAATCCATCTGAGCCTGTTTTCTCACCTGGGAAATTTTCTCATTAACATCACCTTTCTCCCAGAGCCATTGATTAAAGGTACCTCAATCAATGCATGACACATAATAAGAGTTTGATAAATAGTAGTTGATTTTTCATCAGTAACAATATCAAAATTTGTCACTATTCTGGTTTTTTTATAGTCCCAGTTTGAAATTATATTTTTTTACTAGACTAGCTAAGACAGTCAAATTGGGCAGCAAAGGTAATGAACCAAATAACAAGAGTGACTTAGATATTATATACTATTCTGTTTAAAAGATAATAATAACATACATTTATACAACAATAATATATACATTTATATACATTTACATCACCAAATATATGTAAGCGACCAAGTGTTAAAATCAGTATTTCTTCATGTCATCATTATCAAATCAACTTCTAGGATACAAAAATATATTTGGGGTATTACTTTTTAAAACCTTTTTATTATTACAATTTTATTATTATTATCATTATTATTTTAAGTTAACTGTATGCCCAATGTGGGGCTCGAACTCATGACTCTGAGATCAAGAGTTGCATGCTTGGGGATCCTGGCTGGCTCAGTCAGTGGAGCATGCAACACTTGATCTCAGGGTCATGAGTTCAAGCCCCGCTTTGGGTGTGAAACTTACTTGAAAATAAAGCCTTTCCAAAAAAAATTGCATGCTTACAGTTTTATTATTAAAAATTAGATCAGTTTTCAAAGTTTGATATTGCAGTCAGGAACAATAATTTCCTAGCATAGTCATCTGTTAGATTATTCTAGATCCTACACTTGTGTCATTGGAAATATGCCCCATTTTGAGTGACATCACTCACTTTTTTGTGTGCAAAGCAGATGTTTTTCAGTAACATGTTTTCTAGAAGAAAATTTGTACCTACGACTCACAGTGTATTTAAGCCTGAAAATCCTCTATCTTTACATAGTTAGCAAACTATAATGATCACTTAAACAAGTTTTTTGTTTAAATTTTTTGAATTCATGGACTCAAAACCAGAAGAAAGTATCTTACTATAAAGTCTGTTGTTTTGAAATTTGAGTGGTGAGTACAGGGTATGTTTTGAGTACCTTATCTTTCTCTAAGATTATCTTCTTTCCTTCATACATTTTATCTTCAGCACAAATGTTATTGTACATTCTTTTAGAACTTTTTAATCCTTGTGGAATTTATAGATGGTAACATTGAATTTTTAAAATTCATCCTCACAAGGTATAAAGAAATCCCAAATAGAGACCTTCTTGGAAAATGGCCTAAATGGAACTGACTAGCTAAAAATTAAATACTATTCTAGAAGATGATTGTTGTTTAATGTTATGAATCTCAGTTCACAAAAAGACTATCAAGATTAGCATTACAGTGCAAAAACAATGAATACTGTTATGCTGAAAATAAATAAAAAAAAGATTAGCATTACAGTATGATGTCAACAATATCTATCTCTATTTTTCTGTCTTACATTACAACTTTTTTTTTTAAAGATTTTATTTATTTATTTGACAGACAGAGATCACAAGTAGGCAGAGAGGCAGGCAGAGAGAGAGGAAGAAGCAGGCTCCCTGCCAAGCAGAGAGCCGGATGTGGGACTCGATCCCAGGACTCTGGGATCATAACCTGAGCCGAAGGCAGAGGCTTTAACCCACTGAGCCACCCAGGCGCCCTTACGTTACAACTTTTATGTTTCTGAACATTTATTTTTAAAATATTTGTTACCCTTCCTAAAGTTATCTAGCTAATGTCTCTTCTAAAGAGGTCCATTATCGGGGCGCCTGGGTGGCTCAGTGGATTAAAGCCTATGCCTTCAGCTCAGGTCATGATCCTAGAGTCCTGGGATCCAGCCCCACATTGGGCTCTCTGCTCTGCAGGGAGCCTGCCTCCTCCTGTCTCTCTGCCTGCCTCTCTGCCTAGTTGTGATTTCTCTCTGTCAAATAAATAAAATATTTTTAAAAAAAGAGGTCCATTATCCTTTACCTGCAGTTTAAAAACCCAAATGCTCTGAAGGGCACCTGGGTGGCTCAGTCAGTTAGGCGACTGACTCCTGGTTCTGGCTCAGGTTCTGATCTCGAGGGCTCCACGCAGGGCTCCCTGTTGGGGGGAAGGGGCTCAGCGGGGAGTCTGTTTAAGACTCTCCCTCTGTCTCCCCCATGAGTGCACACATTCTCTCTCTCCCTCTCTCTCTAAAATAAATAAACCTTTAAAAAAAATGAAAATATTTTATAGCTTGGCCCCCAAATCTGTCTGATCTGATGTGAAACTCAGTAGAAATATTCATACACTTTATATGCAATAATATGTTTCTTTCTTTTGTTTCCCAGTCCCCCACTCCCCAGAGGAGTCAATAAATTTGGTGCATGTAATATATTACCTTCCTGAAATCTGAATATTTCTAAACTCTGTAAGATATATGGGACAAAGGATTATAGAACTATATTTATAGTTACTCAATCTTTATTTCAAAGTTCTTAGTAGTTAAGGGCCATTTTGGGTGCATAAAATTAGTAAGCCAAAAATTATGATCAGTTATTGCAACATTTTATTCTCAGAATAGTCAAAATGCACTTATGTGTCAACTGACAAGTGTGAACAAAGCACACAAGTGAACTTTTACTCTAGTTTCTAAAATGCTTGCAAGTATTATTTCTATAAATAAATATATTATAAATCTCATTATAAAATCTCATTTCTAGAAAGCTTATGTTACAAATATATAATATGTAAGCACGTAATCAGTTATATTTGAAAGTGGATATTCAGATGTTAATATTAATTTGAATAATGTAATTTGTTTGTATCACTAATACGACATTATGTCATAGGCCTTCAGCTATTCCGACTTTCCAGAAGCCCAGTTTAAGTCTGAACCTGAAGTCAAACAGTAAATTTTGGCTGAGCCATGAAGTTGAAACCAGACTTCTTCAGTGGACAGAGATTATATATGTAGTTTCGAATTTTTCTGAAAATGCATTAGTACATATATATTTTGAAGTAGTTTGGACCCATAACATTTAATACAGAATGAGCATTTGTAACACCAGTAATTACTTTTCAGAAATAAAATTATGGTGCTTTCATCTTCATTACTTTTTTAAGCACAAATTTACTGAAAAGCAAGATTCTTTTCCAATCAAGGGAAAGGATAAGACTATATCTGGAGGAAGGAGAGTGTATATGTGGGTGAGGGTAGGGGGTCCATGGATATGTGGCTTCCTAGGGCTTAAAGACCATGAGCTTTGCATATATACAGTCTATATTCAAAAAAATATATATAGTCTATACTTTTTTCTAGCTGAATGATCTTGGGAAAACTATTTCCCAGATAGATGGCATCTTCATTTCTAAGATTGAGGCAATAAAAACTACCTTTCAGAGTTGTCAATATGAGACAAGTTAATTTACATGAATAAATAACATAGACCCTATCACTTAGTAAAACAGTTAAGAACTATGTGACTTCCTTCTTAGGGGAAAAAGTTTTGAAAAGGTGAATGTGAGATGTGATTAAACCTCTGCTATGACTAAGGGAACTGAACGGCTAACCCAAGGCGCCTCCTCTGTCTTGGGCTAGTTCCGATGCCCATCCTGATAGGGGAATTCTCTGTAGGACAAATGGGTCTCAGCTCTTGAGCGGAGCTGGTAACAGAGAGAAGTGATATTCTGATCAGTGCTTTTAGCCACATTGCAAGTGCATCATCCAGAAAGTTTTCAGTTCACCATCGCCCTCGCATGTTTTCTCCAGATTCTGCTCTTGTCTGTGTTCCTCAGAGAGCTGTGAGGGTTGAAGCAGAGCCGCTCCATGCCAGCCCTGTCTCTACAACCAGGAAATCCTCGAGACTAGTCATATTGCTAGAAAAATGGAGGACTAGGGGAGTGCTCTGCAGGAGCTGGGCTGCAATTCATCCCATTCCACATAAAGTTCAGTCCCTGACCCACAGTTTGGAAGAACTGGAAATGTTTCTATTTATTGTTACCATCAACACTGATGTTATTGTTACTTACACTATGCCAAGATGTTTCTTCTTGTCTTGAAATAGGGCAAATGAAGTACGAGAAACAATTATTAAAAGTAAAAATATGTTTCCCATTTTCCTAGGATAATGCTTAGAAAATGTAGAAAATGTCATTGGTCATCGAAGACAAAGCTAACGTGATTTAACTATTATTTTCAGGTATCCGCCAAAAATCTTATTTCAGGTTCTTCACGTGGGTATTTTTTTTTTTAAAGATTTTATTTTTCATTTATTTGACAGAGAGAGATCACAAGTAGATAGAGAGGCAGGCAGAGAGAGAGAGAGGGAAGCAGGCTCCCTGCTGAGCAGAGAGCCCGATGTGGGACTCGATCCCAGGACCCCGAGATCATGACCTGAGCAGAAGGCAGCGTCTTAACCCACTGAGCCACCCAGGCGCCCCTCACGTGGGTATTTTTATGACAAGAGTTGTCATGATATCTTATTTTACCTATCTATTTATTTATTGTTTTGCTACAATGGTGTCCTCTTACAAAATTTTCAGTCTTTTTCATAGAATGTTAAGTATATTTCGTAAATGCCAGGAAAAACTGAGAACCATTTAAAGAGCTGGAAACCTACTGTGTCTCATGCATGAGGTCAAAAAAGACAACAAGAAGTCAATAGAGGGAAATGAGAAACCATGTCTTCATGGACCACTCAACAACATGGCAGGAAAAGGTAAAAGAGAAGGGTTTGGATTATTTGCTCTTCTCATGTACCTTAGATGTCCCTCCAGCCCTTCAACACCAGCAGACCATTATCTGCATCTACTTTATTGAGGAAACAGAGATCTGGCAACATGGACTTCCTTCACTATGCCGCCCTTCCCCACAAATTTCCTTGGATCTTCGAATAGAAGAGGCCTTACTTCCTCCAGGGAAGGCTCTTCCCCTACATAGGCTCTCATCCTTTCCATCTTCTTTATGGCCTTGTTCCCTACAGTCATCCTTCACTGAAGGTTGCTAGCTTGACTTCTCCTCATCCTACAAGCATGTTCTATTTTCCTCATCCCGGTGCAAATGTCCCACCTCTTTTTCCTCTTGTATTACCAAACCTTTACTTTTAAACCCAGGTCTGTTCCTTCCACTCTCCTAAAAAGATTTTGCCATAGGTCCCAGTGGCCTTGAGCACACAGAGAAAAGTGGCCTTTTCTCTGTTCTTATCCTGTCTGACCTCAGTAGCTGTTGACCATCTACTTACTCCCTACGAAATTCTCTTCCCTGAAGTCTCAGGCTCCCTTCCCTGACCTTTGACCTCACTATGCTTCACAGACTACTTTTTCTCTTCTCTCCAGTAAATGAAGTGTTGTGAAGGGTCTTCTGGGTCCCCTTCATCCAGCTTTCTCTTTATGCTGTCCTCTGAGAGCTTTTTAACTTTTTGCACATGATTCTAAAAGTTATGTTTCCAATCTTTTACCACCGCCCTACAATGAGTACTTATGTCTTCTTTTTCTTTTTTTTTTTTTTTTTTACATTTAGGTCTTTATTTTTTTTTTTATTTCTTTTCAGCATAACAGTGTTCATTGTTTTTGCACCACACCCAGTGCTCCATGCAACACGTGCCCTCACTAATACCCACCACCTTGTTCCCCCAACCTTCCACCCCCCGCTCCTTCTAGACCCTCAGGTTGTTTTTCAGAGTCCATAGTCTCTCATGGTTCACCTCCCCTTCCAATTTCCCTCAACTCCCTTCTCCTCTCCATCTCCCCATGTCCTCCATGTTATTTGTTATGCTCCACAAATAAGTGAGACCATATGATACTTGACTCTCTCTGCTTGACTTATTTCACTCAGCATAATCTCTTCCAGTCCCGTCCATGTTGCTACAAAAGTTGGGTATTCATCCTTTCTGATGGAGGCATAATACTCCATCGTGTATATGGACCACATCTTCCTTATCCATTTGTCCGTTGAAGAGCATCTTTGTTCTTTCCACAGTTTGGCGACCGTGGCCATTGCTGCTATGGACATTGGGGTACAGATGGCCCTTCTTTTCACTACATCTGTATCTTTGGGGTAAATACCCAGCAGTGCAATTGCAGGAGCATAGGGTAGCTCTATTTTTAATTTCTTGAGGAATCTCCACACTGTTCTCCAAAGCGGCTGTACCAGCTTTCATTCCCACCAACAGTGTAAGAGGGTTCCCCTTTCTCCACATCCTCTCCAACACATGTTGTTTCCGTCTTGCTAATTTTGGCCATTCTAACTGGTGTGAGGTGGTATCTCAATGTGGTTTTGATTTGAATCTCCCTGATGGCTAGTGATGATGAACATTTTTTCATGTGTCTGATAGCCATTTGTATGTCTTCATTGGAAAAGTGTTTGTTCATATCTTCTGCCCATTTTTTTGATATGATTATCTGTTTTGTGTGTGTTGAGGTTGAGGAGTTCTTTATAGATCCTGGATATCAACCTTTGGTCTGTACTGTCATTTGCAAATATCTTCTCCCAATCCATGAGAATACTTAGGTTTTCAATCCTGACTTCTCTCCTAATTCAGCACGTGAATTTCCAACTGCCTGCTTTATGCCTCTATATCCTAAAACAACTTAAAATTTAAAATCAAAGCAAAAGGAGTCCTCTCATCTCTGAAACTTTCTTGCCTAAATTAATGCATTTCCAACCACTCAGAACATTTGGGAGTACATTCAACTCCTCCTTTTCATTCCCTTCATGAACTTAATCAGTGAAAAAAGACCAGACTTTGGAACCGAATTGACTTGGGTTGAATCCCTCTTCTGCTGCTTTCTAAAGCTGTGACCTCAGGCTAATTGCTTAATCTCCCTGAATTTCTTAATCTGAATTAATCAAGTGTCCATATTTACCCAACTAGATGTTGCATCAATTAAATGTTTTACGAAGCACCTTGTACAGGCCTGACATATATTAGACATGCAAATAATTTTTCTACACTTTACTTTTTTTGGTTTGCTCCCAAGTAGTGTCTGCTCTATTAGCATTTTCTCTCTCTGTGTTGCTGACATTGTCAAAATCTTAAGTTCATGTTGCATTATTGCTTACTATGTCAATGCAACTTTTTGAAAAATATTCTCTTGCCTGCATCATCTCCCAACCTCCTATCCATCCTCCTTTCTATCACGAGGATTCTTTCTAGAGCACTGATATAGTGCTGGGAGACGGCACATGGTACACAGAAGAGATTATAAGCACCCCATCTTGGTATTCAAGGACCAAAACTTGGTCCTTCCAACCTTTTAAAATCACTACTATAGGGATGCCTGAGTGGCTCATTCAGGTAATGATCTGCCTTTGGCTCAGATCATGATCTCAGGGTCCTGGTGTCCATTGAGTCCCGCGGCAGGCTGTCTGCTCAGAGGGGAGTCTGCTTCTCCCTCTGCCTGTGTGTGCGCACGCTCTCTCTCTCTCTGACAAATAAATAAAATAAAATCTTCCAAAAATAAATAATAAATAAAATCATTACTATATAATGCAGGTCCCTGGGCCCAGTGCTTCAGTCAGACTGGACTCTTCCTTACACATTCTTTACTTGGTCACCTCCTTCTCTTTGCTCACTCAGAGCTCTGTAGTGTCTAGCCAGCCCCGGCAGCCATAGAGCCTAAGAGGACAACTCCAGGAGGTGACTTTAATTTAATACAGAAATCAGGTATCAGGAACCTTTCTAAGGGCTTGGAAGAATTAACTCAGTTCTTATAACAACCTATGAATTAGATACTATTATAATCCTAATTCAGAAGGTTAGGAAACTGAAACACTAACAAGTTATGTCATGTGCCCAAGATAAAAATAAAGAGCTAAGAAGCAGCAGAGCCAATCTTCAAATACAGATGGTTAAAGATAGTTAAGAGTCTGTGCTCTTCAACTAATTACCATGCCATCTCTCCTAAATGTCTGCTGGGGCCTTGCCACGGTGAGCAGTTCTAACCAAGGTTAGCAGTCCGAGGGAGGCTTGACAAATGGGCAGAACAAAGATGTGAAGCCAAATGGATCAGAAATGACATACATCAATGTGTGAGAAAGTTCAAGGTTGACAGTTGCAAGATGAGCAGACAGGAATTACATAAACAAAGTTCAGGGGTTCATGAGTGCTTTGAATGCAGCGCCCGTGACTTCTGCTGTGGTCATGTCCGGAGTGGCTCAGGGATCTGATGCAAGCATGTCTATCCTAATAGTCATTTGTGTGCCCCTGTCCCCACAAGACATGAGCCTCCAGAGAGGAGGACGTGAGTTCCTCACCTCTATCACCTCCACAGAGTCTGACATAGACCTTTACTGAAGGGACCAACGTTTATCAGGTGCCTGTATGTGCTCTGGACAATATAGGGTTTAAGAGCATTTCATGGCTCCTTCCATGCAGTTGCTTTGATTGGATCTGTAAATTATATTTGTACAAGACATCTGATTACCAGGGGTTTTCTCCATGGTCTTTGCAGAAGATCTACAGATCACCTTAAAACAGTGGGCTGTCTGGAAATGAATTAGGGCTGAGGCTTAAAGACACCACTCCAGGGAGTTTTAATTAGAACTGCAAATGTATCATAGATTCTTTGCCATTTGGTGAATCAAACCTGATCCCAGTAAAATTGCTACATGGCTCAATGACAGGCATCGTGCCTTCGCTTCTCTGTATTCCCTCTGGTGTCTTGCAGAGACTCTAAATATAGTAGGCTTGCTATGTCTGCTAGGTGATAAGTAATGCTAGTGAAAATTTTGTATCTGAACTCTTTCTCTTTTTGTCTTTTGAAGATTAAAGGTGTTTTCCTTGGGGGAAAGTTGGCTGTTACAACATAGAAAAACTTGGGTTATTTGTCACAAGTCTCCAACTCTAGGATTTAACAGTAGCGGAAGAAGTTTGAGATAAATGTGTCTATTTTTAAAGATAACAAAGTAAAGTTTATTCTGTTTATTATTGACTATCAACCTAAACACGCAATGTTTCACTTCCACTTGGGACAAAAAAGAGGTTTTTAGGGCCATTTCCCCTAAATCGTGTAATTACAGGGATTTTGAAATTACTGGAACAACTCTCTGACCTTCAGACAGAACTATGCTTTCAAACTTCCCTGAGCAGCTGAGAATCTGTCCTGTTTTTAGATTCCTTTAGAGAAGATTGCACAACTATCACCAGTAACCTGTTGTGTTTAATGGCTTGAGTCTTATTTCTAATCTCATCTTCTCTGTGACATTTCTTTCCCTTCCTCTCTTCAGTGGAGCTGAAGAACAACTGGGTAACTTTGGGTAATTACTTTGTAAAGTCACTTCTCTTAAGAAAAGACATGAGAAAATTTTGAATATGGACTTAGTGGAGTTATACACCCCTGCATGTGGGACTATCCTAGATAGTGAAGATGCTTATATGAATATAGAGAAGAATTCCTTGGATATATGGTGGAACTGATCTTGGAGTACAAGCATTTGAGGTTGAGTCCCTGCTTTAACTCTTACTTATTATGCAGCTTTAATGGAATATAATATAATCTTTATGAGATTCAGTTTATGTGTAAAACGGGATCATTATAACCCAACAGAGTGACGTTTCAGACACTGAAATACTGTGCATGTATGAAGCATGACTGTTGTGTCCCAGGTATAAAACCCAAGTCCTTTTTCATCTCAACAGCACCTTTGGAGAAGACGTTATTCTTTATCCTCTATTAAAAAGACCTAAACCATATTTCTTTTGGGTTGGGAACATAGCCATTGAAACTCAGTTCATTATGACTCCATTATCTCAGAAGAAGAGGAACTTATACTCATGTGCCTACCTTCTTCATGAGGTTTCAAGTTTTTTAGGGCAGGGAGTCTACCTGCCCTACCTGCCCAGGGATTCTTATCAATCTTTATAGCCTCCGCTGTATGTCCAGAGTACATATTTAGCAAATATTTATTGGTCTCAAAAATTGTGTGATTGAATCACTTATAATACTTTAAATGTTAGCTGGTTACCTAAAGGGAGACTTGACATGGCAGTAAGTCTTAGTAACTTCTTCCCATCTTCAAGTGTATAGAAAGATGTCTTCCTTCCCATCCTCCATATTTACCATCGTAGAGATCCTTAATATTGATAATATAGCATATCCAAAATCCTAGAAATTCTTCTTTGCCTTGAAAGTGTATGGTTATCCTAAAAGAGAAAAATTTAGTGATTACACAAATTGGTAAATGAATTACTAGACAAAGAAGTGAGTAAGATATTTAAAAGGAGCCATGATTGAAAGAAGCAGTGAACATTTAAATGGCAAATATTTTACTCCAGGGACTTGGCTAAATCATTTGAAAATCTTAGGGCCAATTATGTGAACTCTGGAGACTGTTGGGAGGGTAGTTACAACTATGTGGGTGCTGGAAAAGAATATGTCTTTTCTTTACCCAAGCTTCCAGAACTAGTTCTCATGAATGCCTAAAATATTTGGTGTGGTGTTTTATAAAGTCACATCAGGAGGGTTGTTTTTTCCCTCCCCTTTGCTTTAAGAGAAACTATTGTCCTCTTGAGCTTCTTTTCAAATACAATTTGTTTCATGTTGGTGAATGTTGTTGAATATTTGTAGCAACTTCATAAATTCCTTTAAACTTTTCAGTTTAGCTATGTGATTTAAACCTGTTCCATTTAAAAGGCAAATTTGCCAAAAGGGGCATACGTAAGAAAATTTTAGCTTTTCCTCTTCTTTTTTTTTTTTTTCTTTTAGTTGACCTCGTTAAACAAAAAAACTACTTGAGTTCACCTTCCACGGACTGGAGGAGGGGATAAATAAACACTTGTCTCTCCTAACTGGAATTGGGCATCGTGCACATTTGGCTTAGATGGGCTGAAGGTCCAAGATCCCAGAGCCCACCAACTAGACAATGTTTTTGGGTGGGCACAGCGTGTTCATGGCACTTGAGCTACACAAGACCACCAAGAGCCAGCTGCAGAAATTTCTGGTCAATTATAGAGACTCATTGCTACTCATCAGGAATGCAACCTTATCATTTCTCACAGTACAATACTCCAGGCCCTTGATAGGAAATCCTCTTGCCATCCCAGGGACAGGGAATACTGACGCAGTTTACCTATGTGATTTGAATAACAGGCATTGTACAAAGGAAAGATAACATCCTGAGGGTTCCTCTTCACAGCAAGGGGTCCCTGTGATTAGAGCCTGTCCTCCAGAACTTTCAAACTCTTTTGAATGTTCTAAATGCCTTTCCTTTTCTTAGTGCGAACCAAGGAAATAAGCCAGAGTTAAACCACGTGGCTGGAAATTAATTTGGAATCTAGGATGTCGTCTTAATGTAATGCCTATCCTAGTAGGAGAAATGATATAAAATGTCTTCTGTCAATATTTGTTGTAGCTGTTTTCTAATTTACTCTGGGAATTGTCCTCTCAGCATGAATGGAGTTGAGCTGAAATTACATCAATAATTAAAATAATTGATCATGGTGGTAGTTGTAAGAAAACAACTTCCAGTTTCTGCATGACATATGCAAATATTGGGTCACTGTGCTTGTGGAGAAAGGACAAACAGTTTAAGCCTGACAGAGGCAGAAGGACAGTTCTTCAGCTTTGGAAGAAGTTTTTTTCTTAAAAGAAAAAGTCTGCTTAAGGGCAGACAATGTCCCTTGTGATGCATTCATGAGAATAGAAAACTCCAGAAGCAGAAAAACTGTAGGGGTGACTTCTAGGTAGGTAAAGAGAGTCTGTCTTCATTCTGGCTAGACAATAGGAATCAAGGTGTCTGGGAAGTGGGCCCTACCAGCTGGAATTAACAAAAGCCTTTTCCAGGTGGATGCAGGCAAGTAGCTAGGAAGGATGGACCAGAACTTCAGAGTAGAGTACAAGATGAAAGTCTCTCAACTACCTTGTTAGCGATATTTTCTAAATTTGTTACTGTCTGTGTTAGCTTTCTTTGTAAGTACTCAAACTTTCTGTAAAAGCTTATTTGGTGTTTATAGATTTGTTAGGCCTTGAAATTATAAAGAGAAGAAATGGGTGAGAGTTTTGGAGATGCTATCACAAAGCTTTAACACCAGAGTAGTGGCAAAAAATAATTATCAGGAAGACACTCCCAAGAAGGAGAAGGAGAACTGTGTGACCCACTGCTTTAACCCTGTGCGCTGATCCTTAGAAGGTGCGGAATTTTACCAGATTAAGAAAAGTGATTTTACCCTCCAGGTGGGATTGGAGCACATAACCTGTCTATGAATGAGATGTTTCCATAAGCCAGTGAGGTTACATAAACAAGAGAAGATTTGGGGACCAGCTTGGGGCATCCATGATACTTTGCATTTGAGTAAGTTTTACTTTATGACTAAATGCAGACATTTAGGAATAAAGAGTAGGAAAAAAATCTACCATAACTCTAGAATGTTTATTGTCAACAGCAAATATTTGTTGATGAAGAAAAAGCCAAGTAATAAGGTGGAGAGAGATCTCTCAGAAAAAAGGTTGAACTGACCGGCAGGAAGTTCATGAGGGTTGGCCCTTTATGGCAAAGTTTCTAAGAATGCTGTAAGTTGGGAAGGGTAGCTGGCATTTGGGAGGTAGCCTCTAGATGGCCCCCAACGAGCCGCGTTTTCTGGTACTCACACCTTAGTGTAGTCCCCTCTTGCAATGCACCCAAGTTGGGCTGTGTGACACATAACATACAGCAGAAAGTGATATGTTTCTTTTGAAATTAGCCTATGAAAAGACTTTTATTTCCATCTTGGGAAGTTTCTCTTTCTTTCTTTCTTTCTTATCTCTGTCTTTATCTTTCTTTATCTCTATTTCTCTCTCATACATCAGTTTCTCTGAGGGAAGTCATGCCATGAGCAGCCCAATGGAGTGGCCCATGTGGTAAGGAACTGAAGCTACTTGTCAACAGCTACAGGAATGAGGCTGAAAGCAAGTCCTGTAGCTCCAGTCAGGTCTTCAGAAACTGCAGCCCTGATACTGTAACTGCAACCTCACACAAGATCCTGAGCCAGAATCATCCAGCTAAGTCAGTCCAGATTCTGGACCCTCAAAAACTATGTGAGATAATAATGTTTGCTGTTTTAGGCTGCTAAATTTTGGGACAATGCGTTACACAATGAGAGATAATGAAGGCATGGCAATATAGAGCCAAGACGTCCATAAGAGAATGTTAAATAGGGGAGACAGATTCTGATCTTACCAACATCCCAGCTCATTCTCAGCACGTCTTCTGATATGATGGGCTTTGGGTTGAACACTAGTTAAGGGATAAGATGGTGGATTAGCTTGTCCTCATCAAATCTTCCAACAAAGTGGGGGAGGAAATGCCTACTCTGGACAATAGAAACTCAACTGGAGAGGACCAAGTGGAGTCAACATCCAGGCAGAGAGAAGCTGTTGGGAATCTATTCAAGTGGGAGGAAGTACTTACCGACATGGAGGAGAAATGAGTTCCTAGAGAAACTTGCCTCCCACAAATCTTCCACCTCAAAGGGGAGAGAAGAATGACCATTCTAAACAAGAAGGGCTTTAACTTATTTTTCACCAGCAGAGTCAGAGATCACTTGGGAACGTGGGGGCCTAATAGCCAGGCATTCACCATGATCCTTTCCAGGTGATCTTTCTGCCTTTTGGAAAAAGGGAGAGCACAGAAGCCCATGAACAGCCTCTTACCAGAGGGATACATACTCAGGGAAGGAGACTTTAAAATCCCAACTCTGAAAAGTCATTCTCTTATTTTGATTGATCCAATTTCTATGTCAAATTTCCATGTGGTTGAGGTGAACAAAACAGCAAATTGGACTACTTGTTTTGTGCTAGGAAACCTATCCAGCTTAACAGAAGACCCCATGGAAATAGTGAGGAAAAAGTAACTTTAGAATAAATTGCCTGACAAAATCAACCCCAGCAGAAGGCTGTGGCATGCTCTGGAAAACTAACACAACCATGATGAAATAGGAACTGGTTGAGAGCAGAGCAGTTAGTGACTGGATCCTGAGAGATCCAGTGGATCCCAGGGAACTAGGAGTCATCATGGTAGTAGACTGTCTCTAAGATCTCAGTTAAAAGACACTTGCTATGCAATGTTCATAGCAACAATGGCCACAGTTTCCAGACTGTGGAAAGAACCAAGATGCCCTTCAACAGATGAATGTATAAAGAAGATATGGTCCATATATACAATGGAGTATTATGCCTCCATCAGAAAGGATGAATACCCAACTTTTGTATCAGCATGAATGGGACTGGAGGAGATTATGCTGACTGAAATAAGTCAAGCGGAGAGAGTCAATTATCGTATGGTTTCACTTACTTGTGGAGCATAAGGAATAACATGGAGGACATTGGGTGAAGGAGAGGAGAAGTGAGTTGGGGGAAATTGGAGGGGGAGAGAAACCATGAGAGACTGTGGTCTCTGAGAAACAAACTGAGGGTTTTGGCGGGGGAGGGGAGCAATTGGGTAAGCCTAGTGGTGGGTATTAAGGAGGGCATGTATTGCATGGAGCACTGGGTGTGGTGCATAAAGAATGAATTTTGGAACACACACACACACAAATCAAATTAAATTAAAAAATTTTTTTAAAAAGGCACTAGGTAAAGAAAGTCTCCCACACTGTGGGGAGAGGAGCATAATCTTTCCGAACCCTTCCCTCTTGGAGAGGCTGATGAAACAGTGAGAGATAAATTGGAGGGAAGAGAAGAAAGACTTAAAGATTGAACTATGAAGCAGATTACTCTGCCATCCCCATCTCTAAGCAAAGGCTATTCTGGCAAGAGATCAGGGAAATGGAGAATTTAGACACTAAATAATAATCTGTAGGCAAGCAAAGAAGGAAAGCAAATAATGGGAAAGATTTAGGGATAAGTGTCCTTCTGGCACCAAAAAGTGAATTCTAGATTTGTTTTTTAATTAGAGAAAGTGGCATCACATTACAGTACTTATTCTCTATTTTTCACATCTGCTAGCCAGTAATTTACTTAGACTTCAGATAAAATAGTTGATTGTATTATAGAACAATATGAATGACATGTTAAGTGGGAAATAAAAAGTAGATTACAAACAGTATATGCAATGTAAATCCACTTTTGTTTTTTAAAAGCATAAGCATTATATAAAAAGATGCTCGATAGCATTAGTAATCAAGTTAATGCAAATTAAAACACAATGAGATATCACTGTACATCTATTAGAATGTGTTGTTGTTGTTGTCATCATTGTTACAATAGCAGATGCTGGCAACCATTAGAGTAACTAGAATGTTCATTCATTGCTGGTGTGAATGCAAGCAAAAAACAGTTTGGCAGTTTTAATTTATAAAGGTTTTGTGGGTTTTTTTTTTAACTGTATAAAGTGAAGGGTATTTTTATCCTTTATTTTTCAATAACTTATAAAGCATAAAATTTTGCTTTATAAAGTTAAACATATCTTGCAATCTGGTAATCTTACTCCTGAGTATTTACCGAAGAGAAATAGAAAAATGTATGTTCACACAAAAACTTGTCATATGTGTTTATAGTGGCTTTATTTGTAATTGCCAAAGCTCAAATGTTCTTCTTCAGCAGACAAATGGATAAACTTAATATATCCAATGGCATATCACACAGCAATAAAAAAAAAAAAACCCACAAACTACCAATACATGCACTAGCATGGAAAAGACTCAATCAGTAAAGTTAGGAGAAAGAAGGCTATATACTGTATATTTCCATTTATAAGGCATTCTGGGAGGGCAAAGTAGTTTATTATATTCATTATATTTCATAATAAAGAAATTAACTTTTATTTTAAAGGACTTAATCTATCAGCCCTGTCAACATCAAACATCTATTATGAGTCATGTAAGAAATGTAGGGCATTTTTAAAACTATAAGTTACCATATGTCTATAGTATCATTATTTTTAGTAATAGCAATAGGTAAATACTTACAAAGAACCAAAGAGCCATTCTTAACAATGGAAGTACTCGAGTAGCATATCCTCAATTGAAAAATCACATTTCTAAGGGCATAATGGCTACTAGCTGAAAGCTCTGTTAAATTCGTCCTGTCTAGACCAACTCAGAATCAAAAGTGAAAACAGATGACTTAGCTATTTCCTTTTCTTTTAAAATATGGCTAATAATGCTCACTGATAGGGCTTTGGGGCTAAATTATGTGAAGATTAAGTCAAAAAGCTCAAGGTAAGAATTGAAAACCAAGGAGGAAAATTTCAATTGAAAATCTAGAAGCATTACAGAATCTATTATGTTTCTTCTGGCTTCTTGTGTATAGCTGATGTTTATTTTAAATAGTTACTATTTATTATTATTGATAACATCTATAATAAGATGAACAATAAAAAATACTAATTATATATGCTGAATTTCAGAAAATGTTTTATTTAATGTTGTTCATTTTGTGAACTTCGTGAGGATATTTTCTTCAGTTCTCTACACCCTACCATGTCTACAATCTGTTATCTATTTTATTAATGAATTATTAATACATTACTTTCTTTTTTTTTTAAAGATTTCATTTATTTCTTTGACAGACAGAGATCACAAGTAGGCAGAGAGGCAGGCGGGGTGGGGGGGAGCAGGCTCCCTGCTGAGCAGAGACCCTCGATGCAGGGCTCGATCCCAGGACCCTGGGATCATGACCTGAGCTGAAGGCAGAGGCTTAATCCACTGAGCCACCCAGGTGCCCCTAATACATTACTTTCATAATGCTATTCTCTCTTCAGTGATTTAGTGACATACATAAACACAGACATTTTATGGAAGAAATTATTTGTATATCTCCTTGGAGTTGTATACTGTAACCCTTGGAATAATCCCCAACTTCCCCTTTTCTCCCTCCACTACAAATCAGTCACCTGGTCCTCCTGATCATGTTTTGTTCTTAAAAAATCTCTGGATTCTGTATTTTCTTCCTTTTCACTGGAATTGGGTTTAATGCTCTCCTATGAGCTATTAAAATGACCTCCTCACTGGCTCTTCTGCTTCTAATCTCTCTCTCCACAAATTCATTCTTCACATGAAACACTTTCCAAAACACAAGATTCGATCCTGTCAGTCCCTCTCTTTGAAATTTTGATGGCTTATTCAGCTTCTGGTTTCCTCTCTTGTCACCCATCCCTCTCAGACATTCCCATGAACTCCAGGCATACCTAAAGCTATCATTACCCTGAACCTTGGGCATTGTCCCAACACAGACTTCCTGACCTGGGTAAGCTTCCCATGTCTCTCCACTGGCACACAGTAGGAATTCAGTAAGAGTTCATCAACTCTAGGGCTATTACACCTGTATGGAAATACATCTGGCTCCCCCAGGCATTAAATTGTTTTCTGCTTTGGGCTCCCAAAGTGGTTTGTTCCTATCTCAATCATTGCTTTCTTTAAGACCAACAGCCCTATTTTATTGACCTTTTTTTATTAGAACAGCACCTAGCATATTGTCAGTGTTCAGTAACATGTAACTCTTTCTTCTTCTTCTTTTTTCTAATCTTCAGGGAGCATAAAAGCAATGGTAGCAAATGAATAAGGAAACGCCTTTGGGGGACCTATCGATGGCGGCTGCTAGAGGAGAAGGGACCCCTTCATTTCAGCCTTTCCATTGTTCGGATATTCAGTATGTAATAATGAGATGTTTCCTCTGTACCAGTCACTGTGCCAGGTACTGGGCCACACTGGGTCATAATCCTGTCATCAGGGCAGTCCACACCTGGTGGAATAACAGAGCTATCAGGAGTGGGTCTGAGCACAGTAGCTTTCCGTTTGCCTTCACTCACAGCAGATGCCTGGAATGTCCCATTCCAAAAGGATCAGCTTTTCTTTTTTTATCTTCACCGTTAAAACAGCTCCTTTCATCCTCAATGCCCATAAAAGCATTTCTCAGCTCCTCCGTCACTTGACCTGAGGTTTTCCAATTATCCCCGAAGGATCTGATTTGAAAAGAGGAATCTTCGGTTGTGATGATGTGAAATTGATCCTTGGTCACGTGTTCTCCCTACTCAGACAGCGACAGTAACCACCATCCTATTAAGTGGCGCCAATTACGTTGGAGAGCCCATCATATGTCCTTGGTGAGAGCTGGCCCCATTTGAATGAAACCCTTCAGATTACAGGCCTTGCTGAGAGTAAATAATCACAGACCATCAAGTAGGCTTTCCTGTGCAATCAGTTCTAAGGGTGCATGGAGCAAGATATGATGCTAAAGACTTCCTTTTGCTTAAGAAAATGACCTTCTTCTTTTCTGATGTAATTCATTTAATATCCTTTTAGCCCTAACAGAAAGATTTTAAGGAAAGGTTATATGTTAATTATTAAACATACACATTAAATTCTCATCTTCCAGACCAAGTTGAGAATAAAAGCCAAACATTCTAGTTAACTATATTTCTAGGTATGTCATTCATAGATGGTCAACTTCCCAAGATTTAGAGTCGGTAAAAATCCCGTAACATTGTAAATATGTGGATGTAATTTAGCTTAACCTCAAGGAAGTGTGAGTTAAGAGCCAACTTCAGATATTTCCTCACGTGGCTTGAAATTCTCTTCATTTTGCCACTTTTCCCAAACTTAAACCACATCCCAGGTTTATTTCAGTGAACGAGTTCTGCATTGAGAATATGGATGCTCCAAGGGGTCCAGTTATTCTCAGCTCGGTAGGACTCAGCATCAGATTGGTTGTCGCCTGGAAAAATCGTAGTGAAAATTAGCATCGGATGAATTTCCCCTTGAATCTAGCTGAAAACAGACGCAGTCAGATAAATGCAATTTTAGTTAGTAATGAGCGAGAAGAAGCAGTAAATGTAGAGGGAGGAAGACTGTAAAGAGTCTGGTTTCTAATGAGGGGCTTTGGGTACCAAAGGAAAACATGAGACTATCCAGAACTCAGAGGAAAGGTTAATAAGTAGGTCGCTTTCAGCAGCAAGTGGCAGAAAACATCAGATAAAATTGACTTACACAGAAATCAGGTGGTCTACCTGAGAGTTCAGCTCCATTTCCCTGCCATCTCTTGCCTTCGCCTTTCTCTGCATGTTGACTTCATCTTCAGCCTCGTAGCCAGGAGGGCCATAACAAGTCCAGGTGCCAATTCCAGATCCAGCACAACAATGTCCAGAGGAAGATGGCACTGTCCGTTCCCGGGGTGTCATGAGATGGCTTTCCCCAAAGTTCCTGGACAAACTTGCCCAAGCTGCTGTACTGTTGAAATTAGGTCAGAAACAAGGGCCTGTATTAGTCTCTGGCCAGGGGAATGAGAATGTCACGATTGCTTCGGAAGCTAGAGATGGGGCCAGTATCGCTTCCAGCACCGAGCCCCTCGAGGAGGATGGAGCCCTCAACAAAAGCGGAGTTCTGTTAGCACAGAAAGAAAACCAAATCAATAACCAAGAAACCTAAATCTATAACCTAATCAATAACCAAAAAAATTGGCAGCCAGTGTCTGCTACAAGGGGTGAAGAACACAAATCTATGAAGTGGAAGAGAGAGAAGACACAACAAGAGGGGAAGGCTCCCAATACACAGCTCATAACCGTCAAGCTCTTCCCTGGAGCTCAACTCTGGCTTTAAACTCCTCTTTAATTAATATCCATTATCACTGTATACCAGTCACAACAACACCTGCCAATAAGACCCACTAATAGGAGCACTCTACTAATGAATTATTTGGGTAGACTACCTACGGCGTTATGCCTCCTTTTCCCCACCAAAGCTAGTATACAACAACTATTTTTGTACCAATGACTTCACAGACAAGATACAACAGGACCCCTGCAATTTTGTGAAATGTTAATCTGATACATGCAAGGATACCTAGTGTTTTAATATGAAGAGGGGATTGTATGTTGCTTAATTTGCTATTTAATGCATGGTCATTAGTTCCATTTTTTAAAAAGATTTTGTTTATTTATTTGACAGACAGAGATCACAAGTAGGCAGAGAGGCAGGCAGAGAGGTGGGGGGGGGGGGAGAAGGCTCCCTGCTGAGCAGAGAGACCAATGTGGGACTCGATCCCAGGACCCTGAGATCATGATCTGAGCCAAAGGCAGAGGCTTTCACCCACTGAACCACCCAGGTGCCCCAATAGTGCCATTTTCTAGTATTCAGGTATCGTGTCTGGTATCATCCATTTACTTATTCAAGAAATATTTATTATCTACATATTTTATGCCAAGCATTAGTCAAAACTCCAAAAATACAAAGTTTGGTGAAAACAAAGAGTTCACATGAATGAATGGATAAGTAGGCTTAGAAGATTTAATTTTTTAAGAGATATCCATATTTTAAAAATCATTTAAATGAAACCAGATCTTGTGAGAAGAAGAAGAAAAAAAAGCCAATTTTTCTTCAAAGGGAGAAATTGCCTGATGCATAAGTAATATTGTGTTTTAAGAATTATTTTCTTAAAAGCCTCTTGTGTATGGGAGTTTGCATTTTGGAGGAAGCTGTTGGGAAATACAAGGCTCACTCAGTCTCTGTTGCCTTATCTCCGTAGATGGTAAACAATGTGCCCAAACCGATGACATCATCTACCATTACACCTTTGTAAATAGTTATCTCATTATCAAATGTGACTAGAAAAAACGAAAGGGGCGGGGAACCCACAGATCTAGCAACAAAGTATACATTTTAAAGAACTGTATTGGTGTTTCATAAAACGTAGG
Source organism: Meles meles (assembly GCF_922984935.1). NCBI lineage: Eukaryota > Metazoa > Chordata > Mammalia > Carnivora > Mustelidae > Meles > Meles meles. The sequence goes on from NC_060072.1 coordinate 69,834,520, forward strand.
AATTTTGACTGCCAAGATCTTGAAAGTAGGAGATATTTTTTAATAATTAGTTAATTTATGGAACTCCTTAGTATTTCCCACAATAAGAAGTCATATCTTAGGGCACCTTGGTAGCTCAGTCAGTTGGGTGGCAGACTCTTCATTTGGACTCAGGTCCTGGGATCGAGCCCCACGTTGGGCTCTGTGCTCAGTGGGGAGTCTGCTTGAGGATTCTCTCTCACTGTCTCTCCCTCTGTGCCCCCCCCACTCTCTCTCTCTCAAATAAATAAATAAATAAATAAATCTTTTAATAATTCTTTTATAAAAATGAAGAATTCATTTCTCACTGTCCAATTGTAAAACTTTCCTGTGAAGTCTGCCTCTTGCTTATTTGGGGAAAATTCAAAGTAAGGCCCTAAGGGCTAGAAACAAAAGTAAAATTTTGAAACTACTCTCAACCAAAAATGCATTCAAATGGCATCTTCTATTTATATGCAAAAATCTTAAAGTTACCTGACATGAAAGCAGGATAAATTATGTAAACTCACAAGAAGTGTAAGTGCATCCTTCATATCTGACTCAGTTCAACCCGATTTGATTAAATAAATGCAGTACCAAAGCCCAGATGAAGGTTAGTGAGGGTGTGACTAAAGACACTGGCAGTGAGAACAGCAAGACAATTAAGCAATATTGCTGCACAGGATAAAATACAAGCTCCTCAGCATGACATGAAAGGCTCTTTACAGTCTGGCTTGTGTGTGATTGATTGCCTTTCCTGCCTCATATTTTGCCAAACTACCCCACATTCCACCATTGAACATCTGAGGTTCCCAACATCCTTCACACCTCCCTGTTTTTTTACCTCAACATTTTATTTTGAATATTTTCAGGTTAATGTTTCAAAAATTTTATAGTGGGCACCCAGATGTCCACAATGTAAATTCTATCACTAATATTGTATTGTACTTATTTTATTATGTATCCACCCATCCTCTCTCTCTACACCTCTGTCCATCAGGGGAAATTGCAGTGACCGGTACTCTTCCCCCTAAACACCTTAGCATGTATGTTGACTAATGAGAGATCAGTATTTACTTCCGACTGTTTATTTTCCTACTGAGGTAAAATTTACATACAGTAGTAAAATGTACAAATCTTAAGTATACCATTCACTGACTTTTTTAAAGATTTCATTTATTTACATATATTTAGATATATATTTACATAGATTTACATATATATTAGAGAATGAGAGAGAGAGCAGGGGAAGGTCAGAGAGAGAGAGAATCTCAAGCAGACTCCCCCCTGAGCCTGGGGCCCACCACGGGGCTCCATCTCATGACCTTGAGATCACCAGCCCAGCTGAAATCAAGAGTCTGATGCTCAACTGACCCAAGCACCACTCCCCCCCATTCCCTGATCTTTGACCAGAGCCTATAATACAAACCCCATTGAGTTGTATCACTTTATGATGTATCACATTATTCTAGGAATTTCCTCCACACTCTTTTCCAGTCTATTCCAGTCCATCCTTCCAGAAGCAAGCACCACTAATTTTTTTTCCATCAGAGCTGAGCTCAGTTTTTCCTGTCATAGAACTTCATGTAAATGGATCTATCCAGCATATACTCATCTTTTACTGTTTTTGAGTGTAGCTGAGTGTATGGTAGTTCGTTTCTTTTTCTCTGCTAAATAGTATTCCTCTGCATAGATATCTCACGGTTTGATTACCCACTTTTCTGATGCCAGAAATCTGGGCTGTTTCCAGTATTTGGCTATCACAAATAAAAGTGCTATGAAAATTCTTGGACAACTCTTTCTTTAGACATATGTTTTCATTTTTCTTGGGTAAATATTAGTGGGACTGCTGGGTCATAAGGTAGGTATACATTTAATTTTGTAAGTTGTACTATAAAGTTTTCTTTCCAAAGTAGTTGTACTATGTTACACTTCTCTACCAACGTATGTGTAAGAGTTCTGGTTGCTCACATACCTATCAGCATTTGGTTAACTTTTTAACCATTTTTAATTTTAGATATATGCACACGTTATGGGTGTATAGTGTCATCTCATAATTGTTTAGTAGTTTGCATTTCTCTGTTGACTGATGATATTGAGCCCTCTTTCATATGCTCACTGCATCTACCTAGACTTCCTTTTGTAATGTGTCCAATTGGTTGGCTTTTTAATTATTGAGTTATAGGAGATCATTACGTATCTTGGTTACCAGTCCTTTCTCAGATGGGAGTTTTTTAAATGTTTTCTCTGTTATGTGGCTTACCTATTTCTTCTCCTAGTGGTATCTTTGATAATCAGAAGTTTGTTATCTCATGAAGTCTAGTTGATCAAGTTTTTCTTTTATGACTATTGCTCTCCATATCTTAAGAAACTTTCACCAAGTCACAAAGATATTCTTCTATGTCCTCCCTTGAAATCTTATGGGTTTAGCTTTTATATTTAGATCTATAATGTAACTGGATTTACTTTTTTGTGTATGGTGTGAGGTAGAAATTAAGAGTAATTTTTTTCCATATTGATGCATAGTTACTGTAGAACCGTTTGCTGAAAAGGATTTCTTTTTTCTATAAGATTGCCTTGGTACTTCACCAAAATCAAATGACCTTTTAAGTGTAGATTTCTTTTTGGGTTTTCAAATACAACAATTATATTCTATTGATCTTGTTGATATTTATGCCAGTGCCATAATTTATTGATTATTGTAGTTTTATGGTAAGTTTTTGGTTTTTTTTAAATATTTTATTTATTTGACAGAGAGAAATCACAACTAGGCAGAGAGGCAGGCAGAGAGAGAGGAGGAAGCAGGCTCCCCGCAGAGCAGAGAGCCTGATGTGGGGCTCGACCCCAGGATCCTGGGATCATGACCTGAGCCGAAGGCAGAGGCTTTAACCCACTGAGCCACCCAGGTGCCCCTATGGTAAGTTTTGAAATCATGTGATATAAATGCTCCAATGCTTTTCAGATTTGCTGCGCATTACAGATACTTTGTGTTTCCACTAAATTTTAGAATCAGCTAGTTGATTTCTACAAAAAAAAAAAAAAAAGACAACCTTCTGGAACTATAATTTGCATGGCATTGATCTATATATCAATTCTGTACCATGTTCTTTCAAAAGAATTTTTTTTTTCTCTCCATGATTTTTGGTACTCTAGTCTTCCTGCCTGAAATATACTTTTCCTCATTTTTCTCATTTTCCAATACTTCTCCTGTTAAGTCTTCCCAGTCAACTTTCTCTGCAGGTGGAATTAGTTGCTTATTCCTTCTTTTGAGATCCTATAACAACTAATTATAAATACAACAGTAAGACTTACCATATTATATTATGATTGTTTTTGCTTACATATCTTCCTTCCAAACTAGTCTGAAAGGTCATGAGCAGGCACCAATATCTTACTCAGTTATTCCCCCTTACCTAGTATAGCAACTGGCACATAGTAAACTATCCTTAAATGTTTATCCATTAAACTCTTTATTGTGTGTTTTACTATATACCAGAGTTTGCATCTTAACTGGGGACACAGAAAGAATTTGTATACAGATAAATGAATAAAATCGTTGCAGATAATGCTAAATGATATAAAGACAGTAAAACCAGGAAAAGAGGTAGAGGTGATCAGGAGCATGGTGCAACTACTTTACCTTAGATCGTCACAGAAGGTCTCTGAGGAAGTGACATTTGAGCTTAGACATAAATGATAAAAATGGAGCTTCCATAAGGACTTTGGGGGGGAAGAAACTTTCAGGCAGAAAGAACAGAAAATTCAAAAGCCCTGAGGTGAAATCAAGCTTAGACCAAGGAAGGGACAATTATTGAGCAACAGTATGTCTAGCAGAGAAGGGTGTCTGGGAAAGCTTCACTGAGCTGAGGCTTGAGAAAATGAGTAGGTGTTATTCTGTAAGAGAAGTCAGAGGAAAAATATTCTAGGCAGAGGGAACTACATCTGGCAAGGAGAAATACACAATCAAAGGGGAGAGTAGTAGAAGGTGACATTGCAGAGGAAGGCAGAAGCCAAATAATGTGGGTCTGTGGACCTTAGAAAGTAGTTTGGATTTTATTCTGATTGTAGAGAAAAGTCATTAAAGTCAAAAGTCAATATGGTATATGTTGTGTGAAGACCACTGTGGGTCCTAAGTAGCAAATAAGCATAGGGGGTGGGGCAAGATCTGAAGCCCTGAGACCAGATGGGAGACTATTGCAGTGGCGTGGGTGGGAGGTAAGAAAGATTTAGACCAGAGTTCTCAGTGAAATGGATGAAAAGTTGTCACATTCAGGCTATATTGAAGGTGTCACAGATAGGTTTTGAATATGAGACATGGGGAGAGTAGGATCAAGGATGAGTGCCACTTTTTCTGGCCTGGGTGTGTCATAGGACCATTTACTGAGATGAGGAGAAGCACTTTTGGGCAGGGGGAGTAGCAGGGGTGGGGGGAATGCAAGAGTCAGGAGTCCCACTGTGGGAATGTTAAATTTGAGATGCCTTTAGATATCCAAGAAGAGATGTCAAGTAGATGATTGGATATATGAGTCGGGAACTTAGAGGAAAGGTCAGAACTGGATGTACTTTGGAGTTGTAAGCATATGGCAGGTATCCAAGACCATAGACCTGGATGAGATCACTACAAAGAATAAAAAGAGGACTGAGGAACAAAGAAGATTGGGAAAGAGCAACTGTTGTGAGAGGATAAAATCAGGAGCCTGTGATACCAAAGAAGCCTAGAGAAGGAAATGTTTCAACAGAGAATAATTGAGAGATCAAATGAAGTGATGGGTGGAAAGCTGGCCTGTAAGAACCTTGCAAAATGAAATTATTTGGTGGCGTTCATAAAATCCATTTCAGTTGACTGATATTCACAAAAGCCTGATCACAGTGGATTGAGGAGTGATTGTAAAGGAGAAAGAAGGAGGCAGATAACATGGACAACTTGAAGATTTTGTCCTGAAAGTGATCAAAGATCTCTATAGTAGCCAGAGATGACTTGAAGTCAAAGTCTTTCATCATTTTATTTTTTAAATAAAAATTCATCATTTATTTTTTAACATAGATGACATAGATGACATTAAGACATGTTTGTCTGCAGATGGAAATAACCCAGCCATGAGGGAGAAAGTGATAGAAAAGGAGATACTTTGAAACCAAGATCCTTAACAAGTTCTAAATAAATGAATGTTAGAATGAATGAATGAATGAATGAGGTGATGAATGTGTTAATTAATTAGGTGGTAGGTATCTTTCATGATGTATATGTATGTCAAATGACTACCACACACACTTTAAATATATTGCAATATTATTTGTCATTCATATCACAATAAAGCTGAAAAGAAATTTTATTAAATCTAATGACTACTTTTTTTTTTTTAAAAAAACCCTTTTTTTAAATAAAATAAGGCAGAAACTGAAGGATACTTTTTACCCAAGGAAAACAAGGAAGTGAGGAAACCCATCAAATACATATCCCCTAGACAAAATGCAGTGATTTTTCTGCTATTTTACAACTCTTTTGTATCAGGCATAATTGTGAAGATCACTGTAATATTACTGATATTTAAAAATATACAGTCTTGGGGAGCTTGGATGGCTTAGTCCATAAAGCGTGTGACTCCTGATTTCAGCTCAGGTCATGGTCTCAGGGTTGTGAGATGAGCCCGCCCTCAGACTGAACGCTCAGTGGGGAGTCTGCTGGAGATTCCCTCCCTCCCTCCCTCTCCTTCTCCTGTCTCCCTCTCTTAAAAAAAAAAAAACACACACAAACATACACACACACACAATCTCTCATTAGTATATCTATCATTGCCATCTCAATTTGCTATCAGTAGTTCCCTGTTGGCATGGACTGAAATGCTATGAATTGCTAGCATTCACTAAAATGCTAATGGCACTGATTGAAAAAGTCCATCTTCATACATGACCCCGGAGAACTGAAAGTCAGAGTATTCTAAAAGATTGTATTAATATAAGTCACTTTTATTTTATAATTTAAAACAGTTTATTAACATACTAAACATGAATAAATGGCTACTTTCTATTTGATTTATGAACATATAAGCTGAAGAAATGTCCTTGTTAAAATGAGGAAGTGAAATGAGAGCACAAAGTGAGGGCTTGGCCTCAAACAGAAGGGACATTTATTTCATCATAAGAGAAGGGAAGCAGAGTACTTGGATACTAATGCAGGTATGATGATAATTTGGGTGGTGGAAAAGCAAAATAAAATAAATGAAGGGGTGAAAAACTAGAAAGTGTCTCCTTAGGACTTGAGAATTGATTGGATATTAGGAATGGAATAGGTTTGAAAAGCACTGAAAATTTCCGGAATTCTAGGTAAATGGGGGCAGGGGGCAGGTGCTAAAAAACATTGGTCTGTTCGTTCATTCATTCACTCATTCAACAAGAGGCAGCATGAACGAGATGGACACCAAAGGAACTTCCAGTTGAGTTTACATACTAGTTCTTGACTCCATTTTCAATGAGACATTACCAGTAACTATATAACTAAATGTTGTTCTGAGATCATGAATAAGAACGAAGGCTATTTCTTATTCCTGAGATGTGTTCTTTAGTTAAGGTAGCTTGAAATACACTTTTTTATTGTAAGAATTGTTTTTTGGCATGCCTGGGCGATTCAGTGTGTTAAGCCTCTGCCTTTGGCTCAGGTCATGATCTCAGGGTCCTGGGATCAAGTCCCGCATCCGGCTCTCTGCTCAGCAGGGAGCTTGCTTCCTCCTCTCTCTCTGCTTGCCTCTCTGCCTACTTGTGATCTCTCTCTCTCTGTCAAAATAAACAACTAAAATCTTAAAAAAAAAAAAAAAGAATTGCTTTTTATGGTGACTGCATCATAACATCTGAAGACAGTTCCACATCTTTCTCCTTAGTTACAGGGTGGGCACATTATTCTTTCCATAGGCTTTTTTTATACCCTATCCCCTGAACTTTACCCATATTTTGATTACATGCTTTCTTTAGATATGTTGATATGATCATTTAAGTTACTGCAATATTCTAAATTGAGATACAATAGAGCTTAATGATTAAGAGTATGGACTCGAGCCAAATTGCCCATATCTGAAGAATGGCTTCATCACACTTGAGTTACCTTGGGAACATTACTTACCCTTTTTAGGCCTTAGTTTCCTCATCTGTAAAATGGGAATAATACATAGATCTTAAAAACATTCAAATGAGTGCATGTGCAGGTGGTGAAATCTGGATAAGCTCAGTGGATTATACCGATATCAACTTCTTGGTTTGAATATTATACTGTAGATGCTTAAGATGTTAACACTGGGGGAGTCTGAAGGAAGTGTGCATGGGACTTCTTTATACATTTCTTTGCAAATTTACATGAGTTTATAATTATTTCTAAATAAAATGTTAAAAAATGTGAATAGTAATATTACATATTCATAGAGTTTTAGGAGGGTTAAATGATCTGATATGAATACGCAAAGTGCTTAGAATAGTATCTTGTATACATAAAGCATTACATAAATGTCAACCATCATTTGAAGGTGATTTTCATTATATCTGCTCTGAATCATTTTTATAGTTTAACTCTCTGAGGTCAACCACACTTCTCTTATTTAACTGCTCCTGGGAGAACTATGCATAATATGAATATTACACATGTAATATATGTAGTATACTTACTATATATATAATATATATGTATAGCAGCTAGTCTGGGATAGCACATGCCATTCAGTTGTCATGTCTTCTTAGTCTCCTCCTGTCTGCAACAGTGCTTTAGTCCACCCTTATTTTTCATGATCTTGATACTTTTGAAGGGTACCAGTCAGGTATTCTGTAGAGTGTCCATGCTTTGAAAGTAATCCACTAAGTCCAGCTCACACCCAAGGGGCAGGGAATTAAGCACCACCTCCTGCAGTGGGATTATTTACATATATTATTTGCAGTTTCTTATAAGAAAGATTTCTGGCTTATCCCCAATTTATTTACTTATTCAATCATGTATTTATATTAGTATGGACTTAATTAATAGATATTTATGTGATTCTTTGAATCATAAACCAATATGACTGTTATTAATTTTGTTGCTCAAATTGTTCCAGCTTTGGTCATTGGGAGTGCTTTTGAGGTAACTCCTGTGTCTTTCTGACATGCTCTCAACCTTTTTGATTTTAGCCATTCTTTGAAAGCGTAATAAATGGCGATGCACACTAAAATGTGTTATATACAAATTAAGTACATAGGCATCCCCTAGAACCTTAATTTGATTGGCAGTTACCTTTATTACGGCATTCTGTAATAAATGCTTCCTGATATCACTGTTTAGTTAGTTAAACTTTTATTTTAGAAAGTGGGATTCCTTAAGATATTTCAAGTATTGTTCCACTAAAAAAAAAAAAAAAAAAGAACTTGGAGACAACTGATAGAAATTTTATGTTCCCTGTGCTTTTTTACTGTCTTCTCATTTTCCGAAAAAGTGAGAAACCTGTTAAGAGAATCCTTTCATAATATTGTTTAGCCTATTAAAATAATAGCATAGTAAACAGATCTGCTTAGAGTGAGGAAAGGCCTCATGATCTTGGTATCTTGTAGCTTTAGAAATTCTAGAGGAGCCTTGCCAAGTGCTCTCATATTGCCTTTCTAAATATTTATATGAGGGGTGCTTGCAGAGGCTTTTCTGACCCATTGGGCATTCATGAACATGACTATACTGGCAGTAAGGCAATTTTCTGGAGAGAAATGCAAATATGATGAAGTTCTTTTTATTATCTACAGGTTAGTTCAGAAAGAAGCTAGGAAGATAAGATGCAAGAGGAACAAATGAGATTATTTGGAATCTTACAGAGTTAAGCAGATTTTACTTTAAAAAGATTATACTTTAAAAAAAAGTAAACTAAAAACAAAAACTAAAACAAACAAAAAGTATCAAGTACATACTTGGTACTAGTCATTAGAACAGACACTTTTACCTTTCTTCTTTTTTTTTTTAATTTTTTAAAAAGATTTTATTTTTATTTATTTGAAAGACAGAGATCACAAGTAGGCAGAGAGGCAGGCAGAGAGAGAGGGGGAAGCAGGTTCCCTGCTGAGCAGAGAGCCTGATGCGGGGCTCAATCGCAGGACCCTGAGATCATGACCTGAGCCAAAGGCAGAGGTTTTAACCATTGAGCCACCCAGGCGCCCTGACACTTTTACCTTTCTTATAACCTTAGAGGGTAAACCTTTACCCAAAGTCATTTTTTTTTCAAGGATTTTGCTGCAAGTGACAGAAAATCCAAAGCTGAAGTGGCATATATAAAAATGTAAATGTCTGGGGTGCCTGGGTGGCTCAGTGGGTTAAGCAGCCTTCCGCTCAGGTCATGATCCCAGGGTTCTGGGATCGATCCCCGCATGAGGCTCTCTGCTCGGCAGGGAGCCTGCTTCCTCCTCTCTCTCTCTGCCTGCCTCTCTGCCTACTTGTGAACTCTGTCTGTCAAATAAATAAATAAATCTTTAAAAAAAAAAATGTAAATGTCTGAAGAACACCTGGGTGGCTCAGTGGGTTAAGCATCTGCCTTGGGCTCAGGTCATGATCCTAGGGTCCTTGGATCAAGTCCCGTATCAGGCTCCTTGCTAGATGGGGAGCCTGCTTCTCCCTCTCCTTCTGCTGCTCCCCCTGCTTGTGCTTTCTCTCTCTCTCTCAAATAAATAAATAAATAAAATCTTTTAAAAAATTTAAGCAAAAAAATAAAGTGTAAACATCTATGAGCTGATATGGTGCTTCAAAGTATGCGTGGCCTTGACCTTATAGTCCAAGATGGCAGCATAAGTGTTCTAAGCAGGAGAAAGGTAGAAGAGGCCAAAGAGGGCACACAAGCTGCTCTTTAGAAAGATTCCCTGAAGCTTCCCCATGACACACTTCTGTTTACCCATTGGTCAGGACTTAGGTATATAGTCACCTCCAGTTGCAATCAAATTACTCTGAAAATGTGGTAATTCTTATTCTTTTTTTTTAAGTTTATATTTTTTAAAATTTTTATTCATTTCTTATTTTTTTATAAACATATAATGTATTTTTATCCCCAGGGGTACCGGTCTGCGAATCGCCAGGTTTACACACTTCACAGCACTCTCCATAGCACATACCCTCCCCAATATTCCCCTTATTCTAAGTGGCTTTGTGCCCAGCCAAGTTTTCTTCGTCTATAGAAGGGGAAGACAGATATTAGGGAAAATTAGAAGTCCCTGCAGCAGGCATAAGTGACAAAGACGGGATTTGAACTCAGATACGTCTTGCCCTCATACTCTTTCTAAAGCAGAATTGTTCACTGGGGACAAATATAGAAAATGTGTTGAACTAGAGCCACTTTTAGCACTATCAAGTTGACTGAAAGAAAGGAACATGTGACAGAGAATGCAAAGAAACTGAAGAATTGTAAGCTGGTTTCACAGCTCCCTTGACATGGGTAAGGGACAATCTTGTTAAGTCTTCAGTTCCTCCTGGAAAAGAAGAACACTAGTTTGAGAACCAACTGTCCATAATTCTGGATTAGGCCTATACTGTCCAATACAGCAGTCACTAGCTCTATGTGGCTACTGAGCACTTGAAATGTGACTAGCTTGAGTTAAGATTATTGTAAGTTTAATTTACATACATACTTAGTACAAACAAAAAATGACATGTAGCTCAATAATTTGTATATTGATTACATGTTCAGAGTGTAAAATTTTTGATACATTGAGTTAAATAAAATATGTTATTACTTTCATGTTGCTTTTTACTTTTTTAAATGTAGCTATTAAATTTAAAATCATTTAAATTTAAAATGTGATTCACATTTGCAGATTACCTTATATACCTGTTGGAAACCAGTTTATCTAGGAGATAAAGAATTTTCCTACAGAAGTCCTACCATTGAAACAGTTTTTCAAATGGTCATAGGATCTGAGAACTTGTCTCTGTGTGTTCTGGGGGAAAAAAAAAAAAAGATGTAGCAAATCTGGCTCAAATAAATGACCCCAGGGTCTTTCTCTCATCTTCAATGAAATGTAAATGATATTGACTATCTTCTGGATAACTTGTATGGATTCACTTCAACACTTGGATTGTACTGAGCCTCTCCAGTCCACATTTCTGAGGCATATGGCCATTGTTATTATTAGACAAGGTGATTTATGGAGATTACTTTTTGAAAGCACCTCTGGTTTATTCACATCCATGAGGAGAAATACTTTTAGTTTAGACGCAGTAATAATAGCTGGTCAACATAGCCTACTTGAAGAATCTTGTGATTTCTTTTTTTTTTTTTTATGATTTTATTTATTTATTTGACAGAGAATGCAAGCAGGTGGTGTAGCAGGTATAGGCAGACAGTGAAGCAGACTCCCCATGGATCCTGGGATCATGACCTGAGCCGAAGGCAGCCACTAAGCTGACTGAGTCACCCAGGTGCCCCAAGAACCTCGTGATTTCTTAAAGATTACGGAAATTGAGTCCTCAAGCCCATTTTCAAGTTACGCAGTAACTTAGTAAGTCTTTGGCTGGCTCAGAAGATATGATACAGCAATTAGTTGCTCTCTTGTTACACTTTTATCTATTTTTAGCTTCAAGATTCCCTTCACAGTGATTGATCTATACTTCCCAGGTGAAAGTTTAGTATTTTCTTGGTAGAAAAAGGAAGGAGGATTTGAGGAGTTCTGCATTTTCTGGTCCATTAATATTTTATCATACATTGTCAGCATTGAGTGTATCTGTTCCTTGTTCTTCTATTCTGGAAATGTTATATAGACCTTTATAATATCTTCTTACTCTAAATATTATATATACATAGGTAGACAAAGATATAGAACCAATATCTGTGTTCTTAGAATTTTCGTCAAACTCATCTCATTCCAGATTTCAGATAGTCTACTTGTCCCGTCTACCAATGTAATTATCTTTTATTAACCTCACATTATTCAGCACCCACATTGTCCTTTTGAACTATCTGTAAGTTATACTGATATCAAATTAAAAGAATACATAATCTATACCTTTAAAATAAGGCTTTGAAAGAGGATTTTAAATGACTTTCTTGGTCAACAAATACTGTCCTTTTTGGCAAAAAATTAAAAAGTGTATTAATGATAAAAGTGAGTAGGGGCTCCTGGGTGGCTCAGTCGTTAAGCATCTGCTTTCAGCTCAGGTCATGATCCCAGGGTCCTGGGATCAAGCCCCCGTTGGGCTCCCTGCACAGCAGGAAGCCTGCTTTTCCCTCTCCCACTCCCTCTGCTTGTCTCTCGCCTCCCTCGCCTGTCTCTCTTTCTGGCAAATAAATAAAATCTTAAAAAAAAAAAAAGGTAAAAGAAAATAGTGGCAGTGAAGAGAGGCAGTTGTTGCCTACTCAGAGTGGATTAGTTTTTTAAAAAGTGCCTAAGTGATTGTTTTTTAGGTAAGTATCTTAAGATACTTAATTTTTTAAGAGATTTTATTTATTTATGTTATTTGTGAGAGACAGACAGAGCACATGCGCATGAGTAGAGGGAGGGGCAGAGGGAGAGGAAGAGAGAGAGTCAAGCAGACTCCCTGCTGAGCATGGAATCTTCTCTTCTTCTCAGAACAGCACCATTTATTTTGAGAAACTTGTCTGCCTTGCACACCAACCTCGTAGTTCTGGTATAAACAGCCAAGTGTAGTACCCAAACCAATGGCCATAAAAATGACCACATGATGCCAAAGAGAGTTCTCCTGTAGGACTTTTGTAACTGAATTAGGGGAAGAGAGAGTCAGTTCTTTGAAGAATGCAAAGGTAAAAGGGGTGTGTCTCACCATGTGATAGGTTTGAGAGCACACCACTGATATGCAAAGCGGAGCAGAGACTTGCAATAGACAGAGTTCTCAGGGTCTTCTGTATCTGATTTCATGAATATCTAAGGCACAGATACATCCCAATGACAATTCAGTTATGTGAACCAATAAATACCCCTTTGCCTAAGTAAATTTGAGTTGTGTCTCTCTCAGTTGAGGACCAAAAAAGCCCTGGCTAATGCAATATCCTTTGGGTAGCCAGCCTATGAGATGACCCCTGATAATCTCAAATTCTTGGAGTTGCACTCTTGTGTAGTATCCTAAACAGGAATAAGATCGATGAAGTATAGTGGATGTGATGGTGTGTGACTACTATAGCTAAGGTGATAGAAAATATCATCATCTATCTCAGTCTTTTTGATTGCTTGCAAAGGACGAAGCCAGCTGTCCTGTTGTAAGGTCACCAAGTAGTCTCAAGAAGAGGCCTACATGGAGAGGAACTAAGGCCACTTGCCAGTAGCCAGTGTCAACTTGTCACCATGTGAGTGAGCCACCTTTGAATCATATGACCCAGGTGACTGCAACCTCATGAGAGACCTGATTTAAAACCACCTACCGAGTCATACCCAAATCCCAGAGCCACAGAACTATAAGAGGTTATTGTTTGGAGCCACTTGTTTGGGGGTAATTTATTAGCCTAAGCAAATATGTAACCTGTATAAAATCAGACAACTCATACATTGTGAGGATATTGTTAAGAAGAGGGAGAAGCCTAATCCAATGATATGGTTCTTTCCCAAAGACATGGTCACTGACTATGTTGGCAGCCATTGATAATCAGTATTCCTATCTCCTACCTCCCTTACACACTTACCTGGGTTATATACATTAGCACGAACCATCATAAAAGCTAATATCTCAATATAGAAGAAAAATAGCAAATCAACTCATTTGAATTCCATTTCATGATCTGTTAGTTTAAGTAAGATTCTATATTGACATTTACTTAAACACATTAAATCTCAGCCACTGTTACTCATAGAAAAATAAATATTAACTTGTTGTAGATATTTAAACACACTTTCCCACTGCTTAATATAATAAAGGTAAGACTTTCTTTCAGACAAATGAATAATTGAGGATTTCTGCTGCTATCATCTAAAGAGGACTCTAATCATTGGATTGACTTCTCTACTAGAATACTGGATTTCTAGCTTAATGTAAATAATTTACAAATTCAATGCAAAGTTTTGGTTTGGATGTGATGTTTTTAAACTTGTTAAACAACATCAAATTTTTGCTTTTTTCTACTTTTATTCTCTATGTTTTCTAGTTTCAATCATGATTATATACTTCAAAAAAATAGACTATAGTTCAACTTCCTGTCCAAATGATAATTCAGCAGATGGTTCATTGGTCTCAATGGGAGGTGGAAGGTTGAGACCCAACCTTCTATATTTGTTCGTGGCCCCAGCATTAACTGTGGTATGACTCCACACACCTTCTCTGCCTTACTTCCCTCATTTATCAAATAAATGCCTCAAACATGTACAGTCCTCAAATTCTATAAAATTGGGAAAGTCATCAAATATTGAGACTTCAGTTATCCAACTTGTATATTGACAAGTCAAAAAAAGAATTAACATTTGTATGTGTAACAGGCAATAGGTCTTTTTCTTGATACCTGGAGCTGCATTCTGTACAATTAATTTCACTGTTGGAAAGATTGTGAAAAGGAAACATTATCAATAAGGTAAAATTAATGTTTTAAAATGCTGTTAAAAAAAGTACATAGAAGCCAGGAATGAGTCATAATTATAAAAATGATAATACCTTATGTTTGAAAAACACAATATTTTCAAGGAATTATGGTTTAAATTATAACTGAATTACATATTAAATAATATGTGTGACTAATCTGATGGGATAATGTTTCTTCCTTATGTTCTCCCTAATTCCTTGATGGTAAATGCAATGTTTCTGAAACATATGATTTTCACAATAGTATAATTTGGTATCTTTAATAGAATTTAAATATTTCGGGACACCTGGATGGCTCAGTGGGTTAAGCCTCTGCCTTTGACTCAGGTCATGATCTCGGGGTCCTGGGATTGAGCCCCGCATCAGGCTCTCTGCCTGCTTCTCCCATTCTCTCTGCCTGCCTCTCTGCCTACTTGTGACCTCTTGTGACAAATAAATAAATAAAATCTTTTAAAAAAAAAAGAATTTAAATATTTCTACGGCAGACTCTGGATGTAAACTCTTGCCAACATTTTATTTATGAAGCTGCTGAAATATCCTCCTCAAGACCAGTAATGAAAGATTAAGTCATGACCAGAGGAGTTTTATTGTTTGGTGTTTGATAGGGACAGGACCGAATGTTTACCTAGTTACAGTGATCCTGGTGCATGACGTGCTGTGTTTCAGCGGACAGATCCGCACATTAGACCTGGGAAGGAGCTCCCATTATCCCCATTTTCAAAACAAAGAAAGAAAAGCAAAAGAAGGTAGTAATTTAGCACATTTTTGACATAGCAATAAAGAGGAGGAACTGGGATTTGAACATATATCTCTAAAAATAGCTTTCAAACTCTTTGTCAAGCTATGGAATCTTAAGGCAAAGCTTCCGTGCATGTGAAAAATATCCAACAGATAAACTGGATGCTCTGGCTTCGCTGCTTCACTTCTCTTCCTGCCTCTGATCACCAGCATGCCCCACCCTCCCAACTGCCCTGTAACACCCCCAGTTAGAAAACTACTGGGTGACACCATTATGCCTTCTTATTTGACTTTTTCTTTCTTTTCTTTTTTTTTTTAAGATTTTATTTATTTATTTGACAGACAGAGATCACAAGTAGGCAGAGAGGCAGGCAGAGAGAGAGGAGGGGAAGCACGATCCCCACTGAGCAGAGAGCCCCATGCAGGACTGGATCCCAGGACCCTGGGATCACGACCTGAGCCAAAGGCAGAGGCTTTAACCCACTGAGCCACCCAGGTGCCCTTATTTGACTTTTTCTAAAAGTAACAGTCCTCCATGTACCAAACCATTCTCTACTAACAAGAGTATTTGATAGAGTAACACCCTTATGCAAGGTAATATTTGCCAAGCTTTAGATATTATGCAAGATAGATATGATGACGATGATGATGATAATGGCGAGGAGAGAGTTTACTTTTTATAAAAACTGTGCATTTGCTTAGTTCCAGAGTTAAATAATAGCATATGTGCAAGCCTTTTAAGGCACCTAGCCAGTTTCATTCCTCTCTCTCCTGAAAACATTCAGAGTAATTCTTTGTGAGAGGTTCCCTAAGGTGCGTGAACCATGTGTTTTTGCCATGGACTCTGCCAATTCAACAGGGATTGACTTGACCTAAAGACTAATGGCCTATGATGAAGTCTGGCACAAAAGAAGTGCCCTTTCTTCTCTCTTACAGAGTTTTGAGTATAAAACATCCAGGGAGGGCGAGCACTGGGTAAATGCAGAAGTGGAAAGAAGGAAGACAGGAAACAGAAGCCATGAGTAAGCAAAGCCATGAGGCAGAGAGAAAGTGAGTGGAGTGTAGTCAGTAGCAGTAGTTGGAAAAATAAGCAGGTAGACAGAAACAGAGACAGAAGAGCTGAATCATGTGCATGGCAAGAAGCCAAGAGTTCCTGCAGGTCACCAAAGAGTAGCTTCTACTACTAGACTAGAGAGCTATTACTCAGTTGTTGCTGATGGACTGTAACAAAAATCTTATTTTCCACAAGCCTGCCAGTGAGACCTTCACTTATCTTTCCTACTTCTTACGTCATATCTTTTTTAAGAAACCTACAGTAATTGAGCCAAGTGATTATTGCTCTGTTCTTTGCACCCCAAAAGAATCTGATGAACAGAATATCGAAAGCTTGCATCGCTCCTGGAACATAACAGGAGCTCCATATGTTGTGGCTATTATTATTTTAAAAGCAATAATTCAAGCAAAAGCAAAAACTGTGCACTAACACTCAAATCCAAGGGTCACAGTTGGTTTAGATTTGTAGTTTGGTAGCTGTATTTGCCTCCTACTTTAAAGTTTTTTGTTTTGTTTTGTTTTTTTAAATTCTATGAGAGGGCCCAAATTGGGTAAGTTAGGTGTGGAAATAAAACATATGTTCTAGGGGCGCCTGGGTGGCTCAGTGGATTAAGCCGCTGCCTTCGGCTCAGGTCATGATCTCAGGGTCCTGGGATTGAGCCCCGCATCGGGCTCTCTGCTCCGTGGGGAGCCTGCTTCCTCCTCTCTCTGCCTGCCTCTCTGCCTACTTGTGATCTCTTTCTCTCTCACTGTCAAATAAATAAAATAAAATCTTTAAAAAAAAAAAACATATGTTCTAACAATTTGGGAGAGATGGATGAAGCTCTTGGGATATGAGGTTCACAAAATATTTCAAATTATTTTTCAGATATTATCAGCTTGGCAAAAACAAAATGATTTTCTGAAAGAATTTCCCTTTTCAACATTAAAATGGTCTCAAGGGAAATGTAATGTACATATTTCTAACTCATTTACTTAACTCAGTATTGTTTTATAGGAATTGATTGATGTTTGAAAATTCAGTAAGTTTTTTAACTAAGAGGTGTTTTTGGACAGTGAAACTGCCTTCTTAAAAAAAGAGTTGAATTAGATGTTTTCTTAAAAGGGTCTTGGAGCTTGGACTCAAACCTTACCAAATATTTTTCCTCCCTTTGTACACAGAAAAAAATAATCTCTGGAAAATCTCCTTTCTTTCAGTTACGAACAAAAAGACAGTAATTGAATTCAAGAAAATTTACAGACAACATATTCATTTTTAAAAAAGATTTAATTATTTGAGAGAGAGATAGTGAGTGAGAACAGAAGGAAAAGGAGAGGGAGAATCCCAAGCAGACTCCCCACTGAGCTTGGAGCCCATTGTGGAGTGATCCCAGGACCCCGAGCTCCTGACCCGAGCCAAAATCAAGCATCGGCTGCTCAACCAAAACGAAACATATTCTTAATCTAGGTGTTAAAAGGGAAGGAAAAAAGGAAAGAACAGAGAGAGAAGGAGGAAGGAAAGGAAAAAGCCTACTGAGATGATAAAGGATTATAGGTTTCTGAACTAAATGACATGTAATCAACAAGCCACATTTTGCTATGGAATGCAATAAGTCTCAGAAGTATCTGGCAAGCTCAGCTGGTGTAAAATTATACTTTCACTCTGTGCCCTCAGTACCCTATTTTTCTCCCATTCTCCCAATAGTCATCAGACTTTATTGAAATCACTTCGTAATTGACTGCCTTTCCTCTGCACTGTACGCTGTGTGAAGATAGAGTCCATTTCTGTCTGGTCCCCATTATTCCCAGAACCCAGCATAATACATGTGCTCAAACTATTTGTTGAAGAAAACATTATAAAACAGTATGTCTAAGGGTTAAAAGCACAAATTTTGGAATCAAACGCAGTGTCATTTTCAGCATCTGAAGAGTAGAAACAGTATCAGTGCTTGCCCCACTGAGTTGCCCTGAGGATTATGTGAGGAAATATGCGTATGGCTTCCAATATGGTGCTTGGCATTTTGTTAGTGCTCAAAATGTTTGCTATAAAAATAATCACTAGTAATTCCCATGGCAATGAATCTAAGTATTTTTCTTTGAAAAAAAGTTTTTATAAAACCCAACTAAAGATAGATTTTTAAAAATACACATTGTGATTTAGTCACACACATTTTAACAGCACAGCCCGAAGCATTGCTGGTGACACTCTCTTCGAACTTCTCTTTTCTCCAATTGGCTGGTTGGCCGTTCTCACCATTAGTGAGTCATTTGATCTTACTCATTTCTGGCTGAATTCAGTTGGATGAAGCATTGTAATTCTAGATTCTTCCAACCTAATAAGTATGTCAATTGCCTAAGAGGATGGCCATGATTTAATGGTTACATAATCAAGAATTCCTAGAGTAAGATTTTTCTTTTTCCAACACTGGCATGACTCTGACCCTGAACAGAGTGTACTTGGGTCACTCTGGAGATGTGGCCGCTGCCCAAGTGTCCCTTGGACAGATGACACAGATTGAAAGCCCATCAGTGACTGGCCTGTAAGTCCAGGAATGACATTGGCCTTCAGCTGAACCCAATCTCATGGCCGTAGGACAATAAGAGCTAGAATTTATTGAACACCCACCAAGTGTGAGATGTTTTTAAAAATATCATTTCTAATTGTTACAACAGGCCTATGAAGCCTCCCTAATATTCCCCATTTTACAGATAAGAAAACTGAGACTCACTTAGGTTAAATCAGTTGCTTAAATGTTCACAGATTTAAGGGGTGTCTGCGTGGCTCAGTTGGTTAAGCAACCGACTCTTGATTTCAGCTCAACTTATGATCTCAGGGTCAAGATTCAGCTCTGAGTTGGTTCTGCACTCAGCACAGAGCCTGCTTAGGATTCTCTCTCTTTCTCTGCCCCTCCCCCACTCACACATGTGTTCTTTCTTTCTCTCTCCCCCCACCTCTTAAAAAAAAAAAAAAAAGCTGCTGGATTGTACCATCTTCACAATTCTTATGTAAATCTAAAACTATTATAAAATATAAAGTTAATTTTATTTTTTAAAAGATTGAGTTATTTGAGAGAGAGCATGGTGGGGAGGGGCAGAGGGAGAGAGAGAGAAAAGTCTCAAGCAGACTCCGCACTGAGCATGGAGCTCAGGTGATCCCAGGACCCTGAGATTATGACTTGAGCTGAGATCAGGAGAAATCAAGAACCCAACGCCTAACAGACTAAGCCATCCAGGTACCCCAAAATATAAGGTTTATTGTAAAAATACAAAAGAAACATTTCCTTTGTAAATGGAAATCCTCAGAAGAAAATGTTGATTAAAAATATAAATTTCTAGGGGCGCCTGGGTGGCTCAGTGGGTTAAAGCCTCTGCCTTCAGCTCAGGTCATGATCTCAGGGTCCTGGGATCGAGCCCCGCATCGGGCTCTCTGCTCAGTGGGGAGCCTGCTTCTTTCCTCTCTCTCTGGCTGCCTCTCTGCCTACCTGTGATCTCTGTCTGTCAAATAAATAAATAAAATTTAAAAATATATATATATATATAAATTTCTAAAAATATATATATATATATAAATTTCTGGGGCACCTGGGTGGCTCAGTGGGCTAAGCCTCTGTCTTCGGCTCAGGTCATGATCTCAGGGTCCTGGGATCAAGCCCCGCATGGGCTCTCTGCTCAGTGGGGAGCCTGCTTCCTCTTCTCTCTCTGCCTGCCTCTGCCTACTTGTGATCTCTCTCTCTGTCAAATAAGTAAATAAAATCTTTAAATATATATATATATATACACATATATAAATTTCTAAAAATATAAATTTCTAAAACATGGATTCTGGAAACAAAAAACAAAAGCAAAAACACTGGACCTGAGATTAAACCCAGTTCTGCCTTGAATTCATTGCAAAGAACCTAGCACTTGCATATGGGATTTATAAGATAGAAACCATTAGGTGGATGGGGTCTTTTGCTTTACTACTGGGTAAGAATAGGAGTGTTGCTTGTCTTACTCATTTTTCTATCTTTGCCATTCAATCCAATGCCTGGCATAAAATAGTGCACAATAAATGTATATTAAATGAGCGAGTACATGCCCCCTTCTCCCTGGTGGCTTCTGGGAAATGCAATGAGTAGATATCAGTAATTAATCAAACATGTCATTGGGCACTGTTTTCATTAAAGTCTTTAATCAGTAAGCTGTACAGGGACTTACTGCGTTAGGGGTAGAACTAGCTTTTTGAAGGGAACGCAGTCTAAAGGTTGCTGGGATACCCCCCGAGTCTCACCACCATACCTTTGCACACACATACCTTAGAATGCTTTCCATTCATTAGCCATACTGTCTGACTTGCACACTTTAAAAATTGCTCCATTAAGTCAATAAATGCTTTTTTACAGAAAGTGATAAGGAGAAAGTGTCCCACTGCGTAGTTTCCCTTACTGGGGGAGCAACTCTAGTAAAAGGGATGGTGAAAACTAAAAAAGCCTGCTGGAGTCTAGGCAAGGAAGGCCAGAAAGCATGATTCTAGAGGACGGGTTGATGACTGTGCACCAGTGGATGATGGGAGGCCTAGACAACAGTGACTGAGTTCTCCACTTGGAGGCTTTCTAGGCAAGACAGCTGAGTGCACTTCTTCCAGATTGCAAAGCCAGACCTCAGGCAGCTCCATTATGGAACAGTCGCTGGCAAACCGTTCTCATGGTTCCACTCTTCTGTTCAGAATTCCGTGAGATTAGGAGTCACATCCGACCCACCCCCTCATGCACACTGAGCATCTAACTTGGTATTCCTGCACAAAGTTGGTGCTCAGAACATATCCATAGCTTGAGTAGGTAAAACATGTTTTCTTTTACCATTTCCCTTCCTAATCACTTTGGGGAAAGAAATATGGATACAGGTAAAGAAACCCCCAATTGGCAACTAGAAAGACTGCAAAGCCTTTATAAGAGTAATTCTTATCCCTAATTCCCTTTGTATTTCACTTCTATTTTTAGAAGTCATGTGGGGTTTGATTATTTTATATGTAAGAAATTTGTTACTAAAATTTAAAAATAATTTTAAACTTCTAATTTCACCACCTACTCCTTTTCAGCATTAATAGTTCCCTGGATAACCTTCTAAGCACTTAGCCAGATATTTATTTCTTATTGTAGAAACAGGATCATACAATTTTATAACCTACTATTTCCATTGAATAATATATTGGGAATAAATGATAAGAAACATACTTCTATGCCAACTTTCTTAGCAGCTATGTGACATTCCTAGGTGGCCATCCTGTATTTTATGCTAACAATATTTTTGCTAGTACAACTATGCTAAACATCTGTCATTACTTGTTTTTAAACATTGAGCAAGTCTTTACTGAAGACTAAGGTTAACAGGAGAGAACAACAATACAGAAAGCCATTCACAACTGGATACTAGAGCTGGTAACTCTCAGAGTTCTCAGGAGAAAGGCCCTTTGCAGAGGTCCCTAAGGGCCTGTAGTTCCTCTCTTACCTTAATCACAGGCTGCTGCCCCATGACATGGTTTCCTCACCCCATCCATCTTCTGATTTATCTTAAGAATAGACCTCTACCTCTTATTTTTTCAGAAGGCCTCATCTATTGTCCACCTGCCCCTTCATCCTCCCTTTAACATTATTCCCAGTCAAAAACTGTAATCCTAGCAGGACAGAAAATTTTTCATCAAGTTAAGGAGAAAAACAGTTCAGGGTGACCTACTCAGTTACAACAAGCTCATCGGCTTCTGCCCTGCTCTTTAAGGCTTATACTCTTAGGTGATGCAAGGGAGCTTCCTGGTATCTTTTAAATTCCTTGTCCGTGTCCTTCTCTACGCCCATGTCTCCTCAGCCAGTGTCCTGAGTGCATCTTGCCTAGGCGCAGGCCGTGCGACAGTGACCCTGGGCCACTCCTTCCCGTTCTGCCTGCCTGAGTCACCAGCTCCAACCTTTCTCTCTCTGCAGGTCCCACATTACCTGCCAATGGGCCCCACAACAATGTGCTGCTGTTTTTCTAGCTTTAGGAATGCCACAGGCTATGTCTCCATGGAACACAGAGAAACAATTATTCAATTCAACAAATATCTATGGAACACCAGAGGCTGAGCAATGCTGAGTTGGAACAGGGTCAGGGAGTAAAGACATTGAAGGGATAAGAGACGTCAAAGCACAGAAAACACATAGCCAAGTAGGTCTGAGAAAGACAATGCAACGCCAAACCTCTCAGTGTATAGGCGACGTGAGGGAGTTTTGTTGGTTGGTTTTGTTTTGTTCGGGTTTTGCACAGCTGTCTTCCCAGTACCTGAAGGAGATACTGGCACGTAGTAGACATTTGATTAGTTATTTGTTGGGTGAATGCGGACTCACATTCTAGTAAAAGAGACAAAGACAGCACAGGAATACGTGTTCTTGTGGCGTCATATATGGTAAAGGCACCAAGTCCAGCCTAGAGGTGGTCTGAAAATTTGGTCTTCCCAGCTTCCCAAGGCTTTGTAGGAAGACTGGGAGGGTGCTCCAACGAATACTTCCGTCTCCTGGCCAAATGGTTCTGCTCAAGAGACGAAATATTGAAGAGTCAAACTTTTTTTTTCTGTTAGTTTCCCACTAGTGTGTAGCTGTAACTTTAGTTTTTCTTCATGGCTGGGTTCACATTTAGTATGCCTATTTCTATTTTATTGTGTTATCATTGGAATCCAAACATAAATTTTAAACAAAGATTTTATCTATTCATTTTTCAAAAAGAGGGAGAGAGCACAAGCAGCAGGAAGGGGCAGAGGGAGAGAGAGAAGCAGGCTCCCCACTGAGTAAGGAGCCCGACGCAGGGCTCGATCCCAGGACCCTGGGATCATGACCTGAGCTGAAGGCAAGACACTTAACTGACTGAGCCACCCAGGCGTCCCACCAAACATAAATTTCTGTAACAAATTTTAATATAACCTTCCTTTTTATCACTGGAGTAGGCATTGTTCTTTCTGATCAAATATTAAAGTGAAATAGAGAAGTAGAAGAGGAGAAATAGCCCTAGAGTCCCCCAGAACAGCAAAATCAGAAGGAGGGAGTCTGTGGATTATTGAGTTACTAGCGGGACCTAGTTTCTAAAAACTGCGCCAAATACTTATAGGGAAATTTTCCCCTCACAGAACAAACTAGAAGGTAAAAGTAAAGTTACCAAAGCCTCTCACCACATCATTCTAATCTAAATATGCAAGTGAGACATTTGAGGGTCAGGCCCCTTTACTAGCTGCACTTTGACTTCATGCTGTCATAAAATAATTTGGGTTCTACCATGAAAATCCTTTGGCTGAGACCTAAAAAGAGAAAGTATTCCTTGAGGAAGGAAAATTATCTCCTAAAATGAAAGGAAAGTATCCTGTTGAACATTACTTTATGGGTCCTCGTTCCCAAGTAGACGCAGAAAAGGATTTTCTAGCAGAAATTTTCAACTACAAGAGTACCTCTGACTCTAAACATATTGTTGGCTTCGAGGGATTCCTACAGGAGCAAGGCACAGATGGCTTATTATATTGAGATTCTTGGAGGACCCTCTGTATGTTGATATTAGTTTTATGCACACAAGTGACATAGCTTAATTTGCAAATAATAGACAATAAGAGCAGTTAGTAGTAAACTAGAATGCCATTTGGACTATTAACACTTTCATTATGGAAAATGCAGACTGTGGGTAAAGTTTGGGGTAGATATGTTTATCTCTGTTAATGGTACGGATGCTTTGCAACAAAGACGTGCTAAATAGATATTGAGGCCAGTGGTGGTCATACATTATGTATAATATTGAAGAGCTCAGGCCACGAAAGCTTGCATTTCCTGGTCAACAAAACATGTAATATAGAAACTACCTATATAATTTCACAAGTTAACTCAAGAGGTTAAAACTGATGGATAATAAATTGAAAAAGAACAGTCTAAAGAATGCATCGTGTTTTGTTTTTCCAGTAGACAAGCAAAATATCCATTTCTTTACATTGTTAATGCTTTAAACTAGAATTATTCTCTGAACAGGGCTGGTGCTATTTCACAGACCCATATGATTTTCCTTACTATGCATGTAACAGTCATTCCTCTCATTTTTCCAGTTCAAGTAGCAATGCTTCTAATGAAAAATTTTCAAACTAAATGTCTCAGAAAATGATTTTGTGTTTCTCTCTTCAAGTACTGAGGAAATCATGCAGGAAAAGCAAAGAAATCATTCTCTTTGGGTTGAAAGCATTCATATTTGATAAGTGATTTGAAAGTAAAATGAGATTTTATATAAACATTTTACATTTTTTATGGGCTTATCTTTATTGGTATTCTTTTCAGGAAAGAGTCATTACTAAAAGAAATATGAACGTATCAAAAATGTATATATGACAAAGTACAGTTATTGATCATTTGCATTAGAGAAATAAACCTTGCAAAGTGAATATGAGGAAGAAACTAGTGATAAAACGCTTCCAGGAGAGTGGTATTAAAGATGAAAACCAAAAACATTTTCCTTTATGTGAACATAGGACTGCTGCCTAGAAATACAATCCAAAAGATATAAAGGAGAAACAACAAATTACTTGGGGGGAAAAAAAAAACAAAACAGAAAATTCACTAGTAAATCTCTATTTTCAGAATGTCCTCTATAGCATAATGTGGCCCCTCTGGATGGCTTCCAAGTCACTGGACTAGAAATGTTATGGGATCTAAGGCCTGATCTTTGGTTCACATTCTTGCTCCACCCCTGAAATTATTTTCTACCGCATTTAAACCATCAATTGGCAATTAGGTCAGTATTGCTTATGTGTATAAGGGCCCTGGGCTCTAGCGAAATCTCATAAAACTGTTTATAACATATTCCACAGCAGAGTGAAAAAGCAAACTGACAAACGACCCCCACCTTTAGCTTTACGCCCTTCTGGCTAGAACTATATGGAAAAAACAGTGCAACTACGTTGGTGTGAGTGCCGCTGAGAAGACGCACATAACCATCCGAGAGAATACCAGATCGTACTTTTCAGCAGTTTGTAGGGAGGCATAGGATTTATACTCAGGGTATAGTCTTGGCACATATTAATGTATATTTATTGAGGACCTACTCTGTGCCAGGTACTAAGCTACTCACTGTGCAAGGGGCAAAGGGGAACGGATTACAATGATGTCTTCAAGGGGCTTACAATAAGGAAGAGACCTGAATTATTACACAAACAGCGATTATAAAGGTAGGTCTGATATGAAACTTTGTCTGATATATTCATACACATCTTCAAAGAAAAATAGCTTGAAGCTTTACTTTCTGTATATGTTATGCATCCCAAGGTTTTAAAGATTCAACCTGAGACCAATACCCAAATCCAGAAATGGTCTGGAGCATAAGCCGTTGCCAAGACAGGACTCCCAAAATTGCCAAGTGCCTCACTAGCCCATTGATTAAGTTCACCTTCCAGAAGTGTGAGTGTGAAAGAGGCAGAGAGAGTAAGTTTGTTGGTAATGTGGCTGAAATTGAAGATGTAGAAATAGATGCTTACTTCCTCACTGTGTTAGCAGAAAATCAGAATAAGGAGCAAGGACCGATGCACTCCTTGGCTGGAAGGAATGGGGATGGCCACCTGAGCAGAACACTAGAGCCCGTCTGAGCCCAGAGGGTCCCAAGCTCGACTGTGTCCTAGAATCGGGTTCTGTTTTCCGTGGACTTGCCGGCTGAGGCGATGGTCTTTCCTGTGTGTGCCTATTCCTCACACTCTGAGAAGACCACTCCTAGCACAACAAAACATAGGAAGTTTAAAGGGCTCAATGCATAGCAGTAGAATCGTTCTTACCTTGGAGTTTTGGCATCTGACACTTAGAAGTCTCACAGATATTGGAATGAGTATTGTTGAGCGAGAGAAGTGGGCAAAGTACAAGGGGAGGTAAGAGAGAGGAAATTATCCCTTGCTGAGAGAATCAGAGACCAGCCTTCATGAAGACAGTGTCATTTGAGCAGAGCCTGCAAGTCAGAGTATACCTCATGGGGAGTGAAGGGAGGGACTGACTGACTGACTTCCCAACACACTCTCTTAAAAGGGGATTTTAAGCTGTTTTTCACTATTATGTTGTCTGGATAGTTTTTAAAGCTAGAATGCAAATATACTGGTGAGAACATAGTTGCACTTTTTGAAAGTAATCACTTTCCCCTAAAACCCAAGGACTGGGTCTTACACCTTCCCCCTCTCCATTCAGAGAACTTGCCTTTGCGAAGGCAGGAGGGTTAGGGAGGATGCGGACCCAGAAGTAAGAACCACAGGCAGCAGACAAAGTCTTAGTGGCAGGGCGGGGAGGGAAGCAGTTTAGCTTCAAGTCAACACCAGAAGGGGAATATTCGTGGGAAATAAGGTTGGAAAAGTAGATCTGGATTTGAACTTTATTCTCTAGGTATTTATGCTGTAGACATTGGTGATTTCTAAACAAGGTACAGAGGTGGGGGAGGATGTCAGTGTTGTACTTCAAGAGGATTCATCTGAAAATAGCGTCGGAAGTGGATTTGAAGAGTCATTGGGGGCAAGTTAGGAACTCAGTGCAGAAGTCTAGGCGAGAGGTAATGGGCACGCTGGTCAGTATAAAAGTACACGTACTTTATAGCGTTACTATTCAGGATTTGTGTGAGTGTCTTGCATTTATATCCACCTTCATTATTTATTTATTACTCCTCTTTATGGTAAGTCAGTACCACGGCAATACTACACAACTTTCTTTAATTTATAGCAGTGGGGTTGCATACCAGATGCAAAATTCCATAACAGCTTGTTTCTTCAACAGCACATAAGGAAAAATAATAACCATTCCCCACATTGTTTACTATTGTGGGTAGAGATGTTACTGAAATCTAATCAGTCCCAACTTTTTTTTTTTTACAAAGTAATTTTTCTTTTATTCTTCTCAGATACTTTGAGAATTCTTAGATTTGAAAAGCAATCGACTTTAGGATGTTGAGTTTTTTAAGTTGATGTCTCAGGGTGTAACACTGCACCTGTCGGGATTTTTAAAGTCACATCTATCTCGCCATGTGTAATCACATGCATTGCAGCAGCCTGCCTCAGACTATCTAGAAGCAAGCTTGTGATGGTTTTCAAGTGTTCTGTTCGAGAAGTATTTGAGAAAGATGGCCCAACAGTCTATTGATAATAGCATCAGAGCTTTCCTTTCTTCTTTTGCCTTATTTTGTAGGATTTCTGATTTGCCTTAGAAAAAGAACCAGACCAGTGGATTCTCAATATTTTCCATCTTAGACAAATGATTGGAGCTAATCACAGTCATCATATACTCCCATGGGAACTAGCTGCAAATCCTGCTCAAGAAAGTGTATGAACATTCACTTCAGTTTGGGAAGCATGTGCTATGGTTAAAACTGAACACGAATTAAAAATTTTAAAGTCAGGGATGCCTGGGTGGCTCAGTCGGTTAAGCATCTGCCTTCGACTCGGGTCATGATCCCAGGGTCCTGGGATCCAGTCCTGCATCAGGTTCCTTGCTCAGCAGGGAGCCTGCTTCTCCCTCTGCCTGCTGCTCCCCCTGCTTGTGCACGTACTCTCTCTTTCTCTCTCTCTCTCTGACAAATAAATAAATGAATTTTTAAAAAATTTTAAAGTCAAGTCAAGTACAAAAGACTTTAACGTTAGTTAGAAATGACTTGTGGATATCCTCACCACTAAATACATCTCAACACCTTGCTTAGTTGAGAGCCTCTAGCTTAGATGATCTTGTCAACATCAATTATTACTCAGTATCAGTAAAGCGCACACACACACACACACACACACACAGACACATATGACATACTGTCCCACTGTCCACACATGTGTGTGCATTCCCAGTCCTAAGTAGACAAGACCTTTCCTTTTTTACTTTTCACCTTTGTTTTCTGAACTTTGATTTTTCAAACTCCCTCAACAATTGCATACAATTGGGACACCTGTGTGGCTCAGTGGGTTAAGCCTCTGCCTTCACCTCAGGTCATGATCCAAGGGTCCTGGGATCGAGTTTCGCATAGGGTTCCTTGCTCGGCAAGGAGTCTGCTTCTCTTTGCCTCTGCCTACTTGTGCTCTCACTCTCCCTCTCTCTCTCTGACAAATAAATAAATAAAATAAAATCTTTAAAAAAAAACAATTACATACAATTGCGCAGAATTTACTCTTTGATTTTAGATACAAGTACATTTATTTTTTTAAGATTTTATTTATATATTTTTGCAAGAGAGAGTGTGTGCATGAGCCATGGAAATGGCAGGCAGAGGGAGAAGCAGGCTCCCTACTGAGCAGGGAGCCCGATGCAGGACTCCATCCCAGGACTCCAGGATCATGATCTGAGCCAAAAGCAATCACTTAACCAACTGAGCCACCGGGCACCCTCCCGTTAACTTTTTAAAATACAAGCTGTGTCACATTCTGAAACCAGAAAAAAGCAGTTGAGTGGAGGCCGGTGTGGCATCAAAAGAGGGGGAGGAGCAGATGTAATTAAGATCCCTAATCAATTTATCCTTACTTATTGATGTAATCGTTTGTTTTCAGGATGGTTTTTTGGAAGTACATATTAATTACATTTTAGTATATTTTCTTGGGTTGCCCACATTCTTATCCTCCTGACATATGTCAAAGTTCATTTTAGTATTTCTGTAGTTTTTTATTCAACAAATACTTTTTGAGTGTCTACTCTGTGTTTGGTGATGGGAATTCACCAGTGAATAGAACAGACACCAATCTTAGCTCACGCATAGCTTAGTTTCTAGTTGGGGGAAGACAGACCGTGAACAAATAAATAAGTGAAACATATTGTGTGACAGATGGTGATCTGTGGAGAAAAGCAATGAAGATAAAGGAAAGAGAGTTCTGGAGTGGAAGTTGCCATTTTAAATAAGGTGGTCAGGGACCTCAACTGAGAAAGAGGTGTTTCAGCAAAGAGCTACAGAGAGTGGGAGAGTGAATCCTGTGGTTACCTGGGGAGAGGAGCCTTCCTGGTAGGAGGAACACTACCCCCTGTAGAAGCCCTGAGGTGACTGTTTGCCGGTCTGTCCAGGGAACAGGAGGTGTGGCATCAAAAGAGGGGGAGGAGCAGATGTAATTAAGATCCCTAATCACTTGACTGAATTATAAGGGAAATTATAGAAGAGGGCCTAAAGGTAAGAATGCTACAAGAAGCAGACATTGCAGATGTGCTCTCCTGGGAGACTTGAAGCAAACTGCCCTGTTGTGGAGAGGGTCCTGGCAGGCTTTGCGGGTGGCCTCCTCACCACAGCCACAAGAACTGGATTCTGCCAACAACCAGTGAGCCTGGAAGAGGATCCCAGCTCCAGATGAGGTCACAGCCCTGGCTGACATCTTCACTGCTGTCTCGAGACCCTGGGAAAAGGACTCAGTTACTCTTGACCATGGAAACTGAGATAATAAATGTTTATAATCTTAAGATGCTCAATCTGTGGTAATTTGTTATGCAGCGATAGAAATTCATATAGCTAGTAGAAAGTGACCAGAACTTGAAAGAGAATAGGAATAGCAGATGATAAAGAAGCAGCCACTACCCCTAGGGCTGAGACAGAGCATGGAAAAGCAGAGACGCTCTACTTTCCCCTGGACGCCACAAGGGACTGAGATCCAGACCTTGTGGGAGAGGGCAGGTGTGACTCACTGAAAAGCAGAGAAATTGCTGTGGGCTCCACTGTAGGATTTGCTGAAAACCTGCCTTGAGGAACTTGCTGGAAATCTGCCCTCTGGGATAAGAGTCATTCAACTACAGCCTGCAGCCTGGTCCACCACCTGTTTTTATACCGTCTGGGAGCTAAGAATGGTTTTTGCATTTTAGATGGTTGAAAAAAAAATCAAAAGAATATTTCCTGGTATGTGAAAGTTGCATGAAAAAAAAGTCAGTGCCTATCAATAAAGTTTTATTGGCGCACACACACACAAAGAGGAGGAAAATATACAATTAGGAAATTAGGGGGGCTCCTCATGGGTCATTTGGAGGGTTCTGCCTTTCAATGAGATGGTAAGTTATTGGAGGTTTTGAACAAAGGAGTGACAAGGTTTTATTGTGACTGACTTGAGCATTAATGGATGGGATACGTTAAGAGTTTGAAGTTACTAAGGATGACTTCTAGAGAGCCAAGGTGTGTTATGGAGCTGAGGTAAGATTCAGTGTTGAGGGGCGCCTGGGTGGCTCAGTGGGTTAAAGCCTCTGCCTTCAGCTCAGGTCATGATCCTGGGGTCCTGGGATCAAGCCCCACATCAGGCTCTCTGCTCAGCAGGGAGCCTGCTTCTCCTCTCTCTCCTTGCCTGCCTCTCTGACTAGTTGCAATCTCTGTCTATCAAATAAATAAATAAAATCTTAAAAAAAAAAACAAAAAACAAAAAAAGATTCAATGTTGAGAAGTTTCACAGTTTTGGTTTTTTGGGTTGTTTTGTTTTGGTTAAAAAAAAAAAGAGGGAAAAAAGGAGGGAGAGAGGGAGAGAAGGGGGAGAGAGAGAGAAAAAGATCCAGTATTGTTGAGACAATGAGAGTAGAAACTTTGATTATAACATTACCCATGCTCCTGAGGAGCCTGGTGCATTAAAACAATCTGGAGAATATATACAGATGGTCCCCAGTTTACCAGGATTCAAGTTACAGTTATTTACTTCACATGGGGAGAAAGCCATACACATTCAGTATAAACCATACTTTGAATTCTGAATTTGGATCTTTTCCCAGGCTTGTGATATCCAGTGTGATGCTCTCTTGCGGTGCCGGGTGGCGGCCGCCACAGCTCCCAGTCGGCCCTGCCGTCAGGAGGGTCAACAACCAGTACACTGACAACCATTCTGTACCTGTTCACCGGTTCTGTTTTTCACCCTTAGTACAGTAGTCAACAAATTACATGAGCTATTCAACACTGTGTTATAAAATAGGCTGTGTGTTACATGATTTTGTTCAAGTGTAGGCTGAGGTAAGGGGCTCTGGGCATGTTTAAGGCAGGCTAGGCTAAACTGTGGTGTTTGGTAGCTTGGGTATAGTCAATGCATTTTTGACTTTCGATATTTTCAATTTATGATGGGGTTACTGGGGTGTGACCCCATCATAAGGAAGATTTGTGGCGTGTTTATAATCGTAATTAAAAACATGATAATTCTTTGTTTTTACTCACAGCTTTTCTTCAAGCCGGGACAAGCCCTGCCGCCGTGTCAGTTAAACCATCTGCAAAATGTACAAAAATTGTATTTGGAATCATTCCCTTGGCATTCTGGGAAATTCAATTAAGTAATGTCTGTAAAGTACTTCAAGATCCTGAAGAACAGAAAACTGACCTAAAAAAAGAATTTTCAATTATTGTGAGGAAGTACATTATTTGGGGCATCTGCTTTACCTTTCTTTATATGTTATCTTAGTGATAATTTCTCCCAAATACTAGTATCAATAGATACTGTCTAATAGGGACTCAGAGAGCCTGTTCTGAGACATAAAACAATAATTTTGGGAAAAAGCTAATTAGCACACTGTTCTTTAATAAATGTAGCCCTGTTTTACTACCAAAAAAATTTTAACAAAAGTTCTTTCAAACAGTAGTACTCACAGTGTGGTCCTGGCACCCCTGAAAGTTCCAAGACTTTTTTAGGAGGTCTCCAAGGTCAAACATATTTAGAATAACACCAAGCCATTATTTTCTTTTTTCATCTTCATTTCTCTTATGAGTGCATGGTAGAATTTTCTAGAGGCTGTTTCATTCTAAATAGATAGAAATCAGGAGGAGATATGAGAATCTAGCTTCTTGTATTAAGTCAGACATTACAGAAATTTGCAAACATGTTAAAACAATGCTATTCTTCTCACTACTTTTCTTTAAAAGTATAAAGATACAGGTTTATATATATATAAAGATATAGATATATAGATTTTTATATAAAGATATAGATATCGTCTTTAAAGATGTAGGTTATCTTTATAAAAATGTTTTTATGTTAACATGCAATGAGTTTATTGTTGTTATTTGAAATGAATAAAGAACTCCATAAATTATTTTAGAATTTTATTTATTTATTTGAAAGAGAGAGGATGAGAGGGGGGTAGGGTCAGAGGGAGAAGCAGACTCCCCACTGAGCAGGGAGCCCCATGCAGGAGTCCAGGATCATGACCTGAGCCCAGGCACCCCAAGGAACTCCACTTTCACTGGACATTTGACAAGGAAAATAATCTTCAACTGAAACAAGAAGAATTTAGCAAAAAAAGTGACTTCTTTCAACTGAGGACATACGGATACTAAATTAGAAGCCTAGTCCCAAAGGGTTAATGCCCCTATACTCCAGAATTAATGTTATAAAATATATAATAACTGTGATTAAGGAGAAAAGACAGGAACTAGGAAATTCAGGCTTGTAATTGATCATGTGGCTCAGTTGTTTAAGCTTCCTTTGGCTCGGATAATGATCACAGGGTCCTGGGATTGAGTCCTATGTTGTGCAGGAGTCTGCTTCTCCCTCTGCTCTTCCCCCCACTTGTTCTATCTCTCTGTCTCTCTCAAATAACTAACAAAATCTTAAAAAAAAAAAATAGTAGTCCAATGAGCACCCCCTTGGAGAACTAGAAGAAAGGAATTAAAAAATAATAATCTGACTCTTAATACTTATTTATTTATTTGGGAGAGAGAGAGAGCGAGCATGGGCGTACATGAGCCAGGGAAGGGGCAGAGGGTCTCAAGCAGACTGCGTCAAGCATGGAGCCTGAGATGGGGCTTGATCTCACAACCCTGAGACCATGACCTGAGCCAAAGTCATGATCACGTAACCAGTGAGCCACCCAGGTGTCCCTGACTTTTAGTATTCTTAAAAACAAAACAAGCATTAAATAAAGTTACTATTGCATTGGATAGATAGAAGCAAAAACAAGAGACTTAAATTGATTTGCAAAGACTTCACTTGAGTACATTATTTGTCCTATTGTTTTCTCTAGAGTGGCTTATCAGCAAATCTTTATTAAGTAACTACTATGGGCTCAACTCTCCCTGGCTCATAAAATCTGAGAATTCAGTGGTCCCTAGCTCATAAAATTTATATTTCAGCAGAGGAAGAGACAAGCAAACAAATAAACAACCAAGATACTCTCAGGCACGGTGAGCGATGAAAGAGGCCATTGTGTTAAAGGGTGACTATTTGAAGGGTAGCAGTGAGGGAGTAGGGCGGGGAGAGATGATGTAGACTGGGTGTTGGGGAATCTCTTACTGAAGTGGTGGTTTTAAGCTGACACTTGAAAGGCAGGACAAGTCTTACTGGGAGGATCATGCAAGGATGGGGCCCCAAAGAGGCTGGAAGCAAAAGGTGGCTAGTCTAGTGGGAGCCCAGAAAGGAAAAGTGTCCTACATGTTGTGGTCAGAAGGCACATGAAATAGCTTGCAGAAATTTGAATTTAATTTTTGAGTGCAATGAAAAGCCTTCGAAGAGCTTGATCTAGTCATGCGATTCAGATTCAGTTTGCATTTTGAAAAGGATCCTGGGTGGCTTAGTTGCTTAAGCCGCTGCCTTCCGCTTGGGTAGTGATCCCAGATCGAGCCCAGCTTCGGGCTCATTTTTCAGCAGGGAGCCTGCTTCTCCCTCTGCCTCTGCATGCCACTCTGCCTGCTTGTGCTCTCTCTCTGACAAATAAATAAAATAAAATCTTAAAAAAAAAAAGAAAAGAAAAGAATCAAACTGGCTGCTTCATTGCTTCATGGGAAATGGATTACGGAGGAGCAAGAGAAGAAGCAAGGAGACCTGTGAGAGATGACTGTCTGCCTGGGACAGGGACGATGGATGGTGGTTTGGACTGCGGTGGTAGCAGTAAAGAAGGGGACAAGCAGACAGATATGGAACCATGTGTTCTTTGTTTAAAATTATGCATAACGCTTGTCTGGCTTATAGGAGGAGTTTAACAAACAGTAGCTGTTATGTCACTGCTCTCTTCTTAAGCAAGAGGTTGCAGAGATTAATGACTTTGTTCTAGCTCACAGGACTAGTAAATTCAGCCAGGGCACTGTTCCCACTGTCACTGGGTACTGTTAGACCAATCACAAAACGCCTTACCTGAGGTCTTTTTCCTTCCAATCTCGTCTGCATTTAGCTGCCATCCTGATCATCCTCGAACATTGCTTTCGTCATATCTATCTTGCTGATAAAGCACATTATATGTATTCACGCAGTTATTGAGCAATTTCACTGCCATTGCAGTGAACTAGGCTTGCATGGGGGGGGTAGGGGGCTCACACACCTAAGATAGGGGTTTTGCCTCTGGGATTTTAGAATTTACTTGGGGAGACATGATTAATGAAAATGAAATAATAGATCAAAAGAAGAACGGCATAATTAACAAAGCTTCTGTAAAGGATCTTGAAAAAGAGAGCATTTCAGTAAAGAGAGAGACAAAAAGATACTAGGTGAAAAGAGAAGCAAAACAATATGCTGGTTTT
Source organism: Meles meles (assembly GCF_922984935.1). Lineage (NCBI taxonomy): Eukaryota > Metazoa > Chordata > Mammalia > Carnivora > Mustelidae > Meles > Meles meles. The sequence continues at coordinate 69,869,198 of NC_060072.1, forward strand.
GTGGCAGGGAGTGGGGACGTTCGTGAGAGGAGAGCGTCCTCTCTGGGAAGGTGGAAGACAAAGTGGCAGGGCGGGATGGGGCCAGACCATGCATGGGATCAAAAGCTGGACATCAAGGATTTGGACCTGATTCAGCTAGATATAAAGCGTTATTAAAGACCTCTAAGCAAGACTCGGTTGGAGTGAAGGCTTTGCTGGGACCGATGATCATTTCTCCCTCTAATTTCAAAGGTAATTATCATCATCTTTAGGTAACCATTAGGTACTTAGCTTGTAACCCTTTGCACTTTAAAACTCTATAATCTGTAGGGCTGAAACCTGTGTGGAATAGGTATGGAGTAAATGTTTGATGATGATGAAAGATGTGTGGAAGGAAGATTAATTTGGCAACAGCATATGGCCTGAATTGGAAAGAAGAAAGCCAAGAGGTAGAGAAATCATGAAGACGTTGTTCCAGAAATATAGGCATGAAGGAAGGATTGTGGAAGAAACAGATATGAGAAAATACTTAGGAAGTAGAGTTCAAAGAAACTGAGCCAATTTCAATGTGGAGTGGGTTAAAAATTAATTTAAGTCTTCAAGTCCAAGTCTTTTGAAGGGCCATGATGCCACTCAGGTAAGATGGAAAAATTGGGAGAGGGAATTGGTTTGGAGGAATAAGGTGAAGAATTTCGTTTTAGACAGGCATCCAAGATGATGACAGGACATTCGTTTAGAAATGGCCTAGGAATTTGGCTAGGTGAGATTGAAGTGACTATGTAGAAACAGGGCTGAAGTGTTGTTATAAATTTATTCACTTCAGCAGGTATTTACAGAGGCATGACTATGTGCTAAGGGCTGTAGGTTGTGGAGTTAAATGAGGCAGAGACCTTGAGGAATTAATGTCATGGGGGGAAACAGATGTGTGAAAGGGAATATAAAGTCTAATGGAGTAAGTGTCCAGAGGAGATTATATCCTGAGAAAGTGATTTAAATAGTACCTATTAGGGACACAAATTGCCCACTAGAGAAAACTGGAGAGTCTATGAAAGTATCCATAGGTAGCTTCTTCTGCTCAGTTTTTCCTGCTCTGTGTCCTGTTACTCTGGCCACGAGTGTCTGGACTGGACTTCGGATTGGCCTCCAAGTGGAGGCAATCCTCTCTAAGCCAGGCATAAAGAAGATCGACCACCAATGAGGTGGCCCATCAGGACAACTGTGTCCCGTAACAGCCCTTCTTATTGCCTAGTGAATGACAGATACATGTCGATGCTCTTGCTTGGGATGTTTTAAATGTAAGTTGCAGAGAGCAGTCACTAGAAGCAGAGATGGCAGTACAAGTTGGGACCGTATATGAGAAAGAAGCAGAGAGATGCTGATTCAGGAGAATGGCAAAAGTATTAGAGCATGGGCAATAGAAGTCTATCAATGAGGGAATGAGCCGGGCACCAGAGCCTGTTGCAGGATCATAAGAACTGCCGTTGATTTCTGGAATCAACAGTAGTTCTGGCTGATGATGTGTTTTTCTAGTTTCCGTATTTCCTGAAAATAAGCCCTCAGCATTTGCAGGGCTCTGAACATGTCCTGGCACTTTAGATCTCACACGAGCCCACCTACCACAAAGGAATTTCTGTTGTTTGGGCTTTCATTATGTCTGCAGAAAAGAGTATCTTGTGAAGGATAGGTCAGTATGATCTTCATAAAGCACGATCAAAAGGACATTCACAAGGGCACGTGTGTATGTGGCTGCCTTCCCAGAAGAGTGTAGCGGTAGAGGGCAAAAACCTCAGTTACATCTTAGAGCAAACCTTGAATCCTCAAGTTTATACTTTTGTGCTATTCCTTCTCTCTTTTCCCAGCATGATCACAGTGTAGGTCTGTGAGCTTGTCCTTGGGGAGAGCAGAGAAATGGAGAGCTATGGAGACTATTCAGTGCAGGCACCAAGTTTAAAGAAGGAAACCCTCGAAGACAGTAGACAGTGTAGCTGCCAAGAGCCATGTGTCAAGACCAGAGTTTCTCAGTGTACAGAATGCAAACCACCAGTTTAGGATCACCTGATTTGTTAAAAATGAAGATTTCTAGATCACCTTGCCCCAGCTGAATAGAATCTCTAAGCGAGAGCCCTAGGAACTTGCATTTATGTAAGTATGCAAGGCGCTTCCCTTGGAGATTCACCCCTGTGAGCCCTGTGTCAAGGAGAATGCTTGTTTCTGAGAAAGTATTCAGGACTGAAGGGTGGAAAAGTTTGGCACAACATATGCATACATTGCTGTAGGAGTGAAAAAGAAAGAGAGAAGGTGTGTGAGCTCAAGCTGGAGAATAGGGTGAGCAGAAAGAAGAGTGGGATGCAGGTTTGCTCTGGGAATCATGAGCTCAGATGATAATTGAGACCATGGAGATGGATTAGGTTTCTGCTAATGCCAGAATTTTAACAATCAGCATAAAAGTGCTATATAAAGCTCTCTCCTCCTCTTTATTATAGTCCTTGTAAGATTTATGGAGCACCAACTACAGGGAGAACATTGTATTAGCAGCTGTCAAAGAGAACAAGAGCTTATCATGTACTCGAAGTTGGACAAAATAAATCTGTAGTTTATATTTAAGAGCGACTACAAAGCAACATCCAAATAAGTGCAAGTTCATTCATTTAACAAAAACTCATTGTGTCCATTATGTGCAGACACTTTCCTTGACTCCACAGGGTGTGGTTTATCAGAAGGTGACCTGGGTGAGTTTAAAGGCAGATTTTGAAAGAAAGTAAAAACAGATTACTGAGAGGTTAAGGCACTCTAAGCAAGGATTTAGAGTCACAGAGTTCAGAGAGAGGGTACATAACTTCATTCAACATTCCATAAATATTTATTAAGTGCCTATTGTGTTGTAGACACTGGAAATATAGCAGTAAGTAATAGACAAAAATCCCTGCCCTCCTGGTGCTTAATATTCTGGTGGGAGAAAGACAAGAAAACACAATAAATAAGTTATATAGCATATTAGAAAATGGTGTTTTGGAAAAAATAAAACAGGAAGAGAGGATTTGGCGGGGGGGGGGGGGGGAGGGATAGATACAGTATCAAAGATGATCTTTTGGGAATAACTCATTGGAAGGAGATGTTTCTAAGTCTCCTATAAGATTTGTAAGTGTCAGGAAGATTTATGACTATGTAGTGGACATACGTTCTGTTAGAGACAGCAAGTGCAAATTCCCCCACAAGAAGCCCGCCTGGCATTTTCAAGAACAGCCAGGAACCTCTGTGTGTGTGTGTGCGTGCGCGCGCGCGCGCGCGTGTGTGTGTGTTTAAGTGAGGAAAGGGGTAATAGGATAGAGTTCAGAGACAAAAGGGGTGAGGGGTGTTACATAATCTAAGGCCATAGGTGTTGGAGATTTTTGCTTTTTCATTAAGTGGGATGGGAGCTGCAGGCAGGATGGGAACCTCTAGACCTGGGAGCAGAGGAGTGAACGTGATCTGACATGGATCCTCCAATTCAGCGGGGTGAACTTGGGCCCAACTTTTCACCTCTCTAAATTTGTTTCCTCATTTGTAAAATATTGAAAAGTATTTGTCCTAAGGTTGTTGTGATGATTAAACAGGATGTGTTCAAAAGATTTAGCAACTACTTGACACAGAGTAGGGACATTCTTTTCCTTTCCCTGTCTTCCACTTCCTCTCTCCAGTCTCTTCCACTTGGTACCAGGCGCTAGGAGAGAAAGATGGGAATAAGTCTTGCAGGTGACAGCCCACCTCAGGGGTAGGAAGAAAAGGGTGACCATTGTTTTAAAGACTGTGTTAAGTGACATAGTTGGGATTTAATATAATAGTTTGGGATTTAAATAATAGTTGGGATTATTAGTTGGGATTTTAAATAATCGTTTTATTGTGTTTTATCACGTGGACTAGAGAGACAGAACCGGAAATACTCAGGCAGTCCAATTAGATGCAGATGCTGGTCTCCCAGGCCTCAACCTTGAAAACTCACCCAAACAATTTACTTCTCTAAGTAGTTTATCAGACTCTGGGTTATGCTAGCAGTTTTAATTGTTCTGTTGTTCGACGTGTTAACTTCCTGAACGTTAACTGATTAATCTCAGTCTTCTAATTAATGTTTGAGTGATTCTCCTCAGGTCTAAACTATCAAGGGCACTTCTACTTAAACACAGTTTATCTTCTGTTTGTGCCCTCCTGGGCAATAGGTACATTTGAGGTCGCTGTTTAGAATGACCTGCGATGACTTCAAAACATCCATAAACACAACAACAAAAAACAAGACAGAACTCCTCCCCGTTGAGATTAATGATGAAAGCCTGGGTCGCGTTTGTTTGGGCTTGGGGCTAGATTCCCAGCCCCCGGAGCGTTAAGGCTGGTAATCACCAAGCCGTGGTCAGAAAGCCCCTGGGTGGGGAACTCTCTGCCCGACGTTTCCCTAAGTCACCGAAGTCGCCTCCCACATTTGGTGACTGCTGTTTATTTACTTGCAGTAAATGACAGTAAATGAACGTGTACGAGTGCTGCCGACCCCGAAGGGCGGCGAATTTCCCGCGGCTTCTCGCAGGAGACCCGGAGGGAGTGCGGCAGGGTCGCTCCCGAAGTCCCTGGCGTGCGCGCAGCCCTGCGCCCCGCTGCCCGGGTGCGAGTCTGCTGCCGCGGGCTGGGCTCTGCGGCGAAGAGTCCGGAGGCGGGCCGCCGCGTGGGTCCCGCGGTCCCTCCTCCCCGCCCCGCCGAGGCTCCGCCCAGACCCCCCCCCCACCCCGAACCCTGCTCCGCTTTCCCACTCTTCGCCGCCCGCCACCGGGTTCCCTAGCCAGCCCGGCCCCCGCGCCTCCTCCGCTGGCCCAGCCCGGCCCCCGCGCCTCCTCCGCTGGCCCAGCCCGGCCCCCTCCTTCTCCCCGGCGGCGATCGCAGGCTCGCTCTCTTCCCTCTTCCCACACCGCCCTCAGCTGCTCCCTCCCCGCACGCGGGTCTGGAGAGGAGTCGAGCGCCACGCGCATCGATAGCTCTGCCCTCTGCGGCCGCCCGGCCCCGAACTCATCAGTGTGCTCGGAGCTCGATTTCCCTAGGCGGCGGCCGCGGCGGCGGAGGCACAGCGGCGGCGGCGGTGGCGGCGGCGGCGGTGGCGGCTGCCCGGCCAGTACTCCCGGCCCCCGCCATTTCGGACTGGGAGCGAGCGCGGCGCAGTCACTAAAGGCGGCGGCGGGGGCCAGAGGCTCGGCGGCTCCCAGGTGCGGGAGAGAGGTACGGAGCGGACCACCCCTCCTGGGCCCCTGCCCCGGTCCTGACCCTCCTCGCCGGCGCCGGGTGGGGCCGGCGGCGACTGAATGAATTAGGGGTCCCCGGAGGGGCGGGGAGGGGGTGCGGGCGCTGAGCCCCTGCGGGCGAGCGGACCGGGTGGGGGTGTCTGCGCGGGGAGGCTCGGGGACGCGGCGACGAGGGGAATGAGGAATGGGCGGTGCGGGGCTGAGGAGGGTGAGGCTAGAGGCGGCCGCCGCTTGTGCTGCTTCCTGGACGGGGAACCCCTTCCTTCCTCCTCCCCGAGAGCCTCGGCTGGAGCCGGCCGGGGAGAAACTCGCGGGCTGGGCGGGCTGCCCCTCGGGGCGGTCGGGTGCGGTGGAGGTTACTCCCGATGCGCTCCAATCTCCCCTCCCCCTCGTCGTCGTCGTTTCTCTCTCTCTCTCTCTCTCTCTCTCTCTCTCTCTCTCTTTTCTCTCTCTCCCTTCGCTCCCGCACCTCTTCCTCCCTTCCCAGCCCTCGGCTGCCTCGGTTACTGCCTTCTCTGCTGCATCTAGCATCCCTAGGACGAAGGTATAAACTTCTCCCTCGAGCGCAACTGGACGGGTAGTGGTCCTTTTCAGTGTGTAGGGGGGGTATACGAGTAATAGGAGAGGTCACGTTTTGGAAGAGGCTAGGAAAGTGCTTAGAGACCACTGTTTGTGGTTATTGTGTTCGGAAAAAATGCATCTGCAGCCGAGTTCCTGACTGCTCCCCTCCCCCATGTATGGGCTGTGACATTGCTGTGGTCACAAAGGAGGAGGTGGAGGTAGAGATGGTGGTGGAAGAACAGGTGGCCAACACCCTACAACGTAAAGCCAATGACTTAGTGAAAAGGAAAAAGTTAATCCCAGAAGGTCTGTTTTGCTTTGTCAAGTTAAAACACACCGAAAACCCGCAGAGCAGAAGCAGGGCTTTTTCCTTGCTAGTTGAGTGTAGACAGCAATAGCTAAAATTGTACTTAAAGTTTAATTTGCCTGTTCTTGTCCTTTCCCCTATCTCTTGTCTGTTACCTTTATCCTTACAAATTTGACCCTCCCATCCCAAGAGTTATTACGGTACTCCTAAATAGCATTTAAACATTTTTTTTTTCAAACTGACTAGCAAGAGGAGTTCATTGTAGCAGTCTTCCAGCCAACTGCCTGAAATACTCCTAAGCATGTGCATGCTTTAGCTGAAGTCCTAAGCTAGCCTTCTTAAATTTTTGACGTGTATCAAAATAAGGGTTAAAACAGAAAAGCATTTTCTTACAATATTCATGTTATGTTTGTAATGGAAAAAAATTACAAAGAAATTTCAAAGGGAAAAATTCTGTTCACAATCATCATCTCAGAATCAACCGTATGAGTGATGTCACTCTAGGTGACTAAGGTCCAAAATGCTGACTCGACCATGAGATAGACTATAGACATCAAATATGGTTGATACCATTATTATTTAGTTTGATAGTGTAGCCATGGACAGGCATACCTGATTTCAAGAGACCATAGATGAGAGGATAATTCAGTTTTACGACAAAAGTGGTTTTCTTTTTCCCTTAACAGTGTGTTGGGTTCTAGTCCCACTTTACCCCTCCATAGCTATTTTAGCTTTGGGTGAGGGAGCTCTTTCTGGTTGATCTTCAGTAAGAGTCCTTGGAAACCCAGTTCTCTTCAGTGGGTTTAAATATTAGTTGGTTTATAAAATCCAATTCAGGGATTTTTTTTTTTTTTTCCCAGAAACAACAGCTGCATAAACAGGTAGACCAGAAGGTGTGTGTGTATCAGAACTCACACAGTTAAGCTGTAATCTCGTATCTGTCCATAGTACCTCTTAGGCTAGCAAACTTTATAGTTGCAAGGACACCTTATACTCTTGAAAATTATTGAAGATCCCTATATGGGGTATGTCAGTATGTACCATAATACAAATTAAAATTGAGAATTTAAAAATTGATTAATTCATTTAAAAATAGAAATAAGCCTATTACTTGATAACATAATAACATTTTTATGAAAACTTGTTTTTCAAAACAAAAATTAGTGAGAATAGTGGCTTTGTTTCACATTTTTGCTAATCTCCTTAACTATATTGCTTAATAGAAGACATCTGCATATCTGCTTCTGTGTTCAGTCTTTTGTGATCACATCTGGAAAACTCTACACTTGTTATGGAATAAGAGTGGAAAGGGTAAATAACAGTGCTGTAATGGTATTGTTAGTATTATTGATTTTGGCCTCTTGGACCCCCCAAAAGTTTTAGGAATGCTGCTGGATTCCTGGACCATAGTTTGATAACTACTGTTCTAGGCTCCCCAGATTGTTTTAGGGGATGGGATAGGCAGGGAGCCAGAGTACCTTTTGGTGTGATTCTCCTCATTGTTCCCCATTTCCTATGGCCTCTATTTAGAATAAAAGGTGGGAGCGATCAGGATAAGATACATGCTTGGAGAGGCTCCCACGGTGGCCTGGCAAATAAGGCTAGGTGGCACAGAATAGGCCAGGGGACTGTAATGTAATAGTCTCTGATAGGACAGTTGTCTAGCCTGTTCTTTGTGAGAAGACTCAGGAATAGTGTAAGGAGGTAATGGTTAGTATACTATCGTTTGGAAAACCATATTACCTTTCTCTAGGGTGGGGGGATGCTATTTGGATAATTCTTGGTCTTCAGTTAATAGGATACTACATGCACTGTAGTGTTTATATTTGCACATTCATTAATTTAGAATAACTTATCCTGTAATTATTGTGCACTTACTGCCATTCTTTGTGCAGTTCAGCCCTTATTTTTAGTAATGTGGTTATTGGGGGAAAGAAGGTAAAATTTTAAAAATCACTTTATTTCAAAACATTTGAAACAGCTGATTAAAAAATATTTTCTGTCTTGAGCAGTCAACCTTACAAGTTGCCAGTTATTTATTGCAGTTGTTGAGAGACTGTACAAGAAGCAGAGAGTAAGTCACTGAGAAGTATTCACTTACAGCTTTTCAAAATCGCTCTCAGTAAAAGCAGTGCATATCTTTAAATTTTGTATAATCATAATTTTTTGGTGCAAAGTTTTTTTCAGCACTAACATAGGATTACATGGTGTGACAGATAATGAAATCATCCATACTGAATAGTTCAAAATTCTTAAAATTCTCTTGGTTTTTATACACCATTATTTTCCCCAGCAGATATTTAACAGATTGAAATGTTATCAAATCTGCTTTGGTGTCTCAATTTTTATTTCCCCACTACATAGTCCAGCTTTATTTGACAGTCTTCTCTTCACTCCCATCTGACTGCAGGAGAACTACTGTGGTGATGCTTTTAAAAAGTTTTCTATAGCTGTTGGCTCTGACAAAGGCACTCAGCATATCCACTTGTAACTCTTAGGGGCCAGAGTCAACTAGGAATACTGTAGAGGTAGCTGTCAACAAGTTTTGTGTGGGTGTGTCCACAGGGTATAGACACTTGTACTGAGTGAAGTCATGGCATGTTCCTCTGAGAGCCATTAACTGCTACAGAGCAGCAGACTGGCTGTTTAGATAGAATAACCTGAATATACGATAAAAGAACTTTGTACTCTGAATGCATTTTTCTCAAACGTTGATGGGGGAGTTTGTAAACGAAATGCAGTTCATTACAATACTCATCTGTAGTCAACTAAAGTTTTCATCACTGAATTTTGTGAAGCATTTTGGAATAATTTTTTTGTGTAAAGGTGAATTTGTGTTAAAAGGTTTTGATAGAGTGGGTTATATTAATTTCATGTTCTGATTTATATTAACCACATGTTCTAATTTAGTCACATTCTCATTATTTTTATTATAAGGCCTGCTGAAAATGACTGAATATAAACTTGTGGTAGTTGGAGCTGGTGGCGTAGGCAAGAGTGCCTTGACGATACAGCTAATTCAGAATCACTTTGTGGATGAGTATGATCCTACAATAGAGGTAAATTTTATTTTAATATTATGCATATTGATTTGTGCAGGCCCATTCTTTGGGTACAAAAAGGAGGTTTCTCTGATCATTTTTTACGACTACCCGTTACAAGCAATCATACTGAAAATGATTTTACTAAGTTCTCTGAAATGTACTTGGGTCCCTTGGCTTTATTCTGAAGTTATATACGCAACTAGAGATAGAGATAGCCCTTATTCTCACTAAAGTATTAAGATGTATAACATTCGTTCTATGTTAGTATACGTGTTTTTTGATTGTAAGTGTATTTCAGAGTTTTGTGAGAGGGTAAAAATGTAAATTCACATCTTACCTAGACAGTTATTTTAAAAAATGGTCTTATGGTTGTTGCTTGTTTGTTCGTTTGTTTGCTATTTTAATGTCACATTCATAAGTTATAGTTGAATCGTGCCAGTAAAATGTAATCATTTGGTAGTTGGTTTTTTTTTTTTTTTTTTTTTTTTTTAACATTTAATTAGTAGCATTTTCCTGTTTTCTCTTCACATTGGAGTAGGGGAGAACCTACAGCTACTTGATACATTTTAAAATCTCATTCTTTGTGTATTTTTATCTCGATCTATATCAGGTGGTATATAACGGTACCACTATCAATTCTTACCTTTGCTTTGCAGCCCTCTTTTAATTTACTCAAATGTTAGAATTTCTTTTATTACAGATTGATTAATGAATAATTTTTAAACTTTTCTAATTTCATAAAAAATTGCCAAAGTAAAGGCCAGCAGCAAAATGATAGAATAAGGGCCTGCAAGAGACCTTGAGTGGTCACATAATATTTTCTGCTGCCTTCTGGCAGCACTGTACTTAAATGATCTCAAGCAGATAAGGATTTATTTAATCCTAAAGACCTGCAGGAGGGGATGGCACATCACTGTCCTTGTTAACTCACTTCCAGAATGTAATTATGAACGTATTTTATACATAATCTGAATATCCATATTAACTGTAACATCAGTGGAGATAGAAATAAATATAGCACCTGTCTTTGAAATAGACTTATGTTGTTAGATTATTTCTTAGACTTTGTTACCCCAGGTTAAGCAGTCCTAATCCCTTAGTTTTTATTTTGGATCTGCAGATCAGATCATATTTTTTTAAATCAGCTCTGAAAAATTTCCCAGAACTTTCTCTGAGTCTCTCCTTGTGGAATCTGAAACAGGTTAAGATGCCCTGTTACGGGACAATACTGTATGATGTTTTCAAGAACACTTTGACTGCATTGAGGTAGATTCTGAGGGCACTGGTGGCCATGGCAAGATATTTATGCAATTAGAACATTGAGGATAGAGTAAACAGCTTCATAAGGAAATATTAAATATTTTGGTACTGCAGGAAAAAAAAGAAATAACACTTTATTTAAACCTAGCCAGCTTTTATTTGGCATGAGTAAAGGGGAAGAGTCTAACTGAAGTGGACCACCTGTACAATAGTCTTCTATATTTTCTCTTGGCAAGTCAGTTCAGTGCTGTATGATGGGATTTTTTTTCCCCTTTGAGAAGGATTAAATAGTTCACCCAATTCTAAAACCAAGGTTACTTGGCATAATCCATTTAGATCAGAAGGAAAAGGAAGTTTTAATAGAATTCAGGTTAAACACGGAAGTTTTCTTGGGATTTTGGAAGGTGATTTTTAGCAGAAGTGCTCTCCGTTTCTTTGCAAGTCCAAGGGATTCCATTAAACTGGGTTTCCTGTGTGCTGTAGGAGATAATGTGATCAAACATGTTAGGAAGTCTTTCTGTCCAACTTGCTAAAGTGCAATGTGGGTCTAAAATAAAGCCAAACGTTAATCCTTTATTTTGAGTGAAGGTAGAAAAAGTTTATAAATTCAAACCCCTACCTCTGATTATGATTTCTGCCAGACCTGAAGGCTTGACTTTGGGGGAAGCATTGGTTACCTGTGAACTTTGAAACTTTGACATTCCCTCACTAGTGCAGCCATCTGGGAAAAGCTGTCAGAGATCATCTCTTGTCTTCCAAATTACAGTGAGTCTCAGGGAACTGACACATTAAAGTCATGGTGTAGTTCAACTACAAGAAAGACAAGATAATTTAGTAGCTTATTTTAAATAAACAGTGGTTAAGCAAAAATGTTGACTTGATGTTTTTATAAAGAGTTTAAAAAGGAGATGTGGGGATATCACTACTGCTATTAGGTTTTGATTGGTGAATAATGTAGGTCAGAGAGAAAATGAGGGAGCACATAGGCTGCACATTTGGAATTCTCATCAGTTTTCCTGCGCTAAAACAAATGGGAAGGAATTTTTAAAATTTTTTAAAAAAAATTAAAGAATATCATTTCTAGTGGTTTAGAATTTATAAAGATTTACCCTAGGAGATAGATTCATTTTATGGATAAAAATGGTCTCTGAGAGATTGTAACTTTCATTTTTTCTTTCATTTTATGGATAAAAATGGTCTCTGAGAGGTTGTAACTTGCCTGAGAGTACTTAACTAGTAAATAGTGGACTTTTAAGTTTTCTGAGACCAAGTTAAGGGGAATTTCCACCTTGTATATACAACTTTAGAAATGAGAAGTTAATCTTTAAGCTAGGAAGAGATTTAATAATGGAGGCTGATTCAGATTTATCGATATACCAAAATTTGAACTTATCTTCCTCTCCAGTGGCATCTTAATAGCAGAGATATGATATAAAATTAAACAGGTGTGATGCATAGATAGAGCATGCTTATATTTGAGGCTGTGCACATAATAATCAACTTCTGTTTTGAAACATTTTACTTTTATCTTTTGTGAAGTTCACCAAAGAGTTCCAGAGATAATGAAGTACGTTGTTCGTGGTGCAAGAATATTAAAAAGTCAAAGTACTCTCCAAGCACAATACCAGACTAGAAATAATATATGCTTTTATAGTTTAGAGATCACTTGTTATTTAAACACATTCTCTGAAATGTGTTTTCCAAGATAAAATTTGGCAGGAGAAGAAAAATCTTGTTTTAAAAATATATAAATAGTTACAGACATGGAGATCAGAATGATCATCTGATCGATTAGGAAATAGATATTGTGTATCTACTAGATTTAATATGCTAGTAAAAAAAGATACAGAAAGATGTATTTTTTTTCAGGCTCCAATCCATTGACATTTGCATGCTTCTGTTAATGTGACACTTGTAATTCAGTCTAAGTATTATGCCCTTCTTCAGTGAGTTTCCTACTCAGTAAGGATGATGGATTCTTGATTGGATTGATTTGCTCCATCTTTATTGCTCTGAGCTGTGGAGTATTTATTCAAGATTTACCAGTTTCTCTGTCTTTTTACTTTTTCATGTTAATTATGGATTTTATTTTACTTGCTGAATAAGGTGTAATAGCTAGAACATTTGTAATATTAAGTCTTGAAGAATGGTGTGAGCATTGTATAATGTTGAAAGCCGTTATTTTTCTGGTTTTATGCTTATATACCAGTAGTTATCAATAAGGGGTTGGTGGCTTTGCTTCCCAGGGGACATTTAGCAATATTGAGAGATATTTTTGGTTGTTACAGCTTGTAAAGGGGGACTGCTACTGGCATCTGTGGACACAGGGATGCTGTTAAACTGCCTGCGGTACACAAGACCGCTCCCACAACCAATGAGATGGCCTCAAATGGCAGTAGTGCTGAGGCTGAGACCCTCCTCTGTGTTACATAAAGCTTTAAACATCTCTGTCAACTTCAAGTCTCTGAATAAGGTTTATGCCAGATACCCTAACACAGCACAGATTTAAACTTTACCTTTTCTAAACTAATAGTATGTTATATGAGCTTATTCTAGCCTTCTGTTAAAACATTGTTTTTTAAAATAAGATACACAGTAATTTTGTAAATGCATTTCTCAAGACTTTGGCCAGCTGCCCCCCCCCCCTTTAAGTGAGTGCCCTCTACTGGTCAGTTTATTTGCTTTTATAATAAATAATGAAATACCAGGTTTGGGTGTTTTCCTATTTAAACTGTGGGTATAATCAATTTATAAATGTATAAGTTTTATTTAAAAGTCTGATTTTATATAATTTTTAAAAATCTAAAGTGTCAGTTTTATTCTCTGCTTACATTAAGATTCCTGTGTGGACTAGTTAGGCCTAACCAATTAAATAGGTAGGTGAATATTTTTAACTAAGAAAGGAAATGTGGCAGTGAAGGAGAAAATAGGGTGGTTCGGTTGTTAACCCTGATTGAGATTACTTTGAAGAATAAAAAGTGACACTTTGACTCTGAATTTCTTTACACAGGAGCTATGCTATAGAGCTCAAAGCTTCCTGATGTGCTACATGGGATGTTAGGAAAGGGCCTATGGGAAAGTGGCAAATTGTGACAGTTAACATTGTGCAGATTTTTTTATATAGTACTATAGAATAGTCGTGAACACCTGATTTTTAGAATAAAGTAACACAAAATTCAGGCCCTATACTTAGGTCAATCTGAACGTAAGTATGTACTTAATAATAATAAGTGCTTATTTAGACCTGAATGTTAAAAATTATCCAAAATGTTTTAGTCTTACTTGGATTTTTATAAATACAAACCTTTACAAACATAGAAATGAAAGTTGGTAGTGGAAATAAGTGAAAGGAAAAAATGTTTTTATGATTTAGCATCTCTATAAAGATTCTAGGGTTTTTTTTTAATACTTTATTTTTAAGATTTTATTTATTTATTTGACAGAGAGAGATCACAAGTAGGCAGAGAGAGAGAGGGAGGAAAGCAGGCTCCCTGCTGAGCAGAAAGCCTGATGCGGGGCTCGATCCCAGGACCCTGAGATCATGACCTGAGCCAAAGGCAGCGGCTTAACCCACTGAGCCACCCAGGTGCCCCAAGATTCTGGTTTTAACAACACAACTAATTCCTTAATTCCCTAATAATTAATCAACGTCCACTCTGTACCATACAGGTTTCCTAGGGGCTGGAGATACATTGAGGAGCAAAAGGGACCAGATTGCACTGCCTTCATGAAGCTTACTGCCCTTAGATGTTTTTGAAGAGCAGTGCTTCTAGACAATGATCCTAATTTTATTTAATCTAATTTGGAGGCTCTGTGCTTTGGAGGGGGCATTCAATTTCTTGCCTCTCCTTTAACTATCTTGGCATAGAGTGCCTAGGTTTTTTGGAATAGTTACATTATTGTAATCTTAATAAAATTAGAAATGGGTCGTAAAAATAAAATATTTGAGAGAATCAAGTAGGGACACAGTGCTTATGTTAGGTAGTTTTTTAGCTTCTTATTTTGAAAATTTCCAGTCTTTGGAAAAGTTGTGAAAAGTAGTATTGTGATTACCTGTTACCCTAAAACAGGTTACATTGATTATTTGGCTAAGGTGATACCTATCACCTTTCTCTTGATGTAAAGATACCTTCTTTGTCTTTAGTACGTACCCTGTCGGGAGATGCTTTGAGATTCTAACTATTCTCTTCTCCAGCATACTTGCACTCAGTAGGATGTAGCATCCACTGATAATTCTTAGCAGAATAAATTACTACAATAATGGGTGCAGAATGGTATGTCATCTTATAACCCTGTCATTACTTCCACATGTATTAGTTGACATCTGCCATAAATAAGGCTCTCTCTTTTCTCTTCTCTCTCCTTATTTGTTTTTTTCTTATTTGTATTAGTGTGGACACATGGATTCCTTTTTTTTTTTAACGTATCCAAGTCTATTACTGTAAGTTTTTACTTTTTGATCTCAGATTTTTTTTTAAAGATTTTATTTGTTTATTTGACAGACAGAGATCACAAGTAGTCAGAGAGGCAGGCAGAGAGAGAGGAGGAAGCAGGCACCCCGCGGAGCAGAGAGCCTGATGCGGGGCTCCATCCCAGGACCCTGGGATCATGACCTGAGCTGAAGGCAGAGGCTTTAACCCACTGAGCCACCCAGGCGCCCCTGTATTTTGATTTTAAATGAGACTTTTTTTAAAAAAGGGTATGTAGGCAATTATACTCTTTATGAGGTAGTGGAAGTGTACCTTCTTGGAGAATTTCTGGAGTTCAGTTTGGCAATATGTATCAGAATGTAAACTGTATGTTCTTTGACCAAGTAATTTTACTTCTAGGAATTTATCCCAAGGATTCCATTGGGTAAATGTTTAAGATATGTAATATGTAGGAATGTTTCTTGCAGTGTTATGATTTTTGAAAATGGAAATAATCCACATGGCTACCAGTGGGTAAAGTAAATTATAGTATATCTATACAAATTATATACTTGTCAAAAAGATTAGGTAGATCTATCTGTACTAACATTGAAAAATACCCATTGTGAAGTGAAGCTGCATCATAGTACATTGTGTAGAGTGTGATTCTGTTTATATAAAAACTGTGAATATGTACATAAAATATGGTAGTTTAGTCAGACTCATTCTCTGTAGGTTTTGGTTCTTAAAAATGAGTTTTTGGTTTTTAAAAAAGTATACTTTTTGAGAGGGAAAAGTAAATGCTCATTTTTGAGGGAGAAAAGTCCCTAACATACTATCTACCATTAGATTGCTTCATATTTACTTTCTTCCCCTTTTTAAAGCCTCAACAGATTGAACAATGCAGAGGTATCTTGGATAAAGAATTTGGTATTTGGCCAATTAAAGAAGAGCTGAGAGAAATATAATGCAAAACATGATTCTGTTGGCATCTGTAATTATTAAGATTGGATCCATACTCGATCCTGCCTCACATTCTGACCTTGGCATCAAGTGATAATTTATGGCAAAATGCCACATGACTTCAGTGGTTACAGATGCATGCTTAATATATCTTTATTTTCAAAATCTGTTATGCAAATTTTCCTTGAGTTTATTCAGGTTTTTGAACCAGTTTTATCTCTTGCAAGTAGTCTTTTTTTTTTTTTTAATTTTATTTATTTATTTGACACAGAGAGAGAGAGTACGAGTGCAAGCAAGCACAAGCAGGGGGAGCAACAGGCAGAGGGAGAGGGAGAAGCAGGCCCCCGACCGAGCAAGAAGCCAGATGCAGGGCTGATTCCAGGACCCCGGGACCATGACCCGAGCTAAAAGCAGATGCTTAACCAACTGAGCCACCCAGGTGCCCCACTTGCATGTAGTCTTAGGCAGAGATTCAACATTCTCATAATTGAAAGTATTCTTCATTTAGTAAAGAAATTTAAAAAAAAAATTTTTGTTTTCTTTATTTTTACTATTAATGAATATCTTAATCAAAACTTCTGTCATGAGAACAAGCTCTTTTAACACCCTTGCTGCCTAATTAAAATAGAGATCCTTCATAATCTTCAGAGCTTTAGCCCTCCTTCCCTGGAGCTTGTCCAGCACCATTGTGTTTATTTTGAAATATGGTGACCGATTTTGCAAAAAGTAGTCCAAGTGTAGTTGTTCAATAATCTTACAAAGACAGGATACTCCTGTTGCCATAGAGTTCATAGTAGCCAGTGGCCTGGCTCCTAAACTTTTTGGCCTGTAATGGCATGTGCAATGTAATATATAAAATCATACAGTTAACTTATTATAGCAATTTTATAAAGGATTTGCATAGTCTTTAATACTAACCTGTATACAGAATCCTGTCTGGTATTATTTACCAGCTTTTACCGCTGAAGGAACAATGCCTTAGAGTACATGAGACATTAGGTAGTTTGCCTGCACTCACACCACAAGTAAGAGGAGTTCTGTGGCTGCCCATAGATTGAAGATTCAGGAGTACATCTTTAGCCTAGATTTCGGTCCTGAGCATGAGATTTGTATAGCAAGCTGCTTCCAGGTCATGGCCACCAGAACTATCCTAAACGTGGAATTTGACATACCCCAAACTGAATTCATCTTTTCCTCTACTCTTCCCTTTCTGTCCCTGTGCCCAATCAGTAAACTACCATTAAAAAAATTGAGATATAATTCATATAGCATAAAATTCATCCTTTAAAAATACACAGTTAGTGATTTTTAGTATATCCATGAAGTTATACAGCCATAACATTTTTGTCACCTCAAAAAGAAGCCCCATACCCATAAGCAGTCACTCCTTAGTCCCTTTTGCCAGCTCTTGGTAATGACTGTGTAATGTCTCTGTGGATTTGCCTATTCTGCATATTTCATATTACTGGAATCCTACAGTCTTTCTTCTTGTGTCTGGCTTCTTCCATGTAGGATAATGTTTTCAAGGTTCATCCTCACTATCACATAGTTCAACGCTTCATTCCTTTTTATGATCAAATAATATTCTGTCATATGGATAATACCTTACTGAGTTTATCAGTCAGTTCATGGGCATTTAGATTGTCTCCTCTTTTGGGCTATTTTGAATAATGTTGCTGTAAACATTTGTGTATACTTTTTTGTGTGAACATACATCTTCAATTCTCTTGGGTATATACCTAGAAATAGAATTGCTAAGTCATGTGGTATCTTTATGTTTAACTTCTTGAGCAGCTCTCAGACTCTTCCACAGTGTTTGCAATATTTACATTCCCACCAGCAATATATGAGGTAGTTCTGCCAATTTTACCCAATAAGTATTTCTCTAAGCTAATGTTCTCTCTCTGTGTACTGCTGTTGCTGCCTTCAGGTTCTGTCATTTCTTGTAATAGCTTCCTAACTTATCTTGCAGCCTCCAACCTGCTTCCTTTCTGTAATTTTTCATAATACTAACAGTGAATCTGGTAAATCTGATGTTTCCTTCCTACTTAAAAATCTTCCAGTAATTTAGTATAAGATGAAGTTCCAAATTCCTTAATGTGGCATAAAGACCCTCCATAAGCTGACTTCTGCTTGAAGACTTCTACTTACCTAAAATCCCTCTAAGTTAAAGTTTTACTGAACTTCTTGGTTCCATGTACTCAACATATGCTTCATGTTTTTATGCATTCTTTTTGCTCCTTACTGCCTGGAGTGGCCCTCTCCTCGCTGTGTTTCTGAACTCCTGTAAGCAAAGTTAATCTCTCCTTCCTGTTAGCTGCCATTGTATTTTGTCCTGCATGTGGTGTTGCATTTATTTCATTATATTTTAATTATTTGTATACCATATCTCTTCTTCCAGACCTAGTTCTTTGAGGTCAGAAACTTTATAACTCCTGGCATAGTATATAACAGCTAGTAGATGTATGGTAAGTATCCCTAAGATGCAAGGGAGAATGGACTGAGTACGTGGGAATGAACTAATAATAAGCTTGGGTCTAGATCTCCCAAAGTCCATGTTTCTTTCCTCCTATAATTCTAACATACATGGTTCTAGCTATCTTTGAAAACTAGCTGTCTACAACATCCTTTGATGGCTTACAACCAGTAGTGTGGAACATACCATTCTATGATGGATTCAAATAATTTTTTGGAAGAGTAACAAAATACTTGAACATTAAGAGAGTAAAAGTTTCTCATTTTTCCCTATAGGTGTCATTTATATTTAGCAGTACAATGAAAAGTACTTTGGGCACTTAATGCGTTAAGAAAACCTAACAAACATCTCAAAAGTAAATCCTCAAATAATACTTTAGCTGACATTTTCAGCAGTCCTATTCATATTTACAAGAGTAGCTGATGGAATCAGCAGCATGAAGATGGAGATTAAATGGGATAATGCTTGTAATATGCTTATTACAGCATCTGACAAACTATTTTTGTTGTTTACTGTAGTATCTTCCCACGTCAGGGTTTCACTGCCTGAGTTGAAAAACTAAATTGAGTGTTAAAAGATGAACAGTCTTAAGTAACTTGGTTACTATAAATTGTAATAGAAAATTGACAAAGTGATGTTCTGGTCAACAAGTTTATCTCATCTTGAATGATTTAGTCTTCATTTTCAAATTCCTTTAATGCGTCTACAGATAAGTTTCTTCACATAAAACAACACTTAAAGGTGTGGTGTGTTTTTTTTCAGTTAATTTACTTTTTTAGTAATCTCCAACCTAACGTGAGGCTTGAACTCATAACTCCAAGATCAAGAGTCACATGCCCTTCTGACTGAGCCAACAGGTGCCCCCCCTTAAAGGTGTTTTAATAAAGTAGAAAACACTTTAAAAAATTATACAGGTCAGTGAAAAAAAGATGAAAATTCCAGGTGATAGGAATAAATGTGGAAATACAGGAAAAAAAGTAACATTACTAGTCCTTAAGAAATGGATATTAAAATAGTAAGAATTCTTAGCTTATTAGCTAAGTTGACAAAATTTAAAGAAAAATAAAAATATAAAATTAGCGTTAGTGAGTGGTGACGAAATTGGTACATTCTTAATGTCGTATAGAAAATTAGTATAATGAACATCATGTATGCACCAACCAGCTTTTTCATATCTTCACATTCTGCCATATTTGGTGCAGATCCTTTTTCTTTTCCAAGCTAAAATTTAATACAGTTGAAAGCCCCTGTGTTCTCTGTAGTCTTACTCTCTTTCTTCCCAAAAATGTTTTTAAATTTTTCTCATGTTTTTATATTTTCTACATTAAAGGTTTCATAGTCTATAAAACTTGGTTGAATACATTTGTTTAAATACTCTTAATATATTATCATTTTAAAATTTACATCTTCATTGTTTTAATATCATTTATAGTATCTTAAACTTGTGCTTATTTTTGTAAGACTGTTTTAGTGTATACATATATTTATGTTGAATGGGTTCATTCATTTATTCATCAGATAGTACTGGTTGCCTATGGTATGCAGGACTTTACACATAGGGTATACATACATTGAGCAGAACAGATGTGAGCCCAGCTATCAGGGAGTTCACAGCATAGTAGGGGGAATACAGAGTGCTGAAGAAGACTGGTAAGTTCTTTGGATTTTATTTTTAGAAAGGAAGCGATGTTATTGGAAGACTTAAAGCAAGCGAGTGACATGGTCTAACTAAGTTTAAAAACAGTCACTAGCTGCTCTGTGGAGAACGTATCATAAGAGTTATAATGGGGATCTCTCTTGTAAGCACTTATAAGAAATTGCATGAGACAAAACAGTTGTCATGGATGAGGGTGATGGTGGTGGTGGATGCTTGGATGTGAAGTGTATTTTGAAAACATAAATAGCATAAGATTGTGGGTCACTATTGGGGCGCCTGGGTGGCTCAGTGGGTTAAGCCGCTGCCTTCGGCTCAGGTCATGATCTCAGGGTCCTGGGATCGAGTCCCGCATCGGGCTCCCTGCTCAGCAGCAAGCCTGCTTCCCTCCCTCTCTCTCTGCCTGCCTCTCTTCTACTTGTGATCTCTCTCTGTCAAATAAATAAATAAAAATCTTTAAAAAAAAAAAAAAGATTGTGGGTCACTATTAAATGCCTATGCAATTTTTTCTTTGTAAGACATTTTAGGATGCCATATTTAGTATATCTCTGTTATAACTATCATTTAAAAAAAAGGTAAAACCATGTTTCCTCAGCATCGTTTACCAGAAGTAGCATTACAGTTTCCAAGGCTATGAACTTTTATATAGTTCTTGATAAATGCTGTGATTGCTTTCCAGAAGGATTATGCTTGTTTATTATATTGCCAGAAGTGTTTGTGCTCTATCATGAATAAGTTCTGCCAGCATGGTATATTTCTTTTAGAAAAGTTGTTTGTTGTTGTTTTTAAGCACTTAAGCAAATGAAAAAACAGCACTATCGCCAGGAGTAAAGGAAAATACATGGAATAACTTTCCTTCTAATAATGTTATACTGAATTAATTTAAGTGGCTTTAGTCTTTTTTGCAAAGGATGTTAAATAACTTATGTACCCGATCTAAAAGTTCATTCTGTTTGAAAGGGTGGAGATAATACTAATTAGAAATGTAAGGTGTTGGGACTCCTGGCTGGCTCAGTTTGGTAGAACATGGGACTCTTGATCCCAGGGTTCTCAGTTGGAGCTCTACACTGGGCATAGAGCTTACTTTAAGAAAAATAATAATAATGTCTTGACCTCTTCTTGCTTCATTCTTACCTAGCTTCATTATAGAATCTCTGTGTATTTGAATTGCTGGGTTTTGATAATCTGCACTTTGTCAAGTGGTGATTTTTTTTTTTTTTTTTAAGTATAAAAAGAGTAACGTATTGAGATTACTTCCGATTTGTGAAAAGTTATTGGCTTAGAGCAGGGGTTGCCAAGCTTTTCTGCAGAGGACCACATTTTCTGTAAAGGTCTTCATCACATAATCTTCGCTTTTTTTTTTTTTTTAATGTTGATTTAAAAGCCCCCAAACTATTTTTAGTTTATGGGCCATGTAAAAACAGGTGGGCAGGATTTGGCCTGTGGCCAGTAGTTTGCTGAACCCTTATTTAGACTCTAATCCTGGGAAGGAGTCTACATTGTTTTAAATTTTTTCTACTTCCATTTACTTCTTTTTTTTTTTTTTTTTAAGATTTTTATTTATTTATTTGACAGAGACAGAGAGAGATCACAAGTAGGCAGAGAGGCAGGCAGAGGGAAAGGAGGAAGCAGGCTCCCTGCTGAGCAGAGAGCCCGATGTGCTGCCTGATCCCAGGACCCTGAGATCATGACCTGAGCGGAAGGCAGAGGCTTTAACCCACTGAACCACCCAGGCACCCCGACTTCCATTTACTTCTTTTCTTTCTTTTTCTATTTACTTCTTTTCTTATGGCTAACCAGAAGTTAGAACAAAATCTTTGTATGTCATTTTTGTTGTGCTTGCTTTCTGTTTTGTCACCACACCTGTCTGTTCTTTTCAGATTATACTGTGCCATTTAATACGTCGTTCTTAAGCTTATACCAAGTTGCACTGCCTTTTTATATGGCTCAGTGATTGCATTTCTAAGGATTACTCTAGTTAGAATTCACTTTGGAAATACTGAATTTTTGACCTAAATCTGTTATTTCTAATCAGGATATTCTACTTATTGCTCTTAGGTTTAGATTACTTTTTTTCAGTAACTGAGTGTGTGACTCAGAACTTCGCTGGAATTTTTTTAGAGTTTAGAAGGGAAAAAATAATGGGAATGTAATGTACTGGTCAATAGGGACTGTTTTCCCAGTTTCTCAGTTCCTGCATGGAAACATGTTATGAAATACACACAGAAAATACTGATACTCCACATTATATACTTTTGAAACACAAGGTGGGAATTCATTGAGGTACATCTTGGAGGTATTATATGTGGGTAGATGGTAAGTAATCCCTGAGCCACGCCCTGGGCTCCAGAAAGTATGGTCTTTAATTTCATTGATGGGAGAAAATCTTAGATTTAAAAATTAAGAAAACTAACAACTATAAGGTTAACTTAAGTTAGCATTGGTAAGTGAAGAATGTGAGGCAACAGCAATAGGTAAAGAAAATCTTTGGTCTATAGCCACACTTGGGTAATGAATGGATTGACTCTAAAACACTGTACTTTGCTCTCAATTCCTGCTCTTTCATCATACTTCAAAAACACTGGTTTTCTTTTCTTTCTTTTTTTTTTTTTTTAAGATTTTTATTTATTTGACAGAGATAGGCAGCAAGAGAGGGAACACAAGCAGCGGGAGTGGGAGAGGGAGAAGCAGGCCTCCCATGGAGCAGGGAGCCCAATGCGGGGCTTGATCCCAGGACCCTGGGATCATGACCTCAGCCGAAGGCAGACACCTAACGACTGACCTACCCAGGCACCCCTGGTTTTCAATTTATAATATACAGGCGTTCTTTCAAGTAGTTAAGGGAATAGGTTAAAATAATAAAATGCCAATCAAGAACCTCGATGTCCATCAACAGATGAATGGATAAAGAAGATGTGGTATATATATACAATGGAATACTATCTTGCCATTTGCGATGATGCGGATGGAACTAGAGGGTATTATGCTGAACAAAATAAGTCAATCAGAGAAAGACAATTATCATATGATCTCCCTGATATGAGGAAGTTGAGAGGCAAAGCAGGGGTTTGGGGGGGTAGGGAAGGAAAAAATGAAACAAGATGGGATCGGGAGGGAGACAGACCATAAGAGACTCAATCTCACAAAACAAACTGAGGGTTGCTGGGAGGAGTGGGGTAGGGAGAGGGTGGTTGGGTTATAGATATTGGGGAAGGTATATGCTATGGTGAGTGCTGTGAAGTGTGTGAACATGGCTATTCACAGACCTGTACCCCTGGGCCTAATAATACATTATATGTTAATAATTAAAAATGAAATCTTAAAATAAAATGCCAATCAAATACTCAAATCTTTTGTAAAAAGCTTCTTTTTAGAAAATAAGTAGATAGCCTTCTTTTATAGACGTTTGGAAATTTTAGTTTACTTTAAAAGGTAAGCATGAGATCATAGTCTAATGTGGTAGTTTTTCACACTTTTAAAAATTAAAATTCTTAGAAAGCAGTATGTTTAATATAGCATCAAGTACCCAAAAAATAAAAAGATAAGCAAGAGATAAGTTACTTATTTCTTAAATTAACTATCTACCAAAAACTTTCCCTTTTAACATTTTGATGTATATACCACCAGTTCTTAAGTATATATACTGATACATTTGTATAGATACATGTGTATATTTGGGATCATGCTATATATAAATCTTTGTGTTCTGTGGTGTAAAGATTTTTCAGATGTTTTACCAAAACCGTGATTTTTTATTTATTTTTAATTTTTTAAAAGATTTTTATTTATCTGACACAGAGAGACACAGTGAGGGAGGGAACACGAGCAGTGGCAGTGGGAGAGGGAAAAGCAGGTTTCCTGCTGAGCAGGGAGCCCAATACGGGGCTCGATCCCAGGACCCTGGGACCAACCTGAACCGAATGCAGATGCCTAATGACTGAGCCACACAGGCGCCCTCAAAAACGTGATGTTCAATGGCCATTCATTTTTCTTAATGATAGAGTGGTCTATACGGTAATTCATGAACTAAGGGCACTTTAATACTACAGCTCACATGTGAAACAATAAGGAAGTGTCCTTGGTTTACACTTTATATCCATTTTCAGCCCTGCCTCTTATTCCTTGACTTCACTTTACACTATCCCTTTTCCTTATTTTTTGAGTCCTATTTTGGCAGAAAGTACATGAAGTCTTCTAGGCGTAAGTATTAATCAAATGTCAGAGGAAAATCAGATTTTCATTTTATGATTCTATAATACTACCCACTCCCTTTCCTTTTATTCAGTCTTAGAGTTGCACAGTCTCTTTAAGATATCCATCTCTTTTCCCCTTCTTGCTCCCCCTTTTAGAGAGGCCTCATAGAATTTGCAGATAAAACAGTTATGCCCTCTAGAGTTATCCTAGTGTCTCTCTGGCTGTTAGATATTTTTCCCAGGATTTCAGAAATGGATAAGGGCATTAAAATCCTCAGTATCGACCTTTCTCTTATATAGTCTTCTGACTAAGTAAAATAGATGCATGACAACTATTTGTAAATTGATTTTTCTTGTCATTCTAAATCATCCTGAATAATAGAGTTGCTAGAACTATCCCATTTTTGGAGTATTTTATTTTCTTTCATAGAGCATTTGGGTCTTTTTGTTAATAATATGAGTACTTGCATCATTTTTTTTTTGCATAACACTTTTTTAAATTGTAAGATATATACATTTATCTTATGTATCTTATATATCATTGCAGCCATTCTTACATGTATAATTCAGTGGCATTAAGTAAATTCACAGTGTTGAACAACCAGTAGCTCTATTTCCAAAATCTTTCCATCACCCCAAACTAAAACCCTGTATCCATTAAACAATAGCTCTCAAATCCCCTCTCTCCCAGTCCCAGGTAACCTCTATTCTACATTTTTGTCTCCATGATTTTACCTATTTGAGGTACCTCACATAAGTGGAATTATAGATATTTGGCTTTTTTGTGTTTCTGGCATAATGTTTGAATGTCCATGTTATAACACATATAGAATTTCATTCCTTTTTATGGCTGAATAATATTCCACTGTGTATATGTGTATATATATTGTATATATATAATATATATACATTCTACATTTTGGCTATTCTAAAAAATGCTGCAGTGAACATTTATATACAAGTATCTGACTTCCTGCTTTCAATTCTTTTGGTTATATATGTAGGAACAGAATTGCTGGATCATATGGGAATTCTGTATTTAATTTTTCGAGGAACTGCCAAACGGTTGTTTACAATGGCTGTATCATTTTACATTCCTACCAGCAATGTATAAAGTTTCCAGTCTCTCCAATCCTTGCTAACACTTGTCTTCCTTCTTTTTTAATTTTTTAATTTTTAATAATAACCATCCTAATGGGTGTTGTGAAATGGTAGCTCCTTGTGGTTTTGATTTGTATTTCCCTAATAATGTGTTGAGTATCTTTTCATGTGTGTAATAGCCATTTGTGTATCTTCTTTGGAGGAATCTGTTCAGGTCCTTTACCCAGTTTTGAATTGAGTTGTCTTTTTGTTGTTGGTTTGCGTATAACACCTTTTTAAAAGTAAAAGGTGCACCATAGTAATCCCGACTGTGTTTCTCCCTTCTCAGGATTCCTACAGGAAACAAGTAGTAATTGATGGAGAAACCTGTCTTTTGGATATTCTCGACACAGCAGGTCAAGAGGAGTACAGTGCAATGAGGGACCAGTACATGAGGACTGGGGAGGGCTTTCTTTGTGTATTTGCCATAAATAATACTAAATCATTTGAAGATATTCACCATTATAGGTGGGTTTAAATTGAATATAATAAAATGACATTGAGGAGTAATTACATCTTTCATTTATTATGTCTTTGCTGACTACCATGCATAAATGATCTAATCTGAATTTTAAAATAATAATGAGGTAGGTAATATATCCCTGTTTTACAAATAAAGTTCTTGAGGATTAGAGCAGTTGAGTAATTTGTTCCAGGTAGCATAGATAGTGGTGCTAGAATTGAAATCTAGGCTTGTTTGACTTCAAAACCTTGTGCTCTTAACGACTGTACGCTAGGGTCACAATGCTTTAAGCTAGAGCCATCATAAAAATGAAAACCATCAACAAAAATATGGAAAGGTAATGGAGGTAGGTACCACTCAGCCTTAAAAATAATCGGGTATAGTGTAGAATTTCTTGGAACTGGATAAACATTGCCTTTAGATAGTTAAGAAAAACAATCTCTGAAGTTGTGAAAAAGATTGAAATATTAGAACAGTTATAGTTTGTAAAGAATCAGGCAAATCTGCATAAAATTGACTATTTTAAAATCATTAATAGTATTAAATATAATTTATATTCTGTGTCTTTGAGGGTTTACAGTTTTCAGAAAAGTGCATATTAAATATCCCATTCATTAGCTATGTTCTATAACTGAGTTAGCCTTGTTAAGAGGTGTAACATTCTAATACATTTCTTATAGCCCATTTTCTTTGTAGTCTAGTAATAGAGAAAAAGAAATTTGAGTGGGTGACAGTATTCTTGTAGAATAGTACATTGGTGTCAGTATGTTAAGCTATGAAGTTTTCTTAGCTATTAAGTAGAGAAACTGGTAATTTGGGCCAGTTCTGACTCTATTGCCTACCTTTTATTCCATGCTGTATTTTTGAAATTCACTTAAAACTGTGAAGTAATATAATTTTACTCCAAATTTAGGTTTTTGCACATCTTATTGAAAAAAATCGACATGTAGAAGGACTTTTAACAAAATAAACTGTAATAATGTCAGCGTTACCCACATAGAAATCAGAATCTTCCTACTTGGTGCTCTTTTTTTTAAGAAACATATATGAAAATTATGTCAGTGTTGTAATCCATGTTTTTGTAAAAACATCTTTAATTCTATACATGTACATTTAATAACATAGTATATGTTTCTAAGATTATAATTTTAAAAATTAGGCACAGCATATTTTTAACCTAGAATTTTTTCAATATTTCCTGTTTTATCATTGTGACCTACCTGCATATGGACCTATTATATTGTAGTTTTACCATATTTTTTAGTATTTTATCTTTTAAGAGACATAATAAAAGGAGAAGCAAGGAAAATTTGGTGTGGTTGGAAACTAGAAATTACATTAAATGTCTTTCAGCCATGTTTTAGAAGACGGAATTATGGACAGTTTTTGAAAGATATATTTTGTTACTAATATCTCTGCTATAACTTTTTCTTTCTCCCCAGAGAACAAATAAAAAGAGTTAAAGACTCTGAAGATGTACCTATGGTCCTAGTAGGAAATAAATGTGATTTGCCTTCTAGAACAGTAGACACAAAACAGGCTCAGGACTTAGCAAGAAGTTATGGAATTCCTTTTATTGAAACATCAGCAAAGACAAGACAGGTAAGTAAAATTTTAATAAATATGAATCTATTCCCTGTAAACTATATCAGATAATTATAATTTGCTGACATTTATTCTGTTAACATTATTCTGAGGGTTGGAAGGCAAGAACATTCATAAATGTACATACCTGATTGTGTAACTGTTACATCATTTAATGTAACTTAATTTTTCTTTCCATTATGCTAATATAGAAAATAAAACAATGTTTATTTGGTAAATGTTCTCTTAAGGATATAGAAGGGCAGCATTTTTTAATCCAGTGTCCATGGTATTACTTTTGGCTTTGGTTTCTTAACACATTGAATATTTCTCTTCAGCACATCTTACATTAAGCATTCAAGAAATGTAGGGATTTTTTTTAACTGTTATATTTATAAGGTCAAAGAACAGGGGAACAAATACTGATTTCCTATTTTAGAAGTATTTTGAAGAGTATTATGTCATGTGTTTCTAGATTGTTTTATTGTATTTGAAGAATTCTATTTTGGTAGAATTAAAAAAAAATTTTTTTTATTAACATATGTTATTTGTTTCAGGGGTATAGGTCTGTGATTCATCAGTCTTAGACAATTCACAGCTCTCACCACAACACATATCCTTCCCAGAGTCTGTCACCCAGCCACCCAATCCCCCCACCCCCTTTTGGTAGAATTTTTTAAAAGAAAGATATATTTATGTTTGGAGAAAGTTTTCATTAAAGCAAAAGGATATTTAGAAAGCAAATGGGAATTCTCAGTTATTCATTTACTGTGTTCTGACAAAAATTAATGCCAGATTAACTCTGAATTTTGTTTAAAAAATTATCTTTATTTTTAAAAACAACTTTTTTCCTAGGTAAAACAATTTCAGTTGACATTATTTAACTTATTTGTATGAAATGAGAGTTTAACATATAGAAAAAATTCTAGAAAGGAATACATAATGATATGATAGAATATAATTTTCATACACTAAGAAATTGATCAATTTATATTCCATACAAGATGAAGATTTATTTTGGACTTTGCTAGTTACATGTACCTGTGAACCCAGAAAACCAATTTTGTGGAATTTAACTTCTGTAATGCTAGGAGGTAAGAAAATTGATGAACAACTCACTACATGTTTAAACTTATAAAAACAGGTATTCTGTAACTTTCACTGAATTTATAAAGGGGTAAAATTTTAAAGTAAACCATCATTCAGCTCATGCATATGTCTGTTTCCCCAGTGGAAGATCGTATGCACTGCTTCCTGACTGTACAAATTTGACACACACCGAATGAATATTCGTGTAAATATTCATTTGACTATTTAATATTCATTAAAATGAATATTTTAAGTCCTTTTGGAGGGATTAAAAGCTGAATTTCTGTAGTTTGATTATAGTACAAGTATCTCATTCTAAAACCCGATGTATAGGTTAAAGAAAGAAGTTGGTGTACAGTACTTCACTTTACTTTAGAGGAATTAAGATTTCATTCAAATCCATTCCTAGGTCCAAGAGACTGGGGAAAGTTTGGGTTTTGTCTTCTTTTTGCTTGTCTTGTATAACCGGACTTCTTGATTTCTCTTATAGAAGAGGTACTCAGAAAACATGATTACAATATTTATAACTTTAATATAAAATACAAGGAGGGTTATCGAAAACATTTGTCAACATACTGCCTACTACTAAATCATACCAGTAACATTTTATTAATTTCCATTATTTGTAACTTTTTAAAAAAAAAAACTAAAAAAAAAAGGAAAGAAAACTGAGATTTTGCCTAATGTGGTAAAGGGTTGCAAATGAAACAGGGCTTCTTATACTTAATATGCGTATGAATGGACTAGGCTTCTTATTCAAATCCAGATTCTAGTAAGAGGGTTCAGGTTGGGACCTGATCCTGCTTTTTTAACAGGCTCTCAGGTGATGCTGATTTTGATACATGGACCATATGTGGGGTAGAAAGACAAAAGAAGACAGTAAAAAAGAGTTGTCTGTTTTTCTGACAATGTTGCCCTCTAAGAGCCTGAAATAGCTGTGTCTTCTTTCTTGTATAGTTACTATCTAAGAAGTACTAGTTTATTCAGTGTTTGACATTAACGCTTTAATATACCACAGCATTCATAATAATCAGAAAATTACCTGGATTCCTTTAAAGTAGATTTTGTAGGTTTTATACAGTTTTGGGGGAGGGTAGGGAAAGTAAATGTAGTATGTATGATATGGACGTGGATTAATTTAAAATTGCTTTGTAGACATTTATGTAAATCATCTAATTAAAATATAGAGTAATGTAAAGGAATACTTGTAGTACTTTATTTCTTCTAATGCTCAGCTTTTCTTAAAACCTGTTTATATCTTTATATAATTTATGTTGCTAAACTATAACTCAGATATTTTCGTTTCTGATCTTTGATTTCTTTTTATTTTATGGACTTGTTGATTTGCCTTTCAAAAGTTTATTCATCTTCTTTTGAAATTAATTTGATATTTGCATGCTTTTGGAAGACTTTAAAGAGCTGTTCCAAGTAATTGTGGAGATTGTGATAAATATAAATTTTCATAAATTGTACATTTCCAGTTTTTGTGAAAATTTGAAGCCCTATTTTATGCAGAGTATTTTGTTTCTTATCTGCTATTATTTATTTGTTTTTTTGAGCAAAACTAAATATGCATACTCTTGTTGAATTTTATCAGCAGTTACTTGTTTCATACCCTAAGTTTTAGTCTTGAGCATAAACTTAAAACCGAAACACCAAAAAGAATTATTTATATTAAGGTTGGTAGGAAAAAAACATTCATTTAGAAGGACCAGACAATAAGTGGTTTTTTTAAAATTAAGATTTTATTTATTTATTTGATAGCTCACAAATAGGGGGAGCAGAAGGCAGTGGGAGAGGGAGAAGCAAGCTTCCCACTGAGCAGGGAACTGGATGCGAGACTCAGTCCCATCATGACCTGAGCCTAAGGCAGATGCTTAACTGACTGAGCCCAAACTTTGGGGACCACAAGTGGTATCTGTTGCAGTTTTGTTTTGTTTTTTTTTCTTATAACCCTTTAAAAATGCAAAAATCAGTCTTAGCTTTTGGCCAGTACAAAAAAATAGGCTGTGGCTACATTTGGCCTGCGGGCTGTAGTGTGCTGATCCCTGATTCTCTGGGGAACTGTACTGTTTGATTAGATGCTAGAAGTTAGGTCAGACTTTAGACTTAAATTTTACAGGCTAACAATAGTAATTTTAATATAAAAGTTACATATTCTGTGAAAGGGAAATAGTAGTTTTACTCTAGTACTTTTTAAGATAGGTTTGCAGAATATATATTTTTATGAAATTACTTTGTAATTTTAAAAAGCCCATTATATGGGCTAGAATATAGTGAATTACATATTTTTTTACAATATTTTAGTCCACATCTGAAAAGCCAGAGTAATTTTATTTTCTGCTATTATGCTTTATGTGGCCCCTATGTTCCAAGTATATAAAGACCTTACCTACTTCACATTTATCTGGGTAGTTTAGTAATTGCCAGATTTTTCTGGCCTCATTGGGCAGTGCATGCAGTGTTGACAAAGACTATTGAAACCAAAACATTGACACCATGGTAATTAGCTGTGTGTTTTCCAGTCTGCTAAAATCAGAATTGGGGAGGGTTCAGGAAAGTGGATGACAGAAGCAGAATTCTAAGCATATCTGCTACTCCTAATTCAGCTTTTTTATTTTCTGGAGGTCTCAATTTGAGCATTATTTGAAAATTAGTTTTATAAATTTAAAAATGCTGAGTGATTAATTTCCTGGTTTTTGTTAATTTCTAAATACTTAAAATTAGGTGTTAGAAGACCTCTATTACATTGTTTTGAAGCAAACCAAATAAAAAACCTCCTTATGTGCTATATTTCTGTTGGTTAGTAGTTGAGTTTATGTACAGGAGATAAATATTTTGAACTTTAGCTTTTTTATGAGTTAAAAATAAAACAGTAACTGAGCACCTGCTGTGTGCGGCAAGCATGACCTCCCAAGTTAGTGGTAGTGCTGCAGTTCGGTGTACCTGACACGAGCTGTGGTTTGGCAAGGTTTCTTGAGAAATTCATTAATACAGAATTCTTTTAAAGAATGCATCTAGTATCTCCCATTCCTGTCTCCCAAGAAAAGGCTAGTAGTCTTTTATCTGCCTATATTGAGGGTATTTGAAGTGTTACTTCCTTGAAAGTGTTTTCAAGAATTTTTTTTTGTAATAAGCTTCTCAGTAGGAACTCGTTTGGAGTGAAATTGTTTAGTGAAAGCATTATAGGCACCAGAATGTAGTATGGTGCTATTTGTTGACCATTTCTTTTCTGGTATGGAATGCCCTATTTCCTTAGTCTCGTAAGTGTGTTTTCAGATAATAGCTGAACTAAAATTATTGTCAGATCTCTTGATTCAAAACCAATTTACACATATGAACTTGTACACTTTTGTTCCTACATATTTTCAGTTCTGAAAATTTAGTAAGTGATGTTTGAAAATGAATATATGTGGCAATAAGCCATATTCTCAAGAATAAATCATTGAGTGCCAGTTAAGAGCTCAGCAACTGGCTAAGAGGGTATTGAAAATCTGTTTCAGCTATACCTTGTCTTAAAAAATTACCTATACATTTTAGAGTATGAAACCAGTATTCTTTGGTATGCCAGTGGCTTAAGATGCAAACAAGGATGAATAATGTTCTCGATGTCGTTTGACTTTTAAAGCATATTATCAAGAAATGAGAAGTAATTTAAGTCTGAGAAAATATAGTAAATAACTGACTCTTTAAAATATAATTAAATTTCCTCTTAGTAAAAATAAGAAATGACCAGAGTCACTCTGGAAGAACTATTTCTCAGTGTTAATTATCTCAGCTACTCAGGTCCTAATGCTGAATTCTTGGTGGTGGGTAGTAATCACTTCTTTTTAATTATTGGCCTCCAGTTCTCTCTCTGCATTGCTGGAAACAAAAATCATATATTCCGTACTGGTGATGGGGATGCGCACAACACTTAAAAAGTAGACACATTCAAACCGATTTTAGAAACAAATTACAATCAAAATTTGCTTCTCCTAAATTGGTGGAGGACCAAAACCCTCTCCTCTGCCTCTAGCATGTTTTACTACTACTCTTACTGACCTTGTAACTTTTTTAAAAATAGAAATAAGAGTTTACATTCTTAAAAAATATGAGCTTTTACCTGGTTTGTTTTATGTGTGTGTGTGTTTTAATTTCTTGCATTGATTTTTTTAATTGAAAGAGTCATTTATGAAAATATCTTAATATCTTAAATGCCATCTCATACTTTACATCTTACATGTTTCACAGGAGTCATTTAATGCATTAAATTATTTATCTTATGTAATGAGAATTTCTAATATATAATTTTTTAAGGACTTAAAAGTAAAAATAAACCCTTTCCTCTTGAGAATGATAAATACAAAATACTAAAAATTTGTATACAGGCACAAATGGGTATCTAACTTGAAGTACCAGTGTATTTAATAATTTCAGAAAATGGTTAGAAATCTTTATTTTGTAGTTGACTTAGCTAGCTGGCTAGCTAGTTGAGTAAATTGATTACATTAAAAAAGAGATGTAGATTTTTCGGGGCTATTACGATTTTTTGTTAGATAGCCAAATAGAAATATATCACTGGATGGTTATAAATAACTTGAGATGTACATTTTAACATGTAAACAACATACTTAAATGCCTATTAACTGAAACTTAATTTTATGAATTTTAAAGTTTTACTTCAAAGGTAAGCTACTGAACTCTATTGAAGCAGTACTTAGTATATTCTTGAGATTTATAAAAATTAATATGCCCTAAAGAATTGATGTGCTTTTTTCCCCCTTAACTATTATTAAACACAATGAATATGTGATGAACTTCGACATGCAAAAATTGAACCTTAACAACTGGTTTACTTCAGTTAATATTTAAATGGCCAATTCTCTGTGCCTGATTAAATTTAAAACTACAAATCATATTTTTTATATATATTAGTTTTCCTAGGTACTGGGCCCATTTTGTCACATTTGGTTCATAAAAGAACTGATGTTACCAATCCCAGAGAGTTAAAATATGCCAATTCCCATATTAAGTAATACATTTTAGAAATTAAAAATAGATTAGGCTTAAAATTAAATGTATAATAAAATATACCAGACTTTCTAAATACTTATATTTTCTTTTAGAAGAATAAACACAATTGTTAATCTTTGAAATTAATCAGTACATGTAGATTAATATTTGTGTGTATTTATCTTTAGATGTAAGCTTCAAATTTTGGTGGTATGTTTTCTTAGACAAACTAGGAGCACCGTTAACTAACTACTTTGTCCCCTTTGGCTACTGCTTACTTTTCTGGAATAGAAAAGACATTAAAAACTTCATCTCCATATGGCCATGAAAACAAAATGCATTACTACTATTTTGTGTGTATACTTTAAACAATTCATGGTGTTTTCATATTATGATAAATAGCCCTCATGTAGCATTTTTATTTAAATAATATAGCTGTTCACCCACAAAAATCCCTTCTAGTCTCAGCTCCACTTGTGGGCTCTAAAAATTGACTGGACTGTGTTTTAATTGAATATAGAACTCAAGATTCCAGTCTCTTGACGCACCTTTATTTTGAGGGTGTGTGTATGGGGTGTGTGTGTGTGTGTGTGTGTGTGTGTGTGTGTGTGTGTTTTAACTTTAAACATCCCTTTTGTACCATTTTTCTCCTCATTCCCCAGGTAGGGCTGCTTATTTTTCCTAAATCAAATAATTTAAATCTAACTTCAGGTTAAGCTTTGATTAATTCCATGATTAACAAACTAAAATGTTTGCATTAATTGATCCACAGATGCTAATATATGTGCTTAGGTTTTTCATAATCTCCCCTAATTGCTAATTAAAATTTTTTAAAAATTCTAATTCCATTATAAGAAATGATTTTAAAGAACAAACCAGGATTCAAGCCCATATTTTAAAGCTACATCCCCAGTTTTATTCAAACAATCTGATGTCTGTTTTAAAAAGAAATTCTCAAGTAAAAGTCACAATTTCAAACTTCTTACACAAGGCTGTCCCAATAAATTACCATTACCAATGAAACAGACTTTAAAGAAGTTGTGTTTTACAATGCAGAGAGTGGAGGATGCTTTTTATACATTGGTGAGAGAGATCCGACAATACAGATTGAAAAAAATCAACAAAGAAGAAAAGACTCCTGGCTGTGTGAAAATTAAAAAATGCATTGTAATGTAATCTGGTAAGTTCAGCATAGTAATTTTGGCAGAAAGCAGATGTCTTTCAAAGGTAACAAAGTAGCAACCACTTTAGAACTACCTAGGTGTGGGTTTCTGTATTAAAAGATAGGAAATTGGTAGTTTGTTTCTATAATTCATTTATTTTTAATCTAATGTGTATTAATTATAATTGATGCAGTTTTGATAGCTGAAGACTACATTTGTCATCAGGTGTAGAAAAAAAAAGAAAGGAAACTGCGTAGAGTAGTAGGGTTGAACAGTCCAGAAGGTGGGGAAGGGCCCACTCTTACAATGTATTCTTTCTTTTGGACATTTTGCAAGCAAATACTTGTTCTGCCTGTGTTCTCTAACTCAGTGGCATCAGCATCATTTTTTTACCCAGGAAACCTGAAGTTTGGGGATGACTCTGACTTCCCTCTTTTGCACTCCCATTTGGAGGCAACCACAAATTCCTTTGATGTTACATTTTGACTTTTATCACATTGTTAGTTCAGGTTCCTATCATCTCTTGCCGGGACTGTTATATCCTCTTATTTGGTTTACTTGTTGCTGCCTTTATTCACAGTGCAGCTGGAGAGATACAGTTAAAAGAAATGTCATTCCCTTTTCTTTACGTCCAGTCACTAACTTTCTGTTACCTATGGAATAAAATCTCAAACTTCATAGTATGTTATATATGTCTTTTTTTTATAACATCTTCCTACCCTTCTAGCCTTTGGTCTTATCCCTAAAAAGTCCTTGAAGTTTTCTTTTGTTGGTGGATTTGTTGTTGTTTTTTTTTTGTTCGTTTGTTTGGTTTGGTTCTTACATAAATAAACACCATGTTATTTCTTGCCTTCCCTTGAGTCTTGGCTGTTGCTCTTGGTTGGAATGCCAGTACCTTTATCCATAGTCTTAATAATTAGCTAACATTTTTTTCATGATTCTTTATTCTCCAAGAATCTTTCTTTATAGCCTTAGACTAGGCCTAGTACCCTTCCTGTGTATTCCCAGTATACTGTTCCTAACTGTTACATGCTTGCCATGTTAAATTGAAATAATCTCTTTTATGTTTGATTCCTATACAGTAGACTCATAGCCAGAATCATGTATTTTCAATCTTTGCATGACGATGGCCTAACATGTGCTACCTGGCACATGTAGCTGCCCATTTGAATTTATTGAATGGAATTCTCAGTTTCCTTTTTAAGATTTATTTATTTTAGAGAGTGTGTGCGTGCACTTTGGTGGGAGCGAGAGACTTTATGCTGAGCATGGAAGCCTGACATGGGGCTCCATCTCATGACCCTGAGATCATGACCTCAGCTCAAATCAAGAGTTGGACTCTTAACTGACTGAGCCACCCAGGTGCCCCAGTATTCCTTTCTCAACCAACTCATATTAAATTTGGTCTGCTCAGAAAAGATTTCACTCAGTAGTGTTTATTAAGTGGATTTAAGGTCTAAAGTAATCAGTGTATCTCCCAAAAGCTTAAAATGTACTGAATAATAGGTTCAGTCCCAAAAGACAGATGCTATACTAATCAGTTAACCTCAAAAGAATAAATAAAGCATGACTGGCATTAATTTTTATTGAGATTTATGAACTCTTAATATTTTTTGATTATCATTGTACAGAGCAATATCTTAATTTAGAAGTTCTGGTAAAATTTAATATTGCAATGCAATTTGAAAAGTTAAACTTTTTTAAATAGTAGGCATGACCAGATTTAGGTGGTGGATTTTTTTTAGTTTTCTCCTCCTATTGTCTTACTAGTAGGTGATTTTTAAAGTACAATATTTAGAATAAAGTAAGTTTTGCACTTTAACTTTTTTTTAAAACAAAGGTAGAAGCACATAGTCTTCTAAGATTTCTTATTTGTGACTATGTAGTACGAACGTCAAATAATTGGTGGGTATGATGAATTGAATCCTTGTTTCTTCACTGGGCATGGATAGCATTTAAATTAAAAAGTGCACTTGGTAATACTTAAAATTTTAAATAAAAGTAGTTTTTCAAAATTATTTTCACAGTAATAAATATATACAAATTAGTTTTTCTTAGTTCTGAAATGGCTGGGTTTCAGCAAAATCACTTTTATAAAGACAAAAATTATTTTGTCTTTCATGTGTATATGAAAAATGACTATTTCCCATATGGAAAAAAGGAATTCAGTGCCCTGTTTTTACTAATTATAACCTATCCCTAATCATTGAAATTGTTTAATTTTTTTTAAAGATTTTATTTATTTATTTGACAGAGATCACAAGTAGGCAGAGAGGCAGGCAGAGGGAGAGGGGAAAGCAGGCTCCCTGCTGAGCAGAGAGTCTGATGCGGGGCTCTATCCCAGGACCCTGAGATCATGACCTGAACTGAAGGCAGGGCTTAACCCACTGAGCCACCCAGGCACCCTTGAAATTGTTTAATTTTCATAAGTTACATAAAAAAGAGTTCAGCATTGAGAAAGAATGCAATATTAACCTAAAGTATTTGTCAAAATCTTAGTGAAAGAAGGTAATGTTAACAATTCTGTTTTCATTGTCTCCTAAACACTTTTATTTTGTTTTCACCTTAGAATGTGTCTTCTCTATATCCGTATCATGGTTTTCATTTTATCTGCTTCACTATTTTAGTATCATTGACATTTTCTTTATTATAAAAACAGTTGAAGTGAAGTAGACTACATAAGCTTGTGTGTGGGATCAAAGGAAATTTGTGAAGGGTGGGGGAGTTGATTCCATTACCATTCTAAGGATTTTTGATTATTAGTTGAGTTGTATCAGTGGAAGTTTCTCCTTTCTGTATATTAAAAGGGCTAGCATGAAGGTTTCTGCATTAAGTCTTGTATTGTATTGCTGATAAATTACATTTTATCACTTTTCCTCTCTCCTTCCGGTAAAGGAAAGGCAGGTGTGTGTCAGTAATGAATATCAGAAAGTGAAGAACATCAGTGAGTGCAGGTTGGGTGTTTTATTGGGGACTTTTTTCACTAGACTTCACACAAAAATTCTGGTTCTTATCCTAGAACTATTTATCTACTTATTAAAAGCTTTTATTTTTTTCAAGATCTATTTTGGGGGGGAGGGGCAATGGGAGGGAGAGAGATTCTCAGGTAGACTCCTTGCTGAGAGGAGAGCTCAATGTGGGACTCAGTTCCGGGACCCCAAGAGATGATGGCCTGAGCTGAAATCAAGAGTTGGATGCTTAATCGACTAAGCCATCCAGGCACCCCTTAGTGAGAGAGAGAGCACATGGGTGCGCAGGAGCGTGCTAGGGAAGGGCAGAGGGAGAGAATCTCAAGCATACTCTGCTCTCAGCACGGAGCTGGTAATGGGGCTTGATCTTGCGAGCAGAGATCATGATCTGAGCCAGAATTAAGAATTGATTGCTTAGCCGACTGAGCCACCCAGCACCCCTACAGCTGTTTATTTAAACCTAAGCAAGCATGTCATTCCTACTCTGTGTTTCTTTAGAAATGTTGATAATGTTCTGATTTTTAGATCTATTGTGAAAATTAGTTAAATGTAACTTGAATGAAAAGGCCCTGAATTAATTTATTATATTGAAATATTAATTGTAAATTATCTTAGTAGCACAGTATAGAAGTCCTATATCACTGTTAAATTTTTAAATTATGTTCAACATAATATAACTTAATAAATGTATTTATATGAATATTTAACAGAAGTGGTTGAAATGAGAAAAAACCCAATTTTCATTGTTCTTAAAGTGGCTTAATCTAGACAACCTTATTTACTGGGTATTTGTTCTTAGGACTCCCTCTAGTGTCTCTGTTTGAAAGCATCATAAGGTTAACAGGCTTAAGAATAATTACTATTCTGTAGAACAGATTTTTTTTTTTTTTCAAAGATTTTATTTATTTATTTGACAGAGAGAGACCACAAGTAGGCAGAGAGGCAGGCAGAGAGAGAGAGAGAGAGAGGGAAGCAGG
Source organism: Meles meles (assembly GCF_922984935.1). Taxonomy (NCBI): domain Eukaryota; kingdom Metazoa; phylum Chordata; class Mammalia; order Carnivora; family Mustelidae; genus Meles; species Meles meles. The sequence continues at coordinate 69,907,679 of NC_060072.1, forward strand.
CTCCCTGCCGAGCAGAGAGCCTGACGCGGGACTTGATCCCAGGACCCTGAGATCATGACCTGAGCCGAAGGCAGCGGCTTAACCCACTGAGCCACCGAGGTGCCCCTGTAGAACAGATTTTAAGATACATAGAGGATCATACTTTTTAAATTTTTTCTTGTTTTCTCCTTTTTTTTTTATTTTGCTTTTCTATTTAATCTGCTTTTTAATGGGGTCATGATAGAAATTGACTTTTATAATCCCGTATAATTTCAGCATTGCAGGGTTAAATTAGGTTAAAAAAATTAGGTTAAAAAAGGTCCTATTCTCTTATCACTTTCAGAGTGCCATTTTCCACCTGAAAATTTTTAGGTCAAAAATTATTCTGACTTGAAATCACTTTCAGCCATTACTTATTTATATACCTTGCTTTGATCATGAATAGATGTACCAAAATAACCAAATGGAAAGTTCTTTGAAGAAATAGCATTTGGCTTTATATGGCAAACTCCTGGATACATACATAATATATTAAACAGAAACTAAAACAATAATAAGTAAAAGAGAATCTACTCCAAATTGGTGACTACACCATCATTTAAATGATTTAGTTCATTTCTCTACAGATCCAAGGTATTATATTTTTCAAACTGTTGTGTCTTATCTTGGAACCACTTGAAGTTTCAGTATGTTAAGTATATGAGTTGAAACTAATGCCTTAATATATATTATTTGAAAACTGAAAGGATATTTGAATACTGTTCACTTCCTGGGGATTATTTACATCTAATGGATTTAAGTAAGTATTGAACCCAGAGCTCAAATATTGTTACTGAATACTTATGAAAGTAATATATACTTACATGGCTTATATCTAGAAACCCTGGGATAATTACGTGTAAATGTATATTTACACATAGAAAAACACACAAATGCATTTGGATTTTGGTGACCAAGGGTGCCAATATGGACAGATGAGTAGTAGCAAAGTAAGTTCTGGGAAAAAGTTATTTGTTCAGCTTCTGTAAGATTGGCTACATTTATTTTCCTTGCCTTTGTGAGAATTAGTGTTCCTATTTATGCTTTGATGAAATAGTCAGGAAGAAGACATTATAAGAATCCTAAAAGTCTGATACATATTCAGTTTCCTAAGGAGAGATGTAAAGTGTCCTTATTCTTTATCAGTATTAGAGTTTCTGGTAGTCATAGTCCTTTCTGTTATCTATATACCTCAACCCATCATATATACCCACATTTTAATACTTGTTATGTCTTTCAGGGTGTTGATGATGCCTTCTATACATTAGTTCGAGAAATTCGAAAACATAAAGAAAAGATGAGCAAAGATGGTAAAAAGAAGAAAAAGAAGTCAAAGACAAAGTGTGTAATTATGTAAATACAATTTGTACTTTTTTCTTAAGGCATACTTAAGTAAAAGTGGTAATTTTTGTACATTACACTAAATTATTAGCATTTGTTTTAGCATTACCTAATTTTCTGCTCCATCCAAACTGTTAGCTTTTATCTTGAATGCTTATTTTAAAATGACAGTGGAAACTTTTTTTTCCTCTAAGTGCCAGTATTCCCTGAGTTTTGGTTTTTGAACTAGCAATGCCTGTGAAAAAGAAACTGAATACCTGAGATTTCTGTCTTGGGGTTTTTGGTGCATGCAGTTGATTACTTCCTATTTTTCTTACCAATTGTGAACTTTGGTGTGAAACAAATTAATGAAGCTTTTGAATCATCCCTATTCTGTGTTTTATCTAGTCACATACATGGATTAATTACTAATTATAACTTGAGTTGAGATTTCATGATGGGTTTTACTGAAACATTGAGGGAACATGAATTTATGGACTTCTTACAGATTCATCTTACAGGCATTATGTCCTATAGTTTCAGTCACCCTTAATGAATGTAAAGTTACACTGTTCACAAAGGTTTTCTCCATCTTTTCACTGCTATTTGTCATAGTCACACTCCCAAAAATATTATATTTTTTCTATAAAAAGGGAAAAAATGGAAAAAAAAATACAAGGCAATGGAAAATATTAAAAGGCATTTACTTTCCATATTAGATAAATTCCTCTAATACTCTGAATAGCTTTTCCTATTAAGGCAGACCCAGTATGTAATGAGGATTATAGCAACCATTTTGGGGCTATATTTACATGCTACTAAATTTTTGTATTAATTGAAAAAATTTTAACATGTATAAAAAATTCCCATAGGAATTAAATATAGTCTCCCTGTGTCAGATTGCTCTTTCTTAGCATAACTTTAAATCTTTTCTTGATCTTCGGTCTTAGAAAATAGTTTTAATTCTGGTAGTGACATTAAAGATTATTTGGGCCAATTAGCTTTGGTAGATGTTAAAGAGACCAAGGTTGCAAGGCCAGGCCTTGTGTGAACCTTTGAGCTTCATTAAGAGTTTCATGGTATGGACTGCATCCCTGTGGTCCCCAGTGTTGCCATGCGTTGAGTAGTGAAAAGTGGGGACGAGGAGAGTTTGGTTAAGATGCATCCTCACTATGTGGTGGTCCTGCGGACATACCAGGAGCATCACTTTTGTTTAAAAAAAAAAACAAAAAACCCACAACAGAATTTGTTTAAAAGCATTATTTCAAATAAGATTTTGGGGTAGGGGTGGCAAGACTTTAATTTTTTTAAACAATGATGTGAAAAAGTTTCCAAATCTTTAGTATTGGTTAGTTCTCAACACTGGCTAAAGTAATATTTCATACCCACTTTACAAGTATGGTCCATATTTAAGGATAACTAATGCTTAAATAATAAATTAATAACAGTGATTCTTTCAGTGCGTTTAAAATGTATTTTTAAATATCTGAAGTGAGATGGTGTGTTGAGGTGAAAATATCACTGGATTAGGAGGAAGGTGACTTGATTCTAGTTACATGTCTTTTACAACTTTAGTTTTGGGCAAATCACTTGCTGTCCATTTCTTCATGTTAAAATAAGTCATCTCAAAGGCTATAGCTAACATTACAACTATGTGATTTACATTCAGTTTACATAAGGATATACCTGTTTGTCAGTGTCAGCACAATCTGTAACTTTTTACCTGTGTTTCAGCGCCAGTCTTAGACAAAGTTGTGCAAGAGGTGAAGTTTATTTTTGAGTATCTGTTCTCCAGTAGCAGTACTCCTCTCCCATATTAGTGTGATCTTGCCTGCATACCCTTCTATTTGCCCCATGACTTGATGCTTTTTCTTTTAATACTTCTAATTACCCTAACCTCAAGATTTATTGCTGCTTTAGATATCTCCACGAAGGCTTCCCATCAAGTCACATTAGTCAGGCTCAACATAATCTGGCAGATACTGTAGTAGGGTTTGACCTAATAGCTAATTTTCAGGTGGTAGCTATAGCAATTTAATTTTGATCCTTTGAACATCATCTCTTTGCTACCTGGTCCACTAGTGACTAAATAGGAAAAGTAGGAATTTTCATACCTGCTATAAATAGATAGACCTTATCCAGTAGAATTTAATAAATTCATAAATACTGAAGGATTTCCTTAGATAATCTAAAATTAGGACTAGCCCTGGAAACAGTGATACATTCCATTATTTTAGTAAGTAAAATCTTCTTAACAATGAAAAAATACCTTAAAACTTAATTCATAAAGCTTACTTTTTAGTGGAATTCATTTGTCCACCACCCAATATTTGAGTGCCTATTGGATGCCAGGTACTACACAAGGCACTGGGGATATTACGGTATTCCCAATGAGGGATACAATCCCTATCCTTAAGTAGTGCTGATATTTTAGAGAGCAGTCTGTAATATCTTAGTGAGGCATTTGGCACATGACCCAGAGAGAATATAATGCATATATTAGTTTTGCAAAGAAATGATATGGTCTGTAAGGTTTCTTCCAGTTCTAAAATAATTGTTTTGCTCTGATTCCAATAAAGCCGTTTAATCAAGCTACTTTATATAAATCACTTTACTTCATTATTTTAAAGGAGTAAACTTACTATAATGTTTTTTATTTGGGATAATTATGTGATTTTCTTGGGACAGTTGCAGTAACACATTAAATCATATGTCAGATGATAACATTAAAATTCCCAAGTGTGTAATATTCTAGTTGGTCTCTTTGTATCATAATTAAAATAGACTTAAATATTGAATTCAAAAATAGTTTTATTTATCTGGGTATGAATAAACAGATGCCTGAACTAATTCACAGAAAAGGAAATTTCTGTGTAAAAATCAGTCCAATTTCTGAAATGCTATGCTAAACTACAGGTTTATGGAACATTATCTAGATAGGGTGTTAAGACTTTATATAGTACTTACTCTTGTTTCTACACAAGAGAAAGAAATGGCCATACTTCAGGAATTGCAGTGCATAACTGAGGGATTTTTAGGACTCTTCAATTTTTTGATGTAGCTGGGCAGCTTTTTTAGGCAGTGGTAATTATCCTTTATTATGTGAATTTTGAATGGTTTGACAAAAGGTTTGTTTTTGTAGAGACTTTAAAAGGGGAGCGATAATATTAGAAAGAAATATTATGTAATTATTACGGCCTTAAAGATAAAAACCCTTGGAGTTGAAAAAATTGCTAAATTACATAGTCTTAGACATTAACCTGTTTGTGGAAGAATGTAGCAGAAGTATGTAGTATAATTTGAGTGAATATTCCCAATTAGGAATTCTAGGCTCTATTTTAACTGAGTCACACTGCATAGGAATTTAGAACCTAACTTATAGGTTATCAAAATCTTTGCCACCATTGCACAATTTTGTCCTAATATATATAGAAAGTTCGTGAGGCATGTTCAGTTGCAGTTTGCACAAGTTCATCTCATTTGTGTTCAGTGACTTTTTTCTTCTAACCATATTTTTCCAAACAGTACACATTGTTTTTTGGTAGGCAATAAAAACTGTTATTTCCATTGTTAAAAAGTAATCTCTTGATAACTGTATTAATGGTTTTTAAAAAAATCATCAGTTACTTTAAAACTGAATTTATATTTAATAACTTCTATGTTAGTACTGGATAGCATGAAATCTGCATTGGAAAATTGAACAGCATACAACTGGTAGCTGTAAATTCCTTCAGAAAATGAAAATTATTTCTTCCTAAAGATGTAATTACATCAGTTCTTGAAGAATAGTCATAAAAAGATTAATAACTGTTTTAGTTTAATAGTTTTAAGTGCCTGTTTGGGATGATGATAGGCAATTTAGATGAATTTAGGAACAAAGTTCCTACTTGCAGAAATGTCCATTACAAAGGGTCCCCCTCCCCATAGTGCTAAATGGGTTATGTAATATTTTATCCAAAAGTTTCCAATTCCACTGTCTCGTGTTTTCATGTTGAAAATACTTTTGCATTTTTCCTTTGAGTGCCAATTTCTTACTAGTACTATTTCTTAATGTAACATGTTTACCTGGAATGTATTTTAACTATTTTTGTATAGTGTAAACTGAAACATGCACATTTTGTACATTGTGCTTTTTTTTGTGGGACATATGCAGTGTGATCCAGTTGTTTTCCATCATTTGGTTGCGCTGACCTAGGAATGTTGGTCATATCAAACATTAAATTTAAAAATGACCACTCTTTTAATTAACTTTTAAATGTTTATAGGAGTATGTGCTGTGAAGTGATCTGAAATTTGTAATATTTTTGTCATGAACTGTACTGCTCCTAATTATTGTAATGTAATAAAAATAGTTATGGTGACTATGATCGTGTGTACTTCTTGACAGAAATTTGAAATATTTCCCCACAGTTGATATGGAATAGTTTATAAGCCACACTATATTAGTGAATCTTTTGCAGCTTATGTGTTAGATATATTCTTTATTATTTGTGAAAGGTGCTGTGAACATTATTTTCCAGGTCTAATTAAGTGTTTGCTTAAAACCATGTTAGATTTAGGTCCATTACTGTGTTAACTTATTTAGAAGTAGATGTAAAACAGATCTGCCTTTATGATGAAAGAACAGAATAACATTATTTATTACTTCTTATCAGTAAGGGTAATTGATACATAGGAGGTGATGTGTTTCAAGACTGAAAGGGAGCCAGCAGCAAAATTAGTAACGGAAGTTTTTTTTTTTTTAAGATTATTTATTTATTTATTTGAGAGAGAGAGATCACAAGTAGGCAGAGAGAGAGGGAAAAGCAGGCTCCCTGCTGAGCAGAGAGCCTGACACGGGACTTGATCCCAGGACTCAGAGATCACGACCTGTGCTGAAGGCAGAGGCTTAACCCTGACCCACCCAGGCGCCCCAATAACGAAGTTATTAAATAGGTATGTATATAATGCCAGTTATTGGCAGCCTACTTCAAGATCAGAAATAATCTTACTCCATACATATTATTTCTATAACTGCACTTAAATCATTACCATGTGCTATTTGTTTTGCAGTGAACCTTGAATGTGTGCTGTTAATGTACCAAATATGTTCAAAAATAAGGTGGTACTCCTTCAAAAGTTACAGGAAATTAATGGGCAAGAAATTATTTTGCTTAGTTAAATGCATTAAATGGCATTCTCTTGTCAGTAAAATGGAGAAAGGGGGCTAAGAGTAATAGGTAAAAAAATTTAGTAAGTTGAAACTAAGTACATTCAAAATTGGGTACTCAATTTTTAATTGGTAGTTGGTTATATTGCTGATTTTGTATAAAAATTAACAAAGGGTTGCTGATAAAGCTCTGTGAACCAAAGTTGCTTATTTTAGTTCATTAAGGCAGCTCAGGTATTTTTTACATAACGTGTATATCTTGCCATTTTAAGTTGCAGTTACTGTTATCATATCTGGTGTACATAAAGAGCTGGCACTGAATTCCAGTCAAATTATAGTAATATAGATCAGTTAGTTTTGTTGGTTTCTGAATAATAGCGTTGTTTCATCGCTCTGTATTTCCTAAGGAAGTATAAGGCTTCTAGCTCTTTCATTACAAATTCACCCCGTCCAATAAGTTCTTTGATCTTCTCTGGGTCCTTCACATCTTTGTTTTTTAGGAAAACATTCTTCAGACGCCTTTTAAAATAGTCTGCTCCTTTTGGATAGTCTCGTCCAAGATACAGCAGCTTAAAAAAGAAAGGTTAATATATTTCTAAACGATCTGTATCTCAGTAACATATGTATAAAACGGGCAACATAATTACTTACATTTTTATAAAGATTCAGTACTTCTCCTCTTAAAGAATTGGCCATTTTCATTTATTACGGAAAGTAGCCACTTTTATACATAACATACCTAAAGAAAAAGAAAAACCTTTATAAATAACTGCACTGTAGCCCCCAAAAAGAATCAAAGATTTTACACATTGGGAAAAAATGGTAACTTTTTTTTTCATTCAACAAATACTTATTGAGCACTTAGGTTCCAAGTACTGGGACATAACTATGAAATGTCAGATAAAATACCTGCTCTCACAGAACTGACATCTCCTATGGGAGACATAATAAGCAAACAAGAGAATTATGAATTGTGTAAGTCCTATGAAGGAAAAGGGGTAATGAGAGAGAAAATGAATTGTCAAAGATAGTTATATAGGTGTACTTTCTTATATAGAGTGGAGTGAATTAGATTTGAATCCCAGCTGCATAATGTTATACAGGTTACTTAACCTTTATGAGCTTCAGTTTCCTTACTGTTGAAAGGAAGACTGTCCATGTTGCTCTCAAGGCAAAACCAGACTCATTTGGAGGAAACTGTAAAGAGGCCTAGCCATACATAGCTAGTCGAGTGCTATCCTAAGAGAGGCTGAAGAGTAGAAGCTGAGTGTGGAGTCAAGTCAGTTCACAGCTAATGGTAGATGGGCAATGTGAGTGGTAAAGAGACCAGTGAACAACCCCTAAGCGGGTACATGTGTGACAAGCAGGCAACATCCAGTGGAGTAAATTATGCTTTATGTGTAATTTGTTAGTGCTACTAAGGAAAGGTGGCTCCTTAAAGGCACCATGACAGTCTAAACATAGAAAATAATTCCCATTACTTGCTACAGTTGTGGGGATTAAATCATAAAATTCCTAATACCATAAGGATTTAGTTCATGATAGGCCCAAAGTAAATGTCTCTGTCTTGTATAACCTTCCTTAAAATTGTTATTCCTATTTTCCCAATGACCTAAGAAAACTTACACTTTGTCCTTTATTGACAATTATTTTTGAAATTGTTTTGAATTTATTGAAATGCTTTGAAATTATTTTGAAATAATTTCAGTCTTGCAGAAAAGTTGCAACATATTTCCTGAATAAGAACTTAAGGAATACACTTAAAAATTTGAGAATTGAGAGTAAGTTGCTAACGTGATAAACAATTAGTGTGAATACTTTGCAGTGCCATCCAACAGAAATATAATCCAAGGCACCTATGTAATATTACATTTTCTAGTAGCCCATATTAAAAAATAAAACAAAAAAATATATTTTGTTCATATCCAAAATATTATTTCAATGTGTCATGTTAGCTACATTTGAAGTGCTTATAGGTATCAGTGGCTTAGGTGCCACCATACTGGGGAGCACAGCTTCAGAGTATAGTTTCTGTGAACAATGACATTTTCCTACAAAACAGTACAACCATCAGAATCAGGAAGCTAACACTGCTACATTACTACATCAAATCCACAACCCCTTCATGTTTTGGCAATCATCCCAAAGATGCCCTTTATAGCAGAAAGTTCAATCCAAGATTACACGTTGCCTTTAGTTTTCGTGTCTCTTCAGCCTTCAGTCTGAAACAATTCCTCAAGTTTCCTTGACTTTCTAAACTTCATACTTGTGAAGATCAAAGGCCATTTATTTTGTAGAATAGCTGGAGACTACCACAAATGTTTAAAGTGCTCAGAAAGAGTAGCCTGGGAAGGGAAGCAAGGGACTAGAGAACAGGAAGGGATCAAAAGGATTTCCTTGGGGATAATGGAGATGTTTATTATTGTGATTGTGATGATAGTTTTATAACTGTAAACAGCTGAAATTTATCAGATCGATTTACACTTTAACCTACTGTATGTCAATTATACCTCAGTAAAACTTTTAAAAAAAACTGGTGTAAATGTGCTGGCAAAATGTTAAGAGGAGGGCTGGTAGACAGTGAGGTACACATGGAAATAGAGATCTAAACCACAAGGCTGTTAGTTAGTGGTCAGGTTAGATGGTTCAACCAGCCACCAGTCAAGTTGCATAAAACCGGTATGCCTCTCTGGGATGGGAACCCTGGTTGTAAACGCTTATTTTAAATTTTTTAAAAATATACTTGGAAGACTCCTGCTTCCAGGATGGCAGCTAAATGAAGTCCTTTTCATTTCTTGCTGATTAAGGGGGGAAAAAATCACATGTGAACAAATACTATTTCCATTTTACTCCTACATAATTCCCCACTTTACTAGCAGTTTTAAAGCTAATTCACATAGCAAACATACAATGTAGCAGCATAATTCTTTTTGAGCTTTCTTGCAATTTTCTGTTTTTCTCCAAATTGCTTTTTCTGCTTTTGACTGGATTGCTTCTGAGCTTTTTTCCCAAATCTTTTTTTTTTTCCATTTTTACAAGTGGAATGGTAAAAAAAAAAACAACAAAAAAAAACTTTTTAGAAGATCTGTATACATGGTTGAAACTTAATAGGCTCTGAGCTTCAGTTAGGATGATCAGATTGTACCCTTTGTTGGGGAACGTCTGAAGTCAGAGTCATTCCTCCTTGGGCTGATCAGACTCGCTAGACAAGAAACTTCCAGTCTGCTGAGGATGTGCCTATTCAATCTTAAGAAATGGAAGAAAAATGGGGGCCTTACATTCAGCATTACATACACCAAATTTAATTTCTGTTTTCAGTATGGTTCTCATGTACTTAGTATACCTGAGGACACCCCAGTGCAGAGAACAGTATTATTTGGTTAGAAATATATCTCCATGCTTCTCCAGAGTGAGAGGTACAGTTCCTCTGAGGTGTTTTTCAAATAGCTTTTACTTAATCTCTTTGATTTACTTCATTCTTCATTTCCAATTCCATTGGCCCTGTTCCAGTGTCTTTTGAGAATTATGCAGTATAAATTGGGCTTTTCTGGTGTGTTGAGTCACACTCATTCATCTGGTTTGCAGCTTCCAGAATTTTACTGTTGTTATCTCTCTTCTCTCACATTTTAAAAATTTATTTTTATATCCCTTCACTGACAATCAGTGGAGTTTTGAAAGGGAATGAAATTAACAGGGAATGAAATACATTTCATTTATTTTCTATTAATCTAATTTCCATTTTAAAACTTTGTTGTTCTTGTTTGCTGAGAGCCAGTTTCCAGCATGGTTTAATCTTACTGAAGAATGGCTCTTAAGAATCACATGCTTTAAAAATGATGCTAAATCTACGCAGACATACTTTCAAATTACAAATTATAGCGTGTTTAATCTTACGGCAAAGAACACAGCTTTAACTCAAAATTTACAATATGTAAAAGCTTAAATTGTCCTTTTAAGCTATTGCTTATTTTTACAAACCATACATAATATAGGATTTGCCCAGCAAAAAATGTAGCTGGTTTGACTAGGGTAAAATTGTCCTGATCTTTGATATGTTAATGTATAGAAATTAAGGCAGTTTATTTTATGTTGACCTTCAGGCATTTAAGTGTTTTTTTTTTAAGTATTTATTTATTTGACAGAGAGAGAGAGAGAGAGGGAACACAAGCAGGGGGAGTGGGAGAGGGAGAAGCAGGCTTCCCACTGAACAGAGAGCCCAAAGCAGGGCTCCATCCCAGGACACTGGGATCATGACCTGAGCAGAAGGTAGATGCTTAACGACCAGCCACCCGGATGCCCCCAAGCATTTAAGTTTATTAGCCCTTGGGAGAAAGAGGTCTCCTTGGCCTCACCTGGTGAAGTGAAAAGTGCAGCAGGGAGGAGCACCCGGGTGGCTCAGTGGGTTAAGCCTCTGCCTTTGGCTCCGGTCATGATCTCAGGGTCCTGGGACAGAGCCTCACATTGGGCTCTCTGCTTTCTGTCCCTGCCTGCCTCTTTGCCTACTTATGATCTCTGTCAAATAAATAAATAAAATCTAAAAAAAAAAAAAAAAGTGTAGCAGGCATCTGGGCTTCTCCTTAACCCTACATGAAGTCATGGAGGTTACTGCTCTTTGTAAAGAGCCAAGCTATTAGGGACTGAGAGGAGCCCTCTATCATTCTGAAAATGTGTGTGGTGGGCAAGAGGAAGGAGGTAAAATCCCCACTGCCAGCTTTTTTCCAAAGACTATGAGCTGAGGAGTTTAGACTTAACTCCAGTCCTGGGTTAACTAAGAATTATCATTTTACTGATGACCAAAGCTGCTGTTACTCAAGTCTTCCTCATGAAGTTCAGATGGCAGTAAAAGCTGAAGGAAAATGGGCAAAGAAAGGCAGTGTAATGTTACTATTTATTGGTTTCTGGTAGATTTTGACTTCAAATAGCTGATACATATTTCCCCAAACCAATTAAGCCTGAAAAGCTTCACATAAAAAACTCTTAACACCAGCTCCAAAGGATATGTCATCAGAGAGGTAGGTGGCAAAAGACTTTTGCCCCCTGACTGGCATTTGGCTTGATGGAGGCATACCTAGGAGCCAGATTATAGAAGGGAGTTGAAAGGCACTGGCTATGTCTATGTTCAGAATGCTTGGATACTATGCCCGTTGGAAGGCAAAGAGAGAACAGGAAATCACCCTTACGCCTAGGCAGCTTGCAAGAGAAGTACTAGAGGAGAGCCAAACTCACTGTGTATTTTTTTTTTAAAGATTTTATTTATTTATTTGACAGAGAGAGATCACAAGTAGGCAGAGAGGCAGGCAGGCAGAGAGAGAGAGAGAGAGAGGAGGAAGCAGGCTCCCTGCCCAGCAGAGAGCCCGATACGGGACTCGATCCCAGGACCCTGAGATCATGACCCGAGCTGAAGGTAGAGGCTTAACCCACTGAGCCACCCAGGCGACCCTCACTGTGTATTTTTACAGCACAGTCTAGTGTGTTCTCACACATCCCTAGCACTTCTCCTCCCTAAGAGGGAGGTGGCATAGTGAGAACTTCAGCAAGTCTTCTCCCCTAGAGGCCTACCATTTTAAGGTAATTTGGGATTCCCATTAACACCACTGTATGCCCATCAATCCTAACTGAGCTGAATGAGGTTTTACACCATAAACATTATTAGTGTGAAACACTAAAACAAAAAACTTCCATACTAGATGGGTTAGAACTCTGTATGAAGTGGACATTAAGATGTTGTTTTGGTTTTTTGTTTTTTTTTTTCTGGCTACCCAGGATTTGGGGATGAATGTAATAATTTACAAACTGGATTTCTATCACAAGCCTAGCTCCGTAATCCTCACTACTATTTAATACATTTAGTCAGTACAGCTGGGAGAGAGCCTTACAAAATTAGAATTCAGAGATAAATGGTGCCAATGATTTTAAAGTATTCGATGTTTTGTCAAGCTAAAACAGGAACATTAAATCACAGCATTGAGAATGTGGAAGGAGCTTAATTTCTTAACTGCTTAATTTCTTCTAGTTTTTCTGCTGGTCTAAGTTTCCAGCGTTTCTTCACGTGGGGAGGAGACAAATTCTGAAGGTTGTGCTACCCGGCTAGCACAATTAGCCTGTGACCTTGGTCTTAATGAGTCTTACTGGGCCCCAGCGACCTTCAGCTGCAGAAAATCCTTTATCCAGGAATCGTTTCAAGTAATTTCCAGTCCTTATTTAGAGCTGCTCTTAGGAAAAATGGCACATACATAACTTGCACAGAAACTAAATCGAACCATGTGCAGAGAGAAGAATCCAGAGGTCATTAATTTCAAAATAACTAACCCTCTTGGAACCACCGCTTTCTCTAAATTGCCCATTGAGGCCCGTCCCCACGCGGGCCTACGCTGTGGTAGCCCAGGCAGCCCACCCTGGTGTCAGTCACGTCACCCAATCCCGTAACCGGCGTCTCCCTTCCTTCTGGAAACCCCTCACACAAAGATTCGCCCCAACACGCTCCTAGGGAGGAAGACAGACTGTCAACGTCAGAAGACGTTCCCAAACCCTACGCCACACCCGGTGGTCCCTACCCAGACCGTACTTCATCGCCTCCGGATCCCTGGATCTGGAAAACAGAATAAAACGTCCCAGCGGCTGCACTCACGCACTTTTCGGCAGTCCACAGCCGTAAAGGCCTCCGACCGTTTCGACTCCGGGGTCTGTCAACACCGACGCGGGGCGGGTGTTGGTGCTAGGCAGCCAGTCAGAGGAGGGGGCGGGGCGCCTCACGGAAGAACCCCAGCGCGACTGCGCGGACGCGAATGCGAGGATGTGCGCTCCGACGTTAGGCGCAAGTGGGCGGGGCTTGTCGTCCCGACAACCCGGGAGCGTTCGTCCACACACTCGAAGCTCCGATTTGGTGGACCACAGCAGCATTGGGGTAGTGCTGGCTGCAGAATGGTGAGCAGGGCAAGTGGGGGCCAGCGGCGATCCACTCGTGTAAAAATGATGTGTAGGAGCCTGACATATTTTAGAGGGGAGCGGGTGGGTTTAAGAAAGAACCCTTACCGCTGTGGGAAATCGGCCTTCTGATCCGTGCCCTTGCGGTCCGGGATCTCGGGGACAGACGGGAATCACAAACCGCTTTCTGCAAACGGGGGATGGCCAGTGCGGTCAAATGGTGTCCTAATCGCGTACTGTTGATAGATTTAAGAATTGGCCTCAACCTGGTAATTTCCAAGAACGATAGACCTTTCCATTAAATGGCTTTTTTCATTGGCAGGTTGGCGAAAATGTGTTTTTGTGCCTCCTCGGTAGTTAATTAAAAGCTGTTGTAATTTATTCTGCTTTGAAAAGTCATTTTATGTGGTCTTTTGTGGAAATATGAATTGTGAGTCAAATTACTCAGCTTGCCTCGAATTTTTAAAATATAATAAAGCTGCTTGTTTTGTTTTAATGCACTCTTCAGCCCTTTTGTCTTTTTCCAGAACACAGACCAACCTGCCCCATGAGATGATCTCTGTTCCCATTTTCTTTCTTTTTTTTTTTTTTAAAGATTTTATTTATTTGACAGAGATCCCAAGTAGGAGAGGGGCAGGCAGAGAGAGAGGGGGAAGCAGGCTCCCTGCTGAGCAGAGAGCCTGAAGTGGGGCTTGATGCCAGGACGCTGGGATCATGACCTGAGCTGAAGGCAGAGGCTTAACCCACTGAGCCACCCAGGCGCCCCTCTGTTCCCATTTTCTTAAATGTGACTTCCATCTTTTGTGGTTAAAACCAAAGGAAGTAGAAAATGTATTTAATTATTTAATTCATTAAGGGGAAATACGGAGTGCATTCTTTGTGTCTGACACTAGGCTAGAAGTCGAGGATCTAAGAGTGAATATTACACCCCCTCCTTGCTATGGGAGACAGGCTAAACTAATAATATTAGGATACAGATTTTTAACTGTAACAGTTGAAATGTCTACAGTGGAGTAAGATTAAGGTGGAAATGATAAAATTGGGGTGGGAAAGGGCACAAAGGGAAGAGCAATGCTTTTCAAACTGTATTTTAAAATATGACTATGGGTTTACCAGAATTGATGGAAAATGTTCATGTTAGGAAGAATAGGAAGTAAATGGCCTTTAAGCTGAAAAACTGCTGATAAATTGAGGGAACAATAAGCCTCTATTTATTTTCCACTGGAGCATACATTTCATCTTATGCTTCTAGCAATGTTTATCAAAATGTCCCTGAACATTTGCTTCTACTGCATCTGGAATGCTGTTAGGTTGCAGATTCTAGGAACAGAATGGACACCAAACAAACCTACGGTATTAGTTTCCTAGGGCTGCCAAGTAGCCTAAGTGGCTTAAACGGTAGAAACTTACGTTTCGCCATTCTAGTGGCTGATAAATCCAAGATCAAGAAGGTGTTTCCAGGGCTCTGCTCCCTCTGCAGGTGCTAGGGAGGGATCTGTTCAGACCTCTCCTAGCTTCTGGTAGTTCCTTGGCTTGTGGCAACATTCCCCCCTTCTTTATGTGGTGGCCTTTCTGTGTGCATGTCTGTGTCCAAATTTCTCCTTTTTATAAGGACACCAGTCGTATTGGAGTAGAAGTCATTCTATTCCATTGTTATCTCATCTTAATTTAACTAATTACATCAGTAACAACTCTAGTTCCAAATAAGGTAAAATTTGGAGGTACTAGGGGATAGGACGGGGATATAGTTCAATGCTTAATAGCTACTGAATTGTGGTGGAGGGGAGAAGTGCCACAGGAATATTCATTTTTTTAACAAGCCCTCTGAACTTTGAGAACTACAGTTGACTCTTGAATAATACTGGTCCACTTTGAACTGTAGGAATCCACTTATAGGCAGGTTTTTTGGATAAATACAGTACAGTACTGTTAATGTATTCTTTTTCTTATTTTTCTTAGTATTTCTTTTCTCAAGCTTATTTTATTTCAAGAATACAGTATATAATACATATACAAAAATATGCGTTAACTGTTTATGTTATCAGTAGGTCTTCTAGTCAACAATGGACTATTAATAGTTAAGTTCTGGGGGGAGTCAGAAGTTATATGTGGATTTTTGCCTGCATGGGAGTCAGGACCCCAACCCCCACATCGTACAAGGGTCAACTGTACTATACTACATGATGCTCTTTTTATGTTTTGCAGGAGGGGTTAGGATAAGTACTAATCCCAAACCTACTTCACATAAGAAGTACTAGTGAGATAATAATTTGCCTATCTTAAAATATGACTACTTGAGACCAGGAACAATACTGTTTACATATTCTGTTTTTAGTACTTTTTTCAAGATGGGAGTGTATTAACTATTAATTGATAGTAAATATGATAATAAAAATAGAACCCAACTGTAAAAATTATATGAGAGTGAAGTCTGTACTATTCCTCTTTATATCATCTCCATTGTCCCAGAGCATCCTGTGTGCAAATCGTTAATAAATATTTGCTGAATGAATTAATGAAATATATGTACTTTCAAGAAGATAAAATCTGCTTCATGTCACTTTCAACATTTATATTGAATACAGTGATAATCTTGTAGTTTGAACCAGTAATTTTTCCTGGGAAAGTCTTCAGAGGTGGAATGTGTATAATCTTACAGTCACGTGATCTCCTACAGATTCCTTATCAGATATCTAATGGACACATGAGCCTAATCAAGAAATTACAAGTAGTGTTAACTGAAAAACACATGTAATGATAAAGCTAATGGTTAATACTTATTGCAATATTGTGCTTTCCAAATTAATTTCCAAAGAATAGATCTGCTTTAAGATTCATTGCCGAGCAGAATCTTTTTATCATAGCTTTGCCTGCTTTAAATTAACTGATTCTTTTTTCTATAAAATCAGCAGTCTAATCTTACAGAAAGATTATTTATTTATGAGCTCATTTCCACACTTTCAAACTTGACATCATTGCCTGTATTTAGTCAACCACTTACTGTTCCTTGGAACCCTTTAAACCAGTATCTCCCTGACTGCTGCTCTGCGTAGTGGTAGGTCATTTCATTACCCATGGATCACTGAGTGGCTGTCATAAGAAAGAGTGTAGGATTTAAAAAATGTATAATTTTAAAAAGATGCGTCATTGGGTGAACTATTTTTTTTCCCTAAACCTGCTTGTAGTTTTGTCTAATTCTTTTTTAAAAGACTTTATTTTGAGATCATTTTAGATTTACATGAAAGTTGCAAAGATGATGCAGAGAGTTTCCTATGGTTTTTACCAGATACTCCTGATTTTCACATTTTATATAATATTGGTGCTTTTGTTAAAAATATCTGAGTTTTTAAAATTTATCAATCCTCTTGTTTTTCCAACTTTCAGGGTCCCAAAGCAAAAAAGGTAGGTAGAAATTATTTTCTCAAAATAGATAGTTTTAAAAGCACTAACATTGTATGAATAGAACTTTTAAATATTTTTCTAGTTAGTTTTATTATAGGTTATAATAGGACTTACTAAGCTTACTTTTTAGATATTAGTGCTATTTAAATCATGGGTAATCCTTTACAATACAGGACGTACTTCAAATTTGACATAAAAAGATACTTCTGGTTTCACAGTCTTTAATTTTTACTTGTACCTAGATTCAAGGTTTTTTCTTAGTTGTTCTCTAGAAAACGTTAGATTAGGAACCCCTTTTCTTTATTCTAGACAAACACAAAAATTAATTACAAAACCTTAAGAGTAGACCCTAAGGTAATACGTCTTTAAATGGATTGCGTAGTAATGCATACTTGATTTTCTTTTATACTTTGTAGAAATTTGAATTGAATAAAGGATGTCTAGAATGCCTTCTTTTTTTCACTTAGTAGATTTATACCTTAAAGCAGAGATTATAATCTCTTGACTGGCAAGCCAGGTTTAGTCCCTAACAATATATATATATATTTTTAAAGAATTTATTTATTTATTTGACAGAGAGAGAGATCACAAGTAGGCAGAGAGGCAGGCGGGGGGGGGGGGGGAAGCAGGCTCCCCGCTGAGCAGAGAGCCCGATGCGGGGCTCGATCCCAGGACTCTGAGATCATGACCTGAACTGAAGGCAGAGGCTTAAACCACTGAGCCACCCAGGCGCCCCAATATTTTGTTTGACCTGAAAAGTTTTTTCATTAGTTGCCAAATTATTTTCATACAAAACTGTGACTCCCATCTATTCTTAAAAAATGAGAAACCTATGATAACGTTGGGCCTATAGTCCTGTAAGGCAGCAGTTGGCTAGACTGAGTAGCAGCCCCTCCCTTTAGAAATTCGTAAACTCTTTTTTCAAGTTTGCCATGGTCTTGACTATTACCAGACTCCCTATTTTATTTACCTTCCTGATCCCAATAGAGATTTGGGTTTGGAATGCTGGATTTAAGGCGTATTTCATAAGGTCACTTCTCTGTAAAATTTTCTACTATTCTTTTTCCAAAATAAGTTATGCTATGTTCTCATAGCACATTCATTTGTTCATACCTCAGTTATAACCCTTATATCATTTTAGTGTAATAATTTATAATTGTGAGCTCTCTGAGGTCAGGAACATGTCACATTAATTTTTATGTTCATAGCATTTAGCGCAGTGCCTGGCACATAGTAGAAATTCAATCAATTATTTGCCTAATGAATATTTACCCTGCCAACATTTAAAAACATCTGGGCCCTTGACCATTTAAAGGAAATGCTGGTTTAAATGTGTATGCAATATTTATACAATTAAACATTTCTTTAAGAGATGCTTTTGAGTGCCTTCTGTGTTTGCTTCTCTCAGCCATTTGCACCCATTACCAACCTGAAACTATTTTAAGGGCTGTGGATATAACTGAACTGAACAAAATTTATGAAGGCTCTGGACACATTCTCATGAAAGTATTGTGGAGGATTACAATTATTTGTGTGTGGGTCTGTAATAGTTTATTGGTTTGTGTAGATTTTCATTTTTGGTTTTAGGTAGTGAAATCTTAGATACATTGTTTTCAATGTGAAAACTCACTGTTCTAAATGACTTCGGTGCTTAATTGTGTGTGCATGGGTGCTAAATAAATATTCCTGGATTATTTTGTTCAGAGTGTTGTATCCCTGAGAGAATGGTGATAGGAAGCCTATGAAATTTGAGATCAAACATAAGGAATAAATCACTCACTTTTAATTTATTCCATTCTTAAAGATTGTGGCTTGGGGATTGAGTCTGTAAGGGAATTTATAGTAGAGTTAGAAAAGCATTGAAACATATAGTTTATTCTTTCTGATTTGTCACAGACGTTTTTTTTTAAGGAAAAAGTAATAAATGCACATGGTACAAAATTAAAATAGCATAAAAATGGAAAATTTCCTGTTACTCAAGACTGGGAGAACTACCACATGTCTTTTCATAAATTGTTTAAGCATTAAAAAATACACACACAGGGCACCTGTGTGGCTCAGTGGGTTAAAGCCTCTGCCTTTGGCTTAGGTCACGACCCCAGGGTCCTGGGATCGAGCCCCGCATCAGGCTCTCTGCTCTGCAGGGAGCCTGCTTCCTCCTCTCTTCTGCCTGCCTCTCTGCCTACTTGTGATCTCTGTCAAATAAATAAATAAAATCTTAAAAAACAAAAAAAAAAAACCAAAGGATTTGAAAAAAAAAAAGTACACACACATCCCTTTCCTCCCCACAGATGGGAGCATTCTGCACCTTCCATTTATCATTTTAATGCTATTGTATTTCATTAATTCTAGGATACTCAGCTTTTTATACTTTAACATTACTAAAATTGAGATGTGTCTTATAGTCAGTATCATCTTACAATCATCGTCGTCCTGGATTGACATCCACTTCTTCCAGAGAGGATGTTTGCTTCTGTCAGTCACACGGGTTTACTCATATGTGATGCTATTGTAAAGTCTCTGCTTGAGAGTTTTTAGACCAGTCTAATGGTATTAGTCAAACTGCAAATCCACATGAGCTGGCTTGTGGATTAAATCTTCAAGCCTTTTTTTCTTCTTTCTATGCCTTTTCAGGATTAAGATCTGCAAGTTTTCTTGCTATATTTTTCTGTGTTATGGGTTCACTTCTCATTAGTCATATATCCAGCTTTACGCAGGCATCTCCTTTAAGACTCCCATCTTGGGCATTCCCTTTCTTGGTAGCAATAATTTAAAGGTACTTCTTACATCTGATGGCATCATAGATTGAATAGAAGTAGTATGTATTTGGACCTTTTTGTTTCAGCATGATGAGATCATGTCACTTCTTTTCACAGCTGCATCATGTTTTATTGAAAGTATGTACTATGATTTTTTATGTTGTCCCTCTTTTTTGCTACCGCAAACAAGGTAAGAATGAAGATCTTTGTATATAAATCCTTGCAGATTAAGGGAAGAATACTTATTTCATTGATTTAGCAGTGTTCTAGATATTAAGAGAACAGTAGCAAGACACAGTCTTGATCTCCTGAAACTTACATTATTTCTTTATGTATACATATTTCTTTATCTTACATTATTTCATTTTTATATTCATTTATATTCATTTTATTTATACATATTTCTTTATCTTACATTATTTCTTCTCCTGAAACTTACATTATTTCTTTATCCACTTTATTGAGATATAATTGACATATAACATTGTATAAGTTTAAGGTATACAGTGTAACAATTTGACGTACTTATATATTATGAAGTGATTACCAAACAAAATGTTAATTACACATCTATCTTCTCACATAACTACCATTATGTGTGTGTGTGTGTGTGTGTTAAAAACTTTAAAGATGAACTAACAGTAATTTTCAAGTATACAATACAGTATTGTTAACTGTAGTCAGCATTCTGTACAGTAGATCTTCAGAACTTACTCATATTGTAAGTGGAAGTTTATACTCTTTAACAAATATTTGCCCATTTCCCCCATGCCCTAGTCACTGACAATCACCAGTTTATTCTGTTTCTGTGAGTTTAGCTTTTTTATAGCGTTTGTCTCTGGTTTATTTCACTTAGCATAATGCCCTTAAGGTTCATCTGTGTTGTCACAAATAGCAAGATTTTCTTCTTTTTTATGACTGAATAGTATTCCATTTATATATATTTATCCATTCATCTATGGCTGGACACTTCATTTGTTTCCATGTTTTAACAGTGCACATGGGGGTGCAAATATCTTTTCAGGATCGTGGTTTCATTTTATAAAGCTTACATTCTATCTGGGGAAGTGAGGTAAGGTATATAATTTCAGATAGCTTTCAAAATACAGAGAACCAAGGAAGGGGTCAATGAGAAATGTGGGGTTGGAAATGGTGATGATGCTATGTCATATGAGGTGATTAAGGAAGTAAAGTTTGAGAAGAGACTTAGATGAAGATTTTCTAAAAACACAAAGATTTTCTAAAGATGCCAGGACACAGTTTTGTGGAAATGAATTTCTAGATCATCTACTTCCATATTTCCCCTTTCCTGGGAAAAATCTGTCATGAGGTCCTCCCTTTTCACAGTTACTCTCTTGCTTTCCAAAACCAAAGTGGATTTAAATCGTAGTGTTTCATTGCTGCGGGGCCTAGACTATGAAACTAAGGGACAATTCAAATACTATTGTTGGCAAAGCTTTCTCTAATCACGGTACCAGGGGACTTTTTGTCTTTTGCTCCTTGTAGTGAGATGTGGCATTACAGGTATTAAGATAGTCTGAATTTCTTACATATTGTAGTCTGGAGTTGTGGAACTAGTAATAATTTTTAGTGACGTTACCTCTGAGATTATTGTGCAATGATGTTGCAAAAAACCCTCTCATAGTGTAATTTATTGATAAAACTTTGACTCCAAAAAAATACTAATTTTTTAATGAAGAAAGATTAAGGGGATCACCAAAAATGTAAATAAGCTTAATGTTTTCACTAAAGATGCCTGTGAAACTTTGTATAACTTATTAGTACTCATTGCAAAACCTAGGAAAATTGTACACGACTACAGAAAAGGTGCGCTATTCGATCTGTCACTGTTGGGACACCCAGGTGACTCAGTTAAGCATCTCCCTTCAGCTCAGGTCATGATCCTGGGGTCTTGGGATCAAGTTCCCACACTGGCTCCTTGTTTAGCAGGGAGCCTGCTTCTCCCTCCGTCTGCCACTCCCCCTGCTTGTGCTCTTGTGCATGTGCTTGCTCACTCTCTGTTGACACAGAGAGAATAAATTGAAAAAATTTTTTTTTAATTTCTATCATTGAATTTACAGCAGCATTCTTTTTCAGAAACCACTGTGCTTGATAGAATACATGGAATAGCAGAAGACATTAATTAGATTACAGGGGGAAATTACCTTTTATGTTGATGAATATATAGATGATTCCAGTTGTTCCCAGCTAATAACTATGACTGTTCTTCCAGTAAAGAAAATGGGATTATTGGGGCGCCTGGGTGGCTCAGTGGAGTAAGCCGCTGCCTTCGGCTCGGGTCATGGTCTCAGGGTCCTGGGATCGAGCCCCGCATCGGGCTCTCTGCTCCGCGGGGAGCCTGCTTCCTCCTCTCTCTCTGCCTCTCTCTCTGCCTGCCTCTCTGCCTACTTGTGATCTCTCTCTCTGTCAAATAAATAAATAAAATCTTAAAAAAAAAAAAAAGAAAATGGGATTATTAATGAAATTTTGATATTTGAATTCCTTTAGTAATAAATGTGAAAAGATTTTACAGAACTTAGAATACTTTTCTTTGAATTGACTTTATTTGAATAGATTAAGAATGGTGCCCAAGTACCTCCCAGCAAAGAACTATAAAGAATGGGCAAAGGCGGGAGGGGCCTTATTATTCATATCTGTACTCTAAATCCTATTTTAATTTTAGAATACTATACATGCAGTCCCCAAATTACAATGGTTCTACTTGTGATTTTTCAAGTTTATGATATGATACATATTCAGTAGAAACCATTCTTTGAATTTGGATTTTTTTTTTAAGATTTTATTTATCTATTTGACAGAGATCACAAGTAGGCAGAGAGGCAGACAGAGAGAGAGGGTGGGGTGAGCAGGCTCCCTGCTGAGCAGAGAGGCCGATGTGGGGCTGGATCCCAGGACCCTGGGACCATGACCTGAGCTGAAAGCAGAGGCTTTAACCCACTGAGCCACCCAGGCACCCCTGAATTTGGAATTTTGGTCTTTTCCTGCACAGTAATATGTGGTACAATACTCTCTCTCATCATGCTAGGTGGCAGCAGTGAGCCACAGCTCCCAGCCAGCCCCCTCATCACAAACTTAAGCCGCCAAAACACTTAGAACCCTTCTGCACCCATACAACCATTCTGTTTTCACTTTCAGATAATATTCGGTACATGACTTGAGATATTCAATACTTTATTATAAAATAGGCTTTGTGTTAGATGACTTTGTCCAATTGTAGGCCAACATAAGTATTCTAAGTACTTTGAAGGTAGGGTAGGCTAAACTATGATGATTGGTAGGCTAGGTGTATTAAATGCATTTTTGACTTACCATAGTTTCAACTTAAAATCGGTTGACTGAGATGTAACCCCATTACAAGGAAGATCTGTATTCACAGACAAGCTTTGGTTGCCTAAAATTTGAGTCTTGATTTTTATGAACGTTTAATGTTTATTCTAAATTGTAAATGGCGTTAAGATCAGAACATTAAAATTGTATCTTTTTAAAACAATGTGAGGAAATGGAATCAATTCATACCTGGCTCATTGTAAAATGTAAGGTAGCTCATCATGAGGATGTGTATTAACACACTTAAAATGAAGTCGGGGCGCCTGGGTGGCTCAGATGTTAAGCTTCTGTCTTCTGCCTAGGTCATGATCCCAGAGAACTGGGATTGAGCCCCACCTGGGGGTCCCTTTTCAGAGGAAAGCCTGCTTCTCCCTTTGCCCCTCCCCCTACTTGTGTTCCCTGTCATTCTCTCTTTCTCTCTCTGTCAAATAAATAAATTAAATCTTTAAAAAAAATGAAAGACTGTCTGGCCATCTTAAGTTCCTTGACAGGACAGGTTTTAATGGAGTAATAGAAATGAAATGAAAGCCTGATTAGAGTAGGCCATGCAAAAAATTGGGAAAGTAGAAGCAGTAGGTAAGTCTTTTAGGAGGTCTGATATAAAGGGTAACAGAATTAGAGCAAAAGATGGAAAGGGATGTGAAATCTAGGGAGGGAGAAATTTATGAATAACTAGAGGTATTAATTATAGGAGCCGGATCTTATTAAATAGGCGATAAATGTTAGGATCCAGTATAAAGGTGGCAGGTTCAGCCTTAAATAGCAGAAAGTACATACAGATCATACAGCATAAAAGGAGGGAAGGCAGACAAAGATATGTAGATAGGTTCAAAGATTTGGATGTGTAACTGACATTATTCTCAGAGTTTGCAATGGTATGAAAAATAAAGTCAACAGCTGAGAGTAGGAAAGAGGAGAGGATTTTTGAGGTTTGAAAAATGAGTATGAAACACTGGTAGGAATACCGGATGGCACAAAGTCTGTTTAAAATTTGTGCTCTTTATTTGTGCTATAAATTTGAGTTCGTGTGTATTTTTCTCTGGCAGGGTTCAGCCGCTCATATTGCTAGTGCAGAATAAATGGAGAGTTGAGTTGAACTGGAACTGGCAGTTTGCCAGCTGAGCTTCTTAGAGGGACAGGAAAATGGGGGAAGTGGAAATATATAAATTAGTGATTATGGTGATGAGCTATGAAACCTAACCTGGGTAAGGAAATGGAGCAATGAGTGGCTTAATGATCAATGAAGAAGTGGTATGGCTAATGGATTAGAGAATTCCAATGGAGCATTCTGCACTAGGTAAGCCAAAAAGAGAAGATGGTCATCAGAAGTCTGTGTATTCCAAGGATTAACCACTCTACTTATTGCTAAATTGAGATAGTGCTCTTTTCTTTCTATACTTTCCATAGGGAAAATGGAGAGGAGGTGGTTATCACCAAGATATTTCTCAAATTTGTATTCCATAGCTCTAATCTCTTTGCTGAACCTCAGTTCTCCAGGTTCGGTGCCTACAAACATTGCCTGGATGCTCTACTCGCACTTCAAATTAATTAGATTTAAACTCCTTTCAACGGTGTTTCATCCAAATTTACTTGTTCTGGACTACAGTTTTTCTTTTTAACTATTCCCTAACTCATTCTTCTCCTTGCCTCCAATTTTAATCATCAAATTAAGTTAGCTTATATAATATGTATTGGATCCATTCTCCTGTGTTTATTACATTGTTATGATTTAGTTTTAGTAACTTCTCTCTTTTTTAAAAAAAGATTTTATATATTTATTTGACAGAGAGATAACAAGTAGGCAGAGAGGCAGGCAGAGAGAGGAGGAAGCAGGCTCCCTGCTGAGCAGAGAGCCCTATGCACTGCTCGATCCCAGGACTCTGGGATCATGACCTGAGCCGAAGGCAGAGGCTTTAACCCACTGAGCCACACAGGCACCCCTAGTAACTTCTCTTAATAGTCACCCAAATAGTATCCTCTTCATAATCATTTTTTTCCCAATACAAAGTTAGTTTTCAAAATTATATTGTTAATAGCCACAGCCCTTCTCAAAAACTTTTAGGGAGTTTGTACTTTTTTAGAATAATGTCCAACTTCTATAGCATAGACTCAAGCCTTTTTTTCCATTTTCATTTCTATTACCTTTTCTTGGAATCTCCCCAGGGCCCATGAACTTGTTGGCCTTTCCAGTGCCATCCCATCTTCATATCTCATTGCTTGCATTTCCCTCTTGAGATACCTTCCCCTCATATCTGAATGTTAAAATCTTTTGGGCACAAATTTAAAATTTAAATCCTGCCTGCTCTATGAAGTATTTTTAATCATTATAGACATGTAATAATATTAGAACTATTTTTACATATATTTTATATATCCATTTACATCTATTTTACATATAATATTTTATTTTAATTCTTAAAAAATAAAATGAGGTCTTTTTAAAAAAGATTTTATTTATTTATTTGAGAGACAGAGAATATGCGTGAGTGAGGGGAGGAAGAGAGAGAGAGAATTTGAAGCAGACACTGCGCTGAGCACAGAACCCAATGCAGGGCTCAACTCACAGCCCTGGGATCATGACCTGAGCTGAAATCAAGAGTCAGACATTCAACTGACTGAGCTACCCAGGCACCCCAAAATGAGGTCTTATGTAGCACCATTTTAAAGATGTGGAAACTAGGAATGAGAAAATTATGTAAATTGCATATTAATTGCATAGCATTAATTGTATAGTAAATTGGCACTGTCACTATTGCCTTTGACAAATTTTATGCTTATTTTTCTTACTTGCTTCCATACTTTGTCCTCAGTGCATTGGGTCAAGGCTTTATACATAATAGAGACTTACTTGAATGAATGAAAGACTGGATTCATGAAAGCAAAAGTGTTTTTCATAATTACTATTTGAGGGATATGTGTTTAAAAGTAATTTGGATGCATGTTTATAGCTTTTTTTAATGTTGTGACATTTAAGTCTGGCAAGAAGAAGAGGAAAATCACCAAAGCTGAACGATTAAAGCAGCTACAAGAGGAGGAGGAAAGACGGCAAAAAGAGGAAGGTACAAAATACACAGTGTTACTATTTTCATATGCAGGGAATATAACAGTAGGTTGGTATTTCTACATTCCAGCCAATATCTTTTAAAAGAATTTTCAAAATTCTTCAATTTTTCAAATCTCATCAGGTTTTTGGTTTTTTTTTAAGATTTTATTTATTTGGGAGAGAGAGAGAGCATGAGAGAGGAAAAGGTCAGAGGGAGAAGCAGACTCCCTGTGGAGCTGGGAGCCCAATGCAGGACTCAATCGGGGGACTCCAGGACCATGACCTGAGCCAAAGGCAGTCACTTAACCAACTGAGCCATCCAGGCGCCCAAATCTCATCTGTTTTGTAATAAATTTCTGCTGTTTAAAGGGTACCCAGAAAGTTCTGTTAGTACATACCAGTCACTTTCAGATATATCTTGAAGGAGAGTTGCCAGATAAAATACAGAATGCCCAGTTAAATTTGAATTTCAGATAAACAGTGGATAATTTGGGATAATTTGCTTCATGCAATATGGAACATACCTTAAAAAAAAAAGGCAGTTCCTTTATCTGAAATTCAATTTCAAATGAGCGTGCTGTATTTTTATTTGCTAACTCTGGCAAACCAATCTTGAAGTCTTTATACTTACTGATGAAATCAGAGGCATTGGTGCCAACTGTACAGTAAGAATTCTGATACATTCATTAAATATGGGAAGTAGACACTAACAAGAAATGTACAGAGCAGCCCAAGTTCTTATAGTTTAATAATGTTTATTTGCCAAATTTTATGAATTTTCATTTGTAAAAAAAAAAGTTATAAATTCATAAAAATATCAGTTATTTTAAAAATGCCAAAAAGTGATTTTAAAAATCTGAATAGTTCAAGTGGTTGTAGCTTTTAGCATTGAGAACATGTGTGGATTCAAATTCAGGTTTTAAACGTCTGTCCTCAGGTTCCATGTTGATTTTTTATGTGTAATCATAATAAATCCTTCTTAGGTGGCTCTTGATAAGAGTACACTATCAGAATCTAGATCTTGGGGAAAGTTTTTAAAAACTGGATTAAACTCATATTCTTCAACATACATTTCATATTTTTTTAAAGATTTTATTTATTTATTTGACAGACAGAACACAAGTAGGTAGAGAGGCAGGCAGAGGGAGAGGGAGAAACAGGCTCTCCACTGGGCAGAGAGCCCGATGTGGGGCTCGATCCCAGGACCCCGGGATCATGACCTGAGCTGAAGGCAGCCGCTCAACCAACTGAGCCACCCAAGCGCCCCTCATATATTTTTTAATAATGAAAGCAAGAGAAGATTAGGGTAGTTGGTTCTGATGATGTAGATGTCACAAACTTATGGAAATCTGAAGATTTTACCTCTATCAATCTGTCACTTTTTCTTGGTTAAAATTATTATTAGATTTCTGTAAACTTTGGGGGGGAAGAGAAATATCATTATAGTTGTATTTTCTTGGCCAGAAAGTTTGAGTCATGTTTTTTGAAAAAAATCTAGCATTCATCTTATTTCTACCACATGATATGGTTGTGACTTCTATAAAATATTCCACCACCCTTACATCTTGAAAATATTTTAAGTAATTTTAACGGCTTAAAAATAGATTGATTTAATCACTGAGAAAAGATTTTTTTTTTTTTTGGTTCTTTAGAGGAAGCCCGTGTTAAATATGAAAAAGAAGAAATGGAAAGGCTTGAAATACAGCGGATTGAGAAAGAAAAATGGCATCAACTTGAAGCAAAAGTATATAAACATTAGTAATGTTATTTTTTTAAAGATTTGATTTATTTGTTGGAGAGAGAGAGTGCATGAGCAGAGGGAGTGGCAGGCAGAGGGAGAAGCAGGCTCTCCACTGAGCAAGGAGATTGATGCAGGGTTCAATCCAAAGACTCTGGGATCATGACCTGAGCCAAAGGCAGATGCTTAAGCAACTGAACCACCCAGGCATCCCTAATAATGTTTATGAATGAAGACAAATTATGTGGCTATCAGATGCTTTTGGCCATGTAAAGTCGCTCTCCCCCATACCTACCACTAATGGTAGTGGTATAGGTTTTAGGCCTATAAAAACTCGTTTAACTCATTAAATTCTACCAGAAAGTTAGTGAAATTATTACCCACATTTCACAGATAAGGAAATTGAGGAATAAGGAAAGCAAACAGCGGAGCCAGGACTTAGACATAAATAGCCTTGCTTCAGAACCCTTGCTTGTAAGCATTAAGTTCTTTTTCTCAGTCTGTTTTATAGATGATTAAACAGGGACACCCCCCCACCCCCCAATCTCAAATTCTACCTCTCCCGTTTTAGTTTTACTTCTCTTTTTCACCAGAATTTTTCAGATCAATAATTCTTAAATATTTTGATTTGAGGAGAAACCTTATAAGTTAAAAATTAAAGACCCCCAAGGAGATTTATGTGGGTTTTATCTATCAATATTTACCGTATTAGAAATTTAAGCTGAGAAATTGTAAGATACATTATATTAATAGATTAAATATTGTTAGAAATAAACATTAGTAAAAATAAGTAAATATATTAACATTTTTAAAAAGAAAACACCTATAATTATATATATATTATTGATTTATAATTCATATATAAAATTATATTAGTTTTAGGTATACAACATAGTGACCCAGTATTTATATATATTGTGAAAAGATTATTACAATACTCTAACATCCATCACCACACATTATATATATTTTTCAAATTAGGGAAATAAGTGACATTGTTTATGTTTTTAATATCTCTTTGATGTCAGACTTAACAAAAGACAGCTGGATTCTCATATCGACTTCAGTATTCTGTTTCAGTGTGTTGTTTTGAAGAAACATCTGGCCTCACACAAATTCATAGTTGGAAAAAGGAGGAATATTGTTAAAGCTATTCAGTTAATTGTGAATATTCTTTTTGATACTATGCCAAAACTCAGTGTCATAGTTTCTCAGTATGGAATCTGAAATCATATTAATGAACTTTTCATGCTTTGTTACACTAAAACACTGATTTATCTTACCCTTTAAATAGATCTTATATCCATGTATGATTTTGCAATATCATGATTGATTGCTTAGAAGAATTGCATTTACTGAATTATTTCCTTCCAAATATTGACCCATTTTTATTATTCATTACCAAAAATCGCACGCACTACTGTCATCTCCAATCAAATCAAAAAGGTTTTTTAGGGAGAAAATGTCAAACAGTGGTAGGTACAAGTTTTCTTAAAATTCGAATTTTTTTCCTTAAAGATTCATTTATTTGAGAGAGAGAGCAGGGAGGAAGCACCAAGGGGGAGGGAAAGAGAGAATCTCAAGCAGACTCTCCACTGAGCACAGAGCCCCACAATGTACGACCTGATCCCACGACCCGAGATCATGACCTGAGCCGAAACCAAGAGTCGGACACTCACCTGACTGAGCCACCCTGACACCCCTTTAAATTTTGAATTTTTATTTTTATTTTATTTCATTTTATTTTTTATTTTTTAATTTATTTTATTTTTATTTGAAAACTTGAATTTTATCACTGGTAACAAATACTTATAGTTGTTTCCTGGAATTAAAACGCTCTACTCATTCATTTTTGAGTGTCTGCCAAAATACTCTAATAATTGGACAAGTATTTATTTCTCAAGACAGCCTTGTCCTTTTATATGTAGCAGAATTGCTTTATGCATACTTCCCATTTTATCCACATAGAATAACAAAAGATATATACTAATGAGTTCAAATTTAATAAAATTAATAATTTTCACTTTATCACATTATTCTTATGTGAAACTGGCTGTTTCCCACCTCTCTCCCTCAAAGTATGTGACCGCTAGTACAGCCTGTGACTTGATTTGTGCTGAGGCACCAGCAATTTTGTACCATTTTGTGCCATTAGTGCAAATGTATACACTACAGAAAAGGCAGTTACTGTTTTAGTATTATTATGAGGGCAGATTTGACTTCACAGATCCCCAGAGTCTTAGGGACCCACCTGAGTCCACAGATCATTCACAAACCACTGTTTCAGATGAACCCTTTTGGAAAATGCCAGTTACACTCAAATTAACTTTAATGTTCATTTTTAAACTAAATATTTTGTCAGTAAAGTATAGATGCTACTTAAGAAACATAAAGCTAAAATTTAAGAGCTGGCCAATGTATTTATCCCCACGTAATAGGATCTAGAAAGGAGAAATGAAGAACTTGAAGAACTTTGTTTATTAGAAGGGTGTTTTCCTGAAGCAGAGAAATTGAAACGAGATACTAGATTGCTTTCTCAGGTAAGACCGATTTATGTGTGTGAACTAATACTTTTGTACCACAAGAGGGAGTTATAGATATCCTTTTTAATCTTCCCCAGACTTAGAGTTTGTCTGTAATACATCTGTAATCTGACAAATCTCTCATATCCCACGTGGCAAAGTAAATTCACATAGCTTTGTAGAAAACTATTTGTCAGTAGTAAGACCCTTGACATTTTTAGATCTTTTGACTCTGGTTTAATTTGGGGGAATCTATACAAGGAAATTATCCTAAATTAAAATAGAAAATATTGAGTTTAAAGGAATCTAGTGTTGCTCAAAAGAGCATAACTTTGGAAACAGTAAAAATTATTATCCAGAGAAAAAGGAACAACTAATAATATGGCAAAAGATAATGGTGGTATAAATTTAAGCAAAAAATTGTTAAGGATAATATGATTACAAATGCAGAATTTGCATGTACTACAGAATAAATGGAAGAACTCATACTAAAATGCCAATGATTATTAACAACTAGTAACAATCTGAAAAGTAGAAATTATCCCATGTTGGCTTTTCTAAGTATAGGAAGTTATATGATTAGAGAGGAAAGCAAAACAAAATCAACTCATAAATACTGTTTTTAAATGTGACAAATACTAGAATTGCTATTTATTTGAATTACGGAAACTTTTAAATCATTTTGATGAAAAGAATTTTGTTATTTTAGAGATATCTCAAATAAGCAGTTGAAGTCATAATGTTTTTTGCCTAAATTGGAAAAACTAGATTATGAGAACTGATACTTTGAAAAAAGTTATTTAATCTTTGAATTTTCAAACATTTTTATTTTTAAAAAATAAAACTTCAGACATTTTTATTTCACAGTGGAAACACTACATTCAATGTGATGGGAGTCCTGATCCTTCAATATCCCCAGAAATTAATACTTTCATTAGCCTGTGGAAAGAAGAAACAAATGAGACTCTTGAGGAAGTGATTGCAAAAAGTAAACTAGTGCTAAATGTAGGTGCTGAAATATTATTCTATAATTTTGAATTATTTAAATTACAAATTGTCTGATATTGACTCCAAAATAGGAATAAATTGAATAACCATAGTACTTGCCAACTTGCTTGGTTATGGAGAAAATTATTTGCTAATCTTTTCATTTTTTTTTAAATTTCTACAATTCCTATTTTTACTTTTATTTTTGCCACCTTAGATAAGATCATCATGACATAAATGTGAAACATTTTGTGTGTCTAATCCAAGCAGGGAAAAAAAAAATCAGGTTGCATCCATATATGTAGATAACTTGGGGGAAAAGTATATGATTTTATCCTGAGTTGAAATTTTCCACTATTCTATGTTCACTACAGATGTTTTTCAGTGTTAACTATGTGCCAGGCACTTACTCTTGAAGGCATGAAAGTATAAAGACGAGTAAGAATATTGTACTTTCTACTTTGGCAAATAGGATGGACAGACTACCCTGAGGAACTTCCACTTTATGATGCACTTAAAAGTGCTAAAAAAATTTTTTTTAATGATATTAAAAATTACCTGGGTGGGTAAGTCGGTTAAGTGTCTGACTTGGTTTTGGCTCAGGTCATGATCTTAGGGATCCTAAGATTGAGTCCCACGTCCTCTGCTCTGTGCCCAGCAGGGAGTCTACTTGAAGATTCTCTCCTTCTGTTCCTTTCCCCACTCTAGTGCTCTCTTTCCCATGCTGTCTCTCTCACTCTCTCAAATAAATAAATAAATACATAATTTTTTTTAAGATTTTATTCATTAGAGAGAGAGAGAGCACCAGCAGGGGGAGAGGCAGAGGAAGAGGGAGAAGCAGACTCCCGGCTGAGCTGGGAGCCTGACCTGGGGCTTGATCCCAGGACCTGGAGATCGTGACCTGAGCCGAAAGCAAACGCTTAACCATCTGAGCCACCCAGGCACCCCAATAAATAAATATTTTAAAAAATTCATTGCCAAGTTCAAAACAAAGTAAGGGAAAGTCTTGGAGGCCATAAAACAATTCAGAGAAGTAGGCAAGTCTCAAAATCAGTGGCTTCACAGAGAAGCCACTTCTCCAGAGGCTTTCCTCTCTGTTAAGTCTTGGGTTAGCCTTGGTTTAAAGCAGGTCAGGAGGCAATGCCTAGAGTATGTGAAAGGTGGCAAGTTGAATCAAAGATGCCTTATATGACTGGGAGCCTCCAAAAGTTATTGTGGATAAAAGAGAAAATATCTGCTTTGCAAAAGGAAATGATAAGAACTTGTTTGGCTCATCTTTAGCTTAGAGAAGGGGAACAAGAAAATGATTCTTAATCACAAATGAATCAGAAGTTGATTGGGATGGGGCGCCTGGGTGGCTCAGTGGGTTAAAGCCTCTGCCTTCGGCTCAGGTCATGATCTCAGGGTCCTGGGATCGAGTCCTGCATCGGGCTTTCTGCTCAGCGGGGAGCCTGCTTCCTCCTCTCTCTCTGCCTGCCTCTCTGCCTACTTGTGATCTCTGTCAAATAAATAAATAAATAAATCTTAAAAAAAAAAACAAAGTCAATTGGGAGAATTTACCAGAATATAACAGAGAGATAAAGAGATGGAAAATATGAATGAGCAATTAATAGACATGTATGATAGAGGAAAAGAGGCTAAAATACATTGAAAAGGAGTACCAGAAGGAGATGCAGAAGAATGAGGAATGACAATAGTCAAAGAGAAAATGGCTGACATTTTTCCAGAATTGAGAGAAGATACAAACCCTCAGATTTAAGAAACCAACGAATCCCAAGTTAGGATGAATAGAAAAATCCACACTAGACACACCTACGAAATAGTTGAAACTGGAAGGAATTCACTGCTCTTGGTCCTTTTATCCTCTAATGCTTTTTGTTACAGTTCCTCACCACCTTTTGTGTTTTTTTTGTCAGTGTGGTTTCCTTCTTCTACATGTTGTTATAGAGTAACTCCAGATTCTGTTAAGTTTGTAACATGCATTGCCTAATTTGATCTGGACACACTTATGAGACCCATTTTACATAGAAAGAGAGAGAGACTGTGACATGCTTAGAGTCTCCTATGATACTTCAGATGGGTCTTACTCTGACTTTCCATGGAGCCTCCCGTACACAGTGAGGTCTTCTTGCCATTGCACACCCTCTCTGCCACGTTGCCGTGGCATGATGCTGGTCTTGGAACCTGTTGCTCTGTAAGACCTGGGAGAGAGTGGGAAGTAGCGGAAGTAGTAGAGTTCATCAGCGATGAGCTGGAAGTGAAATCTAATGTGAGAGTGGGTTACAGAAGTGGAAATAACAAATAGTAGGGAAAATGAGGAAAAGATAAGTAAAAAAAGAGGAGATAGAAGGGGATGCCCGTGTGGCTGTCGGGTAAGTGTCTGCCTTCAGCTCAGGTCATGATCCCAGGGTACTGGGATCGAGTTCTGCATCGGACTTCTTGTGCAGTGAGGAGCTGTTTCTCCCTCTGCCAGCCGCTTCCCCTGCTGCACTCTCTCTGTCTCTCTCCCTCTCTCTGATAAATTCTTAAAAAAAAAACACTTAAAAAAAGCAGGAGACAGAAGAGCATGATCATAGCACTAGGAAACTAAAGCAGGCAGCACATGAGGAACAGAAAAGAATTGGATAGCATTGATGCCACGGTAAACATCAAGTTCCAAATGATCAAATTTATTTATTTGGCAAGCTCTTAAATAATACTACGCCAGGCTTTAGAAATAGTAACTTTCTGAATTCTTATAATAACCCTATGAGGTAGGCACTATTATTCCCATTTCACAAAGGAAGAAGGCACAGTGATGCACAGAGGCACGAAGATGTTCTATAACTTGCCCAAGATCACACTGTTAATGAGAAGTGGCTAGGATTGAAGTCCTGCATTCTGGCTTGAGTCCATACTGCCACTGAGCTGCCTCCCTTAATTTGGAATGTGTGAGGTGTTTATTATGTGTCAGTGTTCAGAACTAAATCCTGCCACTTACTAATTGTTCCTTGATCTTGCTGTGCCTCAGTTTCTCCCAACACTATAAATATCTCCGCTCTCTTCTTGCTTGCTTGATTTTTTAAAAAAAGATTTTATTTGACAGAGAGGGAGAGCACAAGCAGGGGGTGTGGCAGGCAGAGGGAGAGGGAGAAACAGGAAGCTGGATGTGAGGCTTGATCCCAGGACGTTGAGATCATGACCTGAGCCAAAGGCAAATTTTTACCTGCCTGAGTTACCCAGGCTCCCTACTTGCATGGTTTCTGAGATGTTAAATGCAGTTCTTGATTTTTGTTCCTCTAAAGGTAAGGTTTTTTTCCCTCTGACTTCTGTGGGGATTTTTTCTTTATCTTTGCTTTTTCTGTAGTTTGGAAATGATATGCCTAAGTGTTGTTTTTTAGGGCATTTATCCTGCTTGGTGTTCTCTGAGCTTCCTGAACCTGTGGTTTAGCATCAGACATTAATTTTGGGAAATTCTCAGTTATTATTATGTCAAATATTTCTTCTGTTCCTTTCTCTCTTTTTTTCTCCTTCCAGTATCCCCATTATGTATATGTGACACCCTTTGTAGTTGTCCCACGGTCCCACGATATTTTGTTCTATCTTTTTACATTGTTTTTTTAGGTTTTTGTTGTCTTTGCCGTTTGGTTTTCAGGGATTCTATTGCTGTGTCCTCTGGCTCAGAGATTCTTCCCTCAGCTGAGTCCAGTCTACCAATAAGCCCACCAAAGGCATTCTCCGTTCCTGTTACAGTATCCTTTGATCTAGCATTTCTTTCTGGTTCTTTCTTACAATTTCCATCTCTCTCCTTTACATTGCCCATCTATTCATGGATGCAGTCTGTTTTATCCAATAGAGTCCTTAGCATATTAATCATAGTTGTTTTAAATTCGTGGTCTGATCATTCCAACTTCCCTGCCATGTGTGGTTCTGATGCTTGCTTTGTCTTTTCAAATTATGGGTTTTGCCTTTTGGTATGACTTGTAATTTTCTCCTGATAGTTCAACATGATGTACTGGGTGAAAGGAGCTGCTATAAACAGGCCTTTAGTAATGTGACTATGAGATAAGGTAGAGAGAGGGGAAGAATCCTACAGTCCTGAAATTAAGTCTCAGTCTTTCAGTAAAACCTGTGTCTCTGCATCTCTGTATAGGAGAACTTCACAATTGTCTTTAATTTTTTTTATTCCCTTTTAGGTGGGAGGGAATGGCTAGAGCCAGCGGGAGTTGTGTATTTTCTTTCCCCCAGGTGAGTTAGGCTCTGATAAAATTCCTGCAGATTAGGCTCTAATTAATTTCCTTTGAGATCAGGCTTTGTTAAGAACCGAGTACTCTGGTGTAGTTCAAAAGCATTCCTTTTCCCCTCCCCCTGCTAGATATAGGAGGGGATTTTGCTCCCATAGTTGTTATGAGAACCTGGTGGAGCGTTTGGAGGTAAGTCTAAAAATATTAGGGGCCCTCTCCCTTTCATGATTGTGTTCTCCTGGAGTTGTTTTTGTTGTTGTTGTTTTTAAGATTTTTTATTTATTTATGACAGAGAGAGATAGTGAGAGAGGGACCACAAACACCAGGGAGCTGGAAGGGAGAAACAGGCTCCTCGCTGAGCAGGGAGCCAGATATGGATGGGGAGGGATCCCAGGACGCTGGGATCACCATCTGAGCCAGCCAAAGGCAGACGCTTAACAACTGAGCCACCCAGGCGCCCATCTTCTAGAGTTTTTAACTTTCAAGAGTTGTCTAGACTGAGCTTCCAGTAATTTGGCATTTACAGTTCAGATGTTCTTACTTGGCACTGGTTTCTGCAGTGGCTTTTGCTCCTGAATTTAGATCTCTTCAGTCTTGAGGGCGGGTGTTTGCCCTGTTTCTTCCCCTCTTGTGGATCAAAGAAGGGTTTTTTTTGATTTTTCAGCTTTTTAGTTGTTAGTATGGGGTCGGATCTTCCAAACTCCTTACAGGTGAAACTTCGGTTTCCTTATCTATAGAAATAGGCACAATAACAGTATCTAGCTCATAGAGTTATGATGAAGATAGAATGAATACGTATAAAGATTTAGAACAGTTCCTGGCGTGTAGTAAGTGTAGAAGGAAAGTTCTTCTACCCTTCAAGGTCTTTCAGCTGGACGGAGAATTCAATTCATATGAGACAGGTTAATGGGAGAAAAAAGACAGTTTTATTATGTGCACATGGAGACCCAATAATGAAATTGAGACCCAAAGAAATGACCAAGGCGGGGCGCCTGGGTGGCTCAGTGGATTACAGTGTCTGCCTTCGGCTCAGGTCATTATCCCAGGGTCCTGGGATTCAGCCCCCGGATCGCATCGGGCTCTCTGCTCAGCAGGGAGCCTGCTTCCCCCTCTCTCTCCGCCTGCCTCTCTGCCTACTTGTGATCTCTGTCAAATAAATAAATAAATAAAATCTTTAAAAAAAATGACCAAGGCAGGCACATTTTAGACAAAGAAACAATAGATTTGCGAGGCATTTACAGGATAAGGAAAACAGGTGTTTGTGAGCTTGAATTAGTAAGGAATTCTAGGCAGAATTTGGGCTGAGGTAGCAGATTAGTAAAAAAGTAACAAGGTTTATTTCTACAGTTTTCTCTACTTGATAGCCCTTGCCACTGTTAATAAAGATGCCTTTTCTGGGGCGCCTGGGTGGCTCAGTCTGTTAAGCCGCTGCCTTCGGCTCAGGTCATGATCTCAGGGTCCTGGGATCGAGTCCCACATCGGGCTCTCTGCTCAGCGGGGAGCCTGCTTCCCTCTCTCTCTCTCTGCCTGCCTCTCTGTCTACTTGTGATCTCTCTCTGTCAAATAAATAAATAAAATCTAAAAAAAAAAAAAATGCCTTTTCTTAGTACAGGGATGGTATTTTTCCTATGGGAGATTTGTTTCCTGCTTTTAGGAGGACAGAAAAGGTCTAAGTGTCTTTGTACCAGTTGACTCTCAAGTAGCTTCAGTTCAAAATGATCAGTGTTGGGCCTTTGTGGTTCATTTGGGCATGGTCTGCCCTGGACTCCTACATAAGCATTCAGTATATATTAGTAACTCTCTTCTTGTCAGCCTCCTCCTCATTGTTGTTATATCATTATTTCTACTGTTCCATAGTCTTAGGTATCCAGGCTGCCCCTGCTCTATTAACTTGCTAATGAAAGCTCTTACGCATAGTTGGGAATTCTTATAATGGAGTTTCTGGAGAAAATATTTTAATTTTTCCATGATCTTAAATAACACAATGAATATAAGAGAAGATTTGTATATGTTTTACTGATGATATATGATGTATGCCTCAATTCAAAAGTGATAGAACATTCCCTTTTTACTTTTTCTTTGACCATTTGTCAGAGATTATTTTTATAGTAAGTTTTTACATTTGTATTTTATAGTTAATTGAGAAATTGAAATTAATTTTAATGGAAACACCACCATATGATTTGGAAGATAAAAATATAAAACAGTACCAAGGATCAATTCTAGAACTCCAGGAGCTCCTTCATCTTAAGTTTAACATAGCCACAGAAATACTTCTCAGAGTAAGTGTGATTTTTTTTTCTTTTTGCTTATAAATTTCGATTAACTTTTTAAGAGTTAAAATTTTATACTATATGACAAAAAAAAAAAATCCAGCATCTTTTTAATTAAAAGGCTATGGAAAAGTCAGTTTAAAAAATCAATATAGCTAAAGTCCTGTTTTTCTTTAAGATTTTATTTATTTGAGAGAGAGAGCACACACAGAGGGAGAGTGAGAGGGGGAAGCAGACTCCTCACTGAGCAGAGTCCCCAGTGTTTGGCTCAATCCCAGGACCCTGAGATCATGACCTGAGCCTAAAGGCAGAGGCTTAACCCACTGAGCCACCCAGGTGCCCCAAATATTGTAATGTGTTTTTTTTTTTTTTTTTTAAGATTTTATTTATTTGACAGAGAGAGATCACAAGTAGGCAGAGAGGCAGGCAGAGAGAGAGAGAGAGGGAAGCAGGCTCGCTGCTGAGCAGAGAGCCCGATGCGGGACTCGATCCCAGGACCCTGAGATCATGACCTGAGCCGAAGGCAGCGGCTTAACCCACTGAGCCACCCAGGCGCCCCCAAATATTGTAATGTTTAATTTGAAATGGAAATAGTACTATGAACCAGATTTCTTTTTAATCTGTAAAATGGAACCAGGTCTAATTGGGGTGAACAGCTGATTCCAGAACTGGAGCAGGGTAAGTGAAAGATGAGAATGAGTTATCTTGTGCTAGAAAGCAAATAAATGCTCAGAGACTAATGGAATTGTATCCAAAGGGACAGAACTAACTTAAGGCACTCCCTCTGGTCAAATTTGAAATTATTTGAATATCAAAAAGAATTACAATTGATTATAGACCATTGACTAAATAAAAATCTGTGAGTCTAAAGTGATACTCCAGAAAAGCAAGTGAGAAAGTGGGATGGAGGGAAAGAACAGTTTATAGAAGAATGCCATCTGATAAATGGTGAAGGAGTTGTCAGTTAGAAAATCACCACTTTTTTAATCCTCAGTGTAATAAAGGATAAGGGGCTTTTTTTTTTTTAGGGGTATTTTCACTTAAAGAATTAGGTGAAAAGTAGTTGAGGAGCGCATGATTCTCATAGTGCCAAAGTATTAGACCACAGATTACTTACAGATTGGGGGAAAGTGTACTTCACAACTGGGAGATGCTTACTACGTTAACCAAGCGATCAAGTCCACATTGTTAACAGTGGGACATCATATGCCTCCTGACAGGATGCAACGTGGAGTACAGCATAACCTACAATGCCTTCTCACCAAAAATAATTAAACCTACCTAGACCTAACTTTCAAAGAAGTTACAAAAAATAAAGGGGACAGAAGAGCAAGTTAAGCAATACTATGAAGAATCAGATAAATTCACAATGTGGAATAGTTCTATAAGACTATCCTGAACACTTCAAAAGTTAATGTCACGGGGTGGGGGGAAGCATGCAGGATCAATTACTTTTTAAAAATTGGCAATAAATTCAATCTCCAGTACCTCAAAGTTTTTATATTGTGACAACTAAATACATACAATATTGATTTGTTAAGCCATTTAAGAGAGTTAATGTGCATCAAGCTATATTAGTCCTTATTAAAACATACTTAAGAACTTCCTTAAATTGTGTGTTTCATGTTAGATATCAAGTATTGGACTAGTAAAACTTGACTCATTTGAATTTCATAAACTGGATAGTTTGTTTCCTAAACTTGATAATACTCAGAAATAGACTACCTTTTGCAGTAGCATGATCTGCATTTTATTGTACAACTAAAGAGGCATGTGTATAGTTAAAGTCATGATAATGTTAAAATTGAAAAGGGTAATATAATAATAATCCTGGGAATATAGGAGCAACTTTAATCCTTAGACACAGTAAGAGAAACTGAGTGGAAAGGTGAAGCACATTTAATTAAGTAAATACATTTGCATCATTAAGAGAATAGAGAATTTTTTAAAAATAATTTATTGTTATTTTGATACCTTTACCTAAATTACTCTTTTAAGTAACGAATCTAACACCTAAGTGATGAAATATCTCATCTAAGTTGCATAGTTTATGAGGACTCTCATCTTTTATAATGTTTTCTTTTTTCTCTTACAGCAGGCTAGTACATTAGCAGATCTGGACAGTGGAAATATGGAAAAAGTCATTCAAGATGAAAATGTTACTCTCTATGTGTGGGCAAACCTCAAGAAGAATCCAAGGTATTCCCATGGGTGATACCTTAGGTCAGAAGACATTGGGAAGTCACCTCATGATGGCCAGGGACATGCTTGTTGCATACTAGCATGGTATACTTGGAAAAAACCCATGTTAGGAGGTCAGCCAGGTTTGAATTGCAAACCTGCTATTTGTTTACCTTAGGCAAGTTATTTTCAGCTCATCACATCTTTCTGAGAAATGATAGTGATAGTGATAAATCATGATCCCTTCTTCTGCTTAATCTTTAATATATCAAAATTAATTGAGTCAGTATGGCAGTGAGTTTTAGGAAAAAATTACCAAAGTCAAAGGAGGCCTAGGTGTTCTGGTCCCAGCTCTGAAAAGACTGGTCATATGACAGTGGAAAGAATTGGGGTTTAATTTTGATATTTAGTAACAGGAAGGAACAAAGTATTTTCCAAGTGATATTTGCTATAAAATACCCTGTCATTTAAATCTAATGAGACAACATAATAATATAACCTTTTTCATTGTAAAATGTGTTACATATAGAAGAGTAAAAACAATCTGTATACTTTTAAAAGGAAAAAAATGAATAGCCCTGTATTAGCTACCCAGATTTAAGAAGAGAATTAGTTGGTGTCTTTTTACTCAGAAGGTGAATAATAGAGGCTGAAACAAGTTTTGTTTTATTTATGAGTGATAGTGAGGGGGGTTGCAAGAATGATGAATTCAATGTTGGACCTGTTGAATTTGGAGTACTTACGAAATATGAAATACAACTGTATGAAAGCATTGGAAAAGAATCCGAGTTGGAGATCTATTTTGAGGAGAATAGATCACTAGTTCTTAACTTTGGGGAATCCTAGACTCTTACGAACTTTATTACATATACTCACCATAGGTAAGCGCATTTTTGGACCTCTTAAAACCTATTCCAGGATGCCTCTTCTCCCCCTAATGCACCCTAGGAAACAGAACTCATGTTGAAAACTCCTGATAACATGAGTTATGATTCATGGCATCAAAATAATATCCAAGAAGACTATGTAGAGGGAAGAAAAAAGAGGGCCTGGATAGAGAGCAGAGAGTAATGTTAACATTTAAGGGATGGTTAGGAAGAAGGCCATACAGAGGAAACAGAGAAGGACCTGCCAGAGATGGAAGACAAGAGTATGGGGTCATAGATCCCAAGAGAGTGTTTTGAGAAGGACAACATTAGCAGTTGGGTCCAAATGCTGCAAAGCAAGCAAGTATGCATCAGGGCTCCAAATTTTGGCAAAATTCAAGTGGAGAGAAATACTGCTTAGGTATAAATTCTCAACAGACTTAGTTTCCTAGGGTCTCATCCTTTTTGTTAAAATTATTGACAGGTACAAAAGTGTCAGATTCTCTGAAACACAAATTGGATTTGAAATTCCAAGGATTTTAGCAACAAGTGACATTGCTCTACGCCTCCTACATACTCACTACGACCATGTCACACCGCTGCGCCCTGTTCCAACATCATTACGAGAATATACTGCCACAGTCAATCACTTTGTCAAGGAAGAAACAGCAATCGACAAAGAACTCCAAGAAGAGGGTAAACAACAAGAAAATGAGTCTAACTCTGTTCATGAAGAAGAAACAAAATTTGAGGAACAAAGTGGTAGTGAAGTACAAACGGTAGGACACATTTTTAAAACATATATATATTTTCTTCATGTAATAGGTGTTATTAGAGCATTCTTAAGATTTTTTCCTAAACAACTAGAAGTTGTCTGAAAGCCACTTTCTTGTCAGTAGCTCAATTTTGAATGTGTACATTTTCTTCTTGCCTTCTATTAATAGTTGCTATTCATAGTTGAGCCTGTTGCTTCAGCATCCTAAAGTTCAGCACAGGAGTTGCTCAGTTATATTTTAGGGACATGCCTGACCAACTTAGAAGCAAATTTAATTTTTATATATTGTATTTCAAATTCACTTAAGGGAACTTGCCATTATATGGAAACTTAAGGTAAATACTTTCACAAACTAAAGGATTATCTTACATTACTTTCTTAGGTTTTGTAAGAAAGAATTTTATAAAGTAAAACTGATTTTCTTAAAGTATTGTACTACTCTCTGAAGAAGTTGACATCTTTAGAGATAACATATTTGGGTAATTTAATAATCATATTCCTTTAGTCATTTTCTGTTCTTTCCTATTTCTGGAATTTCCAAGCTACTTAGTTACTATCTTAGAATTGTCTCTTTAGAATTTTTCAGAACCAAGAAGCCTTTTTCTTTGGCCATAAACAATCTGCATTTGGGGGGGGTGGGGGTTAGGAAGAGAGTGGTTGGGTTATGGACATTGGGGAGGGTATGTGCTATGGTGAGTGCTATGCAGTGTGTAAATCTGGTGATTCACAGACCTGAATCCCTGGGGCTAGTAATACATTATATGTTAATAAAAAAATAAAAAATTATTTAAAAAACACTAAAATTTTATACCCAGGGCATTCAAATGAATAAAAATACAGAAAAATTTAAACACACACACACACACACACACACACACACACACACACACAAAGAACAATCCCTGGCAAAGAGTAGATGCCTAATCAATATTTATTAAACACATGAAAAAATAAACAAATGTATAAATTAAAAATAAAAAAAAATCTGCATTTTAGGAAGGACCAGAAATAACAGGTTTTCCTACAAGTGCCTAAAACATGATGTGTGTTGTTTTATTGGTTTATTTTCTTTAAACACAGGGAAGGGTTAAGAATTAGATTGAATGTAAATTTGAAGTCAGAATAGGAATTACTAAAAATTCTAAGAATATGTGTGGTTGAAAAATTCCATTTAAATA
This sequence comes from Meles meles, assembly GCF_922984935.1. Lineage (NCBI taxonomy): Eukaryota > Metazoa > Chordata > Mammalia > Carnivora > Mustelidae > Meles > Meles meles. The sequence continues at coordinate 69,950,385 of NC_060072.1, forward strand.
TCACACCAGAATAAAAAATTATAGAGATTCTTTAGCAATATAGAAAATGGATGTGACATAATGATCAATACAAAGAATAGTATTTAGAATATTATGACCATGTAAAAATGAAAAGGAATAGAGGAGGAGAACCCAGAAACCTGTATACAGCTGATATTTTAGAGAGATGGGAAATAATTTGCTCTTCAGAAATTTGTACTTAAAAAAAGAATATTCTTTGAGCAATCCGATAGCTTTTAAAATTAAAAAAAAAATTTTTACCTCTCAGGTAGCATGCTAGCTTCACTAGATAGAGTTCACCAATATTTATAGTTCTCCTGCCTTTTCTGAACATATTGGATGATTACTCTCCTCATCCCCCTGAAGTTAGGCATGACGAGGACTTGCTTTAGCTAATAAGATGTGCGTGGAAGGGGCATACTGATTTCTAAGGGAGGAGGATAAAGAATGAGTAAATGGGCCCTGAACCTCACAATAATTAAATATGCAGTAGAAAACAAAATGAAAACCCATTAACTTAAAATTTGACAGGATTTATGGTTGAACATTCATGAACACAGAACAAATTAAAAACAAGGTAACAAAATTATTGTATATGAAAAAAGTGTCTAAAAATGTTTGGCCTTGATCTGATTCAAAATATTGGATAATTTCTCCCCCTCAAGTTCCTTGATTATAATTAATATTTAATTGAAAACCCATCAACATTTTATTCAAGAATTTCACATTACTTGAAAATTTGAAATAATAATTAGAAAACATAATTTGATAGATTACATGAATTTACATGGCTAACACAATTCTTTCTTATGCACATATGTCTGTTAAAATGGCCTTATGCAATGATGATTTATTATAATTCTGTTAATATTGGAAATAATTTTATATTAAAAATATAAGCATATAAATTCACTGTAATACCAAATAGCACAATTATAGATTTTCCTCAAGGTCTGTCCTTTGGTACAGTTGTTTGCTTTCCTCTCAACTAGGGAGCTCAAAGCTACCAAATTAAGCTTTCCTCAAATCAAATGGCTCTTACCTATGTGTTTACATTTGTTTTTTCTATTTTTATTTAATGCTTTATTGAACAGTTTTAACTTATAGCAATAACTAAAGGTATACCAATGGCTAATGTTGATAATGCCACAAAAGTATGCCCAGGAAAAGTTTTTTACCCCGTGGTAAAATGCATGTTTCATGGAATATTGAAGCTGTCCTCAAGTAGGTAATCTAGGAAACCCAGAACAAAGAGGAGCCGGCAATGAGTGGTATGGTAGAAGTTACTTTATTTTATGAAACTTCTCCACAGCCTGGGAAGCTTGACTTACAGTTGCGTGGAGGGTAGACAGGGAAACCTGGCTGGAGGGAACTCTATTATGAGGGGATTTTAAAAGAGAAAATGGCCCCAAAATGAGTAACATTAATTCACTTAGCGCCTTTTTTCAGGAACCCAAACTCTTATCACACTGAACAAGCGTGTGTGTATAGATGTTTATGCACATGTGATCTGTCATCCTTCCAAAACGCCCATAGCATTCTGAGAAAGTTTATATGAATGATGCTAAAGCATGTATGAGTTCCAAGAAGCAGAAGAATCCTGCAGTAATGGTTAAGTGTGCGAGGCAGGAGGGAAAAGCCATCTGCTGTGCTGAGGGAGGATTGGTGGGGCCGCATCAAGCCCGGGGAGCAGTAACCACTCAGTGTGAAGAATCCCCCAGGCACTTGCTGTGCTATGCTGGGTAGGAAAGGAGAGTGAGCAGATTTGAACAGTGGTCACTCTTGCTACGAATTCTGAACAGTGTAAACCACCTTTCGTAAGTGTGGGTAGCCTGCAGAAGACAAAAATCACTGGATATATAAAGAGAATCAGCAGCTCAAAAAGGGAGGATGAAGATAATTTGGAATTTGGGGGTGGGGGGACATAAAAGAAAGGGTTGAAAGGAGTAAGAGATTGAAAATCTGTATAAAAGAAGTTCCAGAAATTGAGAAGGGAAAGATGGGTTTAATATAATAATTGGCTTGAGATTTGAAATTAGTTTTTATTTGTATTTCACTCTACATATTAAAAAGTAACATTGAAGTTTAAAATATAAAAACAAACTAATCAAAACTCAAAATGATAGAAATATATGAGAACATAGGAAAGTTATTTTGTTGTCTTTATAAGAAGATCTTATCAGTGCATCAAAATCAAGATGGTAAAAGGAGATTCACTGGATTCAAACATTTGTATAGCCAAATAAAACTCTCTATGAAGAGAGTTGAAAGATAATAAATGAGAAACTATTTAAACATATAAAACAAGGGGTTAATATTTTAATATAAAAGAGCTTTTACAAATTGCTAAGATAATTTCCTAATGTAAAATTAGACAAAGGACTTGAATAAGCAGATGAGAGGAGAAATGCAACTAGCCAATGAAGGAATGAAAAGATACTGAATCAGGTAAATGATAGAAGCAGCATTATATGCCCTGTCTTCTCAGGTTGAGCATGAGGGGGAGAAGGCATTTTCACATACTGTTGTTAGATATGTAAATTTGTACAAATCTTTCTGAAGGGCAGTTTGGTAATGTACCCAATAGTGATTTTAATTTTAGTAATTTATTATGAAATAATATGACAAGTAAATAAAAATGTGCTACAATGTTTATTGAGATTTTTATAGTAGCAAATATAGTTCACAGAGTAATTATCAAATAGTCAACAGTCAAATATTAGTAGCCATTCAAAATAAGGATATAGATTTTTTGTACTTCTTTTAAATTCTAAATTTTTATTGAGATAAAATAGACATACCTATTTTCAGGTGTACAACATATCATTTGATATCTTTACTATGAAATAATTACCACAATAAGTCTAGTTAATATCATCATCACACATGGTTACAAATATTTTCTTCTTGTGATGAGAACTTTTAAGATATCTCTTAGGAACTTCCAAATATACAATATGATATGAATTACAGTCACTGTGCTGTACATTACATCCCCAGGATGCATTTTATACCTAGACTTTTTTTTACCTTTTAGCCATCTTCATCCATTTTACTCACCTCCCAATCTCTGGTAAATCTCTGTGTTTGTTTTTGTTTTGTTTAGCTTCCACATATAAGTGAGATCATCCAATATTTGTCTTTCTCTGACTTATTTCACATAATGCCTTCAAGGTCCATCCATGTTGTCACAAATGGCAAGATTTCCTTTTTTATGGCTTAATAATATTCCATTGTGTATATATACCATGTTTTCTTTCTTTCTTTTTTTTTTTAAAGATTTTATTTGACAGATCACAAGTAGGCAGAGAGGCAGGCGGGGGAGGGGGGTGGAGCAGGCTCCCCACCAAGCAGAGAACCCAATGTAGGCAGGGCTCGATCCCAGGACTCTGGGATCATGACCCGAGCTGAAGGCAGAGGCCCCAACCCACTGAGCCACCCAGGCGCCCCAATACCATGTTTTCTTTATTCATTCATCCATCAGTGGACATTTACATTGCATCTGTGTCTTGACTACGATAAATAATGCTGTAGTGAACATTGCGGTGCATATATCTTTCCAAGTTAGTGTTATTTCCTTTAGATAAATACCCAAGAGTGGAATTACTGGATCATATAGTAGTTCTTTTTTTAAATTATTTTGAGGCAGCTCCAGACTGTTCTCCACAGTGGCTGCACCAATTACATTCCCTCCAACAGTGAACAAGGGTTCCTTTTTCTCTGTTTCCTTGCCAACCCTTGTTATTATCTTTTTGAAAATAGTTATCCTAACAGGTAAGAGGTGATATCTCATTGTAGTTTTGATTTGCACAGCCCTGATGATTGGTGATGTTGAGTACCTTTTCATGTACCCACTGGCCTCTTTCACGTACTTAAATGTCTTCTTCGGAAAAATGTCTATTCATTTTTATATTGCATTGTTTTTTTACCATTTTTTACTATTGAGTTATGTAACTTCTATATATTTTGGATATTAACCCCTTATCAAATATATGATTTGCAAATATTTTCGTTCATTTGATAAGTTGCCTTTTCATGTTGTTAATTGTTTTGTCTGTTCTACAGAAGCTTTTTAGTTTGATATAATCCCACTTATTCATATTTGCTTTTGTTGACTGTGATTTTTGGTCACCAAGACTAATGTTAAGGAGTTTACCACCTATGTTTTCTTCTAGGAGTTTTATGGTTTTAGATCTTATGTTCAAGTCTTTAATCCATTTTGAGATAATTTTTGTGTATGATGTAAAGTGTTCCAGTTTCATTCTTTTGCATATGTCCATCCAGTTTTCCCAGCACCATTTCCTGAAGAAACTGGTCTTCTCTCATAGCATATTCCCAGGTACTTTTTGTAAATTAATTGACCAGGCATGCATGGGTTTATTTTGGGGCTCTGTATTGTGTTCCATTGATACATGTGTTTGTTTTATGCCAATGTAATACTGTTTTAATTACTATAGGTTTGTAATACAATTTCAGATCAGAATGTGTGATGCCTCAGCTTTGTTTTTCTTTCTCAGTATTGCCTTGGCTATGCAGGGTCTTTTGTAATTCCATACACATTTTAGGATCATTTGTTCTATTTCTGTAAAAAAATGTTTTTGGAACTTTGATAGCCATCACACTGAATCTGCAGATTGCTTTGGCTAATATGAACTTGTTAACAATATTAATTCTTTCTCTCCATGAACATAGAATATCTTTCCATTTATTTGTGCTTTTAATTTCTTTTATCAGTGTTTTATAGTTTTCAATATATGGGTCTTTTGCTTCCTTTCTTAAATTTATTTTATGGTATTTTATTCTTTTTGATAAAATTGTAATTGGATTATTTTCTTAATTTATCTGATAGTTTGTTTTTAGTGTATAGAAACATTAGTGATATTTGTATGTTGAGTTGTATCCTACAACTTTACTGAATTTGTTGATAAGTTCTAACAGGTTTTTGGTGTAGTCCTTAGTGTTTTCTATGTATAATATCATGTCATCTGCAAATAGTGGCATTTTTACTTGTTCTTTTGCTTGACTAATTGCCCTGGCTAGGGATTCCAATATTATGTTGAATAAAAGTGGTAAAGAGTGGGCATCCTTGTCTTGTTCTTGGTCTTATACGAAAAGCTTTTCAGCTTTTCAGTGTTGGGTATGATGGTTGTGAGCTTGTTATATATGGCCTTCATTATATTAAGGTACATTCCCTCTATACCTACTTTGTTGAAAGTTCTTTTCAAAATGGCTGTTGAATTTTGTCAAATGATTTTTCAGCATCTATTGAGATAATCATATGATTCTTATCCTTCATTTTGTTAGTGTGCTATATCACATTGACTGACTTATGGATGTGAACCATTCTTGTATCCCTGTAATATCCTACTTAATCATAGTGTATGACCCTTTTAATGTATTGTTGAATTCCCTTTGCTAATATTTTGTTGAGGATTTTGCAGCTATGTTTATCAGAAATATTGACCTGTAATTTTCTTTTTTTTTTTTTTAAAGATTTTATTTATTTATTTGAAAGACAGAAATCACAAGCAGGCAGAGAGGCAGGCAGAGAGAGAGAGAGGAGGAAGCAGGCTCCCTGGTGAGCAGAGAGCCCGATGCGGGGCTCGATCCCAGGACCCTGGGATCATGACCTGAGCCGAAGGCAGAGGCTTTAACCCACTGAGCCACCCAGGCGCCCCGACCTGTAATTTTCTTGTGGTGTTCTTGTTTGGTTTTGGTATCAGGATAATAGTGACCTTGTAAAATGAGTTTGGAAATATTCCATTTTATTACATTGTTGGAAAGACTTTGAGAAGGATTAGTATTAATTATTCTTTTTTTTTAAAGATTTTATTTATTTATTTGACAGAGAAAGATCACAAGTAGGCAGAGAGGCAGGCAGAGAGAGTGAGAGGGAAGCAGGCTCCCTGCCGAGCAGAGAGCCCGATGTGGGACTTGATCCCAGGACCCTGAGATCATGACCTGAGCCGAAGGCAGTGGCTTAAACCACTGAGCCACCCAGGCGCCCAGTATTAATTATTCTTTAAATGTTTGGTAGAATTCATCAGTGAAGCCATCTGGTCCTGGATTTTTGTTTGCTAGGAGATTTTTGATTACTTATTCAAGTTACTTACTATAAATTGATTTGTTCATATTTTCTGTTTCTTTAAGATTCAGTCTTAGCAGGTTGTATGTTTCTAGGAACATCCATTTCTTCTGGGTTGTATATTTTGTTAGTGTATAAATTGTTCAGAGTAGTCTCTTATCCTTTGTATTTCTGTGTTATCAGTTGTAATGTCTCCTCTTTCAATTCTGATGTTATTTATTTGCTTCTTGGTGAATCCAGCCAAAGTTTTGTTAATTTTGTTTATCTTCTTTAAAAAATATCTCTTTGAAAAATGCCATTGGTCTTTTGATCGGGATGGCATTGAAAAGTATAGATTGCCTGGGCAGCATAGACATGTTAACAATGTTTATTCTTCCAATCCATGAACATGGAATGCTTTTCCATCTTTTTGTGTCTTCTTCAATTTCTTTCATAAGTGTTCTGTAGTTTCTAGACTATAGATGTTTTACCTGTTTGATTAGGTTTACTCCTAGGTATCTTATGGTATTTGGTGCCATTGTAAATGGAGTCAATTCCCTGATTTCTCTTTCTACACTTACATTGTTAGTGTATAGAAAAGCAACTGATTTCTGTGCATTAATTTTGTATCCTGCCACATTACTGAATTGCTGTATTAGTTCTAGTAATTTGGTGGTGGAGTCTTTTGGGTTTTTCATGTACAGTATCATGTCATCTGGGAAGAGAGAGAGTTTGACTTCTTCTTTGCCAATTTGAATACCTTTTATTTCTTTTGTTCTCTGATTGCTGGTGCTAGGACTTCTAGTACTATATTGAACAATAGTGGGGAGAGTGGACATCCTTGTCATGTTCCTGATCTTCTTTTCCCCATTGAGAATCATATATGCTGTGAGTACTGGGTGTTATATGCAAATAATGAATCATGGAACACTACATCAAAAACCAGTGAAGTACTGTATGGTGACAAACATAACATAATAATGATAAAAAAATAAAATAACACATAAGTAAATATAGCCAAACAAAATAAATCTAAAAATAAAAAATAACTCTTTCATTGATCTTTTGTTTTCATTTATTTTTATTTTGATTTGTTTATTTTCAGCATAACAGTGTTCATTGTTTTTGCACCACACCCAGTGCTCCATGCAGTACGTGCCCTCCCTATTACCCACCACCTGGTTCCTCAACCTCCCACCCCACCCCCCCCCCCCGCCCCTTCAAAACCCTCTGGTTGTTTTTCAGAGTCCACAGTCTCTCATCATTGATCTTTTCTAATGTTTTCTTAGTCTCTACTTCATTTATTTCTATCCTGATCTTCATTATTTACTTCTAATTTTAGGCTTCATTTGTTCCTTTTCTAGTTCTTGGAGGTATAAAGTTAGGTGGTTTATTTGGAATCTTTCTTGTTTTTTGATATAGGCCTTTATTGCTATGAACTTTTCTTTTTTTTTTTTTAAGATTTTTTTCTTTCTTTTTTTTTTATTTGACAGAGAGAAATCACAAGAGTGGCAGACAGAGAGAGAGGAAGGGAAGCAGGCTCTCCGCTGAGCAGAGAGCCCGATGTGGGACTCGATCCCAGGACCCTGAGATCATGACCTGAGCCGAAGGCAGCAGCTTAACCCACTGAGCCACCCAGGCGCCCCACTATGAACTTTTCTTTTACAACTCTTCTTGTTACATCCCAGAGGTTTTGGTATGTTGTTTCTATTTTTATTCATCTCAAGGTGTTTTTTTTTAATTTCTCTGTGATTTCTTCTTTGACCCATTGGTTGTTTGGTAGCATGTTGTTTAAGCACCACATATTTGTGAATTTTCTAGTTTTCTTCTTGTAATTGATTAAATTTGATATATCAGTTTTCTTATATTTATTAAGACTTATTTTCTGGCCTAATATGTGATCCTTGGAGAATAGAGTGTTCCATATGCTCTTGAGAAGAATGTATATTCTGTTGCATTTGGTTGGAATGGCCTGTAAATGTCTGTTAAGTCCACCTGATCTACCATATTATTTAAGGGCAATGTTTCCTTATTGGTTTCTGTCTGAGTGATCTAATAATTGATGAAAGTGGGGTATTAAAGCCCCCTACTATTATTGTATTGCTCTCTATTTCTCCCTTAGATCTGTTAATAATTGATTTCTATATTTAGGTCCTCCTATGTTGGGGACATAAGTATTTACGTCATGAATTCTTGTTAGATTGGCCCCTTTATCATTATGTAATGACCTTTGTCTCTTACTAGTCTTTATCTTAAAGTCTTTGATGAAGTTGCAGCTACCTTATCTTTCTTTTGGTTTCCCTTTGCATGGAGTATTTCTTTCCATCCCTTCACACAGTGTGTGTGTGTTTACATGTGAAGTGAATCTCTTTGGGGCAGCCAATAGATAGGTCTTCCTTTTTTATGATATAGTCAGTCATTCTATGTCTTTTGACTGGAAAGTTTAGCTGGTTCTCATTTGAAGTAATTATTGATAGGTATTTACTTACTGACATTCTGTTCATTGTTTTTTAGTTATTTTGTAATTCCTGTGTTCTCCTTTTCTTGCTCTCTTCCTTTTGAATGATTCCTTGATTTGTAGTGGTATGCTTTGATTCTTTTCTATCTTTTGTGTGTCTCTAATAAGTTCTATGCTTTGTGGATACTATGAGGCTTATGTAAGACAACTATTTATAACAATCTATTTTAAGTTGATAACAATTTAAGTTTGAACACATTCTAAAACTCTATTTTTACTCCCACCATGTTTGATGGGTTTGATGTCACCATTTACATCTTTTTACTTGTGTATTCCTTAGGAATTATTGTAGTTATTGTTATTTTTACCACTTTTGTATTTTGACCTTTACAGTAGCTTTATGAGAAGTTGAATGACCATCTTTAAGCCATTAATTATTCTGAATTTTACTATATATTTACCTTTACCAGTGAGACTGCCATGTGTTTTGCTGTTACTAATTAGTACACTTTTGTTTCAATTTGAAGAACTCACTTTAACATTTCTTATGTATAAGACTATTCTACTGGTGATGAACTCTTACCTTTTGCTTGTCTGGAAAGCTCTTTATCTCTCCTCCAGTTCTGAATGATAACTTTGCCAGGTTGATGGGCCGGCTGGGAAACCGGGGCTCCAAAATGGCGGATCTTCCCACCAACCCTCTCCAAGATGGCGGACTTTCCCACTGCCCTCACTGCAGCCTCCACCTCACTGCCAGGAAACTGAAACTCTCCACCCAGGAACTTCCGAATGGGGAACTGTCCATCACAGACTTCCCCCGCCCCATACCCTCCGATCACCACATACCTTGCCTTACCTTGGTCCGATACACTCTCCAGCCCCATACCCTCCGATCACCGCATACCTTGCCTTATATGGACGCAAGGCTATGCCCTACCTCAACCCGATAAAAGGACCTCGCCAACTCCCTCCCAGCAAGACTTCCCCGACTCACTATCCTTCTCTCTTTCTGTGAGCCGTGGAACCTCGCCCGAGGGCACCCACCTCCTCCGGGTGCAACTTTCCTGCCTCCCCTTCTCCTGAGCCCTGAAACTTCGCGGGAGAAGGCCTCTAATAAATCTTGCCTTGGGCCTACCTTGCCTGGTGTTGTGTTTACCTCGCCTGTAAAACTTTACACAGGTATTCTTAGTTGTCAGGGCTTTTTGTTTCTGTTTCTCTTTTTCTTTTAGCCCAATAAATTTGGGGCACTTAACGTCCAGACTGCAAACTTTCTGCTGAAAAAAAATCTACTCACTGTTTTATGGGGGCTACCTTGTATGTCATGAAATATTTTTCGTTTGCTGCTTTTTAGATTCTTTCCTTGGCTTTTTTACTTTTGACGCTTAAAATGTGTCTTGGTGTGGATCTCTTTGCATTCATCTTTTTTGGAACTTTCTGGGCTTTCTGAATCTGGATGTCTGTTTCCTTCCCCAGGGTAGGGAAGTTTCCTGTCATTATTTCTTCAAATAAGTTTTCTACCCCCTTCTCTTTTCTCCTTCTGGGACCCCTATAATATGAGTGTTGGTCTCTATAATGTCTGTGAGTCTCTAAAGCTATCTCCACACTTTCTCACTCTCTTTCTCTACTCTGATTGGGTGAATTCTACTGCCCTGTCTTTGAGTTTATTAATTGTATTTTTCAGTTCATTTATTGTATTCTTTAGCTCTGTGATTTCTATTCCACACTCTTGTATTTTCTTTGTTGAAAAAACAAAATACTTTGTTCATGCCTTTTTCTTTTATGCTGGTGAGCATCTTTATGACCTTTGTTTTGAACCTTTATCAGATGAGCCACTTATCTCCAGTTCAGCAAGGTCTTCTCTGAGATTTGATCTTATTTTTTCTTTTAGAATGTATTCCTTTGTTTCTTCACTTTACTTGACTCTCTGTGTTGGTTTCTGTGCATTAAACAGCCACCTCTCCCAGTCTTGGAGGAGCTTCATGTAACAGATAAAATGTATCTTTCAACCCTGCCTTAGCTCTTCATTGCCTTTTAATCTTTTGCGATTGTACAAAGCAGACTACTTTATTTTTAATGGTTCTCAGTAGCTGAGAATGCACCAAGATCTCTGTTTCCCCAGCTGAGGGTCTCAATCAGCACCTAAATTCAGGCTGATTGAAGCCAGGCCTTCAGGCAGCAGTATGCAAATATACATCTTTCTGGGGAGTACTGGAAGAAGGATTTTTGATTGCTCCCTCTCTGAGCTAAGCCGTGGGGTGATAGCCAGTTAAGACTCTTTCTTTCTTTGCAACTGTTTTTTGTTGAGCTCATGAATACAAGCCCATTGGCCATCATCCCCAGGCAATCAAGAGGTGTCCCCTGGGCAGCAGCCACAAAATCCAGGGAACTAGATGCAAAACTCAGGGCACCAAGGATGTGTACTAACTCCGCTCTGCTGGATACTGGTGCTCTAGAGTGAGCAGAGAGACCACCCATTGCACTCTCTGGACAGGATTACAGTGGGCCCTTGGATGTGTTTTTAATTAGAAGCCTGCCCCTCAGGCTTCAGCTGTTTAGATTAGTAGGCCTCTTTCACAAAAAGACTAATAAGCTCCTGGGTCTGTTTCTTCTCTGCTGTGCCCTGGGACGGTGGCCAGTTAAGAACTCTTTCTCTATTTGTTATAGCCCTATGGGACTCGTGTGTGAGCCCTATTGGTCACCAGAGCCAGGCAATGTAAAGGTGTCCCCTTGGGTGGCAGCTGCAAAAATCACACACAGAAAAAGGTTACACGCTCCTTTCTGGGAGATACTGGCATCTGGAGCCAGACAGAGGGAGAACGCTGAGATAGTGCCCACTGGTTTCTGTTTTTGAAGAGTAAATTCAGTAGGCCCCTAAGATGTGTGTTAAATTAGATGCCTGGCCCTCAGGCCTATACTTTAAGATAAGCTAATAAGCCTCTTTCACAGAAAGTCGAGGTGATTTTCAGTCAGCTGCTTCTGCACTAGGCTGGTAAGTCTTGGACGGGAACCTTTTAGCTGTTTCTCAGCTTGCTACAGCCTTGTGGGTTTTGTGGACACAAGCCCCATCTGCTGCCAAAGCTAAGTATTTTAGGAGCTGGTCTCTCAATTGCAGGTTTTAAAAGTTAGGGTGCTAGATATGGGGTTCAAATACTTCAGTCCTCAGAGAAAAGATGATGTTTATGTATTCCCTCCCAATTGCGGGTCACTGCAGGGAGGTGGGATTCATGGCAAGATTGTGTCTCCGCCTTTCCTACCCACTTTGATGTGGGCTTTTTCTCATCCACCCAATGTGTGGGAGTCACTCAGCTAGTTTTGGGCTCCCCCAGCCCCCAGCCCCAGAGGAAACTGTTCCATATGTAGCTGTAGTTTTGATGTGTCTGTGGGAGGAGGTGGTTTCAAGATCCTCCTACATCATCATCTTGAATGGGAACCTATATACTTTTATATAGGAAGATACTGAAAATGTATTGTTAAGATACTTATTCAAGTTACAAAACCACATTAGCCATAGGATTCTGTTTTGTGAGGGGATTTCTGTTACTTGTTAATGCATAGAGAAAAGTCTGGAAGCCTAGTCACCAAACAGTGGCTGTTTTGGTGGTCAGGTGTGGGGAGTGTGAGAAAAGTGAGATGATTCTATATTATCAGTGATTTAAAAATTTTCTTTACACTTCTAGGGGTGCCTGGGTGGCTCAGTGGGTTAAAGCCTCTGCCTTCGGCTCAGGTCATGATCCCAGGGTCCTGGGATCGAGCCCCGCATCAGGCTCTCTGCTCCGTGGGGAGCCTGCTTCCTCCTCTCTCTCTGCCTGCCTCTCTGCCTAGTTGTGATTTCTCTCTGTCAAATAAATAAAATATTAAAAAAAAAAATTTTCTTTACACTTCTGTATTGTTTGAATTTACAATAAGCAAGTACTGAACCCACACACATCTCATTTTTTTTCACACATTACTTTTCTAATATAAAATGAAACAATGTATTTCCTTTTTTGATTTTAAAGGGAGAAAGTTCATAAGACTCTGTGATAACCCCGTTTGCTATTTTGTCATTGGGAAATTCTCTTCCACCCATTATCCGTATCCACTGCACTTAACTTCTCTTTGTCTTTTTTTTTTTTTTAAGCTTTTGTTTATTTATTTTACAGAGATCACAAGTATGCAGAGAGGCAGGTGGGTGGGTGGGGTGTCGGGGGTGGGGGGACCAGGCTCCCTGCTGAGCAGAGAGCCCCGCATCCCAGGACCCCGAGACCATGACCTGAGCTGAAGGCAGAGGCTTAACCCACGAGCCACCTAGGCGCCCCTCTCATTGTCTTTAAAGACTTACCTTAAATTTTACCTCATAAAGTTTTCTCCTTCAGGCTAAATTAGATGTCTCTACTCCATTCTTATTCTGCTTAATTATCAGAATTCTTTTTTTTTTTAAGATTTATTTATTTATTTGACAGAGAGAGAACACAAGCAGGCAAAGAGGCAGGCAGAGAGAGAGGAGGAAGCAGGCCTCCTGCTGAGCAGAGAGCCCGACGTGGGGCTCGATCCCAGGACTCTGGGATCATGACCTGAGCCGAAGGCAGAGGCTTTAACCCACTGAGCCACCCAGACGCCCCAATTATCAGAATTCTTAACCTTAAACAATAATTATGATCTTGAGGACAAGCATAGTCTTGACAGAGTTCATATTTACCGTAAGCACAAGGCCTGGTACATGATAGGTGTTCAGTGGACGTTTATTGAATGAACTAGGTGTTCAGTGGACGTTTATTGAATGAATGATGAAATAAGTGAATGAATGTATGGTTAAGTGATTAAAAGTAGGCCCTGACTTGAGTCTGATTTGTTGTGAACAACCTACATAAAAAAAACAGCCACCTGTATCAAGGAATCAACTACTATCCACATTTAAGTTATCCTGTATTAGAAATGCTTAAGACCCTTTAAATTACAGTTGAGTGGGTGGGAACCACTTAGCTATGTTTAGGCAATCTTCAAGCTTGTCAGGAGAGATTCTCTGGGACCCTGTCCTCAGCAGTTCTGATCCCTAGTGCTCTGACATAGTACAAGTGGTGATAGGGAGGCTCCACTTCCACCACCACGCCTCAGGAAGTGTGCTCCTTGTAGTCCTTTTGGAACTTAGAATGAATATGAAGCAAAATATATGAAGGACAGTTAGTTTTGTATTCCTTTATAATCACAGCAGTATAGGGACTATCATAACCCTAAATGTCATTCTCAACATTTTTATTTGGAAAGTGTATTCTTAATTTTTTAAATTGGCATGTAAATTCATGAAATTTAACTTTTATGTATCTGTGTACATGTGTTTAAGTGTATGTATAAATTAGGGACTACTTGTAACAACAGTAGGAAAACTTAGTATATTTTGGCTTTAGAGGAAGAGATTTCCTTATTTTTACAACTTTATTTTTTCATTTAGGCTAAACTGCTTACCTTTAAATTTTAGTTTGGCATATTTATATATCTCCCCTTCTTAATGAATTTGGAGGCTGGTTGCAAGACAAATTGTTGGTATAATAATGCAGAAATTAGGGATGCCTGGGTGGCTCAGCCGGTTAGGCCTCTGCCTTTGGCTCAGGTGGTGGGATCCAGTGCCAGGTCGGGCTCCTTGCTCAGCAGGGAGCCTGCTTCTCCCTCTGCCTGCCTCTCCAGTTGCTTGTGCTTGCTTGCTCTCTCTCTCTGACAAATAAATAAAATCTTTTAAAAAATGAAGGAATTAAAAAAAAATGAAGGAATTACCCAAATACCTGAGTTGTATGTGATATGAGACATGATCACAAATAAAAAGCATTTAGCACCTTGTTAAAAAAAATAATTCTCTTAGAAGATGAGCCAGTTATCTTTTTTCACATAGGTCTATTAAGAACTTCACCACTAGAGGGCTCTTAGTACCATATTTTAGTTAATTTAAATTTAATAACAATACAATAAAATTATAGGTATTGGGTAATATCATCTTCCCAATTTATATATCTTACAAAATTTTTAGAAAGACCTAATTTAAATATCACACATTCATGAGAAGTTTTTTTAAAAAGGTAATAATCACCTTTAGAAGCATTGTAGTGATCTAAGGGGTATGCATGATATATGGGCCTTTGAACTTTTCAAAGTTCAAGTTAAAAATAGTCTTTGTCTTTAAGATACTCTAAAAAGATACAAGATTTAACATAAATATGAGTAGATATATATAAAACATTACTAAGTACATTCTATAAGAAACTCAACATGATCTTTATTTTCAGTGAACTAACAATCTTGTGGAGAACAGTAACAGTTACCGTATATTCTGATATGTGCAATGAGATAGATTATTGATGGGAGTTAAGAGATCACATTTAATCCATAAGAAAAAACAGAAAAATATTACCTCTAATGAGGTAATATTTGAACTAAATCTTTTGATAGGCATGGAGAAGTTTAGATGAGAAGGAAAGGAAATTTTTCTGGTTATGGGGAAAAGTGTAAAGATGTGAAATATCTTTAGAGATTCAGGTACTTCTTGGCATCATTATGGATAAGTTAAAAATCCATGAGAATGACCCATGTAAAAAATATTGCATTAACATTCAAAGACCTTCAGCTTTCCACAGATCTGCTTCAATGACCCATTTCCATGGTCATACCCTGGAACTTGTGCTTATTTCTTTACTCAACAAAAATTTTTTTTAAGATTTTACTTATTTATTTGACAGAGAGAGATCACAAGTAGGCAGAGAGGCAGGCAGAGAGAGGGGGAAGCAGGTCCCCCGCCAGCAGAGAGCCCAGCGTAGGACTTGATCCCAGGATCCTGAGATCATGACCTGAGCCTAAGGCAGAGGCTGAACCCACTGAGCCACCCAGGCACCCTTCAACAAATATTTTTTGAATGTCTACCTGTGTATGCGGGTACTATTCTTCCCTCAAAGGACAGTGATGAAAGGACAAGTGAGATTCTTGTTCTCATGATTTATATGCAAGTCATAGGAAACCAACAATAAATAAGAAAAACTGGAAAACAGGTAGTAATTAATGTCATGTACAGAATTAAACAGGATTATGGGAGTGACTGATGGTAACTGGGTTGGGTGGTTGGGGAGGGCTTGTATAATTCAATGATGAATTATTATTTAAGCTGAGAATGACTAGGAGGAATCAGCTATGTAATAGGGTAAAAATATTCTAGTCCGAGAGTACAATTACTACAAAGATCATGAGACAGAAATGAGTGCCAGGTCAGATGGCCAGTAGCCTGACATACGGTGGAAGAAGGAAAGTGGTATATGATGACATCAGAGAGGAAAGCAGAAGCCAGAAGAAGCAGGGCTTTGCAGGCCAGAGTAAGAAGTTAAGGTTTTATTGTAAATGCAGTGGGAAGCCATCAGGGGTTTGTAAGTGGGAGGGTGGCATGATGTGATTTATAGCTTTGCAAGGTTATTCTGGCTACTATGTAGAGAATGGATTGTGCGGGCCTTGAATAGAAGCCCCCAGCATCTGGTTCAATAGCAGTGGGGAGGCATTAGAAGCAGTGGTGCTTGGTCAAAGGTGGTAGTAAGAGACATGGAAAGGTGGATATTTGGGGGACATGTTTTGCAGGTAAAACGAACAATCTTGTGGAGTTTTTATTTTGGGAAACTAAGCAGATAGTGGTACAGTTTATTGAGATGCACAGGAACGGACTAACCTGGTTGAGAGTGATGGTGAAGCAAAACTTTTTTATTTTGGGCATGGTACTTTGGGGAGACACAAATGGAAATGTCAGGTAAGTTGATATGAGCCTGGAGCTCTGAACAGTCAGGCCCAGCTCCATGTCCCCATGCATACATGCCCTGAACTTCTAGACTTGAGCGGTACTGAGGGTGGGCGTCCTGAAGAGCATCGCTAGCATTGATCTGGAAACCACTGGCCTGCTGGTGGTATTAAAGCCACAGGAATAAATGAGACTTCAGCAAACTCAGGATACTCATTCTTAGCTTTTAGACAAAATAAAGCAAATGACACTGTTTTCAAAATTCATTTTAATTCCCTATGAAGAGCCAATTCCAACAATTTGTTCTGAAGCTCTAAATGTAAATCACTTTTTTAAAAAAATATTTTATTTATTTATTTGACAGAGAGAGAGGTCACAAGTAGGCAGAGAGGCAGGCAGAGAGAGAGGGAGAAACAGGCTCCTCACTGAGCAGAGAGCCTGATGCGGGGCTCGATCCCAGGATCCTGAGATCATGACCTGAGCCGAAGGCAGAGGCTTAAACCACTGAGCCACACAGGCGCCCCTGTAAATCACTTTTGATGAAAAAAAATTGGACTTCATATCAATGAACTTCCTTTATATAGATGTTCTTTTGATGGACAATAGAATTCTAGACCAATTTATATTCAGTGCTGATGTTTTGCAGCTGTGCAATATCAAGATCACCAACTGCACTGGTAATTGTTGATGTCAACATATACTTTCTCATCAACTACTTGCATGAGTTTTGTGGCTTTTAGTTGGCTTAGCTATGTTTTTACATTGAAATCTTTTATCCGTCTGGAATTTATTTTGGTGTAAAGTTGGAAGAATCTAAGTTTATTTGAAATCTTAACCGTCTCAAAACACTTATCACATGAACATAGGTTTTTCTTATTGTTCTAAAATGCCAAATGCTGAACTCCCAAGTGGACCATGAGATCTATGTCTGGAAACTCTGTTCTGGTTCCACTGATCTTATTCATGATCCAGGTTGTTTTATATCAAATTCAGATTCTATATATATTAAAAATTTTCCATTTTACAACATCTGCACATTAAGTTACAATGAAAAATACTTTGCTAGTGTACTGTGAAGTTCTTCCCATATTATAAGCCAATTCCTGTATCTATTGAGCCCAGGTCTCACTGAAAAGTTATAGTTCAGCTCCCTTCTGTTTCATATTCTGTCAATGTTTCCAGGCAGTTTTTAGAACATATTGTTTTTATAGATTTATAATACATGTTTAAATTTAGCGCAATTCAAGTAAAAATTCCAGTTGGTAATTTTTGAGACTTGACACAACAGTGCTGAAGTTTATTTGGAGAAGGAAAAAAATCTATGGAAAAATAGCCAGTTTTGTAAAAACGGTTATGATGAAACAGGACAAAGTGATCATATGAAGAAAAAAGCTTTTTTTTTTT
Source organism: Meles meles (assembly GCF_922984935.1). Taxonomy (NCBI): domain Eukaryota; kingdom Metazoa; phylum Chordata; class Mammalia; order Carnivora; family Mustelidae; genus Meles; species Meles meles. The sequence goes on from NC_060072.1 coordinate 69,968,049, forward strand.
CAGCTTCATAGCCAACTGACACAAAGAACTTCAGAATGTATGAAACCAGGAAGGATTATATGGTCAGCAGATGCAGTTTGGAGCTGAAGGCTTTTGCAGGATTGTGTTCTCCTGGTGCAGCTGCCAGGACTGCAAGACATTCGGGAGCAGTTAGCAAGATTAAGGAGCTTGCGCTACCATGTAAATTGACACATTGCTTCCGGCATCAAGTGGTCTAGCTTCAGAAAAAAGTCAGTTGAGCTAAACAGTGTCCATGGGCACCTCGAACTCAGCACATCCACAATTGAATTCATTACTCTTCCCCAAACCTGTCCTTCCTCCTTGTCTTTTCCTGATAACTATCACCGTGCACTTTATCACCTAAGTAGACACCTGAAAATCAGCCTTCACCTGTCCCTTATCTTCTATATCAAGTTAACCATCCAAGTTACGTTGATTCTACCTCTGTGTCATCTCCCATATATGCTCCTTCTAATGAACCTGATCGCTTCTACCTTGAGTTAGACCCTGATCCTCTTTGGACTTCTTACTCTCCACTAAGGAATCCATTCATCAGCTGGCCACCAGCATACTCTTTCCAAATGCAAACTTCTTCACGCCACTTTCCTATTAAGTCCTTTCTAGGCTCCCTTTTACCCATAGGAGAAATTCTAGTCTTTAGAGTGTCATCTAAACTCTACACTCTGGCCCCTCTCTCCAGCTTCAGATTTTACACCTTCTCACCCCAACCATACCTGAGTACTTCAGGTGCTTGAAACTGTTTCACGCCTTTCTGCCCTCACTCATACTTGGAATTCTGTCCCTCCATTTTTTTTCAGGAGACTAATTACCTTTCAAGATTTAGTTCAAACTTTACCACTCTTGGGTAGCATTTCCTATTTTCACCCACTCATGCAATACTTTTCCCCACAGAATTAACTGTTCTTTATATTCCTGTTATGGACCCCCCTTTTTTTTTATAGAGATTTTATTTATTTATTTGACAGACAGAGATCACAGACAGGCAGAGAGGCAGACAGAGAGAGAGGAGGAAGCAGGCTCCCTGCCAAGCAGAGAGCCCGATGCGGGGCTCGAACCCAGGATCCTGGGATCATGACCTGAGCTGAAGGCAGAGGCTTTAACCCACTGAGCCACCCAGGCGCCCCGACCCCCTGACTTTTTACTACAGTAGCCACAAAACTTAGTGTAACTATTCCTTTACCTACTTTCCTTAATAGACTGGGAGTACCTTGAGTCAGGGACCTTGTCGTTTTTTTGTTGTTTATTTCTAGTATCTGGCAATACCTGTACAATTTAGGCACTCTGTGAAAATTCTTTGAATGAATGAGTCCGTAAATGAGAAGTTTCAGAAGTGCCATGGAACGGGTTGGCAGAGAAGGCAGTAGTGTTAAAAGTGCTCAAGAAGATGACACAGGGCAATACAGTGACAAGAATGATGGAAAAGATAATTTACTATTTTATAAAGATTTTATTTATTTGACAGAGATAACAAGTAGTCAGAGAGGCAGGCAGAAGAGACGGGAAAGCAGGCTCCCCGCTGAGCAGAGAGCCTGATGTGGGGCTCGATCCCAGGACCTTGAGATCATGACCCGAGCTAAAGGCAGAGCTTAACCCACTGAGCCACCCAGGCACTGATTATTCTGATAAATTATTAAGGGAGACTGGGCACTGTATGGTGGTTGAAGATGAGAGAGATGATGGGATTAACTAGCTTCTGACTAAAATTCTGGTACAAGACTTTTCTATTGCTCTAGGAGTACAGATAGTATATGGGGTCAAATGAAGTTTGCTGGATATATTTGCAAATATAAGCACACACAGACCAAAGTTTTACAGTGTACACAGCCTTACTATATATAAAATTATTTACGTCTATTATTTTATTTGACTCAAAATAGTAATTTCCCTAAGCTTCAGTTTCCTTTTTTTGTAAAATGAAGATATAGCCATCTCTTAGGATTGTTTACAAGATGTGTTATGTCTAGCACCAGTTCAGTACCATATGTTGTTAGAGCAGGAATTTGAGACCCAAAATGGTTCGAGGACTTCCTCAAGGTTACAAAAGTAAGTTAGTGGGCAGATTTAGATATACATTCGAGATCTTATGTCCTCCTATTGAAATACTCATTTTACTACTCTACAGTATAGTATCTTGTACCTTATCTGATGTATGGCATCTTTAATTTCCTTGAGAGGCTCACCCAAAAGCAGGCTTTGGAATTAGTCTATCAGAGAGCTGATTGCCAAAATCAAGGAAAATTTAAAACTTGTCTAAAATCAAAATGCAAATATAAATAACATTTTTATAACTTGCATTGCTTCCTAGTCAGTTTTGTACTTGAGGATTGTCATCAGAGAATCTGAGCAGTCTAGCTCCCAGCCCTCATGAGGTTCTGTGGAGATATGCTCTCATTTTCACTGAAATTTAAAATACTGTTTTTGAGTCCACTTTTTCTGCCAGAGCAAGTGTCAGTCTGGGGCCCAGAAACTGAGGTAGCAGGCATCTGAAGTGGGAACTGGAGTGGGGAAAGAATGAAGAGTGAATCTGGGCTGCAGCAGACACCGACAATCACCCTTCTGTCCTTGTGTTTTCTGTAGAGTTTTGTCCAGGAAGACTCTGAAGCCACAAAATGTGAACTGGAGATGAAATTATTAAGTGAAACAGTCTTATCAGGTATTCTTCTAAATTATGTTAGTAGAATTTAACTTTATTGGGATTTTCCAGCTTACAACAGAAATGCAGATGTTGCATAAAAAAGTTCAGATGTTGCAGAAATATATGTAAAGTGAAAATTCTTCATAATCCCTCTTCTGAAATAGCCAGTATTAACAAAAATTTCTCCTGTTTGTATTTCTTCTCTCTGTAACTCTCTTTTGATTTTTAATGAAACCATGAAATAGCATACAAATGTTTGAAAATTACTTTTTAATCAATAATAATTTGTTATTTTATGTAGCATAGTCTATAGACATACATAGAACATAATGCATATTTTACTTAAATGAATAATGTTCAACACTGTCCTAAGTCAGAACATATTAATAACCTTTTTAGTAGCTGTATAATTTCATTCCAACAATGGAACATTATTTAAATCTTTATTGATAGTAAGGTTATTTCTAATTTTTTATTACAAACAATATTGTAATGAATATTCACAAACACGTACATAATCGTAAATTTCTCAGCCCTTTTGTATTCAGTCTTATCTTGGAAAATAACAATTGAAGAGAATTTAAAAATGTCAAAGTGATAGTGATGTCTGATTTGCATATCTTTTAGTTTGAGATTTATGTACATCACTTCCCAGGAACTTCTAAGGAATCAATTTCTATAGACTTTTTAGCATATTTTTCACAACATACTTCTTGTCTACTTCTTCACTTTTCCCAACACACTTTTATTTCAGCAGCCAACTAGGTTTATATCTTCAAAACTTTTCTATAGCCCTGAGGAGGTTAATTTTCCTGTTAGAATTAGGATACTAGAGTCAGTTCATGAACTTCTGCCAATAATACTGAGGTTTTCTATATGCTAAGCCCCAAATAATATATATGTTAATCCCCTAATCATAAATGTCTGAATTTGGATACAGTATTCTTTTTCTTTCTTTTTAGGTAAATGGATTATTAACTAGATAAATTTGAAATTAAAGTCTGCATTTTATTGAAGGTGTACGAGGGAAAAAGAGCAATTGCTTAACTGGAATTTTATTTGCATATTGTCATTAATTTTCAGTGTCTGCTGTCCATGGGTTAAATTCAGTGACTTCTCAGTGTGCTTCCTTTCATGGGAGAGGAAAATTAAAATGATAAATAACAAGACTAACACTTCCCAAATTTTACTGTGTGTCTGACACCAGTTCTAAGCTTTTTACATGTATTAACTACAACTCCCCAAATTCAGTAGGTAGATATTAATATCTCTTTTGTAGAGGAAGGAGAGAAAAGACATGTTAATTAGCATATCTTGCATCAGGTTACATAGTAAGTAAGGGGTAGAACCTATAAGCAGTCTGATGTCCCTTATCTATCTACACTGGAAAGACTTTTGGTGACAGGTGGGAATGGTCTTAATGTTTTAAAATATTCCTTGATTGTACACTGAGAATTATGGAATTATAGAATTTCCCCATAAAATTTCTATACAGAAGGGATTATCCAATACAGTTCTTCACTTTAAAGCCTCTGTCCCTATTTTTTTTTTTTTTTTTTTAATGAGCTGGACCTGTTTTTGTTGAAAAAAAAAAAAAGGTTAGCTTTAATATATGGACGAAAATTTATGTTTTTCACCATTTTACTTTCTTTAAGATTTTTAGCCCCCTAAGGTCCAGTTTAAAAACATTAATTTGTCAGGTACCAAACTTTGTGTTAAGCCACTTTTTCTTATTTTATAATGAAGGGTAGCAAAATATGCCACCCCAAAATGCCACTTGGCATAAGGATATTTTAAGTTAAGAACAATTGTAAAGATGCAGATGCAAGAAAAGCTGCCTACCCTCCCCCTATTTGCCTAAAAACAAGACATAAATTTCAAAGAGTGTCACTCCTCTCTCTACCAAGATTGACAATGGTTAATGCCCAGATTCGACTTCAGACCTATCAGCCCAGAGAGGGGACTAGAGTAATCTGCATAACAAACTTTACTAACTAGTCCTTTTCTCTACCCTCAGAAACCTGAAACTGGTTTCCCTTGTCTTGTCATTTCCCCACAAATTTGTTCTTAGTTGAAGATGCTGTATAAGCCAGAGTTCTGAGCCACCTCTTAAGTTACTCATTTTTCCCGAGGTAATCTCCCATGTTTACATGAGGTATACATATTAATAAATGAGTGGTTTTTTCCTCTTGTTAATCTGTCTTTTATTATAAAGCTTCAGCTGAGAACTCAGAAGGTAGAGGGAAAATTATTTTTCCTCCTCTTGCAGTACAATGTATTTTTGAAGTTATTTTAATTGTAACATGCTTATTAGATACACATTCTTAAAGGTGTTGGTATATAAACTATAAATGGAGCCCTCCCCTTTAGCCTACATTATACATGCTTATTACTACTTTGAAGGTTAGCTTTGTGAATAGTTTTGAATTAACCACTTTTTGATGTTTTAATAGCTAAATAAAAACTTCATTTCCAGTATCAGAATTTTTTCCTTTCCCTCCTAATGCCAAATTGTTACAATCTATTTAGAAACTGAATTAATCTGATTGATTTTAGCACAGTTTTTGCTGATAAAGAATGCTAATGAAAAGCCGTATATCTTTGAAGACAATGAGGTTGATTTATGCCAATTCACAACCCTCGGTGGAGTGTACCACTTGGATATTTTGGAGCTTCCCCCACAGTGTAAACCAATGAAAGGCTGGATGATTGTGGAAGTAGGTTGATTTTTAAATCAAATTTATGAGTAAAATAATTTCTCATACTTTTACCTTAAATGATCTAACATCTAATGAAATTTAACCTATTAAGGAAGCATAAAGGGAAAACTAATTTTAAACAGTCTTGAATTTATAAAATTTGAATCCAATATTAAAGGAAAGAACTCTAAAATAATATGAATTTTAAAACTATAATTCATACATGTTAATTGTAAACCTATAGCACTATATTTAGATTGTGCCAGTTTGCTCTTTTTTTTTATTAAAGATTTTATTTATTTGACAGAGAGAGAGATCACAAGTAGGCAGAGAGGCAGGCAGAGAGAGAGGAGGAAGCAGGCTCCCTGTGGAGCAGAAAGCCTGATGAGGGGCTCGATCCCAGGACCCTGAGATCGTGACCTGAGCCGAAGGCAGCGGCTTAATCCACTGAGCCACCCAGGCGCCCCAAGTTTGCTCTTAATAATGATAGTCTATTTAAGATGCTGACAAACTTTTTCCGTAAAGGGCCAGATGGGGTATATTTTCAGTTTTGTGGGCGTTCCAGCTCTGTTGCAACTCTCAGTACAGTAAGACAGCCATATGTAAGTGAAAACTTTATTTACAAAAACTGGTGGTAGACCAGATTTTTCAGGGGCCATAGTTTGTGTACTCTGGTCTAGATCTGTGGTTCCTAACATGTGGTCCCTTGACCAAAAGCATTAGCATCATCTGGGAATTTTCTAGAAATGCAAATTCAGGGGCCCCACTTTAGTTTTACTGAATCAGAAAGTCTAGGGATGAGGTTGGCAGTCTATGTATTAGCAAAACACACCTTAAAGTCTGAGAACCACTGATCTGGATCCTTGATGTATAACGTGTGGTCCATGAGCCAGCAGGATCAGCATCACCTAGAAATGCATAATCTGGTGCTTCACCTCAGATCTGCTGAATCTGAGTGTTAAGAAGACCCTCAGGTGGGAAAAAAAAAAAAAAAAAAAAAAAGAAGACCCTCAGGTGATTCATGTGCACATTTAAGTTTGAGACGCACAGATCCAGGTGATGGCACTATTACTGATGCATGTTCCACACTCTTAGTAAGGATGTCAATGACAGCAGTTGTTAGATCATTTTTGAAGGACTTCCTCACTCCTGTTTCAGTAAATAGTAACATTTGCCCTGGTATTGACTTGGTTTATTTTAACTTACTTCATGGTAGCTTGTGTCCCAAATATACCCTGCTATATTGTCATAGCCCCTTCCTCCTTCCTTGTTCTCTACCTTTCTGAATTCTCCCCACCCCTCTCATTCTCCCCCTCCTCTCGTTCATTCTCCCCCTCCCTGTCTCTCTCTCCTCCAGCATATCATGTACATAGACTGTCAGCCACTTCTCACTTGCAGTTCTGCCATTAAGAACCTTGGTACTTTCTCATCGTAGAGTGGCTTTTCTCAATTTTTATTTTTATCCCCATTATCCCCTCTCTAAGGACCCTTTATAGACATTTTCTTTCCTAGCCATCCACCCCATGAAATTTTAATACCATAGATATACAGTGTATTTGTGTATGTACTAAATATATAGCTGTGCTTTACACCTAAAAGAGTATGATTTTTTCATGCCCCCTCAAACTAATTTTCACCCCCTTGGGGATGATATTGCTATTCCTTTTCCATTCTCCCCACAAGTGAGAATGTACTTATTAGAGCATGCCTGGGGGAGATAACTTGGTCTATAGCTACTTTGAACAGTGTATTTGAATCAGCTTTTCCTACCTCTGTGTTGCTTGAAGGACAGTGGGGAGTCCAAGAAAGGCATCCCTTTGGTGAAGGTAGGCCTTCAAGATTCTTTATCCATAGGAAGGGCCCAGCCAGGGCTGGGGTTTCTAAGAATTCATTCAAAGATCTTTTCTTGAATTTTGTTGGTGTCCTGATATCACCATTATGTGTTCTCCACTTGAGCCCAAAGTATCCTCTTTACAGTTGTTTTTCTCTTCTGCAACAAAGAGGTCTTCTTCCTTTTATTCAAGTCTCTTTTCAATAATTTCCCACCTCCTCTAGAATTTTTACCCATCCAGTTTTTCCTCTGTTTTTTACCATTCTTAATCTTCTCTACCCTTCCTTCCCTAGATCCTTCTCTGCTGTGTTCAAATAATGGACAGATCTCCTCTATCCCAGAGAAATCTGCTGTTGACTTAATTTACTTTCTCTCTCCAGCTTTATTGAGATATAATTGACATAAATCATTGTATAAGTTTAAGGTGTACTAATGTGATGATTTTTAATTTACTTTCATCCATTCGTTTCTATACTTCTCAAAAGTATGTTTATACTCCTTTCCCTCTTTACCTACACACCCTAACCAAGGTATTAGAATATGGGATTTAACGTCCTAGAGCTTTGTTTTTGAGTTGTAATGCCTCCTTGAAGTCATTTTGTAATCTTTGGCAAATTATTTGATTTCTCTACGTCCTAGTTATCTCTGTTAAATATATGTTTTATAGGATTACTTGGAGGAATAAAATGATTAGTAAGTCCCAGCATAGAACCTGGACCATAGGAAGATCAGATTCAGATTTGGTGATTATTTTCCTCCTCAATAATTATCTTTTAATTTTGTTGTGAAAATTTGTTAGTAATCTTTAGTAAATGAGGCCAATCTCCAATATTTATTAAGAATAACCACATATAGTTTACTCAGCAATATTTACATCTTTAATTGTTACCAGTCAGCTCTAACTTGATATTATTTTGGTCATTTTTAAAAGATACTCAAAGAAGGATTGCAGAAATATATATATCCTCCAGAAACTACGGAAGACGTTGAAACAGAAAATGCTTTCCCACCCATAGAAGTGACACTTGAAGTTCAGGAGAATGTAATCTTTTTTGAGGATCCTATGGTTGCAAGGTGGGATGCTGAAGGTACAGCAATTCTGTAATCAACTTTGATAATTAGGTAATGAAAAGAGCTATAACACAAATCCTTAAAACAGAAAATATAGGGGCACCTGGGTGGCTCAGTGGGTTAAAGCCTTTGCCTTTGGCTCAGGTCATGATCTCAGGGTCCTGGGATCCAGCCCCGCATCAGGCTCTCTGCTCCACAGGGAGCCTGCTTCCTCTCTCTCTGCCTGCCTCTCTGCCTAGTTGTGATTTCTCTCTGTTAAATTAATAAAATATTAAAAAAAAAACCAGAAAATACAATGTATAAACTCTGCATTTCTAATCTTACACATTTCTATGGCAACTCTAGTATGTTTATTTTGTTTGCTCTTGATGGAAATGAATAGGGATTGGAGTTTATGTATTGAATGTTACAACTGTTAGTTCCTGAAGTCTTATAATCTGCCATAATCTCTGAACAATTACTTATGTTATGTCATTATGTTTTTAAAAAATAGTAAGTTAACAAAAATATCACCGTAGTAAGACACATGAATATAAATAAGTGAAAAACCTACTCTCTCCTGAAATGAGTACATAATTCAGATTGGGGTGATTAAAATTTATTTTAATGTTAATAACTTAGAAATTTTAAATCTTATTACAGACAAGTACTGGAGATAGGGAGTGGGCCATTAGGAAACCCGAGACTGAATACTGGCCACTTTCTGCCTCTTTATAACTTTTAGATTGTTGAACCATGGGAAATTATTGGTTATCCAAAATGTGAAATAAATAACAAAATCAGAAGTACCAGCAGAGATACAAGCTAAGGATTTACTAATCATTAACAAATACCTCATTTGGGGTTGGCGGGTTCAACTTTGAGAAGTCTTGGTCTGGTAAATTAATGTATGCAGGTTTGAGGCTGCTAGAAGAAAGAAGTATAGCTTTACTTTTAATGTGAAGCATTTTATATATTTGTGGATGAATTTACTGAGTTGGTGACAGGTTGGGAACAGAACAAAGGCACAGAGCTATTACTTAATCCATTTATGTAGTCAAAGGAGTAGAGAATTTAGGAATTTCTCTACCAGAAAAGGTAAATGTTATGTAGTTTTAACTTTTTTTATGATGGCTACAGTAATCCACATTTTTGGTTGTGTATACCTAGGCACAAGATATTTATATTCTAGGGGCACCTGGGTGGCTCAGTGGGTTAAGCCTCTGCCTTCAGCTCAGGTCATGATCTCGGGGTTCTGGGATCCAGCCCCGCATCGGGCTCTCTGCTCAGCAGGGAGCCTCCTTCCCCTTCTCTCTCTGCCTGCCTCTGCCTACTTGTGATCTCTGCCTATCAAATAAATAAAATCTTATTAAAAAAATTTATATTCTAGATAAAAATTATGAATTAACAGTATAGTTCCATCAATACATTAAATTACAAAATCTGTCAAAATGAACAATTAGGTAATTTCTTCCCTTCATGTTGCTTTAGAAGTTTCATTTTTCCTTTAATGGTAATGTTTTTAAGTATTTACTTTGTTAAAAATTAGTCACACTGGGACGCCTGGGTGGCTCAGTTGGTTAAGCGGCTGCCTTCAGCTCAGGTCATGATCCCAGCATCCTGGGATCGAGTCCCACATGGGGCTCTGTGCTCGGCGGGGAGCCTGCTTCTCTGTCTGTCTCTGCCTGCCTCTCTGTCTGCCTGTGCTTGCTCTCGCTCTCTCTCTGACAAAAAAAAAAAAAAAAAAGAAAAAAAGCTCTTTAAAAAAAAAAAAGTCACACTAAGTTAGAATTAGACAAGATAAGTTATCCCACATGATTCAGGGAAATATAATGTGTAAAATTTGTCTCTGACTACAGCAGTAGTATACAACTCCAGTAATTCTTCCCATGGGGAAATGTTTTTCCAGGAAATACTAAAAATTGGAGAATTTATTTATAGGTGATACTTAATTTTTACCTTTAAAAAATTAATTTTATTACTATAAAAATGAGGAATTATGAATCTTACTTTGTCAATATAATTGTATGTATTATATTGAATTTCAGAGTTAAAAATAGTGAGTGGATCCCTCATGTGAGGAGGAAGCCATGTGGAGATGGATAAGGCATTCTAGGGAGGGGAATGACTCGTGTATTCCATAATTATGCTACACAATAAGAAATACAGAATAAATGGGACACATTTCCCTCCTCTAGGAGTTTTCAAAGTTGTAGGGGAGGCAGACAAGGAAAAGCCACCTAATATGACACAGTAAGGTGCTGTAATAGGTAGAAGTTTTATGGAGCAGCCCAGGGGGTCCACCTGGAGCATTAAGAAAGGCTTGTCATAGTATGGAATGTTGAACCGGGCCTTAAGAGACTAAGAGAACATTGGCATGCAAGTGTTTGTGCGGACGTACATTCTCCTTTTTCCTGCGTATATACCTAGGAATGGAACTGCTGGGTTGAATGGTAAATTTATGTTTAACTTTTTAAGAAGCTGTCCAGTTGTTTTTCAAAGTAACTGTATTTTTACATGCCTGCCACTGTTATAGGTTTCCCACCTTTCACCTCCTTGCTAACATTTGTGATCTTTTTTATTCTAGCCTTTCTAGTGAGCATGAAGTGGTATTTCAGAGGTTTATATTGTACTTCCCTAATAACATCATGTGGAGCATCTTTTTGTATGTGTTTATTATCCTTTACTGGATTTTCTCCAGTGAAATGTTCATCCAGATCTTCTGCCCATTTTCAGATTGGGTTGTTTTTTATTATTAAGTTGTAAGAGACACAAAAGACCACCTACATATGATTGTATTTATATGAAAAGTCCGAAAAGGGCACCTGGGTGGCTCAGTGGGTTAAAGCCTCTGCCTTCAGCTCAGGTCATGATCTCAGGGTTCTGGGATCGAGCCCCGCATCGGGCTCTCTGCTCAGCAGGGAGCCTGCTTCCCTTCCTCTCCCTCTGCCTGCCTCTCTGCCTACTTGTGATCTCTGTCAAATAAATAAAATCTTAAAAAAAAAAAAAAAAAGTCCAGAAAAGACAGATCTTTAGAGACAGGAAGTATATTAATGGCTGCCTGTGGCTGGAGGTGAGAATGAGAGTAATTAACTATAAAATGGACACGGGGGAGCTTATGGAGAGAAGAAGAATGTTCTAAACTGGATCATGGTAATGGTTGCACAACTGGGGGAATTTACTAAAATATATACTTAACACAGGTGAATTTTAAAGTTTTTTTTGTTTTTTTGAACAAGATGAGAGATTCTCTAAAGGATTGAGTACTCTAGGAAGAAAGGACTGCGTGTGCAGAGGCTCAGTGGATGATGCTGCTGGGGGAGGGGGAAAGCATAGCTAAAACCAGGTGTCAGAAGTGCAAGGGGTGAAGCCAGAAACACGAGTCTTTATTCTGAAGGCCTTAGATACCATGCTGAGGAGTTTGGATTTGATCCTGTAGCCAGGAAGAACCTCCCAGCAAAAGTGGCTTTTTGCACAGATTCTCTGCTGAATGTAAAAGATCAATTTATACACCTTTGCAGTTATTTGGGTCATTCCATTCATCTCATTTTTTGTATAGAAAAAAACTGTTACTTTCTTCCTTCTTATGAAGGTAAACATTGGCAAACTGATGGCATCAGCAATGTCTCTTACAAACCAGAAGAAAGACTTATAACATTCAGCCTAGAAACGCTTGGCCCTGTTACCTTGATTCAGGATGCTCATATTAACATGCCATTCCAGTCATGGGAACTAACACCACTCGATGTGGATAAAGTACTTTTGACTGTGACTACTGTGTTTACTACGATTCAAATACAAATTAAGGTAAGTCACAGAGAGTAAGTCGTATGAAAGAGGTAAACCACTTGATGACAGTTAAAGTATGTCAAAGTCATCAGTCACTGGTGATTGACACATTGAAATGTTTGTTACAGGTGTATTTAAAATATACTTTGAGCCATAATTTCTAAATGAAATAGTGATTGGATAGGTAATAATATACAATAAGCAAGGTGCAAACTTGCACCCTTTAGTAGAAATAGACCAATTAGTGAAGCTACAAGCCTGTTGCAGTTTTTAATCCACTTTAAAGAGGCTTCCTCTTTAAAACCAGAAGAGGAGGGTGGCTCTGTCGCACAATGTAGAGCGCACTGGACTTCTAAAACCAGAAGAGGGATGTGATCTCTGTATACCTTCAAATTGCCACTCTGCAAACTTTAAAACTGGGTAACTTTGCATTATTATATGTGTAAAAAAACTATCCTTAAGAGTTGCAACATGACTAGCTATCAAATAGCTACTGAATTCAACGTGACCAGTGTTCTTAGATCATAACTCCTACAATGGGAGGAGAACTGAGAGATCTTTCAGTCTCTTGATTGTTTAGATAAAGCCCCCAAAAAGGTGACCGATGGACTGGTTGAGATAACAGGGGGACTTTATGGCTGACTTCTCTGAGATGGCCTAAAGTATATCTGTCCTGCATACTTTTTTATACAGAATGATATAGAGCTAAAAAACAAAACAAAACAAAAAACTAGTATGAAGAAGCTAAAGGCTGGAAATGGAATAATAATGTAATAATTTATCTTTCTTCTCAAAACTAGGAAAACCTCTGCATGCTAGCGTCAATCGAACTAAGTAACAAAAAGCGTTTCTCTATTTTGGAAGGAAAATGGATGACTCCTATTTCTTTCATTTGTGCTTTGAAAGAAGCTGGATTGAATATCTTCCCTAGTGAACACTCTCATTTTTATGTTGTTATAAATTATAAGGTAAGAACAAATCTTTCCAAATTTAATATAAAGGACATTTAGAATGGTAGCCAGTATTCAATGTTATGTAACTCTTCAGGTATGGCTTAGGTTGTCTATATTCACTTACACAGAATTGACTGGAAGGAATAAATGGCAAGACCAGAAATCCAGAGTTCTCTCAAGTTTAATAATCTTTCCCAAGAAAGTAAGCCTCTAGTACGATCTTCATATTGACAAATGGACCATTATTCACACAGCGGGTCAGTTTAGTGCAAAGGTAGTTAGGGCAACTTCAAATTTTCTGTATTTTCTTTCTTCTTTCAGGCTGGATATATGTAAGATTTCCTAAAAGATTAAATGACTCAGAAGTTTCCCAAACATAACAAATTCGCCGGAATTAAACACATAAAAGGACCACTGATACAGAGAACCCACTTCTTCCATTTCTTGGGAGAGCCTCCCTGTCTGCATACTGCTTCACGTTACTCATACGGCTTTAGTTAAATAAGATCCTTCCATGTTAAACTGTGTGTTCCATGAGGATGAGGACTGTTCTTTCATCACCTATGATTCTAGTATCTAGCATACTCCTTGAATCAGATGTTTAGTAAATATTTATGCTATATAATGAGGCCAAAGTAGGCTCCAATCATGAAAGGTGTTCTTGGCTATAGAACTCTTCTGCGCAAAACAGGTTTATAATATACCAGAAAATGACAATATGGGTATATCTGAAAATAACATCATTAACTGTGTACATATGTGTAGGGGGAAAAAAACCACCTTAGTTTTAGTAACTCAACTGCCAGTTACTCTACAAATGCTGAATGTAGTGTACTAGTCATCTCAGAATATTCAAGAATTTTTTTTCTGAACATTTTTTTTTAGATGCTTAAGATCCATTAGTGAATAAAACAAGGTTTCTGCCCTAGTGGAGCTTACATTCTAGCAGAGGAAGGCAAAAATATACTAGATAATCTTATATTTTATATGAAAAAAAAAAAGGGAAGATCAGGAGTCATAGGGCAACATACAATATCAAATAGTATTGGAAGAGGGGGCCTTCACTGAGAAGGTAGGATCTGAACCAAACTTGAAGGTGGGGAATTTAGCCAAGTGGAGCTCAGAGAGCAAAAGGAGAAACAAAGAAGGTGATAATGGGGTATATGAGGTGCATATGTGGGGCGGGGAGATGTCTGATCATAGAGGCCCTTGTAGGTCATTGTTAGGACCCTGGCTTCTCTTCTGAAAGGCAGCACCATTGCCCTGTCCTGTCAGAGTCATCATGTCATCTGACTTACATTTTAAGTGGATTTTTCCGTGTTAAGAAGTGACTGTAGGAGGCCAAAGATGGAAGACTTGTTGAAAGGCTTTATGATCAACTCTGTTTTTATATTGACAGGATCCTTTGATAGAAATGAAAGCTTATCGACAGCTGGCCCTGCTAAGTTCCGCTTTTGCATTTGGTTGGAGCAAGTGGAATATAGTATGTAGTTCAAAGAAAGTTATAGTTAAGGTATAGTATACAAAACCCCATAAAATTACTTTGTCCTTCCAAAGAAGATACTCTAAAGCTAAATGAATGTAGGCCATGGTTTCTCTTCTTGAAAAGGTTAAAAAAAAAAAAGTAACATTCAAATAGTTTTAAAACTTCACTTTTGTTTATTTTGTCAAAAATATAAAACCAAGCTATATAAAGGCTATACCTTCACTGTCCATTATGGTATCAAACACTCTGGACTTCAGGGTAGTGTCCTGACAACTCTTTACATCAAAATGAGAACAGACGGAAGCTTTTTTCCCCTCAGAGACAGGCCTCCAATTGAACTTTCTTGCACATTTACTGCTGCCTGATAAAAAAGATAGTGTAAGTGAGCCACCATATTTACTTGTATATTGTGTGTTTCTCCCACTCGAATATAAGCTCCTTGTGGATAGGATTTTATTGTTGCAATTGTTATTAATATGGTTGTTTTTTCTTCATTGTTGTATCCCCAGCACCTAGAACATTCCCTGGCACCTACTAGCTACTCAAGAAATCTCTGTTGAATGAATACATACATACAAACATGGTTTAAGAGATGAGACACTAAAGAGTGTTTCTTTTACATTAGCAATTTTGGGGACTGAGTTCAAATTATACTCTGCCAAAATACCTATTAGAGGAACTATTAATGGATTTCTCTAATTTTCTTTTCCTGTAGCTGAAGGAACACCTTAGTGAACAACCTATTCAGAAACCTAATTGGACCCTTTTAATGTTTAGTGGTGACAGAGCACAAAGGCTCAAGATCAATGAAAACAGTGAGACATTCTCTGAAGCCCTTAAAGAAGAAACTGAGTTTCATTCTACTTTATATCACATGGTTAAGGATTTTGCTTCCCAAAAAGCCATGGGAAAAATCAGGAGCTCCAGCTGCCAATTGATTGACTCTGTGTGCTATATGCTACTCTCGACCAGAGTGCTCAGCTATTCTTAATCCCCGCCGACAGATTTTATGCAGTATGAAGAGTCAAGCAACCCGGAGCAAAATCAGGCATTTCTTCAAAAGCAATGCAATGAGTGACTATATTTCAAAAGGTTATTAAAATCTAATAAGCATTTTGAACTCAAATTTCATTTTTTTAAAAGTGGGGTTTTTTCTTATGAATATTTGGCCCACTGAAACTTTCACTTTTTATTCTATTTGAATAAATTTTAACAAGCAATATGTAGTATCTCCTCCTCAAAAAGCTCACTAAAAATCATAGGCAGGCTTCCTCCCCATTGTATTTTAGTCAGAGAGGAACTCACAGAAAGAGGGAATGTAAAATATCTTGCAGTCTTTCTGAGACCCTCTGGTTCAATGCTATAATTTCCCAGCTAAAAATCACTAATTTACAAAGTTAAGAAACTAAAACTTTAAAAAATCAAGACACATACATTAAGATGTGCTGAGTCACACTGGTGGTGGTCCATTGTGTTGGAGTCTGGTGAATGGCCACAAGATTTGCTCTAGAGACATCCAGGAGTCCCCATCTGGTATGGGAGCAGCATCCACAGACTTCTGGAAGAATCGTCCTGTGAGGAAGCTCATCAAAGCTGCAAAAAGCACAATGAATGCAGCAGAAAGCCAGAGTGCCTTATTCGCCTTTCTGAAGGAAGTCTTGAGGTTTGTTGCCCAGGCAGCTACTGTGACATAACTGTAAGGAAAATACAAATTCAGAATTTGGTAATAGCAACATTCTGTTAGTAGAACCACTCCTTTTGCCAACAGTACCAGTCAAGTCGTCACTCTGCCTTACCTACCACAAACACTGCCTTGTCATAAGCTCTGTAATGTGACCTGCTGTCTTGGTTTGGCCCACAATTTGCCCCACTCCCACCCCAATAATTTTTAGAATTAGAGAAATGCTGTGGTGATGATCTGAAAATTAGGTGACTCGGGCATTATTGAACTCCTAACAAGAACATTTGAGTATCTCATTATTTCAGAGGTAAGGCAACTAACATTTCGTGGAGCGTGATGTGTGTGTATATACATGCCACTTATTTCTCACAATACCCGGGACTTTGCTATATTCAAGTGTAAACTATTTTTAGTTTAAGAAATGAGACACAAAGAAAAGCTTATTGTAACATCATCTAAGTCTTAGCATTTTGCGTGTTCTGCTACTGTCAGCCCTATCTTTTAGGTGAAGAAATTGGTGCTTAAAAATAGATGAACTTGCCTTAGGCCATCTGGCTCCACAATCAAGTTCCTAACACTGCGACCTGTCACCAGTTCAGGGATAACTCCTGTAGACCATGTGAAGTTTGTTTTTTTATCTTAAATTTCACAATTTGACGGGTCTTTTAGTACCTTGACTAAGACTAATACTGTTAATCCTGCCTCATCTCTCCCCATTCCCCAGAAATGGGATCATTAGTAAGCAGACAACTTACAGTGAAGAGCCATCCCATTTTGACGGATTATTTCTCTTTTCAGAAAGACTTGGCTTTCTTGTCCTTTCTGCTATTTCTTCTCCAGGTGGTTCTGAGTCATCTTTAGTTCTATAAATAGGCATTATGTTTAAATGTTTGAAAGTATGGATAATATACCAGATTTATAAAGATACAGCAAATTTCATTGTATTACTAAAGAGGCTCTCAGTATTTGTTTTGCTTTAGAAAGATTTGATATATAATTCTAAAATCAAATCACTAAATTTTTATTTCTAGGAATTTAATTTTTAAAACTTGCTATATTTAGAAAAATATGTTGTAGGAAGTTGGGATATTAGCCAAGGGATGAGTAAAAAGAGACATATACAAAGAACATGTAGAAGTTCATCAGTTATCACCACTAATAATTAACCAGTATGATTAACCTGTGATTTCTTTCTCTGCTTATGTGTAGTAACCATACTTTAAAAAACAAAGGCAAATATTTCTTCCTCTATTTTTTATTCAACATATGGTAAAATTTCTCTCCTTCTACCACATAATATATTAACAGTGGATTTTATGCTAAACTGGAGTAACATCAAAGTGTCATTGCTTCTTTAAAAATCTTAATTTTAAAAGTGTTTATTCAATGAGCTGGGAAATAGAAATTGGATCAAATATATTTTAAATAAAAACATGTTGTCTAAAGAGTTGTTCCTTTAACCTGAACAGAACTTGTTTCATTATCATGTTTACTGATGAATTCCTAGTTGGACTTGAATTTTGAAATTCCAAGCTCATAATGCTCTCACTATTACCAAAGGCAACTGTTTCTCAAAGTCATATTTTTTTTCTCTTCTTGGACATCTACAGGGAATGTATGTGGCTGGTTTTAGTTTTTAAAGGAGACCTGGCCCAGGGTGCCTGCATGGCACACTTGGTTTTAATGTCTTGATTTTGGTTCAGGACATGATCTTGGGATTGCCAGGCGTCCCTCCTAGGATTATTTTAAAAGAAACATAAAACCTGAGGATAGGCACTACATCTTACTCATCTGTTCATGTTCCACCATAAACAGACACTTCTCCAGAAAAGATATACAAATAGCTAACAGACTCACGAAAAAATTCTCCACATCACTAGCCAGCAGGGAAATACAAGTCAAAACCACAATGAGATACCACCTTCTACCAATTAGAATGGAAAAAATAAAACAGGAACCAACAAATGTTGGCGAGGATCTGGAGAAAGGGGAACTCTCCCACACTGTTGGTGGGAATGCAAGCTGGAACAGCCACTCTGGAAAACAGTGTGGAGATTTCTTAAGATGTTAATAGAGCTACCCGACAACCCAGCAATTGCACTACTAGGTATTTACCCCCAAAATACAGACATAGTGAAAGGAAGGGGCACGTGCACCCCAATGTTCATAGCAGCAATGTCCACAATAGCCAAACTGTGGAAGGAGCTAAGATATCCTTCAACAGATGAATGGATAAAGAAAATGTGGTCCATTTATACAATAGAAAATTACTCAGCCATCAGAATGGATGCACACACACACACACACACACCAAGTTTTACCTACTTGAGTTCACATTTTTCTTCTTCACCATCTGCCCAGGAGTAGGTGCTAATAAATCTATGTAATGAGGGACGATGTTCACTCTGCTTTGACCCCAAAATACGCCTAAGTAAAGATGATTATAGCCACTTGTCAAATTAAATACATCTGTAGCCATTGTCATTTCCTACTACCTGAATTATTACAAAAATTATGTTCTATTTTTGATTGGCACATTCACATATTTTATAGTAAAATTCCATGATTATACACCTATTTTATAATTATTGTGCATATACTCTGTGCAAATCAAGTGTCACTTTATTACTTATTGCCAGCATTTACTTCAATTACAAAACAGTAGGGTTCCCAAAGAGCAACCAGAAAATGACACTTACCAGCTACTTGATCGCCTACTGAATCGGTCATTTTCCATCCCAGCCACCTTTAAATTTCAGATGTTAGAGAAATAATGAAATAACGAATTTAGTGAAGTTTGTGTTTTTGTTATATGAAAATGAATGTGCTTTTGATGAAGAACACTTAGGAACTTGCTTACCATTCCTGCATTTCCAATATTTCTGGGCAAAGAGGCAATGGTCACCCTTCGGAGAGAAGATGGCTACCCAAAGAGGGTGGAAGTACATTAGAAAACTATCAGTATTTTATCATTGGATACAACACTAATGGATATCCTTGCACATACACATCCCTGCATTTGACCACTGTTGAGTTAACCTGTAGACATTGTTATGTCCAAATTGCCTTTCAGAAATATTGTGCCAATTAATATTCTACCTTCTTCAACACTGGATGAGCATAATTTTTGCCAAATAAGGTTTCTTATTTAGTTTTCTGGTGACATTGAACACTTTGTTATGCAAATAATCATGTATATATCTGCTCTGGGAACTCTATGATCTTTGCCCATATTAATTTTATTAATGATATTTCTGGCAGGAATTTTCCATTGTTAATGCAGCCGAATCTGTCCGTTTTTTTTGCTGTCATTTCTTTTATACTGTGGTATTCCCAACTTAAGAGGAGATGAATGTGTACCTATTTTCTAGCTTTTTTTTTTCATGGTTTCATTTTTTGCATTTAATACATTTAAAGATGGGTGTGATATTTTGATAATGGATATGTTTATCAGCCTCAGGTGTGCACGGGAAAATGTTACATACTACTGTGATTCTTAAAGTTTAAGTACAACTTCAGGAAATAAAAAATATATTAAATGTAGGAAATAAGCTGAAGAAGCCTAAGGTGAATCTTTTCCTTAAACCACCATTCCTAATTTCATAGATCAGCTGAGTATCAAGAATATCAAATTACAATCCAAAAAACTTGGGTTCTCACCATGGTTCTGCCACTACATGATCATAACTAATCAGTTAACTTCTGAGAAAGTGATTTTCCTCATCTGTGAGAGAGAGAGGTTTGGATGGAATGATTTTAAAGTCTCTCACTCAAAAATTCTGTGAAATCCTGATTTTTGAACTGGCAAAAACTGCTGGTTGACTTTCAATATCCCATTCTCCCCTTTTTATTTGGTAAAGAACTCTCTGATTTTCAGTTAAGATATAAAACCCAGAATTCAAATGGATTTTCTAGTCTCATTTTCAATCAAGAACGACAAGGAAATGTTATTTGGGACTTCTAGGAATTGTCATTAGAAGGAGAGGGAACACTTGTTTTTATGTCTTCCTTTTTCTTACAATGTGACTCGATGTAATGACCAGGACTTGTCCCTGCCTGTACTGATGGAGACACCTCAGACCATGAAGTGGAAGCAGAGGCTGAGGGTGGTGAAGCATCGAGTGGAGACGAGGCCCTCGGGATTCTGTGAAACCACACTACCATTTTTGGACTCCCTATTTCCAACTCTAGTTTTACATGAGAGAGAAACTATCTGGCTTTCCTCTTGCTTCCAGACAAATGTAACTGATGTACAAATATAGTAAAAAGTATAAAAGCATACATACATAAACTTAAACACACACATGCAGATTTACATAAATATACATATGATTTACATTTAAAACCGGGTTGTTTCAAGTAATATTTTAAAACCATTTCATCCAAAACATTTGATAGACTGTTAACTGGTAATTACCTTGGAGTTTAGAGAAGATGAACGTTTTTTAATTTGGCAGTCATCTGAAAGGAAAAACACATTTGCACATTTGAGGAATTACATAAGCAATTTATTCCAAGGGTCTTAATTCTTTACAAAGAAAAGCAATAGCAATATTTAAGACCCTAGAGACTACCAAGCGGTAAAAATATCTGGTTATCATTTGGTGATTCGTAACAGTTGCCATCTTAACCGATGGAATACTGTCCTCTGTCACTGTCCACGTACAATGCTTAGCCAGCACATAGGAGATGCTAAATGAATACATATTGAATAAATGAATCCAAAACTACAGATCAGAAGGTTATCAAATATGATTACTTTTCCTAGAAAAGGGAGTCATTAAAATAGTTCTCCTCAGAAAAGTTCACATTATTTAAAATAAAACTATTATAAGATTTATATAAACCCTATATTTTAAGGCATTTTCCATGGTCTCGGATGTCTCCTTATTTTCCAATCCATCTGCCAGCTTACTATGCCAGAGTCATTCCTTCTTCAAGAAATAGAAAATCATTGTTGATGAGAGTGGCTTGTTTAACTTACTGTGCTTTGCTTTGTGTGTGGGGAAAGAGCCAATTCTAACATACCCTAAGTAGGAGAACATTAGAGGCAACTCAGTGGGTTGGATGAAATATATTCTCATCTCAGCAATCTAATTTAATGAATTTTTGGAGTCATTACCAAAGAGTCCTCTGTGTGTCCCAACCTGTTTCTAACAACGTTTTACTTTACATTTACTTTACTTTACTTTCTAACTTAACATATACTTTGTATAAACAGAAGGAATGAATTATTATTCTAACATAGCCTTAAGTGTTTTATACTAAAGACATAATAAGAATCAACAAGAAAGAGAATGAAAGAGGAGAATCTCAGAAAAACATAACCGAGTCTATTAAGCTTTTATTACCTTCATCTTCGAGAGAGTTAAAAGACCTTTCATTTTGCAAAAGAACCTGTTTCAGTTCTTCTAACTCAGCATGCTCTTTGGCATACATTCTCTTCAGGTTTTCTACATGCTGAATCATCACCTCCACTGCTTTACTAACCCGGCTTTCCTAGTAAGAAAAACAAACAAACCTACATTGAAAATATTATTCTTGATATCTAGTTTAAAAATGATTAGACACATACATCTATCTTCACTCCATCCCCAAATCTCACTAAAATGACAATGAAAGTTTTTAGTTTGTTTTGTTTTGTTTTAAGACGACACAGGACAAAAAGAACAGAAGTGGGTATAATGAAATTTTGAAGGCCAGTTAGTAGAAGGACTAGTGGAGAATGACCAAGATCTGAAAAATCTGAACCCTAAAAAAAAAGTAGGAAAAGCCTACGAGCAACCTGGGCTGCACCACAGGAAACCGTTCAGGCTCAGAAATTAGTGGTGCCTCTGGAATTCAGCGTGAAGACAGATAGGGGAACAGAAGAAATGGTGGAAAACCTGCAGAAAAAGTGACTAGATCTGCAGATCTCCTCCCTTATTCAGGCCAACTGAGCAACTTTCCTTCCCCATTTTGCTGAAAGACTAAACACTGAATATCTAGAGAGAGAGAAAGAGCCTGTGGATTAGGCAGTAACAGCTGATGGTGAACAGATCATACAGAAAACAGATTTAGGCAAAAGTCTGCATACATATTGAATACTGAAACTCCTAGCCCGTTTTCTCCTTCCAACTCGCAAACACTGGTAGCCAGGCTTAGACTCGGAAAGCAGGCAGTTGAAGATTTTCCTCTGAGGACTCTAATGTAGCAAGATTGAAGTCTTCAAACTCCTGACACCAAGAATATCCCAGTGAAACATCTCAAGTTGTGTGAAGCTCAGAGCCAATAAGAACCCTCCTCACCCCATGCGCTGTCCCCATTCCACTATCTAGTGGATCATGACTAGTCAGAGGAAAGCTGCTTCTGTGAAAGAGGAAAATCAACACAGAAAAAAAACCAAGGTGGAGGAGATCAACTACAGAAAAGCTTCAAGGGAACCAGCAGTATCTTCAGAGAGTTAAGAATAAGTGTTGCATCCATGAAATAAGAACAAGATAAAAAAGCTACATGCTAAGAATTTAAAAAATCTGAGAATTAAAAATATATTAAAAATACATAACTCAATAAAATAGTTTCAAGGTAAGGTTGGGGCAATCTCCCTGAAACTAGGAGCAAAACAAACAAAAAAAACACTGAAGGCTAAAAAAGAGATGAAAAAGAACCATGTTCAGGAGATCCAACAGACAACAGGAACTCAAGAAAGCAAAGAAAATTACACAATATGTGGAAAAGGAAATAATTCAAAACGATCTCTAGAACTCAAGAACGTATTTTGCCAGCTTATATCCATTCAGGGCCTAAAACAATAAATAAACCAAATTTTAGTTAACATATAATGTAATATTGGTTTCGGGAGTAGAATTTAGTGATTCATCACCTAGTATACAACACCTAGTGTTCACACAAGTGCCCTCCTTAATACCTATCACCCATTTACTCCACGCCCCACGAAACTCCCCTCCAGGAACCCTTAGTTCTCTATAATTAAGAGTCTCCTTTATGGTTTGCCCCCCTCTTTTTTTTCTTCTATCCTCTATATTAATCTGCTTTGTTTCTTAAAATCCATGTATCAGTGAAATCATATGGTATTTGCTTTTCACTGACTGACTGATTTTGCTTAGCATAATACACTCTAGCTCCATCTACTTTGTTGCAAATGACAAGATTTCACTCTTTTTTATGGCTGAGTAATATTCCATTACATCCACCCACCCACACACACACACACATCATCTTTACCCATTCATTAGTCAATGGACATTTAGGCTCTTTCCATAATTTGGCTATTTTTTATAATAATGCTATAAATACCAGGTGCATGTACCCCTCCAGATCTGTATTTTTGTATCCTTTGGGTAAATAATAGTGCAATTGCTGGGTGATAGGGAAGCTCTATTTTTAAATTCTTGAGGAACCTCCATACTGCTTTCCAGAGTGGCTGCACCAGCCTGCATTCCCACCGACAGTATAAAAAGATTTCCCCTTCTCTGTATCTTCCCCAACATCTGTTGTTTCCTATGTTAATTTTAGCCATTTGGACAGGTGTGGGGTGGTCTCTCATTATAATTTTGATTTTTATTTCCCTGATGATGTGTGATGTTGAGCATCTTTTATCTGTTGGCCAACTGGATGTCTTCTTTGGAAAAAATGTGTCTTCTGCCTATTTCTTACCTGGATTATTTGTTTTTTGGGTATTGAGTTTGATAAAAGTTCATTATAATTTTTGGATTCTAACCCTTTATCAGATATATCATTTGTAAATATCTTTTCCAGTTCCAAAGGTTACCTTTTACATTTGTTGTTTCTTCACTGATTCGATTTCATTACATCCTTCTGTTCAGATTTTCTACGTCTTCCTGATTAAATTTTAGAAGGCTGTATGTTTCTAGAAATTTATCCATTCACCTATGTTGTCCAATTTGTTGGAATATAATACTTTATAGCAGTCTCTTATAGTCCTTTGTATTTTTGTGATGTCAGTTGTTATTTCTTCTCTTCCCTGTGTTTGAGCCTCTTTTTTTAATCTTAATAAGTCTAGCTAAAGGCTTACCAATTCTCCTTATCTTTTCAAAGAAACATCTCTTGGTTTCATTGATACATATATTTTTTGGTATCTAGATCGTTCATTTCTGCTCTGATCTTTATTGTTTCCTTCCTTCTACTAATGTTGGGCTTTGCTTTTTCTAGTTCCTTTAGGTATAAGGTTAGATTGTTTGAGACTTTTCTTGGTTCTTGAGGCAGGCCTTTATAAACTCTAAAATTGCTTTTAGACCTGCTCTTTCTACATCCCAAAGATTTTACACGACTGTGTTTTCATTTTCTTCAGTCTTTATAATGTCCTCTTTGATTTCTTTGCCTGTTGGTTGATCAGTAGCATGTGTTTAGCCTCCCAAGTGTTTGTATCTTTTTAAGTTTTTCCTTGTAATTGATTTCTGGTTTCACATTGCTGTGCTTAGAAAAGATGCTTGATGCGATTTCAGTCTTATAAATTTATTGAGTTTTGGTGGTTTTTTTTTTTTTTTGAGGGTTTATATTTATTTATTTATTTTTTCCCATTTTATTTATTTTTTCAGCGTAACAGTATTCATTCTTTTTGCACAATACCCAGTGCTCCATGCAAAACGTGCCCTCCCCATTACCCACCACCTGTTCCCCCAACCTCCCACCCTTGACCCTTCAAAACCCTCAGGTTGCCCCAACCTCCCACCCCTGACCCTTCAAAACCCTCAGGTTGTTTTTCAGAGTCCATAGTCTCTTATGGTTCGCCAGTTTTGGTGGTTTTTTGTTTTGTTTTGTTTGCCTAATGTGATCTAACCTTCCACATGCACTTGGGGAAAGAATGTGCATTCTGCTAGTTTGGGATGGAATACTGTATAAGTCCATCTGATCTAATGTCTCATTCAAAACCACTATTTCCTTCTTGATTTTCTGACTGGGTGATCTATCTGTTGATGTGAGTGTGGTATTAAAGGCCCCTATTATTGTACTACTGTCGATTTCTCTATGTCTGTTAATATTTGCTTTATGTATTTAGGTGCTTCTATGTTGGGTGCATAGATATTTACAATTTTATATCCTCTTGTTGGATTGATCCCAATGTCATTATGTAATGCTCTTCTTTGTCTCTTGTTACAGTTTCTGTTTAAAAGTCTATTTTGTCTGAAAACAAAGCCTATTTTGTCTGATATAGTATTGCTACCCCAATATTTTTCATTTCCATTTGTATGCAATATTTTTTTTCCATCCCTTCACTTTCAGTCTATATGTATCTTTAGCTCTGAATTGAGTCTTCTGTAGGCAGCATATAGATAGGTACTTTTTTTTTTTTTTTTAGTCATTCAGTCATCCTATGTCTTTTGATTAAAGCATTTAGACTATTTGCATTTAAAATAATTATTGTTACATGTGTACTTATTGCCACTTTGTTAATTGTTTTCTGGTTGTTTTATAGTTCTTCTGTCCTCCTTTCTTCTTCTCTTGCTCTCTTCCCTTGTGATTGATGACTTTCTTTAGTGTTATGATTCCTTTCTCTTTATTTTTTGTGGTATCTATTATAGGTTTTTGGTCTGTGGTTACCATGAAAGTTATACATAACATTTTAAATACATAGGAGTCTATGTTAAGTTGATAGTCATTTAAGTTTGAACATATTCTAAACAAACTACATTTTTACTCCCATGTTTCATGAACAGAAAGGAAACCAGTCTGGCTGGAATGCAATAACATAGCAATATTATCATAGGACATAAATTTCATAGGGTAAGAGGGCATGGGAATGGCGTAGATCTTTTTAAAAAAATTTTTTTTTTTTTTAAGATTTTTATTTATTTATTTGACAGACAGAGATCACAAGTAGGCAGAGAGGCAGGCAGAGAGAGAGGAGGAAGCAGGGTCCCTACGGAGCAGAGAGCCCAATGTGGGGCTCGATCCCAGGACTCCAGGATCATGACCCAAGCTGAAGGCAGAGGCTTTAACCCACTGAGCCACCCAGGTGTCCCTGGCGTAGATCTTTTTAAGCCATCATAAGGATTCGGGGTTTATTCTGAAAAAAAGTGAGGAAGCCACCAGGGGACTTTAAACAAAAAAAGGAAACATGATCTAGCTTACATTTTAGAAGGATTATTCTGGCTGCTTTATGGAGAACAGACTATGTTGCAGGGAGTACTGGGTTTGAATGAAAATGGAGACCATTTAGGAAGATATTGTATTAATCTGCAAAAAATAGAATGGTAGCTTAGATCAAGGTGGTAGCCGTGGAGAAGGAAATAAGTGGGTGAATTCTGATGGTAAATAGGATTTATTCTGTTGGTAGAGTGATTACAATTTCCTGCAGGATTAAAGGTAAAGTGTGAGAGAAAATTGTAGAAAAATTACTCCCAAAGATTTTCAGTCTGATCAACTTTGACAGAGATAAGATTATGTGTAGAATGGGTTTTGGAGATACCATAAGCAGTTCACTTTTGTATGTGTTGTTTGATTAGTTTGTCCAACATCCAAGTGGAAATGCTGCATCTGTAGTAGTATATTCTAGTGTAGAATTCATGGCAAAGGTTTAGGACAAGCCCGTGAATTGGGGAGTCATCAACTGACCACACAGAATGGTGTGGGGACTGAAGGAAGATGGATATCACATGTACAAGGGTGAAGCCCTGGGGCCCATTGATATTATGAAGCCAGGGAGAATGGTGAGACCCATAGAGGAGTCTGGAAGGGAGTGAGCCATTATGTTGAGAGAAAAAACAAGAGAATGTGGGACCTGGAAGCCAAGTGAGGAGAGTGTTTCCAGGAGGAGGAAGAGCTCAAACATGCTGAATGTAGCAGCTCAGCTCAGGAAAATGAGTAGGTTAAGACCATTTACAGTTTGCAGAGCAACTGGGAGGAGAGAAATTGGAGACAGTGAGTACAATTCTGTTGAGGAAATTTGCTATAAATGGGAGCAAAGAAAGACGAGAAAAGGTCAAAGACTATTTTGCTTGTGTTTATGTTATCTTTCCCATCTTAAAAACAGCATATTTGTGTGTTCATGGGAATGATTCAATATACTGGGGAAAAGTGAAGATGGAGGAAAGTAGGGAGAATCTGAGTCTAAGATTCTGAGTAAATTAGGAAGAATGGGTTCTGGTATACAAGTGAGATGGTTAGCCTTAGATAGGATTAGAGACAACTCATATTTTGTACTGGGAAGGAAGGAAAACTATGAGGGCTCAGATGTTATTAGGTTTGGAACCTGTGGCTATTCCTTCTGAATGACTCGGTGCTTTCACTGAGGCAGGAAGTAGTCATTATTTGACAGAAAAGATGGGAAAGGACATGATGACGGTTTGAAGAGAAGGGAGAAAGTATGAAACTGATATTCGGAAGAGATTATTTGGATGATTGTTACTGGCTAATGCAATTAAGAGAGGGCTTTTTTTGCATTTGATTTGCATATTCCACTTTCTCTATATTAAACACGTATATCTTATATAACACAAGTATTTTTTTAAACTTTTTCTTAGAAATGTAATCCATGATTTCAGGGAAAACAAATCCTTCTAGTAATTTCATTGAGCTAAAGAAATGAAGGCAGATTACCTGATTAATGGCTCCCAGCATCTCAGCCTTACTGGCCACTCGTGCAGTGCACTGACTAAGGAGTGTTATACTCTTCTCCAGCTTCTTAACTATTTCCTGGGCATGGTTGTCATCTTCACAAAGTGGTGTTAAAGACTGCACAGAAAGCAAAGTATTAAAATATATCCAACCCAAGTATTCAGCAAGTGATTCCAACAATGACTATGTTGTAAATAGAGATGACAGTCACATCTCAATTATCTTGGTATAAAGTAAAAAGAAGTAAAAATGACCAATAATGAATGATACTGAAATATTAATATCTTTGTTGGCTATCAAGCAGACCTATGCAAATGTTCCCAAAACCTTTTATATCTAATCTCAATCTCTTCCTTACTCTCCAAATTTGCCATTTCTTCATACATATGTATATCACTTTCTGTAATTAACAGAATGGGACATACTTAATTGGTGATGGTAAAGAAATTATGCTTATGAATGAGTTGAATGTATTATATGAAGAGCACGGTTTGAACTTTTAAGTAGTGAAAACATGCTAGAGGTAGGTATGGCTCTGACTATACTATGTGCTCGTCCATTGATGACAAAGCATTACTGATCTGGCTAGATGCAGGGTATGCCTTCACTGCCTTATGAATATTTCTTTCAAACCTGTGCCCTTGATCCAAGATGATGGCCTTCCTGGTGGAGAACCATCCCTCCCACTAGGGTGGAGACAGAATTAAGAGGACAGCAGTTTTGGGAAGCAAACAAGCCACGGCTTATTAGCTGTGTGACCATGAGCAAATTTCTAAGACTTGCCCAAATTTAAAACACTATAAATTTTGTAGCATTTAAAAAAGGAAAAGTAGAGGGCTCCTAGGTGGCATAGTCAGTTAAGCATCCGACTCTTGGTTTCAGCTCAGGCTGTGATCTCAGGGCCATGAGATTGCTCAAAGCAGACAAACGCTGTATGATTTTTACTTCTATGACGTATCTGAAGTCGTCAGATTCACAGAAACAGAAAGCAAAATGGTGACCAGGCGATAAGAGGAGGAGAAAAGAGGGGGTTATTTAATGGGTACAGAATTTCAGTATGTAAGATGGAAAAGTTCTGGAGATCTGTTTTACAGCAATGTGAACATTTTTAACACTACCCGAATGGTTCACTTAAGATGGTTAATATGGCAAATTTGATGTTACATGTTTTTTACAACAATAAAAAAAAAAGAATACGGTTTCTCAAGTTTTATTTCTTTCCAAAACTGACCCTCTTAATTTTCCAACCCACCTCTATATTTATGGTGATTTCACAAAATGGAAAAATAGTGGTTGTTATCCGCGTACCTAGAGAGGGCTTGCCAATCATCTGACAAGACTAAAATCAATCACCATTGTCTTTTTTCAGTTAATTAAATGGAAATAGACTTTTGATTCTCGTCTTTGAAGCTTAAAATTGACATATTCTCCTATTGCTCAGTTACCTGCATGATGACTGTTCTGCCTCAAACCTATTTGAACGTCCAGAGAAGGCAGGTGACTCAACTCACAATGACTTTAAAAGGCATTGGTTTTACTAGTGAATCATTTATTTTAGCCTGATCCTGAATTCTTACTTCCTGTTCATTTACATTTGAATCAGGCAGGGCTTGGCACCTGTTATTGGTTTTAGTCACACAAGTAAACTTGTATCTAATTTTGAAAACATTATTAACAATAGGATCATTACATGTGGAGTTCCCAAATGTTAGGATTCTCACCTCTAAGAGCTTTAAACAGTTAGTGATTTCTTTCTTCAAATTTTCTTCTGCCAAGTCTCGGGATCTTTCTTCAAGCTTAACTCTTTTCTCCAGGGTGAACCAGTCACACTTAAATCCCAAAGATAATCTGAGAAATTCGGCCTGTCATCAAAATAATGTGCGGGTGATGGGGAGAAAACTGGTTGTAGGGAAATATTTCAGTTTAATACCGGATTGTGCAGAGTCATTCTTTTTCCTCCCAGCAACATAACGCTGGCATGCCTCGGCTTTCCCCACACTTAGTCGCTGCCAAACCACCCAGACACCAAATACAGCTTGGGTAAAAGCATAGAGTGATGATAGACAAGGAGGTCAGAAACACTTTTTTTTTTTCTTTTCTTTTTTTTTTTTTAACTTAAAGGGGAAAAACTCACCTCCACCTCCTTCTCATTAGCAGAAGTGCTGTAGGGAAAGACAAAAAAAATTTATTCCAACATAATTCAACAGAAAAGCAAAAACTGTGAACATGCCATGTGAAGAACTTACTTGTCACTTTGTCTAAAGTTAACGGATTTCACAGTGGTGACAGGAAGAGAGGAAACAGCAGTGTCTATTAAAAGATAATAAAATAGTATTGGGTTACAAAGGTTCCTGGCTGAAGTCACATTCAATCAAATGTCCTCTCTCCATGACACAAAGGCATTTCCTTGAAGAATGTCTGAAATAATAGCCAGTTAATAACATAACTTGCTTCAGAGCGCCTGGGTAGCTCAGTCACTTAAGTGTCTGCCCCCAGCTTGGGTCACAATCCCAGGGTCCTGGGCTGGAGCCCTATTGAGAAGGGAGCCTGTTTCTCCTTCTCCCTCTGCTGCTCCCCCCTACTTGTGCTGTCTCTCTGGCTCTTGCTCAAATACATAAATAAACTCTTTTAAACAAAATAATGCATTTGCTTCAATATAAGATAACGTTATGCTATGCTACTGGGATCACAAGGACATTAAAATCATTGGTTCACACGTCAGCATGTGAATAGTCTGAAACCTGAAAATATCTGGGTCCAGGAGGAGCCCAGTTGCTCTCTCTGCATTTGAATGTCTATCTGACTTGATCTCAGGGCTAAATGCATACCTTCTTCTGTTACCCTAGTCCTTCTTCAGAACAAGGCTTGAACAGCCGCAGCAGGAGGAAGAGTCATTGTAGTAGTAAGAATAATAGTCGTAGTACAGTATAATAACAGTAACAATGACAGCAACAGTAAGCATGGTATCATCCATTTGTCACAAGTTTACTATATGCCAGTCCCCAAACAGGACTCTGTATACATAGTAATGATACTCTTCATGACAACTTCAAAAAGAGGACAATATATTAGTTATTAAGAGTATTAGAGTTTAAAAAAAAAACTGATATAAGTCCCAGCTTTGACTCTCATAGCTTTGTAACCTGGAACAAGTCACAGCTTCATCAAACCACCTACAAAACAAGGATGATATTTTTTTATAGTAGCTTTTAGAGAACTTTGCCAAGCCTCTTTTCTAACTGCTTTATACCTAATTTATTAAATCCTCAGAGCAAACCTGTATTGGGTACTGTTATCATCTACAGTCCACAGGCTAGGAAACTGAATTGCAATTTACCTTACATAGGTATTGGGGGGGGGAACAAATTAAATTATGTACATAATTTAGGGGGCACCCAGGTGGCTCGGTTGGTTAAATGTCTGCCTTTGGCTCCAATCATGATCTCAGGGTCCTGGAATCGAGCCCTGCATCGGTGGAGGTTGGGGGGAGGTCCCTGCTCAGCAGGGAGCCTGCTTCTCCCTCTCCCTCTGCCTGCTGCTCCCCATGCTTGTGTTCTCTCTCTGTGTCAAATAAATAAAATCTTTTTTAAAAAAAGGAATTTAGTCTAGAATTTAGCATATGATACATTCTCAAAAAAGGTTAATTTTTAAAACTCATCCTTTCCATTTCACAGATGAGGAAGTTGACACTCAGGTTAAATAACCTTCTGAAGTCATACCTAGTCAGAGAGTCACCCAATATAGTCTGGGTGACTTCAAAGTCCCAACTCTATACACTACTCCATCCTAATGGAGGTGGAATGGGGAGGGAAGCATACTAGCACTTATTCTTTAAATATTATTTACTTTTGGATCAGATAATTAAAAAGATCTCAAAGTAGAGCTTAGAATTTGCTACCAACATTGGCATGGTTCTTTGTTCACAATAACACAGG
This sequence comes from Meles meles, assembly GCF_922984935.1. Taxonomy (NCBI): domain Eukaryota; kingdom Metazoa; phylum Chordata; class Mammalia; order Carnivora; family Mustelidae; genus Meles; species Meles meles. Next base: position 69,999,706 of record NC_060072.1, read on the forward strand.
AGTTATTACAAGTCCTTGGGGCTTAATATTAAGTTAATGCAACATGAATGTGGCTTTTTAAAAATGATATAAATTGAATCAATAATCAATTTTATTGACTGATTTTACCTAGAGATGCATAATTATAGGTACCATATCTTTACTCAGAAAGATTTCACTCATAAAAATATAAGCAGGAACAAAAGTTCTCATGGGGTTTGGGAGAGAACATTCCTTACCTCTTGCAGCACATTCTTTTCTATGCTCATCTATTGTTACTGGTTCCTCTTTTGCTTCCTAAAATCATAAAGAGATTTTACTGCTGTAGGTAGAGTGGAAATCCTTCATAACCAATCATGTTCCAACTTCCTGTCCTCTCCTAACCCTACTGTATCAAAAACACTATGGTATTCAAAGAACTGAACTAGAGGTTAAAGAAGAAAGCAGGACTGGCTCTAAGGGGATTTCCAATCTAGTTGAGGTACAAAAGGGAAATATAAATGTGATATAAATGTGATACAAGTCACTGTAAGGCAAACTAGGATTGATTCCCAAATAAATGAGATGTGAATAAATAAGGGCTCTACAAAGGGAGGGGAGAGACACCATGGCTTGAGAAGCATGGAAAGTCTCTACAGACAAGGAACATGCTGGAGCTTGATGGAGTGGGAGGACTGGCTGGATAAAGAGGTAGAGGTGATCTAGGACCATCACATCTAGCTTTCTAGATGGGCTCTTGGGGGACTTGTGGCAAAAATTGCAGGTATGTTAGGCTTTTACTCCATATAAGTACATTTTAAGGTCGCTGACCAACTATCCTAAAAATTTATCTATACAACAAGAATTATCATAAGAAGAGGGTTCTACTATACTGCCTGAGATAAATGAGAAAATAATAGGTATAAAATCATTTTTATGGTGATAATTATTCAGCATTCTTAGAAATTTTTCCTGAAAAACAAGTCTAAGTCAAATTTCTTTGGTAGAGCCATTGATACTATGTCATGTAATTTTTAGCGGTTTGAAGGTATGATTTTTGAAAAATGTAACATGCAATAATACAGGTAAAACACTGCATCATTCTTATCAACATTTAAATATTCTTTTTACTGAATCCTCCCTCAACACCCTGACCTCTTCCATTATATGGCATCTTCTTCCAATCCTATCCTTTATGGCCATGCTTCTTCTGGAAAGAATTGTCCATGGTTGCTGTTTCCAATTTTTTGGCTTTCTTCTGTCTCTGTACCCAATACTCCAAGAAAAACTCCCTTCTCCAGTTATCCAGTAACTCTCTATTGCCAAATTCAATGGAAAAATTTCAGACTTTATCTTATTTGACTTCACTGTAGCATCTAAAATGATCTAGAATCCTCTCCTCCTTGAAGATTTTTCTTTCCTTGGTTGTCCCCTCCTGATGTCCTCCCATCACTATAGTAGCTCCTTCTGAGTTTTCTCTGCCATTGCCTTCCTTTGTTAGATAATGGAATCAACAAGAGTCCATTATTCCCAGAGTGCTCTTCCTACCTACCAGCGTCCTTGGGAAATCTCATTCACGTACTTGTTTTTTTGCTGATAGCTCACAAATATGTGTCTGCTCCTAAAAGTCCTAGGAATGAGTTTATGAATATAGTTATGTAGCTATCTATATAATCTTCCAGAGTGCTGATGTCTCATGTCAACCTGAAACTTAAACTGATCTTATTTTACCCCCTAATTCTACTCTTCTTACTTCCTCCCTATTCTCATGATATTCTATTCATTCTGTAGGATAATCCATAAAAGCCCAAGTTGTTACATTTTCCCATGCATCCCCAACCCCCATCATAGTTATCAGTTACCATGTACTATAAATTCTGTCCCCTCAATCTCTCCCAAATTATTCTTTTCTCCATCCACAATAAATTCATACTATCTTCATGCCTTGCCTGAATTGTTGCGATAGTATCCTAACCAGTACCCCATCTCCATTACTACATTTTCTAACCCATTGTTTTTAAGTTTCTTTATTTCTATCTTGTTTTGAGATGAGAAGAAATTCTTTTTCTCAAAAGACTACCATGAACAATTAGAGGAGCCCAGATATTCCTCTGTGTTTTATAAGGGGCAACCACTTTTGGCACGCTTACTGGCCAACACAACACTCTATACACTTGATACTACAAGGAACAATTCCAAATCATACACCCAATCATTCCACTCCATTCAGACTAGAATAGTATAAAATTTTTATCTACCCTATTGCCTCAAATGTATCTATGCCACAACCATCTCTCTTAACTTGAGTTAGCTTTCATGAGTCTCTGTTTCTTAAAACCAAATGTGCCTCACTAAAGCAATATTTATACACTGAGGGGAAAACAACTACTACACACACACACACACACACACACACACACACCAATGATACTGCTGCTACTACTAGTACTAATAATAATGATCCCTTTTAACAGAGAGGCACTGATACATAAACAAGACCCTGAAGAAACATAGAACTGGATCCATAGTCTACTAGTTACTTCTCAATAATTATAAATTCATACAAGTGACAATGCACCTTCTCTTTAAGGGAAGGAACTTAACTTTTTCTATAAACATTTAAATGTTTAAAGCATTTTTCCAAGTGCCTGGATAGCATCCAATACCATTCACAAAGTACCTCCTCCATGAGACCTGTCTGGGCTCTTACCCCAAACATTTTTCTTTTATATCACTAACCATACTGAGAAATTATATATTACTGAGTAACTGTATGTTTCTTCCCTTAATTAGAACACGTTCTCTTAACTAGAACATATATTTTTTTTTCAGCGTAACAGAATTCATTGTTTCTGCACCACACCCTCCCACCCACCCCCCCCCACCCCACCCCCACCCCCGCCCCTTCAAAGCCCTCAGGTTATTTTTCAGAGTCCATAGTCTCTCATGGTTCATCTCCCCTTCCGATTTCCCTCAACTCCCTTCTCCTCTCCATCTCCCCATGTCCTCCATGACTAGAACATATCTTTAAGGTAAATATTACTGCTTTATTTAACCTTAATTATTAACACCTTTGTTTATTTAAAAGTCCTCTATTGATCCAGGAGAACTTTGATGAATAAATGAGTGAATGAGTGAACGAAAAAATAATGTGAAGTCAGGAGGTCCTAGCTCTGACTTTACTGTGTGACCTTGAACATGTCACAAGGACTCTTTGGCACCAACTTTCTTGTCTATAAAACATTAGAGTAATTAAATCCTATTAACTTCATAATATTTTGGAAGGATGAGATAGTGCTTTTAAGAGTATTCTGCAAACTTAAAGGAATAGTTCTACCACTGTAATATATCATTACCTTTACTGTTAACATACATATATTTCCTTACCAGATTTAACATGGTTTTGTCCTCACTCACAGAGCCTTGCAGTGCAATATTCTCAGGAGATGGACTTTTGCCTATGAGAAAAAGGGAACACACTAAACAATTACCTGAGCAGTGACAAATAAAAGAGAAGGAAATAGTGAGGGTGACAATATGAACAGACTAGAAAATATCAAAGACTTTAACATGTGAGACAAATTATGTATTAAAAATTTTTAAATATACCCACGGATTAAAAATCAGGACTAGAACAGCTAAGGTTTCCAAGGAAGCTAGCCATTTAAGATTTCTTAATAGAAATGAGTATCTGTATAAGTAGCCTTCAAGTGATAGTTTTTAAAATCCTTCTTAAGGCTGCTGCTGCTTTTTATTTTTTAGAATTTTTTTTTTATTTGACAGACAGAAATCACAACTAGGCAGAGAGGCAGGCAGAGAGAGAGGAGGAAGCAGGCTCCCCGCTGAGCAGAGAGCCCGATGCGGGGCTCGATCCCAGGACCCTGAGATCATGACCTGAGCCGAAGGCAGAGGCTTAAACCACTGAGCCATCCAGGCACCCCCCTGCTGCTGCTTTTTAAAATCAAACACATTACTAGTATATTTACAGAAATTGGATGAAGGAAGGATGAACAATCAGCTTGCCAAACAGGTTTTTTTTTAATTACAGATGTAAGGCTGATAACCAAGTATGATACCCTTCCAAAGCAGGGTATCTTTCTAAAAAAGTCATCAAACTAAGAAACGTAGGTACTTCTGGTTTTGCCATTCTTCTTTGTAATTTCCCTTTATTTTCGTGTACTTTATTTGTACTGCAATGTACTTGGTAATGATTTTCCTCTTTACATGATCCATTGTCTTGAATTTAGTTCAGTTCAGGCACAAAGGTCAGCAGCTATAAATAGGTTTTGTTTCTTTTTAAGAAAAAGAAATAGTTGAAGTATGTATTACATTTTTAAAATTTATAGGGAATTAAGAACAAAATGGTAACCACTTTCTTCAGAGATAAAATGCCTTTTCCCAATGAGAACTTTAATTTTTTGTTAACTTTTAAGACAGATTCATATGGTCCATAAATTTTAAAGTGTAAAATGTTTTATGGTAGAAATTTTCCCTCCCATCCATGCCTATAAGAAACTAACTTTCCCTCTCCATAAACAATGTTATTTAATTTTTGTCTAGCCTTTCAGAGATACTTTATGCATACATAAAAACTTCTTATCCTTTTTTATTTTCCCACAGAATTTTATAGGCAATATGTAATGTTTTGCATTTGGGTTTTTTTAAGAGACAATAATTCTTTGATATGCTTCTAAGAAAGTTTCCTTATATACATTTTATGGATGTATATTAGTATTCCATTACATGGAGATATCAATATATATTAACAAGGCTTCTTTTGATAATTAACTTGTCTCCAGTATGTTGTTATTATAGAAAATACTGTAGTAAAGAAACTTCTACAAGTCATGTGAGTATTTAGATCTATAGGATAAAGTCCCAGAAACTAAACTGTTTTATCACAGGATATGTATATTTAACATTTTGGTAGATGTTGGCAAATTCTCCTCCATATTAATTATAATAATTTACATTCCCTACAGAAATGTATGAGATTTCCTTTTTTGCCCTATAAGCTAACCAACAGAGTGTAATCAAAGTTTTGTATCTTTGTCTACATGACTGGTGAAAAATGATATCTTGTGTAGTTCCAATTAAAATTTCTCTTATTCATGAGGCGCCGGGGTGGCTCAGTGGGTTAAAAGCCTCTGTCTTCAGCTCCATTCATGATCTCAGGGTCCTGAGATCGAGCCCCGCATGGGGCTCTCTGCTCAGCAGGGAGCCTGCTTCCCCCTATCTCTCTGCCTGGCTCTCTGCCTACTTGTGATCTCTGTCAAATAAATAAATAAAATTTAAAAATAAATAAAATTTCTCTTATTCAGTCTGAGCTAAAGTATGAAGATATTCTTCAGTTAAAATAAAGAATGGAGGGGCACCTGGGTGGCTCAGTGGGTTAAGCCGCTGCCTTCGGCTCGGGTCATGATCTCAGGGTCCTGGGATCGAGCCCCGCATTGGGTTCTCTGCTCAGCAGGGAGCCTGCGTCCCCCTCTCTCTCTGCCTGCCTCTCTACTTGTGATCTCTCTCTCTCTCTTTCTCTCTCTCTCTCCATCAAATAAATAAATAAAACCTTTAAAATAAAAAAAATAAAGAATGGATTCTATTTCTACGATTTTACAACTCCTTTAGTCTAGAATTTATATCTCAACTTAAGAGTGAATTTTCCTTGACTGATTTATTTATTTATTGTGTGTGTGTGTGTGTGTGTGTGTGTGTGTGTGTGTACAGGAGCCTATGCAGTTCCCATCAGTATTCACTGTATGATGTCTCACTGGGAATGGTTGAGAGTAACTACCTGTTTTCAGACTCAAGGAGCAAAAAAAGGATATAACGTTTTATCTAGTTAATTCTTTGCCCCCTGAGAGGACCATCACTAATTGGCCCATTCTTTTAACTAAGCAGATTCTAATTAGGATTCTGAGAATTTTGGGGGTGGGGGGAAGAAAGCATGCACATGGGCACAAGTGGAAGGGAAGAAAAGCAGAAGAAGAGGTGGGGAAAGGAGAGGGGTGCCTGGATGGCTCAGTGGGTTAAAGCCTCTGCCTTCGGCTCAGGTCATGATCTCAGGGTCCTGGGATCGAGTCCTGCATCGGGCTTTCTGCTCAGCGGGGAGCCTGCTTCCCTTCCTCTCTCTCTCTGCCTCTCTGCCTACTTGTGATCTCTCTCTGTCAAATAAATAAAATCTTTAAAAAAAAAAAAAAGAGGTGGGGAAAGGAGAGAGAGAATCTTGCAGGCTCCCTGCTTAGGGCAGAGCCTGGTGCAGGGTTTGATCTCATGACCCTGAGATGACTACCTAAGCCAAAATCAAGAGTCAGACACTTAACCCACTGAGCCACCCAGGTGCCCCAAGATTCTGAGAATTTCCTAAGCAAGTGATTCTACATCTACACCACGGTAGAAACCCAGTTGTAGCCAGTCAATCTTTGTCATTAGGAAATATTTAAGTCCTATTAAAATATATCATAAGTTTTGTTCTTTCCATAGAACTTGGGAAAAAATGGCAACACTATCATATATGAAGGCCACGATTACCTCTCAGACTTCTTTTCCCCGAGTAGATCTTCAATTTCTTTTTTAAATAAAATGTTATTGAACTATGAAGATAGTTGCTCCAGTAGCTTACAGGTTTACTTACTGCTTTGGAATGGAAACTATATTTGAATACTTCAATAGCTTACCTGTGATCTTTATCATAGCAGAAGCTGATCTTGTATCCTCCTCTTTCTCACAGAGTGATTTACAGTCAAGGTCACCAGAAGCCGTATTCAAAATTTCTGACCCAGAATCTATCAACAGGAAGAAACTAACAGCATGAGCACTATGCAAAAAAATTATTTGCTTATGTTGCTTTCACTTGCATTCACCTCAGCAGGCCATAGAAACCAAACTGATAGTTATAATACTAATACTCTATTTTTATATCTTTTCCAAGTTCACTCACCACTTGAAGTTATAGTACTCTCTGTGGACAAAGTATATCCAGGAGATGACAGTGTGGAACATTCCCTGTCAAGAGCAGAGGAAATATTTTGGAGTGTCACGTCCAAAGAGTTCCTTAAAAATTAACCAAATATACCTTCAAATGCATATATACAAACAAGCAAACCTGGACTGTGGCAGGCTCTCAGAATACAAGTAGTCAACACCATTCTCCTAAAAAAAAAATTAAAAAAAAAAAAAAGGAAAAGGAAAAACAAGTTCAACAATTTGACATTTTCCATTCCAGAAAGTTTGTTTTAAGCAAATATTTTCATACAATTTTAAATGGACCCATATTTACTGTGCTCTTTTAAAGAGGATATGGGAATGGGACGCTATAGGGCAGATTGATAAACATACTTTCTCCAAATTGTACTTTCAAAAAAAAAATCCAATTTTAAATATACTTAAAAGTCCAATATTTAAAGAATACCTAATAAATTCTTGGGCAAAACAAATTCTAAACTTAAAGGGCAGATAGAGTTTATTCATGAACTTAAGTCAAGTTGTCTTTAAACGAACATTCTATGTGGACATAACACAACATTTCTATTTATGGAAATATTATTCAACCTAAAACTTTTGACCTGGTGATTTAAAAATGGTTTTCAATTTTCTAGCTAGACAAATAATACCTTTTAAACTTAATCCTATTCTCAAAGACCTGAAGGATCTTTGAGATCCTTATCTACATCAGAACCTATTACTTGGTGCTCAAACAGAGCTTAACAAAATCGTGGTCCCAGGCTGCCAGGGCAAGTGTTTGAAAGTCTTATTTGAACTTCTTAATCTTGATCAGAAGTTCCTAATTTAGAGGGAACTTTAGGACATTAGGGTTGATTAGCGCACTTACTCTCAAATAATACAGTGGGAACATGCATTACTCTTTAATAGTATGTTTTTCTAATACATCTATTTTCATCATTGTTTGGTTTATGTAGGAATTAAATTTAATACTGAAAACTGAAACCAACTGAACATATCAAAAACGTGCACAAACAACAAAGAGACGAAGACATTTACATATTCTATAACCCAGGAGAGAGCTTATTAACAGCCACAACCCAACAACAGGTTTCAATGGAGAACACTGTGTATCACACACAGTATTTGGAATCTACCCCAGACTATACAGACTATCGCCACAGAAAAGTACGGGCTTAGTAAGTTTGCAGAATACACAGTTATGCAATATAATGACAGCACTTAAAATGTACAGAAGCCCTTTTATATAGCATTCCATCTCATTCTCCCAACAACCTTAAAAAGTGGGTTTTAAGCAAGAAAATATTTACTTATTTCAGGTAGAGAAAGTAAAATCAGTGAATAAAGTAATTTCCCAGGAGTATTCTGAATAGTGGGATCAGACTCCAAACCCAGTTCGAACAAATACAATGTCCTCTCCACTGTGAACAGAACTATGTCTGAGACCCTGTAACCCAGGCTGTTGGTGAGGCACAGACTTTCCAGTCATGGTCTTACACACTGGTACATGATTTAAACATAAACGTTTAAGATGTTCAGCTCCAATGTTTGAAGAATCCACAAATGTGCAAAGCAAGAATTTATACCTAATCCTACATATCAATGTTAGGCAATCTTCTCCGTTTTATTTCATTTTGTCTCTGCTTTAAATGCCTTTGGGTCAGACCATGTGTGCTTGAAGCCCGTCACTACATCAGCTTGATTTAATTCATCAGCTTTCATCAAAGCCTCACTTTGTCCCAGGAGCAGTGACGGAGGCCAGCCTCTGTCACACACACAAAACTACAATCCTTGTCCCAGAGAGGTTTGTAAGCCAGTCAGGAAGACAATACATAAAATCAAAAATTATAGGCAACACTCCACAGAGGAAAGTAATGTGCACAGAACAGAATGGGGTTATATTTGAATTATATTTTGAAGAGAAATTGTACCTTATAACTTACAGGTAAATGATGATAACTCTATCATTAAAATTTTTAAGAGATGCATTAGTAATTATTATATGCTTAACTATATTCCAATATATATGTAAGAAATGAAGCTATAAAAAAGGAAAATATTAAATATCCTTAAGTCTCATCAAGTATCATATGTCATAAAAGTCAACAACGATTCATTCCTTAACAATAATTTAAAAATCAGGCACACTTAACACCCTATAACATACAAAAATTTGATAATATATGGCTTGAAATGATACTTATTACTGTACTATAGTTAATATACATATAATAATAATATTGCACTAACCAAAAACCCAATTTTGTTTTTTTTTAATATTTTTATTTATTTGTTTGACAGAGAGAGAGAGAGAGAGAGATCACAAGTAGGCAGAGAAACAGGCAGAGAGAAGAGGAGAAGCAGGCTCCCTGCTGAGCAGAGAGCCCGTGTGGGGCTCAATCCCAGGACCCTGAGATCATGACCTGAGCAAAAGGCAGAGGCTTAACCCACTAAGTCCCTCAGGTGCCCCCAAAAGTTAATTTTGTCTGAAAAAAACTAATTATACCTATTAGGGTTAGAGATACCTGTATCTGAACTTAAGAAGTATAAAAGAGAATACAGACACTTTCTATTTAATTAAACTGACTTCTAATATGGGGAGAAAGGAAACACATCATTTCTATAGACTTTTTAAAAAAGTCTCATTTAAAATCAAAATACAGGGGCGCCTGGGTGGCTCAGTGGGTTAAAGCCTCTGTCTTCGGCTCAGGTCATGATCTCAGGGTCCTGGGATCGAGCCCCACATCGGGCTCTCTGATCAGCAGGGAGCCTGCTTCCCTTCCTCTCTCTCTGCCTGCCTCTCTGTCTACTTGTGCTCTCTCTGTGTCAAATAAATAAATAAAATCTTTAAATAAATAAATAAATAAAATCAAAATACAGCAGAAATAGTTTACTTCCATTATATTACAAATTAGTCTTATTTGCTGTAATATTCTGTATAAGTCTTTCTGTTCAGTACCTTTTATGTGAAACATTTTAGTGAGAAACTTTTTGATAAATAAAATATAGATTAATAATTCTATAATTTTAGAGAAATGTCACATATTTAGTAGTCATACATTATTGTTCTGAAACAGTTGCTAGGTAAGCAATTGGATATTACTTCCAATCCATTAGTTTTTATAAATCTCACTGATCAGAAAAAAACCCAATACACAACATATCTCAATCCCAGATTTTCATAAATTTGATCTAACAGCATTTCCCCCCTTCTTACAAGTGTAACTGGACAAAAGAAGTTTTTTCCAATTTAGAACTATAGTTAATGAAAGTGGAAATACAACTCCTCAGGCTGTCTGTGCATATGGAGTAGGGTTGGGAGATAACTTGGCAAAATTTTCCACAACTGTGTTCTTTTTTTTCCAGCATCAAAAGTCACCACTAGGGACGCCTGGGTGGCTCAGTAGGTTAAAGCCTCTGCTTTCAGCTCAGGTCATGATCTCAGGGTCCTGGGATTGAGCCCCACATTGGGCTCTCTGCTCAGCAGGGAGGCTGCTTCTTCCCTATCTCTCTGCCTGCCTCTCTGCCTACTTGTGATCTCTGTCTGTCAAATAAATAAAATATTAAAATAAAAGTCACCTCTATTCAAACCAGCATCCCAGACTCACAGGAAACCCTAACCCCCACACAACTATCAAGACCTGGGCAAATCATGAAAAAGATAACCTGCTGGCTATATTTCAAAACCAAGCAAAGCTAAGAAGTTGACTAAAAGCAAGAAAAAGAGAGTTCAAATGACAGACTTACTTACACGTAGAACACTGGCTCAAGTCAGTGAGTCTAACACATGTCGATAGCACAGAGCAGGAAGAATGTTCTTCCTGCACAAGCCATTCAAATATCAACCTGCATAACATTTACATGAGGATCCCAGGTCCAGCCCATTTGCTTTTGACAGCGTCTGCTGGAGGGTGCGGTAGGCAAGGTGCTCATGGAACAAACGGAGACATATTCTCCCATGGGCTGGGTCAGCAAACACAGGCCGCACAGGCACATGTGCACACACGCACGCACACACACATGCCCATCAGTGTTATTCCAATATTCAGGTAGGAACAGTTAAAAGAATAATAAGAAATAGCTTTTAAGATACTCGTAAGGGTAATTACAGGCTTAGATAATTTCCTGGGGTTACTTCATTTTTGCTCTTTTAGATGAAATGTTTCTTCATCTGTAGATTTTATGATTAGAAACTCTTGGACTAATCTACATTCACCTTACCAATGTAATTTTTGCTGATAGGTCTATTGTAGATGATTGGTGCTGCTCAAACAAATTAATAGGATTTTCCGAGAAAAAAACTGCAAGTCCATAGGGTCCTATTTCATTCTAACTTTAAAAATGCCCTTGATTTGGGGTGCCTGAGTGGCTCAGCTGCCTTCGGCTCAGGTCATGATCTCCGGGTCCGGGGATCCAGCCCTGCATTGGGCTCTCTGTTCGGCGGGGAGCCTGCTTCTCCCTCTCTCTTTCTCTGCCTGCTGCTCTGCCTACATGTGATCTTTGTCTGTCAAATAAATGAAATCTTTAAAAAAACAAAAATGCCCTTGACTCAGGGCCAGTTTTGGTGTTCTAAAAAGAGAAAGAATGTAAAATTGAATGCCAAAAGATCACAACTACTGTAACCTAAACAAAAGTAAAATTCCTCACAAGTCTTTTTTTTTTTTTTAATTTGTAACTAAAAGGACACCACACCCTCAGATCTACAGGACACACCTACCACTCCGAGGTTCATCTCTAGTGCAGTTATCAGTCAACTTCTACATGTCCCTATTTTGCAACAGGCAGTGTTATTTATTCTCCAAGGTTATTAATGCCACACTACACACAGCCCAAGAGAACAGGACAGACAATGGCCAGAAAACCTTCTGAGATATTTCAAAATTGATTCTGTCCTTTGTCTCATAAATCGCCTCCTCCTAGTGATAGTATATCTTAGACAAAAACATGTAATAACATGAGGGACACCTCAAAGGGATGCAATACATTTTTTTTAATTTATTTTTTGAACAGCCAAAGTAAAAACAGAGAAATTCGTCTTCATATCTTCTGACTGTGATAAGGTATCTTTTTCCTCCTCCCCCTCCTCTTCCTTTTTTTTTTTTTTTTTTAAGGTAGGCACCATGCCCAGTGTAGAGCCCAAAATGGGCTTGAACTAACCACCCTGAGATGAAGACCTGGGCTGAGATTAAGAGTTGGATACCCAACCAACTGAGCCACCCAGGCACCCCTCTTTTTTTTTTTTAATTGATGTGGGGTTGACATGCAATGCTATATTGGTTTCAGGTATACAAGATAGGGATTTGACAAGTCTGCACACTACATAATGCTCATGACAAGGGATCTTCTGAGCTTCACGCTGCTGATCATTCTGATCCTGGAGGACAGTCACAGCTGCTATTTTCTGAGAGTTCATGGGGAACCAGGAACTTTGCATACATACTATAAAGTGTCTTGGTGGGGTCAGATCTGAGACTGAAATAGGTAGACATAAGAATCAGCTTCATAACCATAGAATTTTCACAAAGTTCCTTAATTTTTGGAGTTTTTGGAACTCACACAAGTACCTAAGCACATGTCTAGTTTGGCACTTGGGTTGCTGTTCAGACTCCACGGTGGAAGCAGTGATTAAGTAATAGATGACAGACTGTAAGGAGAGACAGCTGGGCCCTGGAGAGAAACTGCCAAGAGTCAGGAAGAGTTGAGGAAGTCGTGCTAAATGGACCAGCAGGCCTAGCTCCTGAAGGGAGCCACAGTACTGGAGGCAGTGGGAGGCTGCTACTTACTGACCACTGTGCCTCCCAGCCTGTTGGATTATTTATGTGCCTTGAAATTCACTGAGAGGGAAATTTGAACAATCCCATCACAAACAATATACCCAGCACCACAGGAAGACCTGAAGGGAGAACTGATCTCTCTACCAGCCAGGGAGAGAAGATCCCTAGGTGATCAACCAGAGAGCTCCAAGGAGGTAAACACGGAGGGCCTGTGGGCAGGAGGGATCATGAACAAAGAAGACTGCAGAGATATGAGTGGGGGAACCAGCTTCTTTTCCCCACAGTCTCCGGGGGAGATTACATCTCTTTCCCTGGGACCCACTACTTGTTGGGGCCTGGAGGACATTAGGAGATATCAGTATATGCCCCTAGAGTCTATTGGAAATGTTGAGAAGGGTCCCCATGGAGATGAAAGGCCTTCCTATTCAGCAGCAACTGGGGAAATAGAATTAAGATTTGTCTTCTCTCTAAATATGGCCAACTTGGTTTGTCTTCAGTAGATTGGTTAGGCTAGAACTTAGCCATTGCAGTTAGGTATATGCATACATGTATTGTATGTATTGTGTGTTTGAAAACTCAAAAGAACCCTGAAAAGTAGTATCTGTTTCACAGGGGACACAGGTAAATTCAAAGAGGTTAGGCTTGTCCAAGTTTACACAGCTAATAAGGAACGGCGCCAGTCTTAAATTCGGGCCTGCTTGATTCTAAAACCTATGCTATGGGCTAAAAGTTCTAAGTCACTAGTGGGAAAGCTTTTAAATAAATACAAAAGTAACAGAACAGAATAAGTAACCCTTGTGTACCTATTCTGCAGATTCAGCTATTACTAACCTGTGGCCAATCTAGTCTGTCACCCACTAAAACCACCCCCTCATTGTTTTGACGCAAATCCCGGATATCAAACATTTCAGTCTGAATCTCTAAAAGACAAGGATTGGAATAATTTTCCTCTTTTCTCTCTACATTACAATATGAATTTTCTTGGTCAATAAAGGAACTTTGTATTTCCCAAGAATGTCCCAAACTGAGCCCCCAATATTTTTTTTTATTATGAAATGTTCTTCTTGAGACAATAATCTTATTAGAGTCCTTGGCTCACTCAAAAAGATCCTCTTCAGAATATAGATAGTCACTTTTACCCCACCCTGTGCTTTCTGAAAAGGATGCTAGAATGCAGCTTCTTCGATGAATATGGGAGACAAATAAAAAAGAAATCTGCAGTTCTCAAGAATGCCAGTCCTAAGAAAGGAGGCAGAAAACAATGGAGCAAGGTTGTCAACTCAACAATGTCCCTGAGTGCTCAATCTTGATGTTTTAAATAGGCCCTGGAGGGAGCACAAGAATAAGTATGTCAACAGGCGTTTGGTATTAACAGGCAGCTACCATACACCAAATTGATGCCAAGTGCCAGATGCATATTGTTAATGGCCAGACAAAGGCACTCTCCACCAGGCTTCTGATCTACTACAGAATAAATACAAGAAAACAAGGAATTACAATGCAACCAGCATATATAGGTGACAAGGAGGACAAAGAGTTACTGGGGTCTAAAAGAAGGAGGCAAACTCATTTTTTTCCCTGAGTGGGATAGTTGAGAAAGGGGGAAACAGGCCTGAGAGACAGGACTTCTCCACAGTTACACAGAGGTAGAAACAGGGAAAAACCTCATCATCTCTCAGCTTCTAATTATTCTGATTTCTACCTCTAGTCCAGAAGGACAGAAGATGCTTCACTGTAAACATTTTTTGCTACCACGACAAGGTTTTATGGAAGAGCTAGTTTTGAAACGGGCCTCAACGGTCACATAGAGTTTGAGAAACGGAGAAGTACATGTGTTCTGGGCAGAGAGAACAGTATAAGCAAGCTTTTGTGGTATATTCCGATGATAAACGCTACTCTCTTTCGCTGACCTGCAGGGACAACCATAAAACAATGGGAAAGGATGGAAAGGCATGTTGTGACCAGATTAGAGAGGGGCTCGAAGACCAAATCAAGCTGCTTCTTATGAAGGCTATCAAGGGTGACAAAAACCCTGTAGTTTGAAGACAAAGAATTAAGAAAATGCTGTAATTTATGAGTCACTGGGGTAAGCCACAGATTACGTTTTTTATAATTTTTAGCTCATATTCCATTCTAATTCCCTGCACTTATTAACAAAAATACTTAGAAAATGGTTTTCTCAGGAGAACTTTCTATTTGTTTAGAGATGGCTGTGGGGAGTCTGAGGGGGGAGGAAGTGAGGATCTGCTCAAGGGACAGGCATGAAAGAGGGACTCCTGCAGTGGCCGGGCTGCAGAGCAGACACCTGGGAAGGGAATGGTGAGAAGTGGTGCTTTCAGCCACCAAGTACAGCCAACAGACTAGTTCCTGGGGACTCTGGAAGAATGACACAGAAGACAGCATGAAAACCTCAGAGGGTACATACATTCCCCCAAGGAAGTTTGACAGGAGTTTCTATTATGGTCTGTTAGCTCCTGTTTCTTAATAGTGTCAAGGCCATAGATAAAATCTGTCATATATCCTAATGAGAGTGAATTAGGAGATCCTTTTAAATAGCACATTTCTTAGCCAAAAAACTACTTCCAAGGTAATTATGAGTAATTATTATGATCGAAAAGTCTAAATTCATTGTTCTAAGAGGGGCTGTGAGAAAGGTTTATCCTTTGAAGTGAGACAAACCTGAATTTGAATCCCATGTTTGTTAGTTACCAGTTGAATGATCTTGGATAAGTTATTTAACCTCTCTGAACTTCAGTTGTCTCATCTATACAAGCAGAGAATACCTACCAAAGTTGTGGAGAAGATTAATAACATGTGGACATGCTTTCATACAAAGTGCCAGGTACACAACTGATACATGTTTCTTCCTCGTTGTTGATGAAATCAGTGCCAGATAAAAGGGGAATTACTAATAACCAAACATCCTGTAAGCTTCCTAGTCCAACTTCCTTTATTAACTTTACAAGAACTGCTAAGTAATAGCAAAATAGATTCATTTCCTTTTTCTTTCCTTTTCTTAGCTACTCAATAGGATGGGTATTAAGGAACAGAAAAATGTCAGATACACACACTTGAGAGAAATAATAAAAATAATTCACATAACTCAGTAGTAAAAAGGACCCCATTTTTTTAAATGGGTAAAGATCTGGGTAGACATAGCTCCAAAGATGTACACGTGGCTGACAAGAACACAAAAAGATGTTCAACATCATTTGTCATTACGGAAAACATACCCAAACCATAAAAACTACTTCACACCTGCTAAGATGGCTATAATTTAAAAACAAAAACAAAAACAGGGGTGCCTGGGTGGCTCAGTGGGTTAAAGCCTCTGCCTTCGGCTCAGGTCATGATCTCAGGGTCCTGGGATGGAGCCCCGCATTGGGCTCTCTGCTCAGCAGGGAACCTGCTTCCTCCTCTCTCTCTCTGCCTGCCTCTCTGCCTACTTGTGATCTCTGTCAAATAAGTAAATAAAATCCTAAAAAGCAAAACAAAACAAAAACAGACAAATGTTGACAAGGATTTAGAGAAACTGGAATACTCATACATTGCTTGTGGGAATGTAAAATGGGGTAAGCACTTTGGAAATCTGTTTTGCAGGTCCTCAAAATGGTAGAGTTACCAAATGACGTAGGAATTCTACTCCTAGGTATATACCTAAATGAATACCAATATGTGTACACAAAATCTTATACACTAACATTCATAGTAACATCATTCATGTAGCCAGAAAATGTTAACAACCCAAGTGCCCATCAACTGATGGGTGGATACAACAAAATGTGGTATATCCATACACTGGAATACCATTCAATGATAAAAAGGAATGAAGTACTGATACATGCTACAACATGGGGGAACCTTGAAAACACTATACCAAGTGAATGAAGCCAGTCACAAGAGGTTACGTATTATATTATTCCATTTATATGAGATATCCAGACTAGGCAAAGGTGTAAGAGATAGAAAGTAGATTAGTGATTGTCTCAGACTGAGGTTGGGGATGGGTGGAATGGAGTTAGACTGTCAATGAGCATGAGGCTTCATTTTAGGATAATCAAAATGTTCTAAAATTAATTTTGGTGATGACTGTGTAATTCTGTGAATTTATTTTAAAACATTTAATTGATCCAATTGTTTAATATGTGAATTATATCTCAATTAAGCAATGAAAAAAAAAGGAAGAATGATGGGTTATTATATCCTGAAACAGAACTGTGGGCTCCGTTTGACTGAGAAAATTATGGCCAGGCTCAGATTGTAGGCTGAGGGAGGCACTCCACACACACCTCTATAATCTGGAGAGTTTGCCTAAATGATATGTTATTCAGTGTTACTCTTTTATTTTATTTTTTTATTTAGGTGGAGAAGTACGATTAGCACCTGACTGCAGCAATGAATACTCTATGGGCATTGCCCTACTTTGTGACTTTTTACAAAGTACTAACATCAAATATTACCTAGGCTTGGCTTCAATTCTTAGAGAGACAATAAGACCTGAGACTTTTTAGAGTCATGAGTGAATTTTAAGTCCCAAACCAGCCTGCCTCTTTAACAAAATCTTCAGTGTACTTCACCAAAAATTTCCTTTTGGCTTCCTTGAGTTTATACTACAGAAGGGACAGAAAGCCCCCAAATGGCTGAATTTTAATTTCTTGCCATCAAAGGTTGGCATTTCTCATGCATCTGTGTTTTGTGGTGTAAGATTCATACTTGCTGTAAGAGTGCCCATAATACTTCAAATACACACACACACACACACACACACACACACACACACAGAAGATGACCAGATAATAGTAGTACTAAAAATAAAGTAGAAATATGGTCAAATGCTCACTTCCATCCTTAGGTCATCATTCATCCTGATGCAACCGGAAAGATCTGATCCTAGGTAGGGGCCAACTTTAGGGCCTGGGCACCTGACAATAGAAAGCAAAGTTCCTTATTACAGAGAGAAAGACCGAGAATTTTGGCAGATATCAAATGCTTCCCATCCCTGTCCCAACTTAACCAAATTTCTTTTTTTGTTGTTTTTTTTTAATTTTTTAAATTTTTTAATTTTTTAATAAACATATACTGTGTTTTTATCCCCAGGGGTACAGGTCTGTGACTCACCAGATTTACACATTTCACAGTACTCATCATAGCACATACCCTCCCCAGTGTCCATATCCCCACCACCCTATCCCATCCCCACTGCCCCCAGCAACCCTCAGTCTGTTTTTTGAGATTGAGTCTTTTATGAACTTAACCAAATTTCTAATTTAGCTCATGGTTTTAGTAAGATATAAGGAAAGAGCACCAACCTCTACCGGAGAGAGATTGCAAACCATAGAGAAGCTAGCCAAAAATGAAAATAAAGAATTTGCAATTCAAAGTCTTGCTTCCTCACCCTTGATACAGAAAGGAAATTTCATGGGAGTGGACAGTGCACACAAACTCCATTGACATTCTGAAACATTTCCTAAGGAAGTTGAGTCTGGATACTCAGAAAGGTGAGCACAGATGAACTTCGGTAGAGGGTCGGTGTGGGGGCAGGGATTTGCAGAGGCTCATCAGCCTTGAGGAAGAAGGAATATGCTCAAAACCAACCTAAGTTAACGTAGCAGTATATAGTAGATTCCTAAAACCTGGGAAACATTCAGCTAGCCTAACTTGTCTTTTACATTTTAGAATGGACATCAGGGGATTCAAAGAACAAGAAAAGTCGCTTCAAGAAAACTATAGAGGTATCTTTGTTTTAAAATTGCCAATTTTCAGAAAGTCAGAAGTTCCATTGTAAGAACTCCATAATAAAGACACGATGGTCTCAGATACAAAAGTCTAACTGACTAAATGTCTAGGCAATACCCCTGGGGCAAGTAATACATTGTATGTTAATAAAAATAATAAAATAAAAGTCTAGGCAATAAAAAGAGGCCACCTGTGAATAAGTATATTCCGCTCTTTTAACTTACTTGCGTCTTCTAGTCACATCCAAAGCTCCATCCTCTAATTCTCCATAGTTGGGTCTTGCACATGAAACCTGGATTCTTTTGGCTACACCTGAGAGAAGTGTCAATTCCAGTCTTGGAATTGGTGGGAGACTCTCTACATGCAAGACATCTGCAGAACAGTCAAGAATAAAACCAAAAATTTATTTCTGGTTTAAACTAGATAATAAATACACGTATATTTTTTTTATATATAATAAATATATGTGTTAATATATGTAATAATATATAAATTATATATATATAAATTATATGTGTGTGTATATATGTGTGTATATATATGTATGTACGTATACATAAAGCAGAAGTCAACTCAATTCTATTAGCCCTCCCCTTCTTTGATGCTTAGTTACATGAAGTGAAAATGCCATTTTTTTTTTTTAGGCGGAGTGGGGAAAGGGCAGAAAATAGTTGCCTAAAAGCAGCTAGAGGGGTCAACAATCTGCAGCCAGAGGGTAAAATACAGCCAGCTGCCTGTTTTTGTAAATAAAGTTCTCCTGTAACACAGACACACCCATTCATTCATTCATTCATTCCATGGCTGCATGTGTGATATCAAGTAGTTGCTGCAGAAATCACACAGCCGCCAGAGCCTGAAGGATTTACTGTTTGCCCCTGACAGAAACAGCTTTACCAACTCCTGAAGAGAAAATGGTCAGACATGGTGATGGGGACCCATTAGAAACAAAGGAAATAGGGTAACAGACCATGTGTTTTGGAGGAAACCATCTTAGGTGTTTTTTTCTGAGTATAGGAAAGAGTAATAGGAAAAAAACAGAGGCTTGGGAGTCCATCAGAAAGTTTTTGTTCAAATCCTGGTTCTGCCACATACTAGTTGTGTGCTCTTGGATACGTACCTAAGCCACTCTGAGCCTCAGCTTACTTGCTTGTGAAGTAACACGTGATCTTAGGAAAATTACTAAGTCAATATTCCTCTGTTTCCTTATCCGTCTTATCTTACATTAGCATCTTCTGGCAGGGATGTGGTGAGGATTAAATGAGGTAATAGTGACATTAAGAGCAGAGAACAGGCAACGCAGGCACTGTCGGATTGTGGTTGTGTTATTATTCCTGGGTTAGTGTGAGTAAAATATTTCTGTAAAGCCGTATGCTATTGATTGATACAAAGTGGCCGTTCCACTAGTCGTGGTAGTTGTTTTCCCTTCTCTAGTTGAAACGATCCACAGATCAGTCTACTTGCTCTTTATTTCTTCTTAACTTTATTTTGAAAACCATCCCATGTCTTTTGGTCATTTCAGAACCAGCCATTAACTTTTGCTCTCAACCACATCTCGGTTGTGATGAGAGATGTCACTATCATGAGCATTTCCTAAGATGAAATCCATTCTCCTTGACCTGACACTGAGTCATAGCTCACAATTTGACCCACAACCTGCTCCAAACTTATATTCTACTGTATCACAACCAAACTCATTCTAAACAAGACTTGTCCAGCTTCGATTCTTCTTCAAACACTTGAGGCTCTTGCATTCTTCTGTTTCATTTTGTCCTCCGCAGCTAAAACTTTTTCCACCCTTTTTGCAATTCCGAATGCAACCCATCTTTTAAGGCCTGCTTCAACTCTCATTTCTTCTATGAAGCCTTCTTGGACTTCTCTGGGCCCATTCTAACCTTCCTGATAATCTGGGAGCTATTTTAGGATTTATTCTTTATTATACAGAAATATGGGGCCTTGCACAGAGTAGGTGCTCCAACAGAAGTTGACTGAGAGAATTCAAGGATAAATATTTGAATATTCAACAACTTTTCCTGTACAAATATAATTGTGATTAATGACTTTCCATTTCAAAAAGAACCTCACCATCAGCCATGCCTGACAGGGTGGGTGGAAGGGGGGCGGCTATCCATGCTTACCTAGTGGAGGTGCATACCAGCTCGTACGGATGAAGGTCAGGAGTGTCTGATGTGGTCTTGCTTCTTGACCACTATATCGTTTATGGCAACACTGCTTCTGAACAGAAAATTAAATAGTATTATCTATTAAAGGGTATAACATATTTCATTATCTATTATCTTCATCTCCAAAGGTAGAAAGAATATCACTGGTCTAAATAACCCTGTGAGAGAGGTCAAGAAGAAAATAAATGTCCCAAGTAATAAAGCTTTCAACCTTTTGATCGAAAGCTATACCCTATGGGTAAAGTATAATTCTCATTAAAAATTACAGTTGGCGGGGCGTCTGGGTGGCTCAGTGGGTTAAAGCCTCTGCCTTTGGCTCAGGTCATGATCCCAGGGTCCTGGGATAGGACCCCGCATCGGGCTCTCTGCTCAGCAGGGAGCCTGCTTCCTCCTCTCTCTCTGCCTGCCTCTCTGCCTACTTGTGATCTCTGTCTGTCAAATAAATAAATAAAATTTTAAAAAAAATTACTTTGATAATTTAACAGAATTGTATCAATTCCCAATAATCAACACTGTCATATAAGCAAAAGTCTTGAGGATAAAGGTATGGGTGATGGGTAAGCTTAGTTTTACAATACTTCTTCATGATACCACAATCAAATAATTTAATGTATCACTGTATCATAGTATCTACTGGCATTTTGTGCCTGTGTGTGACAAGGAAGAAGAATAGGAAGGGACGCCTGGGTGGCTCAGTTGGTTCAGTGGGTTAAGTGTCCAACTCTTGATTTTAGCTCAGGTCATGGTCTCAGGGTCATGAAATCAAGCCCTGTGTTGGGCCTGGAGTCTGCGTAGGACTCTCTCACTCTGCCCCTCATCACCTGCTTGTGTTCTCTCTCTCTCAAAAGAAAAAAAAGTAAAAAAAAAAAAAAAAAAAGAGTAGGTATTCATTGTTTCATCTCATAATCTCCCAAAAGTGGTCTGGCTTAGAGTTCTAAGACAGTTACTAATACACACTGGGTTTTGCTTTCCTTTTCGACATAGTAGTGATTCACAACTGGCACTTGTTTCAAAAAGCTTCAACTTACCAGTTTTTCTTGAAATGGTTGTTGAATTCCATCTGTGCAGGACAAGGGATCACAACGAGGAAATTCCTCATCTAAACAGCTCTGTCATGAGAAAATGGTGGAGCATATTCAAAGGCAGAATGACAACAGCGTCAAGGATACAAAGTATATTACACTTAAGAGAAGATATGATGCTACCTGAGGAGGGTGGTATTGGCCAGTTTTGTCAAGGGTTTAAGGAAACAGGCTTGTAATGGTAAAAGCTTTACTGCATTTCCCCCTTGTTCTAGGAATGAAAGTCAAAGTTTGGGGACAGGAAAGGCAATGGGTTTGTCACTGAAATCTTCAGGCAGAGGCCAAAGAAGGTTGTCTGGAGACAGGTCAGTGTAGTGAAAATGGTGCCTCTGAGAATCTCATAGCAATCAAATTGTGGCCTTAGTCCAAGAGGCAGAAACATACCTAATACAATTACATTATAGAAAATTGTATCGGTGTTCCTGGTAAGATTAAAGCGTATTTAGATGTGGAGATTTTTTCCACTTCAATTTACTGTAGGGGGCTTTTAGGCACTCTGCCTGGCCTAATCTCCCACATGCATAATTCTTTTTTTTTCCTACTTAAACAGATGTGCCTGCATTATGCCTTGGGAACAGATACATGCAGACACCACCCTTCTTTCTTCCCTTCTCCAGCCCCCGCCCCCAGTGCCAACCTTACTGTTCCTTATGTTCCTCATTTATGAACAAAAAGGAGAAATTCACCAAGTAGCATAAGTGAAAGAAATACATTGAACTCTACCATGGATATATTGAGATATCCAGAAAGGAAGGAGTTAAAAGTTTAATTCAAATAGGAGGGGCGCTGGGTGGCTCAGTTGGTTAACTGTCTACCTTTGGCTCAGGTCATGATCCCAGGGTCAAACCCTGAGCCAAGCTCCTTGCTCAGCAGGGAGCCTGCTTATCCCTTTCCCTCTCCCACTCCCCCTGCTTGTGTGCTCTCTCAAATAAATAAAATCTTCTTTAAAACACACACACACATCAAAAAAATAAATAGGAGAAAAAAGATGCAGGAACCATCCCAGCCCATCTAACAGTACGCATTCAAGAGAAAGGATGTGCCTAAGACTAAAACACTGGCCCTTTGCTAATAGGTACAGTAAATTCTGAAACACTTTCTCTCTGAAAGATGTTATTAGGAGCCATTCACTAATGAGATCCCCGCTCTTTCACAGTGAAGAAGAGAACAAAGTCCACCAGAGCATTTTCTGATAAATTGGTTATTTAATTTTATGATTAAAATGATTATTATAAATTAGCTTCAAAACTTTACGCAAATTGGACCTCTTCTCCATACATATCATAAGATTTTTTTTTTTTACCTGAAATAACAAGCCATGGAGGCGTCCTTTAATTAACTTCTTTCCCAGTGACTCAGTTGTTGCTAGAAAGAGAATTCATAACGAGCTTAATAGGACAATTTGTAACCCCATTTTCCCTCAGTTCCTCTCATAAACTTTTAAGAGCTTTAAATTTGGGGTCTGAGGAAGGGAGAGAGAAAGCAGTGACTTCTGAGAATGGCGTTCTCAACTCATGTCTGGTGAGAATGGAAGAGCAGAACAAAGGCTAGAGCAGCTAACCCACGATCCCCGCTGGGCATTCCAAATTCCCCTCCACAGATGCGAGAGATGTCCTCTAGAAGTCAGAACGATTCCACCTTAACACAGTAATACACCTTAGAGGTCATTCAGTCCAACTGCCTAGAATGTAGAAATCCTCTCTCCCAGAAGCCTCTGCATGAGCTGCAAGTGAGGGATGGCAACCCCTAGAATCAGAGCCCTGTGATCCCAGAATATTATGGGTCGGTCTGAGATGACAAGAACACTGTTGTCCAGAGGATTTCAATGATAACTGGTTAGTCATGCTGGGATCAGACTCACAGGATGAGGCTCAATTCAGTATACTTTTTCATGAAATTAAAAACGTTTGTCTTTCTACTTCACTGAAATCTGCCTCCCAGTAACTTCCAATTTTTCATCTCTGGAGTAACAGAAATGAGGAAAAAAAAAACTTTTTAACTTTTTGAGGTACACAGGTACATATCACTTACCTGACAATCTACACTCCTTAAAATATAGACAAGAACCAGAAAATAGGCCCAAATCTTGTGCACCAAAATAGATGTTGGTATTCACGGCCTTTATTCCTGTGGCAATTCCTCACACTTCCACTCGTACAGTAGGCTCTGAATTTATACATGATTCTCACAAGCTCTGACGGCCTTCTCAACCCACAGATGATTAAAAACAAAAATTACATGAGGGTAGGAAGCTCTGCTAGATGGAGACATATTAATAGCCTACCATTTTTTTTTTTTAACACTAACAGCAAGGAAAATTAACAGCAAATACTCTGGTGTCCAAAACATACAGTTTTCTATCTCAATAGACTGAAGAAATTCTGAGCCATTAAAATAATACTAATATATGTGAAAAGTGCATAATCTAACAAAATTTTTTTCTAAGGAAAAAGGCTTAAAAAGCTTCAATTATATTGAAAATTACTATGTAAAATTCTATTTTGTAAGAATGTTTTTTTAAAAAATAACTTATTTCACAATTATGCTTCACATAGTGTTACTAAGCCCACTAGGAGGAAAATACTTCTTTCACAATTTCTAACATATTTAAGTAATTAATTTTTAATACTTAAAACTCTAGTAAAGATTCCGTTTTAGAAAATTCTCTCTTTTAACTGTATTAAATAAATCCTTCTCCCGACCTACATCTAAGCAGCAGCAACCAAACCTTTCAGAAGTGACCAACATCATGTTTGTGAAGGCTGTGTATCTCCAAGACACTCTCTGTGGATTTCCAAACAGGCTTGTGTTTCAGAAGAAATAATGAGTTAGTATAAGACTATCTAAATTGCCCATCTGCTTTCCCACCAGGCAATCTTGAGTTTTAGGACTAGTCCATCTCAAAACATTTAAATCGTAAACCTTATTTCAACAGATGTTTTGTGCAACGTGTAGCAACTATTTCCATATGTTCCATGAGGCAAAATACATTGCCTTATGAGCCTAATTTGCATTCACCTTTGCATTCTTTTTTATGTGTTTGGAGTTGGACCTGCCATGTCTCTAGGACATTTAGATTTTACATGGAAACAAATGAAACAATGGCCACTATATCCCCCGCTGTTGCCTTCTGCGATAGAGGATGGGACCGGGTGTCTTGGATACACTGCCTCTGAAGGAAGCTGAGATAAAACAACTGTCCAAATGACTATGCAATGAGACTGTCAGGCAAAGGCCCTACAATTAATTGGCTGTTGATAATTAAAACTTTAGGATCAGTGCAATAATAATGCTATCAATGATGGTTGACATTTATGGAACGTGAACTTTTATAACACAATGGATGTGTTATGTTCTATAAAACTGTGTATTAAAAAAAATTTAAGTTTCACTGAAAATCAGAGACCAGGAGAAAA
Organism: Meles meles; assembly: GCF_922984935.1. Classification (NCBI taxonomy): domain Eukaryota; kingdom Metazoa; phylum Chordata; class Mammalia; order Carnivora; family Mustelidae; genus Meles; species Meles meles. The sequence continues at coordinate 70,024,812 of NC_060072.1, forward strand.
TAATTCACAATACATATATCTGTCAAAGGACTTGTATCCAAAATATGTAAAGAAATCATACAACCAATGACAAAAGGACAAATGTCCCAATTTGAAAATGGGCAAAAGATTTAGATATTTCAGGGGGGCCTGGATGGCTCAGCTGTTAAGCACCTGCCTTCGCCTCAGGTCATAATCCCAGTGTCCTAGAATCGAGTCCCCTGTCGGGCTCTCTGTTTAGCATGGATCCTCCTACTTCTTCTCCAGCTCCCCTGTGCTTGTGTTCTCTCTCTTGCTATCTCTGTCATAGATAAATAAAATCTTAAAAAAAAAAAAAAGACTTAACTATTTCACAAAGAAGATTTACAATAGTCAGTCGGCACAACAAATGAAAATCACAAGAAGATACCCAGAAGAGTGACAAAAATGGAAAAGACTGACACCACCAAGCACTGATGCTGTAGAGAAACCGGAACTCCCACACACTGCTGGTGGGAGTGTGAAATGTTACTGACCCTACGGAAAACTGGCAGTTTCTTAGTTACAGCTGCACTATGCCCTAACAACTCTGCTCGTAGATCTTTATCCCAAGTTAGGGAACAACATATGTCCACACAAATACCCATACGCAGACGATCATAACAACTTGCTCCATAACAACCCCAAATTGCAAATAATTTAGATGTCCAATAATGGGAGAAAAGATAACCGAACTGTGGAACCATTCATACAAAGAAATATGACTCTATCATGAAAAAGGCATGCCACTAATAAACACAACATATTAAGATAAACATTATGAGGGAAAGAAGACAAAAACACAAAAGTACATATTTTATATCTCAATTCTAGAAGCTAAACTAACCCATCGGTGATAAAAATCAGATCAGAGGTAGATCCTTATAGCGGTAGAGGTGGGGGAATGGCAGTGACTGGAAAGTAACACAAGGGAACTTTGTGGGGTTACAGTTCTGTGTTTCAATGCGCATTTGTAAACAATACACTTCAGGTGGTCCCTGGGTGGCTCAGTATGTTAGGCCTCTGCCTTCAGCCCAGGTCATGATCCCAGGGTCCCAGAAAAAGCCCTGTGTCAGGATCCCTACTCAGTGAGGAGCCTGCTTCTCCCTCTCCCGCTCCCCCCTGCTTTTGCTTTCTCTAATAAATAAATAAAATCTTAAAAAAATACACAAGATCTGAACATTTCGTGATATATTAACTATGCATTAATTTAAAAAAAAAAACAACTTGTTTTTTAAAAAATGACAAGAACAAAAATAACAGAGTTTATGAGATGAACTTAGGTTAGGAAGAGACCATCAAAAATGTATATGCAACATGTAACCAGAGCACTAACAAACAAAATTATAAATTATTAGTGCCTCAGAAGAGAACTTGGATCATGGAGATGTGCCTCTTAAAATGACCAAAGGCAGCCTCACAGGGTAACAGAAATGCACAACAACAAAAGCGTGGAGATTCTGGTGACATTTAAATGGCACAGCGCTGGTGGGATGCTAAGGAAATGCAGATGGATGTGGAACTCAGGGAGTGGGATTGCTAAAGTGAACGCAGCGGGGAGTACCGTCTGCCACCAGCCAGAGCTCCACAGGACTGGGCGGCTCTTCTCTGGGGGAGGACGCCCAGGTGCAGACACTTGTTTGTAATTTTAGAATAAAGCTAAAAGGGCTCCTCCTGCTTGTCAGCAGCCAAGCCAAACACTCTCTCCTTCCGTGCTGAAGGTTCTAGTTCTCCCACCAAGCCAGACCCTATTCCTAGGAAAATCATGAATGAAATGATACAGCTTCCATATTGCACTCAGGTCATTACCCACTGGCTAAAGGCCAATGAGAACGCATGCAGCAGAAACGTGCTCTAGCCAAACAGACTCTCCCGAGCACTAGCTATTGTTTCGCATTTGTTATTTATAAATTAACTACTGCGTTTTCTGGAAGCGGATACTGACACTCAGAGAGGTAAAGAGATTTGCCTAACTTTATCCAGTTTCGCTTTTGACTTAGAATCAGAACATCGGTTCTTTTAAGTTCAAATACCACGCTCTTAATCATTAGGCTATACAGCCTCCTAGATTATGTCATCCATTTCTGCCTCCTACATTTGGGAAAATTTAGGCCCCCAACCCATCAGAGCTGCTGTGCAAGATCTGATTTGGGGTTGTTCCTTTGGTCCTCAACCCAACACCTATCTTTAAGTACCTCAATCACCTCACCCCCCCCCCTTTCTTGTCTCATGTCCCTCTTGTGTACTGACTGCTCAAGACGCATGGCCATCTTCAAAGCCCTGAGGCTCTTATCTGTCCCACACTCCAAGCGCTCTATGTTAAGGACCGCAAGTTAGAAGACAGCTCCCAGAGAGATCATCTAGGTGAAAGCCTTCTCTAAAGTTGATAAGATACTAGGTTCAGATAAGGAGTTATGATATACAGGAGCTGCTCAGGCTCTCCTGCCAAGGAAATATTTATAGTTTCTAAAATATATATAATATATTATATATATATTATATATAATATTTATAGTTTCTAAAGGTAATCAGTTCCTTCCTTGTTTATTAAATCAGGAACTCAATGAAATATTTATAGTTTCTAAAATATATATATTTATAAATTATAAATTATATATATATAAAATATATATAAATATTTATAGTTTCTAAAGGTAATCAGTTCCTTCCTTGTTTATTAAATCAGGAACTCAATGAAGATTTCATGTTGGACAGGGTAAAAAGAGGATGAACTATAAAGAGGTGATCGTCTATACTAGATCAAGTGGTCGGTGTTTCATTAGATTCACTCTAATATGTTGGATAAATGCCCTAGATCTAAGAAGACTTTTGGTTTCCTTTTCAAAACAAATATCCATTTATACACCTAGGATTGCCTTTGTTAACAAGATTCTTAGATATATACATAGGTAAGGAGCAGAACAAAGAAAATATGTAAGTAACCATTCAAGAAACCCAGCAGTTCTAAGGGCACATGTCATGGAGGCTGGCGTGTTCACTTATAAGCTCATACATCAGTCCAATCCTGGCAGCCCCTGAAAACTTAGACATTACTTTTTTCAATATTAAGTTCAAGATTTCTAATCAAATGTCACGAACAACTTTCTAGTTCCAGTTCATGAACCCTGTAATTGACCTGAACACTTGGACACAATCACTGAATCCCCACCCAATTTGCTAAGGAACCATTCTTAGATGTGACCAAAAGCCATTGCCTTAAACACTTAATAAACGTAGTAAGCTAACCAGAAAGTTTCAGAAGAACTAAGTGGATTTAAGTATTTTTATGTTCTGACTCAGAATTCAAACAGCGTGTGATGGGGCGCCTGGGTGGCTCAGTGGGTTAAAGCCTCTGCCTTCAGCTCAGGTCATGATCCCAGGGTCCTGGGATCGAGCCCCACATCGGGCTCTCTGCTCTGCAGGGAGCCTGCTTCCTCCTCTCTCTCTGCCTGCCTCTCTGCCTAGTTGTGATTTCTCTCTGTCAAATAAATAAAAAATATTTAAAAAAAAAAAAAAAAAAGAGACCTCAAACAGCGTGTGATGACATGGTAACGGTGCAATGTGCCAGGATGTGTTTATGTGATAACTGTCCTACCTCACTGACATTTATGCACAGTCTATCTGGAAAATCTGCTCCGCAGAACATTTAAAAATTATGTGCCACCTAAATTTCCCTCTTGTTGCAAAGGTTGATTTTTAAGGGCATTGTTAGAAAAATCCTCGTCAGCAAATGGTCTTCAGAACAAAATCCTGATGTGTATGCCTTCTATGGGCAGCAAAAGATACAAACAAGTAAAAGAAAAAACAAACAAGCAAACAAACAAAAAAAAAAAAACAGGCAGGTTGTGAGCAACTCAAGACAGAAAGGAGGCATCTACTCTACTTTATCCAGCCAGGAAAAAATATATATATATGCATACAACCCAGGATAGCTTTCGGTAGTATTTGGACCAATGAAGTGGGAAGACAATAGCAACTTAATTATATCAAGAATGTATACTTTGGGATAAGTTACAAAAGTTGACTCTTCCAAGAAGGTATTGAAAGGAAATCAAAGGCGAGGGTGGGGTTGGGGGGAGTAGTAGGAGGAGATAAATTCTTAGTTTTATAAACTATGGGGTATAATGTTGACTTAATCAAAGATAAATATAACTGAACCCCAAAAATTCGTCCTCTAGAAACAGTGTCTAAAGCAAACATACCATAAACCAAATCTGCAATGCCTTATTATTCGTGTCTCAACAAGAACACTTCTGATCACAAGGGAATCTTCTCCAGTGCCCTCTGAGCAATCATAAAATAATGTATAGATTATGTAATTTAAAGCCTTACACTGACAGAATAAACTGGTACTTAAAATTATTGAATAATTACTAGGACATTAGAACTAGCCAAGTCATTTAAACTTTTAAACAGCATTCTCAGATAGCAGTACAATAAATCCCAAACAAACCCAGGTCTGAAAATCTCCTTCTCTAGCTTAGCTTAAGCTGATAATTCATTTGTTTGTTACCCAAATCATAATTTTGTCTAAGAAGATCATCGAGGACAGCTAGAACAAGAAGCTGGCCGAATAAAATAATTGCCTGATAAATGGTCAAATAAGCAAGCTTTATTTTGACCAAATTATGTTTCCAGAATAGAATTCATTTCTGAGTAATCTGACATCTGTCATTTGACAATTGTCTTTTCACCTAAATCCTTAGTAAACACTTACTTTCAGGTAATACAGAAAAATGACCAATATTCCAATTTTTAAAGCAAAATATATATGTAAAGAGCACATTAAACTTCAAAAAGGGTTTTCACATATTTAATATTTGATACACTGAATTTGTAAGTATTTTGCCCACCCCTAAAATTACTATGTAAAAGAAAATAGGGGGGCAGGTCCTTTTCTACCATACAATGGGCACAAGCTAGCTAATAAAATCAGGGTAAGATAGGTAAGCCATTTGCGAGTTCAAATATCCCACGCATGTAAGATTTTTTCCTTCCTTGTTTACTTTTATAGATATTGAGAACTTTAGTTTTTAAAGAAGTAACAGTCATAGACAAATCCAGCTCATAATAAAAAAAAAAAATGAAAGGGAAAGTTAGCCGTTAAAGCAGCCTACTTGGACACTAGGCAAGCCTTTCTGGAAGCCCACGATACTGCTTTCTGGAACCATTTTATTGTCATAAATGTGGGTATTAACACAGCAGCTGTCATCTACAAAAATGGCTGTAGTCTTTTTGCCCCACCTCCGAGTGGACTGAATTGGGACATAACACATATTTGCTACTCACTTTTCAGTTTTCCTGTCTTCTGCTCAAGTGTCTGGCAAGTGTTCACCAACTCGGTATTTATAGCCTGGAGATTCCGTTGTTCCAAGATTGCTTCCTCTAATTCATGCAGCAAAGACTTCGCTTTGTCACCGGCTGAGTGGGCTGCCGGATCTCGATCCTCAACCTGGACACATACGGTTAATACTGGATTTTAGCAGGGTGGCAGGGAAAGAAAGCAATTGAGCGTCCCCTGGTATTATGCACACGAAACTGAAAATGTGCTTTTCTTCTCAGGGAAGTGATAAGCCTCTACTGAACTTCTGCAATTCTGTGTTTGCATGGGCTTTGTATACCGGAGCTATCTCTACAGCGGTAAAAGTCCTGATATGTCAAGTTGCCTCTTTCTGCAAAGATGCCTCTTTCCTCAGCAGGCTGTTGACACCGCCTCTTTTACAACTCCCCCTGTACTTCCTCCGCTCACTGCTGGTCGCTGGGGACTGAACTTCACAGTTCCTCTTCGGGTTCGGTGTTTGGTTTTTTTTTCTGTTCCTCCTCCATTTTTTACTTCATGGTTTCAAGAACATCTGAGGAAACTTCCCCTTGAATGTAAAGTAGTCACAGGCTACCATACCTGCTCCTCTCTGTCCTCCGGCCATTGGCTGGTTCCTTGGACTTTCTTCCTAACAACAGCTTCCTGGTTGACAGCATCTTCTTGCACTTGTTCAAGCGCTTCTCTTTGATTCTGCCTGGAGTTTAAAAAAAAAAAAAAAAAAAAATCCAAACCACAAGCTGTCAGTGACATTTCAACTGAGAGTCACCCCTGGGAAGTTGTGACAAATTCAAACTTAAAGCACTTCCTCAGAGCTCAGAGAAAAAAGTGAAAGTATTTACATATATATATATACATGCTTAACAAATAGGGAACTTTAATCAAAGCAATTGTATTGATCTGTTGGCCCGGTACCCTCACTTCACAGACCAGGGCATTTGGTCTCCTCTTTTACACTGGGATATTCAGTTTCCCACTGGCTACATTCAACATAGTAATTAGCATCAGTCACCAAGTGCTTAGAAGATGGTACGGAAATGAGGTCACTGTGACAGGTGCAGTATTTACATATCATAGTCAGCTAGCAGTTTCAGAAAAAGAAAGGAAAAGATGAGGGAAAAGAAAAAAAAAAAAAAGAAAGGAAATAAGAGCTTTGGGTCATGACCGTGGCCTTTTCTCTTTAAGAGCTGTCAATCATGCTAAATCGTGAGCACAGGAAGCGCTGCCCCAAGCACAGATGGAACACTAGATGTTAGTATTTCTGAAAACGTGACCGAAAACTTGAACCCCCTCCCTTTCTTTTCCACTCCAAATCTCTTAGTGTTGCTATGTTACCTCTCTTTCGAGTCCAACTCTAATCCTCCAAAATTTATTAAAATGCATTTCCTCTCAGTTAGCTGATGAGATTATTTAAATCATGCTAGGTATCAATATATCAATGACTATCTGGAAACAACTTGACCTGAATAAGGGTCATATCTTTAGCTCAAAGGGATGTTAAACTTCGGGAGCTTCAAAGCAATGAGGAAGACACTGTCAGATTAAGCCTTGTGCACGCCTCTCAAACATTAACACAGTCAGAATCTCTTGGTATATATATAGCCCTAACTATAAGACGAACCACACAAGAGACAAAGATGGTCACACAGAATGCTTACCATCATGGTAAACTAGCAAACAAAATCCTAAACAAAAATAAAAAACTACCTAAACAAACAGCCTACTGAGCCCTTACAGTCAGTTTTAAATTTAAATTTCAAATTTCAAATTTGTTTTAAGTTTGGTAAGAACATTTAACATGAGGTCTACCCCCTTAATACAGGTTTAAGTGTATAATATTGTTAACTCTAGACACAATGTGGTACAGAAGATCTCTAGAATTTACTCATCTTGCATAACTGAAGCTTTATACCCGTTAAACTGCAACTCTCCATTTCCCCTTCTTCTAGTCCCTGGAAACCACCATTCTACTTTCTGCTTCTCTGAGTCTGACTATTGTAGTTACCTATAGAAGTGGTATCATGACATATTTGTCCTTCTGTAACTGGTTAATTTCACTTAGCATAATATCCTCGATTTATCCATGTTGTCACATGTGACAAAATTTCTTTTTAAGGCTGAATAATATTCTATTGATACACACACACACACACAATTATATTTTCTCTATTCATTTATTATTGATAAACATTTAAGCTCTGTCTACATCTTGGCTATTGTGAATAATGCTGTAATGAACATGGATGTGTAAAGGTCTCTTCAAATTTTTGCTGTGAATTCTTTTGCACATATATCCAGAAGTGGAATTGCTGGATCATATAGCAGTTCCATTTTTAATTTTTGAGGAAATTCCATACTGTTTACCATAGCAATTGCACTGTATTAAATTCCTACTAACTGTACAAAGTTTTAATCATTTCTCTACATCTCTGCCAACATTCAGTATCTTTTGGTGGTTATTTTTCTTCCTTTGGTTTTTAATAATAGCTTTCCCTAACAGGTGTGATTCGTTCATCATTGTGAATGACTCACTGTGGGTTTTATTTGCATTTCCCTGATGATGAATGATGTTGAGCATCTTTTCATATACTTGTTGGTCAACTGTCTTCTTTGGAAAAATGTCTATTCAAGTTCTTTGCTATTTTTAAATTGGGTTTTTGTTACTGAGTTGTTATAGTTTTTCATGTATTTTTAATATTAACCCCTTATTGGATATATGGTTTGCAAATATTTTCTTTCATTCCATAATGTATCTTATCTCTATTAATTGCTTTGCTGTTCAGAAACTTTTAAGTCTGATGTGGACCCACTTATCTAACTTTTCTTTTGTTGTTTGTGCTTTTGATATCATTGTCAAGTCCAATATTATAAAGATCTTCTCCCAAGTTTTCCTCTAGGAGTTTTACAGTTTTAGTTCTTATATTTAAGTCTTTAAATTTTGAGTTGATTTTTGTATATGGTATATAACAAGGGTTCAACTTCAGTCTTTTGCACATGACTATCCAACTTTCCCAACATCATTTGTTGAAAAGACTATCCTTTCTCCATTGTGTATTCTTGGCACCCTTATTCACAGATCATCTGGCCATTTATGCATGGGTTTATTTCTGGGCACCATATTCTGTTCCACTGTCCTTAGGCCACTACCATATTGTTTAATTTACTTTTGCTTTGTAATATGTTTTGAAATAAAACAGTGTACTACCTCCAGCTTTGTGTTTCTTTCTCAATATTGTTTTGGCTATTCAGGATCCTTTGCAGGTCCATGTGAATATTAGAATTATTTCTTTTTCTATTACTTTAAAAAATGCCAGTAGGGTTTTGATCAGTATTGCACTGAATCTGTAGATGACTTCGGGTATCATGGACATTTTAACAATATTAAGTCTTCTAATCTAGGAACACAGGATATTTTCACTAATTTGTATCTTCTTTAATTTCTTTCAGCAATGTTTTACAGTTTGTTTTTTTTAAGATTATTTATTTATTTATTTGACAGACAGAGACCACAAGTCGGCGGAGAGGCAGGCAGAGAGAGAGGAGGAAGCAGGCTCCCAGTGGAGCAGAGAGCCCGATGCGGGGCTCGATCCCAGGACCCTGGGACCATGACCCGAGTCAAAGGCAGAGGCCTTAAACCACTGAGCCACCCAGGCGCCCCTGTTTTACAGTTTTTAATGTACAAGTCTTCACCTCTTTGCTTAAGTTCATTCCTATTTTATTCTTATTGATGGTATTTTAAATGCGATTGTCTTTCCAATTTTCATTTTGGATTGTCCAAATTAAAGTTGGTTGCTAGTATTTTGTTGAGAATTTTTGCCCCTATACTCATCAGGGATATTGACTTGTAGTTTTCTTTGCTTGTAGTGTCTTTGGTTTTGGTGTCAGGATAGTACGGACCTCATAAAATGAATTGGGAAGTGGTCCCACCTTTATAGTTTTTTGAAAGATTCAAAAGTCTTCAATAATCTCTTACTATTAATCTTCCTTAGATCTTTGGCAAAATTTATCAGTGAAACCACCCAGTCCTAATCTTTTCTTTGTTGGGTTTTTGAATACTGCTTCAATCTCTTTACTATTTTTTGTTCTATTCAGATTTTTTTTTTCTCACTGGTTCAGTCTTGGTAGGTTGTATATTCCTAAATACTTACCCATTTCTTCAAGGTTATCCAATTATTGGTATATGACTGCTCATAGTGGCCTTTTATGACCCTCCCACCCCTTCACTGAAGCATCAGTTGTAATTTTTCTTCCTCTGTTTCTGATCTTATTTGAATCTACTTTTTTTCCCTAGTCTAGCTAAATGTTTGTCAATTATATCTTTTAAAAAAAAATTTAGGCTTTCAGAAAAGATGGCGAAGAAGAGGATCCTAGGCTCACCTTGTCCCACAGGTGTACCTAGATAACACACACATCACTGTAAATAACTTAGAAAATGACCCAAAGCCTAACAGAACAGACTCTACACAGTTAAATATAAAAGAAGAGGCCATATTGAAGAGGGTAGCAAGGGTGGAGACATGGCCAGGAACCAAACTGACTCACAGGACTCTCTAAGGGAAGGAAGGATGCCATTGGCACAGAGAGGGGAAAGGAGCATACTCCCCCCAAGGCATGTCAGAGCCACACTGAGAAGATGAATCCCTGTTGGGCTTTGAAAACCAGAGGGGCCTAATTTCACAAGTTCTTATAATCAGTGGAGCATAACACCTTGAACTTTAAAAACCAGGGAGCTCAGCTCCGGGAGAGCTGGAGGGCAATAGGAAACTGAGTCCCTACACTTAAAGAGGCAACACAACAAACAGTCCCACTGAGATACAGCATAGAAACACAGTTTGAAAAAAAAACTTGGGGTATACGGGAAGGAGATTTATTTACTAATCTCAGAGCAGGTGCTGGAGGGGTAGGGATCTTTGTAAGATTCTGTAAGAACAAAAGAGTTGGTGGGCACCATTTTCCTCTTCAACTCCCTCCCTCCCCCTAGCCCAATCTAGATACACAGACACCTGCAGGAACCAGCACAGAGCAAACACCCTCTGCCTAGTTTAGAAATAGTGCACCCCAACGTGCATTCTCCTGCAAATGCTCCCCCTGCATCCCAGACTAGGCAGTACACCCCATCCCTCCATTCTCCCACAGGCCTGTCCCCCCAAAGTGTCCTTCACAGGAGTCCATTCAAAGCAGTGCCACTAGCCTGACAGTGTGCAAGCAGACCTGACAGGGGCCAACACTGCTCCAAACTGACTCCTCCCCTGGAGAGAGGGAAAGATAACACACACTAGCCTGACTGTGACCCTAGCAGTGGATTGGGGGTAGGTATCTGTCTGACTGCAGTCCCTGCCCACCAATGAAATCTTCTCATGGGACAACACAGGGAGAACTCTCTGAAGTTTGGTGCTATTCCAGCTCTGGCAAAAGCCCCGTCTGACACAAATCAAGCCCAGGGTGGCCTGAGACCGGCCCATTAACAACACAGAAATCAAACTATGCCAACAACAGGCAAGGAGAGCCACTGCAGATGACTGGACTGAAGGCAAATGTGGCTCAGCCATTATAGCAGTGTACACACAACACACATATGAGACACCCCTGAAAGACCAGGTTCTGGTGAACAGGGGCATGGCACAAAAGAGGTCCACAGGACCGCTTCTTCATAAGGCCAATAATTTCAAGAATAAGAGACAGAGCTGACCTTTCCTAAAACATAGAAATAGACACAGAGAGTTAGACAAAATGAGGAAATCACAGCAAGACAGCTAAACAAAACAGAGATAAATAATATACCTGTTAGAAAATTTAACATAATAGAAATAAATATATTCAAGGGACTGGAGAAAAGACTGGAGGATCTCAGTGAGACCCTCAACAAAGAGATAGAAAACATAAAAAAGAACAAATCAGAGATGTGTAACTCAATAAATGAAATTTAAAATATAGTAGAGAAAGAATGGATCAGTGACCTGGAGGACAAAGTAGTGGAAAGCAATCTAGCCGAACAGGAGAAAGAAAAAGAAATAATAATAAATTAAAATAGATTAAGGGAAACCAATGACATGATCAAGCATAACAACATTCATATTATAGGGATCCCAGAAGAAAAAAAGAGAGCAGAGGAGGAAGATATATATATATATATATGTATATATATATATATATGAAAATATATATATATTTGAAGAAATAATAGCTGAAAATTTTTGAAGAAGGAAACACAAATCTAGATCTACCAGGCACAGGAAACCCCAAACAAAATCAACACAAGCAGATCCACACCAAGACACATAGTAATTAACATGGCAAAAAATATAAATAAACAAAATCTTAAAAAAAAAATGGCAAAAAGTAGTGACAAAGAGAGAATTATAAAAACAGCAAAAGAAATAGTTGCACACAAGGGAAGCCCCATAATGCTATCAGCTGATGTTTGAGCAGAAAACTTGCAGGCTAGAGGGTGTAGAATGATATGTTCAAAGTGCTGAAAGAAAAAACCTGCAACCAAGAATGTTCTATCCTTCAAGGCTATCACTCAGAATAGAAGGAGAGAGAGAGTATCCTGGGGCGAAAAAAAATTAAAGGAATTTATCACCACTAAACCAGCCTGACAAGAAATGTTAAAGGGGATTTCTTGAGTGGAAAAGAATGACCACAAGCAGGAATAAGAAAAATAGGATGCCCTAAAATTAAGTATATCCATAAAAATCAGTCAAGGATTTACACACACAGGTGTAAAGTATGACATCATATGCATAAATTCTGGGGTGAAAGGAGTAAAAATTTAATGTTTTTAGAATGAGTTCAAACCTAAGCAACCATCAAATTACTTTAGAATGCTATATGCAAAAGACTATATAGATAAACCTAATGGGAACCACAAATAAAACCTGGTCATAAATATGCAAAAAAATAAAAAGAAAGGAATCCAAGCATATCACTAAAGAAATTCAGCAAACTATGATAAAAGAGAACAAAAGAAAGGGACAAAACACTACAAAAACTACCATAAAACAAGTAATGATATGGCAATAAATATGACTACCAACCAATTACTTTGAATGTAAATGGACTAAAGTCTCCAATAAAAAGATATAGGGAGACAGAATGGGTAGAAAATAAGACCCATCAATATGCTGCCTATAGGGGACTCATTTCAGACCTAAAGACACATGCAGACTGAAAATGAATGGATGGAAAAGCATTCATCATGCAAATGGAAGTAAAAGAAAACCAGAGGAACAATACTTAGATCAGACAAAATGGATTTTACTTTTTTAAATTTATTTAAGAGAGAGGAGAGAGAGAGAGAGAGCAAGAACAGGGGGAAGGGCAGGGGAAAGGGAGAAGCAGACTCCCCACTGAGCAGGAAGCCTGACTCAGGGCTTCATCCCAGTACCCCTGGGATCATGACCTGAGCTGAAGACAGCCACTTAACCAGCTAAGCCACCTAGACATCCCAGACAAAATGGACTTTAAAACAAAGACTGTAACAAGAGACAAAGATATTATATAACCATAAAACAATTCGACAAGAAAATATAACAATTGTATGTTATATTTATATATATAAATATATGTACCCATCTTGGGAGCACCCAAATACATAAAGCAGCTATTAACAGATATAAAATAAATAACTGAAAGCAACACAATAGTAAGAGACTTTAATATTCCACTGACATGGAAGGATAGATTATCCAAACAGAAAAATCAATAAGGAAAAATGGCTTTGAGTGACATATTGGACCAGATGGCTTTAACAGATATATTCAGAACATTTCATCCTAAAACAGTGGAATACACATTCAAGTGCACATAGAACACTCTCCAGAATAGGTCACATATTAGGCCACAAAACAAGCCTCAATAAATTAAAAAAAAAAAAACCAAAAAAACAGGACCTCAAGTTATACCATGCATTTTTCCAACCATAGCATTATGAAACTAGAAATCAACGACAAGTAAAAATCTGGAAAGAACAAAAACACACAAAAGTTAAATAACATGATACTAAACAATGAGTGGGTCAACAAATCGAAGAGGAAATAAAAATTATATGGAGACAAATGACAATGGAAACTAATGGTCAAAATCCTTGGGACGCAGCAAAAGCCGATTTAAGAGTGAAGTGTACAGAATACAGACCTACCTTAAGGAGCAAGAAAAATCACAAACAACTTTGTCATACATTTAAAGGAGCTAGAAAAAGAAGAGCAAATCCAAGAACCAGTAGAAGAAAGCAATAATACAGATTAGAGCAAAAATAAATGAAATAGGAATTGAGAAAAACAATAGAACAGATCAATGAAACCAGGAGCTGGTTCTTTGGAAAGATCAACAAAATCGATAAGGCTAAAGCCAGACATCAAAAAGAAAGAAAAAGAGAGAAAGACAGAGAAAGAGGCCTCAAACACACAAAATGAGGAATGAAAGAGGAGAAATAACAACATAGAAATATAAAGGATTTTAAGAGAACATTATGAAAAATTATATGCCAACAAATTGGACAAACTAAAAGAAATGGATAGATTCCTGGAAATATAAAACCTCCCAAAACTGAATCAGAAAGAAATAGAAAATTTGAACATACCAGTTACCAGCAATGCAATTGCATCTATAATCATAATCATATTCATAATAAAACTCCCAACAACCAAAAGTCCAGGATCATATGGCTTCATAGTGAATTTTACTGAACATTTAAAGAAGAGTTCTTACGAGGTATTTATTTATCCAAAGTATACAAAAATGCTGATTTGAAGGGGCACATGAACCCCAACATTTATAGCAGCATTATCAACAACAGCCAAATATGGAAAGAAGCCAGATGTCCATCAACTCATGGATAAAGAAGATGTGGTATATATTTATAATGGAATATTACTCATCATCAAAAAGAATAAAACCTTGCCATGTGCAACAATATGGATAGAACTAGAATGTATTTTGCTAAGTGAAATAAGTCAGAGAAAGACAAATATATTTTACTGATATGTGTGTGGAATTTAACAAACAAAACAGATGAACATAGGAGAAGGGAAGGGAAAATGAAATAAGATAAACGGAGAGGGGGGCAAACCATAAGTGACTCTTAAATATAGCAAACTGAGGGTTGCTGCAAGGGAAGTGGGTGATAGGAAGTGGGCGATGGGCATTAGGGAGGACACTTGTTCTTATGAGCACTGGGTGTTATATGTGATTAATCACTGAATTCTACTAAATACTACTCTTAAAACCAACACTACACTATATGTTAACTAACTTAAATTTAAATTAAAAAAAAAACAAAAATAAAGAAGAGTTGATGCCTATTTTTCTCAAACTATTTAAAAAAAAGTAAAAGAGAAAGGAAAGTTTCTAAATTCATTCTATGTGTCCAGGATTACCTGATACCAAAAACAGATGAAGACATCATCAAAAACAAAACAAAACAAAACTACAAGCCAATATCTCTGATGAGCATAGATGCAAAAATCCTCAACCAAATACTATCAAACCAACTTCAACAATATATTAAGTCATTCACCATGATTGAGTCAGATTTATTCCTGGGATGCAAGAATGATTGAATATGCACCAGTCAATCAACATGACACATAATGTCAATGAGAGAAAGGATACAAACTATATGATCATTTCAATGGATGCAGAAAAAGCATTTGACAAAGTACAACATCCATTCACGACACAAACCTTCAACAAAGGAGGTTTAGAGGGAACATAGTTCAACTAATAAAGGCCATTTTGAAAAGCCCACTGCTAACATCATACTCAATGGTGAAAAAGAGAGTTTTCCCCCTAAGATCAGGAATAAGTGAAGGATGTCCACTCTCACCACTTCTATTCAACATAGTACCAGAAGTCCTAATCACAGCAATCAGAAAAAAAAAAAAAAAGAAAGAAAAAAAGAAAGGGTATCCAAATTGATAAGAAAGAAATAAAACTATCACTATTTGCAGATGATATGGTACTATATATAAAAAACTCTAGAGGGCACCTGGGTGGCTCAGTGGGTTAAGCCACTGCCTTCGGCTCAGGTCATGATCTCAGGGTCCTGGAATCGAGTCCCACATTGGGCTCTCTGCTCAGTGGCAAGCCTGCTTCCCTCCCTCTCTCTCTGCCTGCCTCTCTGTCTACTTGTGATCTCTCTCTGTCAAATAAATAAATAAAATCTTTAAAAAAAAAAAAAAAACTCTAGAGATCCCACCAATGAATTCAGTAAAGTTACAGAATATAAAATCAGGGATGCCTGGGTGGCTTGGTGGGTTAAAGTCTCTGCCTTCAGCTCAGGTCATGATCCCAGGGTCCTGGGACTGAGCCCTGCATCGGGCTCTCTGCTCAGCAGGGAGCCTGCTTCCCTTCCTCTCTCTGCCTGCCTCTCTGCCTACTTGTGATCTCTGTCAAATAAATAAATAAAACCTTAAAAAAAAGTATAAAATCAATACACAGGAATTGTCTGTGTTTCTATATACTAATAATGTAACAGAAAGAGAAGTCAAGAAGACAGTCTCGGGGCACCTGGATGGCTCAGTGGGTTAAGCCTCTGCCTTCGGTTCAGGTCATGATCTCAGGTCCTGGGATGGAGCCCCGCACTGGGCTCTCTGCTCAGCACGGAGCCTGCTTCCCCCTCCCCCTCTGCCTGCCTCTCTGCCTACTCATGATCTCTCTGTGTCGAATGAATAAAAAAAAAAAAAAATCTTTAAAAAGAAAAAAGAATGGGCACCTTGGTGGCTCAGTGGGTTAAGCCTCTGCCTTCAGCTCAGGTCATGATCTCAGGGTCCTGGGATCAAGCCCCGCATGGGGCTCTCTGCTCAGCGGGGAGCCTGCTTCCCCCTCTTCTCTCTGCCTGCCTCTCTGTCTACTTGTGATCTCTCTGTCAAATAAATTCTTTTAAAAAAATAAATAAAAAAAGAAAAAAGACAACAATCTCATTTATAATTGTACCAAAAATGACAAAATACCTAAGAATAAACATAACAAAGGAGGTGAAAGAACTGTACATTGAGAACAATAAAACACTGTTGAAAGAAACTGAGGACAACACAAACAAATGGAAAGAAAGCCCATGCTCATGGATTAGGAGAACAAATATTGTTAAAATGTCCATGTTACCCAAAGCAATCTACAGATTTAATAAAATCTCTATCAAAATACCAGAAGTATTTTTCATATAACTAGAACAAATAACCCTAAAGTATATAAGAAACCACATAAGACCCTAAATAGTGAAAGAAATCCTGGAAAAAAAGGAGCAAACTAGTAGTATCACAATCCCAGATTTCAACATATACTACAAAGCTGTAGTAATCAAAACAGTATGGTGTCAGAAAAAGAAAGACACATCAATAGAACAGAATATAGAGCCCAGAAAAAAACCCACGCTTATATGGTCAATTAATCTACGACAAAGGAGGCACGAATATGCAATGGGAGAACACAGTCTCTTCAACAAATGGTGTTGGAGTACACTGTTGTTAGACAGCTACATGCAAAAGAATGAAACTATGGAGCACCTGGGTGGCTCAGTTGGTTAAGTGACTGACTCTTAATTTTGGCTTAGGTCATGATCTCAGAGTTGTGGGAACAAGCCCTGTGTTGGGCTCTGTGCTCAGCAAAGAGCCTGCTTGTCCCTTTTCATCTGCTGTCCCCACCACTTGTGCTCTTTCTCATGAATGAATGAATGAAACAAATATGACCACTTTCTTACACTGCACAAAAATAAACTCAAAATGGATTAAAGACCTAACTGTGAGACTTAAAACCATAAATATCCCAGAAGATAGCACAGGAAGCAATTTCTCTGATATCAGCCACAGCAATATGTTTCTAGATCTGTCTCCTGAGGCACGAGAAACAAAAGCAAAAATAAACTTTTGGGAGTATATAAAAATAAAACCCTGCACAACAAAGAAAAATAATCAACAAAACTAAAAGACAAATTATGGAACTGGAAAGATATGCAAATGACATATTCAATAAAGGGTTGGTACCCCAAATATATAAGGAACTTATAGTGCTTGCTTTGGTAAGACATACACAAAATATATAAAGAACTTATAAACACTCCACAACAAATAATCCAATTAAAAATGGGCAGAAGACATGAACAAACATCTCTCCAAAAACATACAGATGGCCAACAGATGCATGACAAGATGCTCAACATCACTCATCATCAGAAAGATGTAAATCCAAGCCACATTGAGATACCACTTCACATCTGTCAAAATGGTTAAAATCAAAAACACAAGAAACAAGAAATTTTGGCAAGAATGTGGAGAAAAAGGAATCCTCGTGCACTGTTGATAAGAATGCAGCCACTGTGGAAAATAGGATGGAGATTCCACAAAATGTTAAAAACATAATTACTATATGATCCAATAATTCCACTACTGGGTATTTACACAAAGAATACAAGAATGTTAATTTGAAAAGATACATGTACCCCTGTGTTTATTGTAGCATTATTTACAATAGCCAAATTATGGAAGCAACCTAAGTATCCACTGATTGATGAATGGATAAAGATGATGTGGTATAGTATGTGTAAGAGTGTATGTGGACATGTGTGTGTATCTGATGGAATATTACTCAGCCATAAAAAATAAAATCTTGCCATCTGCAATAACATGGATGGATCTAGATGGTGTAATGCTAAAGTGACATAGGTCCATCAGAGAAAAACAAATGCCATTTATACATAGAATTTATGAAACAAAACAAATGAACAAAGGAAAAAGAGACAAACACACCCCCCAAAATGTTCTTAAATATGGAGAACTAATGATTACCAGGGGTGAACGGGGTAATGGGTGAAATAGGTAAAGAGATTACAAACACACACATCATGGTGAGAACTGAGAAATGAATAGAATTATTGAATCACTATATTGTACACCTAAAGCTAAGATAACATTGTATGTTAACTATACTGGAATTTAAATTATAAAGCTATATAATGGTTAATATGTTAAACAAATAAAATTTTCTGATTTAAAAAACTAACTTAATTTCTGATTTTTTAAAAGTTTTTCGATTCTTTATTTCTCCTTTACTCTATTATTTCCTTCTGTATGTTAATTTTGAAATTAGTTTGTTCTTTTTCTGGTTTCTTGAGCTACAATGTTAGTTTGTTAATTTGAGATCTTCCTTTTTGATGTAGGCATTTGTTACTGTTAACTTCTCTCTCAGTATTGCTTTTGCTGCATGTCATTGGTTTTGGTATGCTGCTCTCAGTTTTGTCTCAGGATATTTTCTAATTTCCCTTTTAATTTCTTCTCTATGGTTTTTCAGCAGTGTGTTGTTTAATTTCTAAGTATTTGTGAATTTTCCAGTTTTCCATCTGCTATTGATTTCTAGTTCTATTCCATTGTGGTTAAAAAAATACTTAGTATGATTTCCATCTTCTTAAATTTGTTAAAACTTGTCTTGTGGCATAACATATGATCCTGGAGAATGTTCCATGTGCACTTGAGAAAAATGTATATTCTGTAGCTACAAAATAGAATGTTCTGTATGTGTTTATTAGGTCCATCTGGTCTAGATTGTTCCAGTGTTCCAGTGTATTGTTTCCTTATTGACCTTATGTCTCAATGTTGTATCCATTATTGAAAATCATATACTGAAGTCTCCTACTATTATATTGTTATTTCTTCCTTCTATTCTGTCAATGTATGCTTTATATATTTAGGTACTCTGATATTGAGTGCATATGTATTTATAATCATATCTTCCTAGTGAACTGGTCCTTTTATCCCTGTATAATGTCCTTTTGTCTCTTGTGACAATTTTTAATTTGAAGTCTATTTTCTCTGATAAGGTATACCCACCCTGGCTCTCTTTTGTTTAGTATTTGCCTGGAACAGCTTTTTGCCTCCCTTCACTTTCAGCCTATGCATGTCCCTACATCTGAAGTGAGTCTCTTGTAGACAGCATATAGTTGGTTCTTGTTTTTTAATCCATTGAGCCACTCTATGTCTTTGGATTAGAAAGTTATATCTACTTACATTTAAAATAATTGTTAGAGGGGGATTTACTATGGACATTTTTTTTCATTGTTTTCTGTCCGTCCTGTTGTCCTTTTCTCTTTCCACCCTTCTTGTTTTCTTCCATGTTTCTTTTAATTAACATTTTTGACTCATTTTTCTTTTGTGTATTTCTATATGTATTTTCTTCATGGTTACCATGGGGCTTACATAAAACTTAAGTCTATTTTAAAGCTGGTAACAATTTAACTTCAATCACATACAATAACTACACTTTTACTTCTCCACTCCTTTCACTTTGTTATTGATGTCACAATTTACAACTTTGTATATAGTGTATCTTAACATGTTTTTATAATAAACATATAATTTTTAAACTTTTATCCTAAATTAAAAGTGATTTGCCCACCACTTTTTTTTCAATCAATGAATATTTATTATCTCATGTTGTTTCTGGGTTGTCAGGAATCCAGAAGTGACTTGCTGGGAGGTTCTGACCAGGATCTCTCATGTCCATCACTCTTATAGTATTACAGTATTCTGTATTTGTCTATATATTTACCTTTACTAGCAAATTTTATACTTTAATATGTTTTCATACTGTTGTTTAAAACCCTTTTGTTTCAACTTGAACTTCCTTTAGCAATTCTACTAAGGCAGGTCTAGTGGTAGTGAACTCTTTCAGCTTTTGCTTATATGGGAAAGTCCTTATATCGATGATTTTCAAGAGACAGTTTACTCAAAATAGTGTTCTTGGTTGGTAGTCTTTTGCTTTTAGGACTTCGAATGTATCATCCCACTTCCTCTTGAATTACAAGGTTTCTGCTGAGAAATCCACTGATATTCTCATGGTCCTTCCCTTGTACACCACAAAATTTCTCTTGCTGTTTTCAAAATTCTTCATTTTTGACTTTTTTTTTTTAAGGTTTTATTTGTTTGAGAGTAAGAAAGCTACAGAGAGAACACAAGCCAGGGGCAAGTGCTCACCTGGACTCACGTTACACCGGTTCACCTAGGCTATTGAAATAGCTTCAAGATGACTGGGTTGCTCAGTTGGTTAAGGGTTTGCCTTCAGCTCAGGTCACGATCCCAAGGTCCTGGGATTGAACCCCACATCACACAGGGCTCCCTGCTCAGTGGGGAGCCTGTTTCTCCCTCTGCCTGCTTCTCCTGCCTGCTACTCCCCCTGCTTGTGCTCTTCTCTCTCTGTCAAATAAAATCTTTAAAAAAAAAAAAAAAAGTTTCTAACTCAGTGGCTTTTTTTGACCATGACCCAGCAAATATTTTATATTTCAACCAGGTACACACACACACACACACACACACACATACACACACAGCTGAATATTTTTATGAAATATTACTATATGAAATACACTTTGATATCTTATATTTATTTTTTAAAATGACTCATAACCTGGTAAATTGATTTCAAGATCTCTAATTGGTGATTATTGAAGAAACTCTTCTCACTGGTATCACTGTTTGCACTTTCTCCCTCTATAGACAATCCTCTACCAGCAGCTAGAATAATCTTTCAAAATATGTCATGTTACTTCCCTGTTTATAACCCTTTGACTGCTTCCCATCTACTTGGAATAAAATCCCAATCCTGGGTGCCTGGGTGGCTTAGTGGGCTAAGCCTCTGCCTTCGGCTCAGATCATGATCTCAGGGTCCTGGGATCGAGTCCCGATCTGGCTCTCTGCTCAGCAGGGAACCTGCTTCCTCCTTTCTCTCTCTGCCTGCCTCTCTGCCTACTTGTGATCTCTGTCAAATAAATAAAATCTTTAAAAAAAAAAAAATCCCAATCCCTAAGCATGAACTGTGAGGCAGTGACTCTAACACCTACCTATATCTCTAACTTCATCCACTACCATTGCCTAGCACTCACTCCACCCCAGCCACACTGCCCTCTTGCAGCTGCTCAAGTATACCAAATTGCTTAAAGCCTCAGGGCATTTGCACTTGCTAATTCCTCAAGAACCCTTACCAGATCATCTTTTAGCTCACTCTCTCACTTCATTCATAAGCCTTTCCTGATCATTTTTCCTAAAATCATCATTCTTGATCTTCTTATCCTCCTTTAACTTTTATATCACTTAACATTCCCTGGCATTATATTATGTACTTGTATCTTAATTTGCTTACTATTTATGTCCCTTCATAGATACTAGTTTCATGGATGTGGAGATTTTGGTCTCATTTAATTTTCTAGTACCTAGGAGGAAAAAAACTGGAAAGAGCTGGGACTTGAATGTTGCACAAATGACATTTTTTTCTGAGACCTTCAAGAGCAGTTTTTTCTTTCACTGCCTCTCCTTGACTTAATTCTTCCCATTCCTTAGCACTGGAGCCTATTTATCTTGCAACAGAATGAAAGCCTTCTCCTCAGCTAACAGCCCCTAAAAGTTTAATAAATATTTCCTACCTCATCTAAATATAGAATGCTTATTCTCATACCCACAAAATATTCCATATATTTAGATACATATAGATACAGTTTTTAAGTAGGCTCTACACCCAGCATGGAGTCCTGCATGCTGAACTACAGCATGTAGAAGGAACTTGAAGAAGGAACTCTCAACTCTACACAGGGCTTGAACTCATGACCCTGAGGTCAAGACCTGAGCTGAGATCAGGAGTTGGACACCTAACCCACTGAGGCACCCAGGCACCCCACTCCACTCATATTCTTGTTCCCAGTTAAAAATAACTAAATCATTCTGTGTGTAGCCACTAAATGGTTTTGTCTGTCTTAAATTATATCTAGAAGGCAGGGGCTTAACCATCCTTACAGGGATGAGTGGTATTTTGCCCAATGCCAGGTTCCCAGAATATTTTTAATGAATATTTTATTCAGTTTTAGCAAGCAGATGGTGGAGGATTAATAGTTGAAAGAACACAGGTTTTGAAGTTGTACAGATCTAGGGCTGCTCCCAGCTGTCACTTAATCTCTCTTGGGTAACCTTGGGTGAGTCACTGAACCTCTCTGGATAAAAGTGTGTCATATTTTTAGCACTACCTCCAACACAGTGAGCTCTCAACAAATTGCACCTACTGTTACTTAATTGGGTGCTTGTGTGTCTTGTAGAATAATACAGAAGATTCACTTGTTCAGAAATGAGTCTAGTGCAGGCTCCCCTCCAAATAATTCCTTGTTGCTAACTAGAAGAATTTCAACGCTCCCTTTTGTGGAGATGGTATCCATGTAAGGAAGCTGCATATCCACTTAACCCACACCTTTACCACTATGGGGAAGGTCTAGGCTCCCTGCTTCTTAGGGAAAGCTGAAGATCATGTTCTTGAGAGTTCCTTCTGGTATTAACCTGTCTCTGGTATCCAGTTTTCTTTTTTGGGGGGGCGGTGGATAAAATAGTTTCTTCTGGCTTTCTTCAAGCAACTTTTGTTTCTAACTACATTTTTAATTTTTTTTTAAGATTTTATTTATTTACTTGAGAAAGAAAGTGAGAGAGAATGAGAACATGAGGAGGAGGAAGGGCAGATGGAGAAACAGATCCTCTGCTGAGCAGGGAGCCTGAAGTGGGACCTGATTCCAGGACTTGACCCTGAGACTCTGGGATCATGACCTGAGCTGCAGACGCTTAACAGACTTAGCCACCCAGATGCCCTGATTTTTTTTAAAATCAAATTCAATATACACCCATGTTCATTCACTCACTGAAAAAGCATTTCTTAAGTGAATGCTTAGTATGGTCCTAGCAGCTATATAAATAGTGGTCAATAAAAGATAAAATAGCTGCCCTTGTTTAATATGTTGTTTATAGAGTATACAAATTTTAAGAATTTCCCCATAAACATAAGAATTAAGGTTAGAGGAACAGTAAGACAGTAAATTATTTTACATTTAGAATCCTTTATTCTGACTTCTTTTCCTTGAAATTTAATTAATTAGTGCCTAATCCAAGATATTGTATACTGAGGCAGAAAATTAAGCCCAGTGGGATAGAAGTCAATAGACTCAGCAAATTCTTCCATTAATAAATCACTTCATATACTTTCCATTAATAACTTTCAGGTCTTGATTAATTCACTTTATGTACTTGTGCCTCAGGGCACCTGGGTGGCTCAGTGGGTTAAAGCCTCTGCCTTCTGCTCAGGTCATGACCCCAGGATCCTGGGATCAAGCCCCACATGCTCAGCAGGGAGCCTGCTTCCCTTCCTCTCTCTCTGCCTGCCTCTCTGCCTACTTGTGATCTCTGTCAAATAAATAAATAAAAATCTTTAAAAATAAAAAAAAAATTTATATACTTATGCCTCAGTCCCCTGTAAAAAACAAGATTTTACTAAATGATCTCTAAAGTCCTTTCTGGTTAAAAGAATTCTATATTCTGTAATTCTAACTTCCTTTTTAGTGAAAATAACTCATTATACAGGGTTTCCAGAAATTTTAAAGTTCAGTATTTGCAATTTTGAATATATGTCAATTTCACACTATTTCAGAATTCAAAATTATCAGACAAAATGTCTTCTTTGAAAAAGTATCATCTGAAATCAATGTATACAACTTGGAAAAAGTAAACTGAATGCTATATGGTACAATCACAAATGTGTCATATATATAAAGCATTGGTTTCTTACATATAAATGATCATTACCTGGAAAGAAATTCTTCTCTGAAATAAAAGTATTCCATCCTGAATCTCTTCAAAATCTCTATTAATTTGACAAATTCTTTATCAAGAGATTCTTTGTGGTTTCCCAAGCTGTTCAGCATTAATATGCAAAGATTTAGTTTCTCCTCCATTATATACTTGAATTCCTGCAAAAAAGTCACAAAAGAAACTCGCTCTTCCAGTGTTAAATATAAACAAATGACAGGCAAACAAAATGTTATGGTCATCCTGTCTCAACAGTATTCATGGTTATTAAACCCCCAAATTCTAATTGAACGGAAACCAATTCTCAATTGCCCCCAAACTGATTATTCTTTGAACTGATTATCTCATTTTAACAAGTACATATTGGGTACATGTTATGTGCCTAAAAGACTTTTTATTTTTTTTAAATATAAGTGGTCCCTGACCATTAATTTCATCAATCATCACAATTGGTTTAGAATAGGATGAGACAAGGAGATGCAATAAACATCAGTAATTGTTTATTAGCATGTTCAAAAGCAACTTTTAAAAAAGGGCTTGTTAAAGGGCTTGATATTAATATTCCAGAGTTCTCAGAGTTTGCTTCTTGCTTTAGCTTAATGTAGGAAGCTGATGGATGTTAGAGGAAGTCAAGAAGTAGAGATAAGTAATGGAAAAATAAAAGAAATTTCTTCATCTATGCTTCCTTTATAACAAAAAAATAACTAAGTTCTCATGTTCTGCCAATTTGGGATAATAAAATTGTCAGAATTTCAGGAATAACATTCCTTTGCATAATAATCATTTCATCAAATTTAGAGAATTTTAGTAGGTAGAGGAAAAATCCAAGCTTAGACTAACAATTTTCACAGGATTCAAATAAAATACTTTATTAAATCCTTTTTATTGTCTCTTTAACAACACATCACATGCCCTTACTCTCACCTTCTTCCTGACATTCACATACACTTTTACCTTCATATACAGTTGCTCTCACCCTCAAATTCACACACACTTATTATCACCCTCGCCCACAATTCTCCTAACCCTCAGTCACACGCACTTACCTTTACCCTCCCCCTCTCATTCTTATTCGAACCCACAGGCACACACCCACACGCATCCCCAGACATACCTTCCATAGACATCCACAGACCGAGATAGCAGAAGACTACAATACAGTCTTAGAAATGGTACTGCCTGTAATAAGTATTACCTATGTTAAGAAAACAGAATAAAACCGAGGAAAATCACAAAATATGAAACACTTACAGTAAGTTTGTTCTCCCACTTTTCTTTCACAGTAATTTCTGAATCAGTTTCCCACTGTAGAGTGCTACCCATGACAGTTTCAACTTCGGAAACTTCTTCACGCTGAAAAAATTCCACATGTTCGACTAGGAATTCAGGTGAAAGGCACAGGCCATATATAAGAAGTAATTTAGACCTAAGGTCTATCATATAGACAATGAAGACACCATACAGAATTCCTTCTCATTTAATGCCACCCCATGACTTTCCTTTATCCCAGGATGTCGCCATGCATAAATGCCCACTCTTATGGCTCCATATATGCTGAATACATACAGAGAGAATCATTTTTCAAAACAAAATGTACCCACTTTTATTCCCCTCTCAAATAGTAGGAAACAAGCATTTTTATGGACTTTGTTTCACTCATTCAACTAAATTCTACCTACTGTATGTTAGGCACTGTGAAAGGGACTGGAAATACCAACATGAATATGTTTACTGCATTTTCTGATCATCTTGTTTCCAGTCAAAAATCAAAATGGAGTAAACGGTACTAGCTTCTAGCCAGAAAGAAATGGTTTACTAGATACCATGTCTTCTCTGATCCTACAGATTAGCCTATAGGAAAAATAAGCCCAAACAATTCATATCTAATGACCAACCTGACTGAGGTTGAACTGACAGCCAGAACTAGAAATCAACCTCAAGAAGGTTTTAGAAAAATCTCTTTTCATAGGAGGAGTGATTTGAGTCTGGACAACAGGCCATAGATCAGTTATCTGCAGACATTCCTAGCCAGTGACTCGCCACAGTACATATGTTATACAATTCCGGTTTTTGAAGCATAGCTGTGAATTCTACTCCCTTTTGTTCAAGTTTTCTCAGTAACAGCATTTCTTGGTCTATCATCATATCCAGAGACGACAAACTGATTAAACTGCACTGCCGGGACGCCTGGGTGGCTCAGTGGGTTAAGCCTCTGCCTTCAGCTCGGGTCATGGTCTCAGGGTCCTGGGATGGAGCCCTGCATCGGCTCTCTGCTCAGCAGGGAGCCTGTTCCCCACCCCCTCTCTGCCTGCCTCTCTGTCTCTCTGCCTACTTGTCATCTCTGTCAAACAAATACATAAAATCTTTTAAAAATAATAAAAAATAAACTGCACTGCCATTCGGTTTCATTGTTCTGAAATAATTGTTAAAATGTCCACAACTCTGTCATTCAAATAAAGAACAGTATTTTTATTTTATGAAAATGAAGCTCATGGGTTAATCTAACTGTACACATCGAAGAGTTCTAAGAAGACTTACAAAGTCTTCCCACATTACCAAACAATGGTTTACATTTTCTCTCTAGGATGGCTGCCACTTAACATTCATTCTTTTTTTTTTTTTAAGATTTTATTTATTTATTTGACAGACAGAGATCACAAGTAGGCAGAGAGACAGGCAGAGAGAGAGATGGGGAAGCAGGCTCCCCCCGAGCAGAGAGCCTGATGCGGGGCTCGATCCCAGGACCCTGGGATCATGACCTGAGCTGAAGGCAGAGGCTTTAACCCACTGAGCCACCCAGGCACCCCACATTTATTCATTCTTAAGGAAAAGCATTTATCTAATAGGTAACATTTACATGTGGGTAGTATAAACTGCTATGGTTTTAATTTTATGAAAATAGGGGAAGGTAAAGAAATTCACAGAAAAAACAACTGTTGGGAGGGTGTTCAATAAATCCCACTGATAATAGATGGTTTCTTGGGTCTCTCCCTTCCTTTCATAAAAGACACTCTCAGATGATCTTTACCAAAGGCGATTTCTCATAGTTCTCTCAAAGCATCCGTCTCCTGTCAGACTTTAGATATATGACAATAGCACATTTAACTTCCTTTTTGTTGTCTATTGGAAAACATTTATAGACCTCTTATTTCTAGACTTCAATTAGAAGGCAAACCTCCTAAACCATTAATGGGATAAACCTCAGAGCCAGAACTTCGCCAGCTGCTTAACCCCTGTTTAGAAGTTTAGAACTTCACAGGCTGGCATCTTGACATCATCATTATCTCAGAGGACTGCTGTGGCAGATTTGCCACCATTTCACTGAGTCTGGCAGTTTGGCTTGGTTTCAAAAACACAGTAAGATGATGAGTATTTGAAACAGAATGTCAGGAAAGCACAGCCCTCAGCACAATGTCCAAGGCTGCCTGAGACAGCTTTAGATGAAGGCAGCATATGTTGCCCCAGCATCCTTGGCAGGAGAAATTCAAACAGCATTAGCCCCAAAGACATTTTTCCCCTCCTTTCAAGGTCGTATCACAGCTGTCAAGAGGAGGACATTCTGACATATCCATCATCCACAGACATGGAGAGCCCATCAAAATGGCGAAAAGAAAGCACTTTGCTAATAAAGCATTTCCTAACCTAACAAGCACAAACTGGAAAGCACAAAGGCATGAAAATAAAGTATTGGGGGGGATCACCAACATTTCATTATCACGAAGGCTTTTGATTATTTCCTCCCATGTTGTAAAAAACTGGTTCTACCTAACAAAGATTCAAGTAATAATTCACTTGCATTTTAAAATTAACCAAAAACATGAAAATTCTATTTTCTGTTCAGAATGCAATAATCAATGCCGTTACATTGGGCTGCTACCATTACATGTTGGAGCAGAGAGATTTAATGTTATTTCTAAGCATCTTTATTTTTGGCAGATACATTTGCTTTGGAGGTTTAGGAAAATGCTGAAAAATGGTTCATGGGGCTCCACTGTAACATTTTGGACCCCAGGCTGGGGATCAGCACAGGTACTTTCTCTTAAAATCGAGAAATAATGATTTCTAAAGTCCGGATTCACTGAACACATGATCTTCTTCAACCTTAGTCTTGATCCTCATTATGGTTTTCAGCCATAACTTGAAAAAGATAAAGGTCTCTCCCCCACCCCAGGCTAAGAGACCTTAGACTTGAATTCTAGAAATAATCAACAGATTCCTCAAAATGTCATAGGCACTTTTCAACAAGCTTGGGCCTTCACCTAATAGAGAGCTATTGCATGTGGTCTCATTGTTTCAAGCTTTCCATTTGATGATAATTACCTACCTCTGCAGACTGAGCAAGAATGAGTTCACAATGTAAAGATTTTTCTTCTTCAGAGATGATTCTATTACACTCTCCACTAATATTCAACTGGATCCCATTTCTTGAAAAAACAAAAGCAATAGTCTAGTCTGGTTAGATGGGACTCGAAGTCAGCAAAATGGGGTTAATCACCAAACACAGCAGGTCCTCATGTGTGCCAAGGTTTGTAGAAGATACTCAGCAAGAGAGAGAAATGACAGATAGTCTGTCCTCCAGGAGCTACATAGATTAGTGACTGACTCTATGTGGTTGCAAACAAGAAGGCCATGCCTTTTTTTTTTTTTGAAGACCCGGAGCCAGTAATTAAAAATTAAAAAGCTTCACTGGAAATCTAGAGTTCTGGCTTTTCTTTAAAAAATCAGAAGATACAGCTACACTGGGTCCATACGTATTTTTTTAAAGATTTATTTACTTATTTGAGAGAATGTCAGTGATTGAGCATGCACAAGTGGGGGTGGGGCAAAGGGAGAGGGAAAGAATCTCAAGTAGACTCCCTGCTGAGCTAGAATCCACAACCCCAAGATCACGACCTGATCTGAAATCAAGAATCACATGCCCAACTGACTGAGCCACCCTGGGCCCCTATACTCTTGATTAGGAGGCCTTCATATGGCTAATTCATTTTTCTCAGTTGTCACTCTCAGAAGTATGTGGACTTACCCCAGCGATTTTACTCCCTTTGGGATCTGTGTGGCTTCTGTAGACACCTGGGCTAGCATATTTTGCATATTCAAAACCAAACTATTCTAAGGTGATGCGTGTTGAGGAAGAGATAGGAACAGCATGTCATGCATGCACTCGAGAGGTTTTCTTAATTTCAAGGTAAGAGAAAAGCAAGGGAGAGTCATAGAAAACTTGAGTTCTATTAGAGAAAAGCAGAGAAAATATCACTTATGAAAGTACAAAAGAATGTGGCCTGTTCAAAGAATCATATATAACTCAGCAGGCCAATAATGTGGGATGGAGACACAGGAGAGAAGGCTGGTGAGAAGTTGCTCTACTTACATAATAAGTTCCTGTTGCAAATGCTGTAACTCATGAGTCAGTTTGTTTTTATCCCCTCGTAAATTCTGCAATCACATACAACATTAGGCTATATATTGTACTTAGTGGGGAATTTACATTTCAACAACCCCATCTTGCAAACTTTGAGATTATTATGGTATACCTCTATAATGGTTCCATATTCTATGATGGTTGACTTAAGTTCTTCTATACTTAAATCCTTCTGAAAAGTAGAAGAGAGAATAGCAAATAAATGAGTCTACCAAATCATATTATGTAGACTATTAACCAGAGCCACAGAAGAAGTATAAATGCCCAAAGATGATAAGACCTTCTACCAATATTAATATTTGAAAATCAAGCCAGTCTGTGTTTATGATTAAAAACACACAGAAAGTATGGGACAGCAAGGCAGCTATACCTAACTTGTTCCATTATGCTTGTATTTGTCTGGTTCAATGAAATTAAACTCTGAAGGGTAATTCTTAAGTTCAAGTCAAAATTGTATTTATTACCATGACGTATTTAAGGAAAAAAACTTAGTCTACTTGCAAATGCATTATTAAGGCATCCATTTTTATCCAGTTCAAGGGATAATCTGTAAAAATCACAGTGTGTAGGTCAATGTCTGACCTATAATTTTATCTCATGACTAGCACGGTACCTGTCAAGTGGGAAGTGTTCAATCAATACCATAGAAACATTGGGCATAAATGCAAAGTGGTGGGGAAACCCGAGTTATGACTACCATAATGTCACTGTATGGAGACAAAGAACATTCACGACAAAGAAAGCTGGTACAACATTCAATAGCCTCGTCAATGTCCACAATTCATATGACTCCTTTGAAACTTGATGACATTCAGAGAAAGGAAAAGAGAAACACGGCTTTTTATTTACTTCCCTGTCTTGGAATGTGGAAGTTTATTAACTTATACCGTGTCCTTCCTATGTCTCTTAAAGCCACCATAACCAGCATCTCTGTAGCCAGAATATTTTATCACATAGACAATGATCACAGAATATAAAGATAAGGAGAATGTTATCTATCTACCTACCTACCTATCAAATCAATCGAACTAGGTAGAAAATAATTGGGGAACACATTAGTCTTTTTCCCTAAGATAAATGACTGCATTTGTATTATTATGACTTAAAACTACATCACCATACCTAGCCAGTAACTGGTAAATTGGCACACTAATATTTATTACGTAAATGGATGAATACAACCAGAATTTACTTATCCAAGGCAGAGAAGTCAGTATTCTTCACTCAGAGGAACATTTTTGTGAATGTTCTTATATAAAGGAAAGTCTTGCCACAGGATAGTAGGATCAGGTACTTTAATAGGGGTGAAGTTATTCAAATGCATATCCATTATGATTTAGCGAGAGTTAGCAAATCCCATGGAACTTCATGTGAACGAATGGTACCAACCTTCCGCAAGCTTGCATCTTTATTAAGCAAAGTGTTCTCATATGTATGTAACTGCATCTGAAAAGAGAAATTTAGGGAAGGCCATTGGGACATTGCTTTGGTGAAAGATAATACCACGAAATCATTCCAATAGGGAGACATGTTTCTCAAGCACCTTTAATGGGTACACGTTTCCTACTTTATAAACAACTTTCTCATCAGCCTCCCAACAACCCGAGAGGCCAGGGTTGTTGCCCTCACTTTACCAGTGAGGAAATCAAAGCTCAGCACTATTAGGAGACTTGCCCAATGTCACACACAGTAAGAGTCAGACCTGAGGATAGAATATGAATCTTCAGATCTAGCCAAGTGCCTGTCCCACTATTCTACCCTTCATATAACAAGAAGACCAATTGAATCTTTTTTTTCCCCAAAAATGAAAGTGTGATAGGATATGAGCACAGAGTCCTTGTGAACATATAAGAGACTCTTCCTCTTGGATAACAAGTACTGAAGAAACCCACAGATTATCCAGCAATATAACCTAGACTTGCTAAAATCTGATTAGCCGGATTGCAAGAAAAAATACTCTTCCTCTTTTAAAAACACAGCTTAAAAATGTTCAAGATGTGTTTGTTTGTTTGTTTTAGCAAAGTAAATATTAGAATATATCTGTTTATTCAAGCCAAAAGCAAGCTTGTTGGCAAAGGCTTCTAAATATATGGGCGCCTGGGTGGCTCAGTAGTTAAGCATCTGCCTTTGGCTCAGGTCATGATCCCAGGGTCCTGGGATCGAGTCCCATATCTGGCTCCCTGCTCAGCAGGGAGCCTGCTTTTCCTACTCCTACTCCCTCTGCTTGTGTTCCTTCTCTCTGTCAAATAAATAAATAAAATCTTTTTTAAAATTACATATATATATATATATATATATATATATAGTTGAATTGAAAACCTAGAAAAATAATCAGCATAGTCAGAAATAGAATCATCATAAAATCATACATATTTGATACCCCTTTATAGTTCTAAAGGTTTTTTCACATAATCATTTCATTTGCGTTTCTACCAAGTTTTGGGATTAGGTAGAAAATATCACAACCATTTAGTAGATGAGATAATTGAGACTTAGAGAGGTTAACTACTTGTTTGATGTCATAAAGATTTTAAGTAGAGAGGACAGGATTTGAACCCAAGTCTTCTGACTCTTTCTACTGCTTGTTCATGGCAGTTGTTTTCCAGAAAGAATTAT
This sequence comes from Meles meles, assembly GCF_922984935.1. Taxonomy (NCBI): domain Eukaryota; kingdom Metazoa; phylum Chordata; class Mammalia; order Carnivora; family Mustelidae; genus Meles; species Meles meles. The sequence continues at coordinate 70,056,757 of NC_060072.1, forward strand.
TCCTAGAATAAAATTAATTTGAATGTCTAAACTATGAGATATGTATATATATCCTAATATATGCATATGTAAACACACACATACGCATGGAACTTAGGTATCTGCTAGGAAACTTGAAAACTCCACATACATACATGAAATTTAAGTACATCATTTCACACATACACTACAACAAAAAGTATTACTCAAAGAAACTATTTGACAGTAAGTATGACAAAAATTCCTAAATTTATTAATATTCTTTAGTTTCCTAATAAGAATGTATGGAATATATAACAAAAATATACACTAAATATAGACTTTTTAGATGCAATATGGTTAAAAAAATCATTTTTGTAGGCTATCATCCCTTAATTCAATGAAGGATAGATTTTTTTCTTCCCCAAGCTCTCATTTTCTGCATTAAGAAGTCATAACAGCTGAATCTTTGCTGATTAAGGGATTTACAAAACCAGATACTCTTATATTAGAAATTGCCACTGTAATAAAAAATATAAATAGTAACAAGTGTTGGCAAGGTTGTGGAGGGATCTGAGTCTTCATGCATAGCTGGTGGGAATGTAAAATGGTACCAGGAGAGAGTGTGGAAGTTCCTAAAAGGGCACCTGGAGGCTCAGCCAGTTAAGCATCCAACTCTTGTTTTGGCTCTGGTCATGGTCTAAGGGTTGTGGCATCAAATCGTGTGTCAGGCTCCTCATTAAGCATGAAGCCTGCTTAGGATTCTCTGTCCATTTTCCTCTGTCCCTCACCCCACTCACATGTGTATGCTCTCTCAAAAAAAAAAAAAAAAGAAGTCAAACATAGAGCTATCATATGACCCAGTAGTTCCACTCCTAAATATATGCTTAAAAGAAAATACAGATTGCCACAAAACCATATATACAAATTTCATAGCAGTATTATTCATAACAGTCAAAAAGTAGATACAGCCCTAATGTTCATCAACCGATGAATGGATAAATAAAATGTGGTATATCCATACAATGGCATGTTATTCAATAATAAAAGGAAATAAGGTATTGATACATGCTATAACATGAATGAACCTTGAAAAACATTATGCTTAGTGAAAGAAACCAATCACAAAAGACCATATAGTGTATATGATTCCATTTATATGCAATGTCCAGAACAAGGAAATATCTATTATAGAGACAAAAAGTCTCTGGAGTGGTTGTCTAGGGTTGGTGGGGAATGGGGAATGACTGTTAAAGGGATTCCTTTTGGGATGATAAAAATGTTTTAAAATTGGGGCACCTAGGTGGCTCCATGGTTTGGGTCTCTGCCTTCGGCTCGGGTCATGGTCTCAGGGTTCTGGGACCGAGCCCCACATTGGGCTCTCTGCTCCACAGGGAGCATGCTTCCTCTTCTCTCTCTCTGCCTGCCTCTCTGCCTGCTTGTGATCTCTGTCTGTGAAATAAAATCTTTTTAAAAAGGTTTTAAAACTGGTTTTGGTGATAGATGCATAATTCTGTGAATATATACTAAAACCACTGACTTACATACTTTATGTGAATTAATTCAATGGCATGTGTATTATATATCAGTAAAGCCATTACATTAAAAAAAACTGCTTTATACACTGGAATTTTAACATTTTAGGAACACAAATTTCAACTTGATAATCAAAGGTTATTTTGTCAATGAGTTATATACACCTTCATAAAGTAATATTGGTTTGACAAAAGATATTTTACCAGTATTTGGGAACTGCTTACTTGATGCTCTGTCTCAGTTTTAGACAATTGCTCAATCTTCTTTTCCAATTTATATATATCCATAATGTTCTCAGTGTTCTGACATAAAAGAAAATAATATTCTTAGATTTAGAAAAAATATTAAAGAACAAATTTTTTTTAGGAAGTGGTATTTTCATCATTAACATCACAATCTATTTTAAGGAACAAAACTTTCGATTTTATCCAAAAGTAACAAGGTCCTTTTAACATGACCATCCAGGAATACTCTTGGGAGTCCCTTCTTATCCTCCGTGGCCCCTTGGCCATGCACACTGCAGACACATCCTAACCTTCAAACTTGTCACTCCCAACAAGTGCGACCCCTCCATTATTTTAATTGCAAACATCTCATTCTTCAACCACCACTTCCTCTTTCCAGATTACTTCTTTGAGAGCCAACAAACCTTCAGGCTCCACTGAAGCCTGCTTTGGTCCTACCACCTTCTCATTATCCTTCCCCCTTCCTGTGAACTCAGTCCCCTCTTTCCTACAGCCTATATTCTTCCCATGGTCAATCATTATAATACCTCTCTTCTACTTCCCCTCCATTCCCTTGCTTCCCTCCTGCCTACCTCTTAGTATTTGCTTAAGTTCCGCTTGCCACCCACTCCATGACAGCACCATTCCAGATAAACATTGTTAAAGAAAAATACAAATGAACCAACAGGTCACACATTCAATTCATAATTTCTAACTTCAATGTTGACTGGTGATCATTTCACACAACCCTAGTCCATTCATGTGGCCACTGACTTAAATTAGGGAATTGCAAATTACACCAACTTCCCCACCCTACTCCACCCCCACATGTCAACACTAGCTGACCACCTGGTTTGTAAATAAAGTTTTATTAGAACACAACCATGCCTGATTTTTTCATATTGTCTATGGCTGCTTTCATACGGTAATGGCAGAAGTGAGTGGTTTAAAACAAAGGTCTTTTAGCCAGGCAACCTAAAAATATCTACTATCAGATCCTTTACAGAAAGTTTACCAACTCCCTGCCCATTTCATCCCTTCTCTCTCCTGGAACTTCCAATACTTCCTCCAACTTCCTCGCTATCAGGTGATAGACTTCACTTTTATCTCACAGAGATCTTAGAAACCATCAGAAGAGTATTTCCATATCACCAGAACATATTATAAATACATTTGGATGTTATAAAGCAATTGCTGATCTAACACCTCCACACTTACTGCCTCAGTCAGCCCCCGGTAAATTTATGCCTGCATGTTACAAGAGCTCGTAATTGGTCTCTCACTTCTTCCCTTGCCCCCCTACAGTTGATTTTAAATGCAGCAGCCAGAGCTATCTTGTCAAAATAAAAATTAGATCACATTTCTCCTCAGCTCAAAACTGTCCAACGGCTCCCATCTCAGTCAGTGGAAACAGCCAGAGTCCATGCACTGCCTAGATGAGATTCTGTCGTTCTGGTTCCCTGAAGCTCTACTTCTTGTGCTTGTCACCTCTGCTGCAGCCACACAAGCCTCACTGTCCCTCAGAAAGAGCAGGAAGGCTAAACCTGAGGGCTTACAGCCTAGTTTCCACTGCCTGGAACGCTCCTTCACTGATAAACTTCTTTTGTTCTGATCAAATGATTAACTTCCTAGGGCTACTTTTCCTAACCATAAATTGCACTGTCCCACAATTCTGTTTTCTGCTTTTCTTTCCTCCATAGCACTAATCACCACCTAACACGCTAGTTCCTCATGGGCCTTTCTATGTAAGCTTATATCCTCAACATCTAGAAGAGTGCCTGGCTCACGAAGGTCTCCCAGCTGAGTATGTGTTGAATGAATGAATCAATGAATGAAAGAAACTATCCAAGCTATTGTGCTGTTACTCTTCATGGTGCATCAGATTTTAATCCCCTAAAGGAACCTCAGCTATTAGTGATATTTATATGCTTTTTCTAATGCAAATCAGCAATTGCAATGCTCTCATGTGAAGGGTTCCACCTTCACATGTTCCTCCTTCTACTTCAGTTCTGTGTAACTTTTTGACACTAGTCAATCATGTTAAATCCAAGGAGAAAAATACCTTACACTGAGAGCTTACACTGAGAGCTTTACAAGGCACTAGTTTCATGAAAACCTCATCTTGTTGTTATACCATGTTTAACTCTGATGCAGAGTTTCTTGCCAATCTTTTTTTTTTATTTTAAGATTTTATTTATTTATTTGACAGACAGAGATTACAAGTAGGCAGAGAGGCAGGCAGAGAGAGGAGGAAGCAGGCTCCCTGCAGGCTCCCTGCAGAGCAGAGAGCCCGATGTGGGGCTCGATCCCAGGACCCTGGGATCATGACCTGAGCTGAAGGCAGAGGCTTAACCCACTGAGCCACCCAGGCACCCCTCTTGCCAATCTTTTAATTGTTCCTTTCCAACCCACTTTAAAGAGTTCTTTAAAGTCCAGTTGGCTCATATGCTCCATCACAGACTGTTCATCACAGCTTAATAAATACTCCTGATAAACTTATATAAAGCCCAAATAAAAACTGTACATGAACTTGACATCAAAAAGATACTTAGAGGGGCACCTGGGTGGCTCAGTGGGTTAAGCCTCTGCCTTTGGCCTGGGTCATGGTCCCAGGGTCCTGGGATCGAGCCCCACACCGGGCTCTCTGCTCAGTGGGGAGCCTGCTTCCCCACCCCCCACCTGCTTCTCTTCCTACTTGTGATCTCTCTCTCTGTCAAATAAACAAATAAATAAATCTTTAAAAATAAATAAATAAATAAAATAAAGAGGGACTTAGAATTTTCTTCCAAAATAGTAGCTTACAAGTAGCTCTGTTACCTGTTAATTCAATGCTTTAATGCTGTTGCTTTAAAAACTTGAGGCATAAAATTATTTTTTTAGACATTTTACTAATATTTCCTAACGCATATGAAGTACAGTATGATTCACCAAATAGTTTCACATTCATTATCTTAATCTCCAAAGTAACTGTAGGGAATAGGTATTATTAACCCCAAAAAGATAAATGGTTTTTCCAAAATCAGACTTTCAGACCCAGTGACTGGGTCTTAGACTCAAGACTTTTCCCAGCTAGTAGAGTAATAATGGAAAATTAATAATGTCTACATTTTCCTTCTTGATTTATAGTTACACAGGTTAATTTCATTTTATCTTAAATCTGAATTTCTTAAAGCCCATTCTTCCATGGATAATTACAAAGGTACTAATGCACTTCTTTTCAGACATGAAAGTCCTATCCACTCTTCACTTGTAATTTGAAAAAGCAACGTGGTCTTTGGTTCATAGGAGCCTGAATATTCACATGATTTCTAATTCATCCGGAGTCAGAACTCACGCCTGTACGATTTCCATATGTTTATCTGTACCTGTTTAACAATTTGAGCATACCTCTTCTTGGAGAATCCGAATCTTAAGAATCAGAGCCCGGTTTTCTGTCTCCTGATTAAGAGGAAGGAATGAAAAAGTATTTAGAAGTTTACAAAAATATTGCATATCTACCTTGAAGGCTACTGACATTCTTTCTCTTTATCAACTTTAAACATGGTATTGACATGATACAAGGAAGCTTAGCCTGGGAATATTCTCAGTATGAAGCTAAGCCTCTGGCTTCTAGTTTCTTGGGGTTTCTAAGAATTCACTCTTCTCCTTGACTCAATCTGATAGGGAAGGAAAGAGGAAAAACAAAAAAGGAATAGCCTGGTTTCTTTCCCTGCTACTTTCCCACTGTCCGCTTATGACGCGTAGTATGAATTCATCTATCATGTGGTTTGCCTAAAGGTACTCAGCTGTCACAGTCAGGACCCAGATGCCGGCAGTCTGACTCACAGGAGTGGCTACGCACTCATTTCTCAACATTTCCTCCACAGGCAAGTTCCTCTGTGGTCCCCAATTGAGTCTTCCCTGTACTGCATTCAGAGACATGCAGTCACCTGACACTTGAGGTCTAGCGTGAGTAGCACATTGTGCTACTGAGGCAAGAGCTAAACTAATCTGTGTTGGCTTGGGAATGCCTTAGGCCTGGAGTCCCAGTCTCCTGGTCCTTACAGATCTAAGAAAAAGCTAGTCTGAATGACTGTCGTCTGACCCCACCATTGTTAGCAATGCTAGAACACTGCTGGAATGTATCAGGATTTGGAAGATTCTTACTAAGTCTCTAGATAAGAGTTTAACATTCTCAGTTAAAAAACAACTACTTTTTGGGCAGTAAAGCTTAGTCTAAATAATGTTTTGCTCTAAAAATTTCAAGCCCTCCGGAGCACTGGGTGTTGTGCAAAAAGAATGAATACTGTTACGCTGAAAAAATAAATAAAATGGAAAAAAAAAAAAGAATAACTAAAAAAAAAAAATTTCAAGCCTATGTTTATTTAGTGTAAGGACTGATTTATGGAGCTCCTTAATAATCTGTAAGTACTAAGATAATGGATTTTTTTTTTTTTTAGAAAATTCAAGTGGCTTTTGGTATCAGGTATTTATGAATTCACCTCTCAACTCCAGGAAGCATTCCAGAGATCTTCTAGATCTTCACAAACCATTGTGAATATGACTAATTTGTAAAGAATTTTAATCTTTGGCTGAAAAGAAAAACAGTTTATCCTATTTGCCTTTGCTCCTCTAAGGTATTACCAATTCATTCACCAGCCCACTGACTTCTGATTTTTGCCTCCAAATAAACCCTCTTGGATTTCAGTTATGTAACCTATGTGCCAAATTCAAAGTACTTGAATGACTTACTAATTGTTTGTTCTGGGCTACAATCATGGTCTTCTGCTCTTCAGAAGCATTCATACCAATTTTCAGTTCCTCCAGCTCTTCTTCTAACAGATTTGTTCTCATAATAGCTTGGTGGGCACTGTGGCGGGAGGCGGGGCGGGGGGTGGGGTGGGGGCGGGGAGGCAATGAGCAAAACCTCAAATATAACCGTCAAAGATACAAAGTAAAGCCAAGGACTATTTTTGGACCCAAGCTGAAAACCACTAAAGGCTTAAACCAGATGCCAACAATAGTAAAAATATACCCGTGATCTTTCATGGTCCTTAGAAAAGGAAGAGATTTGGGGGAAGTGTGGTGGGGGGGAAGAGAGATTGAAGGAAACAAACATATTCTTCAGGATAAAGATTTGGAGTCTCCCTCTGAAATTCATCATTGACTTAATCACATGGTTCTCTCCTTCCATTAAGATATAATATTTAGGGGCGCCTGGGTGGCTCAGTGGGTTAAAGCCTCTGCCTTCGGCTCAGGTCATGATCCCAGGGTCTTGGGATCAAGCCCCGCATTGGGTGCTCTGCTTGGCAGGGAGCCTGCTTCCTCTTCTCACTCTCTGCCTGTCTCTCTGCCTCCTTGTGATCTCTGTCAAATAAATAAATAAAATCTTAAAAAAAAAACTTTAAAAAAAGATATAATATTTAGTTAATGTAATTCTACAAATATTATGTAATATTTTTACATAATGTAATGTAATTATGTTATTAATTACATTAGTAATTAATGTAATGTAATTCTATAAATATTAAATAATACCATGTTCCAGATGCTGTATGCCACAAAGAAGCCTATGATGGTAGCAAGAGACATAGTCCTTGCCCTTGTAGAGGTTAAATATTAGTGAAGGAGATGACCACTAAACAAATAAATCATTACAAATAGTGTCTGTGTATTTTAGTTTAGAAGTTTATTTTAGCATTGTTTACAATACCAAACAACCTAAATGTCCAACAGCAAAAATCTCCATTAAATGAATTATGGTAATCCATATCATTGAATTGCTTATTTTGTATTGCCACTGGATTATAAACTGTTTTCCGAGCAGGAACTCAAAGAAGATACCATTTTTTTCCGTACTCAGGAATTACATTGATCATTCAACAAATGTTCATGGAGCTCCACCTTTGTACCGGGCATTATGCTAGGCCCTGAAGAAGACAAAAGTGAGTCCAATCATCAGAACTCTACCTTCCTGGAATTTATAGACTAAAAGGGTAAGCACACAATCATAATTATAATACAGTGTGGTAAGAACCAAGACTAGAGTGAACCCCAGTTCTGTAGATACTGTATAAAAGGCAGGCAGCTCAGATGATGGGAAGTGCAGAGGAGTGGGGAGAAAGGACAAACAGAAGCCCACTGAGGGGCTGCAAGCAGTTAGATATGGTGGGAGCCTAGGGTGGAAAATGGAAGTAGAGATGAGCAACAGAAACCCCATCAGGAAGGACTCTGCAAACTGAATTTCATCCTGAAAGTGAAAGGGGATCAATGAAACTGTTTAAAGCAGGGGCATGATGTGGTCAGACTGGATTTAGGAAGAGCACTCCGGCCCCTGGGACACGAGTTTTGGAGAGGCAGGGAGACGAATCAGGAGGCTGTTGAGGGATCCAGGTGAAAGATGATGTGTCGTTGAACTAAGTTGTAGACTCATCTAAGACAGATATTTTAAAAAATATATTTTAAATATTTTGAATATTTAAAATAAATAATAAATAAACCTATTGTGGAATGGAGAACGCTTAAGGTAAGCAGTTCTTTTTACTTATTTTGAGATCAGCTCAGAGGCTGGACTGGCTGGCCAAAAATTAAGAATCCATGGTCAGAATGCTCTACTGTCTTTCCAGGTTAACTTAGAACTTTTCTGTTCAAAATTTTAGCACCTACATCTGTAACTACAGGCTTTGTGAGAAACTTGTTGCTTTTTACGTGAAGCTCAGGCATCTCCTCACAATTCACTTTATCAGTACTTGATATGTTCCCTAGGTCCTTTGTCCTTTTTTATCTTAAGCTAAAGTCCTAACTTTTCTTATCATCTGACATCCTTATAATGTACCCTAAAAGCATATTTTAAACCCAACTTGTCAATGAATCTCTCATAATATAGTTGTCCTTTGAACAACATGGCATTAGGTACACCAGCCCACCCAAAATATCTATGTGTAATTTTTGATTCTCCAAAAACTAAACTACTGATAGCTTATTGTTGACCAGAAGCCTTACCAATAACACAAATAGTTGATTAACACATATTTCCTGTTATATGTATCATATACTGTATCCTTGCAATAAAGCTAGAGAAAATAAAATGTTATTAAAGTCAAAAGGAAGAAAAAATATATTTACAGTACAGTGCTGTATTTTTTGAAGAAAATTCATGTGTAAGTGGACCGATGCAGATCAAATCTGTTATTCAAGGGTCAATGGTAGTTAGCATGGGAATTTGCATAGAGTAAGAGTTCTCCTGAACCCTAGAATGCTTTGGATAGATCCACAGTTGGTCAACAGGCATATTGGTCTTAAATAGGCAGCGCTGCTTCGAATGACATAAAGGGTATCATTGCTAGAGAAGAACTGACAAACACTGCTGGCGAAAATCTAAAACAGTACAGCTGCTTTGGAAAGAGTTCGGCCGTTCTTCAAAGTAAGGCACTACACAGCAGGTTCACTTCTAGGTAATATACCTAGGAGAACTAAAAGCCTATGTTCACACAAAAACTTGTATACAAATTTTCACAGTAGCAGATTATTTATAATAGCCAAAAAATGATAATACCCCCAAATATCCATTCTCTGAAGAATGGGTAGACAAAACTCTACGTCCATATGACAGAACACTATTCAGCCACAAAAAGGAATGAAGTCATTCCACATATGCTACGTGGAACCTTGACAACATTTTGCTAAGTGAAAGAAACCAGACACAAAGGTCACATATTGTACGATTCCATTTCTGTGAAATGGCCAGAACAGGCAAATCCACAGACAGATTAGTGGTCAGGGCCAGAGAGAGAGGGAAATGGGGAGTGACTGCTAACAGCTCTGTGTTTCCTTTTTGGAGTGATGAATTAGATCAATGTAACTGGCTGCACAACCTTGTGAATCTACTAAAAAACACTGAATTATACACCTTAAAAGGGTAAATTTTTATACCATGTGCACTATTACCCAATTTAAAGAACAGACTTTTTTTAAAAAAAGGGAAAAGAAGGGAAAGCTCCCAGCATACTCTACCCTTCTCAATGGTTCACCTTTTTATCTGATCGCGCAATTCAGTACAATCCTTTGATAACTGGCAGTTAGCGTCTTCCAAGGTTTCTAATGCCGATTTAAACTTATTATTTTCCTCCTCCAATTTCTGCTTGTTAGAATGTAGGTCTGCTACATAGGTCATCAAATCAGACACATCTCTGTGGGTGAAAGGATGAATGAGAATCATCTCCAACATCTCCAATTCCTCCCAATCAAAATAAGGCATATATCACCGTGTGACTTTCTATTTTATCCCTTTCTATCCTTGTAAGTGTAGCCCATTTATACAATAAACAAGTTAATCATGTTACAGTAGCAGAGATTTTTCCAATATTGCCAAATATTCAGCATCTGCCAGCTGTGAAGTCAGGTGCCACAGTTTCGTTAATTCTTTTCCATTTTGCTTCTAACACTAGCCTCTGACTACAATGAAGTTTCCATTTCTGCCAGGGTTATGAGAGATTCTGAAATAAATTGACACATTGTTACTCTTTCAGCCAAGGGATCTTGGCAGGTTTTAATAGGCCTTTAACTAGGAAACAATCCTAGACACTTATGTTTGCAGCCTGTAGTTCACAGTTTAGTATTCATCTTTCCTAATATTTTCTACAGCATGTGAATGTTTGTGTCACTCTCAACCCTGACATTAGATCACAGTCCCTTTGAGAGTCTAGACTGCGTGTTTCATGAAGTCCGAGTCCTTCTCTACCTTTTTGCCATTTTATCCCACAGATTGGGTCCACATTCTTACCACACCTTTTTGCATGGACAAACCGAAAGGGGCAAAGAGAAAATAAGGGAGGGACAGAATTTCCTCTTCTTGATATCTAAAACTCATACACATCTAGTGGAAAACAGATTTTCCCATTCATATCTAAAAGCCTATTAAAGAGGTGCTTTAAAAACAATCACCCAAAGTGCTTAAGGTCAGTGTCATAATTCTACCTCGGATGGAACTTGTTTTCCATGGAAAGCACATGAAGTTAATGTGAGAGAAGGACTTCGTTAGTGAGGAAATGTTAATTCATATAATACTATCTTATATAAATCATGCTCCTGGTGAAATTTGCTCTAATGCAAATTGAGACAGAATAGTTAAATAAAAGACTGGTTAGCCACATACAAGCACACACGCTAAGTGGCTTTATCACAAGTAAGACACGCAGACCTATGAAATAAATGAGAAAAAGAAATAAGAGGTGCTTGAGAAAGCATTACAAATAAGAAGGCTTATGTGCTCGCTTCAGCAGCACATATGCAATTAAGAAGGCTTACAAGACTACTTCAGACGAATCTCCACTCAAAGCCTCGAAGCTCCGTGACGTAGGTTCTGTTTTATCTGTGGTCATCTTAACTGAAACATATACAAGAGTGTTTTATGAGTAATCTATTTCTCTAAACCACAAGAAAGTGGCAGAACAAACTGGAAGAAACACGTACATACTTGCTCTACTTGATTTTATGCTGTTCTGTTCAAAAATGGAATAATCGATCCTGCCTCCTGATCCACCTCTCATTCTGTCCCTGCGATCAAAGACAAACCACTGAGTCAGGATTCTTCGCCAGCACAAAGCCCAGCTCATTTTTCAGATGTGCTCTGTAACTTTTCTGTTCAGGTATTTCTTTCTGGATTTTTTTCTTAAGATTTTATTTATTTATTTGACAGATAGACATCACAAGTAGGCAGAGAGTCAGGCAGAGAGGGGGGTGGGGTAAGCAGGCTCCCCGCTGAGCAGAGAGCTAGAGACGGGATTCGATCCTAGGACCCTGAGATGACCTGAGCCGGAGGCAGAGGCTTTAACCCACTGAGCCACCCAGGTGCCCTCTCTCGGGATTTTAAAACTATCTATTCATTCAGCAACTATTTGGAGTTCAACATCATGCTTAGATGGGGTGATAGAATAGAAACTTAAGGCATTACCTCTATTTTCTCTAACATTTTCATCGAACCTGGAAAAAAAAAAAACATGCCTGCAGAAATAGGAAGGTAATGATGTGCAGCAGCTATGGTTGGCAACGGGAGGCCTCAAGGGTTTAGGACGGCAACATAGTTTGGAGTAATAAGTGAACATTTACTGAGATAACAAATTTAAAAAATTTTAAAACTTTAAAATTTAAGTTCTTAAATTTAAAAATCTTAAAAATTGGGAAGGAGGGCACCTGGGTAGCTCAGTGGGTTAAAGCCTCTGCCTTTGGCTCAGGTCATCATCCCAGGGTCCTGGGATCGAGCCCCACATCAGGCTCTCTGCTCAGCGGGGAGCCTGTTTCCTCCTCTCTCTCTGCCTGTCTCTCTGCCTACTTGTGATCTCTGTCAAATAAATAACTAAAATCTTAAAAAAAAATGTATGGATTGTATTTCTTGACTTTTCAATATTGAACCAGCCTTGCTTCCCTGAAATAAACCCACTTGGTCATGGTATGTAATTGCTTTTTTAATATATTGCTGAATTCTATTAGCTAATATTTTAAGGATTTTGCTTTTATATTCATGAGAACATTGGCCTGTACCTTTCATTTTTTTCTATACCAGGTATAGAAATAGAAATATCAGAATATTAGGGGCGCCTGGGTGGCTCAGTGGGTTAAGCCGCTGCCTTCCGCTCAGGTCATGATCTCAGGGTCCTGGGATCAAGCCCCACCTCAGGCTCTCTGCTCAGTGGGAAGCCTGCTTCCCTCTCTCTTTCTGCCTGCTTCTCTGCCTACTTGTGATCTCTATCAAATAAATAAAATCTTTTAAAAAAATTGGGAATGAAAAGGCATGAACAACTAATACCTCAGGATACATTCATGGTGTTAATCATTTTATTTCTCATGGAAAACCAAGTTGAACCTAGACAAATTGTACTTTGAGCACTAGCTCCTGAAATTTGGGGGAAGCTCTCTATAGTCCACTATCCAGTACACAAATTCTAGCTCTAACCCTCAAAATAAACAGATTAAAGTTTCAGCCATTTCCTTTCTAAGAGTCTCTATACTATGATGTAAGTTTTACTTAATCTTTCTAAATGCCAACTACTTAGACTGTTTCTGGAACAGCTACAGAATTCTCTATATCTGTACTAACATCTCATTGCATTTCAATGTGAGAGGTCTGTCAGAATAAATCACGTACCACTTTACTATTGATAGCTTTATATCATCACCATTAGAGTTTCTGTTCTTCTATTTTCTGTTTATACCTCCCATATGTTTTCTTCACTTTTGTTATAAAAATTGTTTTTTTTTCTTTTGTCCTCACACCATTTTAGAATGGATTAATTGTTTTATTATACAAACCTAAGTATTACAGAAAAATGGGAAAATGCAGGAGAAAATAACACTGTTGAAACCATCATGGAAAGATAATCATTTCCAAATATATTCTTCCCCACTTTCTTTATGCATATTTTTCTTGATAAATATGGGTTTATAATACATATATGTATTAATGGTCATATTTGAAATAAATATACTGAATATTTTCTCAGATGGTTATCTAATTATAATTGAGTGATTAGGATTCTAGTGGATGGAAGTATTATAATTTATTAATCTGACTATATTAAAATTTATAAGTTGCTTATATTTATCACTATCAAAACCAAACTTATTAGGGATATGATTTCTTACTTTTCTTGAAGTTACATGACTGGCCCAAATACCTCACATAATTTTTTAAAAATATATTATTTATTTATTTGACAGAGATCACAAGTAGGCAGAGAGGCAGGCAGAGAGAAGGAAGCAGGCTCCCTGCTGAGCAGAGAGCCTGATGCAGGGCTCAATCTCAGGACGCTGGGATCATGACCTGAGCCGAAGGCAGAGGCTTTCACCCACTGAACCACCCAGACCACATAATTTTTATCCACATAATTTTTATCACATAATTTCCTAAATCATTCTTGAAAAAACTATGCAACTTGCACTACCACCAACAATGTATGAAAGGAGACTTATTTCTCCACCTACCCTAACAACACGGGGTAGAGTTATTCTTTTAAAATTTTGCTAAACTGATAGGCAAAACTGATATGCTGTTTTATTTGTATTTCTTTGATTACTAGTAAAATGAGATATTTTTATGTATTTATCTTGCTTTCATGATTAACTTGCTCTTGGCAAACCACATTTTGGTCATCTTAAGTCATCTAGACATCCTAACCCTACATGAAATCTAGCAAGTTTTGTCACTTTTTAGGCTTGCAGTTTTATTTAAGAAAATTTCTATTATAGAAAAGCTGGTAGACTGTGGCTGATTAAAAGCCAGAGAACTTAGGCATCCTGTGAAAGAGTGAAAAATTTCTCCGGGTTCCTCCAGAGAATGATAGCTGTATGGTATCAGACATACTCTCCACCTTCATCTCCCCCCGCCCAATTCTACTACTTTTTTCCTTTCCCCTTTAGTTTCCCTTTATCCTAGGCTTTCAAATTACATTCACTGCCTAATTATCCCCCACTGACCTATAAAGGGCACTCAGTCTGAGTTTAAATGTATTTGGAGATTTGCCAGGCATTATCAATAATCTGCCTGACTCCTATGTCAGTTCCATTCTTTGTGAGAACATAATAATATGTGATGCCCTTAATCACAATAAATGGACGTTACAAGGATTAACATAACTAGTATAATACATTCTCAAAGCACGCTCATCCCTGCCATGTGTACACATACGCTCATCAACATCATTATCACTCGGAAATAGGTTAGAAATGCAAATTATCAGGCTTCGCCCCAGACCTACTGAATCATGGTTGGGGGGCAACAATCAGGCATGATAAATAGTTCAGGTCATCCCACTGCATGCTACCGTGTGAGGAGCACTGGATTATAGTACTTCCATCAGCACAAAAAAAACAGTGATTAGCATTAGCTGTAATCAGTTGTTAAAACAGAACCTGGATATGCATTCTGCTGGAACTACGATTATCGTTTTTTTAAATACTTATTTATTTGAGAGAGAGAGAGAGAGAGATCTTGGGGTGTGATAACAGTGGGGAGAGGGAGAGGTGGAGGGAGTCTCAAGCAAACTCCACACTGAGTGCCAAGCTGGACATGGGCTCATCTCATGACCCTGAGATCATGACCTGAGCTGAAACTAAGAATTGGACACTCAACCAACTATGCCACCCAGGCACCCCCATGATTACCATTTGATTCTACAGCAAGCCATCCCTTCTTTCATGATGGCATGAAAAATTTCCAGGTCCACATGCAGGTCTCCCTTTTCAGAATCAAGTATGTTCCATAGTTCCTCAAGTCCACTATCTTCGTAATTTTGACTACTTTCGTGTCTCAGGTAATCTATTATTTTGGCAACTCCTACTGAACCTTAGGAAGAAAGACAAATTAATTTTGAAAGATGTATTAAAATTATGCTTTAAAAGTGAAGAGTGAAGCACTCAACTTTCTCAAGACACTTGAGCCCTGGAAACATGCCACAAGACCTTCACAGTCCTGCTGAGTCGGCATGGAGAGTGGTGAGAGCACTGGCCTTGGGCTGAAGTCTAACAGACCTGGTGTCAGATCTTGACGCTGGAATTTACTGGGTGTGTTGATTTGGGAAAATTTCTTAATCTCTTTAAGCCTCAGTTTCCTAATCTGAGAGATGGGGATGATAAAATGTACCAAACACAGTTGTTGTGAGGTTTAAATATGCATGATATGTACAATCAATAATCACTTGTGAGAGTAATCAAAAGGTCACCTTATTTCTGTCTCCCATTCTTTCCTTAAAAAGCTTTCAGTGAATACCAACAGCACCTTTCGCAGAACTAGGATAATCCTAAAACATGTATGGAACCACAAACAACCCCAAATAGCCAAAGCAATCTTGAAAAAGAAAAAGGCATCACAATTCTAGATTTCAAATATTACAAAGCTGTAGTAATCAAAACAGTATGGTACTGGCACAAAAATAGACACATGGGTTAATAAAACAGACTACAGGGGCGCCTGGGTGGCTCAGTGGGTTAAGCCGCTGCCTTCGGCTCAGGTCATGATCTCGGGGTCCTGGGATCGAGTCCCGCATCGGGCTCTCTGCTCAGCAGGGAGCCTGCTTCCCTCTCTCTCTCTCTGCCTGCCTCTCTGCCTACTTGTGATCTCTCTCTGTCAAATAAATAAATAAAATCTTTAAAAAATAAAAAAAAATAAACATTCGGGTACACATGCCCCTTCGGATCCGAAGGGGCACGTGTACCCGAATGTTTATAGCAGCAATGTCTACAATAGCCAGACTATGGAAAGAACCTAGATGTCCATCAACAGATGAATGGATCAAGAAGATGTGGTATATATACACAATGGAATACTATGCAGCCATCAAAAGAAATGAAATCTTGCCATTTGCGACGACGTGGATGGAACTAGAGCGTATCATGCTTAGTGAAATAAGTCAATCGGAGAAAGACAACTATCATATGATCTCCCTGATATGAGGACATGGAGAAGCAACATGGGGGGGTAGGGGGATAGGAGAAGAATAAATGAAACAAGATGGGATTGGGAGGGAGACAAACCATAAATGACTCTTAATCTCACAAAACAAACTGGGGGTTGCTGGGGGGAGGTGGGATTGGGAGAGGGGGTGCGGGCTATGGACATTGGGGAGGGGAGGCGAACCATAAGAGACTATGGACTCTGAAAAACAACCTGAGGGTTTTGAAGGGTCAGGGGTGGGAGGTTGGGGGAACAGGTGGTGGGTGATGGGGAGGGCACGTTTTGCATGGAGCACTGGGTGTTGTGCAAAAAGAATGAATACTGTTACGCTGAAAAAAAAATAAATAAAAAGGGAAAAAAAAAAAAAAAAAAAAAAAAAAAAAAAAAAAAGAAAACTAATGTAAAAAAAAAAAAAAAAAAAAAAAAAAAAAAAAAAAAAATAAAACAGACTACAGAGCCCAGAAATAAACCCATGTTTAAGTGATCAATTAATCTGTGGCACAGGAGGCAAGAATATATAATGGAGAAAAGACCGTCTCTTCCATAAATGCTTCTGGGAAAGCTGGACAGCCGCATGCAAAAGAATGGAACTAGACAGCTTTCTTACACCAGAAACAAAAATAAACTCAAAATGGATTAAGGACCAAATTGGTGAGATACAAAACCATAAAACTAGTAGGACACGTGGAGAAGATGGCAGAGCAGGAGGATCCCAAACTCACCTCATCCCATGGATAGATACACGGAGATAACAGCTACATTCGTGTAAACAATCCAGAAAATAACCTGAACACTGACTCTCCCCAGTCAACTGTAGGAAAGAGGCCACACCAAAAAAGGTAGGAAGGGTAGAGACATGATTGGGAAACAAACTGACTCATAAGACTATCTAAAGGAAGGAGGGACACGAAAGGCACAGAGAAAGGAGTACACGCCACACCAGGAATCCCAGGCATGAAGGATCTGCATTGAGAAGATGAAACCCCGTAACATTTGGCTTTGAAAACCAGAGGGGCTTAAGTTTGCAAGTTCTTAAAATCAGTGGGGCTTAACACCTGGAACCTTAAAAAGCAGCAGGCATGGCTCTGGGAGAGCAGGGGGGGGATAGGAAATGGAATCCTGCCTTTAAGTGACAGCATAACAAACAACACTGCGGAGTTGTGACAGAGAAGCAGCAATTTGAAAAGCACCTGGGATATACAGGAAGATTTATTTCCTAATTTTAGAACATGTGCAGAAGGGACAGGGACCAGTGGGAGACTCTTCTAAGAAAAAAGTCCTGGCAAGCACCATCCTTTCCACCTGCCCAGCCTAGATATACGGACACCTGCAGGAACCTGCACAGTGTGAACACTTTCCACCTAGAATGTTAACAGTGACCCTGCCCCAGCATTCTCCTGTGGACCCACTCAGTCCAACACACCCTTGGCAGAAATCCATCCAAAGCAGTGCCCCATGCCTGGGAATGTGCAAGAGCCCCAGTAGGGACCAGCACCACTCCAACTGACACCTGCCCCAGGGAGAGGAGAAGGTAACCATATACATCAGTTGGACTGTGGCCCCAAAAAAGGGCAGGGAGCAGACATCTGGTCTGACTATAGGCTTCACTCACCAAGAAAGCTTCTCAGGGGATAACACAGGAAAGAGAGCCTTACAGTTCTGTGTGACCACAGCTCTGGCGAACAACCAGTCTGATCCAACTCAAGACAAAGGTAGCTCCAGAGTAGTCCATTAACCACACATGCACCAAATTCTGCCCAAACAGGTAAGGAGAACCATTGCAGATGAAGGCAAATGGACTGAAGGCAATGTGGCTCAGCCACAACAGTAGGGTACACACAAAACACATAGGAGACACTCCTAAAGTGTCAGGTTCTGCTGAACAAGAGACATCGCATTGCAGGGCCCTACAGGACCTCAGCTTCATGAGGCCACCTCTTTCAAGAACAAGAGATGTAGCTGAGTTTCCTAACACATGGAAACAGAGAAAAATCAAACAAAATAAGGTGGCAGAGGACTATGTCCCAAATGAAAGAAGAGGGCAAAATCACAGCAAGAGAACTGAATAAAACAGAGGTAAGTGATATGGCAGTTAGAGAATTTAAGGTAATGGTAATAAAGATGCTCAATGGACTGGAGAAACGGGTGGAGGATCTCAGTAAGACCTTCAACAAAGAGAGAAAACAACAAAAAATAGAACCAATCAGAGACATGCCTGGGTGGCTCAGTCACTTAAGTATTGGACTCTGACCTCTGGTCAGGTCTTGATCTCAGAGTCATGAGTTCAAGCCTTCAATGGGTGTGGAGTCTATTTAAGAAAAAAAAGAGAATTAATCAGAGATAAATAACTCAATACTTGGAATTTAAAATGCACTACAGAGAATAAATAGTACACTAGAGGAAACAGAAGAATGGATCAGTGACCTGGAGAGCAGAGTAATGGAAAGAGATCTAGTTGAACAAGAGAAAGAGAAAAAGAATAATAATGAGTCTAGATTAAGGGAATTCAGTGACACCATCATGTGTAATAATGTTGACATTAAAGGATCCTAGGAGAAGAGAGAAAAGGAGAAGAAAATTTATTTGAAGAAATAGTAGCTGAAAACTTTCCAACTTTGGGGAAGGAAACAAATCCAGACCCAGGAGGCACATAGAGGGCACAAAAAAATCCACCCAAGCAGGTCTATACCAAGACACATTATTAAAATAGCAAAAAGTAGTGAATAAAGGAATTTTAAAAGCAGCAAAAGATGAGCACCTTGGCGACTCAGATAAGTGTCTGACTCTTGATTTCAGCTCAGATCATGAACCTGGGACTGGAGGTGGGGATGGTGGTTCCTGAGACTGAGTCCTCTATTGGCCACCATGCTCAGCAAGAACTCTGCTTGAGAATTCTCTCCCTCTGCCCCTCCTCTTCCTGTGTATGTTTTCTCTCCTTCTCTCTTTCTCTCAAATAAATAAATCTTAAAAAAAAAAATCAGCAAGAGAAAGAAAACAGTTACATACAAGGAAACCCCATGAGGCTCTCAGCTGATGTTTGAGCAGAAACTCTGCAGGCCAGAGGAGAGTGGCATGATATATATTCAAAGTGTCAAAATAAATAAATAAATAATAATAATAATAATAATAATAATACTGCAACCAAGCATACTCTATTCAGCAAGGTTATCATTCAGAAAAGAACAGATAATGAGTTTCCCAAACAAAATGTAAAGGAATTCATGACCAATAACCAGCTTTAGAAGAAATGTTAAAGGGGATTCTGTGAGTGGGAAGATAAACAGAGTAAGAAAATTAGGATGCACAAAGCACTACGATTAAGTATATCTATAAAAATCAGTCAAGGAATTCACAAAATAAAAGTATGAAACTATATAGCAAACATACAGGTGGCAGAGAAGTAAAACTTAGTGCTTTAAGACTGGATTCAAACTTAGCTGGCCATCAATTTAATATAATGCGCTAAATGCATAAGATGTTATATATAAACCTAATGGTAACCACAAGTCAAAAACCTGTAACAGATATGCAAACAACAACAAGAACAACAACAAAAACAAAAACAATAAGAAGAAAGGAATCCAAGCATATAACCAAAGAAAACCAGTATGGAAGGAGCCCAAATTTCCATCGAGTGATGAATGGATAAAGAAGACATGGTGTATATATACACAATGGAATATTATTTAGTCATCAAAAAGAATGAAATCTTGCTATTTGCAATGATGTGGCTGGAGCTAGAGTGTATCACACTAAGTGAAATAAGCCAGTCAGAGAAAGACAAAACATGATTTCACTCATACATGGAATTTAAGAAACAAAACAGAGGAACATAGAAGAAGGGGGAATAAAAAGAAAAGGAAGCAAATCATAAGAGACTTAAATATATAGAACTGAGAATTGATGGAAGAGAGATAGGCAAATAGGTGATGGGTATTAAGAAGAGAACTTCTTGTGTTGAGCACATGATGTTTTATGTAAGTGAGGAATCACTAAATTCTACTCCTGAAACCAATATTATATGTTAACCAAGTAGAATTTAAATAAAAATTGGGGGGAAAAAAATCAAACAAAAAATGTCAAAAAAAAAAAAAAAACAAACAAGGCCCAAATAAAGCAAATAAACAGAAATAAATGTTAACCTCTTCCAGAGACACCCTCACAGACACACCCATACATATAGTTTGACCACTATCTGGGCATCCTTTATTCTAATCAAGTTGACACATAAAATTAAGCATCACACACTGTTGTAGCCATTAAAAAAAAACACTAAAAATAGCCAATATTTGGGGGAGTTGTGGGCTTTCTATATCTGAGAAGAAGAAATGCTCCTTTGTAGAATTTTTAAAGATATGTAATATGTAGGCTCTGAGAGTGACCTTGAAAGGCTTACCAAACACTTCTTATCAGAAGCATATAGATTTGCATACATTAAGATTTGTATAGATTAAGATAAATAGGCAAATACTTCTGGAATGTCTCAAGAGCCAAGTACTCTAAGCATCCACTTAGATTAATTTATGTTCTTTCTGTCTCAATGTAATATTTTTTAAAAGATTTTATTCATTTGACAGACAGAGATCACAAGAGGCAGAGAGGCAGGCAGAGAGAGAGAGGGAGGGAGGAGGAAGCAGGCTCCCCGCTGAGCAGAGCCCAATACGGGGCTCGATCCCAGGACCCTGAGATCATGACCCAAGCCGAAGGTAGAGGCTTTAACCCACTGAGCCACTCAGGCGCCCCTCAATGTAACATTTATTTGAAGCACAAATTTTGATTCCTAAGATTCTATCCTATGCTGCAAATCATAATGCATGCATGTCCTTATGGAAAGATAAAGACTGTATGATATGAAGAAAGAAAGAGAGAACCAGCAAATCATAAAAGAAGAGGCAAGAGAAGAAAGGAACAAAGAACTACAAGAACAACTATAATGGTAACAAAATGGCAATAAGAATATACTTACCAATTACTTTTTAAGATTTTATTTACTTATTTGACAGACAGAGATCATGAGTAGGCAGAGAGGCAGGTGGTGGGGTGGGGGGGTGGGGAGAACAGAGAGCTGAGCAGCTGAGCAGAGAGCCTGATATGGGGCTTGATCCCAGGACCCTGGGATCATTACCTGAGCCAAAGGCAGAGACTTTAACCCACTGAGCCACCCAGGCGCCCCATTATCAATTACTCTGAGTGCAAATGGACTAAATGTTTAACAAAAAAACTAGGTGACAGAATGGATAAACAAGCAAGAACCATTGATATGTGGCCTGCAAGAGACTCATTTCAGACCTAAAGACACATGCAGATCGAAGGTGAAGAGATGGAAAAGCATTTTCATGCATCTGAAAGTGAAAACAAAGCTAGGGTAGCAAATCTGTATCAGACAAAATAAACTTTAAAACAAAGACTGTAACAAGAGACAAGGATACTGCTAGTGATAAAAAGAACAATACAAAAAAGATATACCTCATTTACATCAATTGATAGATCATCTAGACAGAACGTCAAAAATGAAACAGTGGCTTTGAATGACACATTGGACCAGATGGATATAACAGATTATTCAGAACATTTGATCCAGGGGTGCCTGGGTTGCTCAGTTGGTTAAGCAACTGCCTTCAGCTTGGGTCATGACCTCAGGGTCCTGGGATCGAGACCCATGTTGGGCTCCCCCCTCAGTGGCGAGTCCGCTTCTCCCTCTCCATCTCTGCACTGTTCATGCTCTCAATCTCTCTTTAAAAAAAAAAAAATTCATCCTAAAACAGAAGAATTCATACTCTTCTCAAGTGCACAAGAAATGTTTTCCAGAATAGATCACATGTTAGGCCACAAAACGAGTCTCTACAAACTAAAAAACAAAAAACAAAAACAAGTCATACCATGCATCTTTTCAGACCACAGCAGTATAAAACTAGAAATCAAGCACGAGAAAAGAAAAATCTGAAAAGGACAAAATTAAAGAGGTTAAATATCATGCTACTAAACGATGAGTGGTTCAACCAAGAAATCAAAGAAAAATAAATACATGGAGACAAATGAAAACGGAACCACAATGACCCCAAATCTTTGGAATGTAGCCAAAGCTTTTCTCCATAGGGAAGAAAAAGCACAAATAAAACACAAAACCAGTAGAAAAAGGAAATAATAAAGATTAGAGCAGAAATAAAGAAAATAAAAACTAAAATAACAATTGAAGAGATCAATGAAACCAGGACCTGGTTCTGTGAAAAGATCCGCAAAGTTGATAAATCTTCAGCTGGCTGCTGGGGTGCAGAGAAAAGAAAAGAGGGAAAGAGAAGAGGGGAAGGGTAAGGGAAAGGGTAAGGGAGAGGGAAAGGGAGAGGGTAAGGGAGAGGGTAAGGGAAAGGGAAGGGAAGGGAAGGGAAAGGGAAGGGAAAGGGAAGGGAAAGGGAAGGGAAAGGGAAAAGGAGAAAGGGAAAAGGAGAAAGGGAAAAGGAGAAAGGGAAAAGGAGAAAGGGAAAAGGAAAAGAGGAAGGAAGGGAGCAAGGGAAAGAAAGGAAGGGAGGGAAGAAGGTAGAAAGAAAGGAAGAAAGAGGGAGAGGGGATAAAAAAGAATCAACCCAACAACAACAACAACAAAAAAAAAGAATAAGGATTACAAGAGAATATTATGGGGCGCCTGGGTGGCTCAGTGGGTTAAGCCGCTGCCTTCGGCTCAGGTCATGATCTCGGGGTCCTGGGATCAAGTCCCACATAGGGCTCTCTGCTCAGCAGGGAGCCTGCTTCCCTCTCTCTCTCTCTCTGCCTGCCTCTCTATCTACTTGTGATCTGTCTCTGTCAAATAAATGTTTAAAAAAAAAAAAAGAGAATATTATGAAAAGTTATATGCCAACAAACCGGACTAACTAAAAGAAATGGATAAATTCCTAGAAACATACACCATCAAAACTGAATTAGAAAAAAAAAGTGGAAAATTGGACATACCAATTACCAACAATGTGACTGCATCTGTAATAAAACAAACAAACAAAAACCTCCCAAAAAACAAAAGTTCAGAATCAGATGGCTTCACAGGTGAATTCTACCAAACATTTAAAGAAGAGTTAGTACTTACACTTCTCAAACTATCCCCCCCCCAAAAAAAAATAGGAAAGAAGGAAAAGCTTCCAAATTCATTCTATGCAGCCAGGATTACCCTGAAACCAAAAACAGATAAACACACTACCAAAAAAGAGTACTACTGGCCAATATCTCTGATGACCATAAATGCAAAAATTCTAGCAAACCGATCCAACAGTTCATTAAAAAGTAAAGATCCTTCTTCATGATCAACTGGGATTTACTCCTGGATGCAAGTGTGGTTCAATATTTGCAAATCAATCAATATGTTGTTTTTGGAAGGATAAAAACAATCATTTCAGTAGATGCAGAAGAAGCATTTGACAAAGTACAACATCATTCAGGATTAAAAAAAAAACAAACCTTCAACAAAGTAGGTTTAGAGGGAGTATATCTCAACATATTAAAGTTCAGATATGAAAAAGCCACAGCTAACATCTTACTTAATGGGGAAAAACTGAAAGCTTTTCCCCTAAAAGCAGGAACTAGGCAAGGATGTCCATTCTCACCACTTTTATTTGTCATAGTACTAGAAGTCCTGTCCATAGGAATCAGAAAAGAGAAAGGAATAAAAGGCGTCCAGCTTGGTAAGGAAGAAGTAAAACATTCACTATTTGCAGATGACATGAGACTATATGTAGAATACCCAAAGACTCCACCAAACAGCTAGTAGAACAGATGAATTCAGTGAAGATGCAGGATACAAAAATCAATATACAGAAATTCATTGCATTTCTATATATTAATAATGAAGCATAGAAAGAGAAATTAAGAAAACAATCTCATTTACAATTGCACCAATACCTAAGAATTAACTTAACCAAGTACTTGAAAGACCTGTACTCTGAAAACTATAAAACACTGTTGAAAGAAATTTAAGATGACACAAATGAATAGAAAGATATTCCATGCTCACGGACTGGGAGAACAAATATTGTTAAAGTGTCCATACTACCCAAAGCAACGTATAGATTTAATACAATCTTTTTCAAAATATGAATTGCATCTTTCATGGAATTAGAACAAATAATCCTAAAATATGTATGGAACCACAAAAGACCACAAACTGTCAAAGCTATCTTGAAAAAGAAAGAACAAAACTGGAGGTATCACAATTCCAGATTTCAAGATACACTACAAAATTGTAGTAAGCAAAACAGTCTGGTACTGGCACAAAAATAGACAAATACATAAACAGAAAATAAAAGAAAGCCTGGAAATAAACCCACACCTATATGGCCAATTAATCTTTGACAAAGGAGGCAAGAATATGAAACTGAAAAAAGACAGTCTTTAACAAATAGTATCAGGAAAAGCTGGTATTGGACAACTACATGCAAATGAATGAAACTGGACCACTTTTTTACACCATACACAAAAATAAACTCAAAATAGATTAAAGACTTAAATATGACTTCTCAAACTATTCTAAAAAAATAGAAATGGAAGGAAAACATCTACACTCATTCTACAAGGCCAGCACTACCCTGATTCCAAAAGCAAACAAAGAATCCACTAAAAAAAGGAATAGAGGCCAATGTCCCTGATGAACATGAACACAAAAATTCTCAACAAAATACCAGAAAATCGAATCCAACAGTACATGAAAAGAATCATTCACCGCAATCAAGTGGGATTTATTTCTGGGTTGCAAGGGTGGTTCAGTACTTGCAAATGAGTCAATGTAATATACCACATTAATAAAGGATAAGAAGCATATAATCCTCTTAATAGATATAGAAAAGCATTTGGCAAAGTACAGCAACCATTCTTGAGAAAAATCTCTCAACAAAGTAGGGATAGAGGGAACATACCTCAACATCATAAAGGCCATGTATAAAAACCCACAGCTAATATCACCCTTAATCAGGTTAAAATTGAGAGCTTTTCTTTACGGTCAGGAAAAAGACAGGTAGGTCTGCTCTCACCACTGTTATTTCATATAGTACCAGAAGTTCTAGCCTCAGCAATCAGATAACAAAAAGAAATAAAAGTCATCCAAATCAGCAAGGAAGAAGTCAACTTTCGTTATTTGCAGACAACATGATACTCTACATAGAAAATCCAAAAGGCTCTACCAAAAAATTGTTAGAACTAATACATGAAGTTGGTAAAGTCACAGGAAGCAAAATCAATGTACAAATATCTGTTGTATTTCTGTACACAGATAATGAAGCAGCAGAAAGAAATCAAGGAATTAATCCTATTTATAATTGCACCAAAAACCATAAGATACCTAGGAATAAACCTAACCAAAGAATAAAAAGATCTGTACTCTGTAAACTATAGAACACTTATGAAAGATAATGAAGATGATACAAAGAAATGGAAAAACATTCCATGCTTCATGGATTGGAAGAACAAATATTATTAAATTTCTATAGTCTACAGAAATCTATATATTTAATGCAATGCCCATCAAAATACCACCAACACTTTTCATAGAACTAGAACAAACTACCCTAAAATTTGTATGGAACCATAAAAGACCCCAAATACCCAAAGCAATCTCGGAAAAGCAGAGCAGAGGTGGAGGTATCACAATTCCAGACTTCAAGTTATGTTACAGGGCTGTAGTGATCAAAACAGTATGGTACTGACACAAAAAGACACATAAGTCAATAATGGAACAGAAACCCAGAAATGGACCCACAATGGTATGGTCAACTAATCTTTGACAAAGCAGAAAACAATATCCAATGGGAAAAAGACAGTCTATTCAACAAATGGTGTTGGGAACTGGACAGCAACATGCAATAGAATGAAACTGGACCACTTTTTTATACCATACAAAAAATAAATTCAAAATGAATAAAGGCCTAAATGTGAGACAGGAAACCATCAAAATTCAAGGAACACAGGAAGTAACCTCTTTGACATTGGCCATAACAACTTCTTATTAGACATGTCTCCTAAGGCAAGGGAAACAAAAACAAAAATAAACTTTTGGAACTAGATCAAGATAAGAAGCTTTTGTGCAGTGAAAGAAACAACAAAATTGAAAGGCAGCATTTGTAATGGAAGAATATACCTGCAAATGACATATCTGATAAAGGGTTAGTATCCAAAATCTATAAAGAAGTTTTCCAACTCAACACCCCAAGAACAAATAATCCCATTAACAAATGGGCAGAAGACATCAAAAGACATTTTTCTAAAGGAGACATCCAGATGGCTAACAGACACATGAAAAGATCCTCAACATTACTCACCATCAGGGAAATACAAATCAAAATGACAATAAGATATCACCTCACACTTCTCAAAAAGGCTAAAATTAATGACACAGGAAACAACAGATTCCGGCAAGGACGTGGAGAAAAAGAAACACTCTTTTTTTTTTCTTTTTTTCTTTTTTTAGTTTTAACTGTGACCCGTTACTTTTTTAAAATTTGTTTTTATTAACATAAAATGTTTTATTAGCCCCAGGGGTACAGGTCTTTGAATTGCCAGGTTTACACACTTCACAGCACTTCACCATAGCACATACCCTCCCCAATGTCCATAAGAGGAACCCTCTTATACTGCTGGTGGAAATCCAGACTGGTACAGCCACTCTGGAAGACAGTATGGAGGTGCCTCAAAAAATTAAAAATAGAACAACTCTACAATCCAGTAATCGCACTACTAGGTATTTACCCAAAGGTTACAAAAATACTGATTCAAAGGGATACATGTCACCTTGATATTTATATAGCAGCATTATCAACAATAGCCAAATTAAGGAAAGAACCCAAATGTCCATCAGGAAATGAGTGGATAGACAAGATGTGGTATGTACACACACACACACACACACACACAGGAATATTAGCCATCATTCAAATGACAAATGAAATTTTGTAATTTTGAAAGACATGGATAGAGCTAGAGAGTATCATGCTAAGAGAAATAAGCCAGTTAGAGAAAGACAACTACCATTATGATTTCACTCATATGTGGAATTTAAGAAACAACAGATGAATGTTGTAGGGAAAAAAGAGAAAGAGACAAACCAAAAATAGACTCTTAACTATAGAGAACAAACTAAAGGTTGCTAGAAGGGAGGTGGTAGGGGGATGGGTTAAATGAGTGATGGGGATTAAGGAGGGCACTTGTTGTGATGAGCACTGGGTGTTGTATATAAGTGATGAATCAATAAATTCTATACCTGAAAGGGGAAAAAAAAGACTGTAGAGAAATCCTCAATAAATCTCCAAAAGGAAGCAATATAGATGAAATTTATTTCAATGAAAAAAGCCAGAAATTAAGGACAAAATGGAAAAAGAAAAGAGAAAACAGGAGAAAGAAAGAAAAACCAAGATCTATACATGGAATTTAGGGTGCAAGGGAGATAAGAGACAATATATTTACTGAAATAAGATGTTCTTTTACTACTGGAATCACAGATAATAAGAATATTTTAAGTCATAACTCTTGCCCGACATTTGTGGAAAAGATAGGGGGAAAAACATTGTGTTAGTCTATATTATTTGGTTGCATCATTATATTTCATAAAATGGGCTTGATTTGCTATAAGTCTCATTATGTGTTCATGATTCAAAAATATAATTTCAGGTTCTATTGTATAAACAGGTAGATCATTGCAGGACCCTACAATATTGACAAATATCATTTCTCTGTATAGCAGTCAATATGAAGAGATGGTTCACATAAATGTGAAGATCAACAGCAGGTGTTGTAAATTACTATATAAAATGAAAATAAACATAGGAAATGAATTTGTATTTTTTAAAAAAGACCTAAATATGAGACCTGAAACCATAAAAATTCTAGAAGAGAGCACAGGTAGTAATTTCTCTGACACAAACCAAACCAGTATTTTTCTAGATATTTCTCCTAAGGCAAAGGAAAGAAAATCCAAAATAAATCATTGGGATTACATCAAAATGAACAGCTTCTGCACAGTGAAGGAAAAAAATCAAAACTCAAGGGGCGCCTGGGTGGCTCAGTGGGTTAAAGCCTCTGCCTTCAGCTCAGGTCATGATCCCAGGGTTCTGGGATCAAGCCCCGCAACAGGCTCTCTGCTCAGTGGGGAGGCTGCTTCCTCCTCTCTCTCTCTGCCTGCTTCTCTGCCTACTTGTGATCTCTATCTGTCAAATAGATAAATAAAATCCTTAAAAAAAAAAATCAAAACTCAAAGCTAAACTTCAAAATGGGAGAAGATATTTGCAAATAAAATCTGATAAAGGGTTAGTATCCAGATTATATGAAAAATGTATACACCTAAACACCAAAAGAAAAAAAACAAATAATCAGTTAAGAAAATGAGCAAAAGACCTACACAGATATTTCTCTAGAGAAGACATCCAGATGGCCAACAAATACATGAAAAGATGCTCAACATCATTCATTTTTCAGGGAAATGCAAATCAAAACCACAATGAGATATCACCTCACACCTGTCAGAATGACTAAAATGAAAAACACAAGAAAAAACAAGTGTTGACAAGGATGTGGAGAAAAAGAAACTGTCATGTACTGTTGGTGGGAATGCTAACTGGTACAGCCATTCTGGAAAACAGTCCGGAGGTTCTTCAAAAAGTTAAAAATAGAATTACCATATGATCCAATAATTCCACTACTGGGTATTTACTCAAAGAATACAAAAACACTAATTTGAAAAGGTATATGCACCCCTATGTTTATTGCAGCATTATTTACAATAGCCAAGATACAGAAGAAGCCCAAGTATCCACTGACTGTTGAGTGAATAAAAATGACATGGTGTGTATATATATATACATACACACACACACACACACACACACACACACACACACACCACATAGGAATGAGTTTGCATTTTAAAATGCATTATATATACATAATGGATTGTTACTCAGAATAGATCTTGCCCTCTGTGACAACTCAGAAGGTATTATGCCAAGTGAAATAAGTCAAACAGACACAAATACCATATGATTTCGCTTATATGTGGAAACCAAAACAACAAAACAGCAAGTTAACCAACAAAAAGCAGAAACAGATCCATAAATACAGAACAAGTGAAGAGGAGTGGGAGATACAGGCTCTCAGTTACAGAAAAAGTCATGGGGAGGGGTGCCAGACGGTAAAGCATCCAACTCTTGATCTTGGCTCAGGTCATGATCTTGGGGTTGTTGGACTGAACCCTGTATGGGGCTCTGTGCTCAGCATGGAGTCTGCTGGAGATTCTCTTTCTCCCCCTCTGCCCCCACCCCTGCTCATTTACTCTCTCTCAAATAAATAAAATCTTAGAAAGTCAGGATAAAATGCACAATAGAGGGCATATAGTCAGTAATATTATAATAATATTGTATGCTGACAGACGGCAGCTACACCTGGGGTGAGCATAGCATAACGTATAGACTTGTTGAATCACTATGTTGTACACCTGAAACTAATGTAACATTTTATGTCAACGATACTTAAGAAATAAAGCTAAAAATTAACTATTGCTTATATTTTTCTCAGATAGAAAAAAAGTGTTATTAACTAAATATGAAAATGTGGGGGGAAAACAAAGACATTCAGCAAAGGTAGTTTCCTCTCCACCCAAGATGAAATTTCAGTCTCAAGTGTACTTTGAGTCTTTTTTGGGTACACTGATGTGGAGAGCTCATTCTTAGATATAGGCAGTTCTACTATCCACTCAGAAATTATGTTAGTAATTGACACACTAATCTTATTTAAACGTAAGACATCTCTTTTACTTCTAACTGAAGCCTGCCTTGAGATACCTGCTCTGGGGACAGAATGGATGCAGGGGTGAAGATTCTTCCTTCAAGGAGGTAAATATAGACTATAAGAATAGAAGTCTAGGGGCGCCTGGATGGCTCAGTAGGTTAAAGCCTCTGCCTTCGGCTCAGGTCATGATCCCAGGGTCTTGGGATCAAGCCCCACATCGGGCTCTCTGCTCCGCGGGGAGCTTGCTTCCTCCTCTCTCTCTGCCTACCACTCTGTCTAGTTGTGATTTCTCTCTGTCAAATAAATAAAATATTAAAAAAAAAAAGAAGTCTAGTTATCAGGGGAAAGAGTAGTCGTAAAGGAGAATGAATAACTTTAAAGAGAGTACAGCGAGTTCTCAGCTTACAATGGTTTGATTTTTGAGTTTATAGCAGTCGTACAGCAATACACATTCAGTAGAAATTGTACTTCAGATTTTGAATTTTGATCTTTTCCCTGACTAGTGATATGCGATAGGATACCCTTTCACGATGCGAGACAGTAGCCGTGAGCTGCAGCTTCCAGTCAGCCGCCATGAGATCACAAAGGTAAACGAATACACTTAAAACAATTTTGTGTCCACACAGCCATTGGTTTGACCTGAGCCGAAGGCAGAGGCTTAACCCACTGAGCCACCCAGGCACCCCTCAATAGTTTATTTTAAAATAAACTTTGAATTAAATGATTCTGCCCAGCTGTAGGCTAATATAAGCGTCCTCAACACTTAAGATAGGCTAGACTAAGCCATGATGTTCAGTAGGTTAAGTGTATTAAATACATTTTTATTTTAGGGTACTTTCTATTTATAGTGGATTTGTCAGGGTGTAACCCCATCATTAAGTCGAGGAAGATCTGTATTAATTTTTTTTAAAAGATTTATTCATTTGACAGGGATGGCAAGTAGGCAAAGAGGCAGGCAGGCAGGGAAGCGGCTCCCTGCTGAGCAGAGAGCCAGGTGCCGGGCTTGATCCCAGGACCCTGAGATCATGAGCCGAAGGCAGAGGCTTTAACCCACTGAGTCACCCAGGCACCCTGATCTGTATTAATTTAATGGCAAATGTCATGTGGCAGTATTAGGAGGTACTGAAAAGGGAAAACCTTAATACATTTAGAGAGAGGATTTTAATTCCTTTTATTTATAGTAGAATTGAAAAGATCTGTGATGCCAACAAGAATATCTTTATCTTACTTTCCTCCACTAAAACGCTAAGCCCTCTGTTACATATCTCAACCTAAAAAGGCCTCCTGTCATGAATTTTTATGTGTCTACTGAACTGGGCCATGGGACGTCCAAATATTTGGTCAAGCGCTTATTCTGGAAGTTTCTGTAAAGGTATTTTTAGATGAAATGAACATTTAAATTGGTAGACTGTCCTTCCTAATAATGGTGAGCCTGAGTAGAACAAAAAGGTGGGCCTTCTAAGTAACAGAATTCTTCCTGCCTGG
This sequence comes from Meles meles, assembly GCF_922984935.1. NCBI lineage: Eukaryota > Metazoa > Chordata > Mammalia > Carnivora > Mustelidae > Meles > Meles meles. Next base: position 70,088,134 of record NC_060072.1, read on the forward strand.
CTGCCTTTGTTTGAAGTGGTACATCAGCTTTCTTCCTGCTTTTGGACTCAGATGGAACCATCAGCTGTCCTTCAGTCTTGAGGCTGCCTCTGGACAAGAACCATGCCATAAGCTTTCCTGGTTCTCACCGGGGAGAATTTGGAATTAGACTGGAACTAAACCATTAGCTCCTTAGGTCTCTAGCTTACTGACTTACCAGGTGAATCTTGGGACTTCCTGCCTCCATGATCATGTCAGCCAATTCCTTATAAAAAATCTATTTATCATCTATCTATCTATCTATCTACCCATGTTCACACACACTCTTGCTACTGTTTCTCTGAAGAACCCTGATTAGTTACCTCCCTTCAGTGGAGCTTCCTTATTTTCTTCAGGGAAATAGTTCCTTAAATCCTAAGCAGAGAAGCGTTCTGGAAATAATAAGCTCCAGTCATCCTACAATAAAATTAGGGGTGCATGGAAATGTCTTGTTGCGAGAATATTCATAATGATGCTGCTTATAATCATAGAGGTAAAGGTAATATCAAGAGAAAAAGTAATCCAATTGAGACAGATTGATTAAGTAAAATATGATACATATCCCAAAAGGCAAAGTATATGATGAAAATTTGTGGACACAGATGAGCACTCAAAATTACTAAGTGAGAAAAAGCAGATTATAAGAACAAGTCTGGAAATATTCCCATACACACTTAGGGAACATGTTGCATGTATCTTAGGAAAAAAAGAATGACCCCCAAAATCTTAAACCATATTCAGCATACTGTGGTAGTGAGGTATGCAGAATCCAGGGTGTCCCTTTTGACACCTGCCTCCTGATGTTTACACCCTTGTGTAGTTCCCTCCCCTTGAGAATGGGCATGACCTGTGTCTTGCTTCTAACCAACAGAACATCACAAAGGTGATGGAATATACGTGTATGTGATTATATGATTAAGGTACATAAGATCACAGGTCTTGACTCTTGGCTGGAGTCACTACTCTCCTGCTGGCTTTGAAGAAGCAAGATGCCATGTTATAGGCTTCTTATGCTGAGAGGCCTGTACCCGAGGCAAGTACCTGAGGGAAACCTCTATCGGACAGCAAGAATCTGAAATCCTCGGTCCTAGAACCACAAACAACTAAGTTCTGCTGCCCAAAGCAGGTCAGTCCCCTGCTGAGCCACAGATAAAACAGCTGCCCTAGCCAACACCTTGGCTACAACTCTGTGAGTTCCTTAGCCAAGGACCCAGCTAAGATGTGTGTGGATTCTTGGTTCACAGAAGGTATGGGGTAATAAATGTGCATTGTTTGAAGCCACCAAGTTTGTGGTAATTCAGCAAAGAGAAATAATACAAGAAGTTTGAGCATTATTATTCTACAAGTGTTGTGTATATATTGAAGAATAAAACAAATGAGCATTCATATTGGTGTTACTGAAGACTAGGATTTTCCAGGGGTGAAAAAGGAAATACAGATGCAGAAAGAGATAAGTAAAACCCTTATAGTACTAAATTTGCATCAGACAAAGTTGTTGAACTTGTAATGTATTTTATCTTCAAAAAATGTACTCCCTAGATCTGACTACTGAAAAGGCCCATAATTGACAACAATTCCTTGCCTCCTGATTGTGGTCTCTATTATTTCTCATGAAAAAGAGGTGTGGATACTTGAAGAAATAAGTGATTCCAAGGTTGGGGCAGGAACTGTTCAAGACCAGCCTAGAGACTTTTATAATACCGAGGAATATAAACTTTTAAAAACAATGAGGACGGGGCGCCTGGGTGGCTCAGCAGGTTAAGCCGCTGCCTTCAGCTCAGGTCATGATCTCAGGGTCCTGGGATAGAGCCCTGCATTGGGCTCTCTGCTCAGCAGGGAGACTACTTCCTCCTCTCTCTCTGCCTGCCTCCCTGTCTGCCTGTGTTCTCTGTCAAATAAATAAATAAAATCTTAAAAAACAAACAAACAAACGATGAGGACATGTCAAAAGTATTAACACCGGGGACAACTGGTTGTTACCAGGAAGTAGTGAAATGTTCAAAGAAAGACTGGGACATACCAAACAGATACAGGAACTACCTTAAAGAATATCTTGATAACCAACTCTGGGACAATTTGAGCTTCACAACAAATAATGATAGTAACACATTAAAAACTACTGGATATAAGAAGAATCCAGATTCTGGGGCTAATACATCATATGTTTATAAAAAAAATTATTAAAAAAATAAGTAACAGAATAAAGAAAAATTAAAGAGGGATATGTAATTCACAAACATGAATCTATGTCACATATGTTATAATACCTAATATGACATATGTAATAGATATATATATATATATACACACACACACACACACACCACACACACAATATAAAGAAAAATTATCAAGGGCCTATTTTTATTTTTGAAATTTCAGACAGGTTTAAGATTCTCTCACATATACCTTGCAAAACTTGCCAACTATTGTCACCATGTAACATACAAACCTTTGGAAAATGAACAGAAAACATTTTCTGTGTTTAAAAAAAAAAAAAGAATCCAGAACTCATAGTGATATTAACTTATCAGTCAGCAGGAAGGTAAAACCCTTACAATAGATTGACAAGTGAGGAATATAGAAAGAATGATGGAGTTAAAAAAAAATATTCTACTTGGCAACAATTATAGTAGTAATTGGTTAAGGTAAGAAATATCAATGGATGCCATGTTTCTAATCACAAATTCCAACATGCAGATTCCACCCTCCCCCCGCCACAACACACACACACACATCCAAGCAATTCTTGGATACAATATCTTAGATACAATATTCTTGGATATTCTTAGATATCCAGTTCTTGGATACCAGCTGGTGTCTTACAACTCAATTTAGACACTCTGTCTGGTAATGGTATCAGATCCCATAGGACCCACCCCTACAACCTTCAGATGCCAATCTCAATTCCAGGATATCATCTGTGCTTCTTACTGACCTTCCATAGATTGGATGTTCCCACAATCCCCTCCTTGAGTTTCCTAGAGTGGCTCACAAAACTCAGAGAGACATTGTGCTTACCAGATCCCCAGTTAATTATAAAAGGATATAACTTAGGAACACCAGATGGAAGAAATGCACAAGGCAAGGTATGGGAAAAGGGCACAGAGCTTCCAGCCTCTCCCTAGCACACTGCTCTCTCCAAATCTTGACATGTTCAATAACTTGGATGCTCTCCAAACCCTCTCCTTTTGGGTTTTTATGGGGTATTATATAGCAAGTTTGGTTAAATCATTGGCCACTGATGATAGAACTCAAAATCCAGTCCCTCCCCCATCCTGAGGTCAGGGAAGAAGGGCTTAAAGTTGAAACCTTTTAATCCTGCAGTTTCTCCTCTAGCAACCAGCCCCCTGTCCTTAAGAGCAGCCCAAAACTCACCTCATTAGCATATCAAAAGACAGCTTTATTGCTCTCATCACTTAGGAAATTCCTAATGTTTTAGGAGCTCAGGGCCAGAAATGGGACAAAGATGTATTTCTTATTTTAAAGCACAATATCATAGATGCTAAAACTGGTAAATGAAAGTCTGATGAGGAATGGGATATCTACATAGAGTCGAAGTATCTTCCCATTAACTATTAATTACTAATTAACTTTGAAATGGGGAAATTTGGCAGATGCTCCACTAATCAAGTGATCAGGTTTTAAAATGCTGATATATTATACTGAGAAGACTACAACATCAATTCTGTAGTGTGTCTGTGAAAATGTATAACTTGAATAAGAGAAAATATTCGACAGTCTACAAAGTAACAGGCTTATATTTTTCAAAAATTTCAAGGTCATTAAAGACAAGGAAGTGAGATACTCCAGATGTAAGGAAACGGAAGAGCTGTGACAACTAAATAAGAGGTAGGAACTGAACTGGAACCTGGACCGGAAAGCAAAAAAGCTGTAAAGTGTATGACTGTATGAACATAGAACTTTCAATGAAATCATAGTATTGCAATAATGCTAAACATCCCGATTTTGATCATTGTTCTGTAGTCAGGCAAACACATGTCCTTGTTTATAGGAAATACACGCTGATGTACGTAGGGGTAAGAAAGCAGTATCTACAACCTCCTCTTGGCGACTGGAAACACAATCAGGCTTTTATCCTGCTTCTCCTTTGGGAAAGAAGATGGAAGACAGCTGGATAGTTGACAGAACAGGGTAGAGTTTCTTTTTATCAATTATTCCAGCTGATTAATTAAGAAGGAATGATAGACTATCACCATTTGGAACCCCCAATGAAAGGAGAGGTAGGCCTTATTAAAAAGAAAACCACAGGCCCAAACTGGTATCCCTTAGGCTAAGTCCAAAACCAGAGCTCAATATGTAAACCAATCGCTGTTTCAATCTCCCCAGGAATGTAGTTTCAACAGGTCAATGGGGAATTTTCTGATGAATCTGTCTCATGGGCCCTCTCCATCCCCTAAAGGAAGAAGGGGTATAATCCACACTGTAAGACTCCACCAGCCTCCACCCCAATCCTTCCCAAATCCTCCCTACTCTTCCCAAGGGAAAAATCATCTTGCCTGGAAAATCTTTTTCTTCTGCTAGTAATGTTCTTGCCCCACTCTCCTTATAAAAATCTTCTATTTTGTTCATCTGAATTCCTTCCTACTTGCTAGATGGGATGCAGCCTGATTCATAAATCATTTAATAAAGCCAATTAGACCTTCAACTTTGCTCAGTTGAATTTTGTCTTTTAACGGATTTGGTGGCAGTATAAGGATCCAAAGTGAACTTCTAGCAGCATTTGGGGATGAGAAGACACACACACATGGTACCCGGGAACCCTTTGAATTTGCTGTTTTCCTTGTCATTTCCAAGGGCTGTAGGTAAATTCCTCTCAGTTCTCAGCTGTGCTCTGTTGTATTGGAGCTCTCAATCTAATTGGCTTTCCTTTGTAGGGCAGATCAGCTTGTGGGGGCACACAGTGATACCCCAAGTTCAATTGACCTAGCATATTTGCCCAGAGCCCAGTGGAACTCATGGCTCTGCCCAGAGCTTCATTGAGTTGGTGGTTCTGCCCAAAGCTCAACGGAGCTGGCAGAAGTCAACCAGGAGCCAAGCCCCTACTTCATTGAGTTGGTGGTTCTGCCCAAAGCTCAACGGAGCTGGCAGAAGTCTACCAGGAGCCAAGCCCCTACACTTTCAGACCACAATTCCCATAATGGAAAACCAAGTTTCCACAGGAATTGGTGGTGGTGCACCCAGGGCTTTCTTGAGGCCTCCAGGCCACAGGAACATCTCTAGGTTACTACTTATACATTAAGGTGGACATGTTTATTTGCTTTGTTGTGTACATAAATGAGCAGGGAGCTCAGAGGCCAAAAAGTTGCAAAAATTGGTAGGCATAATATCATTCTTAATGGGGGAAAAACAGAGAGCTTTTCCCCTATGGTCAAGAACACAGCAGGGCTGTACACTATCACTACTGCTATTCAACATAGTACTAGAAGTCCTAGCCTCAGCAATCAAACAACAAAAAGAAATAAAAGGCATCTGAATCAGCAAATAAGTAGTCAAATTCTCACTCTTTGCAGATGATAGGATACTTTATGTGGAAAATCCGAAAGACTCCACTCCAAAACTGCTAGGACTCATACAGGAATTCAGTAAATGGTCAGGATATAAAGTCAATGCACAGAAATCAGTTGCATTTCTATACATCAACAGCAAGACAGAAGAAAGGGAAATTAAGGAGTCAATCCCATTTACAATTGCACCCAAAACCATAAGATACCTAGAAATAAAACCTAACCAAAGAGGCAAAGATTCTGTTCTCAGAAAACTATAAAGTATTCATGAAAGATATTGAGGAAAGACACAAAGAAATGGAAAAATGTTCCATGCTCTTGGATTGGGAGAATATTGTGAAAATGTCTATGCTACCTAAAGCAATCTACACATTTAATGCAATCCCTACCAAAATACCATCACCTTTTTTTTTTCCAAAGAAATGAAACAAATAATCCTAAAATTTATATGGAACCAGAAAAGACCCTGAATAGCCAAAGGAATGTTGTAAAAGAAAACCAAAGTTGGCAGCATCACAATTCTAGACTTCAAGCTCTATTACAAAGCTGTAATCATCAAGAGAGTCTGGTACTGCCACAAAAACAGACACACAGATCAGTGGAAGAGAATACAGAAATACCCTCAACTCTATGGTCAACTACTCCTCAACAAAGCAAGAAAGAATGTCCAATGGAAAAAAGACAGTCTCTTCAACTAATGGTGTTGGGAAAATTGGATAGCCACATACAGAATAATGAAACTAGACCATTTCCTTACACCACACACAAAAATAGATTCAAAATGGATGAAAGACCTCAGTGTGAGAAAGGAATCCATAAAAATCCTTGAGGAGAACACAGGCACCAACTTCTTCGACCTCAGCCTCAGCAACTGCTTTCTAGAAACATCACCAAAGGCAAGGGAAGCAAGGGCAAAAATGAACTATTGGGATTTCACCAAGATAAAAAGCTTTCGCACAGCAAAGGAAACAGCCAACAAAACCAAAAGACAACCAACAGGATGGGAGAAGATATTTGCAAATGACATAACAGATAAAGGGCTAGTATCCAAAATCTATAAAGAACTTATCAAGCTCAACACCTAAAGAACAAATAATCCAATCAAGAAATGAGCAGAAGACACGAACAGACATTTCTGCAAAGAAAACAACCAAATGGCCAACAGACACATGAAAAAGTGCTCAACATCACTCAGCATCAGGGAAATACAAATCTAAACCACAGTGAGATATCACCTCACATCAGTCAGAATGGCTAAAAGTCAGGAAACGACAGATGTTGGTGAGGTTGGGGAGAAAGGGGAACCCTCCTACACTGCTGGTGGGAATGCAAGCTGGTGCAGCCACTCTGGAAAAACAGTACGGAGGTTCCTCAAAAAGTTGAAAATAGAACTACCCTATGACCCAGCGATTGCACTACTAGGAATTTACCTTAAAGATACAAATGTAGTGATCTGAAGGGGCACGTGCACCCAAATGTTTATAGCAGCAATGTCCACAGTAACCAAACTATGGAACTAGGAAAGAACCTAGATGTCCATCAACCGATAATGGATAAAGGATACACAATGGAATACTATGCAGTCATTGAAGAAAAACCCCGAAATCTTGCCATTTGCAATGAGGTGTATAGAACTAGAGAGTATCATGCTAAGTGAAATAAGTCAAAGACAATTATTATATGATCTCTCTGATATGGGGAATTTGAGAGGCAGGGTGGGGGGAGTCGTTGGGGGAAGGGAGGGGAAAAAATGAAACAAGATGGGACCAAAGAAGAAGACAAACCATAAGAGACTCTTAATTCTCAGGAAACAAATTGAGGGTTGCTGGGCAGTGGGGGAGGAGGGATAGACTGGCTGGATGATACACATTGGGGAGGGTATGTGCTATGGTGAGTGCTGTAAAATGTATAAGCCTCATGATTCACAGACCTGTACTCCTGAAGCAAGTAATGAGCATTTAAAGGCTGTTAGAGCACTAGCTACATCAAGAAGAATCCCATGACATAAATTGGTCACAGAATGGGTTAGATTTGACATTAGGTCGGCCACGAACCACAAGGAAATTTCCGTGCTACAAGGTACACTATAAAACACACACAAAGCCCAAGCCCGTGGCATATCTCTTTTAGGTATAGTCTGGCTCTGAGAAACCCACCGTCTTAGGTAATGGTTTTGTTTATTGTTGTTGTTGTTTTTAATATCCTTGCAGTTAGCTAATGGAATTTTTTTTTTTAAAGATTTTATTTAGTTATTTGACAGAGAGAGATCACAAGTAGTCAAAGAAGCAGGCAGAGAGAGAGAGAGGGAAGCCCGCTCCCTGCTGAGCAGAGAGCCCGATGCGGGACTCGATTCCAGGACCCTGAGATCATGACCTGAGCCGAAAGCAGTGGCTTAACCCACTGAGCCACCCAGGTGCCCCAGCTAATGGAATTCTTAAATGCTAGAGTCATGCATGCCACCTTCCTGCACACCTGTTTATTTTGTGCCTAAGAACTATAGTTCCAGAAATCTGTTATCTAGCAAAAACAGCAAAATCTCACTAAGCTTGTCTTGGGTCTTCTGGAATTCGGCTTGGTAACTGTCAGGTTGGGGGCTTCAAAATAAGGCCAGACAGAAATTGAGTTTCACTTCCTTTGCAAGTAGATATGGCTGACAGAAATGTGGGTTAACTCCATTTGCATCTAGGGTTCTACCAAACTCCTCCCAGCCCTCAAGGGTATTACAGCCTAGAAATAGAATGGCCAGTATGGGGAACCGTTCCAATTAGATAAGATCATTTTTTAAAATGCCCTTGAAAGCAAGGGTTTCCAAATTAAACAGAATGGGATACTGGTTTTAATTGGCATGCAGAAGCCTCCAAAAGGTTTCAGAATTCCAAAGCAGTTCCACTGAAAGATTCATTACAAAAAGCTAATGAAAAAGAGACAATGTAGCTTAACTATGAGTATAAAAGTGATGCAACTCTGGGCGCCTGGGTGGCTCAGTGGGTTGAGCCTCTGCCTTCAGCTCAGGTCGTGATCTCGAGGTCCTGGTATCGAGTCCCGCATTGGCCTCTCTGGTTGGCAGGAAGCCTGCTTCCTCCTCTCTCTCTTTCTTTGCCTGCCTGCTTACTTGTGATCTCTGTTGAATAAATAAAAGCTTAAAAAAAAAAAAACTGATGTAATTCCTACCGCTCCCCTCTACCTTTGAGCGTTCATCCTAGTTATCCTCTGTCCAAACTGTCTTTCCACTCTTAAGAGACTATTAAATAATAACATTTAAAACTAAGACCATTCAAGAGCACCTGGGTGGCTCGGTCGGTTGGTTAAGCGTCTGCCTTTGGCTCATCGTGATCCCAGGGTCCTAGGATCTAGCCCCGCACAGGGCTGCCTGCTCAGCAGGGAGTCTGTTTCTCCTGCTGCTGCTCCTCCTGCTTGTGTTCTCTCCTTCTCAAATAAATTAATAAAATCTTTAAAAATAAGACCATTCAAGACTACTGGAGATCCTCATCAGGCATCATTCACTCCTTGGTCAAAGTCTGTTGCCTCAATGACTCCGCAATAGGCAGAGGCCAGAAAGTTAATCACTGAGTTTTGTCCTAGGCCCCAAACACCTGAAAACACTTAAGAGCCTGAGCAGGGGCACGTGGGTGGCTCAGTTGTTAATCGTCTGTCTTCAGCTCAGGTCATGACCCCAGAGTCCTGGGATCCAGCCCAGCACGGGGCTTCTTGCTCAGTGGGAGCCTGCTTCTCCCTCTTCCACTTCCCTGACTTGTGTTCCCTTTCTCACTGCATCTCTCTGTCAAATAAAATCTTTAAGGAAAGAAGGGAGGGAGGAAGGAAGGGAGGGAGGAAGGGAGGGAGGAAGGAAGGAAGGGAGGGAGGGAGGAGGGAGAAAGGAAGAAGGGAGGAGGAAGGTGGGAGGAGGGAAGAGGGAGGAAGAAAGATGGAGGAAGAAAGAAGCAAGAGCCAGAACCTAAACATGTCCCAGGACATTAGCTCCAAACAAACCTCAGCTGACGCTGGCATCAATACCTTGTCTTTGGTATTTTATGGAATAACACCTACTGTTCACCTGACACTTGCCTTTGCCTGGGCCCTACCCTGGGTTTCTGGAGGAACATGCACCCTAGACTCTCCTAATATAAACCCCTAGCAATGAGACTCGTTCTCTCCTTCCTGAGTCTCCCAGACTCTGTCTGCTATTATCTGTCACACTCTTCAGTTAGCTCCGTTTCCAGTTTCTCTGGCTCACATTTGATTTCTGTTCTGTGTAAAGACAAGGAATGGTCCTGGCTGGTCCATTTAGACCCTCCCTGGGTCCTGGGACTCAGCCTGCCTGCATCACTAAGAATGTGGCTTGGCTTTCTGTCTGCCTGGGACATGCAGGTTGTCAGTTCTTTCATTGCCTATGTTTGGGAGTGACTTTAAATCTTGTAAGGATAGTAACTTTTATATACTCTAAAATTAACAATTTTGAGCTAAATTTTATATATAAATTTGAGGTATATATTTCTAGTGAGGGATCACTGATTACACTAAGTAGTTCCAATGATTGCAGCTGGTAAATCAGTTGATAAGTTAAAAAAAAATCATGCAAGACACTGGTAAAACATGCAAAATAGGTATAAAGAAATTCTAAAGAAAGAAAGAAAGAACCAACACCTAAACAGCCATCCTTACTCCCACATCAGGCTGTATCCATCACACATGTAAACACAACTACACAGAGCACCGCACATAAACCATTTCCCTTTTGCTCATGATAGAAAGTACAGATGACTTGATGAGTACCACCAGACATTTCAGAAGATAATTTTCAACTTACCTCTGCATTCAGTGTCACATGCATAAAAAATACTCTAATTCTTCACAGGTGCTGCGAGTGCTCTAGGTTACATCTTCCTTAACATTGTTTCCTAGTTTCCATCTTATCTGAAGAAAGTTTGCATATCCAGGCATTTTCCATGCTATAATTGATTACTTTAATTTTTACAAAACTGATATTTCAATAGCGGCCCCCAAGACAGGTTAATTGACTTGCAAAGACCAAGCAAAAAACTGGTCTTGAAAATCTATTACTCATTTTTCCTTTCTTTTTTTTTTTTAAAGATTTTTTATTTATTTATTTGACAGAGAGAGATCACAAGTAGACAGAGAGGCAGGCAGAGAGAGAGAGAGGGAAGCAGGCTCGCTGCTGAGCAGAGAGCCTGATGCGGGACTTGATCCCAGGACCCTGAGATCATGACCTGAGCCCAAGGCAGTGGCTTAACCCACTGAGCCACCCAGGCTCCCTTCATTTTTCCTTTTAATTTATAAGTTTTGTTAAAGGAGAATAGATTACAGAGCAGGCAAGCAGTTATTGCGCTCTAATATTAAAAGCATTCTATGAGAAAGTAACTAGTACAACACGAATAGAAACATTTTAGAGAAAAATAGAGGGAGTGGAAAAATAGCTATGCAAAAACCTTGTCATCTTATATTGTTTTGCTTCTCAGTGCCCATCATGTACGGGATTCTGTGATCAATCCCCGAAAGAGAGTTCACAAAATCTGAATTAAAATTGGTCTGCAAAATACATTCTCCCCTGGCCTACCTTATTGGCTCTACAACCGAGCCTACACTTTCTTACATGTGGACACGTGCACACACACAAACACGCACACACACAGTTAAAATGGTAGTTTTTAGGAAGGCATCTGGGAACCATATGAATTTTAACTCCCTTACATCTATGTATTTCCATTGTGATGTTCTGATTTGTCCTAGAGAAAGTCTGTTTTCAGATCTGTAAAGAAATATCGATGATTATGATTATAAATTCAGGCTGGAATTTCGAACAGGTTTTTAACTAAAGGCATAGAAAATACATTGCACATGTAAGACTTTCTTTTAAGACAAAAAAAAAAAAAAAAAAAAGTGAGTTGCTAGAAGGTGGCAGAGTAGGATCCTGAGCTCGCTTCCTCCCACAGACTCACCAAGGCAACAATTATAGTTGACCCTTGAACAACATGGGTTTGAACTGCATGGGTCCACTTCTATGTGTTTTTTTAAAAATAGATGTGGTACAATACCATAAGTGTCTCTCTTGTGATATCCTTAATAACATTTTTCTCTCTAGGTTATTTTATTGAAAGACTACAGTATATGATACATATAACATACAAAATATGCATTAATCATCTATTTACATTATTGTTAATGACCTGATACTGGCAGAGATCTTCCATAGCTAAAAGCATAAAGAGAAGGCCACATTAAGAAGGAGAAGAGAGGAGACACACGGTCGACAACCAAACCTTTGGTGTGGGAACCCATATGGTGAAAGCAAGCCCCTATCATCTGGCTTTGAAAATCATCAGAACTTAACTTTGAAAAAAAAAAAAAAAAAAAGAACTTAACTTTGACCATCATAGAGGGCTACAGGAAACCAAATCTCTGCTCTTAAAGGGGCAGTGCACTGCCTCAGTTGGCCCAAGGCTCATCAGTTTGAAAAGTGTTTGGGATATACATGAAAGAGTACTAATTTTAGGACATGTGTCAATGGGTCAGGGACCTGCAGGAGCTTTCTCTGGGATGAGGTGCATCCTTTCAGCTTAGCTAGTCTGACACTTGCAGATGGCAGTTCTGACACTCTCCATCTACCTTGCTAGTTCCACATGCCCCGTGCAGGTATTCTCTGGCAGAACTGCTCCAGCAGGTGCCTCCCCAAATCAGCTCTGGACCCACCACACTGGAGGTGGGCGGGGCAGCCTCTCTGGAGAGAACCTGTGTCTCTCCAGAGCAACTACTGCTCCACCATACCAAGCAGGACTAGAGCCCCTCCAGAGCTACTTCTGGCCCCCAGAGTGGGGGAGCTATCTCCATCTACCAGCATACTGACAGTAATTATAGCTAGGCCTACCACTCAATCTTGCCAGGAGCTAGCCCAATCCACTAGTGCAACCTCAATAGCTGCAATGAAGACCCCATTCAGCTGCACCAGGAGCTAAACACACCCACCAGCATTCCTACAGTGACTATAGCTAGGCCTCTCAGTCAGTTGTACCACAGGCAAAAAATGCTCATCAATGCACCTGCAGCAGTCAAAGTTGGACACTATAGACAGCCAGCCTGAGGACTAACTGTGCCCATGAGCACACGTGCAGCAGCTGCACCAGGCCATCCATTCAGCTAGGCTGGGAGCAAGCCCTGAAGCCATGCTTTGCAGACTGGCTGGGCTAAGGGCTGGCCTTTCCCACCAGAGGACCAGTAGCAGTCATGACCCAGTCACAAGAGGAATGCAAATATAGTCCACACAAGGGGCGCCTCTGGAACACTTCACGGACTAGCGGTGGGATTGCTACGGGGCCTCACAGAACATGTTCTACATAAGACCCGTACTTTCAAGACTAGAAGATAGCTGACCTACCTAATACATAGTAATGAATAGAGTGAGGCAAAATGAAGGGACAGAGGAATATGAACCATATGAAAGCAGACAAACCCCCAGAAAAAGAGCTAAATGAATTGGAAATAACCAATCTACCTGATAAAGAGTTCAAAGTAAGAGTCATTAGATGCTCACCAGACTTGATAAATTCAGTGAGAATTCAACAAAGATAGAAAATATAAAAAAGAACTAGTAAGAGCTTAAGAATATAATAACAGATATGAAAAATACACTAGAAGGAATCAACAGCAGATTTGATGCAAAAGAATCGATCAGTGATCTGGAAGACAAGGTAGTGAAAAGCAACTAAGCTGAACAGAAAAAAGAACTTCAAAAAATGAGGACAGGTTAAGGAAATTCTTAGAAAACAGCAAGCATAACAATATCCACATTATAGGGATCCCAGAAGGAGAAGAGAGAAGGGGGCAGAAAACATATTCGAGGAAATAATAGTTGGACATTTCCCTCTCCTAAGGAAGGACACAGACATCCATGTTCAGGAAGCACAGAAAGCCCCAAACAAGCCCAAGAAGACTGACAAGACACATAATAATTAAAATAGCAAAAATTAGAGATAAAGAGAAAATCTGAAAAGATGTAAGAGAAGATCTAACAAATAAAAGGGAAAACCCATGGGGCTATCAGCTGATTTTTCAGCAGAAAGATTGCAGGCCAAAAGAGAGTGGCACCATATAATCAAAGTGCTGAAAGGGGTTAAAAATACAACCAAGAATACTCTACATGGCAAGGTTATCATTCAGAATTGAAAGAGAGTTTCCAAACAAACAAAAGTTAAAGGAGTTCCTCACTACGAAGCCTATCCTTATAAGAAATCCTTATAAGAAATTGAAAGGGACTTCAAGTGAAAAGAGAAAAAGTCATAACTAGATATAAATTATAGAAGGAAAACTTTCACTGGTAAAAGCAAATATAAACTGAAGATACTAGATCATTTATAAAGCTAGTAGAAAGGTTAAAAGAAAAAAGTGGTAAAATCAGTTATACCTACAAAAATTAGTGAAGAAATACCCAATGTAATGAGATGTAAAATATGGCATCATATATATAAAATGTGGGAGGGAGGAGAGTAAAACCGTGGTTCTTTTAGAATGTGTTTGAACTTCAGTGACCATCAACTTAACAGACGACTGTACACATAGAGGTTATATATGAACCTCACGGTAACCACAAACCAAAAACCTATAATAGATACACAAAAATAAAGAGAAATCCAAGCACACTAAAGAAATTCTCTTCCCTGTGAAAGATGACTAAGGGGAAAGGAACAGAGAATAACTACAAAAACCATCAGAAAATGATAAACACAATGGCAATAAGTACAATACCTATCAATAATTACTTTAAAAGTAAATGGATTAAATGCTCCAATCGAAAGACATAGGGTGAGTGAATAGATAAAAAACAAGACTCATCTATACACTGTCTACAAGACACCCTAAAGTAAAATGATAAAGACTGAAAGTGAAAGGGTAGAAATAGATATTTCATGCAAATAGAAAAAAAACCCCAAAACTCTGGGGGTAGCAATACTTAGACAAAATACACTTTAAAACAGATTGAAACAAAAAATAATCAAGGCCATTTACATAATGATAAAGGGATCAATTTAACAAGAGGATACAACAATTTTAAATATCTATGCATCCAACACAGGGCACCTAAATACAAAAAGCAACTATTAACAAACATGAAGAAAGAAATGGGACAGTAATATAATAACAGTAGGAGACTTTAGCACACATCAATAGAAAGATCATCCAGACAGAAAATTAATAAGGAAACCGTGGCTTTAAATGACACATTATATCAGATAGACTTAACAGACACAGAATATTCCATTCAAAGACAAAATACACATTCAAGTTCACATGGAATATTTTCCAAAATAGATGTCATTAGGCCACAAAATAAGTACCAGTAAATTTAAGAAGACTGTATATCATACCAAACATCTTTTTCAACCATAGCACTATGAAACTATAAATCAATTATAAGAAAAAAAAAACTGGAAAAAACACAAAACACTTGGAGGCTAAACAGCATACTAGCATAGAACTGAAGGGTCACTGAGGAATTCAAAGAAGAAATCAAGGAGAAAAAAAAAAAAGAAATCAAGGAATACTTGGAGAAAAATGAAATTGGAAAACACAAAATCTTTGAGACTTAACAAAATAGTTTTAAGAAGGAAGTTTATAACAATATGGGTTTACTTCAAGAAATAAGAAAAATATCGAATAAACAATCTAACTTTACACCTAACGGAATTAGAAGCAAAAAAAGCATAAGTCCAAAGATGGCAGAAGAAAGGAAATAGAAGTAGAGGAACAGGAAAAATAAATGAAATAGAAACTGGAAAAAAAAAAAAGAAAAGATCAATGAAACTAAGAGCTGGGTTCTTTGAAAAAATAAGCAAAACTGATAAACTTTTAGCCAGACTTATTAAAAAAAAAAAAAAAAAGCCAAGACTCAGATCAGAAATGAAACAGAAGTTACAACTGATACCACAGAAATACAAAGGATTATAAAAGACTACAAGATGCTGTATACCAACAAATTAGAGAAAGAAAATAAAAATTAAAAAAAAAACCAGATAAATTCCTAGAAACACAATTTCTCAAAACTGAATCAGGAAGAAACAGAAAATCTGAACAGATCACTTACTAGTAATGAAATTGCACTAGTAATAATAAACTTCTAACAAACAGAAGTCCAGGAGCAGATGGCTTCACAGTTGAATTCTATCAAACATTTAAAGAGTTAATACCTATTCTTCTCAAACTATTCCAAAGAATATGAGAAAGGAAAGCTTCCAGCTCATTCTATGAGGACTACATTATCTTAACACCAAAATCAGACAGAGACTACAAAAAAGGAAACCACAGACTAATATTTCTGATGAACATAAATGCAAAAATCCTCAACAAGATATTACCAAATTGATCTCAATAGTACATTATAAGGATCATTCACATAATCAAGTGGGATTTAGTTCATTGATGCAAGGATGATTCTATACACATCAATCCATCCATGTGATACACCACATTAACAAAATTAAGGATTAAAACCATATGATTATCTCAGTAGATGCAGGAAAAGCATTAGACAAAGTACAACATTATTCATGATAAAAAAAAAAAGTCTCAACAAAGTAGGTTTAGAGGGAGCATATCTCGATATAATGAAGGCCTTCTGTGAAAAACCCAAAGCTAACATCATAGGCAATCAATGGTGAAAAACTGAGAGCTTTTCCTCTAAGATCAGGAACAAGACAAGGGTGTCCACTCTCATCACTTTTATTCAATATAGAACTGGAAGTCCTAGCCACAGTCATCAGATAAGAAATAAAAGTCAGCCAGATTGGTAAGGAAGAAGTAAAACTGTCACTATTTCTAGAGGACATCATGCTATATATAGAAAACCCTAAAGACTACAGCAAAAACTCTTAGAAGTATAAATGAATTCAGGAAAGTCTCAGAATACAAAATCAATATACAGAAATCTGTTGCATTTCTACACACCAGTAACAAAATAACAGAAATTAAGAAAACAATCCAATTTACAAATGTATCAAAAAGAATCATTTCCATAGGAATAAAATTAAAGAGGTAGCATAACTGTAGTCTGAAAACTATAAGACATTGAGGAAAGAAATTAAAAACAATACCAAAAAAGGGAAAGATATACCATCCTCATGGGTTTTAAGAGTTAATATCAAAAAAAGTTAATATAGTTAAAATATCCATACTATTCAATGCAATCTATAAACTTAGAGCAATCTCTATCAAGATACTACTACTTGTAAGGATAGTGAAGATTAACAACACAAGGAACAACAGGTGTGGTGAGGATGCAGAGAAAGGGGAACCTCTTGCACTTTTAGTGGGAATGTCAACTGCTGCAGCCACTCTGGAGAAAAGAATGGAGGTTCCTCAAATTGTTAAAAGTAGAACTACTCTACGACCCAGGAATTGCATTACTAGGTATTTACCCAAGGGATACAAATACAGATTTGAAAGGATACATGTATCCTGATGTTTATGGCAGCATATCAATAACAGTCAAACTACAGAGAGAGCCCAAATGTCCATCAACTATTGAATGGATAAAGGACGTGTTGTATATTAATATACAACGCAATATTATTCAGCCATCAAAAAGAATGAGCTCTTGCCATTTGCACCAACATACACGGAGCTAGAGTATATTATGCTAAGTGAAGTAAGCCAGACAGAGAAAGACAAATACCATATGCTCTCACTCGCAGGTGGAATTTAAGAAAGAAAACAGATGAACATATGGGAAGGGGAAAAAATAAGGAGAGAGGGAAATAAGCCGTAAGAGATTCTTAGCTATAGGGAAAAAACTGAGGGTTGATGGGGGAAGGTGTGTAGGCGGTGGGCTAGATGGGTGATGAGTATTAAGGAGGGCACCTGTTACGATGAGCACTGGCTGTTGTAAGTGAGGCATCACTGAATTCTACTCCAGAAATAATACTGCACTATATGTTACCTACTTAAAATTTGAGAAGTATTTTTTTCAAAGAACTAGAACAAATACTAAAATTTATATAGAACCACAAAAGATCTCAAGTAGTAGCCAATGTTATCTTGAAAAAGAACAAAACTGAAGACATCACAATCTCAGGTTTCAAGTTATATTATAAAGCTATAGTAATCAAAACAGTATGGTACTGGCACAAAAACAGACACATAAATCAACGGAAGAATAGAAAGCCCAGAAATAAACCCACACTTATATTGTCAATTAGTCTATGACAAAGGAGACATGAATGTATAATAGAGAAAAGATAGTCTATTCAATCAATAACACTGGGGAAACTGGACAACTACATGGAAAAGAATGGAACTAGGCGAACTCCTTATATCATACACAAAAATAAACTTAAAATGGATTAAATATCAAGATGTAAAGGCTAAAACCATAAAAATCCTGAAAGAAAACACAGGCAGTAAACTCTTGGAAATTGACCTTAGCAATATTTTTCTGAATCATTCTCCTCAGGATATGGAAACAAAGGAAAAAAAGTATTGGGACCATATCAAACTAAAAAGCTTTTGCACAGCTTAGAAAACTATCAATAAAATGAAAAGGCAATGAACTGAATGGGAGAAGATATTTGTAAATGATATATCCAGTAAGAAGATAATATCCAAAATATATAAATAACAAACAGCTCAACTCTAAAAAACCAAATAACCCAATTAAAAAATTGGGAGATGAACTGAATAGACATTTTCCCCAAAGACATACTGATGGTCTACAGACACATGAAAAGATGCTTGACATCACTAACCATCAGGGATACATAAATCAGAACCACCATGAAATATCACCTCACACCAGTCAGTATTGAAAAGTCAAGAATAACAACTGTTGATAAGGATATGGAGAAAAGGGAGCCCTTATAAACTATTGGTGGGATAGTAAACTGATCTAAGTATCTACTGATAAATGGATAAAGGAGAAGTGGCATATGTACCCAGTGGAATATTACTCAGTCATAAAAAAGAATAAAATCTTGCCATTCAGGATAACATGGATAGACATAGAGGGCTTTATACTAAGTGAAATAAATCAGACAGAGAAAGACAACATATACTTTATGTGTGGAGTCTAAGAAACAAAATAAAACGAAAAGAAATTAGACTAAAAAAGTACAGAGAACAAATTGATGATTGCCAGAGGGGAGGTAGGTGACGGGATAGGTGTAGTGGATTAAGAGGTACAAACTTTCAGTTATAAAATAAATAAGTCTTGAGGATGAAAATTACAACATAGGGAATATAGTCAATAATATTGTAATAACTTTGCATGGTAACAGACATTAACTACATTTACCATGGTGAGCACTTAATAAAGTATATAACTGTTGAATCATTACATCATACACCTGAAATTAACAGGTCAATTATACATCTATTAAAAATTTTAAAAATAATTTTAAAAAATAAAATTTTTGAAAGAGAAAAAGCATACTTAAAAAGGGAAATATGGATGCCTTCATCCAAATTTTAATCATGTGGCTTGGGTTTCATGTTTTTTTTTATTAATCCAGGTATTCAGGAAGTGATAGGCTTATTCCTTTATTGGAAGAACAAACATTAAAAGATTAATATTTACCAGCTTCATTTAGAGATAATTTTTTCACCACTGATTCCTGAGGAGTAAAACATTCAGAGTTTTTATCAGAGGTTGAATCAAAGTCAAGTGTTAAGGCATTAAAATGATTTTCACAATGGTTATTCAAATCCTTGGTAGAGAAGTGCTCCCCCTTCCTGGTCTGTGATGTAGAATTCTGACAGCTCTCAGATTTTGGCCTTGAGAGGTGTTCAGAACTTGTGAGAACAGGATATGTGGCATTCTTGGGAGAGTGGAGATGAGAAATGGATGAGGTTCGTGGAGACCTTATTTGAGGAGATGTAATTACGGCATCCTCTCTCGCGGTACTTGAGAAGAAAGTGTTGGGCGAGGGAATAGGAGTGGTCACCATGCTCTTCAGTACCTCTTCGGTATCTTTCTCGGTGTTAATCTGCGGACTATCAAAACTGCTTGACCGGTATTTGAGAATCTGTCGAACTGGATCTGAAATGTCTTCTCTCTTTCGGATGGCTCTGATTTTTCTACAGATGCTTTCCACTGGGTTATGCCGCTTGTCAGTGACCTTCCTCACAGAGGCCATTATTGACCTTCCTCCAATCATGCAGGTGAAGTGGCTAAAGTGCAGGCAGAAGTAGACATGTTGTTGTTTTTCTTTAAATTACCATTGTCCTGACAATAATCTAGCATTGCTATTTAGTCTTCAATCAGCTGTGGAGGGATTAAGAGGTCTTTAAACAATTGGTTTAAACAACTTTCCATGTGTTTAATTGGCACTCGAATTTCCTGAAAATAACCACAGCTAACACATGGAAAGTATGTGCCATGTGCCAGGCATGGTACTATAGTCTTTACATGTATCAACTCATTTCATTCTCAAAACAACTCTGTGAAGTAGACATTACAATTATCTCCATTTCCAGGTAAAGAGAAAATAAGACACACCCAAAGTCACCCCAGATAAGTGCTAGAGCCGGATTTGATCCCCAGCAGTCCCACTCCAGAGGCTGGACTCCTAACCATATTGCTTTTCGTTTATAATAATATGTCACATATGATGGCGATGGTGAAGTTGCTTACAGTTCCTGTTTGAGTACTGTTCTGGTTCTCATCTAATGAGAACTTACTATATATGCTCTGTGGAAATAAGTCCAAAATTTTGCCTAGGCAAAGAGTTACAGTAGTTTGAATAGTTACAAATAGCTAGAGAGTTAGAGTTTGAAAGTGATGATTTTTAGGACCTTAAGATTTCCATTCATAGATCTTTCTTTAAAAATTCCCTCATAGAAAATGAATAAAAGGAAGAGAAATTTTAGAACTATAATTGGAAGGGGTATTTGGAAAGACTAGTATTTAGAAGAAGACACTCAAAAATCCTCACAATCTGGCTTCAATTTACTTCAAGAGGACAGCTTCAGTCAATGAAGCTCCTACTAGCAGAATCCTTTACTAATCAGTCATAATCATAACCTTTGTGTTGCCACTTGACAACACCCTCCTTTCCATATACTCAAGAGTTATTTTTCAACGCCAACCCTACAACACATTCCTCTATGGCAGTTCTGGAATTGGTGTATACTCGTTGGAATCTATTCTTTCTGTTCTCTCCTAGGCTTTATAACTGCACTGCATGTTCGCCATTTAAACTTTGACTTCTATCCTTTGATTGTTTAAACTGTGTATGCACATTGTTTCCTCAAAAACAATTTTAATTCTTGTATTCAAAAACCATGATGTGATTTTTTTTCTAGGTACACAATTCATTGTTACGAGCATCACTGGTAATCCGCAGTCATATATAATATACACAAATACCAGGCTTGTAGACGTTTCCCCCAGCTCCCGGAAGTGTGGACCCTCAACTCCTCACAGCTACCACCTTTTCTGGAGAATTTCCCCTGGCCACATGGGAATTGTTCTTCATCTCTCCACTGGGAGGTAGGAAGTGATGTAGAGGAAATGACAGAAGAGAGCAAAGTCTTCTAAGACTGATTAGGTATCTACAAATGTTCTCAATATGAAAGAACTGGTTTTCCCTTCAAGAGTCAGAGAATGGAAGCACAGGTTGGGTATGAGGCTAATAGAAACCCTAAAACTGGAACTTCAAACTCTCAGATCCTGTCTACCCTCCTTCTTGGACAATAAGGTGGGAGACTGTTCAAGCCCCAGAGAAAGGCTTTGCCTTGTGGGCATTTGTGACTGAGCCAGATTAATGTTTCTAGCATAGAAGACACACATTTCTATTTGTAGTGTATAAGACATGCATTTCTATTTGTTTTTTCAAGGCATTTTTCTCCTTTTATCATCTGTTTGCAAAACTTCCATGACTCACCTAAGTGACCTCCACTCCATGGTGTATGAACTAAAGAGTACACTTAAGACCTTGGCTCTTCATGAGCTAATGAACATTCTCAAAATTGATTTGTTTTGCTTTTTCTAATATAAAGCAGAACGTCGGAGTTCAAAAAGATTTGATAAGGATTTCGAAATTTGGGCCACCTCCTCCAAATATGTCCTGGAAACCTCTCCCGTCTGTCCCATCCAAACCTCTTTTTCAGTTTTAGATCTCAATAGAAGAGATTAGCTGCAATCTGCCATAACATTTAAAACACAAGTCGAACTTACGCAATAACGATCTTTGAAAAAGTACTAACTGCAAATTAAAAACTGGAAGTTAATTACATTTGCAGGGTCAGCTGCTTGGAATCTCTTTCATTCTTTTTTTTTTTTTTTAAAGATTTATTTGAGAGAGGGCACACAAGTAAAAGGTAGAGGCAGAAGCAGACTCCCTGCTGAGCAGGGAGGCAGATGTGGGGCTCCATCCCAGGACCCGGAGATCATGACCTGAGCCAAAGGCAGATGCTTAACTGACTGAGCCACCCAGGCACCATTGGAGTCTCTTTTAAATGGATTTTCCTCTTTATTTCCCTCAGTTGATTGACTATTTACAGTGTAAAGATGGCACACTTGTAGAAATCCCAAAGGGAAGTGTTCATTTTTTAAGTTTATTATTTTTAGTAACCTCTACACCAACATGGGGCTCTAACTCACAACCCAGAGATCCAGAGTCACATGCTCTTCTGACTGAGTCAGCCAGATGCCCCAAGAAATGCATTTTTTGTTTTTAAATTCTCTGAACCTCAGTTGTACTCCATATCACTCAGCCCTTTAGGCACTCAACCAATATTTATTAAGCACCTAGAAAGTGCTAATACCTCTGCTCCAGAGAGTGTCTACTCTCCTAAGACCTGTAGTCTGCAGGAGGTTCAGATACAAACCAGTAAGCTACTGGGAATACACATTAAATCCAGGATGCCCAAGAAAATCAAATTTCAGGGGTGCCTGAGTGGCTCAGTGGGTTAAGCCTCTGCCTTCAGCACGGTCCTGGGATCAAGCCTCACATCAGGGTTCTTGCTCAGTGGGGAACCTGATTCTCCCTCTCCCTGCCTGCTACTCCCCTTGCTTGTGCTGTCAAATAAAATCTTTTTTTAAAAATCTGAATTTCAGATAAAGAAGGGCTGATTTTTTTAATATAAGTATGTCACAAAAGTTGCACAGGAAAAACTTATACTGGAAAATCATTTGTTTATCTGAAATTCAAATTTCACTGAGACTCTTGTATTTTTTATTAGATAAATCTAGCAATCCTAAAGCCCAGAGATAACTCTATCATTACACACTGGGAAAGAAAAGTGCCAGGGGCTCTGGGAGCATATAATAGGGGGTTATCCTAGTTTGGGAGTGAGGATGGAAAAATTGAGGGCCTCTCTTTTGCATCACACACTGTGCATAATGCTATATTATTTGCTAAGTCCGTGGTTATAAACAGAACACTGGGACCGCAAATCTGGGAATTTCCATTTAGTTTACATTCAGCAAATGTGAATCTAATGTTAGCGATTATCTAAACCAATTATTTCATGTGTTTTATTCCTCATTGATTGAACTACGCCTCATTGTTCTATTTCTAGAATCTGAGTCTCGTTATTGTTATTGCTTGAATTGCTTTAGTATATACAGTAAACCTCTTCAGTCAACACTTTTCAACAACCTCCCTGATCCGAAGCAATGATTAAAAGCTTCTGAGGCCTGGAAACATCTATAAAACAATGTGATTTGTGGGGGGGCCTGAGTGGCTCAGTTGGTTAAGTGTGTGCCTTTGGCTCAGGTCATGATCTCCAGGTCCCAGGATGGAGGCCTGAGGCATGCATCAGGCTCCCTGCTCAGCAGGGAGTCTGCTTCTTCCTCTCCCTCTGCCCCTTCCCCCTGCTTGTGCTCTCTCTCTCTTAAATGGATAAAATTTTTTAAAAAAAATTTTTTAATGTGATTTCTTACCTAAAGTCAGTTTACTCATTATATATTTAATTTTCATCAGTGATGTAACTGCAGAGTTCAATGTTCACCTCTAAGCATTTATACTCTGAGACTTAACAAAATCTTCTACATTTGTTCTGACTTCCTAAAGGAGTCAGAATGAATTCACTATGTATAGAGAATATTTCATATTTTTTAAAGGAGTGGACAAACATAAGGGCATAATTTGTATTTTTCAAGATCCATATTCTTCAATCACTAAGAAATAGTTGGATTTCTTTCAAAAAAAATTCATAGATACAAAAGTAACATCCTTGAAAAAAGATTTAACTCAAAAGCTCTTTAGAAAGCCTCCTGAATCAAACTCTAATTCAAAAGATTATGTTGACAATGTAATTATCTTACCTTTACTAACAATTATTTCTTGAACATTAAGCTTCCAAACTTTAGATGAAGTCGGCATATCTTTATAATCATCCAATACTTAATTATGAAATTTAGGCAAACATTTCACCCAAGTCCCAGTTGGAGATTTAAGGCAAAACTCTTAAGGGATGTAAAAACATTTTTACAAATATCTGTGTATGTATGTAGACAAACAAATTCCTTTTGCCAAAAGAGGCCTTCACTAACAGATGGCAGTAACTCTTCATGGAGACAGAAGAAACAGTCACTGAGATGTTCCCAGGAAAGTCATCTTTAGCGAGCCTAGTGCAAGGGCAGAACATGGTTTGACTTAACCAGTAAATTTTATATTTGCCAAATTATACTGTTTTTAGTCTCTTTGTGACTAATATGTAGTGTGATAAAATAACACTTTTTCTTGTCCTAAGATAGGTGACGGCAGCAGTTAGTCAAAATGATTTGCAAACCACAAGTCCCAGATTTAGTAATTGCTCAGCGAGTCTCATCAGCAAACCTGTTTGATTACTAGTAAATGCAAGCCGGCACAGAACGGGACTCTCCCCTCCCACCATTCACTTAGCCCTGTTATATTAAGCTCCTTGGCTGGGTCACACCAAACTTATTATAAACATCTCATACTGGAACAATTCCTGAAATAGCATAGTCACACATACGCTTCTGAAAACTCACTGGGCTCTTTGGTTTCACTTATCATTTGAAGCCTGGTTTTCCTCTCAGAGACTAGGAGAGGACCTGAAATCTCTAAATGCAAGAATTCAGGTGATCCTTGGGGAGGGAGACAAACCACAAGAGACTGTTAATCTTAGGAAACAAACTGAGGGTTGCTGGGTGGTGGGGGGAAGGGATGGATGGCTGGGTTATGGACACTGGGGAGGGTATGTGTTATGGTGAGTTCTGTGAATTATGTAAGACTGAGGATTCACACACCTGTAGCCCTGAAGCAAATAATACATTATATGTTAATAAAAATATTAAAAAAAAAAGAATTCAGGTGGTTCTTGTTCTTGGGGGTCTACAAAACCACATAACTGCTTTCCACTAACACACATGCCCAATGACTAAGGCTGGAAATGACAGTTCAGGAAATTAGGTATCCAAAAGTCCCCTTTGAAAACAATTCTAGGATTGGCTTGTGGTGAAAGCAGCATCTGGGGGTTGGGGTGGTGCGGAGAACCTAGCTTTATCACCACAAGCATAGGGAGTTTGGGGCTGGGGGTAAGGAGAAGACGGAGGCTACCCTTGGGATGGCTTTTCCCTGCTTAGAAAAGGACTTTCTTGACCTTAAACGACTAAAGGGCAGCATCGGCCAAAGTTTAGCAGTTTAGTTGGGGGAAAACTCACCACCTTATTTTCACTTTACCAGCACTCTAAGAACCGTCTTCTGAAAACGGACCGCAGAGCCGAGACCCGCAGGATCAGGCGAGGGGCTGGCGCTAACTCCCGCCCGGCTTTATGGAGCAAAGGAGAGACGAGCTTCATCTGGGGAAGAGCGAAGCCTGCGATCCGCGGCACCTGCCATGCTGGTCCACGCCGGGATCTTGGGAGCGGGAGGGGGAGGAGAGCCAGAGAGGAAGGAGGACCCCTGCTTGGGCGGGAGCGAGGTCATTTTGGTGTGCTCCCTGCCGCGGAAATAACAAAATAAACATCACCCAGTACATACTGTCTGTAATCAGGATGGAAAAATGTCGCTTTCTAACTTAAATTCCATACGTTTCTGTTGGGCCTAGTGCTGGACGGTTTCTAAAAACACTAAAGACATCCTCTGTGACCTCTCTTAAGGGACCGTCTCTGGTTGGGCGACGCAGTATGTCGACTACGCAAAGTGCAATAATTAAGCAAAGTGTCCGAGCGGTAGGTTCAACCCCGCGGAGGGCAGCACCGGGAGAGGCCCGCGGGAGCTGAGAAGTGTTTTCCAAGTAGGTGGACTATGCGAATTGCCCGGCAGCCCTGCGTAAACAGAACCGCAAGGCAGGTGGGAGATTGCAGGAGACTGAAATGCCAAGTCTGCTTAGGGAAGATGCAGGCAGATTCAGACATGCAGGACATTTCTTTGTAATGCCATTTCCCCTCCAAGGGGGAGGACAGACATCGTAAAAACAAAACAAACAAACAAGCAAACCAGCTTCGGGGTTCTCCCCGTACAACATGAAACATCCTAACTGGAACATTTTGTTCTCAAGCTGTCGACTTTGCCTACTGCCCCCCTGGGCTTCTCTAGCCAGACCCTGCCATCCCTGATCACATGCTTGACAGCCTGGAGCACGGGTGATTTCCTACTTCTCTTCTATTTTCTCTCTTCCTCGCCCCGCCTGGGGGGGCTCTGAAAATCTATTTTTGTGATATCTAGATTTTTATATTTGCTCCTGTTCCTGTGGGTCATCGTTTCTGTCCCCAGAGAAGAGGGAGACGTGTAGTAGTTCAGAGTTGGGGCTCTGGATTCAGATACCCTGAGTTCAAATCCCAGCTCTGCCCAATTGGTTTTGGGACCTCCGACAAATTACTGAACTCCGTGTTTCAGTTTATTTGCAAAATCAACATGATGAATGACCTAGATTTGCTGCAGGGATGAAATGAGATAGCACATGTATGATGCACCTTCTGAAACTCCTTTAACGTATTCAGATATTAAATGTACTCTTGGGATGCCTGGGTGGCTCAGTCGGTTGGGCGCCTGCCTTCAGCTCAGGTCATGATCCCAGGGTCCTGGGATGGAGCCCCACATCAGGCTCCAGCAGGGAGCCTGCTTCTCCCTCTGCCTGTTGCTCCCCCTGCTTGTGCTCTCTCTCTCTCAAATAAATAAAAATCTTTTTTTAAAAAAAATGTACTCTTAAAGCACAAAAGAGTACCCAGAAAGAAATGACCAATTAACCCATTCCTCTCACTGACTTGCTCTAATTTCCCATAAAGTGAACTATCATAACATCTATGCTTGTGACCGTCTTATCAATCCACAGATACCGAAACCAGCAACACCCAGAGAGATTTCCCTCCTAGTCATAAAGGAAGCCAGTAGTGGAGCCAAAAATAATATTAAAATTCTGAATCCACTAGACCATATCACCTGTCTGGCAAACTGTACTCTTACTTCCTGCTCCCGGAACTGTATTACACCTGATGTTTCTCAAAGTAGTGAAAGGAAGAGCCTGAACAATAAATTCCAATGGATGTGCAATGGATTAGATGAACATATTGTTCCATTATTTATTTACTGTATGCCTCCTAGGATTCTAACAGAATGTGCTCATACTGTGATCTCTGCCGTGGACAGCACAAGCTGGTGATGCCTGTGCCTGCCCCAAGGAAGCCAGAAACATGCAGTCTCCACCAAAACAGCTTCTCCCACCCAAACACGTGCTTTGTGAACAGAGGAGAGAGTAGAAAGGGATAAAATGCAGACTCAACAACAAAAAAACAACAAAACAAAACCAAGACTGGACTACGGGCTTTGAATACTCTAGACAGAGTTGATGACAGCATGGTGTTTAGCTGCCAAGTCATTTCCCCTTAAGGCACACTGACCAGGGTGGGCCCCTGATGTTGCCGGACCTGAAAGTAACTGCCTGTTTTGTATCCGAGAACCACTGAGGGACACTGCAAGGAAATGCAATCTTATTTACATACATGAGAAAAAAAGAAAAGAAAAGAAGAAAAAATTTTTCAAATAATGCATATCCCTTTTTTCTTCTTCTTCTTTTTTTTTTTTAATTTATGAGAGAGACAGAGAACACAAGCAGGGGGGAGGGGCAGTTGGAGAGGGAGAAGCAGGCTCCCCACTGAACAGGGAGCTAGATGTGGGACTTGATCCCAGTTCCTTAACCGACTGAGCCACCCAGGCGCCCCGCATATCCTTTTCTTTTCTTTTCTTTTTTAATATTTTATTTATTTGACAGGGAGAAATCACAACTAGGCAGAGAGGCAGGCAGAGAGAGAGGAGGAAGCAGGCTCCCTGCCGAGCAGAGAGCCCGATGCGGGGCTCGATCCCAGGACCCTGGGATCATGACCTGAGCCAAAGGCAGAGGCTTTAACCCACTGAGCCACCCAGGCGCCCCCACATATCCTTTTCTAACTCAGTCTTTAATGTTGCTACACATTAGCCAGAAGCTTGGTCTCTGAGATTAACTCTGCTTAATCCAAGCGACTCACTTTGTCCAACCAAAAGTAGATTGGGGGAGGGGGGGAAGAAGGGGGGCACTATTAGAAGAAAGGAAAGAAAAACTGTATAATAGAATACTCCTTCAGTATAGCCAAACATAACATGCATTTTATTTTTCAAAGCCCACTCTATGTAAAATGCAGTATGTCTTAAAATGTACTCTAACACTCTTATATTCTAGGTGTCATCATCTTTAAATTTCTTTTAATTTAACTTTAGTAAACAAAAGCAATGTCTTCAGGAAGCCAACTTTCATAAAGATACATCCCAGAAAGAAAATGATTGGAAAGTAAGTGATCTATGGGTCCCATTCTGAAGTGAACATTAAAAAAAAAAAAAAAAAAAAAAAAAAATGGCGATTCCTTTTTGGAGGGAAGTGGAAATAAAGCAAGGCTCTGAAGATACTACCAAGATACATACTAGCTGAATGAAAATCATCTGCTACCTTTCCACATCTATCCAGACGTAGAGCAGGAGTAACAATCCTCACTTGGCTTGGTACCTCTGCCCTCCATTGGCTCTTGCTGGGGATGGTAATGGCTTCCTAAAGCCATCCTGCCAACACCTGGGGGTGCTTCCTTCTTCCTACTGTTTCTCTTAACCCTGCCCACACCTTCATGGATGAAAATCTTTTCAGCCTCCCCTTTTAAGAAGAAAGTGCCGTCTGTTTGCTAAGGGACTTTGACTGATATACATTAAGAGATAATTTTGGTTTTCATGTAAACGTCCAAAGCCCAAAATGGTTGTTATCCACATTACACAAAAGACACTTCTCTTGTTTTTTTTTTTTTTTTTAAGATGTTATTTGTTTATTTGAGAGAGAGTGGATGAGCTGGGGGTAGCGGCAGGGGGAGAAGGGGAAGGACAAACAGACTCTGCTGTGTGGGGAGCCCGATATATGGCTCCAACCCAGGACCCTGGGATCAAGACCTGAACTGAAGGCAGAAGCTTAACTGACTGAGCCACCCAGGGGCTCCCATAGTACCCCTCTTAAAATATTTTAGTTTTGTTTTTAAACTCTGTGTAGCCTTTTCTTTTGGTTGTGTACATACAGATAATTGAAAGAAGGAGATTTGGCTAAGAGAAAAAAAAAACAACTCTCCAACCTTCTTTTTGAAAATTTTAGCAGCTATTGCCAAATCAGTTTCCATAGAGATTATATCAATTTATCATCTCGCCAACAATCTGTGAGCCTGCTTTGTTCCCTATACTTTCATCACACACAATGTGATCTTTGCCAATCTTAAAGGTGAAATACGGCATCACGCCATTTTAATTTGCATTTCTCTACTTATGAATACAGTTTCATGTATTAAAAGCCATTTATATTTCTATGTTCTGTTTGTTTGTATTCCTAGGCCATTTTTCAATAGGGGCTTGATTTTATTAATTTACAAAAGTTCTTTATATATTAAGAAATTCATTTCTTTTTAATATACATTAGCAATTTATTTGTACAATTGTCATTTCTATTTTTGGTTTATGCCATTTTTTGCCATGCAGACTTTTTTTTTAAAATACAGTCAAATTTCAACTTTTCTGTATGAATTTTGAGCTTGTGTTAACCTTAGGAAGGCCTTCCTGACTCCAAAATCACACACAAAAAACTTCCCATTTTTTTCATGGTACTTTCATGATTGAATACATTTGAATTTATTGTGGTATGTAGGGAAATAGGATTTCACCTTCATTACTTTTCAAAGGGCGACCGAATTTTTCTAGGAATTTAACCTACAGATGTATTAGCACATATTTACAAAAATAAATATAAGACTGTATTTATTATAATATTTTGTTTGGAATGGTAAAATATTGAAAACAATATTTTCGTCTTTCAAAAAGATACTGATTATATAAATCACAGTTCATTCACACATTAGAATAAAGTACAGATGTTTATTTTATTTATTTTTTTAATATTTATTTTTTTTTATTTATTTGACAGAGAGAAATCACAACTAGGCAGAGAGGCAGGCAGAGAGAGAGGAGGAAGCAGGCTCCCTGCAGAGCAGAGAGCCCGATGTGGGGTTCGATCCCAGGACCCCGGGATCATGACCTGAGCCGAAGGCAGAGGCTTTAACCCACTGAGCCACCCAGGCGCCCCAAAAGTACAGATGTTTAAAAGAAAGATATTTTATAAGTGCTAATATGGAATCCCAAAATTATGTGGTCAAGTTATAAATTGATTCTAAGATTAAGGACAGTACTTACATCACTTTTTATTAAAACCATACAGTACAAACACAAAACAAAACACACATACACATAAATACAGAACAAACTAGAGACAATGATAACATTGGAAAGGAAAACTGGCAGTTTAAGGAAAGGGTAGAAGAGAGATTTCATTATTTCTGTATATTTTTATACCATATCTATGTACAATATCATCATTTTAAATAAATACTAAAAGAAAAAAGAATAAAACAACAGATTTTTAAAACCCAAGTCATTTATTTTGGGGTGGCTGATCCATTACCTTATCGTGTAGATTTGTAAGATACTGTCATTTACAGTGTCGAAACCTGCTGATTTTAAAATCAGCAAAATTCCTTTTAAACATGTGTGTGAAAATGTGGATCAGTAGCACCCTCTGCTGGTAACAAGTTGAAATTCAAGCTCCAGATCATTAATAAACTTACCTAAGATTTCTCTTGTGCTCTATTTTGTGATTATTTTCAAGCTCAAATAGTATGTAATAAGAATGATAACATTTTATATCACAAATTTTAAAAATCGCTGTCAGAATTTGCTAAAGTTAAAAAAAAATCACACATTTTTGTAGTGGTCCATAATTCTAATGTTTTAAGTGTTGTGTGAGTGCAGAACTCCTTTTTTCATATGGGAATATTGAGAATAAAATAAAAACCATTTTTAATAATAGTTATCTCCAATTTGTATAAAAGTTAGCATGACTGTGTATGTTTTTCTTGTCAGTCTCTTTATTTTCCTCATGTTCTCAGCATTATAATTTATTCATTAGACAAATATTGACAACTTTGTTTTCCAAGCATGTCTTGGTTCTGAGGACACACAATGAACAAAACAGACAAACTTCTTGCTCTCATGGAACTTACTTCCTATCAAAGGAGACATAAAGTTAACATAATTAACACAAATATACAGTATGTTACACTCTGATAAATACTGAACAAAAAAAAATAAGATAAAGGGAATATGATGAATGAGTTTGGAGAAAGACTTCCAATTGTAGATGGTGAGCCATGGAAGAGCTCACCAGAAGGCTGACTTGCATAAAGACCTTTATAAAGTGAAGGAACTAGAGGAAATGCATCCAGGCAGAAGAGCAAGTACAAAGATCCTGAGGTACAAATTTGCCTGGCATGTTTGAGAAATAGCAAGGAGGCCGTTGTGACTAGAGTGAAAAGAATAGAAAAGAATAGTAGGAAATGGGGTTAGAGCATCAGTGGAAGAGAAAAATTATGTAGGGTCTTAGGGTTATAGAAGGACATTAACTTCTACTGAGTGAGATGGGAAGCCATTGGAAAGATTTTAAGGAGAGGGATAAGTGCTCTGAATAAATGTATAAATTATAAAGGGTCAAGGGTAGAAAGGGTGAGATTAATTAGATGTTTATAGCAATAATCCAGGAGGAGAAATGACAATAAGGAATCATAGGTAGGCTTGAGTTTCTAAAATGGTGGAGGAATAGGAGACCTTAGTTTTTTCTGGTCCCAGAAAGCTATCAAATCATTCTGAATGCCTATGAACTCTACCGGAGATCTAAGAAAAGAATTTCTGCAATTCCACAAATAGAAAATCAACCACTTTCTGCAAGGTAGGTGTGGAGAAGGGAATCCAAGGCAAAATATTGGAAGATAAACTGCGGGGGGTGGGAGCATATGGAAGCCAGCTTTGGAAAGTGGTAAAGCAGCAGAGTGCAAAATCAGATCTTTCAGAAATCTGCTGCAGTGAGGGATGTCCTGTCTGAAAGCCACTCAGGTGGCAAAGTGGGGCAGAATCCCAGATGGGACAGTGTGGGCTCAGGATCTCCGAGGTCACAGGAAGACCGGGGGTGCCTGAGCATGATGGAGTTTTCAGGCATTGGAGTGGGGAAGCTGGCTGCAATCAGTAAGCCTAGGAGTGGGTTCTCAGTTTAGGGTTGCCATGTACCGCACACTGCAGCATGGTCGGGCAACTGCTCTCCAAGCAGGGGTCCAACAAGTGGAAGAACTGGTGAGACAACCCCTGCTCTGCCAGGAGGAGTGGTGTGGGTGTGCACCGCGGGAGTGTGCAGGGTTTGGAGACTCAAAGTGGGTCCCATGCCTGAGATGGAAACACTGGTTCACAAGGCTGGGGGAGCACGCAGTGCTGATGGAGACCAGGGAGACAGGGGTTATAGACTGCTTTTCCTTGGTTGACTGCTTTTCCCCTATGGTACACTGAGGAGTGGTGGGCATGAACTTTTGACTCTAGGGCCAGAGATTGGGAGGCTGCCATTTTCATTTTCATGCTCTAAAGTGGCACAGAAAGCCTTCAGGGAACAAAAGCCACACAGAGCAATCCTGAGCCACTTACACTGAGCCAGGTCCCCTGGCAAGGGCAGTGCAGTTCCACCTGG
The DNA here is from genome assembly GCF_922984935.1 of Meles meles. Classification (NCBI taxonomy): domain Eukaryota; kingdom Metazoa; phylum Chordata; class Mammalia; order Carnivora; family Mustelidae; genus Meles; species Meles meles. The sequence goes on from NC_060072.1 coordinate 70,120,707, forward strand.
GCAAAGATACCTGAGAATCAACACAACAGACCTCTCCCCCAGAAGATCAACAAGAACTTCCAAATTAAAACCAAGTTTACCGACCACACAGAACTGCAAAACTCCAGGGCTAAGGGAAAATAGTATATAGAATTCGTGGTTTTGTTCTCATAATTCTTTAGTCTTTCAATTTTAATTTTTTTCTCTTTCCTTTTCAACCAATTTCTTATTTTGTCAACTCTTTTTTTTAAGAGTCGTTTTAGATTTTCATTTTTACAGTTACATTCTATCCTTTCATTGCACCTAATTTTGGTTTTGTATATATAAAAGTTTTTCTTTCTTTATAATTTTGGAATGCAATTTCTTCTAACAGACAAAAGTACACCCAGAATACAGTGTATGGCTCTGTTCTCGTCACCAATCTGATTATATTCTCTATTCTTTAAAGTCTTTCTTAATTTTCATCTTTACAGTTACATTCTATCCTTTCATTGTGTTTAATTTTACTTTTGCACACATAAATTATTCTTTCTTTACATTTTGGGATCCAGTTTTTTAACAAACAACAAAATACGCACAGGATCCAGTGTATTGCTCTGTCCTGTTCACCTGTCTGATTATATTCTCTCTCTCTTTTTTTAAATTTTTACTTATTTATTTATTTGGTTTGGGGTCTCTTCTGATTTGTTTAGTAGGGGTTGTTGTTGCCATTTTAGTATTCTGTTCTCTTGTTCATCCATTCTTCTCTGGACAGAATGACAAGATGGAAAAACTCACCTCAAAAAAGAGAACAAGTGGCAGTACTAACTGCCAGGGACCTAATCAGTATGGACATAAGTAAGATGTTAGAACTAGAGTTCAGAATAACAATAATAAAAATACTAGCTAGACTTGAAAAAAGCATAAGATGACACTAAAGAAGCCCTTTCTGGAGAAATAAAAGAACTAAAATCCAATTAAGTTGATATTAAAAAGGCTAATAATGAGATACAATAAAACATGGAAGCTCTAACCTCTAGGATAAATGAGGCAGAAGAGAGAATTAGTGATATAGAAGACAAAAATGATGGAGAATAAAGAGGCTGAAGAAAAGAGAGCTAAATGACTAGTGGATCATGAAGAGAGAATTCAAGAGATAAGTGATACTATAAAGCAAAACAATATCAGAATAATTGGGATCCCAGAAGAAGACAAAAGAGTGTGCAGAAGGTATATTGAAGCAAATTATAGCAAAGAAGTCCCTAATCCGCAGAAGGAAACAGGCATTTAAGTCCAGGAGGCACAGAGAAAACCCCTCAAAAAAAAAAAAAAAAAGGCCAACACCTTGCCTTGTAACAGTCAAGCTTGCCAATCTCAGAGACAAAGTGAAACCCTGAAAGCACCTCGGGATAAGAGGTCCATAACCTACAAAGATAGAAACATTAGACTGGCAGCAGACCTATCCACAGAGACCTGGCAGGCCAGGAAGGACTGGCATGATATATTCAGGGTACCAAACAAGAAAAATATGCAGCCAAGAATACTTTATCCAGCAAGGTTGTCATTCAAAATAGGAGAGATAAAAAGCTACCAGGACAAACAAAAACTAGAAGAATCTGTGATCACTAAACCAGCCTTGCAAAAAATACTAAAGGGGATCCTTTAAGTGAAGAAAAAGACCAAAAGTAACATAGACCAGAAAAGAAAGATGATATACAGAAACAGTGATTTTATAGGTAATATGATGTCACTAAATTCATATCTTTCAACAGTTACTCTGAATGTAAATGGACTAAATCCCCAATCAAAAGACACAGGATATCAGATTGGATAAAAAAGCAAGACCAAAATCCATAAGATATCTAGAAATAAAACCTAAACAAAGAAGCAAAGATTCTGTACTCAGAAAACTATAGAACACCCATGAAAAAAATTGAGGAACACAGAAAGAAATGGAAAAATGTTCCATGCTCATGGATTCTAAGAACAATATTATTAAAATGTCTATGCTACCTAAAGCAATCTACACACTCAATGCAATCCCTATCAAAATACCATCAACTTTTTTCACAGAGCTGGAAAAAATAATCTTAAAATTTCTATGGAACCAGAAAAGATCCCGAATAGCCAAAAGAATGTTGAAAAAGAAAACCAAAGTGGCACATCACAATTCTGGACTTCAAGCTCTATTACAAAGCTGTAATCATCAGACAGTATGGTACTGGCACAAAAATAGACACACAGATCAAAAGAGCAGAACAGAAAACCCAGAAATCGACACTCAACTCTATGCTCAATTAATCTTCAATGAAGCAGGAAAGAATATCCAATGGAAAAGACAGTAGACAGTCTCTTCAACAAATGGTGTTGGAAAAAATGGATAGCCACTACAGAAGAATAAAACTGGACCAATTTCTTGTAGCATACACAAAAATAGACTCAAAATGGATGAAAGACTTAAATGTGAGACAGGAATCCATGAAAATCCTAGAAAACATAGGCAGCAACATTTTTTGGCCTCAGCTGCAGCAACTTCTTGCTAAACATGTCTCCAAAAGCAAGGGAAACGAAGGCAAAAATAAACTTTTAGGACTTTATCAAGATAAAAAGGCTTTGCACAGCAAAGGAAACGGTCAACAAAACCAAAAGACAACTGACAGAATGAGAGAAGATATTTGCAAATGTCTTATCAGATAAAGAAGGGCTAGTATCCAAAATCTATTAAAAAAAAAAACTTATCAAACTCAACAGCCAAAGAACAAATAATCTAATCAAGAAATGGGCAGAAGACATGAACAGACATTTCTCCAAAGAAGACATACAAATGGCCAACAGACGTATGAAAAAGTGCTTCACATCACTCAGCATCAGGGAAATACAAATCAAAACCACAATGAGATACCAGCAGACACTGGTCAGAATGGTTAAAATTAGTAAGTGAGGAAACAAGAGTTGTTGACAAGAAAGGAGAACTCTCTTACACTGTCTTTTGGTGGGAATGCAAGCTAGTGCAGCCACTCTGGAAAACTGTATAGAGGTTCCTCAAAAAGTTGAAAATAGAGCTACCCTATGATCCAGCAATTGCACTACTAGGAATTTACCCCAAAGATACAAATGTAGTGATCCAAAAGGGTACCTGCCAATGTTTATAGCAGCAACGTCTACCACAACCAAACTATGGAAGGGCCCATTGACAGATGAATGGATAAAGAAGATATGGAATATATACACAATGGAATATTACCTAACCATCATAAAATGAAATCTTGTCATTTGCAACAACATGAATGGAACTAGAGAGTATTGTGCTAAGCGAAATAAGTTGATCAAAGAAAGACAATTATCATATGATCTCACTGATAAGTGGAATGTAAGAAACAAAACAGAGGATCATATGGGAAGGGAGGGGAAAAATAGAACATGATGGAATCAGAGAGGGACAAACCATAAGAGACTCTTAATCATAAGAAACAAACTGAGGGTTGCTGGAGGGGACGGGGGTAGAGGAATGGGGTAACTGGGTAATGAGTATTAAGGAAGGCACGTGATATAATGAGCACTGGGTATTATATAAGACTGAAGAATCACTGAACTGCACCTCTGATAATACACTCTATGTTAATTAATTGAATTTAAATAAAATAAAATACTAAACACAAACAAAAAATTGTTGATAGAGTCATGTGCTGCTAAAAAAGACAGGATATACTGGTCGATCCAGACCTACTGTGGGGCACAAGAGTATCAGAGGAGTGAAGAATGACTTCAGGATTTTGGACTGAACAACAGGAGGACTGTAGCTGTCATGAACTGAGATGGTTTAGAGGGAAGAAGGAATCTCAGAAGCTCAATTTCAGAATGTGGAGCTGAAGGTGTTAGTAAATATTCAACTGGAGGTTGTCAAATAGGTGGTGGGTGCATGGTCTGGATTATGGGGAGATCAATTACGGATCACGGCTCTCAGGGATCAATATGGGCATCCTCAGTATCAATGTGGCATGGAAATCTTCGGGTTCCATTGAATAGCCAGCCAGTGAAGGTAAGTAGAAGGGAGAAGTCTGACGCCTGAGCCTCAACACATGTCAACTTTTAACAGCCAGGGCGAGGAGAGGAGGTAGAGCCAACCAAAGAGACTGAAAAGGAGCACGGGAAAGGTGGAAGGCAGAGAATGGAAAATCCAGTGAGTGCGGTGTCCTGGAAGCGAAGTGGGGAAAGGATTTCAAGGGAGAGAAATGACTAGGAAATGGTCTTCGATTAACATTAAGGGAGGAAGATATTTTGACTTGACAAGAGAAATTTCATTATGATGTGTTCCAAAGTAAATGGTAGGAGAAAAATTAGAGTGTCTGAATATGGACACTGCTTTTTTTTTTTTTTTTTTAAGACTTTATTTATTTGAGAGAGCAAGCGAGAGAGCAGAAGCAGGGTGAGGGGTAGGGGGAGGAGAAGCCGACTCCCCACTGAGCAGGGAGCTGATGTGGGACTGGAATCATGACCTGAGACGAAGGCAGAGGCTTAACTGACTGAGCCACCCAGGCATACCTGGACACTGCCTTTTAAGCATTTGTTGCGACTTCTATACAACATCGTGTCTATAGTTAACGAGATGGCGCTGTGTACTTAAAAGCACAGGAGGCTACCCTTGCTTGCGCCTGCACCTGCCTCCGCCGGCGGTTCTCCACTCACCTGCACCCAGTGAGATGCACATGCACAGAGGTGGGCATGGGCGGAGAATTGGTGACCAGCCTTGGACTGGGGCTGCTGTGCCTAGCTCTGCTCCTTCCCATGCAGATCTATTCAAACTAACGCCTGCTGTAACACTTTCAAGGAACTCCTCCCAAAATACCTCGACTGTCATAAATCCAGCTAATGCCACCACCATGGCAACTGGGGGTGTTCTGCTGTCAACAGCCAGTCTCTCTGTGATCTTCTTCCTTCTACATCTCTCTGTGAGGAAACTCGGACCAAGAAACATCTATACTTGCCCATCTTCTAAAGACAATCCAGTGTTGTCTAGACAGCCAGTGTGGGAAGGGAAAAACAGGTCTTCACCAAATCTGCTAATTCCATACCTTATTGTGTTGACACAGAAAATACAAGGATCCCAAATCTGATTGGTTTGAAGAATATGTGAAGAGTCTACTGTCTAGGTGATGTCTTTTAAATCTACTGGAGTTTCATGTATAAGATGAAGAGACAACATCCAAGATTGGTTAAGAAATGATTTCTTTAAATGTCACTTAGGAAGTATGGACATATAAAAAATGAGAATGACAGCAGATTTTATCTTAGCTGGGTATAAAGGATGGGACGTGAACAGTTTCTGTTTTCATTTGGTTCATTAAATCTTTAAGGCCAGGAAACAGGTAATTACAAAAAGCTTCCATGAGTCTATTTATATGTAAACTAGAAGAAATTTCCAGGTGTGCTGGAAATCCTCAATGCATTGCTTTAGCTGTCCTAATTTAATGCATATGTACTCCAGATAAAGTTCTACATTGTTAAAAAAAATAATAAAATAAAATAAAAGTTTTACATTGTTAAGCTATCGCTGTTTCTTGGGAACTGAACTCTTTTTTCTCTGAGAATTGCATTTTTAAAAAATATATTTATTTATTTATTTGACAGAGATCACAAGTAGGCAGAGAGTCAAGCAGAGAGAGGAGGAAACAGGCTCCCCGCGGAGCAGAGAGCCCGATGTGGGGCTCAATCCCAGGACCCTGGGATCACGACCTGAGCCGAAGGCAGAGACTTTAACCCACTGAGCCACCCAGGCGCCCCACTGAGAATGCATTTGATTTTTCCTATAGTAACTGACATGTGCCAGGGCAATGATGGATTGGAATCTACCCTCGACTGAAGTATAATGAATATATTTCACTTGTATACTGATCACTTACTGCTATTCAACAAGAGGGCCAGATTCATTTAGCTAAACTGGTTCCAAAGATTCAAAGTACACTGACCTCAAGGAATTTCAAAATGCTTTTTATTTCTGCAGATGTTGAATACATTTTACAATAAAAAAAATGATCTTTTACAAAGGTAAAATTGACAAATCTTGAAATTCTAAAGGCAAAACATGTGCAGGAACAAAATCTTAAATCAAGTATTCTGGAAGTGAAGACTGGAAGCTTGCTTACATTAAATTCCAAAACCTTTTATGCTCTTTCTGTAAATACATGCTTTTTAAAACGCTGAATCAGAATAGCCACATTTGGAACACTTCCTGTTACTTAATATTTTTAGATAGAACCTGGTCCTAAGTCTAAAGTTTGTTTGATTCTGGAAAGTAAATCTTTTCACAACTGCCTCGATGCACGGAAAGCTTTTTAAAAAAAACACTAAAAGGACTTTTGTTTGCATAGTCATGCCCTGATGCTTAGATGTTCTAATCTCTTAATACAGCCACAGTAGTCTTGATAACCAAAGTCCTTTTTCCCCATGTTTAGGAACCTACACCAGAACAACCATATCCAACAGATTGGATTATATATTGCGTTTGTGTAATTATGCTTTGATTCATAGTAACTTCTCACATTATAGAATTGCTTTGCATTGAACATAAATTATAAATAAAAAGAAATTTCTGAAAGAAATTCCCCCCCCCCTAAAATACTGGAGGGTAGACTTCATGTAAAGTACTCTGATCACCCCCCCAAAAAACGGAGGGACACCTGGGTGACTCAGTCGGTTAAGCCTTCAACTCTTGACCTCAGGGTTGTGAGTTTGAGCCCCAAATTGGGTGCTAAAAATAAAATCTTTGAGGGCATATGAATGGTGCATTCGGTTAAGCATCTGCTTTTGGCTCAGGTCATGATCCCAGGGTCCTGGGATGGAGACCTGCGTCAGGCTCCTTGTTCAGACGGTCTGCCCACACACACCCCTGCCCCCCACTTCTTCTCTCTCTCTCTTTCTCAAATAAAATCTTTAAAAAAAAATAAAGAAAAGGGATATAAGGAAACTTTTGGAGGTAATAAATATGTTTATTATCTTGATTATGGTGATGGTATCACAGGTACATTCATATGACCAAACTCATCAAATTGTAAATATTAAATATGTGAAGTGTTTGTATATTCACTATACATCAATAAGATGGCAAAAAAAGAAAAAGGGGGCGCCTGCGTGGCTCAGTGGATTAAGCCGCTGCCTTCGGCTCAGGTCATGATCCCAGGGTCCTGGGATCGAGCCCCCACATCAGGCTCTCTGCTCCGCGGAGAGCCTGCTTCCTCCTCTCTCTCTGCCTGCCTCTCTGCCTACTTGTGATCTCTCTCTCTCCGTCAAATAAATAAATAAAATCTTTAAAAAAAAAAAAAAGAAAAAGAAAAAGGCCAGGAAAACAGGTAATTACAAAAAGCTTCCATGATTCTATTTATATGTAAACTAGAAGAAATTTCCAGGTGTGCTGGAAATCCTCAATTCATTGCTTTAGTTGTCCTAATTTAATGCATATGTACTCCAGATAAAGTTCTACATTGTTAAAAAAAATAACAGAAAAAGAAAAAGAAAGTAGTTTGTTACAAAAGGAAGAAAAGAAATGGACACCTCCAGCAGGAGAAACAGAGTCAAAGGAGCTTTGGGCTTTGCTGTTTTTTTATAGGGGAGAGAAATAACGGCATATCTGCACATTTATGGGAATGATCCAGTCCAGAGGGGAAAAATGAGGCTGCAGAAGACAGAGCTGGGAATGGCATACCCGTCCCTTAGTCTATGTCAGGGGGTAAGACCTAGGTCCTGGGGGCTCAGGCTTAACTGACTGCAGAGGCAGCCTTCCACAGGCCAAGGGAAGGCACCACATATGGGCACAGACACAGATAGGCAGGCACAGGGGAGAGATGGTGAATGTTCTCTTCTGATTGCTTCAGTGATCTCAGCAAAACCAAAAAGGAGGGAGTATCTGCTCTTTGAGGAGAGAGGAGAAAGTGTAAAATAGCCTAGGAGAGAGCGCGAGAGACTGCATTCGGGAAGCACAACGAGGGTCGTGACTTATCTAACAAGTACCACATGAGATGTGAGAGTGAGCAGAGTTGAGAGGGCTGTGAGTCAGTGACTCAACAACGAACTAGGTAGGGAGATTGAACTAGGTAGGGCGAAAACACAGGGACCTAAGGATGGGCATAAGGCACAAGGCAGCCAGAGGAGGACCAGCGGGTAGAAGATCCCGGTGGGGTCAGAGAATGGTGAAGGTGGGGGCTGGAAGGGGTGAGCTCGAAAGTTAGAAGATGACACTCAAGTACAGAATCCAGAGCCTGAGATACGACAGGGCTGTGGTGACTGGTAATGACAAGGCCAGGGGTTCGGCCATGGCAGTCAGGGACTATGGGAGAGTGTTCTAGTAACTATGCTAGCCCAGAGTCTATTTTCTTTTTCCAAAGGGAGGGCTCAGATGGCATTTAGTGACTTGGGTGCTCTGTGTATCTGCCTTGTGTATCCTTCCCAAAAAAAGCCCTTGAGTGGTTCAGGTTTCCAGATTATACACTAGAAAACCAGAGAACACACAGAAGACCTTTTTAAATGGAAGAAGCTATTTCATTCCTCCCAAATGTGCAATCATAAATACTTGAACTAGAGCCCTATTTTGTTTGCAGGGCAAACATGGTTTTATTTCTCCTGCCTGGCAGGTAAGAATTAGTGTTAGGTTTGTGTTACATAAATATTGCACTCACTTTCTTGTTTGTATGTTATACAAAATGGAATCACTTATTCACCATGACTTTCCCCCATAAAACGACTCATGAAGTAACTAGCACACAGAGTTGAATAATAAATTAAACACTCCATGTAAAACCTGGGCATGCTCTGCTTACCTAAATCAACAGATTTGGCTTTGACATGTTATAGGAAAAATACCATTTCTCAGACAAGAACTTCTGCTCTTGAAAATCAGTGAGCAGGTATGAAACTGTTACAAAGGTAGAATGATACTGACCGCTATAATATATGCCAGCTCTGAACAAGTCATAAGAGGAAGACACCATTACTGACATCTTTATTAAACCTCTTTCCTCCCTTTGTCCATCCATAGTCTACCATATCTTGCTGGGACAAAACTGGGCTAAACTTCCTAACACTCAACCAGGTGCTTTTTTTTTTTTTTTTTTTTTCCTTTTTTAAATCAGCAATGACCACAGAGTGTTGAGATTTATTATTTTCACTGATCGGGTCAGAAGGTGCTCACAGGAGCGTCTGGGTGGCTCCGTGGTTAAGCGTCTGCCTTCAGCTCAGGTCATGATCCCGGAGTCCTGGGATCCACCCCCGAAGTGGGCTCCCTGCTTGGCGGGAAGCTTGCTTCTCCCTCTCCTTCTCCCCATTTGTGTTCCCTCTCTCGTTGTATCTATCTCTGTCAAATAAATAAATAAAATCTTAAAAAAAAAGAAAGAAAAGAAAGTTGCTCACAGGGCACACACAGATCCCTTGGCATCTCTGCCAGGACAAGATAAGCCCGAAGTGTGTCTGAGGCTCTGTGGACACCTGCAGGCGCCTGCTCACCTTACGTTATGCTAAATGCCAAACACAGGTGCAAGAGGGCACTGTGGAAAGGAAGAAAAAGAAAGCAAAATACCCTGTGACTTTATCACCGTTTGTGAAAAATCACAGTAATATATTTTGTTTTATCTTGGAGGGAGCCTCTTTGGGTCAACCTATTGATAATTCTTTGCTTCTGAGTGAATCAGCTGGGATGGAAACGTTCATTTATTTGAACAAACAGACAGGATCACAAAGAAACACTGGTGACCCTCTCTATCGTATCTATGACTTGGGCTTTCTTCCTCTCTTGAAAAACGCCCCTCCTGCCCAAAGAGGCCAATTTCCTCAGAGTCTGCTAGTTGCTTTTAGTGGGAGTGGGGTGCGTAATTTCATTCCTGTAGATTATGCTTAATAAGGTCAAATTAAGCCTTTCGTGAGCATTTTCAGCTTCTTGTTTTGTTCATGTTCTCACCATCCTGCCCATCAAGGCCTTCTGACTGCACTTGGCTCGCTCTTCCGCTCTAAGTAAACCCCAAGACCAGCAATGCAGCACAGCCCTACACAGCAGGGACTCCGTACCGGGATTGCCGGGGGCCTTCTCGAAACTCTGCCTCTTGGACAAGTGACTTAACCTCTCTACGACAGTTTCCTTACCTGAGAATTGAGCATACAACAGCACCAGTAAATAGGAAAATACACAGAAGACTGCCTAGCTCCTAGGAGGCATTCTGAAACTTAGTTATCTTATTGCCAAAAATATATCAGACAAAATAGTAGTTTTCCTTAGTTTCTCTAGGTCTTAAACATTTTTATCAGTTATCTATGGCTGGGAAGCAAATCACTCAGTGTTTAGAGGCCCAGATTGGTAAGCATTGATTATCTCATAGTTTCTGTGAGTCAGGAATCTAGGACCTTTAAACTAGGTAGTTTTACTTCCAAGACCACTCACCTGATTACTGGCAGGCCTCAATCCCTCTCCACATGGGCCTCTGAATGGGGTTGATTCATAGCGTGGCAGTCGCCTTCCCCCAGGGTGAACAATCCAAGAGAAAGAGAATCCCACACACGTATCCTGAGAGGAAGAGAGAGAGGCCAAAAATAGCATTAGTCTTTTAAACCTAATTTTGGAAGTGATGGTCCATCTCTTCCATCTCTATTCATTATCACCAAGTCACTAAATCGAGCCCACACTTAGGATAAGACTACATAAAAGGCAAGAACCCCTGGGGATGGCCTACCATACTGCTGATTGTGAACTGATTTAGAAAGCGTCCCTAAAACCCACATAAGGCATTCAATAAGCTAATTTGCCAAGACCTGATTGATGGAGAAGAGAGGATAGCAGAGAACCTGCCCTTTTGCAGACAGGGCTGATGACCACTGTGGGGTACCCACAAAACAGCATGTCAACTGATCACCCCTGGAGATACAACTTAAACAAATTGGCATGTGTATAATATTAAGCCAACTACACTGAAGTTTTATTCTGTTCTGTTTTGTTTTGATTTGGGGGTGTGGGGCAGAGGGAGCGGAAGAGAGAGAATCCCAAGTAGCCTCCACACGCAGCATGGAGCCCAACACGGGGCTCAATCTCACACGGTGAGATCAGGACCTGAGCTGAAATCAAAAGTCGGACGCTTAATTGACCAAGCCATCCAGGTGCCCCTGCACTGGAAGTTTTTTAAAATAAATTTTAGACTTTATAATACCCTCCTGTAAGATTTTCTCCAAGTCCTACCAAAGTCCTACATCTACAAAAACCCCTAATTTAAAAAAATATGGCAATAAATAAAAGCATAAGGGAAAAAATCAAAAGCAAATGGTAGAGCTTACATATTTTTCTAACTTACATGAGTCTCAAAATGGAAAATCCAGACAAGTGGAATGTCTGTGTTGAATCTCACTCACAAGCAGCTCAAAGCTGAAAGTATTTTGTTGACTTTATAAAGCTCCCTTTGGCAGTTTGAAAAGCTGGGGTGGCATTTCTGCTTCAGAGAGTTCTGAGGAGTCGGTCTTCCATCAGCTCTCAAATACAACTGAGGAAAAGGGAGGCATCCAAAACTGATAAAATGGGAGTAGCATGAAAATTTTCTATAAGTTTAAAATGAAATAAATTAAGTAAATGAAAACGTATTATACATGCTCTAATCGCAAATATATGGAGAGAAAAGGCTGAGTGATAAAATTTTGCTTTTTTTCAATTTCTATTATTTCCAAAACAAAACTAAAATTGGTAGTATTATCATTGCTGTTTACCAATGATGATGCTGAAGCACAGAGAGGTTAAGCAACTTGCCCAGGGTCACACAGCTCATAAACAGTATATCTGGGATTTGAAACCAGGCAGTCTAGCTCCAGTGTCAGCCCTTTTAGCCTCCCTCCTCTGCTGCCAAGGAAGAGAGTACCAGAAGGAAATGAAATCAGGGAATTCTACATGGAAGAGGTGGTCTTTAAGCTAAGTACTTCCACAAGAACAGAATCCTGTGTAAGAGAGCCATTTCTTTTTTCCAGAATGGTGAGGAAATGTCTGCATCAAGAGAAGGCCCACATCATTAGTGTTTTCTTCTAATGTCACTACTGAGAGGGTTTATGGGAAATTTGGAAAGTCGGTCAAGAGCAAGAAAACATTACTGCCGTCTACCATTATTGTTCTGGACATTATCTTCTTCTAGAAGGCAATCCCAAGGTCTTAATCAATACAAACTCCTATTTGCGTTCTCAGTTTCAGGAGATAAGAACTACTTTCATATTACATACACATCTGTGTCAGAAAGTAAGTAGCCAGATTTTTCTGATACTAAACATCCTTTTTGTAATCAAATGCCTCACTGTCAAAGAAAACTTTCTGTGATGGTGAAATGTTCTGCATTTTGCTTTGTTCAAGACAGTTGCCACCAGCCACATGTGGTCATGAGACCCTTGAAATGTGGATCGTGGGACTGAAGACCTGATTTTTTAAATCTTATTTTAATTAACTTAAATTTAAATTTCAACAGCCACATATGGGCTGCATAGATAGTAATACGAATTCAAATTCTTCCCACATCTCTCTGGGGTGGCCTCAGGAAATGGGTGGTGTATAGACGGGTCTGTTGAGTTCTGAAGAACTGCAGCTCTGTGGGCTAATCTAACAGACAGGATTTGTTTCGAGACTGGAAACGGCTTTCCATAGCCATTTCCTCAAGTTCAGGAAATATAAAGTTGGAAGATAACTGAATTCCAACTTCCGAGCTTTCTAGAGTGAATTTTATTTATTTATTTGTTTTATTAACACATAATGTATTATTTGCCCCAGGGGTACAGGTCTGTGAATCATCAGTCTTACACAATTCACAGCACTCACCATAGCACATACCTCCCCAGTGTCCATAACCCAACCACCCCATCCCTACCCCCCACTCCCCAGGAACCCTCAGTTTGTTTCATGAGATTAAAAGTCTCTTATGGTTTGTCTCCCTCCCAATCCCATCTTGTTTCATTTCTAGAGCGAATTTTAACTGCCCATTGACACTGAAAGTCCAACGTGGAAAAGCTCTATTGAGAGGCACGCGGGGGGCTCAGTTGATTAAGTCTGACTCTTGATTTTGGCTCAGGTCATAATCTCAGGGTCCTAAGATCAAGTCCCAGGTCAGGCCCAGTACTCAGTGAGGAGTCTGCTTGAGATTCTCAGCCTCTCTCTCCCTCTGCCCCTTCTGCTGTTCTCTCTCTCTCAAATAAATTATATATATATATATATATATATATGCACACACATATATATGATTATATATATAATTATAAATACATATATTTAAAATTATATATAGCTTTTTTGTTTAAAGCTCTATTTAGGAGCACATGGGTGGCTCACTCGGTTAAGCAGCTGCTTTCAGCTTGGGTCATGATCCCAGGCTCCTGGGATGGAGTCCCGTTTTGGGCTCCCTGCTCAGCGAGGAGCCTTCTTCTTCCTCTCCCTTTGCCCCTCTGTGCTCCCCACCTGCGCTTGCTCTCTCTCAAATAAATGAATAAATCTTAAAAAAAAAAAAAAAAAAAAGAAAGAAAGAAAGAAACCTCTATTTAAAACGTGCATGCGTGCGTGTGTGTGTGTGTGTGTGCGCGGGCGTGCATGCCAATATGCAGGCATGCACACACACACACACGTAGTTTAATAAACAATTTTTTGAAATGCGATAGCCATGTAAAATAGAGGACAAGTTGTACCTTAATTTTGAACTTTGGAGTTTGGAGGAGGTGTTCACTGTTGTGAAAAAATGCATCATTTAAAGGTAACACACTTGGTTCTGAGTGATCAGTCCACAACTCAGGATCCATCTGTACTTGAAGCTGTCCTACTCGTGCTGAAACCACATGCAGGTGTGAGCATCTGGCTCCACTGTGCCTTTCTAAAGAGTCGTGTCTGTGCATTTACATACGGAAACACTGATTTTATTATAAATTACTTTTCCTTCGGCTTTCCTTTATCATGTGTGTTTGTTTAAATTATGTGTGTAGGTAGATCACCTCATGTATGGGTTTCATTTTAGGACACTAAAGGGAGCATCATTAAATATTTGCAATAAAAATGATACCTTGAGTTTCGAGACTCAAGAGCCTTTGCGCTGGCATGTGCTGGCCTGCTGCTGGTTTTGGTGATTCTCGTGTCAACACTTCAAGCACACTGTCATCTTTGGAAACCCTCGCTGTCAGGCGGGCACGGCCTCCTTGGGAGTTTTCATTCACGTGGAGCTGTTTGTCACTTTAGACCCTCTGTTTCTGCTCAGGGTACAAATTCTTGGGATGTGTGGGCATTTTGTAATGATATATGTATTCCCCACGACCCCCTAACTTTTCTGAAAGTCATCCTGTAGCCAGAAGAGATAATAAATTTCATTGCCCACATTCAAGTACATATTTATGATCCAATTAGTCCAGGATTCATCTGAGGTGACAATGTTTAAGTTTTAATAACATATTCCTAAAGCTCATGTATTCTATGAGCTCAAAGTTTGATAAACACTGGTCTATCCAAATTTGACTGTAATCTTGATCACTGTTAATAAGAGAGATCTACATAACAGAGACCGGATAAATCTGTGAAGAAAAATAACTATGACTTGATTTTTGCTTATTATATCCCAATCAGTATTCACATCATTTTAAACTATTTTTCTCTTTCTTCATCCTTCCTTCCTTCCCTCCCTCCTTTTTTTCTCTTTCCTTCTCCTCTTCTTCCCCCTCTCCCTCCTTCACCTCCTCCTCCACCTTCTTCTTCCTCCTCCTTCTCCTTCCTCTTATTATTTTGATCTATGTCAGAATGGATATTTTCCTTCTTTCCTTTCCCAGATTCCAGTTTTTAGTGAACTTGGCCATTGCGGTTCTGCACTGCCATCTTCCACTGACTACAAAATACTTCGGTGTTTCCTATACTTCTTTGAATCAGCTTTATTCTCATGTTGGCTCTCTCATTCATGAATTAAGTCAATTTTTTGATTCATTCTTATTCTATTTTTGTGCAGAAGTCATGTTATTTGCTTTTGCAATCTATATTGGGAAAGTTTGGGAGGTCACGGAGACGTCCAAGTGGAGTCACTTGTTGGGACTAATTAAACTGCCTTAGAATTGCACCACATGGGTTGCTTAAATGCAGTCATGTGTCAGTGGAATTTTCCTCTGCTGACTCTCTTCCTCTGTTTCCTTCTCTTCTTTTCATTCTATATATTTGTTTTTTGTTTCTTTTCTTGGCCAAATCTGTTAATCTGTCCACATCTTGTCTAACTGGCATTTGGGGCCATTTCTCTTCTTTACTGGGTCCAGGAACTAGTGGGTAAAGGACAATTGTTTGCTGGAAAATTTTTAACAATTGGTTCTTTGAGGTGGCATATGCTGATTTTCCAGTGTCTACTGATTTCTGTGGTACAAATACTTCCAATATGGCCAATGAATTAAGCTAGCAATGTGATGTCACTGAATGCCAAGTTTACTAAGCACAATCTTGTAAGTCAGTGCAGCCAGCTGCAGTACAAAGCTGGTCATACTCCTGAGTATATTCCCAAGTCATTAGAAAATAGTGGTTGGTCTACCTTCTAGCCTACAATATGGTCCAGGAAGTAGTGCGTACTGGACTTCAAAGCTGGTCAAGAGAGCACCCTATGTATATGTGAGTCTGTGACACACATGGCTGATGATTTACTCCTCATTATTGGCAATAATTATTGTAATGAGAGTCTGGTTTTATCATGTGCTCCTTTGGTAATCTCTCTCATGAAGATGAGGATCAATTTTCTGTTGGGTGAAATGCGACAGACAGAGAATATGGTCTGTTAGACTGCTTTGTTTCTCTGTTCATCTATTTGTGGGCACAAATCAATTAAGAAATTATTTTACATCCACTGGGAAGGAGAATAGCTCTTTGAGATCTGACCAGGGAGTTTTGTGTTTCTGTGTTGGTTTTTCACTTCTACCTGTGAATGAGAACTGAAAGTACAAATTCTCAGATGCCTGTGTGTCTATCATTGAGAATAGTCTACCTCTTTTTGATGAAAGCTGAAATATTAATAAATTTGATTATAAAGCATTAATAAATTAGAATATATGTCCTTAAAAATAGGATCTGGAGCAATTTCTTAACAGATTCAATCTGCCAAAACTCAATTAGAAGAAATAACGATGGGGCGCCTGGGTGGCTCAGTGGGTTAAATCCTCTGCCTTTGGCTCAGGTCATGATCCCAGGATCCTGGGATGGAGCCCCACATTGGGCTCTCTTTCTGCTCAGCAGGGAGCCTGCTTCCTCCTCTCTCTGCCTTCCTCTCTGCCTACTTGAGATCTCTGTCAAATGAATAAATAAAAATCTTAAAGAAAAAAAAAAAGAAAGAATGGTATGAATAGGCCTATATCTATTTTTTGAAAACTGAATAAATAATTAATAACCTTCCTACAGATCCAGATGGGTTCACTGGTAAATTCTTTTTTTTTTTTTTAAAGATTTTATTTATTTATTTGACAGAGAGAGAGACAGAGAGAGAGAGAGATCACAAGTAGGCAGAGAGGCAGGCAGAGAGAGGTGGGGGTCGGGGAAGCAGGCTCCCTGTTGAGCCTGATGTGGGGCTCGATCCCAGGACCCTGAGATCATGACCTGAGCCGAAGGCAGAGGCTTAACCCACTGAGTCACCCAGGTGCCCCATCACTGGTAAATTCTAACAATTTAAGGAATAAATTATACTAATTTTCTATAATCTCTTTGGGAGAATAGAAACAGCGAGAGTACTTCCTAACTCATTCTATAAGGTCAGAATTACCCTACTACCAAAACCAAAGACATTACAAGAAAACTGCAAACCAATATCTCTTATGAAATAGATGCAAAAATCCTCAAAAAAATCAAATCAAATCCCAAAAAAGCCTAAAAGGAATTATATGCCACAACCAAGTGGTATTTATCCCAAGTATGTCAGGCTGGTACAGTATTCGAAAATCAATTGATATAATCCATCATATTGACAGATGAAACAAGAAAAACCACATGATCATGTCAATAGAAGCATGAAAAATATTTAACAAAATCCAATTCCCATTCATAGTAATAATAATAAAATCCTCTCAGGAAACTAGGAATAGAGGGAACTTTCTCACCTTGAAAAAGATCATCCTACAGATAATATTGTACTTAATGGTGAGAAACTTAAAGGCTTCTCACCAAAATCAGGTACGAAGCAAGGATGTTGTCTCTCGCTATTCCTTTTCAACATCGTACTGGAAGACTTTGATGATACAGTAAGAGAAGAAAAAAAAAGTTATATAGATTGAGAAAGAAGATAAAATCATCTTTGTTCACAGATGACATGATCATTTACCAAAAGCATCTACAAAAAAGTCCTGAAACTAAGTGATATAAGCAAGACTTCAGGATACAAGGTTAATAATAAAAAGTCAATTGCTTTGAACCAATGTATACCAGCAATGAACAAGTGGAATCTGAAATTTTAAAATTTTAAAATGTAATGCCATTTATATTAGCAGCCCAAAATGAAGTACTAAGGTATAAAATTAATAAATATATACAAGATCTACATAAGGAAAACTACAAAACTCTGATGAATAAAATCAAAGAAGAACTGAAAGCAGCAGTCCCCTCTTATCCACAGGGAATGTATTCCAAGGCCCCCCCAGTGGATGTCTCAGACCACAGATAGAACCAAACCCTACATATACTACATTTTTATTATATAATTATAACAATATGCTGTAATAAAAGTTATGTGAATGTACACTCTCTCAAAATACCTTATTGTATTTTACTCACCTTTCTTCTTGTGATGATGTCAGATGATAAATGCCTGTACGATGAGATAAGTAAGATGAATATGAGGCATTGTAATGTAACATTAGGCCTCTGTTAACCTTGTTTTATTTTTTATTATGCTCAATTAGCCAACATATAGCACATAATTAGTTTTTGATGTTTTTAACCTTGTTTTAATCAAAATTTTAGAGGTGTAGTAGCTCTGGGAGACGAGAAAGTCTAGTTCAGTTGGGTCAAAGGGCAGTATGCAGATAGTGGCTCAGGCACTTATTAAAGTGCAAATGTTGCAGACTTAGCCCTACACTTCCCTCCCAGCAGTTCTGACTCAGCAGATCTGGGGTGCAGCCTGGGGTAAGCGTCTTTATAAAGAGTCAAGGGTATAACTATGTACATGAATGGCTTCCTTAGAGTAAAATAAATATTATCCAGATCTTAGGGTGTTAGTCCTCATTTGAAGACCTAAGGAAATGACAAGATCTTAGAAGGAGAGAAACTTGTGAACCATATTAGGAGGTCTTCAGGTGTTCTGAAATGGAGGGTCTGAGCAGGTGGTAAATGATAGTGTTGAGAAGCCATATAAGAGAGTGACTTGGACCTAACTTGATAGGATTACCAGTAAATTGGTTTGACTAAAGCAGAGGGTATTTGGGCAGGGTTGATTTAGTGAAAAGTTGCTTTAGATTATAGAAAACATCCTACAGAATAAAAAAGCAAAACAAACATTAGATGGGAGAAATTGAAGGCAATAATAATAGCTAATGTTTACTGAACACTTACTATGTGCTGGGAACATTCTAATTATTTTATGTGTATTAGCCCTTTTGGTCCTCATGACAGCTGTAGGGTTCTTAATCCCCATTTCACAGGTAAAGAAAGTAAGATCAAGACAGGTTAATATGTCCAGATGTCACACAGACACCAGTTAATGTCCAGCCGGGAGATGAAGGTTCGAAGCAAGGCATTCTAATGAGTGTTAAGAGCAAAAGACAAATTTGAGAAGTAGTAAAGAAAAAAGAATTACAGAAATTATAAATGATGAAATTGGTGGAGAGTGAAGGAAAGATAGGATCTGAAGTTGACTGGCAATTGTTTGGGCTAATAGTTAAAGAGTACTGTTACTAAGAAAGATAGGAAATGCAAGAGGAGTCTATGAAGCATGCAACATATGGTAGGCATGTGTGTCTGTTGAGAAAAGGATTTGAGAGTAAATATAAGTTAATTATACATAAGATAAAAATTTCCTACTGAGTTGGAAATGCCTCTGGATCAAACACATGGGAATGTACATGGGAAATATGAGTAAAGTGTTCTTGAAGCAAGTGGCACTGTGGTATAGGTGTTGAAGGTAAGGAATGCTTTCAGTGGTAGTAATAAAATACCTGACCAATAGGGACAAGACAATAAAGACACTGAATTATATCATAAAACAGAAGTTTTGAAGGTGGGCGATTCTGGATTTGGCAAGGGGGCTCAACAGCCCAGGCTCTCTCTCTGCTTTGCCATCTTCAGTATATTGGTTTTTGATCTTGGGTTTGTCACTCATGGTTGCAGGATGGCTGTTGGTGGATCCCTGAAACATACATCTATAAACAAAATTTAAAATTGGAGAAGGGAATGGAACCAGCATGCTCTCCTTGCCTGATTTTTTTGTTGTTTTCTGATTAGAAGGTACAATCGTTCTTAGAAGCATTTAGATACTTCCCCTTAGGTCTTATTGATTAGAACTTGATTCCTTGGTCCTCCTTAGCTCAAGAGAGTATGGGAAAACAGGTATATTGAGAAGTAAAATGAGATTGTCATTGCTGCTTTAGATTAGTAATTATTCATCCCCCAGGACTAAGCATATTCTGTGCCTCCTGCCCCAGGAAAAAAATCAGGGTTTTGTTAGAAGAAAGTTGGGGGAAGGAGGGGAAAAAAGGTCTTTGGGTAGTTAAATAACACTATCAGCCGAAGAGCAGATGAACTCACCTATGGAGAGCATCTAAAATCAATGGGAAAAAAGTTGAGGACAAAGGATGAAATCCTGAGGGACAACAATATCTAAAGAATTATTAAGAGGTAGAAGAGGACACAAAGGGACTGAAAAGGCAGAGTGTGAAAATGTCTACTTTCAGTTGAGAATCAAGGGTCTCTACAGCAAGACTTAGGAAAGCCTGTAAGAGGACAATAGTAGTTGAAATGGATCTTGAAGATTAGATATCATTGAGGCAAGCAAGCTGGGGGAAAAGAAATTCCAAGTAGTGTTATGTAAAAGCAATGATGGAAGATTTCTAGTGTGTGTAGGCACACAACATGTGCTTCAGTCTGGCTCATGTGAAGGCAAATGAGTGCAAGTCACATTCTTTTTTTTTTTTTTTTTTTTTAAGATTTTATTCATGTATTTATTTGACAGAAAGAGAGATCACAAGTAGGCAAAGAGGCAGGCAGGGTGAGGGAGAAGCAGGCTCCCCAGTGAACAGAGAACCCGATGAGGGACTTGATTCCAGGACCATGAGACCATGACCTGAACCAAAGGCAGAGGCTTAACCCACTGAGCCACCCAGGCACCCCTACATTCTTTTGAGTAGGGGGAAAATCAATCAGAATTGAGGGCTAGGAAGTTTACTGGTCACCTGTGTTGGGTGGATTGGGGCGAGGAGAGATTGAAGGCTGTTGGAGAGGGATAACAGTAATTCAGAGGGAGGCATAACAAAATGACTAAAGTAGGGCATGAGAGCAGGGACAGAACGGGAAGACTAGGAGAGCATGTGGAGATAGAATTGGGAAATCTTGGTCATAGTTGGGTGTGGGGGGCTCATAGCTTTCTCTCCTACTTTAAATGCTATTCATGAAGATATGAACTGTATTAAAGTTTGGAGCCTGGATGATTGGGAGGATGTTAATGGCATCAGCAGAAATAAGGAAGACAAGAGGATGAGCAGGCTGAAGAGGGAAGATTAAGTGTTTGAACTTGGACCAGTTGGGCTTGAAGTAACAGTGAGGAACCAGATATGGGCCTTTGGAAATAAGGTTCTGGAGATCAGGAAGAACATTAGAATTAGAGGCTTAGTTTTGTAAAATTATCAGACTAGATGTGACAGTTGAAATCACCTAGTGACAGAGCATAAATCAAGGAGATTTCAAGTCAGATACAGGTGGGATCACTATCTTGCCTAGAACTAGAAGGCATGAGAAAAAAAAAAAAAAAGAGTTGGGATTATGATAAAGGAAAAAGGACCTGCTATACAGACTGGAGAAATTCAGAATAGCACAGTATCATGGAAGGAAAGGTTTCAAGGAGAGAGTGGCCAGAGTTATGAGTTAGTTTGGAAGCTACCCTGAGAAGCTATAGAGAACTAGCAGGAAGATTTACAACATCCTTTCAACATAGATGAAAATTAACTTCTTTTTAAAGGATCTGGAAGAGGTGTGCCTGCTGACTCAGTTGGTAGAGCATGCAACTCTCAGGTCTTGGGGTTGTAAGTTTGAGCCCAACATTGGGTATAAGTATTATTTTTAAAAGTATTATAAAAAAAAATCTTTAAAAAAACAACCTGGGGGTACCTGGGTGGCTCAACGGGTTAAAGCCTCTGCCTTTGGCTCGGGTCATGATCTCAGGGTCCTGGGATCGAGCCCTGCATCGGGCTCTCTGCTCAGCGGGGAGCCTGCTTCCTCCCTCTCTCTGCCTGCTGCTCTGCCTACTTGTGATCTCTATCAAATAAGTAAATAAAATCTTAAAAAAAAATCTAAAAAAAAAAAAATCTGGAAGAAAGGTTCCATAAATTCTCCTGGGATTTTTGTTTGTTTGTTTTTAATTTTTTCAATTTTAGGTAAATTCAGTGCCACATGTGGGGTTTGAACTCATGATTACAAGATCAAGAGTCATACACTCCACCAAGTAAGCCAGCTAGGCACCCCAGAATTTTTTCTTGGTTAATAAATGATACAGTTTCAATATTCTAAAGTATCTTTTGTTGTATCTTCACTTTATATCCTTATTACTCACAGAAAATGAACAGCTGATACTTATTCTATGGTGACTGGGGTTGAAGGATTTATAGGAGATATGTGGGGTGTACAAAGGAAGCCTCTAATGCTGGGCACTATACATGTATTAGCTCGTGTCTCTTAAAACATACTTCCAAATTAGCTATTCCTTTCCTTATATCAGTGATTTAAAAAAAACTCAATCTGCATTTCAGAGAGATTATATAACTTGCTAAAGCTTGTACATTACAAATCAGTGCAACTGGAGATACAAATTTATGTCTGGATCTAAAGCCCGTGTTTTCCCCTAATCTATGTCATTTGTTTGAAGATCATTTATTAAATAGCTCCTTGATCTTCTCTTAACTTAGTTTGGAGATTGTGTAGGACTGGGCTTGGGTTTGATTTGAAGAAGAATCAAACTAAAAACAATGTGTGAAAGAGTTGTAAAAACATTAACCTTTTTTTCCTCTTTAGCCAGAAATAGTTTACCCAAAGATTACTAAGTTATGTAGTGGCAGTTATTAGTGGAAATGACCACTTCTTCCATGGTCAGTGGGAAGTTTTGGGTTTTTACCCTTTCCCTCCTGGGCTACCACCACTCCTGGGCACAAGGAATCACCCAACTTGATTTTCTCCTATTTTTGATGAGGTAGCCAACTCTCTCTGATATAGTGAGTCTAATTTTACATGGGGATTAAGTTCTAGAATATATATATATATATATATATATATATATATATATTCTATAGAATATATAAAATATATGCGTACCTATATTTCATGTGCATATGAAATATAAAAAAGATAAAACTTTGCAATATTTTTCATTTTGAGAAATAAAGAGAGGAATGATTTTGTCCCCCTAAATTTGTAAAGTAGAATTTTAGGGTAGAGCTCGATGCTTTATGACAGAAAGCATCATTACCTTCTGTTCATTCTTTTTCCCAAGTCCAAGGAACCAAGAACATTGGTGTTTCCCTTCCTCTAGATAAGATTTAATAAGATTCAGAAGAGAATTCTGCAAGTCGTTGTTATATAATTTTCATAATGATTACAACAGACCTTGTTCATAACGATGATGACCAAATGGAGCTTTGGGGCTCTGAAGTCCATCTCAAAGTTAGTGTCTCTGGGGACTGTTAAAATTGTCTTCCTCAAGCGCAGTCACAGGCACTGCCTTCTGGTAAAGATATGGAATACTTCAAGTTTTGAGAATTCAGCTGCCTTTAATATCTTTTAACTGTGACTTTCTTGAAGTGTAGTACTGCTGGCAGGTTACCATTCTTGGTTGAGGGACACCTGGGAGGATCAGTCGGTTGGGTGTCTGCCTTTGGTTCCGGTCATGATCTTAGAGTCCTGGGATGGAGCCCTGCATTGAGCTCTCTGCTCAGTAGGGAGTCTGCTTCTTCTTCTCCCCCTCCCTTCTGTTCATGCTTGCTCACTCTCTCTCTCTGTCTCCTTCTTTTTTGTTCTCAAATAAATAAATAAGTTTTTAAAAACCAAAAAAGAACCCCCAAAAATCTTGGCTGATGATGACCTTCTTCATTTGAAAAACTTAAAAAAAACAAAACAAAACAAAACCATTTTTGGTGTCTCAGAGGGAAGCTTTATGAGTTTACATGTATCAATGAGGGAGAATGTGGGACCCTCCTCTCAACATTGGAGGGAAATGGGAGGGCAGACACAGCCAGATCATTCTTATATCCTTCTGCGGATGTTAAGTCCCTAATTCCTCTCTCACTTTTAGTTTCTCTTAAAGCTCTTTATACCCCCTTTCTCCCTCTGTTGCTAACATTGAGTAAGGGACAGGCAGAGCTAGGTAGGGAGAGACAGGTAGGGGCTATGTGATCAGGCTCACAGAAATCTCAGAAATGCTGAGGCCTAATGAAACCAGAAATAAAGGAACAAAACCAGACCATCTGGTTTGTCTTATTAAATATCAGAGATAAGATATTCGAAGGCGAATTAATCATGGTGCTATCAGTGGTAACACCAAGATCTAAGTTCCCTGGTCAATTTTCTATAAAAGCTTCACCGCAAAATCCCTCTGTGGCAACCCACACATGACCCTTCTCCCTCTGGAAAACTGTCTTTCTGTTCTCACCTTCCCTTAGTAAACTAACACTTCACCCTTTTCTGTCTGTGAGATTCATTTTTCAGCCTCACAAGACAAGAATCCTGCAACATTTCTGGTTCATCCCACTTCATCCATTGGAAGATGAGGAATATGGCCTCTGTCCTTATGTTCTGAGAGACTTATCTCCCTTGTTTTGCCCTCCTTTCTGATAAAACACGGAGCGCCTCTTGGCCATGTAAGAGCTACCTGCTCGGCCACTGGTCTTAAAGACTCAAGTGACAGGCTTCTGGGAACTACTTGGTCAAATCCCCCTTCCTTGTGGGAAGGGAGTGTTGGCCTCATCCTCACCAGCACACTTATTCTCTGATCTTATACTTTTTTTCTCAAATGGTTTCTCCTTTTCTCTGGGGATTCTGTGTTTGTACTTGGGTCTCATCTACTGATGGGTCATCAAGTATATAGGAGAAAGGAAGCTTGGGGGATTTACTGCCAAAAATAAGCCAAACATTTAATTGGGCTTTTGCTTACCAGAGCCTTGGTGTGAACAAAATGAATGAGGGTTTCCTATGAGAACTCTCACCAGTTTGCACCCTTGACTAAGGTTGAACTACCGAACATATTTCACTCAGTGCTAGTTCAGAGGAAGGCGGGTGCTGGGTGCAGGTCAGAGTGGCTATTCCTGCCAGCCAGACTTTCCGGTGTCCTGGGGTGTTAAGCCACTCTCTCACTTTAGGTCAGATCATCAAAGGACGCCTTGGCTAAGGGACAGAAAGCTGATGTATAGGGATGCCTTCATAGTCACCGCTCTGTAACAGGTGCGGGGTAGTACCAGAATCGTGAGATGGGAAAGAGGCTCTCCTTCACGGGGACTCCTCTGGACTCTGTACAGCAAAATTGGGTAATTTCCCCTTATAAAAATTTTCTATCATCTTCCATAGGTTAAAAATGGCAGGTTCTTCAAGGCAAAGTAAAATAAGGCGTCGTGACCTTAGTGGCACGACCTCCAAGACAGGTCTCTTCTTCAGTTCCTAAGGACTCTCCCTTTGGGATGCCTTTTAATCCACTGGAAACAATTTGGATTGCAAAATTTAGGAAAGGACTGAACTCTGGTAACACTATGTGGCTTCAGTGGGATCTATCAGTTAGATCTCTTCTGCAGAAAACAGGGTTTTACATCAGGATTCCTAAAGGCCTAAAAGGCCTCTTGCAGAGTATGTCTGCCCAAATGTGTCTGGCTAAAAATGGCCTCCTGACATAGTAGATGATAATTGCCCAAATAGGCTCCTCAGAATAAACCCAGATTGCTGCAGGAAACACAGGCCCTCCCTAACTAAGGGGACACTGACTCTCTCTTTCTCATTGCTTCTCCTAAAGGATGTGGGGGTTTCTTCTTCATTCATTTCCTGGGTTAATGGCTATAACTGGAACCAACTGTCTCTGATTAGTCTACCTCAGAATGGAGATGTTACAGAATATTCCCAGGCAGCTGCCGAAATACCCTTTCTGTTGGGGCATGTTTTCTGTTTTCTCCGGCTGGACACAGACTGCCTAATTCCACTTGTTGTTGGAAAAACAAACCAACAAAAATCTGTGTCTGCTCATTTGTCCGCGGTGACAGGCTTTTGGGACCAAGAACATTCTCTCTCTGCCTTCCGGCAGCCCTCTGCCTCTTCTGCCTTCCCCTCCCCATTTCTGCAACACCCTGGATGCACCTGCCTACACCACCCACCTCAGACTCCCCCACGAGGGGTCTCAGGTAAAAATGAACAATGGGGAACAAAATGACTTTTAACAGAGGATCCAGGTGGAATATAATTTGGTATTTAAGCTAACTTAAGTTCATTGGTTTAATGAAGATAGATATGTCTTTAAAGTTATCAGTATTAAATGTGAAACTTTTAGTCTACCAAGATTTACTGAAGGTCAAATAAGCTCATGTTATCTCTGTTGCAGTTTGTTAGCAAAAAGATGACTTAAAATCATGGTTAATTGTCTGTCTTTAAGTTTTCATAGGTAATTGTTATGGTAGCTTTCAAAGTCTTTTGGACTTTAAAATAAACTTTTGCTTGGATGATAAGTAGGATTAAATTCACTGGACATTTAGGTCTTTCCCAAATAGGATAAAGTGCTAAAGCACTGATTACTGGACATAGGTTTGTGCTTTTAACTTATTATTGCAAAGACACTAAGGATATTTGGGGCCGTTGGTAAACCTGCTTTTGTGTTTAACTAGTTCGTAAATTTGCCACCTGAATAGTTCAGGTGTAAAAGTTCAAGATTGGTTACTACATAGTTTTCACTGGAGACTTAAGTTTCTAAGAGTTAAAATTCTGCTAAATGGAATTAAGGCTGATGGAAATAAGGGAAGCAACTGTGTATGGAGAAAAGTAGGAGTTATGTAAGAAAGCTTTAAGGAATGGGAGTGCATTTTTGCGGAAGGTAAAAGAAGGTAATTTTGTCCTAAATGCGATAGTTGTCTGGAATGAAATGGCTTGGGGTGAAACCTGAATGCAAAGGAAATTTATAGACGGTTTGTGAAGGGAATCTTTGGAAAGGAATTTTAGGTGTGATCAGGATGGACAAAGATTGAAGTAAATGGATTTTAAAAGCACATTGCTATAAGATTGAAAGTCTGCTTTCTCTCAGTTAAAAAGAAGTTTTCCTGAACTGTTGGTGTGTTCTTGATAAGAAAATGTAAAAAAAGTTGTTTTCCTCTTTTCTTTGCCCAGAAAACCCAGTTTCTATATTTTGCTTTTAGTGGGTCTTTAATAATCTCTAATCCTATTTAGGCATTGCTTTAAAACTTTCTAAAGTTATGGGGTGCCTGGGTGGCTCAGTCGGTTGGTTGAGTGTGTCCGTCTTTGGCTCAGGTAATGGTGTTAAAGAATTTCGTTTCCTTTAGTGCCCATGGTTCTTGGTCACAGCACTTTGAACAATGAAGGGGTAGAGCAGATGAAGAGGGGTGGGCAGCAAAGCAAAGTTTGCTGATGATACATTAGCCATCAGGGAAATTCAAATCAAAACCACATTGAGATACCACCTCACACCAGTTAGAATGGCCAAAATTAACAAGGCAAGAAACAACAAACGTTGGAGAGGATGTGGAGAAAGGGGGATCCTCTTACACTGTTGGTAGGAATGCAACTTGGTGCAGCCAAGTTTGGAGAACAGTGTGGAGATTCCTCAAAAAATTAAAAATAGAGCTGCCCCATGACAAGGCAATTGCACTACTGGTTATTTATTCCAGCGATACAGATGTAGAGAAAAAAGGGCCATATGTACGCCAATGTTCATAGCAGCAATGTCCACAATTGCCAAACTGTGGTAAGAGCAGAGATGCCCTGCAACAGACGAATGGATAAAGATGTGGTCCATAGATGCAATGGAATATTACTCAGCCATCCTAAAGGATGAATACCCAATTTTTAGATCAACATGGATGGGACTGGAGATTATGCTGGGTGAAATAAGTCAAGCAGAGAAAGTCAATTATCATATGGTTTCACTTACTTGTGGAGCATAAGAAATAACATGGAGGACATTAGGAGAAGGAAAGGAAAAGTGAAGGGGGGAAACTGGAGGGGGAGACGAACCATGAGAGACTGTGGACTCTTTGAGAAACAAACTGAGGGTTTTGGGGGGGTAGGCGGATGGGTGAGCCTGGTGATGGGTATTAAGGAGGGCATGGATTGCCTGGAGCCCTGAGTGTTATGTGCAAACAATGAATCTTGCAACACTACATCAAAAACTAATGATGTATTGTATGGTGACTAACATAACACAATGAAAAAAATTTTTTTTGTTGACTTAAATAAAAGCTTACTGATGATAGATATTAAGGAGGGCACAGGATGTAATGAGCACTGTGTATTGTATAAGACTGATGAATCACTGACCTCTACCTCAGAAACCAATAATACATTATATGTAATTGAATTTAAATTTAAAAAAAAAAGGAATTTACAAAAAAAAAAAAAAAAAGCGAAGTTTATTGAGTGAAAGTACAAAGCTCCCAAAGAAGGAGGAGACCTGAGAGGAGTGCTGATTTTCTATTAAATCCAGGGTTTTAATGGGCTCTTTGCCATGGGCTGCTTTAATCTGATTAATCCCCATGTGCCTGTCACCCAATCAGGTTTTTGTCTACGTGCGAATGGGTGGAGGGTTCCTTTCCAGGGCAGTGTAAGATCCCCTTAAGGGTGATTTCCCCTTGGTGGTGGAGGGGGGCTTGTCTCTGCCTGCCTTTCTTCAGATTGGCCTTCATTCCTGGAATTGAGCTAGGCCTCGGGCTCCCTGTTCAGTAGGGGGTTGGCTTCCCCTCTCCCACTGCCTCCCCCATGTGCATGCCTGCCCATGAATGCATGCTCTCTCTCTCAAACAAATCAAAATCTTAAAAAAAAAAAAAAAAAGCTTTCTAAAGTTTTAACAAACTTCCCCAAGATTTAAATTATAAATGAAGTCTTGTTGACTTATTTGGTATGTTGCCTTCTGGTATAAGGTCACCATTACTCAATATTTTGATTATTGAAGTTTTATGTATCATAGAAATAACTGAATTTCCTTGTCAAATGCATCATAACGACCTCAGATACAAAGTCCATTTCTGAGTTCCTGTCATTTATAATTGTTCTTACTCCCTTGCAAAATCTCATCTTCAAGGAGATGACTGAAAGGAGTTTTAGGATAAATACAGGGATTTAATATCTTTAAGATCATAAAACTAAAATGCGTAAGAATTTCCAGAACTAAAAGCTGCCTTCAAAAGGAACGAGAATTAGGGGCGCCTGGGCGGCTCAGTGGATTAAGCCGCTGCCTTCAGCTCGGGTCATGATCTCAGGGTCCTGGGATCGAGCCCTGCATTGGGCTCTCTGCTCCGCAGGGAGCCTGCTTCCTCCTCTCTCTCTGCCTGCCTCTGCCTACTTGTGATCTCTCTCTCTCTGGCAAATAAATAAATAAATAAATAAAATAAATAAACAAAAGAACAAACAAAAAACATGGCAGGTTTAAAAAAAAAAAGGAACGAGAATTAGTAACATGGGACTAAATGAACTAAAAAGATGATTATAGTTTTGTGACTCTTGCTTGAAACATTGCTGGATCTTTAATGTTTGCTCTTTCAGATTAAAGAAACTTTCTCTTAAGATATCTATGACTTGGGGCACCTGGGTGGCTCAGTGGGTTAAAGCCTCTGCCTTCAGCTCAGGTGATGATCTCAGGGTCCTGGGATCGAGCCCCACGTCGGGCTCTCTGCTCAGCAGGGAGCCTGCTTCCCTTCCTCTCTCTCTCTGCCTGCCTCTCTACCTACTTGTGATCTCTGTCTGTGAGATAAATAAAATCTTTAAGAAAAAAAAAGATACCTATGACTTGTAGAAATATGATAAAGTATTCCTTTGTGAACAAATTCAAGCATTTAACTTTTCTTTCTACCTGAACCCTCTGAAATGTAAAAAATCTCAGTATTTTTTCTTCCATGGCAATCATAGTCATTTACATAAGTTCAATCAATAATAATCTGTACTCCCTGTAACAGGACACCCTTGTAAACATTGGTTATTTTACCAAGGCTTTGACTGGAATGTCATATTTGAGAGAGACATGAATAGGTTCAGATATGACCAGACAGCTTTAGGGAACTAAGGTTGACTTTATGAAACATGGAGCCATAAATCCCCTTAGAAATGTCGGCCTGATCCCTTGCCTACAGAGCTCCCGGCAGCCTCACAAGATAAGCAAAGAATGTCACTTCCTGGCAGGTGCAGGAACATCAGGATATATTGGGGACTTTGTGAAGAATTCCCCCAAACCTACAGGTATTGCAGGCGTGTCTGATGGCAAGTACTTGGCTTGGCTTCTGGCCTAGAGACTCTACTAAAAGTTCAACCTAGATTCCTTCTAAAAGTTCCAGCAAAGCAGAATTTATTTATTTATTTATTTATTTATTTATTTATTTATTTATTGCAAAGCAGACTTTAAAAGAGCTATAGGGCTGGGGCATCTGGGTGACTCAGTTAAGCCTCTGCCTTCAGCTAAGTCATGATCTCCATTTCAATGGCTCAGGAGTCTGCTTCTTCCTCTGCTCCTCCCCCTGCTCATGTTCTCCCTTTCTCTCTTCATCTCTCTCAAATAAATAAATAAAATAACATAAAAAAAAATCTATATGGCCAATTGCTATTCTTGCTGAGCTTATGAATTAGGCCAGGTTTGTTTAAACTGGACTTGTTCTGCAAGCAAATCAGTCCTGATTTGGCTATCTCTGATTAAACACGAGTAAATTTATGTTTCAATAACCCACCTTTGCGGATGTTAAATTTCAGTTCCAATTGTCTTTAAATGTTTATTGTTTGCCTAAACTAGACAAGTTGAGGTCAGCTTCAAAAAATTGCCCCAAAACTCTGTATAGACAGTTTTTATGCCTCTTGCTCTATGGGCATTCAAAAGGATCCCTCAGCCAACCTCAAAGACCCTTCCACTTTTTTATGTGAAACAATTAAAGATATCCGGTTCTTAATAAGGGCATATAATCCCCTTATTAGTTAATCCAAATGATAAATTTAACCATTTTATGGACTATAATCTAGATCACCTAGATTATAGTCCATAAAATGGACTAGGCCTTTAAATGTACTATCTTCACACCTGAAATTATTAATTTAACTCTAGGGATGCCCTTGACTCTTACTTGTTGGTCCAACTGATCCACAGGATCAGATAATATGTTTTTAAATGTTTTCCTTTGAAAACATATTATCTTCCAAAAAAGGCCACAAGTTCTTCCCATTTCACTAACTTAAAATGACCAGAGAGGCAAAATAAACTTTTCTATCCAATTAGCTGTTAGCACCCTACTAGATGCTGGTGAATAGAGACTTGTCTACCTGCCTCCTGATTACAACAACAATGTCATCCTCATGTCTGAAGGAGGAACCATAGCTTTTGCCTCCACCATCCAAGGAATTCCAGGCACGACAACAGGTTTACAACTGAAATAACTGAAACAGTTTGCATCTTCTTAGTCGAGCCTTAAATGACACCTCACAGACGTTAGATACACTCAATGCAGAATTAAGTCAAGCCAGAGTGGGGCTTCTCCAGAACTGGGCTGCTATTGACTATCTACTATTGCTACATCATTTGGGGTGTGAGGAAGTTCCTCCCATGTGTTGTTTTAACATTACAGGTAACTCCTACATGTTCCATTTCATAGAGGACATTTGTGATCAAGTGAGTAAGATAAGGATGCCCATTGGTCTATTTAACCAACTTGGTGATTGGGGATCCTTATCTAAGGGATGTGATCATAATTTTGAGCCTACTACTTATTTTATGCACATCCTTTTGCATGTGCTGATGCATGTACCATTTGCTGTCCATCACGACCCCTAGAGCCATACTGCAGGCCCCTGGACCGACCCCTAAATAGATTCTAACTGCCACACAGCCGCCAGCCTCATTCAGAGGGAAGCAGCCAGAGCGGTCATCCCATTCCCTAAGGGCAGTTAGGGTTACTACTGCAGAAGGGAGGAATGAGTAAGGGACAGGCCCGGCTAGGTAGAGAGAGATAGGTGGGGGCTATGTGCTCAGGCTTACAGAAATCCCAGAAATGCTGAGGCCTAATGAAACCAGAAGTAAGGGAACATAACCAGACCACCTGGTTTGTCTTAAATATCAGAGACAAGATATTTGAAGGAGAAGTAATCGTGGTGATATTTTGGTGGTAACAAGAAGATTTAAGTTCCTTGGTCAGATTTCTATAAAAGACTGACCGTAAAAGCCCTCTGTGGCAACCCACTGGAGACCTCTCTCCCTCTAGAGAGCTTTCTTTCTGTTCTCACCTTCTCTTAATAAATGTCTTCACCCTTGTTTCTGTGAGATTCATTCTTCAGTTCTGCCAGACAAGAACCCTCTAACCCTGTAACAATATCAAAAGTATCCTTAGGAAGTCATTGACAGGCACGCTCTAGAATTTACATATTAATCCATTCAGGTCTGTTGCCCTACAATGCTCTTTTCCCTTACCATGCGTTATTCTCTTATAAAATTTACTACTTACTACTTGATTTTAAAAAATAACATTTTTACAGAGATAGAATTTATACAATTCATCTATTTAAAAGGTATTATACACTGGTTTTTAGTATATTCACAAGAGTTGTGCAACCAGTACCACAATCTAATTTTAGAACACTTTAATCACCCCCAAAAGAAACTCTGTACCCATTAGCAATCACTCCTCATTACCTCCTTTCCCTAGATTGGCAACGACCATCTGTTTTCTGTGTCTGTGCATCTTTGTATTCTAGACATTTCAGAATAATGGAATCATACAATATGTGGTCATTTGTGACTGTCTTATTTCATTTCATGTAATGTTTTCAAGGTTAATGCACGTATGTCGGCATGTATCAGTAATTCATTCTTTTATTGCTAAATAATATTTCATTGTGTAAATCTATTCATTAGTGCGTGGACATTTTGCTACCTGAATAAATGTTTATTTTGTTTCCCACACTAAAATATGAATTTAATGTGCCCAAGAGCATTTTTTTAACCACTTACTTTATGCCTAGAGTCTTGCCCAGCATTGGAAATGTAATGAGATTATTTCATTAGTTGAATGATTTCATCATTCATTCACCTAATCACCGCTCCCCCCCATTTGTGTTCAACATTGGGATCTGTTTTCAAGAATCATACTCTCATGAAGCATCACCCGTGCAAACAAATACTTAAAAGAAAATGGATTTTAATAAAGGGTATGAACAAAGCATAGTGCATAGACAAAAGGTTCAGGTTTGCTTGAGAGACTCAGCAAGGACTTCCCAGCAAAGACGTGTTCTGAGATTTAAAAAAACAGGAGGTTGCCAGAGTGAGCCATCAACCAGGACGGTATTTGGGCAACGTCGGGGAGCCTAAAACGGAAAAGTAGCAGCGCTGGCTGGAACTCTCGTGCAGTGGGGAGGCATCCCACAGAGGATGAACGGAGCCCACAGGCAACGTTCAAATCAGTAATAATTCTGTACACTCAAAGGATTCAGGATTCTTTTTCCAGATCCAGAAGAAACTGGCAAAAATGGTGGCATTTGAGGATAGGCTGTATAACTGAAACAGTGGGAGAAAGGAAGACTGGCAAAATTTAAAAACCAGACACATGTTCTTTCCATTAGAAAGCAGGTTTGAAATGTTCTGGCTTTTTTTTTTTTTTCCATTTTATTTATTTTTTCAGCGTAACAGTATTCATTGTTTTTGCACAACACCCAGTGCTCCATGCAAAACGTGCCCTCCCTATTACCCACCACCTGTTCCCCCAACCTCCCACCCCTGACCCTTCAAAACCCTTGTGTATATATACCACATCTTCTTTATCCATTCATCTGTTGATGGACATCTAGGTTCTTTCCATAGCTTGGCTATTGTAGACATTGCTGCTATAAACATTCGGGTACACGTGCCCCTTCGGATCACTATGTTTGTATCTTTAGGGTAAATACCCAGTAGTGCAATTGCTGGGTCATAGGGTAGTTCTATTTTCAACATTTTCAGGAACCTCCATGCTGTTTTCCAGAGTGGTTGCACCAGCTTGCATTCCCACCAACAGTGGAGGAGGGTTCCCCTTTCTCCGCATCCTCGCCAGCATCTGTCATTTCCTGACTTGTTAATTTTAGCCATTCTGACTGGTGTGAGGTGATATCTCATTGTGGTTTTGATTTGTATTTCCCTGATGCCGAGTGACATGGAGCACTTTTTCATGTGTCTGTTGGCCATCTGGATGTCTTCTTTGCAGAAATGTCTGTTCATGTCCTCTGCTCATTTCTTGATTGGATTGTTTGTTCTTTGGGTGTTGAGTTTGCTGAGTTCCTTATAGATTTTGGAGACTAGCCCTTTATCTGATATGTCGTTTGCAAATATCTTCTCCCATTCTGTCAGTTGTCTTTTGGTTTTGTTAACTGTTTCCTTTGCTGTGCAAAAGCTTTTGATCTTGATGAAATAAAGAAGATGTGGTATATATACACAATGGAATACTATGCAGCCATCAAAAGAAATGAAATCTTGCCATTTGCGACAACGTGGATGGAACTAGAGCGTATCATGCTTAGTGAAATAAGTCAATCGGAGAAAGACAACTATCATATGATCTCCCTGATATGAGGACATGGAGAAGCAACATGGGGGGTTGGGGGGATAGGAGAAGAATAAATGAAACAAGATGGGATTGGGAGGGAGACAAACCATAAATGACTCTTAATCTCACAAAACAAACTGGGGGTTGCTGGGGGGAGGTGGGATTGGGAGAGGGGGAGGGGGCTATGGACATTGGGGAGGGTGTGTGCTATCGTGAGTGCTGTGAAGTGTGTAAACCTGGCGATTCACAGACCTGTACCCCTGGAGATAAAAATACATTATATGTTTATTAAAAAAAAATTTTGGAAGGGGAGGCGAACCATAAGAGACTATGGACTCTGAAATGTTCTGGCTTTTGATGATGGGAATCCACTGTACAACGCCGAGCAGCACGCGCGGGAAAGTTACTCCGGGGGCAGCGGGAAGCGAGGCGGGCAGGCAGCGGGCTAAGAAGGGAGCGGCATCGGGATCGCTTCCTCCCTCTCTTCGGCATCCCGACACTCGCGGGCAGTAACCGAGGGGTAACCTGTGCAGAAGTGTCGGAAACGCGGGCACCCCCCGGAACAAGCGGCGAGGGAGGCTGGAGCGGGCGCTGGGTCTGCCTCTCCGCGGGGGGGAGAGACTCTGCCGTCCGGGGCGGTCTGGGGGAAACACAGCCTCCTCGCTCTTCCTGCTGATGCAATCTGCGAGAGAGCCCGCGATCTCGGCGGCGGGAGGGCCCGGCTGCAGTCCCGCCCGCCACGTGTCGCCGCCGCCACCCCGCGCTGCCCAGGGCATCCACTCCCGCCGCCGCCGCCGCGCGCTCCAGCCGCCCGCGCCTGGGACGCAGCCGGCTCGCCCTCCGTGCGGTCGCACCGCTCCCCACGGCCCACGGAACCATGAAGGTAACTGCTTCCTTTCGGGGCTGTGTTTTACAGAAACGCGTGTGTGCACTGAGCCTGCGAGTCCCCAGAGACACACAGTCGGCAGAAAGGGGACGGAAGAAAGACCCCCGTGGTGTGTTTCCGCGCAGACGGTTTTCGTACCTTCTTTGTCCGTCCTCGCCGGCCGGGACCTTCCATTCTTTCCTTTTCAAACTTGCTCACAGCATGTGCCTCCTCAGGCTTTTTCACCGCGGCAGGGGTGAGCGGAGATGAAAGGCGGCTCGCAGCTCCCTCCCCTACCCGTTTTGAAGTTTGGAAAGGAAGAGGAAGCTTCTTTCAATGGGCAAGATGCACAGGAGGTGTGGGTTCGGGGGACGAGGTCTTGGGGTGTTTGTGGCGGCAAACAGGGGTTTCCTGGTGGATGTGTGCGATGAAGGAGGGAGGTGCAGAGCCAGGGGATGAGGGAGGGACAAGGGAAGGAAAGCTGCCTCATCGCTATGAAAAGCAGAAGCCTCGTCTTTTGCTTATGGAATTATAAGCTTCTACGAGCAACAAATCATATTAGCCTAAGGTCATTCTTTTATTAAACTGAGCGAGCCGCCCTAATGGTTTTATTCTTATGCTAATCAAGGGTAATTAGCCTAGGTGCCTATTCTGACGGTTTGGATGTAGGAAAAAATCGGTGTCTTCCTGTTTCTACACCTTGGAAAACTGCAATGACTTTTTTTTTTTTAAGGAAAGTAAAGGATGAGTTGGGAGCCCTGCCATCTAACTATCTTGGGAGAGGGCGCCTGGGCGGCTCAGGTCCTGATCCCAGACTCCTGGGATGGAGGACCCTGTGGGGCTCCCATCTCAGCGGGGAGCCTGCTTCTCCCTTTGCCCTCACCCCGCTGGTGCTCTCTCTCTCTCTCTCCCAAATAAATGAATAAAAATGTCTTGGGAGGAAGAGATATGCAACCTGAACTTTTAGGAGAAATAAACCCATGTTTCCAGGTTTTGAAGGAGAAAGATTGAAGTAATGGTTCTCAACTGCACTTTCCCATCCATCCCCATCCACAATTCCACTTACAAGAAATAATATGTAAATGGTGCCTCTGTCACCAAACAAAAATTTCTAAGATTAATGGAGAACTGAGTGCAAACACTGTTTTGTGTTGAAATGAGATCATGCAAATGTGCTGTGGTGAAAAATTTAGCAGCCTTCCCTTCCACAGTCAGATATTTTACTTCTGCCCTGCTCATTCCTGCCTAATTTCAACTGAAAAATACACTCTGGTCACATATAGGGTAGTGAGTAAAAGGAGAAAATTATGAGAATAAACACTCTTGCTTTTCCAGGTTTCCCTGTGCTATGTGGAGTTGTAGTTGATGCATTTTTGTAAATTCATGCTTGCCTTAATGGGAGTCCAAAAACCCCTCTCCGTTTTACAAGGTACTTTTTTTTTTTTTTTAACGAGGTACTTTTAACACAGGAACTAGAAGATATCTTCAAGTCTCATATCTCTTTTCTGATATTTTACTGAGATTGGGAATGAAAAGATTGTTTTCTAGGCATGATCTAAGAAGTACTTGAGGTTCCTTTAAGTTTGTTGTTGTTATGACACTTTTCTACTTTCCTTTCACCTATTATTATTTTTTTAGATGTAATTTGCACTTGGCACCAAAATAAGCTCTGTCCTTCGCACATTTTCCAGACTTGGCTCCCTTCCCTGGGAGCATATATTTTAAGATGGACACATAAAGCATGGACTACTGAATAAGGAAATTAGCATATACATTGAATAGAATGTGTATAAGAATAGTAAGTACATGTATGATTGACTAAATTAATGTGGAGATTGAAAAGAGCCATATCTCTGAAGGGATAGAGACAAGAGAAGTCATTGTCAAGGATGTATAGTTAAGTGAAGGAAGTGAGAGGGCTTGACTGGCAGTGAGGGTAGAGAAGGCTGTTTGTGTATGTGCAGAGGGCAAGACCTGGGGCCTGCCAGGGAGAAGGGTTTACTTTTCAGACACAGGATGTGGCCCCTCAGGCAAGACTCAGGATGCAGGGCTAGTGCAGGAGGCATAACAAAAGGGTATTGGTAGAAACTGGTGCTGAGAAAAAAGGAAAAAGGGAGGGGGGAAAAAAGACAAGAACTTAATTTGGACTTATATTTCATTTAGTCAGTTGCCATAATAGACCATTTCATTTGATTTTAGAACTACAGAGAGAAAGGAAAGAAAGAAAATTTTCCATTTGTATGCAAGAATTTCTCTTGCTCATTGAACCCTGAGAAGGTCTAATGATTTGAAATGGGTTTAAAACCTTATGAAAGAAAGTTGAAAATAGTCATTTGATAATTACAGAGATTTATGCTGAGAATGAAAAACAAGTTGTGGTTTTCTTCAGTAGTTGTGTTGTAAGGGCCTTTTTAGCCAGAGCAGCGCCATCCTGACCCTGCCCCCACACCCCCTTCAGGGGACTGACTTAAAAACAAGTCCCAGAAACCAGTCCCAGGTAACAAAGCCCAAATACAAGGGTGGGTCAGGCCAGGTGGAGGTATCCAATTGGTGGGGGCACATACCGTTTCCCTAGTTACCAAGGATTATGGGCCCCGCCCTTTGGGTGCCTTTTGGGCTCCAATTCTGACCAAGGTGATAGACTAGTTCAAATATCTACTATAGGGTAAATTGTAATTCAGTTGGTCATTTACGTGTGACCTAGCAGGACTGTGCAGCTTTCTCTGTGTTACAATCTCATTGGTCACCTGTGCGTGGCCAGGCCCAACCACATGGCCTTTGCCCTTAAAAGCTAGTCTGTAAAGAAGAGAGGGGTCGCCTCTTTGCAAGAAACAGCCCTGGCCCGTCAGTTTGATTCTCGATGCTTGGCGCGAAATAAAGCTTTGCTTGACCTTCGCTTTGTATCAGTCTCGCTCCTTTGACCATGGACCCAACAGTGTATTTTCCCATTGTTTTCATAAATTTAGATTTTATCCCTTATTTCAGGTCAAAACTTTGTGTTCTGTAGGGGACGAAAAGTAACTTTCCCTCTACCCTTCTAGGTTCTTGGCTGAGACCCCCTTGTAATAAAACACAGATTAACAGGAGAAAAACAAACAAACGTTTAATAACATGTGTACCTTCTATATATATAGGAGGTATCTAGGAAAAGTAACTTCCCAAAATGGCCCAAGCTACCATCTTAAATATCTTCAGCTAAAGACAAAGCAAAGAGTTTGGGGGTGTGGTGAACGGGGGAGCCGGGCTGGGAAGTTTTCAGGCAAAGCAGAGTAAGTAAGGAATGGTTGCAGATTTAAATCAGTACCTTCTCCATTGATGTGTTTTGACATTTAGTTATCCTTCTGTTCAGAGAAGACATACCCTGTACGGGGTGGGAGTGTCCCTGAAAAATGGAGGTCTCCCTTACAAATGTAGATTTCCCTCAAATTCCACTTTGTTTTCAGAGGTTGCCTTGTGCCTCTCAAAAATAACCAGTCCAAAATAATTATTATGCCGAAGAGGCATATTTTTGGCATGGCATATTCTACTCCCCTTAAGCTTCTTATTTCTAATATTAAGATACAAACTAGTGATATGAAGAGTTTGATAGTAGTGTTATTAACCTGAGAAGCCTGGGCTTGGGAGTAACAGTTTCTGTGCATCAATGAAAACTTGTTTCTAAACTGCCCATCTTTAGTGTTTGGGTTGGTCATATCTTTTGAGATTTCATGTTGTCTGCTTCTTCAAATGACCTCTTCTCAGTGGGTGTAGGAAGATGGAAATTAAGAGCTTTCTCTTTTTCCCTTTAGGCTTGGCAACCACAATTCCTATAAATGACAGGTGCCACCCTAGGGAAACCCAGTGGAATGTTCATCCTTCTGCCTAAGGGGATTTGGTTATCATATGATGGACAGACTCTAGGACCTTCTATGATGGACATTATTATCTGAGGCATCCTCTACTTTCTGTATAGTACTATAATTCTTGCTGAGCACAGGAGGAAACTGTCTGGTCTGCTCACTTTCCAGTTGTAGATGCGGGCAGTCTGTGTGTAACTTTATTCCCTCAACAGCTGTCCAAATGCTTTAAACACTGATGGGCTTTCTGAGCCTCTGTACCATTTGGTAATGCATGTCTGTGTCCTTTCCGCTAATGCCTCTGACATTGCATTTTGCATAAATCAACTGAGAGATAAATGTGAGGCGCAACTCAGGTTTTGTGTTTCAAAATTAAGCATTTGGGATGCTCTGATTTACAAATATGACTTTGCAAATATTTGCAAACATTTTAATCCTAAAATCTGGCCAGGTTCACCCCAGCAATGGTGAATGCAGAGCCAAAAGCAGAATCTATAACATCAGATTCAATTGCCAATTGGACCTAAGGTTCTGATTAGTCCTCTCAAATCCACAAGCTGAAGAATATTACCTCTAGAAATTGAGCATTTTTATTTTATTTTATTTTAAGATTTTATTTATTTATTTGACAGACAGAGATTACAAGTAGGCAGAGAGGCAGGCAGAGAGAGGAGGAAGCAGGCTCCCTGCTGAGCAGAGAAGTCGAGGGGTGGGGTGGTGGGGCTCCATCCCAGGACCCAGGGATCATGACCTGAGCAGAAGGCAGAGGCTTTAACCCACTGAGCCACCCAGGCACCCCGAGCATTTTTATTTTAAAGATAACTTAGAAATCAGATCCCTGTATTAATACAGCATAGCCCATCACATAAATAAATGTTTTTCTCTTGTCATACTGGTGCTTTTTTTGTGAGAGAAGATATTTTGCAAAAACACTTCTTGTGTTTGGTGATTACTGGGAGAGAGAAAATCTTAAAAAGATATTCATGCTCCCCAACAATACAGGGAAAAAGTCAGAGAGAGAAAAGGGAAGACAAGTAAAAAAAAAAAAAAATAGAAGAAATTTCAGTACCACAAGCAATAATCCAGGGAAGTTGTACTGGAAAACACATGATTCTTTGTCATTGAAAAATTGTCAAATACTTATGAAATCCAGCTAGTTCCCTTAACACTTGTCATGTCGTTCATCTAAAAAGAACCAGTTTATTAGATCTTTATTTTGATAGGTAGATCTGAATATTTGATCAACTGCATTTATAGTCTATCCTAATCCAAGAAATGCTTTTACTATTTTAACTCTAGATGGATATTTGCCTTAGGAAGCACTAAGAAGCCTAGGATGTAATTAGAACATTCAAATTCTGTCTGACTCCTCGTAAGTCTAGACAGAAGGAGCACCTGTTGGGACGTTCTAGGCCAAACATGCCACAGATATCTCTTGCATGACCAAAAAGCTCTCCACACAGTTTGGGCATGAGGACAAGGATGGATTTGCACAGGGTGATCGCTGAGCAGCTGTTAGTATTCACCACCACTACAGTAAAGGATGATTTTGCCTAGTACATTTTATTGTAGCTGATTCAGATTCACAGTAATATTGTTTTGATTTTAGTACAGATATTAATTCAGGAATCTGAAATCACAGTAAACGTTAATTTGAACTTTGA
The DNA here is from genome assembly GCF_922984935.1 of Meles meles. NCBI lineage: Eukaryota > Metazoa > Chordata > Mammalia > Carnivora > Mustelidae > Meles > Meles meles. The sequence continues at coordinate 70,160,942 of NC_060072.1, forward strand.
AGATAAAAAGTAGAGTTAAAATGGAGCTATAGAGTTTATGGTGGAAGCATAATGTATTCCTCTGGGATTCCACGGTTTTCAACGCTGTGAATGTTACGTCCACTTGCGAGCTTAGTGCTGGCATTTATAGAAGGAATGCATCCACGCTTGAAGAAGGACTTCTTTGCTTAAGTAAGATAATGATGCTTAATATTTCTAGATGCCATATAAATTACGTAACATTGAATTGTAACCTCAGAACATTTGTGTTTTGCATTGCAACTATTATTAACCTCATTTTACAGACAAGGAAAATAAAGATCAGAATACTAGAATCGCTTAAGATCACAAATAGCAGGGGTGCCTGGGTGGCTCCTGCCTTTGGCTCAGGCCATGATCCTGCAGCCCTGGGATAGAGTCCCCTGTCGGGTTCCTGGCTCCACGGGGAGTCTGCTTCTCCCTCTGACCTTCTCCCCTCTCATGCTCTCTCTCACTGTCTCTCTCTCAAATAAATAAATAAAATCTTAAAAAAAAATCACAAATAGCAAAGCATTATAGAAACTAGATATTTTGAGTCCCAGTCCAACGTGCTATCCACTTTACCAGTGCTTCTAGGATCTCTTGGGTCTGATATCATGTTGGAAATCTTACGAAAAGTATAAACAATCTCTCCAGCAAAAAACAAACACACATAGGCATACAATTTTGCATCTTGGTTATTTGTTATTGAACCAGGACAGTGGAGTCCATATAGCATGGGAAACTGAGGGAAAATACTGAAATGATCTAGTTATTCAGAGCAGTAGAGACCTATTGGCTCTTGCCTCTGTAGTCAGCTGAAGTATGAATATATATATGTGTGTGTGTGTGTGTGTGTGTGTGTATGCATTTATAAACACCATCCTTTGAATATTGAAAAACCCCAAATAATCATCTGCCTATAGCTCAAACAGAAAGACAGTTTCCTTGTTTTTTAGCAGCATGTGAGTTATCAGTTTCTTATGTTTTATTTCATAAAGATCTAAGGTGTATAGTATAGGAAAGGAATACAAATTTTTCCAATACCCTCTTAGGTTCTGTACCTGGGGGCATGCAAATTAGACTAACAAAAGATAGATTAACAAGAGAAAAGAACAAGTTTAGGAGCTTCCTGTAGCATACATGCACATGAGAGAAATTCAATGATGAGTAACTCAAAAGGGTGGTTAGGACTTGCACTTATACAGTATCTTAATGAAGAATGATAAACTTGTAGAAAAGTAACAAGGATAGGGGCATAGGTTTTAGGCTTCCAAGTGCATCAAACTGGGGGCAGGTGAATATCTTGGGGGAATCCAAGGGGATAAGGATTTTTTGTGCAGGTCCATCTCACTGCTGATTTTCTGTCTTAATGCTGTAAAATTTTTCTCAGAAGTATCTGCTTTTAGTCAGAGAAGGAAAGCTCCAGGAAGGCTTTTTTTCTGCATCTCTTGGATCTCAATTGCTGTTAGCTCAAGGTAATCCTTATGTCAAAGGGGCATATTTTGATCTCTATAGTATTCATAGAATAGGACTTGATTTATAGAATCTGCATCCTAATAGCTTTGGTCTCAATCTAGTTTTGAAGTGTGTGCATGGTTGTTTGGTTAAACAGCGTTAATACATAATTTTTTAGTAGAGTTTAATAGTTTTGGGTGCCTCGTTTTCCTATTTCTTAGATATAATTCCCTACCTGTTAGTGCCTGGCAAAGGGGCAGGCCTCCAAGGCCATGTTCCTACCAGGTGACCCCACCTCAGTCACAGCTGATTGTAGGAAGGGTGTATATTTGACCCAATGTCAAATTGGGTCTCTTACTTCTTTTTCTCTCGTCTCCCCGAGTCAATGATATCCTACCCTGTGGATTCTCTTTTCTCTGTATCTATGTTTTCTCTTTCCCATTGCTAATGGGTTGATTTATGCTCTTGTTGCTTCTTGCTTGAGTTATTTCTGGCTTCTCAACTGGTCTCAAGCTAATTTTCCTATGGCACTATTTTAATTATGTCAATTTATTCTCTCAGAATACCTCTATGACTTGCCTATTGTCTACTGAATTTAGCTTTAGTGCATGAGGTCTTTTTCTAATCTGTTCTCCCATCACTTTTCCATCTGTGCACTCCTTTATTCATAATGGGGGATTTGCTGTAGCTCAGAATGAGCTCTTACATTTCCACATATTCCTTCCTAACCCCTTTCTCCCCATTTATGCCTCTCCCTGTCTGTCCCCTCCGGTGCACCCCTCCCTATGTGGCTCACTCCCCAGGCACTTTTTGAGAACAGTGACTATTTTCATAGGGAAATGAACATGGATGGAAGGTGAAAAGGTAAGAGTAGGATTCCATTTTGAAGTTAGGATATCTCATATCATACATACACTGATCACACCCTGCAGTCTCTCAGCACTCACCCTTCCTCTCCTCTGGCCTGAATCTTGCCCCATTGTTGCTGCTTTACAGGTAGTAGCTGAGTTGTTAAATCATCTATGACTTCTAGGCTTCATAGGTCAGATTAATTGTGCTTTTTACCTCTTCCTTTTCAAACAGCAGCTGCATCTTTCCATGTCTGGATTTGTTTGGAGTCAAGCTTTAACTGACTCCCAAAAGATAAAGGTCTATAAACACGTAGAGAACAGTAAGTATTTACGTGTTTTAATGCCTATTGCCAAACTCCTTTTTTACAGAATGTCAGTGGTGAAACTGTGTAGATTGCAAATAGACTGTAAGTGTAAACAGACTATAAATATTTCTGGGAAAATGAATAGCAGTACGAACTGAAGACCACAAAATTCCTAACAAATAATCCCAGCGATGCCACCCTGCTAAATCACTACTGTTTTCAGCAGTTTGTATTTCAGCAGTTTGTAATGGGAAACTCCCCTGTCATATCCCAAGGAACTGACTTAGAATATAGAACAGAGTCATGTGTCTGGGAATGTTAACCAATTCCAATACTGTTTAACATGTTCTTTTTTGTTGTTGCGAACAATGCAGTTCTTAAGCAATCTAATTAATGCATACACTGACAAACAAATCCAACAAAAGAGGCACTTAGAGGCAGTGTTCATTGAATACTGGAATTTTGAAAGAAAAAAATCCATTAGGTCATGTTCAGCATTTACTTCTGCCAAAGAAGGATTGTTCTTTCAAGTTTATTTTTCGAGCTTTCAATTCCATTCCACTTAAATACCTCGACAACCAAGACTTTTCAAATCTTCCGTGGATAGTTCTCCTGCCTAGTATATCCACTGTGTAAAGTTTCCTGATAATTAACTTATTTCTTTTTCCTTTTGGTTATACACATCCACCATTTATGCTTGGCTCTGCTGACTCATTTGCCACGAGTCTTTATGCTTTTTTAAAAAAGATCATATAACATTATGTATGCTTTCATTGCTTGGTTTTAAGGTACAGTATCGTTGTTGTTGTTGTTGTTTTTTAAAGATTTATGTATTTGAGAGAGAGAGCCCACCTGGTGGGGAGGGAGGGGCAGAGCCTGACGTTGTACTTGATCTCATGACCCTGAGATCATGATCTGAGCCAAAACAGAATTGGACGCTCAACTGACTAAACCACCCAGGTGCCCCATAAAGTCCAATGTTATTAACTAAACTGGCATTTCTTTTCAGTAACATTAGTTAGGAATGTCAGTCATTCCGTGAATATGTAGATAAAGGGTGTCAGTGAGTTTTATGTGCGTTAATAATTTCATGCCTCTTAACATTAACGTCATCAGTGTTGGTCAACCAGGCTCCTTCTTTCCTCTTGACCAATGTTCCGAGAACATTATTTACAGTAACCCATTAATCTACCATGTTCTGTTAAAAGACAACATTGAAGCTGGGATTCAGGGGTCATTTGCAACCGTATGAACTTAATTACGTAAGATAATTTTTAGTATGAAATTATGAGTTATTATTAACCCACTTATTTTTTAAAATATCTGTTTAAAACATTATTTATAGGGGCACCTGGGTGGTTCAGTGGGTTAAGCCTCTGCCTTCAGCTCAGGTCATGATCCCAGGGTCCTGGGATCGAGCCCCATGTTGGGCTCTCTGCTCAGCGGGGAGCCTGCTTCCCCCTCTCTCTCTGCCTGCCTCTCTGCCTACTTGTGATTTCTCTCTCTGTCAAATAAATAAATAAAAAATAAAATAAAATATTATTTGTAATATTTAATATTTGAAATAATACAGCTTAGAGGTCATTCTTTGTCTATAGGATCACACAATTGGTATTTAAATTCAAGTAAAATTTATTACATATCGTAACATATATAATGTTACATTTATTTCTTATTTATCTATTTAGTTGACAACAAATATGAACAACAGCAAAAAAAAATTTTTTTAAAGATTTTCTTTATTTATTTGACAGAGAGAGATGGATCACAAGTAGGCAGAGAGGCAAGGCAGAGAGAGGGCGGGAAGAAGGCTCCCTGCTGAGCAGAGAGCATGATGCGGGGCTCCATCCCAGGACCCTGAGATCATGACCTGAGCCGAAGACAGAAGCTTAACCCACTGAGCCACCCAGGCACCTCAACAGCAAAAATTTTTAAAAAAGAATTGATATCCTTTTCAACCCTATATTAGTTTAATTTAACTTAAATTATCTATTTAAATGATCTATTTAAGCTAAATTAAATTGTATAAACTACTTTAGGATTGAAATATTTGGTTAATATGTGAATATATTTATATGATAAATATGAAAGTTTTAGGACTTACATGATTCACTAGCTTAATTGAGAGCCTTAACTAATTTTGGTATAACAAGGAAAATAAGAATTCTGTCTTTTCTACTGAGGAAAAATTTTCCAGTGAACACAGAGGAAAAACATGGTCTTACTTTTAAAATAATTTGATGATCTATCCTTTGGCATAAATATAATCAAAATGTTTTACTAAAGGATGGATCATTAGATTATTTTAAAAGTAAGATGAGGGGTGCTGGGTGGCTCAGTTGGTTAAATGTTTGACTCTTGATTTTGGCTTGGGCCATGATCTTGAGGTTGTGGGTCAAGCCTTGCATCAGGCTTCATGCTCAGTACAGAGTCTGCCCAAGATTCTCTCCCTCTCCCTCTATTCCTACCTCCCCCATTACATGCATGCTTCCTCCCTCTCTCTCTCAAAATAAATAAATAAAAGTAAGATCATATTTTTCTTCTGTGTTTGCTGGAAAATTTATTTTATTTTATTCACATTCAGTTAATTAACATAGAGTGTACTATTAGTTTCAGAGGTGGAGTTTAGTGATTCATCAGTTGCATATAACATCCAGTGCTCCTTACATCATATGCCCACATGAGATAGATTTAATAGTATCATTATTAATATTTAGTTTAATTAGAAATGTATTTATTGTATTTCCTTGTGAAATGATGTATGAACAAGAGTATTTATTGCAGCAATGTTTGTAATAACTAAAGATTAGAACTCACCCACATATTGATCAGGTGTGAAAAAGAATGAGGTAAAAAAAAAAAAATCAGTGGAGAGAAGAATAAGCAGGCTCTCAAGAGGAAAATGTCCATGAGACTTTTCACTGTATATGTTTACGTATTTGATTTATGACATGAGTTTATTATATTCAAAGTAGAAATAAAAAAAGAAATGGAAATGCCTTGTAGTGGACTTCACTTGACTCAAAAGCCATTCTCAAGAAAATCTGAAACTTTGGGAAATTCAGAAATACTGGGTAATTCAGCATAATTCAGTTAAGACCAAGGATATATATCTTGACAAAATTTCAAACTTATATTTAATTTTAACTAACTGAAAATGCTTTATTGAGAAAGCAGGTTATAGTGTGCACACCCAATTTTACAGTACCTGTTATATTAAGAGTACACAAACTCTTTTTCAAACCTAAAATTTATATAATAGTGATAAGCAAACAATGATTGATTTGAGTTTCATTTCATTAAATACTTACATAACTCTTATTAAGGCTATTAGGCTTTTACTAGGTTAATAGGCAAATGGAGATAATTTAAGCATTATGTTTACTCTTGAGAAATAACTATGCAGGGAGAGAAATGTATAAAAACAAATGCAATAAAGAATAACGGTTGCCACAAAGAAATCTGCAAAAGGTACAGAGGTGCATAACAAAGATAAGTCAGAGGAATCAGGGAAGGCTGTCCAATGGAGAGGAAGTTTGAGCAGAACCACGAAAGAAGGCCAGATGGACAAGGAAGTGAGTGCATCTCAGGCCAATACATGTTCCGCTTGTATCCAACCCCAGCCTTCTGGAAGTGGATTCAACCATTATTGACTTACCATAGAAGAATGTGAGGAAACATATGTCCAGCCTCCTGCCAGACCATTGGTAAACACAGAGAGCCCTGAGGCCATCCTCCAAAACCCTCCAGGGAACAAACTGTTGGAACTCATAACATTGGCAACCTGGCCACTAGTGACATGCGTCCTGTTACGCCTTTTTCACAGTGCCCACATCCACCTTCACTCTTTCTTGATGCTCTTTGTTTTCTGTCTAGACTCGAGCCTCACTGGAACCTCCCACCCAAATTTGTCCATAATACCCTTTGCAACTCAGTATTAGTTGCAATCACCTTCCCTAAATATATCCTGCTCCTCCTGGCCTTAGGTAAGGTCACTTCCCTACCAACCTCTAGTGGATGTTGCTCAATTTCTCTACCTTCTGCTCGCAGAATTAGAGGGGTGCTGATCTCCTTTACTGTGCCCAATACTGTTTCCATGTCAGGCTCCTCCTGTAAAACCTCTCTCTGCTCCTCACACTGTCAGTCTGTGATACCCGATCTCTTCCCTGTAACTGTCACTGAAAGACGGCCTGGTCAATTTGTCCCCATTGTGCACTGAAGATTTTAGCCTTGGTTCCTGCTTCTCTCTTACAACTACTTTAATTTCTCCTCTCCTTTAACTTGCTACACTCCCCAGATGCCACCCAACACCTGTGACCATACCCTGGACTTTTGAATCACACTAAGTTACAAGTCCTGTGGGTTATTTTTGTCCAAGATATATCTGACATTTTTACATATCTCTCCATTTTAGCTGCCGTGTGCCTGGTTCAAGCCACTGTCTTCTCTTCGCTGAGTATGTTTCTTGCACACCCCTAATCTGTTCTCCATAGAGTGGAGTAATGACATCGCTCATCTGCTTAAAAGAATTCCTGAGCCCCTACCTTATGCTTTGAATAAAACTCAAGGTTTCTGCTATGCTTTAGAAGTCCTGGAGGAATCTAGCTCCTCTCTCTTTGCAGCCTCACCTAGTTACTGTTGTGGCCACATCCTGTCATCCCCCCAAATTTCTCTTTGAGGCCTTTGCTCTTGCTGATGCCTCCACTCAGAAGGTTCTCTTCCTACTCCTCATCTAGCTAGCATCTTGTCACTCTGCCTGCCTCAGATTGAATGTTGCTACCTCAGAGAGACCCTCAGGACCCTCTGTGATTCCCAGTCTTTCAGTGCACTAACTGCAATCTACAGTTACTCATTGGCGTGATTACCATTGTGGTTTTGGGATTGATGTCTGACTCTGCCTCTAGATCATACATTTCTTGAAAGAAGGGAACATATTGCTTTTTATTACCATTCAACTATATGTATTCCCGTTATACATGTTGGTGAGTGTGGTAGGCTGCAGAATGACCCCTCAAAGATGTTTATGTCTGAATCCCCAGAAACTTCTCATTATAAAGGAGATATTGCAGATGTGAATAAGTTACGGGTCTTGAAATGAGGAGGTTATCCTTAATTATCTGGGTGGGCCCAGTGTAATCACAATGGGTGTTTACAAGAGAGAGCAGGATGGTCATGGTCAGAGGGAGATATGGTAATAAAAGCAATGGGGTGTGTGGGTGGGCTGGGGAGGAGAGAGAGAGGGAGTTAGGTTTGCATATGCGTCACTGCTTGCTTGGAAGATGGAGGAGGAAGGGGCCATGAACCAAGGAAAGGAAGTGGCTTCTATGGCTTCTTGGGGCTGGAAAAAGCGGGGAAATAGATTCTCACCCTACATTTGCCAGAAGGAATGCAGCCCTGCTAACACCTTGACCTCTGAAACTGTAAGATAATAAATTTCTGTTCTTTTAAGCCACAAATTTGCAGTGATTTTGTTACAGCAACAATAGGAAATTCATACAGATTTTGGTACCTGGAAGTGGGATACTGCTGTAACAAATATCTAAAAATGTGGACGAGGTTTTGAATTGACCATTGGGCACAGAACAGAAGAACTTCGAGGAGCATGATGGGGAAAAGAAAAAGCCTAGATTGCCTTGCACTGGACTGCTGGTAAAAATACGGAAATTATAAGTGCTCCTGGTAAGGACGTAGAAGGAAGTGAGGGACAAGGCAGAGAAAATGCAGAGGATCTTACAGAATATCTAAAAAGTCATGGACTATGGGTAGAAACATGGATATTAAAGCATTGCTGATGAGGGCTCAGAAAACCTTGAGGAACATGTTCATGGAAACCAGAAGAAGGGGGATCCTTGTTATATCATGGCAGAAAGCTTAATGGAATCGTGTATTACAGATATGTGGAAAGCAGAACTTGTATGTGATGAAGTTGGATATGTAGTTGAGATTTTCCAAACAAAATATTGACTTTTCTTCTTTTTTAAGATTTTATTTCTTTGAGAGTGTGAGCACGTGTGCACATGAGCGGGGGGAGGGGCAGAGGGAGAAGCAGACTTCCCACTGAGCAGGGAGCCCAATGCAGGCCTCTATCCTGGAACTCCAGGATCAAGACCTGAGCCAGCGGCAGACACTTAGCCAATGAAGCCATCTGGGTCCCCCCAAATACTGGCTTTTAAGCAAAATATTTACCTCCTTCTTACCTCAGATACTATAAAGCAGTTATTGAACAAATAATTTAAGACTGCCCACCATATAAGCATCAGGAGCTGCTGAAGATCTTGAAGCCATGAGGGTGAAGAGTTGGCAAAGTCACGGCCCTCGTGGTCCTTGCAGGGAAAGTCATGTGCAATGGTAGTTATAGACTGGGTTTGCACTGCCCGTGTGGCCTGGTTTTGCTCTTGAATGACCTCTGTCAGGTTATTTGTGCTTCAATTTCTCCATTTAAAAAATGGTGGTAATAATAGTACCTACCTCACAGAGACGCTGTGAGGATTGTATAAAATAACAAGTGTTCAGTGCCGGATCCAAAATGAGTTTTACTTAAATATCACACTGTAGGGGCGCCTGGGTGGCTCAGTGGATTAGGCCGCTGCCTTCGGCTCGGGTCATGATCTCAGGGTCCTGGGATCGGGCCCCGCATCGTGCTCTCTGCTCCGCGCGGAGCCTGCTTCCTCCTCTCTCTCTGCCTGCCTCTCTGCCTACTTGTGATCTCTCTCTCTGTCAAATAAATAAATAAAATCTTTAAAAAAAAAAATCACACTGTACCCTCATAGAGTAACCAATACTTCAGTTAGTGGTGTCACAGGAAGAAAATAGGATGAAATTATGTTCAAGTGACAGAGTGGAGGGGAAGCTGGGACTAATTCCTTCTGGCTGGTCAGGGGAATCTTCCCAGAGAAGATTCTTCTCTTCTCTGAGCCAAGAACTGAGTACCATACACACACAAACTATAGGGTGATCTTGAGGTAGAGTGTCCTATAGAGGGAGTAACAAAGGACACTTCCTGGGTTCTTAGACTTCTCTATGAGTTTGGTATTAGACCTCCATGATGGAGCCTCTAATTTTTTAAAAGTTTTATTTATTTATTTGCGAGAAAGAGAGAGATAAATCACAAGCAGGGGAGGAGGGGCAGAGGAAGAGGGAGTCTTAAGCAGACTCCTAGCTGAGCACAGAGCCTACTGTGGGGCTCGATCACACCACCCTGAGATCACGAACTGAGCTGAAACCAGGAGTCAGATGCTTAACTGACTGCACCATGGAGGCCCCAGTGCTGAGCACAGAGTGACAGGTACCTCCCCATTCCAAACGGACATGTTGGGTATATGCAAAGAATCTTCTAAACAATAGCAAAACCAATTCTGCAATCTTTAACTCCTTACTTGCCTCTAATTTATATTTAAAAGAAGTTTGGGCGTATCTGTGTGGCTCAGTCATTAGGTGGCTGCCTTAGGCTCTGGTCATGATTCCAGGGTCCGGGATCAAGCCCCACATTGGCCTCCCTGCTCAGTGGGAAGCCTGCTTTTCCCTCTCCCACTCCCCCTGCTTGTGTTCCCTCTCTCGCTGTTTCTCTCTGTGTGATAAATAAATAAAATCTTAAAAAAAAAAGTCTGGAGAGGAGTGCCTGGGTGGCCCAGTCAGGTAAGTGTCTGCCTTCCCTTCAAGTCATGATCCCAGAGGTCCTGGGATCCAGCCCCGAAACAGGCTCCCTGCTCAACAGGGAGTCACCTCCCTCTGCCTCTGCCTGCTGTCCTCTCTCTCTCCCCCCACCCCCAGTCTCTTTCTCTCTCTCTCCCTTAAATAAATAAAATCTTTAAAAATGGGGAAAAAAGAAGTCTGGAGATTGAGCAGGCAAGGAAGAAGAGTATTAGCTGGGGGTGGGGGGGGGGGTGGGGGACCTGTTGCCCAAGCAAGTGTGCTTGCCATTTCCCCTTCTCTACCTCAGAGGAGGGAGGGGTGGTTTTTCTATCTCTCCAACACAATACTCACCAAGCACTTTATGAGGAGATTGGTAGGTTCCTTTGCCTTAAGGGTCTGGGGTGGAGCCTGGAGATTCTTGAGAGCACTGGATTTGTGTTCCCTGGCCTATTGGTGTTGAAATACCAGCCTCTGACTCTCCCCTGGGACAGTCCAGGCTGGCTGATGCTGCCTATGACAGAGAGTCAAGTAAGGACTTGCCATGGGGTGCCTGGGTGGCTCAGAGGGTTAAACCTCTGCCTTTGGCTTCAGCTCAGGTCAGGATCTCAGGGTCCTGGGATTGAGCCCCACATCGGGCTCTCTGCTCAGCGGGGAGCCTGCTTCCCCTTCTCTCTCTGCCTGCCTCTCTGCCTACTTGTGATCTCTGTCTGTCAAATAAATAAATAAAATCTTAAAAAAAAAAAAAAGAAAGAAAAGAAAGGGTTTGCCAAATCCATGAGTTTTGAGAACTTTCAAGAAAGGAGCCATATTGGAATCACCTAGACAGGCCCCTGTCCAAGAAGGCTGCTTGCTGGGGCAAGGAGAGCCCAGCTCTCAGAGGCTGTGCAGGGCATAATGCCAGAGCTGGAGCTGAAGGGGCATCATAAGAGGTGAGGCAGATGATGCATCATTGTAGTAGGGAGCTGCAGGGCTGCGGCCTTCTCTGGTGGTGGGAATGAGGGAAGAGGAATCCGTAAATACTCCATGATGCTAAAAAAAAAAAAAAAGCATTTGCACAGTTGCCTCTGAAGGGGAGGGGAATGCCAGATTAATAATATCTAGATAAATAAGGCCTTTTCCATTTCCTCTCACTTATGGTCCAAACATGATCCTGGGGGATCCAGAAGCAGCAACTGGGGACTGGAGAGGAACTGGAACAAGAAAGGTGGGGGGGCGGAATAGGAGGCCCCCTTTCAGCTGGACCTACCCATCCCGATCTTTCTGGGGGTTGGATGGGGTGGGGTTGGATGGGGTGGGGTGGGGTGGGGACCTTTCAGAGAGGAACAGCTTTCAGTTGCAACAGGAGATGAAAATTTTCTTTCAGGTCAGGCTGGTCTTTGACATACTTGAAAACAAGGTTATGACAATAATAGTTAAGCTATCTAAAAGTGAGGGGCGCCTGGGTGGTTCAGTGGGTTAAGCCTCTGCCTTCAGCTCAGTCATGAGCTCAAGATCCTGAGATCAAGCCCCGCATCGGGCTCTCTGCTCAGTGGGGAGCCTGCTTCCCCCCCTCTCTCTTTCTGTCGAATAAATAAATAAAATCTTAAAAAAAAAGATATCTAAAACTGACTGGAAACATAACTGGGTCAACCTTATCTCATTAGGGAGGTAGACTCAAAAGTGGGTTTGAAGGGCAGGCATGAGAGAGAAATGAAACTCTCCCTGATTGCACTCTCTCAAGTTAATGCTGTTCAGTAAATGGTTGTACTGATTTTCATCAAAACTCCCTGCTCCTGCCACACCTTTTAAAATCCCTGGTGCCTCTCTTCTGGGTGTTTCCAAGTTCTGTGAGAGAAATCAGCTTTTCAGACGCATCTCCTTCACTGAGCAGTGTGGTTCGAGTTTCTACGCAATTAGTTATTTGTCCATGACCACCTTAAAAAATATTGCTTTTTCGATGAGTTTCTGGAAAGATGTGGAGAAGGCGCATTTGTTCAGTCTACCACGCTTAATTGGAATCCCAGGCAAATATTTTAAGGAGAAATGGTAACATTTTCAGTGTTTTCAGTACCACTACTTATTTGTCTATATAGATCACCTTGAACTCTCTTCTTTTTTTCCCCCACAAGGGGATTTTTGGTCATTTTGCCATCATCAAAGAGCTGAAATTTAACTCAAAATGAATGCCTATTACTTCAGAGAAGAATTTTAATAAGAGGCTGAAGATTATAGCTTAGAGTTGAAATGAATGGGGTTTAGAGACTGCAAGTGGTTTTTGATTATTCTGTCTCACATTTTACAGATGAGTGAGAAGTTTTTGTTTATATGTGCAACTATATATATATTTTTATATACATTGTATTTATATATTTGGACTCTTGGACACTTGTGTCTGGCTTCCTCTGACCTTTGTCCCATGGGCCTTTTCCCTTTGCTGATTTTGCTGTGTGTTCTTGTTTATCCTGTAATAATTCTGAGCTGTGAGCACAGAGTCCTGTGAGTCAGCAGGTCACCAAACCTCTTCCAATTTTCTCCTCCATAAAATAGGATTTATAGTAATCCTATCTACCTTAAAGTGTTGTGAGTATAAAATGTGTGTGGAACTAAGTGATGGAGGATACATCTGATAGAGGGTGGTTGTTATGTGTTAACCATTCGTTAAAGAGCATCTTGTGTTTGTTGGTGTATGCTCATGACTTTTTGTCAGGTGACAGTGACCTACAAATGAATTAACTCTCAAATCTTTGATGACTCATTCGATGGGAACAACAGGTTCACAAGCCAGTTTATAAGGATTCCTGCTTCTTTCACTAAAATGTGTGTGTGTGTGTTCACTACCTCACAAGTATTAAATAATTTGGAATTTATTTTATGGTCTGAATGTATCCCTCCCCAAAAAAGTCACATGCTGAATGTCACCCCCAAAGGGTATGGTATTAGGAGGTGGGGCTTTTGGGAAATGACTGATCCTTCATGACTAAGATTAATGCCTTACCAAAGAGGCTGTAGACAGATCCCTTGCCCCTTCCACCATGTGAGGACACTGAGAAGTCTGTCACACAGAAGAGGGCCCTCACCAGCCAGGACGGCACTGTGTTTCTGGATTTCCAGACTCGAGAACTGTGCAAAAGAAATTTCTGTTGTTTATAAGCTCTCGGTCTGTGTATTCTGTTCTAGCAGCCCAGATGGACTAAGACACTTTTCTCTTTTTTTCCGCCCTCTTCTCTTCATGCTTTCCTGTGATGTGTCCCTGGCAGTCTGCACAGTAAACGCACATTCATGGCAGAAGGTTACGAAGTAGGGAAAGTGCATGGAGTGGATTTTGACAGAAACTGGAGGTTCTCAAATTGTGACTAATAGGAACTATTAAAACAAAATGTACCAAAGATATAGCATAAATCCACTCCTTCTACAATTATATTTCTCTTCTGTTTATATATTTTATTTATTTACTTAGAGAGAGAGAAAGAGCACGAGTTGGGGGAGGAGCAGAGGCAGAGGGAGAAGCAGGTTTCCAGTTGAGCAGGGAGCATGATGCAGGGCTCGATCCCAGGACCCTGGGATCATGCCCTGAGCTGAAGGCAGATGCTTAACCCACTGGGTCACCCAGGCGCCCCTATAGTTGGATTTCTTACGAAGTTTGTCCATTGGCTGTGTTGAGGTGGAGGGAATTCTTCTGAATATCTCATTAAATAGCCCAAAGATCTGTCAGGGAGGTCATAGCTCTTCGGATCAAGAAAGCAAAGCACTGAGAAGACTCCGAGGCTGGGATGGAACATACCTCAATGCCACGAGCACCACACTGCGTGACAGCTGACAGAGAGTACAAATCAGACTCCAGGCAGAATCCCAGGGGCGACTGGCTCTGTGATTCCAGATATAGAACAGCCTCGTACTCAAGGAGTCCTCCGTCCTTGAGAACGGTCCATTCATGCCTGCATATGCAAACACCGTGTGGGGAGACTGGAGGCTTCACAGTGAAACCTGGCCTGCGCCCCTTGTCTGCCAGCCATCGGGGCAGCGCCCAGAATCGCCCTGTTCACCGTCTGCTCCTTTTCTGTGTCAGGCCCCAGAGGGCTGGAATATGATCCAGAAGGGCATCCTTCTTCCAGTTCTCCTGCTCCAACCTGAGTCATACATTCTCAGGAGGATGGTAGCACCTCTGACTTCTTGAATCCAGTGCCTTAAAAAGACTCCCCATTGCCCATAGAATAAACTGTTGGCATAGATGTTCCTTAATAATCCTCACACAACCTGCCCCAAATAATTCTCATTAATCTCTTTTATCTTCTACGTCACGCAGCTTCCTGTGACTAAACCATACTTCCTCTGTACGGCTGTCTGCTTTAAAGAGCTGTGTGGTGATGCTGCATTGCAATGGAGACCTGTTATAGGCTATTTTATTTGGTCAGAAATATTTTGTGACCAATAGGCTACTATTCTGATGATTTGAAGTAGCTGGAATCACCACAGCAAAAGACACCAGGTAAACATAAAACACACATATGCTAACACTTTTAAAACTGTCTCTTTTTTATGACGGAAGATAGTTTGGTAGAGAGAAGTGCATTTCTTTACTGTTGAGCCTGTTTTTACACAACAAGTGATTGCATCATTTTAAAGTCATAACTTCTGCTTTTACTTTCATTCAAATGCACAAGCTGAATTAGTATTTAAAAGCCATCTGTGGTGGGATGCCTGGGTGGCTCAGTTGGTTAAGTTGCTGCCTTCAGCTCAGGTCATGATCTCAGGATCCTAGGATCGAGTCCCGCATCTGGCTCCTTGCTCAGCGGGGAGCCTGCTTCTCTCTTTGCCTCTGCTTGCTTGTCCCCTCTCTCTCTCTGACAAATAAATAAATAAAATCTTTTTTAAAAAAAAGAATAAAAGCCATCTGTGGCAAAACTTTTTGCATATTAGAAGCCTTATGATAGGTCTGTTTTGTAAATTGAGACTGTCATCTATTGGGCTTATTACTTATAGTGGGGAGAAAAATGTTTGCCATCATCATTAGCGAGAAAGAGCTTCCATACCAATTTTTTAAAGTAGATAAATAAGTTAACCAGACTTTTTCGAGGAGGTGAGTTTTAAGTCATTTGAGGACTATACCAGATCCAAACAGTAAAGGATTTCCAATAGAAGATTACTCCAGCAATCTGAAGAAAGGCAAACAAACAAACAAACAAACAAAAATACTGGCTCTGCTAGTACAATGGAAGAAGGTCTGGCCACACTGAGTGGTTGGTTCACCAAGAGGATTTATGGAGCATCTAAGGCCAAACCATCTCTTCTCAGCCAGGCAGCAGGGTTTTCAGGAAGCCATGCCACAAGGTTTGGTTTATAGACAAGTGAAGTATCTATAGAGCCTTTCTTCTCTCTAAAATTATAAATAATTCCAGTTTCACAGATGCCAAATTTTCTCTAAATCCCTTCAGATTCATACTGCAGAATCTTTACTGTAATTATTAATTATAACTACCATTAATTGAGAATTCACTGGGTGCTGGCGTGGGCTTTGCGTGAATTTCTCATTCAGTGTTCATGAATAGCATTTCACAAGTGGAGAAACTGAGGCACGGAGAGGTGCAGTAACTAGATCCAGCTTGCCAAACTCTGAAATCTGGCAATGTCACCCCAGACGCTATGTGCTTCACTGCTGTATTATAGGGTCTCTTTATAAGCTTGGCAACCTTCCGTTAGAATGAAGAAACAACTGTGACATACTCTACTCAATGGTTTGCAAAATGTTCTCACTTACATAGCTCATTTTTACCTCTGCAGGGAAGGTATCTGAGGTTCAAAGATATAAACGTGAGGTTTAGAGACATCACATCTCTACTAGATAATGGGTTGGAGCTTGAAACAAAGTCTTGTAATGAACTCGGAACTCATGGCTTAGTAAGACTCAGAAAAAAGTTCCAACGGAACTACACAGAAACGAGAGGGGATTAGCAAAATATCTTATTAATAGATACAGGCAGTTTTAGCAAATAGGGTTCAGTATATCTATGACACAGAGCCTGAACAAATCACCTCATTGAAAATCTATTTTTGATTCTTCTATGCCTAATACAATAGAGTTTATATAGGTACCAGTTTTCTGTTCTCCCTCTCCCTCTCTCCCCGTGTGTGTGTGTGTGTGTGTGTGTGTGTGTGTAATATATCAGTTTGTTTATCAATTTTTTTGGATGATCACAATAAGTTTAGCTGACATCCATCATATCAATTTTTACTTTAAATAAAAACGTGGTGGATTTATATATTCAAGCAGTTTATTCAGAAAATATTTTTAGAGGTTCACACATTGGCCTGGTTATGTATTAAGTACTGGAAATCCAAAAGACCGGTATCTGGGTGGTTCAGTTGTTAAGCGTCTGCCTTTGGGCTCAGGTCATGATCTCACAGTCCCGGGATCGAGCCCCCACATCAGGCTCCTTGCTCAGCGGGGCGTCTGCGCCCTCTCCCTCTGTCCCCCCTCCCGACCCCACTCATGCTCTCTCTCTCTCTTTCTCCCACCAAGAAATAAAATCTTCAAAGAAAAAAGAAAGAAAGACACAATGAAGTTGGTGCCCAGACAGGCGGGTACTGGTGCACAAACAAGCAGGGCAGTAATCTAGAATTACAACTGCTCTAGCAAGTATAAGGCTAAACTAACATCTCCAACCTCCAGTCACAGCCCTGGGGATGCACGAGGACTTCCCAAAGCAGTATGCAAGTTAGGAAGCTAATCAATTTCCAGGTTCCTAACCTTCTTTAAGTCTTTCCCAGTCCCATCCTGCAGGAACACATTCAAGGAGGAAGCATCTTGCTGGTTTTCTTAGCTACTTCCCATTACACAGCAGCCCTTCTCCCAGTCTACAAAGAAAAAGCTTTTCTTTCATTCACTCTGAATTGTCCGGCAAGCCACCAGAACATAAAGAAATCAATGGTTCACGTTATAGTGTCAGAAAAACCTTGTCTAATCAAGTCACCATAAACCCACTGCCAGGCTTCCTGTCTGTCTTACTGCTACTTCTCTCCCACTCAGGGTGGAGGATGGCAGTAGAAACCAGAAGTTTTGGTGTGTGTTGACATAGTCTCCGTCCAGACTATGTTAAAGATGGAAGCAGCAGGGACAATGCCATTTTGTTTAAAAATCTTGCCTCTTCTGTGCCTTGACTATGGTTTGTGAATCATCAAGGCTGGAGAGGAACGCTGAAGAGGGCGGGTCCTTATTTCATCCAGGTGACAGACGCATGGCAGGCCTCCAGGCTTTAACTCTCCATGTTAAAATTAGAGTATTTGAGGTTTATTAAAAAAAAAAAAAACACACAGATCAGGAATGACAAATCTGTGGGGTGTGCCCTTGTATTACTGTCAGCAGGAGAAAGCTTGGTAGATTCTCTTCCCATCTGTGTTCCTGTTGCATATTTAAAATGTTCTCAAAGGGGTATTACGTGCTCTGTTTACTTCTGATGGAGAACGGTATATCTAAGAGCAAAAGAGACGTAGCTAAGAGAAGTTAGTATTTTATGTTTTCTTGAAGATGTGTTAACACTCACAGGAAAAGCATTTTCTTTTTCTTTCTTTCTTTCTTTTTTATTTTTTTAAAAGATGTTATGTATTTATTTGACAGAGACCACAAGCAGGGAAGCAGCAGGGTGAGGGAAAGGGAGAAGCAGGCTCCCCACTGAGGAGGGAGCCTGACAGGGGGCTCAATCCCAGGACTCTGGGATCATGACCTGAGCCCAAGGCAGACACTTAACCGACTGAGCCACCCACGTGCCCCAGGAAAAGCATTTCCATTAACTATTTCCAAAAGATTAGTGTATCCCCAAATACCACATTTTCCTTTGTGCTTATCTTTTCCTCAGTGTCAATCATCGACCACATCTCATCCCCCCCCCCCATTTACCACATAATTAAAACCATTTTATCTTAGTGGTCATATAGTGTGGATTCCACTGTAAATAATGCCTTAACAACCATGAAAAAAACTTAATACATCTGGGTTGTAGCCCAAAGCCTTTTCTTCTTGCTGTTAATTTCCTCCAAGTAGATTAACTTGGACTTTTACCAACACAACAGCTACTTATGGGCTGGTGTAAAACAAAATGTTCTCTAAAGAAGTCCAGGATATAATACTCTGGATTTTTAAAAACCAGCCTCATTTAATTAGGATTAATTTCTCCCTCTCAGAGTTCATATGTGATTCTATTTTGGTAAAAAGCAAAATTAAAAGCTTACTTATTTCCAGATGTGAAATGCTATTTCTAGTCTAGATTCTATCTGGAGTCTTCAGGTGTCTGGTCCTCCCCGTCCATCTGTCACTTCTGTTTAGGGTACTGTACGATGACCCAGAGTTTGCCATGCTCACGGTTTCTTCTGTGTGCAATGGAAAATGGGAAGTGCAAATGAGGGTGAGGGGAAGGTCAGGAAGGGAGAGATGAAGAAAGAACTCGAGGGGCAACTGCAAAAGGTGCAGAGCCCCATACAGAGACTGAGCTCAGCACTGTGCACACTGAGCCCAATGGTTTCAAAGTGGAGTGTGTGCACCCAGGTTCTGCAACAAAGAACACTGGGTGCTGGAAGCATTGGTTTTCTTTACTAGGTCAGAAAAATTGCTTGTATTGAACTCACATGGGTTGACCTGGGCACCCTGTGCTCCGCCTGGGTATCAGATGATCACCGTGTCCTGAGCTTTCCTCGGGGACTGGAGGGGAAGCTTCACCTCTCCCAAGGGGCTACTTGTGCAGCCTTCTGCATTTGCCCTCTATCAGCAGGCTGTGGTTGTGGCACTTGATGTGAACTCGGTTAAGAAGATTTACAGATTATGCAGCCAGTATTAACTGATAATCCTTGCAAAAAGGAAAACTGGCCTTAAAAGATATCTGCAAACTAAACAAACACAAACAAAAAATTAAAAGCATAAAATCAGAATAAAGAAAATATTAGAAACATAAAAACAAGGATCTAACAAAAATAAGACAGCTAATATTTTTTCAGTTATTACAAGTTCTCCATTATTCATGTTCCAAGATAAAAATATTAATGATTTAGGGGTGCCTGGGTGGCTCAGTCGTTAAGCTTCTACATTTGGCTTGGGTCATGATCCCAGGGTGCTGGGGTCCCTGTTCAGTGGGAAGCCTGCTTCTCCTTCTCCCACTCCCCCTGCTTGTGTTCCCTCTTTCATTGTCTCTCTCTCTGTCAAATAAATAAATAAAAATCTTGTAAAATATCAAAAATAAATATTATGATTTAATCAGAACTGATAGCAGTGGGCCATTTTGGTGTCATGAAGACTTTTTTTTTTTAAAGATTTTATTTATTTATTTATTTATTTGACAGCGAGAGAGAGAGAGATCACAAGTAGGCAGAGAGGCAGGCAGAGAGAGAGAGAGAGAGAGATGGAAGCAGGCTCCCTGCCGAGCAGAGAGCCCGATGTGGGACTCGATCCCAGGACCCCTGAGATTATGACCTGAGCCAAAGGCAGCGGCTCAACCCACTGAGCCACCCAGGCACCCAACGTCATGAAGACTGTTTAAAAGGGATTTATATCTACTGTCATTAATGATTACATGGGTCTTGTGTATATTGGGCCTTTAGCCAAGGATGGTATAAGAAAACAACCGTAACTTGGAAGACGTTTTAAAATGTGAATTATTTCATGATTATGTCATCTTTTTTACTGCTATTTGTGTGTATGACTTATTATGTATTAGGTTATTTTCATAAATAACTAAGCAAACATGTTAGGCTTGTATGCTGCTTTGGTTAACATTGCTGTGTAACCAAACAACCCAAGGCTTTGTGGCTTAAAACAGCAATGTACTATTATCTTTCATGATCTGTGGGTCATCTGGGCTCAGCAAGGTACTTTTAACCTGGGGTTTCTTATATGGTTTCAGTCAGACTTCTGGAAGCTCTACGGAGCTGGATGTTCAAGATAGAACTCATTTGTCTGGCAGTGGATGTTGGATGTTGGCTGGGAACGCATCTGGGTTTCTGTGAGCCCACACATGGTCTCTCCATGGGATTTGAGCTTTGTACAAAATGGTATCTGGATTCCAAATGGGGGAGACACAAATACCTTTCAAGAGGAAGGAAGCAGAAGCTGCCAGGTCAATGAAAGTATGCCCCTAAAAATGGAACAGTGTTACTTCTACATTTGTGTCATATTTTGTTGGTCAAAACCATCACAGGGCCTACAAGATTCAAAAGGGGAGGGAAAATAAGCCACCTCATGATGGGGTTGGGCAGAAGAGTATATTAATGGAAGATAATATTATGGCCATCCTTGAAAAATATAGTCTGCCATAAATGCTAACGTTTTTCCTGATGGGGTGTATAATCATAACGTTTGGACTACTGGAATAACTCAGAATTATAGGTAAGATCACATACTTTGTGGTCAAACCAACTTCACCTAGGGTTCTTCGATCTTGGGAAAATTTAGCTGATGTCTCTGAAAATTGAGAAAATAGAATCTATGGGGTGGGGTGGGGACACTTTTGAATATTAGATAAGAACATGTATACCCAAAGTGCCCAGAATATCATAACTGGCTGGATCAGTAGCAGATATTATGGTTTTGAGTTGGGGAGTGACTGGTTTAGAAAAAGCTTTTCAGAGCAAGCACTCAGATGATAGCATGGAGGATGTATCAGATAGAGAAGGTGGAAGATCAAGGATGGGGCCAAGGGGACCACTGGGGAGACCACCATCAGGTGAGGACCATCAGGGAAGGAGACAAGCAGGAGAAGAAATGTGCGGGCAGAAGTCTCAGTATGAATTGGTGACTCACTGAATGGGGTGAGAAAGGGAAGGGAAACATCTAGAGCTATGCTTTTTTGCTTTTGAGATTGAGGTTTCCTAGATAGTAAGTAAATTTTATTAAGAATCTGGTCTCATAAAATCACCAAGTCCTAATGGAACATCATTGTGTGAAAGTCATATTTTTTGTTTTTGTTTTGTAAATCAATTCATTTTATTGGTAAAATTATTGTTCAAAGTAGAAAACATGACATAAGATGTCATATCATTATATTTCAAATAAAGTTAGTTAGCTGTTATGGGTTGAATTGAGTCCCCCCACACGATATGCTGAAATCCTAAACTACCTGTGAATGTGATCTTATTTGAAAATAGGGTCTTTTCAGATGTAATCAAGATAGAGTGAAGTAAAGCTAAAATAGAAGGGGCCCTTAATCCAGTATGACTTGTGTCCTTACGAGAAGAGGGAAATAGAGACACCTGTAATCTCCCCTCAGAGACTGAAGTGCTGTGGCTGTGCGCCAAGCCACACCTGGGGTTACCAGAAGCTGGAAGGGAGGGAGGGGATGATTTTCCATTGCAGTTTTTAAAGGAAGCCAGGCCCTGCCCACACCTAGGCCCCAGAACCGCAAGACAGTGTGCGTGTGCGTTTAAAGATTTATTTATTTATTTTAGGATGAGAGGGGCAGAGGGAAAGGGAGAGAGACACTCAAGCAGACTCTGCACTGAGCGTGGAGCCTAATTTGGGCCTCCATCTTTCAACCAGCAAGACCATGGCTGGAGCTGAAACCAGGAGTTCCATGCTTAACCAACTGAGGCACCCAGGTGCCCCCTTATCTGTGGTTTTAAGCCAGCCAGTTTATGGTACTTTGTTACCACAGCCCTAAGAAACAGATACAGTAACGATGTATGTATACTATAACGTAGTATTCATTTTACTTGGTTAAAGTATTAAAGGCATTAAATAAGCCCAACTAATTCTTTTGTCAAGATTTCTTTCCGGTTGGCCTTTCCAGAGATGTGAGGTGGGGCTTTCTCAGGACAGCTAAAAGCTGTGACTCGTCTCTCTGTGCCTTCCAAATGGCAAGCAGAAACTTGTAAATCATAGGTATGCAGTTTGTTTGATGAACGAAACTGGGCCTTTTAAAAATATTTCATTAAAAACAAAAAGAAACAGGGGTGCCTGGGTGGCTCCATGGGTTAAGCCTCTGCCTTCGGCTCAAGTCATGATCTCAGGGTCCTGGGATCGAGCCCTGCATCGGGCTCTCTGCTCAGCAGGGATCCTGCTTTCCCCCCACCCCTACTCACCTGCCTCTCTGCCTACTTGTGATCTCTGTTAAATAAATAAAATCTTTAAAAAAAAAAAAAAGGAAATAAAAAGAAACAATGAGGGTGCCTAGGTGGCTTGGTCAGTTGAGCATTTACTCTTGGTTTTAGCTTAGGTCATGATCTCAGGATCATGAGACCAAGCCCTGCATCAGGCTCTGCATTCAGTGCAGAATCTACTTGGAGTTCTCTCTCTCTCTCTCTCCTCCCTCCCCCACCATACTCTGTCTCTCTAAAATAAATAAATAAATCTTTGGGTTAAAATCCCTTGAATGGCTAAATACATATTTTTAAGGTCCCCCTATATAATATTGTTCTGATTATTAATATATCTAATCAAAGGGCTACCTTTAAGTGACAAAGAATCATGATTTTTAAAAATTAAAAGTAGAAATGTAACAGTAGCTAATGCTTATTGAGCAACACCAAGATGCTAAGTATTGCTGGGTCCTTTATACATATCTTCGTGCTGAATCTCATCACTGCCTTATTCCCCTGATTTTACATGTGAGACTCAAAACAGGTAATTTGCCAAAGGTCTTACAGCTGATACGTGATAGAGCCAGGGTACCAACCCTCCACTAGGACCAAATACGTGACAATACTCAAGTCCCACTGAGATGAGAGCCACATGTGGCTAGTAAAATATAAAAGAAAATTAATTAAAATTAAGCGAAATTAAAAATTCAGTACCTTGGGCACACTAACCACGTTTCAATGCTCTCTAGCCCCATATGGCTTGGTATAGGTAGAGAACATGTTCATCATTGTAGAAAGTTCTATTAGGAAGCACTGGTCCAATCCCTTAACAGAATACATTGAAAACCCATGTTACAGCCAGTTGAGGGGAGAGAAGGAATAGCAGAAGGAAGAGAACAGAGGAAAGAGAAAGATTTAGGGTGAGGGAGAGACTTTTAGTGAAGAAAGAAGCCTACGTCTAGGAGTCGAGTAGGCTCTGAGGACATTTTTAGTCTGTTATATTGTAAATGTTGGCAGTGGAAATTCCAAAGCATATTAAAATATACTTTTTAAAAATTAGAGAGCTACAATATAACAGATAAATCCCAAGTGTGTGCCTGGCATTGAGTGAGGGAGGACTTCTAGGTCAACAAATAGGCGTAAGTTACTGTCATAAAAATTAGAGCAACAATAATCAAATAATTAAAGTACAGCAGTTATTTTGAAGTGGAAAAAATTCTATAGAAATAAATAGCAGAAGAGCCCATGGTAACCTTGATAGGGTTCAGGGGTGCCTCCCTGAGGACAAAGTGCCATATAAACTGAGAAAGCAGGATTAGACAACCATCCAATGGCAGGGGGTCTTTTTAAGGCAGATGGCCAGCTGCAAGAAAGCCTGGTGTGAAGAAGGACTCAAACAATTAAATGTGTGGCTGGAGAGAGGGAGAGCAGCAAAAGGTGAGCCAGGGAGTTAGTTGGGGCAGGAATCAGAATTTGGGATGGGTGGGAGAGCTTGTTAAAATATTTGCCATAAGAGTGATGAGTGAGGATTTTTTAGCCTACAAGGGATATGTTCAGATTTGCATCTGGAGAGGATTTCTGTACATGCTAAGGATGCTTTAAAAGGAAGCAAGACTGAAGGTGGGGAGGCTACTTGGAAGCTATTTGGTACGGGGATGGCAGAAATGGCAACTGTCAGGATATTTGGAGCTAGAATGTATAGATATTGGCAATCACTTGGTTGTGTTTGAAGGACAACCTTCAGGTTTCTAGTTAGGGCAACTGCCTTGGGTAGGAGTCTGCAACCTACAGCCAACTGGCCAATCTGCTCTGTCTTATTTTTGTAAATAGAGTTTTATGGGAACACAGCCATGCCCATTCTTTTACATACTGCCCATGGCTGCTTTGAAATACATTGACAGATCTGAGTAATTGCAGCAAAGACCCCATAGCCCTAAAGGCTAAAGTACTTACTATCTGGCCCTTTAAGAAAATGCCAACTGAGATAAATGGTCATTATTTTCATTTATTGAGGTATTAACACTTACTAAACAATGTTCTAAATAATTTTCGTATGGTATGTATGTTATGATACTCCATCCCAACTGGCAAACATGGTGTTGCTACTGTCCCATTTACAGAGGCACGAATGTGATATTTTCACTCATACCCATAGCATCAGTTACCACCTCCATGCCACGGACTCCTCAGATGTTGACTTCTAAACCAGACCTCTCATTTGAACTTCAGACAAGCATATGTCCCACAGCCAGTCTCAGAGATGGCCCAAAACTCAGTATGCCCCAAACCAGATTCCTGCTTATCCCCTCCAACCACATTGTCTTTCAGTGTTACATTTTTCTTAGTGAATATCACCAACCAGAAGAGCAAGCCAGAATGGAAGGAGCCTTTCTTGTCACTTCTCTCTCCCTGTTCCTTCTCTTGTCCATTCTATTGAAAGATTGCTGAAATCTGGCTGCTTTGTTTCATCTGGGTCACCTACCACCTGCCAAGTCCATCTTATTAATAGGATCATCATTTATGCAGGTTCTGTAATAGCTTTCTTATAAACCCATTTCACTCCACCCAGACCCTCCTCCAATCTTCATACTGCAGCCAGAGTGTGCTTTCAATCCTGTCCACTTCTACCTCCATTCCCCACCTAATCTAATCTTTCCATGGCTTTGCTTGTTCTTAGGATTCCCATCAGTTTTTTCATTGCATTTTCATGTTGTTTCACTGTTTTTTATTTACTCTACAGATAATGGGTCGGAAAGCAAAAATCATTTTTTTAAAAGATTATTTATTTATTTATTTGACGGACAGAGATCACAAGCAGGCAGAGAGGCAGGCAGAGAGGAGAAAGCAGGCTCCCTGCAGAGCAGAGAGCCTGATGTGGGGCTGGATCCCAGGACCCTGGGATCATGACCTGAGCTGAAGGCAGAGGCTTTAACCCACTGAGCCACCCAGGCGCCCCGCAAAAATCATTTTTTTTTAAGATTTTATTTATTTATTTGACAGACAGAGATCACAAGTAGGCAGGGAGGCAGGCAGAGAGGGAGAGGGGAAAGCAGACTCCCTGCGGAGCAGAGAGCCTGATGCGGGACTCGATCCCAAGACTCTGGGATCATGACCTGAGCTGAAGGCAGAGGCTTAACCCACCTAGCCACCCAGGTGCCCCACAAAAATCATTCTTGTCAATACACATGAAATAAATTCTGAGGGTCACGGTTCAGTTAATTTAGCCTCTCAGTTGTGGAAGAAGCTAGTTTTATGTCCATTGCAAATTGATGTCACTGTTTCTGACTCAGAAATGTGTCTATTCTTCGAGTAAAGTTTTAACATCTGCCTGGTAACTTCATTACAGGAATTAATACAAGACTATAGACTGTAATACAAGTTCATTTTGTATGTATGTGACAGTCATGCTTTTACCTTTATCAGGGAAATTATCCTTTAACTCTATGAGGCACTATGCATGGTTGGCTCTCTGCCAATGTTCCCAGCCTCCCCCTGAACCAAGCACCCTCTGCTTTCTCCACTCCAGCTCTCGCTCTCTTTTGTTTCCTGTAAGCACCATGTTCCTTCTCCCCTCAGAGATGTCCTTTCCTGGAATTCACTTTCACCCCAGATGTTTTTTCATCCCTTGTAGTAAACATGTTTTATCCTCCAGGTCTCTAGTTAAGAATCCCTGGCTGGAAAGCCTTTCCAGACCTTTCCAAGCGGGATACATTCCATTATTAGAGGCTGGTAAAATACAGGTGGCGCTTGTTACTTTAGCAGTTTTACATTGTAGAATTTATTGATGCTTTTCAACAAAGTAACATTTTTCTAGATGGCTGCAGGCATTGCATGACAATGGGATGGAGGTAGGCTCACAGGGCATCCCAGCACCTAGCCCAGAGCCTTCACCTTCACAAATGTTACCTACAAAATAAATATCTTAGATTTTTGGCTGTAAATACTTACTGCTCAGGAGAGTGGTGGACTGACAAAATATGTTTTTGGGAGCTATCACCTCATAGGGTCAGCCATGAAAATGCACAGGACGCATGGGGCACCTGGGTGGCTCAGTGGGTTAAAGCCTCTGCCTTTGGATCAGGTCATGATCCCAGGGTCTTGGGATCGAGCCCCGCATCAGCTCTCTGCTTGGCAGGGAGCCTGCCACCCCCCCCCCCCCACCTACGTATGATCTCTCTCTCTGTCAAATAAATAAATTAAAAAGAAAAGAAAATGCACAGGAAGCAAAACCATTGGGCTGAGCAAAATGAAGGCTATACGGAGCCTTGTTCATATGGAATAACTGGAGAGGAATCCAACTGCAGCCACTTGAAGTGGGGAAAAAGTAGAAGCAGTTAATACAGATACCTTTGTGCAAAGTTTAGCTCTGACAAGATGAGAGGTACAAGTGGCACTGTGGTAATTCTTTAATAACCTCATTCTTGTATTATATACGCTTTCCTGACTGAAAAGCAAGGATTTACAAGTAACATGTAAAATAGCAAGAAAACTGGAGCTGTATGGTGTCTACCTTTAAAACAATTATAGGCTTTTAATACATGTCTGGTGTAGTCAGTTAAATCAAGCTTTTGAATGCAAATCAATTGTTAATTCTTCAGCCAAGGGTTTCTTATTTTTAGGCATGGGGACAAGGTTGGAAAATGGCAGCCTTAGAGTTTAGTCTGTACTTTCTATTTTTAATTTGATTTTAAATTTCTTCAAAGAGACTGGTTTCCAGGGACCTGTGACCTGCCTGGGCTACATGGTCTTTGGAGCTTCATAAGAGGCTTTTCTATGCCTTTTATGAAAGGAAAGGAGGAAGGGAGAAGTGAATGTCTTCTGAGTTGATAAGATTAGAGCTATATTGTCGAGAAGGCTGTATGAAATCAATTCTAAAACCAGACCAGATTTAACCGCACTTACCCAGAATAAATGGCCCTCCTCCTTTCCAAGAACAAATCAGCCTAAGTCACCACTTCCTATTAGTTCTGAAGCCCAGAAAAGCTCATAACTTAGGCTGACGTTGCCCTAGGAGAACACAGCAGAGGAGGCAGTAGCTTCCTTTTCCCTTTCAAAGGCCGCTTTATCAGCTCTCTTTAAAAATATTGCGCTCACGGGCTTACATCAGAAAGCTCGGTTCAATTGGGGAGCTCTCCATAGTCTATTTTGCCTGAAAACGCTGAATAGGGTGGGTCTAAGTAGCACCGAGGTCTCGGGACAGAAAGAGCTCGTAGAGATATGACTGAGCCTGGGAGCCCTGCTACACCCCGCAACAAATCCACTCGAGTAGGTGGCGCAAAGCAATCGAAAACCCAGATTCACGTTTTCCCTCATCGGTTTGCGCGTGCGGGTGGGCGGCAGATGAGAGCAGTGCCCAACTGCCAGTCCTGGGCTGCAAACTGCCTTTAGTCGGTTTGTGCAAGGAAACTCTCCCCTAATGTAAATTGATTTCCCCAAGGTGGCCTTCGCCTTGGCCGAGGGGTGTTTCCGGGCTGCTTACCCAGGGGTTGTTTGTTAATAAGGACGCTCATGAAGTGCCTGCATTTGGAAAGGCGCTCGCCTGCGGCGCGCATTCCCGTGCCCCAGCCCGGGACCAGGTGGCGGGGACGAGGGCTTTGGTTTTCCCCACTGAACAGCGAGAAGGACCCGACCGGTAGAGGCTCCACCTCCAGGGATGCTGGAGGGACTGCGTCGTTCCCTGAGCCTCGCCCTGGCGCGGGGCTCCCGGCGGTGGCAGCCCGCGCCGCGCAGTCCGTGCGCCGGGGCTTGGCCGCGCCGCCCGCTTTCGCGTCCAGTCGCGCACTGCGTGCCGCCGCCGCTCTCCGCAGCCCCGCGCTCCCGGAGGCTCCCTATGGCCAGCCCGACCCGCGCCGCTGCGGCCCTCGCCCGTCAGGTACCTGAACCCGGGCGTTTGTGGAAGGGGGGCGGAATGCACCCGGGGTCTCCGAAGCCAGCCGGCCTGGTCGGGCGCAGTGCTGGCGTTTCTTGCACCATCCTGCTTCGCCGCGCATCGCCGTTGTCTCCACCCAGCCGTTTCTTCCTTCCCCAACCCTAAGCGAAATCTAGACCTCCAGCCCGCGAACTCCGCTTTGGAGAGGCCCCTGCCCGCCAGGTCTAACGCCCAGCCGGTGACCCGCTGTGGAGCGGGGCGCGGACAGCCACCAGGAACGTGAGGGTCGCCATGGAAGCCGCTTTGGGGGAGGAGGGGGAAGCGGAATTTCTGGATGGCCAGAACTGACAGCCACATCCTCCGTGCTTTCACCACCCCAAAATATTTTGACCGCAGCCTTCTGCCTCCTTGGATCCCTCCCTCTCACCCCCCCCCCCCCACGTAGCTATTTAGCAGATTAGGATTTTTCGTTTTTTTCTTTTCTTTTTTAAAGGTCTGCACCTTTCCCCAATTCGTCCCACTTCCATTGTGTTCTTAAGTATCTTAAATTACTGCCTAATTCCCTGAGGGTTTGTCCTTAACCTGTGAGGTTTGTGTCCACGCGCCTGCATTGCAGGACCCTGTCCTTGGAGAAAATGGTTCATTCTCGTCCTCATCCCTTTTCCAGTCTTGCTATTGTGCGCGAGTGATTGACAAGACCACGAGGCTGAGCGCGCCCAGGAGATTTTTCTATAAATGGCTTAAAACCCTCGTCTAGACTATTTACTCGGATATAAGGGGGGACAATTACCTTCTTGTTCTTTGCTGGTGAACCCTGGCTCTGTAGGGCGACCCTGGCATTTAACCGGTCTGCCCTAAGCCAGCGGTGGAGGACGAAAACAGCTGCGTCGTCCGGAAGGGTAGAAAGTGAAGGACAACACTCCAGGAAGCTCTCCTTTGGGGCTGGTGCCTGGGTGCTTGCGCCTCCTTTCCCTGTTTGCTCGGGTACCTGAGCGGAGCCCGCGGTGCGATGGTAAGCGATCCAGATTACCCCAGGCCGCAGTTACCCACCTGGCTTTACTTAATGAATTTAATTCTTCTTTAAGGACTGCAATAACGGATGCTCCCCAGAATGTACTGGAGAAGCGGGATCAAAGGAGGTGGTGGGGACTTTCAGGGTAAGTGATTTGCCAGAGGTTAAGGGAAACAGCAATCAACTGAATAAATCTATTTCTGGTTGAGATTTGGGCAATTTTCACCTGTGGGTTATATCGTATTTTAGGTATGCTGCCATACATTTTAAATTCCATTTAAATTCCATTCCATTCCATTTTAAATGATACCAAAAGGTATCATTTGGGGAGCAGTAATATCTTCACATCTAAAATTACCAGGCAGTGAATTGTTTATTTCACTTCATGAGTCATAACTTTTTCTTGGAAAACAATTAATTTGTAAATATTCACCTAGAAGTTTATCTGATCGTATAAATAAGTATAACCCTTCACTCGTGGAAAAAGCTACACTTAACCATTTTTCTCTTTAAAGCAACACCTAACATTTTACAGTAAATGTGTTGTACTTCCTTACTTTCTTTATGAATTATGGGGTTTATATATTAAGTAATCTCATGTAACTTCCCAGGCGATTAATGAGGAGAAAATGAGAAAGAATCTTGTAAAAGCACTTTGAAAATCATAAAAATACAAAGATAGGGTGTATTATTATTATTTTCTCTATGAATCATTATCTCCACCCCACCCCCACAGCTTTCCACCAACCAGGGAGGGTTTTTCTTCTTTTTATGTCTCCCTCTACTCTCCTGCCTATTTCAGTCACTGTCAATTGTCATCCTTAGCACAGAGTGTCCTAATGATCTCACATCCTGGCAGGGTTCAGAGAGGGAGTGGAAACTTGACTCATCAATTTCCCACACACCCAGCTCTTACTATGTGGTAGGCATTGGAAATCTGAGGATAAATTCAAGATAAGGTCTGTGATCTCAGGATTAAAAATAATAATAATAATAAGAGATAGATGATAGATAAGAATATAGTAATTTCCTTACTAGGATAAGTTTTTGAGTTTTATTTGTCCATAATATTCCTAGTCCTTTAAAACTAGTATCTTCTATAGCCTTATAGCTGATCTAGTCTACTCATCTAGTTTATGAAGGCCAAGTTCCGATACACTCTGGGGACTTAGATATTGAGATATGGATTCTAGAAAGAATGAGATAAAACAGACTATTTGATAATCTCTAAGGGTTATTTTATATAGTAGGTGTATTCCTCAAAGGGTATATAGATGAATATGATTTTTTCCCAAAAGGCCTTTATATTTTTATACATAGAGAATTTTTATGAAGTTAAAATTAATTCATAATGTTAGGGTCCCTGGGTGGCGCGGTCCGTTGAGCATCGGACTCAGGTCCTGATTATGGTTTCAGCTCAGGTCATGATCTCATGGTGGTGGTTGGGGGTAAGGGTCCATTGAGCCCTGCACTGGGCTAGAGCTCAGCGGGGAATCCATCCACAGGAGTTTCTTCCTCTCTCTCTCTCTCTCTCTCTGTCCCTCTGTATGCACACACACACTCTCTCTCTCACACAAATCTTTTAAAAAATTAGTTCTTAATACAAACTATTTGTTGAATATAAATCTGTAT
Source organism: Meles meles (assembly GCF_922984935.1). Classification (NCBI taxonomy): domain Eukaryota; kingdom Metazoa; phylum Chordata; class Mammalia; order Carnivora; family Mustelidae; genus Meles; species Meles meles. Next base: position 70,191,731 of record NC_060072.1, read on the forward strand.
ATTAGGTTTTAGTTAAAGGGAGAGTGACTGACATTCTCCACTTGTATTTACATGTTAAAATGTCCTGTAGGGCACCTGGGTGGCTCAGTGGGTTAAGCCGCTGCCTTTGGCTCAGGTCATGATCTCAGGGTCCTGGGATCGAGTCCCTCATCTGGCTCTTTGCTTAGTGGGGAGCCTGCTTCCCTCCCTCTCTCTCTCTCTCTCTCTCTGCCTGCCTCTCTGCCTACTTGTGATCTCTCTCTGTCAAATAAATAAATAAAATCTTAAAAAAATAATAAAAATAAAATGTGCTGTAATGGTGATTGTATTCACAGTGCATATGTAATGAGGCAAAGGAGAAATGAAATTGATAATTTTGGGGGGAAATGATGGGTTTTATAGGACCATTGTTGCTTTTGACAAAAAGCAAAGTTTTTTTTCCTTTATTTTCTCTTTTATATATTTGAGTTGCCTTTTGAGTTTCTCATTGAGTTTTCATATTGCATCCCTTCTCCCATCTTGATATAGTCCTTTTAAAGTAAGGTTGCAGTTTCCCAACAAGGCCCCAAATTGAAATGCCTTTTTACTGGGAATCCTACAGAATCTTTCTATGGACTCGACAGCCTTCTATGTTTCAAAGAGACCAGCTGTCTGTTTCTTCCACTTTCCCCTCCTCAGTAGCTCTCCACAGAGTGTGACACTCTAAATCTGCAATTCTCCCTTTCTACCTTTCTATTAGACTAGATTTGGTCTTTCTAAGGATTTATTTTTTTACTTGAGAGAGAGCATGAACAAGCAAGCTGGGTGAGGGGCAGAGGGAAGGGAGAGAGGATCCACAAGCAGAACACCGCCTGCCGCACTCAATCGACTGAGCCACCCAGGCACCCCTCTATTAGATTTTATTTTTTTTTTAAAGATTTTATTTATTTATTTGACAGAGAGAGAGACCACAAGTAGGCAGAGAGGCAGGCAGAGAGAGAGGAGGAAGCAGGCTCCCTACGGAGCAGAGAGCCCGATGCGGGGCTCGATCCCAGGACCCTGAGATCATGACCTGAGCTGAAGGCAGTGGCTTAATCCACTGAGCCACCCAGGCGCCCCACCTCTATTAGATTTTAAAAGAATATCTCTAATGAACTTAGCACCTAAAGATTTCCAAATAGAGTAAGAAAAATGCACTTATTGTAGAACGAAGTTATGCATTTTCTGATACACTTGTAATGCAGAGATAGCTTTTAAACATTTACGTATTGTGTCCAGTGCAGAGAAGTACAGATATGATTTTGAGTGGTGAACAGGAGATGTGGCCAGAATGCTGGCTAACACAAGCCCTTGGGTGCAACCAGGTCACATCAGCCTGCTCTGGGCTTCCCCATTTCAGAGCAGATGGTACCCATGCATGAATTTTGAGTTCAGAAGTTGCTGTTTTTAATATGCTTTGTATTTGTACATTATTTCTTGTCATTTCACAATCCAGTCATTGTGGTCTTCCAAATTCTTCCACAAGCATATGGCCAGAAACATTCTGGCTTTGAAGTCATCAGAGAACATGGAGCATCAGAAGGAGACAGATTAATTATGTAGGATAAAGTGTCGTTTTACAAATACTGTTATTTTTATCCATCTTTGGAAAGCAAATGCAGAAAAAGGTTTCTAAACAGTGATTGAAAACTGTTTGCAAAATTTGTTTCTTGTATGCCAAACAAAGATTTTTTTCCCCCTTAGAACTAGATTTCACATCTACTCAAAACCGGTCACAAACCTTCAGCTAATATTGGTTATTTTTGCATTTCATTCAGTTTACTGGTTGTTTTGATTTAATATTCTTAGGTAATTTCTCTTGGAGCTCAGGTTAAAAGCTGTTAGTTTTAGTTTCTAGAATTAGAGAAGTTTTGTTTTGTTTTTGTTTTGGGGTTTTTTGTTGTTGTTGTTGTTTGTTTTTTGAAAGCACATGCACATTGGGGAAGGGTTGCCTAGGTGGGCAAAGAGAGAGGGGGAGAGAAAATCTTAAACTGGCTCCACACTCAGCCTGGAGCCCTCTATGGGGCTCCATCACAGGTCTTGAGATCATGACCCGAGCCAAATTCAAGATTCGGATGTTTAACTGAGTCACCCAGGCCTCCCAGAAATTGTTTTAAATGACAGAAATTAGACTTCTTGATGAAATTCTGAAGGCACTCAGTTGTGTATTACTTTGAAAAACTGCATATAGGGCAATCCTTATTTACAAATTAGAAAATCAGAGGGTTGCTATTCCTACCGTTAATAAGTCACATCTTACAAAAGGATGTAGTAGCTTACTAAAATAGAATACCTGGTAATTTAAGCATTTGCACTCAGTTTCCAGGAGCTTAACTAGTAGTATCAAGTTATAATTACAAGAGCACAAAGTCCAGCATAAAAACACCTTGTTTATATCTTTGCCATTAATTAACTTGATCTCACAGGGTCAGGATCACTGTGAGTGGTGAGTAGTCCTAGAGGTATTTTAAGGACAGTTCAGAAAAGTAAAAATTATATACTGGGTTACTGGGCCATGATCATTCTTAAAGTTGGTTCTTTAAGGATTTTTATTAACAAAAGGGTCTTTTATGAAATACAGCAAGTACACAAGATTTTTATAAAAACTACAGCAGTCTATTTTGTTGAGAGATCCCAAACCATGAAGATCAATCCATGTTTAGCAAAAAAAAATTTTTTTAAAGATTTTATTTATGTATTTGACAGACAGAGATCACAAGTAGGCAGAGAGGCAGGCAGAGAGAGAGGCGGAAGCAGGCTCCCTGCTAAGCAGAGAGCCGGATGTGGGGCTTGATTCCAGGACCCTGAGATCATGACCTGAGCTGAAGGCACAGGCTTAACCCACTGAGCCACCCAGGTGCCCCAATGTTTAGCAAAATTTAGAACAGAATCTTTAGCACATATTTGATGTGTGTAATACTGTGCTAAATGAGAATCCAGCATAATTTAAAGAAATGACTCCCTTTTCCAATTGTTCAAATTAACTAAAAGATTTTATAGAGCCGAACCAAACATTCTGGGGGTTGGGATGTCTATGTAGAGGGCTTGTATGAGCAACTGCTAAGCAGTTGGAAAAGCTGAGGATACCACCAGACTGCTGGGCCAGATGGGGCATTACATACTTCCTGCAGGAGGAAGTTTCCACACTTCCTCCAGGAGGACGAAAGGAGTGGGATAAACTGGCTACACCATATGTCCGATGTGACAGGTGGAGGAAATGATAGGGGAGAAAAAAAGAGGTGATGGTGGGAAGGCATCTGTAGCCAAGTTTAGTCCTTCCATGTTAAACAGAGGCATGTAGACAAGAATGCTTAAGAGCTGGTCAGCGTTCAGCCGCTGGGTCAGTGTGTACCCCCAGTACAGCCTACCCGTGTTCCTTATCGACTTGATGTTCCTTGATGCTGTTTGCAGTTCTCTGACCTGCCTTGCTAGCCTCCCTTGCAGCTAGATAGATCAGCGTGACCCGTGTCTGACCAATAAGGCACATGGGAATTCCTGGGGAAATTTTGCTCTTGTGATTAGAGGGAACAGACTTGGTTGTTGTTATCCTTTTCCTCCCCTATCTTTGGACCTTGAAAATCATGAAAGCTGAAGCTACAGCTATAATGAGTTTTCTTTTGACTCTGAGGAGAAGGCTCAGAAAATCAAAGGGCCTTGAGATGCTGGGCCACTGCCAGGCCTGGCTGCTCCAGACAGATGTGAGAAAACCAACTCCTCTTTCTGTGCTTGACTTACTTGCAACTGAACGCATTGCTGAGTGTTAAGTAGACAGTTAATGCAGGACATTAGTAAGAGGTAGAATTGACAAAAGAAGTTAGTGCCATACTTGGGATACTTGATTTTGTGGCTAAATTTGATTTGGACTTATCTGTAGTTGTTCAGCTACTCATGGACACTGAAGATGATGATCAAGCATGTGATTATGTTCCGAGATGACAGGGAAGAGATACAGGATAGTTGCTACTGAAGGGATGGTAGAAATTGAGAAATCAGACTTATTAAAGAGATTCTTGAAAGTATGTGTGTCTCAGTTACTGACAGGGGAAGCTGAGAGCTGGGAGAATGTTAATTGAGAATGGTATATTATCTTGAAAGTAATGAAGATGTAAAGGAAATGGGAAACCATGCTCAGTGGATTTTTATTGGAGGTCATGTCTGGGAAGTGGGAACATGGTGGCCAGGGTACTAGTTAGAAATGGTAATGATTTATTTTTTGACTGTCGGGAATTTTATACTTTTCATTTTTCTGCGCTTTACAGTAGAATTTAAAAATAAACATGCATTCCTCTTATTTGATGAATTAAGGATTAAGAAGGAAAGACGTAGAATGTAATATGATATCAGAAATAGGGATCAAGTTTCAGCGGAAACATGTGTCCCATTTTAGATATATTCAGTTTGAGATAACCAAGGTCCTGTGTTTATGAAATAATGTATGGCTTTTGATAAGAATTCACAAATGAGACTTGAATCTCCTAAGTGGTTCTCAGCCTTTCCAGTGCCTTGGAATCTCCTGGAGAGCCTTCAGTGAAGATTGATGTGAAGTCCCACTCCTGATTTTCTTTCATTTTTTTCCTGGAGTTTTTGTGCATCTTGGCTACAGCATGGGCAGTGGCATTTCCTTAAATAAACAAACAAACAAAAAACAAAAAACTTCCCAGGTGAACCAATTCAGCAGCCAGTGTTGGAAACCATTTTCCTCTCCCATTGCTGAAATCTTCAAGGGAGAGAGCGTAGAATGGTTCTGAACCCTGAGTGGCCAGTTAGAATATCGTGGGTAAGTTTGAACGAACAACCAGCCACTCCCCTGCCCTTTCCTTGTGAGGTTCTAGTTCAGTTCTGGAATGGAGTGTGGTTTAGTGTTTCTAAAAAGCTTTGTATTTAAATCCAATGTATAGCCAGGGCCGAGGATCTCTGATGTAGAAGCTTAAGGAAAAAACTCAGTGTTAACCCAGATTTTTGTATTTTGCCACTGTCAAATGATCTTTCTCCCCCTTCCTGCTTTACTCCTTCATATTTTTAAAAAAATTAAGAAAGAATGGTAGCCGTGTCTCTATATTATCCCTGATGGCTACTTCAAATTGCCTGGAGTAAAGGTAAACTGGGGTTATTTTAATTGTTAGCAGCCTCTTTGGTAAAGGTTCCTGGGGAAATAAGGAAGATGGGGTATAGTCTTTTTTTTTTTTTTTCAAAGCTTATTTATGAAAGAGCATGTGTGCAGTGGGTAGTGGGGAAGAGGGAGAGAGAGAATCCTCAAGCAGAATCCCTGCAGGCCCCAATGTGGGGCTTGATCCCAGGACCTCGACCAAAATCATGACCTGAGCCAAAATCCAGTCAGACACTCAACTGACAGAGCCACCAAGGTGCCCCAAGACAGGGTGCACTCTTAACTGCACGGAGTCAGAACCCATGGAGACCTGGAATGTTGGTCAGTACAGCATGAAGTAACTAGTTTTCTTGGCCCAGAGCTTTCTTCTCTTCCAGCAGCCACAGTGCCTCTGTGACATCTTCTGCCCCTCCATTTCCCCCACATTTCCTGAATTCCTGCCACACTGAGCCTTCTCGGTTCTTTGAACATGCCAAGTCTATTCCCCTCTCAAGGCCTGGGCCCTTGCTTCCTCCGCCTCAAATACTTAGCTTCTAGATATCTACATGGCCTACCTTCTTTCTTTATTCAAGTCTCTGCTCAAAGGACACCTCATCAGAGAGGTCATTCCCACCCCTTTCACCAAAAATAGGCTTTTCTTCCCCACACTATCCTTTTAAGCAGCTTTCATTTTCTTCATAGCACTAATCACCTCCTTACCTCTCTTTATCCACTTAATTCTTTATACCGTTTCCCTCCACTAAGAGAACAGGACTTTACATGTTTTCCTCCCAGAGATTCCTTTGGGCCTGTAACAATGGGTACACAGTAGCTCAGCAGATAATAGATTGGATGAGTAATACTTGCTCACAGCGGCTGCTTCCTGTCTGTCCATGGCTGACGTTGAATTTGCTGAGGAAGAGAGACTGAGCCACAGGCATCTTTGCATCTCTTGGGCTTGCTTAGCGCAGTGCCTGAAGCATTGTGCTGGTGCAGTCAGTGTTCATTGAGTGAATAAAAAGGCAAAATACTAAGAATAATAAAGCAGATATAGAAGAAAGAGCAAGGGAAGGAAAAATTAAAAAGCTGCTTTATATGAGGCCATAGTCTTGTTTTTAAATATTATGTAGATTGTTATTGATACAAAGTATATATTCCATGGCCTATTGGTTTCATGGCAGGTGGTTATTTATTGGAGAGCTTAGAAATCCTGAAAGCTGTAAGGATCATGTGTAGTTGATTTCATGGGAGAATGGGTTAGCTAATGATAGAAATAACAGAGAAGGTGATCTTTATTTTACTTTTGAAGAACCACGCGAAGTATTCATTCTGTCATTAGGGGGAAAGGCTAAGGTCTGTTCCCTTTGCAATATCGAAGATGTACCCCAAATTCGGCAAGCAGAAAAAACTCACTTCTACTCACACTCTCACTTCTCCATCTTTACCTACTCTCACCTCTCTGTTCTGGGTCTTACTCTTTTCCCCTGTTACTGAGAAATTTTTATTAGTAGTTTTAATAGGGGAAAATTTGCATTGTTTATGTAACTCTAGTGATACGGTTACAGATTTTTCTTAGCCCACGGCTAAGAAAAGCCACTTAAAGCTAACTAAAGCCAAGTCCCAAGTGCTTCATTGTGCAAGAACACTGTGAAACCATTCATGTAATGAAATGTTTATGTTAGAATTTTACTCACTTTAAACCCTGGCCATCTTCTGCGGATGAGCCTGTCATCCCTCAGGGAGTACCTGAAATCAGCCGAACCTTATTTTCAGCATTTAAGATGTACTGTATTGTGTGTGTGAGGCACTGTGCTAGGGTCAGAGATTTCACTGGAATATCTACTCAGTTCTTGTCTGAACAGTCTAGAGGGACTGGCAAACTTTTTAATGGGTCCAATAATAAATAGTTTAGGCTTGGGGGACCATAACGTTTCTGTCATTATTCATGGACGATGCCATCGTTAAAACTAAAAAAACAGTGTGCCTGTATTCCAATAAAACTTTTATTTACAAAATAGACCAGAAGGCTGCATTTAGCCTTCTGGTGAAATTTGCCCAATATCCTATTTGGGGGATGAGGTCTCGAGGATAAAGGGAGAGAAATGGGATTCAGGGAACAAAATAATTGAGCTGGAGTGTATCCCTTGAAATAAATTCTTTTTCTGCACTCAATAAAGGGTTTTAAGTTAATTTACTTACTTGGATTAAATAGTGGTAAAAGAAAGTCCATTTGCCTCCAAATTTGGCATTTTATTGGCATATTCCAAAGTAACATTACTAAACCTGAAAATTATAGTAATATGTTATCTTTAGTGCCTTGGGCTTCCCTGTAATGTGAGCTTTTTTGTTGTTTTAGAATACATTCAGCTGAATATTATTATAAAAATAAAACTCATTATCATTCATAATATATCAAGTGACTGAGGCATGTGTAAGGCGCTGAATTAATCAGAAGCAACTGGATTTTTTTTTAAGAGCATGTGCACAAGGCAGGGAAGGGGAAAGGGAGAGAGGGAATCTTAAACAGGCCCCATGCCCAACTTGGAGCTGACATGGGGCTCAATCTCATGACCCCGAGATCATAACCCAAGCTGAAATCAAGAGTCAGATGCTTAACCGACTGAGCCACCCACGTGCCCCTGGATCATCTTAACTATAAGGATTAAGAGCGGATGATCTAAAGGGATCTTCTGTACTTGATTTTGGGGGGGGCGATGAGTACTCTTATGGAGTTTGACCTTCCTTACAACCTGTTAACAAGTTGAACCTGTCCCTGGTTTATATTGTTTTTACTGATCAAAAAGCTCCTTTGCCAATGGTTTGTCAGCTGTCTATAGCTGCTGTGAAGTTAGAGATGGTGCTGTGATTGGGGTGTGTGTGTTTGGCCATTTGTAATGCTCAAGCTGGCTTTGTGGGGAGTTGGTGTAATGGTGCTGTGTGAAGTTGTTTCCTATTACTCTTACTTTTCATGCTTTCAATAAGAGGTCTTTTGTTCACTGTTTCCTCAACACAGAATGGAGGATTTATATCTTGGTGTACATTCTCTACTTCTCTGTTTTCAAAGAGGAAAACATTTGTTTCATTCTCTTCCTTTCTTCTATGATGTACCCAGGGGGTTTTGAAGGCTTGTGCCAAGAATTGTTTGAGGGAATTGGAGTACAACTATCACCAAGAGATTCGATTCTTAATGACTTTAATTTTAGTTTAACAAATCATTATGAGTATTGCTATCATTATTCTAGAAGACACCCCTTCCCTCATTCCTGAGTGTTTGATAGAAGTCCTGTGGTGGGAACGAGAAAGACATGTGTCCTCCTTTTTCCATCATTTTACCCCTTCTGCTATTTTGTCCCTGTTTCTAAATATCACTGGTCTTTATTTATTAGTCTGTGTACAGTAGAGATTTCAAACAGCAAGCCAGATTCTGAATGCCAACAAGATTTATTTGGCTCACGTAGTGTTAAATTTCTGAGTTAGTTGCCAGCATTTGAAAGTCAAATGATTTCACTTTCTCGTGGCCAGTGACCTGAATTTTGTCTTTTCACCCTCTGCATCATGCAGCCAGGGGATGTCCAGTAACTTTTCTTTAATGGTGCCTATTTTTCTTCCTCAGGCGAAAGATCTAATAATCACACCAGCCTCCATTTTAAAGGAAAAACCAGACCCAAGTACTCTGGTTTTTGGAACTGTGTTCACGGATCACATGTTGACAGTGGAGTGGTCCTCAGAGTGTGGATGGGAGAAACCACGTATCAAGCCTCTTCAGAACCTGTCCTTGCACCCTGGCTCCTCAGCTTTCCACTATGCCGTGGAGGTGAGTACGAGGAAATCAGTGATGGTGACGTGCTAGGTCTTCCCTGTGAGTACGAAGTAGCTCTTCCGGATAAACTAGCTTTGGGGCAGGATGGGCTTCATCAGATTTACTCGAGGAAATCATAAATGTCTTCAAAACTTTTTGCATAGACAGTTGGACTGAAGGTAAGTCTTAACTCATCTTGAACTTTTCATTATATCAATAAAAAAAATCATTTGCTGCAAATGCAAGGATGGTAGATAAGAAAATTCGCACTCAAGGGCGCATGGGTGGCTCAGTGGGTTAAGCCTCTGCCTTCAGCTCAGGTCATGGTCTCAGGGTCCTGGGATCCTGTCCCGCATCGGTTTCTCTGCTCAGCAGAGAACCTGCTTCCCTTCCTCTCTCTCTGCCTGCCTCTCTGCCTACTTGTGATCTCTCTCTTTCTCTGTCAAATAAATAAATAAATAAAATCTTTTTAAAAAATTTGCATTCAAAAATCCAGGACTGTTAACATTTTACTGAGTCCCTTATCAGATCTCCTAATGACTCTGGTGTCATTGAATACAGTATTACAGTTCAGTCTTAGGGCTTCCTGCATGTTTTTAGGACCAGCATGAACATGTAGGTTATATGTGTTAAGAGCCTTCGGGCATGAGTGAAATAATTATAAGCATAAAAAGCTAAATATGTTGAGAATATGTTCTCTAGTCCTTGTCAGTAACACACTAAGATCCACAATACACTCCTCATTCCCTTTACCCACATGTTATTTTACTCATTTCTAATGTGTTGGACATCTTTCCCAGAATATTGGGGTACTGGAAATAAGCAGTGACCTACCTATTAAGGGAGTAAAAGTAGTAGATATTCCCAACAATAATGGTAAAATTACTTGTGGTTATTAAACTCCGGCAACGTGCTCTGCACCTTATGTGGGTCGTTTCATTTAATTATTTTAAGTAAGAAAACAGTTAAAGCATTCAGGTTCTATAGTCAGACTTCCTGGCTCAGATTCCATCTCTGTTGCTCCATAGGGAGCTCTATGACTTGGGAAGCTTATTTAAAATCACTTTGTGCTTCCAATTTCTTTACCTAGAAAATTGAGGTAGGGATAATACTTACCTCAGAGTGCTATTAGGAGGATAAGGTAAGGTAATTTGTTTAAGTATATACAGCTGTTCTTGGTGCATAATGAGAGCCCAGCTGTTAGCTATTGTTGTTAACCCTTAAAGCAGCCTTCTCTCTTATAGTAGCAGGTTCAGAAAAGTGAAGTTTCTCAGCCAAGATTACACAGTATTACGGGAAGAGACAGAATTCCAATGCTGAGTACTACTCCCTGTGACATCACTCCTAAACATATACACTAAAATTATGAAGAGGCCTGTCCAATTAACGTGTTTAAAATTATGAACTTGGGGGCGCCTGGGTGGCTCAGTGGGTTAAGCCTCTGCCTTGGGCTCAGGTCATGATCTCACGGTCCTGGGATCAAGTTCCGCATCGGGCTCTCTGCTCATCAGGGAGCCGGCTTCCCCCTTCCTCTCCCTCTGCCTGCCTCTCTGCCTACTTGTGATCTCTCTCTGTCAAATAAATAAATAAAATCTTTAAAATAAAACAAAATTATAAACTTGAATAATTTGGAAACCTGTTCGATGCCCAGATGTCTTCACAGGATGTTGTGTCTTTAGTTTTCATCTCCAGCTCTGTGTCTTCACTGTATCAACTTGGATGAGCTCTTCTGTTATTTGCTCCAAGCCTCAGTCTCTTCAACTATAAAATAAGAGTGGTAGCCTAGCCTTTGCCTGTGCCTAGTCTTTGCCTGTGCCTTACCTTAGGCAAGGTAAGTGCCTAAAAAATTGAAAGAAGGAATATGCAAATCTTAGGACAGTGGTCTCAAATGTAGCACATGTCCTTTCCTCAGAGTTTTTGATTTACACCAAATTCCCATGCCATGTTCATGCCCGCCACTCCAGGGACCAAGCTTTGAGAACTGGAAGTACATGAGAAAGGATTGATGTGTTTTTGTTTTTTTTTTTTTAAGATTTTATTTATTCTTTGACAGAAAGACACATCGAGAGAATGAACATAAGTAGGGACAGTGGGAGAGGGAGAAGCAGGATCCCCGCTGAGCAGGGAGCCCGATGCGGGGCTCAATCCCAGGACCCTGAGATCATGACCTGAGCCGAAGGCAGATGCCTAACGACTGAGCCCCCAGGTGCCCCAGGATTAATGTGACTTTTGAAAGCTAAAAACAATATTGATGGCCACTGGCTTTTGAAAACTTGTTGGAAATCTAATTAGTTAGAATGCTAGTTTGCGGGGCGCCTGGGTGGCTCAGTCCGTTGGACATCTGCCTTTGGTTCAGATCATGATCCCAGGGTCTTGGGATCGAGCCTCACATTGGGCTCCTTGCTCAGTGGGGAGTCTGCTTCTCCTTCTCCCTCTGCCTGCTGCTCCTCCTGCTTGTGTGCTCGCTCTCTCGCTCTCTGTCAAATAAATAAATAAAATATTAAAAAAAAAAAAAGAATGCTAGTTTGCTTGGTTTTACCAATTTAGATTTTTGTGACCAGGATAGTTTAAAAATTTTTTTTTTAATTACTATTATCTTTTGTGAAGTAAAAATTGAAAACTTCTCTACATTCTTTTTTTTTTTTTTTTAATTTTATTTATTTATCCAACAGAGATACAAGTAGGCAGAGAGGCAGGCAGGGCAGTGGGAGGGGGGAGCAGGTTCCCTGCTGAGCAGAGAGCCGGATGCGGGGCTTGATCTCAGGACCCTGAGATCATGACCTGAATCAAAGGCAGAGGCTTTAACCTACTGAGCCACCCAGGTGCCCCAAACTTTTCTACATTCTTACTGTTTCACTTACAATATGGATGCAAGAAGTATTTTTCATGAACTGGATCATATATTACCTCAGTTGTCGATTGATTAATGGCTTAAAACAGAAACCATCATTTTCTTTTTCTCTTCCATGCTTCTGGGGGTTGAATAGGATGGTGTAAGTGGTTCTCGCTTGGGGTCTCACATGCAGTTTCTGTCAGATAGTGACTGGGGTTGGAGTCCATTTGCCTCGGTGGGGAAACTCAGAAGGATGGGGGTGAGAGCTGAGGCTCTGCCCACATCCCTCTTTCTCCATGTGGTCTCTCAAGTATGGTGGCTTCAGAGTAGTCAGACTCGGTACATGGCACCATAGGCTCTAAGCTGTGTGTCTCAAGACACTGAGCCCACATGGAAGCTCTAGTTCTTTTTATGTCCTAACTCCCCACTCACACAGTGTGACTTCTGTCATAACTATTACCGTGGTCCTCACAAGGCCTGCTTATGTTCAAAAGAAGGGGATCCACCTTTCTTGGCGAGGAACATCGAGGTTCTAGAAGAGCAGGTAGGACTGAAAATATTGCATGGCTGTTTTTGGAAATACAGCCTGTGACATGTATCAGTGATAAATGGGGAGGTAGAGGAAAGCATTTAGTTTGCTTTTTGTAGATTGGGCTCTTAGATTTAGCAGACAAAAATATTAGGACATTGTCATAGGGATTTAGGAAACGTGATTGCCTTGAGCAGAGAAACTGGATCCTGGAATTTTCTGAGGTATATTCATTCGATTTCCTATTTACTTACCTGTGCAATGGATGTTGACTGTCTACTCGGCTCCCAGGGAGTGCAGTGTGCCTAGGACAGGATGGCAAGCGAACTGCCCTCAGTATGTGCTTTTTTTAAATCTTTTAACCCCCACTAACAGGCAGATAGTTTATCACAAAAATTGTCTTCCCACATGTGTTTGAAACATTCATGTTTTAGGCTTTTTCAGAGGTCTGCTCTTTCTCTTATACTGACCCACTTATGGACACTACATTATTGGACATCACCCAATTTTTAAGTTCAATAATAGTTGTAATTGTATTGTTTTAACCCCAAAGTGAATATGAGCAGTCTTCTTAAAAGTTGTTCTCCTCCTTTCATAAACCCTATTGATTTTAGTATCCATTTTATCTTGAGATCTACAACTAACATGTGTTTTTTATTAATTATGAAAGTATTCTTTATTTTTATTTTTTAAAGATTTTATTTATTTGATAGAGCACAAGCAGGGGGAGCCGCAGGCATAGGGAAAGGGAGAAACAGACTCTCTCCTGAGCATTGAGCCAGATGTGGGGCTCCATCTGGGACCCTGGGATCATGACCTAACCCGAAGGCACATGCTTAACTGACTGAGCCACCCAGGTGCCCCAAGAAAGTATTTTTTAATAGATACATATGTGAAGATTTCAAATAGCAAAATAAGAACCATGACTAGAGAACTTGGATAAAATAGGAAACTTGATAATAGTTCCTTTTCAGGTTGAGATAGTCAAACATAATTTGACAAAAACTAGGTAACATATGTACTATTATTTGATGAATACTGACAAATGAGTGCTTTAGATTGTATATATCTCAACCACTATAGTTTTGCCTCTTTTTGAAATTGTGTGTCAATGGAAACGTGTGTGTGTGTGTGTGCACGCGCACACACACACACACACCAGTATTATTTGAGCTCAATATTATGTAAGAACTATTCATCCAGGACCAACGTGAGCATCAGTGGAGCCTGAGACAAAAGGGCAAATAGAGACCCGGTGGTTCAGCCACTCTCTCTGACTGTCCTGGCTCCATCCTGTGCCACGAGAAGCCTCACACACATATGTGTAGATACCTATACCATGTGCGAACAGATGACCCTTGGCCGTCCGTTGGTCTTAAGCCTGGGCACACCAGTGGTGGCTACCTGTTTTCAGTAGGGTGAGCCTAAAGAGAGTCATTCAGGCTCTGAAAATGGGATCAGGGCCATTTGGGAAGGGAATTCAGGGAAGTGGGTCTTTGGAGCCTGGTCTAAAAAAATGGAATTCAGGATTTAGGTGACTGCTTGCCCCAAGGAAAGGTCACATCACAGCTTGAGGAAGGCAGAGGAGAGAGGCCGTCTAAAGTGGGCTCAGGGCAGAGGCCCAAGTTGCTTGGGCCCAAGTGTGGTAGGGACCAAATTCAGGTACTCCTGTAACAACAGTATGCCATTACATGAATATATTCAGTCTATTTTTTGTTGTTGTTGTTGTTGTTAAGACTTTATCTATTTATTTGACACAGAGAGAGAGATCACAAGTAGGCAGAGAGGCAGGCAGAGAGGGAGAGGGGGAAGCAGGCTCCCTCCTGAGCAGAGAGCCCAATGCGGGGCTCGATCCCAGGACCCTGAGATCATGACCTGAGCCAAAGGCAGAGGCTTTAACCCACTGAGCCACCCAGCCACCTGTATTCAGTCTATTTTTGATGGCCATGTGGGCGTTTTTTTTCTACGAACATCCCTATACATAGTATGCTGATGTACTTGTTTATAAGTTTCTTTAAGCCATTCTCAAAGTGTGGTTCACAGGCCCCTAGGACCCCTTTCAAGGGGTCACCAAAGTTAAAAGACTTCACATTAATACCAAGACTGTGTTTTTCTTTTTCATTGTGTGTTGACATTTACAGTAAGACTGACACCAGCTTCTGCTAGTTAGCCATTTTACTCTTTATTACCAAGTGTGAATGTATAAAGAATGTCAGCTTTGCTGAAGAATGTTCTTGGTGAAGTGGTAATAATTATTTTATTAAATTTTGAGTAAATGGCATTTTAATCTGTGTGATGAAATAGCATCTTTGCCTAAAGCACTTCTATATCCTTAAATTCTACAGTTGTCTCAAGGAATAGTAGTTGTGTGATCCACACGTATGTGTGTGTGTGTGCCGTGCACGCCCATGTTGTGAGCGGAATCAGCTCCTTTTTTCACCCAGAACCAGTTTACTTGGAAGGACAAAGTATAATTATTCAGACTTGGGCATTTGCAGGTGTCTTCTTGAAAATGAACAAAATGAGTCTGCAACTTCAAGCAAAACAGTGGACCGTATTTGTTGCCATTGATTAAATTCTAGCTTGCTTTTTTTTTTTTTTAAGATTTCATTTATTTATTTGACACAGAGAGAGAGATCACAAGTAGGCAGAGAGGCAGGCAGAGAGAGAGGGGGGGAACCTGGCTCCCCACCGAGCAGAGAGCCCGATGCGGGGCTCGATCCCAGGACCCCGAGACCATGACCTGAGCCAAAGGCAGAGGCCCAACCCACTGAGCCACCCAGGTGCCCCTCAAATTCTAGCTTTCAAGTAAAAATTAGGAATTTGGAAAATTTGTAT
The DNA here is from genome assembly GCF_922984935.1 of Meles meles. NCBI lineage: Eukaryota > Metazoa > Chordata > Mammalia > Carnivora > Mustelidae > Meles > Meles meles. Next base: position 70,206,813 of record NC_060072.1, read on the forward strand.
CCACCACCACTAGCTTGAGCCTTTCCACTATTCAAGAATTTTTTGATGATGTTAGTGGTAATATTAGCAGATTTTTAAAAATATGTTTTATGGAAAAGGTGTTAACCTTTGGAAGATCTGCATAACTTGAACCAACATTTTCCAAATAACTATTGTGTGACATTACAAATTTATGCATGAGTTAAGATCCATTCAGAATGCAAGACAGACTGTGATGGCTTTTGATGTGTCAGTTTGGCTAGTCTGAACTGCAACCCCCAGAATCTGACTTTTAGTATCCTTTTAATTAGAATACCGACAAGACATTCCTTTGGGAGTGTTGGAGGATAGAGGGAGGCATGACCATGTCATGGCATACACATAACCTTCTTCTAAGTGTTCAGTCAAGTACTGTTCTAGGTGCAGTGGTGAAGGAATTTTGTAGATGTGATTGAAGTCCCTAATCAGTTGACTTAAAATTAACCAAAAGGGAAATTACCCTTAGGACACATAGCTAGACCCAGCTTTCTTTTCCTCTGTCTCTCCCTTTCTGATCGCCGCTGGTGGGTCAGCAGCCACTCATGCCTGCATTTTCCAGCCTGCTTGTCATCTCTCCCTGATGGCCTGTCATACAGATTTTGGACTTGCTTATCCAGCCACCACATTCGCATTAGCCAATTTCTTACAACAAATCTGGTAATAACATAGGTATCTCCTGTTCTGCTTCTTTTGTTGAACTCTGATACACTATTTTAATAAATTAACTGGGTATAAAAACTTCATTGATAGGGCTTCAAATTCCTCACTGCAACTAATCTTCAAGGAACCACCACTTGTCACCTTTTGAAGTGGGATCCGAGAAGAACAGCCACAGTTATCTGAAAAGGCTATCAGAAATACTTCTCTCTTTCTCAACCACGTGTCTGTGTGATTTTGGGATTTTCTTTGTGTACTTCAGCCAAAACAATATACCGCAAGAGCAAAAGCAGGTTATAAGAATCCAGTTGTCTTTTGTTAAGTCACCCATGAAAGATTTGCAGTAATGAAATGTCACACTTAACAATAATCCTCTTGGAAAATATAGATAGTCTTCATTAAAATCTGTTAACGTGTCATGGTTTGTTACTGTTAAATAAATTTAATGGTTCACTTCTAATTTCTAATATGGTAATTATAGAATAACTGCACATAAAAAACTTTTGCAGGTCTTTATAAGTTTTAAAAGTTTGCACTTGATCTTAGCCAAAAGGCCGAGAAGTAATAATAATTTTTAAAAGTTTAAAGACATCCTGATGCCAAAAGATTTGACAAATTCTGGGTAAGGATATACCGAGGAGTAGCACTGCTAGTCATCAGATGTGTCTTTAATTTTATTTATTTTTTTTATTTCTTTTAAAGATTTTATTTATTTATTTGACAGAGAGAGATCACAAGTAGGCAGAGAGGCAGGCAGAGAGAGTGAGAGGGAAGCAGGCTCTCTCCCAAGCAGAGAGCCCGATGCGGGGCTCGATCCCAGGACCCTGAGATCATGACCTGAGCCGAAGGCAGTGGCGTAAACCACTGAGCCACCCAGGCGCCCCCGTGTCTTTAATTTTACAAGAAAAGGGAAACTATTTTCTGTAGTGGTTTTAACCATTTTATACCCACAAGCCATGAATAAGCATTTTTATTGTTCCAAAACCTGGCCAACTCCTAATATAGTCAGATTTTAAAATTTTAGCTACTTTCGTGTAATGGCATCTCATTATTGTGACATTAATTTCCAGTACTCTAAGAGGTTGAACACCTTTTCATAGGTTTACTGAGCAATCGGATATCCTATTTAAAGTGCCTGTTCAGTTCTTTTGCTCACTTTTCTATTGTGTTGTCTTTTTGATTTGTGGAAGTACTTTGAGTATTTAGGTATCTTCTTCTAAGGTCTCTTACTCTTTTTATAATTTTTTGATGACAAGAAGTACATTTAACTCTTAAGTGGAATTTATCAGTCCTTGCTTCATATTTGGCAGTTTGGGGATCTTGTCTGAAGGTTCTTTTCCTACCCTCAGATCATAATGGCATCTTTCTGTATTATTGATTTTGTCTTTCACAGGAAGGTCTTTACTCCTAGAAGCTGGTTTTTATATAAGTAGGGGTCCAATTTGTTTTTTTCTCCCAGTGGATACCCTGTTGTCTAGCACCATTCAAAAGATACTGTTCTTTGGGGCACCTGGCTGGTATAGATGGTTAAGGGACCGACTCTTGGTTTTGGCTCAGGTGGGTGATCTCAGCATCATAAGATCAAGAATGGTGTCAGGTTCCATGCTCAGTGCAGATTGGGATTCTGCTTGGGATTCTGTCTTCCTCTCCCTCTCTCCCTGCTCCCACACATAAATAAATAAATCTTTTTTTATTTTATTTATTTATTTTTTTAAAGTACTGTTCTTTTTTCTCTCCTATGCCCTGCCTCCTCTGTCACATTTGTATGGGTCTGCTTCTGGATCTCCATTTTCATTGCATTGTCTATCTGGATCTCTCTTCTGTTCTGCTGTCTTACTTGTCTATCTGCACAAATGTCACACTGTCTTAATTTCCAGTTCATTGAGTCTTGATGTCTGCCTAGGACAAGTCCAGTTTTGCCTTTCAGGAGTGCTTTGCGTCTTCTCAGCCATTCGCTTTTCTAGATCACTCTTAAACTCAGTTTATCAAGTCAATCAACTTTTGTAATTTAGTTTGTTAAAAGAAAATAAAATGCCCTGACCTGATTTTCATTTGGATTACGTTGAGTATATAAATCAGTTTGGGAGAATCAGTATCTTTATGATATTGAGTCCTTGGATCCATGAGTGTGCAGTAGCTTTCTATATTTAGTTAGCCCTCTAATGACTTGATAAAGTTTTATGTTGTCCTTATGGATCTTCTCTTCTTTTAGGCCCTCCCTTCCCCCAAATAGTTCTCTCTTAAGTCTATCATAAATAGTTTTTATTTTCTGTTACACAGGAATATAATTTTGCATTTGGTTACCTTGCCTAACCAAATAATTTCAAAAGAGGATGTTGATTTTTCTGGATTTTCTACATATTTAATCTTATCTATGTTTCATAATCTGTGACAGTTTTTTTTTTTTTTTTCCTTTTCGACCCGATGCTTTTTACATGATTATTTATTTGGTATATTTGCCTTATTACACTTGTATGGTATTGAATTAAAGTAGTCACAGCAGGCAATTTGTGATGTTCCCATATCATTAAGCACACTGTCTGCTGCAAGTTCATTGTAGATATTCTTTATCACTTACCAAAGTTTCCTTCTTAGTTATCTGGGAAACTTAAAAAAAAAAACCAAACTCAAAAGAATGTTCAGTTTTATCAGTTGCGTTTACCACATCTAATGAGATGATCATATCGCTTTTTTTTTCCACTGAGGCTATGAATATAATGAATCTCATTAATTGATTTTTCTAAATGTTAAATCAACCTCTGTTCCTGAGATAAGTCCAACTTTGTCATGCTGTGTTATCCCTTAGTATATTTTGCATCTGTGCTGCTTAATGAGAATATTATATAATTTTTACATATACTTGAACCCCCATCAGGTGCCTACAATTTTAAAATTAAAGTGAAGTAAATGAAGCAATTAGAACCCTATGAAGTCACTTTCTCTAACCTCTGGTAAAATTTAATTTAAAACTCATTTTGTATCTACTGATTTTGTTTTATATTTACTAATTAAAATTTATTAATTTTGGGGCGCCTGGGTGGTTCACTGGGTTAAGCCTCTGCCTTCAGCTCAGTTCGTGGTCTTAGGGTCCTGGGATCGAGCCCCGCATTGGGCTCTCTGCTCAGCAGGGAGCCTGCTTCCTCCTCTCTCTCTGCCCGCCTCTCTGCCTACTTGTGATCTCTGTCAAATAAATAAATAAAAATTAAAAAAAATAAATTTTATTAATTTTCTTAAAATTAAATAAAATTTAATTTTGTTTTATATTTACTAACAATATAACCTATATAACCTATATAAAGTAAAGTAAACCTTTACTTTAGAAAGAATTTGTATGACATTTTGCTAGCTATGTCTTTTTGCTTCAGTTATGTTTCAGATGTTCTCAACTGAGTCCAAAATCTGACAAACTTCTCTTTTAACTCAAGCTTTACCCCTGTTCCATTGAATAAGTTAAATATTTGCCCTTAAATCTAATATAGTCCTTTGAAATTGTGCTACATGATTTAGATTTCTTTTCTCACGTGAGCTGAGCTTTAAGACTCTAAGCTTCTAAGGGCCCAGCTGTCCTTCAGTTCAATAAATTTTGTAAATTCTATTATTTTTCTTCTTTGACTCATACTTTATTTAGTGATAAGTTTCCTCCTTGCCAAAAATGTTGACATTTTGTCATCCTATTTCCGATCCTGATTTCTGGTTTCTGGTTGGAAAATGTGTGAAAAGAGCATGCATTTTGCAGGTGATGTGTGCAGGGTTCTCTTTGTCCACTAGCTTAGTTTGTTGTTCCTGTTGTTCAAATCGGCCATATCTTTGCCGAGTTTCAGCCTGTTTGTTCTATCAGTTATCTAGAGAACCGGTGTTAAGATTTCCCACTAAAATTATTGATTTTTCTCTTTTCTCTGTGTTTATCTATATACAGCTACTTCAGAGTCTTTATCATCTCTGCCCAGTGGTTCTTCTGGCCTTGGCGGTTTGAGAAAGTGCCCTGCCCCTACCATAGGATGGTCTTGAGTTGCTGGGCTTCCGTGATTTGGGGGACTAAACCAGCTCAGGTCACATCTAGATTACCTACGATCCAGAGTTTGAATGAGCCAGATTAAATGAAAGGAGGCACATGTGTTTAGGGTGGCAAGAGTGGGTTTTTTGCTTCCGTCTTCATTAACTGGACGGTTAGCCCATGTTGTGTGATTGGCAACGTGTTCTCCCCACCTCCACGGAGGTGTTATTTGGCAGTACGGCTCCTGCTAGGGAAAGGGTAACTTTGAATTCCTATCAGATTTTGGTACAAAAAGAGTTTGTTTTTAGTCCAGCTACAATAACCAGCCCGTCAACTGTTGTCTTGTCTAGATTTAGAAATCTTTGGTCAACGTCAAGAGCTTGGCATGATGAAGAAGATGAATGCCCATAGAAAAGCCAGTCTTTTTTTTTTTTTTTTTTTTTAATTTGACAAACAGAGATGTTCACAAGTAGGCAGAGAGGCAGGCAGAGAGAGAGAGAGAGGAGGAAGCAGGCTCTTCACTGAGCAGAGAGCCCAACATAGGGCTTGATCCCAGGACCCTAAGATCACGACCTGAGCCACATGCAGAGGCTTTAACCCACTGAGCCACCCAGGCACCCCAGAAACCAGTCTTTTAAACACAGAGATTGTTTTCATTTTGTTATCCCCTAAAATTTATTTCTCTTTTTATCTTTAGTTGTTTGAAGGACTGAAGGCATTTCGAGGAGTAGATAATAAAATTCGACTATTTCGGCCAGACCTCAACATGGATAGAATGCACCGATCTGCTGTGAGGGCTACTCTGCCGGTACGTAAATTTAGGAGTTTCTTTTGTGTTTCTCTGGATGTGATGAGTCACTGTGATTTTACCACAAAAAAATCCTTTCTGAATACAGTTGACCCTTGAGCAAGGCGGGGGTTAGGAGCACTGACCCCCAGGCCATTGAAAATCTCCCCAAAACTTAACCAAGAGCCTAGTCTTGACTAGGAAACCTTTCCAAAACATACACAGTTGATTAACACATATTTTATATGTTATATGTATTGTAGACTTGATTCTTGTAACAAAGTAAGCTGGAGAAAAGGAAGTGTGATTAAGGAAATCACACTGGAGAGAAAATACGTTTATAGAAACTATACATTAAAAAAAATTCACATGCAAATGGACCTATGCAGTTCAGATCCATGTTGTTCAAGATTCAACTATAGTTAGATCAATATTCAGTACAAGCCATGAGAGCTCTTAAGGTACTTATCTACTTTGTAATGAATGAGGTAAAAATACAAGGAAATAACCAATACCACTTGGCAGTTCCACGATCTGTTTCTTCATAAATGTCCTTGGGGGGTTGGAAGAAAAATACACCTCAAACTAAAATAAATAAAATTTGAAGACCCTATGAAATGATAATATGTGAAATGGGAAATAGGGTGTGCCACACAGGTATTTTAGGAGTATTTTGCCCAATTGCTTGGGACACTAGCAAGGTTGCAGTGATTTAATTATTTTGATATTTTAGCCCAAGCTTTCTTTTTTATTAAGAAAATGATATCAAAATGGATTGTTATGGCCATTGGTGACTGTCTATAACATCGTTAAACAGCAGAATTCATTATATGGTGGGTTGGATTTAGATCCTATGGCTCACATCTAGGTAGAAGGTGTCTTCAATTACTGCCCTTCCCTGATACGTGATCAGGTTGCCTTTCCGAACTGTAGGAGTCTTTTTCTTCTTTTGCAAATTCTGCATACCTAACTTTCAGGAGCCCAGCCCAAGCTAACCCTAACCCTAACCCAAGTAACTACTCCATTTTAGCCAGGCTCTTCCTTCTCCTCCCCGTATTTTTGTAACCCATGCTTCACTCACCCCCTTCAGGGGCCATAATGTAGTGCCAGAAGGGAAATGAAGGTACGTTCTTTGGACTAGTTTCACTCTTGTGCCATTACAGACAAATTACCAGGAAATACTTTAAAGCGGGGGCAGAAGGAAAGGGAATTAACATCTGTTGGACCTCAGCTCTGCCATAAACTGTGTTATGTGGTTTTACATTCCTTCTCTGTTTAATCATAACAGTAACCCTCCAGAAGGTATGTGTTAAAAAAAAAAAAAGAAAAAAGTATGTGTTGTACGTTTTAGTAGCACCTTTGTACCTAGAAGAAAACTCAAGCCTCAAGTGCTTAAATGACTGGCTTAAAGTCACAGAGTAAAAGGACAGGGCAAGAAATCAGGTGCAAGATTTTTTAATTCCTAGTCACGTTCTGTTGTCACTAAATCTTTGGTGACTCTGAGTGAACGATATGTCCTGTATGATTGGCAATCCTGAATTCTGTATCATTATGCTGCGATTGCTGTTCTAAGTTCTCATTTAAGTAGGCAGTTCTTAATGTCATGAGTTCTAATTAGATATGTATTTCTGAGTCATTTCAACCCTGGATAACCCGTGACCTACATCTCTGAAAGTATGTTTCTTTGCCCTGTTAAGTGAGTAGAAACTAACTTATTTTATAAACTGTCACCCATCTAATATATGAAAACATTTTCCTCCTTAGAAAGAAACTTCTCTTTGCCTTTGTCCATTTTTCTCTTGGGTTATCTGTGTCTTTCTTACTCATTTTCAGAATATCTTAACAGATTCATGTTATGATACTTGGTTAGTTATGGGTTATGAGTAACTTCACCCAATTTGTTGCTTCTCAGCACAGAGTCTGCTTAAGTACTCCCTCTCTCTCTCTGCCCCACCCTGCCACTCTAGTGCGTGCTGTGCTATTTCAAATAAATAAATAATTTTTTTTTTTAAGATTTTATTTATCCATTTGACAGAGAGATTGTAAGTAGGCACGGGGGTTGGGGGGTGAGGAGAAGCAGGCTCACCACGGAGTGGAGAGCGCAATGCGGGGCTTGATCCCAGGACCCTGAGATCATGACCTGAGCCGAAGGCAGAAGCTTAACCCAGTGAGCCACTCAGGCGTCCCTAAATAAATAAATATATATTTTTTAAAGATTGTATTTATTTATTTATCTGACAGATCACAAGTAGGCAGAGATGCAGGCAGAGAGAGAGGGAGAAGCAGGCTTCCCACTGAGCAGAGAGCCTGACGCAGGGCTCGATCCCAGGACCCTGAGATCATGACCTGAGCCAAAGGCAGAGGCTTAACCCTCCGAGCCACCCAGGCACCCCTAAATACATAAATCATAAAAAAAAAAAGGCAAAACTCTTTTCTACCTTAAGGTGACAGAGGTAATTTTTGATTTTTACTTTATAAAAGTCTTAATGTTTTATCACATTTAAATGTATAATCCAACTATAATTGATATTTGCTATGGTAAGAGGTAGGGATCCACTATTTTCTCTCCTCCAAGAAGATAATCCATCATCCCAATTTTGGAGAAAAAAATCAGAAAAAAAATTTGGTTTTGGGACGCCTGGGTGGCTCAGTGGGTTAAGCCGCTGCCTTCGGCTCGGGTCATGATCCCAGGGTCCTGGGATCGAGTCCCGCATGGTCTCTTTGCTCGGCAGGGAGCCTGCTTCTCTCTCCACCTCTGCCTGCCTGTGTGCTCTCTCTCTCTCCTTCTCTCTGACAAATAAATAAAATAAAAAATAAAAAAAAAATTAAAAAAAAAAAGAAAAAAAAGAAAAAAAATTTGGTTTTATTACTTCTTTTTTTTTTTTTAACAGTCTAAAGCTTTCATGAGGATCATTTCTTATTGCTACAATGGAGGAAAATCTCACTCTTCATTATGTTTTCCATTCCTTCAGGTATTTGACAAGGAAGAGCTTTTAGAGTGTATTAAAGAGCTTGTGAAATTGGATCAAGAATGGGTCCCCTATTCAACATCTGCTAGTCTGTATATTCGTCCTACGTTCATCGGAACTGAGGTACAAATTGACTCCCTGTTTCCGGGTGGGCAACTTACCATCGTTTCTTCATGTGAGAAACTTCTAGGATATAGTATGATAGCCCCCAATAACATAAATGACTCCTTTCTCCTGATTATCAAGACCAGGTGTCAGCAAACATTTTCTTTAATATTTCAGGCTTTGTGGGCCATATGGTTTCTGTCCCAACAACTCAGTTCCAACATTGTGGTACAGAAGCAGCCATAGTTACCAAGGTAGATGAGTCAAGGAATGAGCAATGAGCAAGGCTGTTTGTCTTTCCTTACTCAAGCGGTTCTCCAAGGTGGAAGCAGTAATGATTTGAAATTTGGAGGAGGGAGAGCTGCTGCTTTTTATTTTCATTTTCCCAAAGTCTTGGGATTACCAAGGAATGGGAGTGCAAGTTCCTCTTCCCCCACAGGAAATGTTGAAAATGAAGTTCACAATGGGTGTTAGGGAAGGACCTTGAGTGCTAGAGTAGTAGCTTTACACATCAGGACGATAAGATCTGCTGGTAGGTCACAGTCTACTGGTTGGTGCCCTTGCAAAAGGAGGACATGCCTGGAGAAGCTAAGGCCACTTGGATGGGTGTCCTATAAAGACCCTATTACTTGTCTCCTTCCTCTTCTAGGTAGCTGGGGTCTTATGGGGAGTGGGTGGTATGGAGGGATAATGGAGGGGGGAAGATTGAGTGTGGGTAGCAAATGAAGGGGCTGTGGGATATGGAGATTTTTAGGAATAGGGAGAAGATGGCACTCTTGCTGTAGTCTAGCCATTCTGCTCTCTACTAGGTAATTATATGCTTACCAGTTTCTCTATTCTGACATCTGAATGCCAGAAGTATGGAAATATATAAGGCCATGGAAAAAATACCTAAGTGGTTCTTTGGCATCCTTTGGATGCCTTTTGAAAGACTATTATGAATCCAGACATTGAATTTCATGAAGTGCAGTATCCCCAACAAATTTGGAAGAATTGGGACAATTACAAAAGTTATCTACTCCTTATGTTTCTGACATTTTAATATTAATAAAGTTTATTTTTAATTTTCTATTTTATTTATATATTTTATTTTTAGTGTTTATATTTTAGGATAAGAAGAAACAATTTTTAAAAGCTTGTTGAAACATTGTTACTACTCTGGAAGCACTGTCTTGTATTTATTCTGAAGTACTTTCCCACTCTAAGATCTGATTCTTCTATTCTGAGTTTGTTGAAAGTTTTGTTATGAATATGTTAGATATTGTTGATGGCTTTTTCTAAATGTCTTGACAAGATTATGTGGTTTTGTCCTTTATTCTAAATTATATGTGTTATATTCGTTTTTTTGGTGTTAAAAAAACCTTGCATTCCTGGACTAAATCCTACTTGGTTACCGTAAATAATTCATATTAAATCTTGTATTCAGTATGCAATCATTTTGTTAAGAATTTTTGTCAATGCTCCTAAAAGGTATTGGTCTATAGTTTCCTAGTGTATTTTGTTTTGCAATTTAGTAAATTGTTCAGAGTCCCAGAATCCTATAATCTAGAGTTAGACAAGTTTATAAACCTGATTTTATAGTCTAGCCTGTTGTCAAAATAATCCTCTCTATTGGTGGTCTTCAACTTTTTGCATTTGAATCACCCAAGTTTGTTTGACTGATCATTTGATTGATTGACTAGGGAGGGAGAGGGAGAAACTCAGTCTTAACCAGGCTCTACCCCAAGTTGGAGCCTGACACAGGGCTCCGTCTCTCAATCCTGAGATCATTACCTGAGTCAGCATCAAGTCAGACGCTTAACTGACTACTGACTACTGACTGAGCCATCCAGGTGCCCCACCGTGGTTTTTTATTTATTTATTTATTTATTTTTAAAGATTTTATTTATTTGACTCAGAGAGTGATCACAAGTAGGCAGAGAGTGGGGAGGGAAGCAAACTCCCTGCTGAGCAGAGAGCCCAATATGGGCCTTGATCCCAAGACCCTGAGATCATGACCTGAGCTGAAGGCAGAGGCTTAACCCACTGAGCCACCCAGGTGCCCCCAGGTATTTTTTTAAATACACATCTTGACCCCAGTCCACAGAGATACTCATTGAGTAGATCAGAATGGTGTTTCTGATGTCGGGCCAAATTTAGGAACCTCAGTGACAAAAGCCCCACCAAGTAGTTCTCTCCCACTAGACTATTAACTTACCTACTTGATTATGCTTTGGACCTCAAAATCAAGAATTTTTCAAAATCTGCTTTACAAGTAGTAAGTTAAGAATTGAAGGAAATAACTGCTATCATGTTGTAAGTCAACATTATTTATATTTGGTTGGTATATTTATACATATATTTATATCAATATTTACATTATAAATATAAATATATTTATAAATACATATAAATATATATACAGGCAGAAAAGACAATCACCTATAATTCAGAAATGAGCATAACACAAATAAGTTCAGTAAAGCATTGGATTTAAACATTTGTACACCACACAAATGTCTTACAGTCTAGTCTGGTAAATTACCACACACTGACTTTTCATGGTGGCTGCATTTGGTAAGTGAGATGCTGGCTTGAGGATTAGGCCCAGTGGCTTCCGGTCCACTGGGACTCTTTCATCAGGGATGGCTAACTTTTGCTGGCATTTTATGTTGCTCCGGTTCATGATGGTTCTGCCTTGTCACTGGCTTCACAGAATAATTGCAGGCTCACCTCTGTATCGGTTATCTGATGTTTTGGTCTTGTCTTCTGCTGGCTAACATCCACATTATTTTTGTTTCCAGTTCTTTTCATGGTTAGATGAATTGATTAAGTGGGTCTTCAATCTAGGAGGTGTTTTGACTTCTTTGAATGAGCAAATAAATATATGTCGGGGTAATTTATTAAGTGATCTCACCCCTCTTTGATCTTGTGTGCCCAGTGTCTAGTCCTGGGTGTGGTACTCCCCTGTGAGTGTAGCATAGTCAGTGTTCTACAACCCACTCACCTGTATTGAGCTCCAGCCCAGAGCCAAATAATCTCAGTCTGTGGAGCCAGGATCAGAGACCCTGCATTTAAGCAAACGTTCCAGGGATTTCTTTACTACTTTCAAGAGTATCACCATCTCAAGCCTTGAGAAAGAATTAAGTATATGGCTAGCAGTCTTTAAAGCTTTATTTGCTCCTGGGATTGCCAACTGGCACCAGGTAGAAATATTTACATCTTTGAAAGTTCAACTTCGTCCCAAGGGCACTGTGTCGTTTTCACTTTCAGGGGCCATGATACAACAGTCCAATGTTAATTATTCCTTCTTACGCCCAGTTTGATTCGGTATCAGCCATGTGATAAGAGAGTGTTTCTCCTATCAGCTTACGAATGTCATTATGTTTGCAAAGCGTTCTGCTTCTTCACATGTTTATCATTAACTGACCCTTCATTTTTACTGACTTACGTAGGTAAGACCTACCTATGAATGTTTTCGTGCAAGTCTTCCAGACTTATTTGATAATAACTGAGTCCATTACTAAAAGCCTGTTAGATTTAGGATTATAGTAAACAGAATAGTATTTTATTGGGATATTTATAATTATCTATTAGTATATAACTACTGGGTAGAGCTTGCCAGTAAAAATATACAAGGCTGACAATGGGTAGAAATTTTTAAAAAAAAAATTTTTCCCATGAAGTTCACATTACTAAACAAAATGCTGAACATTAATACATAAACTCTTGGAAAAAGTTTAGAGAGTAAAATCATTCATGTTACCAAAAGATTTCTCATTAAAAAAAGAATTTGAACATCCCTTTACTATCTTCTAAAATGTTTTTTTATAGGTAGTTAAAAACTTAAACAGAAACTAAAAGCTGGAGTGCTTCAGACTACTGCTGATTCTGTCAATTGGAAATTAAGATAAAATCTGAAAGCCTACTATTTAAATAAAGAACACTTACATGAACAATTTCGAGATTTTCACTTTATCAGACAAGAAGATAAAATTACATGGCTATCAGAATTAGTACGGGATACTGAGCAGCCTTACCTCTAAAGAACCTGGGTTTTGCTGATTTTAGCATCTATTTTATCCAGCTTCACTCTTTAGTAACTCCAAGCAGGTACAGCTATATGAATGTACAAACAGACATAGGCTTTATTTCCTTAGTGATTCTAATAAGTGTACAAATGCTTTGACCACAGTCTATAGCAAAATAGGCACAACCATGAATTTTGAAATCCTTTCACATTTCCAGTTTTTCTCAGTGTCTTCTCATCCCACTGGAGATGCTTGGCGAGGTGATAGAGTGAGGCTGCACTGGATAGTAGCAGGGCTGAGGATCTGTGTCACGGAGAAGAATCAAGTCTGATGCTGGAGGGACAGCCCACTCAGCCCCCCCTTTTTTTTTTTTTAAGATTTTATTTATTTATTTGACAGAGAGAGAGATCACAAGTAGGCAGAGAGGCAGGCAGAGAGAGAGGAGGAAGCAGGCTCCCTGCAGAGCAGAGAGCCCGATGCGGGGCTCGATCCCAGGACCCTGAGATCATGACCCGAGCCGAAGGCAGCGGCTTAATCCACTGAGCCACCCAGGTGCCCCCACTCAGCCCCTTTGACCAGGTCCCAGGCTGAGGCCACAGATCTACAAGCCACCAGCAGACTGGGCTTTTTCAGCTGTTCTCCTAGACAGACTGTTTTTGGCTCATGCAGAAGGTGAGGAATCCCTCATATTCAGTTAACTCATACTTCTTTTTTTAAAAAATATGTATATTTAAAGATTTTATTTATTTGACAGAGACAGAGAGAGAGCACAAGTAGGCAGAGCGGCAGACAGAGGGAGGGGTAGAAGCAGACTCCATACTAAGCAGAGAGACGGATGTGGGGCTCCCTGGGATCACGACTGAGCCATCCAGGCACCCCTTAACTCATACTTCTACATTCAGAGCGCCCCTACGTAAATCTCTGGAGTTGAGCCCCACTAGAGAAGCAGTCTGCTTTGGTTAATTGCGGCCTCGGATGCCCAGAATACAATCTGAACAGTGCAGAGCATTTTCAGTCACTTCACATAAACAGTTTCCCCATTCACAACTTCTGGAAATCTTTCAGAATGACATTTTCATTAGCGCTCCCATTTATAAAACTCCTGCTGCCAAATGGTCCAACCCTTGATTTCTGGTTCACTGCATGGGCAGCTTAAGGACATAAATTTCATAGACACGTCTTTCTTTTCCTTTTATCACCTTGTAAAATCTTCATATTACACATATAATGTAACCTATAATCATAACTGTTCCCATGAAAAGAATTCCCTTTATTCACTGCCCTTTCTTATGCATATATATATTGTATCTTACCATCATTTCTCTTCACAATTAACCTCTATAAATGAAAGAATATGAACAGATTTTAAAACTAAGGGGCATCTGGGTGGCTCAGTGGGTTGAGCCTCTGCTTTCGGCTTAGGTCATGATCTCACGGTCCTGGGATTGAGCCGCACATCAGGCTCTCAGCTCGGTGGGGAGCCTACTTCCCATCCTCTGTCTCTCTGCCTACTTGTGATCTTTCTGTCAAATAAATAAATAAAATCTTAAAAAAAAAAACCCAAAAAACTAAATATAGCAGCAATTTATGTTTCTGTCACTTAATGGTTTGTCTACACTTTAATGCATTCTTTTGCAATCGTATTTGAGATACACACACATACATACATATACACACATATGTATTGATTCCACTGCTTATAAACAATATTAAATTCTCATTTGTGAAACTCTGTTAACATGCTTCGGATCAACAGCCCCATCTAAGTATCTTCAAACCTGGAATTTGTTTTTTGAGATCCAGCTTATTTGCATTGATATAGCCTGTGAAACACAGCTTGTTCTCACCAGCTACTATCCACTCCTACCAATGGACAGCCTCTTGAGGCTGTTCTGGTCCGTGTCATCATTATCACAGGGGATGATTGCTGTGGTTGTCTTCGTTTTTACCCTCCACTGAGATGTAGCTCTTCCTACCTCTCAGTTCCTGGCACTTCCCATCATGGGCTCTGAGGTCCCACTGTTTGGTTCCTTATTTCCTTCCATCTTCATTCCCTACTCTCATCCCATCTCCTCACCATGGCAATCATCTCATGCCTTGAATGAATATTCTTTTGGTCTGTGTGTGTGTTTTCGATATCTCTTATTTATATTTTCTAGAAATGGTTTTGTTCTGCTGATCTCCCATTTCTGAACGTTTTCCAAAGGCACGTTGTTTCTCATTTCTGTGCAGGCTACTATGTGTCTATCCAGTCCATCACTTACTTCTAAGTGCTGGAAAGTTCTCCATGCTGGACATCTGCCCCACCTGTGCCAGGTCCCTTACTGGGATTCCATTTCCCTGTCACCTGATACAATACTGCAAGCAAGGAGTTTGACAACATACAACCCAGGGAATTCTTAAGTTAGTGTTTCCCAGCAAGATGCCCCTGGCCCATCTTACTTTCCCAGTCCGGGAAAGTTCTGCTGCTTTTCAGGGAAGTTCTGGTTCCTTTTGATGAAATGCAGTCGCTTGTTGGACACTGTCACCAACCCCTGCCATTATGAAGCTCTCCTAAGTCTCAGGCACTTGGTGCTTGGTGCTTTCTGTGCACTGGCAAACCCTGTGAGTAGGAGCTCCTGGTGGCATTTCAGAGATGAGGAAACTGAGCCCCAAAGCGATGAAATAAGAAGCCTGCGAGCTCAGCCTTTCTGCCATGGGGCTGAGTCTAGGGAAACAGTGCTGAGCAAACGTGACGTTTCTGCTCTCTGGGAAATCTGTGTCTGGTGCAGCAGTCACTTTTCCTAATAGAAACTCACGAAATGACTGTGTACTGCTAGAGGGAGGTCTGTGCTGTGGGGAAATGAGGTGTAGCTCAGTAACAGTGGTTAGTGTGGAAATATAATGGATGGGGCTACTAAGATCTTTCCTGTCTTGTTCTCCTATCAGTCCACCTTTGTGTCTATTTCCTCTCCTTCTCTGAGCCAGCAGCTTTCCTGCTCTTAGTTACATTTGACCTAATCACTCCAGATATTATAATGTGTTATATATTCTGTATTATATAACACACACTATCACACAAAACACACCTGTGTTATATAACACACTCCTACGATCTTATGTTCGGTTACCATACTTCCAAGTTGAGGGATATCAGTTTTCACATGCAAATTCGCCAATCTGTTTCTAGGATTTTATTTTTATTTAAAAAAAAATGTTTAGGGATACCTGGTTGGCTCAGTCAGTTGAGCTTCTGCCTTTGGCTCAGGTCATGACCCCAGGACCCTGGGGATCCAAGTCCCCACATCAGTTTCCTTGTTCAGCAGGGAGCCTGCTTCTCCCTCCGCCAGCCACTCCCCCTGCTTGTGTTCTCTTGCTCTCTCTCTCTGTCTCTGATAGATAGGTAGGTAGGTAGGTAGATAGATAGACAGACTTTTTTAATTCAGGTAAAACTCTCAGGCGTAGTGCATAATGATCCAATTCTTGCATATATTGCAAATTGATCACCACAGTAAGTCTGGTGAACAACCATCACCATACATAGTTTAAAATTTTTTTTTCTTATGATGAGAACTTGAAAGATTTACTCTCTTAGCAACTTTCAAATGTACAATACAGTGTTATTAACTATAGTCACCGTGCTGTTTGTTACAGCCCCGGGACTTAGTTATTTTATACCTGGAAGTTTGTACATTTTGATCTTCTTTTTACCCATTTCTCCCACCCCCTGCCCCTGCCTCTGGTAACCACCAATCTGTTCTCTGCATCTACAAGCTTGTTTTATGTGTGTTTTCATTTTTGTTTTAGATTCTGAATATAAATGAGATCGTTTATTTCATTGCACATAGTGCCCTCAGGGACAATCCATGTTGTTGCAAGGCTGCATTCCTTCTTTATTCATGGTGAAGTAGTATTCCATTGTATCTGTAGACCACATTTTTTCTTTCTTTTTTTAAATTTAATTTTATTTTTTCAGTGTTCCAAGATTCATTGTTTGTGCTCCATGCAGTCCGTGCCCTCCTTAATACCCACCACCAGGCTCACCCATCCACCCACTCCCCCTCCTCTCTAAAACCCTCAGTTTCTTTCTCAGAGTCCACAGTCTCTCATGGTTGTTCTCCTCCTCTGATTTTCCCCAATTCACTTTTCCTTACCTTCTCCTAATGTCCTCCATGTTATTCTTTATGTTCCACAAGTAAGCGAAACCATATGATAATTGACTTTCTCTGCTTGACTTATTTCACTCAGCATAATCTCTTCTAGTCCCACCCATGTTAACACAGAAGTTGGATATTCATCCTTTCTGATGGCTGAGTAATATTCCATTGTATATATGGACCACATCTGTATCCATTCATCTGTTGAAGGCATCTTGGTTCTTTCCACAGTTTGGCAACTGTGGCCATTGCTGCTATGAACATTGGGGTACAGATAGCCCTTCTTTTCACTACATCCATATCTCTGGGGTAAATACCCAGTAGTGCAATTGCAGGGTCATAGGATATCTCTATTTTTAATTTCTTAAGGAATCCCCACAATGTTTTCCAAAATGGCTGCACCAACTTGCATTCCCACCAACAGTGTAAGAAGGTTCCCCTTTCTCCACATCCTCTCCAACATTTATTTCCTGACTTGTTAATTTTGGCCATTCTAACTGGTGTAAGGTGGTATCTCAATGTGGTTTTGATTTTAATCGCCCTGATGGCTTATGATGATGAACATTTTTTTCATGTGTCTGCTAGCCATTTGTATGTCTTCTTTGGAGAAGTGTCTGTTCATGGTTTCTGCCCATTTTTTGATTACCTGTTTTTTTGGGTGTTGAGTTTGATGAGTTCTTTATAGATCTTGGATATCAGCCCTTTGTCTGTAGTGTCCTTACAAATATCTTCTCCTATTCTGTGGGTTGCCTCTTAGTTTTGTTGACTGTTTCCTTTGCTGTGCAGAAGCTTTTTATCTTGATGAAGTCCCAAAAGTTCATTTTTGCTTTTGTTTCCTTTGCCTTGGAGACGGTAGACCACATTTTCTTCATCCATTCATCCTTCAGTGGATGCTTGGGTTGTTTCTGTATCTTGGTTATTGTAAATCCTGTGCAGTAAGCCCAGAGTTGCATTTATCTTTTGGAGTTAGTGTTTTGTTTTCTTTGAATAAGGACCCAGAAGTGGAATTGCTGGATCATATGGTATTTCTATTTTTAATTTGCCTGGGAGTCTCCATACAGTTTTCCAGAGAGACTACGCCAATTTAATTGCCTACCAACAGTGCACAGGGTATTTTTCTGGGATGTTAAAGGAGCTATTTGGGGGAGGGAAAACTATCTGGTAGCAAACTCAAATAGTACCAAAGGCATGTAAAGGTAAGGAAGCTTCCTTTCACTCTCATTCTGATCCAGAGTTCCACCATTTGCCTCCTTCCAAATAATTCCTGTGACCACCTTTTCTTACATCCTAGAGGCCCATATTCTTGCCTCTACCTGCATACATGTGTTTGTACATTAACTGTTATCCTCTTTCTTCAAAAGTGGCAATAATTCTTTGCTCAGGTTCCCAGACTCAAAGATTTTTACACACATATTCACACACACACACACACACAGTTTAAAGAAAAGAATTAAATATGAAAATTTATGCACTTAACTCCCAGTTAACATTAGAATATGACTAGTACAGTTGGGATTAGTTGGGAAAGTGACTAGTACATTTGAAACCTTTTGTATATCTTTCTCTGTTGATTTCCCTTCCCTCCCTAGAATCAATTAACCATGGTGTGCTATGTAGTTCTTTCTTTATTCTCTCCTCCTTTTACCCCCTGCCCCCAAATATAGGATTGTCTTATTATGGATGGACAATTGGCATGTTTCTAACTTTTGGCTCTTATAAATAAAGCTGCTGGGCACATCCTTGTATGTGTCTTATAACTGACCTATGTACTTCCTTCTCTTTGGTATTTACTTAGGAGTTAAATTGAATAGAAGGATATATGTGTGTTTTGCTCTACTAGATACTGCAGAACAGGGTTCCAGATTGCTTTTACCAGTTCATTCTCCCTGTATGAATGAAATGAATGAAACAATGTATGAAAATTCTATTTGCTTCATATCCTCGCTGACACCGGCAGTATCGTGTTAATTTTTTTTTTTTTTTTAAGATTTGTTTATTTGACAGAGAGAGAGGAGGAAGCAGGCTCCCCGCTGAGCAGAGAGCCCGATGTGGGGCTTGATCCCAGGACCCTGAGATCATGACCTGAGCTGAAGGCAGAGGCTTAACCCACTGAGCCACCCAGGTGCCCCTATCGTGTTAATTTTATCCACTCCAATATATGAGTCTTACCTCCTTGTAGTTTTAATTTTTATTTCCCTGAGGACAAATTATGTTGAGTACCTTTTCATATGTTTATGATGTATTGAAAATCCTTTTGGGAAATATCTTTGCCAGTCCTTTGCCATTAAAAAAATTCATTTGTCTTTTCAATTTTTTTAGAGTCTTTGTATATTCTAGGTGTAAATTCTTTGTCAGAGATACATTTCACAAGTAGTAACTTTCCATTCTGTGACACATCCTTTGTCAGATCAATGTATTGCAAATAGTGTTCTAGTCTGTG
The DNA here is from genome assembly GCF_922984935.1 of Meles meles. Lineage (NCBI taxonomy): Eukaryota > Metazoa > Chordata > Mammalia > Carnivora > Mustelidae > Meles > Meles meles. The sequence continues at coordinate 70,225,929 of NC_060072.1, forward strand.
GCTTGTTTTTTCAGCTAGTCTTGCTTTTTCACTCTCTTACTCGTATCTTTTAGAAAACAGCAGTACTGGGTCGCGTGGGTGGCTCAGTCAGTTAAGCATCTGACCCTTAGTTTCAGCTCAGGTCACGGTAACAGGGTCATGGGATTGAGCCCCATGTTGGGTTCTGTGCTTGGCACAGAGTCTCTTTGAGGTTCTGTCTCTGCCCCTCCCCCACTGTATAACATAAATCTTTTTTAAAAAAGTGTTTATTTTTAATGTAATTAAATTTATTTTTTTCTATATATTTTGTGACTTCTGTGTGTTTTAAAGAAATTCTTCCTTACTCCACAGTCATACTTCTGTTTTAGAGTTGTGCTTTTCCATTTAGATGAAATCCATTTGGAAGTGAACTTTGTATGAAGGAGTCAATTTTATTTTTCTCCATATGGATACCACATTATTCTATTACTGTTTATTGAGTGGCCTATCCTTTCTTCCCTGATTGACAGTGCCAGCTGTTCAATATTAAGGCTCCATAGAAGAAGACTATTTTTGGCTCCCCAGCTGTACCTTCTCTCTCTTTCTCTCTCTCTGTGTATATATATATATATATATATATATATATATATATATATGTATGTATTTGTGTTTTTGTCTGTCTCTTTTTTATTTAAATGGAAGCCATACTATGAACAATTTTGTTTGTATTATGTTTTTGCATTTACACTTTGTCTTAGAGATTCTTCCACATCAGTACGTACAGATTTATCTCTGTTTTACCCATTTTCTTAGCTGTAAGGTATTCCTTTGTATATATGTGTCTTTTAATTGGATACAGGATGCCATAAATTATAAGTCACCCATTATTTTCTGCACTGAAATGGAAAAAACATTGCTGACAATCCTGACTCACTCATTAATTAATTATAATTATTTTTTAATTTAATTATTTTTTAAAAATAATTTAATTTATTTTTTTATTTTAAAATTTAATTTTAATTTTAAATTTAATTTAATTAATTTTTAAATTAATTAACTTTTAAAAGTTTTTTTTAAAAATTTGACTTTTAAATTTAAAATTAAATTTTAAATAATTTAATTTAAATAAACCAGTAATTTAATTATTATTTTATAATTTAATTATAATTAATTAATTATAATTAATTATCATACCAGCCTTTTATTATTTTTTTTTAATGTGTGTTTTCAGAGGACGTCTGCAATTCTTCCTGCCATCATTTGCACTGCTTGGCTTGTGAGAGGCATTTTTATTTTTGCATGTAGCTTCATAACTAACACAGCTTTATCTTCATATGGATTTCTTCCTCCCAGAGGTCCCATGAGAAGACTGAATGTTGCTTTGCAGGAAAATATTCAGTTGCATTTTTTCAGTGTTATTACAAATGTTTGTTTGACTAATATCAAATATATGTCCAGCTCCTGTCTTTGCACTCTCTGTTCAGTGATAATGCCAAGTCATATTGTAGCTTTTTAAAGACATTTTAAATGGCAAACTCAGCATGTATGGCATCACCAATGCCCAAAAGCCATTGGAAGCACCATCAGTATGAATAGCTAATTCCAAGTCTGGTAATGCCAGCTTTCCCACGAGTGCTACTTAGCCAATAGCAATTGTAAAATGCTGAGTCTAGATTTCAGACATGTTAAATGTGAGAAAAAATTGATATCTTAGAATCAATGAAATATAGTAGTGTAATTTATGCAAAGAGTGTCCTGTTCATCACCCATTATGTTGATAGAACAAACATAAGAAGTATTATTAGTAAATTGAATAAAATGAGACCATTAAATTTGGTAATCTTAAAAATGCAGGCTTTCTACAAGGAATTTATGTTGTAGACAAATCCCCTAGTTCATGTGAAGACATATATTCAAGGATGTTTATTGCAACTCCCAAATTTTCTACCAGATTGGATGTGAATGTGAAAGGAGGAAGGTTAAGTTTTTCTTCCATATTTGTTGGAGCGATGATGGGTAGACTCTAGAGTTCAGTTTTGGGCATGGTAACTTAAGCTTGAGTTATCAAGCAAGTGAGCAGATCTACAAGTCTGAAATTTGGGGGAGAGTTTGGAATTTAAGTAATACCTTCTTAGTGTTTAACATGTAATGCCTTTAGAGTCAAGGGAACATGTGAAGTTATTAAGAGAAGAAATCTAGATACTAGTGAAAAGAAGGTGAGGACTAAGCCCTGCAGCATTAAGAAGAAGGGGAGACAAAAAGGAATCAGCTAAGAAGTCTGAGAAGTAACAGCCTGTAAAGTAGAAAGAAAAACAAGAAGCCTTGGTATACCAGAAGCCAAGTAAGGCACATGGGAGTAATGATCAGTTGTGGTAGATCCTGCCCACAGGACCAGAGAGGTGAGGCCCAAGAATTGACTCTTGGATTTGGCAACGTGAAGGTCCTTGGTGAGGTGGTTGTCCTGGAGTGGGACATGTGGTAAAGGGAATGTGTTTGTTTTAGACGGGAGCGACTACTACATATTTCTAAGCTGATGGAATGATCCAGAGGAAAGAGAAAATTGCTAAAAAACTAAAAAGATTTCCCATGCTCTACTTCTGAGGGTGACGGTTCAGGCAGGCAGTGATGTGTGATGAGATGAAGGGGACAGAAGTACAGCACATCCATTTCTCTGCTCCACTGCGTCACACAATATCCCACAAGATTTGTGCATACTTGCCCTTATTACCTCCTCTCTCCTCTTTCTCTCTTGAATCTACAACATTCAGACTTTTGACTACCCCCCACCCCCACCAACTCCCACTGAAATATGCTTGTCAAGATCACCAAGGACCTTCACATTGCCACAGCCAGTAGTCAGTTCTTGGGGCTCCCTTGAGTGTACCGTTCAGCTCACTCAGGATCTCACTTGGTTGGCTGGGTTGAGACTTGCCTATTTGGGGAGCATCTTCATTGCCAATGTCAACTCCCTCTATTGGCCTGAGTTGTCTCTCTATTCCAGGCCTACTGTGTCCTTGGCCCAGTCAACTGAACCAAATTAGATGGAATCACAAAGTCAAAGTCTGAGTGCTGAAGCTAGGTAGTGAGGACATCCTGGTTTCGAGGCCATTTTTGATATAAGAAAAATGCTCCTGTAGCATTTTCCTGTCCTCTAAAGAAAGGGGTCAGCAAACTTCCAATGAAGTCAGGCAGCTACTCATGTCTGCCTTTGTGGCACAGAACCTCGATAGACAACCCATAAATGCATGAATGCATGTATTCCAATAAGACTTTAAAAAACAGGAAGCAGACTGAAGTTTGCTGACCCCTGATCTAGTTATTTCAGAAAGGGAAATGAAGCATGGTGTTTCTAAGAGTGACTCATTCAGGCTCTTCCTGGGTACTTCCCTATCAAGTTTTCTTGACCACTTGTTTAATAATCTATGCTAAAATTTCTGTTTAGGGTTGATTTCAGACATACCAAGCTGTATTTCCCGGATGCTGGTATAATAATCTTGTCTTTTCCCCAAGTGCTCATTCGCCACAATTCCAACACTGAGTGTTGAATATAGTTTCCGTGGTCCCATCAAGAGTCCTCCTAATGTCGCCTTCAGGCTTTGCGTTTTGATAAATACTGAATTTATTTACCACTATTACTGTTAGAAATGAGTAGGTATAAAAACAAAAATAATTGCTGTTTGTTGGATCGTCGAAAAAGAGGAGGTTCTGGGTGCTTTCCACAGTTTATCTAATTTACCCCTTCATTGATGCTGTAAGCAGTCATTATGACTACGTTTATATAACCTTAGACAGGCTGTTCTTTTTTCCTTATCCTAAGTTTTCTTTTGACTATGTGCTTTCTAAATTTTAAGGTCATTCTTATTTTAAAACTACAGAAGAGTACTATCCTGTCTTTTTGTCAAGTGTTAAATATATACTGTCTTTTATAGCAAGCCTCAGAATATTCTGGACTTTAGCTTCCCTCGTGGTATTTTTGAATGTCCACATATGAATTCAGTTAGTTTAGGAAATAAGGCAGGGGACAAAGGAACATTTTCTCTGTGGTGTCAATGCAACATAGGAGGACTAGTATCTTTTTTTTTTTTTTTTATTAATCAAAGTAATTCAGATTTGGCAAATAAGTTATCTAGGTTGTTTTCACAGCTCCTCTCTGTAAACAACTTCTTATGATGTAGTAAACCTGGTATAACAGGGCACAATATTCTGTGTAGGGGACGAAGATGGCCTTGCACGTCACTGATTGTGCAGATTAGCAAGAGGTAGAGAATTACAGAAACATTTGTAAGCAAGTGTGATGGACATTTTATCTAAATGCACAGAAGTGCAGGGAGCTGTGATAGCATGTAACACGAGTACCTGACTTTGTAAAGAGGGTTCATTTTCTGAAATGACATTTAAATTGAGATTGGAGGGTTTGTATTACTTAGGAAGGAGAGGTCCACGTCTTAGTGGGCTGCCATGACAGAAAACCACGGAGTGAATGTCTTAAACACTAGAATTTATTTTCTCACAGTTCTGGAGGCTGGAGGGGTAAGATCAAACTGCCATCAGGGTTAGTTTCTGGTAACAGACTCCCCATCGAGGTCTACCTCACTATGTGCTCACAGAGCCTTCTGTGTGTCGGGGGGAGCGGGTTGTGGATCGAGTGGAGAACTCATGCTCTAATGTCTCTTCCACTTCTTAGAAGGGCACCAGCCTTGTTGAATTAGCCCTTTTGACCTTGTTTGACTTTAATGACCTCCTTAAAAGCTTTAGTTCCAAAAGTAGTCACATTGGGGGCTGGGGCTTAAAATTGGGGGTAGACACATTTCAGTCCATAACAGGGAGAGGGAGAGTGGTCCAGGGGGAGTAGTTCAGGAAGACATTGTGGAGGCAGGAAAGTGAGGGGGTTTGAGCATGAGGTACGTAGAGTGTGAGGGCCATGCTGAAGGCTGAGATAGAAGCAAGAGATGCCTCGACTTGAACTCTTTCCAGAGTAAGGAATCTTGGGTACTTCTTGTTTTAAACTTTGATATTACAAAAAGAGGTCTAGATTAAGAGTAGAAGATCTAGAGCTTAATAATTGAGACCTTGGGCAAATTGTTTGGAGCCTCAGTTTCTTCAACATAAAAATGGAAATTAAAACCCTTAACTTCCTGGCTTCTTGGATTAGATGAGGCAATAACTGAAATGTCTTAGAAACCAAAAACTATACAATTATAGAGGATTTTTTAATCATTCACCAAACCAACTAATTTTTCCTGCAAAAACTACATGTATTTATTATCCCTCCGTTTTGTAACTCACACACTGAAGGCCTTGCCTGGACCCCTGGTCCTCTCCATACCTCTTCTATGCCCCTCAGCCCAACATTCTTCACTGTTTCCCCCTCTAAAGCAAATTAGGCTCTTTTTAGAATAAAAAAAAAAAAAAAAGTCATGCCACTGTTTTTGAAAAATGTTCTTGTTATTCCTAATTATCTTATTTTTTTCTGTCCTGTGTTTGTCTTAAACTGACAAATGCTTAAACAGAATTATTCTCAATCCTCCACATGGCTGCTGTACTTCTCAATCCCTGGGACACTTTCTGCCATCATTCACATAACCTCTGAAATTCTGCCTTTTTATATACTAATTTTCTGACTGACTCAGAAGTGGTGATTTTCCCTGGAATTGGTCACTTTATTTTCCATCACACCCAAGGGTCTTGTTATTTTGTGCAGAATATATATGTACTTTTGTATATGTGTTTGTGAGGTATAATATAAAGATGAGTATTTTTTCATATGCATCAGAATTTCAGCTTAAGTCAATGTGGTCCCTTGAGAAGTGACATACTTTGCATCCATGAGACTTTATATTCCTCATTTCCCATGGCTTTTATTTTTTTTTAAAGCCCTCAATTCCTTATATATTGAAATAATCTGGAAATTAGAAAAAAGAATAAAAAATGTTCATAAGGAAATGAGACTTATTGAAACAGTTTCACAGCTTATCATATGTTCTTATTTTCTCTTTATTTATGTGGCTTTTGCTTTATTCAAACGGACGCCCGACCAGGTCATTGTAGAAGTATGTTTCTTAACATTTAATGAATATTATAGAAGAAATTGCTCTTAATTGTAGCAGTAGCACAGAATTTAAATTGCTTTCCAGGATAGAAGGGAGAATTAAGACAAAACAGATAATGGTTCCTGAGGCTAGAAACAGTCCCCAAGCTCCCTTCCTAATGCAGTTACCTATTTATTTTCAGTCTTGAAGCAGTGTGGCCATTTGCAGTAAAGTCACAGAGTTCTTTTCATGAGAAGACGATCAATATAAATAATCATTTAAGGATGAAGGTGACCAAGCTGTAATTGACACTAGTACTTGAAGTACTTGTAAAAAAAAACCAAAAACAAACTGTTGGCTTTGCTTAAATTTCAGAAAATAAAATATTAGTACATATAAACACATTATCTCTCAGCATTGAAAACTTCTCATCTATAACTTACCTGCTTGCTAAGAATAAAAGTGTTACTTAAAGGTTTATTGATTTTTTTTTTTCCAGAAAGAGATTTCATGCCTCATTATTCCTTTTATCCATCTGTGGTCTCTATACCACCACCTAGTGGAGGAAATGCAAGTTTACTGTCAGTTAAAGTCAGGAAGAAAATGAATTAGATGAAATTTATCCCACATTTCCATGATGATGAGGTATTGCTTCTAGTATAATGCAGGTTGCGAAAAATACATGAGTTAAGAGTGACAAAAGTTCAGACATTTGTGAGGTTTCTAATAAAATGCTCATCAGTTTGTCCACAAATGAGCTATTTTATTCAGAAACTTAGAGGATAGATAAATTACTGAGGTTTTGTGCTGCAGATTGGATTTCTAAGTTGTGTTGGGAAGTTTCTCTTTATTACTCAATAGGAGGTTCCAAAACATTTTCTTTTTAAGTATTAAGCTTTAAAGCTCCTCTGATATGAATGTATCATTGTATTTACTTAACTGATAGGTACATAAAAGTGTGGAGATAAGTTAGTCAATTTTTATCAAAGCTGGGAAGAAAGACAGGTATGTATTATTATTCTGAAGTTTTTTGAGGCAAATGAACCTTTAAGGCTCTTCCCTCTTTACCCGTAGGGGAGTCCTGTTCAGTCCCAACTAAGAACAAATCCAAACAAGTGAAAAACCAAAACCCATTGTTGCTTGCTGACTCTGGCCATCCAAGCCTTTCTTGGTCTCATGTTCACATGGAATACAAATGGAATCATCTTCCCACTTTCTGAGGGTTACATGCCTTTTGGAGGACATCAGTGTGCACATATACAAATAGATTTTTTTATGCCCACAAATATTTTACTTACCCGAGTTTTGGTGATCTGGGCATAAGTAGTGAGTGGGGGCCTTAGGCCCATAGGTATTGGAAGGGAGACAGAATAAAATTCAGAAAAAAAAAAATACCACCGGACCTACTTTAGTCAGTTCATCAAGCAAATAAAACGGTCACACGATCAGCTGGAGTTGAGTCCCTTCTTAATTCTTACCATGACAGACTCTTAACCACCATCTAGGCAGACACCACTCTGCTGAAGACTGGACGTAGCATTTTTTTATCCTGAGACTGTCATTGTAATCGTCCTGGGCTCGTTTTCTTATTCCCGATGGTCTTGAATCACATAGGATAGGGCAGTGGTCTCTTTTGCCTTTATAATACATAACCTCAAAGCTTTCAGTTTTTCCGTTTTCCTCCTTAGTAAACAACTGAGTAATTACTTATAACTCTTTTGTGCTGGAGACAACATAGTTTTGCGTGGTTGCCTTATGCTTTCCCAGTGTTTGTGGGGAAAGCCCATGTTCTGTCTTAGTCATTCACGACTCCAGTTCCTCAGTCCTTCATCCTCTGGCTTTTGGGGGAATCTTGATCTCATCTGGTATCTTCGCCTCCTGTGAAGCTCCACTCTTGCCGTCTCCTGTCTATGACTGTGGGGTATAGTAACGGCACACTCACCTGTACCCACCACCTGTCCCCTGCACCCGCCCCGGCATGTCTTGAAGTGGTTAGTAATCTGTGAACACAGAAGGGGAAGTTAGAAAAGCAAATATTGCATTTCCTCTCTAGAGATGAAAATCATGTCTGGGTTCTTCCCTTTTTCAATTCCCAGTCAATGCAAGGTGTTATAAAGCTGGTTGTCAAAAACATATTTCTCCTCTCAAGGCCCTCCTCACAAAAAGTTGTGATAAATTTGTTTTTCCCCTAAAACCGGAGCTCAGAAGGCAAAGCAAAATGGATCCTCAGCACTCTGGCCTTTGTGTTTTGCTCTTAAAAGACCATCTGGCTTTGTGTAACTCAACTGGAAAAGTAATAGCCCCCGTGCTTAGACAGCCCCTCTGGGAGAGAGTTACAGATCTGTTCTAGACTTCAGGACCGGTGTCTCCATTTACATTAACAGTTGTGTGTTCTTTTACTCCATCACAGCCTTCTCTTGGAGTCAAGAAGCCTACCAAAGCCCTGCTCTTTGTAATCTTGAGCCCAGTGGGGCCTTATTTTTCAAGTGGAACCTTTAAGCCGGTGTCCCTGTGGGCCAATCCGAAGTACGTGAGAGCCTGGAAAGGTGGGACTGGGGACTGCAAGATGGGAGGGTAAGTGAATCTGTTTCTGATGAAAGGAAAGAGTCCCTCACAACCATTCCGTTATCACCATCTCAGATCAGTCCAAGTACATATGTTAATATTCAAATTGAAATGCCCTTTTTCTGTTTGGTGTTTACTCTTCAGTGTTAAATTGTGCTAGTTCAGGGACACCTGGGTGGCTCAGTGGGTTAAGCATCTGCCTTCGCCTCGGGTCATGATCTCAGGGTCCTGGGATCGAGTCCCATGTCTGGTTCCCCACTCAGCGGAAAGTCAGCTTCTCCCTCTCCCTCTGCTGCTCCCCCTGCTTGTGCTCTCTCTCTCTCTCTCTCAAATAAAATCGTTTAAAAAAAAACTGGCGCTCATTCAAAGGATAACCTGTGATCCTTTATAAGGGAGAACAACTGAGTGTGATACAGAAGCAAGAACTAAGATGAGTAAAGCGGGAATAACATGACTGCTTTGAATTCACTGCCCCTGGAGGCTGGTGCTCTGGCTGCTGGCGGACAGGTGGCCTGAAAGAGCGTCTGCTGCTGGGGCCGAGGCTCTCCGCCGGCTCCAAGGAGTCCTGTCTGGGGAAGGTGCCCGCTTCACTCAAGTGCTGTCTTCATTGCCACAGATTGTAGCCGTACCTGCTGCCAGCTGGCTAAGGGACAACCCTGCTTTGGCTCTGTCAGGCCAGTCTCATTGGCCATATGTAGCTGGCTGGAAATAAAAGAGCATTTGAAAAGTGTTAGACAATTTCAGGGGTGGACTTGGCCGTGAACAGAGAATGCCCCTCTGGGTGAGCCTGAATAGCCAAATTCACCCAGGGGCTCTTCCTTTGTGTACATTGAAGCAGCAGTAGGCCTGGGAGGTAATGCTGTGGCGACTTCCTGGCTTAGGGAAAACATGCAGACTCAGGGAGACCTGGGAGTGTCCGGCGATGTATGACTAGGATGTGGGAGAGATGTTGACAGTTGGGTTTGAACCCTCTGTTGTCCCTCTGTGTTTTTGTTTTTGTTTTTCTTTTCTACCAAAAAGAAAAAAAAAAAAAAAAAATTCTGGGTCCTGTCCTCCCTGCATTTTTAGCAGCTTCATTCTCTCAGTAGCTAGAGAAATCCTAACGAAGTCCATTAAACCAAGAAGTCCCGGGGCACCTGGGTGGCTCAGTGGGTTAAAGCCTCTGCCTTCGGCTCGGGTCATGATCCCAGGGTCCTGGGATCGAGCCCCACATCAGGCTCTCTGCTCCGCAGGGAGCCTGCTTCCTCCTCTCTCTCTGCCTGCCTCTCTGCCTAGTTGTGATTTCTCTCTGTCAAATAAATAAAATATTAAAAAAAAAAAAAAAAAAACCCAAGAAGTCCCTTTCTTATCCTTTTAGCATGGAGCACTCCTCCCTGATGGTGGGCTGTGCTAGTCAGGTTGAAACAACTTATTTGGGTGTTCTCTTGATGTCTTTTTCACCTGTTCAGACTTCTTCACACAGCATAGGCACCCCTGACACCACATGGATCACTTTGTGAGAACCTCCCCTAGAGTTCACCTTACAGTTAATCCGTCTTTGATGAAGAGGTCCTAATAAGCTCCTTTCTCCTTTTGAATCTTGCTTTCTAGCTCCCCCTACCTGCCCAGGGTAAAGGTAACATGGGGATGTTGAGAAATTGCAGAGAAATTTAGTTTTAGTGTTGGGGACAGGTTGTAACTTTTTGTAAAGATGATATAATGCAGTATGAACAGAATACATGATCACTAGAGCCCAATTAAAAACTGTTCTTCTCTGTACAGCATGAAGACTGAACCCTACTGTTACTAAGGGCTTCAGTTAATATTAGCGAATCAGTGTTGGCTCGTCAGTCCTGACAAGTGTATATGAATGTGAGAAGTTAACAGGGGAAACTGAAGTCAGAGAGAAGACACGGGGGAACTCTTTTTGCTCACTTTTTCTGTAAACCTAAAACTGTTATAAAAAATAATAAAGTCTCTTATAAAAAAATCAATATACTTGGACTCTTTAGGCTCAGGTGGGCCATGATCAGTGGAAGTTGGCATAAAACCTCTTAGAGAAGAGAATATTGGGTCTTATAAATAAAGCAGGAATGACAAGTGGGAAGGCGGTAACCCGAAGGGTGGTTTTTTAACTGAAGACGTGCAAGGGAAACACAGGATTCTTCATTTAGTATCAACCTATTTCGTTGGCAAAGACATTTGGCAGCCCCCTTAGATTTTATTATTGCTTCTTTTCTAAACCAATTAATTCAACAATTACCTTCCAAGTTTTTTAGCACCTCTGTAGTCAGTTGACATTTATTAAATAGCTATTGGTTTTCCTCAGCTCAAGAAAATTTCTGCCTTCCCAGTTATGCTAAGGAAGAGAGAGAAGGGTTGTTTTGTGTGTTTTTTTTTTTTTAAGATTTTATTTATTTATCTGACAGAGAGAGACAGCAAGAGAGGGAACACAAGCAGGGGGAATAGGAGAGGGAGAAGCAGGCTTCCTGCCAAGCAGGGAGTCTGATGACGGGACTCGATCCCAGGACCCTGGGATCATGACCCGAGCCGAAGGCAGACACTTAACAATTGAGCGACCCAGGCACTCTGGATTTCTTTTTATTCTAAGATTATTCCACTTTTTTGAAACCATCAGAGATAATGTTGTTCTTTTACATCTAAATATGCATAAGTGAGAGAAGTAGTACAATGGCACACAGCTGAAGGAAAGTTCTAGCACTGTGGTTCTCACCTATGGTTCCAGATTAAAATCAGCTTTACCAACTACTCCTCTCTGGGTTCCATGGCTAGAGCCTAAGTAAGCATCAGAATTTTTTTAAAATTTTATTTTCAAGTTAGTTAACATATAGTGTATTACTGGTTTTAGGAGCAGAATTCAGTGATTCATCAGTTGCATATAACGCCCTGTTCTTATTTTGTCAAGTGCCCTCCTTAACATCCATCACCCAATTACCACATATCCCCCCACACCTCCTCTCCAGCAACCTTCAGTTCGTTCTCTATAGTTAAGAGTCTCTTAGGATTTGTCTTCCTCTCCAATATCGTCTTCTTTTGTTTTTCCTTCCCTTCCCCTATGTTCATCAGCTTTGTTTCTTAAAATTCACATAAGACTGAAATCATATGGTATTAGTCTTTCTCTTACTGACTTATTTCACTTAGCATAATACCTTCTAGCTCCACCCATGTCATTGTAAATAGCAAGATTTTGTTCTTCTTGATGGCTGTGTAATATTCCTGTGGGGGTGTGGGTGCGCGCGTGCCACATTTTCTTTATCCTCAATCAGTGGATATCTAGGCTCTTTCCATAGTTTAGCTATTGTGGATATTGCTGCTATAAACTCTTGCGTGCATGTGCCCCTTCAAATCACTATTTTTCTATTCTTTAGATAAATACCTAGTAGTATAATTGCTGGATTATAGGGTAGTTCTATGAGCATCAGAATTTTTTAATGTGAAAACAAAGTTGAGAAACACTGAGTTAGAACAAGGTCTTTCATCATAGGAACATCTTTATTCCCGATTTCTTAGTTTCCTTGTTAATATGGAAAGAATTGGCCCTGCCCCCCTCTATCTTAATTAATTAATTAGTTACATGTACTTGAATACAAGCTTTGAAGTCAGTTAGACCTGGCTTAAAAACCTTACAGTCTTGGGGTGCCTGGGTGGCTCAGTGGGTTAAGCCACTGCCTTTGGCTCAGGTCATGATCTCAGGGTCCTGGGATCGAGTCCCGCATCGGGCTTTCTGCTCAGCAGGGAGCCTGCTTCCCTCTCTCTCTCTCTACCTGCCTCTCTATCTACTTGTGATCTCTCTCTGTCAAATAAATAAATAAAATCTTTAAAAAAAACAAAAAACAAAAACCTTACAGTCTTAGGCTATTACTTAACTGGTTTCAGCCTCCGTTTCTTCATTTATAAAGTTAGGACAGTTAATACCTAGCTTACCTGTGAGGCTGAAGCAGGGTACTATGAAGTGCCTAGGACCGTGTGGTTGACTTGTAGAAAGCTGCCAATAAGTGTGGTGCTATAACCTGGCAGTTAACAGCATGGGCTTGGCACTCAGAGATATCTGAGAGTCCTACGCTTGTATCTGTGTGATCCTCTATTATTAAGTGCCCTCTTCCTTTAAGTCCTCCAAAGTGTAATAAAGTCTAGTGTTGTTTTAAGATGTTTCATTGAAATAATGGACTTAAGTACTCAGTACCCTGCCTGGCAAGTACTAAGTATCCTCTCAGCAGACAATAGTTGATACTATGAGGCTTGCTTGCTTTCTCATTTCATCTCCTGGACCTTACTTTAGGAGCAGTCTCTTGGATTTCACACAATAGAATTTACTCTTTTGGACAGATGTATTTAATCTATCTTCTCCCAAATTTTTATTCCATGTACAGTTAAAATTTTTCTGTATAGACAGTTGTCCAAATTTTTCATTTTTCTCTTTCTCCCAAGGACATGTATTTCTTTTTTTTTTTTTTTAAGATTTTATTTATTTATTTGACAGAGATCACAAGTAGGCAGAGAGAGAGGAAGGGAAGCAGGCTCCCCACTGAGCAGAGAGCCCGATGCGGGGCTTGATCCCAGGACTCTAGGATCATGACCTGAGCCGAAGGCAGAGGCTTTAACCCACTGAGCAACCAGGTGCCCCTGAAGGTCTTTTTTTTTTTAAAGATTTATTTATTTGGGGGCGCTTGGGTGGCCCATATGACCACATGATACTTGACTCTCTCTGCTTGACTTATTTCGCTCAGCATAATCTCTTCCAGTCCCATCCATGTTGCTACAAAAGTTGGGTATTCATCCTTAACGAAGAACATTTTATGAGAGAAATCATTTTCATATATGATAAAGTCTCAGTGGCTATGTCTATGAACTAGGCAAAAGTCAATTGAAATAGAGGAGTTTTTTTTTTTTTTTTTTTTTTTTTTTAGAGATTTATTTGTTTTTTTTGAGAGAGAGAAAGAGAGCATGGGGCAGGGTGCAGGGGTAGACAGTAAGAGGGAGAAGCAAACTCCCTGCTGAGATCTGGGCCTCCAGGATCATGACCTGAGCCAAAGGCAGTTGCTTAACCAACTGAGCCACCTAGGTACCCTAGAATAGTTATTTTTTTAAAAAACTTGATTTTATTAGGCTATAAGTGGCTCACATGAGCTGTTTCTTAGCTTTTATTGTTATTGCTTCATTTTTTCCAAATAGCCCATGCAGTGTGTAAAGTATTTGTATTTGCCAGATGAATCCATTAAGGCAAAATTATGAACTGACTCACTTAAGTGCACACATAGCCAAATAGTAGAAGTTCAAGAGCTGTACTATAAAGTCCACTGGCCCCAAACCCATGCTCTTTCTATTGGACTCCTGCTGAAGTCTCATTTATCCTCCATTATTGAAAAGTATTCATAATTTTAACTCCACTATTGCTTATTTACCATTAATTCTGAATCTGGGTGGTCCAGCTTTTTATGGTCATCAAACAAAAACCTCCTATATGAAGAATTGTATCCTCTCTAGATTGGCTGATAATTTTCATTTTATTATCTGCATTTTGAAGGTCTTTTTTTTTTTATATTTTTTATTTATTTGACAGAGAGAAATCACAACTAGGCAGAGAGGCAGGCAGAGAGAGAGGAGGAAGCAGGCTCCCTGCGGAGCAGAGAGCCCAATGTGGGGCTCGATCCCAGGACCCTGGGATCATGACCTGAGACGAAGGCAGAGGCTTTAACCCACTGAGTCACCCAGGCGCCCCTGAAGGTCTTTTTTTTTTTTTTTAAAGATTTATTTATTTTGGGGCACCTGGGTGGCTCAGTGCGTTAAAGCCTCTGCCTTCAGCTCAGGTCATGATCCCAAGGTCCTGGGATAGAGCCCCTGAATCAAGCTCCCTGCTCAGTGGGGAGCCTGCTTCCCCTGCCCCCTGCCCCATACCTGCTTCTCTGCCTACTTGTGATCTCTGTCTGTCAAATAAATAAATAAAATCTTTAAAAATAAAAAAAAAAAGATCTTTTTATTTTAGCAAGACAGAGAGTGAGCACAAACAGTGGAAAAGGTGAAGGGGGAGAGAATCCCAAGCAGACTCTGCACTGGGTTTGGAGCCCCACGTGGGGGTCGATCCCGTGACCCTGAGATTATGACCTGTGCCAAAATCAAGAGTCAGATGCTCAACTGGCTGGGCCAACTAGGTGCCCTATTTTGAAACTCTTTATATGAATCTTACATTACCTTGATGTGAATAAATTCATGACCCATGAAGCCATATAAGGTAAGGCCTATTTCCTATAGTTTTTCTAGAATGTTTTAGTTATGAGTCAATATTCTTGGAGTTGCAAGTCAGAAAACCAACTCAAGGGGTGCCTGGTTCATTCAGTCAGTGAAACGTGTGACTCTTGATCTTGGGCTTGTGGGTTCAAACCCCACAGTGGGTGTAGAGATTACTTAAAAAATAAAAAAAAAGAAACAGACTCAAACCATCTTAAGCAGAAAATGAATTGAGGGGCTCATGTATGTAGGATGGCAGCGGTGGACCCACTAGGGGCTCAGATCATTGTTGCCAAGTCTCTTTAGCCCTTGTGTATGTCCTGCTCACCCGCCATCCTACCCAGTCTGTCTCTCTCTCTCTTGCCCTTCCCTTCTGGTTCTCTCCTCCCTCCATGTTCTGTGGTAGCTTCTGCCTGACGTTAGCCTCGGGCTCTCCTATTTCAGATGCCTTCTCCTGTGAAGGGTAGTGATCGTGAATGCAGTAGATGCCAGGCTTATGTCAGAGCAAACAGGCTGCCATTACCCCCAAAGGGTAAAATAACATCTTTCTGTTTCCCTACATTAAAATGGATGAGTGAATCACTCAAAGAAGGGCTTATATGAGCAGCTACATGCCCACCCTTTAATTCAGTTGTGTAGGTCAAGGTATAATGACTTCCAATCAACCCAAGCAGAATGACTTGGCTCCAAAGGAGGGCCCAAAGAGAATATAGTAGGATGAAAATGGCAGACAGCCACAGTGAATGGGGCTCTCGTGCTTAACTGATACTTTTAATTAGACATTTTTATCTCGACCGAATGTAAAAGAGGCACTTTAAAAGGCCTAGGTGGGTATTTTGTGGACGCTAACATTAATGCATGTCAGCAGGAAAGTGAATTATACAACCAGGGACTTAGGGAGGCAAGCAAACATCATATTTATTTGAGGACTCTTCTGTTTTATCTAAAACATTCATCCACATGTTGTAATATACTCCATAGTTTTCTCATTCAAGTTTGATGAAAGATAACAAATTTAATAAAATATTGTTAAACTAAACTGTTATTCTAGGAAGATGTGTTATCTTCCTTTGATTTTGAATAATCTAGGATAAGTAGTGCATGTTGAACAAAATGGGCTTTTGGAATATTTTTGGTTAAAAAGCAGGATTTTTAACATTTTGTCCCACCGTTTGGAGAATATAGACATTGGGCATTTGCTATCTCTTGGATATTATCGAAAAGTCTCAGCTAAGAGAGCACAATTTGGTGCTTTGCTACTTCATGTAATTTGATACACATTTGGCTAACTTAGAGTACTGGTGTGAGGTTTCAATGAAATAATCCACAGACGATTTCTTGGAAGTTGAAAAAATACCCAAGAACTTTTGACTGTTATCATTAACTTGGCTATCTACCTTTGTCCTCAATATCTCTACTTTTCAATTTAGGATGCCACGATTTTGCTCTGTTCTTTCTTTCTCGCTCACGTGAGTGCAGTTAAATCATTTAGTCTGTCGAATGAGTTTCCTTTAATGTTATGCAGTTAACTAGAGAATATACATGCACACACATGTAAAGGGCATGGTGCACTGACTACATCTGTATACAAATTAAAGATCTGAGGGTTTTAGTAGGAAAGATAGCATAAGAAGGGTGGTATATTCACAGTCAATATGTTTTCTCTTTCTGAAAAGGAATTACGGCTCATCCCTTTTTGCCCAATGTGAAGCCGCGGATCACGGCTGTCAGCAGGTTCTGTGGCTCTACGGAGAAGATAATCAGATAACTGAAGTTGGAACTATGAATCTTTTTCTTTACTGGATAAATGAAGATGGAGGTAATTCACTCTGATTTCAGTTCTTTGCAATTTGTCAATCATTTTAAATGAGGCTGGAGAAAAAAGAACGAGAACCTTAGAATAAGGAATAAGTACATGAGCCCATAGGCTAAGAACTACTGTGCCTTTGTTCAAGTAGAAATGAGTGTTAATTCACAGAACTGAGTTCTGTTTTGGGGTTTGGGCTCTAGATGTGCTTATTGTGGAGATGTCAACTTAAGGAATTTAAATCTCCGTGATTTGAAGATGTGTTGCCTTATTCCCTCGGCTGTCTTCTTACCCATTTTCCTATCCAAAATCCCTTGCATTTGGAGATCAGTCTCAGATCAATTCAGTGGCCATTCATCATATGCTATCGGCTGAAAAATGCTGTAGTTATATAAGCATAGTCTGCTGATTCTACTGATAGGACATTTAGTGTATTTTCTTGCTGAAAGTCATGTAACAGTTGTTGCCCTTTCTGCATATTTGGATAATACATCAGAAACGTTCCAGGTTTACTCTGGAGCTCAATTTGATTAAAACACACTATTTTTAAGGGCAGATTGGTCCATTTTGGGATTGTACTTAGATCCTGGTTCATTCAAGACTGTTAATATGTGCCCATTATAAAAAAATCTGTATTTCTTCATTGCCTTAAATATCCCGAATGCTCAGTATCTTTCTTTTCTATTTTTTCAGTTAGTTGGTAGAGACCATAGGGGTTTAGCAAAATGTTGACAATGTCTATGGTATTGGACGAAATGATCAATAATGGGGGACAATATATGTGTATATATATATATATATGCATTTATTTCCATTAGAATTTTAATAGTCATAAAACTTTAAAAACATCTTTTTAGGCTTAAGTTCTTAGGCTGTTCATTTCACAGTACTGAGTATAGAGACTAGAGATAAAAGTTTTCAAATACTTGTAAAGTCTAAGTATTCGTTTCAATAAAAATTTCAAGTGAACTTTTTCTTTTAAAGTAGCTACAGTAACTTCTATTGCTCTTTTGGTTTTTGGCTACTTATGGAGGAAAATGGTGATTCAGATGTGGCTGACTTCAGAGCTATGCACTAATTTGAGCATTAGTTGCAGAGACTAATAAGATGAGCCTTATATTCCAGTCAGTTGTAGAATAAACAGGTGTGGTGAGTACACCTTGTCCTTGGGTTGGCCATTGGTAATCCTTGGCATTTGAAAAGCCAGATGCAGATCATGCTGAGTCTTCCATTTCTGTTCTTTGTACTTGGCACTGTTTAGAAACAAAATTTATACTGGAATATTTGTGATTTCTAAATTTGAGTCATTGCAAATGACATATATCGAAAGCTATGCTTGAAAGATGACAGCCAGTGTTACACTCTGTATTTAGGAGAAAATATATTGATTCGACTCCTTTCCACCTACCCACTCCTACCCCCAAACCCCCTTCCCCTCAAAAAAACCACACAACCCTAAAAAAAACAATTACATCATACAGAAGTGGTAACATCATTGTTTATGGATGGGAGATGTCAGGATTTAAGTACAGTCTAAATCAGGGCTACATGATTTAAAACAGAAACACTAGAAACTTGTCCTGGTGAAAAAATTACCCGTTATCCAAACAACAATCATGAACCATTTCCACCATGACTTTTAAAGGTCAGAATAGACATGAGTGAATTTTTCTTTTGGCTCTTAGAAAATATATCAGACCTTAAGAGTTAACTGTTATGGTTGCCTGAGATGGCTTTAGTTTTAATGCTTTTTCAACTTGTTGGTGTTCACCTAACAGAGCAAATAAAATTTGAAATAAAGGGAAAAGAAGTACAATAAATGTTTGGACAATACCATGAGAGAAATCAGTAGAATGTCAGGAATAACCTTTGGGCTAAAAACAAAAGAGACACTAAAGGAACTCTATAGTAGCTTTGATTTATACCACGCGACTTTTGGAAAATACAAAGAATAATGAGTTGAAAATCAACAAAATGATATTGATTGTCACAAACCTTACCCCTCGGAGGTCTGAGTAGAGTCCTTTCAGTAAAAACCTGCCATCTTTCTATGAGCACACTCACTGCCCCTTTTGGACAAGACAGCTGCCCCAGAAAGGTATACCAAGTAAATAATCTGTTCTCACAGCACAGTGCCGTGAACTGTAGCTATCCGTGGTACTGGGCCTGTAACTCATGTGGTTTTGATTCTAGTAACAGCGACCCTGCGAGCAAGATCACACAGCACTGATTCTCTGCCTCACTGTATTGCTGAGTAATTTACCAAACATGCTTACTATTCACAGCTGGAACAAACCATTTTACCTTGCCCTGGTCTCTGGAGCTACCCTGAAAATAAGACCCAGTGGTGTGGCTGAGTTTAGAGTTAGTTGGGAGAATGATCATGGCAGTGAATGTTGATGTTGCTCGGTCTGCGCGGGCCCCATGAGCCTTCTCAGATATCAGGCATTTGTAGACTTTGTTTGTGGAGCCCTCCTCCCTCAGATGTGTGTGTGGCTTGCTGCCTGCTCTCCAGTCTTTGCCCACATATCCCTTTCTCAGTAAGGCTTTCCTCAAGCATCTTAATAAATGGCAGGCTCCCTCCCCTATCACTCCTGGCATTTTGCCTTCCCTCTTTTCTTTCCTTTTTTTTTTTCTCCATAATCTCATGTATATTTAACATAATACTTATTTGCCTCTACCTATTAGAAAGTAAACAGGAATTATATCCGTTCTGTTCACTGCTATACGTACGGTGCACAGATAAGACAACTGCACAGAGTAGGCCCTCAGTATGTCATTTGTTGAATAAATTTAATCCTTGTGCTGACAGTGTTTGGGGACTACAGTGTTTGGGCACTACAAACCCTATACAAACTATAATTTTAAAAAATAATGAATTTTTTATTGGAAATTGACTTTGGGATGTCACAGATGACATCTGCCGTTACTGCTTCTAAATTCTTCATCTCCTACCAATGATTTCTTTGTCAAAAACAAGTTGTATTTGTAGGCTCTGTTTTCCTCATGTTGGGCAATCTGGAGCCAGTTCTGGCTCTTGTAAGCATGTTTGTGGTTGCAGAGGAAAATGAATATTTCTCACCCAAATGTTGTCATGTCATCATCTCTGTCTGGCAAACAGAGAAACAGATGTTCTGTGCCTTGACCTTAGGCTAGTGGTTGCAGTTTTGGGTGTTAAGTATATTTCACAGAACTGCACTTGCCCATCCGAGGCCTCTGTTTTTATTTAACTTTATGTAGTCTTCGAGCTCAGCAGGCTTTAGGAAAGGTCCAGTTCGGAGGCGCTGGAAGTGTGTTTGTCTCTCGGTGTGGGGTCTGCGCGCACACACACACGCACACACGCACACACACGCACACACACACACACACACATAGATCCCCACATTTATGTGTCCAGCTAGCTAGCTATCGCAACACACAGGTTTATTTTGAGATCAACACTTCTAAACATGACAAAAAGTAGCCCTAAGACCATTGCCAAGAACAAATTTTCTCCTTTCCAGAAAGTGGTTTTCAGCAGATGATTTTTAGAAACAAACTTCCAAAAAATCATATTGCTGTCTCCTAGGAAAAAAGGGTTATTCATTCATTCATTTATTTATTTTTTTAATGCGGAAACACTTATTACGTACCACACTGGGCCAGGCACAGCGCCAAGTTCAGGGGACACAGGCATGAATGTAGGGTTTTGGTCTTCCAGACAGCTTGTTTGTTGGGGACGTCTGGGGGAACCACAGGGGAGTAGGGGAGCCCTGACCACAGGATACTAAAAGAAAAGACAGTGGCCCCAGTGTTGGGACACACAAGCTCTGATCCTGACTCTCCCCTGGTGTCACCAATCTTGCAAGTCATTTATGTTTAGAGAGCCTCTGTCTTTTTCTGGAAAGTAAGGATTGCATGAGGTGATTTCTGAAGTCCTTTTTAGCTGCTTAAAATGGCTTGGGGGAGCTTACGGATACCACTGTGATTTCTACAGTTCTTGCTACCTGGCGATCCTTTCAAGCATACGCTGTTTATTGCTCTTGCAAGTAAATGATAAGCAACACATCTGTTACAAGGTTCAACATCTTTATAGAGTGATGATTTAAGGCTTAAATTTCCCCCCTAGATTAGACTCCTGGGTGCCAGATGTGGGGAGGAGAAGGGGAAGTTGAGTACCAGACTTTTCCTGTAAGGAGAGCTTGTGCGGTTGTCGGATCCCACTGATTCTCGTAGACAGATCATCATACCGGCCCCCGTGTTGGTTAGTAATGCATGTGATCCTTCTCACAGTACAACAGGGTCTCAGCCTATTCTCTCCATGAATCACCCTTGAACCTATGTTTTGATCTTTTGGATTTCTTGTTTTCCTCTCTCTTTTTCTTTGTTAGCCACATCCATGCTTGAGCCTACCCTGAATGCATTAACATTTGAGTCATAGAGGTGTGAAGTCAGTATCTCTCCCTCTTTGATGTGGATACCCCTCCAGGTTTTGAAAATCATTATAGATAGGGATATCTCTAAAGGGCAGTGTAGAAATGGTGACCAACCTGAAGAGGCATATGTACTTCCTGTCCTCCACAGGAGTCTCAGATGGTTTGGTAATGATCAGCGTTCCTGTATCCAATCTAGCTACATGATCCTAATCACTAACCAGCGTTAATCCACGGAGGTAAATTTTGACTTCAGAAGGTTCCTCTTACTGTTTGGTAGTGGAACATCTTCTCAGTTTTTACTAGGCAAGGATACATTGAAGATGATTGGATGAGTGGCTTTACTTCCTTTTTCTTCCTCCTCCTCTTTTTAATAAAGATTTACCTGGAGTGTGAATTGATTTGGAAAGTTAGGTAATGCAGACCGGTAACATCATCTTCATGTTTATTATCAGCAAAGTTGCAAGAAACAGTTTTTTTTTTTTTTAATGGCTGTTAATATAAGGCATGGCTAATGTCGTTCAAGTTTGAAAGTCTTTCAATTTCTAATTAACAGAAGAAGAACTGGCAACTCCTCCACTAGATGGCATCATTCTTCCAGGAGTGACGAGGCAGAGCATTCTGGACCTGGCACACAAGTGGGTGGGTGCCTTTGACAGGAACAACTTTATAAGCATGAAACAAAAATCAATCGAAAGAAGCCCAGCTTCGTGTCGAAATAATATTCTGTCGTTCCATCCAGTGTTATCTAATCTTTAAATCTGAACTTGAGCGGAAATAACTCTTCCAGATGGACTGTCTTGGCAATACTGCTAGATAAGTATTGTTTGTAGGAAGGGCGGAGAGAAAGCAGTTTGGCGAGTTATCCTAGTGAGGAAGTCTTCTAGTACTAATCTCACACTCTTTGCCAGGTGTCTCCTACCAGCTCACCTGGTTTATACTTCACATGCTACCATTTTACCCGTCCTGAACTTCTCAAATCTGAGTGTGTTGTTTCTAGTCGGCAGTGATTTCTAGTTCTTCCCTTCCTCTATTTATTCCAATGTAACCACGCTAGTCAGAGAAATTAAAGAATTTTACTGACATATAAATGTTTACTAACATCACATTATTAGTTTGGCTGCCTTTTTTTCTCCCTCCTTCCTGCCCCCTGTCCTCCCCAATTCACATACATGCTTATTTTAAAGTCAAAACACTCAAGCAAATGTAGTTGTTTTCAGTAGAGCTTCTCATCCATGTGACACAGGCAAGCACGTTAAGCCATTTGGTATTGAAATGACATTTATAACATACTCAAGATGAATGTTGGAAGAGTTGGTTATCTGGCAAAGGTTCTTGGATGGAACTTTTGACCCATGTGTTACAGTGGTCTCCAAGGGACATGAAAAGACTTTGAGCGCACTGTGGTCAAACAGTATTAATAGCACAAATGTTTAGAAACGCACGTATTATCTAGGAGAGGACTAGCATAGTTTCTCTGGAAAAGGCTTTGGAAGTAAAGGAAATGTGCTATAAATAATTCTACAAAACTCTGAAGTAGACAAGACCCAACTGCCACATGCTGGCTGGCACATTGGGCATGACATTTGCAAACTGTTGGTGTAATTTCAAGCAGCTTGCCCTGTCCTAAATATGTTTGCAGTTGGAAAGATGTATTTTCGAAGCTCAGTAATTTTTGTTTTATTAAAGAAAAAAAATCAACCACGTACAGAAGGTTTGATGACAAGCTGTAAGTGGAAATGCTTTCCCACACTAATGATTTGCTAGCTCGAAAAATAGGTCATTATGGAGGAAGTTTTTCCTTGACTCCTCAGCTGTAATTTATTTTAAAAGCTATTTGAAAACAGTGAGACATAAATGCCAAGAGGCATGTGGGGGGTTACCATTACTTGCCAGACAGGGGAAATTGTCCAAAGATAAGTAAGGGTGAGCAGAGTAAAAACAATTCTGTTTATTTACAAGAATTTTTTTTTCTTTTCCAGAACACAGAGCTCATCTTGTTTTCAGTTAACTTGGCTGATTTTCTGGAATTTATTTATTTATTTATTTACCTTTGAACGACATAATTGCAATTGCAGACTGAGATAAATTGAAACTTGCAAAAAGCCATATTTCTATTGCAGACATATTTTCCTACCCTTTCAAATCATACTTAGAGCATGATACCTTCCTCTAATGTTTTAAATCTTGCCAAGGGCTGTGATTTTCATTTTTATCGTGGATCTGTAAGTTTCAAAAAATACTCTCATCTTATTAAAAAAGAAAACAACAGAGAATTTTTTTTTAAATAAGATGAGACAGGCTTTGAACTTTAACCATTAACATAAAAGAATGAGAATGAAACACATTGAAGAATGAGTATTAAACAGATCGTTTAAGCAGATAGCTTAAAAACATCAGATTTTTTTTTTCATTTCCTATCTTCAAGCAAATAAAAGTTCAAATGGTTTGGCAGAAGCTGATGACGTTATACCAATAATTCAGTGATGAAATCTGACCTAAGGAGATACTAAAGACAGGAAGAGGATTTCTGCTATAAAGTCAACTGAATCAGTGAATTTAGGAAGAAAGGAAATATAGAGTGTAATTTCTCAAAGTCCAAATATACTTTCTATGTTTTAAAATAATGAAATATTTCAGATAGTGAAACTCAGTCTATGTTTTTACTCTATGAAAGACCCAGTAGAGATAGGAGGAAATTTGGAGCCATTCAGATTGGACCTGAGTTCAAGTTCAGTTTTTGCCATTTAAGTAACTGTGTGCATTTAGGGATGTCATCTAGCCTCTCCTTGAACTTAAGTTTCTTCATCCGTGAAATGGGGATGATAAACCCCCCCTTAAAAGTGAGAGAATTTGGCACACAATGGGTGCTCAATAAGTGGTAGCTATAATTATTAATATTATATGATACATTCTTTTATGATAAATAGGGTTCAAGACACTCTTAACATAGAGCACACCCTAATTAGCATTGGGGGTGCCTTATCTTGTGAGGCTTCAGGCTTGACAACAAATAAAAGGCTAAGAAACCTGGCCTGTATTAGCATATACCATGTATTTTATAGTGATCGTCTTATTTTATTCTCTCTGATCACCTCATTTAGAAATGCCGTGACCTCAAGTAGGTAGCTCAACTCCTCCGTGTGTGAACACGGTGGTGGTGCTCCCCTCAGCTTTCCCTCACAGGATGAGTCTCACATTTGAATGTAGTCAGAATATAATGTAGGAAGGTAAGTACCACTAGGGTTCTTTTTTTTTTTTTTTTTTTTTTGCATACCTTTTCCTTGAAAATATTAATATTTTTATTTTTTATATTCCAAACAGGGTGAATTTAAGGTGTCAGAGAGGTACCTCACCATGGATGACTTGACAACAGCCCTGGAGGGGAACCGGGTGAGGGAGATGTTTGGCTCTGGTACAGCCTGCGTTGTTTGCCCAATTTCTGATATACTGTACAAGGGTGAGGTAAGACTATTTCTTCACCTCCTATCATTTCCAAGCATTTGCTTATAATTTAATCCTTTAAATGTGTAAATGAAATGCTAGTTGGACCCAAGATGCAAAGGATTTTTTTTTTTTTTAATATGACTTGGCAGTTTGTCCCAAGAAACCTATATTACCAAACTTACTCTCATCTTTCCAGTGATCTTGTGTACGCTCCAGTCTTGGGGGGAGTCAGCTTTGTCCTCGGAAAAGTATCACATCTGCCTTATGTCAGTGTAGGGATTGGAGATGTGCCAGTAAGTTTCCACTCTTATTTCTCTGTAATAGCTCACTAAAAAAGTTCTACGGGTAGTTAGGTTTCAATTTCTGGCTTCCAAAAGGACTTCCAAACTACTGGAGTAGTAATGGCAAATAGCTATGGGAAATTCATTTGAATGATCAACTCCTACATTTATTATTATTATTATTATTATTATTATTATTATTATTATTATTATCGCTGCTGTTGTAATTACTACTCAGACTATTTTATGAAAAATTTTCATTTGGCAAATTTGGCACACATGATAAAATCCTCCAAAAGGAATTCATTCGTTTAGTTGGAAGAAATTTTCTTCTCCCAATAAATTAAGTCTGATTTAATATGTGGTATTTCCATTCTTGGGGGGGTTGTAGGTTTTGGGGTTTTGGGTATTTTTTTTTGCTTCCCCTTTATGACAAAGCTCCGATATTTTTAAAAAAATTTTTTTAAAAGATTTAATTTATTTGAGAGAGAGAACACGAGCAGGGTGAGGGGAAGAGATAGAAGCAGACTAGGGGCTGAGCAGGGAGCCCGATGTGGGACTCAATCCCAGGACTCGAGGATCATGGCCAGAGTTGAAGGCACTTAACCGACTGAGCCACCCAGGCACCCCAAGCTCTGATATTTAACATCATCGTCTTATAGCTTAAATTCATGTGGGTATTATTCTTAAGTGTGAATTGGCTTAAATTAAACATATTAAAAATAAATTAATAAATAAAAATAAAATTGGTTTTTAAATTTAGCATAAGTGATTTTCTTTTCTGATTTTAATGGTGGCTGCTTCATTGTTTGAAATTTTCAAACTTGATTGTGAGGAATGACTTTTGACATGATTCCATCTGTAGATTAATCATTTCAGTGGAGAAGAATTGAATTATTATGTATCAATACTTACACTGATTATAAAGCTACTGTTTCACATTTTATTATGGTAGTATCTGGGTACATGCATCATTGGCCTGCTTTTTTAATCAACTAAAGTTGTCATTAAGTCAGATTTTTTTAAGTCCAATTATTTCACCTCTAGAAATAAGAAGTTGATAAAGTTCAATGCATTTTTAATAGGTTTGTGTCCAAGGGCATTCAGAGCTAACAGGTACATCTAATTATCCTGTTATCCCAAAGAGTATAAGAAGAAAAGTGACAGCATGGGCTCTGTGTGTTAAAATCAAACTATCAAAAGCCTGTAAGCCAGTAAGGGCAGGAATGGGCATGACTCAAATATAAATTAGGAGCATGAAATCTCTCAGCACCCAACATAACCATGCTGTCCAGCATTGTGGAGGTTGTGGCCCTTGGAGGTCTGACCTTGAACAGACATAGGTTTAGTCTTTTGTGAAGGCATAGACTTGCTTCAATTTATGTTCCTGCAATGATTTGCTTTAATTTGTGGCAAAATATTTTTGATTTCTCATCCCCTATTGGAAGGGTTAGGCGAGGAGGCCATTCATTCATCCTACACGTTCTCAAAATCCTGAAAGGAATAGGATTCTTTATGTCTCCCCACTATTTTCGGTTCCCCTAGTTTCTCTTTGGTTCCTCACATCAGCCTAAAGATTGGCATATAAACCATTTGTGCCCTAAAATCCGTTGGTAGACAAGAAACAACCTGTCATTGGCTAGTTTGTTTTTATTCTAATTCAGAATAAAAAAGAGTCTTTGATTTCTGCAAAGAAGACAAAGAAGACATCCAGACACATGAAAAAGTGCTCCACATCACTCGGCATCAGGGAAATACAAATCAAAACCACAATGAGATATCACCTCACACCAGTCAGAATGGCTAAAATTAACTAGTCAGGAAATGACAGATGCTGCCGAGGATGCGGAGAAAGGGGAATCCTCCTACACTGTTGGTGGGAATGCAAGCTGGTGCAACCACTCTGGAAAACAGCATGGAGGTTCCTCAAAATGTTGAAAATAAAACTATCCTATGACCCAACAATTTGCACTACTGGGTATTTACCCTAAAGATACAAACATAGTGATCCGAAGGGGCTCGTGCACCTGCATGTTTATAGCAGCAATGTCTACAATAGCTAAACTATGGAAAGAACCTAGATGTCCATCAACAGATGAATGGATAAAGAAGATGTGGTATATATACACAATGGAATACTATACAGCCTTCAAAAGAAATGAAATCTTGCCATTTGCGATGACGTGGATGGAACTAGAGGGTAGCATGCTTAGTGAAATAAGTCAATCGGGGAAAGACAACTATCATATGATCTCCCTGATATGAGGACGTGGAGACGCAACATGGGGGGGTTAGGGGGTAGAAGAAGAATAAATGAAACAAGATGGGATTGGGGGGGAGACAAACTATAAGTGACTCTTAATCTCACAAAACAAACTGAGGGTTGCTGGGGGGAGGGGGGGGTTGGGAGAGGGGGAGTGGGGTTATGGACATTGGGGAGGGTATGTGCTATGGTGAGTCCTGTGAAGTGTGTAAACCTGGCGATTCACAGACCTGTACCCCTGGGGATAAAAATACATTATATGTTTATAAAAAAAATAAAAAATAAATTAAAAAATTAAAAAAAAAAGTCTTTGGCATAAGGAGCTAGTCACATTATCATGGTGCCATTCCTTATCTCAGTGGATATTGGATACAGTAGAATTGCTGAGTGTCTTATTACTGGCACTGTCCACATGGATATCCTCAAGTTATACTGCATGTGGTTTTCTTTTGTAGACCATACACATCCCAACTATGGAGAATGGCCCAAAGCTTGCAAGTCGGATCTTGGACAAATTGACAGATATTCAGGTAAGAGCTTTCTCTTAAAATGTCATTTATTTCAACCAGAGCTTAAAGCCAAATCATGTGTCAGTGGGGAGAAGAGAGTAGTAAGCACTGCCATTTGGGGTTAACAAATTAAGTTTGTAGAATTAAAGCACAGAAGAAAACAATCGCCGTGCTTCCAATGCTGAAATATAACCATTGTTAATTTTTGGTGTCTCAACTTTCAATATTTTGTGTTTATATACTTTTAGATAATTTTCCTAACAAAATAGGGTCATACATGATTTTGTCACCTGCTTTTTTTTTACCTAGTAAATCATTTGCTTTTTCATATCAATGAATTTCTCAATTCCTTGTATAAAATGTAATTGAATTCCACTATATGGATGCACCACAACTTTTAAAGAGGTATTATTATTGAACATTTATGCTGTTGACAATTTTTAACTGTTATGAACAGTGCAGTCTTTGATCATTTCCTTAGGATAAGTTCTGAGATTTTAACTGTTGGGTCAAAGAGTGTGTGTGTGTGTGTGTGTGTGTGTGTGTGCATTTTTAATACAGTTAACCTTGTTCTGTTTGTGTTTTTCTGAGCAACAGTTTACAGTAGTGTCTCTTCAGACAGTTAAGCCTATTTCCAGGCAGGCATATAAAGTACCGGGTAGTGAATGCTGGGTCATATAAAAGAGACTTTTCTATAACTTGCAAACACCTTATAAGTTGTTGAAGGTTTCTCTTGAGCCCAGATATCATCACTGCCTCTCACTGAACATAGCCAGGGGAAGCTGAGATTTATACTGAAATGTGAAATAAAGTTTGATAATTTGGGTGACAATTGACAATGCCAGGGCTTCATCAAAAAAGTTGGTTGGCAAAGCAGCAGACCCCTCCAGAGTGAGGTCCTAGGATAGTGATAAAAATGGTATTTTTGGAAAACTTACTCAGCAACATTTATGCAAAATTAATAATATTAAAAGGTAAGAATGATTGTGGTTTTTGAATTAATGAACTATCGCTCTTCCCCTCTTCCGTGAAGGCTATTAAAAGGAATCTTCCATAAATGAAATAAAAGAATTTCTTAATATTAGGAGACATATAATTTAATGAGTTGTTTTTTACTCTTGTATATAGAGATAATTTGGAAGGAATTAAGTACAAATTTAATGAAAAATACTTGGATGTTTTAGTTATCTTTTTTTTTACAGTTATCTGAGTAAATCTGATGAAAGTAGTAAGCTATTAGTGTTTCCGTCAAATAAAAAACATAAATAGAACAAAAAAGTTTATAATTGACTAGATTACGGAAGCCTTTATCCACAACAGAAGTTGAAAGTTTTAAGAGGAGAGGTAGTGTCATTATGAGGATAAGAAAAGATCACTTTGGAAAATTTTCTGGAATAAGTTGTATGTAAGACAATGTTTCATTCTACTGAAGTTAATACACACAACAAGAGATTTCAGAGTCACCTCTTAGAGATGATATGGGATACAAAAAGTTACTTAATTTGATTTGGTTTAAAGGATTAGAAGAAAAGGATTTTCTTCTAATGATTTCTTCTAAGGATTTTCTTCTAATGATTTTCCCCTCATCCTAGTTGACTAGGATGACTAGTTGACTAGGATGAGGGGAAAATCAAGCTGTATTAAACTTGAATTGGAAGAAAGATCTAAGTAGAGGTGTTTGATGGACATAATCATGAAGCTTTGGCTAAGGTAGGCAAAAGTGGAAGTGTGTGTCATCCCCAGTGAGATCGTGACAAAATATATGCATCCAAACCCTAAAGTATAAGGAAGCGAGAAGCCCAAAGACATATTTTGGGGGCAAGACGACAAGCCATTACAAAAGTTCTCAGAGGATTTTTAAAGTAAGATTAGGACTGAAATGAATGTTCTAATTCATTCAGTAAATATATGTGTGGAGCAAACATTATGCAAGAGGATGTTGTAGGTGCTGGTGATGTAACAGTGATAAAAGGGATAAAAAAAATTAGAGATGTCTAAGCTATAGAAAGACAAAATAAATATTCAGCTTAAATGGGAAACCACATGAATATGTTTAAAAACAAAAGATATATATGAAGCAGAGAATGAGAAGAAACAACATTTTCCTCTTACCTGTATATATTCTCTATAATACCTGTGGCTAAGAAGAAATTAATAGGGGCACTTGGGTGCCTCAGTCATTAAGCGTCTGCCTTCAGCTCAAGTCATGATCCCGGGGTCCTGAGATCGAGCCCCGCATCAGGCTCCTAGATCAGCAGGAAGTCTGCTTCTCCCTCTCCCCTGGCTTGTGTTCCCTCTCTCACTGTCTCTCTCTCTCTGTCAAATAAATAAAATCTTAAAGAAGAAATTAATAATTTCTCTTTTTACCCTAGGTAGTAAAGTATAATGGTAATAACACTGAAAATTAATGATATACTCAGAGCTCCTTAGGAACAAGGAAAGAAAGGGATAGTTACAGGATACATGAAGTAATACAATGATTCTGAATTAAACCACAAACCAGAAGGACCAACTCTCCTCCAAATTGTTAAGTAACAAAGGACCATCCATTCAGAACCTAAGACCACATCCTTTTTCAATTATTTTATGCCTGTGGGCATGGAACCTAAAGTTTCAAAAGTATCCTCTTATAAGATGGCAAATTGGTGCTGTCAGCGAAGCTACGGGTATCTGTTTTTCTCCAAGAAAAATAACTTAAGTAATTATTGAGGAGAAAAGCATAGAATGACATCATGTTTTACTTTTGATCTCTTTGACATTATGTGGAAACGTGGACATTTCCTACGAAGTGCTCTGGTAAATTGAAGAAGAGGAGAGAAACAACAACCAAAAAACCCTCAAGATTCTTGCCACTGTGACCTAAGGGGGGAAATTCCTCTTAACCACAGATTTGCTTTTCATTTAACTTGTGTATTTCTGTATCTGAGTAAGAACCTCTGAGGTTAAGCAGTCATTGCATTTGGCTAATTTTCCATATAATTCCATG
This sequence comes from Meles meles, assembly GCF_922984935.1. Taxonomy (NCBI): domain Eukaryota; kingdom Metazoa; phylum Chordata; class Mammalia; order Carnivora; family Mustelidae; genus Meles; species Meles meles. The sequence goes on from NC_060072.1 coordinate 70,256,411, forward strand.
GGTTTTAGATTGCCCTACAAATACTTCCTGTGAGAGGAGCATTTCAAATGACAGTCTCTTATTTTCTTTTTTTAAGCAACAAACAAAAACACTCTTGTGTTACTTATTTTTTTAATCTTGAAATCTATAATTTTAAAAATTTTTTATTTTTTTTCAGTGTTCCAATATTCATTGTTTATGCACCACACCCAATGTTCCATGCAATACGTTCTCTACTTAATACCCACCACCAGGCTCACCCAACCCCCCACCCCAAAACCCTCAGTTTGATTCTCAGCGTTCACAGTCTCTCATGGTTTGTCTCATGGTACTTAACCAGACTTAAACTTGGAGAGCATGAGCCATATTGCCAATATTTCTTTTCTCTCCCATGCCTCTTGGCTAATCTTATTTCTCACCATCATATTCACCAATGTGCCTGACATTTGGGGTCTTCTCTGTTCTCCAGTTATGCTCTGCTCTCTGTTGCTTCTTCCCGCCTTCCTCTACCTTCTACAGTCTGTCCACTTGAGAACTTATTGGTAGTCCTTCAAGACACATTTCCTTGAGGAACCCTTAAAATCTCTTTTGAACAACATCCCTCTGCCCCAATACAAACACCTATTTATCCATTCAAATGTTGCTTCTTCCTCCAGCTTCCATAGCACCTGGAATGATCACACATGGCCTTTAAATTCTATTTAACTAGTCACACACTTGTCTTTGTTCCAGGTTGTTTCAATGTAAGCACTGTTTTATTTCCGTCTCATAACCCCGATATTCAATGCAGGGCCTGGGCTGCAGTACAGACTCAGGGATGCTTCTGGCATCGATGAATAAAGGAATGAACAAGTGAGAGATATACCAGACAAATACTGCAGAACAGAAACGTGTTGCTCTTGTATGTTAACACATTCTGAGGGGAGGTGGGAGGAAGGTCTTGATTGACGTCAACTTACTTTTTCAAGAGAACTTTCAGAGGCCCTGATTTTAGATTTTTTTTTTTTTTTAAGTGAAATCCACATACCAAGACTGCTATCAGGATCCAGACAAAAGCTGGACGCTGGGTCTTAGGTATCAGGACAGTGTGTTCGCGTGACTACCAGTGCTGCTCTTGAGGGCTTAGAAGATGGGGAGTAGTGATTGCAAAGACTTGAGAGGTGAAGTCCTAAGTAGGTTAGGAAGAGGAAAGCCCAGTGAGATAGGAGCAGGCTCTGTATTGATTGGAGGCCACCAGATGGAACTTCTTTCAAAAATCTGTTTTCCCCACTAGCAGCTACAGCTTTGTGGAATAAGTGACCATTAGCGGTCTTGCATTTTTCTTGTTTTCAGTGGAACAGCGTGACAGTTTTTAGTTCCATCCCCATCACTTGCCCTTGCTGATGTCCTGAGTTGTCCTCCTCTTTGTGTGCATACTAAGTGAACAGGGCCAGATTGCCTTGATGACTCATCCCTTGACCGGCTTCCCAGCCCCTCCTTGTTCCCGAATACACATTTCTCCATGTTCCAGGATTACAGAGCTTTGCAGGCCACTGAACAGGATTTAGAACAAGAATAGCAAATTGTTACCTGGGGGGTAGCCCCCATTATATTTTTACTGGCATCGCAGAGAGTAAATGCATGACATGTAGATCGCCCTTTCAAGTTGCTCAGAACTTTCTGCTGAAGGTAAAAGGCATTTTATTTAGCAAAGGCCATGTACAATTATTTGCCATATGTACATTGAATGGGAGGTAACAAACGTGTTGTTAGTCGTGTTTTGGTGTAGTGTTCTTGGAATTCACAAAAGGTGAAATTTCTGCACATCACATCGTTAGGCTCAGAGTGTCACCCCATAGGCTCAGTCTGACTTGCCATGTTGCTTTAACTTCATCTTGGATTCCAGTGAACAAAGTCAAGTCAGTGTGACTTAGAGTAGACCTGCCAAATGCTGAAGGTGTGGGCCTGTACTGTGGTTTTATAATCACCCGACGATGCAATAAGAACAGCCTCGCCCAGGCAGGCATGTGTTTTTCCCCTCCTCTGGACACCTACTTCTGAGGAAAGAAGATAATTTCTATTTCTACTAAAATTTGTCTCCTCTGTTTTTGACTTATTTTGCCTTGAAAAATTAAATTGAATTATTTATCATCCAAATGAAAAGTTTGATTGCTAACTGCCTAGGTGTAGGTATTAAAAATGACCTGTATTATCACCTGTCTTGGATGCATCTCAGAATGCTGTCATTTTACATAAAAGCATAAATTACAGAGGCGAGGGGTAAATCTTAACATGATTATGTAGATTCTTAGAGTGCTATGACCTGTGACTCATTGTAATGAAAATTGATTTTTGACTGTTTATAAAACTAAAACAACTAATTGGAAGTAAGTTGACTTTAACTGATGAGATTCAAGATGAAATTATGGTGGGCATGAATCACGGTAACATAGATCTGCTGAAGTGTCAATATGATGACACTCAATTGTTATTAACGGCTTAAGTGTCTAATGTATTAATGGGAATCCAAGTACGAGAAATAAAACATATTTTGATCCTAGCTTAAATCATGTTGGCACCATTTATCAATCAAGCAGAATTTGGGAATGTTTTATCCAGCATTCATCATGAATCTGTAGTTCACAGTGGGAAGCCACACTCTTCTTTTTTTTTTTTTTAAAGATTTTATTTATTTATTTGACAGAGAGAGATCACAAGCAGACAGAGAGGCAGGCAGAGAGAGAGAGAGGGAAGCAGGCTCGCCGCTGAGCAGAGAGCCCGATGCGGGACTCGATCCCAGGACCCTGAGATCATGACCTGAGCCGAAGGCAGCGGCTTAACCCACTGAGCCACCCAGGCACCCGGGAAGCCACACTCTTTAAGCGACTCTTTCTCATAGGGATTCAACAAGTCACTTAGGGTCATTGAGCTTCCTTCATTCTTCTTTTTCTGTAAACCAGAAGGTTTTAAGTAGACCCATTCTTGGCTTCCAGGATTTTGACCAATTTGATAAATTCTGCTCTTCGAGGTCTCTAAAGGTCTTCAAGAGGAACATAGCACATAGAGTGTGTAACATAGAAGAAATAGCATCAAACAGATGCTATATAAGCCCAGGGCTTGTGATTTAGAGTTTTCTAGAGCCATTTTAATGTCCTTATATGTAAAATGAGAAGCTTGGCTTAAAAAGTTCACTGCTCTTCACACTTGATATTTTTTTTAAGACTTTATATTTATTTATTTATTTATTTATTTGAGAGAGAGGGAGAGGAGAGTTGAGGGGGGGACGAGCAGAGGGAGAGGGACACACAGACTCATGCACTGAGCACAGAGCGACACAGGGCTCAGTCCCACAACCCTGAGACTGTGACCTGAGCCGAAATCAAGAGTCAGACACTTAACTGACTGAACCAGCCAGATACCCCCACACTTGATCTTTAAGCAGCAGAATTTTCTACAAAAGAAATCTTTCCTGGAATCCCAATATACAAAGCCAATCAAAGTGGAATTGTTCTGAAGTAAAAATCCGGAGTCCTGCTTATTTGACTCATCCCCTGCATTTTATTTATTTATTTTTAAAAAGTTTCACTTTTGAGTGATCTCTGCAACCAAAACGAGGCTTCAGACCCCAAGATCAAGAATCACATGCTCTATAGACTGAGCCAGATGCCCCAATCCCCTACATTTTGGAGGATCATTAAAGTTCTTCCCAATTCAGAACTTCGAATTTTTTTTTAAAGATTTTATTTATTTATTTGACAGAGAGAGATCACAATTAGGCAGAGAGGCAGGCAGAGAGAGAGAGAGAGGGAAGCGGGCTCCCCGCTGAGCAGAGAGCCCGATGCGGGACTCGATCCCAGGACCCTGAGATCATGACCCAAGCTGAAGGCAGCGGCTTAACCCACTGAGCCACCCAGGTGCCCCCAGAACTTCAAATGTTTTGTATGAATTTCAACTGAAGTTATAGTAGGACTGAAAGGCCAGTTCATGTGCAAAGGGGACATCGTGTGAGTGATTTAGGCTGGCACGTGGTGGCAGACATAATGGCACGCTCCTCTGGGGGGTAGGAGAGAGATGCTCCAAGTCTCCACACACGTGGCTGTGTGAACATGTGGCGGGAATTCCAGAGAGTAGCCAAGAACACATAATTTGGTGTGAGAGAGACCTTTGGCTAGAGTCTGGGCTCTACCATTTACTAATTGCCTGAGTAGGTTTTTTAATCCCCTAATACAGTTTTCTTATCCATAACATGAGATTGATAGTGGCACCTACTCTCTGCAGTTGCCATGAGCGTAAATTGAGTATTAAGTCTGTAAAGCTCTTGGCACCATTGCCTTTCCAGGCAGTCCTTGCTCAAAGAGTGAGAGCTCATTTACACACAGGGATGTTGAAATGAATGAATGAAGGAAAGAACAAATGAATCAAAACTAGCTTTCTATTTCTGACATCTGGAATATCTTCATTTTAATTCAGTTTTAAGTATATGAAAATTCAGGTTTGTGAAAGCGAATCACTTGCTGATGCAAATTATCAAATTCTGATTGTGATGTAGTTCCATAACTTTTGAAGGAATCAGAAAAATTGGGGTGCTAACATAACACGAACACCTTTAATTTAGAGAACAGAGCTGCTGTTCAGAGCCACGGGCTTATCCAAATAATATTTTTCTCCATGAACACAAAACACTCTTGAGAAAGGGGCTTTTAGAACAGTGACTCTCAAAAAAAAAAAAAAAAAAAAAGAACAGTGACTCTCAACCTTAGCCTCAGAATCACCTGGAAGTGGAAGTGTTTGTTGGCTGAAGCCTGGTTGCTGGGACCACCCCCAGACTTTTCTGAGTCAGTGAAGTCTGAGCTTGGGTTTGAGAATTTGCATTTGAAACAAGTTTCCTGGTGATGCTGATGCTCCTGGTCTGGGGGATACACTTGGAGCATCACTTCTTCAGAGTGAAGAGGACAGTAATTAAATTTAACTCAGTTACTTTATTTGGACAGCAGAAGCTAAATACGGAATGGTAATAAAAAGGCATTACTTCAAGACCTATACCAGCTATAAGTTCTAAGTTTAACCATAATTTAAAAATTTGTGATTCATTCCACATATTTGATGCTTTCTCTCTAATCCTATTTTTAATGTGAATATGCTTTTAATGTTCAAAACAGGAGCATACCTGTTGTACAATGTTGGTGGTATTAATGTTTACAAGCGATTTCTGCACTGTTAGCTTTTGCACTTAAACATGTTTTCTTGCTTTTTTGTTATAGTATGGAAGAGAAGAGAGCGACTGGACAATCATAGTGTCCTGAACGGAAAATACAGGATATCATCTGTGTGCTGTTGAGACAGACTGTTGCAGCTGAATTACAACAGATTTCTTTAGTTACCTGTTTTTAGTTGTGCATAGTGTAGTTTGTATTGTCGGTGTTGCCTGGGTGATTGTTTCCTCATGCTAGAGAAGACGAATTGCAATCAAGAGCTATTTTGTAAACTTGGTAGCAGAAGCTTACTTTACCTTCTCTTGGAAAGATGATCATGTAAGCCATATAGCATAGAATTTTCCTCAATAATTGTAGTGCCTCCCTTAATATTTTACTCAGATACACAGGTATTTGTTTATTCCTTAGCATAAGTTACATTTTCCTCAACCAAATGCGTTTGTGTTTGAAAACTGATCTGAGTAAATTTCATGGGTAACATTTCCTATGATGTATCTTCATCTTCAGAAAATGGTTCGGTTTTGTTTTGTTTTGTTTTGTTTTTATAATTAAGACTTCGAAAAACTGGTTCTCTGCCCTTCACATTTTTTTTTTTGCAGCCCCCCCACCCCGATGTCCATCTCAAGGTAAATCTCTCCCCTTCTTCCTAATGTTGTCACAGTCTGCTCCAAGTTCTCCTTGTGCAGGGGCAAGACCTGTGCACCTTTCCACCATTGCCCTTTCTGCAGTGTGTTGTAATTGGCTGTTTGTCAGGCTCCAATACAAGACCGAGGGTCTTGTGTCTGAGAGATCTTTGTGGTCCCCTGCCTGGCACATAATAGATACTCATTAAATAATGAATAACATTTAGCTTCTATAGAAGTGTACCACCTTTGTTTCTATATTATGAAACCTCTTTATTAGAATTCATGGTTGATTCTGACATTGTGCACACGTACCTCATATTTTCTTTATTTTCTAGGGACTACTAAGTCATTAGAGATACTCAAAGGCATGGCTTGTTGGAGGGCTTATTTCGTATTTGAAAACTGTCTTGAAATTGAAATAACAGCTCCAGCGAGGTCATGCTATCATACCAACCAAATGGAAATGACATTTGTTAGGTGTTAAGTACAAAATAAATCCTCATCTCTAGCTTTTCGGTAGAAAGCAAAGAGGTATACTTTGCTTTTTTAGGTGTTCATTTCTGTTGAATGGGGATTGGATGATCACATGATTAGGGTGCAGGGAGAGCAATTCTAGATGTTATTTTCCTCATTTAGGAGTTGTGAGTTAGAATTGAATCCTGGTTTATCTAGGGGAAAGTCAGATCTTGCTGGAAAACATTTACCCTTGGAAGGTCAACTCTCAGACATTATATTTTGGTTTCCCTCAGTTCTAATAACTTTCATCTTGCTGATCATATTTCATTCTCTTTTCAGAGGAAGGAAAAAAAAACATTCTAAAAGTTTGATGTGTTAGAAAAATTTCCTTAAGGCATTTAGTGGCACATAGCAAATGGGGCTTTGATTCTTTTCCAAGACTTTTGGCCATAGGGTCCTTCTAGATAGGAATGGTAAAATGAAAATTAGGAAAGTATAAGATAAAAAGGAATAGTAAAAATATCTTTTGGGGGGCTTTTAATTGGTGATCTGAAATCTTGGAGGAGTCTGTTCTTTTCAGGCCTCAAGTACTTTAACTGTCCTCTACACACGTTCACCAAATTCTAAGGATATGCACTTGCCTTGGCTAAATCCCGTGACCTCGTTTTTAACTGAGTAGTCCAGAAAAGACTTAAAGGTAATTCTAACCTGTCAAGTAGCACTTAATAACTAGACTCACATTTCTATGACAAACAGAAATCATTTGTTTGCCATAAATACATTTTATACTTTGCATCTCTAAATTTAGTATGGCAACACATGTCCATCGTAGAAGTTAGAGAACAATATGTCTTGACATTATGTCTCTATAATTTCTTTCATCAAACCTTAAGAGCATTTTAAGCCCTTTCTACCAGATGGAGTGAAAACGAAGGATATACATTTTAAAAAACTGGAGGTCTCCTAAAACAGAGAACACAATCTGCCATTCTCTTTTAAGTAATAAGACAGAAAATTGACCTTGACACTAACTTGTTAAATAGATTTAAAAGGAACATCTGCACATCTTTTTTCCTTGTGCACTATTTGTTTAATTGCAGTGGATTAATACAGCAAGAGTGACACATTATAACTAGGCAATTACCCATTCTTCAAGACTTAGTTATCCTAACACTAATTGATCATTTATGGCGTAAGATAGTCTAGCATTAGGAACATGTGAGGCTAATCTGCTCAAAAAGATCAACAAATTAATATTGTTGCTGATATTTGCATAATTGGCTGCAATTATTTAATGTTTAATTGGGTTGATCAAATGAGATTCAACAATTCACATGTGCATGAATATAAACAGAACTGGTGGCACTTAGAATGATAATGATTAACTTATTTTGCATGTTCTCTTCCTCCCACTTTTTTTTTTTTTCAGTTTTTACATTTCAGACCAAGTTTGTCAGCTTTTTCCTAAACACATGGGTAGAAACCAGGATTTTAAAATGAAGTGTTCAGACATAAACAAAACTTGGGCATTTCCTAAAGAGACTTGCTGTTAGACATGTTCTTAGTTACAGTCATTTATTAAGGATTCCATTCATGATGTACCCAAAGAACCATCCACTGCGAGGATATGCAGCTCACTCTCTGGGACCTGCAACCAGCAGGAATGAACACACTAATACCTGTTTTTACCTTTGCTTTCAAAAATGCAAAGGAAGAATAAAAGGGAAAGAAATAAGAGAAAACTTGTTAGGTAATCATGGGTTTTGTTTTGGTTTGGTTTGGTTTGATAAACACCCTTTATTCTTTTCTCGAAATATTACCATTAAAAAAAAAAAAAAAAGGTACCCACGGTGGCAGCAAGATAGCACAGTGTAACACCACCTATATGACATGCAGAGTCAATGCTCCCAGAGTTCGGAGAAGCCTACGTTAGATGCCATAAATTAACTTCTTCATTGTGTCCATTTTATTGCTTGATGTGATTGTACCTAAACAAGGGGTTTCGCTTTTCTCACATCAGCACTCTTGAACACTCGAGGCGATTAGTGAGTGTATCTTGGTCGGAAGAATGGTAGGAGCCTCGTCATTAAGGTGGTAGGATCAGCTCCCTCCACTTTAGGGGAGATGTGCTATAAAATCAGCTGCCAGAATAAGTTTATGCTCCCCATTCCCACTCAGTGCTCAGTCACTGTGTTCTTTTTCCTTACAAAATTCCTGTTTGAAAGTATATGTTCAGTTTACCATTATGATTGGGAAAATGTATTTTAAGCAGAAAATGACAATGCTTGTCCACTTTATCTTTTCTAAAACATTTAGGGCAATCAGGATTCATCAGAGGGACTAAAGCGAAAGGCTTTGGAGAAACATTGTAAGCATCCCCTGTTTCATGTCCTGATGCTAAATGTGATCAAAGAATTCTTTGTAATGTGGATTTCTTCTTATGTGGCTATGCAGAAGCTTAAGTTATACATAGTAATGCTCACAAATAGTTTTAGTAGACACTTTGTAACAGCTGTCACTTTGTTTTACCACAAGTAGAATTTGTTCACCTGTTTTCCAGATATCTCCCCCCAAAGGAGACAAAGAGTACCAGCTATTTGATAAGCATTACTTATGACAAACATCATAAACATTATAGTTCATTTGGTCAATTAATGGGATAGATGTTGCGTACCCACAAATTTGTATCTAACATAACTAGCAATAGGGATTAGGAAGTTAGTTTTCGAAATAAATAGCAAATGGACATTATATTCATGGAGTTGATACTCTACTACTGAAGTAAATTTTTAGATAAAAAAAGAAATATTTAATGCAGTTAGATAGTAAGGAGATGACAGCCAGAACACATCTCTCATCAAGAAATCACAACGAACATTTTCATCTCATTTTTTTAAAGGAAATTTGCCCCTATTTTCATTCCTTCCTTCCTTCTAGTGTGAAACTACTCAGTTGGGTTAGTATTTAGAGGTTATTTAGCCACTGTCTACATGGTGTGAATTCCCTCTTGGTTTACTGCTTACTGCCAACCTACCTAGTGCCTTGGTTAACTACATTCTTTGGAGCAGTGTTAACTTATCATACTTCATCTAACAAAAGATCACCTTAAATTAGAGCATCCTTTCTTGAACTCAAAGTCTGGTATTATTGAAAAAAAATATTCCTAGGATGTGTTTTCCTGGAAAATATCTATAATGAATCAAACTGTTAGAGTGTTAGCTTGAAACTGATGGATTCGGCTACTCAGAAAAATCACAGGTGGAAGAGTAATATAACAAAGATTTTTCATGGTTTGAGGTCTTAAAAGAAAGACCATTTAAGGTTTTGCAGTGAGATTATCATATTCGTCATTGCCAAAACACACTTTAAGAAATTCAAAGGTAGAAGAAAATGATTTTTCTCTTCCGCATACATACTCTATGACAAGACTTCTCAGATATTAATTTGGGGAGGCTTGATTATAAAAAGTCAACAAGATATAATAGCATTTGTGGGTAAATAATTCCCTGGGATTAGATACAAGTAAATGTATTTGGGTTAGTGAATGGTAAAGGCATGAAATTCAGTATTAGAAATGAACCAGTCTTTAAAATCTGGTGAGTAAAATGATAGAAGTCTTAAGCAATCGTATTCTGTCTGAGGCTATATTTTTCCTACCACCATAGACCTTGTTAATAAGGCCTGAAACTTGGGTTGCACAATGTCCAGTTTCCAGAATCCACTGGTAGGATGGTAAGAATTGACGATAAGCTGTGGTATGAGAATGAATTGAAATACGGTTTCATTGATGGATTTCTCTGCACATCCATTTCACAATGGCTAGGTTGCCTGTTATTAAATTATGGGGAAAGAAATTTTAATTAGAGATGTCAGAAGAAGAACTCAAGGTAGAGGAAGGAATGGGGGGGGGGTCAAACTTGCTTCTGCCAGCCATAGGCACCTTCAGCTTTCAACATAGGTGCCAAATACAAATAGTGCCAATGAGGAAGGGGCTAAATAGAGTGGCCAGTTCCTCAGACATTAGAATTAGGCCTTGATCTTGAGGTAATAATCTGATGGTCTTGTTACATGGAAACCACTTTACTACAAATTTGGGTAAGACTTTATTGTATAATTGCAACTGTCTGTAAGATCTATTGTGTAATTTATTCAACGATTTAAGATTTGTGAAGCTTCTTGAGGCTAAAAAAATAAGTACAAGGAGTAGATTGTGCCTTTTGCCCTGCCCCACTCCACCCCTCCCCCCCCTTAAAAATACGATTTACCACCGTCCCATTTTCCTTGGTGAAGGTTAAGTGATTTGGAAATCAGTTGAATACGGACATTTAGTTTTAAATTAAAATCATGCTGCAGTTTCCCCAAGTTGATTTCGCAGTGGTCATTAAAGTCATTCTCAGGGTTAATGCAGGAATGCAAGTATCTGCCTCAATTTTTACTTCACTGATAACTTTTTGAAGAGTGCAGGAATTCTCTCAACTGTATGGCTGTGTAAGTAGAGTTTGAGTGAACTCTTACGAATAAGCTAGCTAATCTGGATGTGTCTATAAATTCTGCAGATGTTTCCCTGGTGGCCTCTGAGAATGAATGATGGTTCTGTAGTGGAGTCAAGTAGCTCATAAACAGCCTAACCCACTGTTGTGAAGAATTTGCACTTGCTTGATAGTGGTGACTGAGAGAAAATATGTAGTTTGAGGAAGTCGTTTTTAAATCAGAATTTACAGATAGAAACAGGAGTGTATCAGCTTAACTATGGAATTTTTAGTATGTGTTCTTGTGCATCTCAATGTAATTGCAATGAAAATGCCCAGCCATTCAGTCTCTCAGATTTCTCTAGTTGTGCAGTAATTCTTGAAATCTTCTTTAAGGAAAATCAAGGAGAACGCTTTGTAAAGAAGGCTTGGCCTTCTGTTTACAGGTTATGTAAAAGGACTTAAACTCATTGAAAGTGTAGTGGAAATGTGGAGAACAATGTGGGTAAAGGAAACTACCTCACTCTTTGAAGGTTTTGTAGAAGCACAATTAAACCTCCTAAAATGGCTTTGTCACATATGAACCATCTGGTGTGAAAGAGCTCTATATTTGTAGCGTCTAAAGGACCTGGGATAATTGTATTTTGCTGGCAATAGACACATTCTTTATTGTTTGCAGGTTCCTCATCAAATCTTCATTTACACACTTGTTTCTGCCATCAATAAAACAACTTAAAAGAATCCTGTTTGTGTAGTCTCTTGAAATCAGCATTTGTTGGGTGCATGAAACATAGTGCTTAATTACCATTTCCATGATGTTCCAAGGTTTTTGGTCATGGGATGTAAATGTAGTGTATTTTTAAACCAAAATGGCATTGTGAGTGGGAGAAGAATTGAGCACACCAGAAAGACCCAAAACCATACACCTGGAGAGAATCTAAATAGATCTGTTTTCAAATATCTGGATAGAAATACAATGGGCTTTTAAGAATTGTCCTTTCCTCTGAGTATGGGTCTGTCTTTAGTAAAGTTTAGCTCTGTCTTAACTTTTACAAGGAATAAGGGGAATAGATCGCTTCTTCCTATTCACCGCCCTAATGATTCTACCTCAGTGACACAACACACCCGTAAGTGGCCCCCTAGCCTTAGAATTAAAAACACAGTATAAAGTGAAGGCATTCCATCAAAACTCAAGGAACATCGATGATGCATCCTTTTAGTCAAACTGCCCTCGAATGCACATATCTGAGAGAATGAAGCCAAATGCATTCTGAGGGTCACATATACTCATTTTTTTTTTTGTCATTTGTCCCAATGATTCCCAAGTACAGCAAAACCCAAGGTTTTTCATCGAGTTACTATAGCTGACTTAAAAGTGTCAAAGTGCTCAGTGACCCTCTTCTCCCAACCTTGTCAACCTGTGAACATATTAGCCTTTTTCAAGGATTACGTGCAGAGTTTAGAGGTCCAGGTGAAGGTTATTAGTCAAGTCCTCTTACAGCATCAATTCTCAAATCCCACAAGAGTGACAAAGATAGATCGGTCATTCCTGAGGGTGATGGCATACATTCACTGGAGCTTGTAGGACTTATCAGTTGAGACAGCAGTCTCCTTCAGGGGACAAAGTGTCTCTTCCACATCAGTTTACTAACAAGCCAAAAAAAAGGCTTGGAGGAATGGGGATTTTTCAATCTTCATAATTATTTTTCTGCTAAGCTGATTCAATTTGATTGTAGGCATATTTTTTTAAAACCAAGCGTCTCGAGTCCACGACATGGCCTATCATAGCTGCCATCATACCATGATGACTTATCTTTAGGTGAAATGTTCTGTGGTAGCCTGACTTCATTTATAATGGCGATGACTTGCAGGATCACAGTCTTGTAACCAACAGGCCCATAGCCAAGATGGAAACGCTTCTTATGTGTATGTTAGAACAATCACCGGTCTTACTCTCTAGTTATGTCTGTATGAAACAGGGACCATGTTGACTGAAATCCATGGTCATTCTCTCCGAAGTCACTAAGTCTCTGTGGTCACTACATCGATAGGATTTTTCTGAGAGTAACTCATGAAAAAATTTTATGTTTACGAGAATCAGGCAGAAAGTACCCCAAGTACAGTGTATCTATTTTTTTTCCATTTTATTTATTTTTTCAGCGCAACAGTATTCATTCTTTTTGCACAACACCCAGTGCTCCATGCAAAACGTGCCCTCCCCATTACCCACCACCTGTTCCCCCAACCTCCCACCCCTGACCCTTCAAAACCGCTATGACCCAGCAATTACACTACTGGGTATTTACCCTAAAGATACAAACATAGTGATCCGAAGGGGCACGTGTACCCGAATGTTTATAGCAGCAATGTCTACAATAGCCAAGCTATGGAAAGAACCTAGATGTCCATCAACAGATGAATGGATAAAGAAGATGTGGTAGAAATCAGTGTAGCTATTTTTAAGCGGAACTGTTTCAATTGTGAAGAGCCATTAAACTGCATTTGTTTTATATTTTGTTTTTAAAGATTTATTTATTTGAGAGAGAGAGAGAGCAGGAGCAAGGGGAGAGGGAGAGGGAATCCCAAGCAGGCTCCTGCTGAGCATGGAGCCTGACCTGGGGCTCCATCCCAGCATCCTAGGATCATGACCTGAGCAGAAGCCCAGAGTTGGATGCGCAACAGATTAAGCTACCCCAGTTTCCCTAAACTGTATTTGCTTTAAAGATAGCTACAATAATCTAGTAAACATTTCTTAATATTCATCAAAATGATAAACAGGGGGTGGATACTTTTAATCTCTGTCTTCTTTCAAACCATGGCTGGAGGTAACAAAACCTCTTTCTTTTTTTTTTAAGACTTTATTTATTTATTTGACAAGAGAGAGAGCACAAGCAAGGGGAGAAGCAGGCTCCCCGCTGAGCCGGGAGCCCGATGCAGGACTCGATCTCAGGACCCTGGGATCATGACCTGAGCCAAAGTCTGACACCTAAGGGGCTGAGCCACCCAGGCACCCCAGGAGTTTCCTCTTCTAAGAAAGAAAACCATGTGTTGTATTATTCCCTTTTGACACAGGCATCTAATCCAAGGCATGCCTAGCATTCAGAAAATCATTAATCGAGTAGAGGTGTCAACATTAGCCTGCTCTAACTGCAAACGGTGCTTAGGAGAAAGTAAGAATTTCAGGAAAAGTGACATTGCACAATCCAAACTAACTAAATGAGGGCAGATATCACAAGTGAAGTTTCAGACATCAGTGAGGGAAATAAAATATTGTTAGTTTAGCATTTCTGGCCTGAATTTGTGCCCAGAAAATGCAATGTGGCCACAAGTAGATGGAAAGAACTCCCTTTCTGGTATAATTCTGGTATAATTGGGGGATGGGGTTATTCTGACAGGTAGACAACCTTCTCATGATAAAAATCAGCCTCATCGATTTTTCTAGCTGTATGGCCACAGAGATCATCACAGTCATCTGGACCCTGCTGACTTTACACAGCAGGGCAACCAGGCTCAACCCCACACTTACCGATGCTTTAACTGCTGCACTTCATTTAAGAGTCATCTTTTATAGTCATTTGGACTTTTATTTCCCTATCTTCCCAATGTATTAAAGTTATATTTTGCAAGACAGGCTCTGTAAACTCCTGAATAAAGAGAATAAATAGGTCCACTTCTCCAGTGAGATTTGACAGGGCAATTTAAAAGACATTAAGAAGCCAAATGAGGTTAAGTGATGGGGGCAGGGATCATCCAAAATAGCTCCCCACCAGTTTGGTTGCTCTCACAGAGGAGAAGGTGATTTCATATTTCGTATGAGAAGGAACAGTATTTTTCTTGGGCTTGCTTTTGTCATAATCGTGAGGTTAATGTTTGCGTTTTTTGCAAGGGTATCCCCACCCTCCAACCCCTAAGTCTAAAGCAAACTTTCTTTAATGGCAACAGTCCTGCTCCTCCTGATACTATTTAACCATTATTCTTGCAAATCACTTGAAGGCATAGCCTTTAGTCAAGTGTATGAAGGCTGTAGACAGCTCTGCCTTTAAGCCTCCCCTTTCATCTGGGCGGTTGTGAGAATTTGTAATTCTTTATGCCAGGGTTTGCCTCTCTCACTTGACTAGTAACTCTTCAAAGGATTACAACTCATTCTCCTATCTTCCTAGAGAACAAAATCTTTAATCAGACATAAGCAAGATGTACTAAGCACCCTGCATCGTGCCTCCCATCCAGTAGGCAGCTTCACACCTTCCTTCCTCAAAGCAGCATTTAGCTCCAAGATTGAAGACTTCTTGTTGAGGGTTGAATCTCACCCAATTCCCGACTTCATTGGGAATAGGTCTGATAGTGCATTCACAGCTGAGGTTCAGGGGCATGAAATCAGCTTTGCTGCCCTAATCCCAGCATCTGGTGTCCCTTGGAGGAGCCCCTGATCCCAGCCAACTTTCTTCCTAACTCTCCACCTGTGTGTCCATTCATCCTGGTGAACTGGATTTCCGGCCTGGTGTGGTTCTTCTCTGTGGTAGTCACCTTGCTCACAGCCTCAGCCTGTTTGACCAGGCCCAGCTACCATCTCAAACCTGGACTTTTGTCTTTTCCCATCTCAACACAGATGAATCCAGTTCCCATTTTGGAACAAAATCACTGCCTCCTGACTCAATTATGGTTATTGCTGGACCCCGTCAACACGACTAATGCTTTGTTATGAAAAATGGCCTTGATTTACCCTGAGTTTGCCATAACCCCTCGGGCATGGTGATTTGGGCTGATCCCTACTTCCTCCATAGGCTAGAGGCTTGCCTGGCCCTGCTTTGTCTGCCAGCTTGCTCTTGAGGTCTCAACTTGCAAAAGCTCCCTTCTTGCCCCGAAGAGACATAACCATTTAGCATTGAAAATCATCCTAGCTTCCTGTTGCCTGGGCTTAATTTAATCTAATTTAATTTAATTTTTTCAGAGAGTGTCTTGTAAAATCTAAAATAGCAACTGCCAGATGAGTTTAGAAGTTATCTAAAGCCTTGCTACTCAAAAGCAAGAGCATCATTACCAGACCACCAGCAGCATCAGCATTTCCTAGACCCTTGCTGGAAACAGACTCTTGGGGGCCTGGGTGGCTCAGTCGTTAAGCTTCTGCCTTCAGCTCAGGTCCCAATTCCAGGGTCCTGAGATCAAGGCCCGCAGCAGGCTCTCTGCTCAGTGGGAAGCCTGCTTCCCTCTCCTACTTTCCTTGCTTGTGTTCCTTCTCTTGCTGTGTCTCTCTCTGTCAAATAAATAAGATCTTAAAAAAAAAAAATGCAGGCTCTCAGGCCTTTCCACAGACCTACGGAATCAGAAGCTGCATTCTAACAAAATGATTCATCTGCACATTCAAATCCGAAAGCCCCAATCTAAACACTTCTCAGGGAACACAGCCACATCAAATGGAGGTACTACTAAGAAATCATTGTGAGGTTAGAAGCAAGACTCATTTAACAGGCAGAATCAATTTTATAAAAAAGACATTCATTCTGAAGAAGGGATTTTTTTCCATCCCTGTACTCAAGGTAGCCTTAGAGTTTGTTCAAAACCCAACATATGCAGGTCTGATTATGAAATGTGCCTCCCAAATTGCTAATTCCTTCTGACTTTTTTCCTGGCACTTCCTTTCTGTCTCGGCCTCAAGTGAGTAAATTATCATGGTGGTCTCTGTGAAAATTACCGCACAGGAAACAACAGGAGACTCTTAATTACTGAATTCCTGCACACTATTTATTCTTTATATTTAGAGCCATTGGAGAGCCTCTGGGCATATATACACAATTAAAAAGACAAACAAGATTCCCAGCCAAGTTGCAGCTGTTGTTAACTTTCTTGGAATACTAAGCTAGACAAGTGCTTCCTTTTATATGAAGGTAAGTTCTCTGCCAGTGACGGTTGGCTGATAACCTGAGGGACTCAAGGGTTCTTGCGAGGGACCGCAGGTACAGTGCTTGGCCCGAGTGAGCCCAGGGAGTTATCTTTCCCCAGTTCTGAGTCTAGGTTTCCTAGAATCCTCAATTAGGCTGTTGAGAATCAAGTCAGTTAGGGTTAGCTCTTACCAGAAACGTGATTCCTTGTTATATTTGTACACCAGAAGTAATTCTTAGATTGGGCTGGACTGCATCTAAATCAGCAAGATATGAGGAATTTATTCCTTTATAACTATCGCCAGAACAGGAAAAGCAGCTGGCCCTTTTTGGAGATCATTCTAGTGTCTAAAGTGTTAAGATTTTTTTTTTTTTGTCTCAAGTCTAAGTCCTTTTTGATGCCAAAGACATTTTCGTATTCTATCTACAGACAGGCATCTACAAACTGGAGAAAATCTAAGTTTCCCCATATAACATCCTTCCATATGATATAAGCTGATATATTATTCAGCTAGCAACAATTTTTGCTTCCCAAGGTGAGATTCTAACTTTCCTTTTCGGATCACATTTTTGCTCTTCAACTTTTGTGCCTATTCTATGAAGCGTCTGGAAGCTCTCTGCTTCTTTCCCCCTGGACAATGAGCTTTAGTAATGTTCTTGTCAGTTGAGAGGACACAGTTCTTTTGAGTGGCGTTCCTTTTGTACTTCCTGATATGATGCCGCTCTTCCCACATGGCTTTCCTTCTTCTAGGAAACCAAGGGCAGTTACTTCT
Source organism: Meles meles (assembly GCF_922984935.1). Lineage (NCBI taxonomy): Eukaryota > Metazoa > Chordata > Mammalia > Carnivora > Mustelidae > Meles > Meles meles. Next base: position 70,273,782 of record NC_060072.1, read on the forward strand.
TCAGTGACTTTTTCATTTTGGTCTTGGTGGTTATCCTAATCATTGTCCATTGGGATCCTTGTTTAAGATGCCTCCCCCAGTTTGCCAATAAATATCATTTTGAGGTGTACTTCTAACTCAGAGATGTTCTTTTGTCACAAAGATGAAATTTAATGCCACCAGTGACTAAACAAAAAGGAAACTCAAGGAAGTTGTTTAATGCTGGGCACAGACTAAAGTCAAGAGTTCTGGATCTGAGAGTCTTACTCCGTGTCCTCCACCAGCTGCACTGGCTACATGATCTCAAACCGATTAACTCTTTTAAAAAGAAAGGCTTCCACTAGCGGACCCCTAAAGTCCCTTCTTGCTCTAAGCCTCCTCAATTCTGAGAAATCTGTCACTGAAGGACTCAGTCTTTGCCATGATCTTTTCCATCCCTTCCCGTCTTCTTAATTTCCCTATTTTAAGAGTTTTCTTGTTTAAGAAATGAGTCTTAGGAGAGACTCTGAAGGTAATGATCTACTTAAAAGAAAACTCTTAAGAAATACACAAAATCCAAAACATTAAAGGCATGAATACTTTATCATTCTTACATCCACATCACCACTTCAATACGTAAGATATTACCGGGGCGCCTGGGTGGCTCAGCGGGTTAAAGCCTCTGCCTTCAGCTCAGGTCATGATCCCAGGGTCCTGGGATCGAGCCCCGCATCGGGCTCTCTGCTTAGCGGGGAGCCTGCTTCCTCCTCTCTCTCTCTCTGCCTGCCTCTCTGCCTACTTGTAATCTCTATCTGTCAAATAAATAAATCTTTAAAAAAAAAAAAAAAAAAAAAAAAAAAAAATACGTAAGATATTACCATGAAAGTTTAATCTTCTGGATATCATCTCATCTACAGCAATTCCCTCTCTAACCCTAGGAGGTCCCCTCTCTTTAAGATCGTCACATAGTTTTTAATGTAAGGTTAAGTCATAATGTTACTCCTACAAGAAATATTATATTCAAGCCTAATCTCTAACAATAAAATAAATAGGTTGTATATACATGTAGAAGAATTTTTGGCAGATGGAAAACATGTGGGGAGCAAGGTGTCCTTCCTACTAGTAATAGCTAGCTCTGAGAATCATACTTATGTTTTGTCCTCTGCATATCAACAAATGGATTTCCCCTGTTGCTGACACTTTATTTACATACATAGGACTCTACCAACAGTACTTATTCCAGGAAAAGTGTTGTTTCTAAACAAAGTGATGGGGTTTTGTTAGTTTTGTTTAAAAAAAAAAAGTCATTCTCGGTGTCTTTCACAAAAAGGCCTAGGGTCGTTTATGAAAAGGACAAATATAATGCCATTATTTAAAAATTAATTACAAAGGAGAAAACAAGTTTAAAGGCAAATATGAGGGCGCCTGTGTGGCTCAGTTGGTTAAGTGACTGCCTTTGGCTCAGGTCGTGATCCCCGGGTCCTGGAATCAAGTCCTGTATCGGGCTCCCTTGCTCAGCGGGGAGCCTGCTTCTCCCCCTCCCTCTGCTGCTCTGCCTGCGCTCTCTCTCTCTGTCAAATAAATAAATAAAATCTTTAAAAAGAATAAAGGCAAATATGAAAATATATTAGTTCTTGGGACTAATCCAAAGTTTGTGACCTGATTCTGTGCAAAATCAACAGATTCTAACTGATTTACAACTGGAAACATACCGATGCTTCACAGGAAGAGAAAGAATTTTTTAGTTCCTAAAACAATCAAAATTCTTTAAATGACAACCAAATATGCTTATAAGAGATACAGTTTTAATCACCTTCCTTGAGTTACAGTGACTGTAACAAATAGAGAACCACAAAGCAATTCATTGGCCGACTTGCTTCCTCATTAGAGCTTATCCTAGACCTTCAGGGTCACTCACATGTAGTTGAAACACTCAATGTTAAATTCTCAAAGGTCACCAAAGTGCATTGTGTTCCTAAACTCCTACATGTCAGTAAAAGGAAATAGGCAGTATGGTAATAATTAGAACTATTCACAAATTTTCTGGTTTTCTTCCTTCTGGGCCCCTGTTAAGATTGCAATTTCCTACCCCACTGAAATTAAACTTGGTCAGTGACTTGCTTCAGCCAATAAAATGTGAGTGGAAGTGACATGTGTCACCTCTGAGTGGAAGCATTTAACTGGTGGTGCCCAACTGCAAACTTCCTTTTTCCTACTTCGGTGATTATGGGATCGTGGGTTAGCATGTAGCCTCTGTCATCCTGGCTCCCTGAGAGACCAAAGTAAGCAGAGACCCCTGCTGACCCATGTTGGACATGTTGCAGGAATGAGAAGTAAACCTGGATGGAGACACTGAGATCTGAGGGTTGTCTATTATCATAGTTCAACAACCTCCCTCTTCGTTGTTATAGAACAAAGAAATCCCTTAAAATACATTTATTTGATTATTCTGTTAAGTTAGGTTTTATTTCTTGAGGCTAGGTATGCCCCTTTCTTCCCACTGATGAGCGCCGAAAAGGCTGCTTACAGTATCTATAAAGGAATATATATCACCACCTGTTGAGCCATAAATATGACTTACGCCTTGTTTCCTATGAAAATAATCCACGCATGAACTCTGCATGAAAATGACTCCTGCAACACACACTGACACTTTGGGAAGATCTCATGACTAGTCCCATGGGAACTAGTTGACTAGTTAAAGGAGAATAGCAGATCATTAAATCCCAGATCTAGAGGGTCAAGTGACAACAAAGTCAGATAGAAGGAAGTTGGTTGTGTCAGCCTCTAAGATACCTGACATCTGCCATTGACATGGACTGCTTCCTGCACTCCTCTCTTAGAGGCACCGAACTCTTTTTGGTGATAAAAGAAAGTGGGGAAGAAGGTATTCACATGAAGCATTTTTAATTACCTGTTAATTGGATGAAATGGCAATTAAAGTGCCTAAAGGCAGTATGCATATTCATAGATTGTCTTCAAAGGGTACAATTACCAAAGACGATGAAACAGATTATGAGTTAATATTGGATTGTGATTTGGGGCGGAGGAAGGTGAGGCATGTTTGGATCTCTTCCTCCAAATAGCTGCTAAGATTAATTTGTCTCTCTGGTTTTATATGATATGGTGCAGTGGTAAGATTTGCCTGAGAGCATAGCATGTTTGTCAAAGGAACAAGTTCCAGACTGGGTAGTCACTGGCAATTGTCCTGATTGCTGTGTGCATACGATCCTCTTGAGGTCCAGGATAAATAGCTTACTCCATATAAAAGTTTAGATAATATTTTCCATGATATTCCTGTCTGATAGTATTTGCACCAGAAATAAGTATTTCTGCTTGTGGTAAGGATTAAATATAATATTCCCTTTGTGAATTTCGACAGGAACATAAAAACAATTTTTTAAAGCAGTAGCAAAATTTTCTTTCAGAGCTCCAAAAAGAGTATGGAAAAGAGATCTGGGGATACCGTGGTGAAATCCTCCCTCTGCCCTGAGGAATATTTTGACATTTAAGATTTAATGTTCAAGTGACAATGCAGGAAGCAGAAGTTCAAATTCCACAGGGCCCAGGAATGGATGGGAATTGCAGACACTTTATTCTGTCTGCCCTTGTTCTGTTCAGCTGGTGAGGCTGGAGTAGGGAGAAGATTCAGAAGGGAAAAAAAGCTACCCGTATCCCCAGGACACCCTCTAAGTGCTTGAGTTTTTGTCACTGTTTTCCTGCCACTTCTGATAATGTAAGGCAGCTGGTGAAATATACATGATCAGTGAACACAGCTTGGAGACTTCCAACAATAAAGTATTTTCACTTACTTTGTTGAGTCCATCGGTAAGAGCCACTGACTTTCTAAAAACTGTATTTTAGATTAATAGGCTTTCTTTTTTAGAGCTGTATTGAGTTTACAAAAAAATTAAGGTCCAAAGAGTTCCCAGGTACTTCTTCCTCCCCTCAGTCTCCCATTATTAATATGTTGCTGTAGTGTGGTGCATTTGTTACAATTGATGAGCCAATATTGATACATTTTTATGAACTCAAGTCTATACTTGGTGTTCACGTTCTGTGTTGTATGGTTTTATGGGTTTGACAAGTGCATAATATCATATATCTACCATATAGTATTATACGGAATACTTTCACAGTCCTAAAAATCCCCTGTGAGGGACAGTGACTGTATGGCTATTTTAGAAACATGTTCCCCTTGGAACAGTCTAGTTCCACCAGGCTGTATGTTTTGTACCAAGAAATGCTCTTAAATTATGAGACACGTGGCATGACAGTCAAGTACACTGGTCCTGCTCTGCCACTGCTGAGTCATTTAGCCTTTCTTATCTGTGAAATGGGGATAAGAACTGTACTTAATGGGTATTGAATGAGATTATACATGCAGAGGACTTAGAATGGTGCCCGGCAGATAGCAGGCACTCACACGTTTTAGCTGAAATCACTATTTAAAAATGAATATAGGTACACAACCAAAACACACACACACACACGTACAAGCTAAGGTAGGAAAATATGAATAAACTCAGTGGGATTTAATCAATATCCTAGTTGTGATAGAATCCTCTAGTTTTGTAACATAGTATTTATAACTGGGGGAATTTTTTTACATACTACATGTAAAAAATACACTATGTGACTCTACAATCATCTACAATAATAATAATAATTATTATTATTATTTCAGTTTAGGATAATTAAACCAGGGACAGGGGGGCGGTGTTGGAGGTGTTGCCAAGTATTTATAAGGATGTTAGAGATAAAGCAACAACTTTGTGGGATGATCGATCACACTCTGGCTGGGAGCCAAAACTGTCTGTCAAGACCTTTGGGAAAATTTGGAGAAATTTAAATATGGAATGGGAACTAAATGCTCTTAGGGAATGTTCTTCTTTATTTTTGTTAGGCATGATCTAGGTATTCTGGTTATAGAATGGAGGAAAAATGAATTTAGTTCCTCAACTCTCCATGGCTTTATGTTGCAGTCTGTGACAAGCTGATTATTAGGAAACCTCCTAACACAACTCTTCACTTTAGGGTTATAACTGCAGCCACACTTGCAGTGTCTGCTCGAATTTTCTAGGAGAGAAACTCAATAAGCCACAGCAGATCATTATTTTGCCCAAGACCTAAGCCTTCAGATACAGCAAACAAAAAGTCTTTCTCTAAGAGGGTGACCTGCTCTCCAGGACACATTTTCAACAAGGGATTATTAATCATACATCATGTACAGGTTTTCTCCCAAAATGAACTACCCAGATATGAAATAGAACAACAGACTCTTACTGAGCCTTCGGCTTTCTTGAATTTAAATGCCACCGATGTATTGCCAACAGGAGACATGAATGAGTAATTACTGCTCAACACAGCCATGGCCTGCGTATTTTAGACAGCTTCCTTTTGACTTGACTTTAGCAGAGGCGTTTCATGTCCCTGTTTGTAAAACACTTTGTTCACACCAACAGCTCTATCTTGGGAGTTTCTTCATTGTCCAGGTTTCTAGTTCTTGCAATTCACGCGAGCATTTACAAGTACAGAAGTTTGGAAAGTTTTTGGAAGTAGGAAGTTTTCGCCTACGTTAGATACTCACATGGCTTAGAAGTTTCAGATAATGAACTGCTCTAGGTCTGCTTCAAAGAACTGTGAAAACACATGCATTTTTTTCATGAAGCAGCTTTTGTCAACCAGGCTCCTCTCTCCTTGATCATTTCTGACAAAGTTACCAGCATGAACATGCTTGTGGTATTCCTGCAACTGTTACATTAAACCAAAATTTTAAGGGTCCTTTGAATTCAAATGTAAGAATAAGCTCCTATGAGGTTTGTTCACTGAGAGTGTGTATGTGTGTGTGTGTGTTTCTATTCCCATTTTAAAAATTATATGTTTTCAAATGTATGTTTGCAGATCAGATATTTATGATAAGTACCATCCCCCTTGTTGTACCAGTAATAGCTCTGAACTCTCATGGAGTCACTTTTAATAGAGTAAATGAAACAGTTAAAACACAGTCAAGTAACCCAAGCCACTGAATTTAGTTTTTCTCTTGGTTGGTATTGTTTCTTTAGTGAGCTTTAAGTATATGTCATGGGTTATTCCTCCTTTATTCACAATGATAAAATTGTCTCATGCATTAAAATTGTTTTTATTGGGATGCCTAGGTGGCTCAGTCGGTTAAGCCTCTGCCCTCGGCTCAGGTCATGATCCCAGAGTCCTGGGATCGAGTCCCACATCGGGGGGTCCTTGCTCAGCAGGGAGCCTGCCTCCCACTGTGCCTGCTTGTGCTTTCTCTCTCTCTGACAAATAAATAAATAAAATTTAAAAATAAAAATAAAATAAAATTGTTTTTATTTTCATTTCTTTCCCCCCCAACCTGAGGAAGGGGATGTCTTTGTTTAGGTGATAACTTAACCTTCACAATTTTCCTTCTTGCAAAAAAAGTGAGGAGAGGGCGCCTGGGTGGCTTAGTGGGTTAAAGCCTCTGCTTTCAGCTCAGGTCATGATCCCAGGGTCCTGGGATCCAGCCCCACATCGGGTTCTCTGCTCAGCAGGAAGCCTGCTTCCCTGCTCTCTCTCTGCCTGCCTCTCTGCCTGCTTGTCATCTCTGTCTGTCAAATAAATAAATAAAATCTTAAAAAAAAAAAAAGTGGGGAGAGTAGGGAGTTGTAAGCAAGTAATTTCTAAGTCCTTTTTGGATTCCATGTTCTATGAATCAACTCAGTGTTAGTCCAGAATAATACCCAGAAAATGATCACATCTAATATCTGTTTAAAAATTATAATTTCTATCTTCCAAACTACCTTTCTCAACTTGAAATGCCCCAGTTGGTTTAGCTTTCCCCAGATTTAAATTTTTCCTGGCACAAAGTTAAAGTTGTTTTGGTAAATTGTAAAGAAAAAATTGCTTTACCTTGAAACCCATTGGAGCTTGAAGGCAAGTATTTTCTGGTAAATAAAATATCAATTTTCCTATGAGTAAGTGGGCATGGAACATTACTTTGAGAGAGGGATAAGGTACAGCTTACAAGTATATTAAGTCAAAAAAGATTTTAATAAAATGCCAAATGATAGCACTAGTTATGCTAAGAAAAATATGGTTCTTTAAGGTAAATCTATCTTTGGAAAATGAAAATGAGGAAAATAGCACTATAGCTTACTCTTAGATCCTTTCATTGAAGGCACTTAATTTGAGTGGTTTACCTACACACACACACACACACACACCACACACACACACACACACACACCTCCTGTAGTATCACTTAGACACTAAATATCTGGATTAAAATGTATGAATAGACAGACAGATTGTAGATAGCTATAACCTAGTAGACTGTCATTTATAGTTTTAAAATTATGGACCAAGACAGTTACACCTCCATATAAACAAACAAATAAATATTTTAAAAATATATAAACTGGTTTGTTTCTCTTCCTTCAATATTGACCCTTATGACTTTAATTGAAATCCTTGCTCTCATTTATCCTTTGCTATAGCTGTATGACAGTTGGTCATACATGAGGGTCCCTCATTATGAAGTGTCACTTAGGTACCCCTTCCCCCACTGAGTGTTACTAGATTTGTTTAGTTTGGTTTTGGATGTAAGCTCCCAAAAGCTTGTACTTTTCAGCATGGTCCTAAAAAGTATCTTGTTTACTACTTCTGTAGCTTATCTCATCTTATCTTTAAGATTTTATTTATTTATTTGACAGACAGAGATCACAAGTAGGCAGAGAGGCAGGCAGAGAGAGAGGAGGAAGCAGGCTCCCTGCTGAGCAGAGAGCCCTATGTGGGGCTGGATCCCAGGACCCTGGGATCATGACCTGAGCTGAAAGCAGAGGCTTTAACCCACTGAGCCACCCAGGTGCCCCAATATTTTGGGCTTTTTAAAGGTAAAAGAGTAACTTTGTTCTTTTCAAAGAGCAAAATCTGTCCTCATACAAATCAGGCCTTTAGTAGAGAAATACGCATTCTTCAATGTGAAGAAGATGATGAAAAATTTTATGGAGTATAGTTTCTGTGCCTTCCTCCAATAAGAGTCTAAATTAATATTTTGAAGACTTACCAGGTAACCTCTGTTATTTTCACTTTTATCTTGTCCTTACTTTGGCTTTTTTAAAATAATCTAATTTTTATTGCTTGAGTAGCTTGAGTACACATTTCCTGATAAAATGCACTTTCCAACTCCTACTCATTTCACTTAACATTTAAAACTTGTCTTATCTCCAGTTATTAAGAGTGGTCCTCATTGATTTTGGCTGCCAGAATCATTCAGGGTTATTCTTTACAACAGAATTTGCATAAGGTTTTTTTTGTTGCTGTTGTTAAAGTAGACAAAAATTACTTTTTTCACTTTCAAAAAGCCATGTAAGCCTTTTCTTCCTCTCTTAAAGTAGGTTTGAGGTCTGACTTGTTTCTACCCAATACAAAGGAGTATTACTCCTGCTGTATATTTTCATGGCTCCTAATCAGTGACTTATCTCAACATCCTTTTTCTACCTTTCAAGCCCTACTCTTTGACAGTAAGTCCCTGAGAATTCTTACAGTCTAGTAAACAGAATAGATGTCTTTTCTTCAAGAAACTAATAATTGTGTACAAGAAAGAAGGCTAGGGAATGTCAGATATTTCCTGAGCTTGGGAATGTTGGGAATGGGTAGAATTAATTTGGGAATGCTTCTTAGATTATGTGGCTTCTCTACTGTAGTTTAGGAATATAGTTGGACAGATAAATTCCCAGAGATTTCTCACTTCCTCATACCATTA